>NC_091015.1:87714003-92514003 GCF_041296385.1 Aphelocoma coerulescens
TTGTGCGAGCTGTGCTCTCCCCCCACCCCAAACTCAAGTGGGGATAGTTGCAGCTGGTGGCTTTGGCCTTTTGTGGATGCAAACCTTTCCCTCAGCCTGAGATGACTGAACAATGCATTTCCCTTTATCTAATCAACAGTTTGACTTTCAGTCCAAAGTCCAGTCTTCAGGGAGGCTTCTTTGGCTGTAGCTTCTTTATAATGAGCAAAACTTTATATCAATGTTTGAGGCATGAACTATTTTCAGTCTGACAGCAACACAGTGAACACTATTTCAGACAGCTTTATGGTGTATTCATTCCTCAGGTAACACGTCCAGGTTATCAAAACAATGTTGATCAGCACAGCTTGGTTAACTGGAAATATTGCCTGATGCAGTGAAAAACTAGAGCAGATGCCACTAAATCATTATTATTTAGTGACATATCATTTTATGTCGGAATGTATATCTGTATGTGTAAGTGTACATACAGCTAAACTACAGATCAAAGTACAAATGTTCCATGAATAACATTCACAGCTGTCGCGGGCTGGGTCATAACAGCTTGCCATGAAAAGTTACCTTAAGCTCAGTTCAGAATTTATGCAAATTTTGTTGAAATAACTGCCATGGAAACAAGTTTCAGAGTATAACAGAGAACAGCATTGGGCCCCGTGACAAGCCAACCTGCTTACACCTTAACTGTTAACACCATCCAACCACACAGATGTCATTTAGAGCCCTTCCCTGGAGCACACCAACTGTGAACCAGAGTTTGATGTCATGCACAAACTTGATAAAGATGCATTCTCTCGTCTTGTCCAGATTTTTGATGAAAACATGGAACAGGATAGCCCTCAAGACAAAACTCAGAGGAATTTAACTTGCAACTGGCCTCCAGGTAGAGTACACACTGTTAACCCCATTTCTTCAGATTCAGCCATCCAGCCAGCACTCTACAAAGCTACTAATATCCCCGACTACACTGTAACATCCCTCTCTGAGTAGAGAAATGCTCTGATGCTCTGGTAAGCAGGGTTAAAAGCTTTTGTAGTCCTGGAAGAAAATAGCCACCACTCCCCTATGTCCATAAACCCAGTTGCTAATGCTTAACTTGTAAAAAAGGGCAGTCAGGTTAGCCAAGAATGATTTACCCTTGGTAAACTCATGCTGAATATTACCCACCACCTTCACATGGCCAGTATGGGTTTTATTCACACCATGGTATTCACAACGGGTGAAGTGTGATCAACCCCTACCAGGAGTTCCACTGACATTCACACTCACCCTTTAAGATGAGTGCAACATCTGTCTGTCTTTTTGAGTCATCAAAGACCTCTCCCGGCTTCCATGACCAGCCACAGATGATAGTAAACAGCCTCACGATGACACAAGTTCTCTCTGTGCCTTTCACATTAATAATTAACAGTCTCAGGCCCTCTGCAGTCTCTCTGCACACCAAAAATACAGCCTTTAAATCTATGGCAAGCAGTAAACTTTCTGTGACAGTTTGTCTGCTCAGCAGCTAGATGCTTCTGTTCCCATCAAAAGGGGGTCTCCATCTTGGTGCCGATAGTCAATTAAGGTCCAATTCTCTCATAGATCCTCCTTATAAGAGCTTGTTCTTCTGTATTGCTATTTTGGCACAGTATCCTTGTCTAAAAGATCAGATCTGACATCAGAGGAGCCTTTGTCCTACTCCAGAAAATCAAAAGCTTCAAGCCTGTCTCATCTTGCAGGTCTCCATCCATGAGTCACTCACACATAGCCTCTCTATATATCTCTTTCTTTCTCTATGAAGAGACCTTCCCAATGAGGTAAGAACCTCATTCTTACCTCTTCTCTCTGTAAAGTTTCTATGAAGCCCCAGTCAACCCTGTTTTTTCCTTTCTAATAGCATACAGCCTGGTCATCTGCCCCCTATAATATTTCACAGAATCATAGAATCATTTAGGTTAGAAAAGACTTCTAAGATCCTCCCACTCTCAATATTTCAGGTAGTAGTAGAGAGCAGTAAGTTCTCCCCTGAAACTCCTTTGCTCCAGGGTAAACAACCCCAGCTCCACCTGCTGCTCCTGGAGACACTTACTCCCTAGACCCTTCACCAGCTCCACTGCTCTTCTCTGGAAACACTCCAGCACCTCAAAGTCTTTCTTGCTGAGGGGGACCCAGAACTGAGCACAGGATTTGAGATGCAGCCTCACCAGTGCCGAGTACAGGGGGACAATCACTGCTCTGGTCCTGCTGGCCACACTATTGCTGATACAGGACAGAATGTACTTGGCCTTCTTGGCCACCTGGATATGCTGGCTCATGTTCAGCTGGCTGTTGACCAGCACCTCTAGATCCTTTTATTGCTGGGGACCTTTCCAGCCACTTTTTCCCAAGTCTGTAGCATTGCTTGGGGTTGTTGTGACCCAAGTGGGGGACAAATTTCCACCCAGCAATGCAGAACTTTTACCACCACTCATTTCCAGCAAGTGAGATCACTGTGTTCCACAGGCAGTCCTAGGTGCTCCAGATCCAGAGAAAGCCATCTCCTCATGACCTTCATCTGGGTCAGAGTCTCTGATATGCCCAGGTATCCTCCCGAGACAGGAGACCAAGCCCTGTGGACCATTGCCACCTGAACTCCCATGTAGCCTAGAGCAGCCCTCAGGTGCTGCTTCCTGTTGTCTCTGCGTGTTCATCCCAGCTAGGCTGAGACCCTTCTACCTACCATCCACCTGTAGGCCCCTTTTCCACAGCAACACAACAATCAGAAAACAGAGAAAAAAATCAAGGACTCGACAATTATGAAGGAGATAATATCAAAAAGGGATAAAAATCTGGCAAGTCTGAGTCCTGGATTTGCACCTAGGACAGAGCAACACTCTACTCAATTACATTCTGGGAGAGGACTGTCTGGAATGCAGCCCTCCAGAAAGGGATCTGGGCGTGCTGGTCATTAGCAGCTCAGTGTGAGTCAGCAGTGTGCCCTGTCAGTCCAGAAGGAACTTGCCATAAGCTAAATCCACCACAGAGGGAACTTAAGCACATCTCTCTGCCCACCTCACATTAAGGGTTAAATAAAATCTGTGTTATTGACTCAGGTGTATGGTCTCATTTGCACCTTAATTCAGGCAAAGGCATCTCTCACTAATGTGATCATAGCACACAGGAAGCATCCTACCCTTTCCGAAACAATTGTCAGCCTTTCTTTCAGTCAGCACTTGGAGTGAGTTACAATTCAGTCGAGTTTCTGAATTCAAGTGTCTTTAGGTAACAGTTTACTGTTTGACCTACTTTCTTCAGAATAGTTCAGACAGACATCCTGCATTCACAGGAACATTTTCTGTCCACTACTGTCAAGATATTGAACATTGCCTAAGGTCTCAGTTGAGCTCTGACCTTTCTAATTATTCATTCAAAAATGATGCATCAAAATCCATAGCAGAGGTCTACTAAGGCAGACCCACAGGAAATCAAAACCATTTTTCTCTGGAAGGACTTAATGAGAGCTGTCAGATGGAACTGTAGATGCCACCAGAATGCATGAAGCTTATGTGCCATTCATAACTGAAATATAAATCCAGTTGCCTGAGATAGAGTTAATTTTCTTCAAAGTAGATAGTATGGGGCTATGCTTTGGATTTTTCCTGGGAACAGGGTTGATATGCACATATTTTCAATATTGTTGAGCAGTGCTTGTACAGAATCTTCTCTGCTTCTCGCACTGCCCTGACAGTAAGGATGCCAGGGGTGCACAGCAAGTTGGGAGGGGACAAAGCTGGGATGCCTGAACCCAACTGACCCAAGGGATATTCCCCCCTATATGGTATCATGCTCAGCATATAAACTGGGGGAAGAAGAAGGAAAGAGGGACATTTAGTGATGGCTTTTGTCTCCCCAAGTCACTGTTACATGTTATGGAGCACTGAGAGCTTTCCTGGAGATGGCTGAACACCGCCCTGGCCATGGGAAGTTGTAAAGGAGTTCCTTGTTTATCTTGTTTTGCTTTGTTTGCATGATGGCTTTTGCTTTACTTATTAAACTGTCATTATCTCAACCCACAAGTTCTCCCAGTTTTAGCCTTTTGATGCTCTCCTGCATTCAGCTGAGGGAGAGTGAGCAAGTGACTGTGTCAGGCTTCATTGCCATCTGGGTTTAAAACACACTTTGTATCTGTGATCAACATGAAACACTCTTTCCTTTATCGCTGTAATCCATGTAATTATGTAACTCTCTTTTTTCTCTGTAATTTGTGAGATTCTCTGTCTCTTTAAAGCTGTAAACTCGCAGGGTAAGGGAATTCTCCAAGTATTACTAGATAAAAATGACAGAATTTTTATCATTAGTTAAGACTTAGTCACTATCTTTATTGAAGTAATTATGCATGCACACCCACAGATACAAAGAATCAGTGCTTCATTGCCAAGAGTGGGATAGCCACAGACTTCAATTCAGCTACTTCAGAATAAAGTGCTCTCTACACTAAAAATAGTTCATATTAAAAATATTTACTCCAATTTCCATCTTATAATGTAAATGTACTAAGACATTCAGCTTGTTAACATTAGGTTGTCATTGAAAGTAGGTCTCACTAGCCGACACCATCTGTTTATGCCCAAATATTTTCCTTCCATTCAGGCTAGTTGAAAGTAACAGTAAAAACAGTCTGCTATGGGAAAGAAATGTGCTAAATATGCTGATACACATATACATCAAGAAAAGCCATTTTTAATACTGCTTTACTCCATAGCCAAAAATTGAGCTGTTGCTTTTGAAATTCAATAGAGGAAAAAGTGAAAAATTCTTGTGAAGATCTGGATCAAAGCCAAAGGAAAAATTTCCATTTACTGACATATATAAGTGTTAAGACCCTGATTCCAATTACTTTAAAAGAAATCTTAGAGAAGGTAGAGAATAATTACTACAACAAGTAGTAAACACTTGTAGGATTCTTCTGTGTTAGCAACATTTATGTTTCAGACCTCATCTTCCATGAATTGCAAAGGAAGAGTTGCTTGGTTGAGCAATTTTTTTTCTATTTATCCAAACGGCCTTTTTCATCCTCTGTAACTCTTTAGAGAACTTAGTATTGTCTTCCATTTAGAAATACTGTTCCAAGTGACCCCCATTCACTGTTCAGCTTTTGCCTTTGACCCCAACAATCTTCTGTTTTCTAGTCATGATTTTCATGAAGTAATGGACAAAAAAACAACGAGAAAGTTGTCTCCAGGAAGGCAAACTAGCTATGCTGGCATTTAAATCTACTTTTATTTGGCAGGGGAAACATTTATAAATGCTTCTTTAAAACTATTTACATTAAGACTCTTAATATATCACTGAGGCAAGGACCAGAATCTCCCTCTGGAACCATATAGACTCCAATAAAGTCTTTTCACTTGGCTTTGTTATCTGTATTGATTTCTGGTCTCAGTTGCATTCAGCACAGAAGACAAATAGCCTCAGTAACCAGCAGCTCTTTACATCAGTTGCCCTCTTACAAAGTCTCCTTTCCAGCTGGAACCAGGAAAATTCTTTCACCTGCAGTTTACACAGAGGAACCTACACAGAGGTAGGTAGTAGGAACAAATATAAAAATTTATAGCCTGCCTTGTCAAAAAAGTGTGTGCTGTCACTAGGCAATGGTTTGGGATTTATAGGCTAGTTGGTGATGGAATGTTCTCCTTAAACACTTTCCTCTTTCTTATGTATTCTTGAGTTGGTGGCAATAAGGGAAGCTATGGTGAAATAATCTTTCCATGTTGCAGCACTGACCATTAGCTCACATTTACATTCTGTTAAACAAGGGGTTTTATACTTTTCTCCCATAAATTGACTTCTCTACCAGTTTTAGGCTCAGGACTTTCTACTAAGTTCAGGAAGAATATTTCCATTCAATTTAATGAGCGTTGGATTATTGCTCTTGTATGCACTAAATTTGTATTTCAGTGTTGAAAATGTTGACACTGAGGAAAAAAAAAAGAACTTTCAGTTTAAAATTAAAAGACCATCATTTGAATATCTCATCATACCCTGTTACATATGGCATTCTTTTAGCATCTGTAAATCACAAAGCCGTTTTCAGTAGTATGGTTTTGCCATAAAATAATACCAAGTGAGAGAGTCAAATTAACCAATAACTCAAATAAACATACCCTGATTCAGGTGTATATTAACATTGCAAAGGATGAGATCAAAAAATGGTAGTGATTTTTATCATTAGACAAAAATATCTTGCATTCTCTCCCTAATTAAGGCTTTATACACGGAAAGAAATAGTAGTTCTGTGTGACTGAAGATGACATTAGTCAATGCTGAAAATCTTTGAAGAAAACAAACCCAAGACACCAAGAACTATGGAAAGAATTTCTCTCCTAAGGAAAAAAAAACGCAAACTCCAAACACATAAACACACATTTACATACATGCATGTTTTTAGCTATATATGCTTAAATGCATCTCAGCTGAACAGCTAGTGGGAACATGAAAACTAATACTGACTTTTTGAGCTGTGCATTTTCTAGTTTTCATACGTATGAATAAACATCTGGAAGTGTTTCTAATGGGAGTTTGGTCTGCTGATAGCAAAGGCTATGAAAAAAAATATATGGCAGTTTCCCAATTTCCAGCTGATAAATAACTCTTTTTTAAAGAGGTTTCCAATGAGTTCCAAGAAACAAAGCTATCAAACAAAAAAATAAGCTGCAAAGTGACAGGACATAGAATATGTGACTGTTCTCAACAGTAGTATTTATTGACTGACTCACCAAATATGCAGCAACAATTTATCAAATGTTTTGGAGACCAGAATGACTTCTATGCTTTGTTTTAAAAACCAATTTTCTTCCCAGAAAAGCTATTTTTGGTGTGTCATTCTGAATTCCTGGATCACTGCTTGAAGATATTTTAAAACACACTTCTATGTTACCAGAAAGTAGTGCAGCATTGTAGCCAAAAATAGATCTTGACATCTGCCATTTATAAACAGAGATTTATAGACAGAAATTTTTGTCCATAACATCATTAAAACCCCAAAGAAGAAGAGATACTAACCTGGCTTTGACCTAAGACACTATTTAATAAGTAGTGCTGCATCACAAATGTGAGATCACATTTCGAGCTGTCCCATGAGACTCAGATGATCTGTTAAGGTCATTTTTAGACCAGAGGTAGAATTAGAGATTGTGTCCATCACTTATGTCCTTGTTCTCCTAGACACATGAACATGAGACATTATACATCTTCTGGAGCTTTTAAGCAATTCAGGGTGTTCATTCTTACAGAACAGCATAATGAGGAGAAAATCCATGGTTTTATACTTGAAGGACAATTAGTGATTTAATTCTTCCCAGGTATCCAGCTAGCCAATTTTTACAAGGCTGCACAAGGCGAAAGGCTTTCTTGCCCTAGGAAGTGATCATCTTGTGTTATGAAGCATGAACTTGCCTTTATTAAATTTGTGATGCTAGACATCAAGTCTATCCATCACAGGCTTATATACATATACATAAAAAGAGGTATATTTCCTCTTCTCCCTCCCCCAGCTGTTCATTTGTTTAAACATTCTTTGTTCTTTTCTGATGCCTGAGAATATAAAGGATTTACCAAAGCCAATCACTATGAACTTAGTAATTCCACGTCTAAGTTAGTTGTTCTTGATTTTTTAATTTTGTGCTATCTAGTGACCCTAAATTTTACCTAAAGCTTTAGTTAAATAATTACTTCAATTTCACTGCTCTTTTTCATGTCACATTTTCAAACTGATATTTCTTAAAAGTGAGGCACTAATTAGATACATTATAGAACAACTAAGTGTGTCTGGAAGAAAGAAATATATGCATAAAAATAACTATTTTGTGCTTTTTTAAATGACCCTAGATAATTCTGTTTTCTCTGTAGAAGCACTAGAAATGCAGATATATTCCCAGGCAAAAAGTCTCTTAGATAGAAGTGGTATTAAAAAGTTGGGGACTTTAGAAAAGTTTTTGCAATAATAAAGACATAACCAGATATGTTATACAAATTTTCCAAATCATGTAACAGTAAACTATTTCTGTTCCAACTCAAGCCACTGACCATAGGAGCTAGGTTATGCCAAAACTGAGTGTTCCATAAAAAAAAACAAAAAAACCCAAAAAAACCCGCAGATGCAGCCTCTTTTAAGAGGCGTAGATTTTCTGTATAGAAGTACATTCTACACATTCATCTCTCAGTCTATTCAGCACATAATCAGATTTCCTTTTCATTCAGTCAAGGAAGGTTCATGAGAACAAATTTAAACAAGGTCATACTGTATGATACTGGAAAGCAGAAAAAGTTACAGGATCAGAATCTCAACTGAGTTTAAATGCCTTCTGAAATTTCAAGGTAAATGGGCCTTTATTACTTTGTATCAGCCGGTGATCTATAGCCTTATTTTTTATGTTTACCCATATCAACAGTAGTTCTTCCTTTTCTCTGAATCTTTAGAAGAATAAAGTAAAAGTCTGAGTCTTACAAGAGCAGATATTTGACATAATTGACAGCAATTTTTTCAGTTACTCCAAAGCATCCCACTGAAATACTTCAGTCATCATGTAATTTACACACTGAATTAGTCAGCAATCACTTCTGTAAGTAGGAACTTGTTCTGTATTTTCCGTGCTTTACCACAGTTCAAAGTAAAGACAGAAATATGCAGTTATGGTGCACAGTGTCCAAGGCTGAAGTAATCAAAGTTAAGATTTACTTTATATCAATTTAGTCTTTCTAAGTTACTGAAGCTCTATCTGAAAGCTCCTGACAGCCTAAAAGAAATATAAAAGAACCAGGAGTCTAGCCCTTTCTTATGTTAGTGTCAGAAAAGAAAGAAAAAATTACAGCAGCAATCGTATGTATTAAGTCATCAGTTCATAGTTTCCAAGACAGTATGAAACTATTTTCTTCTATATAGAAAAAAAATGTACAGCATTTATAGTGCACAAATTTTCACAAAAGAACAGGTTTTCCCTTCAAATAGGACAGACCTTAATGTGTAAGGTAAAGAAGTAGAAGCTTTTCTGCTTCAGCAAAATACAAGTATGCTGAGAGATGCAGAAACTGGACCAGAATCTCAGGCAAAATAAAATTATAGAAATTTTAAGAGAAAACAAGTACTCAGCATCCATTTACATACAAGGATATGCACTGGAGAGTCATAAGCCAGACCTTTTTACTGTAGAAAAGCATGATTATCCTCAGTGTGTTAGACTGTGCCTTTCATGGAGCCTGCACGGAGTGGCCAAGGGCACACAAAATATACTCCAGCAGAAACAAGCATCAGAAGCTCATCTGGGCTTCTCTGCAGCAAAGACATTCTGAACTCAAATACAACATGGCTAATAGCCAGCAGGGTGGAAAGAAAAACAAAACTCCTGCCGATCTCAGGGTTTCATTTCCTATCCCAATATTTGGTTTCAACACAGACATTTCCAGCAATATCTTAAAAATATCTGATGAGGCTAGGGCCTGTAACAAAAAGTGCATAAGAAATTTAACTTGTATCAGTGGAGGTTCACAAAAAATCACCTGAGGATCTGGACTGAAGTGCTTCCAACCCCAAATCCTGTCAAAAATCTGTAGCAGAACACACACTTTAACCTAGCTTTTAGTTCACAATCTTTTGTGTAGGAAGTAAAATCATGCTTCCTAATTTATAAGCTGCAATTCAGTTTTTGCAAATAAAATAGCAACAAGTGCAGAGTGGTAGATGAGGCAATTTTTAATGTAAAATTGATTTGATATCATCTTTCTTAAGTAACTGGATCTTTGAATATTCAGCATATAAGTAATCAGTGCTGCTGTTAATTCTTCACATATAGGTCCTTTCTGTAGCAGAGGAGCAATGCACCATCTGTGTGTAAGCTTGGCACTAATTGCTATTACAACAAACATTAAAGTTGATTATCCAGACTTATAAATTATAATAAATGCAAGTAAAATTGAAGACAGCCTTTTCATGTCCCCTTCTTCCCACTACCTAATAAAACACAAAATGTTTAATACAAAATGAAATATTCTTTTTTAAACACAATGCTCACAAGCATATTGAAAAAACTCAGTGTGCCATTGGTCCATATAATCTCTCCTTGATTATAGCCACTGATAATTACAGTATTTGAAGGACAATGGACTTTGTTCCATGCTATGAGGCACAATATAATAAATCCTTTTAATAAATTAGAAATTTCAAAGGCATTTAAGAAAAACACCAACCAGCAACCACAAGGTTTTTGAGTTTCCAAGTGTAACACTATTACTTTTCTAGGCTGATAAAAAAATAATGGCATTTTTTGTACCCTCAGGCTTTGCTTTAGCTAGTAAAGTATACCTGGCCAGGTCGAGTGCTGACATATGATTGTATATATTGTCGAACTGTTCGCCTGTGCCTTGACAAGGAACACACCAAATTAGTACCTTCCCAGACAACATTTGTACAAAGACTGGGCAATGGCATGGGTCATGGACTCTTGAAGCAGCTCCCCTGGAGGAGATTATCTGTTTCTTTAAGGGAAGTGCGTTAAACTCTGAGGACAGCACTATGATTTCCATGAAAAATAAGTTGTTTAGAAAGACTCCTCAAAGCCACCACTACTCATAGTGGCTGACTTGCAGCAAGATCAGCCTTAGTTAAGACAGGGAAACAGAAACTGAGCTGAAGGAGGAGGAGAGAAATCTTTCTTACTGCAAGTAGATCAAGCATAGTTTCTTCTTTCTTTTTCTCTGCCTGTATCAGATATTTGTATCTTCTGCCTGGTTATATATGCAACAACATTTTGAGTTAGGTTAATCCAAGTGTGATTTAAGATGTTTGGTTAACACCAATACATTTCTTCTTTAAAGGCATGCTAAATGTACAAACTAAGATACTGGAAAATTTTACCATCCCAAAGAGCTACAGCTTCCTATAATTCAATGCATCCAAAGGGTAGCCGAATTTAAGCTGAACGGGACAGGTGAAGAGGGGATGCCACTGGGGTTAAGGGAAGCAGGAGCATCCCCAGCGTCCTTTGTAACACGGAAAGGTCTTTCCATGTGATAAGATATGAGGGTGCACATATGAACCCAAAGGAATGCAGCATGGAAAGGGTGCACACAAAAATGGTAGCATGTGACTTGCTGTCAGGAGCAGAAAATGAATTCTAGACAACTTCATTTACTAACAGAATTGTAGCCTCAGTAAAGTGGAAAACCATTGGAAAAGCTGACTAAACAGGTATACCTATTGAATTATAAAGAGTATGAAGTCAGCCTCAAAATTAAAGACCCTAAATACTATTAAAATATTAGGTATTATGCTAGCCAATTTTTGGATTATATTATTTGGTCACTCTCATTAATATTCAACACATTTCATTTATCATTAGTGATATTCAAATATGGATAGAAATATTTAATACTAATGCCTGTGTAATAAATATTTTCCATTGACATTGTAAAACAGGGCTGAGAAATACTACAAATTTTGAGCAGAGCATAAGAAAACATGTATTTAAAAAATGGGCGGACTTTCCTTTGCTAATGTCTGTAGACTGAAGCAATCCATTTTTATCTATGTCATCCTCTAGAAAAATGAGATACAATTTAACATCCTCAAATATTTCAACAGGATATTTTAAAAGGGTTATAAAGTCAAAAATAGTTATAGTATAAGGGAAAGATTTTCAGAGGCACAATGGGCACTAGAACACTTGTTACCCTCTGTGTACCTCCACTACTTCTACTAATTTATCCTCCCAAGCCCATGAAGATCAGAGCTTATTTTTGTTATTTGGGTACTGCAGTTTGTGTCAATGACAGACCATACAGCAAATGCTTGATGGATTAATTCTCTAACACAGCATAAATACTTTTTTCTTTTAATAATGGTCTAGGTCAAGGACTGAAACTACAGGTGAGCCAAAGTCTGCTAACTCACAACACCTAGGCTACAAAATCTAAGCTACTTAACGAGCAAAATCATACTGGAAGACTGAGCCTTTGATCTACCAGGTTCTCAGAAAGAAAACAGCAAATGAGCATAAAGAGTGGGAGAAAAAAAATTCTTTATGATGTACCCTTAAAGTAAGGTAAACAGGGCCTCTATTCATTCTTCCACTAAACAATCTCCCTGCATCTCTCAAGGCCAGGAGTGCACATCACTGCTCTGTGGGTACAGAGCCAGGTTGACAGAGAGCCATGATTCCCCAGGTGCCTGGAGAACAGAGTCTGTGGGAACATGCCATGGCTCTTTCTGGCCCTGTATGGAAATTTCCCTTCCTTCAGAAGTCACTGGCTGTAACTGGGTCACTGTGGCATTGTCAATAAGTATTACTATTCAGAAATCCATTCCCTTGGGTATCTTCAACAAGACCTTTTCTTTGTTCCCAACAATTTTCTGCTTTGAACTTTTGCACAGATTCACTTCACAAATGGAGCAGCTCTCACGTTTTACATATTAATATGTCATCACACTTCCAATCTCATGCTCAGTTTATGAAGGAGTGTCAGGTGTAGTTTCCTCTGGTGTAAAGGTAAGGAGTTGCACTGAGATTGTTCTGTTGTTCACATCAGTTACTAATTCAGAAAAATTTCCCAGAAAAATCTTGTCACTATTGCCAATATTATCAGAAAAAAAATAAAATTAAAACAACTACCATGTTCTTCCATAGTGTTCAGATTAGTGTCCAAGTAGAATCAATTTAAATTAGCTCACTCCTCAGTGTTTTCCTGTTACTATTTCCTGGAAGGTTACAGACAGTACTATTACACTTTCTAGCTTAATAATATGACAGAACTGCTCTCCCAAAACTCAAAACATGCTTTCTGTAGCTAAGAATAATATCATATTGTTTCTTTCATATTTATGACCGTGGGGTTTACCAGAGTGCATTTGAATTAACAGGAAATTTCATCCATTGTAAAATGTTAGCAATAACATTGATTGTCTTGTAACTGACATAGCCCAAGTGTATAAATGAATTATGATTTCTGCATACTGCAACTCAACCGTCAATGTCTGGATTTGAAATCCCTGTGTCATATGGATTACTATTGTAATCACTTAATCTTTAGCTATATTTAGCTAAGAATTAAAGACAACATGGGTGTCTCATCTCTAGCCCATCTAGACAACTACCAATTCATTTCTATATTGTATCTTTTGATTAAGTTAAAAATAAAAGTGTTTGAACTAATTATTTATTTATACAGATGTTAAAAATCAACAGTAAATTAAAATTGACGAAAGTGTCAAACAACTTTAGACTACAAATAGGAGATAATGGATGATTTCAAGCTTCTGAAACAATACTTTCATGAGAACAGGACTGGATCTTACTGAAGGATGTGAAAAATACTGACTTTTTTTAAGCAAGCTCTTGCAATAATAAAAGGTAATAGATCATAGACAAATGATTCAGAAATTATCCAACCTGTCACAGCATAAAGTTGTTTCAATGCAACATATTCACGAACTGCAGCAAGTCTTCATGTTTTAATTAGAACTTGAATCACCTTGACCTTTCCTAGCACAGAGCAGAGTGCCCCTCTGAACCAACAGCATCATCTGCATCCTCATTCCATTTTAATCAGAGCTCAATTTGGATTTCTATGTCTCGGCAATCAGTGCATTGCAGAGCAAGGAAACTGCAGAAATAAATGAGATGTTGCCTTGTTCCAGCTGATTAAAACATGATTCAAGGTGACTTTTAGGTGACACTACAAGTTGTCAGAGCAGCAGTGTACTTTTCTTTATGATGGAGAAAAAATGTGTGAGGGATGTTTATTTCCCCTATCTGAGATAAGTGACAGAATTGAAATGAGAGCACTGGTGTGTCCATGAAAATACATCAGTGTTTAAAGAATCCTATTATTAGGCACAGTGGAAACTACATCTTGGATAAGCCTCCCATACTGTGGGTAATTATCACAAGCCAGAATGCTAATTGCTTTCGATCTGCTCTGTGCCTCCAATGAGTCTTGTTGAGGGCTACTGGGGCTGTACCAGACACTAACACTTAATGAGACCAAGTTTATCAAAGTACACCATCAGCTATTACCAAGTGAAGAACAAGACAAATACACCTTAAAATAAAAAGAGGAAAAAAAAAAAGAGAGATGAAACTATGGGACCACAAGAAGCATTAAACTAAAAACCACTTTCATTATAATTTATTTCATTATAATTTTATTTTTTCATACATAATTATGTCTTCATCACAGATAAAAGAGATAAAAGTTTGCGTGTTATGGCTTGGTTACTTAGAAAGGTGAGTACTTGTTCTGTATTTTAAAAAGTTTGCTTGTTATTCTTTTTACACAAGAGAAATTAAGAATTCATAAAGCATTTTTCCTTTCAGTTCTGACTATTATGCTTAAGAGCAATAAAAAATTTTTTTTTTTTCATTTTCTTGTGAAAAGGGAACAAGAAAAAATAATTCAGAAACCATCTCCTGGATAATCTACCATGTCTTTGGTGGTAGATTTCAGTTTACACTCCAGAAAATATGTAGGATGGGCAATGAACGTTTTCCAGAAAGCCAACCCAATAAAAATTACTGTTCCAAAGAAAAGCGGGAACATTTCCACATTTCTCCATTTTACAATATTTATTATCATATAATTAGATCTTTTTAATGAGCTCAAGGAACTAGGTAAGCAATTTCCACAATAAGTATTCAAAGTATCATTAAAACATGGTAAGATGCATTGACTGCTTTAAGGATATAATAGTGAAAGTCACCAAAGTTCTACTGAAAGACTTAAGGCAAGCATCAGTGCTTGTGATGTAATTATTTCTTCTTATCATCTCTAAATTAGAGATTAGAAAAAGAGGTGAAGCAAGGTATGCATCTCTAAAGCAGGGAAATATGTCTTTAGTTCTGCAAAACCCTGTCATTTCTCAGTGCTAACAGTTTCAAGTGCAGATGCCAAAAGAGCAACACCAGAGAGCACAAGTAAGACCAGTAAGGTGAAGACCTCAACAGCAGTGACACTGGTCGCAGCAGCTGTGAAGATGAAAGCAAACCTGACTAGATCAAGTGAGCAGATTACATCACAAAATTTGAATGTAGATGTCAGCATTTCTGCATGTGTGTGTGTTCTCTCACATTAATAGAAAATTGCCATTCTTGTTGTTATTTAAAACAACAGTAAGACAGTAAGTAAGACAGACTACTGCAAAATAATGATTTTAAACCTACTCTTCATACAATCTCTAATCCCTGAGTTCACACAAGATGATGAAATCAAGCTAGCCTATTGCTAGTAGACTGCTTTGAGTCTACATCTCCCAGTACTTCAAAAGAAAAATTTTTAGGAGTGGAATTCAAGAAAACAAATTTAAAAAATCACAACACAGATTTACAGATAAGAAAGAAACATTAGGCTCTTCTTCTGGTTGAATTCTCTGTTTCTCTTGTAATCATAATAGTTATTACATGGTATTATAGTCCCTGACCTCTGCCTCTCATAATAGATGCAAACTTGATTCCTAATAAGGATTTTTAACATCTGAGTCATCGCCTTACCCTTACATTGCTCCATCTCTAGGGTAATCTCATCTTCCATCAGAAAAAGTGACCTACTTCGAAGATGAGGTCTAACAATTGGGTTATTCAGTGACAATACTGCTTTTCTTTCCTTTTGATTTTCCTGAGAATAGTCTCTTTGCCTTAAAACTGTCTTGCCTTCATTTTCGAACACTTTTTAGTCAAGTAAACTCTTGATTACTTGTCTTAATATAAAGTATTATTGCAAATAAGATAAATATGCCTCAGTAGTGACTATAACATTATTCTCTGAATTCTTAGTACAATCAGTCAACAAAAATACTTCATTTAATACATCGTTTGCCACTTCTATAGGAATTGCAGAAGATACTGCGAATGAATTCCAAAGTGAAAGTTTTGAAGCAGCAGTGGATGCATGATGCATGTGCAAGATTACCTTCTACCAGTTCTTTCCACCTCTTGTCATTGTGATCCATACATGATGGGATTAAACTTTGAAAGGAAAACTACAGAAAAGCCACAGAAAGGAGAAAGAAAACATTCAGGCAGAAAAGATAGCTACATGGTAGATCTTTGTGCACTGTGTGGACCAACACTTATTCACGAGATCATGACAGTAATTGGGTAAAGCAGCATTTGAAAAATTAAAAAAGCAGAGGGGGGAAGAGAGAAAAAAGGATAAAATAAGGCAAGCTCTCTCTAGCTGGTATTAACACTGCAATAAGTGTTTTCCTCCTGCTGAGTATTATCCTCCTGCTGAGTAATTTTCTTTCCCCATTTTATTATTGTAGGAAATAGAAGGTAGCACTAGCATAGCTGAAAGATGACAGGGAGAACTCTAAAGGCAGGTAGCACACTGCAACAGGAATCTCAGAATCTTAGAAAGTCTCCACAAGGAATTAATCTCAATTTCATGTGAGCTGTTTCTACTTTCTTACTCTCTAGATGTGCTGACCATGGTAACAGGCAGAGATGCTGAATCTGCTCAAAATGGAAACCAGTCAAAAGAAAAAAGCAGGTTTTTCCATCTGTCCTGTGTTCTTCTCCTATTTTCCAGGCAAAATTTTAAACAGAAGTGAGCCTCTCGTTTGGGGTTGTTTGTTTGTTTGTGGGGAGGGGGTTTTTGTTTTTTTTTTGTGGAGGGTTTTAATATTTCTAATAGATATATATATCAAGTGATATTTTTCAGGGAAAATTAAAATTATGCTGAATTCTGAAGACATATTTTCTTTTATTAGACCCTTGTACCCACTTGTCCTTGAGATGCTTATATTAGCACCTAACAATTATAGCAGGTTTTTGTTGGTTTGGGGTTTTGAGGGCTTGGGTTTTTTTAACATCTAGGCAATGTTTTGGGCATGCTATCCTTTTGGTAATTATGGTAGGAGCTCCGGCTTGTGTTGTGCATTACTGTCCAAATGTTGCGGGTAGGCAGCTCAGCCCCACCCAGTTGCTCACTCACTGCCTCTCAGTGGGATGGGAAAGAGAATGGAAAAGGTAAAAGTGGGAAAACTCACAGCTTGAGATAAACATGGTTTAATAGGTAAAGCAACTTTAAGAATACACAGAAGGTTTTCCCAACTTTTCTCTTTTTGGTTATCTGCTAAATATGATATGCTATTATGATCCTTTGCTTAAGGAAACCAGTGATTTTAGAATCAGAGACTGAACTCTATTACTGTGACCAAATCTACAAGATTCAAGTTAAACTTTGCAGTAAGGGGCCACATAGCCCTCTTCAGTTATTAGAGTTGTTCAGTTTATTTCAACAGAGCACCCAGGACTTTACATCCCTAACTAATATTGTGCAATTCTTTGTCCATGAAGGCATAGCATCTCAAGTTACATATAAATACTTATTCTGCATTTTAAAAAAAAATATTTAAAAAGTGAGAAATTAAGACCTAGTATTGACAACCATAAACAATGATCAAGGTTAAAAGATTAGAGAAGTGAAGGGCAAAGTAAGCTAGCATAACTTTGAACTTTATAGGTCATGAAATCTTTGCTGCTTTCAGAAATGATAACATTTTGAAATGGAAGATTGTATCTCTTTCTACACTTTGCTTTTTTAATTCTCTCCAGTGTCCAAGTTTACAAAGGTTAGATGCCAGTATAATCTAGAATAAGACCATCTGTGACTGACTTTGAAAGGTTACTGAGAGGGAAATCAGATGCATGAGAAGCCTCAGGGAATGCAGCTGACTCCTATTGTTTTCTAATAGATCTGATATTCCAACGAAAGACAAAATTACTGAATTCTTGCTTGGATTTCCAGACAACATATCAGGATATCTAAGCAGTCAAATTAAGAATATTTTACTACCTTCTTCCCTCTAGTATTGCAACAAATCGTTGTCAAAATCTGATGCTTGTCAGAGATGTTGGAAGCACTACCTGCATATCATAAGCAAAATCAAACAAATAACGTGCATTTATTCTCCACAATCACAAAAAACCTTCACAAGTCCTGCTTAATAAAATAGATAGACTGTTGCAGCAGAGAAGAAAGGCCAAACTTAACATTCATCACAGTACTTCTGCAATTTTCTACTCGTCTATCATCAGGTCACACCAATAATCAGGGTTAACCTGAGGAAAAGAAAATCTTATCCAGTCTGAAATGGCACAGTCTAGTCCTAAAAAGAGCTTTGAATATTAAAGGAAGAATTCTCACCAAGGTCCCTGAGTGACACCAAAGCAAGGTAAAAAGAACTTCAATCATCACAGTAACCCTACTTGTTAAAAGATGGGGATGCTGTGCTTTGTACAGCAGTATTTTCCCAGTAATGTCTATTACTCAATAGGTATGAATCAAAGAAATCAAACTTAGTATATTTGGACTTCAGGAGTCTAATATTGTGCTATCCTAGTCAGGATTGGGAGAAAATTTTCAGATGAATAATTTCTTTGCCCAAAATCAAAGTCATCTGAACTGTTTCTGAACAGATGATTTATTCAGATGCAAAATGTCTTCAAATTATACATTTCCTTTGGGTCAAATCAGATTATCTATATGATTTAGAGAAAAGAAAATAAAGGTGTTTTTTTTTTTATTTCAGCCACCAAAACAACCAACTATCTACACAAGCACAGTCTAAGATCTGTTAAGAACAGATATCAAAAAACATTGTGCAGTTCAGACTAGCAGCATGTAATGAATGAGCATATAGAAACAGGGAGGTTTTGATGTAGGGATCTTGTGTCAAATTGCTTCTTCTCTTCAAATACCATGATCTCCACCCTCCCCTCCATCCAGTTTCAGGGAGACTGCACATTCTAGCATGACTTTGTGAAAACTCGGATAAGATATACCTACACTTGGTCGAAGGCACAAACAGGAATGCCATCTGTACAGAAAGCCCAGGAAGTTGCACTCTTTTACCTTATCTCTTAATAGTTTTCTATGAAACAGGAACAATAAACAGGAAGAAAACTAACTTCAAGAAGAAGAAATACTGCCCACAATGAAGTGTTCTGCTCCTTCATGCAAGCTCTTGCAGAGAGATCACATGCAATTCTGAAACTCATATTTAAAGTTTAAGAAGTGTTGTCTCTACACCATCTTTTCTCCTCATAAGGAAAAACACGTTTTAGTAAAACTTTGAAATAGAGGAACCTTTAATGATAATTATTGAAATTGATATACCATAAGATTTGTTACATTTAAATCTCAAGTATCAATTTGGCAGGAAAAAAAAGTGATGGTACTTCAGAAATCTAGATACATGTTAACTTCTTGATCTAAATTACCTTTTCATAACTTATACAAATTTTCATAATTACTTAGATCTACATTTGTATCTATTCTGGACATCTAAGAGTCTAGACTGGTTATGTCAAGCTCCTCTTATCAAGTTCCTCTTAAAACTGTACCAAAATGCTTCTTGCATTATGTCTGGCACACAGTCCAGGAGAGAATGAAATCCCCAGACTTTTCATTCCTAATCTTTAAAAGTAAATTATTTATATTAGCCATTTTTAATTATTTTAGATAATACATGATTTTGAAAAAGGTGGGGACTTAATGTTATTATCCTTTATTAGGTAAGGAACTTAGAAGAATGGAAATAAAGTTGCAGTCTATTTTCATGCAGTTTCTTTTATCAGACGAACCATATTTGGGTTTTCACTTTCTGTCTGCCATTTCAGCAACAAAAAGGAGTTTGGGACAAACCATTTTACTTACAGTTACTTTGGCATTTTATTTTTGCTCAGAGGAAGATAAACATCCTAAAGGATGAAGACATACCTCACTTGTCCTCCTGAAAGCTGAACTGCATCCACAGTTCCAAAACCAGAGAGAGAGAGCAATTAAAAGAGCAGGGAACTGAATCTCTGGCTCCTTCAAATATATTGTGAGTGGCTGTGTGGCTTGTGTTGAGAAATTCTTTGAATTTGAACACATTTTCTAACCAGGTTACTTGGTGAGACTAAAGAAAACCCACAGTCAGCTAATTGTTTCTCAGTTGGCCTTGAATTATATCAACACGTATCAGCTAGTAAGAAAATTTGTTAAGCTGAATAATCATAGAGACAGGTTGTAGCAAGTAGCAATCTTAACAGTAGTGCATGAAAAATGATAACAGTTTCCTTTAAATATACAAGGGCAAAAAGGAACAATCACTTTGTTTTTTAGAAAAACATTTTTAAAAAGAGTCTCATTTTTCAGTAATGTGTGTGATACAGAAGTCATTACAAGTTTCCAGAGAGAACATGGTTAAATTGCACCATCTTAAGTGTGTCATAGAAAGCTTTTTTTGGGGTGAGGGTTTGGAATCCATCTCTTCTTGGATCTCTGCTGATGCAGAGACAGAAAAAAATGATATGAAGAAGTATGCTTCAGCCCAGTGTGCCATTATAGGGAATTTACTTTTCTACTGAGACATATTTTTTATTTTTGTTCCGTACAGAATTCCTGAACATACTGCCAAAGTCTAGACCATGGTAAAACCAAGCTGGATGCAAGCCTGAATGCTATAGGAAGTTCAAATTGAAGAGAAAAAAGCATAAGTTTTCCATCTAAAGGGCCTATGACTCTATATTCCAAATGCTAAAGAACTTTAAATAAAGATATAAAATTCCTGTACCGAAGCAATACATTTTCCCTGCAATAATATGAACTGTGAGCAGCTGACATCTTTCTCAACTTGCCTTTTTCTACAACTTTTGAAGCACCTTTCTTGTTTGCCATGTGAGAGTATGCTGATGCTAAAAAAACTTGGTGATTAAATTTATCAGATTGTGGCATATGATTTCAGAATTCCAGAGGCACAGCTTTTAATATATATTTCATTTTCTGCATTAAGCATGCCAATAAGAAACAAAGTAGAGACCTTTTCCCCCTTAGTTTGTTTTTAAAAAGAGATGATTTTTTTTGTTATGAACTGCCAAGTACAAATGTGAAATTTTGAGAGTCAAGTCAAAACATGTTTGGGCCCTTGAGATCCCTTGCCATTTATTCAGAATAAGGGTGTAGTTGAAGGGGAGAATATATGAAAAAAAAAAAAAAGAAAAAGAAAAAAAAAAGAAAAGGCATGAATGAAAAGAACATTTACACTAAAAATATGTAATAAAGATACATGATATGCTACACTTCAGGTGTTTTCTGGAATCACAGGCAGAAGAGAAGCGGTAACCACTAGGATCACCTATTTGAAACAAATAAAGACCAGAAGTGTAAACTCACCAACTGTATCTTCCTAGAGACAGAAAATGTTGTTCCCAACAATACAGTGACTTGACAGGAGCTCATGTCCTCACAGCCAAAAGGTGCAGTGGTCACATATACATGTGTATGCAAAGCATACATTACTCCCGTGTTTTCACTAGCTAAATATTACTTGGTTTACTTTTCCTCATCAATAATCAGCAAAGAGAAGTGGCAAGGCTGATTAGCACACTGAAGGAAAGGAGTTTTACCTGATACCATATACTTGTGTTATACTGGCAACATTAATCTAGATATTGCCTACTACTAAGATAGGTTTTTTTCATTAAAGTTTCAATTAATTTAATTTAATTTATTTTTGTTGTGATGTAAACACATGAAAGACTGAAGATAAACAGAACTGAAGATAATTGCATCCATAAATCTAGCTTTTCAAGGAACCTGAAGGTTGGTAAATGGGTCATTAGATGTATTTAACACGTATGTAAGGGAGACAGTAGAACAACTTAATCTAAGGGAATATCAGTTAGGCTTTAATTTTAATTAGGCTTATTCTGCTTATTTTGAAAAGGGTTTATGCAGACCTTAATTATGCAGGTCCCTACTTTAAATTTTTCAAGTAATTAAAAAGGTACCATGACCTGAGATGAACACTACCTATTGTTTATCTTCTCACAGACTAAAAGAACAACTTCAAGTAATGCAGTTATGTAAAAATGAGGATAAGAAATGACATTAATATGCAAAGCTATTAATTTTTTGATTTAGCTATTCCACAGCTGCATACAACCATGTGTTGATGTGCTATGAAGCTGAAGAAACCTCTACAATTCATTGACAGCAATTTATTAAATAGTTCAGAGGACTATTTAGTAATGTTTCTTTTCTATTTAGGACTTATTTAGGCATGCTTTATGTACTTACTGACTTTCACTGACAGTTAAAGATAGGACATCTATATGCCTTCATTTGATAATGATTATAAATAAAGTTGCAGAGACTGAATTAAATCTAAAGCTCCTCAGACATACTTAATAGTTGTGTGAAAGCCTTTGTCCTATGTCATAACATGCATATGCATAAGAAAAATAAAAACGTCCTATTATACAAAATGTTTAGGGTTTTTTTATTATTATTGTTTCTTTAAAGTAAAATTCAGTGAATTTATAAAAATGGATTGTATGTATAGAAGTAGTAGAGACAAGGATGTTTTTATATACAGGGTTTTTTTTTAGTAATTATTCAAGTTATTTAAATTAGAAACAATAGCAAATTGAATATAGATTTTGTTCTTAACCTTATCCACTTCATTTCTGACTAAAGTCAGAGTCTGAAATGTTCATTCTTCATTTAGATCTTGTCTTGTCTAAACCTCAGCTGGCAGCTCAGCCCCACATCGCTGCTCACTCACTCAGTCCTGGTGGGATGTGGATGTGAAACAGAAGGGTAACACTGAGAAAACTCAAGGATGGAGATAAAGACAGTTTGATAGGGAAAGTAAAAGCCAAGTGCACAAGTAAAGCAAAGCAAGAAATCCACTCACCACTTCCCATTGGCAGGCAGGCTTTCAGCAATCCACAGGAGAGCAGGGATCCATCACACATGAAACAATGACTTGGGAAATAAATGTCATCACTTCAAACTTTCCCCCTGTCATGAGCCATCCCTGCAATGGTGAGAGCAACTCAGGTTTTTGTTAATAGATCCCCTGGGGTGGATTAGAGTGAAATGACACTGAATTATCAGTGTTTGTAAATACATATATATATGTCAGGATTATTTTAGAACAATTTGGTTGCAATGGAAACAGTTACGTAGCCTTTTGGTTATTTTTACCTATAGCAATATAGCAATATGAAGCATAAAAACATTACCTGAGAAAATGTATAAGAAAGAGAAAGAAAGAATAAGAGTAGAAAGATACACAATCACCACCCATAGATCTTCTGATGACACTTGATTGTTGCAGCTTAGCTGTCCCTTGGTGAAAGTGGTGGTCCATCAGGACTGGGGTAAGAAGCCCACTAAACACCAAGTCTGGCAAGTTAAGCTACACTCAGGCTCAGGTGGGAACACCCTGGTACCCTCTCTGGGAGAGTGAAGCTTTCAGTCCTCTGGTGGAAGGCTTCAGAAACGAGTCTGGAGGTGCCTTGGGAGTCTTTGATGGTTTTTGACACCTTCTAAAACATGAGGGCTGCCTCTCATGGCAGCACAGTTGAGCCAGTTATGGCCCATCAGAGCTTCCCGAGAGGTAGGAGGGGGGGAATTTTACAAGTGAGTTTTGTGAAGGAGGGCAATTAGCATGGCAAGAGGCACCATCTAGACTTGCAGGATTTGCCTCTCATCCCCCTCAAAGCCCAGATTGTAGCCTCCAGACAGTGCCAGTTCACCCCCTCAGTCTTTATGCAGACTGGCCATTACACACCCAAAAACTCACCTCCTCCCCCTGGGAGGTACAAACCTGGCCTCAGCAAAGCACCCTGGTGCCTCCACAAATGGGCAAATGTTTTGAGGCGTTAAACTTTGATAGCCCAGTCTCTCACACTCCCTTCCTCTTTCTTCCCTCAACCTCACATGCTGATCATGACTCCTTAAGGTATGGAAGATCCCGTTGGCCAGTTGGGATCACCTGTTCCAGCTGTGTCCCTTCGCAAACTCTTGTGCACCTCTGTCTCCTCGCTGTGGGTGTTGTGAAGAGCAGAAAAGGCCTTGGTGCTATGTAAGCCCTGCTCAGCAAGGACTAAAACACCTCTGGGTTATCAATGCTGTTTTGGCCACAAATCCAAAACATAGCACCATAGCAGCTGCTATGAAGAAAATTAGTTCTCATCTCAGCCAAAACCAATAGACAACTTCACTACAAATGGAGTTTAATTACCATCCAGTCATGCAAATTTAAATGATTTTATAAAAATATATTGGCAGATATGTACAAGCCATTTTAAAGGTGATGAAGTGAAAGGTGAACCTGGGAAATTAAAAATGGATTATGCATTGTTCTAAAATTAATCCATCAGTATAAAACTTTTAGAAGTTTTTTTCCCAGCTATGCTACACTGGAAATAAAAAAAAAGCTAAAAAGGAATGCTTAACATGAGTATTATGATGAAAATATAAGTTGTATTAAAAAAACCCAAACAATTAAAAAAATGAAGAAAAGAAAGAATGTAAAATATATGAGAAGGCCAACTCCAATCTGAACTGCACTAACTACACTGACAAATTCATGTTGTTCTCTAGCTACTGAATGTTTCTTAATAAGGTACATTAAACTGAAGTCCAAAACTAGAGCTAATAAAAACGAAGTTGATAAGTCCACATTAAGGAGAGGGACACTGGGTGAAGAGCACACACCAAAATACTTTAAAAAATAATTTTATTAAGTCAAACTAATTCATGCACACTCTTTTTTATATTATAATAGGTCATTGTCAAATGTGATATATTTTTAGTCTTCTACAAGGTCAGCAGCCTGCATTCTACTTATTGTAACTATTTCTTTGTGCTGCTTAACAATTTGCATCCAAAGAATTCAGCATCCATGTGGAGCTCTTATTAAAGGACTTTTGAATACATTACCCTTCTCTGTTGTAATTACTCTTTTAATTGCCTGATCCTACTTCAGCAGAAAGAGGTGGTCAATTAATGCAGATGCACGTCTGTGCATTCTGTCTGTGCCTGCCGATAGCGTTCCTTTTGACACCGCATTTCATGAAAACAATCTTAGTGATTCCTTTTTAGGATTTACAGTGCCTTCATCAAAACACTTATGATTTTCAGTAGGAAGACTGCTTTAGGTTTATTTTGGTAAAACTTGATATTTTCTCTTATTTTGCTTCTGTGACAGAAGTTGGTGTCTCCTTCCATTTGCCTTTTGCTTTTTCTCTAGTTCCCTGTACTTGATACACATTCAACATGCATTCTTTAGGCAGTTCTGGGTGCCTGAGACATTAAAATCCAGGACTGCACTGATCGCATTTTGTGACCTGTGATGTGGACAAGTTATTTTCTTAGGAATGTTGTGTATCTGAACCAGTAAAAACTATCATTACTAAACACCAAGTGGTTGTATGGACTCAAACTCAGTCTGGACGTAACCTATTCGAACAACATAACAGCAAAAGATCATCTGACATAAGGGTACGGTCTCCACTGAAATGCACAGTTAAGGTGTGGGATAATAAAAAGTGTGACTAAATACTACCCATCAAATTGAAATTAGCTTCCAGATCAGTAAAAATCTGCAGAAAGTGCTTGAAAGCAAAGTGGAAAAACTCTAAGACCAAGTTACCAATACTAGGTGACAAAGAAAGAGAAGTATTTAAATTGAAATATGCAGTAGTACTTGTGTCCAACTTTTTTGTATAATTTTAATTTACTTATCAATTATGGGATTAAGGTATTAGTTTTCAGTCACCAATTTGCAGTGTGCTTAATGGTTTTATTCAAGGTCAAATGGAAAGAGTAATTCTCACCAAATGAAATGGTAACAGTATTTTTAAAAATAGAACTAATGAAGAAAAAGAAGAGGCAAAACAGTTCATTAAAAGATTTCCACCATGATGCTTGAAAACTCTGATGGTCATTGAAACTAAGCAAAACAATGATACATTGGAATCCAAGGTTTCAGTACAAGAAGAATATGACTTTGGCAACTACATTAATATTATTAATTCAGATTATAGAAGAAATATAAAGAATTTGTTTTCTAACTTGTAAATAATGGCTGCTAAGAATGCAACAGACCCATTTTTTCTCAAATGGAGAGTTAAACAGAGCCACATAATTTGGAAAAATTCAAAATCTTGCCTTTCAGTCACATAATTCTGCTAGATTTTACAGTATTCTCTTTTCACTAAAAGGCTATTCACAAGAAATAAAAGGAACAAACTCACAAAAAGAACTTTTATGTCAACAGCATCAAGTTATTTCAGTCAAAAAGGCAAGCAAATCAAGAATTTGAGTGGTTTGTAGGAAAACAGCTTTCTTTTAGTTGAAGACGAGAGAATATCTTCTGATTACCATTCATGGAGGCATAAGATTGTGTTACAGCTGGTGGTGGGGTCCGTGGCTCTGACCCAGGAAGAGGTGACCAGTCCGGAGAGATGGTCCCGAAAGGAATCGCCTTCCCGAGGCCCAGTGTCTTCCTCTCAGCTGCTGGCAAAGGAGGGCCCTTGCAGAGGCTATCAGCTCTTTAGTGATTCTCAGCTCGTGATTCCAGCTCAGCTCTGCAGGGCACCCCCAGGCCAAACCAGACCAGAGAGAGACGAGAGGCCCGTGTGGCTGGTTCCGCACAGAGGTAGCTTTATTGTTGGTTCCCTCCGGCGAAGGGGAAAGCCAGGGACGAGCTCTCTGTCCCACAGAGCCAGGGGGCTCCCTTTTATAGGGATACAGGGGATCAGTAGGGGACCAATGGGTTACAGAGGGTCTGGGACAGACCAATGGGTTACAGAAAGATCTGCATAGTGTCTCTCAAAGGACTGTGGGTCCACTTTTCCTCGCCATGATCCAAGAAGTGGCTGCCCCTTCAGGGAGTCCTGCTGGGCAATTGCGAAATCTCTTGTCTCAGCAGAGATCCCTCCAGGGCAAGGGCTGGGCATATCCCACAAGATTGGATGTGAGACTTCTTGTGGCAGGCATTTCAAGTATTTCTTAGCTCTCTGGAGTGGAAACAAGTGCCATCACCTTCACCTAGACATGGCCAAGGCCAGTTTAAATTCATGATGACATTTGCAGATAGTCAACTGGCATACTTGCCCAACTGTGTTCTCCAAACACACATCAGACTCCACATTACCTGCTTTTATACTGGAAACTGACAAAATGAACCATCAAGGAAGCTGTATGAAATGCACAAGCAATGCCTCTATTTTCCCGTTCCATATTTTAGACAGTCTAAATGTACAGACTACTGCAATACTGATGCAGCAAAGACAAAAATAAGAAATAAATGTCAAGGTTGCATGACTTAAGGTATGCATTGGTAGTGTGCCCATTTTGATCTAGTACAGTATTTTTAGGTATCATAAATAAATATGACCTGCCAGCCATTAAGCCTGACTTAGAGACTGTGACATATGGCTGTGATATATACACAGTCCCTTGGATACTTACAAAACCTGACAAAGGTCAAGGAGCCCTGTGCCTTCCCTCTCTCATTTATATTTTATGATTCAACAGCAAGATGAAGTCCTCTAGACAACTATTACTGAGTCACACAGTAGATGGATATGTTTCAGATTATGATTTATCAGGGTCAAAAAGTGGTGTAACTCACCAGATTTTGACATAATTTCCTTCCCAGATACTTAGATTATTAGGAAAGCATAAGGCAGCTTAGTTCAACTT
The DNA here is from genome assembly GCF_041296385.1 of Aphelocoma coerulescens. Taxonomy (NCBI): domain Eukaryota; kingdom Metazoa; phylum Chordata; class Aves; order Passeriformes; family Corvidae; genus Aphelocoma; species Aphelocoma coerulescens. The sequence continues at coordinate 87,741,499 of NC_091015.1, forward strand.
CAGGAATCCCTAGTACTTGAAAAGATATCCACATCTTTTTTTCCACAAGTGGTGATCATAGCACTAGTAATGTTTTTATCAATTCTCTAGGTAGCACACAATTAATATGTTCTAACATATTCATCATGTGCATATTTGTATTGACATGGCTAAGAGCTTTTTTCATTTTCTTTATATTTCTCAGCCAAAGGCAAAGTTAGGTCCTGTTCCAGTTTTCATTCTATCTGTGCTAAAACTGAAATTCTATACCTGGAAAGAAAAAGTAATAAAAAGAAAGTACCATTGATAAATGTGAACTGAATTGTGAGGTATGTTCTTTGTTGTCTTATAGAATCTCAAACACAAAAATAATGAGATCATCTCTAGCCTGGGGCTTGGATCCTAAAGCTTATACACCCGCAGGACTTTATGAACTTCTACAGTCTCATCAAAATCAATAGTAGTATTCATGAGATGAAAGTTATTTGCATGCTTAGGTCTTCTCAAAGTCAATACTTTTATTATTTGGGTTCAGCCTCCAAGTTTTCAGTGACCAACTGTATCAGTAGCTCACTGAAAGAGTAACAGAAAAAATATGCCTGTCATTCTGAGTTCAAGACAAAATACTTTCTTCTTTTCACCTTCACTTCCTCTTCTGTGTGCTTTGAATATGTCAACAGCCTGATACAACAAATCAGCATGCCAGTGGTTTATGAAAATTATTAAAGTATGCTTAAATCAGCATTCAGCAAGTATAGATTTTTTCTATTATTGTAACATTGGTTAATGACTGCTGAAGTACAAAAATGTCACAGATTTTATATGTAAATCATGAAAAAGCACAAAAAATAATACAAATAAAAGAGTTAGTGTGACGAAGACATCTAGGGTTCACATAACAGAGAGACAGACATCTAAAAACTTCAATTAAACAAGAGTTGAAGGATGTAAAACAGAGAACATCTGTTAATAGGACCAATAGTGACAGTGCACAGAAATCATCTTACCCTGATCTTTGCAGATCAGCAACAGTCAGCAACAAGATGCTGCAACTGAGTAAAGCAAAACCAGAAATATCTCATTGACCCCTTGTTAGAGTCAGCACTAGCAAAGCCATTGCAGAAGCACCAGTGAGATGGCAATGTCTATCTGGCTAATTTTTTTACTTCCTACAGATGAAAATAGGCTGTTCCTCTTACACATCTCTTCTGTAACAAGAACTTGTTAGCCTAGTGCTCCTGTCTTCTTCAGCTAGGAGTTTCAGATGAGAAAGAAGGAAAATAGGAAAGCCAGTCACTCTGCTTTTTTCAGAATTTAGTCTAGATGAGACCTTACTAGGTGTCAAATCCATCAGGTTGCTCAGAGTTCCATCCATCCTGGCCTTGAACACTTCCACAGATGGGGCATCTTCTCTGGGAAACCTGTTCCAGTGCTTCACCACCATCACAGTGAAGAATTTCCTCCTAATATCTAATCTAAACTTAACAGTCTTTCAGTTTAAAGCCATTCACCCTTGCCGTATCACTATGCACCCCAGTCAAAAGTCCCTCTCCAGCTCTCTTGTAGACCCCCTTAGGTACTGTAAGGCTGCTATAAGGTCTCCTTTCTCTTCTCTATGTAGAACAACTTGATCAGCCTATCTTTATAGGAGAGGTGCTCCAGACCTCTGATCAACTTAGTGTTCTCTCATCTGGATTTTCTCCAACAGGTTCATCTCCTCCTTATGTTGGCAGCCCCAGAGCTGGATGCAGGATTCCAGGTCATCTCATGAGATCTAAAAAAAGAGGGAGAATAACCTCCTTCAACTGCTGCTGCGTATACCTTGCTCACAATTTTATTAAATTACTCATTAAAATTTTTGACATTTAATCCTTAGAGACAAAGATACATACAGCTATTAGAGTATTACTGCATTTTAAAAATTTACTTCCCTGACTTGAATGAATTCTATTTGCAGGTAAAAATCATGGGTATGCGTATTTCTATGTTTAACGAAACTGGGGTAATATTATCGCTACTAAATTTCTTAAATAGCAAATAAGAAATATCATAAAGTTCAATGAGCACATCTTCCCTCTCAGAAAACCCCAGAGGATTACACACAAGGATAATATGTGCGATATCCTTACTATGAGCAAAATTGTAGATTCTGAAGTTCCCAAAGGTGATACAAGGGTCATACATCTAAGAATACTGTTACAGCTTTTTTGACCTCAGTTCTTTAGGAAGGGTGAATACCAAAATTAGTGTTGAAAGAGTGAATGGAGTGAATCCGAAGCATTTCAAAATATGAAATGAGATTATCATTTGCACATATAAAGATACAGAATAGCTTTAACTTATATTTTGATTCATCCTGTATAAACCTATTTTTCAGCTTTCATCAAATCCTGGTTTTCAATAGAGAACATTGTGCATCTAAGCTCCAAAATCTTCAGATACACACTGTATTTAGCTACTTTTCACCATCCTACATATGGTCTAAGTGATCTATTACAACATTTGCAAACATCATAAGTCAAATAAATTTTCTTTTGAAGGTTTTCTTTTTTTTTTTTAATATATATTTTTTTTCTTTGCAGACATGTGCTACATAGTTTTTATCTCCATTTCTCCTTCTCCAAAAACCAGGAGCATTGTCAGGAAGTAAAAAGAAGAACACACAACCTTTTGGGTTTGGTAATATAAAGGCTCAGGGGAAGTACTGCCACAATGCTCCCAGCTGGCTCCAAACTGAAGGACCTTCTAACACTGCTTATATGCAGGGAATATGTACAACATAGGCATGCTGAAGCATAAGAAGTTGCAAGGGCAAAGAAGATTACACAGGAGGACGTGAGAGAGGAAAATCCTTCTGGAGGGGAAGGCTGCGGATGTTGGCTACATAGACTTAAGGAAAGCCTCTGATGCCATTTCCCAAAGCATTCTGCTGGACAAGCTGGCTGCTCATGGCTTGGGTTAGCATGCTCATTGCTGAGTAAAAACCTGGCTAGATGGGCAGGCTAAAAAAGTGCTGGTGGACGAGGTTGAATCCAGCTGGTGGCCGGTCACCAGTGGTGCTGCCTCAGGCTCAGTATTGGTTCCGGTCCTGTTTAACATCTTTGTGAATGATCTGGACCAGGGGATCAAGTGTACCCTTGGTGAGTTTGCAGACAACACTAATTTGGGCAAGACTGTTAAACTGCTGGAAGGTAGAAAGGCTCTACAGAGGAATCTGGACAGGCTGGAACAATGGGACAAGGCCAACGGTACGAAGTTCAGTAAGAAGTGCCAAGTCCTGCATTTCAATCTCAACAACCCCATGAATCCAATTTTGGTTGTGTAGAAGTTTTGAAGCTATACAGACTGCTCAGATATTCCAGTAGCTGGACTGGGTGCTTCAATATATAGCTATCAGAAGCCAGTAGAATTTTCCATACAGGTTTGTCATGAAATGTGGCTCCATTTCCAGTGTCTCTATGCACAATGCAGCCTTAAGTATTCTTTCTGCCATTTGCTCAAATTCCAGTAGCTGCTATTAATGCCTCTCTTGCATCCAAACCAAGTCATTTTCATGTCAAACAGATGGAGAAATATTCTCTTAACATTTGCTAAATTTCACTGTACTGTGTATATTCACTTCAGCAATATAGGAAAAAAATTCATTGCAAAATTTCCTTTCCTCAAACATGACTGGGAACAACTGTAGTTTCTCCTTATTCTGAGAACATTAAAATCCAGCACACCTATGGAAAGACTGCATCCAATTTCAGTCCTGGAAATCAAGGAATTGTGCATTGGTCCCTCAATGGATGATTAAAAAAAATTCATCCCTGTTCCTATAGGCGACCCTTTATTTCTTGTTTTTCTCTCTCAAAAGTATTCCAAGCACTTCACCATGAGTTCTAGACACAAGACACCTAGTGAATATAATATCTCCACAGCCACTTCTTCACACTTGGGAGACCAACAACAGTGTTTTGTTTAACTTCCACTAAAAGCAGTAACTATTGTTCCATGGCAAAAGGAAATATATAAATTGCAAAAGGAGTTGTCTTTGAGAAAAGCTGAAGTACTTCATTCTCCCAGACATGAACTAATTGTAGATCATGTGAAGGACATGGTTTTCTTTGGAAGGCAATACTAAGCCCAACTGTTTTCAGGACTGCATTACTGAACTACCTTTCCATAAACTATTGAAATCATGAGGTTGCCCAGTTTCATTGAGGCCTCTTGTTCTTGTCTCTCTCCAGAAGTCAAATATGGCAGAGGATACTAACTAACATAGCAGAGCAACCAAGATTCTGGCATTATTTGCCAAAGTTTTACCAGCAGTCCAGGTAAAAAAAGATGTGCATCCCACAGCTTTGGCCAAAACCAAGTACTCACCTCAAAACCAGGCCCAGTAGTAATAAAATGTCAGGATAAAATCCATATTCCTACTTCTTGATGTACTTTGATCAAGTGTATGAAATTATACCTCCATCTCGTGGCTGGTTGAAGCAGCTACTGTGACCTGCTATTGACTGAAATAAAGGAAATGACCTTTAGATAAAGGTATAGAAAGCTACTTCTGATTTTGACAACTTCCTCTTTGAGACACTCTTTTGTTTTTCTCTATGAGAGACAACTTTCTGGCTCAGAAAGGAAAAAATTAAAAGTACATAAAATTACCAGTTGTGTTCAAATTATTCCTTCTTCAGAGGTTCATAGGCCAAATGTTCACAAGTCTTCCAAATGTTATGAAGGAGAAAACTCCATTCAAGGAATAGGAGAAATACAGTGCAACTTTCCTGAAGGAATTGCAGCTAATCAGGCACAAAATAACTGCAAATCAATATTCTCTGTGAAATAGAGTTGGTCAATTCCAAGATTAAGAGATTTGGCAATGCCTTATATGAATAAAGCTGAGCAATAACTAAAGCAATAGGCTCAGCTAAACTGATGCTGTTGCTAGATGTATGGGCAGATAGTTCTTGATATTTTTAGGAAAAAATAGTTCACTGCAGAAAGAGAGGAAACACTAAATCAACAGTTTAGAAAGAACTGTAACCATGATTGAGAAGAGAATTAGCATATACAGATACACTTGGCTTTCGTTGGGTGGTGATAATATAATGCTTTCAACATCTCATGTCTTACTGGAATTATTTTATTTTAAGAATATAATTATAATTGGTCTCATAATTAACTGATGTGCTTTAGATCAATCTAAGCTTTTTTTTGTGTGGTACCTTTCTAAAAGTCTGTTCAAAAAACAGCATTCAGTTTGGAAAGGAAACTGAATAACCTAAAATTAAAACAAAACTAGTTATTTTACTAGGTTGTATAGTAGGAAACTTTTTATTAATGAAGTGTCAAGGCTTCTGGCTATATACAGAAGACACTGAATATAAATTCATTTAAGTCTTGAAAGAGAAAGGTGTCACTGTTATCCCCAGAGAACAGTGAAATCATGACATCATTCCAGGTCAGATGATATGGCTGAAGCAGAGCAGAGCTAAGCCCGCATTTAATGAATAGCTCATCTTTTACAGCGTGGTTTGCAATAAAGAAATTACATGATTGGCTTATTCACTCACCACCTCTCGAGGTGATAGGCTGAGCAGTAAGACAACCATTTCCAAATATTATTCTCACAAGACTGAAAACAATTCTACTGTTCTCACAACAACCTGCAGGTGCAGAAATGGTTTACATTCTCTCAAACTGTTGTCCATCCAGTTCTCATGAGAACAAAAGCTTTCACAGAGAAGCTGTGAGAAGCTGGATTTCTCTAACTGCTTTCTTATGAGAAAGAAAAGTTTCACAGGAAAATTCTTCTGCTCCTGCCTTTTAGCATCCACAGAAAGGAGTATCCTTGTTAAACATTAACACCAGATAACTGTGGAAGAAATTGTGTTAAAACCAATCAAAAACTTCTCATACAACAAAGACTTGATTGGTAAATGCAATTTAGCAGATCTGTGGTGAGAAAACATGTCATTCATTTGTGTTGGAACTTTTTACAATTACATGGCTGGGACAAGGAAAAAAATGTAACACATTAAACCTTTGGAAATTGGTACTGTGCATAAGCTGAAAGGCTTTTTCTTATGCCTACCTAAAAGCCTAGAATAACAAAAGCAATGGGATCTCAGCAAGACTAAGTTGTATTTAGAGAAAAGAGGTGAAAAACCACTTGCATGTAACATTCATCATTCTTAACTCAAACTGAAAACAAAGCAAATGACCAGCTTCTTTGAACTGATTGCAGGCTTGTTCTGTGTTTTGCCTACATGCATATATAAAACATATATTTTTGCAGCCAAAGCGAAAGGGGACTTAAGGAACCACTACAATATCAAGTGAATATATTCTTCAGAAATATAAAGCAGATAACCTCATGGGAAGCTTATCAAACTGTGATAGGAATAGGCATTGCCAAGAGAACACAACTTGTTAAAATGTACTCAGTAGTCTTAAAAATTAAAACATGTCAAATTGGGCACACAGTGCAATACAAAATAACTTGGTCTAATTCCATGTATATGACTACAAAAGTGAGACTAGAAGTATTTTTTTTTAAATTTCTGAGGAGATAAAAGGTATATAAAATTCATTAGGACTGAAAAATACAGTATTCAAGCAGGAACCACCAGCTGAATGATTATAGGATAAGGAACAATATTCTGGGATGCAGCTGTTCAGGAAAGAGAAGCCATGAATGATAGCAAGACATGAGACCAATTGAAGTCAATACTGCACAAGTGTTCTACCCAAGACAGATGCTACACTGGGAAACTAAACAGTACTGCATCTCATTAAATCCTCAGGTATAATACTTTGAATGCTTTTGATACCTAAAATTTGAGTAAGATAAACCTATTTGAAAAGCATCAACAGAATCACGTTACCCAGAACTGCCACTGGAGAAAAGACTGAATGAAGTGGCCTTTTGCAGTGAAGACTGTGGAGGACGTGCAACAGACAACATGTTCACATTCAGATACATGCATGGCTGCTGAAGAGAGAAAAGGGACAATACACATTCAGAGTGCACTATGGCAGGTCATATAGACCTGCATGTACTGGTACACAAAACCTCTTAATCAAAGTACTTCTAGAAATTGATAAACCATAGTTCAAACAGATTTTCATATCAGGTAACAACAGAACTGTGATGAATGGTCTTGAAAGATACAAGTGGCTTGCTGACTGATTGGGATAGTCCACCTGAGTGCATCCATAACCATGTTCCAAAAACTCTACCTGTAATGACTAGCATTCCCAAATTAATTTTAGCTGTGCACCAGCTAGGATGCTTACTCACCTACCTAAAATTTCAGTAGGTCAGGGCATTAGTTCATCTTCTGAAAGGTTTTAAAACACTTGTAAGAAATAACAGAATTGACATGCCAAATTTAAAGTGTACCTTTCTCATTCTTGTTATTTTGATAGTCATTCTCAGGAAAATGATACATTGCAAATCAGAATTAAGAGAATCGTCCCCCTGAAGCCACAAAATATATTTACCTGGGATTTCTGTCTTTTAGATTTAATTCTGAAAAAAAGAAAGGATATGGCAGAATACAGCAGAAGCTGTAGAAAAAAGATCACTCATCAACAATATTGATTCTGAGAAAAATGGTAGAAGAATTATATCAACTTCAGGGAAAGATAACCAAAGTTATTAGGACAGAACATTGTAAAGGGTATGATATATATGAAATGAGCCCTAGGGTTTTCATTGAGACCAATCTAAATGGAAGTCTGCCTAGTCATTTAGGGATAGACATGACAATGTAGCTCTTTCCTTTTCTTTTTTTAACAGGGGAATAATATTTCTAAAAGTCAAAATGTACTATAATTCTAGTCTTCATGCAGAAAACAGAGGTAACCATTCTTCTAGCAGTCCCCAAATACAGGTTTTTTTTCTTCCCAGCAGTATACTATACTAGTTAAGAGACATAGACTATAGTAAAGATCAATAAATGTGAGGGTGTTGAAAGATGAGAGGAGTAGTGTAGCCCTGTAGCCCACAAGGGATGGCAATGGCACTGCCATTAAGAGACCACAATCCCTTTGTCAGGCTCATGGCCCTCAGGTGGCATCAGGACTCGCTTGGACTCATTTTGGCCTGTCTGTAGCCAAGTCTTTGCTTTTCTATCTAGAGCAGCAATTATCAAACCACTGCTGGATTAATTTACCCTTCGATATGTTGGAAGCCAGAGGTCGGAAGCCGTGGCGGGACGGGGAGCTCGGATCCCCGGCGGGGGGAGAAGAACAGACACCAGCCAATATGGTTGAAAAATACACTCCGATTTATTAGCAGTCTAGAGGCACTTAAATAGTATACCAGCTTGTTAGCTCCTAAGTGGCTTACTTATCAGGACATATTTCTATTTCTACACAATCAGACTACATTGGCAATCTTCCACAGTCTTGTTATGTTCAAAAGAATCTTGCCCTTGCCTCCCTTATACTCCTGGATATCACACCTGCAAGTACGTTACTCCCTGAAATTTCTCAGGCTGAAACTGTTTTGCTTTTCACAGAGACTTTCCCACGGAAAGTGTCTCATACACACAGGCCCAAAAACCCTCCAGCTCAATAGCTTGCACAGCTCCTTTATTGATCCCAATAAATCCATTCTCCAACATCTATACTTCTCGCTTTTTCTTGGCTTTATCAATTTTGTTGTGTCTGTTGTTGCACATACAACTAACTATAGTTACAAGTGTTGGGGCAGCTCTGGTGGGCCATGGGCTGGGGCTCCATCATGGCTCCCCAGCACTCATTTCTTGTGGAAGATTGGCTACGTGAGAAAGGGCACATCAAACCCCTGCAGTTTGATGGCACGCATCTTGTGTAACAAATGAAGTTGCAAAAAGCTACAAGTTCTCCTGCTTAACAACAGGGCTTCCATTGAGTTCTTATTGCTAAGCTAAGTGTTTTATTGCAAAGTTAGCAAGGTTAGTCTTTGGCAGTAAAACAATAAAATACTGTGGGTTAGAGAAGACAAAGAAGAAAGAGAATTGCTGACCACAGAAGAGGAGCTAAGAGGGGTTAAGAAGTCAGCTAAGACTACGTGAACCACTTAGAATGCGCCTTTACAAATATTCATAAGCCTATTATTGATAATATATAAGAAACTTTAGTATGATTAATAAACGGAATCCTGCTGATCCATTCATATTGAGTGTCCGGGCATTCTCTCCGTCGCGACAATTTCTCACAGAACATTTGCACATTTAGTCATTTCACCACCAGCCAGGTGTTAAACCACACAGTTGCACCAAAACCTGGCCCTGAGCCCAGGCTGCAAAAGCCATGGAAGGTGGAAAGAAGAGGTCATGCTCAGGGTGCAACAATAGCTTAATTAAACTGTGTGGAATAAAATCTCTATCTATGACAATAGAATCTAATGCAAGACAGATGAACACAGGAGGCTCAATGGCTGTTAACAAGCCATCAAAAGTCCTTCACCGCTCATTAAAGGAATGTAATCATGGGAGCTGGCAAAAACAGTTTTCAGGGGAACAAACCTCCCAAAAGTACTCAGCATCTATGTAAGTCACTCTGTATAAGGTATTTGGATGCAATGGGGAACTGTAAAATTGTCCTGGATTGAGGTGTATTCTATTACCATCCTCATGAGCAGTGGAAATCAGGTGGGGCAGTGTTTCCTTGCCTCCTCCCCCCAGACTATCTTGCTGTTAATGGCCCATCATTGTCCTGCTGCGTGACTCAGAGATAACTCCCTCCGGACTATCTTCTGTTAACGAGCCTAATCAACACTGGGCCTCATGACTCATTATGCCATTGTGAGATGCTCCACCCAGAGGGAGGAACCAAGCATCCATCGTGGATATAATCTGGGACTCTGAACACCAGAGACTCTCTTTCCACTGGATTTCCAGAGGACAGGAGCTACAAAGCCACCACTGGACTTTCTGAGGAAGAGCAGACCCCTTCTACTACAGGATCACCACTTCAGAGGACTGCAGCCACCATTCTACCAGACTGCTACCACCACCCTGCCTAACAGGGACTCAGGTTGTATCTTGACTCTGTCAGTGTTTTCTTTTACTTTCTTCTCCTTTCCTTTAATTTCCATTAAATTGTTATTCTGACTTGGTGCCTCCCACTGGTTTGTTTTCAAACTAGCACAAAAATAAAAGATAGTAAGGTGTTAGTAAATAGGTAAAAATTTCCACAAGCAGACAAAGCAGTGAGGAGGAAGGCATCAACCTTGCTTTGCTCCTGGTGAAGGAGTCTGGATGATGATGGCTCACCTCTAATGATCATCTTTACACAGTTATAGGGAAAAAGAGAAGTGCACTAATGTCTGCCTCAGGATTCATATTACTATATTGTTAGAGGTTAGGGTTTTCTCCTTTTTTTTGCTTTTTCTTTCTCTCAGGGAATTTTCTCCCATTTGTTGCCTAAGAGATGGGAACAACCAATACTTAAGAAACAAAAGAAGTGGCCAAGGTGGGGGGAAGGGGTGCAGCTGTCTGCACTGTCTTAGTTGGGGGGGGGTTTCTCTTGGGAAGGGAAGAGATGCCATGAGATTTTGGCTGGAGGGTGTGGGGCTGAGCTTGGCTCCTCTCTCTCTCAGGACTGGAGGAGGAGATAGTGCCATTGCTGCTGTGGGGAGATTTCTCTGCCATGGCAGAGTTCAGCCATTTTACTGCTTCTCTTACCGTGAGTGAGGCTTTGCTCGTAAGAGTGGCTGTTGAACTGGGATCTTATTGAACACCCGATCTCACTGGAAAGGACCCTCACCATCTACTCGGGTGCCCCAGGGAAGAACCCGGGACCCTGAACCCTGACCCCCCTCCCAGGGAGTGTCTCCCAGCTGTTTGCGGGAGCCCAGCTGCCTCTGCACAGCCCCGCTGTTTTCTGCCCCTGCTTCGGCTTTTTTGCTACACTTTAACCTGATACCCCATGTCCACCTGACTCCCCGCACCTCCTGCTATGGCTGTGAAATTCCTGCTACATTTTGTTTGCCACCCCAGGGTCTGCTCGCCTCTCCCATTCCAGCCACTGCTCCGAGGTTCCTGCTACAGCCCATTTTGCCATCCAGAGGGGCACCAGGATTGGCTTCCCCTGGGGGTTTGTAACGGAAACCCCTTTTCCATCTCTTTCTGCTGGCTGCATCCGCAATTGGTCAAGTGGAGGGAGACGGCCGGACTCACGCCACAGCAGCCCTGCAGCCACAGGGGAATCATCGCACCTGCCCTGCCCGGCCGGGAGCCACCAGCGCCCCTGCTGGCTGTGGCCCTAACTACAGCAAAGGGGAAAGGGCCTGCGGCTGAGAGAAGGCTGCTGCTGGGTTTCTGGTTCTGCTTGTTGCTGCTCCCGTTGTGGTTTTTTTGCCTTCCCATACATATATAGATACTAGTAAAGGACTGTTATTCCTTTTCTCAGATCTTTGCCTGAAAGCCCTGTAATTTCAAAGTTATAATTTGGAGGGAAGGGGGATCACATTTTCCATTCCAAGGGAGGTTCCCACCTTCCTTGGCAGACACCTGTCTTTCAAACCAAGACATATATACAGATTTGGGGTTTTTTTCTGAGAAAAATATAAAATCTAAGACTGTACAACATGTATATATATTGTGTACAATAGAGTGGAAATGAACTAGTAGCTTGCTATTCTAATTTTCTCTAAGTATTGTTCCCATTTCGGTCACATTTTACTACAATACTAATTTTCCCTCTTTGTAATAATAGTTACTTCTGAGAAAAAATACCAGGAGGAGGTTGTTAAAAACCTAGATGAAAACACGACGATACTTTATCACATCTATTCTTCAAAAAAAATTTGGAGACAGGAGCTTCAGAGTTAGACTGAAGATTGAAATGATCTATCCTAAGTCTCTTCAGGCCTGTGATGGCATTCAGTAACTGAGAAATATCAACATTATGCTTACAATACTCTGCTGCGCCTCACAGTTTTGGTAGGTAGGTTGAGGTACTTAGGTAAAACACTGGAGCTTTAAGAAAAGTAGCCATGATTCCAAATGAAATACAACTGTACAAATATCAATTCCATTGATAATTTCACTTTGAACAGCTATCTGAAGTTTGTTCTTATGTATCTTTCAAACTTAAATAATAAAAACTCTGCATAAGGTGCCTGAAATATTCCTTCTAAAAAATTATGCAATGACTCATAAATTAATCATTCTTTTTTTTCTTGACTTACATAGTCTAACCAATTCTTTCTCATTGAAACATGAAAACAGTGGAACTGGAACATCTCTCAGCTGTTACAATAAAGAATAGCTAATCAGAACTTAATATGTTGTCGTTAGCAAAGAGATGGAAAAAATGTAAATATTTGTTCAGTAAATCATTGCACTTGACATAATGAGACATTCAAGACACTGCAGCAGAGATAATTGTGCAAAAGCTGTTATTTTTTAATGTTTTGTCTAGTCTGCACTTCCCCTCCCGAAAAAGTGACTGTTTCTTTTCTTTAGGACTGTCACAAAGTGTTGTAAAATACCCCGAGTCAAAATACTTAAGATCCCATGTTTAAGAGCTTCTTCACTGAAATGTAATACTTCTTAGTTACTATAGCATGCACAAATGTTTTCAATAGCAAAACAAATTATTTCCTGAGAGCTGTGTTTGATATAATGCAAATCAGAAATGGAGTACATTATCAGAAGTACATGATCAAAAGAATATTTATATTGCAGTAAATTATTTACTTGACATAAGAATGATTGTTTCTCATGATTCATGTAACTGATGAAGAGTTCTTTACTTTCATCATCACTCTTGAAGCATAAGGCTCTAAAAAAAGTCTATCTGTTCACACAATTTTTTCAGACAAAGCAGGTAAAAGCATTCTATATAAACTAAAGTTTGTATAGAGTAAGTAAAGAAGTGAAGAATAAATTCAGTTGATGTAAAAATTATAAGGAGCTTGTGGAGACTAATACGATAGCTGCTTCTTGGAGAAAACCATATTTTCACCCTATACAGACATTGTAGCTTGCTTTTATTACCTCTTACTGTTATCAAAAATTGCAGGTTTTAAAGGTATTAAATATTCAATGCATTTGTCTTAGAATAACATCCCCCTTAAAACTGTGTCTCTTTTTCCATTATTGAGACTAAAAATCTTTACAAATCAGGCAATTTATCAAATAGGCAAATCCTTTCTTAATTTCATTTCTTCAAAGTTCTTCCTTTTGAGAACAATGTTGTTTGTAATTTATATCAACTAAACCTCTGGTGTGTGTGACATCTCCCCAAGAAAGGAAAGGGGATCAGAATCTCACAGATTGGAAGGGACCTCCAGAAGTCATGTTGTCCAAGACATTGCTAAAAGCCAGGCCAGTCAGAGCAGGTGGCTCAGGGCCATGTTCTGTTGAATTCTAAATATCTCACAACCTCCTGAGGTACTTGTTCCCGTATTTGAACATCCTCATTGTAAAAAATTCCTTACATTGAGCAGCTGTAACCTTTTGCAACCTGTGTTTTTGGTATCTCATCCTTCTACTGTGAACATCTGCAGAGACTCTGACCCTGTATTCTACATGGCCTCCCAACAGGGAGTTGTAGTCAGACTTAAAATTTCTTCTCCACTTCCATTTCTTGAAACTGGACAAATCCATTCATCTCAGTCTCTAATTTCATGTCATGCTAAAGGCCACTAATCATATTTGTGGCCCTCTTCTTGACCCACCCCAGAACATCACTGTACTTCTTGCACTGAGAAGTCCAAAATCAAACACATCACATCAGAAGGGGTGTCACAGGTGAGAGAGATGCTGAACTCCTCTTGGCCATCCTTTGCTGACTATTTTGTGAGCAGGACTCAAGAAAAAGTGGGGCCAGAGTCTGCCTGTGCAGAGTAGTGGCAGAACTGCAGGCTCCAGAATTATTCAAATATCAGTCATTCAGCATGGAAGGTTGCCAGGATGAGATGCCAAGACATGAGACACTGCTGCAATTGACTTCTACGAGGAACATCAGGTAAAAGATATCCATCCTGTGTTTGTGCATTTCAGTAAACCTAGACACCACCTGCCTCTACCTTCTTTCCCTGCTGTTTCACAATTCTCCTTCACCAAACTTTCACGCTATAAATTCTGTATTAATTCAAAAATTAACTATCATTTTGGTCTAAGTTCCAAAAATTCACTATGTACCATTGACTTTGAATAAGTTAAACATTTTATCCTCCATGCATGGAGTATCTAAAAGGATGTGATCAGAGGATATTAGACTCCAACACTGCCTTTCACTTGAACCTGTGGGTACATGCCAAGTACAATTGCTGTACCACTCTAATGGCAAGTGATTCACAGGAGGAGCAGTGTGTACATCATAAAGCTCAAACAGGTCACAGACTGTTGCCCAGGCCTTTTCCTGCTTCTGTTATTGACTTGCATGAGCTTTAGCTAATGATTTCTTTGCAGAGGTGGTTACTTGGGATCTGGTTTTGGAAACTTCTATTAGATGGCAGCAAGAGTGAGGCTTCACTTCAAGGCAGGATGAGGCATGAACCAAAAATGACAGCACAGGTAATGCCCTCACTACCAGGGCATTATCTTGCAGCACCTGAGCAGGATAAGCAGCATCAGATGGCAATAGCAATACGTTCCAAACACGGTCCTGTGATCTTCAACCAAAGGCAAGGTCAACAAGTCAGGACTCAGGTTAATCCATGAAAGTTCAATGACCACTCAGGGAGATCTTGAGACAGGCCCAGACCCTGGCACAACCACAGTATAATTCAGGCCATGCCTGATTACCCTTACCTGAACTGAGACAGAGATTTTAATGGACTTTTTTTTAAAAAAAGAGACCAGTAATCCATCCTCTTAAAGTCTGATCATAAGCAGAAATCAAATGGATGGAGGGATAGGTTTTGCATGGTATGAATATTTATAAGAACATCTGCATTTGTATTGATGCTTTCTGGTAATAAATTGTTGATATTATTTTAATCTTTATTTGTTCTCTTTTAACAAACTTGTGGATGTTTGTAAACACATTCTATAAATCCATATTATGTCACAAGCTAAGTCCCGCACAGAAGATAGACAGCCAACCTTTACTCAACATGGGGAATAAGATGCTAGAAAGTAGTGCTGTGGAAAGGGACCTGGGGGTCCTGGTCAACAGCAAGTTGAATCTGAGTCAGCAGTGCCCTACCAGCCAGGAGGACCAACCCTGTCCTGGGGTACCTCAGGCACAGCATCGCCGGCCGGGCAAGGGAGGGGATTGTTCCGCTCTGCTCTGCACTGGGGCAGCCTCACCCCAAGTGCTGGGGGCAGTTTTGGGTGCCACAATATAAAAAAGAGTTTAAACTATTAGAGAGTGTCCAAAGGAGGGTGATGAGGATGGTGAAGGGCCTTGAGGGGAAGCCATATGAGGAGCAGCTGAGGGCACTTGGTCTGTTCAGCCTGGAGAAGAGCAGACTGAGGGGAGACCTCATTGCAGTCTGCAACTTCCTCATGAGGAGAAGAGGAGGGGCAGGAGGTCTCTGTGGTGACCAGTGACAGAACCTGAGGGAATGGCCTGAAGTTGTGTCAGGGAAGGTTTAGGTTGAATATTAGAGAGAGGTTGTTTACTCAGAGGATGTTTGGGCACTGTAACAGGCTCCCCAGGGAAGTGGTCACAGCACCAAGCCTGACAGAGCTCACGGAGCATTTAGACAATGCTTTCGAACACATGATGTTACACTTGGGTTGTCCTGTGAAGGTCCAGAAACTGGACCCAATGATCCTTGTGGGTCCCTTCCCAGTCAGCATATTCTGTGATTCTGTGATAAAGTTGTCCATCTCCAGAACAGGACAATTCTTGTCATAGTAAGGCACATTATATCTTGGCCTTATTATCCTTGGCATTTCTCACAACCTAGTCCACCAACAAATTAAACTGTAACACAGTTTTTAGATATAATTAGTGACAGAATATTGAATTCATATCTAAGAGGACTTGTAATCAGCTAATAGCAGTACCAGCATCTCTGTGAAGGGTGCTGAAAAGAGCCTCTCCTTGACCTGAGATTTCAGTTCTATAAAACATTTTTATGAAGACAGATCCTCAGTATTGAACAAAGCCCTGCTAAAATAGATGAGGCTCAGCCCTGCAATCAATGCAGAGCTCAAGTCTTTTCCTCTTGCCAGAGGGAACAAAAGCAGAGTCATACAAGATTGAGAAATTGCACACTGCTAGTGTTAGTAAATACAAAAGGTATCATCAGCCCTTTTTTATTTATAAATGGTAAACCTTTCATTTTCACATCTCTTTTTAACCAAGCTTTTTTCTCTTTTTCTTTTTTTTTTTTTTTTTTTTTTTGGTTGTTGTTGTTGAAGAAAAGTGGATGAAGAGGAAAATGTTTTCCTGTTAGCAGCCACAAGTCAAACTCAGCTTGA
Organism: Aphelocoma coerulescens; assembly: GCF_041296385.1. NCBI lineage: Eukaryota > Metazoa > Chordata > Aves > Passeriformes > Corvidae > Aphelocoma > Aphelocoma coerulescens. Next base: position 87,757,848 of record NC_091015.1, read on the forward strand.
AAAACCATACCTGCTGCTTTACTAATGGGAATAAATTTTCAGCTCACAGGAGACGAATGATAACAGACAATACAACATCATATTAGGGAGCAAGCAATACAAAACAAGAGATGAAAGTAAAACACACAGCACCTGTAAAAGTTTAGGTTTAGTAATAAACTTAGAACAAGTTGGAGCTTTGTAACTGAGCCAACACACCACAAAATCATGACAGAGCTTTCAGACTAGGGTTCCCACTTATAATTGAAAAACAACCTTTTAAAAAATGTACATTTCCAGTCTTATCAGACGCAAAAAATTAATGGAATTGAAAATCACCCTGCTGTGACCTCATATGCTGTGTCCTGTCTTTTATCCTCACAGACCACTGGATTTCTCCTTTCTTTCCATAGCCTGACTATGTCAAGACCCTACTCTTCAGAAGAATTTCTCTCCCACAACTAGTTATGTTATGGGCTATTGATCAGATCTTCCAGCTGGCTCTGCACAAAACATATGCACAGTTAAAGCAGTCTGTCCTCATCAACTTACCCAACAATAGAGAGTTCTTTGTTCACACCTGCAAGCAAAACTTAAATACTAGGCCATGTTTGGCAGAGTATAACATTATGCAAAAGAGAAAGAGGGAGAAATCTTAGCCACAGACTTCTAGCAGAATATAATATTGTAAGCTCTAAGGCATATTGTTTCTGCTTTCTAAGCTGCAGGTTAAAAGAAACATTTAGGTTGGGTTTTTTTAGCTAAAAATAACTTTATAAATTGGAGTTACTTTTAATAGGAAGTACAGACTAAATCTACAGCTAAAAAAAGAGTCTTTGCAGCTTTTCCCTCAAATAAGTAATTTTAAATATTAGTTTATATTATTCTGTATTATCTCTAAAGAAAAACATGAAACAATATTGTCCCTAAGCACTGGGCAATCTAAGCAGACATGTTCATTCTTTTAAGGCATGCTTTACAGAAACTCAGTAAGCCTGTTTTTCAGTAGTGAAAGTCATTTCTAATCAAAGTAGAAATTATTCTATCTAAGGAATTAATTTCACACACCTATTTATAATAAGGAAGTTTTTTAAAGAAATCGATTTTGTGGTTACAATAATTGGGCAGTAACAGTAGCAATTAACATGTAGGATTGATAGTAAACTATCACAAAACAATGAGTGAATTAAACAAACAAAAAAAATGGCCAGGAAGTAGCTACTGTCTTCTTGATGTATTTAACAGCCATTACAAATACAAGTTCACATCAGGAAATTTTGCATATTTTTATATCTATCCCTTTCTCTCAGAAATTTTATATCTATAAATATATATGACGCACATATCTTATTTCAGAGTAACTGCTGAATAATATTTTTAAACAAATAAGTAATTCTACAGATTAATGGAATGCAGTAGAAAAAAAACATGAAAATCTAAGTAGGAACAGGGTGGGTTAGATGTTGGTTAACAGAACTGCTACCTTGGATTTCCAGAGGGCAGACTGTTTAGGAGACAATGTCCATTGAGAGTCATTTCTGAAGAGCAAAGGAGTCCAGAAAAGCTGGATATTCATCATGGAGGAAATCTTAAAGTCACAGGAGCAGATGGTCTCCATGTGCTGAAAAACAAGCTGGCAGGGAAAAACACCATCCTGGCTGCACAGAATGCTTTGGCTGGAACTCAGCAACAAAAGAGAGTTTACAACTTTTGGAAGAAGGAGCAAACAAGGACTGCAAGGACAACAAGGATGTTATGAAAGGAACCTTCTGACTTGCCTCACATGGTTCACTTTAGGGGATTACTTGTGCCTTTTGTTATTTTGCCCTCTGATTTCCACTAGCCACTTCTAAGATAGCCAGTCTTAATAATCACTTATATAGTTCTTAATTTCTAATCCCTAAGAAAGATCATTCCATTCCTTCCATGAACTAAAGCATAATAAAGAACATATAAGAAAGTATTAAGTTAGAATATCTAAGTTAGGCTGAAAATAATTTTGTGAGAATTTGTCTTATCACTTACAAGCTGGCACCAGTATATACTACTACACTCACACCCAAAGTTTTCAGGGTATTATAAATATACAGATTGCAATACTAATATTAACAGGGAACACAGAAAAAACAAACCCCAGTTAGATGTTATTGAACATAATCACTACAAACCATCTTTTTTAACATATGATTATTTCATTATTAAAATGCATTTGAAACAGAACTTATACTTTTACTCCCACATAATGAATGAAATGTTCTACACAGAAATTGCAATACATCTGTTTTGCCTCATCTTGATTCAGACAAGAATGTAACATTTTCCCCACCACCCATTGTAAGACGTAGTGTCAGACTGCATGGAGAAGAGTAAAAAAGTGGAAGACTGATGGTTTGCTAAATTTATCCATACTTCACACTATCCTCCTGCATACTTTCTGCACAAGAACATGCTCATGGGCGACTTAGAATCTCCTTTGAAGCACTGAAATGTTACATTTTGTGAATAGTCTAAATACCTCAAAAAGGTCTAAGAAGAATTTCCTCTCTCAGGACTAAGGAACATGCCAAATAAGGTATCTGGAATAATTATTATGAATAAAAAGAGGGCAAGGGTAAATTGATGAAAAAGTCTTAGGCTATATATAGGAACATATCACTGGGAAAAAGAAGATAGTCCTGGGAGCTGGACTGGACTGGCTGTACAAAGAACCTGGGTATTAAAACATGCAGAAAGCAAAGGACGTGTTTGATGAGACCAGAATAACAAGGATAGAAATTATATCAATTAAAAAGTTACATGAGAAATTTAAAGAAAAATTTGTATGAAATGAGGGAGAAGCGAAACATGTCAAATATGGTCAAACTAGCCTATGTGAATAAAAAAATAGACAAGAAGTCGGTGGAAGCAAAATGAGATATCCAAAGTCTGATAGTTACTGAGGCAAGGAGGATGAGCCTGGGACAAGAGCTACAGATGAAAAGAGACCAGATGGAAATCATCTGGAAAAAGAGCATATCCGGGTAACATAGGAGGAATGTTACATTCATCAGAACACATTTTCTTTCTCATACATGAAGTAAAAAAAACAAAACCAAAAAACTCAACAAACTAAAATCTCTGTGACTTCACAAGCTCAAATGGCAGAAGTTTGCATAGTTAGTCCCCCGTTTCAGCAGTAGGGTTCCACATTATGGAGTTTTCAGGTAAGATAAAGGGAAGGACATTAGGAGGAAGAGAAATTGGAAACCAAATGCTTTTTAAAGACTTTATTATAAAGGGCAAAATTAGGATTCTAGCCTTAGTTCATTACTTTTTAAATGCAATCTATATTTATAACCACAAATGCAGACCCATGTGTCATGTTTCAAACCCAGCTAGCAATCAAGCACCACAAAGCTGCTTGCTCCCTTCCCCTCCTCTGATTCAATGAGGAAGGGAATTGGAGGAGAAAAAGTGGAAAAACTCGTGGATTGAGAGAAAGATAGTATAATAAGGAAAACAAAAGCCGTACACACAAGTAAAGCAAGGGATTCATTCACTACTTCCCATTGGCAGGCAGGTATTCAGCTGTCACCCAAAACCAGGACTCCACCATGGGTAACAGTTACTTGAGAAGACAAATGCCATCATGCCAAATGACCCCCTATTCCTCTTTCTTCCTTCAGGTTTATAAGCTGAGTATGACTCCATATGGTATGGAATATCCTTTTGATCCTTTGGAGTCAGCTGTCCCAGCTCTGTCCTCTCTTTCTGTGCACTCCCAACCTCTACGCTGGGAGGGCAATACAAGAAGCAGAAAAGGCTGTGGCTCTGTGTAAGCCCTGCTCAGCAGTAACAAAAACATCTCTATATTATAAATACTGTTTTTAGCACAAATTCAAAACATAGTCTAATATTAACTTCCATGAAGAATATTAACTGCACCCCAAAACCATAATGTTTTGTCTTGATTTACTGTGAAAAGCATACCAGAAAGTAAAATCATTCACTTTGGCTGTCAGGTCCTTAGACTAAAGCATTTAGTCTTTTCATTTTTGCTTCTGTTTCTAGGTATATAGTCTAACCATTACGCAACTTTCTTTCTGATTTACTGTCACAATGAGTTTGGAGGTAAGCAGATGAGTTCATCTGTGCCATTTTCCCCTTCCAACTGCTCCTGATGGCTCTCAATGCTCTCATTAAACTTGATGCTTAGTCAGCTGTCCACTGTCTTCAGATGATTCTCCTTTGCATTCATCCTCTTCACCCAGCAAGGTGGCAAAACATGGCACAAGTGCTGCTGATGTACAAACTGCTGATAGAGGCAGCTCCCTTCCTGAACATCCTAACTGAGACCATATGGTTTAACATTACTTGCTTGCTACCACAGAAGCTACATCTCGACTTCTCTTAGTAACAATAACAGCAGTTGCAGCTGCTTCTAATTTAACAGCCAAAGAAACTATTATGATAATTTAATAGGATATTCCACATCACAGGAAAAAAAAAGTTCAACTAGTAATACTTTTAGCAACTTCTAATTGAGTTAGAATATATTTTTTATAAGAAAACTAGTGACAGTTTAAAGAACATCTCAGCTTATTAATGTCCTTTCAAGTTTTAATTAGTATCTATGGATGCATGCTCTGTGTGAACTAGAACTTCGATCCATGGTGTAAAAAACAGTCTTCTTAACTGAGAAGTTGAATAGGAGCATGCAGAGGCTATCTGTATTAAAAAGATCTTTACAACTGGAACAGTGGGGCTTCTTTGCCTTTTATCAATGTTTAATCTCAGAAATCTGTTAGGGGGTAGCTGGGTGAAACACAATGCTTGTGATACACTGTGAAAATAGTGCTTTTTCTCAGCTTTAAAATTTATTTCCTCAGACAATAACTCAATGTATCATGAAGAGCACCCTAGACTGTCCAGTCTGATTCTCACAGTCTTTAGTGTACTGAGGATCAAGGGGATGATTCAAAAAGAAGAATGCCTCAAACACTCACAGGCACTCACCTGGAGGCAAACCTGCCCTGAAGGGGAAGGATGATTTTTCAAGTTTCTTTGGAGAGATGATAGCATATTAGGCATGCAGTATAGAGGTGGTGACTTCATACAGGCCAGGGCTGGTGCACTCAGAGAAGGCTAACAGCCTTGACAGGATGCAGATTTCTCAGATTTATCTAAGTCCATGGAGTTTGTTTTAATATTTTATTGGGACTATTATTTTCAACAATACCTTCAGAATGCTATTTTTCCCAATTCTAATGTTGATTTATAATTACACTTCTGTGCTCAGAAACTATATGCTTCTACAACAAAAAAAAGAAACATCAGAAAAATTTATGACTTTGTGACTGTAACCTGCTGCCAAAAAAACCAAAAAACCAAACCAAACAAACAAAAAAACCCCACCACTGAAAACTAAAAGACTAAACCCCTTTCTTTTTTTTTGGTGGCTAGTTTCTGAAACATTTTGCACAATGTATTAAAATAAAGACATCTTTCTTAAATTATTTTTTTAGAGAGATAGAAAGGAAGTCAGATTCTCATACAAAATAGTCTCATACAAAATAGTCATATGAAATTAACTTCAAAATGATTATATTTCTATGGAGTCTTGGGAAATAGAATGCTGAAAAATTTGAGAAGGATATCATCACTTGACATCAGTGGAGCATATGAAACAAACACGTCATAAAATAATGAAAGATCAAACCATATATGGAAAATCTTTAGTCTTACCATTTAATGCACTGTGTAAAATCACTCAAAGGTTATAGCAGTGAAAATGGGATAAGACTATGTCTGGAACAAAAGTAAGAATTGAAACTATAATACTCCTATCTTGTTTGAAAAATCAGATGTTTGAAAAATCAGAGGAGCTACTTTGGCTTCACAGTAGCTAATTTCAATAGACACATAACTTTTTCTCCTGTGTAACTTTTTGGTTCATACCCATGGAAAATAAAGAAGGGATTTAGCTATAAATAGTTTCCGTGACCAGTAAAAATGAATTCTTTTGCCCTTTTTTGAGGGCTTGAGTCATCATTTTTTATCTCCTACGAGGAAAGAAAAAATTATATTCTGTATTTTCATAGCTGGTACATGGCTTTGCAGAACCATTTTTATTTCAACTGCTGTATATTTCTTTGGAAGAATTTTATTCTCAGAACTGACCATTATCTGTTCAGTTTGGTTTTGAGGTCAATTGGTTTTCCTAGCTACAATGGATTTTGCCCTGGATACCATCTAGTACAAGCTCCCTCCAGTTCCAACCCAAGAAAGATTTTAATGTTGTCTCCTAGGACAGGCTTTGCATTCAACTTTTTTAACAAGTCACATTAATGCAGAGAACAGTAGTAAGGTGAAAATTAAATATTTATGACTGAAATTCTACTATTTTTTCTCCCCCAAAATTTTGAGAAAAGTACATAAAAGATAGAAGCAATACTTGTTTCCAATCCTGTAGAAGATAATAACGTGGAGTGGAATAGAATAGAATAGAATAGGGTAGAATGCCTCATGTGGAAGGGATCTAAAATGATCATTTAGTCCAATTACCTGATCATTTCAAGGCTGACCAAAAGCTAAAGCATGTTATAAAGGAGGTTATCCAAATGCCTGTTCAACACTGGCAGGCTTGGGGCATTGACCACTGCTCCAGTGTTTGATTACCCTCTTAGTAAAAAAATGCTTTCTAAGGTTCAGTCAAATCTTGCCTGGTGCACCTTTGAACCATTTCCACACATGCTGTTACTGGATATGAGGGAGAATGGATCAGCACATCCATCTCCATGTCCCATCCTCAGTAAGATGTAGAGAGCAATAAGGCAACCCCTCAGCCTCCTTTTCTCCAAACTGTGTGAATCCAAAGTCCTCAGCTGCTTCCCACAGGACATTCCTTCCAGCCCTTTCAACAGCTTTGTTGCCCTCTTCCAGACACAGCCAAAAACCTTTACATCCCCCTGAAATGTTGGTTGGAGCCAAGAACTACATACAGTACTCTAGATGTCTCCTCCCACATTTCCACACAACCCCAGCCTCCTCACCAGTGTGGTAGTATGGGAAAGAACAAAGGACCTGCTGTTGTGGAAGCACTGTTAAGCAGTATCTAAAACCTCCCTGAATTATCAACACTGTTCCCAGCACAAGTCCAAAACATACCCCCATACTAGCTGCTCTGAGGAAAACTAACTCTATTGCAGACAAAACCAGCATACAACTTCATGAAATACATCTGTGTTTTGGCCTTGTCTGACATGTTTTCTAAGAAGAATTTACTTCCTTTCCTTTAGTGTTTCAGAAAAACAAAATAAAGGTAAGCAAAGATAGAACAAAACCAAAAAATGCATGATGAATAGCATTTCCTTTTCCCCAGTTTTCACCATGGCATTTAAATGCCTCCCCAACCTGCATTTCTTTTTTCCTTTTGACCCCATCATAAAAATAAGGTAAAGAAAAAAATAATCAGAAAACACAAAACCCAGAAACAAAGCAAAACTAAGGTAAAAAGATTCCATAAAAAAAGGAATCATCTGTTACTCATGCATAGTTCACTGTGGTCATTAGAACATGTCTTGCCTCCCAATGCTTGAATGACCTGATCAAGCATTTACATCCTCCATGATGCTGTAAGAAAATAAGAATTCTATGCCTCAGAAAGATCTTATGAAAAGCACAATCACAGATTAAACAAGCAAACAAGGAAAAACTTATTTTCCCAATCTACTGCCCATTGGTAAAAGAGATCTTGGTTTTGGTGTTGGTTTCTTTTTTTTTTCTTCCCCCAACTCATATACAGTTACATGACTGACATATAGATAATAGGTTCTGCTCCACTGAATGATACCCACATGAAAAGAGATATACAAGCAAATAAAATGATTTTACACATGGGGACAGACAGACTTCAAATGCATTACCAACTTCAACAGAAGCAAGACATTCTGTTACTAAAAGTATTTGGGGGATTTTTTTTCTTTAAACAACTACTGCCTCTATTGTGACTACAATTCACTCTAAACTGCCTACAGCTACTGAGGAATATACTGTTATCTAAATGTTGTATTACGGTGAAGTTTCTTTCAAATTCTGATGCTCTTGGGTTTCACACTAGCCAGAAGGCAATTTCAGTGCAGAGCAGATCACAAAATGTGATTCTATTTCTAGATCTAATATCACCTGGAATAAAAGCCCACACCACACAGTTTCTCTCCAAGATTCTTAGCTGAAAGGTACCAAACCTTCTCATATGGCAAAATGATCCATGGAATGTAGTTTGTATGCCTGTATTTGATCCAATGTCAAGCGAGTAACATTAATAAAATTCTCTGTTATTTCCAAAGACCAGTCTATTTCATGGAAAAGGTCTAGGTTTCCCTAACGGAAGCTTTTATGTGAATATGAATATTTTTAATGCCACCCCTAAATTCTAAATTATGGGTACCAGCTCTGACAAAAACACCTCTCTGTGGCCTCAGCAGGAAATTATTACCACATCTAACTTTAAAGTCCTTCTGAGGTTTAGTATCAGTGTCAAAAGTGGCAAAGTTAACCAAGATACTTATAACTAGACCACGTTGCTAAAATATAAGGTAGTCTGGGAACAATAAAATAATTATAGCTTGCTCTATAAGGGAATGTGACAGGTTTCATGCATCTGTTATTTCTCAAAGTGATTATGTGGAATAGGGCCTTGTTACATAGGTTCTTTCTTCCATGCATCTCCATATTTTACTCTTTGTGCACTGGCAAAGCAGGTGATGAAGATGAACTTGCTCTGTATACCGGCATATAGAACCTCTGCCCCCTACCCTTTGTTCATTCATCAGCTATTAAATGGGTATTATTTTTCCATATCTACTGTTACTTTCTGACAGACTAAAAGATACTACTTTTAATACAGCCAGGAAAATTGCTTTATTAGGAAATGGTAATAGCCTTTAGAACAGTAAAATGACAGTAGTGTATTATCCAGGAGAAGCAACACAGGCAGAGTGATTGGCCAAAACTAAAGATGTATGTCTTACTGCAATTATCAGTAAGTAGTAAAATGAGGATGCTGTTAGAATATATGGTGTCTTTATGGATTATTCCAGGAAAAAACCCTTAACATTGTGTGTACAAAAGCATACTAAAGCTAGAGGGAAGTCATTAAAGAACACCTAATTGCTTAAATTTTGAGCTTTTTACTCAGAACTGGTATGGCTTTTTTAATACACAACATATTTAAAGCTTTTATTATTTATTCATGCTATAGGATGATCCTTCAGACTCTTCTTAGGATTCACAAAAGACTGATTGTTAAACAAGAAGCAATAACCTACAGATCTCTAAAGAGGGAGAGGATACACAGACTGTCACTAAACACATCAAAAGGAAGCTAAATCCACAAGCTAATTAAATAAGTCTCTACAGATAAACAGAGGCAGACTAAAATATATTTCATAAGAATGTCTCTATGTAGTGCATTCATTACTTCGATGTATTTATTACCTGAGTAAATATAACATTCTTCAGACTCCATTCATCTTCTGCCTGACTAATGAAAGTGCATCTGACAAACTGAGTTAATTATCCTTGCTCCATACTAACCCTGCAAATATCCCCAGGAAAGTATCTGAGGTTTTCATTCAGTGCCAGAGTACTGCAAAAACAGGGCTGTTAGAATAGCTGGCATTGGATTGCTGTCAGAAATACTTTGACAAATCAAAGCATTAATCCTGCTTATTGCTTTTCACTGTCAGGCACCACATTTCACTTCTGGATGAAGTTTTGATCCATAGGTTTTTTAAAATCCATTAATTCAAATTTACTTAATGTGCAGTCATAAAGGTTTTCTGTCTGACCATTTGTTCTTTTAGTAGAAACTTTCTCTATTAGAGAAACTCTGGAACACAAGGTTGCCATTGCATCAAAGGCTTTGGGTCATGCCTCTGTCTTCTAGAAAAAAAGATTTTTTAATTGTATTTTTCTTCAGAAAAGCTAAAACTTACATGTACTTAAAGGAGTCCAAAAGCTAGACCTTCAAAGAAAATATAGTTCATCTTCGGAGTGGTGGTAACGTTACAAAAATCTTCAGATTTAATATTATATTACTTCAGGAAGAGTTACTGTGATTGACTTTCAGCGCAGTTCCTATATTTTTTTCAGAAAAATGGGCACTTTGAAAGAGAAGGAAAAATCCTGCACCTGCAGGTAGTTCTTTTTTGTTGGTGGTGGTACTTGTTTTCTGTTTGTCTACTTGCTTGTTTGTTTTCCTTTTTCATCACTCATTGACCATTTCCTTAAGACCACTTATTCCCATTTGTGAAAACTCTGAAACAGCACCTTGGCCATTCAGAGAAAAATTCCAATTTGTCAATTCTCCATTCCATGGCATAAATTCATAAACCTGATGTTTATTAGGAACACAAGAATATTCATTTATGCTGAGTACAGCTTCAGTACATGGTATTGAATGTAAACAGAAGACATGGAATGACTACAAATATAGCATATATTCAGAGATGAACATGAGTAAAGAAATATCTATAGATTCCAAGAAGCTTAAGGAAAAAAGCTTTGAAATGAAAAGTATAGAAGCACTCTTAAGCTACTACATAAATTATACTGCATTTGACAGAAGTTGAACTTTAAATCTGAGAAGAGTAGAATACAAGAGTAACCCAGTAGCAAACTGGGCATGAAAACTAAAGCAGTTAGGAAGGTTTGGAAACTACTGCAATTTAATGGCATTTCCGCAGAACCTCAACAGATCTAGGGAAGCCTGTTTGGGTGAGGAGTACCAGCAAAAGAAACAGAAACTGTACTCATGGTATGCAGCAATAAGGAGGCACTTTCATTCCCAAGAAGCTGCTCTGAACATTATTCTGACTAAAATGTAATTCTTCATCCCATATATACTGTGGGTTTCATCCAGCTCCTTCTTAACTATTGATAGGTTGTTAGTTCCTTAGTGGGCATTTTGGAAGATTGATCACTGATTGCTTTGTACATATCACAGCAGAAAATGAAGGCTGGGTAGGATGTATTTTTGATTTCAACCCTCTGCCTGAACTTTTGTTCCTAGTTCTGTTAATATACTGGTGTGTACTTTGGTGAATAAATTTTATCAAGTACCAATACAGTTTTTCTTAGATCACATATCGTACTGCTCTTCACTTACATTAGTAATGCTACCCAAATTTACTCCAGCTTACTGCTTATAGTATTTATTGTACTATTTTCCCATTTACCTCTACTTTATTGTGTTCAAATGTCTCTATTATCTTTCCAGGTTGAGAATCGTTCATACAGTTTTATTGAGAAAACAAGAGAGGCAGCAGACATTCGCAGATCTATAACCATGACATGCTGATGACATGGAGAAGCCATGCAATGAGTGACTTAGTTCAGCAAACTATAGACTTGAATTAAAAAGCATATAGTAACAGATTTTAGTCAAATAAATTAGGAAAGTGCTCATAAAGTACATTAAATACCTGATATTAGAATGAAATTATGGTTATTTCGTCACCAGAAGAGTATGAAAAGTATCAAAATTTGCACAGGAATGTTTTTCAGTGAATGATACAATTACCAAATTTACACAGAAGAAAGAAAATAAAAGCTAGAATGTTTATTGTGTCATATCAAAGACTGGAAAGAGAAATTCTTATCCCTCTTCCCTGATAATTAAAACAAATTGCCTTAAATAAAATTAATTTGTATTGAAAAACATTCTAAAGCAGTTTCAAAATGTGATATCATAAATGGTTTTGACTGCAAATTTCACAGCCTATCGAGACACCTAGAAATTTCTCAATTTTGATATAGCTGGGATGAGATCTCTCCTACATACAGCAGCACAGGAAGGACAGAAAAAGTGCCCAAATGCAATTTTGTTGAAATATATGAGAAATCCTTCCTTATTCACTTTGATAAGGCCATGATTAAGAACAACATTCTGTCAGACCCAAAGGGGAAAAAATATCTGTAATACTGCTTTGATAAAGTATACTGCCACTGTTTCCCCACTAAATATGTTGCAAACATAACTCTTCTTCTGTGATATGAAGTTGAAAATTAGCTTTCCTGTCAGTGCTACTAAATCAGAGCAGATTTGTAGCAAGCATAGAATGTCCAAAAACTTGATTAGTTCACTCACTATTAATTGAAAATACCAAAGGAAATGGCTTTCCAGTGACAGAACTCTAAATTTCCAAAGTCTTGAAATAACATCTGCAGTTCTACTGTATTGACAAGTTCTGCAAGTTCTGCAGTGCCCCCAGTTCAAAAAAAATTTCTGATAGAGAGTTAGTTAATGGACATTTTGGAAGGCTTGCCACTGCTTTGTACATATTTTAGCAGAAAATGAAGGCACATGGAAAATAAGGGAGTGATTGGGGATAGTCAGTGGGACATCACCACGGAAAAATCATGCTTGACAAATACGGTGACTTTCTACAATGGGATTAGAGCATTGGTGGATGAGAAAAGACAAATTGACTTCATGTATCTGGTCTCGTGCAAAACATTTGATGCTTGACATCCTTGTCCCTAAACTGAAGAGACATGGATTTGACAGATGGAACACATGGTAGATAAGGAATTGGCTGGATGGTCGCCCTCAAAGATTTGCAGTCAATGGCTCGATGTCCAAGTAGAGACTAACGACGAGTGGTGTTCCTTGGGCACTGATATTGCACCATTTAACATCTTTGTCAGTGACATGGGATTGTGTGCCCTCTCAGTAAATTTGCTGATGACACCAAGCTGTGCGGCGCAGTCAACACGGTGGAAGGAAGGGATACAAAATCCAGAGGAAGCTTGACAGGCTTGAGAGATGGGCCTGTGAAAACCTCACAAAGTTCAACAAGGCCAAGTGTAAGGCCACGGACATGGGTGACGACAATCCCAAGCACAAATATGGGCTGGGCAGAAAATGGATGGAGAGCAGCCCCAAGAAGGACTTTGGGATGTTCATGGATGAGAAACTCAACATGACCCAGCCACTTGCACTTCCAGCCCAGAGAGCCAACTGCATCCTGGGCTGCATCCAAAGCAGTGTGGCCAGCAGGACAAGGGAGGGGACTGTGCCCCTCTACTCTGTACTTGTGAGACCCCACCTGGAGTTCTGCATCCAGCCCAGGAGTCCCCAACATAGGAGTTGTTGGACTGAGTCCAAAGGAGGGTGACAAAGATAAGCAGGCTGAGCACCTCTCCTTTGAAGACACACTGAGAAGGCTGGGGTTACTCAGCCTGGAGGAGAGAAGGTTCTGGGGAGACCTTATAGCACCTTCCAGTACCTGAAGAGAGACTACAAGAAAGCTGGAGAGAAACTTTGGAAAAAGTCATCTAGTGATAGGACAAAGGGGAATGGCTTTAAACTGAAAGAGGGTAGATTTACATTAGATAACAGGAAGAAATTCTTCACTGTGAGGATGGTGAAGCACTGGAACAAGTAGTCTAGAGAGAAGCTGTGGATGCCCCATCCATATAAATGTTCAAGGACAGGTTAGATGGTGCTTTGAGCAACTGGGTCTAGTGGAAGGAGTCCCTGCCCATAGCAGGGGTGTTGAAACTAGACAATGTTTAAAGTCCCTTTCAACCCAAACCATTTCATGATTCTATGATACAGGACTTTCTTCAGGAGGAAACATAAATATATGACCAACATCTGTTCTTCAAGCATATGAACATCACTGACAATTATGTGAGGTCCTTTAGCAAAAATGAATGACCTATTGAGAAAATGAAAAAGATTCAGAGAAAGTTGAAAGTATGTTTAAAAAAGGCAAAATGGGAATTTTTTTCACTTTTTTACAGCAAAACAATTCATTAGGAGAGTGCTTATTCTTCTGAAACAGCTACCAGTTTGCTGGTAATGATTCCTAGATGAGTAGGAAGCAGACTGATTTCTACATTAAGAGAAAAAGTGATGCAATGGCAAAATGGTTTCTACAAAAGAACAATATTCACATGAGATAATAAAGCATTGTGTGATCAAAATAGAGCTGAAAGTGTTTAAACCTGTTTAAACCATAATTAGCCTGTATTAAGATATCTTGTATTCTTTTTGAATGTCAGTCTTCCTGTATTATAAATTCAAACTGATGGAAGCAATGAAACCAAGTTTTTTTTCAGATGATAGAAATTAAAACATAATTGAAAATTAAACAAGAAGTTTTAATAGTGTTTAATAAATATGCCCCTTTCCCATCTCCAACCCTACTCAACACGATGTAAATTTTAAGGGTTTTTTAAAGTCTTTTAGTTCTTATACAAAAATCTGGAGAAGCCTTTAATATTTTTCTGTCTTCTAACAGGCTAAATGTGATCCTTAATTATATATCATAGAAGCATAGAATGGCCTGCGTTAGAAGGGACCTTAAAAATCATCTACTTCCAAACCCCCTGACATAGACAGAGAGCCTTCCACTAGACCATGTTACTCAGAGCCCCATCCAGACTGGTCTTGAATGGAATGCCTCCAGGGATGAGGAGTCCACAACCTCTCTGGGCCCTCTGTTTCAGTGCATCACCACCGTTACAGTAAAAAATAAATTCATAATATCTATTCTCAACCTATTCTCCTTCATCTTAAAGTTATTACCCCCTGTTCTATGACTACATGCCCTTGTGAAAAGTTCCCTCTCCATTTTTCTTGTAGGTCCCCTTCAGGTACCATGAAGTCACTTTGAAGCCTTTTCTTTTCCTGAAAAACCCAGTGCTTTCAGCTGTCTTTATAAGAGAGGTGCTGCAGCCCTAGGATAAACTTAGTGGCCTTTCTCAGGACTCGTTCCAACAGGTCCTAGTCTTTCTTGTGTTGACCCTACTTGATAATTTCATGTAAGCTCAAACTTGTTCTTAATCTTCTAGTATCTGCCTAAATCACTCTGAAGATCAAGGAGAGGCAGCAAGTGCCTTTAGATAAACATAAATTTAACACTACAGACATAGCTGGGATATCAGACATCTTAATTAGGCTCTGAGACACGAATAAAAGCTGTCATGTGATGCTCAAAACAAATAAGGCATTTAAAAGGTCAAATTGAAAATATAAGCTTGAGAGTTATTGTCAATTCTCAACTCTTTATAGGGTGTTTGTTCATATTTTCTCTAGAATTATAAAATATATGGACCCAGATAAAAGAATTATAATTCATTTACAGGTGGCTCATAAAAAGACATTCATCTCAACATATTCACTGACTAGTAGTTGAGCACCATCTCCCAGGTGCACTATTCAAGTGCACTACTATATATTTGGGAATATTTTCAGAGCATTGTTGCTTTCCTTCCAAAGAGAAAACTGTTTTAGAATTCTCACTATGTAGCACTAACACATATATAGCTTGTTTTGAAACAGCATGACCTCTAAAGAATGCAGTTATTCATCCTTATTATTACAATCTATTATGTTCCATCAGGTCATCACATGGGTATTTCATTTTGATGCCATGAATATGAACCAGGATTCATATTACTCTGAAATGTTTTCAGCACCATATATTCTATTTTATCAATTTAGCAATGACTCCACTTCTGGAAGTAAAGTGTATTGTTTGTTTCACGTAAAGCTTACGGTCTCAAGCCAGCAATGCTCTAAGAGCTATTACCAATTCAATGGCAACAAATGAGAAACTCTCAACTGTGAATATGCAGGGATAAGCAAAGCTCAATTAAACTATAAAAGGGGACTAATTATATTTGAAGTGAATTTTGAAACAGAAAAAGAAATCTTTAATAACAATATTAGATTATTATTTGCATTTCTTAGGCAAATATATATTTTGACTTCTAGAGGTTTTAATACAAGAGAGCCAAAAAAAAGGTCATTATTTTTATGAGTGTTTATTTCACAGAGCTGAACTGTAGCTCTAAGGAATGCTCAGCACTTGGCTGTTATGTCTGAGGGGCAGTTTGGGACACCTTGGATTATATTATGATTCTGAACCTCGTTGGTTTGCAGTTTTTTCACTTGCTGGAAAGCTGGGAAAGGTACATACTATACTTAAAAAATCTTTAGCTTGGTAGAAATTATGGAAGTCCTTTTGCAGATCTATTGAACATGATACCCACAACCAACTCATTTCCACTATTTTCAGTGCCTTCTTGAACTGAAGAATCTCTTAGAAATTTAAAATTCTATCAGCCATGTTATATATTGTGAAAGTAGTTTGCCTTCTTCCACTAATTCTACATGTTAATCTAATTTTCAGTAGCATTAATCTATTTACTGGTTTTGTAAGGCTAACTGCTTTACAGGGTTTCTCATCTGGTTTATATTTAACATGGAAGCACAGAGGTGTTTAGGTTCTACTTCAGGTATTATAGAACTTGAATGCAAAGAGGAGAAGTGGGGTTGAAGCCAGGAAGAACAGCCAAGTAGTTCCAATTCAGGCAAATTACTCAAGATTAAACAGTCCTGAGGTGATGTTGCTTTGAATTCATTCTAATTAAATTTTTCTTTTCTTAATTTAAATATTTCCAAGTTATCTTTCCAGTCTTCCAAATAGTGGAAAATATCTAGGTTTTTTTCTCTTAGTGTTTCAAAACACTTTAGTGAGACTTTTCCATTCTGACCATATGGCATAAGTATGAACACTTCCAAATTCTTTTTACAACTGAATTCACAGTAAGTTAAATAGATGGGTACAAGATTAGCTATCACTTTTTTTTTTCCCAACTAAGGGCAATACTAGACTTTATTTTGTCTTTCATTCATTTTATATCTGTAAAATAGCTGTAGCTTCTCAGAAAACAGGAGTATTTGAGGAAGCATTTTATGGTTTGACTTAATTAGGAAGCTGCTGCAAATGCATAGAACAGTTACAAAACTGACAAACACAAAAGACAGCATGTGGTGAAGACCGTGGTGAGGTAGGCTATCCCCTGCAGCCCATGGAGGCTAGTGGTGGAGCAGATATCCAACTGCAGCCCCTGGAGGACCCCATGTTGGAGCAGGTGGATGAATGAAGGAGGCCATGGGAAGTCCACGATGAAGCAGATTCCTGACAGGACCTGAGGCTGGGTGGAGAGAGAGGATCTCACACTGCAGCAAGTTTGCTCTCAGGACTTGTGACTCTGTGAGGGACCCACAATGGATCAGTTTGTGAACTGCAACCAGTGGGAAGGACGCCCATTAGAGAAAGTCAGGTAGAAATGTCTCCCACAAGAGGGACCTCATGCTGGAGCATGGGAAGAGTATGAAGAAGAAGGAATGGATGAGACAGCACATAATGAATTAGCCACAACCTCCATTTCCCACACCCATGTGCCACCTGGGGGATAAGGGTAGAGAAGTCAGGAGTGAAGCTGAGCCCAGGAAGAAGGGAAGGATGGGAGGAAAGTATTTTAAGATTTGATTTTACTCATTATTGCTCTGCTTTGATTTGCTTGATATTAAACTAAATTCATTTCCTTGAGTTTGTTTTGCCCATGACAGTAATTGCTGAGTGATCTCTCCTTGTCCTTATCTCAACCAGTGAGCTTTCCCTTATATTTTCTCTCCCCTCTGGAATTTAGAAGGGGAATGATAGAGTAGCTTTGATGGGCACATGACGTCCAACCAGCATCAAACCATGACACTCCTTAGAAGATTTCTGTAGGGTAATGGTAGCTTAATTAGATCCCACAACAATTAGTGGTATTTGAGAGATCTCAATTATTACCATAGGTTCGTGAACAGTTAATCTTATTTCTCCAGCTGAAATAGCTTTTAAAATAAATAAAATAATTTGTTCCAGAGGATTAAATGTAATCATTCAAGGTGTTGAAAAGAGTGTATTAAATTAGTGATAAATATTCGTGTAACAGCCTGTTTCTATCCATCCTACAGTCTACAGATAGAGAATATACCAATGTATTGATAAATAACCAGTATGCGGTCCCTTGCAGCTTTTTTTCCAGAGAGCAGTGCAAAGAGGTGACACTAAGCAGGGAACAAGGACAAATTTGTATGGAAGATGAGAACAAACCTTAATTTCTTGTCAGATATATTTATCTTTCCATTACCTTTTTTTTTTTTTAATGTAGAGACATTATCTTGTAGTTTTTTGTCACTGCTATTTGGCTGTAGGCTTCAATTTAGCACTGCACCACTACTTCACAGTAGCCCTCCAGCAGATGTAGCTGACCACAGAAACCAATCTCAACAAGTCTAGCTGAAACAGTAGAGAAAAAGAGTAACTTCCAGACCAAGTGATCCCTGTCTCAAAGATTATAAATAACAGGCTAGCCTCAAGAGCCAAAGAAGAGTAACAAGAAGAAAATCAAAGCCAAATGAGCACCAAAATACTCTATTGCAACCAGTATGACACATTTCCAAAATTGTTGCCCGTGGACTATGGCAAATTAGGAAATACTGCTTATTCTGCTGTGAGAAGTAGGGGACATAAAACTTGTACAGTATCTTATTATCTCCCAGCTGCTGTGATAGCTCACTGGGATCACAGGAAACCTGTAAGTTGTCATAATTTACATTTAAGGGATCAGCCTAGAGATAGTCTATTCAGCTTATTCATTCAGCTCCTCCCTAATACCTTTATCATATGTATTACCTGATACTCCTCTGTAGCAAAGGTGGTAGCTTGTCTGTTATATCCTCCTTGATGCTGGAACTGAAATATATTGGTAACAAGATGCACAGTATTTTAGCAATGACATGCCTTGCTACCTTACATTCAAAATACAGACTTTCTCTAAAAATATTTTAGTTTTGAAACAGTTCTTTTCCATGTGCATATCAGGCAGTCAGCAAAAGCCATGGTATTGCTGCATTCAAACATTTCCTCATGTTGAAAGTTTCAATTCATTTGAAGAAATAGGCATCTGATTTTAATATTCCATAACACAAAAGATATTAAAAAAATCTATGAGTCAGTGGTGGGACTAAAAGTCAAACAAAATTTTTCCCCATATCTCTTTCCCCAGGACATTATAAATAATTTCTTAATTTAAAGTGATGCCATGATGATTTTTCAGCTTTTCTTTTATACCCCTGTTATACCTTTTTACAGCTTCTGTATTCTTAGTGTTTTTTAGCCTACATTCTTGGACTTGTTTGTCAAGCTAGGAGACTAAACATTTCAGAAGCTTTGTAGTTACGGATCAGTGTGCCCCAGACCCCAAGGTCCTCTCCAGAACACATTCTGTAAACTAAGATAGAACCATCCAGGGGAAGGCTCCTTGGGGAGGGGGACTCACTTGAGCCTCTCATTGGGGAATCTTTGATAGATATGCTAATTAGTAAGACCTATAAGGTTATACTCAATCTATTGTGTGTGTGCATTGCGGTGTGCATTTTGGTGCATTCGACCTGGATGTAGGGCACCTAAATATCCTTAAAATAAATACAAAGGTAAAATCCCTTTTTCCCTTCCAACCATGTTTGAGTCTTGATTTTAAGACCAGGAAAAGGCATCAAAAGCACAAAAATAGAAAGAAGAAAGAATAATCCTGCAATTGCAAGAAAATTACTGGCTTAACCTAGCAGGTTTGTTTAAACTTTATTGTATTCCTTTCTCACTCTCCCACATTTCATCTCGGAAAGGAGAGAGACCCTGTTCAAGCCTCAGAAACACAGATATGAATTGTAATAATCCTTTGTATATTGAAGATGCACAGCTTTGTATTCTGTTGGGGTAAGCCAGTCTGTCACTTTTTTCCTGATATTAATATCCAGTTAGCATTTCTTCTTGTATACTAAGACTATAAACTCTCTGGCAGAGAAGAATACATGTAGTGGTATTTTGGGGGAAAAAAAAAAAGAAAAAAACCAAAAAAAGCTCAGCTTAACCTGAGAAAACCTCCATATATTGGCCCAGTTTTAATCACAACAGATGACCTCTGAAAGCATTTTCCAATCCCTTTCATTCTATGAGCTATGATTTCATAATTCTGTTTTAGGATATTTAAAAAGTGACTCACATTCTTTCAGAGTTAACAGTGCTGGAAAAGGAAGGAAAATTGAAAAGGTAAAGATAACATTCAGGTTTGGTTATGGGCAAATGATATGAATTAGTCACAAATGCATGTTTTAATCCTTAGCATTAAATGTGTCACAATTTATTTCACTGGAGTTCCTCAGACCTTGCAGTGAGTGCACCACAGATATATTAAATACACAGGAATAAATGCAAAAATATTTCTCTTCCTTTCTTCTACCCTATCACTGGATGTGTACTTGATGAGATGGAGACAAAAGGGCCAAATATAAATCTGTGATGATGGGAAGGATAACAACGTTCATTATGGACATAACGCCCTGAAATAATGTTCCCAATAATATTTCCTCAGCAAGTGATACGCCTTACACACATATGATAAAAGAAAATATTTCATCTTTAATACTCTTTTCATTCACTTTCTCATTTGCCAGTAAGCTCTTGCTTTTTGTCTGTTTGCCGCTGGGTTTTGACAGTGAATTAATCACCAGCTGTGACACAGTCATCTGCAGTCTGTGATGCAGACTCAGATGGCTTAATTTCCACCTGGGGATTTTTCCAGCAGTCTTCTACTGATTTAGTGCCTCTAAAAGTCTGGAGCAAGTCAATAGAAGGGCACTGCATCTGGAGTGGAAGCTGGACCGCAGTACACTTCTGCTCAGAGATTTGATTTCACTGGAAGCTGTGTTAACATCATTGCACCCACAGTTCCTATTAAGCAATTTCAAGAAACCTGAGCCCACCAGAAGCACAGCTCCTACTCTAAAGTATGCTTTCAGAGGAGGATTTTTCCAAGGCCAAACTTCCTCCAATATGCAGCACAGTCTTTCTTCTACTTTCACTAGAAACAATTAAAACAGACACAAAGATGACTTTTTTCCCCCATTTTCTGCTATTCCCCCTTGTCTGTGATAGGATGGAAAGTATATTTAATTGTATCTAAGAAGAAAGTTTGTCTTAGGTAAAAGTTCCATTATTTTCCAAAGCTTTCAGCATTTGATTTCCACTGGCTGAATTAGAACCCTCACATTCCTCTCAGCTCCAGAGATCATTATAAAGTTGGTACTTCTTTTTGTGCAACATTTGTAAAGATTAAAAAAAAAAACAAACTAAACAAAACAAAAAAAAAACCAAAAAACCACAAACCAAATCCAAAAAATTGCAGAAGAGATTTATTGTACTGTGTATATTTTACTGTCTGTAGAATTCCACAAATAAATCCAGCTTCTGAATTTCCAGGGTCTAAACACCAGGACACAAAATACAGAGAGGCATTTGGGTGAGGCTGTGACTCATTTTCTTTTCTTAGCTACCAGAGGATATCCAGAAGTTTTCTGAGAGCCCTGGAATACAGGTGCTTGGTCCCCTCTCTGAAACAGACAAAATAGAGCTGGTTTTTTTTGCTTCAAGCTTAAAAAGGAAACCTGAATACACAGAACAGATGCAGGCTGTTACTTGCACTAATTTCATTTGGCTTCCAGTTATGATTTCCAAGAATTAACTGGAAATATGATTACAGCCAAACCATAACCTAATGCCTTGAGTGGTTTCTCAGCTGCTTCTTTACATAAGGAGGAAAATACATTTTTCCCCTTGCTCTTTATCGGTCTTGTCTACATGGACCCATATCTTGTAAGTGTAAATATATCTGATTACAATGACACCAAGTGCAAAATCAGAAGAACAATGGGACCACACAGATGCACGCAGTTAATCTCCTGCATAAGTGTTTCTGGGATGTAGGTCTTAGACTGTAAACAGTTCAAGGCAAGAATGCTCTATTGATAAGGTGCTTATTTGCCTAAGGTAGAGGATTTGATTTAGACTAAGCATTGCTACTACCAGTCACTACTAACAATGAATCTTATATTCATAATTACATGGAACTCAAGACCGTGCAACTGCGTTTGGACAAATCTAATTTATTTGATAATCATCTCTGTTGGTATTATTAAGTAAGAGTTTTTTGCAAAGGTCAGGCAGGACACAAACTCATTTAAAACCCCTATTTACACTCATTTCTTTTATTTCCCCAAAGGCATGAATGAATTGCTTACAATTTTTAGCATTTCATTTTGCCTGGATAATATAGAGAGAACTCATGATAGAATGTTTTATTACTTTTAGAAGTGAACATGAGTCTAACATTCTTGCTATTTTTTTGAAACATATAAAGCTCTATTAAAGTGAAATACATATTTTCATTCTTTGATGTATGGACTGTATCAGCTAATTACTCCTTTCTAGTCAAAGTAAAGTTTTAAGCATGACATAGGTTGTACTTCATTCATTTGGAACCTTGCAGCTTGTTTTCTACTGAAACAGAGAATAAGTGAGGCCTTTCTCCTCCACAGTCATTGTTCTGATGGTTAATTTGTGTTCATGCAGGAAAGTTATGTTCCTTGTTTCAAGTTTCTTGATCTAACCTGGATATTTCAGATTCTTAGTATGTGTTCCACATACTACATTGTTCCACATTTTAAGCTCTTTGTCTTTCTTTCTAAACAGAAGAGAGTTATTTCTCTTTTTGTCAAAACACATATTTTGGAATTTTTTTCATTAACTTTCACTTTTGCCTTTGACTAAATTATAATGGTGTAATTATTTTCCATGTATATATAGTTGTATCTGTTAAAATTAAAGAAAACTGCCTTAAAACTTATGAAGACTAACAGATTTACAGTGAATGTAAAGCAACAGAATTTATGAGTTTGGTCAATATTTTAAAGACAGGAATATACCTTCTGTCTCAGGCTACATCAACTCCTTTGCACTTCTTACTTTTTTTTCATAACTTGTTCAAAACAAGGTAGTGTTACCAGTGGTCAGAGAAATTACTCCTATTGTTTTCTTACAGTGTTCTGATTCCACATGCTTTAATCATTAATTGGTATCCACTAACTTTCTTTTCTTACCTTCCAGCAGTCTTAGTAAGTGGGCCATTTTTTTCTATTGTCTCAATCACTTGAATGTTTCTTTTCTGAGTCTCTATTTTTCACACCTCTTCTGCCATTACCTTTTGTGTTCGTTTTTATTCTAGCCCTGAGTTTTAACAGTTTGAGAGACACTTTATCATTTTTGCCCCATCTGTGATGAATGGAGTCCCTGATAAACATATCAATTTATTGATATAGAACAATATAGCCTTTCATTTTAAACCAGTGGTGCGCTTTATAGTTGACATGTAATCTCTGTGGAAACACTACCCCTGTCAGTTGTCTTCAGTTTCCCTTTCTAGTGAAGATAAAACAGTTTTCAATGTAAAGTGCTTTGAAATGCAGTGGACTTTTGCTTTGACCTATGGATGCCCCGCAGACCCTAGACATTAGAAGACACAAACACCTACAAAGGATTTGTTTCAGTTTAAAATGGTATCAGAGAGTACTCTGTTCAGGCTTCATATTCCATCATCCCTGCTCATTTTTTGTCATTGTTGTCAGTTTAGGTATCCAACTTCATGGAGAACAGAGCTTAAGTAAATCTCACGGTTTAGAAAGTTGTATGCTATTAGGAAGCTTTTGCCCTGTGTAGGTTAACGTGCCCTTAACCCCTTCCATGAAGAGCTCTGATTTGTATTTCTGCAGAAAAAGGCAAGGCAGAAAAATAGAGATGCAGCTTTCCTTTTGCATTTCAGCTATGTCCTCTTATGCAAAAATCAAAGCCTGCATCTAAAGACTCTCACCCAGTTACAAGGGATGGTTCTTACTTTCTAGGTCAATTAGTCGTCTTCATTACATCTGCCCCTCTGTGATGCCTTCACAGTTCAGTACCGCTTTCCAAGGTAACCTATAGTTTTCTCTATTTCTTTACTGTTGGGAGGAAAGGGTTAAAACCAGAAGATTTGATGAGGAGGAGAGAATAGTCTTACTCATAGTGACCTTGCAGTTGGGAATGCTAAAAATATTGGTGTGGGAAAATTCCACTTACTATGCCAAATATTGTTCATCCTCTACCTATTTTGAGAGGTAGAACACCTGTGTAGAGATATCACACTCTCACAGACATGCTTGAGCCTTCTGCTGGGAGAAAGAGATCACAAAATCACAGCCTTGTGCTAAACTGTGCATGCTTTTTGTTATATTGGGGCAGGAAGTGGACTTCCCTGCCCCAACCTCTAGGGTGAACTAAGCCTAACTGAGCCTCCAACCCCATGTGTCTCTGATGCCCAGTGTTGTTAGCGAGGTAATGGAACAAATCTGCTCTTTGCATTTCAGCAGTGGCTTGGTGGTTGTCTTGGCTACCTGAATGTGTCAATTCACACACCTACTATACTATCTAGGCTGTAGATGTTTCAGAACTAATCTTTCTAGCTGTCTCTTTGGTTACATAGTGGGAAATACTTGACTCCTTCATTGATATAATTGAAATCAGGTTTGACCTGGTCACTCATTTTGTTTGGGTAAAAGTTATTTTCCCTGTATGTGTCCATCATACCTGCTTATTTTTTGTTGTTTCAAACAGAAAAAAAATGTTCCCAAAATACTGTTTGAAAAACCTCAGGAAATTACATATATACTCCCTAAATATTCAAGTATTTCAACATCTGTTTTGACCATTATTCAGGATTGAAAGACAAATACTGTCATTTTTATATGGGGGGAAAAAGTGAATTTACACATTTGTAACAAAAATTATGATATTAGCTATGTCAACAACTTGAAATTGGGATGTCCACTTGTGGGAGTTTGACACTGGTTAGGTGCCAGCACCACAAAACCTATTTGCCTCTGCAGATAAGCAAAGAAGGGGAAATTGAAACTTCCTTTTCAAGAGGTGAAATAAGGATTGTTGAGGAAAACAGAAAAAACTTCAAGGCAAAACAGGTTCAAACTCAACAGTATAAAGAAGATTTATAACTAACAGAATTAAAAGTAAAAAGAATACGGAGAAACTAAGGCAAACGTTTAGAACACTTTTCCAGTTCCTCCCTCTTTCCATCAAACCGCGTGAGGGAAACAAACATGGGGTTTTGGTCAGTGTTTCACTTCTTAAGAGTCTTTCTTGATGTTTAAGGAAAAGCATTTCTTCTGCCATGCTGTGGGATTCCTCCCACAGAAGACAGTTCTTGGCGAACTTCTCCAGCGTGGCTTCAAACTTCACAAACAATAGTCCGAATAGTCCCGAATCTGCTGCAGTGAAAAACGTCTCCCACTAATTTTGCAGTCTTCCTACACTGCCATCATGGATCATAATAGTCAAGGGGTTTTAGTCTTTTAAGGATGAGCTATTCCAGCCTGAAAACAAAGGCTCTCTTCTTCAATCGCTAAAAGCCTTTCACAGCATCTATGGCTCTGGAGTGAGCAGTTTCCCTTCACGGGCTGCGCATGGATTTCTGTACCCCCCCCATGTACCTCATCTCATGAATTACGGGGAAAACAATTTGCTGTATTATAGTCCTCACCACGGCTTGCAGGAGAATTTCAGCTCCAGCACTAGGAACGCCTCCTCTTTCTCCTCTCCTCCAGACCGCGGT
The DNA here is from genome assembly GCF_041296385.1 of Aphelocoma coerulescens. NCBI lineage: Eukaryota > Metazoa > Chordata > Aves > Passeriformes > Corvidae > Aphelocoma > Aphelocoma coerulescens. The sequence goes on from NC_091015.1 coordinate 87,783,213, forward strand.
GCTGCCATGTTAACCTCCGCACATGATATCACTTTCCCTTTTCTCTGACTTGGAAGAAAGTTGGTATCTGTAAGTTTCCAGCTGAGAAGTTGATCTTGTTTGGGCTCTGCATCGGGGAAAGACTCGCCCTGTCTTTTGTTGTCGGCTGCGCGGTATGTTTCCTCGGTGCGGGCTGAGCTGTGCCAGCTGCACAGAAGGGCGTGCCAACCCTGCGTGGGCCACAGAGGCCTCAGATGAATCTCGGCTGTGCAGTCCCAATCTCCTTTGGGGGATGGTTTCCAGCCGCATGGCCGCTCATGGTTCTGGGGTGGCTTTCTCCCGGCTGCCTGGCCCTGCACTGCCACACTGGATGAGCCCAGGCCTGCTCTAGGACGGAGCCCAGGGCTCCCTCTTCTCCACCCATCAGCAGGAAAAGGAAACCTCTTGCGGTCTCTTCTTTCTTAAATATGAACATCACAGAGGTGTTACCAGCTTGTTTAATTGGCTTAGCAACCTGCCCATCAAACCAAGTTTCCCTAAGCTGCTAAACTACCACATTGCTTTAACTTAACATGCTGCTTTCAAATTATATTTAAAGTTGTAAATTTGAAATCAAATATCTAGTTCAAACTAGAAACTTAGAATAGAAGACTTGTGGTCAACAGAAGCACAACTTCAGATATCCCACAGAAAAGTGTAGTGTTTTAGTACAGAGGATGAAAACAACTGGAACATAATTGAATAATTTGGGAAGAATAATATTTTGATACACTTTTCTGATTATCAAAGCATTTCTTCAGCAATGTCATGGCTTCAATATGAACAAAACTGGACTGTGTAAAGCATATTGTGTTTAGTCTTGAATGAATGCTGTTGACCCCATGTATCAGCAGGGAATTCAAAGGAATTCAAGATACTCAACAGAATCAGACCAGAATTTCATGATAACAAATAGGAAGAATTTACTTAACAGCCAAATGGCACCAATAACTCCAAACTACATTGCAAACCCTGTATGACATGGCAATTTCTTGTTCTACAGTGCTACTTAAGAAACATATATGTGATGCTTGTATAACTAAAGAATGTCAATGTAAAGAAATATTATGTAAATCTATGGAATGATGATTCAGAGAAAAAAAAATAGGCAATTTATTTATTAAACTAGAAATCTTACCCGATTTAAGCATCTAATTTTCAAGAATTTGGGACACTGCAAATGAAAACCTTTTCATTAGCAGAAATAACATAGGGTATTTGGTCATCAGGTTACAATCTAAATGTTTTATGGAAATTCACAGTTTCTACTGTTCTCAGGCCTGCCAAAGTATCAGGATTAAATTATAGACCTAAAAATCTATCTATTAGTTTTGAAAATTTGACAAATACCAACCATTCGAGAAGCAAAGTGCCAAAAAAGTCTTACTCAGCTCTAAATAAAACAAACATCAGTTAACAACAGGATTACAGAAGTATGTTTGCCAGAGTATAACTCTGTTTAACAGCTTGCAGTAGTTGTTGTTCTGCTTGGACTGATTCAACAAAACCAAAACCAAATGAAAACAAAACAAAAAAGAAACCCTGCAGAGTGTTGAAAGGCAATTGTATTACTTATACTGGTATAGCTTTAGGGAAATAAAAATTCATATTCTAGTCAAAATGTCTTCTACATCAAGCCTGCAGCCAAATTCCACCTAAAATAACAGTGTTACTAGACACTGTACTTAAAGAATCTACATGACTACCCAAGCCTACTACCTTCTGAAAAGCTGTTGAAGATCATTATGCTCCCCAAAATTTGCTAGCTGCTGTATTATTATATAATGTGAGTCACTGAAAACTCATTGAGACTTGTATCACAACAGGTATATGGAGACATACCAGATGACATTAGAAAATCCAAGATGTATAGCTGAAAGTGAAAATGGAAAAAAAAAAAACCAAAAGAATGGAAGATAATCCACCAAAGATTTCTGCATGCTACAGCAAACTTCATTATCAGATTGCCAATGGAAGGGATCAAGGGTAAAATTCGATACTGTGGAAGGCAGTCATAGAAGGGTCTGAATCCACATTAAGCAGGAACATTCTCTAAAAACATGCCTCAAAGGTAATGAAGATGAACAAAAGTGTCATTTCAGTATATCTAGTAGTAGGTAGGTGATATAATTGGTAATAAAATGGTCTTTCAAACCCTCATGGAAATAAGATGCAGTGATAAGGAAAAAAGTAAATGAAATTTGTAAATGTTCAAACAAGAATCTTGGGCAAATAAAACAGATAGAGTTACTGATGCAGTGTATCAGCAAATAATAAATCACCAGTCATCAGATCAAATAAAAAAATCATAAAATCATAACTTAAACATAAATATGGAATAAAATATTGATTTTCAGAAGGAAAAAAAAAAAAAACAACAAATCAACAAAGTTAATGGTTTTAAATTAGAATGGGCCATGTGTTCAAAAGGCAACCACAGCAAAACCATGTGTTGACCATCAATAAGATTGAGAACTGTGTAATGTTTTAAATCACTATAATCTCAGAAGAAAATAGAAATATAGAAATAGAAAATCTCAGATGAAATAGAAAATAGGAAGAAATACTTAGAAGAACATTATGGTCAAATATTAGACATGATTACCAATATTACCAGACAATAAAACGCAACAACAATATTGATGCTATTTTATTTATGCTAATTTTGGTAAACCATGAAGGTTCAAGAAAATGAAGGTCATGGAATACAATAGGCTTGTGTAAATGGAGCTGATTTGGAATGAACTAAAATTAACAGTAATTGACTTATACATAAAGTGTTTTTATTAATCTTATATTAAATGTAAGACTGTGAAACTAAGGGAAAACTTATAGGCTCACAAGCTCTAGTACAAAGTATCTCTCTCTCTAAAATAAGATAAGTTTTTCTACTGCTGTCAAAGGGAAAGAAATTCCAGGAACAAGGCTCCCAATTAACTGTATTCCTCACAGCCACAAAATCAGGTTGCACAATGGTAGCAGGAAAAGTTCAGAGGGAAAATCTGTATGTAAGGGGTTAATCAATGGTCTCAACAGAGTCTAGTGTCATGGTGAGTTAATGGCCACAGAGACATGCAACCTTCCTCTCCTGTACTCAGAAAGTACCTTCTTCTCTTGTTTCTTGAAAGCACAAATTTAATTTAGAAACCTTTTTAGCTGTACTGCTTCTTATACCCAAATTAGTGTATTTAGAACTAGATTGCACATCTTAGACAGTACTAGCCAGAGATTCTTGAAGTCTCTGTCTATACAGTACCATCAATACATTTTTTTTTTCCATAAAAATCCCACAGGAAATAGACATTTGACCTCTGGACTTATCCTAAGATCTGCAGAGTCCCTCGGTAAACCATATTGGTCAGAATCATTCTGGGAATTCCACAGGCCCACTCACCTTCTACAAGAAGTCTGGTTCCCTCAAAAGTTGTGTTACTGTGAGATGACACTGAGCACTGGAACATCTTTCTTGGAATCATCCACGCAGGAACAACCACAAAAAACCCATCAAAACAAAAAAATACCAAACAAACAAAAAATCCACAACATTTTGGTTCAACCAATAGTTTTTTGTAATGATACTAGAAGTATCTTCACCAAAATCAAAAAGGAACAAACATGAAAGAGATGCTGGGCATACTAACTCTACCATGTAATACATTCAGACTTCAAAACAGAAAATGCATTTCTTATCTGGAGGCAAAAGAAACACGTGTACTTATGCTTCACAATCTGCCACTGTTGGAAAAGGTCCGTGGACTCTGGCGGGGAGAGGAATCGCAATCCAGTCAATATGGTTGATAAAAGCAAGCTCCGTTTATTAGCAATCCAGAGGCACTTATACAGTATCCCAGCTTGTTAACTCTTAAGTGGCTTAAAACCTATCAAAGCGCATTTCTGCTTCTACATAATTAGACTACATTGGCAAGCTTCTACTAGTTATGTTATGATTAAAAGAATTCAGAGTTCACCCTCCCTTCTCCAGGTCCTATCTGCACAGCTGCACATCCTCCAACTCCCTTCTTGTTCCCAGGCCTGTTTCTCAGACGGGGATTTTTTCCTGCAGACAATTTCTCACACAGGCCTTTTGCTTGCAGGCCTATTGCTTGTACAGTTCTTTAATTGATCCCATAATTCTATAAATGACCCATGCCCCTGATCCTCTAACCATTTTGCAACATTCCACCTGCTTCTGTATTGTGCAGATTTCAATTTAACTTTGAAATCACAAAACTTTACGCATTGTCTGTTGGAAGATAAATTAACCCCATTCTTTCACTTCTCTGTAAGAAACCATTCCCTTAGTGGACAAAACATATTTAAATATTTTTCCTCAACTGTGTATATCATACATGGCCATTCCTGTCAAGGAAATTCTGGGTCTTGTGGTATCCCTGAAAGGAGAGAAAAATACATAATTCCCTGCTGTGAAATTTATCTATTACAAGAAGAGAAATTTCTAGGATTCCTACGGTCTGGCAGTTAAAGGAAGGGAGTCAGATGTCTCAAGTTCAGTCAAAGTCACTTGTCCAGATATCTGGTAAAAGAGGAAAGTCTCAGAAGATCTGAGAGTTTCCATACAAGCACAGTCTTCTGCAGGCATAGTCTTCTGAGAGCAGCAGATGGCCAGGCTTGGCTAACATTCCTCCTAGGCACCAGAGAAGGTTTAGATGGAATTTAGGAAGCCATTGACCTGATTGAAGAAAAACCTGGTAGTAAAGGGTCATCCCACAAAGAATTCTACATTAAATCACGTAACTCCCCTATAACCCATCAAGTATTGATGAGTCATTATCATATGAGAGGAGTAAGAATCAGTCTTAGCAAGAGCAAACATCTTCCTATAGGCACAAGGAACCAATTTCAAAGACCTTAGGTGTAAAGTATTACATGTAAAACATACTTAAAAGTTTTGTATTTCATATTCATGAAACTTGTCTGTAAGAGAACAAGGCTTTCATTTCTGTGTGGACGCTGACCAAGGCATTGCACATATTTCTAAAATGCTGAAGAAGAAAAGAAAACAACGTCTGCTTGATTTGCACCAAAAGGAAATTGATTTTACAACTTACATCTACAATATACAGTTAGGTAAAAGTTACTTAGTTACTTTTAACAAAATATACTTAAAAATTATTTAGACAAAAATTTAAATGATGAAATGTTCAGGAGATCTGTGCTCAAACACTGGATTTTTACTGTGTGAACTTAGACAAATAATTTAAGCTATATCCTCATCAGTTCCAAGATAGTGAAATGCATCTGATCTAGTATGTTCAACAGAAATTATTGCCTGAAGTGTTCCTCCAGATAGGGCTAAAATTGTATACATTCACCTATATAATTTGTCAGAATACAGTGTCTTTCCTCATTCTGAGATCTATGAAAAGCTCTCTCTTACATATTTAGACTAAAAATCTGTTTCTGGCCAGAGACTTTCCTTTGTCCTGATTATATGAATCTGATACAGGGAATATGTAATTTGATTTGGGGCCACTACAAATAGCCACTACAAAAATAACTAAATTTATTTCTCTGCTTATACCTGTGTCTGTTGTGAAGGAGTGAAAATTGCCATTGATTTTTTTATCCTTTAAAGTATATTTTGTCATCATGCTACTTTTATTGCCAAACATTTATAGCAAAATAAATATAAAGTAAAAGATAATTTTTACTTTCCTAGAAAGACTTTCATTTATATAGATTCAGAAAAGGCAGAATTGAACATTTGTAATTTTCAGTTAGGCTGGTTGAAGTAAATATTCTTTCTGAAAGCAATTTGTTACAAATGTCTTTGAAATACCAAGCATTTGGAAAGATATTTGACTTCTAGTTTCTTCTACTGAGGGAAGCTTGTGGTCTTAGTAGTAAATTACTTCCCTGTTGAGAAGAAGCCAGATGTTCAGAAATATTCTCTGCTGCTGGAGTTTTTAAGAAATATTTTAGCTATGTACCAGAATTAGCAAATTAGTATTCAGCAAGCCACTCTTCAAACACCAGTGGTATAAACCTATTTGCTTTAAAAATTATTCATATACAAGAGAGAGGTGGAAAAACATCAACTAATCCCTAGAGTTGTGGAAAAAAACCTCAGTTAGTTAGACTTTAACTAGCACGTAGCAGTCGTTTATTGAATGTGGCCTCAAAGCCTAATCCATCAAACTGTAACTAACATTATCACTGGTTTAAAAACTATGTATTAACAAAAAGTTTTACAAAAACTGTACAGAACAGCACCAGGGAACTGCAGAACTATGAGTTCCAAGTCTGTGAGCCAGGTCTGGTTCCCTTGGGGAATTGAGTTCTGTGAAGATGGCTGGAGTCTGACTTATTGTAAGTAAGCTGGGGGTTGGACTAATTCTTTTGATTCTTAGAAGTGTAAGATAGTATCTTGAATTATCAGAAATTGTTTATGACAGTACAATTAACTACCTGCTAAAGTTCATAAAATAATTATGAAGATTACCTCTAAATTGTTTAAAATATTTCCATAATTCATAATTGGCACTCAGAGCCAATAACATCGAAATACTAAGTACTGGAGTCACTTCTACTTTTGAAAGTAACTGCAATTACAGCATAAAATCATGCAATAGATATATAAAAAAGCTGGATTTCGCAGAGGAAAAAGCATGCTGTTCTGAACTACTAGGATCACTAGAAAAGTCATTAAAGAGAAGCATTACAGAAAAATATGTACTTATCAGAATTTTAGGAAAACGATTAGTATATTTGGAACAGAGGACAGAGATGAGTGTAAATTGTAGAAAATGCATAGATCTGTTGCACCTTTAGTAACTAGAAACTTACTAAGCATAATGTAATTAATATCACCTTGCCTTGGACATGAGCAATCAATGTGTGGTTGCATCCCAGAAAGTCAATTGTGTCTTCAACTGCATCAAAAGAAGCATGACCAAAAGATGTGGGAGGTGATTCTGCCCCTCTACTGCCTCCAGTGCTGCATCCAGGACTGGAGCCCCCAACACAAGTGCAGGAACCTGCTGGAGTGAGTTCAGAGGAAGGCCATGAAGATGATCAGAGTGTTGGAGCACCTTTCCTCTGAGGAAAAGCTGAGAGAATTGAGATATTTTAGCCCGGAGAAGAAATTGCTCTGGGGAGACACTATAGCAGTTCCTGAATGAGGCCTACAAGAAAGATAGAGAGGAACTTTTTAAAAGGGCATGTAGTGATAGAACAAGGGGTAATGTCTTTAAACTGAAAGGTGGTTGGTTTAGATAGGATATTAGGAAGAAATTCTATACTGTGAAGGTGGTGAGGCATGGGAACAGGTTGCCCCAGAGAAGCTGTGGATGCCTCATCCCTAAGTGTCTGAGGCCAGGTTGGATGGAGCTCTGAGCAATCTGGTCTAGTGAAAAATGTCCCTGTCCATGGCAAGGCAGTTGCAACTGGATGATGTTTAAGGTCCCTTCCAAACCAAACCATTCCATGATTCCATGATTAAATAGTTAACTCCCAAAGCAGTTAACATAATCAAAACAGTGACATAATTACCTGGAACATAGTAATCTAAGAGGAAATCTGTCATCTCTTTTTTTTATTATTAAATTAGTAGTAGCCTACAAAGATTATTTGGGTTTAGTAGATTTTTTTTCTTTTTTTTTTTTTTTTTATATAATGCAGGCAAGGCCCTGGAAAGATTCTGAAAGGCTAATACTAGAATCCTTTATGGGCTGAGGAATGTGCTTGCCAGGCTGCATTAAGTCTTCCCTTCATACCTTTCTCCTGTGGTATTTTAACTTCACTGTACAGCACAACATTGTGAATTCAGAAGGCTTTTGTATTATTCTATGGGTTTAGCTGTTACGTTACTGGCAAGATGTGGCATGTATTATAACAAGATTTGAGGCCATGTAAGTAGCTATTTTCAAGGAAGTGATTCATTGTACATCAAGTTCAAGAAATAAGCCTCCAGCTTAGATTTTATTGATAAATGTTGATACAGTTCTTGCTCCTGATAGTTATCTTTTGTTGCTTTTCTCTGCCTATGAGTGTGATCTCTTTTTTCCTACACTTTTTCTTGCATTACCCACCAAACCTAAAATAATAATAATAAAAAATATCCACAAACATACTCTATTCATATTTGTATAAATCAGCTATTAAATGGTGCATGCTGGTAAAGCTGTGCTACAGCTAATAGAATACATAGGTTTTAGACATTTAGGTTATTAACTGTATCATTCTGTCCATACTTCTCTTTTTATACAATAGTGGATTTTGTTTTGTGGAGATATAAATCCATGAGACCAACAGATAAGTGTGGTGTTTGAACTGGAAGTGCTGAGAACTGACATGTGGAATAGTTGTCATGTGAAAGATTGCATATACCTCACTGTACATTAGTTATGTCAATCATCCTCAAACATAACCGCAAGATCTAAAAACATAATGCAAGAATACAAAAGATGCCTGCACAGCTCTTTGACAGATCACTGGGAGTGCATACTGTATTTTTTTTTAATTTTTAGAAAAAAATTATGTGATAAATGTTTTCATGTTGCCAGTTTGTGCTGAGATATGCTTGAGATATACTATGTTGCCTCTGAAAACTCACTGCCTGTAAATCTTTGTCCACATAGTTCAGCAAATCTATTGAGAACATCTTTTCTGTTCTTTGCAGAATCTCCAGGAAGTGCTGCATACTATTGCTTTATAAGAAATATGATCAGTTGATTTTTTTTTTTTTAACTATAAACTGCATAGAGGTATTCCTAGCTGTCTAGTAAAAACTACCACTCTTTTAATCATGCATACATGACTCCCATTTTTCTTAAATAGAATTCAAGCATATGAACCAGATTAGGCATACTTTTAAAATATGGTATCTTTTTAATGTAGATTGCTTATGTTCAGTCACAACAGACTGAATTGCAGATATTAAGTATTGCACTTCCCTAACAGTACCACTGCCACCTCAAGCTTCAGGTTACAACCCTTACACATAACACCACAATGTGTTGACATATCACGAAATGGGTGGGATTCAAGAATGGAATTCAAGATGATGGGGGGGAGAGGGAACAAAACAAAAGAAACACAACACTTCAAATGTCAACTTAGACTGGAGTTGGCCATAAATAAGTATCAAATATGATATAACATTTGTTAGCAGACTGTTAAGGAGAACATGATGGAGCCAAAATACTATTCCCTTGGAAATTCTTCTGTAACTTACCACTCTGCATTCAGGCACAGATTTCTGTAAAACTGAATACAAACAAATGCTGATTGCAACTCTGGTGGAATTAAAATGAATCCATTGTACATTAAATAACTGTGATGATAATGACACACTTAGTAGATAGTGACTTCTTCTGTGCCTGTCATTTACTCCAAATTGTTATTAAGCAGATGGAAACTTTATACTTGTGAACTAAGGAAAGTATATCTCAGAGCTTTTGATCAAAGCTAATTGAAAATGTGAAAATCTGTTGCACATGTGTGGCAGCTTTCTCCCTTTATAGCTGCTGACAGGCAAGATTGTTATTTGAAAGAATTTTTTTCTTCATGAGTTACAAGCAAAAAAGTGATATTATCTAGGACAGAAATTCTGGTTGCAAAACCAGTTAAATTTGCTGTGTATTAATTCCTTCTCTGTGCCTAGGGCAAATCTAAAGTTCATAGAAACACAGAATAGCTTGAATTGGAAGGGACTTTGAAGATTAGGTACTTCCAACAACTCTGCCATGGGCAGGGACACCTTTCAATAGTCCAGGTTGTTCAGAGGTCCATCCAACCTGGCCTTGAGCACTACCATGGCGGGATATCCACAGCTTCTCTGGGCAACTTCTTGCAGTGCCTCATCACCCTCATAGTGAAGAAATGCTTCCTAATAATATCTCATCTAAACTGACCCTCTTTCAGTTTATAGCCATTTCCCCTTGATATATGACCACATACCTTTGGAAATAGTCTGTCTCCAGCTTTCTTGTAGGCCCCCTTCAGGTAATGGAGGACTGCTGCAAGGTCTCCTTGGAGCCTTCTCTTCTCCAGGCTGAACAACCCCAATTGTCTCAGCCTGTCCTCATAAGAGAGGTTCTTCAGCCTTTTGATTATCTTTGTGGCCCTCCTCTGCACGCACTCTAACTGGTCCACATCCTTCTTTTGTTGGGACCACCAGAACTCAATGCAGTATTCCATGTGGGATCTCATGAGAGTGTAGTAGAGTGGGAAATCACCTCCCTTACCCTCTTGGTCACGCTTCTTACGATGCAGCCCAGGATACAGTTGGTTATTTTACCAATGTTTATTATGTAACCAATGTTATTATGTTTATTATGTTTGAGAATAATTTACAGGAGGATCTGCTCCATTATCTTTCTAGGAACAGAGATGAGACCTACAGGCCTGTAGTTCCATGGGTCTTTCTCCTTCCCTTTTTTAAAAACTGGGGCTATGCTTTCCTGTTCCACAAGGTGGGCACTTCACCTGACTGCCACAACTTCTCAAATATTATGGATAGTAGCTTAGCCATTTTCTCCACTAGTTCCCTCAGGACCTGTGGGTGCATATCATGAGGTTCCATGGACTTGTGCACCTTCAGTTTCCTTAGATGATCCTGAAACTGATCTTCTCCAACAGCAGGTGGTTCTTCATTCTCTCTGTCCCTGCCTTTGTCTTCTGGGACTTGGGTGGCATGGCTGGAGCATTTGTCGAGGAACACAGAGACAAAAATGCTCTTGATTACCTCAGGCTTCTTCATGTCTCAGGTAATCAGGTCTTCTGCTTCCTTCAGGAGAGGGGCCATGTTTTCCTGGTCTTCTTTTTATCACCAATGTATCTATAGAAGTTTTGCATGTTGTTCTTGATGCCCTTGAACAGATTTAATTCTATCAGGGCTTCAGATTTCCTAACCAGATCCCTGGTTGTTTATATTCCTGCCAGGCTACCTGTCCTTGCTTTCATCCCCTGTTGGCTTTCTTTTTCTGAGTTTGTCTAGGAGCTCCTTACATATCCATGCAGGCCTCTTGGTGTTTTTGCTTGACTTCTTCATCATGAGCTTGGAGGAGGTGGTCCTTAAATATTAAGCATCTTTGTTGTGCTCTTCTTCCCTCCAGAGTTCTCTAGCAAGCAGAGCCCTAAAGATGGCACAGTCTATGCTCCTAAGTCCAGCATCATGAGCTTGCTGTGAATCCTCCTTGCTAAGATCCTAAGGATCTTAGACAGCACCATTCCATGGTCACTGCAGCCCTGGCTGCCCTTGAGCTTCGCATTCCTGTCTCGGGGTAACTTTATGATGTGTATCCCATATCGCTGCCCTATGCCCAGAAATTAATTTTGTGCCTTTCTATGCCTTTAAACTGAGCCTGAGAGGGGGGAGGAAAAACTGAGCAAAACTTCTTCAAAGCAGTTTGCAGCTTGTTCAAGGTCACACAGAGATAGAGATGGTTCTCTGCGTCCAGTTGCAGCAGCGGATCAAGAGTGGGGAAGCACCCTCCTTGCTTTCCAGCCAGCTTTTGGCCAGCTTTTCAACTCCTTTTCCTCCAGAGAGTTGAACTTTTGTTTTCCTGGGATTTTGGGGTTTTTTCCCTTTTTCTCTGCTGGACTGTTTCAACATCAGAATACATTGGGAGGACTTTCCACCGAGGCCTTGGTGCTGGAGGGGGCCCCACCATGACCCAGCTCCAAGGAGGGGGAGAGACTACGGAAGGACTCTGAAATTTTCCCAGGTTTTCTCTCTACAGGGAGAGGTTTCATTATTTAGCATTAGTATTTTTTTTCCCCTGTGTATTTGTTAAAGAAATAGTTTTTATCTCTGTCACAGTGATCGCTGCTGCCCACTGCCCAGGCAAGCTCCAGCGGTGTGCGGCAGGAGAGGGGAGCAGCCGGAGGCACGGAGCTTTAAGGCTGCTCCTCTGAAGCCTCTGCTCCACCCAGGGGAGCGAAGGCTCCAGGCACTGCAGCAGTCAGCAGCCCTCGAGGAAGGGAGAGATAAAAAGTAGTGGGGATGCTTTCCACCGGAGGTAACCCAAGTTTACTGAAGGGGATCTGCAGTGTACAAGCAACAGTTCCAGTGCTGCTACACCTTACAAAGGGGGCTCGAACAGGAGGATTAACCCAACTAGGGACCAACAGGCGGATTAGGAGGGAGGGACACTGGAGGGAAGGACTCATATCTGGTCCAATAGTCTTGGTGGGTGGAGGGAGAGGGGTCACATGCCCCAATGGGGCCTTGAGGTTTAGGGGATTTCCAAGAGGGAAGGTATCCGAGGGGGCAGGGTCTCAGGGGATTGACAGGGACCATATAAGGGTAATTAGGGAGGGCTCGGGTGACAAATACAGCACAGTCCAGAACTCCGGGAGGGGTTTGGGTGATTGATAGGGAAGGTGCCAGAACAAGGGGAGGGGATAACCATTTTTGGGAGCACCAGAGGAGCAGCTTGGATCTGGAGCAGACCAACTGTGAGTAGAAGTGGGGAAGGTAGGGACGAACCATCAGGGTACAAAGAACATACAAAAATACAATAAAAACATCGCATCACCACATATCTCTTTCATTTTCCTTTGAGAAGAAAGTTTTTTTTCCTGAACCTGCTGGGGGACAGGTGGTACCTGCTTTCTCTCAGAGGATATATTTCTAAATTTGGCCAAACCATTCTCTCCTTGTGTTCCATCACCTCTTCTCATTGGTTTCTTTATCATGTGAAGAAGATAATTTATCCTCAATGTATTCCAGGAACCTCCAGGATTGCTTATGCCCTGCAGTGTTGCCCCTTCAACAGCTAATTTGGTTGGTGTAAGTCCCCCATGTGGGCCAGGGGGACCACATGTGGACATTAGGCTGCTCCTATCTCTCTATAGAGGGCCTCATCCACTTAGCCATCCTGACACAGAGCCTGTAGTGCTTCCCCACCATGATGTCACCTGTCCCTACTCTTGCTTTAATCCTGACCCATAAGATCAAGGCTGGCTCCTCACATATCTCCATGTGGAGATCCATGCATTCTGGCTGGCTATTCACAGAGAGGGCAACACTACCTCCTCATCTTCCCAGCCTGTCCTTCCTAAAAAGCTGGTATTCTTCTATTCCAACATTCCAGTAACAGGAACCACCCAGCCATGTCTCTGTGATACCAGTAAGATCACAGCCCTGTAGGTGTGTGCAGGTCTCTAACTTGTTTTGCTTGTACCTCATGTTGCATGCGTTTGCATAGAGGTCTTGAGTTGAGACCCCAGTGAAGTGACTTACTGGGTGAAACAGCAGCAATTCCATTGTGTTACAGACAAATACTAAGTGTTGGCCACTTGCTGTGAGAAATCAATGCTGGCAGGTAAATTTAAGAGAGGCTCCATATCAACCTTGACATGTTTGTGCTGTGTGTAGGTTTTAAGTTCTAGGAACAGGGCTGGTCAGGACAGGTAACAAATGAGGTACAGCATAGTCATCACAGAAACTCCACAATACACTATTGCATACAGTAATGCTACCTAGCACATTACTAATTCAACTTATAAATCACAAAGATTGGTCTTTGCAGGCATGAGATGTTTGCAGCATGATTAAATCAGAACTTCACTGAAGAGAAAAAAAGATAAAAGGGAAATGAATAGACCAATACATAATTACTCATTCTGTAACATACAACAGCAAAATTTACTTAACAGCTGTTTAAAAAATATTTAAATACTGCTGTGCTCTGTCCTGGATCTTGCCCAGCAGCAAAACCTTGCCATGCTGCAGGAAGAACAGCCACTTCTGCTCCACTGCCTGCTCTGCCTAATCACCACTAATCACTAGCTGCTAATAGTGGTAACATTTGGGTTTTAGTAACAGTAAACAGCATAGAAAGCATAGTTCCCTACCATGTTTTGTTGGGGTTTTTTTAATGGCTCATCTCTTCTGCCCTCGCAATCATAGAATCTATGGCTTTAGCCTCCTTTTTATACTAATACCTATGATCTGGGTACCTTTCAGATCAGGCATGCTTAGATATATTTTCCCCAGTTTTGCATACTGTCTGAGCTAGATATTGTCCTGTACTTTATGGCAGATGTACTTTTTAAACAGAAATTTATGATGCATAATTACAAATGTTCAGTGTTAGCTGAGCAGGTTTAAGGCCTACACTCATGTTCACTTCCATGTTTATTTCTCAGCCAGGTTTGAAAAAAATGTTCCTTTCCTTCTTAGCAGTCAAGGGATTAATTTTTAAAGACACCAACACCAGGCTTATGAATACCAAGCAAACATGCACGGTGAGTTTGCAGTGAGGATTCAAGTCAGTGGTGTTAATTATCGTGTGGTTACAGAGGACATGAAGGTGCTAATAAGATCTGAAGTATATTTAGGTCCCTAGCCAGCTTCAATTGTTTGAGGGGAAAAAAAAGAAAGGGAAAAGGAAAAGGAAAAGGAAAAAAGAAGAAAAAGAAAAAAGAAAAAGAAAAAAAAAAAAAAAAAAAAAGCAAAACCAGTAAAGATCTGGCTGTTTATTTAGACCTGAAAGACTTTTGGAATTCTTGATTTCTTTGCATCTTGGTTCCTCTTTTGCTCCTTATCACTGTAACTTATTTCTTAACACTGTGGATATTTTGAGAATTATTTCATTAATGCTGCAAATAAATTGAAGTGTAATGAAAGGGGAGTAGTATAAATATCTAAAAGGATCAGAGACTAGTACAACCTCATTAATGAATCTTGTGCTTTAACTGGTAAAGCCTTGGCTGGTAGCCATTACTGCCACTGCTTTAAGTAATAAAATAATAGTGTATGTCTTAAAAATCAGTTCTAGGTTACCAGGAGAACGTAGGAGTGCCTTGAAATACTGCAGGGCAATCCTATTATGCGCATTATTGGTTTTGACAGTTTTTTTGGTTCAGAGAAAAGCCTGAAACTGTCTTCCTCCGCTAAACGTCTTTAGCATTAGGCACTACATGCAGTGAGTGTGCAAAGCTGAATTATGTGTCATTTTTTTGCTAATTTTTTTCTGTAAAAAGTTCAAGCAGAGGAAGTGGACTTAGATATCTGGTAAGCAGTTGTCTTTAAAAAAAAAATCTTTATTAAACTAGAGAAAATACATCTATTCACTGAAATATCTACTTTTTAAAATTTTCTGTTGTTGAAATAATGTGAATGCTAAAAATCCCAAGATAATCTGTCTAAAGCAAAATGCATGATGAAACCAGAAATTCATATGTACTAGTGCAGAACTAGCCTTCAATACTATTTGATATAGTTCCAATCTGGATGTGAGCAGTGCAGTTCAGACCTATGTCTGATTTCACATATGAAGAACCATCTTTTGCGTATATACTTTCTACCAGTTTTGTTGCTCTTTCTATTTTTTTTCTCTCAGTTTTCCTTGACCATGAACAGAACCCCAGTGTTTATTTTCACCCATTGCTGTTCTTTCAAAACTTTATCAAGAATTTAACTTGAATTTACTGAATATACATGTTGATCAAAAAAAGAGAAAAAAAAGTCTGATTGAGTCAAGAAAACTTGTGGGGATGGTTTGAAGAGAGGTTAAATTTCTCATGGTAAAGTTGAAATGTATTTTGGAAATGTGAGAAAGGAATAATATATAAGTATTTCAATGTTCTTGGTAGTAATTAAAAACATGCTGGATCCATTAGAAATATATATACCTTTTACTTTCTTTAAAATCTATGACTGCTTTTCTTTTATTATATGCAGACTGAGGAGGAGGAAGACATGAAGACCACAAGGAATCAAGGACATATTACCTTGCTACAGAGAAACAAAGAAAACAAAGAATGTCTAATTAAAAAAAAAAAAATTGTTGAATTACATTTTTATCAGGAAAAACAACCATAATCTACAAATTGATACACTTTTCAGCTATTCCAGTTAGCCTATGTTTGCCCCGTGAAATTTTGCAAGACACTCCAGACATAAGCCACAATGAAAAAAGTAAAAAACATAGACTCTGAGAAAGTAGAATTAAGAGGTTTTGAAAATGACAGCTGTTTGTCCTAATAAGAACACAACGTGAGAATGTTCATTTACCATTTATAGAAACTGAAACACCTGGCAAATGAAAAACAACTTGAGATATATACAAATAGTTACAGGCACTGAAATTATTTCTCAAAGTAAGGCAGTATGATGATCATCTTAAAGACTACAAAATTAACAGTTTGCCAAAAAGGATGAGGGTAAATCTGAGGAACAATAGGTATTGGCAGCTGAAGACAAATATATGATTTATGTACATGCAAACTTTATTTTGGAAGGGTATGTTATATGCCAGAGTGTCAAAAATGACAAAGAAGACAGGTCTAAATTTGCTGAGAGCATGCCATTTAATTTTAGGGAGTAAGACTACAAGGTATGGTGTTTCAACACTGTGAGTCTATAGGGATTAATCTCAAAATCTGGTTCTGCATGTTTCTCCTTCCATAAAGCCATTATCAGAATGCTGGGGGGGGGGGGGGGGGGGGGGGGAAGCAGATTCAGTCTTCTTTATAGTAAAACATAAAGCTTTAAGGAAAAAACATTTCCTTTTGCAGCTTCTCTGCAGTGTGATGAGCATTTTAAACAAGCACCAAAAAGCAAAAAGGGAAAAACATCCAGACACACATGAAATTAAGCCTTGGATGAGTAGTTTCAGATGTCATTATTAATGATGAGAAAAACAAAAAGAAGAAAAAAATAAGAATCAAGCCTGGAATCTGAAACATCCACTAAATGTAATTTATCAAAATCCAAATTTACCATAAAGAGAATTTTGCTGACTAATAGCACTAAGAAAGATATGTTCACATGCTTTTGGGATCCTACATTGAACTAAGAATATATTTTAGCAATTTAATGAAAAACATTGTTTTATCAATAAAAAAAATAATGTAGGCACATTTCCTGTCTTCATTACAGAGGGAGTTTGAATTATGACTTTTGGGTTACTAAAAAGAAATAAATATTATGTAAGCAATCTTTTTACAAATAAAATAATTCCAATATAAAAATAAAAAAAAATCCAGTTTAGTTTCTCTAGAACAACTTTGAAAATCTAAAAGGGAAAATATGTGTCAGTAGTTACAGATCAAATTTTCTCTTGTTTTTGGACAGCAATGACCCTACCATACTGCCAATATATTGAAGCAAAAGTCTCACATGAAAAATGCAATAGAAAATACATAGATGAAGAAATTAACTGTCTTAACATTTCAGGAAAATCAGAATTGATTCTAGAGGGAACACAATTGTTAAAAGAATTATATTTATTTAGAAAGGTACTGACTTCAGCAGAAGTTGAATTGAAACAGAAATTAACATTCTGAGTACAAGGAAGATAAACAGGAGGTAGATGAAAATGAAAGAAATTATCCAAATCAGGAAATTAATTAGAAAATGAGACATTAATGATTTCCCCTCTAGTAGATAATCAGCTGTTACAGTGACACCTGCAAGAATAAAGTGTGATGGGAACTAGATCTAACAAACATGTCTTCCACATAGTCCTATTTCATATTTTGTTTGTGAGACATGCTCGTTATTTGATGCTTATGTGCATCTTTACTTAGTCCTACAGAAAATAAATATTTGCAGGAAGAGAAATCTGTGAATGTAATTAAAATATGAAGCTTCTTAAATATCAAAAGGTACAGAGCAGGAAATTGATGTCAACTGCTCTCAGTTTTTGTTATTTGCTCTTGACTCCACTAGAAGGGCAAGTGAAAAAAAAAAAAAGAGTACAAATCCCAACTTGCACTGTATGTATCTGTGGGAAAATTAGTATCACTTGATATTATGTAGAATGCATTTTACTTTTCTTTTAAATTTTTTCAGTGCTTCTTTTGCTTTTAATTTTACTTTGGTATTGAAGTAAGTTTTCTGTGTTTCAACACATCATCAGAGAATACAAAACAGTTACTCTAAAAAGCACAGCTGAATGTAAACCTTTTATTTACTTAGGCATCGTACCAAACTAAAATACACAGCTATTTCATTTTAATAGTTGACATTTAGCATGTACTTTATCAGGCTTCAGTCACCAGTGAGTGCCCAAGAGTAACCGCAAAATCAATTTCTTTTGATTGTTTAACTTCTAAAATAATTTTTGTATAACATTTCCAAGTAATGAAAGACACTGAAACTTTCATAGAGTTTTGAGGCTGAAGGCCCCTCCCTTTAGTGACTCAAGGACAACTGCAGAGCCACTGTTTTGCAGGATTCCAAACCTGAAGGTTCTCCCACATCTCCTTAACTCAGTAATGAGAGGTATCATTTGAGTCTTCCCCCTATACTTTCTTGCTGCTGGAAACATTAATACCAGCTGAGTACTTGAGGATACAAATAATCTGATAAGGTCCAATAAAACCATGAATATGTCTAAAGTATTGTGTAAACCATTATTGTCTTCCATGCTTTGACTGGAAATAAGGTTATTAAATACCATAAACATGTACTTAAAATCCAACACCACACTGCATCTCTTACTGAAGGAATTTTCCTTGGGAATAGAATTTAAGAGTTTGCTCTGTCCAGGTCTGACTGCAAAAAGTCATTCATAGGAAAAGTAAAATACATCAGGAAAACAGGAACAGAAAATGTCAGCAGTCACATCACAACACTGGTCAAGTTGGATAAATACCCTCCCATTATCAGCTTATTCAGGTCTTCAAACTACAGCTTAAACTGTTCATAGCACTGAATCACAGTCATTCTTCAACCTATTTTACTGCTGGGTCATCCTTAAAGTAATTAAAAAAAAAAAAAATGGAATTCCTTTTATTTTAATTTATGCCTAGCTATGCCTGCAGGATATCAGTGAGAAGAGTTGGACTTCCTGTTCCTTCCTCCCTTCATGTATTTATGTATTATACACACTGATATCCTACTCCTTCCATACCCTATTCTGCAGGCTGATCAGTTCCAGCTCTCTCAGCCTCTCCGAGTTTGACAGATGCTCCTGGCCCTTAATTTTTTATGCCCTTTTATGGCTTTGCTCCAATATGTCCATATCTTGTGCTGGGGAGATGTTGGGGTTTTAGTTTAGTCCTAGTTTTTTCTGTTAAAGGAATTTTTCCCATATGCATGTTGCTAGGAGATAAATGGCAGTACTTAAGATAAGATGACCGTACTTAAGAAAGACAAAAGGGCCTGTCCAGACTTTTGTTTTTCACCTGGTTGTCAGTTCAGTTCGCTCTCAGCGTCTGGAGGGAGAAGTTGCAGAGAGAGGAGCTGCTGGTTCCCGTTTTCAGCGTCTTTCCTTTCTGCTGGAAACAACACCGGGATCCCAAGGCTGTTTTCCCTGCCCTGCTGGAGCGTGGGCTGCGGCCGCCCTACTCTGCTGCTGCTTCGAGCCTTTGCTACGCTGTAACCGTGCTCACCCTGCCTGCCTGGAGCCCCGGGGGGTTCCCCTTTTGGATACATCTCGTCTGCCACCCGGGATTTGTGTTTGTGCCTGCCGCTCCGGCCTGCCATTCCAGCCTGCTGTTCCGGGAGTCCAGGACCGGCTGCCCAGTGGTTTGTGAAGCCTTTGTTCCATCCTTCCCCGGGATCCCAGAGCAGCCGCGTGCTCCCCGAGCTCGCTCCGGAGCGCCCCCTGCAGCCGCGGGGGAACCATCGCACCTGCCCTGCTCACCGGGAGCCGCCAGCGATCCCTGTCGGCTGCGAGCGGAACTGCACCCGAGGGGAAAGGGCCCGACAGCCGAGAAGGCTGGGACTGGGTTTGTGTTTGCTGTTATTGTCATAGTTGTTGTTTTGTTTGACTGGTTATACATCTATATATCTATATATATATATAGTAAAGAACTGTTATTCCTATTTTCCCACATCTTTGCCTAAAGACCCTTGATTTCAAAATCATAATAACTCAGAGGGAAAGGGGTTATATCTGCCACTTCAAGGGAGGCTTCTGCCTTCCTTAGCAGACACCTGTCTTTCAAACCGAGACAGGAGATGAGAACTGAACCCCATATTCCAGACGTGTTTCAGAAGTGCTGAGTACTCCCTTCAACCTCCTGGCAAAACCCTTCTAAAGGCTGCTCAGCACACTGCTGGCTGCCTTCAACATGGGGACAAAAATTCTTAGTTTAGCTGCAAGTAGAGACCCTCAGTTTTGTCATAGTCGTGTTTTCAAGACTTTTTTTCACTATGATGGTTGATAACAACAAAAAGAATTCTAATTCAACTACAATTAAATACTCTGGGAACTTGAACCCAAAGCATGATGCTACACTAGATGACCAGGTTTTTAATCTATTGTTGATTAAATTGAAGTCTTATAAACACTGACGTTTATAAGATGATGTCCTATAAACATCCACAAATGTTAGCCTTGCCCATCTCTCTCTTCTTTTAAACTGTAATTTAATCCATTACAATTTTTGTAGAAGAGGCTATTGACCAAAAACCACTATATGCAATTTCAAAATATAGTCCTCAAATACAAAAGAATATTTTTTACTTTTTAGGATGTCTTCATCTGTCTAAAAAATTACTATAGAGTCTCAGATTGTAACTAAAAAATGGATGATGATTTGTACTTTTTTCTCTCAGTTGAAAAAATGACTCATTGCCAATCCTATGATGCTCATCTTGTCTGATACAGAGTGAGTTAAAAAAAAAAGGTTTATATTTGTTACTATTTTTTTCCTTCCAGATAGAATCTCCTATATTTTATAGTCATAAATTTGGCAGTACTCTTAAGCTGAGTGATTTCTTTAAAACCTACTTAAAAGTTGTTTTTAATAATCACTATTTTTATTGTGTTAATATCCTGATATTCATTAAAATTCACAAAATGTTCATTCAATTACCAGAAACAGAGAAACAGAGAGAAAAATTCACATCAAATTCATGCTATCCTCAAACACATGCTCACTGTTAAGCAGAAAAAGTTCACATTGAGAAAGAACTTAAGAGTACTGGAAATCAAGACAATTAGAGAGGTAAGTAGTAAAAAATAGTGAAATACTACTGATATATACAATTTTTTTAATTTTCGATTTTCCTATTCTGATCTTGTAAATAAACCTGATAATAAACCTGATACTCTGAACTGGAAGTCTAAGAAAAGTAAATAATCTGCTTAGATTTGCATCACTACAGAAAATATTAAACTCAGATTTTTCGAGTTATAAACTAAAAAGACTATATAAATTAGACATGTTCCTGCTTTGATCTGTATTTTGTAACAAACCCCTCATACGTTCCTTACAATAAATGTAAAGGACTTCTTTTTTTGTTCCTTTTCCTCTTAAAGCCATGTGTTTTGCAGTCATACCATATTTGATGAGTAGACTATCAACAGTATTTAAACTCTGTTCCTCAAGAAGATGGAAAGAATAATGAGGATTTCTATCCATGTAACTAAATACCTTTGCTCTTATTCCTAAAAAATTTCAAAGACTAAGTGATCTGGCTATATCTGGTCATGTAGATGCCAAATTCCTGCAACTTTTTCTGATTAAAATGAAGAATTATGACCAATTTTAAAATTGTTTCACAGTTCAATAAAGCCCTCAAAAAAACAACAACATAAAAACCCCTTTAAAATCTATTAGTATATGTAAATTAGTCTTTTAGAGTGCATCTGATGTACAAATTAATTGTTGTTTCAAAGTCACTTTCTTTAAAGTGCATAGTACTGTGATTTTTGTTGTGTACTAATTTGAAATCAAGACAGCTAGGGAGGCAGGTAGTAAAAAATTTAGATAGTGAAATACTACTGGTATATACAAATTTTAATTTTCTACTTTCCTATTCTGGTCTTGTAAATAAACCTGATAAATAGAAAACTAAATCTGCATGAATACTACAAGGCAACATAAAAAAGGAATTAATAATGATTTGAGAAAAAAAACAAGTGTGTCTTTTCACTTGATACCTTCTTGAAAGCCTATGTCTTTCCACTGTTCTGTCAGAAATTTGTATCACACAACAGATCAAGAGACTACACACAACCATTCAGTAGTTTCATCAGGAAAAAGGGGTTCCAAGGCCATTCTTTCATTCCAGTGCTTGGGAAATCCAGACAAAAGCAAATAGGGGAAAAAAAATGCTAAACAGTACTAATGACTTAGTATACCATGAAAATAATGCTTATAATCAAAGTTAATGTTTTTCATTTGAAAGGAAAAGAGCTTTTAGTTGTCTCAATGGGTTCTGATCACATTTTGTCTCAGGAGGATGTACTAATTATGCATTTTACCACCATTCATTTGAGTGAGGAAAGAATTTATCTAAATTGCTATTTGTATTTCCGTCTCTGGCCTTCCAAATAACTTGCAATGGCATGTGATGTTGCTAGACATTCCTCTTTTGAACAGCTTCAAGGCAAAGGTTATATCTGCTGCATAAAACTTGCTGTCATCTCTAGAGCACTCAGCAGTTTAGGCTTCACATGTGTTTATTTTTACAGGCTCTGTTGTTGCTGCACTCCTCTCTCTGCAGTGCAGCAGCTGTACCCTGGGGTTCAGCCAGCTTTATACTACAGAACCTCTGACTGGCTCCTTTTGAGGACAAATATGTTATAAATACTTAAAACTTGTGTTGCTCCCATTTTCTACTTCACATACCTTTTCCGCAACACTTGAATCAAAGAACGTGAGAAACTGTTTCAGTGCCTTTTTATGAAAATAGGTTACTGCTTCTCTCTTCAGCTGCACTGTTCTATCAATCAACATCAATATATTTATCAATAAATTCTTGTGTCAGTACTGTCCCATCAAGAACAGGCATACTGTGAGAAATCTAATCCAGTTGAAGTGAACCAAGAAAAGGATACACTATATCATGAAACTACGCAATATATTCAAAAGGCTTTGAAAATCCCTCAATTTTGCTAAACTCCTGAAGCAAGTTCTATGAGAGAGTATGAAGTGAAAGATGTTTCCTGTGTTCACAGTTACTAAAAGAATTAATTCAAAAGTAAAAATGTGCAAATGCAACTTTAATTCAGAGAGAGATGATAAGTTCCACTGCCATATTAAAGCAAATTAAAATGCATAGTTCACACAAGCCTACATTTAACATTACCCCCAGAAGAGGTTGCATGGTGTTAATCAAATATGTAAGTCAGATTTTTATTAAATGGGTTTGCTGTAAAATCTGTAAGAGACCTACTTCTCTAACTGACTTACTTTTTGCTTACTGAAAAGAACATGATGAAGTACTGACTCCTGACTTTGTGGAGTCCATGATTTCCACAATTCAGTAATCTGGAGGGGTCCTGTGTATAAGAGGATGCCTAGGAGATAGGTCATTGTCAGAGACTGAAATATTATGGTTTATGACTTAAACATTTTCTTGAAGGACTTTTAAAACTGTATTACAAAAGCTGCAGAGAAGACTCCCACACCCTGAATGGGGCCCTGACTGACGCCTGACACTGCTCTCTGATGAAGATAAGATAAAGCAACAACTCAGGGAGGGGGACATTCACTGAGCACAGGCTTAACACCTCCAAGGTGGAGACCACAGCCCCAGGGCTATCAGCTGCCAGGCTCACACAGACCCTCGCACCAAAGGGTGGGGGGAGGAGAGGCTTTGGGTACCTTGGAAAAGCCTCTGATCAGAGGTGCAGTGACTGCCCATCCTCCACTGTGCAGAGGAGCCCAGCTCAGGGGTCCTCACCAGGGGGGAGGAAGCTTATCCACAGCAGAAGGGGGTGACATGGCCCATCAAAGGGGCCCCCCGCCAAGGGGTCCCCAGACCCTGCACCAGAGCACCAGAGATGATGCAACACACCCTCAGTGTTGCAAGGGACAGTGTCAAGCTGGCCCCTGCAAGGGAGACACGTGGGCATTCCCACCTGGCCCGAAGTGTATATTAATCCATGGAATTCTGTACTCTCCAGCGTGTGGTGTGGTGGCGTGGCATAACATGTGGCAGCATGGCCATGGCAGCAACGGGGGACCTTCACCACCAGCAGACCGGATGGAGGGGAGCAACGAGACGTTGTTGGGACACTCGGATGGGTGATATTCTTCCACCTAACCCCTGTCACCTCTCCCTGTTCCCCTACCCCCCCACACACACTTCTTTTTCCATTTCCTTCTTTCTTTTCTCTTTCATTCTCTTTGCCTCTCTACTAGTAAATAAAATACATCAATTTTTTTGGCATCAACATCTAACCTAGTTTGATTTTAATCTCATTTCTGAGAATATTTTGAACCTTCTAAATTCCTTCCGGTTAGTGCACAGAGACTTAGCTTGCTTTGCTTTTCTGAGTTTAAACCGGATGGCAACAGTCATGAAAGTGTGTTTTGCTTCTAAGAGTTAGTATTTAATAAGATGGCCAGGAAAAGCTGGGCAACAAAAACTCATTTTAACGAAAATGTGATAGTTCAGGAAATGAAAACCTAATATGCTCCAGAACAGATAAATTAAATAAACCCACCCTGTTAGCTGACTTAGAATTCTGGATCTATGTATCTCAAATCTTCTGGGCAGTTATGACAATTGATTCTTTATATGTTCCTGAGGGAGAAGTTGAATTTAGCACAGGATCATTAGAAACATAGAGCATCCATATAGCAACAAAATTGTAAATGTGTTTATATGGTAATTCTTACAAGCATTCACTTTGAACTGAGAATGTGGACTTTTTTCTTTTTTTTTTTTTTTTTTCTCTTGGAAGGGTGAAGGGGTATTTCTTTATTCTTGTTGATACAGAAGAATGCTCTTTTCAAATATCAAGTACCTCTTCCTTTTCAGGCTGGAGTACATCAGCATTGCTCTAGTGTTCATCATTCTCTCAGAGAAGCCATTAGGAAAACTTCAACATGCTGAAGTTTTTCTTAAACAGCAACCACAACAAAACCCATTCAAATTCTTTTTCTTAAAAAACCTGTGAACATTTCTAACTCTCCAGTTGTGGATCCTACTGTTACTTCTGGGGTTGTGTACAAGTTCTACAGTGCCTGGTCCTTTGATAATTTAACTCCAGTGAGGAATGTCAGCAGCACTCTGCCTTCTATGTCTATTTTTTTAAGAGACAATCCTTTATATCCTCTAGGTCTTTTCATTACGGACTCTCTGCTATTCCCTCTTCCTGTATTAGGTAGTACAAAAAATTGCCTGATAAAAATATGTGAACTATGCTCATCCAATAACTTCTCAAGAAACTTAAAAAACAATAGTAAGTCTTACTAATCTAACCACACCTTAAAGACAGTCTTCAAAATTATTTTCAGTTTTCAGAGTATCTTTCCCTGCTGTGCTTTTCCACCTTTCTTTCCTCATACTGCTCGCACAGACATATATTTTTTCAAGAGTTCTTGTCAACATTGCCATGTCAAACATTCTTCAGAAAAAAAGGATAGATTTCTATCACTACTTTTGCAACATTTGCCATTGAAACACATTAAAATGCAAAGACTTTTTTCTATAAGAATAGAATACTGAAGTGTGAGTTTATGCATTGCTACTGTCTCATTTCTGTCTCCTCTGAAAACTGGCACAATATGTGTAAAGCACTGGGCAAACATTTAACAGGGCTCAATTCTAAGGCTGTTATTCTGATTCAATTTTAAGATGAACTCTCTACAGAATTATTATTTTTTTCCTGAGAATACAGGAAATATTAAGTAATTTCAAAGATATACAACCACAGAAATAGTTCAATATTCTTACAAGTATGTCATTATTTCTATCCTTCCCAACCTTAACAACATGTGGTTCTTTCACATGACACTTGAAGCACCATCTGCCTAACTATAATCAAATGATTGTAAACTGTCATTAGTGTAATACTATACACAATTCTCATCATCTCAATAGCACAAACTTTCACTTTCTTTCTGATTATTTTTCCCTTTCATTGTATAAATTGAAGGCAGAGAATTCTTTCATTGTTCTGGAATTAACTGCTCTCTCCCTCCCTCTTCCTCACTCAGTCTCTTGTTCCAGTAAAGAACTGGTATCTTTCTAATGTGTGAAGGTTATTTTAGATTTAAAAAAAAAAAAAAAAATTCTAACTTTAATTTCTAACAAGTTTTGATATTTTCAATAATCCTTGAAAAACAGTGTTCAAAGATAAAGTATTCTGCATTTTTTAAGCAAAAATGAAAACACTTTTTTTTTTCCTCATCTCTGCTAATATGTTCAGACACTTTATACTTTTTTTACTTCCTTTGCTTTCAGAAATAGGACTTTTTTTGTATTGTAGAGTGGGGAATATAAATCTTCTCATATGAAGTGCTTGCATATGTTTGAAAAATACAGACTTCAGTGGCATTGCATGGAGAGAACATGGGAAAAAGCCTCCTCCTTGCTCTCTAAAATATGCTGTACAGTAATTACAACACAATGGTAGGGCAGAGTAATGTTAATGTAATGTAATAAATAAATAAATAAACAACACTTGGGATGTTGTTGTATACCTGCTTTATGTCATCAGCCATATGACATGTTTCTACAGTAAATGACCCAAAGCAGAAAGTAATTATTGCAGTAAAGGACAATAAGGAAGAGGAGTTTTGACTGGCCTAAACTGAGCTGCAAAAAAGCTGTTCTAGTGACACCAGCATAAAAATAGCTGTATGAACACTGGAGCATTAAAGCCAGTGAAAGTTTTCTAATGGTACAGAGATGCTATTTTTGTCAAAGGTATAGAGAGATAATACCATAAATTGGAAATAATACCATAAATACTCGTGCTACCTCTTCATTTATGGTAAACAGCAATGGAATCCTTTCTCTAACAAGCTGTTTTCTGTGAGTTTAAATAGCAGAAATAATTCCTAATATTATCTTGAATGATGCAGCTCTATTTCAAGAGATATACCCAAGAGAAACAGTGGTGTATATTTTATAATATTAAAGTTTTCAATCCTGGTCTTCACAGGTTCTCAAGTAAATAGGAATTTTCCTAAAGAGATCAAAATGCTCCCATTTTTCCAATAAGTCTCAGGATTCTGGAGAGAATTTTGCATCCAATACCTAGAAAATAAGAAGCTGTGTCATCTTGAAATCTAAGTAGAGAGCTGGGAGAAGGGCAAGAAATGCGTGGTTTGTTTTTTACAGTGAGACAAGAAAAAGGAAAATCATTAAGTTACCATTGGCAATAAAGAAAAGGGACTTTCTGTGTGACTGAGCATATATCAGACAAAGACATGCCCTTTCCCTCCCTAACAGACCAGGTTATCAGTCAGAGTGACTTAACAGCAATTTTTTATGGAGTCCTGCAGAATCACAATTTAGCAAAAGGAGATGCTCTTACAAGTGAACCTCATGCACTCTTTTCTCCCATCCCCCCTGAAGCTTGCTAAGCCTTTTTTAGTGTTAAGACACTAACTGACTTTTTATCTCCAAACTTCAGGCAAAGTGGTAAATTCATGTTTTGCATTATATGCTGCTCAATGAATTCCAAATGACTGCATTGCCTCTTGCCCAGGGATCAGCTGCTTCACCCTAGAATAAAATGCACTTCAGCACTTTCAAATGCCCCTTTCCTACCAGTATCATCTCCATCAGAAGAGACATGAAAAATAAACACAGGACACGATTGGCAGGCTAAGATTTTACCTTCACAGCAATTATGTAAACTAAATGCCTACATGGATATATAAGGGGCTCTCAACAAATCACAAATGTTAAAAATAAACCATACAAGAGATGGAAGCAGGGACATGAGTTAGGATGAACATAAAGACGTTGTCAAAGCTTGCAGGGATGAGGTTAGGAGAGACAGTGCGGCTCAGGGATTAATAAAGGGGACAATATCATTTAAGATCCTTATTCATGACCTGGAAGATGATCAAGTCTTTGGATGATCTAAAACTTCAGGGAGCTGTTCATACACCATGGTTGTGCTGCCATTCAGATGGGCAATTCAGCCCCTGCAGCCATACATACTGAAGAATAATAGGCTGGAAATCAGCCTTGAAGAAAATGACATTGGGATCCTGGAGGACTACAAATTTAACATGTTCCAGTGATGTCTCCAGTAGCAAGAAGATCAATAACATTCAGAGCTGTATTAAAGGAGTATTTGAAACATAAAGATTTTAGTTATAGGCTAGCTGTGCTGAAATTAGTTAGAATAGGAAGGAATTTGGGCCTGGCTAGAGTTAATTAAAATAGTTAGGAGAGCTAGACCTCAAACAATTTTCAAGACGTTAGTAAGTGATTACCAAATAACTGATGATCTGTCATTTGTATGTTTGTTTAGCTGTGCTTAGAACAAGAAACAGAAATATTGATAGGTTGGTGTAGGGAACAAGGACAATTACCAATTTCCTCCCTCTGTGAGAACCTATTCAAAAGTCACACAAGAGGAGATTTGGAGGTCACTAAACTAACTAGGATTTTTAAAGTTCAGAGAGGAGAAAAAGGTCAAAACAAGGGAGATAAGCATACTTCATCTATCTGGGACCACTGACCTTCAAGACCACTGACTCAATTCAGAGCACACCCTATGCATGCTTAATGACATTTAAGCTCATTTCCATATGAAGCAGAGAATGGGAGGTGTTAATGTTATGAATATAAATTTGTATTTTGGATATTCGTAATTTTTGTAAATAAAAAGCTCTGTGTTTGCTTGTATTGGGGCCCTGCATCTTAGGGAGATATCCCATGCAGTGCCTGGTGCATGAAACATGCACTTTCTAACTCTAAACTGTTAGAGAGTTTTTGTCTGTCTCAGTTGGATATTGATACTAGATCAATATTCATATTTTAATAAATCATATTGTCAGCAGGTCAAGTGGAGGTGACCATTCTGCTTTACTGGTGAGGTCTCACCAAGAGTTCTGGGTCCATTCCTGGACTTCTCATTATGAAAAAAGACATGGACACAGTGGAGCATGTCTGGTAAGGGACCATAAAAATTATTAAAGGGCTGCAGAATCTGTCATATGAGAGGCTGAAAGAGATGGGACTGCTCCGCCTGCGGAAGATGATCCTTGGAAGGCTGGGGAGCGAGAAGAAGGAAATAAGGAGATGATAATGTTATTGCATAATTTTCTTACTTGTTTTTCTGTTTTTCTCTTTTTTGGGAATAAAACATAAAACCCAAACCAAACAAACCAAAGTAACAAAAAAAAAAAAAACAAACCTGCACCATGGACCGCACCTTAATACCTTTAAGGTGATCCTCATTAGGAAAACAGAAGAAACATTTTACCAATCTTCATGAAGGAAAATAAATAAAAAATCAAACTGAAACAACATGCCCTTTGAAACTGTAAGGAAAGCTGAAAATAAAATAAAATAAAAAATTTAAAAAATGGAAAATTAAAAATAATCTCAGCAAACAAAGTATTTGTTTGCTACTGTCTCCAGTAAAATGATGAGGTAACACATACGGCCAGTTCCAGAAGCGCACTTTCCCCTTCCACAAGATTACCTTGCTGGACTCGGGATCAGCTTGCTGATTAAACTTGTTGCAAAAAGCCAGAACAAACCTCAATGGGGGCTCACCGCTGGTTTTTTTTGAGGTGTTTTTAAGCTGATGTCTCTTTTCCTGGCTCCCACCTGAACTATCTGTCACAGAGCAATAAGAAGGGTCTGATCTGCAGAGCAAGGTGAGCCAGGCACAGAGACCCCCCTCACAGCCAGCAGGGCAGTGACCTCACTGACATGGACACAGTCCACAGTGCCCAAGCAAGGAGAATGGTTCTGACATAATATGCCGGATCAGCAATCACTCAGTAAGATCACAGTAAGAAAAAGTCAAGATTGAAAACTAAGTCAAGCCTACAGAATGGGATCAGGGAGGTATAAAAGCATTGGAAGTGCCAGAGAAGGACAGTACAGCTTAAGGAGGTCCTGCAGGCAGGTCCCAAGCTAAGGTGGTGGAAGGGAACATCTGCTGAAGCTTTTTCCAGCTCTTCACAGCAGCTCTTTCTACTTGACAACCTGGAGGTCAGCTAAATTCCTAGAAGGAGGGAAGTAAACTCCAGGTCCTGACACATAACATAAGAATTCCCATTAATAGAATGATACTTCAGTCAAGGAAGGAACTCTCCTAGAAAATATATCATAACCTTCTGAGGGCAAAACATAGACAGTTGAGCAGAATTTGGTGAGACAGACTCAAAATCAAATAAAAGCAAGTTCATTTGTTTTCTTTGTCTCTGAGGAAGAAACAGAAAAGTTCACATATTTTGCATTGGTCTTACTTTTTTTATTTATTCCTTATTACTCATGTGGGTTAATTACTAGTCTGCCTTTCACTGCACAAGAGGAAGCATTTTTGTTTCTGATTACATCAAAATCTAAATCCATCATAACTGATTAGGGTTTAGATCCTGAAGAGACTTCTAGGCAGCCTAGAAACTCTACCAAATTTCAATCAATTTTCTTGATGGGCAGTTTTTAATCTTGTACTGCATATCCCTGATTATGTAAAAATAGATATTTTTGACAATAAATTTACATCAGGACTAATTAAGATTGAAAATTAGTCTATTAATCAAAATCCTGTTAACCTTATTCTCACTGCTATTAATTGCATTCCAGGTTCAATGACAGCAGTCACTGGATGTGGTTTAGAAATATTTGCAACATTACATTTGTAAGTTTCTCAGTATTAAGTACATTTAAAATAAGTATTTGCAAATATATTGAAATATATTTTCATCTCACCTGTTTGTTAGGTCATTTCTACTCTATTTAAAAGATGACTGGGACATTACATTTGTTTGGGGCTTTTTTCTGTTTTTTGATTTGGTTTGGGTTTTTTGTGGATTTTCATTTGTTTTAGGTTTTGGGTTTTTTTGCCAGTAAACTTCCAAGGAAAACTTAAACTGCCTTAAATCAGAAAGATTATAAATATGACTCCAAGAAGTAATAAAGTGATTACTTGCAATGAAGCATGACTGAGGATGAGTTTCTCCTGTATTTGGTTACAGCCTTCTCTGCTACATAGGACACATCATTTCCTGCAGTAGGAAATGCACTGGGACACTGGTTACATTATCTTTTGCTTCACTACAAATGTGGCATTCACATGTTAAACCCTGTCTTCAACATTAGTGTAACTCTGCCATCCATTAGCAATTCACAGTAATGTTTCCCTGGGCTTTCTCTGTGCAAGCTAGAGAAATAGGCCCAAAATCTATTTTAAAGAATTACATTGGTTTATAGTTTCTATTTAGGTCCCTGAATTTTTTCTGGGCGTACATCAGAAAAATCATATATTCTATTAAAATTGATGATATAATATGGAGCTCAATTCTGAGTATTAGCTGTGTTTTATCAGCTTCTCTAGCTTTTGTGCCTGGAGCATTTTCTATTGTCTCCATTGTTCAGTAGAAAAATATTTGGATGTCATAAGTTTAAATATTGGATGTAAGGAATCTCACAGGCTAAAGCTAAATCTTTTTGATAGGCCTGTTTGCCAGAATTTGAAACCCTATCAAAAAACTTGTAGGGTATCTGTTTTTTCAATGCACATGGGGAAAATTCTGCAGGCCTAATTCAATGACAAATTGCAAGAAATATTTCACAGAAGCGTCGGGAGAGATATTATTTGTGCTATAACACTAATTACATTTTGCTCCTCATTGTGCAGTAGGCACATTTTCAACTTAAAATCATCATTTAGACTACTGTGTATTTTAAGTATTGTTGTACTGTGCACAGCATCTGAAATACCATTACTGCTGTGCCACTAATAATAATAAAAGGTAAAGAAATTTAAAGCAACATTTTCCTCCATATAGATTTTCTTCTGAAATTTAATCTTTATACATTACCCAGAAGAAAGAATGATACCCATTTTAAAAGCAGAAAAAGTTGAACACTGACAGCCATGTAGTCTATAAATACATTGTTATTAAGAATTTGTTGTGAAAAGGTATGAAAATGTACATAATATACTACTCAAAACAAATTAATACTTCTTATCAAGCTCCAAATAACATGAATTCAATCACAATACATAAATCCTCTTGTACAACAAAACCTATAATAACAGAGAATTGAGTGTGTGCATACAAACATCATCAATGGCTCAAGATGATGCAGGACACAGTCCAGTAGGGAATACTAATGCAGGAAAAGCAACTTTCAAAATTCCTGGCAAATTCAACATTTGTACTATTGCATTTCTCCTTTCGAAGTTGTTCCCAGTTTGGCCTTCTAAGACTTGCAAGACAATGTTACTTCTCATAATGCCACTGAAGGTCCCTCCATCTTTTGATCCTTAATGAAAATACACTTCCCACCAGAAGTTTACAATTTTCTGAGGCTGCTGCACTATGCTTTGTGTTAGAAACAGATCTTTCACTATGTGTCTCTTGCACTGGGGAGCTGGTGTCGAAGACAATAACAGCACATTTAATTTACCTATATTTTGAAGACTTCAGTATCAAGAACAATAAAACTAGAGAATATGGGTTGTGAGAAAAATTCTGTAACTGGCAGTCTCATCATATACTGTGGCTATTGCTACAGGCAGGTCTCAGATTTTGTATCAAACTGCTGCTCCTCAGAACTGAGGTTTGTTGGACGTTAAACCTCAGCTTTGTTTTAACTTGGTTAACTACTGCACAATTCTTTTCCCCAGCTAATTTCTTTGACTTACCTTTTTATAGGACAACCTTAGTTTTATGGGCATAGTAGCCTCAAACAGTTATTTTGTTTAGACTTAGGTATTTATGACCATTTCATAATGCCATAAGATAGCTCAAGAGAGCCTAGAGGAGTGGACACCTAGCAGGCTCCAAAATACAGGCATGGGATGACAAGAGATGGGGCAAAGACTGACATGGAGAGAGAGCATTTAATTTTTTGCCCTTTAACAACATTCTGAACTTGAAAAAAAGTAACAAACAAAAACCAGGTGTCATGCTGGGAACTGCAGTCAGTTGCTGAAGGTCATACTGGTGGATTAAATGTATCTTAGGCATGTATATAGGTTACATATATAAATATATGTCACTTTCAGACTTCTCTATTATCAGTGTTTTAGGGAACAGAAACTACTTCCAATGAGAATTTGGTCTCCATGCAAATATTTAATTTCTGAAGCTACAGGCCCTACAGCAACTGTGAATTTTCATTAAGATCCTTTTAAGTACAGTCATTAGTTTTTCTGTGTTTTACTGAAAAGCTCAGAGAAATTTTACTGTACTGGGGCTCAGGAATTTTACACAGGTGAATTCAGTAATTGCCTGTATTTTAAAATGTCTGAGAAAGTCTTGATCTAGGCTAACTCTACCAAACAATGCTTAAGCAACATTCAGAAATTATAACAAACATTCCAAGAAGTAGCTTAGATGTGGCCATGATGTTCTGAGGAAGAAAAATATTTAGGTGTTTGCTGAGGAAGAAAAAATATCTAGGTGTTTGGATATGAGCTTTTCCATTTCAGCTGGCTTTGAGAATAGCACAGCCCATTTCATTCACTTACATCTGTGTGGCCCTTTGAAGGTTCTGAATTCTGTGAAAAAGACCAGTTCCTGTTGGCTTATATAGACCATAGACAGAAATGAATTTAAAGCAGATCTGGTAAATTCCAAGCAAAATGTTTATAAATTTGGAGTGGATGATCTTTGCACAGAGAAGACAAATATAGTCCTAGAAAGGCCACATATTTAGTTTTGCAACACCTTCTAGTGAATTATTTTTCTGACCTAGAAAACAATAATATTATAAATATTAACAGTGATGACAATAAATAATTTCATTTATATTGGTTTGCACTTCTATAACAATGTTCACCCTGAAGTTCACTAAAGCATTCAGATAGAAAATAAGGTATATTGTGATTTATGGACATGTATTCCATTATATCATGTTCGTATACATAATTTTCATGGTTAAAGTCAAAGTCTTTAACAAATGGATATTTACCTTCTCTTATTCTCTGGTGTGTTTACCAAAACTGAACTGAGTATCTATAAAACTTAAATACTACCTTCTATATCTTGAAATAGAAAAAAAAAAAAAAGTCTAATTAAAATGTAACATATTTTCCTATTCTCTGAAGAAAGTTGGAAGGGACCACAGTGGGTCATCTGATCCAACCTCCCTGCTCAGTCAGGGTCATTCTTAGAGCACATTGCACAGAATTGCATCCAGACAGTTCTTGAATATCTCCAGTGAGGGAGATTCTCCAGCCTCTCTGGGCTATCTGTTCCAGTGTTCAGTCACCCTCACAATACAGAAGTTTTTCCTCATGTTCAGGTGCAACTTCCTGTTCATGAGTTTCTGCCCCTTGTCTCGTCTTATTGCTTAGCACCACTGAGAAGTAATGACAAATACTATACAGAACACCAGAAATGATGTATCATTATCTTATTTATCTCTCAGACCTTGTACCCTGGCTTCTTTTCTAAGCATGCCCTTCCAGATCTGAAAGGGAAGTTTTCTAAGGAAATATAAAATTGACAAAATCATCCTCAGTATTCTTGTATTTACATTTGAGAATTTAAAAAAAGTTTTATACACAGTTTTTTCCCCCATCTATGGAAAAAGACTTTTCTTAAGGAAAACTAAATAATATTTTAGGTTTCTACATTGATTAGATGAACATGCACTGCTTAATTTCAAGCCAGTGAGTAGCCTGAGCATTTTAAGAATGTGGTAAGACTCGGCAGAACTTGAAACCTGAATGACGCACTCAGCAATAATACAATTATTAGAATCAGTGTTTAGGTGCAATGTAGAAAGTCCATTTAATTAATTCTTTCCTGGGAAAGGTGTAAAATATTGAATCCTGACTTTTTTATTTTCATTGAGAGAGTCTATCAAAGGCACCTCTATGAATAGGCACATCTGCTATTCATTATTCGATATTCACAAGATATACTCTCTCAGAACTGCATATTCCATATTCTGACTTTCCTTTGATCATTGGATACAGAAGAACTACCTTGATTATTTTTGGAAATATGGGGTAGGACCACATGTATTTCCTCTTTGTTAATTAAATCTGAAATAGTGAAAAAAAAATTTCTCATAGAGAATTACACTTAATAACATATAAAAACACAGTGCTTGCAAAGAGAAATGTTCTATGACAAAACTGCTTCTTAATTTTCCCCAAACCAAGCAAAATAACATGACAAATAGATAGATGCCCAGAGCTTCTTAACAGAGTTTATACAGTAGGCCTTTTAACAGACTATTTAACATTGTTTAAGCATAATGTTTCAAGTCTGAACGCTGGCCTCTACATTAATCCCTTCAGTATTAAACATCTGTTTAGTAGATAACAACCCTTTTTTTCATCTACTGAAAATAAATAAGTGCAGTTCTAAATCATCATGCTGTGATATGCTGTATCAATGCATTCTTGAAACAATTTATCATACTTCATTACAGACGTGAAGGCCAAAGGGATATTTCCACATACATTCAATACAAACGCAAGTTCCACAAAGGGTATGTAGAATCTAAAGCTACCTTTAGACAACTGTGATAACATTTGTATTCTTAAAATACAATTAGTATTTCAATAAATAGTTTTTTAATCATTAGTGTTTACATAAAACTCCAGTTGCTGAGATTCACAGTCATCCTTTTTTTAAAAATGTGACCCTGACAATACTGCCTTTGCCTGAAAAGCGAAAACCAGACACTAAAATATCAAACTACACAATGCACAATGTTGTGATAGTGCCTCACATATAACTACTGTTTGGTTTGCATGGGGTAGATTAGATTAGATGCAGAAAGCAGTCAGGAAAAAAAATATCGGAAAGGTACTTGGAAAGTGAGCTCCAATCTATGCAACAGTGCTTCTCCCATCTGTATTGGGAGCCCTGTGGAAAACACTGAATTCTACACTGTGGCTCTGGATAATCCATGCCTGCTCTGCTGGGCCCCAGGATTACGGTCTGAGCAGCCCAAATGTTAGTGTGAGCAGCTGCTTTAAGGGAAGCATGTTGGCACATCCCACATCAGTCTGTACTATGCTGGTGGGTGTTACGATATTACAAAATGTCAGGAGATGGTATGTGGTACTCTTTGTTATGCAAAATAAAGGGTACAACAGCATGGGAGGGAGAAAAGGACCTCTCCATGAATGGGATCCACACAGGGTGCTGTAGGAAAGTCTACCCTTGGTCTGTGCTTCTTGAAAGAAGGGTTGTTAAAATACAAGGGATGCAAAGTGTACTCTCTATCTATAGTCCTCTTTATAATCTCCTATTTAAACAGCTATTTTATTACATATTGTGTTATTGCGCCTTTTCCACTGAGACCCGCAAAAACCTTTGTACTGCCCTACACCTCCCTGCTCCCATCCTCCCCTCAAGGGCAGAACACTCTAATTACCCTTTTCCCATCATAAAGGCCTCTAGAGACTTTCACGCTTTCACCATCAAATCGCATTCATACAATTGTGTGACCATAATTCTACTGATCTTCACTTCTATTTTCTCATCTTAATCTTTTTCTCTATCCATGAAAATCACTTAGCTGATCCAGAGCACTCAAAACACTTGAGACATCTGTTAAATGTGTTTTGTAGGCTGCAATTAATGAGGTATTCCATACACATCTGGGAAATCAGAGATTGTTAGTTTATACTGTGATATTTCACATGAAGAATGGATGAGTTGAACTTGCTGTGAATACTGCAACTTCGTTTTTTTCTCCTAATTTTTTTTTGTACATGCATTGAAAGAGATTGAAGTGCATAAATCTGTTGTTATTTTCTACCATCACATGACCTACACATACTCTTGTGTAAACACTCAAAGTAAACAGAATTTTTTCCTGATAGCTCTGTTTCTCTGAATAGACTAAGAGGTACCTCTTATTGTTTATGAATGCCATATATTTCCTTCTTGTATTGCAAATTCCAGTTTAATAGCTGGTCTCTTTCTTCTTGCTGTCTTTTCCCCTCAGTCTTTGACTAGAATTTCCAGGTTAGTAATTCAAGACACTTACACAAAATTGATGACTTAGTAGCACTAGCTTGTGTTTATCCAATAAGTCTGTATTGCTAGGTAGACTGTATAAGGCAGAAACTATCTGACATGAGTCTGTAAATGTGTTTAGTGGGAGATAAAGGGATTGGAAAGGAGCACCCTTTCTGATCACTCTTAAGAGATTACACAAGAAATCACGAGTCAAGTAGAAATCCCTGTCAACCAGGTTGTCACAAAAAATTTTATTTAATTATCAGTATATTTACTTGCTTATGCTTATGCCAGACTCTGATGCTCATGAGACTACAGTGCTCACACTTCAGTAAAAGGTTTGACCTATGCTAGCTCTCTAAGGAGGCAATTTCAGCCATGGAATAAACAGCTGGACTGCAAGTTTCAGTTCTCAGGACAGGATCTCAGTCACAAGGTCTTAATACAATAAAAGTATTGAGAGACCCTTAGACTGATGGATAGTCCAAACATTGAAGAGGTAGAAAAATCAAAGCCCTCATTTTGTTTTTGGATTCAGATGAATTTCTGCAAGAATCATATATAAGGGAACCAGCAAGAATGGGACATTATGTTCTCAAGAAAACCATCAAATGCATTGCACTCATGAAGTTTTTTAGTTACAGTTGCTGTTTTGAATCAAGAACAGAAATACAGGAGTGTCAATATCCTGCCATGTAGAAACACCTGTGATTGATGCAACCTACCTTCTGGACTTAGGAGGAGGGTAGGTTCTTTCCCCAGTTTGCATGAGCATGAGATTTGGTTCATAATTTTCACTTATAACCAGAATGAAAAGGTCTCAAATCAATGTCCTTATGATTTAGTGTCCCTAAAATATAAAATAAAATTATATTTTAAACTATGGGAAAAGAATGCCAGTCTGTTGCAGTAAAAATACTTACTTTGCACTATATCCTTCCTGAAATTTTTGTTTCTATCTAGTAAAGGATGATCTATTTCTTGCATATGTGGGGAGCACAGTGCAGGGTAAGATAAGGTGTGCTTGTAGCATAATGCAGATATTTGTTGCTATTAGTTAATTCTGTCCACTATTCTAGCTGTCCCATGTGAATCTGCTGAACAGACATTGTATCTTCACCTCCTGTATCTGAATCTACAATGTTTTGATACAAATTCCTAAAAAAAACCCCAAACAACAACAAAACCCCCAAGCAAACAAAGAAATGAACAAAACCCCCAACAAATAAAGAAACAAAACCCACATAACCTCCCACGAGACACACAAGGTGAAACACAGACAGTGTAGGAAAGAAGTCAGTTCAAGCTGACAGGGGTTAGGAGCACAGCCTGTGAAGCACAATTCTCCTGATTCTTGGTTTATGCTTAATTTCCACAATTGCCATAAACAATTCCAAAACACACTACTGGATTTTTCAGAACACGAAGCCTGAGGCTTGGCATGAAGGTTCATTTCGAGACTGGGATGTGGGGGGAGCGTGTGTGTGTATTTTATTTTCTCTCTTTTTTAATATGCATTCTAAAACATGTAGAATTTAAAGTGTTCAGAATGTTACTGCAGTGCAATGTGCATGTTTATATAACTATCATGAAAAACACAGAGAAATATCGCTTTGAACCTGGGCTCTCCTAAACAATTTTTCTTCACCAGAGATAAATAATGAAAAATACTTAGTTAAACTGCTAGCCAAACTCTTATTGTTTGTACCACTCCTGGAAAAGACCCTGGGGAGCAGCAGCGGAATCTGTGCTATTGATTGGCTGGTTAAAGAGAGGCCTATTAGATTGAGACAGGCTAGATTGATTATACAGCAGCAGAAGGAGCTCAGATTCAGAGCTGAGTGAACGTCAGGGTGAGAGAGAGGGAGAGCAAGTGAGAGAAAGCGCGCAATAGAGGGAGACTGTACCCACTATAGCATCAGTATGTGACAGCTGGTGCCTGATAACACTGATATTGAGCTCCTTCACTGGAGAACTTGCTGAGCTACCCTTTTTTTCATTTGCAAGACGATGCCAGCTCTAAGCCAGTGCAACTGACAGCAGACTGAATCTTGGAATAGTTCGTTTTACTTACAATTATATCTCTCATGTTCTGCATCTCTGAAGAAAGGCTTATTACAGAAGACAAAAATTCGTCCTCTCCCCTTGCCTCACATAATATTGATGATATACAGAGTTTGATCTTCCAGGTAAGGAAATTATCATTTGCTTTTCTGAGCAGCTAAAAAAGGAATTATTCTTTTTGTATCTTTCATGTTAAATACAACCTTTGGCATTTGTTCTCAGAATGTGTTTTTTGCACTTGTATTTCTTTCACCCACAGATTATATGTATCAATTATTATGTACACCTGAAGGAAATTAACAGGACATGGTTTGTGCATTGCATTTATCATGCTTAACCCTTTAGATGAATGGAATGAAAAAAACAGAAAAGATTATTTCTAACTACTTGGATGATGTTTTAATGTGACTTGTCCCACACATGCTAAACAGTCTGAAGTAATAATGGCATACAAGCTCTCCCATATTATTAATTCATTAGTGTACATATTGTGAAGCCAGGTAGAGAGAATATTTACCTGAAGGATTTCTCAGTGCTTGTCAGTAGTTTGAAATAGTATCTGTCTTTTGATTGCAAGCTTACCACTGCTGAGCAAATATGGTCAGCTGTACATAATATATCATTAGACTGCCATTTTTTATAGATATAGTAGTAATTACTAGCATTCTGCCTGCAAAGTGAAGATCAAGACTTATGACCTGAAATGTGAAATCTAGGATGTTCTGTTACACTGTGCTGCATGTTTGAAGCAGCCACTCCATGGACCGACTGCCTGTTTTGGTATGACATTGACACTACTGTCTCCTAACTGCAGAGCTTTACATAAAGTTTCTACATATTTCCTTCAGCTGTGTTGTAAGTGGTTTTGCTGTGATAGGTGATAGGTTGTGATAGATTGCTGTGATCCTGAAGGAGATAGACTATATCTGAAATAACTCAGCTTTTGGATTTGAACTAAAGAATCAGGAAGTTGATTGACTGGGGGTTTACAGGCCATGGGAGCATAGTGCTAAGACAGCTCCTTCATTAGCAGCACATTCCTTCCAGCTGTGACAACATTCACCACCTTCCTCAACAGTTTGTGTACTCTGCTCCTTGCTCCAAACTGCAGAGTTTTTCATATGCCAGCTTCTGTGATTATTCCCTCTGGGTGAAGTAGAGGCATCCATCTATTAATGCTAGCATTTAAGTAGATTTTGACCCAGCCAAGTACAGTGTTCCAATATTTTGGCCAGTTAAGAAACTGCCTATAGCGAGGCATTGCTGCTAGAACGTGCACCTACACATAATCTGATTTATCCAATGACAAAAGAATCACAACTGCAGAAAAGCACATTCTTCTCTTCCTTTATCAAGAAATTTTTAATAAATTTCCATAAAACACCATACTTAAATACTTAATGACTTCTCAGAAACCCAAATGAGAAGTGGAGTTGTCAAAATGATTATTTATAATTTGTAAAAGACATAAAAATTGAGGAGCTTAGGTATAATACAGATTTTTTTAAAAACTAACAATAATTTTAAGGGGGTATCTAAGTGACCCCATAAATAAAATATGCACTGCTTAAGAGAAAGCATCTTCTAGAAAGTATCATATGAATAAGCACTGGCAAAACAGGAACTACACTAATGAGCCTAAGGCTCATTAAGGCTCACTTAAACTATAGCATCTGTGCTGTTTTAATACCTTACCTCTTTTCTATGAATAGTGTTTATGTTGTTTCTTATATACACAAATGTCAGCAATTTCAATGTTCCCTTCTGAAACTCTTTCCAGGTAGCCAGAAATTCTCTTGGGGGCACATTCTGCCACCATAGCTTTATTGAGTGGTATTTTACTACCTAAAATGGTGCCAAAGGTGAGCACTCCATACATTGACTATGGAGTTAGAGCACAGAATCGAACCATAAATAATGGAAAGAAACCCTTTACATTTTAATGACTGAAAATTTTAACAGTAAGACAAAGACATGGGTTTTGAGGGCTAGATCTACCAAGCATAGACTGTATTTTATAAGGAGCTAAGATAATTGAATGTCTAATTCACTTTGTATTCTTACAAAGCTTAAGGCCTGCCTCAGTATATCTCATGTTCAGTTTGACTAGCAAAAAATATTCCTTTATGCATGCTCAAAAGATTTCCTACAGCTCTTATTAATATCTCTCCTTTCTCTCTGAAAAGTCTTGTTCACTATACCCATGCTCTTTAAATATACCTTATAATTTCCTGATTAGGAAAAAAATCATGGTAGTTCTGTGATTTCAAAGACAGTAGTATTGTTCCCTCCAATTAGTGTCTATTACTAGTCAGGTTACATCCAAGCCATGAAACTCCAAATAACACTAAAAAGTGTTTATTTTTGCAATGGGAATATTTCATTTGAACCTTAATTTTATCTAAGTGCAAAAGAGAATCAGAAACCTAAACAATTAGTTAAGCTTACATTCATAAGATGTTTTTCTACTCATATGTTATTAATTTCCACATGAAGTATTGTAAGCATTTTCTTTTGTAAGTTTCAGAAAAAAAAAATAAATGAAAAAAACTCAAATCAGAAAGTGTTAAGAGTTTACACAGTACAAACTGTGCATTTTCTTTCAAGTCTTTGATGCTGTTTATGTTAATCTGGACTTCTTGCAACACTTTAAACTGATTCAGTTATGTCACCTTTTTCTCAAAAGATTAATTTGACCTTTTTGAAATTAATGTTGCATTTCTTTCCACCTTGAACTTACAGAATGTGAAATTTATTTTTATTTTCCTAGCTAACTTAAAGCCATTAGGGGGCTCTTTACTCCTATGTTATCACACAGCAAGCTGCAATAAAAAGATATAGCTAGTTACTAGACTTGTTACCAAAAAAAATTCTACTTGAATAATTTATTTTGGGTGTAGACCATTTTAATAATACAGAACAACTAAAAATCTCTATTTTTTGTTTGTTTGTTGAAGATGGTCCTGTTTATTTTGTTGGGGTTTTTTTATTGCACATAATTAAAAACTTTTACTGTGAATTAATGTTTATGTCTAGAAGTTACTTTATGTGCCATAAAGGAGAAACAGGGAACACATTCAGCAAAAACTTTGAAGTAATCCCTGGAATTACTAAATCTAATTAAGAGCCTGATTATGAAGCACCACTTCTGTCCAAGAAGCTAGAGCTTATTTATTCCAGTAACTGTGAACAATGGTGCAACTACCACTAAAAAAAAAAAAAAAAATTCTGTTGAGTACTGTTACACTGTACTGAAAATAATTTAGAGTATCTAGAGGTGACATATTCTTCCCTTACACAGCTTGCTTTCAGAAGGGCTAAGTATGTGACCAGGGTTTTTCGATCACTCCTTATTTCATGAAACAAGAAAGTTTCAATTCTGAAAACATTTACTCATATGAGCAGCTACACCATAGTTACTCTGGAGCAAATTCCAACACCTTTTTTCTGCCTATTACCCTTTAGTTTCTGTAAACTCATTGCAACACTGTATCTGAAAGCAGTTGTGAAGTTTGTACTATTTCTTGTGGGGTTGTGAACTTTGTATGGTTACTTATGGGATTCCTTGGAAAGAACTATAGAGTAGTCTAATGCAGGCTAAGGAAAGGAATTTAATTTGCTTTAAAGCAAAACAAGGAAGTTGTAAACACTGCAGTATCATGCTGAGGTGATGCCAGGAGAAACATGAGTATCAAAAGACAAGCAAAATAATTGTCCACCTGTTCCGGTTTTGAAGAATTTTTTTATTCCTGCCCTACATGAAAGAAAAAAATCCTAAGTTGGTAAATTATTTTACCCACCCTGAACCAACCTGCTACTTTATATTGTTTGGCTTGGAGAGATTCCAATAGTACCAACTACATTCAAGAAAAAAAAAAAAAAAAGAAAATAAAAAGGACCGACACACTTTGTGATACTTGACATTCACAACAAAGGAGTATAATCTAGCCAAGTTGGAATAAAAAAAAAATCATCAAGATAAAAAATTATTTTATTTCCTGGTTTTACTACACATTTGAATAATCCCTATTTTTGCATCCTATTATATTATCTTATGACATATCAATGAAGAACTTTGTTCTGCTAAACAGCATCTATAAATTCCAAACAGGATTACTGCTCTGCACAGACAGGGGTCATGCAATATAATGAAATTGTCAAAAATATGGAATAAATCAAGTATTATTTCTGAGACAGATAATTGATGCTTCAAACTCAGAGAAGATGATCTTCATTAGCTATATTATTAGCACATTGCAAATTCAGCATCATACAAATTATCTTCCTGTTAGTAGAAGAGGGCTTTTTCATTGCTAAAAGGTGGCTAAAGTTAACTATGGCTTGCTTGCATTTCAAGTAATTAATTATGTACATGAACAGTCACCAAAGCTGAGATGGCATTAGTATTAGTAATTTATCAGGCACAGCACCACCCGCCAGTCAAAGAAGGAGATTTTCCTGCTCTGCTCTGGTCTTACCTGGAGTCTTGTGTGCAGTTTTGGGTGCCACAATGTAAGAAAGGTATAAAGCCATTAGGGAGCATCCTAAGGAGGGTCACAAAGATGATGAAAGGTGGAGGGGAGGGGAGGGCAGGGCATACGAGGAACGGCTGAGGTGACCTGGTCTGTTTAGCCTGGAAAAGAGGAGACTGAGGGGAAACCTCATTGCAGTTACAACTTCCTTATGAAGGGAAGAGGAGGGGCAGACACTGATCTCTTCTCTGTGGTGACCAGTGACAGACCCTGAGGGAATGACATGAAGTTGTGTCAGGGGAGGTTTAGGTTGGATATTAGGAAAATATTCTTCACCCAGAGGATGGTCAGGCACTGGAACACATTCCCCATGGGAAGTGGTCACAGCACCAAGCTGGACAGAGTTCAAGAGTTTGGACAATGTTCTCAGGCACATGGTGTGATTCTTAGGTTGTCCTGTGCAGGGCCAGGAGTTGGAATTTGATGATCCTTTTGGTTTCCTTCCAACTCAGGATATTCTATATACTATGACTTTATTTAAGGCCCAAGCAAATTGCAGGAAGAATGACAGGAAGTGTGTAGCAGA
Organism: Aphelocoma coerulescens; assembly: GCF_041296385.1. Classification (NCBI taxonomy): domain Eukaryota; kingdom Metazoa; phylum Chordata; class Aves; order Passeriformes; family Corvidae; genus Aphelocoma; species Aphelocoma coerulescens. The sequence goes on from NC_091015.1 coordinate 87,827,106, forward strand.
AGCAAAGAACAGAGACCACTTCTTGGTTGGAGTCAAGCGCCCTAGCAATAAGACTCTTTTCTTCTCTATAAAAAGAGTTTAATTCAATTGTATGCTCTGCTTCCTTGAAATCAATGAAATTTTATGTAAAAGATAAAAATTAAACCCATATAAGATTCTGGCACAAAGTTTCTGCAGTGTCACTCCAGAGGTAAGTATAATTTACTGGCTGGTTAATTTATCCCTTATATAAACACACTATGCAAAGCACTTTGAAATACTTTTGAATAAAAACTGTTGTGTAAATGTAAAGTATTATTATGGCAAACAGAAGTCACTCAAAGTTGACAGAAGTCACTTCAGCTAATGAAAACTGCAACAGTCTGGGGTGCTTTATTAAGTATGAATAAATAATTCATCTCTGATGAATGTTTAAAGGCTGAAAAAACAGTTCTTCAGACATGTACTCAAATAAGAAATACTTAATTTCTTTTTCCTATTTCATGTTTTCTATAATATATGAGGGGAATAATTCAAATGACTAGATATTAGAAGTAGAGAGGTTTGCAAAAGCAATTAATATATGTACTGTTGAAATATTTTAAAGAGAAGTAATAACATTGTAATCTAAAATACACATCATAATACAATGAAAAGCAAAAATCTGCTGGTTTTAAAATATATATTTTTTTTTTTACTGGAAAAAATTACATAGCAAATGAAATTGCACTGAAACAGCAGCCCGCAGCTTCCTCAAATTTGCATAAAAACCTATATATATATATATATATATATATATATATATATATACACACACATATGGTGTCATCCCTGCCAATGGCAGGAGTGTTGGAACTAGATGATCTTTAGGGTCACTTCCAACCCAAGCCATTCTATGATTTGAGGCTATTATATATGTGCATATATGTGTGCATATACCTATATTTGAGCTTATATTTTACTGTTTGTAAAGAAAAGAATATTTTACTGTCTGTAAAGAAGTATATACCCCTGTTCTGGAAAATTTGCAATTTTTAGTAATACAGCCATGTAGAACCCAAACATGTTCCCTGAGTTCCATAAAAGGAAAGAGTTTTTTGGTTGTGAAGCCACTTGAGGGTCCAAGTTAAAAGACAAGTGTCACCAAGAAATGCAGATCAGCAGAGCATTACATGCCATGATTCTAACAAAATACTATTTTCCCTGATATTGAAAACAGTTTGTTCACATAATCTGCTTTAATGCTGTGATGTGATAGCAGCATGCAACTAGCTACCATTGAAACACTCAGTACAGTTTTGAGAAAAGCTCTTTAAATTTTTGGCTTTACTTGAATTTCAAAACTTAGAAGTGAGTCAAAAGTGTCATTACTTTGCAAAACACTGATTATGTTTGGCTCTGGAACAAGACATGGATAAATCCTGCTCTGATCAGTGACTATTAACACTGGTCTGTGGAGTATAAAGTAAGTGAACAAAGTTCTGCAGAGCAGTTGATAGTGAGAAGTAATTCATTGTCCTCTGGCAGATCAGTAACACTGAGAATTAATGTGCTTTCAGCAGAGACAAAGCTATGGTAACATCTTGACTATTTATACACCTTCTTTTTTCCCTCAGAACTTTTTGTGACTGATTTGGGATATATGACTGAAATATTTTTTTCTTCCCTCCAGTTATCAGATATTGAACAGAAAAACAATATGAATCAACCAACCAATGAACTAAACAAACAAACAAACAAAAAAAAACCCACCAAAAAATATCCCACACCAAACCCCTGTCAAATTCACTTTTGGGCAAGTTGTTAAAGGTGAACAAAATTAAATGTCAAAAATTAGTAAATGATGATAAATTTTTTCCTTTAATATAGTGAAACATTGGTTTTGTTTCTAATACTATGTAATAATCAGAAGGTAGAAGCTCTTTGTGGCCCAGAATACTTACCAATGACAGTAGGAATGTTTTGCAGCATATGGAAATTATGTATACCAGAAAGGAAAAATACATTATATTCCTTTAAATGCTATAAAGTTTAGTTCTAGTAGTCTGTTTTTCTTAGGGGTACATAGAATTCATCAACTTCTAAACACTACTGAATATAAATTATAGTGTTTTGCTCTTCCTGGCTTCTTACGACTCATTAATAGTTCTTAATTCTATGCAACACAGCTGTACTGATATGTGTAAGGACAGTTCTGAGATTAATGTTGCAACTTTCAAGTGTAAATAAGAACAAATTCATCTGACAATTCCTGCTAGTGGTGCATTTTATTGAACTGGATTAAATAATATAAACATATCCTTCATATTTATTTTTAGTTTAACTTAGACTATATCTTCTTAATACTGTGTGTGGAACCAGAATTTGAACCTATCTTCTTAAATGAAATCATAATTAACTTCTGATGGGGAAATGTAGTTTCAAGTTTCCTGCCTTATTTTAAGACAGGAAATTCGAAGCACCTTCAGGTAAGCTTGGATAATATTCAAGGGACTCATTCTTGGATGTTTGACCATTAATTCTAGGCACTGTCATACACCAGTATATATGTACAGAATCTAACTAGCAAAATTATGTCAATATCATCAGTACATGCTATTTATTAATTTATGTCAATAAAACAAATGTCAGTGCCTAGGATTACAGCTGTTATGAGGTAGTTTATCACCAGCAAAGTTGGAGCAAAGTGTGAAAGTGTCTATCAAAAATGGAAAATCATCCCTGAATTGCATGACCAGGACCATGATCAAGCAGATGTGTCATGCAGACATTATTCTGAAGATCAGAGAGAACACTGGGAAAAGATGTTTCTTTTGCACTCTGTATCCATATATCATTTGATGCCACAACATCTCTAAGACCTTGGAGAAAGGCTTACAGCTCTTTGACCTGACTAACTCTCAGATACATGGGATCAGGAAGACAACATCAGTGAAATGATGCAGATATACAATTAGTAGTTCTTGTCACAATTTTTGTACTGTTTAAGAAAATCGTTCAAACTGGAGTTGTACCTTACTCTAAAGTGACACAGTTTAGTGACTTTGCTTTCCAGGGGAACAACTAAATAATTATACATGCCTGCTTCCAATGTGAGGTACAATCTCCTCCCCGCTCTAGCTCGTATTTTCAATGTCTTGCCCTAGTGCAGCAAATGCAACATGCCCGGGACATATAAAACTTCTTAATAACTTTAAAGAATTAAATGAAATTATGTTACACAGAGAGAAAAATATGCATAAAATCTGTCCAACTATGATTACACATCAATCTAAACCAAAATCTTTTGTCTGATGATTCTATCATTCTCTTAGGCATCTAGATTTCTACCCATTATTTTTTGTTCATATATATATACAAGTATCTGAAACTCATTAACTTCTTCACCTGTTTTTATAACTAAGTGTTCCTGCTTAAAAATTTTGGAGAAGCCCTACTGCAAGAACTGCTGTCACTTTGTGTGGTTGATACACACTAGTGTGTTGGAGGAGTAAATGTCAAGATTTACAGGATGTCACAATTAACTCAACCACAAGGTTTTGTCATGCAAAACAGTTCAAACTACTTTCATCGAGGAGAGGTATCTTTCTTTACTTCTTATAAACATTGGCATAAGAGTACACATACAGACATTTACCAAGAAATAAGTTATATACTGTGAATCTCCATTCTGGTTTACCATCATGTATTTTCTTTGACTCTGTCATAGGTTAACATTCTCAAGAGGAATCAAAGAATACTTTAGCCATGAACATTTTCCAGACAGTGATTTGTAGACCAATCTTTCTATTTATGCATATCTGAGGAATATCATTACAGTCTTTCCTACTTCTGTAACTATTCATCATCTTCACTTCCATAAGATACCTGCAGATGTTTTAGATTTGTGCTAAAATCCAGAGAGATATGCTGTACAGTATGTGAAAATACTGCATGTAGCAAATGTGCATGTATGTGAAAGTAAAAAAAAACCTACCTGACACTGACGGCATCAACTATTTCAGCCTGCATGGTATTTGGAGAGGTTATGGGTCCCTGATACTTTTGCCATTGATTTTACACAATTTTGCAAGTCTAGAACTTGTGCTGAAAAGTATCGGCATTTTCTTAGATGGCACAGTTTCAAGTGTTTTGTGCTGAAGATACCTATTTCAAAACTAAAACTTCTTTGCAAGTCTCCTGTGTCCAGGACCAGATATAATCTTTATTACTTCCTTTTCCTTTTCCTTTTCCTTTTCCTTTTCCTTTTCCTTTTCCTTTTCCTTTTCCTTTTCCTTTTCCTTTTTCTCTTCCTCTTCCTTTCCTTTCCTTTTTAAATTTTATTTATCAAAGTCTGCATCAAAGTCTGTACCAAAGTCTGTACCACTTTTCTTGGGCTTTTCCTCCTTTTCAATGGATTTTGTTTTTTTTCTTTTTTTCTTTCTTGTTTTGGGAGAAGGTGGTGGGATAGAGTGGGCAGAGCAGGTAACAGGTAGTATCTTTTATTAAGAAAAGAACATAAGGTCAACCATTGAAGTCTGTAGTAATTTGGAATTTCATATTTTTGGGCAATAAGAATGTTGAAGAATTTGAGGGGTCTGGTTTTATTTGTTTGTGGAGTTTTTTTGGTCAGTTTCTTAGTTGTTGAATCTCTAATCACTAAAGTTTTAGGTGTCTACACTTTGATTAGATAAATATCTCATGTGGACAGAATATGCTGTTCTGCCTTTTGAAAGACTTTTATTAATGAATTTGTTTAATTTCCACACCCTTCAATAAATCATCTACTTGGATATGAAATTAAATATAATTAGGTCATCCTGTATGCATGCTTTCATTGTAGATGATGTGTGAACCACTCTGGATTTAGCTGCACTTTTGCACTTTCTCAATATGTGTCAACTAGGAAAATTCAAAATAATATCAGGTGCCCTACTCTCAGTAGATAAAATATATCTGGAAATACAGTATGTGAAATCTTATGGACATTAAAGTATAATCTTTCAGGAATAAAAGAACCCAACTAAATTCAAACTACAGCTAGTGATTGAACTGGGAGATTATGACGGTCTACTTACAAAATTCAAACTACCTTTTTAAAAAAAACAGCAGTAAGCAAAACTATAACATATTTAACAAATAATGTTGTCTTAGTAGTATTATCTTGAACCTAAATAAGATATATGTCTGTTGTTTTACATAGCACTTTCTAAAATCTCTCTTTCGTTATAGATACATATGTATGCACAACTGAGTCACTACATAATTTCCTTTTGAGATCTCAAACAATGGTTAGATCCACCACTCTTAGTTTGATTTCAGATAAAATGCAGAGTATGCTGGAAATTTCATCCCTGACACTGTTGGGGCTGCCCGAGGCAGCACAGCGTCCAGCTGCAGATGTCCTTGGTGTCAGATGCAGCTTGCAGGGAAAGCTGGCTCCTTCAGAAGGAACGAGCCCCAGAGATGATGTAAAAGCGTCAGCAGAGGCAAAGGATGAGAGAGAGGTCTTTGTATAGGTTCCAGCTGGTTTACTGCAGGTGGAGAGTCCAGGGACAAAGACCAGGGATAAGGGAGAACACAGTATTTTATACGGGGGTGGAACAAAGAGAAACAACCAATGGGGATCGACTGAGGAGGAGGAGATAAGAGAGGAATATCCAATAGGGATAACTTAAGGGAGGGAATTACATGCGTAGATCAATGGGGCATCGAAGAAAGGAGAACTTTCCAGAACTAATACATAAGCAACTAGGAGAAATACATAAACATGAACTTATACATAAAACTGGGTGGAGAACTCCTAAACCAATAAACTTAAAACATATAAACTAAGAGCTACTAGCAACATGGGAACTCACCATAACCACGGATAAGGATTAGACCTTGGTGCTCTGGAGGCTTGTCCACCAGTCCTCCGAATGTTTTGCTGCTGTGGCCACCGCCACATGCACCACAACACCTATCCACCAAAAAATAGCATGGATAATCAAAGTCATTGATTAAATAACTTAAGTATAAATCATTAATTCTCCCAGGCAGTCTACTCTTGAAATCAGATCCTAAACATCATTTGCCTCCAATGTTCCAAGAATCAGGATGGTTATTTCCTCTGAGCTAGAAAACTCTTCTGGCATAAAGAAGCATATAAATTTTGGCTAATGTACCATATGTCAGATGATAAGTTGTCATAGTAATTTCCACGACTTTTAATTATTCTTATTTCATTATATTTTAAAGTATTGAAGCCAGCTGTAATTTAATTTTGTGATTTTGTACCACACTGCGGTGTTTGCAGAGACTTTTTATCCTCGTGAATACAAGTGCTGTTCCTTGTACCTAACACTGAGCAGTATTCACAATATTAGATACAAAAAGATATATATTCTTAACAATTTTGAAAAAGTTTTTAATAAATAATGAAAAAGAATGAAAAGCAAGATGTAAAGAAGGCCCTGATTTTTATTGTTGTTTGATCTTACAATTCTTTCTCAAACAATAAATCAATTCTTTAACACAAACTGTACACATAGGATTGTTAATCTTGACAAGGACCAAAGAAATATGCCACCTTTCAATCCATGTTATATTTTCTGACAAATCTACATGTTATTCTTTTGCCTTAATGGACATTTCTGCCATCTTTCTCCCATTCTCTTCTCTGGAACAAAATAGTCCTAGAGGTATTATGCTTTTAGAGAAAAGGTGTAAATATAATTCTTCTAGATATAATTCATAAAACTCAGGAAGACCCAAAACACTGTTGAAAATGTTCTATATAGCATAAAACTTTCAGGATGTGAAATAATCTTTAATGTATCTATGTCATCAGAGATTCATTATTTATTTCATACTACCAAGTATGGATTAAATCATACTTTAAAAGTATGATTTAATTAATTTAATTAAATATGATTTAATTAAATATGATTAAAACCAACAAAACATTCAAGGTCTAAGTTTGAACTTTGGAATTATGTAGGGATAACTATGCTCCTCTTTTATCATGCAGCATTGGTTTCTCAATGTAGTCTTACATTAAAAATTACTAAGAGTAAAACCCGAAGACTCATTTTAAATTTCCTTTGAATATTGGTGATTTTGCCAATTACAGAATGAATGATTCAAGGGTAGTTTTAGAATTACCTAGATGATAGTCCCCTTAATGTATTGCGAGAATAAAAATATTAATCGAGTACAAATAAGTTTTCTAGGTGCCTTAATTTGAAATTTGCCTATTTTCCTATGCATTATCTAGCCTGACAATTACATTTGACATGCAAAGATGTAACCTCCATGGGAATTACAGCTACAATTGGTTTACAAGTAATCACACACAAACAAGTGCATATAGATATCTACAGTTATAGATTTCAGCATATATAACTATATAACCACAAGTCAGAAGCTTCTGTTTGGAAATTGAAAAGTCCCAATGCTCCAGGATTCTAAAAATTAAAATTTATCCACCAAGAAAACTGAAATGGAAACAAACTGGGCATCGGGATTAAACAGTTTGCTTGTCCAGCAGCAATATTTTGCTGTGAATGACCCCCTTACCTGCGTTTAGCATGTTGATTACTCAGTACACTGAAGCTCAGGGTGCAGAGCAGAACCATCAGTCAATAAAGTAATTTATAATGATCACCCTTCTGGGCAAACTAGGGGATGAACTAGTCATTAATGTTTTCTTCTAGCTGAGGAAATCTGTTCCCCTGTTGATAAATATTCACCAAACAAAATCCACCAGCCTCTCTAACATTTTCTTCTTACAGAGATGTGAGAGGCTGTAGTTGAAACTGATTGTGCTTGAATACAACTTAAGAAGAAGAAGTATCTCTTTTTAACCTATGAGACTCTGATAGATGTGTTCATCAATAACATAATTGGTTTAATGATACAAGAAGCTGATGTTAGGGTGGCTTCAAGTTAGAGAAAATGACTTCCCTTAAATGTATTGGATGCAATGCCACCATTCCACTGAAGCAGAGAGCAAAATACGGACATGTCTCACATTTCTACTGACTGTAGCTGAATGTCCCTTACAGGAGTACAAAGGAAGGGTTGCTTTGTTTCAGCCCCCAGCCAAGGCTCCCTCTGTAGGGTGAGTAACACCCTGACATGGCTGAGGGCCAGGGCCAGGTCCGGGACTGGAGGCTGCGGCTGGAGGTTGAGGTGTTGCCTATAGAACCTTCTGGAAAATTGCTGCTAGTGTGGGAAGGAGCTACCTGTGCCACCCACAGGACAGCTGGGGGCCCAGGGAGTACAGCTAGGCAGAAGCCAGGGTGATGGAGGGCAGTCTTGTGCCCTCCTTGTGGTGTGGCTGTGGGAGCCATCTCCTGGCCCGTGGGGGAAGGGAGTGGCAAGGAGTGGGCTGTGGGGAGGCGGGGCGAACCCTTCGAGTCACCTGTTTTGCTTTCTACTCTTTTGTGGGGCTCTCCCTTTAGAGGCCTGTGCTGTGGCCATGTACCTTCTTGTTTGTATATCACCTGCCCAGGTGCCAGAGTGGGGGGCTCGGTTTGCTGCTGGATTTGCTGTAGGAGGAATATTTTGGTGGTCCTGGCTGCATTTGCTGAGGAGGCAGCCAGGCTTGGAGGGGCCAAGAGTGAGGTTTTTGCAGAACCAGGGAGTTAAACCTCAGGGAAACTCGCCTGCGAAACTGCAGCCAAGGCCTGCTTGTGGTGGATGAGGTGCTAATAACTAAGGCTAAATTCTTTTAGACAAGAAGCAGTTTAACAGAAAAGAGGAAGGGGTAGGGGCAGACCCTGGAGGTGGTGAATGCAGGAGTGCTAGAGGACCAGACTTGTAGTATAAGAGTTGTAGATGTCAGTACTATTTGCAAAATAGGGCCATGTTGTGGATCCTTGGTTTGAGGGCTGTATTATATCTTGGACAATTCTAGACGATGGTAAGATAAGGAAGTAAGAAGTATTCAGCTCTGAAGACTGGGGTTGTGTGGGTTGTGTTTAGTTTCACTTTCCTCTTTGTAGTGGTTTGGGCTAAAATACTCATTACTGTTTATCTTCTGTGAGATAAGAATTAGGAGAAATGCAAAGCAGGCACCAAACTTGAAAGAATATAAAGAAGTTTATTAACAGACCTAAAAGAAGGTAAAAAAAAATCATACCACAACTTCAGAACACTTCTCCTCCTCCCACCTTCCTCCCTTCTCCCACTGACAATGTAAAAAGACAACCCTTGAGATGTTCAGTCTGTTTACCACTTCCATAATAACCTTGTTCAGTACATTTAGAAAGAGAAGTCTCTTTTTTGCTCATGCTATGAAAACAGTATCACACCGAGACAGCCACCCACTTCCAAATATTGTTCAGTCCATTTAGGAAGAGGAGTCTCTCTGCTCGCATGTGAGTCCCTTCCCCCGACCTGCAGCTTTTCCCGCAACTGCTTTCGAGGGTCCACTCTTGAAGTTTTTTGGGGTACAATTTTAAGGTTGAGCCGTTCAGAAACAAAGAAACAGAGGCCCTTCTCCTTCCCTGGGAGCAAAGGGTCTTTCTCATCTTCATCGTTAGGACTATCTCTGGGAGCATCTCTAGGAATTGAGGTTTTTCTCCTTTCCTCTTTGGAGCAAAAGTCCTCATCTGGTTCATCTGGTTCATCTCTCTCTGTCCAAACTTCTCATGAAATTACAGCTGCGGCAGCATCTGCCTATTGCTTATGAGTTGAACACTCCACCCCCCATATCTTCATGAAATTACAACGGGATACTCTGATATATCATAGCTTCACAACAGACTTTCAGCTTTAAGCATCTCCTCTCTCTCTTCCCTCAGGGTTTCAGCTCTTCACAGCAATAAAAGGGTTAATCTCACCTCAGCCTTGCAGCTGGAATGTGGCTTATCGCAGTTGGTCACCTGACCTCTGCCGGACATCGGTGCCGCTTTGCTGAATCTCGGCCGCAGTGGAGAGGGGGGAGAGCTGAGCCTCTCTGGTCGCCCACGGCAAGGCAGTGGGGGGGTTTCCACGGCTGGAACAGGCCCATGGCTCCAGGCTGGCCGTGGCCCGGCCCGGCCTGGCCCAAGCAGGGCCTGGCCGGGCCCGCTGGCCCCCGCACGGGGCCTGCAGCCACCTGTCCCAGCGCCGGAAACGAGAGAGAGCTTGGGGGGGGGAGTTTGTCTGTTCTTAAGTGTGTATCACAGAGGCGGTCACCACTTTAAGTGGCTTAAAGAATTGTCCATATTCAAACTGGCCAGCTGATAGGTTCTATCAGGTCCCAGAGGAAGCTGTAAGCACCCCTTAGCAAGGATATCCCTTCTGGGACTAGGCTTGCTAACCTATGACACTCTTTTTACCAAAATACCAAATCACGTTGAATGACACTCTCCTATGTTGCCGGTAAACCAGTCTAATCTGAGTATTTCAGACTTGGAGTGCTATTTGTTCAGTGTGCAAATCCAAATGAAACAACATCAAGAGAGCCTCAGAGAGATGTGCAACTGATGCGTGTTTCATGGGCTCGTGTGCTGAGTTAATTCAGCCAGGTTGCTGGCAGATGGAGAGAGTCTCTGGCCTTTGCCTTACTTCATCTTGCCATCCCATTGACAGTGGCCAGAGTAGCCCTTGAACAAGCTGTCATTCCTCATTGCTGCCAGACCTGTTACCGGCAAGACCCATAGCACTTCAGTAACTATCCATGACCTTCTTATTTCAGGAGTCTTTGGTTTTCCAAAATTGTTTTTTTATTCAAGCTGTCAGTCTCTTACAAATATGTAGAAAAATCATGGGCAGTTCATGAAATGACAATGACTTTGTGGCATATTGTCACATTCAGAGATTAATTTTTCCCCATCTCTCAAGTACAATATGTCATACTGATCACAAAAAACGTTATACTGTACTGGAGAAAGAGCTTTCCTGCAATTCCCAGGTTCAGGGGGAAGGATCCAGGAAGGTGGCTAATGAATTAATGAAGTAATGAATTAATGAATTAATGAATTAACTGGTGCCATTTGAACTATTGTGAAAATACTGTCTACTAAATTGTATGATGGGAATGAAAACAGCATTCTTTATATTCTCACTCCCTAAGTCTAGTGCCTAAGACTCACATTTAAGTGATTAGTTAACTTCTGTATCTTATTCAAATGATTGCTTAATAATACCAAGTGATGTCAGCTAAACTGTGATAACAGGAAAAAAAGAGAAACCTATACTAGACATAAGCTTTCACTCATGGTACAAATTCTGCCCTGTTCTTTATCAAATGTTAAACTGAAAAAAAAAAATAGCTAGGGATGGTTTTCAGTGGAATTGAAGATTATTTCAGTGGGAAAGTACAGTTTTGTCATGTTTCCTTCTGACTGGAGGTTTATGGACTGGTGATGAAACCACTTAAAACATACACAAAATGTATTCCAGTTCTTGCTCTCTGTCTTTATTGAGTCATAAATATATGTAAGATTTAAAATCTCTACATTTTTTTCTGGCTCACTGAAGTTCTCCATCTTTTTTCACAAAGGCCTTATAAAGCAATCTGTTAAAAAAAAAAAAAAAAAAAAGAATGTATCTGGCTTTTTGTGATGGGAGTGTGAAAGAAGATGTAGGTGGTTTCTAGAAAAAGCACAATCTCTTTGCTCTGCTGCCTTTGAGATGTATGTTTTGTAGATTTCTACAAGTACACATGCAAATGGATAACTTTCTATTATTGTTTTATTTTAGATTAGTAGAAAGCAGCATGATTTAGGTAAATCAAAGAAGATAAATTCCTTGCTTTGTTCTAAAGACAAAAAATCCAAACCCAATCAAAGAATACTCAAAACCAACAACCAGCTGAAATTTCAGAGCTTGTGTCGTCTCTTACCTTGGACCAAATGAAAAGTCCACTATCTGAAGATACTTCTTCAGTTCAACTTGTTATATCAAAGGGTCCACAACTTAAATATAAATTGTGACTCTCAGGTTTTTATTTCACAAGCAAGAGCGGAGCTTTTACTGCCTTGTGGTGTTGTTTACAGGCTGTCAAAATACTTGCATGGATTTGGTATTTTTTCACTAACAAGTGCTGTTATGTACAGCCATTCACTGAATTAAAAAATCAAATCCTCTAGGTGGTTTCTGTGAGCCAAATGATAAATAAATTTATTCTTAAGAGCATTTAATTTTCCTACAGGATTTTAATATAATAACCAAGCCCTCAAATTATGATTTTTAAAATTACCTTCTGAATTATTTCCAAATGGTGGTGAAATACGTAGAGCTCTGCCATCAAAATTGCAAGTGGGGCATGGTCAGCGTTGGAGCTGTTACTTATACATATTATGTCTTATTTTATACAGCTGTCTGTTGTTATAATTTTCTTCTGGCCTGAACTCTTGTCCATACATTTGGCTTGTGATACAATACTTTCTTTTTTTTTTCCAGCTAAATCGCAGCATATTTTGGTAAGACTACACCCCAAGTCTTGTTTTCCTTTCTTGGATACATGTGGCAGTCAACAAGAGAGAATTCTGAATTGCATGCCTAGAAATCTTTGTGGAAGATGAACAAAGGATTTCTTTGCAAGTTTGTAGGAAATATGAACATGTAGGAACAATAAGGAAGAGCAGTTGTTGTATAGAAAAATTCCCTCAGTGAATCTGATTCTTTTATTTTTTTTTAAATGCTCTTAAAACATTCTGTCTGTGCTTGTAGAATAGTCTATTGTACATCCATCAGATAATAGCCTACAATTTCCTACAACTAATGGAGTTATTCTGATATAGTCCAAACTACAAGACGGTGCAGACCTAGTATTTAAATTCTAATCTATATTGGAGTATAATATAATTAATGAGTTGTGCTATGTGAATTAGGAGATCCTGAGTAGATGCTGTTTTTTGAATTAGTATTTATATGTAAGGTTTTAACATTTTCCAGTTTGCGTTGCAAAATTTCCCTTTATCAGAAAGGATTGAAAATTTGACAAATTAACATTGATTCTGAGGCAAAACTGCACTATTGTGTCACTGGTATCAGCATTAGTGACATGTACAGTCACATTACTCCTTAGGCACAAACCTTGTCTGAATTGTAGGCAGAATACAAATATGGAAACGTGTATTGATACTGAAACTATAACACTTATTAGTATTAATTAAAATTAAGCTGCTTTTCTAAGGTGAAGGATTATTCATCACATGACTATTTTATGTAAAGACTGAGTACCTTTCAAGTTTAATATTACAGTTTAGGTAAATATTGGGTGATGTGTACAGAAAGAATAGATGAAGTCCTCTGTTTGTTTGTTTGTTTGTTTGTTTGTTTGTTTCTTTGGAGTTTTTGGTTCTTTGCTATGCAAGAGGATCAGTCAAGTTAATCATGATGATCTCCTCTTTCTTCCTCTTGACTCACTAATTTTTTGAGGAAATAATACTTATTCTCATGTCTCTATAGATCAGATCCTGTGATGGTTTTTTAATGCATTTTTTATGCTATATCTCAGCCCCATGTCAGTCAGGATTTTTCTTAAAGCAACATTGGATCAGATAAAATTTTCAAAGATATTTTAACACTGTTTAGCTGCTTGTATCAGTGCTTTATTGCCTGAAGAAAGGAACAAGATATATTATCAAGAAATGAAGTACACCTTTCAAAATCAGGAAGCTTGAGTGGAGATTCCAAATTGATAGGTAGCTTAGAGTATTTGTCAAATGTTGATTTTTTTTTAATCATGTCTGTTTTTCTGGGTGAGGAAAATAACATAAGTGTCTACCCTGTGCATTTAACACCCCAAAATCTTGGGGTATGTGAAGATAAATGTTCTAGCTTAGTAAAGCCTTAAAACACTTTTCTAGAATGTAGAAGTGTTTGAATATCTCTGTAGGCAGCAAAAACACAACTGTTTCTCCTCAGCTCCCCTTGAGTTCTGTTTTCATAGAAGGTAGGTAATGCAATGTTATTATGTCATACCATTATCTTGAAGGAGAGCAATTGAAGACATGTGCAAAGGTACCTTCACAGAATCACAGAATATTCTGAGTTGGAAGGATCTCACAAGGATCACTGAGTCCTTTCTGAAAGTAGACTTGTACTTGTTTGTGCTTTAAAGGAATTATTGGATGTAATGTGCAAAATTTTTATTCAGATTTTCTTCTAAATAGTGAGAATATTTGAGAAATACTGTCTCTTGGTGTTTGAAGGGTTTTTTTGGAAACTGTAATTTTAAAAGATACTTCTGTTCAGTTTAACATTAGCAGACATCAAGTATTTGACAGGAAAAAATACTTTTTTTTTGCCATGGGAAAAAAGTATTTTGCCCAGAAAAAATTTATTGAGCTGATTAGTCTTTCAGGAGTGTTTCAAATCTAGACAAGTTCTGAGAGTGGACCATAAAATAATTATCTCTTTGTACAACGTGTATCATTGAAGTAGCTGGTTTAGATAGGATTTCAATAAGAAAAGTGGGGGGGGGATTTCTGCTATTAAGCTAGACATTAATTTTGTCTGAATGTAGTGGTAAATTTAAGGTGATCATTAAGGGGCAGGCAGAAAAGTATATTTATAATTATGTAGAAGGAACACAGGAGGATGCCCTGTATTAATCTTTAGGGTGAAGAAGAACATCAGTTGTGCCCTCAGTAGACTCAGTAGGCTTTCTTTGAAGCACTTCTCCCTCTCAGGTGTGTTTATGCCACCAGAAATGACAACACATGGAGGAAAACTTGCAAGATGCATTCGAGTGCAGCAGCCGATTCATAAGTGTGATGCTGTGTGTTTCGTGCCTGATATTTTTTATGGTTGTGGACACTTGCACCATCAGAAGTAATTAAGAGCAAACAAAAGAGCTGTGCACAAAAAAAAAAAAAAAAAAAAAAAAAAAAAAAAGCTTTAAATTATCTGTACAGCTTTGTGCTGTAACTACTGTAAGTATATTTTAGGAATGTAACAGGTATGCTACAGCAACTGTTGCAAGGGAAAAGGTTTCTTTTCAGGTTATGTTGTCAGCTCTCAACAAAATGAATCACACACAGTGGGTGAGTAAAGCCATCCTGTGTTTATGATCCCTGACTCATTCCACAGGTTTTATTTGCTTCCATTTCGAAGACATTTTACTACTTTTGTACAGCAAATTGTATCTACACCATAAAGTAACAGTTGCAGCTTTTACAAGTCTGGGATTACATATTCCCTGGACAGTTTTCTTTTCATAGGGACAAGTCTTGAGATATCAAAATTCTGGAAAAGCAGAAAATTGTTAGAGGAAAGTTGGCCCCAGGTGACAAAAGGAAATTGGAAGGAAAAAGAAGACATGAAAAATAAATAAGTCCTATTGCTGCAGAGGACCAGCTGCAATACTCCCATGTGTTTGTGAATCTTGACCTCCCTTGTTAAAGGTGGAATTTTTTCTAGGAAGAGCTTGATAAATGCTTCATACACATGTACATGTGTGGAAAGGTGACTTGTGGTGTCAGGGCAATAGTGTGGAAAGGGATAAGCATGGCTAGGAGATGAGAATAAAAGGAAGGAGGTATGAAAAGTGCTGTAGACTTGTATCTTATAACCTACTTCTTCAGCTTTCACTTGCAGACCCTGTTTCTTCCTCTCAGTCTGCATATTAAGGACAGCAGAAGATAGACACTAAAATAAGAAATGTAACTCCCTGAAACCAAATAAAATTTCTTATTTGTGCTTAATTAACAAATTTGCTGAAACTAATTTCTTTGTTGCAAAATCAGTATTGTGGTGCTGGCAGTTCATTTTTCAGAGCGAGTCACTGTGAACACTGTGGTGCCTGGATGGTTAAAAGTGGCTAATGTGAATATCAATTAATAGTGTTCTAGTGGCAAGGAGATAAAAAAAAATATTGTTTACACTTTTGCCTTAATTAGCATATAGAGATGAAAAATTACAAGATACTGTTTCAGTTTCTCTCAAAAATCTATCACTTAGAGCTTGACAGATCTGACATAGGAGGATACAAAGAACAGAAAACTGGAAAATCCTCAGATGGCTTGTTTCCTTTGTTATGAGCTAGTCCTCCAAAGTTTCTGATCACATCTTAGCTGTCATATGGGCCTTGCTATCTCACCCTGTCCTGTGGTACCACAAGCAAGAATGCAAGAGATGCTCAGTCTAACAGAGTTAATGAACCATCACCGAATATTTTGGAATGCTCTGTAGCAAAGTAGAGTCAAAAGAAAGATACTGTAAAGGGCAGCTCTAGTAGCATGTAGCAGAGCTCAAACATAGCATGTCTCTGTCTTGGATAAAAATCTTAGATAATTCCAGGAAATTTGTGGTACAAATGAAAATTAAAAATGTTTAAAACAAGTTGTTAGATTTTGGGAGAGTATTTCTTCCTAATGATAAATCTGATGACAAGTCTAATCATAAACATTTGTCAGATTATTTAAAGTATACATATAAACAGGCAACAGTTTAATATTTCTTTTGCGATAACATGCTCTTACATTGTCCTCATCTGGTCTCTAGCTAATGTAATCTTGAAAATGTTGGGAAAATGGTTTGGAAAAGCATTTAGAGCTCAACTTATTGATGTATTCTGTGTTGGAAAACCCACATCCCTGCCCTACCTTTGCAAATCTCCAATGGTACTATGTATGTTTGTCATGGGTTAGCTAGCCTAGTCTCGGAAGTGATGTTCTCGCAAAAGAGTGCTTACAGTTTTCCCCATGACCTGATAGAACCTATCAGTGGCCAGTTTGAATATGGACAATTCTTTAAGCCACTTAAAGTTGTGACCACCTCTGTGATCCACACTTAAGAATAGACAAACTCCCCCCCAAGCTCTCTCTCCTTTCCAGTGCTGGGAGAGGTGGCTGCGGGCCCCGTGCAGGGGCCAGCAGGCCCAGCCCCTGCTTGGGCCGGGCCAGGCCGGGCCACGGCCATCCTGGAGCTGATGGGTCCTATTCCACCTGCAGAACCCCCCCACAGCCCTGCTGTGGGCAGCCGGAGCGGCTCAGCTCCCCCCCCCCTCCACTGTGATAAGCCACATTCCAGCTGCAAGGCTGAGGTGAGATTAACCCTTTTATTGCTGTGAAAAGCTGAAACCCTGAGGGAAGAGAAAGAGGAGATGCTTAAAGCTGAAAGTCGGTTGTGAAGCTATGATATATCAGAGTATCCTGTTGTAATTTCATGAAGATATGGGGGGTGGAGTGTTCAACTCATAAGCAAAAGCACCTGTGCAGAGATAGGCAGATGCTGACGCAGCTGTAATTTCATGAGAAGTTGGACAGGGAGAGATGGAAGTGATGAGGACTTTTGCTCCAAATGGGAAAGGAGAAAACCTCAATTCCTAGAGATGCTCCCAGAGATAGTCCTAAAGATGAAGATGAGGAGGACCCTTTGCTCCCAGGGAAGGAGGGCATCTGTTCTTAGAGATTAAATGCTCCCAGAGATGGGTGAAGAGAACTTTTGTTTCTTAACGGCTCAACCTTAAAATTGTACCCCAAAACCTTCAAGAGTGGACCCTCGAAAGCAGTTGCAGGAAAAGCTGCAAGTCGGGGGAAGGGACTCACATTGCGAGCAGAGAGACTCCTCTTCCTAAATGGACTGAACAATATTTGGAAGTGGGCAGCTGTCTTGTTGTGATACTGTTTTCATAGCACAAGCAAGAAGAGACTTCTCTTTCTAAATGGACTGAACAAGGTTATTATGGAAGTGGTAAACAGACTGAACATCTTAAGGGTTGTCTTTTTACATTGTCAGTGGGAGAAGGGAGGAAGGTGGGGGGAGGAGGAGAGTTCTGAAGGTGGTATAATTTTTTTCCCCTTCTTTTAGGTCTGTTAATAAACTTCTTTATATTCTTTCAAGTTTGGTGCCTGCTTTGCATTTCTCCTAATTTTTATCTCACAGAAGGTAAACAGTAATGAGTATTTTGGGCCAAACCACTACAATGTTTGAGATGATTTCAAAGAAACAGTAAGCCTATTCAATTTTGAATCTTTTGAGAGAGAACATCCTTAATAATCAAAATATTTTGATACCTGTCACTTGAGCCTTGTCATGCAAATCTAAACCTTTGTTTTCTGGAATGTGTTTTGTGACACATGCAATTACTAGAAAGTCCTTAGAAACCCACTGCAAAATTCTTTTTTTTGCAGGTTATATGATGTTTTGATGTCAGAGATGTCACTTCTAAATTTGAAATAAAGTGCAAAACAATTCCTTTAAGCTCATATTCACCTGTTGCTCAGTAGACTGTTCAACTGACATAAACATTTCCATGTGGAAAACTTAAATGTACATTCTTAAATAATATCAAATTTCCTCTTTCTGTGAAAGTCCTTCAGAATTGGAAACAGACATCATTGGCATCTGAAACGTCCTGCATTTAATCTGCCTTGAATTATATAGGTCCTTTCTTACCCTCTGTGTATGCTTTGCATATTAATTAGACTAAGATGTTAGTGATGTAGCAGGAATTCTGAATTTTTTGTTTTTCTTTACCCCATGCAGCTTCCCTTCCCCACTCCCCAGCTGAGACTGAAACAATATCAAAATGGATCAGTGTAACTCAGTGTTGAGGAAAAGATGTTAATTTTTTTTTTAAAGTTTAGAAAGAAAAAATTAATTACGGGAATTGAAATAACAATTAAGGAACTTGAAACAGCTAGAAATCTTCTCCTTTTAATTCTAAGTATTTAGTGACAAATTACCCATAGAGGTAATGTGTTTGCACAATTGTAATCTCTCTTTGGACCTCATATAAACATGGCAAAAAGCTAATTATATTGAAGATGTCATAATTAATGCATGACTTTTGATACTAAGTGGTGTAAATCTTTATTGATTTATATGATAGCTTGAACTCCATATAAACTATAGATCCAAGAAGTGTTTTGTCCTTTCTCTGTTTATAGTTGACCTTTTAGAAAGATCTAACAAAGAGGGCTGCAGTCATCTTAGTCTCACAATGTCTTGAGCCAATTCAGGAATGACCTCCAAGTACTGGGAGAAAATAGTGCTGTCCAGTGCTAAAAGGCTGCTAAACCATATTAAAGAAGTAGTGATGAGTGTCTGCTGCCATAATTCACTGTAGTTTACTTTCATAAAAGGCAAAAATTTTGGTCCATTTTTTAACATCTAAACACTGGAGTTTTTACTTCATAGCTAGTTGTCAACAGAAGCACTAATGCTAAAATTCACTTTGGAATATTATTTTGAATCCTTCTTCAGCTACTTTCTTAAGGATGCTTAGTAAGAAAACAATAGTCAGACCAAATTGATCTGCTAAGAAAGTATGCTGTAACTTAAGGAACATAAAGACAGACGGCTCTATCAAGATAAGTGGAATTTGGGAGTGAAATATTTGTGACGTTTTGAGAAGAAGAAAATTGTTCTAACTAGTATTGCAGTATCTCATTCTTCACTTAAAAAAAGCAGTGCTGCTGATTCGTAGGCCTGACCTGAAATTAATTTATCTGAAACACAGGCACAATAGTGGACTGAGGGCATGCTTCTAGGCAATGCCATTATCCAAACATATTTTCCTAGCTTATAAAATGTATCTAGATTGTTATTTGGCTATTTAGCTCTGTACACTGGCTGGGAAAAAAAAACAAACCAGAAACTAAACAATAAACACACCCCATAGTTCCTGCACACACCCCCCCACACCCCTTTTCTGAAGGTGTTCACAGTACCATTCATGGAATGCAATTAACAATCATCTTTATGCATTAAAGAAAATAAATCTCCCTTTCTCCTGTTTTGTAAGTTCCATTGCATGCTGTATAAAATAAAAACTTTTAAAGTTGAAATTAGAAGGGAACATATTTTTAAAACTGCATGGTCATTACAATATTACATTACTTCTTTTTAAAATTATTTATACAAAAACCTTCTTACTACTTAGAATTATGCTTTTTTTTTTTTTTTAATAAGTTTTTTTTCTAGGAGATGATTGGCAGAGATGAGGAATTGTTAAGTTTGGGTTGGTTTGGGGTTTTTTTGCCATGCAAAGATAACATGCATTTTATTCCTATTGTTATTCAGAAAACAGGATAGCAAGAGTAATGACAATTTAGTGTCTCTGTACAGTCAGGTCACCCCTGTCAAGGAGAATGTTGAGACTTCCATTTTTATTCTTCCTTGTCCTCTGCTGTTGATTGTCAGAATACTAAGGAAGTTAAAGAATGTGTTTGTCAACTAGAACATCTTTCTGTTATGACCTGGATATTCATCACCAGTCTTACTTTAGAAGTATGGTATAATGATAAATTTGGGTGCTAGCTGGTCTAATCTGGCTGTCAACCAGCAACCTTGAGCTGGGATGCTCTTTTATCTTGTGAAACACACAGATTCATGAGACATTCACTCTTTAAGTAAAATCATCTATTTAGCTTTTCTTCCCCCATCACCAACAAGGTGTGATGGTGTTTTGAATTTAATTTATGCAGTAAACAAACAATGAAATTTGTTTCTGTCAGCACTTCCATCTTGGAAAGAACAAAGCAAAAAAAAAAAGAATGTCGTGCAGTGATTAATGATTGTGATTAACTCTCTACAGGTTATGGCTTCATGCCCCAATGATTCTTCTGTCATTACTCTGGGTAAGATGCTACATTAAACACATATGCCCTCATCCATACGGCTTGCTAAAAACCTAGAGGTTGACCTTTGTCTTTGTGTTTTTTACAAATGCACTTTCAATGCTGAATGTGTAACTTGTGCATCCTGGGCTGCAGTAAGAGGGGTCCCTGGGTTAAAGGGGGTGATCTCTCCCCTCCCAGTCAGCACTGGTGAGGCTGCACCTGGAGTTCTTTGTTCACTTCAGTGCTCCTGAGAATAGCAAGGACATGAACAAATTGGGAAGAGTTGTGGGGAAGGGTCACAAGGTTGCGAAAAGGACTGGAGCATCTTGCCTACAAAGAAAGGTTGAGAGAGCAAGGACTGTTGAGGCTGAAGAAGAGAAGACTCCATGAGATCTCATCAATGTGTGTAAAATACCTGAAGTGAGGCTACAAAGGCAGCAGAGATTGGTTCTCTCTTTAGTGGTGACCAGAGGCAATGTGCACAATATAAAACACGGAAGGTTTTTTTCTGAATATCAGGAAACACTTTTTACTGTGAGGATGACTGAGCACAGGTTTCCCACAGAGGTTGTGTAGAGTAAATCACTGGACATATTCAAAGCTGCCTAGACATGATCCTGTGCAACCAGCTATTGGTGTCCCTGTCTGAGCAGAGTAGGGCTGTACCAGATGATCTCAGGAGGTCCCTTCAGACTTCAATCATCAGAGGTTTCCCCATCCCCTTGTGCTACTTGGTGGGAGGGAAGGAGAGAAGTGGGAGAAAATGTGGTTTTGTTTTTCTTTTGTTTATCAGCATCCTACTTTAATTTTAGTTGCCATTAAATTAAATTATTTTGCCTCAAGTTGCTTTGGTTTTGGTTGTGATGGTAATCAGTAAGTGATCTTTCTGTTTTTATTGTGAACCAATGAAATAAACCAAGCTTTTTGGTTTTATTTTCTCCCCTCTTTTGTTGAGGTGGAAGAATAAGAGAGTAGCTGGGTTGGGCCTGGTGGTCTGCCAAAGTCAATCCACCACAGACATAAATAGAAATAAAACTTTTTAGCTTGAATATAGCTTATTACGTTTCTAATTTTTAAAAATCAATTAGAGTGTATATTAACAGGAAAAACAGAACAGTGATTCACATACCAATTACCACAGAATGTGTCTAGAGAATGATTATGATTTTTTTTTTAATTAATCATGTTTTGGGACAAAAGAAGAAAAAATATCTTACAAGTTCTGAAGTCTTGTGTGTAACCCTATATATGTTACAAATTTCCTTGGTGCTTCCTTAACAGGGAATTCATTAAAAGGATATCTGTTTAAGTGACCCTTAAGTTCTGTTTAAGAAAGCTCGTTTTTCATATTCTTTTAGTCTTTAGCTATGAAAATTGAATAAGTCACTTCTTTACTACAAGAAGTCATAGAATAGTTGAATGATTTGAGTGAGGATGTACCTGTAAAGAGCACTCAGTTCCAACTCCCTGCCATGAGCAGGGACACCCTCTGCTACACCTGTTTGCTCAAAGCCCCATCCACCCTGGTCTTGAACACAATTTCTCTGGACAACCCTCCCTGGGTTATCACCACCCTTCTCTTAAAAGATGTTCTTCCTCACATCCAATATAAATTTATTAGGACTGCCCTCTTTTGTACTGTCGCTACAGTACACCTTGACAAAAGGTGTCTGTGTCTTTGCCATAAGCCCCACTTATGTACTGAAAGGTCACAATAAGGTCTCCCTGAGGCCTTCTCTCCTCCAAACTGAACTTTTCCACCTCTCTCAGCCTTTCTTCATAGGAGATTGCTCCAGCCAACAGCCAAATACCTTGGTTTCGTTGGTATAGAATTATTCTGCCTGCAAGTAAATTTTATGTGCTAATTTAATTTACTTACACAATCAAATTATGGGGAAAATTTTTCCTTGTCCTTCTTCTCAATGTTATTACAATTATTACTCTTTTTTTTTTTTTTATTAATACCCTGCTTTTTTCTGCAGCTTTTTTTACAAAACAAAGAGAGCTTTTAATTATACAAATAATAATGATTTAGACACCTGGATAAAATTTGAGAAATAAAAAATTCACAATTCCTTAAAAAAGGTATTGTCTATTACAGCTACTGCTTCACAAAATTTGGATTTATGCTGAAGTAGACCCATTCCTAGAAAAGTAAGCACTGATTTCTGCACTTCAAAAAGATGATTTCATGTACTTTTAATCAGATTATCAAACTCTTCCAGGATACCCTGAACTACCCTTATTTCCAACATATTGCAGGTGCCATTTCTCAGAAGAAAACGGGTTTTGGGAGTGGTAACTTTTTGGTATAGCCTTGTCTCTTGAACTAAAGATGATGGTTTTGAAACTATATTTCTCTTCATGTAGTATTGATCAAGACTTTTAATATTTAAATAAATTGAATAAAGTCATTATCTAACTGTATATTTTTTATTGTAACTCCTACTTTTTTAATACACTCACTTATAGAAGACACTTTATAAAAACTGTTGTACAAGTGAATGCAGATTTAATCCTCCAGTAGAAATTTGGTTTTGAAATATGTCCTTAGAACTTCATAACTTTCATTAATCAGCATTATTGTATGTAACATGCTTCAGAGGAACTGAAATTGATTCTTATATGGAAGTGAAAACTTTTTGTGTTGTATTGACTTTTGTTATTGTTTCCTTTTTCTCTATAGTATAAGAGTAACTTCTTTTTCTCCTCCTACCTCCCCCCATATATTTCATGTTAGTAAATTCTACTGCATCTTGCTAAGATTTTTCAAATACTTTTTGAGCAATTTTGGCTCCCCTTTTTTTTTTCTTCTTGGATGTTAGGAGTACCATTCACTGTTTGCAGAGCCTTACATGGCAGAAAATGACTCAGGCTTTGCTACCCAGAACAAAAAGAGGTTGTTGCCCATGCCGGCATTCTCAGAAAAAGATCAGGGAGCACTGATAAACTTTTGAAAAGATAAAGTCTATATCTAAAATTCCATTTCTTCTCATTATCTGATGACCTGTCAATTTGACTAAGTCCAACAAGGTGTTGCATGCAAACCAGGATGTTTCAAAGTGACATTCCAAAAGTTAACATCCAAGTTCAAGTTTAATTGCCCAAAGAAGCTGTCTAATTGCACAAGTCATCATCTTCTAGGGACTCTCAATAAAAATTAGACCACTTAGTTTCCCAATACAGGAGCCTGTAAATATATATCCATCCAAATGACTTTGGTTAAGTAGTCCCACATACAGGGAATATCACCTAATTTGCTATGCAAGATTGACCTTTTTGACAATAATTTGTCAACATGAATTTGGCACAGGTTTACAGTGTTAAATGATTAGACAATCAATACAACTTGATGTGTGACATAATTAATGCATGTGTCACATTGCTGTGAGGTTTAGAATATAATCTGGACTGTGTTGGACCCTGTCTGGTTCTGTTTAATGCACTTGGTAGGTCACAATATAACATGCAGTGTCTCTGGAGTTCATCTGGACTACCTGAGTTAATAAAGACTGGGACAACTTACAGTAAATGCTATTGCTCTGGAAATAGTAAAACCAAATTAATTACTTTCTGAGGAGATATTCTAGATATATTACAACTTGATCAATAGCTAATTTGGAGAAATCTTACTCGTCTGCAGTATATATGCAAGTTGATCAGACGATAGGTGCTATGAAAATGTTGCCATATTCCTTGTGAATGATGCTTACAAAGGCTGTATCAAGTGACAACACATGCAAAAGTTCATGCACACAAACTCTGACATGAAGGTTTACATATGAAACATTCACTTGCAAGTTCAACAAATTTTATCCGTAGCACAATAAATTAGGTTTTGAGAATATGGGGACATTGTTTATGTTGCACTGTAGGCAACTCCATGCACATAAACTAGAAATAAGTTTATTCTAGTTACAGATAATTTTAAAGACTTGCAGGGATTTTTTTCATATTTTTGAAGAAAGTATGGTTAAGTATATACTTTTTTAAATTGATATTATGCCAGTGAATGTTGTGGAAAAGTTGACATTGGAGCCTGAAAATTTGTAATTACAACTTAGATCATATTCAGTCAGTAGATATAGGACATGAGGAAGTTTGGACAAAATTAGATGAAAGTTGAAAGTGATCGTCATAGATTTTCTTGCCCCTGTAACTGAAGGTAGTTATAGAAAGTAATATATTCTGGAAATATGTTCTGGAAACTTCCCACATTCGTCAATTATGGTAGTCTTTCAGTGTTTCTAGAAGTTAATAAGTTAGTCATGATAATAACTTCATTTGTGAAATCATCCCTTTGGTTTTTGGCTCTATTTTATAAGAACATAAAAAAGCCCATCGTATTTCTATTAGTATTTCAATCCACTCATCAAATATTCATTTATGTCTCTTATATTTAAATGATGTAATAATCTAGAAAGCAGATTGTAGGCAACGTTATAATCCTGATATCTGGAGGATGTGACTTTAACAAAGGAATTTTAGTTCTATCAAATGTTTGTGTTATCATTTAGTAGACATTTTTGACCTGTGTGCAGAGTGTTATTTGTCCCATGCTTGAAACTTAGTTTATTTTAGCGATTTCATGTTACTATTTTATTCAACTTTGATTAAAAAGAATAGAAATCAGTAGAATGCAGTCCTTATAGTTCACCAAAGGAACCTTCATAAAGGGAACTGTAGTCATAAGAAGGTTTGGGAAACAGCTCTCTTTGTTTGTTTTTATTGCTGGGGATTTTTTAGTAGTCTTGAATCACTAAGCTTAAGTTAGGTAGTTCTTTTACTCAATAGCACTTCTCATGTAATAATAATCTGGAGATGAGGTTAGAAAGGACTTGAAAAGGTCAATGAAATCTGTTTTATTTAAGATTTGTGTGCATCAGGCTTATGAGGAAAGAAGGCTCCAAGTGAGAGCTATAAGGTTTGCTTGCTCTGTGTGGACGATTGCCCTATGAATTATCCTTAGCGATCCTGTAAAAGGGATAGTAACATAAGCTCTTACCCCTGACAGAAATGTGAGAAATATCACTGGGAAGTTTGTGTTTGATACTAAAAATATTGGGAGGAAAACCTTTTTCACCTCTGACTTAATAAGATTTGTGTGGTGAAGTACATATACTCTAGAGTTTTAATGTTTTGGGAGCTCAATATTTATTTTCTTTTCCTTGAAAGGAGGGGTATATGCAGCACATTATTTGACAACTCAGCATTAGCTAGCAGTGGTATCCTTGCAAGACATCCTGAGGTGAACTCCTGACATTTCTTAATGCTTCTTGAAAAAAAAGGCTGCTGTCTTTAAAGGAGAAGATTTTTGTGAAGTACCTTAAGCAAAAAGCTAAAAAGTAGGGGTAGCCACCCACTGTTTCTCAGCTTATTTTGATAGGACTGAGGAATGAGCTTTGCAGAAATCATGCAAAATATTGCCAAGCTGATCAAGATAGGTCTTATTTGTGGTGGTACTGTCATGCAATTAATGTCATGGTGTTTAAGTTTGAATTGGTCTTACTTAACCTTTGCAGTCCAGCCTAACTTGAATCTTAAAAAAGGAGAGCAAGTCCTCAAATTAATGTAGTGTGTGTTTCTGTGTTTTAGCAGTTGTAGAATTTTGAAATTTTTTTCCTTTGCCTTTTAAATAGGACTTAAGACTTTTAATTTAATTGAATATTGTTACTAACACAGGTATATGACTTTGGAGTTATTTTTCCCATGGGATCCCTCACAATGCTGTGTGTTAATAGATAGAAATGTTTTGATGAATGCCACTGTTTTGGCTTTTGCTGAGCAGTGCTGGCACAGCACCAGCACTGTCTCTTCACCAGTAGTCTGAGGGATGGACAAGATCTTGGGCCAGGTGTCTTGGGGTGACCTTATGATGTGTATCCCATATCGCTGCCTATGCCCAGAAATTAATTTCTGTGTCTTTCTATGCCTCTAAACTGAGCCTGAGAGGGAGAAGGAAAAAACTGAGCAAAACTTTTTCAGGGCAGTTTGCAGCTTGTTCAAGGTCACACAGAGATAGCAGGGTTTTTTTCCCAGCTGCAGCAGGGGAGCGAGGAAGCACCCAGCTTGCTGTTTTCCAGTCAGCTTTTGGCCAGTTGTTTCAGTTTCTTGTTCTCCGGAGAGAGAGAGACTGAGAGTTGGACTTTGCTTTTCCTTCTCTGGAATTCCGGATTTTCTCCCTTTTCTACTGGACTGCTTTCAACCTCAGAGCACACCGGGAGGACTTTCCATGGGGCACAGAGGGCCTGGCCCTGGGCCAAGCCCCAGCTCCGAGGAGACCAAAGGGAGGACTCTTAACACTTTCCCAGGTTTTTCCTCCACAGCGAAACATTTTATTATTTAGCCTTATTTTCCTTTTCCCGTGTGTTTGGTAAATAAATAGTTTTATCTCCTTCACTTTCCTTCGAGGAAAATTTATTTTTTCCTGAACCTGGGGAGGAAGGGGTGGTTGTGCCTTCTCTCAGAGGATATATTTCTAAATTTGGCCAAACCGGAACACAAGGACACGACCAGGTCACCTGATCCAGTTAGATCAGATATTCCATAGCATATAATATCAACTCAAATACAAAAGTTAAGAAAAAGGAGGAGGAAGTGGGGAATTCCCTATTTACAATATTTGCCTTCCAGATCAGCTGCTACACATTCTGAAGCCATGCTTCCTGGGAAGTGGATGCACATTGCTTGTTGGTGGGAAATAGTGAAAAACTTTCCTTTTTGTCTTTTTTGCATACATGTGACCATTGTTTAGTCAACTGCCTTTATCTTGATCCGCAAGAGGTTTTATCCATCTTATTTTCTCCCACCTCCCACGCAATGTCCTGCTGAGGATATGAGAGATAGGGTGGCCTGTTGGGCATTTGGTGTCCAGTCAAGATTAACATACCGCAGTTGCTATTTCACTTACCTGTTCTCTTGAAAGAGGAAAATTTGGGAAATTCTTCTAAAATTCTCAGGTTTTTCCTGTCCAAGATCTTTGGCGTTACTTTGATGAAGGCAAAAAATAAACTTGAAAGATTGGCTGCAGAGTCTAACAGACAATATGGTAGCACCAGTAAGCACACACTATTAAGCATATTATATATGTATAAAAATTTGAAATACTTTGAAGGAAAATTTTTGTTGTTTGGGGGTTTTTTAGTGTGAAACATGAATGTAATTATTAAAAAAAAAAATAATTGTTCTTAACATTTTTCTAAGCAAGATTTTTGCATGGTTATAGAAGCTTATCTGTAGTAGGAAGGAACTTGTCATTCTGTAAATGTGATTTGTCCTCTGTATGAGATTTCTGCATTTAAAAGAAAAGTTACCAAGTGACGGGGCAATACAGTGGGTGAATTTCAAGAATTTTGTCCTTTAACAATTCCCAGAGAAGATAGTTTGGTATGGGTTTGTTTGTGGTTTGTTTTCTCTTTTTTTTTTTAATTGCTAAAAAAGCCCCATGAAACTGTCACAAAGTAGGGCCTGTTTTGAAACATACTTTGTGGTAATTTTTGGATCAAGAATATGGATTGGAATCAAATATAGCTGATTCCAAAAACTGAATTTCAAGAGTAAGTCAGTGGTTTTTTTGCAAGTTCCAAGCATATGGAGGGAGGGAGCTAGCCGTGTGTCTGGGTCAATGCTGAAACAGTAGGAGTACATTTATGCTTAGAATTAACCACAGACTTGAAATTATTCACTGAACATGGGATTCTCTGTGGAATTTCACTAATAATTATTTCTAAAAAGCACAGGTACTTCAACTTTCTGAACCACCTGTCAGCTAGATTAATAGCATCTTGGCAGCTGATTACAACCACCGGTATGTAGTGGCTACCAGATGAGCATTAATTTAGTTTTATATTAAGCATGCAAAACAAGTAGAGAAAATATAATCATTTATTATTATAATAGTTCTAAGTTATAACCAGCTGCATGATTTATGCTTCAATTAAACTATGCAGCTTGTACAAAGTCTTCTTCCTGTATTAATCATGCAAACTGGTTCATTATTTATGACTAAAAAAAGCAGATGAGCCAGGGTTTTCAGTGACGATTGGGAAAGGTTTCATATTTGCAACACCCCC
Source organism: Aphelocoma coerulescens (assembly GCF_041296385.1). NCBI lineage: Eukaryota > Metazoa > Chordata > Aves > Passeriformes > Corvidae > Aphelocoma > Aphelocoma coerulescens. Next base: position 87,855,628 of record NC_091015.1, read on the forward strand.
CATATTAAGCGTGGCAGGAAAGACAAAGTATTTAATATGAAGAAAAAATTTGATAGTGTAGAATTTCCTAGTTTTGAATTGTAATACTATCAATCTGCTGTTACTCTGTAAAATGAATTTTAATGATACTATCACTTACACCCCTCAAAGCCTGTAGATCCCTCAAAGTCAGTGAAGGTAGTTTGATTTTCTTTTTTTGTGTTTTCAATTTTGGTTGTGTTTGATAAACTATTCACTAAGAAAGACACAGTGAATGTCAGTGGACATGACAGCAAAGAGAACTACGGATAAAGCTAACAGCCTTACTTTCCGAGTCCATTTGCATCTCTTAGGTGTACTTGATTGAGCTGGTCTTGAGTAATAAAAATGTTTCAAGATGGAAAATGTTCCTTCCACTTTACAGAAGTTCTGTTTATTTCCAGATATCTTGCAAACTATTAGGAAGATACAACTTTTCATTTTTTTCAGGGAGGAAAGGTAAAGTGCTGGATTACTGGGACTTTTTAAGCTCAAAATTATTAATTGGCACCTGTCCTGTTCTAATTTTGGCTTAGGACGACACCAGTTCTGTGAACTGTGTGAATACTCTGGGTACTTGGTGAATGGCTGTTTGCTAAAGTATTTCTCCTGCTTTGTGCCTCTTGAATTTATGTTAACCATAACAAAACTTTCCCTGAAGCCTGCATGTTTTGCCAAAAAAAAAAAAAAAAAAAAGGCAAAAAACCAAAACAAACAAACAAAACCCAAAAAAAACCCCCATAAAACAACCAAACTTGAGGTTCACATTAGATTACTTAACATGGAATAGATGGAGCAGATCGATCCAACCTACCTATTTTTTATAAAATTAAATAACTAAAAGTTTACATGGTAAAGTATAAGAATGGAGATCACAAATGAGCATAGCCTTATTTCTTCATCTCCCCCACACTGGGTTTTTTTCCTTCCCCTACCTGATTCTATTTTTTTCTTCTTTTCCCACCTTCAACTTTCATTTTCTTCATCTCCCACTCTTCTGTCTGTCTGGGGTGTCTTAAGCCCAATCGAGTGATTTCTGTTATGGTGAGAATAGTCTGTGAAATTGACTAAAAAGAATGAATTTTGTATGTTATCAAGCTGTAGTAATTTATTATAAAAGAAATGTGACATGTACTCAGAGTTATGACGTCAAAAATTCCTAATTTACTTGTTACAGTATTGCAGCTCAGTGAACAAACTCTGTAACTGAAAGTTCTGGAGCTTTTTCTGTTAGTTAAAAGAGATTTTTTTTCCCTATTACAAGTAATTGAATAAATGTAATTAGGGAAGTAAAAAGCCTTTAGTAAAAGACAGTAATCTTTTCTTTGTTTTTACATCATCTAAATATCAATAAGTACTAAATTTGGTGGCAAATGTTACAGGATCCAATATTAAAACTAAATTGAAGTTTAACTTGATTATATTATGGGAGACCTTCCTAGGGGAGTTAAGAGATAAAGTAGTGTGAAAACACTAGATTACTTCTACAGAACATTAAGCAATTCAGCATTTACACTGTGGAATTTTATTGCAGGAGTCTGGGTTAATTTGTGTTTTACCCAAAATCGAATTTACTTAGACAAGAAATACCAAAACTTATAGGTCACCTGCACTTCTGGCATAAAGCAAGGGAGCAGGCTTTCCTACTGCTGAAAAGAGAAACACCAAACCCAGGAATGCCAGTTAACACATTATAAAGGTGTCTAGAAAGCAAATAAGGAACCGAAGGCTATGATTTTTGAACATGTAGCAATGGGGTGACATAGAGTAGAGGAAATGCAATGCCCTGTACTCAGAAGAAAATGTGACACCACCTAAGGTTGTATGTATATAATTGTTTCAGTGACTTCCCAAGCCTGTTGTGAGATGCGATCATGAAAGGTATAAAGTCTAAATAATTTTATATTAGTGTTGGTGAAAATCAATTGGCTTAGTCCATATGAATAGAATTGTGAATTCACACTAAACTGTTTTACAAGGCATTCACTTAGGTAGACTTCTATGTAAGAAGATATTCTTAGCTCATGTGAAAATACAGATTTTTCATGTTTCAGGCCAGTTAAATGAAACATGCAGTGCTTCAATACAAAGGCTCTAATGAATCTCAAATAAATGATTTAAATTCTGTAAGTACTAATTTGAATATGGGAAATATTAGAACAGATATTTTCTTCAGTAGCATCTGAAATACAGCTGCTGTAACTGCTGTACGTTATGTCCCAGAGAGAAATAGCTATCCCATTAGGAAACAGGAAAAAAAAAAAAAACGATGGAAAAGAAAATACTGCCTTTCACAAGATTGTGTGCATTTTGTAAACAGTTGAACCATACCTGGACCTTATCTAGAGCATGAATAGCAATCTGTTTCTTTGAGCTCATCCATAATCGAGAAGCTGAGAAGGAAAAAGCTCAGAAGTCACTCAGGCAGGTAGGGGTAATAGCAAAAGAGTTTTTGATAAAATATTTAGGGAATTGCATGAAGATGTTGAATGTGAACATACCTAGAAATAAGTTGCTGTTTTCAAAAATTGCAGCAGTGCATATTTCTGCATTTAAAACATATATATCCAGTGAGACCCTATTGATATTTTGTGTATGTGTGTATGTATGTCTCTGATAAAATAATATGTTGTCTCAAAGTATAGGTAGAAATAGATTAAACAAATGTTTGGATTAATTAATTGCAAGTTCCTCATATATTGGGACCTGACATGTTTTGGGATAGAACATGTGAAGAATAGGATCCTTGGCATTGAAGAAAGGAATATCTTGGTTTCTTTTTGTTTGTCTTTCCATTTGAAGTAGATAAAAGAAAACTTGTGAAGAATAATTCTTAAGAGAAATTCTTAAGGATGACTGTTTTAATATAGTGTTAAGTCTTATTTCTCCCTGTATAGCATTATATTTTATTCATTAAATTTAACCATGAATAGAAATAATGAATTACAATAATCTTAGGTAATAAAGGTAGTAAATCATAGTCTAAGTTAAAACAAGAAAAAAACCTGACCAAACAACACCAGAAAGAAAAACCACCCCAAAACCCAAGCAAACAGGAGTTTTATTTTGTCTTTCCTAGGTTTTATAACTTTTTTTTAGTAGAATTTTTCTTTCTTGTTTGTTGCTGTTCATGTTTCTAATGTGTTTCCTTAAGTAGTCATTATTTGGCTAATGAAGTCAGTTAAATGTGTTTGGAGTTAGCAATGACTTTTTCCAAACACTTTTCTTTAAATTCTGCGATCTATCGATGTGATCAAAGAGCTGGAGGAAACAGCATACTGGTTTTCTGATGCATTTTCTTAGCACAGTATGCAGTTTCTGTTATCCTGTGATCAAAGACCACACAGTGAATGCCATAGTTATATGACTGCCCCCTGAGGGGAGAAATAAAAAAAGAGTGCTTATAAATTATGATTTTCATTGCAGCTTAGGGTTACTGATATTTGTGGTATTTGGACAGAGTAAAACTTGCCTAAGTAAGACAAGAATTGTGAAGGCATCTCTTAGGGAAAGACATCTTGTAAATTAAGAGCCTGTGGCTTTATTTAACAAGCAAATTCAGGAACATCAGAGTATCAAGAATATGTCAAATGACTTACGTAAGTTGCATACCATGATCAATTGTTTTTCATGTTTCAAATCTTAAAGGAAAAGGATGAAATGTGAAAACAATTAATTTAAACAGTTCTCTATGAAGCACTAGGAAAGTCTTTTTTTCTGCTGCAGACATGGAAGCTCTTGGCTAGTCATAGACTGCAAAATGACAGCACCTTTTCTCAAGATAAAGGACTGTATTATGAATGTATCCTCAAAATGTATCAACTCAGTCTTGCTGACTGCATCTGGAATATCTGATGTGTTTTTAGAAAAGACAAGCTATTTTGAGCAAAATAGCAAGTCACTTGTAGTTTGAAATAGGATCAATACCACTGTTTCTTTCCATTTTTTTGGCAGCTTATGCTACATTTGAAGATTATCTGACATTTAATACAAGTTTTGAGTGCATTATCAAGATGTAAATATCTGCAATTGCATGAACATCTATTACATATATTTGTAATGTAGTTAATGATTATTTTAATTTTAATAATAAAATATTTAGTATTATGATTTCCAGTAGTCTTAAGTCTACAAAGTTACTAGGCCTAATCACTACATGTTGTTCAAGTGAGATGTTCCAGTCCCTTTGTCATCTGTGAACCTTCATTTGATTCTTTCCAGTTTGTACATGTCCTTGCTGTACTAGGGAGAACCTGGAGGTCCCTTCTAACCCAGAACAGTCTGTGATTCTATGAAGTGGACACAGCACTCCAGATGCAGCCTCACCAGTGCAGAGTAGAGGTGAAGGATCAACTTCCTCTGCCTAGGAGCAACATTCTTCCTACTGCAGCCCAGGATGCCACTGGCCTGCTTTGCCAAAAGGACACAGTGCTAGCTCTTGTTCAACTTGGATGTACAAAAGCACCTTCAGGTCCTTCTTTCTGCCAAGCTACTTTACATTGGATGTCCCCCAGCTGATGCTGGTGTATAGGGTTCCTCTCCAGATGAATGTCTTGTTGAACTTTCTTTTGTTGGACTTAATTTGGTTCATGTCAGCCCAGTTCTCTAGCCTGTCCAGGTCCCTTTGGATAGCAACATGACCTCTGGCCTATCAGTCATGCCTCTCAGTTTTGTGTGATTACCAGACATCTGGTAATTCATGTGACTATGAGTCTTCCTTTGAATGCTGGGAATGCTATTAAGGAAATTTTAGGCATTGTTGTGTGTAGATTATAAAGATTGCTTAAATAAAAAGCCTGCTTGCAGTTGAATTGACAGAATAGTTGTAATATGTGGCTGTCAGATTCAGGTTTCAAAATTTGTAATGCTTAGCTTCTAGTCTATTTTCTGGTTGGTCAGCTTGAGCGGATCTTAATGTGTTAATTTTAAGAACAGGGTTTTAAAATACCTTATAATATGTCAGATTTGTAAACTATGTGCTTTACTAAATGGTTTTCTGTGCAATTTCAGTTTATTATCTTTCCCAAGAATACCCATAATCTAATTCTGTATGTAAATGATTAGTTGCTAAATTATACACTAAGTAAATGTATTATAGCGGACAATGCCATCAGAGATGTCAGCTATGTCTGTGTCTCTTTTGTATCATCATTTTCTTTCTAAATCAAATTATGTCATCCAGCAGAGATGCCATTCTGAACCAACTGATCTAGCAGGGGGCTTAGAACAAGATAATCTTTAAGATCTCTTCCAACCCAAGCCTTTCTATGATTCTACAATACTGTGAAATCTGCAAAGGTATTCAGTATAGGTTAGTTCCTTTTACTTTTGAATTTGTGTTGTAGAGTTGAGACATGTTGCTCACAATTTATGTTCTCATAGGGACTACACTTTTTTTTTAAGCTATATAACAGATCAGTGTGTTAATATTCACCAGTAACTTCTAGTACACCTTCCATCTCCAAGGTGAAATCAGCAAGGTGAAACCATTTTGGTTTGAATATTGTTTAAATGGCAAAAACTGACTTAGGAAGGGGGAGAAGGTTGTCCTTTCAGAACTACATGAAATCAGTTGTTTCTCGTTATATTGTGTATTATCACCTTGCTCAGAACCAGTAGGGAAGATGTCTTTTCATAGAAAATTGTGAATTAAGTTTGCCAGTGTAGTGCGACATTTCTGTAAACTACCAAATAATGGTTGCACAATGAAGTTTCTTTTGCTTTTGCTTCCAGTTATAAATCGTTCAGGCAGAGAAAATATTATGTTTATTCTACTGTTTCATGTATTTGTATTGTGAGAGGGCATGCTGTTTAATCATTAGCTTTCTTACGTTTGCATGATATGATAGCCTGCTGTGTGGTGCTGCTTCCCTGGGCTTGATGCAGTCAGGGATGCATGCTTTGCGGGAAAAGCAGTTGTGAGAGCATAAAGGAAGTAACTTTACCCTCTGTAGAGCTGACTGTAACTGGTTGATTCAGTGAAGAATTCTTTGTGGGAAAATATTTGGTCAAAAAAAATGCATTTGACAGTACAATTTTGTGGAGATGTGTTTTAACATTAACACTTTGGGATGACGTTTATGATTAATATAATTACTATATCAGCTATTCTTTCAAATGTTAATTCTGTTTCATTCCTACTCAGTTCTTCAATCCCAGGTAGGAGCTGGGTAACAGAAATGGTGAAGGACAAGTCACTCCAAGTGATAGCTTCCTGAAAAATTCTTCCTTTTGGGGCCTGCTTGATGTCAGTTTTCAAAGCAGTCTGATTTTTAGTAGGCTATGCTGTGTATTCTCTGGATACTCAAATAATTTACTGGGGACCTGAACAATAGTTTATGTCCCACTGACACAGTTGCCAAGGATTTTCACTCTGGGAGAGAAAAAAAACTAAATCAGGAGTTATTTGGAGCTAACATCCTCATCCAGCTGTGTTAAAGATAAAATGATTGCATTTATTTAAAAGTGGAAATGGAGAAGTTATATAAATATAAAACATTTCGGAATGACTGCTGTAGTTAACTATAAGTTTTGATTACATGGGGATAATTTTTTCATATCTTTAGATGAACTATCTTTGCTCAGTGAGAAGGGTGAGAAGGTAAATTGAACTTCAGTGCTGTCATAAAATAGAATTCAGCAATCTGGTTTATTTTTAGTTACTATGATTGGGCAGCATGTCATAGCATGTGGGAAGGGAAGTAAATATTATTTGTTTGTTTCCATCTACCTAATGAATATTTTTTAACTAAATGCCTTAATTAGCACATCCTTGACCTTAGACACCTTTTCGGCTACAATCTTGTTCAAGATTCAGTATGTAGTTTTATGTTTTTATGTGTTGTTTTAACCAGATTCTACCACACTCCCTCATTTCTCATTTCATTAGCACATAGATACTTTCCTGAAAAATCTCGGAAAAACAGCCAGTGCATATTTACTTTAATGTAGTTCTGCAAGCATGTTGTGAGCCACTTGGGATCAAGCAAGCTGGTATACACAAAAGATGTATCATCATGGGTACATCCTGTATTTATTTTTTTGTGACTTGACAGTGTTGGGAAACCTGTGAATACTGCTGCCAGAGACTGAAATATTATGGTTTATGACTTAAACATTTTCATGAAGGACTTATAGCAAAACTGTATTACAAAAGCATCAGAGAAGACTACCACACCCTGAATGGGGCTCTGAGAGGCCCTGGACCACTCGCTGGTGAAGATAAGATAAAGTAACTGGGGACATTCACGAGCACAAGCTTAACACCTCAGGAGTGGAGGCCACAGCCCAGGGCTATCAACTGCCAGGCACGCACAAAGGGTGGGGAGAGGACAGGCTTTGGGTGCGTGTTGGAAAAACCTCTGGTGAGAGGCCCAGTGACCGCCCATCCTCCACTGCTCAGACCAGCTCAACTGAGGGGCCCCTTCACCCGGAGAGAAGCTGCAACCACATGAAAGACAGAAGAGGGGGTGTCATGGCCCATCAAAGGCCCCCCCAAAGGTGTCCCCAGACCCTGCACCAGAGATGATGCAACAAACCCTCAGTGTTGCAAGGGACAGTGTGTCAAACTGACCCCCTGGAAGGGAGACCCATGGGCATTCCCACCTGGCCCAAAATGTATATTAATCCACGGGATTCTGTACTCTTCGGTGTGTGGCGGCATGTGGTGGCATGTGGTGGCATGGCATCGTGATGGGGAACCCTCACCACCAGAAGACCACATGAAGGGGAGCGATGAGATGTCCTTGGGACCCTCGGATGGGTGATATGCTCCCACCTAACCCCTGTCACCTCTCCCTGTCCCCCCACCCCCCCTCCACACACTTCTTTCACTATTTCTTTCTTTCTTTTCTCGTTCTTTCTCTTTGCCTCTTTTACTATTAAATAAAATATACCAATTTTTTGGCACCAACATCTAACCTCATTTGGTTTTAATCTCATTTCTGGGAATATTTTGAACCTTCAAAGTTCTTTCGAGTTTATACACAGAGACTTAATTTTCTTTGCTCTTCTGGGTTTAAACCAGATCACAACTGCCTTTAAGTTTCTCTTTGTAGTCTTCCCTCAAATGAACAAACAAAATCAAACAGAATGGACAGGATGGATGAAACACACAGAGATCCTATTCTAAAAGAGTTTGTTGCTTGTTAATGTCTTTCCATTTCTTTGAATATGGGGAGATGTATCAGCTGGTGACTGCGTTATCATTTTCTCATCCATATAAATGAATACATAGCAAGAATTAAGAGAAATTTCCAAACCAATAGATTGGTTTCAAATCATAGAACCATAGAATTGTTAAGGTTGGAAAAGACCTCTAAGATTATCAAGTCCTACAACACAGTCCAACAAGCACAGTCTTGTTCACCACTAAACCATATCCCCAGCTGCCATGTACACAAATTTTTGAACACTCCCAGGGATGGTGATCCCAGAACAGGGTATGTTTTCTACTTTTTTGCCTCTTTATCAAAGGTAAAGTTCATGGTGCAATGACTGTATATACCAACACGTACATTTTGCCAATGCTCCCAAGTGAAATTTTATATTCTGCTGCTTCTGATGCATATGATCTTGTAGCGAACTAAGTCACAAATAATCCATAAGAAAACTTATTTTTCTGAAGTGGGGTAAATTATACACATTAAAGGCTGTTTGAATGCATGAAGTGAAGTGTAAAGAGCAAATCTGAAAAAGAAGCATCAATGGTAACAATGGAAGGAGGTGAACAGTGGGGAGTAGGAAAAAGAAAACACCGATAGTACATTATATATTTTGCTGTGTAAGTAGACATTATTTTACAGGCAGTTATTGCCTCTTATTTATTGAGAAGAGTCTTCTCCTGGGGTAATTACTGTCTAAGAAGGAGGTTTCATTCTAGTATTAATTCTGTAAATAAGGTGAAATTGCTGCATGCAGGAGCGAATGTTCTCATTTAGTATTCCTTTAAAGACTAGCATTCTTTCATCAATGATTCAGTTTTACAAATCATTATTATGCCATAAATTATTAAGTTGCATAAATTATTCTTTGTATGTAATGTGTAAGTTTGAAGGCAAATAGAATTTTATACTTTTCTCTAGATGACAGAAGCCATTCTGCTCTTTTTATTCATTCATTTGGAAAGACTGCAATTCTTATTTTTTTAATTTGCTTTACATAACTGAATTAAGCTTTGACCTAAGAGTTATTTTGCCATGTGGAACTTACATCAATGAATAGCAGAACTTCTAGAAGAAACAATTTTCTGCATATCGAAGGGAAAAAGATATAGGTCATTAAATATGTATATGTCCTTAAATGTACATGTAAATACTAAAAAAATGTTGTGCTGGTAATGGTATTTGATAACCACCACCCCTAACACCCTCTTCACCCCTCCAACCAAAAACTCTTTTACACCCAACTGAAAACCCTTTAAAAACAGAACAGAACCCCACAACAAAGAAAATCCAACCTTTGGGCTGGGTTTAACTCGATACAGATAAATCACAGGTGTTACTGTTAATTGGGTTGGAGGCAGGAAGTATACAAATACAATTAACATTTTTACAAGAACCAAGGAAGCTTTTTTGCTGTTGAAACTTGTCAGCAAATACCTCAAGGACAATTTTTCAGTGTTAGGGTCTTTCTCACTCTTATCTCTGCTTTCTTACAATGCTAGCTTCTTTAATGCTTAATTTTAAGACTGTCTTTGGTTTCTAATATATCTGTGAGGTGTTTTCTGTGACTTAGCTGGCCAATGCTATCTTGGAGAACCAAGTAATCCACTTATTTGTTTCACTGTTATATTTTTAAGAGCATATTCATGGATATGCCAAAATGGAAAAAATTATCTCCTGCCCAGTCATTCTGCTCAAAGATACTATTTTTGTCTTTACTGTTAGTAGTCATATTTCTGTCTGCTGGAATATCTTTCTCTCCTTCTTAAGCAGCAGCAGACATAACATTTTACATATAGTTAGCTGTCTTTTTTCAAAATGGTTGTGAAGTATTTGCAAATTATATGACACTGGCAAACTAGCACTCTTCTGAGCAAAAGAATGTCTGTCATCTTTGTAATTTATGAAAAACTAATTTCTTCAATTAATTCATCATATTTTTAGTCTTCTGCATGGTTCATTCCTCTACATCTCCATTTCCATAGTAAGTGCAGCAACAATATTAACTTGAAAAAGGAAAATTGTAAAAAACTTGACTTGTAAAAAAATTATTGCAGTTGTGTGTGCATCCTTCACTTTCCAGAGGCACTATCTCATTATAGTTATTTTCATTGTAAGCAGCAGCAACACAGTGAAAGAAGAGATGAGAGAAATGTAGTCCATATCATGCTGGAAGAGCCCACTATTTTTTGTTATTGTACATAGCAAGAAAAGCAACAAAATGATAATTTTCTGTATCAATTTTTCATCATTTGAAATAAGACTGATTTCCCCAGATTATTTTCCAGGAATTTGAATCCTTTGAAATCCAAGACCCTGCTTTGAATAATTACAAACTGAGCAATTAGTTTACCATGTGAGGTGGGGCACAGCTCCAAAATTGATGCCATTACTGGTACTTGGATCTTAGTTTCATTTTTGCTGGCAATGAGACCAGAAGCCTGTTATAACAGTCCAGCACAAAACTGATGTCTCTTTAGGGACATTAAACAAAGGTTTAGTCCTAGGAAGAAAGAAAATTCTTCAAAGAAATGTTGCTTTAATTAGAAGTAGGCAGCAAGCATGAACTTCACCCCTGGTTTGTACTTGTTCATCTCTGAGTGATTTCCCTTCACCCAACCCTTTTTCCCCATTGGACACCTTCCTGTCTCTCCCTAGGCAGGAAAATGGAAGACCCAGTATAATTTTTTTTTCCCCCCAATTAAATATCAAACACTATTCCTGTATAGAACTGTTTTGGAAGCCCTAGCAATCTCCTGCTAGTAAAAAAATAACTTTTTTTACACATGTTGTTCACTTTCAGAACTCCCCAGTAAATTGTCTGTGTACATCCTGTTAATATTTCTTATCAAATTCAAGAATAGTTGAGATATTTGGTATTCATTGTGGTCTCTAGGTAGTGTAATGCTTCCTTTATTTATTCCTGAAATATTCTGGAGGAATTCTGGGTTTTTCTCATATGCGGTTTCATTATGCCATATAAAATTGTAGGAACTTAATGAAAACAAATTCACATTTACTTCAAGATAATGATGTTCCACATTGCAAGTACTGGAAGTATAATGCAGTATGCTGTTTTTGAAGCTCATTGAATATCCAGGAATCATCAGGAGATGTGGGGGTTTTGTTTGTTTGCTCTTTGTGGATTTGGTTTTCTTTTACTAATCTGAAAACTTTGCATTGTGCCTCAGTTGGAATTATGACCCATCCCTCTCTGCAGTCACAGGAGAACTCTACTTTTTTAACAGTACCTCAGGCCCCACACCATCAGCTCTCCATTGGTCTGTCAGAATGGCAAAATGAATTTAGATGAGTTTATGATAAGATAACCCAAGGAGAAGGCCATTCCTTAACCTGTAGGCTTCCCATTAGGCTGATGCCTAATTACTAAGGATAGTTTTATCAACTTATTCATCAAGGGAGGTAAATAGAGAAGGAAGTTTGGATTGCAAAACGACTGTTCTTGTTGGGCATGTGTTAAACTCTCATCTGACACTGCTTAGTTTTTGACACTTGGATTCCTCCCAATATAAAAATTATTTTGGTATAGATTGTGTACTCCAACGCTGATAACTTCACACGTTTTTTGAACTCTTGAAAAATTAAGAATTGATAATGTAATGCCAGTTCAAAAGAAATTACTTACACAATTGGATTTGCAGTGCAAGTTTCTGCATAATAAAAAAAATTCTCTACTTCCTGGGGGCACTTCCTAAGTCACTATAATAGAAGGGAGAATATGACTCCTTGCATATGTAGATGTGTGCTTTAAGAATGTCTGTATTTTTAATGACCATAAAGGATAAAATCTCGAGTTCACTATAAAAGAATTTTAATTGTACACAGTTCTAATAATGTGAACAAGAAAAATTTTCTGTAAAATTTGAAGGGCTAAAAATAAAAGTTTTATATGGTAGGACACAAAAGGTCAAGTGCAACATTACCCAGTGAAAACAATTCAGGAAAGACATGTCAGCCCGTGCAGCATTAAAATATCATAATGTCCTCTAATGGGTTTGGAAACCACTAGTAGCCACTGATTCAGCACAGGGATTAGGGTTTGCTTGTTTTTGTTGCAAGGTTTCACTAATGCTCTCAAGTATGAATTCTCTGAATAGAGGAAAAGGTTTAGACATATCAAGTCATCATTGTGTGACTTTTTTCCCCTGAATGTTTTCAAGTGAAGAGTCTGCCTAACTAGAAACAGATGAAGTATATAAATCTATTCTAAAGTTGGAAGCTTTAGCTGAAGGGCAGAAGGTCTGTAAAGGATTTACTTTTAATTTTATCCACTCTAGAGGCATAGTTGAATATTTATGTGTACAGCTATGTGGTGACCACTGTGACTGTTTGTAAAAGTGAAGTTTTAACAGCAAATAATATAGTCCATTGTTCAAGGGAACAATCTTTTCCCTAGTATAGACTGTAAAAAGCTGGTAGTATTTTAGATGGAGGGAACAATTACTATACCATATTTATGCAATAATGACATATAACTGTAAAACTTGTGCACTACATCACATTTCTTACCATAAAACTACTATCTCTAAAGTACACAGATTAATTGTTCCAAATACAATTAGTAATTGTGACAATAAGACAGCTTTTTAAGATGTTTTGCAGCTAGAGAAGACTCCAGAAAAAAACCCCCTCAGATTTCTAAAAGGCTTGTTCAACAACTTGGAAACATGAAATTAATGAGCAACATGAAATCCCTTAAAAGCCAATAGCTTTCCAGTTTATGAAACTCCCCTTCCAGTTGAAAAAATAAGTGATTGTATCTAAGTTGCTCAAGAAACACCCTAGTGTGGAAATTCTCTAGATTTGCAGATGATGTATATCTTACTTTGGTGTGTCCTACATTAAACTGTGTGAAAATGTGCTGGGCTAGGCCAAAAAGTCCCCATCAAGGACACACACACATATTTTTTGTGAGGTTGCATATTTGGAAATGTTAGGGCTCTCACTGGTGATTTGAGGATGACTGCAGCAAGTTTTGTGACAGACATTTCATAAGACAGTTCTTTAAGAAAAGTAGTTTCACTTTCTGTGTAAATAAGGTTTTGTCCTGCCTTTTTTCTCTTTAAAGGGGGATTTTGGAATGTCAGAATATAGAAATTTGTTTTGTAGTTAATCATATGAGTTATGCTTGGCAGTCCAAAGATGGAGCAGCCTTTTCTTCCTCCTATCCCCTGCATTGTCTCTACAAGACTTCACAAATTAGATGAAAAAATTAAAGGTAATCATAAAAAATCAGCTTAGCTGCTTTAAATTAGTGACTCTGAAGATGTATTAGACTCGTGATCTTCTGCCACTGCAGTGTGGCATTAGGCCTGTCAATATAACATTAAATCTTTGAGTAATTTAAACTAACAAGTTCTGGTGGGGTTTTTTTGTTTGTTTGTTTTTTAAACCAACAATTTTTTTTTTTTTTTAATGTTTGCAGGGTTTTTCTTCTTTTGAATACCTGAGGTGTAATTAGATGAAAACTAGTTTTTCTTTTGTTTAAGAAAAAAGTTGGAAAGACATTTGAAATTTAGATTTATGAGTTAAAACACAGAAATGTAAAAAATTCTTTTCCACTTATGGTTTCTTTATTTTTTTCTACAATTATTTACTTTTGAAATGAAAAATTTTTGTTACTTTGTGTATAAAAAATGTGAAAAACTACTTGAGGTATAACTGATTTGGGAGAAGAATATCTTTTGATTAACTTCCACAACTGGTGGTCAGGGCTTCTGGATTTTCCCCCATTACTCAGATGATTTTAGATTTTGTATATATCAAGTAATGGGATGGGAATAGCAAAATTCTCTGTTTCACAAGGGCATCAGTAGTGAGGGCCTCGGATAGAAGATGCTGTATGGCTGTCACTCACTAATGGGTTTGATGTATGTCCGGAGATGATTGTTTTTGAAAGTGTAGGTGTTTTCATAACCCAAAACAGTTTAGAAGGATCTTTATTAAGATAAATTATGAACTAGATTGGGATATGTTCCATTGTTTTACTGCAATAAGCCTGTCCATTTTTTGTATTGTAGGTTGGTGAATAGTTCCCAAATGAATATGGTACTTTTCAGCATGTTATGGTTACAAATGATTCAGTTTATCATTATGCTGTTTTCTGTTGAGGCTTTCCTGGGCAACAAAAGACCTATTTTTGTGCAGAGCTACAAATGTACAAAAAAGGTGAACTACAAAAGTGTAGGGTCATAGTTTATGAGATCCAATGGATTTAGATTTCTTGTTCTCAAATTTTATATGTGTTAAATTTTGTATGTGACTTTCAGGGGAAAAGCAGCCCTGTTAAACTCAAGGTAAATATTGCACTGAGATCAGCTGGGAGCTTTAATAGATAATGAGGCACTTGATCAGGTATCATGGTTTAACCCTAGACACCAACCAAGTGCCACAAAGCTGCTCACTCACTCCTCCACGAGCAGGATCAGGGAGAGAAGCAGAAGAGTATCTCAACCCACAAGTTCTTCCACTTCTATAGACAGTTTAATAAGTAAATCAAAAGCCATGGGCTACCATTTCCTATGGGCAGGCAGTGTTTAGCCATCTCCAGGGGAGCAGGACCCCATCATATGTAGCAGTCTTGGCAAGACAAAGGCCATCATTCCAAAAGTCCCCTGTTCCTCCTTCTTTTCCCCATCTTTACATACCCAGCACAACACCATGTAGTCTGAAATATCCCTTGGATCAGCTGGGGTCAGCTTTCCAGGCTGTGTCTCTCCCCCAACTTCTTGTGCTCCCCCAGTCTCCTCACTGGTGGGGTACTGTGAAGGGCAGAAAAGGCCTTGGCTTTGTGTAAGCTCTGCTCAGAAATAACAAAAACATCTCTGTAGTATCAACATTGGGTTCAGCACAAATCCAAAACAGGACCCCATACAAGCTACTGTGAAGAAAATTAACCCAACCCCAGCCAAAACCAGCACATCAGGTGCTTTCCTAAGTTTGCTTTTTTGGATAATTTTTTTTTTATTCACCTTGCTTTTTTTATGAACTGCTGGGGTTTTTTTTTGGTTGGGTTTTTTTAATACCCAAATGAAAAGTTAGTTTTAAGGAAGACTGAAATCTGATATTTTAATACTGAAGCCCCTTTAGCAACTGTGTTCACCTTCCAGCATGCTGATGCCTTTTTCTACTGCCTGAAACATGAAAACGGCCTCTCAGTTTTGAACTTCTGTAAGTTTGTCAATCATTCATTCATTGCTTATTTTGGAAGTCATATCTCTAGTGACTTTTAAGTCACTATAAGTAGAAATAAAAAGGGCTTCTTAAGGACAGTTTTACTTTAAAATAAACTCCAAATAAGAAATGTAGTGCATAGAAGGTTTTTGTATAATGTCTTGCATTATTTTTGCATTTATCACAGTTAAATAATTAAAACAAAAAATCCAAATTCTTGTTAAACTATTTTAGACTTTTAAAAATAATGTACTAATTGAAGACTCTACAAGAACTCTCCATGATGATACAGGAGGTGTAGGATTCTCTAATAGCTTGAAATAAGCCATGGGGGAAGGAAAGGAGAAACAGTTGTAAAGATGTGAGAGAAATGTATAAGAGGAGACAACAGCAGGAGAGCAGAGTAAATCATAACAGGAGCAGAAGTAAATTTCTTACCACCTTATAAAAAATTAACTACATCAGAATTCTGTAATATTTTGCTGAACTGCTGAAACATGACGCTGGTTTTTTAGCTATGAAGTGTGTCAGTGTTTTTGTTTGTTTCTTTAATATAGAATGTCAGCCATTTAAGTATATTTACAATATTATTCTAGTCATACTTACAATTGTACCATAATTGCACTTATGCAATTTATTGATCATTTTCCCATAAGCTAGTTTTCGAAAAAAATGAATTCTATGCAGAATTAAAAGTCCAACCTTCTCCCTCTATTTACTGAGCATAAATGCAAAACAATATGACTGAGGCAGTAGTTGCATTTTTAAAAAATGATTACATATTTAAATTTTTCCTTTGCATATATATTTTAAAATATTCTGAGCAATAGATAGCTATCTGTGAATGACTGTACAACAGTTATGAAGTTAGCTACTATTTAGGTAAAAAGTGAAAAGAAAGAAAAATGAGAAATCTGTCTTGCTCTGACTGACAAGAACAGGAGAGTCAGTATGAGAACTTAAAAGCTTTTATTATGATGTATGGAATTTTCTTTATTTCTGGAAAATATCAAAATTCTGCTGACTAGCTAGATCATGCATTTCACTTCTGAGCTGTGTCTTCTTTTACTTAGAATATTCACATTGTTCCTTTGCATATTTGGGAAGCAGGTACTGAAATGTTGTAATGCACCTTTGGCATCAATTTTTCAGTAAGTAAAATTACTTCAGTATCTAATGCTGTATATGGGAACACAGATATCTAATTTTAAACAAATTAAAGCACAAGCCAAATGGTAAATTAATCATGATAAAATTAAAATTTAAGTACATTGGCGAATTTTTATTACCTACATTTTGTCACTGGAAGAAATGGCTGTACTGTGAGTTTTACAGTGTCAGAGAAGGAGCTGGAAAACCAGATGAACAACTTTACCAGTGAGATTCGCCATAAATACATACCTGAAACGTTCTGTTTGTTTGCAATCATACCCCCAGGTGGTTTTGTTATTTTTCAAAATGTATTTATTGATTGTTTCTCCATAAGCTACTTTTGGACAAAATTAATAATATGCAGAATTGCAAATCAAATATTGTCTCTCTTTTTACTGAGCATAGATACAAATTGATATGACTGGGACAATAACTGCATTTAATAAAATTATTATTTTTTAAAATTTTCCCTTTGCATATGTATTTTAAAATATTCTGAACAATAGCTGTATATGAATGACTGTACACTATACAACAGTTATAGAGTGCAACACACCTTTTAATATTGAATTCTGACAGTCTTTTGTTTTCTTCCTTAGAAATAGTAATCACAATTTCTTTGGTTAGGAAAAGAACTTCAAGCTGTTTCTGCATGTCTGCATTCTCACCTAAATCTCAGCCCATTACTATTCAGTGTATGATACGGCATGGAAGCAATTTTCAAAGAGAAATGTAGTTTGTTGTTGACAGCATCCAAAACTAGTTTTATCATCAGTCTGCTATTTGGAGCTACAGAGCCTACTTTTTATATGCATTTTTTATTGTAGCTATTGTACAGATGTATTGAAAATCTTAATTCTGCAAAAATTCAAACTGTTATAATTTCAAGGCACAGATCTTAATATTATTGTTTTAATCTTAGTAAATAACTACTGTTTACTGTGACATATCAAAGTCTATAAAATTAGCCTTCTTATAATTAATAATCATTGCATTGTTTCTTAATTACTTGAAAGTCATTGGGAATACTTAAAATATTTATGAACTCTAGGGATTATTTTTCCTATAAATATTACAACTTTTGTTGTGATGTCATCCAAACTGACCTACCTCATTATTTAGTGGGATTTTTCAGTCATTGTTTATATGTAATAGAAAAATGTGCCAGTTGTTTTTTAATAATTATATACAACTCTGTATGCAGATCTGTCAAAGTACAGGATGTTTGTTTTATTTATGGAAGGTAAATTCTTAAGATCTTTTAAATAGCCTTTTACTTCACAGTGATTTTTAGAAAAGAATGTTGGACAGTTAAGTACATATTTGACAAATTTTTGTAAAATGTATAAGTCATTATAGTTAAATATTGTTTTAGAAGGAGGAAAAAGAATAAAGCAATGGATTCTTTATATATGACTTTGGCTTGAGTGACATAGAGATTCACACTAGCCACAATCTGAAAAAAGATTTTGGAGTTTTTATGGGACATGATTTAATAAATTCCATAGGGCAATGAATTAGTACCAGTTTCTTCCATAGGATTATAATATACCATTGATTCCATGTAGTAATTTTCACCATAAGATATTTAAATATTTATCTTGGGCAAACAAATGCTTGTTACTGTACAATACATGTACATAATCTCTAAGCATCATTTGAAAATTTATCACTTACTTTTGTTCTGTTGCATAAATTAAGCTAGTTCTTCGGGTGGGAGGTGACTATGCAGTTGAGACCTTATACTCTTTGGCCCGTGTCGTTGGCTTTGAGGAGATCTACACAGCTGAGGGAAGAAATCTTTTTTCTGGGCAATTATTTTCTGGGAAACAGGAGATACTGAGTGATTATTTATTTCTTTGTGAGAGGAAATTTGTGTACAGCTCCTATAAAGCATTTGATCAATAGAGGCTTGTAAATTCTGTGCAAGATTCTGCATAATGAAACTTAACACTTTGCTACAATTATCATCAGAGCTCACATCTAGATTTCCATTTCCATCTGTTTCTTCTGGGAGTCAAAGTTCTTCTAAGAAGAGGGGTTTTTTGTTGTTGTTGTTGTTGTTTTTTTTTTTTTTTTTTTAGATTTCCCCTCTTTCTGGACAGTAGAGATAGGACATTTTGGTTGAGGAAAGCAGATACAGTATTAGGGAGGTACTGCTAGCCAATATTACATTGTGGTGGAGAGTGTGCACAGGTTGCGGAGGCAGAAGGGATCTGTGAAGCTGACCAGCCCCAGGCCAACTCTATGCCCTAGATTTTGGTAGCTCATGCAGGGTTTTGCTGAATGGCCAGGTGAATTAAGATTGAGAAGTTGAAGGTATTAAAGTTTACTTCAGATTCTCTCTCTGTCCGTGAACATGCCTGTTGAGTTTGATACAGTTCTGAGGGCTGACAGTCAGGGTAAGTGAAAGCCGTCTTAGGCTGTTCTGCTTCCCCAGTGGCCCATGCTCATGGCAGGATTGGTGCCATGCATCTGGCACTGTGTCATAGGTTAGCAAGCATAGTCCCAGAAGGGATATCCTTGCTAAGGGGTGCCTACAGCTTCCTCTGGGACCTGATAGAACCTATCAGTGGCCAGTTTGAATATGGACAATTCTTTAAGCCACTTAAAGTTGTGACCACCTCTGTGATACACACTTAAGAATAGACAAACTCCCCCCCCAAGCTCTCTCTCGTTTCCGGCGCTGGCACAGGTGGCTGCAGGCCCCGTGCGGGGGCCAGCGGGCCCGGCCAGGCCCTGCTTGGGCCAGGCCGGGCCGGGCCACGGCCAGCCTGGAGCCATGGGCCTGTTCCAGCCATGGAACCCCCCCCACTGCCTTGCTGTGGGCAGCCAGAGCGGCTCGGCTCTCCCCCCTCTCCACTGCGATAAGAAAAATTCAACATTCCAGCTGCACAACTGCAAGGCCGAGGTGAGATTAACCCTTTTATTGCTGTGAAGAGCTGAAACCCTGAAGGAAGAGAGAGAGGAGATGCTTAAAGCTGAAATTCTGTTGTGAAGCTATGATATATCAGAGTACCCATTGTAATTTCATGAAGATATGGGGGGTGGAGTGTTCAACTCGTAAGCAAAAGCACCTGTGCTGAGATAGGCAGATGCTGACACAGCTGTAATTTCATGAGAAGTTGGACAGGGAGAGATGAACCAGTTTTGCTCCAAACGGGAAAGAAGAAAACCTCAGTCCTTAGAGATGGACCAGATGAGGACTTTTGCTCCAAATGGGAAAGGAGAAAACCTCAGTTCCTAGAGATGCTCCCAGAGATAGTCCTAACAATGAAGATGAGGAAGACCCTTTGCTCCCAGGGAAGGAGAAGGGCCTCTGTTTTTTGTTTCTGAACGGCTCAACCTTAAAATTGTACTCCAAAAAACTTCAAGAGTGGACCCTCGAAAGCAGTTGCGGGAAAAGCTGCAAGTTGGGGGAAGGGACTCACATCGCAAGCAGAGAGACTCCTCTTTCTAAATGGACTGAACAATATTTGGAAGTGGGTGGCTGTCTCGGTGTGATACTGTTTTCATAGCACGAGCAAAAAGAGACTTCTCTTTCTAAATGGACTGAACAAGGTTATTATGGAAGTGATAAACAGACTGAACATCTTAAGGGTTGTCTTTACATTGTCAGTGGGAGAAGGGAGGAAGGTGGGGGGAGGAGGAGAGTTCTGAAGGTGGTATAATTTTTTTCCCCTTCTTTTAGGTCTGTTAATAAACTTCTTTATATTCTTTCAAGTTTGGTGCCTGCTTTGCATTTCTCCTAATTCTTATCTCACAGAAGGTAAACAGTAATGAGTATTTTAGCCCAAACCACTACACTAAATTGGTGTTTCCGCCCAGTTATAAACCCAACCCACGACACACTGTTAGAGAAACAAACTTTTCCTTTGAAAGAGAAGCTAAGGATAAACTGAAGAGCTACGGTTTGTCTGCTTCTTCCACACTGTTTTACAGAAAAATATACAAAAGAATGATTTAAGGGATCAGAGTATACTTGCTCTCCATTATGTGATAATGATGGTGCTATAGAAACCCTAGTCTGAGGCCTATTGTCTCAGCTAAAAATATTAGATATATATATTCTGGCATTCCTAAACTTTTGAAATCATTGTGCTGTTTCTCAAGTAGTCTGAAACACATACAAAATTGTTCTTATTGATGTCTTGCTAGTGGGCAGCTACTTGCAGAGTCTCTGCAGGTATGATCTGCTTTATATGTAGAAGTTCGTGAAGGTATGTAAATTTAAGAGGCTGACAAAGAGCATCTTTAAATTAAGGCACCTTAAGATAAACTGCTACATTGGTGATTACCCAATTAGATAACTGGTTTCTAACTCTTGCAACCATACAGACCTTAGAGGAGTAGTTCAGTAGGACATTTTCATTTACATAGATAAGTTCTTTTTTTTTGGCCTTTGCATTACTATTTAATAATTGAAGATAAAGGCCTTCAGAAGGCACCCTGAAATACATTCTGTTTTCAAATTGTTTGTATTTTATTCTTACAGACAAAAACACTTAGAAAAAGGAAACCTGTAGCTAGCCTTTAAGTGAATTATTTACACTTGAAATCTCACAATAAAACAGTGATGAATAGGGCCATAAATTAAGATGTTGGTTTAGTACCAGTGAGGATTTTACATAATTTGTCAAAGATCATTCAGGAGTTTGAGTTTAGCAGGGACACCTTGTTTTAGTGAATAGCCAACACTGAATGCATAATAAGTTTTGAGTGTTTTTCCCCATCTAAAGCTGTGAAGACCACATTCCTATGCAGTATTTTAAAAATAATTAGAGCATACATAACCAAATACATTTACAGTCATAGAAGAACATTAGTTTTTAGTAGTTCTTTTATAGAAATTATCCCAAGAACTGTGACTACAAAATCACTCTTACTGTTGTTTGCTTTAGAAAATGACAGGGAAAATACTTTGTCTGGGGTATCAGAACACAACTATTATTTGAACATATTTTCAGGTTCTAGCATGCTTTTAATAATAAAAAATGATGTATTAGACTGAGTATATAATAATTCATAAAAAAAGGATGCACTGTAGAACATTAGGAGGCTAATCTCTGTTCCATGTTTATTTATTTTTTACTAGAAATTATCCTTATTTCTTTAATATTCAGTATTCAGTCTCACAGTGATTAGAATGGGCAATTTCAAACCATAATTTCCAATCTTCCACATTGGAGAAACAAGTGAGCCTTTTTTACTCTGAAGACCAGTTTTTCCTTAACACTTACCTGACAAATGGCCAGAGTGCTTTGATGTGAGAGAATATATTGGGAAGAGGAGAAATGAGCTGTTATCTTGGGAGACCCTCCTGTCCCCAATGTACGTGTAACAGGTGAATCTTTGTACTTAATCTTTTTCTGATTGCAGATTGGTTTTCACAGCCTTGGCATTTGGTGAGTTGTTCTCTGCTGACAAGCAGTTTCAATGACTTTTCAAACTGCATTTGACTGAGCTGGGGCAGTCCTTGTATATTGAAGGGATTAGCAGCAAATCCAGTATTTGAACTTGTGATAGAGTGTTTTGTCCTATCAGCCACCTCCACAGGAGATGGGAGATTTTATTTCTTTGCTTGTGCATGTAGGACTTTTTAGAACTGGGATAGGTAAGACTGAACTTTTTAAAAAACTTGCACTGAATCACTGGTTGTGTAAAGACGGTTATCTTTGGATTATGCTATAATTTTCAGATAATCCTGTGCAAATTAACAGTAACAATACTAGAAGATCTCTTTTTAGTGAGTGCTCCTCAAAAAATTCTACCTCTGTCCCATATAAATGAATCACAGAGTAAAAAGAACTCTCACCATAGCAAATATCATGTCCAAGTTAAAACTTTTCCCTTAGATGTGGGGGTAGAATATCTACATTGTTAAAACCTTTTTGAAGAATGGATCTGAATCCAGAATTTTTACCATTTGAGTAATCATATGAACCTCTGTATAACAGCTTCTGAATGAATTTTAAAATGTCTTTTTAGATAGGAGGATTTAAGTCTGTGTTTGGAGGCTACAAGCTTCTGAAGATGGGACTATTTTAGGACTCAGATCCATTTGCTTCATGCTTTATTAGTGATACGAAAGTAGCATCCCCACTTTCTTTTAACATTTTTTTTGTTTGTTTGTTTTTTGATTGCTGTTCTGAGGAATTTAACTCTTTTCATGCACCAAGAAGGTAATCAAAAGTAGCCAATTTTTTTCTTGATTTGTTTTTTTAATCATGATGCATTTTTGGTATAAAAAATCGGTGTTAGATTTTCCAGAGGTGGTTTAAGTAGACAGTGTCTGGGGATTTTTTCCTAATCTCTGAGGAACATCATCAAAGAGTTCTAATGTAAAGTGGCTTCTGACATGGGACATCACAGGAAGTCAAGAGAAGCAGCAAGCCCCTGAAGTATCCTGGAAGTTGCAGGGATGACAAAATATGACAGATTAGTAAAAATTAGTAATGTTTGATGTTTTGAGCTCAATTATACCATTTTGGGGAATTAAAGTCCCACTAGGAGTGGAGGGGTAGATTGGAAACAGTTAGTAAATAAGAATTTTATGCATCTAATCTGTATGTTGAAATGTTGAAAAATAAAACTGTTGAGGAGGACTAAGAAAATCTGCAGTGCTTTTGTTATCTAAGGTTGTATTCATGCTACGTATTGCAGTCTACTCATTCAAGTAATTAAAACCCTGATAAAGCTATAATAACATCCTCACACATACTTATATTTTTCTCTAAAAGAGCAAGGGAGATTTTAGCCCTCAGTAGCAGAAGTGGGTTTTATAGTTATGTAAGACTAGAAATAACAGTGCATGACACTTTAGAAATACTTCCAGAGCAAAGAGTGTTTTTATCACGCTAAATCGTTATTGAAATTGGATGTGGCCTAAATTTGGTATAGAAAATCATATAAATTCTGAGATAGCTGATGAATGCTGTACACTGGCAAGATGTGCACATGATGGCAAGAAGGTGTACACTGACCACAGATCTCTGTTTTGGCATGCTAGGATGATATACTTGGAGCTCAACCTTTCTAAAGCTAAAGCAGTCACAGGCACAGCAGTTCATGACCACAGAATATGTGACAATCTGGCTATTGCATATCTGGGTTTCACAGGTCTCATAGAGTAAGCGTATGTTCTTTTTTTTGCAATATCCCTTTTAGTAACTTTCTGCAAACTATTTTGTGAATTAGCTTCCAAGTGTGCAACAATAACACTGTACAGGCAGTATAGAACATTTAAGCTCATAGTATTTTATCTTACGCCTAAAACAACTGAAAATAGCTTCTCTTTCCCCACAGAAAAGCAAAGAAGGAATGATATGTGGGGTTTTTTTATCTAGAATATTGGTGGCACTTTTTCTATTCATAGGACTTTGTGTCTAACATTAGTATCTGTAAGGCAGACACTTGAAAACTGAACAGAATTTTTGTGTGCTGTAAATTTCCTTATTTTTGTGACCTTGCAATGTGATTCTGTATGTAGCAGAATTCTTCGATAATAAACATGTGTTGTAGTGCAGTGGAAATGATGTCTCAGCACTGCAGCAGAATTTAAAATGGGAGCATCCTGTGGTTTCCATGACAACCAGGGAGTGCCAGGCTGTTTGCGATGTGGAAGGCAGTGGGTAGCAAGCACCTCAATACATGCCAGTATTTATTAAGACTGGCAATTTCTGTCTACTGCATTGCAATGTATGCCTAATTTAAAGTTTTAGTCTTTTGCAGTATCAGCTGCTTTCAACTCCCATTCCCTCTAGTGGAAATGAAGATAACTGGCAACGGTTGACAGTGTGTCCTAGCACCAGCAGCTCTGAGTGCATCTATTATTCTGCGAGGATGCATGATGCATACAAGGAAGGCAAAGAAAACTAGCTCTTCTGCTGAGGCTACAGTGGCTTTCTCTTTTATTTGTGTTTTAGCTTTTTTTTTTTTTTTTTTTGCTTATTTTTGGTAGTTTGTTCTGTGGATTTTTTTTTTTAAGTAATAGGAGTATTATATAAGTAACTTTTGACACCTCAGGAAGAAACACAGTTAAAACCTGTACAGTTTAGCCAACATACCCAGGGGTTGCTCTCTGTAGGAGTTTCAATTTAATGAGCTTCAGAAGCATCATAAGATTTCCTTACATGATAAAAAGTTCAGCAGATTTGTATTTAGCTATTAGGAGAGCATGAAGTTTCCTTTTGTGAAGGGCATGCTTGCCTTTGGTGATGAGGAATTTTCACTTTAAAATCAAATGAGTTTTCAAAATCCCTGTCTGTCATACACTTATCAATGAAGCATTTTTACTGGCTTAGGAAAGGGATACATAATGAGATATCAGCTACATCTGATATATATACTGCCTGTTCATTTATACTTGGAATTTGTGCCCATTGGCTTAATGGAAGCAGCTATCATGTTTGCTTAGATTCATCTGATCTGAAAGATTACTGGAGCTATGCCACAGCACTTGACAGAGAAGCTATATTTTCTGTGCCTGGATGTCTCAGTAGCTTTGAGTACATGTTTTTTAGAGGAGGGTTGGCTGATGTCCTTCCTGCTAGCTTGGAATGTGAGCAGAGAAAAACAAACATATCTTCCTAAGAGTCTGAGAAGACAGCTCTGTATCCCTCCCTGAAGGGTCTAAAAGGGATGCTGGACTCAGGGCCTTTTCTTGGTTGTTGTTTTACTCAGTGGTCACTCAGACTTCTAGTCTAGAGCTTCTTTGGTTCCTTGAACCATTACTCTGTCTCTAGAAATCCATGCTTCAGCTGTTTCTATACATATTTGTTTAAATTTATATGCATAAAAATCTTAGCAAAGTTATGTCTTTTTGCTGTTTAATTGTCTTCATCAAAATATTTCTCTTTAATTTTGCCAAGTGGATTAAAATCTTATGTATCCAGTCAGATATTATGAGACATCTGTATTTTGAGTTTTAAAGAGATAAAAACAAGATTTAAAAGACTGAACTTTGTTTTAAAATCAGTGGGCTTTGAATCTGGCCCCTAGTGTCAGTCATTTTATGTTGGCTCTAGAGCAAATTTACTTTTCATTAAAGACTGTATTATTTTTCTTGAGTGACTTTTTAAATATCTGACCATCTTTTTAAATTCCTGTAATGCAAATAGGCTTTAGGTCTTATTGAAGTGCTGAGTATGAAAAGTCAGCAAATAAGTGAGAGTGTGGCATTAAAAGGTTAGATTCTACTAGAATCTTGATTACTACAACTAGAAGGTTGATTTATTCAGGAAATGTACTAGAAAAAAATCACACTTAGAGTGGATTTCTTATGGGGCAAACAAGAATTCCCATAATAATAATTTCTCTGTTTCCATGTGCTTTGAACCAGTGCTGATTGTCTGTGAATTATTTTTTCCACATCTCTATCTCTTTTATTTCAGTATCAGTGCATAGTAACCCATTAAAATCAATTGCTTGGTTACATATTTTGGTCATTGTTTTTCTGACAGAGTAACCTGTATTTTTAGTGCTCTTCTAATATAATATATTAAATAAAATGCATTTATATGAATTCTTTCAGAGTAGAATGAAAAACTCCATAGGCTTAAATCATATCACTTTATTCCAAAGGTCTTGATTCTGCATGTACATAGTAAGGTGATAACCTTTTACTTCACTTGGTTTTCCAAATTCCTAGAAACTGAATGTGCACATTTTAAATATAGGTTAAGATTCTCCCCCAGTACATTATGTACATATCAGTATATCCTCCTTTTCAGTAAAGCATTTAACCGTCAGTTCTTATGCTGAATTGGACAAAGTATTGAAATTTTATAATTCATTATAATAGTTTTACCTACTGCATATTGATTTATTCTTGTCTCTTTCTCTAGGGAAAAATAATTACTTTCCTCTCCATGCATCTCCATCAAGTTAAAAATAACCTCTCTGTTATCTTAAGACACCCTCTAGAACAAACGTATCTTCATGATAAAATTTAGGATGAGATACTCATTAGTTGGCATCTTAGCAGACATTTTCAGGCAAGAAAACAAGCATGAAATGAATATGGGATTTGAACTTCATTGTCTTGATTTTGCTGACACTGAAGTTCAATATCAGAGTAGGACAACTTTGGTCATATGGAGTTGATAGGAGTATTTTGTTTAGGATATTATTTTGTTTAGGATAGGATTATTTGTTATTTATTTGCCATTCTTGTGCCAAGAAGGAAGCAGAAATGATCTGATGGAGTCAAAATGCAAAAGAATAATTTTGGCTTGTTCCTCGAAATGTAATAGTAGTGTAATCTGCAGGGTGTTGGGGGTTTTGTGTGTTTGCTTTTGTTTATTTGTTTACTTGTTTTTGTTTGGTTTTGCAGGTTTTGTTTGTTTGCTTGTTTTTTAAGTTGTTGAAGCCTATCAGAGGAAAAAGAAGTTGTTGGTTATGAGAAGCCATACCTGAGCCCTCTTAGGACTGCATGTCCTCTAAAGCTGACAATAAGGCCAAACCCTTTAGCTGTCAGAAAGGTGCCTATCATGACTTCTCTATTCCTTTTACTGAAGGACTTGTTACACTTTTTACTAACTGTCCTCTTGAAAATAGCTGCTGCCACTCTTTTTCTTTTGGACAACCCAGAATACCTTTTCCTGTCTACTTTTTTTATTCCATGAAACTTCATTTATGTATGCCTGGTGTTTGTATAAAACCTACTCATCATAATCAGCAGCTTTTCTTGCAAGATTTTGGGTGACAGTTTTAGTGGTTTACATGGCTGTCAAAGCCATGTACATGAGCCTCAAGACTTGTTTTATTCTAACTTTTGTTGTAAATAAAACACATTGCCTTTTTTTTCTAGTAAGAAATAATTGCAATGGAAGAGAATATAATTTTGTACCAAAATGGGTTTTAATTAGATATTTTAAATCTTTTTTTCTTCTATTGGATTTTGCAGGGTCCCTGACTCTAGATTTTATACCACAGACCAAGATGGATCATAATGAAGTAAATCTGGTTACTGATTCATCATGTCCCTTTTTATTTTACCTTTTTTGTAGTTAACTTCTCCCATGGTACTGAAGATGTTACTTCTTATGCATTCAGAAGAAGCATTAAGAAAAATTGATATTTTTGAAAATGTGTAAAGAGAGAGTACTAATCCTTCTGAATTCTATCATCATTTGCATTCAGCTTTTATAACACTGAAAATTCTTGCTTTATCTATACATATATTTAGTGGATGACCTGCTCATATGGTGAGAATGTGAACTTGCCTGTCTTTATTTTCCTCCACTATTAGTGTGTGTCTGGAGTCATTTATATAATATTTTTGGAACATCTTTATGATATTAAATTGACTGTATGATCTTTTAGATATCAAATTGGCATTTTATGAATAAGCTATGTTTTGATAAGTAGCTTAGTGTGAATCCTGCCAGTGGATATGGAGAGCTGAGAGATCTATTAGCATTTTCCAGAGACAGTATTGTGACTAGTAGCATTGGTAGTGATTTGGGGGGCTTGTTTTCTTATCAGATTCTTCACTTGGAGATACTTCAATTTAACCCTTTTCTAAACAAATTGAAAAGGAGTCCAGGAGCTCAAGCAGGATAAATGTGTGGATCCTGTGTTGATCCATTTGTGCTTCTGCTGTGTGCATTCGGAGATTACTAACTTGTGGTAATCCCGCCAAGATAATATTTAGTATGGTGTCTGGTTACAAACGTGTTTTACCTTAAAGATTAGCATCTCTAGAAGTTTGGAAGTTATTCCATTACAGCCAAGTATACCTTATGGCAAGGGTAATAGGAAAATGAAGACATGAAAATACAATGCATTAATATGATGATAATGTGATATGGAATAATAATAAATTTTTCTTTGTGTCAAAGCGAATTGAAATTACTCCACATTCTGAATTTGGTAAATCCATTTTGTCAAACTTCTACTTTTCAACAGAAACACACTTTCAAGCAGAATTTTACCATGACTATCCATCGTGTCAGTTGATTTGCAGTTTTTCTTGAATTAAGTAATATTGGCATCTTAAAATCAGGGGCGGGGGAGAGGGGAAGAAGAAAAGGAAGGGAAAAAAGAAAAAAATTGAAAATTTCTAGCAAAGCTGTCCTTTATTTGAAAACTGGTAGGCAGGAACACTACTTGGTCTGAGAAGGACCTCTTCCATTGTGAGTGGTGTTGCTGTAGGACAATTGGCCAATTGATACTTCTCTGATAGCCCTGAAGGAGCCTTGTGAGGGACATCTGCTTGTTGTGACACGGTTATTGACGTTCCTCAGCCTGTTGCTGTTGCTTTGTGCTTCTTTGTGCTTACAGAGATCAGCTGCTCTCAAGCAACTTGGCAAAGACTTCTGCAGTTGAAACAATAACCGTGGTGAACACAAGAACATGCACTAGCTTATGGTGTTGATCTGCAGTTTGGTACACACTATAGTGCCACTACCTCTTTCTGACACTTAGTCCTTATAGATGCGGTGTACATGAGCCTAAACTAAGGGGGTTTTGATGTAGAAAGTGTATACACACACTTGAAACAGGCATCTGGTGGTGTTGAGGATTTCTCTATGAGGCACTATCAGTGTGATGGCAAATATAAGCAAAGGCTGAACTCAACTTTTTTTGTTTTATTTCCTGGAAGTACCACAGATGTTTGTTTATGGTAAGCTGTTCACTATAAATTCTGCTGATATGAAGTTCACTTTAGATGTATTTGCACCACTATATTTTAAAACTGTTTGAGTTTAGGGAATGGTAAATACTTAAAAGACCCTTTGTTCTTTTTGTTAAGATGTAGAAGCATCAACTTTTCATTCTTAACAAAGATTTCAAGACCAAAGTGCAAATTCATCTGTTGACAATAGACACTGAAATTAAGACTACAGTCCAGCATGTTAGGTTCAGTAACCTGAAGATATTGTGCATTTATTAAACAGAATGTAAATGTGGTACTTCACTAGAAAAAATTATGTGTAAGTTCTAGATTACTGATACACGTTGTATATGGTATCAGAGTACCAAAATTTTCCCATTTTGATAGACTGCATACTCTTATTGATTTTGTGAAAAAGCAACTACAAGTGTTGAATTACCATGGCAATCACGAGTGGTGTAAAAGTGTAAAAGTCATAGACTAATATGCCAGTTTACTTTCCAGTAATTATCTGTGGACTTTCAAATTATTGCTCTGCTTTTGATGTTCATTAGTCACTGGAAGTGAAAATGGGCAAGGAAACCAATAGTGCATAATCTGGAACATTTTAAATATTTATGGATTTCTTAGCATGATTAGAAAATATAAGTGGTATTACTCTCTCAGATCTGTAGAGGCACATATTAACTACTACAATAATTACCTTCTCAAGGACAATGACTTAGCACTGTTGGAAATGATGCTGAGACTACTGATTTCTTATATCTTCATTAGTGTGCGATGAAAACTGCAGGTTAAAAAGAGAAAAAGCCAACATTTTTTATTAAACTACTGTTGACACAGTTAATTGAAAATTTAAGAGTTGTCTAATGATATTTAATAATGTTACTTTGAGTTTTCAACTGCCCCTGAACTTCACTTATTGTCATGTCACTAGTAGTGAAAAATATCAACTAAGAGTACATAAAACAGCTTTGATAGAAGTCCTTTCCCTCTAAAACTGAAATTTCATAAATAAATGTTGGTTCACTCTGCCTGAGTAAACGTACCATGTCCTTGGCTTGACATCAATCTGCAGAAATGCATTAAAATGCAAATTCATGTATTTCAGCCCTTGAGCTATTTCATTCCATCCCTAAAATAAATAATAATAAAAAAATCTTAATAGTCTACCAGGTATTAAAACCAATACTCAGTCATCTAAGAATAATCTGATTGAGCTTGTTTGATTTTCAAGTTTAACAGTGCTTAAAATATAATTTGTTTACTGTATATTTTAAAGCTCAAAACATGGTTTTATTTAAGTAAAGTTAATAGGAAAAAATAATTTAATCGTGGGCTTAAATTCAATTTTTCATAGGACAGGTCTTTCTTTTTTTAAAATTTTATATTTTTATACCTGCACTTTTAAAATATGTGTGCATTCCTGCAAGTGAACTGACGTGAAACTATGGCAAGTCTGCTAGACAAGGATATAGTTAGGATGTTTCTGTTTCATTTGCCAGGAGCATTAAAGGTACAAGACTATAGATAACGTAGGTTCCAGAAATGTCTATCAGAATAAAATACATGACATCTGTGTTATCACAAGCTTAATATTACATATCCCTTTATGAGATTGCAAGCAAAAAGAGAATAGGCTAAGATGGAAAAAGTCACAGCTCTCAGAAAAGTGTACTGATTTCTTTTAGTTTGGAAAAGATTAGGGGAAAAGATGATCCAGGAATGAGAACAGGCTGGTGGTTGTGTATAGGATTGACAAGTAGTGTGCAGTTTGCTCCTGAAAAAAATAATTTTGGTTAATTATATTTATATTTAAGTTGTTACTTAAATTTAATTGTAATAATTATGCAAAAGAGCTGTATGTCAAAACAGACAACAGTTCAGTGAAAGGAACAGACAAGAAATACTAAAGACAACATTTTAGAAAACACCTGTGAAAGTATGTCATGGAGCTGATGACAGGACTTCACCTTGAATACCATGTTAATGTCAAAACCTATTTTGAGATATAAAATGAGTGCACTTTGTAACAGAGATAAGTTGTAAGACATGGAAAAGATCATCATGTGAAAGAATGCTATGCACACAGGCACTCACTTACTATGCTTAGCTTGGCAAAGAAAGAAGTAGACCAAAATGCATTTCCAGCTTGGCACAATTCATCATGGAGTTCTGTGGTATTGCTACTATTGAGCCAAAACTTTAGGAAAGGAAATAGTGAAGACATTTAACATCTGCATGTCCACTATCTATATTGACCACATTGGTTTGATTTCAATTGATCTTGGAAATTGAGCAATTTTGGATCTGTCTAGCAGAGTCCTGGGAGATTATGTGGAAATCCCAGGTAACTGAGAAAAAAGCCAAGTACCATAATATGGAAGAGAACATGGAAAGCAAAGGCGGGGAAAGGCTGCCTCTGGCTTTGTTGTCACTCCTGAGCTGGCAGAAAGGTAGGATGGAGTATCTTGCTTCATATGGATAGAGAGTGTGCCCTGCAGAGGTACCCAGTAAACAGAAACCTGCCATGGTTAGTAGGGGTGGGGGTTCCCCAAGTGGTTACTATTAGCAGCAGCTGTGCTTCTATGCCATCATCCACCTTTACCATGGGAGGATAAAAATGGGTAAAAAAGAAGGCATGGTGGAATATAGCTTCTTTGTTGGAATATTCCATACATCTATGATTAATGATAAAGATTACTTGAACTTAGTTTATGGACTTTTAATCTTTTAAAACAATGCATATAGCACTGTGGATTACCATCTTAGATCCTGTGTTGTGTACCTTTCAGACATAAGTCCCAGAGGAACCCAGTAATTTGTTATACACTGTGTTTATGTAGTACAAAACTGAATCCAAAATAACATTTGAATTATTATAATGCATCAGAAAAAAAATAATTAAATATAATCATCAATGAGCATTTAGGTGTGATTCACTCAGAAGGAAATTAGCCATCTCTTTTTATCTGTTTATGCATTACAAATTTAAACCAATATGAGTAAAAGACCTGTATACTGCTAAATTAAGAGTTCCAATGTCTGAACTAGCCTATTTCATGCCCTCTCAGATTATTCCTATTTCTTCTTAAAATGAAAATATTTTTTTCTCTTAAGATAAAAATGCAGATAAGGTTTCTGATGTATTACCTTAAACTTTTAATTGGGTTCCAAGTTTTATGATTAAATCTACAAGTTGTGTGAACATTCATTTATTTTCAGTGGCCAACAATTAATGCTTTGAATATTCTTCATTTAAGGATTTTGTTTCCACATAAGTCAGTATACCTGCTATGTTTTTGTAAAACATGACTGCTTCTCCTAGAACAGATGTCATCTGCATTGTAAAATAACAGTGTTTTATGGGAAGCTTTTAAGCAAAACCACCGTAATTTAGTTTGCTTAATGTCAGACATGAGCCCACACTACAACAGAAGCGCTCTAAATGTCAAAACAAATCAATTTTGCAAATGTCAGACCGACATTAATGAAAGCTCAGCTCTTTCACTAAGGATACTCTTCTAATTCATAATAAGTACTACACTTTATACCATGGTCATTTATAACAGAAGATGTGCATGCATTTACCACTGCTGTTATGGATTTCATTTCACAGTTCAGTTGTATACTTTAGAACCCCGTGTATTATAATGACAGAAGTTTCCAATACCAGAATAATCTAGGTGGGAAGCAGCATCAAAAGTTTAGCTAGCCTGCTCAACTTTTTTTTTTTACACTTGGAGCTCAGTGTCCTGGTGGAGTAACCTGGGGGACCCGAGGAAGATGTGACATTGAAAACTGAGGCAAAGAAAGCAGTGAGTACCTCAGCGTTTTCCATGTTTTTACCCTCCTTCAGTAACAGGGCCACCTTTTTGGGACCTTCTTTTTATTCACATCAGTATAATATGTATAAAAAATGTATATTTATGTAGTTTATATTACATGGAAAGCTGGATATTTAGCAATTAACAACCTGACTACTTTAAGTAAATGAGTCCTATCATTGAAGTGAAAACTGTAAGTGCCTTGATGAATTAGGAAAGAGAACCAGTGCCATGTGACTCAGTAAACCAAATGCAACTAAATACCACAGCTGTTGTTTAGAATATCTGTGGCTCATCCTTCAAAAAGATTGTATTTGAAGAACTTTGAGATAGCGAAGAAATTTTAGACCACCAACAAAATCCAAATTCTCCAACACAGATATAAAAACATCACGACTTTTGCTGTTTAACCACTCATCTGCAGTAAACTACATGGAGCAAATTCCTGTTCTATGGTTAGACAAGGAGTAGCCATGTCACTTGTAAATGAAAGATGATTATATTCCTTGCAAGCAGAATACACAGTTGTGCTTAGGCACTGTCTATGTACATTTCCTCTTGGCCCATTGTTTGATACCAAATGAAAGATAATTACTTAGAGAAAGTGTACTGTGTATACACATAATAGTTATACCATTTGGAGACCTCAGTAAAATTATTACAAGTGTATTCCCTTCACCCAAGCCGTTAGTAAATTTTCATCAACACAATAACAAAAAAATTCTGAAAGGTTTAGGTATGCTCTTCGGTGATTACATGTCTTTCCTATAATATATAATGAATAGCTCACAAACCTTACAGTTACCACATGAAAAATGACACTTATTTTTCATAGCAGTTTGTAGAAGAAGGCCACATGATGGTTTCCTAGAAGTAACTGTAGCATGCATGACAGTAATTTCAACATTATTATTGAATTGACTTCTCTTTTTTATTCAGTGACAGAGCCATATGTGGCCACATGGGCAAAATAAATTTGGTACTGAATGCTAGAAGGTTTTACTTTGTTATTATAATCCATTTCTGGTTCCACACTGAGGGTATCTAGAGCATCAGGGCTCACTTGGTATTCAGACCATGCAGTCTGCAAAAATCACACTGCTGTGGGGGACCAAAGTGATGATAGCAGAATGGTCTCTGCTCTGTCTTTGACATAATTGTCTCTGTGTAGCCAGAAAGGTATCCACGCTTGAGACAGAATTGCTAGTTGAAGTTTACTAGCCTTGAAATAAATGCTTTTATATTTCGTAAAACACTGCTCTTTCCATTTTGATTAAATAATAATCAGTACACTATTTGGGGTTTTTCGTTGGGTTTTTGCTTGTTTTTATGTGTGGAGGAAATTTTTTTTTTTTCCCAAAAATCTCAAGCAGAGTTTACACCCTTACTGTTACACAAAAATATGGAATATCCTCAAGCTTTTATTGATGACCACTTAAAAAATTGAGTGTGACACCGAGGAAGTAGCTTTTCCTGGGTTAAAAAAAATTGTAACCGTACAATGCTGGCTCTAGTATATACTAAAGTGTTAAGGAAGTTTCCCTGTCTGACCATCCAGGAGCCACTCTGGCAGACACACTCATGCCACCTGAGCTGGGTGTGAGGCCCCTTCCCAGCTGCACACCCCACACTCAGAGTAACACCAGGTCTCCTTAATGGCTCAACCACGGGTTTCCAACAGCAGAGCCTCAGACACCCAGATCCTTCAGATGATTTAATCTTGGTCCAATAACTAAATAGCAAAATAGCAAAATAACAGCTTGATCTGATGCTTGTGAGGAGGAACCCAGAACAAAGGAACCCCTGGGCTTTTATGCTTTCACAGTCCAAGGGTGGGAAAGTCTTTGGGTCTTTGGGTCCTGCTGTCTCTGAGTGTCCGGTGCCCTGGATGGGCCACAGGTCCTTGGGCCCTTTGTTATGCAAAGGGGCGGTGGCCTCTCGCCCTGAGCTCCCACCCAGAGCTCATCCTGCAGCTCCCACTGCAGCTGCACCCCGAGCTACCTGCACTGAAGGTATTCCTCAGCAAGAGGTCATGTGTGCTCCTCACAGAATTTTGTTTCTGTATAAAGCATATAGACTTCCTTTGGCTGAAGAAATTCTTATACATTTGATAGATGCACAGTGACACAAATTCAATGGGTTCTGCCAACTTACTGCAATGTTCTCATATTTCTGTGAGTGACAAAATCTGTTTTATTTTTATTAAAGTTCATACTTAAATGCAGTTTAGATACCTCAGCTTTTAGATATATAATGCATTTACAATATATAATTAAGTATGAATTTTAAACGTACATTTGTATCTTAATTAGTAACCAATAAATAACTTTTTAGCTTTTTGTTTAATAGCTGATACAAAGAGGAATTAAGAGCAGAAGCTACTTGAATACGTCCTACAGATCATTTATAGAACTTGAAAGCATATATGCATGTGCCTTTTTGGTTTTTGTTTGGTTTTTTTAAATTGTATTTTGAATGTAATGTATTTATCAGTTTTATAAATACAGAAATGCTGGCACATATGTTTAAAAATACTTGTAGTGCTATGAAAACCTGAGACTGCAGATGGCTGAATTTGTGAGTTTTAAGTGGTTTGGATATGAATTATAGTACATATGCAAAAGAACTTCAAAGCCACTGGAGACAATGACTGTAAAATAGAGAGTGAAATATAATATAGAGAATGTAATTTACTTTCTGTAATACCAGTTAAAGATGGGGAGGGCCAGAAAACACAGAACATTCGATGAAGACATTGGGCTGGGAGTATAGAAAGATACTTTAGATACAGTAGGCTCTCAATAGCAAGAGAATTTTATTCATAACTTTTTTTTTTTATTTCTAAATATTTAGAGCTTATTCCAAACCAGCTTAGATCTCCAAACACCATTCTTGTTCAATTTTATCAGCTGGAACATTTCTATCTGCACATTTGCGCATATGGTTATTTAATCTCATATATTTTAATCAAAAAAATATTAAATATTTAGATAGAAGAAGGTACCTTTCTTAGTTGTAATAGTTGGCTGGAGAAAGAGAGAGAAAATTAGAAAAAATTCTTCCTCTCTTCTCCCCAGATTTATCCTGTGTAAGATATATCATTTGCATGTTTTTTGTCAAAGTGTGTGAAACAGTAAGCTGTGTCTGGAAATTAAGCAAGGTTCTCTTACAAATATGGTGGGGACATCAGAACTGAGTCTTCTTTACAGAGCATGATCTGCTGCATACTGTACTCATTTGAGCATAACATACCACCGCTTGACAGGGTGCCTTGCCTGTGCTCCTCCGCGTGCCACATTATCTTTTCCTGCTTGCTGAGCCCAGTCATGTGCTACCTTGCTGAAGCTTCACCTTGACATTTGCCAAAATGCTGTGTTTCAGGTCACTGTGCAGCTGTTCTCTTCCTCATGTACAGATATCCTCCCTTGCTGCCTGCAGCACCTGCATACTGCTGGGCCTGAGCTGCTAATCTCCCCTTGCTGTTACAGGATTTGATTTCCTGTAGGTCCCTGCCGAGGTGTTGCGTTTTCACGGAGGTCTTCTCAGTCTGCTCTGGGAGTGGTGTGCCCAAGACATGGTGTTCAGGCTTGCAGTTGCTTCACAATTTTAATTTCAGTTGTACTGCTTCTGTCCCTCTCTGTGAACGATACTGTATGTCTTTGGTACTGCCCTGTAATTGTTTTGTTGTCTCTCTGTGCTACAACACCCATCAAAAATAATACAGCACAACAAGCAGTCCTAAGCCTGCTTACAGGTAACTGGCAAGATCAGTCCAACCTCATGTAAGTCTGTTTCACTTAGGATAAATACAGGGAATAGAATAGAATATTTATTCCTGGGAGACACCCCTTAGAAAGATGTAGAGCAGAACTAAGTTGCTGTACTGCCACATGAATTAGTACGGTGGCAGCAGGCCCCACTCATTCGTCGAATGTCCATGAAAATTTTGGATTACAAAGAGGCTCCAAGGGGCTGAGATTGGGCCAAAAAGCACTGTGCAAATGGAAATCCTGTGAAATTGAAAGTCAATGAAGAATGTTTACTTACAAGATCTGATGGGACTTCCTCCAACTTATAAATGTGGCAGTTATAGGACACGTTACTATTTCTCTTATTGTATGCTTCACTGATTAAATGTTAATATTTCCAGAAGCTGGTCATTTGATATGATGAAAGGTATAACTCTGAGGATAATTTGCGTCTTCCATTCTAAGCTTTACTATAACCTGTGGCTTTGACTGAAACTTTTCTATATTGTCTGATTAACTTTTCTCTTTAATGCTGCAAATTGCTAAGCAACCTTATTTTTCTTCTGTTGTGCACTTTCAGCTTTCTGCACAGACAGCATCTGTGATTACTTACAGAGGAGCATAGTGTGGTTAAGCTTGTGTCAATAAAACGAGCAGATACCACTCTCTTGTGGTGTGTCCTGATGTGACTGCTCCTTCAGGTGAGCAAGCACTATTAGTAGTAAGGGTTTGTCTAGAAAAGGCCTGCTCGGGAAATATAATATGTAGGACATAGTGTGGATCATGTCTCAGGCCTCTTGAGAGAGGGGCTAGCATGGTGAGTGTGCTAGTTTGGAAACAAACCAGTGAGAGGCACCAAGTCAGAATAACAATTTAATGGAAATTAAAGAAAAGGAAAAGAAAGTAAAAGAAAACACTGACAGAGTCAAGATACAACCTGAGTCCCTGTTAGGCAGGGTAGTGGTAGCAGTCTGGTGGAATGGTGGCTGCAATCCTCTGAAGTGGTGATCCTGTAGTAGAAGGGGTCTGCTCTTCCTCAGAAAATCCAGCGGTGGCTGTGTAGCTCCTGTCCTCTGGAAATCCAGTGGAGTCCCTTTGATGCTCAGAGTCCCAGTTATATCCATGATGGGATGCTTGGTTCCTCCCTCTGGGTGGAGCATCTCACAATGGGGTAATGAGTCATGAGGCCAGGTGTTGATTAGGCTCGTTAACAGAAGATAGTCCAGAGGGAGTTATCTCTGAGTCATGCAGCAGGACAATGATGGGCCATTAACAGAAAGATAGTCTGGGGGGAGGAGGCAAGGAGACACTGCCCCACCTGATTTCAACAGCTCATGAGGATGGTAATAGAATACACCTCAACCCAGGACATTATCCACCCCTTATTCTATTACCATCTACATCATCCCAAATCAATACCTTCTTAAACTCTAAATACACATACATATATATATATATATATACAATGAAACCCTACACACCGTTCTCACCTAAGATTAGGTCTCCCTGTGGTACACAACGGGTTTCCCCATCTTTTTGCATTACCCACCAAGTGCAACCAGGTCCTTGAGCAAAGACAATCCCACGGATGGGTTTGCCTTTGCCTGAGGTAGGATTAATCCAAACAGTCTTTCCTAAAATACCTCTCAGGTGTACCACAGGGACTCTATCTCCATCCACTGTGTGCAAGGGTTCAGACTCGGCAGGACCAGCTCGATTGATGGACCCTCGGGTATTGACCATCCAGGTAGCCTTCGCTAAGTTCGCTTCCCAATTTTTGAAGGTTCCCCCACCAAGTGCCTTTAGGGTGGTTTTAAGTAGTCCATTGCAGCGTTCAACTTTTCCGGCAGCTGGTGCATGATAAGGAATATGATATATCCATTCGATACCGTGTTCTCTGGCCCAGGTGTTGATGAGGCTGTTCTTAAAATGAGTCCCGTTGTCTGACTCGATCCTGTCGGGGGTGCCATGTCTCCACAGGACTTGCTTTTCCAGGCCCAAGATGGTGTTCCGGGCTGTAGCATGAGGCACAGGGTAGGTCTCCAGCCATCCAGTGGTTGCTTCAACCATGGTCAACACGTAGCGCTTGCCTTGGCGAGTTTGGGGAAGGGTGATGTAATCAACTTGCCAGGCTTCCCCATACCTGTACTTTGACCATCGTCCGCCGTACCACAGAGGCTTCACCCGCTTGGCCTGTTTGATTGCAGCACAGGTCTCACAGCTGTGGATGACCTGTGAGATGCTGTCCATGGTAAGGTCCACCCCTCGGTCACGGGCCCATTGGTATGTTGCATCTCTCCCCTGGTGACCAGAGGCATCATGGGCCCAACGAGCTAGGAATAGTTCTCCCTTGTGCTGCCAGTCCAGATCCACCTGTGATACTTTCACCTTGGCAGCTCGGTCCACCTGCTCGTTGTTGCGATGTTCTTCATTAGCCCGACTCTTGGGTACGTGCGCATCCACGTGTCGAACCTTCACGGTCAGCTTCTCTACTCGGGCGGCGATGTCCTGCCAAATCTCAGCGGCCCAGATGGGTTTCCCTCTGCGCTGCCAGTTGGCTTTTCTCCAGCGAACC
Organism: Aphelocoma coerulescens; assembly: GCF_041296385.1. Taxonomy (NCBI): domain Eukaryota; kingdom Metazoa; phylum Chordata; class Aves; order Passeriformes; family Corvidae; genus Aphelocoma; species Aphelocoma coerulescens. The sequence goes on from NC_091015.1 coordinate 87,894,924, forward strand.
AGCCATCCCCACAGAGCATTAGCTACCATCCACGAGTCGGTGTAGAGATAGAGCCTCGGCCACTTCTCTCGTTCAGCAATATCCAAAGCCAGCTGGACGGCTTTAAGCTCTGCAACCTGACTCGATCCACCTTGTCCCTCGGTAGCTTGTGCAACTTGCCGTGTGGGGCTCCATACTGCAGCTTTCCACTTCCTGTTAGTGCCTACAATTCGGCAGGAACCATCAGTGAAGAGGGCATAACGTCTTTCAGTCTCCGGTAGCTCATTATATGGTGGGGCTTCCTCAGCACGAGTCACTTGCTCTTCCTCTTCTTCAGAAGATAATCCAAAAGTCTCACCTTCAGGCCAGTTTGTTATAATTTCCAGAATCCCAGGGCGATTCGGGTTTCCAATACGGGCACGCTGTGTGATGAGAGCAATCCATTTGCTCCATGTGGTGTCGGTGGCATGATGCGTGGCAGGAACCTTTCCCTTGAACATCCACCCCAGCACTGGTAGTCGGGGTGCCAGGAGGAGTTGTGCCTCTGTGCCGATTACCTCTGAGGCAGCTTGGACTCCTTCATAGGCGGCCAAGATTTCCTTCTCTGTGGGAGTGTAGTTAGCTTCAGATCCTCTGTAGCTTCGGCTCCAGAATCCCAGTGGTCGGCCCCGAGTCTCACCAGGCACCTTCTGCCAGAGGCTCCAGGACAGACCATGGCTCCCGGCTGCAGAGTAGAGCACGTTCTTCACCTCTGGTCCTGTCCTGACTGGGCCAAGGGCTACCGCATGAGCGATTTCCTGTTTGATCTGGGCGAAGGCTTGCTGCTGTTCAGGGCCCCAGTGGAAATCGTTCTTCTTGCGGGTAACCAGGTAGAGAGGGCTCACAATCTGGCTGTACTCAGGAATGTGCATTCTCCAAAAACCTATGGCGCCTAGGAAAGCTTGTGTTTCCTTCTTGCTGGTCGGTGGAGACATCGCAGTGATCTTGTTGACAACCTCGGTGGGAATCTGACGTCGTCCATCTTGCCACTTTACTCCCAGGAACTGGATCTCTTGGGCAGGTCCCTTGACTTTGCTCCTTTTGATGGCAAAGCCAGCTTCCAGGAGAATCTGGATGATTTTCTCTCCTTTCTCAAATACTTCCTTTGCTGTGTTTCCCCACACGATGATGTCGTCGATGTATTGCAGATGTTCTGGGGCCTCACCCTTTTCCAGTGCAGTCTGGATCAGTCCATGGCAAATGGTGGGACTGTGCTTCCACCCCTGGGGCAGTCGGTTCCAGGTGTATTGCACACCCCTCCAAGTGAAAGCAAACTGGGGCCTGCATTCTGCTGCCAAAGGAATGGAGAAGAAGGCGTTGGCAATGTCAATAGTGGAGTACCACTTCGCTGCTTTGGACTCCAGCTCGTACTGAAGTTCCAACATGTCCGGCACAGCAGCGCTCAATGGTGGTGTGACTTCATTCAGGCCACGGTAATCCACTGTCAGTCTCCATTCCCCGTTGGACTTACGCACTGGCCATATAGGGCTGTTGAAGGGTGAATGGGCCTTGCTGACCACCCCTTGGCTCTCCAGTTTACGAATCATCTCATGGACGGGAACCACAGAGTCTCTGTCTGTGCGGTATTGCCGACGGTGTACTGTTGCTGTGGCGATTGGTACCTGTTGTTCTTCAACTCTTAGCAGTCCCACGGCAGACGGGTCATCTGAGAGGCCAGGCAATGTACTCAGTTGTCTGATATCTTCTGTCTCCACAGCAGCTATCCCAAAAGCCCAACGATGTCCTTTTGGGTCCTTGAAATATCCATTTCTGAGATAGTCTATGCCGAGAATGCACGGGGCCTCCGGGCCAGTCACGATGGGGTGTTTCTGCCACTCATTCCCAGTTAAACTCACTTCAGCTTCCAGTACAGTCAGCTGCTGGGATCCTCCTGTCACCCCACAAATGGAAATGGGTTCTGCTCCCACATACCTTGATGGCATCAGAGTACATTGAGCGCCTGTGTCAACCAAAGCCGTGTATTTTTGTGGGTCAGCTGTGCCAGGCCATCGGACCCACACAGTCCAAAAGACCCGATTATCCCTTTCCTCTACCTGGCTAGAGGCAGGGCCCCTCTATTCCTGGTTCTGGTGCATGTTGCTCCCTTCCGGTGAGTATGTTCCTGAGGTCCCTTCAAGAGGATCAGTCATACTATCATTCTGGTATCGTCTGGAGTTCTGTGTGCGAGAGACCGGAGCAATGTTGACTCTAGATGCGCTTCTTGTGGTATTTGTCCCTCTCTTTAGTTCACGTACCCTGGCTGCTAAGGAGGAGGTGGGTTTTCCATGCCACTTACTCATGTCTTCTCCATGTTCCTGAAGGAAAAACCAGAGATTACCTCGTGGGGTGTATCCTCTCTCCCTGGTTGGGGGACGCCGGCTCCTAATGGCAGAGACTCTTGTTGGTTCTGGCGAGATCTGGTAAATCTCTTCCTTAAGTTCCTTTTTCAATTTCTGATGGCCTTCTTCAATCAAACTCCGGACTTGCTCAGCCAAAAGACTTGTTTCCACGGATGAGACATGGGTGCGAAACGGGGCTGTGACGGTGTCCTCGTAAATCCTCAGTTTGTTCACCAGGACGCCCACCCTGTCCTCGCCTTCCCTCCATTGCAGCGTTGCCAGGTAACGGGAGTATATCTCTGGTCCCAGGCGTGCGAACCTCAACCACATCTGTGACGTGCACTGGACACCATCTGGGCTCTTAGGAAATCTTTCGTCTTCTGAGAAAATGATCTCCAGCACAGCCAATTCCCTCAGGCACCGGATACCTTGTTCCATTGTGCTCCATTTTCCTTGGTGCACCTGGAGGTCTTCTTTACAAAGGTACCTGTCCCTGACACTTGTAAGCAGTCGCCGCCAGAGGCTGAGAGTTTCTTGGGTTCTCCCGATCCCCTGGTCAATGACCACATCCCAGGACAGAGATCCCAGCTGCCTCGCCTCACTTCCGTCCAGAATGGTGTCATTGGCTGCAGCGTCCCAAATGCGGAGCAGCCAGGTCAGGATGGACTCGTTCGTCTGGCGCGTGAATTCCCTCCGCAGGTCACGCAGCTCACCCAGGGATAGTGACCGAGTGATGATCTCCGGCTCTGCCTCTTCTGCTGGGTGCAAAGGTCCTGCTGCATCCTCGTCAGTCACTATGCGGACTGACTTGCTTTTTGATTTCTTCTTCTGAACGGGGGCAACTGCAATCGGTTTAGGCTGTTCTGGTTCAGTGACAGTTTGTGTGGAGATGCTTACAGCTCCTTTGGTTTTTTCCTTCTCTGTGTCAGTCTGGATGGACATGGACGCTGTGGTCTTGTGTCTGGGTTCTTTCTCCTCTGTGTCAGTCTGGATGGACATGGACGCTGTGGTCTTGGGTCTGGGTTCTTTCTCCTCTGTGTCAGTCTGCGTGGACATGGACGCTGTGGTCTTGGGTCTGGGTTCTTTCTCCTCTGTGTCAGTCTGCGTGGACATGGACGCTGTGGTCTTGGGTCTGGGTTCTTTCTCCTCTGTGACAGTCTGAGTAGAGATGGATGCTGTCACTTTGCTTTTGGTTCCTTTCTTCTTTGCGACAATCGGTGTAGACATTGTGCTTGTTGCTTGGCTCCTTTTTTTCCTCTCATCCTGAGGATGCTGTGCCATAGCTCTGATCCTAAGCATAGTGTACACAGTGCAGGTCATGGAGAAAAAAGAGAAAAGAACTGCCAAAAAGATTATGCCATCCTTAACATCCACAGGGAACTCAATATTTTCAAAAACTGCTGTGTCCGGTCTGAAAGGCTGGAAAAAAACATTCTTTAATCCTCCCCCCAGGGGCTGAGTATGATTGTTGAGGCCCCAGATGTAGCAGCCTAAAGTAGGACAGGCAGACAAAGTTGAGTATATATTCCGAATTATGTTCATTGTCTCGGAGGTTATCATGCAGTAGGCATAATACACTAATAAAGCAAATTTTATACCATACCCTGGTCTACACAGGAGCATTACAATCGGCAGATAGGTCCCCATGTGCGGAAAAATATAGAGAGCTAGGTACAAGACCCATGTAAGCATGTTGAGCACCATAGTGAGTAGATGGCTTCTACAATACAAAATTGTAATTCTGACTTTTCTCAGCAGCCTAGCCCCACGTTGGGCGCCAAATTATGTGCTAGTTTGGAAACAAACCAGTGAGAGGCACCAAGTCAGAATAACAATTTAATGGAAATTAAAGAAAAGGAAAAGAAAGTAAAAGAAAACACTGACAGAGTCAAGATACAACCTGAGTCCCTGTTAGGCAGGGTAGTGGTAGCAGTCTGGTGGAATGGTGGCTGCAATCCTCTGAAGTGGTGATCCTGTAGTAGAAGGGGTCTGCTCTTCCTCAGAAAATCCAGCGGTGGCTGTGTAGCTCCTGTCCTCTGGAAATCCAGTGGAGTCCCTTTGATGCTCAGAGTCCCAGTTATATCCATGATGGGATGCTTGGTTCCTCCCTCTGGGTGGAGCATCTCACAATGGGGTAATGAGTCATGAGGCCAGGTGTTGATTAGGCTCGTTAACAGAAGATAGTCCAGAGGGAGTTATCTCTGAGTCATGCAGCAGGACAATGATGGGCCATTAACAGAAAGATAGTCTGGGGGGAGGAGGCAAGGAGACACTGCCCCACCTGATTTCAACAGCTCATGAGGATGGTAATAGAATACACCTCAACCCAGGACAGTGAGAAATGTCACAAAACTACAAATTGCATTGTTACAATTGTGGGCTATAAATCCACATAGAGCACAGTAACTTGTGAGGTGATTTGGAGTTCATGTAGGTCTGTTGGACTCAGTGCCACAACATCTGCAATCACTTAACAGCCTTCACCTAATAAATGTCTGCTGAAAAACTCACAATTTATTCTTATTCCTGTACTGAATTATATTTCAGTATGTGTATACTTGATAAAACACAACAAAATGCTTCAAAGTCCTAGTCCCAAAATACAGAAGCATTACCAAAAAATTCTCACTAGCTAGAAGAGGATGCCTTATTAGTTACCTCAAGATCTTGCAAAATATGATCCTGAAAACTTCCTCAAATGCTACTTAAGCCAGCACTTTTTCAAAGCACAACTTGGTCTCACATAGCTTTAGGACATCTGACTGCAGTACCGTAATAAATTGTATTATTTCAAATGTCTTTGTTTTCCTAAAAAATTCAATGTGGGGACATGTTTTACTGTAGTGTCTCTCAGCTTGGTGTACTTAGAGAAATTATACTGATTTGTTTCTTTACAACAAACTTTACTTTGTGCTCAAGCCTTCTACATTTCATTATAGATTGGAAGTTGAAACAGGAAAAGAAAATCTGCTGAAAAGATCTAGATCTCATTTCATCATTGTAAGCAGAAGAGACATGGCATGCACTCAAACAAATACTACATTTTCTAATCCTGATTTTCATGAATAAACCAAGTGCTGTACTGTGAAACGTGTTGTTGGGTTTTTAAAAACCTAGATCATATAAGACAGTGAATTTTATACTTCATGACAGTGGGCCCTTTTTTCTTTTTCCAGGAGATAAAAGGAAAATTAAGGTTTGATTCCTTTAGTGCTTAGACATTCTAGACAATGCATTCTTTATTGTGCCAGCTACATAATAAGTGAATTTTTGTGTCACCTGTTTCATATCTCAGTACAAATACAGAAGAAACAACTGTATTTGTAGTGGTGAGAAGTCACTGTTGTTTTATTATCCTGTACCCTTTCTGAAGTTGAAGGTAAGGAGGCAGTAATGCTACAACAGAAACAATGCCTTTGTAGATGGACACGGATGGATTATATGGTTGGATTTGTCTCTCAGAATGTTGGAGGCTGAATGATAATGAAGTTGATGGAAGTGGTACTTACATTGTCTTTTATTAATTTGTGGTTGATAAGCTATTCAATAACTTACTCGGAGTGATTTAACCATTTACAAACAAATCTCCTACCACCTCCCAAGCTAAAGGAAACAAACCCTTGAGATAAATGTGTAAAGGAAGAAGTAGTTTTAGGAGAGGGGTGGACAGGTTGTGTTTATTTTGCTTTGTAAGTTGGTTTGTTGGGGGTTTTTGGTTGGGCTTGGGGTTTTTTGGGTTTTTTTGGTTGGTTGTTTTTTTTTCTCGGTGTGACTATTAACTGAAGATGAATTCTGTGATCTGCAAAACCAATGGAACTTCTTTTGGTACATATTGGCTTCACTTCACCTCTATCCTGTGCTGTATCAACTCCAAAATCCCCCATGTGTCTTTTGATGTTCTCACAAGGGAAAAGACAAAAAACTGAGACTTTTGGGTAGCTAAGCATGTACTTTATGATAGGCTGACTGTTAGCCGGATCCTAACTCATTAGCCAGATACTAAGAGTATAAAACAGTTGATGTTTTCCTACCTTTCCTCAGTAAGGACAGTGATTTATATCTCTCTTCAATATGTAACTACTAAGCATTTTTTCAAACAAATTCTGGGATTTGAATTATCTGCCCACCCTTAAAGTTGACTGAAGGATCAAAAACTATGGAGTAACTTAAAAAACTTGTATATTTAATTTACTTGAGAATCTAGACTAAGAGCAAAATAACATTCTCACACAGCTGCACAATAGAAATAGCAGTCAGATATTTTTCATCTTTAATTACACCTGTCCTGGCACTGACAATAATTTTTCATGTCAGTAAAACAAGGTTTGACAAAGCAGTAAACTGCACCTTTCATTTGCATGTTTAGTGTGAAGCAGAAGTATTATGTTATACTCACATAAGTGAAACTGAGTCGATTCCTACAGATTTGCACTTTACTGATTCATATATCATTACCTTTTTTTTTTGTCAGAAAAACTTTGTCATACATAATCTTGTAGTGATATTTATAATGCAAGTCTGACTCTGTGAAGCTGACTTAGTCTGTTGAAGATAACATAAGGATATGGGGTTTGTCAGAATACATAGCTAATAGCTAATCAGTATAAGAGACAAAGACAAGAGACAGAATAAGCAAAAAATGAGATACCCAGCCACATAAACCAGAAGGCAGAGGAGATAACATTGAAAGTAACAAAGATCGTATCTCTAGTCACTGATCAAGGGACAACTGAAGGAATCACTTTGAGCTGAGCTTTGAAGAAGTTCAACCAGAACTTTGAAGTTGAGAAGAAACTAGGGACACCAGATAGTTATTGGGCCTCCTGAGAAGTGAGGAAGTTTGTGGGATTTCATAAAACTTCTAGGGATGTTCTGAGGGCGCTGTGTGCATGTGGAGAATTATTATGGGATCTTTAGGAGAAGGTCCAAATGCAGGGAAAGGTAGGGACTGAGTTGGATCAGAGAGGAGCAGTGAGGCCAAGTGGGGCCACATCAGTCTGCTTGTGGGGCCAAGTCCTGCTCCTGACTAGTGTAGCCTTCCTCCCTTTCACTAATTTCTTCCTATCTATTTTCTATGTGACCTTGTTCTCCATTCTGCATCTAGCAGAGATAGGACGTGCTAAAAGATTTCAAGCCAGACTAGCCAGTGAAGAAGAGGGCAGGGTAGCATCTTCAAAGACCCAAGATCTGAACTGTGAATGGATAAGGTATGTAGGATCCTGACAGGCATATTTTATTAACTTAGGCCATTCTAATATTCAGTGGGTCTATGAATATCAGTGTGCTTGTGAGATGAAAATATGTGTCCTGTTAAACAGGCTTTGGTGCAAGTATTTACATTCATCTTGAATTTAAATATATTTGGAAGAATTAATTTTATTCAGGTATTTCAATTCTTGAATAAAAAGAATAATTTACTTGAGGGTTTTGTACTTGCAATTCCCTTGTTTGCAGATGTTTGCTGGGTTTTGTAAAAGAGAAAAGATATGAACGTAGTTTTCCAAAACTGATGATAAAACTTTGCCAGCTTTATGAAATGCCAGAAAAAAAGACATCTATAATTTATGATATTTTATAACAATATAAATCCCTTGGAACACACAGTGTTGAAAACACACATTGGAGTCTTGTCGATAATGCTTAGCAGACGTTCCTGTTGAGTTTTTGGGGTTGTTTTGCATTTTAATCCTAATTTTTCATTCAGTCTATGAAAGGTAATATTTGAGACTTATGAATAACATTGTATCAGAGGTCATCGGTGTTAGTCACTAAAAATCAATTCTGAGCAGCCAGGTTACACAGAGACACTGTGGTGACAACGAGGTCTGCTCTCAGGGGCTGACTGCAACAGCTTGATGTTAGACTACACGGCAGAGAAAGGAGCAGTGCTCATCCCAGCCCCTGGGAAAGGCACTCAGATTAAGTTTTCTGCTTGAAAAATGAGAAATCAGATATTGTGTTCATAGGAGGGAAGAGGGAGTTTGTATGAGATAAACAGTAATGGGAATTTTGCTGACAAGATCAATCTTTTATTTCAAAGTTCAGCGGGGAGGGGTTTGGTGCTGCTTTTTTCCCCCCTTGTTTCTGTTGTTATTAAAGAGTGAAACTGAAACTCCTGTCATATTTGTCTTCACTTTCCCATCCTTAGTGATCATTAATTTCATGAACATGTGACGTCTTCCTTTTTGGTTTTTTTTTAAGCCTCATTATACTGTTAGTATGAGTACATCTTTTATGGTTTTGACTTGAATATTACTACATCTCCCATGTGCCATTTTTTTCCAGATGCCTCCAATAATAGAAACAAACTGGGCCATGCATGAAACTGTTATACTTAGGGTTTTCTTATACGAAATGAAAGCAGACGAATTAAAAGGGCTGTTAGCCTTTCTTTTCCATTCTTCATACCACGTCTGATACCATTAGAATACAAACATTTGATGTGATCTCCCCTTCTGGAGGCATTCAAAACCCACCTGGGCACTCTTCTGTGTAATCTGCTATTAGTGACCCTGCCTTGCCAAGGGGGTTGGACTAGAAAATCTCCAGGGATCATCCAAGTGAGAAAGGTTTTCAGACTCTGTAAAGCATTGCTTAAAATGCCATTTATTAGAGATAAAAACTATAAAGACAGAATACTGTCAATAATCCTATGTCCCTTCAGATACTGGTAACCTTAACTTGTGCTGCCTTGAATGGGCTTTCCATCTGGAAATGGAATCACTGGTACTAACAGGCAGCTGTAAACAGGTTCCTCTGTTATCATCAGAGCTGAAGTTTATATGGTGACTGTGGAATACGGCCTCAGTGCCAGGCTGTGTGTGTAGCACAGCATGAGCCAGGGAAGACTCAAATGGTGTCTTGATTACCACTCCTTGGTGTGCAATGCTCTTCCAGCCACAGGCACTATGACGGTCAAAAAGATGCTCAGGGTGACTGTAGCTTTCCCACTAACCTAGAAGCTGTTGTCCTGGGGGAGCATGAAGGCACAATTAATGAAATAACAAAATGAGCTTTCTTCTCCTCCACACTGTCTAAATAAAGATAATTAAAACAGATTAAATATAAGATACTCTTGCTATAAGAGAACCCAGTGGTGGTTTCTTGAGTGCTATGCCAAATTATCTATTTTAGGCACTTTTTGAAAATTAGGAGGAGAATCTAAATTAATAGTGAAGTAGAATTGAGACAGTAGATGCTGATTTCATATCAAAACTTCAAAAGATACTTATGCTTGTTGACAGATAAGAGTATTTGTTCTTACAACTCACTGTTGCCTTATAGTGGCGCTTCAGTAAAAAAATTATAATTTCTGAACAGGAATGTGAGGTCAGAGTGATAGTATCTGCTTTTTTTTTTTTTCATTCCTTACCTTCTCTGGAGACCCAACTAAATCTATGCTGTGAGCTGAAGGGTCACAGCTTCTTAATTATACAATTAACTGACTTCTGCTGACTCAGTTCAAGAAGTCTATTACAAAGAGATGAATTCAGCAGGATTCCAAAGTTAAACTTTCATTGTATTAATATTATATTGACAATGTCCAGGTACCTTATAAGTGATCCTGACTTAAGAGCAACATGTAATGGGAATTCTCAAAGTTACAAGTTTTTTTGAATGAGAGGGAAAAGTCAACTTTTTGAAATACTTATGCAAATCTTTACAGTAATTCAGCATATATTGATGCCTTAGGTTTTAACTTTTTATATTTTTCAAATCCTGTACTGCCTAGTGTGTAACTCTGAAGTTTCTTGTGGCCTTTTAGCTGCTGTTCTCTCGTGCTAGTTAGACATAACAAGCTTCCCCTCAAGGACACCTAGATTGTCCTAGGCCCAAAATGTGTAAATGAAGAGGAGGGCAAACTTGGGGTAGTTACATCATTAACTGAAGTTCTAATTGGAGAATTAACCCTGGTATGCAAATGAACTGAACTTATAAAAGTGTGAAGAACTCGTGACTCGGGGTCCATCTTGGGTGTAGCCTTTGGCCTGCACAGGGTGTACCTTGAAGGCCCTTCAAATAAATACCTACCTTTGTTCCCTTATTCTTGTCTAGTCTCTGTTTTTAGGTGGCCACTTCAGACATCAATATGAATTAAAAAAAAAAAGTTCAGGCTGAAATAAAACCACTGTATGCAAAATATCAATCATAAAATTAAACAATTACCTTCAAAGAGAAGGATTTTTTGCTTGTTTTGTTGTTTTGTTGAGTTTTTTTGTTTGGTTTTCTTGGCTTTTTAGTTTTTTATTTGTTGGAAGAGGAGGAAAATATAATAGAGGGCGCTTTTTTTTTCCCAAAAAACAAATTTTAAAGTCAGTAACACTATATAGAAAAAATCCTGATTCTTATAACTCAAAAATAGGTCTGCAAAAGATAAGGTAGAAATAATGGAGCTTGTATTTCTCGAAGTGGTGAGTACTTAGGAAGAACAGAATGGATGTTATGATGATTTTCAAAGTGTTGCAATGTGGCCCATTTTTAATTTGTGCCCCTTTAAGCATCATTGATCCTTAAGGTTACCAAATACTTCCTAAAATTTTTTCACTAGTTACAAGGGTGAAAATTACAAAAAGCAGCACATCTCTTCATAGTGAATTCAGTATCACAAGACAAAGCCATGTACAGCGTTACTGATATTGAACCTTGATGAAATGTTTTGACTTGAACAGAGTAAGTCTATAAAATTTTTCATGATAACAAAAAAGAACCCTTCTTAGGCAAGAATTCTGTGAAATCCAGTGCTGGTAGATAGTAGTAAATACAATTTTGATATCATTACTATGCAATGGAGGAGAATGCAAGGGATAGGCATTCATTCAACCTTCAGTCTGATAGCACATTTAAAACCTAAGTCTAAGAACACTTGATATTTGGAGCAGAAATGAAGAAGATTTCTGTTGGAAATTTATGTTAGTTTATTTTCCCTCAGGTAATATCACAGAATAATTAACTCGGCCAGTTTTATGGAGAGGAGAGTAAAAAAAAATTGAAACTAAAGACAAGGCATTATTCTTTTTGCCTTCTATTCAAGTGTATACCAGGTGTGAATTTAGTACTTGACATAAAATCCAAGCAGAGCTTGAAAAGTGAATTGTACTTCTTCTGTCACAGTAACAGTCTGGTAGATGGTTCTACTCTGAACTGCCTGGAGGGAGAACTCTCTTCTCCTCTATGTTTTTTTCTATCTGATTTCCTTTTACTATGAAAAAGTTAACATTGATTTTCCTGTTGAAGACAAATTGTGGCCATTCTCATCAACTCCAAAAGTAAATATCATGGTGTTTTGCCATATTTTATACTCAGTTTTAATACTGAGCTGGGAAAAAATCCAAACTTCCAAAAAGTCTGGAAGCTGTAACAATGTTTTTGGGTTTTTCTTTGTTTCTTGGGAAAAAATGGGCAAATTTTTCTGTTGTGAGATAATTAATTTAGTTTAGATTTTTGTATTTTATAAATGAATAATCATAATTTACAGCTAGATCTAGAACGCAAACTATGTCAAAGAAGTATTTTTCCATGTATATGCATGTCAGAGACTGCAATATTATACTTTATGACTTAAATATTTTCTTGAAGGACTTTTAAAACTGTATTACAAAAGCTGCAGAGAAGACTCCCACACCCTGAATGGAGCCCTGACAGAGGCCTGACACTACTCACTGATGAAGATAAGACAAAGTAACAACTCAGGGAGGGGGACATTCACTGAGCACAGGCTTAACACCTCCAAGGTGACGACCACAGCCCCAGAGCTATCAGCTGCCAGGCTTGCAGAGACCCTCACACCAAGGGGTGGAGAGAGGAGAGGCTCTGGGTATCTTGGAAAAGCCTGTGGTCAGAGGTGCAGTGACTGCCCATCCTCCACTGTGCAGAGGAGCCCAGCTCAGGGGTCCTCACTGGGAGGGGGAAGCTTATCCACAGCAGAAGGGGGTGACATGGCCCATCACAGGGGCTCCTCTCAAAGGGGTCCCCAGACCCTGCACCAGAGCACCAGAGATGATGCAACACACCCTCAGTGTTGCAAGGGACAGTGTGTCAAGCTGGCTCCTGCAAGAGAGGCACATGGGCGTTCCCAGCTGGCCCGAAGTGTATATTAATCCATGGAATTCTGTACTATTTGGTGTGTGGTGTGGTGGCCACAGCAGCGACAGGGGACCCTCACCACCAGCAGACCAGATGGAGGGGAGCAATGAGACATCATTGGGACCCTCGAATGGGTGATATGCTTCCACCTAACCCCTGCCACCTCTCCCTGTTCCCCCACCCCCCACACACACTTCTTTCTCCGTTCCTTTCTTTTTTTCTTTTATCTTCCCTCCTCTTTGCCTCTTTTATTATTAAATAAAATACATCATTTTTTGGCATCAACATTTAATCTTGCTTGGTTTTAATCTCGTTTCTGGGAACATTTTGAACTTTCTAAGTTCTTTCCAGTTTATGCACAGAGACTTAGCTTGCTTTGCTTTTCTGGGTTTAAACTGGATTGCTACAATGCAAAAACTCACTTCTGGAAAAAATTGCTGATGAGACTGGGTAAGTTTGGAATGGACCCCAGTGTGCCATCTGGTCCAACCTCCCTGCTCAAGCAGGGTCAACCCAGAGCACATGGTACAGGATTGTCTCCAGATGGTTCTTGAATATCTCCAGGGAGAGACAGTTCATGACCTCTTTGGGCAATCTGCTCCAGTGCACAGGTACCTGCACAGTAAAGAAGTTCTTTCTCTTATTCCAGTGGAATCTCCTGTGTGTCAGTTTCTGTCTGTTGCTTCTTTTGCTATTGCTTGGCTGCACCAAGAAGAGCCTGACTCCATCCTCTTGACATCTCCCTTCAGATTCTTGTAGTCATTGACATGCTCCTCCCTCTGTTGTCTCATCTCAAGGCTGAACAGGCCCAGCTCCCTCAGCCTTTCCTTGTACAAGAGATGTTCCAGTCCCTTAAACATCCTTGTCACCCTCCACCAGACCGATTACAGGAGCTCCATGTTTCTCTTGTACTGAGCTCATTGGGATGCATCATTCTTGAGTCTGGAAGAAGTGATCCCTGAATATCAACCAACTTTCTTGGATGCCTCTTCCCTGCAGGCCTTGTTCCCATGAGATTCTTTCAAGAAGATCCTTGAAGGGCTTATGTTTAGGTCTCCTGAAACCCAGATTTATTATGGATATACAGTATATGCATATGGCCGTTTCTAAAAACATCACAGATTTTTTTCCTCCAGGGCAATGTTTGCCTCATAAAATTAAGTAGTACTAGTAGCTGCTGTTAAATGATCTAATATTTTGTCTAATAAGACAGGAATATGCCCACTGAGAAATTTCTGTGCAGTAAAAAATGAAGGCACACTGAAATGCACTGTGGTCTTTGTTATACTTTCATTTCTTTGCCCTGAAAGACATCACATACTTTAAGAACAGATAAAATGCAACAAAAAATTATTGATTCTATATTGGAATAAAGAAGAAAATGCATACAACAATAATGAAAGGTCACATTTATCTAGAAAATCTCCTAAATGCTTAGACAGGTGTCAACTTCTGTCATTTTTTCATATTTTCAGGAAAATGTTAACAAGGTATTGTCTCTTTTCACTCTCATAAATTACAAGAGAAACTGAGGGATAGGCTTACGTCTTAGAAACATGTAGGAAGGTGATTTTTCAAAGAAATTATGATTATTGCACTATTTTAAGAACTGCAAAATTTTAGTTGCCTTGCCACAGATTAGAGTCAACAAATCGTTGCAAACCAACCAACCAACAAACCAACCAAAAAATCTCTAAAACCTATGTGTGATAAGAACACCAAACAACTGAGTGCATGGGATTCAAAAAGTAGAAAATTCTGATTTGAAATTTGCCTGTACAATTTCAGTGTTAAATTTGAAATAAGTGGAATAGAAGTCAGTTGAAGGATCATTTCAGAAGAGTGAAACAGAAGCATTGTTACTTTCACTGCACTTTATTGAGGTAGTTGGTCATACACAATGTCAAAGTATCTTGACTTAAAACCAATCAGGGAGTCTTCAGGTGAAACAGGGAAAATATTTTAAACTTATTCAGTAGTTACTCAGTTGAATTGAAAAAAAAAAATTCATAGTATTATACTATATTTTGCTTCACCATTTAATTTGCTTTGCTGTATACCTTTATATGTGAATTGTTAGCCTGAAACCATACAATTACATTGTAAGTAGTTGTACCTTGTGGCTTCTTCTAAGCTATCAGTAAGATTATCGATTGTTTTTACATGAATCCGGCTTTTTATATGTTAACAGTGAAATCAAAATTGAGAAAGAAACTTTTTATAAAAAATAGGAAAAATATGCCTCTTTTCACTAAGATTTATTTAATTAATTATTTTAACCAAGCAATAGTATATAGTTCAGAAAGTAGAAAAATGCTATGGATCTGAGCCAAAGGCCACTGGAATCAGTAAGAGTATTTCTATTGACCCCAGCTGGCTTTCACTGTAACTTAATTGGGCTAATACATATTTTAAAATTTTGTCTTCTTGCAAGAGTAATTCTAACCTAGAGGTTTATTAAATGTCTAATAAAAGCTGTAATTTAGTTTTTGTGAAATCCATCACTGGTCCTGCTTTTAAAGAACAAGGAGTGTTTGCCAATTCTATCTCTCCCAACCCACATGAACCCTTTTATAATTTCCACTATATGAGGCAGCTCCTTCTCAGAAATACCAGAAAAAAACCCCATCATTTCCATGCTCTAGATGAAGCTGAGAGTGAGGATTATAAAACAGAGAAGCTGCAGTAGGAAAACAGGGGCCAGAAAACACTTGAGAATGTGGGTTAATAAATTGAGAATTTGTAGTAGCATGATAGGGGCAGAACCACCACAGAATAGATCTTGTGGAAGTTATCTCCCTAGCTTTTTCACTGTTTCCCAGTACCTGGAGAGCATTTCAAACCAGACATAGCTTCAGTGACCTTAAAAAACTTTGGGATGAATTTGTTAAGTATTTGTTAAGCATTTTTGCCCAGTGTTGAGATTTACTGATCTGCAGTGATGACATACTATGTACCTTCTGAAAAATGAAGCCAAGACTGAAGTTTCAACATTGATTCTCAAGTAATCGCTTGTATCCCAGGGTCCTACTGGAACTACCCTCAAGTAGAATGAGTTTGTGTATCAGAATCTTTTGGTTCATGATCTGAACAGTTTATCATCTCTTTCTCAGCAGTACTTGAAATGTTGCTTTCTTTTTGGTTCTGTATCAGCTTCTGATTTTGTGGGACTTGTTTTTGTGCAATACAAATAAATTGTTACTGAAGACTCTGTTTTTGACCTGGCTTTTCTTTCACCGAAGTCAAAAAGAAGTTGTCACTACCTTTAAACAATAACTGTGTATCTGTTCCATGATTATATTTCCTGAGCATATACTTCATAGTTGAATGTTAAGCTGCTTCATATTAGGTATTTCTAACTCTGTCTTTCTACCAGTGCCTCTGGATTATTTTAGATTTGCTTTCTCAAAGTGATGTTGAATTGCTGTCAAATATAATTTTTCAGAATGACGTCCTTGTCACAATCTGTAGTTCTAGTGAAAATACTCTTATATTAGTTGAAGAGAGTGCAATTACCTGCAAGTCATTTTGCATAAAGGATAAATGGAAAGTGTCTCTGACATGCTTGATGGAGGTTAGCAACCCTTTCAGATTTAATGAAATGTTGTGGATATTTTCATTCTTGATGGAATTTCCTTTACTTCTAATTAGAAGGCAACAGATGTTTAAGTGAAGGTAATACAATTAAATTGGCTGTGGGTGAAAATACGCATGCCATTGTTCCATGCTTGAAGGCTTGCACTGTGTATGCTTGGTAAAAGTACATGTGTCTAACCTGTGGGCCAGCTGGAATGAAGGGAATAAAGATTTGGGTTGTCTTGGAGGGCTGTGACTGTGTTAAGGCCTTTTCAAGTTCATGAGGAGCATGGGATCAGATTGATAGTGACTACAGTTCATTGACACTTTAGGCTAGCCTTTAAATATTTATTCCTTTAGTGATGTGTCTCTAACAATATACAGAGGGAGAGTGACCTGCTGATCATGCGGTTGTCTGGGATTTGGGGGTCAGTCCTCCATTCTCCTTGCATAGAGTCTGTAGGAAATTGTATAAACCACAATTTTCAAATTGTGAAATGTAGTTACTAGTACTGCAACATTTTAGATCACTTTTGCACAGACCTATTTATTGGTGTGAGATGCTCAAGTCCCAAAAAAGAAGAGGTCATGTAAATGGCTGAAATACGTAAGACCAGAGAATCCTGATTAAATGGCAGAAATAAACTTGACAACAAACAGATTTGATCCCATTCAGTCTCTAGTTTATCCCTTTATCCAGGGAATTATTATCTTCCTTCAGCTTATTTTGTGGAACATATTGCTCTTATTAATTTTATTTAGCCTTTGGCTTACCAGAAAATTTAGCAAAGCTACTAATTTTGTCTTCTCCCTGCTCCCCTTTGACCCTGTCCTTCTCCTCTCACTTCTTGCCATCACTGATACAGTTCAACAAGGGAAAGTGAGAGATTCTGAACCAGGAAAGGGGTAACCAATGGGATGTACGAACAGATTGCGGAATGAGATGCTGTGAAGCAGTGTGAAAGAAAGGGACCTGGGGATCCTGATCAATGGCAAGTTGAACATGAGTCAGCAGTGCCCTGGCAGCCAGGAGGGCCAGCCCTGTCCTGGGGTGCATCAGGCACTGCATCGCCAGCCGGGCAAGGGAGGGGATTGTCCTGGTCTCCTCTGTGCTGGGGTGGGTCACCTCGAGTGCTGGGGGCAGTTTTGGGTGACACAATGTAAGAAACACATTAAACTATTAGAGAGTGTCCAAAGGAGGGTAATGAGGATGGTGAAGGGCCTTGAGGGGAAGCCATATGAGGAGCAGCTGAGGGCACTTGGTCTGTTCAGCCTGGAGGAGACTGAGGGGTGACCCCATTGCAGTCTACAATTTTCTTGTGAGGGGAAGAGGAGGGGCAGGCACTGATCTCTTCTCTGTGGTGACTGGTGACACGACCTGAGGGAATGGCCTGAAATTGTGTCAGGGGAGGTTTAGGTTGGATATTAGGAAAGGATTCTTCACCCAGAGGGTGTTTGGGCACTGGAACAGGTTCCCCAGGGAAGTGGTCACAGCACCAAGCTGGACAGAGTTCAAGAAGTGTTTGGACAGTGCTCTCAGGTACACGTTGTGACTCTTGGAGTTGTCCTGTGCAGGGCTAGGAGTTGGACTCAATGATCTTTGTGGTTGCCTTCCAACTCAGCATCTTCTATGATTCTGTGTGTCTGTGCTGTCTTCCCATGTTTTAAATCTAATGGGGAATAATTTTCTCTTTACAAATTTGCATGACAAAAAAAAGTTTGAAAGAATCCACTTTTAGTTTGTATGGGGAACTCGGCATGTCAGGTTATTATTAAATAAAAAGAAAATTAAAGTATACTAGAAATTTAAAGAAGAGGATAACACCTGAATCCATGAGCAAAAATAATGAGATTATCAACTCTGTGTTCCTGAGGTTAACCCAGACTTTATTCCCCAAACCACAGTAAATGAATAATTCCTGCTCAAATAGATATATGTTGTTAATTATTGTGGCAGATAGTTCATTCCCAGGGTGGAGTTAAAAACAACATCTCCTATTCTCTAAAACTACTTAACTACTCTAACAGCAGCCAGTGGGAGCAACACTGTTCCTAATGAGCAGTGACATCAAGACTGGATGTTTGCTCTGAACATTGCACATGAGGTGAAATAAGCTGTGGGATAGGACAGGCACAGGAAGTTCTTTGCAGAACTTATAAGAAGGTATATAAATATATATGTATATATCTGTGTGTATATATATATAAAATATTTTTTCATTATGTCTACATTTCCTTAATGGTGTAGGGAGTAGGGGTTGGGGGAGGTGACATTGCAAGTGATGATTCTATGAGCATTTTTTATTTGAAAAGCTGCTTCTACCAGTGGAGTCAAGCTGTCATATTTAACACAACTAGTCACACTGCAGTCACTTAAAATGTTTGCTCACACATTGACTAATGGGACAACAGTTGCAAGATGCACCCCAGCTTCATCCTCTGAAGAAAACTGTTGGACTGAAGCAGGCTAGATTGGACCCAGTAGCCACCAGTGGCTTCTGGGGTAGATATTCATAATGGTCCTTAATCAGTCCTTTATTTCATCAAAGGTGTATAGAATCCTTTAGTCTTTGTATGCATATGGAAGCTACCACCCTCCTGAATGTGGTCTGAGGTACTCAACCTATTGTTGGTACTGGATGTGCTGTGGCCCTCTAGGGATTCAGGAGGTTCTCGGTGCCAGATTATTGTTATGTATTATGCATGATTATTGTTACAGAATCAACAGTTACAGATTCACAGAATATGCTCAGTTGGAAGGACCCCACAAGGATCATTGAGTCCAGCTTCTGGACTTGCACAGGGCAGCTCCAAGAGTCCCGCCATGTGCCTGAGAGTGTTGTCCAAACTCTTCTTGAACTCTGTCAGGCTTGGTGTGCTGTGACCACTGCCCTGGGGAGGCTATTCCAGTGCCCAACTGCCCTCTGGGTGAAGAACCTTTGCCTAATATCCAATCTAAACCTCCTCTGACACAAATTCAGGCCATCCTCCTGGGTCTTGTCACACAGAGAAGAGATCAGTGCCTGCTCCTCCTCTTCTCCTCACAAGGAAGTTGCAGACTGCAGTGAGATCTCCACTCAGTCTCCTCCAGGCTGAGCAGATCAAGTGACCTCAGCTGCTCCTCATATGGTTTCCTCTCAAGGCCCTTCACCATCCTCATTGCCGTCCTTGGTACACTAACAGTTTAATGTGTTTCTCACATTGTGTCACCCAAAACTGCCCCCAGCACTCGAGGTGAGGCTGCCCCAGTGCAGAGCAGAGCAGGACAATCCCCTCCCTTGCCCGGCTGCTGATGCTGTGCCTGATGTAGCCCAGGACAGGGCTGGCCCTCCTGGCTGCCAGGGCACTGCTGACTCATGTTCAACTTGCCATTGATCAGGACCCCTAGGTCCCTTTCCTTCACACTGCTTTCCAGCTGCTACCCTGCAGAATTTATCAGTCACTGGTCAACTGCCTTTTCAGAATATATTTTTCCTAGGAAGGCTTTTCCATCCAGGTACCTAGAAACCCATTCATAGGAAATTCACACCATTGAAGCCTTTTGGCACCACCACTGCTCATCCTTATCAAAGTTCATTTTACAGTATTTTCACTTTACCTGACCACTGGCACTTCATTAGATCTGTAATCATGACATTTACTTGTAAGTTTTTATGCTACACTGTGACCATGATTATCATGATTAATAAAGCACTACATACAAATGTAATTAAACACAGTGAAAAGTGCACTAAGAGGGGCAAAATAAAATTCCCCTTTGGGTTCCATTCCTTAAAAGCACGGGCCTGATATCTCCCCATGAAACACTGATAATGGTAATATGTTTTCAAGTCTTTATGCAAGTGTTCTTTTATCCAGTATGTTCTCTTTTCTCTATTAATTTGCAGAATATTAGTACATGTACAATAGATTTCCAGTTCTTTTATACAAGTACTGATATTAAATATCATGGTATCATTGTCCTGTAACTTAGCACAGAGAAATTACTGGCCATTACTGACCATCATATCATACATATGATAATGATTATGAAAGCATCCTTGTGCCAGTCGCATTTTTTGATATTGATGACTTGATCTTACTGAAAAGTCTCAGCTAAGCAAAACTGCTTTCAAAGTTATATTTGCTTTAAATGTCTTAGAAACCTTTTAGCAAGCATTATCAGGTCATTTTGTTCCAAACTATACAACCAAAGAAATTGCAAACAAAAAAATAACACCTTGTTGTTTTTTTGTTGGTTTTTTTTTTTAAATAATAGAAGAAACATATTTTCAAATTAAACTGTATTTTACAAGAATTGTGTACTATATTCAGTTACTGTAGCTGCTTTGTATATTACAGAATGACCTAAAAACAACATTTTCCTTCAGAGGAAAAAGACTTGTCCAGTGTGGAAACAGATAGGGCCATATTCATCTTCTCTATCCTAAGGCCAGCAGTGGCTAATTTTTTCAGTCACTGGTGCCAAAATTACTTAAGGAACACTGTAATTTACTGCTTTTTGTACCAGTCTAAATCTATGTCACTGCCAAAGCTGGTGCTAATATGGAAGGATAGCCATTGCTACTGCAGTCATTTATGAGGTGCTTAACTCAGAATTCGAACTACCCTATATTCATTACTGTAGTTTATTCCTTCCTGTGTTAATGGTTTTCAGGAGAATGCCTACCTTTGACTGTATAAAGACATCACTTCATTTAGTATGCAAGCAAATTTTTAAAAAATCATATGGAAGCATCTCCAATTTGTTTACACATGTACTCTTACAAATTGAAAGTAAGATTTCTTTTTTCCACTATGGTTGCATGATCAAATAATTTGGTGGTAAAAATGTTTTATTGTATTACATTACACAGCATAAGCCAATTTTAACTCTAATTATGAAGAAAAGTTTAGCTGGTAGTACCTCAGGCCAATGTTTTTCACTTTTCTTGAGTAATGTCCTGAGAAAATGTATTTTATAAGAGTTTGGTTAGTAGCTAATAAAGCTGAAAAGTTAATGTGTAGGTAGCCTTATCATGTGAACATCTGACAATCAGAACAATTCTGAGAAAGTTCAATAGTACAGGAAAAATCAAAAAGAGTGTCTGTTTTGGTTTTTTCTTTCCTGGCAAAGGAGAAGACAGAGGAATCAACAATTTATCGATCAACAATTCCAGCATGGGGTCCCTCCCACAGGAGACAGTCCTTTATTGTATTTTCCAACATGGGTCCTTCCCATGAGCTGCAGTTCTCAAATTGCTCCAGCATGTCTCTTCCACAGGGCACAGTCTTTCAGGAACAGACTGTTTCTGCATGGGTCCCCCTTAGAGAAGTCTTGCCAGCAAAGCTGCTTCAACATGAGGTCCTCTTTCCATTGGCCCACAGATCCTGCCAGGAGCCTCTTCTAGCATTGGCTTCCCACAGGGTCACAGCCTCCTTTGAGCATCCACCTGCATAGGTGTGGAGTCCTCAAGGGTCTGTAGGTGGATCCCTCCTCCACTGTAGACCTCTATGGGCTGCAGGAGGACAGCCTGCCTCACCACAGTCTTCACCTCAAGCTTCAGGGGAATCTGCTCCAACACCTGGAGCACCTCCCCCCTTCATTCCCCACTGACCCTGCTGTCTGCAGAGTTGCTTCTCTCATGTTCTCACTCCTCTCTCATCTGGCTGCAACTGCTTCTGCCCAGTAACTTCCTTCCATTTCTTAAATATGTTATCCTAGTACCACTGTCACTGATGAGCTCTGATGGCCAGTGGCAGGCCCATCCTGGAGCTGGCTGGCATTGGCTCTGCCAGACATGGGAGAAGCTCCCAGCTACCAGGTGCTGTCTCTGGGGCTGGGGTATGCTCCTGCCACAAACTTACATTCATTCCTTTCTCTTTCATAGTTCCTATCTACTACTATTCACCTGATTTTTTCCTTATTAGATTAACTCAATATGTTAGCTGTTTGTTAGCAAAGGATATTTTGTAGCATCATTTCAACTGTAGTTTTAATGGGCTATACAGATGTGGGTGATTCACAAAGTTCAGTGTGAACTTGAACTGTATTTTTAGAGCAACATGCAATGCAGGGATGAAAAATATATATATAAAAATATATAGTCTCTGTACAGACAGCTGATGGTCAGAAAAATAGTAATTTTTCCAAGAGCCTTGGGTTTGTTTTTTTTTTGGTACTGCTTTGGATTTGAAGTATTCACAGTGTAGGGCTGAGGTACCTTAATAAATTATTGACTGTTTGCATCCAACTGAATTTTTTCCCAAGGTATTCTGAAGCTGTAGGCAACAGGAAAAACTAAAGAAGCAGAATAAGAAACAGTGTATGTTTCAGATGCATGTTCTAAAATTAGAATGTGCCATGCACATTAACTTATTTTGGATTTTCTATTTTGTTTGGTTTGGATTTTTGGTTTTGTTTTGTTTGGGTTGTTTTTAAGCACAGTGAATATAGAAAAATTATTCAGCCTTTTCTCACAAATTATTTTCTCATTTCTAAATTGGAGTAATCACACTGGGATTGCAATTCTCAGAGCTACTGTCATTCATTCAGAGAACAGACCTCCCATGTTGAGTTATATCCAGACAAAAACCGCTTGTATTACAAAGTCAGTGTTCAAAATTAATTTTAGTCAAGGAATGATTGCAGAGAGAAGGCACTAATAAAAATCATGGCTGTAGATAGTTTTCTAGAAGATAAAAAAAAAAAAAAATTGTTCCATAACATAAAATTAATTAATTTAACCTGCTGTATTAACATGAACTTAATTATACTTCTTTGGTCAATATGAGTAATAACTAGGTCTATTTTAAGGATCAAATAAGTTTCAACTCAGTGTAAGCCAGTTACTCTTGTTTGTCATGTTTGCTGAATTGAAACAAAAGCAAGCTGAATTAATTTTTTCCATTCCTGATTTAGGAGTTTTATTGAAAGAAAACAGGATAAGGGTTATGTTTGTATACTATCTGTGAGACTGGGAAGGAAGGGGTTTTGGTTTGTGTTTGTTTTGGTCAGCTGGGGTTCTTTTCCTTTTGTTGCTTTTTATTTAATTTCAGGATTTAAAATCCCAGTAAGTGGTGAAAACAAGTTTATTTTTTTTCCCTGATGGACTTTAAACCCACACCCAACTCACCAGCTCTAACTGAGATGCTGTAACTGCTTTTTCTGTCTTGGTCTCTTAGGACCAAGAAAAGGGGTTGCAATCAAACCTGCACCTCACTGCCATTGGTCTGTAGAATCAAATATTTGTTCATCTCTCTCTCTGTATGTGCCAGTGCACACAATCTGAGCTACAAAATGGTACAGTATTTCTTGTAGCATGTATTTATGTTTTTGCATCTGCAGACACACAAATACCTCTGTACTCTTCCCTTATGGTATAGAAAGATATAACGCCAACCAAGAAGAATTTCTACATGAAATCTTTTAATCTGATGGCCCTGAAATTACTTGTAATAAATTGGTTAGAGCACACTAGTCTGAGGTGTAAATTTGGTTCCCTTTAAGTAAATAAGGAAGTCTATCTGATTCATTAGTATTTGTCACAACTCACTGGTAGAGGATGTGATGTTCACTACGAATCCTCCTCAGGCTGAACAATGACACCAGACACCTGTTAGGCTTTTATTGTACGGTCTCCAAAACTCTAGCAGCCAGCCTACTGCTTTAGACTCACAAGGCACTGGCTAACAAGCCCTTAAAATGTATACAGTACACTTCAATAAGTTCTTAATTCTCACAACACACAATCAAAGGTTCTCACAAACCAAAAACACTTCAAAACAGAGTATGGGATAGAATATGATATCTATGTTTTTCCCAGGCAAAGCAAGGGAAGAAAACAAAGAATATCACCAGTCCATAGATTCCCGGTACTGCTGCATCGATGGTCCAGAGCTGAGGTTGTGAGACAAACAAAAGATAAAGACAGAAGAAAGAGAGGAGAAAGAGGAAAGAGAGCCAGAAAAAAAGAGAAAAAAGCAAGGGAGCACAATCCACTCCCTTTTATAGTTAACCTGGTGCATTCCTCTTGTGTTAAGTAGATTTTTCACAGCCTTTTGTTTGTGCATGTAGAGCCAACCTTTCTCCAGGAGCTGAGATGGGGGGTAAGGGCGAGCTGAGCATGAGTCTCGAGGTGGAGCAGGAAGTTGGCTCAGAAAAGCCCTGCCCCACCTCTGTAGGATCCCTTCCTATAGCAATGCTCAGAATGTTTGAGATAAAACATGCCTAGGTCTGGTCCTCTAAGCAATGATGTGTAACTTCCTAGTAGTGAGCCACTGTTTGGCAACTGGACAGTGACTAACAGTACTGGTACCTTGCATCTGTTACTTTTTTCTTTTTTCTTTTTTCTTTTTTCTTTTTTCTTTTTTCTTTTTTCTTTTTTCTTTTTTCTTTTTTCTTTTTTCTTTTTTCTTTTTTCTTTTTTCTTTTTTCTTTTTTCTTTCTTTTCTTGTTTTTTTTTTCTTTTTTTCCTTTTTTTTCTTTTTGTCTGTTCATTTTTCAAATTTTCTTTTAAACCGGCTTGTATCATGAAAAAACAAAAACCAAAATGAAAAACCAATCTAAGCCAAAACTCACAACATTAAGGGCCTCTGGAAAAGGTTTTGGGGCTAGAAAGCTGATATTCTCCATCTTCATCAAACCTCTCAGAATGACCTTAAAATGAACTGTGTTTAAGCTAAACACACTAAAATTAGTAATTGAGCTTGAATACTTTCTGTATTAAGAACCTTTGCAGTTCTGTAAACATGTAAGTATTGAAATACACAATTGTTCAATGTGGTCAATAATGAAAATACAATGCAGTCTTGTAAACATTACAGAGGTTGAATTCATTCCAAGTCACTGAAGACCTGAGATGCCATTGATTTTGAACTTGGAAAAGCAGGCTAAGTGTGCTAACTGTTCTTTTTCTGGGATGCCTGTAAGGCTGCCTGACCAGATCCCCCACTTTTTGTGCTGCAGTGGTATTGTGTTCCCAGAGATCTAAAAAGAGAATGGGCAGCAAGCACAGTTGTGAAATGATGTTTCAGTGGACCTGGTTGCAAAGTGCCTGGATGATGGATTCAGGCATTGTTTTGGCTCACCAGCATCTTCAGTGTCAAAAAGATAGGTAGGAATTGCTGATACAGAACAGAACTAGTGCCTGGCTGCATTCACACGTGTCTGCTATCATTTGTGATTTAGTGAGACAGTGATTAGTACACAACACACCTACTGCATTTAGTACACCCGCAGGCTGAGTGAATATAATGCAATTCATATGAGACACTTTGCTAGAGGTTAGAACATATGACTGTTAAATGGCAATGGGTGATATTTATGCAAAGGTGTTGATGGAATTTACTGTGACCTGTTTAAATTATAATAGGTGAGAAATCATTGTCTTGAAGTTATGTATGTTAAGAAGTAGGTCTTATAGTGTCTTGTAAGAATTGTAGTGCATCACTCTCTTTCACTCCTGTCTGAAGAGATACTGTGTCACTTCTACAGGGTTTGAAGAATAAAAGGGAAAGCCAGATAGCTGGGAAGATGGGCAACAATATTTTTCACACAAATTTATTGTAATTTATTTATTTTTATGTGCATAACAAGGTGTTTCCTGTGCCTTTTCAATATAGGCTTTTACTTTCTTAGCCTCTCATTAACAATGTCTTCTCTTTATTCTCACTCAGTGGAGTGGGTTCATGGTATATACATACTCATGGGTATTTATAAAACCAGAATGATGTTTGTTTCCTGCAGGTTCATATAGACAGTCACAACAGAACTTCAGGACATTTAAGGTCATCCTGATTGAAAAAAGTAAATACACAAATGTCACCAGTTCTGTCTGTAGACAGGAAACAGATGCATGCACACATTATTCTTCCACTTCTCTCCATTCCCATTCAGATTTCTTAAATTCAATGGGAACATTGAAGCTTTGCAATGCACCATATGGGTCACATAAATTGAGCAGTCCCCAGAGAACAAGGCAGTTTAAATAAAGATGTATATGTAGAGAGGTTTTATGCCGTGTTGTGCAGCTAAGGCTAAGCAAACAGGAATAAACTAAAATAGGGAATTATAGTATCTTTGATAGTTCTGGTTTGATAGTTCTGATTCTTAATTTGAAAATAAAAAGTAGAACTTTTTGTATTTGAATAATAATGCAATTTAGGAAAACTCATGCAGTATCTGCAAAGTGAGTAACTACAGTGACAATCTATCCCTATATCCATTTATGCACAATGACTTTCATTTTTGCATATTTGGTGCACATCTATCCTAAACTTGCTATTTCACTCAACTCCCCATTTAAATCAGCAAAGACTTGCATTTACTTCAGAGGAGTTGGATCGGGACCACGGTTAATTACTAACAGCACTCAGC
Source organism: Aphelocoma coerulescens (assembly GCF_041296385.1). Classification (NCBI taxonomy): domain Eukaryota; kingdom Metazoa; phylum Chordata; class Aves; order Passeriformes; family Corvidae; genus Aphelocoma; species Aphelocoma coerulescens. The sequence continues at coordinate 87,921,297 of NC_091015.1, forward strand.
ATACTATAATTTGACCTTAATATATTAATATAGATATGCAGATATGCACATAAAGCTATTAGTGCTAGTTCTAGTTTAAATGGGCTATGGTACCTCAGGGGCACTGTAGAAATTTGCTAAAGAATCAAGAATTATTTTATTCAGGAGCTAAATCTTGAATTAATATTTCATGAGAAATTTAACCTTGTTCTTCCCTGTTATGTAACAGCTCGTAAGAGAACTTGCAATACAGCAGGAAATTAGGGAAAAATTTATATTTTTTATTCTTTTGAAAAGCTAGGAATCAGTTCAGTACATGGATTACAGCTCTATGTCCAGTAATTGATATGTCTCCATTAACAATAAAAACTTTAAAAAAATTCTTATACATGAAGCATGAATGAAAATTCATTTTCCTCTTAAAACGGGAGACATGGTTGTTTTCATGTGTAAAAAAACCCCAAACCCTGCAAAACAAGCTCTGAAATTCACTGCTATCAGTAAAAGATACATTTCTCACATCCCCATAGACTAGAGGAACACTAGATTTAGATGACTAAATTTAAAAACCAGTTTGACACTGAATAGCTGGAAAATTGCATTTTCCCTTACATGTAAATGGTGTCCTCATAGTGGTGTCACAATGAATTGTCTTATCTCTGCAGCTATTTGAAATTCCTAAACATATGTACACATTTATACTGGTAGTATGGCAACATTTTCCTTTACTCTGGAAAAGCAAATGAAGCAGTGATATTTTGTTCTTATTTCTATCAAAAATTGAATTATTTGTGAATTAGACATCAACAAAAAGTGAAGACAACTGAGAAGACAATTGAGAAGACAACTGCAGTCATTCAGTCAATGGAGTATATCTCTGAATTAAAATAACATGCTGGTTTAAAGATGCCAGCTTTGCTGTGTGGCTGTGCACTGCATATAGAGAGCTTTCTGTGTGACACAGTGAAAGCAGAAGAGGATATTCCAGCCTGAGGTCAAGCAACTAAATAACAAAGAATGTGGCTGAAGAAGGTATATCTGTATGTTCTGATCCCTGATGAAGACAACCTGAACACATACTCACACTGTCTTTGATGTGAAAGATGTAAAGGTGAGAAAGAAGTGCTTCATGTATGACTTCATTAGAATTATTTACGTAAATTGGGACTCGCATCTTTGTAAGCGACCTTTATTCATTTATATTTAAAGTTTAAAGTTCATACTTGATTTTTAGGGTTTTTGGATGCTGAGGTAAAACTGATAAAAACTAATCACCCTTATGGAACTGTATTCTCTCCATGCATGGCAGTAGGGTAATTTAACAAAGAATGGAGAGGTTAATCTAGTCCTGATGAAGTCTTCTGCATAAAATCCTAACTTTAGTGAAGAGATGTCATTCCTTTGTGTCAGATTTCATTCTTCACAGAGCTTTGCATTTCTGGTTATTTCTAGAACCATGAACTGAAATTATGCAGTTCTGATATGTTATAGATTAGGCTGGAGATGAGACACTAGCCTCTTAGGAATGTGCAGCTACTTGTGGCAAAAGCAACTTTGGTAATTTTAGTATGAAATATCCAACTTAAACTTATCTTGGCCTCAGCCTGGTGAGCTGTTTGCCATTCAGGAGAGCCACAAAGTAGAATCTGTGCTTGTATAGTAGCATGTTAGTGCTAATCTGTAATCTTTCTTCACTTGTTAGTGTGCAACAGCCATGTGACTGAGTTGGTGGGAAATTTTAAGGGAGAATATGTTCTTAGGGTTAATAATGTTTTTAATTACTCTGGAAAGTTATACCAAAACTTACCTGGCTTTGCCATGAAGTCAACCCACCCCAAAATAAAAGTGTTTTACACACTTAAATTTGTGTGACATGTGCATGTTTTCTTGCACTTTGGAGAAATATGAAACAATTGTTATACAAATATTTGAAAAGGAAATATTTTTTTTTCACTGTTAAAAATGGTTATGAGTCCTCAGCACAAAATTTGTATTTTGCTCCTCAGATACTCTGGAATCCTAGAGTTGGAGAGTAGCCTAATTCTCAATATTTTTAGTGAAATATATGAATTTTTTTTTTCTGTTTTCTTTGTTGTTTCAGTCTTAGCACTTAAAATTACACTTGTTTTTAACTTTTGCATTGGAAAAACATATTCAGTCATTTGCATTGTCTTGAGTGCTAGCTCAAGTGACATTTTCTTGTTTTGAAGGTTCAGATCTAAATGCAATGCATTTTATTTGTAACCACAGTAGGTTAACATTGGATGCACACCTCACCTAGGAAAACTGTTCCTTTACTCATGTGTCATTGCTTCTTTTTATAGGTTTTGCTCCGCTTTTTGTCTGCAATCCAAGACAGGATTTCTGTCAGCATCTCAGCATGTATTTAAATGCCTTCATAACTGGCACTGCTATGTACTCTGTTTGCACAAGCATTTTCTGTATAATGATAACATACTTGGTGTGAATTTTACTTCAATCATAAGAATCCTGTATGTTCTGTTTGCTTTACCAGATGCTTCTTGGAGGTCTTAGCTTTGAATGCATATCTAAATTTCAACTCAGTAAGTTCTTGTTTGTGGGAATTTTCTCTTAAAAATCTTGAATCTTAGGCTTTGCCTTAGTTTTCAATTAATGTATTTAGAAAGACCCTGAAAGTGTGCAGCACTTCTGACATCTCCGAGTCTATTTTGCTTCTCTAAATCAAGTAGAAAAAAAGTATTACAACCTTCCAGTTCGATCACTGTTTATTAATAAGTGAAATCATTCAAAAAATTCAAAACAACTTTCCATGAAGAAAGACATTCTTAAATGAATGTCATTACTGACTTGTCAGCTTGTTTTGCTGTAGGCATCAATCTTCAGGGTGGTTCAGAATGTCCCTGAGAAAGGGAGAACCTAATGTGTTTTTTTTTGTTTTCAGTGCTGGGTTATTCTAAATAGAGATGGCAACATTTTTTCAGAATGGGTGAAGAGAAACTAAATAGCTGGGCTAAGAAGACCTTAACTGTGGGCTAGGTATAGTACAGAGACATTGAAAATGTGGGGTTCAGTTTCAATTTAAGAATGTATGAATCAAACCATGTCTCATGTTACAGCATAGCTGAGTAGCAGACTGTCTGGAACACAGCCACACAACTAAAGTGATCAATAATGGCAATTAACAACAAGTGGTTTATGACAATTTGAAATGTTGTCTTGCTTTGTGGAAATGAAATTAAATTGATCTTGTTCTGCCTTTTACTTCACCTTGCCTAGTTTTAACTTTCTTGTAAATGGTTCACAGCAAGAGAGAATTGTCTCTAAGCTAACTTGTCCTCCCAATAATTTTATTACCTTATTTATTTTAGTGCTCCAACTGCTTTCATAAACTGTCAGTTATTTTCTACTCTATTTGGTGCTCCTTATTTATCCAGAGATTTATATGATGTTTCTTTTCGGTCTCTACATATAATCTGACGGTTCAAATTTTTGTGTTCACTACACCTGCAATTAAATGTGCCTTTCTTGTACCTTATATCTTATTTCAAATCTCTGCAAGAATTATTATGTCAGGTTTATCTACATGATACAGAATAAAAGAAAATAAACGGGAAAAAATATAGTAATTTAGATTAATTCATTATTCCAAGAAGAAACATAATTAAGGTCTTTGCAATGAAAATGCCCTGCAATATTTCAAACTTGACACTTCAGACTATGAACTCTTTAGCTCATCTCAATGCCAAGAGCAGTTAAGGAAATAGTCTTTCGGGCAGGCACAAGGCATTCCCAACAGGTCTCCTTGGTTCAAAGCCAGACCAGGAAAGCAGGCTGCAGGAAAAAGGAAGGAGGCTCTTCACACTCTTAATCTGTCACAGATTTTATTGTTTGTTTTGTTGTAAGACCAGGTGCTTTTAGGTTTCTTCTGAAGAACCTTATAGCATGCTTCTGATAGTATACAGGTAAATGCAGAGGCTGGGTATGGGAGGTACAACTGGTTTTCAGTTCAGCTGTTAATAAATTTAATGACACAATTGCTTTTCAGTTTTGCAAACTCAGTGAATGGAGTCTTGGATACATCTCTGAGATTTGTTTCATTTGATATTGCCCTAAGAGAATAGCTGTCCACTGGATATATCTTCAGTTTTTTCCTAAAATAGTTTCTCATTATCATTATTATGGATTTCATGACAAGTTAGTTGTAGCTGACAAGTCACAGATTACAAAGATGAATTGCTGATAACTGTGGTATTGGGTTTTGTTGATGGGGAATATATTCAGATTTGGGAGCATTAGGGATCACTGTGAAATGTAGTCTCTTTTAAGAGATCTGTACAACACATAATCTGTAATTGCAGGAGTATTTCTGGTTTTCTTTGTTTCTGCATATGGAAGACATCTCATTGTGTAAGGCGACCCAAAATTAGCTGGGCTCTGTTGTGTGTGTTTGTTCTTCACAGAAAGGGTGTTCAGGCATTGGAATGGGCTGTGCAGAGAGATGGTGGAGTCACCTTCCCTGGAGATGTTTAAGAAAAGACTGGATGTGCTACTCAGTGCCATAGTCTGGCTGACAATGTGGTGTTAGTTCATAGGTTGGACTTGATGATCTCAAAGGTCATTTCCAACCTTGTTAATTCTGTGATGCTGTGAAAGAATAAGCTCTGCATTTTGTCTAATGTAAGTAGAATCAGTCTTCTGTAAGTATCAAGTTTAATAGGAAAGTAGGTTTATTTGATTTCGCAAGTTATCCTGTGTTCTTCCCTGATATTTATGTGCTGCTTTTGTGTAGGGTTTAGGTTGGGGTTGGGTTTTTTGCTTGGTTTGTTTTGTTTTTTTTATTAATAACTCATCAACGATTTGTCAGGTCAAAGAGATTGCACAGGTTTTTCGTGTTGCCAAAATTACTCCAGTAAGTGCTTGAAATGTTTTACTTTACATTGTTGGCTGATGATGCTCAACACTCTGTGGCTGTCAGTATATTATCAAATTTCAGTGTCATACAAGATTTTATAACAACTAGGACTTCAGTACTCAAGTTTCAAGTTTTTAAACTTTTTTGTGATGATTTAATATCAATATAGTGCACTCTTTGATATGCTTAACTTCAAATTATGTTATCAACAGACTTCTACAGTTATTTTTACTCCAGATTTTTTGGTTTTATTTCATGAACTAAATGCAGTCTTCTTTATTTTTTCTTCTGTCCATATCCAACTTATAATTAAAATTAGTATTTGTAAATTAAAATTAGTAAATTTGTAATTTGTAAATTGTCTCTTTTTATCCCTTCCAGGGTTTAGTATTCTCCTTTCTGCACTAATACTTTACCTAAACTTTAAAAGTTTTAAAGGCTTGTAAATTTTTCCTTTTTTTAAATTTTTAAATCAAGTCAGCTTTTATGGTGTTAAATCAGGAAATTGACCTGGCAATTCAACTCATCTTCCATTCTTGCATTTTCAGGGGAAAACACGGGATAAACTTGCTCATTCTGAACCTTTGAAATTTTCCATTGTATATTCAATTCTAAACTGTTGCTGTGATGCCATTTTCCAAGTCTGCATTTAATCCAGTGATGATACCATGAGATATTCCTATTCTTTAATATCTCCTGATGGTTTCCTCCATTATTCTCTGTTTTGTGAGTCAATCTACTCATTCACATTACTGCTGAATGAACTAAATTGGGATCAAGTCATGGGAGTTAAGATGACAGTTTTCCCCTTCACTTAATAGGCAGATTAGAGAAAACATTGCCATATCAATTTTAGACCAAATTTTGTGTCTGATTTATCATGTGTATCACACATAATTCCGCTACTTCAGCTTAAGTGGTAGAGAACCATAGGCAGCACTCTAAAATCCAGATTGAGACAGGAAAAAGAAATGCAGTCACACGGGTTAACATCAGTTTAAACTGATCAAATACTTGTGATAAAATGGATTGCAACAAATTATTTTCCCTATACTACAGATCTCTAGGTTGTACCTTTCATACCAAAGGATCCCAAAACTGTCACATAAAGATGTTACTTTATGTGCTCCCTGTAATAAAACGCAGAAAAGCAGAGGGAAAATATAATGATGTAATTTTTTAAACCACTAAGTAATGTATAGTAATAAATAATAATTCAGGAGCTGATTATGATTTTCATATCTAATTAAAAGTTTAATATTTTTATATCTTACTGTAAGGTGACATGATGGTTACTTGAAAGAGAATGCAATGCAACTTGAAAGAGAAAGGCAATGCTTCATAGCCCCTTACATAATAAGAAATTGCAGAGTTTGGACATAGACCTTTTATTATCCAGTTTAGAAACAGACACTTCATCTAAACTTAGACTTTGCTGTCACATTGGTACGACACTTGTAGAGACCACAGATGGTAAATATATAGGTTCTTCTCTGCAGAGTTTTATAGAACTGCAGTATGGATTTTCAGCTGCACTGTATGAAGAATCCCAGGCAAGAACAACAAAGGTGTTTTTGAGGAGGAAGAGAAGTCTAAAGGGTGCTGGATGGTGGATGAGAGTTTCACATATTGGAAAGAAATCAGTCATCATAAAGACTTTAGCTGATGCAGTATTTCCTTTGTAAAGAATGAGAATTACTTTGTAAGTGGCTTCTTTATATTCACTCAAGGAAAAAAAAATATATTAAATGTAGTATATGCATCCACTTTGTTTGTTTAACTGAACGAAAATGAAATGGTTAACACTGAGAAGTGATGGCTTCCATGTGAGCATCCTGGCACTTGGGAAGGTTTCCAATGCAACTTCTATTCACTTGGCCGCCTGTACCGGACCTGAACCTCCCATTAGCAGTGGTTATCGGGAACACCATTTATAAAAGATGGTCTCTTTGGGCAAATAAAAGCTATGCAGTGAATAAACTGAAGACACAGAAGTGTTTCCTGGTGTGATATAATATGTAGGAAATGCAGCCACCATGTACATTAAAATCTATCATATGTAAAACCCTGTGTATGTAGGTCAATAAACTGCTTTTGCTTTCTTTTTCCTTTTTTGTTTTGGAACTAGGAACACAGACAATACATTTGATAAAGTTGTTATAGAGGCAGAGACATTCAAAATGCCCCATATTTTAAAGTTCATGTGGATGCAAGGAAGAGAATAAACAGTGCAATTTCAGGAGGATTGCTAGCAGGTTGCAAGCCTTGCAAGCCACAGCTTACGGCACCAGCAATCAGTTGGCTTCTCTACAGCTTCGTACCAGAAAGGCCCAAGAGATTTTCCATTCTGATGTCTGTAGTGGAAAGTAGAAGCTAAGACAGTCTGAAAGGAACACTATGGGTGACATAGAATTTGATGCCTGCAGCATTCTCCCTAGGCTTTAAAAGAAGACATGCTGCACAGATGAAACCAGGTGAAGACCTCTGGGGACCTTGTGTGTGCTGATGAAGCTGCTGCCTCAGCAGCTGTGAAGCAGCTGCAGCGCTATTTAAGGAAAGATCAGGCAGTAGATGTGCATGGTTACAGCACGAGCATGATCCTCCAGATGGCTCTGCAGTTGTAGAGATGTGTTAGCATTTTTCTCTGTGAAAATGCAACATATGTTTTCTGAAATATTTTAAAATAAATAGTATTAAAATTGATGCCACATTTAAATTTAATTTGTCCAATTGTACGTGCAATTCAACTATGGTAGTTCCCACTGAAGACAACTTGAGTTTCTAACGTGAGGACAGTATCAGTACTGTGGGACAATCTTCTTATCCCATTTTCTAATAATTTTCATAGTTACAGTTTAGTTTTAAAATTCTTTTGCTTATAATACTCTGTGCTGATATATTTGACTGCTTGCTACACAAAGGGACTGTTTCCTGTGAATGCAGCAGTGAATTGATCATTTGCAAAGTAAGATAATGAGTAGTCATAGAAAACTTACCAAATAGAGAAAGAAATATATAATTTGAAAAGGAAGTTTCAAGTTAACATAAAACTTTAAAAAAATCCAGTTGTAACTACAACTGACCTGAAACTCCTTAAGATAATTGTCATAGCCAGCATGGTAACAAATGAGGAAAAGCATGATGTCTCATTACTCTCAGTGCAGTTTAAATGAAATAGTGTTATTAAACAATAATTTGTAAAAATTTAGTTAGCTATACATTTTTGATTTTAATATAAAGCGTTTCTCTCTTAAAAGCATGCACTGTTTTATCATATATTCTTATAAAGATAGCATGAACTAACAAAAGAAAAAAACTGGTTTTGTTTCCTTCTGAACCTGAGCCTTCAAAAGCAGAGAAGGGAGTCTGGGCTTGACCTGCTTTCCTTTCTCCTTACAAATAGCTTCGTTTTATGAAAAACAAGGTAACCAAACCCTTCTCCAGGACACCAGGGAGGAGATAATGTGGAAAATAGTAGTGAGGTTTCTTCTCTTTACATTTTATGGAAGTTCAGTGTAGAGTTACTCAGGTTGCTTTTTACTCTATGAGTAGTTAAACAATATTTAGTGTCATTTTAGTTTACTGAGTCTTTATCTCTAATCAGTACTAGTTTTGATTTACCTAATCAGGCTTGCGTCATGTGACCTGAACAGTATATGGATTCTTATTTAAGAAATGAACCCTTCTCCATTTTTCTTCTTTTACAGGACTGTAATCTTTCAGCTGCACTTACTAACAAAAGAAGTATTGCAAAAACTCTTTTGTCTGAAGAAGGTTAGCTTACCAAAGGTTACAGGACTTTTTTTTTCCAGTTATTAATATTTTATGGCAGCCCAATTAAAGATCAATAAACTTTCTCATTAACAGCATTTAATAGTGTAATAACAACAATGTGGAAAAGTATTGGTTTGTTGGGTTTATTTACCTCTGTGGTATAGAAAAATATATTACATACCAAACAATGGGATCCCTGAAAGTACAACATTCTCTTTTGGCATGATTGTAGCATTGAAATCAGTGTTAAGAATCTCATTGAACTGAAAGAAAGGAGAGCTTACTGAGGAAATCCATTTTCAACCCATAGTGCCAAAATGAAGTTTTTCCTTTCTTCATATGAGCCATTGACTGTATTAGCACTTCTTCATGTTTTGGTTTTGTTGGGTTTTCTTCCGTATGCCATTCTAATGAGTTGCTCTATCTAGTGTTTTAATGAATTCATGACAATTCTTTTTGGTGATACAAGAACTTGTAAGAAGTATAAAGCAAATGTTTGCAACTAGGGAACTGAAAATGAAGCCATATTTTTGTGTTCATGAAGCCATATTGTAGAGCAAACTTAAAATTTTATTGACACTGAGCAAAGATATATAATGGTAATTTTATTTTAAAGATATTTTTTCTTTTAGAATGATTGGTAATTGCTTAGTCAGCAAACACTATTTTATGTTAAAATATGGAGGGCAGCCAGTTTGTGTTTTTCAATTCACAGGCACTAAACTATTGTCCTTGCATGGTAAAACAAAGGAAAGATCATACTGTTTCCAATAGAAAGGAACCTCTAGTCTTCCACAGTCTTCAGCAGTTTAGTCACTTCAGCTTCACTATATGGGTGAATTATATAAGTAATTTATTCACAAGGGACTCATGTCCACTCATATTACTTGCCTAATTTCTTATGGCCTGCTGGCATTACCATTAAAGTGAGCATTATATGAGCAAGGAGTGTTCACTCAGACTCTCATTACTACAATTTACTCCTGGCAAAAACTGGGTTGCAGTTTATCCACCTGCCTACTGAAAACAGCTGCTGCTCCTGGGCACTTGTACAAAGCAGAATTTTCTGGTAACTATTTCAAAACAATTTCCATTCTTTTTTGCACAGAAATATACAGTGATCATAACACCAAGAAAGGAGGAAAAACAGAGATAGGGGCAAAGAGAAAACCAATCTCTTGGCTCTCTTCTGTAAATAAGCTGGTGTCACATGTAGGAATCAATATTAATGCTCTGTTTCTATAAACTAACAGCTTGAAAAGTTCTTAGTCTCTCATGTGTTACTATTTAGTCAGTCTAGCACAAAACAGTTTAGCTATATAATGAAAAATGTTCTTGAGAACAGTGCTTTGCTTTATGAATAACACCAAGCCTCATCACATTTTTAGCTATTCCTTTTCTTCTGTATGCAGTCCAATTCCTAAGACTCCTTTCTTTTTCTCTTAAGAGCTTTTCATAGGGAAAATTTTTGCTAGGCTTCATATTAAATGACAAAATAATTATAATTAGTGTATTGTTCAGAACTAGGGGGTGGATGTTTGGTTTTGTTGTGGTTTTATTGTTTGTTGTTTGTTTAATAAGGAATCTAGATCTATGATCTTTCAGGACACAATTCTTGGTATTTTCTAAAACCTGAATATTTCCATGTACATGGAAATACATAGATTCAGGTGATGTAAAACACACATAAATATATTTTGTAACTTAAGTCATGAACATTTGTCAGCTACTAAAAGTCTTTATATTACAGTGTGAGAGATTGTGACCAAAAACTATAAAGTCCAGATCGACTAAGATTTTTAAGAAGGCTCTGCTGTACTTGTTTAGAGAATGTGTTTGCTAGAAGATATATTGATTCTGCTTTCTGATACAAATTTGCATCTGAAACTTTTTAAATGACATAAGTTTGATGGGCAAATATTCACCACATTCAACTTTTGTCTCTTTTGTCCTTGAGCAAGAGCTGCAGGTGTTTATTGCTGTTCCTTTCTAGTTTAGGTGAATATTGATTTTAGATATAAAATTAAGTACAATTTTTTGTAGCATACAGCTAAATAATATAGTAATGAAAATTAATCAGAGCCAGCTTTGCCATTACTCATAACTAACAATTTTAGCAGGAACATTTCATTGCCATATTAAAATAAAAGCATCATAATTGACCTAATGTTTGGTTTCCCCAAGTAATTTAATCCTGCAGTAGCAGAAGGTTTTGAATAGAACAGGGATGTAATGCTTGTATAGTATCCCTTTTGAAGAGCTTTTATCAAGTTTGTTTAGGGTTGCAAGGGCATGCAAAATGGAGAAAAAATTGTTGACAGATGTCCCCAAGAAAACATACCTGTCATGTTACCGATCTAGGCACCTCTGTAGTCTGTGTAGTTTTATGGATTAAGTGTCATAATTCTCGAGACATTTCATACCTGGACAAAACCAAGAATGGTTCTGGCATATAGATAGTATGAAATGCAAGTAAACTCTTGGGGATATATGCCAGAAATGGAGACAGGATTTGCAGAGGAGTTGTAAGGCAGCTCTTTAGGTTTTTTATTTGTTCTGATGCAAGAATGTAAAACTGAAGATAAAACAATGAAAGAAAATTTACAAAAGTATGTCATAGAAAGAAGACTAATATATTTTAATGGTCATATAATTCTCCAGCTACAATATTCCAGTTCTCTTACAGTAACTCCTAAATATGTTGCTTGCACTTATCATTGAAACTGCATTTCATTAAAAAAAATCCTGATTTTTGAGACAGGGTTAATGAAAAATACAAGTCCCAATAGAAGTCCTTGAGGTAGTGTAGTAGGAATTTTTCTCTAACCTTAATTTTCACTACTAACCCATTATTCCCCATTTACCAGTTTCTTACTGATTTTAAAATTCTTGCACTAGTACATGTATTCTTCCATTTAAGGAGAAACTTCTAATACCATTTTATCACACTAATTACCAAAATCTAGATAGGTGAGATGAATTGTATTTTTTCCACTTAAAAAATTAATTGCCTTATCAAAGGAAGCTATCAGGACAAAAAACCAGAATCTACTTTTGTTTTATTACTGAAGTATTTCTTTCAGAATTCTGGAATAGGAAAAGGAGAACCTTGATAATTTTAGTATTCATTTCATCTTGCAAAGTTCCTGCTAGTTCCTGTTACTTATAGCAGTCTGCTTCATTAATTGCATTCAAACAGACCAGGTGAATTCTAGTTTTGGGAACACATAGATGGCTTTTAATTGGTACTCTGCTGCCATTATTGATGGGGCTCAAGTTTTTTCCCTGAATCTTTTTACTTGTATTTCAGCTGCAAAATTTATTGCTGTTTTTGAAAATGCTTACATTAGACCTGTGGTTTCTGATGCCAGAGATGAGATTTTTTTTCAAATTTTTTATGCAGTTAAGCTTTAGTTCATTTAGCATCTCTCTCCACAGGTACTTAATTGTTGCTTGAGATCACAGAAACACAGAATCATTAGAGTTGGAAGGCACCTCTGGAGATCATCTAGTCCAAACCCTCTGCTAAGGCAGGGTCACTTTGAGCAGATGACACAGGAACAGGTCCTGGTGGGTTTGGAATATCTCGAGAGAGGGAGACTCCACAACCTCTCTGGGCAATCTGGCCATACTCTGCCACCCTCAGTGTAAAGAAGTTCCTTCTCAAGTTTAGGGGGAACTCTTTGTGTTTTAGTTTATGGTCATGACTCCTTGTCCTGTCACTGGGGACCACTGAAAAGTCTGGAACCATCCTCTTGACACCCACTTTTGACATATTTGTATGTGTTGATGTGATGTAAGAATGGTGGACTTAGAGACTGAGACTATGTCCTTCACAGTGTCCCTCACAATGTTAGTCCCTTCAAACTGTCAAGGCAGTTGTGGAATTATTTTCTATAATCAAGTCGTCCTTAGTGTTCTCTTCAAAGCAATTTATAAAAATTTTCCTATTGATTCAGTGACTTACAGTTAAATAAAATTTTAGCTGGTGTTTTCTGAGATGAAGGAACTTTGTGATGTATTTCAAGAAATTCCATTTCCTGGGAAAGGTTAGTGTTATCTTACTAGGAAAATTTCAGGTAACTGTGTTGATTTTTAGTGTACCCATTAAAACTAAAATATCAAGTCTAAAGCTCTCCTAGTGAGCTTACTAGTGCTAGGCCTGATGCTTGGGCCCTACTTGCTTTGGCAAGATGACCTTTTGCAGCTGTCTCAGCCTCCAGAGTGCATGGCTGCATCGGTGTGGGGTTGCACTGCTTCCTACACAATGCAGGATGAAGGCTTGGGGAGAACACTCAGTCATCCAAAGAAAAAGTGTCCCAGGAAGGGTTTCAAGAATTCAGCTACCAGTAAAACTGCCTCTTTTTCCTTCTGAAGTTGCTTTGATTAACTTGATTCTTCTGTCCATATGAACTGTTCTGAATTTCCTAATCAATATTTCCACATGATCTCTTCTTATTTTATAGTAATTATTTATATTTGGTTTTCCTTTTCTTATTTATTATTTAATAACTATGCTGTAGTAACATTACCATTTCACCATGTTTTTTAATTGCTATTCTTGTTTTTCTCTTTCCTCTTTTTCTTCTCCTGAGTGTGTGTCTTGCACTAATATTTAAAGCATCTATATTATATTGTCTAAGTTGCTGGCATAAACAACTCTTGACATTATCTGCTTTCTCTCTTGACAATATCTTTTTTCTTAGAGATTCACTTCAATAGTTTCCCTAAGTGTACCAGTGGCCTAAATCCCTCTTTTAGTACTAGCAATTTGCTCTTCACTGCTGGCAGTTAATCCAGTTCTAGACCAACATCTTTTCCCATTAAGCTTGTTAAACTCCCTTTCTTCTTCTAGTGATTAAAATTTGATATTCATATCATTTCAGATTCTGGCAAAATTTGTATCTGTATTTGTTGATTTAATGTTCTTACTACTTATACCTGTTTCAATCTTTGATGGAATTTGCATCTTTTTGTGATTGCTTTTTGATTTTTGATGAATTTTAGATATTCTCCTGTAGATGATATTTTGCTTCTTTATTATATTGTGTGCCTCATGTTTATAGAAAGTACTAGAATTTCACCAAAGTTCACTTCTATTTTTTTAGCTTCTTCTTTAGGTAAGCATATTGATCTTCGATTTCAGAGGTGCACAGAATCACAAAATCATTAAGGTTGGAAAAGGCTGCCAAGATCATCCAATCCAACCTTTGACTGATCAGCACCTTGTCAACTAGACCAAAGCACTAAGTGCCATGTCCAATTATTTCTTTAACACTCCCAGGGTGATGACTCCACCACCTCCCTAGGCAGTCCATTCCAATGCTTAACAACTCTTTCCATGAAGAAATTCCTCCTGATTTCTAAGCTGGACCTCTGCTCCTGGTGCAACTTGAGTCTGTGTCCTCTCTTCCTGTCTCTAGTTGTGTGGGAGAAGAAGCTGACACCCACCTTGCAAGAGAGCAATTAGGTCTCCCCTGAACCTCCATTTTTCCAGGCTAAACAACCCCAGCTCCCTCCCTCGCTCCTCATATCACTTACTCTCTAGACACATTAGTCACTTATGTAAAATACTTGCCTATTTTGTAGTTATGTTATCACAGTGTTACAAAATGTTAATATACTGTTGTTGGTTGTATTATTCGACTGTGTTTATATTCCAGTTTCAAGCACCTTTTTTGCTTGCTTAATACACTTACAATTCATAGGATAGTTTAATGGTCCTAGACTTTTTAAAAATATCTTTACACATTCCTAATAGATAAGGTGCCCTTCTGCTCTCTGGATTTACTGTGCAGATTGTCCAATTGCTACCTTTTAAACAGGACCTACTTTTTTGGAAACTGCTGTGAATCTGTCAATATCTCCCTTCTGAGTCTGTGTAAATGATTGTAAGGGATGTTCTTTTACATTATTCTTGACCTGTGTTGGAATCTCTTTTTTTTCCAACATCTTTGGGATAATTTCTTCCTTTCTTCTCCTCAGTTCTCAGATTCTTATCTGAAATAACACTGTGATAAAGTTGTTATAATCATATCTGGTATGTAAGCTCAGTTAGGTTCAATTCCTAAATAATATTCATCAGGTTTCTACCAAAGGAGAATGTGTGTATTGTAGACATTCACAAAGTCTGTTCTAACTTTTGCCATTTCCTCTATTTTAAGGGCTGTTTTTTTCTGTCACTCAGTCTTCTTTCTCTTATAAGTCTTCTGAAAACAACAATAAAAACAAGCAAAACAACAGTAACAACATATCCTGATATTCCAGCAAGCTTTCTGAGCACTACTGTTTTGACCTATTCTGATTGTCGAGTTGTCAAATGCTCTGCACCATTTCTTCACTATTTAAGATGTCAAGCAGGCTGTATTGCCCACATAAAAGAATTATCTTGAAGGAGATTTAAAGGTAATGCATGTAGAAATCCATTAGAGTTTTTGCTTTAGTAAATCTTTAACACTGAGGATTTGTAAGATGTCAGTAGATGCTTTGTAAGAAAAGTTAATGCTAGAGAGTTACTGAGAATTCCTTCTTATACCCTGCAGATAGAGCAGCTTATACTGGCCTGTTCAGATTTCAACTCTGAAAGAAAGAAAGACCTATATAAATGAGATCTGAGTTCTAATGTTGACTTAATAGATGACTCACTTTTGAGACAGTAGAAACAAAAGCCTTAGCAAAGAATTAAATGTAGCTGTCAATAACTTCTCTTTTTTGTCTGTATTGACTTTTTCATAGTTTCACATAATACAGAATTGAAACCAGAAGCATTTGAAATGTTTTGTGATATTAGTCAGAAGGTGACACTTCTGTTTGTATCAAATCTCCTAATATGAACCTATATTTAAACATAAAACTTCTGAATCATCTGCTGCTGAATCCAAGTTCACCCCAGATCTAATGCTGAGCATGCTAACATCCTCTCTTGAGTCAGGCATCTACACAGAATTGTAGAGTTATCAAGGCTGGAAAAGACTCCTAAAATCATTGAGTCATATCATTAACGTGGCACTACTTTGTTCACCATTAAACCGTCTCCCCAAGTGCCACATACACACATCTTTTGAACACTTCCAGGGATGGTGATTCCACTGCTTCCTGGGCAGCCTGTTCCTGCGAGGGCTTGCCCTGACCAATCTTTCAGTGAATAAATTTTTCCTAATATCTAACCTAAACCTCCCCTGGTGCAACTTGAAGCAATTTTCTCCAGATCCATCTGCAAAGCCTTCCTACCCTCGAGCAGATCAACACTTCTGCCCAACTTGGTGTCATCCGCAAACTGAGGGTGCACTCAATCTCCTTGTTCAGAGCATCAATAAAGATATTAAACCGGTCTGAGTACAGAGCCCTGGGGAACATCACCTGTGATCAAGCACCAGCTGGATGTAACTCCATTCACCACCTCTCTCTCCTCCCAGACATACAGCCAGCTTTTTGACCAGTGATGAGTGCACCTGGCCAAGCCACAAGTAGCCAGTTTCACAGAATCACAGAATGGGACAGGCTGGAAGGGACCACAGTGTGCCATGGGATACAACCTTTCTGCTCAAGCAGTGTGATCCTAGAGCACATTGCACAGGATTGTGCCCTGACAGTTCTTGAGGATCTCCAGCGAGGGAGACACCAGAACCTCTCTGGGCAATCTGCTCCTGTGTGCAGTCATCTGTACAATAAAGAAGTTTTTCTTCTTATTCCAGTGGAACTTCCTGTACATCAGTTTCTGCCTCTTGTCCTATTGCTTTGCCCCACTGAGCAGACCCTAGCTGTTAACGATCCAGTTTAAACCCAGGAAAGCAAAACAAGCTAAGTCTCTGTGCATAAACTGGAAAGAACTTAGAAGGTTCAAAATATTCCCAGAAATGAGATTAAAATCAAACGAGGTTAGGTGTTGATGCCAAAAAATGGATGTATTTTATTTAATAGTAAAAGAGGCAAAGAGGAGGAAAGAGAGAAGAGAGAAAGAAATGGAAAAAAGAAGTGTGCGTGGGGGGTGGGGGGGACAGGGAGAGGTGACAGGGGTTAGGTGGAAGCATATCACCCATCCGAGGGTCCCAATAATGTCTCATTGCTCCCCTCCATCCGGTCTGCTGGTGGCGAGGGTCTCCCATCACCACCATGGCCACGCTGCCACACGCCACCACACCACACACCAAAGAGTGCAGAATCCCATGGATTAATATACACTTTGGGCCAGGTGGGAATGCCCATATGACTCTCTTGCAGGGGCCAGCTTGACACACTGTCCCTTGCAACACTGAGGGTGTGTTGCATCATCTCTGGTGCTCTGGTGCAGGGTCTGGGGACCCCTTTGAGGGGGCCCCTGTGATGGGCCATGTCACCCCCTTCTGCTGTGGATAAGCTTCCCCTCCCAGTGAGGACCCCTGAGCTGGGCTCCTCTGCACAGTGGAGGATGGGCAGTCACTGCACCTCTGACCACAGGCTTTTCCAAGGTACCCAAAGCCTCTCCTCCCCCCACCCCTTGGTCTGAGGGTCTGTTCGAGCCTGGCAGCTGATAGCCCTGGGGCTGTGGTCTCCACCTTGGAGGTGTTAAGCCTGTGCTCAGTGAATGTCTCTAGCCCTGAGTTATTACTTTATCTTCATCATCGAGCAGTGTCAGGCCTCAGGGCTCCATTCAGGGTGTGGTAGTCTTCTCTGCAGCTTTTGTAATACAGTTTTAAAAGTCCTTTAAGAAAATGTTTAATTCATAAATTATAATATTTCAGTCTCTATCACTAGTTCTGTCCCCTTGACACCCTCCCTTCAGACACTTACAGACATGTGTGAGGTCCGCTTTCAGTTTTCTCTTTGTGAGGTTGAACAGGCGCAACACCCTCAGCCTTCCTCATAACAGACGTGTTCCAGTCTCTTAATCATCTTCACAGCCCCCGGCAGGACCTCCTCCAGGAGCCCCATGTCAGGCTGGTATTGAGGAGCCCAGAACAGGGCACAGCATTCCAGATGTGGCCTCACCAGGTCTGAGCAGAGGGGCAGGATCCCTCCCTTGATCTCCTGGCAATGCTATTCCTAATTCACCCCAGGATACATTTGGCCTTCTTGGCCATAAGGACACACTGGTGGCTCATGGACAGTTTGCTATGCATCAGGACTATCAGGTCCTTCTCCGCAGAGCTGCTCTCCAGCAGTTCATCCCCCAGCTTGTCCTGGTCCATGGGATTATTCTTCCCCAGGTGCAGGACCCTGCATTAGCTTTTGTTGAGCTTCAGACAGTTCTTCTCTGTCCATATTTCAACTTGTCAAGGTCATTCTGAAGGGCTCCACAGGACAGTGGGGTATTGGCCATTCCTCCCAGATTTGTTTTGAAGGAGAATGCTGTGGGAGATAATTTCAAAGGCTTTACTAAAGTTCAAGTGCACAACATGCTTCAGTTTAGGCATGCCTGTCTATGCTCTAGTGAATATGGAAGCATTTCCTTAAAATCACAGTGCCAACCACATGAACTTACGTGATCAAAACTTAAGAGTCCTGATTTCCACTTGCACATTGTCTAATACAAACAGGATAAAAATTCTCCACATGAAAGTTACTGGCAATTTTCCCATCCAGTTTAATAGAATTCAGAATTCAGCCATAAAATTTCATTTAAAAAGGAAAAGGAATATATTTACAGCTTTATTATTATCCCTAATAAGGAAATACAGACAAAGAGACAATATGTGGCCTACTATATGTGTGCATTTTATTTGTATTAATATCAATGAAATTTGGAGATCGTGTAGTCCAATGTGTTTCTCAAATCACTTTGTTGACAGCAGATGGCTGAGCCTGTCAAAAAAGGGGGTCTTAAAAAATGTTGGGGGTGGAGACTGCACAGGCTCTGTGAAATGGTAATGGCTTGTTATTTGACTAATGGCAGTGACAGCACTGTAGTACAGGGCCATGTGGTTGGAGGTGAAACTCACTAAGGCTAAATAGGCTTTACAGACTGAAATGTGCAATTGGAATTTGCTACATACTTTTTTTATGACCTTGGTTTATTAGCAATTTTTGAATATACCATTTGCTGTTGTTTGATGAAGAATTTTGCAAAACAATGACAGTTGCTTTGCTTGTGAGAGGTAAGAGTTGAGGCAAATTTTCTTTGAAAGTCTGGTAGGTGTTTTGAGAACAACAACAACAAAAAAAACTATTGTGTGTTCTGTAGTATTAATCTCAGTTACTTTGAGAATAATGTTAAATAATCCTGGAATATGAGTTCTTTGTAATTAAGCTTTCTTCTCCAGATAAGTATTTCCTTTAATATTAAGAACTCTAGAAGAAAAAGTATCTTCAAATATGTAGCACTTCAAGGCAAATGAGGAGGGAGGAGCTACAAAGTCTACAGTTGCATACATCCTCTTTGGTCATCAGTTGTTTTGTGTATGCTACTGAACTCTGAAGTATCTAAGATAGTCCTACTGTATCCCATACTCTCTAAAGGTCAAGCACAGCTCACCCTAAAGCTGGAGATTTACATTCTTCACAAGGTTTGGGCAGGCAGAGTGCAGAGCTGGCAGTAGGACTCAGCATATTATTCAGTTGAGTAATCAAGGGGACATTAGTCTGGGAAAGCATACTTGCTGTGTTAATGTCCCTTGGTTTTTGATTGGTTTTGGGATTGGTTTTTTTAGGTTTTTGTTGAGGTTTTGGGTTTTTTTTCCATGATTTCAGAATGTTTTTCCCTTCGAGTATTTCACTGCCATTTTTTAATCTCCTCTAGAGAGTCTGTGACACTCTGCCTCCTAGAGTCATCCTCTAAAAGGGACAGATATTTTTCTAGTGATTTCATTTCAGTGCTCTTGGCATACTCAGGACTCATCTCAAATCTGGTTTGAAAACATCACAGCATAACTGAGTGGGATTTAGCTGCTTTAATGTCATGTTAGATGTCCTATGATATTTACTCATGGCCAGAAGACCACTTCAAAAGGTCAACTATAGAATCTAGTTTTATATCTGACTGTCCCATTTGGATGTCATTAGGCATCTATATTTAGCCAGTCTCACCTACAACGTGTTCTGACTCTGATTGTCTGTCTAAAAGAAGTTGGTGGCTGACCACTAATGTGCATTTATCCTTTGAACCGAAACTCTGATTTCCAATGTGCCAAGACCGTTTTTTCTATTATGATAATTTTCAGTATTTATAGTGCATATTAGGCTTATTTAATATGCTATTGAGCAGAACACTTCCAAACCCAGAAAAAAAATGAACTCTTTCAGATCAGTCTAATTACCAGTCTAATACCAGGTAGTTAATTGCATATCACATCAAGAAGAAAGAATTGGTCGTGAATTCCCAAAAATAGTGTATAGGATTAAGAAAAACTCTTGGACAAATTTGGGATCTTAAGAAAACACACTAATAGAAGTAAATGAATAAATACACCATAATCACTGAACGTATGGTGCTCCACTCACTGTGAATCCTGTAGCCTAGAGGAAACGTTACAGTGGGGATACTGCAACACGTGTATCAGACAAGGAGGCCCGTGGAAAAGAAATCTATGGACCGATTCTTGGTAGATGTTTTCAGAGAGATGTTTATTTCTCCAGCCGCCTGGCTGAGGATGCTGAGGAACTGCTCAATCACAGGACCTGAGGGTCCTTGCCCACGCAGGGGAACACAAACCAACCAACGGGGAACGAGGTTGACCTTGGGGGCTAGGGAAACCCCGTGCCTCCCCCTCAGGGCCCCTCTCCCAGGACCACATGGCGGGAGGGGAAACCCCAACATTTCACCCATTTATTTTTAACAAAAAGAGATTTAAAACTTAACATTCAAAACAACTGGATAAACATGAGATAACAAGGACAGTTTCAAAACAAAACAAGCCACCCTCCTGAGTCTTTAAATGTCCAAACAGATTCTCTGGAACATCTTAAGGTTGACAGAAGGGAGACAGGACTCTCCAAGTATGCTTTGTGGGGAAACTGAGGCAGGAGAGGTTTTCTTCTATATGTACCTGTTGGAACTCTAAACAACAATAGTTAATTTCTTCCCTCCCCCTTTTCATCCCCGGCTTAGCATTGGAAAGGGATTTTTGGGGAAACAATTGGCAAGAGCATGGTTTTGTGAGGGAAACCATGGGTGAAAAAACGGATTGGGAATACACTGGGGGTAATAGGACATAGGGTAAAAGGGAAAGGTGGGATTAGGAAAGGGAGACTGTAAGGACTGTTTATAATGGAGATATTGTCTAACATGACTATGATTTTTTTAGCATATATATTGCCTTTCACAAAAACACCATCAGGCCCAGTGACCTCTGCTGCTTGTAACCCTTTTCTACCTTGCACAATTTTGAACTCTACTACTTCTCCATCTCCTAAACTTGGGATGTATTTTTCAGGGTTATTCTTTTTAATAGCAGTTCTATGAACGAATATGTCTTCCTGGTTGTCACATCTTGTTATAAAACCATAATTTTGTTTAACATTATACCATTTTACTATTCCTAAAACCTTAGCTATGATGATTTTTTTCCTTTTTCCAAGTGGCTGCTGTTTTCTGTCGCGCTGCGTTTTTGCTTTCTCTTTCGCTTCTACTCGCTCCCGTGTTGGAACTGCCGGGGCTGCTGGGGCCATTGGGGCTGCCCGTGCCTGCGCGCTCTTCCCAGGGTTGCATTTGGGGCTGCGTGGGCTGGGCTGGGCCGCGCTGCTCAGCTCCCCGCGTGCTGCCCCCTCCTCTGGTCGCAGCTGCGCTGTCGCTGCCTGGGGCTGCACCCATGTCTCGGCTGTGCCCCTGAGCAATGACCCCCCTGTGCCCTGCTCCAGCGCGTTTCAGCTGAGCGCGGCTCCACTCCACAGCCATCACCACCGGCCGCCACCTGTGTGCTGCTCCTCTCACAGGGCTCGCTCCACCACGCACTGCACGGGGACGGGCAGGCACTGCTGGGTCGCGCCACTCCTGCCGCGCCTCAGTCCACTGCCGATACTGCAGCTCGCGTCGCTCTGCCCGCGTGTGGGAACTGCCTCGCTGCTGCTCGCAGAGCGCTCAGCGCACGTGGCCGAGGTCACACGGTCCCTGAGCCAGGCTTCCCTTCACCAGGACACAGCTGATACTGCTCAACAGTCTCGGTAATTAAATAATATTCATGAAAATAGTCTTCCATCAGCATATATTTTGACCCAAAAATTAACTGTGTCCAAACAGTCACCCAAAAGTCTTTGGTAAGAATCAAGTCCCAAGAAACGTAGAAAAAGTTCTTAAACAACCATGAAAGGAAATGTTTCAGTTCCTTTGAGCTTGAATTAAGCTAAAATTTACAAATCATTGTTCAAGAATCTTTTCAAGTTTAAGATAAATGTCCATATGCAGCTCTGAGAGCCAAGAGTCTTTCCACTGTTCCTCCATAGTTTAGAGATGGAACAGCAAAATGAAAACAAGAAGAGAAATCCAGAGTTTACTCACAAATCAGTTGCTGTCCTTAGGGATCGCTTTGGTCGCAATTCCCCACCATTTTTTATAGTGCAGATACTGCAACACGTGTATCAGACGAGGCCCGTGGAAAGAATATATATGGACCAATTCTTGACAGATGCTTCAGAGATGTTTATTTCTCCAGCCGCATGGCTGAGGATGCCAAGGAAACTGCCGCAATCATGGTACCCGAGGGTCCTTGCCCGTGCAGGGGAACACAAACCAACCAATGGGGAACGTGGTTGACCAGGGGCTAGGGAAACCCCGTGCCTCCCCCTCAGGGCCCCTCTTCCAGGACCACATGGCAAGGGGGGAGGAACCCCAACAGAAACAAGCTCTAAGCCAATTAATAATGACAACAGCAATTGATTATTAGTATGGCAATAATTATATTAATATCAATATTATTAATAATATTATTAATATATTATTTGCTTAAAATCACAGTGGCAATCACATGAATTTAATATATTATTAATAATAATATAATTACTTCTACATATCTCAGTGTTTCAACAGAACCTTAATACTCATAGGATCAAGCATACGAAGAACAACTCATCTGTCATTCTTAATAGAATTACAATTCATAACGATATCAATAACAGTTCCTGTAAGATTAATCCTAGACAGAGATCAATTATCCCAGTGGAATATTAAAAGCAATATTAAGGGGGAGATCAGTGGAAGTAAGACAGAAAAAGTTAGCAAAGGTGAAAGCAGAGAATTTAGCAATGAAGAAATTTACACGTTCTGAAGAAAAGAGTGTGGAAAAATCCCAGATAGGACTGTGAATCTTATAATACTTTAAAAGGAAAACCTCATCCAAACTGATACTTTTTCTGTTGTATGGAAGGATTACAGGCCCACATGCAAGTAAGCCATGTCACTGATGACACATTTCAGTTGTAACCAAGAATCAGGAGCCTTGTTCTGGGACAGATGACACTTTATTTGTAAATGGCTTACACTGTGGAATGTAGGTACTGTTGGTTTTCTAGCTGTTACTATTCATAGTTTCTCTGGGGTGACTACAGATCTCTGATACTTTACAGTTATATTACAAGGAGGCAAATGAGGAGCAGTAAAAATGATATTATTGTGGAGCCATTTATGCAACTTCCGGTAATACTTTGACCCAAGCACTTGTTCACAGACTTCAGGGTATATTTGAGAACTTGTTTGTCAGTAGCAAGGTTTCTTGACTTGAAAAATGATATCTTTGTGGGGCATAACAAAATACCTGCATGTGAAACTGAGGGTTAGGCTTGCCTGTGGTTTTCCTATTTTTTATAAATTATTCATGAGTATTTTAAAACAAGCAGTGCATTTTAATAAAGCTAACAAAGCTTCTTGGTAAAGGAAGTTCACATATTTTACTGGTAGAATTTACAGTTCAGTGAGTAATTCTTTGTCTCACATGCTTTTTTAAAACTAACTAGTCTTCCATATAAGGCAGACTCTTTCAGTGCCTGAAAGAGTGTCTATAGATCTATAGACATTAAAGTTTATCAAATAAAAAAGAAACATTAAATTGATAAGTTTATTTCAGTTGATATATTGTATACCTAGACTCTGTTTATGGACTCACATTAACTAGGAATCTACATACATATCACTGGATATTCTGATAAGGTGCTTACAGAAATAATGCAAAAATAATTTCTTAGTGATTTAATATATCTTTATTTAACTTTTTCTTGGTTGATTTATTAATTTTTATTAGTATCATATACTGTGAGATTAGTTAGGTGACAATAACTAAGAAAAGTGTTTCATGAGATTGTATTGATAAAAGGCATATTTGAAAAGGGCTGGTAAAGTAACGTATATAGATGAAGAAAAACATTGTCTAAAACAGATTTGATTCTAAATTTGTGCAAAAACAGAACTAGGCTATTTTTGTTGTTTGAGTATTTTTAGTGGTTTCTGAACAGTTTCAGAATCAGTGCTTCTTTATTTCTCTAAGAGAATAATTAACTTGATTTAACTCAAAAGGTTCTCAAATTAGCTCATTTTCCTATATTTGGCATGAGATATGAACTTATGTATTGCTCCCAAGCTACTTACAAACCTCGAAAATACCATTGCTGTACATTTAATTATTTCAATAAGTTCCAATTTTGAACAGCTGCTTAAAAATAAAAATCCATTCATTATTGTAGTACAGACTCTATAGATTTGCCAGGATAAACATCTTAACATCTACATGCTCTACTGCAAAGGACATTCCAATGCTTATGCTGTTTTCTGCTTGCTTAAATATCATGCAAAGAAAAACATTATTTTCTGACCATGTTCAATACTTTGATTTTCTCTTTCAGTGAAAGCTGCTATATTATCAGGCTCCTGGTATCTTCAGTGGAGGCTTGCAAGACTGTTTGGTGGAAAACATATTTCTAAGGTCTTGGTTAGTCATCAAGTAAGTATCTTCTTGTGTTTTTTGTATAGTTTTCATTCACCACCAATTAAGTGTGTTATCTTAAGTAAATAACAAAAATTACTTCACCATTGTTTTGACTTTCTTTTCTATAAAACCTTTTTTTTTCTAATGTCTGGTGCTCCTTTAAAGTCTATAACCATAGTATTTTAGCAAAACAAGCCTCAAAAGAAACATTTTCTTAGTATTCCCTTTCAGCATCTATCAGAATGCTGTTCAGTGACCTCTATCAGTCCCAAACTAAGAAGCGTAAGCAGAACTAAGAATTGATCAGGTCATCTAAATATGTTGCTCCTTTATCCTGGTAAGGGTGGTCAAGAATGGTGCCTAGGAATCAATCACTAAAATAGGTAAACCCAGTTAAATGATATGCAAACAGCTAGGTTCTATTATTGTCATCCGCCTGACTGATTTTCTGACTGTCTCATTTTTCTTACTTTATCACATACTTTGTTCTTCATGCGATCATAAATATTTTAAATTCCATTAGAGGAAGAATAAGCCACTCATTTAAAGAAGATTCCCTTGTCATCTTCTTATACTTGTTGTTTGGCATAATAATTTTTTCATACCTATTCTTTTGCTTTTTTTCTAAACCTAAAGAAGAAAAGTGGGTTGATGGGAAAGCATTTGAAATAGGAAAATTATAATAAAAAACCCAATCTGTAAAATGAAAAATGGGGAGAAGCTAGCTGTAACATTTAAATGATACTTACAATTTCTACTCAAATAACAGTCTTAACCTTTTAAAAATTATGCTGGTGGAGATTAGAGAATTGATGCACTGTTTGTGTCACTTCTCATCAAAATGTAGTGATTTTGATTTTTCTTTTTCCCACAGAATGCATAAATGTCATTTTAATTTTCAGTTTTAAAAATGTCTTCAATGTGAGTGGAAATGTTTGAACTGGTCTCAAAAATATGCATTTGGATCTCTTTACAAAATATTCTATTCTTAAAAAAATCACGGTCCATGAAAACTAGCAATTCTTATTTATTTATTTGCTCTTTGGTGAAATAAAAATTACAATTTTAAAGGAACAAGTACCAAGATTATCTGTTTTAGAATTTGATAGCTCAGACTGAATGCATCATTCATTACTGTTTAACTTATAAAAAAAGATAGTGAGAATTATGTCCTCATTTTAGTGTTGTTTTACAAATTTAGCCTGACAAAAATAGGTGTTGATTGAACTGATTGAATTGTTAGGAGGGATGGTGAAATTCAAATGTTTAATTCAGTTGGTGCTCATAGAAGAAGACAATATCTAACCTAAAGCTGGGACACAAAATTAGGCTTAACCTCAGTGAAAAATATAAAATGTTTCAAGTGTTAGAAACCACAAAAATAATATTTAAGATTTTAATCAGCTGACCTGGCTAGCAAATTTGTACAGCTACTGTCATTCTGGATTAATTTGGGTTACTTGGGATTTTATATACCTCTAAGGCTCTAAGTGCAGTCTGAATGTATAGATTTAGAAGTTAAATATTTGTTCTTGTTTCAAAACAAGTTAATTAAATTTACAAGTGCAGAATTTTTATATTAGAGTGCACATCTGTGCCATTCTGAAGGTTGCGCAAAATGCTGACGTGTGCCTTATCTTCAAATGTACAAAAAGGGAATGTATTCAGTCACACACCTGCTCATAGACTAAGAAATGTAATATAGATCATCTTTATTTTTTCATATTACATCTCATAATTTTGTTCATACTGTGTCTAAGTAACTGCAGTGTCAGTTAAATATGACCAAGTTAGAGAAGAATATTTTAAGGATGGGAATGCTACAGGTGTCTTTTTCAATGCCATTGAATGTCATGAAGTTCTTTTACACTCTTTTAAATGTTGAATAATTTTGGTTTGTTTCTGTATTTTCTTTTATCATATTAACATAAAAGTGAAAAGTCTCTTATAGGGAACAAAGGCAGTGGTGTTTTTTTTTCTGGTGTGATAAAAAAACAAGAATGATTGATGTCAGTGAGTCATAGTTAAAGATGTTGCTGCTTGAGTGGTGTGACACTGGCATGATCTCATTGAGTAGGTTAAAGTGTAACACAGAGAGGTGGAATAAAGGAATTCAGTTATAAGGGACTCATCAGATGACACACTCCCAAATTCACGATCTCTGACTATGATTACAATGCTGTACATCTTCAAAGCCTTTGAAGAGCTTTAGCTGTGCAGTTCTCTTTTATGTCAGCAGGAGACAAGCTTTGCTGTGATAAGATTTAGCTGACTTCCTCTCACATACTGTTTTACTGAGCAAAACAGGCCCTGATCACTTTTATTATGGCATGCTATGTATTCTGAAAGTATGTTTAGGCAAGTAGTAGATTAATTAAGTAATGAAGCATATAATAAGTAATCAGTAAGCTTTCATATTGTCTTAGCAGTTTCATTTTCATCCATAAATTTCTTTCTCTATTTGAGTCCCTGAACACTTAACATCAGTTTTCAATATCTCCTTGATACTATTTTGTCCTTGGTCTATATTTTATTTTCCTTTTACTTAGATGAATATAAGAAAATTTGGATTTGTGACCTTGAATTATTAGTTGTGAAAGCAACAAAATTACTTCCATCTGAGTTGGTGCTAAAATTTCTATTGATGTTATTAATTTTAGGACAGAATTCTACAGATCTGATACTCAGGGAACTAAAAGTAAGTTGCACATGTTCAGTAAATACCTGTCATAATGCTTTTAGGAAAGAAATAAATAATCCATCTCTCACAAATATTTGCTGTTTTTTAAAAAAACATTCTTGCATTTAAATTAAAGATTATACTAAAATGTGAGAAAATAAAGGATCAACCACACTACAGCTCAACTTGAAGTTCTGGAACTTAAAGGTAAAGTAGCTGATGGCCACCATTCACTCATTTTAATTCAAAGGCAAATGGGCCATGAATGAAATGAAGACAACTTTCTATAGTGTAGATTTCTAGTAACATCAGAAGAATTGTTATGGTTATAAGAAATGTTATATCACCTCTGAAGGATCTCTGCTGGCTAGGAAGGATGAGTTGGTCTGGAGACAGCTATCTTGGCTTTATGGTATTGATTCAGGATAGTATGAGATTCTCTAAGACATCTTGCCATGACCTGGTGTGTAGCCCAGCTGCTCTGTTGCATCCTGAAGAAATGTAAACAGTCTAAAAAGCAAGATGCATTTAAAAAAATGCAATGGCTGAATTGTGAATACATGGAAGCACTCGTAACATGTGTTCTCAATTAAAATTTCCACAGGAGTGTCATAGGATGCTGGATTAGGGACTGGTACCTTGTTGTATGTGAAAACAAATGAGGTGAAGATTCTTATGTCTAGAAATAAATATATATCTTTAAAAATGTAGTAGTTTCACAGAAACATAGTGAAGACTTAATTGAACGATACATGTAACAGTGATAGAAGACCATTAATTCCTACCCGGCCCGCACAGCCAGTTAGCTTTAAAGGAATGCAGGCAGAGATTTTCTGATTTGCTTTTTTCTGACCATGAACTGCAAAATCCAGTCACAGTCCATAACTCATCAGTTGATTTTGCAAAATACATTCAGCAAATGAAGTCATGAAGAAAAGCAGCTAGTAGAAATGTATTTAAGCTTTGAGGAAATATACCCACTAACCTCTTTTTCAGTCAGTTAATAAAAAAGAAGCTTAAACAGAGTTTCAAATCAGCGTTTGGACCCTATGCTCTACTTTTTGGATATCATCTCTTCCAAAGAAGTAATGGGAAACAATTCTCATGCTTGGTGTCCATTAAACTTTACCATGTTCATAAGAATCATAATGAGAAATAATTGATTACAATTTTGGATTTTGACTCATGAGCATTTATAAAGAAACTAACTAAGATGCTAAATATTATCATTTGCAAACCTATAGGTAAGAAAATGACAGAGTGAATTTTTCTTTTCACTAATATTAAGATCCAACCAGCAAAAGATGTCTCTGCTCAAGTTAAGGTACAAATGAGACCATATGCCAAAGTCAACAACATGGATTTTATTTAACAGTAAATGTGAGAGAGACAGAAAGGAGTAGAAAAGGGGAAAGGGAGAGGGAGAGGGAGAGGGAGAGGCAGAAGAACCGTGGCCACGCCGCTACATGCTGCCACACGCTGCTGCACCCTGCCACGTGCCACACCACACCAAAGAGTACAGAATTCCATGGATTAATATACACTTCGGGCCAGCTGGGAACACCCACGTGCCTCCCTTGCAGGGGCTGGCTTGACACTGTCCTTTGCAACACTGAGGGTGTGTTGCATCATCTCTGGTGCTCTGGTGCAGGGTCTGGGGGCCCCTTGGCGGGGGGCCCCTTTGATGGGCCATGTCACCCCCTTCTGCTGTGGATAAGCTTCCTCCCCCCTGGTGAGGACCCCTGAGCTGGGCTCCTCTGCACAGTGGAGGATGGGCAGTCACTGCACCTCTGACCACAGGCTTTTCCAAGGTACCCAAAGCCTCTCCTCCCTCCACCCTTTGGTCTGAGGGTCTGTGTGAGCCTGGCAGCTGATAGCTCTGGGGCTGTGGTCCTCATCCTGGAGGTGTTAAGCCTGTGCTTTGTGAATGTCCTCAGCCCTGAGTTGTTACTTTATCTTATCTTCATCAGCGAGCAGTGTCAGGCCTCAGTCAGGGCCCCATTCAGGGTGTGGTAGTCTTCTCTGCAGCTTTTGTAATACAGTTTTAAAAGTCCTTTAAGAATATGTTTAAGTCATAAAATATAATATTTCAGTCTCTGACAGGCACTGGGTCCACAGAGTCCACCACTGACTATCAAATCTTTTCAGTATTCATAAATTTTAGCAAACAGAGAAAGTAATGCTTGTTGTCTACAAGTTACATAGTTTCCTTATTAACTATTATTCTATCTCCTATTGGTTAAATGATTCCCTCATTTCTTATGCTAGTCAGTCCGCATGCTCAGTCCTTCTCTTCTTTTGAGTCGGTGGGTTTCTTGGATCAGTGGGCCATGAATCAATGGCTGCAATCTTCCCCTGCTGGAATTACCTTTGACCCAGCTGGAGCTGATTTCAGCACAGTTGCTGAGTTGTTTTATTAGATTCTTTCTTATCTTGGGAGTTCTGCCAAGTGTCCTTGTGGCCCCTAAATTTTGCATTTTCTGCACCCATTATCAGTGACACGTCCTTCTTTCCAAGTTTTGTTAACCTCTCCCTAGGTCTGAGATCATTGAATTTATATCTGAGTACCTGAACCACCACACTACCCTTATATAGTCCCAGTTCCAGATGTCCACAGAGGCATATTTCAGGGGGGGGGGGGGGGGTGAAGGGGGGGGTCATGGTCATTGGTGGTCACAGATGCCATCTGTCCCATAACCTGGGGGGATTTGTTTGACCGGTGATATACATATTAGCAGTTTCTTCTTTTCACAGTCTGTCACAGTGGGGAGATTTTGCCCGGATCCCTTAAAGAGAATGTGCTAGCCAGATCTCTACCAGGCTTCTGCCAGGCCTGGAATTAGCACTTTCCTGTCATAAATTTCTCCTTCTGTGGACTTACCTTAACAGTGTTGAGACAGGTAACTCTGCTTTTAGCTCCTAAGAACTCTTGGTTAATAATTTAAAAAAAAGTAAATATCATTTAATTTCTCCACCGTAAGGTACACACTTCAGCTGTTGCAACTTTTTTTTACCACTAAGGATGTGCTGTTTAGATTAGGGGTTGGTTTGTTCAGTTTTAGATTTTTGAATTAAACAGAAAAAAATAAAACTTTGTATTTAAGAGAACATTTTCATGCTTAGAGTTTAACTGTTCCTGTAAAATTCTAATGTGCAAGGAAAGTTAGGATTGCAAATTGCAATTATAAATACTATAGTATTCTCTAACCTTCAACAATATCATTCCTTCTTCCTTTAGGATGCATCGTGTTTAGGCTTAAACTCTGCTCTTCACTTGAGTGACCTCACCTTGAAAAATATGTTCAGTTTATATTAAACTATTAGAAAACATCCAGTGGAGGGCAACGAGGATGGTGATGGGCCTTTAGGGGAAGCCCTGTGAGGAGTGGCTGAGGTCACTTGGGCCTTTCAGCCTGGGGAAGAGACTGAGGGGAGACCTCATTGCAGTCTGCAACTTCCTTTTGAGCGGAAGAGGAGAAGTCTTCACTCTGGTGATCAGTGGCAGGACCTGAGGGAATGGCTTGAATTTGTGCCAGGGGAGGTTTAGGTTGGATATTAGGAAAGGGTTCTTCAGCCAGAGGCTGTTTCCTGCCTCCTCAGGGAAGTGGTCACAGCACCAAGCCTGACAGAGTTCAAGAAGTGTTTGGACAACACTCTCAGGCACATGGTGTGGCTCTTGCATCTGGTGCTGTGCAGGGTCAGGATTTGGACTCGATGATTCTTGTGGGTTCCTTCCAACTCAGCTTATTCTGTCATTCTGTGATATACAGTTCTAAATATATATAAAAGGAAAGTGATTTGAGGTATACATGTATGAGAACTAGAGAAGATTTTGGGTGCAATATGAATACAAACTGTGTGGATGATTAATATTCAGTGAGGCCAATGAAAATTTAATTCAACTAATTTAAGTAACAGAGCATCTCATTTTCTTTTGCACTCCCAGTATAAATGCTATTTTCATCTCCATGGTGGTTTGTATCAGCTAATTCCTGCATAACTACAGTTGCTGACAGGGAGTAAAACATTGTCTTTGCTCTTACAAGTACTCTTTGAAGCCTACAGAGCGACACCGGCACAGATTGTAAGTAATAATTGAAATTACTTTTCTGAAAGTAACTTATCTCATCCTAACACACCTTATATTTCTGTCTGCTGTAATTTTCAGTCTTGTGTCCCTTTCTGGATATACAAAGAAAGCCATAGTGAATAAGTACAGAGTGCAGGATTCATTAAAAACTGTTCGAACACTGTGCAGAGGATGTGCTGGAAAAACACACAGAATGAATATTGATTTGTAATGTGTGTTGGGAGTGGGAGAGTGATGCATTTCAGAAGAAGCTTACTTTTGATTATTTAAAACATTCCCTCTCTTTACTGAAAAAAATCTGCCTGAACTATGTATTCCTACAGGAATGTGAAGAATACTATATATTTATAAAAAATTGTGAGAAATGGATTAGCAGGAATCTGTGTGCTTATTAAAGGGTGATAATTCTATTTTCAATTAGAGGCCAGTGAGCAGGTTTCTAGGGTTTTTTGGGGAGTTGTTTTGTTTAGTTTGTATGTGAGGTTAAGTATTGAATGCTCCTGTTAGAATGTATAAGCAAGAGAAGAGGAATTACAGCAGTTGGAAAAAATAGAGGAGCAAAGTAGGTGAATAAGGAACAAAATCTGCTATTGTAGTTTTTTAAGTTTCTAAGGAATATCTGTCCCTTTTGATCTCACTTTCTTTAATGACATGAGAAATATTAAAAAAAAAAAAAAACAAAAAACACAGAAAGATGAAATTCGATTTATTACCCCAAATGGAAGTTATCATATTTTTCATTACATCCTTGTTCTTTCATGCTTTCTCTGGCCCTGTGAGTCTTTGTATTTCAGGCAGAGTTTAACAGAATTTCAGGCAAAGAAGGGCCACTGTTTTCCCTCCTGGCACAAGGTGTGGCTGCTAATCCTGGCTGGGTTTTTTGGACAATCAGAAAGAATCCAACAAGAATGGAACTGAGCCAGGTTACTCTACCTGACTGCTATTGAATGGGGACTATCCATCACCACCATCATATCATCATGGATTTTTTTTTCAATGTTTATTGCTTCTGAAGGAGTACTTAGCACAAGAAGTCACTGTAAAATTCTGTTGCTTCCTCAGGCTCTTCACGCCATTTTACATAACTAGATAATACAGATGAGTTGCACAGTAGTGATTAATGGGAGACAGCTGACTATTTGCAGATTTTGTTTGTTATTAATTATGTGCAGTCTTTATGATTAGATCATTATTTTAAACCAATTAAGTGTCCCTTGATGGACTCCTGAGTTGTATCTAGTTATAATAATTGCTGAAAATAGTCTTGTGAGATTGTTACAGCTCACTGTGATATGTGCTTAACCTTGTCTAAACATTGTGAAAACAAAATAATTAATCATTAGTCATATAAATATACATATTAAAGATGTTATGCTTTATTACTTTTTCTTTCTTTTACTTTTACTTTTACATCTCGAGTTCTTTTTACTCAGAGTTTGAATTGAAACACAGTAGAGCGAGTATTCTTGTTCGGACTTAGTTGTTTATTATATCTTATCAGTAATACAGCTATACAGAGTGTGCTTCTATGTTGGAAGGGTGGAAAATGGTCGTGAGTTTTACTTTTCCAAGCTTTTTAAAGTCTAAACTAGCCAATTATAAGATATGTTTTGCTTACAATCCAATTACTAAATTTTCATGTTCTGCAGGGCAGAACTTTTGACCCAATGACATAACATTCAGGTTGGTGAAGAAGAAGGAGAAGGTAGAAGACATAAATCCACACCCAAAATCTTCCATATTGTAACCTAATCTTACCTATATCTTCTAAACTTAATTTTCTACTTTTCTACATTTTTCACCCAGTGACATAACTTTTAATTACACAGCAACAACCTCAGTGTTATCACACAATTTGGGAAACTTTTCACAGGGTTTTGGATTGAATACAGTGTGTTTCTGAGGATCACTGCCTCTCAGCACTGAAAGGCTGAAACTCTCAGAATCCAGGGTTCCAACAATGCTTCTTAAAGGTAAATTGGCACCATCCAATGTCTAAATACTGGATGTAGATTTGAAGAAATAATCTGAGTTTTCTCTGTGGACAGTAATTGCAACCTTCATCTGGTGAAATTACTTTTCTGATTTAGAATAAGAAGAACTCTGGTTCTCGAAAAGTTATGGGACAGAGAACAAATGGACGGAAGTTCCAGAATTATTTCATTATGTTGATATGCTTTTATTTAGAGATGTATACCTTATACAAAATATTTTTTAAATGGGATGAGATTTACTGAGAGAGAGACTCACTCCAGGCTGTATGAACAAGCCTATGTGTATGAATAGTTCCTAACCAGAGTCCTCTTGGACAACTCATTGGATAAATGCTTTTCTTCAGAGTCCTATTTCTCTGCAGAGACTGCCTTTTGAGCACAACATTCAGCTTTAAGTCTGTGACCTAATTTCAAACATAATATGTTTTCATTAGCCTTCTATACTTAGTTTTTCCCCAATGGATGTTAGAATTGCTTTTCTTCCTGTGTTTTTAGTAGTATGCTTCAAGAGACGCTCTTAATGAGCAGTAAGTAGTGTGGCATCCTACACTGAAGGGGAAAGGAAAACCCAAGATTTGTAGATGCCCATAGCTGAAAAGCAACGTCAAAAATCAGAGTGCCCACAAATACTTACAAAGTTTTATTAATACATTATGCACACAACATGGAAATTGTATGAGCTATTCCCTTTTCTTATAGTATAAACCCAAAGCAGTGGATTCTAAGTAAGGGGTAGAGGGAAAGAGAAGAGGGAGGGAGGGAAGGAAGGAAGGAAGGAAGGAAGGAAGGAAGGAAGGAAGGAAGGAAGGAAGGAAGGAAGGAAGGAAGGAAGGAAGGAAGGAAGGAAGGAAGGAAGGAAGGAAGGAAGGAAGGAAGGAAGGAAGGAAGGAAGGAAGGAAGGAAGGAAGGAAATGATAGCCTTTTGTTTTGTTTTCCATTTGCATGGATGTATTTCATTTCATAAGGTGCTGTGTGGGGTAGAGTCATTTGGGAAATACAGACCTTCCGACCACCAGTAGGCCCATTTTGACTCCCAGAAGCAGAAATTGAATTAAATAATCTGTCACAGTATTAATATTAGTAATGCTTTCTTCTTCAGTGCTCTGAGAATTTAGTTTCTTGGCTTTTGAATGTAAAATGCAATAAAGTAGCAACAGTGTTGAAGGCAGTATGTATTTTTAGACAATGAAAATGTTGCATCGGCAGATAATGGTTGGAGAACCAATTCCCCCAATACCATTTCAGTAGGTTTATTCATGTTTTTTTCCTAGCCATCACTGCACCTTTATAATTTGGTTTTGCCTCAGTTGTGTACTCCTTCATTATCAAGAGTAATTTAACCTCTTTTTTTATTCTTTTCAAAAAGAGAAGACTCAGTTTTCCCCACTCAAGTTAATCCCAGTTATACTAATTTCAGTTCATTCTCTATTTTGTGTGGAAGATGTCAAGACAGAAGCAGTGGAAATAGTTCAGATTTGTCATCATCATACTCATACAGAATCAAACTGTCCACAGCAATGAAAATAGGAATTTTGTACATGAGGAAGAAAGGTACATTGCTCCCACATAAGCTCCTTTTTTTACCATATACTCACTGAAACAGCAACTTCCATCGATGTAACTTCACTGGTGAATTCAGACCTTGTTTTTTGTGAACACTGTAACCAAAAACTTCACAAGCAGATTCTTGCTCATTTTGTTTTCGATAGTTTTAGTTTACTCAGCTTATTTTGTGATCATGCGTTCTATGGTGATTGGGAATCTGTTTGCTGATCTAATTACACAGATATCTAATTACACAGATATGAAGGAATTCAGAATAGCAGATTCATTTATGGAAACACTGATACTCACCTGTGTTCTCTGAAGAATGTCCCGTATTTCTACAATAAAGTTTATGTTCTAATATTATTTTCTGCCATAGAATTTTACTTGCAGAGAGTGTCCTATCATATTGATACTTGCTTATTTATATATTTTCTCACCAGAAGTGGTTATTGTTATTCTCTACTGTGCCATTGCAACAAATCTTACTGGTAGCAGGACTTTTGGTTCTCATGGCATGTTTTTCTGCTTTTCAGATATTGTTTTCTGAAACACCCTTTCTCATTGTGCTGGGGCATTTATGTCAGTTGCTTATAAGCAGAAAAAAAAGTGATTCTGGTAGAAGTGGAAAGCTTTGGCTTATTGTTCCTGTTTCTTGCCATGAATACTCTAAGGAAAAATTCCAATCCACTTGTGAATGGGAACAGTGCCCACATAGCAGATGGCTATGAGTGAAAGCATACAGAAGACCATGTCTGCACATTAAATATATTTACTGAAGGCCAACTTCCCAGGCTAACATTTCATGTGTAGGCAACTCTTGTGCCAGCAATTGGAAGGATATGCTACTATTAGTAATTTCCTAAAGAAATCTAATTTGGAGAAATTACAACATTTTTCTGCATAAAAATCTGCATAAGAAGTCTTCCATGAAGAAAAAGGAAACATTTTATTTTTCATATGAGATTAATAACAATTTTTAAGTTCTCTTTTTAAAACTGTACATGAAAATTTTAAATAAAACCAAAAAGAAGTAAATGAATTATCATTGAACAGAAGAAGAATTATTACATAAAAATAACACAGGTGTTTGTGCCCAAATTATCATAGCACTAATAGCTGAAAGTGAAAGGCATTGGTTCCCCTGAGATTATTTTTTCTGTTGAAAAACTATTTTATTATCAGATTCTACAAAGCTTATCTGTATCATTACATTACTGCAGAGGAACTTGCTCACATAGATACAATTGCTGAATGTCACCACTGGCTTGCTTCACTAAAGTCTGTTCCTCTGTTGCTTCTTATGGGACACACTTATCACTGTCATTTGTTTCATAATACCACTATGTCTATTGATAAAATCAGCGAACAAATCCAGGGTAATCTGTTCTAGATACTTGTCCTTGAACTGTGTTTTTCGTACCAGCTACACACGATTGTATGATTTGAAATAAATACAGATATTAAATCTACTTAGGATCTTGGTCAAGTGAAATAATCAATAGGTGGTCTTAAACATCTCTAGTACAAGAAAAATGATGGAAAGTGACTACAGTGTTTAAATGAGTACAGAATAGGGCTTTTAGGGTTTTGGGGTTTTTTAAAATTTTTATTTTAATGAGTAAACCAGTGTCCTTACATTTTAAACTACACAATAAGTACAGTGAGGATGATTAACTGAAAGTTAATATCAGGTTATCACTGCAGTCAAGGATATACTACTTGAATAGATGCATTATTGAAAGCATTATTAAAATATTTTTAGCATTAGCACACATGTAATAGAAATATTTCTCTACAACTTGATTTTTGTTAGTCAGCTGTTCTGTATTTTAGAACCTTTTCAATTTGGGTTGTGGCAATTTTTAAATATATACTTAAATATATTTATTATTGTTATTGGAAAGATTAGATATTGAAGCCTGTAAGCCTCTGTTTCATGGGTTAAAATCTGGAGGAAAAAAAAATGAAAATACGATGCTCATTTATTCTTTTGGGAAAAGGAGGTAGTGTCAGATACTTCCTTATATACTATTATCCACCTTCACTCTTCTTTATTATGGTGAGAATGTAATCTTTTGGGAAAATGGGAATCTCATTGCTTCTTTCAGTCTTATATTCTTTCAAAAAACTCCGGTAGTTATACTGACAATCAAAACAAGTCTGGTACCTGCCAGGAGATTATTGTATAAATTATGGTAATCTTTGGGAGGTATTTTTTGAAAACCCCATTCAAATTACAGACTGGTTTTATTTTGAATTACAGAAAGATCTGCAAATATGCCACTGAGCAGAAAATTTAATTAAAGCTGTTTTTTGGGTCTGTTAAAAATACTCAGCAGGCATTGGTAGACTTCAGAAGCCAGGTCTCTGGGCACAAGGTACTACCATCTGAGTAAATATGATAAAATCTAAAACATAGATTACTTAGACCGTCTTAAGGAATGCATTATCTGCTTCAAGATAGGGCTTTCCATAACCTTAATTGAACCTCAATACTAAAAAACATGCTTTTTGTTTGAATTTTGCAGAAAAGTCCATGGCATCTTGAAAGGTAGGAGAGATGTGACTGCAGATACATAGAAATTCCATTTAGGCCGGATACAGAACCTCTGACTTAATTTTCAAATTTATTCCCTTCTTCTCCTTGTAAGAACTGGTTCCATCCTCCTCTCCCCTACAGAAAACATTTGTTTTAAAAGGGTTTTGCCAATTACTTTTTTGTTGTTGTTAATCACTAGCATCTGATTATATTATACAATGTGTGGTCTGGACTACCACAGAATTATTTCACTTCAAGTAAAACTTTAGCAGTTTAGCAAGCTATGTATATTACCTGTCTAATAAATTAGCCATATCTTCTTGTTTACTGTATTATATTTACTCACAAATCTTTGTCTAGGCAGTGAATTAAACGATCACTGTTTAATATGTTAAAGATGTTAAGATTCGACATTAATAAAATGAGCAATGCTTAGTACAACTATTATAGCCTAAAGCAATTTGAATAATTGCATACCACTTTGTCTAGAGAAAACCATTTGTAGCAGCACTTGCTTTTTCAAATGAAAGCAGAGTGAAAAATCCAAATGCTATGTTGATAAATGTTTTGTAAAACCTGCTGATTCCATTGCATATGTGTGGATAAGACACCTCGACAATGATATTCTCTTAACGTTATTTATAGCTGCAGCAAAAAGCAAATGGTAAGTGCACTCAAGTGCACAGAATGTTAAGTGTATAAAATGGCAGCTTAAAAAGAGATCTATGTACTCAGAGGAGAAATAGCCTTTAGGGTGTTCACAGCAGGAAGAACCCCGGAGAGCAGATGAAAGCAGGTGTAGAAATGACAGAGTATTTCTTCTTTCCATTGAAGGTGTTGAGAATTTAGTTCAAGGGATTGTAGTTCCAATCTACTCATTTTTCAGATTTCTTTCTTTGACTTTTTCTGTGATTAGAAAGGATCATAATAAAATATTTAGTTTAAAGAAGATGCAGATTAGGTAACCTGACATGGTGACCTTGAAGATCTGACGAAAGCTTCAGAAGAAAATACCCAACAGAGGGGGAAAAAAAAAAGAATCAATTATAAACTGGGGGGTAAGGGGAATTCAAACCAGACAGAAACCCAGAATGTCTCTTGAAAAACACACTTAAAATAGAACATTGCATTTTGATGAAAGGTTAATAAAATGTTAAAAATATATAGAAAAACCCACACTTTTATACCATGCTTACCATTGTATAAAATGGCAAAAAATAGCTATCACATTTATTTGCCTGAAGAAAACCAAGCTGAGTGACATCAAGCTACGTGGGAAATATGAGGCACCTGAGGAACGGGCTGCTATCCAGAGGGCACTGGTCAAGCCTGAGAAGGGGCCCATGGAAATCTCATAAGGTTCAAGAAGTCCATGTACAAGGTGCTGCACCCAGGTCAGGGCAAACTGCACTGCTAATACAGGTTGGGGACGAATAGATCGAGAGCAGCCCTGCAGACACGGGCTTGGAGTGGTTGGTTGGTGAGAAGCTGAACATGCGCTGGCCATGTGCACTCTCAGCCCAGAGTGTATCAGAGACTGAAATATTATAATTTATTAATTAAATATTTTCTTGAAGGACTTTTAAAACTGTATTAGCGAAGCTGAAGAGAACACTGCCACACCCTGAATGGGGCCCTGACTGAGGCCTTACACCGCTCACTGATGAAGATGAGATAAAGTAACAACTCAGGGCTGGGGACATTCACTGAGCACAGGCTTAACACCTCCAAGGTGGAGACCACAGCCCCAGGGCTATCAGCTGCCAGGCTGAACAGACCCTCAGACCAAGGGGTGGAGGGAGGAGAGGCTTTGGGTACCTTGGAAAAGCCTCTGGTCAGAGGTGCAGTGACTGCCCATCCTCCACTGTGCAGAGGAGCCCAGCTGAGGGGTCCTCACCTGGTTTAGCGGGGGGGGGTCCTGGGAGCAGGAGAATCCAGCCAGAGTCACGATGCGAACGCCGATACAATTTGAGCATCGTGCTCCCCCTTTATTGTTCGGTTACACCAAGTTATACTTTTTCCAAAGTTCACGCCCCTTTCCCATGAGAAAGCCTCTAAGCAGCGGGGGAGCTGACCAGTGTATACCTTTTCCCAAGGCTGTTCAAGGCTGCTGGCTAGCAGGTGCCTTGCAAGCCTATTTTCAGCCTGAGGCCCCGTCAGGGGTACTTCTGCAACAGCCCTGGGATGCCCAAGCTCTCCTGGGGTATCCTATATTCCACAAGGAATCCCTCTAAAACCCGGGGGCAGGAAGCTTATCCACAGCAGAAGGGGTGACATGGCCCATCAAAGGGGCCGCCCCCAAAGGGGTCCCCCTCAAAGGGGTCCCCAGACCCTGCACCAGAGCACCAGAGATGATGCAACACACCCTCAGTGTTGCAAGGAACAGTGTCAAGCTGGCCCCTGCAAGGGAGACACGTGGGTGTTCCTACCTGGCCCAAAGTGTGTATTAATCCATGGGATTCTGCGCTCTTTGGTGTGTGGCGGTGTGGCCATGGTGGTGATGGGGGACCCTCACCACCAGCAGACCGGATGGAGGGGAGCAACGAGATGTCATTGGGACCCTCGGATGGGTGATATGCTTCCACCTAACCCCTGTCACCTCTCCCTGTCCCCCCACCCCCCACGCACGCTTCTTTTTTCCATTTCTTTCTCTCTTTTCTCTTTCCTTCTCTTTGCCTCTCTACTATTAAATAAAATACATTCATTTTTTGGCCTCAACATCTAACCTCGTTTGATTTTAATCTCATTTCTGGGAATATTTTGAACCTTCTAAGTTCTTTCCGGTTTATGCACAGAGACTTATTTTGCTTTGCTTTTCTGGGTTTAAACCGGATCATAACACAGAGAGCCAACAGTATCCTGGGCTGTAAAAAGTCGAGTGTGACCAGCAGGTCTAGGGAGGAGATTGTTCTTCTCTACTCTGCCCTCATGAAACCACACCTGGACTACTGCATCCAGCTCTGGGGACCCCAGCAGGTGGAAGATATGCATCGATTAGAATGGGTCCAGAGGAGGGCTACAGAAACGTTAACAGGGGATGGAGGACCTCTCCTGTGAGGACAGGCTGAGAGAGCTGGGTTTGTTCAGCCTTGAGAAGAGAAAAGTTCAGGCAGACCTTGTTGCAGCCTTTCAGTACCGAAAGGGGTCTTATGAGGAAGACAGTGATGAACGTTTTAGCAGAGCTGGCTGTGGTAGAACAAGGATTAATTATTTTAAATTGAAAGAGATTAGATTCAGACTAGATGTAAGAAAGATATTTTTTATGATGAGGGTGGTGAAACACTGCAACAGGTTGTTCAGAAAGGTGGTAGATTCTCTGTCCTGGGAAACGTTCAAGGTCAACCTGATCTCGTTGAAGATGTCCTGATCATGGCAGGAGGGCTGCACTAGATGACTTTTAAAGCTCTCTTTCAGCCTAAACCATTACATGATTTTATTCTATGACAAAAGCAATCTCTCATACTCCATCAGCTTCTTTAACCACCTCACTTTAATCATGATGTGTCTTAGAAGTTGAGCTTTATCTAATCTACCACTTCAGCTGCTTGGATGTATTACACTAGTGGTAGTATTTTCTAGCTAGTGTCACAAGACTTACATCAGAGCTACTTTAGGGGAATAAAGAGAAGAAAACTTCTCAGAATGGTTCTATTATAAATATTTAAATTTATTCAAAGTAAACTTAGACTCATTTATTGAATTTTTCTGAGTGCACATGTAAATTTTAACATGATAATTGAAACACCAGTATTTACAGTAGTGTGCCAACAGAAATTCTAGACATTTTCAGAGATACTTCAAAATCATCATACTCCTAGTCTCATATTAGTGTTAATTTCAAAAATATGTGTTTAGATAATATTATGTGTGTATTTTTTTACTAAGTTCTCAACTAATTGGAAAAAACACATGCGTAAGATAGCTGGTTTTCATGTTTTAGGAAAGACTGGTGTTTCTAGTTATGAAAGGAATACTTAACTTCTTTTCTTCTGCTGACTAATGAAAATTTTGTGGGGAATAACCCAATCTTGCTGCTGCATTATCATTTCAGAGATGCTGGTGCAAATGTGTGATACTGCCTTGCATCTGCTGTAAGGAAAAACTCAAGTTATTGTCCAGTGAATGAATTGTTCTTCCAATAGTGTGTAATAATCACATTTTTTGAAGTGTCCCAGAGTCCCATCTGACCTCCTCTTGTGTGTTTACTGTAAATTGGAATTTTTGTTATAGTTGGCATGTCAGAGATTTCCTACATCAGTCTGTTCAACACTGGCTAAATCCCATTTCTGTCTGTTTTCAGCCACACCAGCAAATGTAATAAACTTGGTTGAAAAAGAGCTTGCATTTCCTAAGATTTCTCTCAATGTTTCTCTACACTGTACATTGTAATAGCAAACAGAGAATTATCACCCACACTGCAGGGATCATGTAACTCAGCAGCAGGAGGAGGATGTAATTTACTGTAAGGCAAGGAAAAAAAATTACCTGATGATTGCTAAGGTTATATCTTTCAAGTAAAACAAGAAGAAATGAACAGGGTTTGGTTATTTTTTTTTTTTGTATAATTTTATATAATGCAGAAGAACAGAGAACTGTAAGAATAATTTGGTAGTGCCTAGTTAAGGACTGGACTTCATCCTAAGGGTCTTTTCAAACCTAAATGATTCTATAATTCTAGGAGATTGCTAAAAATATAATTTTGTGCTACAGTTTAATAAAATCTGTAAAACTAAAGTTAAGCTTTGGATCTCTCTGCTTATAAAGGTGATCTGACCTCAGTGTTCTATTTAGTACGCACCCAGAGAATAAGGCTGGTCACTAAAAGAATCCTCAGCCAAGCTAGTAGAGCAAGAGTTGTCTCTATTTGTCATATGGCTTCTACAAGGGCTTAAACGGCAGCATGCAGTGCTGTAGCAATTTCTTGGTTGGTATATTATTATTATTATTATTATTATTATTATTAATTATTATTATTATTTCACTGTCAAAACATTGGAGGTTATGCATATGCAGATGGTCTTTATTGATTAGCCCAGTAATTTCTGAACTGCAGGCATCAGATCTTTGCCCTTGAGGAATTAGCAGCAAGTCATCTCCCTCCAGAAGTGACTTTGATCATGCTCAGCTTGGTTGTAGCTTGAAGTTTAGACACTGTTTTACAGGGATTCTGTGTTACATATATATAGACAGAATAAGTATGGCTGAAGGCATGAGAAATATGTACTGATTTTGTTTACTACTGTCAGGTAGAAGTGTCAAGGCAAAACCTTAAAAATATAAGCAGGAACAGCTCTCAAGTCCAAATAAGAAGGGAGATGATTTGCATTTTAGACTGTAAAAAGGGAAGGGCAAGAAGAATAAGGAGATGGACACAACTTACTGCTTTTAAAGACAGAAAGTAGGAAAATATGTTAGTGGTTATTGACTGGAAACAATGAAAAATTAAATGTGAATAGCTGTAAAAACTGCACTTAAGCGCAGAACTTGGGAGGGAGGAGATAAAAGAATGATCACAATGGTAAGAGAAAGGGAAACAGAGAAACAACAAGCATGTAGCAAGAGAACAGACAGGTGAGCTTCAGGCAAATTACAGAAGTAGAACACAGGGCTAAAATATTCATACCTGAATAAGTAAAGGTACAGAATTATATAACAAAAGCTTTTTTTTTTTTTTTCTGAAGGTGAATGGTAGCAGAGCACAGTCAGACAATAAGTGTATGGGTTACCTTTGAAAAATAGGATATGGGACCAGGTTGCTTCCTGCATTCCAGGTGTTTTGGATAACAGAAAAACATGCCTTCACATTACCACTATATATATATATATCTATATCTATATATCTATATATATGTGTGTGTGTGTATGTGTATTTATGCAAATGTATATACACATATATGTGTATTTTTACATGCATATGAAGAGTTGGATATGGGTCCAAACCTGCTGTAAATTTTCATTCTTTAAATATATATGTTGGTACTTTAAAATTATACACATTTGTTAATTGGCCATGATTTTATTTCATTAATTTTCTTCTCTTCACTATGCCCTTACTTTGATTAAGTTTTTTTAGAATAATGAGGGACACATTTTAGAATAATGAGGGTTATTTACAGTGAAGTTTAAATCATTCTTTTGAAGAAATTATGCGATGTAATGCTGAAACAAAGAGAAGTGCATCCTGGAAGAGCTCTTTTCAGTCTTAGATGTTTCTTCAATTCCAGCATAGGACTCTACTAGTTCTTACAGCCTTGTTTCCAACATTAAACTGGCAGTAATTTAGGCATATTTTTACTCTGTTTTCTTTAAGAAAATAAGCCAACACCGCTGGGAATACATGTGTAGTTCCTGTGAGTTAATAGCTCTGAGATTTATATACTATGCCTGATTGTGAA
Organism: Aphelocoma coerulescens; assembly: GCF_041296385.1. NCBI lineage: Eukaryota > Metazoa > Chordata > Aves > Passeriformes > Corvidae > Aphelocoma > Aphelocoma coerulescens. Next base: position 87,965,014 of record NC_091015.1, read on the forward strand.
TCTTTTACAGACAGTTGCTCAAATGAATAACACGTCTAATGTCAACAACTATGCAATAGCTGTACGCTCGATGGAGTTCTGCTGTGTGGAAAGTACCTCCACTAATTTCAGTAGAACTCAAATAAAGTTCTTGTGTACTTGATCCATATAGTGGTGCTGACATTCCTAAACTTGTCAAGTTTTAGTTCTTCAGACAGATAGTTGTCATGTGAGAGCTCCTTTTGTTTTGCATGCTAAGGAGAATCATAAAGGGAGCACAATGATCTTCATTCTTATTCATTAACAAATTATGTCAGAAAAGATTTTTGGGTCTAGCGCAATAATTATACTTTTTTCCTGCCTCTTGGCTTCCTATTGGAAGTTTATACAAAGAAATAATTCCTACATGCAGATGTGTGTCATAACTTTCACATGTTGCATTATTTGTTTCCTGTGGCTTTTCTGTTGAATATGTTGCCTTTTCAGACCTTTATACTCTCTGCCCAATCTGTGTAAGGTCATAGTGTTCTTCTGCCTTTGCTGTTGTCTTACCTATCCTACCACTGGTATCCTTTGTTCTTGTCTTTCTTTTCCTAAGGTTTTTTTTGCCTCCATTTTTGAAGAATTCAGAGGGGACTGATAACCTTTTAATACAGATTTACCAACAACCTTTACCACTATATTGTTAGAACATAATTCAGTGTGGGGTTTTTTTCTTGTAGGAAAAATCTTTCAAATCTTGCATATAAACCACTACTTTTTCCCTGTGAAATAATTTATAGGGGATTATATGGTCTGCATAAAATTCTGTTTTGTCCACAAGAAAATGACTTTCATGTCCTGTAGAGCAGTCAGGATGATTTCTGGCAATATTTTATTTCTCCTCTGTGACTTTTCACTGACTAGATGCAGTACACCATAAATGCATTCTCATCAGAGTTTGTTTATGCATAGCAGTGTTGGAAGTAATAATCACTTGGGCTTTCTAGCATATGAGTCAGTAAATACATAAACAGGTACAGATTTATGACTCTGCACTTCAGAGTATCACAGTGCTTGATGCATAGTGCAGTCAACTTTATCTGAATGTCACAGAGGATAGGGAATATATCTGTAATACCAAGGTCATTTTTGATGTAATTAATGGGTTGGGATTTCTTTTGTAACACAGTTTCAAATAACTTGATTTCTCCTAATCAGGGTTGTGGGTATGGAATGGGTGTCCTTGAAATATGTAAATTATCCTGTGAAATACAGGCATGCAGATATTAAGTGTAGGCTGATGTCATTTTACCAGTGTGAATATTTTAGTGGATAGCATTTCTCGTGGAGATATATTCACTCTTTAGCAGGTAACACAAATTTCAAAGTGTTTATTCACATTACGAGTGTTAGTGAAGCGTTTTTTGGTGCAGTTAATGGAGGAACTCTGCTCTCAGTGGATTAAATATTAAAGTCTGCAAAACTGCCAGGTCTCACTGTTCACAAAGTAACTACACTTTATCTCACCTTCACCAGTTTTGCTGAGCTCACATGAGGTACACATCATTATTTTGCAGTGCTTTGTTTTGTGCCAGAGAAATATGTCATGACTGTAACAGCTACAGTAGTAGACCAATACTTCTTTTCCTTTGCAAGTGGGAGTGATAAACTTAGATAATATTCCAAGAGCCTCATCTACATATCTATATTTTTTAATATGTAGAAGCAATCTTCTCTGTTGTGTCTTACTGAGGAAAAATAGTGGAAGAAAAATAGTGACATAGTGTTTCTGATCAGAAAGCAAACCTTGTTCTGTTTCACAGGTAGAGCTAAGACATTAGAAGAGATACCTTTAATAAGTAAGCGTTATTTTTAGCATTCAATTTAAGCTGGCATGAAACTTATATAGCAACTGTGGCTATTTAACAAATGTGAAAGTGAATGGAAGATCCATTCTGGGACAGTGTGTGCTACATTCTGCACGGTTCTATTAGTCACATAAGAAAAGCCTGATAACAGGCCTTGCTCTTCAGAATTTTACTTAGTGCTATTCTTTGTGATAAGTCTTTAGCTGCTCATGTGCCAGGTGAGTCCTTGAAAGCTATTTTAGTTATGAACTCTTACTATTCAATGTCTGGAAACGCTGTGGTAGTCTGAGCTTGCCTTGGAAATTTCAACAGAAATAAATCTTACTGAAAATAAGATTAATTATATTTCATTTAAACCTTAAGTAAACCTTGGATTGTGTATATTTAATTAGATTTCATTGTTGTTGAATACATACAAGGGAAGCTAACATAAGCATAGATTATCATCTCCTCTGGCCATCATGCTTGGGTCTCCTGAGGAAAATTCTTTAATGATTTGTAATTTGCAAATTGTTTAACTTCCAGCATCTTATTTTTTTTCTTTTTTTTTTAGCAAATTATTCAGGTCAATCTATGAAAATGTATTACCACATCATTATTCTTCTATTCACTGGGTGTTCTGTCTGAACACAAGGAAAAGCTCATTTATTGTGAAGGTGACCAAGTACTGGCAAAGGCTGATCAGAGAGGTTGTAGATTCTCCATCCTTGGAAACAAACAAAAGGTCACTGGACATGGTGCTTAGCAATTTTCTCTGAGTGAGTTAAATTGGGCAGAGAGTTGGACCAGATGACCTTCAGATGTTCCTTCCAGCCTAAACCATTCTGGGGTTCTGTAGTACTGGAACTGTTTAAGAAAGATAATTGATTGTCATGTATTGATTACCTCAATTTCTCAGTAGAAAATGTTTATGTTGTCATCATCTCTACACAAGAAATTTCCTGATTCAGTTTTTGTAATCCCTAGTAGAACTGCCTTTCAAGAGCCTTATATAACTTAGCTATATTTGGCTACAAATTATTAGAAGAAATTATGCATGATGGCAGAGTTTGAATAGTTTAACAACAAAAACTTTTCCGAAAGAATTTTTAATTATATATTCTTTTGTTTTCTGCATTCTAAATAGTAAACAACAACCTTAGCAGAGACTGTCTTCTTCCAGCAGCCGGCTTGTTTGCAAATCATGCGTATTTTTGAGCTTTGTTATCATCTCTCTCCCACTCTTAAGCTGTAATGCAGACTAGAATTTAGTAGGGGGATTTGTACTCACTTTTATTTCCACAGGCACAGAAAGTATGAGTAGGACCGTAACTCCTGGTTTGGAGGGTGCAGCAGGTTACCAGAAGCAACATATCCCTGTATATGGCAAGCAGTTTGGAGTACAAGCAACTACAGAAACTTCCATTTTTATACTTTGACTGCCCTCAGTTTATCTATGCACCATACCCAGCATTAGGATATATTGTGACTTCTAGTCAGTCTTAACGCAGGAAACATATAGAAAGAAGGATGTCTCTGTGTAAATTGGTTAGCAATATAGGGGTGGTTCCAGGTGGGTGCTGCAGCATCAGAATGAGCTGTCTCCTGTGGAGGCATGAAAGGCACTGAAGAACATGCAATTTTTTGCCACTTTGCCAGAGAGCCTGAGCACTGATGCTGTATCTGAAATAATGAGGTTCAGCAGAAATACTGTAAGAGCTTAGATTAGTTCCATTCTCCTTTTGATTGTAAAGATTTCTTGAATTTTGGACATGGCTAAGAAGAACTGGAAGATCAAATAATGCTTGATTAAGTTGAAAGGCTCCAAAGTCAATAGTTGTAATTTGTACAACAAATCATGCTTTCACAGACAGATTTGTATTTAAATAAACGATAACAAATGAGGCACTTACATAAGACTGTAAGTTCTCTGGCTGATTACAGCAGTAGTGCCTAGTGCTTCCTTCCTTGTTGGAGTATCACCTGGCCAATCAATTGCTGTAAGAATGTACCACTAGAATTAAATTTACTTGGGGGCAGAAGAAATCACAAGGTTGAGTATTAGGATATGTGGTCATAATTTGGACCACTTATGATCATTACATTGATAGTTCCTGAGAACAGCAGTGACCATGAAGTTGTAGATTAGACAAAGCCCAAAGATTGGCACATAATAGATACCAGAATTTTTTTTAACTAGCAATCAAAAACTATGGCATGGGTCAGATTAAGAGGAATTTAATTTTCTGAAAATTTGGTTTAGGAAAATTGCAACATCTCACTTGTGTCTCTACTTCTTCTTCTTCTTCCACTCTTGACTCTTTTTCCGTATTTTGCCATTACACATTTTTGCTGTCACTTACAGTTATCTGACTTTATTGTTTACCATTAAGACTCTTCAAAGTTGTTTTCTTGGGTATGTTGGCATGATATTGTATGTGAATTGTTTTAATATTTTCATGATTTTGATGATTTCCTAACTTTATTGTATTTATAATGAGTAATTAAAGTTAGTACCTTCAATAAGTGGGTATTGATGCAGAAAAGAGCAAACCGTCTAACCACTTGAAAATTTTCAAGATCGGTCTGAATATTGACATAAAAACTAGTAAAAACCAGTTGAGTATGCAAAGAAAAAATTAGGGCAGTATACTACCAAACTTAAAAGAAGCAATGTAAATTCAATCAAAATTACATTAATTAGTAACAGCATGAGACTGCAATTGAATAAATTCCAGTAGACCAGATAATCAAATTTTAAGGGTTGGATTACATATGGAGCTTTTGCCAATTAGCTCCATGCATAATGATTTTTTCTTCCCAAAATAAGGACCTTCTTTTTTCAATCTTGGTGCCACTGGACATTTTACCCTTATGTGATCCCTATATAGAATGATCCAGTGAGAGCTTAAAAGCTATACTGTAAAAGGAGAAAAATTCAGGTAGCTTTCTGTTGATTGTAATCACAATTAAGTGGTTCATCCAGGTAAATAAAAAATAAAAATTAGAAATGATGGTACATATTAATGGTTTATCCAAGTGAATAACCCAACATTTGAAGTCAATCACAACTTAATATAGAGCATATTTGGAATTTATCACTGGATGAGGAAGAAGACAGGATTCTTACAGTGTGATGAACCATTAGTTCAGGTATTGTGAATAACTGAGATACAGATATTTTTTTAGCTGTTTTTACATCAACTTGACACTCCTGTTCTCCATCGTGGCCCACAGCTAATGATGAAAGAACAGATGTTATCTCTTTTTCTGTGCACTCAGGTTTGTTTTGCTTTTTAGACAGGCCTAGTCCAAATGTAGACCTGTAGAGAGAAGTGAGCATTACAAACAGCAAAATTGTAGATATGTGTCCTGTGTGTGTTTATGCATAATTTTTCTTTTTGGTTATTTTTCCTGGAAAGTGAGTTAATTGTGGTTTAGTGGGACTCCAAAATGTTTCCTGGATCTCGTCAGAAAGAGTTTACACAATATATTTTAGATAACAATATTTCTAATAATTCTGGAATTCATCCATGAAATATTTAGATAGGTAGATATTGATATCTTCTTGACACTGTTGTTCATGGACAAAAAGTTCTGCACAGTGACACAAAATCAAGCCGCTTGCGATAATGGATAAACACATTTATTTATCAGTTTATTTTTGCAGAACCCTTAGGAACATTTACATCTACAGCTGTGACTATAATAAATCTGATCTCAAAATTAATCCCATATCTATAAATAAATGAAAATAATTGCATTGTGACAGTATATTTGTGATCACCTGGGTGGTGTGGGGTTTTTCTTCATCTGATTGTTTATTTTTAAACCTATGTTTAATAATAGTAGATTTGAGCATCCTGAGACATTGTTTATTTTTGTTACTTCCTATTGGGAAACTCAGTGATAATGTGTCGGCTCAGAGAACAGAGGTGTTAGATGTGTATTCTATGAGTGTGAGCAACTTTGTAATACTTTAAAATGCCTTTTTTTTTTTCCTGAAAATTAGGAACGGAGAATAGTGCTGTCTTTCCCTGGTAAAACTGTGATTTCTTGTCCTTTATTCTTCACAGAACAAAAGGTGCCTCTTGCTAGGCTCAGTTACTTTCAAAAACTTGAAAATAACTTTTATTTTTAACTCCAGCAGTACATAAAGTGCCAATGTCTTGGAAAATCGTTGAGTACTTTATTTAGACTAGCACTACAACATTACCACTCTATCTGATCTCTTCCTGTTGATAACCCAGAGCATCACATGCTTCTCCCAGACAGCCATCCAGAGAAGTGCTGAAGTGCTTTACCTGGGATTTAGGGCTTTCAGATTTGGATTTTGAGACTGATTGCAAGCCTCACTGTTGTGTCTGTACTGTTCATGGAGAGGCTAGGGTTCATCCCATTCAATGTTTTGCAGTCTTTCAAGCATTTTCTGTTTTTGTTCTACCTCCATTGTGTCTTGCCTAGGTCCACTGGTCAAGATCCAAAGAAAGAGACAGCTCTGTTTTGTCCACTCATATTTCAGAGGATCAATCTTTGCAGCTGCACTCTCAAGCCTTGTCCTGTCACTACATGCTCCTGTTAGAAGTCCCTTTACAGCTTTTTTGTAGGCTCCCTTCAGGTATTGTAAGACTGCAATTTGGTAACCCCAAAGCCTTCTCTTTTCCAGACTGAACAATCCCAATTCTTTCAGCCTTTAGTTGTAGGAGAGGTGCTTCATCCCTCTGATCATCTTGGTGTCCCTCCTCTGGACTTGCTCCAACAGATCGATGTCATTCCTGTGCTGAGGACTCCAGAGCTGGATGCAGCACTGCAGGTGGGATTTCACCAGAGAAGAGCAGAAGGGCAGAATCCCCTCCCTCACCCTGATGGTTGCTTTGTATGTAGCCCAGGACCTGTTTGATTCTCTCAGCTCAGAGTGCACATTGCTGGACCATGTCCAGCCTCTCATCCACCAGCACCCCCCAGTCCTTCTCAATAGGGCTAGTCCCCATCTGCTCATCACCCAGCCAGGATTGATACTGGGAGGTTGCCCCAGCCCAGGTGCAGCACATTGCACTTGGTCCTGTTAAACCTGAGATTTCCATGCTCCCAGTTCTTGAACTTGTCAGCTCCCTCTGGGTGCCATCTTGTCCTTCAGCTGTGTCAACTGCACCACTCAACTTGGTGTCAACAGCAAATTTGCTGAGGTTGTACCTAATCCCACTGATTTTTTCACTGATAAGGCTATTAAGTAACACTGGTCCCAATATAGGTCCCTGAGGAACACCAGTTGTCACTGATGTCAACTGGGACTCTGAGCCATTGACTACTACCCTCTGGATGTGACTGTCCTACAAATTCCTTATCCACCAAACAGTCCAGCCATCAAACCCATCTCTTGCCAATCTAGAGAGAAGGATGTTGTTGGCTTTACAGAAGTCCAGGTAAACGACATCTGTAAGCCTTCCCTTGTTCACTGAGGTAGTCATTCCATCATAGATGGCCACTAGGTTGTTCAGGCAAGACTTGCACTTGATGAAGCTGTGCTGGCTGTCCTGAATCATCTTTCTGTTCTCCACGTGCCTTAGCACAGCTTCTAGGAGGATCTGTTCCATGATCTTCCCACGCACAGAGGTGAGGCTGATGGGTCAGTAGTTCCCAGGGTCCTCCTTTCTATCCTTTCTAAAGATGGGTGTAAATCTTCCCTTTTTTTCAGTCACCTGGGACTTCACCTGGCTGCCATGACTTTTCAAAACCATGGAGAGTGTCTTGGCAGCTACATCAACCAATTTCATCAGGACTCTGAGATGCAGCTCACCATAGATTTATTATGTTCACGTTCCTCAGGAGGTCATAAACCTTATCTTTGCTTACAGTGGGAAGCAGTTTGTTTTTCTTGGGACAAACAGGATTTTCCTTGAATGACTCTACTTCTCCCCTTAATAGACAGCTCAATTAGAAAGAGTTCTAATTATGTAGAATTCTGGACACAAATTTATTTTAACTTTCAATCCAATAGTAATATTTTAGGACTATTTGAAAATTAAGGGTGGGTGATTCAAATGCACCTGCTTCTTCAGCCCTATCATCTACTATAAAAGCTGTCCCTAAAAAGCAATCTTCAAGAGTAGCTTCTGTTATTCTTTATAATATGATACCTACTTGCTTTTACCCTTCCTTTGACAGTAAAAGAATTTAAAAAGTTAAAGATGTTGACATTTAAAGGATCATAATTGGCATCTGATTTAGTGTCCACTAATGTGAATGAGACCTGTTACCTGAAATTATTCCCATTTACTCTGCAAACCTAGATAAATTACTGTATGTATAAACTAAGCATGTTTAGATTTTTGGTGTTTCTTTATAATCCTAATCTGTACAGATTATGTGTATATCAGACACTAAAAACAATGTCTGAATATTTCAGATGGTTGTCCACATTGTCTTCCCTCCCAATAAATATATTGTTTTTAACACATATGAAATGATTCGTACACTTAATGAAAATTACTGGTACAAAATTTACCATTCTGGTTTCATAGGTGTATTTTGTAATTTTGGGGTTTTTTTTGTACAGTTGAATCTCATTTTACCTCAATTTTCTAAAAATACTTATGAAATTGCAGCAACACTGATTTTCAGACTTTTGTCTCCACTCTTGTACCTTCCAGAATGAACTCACGACCCCATTGTGACAGACAAATGTAGCGAAGCCCTTTGGACTATTTACATGACTGCAGTCAGGGAATTCTTATGTTGATAAATGTTTTACACTAGTTCTGTCATGAGTCCAGATAAGCAAAGGTGCGCAGCAAGAACGTAACTTCTCATTTTCAGTCAACCTGATGCCAGATCAGGCTGTCACCAATTTAATCAGCCAGCTGATTAGCCAACACAGAGCAACTACCTTGCCCCACCATTTTCTCAGGGGAGCAACAGCTAGGGGAGAAAGGACAGTCTGAAGGGAGCCAGAAAAACAGGTGTGAGGGATGAAGGAGCTGATCTGGGCAAGGGAAGGGGCTGTGGAGATATAGAACACAAATTTGTAGATAACTAAGCTTTATTAATTCATGAGATAACCTCTGTTTTCTTCTGAAGTACTTTGTTATAGAATATTCTGAGGTAATTAAAACCTTGGGTGTCTGATTTAGATTGAAGCAGTTATTATAAAGTAAGAGGTCTTGCAAGAAGAAAAAGCTATTCATCGAAGATGGGGTTTGAGTAGATTAAAAAATTAGGTTAATTAGTTTTTGTTTGTCCCTCTTGCATGATCTATACCTGCCAAGGATCCACATTTTCCTCTATTTTAAAATAATGGCTTAGATACCTATTCAGATTTTCAGACTAAACATATTTATGTAGCAAAAATATACTTGCCTATGAAAACCAGCAAAATGTTTCTCTGCGACAAGTAGATTTTTGCATGTTGGCTGTTGGTTTCAAATGAAAATTTATGCTTATCACTACAGTGCAAACCATGAAAATCAATATTGTTTTAAACAAATATATATACTAATATCTCTCATAACTTTCTCTGACTTCTCTCTTATTAAAAACTCTGCATTCTCATCCATTGTTACATTTTAGACTTTCTTGGGATGAAGGTGGCAAGAAAAAAAGAGTGAAGGAGCAATAAAATGCTTTCATCTAATTCTGTGCAATACTAGGAAATGAAAAGGAAAGATGTTGCTTTGTATAGAATAGATTTGAATATTAAGAATGCAAAAATATTTCTATATTTCAGATTCATTTTATTTCATCCAACTTCTATATTGCATTCTAGTTTCTCTGTAAAATATGGACAAATTATATTTAATGAACACTTCAACAGTTAACTGTAGGGGTTTATTTTAAAAAGAAAAAAAGTATTATCCTAGTCTTATTTATGAAAAAGATTTTAATGAATACAGTGCAGAAAATGCCTCTTTGGAAAAAGATATAATGAAAATCCTTAATGAAAATGGCTTAACATATTCACTGAGACAGAAGAGGAGCCAGACCAATATTGTTCAATCATCATCTTCTACTAATGGAAACCCAAAGAGAGAAATTTTGTGCTAGTCAGATAATGGCTCCTGTTATATAATGCATCCACACAGAGTGAAAAAATAGGAATGCATAACAGGCTTTAGAAAGTTTTATTTTTATGATTCTGAACTGTGTGATTCAGACCTTAGATTTCCATTCTCCAGCTTCCAAGCATTGACTCATGGGATATAAGGTATGAAGGGCATGTAGAATGTTATCAAAGAACTGGCATTATGTGCTCCTAGAATCTCTCTTACCACTCTGCTGAGCCAGGTAGGGAATGTGTGTATGTGTACATGTATTCCAGAAAGGGAAGGAGTCCTGCCAGCTACAACCATCTCAGTCATAGCTAAATGCTGTATCCTTTGCCTGCCAGATAGGAGTGATTGGTGGAGATGCATCAAATGGACCACCAGCACATGTCTTGGTGAGAATAATGGAATGGGAGAAGCCCCTTTATGCTGAAAATGTGGCTCTTTCTGGGGAACACCTGTAGGTCTCAGCAAATGAAAAAAAGTGGCTCTGATTTGCAAACAAGTATGAAGAAAATAATTTTCCCTGATTACACACAGTGGAACATTTCTAAAAATATCAGTGCTCATGTCTCAGTAACACAGTTATTATTTTAATTGCAATATTAATATTCTAATTATACTTTTTTTTTTTTTTGGCTTTACAGTCATCCTTAAAAGACTTCTACTCTACCCTATGCATAGATCAGAGCCTCAGTTTTTACTATAGCATTTTCTTTGCATGTGGTATTATTTCAAAACCCAGACTAAAATATCTATGATCTTTTATACTTAAAATTTCCTTAAAATTAGAGTTGAGTCAATTATCTTCCCTCGTGTGTACCATATATCATATACAAGACAATCTTGTAAAAAGGGAGATTTAGCTACAGTTTCCTAACCATGACTCATCAGCCATTTCTATGAAGATACTTAGTCCTATTTGTTTTTCATTTATGGGATGCATGGAAAACAGTCTTCTTTGGGAAAAGTTGTGGGGGGAGAGTTTGTAGGTGATAGAAGAGAACATGATAGAATAGCTCATGAAGGTGTACACTTGAATTACATTGGGTAGACTAATGTATAATTAAAGATATTAATGAAATTAAAATCTCCTGTGTCAATATAGACACATTTAAAGTTACTATGATTATTAAGGGACGTGTGTTTTTCTTAAGCTTCTTTTGGGTTTTTTTGCCTTTTTTTAAAACGGAAATAAAAACAAAGAGGCCTAGTATGTTTTTTATGAGGCCTATTGGATTTTTAAATATTACATTACTGTTGTCCTTGATAGTGTTACCTTTTCTACGAAAGGAGACCATATGTTTTCAAGGCCTTTGTGATATGTATAGAGTCACTAAAATTGGCTGAACACTATCTGTTGAAAAATATCATAAACAAATAGTGCTATGTCCTTGATGTTAACTTTTTCTCAAATATTCCTTCTTCAGAAATTTTTCCTTGAACAAGTCAAATTGCTTCCATGTTAAAAGTTTATATTACACAGTGTGTGTGATATATAGTATAGGTATTCTACAGAAAGAACACACACTAGCATTTGGAATTTTACATGATGATTATGACATATTCAATGTAATGTAAGTATGGCAACCATGATGAAAGTGTGAACTGAATTTTTAGGTTGGGTGTCATCTGTTAAAGGATATATAATTCCAGTGGAAACCAACTTTTCATCTAATCCACTTTCTCCTGGAAACTACTGAGAATCTACTGATTTTACTGTAGATTGTTTTGTTTTGGTTTTATTACCTTTTATATATTATTGAATTAAAAATATCAAACCTAATTATTTCAAAGATCCAGGTATAATCTATGGAAGTCTGTACTTTGACAAAAATGGCCTGAAATAAGTTTCTACAGCAGACAACCATGAAAATTCTTATCTTAGCAAAGATTAAGAAATGTTAGGCATGTATATGAGTGCCGATTTTTAATAACATAAAGGCTTTTCATATTCTGACCAAAGTACTGTGCAAAAAGGTGAGAAGGAAATGAGATTTGTCAAATATTTATTTTCAGTATTTACCTGACTTTCAATTGATCATGCTAGTCTGTATTCTCTTACAATAATTTAATTATGTATTGCAGAAGTATTTATCCAACCATACCAGGTAATAGCTTGAGAAAGTTCAGGTAGAAAAGTTCTGGCTATTTATAATGATGAATAGCTGATTTTACAAAGTTAAAATATTCTGTGGAAATACATTGATTTCATCAATGTATTTCTACAGTATCTTGGCTTAAGACCAGAAAATCCAGGTACTTAATAATGTAAAATAAAAACTAGGCTGAGAAGTCAGTCAGTTCTCACATACAGTAAGTTAAAGAGTTTGCAGAGCATCATCCTTCTTGATGTCTGAGATTTTTTGCAGTGTTAATGAGTGAAAATGTTTTGATACAGTGACATTTAGGATTAAATTATTAAGGCTATGTTTTACAGCAGACACATCTTTTCATGAAATTTCTTATTTATATCTTGTATTTTTTGTATCTGATATTTTCTATTCAAACACTTTAAGGAAGTTAGCACAATTACCGAGGGGAACAGAATGATTATCAAATTTGTAATATAATTTCTGAACTAAATGGACCTACAGCAGAATACCTTTTTTTCCAAAGTTTGACCTTTGGCATATAGCCAAAGAAGGTAGTAATTGTAAGTATGTTTAGAGTTAATTTTAACATGATTTTTTTTTTCTTGTAGTTTTTACTTCTGTCAATAGCTCAAAGTTCCAAGAGCTCAATATTCTGTGTCCAGAACTGTCTGTAAACAAATGCTTAGGGAAGAAATATATAAATAGGATAGGCCTATATGAAACTTTTTCTAATCTTTTTTCAGCCTTAAGATGTTCTCAGATACCAGATGTGGTATCCATGTACCTCGTAACCATCAATGTATCTCTCTTCCATTTTCCCTGTTGAATCCATGCAAATTTTATGTATCTACAGCAACTGGTTTTTTTTACATTTTTTTAAGCCATCTCCCTGAAGCATCTACTTTTATTTTTTGGAGTCTGGTTCCTACAAGCCTCATTTCATAAGCCTTCATTCTTGGAAGACTGTGAATAATCAGTCATTATCTATCCTCTACATGCCATACATTTATTATATAGTGTGACATATCTGTCTAAACTAATTCTTTCTGTGTAAAGCTTTATTTACTTTGATAATCCTTCTCATTTTTCTGTCTTGCTATACTACATTCTTTTTAAGATGGGGGACCACAACTGAACACCATTGTTTTACAAAATCCACAATTCCCATGAGTAAAGGAATCATATTTGTCTGTTCTTTTTTGTTGTTTTTCCCTTAAATCCTCCTCACATTTCTTAACATTTGAGTAGAATTGTGAATTACTTTTAAAAAGAAAACTGGCTGTCTCCTGGAAAGTTTCCTATTAAAAACTTATGAATTTGGTCTTAAATTTTTATTGAGTAACTCAGTATCCATTATTTTATTTGTGAAGCTAGAATTGAATTTTTTTTTTTAACTTGCATTTTAAATTTATCTTCATTCACTTTTGGTTCAACTGATAATCATGGGGATTTTTAGAGTCTTTCTACACTTTTCTGCAGTCAATTCTTGTCCTAATTATGTGGGTAACAGTGTCAACAGCACACTTTCACACTTTGCTGTGAATTTTCTGTTTCGTTTACTAATTTATGTAATTTAGTGACAGTTTATATTTTCAGTATCATAGAACAATACATTTGGATATTTTTCTTAAATATTTATTGAAGAACAAGTGCTCAGTGTTCTTTTTAAGGTAAAATACATCCTGAACAGACCTTGTGTTCTCAAATTCAGTACTAAAATTACTGCCAAAAACACACAACAAACTCTAAGTGAAAAATTACATCCTTCTGCAATGAACTAACCTTTTTTTCCCCCATGTTTTTCTCTATTAAATCTGTACTAGCAGGATTTGAACACCATAGTATTGAATACTTAAAAATGTGTTGTTGAGCATGGATGTAGAACAGTAAAGATATAAAAATTACTTTTATTTTTGCAAGTGGCTATTCCTTGTTCCAGCCAAGGAAGACTGGTGTTTGTGATTCTGGTTATGTACCATGAAATTTGTAATTACTCTTCAGTTTTCAGTCACTGGTTTTATAGCATGTGATAACAATTCTTTGTTACATAATTTGTCTTCAATTGACATTTTTTCCTTCACATTCCAGTTGCAACTGTTGCACAGGGAAAAAAATACTGTAAATCTTATGAGAGTGCACCAGTCCTAGGGGAAAATATTTGACTTTTACAAGCATGCAATATACAGCTTCATCAAATTTTCTTTGCGGCATTTAAAATTGAATGATACGCTAATTAATCATACATTAATATTTATTATTTGGAAGCATGATTTTTAGCCATGTAACTTCTGTAGAATTTCTTGGTTGTCTCATGAACATGAAATTAATATGGAATGGTGGACAAGTCTTACTGGTTCTTGGTTTCCATGGGAAGGAAAAAAATGTTTGCCCTCTCCTGTGCCATCTGCACAATGTAGGTGAACATGGTAATAATTGCTATAGAGATACTCCTATTTTTATGCAATAAATTTGAAAGCACTTGGATTCTTCAGCATTACATATGTATGTTTGTTTTGGCTTTTATCATCCCAAGTTGTTACATAAAACTCTAAGACAGTTCTGGCTTGTTTGGGTACTTCTGTTCATTGCAAAGTAAATACACATCTTAGTACTGCAGTTCTGACATTTCATTCAACTTTCAAGAATAAACATGAGTCCCTCAACATGACATTTTCAAAATTTTAGATCCTAGGCCTGTTTTACTTTTATTTAAGATAAAAGGTCTTAGTTTCTGGCTGCCTGAAAGTATGAACTAATACTAGTTAAGAAAAAACACAATTCAAGAGGAAGAAGGTGCCTTTTTCTAAAATCTCATACTTTAAATTAAAGCTGTCCTGTAATTTCTGAAAGCTTGCAGCTGTCAGTATTGAATGCTGAATCAAATTACAACTGCAATTAAAAAATAGCAAAAATAGTAGCAGGTTATTTGCAAGAAACACTTTTTCTTTGTTATAAAATCATGTCAGTTTTATGAAACCAATGTATCTGCTGAGGAGCTGCAAATGGATCATGTATGTCCTGCAAAGATAACTTCTAAAATCACTTGGAATCTTTCTGAAATGTTTCTCATTAATCAAACAGAATCAGTGAAGAGTTTCAGTCTAAATTTTTTAAAAATTCTATTCCGTGATAACTCTTTGACAAACTTCTACATAGCTCCTGAAGTTTCCCATCCTGACATTTACCAGGCAAGTGTAAAAATAATAGCAATGAACAATCAGTAATAGCATCCTGGATACAGCAGAATTTTGACTACCTTTTAACTGCCTAAAAATAAATCGTCTTCTGTTAGTTTCTATGTCTAGCTTAAATTTTAAGATAAACACAAGCTGCTACTAAAGGGGAATCTTCATTGCTCTCAACTGTTTTTCTGCCTTCTTCCTGACCAGCACTGCTGCCACTGTACAGCTGAATGAGGGGACTGCCATTCCTGAATACTGATCCTTTATTTTGATAGTGGCTGGGGAAGGAGGTGGAAAAGAGAGTGGCTCAATAGCATCCTGAATTTAACTTGGTTCAGAGAAGTAGTGGCTTTTGAGGAGCTGTGTTTTTCTAAAACACCAACACATGAATACCCAGCTGACAGTAAGTCCCCTAATTCTCATTCCAGATGTTCATGGGCTTTAGTTTCTGAACCTGCTGTAATTATTTTACTTTCTGAGATTTCTGAGACAAAATTGTCAAGCGCACAATTGGCTCCTGTATATCTAACACAGGAAAAGAAATACATACAGTGGAGTAACTGTGTGCTTGAGATCTTTATAACACTGTGCATGATGGTCTTCTCTAGGAGATAGATTTTCGTGGTGCAGTAGCAATTTTCAAGAATCCAAATTCTTTCAAGTACTTTATCATTGTTGATGTTTATTTGATTTGAACTAATATATGTTTTTGTTATTCAGACAGGATTTTTTTGCTCTGCTGCCACAATGTCCTCTGCAGTAGGGACTGAAAAAGTACTACTTTTTAAAGTAAGGACTAAAAAACCTAAAGATCTTGCTGGTCCAAAAGATAGAGGGGAATAGTGAGATTGCCTCTAAGAGTCTCACACCCAACTGGCAGTTCTAAAAAAACTTCATGCAGTTTTCTTAATGAATAGGGCAGCTCTCCTGACAAGCCTGAGCCACTCTTCTTTGACATGAGGAGCACAAAGTTAAAATTTCCTGCTATTACTAATAGAGCAGGACTCTTCATTCTTTTGTTTTCCAGAAAAATGAAAAATTGATTTTGAAACTGTGCATTCATATCCCTGTGGTATTCATTATATTGGAAGTCAGGAACTACCAGCCTTCAGCAGCCATTTCATTTTTCCTTTGTATTTAAGGAAATATTCTTATTTTATTTAATTTTTTATGGCTTGTTTTCTCCAAGCATCCTAGTTTTACAAGACTAAGTACTGCAGGATTGGGATATATTTGGCTTCATGGACAATACTAGGCATTCCTCTTAGTCTATGGAAATTATTAAACTGTCTTAGTCTTTGGAAATTATTAAACTGTTTAGTGGGCCTTTTTTTGCTTGTGCCTTCCTGAATACCCACACCACTAAGGGGTCACTCAATAAAGAAAAGCAATGATATCTTTTCTGAGTCACTTATTGTTTTCTATATTGCAACAACCTTACTTAGCATAAAACCACAACTCTATTGTAATAGTGTTTTTGAAATTGCAAATAGTTTGCTAAAGAAAAAAGAAAACTTTATGCTTCTTAATTTAAATTTTTAAGCACTTTTTTGACCTTTTTCTTCCAAGTAATGATTCTGGTTAGATAATAGATTATAGTAAATGCCGTTATGATCCTCATTATTGTCCACAGTATAATAATAAAATCTTCGTTTGGCCAATCCAATTCCTTGTTTTAAATTGATTGCCAATACATTGGGTGTTGGATTGAAAGAACTAGGACATTTTATATTGTATGGAGTAAAACAGTTAGCTATGATTAAGGATCTACATAAGTATCTTTTGCCTTGGGGTTTTTTATTTGGTTTCTTTAATGGTGAGAGGATTATGCATAATGATTCTAATAGTGTTCTGGAATGTTCTCTCAAACATTATTCCGAAAATGTCAAAGAAAACTCTATAAAAAATTAATTAAATGAAGGTGTGAAAGCAGAGATGAGGCATGCAGTCAGTCCTTCTACATACAATTTCTTTGGTCTCAAGGGAGTCACCTGGGACTAATTCAGACATGTCTTTCTATACCAAAATAAGACTGTTTAACCTCATAAGCTTAATTTATTTGCAGCTTAAAATGCTGGTTTCTTCATATATTTAGTATAAATTTAAAAAATATCTATACTCTTATAAAATGTCAAAAGAAGTGCTACCTTTACCTCACTTACACTTTGTAAAAAGTCAAAACTTGGGGTCTGTAAAAGCACAAACTGCAAATGGAAACAATATAGAATTTTGAATGATGAATCGACAAGGACATATTGATCCACTGTGAAAGCAGATGACAGCTCAGGCTTGTGAAGTGTGTAGCTCTGAGCTCATGTGTGATGCTGTAATGCGTCCTCTCCTCACTCAAGTGTACTCACCTAACTTAGCATGATGACATGAAGAACTCCCTCTTCCGAAGTCTTGTGACATGGACAGGGCAGTGATGCAGGATTTTAAGCAAGAGAGAAGCAGTCACCAGGTACAGGGTGCTGCCTCCTCCTCTTTAGTAACTTGCATACAAGTACAATTCCAGCAGAGTGACAGACTGCAGTCAGGGGCCATAAATGTGGTCAGGGGTCCGGAAGGATTGTACAGTGCTGTGCTCACTATTCATGTGTTCATTGATTAGAATTTATTGGAGGAATCTTTGAATTATAATAGAGTTTCATTACTGATTCCTGATCAGTTAATACTGTTGGTTGTATGACACAGAACTACATATATATATAAAAACCCTTTCTTCATTTAACCATCTCAGGCATTTTCTACAGTAATAATTATGCTTTTGAAGATAAAATGGCTGTGATTTCATTATTATTTTCAAGCTTCTACTGTAAAAAACTACAGGGTATAAAGAGAACAGAGAGAAATAATGTCTGAACTTTCACTTCAAGTTTTGGGTCTTTTTACATTGCCATAATATTTTAGTTCCTTGCATAGTATAATAACATACATTGAAGGTGTGATGTTAATACTGTTTTGAATCACCTTTGGAATTAGGTGTGTGTAAATTATCTTACTGAATAAAAGTATCAATTTCTGTGGCTTTTTAAGAATTAATCTTTGGTTGCTGGCTAAAAGAAGCATGCTAAGAATATTCTACAAAAGGAATTTTTTTGTTTTAAGTTTTAGTTGTTTTTAGATTAACCTTCTCAAATGTTATTGTGCAGTTGAGTTTTGTGTTGACAATTTTTAACTTGTTTGTAGGAGCTGCAGAGAAAGGGAAAATTAATAGCTGGCAAATGGAGGTTCAGTGAAGTCTGGAAAATAAAATTCAATAAGAAGGGGAAAATGGGTGTATTTATCTTAAAATCAGTGCCAATTAGTATATTCAAGAATTAAAATAATTTAAATAAATACAAAACAAATATTAGGATACATGGAGTAGACCACTGGCGACATCATTCTAGACCATCTGCAGAACGAAAAAACTGGCTATCCAGGTTTTGCTTTGTCTTGGTTTGAAAGACAGGTGTCTGCTAAGGAAGGCAGGAGCCTCCCTTGGAATGGCAGATGCAACCCCCCTTCCCTCCAAGTTATTATAATTTTGAAATCAGGGGGCTTTCAGGCAAAGATATGGGAAATAGGAATAACAGTTCTTTACTAATATATATATATATATATATATAAATATAAACAAGGCAGGAAAAAAGAAAACAAAACAAAACTGATTTAAACTGACAGGGTCAGATATGACCTGACCCTGTTAGTCAGGGTAGCAGTAGCAGTCCAATAAGGTGGTGGCTGCAGTCCTCCTGAAGTGAATGGATGTGGTTCTGTTGAAGCAGTGATCCTGTGTAGAAAGATCTGGTCTTCCTCACAAGGTCCAGTGGTAGGTATGTAGCTCTTGTCCTCTGGAAAATCCGGTAGGAAAAAGGCTGCTTGTGGTCTACAGAAGTCACAGTTTATATCCAGGATGGGATGCTTGGTTTCTCCCTCTGGGTGGAGCATCTCACAGTGGAATGATGAGTCATGAGATAAGGCACTGATGGGCCATTAACAGGACATAGTCTTGAGGGAGGAGGCCGGGAGCACTGCCCCAGCTGGTTTTAACAGCTCATGAAGATGGTGATAGAATACATGCTTGTGGGCACATCTTACACTGTAACCTAGGACATGCTTCTATTTCCTAAAATGGCTTTTAAAATATGGCTGAAAAACTATATTCACAGTCAAAGTTTCAATTTCTGGTGATAAAGAGAAGAAGCTTTCTGCACAGCAGAGGTGATACTCCAGTAACTGGAGTGTTGGTGGTTGTTTTGTTCAGGTTTTTTTGGTTAGTTGGTTGGGTGGTTTGTTGTTTTTTTTTTTTTTTTTTGTTTTGGTGGGTTTTTGTTTGGTTTTTTTTTGGTTTTTTTTTAAACATGGTTTCAACCTTGTTTATATGAATCAAGGAGAAGCTAGAGTTTTCAAAGGCTTGAGGATGCTGTTATGCTGAATATGCCCACAAATTTTGTTGTATTGAGCAGAAAGAAAGTTTCCTTTCTAAAATATGAGTACAGATGTGTGCATGCACCTCATTTCCTCAACAGAAGAGATCAGAATAATAGAGAAAAGAAGTTGCTGTTCTTTTACTTTTATCTAGTACGACGCTGGTTAGGTTTAAAAATAAAGATTACTGACAGACACTGTTCCTTTAAACTAAATTAAAGACTACAATTTTTGATATTACAAGGTTTAGATGTGACGGAAAATAGTTCAGAGAAGACTGACAGTAGCTTTAAAAATATGTGGGTTTAAAAATAAAACATATTTAAAGCTACTGATATCAGGTGCATCTATGTCACTGCACCATACTGAGGTGAGAAAATACATAAACATTATGGAGTAATTAAATACATAGTTTCTTTTTTTTTTTTTCTCAGGGCAGGAAGGAAGCAATCAATGGGGTCTCATCTGCTATGAATGATTAAAGTCACCATGTTTTCTCCATATGGGAAAAAGCAGATGAACGTTTACCTTCATCCCAGTAGCAACATGAAAAATTCATTTAAGTATTTTTGGTTAAATTTTAGCTAACAAAGGAAAGTATATCTTTTCAAAGTTTTAAATGCTGTAATTTAACACCACAAACATAAAGATAAAATATATCTAAGAGTGGTATATGGCATGCTCTTTTACTTAAATGATTTATTAAGACTGTTGTCATGTAGAACATAATATACTTTGGCCAAAACTGCTTTGTACTAGATTTTATGAACAGCTTGAAGTACTTAGTAGAGAAAATATATCTAGACAAATATTCTAAATCAAGTAGGAAGGAAGGAAACAAAATGTGGGACATCAAGAAGGAAGAGTAAAAGAAGCATGGGGCAGGAGCGTCTTTGGGAGCAAGACAACATCATTTGCATCAATTTCAGATTTTGGTCGTTTAACACCATAACTTTTGTGTGCCCTTCTTGTCTGTGTCTGAACAATCAAGTGCTGGAGTTGGAGCACTAAAATGTTAGAGCAGAGCCCTCACCAGAGTAGGGGGGAGAAAGAGAGAGGAGAAAGGTTATCAGAGTCACATTGTCCTACCTGAAAGAAAGATGAACATCTTTTACTTTCTGGAGATGAAGGAAAATCTGATGGGAAGAGGAAAGGAGGAGGAAAAGGGAAAAGTTCGTCCTCTCTTTGAACTTGAAAAAAGAGAGAATAATCTCTTTGCTGGAATAGGAACTATCTCCCATGTCTGAAAGAGTAAGTTCTTTACTACTAAAACCTATCATGCATTGTTGATACTTCTTTGGCATGTTGCAATACTAGAATAATCATGGTGGGTAGGTTAATGCCACATTTATTTTCATGATTAAGTCCATGCCAACCATAGCTCTTCATGGTTAAATGATATAATTCACTATTCATGATTTAATAGTGTGTATTCATGACAGCATTTTGTGAGTATGCGTAATCAGTTGGTTCATAGCAGAGATATTTGGAATTAGTAATGTTTAATTCATATGAGAAACACAAAAAATATCAAGAAATTTAATATATTGGTAATCCAGAGTCTTATAGTCTTCTTCAGTTTGCCTACTCAAAGTAAAACTTTTTTGTTTTTTTTTTTACATTTTGCACAGTATCAATAATTCATGATTTTTCTTAACATTATGGAGCTTGAGGAGTTTTCTCTGACAATTGAGAAGTATGTTGTTGAGCATAATCTCAGATATAAATGACAGAATATCCTTCTCTATCCTTTTCTTCTGCTCCTAATCTAATGAATGTAGAATTTCTATAAGTTATAAAGTCTCCTTTTGATACTCCAACATTAATATTATTTGAGGGAAGAAACACATTTGGTCTAAAAATGTCCACTGTGGTAGAGGATGAAACTAAGGGCTTTTCATTTAGTGTGGCACTTTTTAAATTATCTGGACTAGGATTGTTTTTGGGAATTGTGAAAGTAACACAATCAGAATGTGGGTATGTTTAGCTGAGCATAAACAAGATAATGTTGAGCACTATGGTCTATGACAAGTATCATGCACTGAAGAGTCTTAATGATTTTCTAGTTCAGAGTTGGCCTTTAAGATTTATTACTGCTGTGATATTTAAGTAGTAAACACTACTGAACATGCAGAATCAAATAAGAGCATTGAAAGAATTTAATAAAGTAAATAATTACCAAAATTAATGAAGTGCTTAGAGTAAAATATAACTTCATTTGGACATTTAATTCAGGGAGAAAAAGTAAATCTTCTTCTTGTAATGTTTTTCTAAGTGAAGTAATTACACTGTTGTATCACAAATGTACTACATTCATCATTTTGTTTTTCCTGCATGTTTTGTCAGTGTTGAAAACAATTATTATTTCCAGTGAAAAAGATGCTGCAATTCAGTTATTTTTCTGAGAGGGTTATGTTGTCTGCTCTATAACAGCAGACAATTTTAATTAACATGTTTTGTAATTCATTGAAAATTAGAAGAATTAATACAGAGGACAATAAATGTCATTCAGAGGAAGTCAGTTTACATGCAAAATATGAGTCAAGTATTGTAGTAGAAAAATAAAAAAAATTCACACAACTCTAATAAAATAATTTATCTTCTATATAGCTGAATGTTCAGTGGAAGTCTAATGTGTTTTCTTTAAACCAATTAATTTGTGTTAATTGTCAGTCACACACACAACACAGAAGCACAGATCATATTAATATTAGCCTGTGTATTTTTTTTTAATGACTGCCCATTTAGATGACGAATTGTGTGCATTTGCTTTACGACTTGTATTCCTTTTATAAAAATTTTTAGCAGATAGCCAAGAATTGTGAGGGACCCATAAAGATGACAAGAAAATGCTACTATCTGCCAGAATTTTAACTGTTTGATTCTAAATAAAGGATGTATAAATGCTAACTGTTTTTACTGTTGACATATGTGCTGTCTTCCAACACTTACCGATCATGGGAAGTCTTCCACAATCTGTGGTTTCAATTTCATCAGTTTGATAAAAGTTTACTGGTATCAAGTGGTGAACAGTCACACATAGCCCCATTCTTCCTGGTCCTGCATTCCAAAAGCACTTCATCCCCCTGTTTCTGGACCTATTTGACTCTGACTTACAGGACATGTAAAGTCTCAAAGGCCTGTATCTCTTGGGACTTGCATCATACCCTGGGCTTTGTGTGATTCCCCAAAGCCTCCATTCCTTAGGGAAGGATGACTCTTCTTCCTTTTAGTAATTAGACAGTAGACTGATTTTTTTTCCCACTGTGGAAATTAATCTGTGATTATTCATGAAATATATTTTTCTTTACGGTGTTTTGCTTTGGTTTTATTTGGATAAGAATAAAACTTTACCCATTACAACCTTCCTTTTAAATAAATAGCTTTCCTATTATCTTCTAAAGCTACTTTTGAATTCAAATTCTGTTTATGTAGACAGCAGCCTAGTTGGATTGTTTAGCCCCTTTAGGTATGTGCATCTCAAAGAGGAGTATCAAAGCAATATTAATTTGTTGAATTTAAACTTATATTTCAGGTTATTACAGATTATAGCCCGGCCCTGTGTGTTCCAATAATAAAGGAATCTAGTATTTCCATACAGTCTATGAGGTAGATTTGACCCATAATGCTCTGTTGTTTAAAAAGCAATTACAGATTAAATTTATATTTACTTAGTAATAACATAATTAAAATGTACTCAACATAAAGCAATATGATCTTAAGTATATGCAGTTACCTACAACTTCTGTCAAAAAGATCATAGACTCATAGAGTTGGATGCAACCTGTCAGGATCATTGAGTTCAACTCTGGCCCTACACAGAACATCCCCAAGAGTCACACTGTGTGCCTGAGAGAGTTGCCCTAACACCACTAGAACTCTGTCAGTCTTGGTGCTGTGACCACTTTCCTGGGCAGCCTGTTCCACCACTCTCTGTGAAAAAAAACCTTTTCCTGATATCCGGCTTAAACCTCCCCTGACTCAGCCTCATGCCACGATGAAGGAATAGCAGGTCTTGGGAAGATATTAGATTAAAAAAAAATTCCTGACTATGCAGAAAATGCCGATGTGGAGAGGACAAAATTTAGCTGGGGCGTGGAGATTATCCATGTATTACCCAGTTCGGCTGTACTGGTTGACAATAATTTAATGGTTTTTTAGTGGCTGGACTTCAAGATTTTAGTGGTCTTTTCTGACCTTAACAATTCTCTGATTCTATAATTTGGCAGTCTTGGGTAAACCCTAAAGTAGCCTGCAATAAAGACATTCTAGATATTTTGCCCTGTTTCTTGTACATAAAGGTAGCAAACTCTTTTCAGTAATGAAAATAGTGACAAGTTCTTTTTATTTATTTGTCACTCTTTATTTTCCAAGTGTTCAAATTATTTTACTTGATCTTTTGGTTGCTCTTACTCCATGTTGCACTTTGGTATGAGCCTGGACTTAGCACAGCATTGAATAACTTCTTCAAAGCAATATGAGTTTTAGTAACATAAACATACATAAATTTTAAAAAGTGCATAGATAATTGCACTTTCAGCTGTTCTGAAATGATTCTTAATAATACTTTCAAAAAATTTAAAAGTCTTACACTTCATTTTCCTATGGCTGCTGGCTTCTATTTACCTGTGTTACTTGTTTAGTTGTTTATCTCATTTATGTATTTAAAGATAGTATTTAAATAAACATAAATAATTTTGTGGTTAGCCCACTTGTGCTTAAAAAATAAAAATCAGGCCAAAAGTATCGGTAAATAATATGAGAAACTTAACAACTGAGTGGCCTTAAGTGCAATCTTCAGCAGACACACACTAAGGATTTAATTCAGCAAAGCTTTTGGGTCACTTGTACACCATCAGAGAACATAAAACACACTCCAATGAAAGCACTATGGAATTTTGTTAGCAACTTAGGACCTGTAATAAAACAGCAAAAGTCATGGGTTTTACATGCTACAGAAAGAAAACAGCAGGGGCTGAAGACATCATGGATCAGGGCTTCCCCTGATGCACGAAGATCTTGCACTGCCAGAAGATTTGTTAAATGCAAGAGAAGGTAAAAATCATCCACACATTTCTACAAATTGCATCTGAAAGAGAAATTCCCTTCTAATATCCGGTTGTCAGAGTTGATCTTTAACTTTAGAAGGAAAGAAATGTGGGAACAAAACACTGTTTGTTGTTAGAAATACCTTTAGGAGCTAAACTGACTCAATAGAGAGTAAGATTCATTCCAGATTAAAAAATGACAGTGATAGAAGTTGTGTATTCTTGTTTAATACAGGATATTTTTTACAACATTCAATTCAGCAATTGGATAATATTTCCCCCTTAAGATTTTGCTAGCTGAATAGTACAATTTGAACCTCATTAAGTATCTTTGAAGAAATGATACATTGCTTGCCTGTTTGTTTTCATTCTAATGATCAGATACAATTAACCTGAAATTCACATCTATGTTTATTTAGGCATATAGGTGGAGATGGAAAAATATGGAAACAGGCCTCAGATGGGGTTTTTTATGCTTTTGGCAGGAGATGGGAGCTATTTGTGACCTTTTTTTACCACAATAGTAAGAATCCCTACTTAAAAGAGCTCTCAGGGATAATCCTAAAAGTACTTGGCAAGAAATTCTGTCTTTATTGAAAGCTATGTCAGAATTTTATTGCATATTTTTTGCATGAGAAGATCGTTGCTATCAGTGTGTGATGCAATTTTTTCTAGCATATATATTTCTTAAACCTAATGTCATTCCTTTCTAGAGATGTATGACTTATGTATTCTGGGGGGAATCATTTAAATCATGGGTTAAAAAACCCTTGGAGCTGTTACACAGTACAAGTGGATTACTGACCAAGAATGTGTGAACTTGATTTCTTTTTTCTAAGTGGCAAATAGTATTTTTAAATATGATAGACAGTGAGTGTAATTCATGGGTGATTTTATTCTTGAATGCAATGTGACAGCCATTGCATTCACCTAAGAGATGATCATTTGACTTTTCTTATTTCTAATAAAATTTCATGTGGAGTATTATGAAGACAGCAAGGATTACTATTGCTAATAGTTGGATTGCAGCCTTTTATGTTCAGTCTGCAAAGTCTCCAAGCTAGGACTTGCAGGTTTGCTTTGCCTGTACTTGCTTCAGGCTTGCTGGAATATTGGTTTAACTATGTTAGATATTGTCTAGTAGTCAGATAACTGTACCTAATTTCGTCAGTTTTAACTTAGCCTTATATGATGTAACATCTACTGTTAAAAATCTAGTGTCCTGGGTTGAGGGGTATTCTATTACCATCCTCATGAGCTGTTGAAATCAGGTGGGGCAGTGTTTCCTTGCCTCCTCCCCCCAGACTATCTTGCTGTTAATGGCCCATCATTGTCCTGCTGCATGACTCAGAGATAACTCCCTCCAGACTCTCTTCTGTTAACGAGCCTAATCAACACCTGGCCTCATGACTCATTACCCCATTGTGAGATGCTCCACCCAGAGGGAGGAACCAAGCATCCCATCGTGGATATAACTGGGACTCTGAGCACCAAAGATGGGCTCTACTGGATTTCCAGAGGATAGGAGCTACACAGCCACCAATGGATTTTCTGAGGAAGAGCAGACCCCTTCTACTACAGGATCACCACTTCAGAGGATTGCAGCCACCATTCCACCAGACTGCTACCACTACCCTGCCTAACAGGGACTCAGGTTGTATCTTGACTCTGTCAGTGTTTTCTTTTACTTTCTTTTCCTTTTCTTTAATTTCCATTAAATTGTTATTCTGACTTGGTGCCTCTCACTGGTTTGTTTTCAAACTAGCACATCTAGTTAGATTTCTGTAGTTTATAAACAATAGTAACAAGCAGTTATTTCATGAAGAATATCTTTTCTATGACCTGTGAATAAAAATTCAGGATAAAGGAATACAGGTATGGAATTATGAGTGTCCAACACTGTGAAAATCTCACCAATGGGCCATTAGTGATCATTTAAGGAATGTAGCCTTAGAAAAAACTGATTTGGAAACCAGAGATGTAATGTTGAAAAATAATGTATGTGTAAATATGCTTTAAAGTGTACATTTGGATGCCATAGAGAAATGTGGGTCAGTGAAGAAATCAAGGTGTATAGAATGTTAGAAGTCATAAAGAAATAATCCCTAGAGGGTCCTAGAGTGAGGAGGAACAAGCTATTTGCATAATTCCATAAGGGCCAGGGGAAGAATGATCTTAATGTCAAAGACTAAGGGATAGAATGCAAGGAAGTATCTGTATATTAAGTTTCACTGTGTCACTGTGTCATTATTTGGGGATCTTTTTATGTAAAAGAAGTCTTTTCTTCATAATAATAATAAATCTGCGGTAGTCATCCTTATCTGGTCAGAGTCTTAAGGTTTAAGTTCATCTGCTCTTAAATTCTTGCCTTGCATGGAAAGTGGGTTTCTTTGGCCCACATACACTGCAAAAGTCAGAGTGCAACAAATCTGTGCAGAATGCAGGAAAATTAGCCCATAAAATTTATATGAAACAGAGCATTATGCTTTAAACTGCTGAAAACAATTTAGAGATCATACAGCTGAACACAGTGAGAATGGTATTTAAAAACTATCAGTTGCTAAGAAAAAGTTGGAGGAACTGCATTTGTTCAGTGTAAAGCAAAAAACTCTTTAAACTGAAGATATTAAGGATGTTTTAAAATGTAGTTATGAAATGAGTATTTCCTCTGTTGGTGTTTCTGGTTGCCTGTACATGTGCTTGTAGTCACAGCATGTTGGTGCACAGCAACCTACTGAGAACTGCTGGTGCAAAAGAAATAATGATCAGTAATCTCCATATTTACTGCTAACAGGACAAGAAAAAATGAACTAAAATTTCAAGGGAAAAAAAATTATTTTGACATTAGGGAAAACTTTCAGTATGATAATAATGAACATTCATTCACATTGTCTAGAAGCTGGCTGGAATCCTCTTTGCTGGAGATCAAAATCTACCCAGTAGGCTACTTGTCCAGAGTAGCATGGCAGCTGCTTAAATTCTCTTCTAGTCATATATTCTTTAGGTTTAATGAATGCATCTCTGTTGTCTCGGTTTCACTGAATTTTATGGTTGATGACAAGTACTGTTAGGGTTATATGGGTACCTTGCTTTTAAAAAGTATTTTAAATGTTGGACTTTTTTTGTTATCATTCAAGGTGTTGCTTTTACAGACAGTATCTAAGTCTCTTTGGAAAAGAAATCTAAAACTCAAGTCAGATGAGCATTTAGGTAACCAATAAAAATGTTTATTTTTCTTTATATCATTTGATGATAAATTTCTGGTGGCAGAGTTTCATATGCTTTAACATACTTGTAGTTTGCAGATCTGTAGAACTTCAAAAAATAAATTTTATCCTTCCCCTATAAGCCTGTCTTGCAATAAGTCAGCCTAAAAACACAGGTAATACTGCCTGAGACAGTAGTATTTTCAAAACAGTCCAGTGTTGATCTTTACTTACCGGAGAAAAAATGGATGGAAAATCTTTGTTTTTTCTACTGTCATAGGTGTGATTCTAAGTCATCCCGGTTCGTGCTGGTTCAGGAATTCAGAGTTTTCAGATGGTTCTGCAGTCCACTCCTGAGTCTGGTAGTCTGTTCAAGGATTTCCTGTTGGTTCTTAAGCGTTTCAAAGAAGTTTATTACACAATTACATAATTCAACACCTATCAGGTGAAAAAACTTCAGAATCATGTAAAATACTACAATGATTATGCATGTTTGAGCATTTTGACTTCACTTTGTCCAGTAATATTTCTCTCCATAACTTTTGTTTGCTTCTTAGTCAGTTTTTTCCTCTTTCTACATCTGCCAGAATTATTTTTTTCTGCTGACAAAAGTTCAACTGAACTTTATTTAATGTAGATGGTTTTGTTTCATTTCTATTGAACCCAAAGGTACTATGCAGCATAAATCATCTCTTATGTTCTGATCTGTTTAAATACAGTGGTTTTTTAAATTTAAGAGAAAAGAAATACAGCAGAGGAGCATAAAAAATTTACTAGTAGCATCCAGTGGTCTCACTCAATGACACAATAAAATTACAGTGGCAATATTCACATGGACAGAGTTAAGTTGTTCTGACACTTTAAAAAGGTTTCTTGGTTTTTTGTTTGCTTATTTTTCTTCATAAAAATGGTAGTGACTCATCATAGTGATTCATATTATCAGAGAGGTTTGTGCAGTTGCCAGACAGACATAGAGAAATATACATAGGGTAAGTAGAATAGGTTGGTTCAACTCTGTGAGAAAGAAGTGGTCACTGACTTCCTCTTTTAATACACACTACCTGTGTATCACTAAATCCAGGTTATGCTTTGCTTCCTTTCTTGCTGTTTATGTGATTTGAATAATTAAAGTATATAAGAACAAAATTATGAACTAAAAGTTATCACTCATTCTGTTATAAAAAGTAAAAATATTTCTTTCATGGCTTTCGTTTCTCACATAGCTGTCAGTGTCAGACAGATTTACATAGAGTTTGCACCAGAAGCATGTGTCAACTCACACACACAATAGTTTTTTAGTCTTGTTCATGTTACTTTTTTTTTAAAAAATACTACTACACAGAAATATTAAAATTCATGTCACATTGTGTGCTTTTTAATTAAGATTGTGTTCTAAGTCAGGGAGAAAGCAGTGTGCAATATAAAAAAATAATAAAAAATATCTCTTTAGTCCTTAAAAGCTCCCACTTTTAATTATTTATCTGAACATTTGTTCCCCTTTGTAAGTATTAATGTGATTGCTGATTGTGTTACCTCTTGAGACTTGCTGTGGTGCAACCAAGATTCTTTGATACTGTGAATCTTCCATGTGTATTTCTAAAATGGCTAATCAGCTTCCTATGGGATGCAGATGGGGGAAGACTTTATCCAAAATAAAAGCTGATTATTCCTAGAACTTAGGGTCTAATTGTGATAAATACCAAGGATCTATTTCTACAAATGGGAGCACCAAGTTTAAATAAAATTGGTTTGGTAGAAAATAAGAAATGCATGTATATGGAAAAATATATAGAGAGAATATGACTGAATGTTTAAATTATATATTGCTTTTATTCTTTTTCTTGAATAAATTACAAAGAGACCGTTTCTTCAGAAATTCTGTAAGATTCCAATCAAAAATAAGACATTGATTGATCTCTGACATATTGACAATGTCTCTGGCCCAGAGAGAAATATATTCTGTTAAAAAAAACCAAAACCTACATAAACTGAGACTACCACCATCCTTGAAAACCAACCACAGCACTAATTTAAATTTTTCTCTTTTTTTGAAAATTAAAACTTTAGTCATAATTCAGATTTTAGCCAAAAATACCAGTATGCTATGGAGAGATGGTAAATGAGAATCAGGTGAACAGAACAGAAAAAAATCCCCATTTTCTAAATCTAAGTAAAATATTAATGAGTGTGTATTATAGAATTACACAGTAATTTTGTAGGGATGGCTGATTTTTTTTTTTTTTACTATAAAGAAGTTATCTCTCTAAAGAATTATAACAAGATAAATGAAGAAATTAAAAATAAAATATGCTTTTTGTACATCTCTGCTTTCAGGGATTCTTACCTTCTTTACTGTTTAGATTTGTGTTCTGTGGCAATAGTCCACTGCTAGATATGGTTATTATTTCTGTCAGATGTGTATCTTTCAATCTGACTCTGAAATGTCAGGCAGATTAAAAAAAACTCTAAGTGTTCATTGGGATCTAAATTTATATACATGCATTAGTTAATACTAAATATGTAGTGGTTGCAGGTATGTATCAAAAAAACTGTGACTTCATCTTTGAGAGAAAGATTAAAGATACTCCTTTTCATCACTAGACATACTCTCAACAATATCCCAACTGGCTTTTTATGAGTATTGTGACTGGTACGTAATCATAAGAAAATGATGCTGTTCACATAGTGAACAAGAGGCAATATGACTGGAAATGGTCAACTCCACACATTTCATTTCAATGTGTGATTGCAATGTAATAGAAGATAGTTGGTTCCAGTGGGTCAGAGACTGTATAAAAGTTGTAAAACTGTTAAAATTGTCCACGCCCTAAAATCAAATGCAGACCCAGCTTCATGTTTTTCAAACAGATAAGAATATCTGTGGTTATATAGAAGCAGTAGTAGACTGTGCAAATTGGGGAAAGTGATTGGGACCTCTAATTTATATAAACATATATTGGGAGTACTAAGGAAGATTTTCATGACCACATGAAATAAATATAAATAAATACTTGAAGCAACAAGACCCTTTGCAATCACTGCAGACTTCATGACTCCAGGTGTTATTTGGCAACAGACATTCAGATCCCGTTTAGGAATAACTCAGATGATGTGCCTGATTTCTGGAATGCTGTTTTGATACACAAGGTCTATGATAGAAGGGTCTTTACACTCTCTCCTGTAGTTAAATCACTCTGTCATGAAGGTCATATTTTGCAAATACTACAGGGAGTCAGTAAAGACAGATGAACTTTCTTGCATTGTTATAGTCTCCATTGCTTCAGATTGTGGAATTTCTCTACGCTGCACTTTTTTTTCCCCCATTTTTTCATTTATATGGACAAATAATTAATTACTGGAAAAGTAATTTGTTATCATAAAGACATCAGTACATACTTTCAAGCTCTATGCACTCAATATTGACAGATATTATATTTTGTTTTATTCAAGTCAAGTGTTTGTCTTCATTTATTCAAAACTAATGGGTTTGGTGTTATTTTACAATGATTTGTGGCTCCAGATAGTAATAACATTTGTACTTGAATTATGTATGTGTAATTTATTTTGTTCTAGCTTTCATATTTGGGCTTTTCCTTGGAAGACAAAGATTAGCTATATGTCTCTACTATTGATAAAAGTAATTTAATATTTTTTTCAAGTCTTAGTTTGATGGAGGTTTTTTTTTTGCAGAATTGAGAGTAAATTATACCATGTTCCAATTTTAAACATCTCCAAACACTGCCAGGTGCTGAATGAGTGCCTCTTTTCTGGGTGATCATTAATTAGTAGGGGCTGGATTGTTAGTTTTAATGTTGAGTCTGTTTGTTCTTTTGAAATATTTATAATGCTGTTCTTGGATCTCATGTATCAGATCTGTCAATGTTACATTCTCTGAGTGGCAATACTTTATGTCTGCTGGCTCTGGTATTTTCTGATAATTTCTTCACTTTTTGATTTTCAAGTGCTTCTGAGACAATGGGGTGAAACCAAGAAAAAATATCTCATTACATCAACCCCCTGTGTTACTTTCAGTATACATTGCAAAATATAGCAATTACGAAACCCAAAGTGCTGTTTGAAATGTTTTACAAATTATCTTTTGCTAAGCTAATTATTTTAGAACTTTTTTCTCTGGACATTTTGCTTGGCCATTTCACAACTGAGTGTAGAAATTCTGGTTATTTGTTTAAATGTTTTGACTTAAAAATAAATGGGTAAGCCACTCCTCAGCAAGGAAGTGAGATTTTGTTTTCTTTTTTTTTTCTAATTTAAGGAACTATAATTATTTTGTGGGCTTTTCTGGTAATGGTGGGATCAGTGTCAAAGAAGGCAGCATCAATATACCTGAACCTTGTTAATTTTGTTTGTTTGGTTGGCTTTTTAAGTAGAGCAATATCTTAATTAATATTGACTCAGTATTATGCCAAAGCTTATTCAATCCTTTTTCAGAGCTGAGAAAAATGAGCAAAATTTATTAATAATTAAAAAGTAATTACTTTTGGATGCAAATTAGTTTGTTTTGGTTTTTTTGGAAATATATATTTAGCTCTAATTCTAGTGGAAGGTTAATTTAATGCTCTCTTCCAAAAAAACCCCACCAAAATGAAACATATTTTTGCTGTTCAGTAAGATCTGTGAAGTGTAACAAGGATGAAAAAAAAAAGCAACTGAAGACAACACTTTACTTTTATCCATCAGCTTATATTTGCTTACTTTCATCTTCCAGTATAAGTGGTGATGTTTTTGAACTCAGTGGTTTGACCATCAACTGTGAAACTTCTAAGGGAATCCAAATGGATATCTATTCCTACAAATTGCCTATTACTTGTTCAGACTTTTTACTCTTTCTGATCACATTTTGTCTGTGGCAAGCTTTAATGCAATTCTCAGTTGCAGTCTAATAATCACTGTTGGATGTTCCTTAGTCAAGTCCAAATATGCTTTGATACTACGCAGACAAAGTTAACTTACAGATCTAAATTTATGCTATCAAACATTTTACCTTTAAGTCAGACTTGAATTTCATAGTTTCATTTATAAAACAACCACATTCATGAAGAGAAAAGTTTTTTAAGGCCTTGATAGATCCAATTATGGAGGAACTGAAAGCAACTTTAACTCTCTTCAAGAAATTTCTAACTGTAAATGTCAGGTTCTCAATATGAAAACATTTTATTTTATATTTAGTAGTTCAGTGTCTTTCTGTGACAAAATTTAAAAGACTATGGGAACAAAATACTATTTTCAAACTCTTCAGAAAGATGTGTTTCATAAATCTAAAACCTTTCACATTCCCCTAAATATGAATACACACAAAACCATCAGATATAACTAGGAGCAATAAACTAAACTATTGGTCACCAAGTTGGGATAACTCCTATTTCAAGTTAAATGTAGCGAGGATTTACAAAAAGCTGACTTCCTTTCTGATACATAAAAGGAAATTCTAGAGATCCATGTCTCCATGTCAGCAGTGCACTTGATGTAATGTACCATAGGAAACAATTAGTGTGGAAAAATATTGCATATGTTATAAAATACATAGAGGTGGCTAAAGGTGAAGCAATATGCTATGCTTTAAGAAGAACTGCTTCTCTAGAGCAAAGTTAATAGTATTGTTCCTTATTTAGGAGATCATTAATATTTTGTTTAATGACTGCCTCACAAACAAGAAGTGTGAACACATGCTGATACAGAATTTTCAGATATTTTGGATAGAAATATGGTCTGAGATATCGTTTGAAAAGTCATGACCCTGGAGTTTGAAAAAATTGCAGTGTAATGAATAGGGGGAAAAAAAGTTCTGCTTTTTGAAATTAGAAACAATCACATTTTTAAAGAGTCAACTTTATCAGCAGAAAAGGTAGAGAAGGACAATGCTTACCTGCCTGTCCAGATTAGGTGTTACTATCTCTATATTGAGTAAAACAACTATCAAATGAATAATCTTCTGCCTTCCCAGCTGACTCTTATATTATCCAGCCTAGAAAAATGATGGCAAAGGGGCAAAATGTTTGCACTCCTTTGATATTGAGTGTAACCAACTTTTCTTCATGCTATTTTCTCCCCCTGTTCTGTTGAGCAGGGGGAGTGAGAGAGTGGCTGGTCAAGTGTCTAGTAGCTAGCCAAGGTGAATCCATCACAGGACATCAATTTAGAAAAAAAATATCTGATTGATTTTGATTCTAACTTTTGCAATACTTTGAAATATAATTAAATTCAGTAACATATATTGCATAAATCTAGGTATTCAGGAGAAACATTAGGTATTAGTTATTGTGATATCTTTAGGTATTGTGATATCTTTAGTGACCATCAAAGTTAGAATTTGGTCTCCTTCATCAAACAACTGAAGGAAGTACAACAAATTCTTTAGTTTTTTCCACTCCCTGCTACCTTTTTCTCTGAAAGCTCAGCCTCCTAAATCTTTATCAATACTAATGATGACACAGTACATTAAATCTTCCAGCCTTTTACAATGTATTTGTCTGGGAATAAAATATGAATTCAGAAGCTGCACTCTACTTTCTTTTTCTAAAGAAAGTAGAGTGAATAACCCATTGTAGGCCACTAGAAAGTCTGCTGAATGAAGAAGTGCTGCCCAGTTGTCCATAGGACAGCTGCCAGTTTTTGATCTCTGCAGGCTTTTCTAATTCATCTGAATGATCTATGTAGCTTTGCAACTGAGGAAGAAAGTACATGGGAATTAGAAATGGCTTTTATATACATAAATATAAAAAGACTGTTCACATAAGAAGGCAACAATTATGATCTCTGATATGTCCTAACTTATACTCTGAGTAGAAATTAATTCACACTAACTTTCACAGAGGACAGAAGCTAATTCTGAACATGATAAGTATATGAGCTGTGACAAATGAGAATAGAGATACTACTCTCTGCTTTAAGTAAGCAGAAGGAATACAGTAGTATTAATGGCCTGCTATGGAATTTTATTCCTGTTTTTTGAAAACACTTCAGTCAAAGGCTGAAAGAACTTTGCCAGCAAGATGTCCACATTGCTTGAGATGTATCATAACCTACCATTACACAAAAAGGACATGGACCTGTTGGAGTGAGTCCAGAGGCGGGCCATGAAGAGGATCACACGACTGGAGCACCCCTCCTATGAGGGCAGGTTGAGAGAGTTGGGTCTGTTGAGCCCGGAGAAGAGAAGGCTCCAGGAAAACTTTACTGCAGCCTTCCAGTACCTATAGAAGCTCTACAAGAAAGTTGGAGAGGGACTTTTGACAAGGCCATGTAGTGCTAGGACAAAGGACAATGTCTTTAAACTGAAATAGGGTAGATTTAAATTAGACATCAGGAATAGATTCTTTACTGTGGGGGTGGTGAGGCACTGGAACAGGTTACCCAGAGAAGTTGTGGATACCCCATCCCTGGAAGTGTTCAGTGCCAGCTTGGATGTGGCTCTGAGCAACCTGATTTAGTGGAAATTGTCCCTGTCCATGGCAGGAGCATTGGAACTAGATAATCTTGAAGGTTTCTTCCAACCCAAAACATAGTCTAATTATATGATTAGTTTAAATACTCTTTAACTAATATTTTAACATGTGAAATCCCTTTTTTAAACTCTATATTGTTTTAAAAGTGAATGTAAATATTGACTGTTACCAAGTAATCTGGTCTTATTACCTGATCATCTGTAACACAAACTTAGTTTTCTTAATGTGCCAGCTGTAGCACTCTACTATATTCGAAGAGTTACTTTGCATGCAAAGTCCTGTAGCAGACTTGCCCTGTAAACACCCAATGCACCCAAGCATATCCCTAACAGGATAGTGTAATAAAACTGGTTTGGGGACATTTTTAACTTAAAAAAAAATGTAAACACTTAAAAAAACGGCCTCATTTTCCTTTTGTATTCATCTTTCTCAATATTGTAGCAAGCAGCAAAAAATATCTCTTACCATAATTTCAAGTCTGAAAGAGTTACGTTTTATTTAGCTCTCAGTTCTTATTTTTTAGAAGCAAGAATATGCTGAAAGAAGCTGGTCAAATCCCAGCTCACACAAAAGAAAACAAAATCAATAGCAAGCAAATATGGACATAAATGGGACAGAGCATAGTGAGGTGAGAATATCTGGCCTGTTGGTGTTTGGAAAGGAAGAAATAATTTGTATTGGACAAGACTGACATAAAAAAAAAAGAGTTGCATCTGATGTATCTGGGAAGCGATACAGACCTCTAAATACCATCAATAAGTAGAGTGAACTGGGAAGAAGAAAAACTGAGAACTCATTAAGTAGATTTTTTTAAAATGAGAAAATCAATATAAGACCTTATATATGAGAAGATAGAAAAATGGAAGAGCTGAGTAATTTTTTTTGTTTTCTTCTATTAGTGAATTGAAGAACACTTTCTGACATTTTCCTTCCATCCCAGATCTAAGATCTGCTGAAGCAATACTTTTCTTTCGGGTATCTGAGATGGGTTCTAAATTCTTCAATTCTGTTAGGTGTCTTTTATTTTTGAAAACAATACTTCATCCATTTCACAAGTAAGGGAAAGGTGTATTGTTTACCAAATCTTTGAAGAGTGACACTGAGCACTGTAATTGTTGATTGAAACAGGTTTTCTGCATGTAATTATGTCTGAAGTAACATCTTTTTAACAAAACATATAATTCACAAAGTGCAAAGAGGAAATAAAAAGGGAGAGAATGTTCTCATTTAACATTCCCAAAACCAAACTATTTTTATATTTCAAATAAAATTGTGACAGTGGCCTCATGTTTTATTCTTTGTCTCTTAAAATGCATGTTTTCTTCTGAGTGTCCTATTTTGCCTGAGAAGGACAAGGCATGCCAGAAAAAATTCTTTTGGAAAATTAATTCATATGTAACCAACAAATACTTTTCTACATAAGGACACTAAGCTCAGTGAATAGTGTGTTCATGAGTGGAATTTTAAATGTGGGTAGAAACTCAACTCTTCATAGCAGACCCCGGAATTTTCCAGGTGAAGGTCTTATCAGAGTTCTCTCTGAAATTTCTTTCAGTCTCAGCTGAATATGAATGCGGAAGGACATTACCCTGTATCACTGTTACGTGATCTGAATGTTTTCTGGATTCTTTATGTGGGAGCAGTGCAAGCCATAGAGTAGGACTGGGAAAAGAAGTTGCCTTGCTTTCAGCTTAGGACTGGGTGAAAGCATAAAAGAATGAGTGAGTTGAAGGACTGTCTCCAAAACTGGTGGCGATTGAGTCATGCTCTAAGCAGGGCACATTGCTTGTAAACTGAAAAAGCTTGGTTGTGATGTAAGGAAATAGGAATATTGGAGACAGTTTTTATAATTTTTTACCACTTCTGAAGGACTTTTGAATAAACGAGTATGAGCTGCTTTGCTCTTTTCCAAGAACTTCTTGCTGATGTTTAGATCACCTTGTGTCCTCGACTTCACACAGTGCTTACAAAGTAGCTTTAAAACCAAAGATTCCTTTGTATCATCAGAAACTTCAAGGAGAAGTGTTTTCAATCCTTAAAGGAAATGAAAAATTCATTTGAAGTGAATTTTCCAGTATATTTATTCCATCTAGAAGAATAGTAATTAGGATTGCTTTTTATGATCAGGCTTTTTATTTTATACTGCATGTTTTTCACAGATAAGTATTTGTGTGATGGAATACAAACAAACAATATGCTTTGTATTATCCTACCACATAAAAGATGTTTAGCACTGTGATCCTAAACTGAAGCTGAGTCTAAAACTTACTCATTTTTAGTTGGTTAAGCTTCATTTCCATGTGGACCATTCCTCGCTCATCTTCCTTTCCATCTGTTTCCCCTCTCTTTCATCTACTTTATCACCTAAAATGTAGCAATGAGAAACTTTGCTTTAAAAAAAAAGGAAAAAAAAAAAAACAACCCAAACCAAACCATAACAAAAGTGGAAAAGTGGATCAATTAAGAAAACAATAGTTTCTTTAAGGCTTTTTCTGTGCTTTGTCCAGAAGAAGTCAGTATTGTGGAATCTAAGATGGCATTAGGTAATAAAAAGAATTCTGTTGTGTCTTTAGTATTGAACACTGGTGAAAGCTACAGTTGTTTCTAAGAAATGTAAAAATGCAGAAAATATATCTTCTGCAAACACAATTAAACCATATGACAGTGTGATTCATGGTCATAGATCCACAGATTGTTTGATTGAGCTGGAGAAACAACTAGTTTTGTTTGCTGACATTTGCCTATGAGAGACATACCTTCTGGTGGTGCTGGATGTGAGAGAAATGGCTTCGTGTATTTCCAACAGAATGTTAGCACCTCTTTTAGTTACAAAAGATATGACAGATCTGGCTGAAAAAGAGCATACTTTTGTTTCACATCACTGATGCTTCCTACAAATGTATCAAAATATTAGAGACTATTTTATGTTGAAACTCAGGTTAAAAGTTTCGAGACAGCAATGAAAGCACAGAGAGTATATGAATAAGATTTATGATGAAAGTATCAACCTGATGTGTTTGACTTTGTGAGAAATTACTGCATACATAAATTACTAGAGAACTGTAATGAATATTTGCTTACAGTGAATTGCTCAATTTCTATAATACACTATAGAGGGAAGTACAAAAGAGATAATTCATAATTTGATCTTGAATATTGTGTCACCAAAGTTTTCAATCATTTTTCCCCACCTGCCAAAACAGTTACAAATTTGCAGGAGATATTTCATTTTGAAAGCATTGAATGCCACAAAATAATGAGAAATGCCCCCACACAATGATTATACTTTGCAGACGAAGATACCTTAAACTATATTTCACATATTAGAAGTTATATTTGTTCACTTGAAGGTACTTGCCCAGAAATGCAATGGAGTATTTTTCCTCTTTTTTTTTTTTTTTTTTCCCTGACTTTTAAAATTAGGAAAATTTTACTTTTGTAGTAAATTACTGAATTCATAATAAATTACTAAATTGTTTCAGAATTACTGAAATAAAAAATACTGTGGGTTTCATTAGAGGTTGTAGCCATGTTTCAGAAGGTCATGTATTACCAAATAAACCCTCCACAAAGCAGCCCTCCATTTTATACTTCATTGATAGGGTACTTTCCAAGAAATATAACACATTTCAAGTGAATGAAAATACTTCATCAGGAAGCATGTAAACTGGGCTGGTTGAGTCACTGTCACAGGTAATAACACCTCATAAATTTCTAAGTAGATATTTGTATGAGGACATTTGTGTGAGTTAAAGCAAAAAAAGCACTGCCAGTGTTTGTGTGGAGAGTGATAAATTCATGCATCACTGGTAGCTGGAAGAGATTACAGCTGTAGAACTATGTGTGGCTGTTGGATGCATTATGGGCTCCTCCCTACCATTACCTTCTGAAACTATCCTGTATTATTAATTTTCGCATAAAATAAAATCTTTCCTATACTGTATGTCTCACATCCCAGCTTTTATGGAAATTACGGAAATAAGTGTTAGAATTGGCGTTACTACTGAGTGAGCTAGATGGTGTCTTATATGAAATGGGTTTTTGCTCTCTTGGCTTATTATTAGATTGAAGTTCTTATAAACAGAATAGAAAATGCCCCCTCTAAACCAGATTCTGCACATCTGACAGTGGTTTTTCCTTGCCCTAGTCTTCCACAGAGGTAAAGCATAATGATATTTTTAAGAGAATTAATTCATTTTTGCTCTGTAACTGACAATTTGATGATCACAACAGAAAATCTAGGAATGAGAGTTCAACGCAATATGATACAAATATATTGAAGTATATATTTTGTATTTTAAGAATTCTGCATCATATTATCAGTTTTTGTTCTTGTTTTGAAGTTTGTCAGATACAGAAACTTAAAAAGATCCAGCTTTTACTTCATGCCATATAAATTACCAAAATGGATGACTTTTTGAACATTGGATTGATATTTAGTGAATTTGAGGTTTACATGTGTTTAAAAGAGATAGATTTACCAAATATGTCTCTGTAGTTAATTTGTTTTGGAAAGATTTATTCCCTGCCCAGCAGTAATTTATTTAACTTAAAAGATGTACAGGGCACCTGATTAGTTGATTTTGTTTCATGGTAGAGGTTGCACTGGAAAGGACATAAATAGTTTGATAGATACAATTTTACACTCTCCAGCTTTTGAGGCACCCCTTTGTTTCTGATGTGCAACTATGTAAAGTGTAGTGACTATCTGCCAGTACCGAGTACGAAAGGTGTGATTGCAGCTCCCCTTATAACTGGAAACAGGATTCTCAAATCTACTCTAAATGGTCACAGAGTAGAGATTTTGAGAGATACTACCAGTTTATGGATGAAAATTCAGCCTGCTTTAATCCTGTTAGTACTTCTGTGGAAAATCTGTGAAAAGTCTCATTTTTTCCAGTTTCCACTATGATATATAGCTTGATTTTCATGTCTCTTGTCCTTCTCTTTCAGTAAGTAATAGAGTGGTAGAAAAATTATAAAAAAACCTTATAAAAATAGAAGAAAGCTAATCTCTAGGTGTTTATCTTTGATGTTCAGTGCATACCTGACTGTCTTCTGGTGAAACAGCCCTACCACAAGCTCTGCTTTCACTGCTGTGAGATTTGTCTGCTCTTCCAAAGCGCTTTCAGTATGTTGGCCTTATGGTGTCTCTAGATCAACTTCTCTCTTTGCTCTTTCCCCCATTCTCCAGCTCTGCCCTGCCCTACTGTCTGCAGCTGGCCTTGGTTTTGCTCACTTGTGCAGTTAGCTGCTCTTGCTTTATGAAAGATTACTGTGTCTCTGTGGACCATGAATTGCTTGCACCAGGCATCCATACATGCCATTATCCCAAGGAAAATTGTTCATGTATATGAACATTTGCAAATATTATCTTTACTATTTTTTCCGATATCTTTGAGAGTGTGCTATAATCTGAATTAATTTTCCACAGGTAAATTGAGTAATGCATGTGGTTCACGATATTGAAATGCAGTGTTGTTCCAGTATCTTCTTTGCATAACTGCATTTTATTAAATTTGTCAAAAAAAAGTTAAATTTTCACTTCTTTTGTTTAATAAAAGTAATTTCATAAGAGTTTATTTTATTAGACTTCAAAGGGTTTTACTCAGAGCTTCAAACAATTATAATTTAAAATATGAATATAAGCCTTTAAAACAATTTTATGATGTTAGTATTTAAATACAATTATGAAAAGATTTTTTTGGCCACTCTTATAGTAGAGTAATAAAGAGAGCAGTATATTCACAGCAAACATGTCAAGCCTGATTAAAGTGATGATGAAGGTTTTGATAGACAGAAAAGCAATTTATTTTTTTTAATTAGAGGGTTGAAATTGGTGCCATAATTGTATATTGTTCTAACTGATTATTAACATTTTTACTGCCTTGTGAAAAATGATAATAATAGGGTTAAAAGGATTTTAAAGTGATTGCGAGGAGGACTAGGAGAATGCCACCTTCAAATAAGAAGTACTGAAACATAAGTTCAGTTGATTTAACCTTCAGCTAAAATAAGAAGCTAACTCTAGATTTGATATTAAGTCCTGTGTAGAATACATAATCAAACTGAATACAGGGACAGAATTCTAATTTACATCATCTGTGTTCAGGTTCCTTTTTCTTTTCTATATATCAATAGAAACACAATGTGATATAGTCATCATTTATTTCTAGATTAGTATTTCTGCAGTACAGATACTGCTGTTCAATTCAGTGCAATATTAAAGTCACTTGAAGCTTGGTTGATTGGGTGGGTTTTTTAAGTTTTTCAGATGAACACTTGGATATTAAGAATTAAAATTTGTATTTTATTGCAAGAAGTCTTGTTTAAATGTTGTCTTTA
Source organism: Aphelocoma coerulescens (assembly GCF_041296385.1). Lineage (NCBI taxonomy): Eukaryota > Metazoa > Chordata > Aves > Passeriformes > Corvidae > Aphelocoma > Aphelocoma coerulescens. Next base: position 88,006,614 of record NC_091015.1, read on the forward strand.
AAAAAAGCTAAAAATATTTTTTGTTTTAGATTATACCTAACTGTTGTGGGTTTGTTTGTTTGTTTGTTTTTTCTTTTTCTTCCTTGTCCCCTTTCTTCAGTAGGAAAATTTGGGGGCAAAAGGCAGATAAAATAAGTAGATGGGGAAAGGTATTTAAAATTATGAAAAAGAAGAGAGATAAAAATGGTTTTGTTGGACATAATTTTTTGGGGTTAGATGGAAATTACACACACACACATAACCAGTCAATAATTAAGGCAGGAATCTCAGAGACAGTTTCAAGTTTTGTATTCTGAGTCAGAGAGGATGAGGGTTAGAACCTGCAGTTTTTTCAACTTTTCATCAATTTCAGTTTTGATATTCTTGTTTTCATACTGTGTGCTCTTTCTATCAAAGTGTTCTTGCTTCCAGCCTTTTCATTTTGTATAGCATTATAATAATTATACTGAGCAATAATCAGGAAAAAGACATAACTTTATGTTCCAGTGATTAAGAAATTCCCAGAGGTATGGAAATGCCTATTTAATTTGGCATACCAAAACAGGAAGGCTGTTTGAAATCAGAATCCCTTGGAGGACAGTTTACTGCCTCAACCCCTGTTATTTTCTGGAGTTGCTTCATTTTTGTGCTTATTACAAATATAAAGTTCAGAATCTCAATTTTTTTCTTTGTTTTGTGTCATATTTTCCCTTTTTGAAACCAAAGTCTTAAATTTTAGAGCTACCTCAGGATATGGCCAAGGAGTGTACTAGATGTACTAATTGTTTCCTGTGGTCATGAACTGCTTTATGTTACAGCATACTGTACTTTAAAAAGAAAAAAAACAAACCACCAAACCCTGTAATATACCTACTTTGAGTGGTCTTTCTGTCTAGCAAAATTGCTCTTGGTACATGGAGGGTTTTCCATTGTGTGATGGAAACATGTCTAAAATTATAATCTGAATTATTAGGAACACTTCCTCCTCAATATTTTTGCCTTCACATAGTTTTCTTTAAAAGCAATTCTCTGACTTGCCCAGTATACCTGACAAAGACTATGAAAAAAAAAACAAAACAAAAAGTGTAGAAGCAATCCCTGCTTACCTGTGATTCTGCTGTCACTAGATATTGTGCTACACTTGCCATCTCTGTTTCTACTACTGAATTCTTTTATTTATCCCCAGAGAACAAAGAACAATAAATTAACTACTTTCTAATCATGACTGAGACATGTGAATGAGGCCTTGGTGAAATAAAAGTCACTGGTAATAAACAGCTCATGTCAAGTTTTTAAACATTTCCAGTGGGTTTTTTTATGAGGAAACTTCAATAATGAGAACAAATATTTGAAATTCTTTTTACCTTAATCTACATTAAGTTACGTCATTTTGCCTGCCCTCCAGTGCAGAAGAAAACAAGCATGTGAGGAGCATGAAAACCAGCTTCCAGCACAGCAGCCAAGGAAAAGAAAATGACTTATACTGCCAGAGGGAAGTGCTTGGATTGCTTGGTTCTTCACTGTGGAGAGCTAGTTTTTTTGCTTGAGTTTTGTTTTGTTTTGCTTTTGAGAAAAGTACTTGCACTTGAGAATAAACAAATTGTATGAATATAGCACCTGCTGCCAAGCTGACAATGGGTAGCAGCTCTACAGGCAGAGCTCAGATAAGTAGAAAAAAATGAAATAAGGCTTTCTATTGAGATGTTTGTGTTTGCTTGGAATTCTATGCATGTCTGGTTTTGTTTCAGTTTCTAGGAGGCTTATTTTATGTAACAGAACTTCTGCCTGAGGATTCAAAGATCATAGAGTAATGAAACTTATAGATCATTTGTGATAGGAAGAAAAATCACTGAGTCTCAAATTGCCTTGTTTTCCAAGCTGTGGGTGGAAAATAATAGCCATTTCTACTCTTTCTATATCACCAAAATGAAGAGATGAAAATCAGCTTCTGACAATATTGGGGAAAGCCAATTTAGTGTTTCAGCTCTCCAGTTCCTGTAGGATATTTCATTTTGCTGGTTTTGCAAACCCCCAGTCTTTCTGGAAAATTAAAAATAGTTTGGTAGTTGTTGGTTTCGAGCTACAGAATTTAATTTTTTATTTGAATTTTTGCTTTCTGCAATACATGATCAGCTACTAAAATTAGTTGTCTTCCAGGTATCAACCATTATATCACTGTCTTGCTGTCTTGACTCACCTGAACTGTTTCTTGCTTTTTTTAGTTCATGTAGTTCAAAGTAGCTTTAAAGTGTTCTTTTCTTACCTGTTCACTCAGACCAGTAAAACATTTCATCTCTAAATGGAATTTACCATCAGAACAGAGATCAGAGGTAGGGACAGTTGAAGTCATCATCATCAATATGCAGAATTAATTGGGCACACAGAAAGGGTCTCTGCACTGAGTGGAACATGTCAGTAGTATGGAGGGCTATGATAACAATTAACTATTGCAAGGAAATTGGGAGGCACCTGTAAGTGGCTCCAGTGTGGCCTCCTAAGTGTGAGTTCCTGTTGTATGACATGAGGACAGATTTGGCACAATGCTGGGGGTTGAGTGATCAGTCGAGAGCACCAGGGTACACGCTGTAGAGCTGTAAGAAGATAGCTTCATGTATAACTAATTGCAGCTTCCTGTTCACAGTAACAGAACTTGAAGCCAAGGAAGGCCATGCAGAAGGCTGTTGCAGAATGATGGTGTGTTGTAGTAGTATGCAGGATTACTTCTATAAAGGGAAGTGTTGCAAAATTCAAGGTTCATGAAAATAATAGTATCATGTTTAAACATGTCAGTGTTCTCGAGTCAGTGCTGACACAGTTTGCTAGCTATTTAGACCCTCATGCCCATAGAAGTACACTTTCAAAGCAACACAGATCCATGAAATTCTGAAAGAATCCATATATAAAATCCAGGCTGAAGATATTCTTACTCTCTATAATGCACTTAGATTTAGAATGAAAGCTTGTATATTCTCTGAAATTTAATGAAAAATACCAAGAATATTCATAACTCCTATATACCATAGAAGGTATTTATGCATTTAATGGATTTGATTTGCTGGATTTGATTTGCTAGATTTTTGCTATCATCTATGTTTTGTACACCAGCCAAGCTAACTAAAGATAAGAAGTTGGAAGGGAAAAAAGGCAACCTTTTTGACATAAATGTTGTTTTTTATGTGTGTTTGGAAAAAGCACTTACGCTTTTTAGGAACCACTGAAATAGCAATACTGGAGGTTGTTCCTTCAGGAGAAAAGCTTTCCATTCCATTTTGCAATTTCCTTTTTTTTCTGACAGACTGTCAATACTGTGCATGACCTTTGCCTAGCGAACAAAGCTGTGTTTTAGTCAGAGCTAATTAATTGTATTTGAGCATATTGTCTCCTGGCCCTTTCTCACGATAAAATCCTGGATCTCCAGAGAGACCTTCTTCAGCTTGAACTGTAGAAGTTTAGTGCTTTGTGACAGTGACTGACTTATTCCCAGGGATGATTTGTGGAGTAAGTGGTAGTGATAACAGACACAGTATTTTGAAAGTTTGCTGAAGACCTTTGTAGAAGCAAATCTTACTCATGTTCCTCATATGATTTAGCTAGCACTTCATGTTCCTTTCTCTATGAAACAAAAAGAATGTGTTATGGAGATACAGTTTTGTTTTTAAGACATTGTATTAAATTTTTAAGTCAGCACACTTCAGGGAGTTTGTGTTTACTAGCAATGAGATGGCAACAACTTTTAGTGTGCTTTGTAATCAGTTTTATATAATGTATTAGAGTTCTTGCTCCATTTTCCTGAATCGTGAGTCTCTTAAAAGAACTTTTCCCTTAGGCAATGTTCTTTCTCCAACAGGATGATTATCCTTGCCAACCTGTGAGGCTTTACTCTCTACAAGTAGGCCTGTGGTAATATTCTGTATGTGTTGCATGTTGTTTGGCATGTAATCAAGCTTTGGTATTTCTGTGTTGAAATAGGACAATTTTAGATGTAGGTGCTCAACCTTTGTGTGTAGCTCTTCACATTATTGAGCAGGAAGTTTTTATAACTGTTAATTATGCTTTTCTCCTTTAAAAAAATTGTCAGTAATCTAGACATATTTTCTTCTCTCTGATCTATTTGTAACATGATCTATTAATTGTAGTGTATCTGAAGCAAAAGTCACAGCAATTAAACAGCGCTGTGAAAATGCTTCATCTGAGCAAACAATATGTTCATGTGCTTATACATTGTTCTCTGTGTTTCAGACTGTTAATTATATTAATTACTCAAAATGAGTTTGTGGTTGAAATCCTGTTTGTCAAATCTAATTTGATTTTAACTGCTAATTGCTCTGACAGTATAGACTGGTAACTGCAAATAATATTTCTATTTTCTCTCTATAATGGGATGCTTTAGCACCATCTTTGGATGTCTGTTTTAAGGTATATAAATTGAGTATTTCAGCAATAATATTACTTTTTTCTGTTCTGCTGACAAAATCTGTGGGTTTAGCCAGAAACTTTGGCTACTTTAATAATGAGGACCCCTACTGATCACAGGACATCTGAGGCTGACAATTTTTATGGACTAATAATCCTATTTTTATAGTGTGGGATTATGATTAACTTTTCAATATTGTTGCTGAGCACTGAAAAGTGGTTTTCAGGAAAAAACCCAGCATATTCCTTGCGTGAATCATAGCTGGATTCCCTGTAAATGTGTCCCTCTCTGCAAAGTTAAAATACGGTTTTGGTATGTCTATCTTGTGTAATGAGCTTCCTTCAGAGATCTCTGAAACACTGGAGACACACAAACTTATTAACCTGGGGAGGAACTAAACTGATTTATATCTAAGTGTGCCTGTGGTGGTCTCCTATTTGAAAAGTTAAAAGTATATGAGGCTGTGATTTTGGTGAATAACATTTGTAAGAATGTGAGATGATATGACATGACATAAGCACAGGAGCAGGAATACAACAAAATATTTGTCAGACACCGCCAAACTAATATTACATGTAGGCAACCACCATATCTCTGGCAATGACAATTATCTAGTGATTATGGAAGAATATAAGAAAAGAACATGGACTACGGGATCTTCCTCATACGTTGTCTTCTTCTACTAACTAACTTCTACTAACTTCTGTAGTTCATACAGTCTTAGGTTTCTATGAAAAAGATCCATCACATTAATAGTCACTTATAGTGCTGTCCTTATGAAGCTGAACACACCCATACTTTAGGCCTCCTAAATGTCCTGTAGCAGTGAGACTTAAATTAACAATCTTAGATTTAATCTCTTTCTTCTGGAGCAGCTTCATTGTTTCAGTGCCTTCATCTGGAGCTTGATAAATCCAGTATGAGACTGATCTGCTCTTCCAAGGTTCTCAAATACATTTTATAAATTCCAGGATTTGATATATATTGTTTAGTGTATGTATTATAAAATATCACAAATATTTAGGCTGATTTCATATTTAATAAAACAGAGGTATAAACTAAATAAATTTTCTGAGGTTGAAAAATCATTAAAACAATAAAGGAATAGTTTTATAACAGGTGTAGAACTGAGGACCTTAGATCCTCTTAAAGTGCTGTTTCTAGTTCTTGACATAAATATGCGTTCTATGAGCACCTTAAAAATTTTGTATATACTTTCTTTTGCTTTTAGATAAATATTTCTAAGGAAAGAAGATTTAATAAATATTTTTAAAAGGGAGGAAAATTGGTAGACTATTATGTAACTTCCATGCTCTGTGGTTGGAAAGAGAGTACTGAATGAAAATTAATCCGATGGAAAGAAGGTCTTACATCTTAAAGTAAGCTTTGATAAACAGAGGAGCAAGAAATCTAGATGAAAGTGAATCCATCTATATTCTTTCATTCAAGGTTTCATACTGAAGAGAAAAAAAGAAAATAATTTTTTTTTGTCTTTTACTTAAGAACTCGTATAATTGCATTGCCTTAGCCACGAATAATTGTATGCTGTATACATGCTCATGTAGGGAGTAAATAAGTTCAGAATATGTGCACACATCCCTAAGGTTCTGGCACATATATTTTAGGTTAAATTGACTCTGTTGATGATGTGGTTAGTTTTATTTCACAGCCAGTTTCACAGGGCAGCAGGGAACCTACCCCAATTCTTGAGTTATCTGCTCTTATTGTGAACAGCAGAAATGCAGTTCAGCTTGTCCAGTGTGGTGCCTGGCTCTGCACAAGGGCACATTTTCATGGAACATCAATGTGTGTGTTTAACGCTATCCTACTTGGAATTTCAAATGAAGCATATAAAATATCTTAGCTCTAGTACCTAGTCTTTCTGTTATAATTAGTGGGTTTTCTACCAAACACCTTTCTTGGATACTGAATCATAGTATATGAATAAAAAAGAGTTTGGAGAGTTTCTTATAGATTCAAACAAAGAAAGAATAAAAATTCATCTAGTCAGTTCAGGGAGGAATTTATTAAAAAAGTGTTTAGGAACTCTTACTCACGCCTGTGTACATTTACTGCTCCCTGAGTGTTTCACAGATCAGCGCTGTGTTTTGTGTTCCTGGAATGCCTCATCAAAGTTTTTATTATATTTAGATTGTGATTCTAGTTAGAGATTGCAACAAGAGAAGAAAATAATTGGAACAATTCCTGATTTTATTGCTTTCAGGACAGATTATCACATTTTTAAATGGAAAGACAGTTAAATGAGTGAGTGGTTCAAAGAAAGATAAAAGATTAATTCCAACACAGTATGTTATTGGGGTGTTCCCAGTCAAGAAAAGATGTTTTTATATTAGTATTCAATTTTAAATAACTTTCACACTGTAAGTAAAATATTCCATCATATACAGCACATGATTGTTGTCATAAACAAAATATTTTGTCCACCTCTCATCAGGCTCTTTGGCTCTTTGGCATCCTATCAATTTAGCCTGAAAACCATCTTGGCTAAAGCTCAAAAGGATACTTAAGCTCGGTGAAATGTGAATTGTGATTTCATATCTTATGTATTGGCACTGCATATTGGATTGGAGTTCTTGTGGAATGTGAGTCAGTGTGTAGGAAAAAGGAGCTTACAAACACAGCAGCACCACAACTGAGCTGTGCTTCACCTTCCATTTTCTTAAAACATCATAAATGTGCCATTCAATGGCTGCAATGCCCCTCTGTGGATGTTATTTTCATCAATCAGGTTTTATTTTTTCTGCCTTTCATGTGCTCTTTATCTTTTTATTCCTGCAGTTATATTTTAACATAGAGAGTTTTTGATTGAATATTCTCCAAGAAAAAAAAAACAGTAAAATTCTAATACTAAATTATCCTAAAATGAAAGTATTGTAAAAGAAAAAGCTTTCATCTGAACTAGCTCATATAAGAGCATGGCTCTTCTCTGGAGAAGAGAAAATGTAATAAGCACTGTTGTTTTCCAGTACAGAAAACAACCCAAAGATGACTATTTCAATGGAGAATAAATGGAGACTAGTGGGAATATCGTTAGATATAAAAGTACCTGCTACCAATGACACTTCAAGCAGGATAGGATATTTTAAAGATTAATTCCCAAAACTGCGTGTGTTCCTTTTTAACTAACTCCATTAGGGCATTCAAACACATTCTTGAGGATTCAAAACAAGGAGTAAAACTAAAATTGTTATGGCATGCTGCAAAAAAAAAAAATACATTGAAAGGTTTTTCATGAATTTCACTGGAAACAACCTCTCCAAATAAGTAAAGTTCGCACTTATTTTCTAAAAGCTGCATTTAGTTGTAGAAGTAACTGTTTTATACCAAACATGTAGGTAGTAAAGTACATATTTTAAATGCATCACAGATAATTTACTGCAAATGTGGTGGTTTTTTTTTTTTATCATATATTTATTGCTAAATTTATTGTTGTTTTCTACTAGAAATTGTCTTTCTGTGCCTAAAAAAAATTACATGTTCCCTTTGCAAGAGTTACTGAGAAAGTCTTACTTTATAATTGTAATAAAAATACTAACACATTAAAATGGCAAAAATAACTGCCATCTGTTCCAATCAATAATACAATCTCCCTTTATATAATATATACTTCAAAAGTAGAGAAAAAAGAAACTTTGGACTTGAGCATGCTCAATTTATCTTTTTTGCATTTCACACACACAGTAAAGGCAGAGGAAAAATCTAAACTTTAGAACCCAAATATTTAAATCAGTTAAAGGAATCTCTCAGGAAGGAAGGAAGTACCTCCATGAAAAAAAGAAATCATGTTACATTTAAATGGCGAAACATATTTCTATTGGGATGGGGGGGAAAAATCAACATTGCAACCCAAACTGCTTTTAAATCTCATACCTACACATGCATATAATAAGATAAACTGCCTAGTTCAATAGATGTGAAAGAGTCACAATTCTTCAGGGGCAGTGATCACTTCTTTAGTTGCAGATTTATTGAAGTTTCTGATGAGAGGCCAATCTCAAAAGGAAAAAGAAGCATTATGGTGTACCAGTTTTAAAGATGTTTAGACAGAGTTTCATTGAGTAGAATACGTAAGAAAATATTAATTGATTTTGACTTTGTAGTTTTGTAAGGTTTGTTTGTTTCAAATTCATAATAGGAAACCGAGTCTGATTTTCTGAGTTCATAGCATCAAATTCCTTATCATGTTATTATTTCAAGGGGCTGCACTGTTTTCTGCCCAAAGAGCAGTTTGCAGCAATTTCATTGTGTCCCTGTTCATATGGAGCACAACCATTACAAATTCTATTTGAAGATGATAACCTTTAATACTGCCTTGCAAACCTAAAGATCAGTGTTGGCTTGGTTTGATGGTTTTCTGTTGCTTAGATACTTTTCCTCTTAAATTTTAAAAGTAGTGTTAGAGGATTTGAGATAAACACCTGCTTAACATCTGGGTTTCTCTCCATGGAGATAGGGACTGAGGGTGGAAAATCTGTATCCTCAGTAGGATCTTTCAGTAATTGCTGTAAGTGAAGGATTAACTACTGACATGACACATCCATTGGCTTCTACTGCCTTTGTTAGTGCTCTCAAAGGGGTAACTTCCTGTAATTTGAACAGCCCAGTTCTCACATTAAAGTTCCTTACTCTGCAGCACTGGATTAATCTCTTGTGTTTTAGTAAAGAGGAGCTATTTCTAATAGTTAATTGTGTCTTCAGGCTGTAAAATTTTATGAACTTTTGTCCCTTGACACTGAAATTTGCCTGAAATATTCATAAGCATTTTCATAATTTCATTTGAAGCAATGTGTTTGGTATTTTTGATATTAGATATTGCTGAGTTAGTGTGTGTTGTTTTTAATTAGTACAAAGATACAGGAATCTCCCCCCACAAAAAAATGATGACATTTATTGAGAAAAAATTGTCTTTTTTATAGTAGTCTTATTGTTTCTGAATGCAAAAAATAAGAAGAGATTTCATGCTTATACGCAGCGGTGAGCTAAATTAAACAAGTTGTTCCAGATGTCAGATAAAAAGTTTGTTCTCAGTGAACTCTGATACTAGACTTTTTAAAATATAACAACAGATTAAATGAAAGTTAACTCTATGTAGTATATGTATGTTCATACTTACAGTATTTGAACTGCAGCCACATCATTTTTTTCCCAGATTTTAGTTTGCTTTGCATGTGTTTGGTTTCTGCTTTTGGGGTTTGGGTTTGTTTGTTTGTTTGTTTTTAAGTTGTGACCATGCCTGAAAATTGGTCTGTGTGGGATTTTATTTCTTTCCACGATGAAAAATAACTCACTCATTGGGACTATGAAAATACGAAATGTTGCTTCCGCAATATCCTTGCAAATGCAGTGATGTCACTAAGAATTTCTTGCATCTGTCAGGAAGGAGTCCTTGGCAGCACATTGCCCAGATGATTTCTGAACACAATGATGTTTGGATGCCCCTACCCCATTTTCAAACTTTTGCTTCAGCTTTTATCATTCAGCTTATTAGCTGTATCCTTCCCCTATGGAAGCCAGTTTTGAAACGGAACCCTGACTTTCTCCACCTCCCAGTATAGCACATACTTAGTTCCCTAAGTGATTGGAGCAGCATAGGAACAAATATCCAGGAGTGACTATATGATAAGACAGTAATGATCAACATTTTAGAAGTATTTAAATTAATTGCTTGTTTCAAGCTATAACAAATCAAATATGTCCTCAGCTTATCAGAAGGAAAGGTTCTTCATTAGAATAGCATTGATATAGGAAAGTAATGTAAGACAAAAGGAGGAGTTATCAGATATAGATAAAGCATTTCAGTATTGTCATGTTATTAGTTAGTTTAATTATTTTTTTATCTCTGTAAGATGACAATTGAGCAGGAAGTGAAAATGTTAAGTATAAAATTCGTATCAATTTGTTGCATGCAAGTTTCAGATTAGCTTGCTTCAATTCCCATCAGTTGGAGTCAGTCTTATTGATTGCTTTAATATTTTTTTTAATCTAACAAAAAGAATATTATTATTAATCCAGTTAAAATAATGCTGAAACTTGTGGATCAGTATATTCAGTTAAAATTAGATAAATACAAAATTTCCAAGAATCTACCACTTTTTCTTATGCTCTCATTGCCCTTGCCCTGGCCTTTGGTTCCCCAAGGCTCATTCTGCAGGGCTGAAGAAGGACTGCAGACCAAGAAGACTCTTTGTGTGATTTTATCCAGGGGTAAAATTGAGGTTCATGAGCCCTAGGTGTCATGGATTGTTCTTTTGACCCCTTTTGAAGGTGGTTGCAATAGCTACATTTCTTTCATCCTTTCTGCAGCTCTGTGTCCACGGCTCTTGTGGGCAGCCTCCATGAGGCTTAAAGCCTCGCCTTAAGCACACTCCGTAGATTCCACAGTTATCCCAGTGCACTTCATGCAAAGCAAGACAGGGCAGGTGTTTGACTGCAGAGCTGGAGGCAGCATGCAGCAAAGCCTCTATGCCAAGGCCAGTGGGAAGAGAGGGAAGGGATGCTGAGGAAAAGAGGGCTTCATTATTGGACTGACACGGGTAAGTTGCCAATGGGTGAGGAACACACAGTGAGAACACTTAGCCAAAAGCATGTTAAGTCAGTACTCATGTCTGGACTAGATGTGGCTTCAGGTGGATATGGGAATATATCAGCTTTATCAAGAACACTAATATGTTGTTTGTAGGTGTCCAGGTGGTTTACCTAGACAGTGAGTTACTTGAAGTGTACTTTATGGTGAGATACTTGACATTGAGGAATATGGCTGCTGGCCAGAAATTGTTCATGTAGAATTCTGGAAGATTCTATTTGTGAGAGATTGGGAGATTTAAATCTATTTTTAAAGTTACCTTTAACTATCTTTAATTTTTTTTTTAACCCTGAAAAATTTTCTGCTGTCTTGACTCTGTAACACAACAAATATCTGGAAAGCAATCATTTTTCTCTTGGCCTCGATTTTGTTAAATTTCTTTAGTTTTCTTGTATGAAAAGTCCCTGCAATTCCATTACTATGTTACTAGCTTTTCTTGGCTCTTCTTTGAGTTCAAATGCATTGGCCAGATTGACCAACACTTCACCTGAGACAAAACTCTCGTGAAAGGTCATCAGTGATTTGTAGAAAGAGAGTGGACATTTTTACCCTTTTCTTTCTTTGCTGGTATACTCCATTCTTTTCTTAAGGTAAAGTGTCTTTGAATAAAATAAATTAAGCACCATCTAAAAAAATATGCAGATAAGATGAAAACTGATTTTGAGCACAGTAGAAGAACATTGCAAATTGTCCAGTGAGAGTACTGTCGGGTTACACTCAGGTAGAATAATATGTTATTCCTTTATACACAGTGAAAATTACACATTTTTACTTATCTTCCGAATCACTACTTCGATGTGGCTTCAAATAATTCTAGATATTCAATAGGTTGTTGTTCAGTTCATATCAGAAGAAGAAAATGAAGAATGACCTTCATTGGAGTAGTTGGTTTCTGCTTAGTGGTCTGAGTTTGTCTCTCTGCTTTTGTGCACCTAGCTCATTTCTGCAGAACTTCTGCTTGTGTATCAGGGCAAACAATGTGATTACTAATTTGATGCCCTGCTGATATGTAGTTCTGTGTTGTCATTAAAACCAACAGCTTTCCATATGTGAATCTCAAAAGAATAGATTTCAAGAGACAGTTTGTTGTGTATCAAAATAATGTGTATCCACTTGAGAGAAGATGAATCATTTCAGCAAAGGATTTATTTTCCACAGTCAGACCATTATGTTACTTTAGACATACACTTAGATATTCAGAAGTGTTTGAGTAATTATGTCTGAAACGACAGACCTTTCCTTCTCTTTCAATAGTGGCATTTCTTCTGCAAAAAGAAATCAGGACCCTTTGAAATCCATGCCCCTCTATTCTATGAGCATAATAAAGTTTAACTACAGCACCTCTCTTTCTGTTAGTAGTTGCTTGCTTTTTGTAATTAGGTAAAAAAATGTAGTGCTTGTTACACTAGAAGCTTGTGTGGTACAACAGTGCTGATTTAAAAGAACTTCAGTGTCACTGCCTCCAGAAAATGAAGCAGCTGCAGTAAGCAAACAGCTATTTGAAGAGAAATGGGGACTAATCAATTTAACAGATTGCTTAGGGCATATTCAAAAAGTCTACAGGTGGTAAATTTAGAATTAATTAAAGCTTGAAATAATATCTAAATTCTTCAGAATTTCTCCTAATCAAATGATAGCTGCTCTAACCCTGTTGTGGTTTACAAGTTACTTTTAACAGCTTTAAAATTTCAATTGCTAAAACAGTTAGAAAAAGATCTTTAGGTGTGATAAACTGTCAAATGAGAGTCACTTGAAGATTGGGACAATATAAGTCACACCTATTTTTGCTATATAAATAAAATTTATTTCACACCTATTGTCTTCAGATATCTATGAATGTGTAAAACGTATGTTTTTAATTTACTTGGCAGGGAATTAATCAATGTTCATAAAATGTGTTCTGATGTGTTTATTTCTTAGTTTTATATTTTTTTAATGTTTTTAAGTTATTGTCTAGATTATTTCAAAGATTTTTTAGCAGCCATGTCTGTAATTCAAAATGCACTAGGTTTGAGGTTCAGAGAGTCACAAAACCTACAGATCCAGGGACACTAGGGCAAAAGCCTTCAGCCCTGGTGTCCCTGGAGCTGTAGGATTTGCAGATCTCTGAACTGCAAGGGCAGCTTGGATGCAAGACTGAGGTGCCTTTCAGGCTGAGTTCCTGTGGGTGGCCAAGATGAGAAAGGTTTGGAGGGAGCAGTGTTGGTACAGTGCCACGCTCCCTTTGGCATGTCTTCTGCAGCCCCTGCGTCCCATATGATGGCAAAACAAGCTGCTACAACATCCCCTCCCTTTTATCCTACAGAGATCATAAAAAATGCAGTTCAGGAGTGTTGCTGACTTTGGAGATGCCCTGGTTTCTGGGAGAATTCTGTATTAGCTTTTTGCTTGCTGGATGGGGTTTTGGATGTTTTTTAAAATAGCAGTTGGTATCTGTGATGAACAGGAAAGGATTTACTGGTCTCCAACTTAGCCTGGAGATGTAGACTCCCAATATCTTTAAATTTATGTAAGAAATTGTGTTATTAAAAAAGACGGTTCTATAATACAGTGTTTCTGAGGTTATACAATTATTATAACTGGAGAAAAATTAATGGCACTAAAGACATAAATTTGGGACCAAGTAACAGTGTCAAGCACATATTATTTCTTCAAACCTTGAGATTTTGACTGGAAGGGTAAGAATTTTCTTAGGTAAGTAAAGGCCATGTTAAACAAAGCTTCGAATAGAAAATAGGTATTAAAAAATTGAAGTCGTAGTTCCAAAAAACTAGTTTGAGATTATATTTTTTTAAAAAATAAATCCATCTTAGGTATAAAGGATTTAAGTAAGCTACATGGGATTGTTTGTTAATTTATTAATTTCCTATGAGGACAAATAAATTAGTAAAAACTAAAATTATCGGTTGATTTAACTCTACAATAGCCAGTATTTGTTACATAAGACTGTATGGAGAATTTTTACGCATCTAAATCTTGTGTCTGAGGAGATTTAGAGTAGCAATAATCAGCTGTGTGTACAAACTAGTTCTATTTTTAGTCAAGCAGCTGAAGAGCTGAAAACTGCCAGTGAAACCTGGTAATTGGAAGTTAAGAATAGACATATTTACCAAAACTTGTCTTTCTGGGGTTTTCCCCTCTTGTCTCAAAATTGGGAATAAAATGCAAAAATAAGTATAAATGACTTACTTTCAACAAATGGTCTTCAGTGAAACATTACTAAATTTAAAATCGATCAGAACTGAGCAAAGCAACAGTAAGAAATGCAAAAGCAGTTTTTGCTGTTATAGAGGAGAAAGGGAGAGTTTGATGACGCTCCATTTAATTTCTTCACAAGTTTTTTGGGTTTTGTTTGTTATGTTTAGGGTTATTTAAATTGTGTTTTCTAGTGTAGAACATCTTTTATAAAAAAGTATCTTGCCCAGCACATTACTTTTCTGCCAAGTAATGATTCAAGGAAAGTAATCCATTAGTTCTGCTCTGACTCGGCCTTACAGGTAATCAGATGAATCATAGGTATTGATGAGAATGTTTTGCTTGTCTTTTCCAAAGGCCATGATGTTACTTCAGTTCCAATAATTCACTAACTGCAATCATTAATGTTTCCTTCACAAGACTACAGAATGTAGAATGCAAGGGGTCCTATCGAGGTCAATACCCTGGCTTCATTCACTGAATGATTGTTGTATTTTATGCTGATAAATTTCAGCCAAGCTTACAGGAACATGCACTCTTTACTGAAAAATTTAGAAACTGAGATTTAGGTGGTGTGTAGCACAAAATAAAGAATCTAACTGTTGCAGGTGGTTAGACTATAAGTATGATTCATCTGGAAGATAAAGTAAAATCATGTTCTGTACCAGTTTTTTTTGTAGCTGTTGCTAATTCTATTGCCAGCTGTGTATTGTTTGTAGCATAACTGAGAGTGTGCTTTCCACATCTTGACTGCTGTTATTTACCTAAGCCATAGATTTGAAGTTCAGTCTGCACTTGAATATGCACATGTATCACATCTTAGAAAATTGAGTACTTGTGTGGATAATAGGATGGTTTAATTGCATTCAATATCCTTATCAGAGTTTATCTCTGGGGAAAATGCTACTCAAGTTTCTGGATTGGCTTCAAGATACAAGTGGGTTTTCTTTGTGGGCTTGTGTTTGGTGGGGTTTTTTTTTTATCTTTTGTCATTCTTAATAGCTGTGCTCCTTCTTTTACTTAATTTTTCCTTCACCATTGTGAATTGATTATTTATTTTAAGATTGTGAGATAATGGTGTATGAAATACTCCTCCCAACAGAAAAGATAATTATCTTTGACCAAGAAGCACCTGAAGTTTGATATTGAAATCTAAGAAGTGGATACAAGTGTGTTTGGAACTAGAAGAGAAAATCTCCTTAGCTGATAAAGTCAAGAATATCAAGACTGTTTGGCAAATTGTTTTTTTTCTTATTATAGCATCAGAAGACTACCTAGGATGTTTTGTTTGTTTGAATTAATTGATTAATCAGTCTAGTGAGGTCAACAGCTATCTTTTGGAAGAGCTGTAAACTTAAAGGAGGAGAAAATAAATCAGTATTTCACCTTTGGTCTAATGACAAGAAGTTGGAAACGGTTTAGAGAAATTTCCTTTTACAAGAAGACACCAAGAACAAACAAATGCAGAACTGCCTCATTTTTCCAGACTCGTACTGCTGTCATCACACAGAAATTAAATCTATGTTCTTAATATTTTCTGAAACAAGATGATTACTCAGTGGTTGTGAAGAGTAATTTTCATTATTAATATAAACTCTTTAAGGAAATAAACAAGTACATCGAAAATTGCATGTAATTTTTAAAATATATCAGTGGGATGTTATGTTCACGGTCTACAAATTGTATTGATAATTAATTGAAATTTATTTCATTACTATAAATTGAAATATTTTTATTGATCACAAAAGTAGTATTTTTTTAAATTCAGAAATAGAAGAAAAAGCAGATTGTTTTAAAGTTTCCAATATACCTTGAAAATGTATTTTTTGTATTTATAATGTTTTATTCTGATGTGCTGTTCAAGATATTTCTTCCTAGATTTCTATTTTAGTTATCATAGTCTCATCCAATTCTTTAATTTCGTTTTTATTGTAAGTTTGTAATTATTTTTTTCCAGATAAATTAACATATTATTAAATAGTATTAATCTACTTTGTTTCTTTATTGATTTTTAATGAAAAACTTAAATTTCCAAATTCCATTTTTTAGATTTTATCCATTTTTTTACAAGGATGAATCAAATATAGAAAAAAAAACCTTTTACTGCTAGAAAAGAAAATAAATAAAAAGTGATACACATTTATTATTGAAGAATTCAGACCAGGTAAACTTGCAGTCATTTAAGAGTATGCACTTCATATTGGCTTAAAGAAAAAAAATAATTTGGAAAGTATTCAAGTGAAAAAAAAACTTTTCAGTTACTCATTGATATATTTTTCTTACCTTGTACTTTAAATTATAAAATGAGAATGCTGTTCCAAAAAATTCATCTTACATTATTTGAAATAACTTATTTTGCTTCAGATGTTTATGATGGAATAAAATATGGCTGAAGTCAGTGGTGGGGAAAAATAAATTTTAAACAGATGAGTTAAGAAGAACTGTGATGAGTTCTAAAGAGTTCTAAAGTAGAAAAGTACTTTTTTTTTCTTTTAAACCTTTGTGATTTATTAGATTTTCTTTAAGCAATACTTAGATCAGTACTTGGGATTTTTCAGATTTTTTTCTATTACTTACTATCACTGTACTGATTTATTATATTATGCACGTGCTATTTCATTAAAAAGATACTGAATGATTAAAATTCAAGTGATAAATTATGGAGTTTATTTTTTAAACTGATGCTAGAGTTCTGGCAAAAATTTTGGATTACCTATTGCATTCACCTCCTATATATTCTATGGTTATGACCATATGGTCATATGGATGCAATCGTAGGCTTTGAATTTGCATTCTGTTTTCAAGGGTGCTAAAATTGTACTGACACCTCATCTAGCTTACTTAAGCAAAAGGCATGCACATACGGCAAGCATAGTGTGAAGAACAATTTTGTAACTCGTTCTCATGCACAGTGCTTTACCAAGCTCAGTCAATCAACACCATCTTGGCAGATTGGCAGTACAGAATCTGCATAGCAATTATAGTCCATCAGTGTGTATTGTCCTACAATTTGTAAAAACTATTTTACTACGTCTACATAAAATTAATTCTTCATCTACATTTTCACTGAATGCTTAAGTTGCTCTTGGCCTGTTTTCATTTCTAAATGTGTTTTAGCAAGGCTGCCTGCTTCTATTTGCCAGTCCCTCCTGGATAGGTTTGCCAGTGTGTAGTGCAGGTGAAAGTAAGGAAGAAGTCTCAAGGGTCATTATGTTTGTATGTGGTTTGTGGGGAAACTGGTTAAGGGGTTGAATGTGGGAGCAGCATTGCTGTTCCCTCGAGCGGAGGACAGACAGGACAGGACCTGAGCATCACACATTGTATTTGTAGCAGCTAATCAACCAGTGACCGTAGTTTTTCTAACCACCCTTTCAGTGCACAAATAGCTGCAGGCACAGCATGTGCAATCTTTTGTTTAGTAGGGATGTGGTAGGGATATTGGGAAGCTATGTCATTGTCCTAAAAATAAAAAAAAAACAACAAACCACAAATCTGATGGAAGAATGATTTAGATGTTTTTCTCTGTGAAACAACTTGTTCATGCTGTGTTTTTAGCAATGACTGCTAATGTACAGGTATCAAAAAGTCTCCTGTGCTTTCACTGGACAAACCATGTAATTTTTAAAGAAAACAGGCCTACAGACTTGGCATGCTATAGCACATTTTTATTTCCATCTTAAATAATGGGCAAGTGACCTACCTTTTCTTCTGAAAGACCTTTTAAGTATGCATGCAAAGCTTTTAGAATGAGATGTGTTTTGTAAAAAAACCCTAAAATGTACATAACAGAACATAATGCTAGTGACAGAAAGATTGAAGGGGTGATCATTACCTAATGAAAACCTCTACCAACATGTGTCATTTGGAGGCAGGGAAAGATATGTGATATTGGGGGAGGAAATTGTCTATGTATGGTTTGCCTCCCTAGACTGACTTCAGCTGCAGTTAAGACACATCTGAGAGAACATGCCTCAGCTATTCAGTTCTGGAACCTTGTCCTCTGCTGTGAGGCAATACAGAATACCAGAACTGCAGGGGTAACATTGTTCTGAAGTTTCTGCTTGTCAAAGCTAAAACTTAAAGTTCCCAAGTTAAAAAGGTGCTCAGGGTCCAGCATGAGGAACAGAAAGTTTACGTAAAAATCATTTTTGCTGGAAATGCTGGCTGTAGCTTTTATATTTGAAGGAAAGAAGTAAGCAAGTTGTCTGACCTGTTACAGATGTCTGTTTCCCTCTGCTGACCCTAAAGAGGGTCTAAATGACTAGCTGCTTGAGACTTTTTAAAGGTCTAAATTTTGTCAGATTAATCCATCTTCAATCTGTTCTGTTACTTCAGGGAGACTGAAGGTGTGTGTGTAAACATAAGCCTTATCAGATTCTATTTTCCAAACCCTTTGAATATGCTAATAATTATAACAATGTTATGAGTAAATTCAGATGCTTAATAAGATCATATTTAAAAAGTGCCTTACTAGGATGAACACAGTACAAAATGTAGGTGTTATAACATCAAGGAAATGAATCATTAAAGGAATCAGAAAAATTCACTCAAATTTATTTTTGGTTGAGATTTGTACAGATATTTTCCATTGTTTCAGTATCAGTGAGAACTTTTGACATTGACTCTAACAAGTCTTTATGGTGCTGAGATATGTGAACTTTCAGGGGGTACTGTAAGGTAGCCTGGGAGTTCTACAACCTTAATAAAACCAGAATTAATCTA
Organism: Aphelocoma coerulescens; assembly: GCF_041296385.1. NCBI lineage: Eukaryota > Metazoa > Chordata > Aves > Passeriformes > Corvidae > Aphelocoma > Aphelocoma coerulescens. The sequence goes on from NC_091015.1 coordinate 88,025,528, forward strand.
GACTTTGATCTTAGTATTTTTTAACACATGCACAATATTTTTGGAGTTTTCACGTACTTTTTGTTTACATTCTCCAGTTACAATTTTCTTTTTTGATAGTTTTCAGTGTCTTGGGGTAAGAGAAGGACTTATGTTACTGGTTTTCATATGGTGTTCACTATCTTTACAGTCCTTATGATGAAAAGCATCCCCTTTACCATGAAGATGAAAGTTATGCTGTATTGCTGTATTCTTTCTCCATTTTAAAAAATAAAACAGCAAAACAGTAGCAAGTTCTTGGCCTATAATTCTTGTACTCTTCCATAGAAAATGAAGAAGTACTTCAGCAGGAACATCGTGCTTAATAACAAAGCTAATTCTTATTCCTACCTGTTAGGAGTATTCCAGGAGCACAACAGTAAAAAGACAGGAGATATCCTAAACATCAGTTCTAACAACTCAGACTGCTAATTAAAGCAAGATAACTAAATATGATATCTCTCTAAAGTCATCATACCAGCAGAATTATTTGGAATTATTGTGCTTGGAAGTTGTATGCTCTTATGTAAGAGAAGATAAGACCAGCTTCCAGAGTGCAAAAGGATTTTAAGGAGACTATGCAAAAAATGGCATTTGGGACGTCTACAATGGCAAATAAATTTGGAAGTAGACAGAGAAGGTGTAAGTAGCTAACCTAAATATTAATTTAAATGTCTATTTGAAGAGCTTTTTTTTAATGGGAGAGTTCAAGTCAGCAGGTGGTGGTGATGATAACTTTTTTGCCATAATTTTTCCCAAGTTTATATCATTTTTATTTTACATAAGATTTTTTTTAGTAAAGGCTGCTGGTAAACCTATGCTACCTACAGAAATGAAAGAAGGCTAAGAGCACAAATGTTTCACTCAAAATTATCAGTATGCTGTCTATGTAGTGTAGGAGTACATGTTATAAAATATGTGTGGATGTGAACAGTAAACAGAAAACAGTTTGTTTGGCTTATTTATGTTTATCATGTGATTTCAAGAGAGGAAATAGTAAAATGAAAAAAAGTTCTCTGTGCTAGAAGTCAGTCACCAGCTGTATTCTGTGCTCCTCTCTTACACATATCCTTCACAAATCAGACTTAATACCCTGGCTGAGGTGATAATTAATAGATCTACTGCTATATTGTGTAACCCTGAGGAAGGGGTCACAAAACTGGCTCACAACTGAATAATAATCTGGGTGACTTCAATTGTTGCAAAACTTAATATATAACTAAAAATACTCAATGAACACCAAAGGCTTGGTGGTTTATTTCCTCCTTACATTGTGTAGTTCTCACATTTTTGCAAAATGTGTGTAAAATGTCACAGTAATTGAGAAGTGTCAGTAGTTTGCTGGGTACAGAAAAAGTTCTTTATGCTTTGAAGTTCACTGAGTGCTGGTGCAGCACTTTGAAAAATTCCTTAATGACTGAGTAGCAGTTCTTGAACTACTGATTTGGGAGTCCCCTGCTAGCACACTAATGATTCAGACAGCAGCATTAAATCAGTTGCTTTAGTTTAAGTACTTCTTGAATGTACATAAAGTCTCACTTTATTGGGAATTGAACTAACTACCTGCAGTCTGAAAAGCAATAAGTTGTGCACTTAAGCAAAGGTGAATTACTAATAAAGAGAGTTTTATCCCACATGCGCTTTTTGAAAGCTCTTAGTTGTTTGGGTAGAGAGATGGTACAGCAGTTGTTGAAGCTTCACATGTTGGACCCTACCAGTCCTTGGAGGGATATTTTTAACAATTTTCAGAAAAAAAGTGACTCGGGCTTTCAGAAGACACAAGAGGCAACACTTCAACAGTATTTTGCAAATACATTAAATTTCCCTAAACTCTTCAGCAGATGCACTCCCTTTTTTTGCTCTGACAGTGACTTTAGAATATAATAAGGATGGTACTACCAGTATAGAGTCTACTTTCTGCCTATATTGATTTCCTACATGTTTTACTTAAATATTATTGAAAGCCTTTTTGCACACATAGTTTTGTGAATTTGTCTCTCATGGATTACACTGCTGAGCAGACCATTTGATAAATGCTTTATCTGTTTTAGATTTTATTGTTCCAGACCTACAGGCAGAAGGTCAGTCAAAAATATCAGGAGCAGTTCATAGATGAGCTAGGATCTCCTGAGCAAACTCAAACACAAAAAGGAAGCATACAGAAGGTGGAAGCAGGGACAGATGATCTGGGAGGAATATAGAGGCAGCATTTAAGCCTGCAGAGATGTTGTTAGGAGGGACAAAGCCCAGATTGAACAGAATCTGTTCAGGGGTATCAAAAGACAATGAGAAGAATTTCTATGTGTACATAGATGATAAAACGAAGAATAGGGAAAATGTGGGCCCACTGCTGAATGAGGCAGGGAACCTGGTGACACAGGATATGGAAAAAGCTGAGGTTCTGAATTCCTCTGAGCTTTAACTGGCAAAATCATTCTTCAGAAATGTTAGTTACTGAAGCCAAGGAAAAGCCTGGTGCAAGGAAAATGTACTTGTGGTGGAAGAGGACCAGGTCAGGGAATATTTAAACAAACTGGATGTACATAAGTCCACGGGTGGTGATGGGAGGTCGTGTTTGACCAAACTGATAACCTTACATGAGGAAATGACAGTCTTGGTAGATGAGTGTAGAGCAATGGGTGGTCAGTAGGGCTACCTAGGTATCAACAAGGTTTTTGACGCTCTTTCTTGTAAGATCCTCATAGAGAAGCTGACACAGTATGGATTGGATGGACAGACATTGAGGTGGACTGTAAACTGGCTAAAGGCCCAGACTTGGTAACCTGTGGTATTAAGTCTAAGCTGGCAGCGTACCCTAGAGGTCAACATTGGGTCTTACCCTTCTTACCATCATCATTACTGATCTGCATGGTGGGGCAGAGTGTAACCTCAGCTGGTTTGTTGATATTACAACACAGGGAGGAGTGCCTGACAGGCCAGAGGTTCTGATGACATCCAGAGGAACCTGGACAGGCTGGAGAAATGGTCTGACAGGAACTTCATGAAGTTCAACAAGGATAAGTGTGAGGTCATGCACAGGGGGAGGAATAAACCCAGGCAGTGTAGCGAGGCAGCGTATGTGAGGGAGCTGGTTAGCTGGACAGCAGCGTGGAAGGAAAGGAACTGTGGGGCCTGGCAGACACAAAGCTGATGGTGCCCTGGGCTGCTTTAGGAGTGTTGTTACAGATAAACTGTGTAACGTGTGTAACAGAGTTGGACAACCCAAACAAACAGAGCTATATAAAGGACTGTGTGCATATAGATATAAAGCCATACAAAGCCAGCAGATGAAAGAATGCAGAACTAACAGAGAAAGCTTATCTGGGAGAAGGGAACATGCAGAAGATTCTGTTGGTCACACAAGCATGGAATAATGGAATGTTTTCTTAGGAGTAAATGCAAAACTGTCTTAAAGATGAGTAAGATTGTTTTCTCTTAAAAAAATATTTAAATAAGTGTGTGTGGGGGAGTTTGTTTTTTTATTTACATTGATTTAAATGATTTTGGTTTAATTGTTTATGTATATAGACATATCTTTTACTGTCGGTATAAAACTAGTAGCCTCCTAAAATTTAAACATTTCTTTTTATCTTTCTGACTTTTTAAAAATGTCTGTAGTGGTATTGAGAGTGTTTTCTTGACAATCAATGTAGTTTTATGGAAAAGAACTCAGAACAAAAACAGATTTTGTGTGTGCAGATGCTGATGTATGCTGTCCTAAAATGAAAAGAGAAAAGGTAGGCTAGAAGATGTAGAGTCTCAGTATCTTTTCCATTTCCTTGGTCAGCTGGAGGAATAACAGTGTACATTTGTCCAATAATATTAGCAGAAAGTGGAAAAGTCCTTCTTCCCAGATGTCTGTTTTCTTCAGTAAGTGCTGTGTTGCAGGTTTATTGAAGGAGGCATTTGTAAACTTCAGAAATCTGAAACCATCCAAGGCCATTCAGGTTTTACAAATAATGTGCATCTTGTTTGCTGTAAAGAAGAGAGAGAAAATTCCAAGCAAAATAAGTAAAGCAAGTGAATTTTTACTTTCTTACAGGAAATTTTGTCTTTTACCTGAATTTCTTTCAAATAGAAATTTCTTTCTTTCAAATATCCTTCTTTCAAAGATAAGAGCACTTCTCAATACAGGTGGGATGGGATGCTTATTATATAATACAAGAATCTCACTGGTTCTGATTCTCTTTCTCACATTTTTAAGCATAATATGATGTCTCTAATGGAAGACTGTATCACTTCAGGCTTGCAGGTTTTTTTCTCCTTTGAATATGTTAGATTAAAGGAGAACATTATTTTTAATCAATTTTCAGATTTGACCTAATAAACATTTAAGCCTTGAGTCTTTTTATCTGTCACAATAGGCAGTGATCCTTTGTTTGTTACATGTTTCTGGTTGTGGTATGCTGAAATTCTAAGAATAGTTCTTTAGTATCACCCTATGCAAGCCCCAGCAAGAGTCTGATCCACTCATGAGCCAAAAAAAGGGAATAAAAAGGGAAAAAGAAATCACATTAGATAGGTTAGAAAACTGAAGCAAAATCTGCCAAAACTACTCATGATCATACAGCAGTAAATGATTAATCAGGCTATTCATCCCTGAGTTTTCTCACCTCAAAATTTTGTTTCAGTTGAAAGAGAAGTTTTAATTTTTTCTTTACAGTTTTACTTACTGTATTTTTGAAATTTAAAGAGCTCACCTGAGGAAAACAAAACATTTTTCTAATGTTCTCCTAGTACAAGAACTGTTGTATTCCTATCTCTTTCCTTTTGCTCCTAAGACAGGCACAGGCTGCTCTGCTCTCCTGATATGCAGACAACTGCAGGCAGCACCATACACTAAATAAAGTCTTCAGCTGTTTCAAGTTCAAAGTGCAAAGCTGTTTCCTTTCCTTCAAGTCACAGATTGTTTTCAACATAGACTCAATTTGTGGGAAATCAAAAATTGTTTTGTAACCTCATTGAACAGACTGAGACCTGATTACACTTTATGAAGACAAGATGTACGTCAGTGTGTAATTTAAAATATGCTGTGAGACCTTCTGTGAGCTCAGAAATTATCTTCTAAGTCATGGCTGAAAAAAGTGTTTGCTTCCTCTATCTTGGGATGTTTCTTTCTATGCAATGAACATCATCAGACTTCAAGCAGTCTGAAGAAAAAGAAAAGTTTTTTCCTCTATACATCCAAGGGAAACTATATGCTATGACTCTTGATGGTTTGACAGGAAAACACGCTGATACCACTTTTCGCTTTCACTATCATTCTCTGAAGAAAATTTATGATGCTGCTGTGGTGAATCTAAAGCTGCTCCTCTGCTTTCATTTTGTCATGTTTCTGCTTAATACAATTGTACTCCACCTTCTTGTGTATTTCTTTTTTAGTAAGTCTGGTTTTCTCTTCATAATATTTAGTTGTGTCCTTTTGGTACTATAAATTAAAATGTCACTGCAGACAGAAGTCTCAGACTGAATAGAGAGTAAGCAATGGTTAGACTAATCTTGAATTTTAACAACAGAGTATATTTATACATTTGAGAAAATGTAATTTTGCTAATGTAAGCTCCACTGAATTTGATAAATTTTGTTTTGGGAAGCTGTGCAATGTTCTGATAATAGCAGTATTGAATGTTTGTACTCTGACTTTGTTATTAAGGACTTAAGGTATGTAAAAACTGATGGTGGTTATCTATACATATGTGAGTGAAATTCTATTTAACATAGTAAAATATGTTTTCTTTTTTCTCTTTTCCATCTCATTAAATGAAGAACTCTCTCCTTTAATGAATTGAGAGCAGTAGTTGAGTTGTACTGCATGTATGAGAACATTTTCCATTTAAAATGAGCTGGAAACAAAATCACTAGAAACCATTTGGGGTTTTGTGCATTGAAAGGTTAATTGGTAAGACACAGCTATGATCTATTTCAGCCAGATATTTAGATAACTAATTTAGTATGGCTTCTTTGTAAATTACATGTAATACTTTAATAAGTGAAGGGTCACTTTTTTCAATGGAATTCTAATGTGATCTCTAAATGCTGTTTCCCAGTTTATATATATGAGTAAGTACTAGGGCAAATGACCTTTTGTTTTAGTAAATTTTGTCATCATTACAGATACCTTGTTGCCTATGCCATAATGCTTCCAGTTTTTCACTTCCAGGGGATATTTGGATAGACCATGAAGAATTGGTTTTGATAGTATGGACATCAGTGGTTAATTTCTTTTAAGCAAAGTGTTCAAGCGAAAATGGGATTTAAGCATAATTAATTCAGGTCTTGAAATCATATTAAATGATGAGCAAAGTAAAAAATAGACATATTTAAATCTATAGGTGACATTTTTTAATTCAATGTTTAGAATTAATGTGTAAACAGTAAAATACTATTAAGCACTAAAAATTTTAGAAGTCATTTGTTTAGAAGGAAAAACAATATAACAGTAATGTTTAATTCCTATTTTCATACAGTAATGTAATCATTCAGGTTGGAAAAGACCTTTAAGATCATCAAGTCCAACCATTAACCCAGGAGTGTCAAATGCACCACTAAACCATGTCCCTGCGTATCACATCTACACATTTTTTAAATATCTCCAGGGACAGTGACTCAACCAGTCATTTGCATTTGCTTCTTTCACCCTTCAATTCCTTTCTCCTTTGCACACCTCTGAATATAAATTTGAGCCTATCTATGGAAACAAAACCAAAAAATCAATGCTGCTTCTCTCTCCACAAATAGACATGGTGGCAGAGACAAAATTCTGGCTGGAATTAATTCTCCTTTCACTGAATAACTGGATTGCTCTTTAGTCAAGGAAGATTTTCTGATGGTGCACTGGTTCCAAATAAATCAGATCATATATTAATCCAATATAAAGAGAAACAATCACATCAAAAATTTGAAGAAAACAAGGCTATGTTCTTGTCAAGAAAATAATGGGGTTCTAACAATTTAGCTGAAAAGAACATCCCAGAAAAATTATAGCACTTTTATAATTTCTGTGAATCAATATGTGTATAAGACTGTGGAGCCTTAAACATAATACAATAAAAATAATATTTTTAATACTTTCAGGGTTTAATTTCAACTCAAAATATTTCTATTTTATTGATCCACTTGACTTCCACACAGGTTTTCTCTTGAACTGCTCTATACATGGTCTTTAAAAACCTCTTATGCTCACATATCCACTCCAGTGATATAGTTGCATTTATATTCACCAACATTTTGGCCCTGATCTCATAGAGTTAAACTTAATTAATGTAGTGTTAGAGTTAATTTCCATATTTTATGAGTATTTCTATGAATGTTTACAGAAGCAGACACATGAGAAAAGTATTTTATGAACGCCTTTTCTGAAGTGAATACAAAGATTAGATATGGTGAAACAAGACTACTTTGCTTCATTTGTTTTCTTTGGTGAAGAGAAATCTGCTAAATGTTTAGTGATTCATTAATAGATACAAGTAAAAAATCTGAATGCTGTATTCCTTTTCAGTCATGAAATAGAATTAATGTCAGTTTCCATCTCATTCTTTTCCATGCACATACAGATGTTAATGCCTTAAAAATATCAAATGATAGGCAGGTGTGATTTTCCCTATTGAATGCATGTCCTTAATTATGAAATCTAAAATAAGAGGGAAATTAAAAAAATGCATCATAGGTTATTGAACTTGCAGGCAAGAGAGGTACCTTTCATCGGGAAAGATAAGTGTTAAATAAGCCTATGTTTTATAGTTACTTATGCTCCATGGAAGAAATAATTTAAGAAATAATGTAAGAAATTGTAAGAAATAATTGTAAATATGTTCTTAGATCAAAAGGGGTGATTAGCTTGCTGTATTGAGCATTGGTGCAATCTCACCTTGAGTCATGTGTGCAGTTCTGGCTCCACAATTTAGGAAAGCTTGAAGGGCCTTGGATGCATTCAGAAGAGTTAAAAAAAGCTGGTAAAAGGGATGGAAGGAATGTCCTACAAGTAAAGAGCTTCTGAGGACTTTGGGCTTGTCCAGATTGGAGAAAAGAAGGCTGAGTGGATCTTTCCAGTTTCCTGAGGTGGGAAGTAGTAGAGGGAGGTACTGATGTCTCCTCCCTGGGACTCGTGGGAACAGTTTCCAGGGGAGGTTTACACTGGACATTGGGAAATGTTTCTTAAACAGTAGTCTACCACAGAAACAAGCTTCCTAGAGAGGTAGTTGATGCCCCAAGGCTGACACTGTTGAAGAGGCATTTGGGCAATGTCCTTGTTAATATGCTTTAGCATTTGGTCAGCTATGAAGTGGTCAGGTAGTTGGACTTGATGATCATTGCTGGTTCCTTCCAACTGAAATACTCTGTTGTGTTTTTTCCAAATCTGTGTTTATTATTTATTTTATTGCCAAGTAAATTAGTGAAATAAAGTCAAGTTTAAAATGTGGCAGGTTTTTACCCTAGGTATATTTAGACATTTATTGTAGTACCACAGTGTCATTATTGTAGGAGTTTAATTGAATATTTCAGCTGACTATATCATTGAATTGAATATATCAAGCAAAATTAAGTCCTGAAGGCATTACTGTTCGGGGTCTTGGATATCTGGTGCCTCATTGTACATTTGAGTGTAAAAAGGTGTTCATTAGGTTGGCTGAAAATATATTTCTAGAGTTTAGATTGAAATACTCTTTAAGTTCTTCTGGCAACATCAAGATACTCTTTGCTCTAAGTGGAAACAAATGGAAAGAAGCGGTTGCAGCCCCCCTGAACTTTGGAAATTGAAGGATTTTAAGTTGCCTCTCTCTCATTTGTGTCTAATTCAGCTCTGTGTTTAATGAAAAGCAACTTATAAAGGAAAATAAGAGATGGAGAAATTTTGCTGATAACAGTAAAAACACAGATTTGAAGAACCTTGATCCTTGTTTTTGCATGGAACATTCTAATATGAACTTTTCTCTCTCTAGCATTAATAAAAGAATAAATAGTTCAACTAGAAATCTATCTATTTAACAGATGTAAAGGAAAAATAATGTCAGAAATTAAGAAAAAGCATATATATAGTCAACCAGTGTGTATTTCACATCACTTCAGCTTAAAATCCTCTACTACAGATCTGTGAGGGTACTGTTTTGAACACAGGCTGTGGTTCAGGGAGATTATCCTGTAAATGCATTTAGGCTGATTAAGTAGGCCAAATATCTCTACCTGTCACTGTCTTGGTTAGCAAATGTCATTGAACAACAGGCATGTGAAGGGATTTTCATTCCTTTTTGTTAATGACATCAGACTGTTTTATTTTTAAGATGTTTGCCTTTTTTGGTTAATTTTGTTTTGTTTTTGTTATATAGACATCTGAGTGATGCCAATGCCACCTTAAAAACACAGCTCCTCTGTGTTGGTGCTTGAGGTCTTCTCTTTACCAGGTGGTAATGAACCAAGTATTTGGGATCAAAATTATTTAGCTTCTTGCCTCCAGAAAGCTAATTTTGTTGTGGTTTTAGTTGTACCTTGAATTGTTTGAGAACAAGCAATTGATTATTGATTTTAGATTATAGGTAAGCAATGGCTGAAGACTTGAAATGTAAGCTGAAGACTTCAGTCATTGTCTCTGTTGTCTGCAAGTTTGTTTTTTTCTGTAGGTAAAGACATGCCAAGATGTTTATGAGTTTTGATTTCTTTAGGAGCACCAAGAGAAAACTGAGGTTTTAAAGCTGTCTTTTCTTTTCTAATTTTTGTTAGCTTGGGGAAATCCTTTTTATCTGTGTACTGCAATAGAAACAGTATTCACAATGTTTAATCAAACTGAGCTTTAATGGAAGAGTAGATGACAGTATTAGCTTGTGGCTAGGAAGATCTCACAAAATCAAGATAATAAAAAAGTAGATAATTGCACTCCCATAGTCTGATTAACATTGCTATCTTCTGGTTGTTTTGTTGTTTGGAGGGGCTTTTTTTGTTTTGTAGACAGAAATTTATTATGAATTTATACAGTCTGTTTTTGGTCATAGCATAGTTTCTATCTTAGAAGCCATAACTTGACATTTCACATGACACAAGACATTGGAAAACTTGTAAAAGGAAGTATTTTCATTTTTGTTTTTATGAAACCTTTAAATGATGATTTACAAGAATACAGTCAGTAGCACAATGACAGTTGAACTTATGTGTCTGTACTTCATAACACAACATAACTGACTCCGTTCTGTATTTTTGTTGTTTTCTTTAAAAAAGAAAAAAAATCATTTTAGGTACAGATTGATCAATTATTCTTTATTTTAACCTTGCACAAACTTGTGCACTCCAGCAATAAAATGACTGTAGAAAGGAAACCGAAAGCTGTCAGTTTGCAAGGGCAAAACCTTTCTGACAGTAAATATGGATCTTCAAATGTCAAGAGGGATTAGATTAAGTCCAAGGGCTCCTTTCAATCTAGTGTCATTAAGAATAATTACATTTTTCTTTAAATGTTTGACTAATACAGTTGCATGTGGTATTGAAGTTGTGTCTCTGAAAGCACAGTAGAGCAGAAAACACCAGCTTTCAAGGTTTTGAACAAATACATGAACACAAAGATGTTGACTTAGTGGGAGCTTAAAAATACCCATACAGACAAACAACAACCAACCAAAATCAGGAGAAAATAAAATGCGAAAAAAATAGCAAATCAAAATAATTAGGCATTTTCTCAAGTCTCAGCAAACATCATAAAACCAATAAATCTGATGAAAACATTCCAACTAATGTAACAATACAAAGATGTAAGGAATTCTGAGGCTAGAAACTACTTTTAAATGTGTGCTCTTGTTCCATGAAAAAAAACTCTTTTGAATCATTTTACTTAATGTATTTAAATAATAAAAAGAAAGATGTTAAGTGTGAAGAGATCTACTTTGTTTCCATTTTTCACCTAACTATTGATTAAAAGATACTTTCTTCAAGTGTTATTTTTTACCACTGTCACTCCATTATCTTGTTTTCAACGTACCATGAAAATGTTCTAGCACTCAGATGAAAATAGACTTTGGATGAAGAGACATCAGTTAATCTTGAAACTTGCAAGTCTCGAAAACTGTTAACAAAATGATAAATAAGAAAAATTGCATGAGATTCCATTATATTGCCACTTGAAAAAGTAATACAAAACCTTCAAGTCATGGCCAGTCTGACATAAAGATAGTTATAAATCAATATTTGTTTTAATGGTAGGAGTGTGATTATTTTAATTTTGCAAATCAGAAGTACACAGTTCCCTAGCTCTTAGAGAATCTTGAATGATAACATAACATATGCCATTTCTTGGATATTATTGTGAATGCTGGATGCCTTGTTTTACCTTCTGTATCATGCATTGGCTTTCATATTTTCAAATGCATGTGTGTGTGATTATATATTTTGCTTTTGAGAAATACTGAAGTAAAAGACGTAGAAGCAGCTATCAACAGAAATTAGTTCCCTGACTTCTTTCTGACTAACTACATTGCTGGCTTGTGGGTACAAATGAGGCTCTGATGAACACTTTTTAGTTGTTTTTCATTTCTGTTTTGGCTTTGTAGCTTTTATTACTTTCATCTAAATACTTTCTTCATTATTTTCTTCCGCATATACCACAATCATCTTCCAAAGCTGATTTCACCTAGATTTATTATTCCATTCAAGCAAGCTGTCTTCTGTGTTGTTTTTATTTAAAATAACTTGTAACTTGTTTTATTTAAAATAACTTGGTACAGATAAATGAAATAATTTGAAGAAAGGAGTAACTCGCAGGATGATTAAGATAAAGAGTATTTTAAACTGAAACTGAGAAGTTCAATAAAAATGAAGCTAAAAATGTAAATGGTAATTTGTTTTTTATTAAACAGGTCTGTTTAGGTCTGTTGTTTTCTTTTAAGTTAATAATAAAGTTCTCACAGAATCACAGACTGGTTTCTTCTTAATGAAAAAAAATATTTTTGTAATAGTATTGATTTTTTTCTCAAGAGTGTGATAACCCATGGTTTCTATTTCTAACTTAAATATATCAAAAAGTGCTTAAAATTGGTAAACCTTTTCTGAGAAAACATAAGGCATTCTCACAATGATAGTGACTTCAGTAGTTTGATTTCTCTTGATAGCATCTGCTGCTTCTTCACTGCTTATATACTCCATGTGCATTTCTAAAAATGTATAATGAGTGTTAAGATGCACCTAGGGTCTATGCCTCTTGAATTTTACATGGCTATTGAAATAAAGTAAAAACATAATAACCTTACCTGGTTTTTGTTTTTTTTATAATTCTCCTCAGTAAATCAAAAATTAAAATGGTATGCAGGAGTGGGAGGCATGGCAGTTAAATAGCTACTCTTGCCATGTTTTGCATTGAATCAGAAGGTTAAACAGTGTGAAGGGACCTTAAAGATCATCAAGGCGCAACAACTCCCACTACAGCAGGCTGCTCAAGGCCTTGTCCAACCAAATTTTGAACATTGCCAGTGTTGGGCCACCCACAATCTCCCTGGGAACCTGTTCCAGTGTCTCACCACTCTCACAGTAAAGAACTTCCTAATATCTAACCTAAATTTCACCTCTTTCATTTTGTACCTGTTACCTCTTGTCCCATCACTACAGTTCCTGACAAAGAATCCCTCTCCAGCCTCCCTGTAGGGAAAGATACTGGAATGTTGCTGTGAGGTTTCCACATAATCTTCTCTTCTCCAGGATGAACAGCCCCAACTTTCTCACCCTGTCTTCACAGGGGAGGTACTCCAGTCCTCTTATCAACTTGGTGGCCCTCTTCTAGACTTGATCCAACAATTCCATGTCCTTCATAAATTGGAAACACCAGAACTGCATGCAGTTCTCCAGGGGGTGTCTCACAGGAGCAGAGGAGGGGGTGAGAATCACCTCCTTCAATCTACTGGCCATGCTCCTTTTGATGCAGCCCAGGATTCCATTGGCTTTCCGGGCTGTAAGCACAAATCTGACTGCCATGAATTTTCAAAAATTATCGATAATGGCTTAGCAACTTTGTTTGCCAGCTCCCTCAGGACCTGCAAATTAATCTCATTGGGTCCCATGGACTTGTAAACATTGAGATCCTTTGTCTCAAACCTGACCCTCTCCTACAGTGGGCTTAGGGTTTTCATTCTCCCAGTCCCTGCATTTACCATTCTTGACATTGGTGGTGCGGCAAGAGCACTTCCAGTTGAAGATACATAAAGAACAATTCTTTCTGATATTGTTCTTTCTCTAGAATCTGAATGAGTACATTTTTCTAGACTCCTGAAAGTTTGTGGCAAATGATCTCGACACATTTTATTTTAGGAATTTGTGAAATCATAGTTACATACACATCTGTTGAAAATCTGCTAAGGATTGCCTGATAGGATATTTTTATATAGTGTCCTATTTATGAGCTTCCTTGCTGATTACATTTTAAAAGAATGTCTCCCTGCACAGATGACATTCAGTTTTCTAATTTGCTTTTAAAAAGGTAATCCTTTTTAGAGATTTATTTGCTTAAGATAATGAGGCAGGATTACAGCAGAATTAACTGCAATGCTATTAAGTGTTGGTTTTTTTTTTTTTTCCTTGGATCTAGCCTTATGCTTTCAGTTTGAAAATAAGCTGATTTATTTTTCCTAGGCTACAAAACAAATTCAAGACCAGAAGACAAAAAGGCAGCTGAGATAGCAATTCTCCAGAAGAATTAAGACACCAGTGTCTTTGAGGTATGTTTTTTTGGAAATGTTGTTAATTATTTATTAATCTTGCCGCTATGTGTGAGAGTAATGGTGAGTGCTTTTGAACATTAGTGACTATTTCTCATCTTCAGATGCAGTTCGTTTGAAAGGAAACTCCAAGTTTTGGTGGTTTTTTATAAGTATGGGGAATTAGGTGTAAATGTGCTTCTATTTTATCTGAAATTATATTTCTGTCTAGAAATTTAGATGTAGGCACCTGCAAAATAAAAAAATCAGCAAGGTTCTGTGTTCTTTCTGACTAAACAGTTACTGCTTTCTTTATGTGCTGTAGGTACTGAGAAAAATTTCCAAATAAGAATGTCCAGGAAAAAGCTGTAAAAAATTGTATGTGCAACGCATATTACTATGTTTAAAATAGGTACAATAAATATTTCTATCAGATAGATGTTAAAGAGTATAGAAATAAATTATGAGTAACTCCATAAAGGAGACAATAGAAAGTCATCAGTAGGTAGAAACGGAAGATAAACTAAGGAAATTCATCACTGCTTTTCCACAAGTCTAAAAATAGCCTATCTAACACTGTTTTTCAGTTACAAAATGTTTGAACTCAGTAAATTGGATTCTACTTTTGTAAATGTACCAGCAAAGCTTGCTGGGAACTACGGAAATGGAGCTGATGCTAATTTCATTTTAGGTCTAGTTATCCCTTAGCATATTCAGGAGCTTAAAAAGAGGAAATTATGGTCTTCATACATTCAAAAAGTGCTAGGGCCTGGAAAGGATTATTTCTATTATGTTTGGGAAATATATTTGTGTAGTTTAACTTTCCTGGAAGTCCTTCCAACCCTATTTTTCTCTTTCTTTCAACTAAGCTGAGATTCATTTTTCCTAGGCTACAAAAAAAATTCAAACTTTCAAAGGATATTTTTTCTGTCAGATGAGGTATTTTCTCACAACAGTAAAACCAAAATTCCTCTCTCTTTTATTACTTCAATCCTCACCTGAAGTTTCCTTTCTGAAGAGGTATATTTCACCAACATAGACTGTTTTCTCTTCTACATTCACATCAGATCTGTGTAATTTTGTTCACATTTGACCTGAGAGAAGGAGCATGTAGAAGTTTGGCTAGTGACAAAAACATCTCATGGTTGTTAGGTACTGCAAGCCTATAGCGTGATGTACAGATTTTTGGATTACAGTCCAAAAATAATTTTCTACTAAAAAAACAACCAATAAACACAAACTCAGTTTCCTCCTCCCTCAAAGACTATATTTATTTCAGCTGTCTTTAAAAACCACATACCTGCTCAAGAGTGTTGACCTCTAGGATTCTTTTCTTTTTCTTTTCTTTAGATGTTTAGATATTCAATAACAGGTTTGAAGCCTTTGGAAATTAGAAGTTGAGTTCTGTACACTACCTTCGTATAATATCATCCACAGTGAATAGCTTCAGAATAATTTTTTGCCTCCTAGCATTTGTAACCACAAATACCTCTCTTTTACTGTCAGTCTTTTTCCCTGGAGAAACAATATTTGAAGTATTGTAATATATGACAAGAGAGAAATCAGCAAATATTCACATATTTAGCCTATTATTTTCTTATCTGTCAGCATACTTACATTTTGTATTGGAGAAAGGAATTTAAAGCTGTTGAACTTTTGAAGAAACACTACACATCTGCCAGTGACATCTGGGAAAAATGTTTTTGGATAAATGAAAAATCTCCTCGGCCTTTTCCTGACTCCCATTAAGATAGATATTTGCTCCTCAGGGCACAATTTGTCTTGCAGATTGTATTTGATTCATAGTCTAAGGATAGAAGCTCATCGTATTCATGTTAAATACATGTAGGTTTCAGAAGCATGATAAGGCAATATTTTTATATTGAGTCATGAGAAAAATGTGTAAAAAAAATAGATCTCACTTTACTGGCTCTTGATGAAACAAGACACCAAGTAAAATATTCAATAATTTTAAATCAGTATGCTTTAGCTTCAGATGTATTTGTGACATTGATATATTTTTGTCTAGTCTGATTCCTCAATGTTCCCATGCAGTGCTTGTTTTTATATAATTTTTAAGCCTTCATAAAATACTCACTTTCTCTCAGTTATGAAGATATAATTGTGAAACAGTGGACAAAAAATAAGATATTATGAGGAAAAACAAAAGAAGCAAAACATGTCTGCCCTTTCTCATTCCATCTACCAGATTATTTAATTTTACTCAGTTTAGTATTTCTGTCATTTTAGATGGTTTCAGATGGACAGGTTACCATCTGATTACAAATGGATTTCAAGTGGATTATTTAATCTGCAGTTCAACATTTCTGACACTTTAAAGAATGGTGTTAGGTCACCAAAGCAACTTCAAATTACTTGATTATGGTAGTTTCCATAGTAAACATAGTCCTTGGGGGAAGAAAAGACTCTAACTTTCCAACTTTCCCATGTGAGAGACATTATGTTGTATAATAATCAGAATAAGGCAGAGGTAGTTTTTGTAGCAAATAATGGGTAATTTATATATATATATATATATACCAATTTTATATATATATATATATATATATATAATCTTTCTCTGAGATTTCATATTGAAGTTTAAAAAATGAGTTTATGGTTGTCTGAAGCTGTACTTTAAAATCTCCTCCTGGTGATGTAAGCCTTCTTGAGCAAGCAGTGCAAGGAACTACCAATAAAGTTCATGCTTGTGCTTTTGAAAGAATCTGCCTTACTGACTTAATAAACCTTAATGAAATAAGTAAATGGAAACTTGCAAATGGCACAGAGGCTGTGTACCAGATGAGTGAAACTTCTGCTTGTAGCCTATGTATATATGTTATTTTGCTCCATGCCTAATAATCCAACTTAGATTTGTCTGTTCCAAACCCAGATATCTAATTTTGCTTCTCTGATTTAGAATGAAGTTACCTGATATTCCCAATGCTCTTATGCATATTTTGCCTTTTTATATGCTTATAAACACGTGTACAATTTTGTTAAGGTACTGAATGCATACTGTATGCTTTTGATGCAATTACCTTTTAAAATTACTATATGAAAATACATGGAGAAGCCTACATTTTCATGTCTGTCTGAAAGCCCAACTTGATAAATGCAAATGAAAGTTTCAGAGCTACCTTGTCACAGATGTGTATTTATGATGGGGCTGAAGGAACTCAGCCTTCTTGCAAGTGTTGCTAGATGCAGGTCTTACTTTTCATGATATAAACCAAGAAATTAATTGCCTAAAGTAGTGTACTCAGAGTTAACGTTGGATTTTAGCCTATTGCAAGACTAATTGGTATTTTACTTCCCTGAAAATTCAGAAATATCACTGAATGTTTTGAGTGTTTTTTGAAATGGAGCTGAAAAACATTTTAAAGCAGGAAGTTGACTGAAGCTTGCAAAAAACTGCAAACTTAAATTTTGAATATGTGAGGTTTTCAAGGTTTTCCACTCTGAAAGTAATTTAAAAACTGATATCATGCTGGAAAAAATTTCTTTCTCCCTTCAAAATAATTTTTGATTTCAAAATCAGTATAAACTGATCTGTATTATTCTTATGTTTAAAATGATTTGATTTCATTTGAGATAATGATGTAAAAGGCAGAGAAATTAATCATAAATTTATCACGACATATGTCTTGAAAAAAGAAAAAAATATTTTTAGACCTTTTCAGATTGCTTATGTGGGTCATAAAATTTTATTAACTTGATTGTGTAACTACCACAATATGAAGGTGTTCTTGAAAAATCATGAAAATAGTAGATATTCGTCCATCTCATCCAAATATGTCAGAAGGATTTCAAGACAGATTTCTAAACACTAGTTCAAAACTTAGTGAGAAGTCAATCATTACTATGACTAGTCTGAACTAGAAGCTGGTTTATTTGGAGCTTGTCTGCAGTTTTCTTTTGTGCAACCATTCTTGTTTAAAAGTACAACACCTTGGTATTTTGTGAAATCAATTGCAGCTTCAAGTAGCCTTCAAGTAGTGTGCTCCTTCTTGGAGTCATAAAGAATATCATTGAATATTCATCAGATTGCTTTCCTTTGTAAATTCAGTGGCAGGTACATCCACTCTAGGACTAAAGCAGCAAAAGTACAGGTGAGGATGACATGTGAAATATAACAGCATGAGAAATTAGGAAGAAGGGGAAGATTTAATTGTATTCATCGCTTCAGTTGAGGGAAGTAGCATAAGATTCCAACCTGAAATGGCCAGGATGCCAACCTTCCTGTGTAGAGGAGGTGTACCTTCATGCAGAGGCAGTGGGGTGCAGCCTCACCACACTGGGGCTGAAGCAGCTGCCAAGGACAGCCGATGGTGATCCAGAGTCCTGCCCCGGCACTTGGCAATGGGGCACTGCTTTGGCTGGACTCTGCTGCAGAGGCTGTACCCTTGGAAGCAGCTTGAGGGTGAAAGGCAGGCTTGTTTCTCACCTGCAAAGCATGCCTTAGGTGTGATCTCATCAGCAGGGGTCAGTTTGTATACAGGAGTTTGATTCTAATTGGCTACTTCTGGCACCTGATAATCTGCTGTCTGTGTTTTCACAGCCTTTGGTTTTAAGAATTTATTTATGATCTATTTTCTTTTATAATTTAATTTATTTAAAATTTATTTAAACAGATCCAAAAAGACACAGAAATTCAGACTTCTATTACCAGTTTTTTTTTCACTTGACCTATATAACTCAAAGTGGTTATTTGTTTTTAGCTGCTCCAGTGAAATTGCAGGAAGTGAAAAAAACTAGATATGTTGGGGTTTTTTTTGTCTTTCAGATGGGAGCTGCTTAGCAAATGCCACTAACAGCACTTGAATTCTAGGAAGTGCAAATCTAAAAATGTCAGGTTTTACCCAAAATTTTACTATTTCTCTGTTCTAGTTTTATGGGTTTGCTAGCAACATGAACTACACTACAGCTAAATAGTGAAGTATAGCTCTTTCTATAAAATATGAATTAAGAAAGAATATCTCTTCCAATAGAAAGAGTAGTTAGTCCTGTTTCTTACAGTGAAGTGAGTTTAATTCTAAAAGACATTGAAGTTGAAACAAAATAGTGTTTAAATTAGCTGTAAGGTTGCCTGAAAAGGGATATGGGCTAGGTTTATTTTTTTGTAATACTTTAAGATTACAGTGTCCAGATTTGGCTCACGCTCCACGGAATTTTTTCTATTTATTTTTAATGGATCAATTTTTGAACCCTGAAGCTGATTAGTCCCTGCTCTTGAGATAATGTTCCAGAAATCTATAGATAGCACACAATTAACTTGAGGCAAAAGAGGGAAAACCAGAAAGGAAATATATACTATACACAGAGCATCTCTCTGCGTTCTGTATTCTGTGTCAGTTTTAATGGGTCTGTAATTAGGTCACAGGACTGATTGATATCAGCACTTAGCTTTGTAGGTGACATCACCCTCTGCTTCATTACCTAATAGAGATTAAGATGTTGACACAGAAAATTCTGCTTCCTGGACTGGGAAAAGTAACTAATTAAACCAGTTGTAGACTTGACACTGCCTGAATTATTTACCAATACATCCACATATATTTATGTCCAAGTGGAGACTAATAGGAAGGAAGAACACAGAGCACATGGGGAAACTGCGCAGACAGGCTTGCAGTTCATGTGTGTGAAGGAGTCCAATTTAAAGAAACAATTTTAGAACTAGTCTGGAACAGGACCCATTGTAAGTAAAATGATGGTGCATTTAAAATTTTTTAGGCAGAAAAACTAAGTGAAAATACTGGCAAGAAACTTTGAGATTAAGAAGACAGATTTTATAATGCATGGTCAAATGCACAGAGATCTTGTCATGAGAGCAGTGAGTATCCAAAGAGTGTATGATTCAAAGAGATCATCAGAAAGAAAAAATGAGATGGATGCCTTATATATATCTAAATAGAGAAAGCTCATAAATGCAGCAAAGGACACAGTTTAGAATGGTCCTTAATTTAAAAATATTTGCTGTGTTTCAAACTGAACATACAAGGATGTCTCTGTGTAACACTGTAAAACACCACAAGAACTTTTCACTCATCTTTATAAAATGTATTATGATTGAGGTGCTGTATGTTGCAGCTGAAAGAGGTGGTGCAATCATTAGTGCTTTTCATTATTTTGATTTTTTTTTTATTTTTGATTTTTTCTTCCTCTTTTCAATTTTTTTTTTTTACTTTTTGGAGATAGTACTTACTCAACATTGATATAAATTTATAGGATGAAATATTTAAAACATAGTTTTTGAGATTTTAGGAATTTTGTCATTAAGAATGAAAACTCAAGGAAGTATATTTTTCTTAACATTGTGTCTTAAGATATATTTGTGCTTGAGAGAGACTGCTGGCTGATATAAGATTACCTTTACTCTTAAGAGGACTACAAGGAATAAGGTTAGACAAGGCTGTAAGAACTCACACTTGACAATACCAGCAGGCTGCAGCATGAAAATAAATGCCTGACCTTGAGAACAGGAGAAAATAAATTTGTAAAGTTTTGTGATAGATGAGACTTATGCATTAGTTGAGTCTCAGAGATTTCTATTACAATTGTGAGTAGGAACTTAGCTCATGTGTGCCACATATAAAAATTTGCTTATCTTACTGATATCCTTCAAGAGTCCTCAGACATACATCTGCAAAAAGTAAAAATTGACTGTTATATATTTATATGCTTTCAAATAAATTATGAAACACTGTGTAAATATTATTTTGATGCTGTTTCACACATACAGGCTTTCATCTCCTATTTGCCATTTATAACTTTGGAGTGTCATGAAATGCACTGTCAATTTAATGCCTGTGTTAGTTTTGAAGTTGTTTCTGTTGAGAGGTCTTAGTGTCATGTTTGATGTAGGAAATAGTAGGGATGCCCTATGAAATTCTGCTACAGCATTGCTCCTGACAAAATCAAATATGCTGATTTAGAAGCACTAAGAATAGGCTTAATCCAAGTCTGAAAGCTCTAATCCAAAGTTATACAGAAGCTGTAATGAACAAGATGAATGGATTACTGGCACCTGATCTGACAGGGGAAGAAGCAGAAATTAGATACAATGCATATCTCAGAGATTTAAAACAAGTACCTGCATCCATTTGGTTGTTAAGGCTAGAGTCATTGGAATAATTTTTTTCCAAAGTGCCTTCTTTTGTGCTCAACTCTAAAATAAGACTGAAATCTTTGTTAGTCTGTGGCTCTGTAATAGATCTGAATGCATCAAATCTCATAAGCTGCCATTTTCATCAAGAAGAGGGAAAGAAAGTAGAAATTAACTTAAGTAAACACCCATAATTTAAAAAAAAAAGTATTTTCTAAAATTGCTTGTGTTTCTGTGCAATATATGTCTCTAGAATTCACTCTTATAATTAAAAAAAAAAAAACTAGTGGATAATAACAACCCTTGACAGGTCATGTAACTAGTCATTAACCAGGGGTTTTATCTCATTTGCTTCCAGAGTTAAAATTGTGAGCAGAAATTGAGTTGTGAGTGAGAACACAGCTGCTGCCAAGAATTTCCAGCCATACAGTAGTTTGAATGGATAAAAGAGAGATAAAATTGATACTTCATACAGTCTAATGAGATGAATATAAATATTTGGACATTTCTCTTTTATGCTGTCTGTGAAGACATATTCACATGAAGAGCTCAATAGGTGTCATCATTAGTTCTATTCTTGTGGCTTTCAGCAGTATGCAGGATCACTTAAACAAAACAAAACAAAACAAAACAAAACAAAACAAAACAAAACAAACAAAACAGCAATAAAAAAATCTAGCAAGAACAAAACCACCTCACCATCCCCAAACACAAAACAAAACAAATGAAAAAAAGTAACTTTCATATTTTACATCAATTTTTTTAAATATGTGGACAGGAGATTTCTCATTCTCTCACCATCCTCCACTCATGAAGCACATGTATCAGCTCAGAGAAAAACCATTAATCTTTGACAACTACAAGTAAATATCTGATGGTCTGCTCACATAATCTTTTACTCTTCTGTTTCAAACCTTTTATTCAGGACAACTTATACCAATAGTTCAGAAATAAATTAGGCGGTCTGTTACTTTTAGGTTTGCTGCAGTCTCGTACAGGTGTGTCTTTGTCTGTACATACTTGTCACTTTTTAAGCCACTTTTTATAGCAGTTTCCATTTTTTTTTAAAGGGATCCCAATGTTTTTTTCATCATTGCTGACTTTGGGCAGTATCAAGACAGCTCTCTGAAGATAAAGTCCCAACACAGAGTTTTAGTTTCTTAGAAACTCTTAGTTTTTCTAGATTCTCCTTGACTGACAGACAACTGCAATGGTTGTGACTATTTTTCCATATTGTTTTTTCTATATTTTTTTTATAAGGGTTTAACTTGAGATAACTATGTGACCCTTCAGGCTTTGCTTCTATCAAGTTTCTGTATTGCCCATAGGTTAATTTGTCTCCCCTTGATGCAATGAAGAATTTTATGTTGAAAAACTTATATGCCAAAATTTTCACTGAATATTTCAATCACTTTTTGTAACTGAATTAAAACATGAACAGTTTGTTTTATATTTTGTGTGCATAGCTGCAGTGAGGAGCTTTTTATTTTCATTCATGTCAAACTTTTTCAGAATATGTGGAGGATTTTAGTTCTTCATGATTTAGATCCTAAAATTCCTCAAGGCATCTGAATTAAGAGACTTTGTGCATCCCTGCAATATATTGCAACAGTGAAATAACTATTGATACCTGGAAAGTAGAAGACAACTGCATAAATTTTAGCCCCTCTTTTTAGTCTCACTGAATTCAACTGGACCTCATGTTTCAATATAAGCAAGTGGATACACGAAGGTAATTTTTTTTTTAAATCAGGCTTATACATCATCCAAATTTGAAAAAGAAATGCATTATGCCTGAAGGGTTTAATATCCTGTTCTGCCATTGATAGACATGTATAATCCCTATTAAAAAGATTTATGCTGAACATTGGCAGCTGATATGATCCTGTAGTGTAAATCTGAATTGCTAAGTTTTACAATACATAATCATTCTTGGGATCTTTCCTAATGTGATGCAAATTTATTTTTTACTCTGAATGTTTACAGTAAATTAAAAAAATAAAATTAATGCAACTTATCAATGGGTAAAGCACGTGTTTTATTTATTGTCCAAGATAATTTATACACCATCTTACAATTGTGACTGTTCTGGGGAAAGGTCTGGGGAGACTGACTAGTCTTAATTTTTAAAAGTAATAAAGGAGTGAGTTTATAAAGCAAAAAGCACAGATAATAACAACACATTGCTAGATGTTTTAAAAATAGACATACAGGATTTGAGAAACAGAAGGTCACTGGTGCAGATGAGGGTAGAATGTAAACCTTTTCAAGCAAGCGCCCACTCAAGGCTTTATATGCACATGACTTTGCTGTTGAAACATACCTAAACTCTTTCTGTAACCAAGCAAGCCTATGTTTTTAACAATATATAATTGACGGCTGACTGAACATTGCAGTTAAAGCATGTGAAAGGGGAAAAAACCCATCCATCCCAGAAATCTTTCAGTAATGTATTAACTACTGTTTCCAAGTAACATTGAACTAAGACTTTTAAAGTGATGATATATTACAGGTAAGTTTCTTTCCAGAGAGTAGTGGTTGAGAAAAGAGGGTCATTTACATCTCCTTTTGCTTTTGTTGATTTATTTTCCTTTAGTTTGAGAACCTGCAGCTTGGTAGTATTCTAGGCACAACACAAAGTCCTTCCTAATCCCATTTCCCCACCCTGCAAATTGCAGAATGCTATTTGGTTTAGAAGGGATCAGATTTTGAAGGAAATTTGTCGCAATATATTTGTTTATATTAAATTAGAAGTGTATGGAATGTTATGCGCATAAAAAGCTTCTACTTGAGAAATACAGAAGATATCTTGTACTGAAACCTTTTTGTTAGTATTTGTGTATTTCAGGAAGTTTTTCTTTATAAGGTCATTGAGTTTGGAATTTGACAGTGAGTGTGATGTTTCATTCAAGAAGATTTGACTTTTTCTTTGTGTAATAAGTCAGGAGTGACTGTTTTGGTCTTTGCTTTTTTTTTATGTTTGAAGACTGGAATGCCTATAAATTGCAATCAGAAAATGATACAGAATTAAATAAATACCTTAAAAAAGATAAACCAAATCAAATTAATTGAAGCCCTTGTATTCAGCAGCATTGATTCATTCTCTCATCTGAGGTATTTTGCATTTCTTAAATTCTGTCTTTTGCTATATTTACTGCTAAGGCAAGAAAAAGAGAAAATGCATGTGTACTAAGTACAGCCTCTGAATGTTAAATCAGCTTAGTGAAATCACTTCTTACAAATTCCGTGTTATTCTCTTGCAGTAGAGTTTGCTAATTAAAATATAGGGTCCAGGCTTCCATTTCATGGAGCAAATTAAAATTATCCTTCCACAAGGTCTTCCTCAGGTGATCTGAAAATTCTCTGATGTGATACTTTTCAATTGCCTGTATAATTTACATTTTGTTACATTATATGATCAATAATCCATGGAACAAGAAATAACCTGGTCATAGTTGCATAGTCTGCCAAATCCTAACAGCATCGTTGTGTTTCTTCTTGATAGAGTGACTCTAGCAGTTCCAGAGGAAAAAGGTTTAAGCTTTGAACACTTATTTTTCATCTTTGACGTCTACGGTTTTCAAGTTGTGCTAAGGTTAAATGAGAGTTCATTTATCCTCTATTTCACTTAGTAAGTGCTCTCATAATTAAATGCAGATCCATGTAATTTAGTGGTAGAAAGAGGAATTCATTAAGACTCCCAAGTAGGAAAAAGTGTTAACAGAACTGCAAAGGTTATAGAAATTTAGCCTTGGCTTAAGGTAAATTAAGCACAAACCACATTCCTGTAACATGAATGAGATTGCTTAAACTGTAACAGACAACAAAATTCAAAATTCATTTTCATCAGTTGTGTACACCAATAGCAAAAGAAAACATGCATTTAATGAATCAATACAGTTCATATTGCTTTCTTGCCCTGTGTAATGTATTTTCTTGTATTAGGTATAACAGTTAATATTATTGCAAACACTAATGAAACTCTCATGGACTTTAGATTATTTCAAATTCTCTTTTTTGAAGGAAAATTCTTAAAGTGAACTAAATTAAAAGATAATAGCTCAATGTCTCTGAAAAAACTGGTAGCCTTTGTTACTTCTAGTGCCAAATTTTGCATTTAATCTAAACTGTCACTGTCAGAAAGTTTTAAAAATCAAGGGGCCCCCAAGCTTTACCCTCAACTTCAATAGAGCTGAAATTCAACACAAATTTTAGGGTAATATTTTGGGTAATATAGTGATACAATAATAAAGAAACATGGAGAGGCTGTTTATTATTGTAAAGTTAAAAATATTTTGGTTTTGGTGTAAACATTTGCTTAGGTACAGTTGCATGAGAGAAACACGGTTTTCACCCAACCCTTGAAAATATTTTCTTACTATTCCCTTAGCGTTTTTCTCATTATGGCATTCAAACATATTTTGACAAAGAATTAATTCCTAAAATATCTGATGCTTCTGTAAGGTGAAATAGAAAGCTGAAAATCTGTAATAGAATT
The DNA here is from genome assembly GCF_041296385.1 of Aphelocoma coerulescens. NCBI lineage: Eukaryota > Metazoa > Chordata > Aves > Passeriformes > Corvidae > Aphelocoma > Aphelocoma coerulescens. The sequence continues at coordinate 88,050,810 of NC_091015.1, forward strand.
CTTGAACTGATGTAAACTTTCTTTGTCAGTAATGCCAGTCTAAATCTAGGATACTTTTTAATCCTCTTCTTACATCTCAATTATCTATCCCTTCAGTTACCATTTTTTCTTGGTCATTTTCACATTGGTTCAAAAAAAAACCCGCACTGAGTTAAAATTTCATTTCTGTACTTGTTTTTCTTTTTAAATTCTGCCAGATAATGAAAACTGTTCCAAATCAAAGACAAGATATTTTCTTTCCTGACATTCCAAACTTTTCTCTGTTGTTTGGTCTGCAAGGCACCTTCCAGTTTGGATACATAACTCTCATTAGCAGGGTCCTTATACTTTTTTTCAGATAATTAATGAGGAATTTAATTAAAACATGACCTAGCACTCATCCCAGCAGCATTCAACAGACACGTCCTTTTGACATGATACATTGCTGTTTTCGCTGATCCACATTTTAAATGTTAGCCAGTTTTCAAAGCAGTGCTGAGCAGAGGTGGCATACCCTGTTATTAGGGACAAGTTACTGAATCCTAAAAATAATGAAAATTAAAAAGCTCTTCAGAAAGAAAATCCTACCTTTCTTTGAGCAATAGCCTTCTTAATAACTCAGGTTCAAAACAATGACATTTCATTTCTTGTATTAAGGAGAAAAGGAAGGTTGAAGGCAAATATTAACTGACAAGCGCTTGTCATATTTTTCAAATAATTATGTTATCAAGGCCTAAATTTACAGCTCTTCAATCTGAAGAACATTATGTGGTAGCAGTGCTGGAAAATTTTGTGTAGAAGAAGCACTAAAACATTGTTTCACTAGTTTCACCAGGTTCTTTAGTAATGCAACTACACTGGATAATGTCAACCTCCTGCTTCAGGAGTTGTTATTATCCAAGGAATTCTCTCCCTATAATTTTATTTTACATTTGCTTGTGCCCAAATCTCTTGAGTCACAATAAAACATAGAAAGGGTAAGGAGGAGAAAAAAGTGTAGTAGAAAGTGTAGAGCCAGATCAACTAAGGCAGGTTTGCCTAGGGCTGTGTCTACTCAGGTTCTGAATCTCTCCAAGGATATTGATATTTCCAGAATCTGTAACAGTATTTAATAAACTCCACAGTGAACCTTTTTTTATTTCTTAGGTTTAAATATATTTTATTGTAATTTAATTTGTGTCCATTGTCTGCTGGCCTGTCACTAGGCACCACAGAGATGAGCCAGGCTCTGTCTTCTTCACTGCCCTCTTCACCAGTATTTAGGTGCATTGACCACTAGAGCCTCCCTTTAGCTACTGATGTGTGTTGTTCAGGGCACCCTTGATTGTCCACCTCTACAAAGGGGAGGGAGACAGCAAAAAACCAAAAGTTTAATGTGTGATTGTGCCCCTGTTGGAACAGCTGCTTTAGCACACTGGATAGCTCAAATGGTGATAATGCCTGTGTTCGGAAAATTTAACTAATCCTGAAATACTGGCATGAAAGATTCCATTAAACATTCATAAACTTAGTGCATAAAATTGATCAGTGTGCTTATACTCTGATTTCTACACCTAAACATATATGTATATTAAAGCATGAGTTACCTCAGAACATGTCTGAGGAGATTATTTTTTAATCTTCTTCAGAAGACATCTTCATCATATGTGGTGGATTTTTTCCTCTGCTACATGCTGGGAGACTTCAGGGAATTTTAAAATTGGTTTTCAGAGATCCTAATGAATGGCTGGACCTGTTGTATCATGTCTCATTAGAGCTGTACCTAATATGTGTTTCCAGAGCCAGCAGTCCCTTGTCTTAAGCAGAAATGATATAAATAAGGGTGATTTTAGGCGTTTATATTTGGATAACAGACTGTTAATAAGCAGTAATTTGAATAAAATATTGTAACATGCGGGAATGATAAAGTTCTCACTAACTACTGAGACACACTGCAGTAATAGGAAATACAATGCTAAATGTCAAGAAATGCTTCCCCAAAACAGGGGGTGCTCTAGTGTGTGAAGCCCCATTACTTGGGAAGTTGAACACGTGGACAGATAACCTGTTTCATAGCACATTTGAAGCTCTTCAATATGTTTTCAGAACTTGAATTTTATGGTATATTAGAAGTCTACATTAATAACTTTATCCACTAAAATACACACCAAAAAAATCCTAAGTGAAGATGACAAAGTGGGAAGAGCAAAACATTGGAACCCTTACAAAAATGTGAATGATAATGCTGCATAGATCCCATTTTAGAGGTGCACTTGAACATCAGCTAGAGCACTAATTTACTTTCCTTTAGTGAATACAATTGTGTAATAGAAGAGTAGTTGAAATACATCTCTGTGAAGAATATCTAGCTCTTTACATCTTTTGTTGCAGTCTATATTTTGGAGCTTCTAGTCTCTTATATTCCAAAATAAAAGTTGAATTACAGTTTTTTTCTCCCTTAACACCTGTCTTAAGGTTTTGTGATTCACATGTCTGTCCTTCTGTTAAAAAATGCCTATTTAGAAGACACTCTTCTGGTATCATTCTTCAGGAAATGTGCTGTGATGAGTGATGCAGCTAGAATTAAGTTTGGATTCTCCACTCGTAGAGAAACAAATTTCATGAGATTATAGGAGCTGGACCAGTTTCATAGTTGAACAAGATAAAGATTAGGCAGTAAGACTAGAAATTCTTTGGGTTTAGTTAAATTATATTTATTTGTGACAAAATAAATTTTTGTTCACAAGTGTATTTAGAAATGCTATCATTCTTCCCTCTTCATCTTGTTCCTAAAATAAGTAGGTCATTATGTTAATTATAAGGTCTAAACAGCAATTTCCTTATGAAATACAAAGTTAATGATAGTAACTACAATATAATCTCTCTATTTATATTCAGTGACATAACCCACCAGTCTGGGTTGAAGATATTTCAAGTCAACAGCAATGCTGGTCTCAGTGTTTATGTTTTCTATTTCCTCTGCCTTGAATATTTGAAATATATGATTGCCTAGAGTTATATTTCTTTTTTTTTTCTCCCCAGATGTTTTTCCAACAATCAGCATATTTGTTCTAATTGTAGGAGTGTTTGTTCTGAGAACTGATTTGATCTCAAGTAGTTCACTTAAGTGTGCAAAGCTGTGCCATCTTTGCACCACATGATATGTAGTGAATGGTAGATGAGGAGAATGTAAATAATGGCTCAGTTATGTTTTTCATCTGCAGTGTCTGAGCCTTATTGCACCTCATTAGAGTCTCCTTAAAATGCCAGTTCAAATGCACCATAGCAGTGGCTGATAATTGTGTTATCAAAACACAGATAAAAAGAAAAAATTAGGTTCACATACATATTCTTAAGCATTTTGAAATATATTTATTTCATATTATAAAACTGGCTAATGGAAATAGAAGGAGTTTGCTATTATCATAAACTCAAGTTGTCCTCCTCACCAAAGCATAGTGGACTACTTGAGGTGAGTGTTCTTTAGGAAGGCTGCAAGGGTCCAGTCATGTCCCTGTACCAGCAAAGCACTGCAGGTGCTACCAGTCTTTCCCTCTTGCACTCTAGAAATCACAGTGACTGATAACTCTTAAAGTGGGTTTTCCCAGTATCCATTTGTCATGTTCACTTGGCTTTCACACACTTGGTCTTCACTGATAAGTAACATAGTGAGGAAGCTATATAGCTTACTACATATGTTACTTTGATTAAAAAAAAAAGATACTAGTTTATACTGGAGTTATGACAACAATTTGATCATTATTCCTGAGGGAAAATATTAAAAGAAAGAGCAGCAAATTTGAGGGCTGAACTTTCATTCATACCAGACTATGTCTGTTGACAATGGATTTCTTAGAATTTTGTTTTGTTTTGTTTGAGGTGTTTGTTTCTTTGTTTCTTTGTTTTGGGTACCTCTATAGGTGAATTGTTACTGTCCGTACAACTTTTCCCAACTCAAGCACAGTTCATGTTCCACTGGTATTATAGCAATGATTATTGGGAACCATTTCTGAGAACAGAACTACCTAACTGGTCCCTCTCTGTTCTGCTCTGCACTGGTGTGGCCTCCCCTTGAGTCCTATGTGCGGTTTTGGGTGCCACAATACCAAATGACATTAAGCTATTAGGGAGGAGGACAACGAGGACGGGGAAGAGCTTGGAGGGGAAGCCAAATGAGGAGTGGATGAGGTCACTTGGTCTGTTCAGCCTGGAGAAGACAAGACTGAGGGGAGACTTCATTGTGGTCTTCAACATCCTCAGAAGGGGAAGCAGAGGGGCAGGTACTGATCCCTTCACTCCTGTGGCCAGTGACAGGACTCAAGGAAACAGCATGAAACTGAGTTGGAGGAGGTTTAGGTCAGATGTCAGGAAAAAGTTTTTCACCCAGAGATGGTTGGGCACTGGAACAGACTCCCCAGGAAAGTCGTCAGAGCACCAAGCCTGACACAGTTCAAGCCGTTTTGGATAATGCTCTCAGGCACATGATGGGATTTCTGGGGTGTCCTGTGCAGGGCCAGGAGTTGGACTCGATCCTTGTGGATCCCTTCCAATTCACCAGATTCTATTATTAATTCAAAAAACATGAATTCTGGATTATGAGCTAAATTTAAAGGAGTTATGGGCTGATTTTATGTAAGATGGTGGCACATTTTAAGGAAGGGTAATGAAATGGGGCCAACTCATATAATGTGGTGCAGCAGAATCATTACTGAGTCAACAGTACTAGTTCATGCAAGATTTTAATTCTTTCTTGGTGTTTTATGATCCATAAGAGGGGGAAAAAAAAATATTGAAGAAACATATATGAGACCCTAGATTCCAGTTATATTGTAATTTTAGGAATCCTCTCAATGGATATTGTATCTGACAAAATATTGAAACAAAAAATGTTTTCCTTAGATGTGCATTATTTATTGCAAGTATGTGAGTTGCCCTCTTTACTTCATATATTTACATTTCATAGGCTTCAAAATAGTTTTAAGACTTGGTTTATGCACAGCATTGGTAAATAATATAATTAGAAATGTTATTAGTAAATAATAACCCAAACCTAAAAGTTAAAGCTGAAGCTTATTAATCAGTCACACTAGGACATGATCCACTTCTCTATTTAGTGGCAGGTGAAATTACAGGCAATACTTTTTTCCTCTGAATCTAGTGGGTTTCAGTGTTATTATACCTTCTACTCCGAAATGTGTGGCTCATTGACAGCCTGCGCTGAAATCTGTTTTTACAATATCAGCAGTATTATTTTGTTAACCAAGCTCTTACCCATTGTGACTAAAAGATCACATTTCCATTACATGGAAAAATTATTTTACCATTACCTCCTACTAACCTTCTGCCCAGACCTCACTTTTGAAAAATTTGTTTTTACCAGAGATGAGACCTAGAAAATGTGTAAAAGCATCTGTCTGCCTTAGGCAATAAACACAGTGGATGTATATAAGTAGTAAATTAGTTGGAAGTAAAGAATTTCTCTTGATAGTTCTCATACTTAAATTGTATTCTACCAATAATTTGCCAAATTAAGTCAAATTAAGACAAAGGATATAATCTATTAGCTGTTGTAGCCTCATTTGCTTCTCTATTAGCACACTTTTTCAGCTTGCGTTGACTCTTCACATAGGATATATGAGATGGCATGAAGAGATACAGTAGCTAAAATTATAGAACTCAGATATCACATCCATATTTTTCAATGGGTGCAGTTTGCCTAATCTTACCTTAGAATCATAGAATCATGGAATTGTTTAGATTGGAAAAGAGCTCTAAGATCAAGCCCAGCCATTTAACCCAGCACTACCAAGTTCATCACTAGCTAGGTCCCTGAGTGCCACATCTACGCACCTTTGAAATACCTCCAGGGATGGTGACTACACCACTTCCCTGGGCAGCCTGTTCCAGTACTTGACAACCCTTTTGGGAAGAATTTTTTTCCTAATGTCCAATCTACATGACCCTTGGTGAAACCTGAGCCTGTTTTATCTTGTCCTATCAATTGTTATTTTTGAGAAGAGACTGACATCCTTCTTATTACAAGTTATTTCCAAGTGGCCTGAATTTTCAGGCCATCATCATAATTTAAAAGACATAAAACAAAGCTAAAGAAAAGTAAAGAAATAATCAGCACTGTTTTGAAAACTCTTTTAAAATCAACTTTGAGATCCTAGACAAAATTGATTTTTTGTGAATATTAGACTGACATGTGAATGATTTACCCAGGAATTTCTAATGCATCATCCTTGGTAAAGCAAGTATATACAAATTCCTCTAAATACAAAATTAATTTATACAGTCAGAATTCTTTACTACATGATATACAAACAAAAAAGAAATTAATACAATTATAGAGGTAAAACCAGATTTTGAGCTTCGTAATAGTCCTTGTACATCCATTTTAATAATTTGACTTACTTTAAGAGGATGGCTGTCACTGAAAATATCCCAGGTACACAACCACCAGGTTGCATATGAGCTATGCAAATATTAAAAAGTCGTGTTTTGAGGTCCTAGTAGCACTTGCATGCTTCTTAAAGCTTTAAATATAGTTTACTGCTTGTTATTGTTATGGGGTCTTATTTTGTAGCTGATGCAGAAAACACTGTGTGTTATAATCACCATATGGAAGTCTCACTTTCCTGTGAGCTTGATTGAATACAGTCAGTCACTATGTGCTTATGGAGTAGCAACTATTTTCTTTCTAATGTATGCCTGTTGTATGTCAAGTTAGTCATAACAGATAATCAGATAATTGAATAACGCTTACTTCTGCAACTTCCAAGCAGTAGCATGCAAACTACACAAGCATATTTTAATAATGTATTTTAAATGCAATTTAGTATTGAACTTATAAACATAAAAAAAGTGTTTCGTAATATTGAGTGACTAAAATTTTGGTTCTTCGTTTGTTTTTTTTTTAATTCTATGTAAAGAAACTAGAGTAAATTAGCTGTACTACATGCAGTACAGCTAGAAAAATCTGTATTGTTTACCTACTTGGCTTTTGACCCTAAAGATTTATTTTTGCATTTTAACAACTCGATGACCTTTGTGAAAGTTGTTGGAATGTGATTTAAAAGCAAAATCAAACTTATAGGTGTGCTTTGGCTTTCTTAATGGATAAAATTTTTAGTGACCACTTTTTGATTTAGTCTATTGATATGCAAACCAACTTTTAAAACTTCATCTTTTTGAAGCATAAACTTTATATGGACTTGGGAGCCTATTTCTGAATTTGAAAAATAAGAGGCACAGGTAGGATAGGGGTGTGGTAAAGTACTAAACAAGTTGTCCAAACCACTTTGGACCCTGAGATCCATGGCTTTCTGCCCAAATGGATTAATTACCTTTGCTCGAAAACAAAGTGTCTAAGTTGTAACATTTTTATATTATGACTTTATATGCATACATGATGTAAGTATACACAGAAGACACAGGTATATGTGTATGTCTATGTGTGTGCATGTACATGCATTTACATATGTAGAAATATATAGTGGATATGTCAATTGTAGTGACAGAAATTTAGCAAAACTGAGAACTAAGCTCAGGGGTCTTAAGTTTTCACCTAGAGACACTTTCTTTTATCATCTCCTCCATACAAAGCAATTTTATTTATCTCCAGCAAGGGCCCTCCCCCATTAACTGAAGCTGCTGTTCATTTCAGCGTTACTCCAGTACTTTTTGCCGTTGTGTCAATCTATGCCCAGAGAAGATTAAATTATTTGGTGTAATACTTGAAATCCAATCTCCATGTCAGGGCTCTTCTGTAGTTCTGGGGCTTGGGATTTTCATCACCAGGATTGCTTCTAGGAGCTGAGTGGCATATTTAATATTTTGAAATTTGTTAGTATCACTTTGAACCTTTTGAGAGCTTACTCTCCTTAGTGAGATGCTAGTTTTCTTGTCTGAAAATTTTAGAATACCTTGAGGGTTGTGATTTGCAAGTAAAGTGTGAGCAGAAAATGAGTCTTGATTGCCTTAGTTTCATTGGTTTGGAAATGTGTATATTACCCAGTGTACAGAAAATAGAGAGAAGACATAAAGGTTTCTATCCTTTATTCCTTAATCTCAGTACAGCTCCTTGATATGCAATGTGTCAAATTATATTTGGTCTTTGAATACAAATATTTCTAGCAGTTTCAGCACAGCAAGTTAAAAGTGTGACATGGAGTACTCCTGAGATTATGCCTGTGATAGACAGAGTTTTTTTTTTTCCTAATATAAACATGATTCAATTCATAATTACCTTTAGGGTACATATCAACTCATGACATTCAATCTTGCCATTTGTCTAGTGTTTTATTCCCCAGAAATCTGCCTTTCAGATGATAGTTGTTTTTATTTGAAGTATGCAGCTGGATGATGCAGTGTGTTTATCTACGATTACAAAAGTTGGTTTATGTTTTGAAAGTCTTCTAATGTTTGTGCCAACTTAAAAGAAGTTTAAGAAATATTGAAATTTTAAAATTATAGAAATAGGTGACATATTTATGTCCATTTTTAAAGTATATTCATTTTATCATTGTTGCTGAATTTCTTGTACAATATACAGCTGTGTCCTTCAGCTTCCTTTTCTGAACAAAGTTTGAGTTCATCAGCAGGAGCTAACAATTTTACAGATACAAAAAGCATTGAATTGTCAACTGTTAAGACAACTACCCAAATTATAGGCAGTACATGTCACCGCACAATTCTAAATTTATGAAAGCACTCATCAAGAGCTGCTCTAGAGTTATTAATTATTCTGAATCCACATTAGTGTTTATTAAACAGAGTTTTCTTTGTGGGCTTGTTTGTGGGGTTTGCGGTTTTTTGACATTCAAATGAATGCAAATGTGAACCATTAATTAAAGTTCTTACTTGCTCATTTTTATATGATATAGGAATGCTATAATACCAATTAAATATTACCAGTTGTCTACAGCAATAAGACTTTAGAGTAGTATCTATAAACCGAAAATAAAATTTTTTTGGCTATGTTTTTCCTTTAAATTATGGTCATTAATACTTTTTAAATTGTATTATAAGGAGTTACATAGGTGCTCAGAGACAAAAAATAAATGGGGATCCATCGAATAAAAATTAAAGTTAAAAGCTGTTAATTAAAACTGAATCTAAACCATTATGTAGGGAGGCTGCAGTCTAATAAATTACATGATTAAAATGTGTTTGTGAAGAACTGAATCTAACTTCCCTTTGGTGTTTTATTTGAAAACTGGTTTTCATTTTGCTTGCTTCAATGAAAGATATGATTTTTATGTGGCTTGCTGAACAACTTGAACAACTATTTTCAACAGTAAATTTCAAACTTTATCTATGGGACTTGGTATCTTTCTCAGGGGAAAATTAAAAGTATCTGAATGTCCCCTGGGAAAAATAATATTTCTACTTTGACAAGCAAAAAGGTCCGCAATACACAAGATGGCACTGTTTCACTTGTGAAAATGCCTATTTTTCACAAATAACTGTGAAAAACCTGATATCAGAGTGCAGAGAGTTTTATATTTATGTATAATTGCAGTGGAAACAAGAAGTTTGCATAGTTGGATAGGTTGGGGTTTTTTTTTAATTATTGACCAGCCAAAATATATAGATGCAACACTGTGTAACTGTGGCAAGCGAAAATGCCTCCAAAGTTACTGTTGACAAAACTGAGTGATTCAGGAACCAGAAACCAGATATGAACTGAAATTCTCTGTGACTTATTCTTCTCCTTCTAAGGATTCTGGAGAATTTGGAATTCAGCTTTCAAATGGTTATCTTCCACTGAATCTTCTTTGATCTCCTCTAACATGCATAATGAGCATACCATCTCGGTTTCTGCATTCTTCTTTTAAGCTTAGCTTATAAAGGGCAAAAGGTATGTGCTAAAGTAAATGAGAATTTCCTGTTGTGTAGAGGACTTAATTTTTTAATTGAGTCTTGAATTCTAATGTAGTTTTTAACTTGTCATTGGAAAAAAAAAGTCATAAAAGTATATAGACATATATGTAGACATTTTTGATCTTAGGCAATACTCGCATGTTCAGTTTTTGTGAAAACCCAGTTGCATCTATTAATGTGCCAACGCACAATATAGGAAGATAATTCTTAATATTTCTTAATCTTTCTCCAGGACTCATTGAATAAATTGACATTGTTTACTTATTATATTATTCTTCTCAGGAGAAGAGTAGAAAATCTGCAAACCTTCAACGAGGCTAGATGCAGTAGCTGAAATAACATTTCATCATTTCAGTCTCAGATGTCTAAATTTAAGTATATGTATACTGATGGGTTTGTAACCCTTGATCTTTTCTTAGAGAGGGAATTTTTTTGTTCTTAAGTAAATACCAGAATTCAGTTCTCTCTAATTTTAGATAATTTTTTCAAGGTAGACATCAGGTTACTTTTCACAGATTTAAGCTCCATTTAAAGACCTTCAGAAGTCAGTCAAGGAAGGCACCATTCTTACCATTCTGTATATTTTTGTAAGGGTTAAAGAAATTCACTCTGAAATTTAAGAGGTTTACATACATTCAATCTGAAATTACACCAGCTGTTTATTTGCAAAATGTCTGTGGGAATGTGTTTGAAGCAGAACTTTAAGAACTGTCACTTTTTGCTTTGCATCACTGAGAAATTTCAACATTATTCCCTTCTAGAGAAGAATAAACTGGAAGATGTTCTCTAGAAGCACATGGCCCCATATTTTGTAGCTGTTATGTGGTACTTCATTACAGGATGAGATTAGAAGTAGATGCCATGAAAAATGTACATTGTGGTTACAGGGTCCACAACACTGATAGCTTCCCTCTGTAATCTGTTTCTATTCCACTTTCTAATGTCGCCAGTATTTGTAGCTGTTGCTACTGTACCCTCCAAGCAGGAGGGCTTAGAACTTAATTAAGAATGTAGCATGCAGTCTGTAAATGAAGCTGCAAACTCTCAAAAGCTGACTATTTCCTTTTTATAACACTTGTGGGTTTCATTGGCCTGAACATCCACGTTGTTTCCTTGCCATAACCATCCTATTGCTAAATTGCTGTAGGAAATGGTTCTGATTTATAGACCTCAAAGTGCTTTATAATCACAATGTATGTGTAACTTGAGATAGTTTTATTCCTGTTTCCTGGATACAGGAATTTGGGCATGATAAGACATTGTGCTTTAAGCAACAAGACAGTGATGTAGTTTTGCAGAAAGACCACTTGTGGTAACGACATTTTTTAGACCTTGACCATCTCCTGATGATAAGGGACATTGTGCAAGTGCATCATAATAAATTGGTCAGGACCAAGTGTCTCTGGATTTGCCTATTTATTTAACCATTTCATATCAAAACCTAAAAGGCTTGTGTACTTCTTCATGTAAATGTCTTTGGAATAATTAACTGTATTTTGATACTTCTGCTCAATAACAAATTAGTTGTAATCCTCAACTAGAAATGCATATGTCTGTCCTACAGTGAAAGTGACCCTCTTTTATGTAATCATTTAAAGAAGGTTTTAATCAAGAATAATAACAAGTAGCTCGGTTAGTCTTCTGCATTAAATAAAATAGCAACAAAATCTTCAACCATTTTTATGTAGAAACATTGTCTAGAGACTAATTTCAAACTAAAAAATTGCATGTTCTATTCATTTTAATTTGCTTGCAAATATTGCTTTTATGTTGTTCTCTTCAAAGCATAATTGTGGTATAAATTTGCAACTAGGAAGTTTATGCTGTAAGTGATAATTGTTCATTTGCTAGAAAATAAAAATGTATTTTAAGTTTTGTATTTTTAATTTCTACTGTTGCTAACACACAATTAAAATTTCAAGGTGCTCTTGGGTGAGGTTTTTTTTGTTGGTAGTGGTTGGGGGTTTTACCTCTTATTTTCAAACTACAGTTTGGGGCACAGGGAATGGTCAACACTCCAATTTTACTCTGATTTTGCATGCAGTTGGGATTGGAGATATTTTCAAGAAACAAATCTCTGGAAAGTTTCTGTGTTCTGTTTATCATTATACTGAGGAATGCAAATAGTGCTTGATAAATGTTTATAATCTAAAACCTTTTTTCTAAAAAATATATTTTTTCCCCTGAACTTCTTTGAAATTTTGCATATAAAATGGGAATTCTAACTTACTTTTGATGTTGTTTTAAAGTGCATTATCAAATAACAGAAGACAATTCTTCAATAAGTTGTAATGAGGTTGGAAGGATACCAGCAAGAGAAACAGTGTCTTAGCACTTGACATGTTTCAGAAATCTAATGAACAGAGACATAAGAAACTGAAGCATTAGCTGCCTCAAAACCTCCAGTTAAGACTGGAATGTCTTTTAAGTGTTGTTAGTCATATCACATTTTAATATTGTCAATTAGTGAGGAATATATAACCATTAATAAACAACCCATTGAGTGTAACGTTTTAACTTCATTTAAGTTACCCAGCAATTGATACTATATCAGAAATCAAAAGCAGCCTGTGCTGGGAATCATGCATAAATATAAACAGTACAACAAGAACTTAATTTCCAGTGGGATTATCTTTGTTTGGCTGGCTCTGATACTCCAAGGAAGACTCAGATCCACTCTCTGTGTTTAGTTCTGCTGAAGATGAAGAGTGCAGTGCACTCTCTGCTTTTACACTCATGGTTAACCAGTTAATAAGATAAAGATACGAGTTTTATTTCCTGATTCATCCTAAGATGAATTTTACATTTTTATTATTTTACTTTAGTGGAACATAGCATTTTCAAGGTGTAAGTTTAAATGCTGTGTTTTCCCCATTTCTCTTAACAATTGTGATCATTTTATGTTGCTTTGAGCTGGGGTGGGGATGTTGAATTTTGTAAGGTCCCTTGCAACCTGCATTTTTTATGATTACCTGTATCTAGTATTTGAAAATATTGTCCTGCTTTCCAGACTGTTTAACTGTTTTATCTTGTAGCTTTTCCATTAATGTGTGATAACGATACTATTTATGGTAATGACAGCATGACTGCACAAGTTATTTCTGACACTTACTGGTCAGCTTGACTTTGGAACGTTAAGTTCTCTTGCTGATCATTCACTGCTGCACTACAGTGTCATTTTGATGTTTGAAGCTATGGAGATGAAAAATTGAAAGAACCTCTTAGGCTTTATAGTACTATGACTAAGGTAAGGGCTTAGAGAATTCAGAACTTTGCAGAACAAATCATGCTTTGATTCTCAACTTTTTCTTAGAGGTGGTATTGGAAAGATCTTGTAGAAACTACTCAACAATTCTAAAAATGAAAGGAAAGTATGGTTTTAGGGGCAGTAAAAATTTGGAGGTCAAAGGAAAGAAGAGTGGTTAAGAGGACTTTTGTTTCCATTCTCTTCTGCTTTTTCATAGAGCTGTTCATATTGGAAAAGACCTTTAAGGTCACTGAGTGCAGTTGTTAACTGAGCACGATCAAGTCCACCACTAAACCATGTCCCCAAGTGCATAATTTAAAAATCTTTCAAATACCTCCAGGGATGGTGACTCAACCATTTCCCTTGGCAGCCTGTTCCAATGCCTGACAACCCTTTTGGTGAAGAATTTTTTTTTTTTTTTCTAATATCTAATCTAACCCTCCCCCAATGCAATTTGAGGATGTTTCCTCTTGTCCTATCACTTGCTACGTGGGAGAAGTGATCATCCCCCACCTGGCTACATCCTCCTTTTTGGTAGTTCAAGAGAGAGATAAGGTTTCCTCTTGAGCCTCCTTTTCTCCAGGCTAAACAACTCCAGTTCCCTCAGCAGCTCCTCATAACATCTGTGCTCTAGACCCTTCATTAGATTTGCTGCCCTTCTCTGGACACACTCCAGCACCTCAATGTCCTTCTTGGAGTGGGAAGCACAAAACTGGATACAGGACTTGAGGTGTGGCCTCACCAGTGCCAACTACTGGGGACAATCACTTCCCTGGTCGTGCTGGCCACACTATTGCTGATACAGTCCAGGATGCCATTGGCCTTCTTGGCCACCTGAGCACATGCTGGATCATGTTCAGCTGGCTGTCGACCAGCACCCCCAGGTACATTTCCACTGGGCTGTTTTCCAGCTACCCTCCCCCCAGACTGTAGTGCTGCCTGGAGTTGTTGTGATCCAAGTACAGGATCCTAGCGTGTGCTCTCGTTGAACCTCATACAATAAGCCTCAATCCATCAATTTAGCCTGTACAGAGCCTTCCTATTCTCCAACATATTGACACTCCAGCTCAGCTTGGTGTCATCTGCAAATTGACTTGGGATGAACTCAATTCCCTTATCCAGATAATTGGTAAAGATATTAAAAAGACCTATCCCCTTACTCGAGCCCTGGGGAACACCAATTTTGACCAGCTGCCAACTGGACTTAACTACATTCACAACCACACTTCAGGCCCAGCCATCCAGTAACTTTTTTTCCCAGTGAAATGTATACCCATACAAGACATGAGAAACCAGTTTCGCCAGAATATTGTAGGAAACAGTGTCACAGGTTTTGCTTAAGTTCAGGTGAAAAACATCCGTGGTCTTTCTATCATCCACTAATCCAGTCACTTTGTCACAGAAAGAGACCAGATTGGTCAAGCAGGACCTGCTTTTCATAAACTTGTGCTGGCTGGGCCTTATTCCAGGCCTGTGTTGTCCTGCACATGCCATGTGATGACACTCTAGATTATCTTGCTCATAATCTTCTGGAACTGAGGTCAGGCTGACAGGCCTGTAGCTCTCCAGATCCTCCTTTGACCCTTCTTTTGACCCTTCTTATGCATGGGCATCACACTGGCCAATCTCCAGTCCACTGGAACCTCTCCATTTAGACAAGACTGATGATATATGATGGGAAGTGGCTCAGCGAGTACTTCTGCCAGTTCATGAGTACCCTCGGATGGATTCCACCCAGCCCTTTAGACTGAAACACACTGTATATGTCTAAGTGGTGTAGCTGATCATTTCCCCCTGGATTATGGAGGCTTCATTCTTCTCCCTGTTCCTGTCTTTTAGCTCAGGGGACTGGGTACTCCAAGAACAACTATTTTACATTTAAAACTGAGGGAAAGAAGGCAGCCTTTTCCTCATCCTTTGTCATTATGTTTCCCTCTGCATCTGTTAAAGAATGAAGATTGTCCTTAACTCTCCTTTTGTTGCTGATGTATTTAAATTTAGACATTTTTTTAAAATTTTATTTAGGGCCTTTAGGCATTTATGTATTTAGTTTTATCCCTGCATAACCTCATGACATCCTTGTAGTTCTCCTCATTTTCCTGCTCCTTCTTCCAAAGCTTATAAACTTTTATTTTCAACCTGAGTTCCAGTCAAAGCTCTCTGTTCAAAGGTTCAGTCACCTGTGGTGGCTTCATTCAGAATTGAGGTTTGAGTTTTTTAAGCATGAAACTATGACATGACCTGAGAAATAGTAATCTGTTTTTTCAGGCACTTTTGACCATCTACATTTCTCTCATTCTCAGTTGAGATTCCAAATAAATTATTACTGAAATTCTAATTGAAGACCAATAAAGTTACTAGAGTGTGATAGGATGGTAATGGATATCACTTAGTTGGAACTTTTCAGTATATCAGGGTGATGTTCTTTTTTTAGTCCCCTAGAATACTCTTTATATCTACAAAGGCAATAAATAGTAACTAGGTACCTAGTTGCTGTCTATGCTTTCAGAGATGTCCCTTACTATTACCACAAAATATGGTTCAAATAACAGTCTGGATGTTTTTAAATGCTAATTAAATCTTACCAAATTTTTACAATCCCTGGCATACTAAGCATGCATGTTTATATAAAAAGCCCTATGGTATTTAGAACATCTGTGGAAACATAAGTAGACCGTAAAACATCATATTTTCCTAGTGTCTTAGATGTATTCCTTCATTAGTTGATAGAGACAGGGAATATGCTTCACTTCTGTCCTAAAATAATGTAAGCATCAAAGTGCATTCATTTTTCATATGATATATCTCTTGCCTACTTATTCCATGTTCTTTTTTCTGCAGATATCAAAGTTTTACTATGTGCTATTGTCTGTTTTTCCCTAATCACAGCAGGAAGTTCACTGAGAGTCTGATTGCACTTAGAAATTGCCCTGTGAAGTTGAAGACAGTCTTCTAAAGATTGATCCCAGCCTTCTCCTTTCAACAAAAGTACCCAGATAACCATACAGGGGTTTTAGAAGTATTTGTACAGAGTACAATGACACAAAGCTTCAACAATTTTATCCATATTTTCCCTTCTCCTACAATTTTACATACAGAAATTAGTGGGTTTTATTAAGAATTAAATTTGATTCATTCTATGTCTTTACATAGACTATATTGTCTTTACTAGTTTTGGCTAAAGGTGACATTAAATACTTGCAATGAGGGAAAGCAGGACAGGAACAGTTTTCAAGTTTAGCAAATATTAATAGCATTTTCTTTCTTTTACTAGAATTCTATTCATCACAAAATTGGAAGGTAGAATATAGACATTCTTAAGCTATCCATAAACATGCTCACATATAAAAGTTCTAAGATGATATAATTCTTTGTCATTTCTATGCAGTTTGCACGAAAGCCTTTTAATGCACATTTGCACAAGGTCACTAATAACTTACAATTCCTTTTCATTTTGGATTTATGTAAAAATAACTTAAAATCTCTTTTGCAATTTCAAAGGGCTTAAATATGGTATTTTGCTTTCATATACTGTCATCAATATTTTATGTAAAGTGAGGATGAAAAGCTCATTTTAAAAAATCAAAGACTTCAAAAATAATGTATATTTTCCTTTCTTTTCCTGAAAGGTTTTTGGTTTTTTGGGCTTTTTTCACATGTAACAGTGAATAAGGATCTCAAAATCAAGAAAGGTCACATTAATGAGATGGGTAATAAGACTGTATTTACTGGAGGGACAGCTACCTCCATGTTGCTCCAATATGGGTTTTGGGGCTGGTCCACAGGAGTGGGGAATCTGGGAGTGAGTCCTCACTGCTGGACAGGAAGGACCATCCAGCAGTCAGCAATCCAGAAAAAGGTGAGGTAGCAAGTCAGACCAGAAGTTAGTCTGGGAAATCCTAATGACAGTGAAGGAACAGCCAGGAGCAGGACTGGGAAGAGTTCTATCTCTGAGAAGTGCACCTGGCTCAGTCCTGGTCTAGATGCCCCCAGATCCAAGAGCATGGGTGCACGAATGAGGGTCCCTGGTGAGGCAGGTCTGGGCAATTAAGGCCTCTTGGTACCTTCAGGCACCTGCACTGATTGCAATGAAATGTTTCAGTCCTCTGATGGAGAAAGTAGCTTTCACAGAGATCCCTACAGCAAGAGGATGATGGGGAAATGTAAACCAATCATACAAAACATGTTGTTTATTCAGCCATAGATTTACAAGTGAAATTTATCACAGGATGTGAACTGACATAGCTTTGTGAATCAGAAGACAGCAGTGAAGGCATGGATTGCTCCTGGCGTCAAACATTCAAGCATGCAGGATGCTGTTTTCTGGCATATTCATATAATTTTATGGGAGAAAGACTGTCATTGCAGGATGCAGGAGACTGTATTTTACCAATAATTTCTTAGAAATTAGTTTTGTGATTTGGGCAGGAGAGGTGGAAGAAAATTGACAGTAATGGGCACTTCAGTCCTCTCAGATGGTGTTAGATTCATGCTTATTGCCTCATGTAAGATACTTTTTTCTGAAAGATGGCTGGTGTGATCATATCCCCAAGGATTACTTATTAATCCTGTTACATCAATACAAGTTTAAAGAAATGCCATTGACAGTAGTTCTTCTGATCTCCTTTAGGGTGTTTTAAATTTCTTTGATAATCAGAATCACTACATTGATGGAAATCAAATGCTTGCCTTTAGAGCTCAGCAAGAACAGACTTTGTCTGGTACGTCAGAAGTCAGTACTCTTAGTTTTATTGAAATATTCAGAAAAATGTTATAAAATTTTGAACATATTTATTTTTATGCCATTAACTGTGTCAGATTACTAGCCTGTATTTTTTTAATTATTCAGAAGGAACCAGAAGTCTGCAGGGGTTTGAGGCAATTTTGTTGGTAATTACTTGATAAAAAGCCCTACTTTATTTTGATGTTTGTATTTAAATATTTTGGACATCTTTAAGCATATTATTAAACTGTGATAGTGATGGTAATAAATCTGTTTTCTGTGATTTCTTTAAACATGTGGGATTATATTTTAGTGTCTTTTGGCAATTTTATTTTTTAATTTTGTTTAAAACCAGTGCAGTTGACTCAGCACATCTGCTGTATAGTCAGTCATGTTGCTGAACTTGCTAGTGTATTTTTGTTTCATTGGTTTTTTCTTTATATTGTGTTGTGCTGTGTGTTGCTCCCTCCTTTCCCTCCCCATTCCCTCCTTTCCCTTCCCACCTTCACCCTCTCCTGCAGACTAAGGACATGCAAGACAGATATGAATGCCTCCATTTCTACTATGCAGCTATTGATGCTGTTTGCTTGGGACATAGAGCAAGGGAGATAGATTTTTCTATATCAGTTAACCTTATGTAAAAGAATATGGTCTGCTTCAATTATATCTTCTAGACTATCTTTGAGCTTCATGGTTTCCCAGCTTATTTTCTTGAGCACTACAATTCACTGCAGAACAAAGACGGGGGAAAAGAAAATATATACAGAAAGAAGGTTCAAATGTTCAGCTATCATTTATGGTGATGACATCCATCTCATGAGTACTATTTATGACACAGTTTGATTGTCATGGTTTCTATGGTTTCATAGAAATTTGCATGTTGCAACTCATGCAAGTGTACTCTCTAAAACAGTGTCAAGGATTAGATACAGAAATAATTCTTAACCTATGGTAGAGTCCTTGAGTTAATGCAGATTTGGAATAGATTGTCCTTATATATATTACTGGGGAATAAGTTCCTGCTCTACTACTGGTTATTCTGTCTGGTCTACATTCATATTGCTGAGCCAAATGTTCCTTTTGAAATTGCACTAAAGATTTAAATTATTGTCAAATGAGGCAATTACTGCACAAAAACATGTTCTACTGTTGCAAGGAATATAAATCATGTTTCAGAATTCTCACTTTTCTAATATATTGTAAATTGAAAAGGATACAGACAATCAGTGTGCAGTACTGCTTCTAAGAAACAAAAATTTAGCTGTGTTCTCCTTTGGAAGATATTTTAGGCATTAGGACTTAGAGGAAAAATATGATGAAACAAACTCTTTCACCTTTCCTCATCTTTTTTTGTCAGAATAAAACACATCTATAGGTGTGACTTCTGCAGTAAAGCACCCTGTTTCAATCACTATGGTCAGGTTGCTAAGTTGCTAAGAATTTCATAGACAAACTAAGTGGTAAAAAAGTATTAGAATCCTTCTAAGAAGATTTTTTTGTAACACTTTAAACTTTCTGTATTCTGCTAACCTTTGACAAATACCTGGCTTTAAAAAAAATAAAATCAGTTATTCTAACTGAGAAAAATAACAAACATGCCTATAGAAAACAGCGTTACCATTTCTGAGTATTTGTGGAAGACCAAGAAAAGTATCCTATGGAAAGAAGATTTGACACCTCTGTGTTTGTAGATGGAAGGAATTTGGAAGAATGTGTTTGGATCAGAATGGATCTTATACATTATCTTTGAATGCTTATTGAATCACTCCTAGGAGAAAAATTAGGAGGAGAAAATACTTTCTTTTTAACAACTAGGATTACCTACTAACTCATCTGGGAGTTTTACCAAATCAATTTCTTCAAAGGCATTTTAAATTTAGTAGTGGACAGGTATCTGTAATTTTAAAGTACTCCACTCTGGAATATAACAGCCTATGCTGTCCCACAAAACAAATACAGACAATTTTCCATTAAAAAGTCCCACACATATAAATAGGCAGATCAATTCTGTAAACTTATAAATATTTTCCATCTTATCATGGTCTACAAGAAAACCACTGGTGAATGAATAGTACTGTACAAGAATATATATCAACTTCGAAAGATAAGTAAATTGTATCTGTCTGAAAACAGAAATAATATTCTAGGTTTGTATTTTAGAAGGACCTATCTTATCTTAAAGCAGTGGAAGAGAATATCGGTTCAGGGCATGGTGCTGCAGTGAAAAACACAGAGTTATAACAGTCCAAAATTTATCAGTCTGTATAATTGCCTTATCACTGAATGAAAGTAGAAAATTATTTAAATTAATGCAAATAGGAAACAAATCATGAAGATGTGCTCTCAACTTTGCAATGAAAAGTTTAAATTTTCTCTTTGACTTAAAAATAAATAAAGCAATCTTTTTCTTTGCTCTGTCACATCTAAAAAAATTCAAGCATTATGGAAAACGAACAATTAAAGAGTAATTCAGTGCTGTGGCAAGCACTGCAGACAAGATGAGAAATCTGGATTTTTGTGATTTGTCAGAGCAGTGCTCCTTTCACCCCAGAGCTTTGCCTTCTAAGGATGGGACCATGACAAGCTGGAAGTCCCTAAATGCTCTCCTGCACCACCTCTCTCCTAGTGGTGGTAGGAGAAGATATTCAAAAGGGAAGAGGGGAAGGCAGGTGAACTTGGCCATTTCTTGTGGGCCAGTCCTCTCCCAGTATTAACACTTGTTGATTTCACCTGCCAGTTCTGTTGGACAGATCCTCTTCTGAGCGTGAAAATACAGCTTTTTATCAGGGCCTTCTGCAGCTCCACGTTTCAGTCATTCTGTGTCTGCTGTGTAGAGTGGTACATTCTTCCCTTTCTTTAAGCAATCTTCAACCAGTTTGTCAGGCACCATGTACTTTGGTTTTTTAAGGATGGGATAAATAAAAGCTGTGTGTTTGACTTTCCACTGTAAGAGTCAGTAAACCCCGGTTGTGCCTCTCTCAAGTCCTGGCAAGCTGAAGAGTCATAGCTTGTTCACTGTTTTCTTAAAAGGCAATTGCTTCATCTTATTTACTATGAAATTTTTTCTTCTTTGTATGTCATGTCAATCAGATAGTAGGGAAAATGAAGTATTGACATATCTATCTTCATATAAAGCACTATAATACAAGATCTTCAAGCCAGTTGTACTTGTGTCTTGATACTCAGAGTATTTAATATTTACTTAGCATGAAGTAATTAAACAGTAATATAGATAATTTTATGTTTTTAAGACTGTGATTATTTGAAATTAAATTACCAATCCAAAGATATCACAGTCTGGTGATTAAAAATTAAAGAAATATACAAGAAAATATGGCAAAATGAAATACTGAAAGCATGGAATTAACATGACAGAGCTCTTAACATTTACTCTTTATGTCCCTCTTGGTACTTGAACGTTCTCTGGTGTACTTTCACAGTACAACTGAGAGCAAAATGTGGGATGTTGCTGAAAAAGAGTGGTTTATTATTCCCTTGTCTCATTCTTATGTTGCTTTCCTCATTGCTGGCATTGATATTTCTCTGGCACAACAATGGGATAGTTTAAAAATCTGAACAGAAAACAGATTGAAACATATGACCCTTCCCCTGCCCTTCCCCATCCCCCTTTGTTCTTTTTTCCTTGATTATTTCTGCAGACTAGGTAACGATGGTTCAGATGGGGTCTGTTGGGTGTTATGCAAAAACAGAGAGAGAACTGAATAGCAGAAATCACCCAACAGCAGCAGAAACAGCCCAAGGATAGGAGCTTCCTTGCCAGAAAAAAAATTCCTCTATGTGATTATGGACTGTCAGGAAAGAACTCTACTAAAACTTGACCATGTATGTTAAGCTGTTAAATGACAGCTTAGAGTGATAATCAGTATATTTTATCTCAATTACAAAAATGCTGCTTTGAATTTATTTCGGTATTTTCTTAGATTGGAGCAGGCATTTAGTTTTCTGAGTTGAAAATTGATAGACTGTGGTGCTGCCTTAGAGCTCTAAGCAGTTGAAATGGCTCAATTCTTATTTGAAGTTCAGATTTCACTAGGCACAGCTTCATATTCTGGTATCTCTGAGGAGCATTCCATAGGTTTAATATGTGGAAACTTAAAAGCATATTTCACATCTAGTCCTTGATTTTGCAGTTGTGGCACTGCATCCAGAACACAGAATGCTGCTGTTTATTGGATCAATGTCTATTAAAATTCATTCCAGTATTATTGCTTTATTTGATGTTGGAATTCATTGCTGTATCTTAAAGGGTATACACAGATTTTTTTAAATATTTTTTTATTATTCAGTTTTTTAAACATCAAAAATGTTTTTATTGGGCTAAATAAACACATTAGCAAGAAAAATGGAAAGGAGAATTAATTGTGTAATATCTTCATTTTTAATTATGGAATTCATATTACATAGAAGATAACCACTTCACACTCCAAAAATAAATGTTTTGAATTATTGTGCATTTGAAATACATAATTGTCTGAATTTTGTAGTTTCTTGTAATTCTTTCTGACTCTTTTTATAGAAACACTGACTGACAGTCAAAATCTCATTAATTTATTTAAATGTGATTAAAACAGCTAAACTGGTCCACTGGATGGAGATTCAGTCACTCTGTAATTTCATCATGTAATGTGACAACATTTTTGTCTTCATTTAATACAATTTTTCAGGTTGTCATTGTACATCTAATGATAATACCACAGAAAGTTCAGGGGATCATTTGTAGGAGACTACATTAAATTTTTTTTGTTAATAATTCCTTCACTTTAATTGCTGATGGCTAATTTTTCAGATTTTCGGCTATGTGACAATAGAGCGGACTAATTACCATTTTATCCCTCATACAAATTGTGTAGTAAAGTACTATTTCTTGTTTGGAGGGCTTCTTGAGCAGATTTCTTAGGATAATGCTTGGCATTTCAAATTTCATTTTCTACAGATATCTGCCATGATTAATATCAAATTTAATGCTTTGTATTTCAAATTTCATTTTCTACAGATGTCTGCCATGATTAATAGTAAATTTTCTTGTCTATGTTGTCTATAGTTAATGATGTAAAATTTTTCAATGTAATAGTAACATAAGATAAGATATCTGGGAAATTGTACTAGCAGACCATTCTTTCAAAGGCTATGATTGACTTAGTGCTCTGTTAAATTCACAGAATTTTCAGAATAAAGTTTGCCCCATTCAACCATGGTTTTGTTGCCTTCGGTTAGTATCTTCTAGATGACTATAAGCATATGCTGCTTGATCCATCCTCTCATGTTCTTAATCAATGTCTTTGTCATGGAAAACATCCACAAGAAGACTTTTGCTAGTCAACGTTATAAATAAATGGGAAGATAATAGGAAGAATCAGATGGTCTGCAGGGAGAGGAGATTTATTAGGCCATCCTAATACATGCAGAAATGTTCCTTCTGGAGAAGGAAAGATCTCTCTTTTGACACTACCTTAAAGTCATGCAGGGGACACTGATACATGTGACTTGCATATGGCATCAGTGGGTTGGTTTCTTGTTTCCTACGGTTTATTTGCACAAAGAGAAACTAAACATACCTAACTTTCCTAGATGAAGAATTACAGTTGCCTCAGCAATGCTATATAAATGGGTAGCAAAAGCAGTCCTGCAGATGGGCAGGGATTAGCAATAATTAAACCTTTCTGTTAAGCTTAAAATAATTAAAAGTTCAAAAAGTCATAGTCAAAGGAAACTGCCATGGTGTTTTCTTTTTCTCAGTGGTTTCAGCAGCATTGCTCTAGATGTTTTATTTAACAGAAGCAAGTGATTGCAAGTATCACTAAAGTTTGGCAGTGCAGGGCTGTGCATCTAAAGTGGAGAGGGCAGGCATGTGACCAACGTGGTAAGAGATGGGCAGTAATAGTACCTATACTCATACATCTGCAATTGCTAAAGAATCAGTAAATGTAGTTGAATTATGTTGTGCTGTATTGTGTTATGTGATGGACCTGATATCAGAGCACAGTGTGGTGTGCTGGAGACAATCTCACTGAAGTAGTACTATTAGGGATATGTAAGGATAGCTGCTAGCAGTGAAATAAGCAAGACAACTGCAGTCTCCTCTGAAGTGGAGAAGAAAATCAGCAAGCATGATTTGCTTAATTAAACTGGTGGAGAGGGTTCATTTTTAATTTGATACTCCCATTATTCTTGGAAGTAGACTGCTAATATTTAAACCCTGTTGTGAATCACTTTTTCAAACTGAAAAGTAACAAAAGTTACTCATGTTCAACAAGACGCTCTTAGTAGTAATGAATAATAGCATTTGCATTTCCATAATGATATCAGACGATTATCATGGTGTTCTGGTTTGGCCAAATTTAGAAAAATATCCTCTGAGGGAAGGCACAACCTCTCCCACCAGGTTCAGGAAAAATAAATTTTCCTCAAAGGAAAGTGAAGGACATAAAACTATTTCTTTAACAAGCACACGGGAAAAGGAAAATAATGCTAAATAATAAAATCTTTCATTGTGGAGAAAAAACCTGGGAAAGTGTTAGAGTCCTCCCTTTGGTCTCCTCAGAGCTGGGGCTTGGCCCAGGGCCAGGCCCTCTGTGCTTGGTGGAAAGTCCTCCCGGTGTGCTCTGCTGTTGAAGCAGTCCAGCAGAAAAGGGAGAAAATCCGAAATTACAGGGAAGGAAAAAAAAAAGTTCAACTCTCAGTCTGTCTCCGGAGAAAAAGAAACTGAACAACTGGCCAAAAGCTGACTGGGAAGAAGCAAGCAGGAAAAAAAAAACAAACTACTATCTCTGTGTGACCTTGAACAAGCTGCAAACTGCTTTGAAAAATTTTGCTCAGTTTTTCCTTCCCCCTCTCAGGCTCAGTTTAGAGGCATAGAAAGGCACAAAGTTAATTTCTGGGCATAGGGCAGCGATATGGGATACACATCACAAAGTCACCCCAAGACACATGGTAACACTATGTCTGAAAAGATGGTTGAACTTGTTTGAACAAAACTGCAATAGGCTTTGTGTTTTGCAAACCTACATGAGTGGAGGGGGTAGAAGGAAGGAACTTTGGAATAGGATGAATGAGCAAAAGAGAGATGCTAAAATGTGATTCCTGCTGCAGTCAGCTTCTCACAAAAAAAAAAATGCAGAATATGGGTAATCAGAAGCTTCATTAATAGCTACAGAGCCTGGATGCAAATTTTATGGGCTACAGTAGCCTCTAGCTCTAAGAGTAATTGTACTTTTGGATAGTCCATCACTTTACAGCTGTGATTCTAATTAAGCACTGTAAGAGCATTTGCCTGCATCTAGAGCATAAATGTGAAGATGGTGGTAGAGTTGTATGCCTAATGACATAAAAGTGTTTATCACAAAAAAAAAAAAAAAAAAAAAAAAAAAAAAAAAAAAAAAGAAGCATCTTTTCCACTCTTATTGAGATAGGACTGGGTCAAGTATAAATGTTACATTTTGTATGGCTATTTGTTTGTAGGAGCTATTACATGTACTTTGTTGGTCAAGTGTTATTTATTTGTCTATTGAAAATAAATTTCTTCAATTTGATCTACAGGATCAGAAAATATGATGCTATCCTCTGTAGAGGAATTTAACAGGATCTAAATAGCTACAATTTGCCTAAATAAAAAAATCACTTCATATCAATAAATTTTTTTGTTTATTTACTATTTATGCATGCATACTTACATGTTAGCCAATTAAATATAACCTGGTGATATTGTTTTACTCTTTCTATATAATTGTCAATCTGTTATAAGGCTAAAATGCTTCCATCTTCAAGTGTGAAGGTTGTTAGGTTTTTCCAAAGTTCATTATATTTCTGGTTTTAACAACATAAAAAGAAATCCCATAACTCTGCTTTCCTCCTACCCTTAGAAAAAGAAAACCTCCGTCTCAGCAAAATGCCAGATAATGTCTTGGTGTTTATAAGGGGGCAGGAGTGTAGGAGAAGTGAGTTGCATCTCTTTGGGAAAAAAAAAACCAAAAAAAGGTAGTAGAGATTTTTTTTAATATGACAACAATATGGTAAAAAATTCAAATTTTGTTCTCATCATATTAAGAACGAAACATTAAAGGCAGGGTTTTTGTAACAGGAGCAGAATATGTGTCTCTTCTAAATGGCAAAGAAAGGTAATGTGGCTTCAGTCATAAAAACTACTCACCTTCAAGATTAATTTCTTCATCTGTGAAGTTGGGGGTGAGGGGCTGTCCTTAGAGGGATTTACAGAGCTTCAGAGGAGCAAGTAGATGCTACAAGGTACATTTTTTGCCCACTCTGTAGAACTGGCTCTGTCCAACTAATAAGTATGGTTAGAAGTGTTGCAGATGATGGAAGAAGGCCATATAGAAGCCTAAAGGAAGAAAAAAAGCCATAGCCTCTGAAGGCACCTTCCTCAGCCCTCAGTCTTCCTTCCTCTGCTCTTTGTTCTTTCAACCTTTAAGAACTTTTCTTTAAAATGTGCTGAGGAACACTGAGCTCTGCTACCTATCAACTTTACACCAAATATTTTCACATTTATGTTTCCTCTTCACATACATTTTTCATATATAGAATAGTTTTATCTTAAAATGTGTATGGGATCCTTTTGTTCTTTAGAAAGAATGGTGTATGGGTGTGTGCATACCCTTTAAATCTAGAATTTGCACAAGAATCTTAAGACAATTTCAAACCAGCTGCCTGTTTTCACCATCTGTATTAAACATCAAAAATATATTTCTTTCTTTAAGACATTCGAAAATAGGTGAATGATCTGAGCTCATAATTTTGCTTTCTAACAGATGAGGTGGCAAAAGACCAACAGGAGGAAGATGGATTTCAGCAAGGGAAGGCAGTGTCAGCTCTCCTGGGTGTCCCCACTAAGTGAATTAGTGTTCCTCCCTTTCTTTTTCTCTTGCCAGGTGACCTCAGCATGCTGTCCTGGGGTGACTGTATGATACTGTATTCCCTACTGTCTGCCCTGTGCCAGACATGAATCCTGTGCCTTCTTGTGTCTTTAAGCTATTTCTCAGGAGAGGGGTGAGAGAAGCCAGGTGAATTCTTCAGAGCGGTTTTGTGTTCAAGGACACACACTCCCCTGTGCTCCTGGCTGCTACAGAGCCGAGGAAAACACCTTCCTGCTTTCCCCAGCCTTTGGCTCTGTTTCTCAGGAGAGAGACAGAGCTAAATTCTTCGCTTTTTAGCTAGCCTGCTAGCTGAGGCAAGAAAATTTGTCCTTGGAACTTTGGCTTCTTTTCTTCTGTTGTTCAGCAACACCAGAACATCACTGGGAGGCCCTACACCGTGGCCCAGAGTGGCCCATGCCACAGCCCAGCTCTTGAGAGGGCAGAACCATACCTACAAAGAGCTCTGAATCTTCCTAGGTCTTCTTCACAGTGAGAGATTTTATTATTTTACATTTACATTATTCATTCTTTTTTCCATGCCTGCGTGCACTTTGCTTGTTAAATAAATAGTTTTTTCACTTTCCTTCAAGGAATTTCTTTTTGAACCTGGTGGGGAAGGGGCTGCTGAAATCTGCCTTCTATTAGAGGGATGTTCATTTCAGATGTTTCCTCCAAATTTGTCTCAAACCAAGACACATGCCAGCTGTACAGGGAGTCCTCTCTGGGAAAGAAAGTCTACCTACATGACAGCAAGACCAAAGTAATCTCAGAGAAGTTAAAACCAGCAATAAATATTTATCTTAATGTTCTTGCTAACAGTAAGAGCAGTACTTGTCTCCTGGAAGGGTTGTTTACATCAAAACGATTTGTGGCTCAGTGCATTGTACCATCTTCAGATTTTCTTGAATGTTGTCACTGTCAGTGTCAGTAGCGCTTAGTGTGAAACCTACAGCTTTGCAAGAGTTTTTCTTCTGAACTTTCCTTTTTTGACTTGGAGTAGCACTATCATTTGATTTTGAGAATTGGATAGAGTAAGGATTTGGGATAAATTCTGAACCTCATCCTTCAGCACATAGCCATTTATCAATAAGATAATCAATACAGGACACCCACAAAATGTTTGGGAGTTCTTGCCTCAAGTGCTTATGAGGTAGAACTGGTAAAACCTGGATCTTGTGTCCTGGGAAGAAAACACACCAGTTTCCCCTTATAAAAGAGCAGTTGAAGAATGGCTGTAAAAATTATCCTATGGACAGCATTGAAGAGAAAAAGGAAGAAAATAATTAAAATTGACCTCTCCTTATAAAATAATGATGGCAAACTGAATCTGTTTAAGTTCTGACAGATTTCAGTGCTCAGAGAGACCCTTTAATAAATTATGCATTTAATTCACTTAACACTGACAGTGATCCAGACATGCAGGAAGAAAAAGATCATTGCTTCTGGTTTGATTCAGACAGTCTGCATCTTAAAATGTATTTGATATTCACCTTAAAAAGCTAAAGTAGTCCTCTCCGGTATTTGGCACAGGTTAAATTTCATCTCTCCTCAGAGACAGCAGGAATGGCTCAGTCCAGTGAAGAAGTTTCTGTGCAAGCAGAGACATCACATCTTGCACATACTGTTCTTTATTATTTAATATGTGTCTTCTGGCAGTGGTAATTCTGAGTATTAGTTGTACCCAAGTGTACTGAGTGTGAGCTTCACAATGAATATATCAAGTGGGTTGTTTCTATTAACTTCAGGACTACAAAAATAGCAACAATATAGAAAGAGGATGGAAAAATATTCTTGTAATTTTTCAGATTCAGATTCTTGAAAATTCTATTAAATTCTTTGAACTCTTACTAAGATCACATTCTTCAGGCATAGTTTATGGCTTTCAGTCACTTTAGGATAAATTGTGGGAAAGGAACAGAGAGTTAAGTTCTACATTATGATTTGCTAAAGTCTGCTGCTCTTTTGGGAAAGGATACGGCAGTTGTCTGGTGCTGATCTCAGGAGTGTTTAAGAGCAAACCTGGGTAATATGATATTAATTTATTCTTCATTTTCTCATGTTTGAGGTCTTGCAGGCTGATGTACCTTTACTGGACAAGAAAATTTAGGAAGGAATTATAGGGATTTTAGCCTCCCGCTTCTACTTCTGAGCTAAACATTATCAGCCCATTTATTCCCAACACAGTTCAGCAGCCTTCTCTAAATTCCTCAATCCCAAATGTTATACACAGCCTGTCTCCTCAGCTGCACCATAACTGTATCAACACATAGGGATTGCATCTTCATCATGTGAAGGGGAGAATTTTGTGCTCAACATTTACATCACTGAGTGGCACAGAGAAGCATGCACTGATATTTCATTTACTGAACCTTCAGTGCATATGGCAACTTGTCATCCTTGTATTTTAATACAATAAAATCATAAGGATTAAAAGTCACATCCTAATTTAGTGGTATGAAATAACCTACATAACTAACAAGCACTCAATCACATTTTGTTTCTTTTTTCTTTTTTTTTTGGTTTTTTTTTTTACTTCTCAAGTGAAAATCAAAAGTTATCATTCAGACAGAGCAAGGGAGGCTTAAGGTTAAATCAATTCTGGATAGTACCTGAGGAACACTAAAGCCCTGGCTTTTCTTCATGAGGGGAAAAACATTTGCTTGCAGAATTCTGTTCTTTAGAAGAAGCCTGGATTTTTTGAAACACAGAGGACATTTACCAAACAGAACAGAAAGTTTGTGCTTGGGACTGGCTATACTTTAAAGAAAACTTTTAAGTCTAAGCTAACACTTCTGCAGCCATCTGTCTTAGGAGGTGCTAAGCAGTCTCTCCTAAAAACCGGATGGCAACTCGTGGGCTTGCTGAGGGACTGATAGAAAAATCTTTCCTTAGGTTTTGTTTTTTACCTTTGGGCTTTGCTTTCCTTCACTCCTCTGCCATCTAGTTCCATCCATATCAAATTGAACAGGCAAAGCTTCGTAGGCTGAAGGAGTCTTGTAAAAATGCGGGCACATAGAGTACTCTAAGGATAGTAGATACCATATGGAAATAGGGATCATATGCATAACAGTGTGTTCTATGTGAGTGGGTATCTGACAAATGTGGAAATCTATCTGTAGTTAATCAGTTATGGTAGTGATAGCCAGGAATGGAATCTCAGTTCCACTGGAGTTTGTGTCGGAAAAACATCAACTTAAATAACACTATAATTTTGGCTGTAATATGTTGGCACCCTCTTGCTTTCCTAAACTCTCTCATTTCCTGACCTCTTCAAATTCCTGATTTTCAGGATGTTAAGAATCTGTAGGAAGAAAATCTGTTTTTCATGGCATAGCCCAGAACATAAGACTGGACTTGTCCCACGTGAACATAGAGGAGTTTATGAGCTCAAGTCATTACATCAGAATTTCATCCTCCTTACAAAACATGCACTCCAGAGTCAAGTGCAACTCCCTTCACTGAGCCTTGGCAGCCTAGCAGGAGAGGCTGTTAGCAAGTTTGAACTCTATGTTTGGGATCAGGGAATTTATAGGCCTGCCAGCAGACTTCTCCAATTATCTAAAGTTTTCTTATATCTTTCCAGATGTCTGGATAATTGGGGTTGTATGCTGAATTGTTTTATTTAATTGTGAGCTAGTGCTGTTTAGTTGAGCTTCAGTGCTTGGATGGTCTTTGTCTTTAGCTTTTATTTTTTGATGTCTCCACCAGTGCAATATTTAGCTAGAACTTAGAGAGATTATACAGTTTCTGTGCCTATAAGTAGTATGAACATTGTTTTTTTTTGATTAAATGATTGTCTAAAAGATTTTTCTGTTTGGATTTATTTCTAAACTCATATTCACTCTGTGCTTTGATTTTGACTGTTTCCAAGGGGGTATCTGCTGAACTGTTAGAAAAATCTTGCTTATAGTAAGAAAGTGAGAGTAACAATTGTAATGTGCTATCAAAATCCTTTTCAAAGACATTCCTTTGTTATTTTAGTAACTAACTGATCAAAACCAAAGAACCTATGCTCCATCCTTCAGCAGTTTTTTGACATAGAACACAATCCAAATCAGTCCAGAGTAGTATAATCAAACACAGAACACACCAGTCATTTTCCAAACTACTGTATGCTTACTGCTGCTATATTAGGAGCAGTTTTTGCTTTGAGATTACTTAATAAAACCTTTCCTCCTTTTTTCCTACATTTCCAAGATAACAGCAGGAAGAATGTCCAGGAATTTGGGAGAAGGGAAGGAATAAGCTTACATTAAGAAACTTAGCAAGTTTTTAGTGCAGAGGTTCACATGTGAAATATGACTGATGCCCACTGGTATTATGAGAGCTCTGCAATGTGCGCAATATTGCAGTATTTGAATCCTTGTCCTTTTATAATACATTTCTCTTTGGCATGTTACAAGAAAATGAGAAAGTGGTAGCAGCCATATTTTTAAATGGGAAGCGTAGAATTGGAAAGACTGTGTTACTTTGGTAAGAACGTAATCTTTCTCTTTTTCTTTCTCTTTTTTTAAATTTTTTTCCTTTTTTTTTTTTAATTCTTAACCCCCGTGTCACTATCCAGCAAGATATCCCTATCTCTTTCTGCTTGGGTCAGAACAGTTTAGTAAAAGCATTCTGTAGACTTCATGGAAATTTCATTATGTCTTTTCTCTTTTCCACCTAAACAGGAAAGCTGGAATCATAGTGTTATTGCTTGTCTGAAGGTAGACACTGCAGTGATAGACAGTCCTTGTGCTGCCTAGCGAATCAGTCCTGCTAATAACTTCTCACTTGGCTACAAACATAAAAGTCAGCTACCATCAACAACCACCCTTACCTGTGCTGAGAGGTCATTAGCCTGCCCTCTATTGCTTTTTCACATTAATAATAATAATAATAAACATTAAGCCACTAGATTGGTACAATGAAAACTACAGGGTTTAAAGAGCTTTAAAAAGTCATCTAGTGTAGCTGTGTTTTCTGTTCTTAAATAGAAAAAAAAAAATGCTGGCACTAAAGAGGTATCAAAGGTACAGACATTTCAGATCATAAAAATTAAAGCTGAATCTACCAAAAGAAACCTCACAAGCTAGTGAACAGTTAATATTAGGAACTCATATGGAATAAACTGAATAAAACCAATTAGCCTGAAAGTATCTATTCTTTACAAGACACAGAATATCAACACGACTCTGAAGCAAAAATGTGAGATATTATCAAGAAAATAACTTATGGGAAGAGACTGATAGGTCTTAAGAATTGCTGTAATAAAATAGAGCTGTAGCTAAAATCCAAATTCATACATATGTTTTTTCAAAGTTTGAGTTTTCTAAGAACTGAGTCTGTATCTAGGAATACGTAAGCCAGCACTCTTCTTGAGATCTCTGGCATGTATCATCATTTCGATTTGGTTGCTTTATATTTTGCAGGCAGAAATAGGCCTATAGGAGTTGAATGGGGAGAAGAGAAACTGAGAGTTCAGTTTGTCACATTCAATTTTTGTAGTGTTTTTGTAGCTATAGGACAAATATCAATACTTCATTTCTTTCTGAATTGGTACATACAATTTTTATTAGGTGGAACTTAATTATAATTTTAAAATTACTGCATATCCTGCCTTTAAACATAACTTGATTGACTGAAGACTGATTTGAATTCTACTTCAAAAAATGACCGAACTCTTCACATTAAAAAGATTTTGTTTTCTGTTACAAGCATGGGGGGAAGACTTTTGACTTCAATAAATTTCATTTCAGCTTCTTACATCTTGTGCCTTACTTCAGGAGCCTATTAAAGAAAAACTCTGTATGCTGAATTCTGGATTGAAGTATATTTTACCTAAATGTAGCTTTTATACATATGGATAATTCAATTTTGTAATTTGTACATGCAAAATGTCAACATATTTTGAAAACAAATGTAACATTCATAAAATTTATCCTAAATGTATATGCTAATGACATTGTTTTCTTGCCTACTTAAATTTGAATAAAACTGTGTTCTCAATTTCATATGAGGGCTTTTAAAAAAATTTATACCACATATTCTTGGAACAGAAATATATTTGACTAGGATATTTTTATAGCAGCCTTCTTCAAACAGAAGAGGAACTGATTCCCACTTAGAAATGCTTATTCCATCTCTGTACTGACAGCTGGTCTTCTTCCCTGCCTTAAGGCCAGAATTAATTTTTGCCTTACTACACTGACACTGGACAGACCCAGCAAAACCCAGAGTCTGCTCTGATTTTGTAATTGTTATGTAGACTCTGTAGTCAGGTATAGACTACTCCCCATGCTCATCCTTTAGGCAGAAACATACGTGAACAGAAGCACAGATGCCCTCTTTCTCATACGACTGAAGAGTTTCATCTGTAGTGAAGGAGGACATGAAATAACATCAGCTGAAATTAAAGGTATTCAAACAGGAACCCATGGGAAACTTGAGATGACACATCTTTCAACAGTGTTTTGAATGATTTTAAACTGCTATTATTTTTTGAACAAGATGAGCACTTAGAAGATGAGATAGTATAGAAAGAAATAATGCTTTGGAATCTGTATAGACTAGTTAGTCTGATGAAGATCCCAGGAAACCATTCAAGTGTCATAATACAGTTTAGGAAATACTGTATATCATCAATGTGAACCCACTTTAGTTGCATAAATTAAGTATTTATAAACAAGATATTCTGGTATCCATGTCAAACATCTAATTGATACATGTGTTTGAGTTCATATAGCATACTCAAATTCTCTAAATTATCTGATTTATCAGCAGTATTTTTATTCAAGAAAACTTGTTTTATGTATCATCTCATATTAGGCAGATCCAAAAATGAAATTGTAAAAATATTTATTAAAGGGGTGACTTCAGGATGACCTGAGGGGAAAGAAAAATATCTACCTAGGAATCAAGGCAACTTTATAATGTTTAGTAGAATTCTGAGTAATTAAGGTTTGTCCATAATCTTGTGTTTGTAATTTCCAGGTTAAATAGATACTGGGAGAGCATGCAGGTGAACTATGTAGTGGTTATGCAGTAAATTATCAGAAAGGCAAGACACAGCTTGTAGAATAATCCTCTAATCTATCTCCTAATGAAAGTAGAGCAATTCAACAGAAGGAAATCTAATACTCCAAAATTAAGTTCTTTCATGATCCAGTTTTCTCTTATGATGGTACACCTTCTGAAAATTGTTCTCTCTGGAAACTGCTAATGAATCATCACCAAAAATTGCCTCAAAAATAAGTTTCAATACCCTAATATGAAAAAGAAAAAAACTCTGAATTGGTCCTTGAATACGCAGGAATGGGACCAAAGAAAAGAAAGGAGAAAATGGCATTATTTCTGTGCACACATAGAAAGGCCACTATTAAAATAAAACGTATATCTCAGGTCATTTTATTGCCAAAAAGATCTGAAAAGAGCTATGCAGTACTTCTAAAAAGAAGGTAAAAGAATTATCCAAGATGAGAAAAATAAGTCCCTTGAAATGAGAGTTGAACAGTTCAATTTACTCTAGCATGATCTTTAGATATAGGAACAGTGTCAATAGACAAGATAGCTGAAAATTACAGGTCTTATCAGCCTTGGTGACAAAGCGTGACAGTGTGCTTGATTGAAAGTTGTCCAAAATTACCATTTTACTAACATATGCATTCTAGCTGTCAGGATAATTAATGAAATGGAATTAACAAAGGTAAGGAAACTAGAAAACACATCACTACTGTAAATACGAAGTAGGTTTCAAAAAGAGAAAATTTAATCTTTTTATTGGTGTGTTTTGTTGGTTTGGGGGTTTGGGGGAAAGTTCTGGGTGGTTTTTTATTTCTTTGTTTGTTACTTGTATTATTCCTTTTTTTCCCCCTTAAAATACTTACTAGCTTTGTCCTACACTCACAGGCATGTAGTTTACAGCAGGTCGAAGAAGAAGATCTAATGATTCCTACTGGATTGTGAGAATGCAGGTCTACAGAGCAGCCATAGTGTGCTCAGAGTCTGCAAGTCAATGTGCACTTCCCTGTCTGTTTGCACTAGTCATCATTTGGGGTTTTTTTCCTGCTGTGTTTTCTTCACTGCCTTGGGCCCATGCGCTACAGCTTTTGCATTTTATAGTCATTACATCAGCATCACTAAAATACGGAATACTGATGACTTCTCTAATGCCCAAAATACTTTGTTCTTTTTAATTTTCTATTCTTTCTCCACTCTAAGGGCTTTTTGCTTGGTAAAGTATTTTAACCATCTGTTAGAAGAAGGGGTAGCTTTCCTAAAGAACCAGTGCTGTCTTTCAGGTTTCCTTTCAGATTGTGTGAACTTCAAAATACATGAATTGTTCAAGAGCTGGATGAGAGGGAATGTTTGTAATTAAATATTTTGTGAATAAGCAATCCCTTTTAAATCTTCTGTCCTAAATCTTGTTTTTCATTTGTATAGTATCTTTGTTCTATCATAGTGTAGTAGCCATAGAACTATATTTAAAATATCTGAAATTTTAAAAACTGGATACAAAAAGTATGAAAACGGTCATGGATTATATTGAAATATTAAAAGGTAATTGACAGCTTCACTTGTCAGTAGCAATCCTAAAAAGAGAGACTGCGAAATGTCTGCACCTTGAAATATAAATGAAACTTCAAGAACACGTCTCTTTCTCAGAAACTTTAACCAGAGTTTCTTAACATCAGGTCAGTAAGACAGAATACAGGGAATAGGCTCACAATTAGGGTTTCACCTCTAACATTCAGGTTCAAATTTTTGCTTGACTTACTTGGACTTAAGTGAAGAGCCTTGTTTGTTTATGCCCTCCTTGCCCCAGTGCAGTAACTAGTGCATTACTTGATAGATTCCCCCTGTAAAATAGCTTCTGTATTGGCATTTCACTTAGAGTATGAGAACGGATACATGGATTTGATGAAATTTTGGGTTTTCCTATTTTTAAGTGACCTGAGAAGAAAAAGAGAGGGCAGTGGCATTTTACAGGGAAACTGATGGGTAATTACAGCTGGAAATGGAGGAAGAAAAAAAAGAAAAGAATAAATACTGAGAAAAGAGCAGTGGTGTACAAATGCGGTGAAAAGCTCAAGACTTGAGGAGTGTCAGGAAGTAGTAACAGTTACCAGTTTCTGGTGGAATACTTTCTGAAGGTTTTGCCTCGTGCTTTTGGGAGGGAGATAATATCAGAACAAGGAGGGGAATCAGGCACAGACCAAACACCACAGAGGCTGGGACTGTCCAAGATGAAAATAGCCTTAAGGTGCTAATGGCTGAAATTCGATAAACTGTTACAGCATGAAAACTGATTAGAGCAGCTCTGCTTTGTGAAAAACAGAAATAACTGTAGATGAAAGGAACGGAATCCCAGAATCACAGGAGGGCTGAGATTTGCAGGGAACTCTGGAGGTCATCCAGTCCAAAACCCATGCTCAAGCAAGAACACCTAGATCCTGTTCTCCAAGACCATGTCCAGACAACTTTTGCATATTTGCAAGGATGGAGACACCACCATCTTTCTGGACATTTGCCACTGTTTGGTCACTCTCACAGCTGCCAAATTGTTTCCTGATGTTCAGAGGGAACCTCCTGTATTTCAGTTTGTGACCATTGCCTCTGGTCCTGCCACCAGGCACCACTGGGCTCCCTCCTCTTTGTACTCTCCCTTCAAGAATGTATATGTATATTGATGAGACAACCTTGGGTTCCAGTGCTTTGGAAGGATAGAAAATGGGAACTACTTACAAAAGTACAACTGCATCATCTTATTGATCACTGTCTCATTTCGCTGTTTCATCAGTTCCTATTGTGTCTAACTAGTTGTGAATTAACATTCATTTTGATGAAGGAACTTCTTGTAAATTACTTTTCCTTCTCTGCTTTTTTAACACCTCAGGTTTGTTTTTTTAAAAATGAAGACAAAGAAATGTATTTTCACCAAAGAATTTAAAGAAAAACTTAAATCCCATTTATTTCAAGCAATGAGCTTTAGTTTTATACTCCAGAGATAAGAGATGAAAAATATCCCAAACATCTGATTTACATTATTTCATCTGAAAAACATGGTAAACCACAGCATCAAAAGTCAAACTTCTCAGTTATTCAATTTAAATTAGAATGGTTTGTTATATTGTAAGCATTTTATCCTTCTTGTTGTATCTCTGTAAAGTGGGCAACAGATACTCAAGTCTGAGGGGTCAGTCAGGCTCAGTAAAAATGGATGCAATAAAAAATGTCTGAGGAGGCTAAGATCCTTGTTTCTCTGGGTTTTTTAGAGAATGTTTTATATGGAATAACTTCATCTGTTTCTGTCTCTTCAGATTATCCCAAAAAAACTTTCTTTCCTTCTTGTGAAACAAAGATATATCATTCTTACCTCATGAGTCAATTATTTTCCTTGAACATTTTTATTTAATGTGTTTTGAATTCATGGAAATTTTTCTATGCCTTTCTGCTAGGTCATTTTGCAAAGACCAGTTGCCCTAAACCAATTTCAAAAGCATTTATGTTTGCATCAGCCTGCACTTATTCCAAAAAGAGCTCTCATTCTTGCTGTTTTGTCACTCATTATCTTGCAAGCAGTTGTGTAATGTACTACTTTGTGTAGAAATGCACAAGTAAATTTAGGTTTGTATTTATATCAAAGAAGATGCAGCTGAAGAAATACATCTTGCTATTGAAGTGCAATGTAATGAAGGCAGTAGCTCACTTTATGGTCCCCATCAATTCTCAAGAAAGCTGTGCACAGACCACAAAGAACTTGCTGTAAGTTGGCAGTAGAATGGGCCATTGTGTTTGGGGATTAAAGCTGTCAATTACATTCTCTTCCTCTTCAGTATAGCCAAGTTTAAAGAATCTTGGTATTCAGCAACAATTGTTTGAAGCAACAATTACAAAGAGGGAAAAGGGACAGAACCTTTTTCTTTTAACTTTTTAATCCACCTCTTCCTTTGAAAATGAAGAGCATAGGTAAGGAGCCCATAATATGAATTTTATTCCAACACAGCTCTTATAGCTAAAACCGGTCTTTTCTTGGTCTTCAAGGAGTAACATAATGTTGTAGCAACCTTACTCAGCCCCCAAAAAAAAGGGTAAAAAATGTGCCAGTAAAGCAAATGCAGGTAAGAAATTATGTGAACTTCAAAATATGAGAACAAATGAAAGAAATACCCACAGAAAAAAAACTGAACAAACAAACAAAACCAACCCAGTAAATATTTTTAAGCTTACATTTCCTGTACTGAGAACAAAGGGGAAAAATGCAAACAGGAAAGAATGAAAAATAGCGATTTAGAAGAAAAATCAAATAATTTTACACAGACACTAAAAATAGACAAAGAAGATATAGCATGAATAAAAATAATATGTGAAAGCTCTGAACCTAACTTCATTAACACCTATTAAAAACATCAAAACTGAAAGATATAAATGAAATTCTAATGTTAAGGGCATATGGAGTTCACTAAAATTCTGCAAGAGCTGGTGGCAGACAAAAAGGCTTTAAAACAAAGCTTTACTATTTCTGTCAAAAAGTAGCCTGTATAAGAAAGGCTAGGGAATAGAATGAGATAATTTTTCAAGGGAATGAAACACAAATATATCTCTGTTTCACCCCTAGAAGTAAGACAGACATAATGAAAAAAAACTTGAATATTTTATATTGGATAAGATTCTTTGACAGCGATAGAGAGAAGTTACCTTGAATCATTTCAGTGAGTCACTTTTGTGAGTGCATCTCAATACCTTCATTTTAGCATGGTGTGGTCCCCAAGTATCCTTTTCTTGATTTGGCAGTCAGATGTATACACACATATCCTTTCAGCGCTACATTGTCTGATGGTTGTTTACTCCTAGAACATGCAGAACACTGTAATACTTTTCACACACATAAATCTCCATAGTAGGATCATTTTACCTCCAAATTGTATGCTGAATATGTGTTATTTTGTCTATCTTTAATCTGCTGACACATTTCCATTTTTCTATAGCAATCCAACTGCTAGATGACCACCAACTCTAATGTAAATTTGTAAATGGCATGTGGAAACAACAGTGAAATTTGTTAACAGTAGCAGAATTTAATTCCCAATTCCCATTCCATTAATCTCTGTATTTTTAAGAGGTCCCACTAATGAGTTCTTTCTGTAATTAATCATGTTGACACAGTTCAAAGTAGATGATTTAAATCTTTGTTGAGAACTAAAGAGTTGGCAAACTCTCACTTATTGTAGATTCAGTGAAGTTAATGGTAAATTGAATGTTCTTTGGGGTTCCTCAGTGTAATACCATACTGGACTTGATCTTGAGTTTGTAAAATATTTAACATAAATTATTTTAGTGTATCTCTAGTGTTCACTGCAAAAAAAACCCTCCAGTTTGTTTCTGGATATTTTTCATTCCGCATTGTAGGAAAAACACAGATTCCAACAAAAACCTTTTTTTGTCACAAGTGATTCCTGATAAATATGAAGATTATTTTTTAAACTAATTAAGAAATAGTGGTATGTGTCTGAAAGTTGAAGTTTGTGATAACATTTGTAAAATCTAAACTATATAAATGTTCTAAAAGTGTACTATTGCAAGCAGATCAGCAGAAACATTTTAGAAGTCCTGCAAGCTCATGGAAAGTCATGCAATCATGGAAGCCGCTCACTCTAAAGTAATTAGGCCAAGCATATGAACTTTTTTAGAATCCAGGGGCTAATCTAGTATTATGATGACAAAAACTAAAATTGTATAAAGCACCAGTGTCCCCCTTGCGGTGTATGACAGCACTGAAATCAGTGGAATGTAAAGAAAGAAAATAAATACTCTACAAAGTGATAAAAATAATGACCATGTGTTCCATCGAAAACATTTACATTGAAGCTCTCATTTGCCATTAAGCAATGGAGTACAGGAGATACCAAAGATACTGTGTCACGTGAAAAGGGATTTCCTCAAACCCGCTGTGTTTGATAAAGACTGTCAGCACCCCAGGAAAGCCGAGATCCTTGTGCCCAACGAGTCTGTCAGCATCCAGTTATGGGGACCTTTCACTGAATAGTCTTCTGGATAAGCGAGTGATTGGATTGACTTGTTCCCGGTCACATGCCAACAGAAAGACCCCCTCCCAGGTCTCCACATCTTTATTTGAGTATGTTACCTGCTGACAGCTACTGACAGCACCCATGAAGGACTCACACTAACAGTTTACAGAACACCCTTTATTAATAAGATTGTGACAGGTTAAGGTTCATGGATTGTCAGTGATAGTATCTGACTGCAAAAATGTATTCAAAGCCAGACACTGACAAGCTCTAATCCCAAACACAAGCTGGCTTGAGATTATCATTCAGCACACATTAGAGTGTGGTTCTTACCCTATAGGAGTCCCTATGGGGAAGAAGACAGGTTCAGCCCATGGACTGATCCCAAAAATTACAGTGGACTCTTCCCTAACTTTGTCCCATTCTTAACTTACTTTTAGACTATTTCTTCATGTCTAGGTGGAGCAGGAGTAATTCCAGTCATACATACCTTTGTCACTGATTGGTGTAAAATAAGATATAGTCAATAAAATAGAGAACACTTCTCTGTGAGGGGTGGTGGTACCTTGGTGACAGGTAGCTTTGGGATGGACGTGTGCATCAGTACCGCATCTGTGATCTCACCATGGTTGCAGGTTCAAGACCAAGGCATCATTTTTCTCCCTTGGTTAACACCTGATAGGGGGCTTATCAGCTACAAGATACCTCCGAGGTCCCTCCCTCGCAAGGATTTCAGCAAAGCCTTGCTGGAGTGTCTCCAATCTGTTCTACTCTCCATTTCATTTCCCTTAGCATGTCTTGTGTGGGGGAATTTGGGCATGATGACTGCATCCCATCCAGGGATGAACTGCATTTCACCCTAAAATTTCTGTACTGTTATAATTCCTGTTAAGAGTGTGAATATAACTTCTCAGTTTTCTTTGATTTTACCCTGAATAATTTTCCCACATTCTGATACTCTGAGAAACCAAATGGTGGAAAGAAGGAGAGGGTCATAATGAAGCTAAAGGCACTAAAGAAATAAGAATTCCATAATTGGAGGCTTTACAGTCTGTTTTGCCTGCTTCCTTAACCAGAGGAGAGAAATAAACTGATTTCAGGATTTATCTGAAGACTATCTCAAAAAGAAAAAGCAAAAGTGTATTTTTTATGATCATGCATCTTTCATGTGGCAGCTATGACACATGGGGGAGAGTGTCTTTAATTTTGAGGATGTCATCTTTGACACTGACTAAACTTTATTATACCAGCAGTTATATCCAACTTATCAGGCAAACCAGTAATGTAATCTCTGTAATCATTCCAGTTTTGTACTTTAAAACATTGTGATTGAAGAGCATTTTGATAGTTTTGTCTCTAGAGCCTCTCACTCAAAACATCAGTTCAACATGCTAGTCTTCAAGAAAATGTGCTAGCTGAAAAGACAGACTAGTGCTTAAAGCATATTGATACCTGCAACGTTATAAAGAGATTTTATCTACTTTAAGGTAAGCCAGAAATGTCTTTCAAGAAATGTTTTGGGTTTACCTAAGAACTGCATGGGAGGAAACTTCAATGTGCACAAAAATGGTAGTATCACAGAGGCACTAATAAGATTTGAATTTCTAAAACGATCAGTCATGACTGGTTCTTGGTATTTCCTTGACATTATGAAATAGTGTCTATTTTAAAAGTCAATTAACATTTTTTAGTCACAGTAGACTGACATGAGTCATCAATTTAACAGTCCTAAATTTTGACATATTATGCATCAATAAACATAATTTTTTGCTAATTTTTTTTTATAGGTCTATTCTATAATTTTTTGAAAAATCACAAGATCACATCAGCAGTGAAGACATGGGATACTGTTTTGATAAACCATGTAACATACAAGACATTCAAAACCAGAACTAATTTCAGTATACAGATGATTGACTTTCTTTCCATTGCAGAATACAACTAAGATTTGTCTTGATTATAGCTAACAAGAAAACCTGCTTTTCAGGTATTACTGTGAATTTTTGTTGAAAAACATAATTACTTTTAAAACAATTCCATGGGGGGGTTTATTTGCAGATTTTCCTGTCTATGTGTGATTATTATACAGTTATTACTTCACTTTAGCTGCATTTAAAATGTTTTAAATGCTTAAATGATGGTAGCTTTAATAATAAAATGGTTTCCTTATCCGTATCTGGCACTAGTGTTTGGTTTTATCGACAAAGTTTTTGCATTATATATCACTGGTTTTGTTTGAGGGAAAAGTGTAGAGAAAGAAATGAGATTTTTTGGAAAAAAAAAAAAAATCAAATTCCCTTTTCCTAACTCTTGTCAAAGTTCTACCAAGGCTTTTTAAGTTGACTGTAGACTTTTTGAATTCATCCATTTATATGAATGCTTCTCCCTGCTATCAGCAGTTTAAAGCAAATATATCTGTCAGTTCTGGAGCTTGCT
This sequence comes from Aphelocoma coerulescens, assembly GCF_041296385.1. NCBI lineage: Eukaryota > Metazoa > Chordata > Aves > Passeriformes > Corvidae > Aphelocoma > Aphelocoma coerulescens. Next base: position 88,092,957 of record NC_091015.1, read on the forward strand.
TTTGCTAGTCTGAAAACCAGGTGGTTTTGCCTTCTCCCTTCCACAGCTGTCCCCAGTGCTAGCTCACCCTTTAAAGATGCTAAGGGCTGCATGTTTCCCTGTGCTGTTGTACTGCTGAAATCACTTAGTAAATCTAACCCAGCAAGAGGTTTTTAAGAGTTTTTTCCATTCTAACAAATGAGGAGCAAACCCTACTCACAGGAAGTAGAAGTGTGACCAGGTTAGAAAAAGAGAAAAAAAAAAAAAAGTAGAAGAAACTTTCTGTGTATCAATTATTGTCTTGCAAGTATAAGCCCCTGACATGGGCTACAGGTTGAAACATAGATTTAGAAGAAACATAAAGATTTCAGTTAGAGGCTAGCTATATTGAAATAAGTTAGAGTAAGAAGGAATTTTGGCCCAGCTAGAGTTAACTAAAATAGTTAAGAGAGCTGGACCTGGAATGGGTTTTAAGATGTTAGTAAGTGATTACCAAATAACTGATGATCTGTCATTTGTATGTTTGTTTAGCTGTGCTTAGAACGAGGAATAGAAACATTGATAAGTTGGTGTAGGGAACAAGGACAATCACCAATTTCCTCCCTTGGTGGGAACCCATCCAAAAGTCACAAAAGAGGAAACTCAGAGGTCACTAAAGTAATTAGGATTGTTAAAGTTCAGAAAGGCAAAAAGGTCAAAATGAGGAAGATGAGTTACTTCATGTTTTTTGGGACCACAGACCCCATTTCAAGGCCACTGACTCAATTCAGGACACACACTGTGCATGCTTAATGACATTTAAGCTCATTTCCATATGAAGGAGAGAATGGGAGGTGTTAATGTTATGAATATAGATTTGTATTTGGGATATTCATAATTTTTGTAGATAAAAAGCTTTGTGTTTGCTTGTATCAGGCCCCTGCATCTTAGGGAGCTATCCCACGCAGTGCCTGGTGCCAAATAAAACATGCACTTTCTAACTCTAAACTGTCAGAGAGTTTTGTCCGTCTCAGTTGGATATCGATATTAGATCGATATTCATATTTTGGTAAATCAGGTATTCAAGCGTCTTTCCCTTGAGTGTATCTATTCCTGGGCTAGCTTGTGGTGGTTGGTGTCATGCTTGCAGTGACAGTAGTTTCTCTGAGTGCTGCGTGCCTTGCTGCCCTCAGGTGTTCAGTGCTCCTCAGGATCACATCAGTGCGGATGGGTGATGCACTTTGCACATCATCTGGCTTCCCCCTCTAGGCTTGGAAAAGGTTTTGGACAACCTTGAAAGACAGCTGCTCTCAAGCAGCGTTTCTGCTTCTGAGTCCTTCTTCTTTCCCCTTAGTAATATGAGGACTTCAAAGAAATTCTACTCTTCCCAGGCAGAAAAGCATAAATTGCCCCCTAACCATCTTTGAAAATGTGTGTTCTGTAACGGGCTCTTTGCACTTAGGTTTCCATAAAATTAAGAGAAGCACTTTAATAACTAACATTAGATAAAGAGTGGTTTATCTTCCAGCTTTGGTGATACTGATGAACCTTTTAACAACAGCAGAAGCAATGAAATTAAAAAATAATTATTAATTAAAAGTGGTATTAAAGAACCTTGGACATGAAAATAAAACCTTATATTTAATAATGTCTGTGTTGGAATTTAATAATGTCTGTTTATTAATACTGATATTCCATTGGGACAAAAAAGAACAATGCTGGAGATTGATTTTTGCCTATTCATTTAGGTTATGGTGATGTACTGATTCCATTAAATGCTACTGCTAAAAATATTTTTAGGTGTGTTACAATACACCATGTAAGGTCAAAATCAAATTTATATTAAATGAAATTAATATTACCTAGTATGAGCTTAAAACATCTGAACATACAACAATCCACATACTGTAAGTGCTAAAATACAATCAGTGAAATGTTACATGCATAAATTTATCCATAGTGTATGATGAGTTTCCATTTACAACAATGATGCTCCACTTCCATTGAATCGTATAGAAGAATTAGAAAGGACCAGTGATCTATAGCCCTATATTAAAAAGGACTAGAAATAAAGAGTAAATAAACTTTTAGCTTTGAAAAACTTGTTAAATATTTCTATCTTAAAATTCTTTAAGGAACAACTGGTTAACTCTTCCTTGTCAATCATAATTTTAAATAGTGTTATGGGCCTAGATCATGCTTTTCTGCTACACTAAAAACAATACTGTAAAACCAGTGGTTTTCTTACTGCGTAATCTCTTCTTTGCATCCATCTAGGTAAGTCCAGCTCTTTTAGTAATAAATGAAAATTTCTGCAATTTTTCTTTTCTCATTGCAGATCCTATAAATCTAAGAATTTGACTTGCTGGTCTTTAGCACAGCCAGCTGAGAATAGAATTTCTTACCATATGAGAAATGAGACTGGCTGGTTCATTGGGTGACTGGCATGCAGAGCTATTAGAAGTGACTAACATAGAAAATAGTTTTGCTATTGTCAATATAGGAAAGGAAAAAGGAAGGACTGGTATGTTTTCAAGATATCTATCTTAGTTTTGCAGCTTCAAAGAAACCTCCAATGAAGTTTCATCTGCCAGCTTGGCATAATGTCCTATTGTTCATGTTGTTGACTAAGACGCTAAAAAGTGTCTAGATCAATACTGACTCATGATGCAAGTGGTTCTCAGAGTCTTACAGTCCAGACAGACTTCCACTACCTTAGGCTCCACCCAACCCATAAAGCCCTCAGTATGACTATGGGGATACTGTCAAAGAATGTGTCAAAAGCTTTACTCAGACTGAGGGAAGGTACTTGCCCTGCTGTCTTCATCCAGTTGTTTCATCACAGAAGACAAGTTGGTCAGGCGAGATTTCCTCTTGGCAAATCCATACTTGCCAGTCCAAATCAGGTTGCTGTCCTGAAAAGCTTTTTGAGGACAACTTGCTCTATAAATTTGATTGGGATTCAAGTAAGGTTGACCAGCCTTGGGGTTCTGTGGATCTTCCTTCTTACTGTTTTTGGAAGATGGATGTGGTTTGCCATGTTTCAATTGCTGAAGAATTTCTCTGTTTGTTTAATAGATAGCCATGTACATTTACAGTCCAGACAGCCAACTGTATCTTGAACTGCATCAAAAGAAATGTGACAAGCAGGTTGAGGAAGGTCATTCTCCCTCTCTACTCTGCTCTTGTGAGATCATGCCTGGAGTACTGTGTCCAGCTCTGGGGACCACAGCATAAGGAGGACATGGGCCTGTTGGAGTGAGTCCAGAGGCAGGCAATAAAGATGATGAAAGGGCTGAAGCCTCTCCCCTGTGAAAACAGGCTGAGAGTCATCGTTGTTCAGCCAGGAGGAGTCTCTAAGGAGACTTTGTTGCAATCATCCAGTATCTAAAGAGGCCTACAAATTATGACTAGGGCCTGTAGTACTAAAAAAAGGGGCAATGGCTTTCAGCTAAAAGAGGGTAGATTTAGATTAGATTTATGGTTCTCTGGGAGCGGGGTGAGGCACTGGCATAGGTTTCTCAGAGAAGTTGTGGATGCTCACTGCCTGGAAGTGTTCAATTCCATCTTGGATGGGGCAACATGATCTAGCAGAAGGTGTGCCTGCCTATGGCAGAGGGTTTGAAACTAGATGACCTTTAAAGGTCCCTTCCAAAACAAACCTTTATGTTATTTTGTAGCAGGGAGTATCTCTCCAATAATGACAGTCACTCCACTCAACACTGCTGGATGCATCCTGTCCCATTTTGTATTTCACCTGTCTACCTACACACCTCAAACATGACTGAAAGAATGAGGCATTTTATCAGAAAATGGAACAGATTTTCTTAAAAACTCCTGAAAGCCAGTAAATTGAGTTACCAAATACAGGAGTCATTAGCCATTAGAAAAGAAAAATACTGAGGGAAGTGGCTGATAATTCAGTCTTCAATTTCTTAGAGCAAAATTAGAACCTTCCTGGACTGTATGCATCAATCAAACCTTACTACCAGAGAAACTGAGTCGAGTCTTTTGTCTCGTCTTGCATGTGACTGTTTACTTAATGGATCCTTCTCGGCTAGAATCTACAGAATTGCCATTGCAATAATTTCCTCAAGGGGAGCTGTCGCAGCAACTGCTGCTGCCCACTGCCCAGGCAAGCTCCAGCGGTGTGTGGCAGGAGAGGGAAGCAGCCGGAGGCACGGAGCTTTCAGGATGCTCCTCTGAAACCTCTGCTCCACCCAGGGGAGCGAAGGCTCCAGGCACTGCAGCAGTCAGCAGCCCTCGAGGAAGGGAGAGATAAAAAGTAGCGGGGATGCTTTCCACGGGAAACAATCCAAGTTTATTGAAAGGTATCCACAGACGACAAGCCCAGACCAGAGCTGAGCAACAACTTATAAAGGGAGGTGTTACAACGGGGATGGCTTGACAGGGGACCAATAGGGATCTTTAGGGGGAGGGATGTGGACAGGGATGGACATCCACATGGGCCAATAGTCTTGATGGGTGGAGGAAAAGGGTCACAGGCCCCAATGGGGCATCAAGGTTTAGGGGATTTCCAGAGGGGAGGTATCAGAAGGGGCAGGGTCTTGGGGGATTGACAGGGACCATATAAGGATAAACCAGGAGGGCTCAGGTGATGGACACCGAACTTTCAGGAACAATGGGAGGGGTTTGGGTGATTGATATGAAAAGAGCCAGAACAAGGGGAGGGGATAACCATATTGAGAGCACCAGGGGAGCGGCTTGGATCTGGGACAGACCAACTGGGAATAGAAGTGGGGAAGGTAGGGATGAACCTTTGGGGTACAGAGAATGTATGAAAATACAATAAAAACATCACATCACCACAGGGAGCCACTCTCCAGGAGCTTGGATGTAATGGTAGAAAGAATCTGAAGAAATAAAACAATGGCAACAGCTTATCTAATGTTATACCAAAACAGAAATGACAAATTCTACTTTTCGAAAAACTTTTTTTCATTTTGGAAGATATCAAATCAAACCCAAAATATTTTAGCAAGCCTTTTTAAGGGAATAAGGCTTTATATGATGTGCCTTTCCTACACCTTTAGTGAACAGATGGGTAGTAATCCTTTATGCAAGCAGTTGGGGCACTAAAGAAAATGTTGTCATTTTTTCTCCTGCTAGCCATTTATCTATTTAATTATTTGACAGAACAGAGGAAATGTAACTAAATGTTCTGTTTTAATTAAAATGAAAGTAAATTTATTAGTCGGGGAAACTCTGTGTTCTGTTTATGCTTGGGGAACAAAACAAACATACATCTCTGTTTCATTGTTTGTCACCATCTAACACGAGGTTATTTTTTGTTGCTTATTTGGCCTATTAAACAGATCATACTAGTCATAAACTTAATTTTTCTTAATTCTAACTAATTATAGAGAGCACTAATAAGTAAATGGCAAAAGAAAAGCAAACCATGAGAAACATTCCAGTAGATGGTGGTTTTATTAACTAAATGGCACCCATGGCATTACCTACATGACAGCATGTAGTTGGCTGGTGGAACTGCAGTATTTCTTTAAGTAGAAACAAATACAGTGAGAATTTGTTTCTTGACTCTCATTTCTATTTCTTTGGTTGTCTGATTGCCTGGCTAGAGGAATGCAACAGAGGGGCAGCAAGAAGGGGCTTTTACCTTGGTGATATCAAAGACTTATCTCTACTGGAATTTTTAAACCTTCAGTAAAATCTTATGATCTACCACTTGTCCTAAGTACACTGGAAGGGGATATACACGCAAGGCTAGGCACTGCAGAATAGGAAGAATGCTGTGCTTACACATTAGCCTTTATGGGGGAGAATCTCCATCAGATACAGTGGTTAAGGATGCCACTGTGGACAGCGCTATACGGTTTTCAACTTTGTTTCTCATTTGATGCTTCTAAATAAAAATGCTGTCCATCTAAGCTTTCAGAATTTGGAAGTGACCAAGAAGTTTATCCTTTGTTTCACTTCCCCTCAGTTTCTTCACCTTTCAGAAACATACTCACATGTGTCCTTTTTCCTACTCAAATTGGAAATTAGATTAACCCAGTTAAGAGAAACACTGGGATTAGACATTAACTGATTCTACCGCCCTGTACTAAAAACTGTTGCCCCACAAAGTATAGGTGATGTAGAAGCTCTACTACAAAGCTCAGTAAATTTCAAAATTCAACTTTTGTCCTATGTTAGTGCTCAATATAATTACAAAATATGACTACTACAAATATAGGACAATTTTTTTCCCTTGTGACAAAGAAAGCCAACAGAATCCTGGGCTGCCTTAGAAGAGCATTACCAGCAGGTTAAGGGAAGTTGTCCATTGCCTCCATCCTGGTGAGGCCTATCTGGAGTGCTGAGTCCCATTCTTAGCCCCCCAGTACACGACACATGAACATGTACTAGAGCAAGTGCAGCAAACAGTGGCGTACCTTATTAATGGATCAGAACATCCACCATATCAGGTGAAGCAGAGAGCTGGTCCTGTTCAGCCCGGAGAGGAGAAAGCTCTGGGGAGGTCTTACCAAAATGTAAAAATACCTGATGAAGCAGGGGAGGTAAAGAGGAAACCAGACTCCTCTCAGTGGTGCCCATTGACTGGGCATGAAACTATGAGCATATATTGCTATATTTAAATATATTGTTGGTCCTGTACGTTTTTGGAAGGAGCAAAATAATATATGTACAAATCTTCATACTGGAAGAAGTGCTAAAAAAGAATAACCGGAAAAACATACAGCTATAGTATAGGGAGTATAGGATACAGTACAGAAGGACTGCTAAGTTTCAGTGAAGAATCTGTATCAAGAATTTCCCAATTTTTCCTTCACATATCTTCAGCATGGTTCAGCATTATGGCTTCAATGGAAAGGATATTCTCACTTCAGTAGAAGTTGCGTCATCATCTTGTAACACTTTACATTTCCCCTTTTTTGATCTGCCGTTAGCCTACTGAATGCTGAGTCTAAGAGAAGCAATTTCTTTATCTTAGTAAAGATAAAAAGTACATAATATGCCCCAGAAATAATATGCTGTTAGATAATATTATGAAAATCTATCTTTATATTGTCCCAGGAGCCTTTGCTTGTTAGTTTTTACCCACCTCTAAGCAAAAATTTATTAAAGCTCTTGTTACAGTGGGAAAGAAGGTTGTATCTCACTTCCAGCTGTAAGAACCAAACTCCACCAAATATAACGTTCATTATTTGAAATAGAACATATTTGTATCTGATGTTTTATACAGAATATCTGAATAACCATTTGCAACAATTCAGAGAACCTTGACCTGTGAGGATTTAATACCAGTCTGTGTATGAAAAAAAGTTCATGTTTTGCCAACATTAATTTCAAAAACATCAGGATAATTTCATTGCAAGATCTAAGCTTACAAAAATTCCACCCATTACACATGAGCATTACATAGTTACCAGAAAGTATCCCATTTTACACTGGTCACTGCATGACCTACAATTACACAGATGTATTAGTTTCCTAGGAAACACCCCAATTAAGCAAGTTTCTTGATTGAATGGTGTCTATTACAAATGCTAGTGTGAAATTCCGCAGGATGGGCAGAAAGATCTACTAATGTCTAAGTCAATCACATCATTGCCTTCAACTGAGTCTTCCTTCTTGTCTGTTTTCATGCAGAGACTGCAAGATTGACACACCATGCTACTCTTTTGTGGCCCTTTATATTTTTTTCTATCTTTCCTGCATTCAGAGAGGGACTGATTAGCTCAGAGTTTTATGGTAACAGGTAGCAAAATGCCAGGTATTATGTTGTTTTCTCCAAGTCCTGTCAGTATATTTTACCTGCTGTTTCATGTAATACTAAAGGCAAGTGACTATATTATCACAAGATTTTTGTGACTGGCAACTGTTATTGGCATCATATATCTAGGAACAGCTGTTGTTGTTTTATTAGAAAATACTCCAGTGATGCTTAGTGTAGAAGGAGCCAAGGCAGTATCAGCAGCGCCATTCTCTCTGCAATTAGTATAGTGTAGAATTTGCTAACATGTATTAAACATTTACTTTTTGTAATCAGCTATTTAAATTTTTTAGAGGAAATGTATGCCTTACAGAATATTCAGAGAGACTATACACAAAATGAACTGTCTTAATCCTATTCCCTCTGAATATTTGTGCATGTTACCAAATTAAAAATATAGAAGCATGATATGAGAATCCTCCAGAGTTTTCATTAGGAACATGAACATGACTCAGTATGTTCATCTACTAGACAAGTTAAAAATTTCTATCCCACCACTATGTATCAGAAAATGAAAAATTTGACTGCTGTAATCTATTTTGGTATGGTTTTCTGTTAGCTATCTAGAGATACAAATGTAACAATATTGTAAATGCATTTGATGTCAAAATTATTTTTGCATTTTTATGTTTTACTACACTTAGGACCTCTTTTAAACAAAAATAGCAGTAGCATGGTGAGTCACTTATGTACCATTGTGATGCATCATCAAACTATCATCAAACTATATACATTATTTTTATATTCAACTTGACATATGATGCTTCTAAACACGAGGCCCAATTGTTAATTCCGCTTATTGATATATTTTTAGATGATCATTTCTAAAGAACTGTCATTAGCAAATCATATACAAACTTTTGAGAAAATTCACTCCTGCATAAATTAGTAGTTTTAAGAATATTTATTAATAACTCAGCAAATAAAAATGTTCATCTACTAAGATGAGAAACATAGCTTGGTAGGGAGTGTCAAATATGTTCTCAGACGTACAGCTGGGTCTGGTTCTTATGCACTGCAGCTGAGAACAAAAATAATGATTTATGAATGTGAAATTGGTGGCACCAAATGGCAGAATCCTTTGTTCGGTTTTCACTCTTTCAAATCTAGGAAAAAGGGAAGGGGTTTGTGAATTTTTGTAGACTGAGAAGTTGCTGCTGGAGGTAGAGCTAACTATGTTATTCCCTGGTGTTTTTGAACAAGAACGTGAAAATTCCCAGTGCAGTTGCTCTCAGCATGTGAGCAGAGGTTCTTGGCAGCGACTGAGCTAATATTCCTCAACTGCAGCTATTAGAGTGCACGTGTTTAAGAAAGAGTTGGACTTTAACTTGGCAACATCCTTATCCCAATATGATCTTAGCATCCCTAATCCATCTGTCTTGCATACAGGAACTTTGTAATCTATAAATGACCTGGAATTTTCATTACTTTATGTATTAATGAACCACTTAGGGTTTTTTTAATTGGTTGAATGTTAGCTGGATGATTAGCTCTCTAGCAGTTACCTGCAAGACAATTAATGCATGTTTAGTATATTAAGCACCAACAAAGAGAAACTGATTTTGTGACCATGTTCTATAATTTATTAACTGGAACAACATAAGGTAATTTTGTTTTAAATCTGTAGAAACTAGTTTATTTCTGGTACAGCTATACATGTCCTTCAAAACTCATCTATCTCCTTTTCAGTATTGCTTTTAAACATAGCAAGTCCACAAGTTAGAAGGGACAAAAAGACCCTCTTCTTTTCTTCTGGCCCTGTAATCATTGTCACAAGCTCTCAAGTCTAGGAAGGGAACTTACTGAACGTGACTGACAAAGTTCTGTATTTTGGTATACTTCTAGAATTGTGTAAGTTTTCTGGATTCCTTAGGCAAGACCCATGCACACAATGGCTTCAAGGGTTATATCCAAATTTCCTTGGAATTCCTCTGGGAATCTGCTGCAGTTCCAGACAGTAACTTCATTTTGAGGTTCTTTTCATCAGACTTTTATTTCCCCATGACAAATTCAAATTCTTTTAGCATTCAAACTGATGAAAGGATTGACCTAACATCAGTAACATCAAATCTCAGTATTTAGTCTTAAAATGTAGGCTTAAAAAAAATGTCAGAGTTCATTGAGGCTAATTTTTTCAAACTGTCAGTTTTTCCTTGAAATGGTGTAATTTTGAATTCTTCTTAAGAAAACTTTGATCATTGCATATTAAATTAGTCTGCAATACTGGCTATAATCTCTTTACACAGATATTCTTTACTCCTGCCTGTGAGAAGACTCTAAAATATGTCAATACAAATGCATGTGCATGTATTTATTTTATAAATATATATATAGAGAGAAAGAATTGCATATTTTCGCCTTCTAAATGCTTTTCTGGAGCATCAAGACTTCCCTCTGCTTGTCAAACATCCTATTGCAGTAACAAATGAGTTGATGACTTATGCTCTGAGTATCTCGTGAATATTCATAATTCTGTTTTATTCAATAGAAATTACTGAGAAAAGAGCTCAAAAAGAAAATGTTTTGTTTTCGACTGTATCCCTGGGTTGTTACACCTAAGCAGCATTTCGTCCAAGGGTAGGTAGGCTGAAAGGCAACCCTATATTTCATCTCTTTCATTTTATGCACTGAGGATGGTTTGACTTGAATTTGTTTTCATGTGAAATTGTCTGGACTTTAAGAGAATGAAAGGAAACATGTATCTTTTCATTCCTTTTTTCCCTCCTTTTTCCCCCTCCATGTTACTAGTGCAACTACCTCCCTGGCAAGGGGATTAAATATTTGCTTCTGCCATAGTGCAGTAAAATAGTGAAAGCATCTGGATAAAAGCAGCCCATCCCCCAGATCATGAGATCTGAATCTGGAGCTATGCACAACCTAACAGAAGTTGCATGAGAGAGAACATTCTGAAGACTGTGTATTAAAGCATTGATTCATGTGTTCTGCAGTTGCAAGCCAGAGGACATATAAATAGCAAACTGAAACGGCTTCCATTTCATTCCCTCCAAGAGCTTACATCCCCCAAATTCAAACAACTAGCTGCTTCTTGCCTTCAATTCCCTATCCTGCTAGCAAAATAATTTTTAATGTATATTGCTGGGCAGCTCAGAGTGATTTTGTTTGAAAAGTTCTCAAAATCCAGCAGTCCAAGTGATCTCAGTGAGCAGTGTTGTTCTTTCCTTATAATCTGGTGTAACAGCTTCCTTTCTGGTTATGTTAAATTGTAGAATTACTCTTTTCAGCTCTCCTTTTCAAATCTAGATCATTTGTATATGGGGTACCTATCATTTGTACTTCAGATGCTGCTTCTGACCCATAATACATTATAAAAAATAGGCAGCTTTCTTTTCTTTCATCTTGTCATTTCCTGCCAGAGCTTTGGGACTCAAGCACGCTCTGGTTTCATGGCTCACTCCAGGGTACATGTCCTGCTGGCTGGAAGCAAGGTTCCTTTGCACCAGCAGGGAATGTGCCAGGACTTTCACTTGTATGTTAATTACATTTTTAATACACTGCCTTAGCAGGTTGGATAAGCAGAGTCTGACACGGTTGCCCCATTCCTGAAACCCTGAATCAGGAGAATGCCATTAATCTTAATTCTGAATAAGGTATGTTTGGAGTTAAAATGTTATACAAGGTCCAGATTTTTGAATTACTTTTGCATCAGCCAGCCTGTCTTGATCCAGACCAGCCTGAAAAGGCACAAATTATCCACCAACTTACAGTCACTGGTGTAGTGATATGAATATAGGGGTGTTAGAGGGCAGGAAATCTTTAAAGGAGTAGGGCTGATCTGGTAGGGGACAGGTTGTTAATGTGACACCTCCTGTGCCCCACCAGGATTGGAAGGAGACGTTAAAGGGCATCATTCAGTCTGAATCTTACAGCCACCGCGGACCATGTGGACGGCTGATGAACGAGCCGGGCAGTGGAATGTTTAGCAGGCTGTGACGACTTTGCACAGAAATAGGAAAATTTATCGCCGGCTTGCCACGGCAGTGCCGTACTGCCCGCTTTCGGTGGTGTGCCCCTTCTGTGCACTCCCGCCCCGCTCGGCAGCCCAGCCCTCCCGGCCCCCGGCCCCCCTTCCCGGCACCGAATTTAGGGGCTCGCTGTCACCAAGCTGGAGCCGTCCTTCTTCTGCACCTCAAGCACCAAAGGGGGGGTTTCGCAGCCGCCGCGCAGTTGCCGGACAAGGATATTCCTGTGCCCGAATGCACCGGTTATATCGGTACGGGAGGACGGACGGGCGGATGGATGGATGGATGGATGGATGGATGGATGGATGGATGGATGGATGGATGGATGGATGGATGGATGGATGGATCGGTATGTGGATGGATGAATGGCGCATCTGTCCGAGTGCCGGGGCTACCCCTGGTCTGCCATTGCGCGCAGGAGGCTCCGTGCGGCCCCGAAGTGCTGGAGCCGGGGAAAACAAGGCGGGGAGGGGAGAAGGACGGGGGCGGGCGGGGAGGGGAGGCGGGCGGGCGGGCGCGGAGCGGGGCGGGGGCGGGCGGCGGCGCGGCCAATCGCCCGGGCTGCCGGCGCTGCAGGAGCGGCGGCGCGGGGCTCAGGGCTCCGAGGGATGCGGAGCCGGGGCCGCGTACCTCTCTGAGGACGGCGAGCAGCTGTGCCGCCAGCACTGCGAAAAGTCCCCATTTGCTTCTTATAAATTAAAGTGCCTTGTCACCAGTTAGGGCAAGTCAGCCAAGGTAAGGCTTAAATAAAATGACACTTGAATATGTGGCAACATGGATATTTCTGGACAGCGGTGCCGCTAACACAGCCTTCCGAGTAGCGCAAAATATTTTTGTGCAGTAATGCTATCGTAGTGGGTGCACAACCTGTAATTTGTCTGTGTTAAAGTTGCCGCTTGTACGTAAGCCTTACCCTTGTGGTGCTGTAGGAACGTGTTTGCTTATCCGAGGCAGTTGCAAAAGGACCTGCAAAATACAGGCTTAGAAAGGTAGCGGCGCTCTGTGTATGTGTTTGTGTGTGACCGTGCTCGTAATACCTACAGTTCTGCTCCTTAACTTACGGGGATAATGTGCAGATGCGTTTTAATGGTGACGGCAGGCAGATTCTTTAGCAGACTCGCATATGTGAGCCTTTTTTTACCATAAAAACGTGTGCCATGTTGAACTATATGTGAAGAACACTAAGGTTGGTATTTGAATAGCAATTTCAGGGGTTTGGCTTCCCCCCCCCCCCCCCCCCTTGTTTGTAATATCATATGTGATAACTGAGGATTGAAATTGCAGCAAGAGAAGAGGTCCTGCAGATTTACCTCTAGCTGCTTGTTAAAGCTTATGCAGTCACCTAACTTTACTTTGTGTAAAGGGCACTGTAAATAATGCACAGGCAGAAATAAATCCTCTCTTGATTTCCTCCTAGCCCACCCCAATAGTACATTTCCTAATGAACAAAAACTATTATGTGCCTTTAGTTCACATCACATTTTGACTGATTGAACTGTCAGTGGTCTGGAACTGGGTGCTTTGGCAAGCAAGGAGTTCCTCAGGATGACTGCCCTAATGTGTATCTTTGAAAACAACATAGTCCTGAACCTATGTGTGTATGTGTATGTCTGTGAGAGTGTTTTGTGTACATGAGTGACAAGATACAAGGAGGACAGGGTACAGAAGCCAATGAAATGTGGCAAACATAGATGTCTGCATGTATTTCTCTGACTGGATTTCTGTAAAGCAGTATCAGCATTTCTTATATTTTAATGTAGTTTATCATTCAGATTAGGGTTTAGGATAAATTCAATTTCATGTGCATCAATGCCCCATTAGTTTTTCACAGTTAAAAGAAATACAGTGGAAAACGCAGGTAAAATTATGACTTCAGTTAACACAGGTGATAAAATCACTGCCTATATTCAAGGTACAGAATTTATTTTTCATTCCAAGACACTAAGCATAGCTCCTTCATTTCCAAATCTTTACTTCTGTGCTGCAGTCAACCATACACAGTTGTGTGAAAACACTGAAGCCTTCCTTCTGCATAAATTATTCTTCTACTGAATAATAGTAAATGTTTGTTTTCAGGGCAAATATAAAATTAATTTAAAAGTTTGGCACATGTTTGGCATTTTGCCTAACTGTAAAGGTAAGAAGATTGATTTAGAGAAATAACCAAAAGGCTTCCCTAACCTACTTCATTGCCTTTGACAGAATATTTCATTTCATACTTTTCTGAAGAAGATATAGTATGGTATAGTTACTTAATGCAAATTAAGGTGTGGCTCTTTTTTTTTATGTATACCTATGGAAAGACTGTAATACTCTTCTTTTGTAGTTAAAGTTTCTAATCATCCTACTTAAGGACTACAATAAATAATTTTTTTTCCATTTCTCTTTAGAAAATGTCAATCAAACAGAAAACAAACAAACAAACAATCCAACCAAAAAACCCACAAAACAAATCAAGGAAACAACCAAACCAACCCATTTACTATTACCTGCTGTTTCTAACAAATGACAGGAGAAGTAGTGTGTCAGGCAGCACTTTAAACAGGAGCAAATCCAGTGCACAAGCGTGGCTTAGGGGGCACTGTGCTGCTGACTGAACCATTTACAGATGAGATTCAAAACTAAATGCCTTCTACTTGCAGGTATTGAAGATCCTAAAAGACTTTCTAGGATAGGATTCTATTAGGACAAAGTACCAGTCAAAGTCCTGTTTTATACTTTGCACAATTTAATTCCTCAAGTAGCTTAATTTGAGAGCATTGTTCTTTACCACCTACATTAAAAATGTTTAGTGTTTTTGTCCTGCAATGCAGAGACTGTAACTCAGCCACTTTGTTGGTGCATGCTGTGCTAATTCATGGTAGTAGTTCTGGTGAGCATATGCAAAGTTATAAAACAACTGGGGATAAATGTCTTCAACATCCAAAATTAGTGTATGAGGGTGCATGTGTGCACACCAGAGAAGCACAGTTGTTGCTGCACCAGTACTGACATTCCTGTGGTGCATAAAATTTACATAATACTCTTCAGGCAATTATCTGTACTTAAAAGTGACTATATATTTGGGTTTTTTAAATAATTTTGTCTCTGAACTCTTAAACATTTAACATGTGAGCTCTAAACATTAAAGATATGAGGAATTGAATTATTAGTTCTCAATATGGTTGTTTGGAAGATTTCAACCTTTATCTCTGGCTGATAAATGAAATTTGAAAGGTATGAAAAATTCTGTTAACCATAGCTCCTGCTCATGGTTAAGAGCTGCATTTCTGTTAGTACAATTAATGCTAAAAATTATCAGTCTTATCAGATTAATAAAACCAGCTAAATACCAGTGAGTCATCTCTTCCATGTGGATGAACATGAGCTCCTGTTTGGACAGCTAACAGCTAGTTAGCCCTGGCAGACCTGTCCTGCAAAGGGGCCTAAGCTAAACCAACCATCATGACACCATGGGGCACAGTTTCGTTGTTTACAGGCAATGCAAAAAAAAAGGTGGCCACTGACATGGCAGGCAGGGGATAAAATACGTGGTAAAACCCACCCAACACCACAAAGGGACTGTATTTATAGAAGAGATTCTAACCGTCTTCTCCTAGAGGGAAACGATACATGCATGAAGGTCATAAGAAGAAGCTCCATATGAAAACCCCAGCATAGCCTACAAAGGTTTATATAATCCAGCATGTATATCTCACTAGCCTTAATTATAGTAGAAAACTTATTTTACATGGTCAATAGTGCTGTAGTTTAAATAGTATGTGTATAGTCTGGTGATAAATCAGGGTGAAGTGCTTAAACTTCATCATATACTTGATGGGCAGTCTTGGAAAAGTCCCTAAAGCACTCTGTAACTTCATGTATGGCATAAGCATTGCACAATAATAGAATGAATATTGCATGATACTGTTTTAAAGAAATGTTGCAGAACCTAATACTGAAGTGTTACTGTCCCCATTACTCTATTCTTCAGTTTTGAATTATACACAATTTTGCTATTCATTTCCAGCAAACAAAGCTACATGGAATTTGGACATTCAAAGAATGGAAGTGTAATTTTTGAGAAGCTTCTGAACTGAGAGATAAAAAAATTGTGTATCATATAAGGGAGAACAAAGATTGGCAGGATAAGATTTTTTTTCCTCTCAAATCAGGTTTTATCAGAAAAACAGTTCATACTGAAATGTTTTAAAAGATGCTTTTAATAATGTACCATTACTTTCTTTCTTTTTTTTTTTTTTGACTGGTTTTTATATGCACAAGAAGAATCAACAGGATTTAAAAGAAACCAGTTTGGGATTTGAAAGGAGTGAATAAGACTAATCTCCTATTTAGGGGTTGTTTTTATGTGGAGGAAGTTGCTGTTTCAGGTTTGTTTTGTTTTTGTTTTTTTTTTTTTATAAATCATGTCTTTGTGGATTGAACATAACCAGAATAACATAGTCATGTAGCTTTATAAGTAATTGAAAAGCAACTTGGTAGCATTTGCACATCTGCAGTCCTTATATAATGAAAATACATTCAGCGGTTGCTTGAGGCCTGGAAGAAATACAGTTTTGCTTGATGGCAATTGTCATTTTTATTTTTGTGGAATTAGTTCAAACTTGGGCAGAGTTAAAGCTGGGTTTGTTATCACAGAATAGACAAAGCATTTTTTTACAATTACAGACTTTACTCCCCACTCCTTATGAAATTGCTTGCTTCTTTTAAGCAAACCTTCTTGCAAAAGGGAATATATTTAGGTCACAGACATATTATTCCATTCTCACTTCACCTTACCTAGATTTCAATATAATTTATCCGGTGCTTACACGGACAAATTTTCAAGGCTGTTTATGAAGTGTGGTGTAAAAATACCCAAGCTAGCTGAGGTATCAGCTGCATTTCTACCATAGGACTGTGGTGATCTGTGAGATTTTTGTTCTTTGTAGTACTGCGCAGTCTAATGTAATATTGAACCCTGAAATTGCTCTGCAAAAGAGATCAGCCACATTGTCTTGACTTAACAGATGGGATGAGTGAGGCAATAGGACCATCAGGTTTTTCCTAAGGAGAGTGTTGGATGGAGAAGTGGGTACTGCCATTTCCTCATTCAGGTCCTCTCTTAGATGGAGACAGTGAACTGGACACTTGCAAATCAGATATCTTCAAGTTTTTCATGTACTTCAGTTGCTTTGAACCATTCTTTGGAGAAATCTGCCTCTTCTTGGTAGTGATATAGAAGTACACGCTTCAATATATGTGGTTAAATACTTCCTAGCATGTCTTCTCCCTGTGCTGTATTCCTGTTGAAAACAACCAACTCTTTATTTGGTTGACTCCTGGTTTTGGCATTTCCAGGTGTATCATAGAATCATGAAATGGTTTGGATTGAAAGGGACCTTTAAAGAACATCTAATCCAACCTGCTCTGCTCTGCCACAGGCGTAGTTATCTTTCACCAGACCAGGTTGCTCAAAGCCTTGAACACTGCCAGGGATGGGACATCCATACTTTCTATGGGCAGCCTGTTCCAGTATCTCCATCATGAACAGTATTTTTTTATAATTAATTGCCATTAAGCCCTCAGAGCACAGTTGTTGGTATATATGGTATACGTACACATACACACATATTCTTTGAGAAGGTACAAAGAAATTAATATTAACTTTTTTTAAAAAAAATTGCAATGTTTGGAACTCTTAAAAGAATGTAAAAATTACTAGTAACATTGTTGGGCACTAAACTTAGCAATTTTTTGACCCAAGTCATCTTATGTTCACAGATGGGAATGTGCATTTTCCTAATTATATTAAATTATTTATTTGAATTCTATGATCAGTCAACCAAATCAGTAATATATTGTTATAAAAGTTATACATTTGGATTTGAATACTGTCTACTTTACATCTCGCTCTTGCTAGGCGGTGGGAAAGCTGTGAAGGAAAATCTTTTGGTTCAAGAGATATGATTGCTTTCATTTTCAATTATTATACTTTGCCCAGAGAAAATAATCTTGTTTTGTCTTTTACTTGTGAACAAAATTTATATATTGGGCCATTGTTTGAAGGATGTTTTAGCATGTTACTTCATATTGGGGTGAAATTTCTCAGGCTTGTATTCAGTCAAACTTTCAGTCATGTTCTGCTGTTGATGATATGACAATAGATAGAATAAGTAATTTTTTAAAATATCAGCATGAATACAATCTCTATAATTGCAGGGCAAGCATTTGAGGTATTCAGAGCCAGGTTTGAGACTGCCTCAGTGAATCCTGTCTTATGTGTAAGGTACAAGTGCTTCTTCAGTAGAGAACCTTCCTGCAAGTGAAAAATTTAGTAGTTTAGCAATGGTCTCAGGCCAATAATGCTGCTATTAATTTTCAGGGTGTTGGAGTGCATATGCATGTGTTTGTGCATATTTGAAGGAAAGCAGTTGCTAAAAGGGAGCTAGCTCCTTTAGTTTGTTCAATAGCGAGAAAGATTTCAATTGACTGTAAAAAGGTATTTTTAACACTGATGTATTGTATTAGCACCTGGGAAGTGCTGACTGTTCTAAATGTAAAATCTTAGCTTTCAGGAGAGGTGAAATAAAGCTAGGGCATATAAACAGCATTTTAGCATGTTAGCCATTAACTGCTCATGGCAACTGCCAATGTTTAAAAATAAAAGGGAAACTCATTTCTGTCTGGATTACAGTCCTCAATCACTATTTCTTGTATGTTTTACATTTGGTCTTTCAATAAATAATAAGCTTCCTTACTGGAGTAATAAAATCAAGAGAAAAGCTACGCCTCATTTATTACATGCAATTTCCACACATTTTGCTGATGAAGAAAATTTGTTATGTATTTGCTGTCCATTAAAGCATGAGTTCTTGCATTCATATTAGGGAATTTGAGCTCAGAGTTATTATCTTGACTACTCAGCCTAGAGAGATCTTAAATATTTTTCTATTTGCATGAGGGAAGGTATCAAATAATCAGTTCATTTAGCATTGTATGTTAAGTTGGGTTTTTGTATGTTGTTTTCTTTTTAAGTTATGAACCATCTAAGAAACTTCTTCTAGAAAACTGGTGAAGTATAATGATCATTCTTATATTCATTCATTTTCAATGAATGCACAACTAACACTTTGAATCCTGTGCAGCTTTGTACTAGGAACCCTTCTAAGTGGTTTTGGGAAATATCAAAACAACCAGAAAGCTAACATGTTTTCAAGTGGCAGTCAACATTTCTAGCTGGTTGAGCTTCTTTCAGTGTCAGGTAGACTGCCAGAGTACTCACAGTTACAGTTGATCTGTACAGGGTCTAGTGTTTCCTAAACTGGGTTTATTTGTTATCTTGTGTATTCTCAGGGCAGCTATCCAAGGCATACAGTTCCCTGTGCACTAACACAGTGGGTGCACCAGAATTGTCCCAAGCAGCAGCAGATAGTTACTGATCCTGGAGCAGATGATGTGACCTGCTGCCACAAGTCTCTTCAAGCAGCAGGTACCTCTTCCCAGGTGTTTAGCAGGCACGTTATGGGCATGCAGACTGTGCACAGCTTTTAGATATGGAGTGGGTCCCCAGAGCTGACTGAGTGCTGTGGTTCATTCCCCAGCTTGCTGCTGGGACATAAATGCTTTGACTTGACAGTGCATGTCACTTGTGTGCTATAAATTGGACAGTAAGTTTAGAGGGCTTAGGAGGAGTGATCATGTTACATGAATATTTTCCTGGAGGAGGCCTTTGCATTTCTCAGATACTACTCAAACAACTGCATCCTTCTGATACCAACCATGTTTTAAACTATCAGGGATAAACATAATGGTGGAGACCTCTTGCTCTGTTAAGTAGGAGTTAGTAGATGGATATGTATTACCAGAGAATCGATCCTCGGAGAACATAGAGGAGCTTATGGAGAATGTATGCAAAAATCATTCAGCCAACATGTGGCTGCTTTTCTCTAGAACTTGGGGGTTTTATTTGCTGAGTTAATTTTCTGCTGGGTTAGAGAGCTATGCCATTTTATAGGAAGGTTTGTCACGTTCTGGATCTAAAGCAGAGAAAGTTGGGGAAGCAACAGGGGGGATGAAGGGAAAGAAAACTAGGGCAGCATTTTTTTTTTATGATCTTTCTTTAGCCATTAGGCAGATGAATGGAAAAGATGACCAGAGGGATGCTCCTTTGTAAGGACCTTTGATAAGTAGCCGAGATGAAAACCTATTCAGGAGGTTCATAAATACCTCTCAAGGAAAGCCAGCAGGAAGACAGTTGACTATATAGCCTTGCATTGTGACTTGAAGGCTAATGAACTTGAGCTCTTTCAGACTAAATAGGTCAGGTGATGGCTGATTTCCTAAAGCTATTAATGCCTACTGTGCTACTGAAGCCAGTTTGGCTTATGTTACATTATGGTAATGTGTTTGCTATGCTATGTCATATCAATATACCTATAAGTTTTCTAGTTCTGAACTGAGACAGGAGTTGTCCCCATTTATGTTTGTTTGGGATTTTTTGGATATTTTTATAATGAAAAAGAGGTATAACATTCTTGAAATGCAGTGAGTTTCCTCCACAGGACCACGGTGTGATAATTTTACTCATTATATTATAATGAGCACTTGCTGTATTTATTGTGGAGCTTAATATATTTTAATTACTGTTGTGACTCCCCTGCAGAGCAAAACTTTAGAGTGTCTCCACGTACATGGTTCACTTAAATGGATTTCTTACAAGTTTTGGGACTTGTGAGCACATACTTATTTACAATATACAGCTGTAATTTTGCTTTTAAAAGCAGGGCATTTCTTAACATTGCAGAAATCCCAAAACATGGATGCTTGTATATTTAGCATTCATATTTTATACCAGGTGAAAGATGAGTGGTTTCGTTAAAACACTCTTGTATTAAAGGGCAGCTTGTAAATTTTTTGTTTGGGATTGTGGTGTATTCATTGAAATTATAGCTCATGAATTAATGTCATTTGGTACTCGACCCCCCCTCCAAATCTGCACCTTTTAGATTCAGGTTTATATTTTTTGAAAAATATTAGTCAATATTTAAGTAGGTTTATTGCATCTGCAAGCTAATTAGAGGAACTCTAATACAGAATTGGTTTTTGTCTTCTGAAGATTGTCAACATTCTGGCAACAACACTGTATTCAGGAAAATGAGAACAGGAAAAGGAATGTCATATGAATTGACTTGTAGGCAAGGTCTTTAGCCTGTCAGTCTATGTAGTCAATCTGTGTAGATTGCTGGTGATCTTGGTGTGACACCAAAGATTTTTATAATGACATTTCTGCAATGTCCACATACAGTGTTAGCCCTGAAGGAAACAGTTTGCTCCTCTCTATGCTTTCATGGTGTTGCCAGAAAAGTCAGATTCAAAAGTAGGTAACTGTTTGAAAAATACTGTTTTATCAACATTGAAACTTAAAAATATGGAGTGATTTTCTGAATTGGCAAAGTTGTTTATCTTTTGCAAAACCTAAAGGCCAGCTTCATTTTCTTATTCTAAAAACTGCAGTATTAGTAAATTCAAACTGATAGATAACTCTTTAATCAAATCATTCTGTTCTTCTCTGTACTCTTTCTCTACTATGTCACTTTTATTTGAACATCTTTTACCATCCCCAGAGACTTGCAAGCAGGAATTTACTGAATTTATGAGTACACAGCAATTATTTATTTTCTGAAACAGTAGATAGGTAACCAACTCCCAGGCAGAACGTTATTATTGCCTGACTACTCCAACATGAGGTCCTATGGAGTCCCTGAACACCAGACAGCTACCACTCAGGTAGGTAATTGTGAACCTCCATGGCATCTGCAGATGGGGCAATTGTTATTCCCTCTGGGTCCTTGTCTTGCCAGTTCCCCACTTTTTCCCTTACACCTTTACACATTTTTATGACTTTTTCATTACTGCCAACTCTGTATTTTCACTCCTGTCTTTGTGCTAGCTGTAGCTACATTAAATGTCCAAGTTCTTTTGCTCCATTTTTGTAGAGTCCTGAATGAGAGAACATCATATTTGGAACAAAGTTGGACTTTGAATAATTGCAGAAACAAGGAACTTCCTATGGATAGTTTAAATAAAATTTGGCCTCATCCCTGCTATAACTGAACATACACTGTCTGCAGGAAATGATAGTTTATGGACTGCATGTAATTACTGGCCTGTGAAGCTCCTGTCTCCTATGTATCTCATGCCAGTAAAAGGATGTGCTGTGTACCTGATGTGCAATTCTGCTGACCAATTTTAGCAATTGATTAAAAAGGGCAGAAAGCAAAAGACAGAAGAGATGAAATAATGAATTCAATAAGGAAATAAAAGTATGTCATTTAAGAAAGAGATTGAAACCTTTTTTTTAGCATATGATACAAGAAAAGAAGGCATGACTAAACCTGTTTTTTGCTCCTCTTGAAGTATTGTTCCAGATTATTGTAGGAAAGGTGTCAATTAGAGTCAGCTCCTTTATGCCTTCTTATCTTTTTCTTTTCACAAGAAGATGTAGTTAGTTTTACAGGTTGCCACATAATGAAGTTGATTTTTTTCCCCCTCAAGAAGCTATTTATGCAGTAGATATCTTACTCCTAAAGAGGATTACAGGCTTAGACCAAATAATCAGGGTTTGTAAATACTTTTTATGATATTATAAGCAAAATACTATCTATTGAAAATTATACCTATCTTCTGCTTAATTTTGGCTCACCAGGGCAAAATATATTTGCATATTGAGTTGGATCTCAACCTTGAGATATACTGAGATCCTCAGCCAAGAGCTTCAGCTTTTTATTGACACTTCTACTTAACAGCACAGAAAGAACTTCTGCAATGGAGGTGGATTCTGTTGGTATTAACCTTCCCATCATAAGCCCAAAGGGCTTCTGCACAGCTGCCATGATTACTATAGCCTGGATAAAGTGCACCAAAAATTTTTCTTCAGGAAGCAGGTCTTTGCAACAAGATTGACGTGAGGACTTATTCAAAAGCCTTCTTCAGATGTTTGTACCTCATTTTTGGATGCAGGATACAACTCTTGTCCTATCTGCAACAGCTGTAACAGTAGTGCTGGAATAAACTTTACAGATTTAGGAAACTGTTCCTCCATCCAGTTGCTACTGTCTGCTTTTTATGGTAAGGAGATTTCTTCTTGCTATAAGGATTAATAAATTCTGCATGTCAAATCTTTATGTAAACTAGGGGAAAGAGCCCTACTAACCAGACTAACTTTTCAACATTTGAAATAGATTAATGTTTTTTCCACATAGTATTTCTTATAGCATAGCCCAGTTGAAACTCATCAGTTTGGTGTGGGGGTTTTTTGGGTGGTGTGTAGTTTTTTTCTTTGTTTGTTTGGTTTTTTTTGCCTTCTCTCTGTACAATTTACCTTAAAATGATGGGTCTTTTTATATGTGTTACATGTTACCATGCAGGTATTTCCTTTGTCTTTGACTCTGTTCCTTGTTGCATAAACACATCCTTTAGTTTTTATTTGGTTACTCTGCAAGCTGTAAATAGCTATAACAAATACACCATTCCCGGGTGTAACACCTCAAAAATATTGTTATTGAGTAGATTCCCAAAGGCCCTGTGAGACTGGTATCTCAACATTTATTCAGTCTGATCCTCTACAGTTTGCACTTTTTCAGTTCAAAAGACCACATAATTCTGTACTGCCTACAGGCATGAGAGATTGGTTTTTCTCACAAGCAAAATGAATAGGTATTTTCAGCTCCCTCCATTTTGTTTAAAGTTTGTCTTTGAAAGCTTAGGATGATGAATTTGAGATTTCCTTTCAGGCACATGCTTATTTCTTTCCATCACTTATATTTTAAGGTTATACTTTTCATTCCTTATTATTCAAGTGCAGTAGAGGTTTATTGAACTCTTCCTTGTCAGATAGTACAGACAGACTGCAGTACTTCTCCTTTTGAAGATCTTTTTATACCTAAAGTGGCTTGTGGTATCTTTGATGTTGCCTAATTGGAAACTCAGAAGTGAAAAAATAAATAACTGAATGAAGAGATCATCAGCAGACCTAAGGTTGTACATAATCTAATTTTGCTTTCAATCATTCTTTTATTCTTATTCCTTACAGTCAGGTAACCCTCTTATACTATTGCTTTATTTATTTCTGTCATCCATTCCTCTGTTTGAGTCTCTCAATTATCTGTCTCCCACTCCATTGAACAGAAGCTCCTGAATTTGCATTTGTCTTCATGGTCCCTCTGAATCCATCTCAAACCTTTTAACTGACCTTCTTTTTAATGACTTGTCTTTCTCCAACAGTTATTTTTTCCTGTCTCATCTACTTCTCTCTCCTAGTTTAGGCTTAAGTTTCTTAGGACAGGAGTATCTCTCTTAAAATTCTGTAAAAATACACTTCGCACAGACAGCTCAGCAGAAGTCCTGCATCTGATTTGGGATTACCCAGTGCAGTGATGCAGCCTGGCTGCCAATAGTCACATGTAAGAGCATGTGGGGATCTGGTGGGCCCTGAATTATGGGTGAAAAGTCCCCTTACAGCAAGGAAGGCTTCCTGGTGGCCAGGCACAGAACCAGGGTTGGGGCATGGAATTCTCCTCTTCCATTGCAGTGGCACAGCTGTGCCAATTTTGCAGTGCTCCAAAACAAGAAGGAGGTCAAGAAAATATAGTGATGAGTGGGAGGCATTGAGGTTCTGAAGGATGTATTGCCAGGAGACAAGAGAAAGGGCACTGTAGGGAGCTGGTTGCAGCAGTAGAGGAGTCACAGCCAGGCTCCCCTGGGAGGTTCACAGCAACAGAGCAGGGGACAGTGACCACAAGTGTCACAGAAGGAGACTCCTGTTGGATTTAGAGGTAGATTTTCACAGGGAGCAAGGTTAAGCACTGGGATAAGTTGCTTAATGAGAGACCTCCAGCCCTAGAGGTTTTTAAAACTCATCTGGACATGGCCCAAAAGCAACCCAATAAAACTTAGAAGGTAGCAATGCCTTGGGGAGGAATCTGGACTTTTTGGATCTCCAAAAGTCCTTTCCACCTACATTTTTACTCTTATTGCTCACCTGCAGTCCTATGTGCAGTTAAGTGTTGACTTTATCATTTGCTATTCTTTAGAAATAGCAATCTGTAGAATTCTGTGGAGCTATCTGGCGATTTCACAGGGATAAATTAAGTTCTAAGTCTTCAGCACTATATTTTGCTGACTTGGGAATGTATTGCATCTATTAAGTGCTCATTTCTAGTCACTTTGGATGTGAACATCCACTTCAAACTTCAGTAATTGGAGAAAGCAGGTTAGAGAGACAGAGCCATTTTTAAAGGATACTTTTTTATGTGCATTGATTACTAAATCAAGTACCCTTCTTCCAAAAAATATATAGTTTGAGAGAGATAAGAGTATTTGTGGAGAGGTAAGAGCATAAGTGAATGGAAATTTCAAGACTGGGAGCACAAGAAGGATAAGTAACTTGTTTGTCATAATGACAAGAGCAGAATTGATTTATAGGGTTTCACATCTTTAAGGCCAAAGCAAAAGATGAACCTGTGAAGGTGAAACAAAATATTTATGTCATTTTGTGGTAAGATACAGAAAAAAGAGTGATGACCAGGAGGACCAAAGACTTGTTTGGGACTAGAATACTATCTGAAGGAAAGAAGTTTAAGCTCATGAAAAAAAATTGCTCAGAAGGACAACAGATCATTCTAGAAAATAATGATGACAGAAATATTCTTTGTGTGCTTAGAATATTTCCTTAGTTTCTAAGATAACCCTCTTGCTTAGTAGAGCAGAATTAAAGTCCTTCTTCTGATTTCTCTGAGTTTAGCATTAGTTTTTCCCCTCGAGCACCATGCCAGTACAATTAAGAGCGTTAATTTACAGCATGGCCTGGCAGAAGATACTAATCTGTAGTGCTTTTGTTAGTGGGTTGGGGCCTAGCTGGCATTAAGCATAAGGACAAATCAACCACCCTAAAGGACCAACTCTTTCTTCATTTCTGTATATGTTTAATAATTTCCTAATTTTCACTGCAGCTTTTGATAATGCTAAAGAAATGTTACATGTGTCGTGCATTGTGCAAGCTTTGGAGGAATCTCCAGCAACCTTATTATTATCTCTCCCCAGCATATGCTAAATAGTGTGGAGAAAATAGGTCTCTTGCAGACGGACACAAAAAAAAATGCAGACATTGCATTAAGAAAAACACCGTCTTTGTAACTCTTTATGATCTTTTACAAAGAGAATAACACCATGTTATATGTTTTTCTGCTTTAGGTTCCACAGGAGTGTGTTTTTGAAACAAAAGTATTTTTATATTACTCTGCTAAGTTGATTTTATCCTTTAGTTTTAATGCATTAGTTTTTTTTTTATTTTGAATGCGTGACCTATTAGTGGACAAGGTGCAGCTCAGTATCAGCTTAGTGAGAGTCCTCTCCATTCTGATTTGCATGGACTATTATATTTCATCTTCTCTCAAATACTATTGAATGTATTAGGTGGCACCTGATAGAATCATAATTGAGTTCAACTGCCAGTTCTGCCCAGCTACTTCAAAATAAATGTTTCTATTTCTTGGAAGCAGTACATATAGTATATAATTTTTGCTGTTGTAATGCCTCTTAGAAACACATAACTTCTTTTCTACTTTTTTGAATGAAAAAGGTAATTTAGATTTTTTTTTTCATCCCAGCATAGAAATCAGAGGGTGTTCTATCCAGACAGAAACTATAAAAGTAAAGACTTCATTCTTGTCTTTTCTTTCTTTTCCATGGAAGTAGTGTGTCATCTTTTTGAATTTATTACAGACTGTTGACCATGGAGAAAGAAAACATGGCATCTCTCTGGTGTTAATTAATGACTGACTGTCTTTTATCGAACTTGAAGGGTTAAAAATACTGAGTTAACATCACAGTAACATTGCTTTGCAAGTGTCTTTGACATTCACATCTAAAATTTACGGTCTCTTGTACAGAACCAGGACTACAAACAACTCCTAATCCAGTTTCTGGAAAGTTGCTATGTTAAATGAATATTTCTAATGCAATCTCAGTAAGATCTCCTTTTTCATTTCTAGCTTTTTGACTTAACTCACTGTCAGCCAAAAAGAAAGCTAGTAACAACTGTGTAGTTCTAGAAGTGTGAAAAGATGTCTGGAAAACTAGCAAAATATGTCATAGATTTGATGATAAAAATATTTCTTTCTAGATTTCTTTTTTTTTGCTTTTTATCTTACTGTGATTGGACCTAAATGAAAGTTTTCTTCCTTGTAACATTATATTTTTATCCCATGAGCAAGTGGGTAGTTATGCCTCAATATGAGATTAGGGTATTTTTCAAATAAATTTAGAGAACTGAGGAATGAACCCTGCTTAATGAACAGGTCTCCCAAAAATTAACTCTGAAGATAATGAGCCAGAAATTTTGCTGATTAATGCTGGATGCAACACTGGTGAAGTCAAAACAGCTGTACAGAATGTAACTTGGAAATAGCTTGTGAATATATGCAGAGTCTCTCTCTGGAATTTTTTTTTCAGTTCGTTCCAATACTTCCTAGTGTTACCTGAAATTCTTCATCATTGCTTTCAAAAGTCATTGTGTCTGTAGGTCACAGTGCAGTTGATATAATTTTCTTTGAGTCTAAAGATTGATTTATTTTTTTCTCTTCAAAAAATTTCTAGTCAAATATTACCCTGGAAGTTATGAGGCATTTGTCATGGTTGCTTCCAATGCTGTTGTGGCAATATGGTTAAATGTTCTTTGGCATGTCTTTCAGAAATGCAGGCTTACTTTGGAAGATAAAAGGGGATATAAACCTAGGTGGACATATGCTTGCTTGCAAGTTTCTGTGTGGCTATCTGTGCTCATATGAAGGCTGATTTTTTGATAAACTGTCACAAAAAAAATGTGGAGAGACACAGGTGCTGCACTGTCTTTATCTCACCATATTATTGTTATTTTTAATAATTATAAGAATCCTTTAAATTACATTCACTAAATTTGTATGCATAGTTGGGTCTAGAGCTGACCCATGAAATAATGAAAAAGCTTTTGTAGCTAGATGTACCAGTCTAGTTATTAAAGGTAAGGGAAAAAAGGTTATGGCCTAAAAAAGTGCACTTTTGAGAGACTGTTAAACTTTAATTTATTTTAACAGGAGATACAGGTAGCTGGTTGAAACTGATAAAATCATAGGAGATTTCTTTTCTGGCTCAGATCTGTTTTATGCCTTAGTTAGCTATAGCAATGCTTATCTTTGCCCTCAGTTTACATTTTTCAGAACACAAATATCTCACAATCACTGTAATCACAGAAATTTTATTATATAGATCAAGTTTAGTTTCCTACCAGAGATCTAAGAGATATCCTTTAGTGGTTACTGATCATACTTGTCTAGTGTTACAGACTTACTAAAAATCGTAAAGAGAGAAAGATCTAGGCATTGATCTCTACTTTCACGGATTCTTAACTTTATGTAGTGTGTCTAATTCTTTTCCAGTAGTGGAATAACTCAGTCTGTAATTCTGGACATCCAGATAAACCTCCAAAGAATCAGAATTGGGTAACCTGCTGGCGAGTAGGTGACAAAGGCTAAAAGAGCATCTAAGACTCAATGTTGTAGCTTCTTTCCTTACAATATATGTGACATAGTTGACATGAAATGGAAAGGTTCAGTTGTTAGATCTATAAAAATACCCACAAAGCATGACCAAGATAAAAGACACACAGAGTGGAAGGTCATATTTTCTTCTCAAATGGATGGTTCCTTGACTACAGGTGGTTTAGCAACTAAAACTTGTGAAAAAAACGGGGTTTTTTTAATCTTTTTTTTTTTTCCCCTCCAAGAGGGATCTTTTTGTTGTTATATCTTTAGAAGAAAGACTTTTCATTTCCTTTTCTATTATCACAAGTCCTGAAGTAGATGATTATTATTGTAGGATAACCTTGTCTAACAGAGTAACATCTGAAGAGGTGAAACAATGCTTAAAGGAAAGCCAAAGAGTGAAGAATGTCAAGATGTCAAGCATGTCTTCTGGATAGGTTAGAAGGTATTTTCAAGAGTACATATTGAAAGGGAAAGAAATTAGGTCCGTTGGATCTAACTCCAAAATACAAATGCTAGTTTGGCTGTGAAAAGTAGCAGTGCTCCACAGCGACAGGGTTTTGTCTGAGAAATACAACCAGCGATGTAACAAGAGCCTAAAGCAAGTCAGCTGTAGTTCAGATTTAGCCTGGTCATATAGAGGTTAATACTTTTTTCTTTTACAAGTATGATATTTATAATTAGTTTTATTGTTACTGGTTTGTTGATTTTGTTGTGTTTTGGTTTTATTTGAAAAAGTAAAACGAAAAAAGAAGAAACTGGATCTGTCAAGTGTGTTGCTCTGGGTCAGGATTGCAGATTACCACGAGTAGGGACCTCTCCAGAGCTTTCAAAAGTAAAAGGCTTCATGCAGACTGCTTTCAGAACTTGTATGAAAACATTAGCAGGAGAAAAAAAATCTTCCAGTGATTGTGAAGAGGCTACCTAAATATGCACAAAACATGCAACAACTTGTGTGAGAATTCAGGATGCAGGAAGAAGTTTTTACATTTCTGTAGAAGCTTTGAACATTTAAACAAATATCCACTTCCATAGTCTTAATTTTTTGGTCAAAGTGGACAAGAAAAATGGAATGTGAGTCACTATGTTAGGACATAGGTTGTCTTGGGTACATATCTCTAGTCTTGTGAAATAGGATATTTTGAAGAAAAACAAATGTCTTGATTATGGTTAGCACTGAAGGAAATTCTAACTCCCCAAATTCTCTTAATGCTGTGTAAGGAGCAAAAAAGAGAAGTATGTCTCAAAATATGAAAGAAACTAATATTCTTGAAAATTTTTCTTGGTTAGGTCATTAGTATATTATGTATTATACTGGTCAGTAAGAGCAGCAAAGTAATCAAAAAAAGGAAAGAATAATGAGCCTTGGTGTATTCTCTCACTGCTGCATAAAAGCAATTTAGTACATGGAAGAATTCTTTCGCAATATTTTAAAATCAGTAATTATCTCAGGGTTTGGTTGCAGTATATTTCTGATTTATTTTTGTTTTATCATAAATACCCTATGTCAGAGGGAATAAAATTTTGGTATGACATTGAAATATCTTAGCTGAAGTGTTAAGAGTAGGCCTTAGCACTTGCTCTGCAAGGCACTTCCAGGGGAAAAGTATGATTTACTTTCTCATAACTACGTTAAATACTTCTCGTGTTTAACAAAAGCAAAACTACAAAAAAATTCCCCCAAAAGCCTCTTAATCGTTAAAAAAAATAAAAAGGAATTAATATTTTATATTAGTGATAAATGATATGATTACACATTTCACTATTATAAGGATAATTTTTCATTTAAATATCTCCTCCTTTATTGTGCTGGTTAGTCACACCACTGCATTAATAGAAATGTGTTAGAAAGAATCTAGAACTGGGAGATGTAGCCCAACCATCTGATTATTTTTTTCAAAAGTTTTCAAACCATATTTTTTAATAACTAACACCTACCACTGTTTTAAAAATTTAGAAAATTTCTCATTAGGATAATAAAGAAGGCTAATTTAATACTAAATGTGTTAGATACATCTAAATAAGGGATTTACCTTTTATTACGGAATGCAGCATTTTCATTTGCAAATCAGAGGTGCATTTAATGTCATAGCTATATTGTCAGTAGATCTTAACTTCTGGGTTAATAAAGACTGATTTTGAATTATGTTGGCTGTGGACATTCTTACAGATTTTTTATTTCTTACAGATTTTTTCCATTTTATGAAAGGAAGGGTAAAACTGATGGAGATATATATATTTCAGATGACCCTGAGATACAGGAGGCAAGCACCTATCTCAGCACTCTAAGCTGTTGGTGTCATGCAGCTGTGATGCAATTCAGTAGCCTATGTCAGCACTTACGTAATCTTATGTGGTGTTTGTTCATTGTATGGTTTTACTCCATCACATAAATGAACAGAAACTGGAAAGAAAAGCAGCCAGCTTTTATATAATGAAGTTATTCAGGTGCTGATACATACTACTGTGAATTGTGATGGTTTATGATGTTTTCTACCTCTCTGCTTGAACGCAGGTCATAAATACAGTTCTTTTGAATTACATGATATACAGCCAAAGACAGACATTTCAAAGTGCACCTTGCTTTCATTTTCCAAGTTAAAAACATATTATATCATGAGGTGATTTACTAGCTGACATTTGGAAAGGACATTTGTCTATCTAAATTCAATCTGTTGCCTTCTAACCGCTTATGTGGTCCGCTAGTACATTCTCAGCTAACTTGTAGAACACATTAACAGTTTCACAATTGACTATGTCTTCTCAAAAGTGCAATGATATATCTGAAACCTGTTTTTATTAAAAGTTACAAATAGTATGTTTTTGGGTTTAGATAAATGGCAAGATAAAAAAGGTGTATTTTAATGTACCAACTAAGATCAGAACTTTGTGCTTTGAGGCCAGTTTGTGCAAAATGATGCAGTCATATATCTAATGTTCAAAGTCATGTCTGTTAATCATTCTACCTTTTTTAATATGCTTTTGCTTCTGAAGCTCATTTTATTATGTCTTAAAACTTCTATTTTTTCAATAAAATTTGCATTCTTCTCATTGCCCAATTATCTTATATGTTGTCAGCAAGGTCTTTTACTTACTACTGATTAGGATGGCATAGATTTTCTCAGCCCCATTGATTGCTGGTGATGAAGAACAATCTACTCTGTGTATATATGATCTATTTTCCATATATATAAAGCATATCTTTTTTTGGTAAATACCATATGGAAAGGTGTTGACACTTCATGTCATCCTTTATCTGTTTTTGTCACAAGATGGTGTCTGAGATGCAGTGTTTGTGTACACATAAAAGGACAGAAAATCAGCACATAACTTGCACTACTCTGATAATTCAGCAAGAGGCTTTTGTGCAAGTGTGGGTATAAGTGGTAACCTAAGTAAGTTGTCTGTTTTACTTGATTAATTCTTTTTCCCTACCAAAGAGGAAAACCTGGTCATGATTGAAGTGGCTTTATAATAAAACTGCAGAAACATAAAACTTTAATTATAGATTCACATGCTTGAAAGCGTAGTTATGGCAATTATGTGGAGGTTTTTTTATCCCTCCTGTCTAGTAAAACTGTAATTGAAAAACAAGGAGTATATTCATGATCAGAAATGTCTGAGATGGTTAGATTTATCCAGTTCAACAGTAAAAAATTGGCATAGAATCTTGAGTTAACTTCTGAACCTCTTGTCTTTTTTGACTGGTACCATAAAAAGAGTGTTAAATTATGTCAACAGCACATGGAATTTCATATATGGAAATGTCAATTTACAGAGCCATATTTAGGCTAAAAAAAAGTTTGTTTAGTCACAAAATACCTCAGACATATCTAGCTGCAATTCTCACCATCTTCACTGTTCACCCACTTTATTTTAAATGTTGTTCTTTTTTTTTTATCACTTACTCTTACTGCCCAAACTATAGATCAGATTTTATAGTTACCTGATCAAAATGAAATCTAGGTCTTCTTCTAGAGAAGTAGGAGTAGAGCTGTAAGTGTGAGCCTGAAACTAGGAAATTATATAGGAAATATTTTATGTCAAACTCTCAAATGTACAGATTCCTTGGGGCTGTAGGCTTTATTTTACCTCAGGGAATGTTTTCTGTCTGAAGGGTCAGGTTTATCAGAATGGTTATTCCTTTTCTGTTAGTCTAGGATTGTATCCATAAAACTTAGTGCAACTGCTCTATGTCTAACAGGCTAATTATACCAAAAGCACAAGCTAATTAATTGTCTGGAGCTCACAGTAAGGAGCTGTTGTTGATGCTTTCTTTATCTGTGGTACAGTTAAGTATTGTGCAGAAGTACACTTCTAAAACCTTGTCTGTGAGGCTTTAAAGACTTCTGACGTGCCAACAGAGCTTAGAGAAATTTTACCTGGATTCTAATAGTACTGAAGAAATTTTAATACTATTCTCTTTTATTATACTGCATGTTCATAATCACTGGATTATTAATGCTTAGAGATCTACAGAGATGTTCTTAAAAAATTAGAAAACTCAAACAATGTAAAAACTTCATTCATATATTTTTGTTTCTTTATGTTCACAGGCAGATGGTAAACTGACCAAGACATAATTTTCTTTTATATATATATATTTCACCTTATGGCCATTAATATTTTCTTTTATATATTGTTTGCACTGTCATACAACCTACAGGCCGTTGTTATAATGTGTGGAGAGGGGTAATGCACTGATGAAATTAAAATTAAAAGGTCTTTGTTGGAATTGCTGTGTCTCATAGTTCTTTTAAATGTAATTCCTAGTGTGGTGGTGTGTGTCTGTCTGGAAATACCTTTACATATATTTGATAGAACACCTTTTAAATTTAGGGAGTCAAAGAATCATGTGGGTTGGAAAGGACCTCTTGAGATCATCTAGTCTGCTTCCCCAGCTCAAGCGTGGTCAGCTGCAGCCTCTTGCCCAGGAGCATGTCCACTTGGATGGTGAATATTTCTGCAGAAGAAGACTATGACCTCACTGGACAGCCTGCGTTACTGCAGTAAAGATGTGTTTTCTTGTGTTCATTTTGAATTTCCTATTTTTTAGTTTATGCCTGTTGCCTCTTTCCCTGTCACTGGGCAGCACTGAGAATAGTCTGTTTGCCTCTTATTCATCCTTTTCCTTCAGATATTTATACTCCTTGGTAACATCCACTCAGACCATTTTTTCTTCTCTAAGTGCAACAGTTCCAGTTCTCTCATCCTTTTCTTGTAGGAGAGATGCTCCAGTCCCTTCATCATCTTCTTGGTCATTTGTTGAACTCTCTCCAATATGTCCATGTTTCTCTTGTACTGGGGAGCCCAGAATTGGACCCAGGACTCCAGGTGTGGTCACACCAGTGCTTGGTAGAGAGAAGGGATCATCTCCTTCAACATTACTGGCAACACAGCCACATAGCTGTGACAGGGATGTGATATTAGAGGGTTTTGTCTTTCCTTTTCCAGGGCTGCATTAAATATTACAAAGCTGGAAATGCCTGCCCACAGATGTCACCATGTTTTCAAAGTCAAGAAAAATCAATAGTTAGTAATTTGAACTCACTCAATAAGTTAAATTTTTCATGCTATGGAGTCCATAACTCAGTAAATATGTTTTAGTGGAGCTAAGAAAGAAGATAATTTCTTTTATAAAGCTGTGAAAGGCACCACTTAGAATTAATTCATGCAAAATTCTTACTAAAATTTTGCTGTCTAAGTAAGTTTATAGGTAATTTGATCTCACACTCTCCTAGTGCTGAGACTAATGAATGGCTTATATAGTCAATATTCATAAACACCCACATTACTGCTAATAAGATCTCTGAAAGTTTCCAACATATCCTTTGTAAAATGACTTGTGGAAAGCCATATAGTGGCTTCTTGATAATTTAATTTCTGTGTGCCACATTGCATAATTTTTTTAGTTTTTCTTTTGCTAGGAAGATAAAATGTAATTGAAAACTTAAAACTTCTTAAGATTAAAAACTTAAAATTTCTTTCATTTCCTCTTGTTAATGCTTTCATTTGGCCTTGATATTATTGTCATAATTGCAGCATACAGATGAAATGAATCAAAATTATAATTCTTCTTGGTTTGAAAGAAAATGTCTGAGTGAGACCAAATCACCTGCATAGTTTCTGTGAAAAACAAATGTTTGCCAATGGAATCAGGAGTAACAGAAAATAAAATGTATTTGTCAGCATGATACATTAGGGTGCCATTCTTAAATTTTCATTTTACTCCTGTGCTAAGTGAAAGGAGAGGAACAGGCTACGTTTTACTGATCTAGCAATAGAAGTGTTTCTGGAAGGGTTGGCTGCTTCAGACAGGCCTTATAGAATTTTGTAATACATAAAAGGGAAAATTAGCTGAGATGATGGTGAAAAATTGTTTGCTTTTTTGTTTTTATTTAATAGAAAATATTTTGTCGTTGTGTTGCCTCTGGTCACAGATGGTAAATGTGTAACTTCTCAGAGAAGGGCTTGAAAGGTCAAAGTGTCATTTATGTCCAAAAAGACCTTCGAAATCATTTAGTCCAACCATTACCCTAACACTACCAAGTCCACCACCAAACCATCTCCCTGAATGTCACATCTACAGGTCTGTTTAATACCTCCAGGGATAATGAATCCACCACTTTCCTTGGCAGCCTGTTACAATGACTGGCTACCCTTTCAGTGATGAAATTTTTCCTACTATCCGGTCTAAACCACCCTGGTGCAACCTGAGCCAGTTTCCTCTTGTCCTATCATTGAGACGGGTGAGTTATGAAGAGACACTGAGTATGTATTGAATGATATGCAGAATCTATGCTACTGTTTAGTACTGTGCTACATCTGATGAGCAGATCTTAGTGAAAGCACTTAATTTGCACCTTTTCAAAGTTGCTATTCTCCATTTGCTGTGTCTGCTATGCTTGGCAAAAGGGTTTTGTGTTGTGTCCTGTGAGTCATCAGATTTAGGAAGGAAGAGATTTGCAAAAGATTTTTCACATGAAATATCCTGCTATTTGTTGCAGACTGAAGTTTGGTTTTGTTGGTGGTTTTTTTTTTGCCTGAAAAGCTGGTGATTGTGACAAATACTGCTGTGTGAAGAGTTGCACTACAGGCTCTCTGGCAGATGATGTTTGCAAATTATGTCAGTTTTCAGAGTTGGAAAATGAAAGTGTAAACTTAAAAAACATTTAAAGTGTGAGGAACATCCAATTTATTAACTGAGCTCTGCTGTAGTTTCTATTTCTGCAAGATTTTATATGTACAATGTTTATATATGTATGTTTATTTCAAATATTTTCTCACTGAAAGTAGATAGAAAATATTGTTGAAATGGCATTTGGGAGGGAAGTTTAATGGTTTTTCCAGATACTACTTGAAGTCATTATTCCTGACAGCTAGTGCTACCTAAACCCCTACAGAATCTTGGTATTCAACATATCTTTGAATTGAGAAATTTTGAAGGCTAGGCATATCCTGACACCTTTTAAAAACCTATTTTATTTTATAACACTGCTTTTTCTTTTCCATAGCTCATAAAAAGACTATTAGACTAAAGTTGTGTGTGTAAATCTGTATTGGGGTTATGCACCTGAACTGTTGGACTAACCATATAGCATGGTTATATCTTTCTTCCTCTTTTTCTTCCTCTCTCAATGTTAACTTCTGTTAGGCATACCAAGTCACTCAATTGTAGATCTTTATATACACTTGATTTATGAGGAGCAGCTTACATACTTAACCCTCCCTATTCCTTAATAACTTTTAAATTATGCCATTTATACTTTTATGATTCTTTCTCAGTAAGAAAAAAAAAAAAAAAGATGCTGTCGGTAATGCGGTGTCATGTATGTACAATATGTTTCTATTTGTGACTCCCAAGAAACAGAAAAATGGTAATCCCCTTATACTGTGTTCTTACATTTTGTCCTGGAAATTAAAGAACAACAGAGTTTGTCTTAGTGTATTTTGATGAATTTTTTGTGAGTCTTCACTTTGCAAGAGAGCCAACATTATTCAACCAATTAAATTGCCTGGAATGGAGAAACTTCTAATATCTAGTGGGTAGTTATAACTTGAAATAGTGTGTACTGATTGCTCAAATAACTGTATAAAATTTATGAGGTTTTTTCTGGCTAATGAACAAAGTGAGGCAGATAGTATTATCAGTTGTTTAACTATTTTGCAGTATTGATATACAATTTCAGACAATGTTTCTTCTACCAGTGGAACCTGTTTCTTTGCAAGGACCTGAATATATATTTCCTAAATGATCCCACTTCCAAATGTCACTTACTAGAAGCAGCTTGTGCATAATAAAAATCATAATTAGGTCCTTTACTAGATAGGTAACAGACTGCTTTAGTTACCAGACATCCTTGGTGCTCATTGGGTATTGCAGTGCTTAGCAGTACTCTGATCATTTTGCACTTGTAATGATCAGACAGTAATTAGTTGTACACAGGAGGGTGTTTTGTCAGTAAAGGGAATGAATTCAAAAAACCCAACCTAAATTTTGATTCAGCCAATGTGGCTGAATTCTCCATATGTTTGAATTGTTACCTGAGTTGAGATAATTTAATACAGTTAGATTCCTTTTATGGCTTTTATTTTGAGCTTCTTCTGTAGGGAGGGCCCCCATACAAACAATGACACTCAGATGCAAGAGATACAATCTGTATTTTAGTTAAAATTACTTTTTCTTGGCATATGGAGATGACTTCTAACAGACATGGAAAAGTCTCAAGAAATAAAACCTAACACACATGGTCTAATTCAGGTATGGTCTAACACCTAATCTAATAATACCTCCTGTCTGTATGTCTGTCTGTTATCCTGCCCTCCTCCACTGCTAACAACTTTTTAAACCATTGGCCAGTTCTTGCCAAGTTTCACAGATGGCTAGAACGCTCAAAGATGTGAAATATCCTATACATTTTACAAAAATAAGTGCTGCTTCTAGAAGAAAAGATTGCTGTGTGATAACACCTTCTACTAAATATCCCACAATCAGGAAAATACTTGACTTATTTTGATTTAGCTATATATTATGATATAGCTATGTAGTTGTGATCTTTCCAGGGCTGCTGTGAAACAAGGTGCTAATTGCATCACAAAGGGACAGTCTTCAAAGTTGAGATGGCTGGGAATTAAAAAGGGCTTCAAATGATGAATTTTTTGCTACTCCTGCATATCTTGTATGTTTGGGGGTTTTTTTTAATATACCAGTGAAAAATTGTGCAAGGAATTTTCTTTCTCATTCATTCCTGGACTATAAGCTCTTCAGTGTTATTGCAGAGTGCATCCACAAAATGGTGAAGTTATTCCTCAATTATGCTAGTACATATGGAAGCAGATTTTATCATTTCCTTTACTGGATTTTGTTGAAACTTCTGGAGTCCTATTGTTGTAGTTTTACATTTTAGTAGGGCCTAGGTATGGTTTTATATTTTTTCCTGGGAACCACTTCGGGCCGGATGGTAGCTGGACACAGGCGTAGCCTCTCCCCCAGGTAATCAATTGGAAAGGCCCAGAGACCTGGTGTGATTCAGGGTCCTTTACCAGCACTGGTGGCTTCTCCGTGAGCTCAGCTTGGGTTGAGTTTGAGAAGTGGCGGAGTACTGGGGGGTCAGGCTCTGACGATGTACCATTTAGGAAGTTAATGACATAGAGAGCCTTACAGAGTCTTTCAACAGGAGACAAGATTTCTGTTTCTCTCCGTTGCTGGTTGAGGACTCTCTTGAGGGTTTGGTGGGTCCTTTCTATGATGGATTGTCCTGTGGGATTGCTAGGTATGCCTATCTTGTGTTTTATTCCCCATTGGTTGAAGAAATCTTTTAGCTTATGAGAGGTGTAGGCAGGCCCATTATCTGTTTTGATTTCTTCAGGGCCTCCCGGGGTGGCAAAGGCAAGGAGAAAATGCTTGATGATGTGGAAGGCATCTTCCCCTGCATGGGCTGATGCAAACACTGCCCCAGAAAACGTGTCGACTGACACGTGCACATGTATTGTGATTATTTTCTTTTCCTCTTACAGTATGTTTATACATTAGAAGTAGCTGTAGACAATGTAGCAACTTTTAGAAATGCAATTTGAATGAATTAGAAAATATCATCCAGAAGCTGAAGTAAAATATAGTTCTGAATGGAATACTGATAACTGGAATAAAATTTTAGATATGTAAAGGGTTTTGAACCTCTTAATATGAGAACACAGTAAGAAAATATGCTTTAAATGCAGAGAACAAATCTCAAAATTGACCAAAAGTAGAACTACTTTAATCTTTGACTACCAGGAGAAGGGAGTGAATGTGGACATAGGAGAAGGAATCTTTCAAAAGCATGGCAATTTATGGACTGTTAAAATAAGAACTTTAATACCTTATCGAAAAGGGAAACATTATTTTCATAATGTGAAACACCACTTTGCAGTCAAGTACCTATTTAAAACACATAATTTACAGAGTTATTACTGAAAAAAACTCTTTTTACTTAGATACAAAAAGGTCGTCTGCTGTTCAATAAAACAAATTATAAATACTCTGTCTTTATACTGTTAAGAGTTACTTAACAATGTCTTGATAGCATGCATAACATAGCACTATCACCAAAACATACTAATGGAAAACTTTGTCTGATAGTCACTTCCTAAAGACCAAATGTGGGTAACTCAGAAGTTAGAAGACAGCTTAGTTTAAGTAGTAGTTTCTTCAACACTGCAAAGATAGATGATGTTTAAGCAGAAGATGGGGGACTCTCCACACTATGGTTCACAGACAGGCTGACAAGTCAAGAAAGACTCAGATACCAGGATCAAGCTCTGAAACTGTCTCATTTTGGATAGAGAATGAAAAATGAATAGATTTTGCATGAGTATGTGTAGGGAGTGGATATATATATTTTTTTTAATGCCTGAACACAGCTATTGACGAAAATAGAAGAAACTCAGACTCCAAGAGCTGGAATTTTGTCCTATAAAAAGCATTGATTTAGGATTATTTCAGTGTACAAATATTTGCAAAGCATTAATCCAAATTTGTTCTTACAAAAAAATTCAGTAAAGAGTATCA
This sequence comes from Aphelocoma coerulescens, assembly GCF_041296385.1. Classification (NCBI taxonomy): domain Eukaryota; kingdom Metazoa; phylum Chordata; class Aves; order Passeriformes; family Corvidae; genus Aphelocoma; species Aphelocoma coerulescens. The sequence continues at coordinate 88,132,266 of NC_091015.1, forward strand.
GACTTTGAAAAAATTTAAAGCGTTGAAATTATAATGTAGAGTAAATAAGGTTTTTTTTTTGAAGACATGACTTTAGGATCTAGTTAATTTTGATATTCTTAAAAACATCTTCCACCACTACTTTCACATATGTGATCTTACCAAGATTAACATTACTATTTATTTATTTATTTATTTATTTCTCTTTCTAACTAGGGTAGGAGTTTGAAAGTTTCCTGTTTAATGTAAATTTTAATGTTTATTCATCATCTTGTACTTAAATTATATAACCAGGACACTGGTTATATACACTCTAATCAAATTTTAATTTTTCAGTGAATGGGCAGTCAGTGTCGATTCTGTTGTAACTAGTTTCAATAAGCCAGCACTTGCTCTAAGCCAGAAGGTGATCATGATGCTTATTCTGTATGTAAATACCTGGAAACTTTTCCGTTTTGAATTTCACTGTACTTGATAGCTGTTCTTTTTTTCTTTAGTCATAAGTGGTTTGTTTTTGATGGAGCAGAAACCTTGAATAAAGAATGTCCTTGCGATCATGTATTTTATTTCTATGTTTTGGGAATTGTTTTTCATTAGATTGTTAGAACTGTTTTCATTAGAATCTCCAACTAGACCTTTGCATAATGATATCACTTCAGTCTGAATAGAAACGGAACACCTGCCTGCTTTCTTTTCTAATCCTGAACTGTGTGATTTGGTAAATAAACCAAAAAAAAAAAAAAATCATTGGTAAAACACTTTAACATCTGAGACTATTGCTTTAACAGCAATTGTTGAACCATCCATTCTAATCAAATGTATCAACACTGGTTATTCAGGAGGTTTACATAAATAATTAAGATGTTTTACCACATGAAATTATCTTGCTTTCTACTCTTGTGAAATAATGCCCTTTTCAGAAGTTTTCAGTCAAAAAAGTATCTGGAAAAAAAAACAACCTAAGGTCTTAAGACCACAACATTTTATCTACATGTGCCATTTTAGAAAAAGAAGTATAAGGTTTGAAAATCATATTTCACAGAATCAGGAAATACCCTGAGTTGGAAGAGGCCATCAAGTCCAGCTCCTGACTCTAAACAGAAAGTATTCCTGGCAGCCTAAAACTTAAGTAACATACCAGCTTTGCCCAATTGTTTCTTAAATACTTACAGGCCTGGGGCCATGGCTGCTTCCCTTGGGGACTTTGTTCCAGTGCTTGAACACCATCTCAGTAAAGAACTTTTTGCTCATATCCAATCTGAACATTCCATGATGCAGCTTTAAGCCATTCCCTCGCATCAGGTCACCAGACACCGAAGAGAAGAGATCATCAAGTCCCTCTCTGTTCCCCCTCACAGGAGAAGGATGACACGTCCCTCATTCTTCCTCTCTCTAAGGAGAGTACACCTAGTCTCTTAAGTCATATACCCTCTAGGCCCTTCACCATCTTTTCTGCCCTCCTTTGAACAAACTGATATTTTTATATCCTTTTGCTATTGTGGAGCCCTGAACTGCACACAGTACTGAGGTGGGGTCATGCCAGTGCAGAGTAGAGCACAGCAATCCCTTCTTTCAGCTGGTCAGCTCTACCACGCTTAATGCTCCCCAGGACAGGGGTGACTTTTTTGGCCATCAGTTGTTGACTGACATCAGTTTGGCCATCAGTTGTTTGGCCAGACATTGTTGACTCCAGTCAATCTTACCATACCCCTTGTACAAATACTGTTCATGCAGAGTATCTTTGCTTTTTTCCCCAGAATAAAAACAGTGAAAACCCTCATCTTTTTCTTTGAGATAAATAGTTGGATAAAGACACTGCCATTCATAATTTTTTGCCTGTTCCCTATTGGTGCTACCCTTTATGCATTAAGAACTTACTGCACTGTACAAGATGGAATAGCCTCTGAGGTTGAGATCATCTGCTACAGAGAGAACAAGGAGTTTTATGTAAAAAGCTAAGGACAGAATATATTTTCTATCAGATTTAACTTAGGAACTTGGCTTTCCATGAGTTTATTTGTTCAGCAAATCTCTGTATTGCTCCATATTTTTCTTCTTGCTACAGGTGTAGCAACAGCAATATCTTCAAATTAGTGTTTAAGTCTTTCATTAAAACTTTGATTTACAAATACTGAGCTAGTGGCTGTGTAACTCTTTTGCTTCCCATGTAACTATAGTTTTCTGTTGATCGTGCTTTTGGCTCCTGAAGAGTTGATTTACATTAAACAGCCTTGGCAAACATGATACAAGTGTTTGGAGGATATAAGATAAACAAAATTCTTGGTAGTGGTTAGATTTCAACTGAAAGCTCCAATCTGTCTCAGTAGGGTCTGACTGACTTACTGAGCTTTTACCAGAGTGCTCATTATCACTCTGCTGATGTGTTTAACAGATACATTTAAGTCACTTGAAAATTATTTAGGTGTAGTAGACTTGCCATGCTTTCAATCACCATATTCTATGTCTCAGGAAACACATGGGTTTATGTAAATTATATTTTAGGTTTGCTTTGTAAGGCCCCTGAAACAACTTGTTGTGACTGCGCTTTTCATATATTTTTTAAGTATATATTTATAAACAAAACAGCATTATGGCTGTCAGGTATTATTGTGTATGTGTGATTTTCTAGTCTTTCAGAATGATATCCAGCTGTCATTAATCAAAATATATTTTCACTTGAATCTACTTGTGAAATACTTTCTGCATCTTACAGTGCTGAACTTAATGCCTCACAAAGTTTAAGCTCCAGTTATTTAGGCTACTGGCATGGGTATCCTGCACATTTGCAATGGACTGCAAGGTGTTACAGGAAAGGAGTTTTGAGCAAATGTTTCCCTTGCTCAAAAATTTGTTTGTGTATCTGTAGTCACCACAGCTCTTATGAGACTCTTCCTTGTTCTTCAGAGAACAAAGTAATTTATGTAAATCTTGGACTGTTTCTTTTTCCTCATAATTTGAAAGTATTATAAAGCCCGGAGGTTTTTCTCCTTGCCATTATTAAAGAACTTATACATCTACTTGACTGGATTGAGCAGTAGCATTGATTCCTTTACAGGAAGTAAGAAATGGATGTTGGATTTGTTCTTGCACACTATGTTAAAGATAGATTAGTGAGAGCTACTTTGAAGTCTTAATGGATAAGAAAAAGGGGGTAAATAGAAAGTTCTGATTCAGCAAGTGAATATGATAGGAGGACATATGTGAGTATTGGTCCTGTTTGATATTTGTTTCTGGGACATGACAATAATTAGTGTTCTGACAAATAAGTTTAAGAATAGTCCTGGATATGCTGTTTTTATTGTCCAGCAGAAGTAAATGAAACATATTGAAACAAGGAAATAGGCAAGATTTTGGTCTGTCAGCTAGAAGCTCTAACCATGTGAAAAAAAATAGCTTTTAGAAGGATTGTGATTTATGACCAATTGTCTTATTAAGAAGAAAAAAAAAAAAAAACAAACCAGAAAGGACTATGTAATGAATGTGCCACTTAATTTTCATAGCAACCAGTAAAAACAAATGTTTACCTGCAGTATGTCTTAGTTAATTGCAACTCATGAGTTTTACTTGAAAGGTCAAATTCAACATTTTTCATTTAGTAAAAAAAAAGTTAGGAGAAATCCTGATATCCTAAATACTTGCTATGAACACTGCTTTCTATAAAATGCATACATATAAAAATAATTGTATTTCTTTTTGTGTTACAAAACAGATGTATTTCCTGAGTACTTCTTGTACTCTCAGGATTTTAGAAAGAGAAAATTATTCTTGCTTCTATGAGTTATTGTCCTTGATTCTGGAGGTGAGAGAAAAGAAGATTCCAGAGAGAGTTTATTATACTAGTCCTATATTACATGAAATGTGGTACCAAACAGAAAAATGAGGAGAATTAAGTACAAGGAGTGTTTTAGCTACATTTTTAAGATCATCAACTACTCTACCTTTACTTTTAACACTTCAACCAAATTTTGAAAAGCCTCTATCATCAATTTACTCTTGTTCTACTGCATGATAGAGTAGCCAAGCTAACACTAAGACAAAAATGTAATCTGTATGGTGTATCTTGTAGTGACAGTGGAAAATTTTAAGGGAAGGATATATATCAACAAGGGGATATTTTTCCTGTGTGGATTTTTTTTTTAATGTTATATATCACATCTTTTCATAAATATGAGGGGATAACCTATAGTTATCACTTTTACCACATTCTCTCAGGCTATTATAAATACTTCTCACCCACAAAGTCTGCAGTGAATAGCCAACATTTCCTGTTCTCCAAAATTTCCTGAGGTTTACTCACTTTGTTTATTTTTGGTTTTGTTTTGTTTTTTAAATGTGTACATTTGTATGGAAAGAGTTGTGTTACCTCTGCATCTCTTTTCAAGTTTAAACAAAATTATTGTTTGGGCTATGCATTTAGTATTGTAAGTGAACTCTTCATTGTGCAACACAATTTTATCCATAGCTGAGTTGATTATTTACTATGACTTTTAGTATATCATAGGTAGTGCATGGTTCTGTACAGGTATATTTCCTTCCAAATCAAAATGGGGGAGTGGGAACAGTCATAATGCCTTTAAAAATTATTATTTGCGAAAACGTGGAATAAATCACAGCAGTAAAACTGATCTGCCTACTCAATAAATATACTAAATAATCTGTTGTATTTTGGAGAGTGGGTTTTTTTCTGCAATTAACTGAGTATTTTGTACACATGCATTTTTCTTTCCTGCATCCTATTCAAAAAACAACTCACGGTGACACTGACACACTCTATCTTCAGAGACATCACAGAATATTGTAATTCCATTCCTACAACATTGTGAAAGTTGATGCATTCATTTAAGCAGATCTAGAGCTGTACCTTGTGCCAGATCACACATTTCACAATGTCAGCCAAGAAGATAATTTACTAGGATGAATTTTGCATTCCAAGAATCAGTCTGAGAACATTTGCACTCCTTTAAGTATTCAATTTATGCCTCGTCACTAATCATGAAGACAGAAAACAGATACCTTAAGCTCTGGGCACTTATCCAGCTCCGCCACTTACTCTGGAGCATGGAGCAGTGTGGTTTCTGCTAGGGTGCTCTGACTACCATCAGAATCCCAAGCTGTAGGAGAGGGGTCTAACGTCAGTGTTATGGTCACACATGGAAAAAGCAGGTGTTTTCTTGTAACCTGACAGAAAACTACAGCTGCATCACTGTCGTATGGGAAGACAATTTTATCTCTTATCAGAACAGCAATATGATTAGAAAATTTCTTATAATGTTATATCCCAGCTCTGATAGGAAAAATATATTTTTTTAAGTTTATATGTGTATGTGTCAGTAAAATATTTGCTTTACATACAAACAACAAAGTAGGTAGTTAGTCTTTTTTCTTTCTTTGATTGTTCATCTCCTAATAATTTGTTTTGCAGCAATAATTTTTTCTACAGTGGAATATATGTTTCCCACCTTGTATTATTATATTGCCTTTGTTCTCTGACTTTCAATAGTCTAACAGAATACAACTATTTATTTTGAAAAATAATGCACTTTCTTATGTATTACGGAGTAAATAAATATAACCTTGCTGCTAGTCTGTGACAAAAGGACTATTTGGTATTATAAAACTTTAATGAGGAAGAGCTTTCCAAGCATAAGAGATTTGAAATATTATAGAAAATTAGATATTTTTTGTTATTTAATATTTCTGATTTCTCCTTTTTATTAGCTTTTTTAAAGGTATACTCTGAATGTGTGGTACTAAAACCTTTGGAATTTTTTTTTTTGTGTTTTTTTTTTTTTGTATTTTTTGGTTTTTTCCTCTTTTTGATGGTCAAAACTTGGGAAAATATTGTTTTAAAGCAAAATGGAAACTTCTGAAAAATGTAGATTCAAGACATTGAAATAATAAAATGATTTTTTTTTGCTTAAAATATGACTAAATATGACTAAATATATTTCCAAATATTTGGAAAAAGTTGAATATAAGAAGGTGATGTTGTAATGTACATGTATACAACAACAATTTTCTACAGAATTTAAGCATTCTATAACAAAAACTTTCTGCCCTGATTCAGCCATGGGCTTAGTAGAAAACAGAAAAAAAATTGTGGCCTGGGACCCATTCTCTGTAGTAATTTTCTTTTGAATATGGTGGAAGTTATTTTTATCCTTGGCAAAATACATAAGGTTCTGCTCATGAATTTACTTTGGCAATGACCCTTCGTGGTTATTTAAGCTTCTGCTCCTCAATGTCCTTAATTATACAATGGACCAAAATTTATTTCATTACTAGTACAACAGCCTTAAAAATTACCAGCTTATTTAAAAACTCTTCAGGTTGATGGTATTTGTGCCAGTTTGGGCAAATTTGGAAATACATCCTCTGAGAGAAGGTAGGTTACAACCAGCCCTACCCTACCAGGTTTGGGAAAAAATAAATTTTCCTCGAAGGAAAGTGAAAGAGATTAAAACTATTTATTTAAAAAACACACAGGAAAAGGACAACAATGCCAAATAATAATAAAACCTCTCGCTCTGTTGAGAGAAATCTGGGAAAATTTCAGAATCCTTCCATAGATCTCTCTCCCCATCCTTGGAGCTGGGTCATTGTGGGCCCACCTCCAGGGCCAAGGCCTCGGTGGAAAGTCCTCCCAATGTATTCTGATGTTGAAACAGTCCAGCAGAGAAAAAAAGGGAAAAAAAAATAAAATCCCAGGAAAACAAAAGTTCAACTCTCCATCTCCCTCCGGAGAAAAAGAAAGCCAAAAGCTGGCTAGAAAGCAAGGAGTGCTTCCTCCCACTCCTCTCACCAACAGAACGCAGAGAAGAGTCTGTATCTCTGTGTCCTTGAAAAATGAAAACAAACTGCAAACTGCTTTGAAAGTTTTGCTGGTTTTTTTTTTTCTTTTCTCTTCCCTCTCAGGCTCCATTTAAAGGCACAGAAAGGCACAAAATTAATTTCTAGGCATAGAACAGTGACATGGGATACAGCATCATAAAGTCACCCCAAGACAGTATTCCATGTGAATGCTTAGTAATTAAAAAAAAAAAAAAAAACCAAAACCAAAAAAAACTAAGGTGAAAAATCAAAAATCTAGGCCAAATGAAAAGGAAGCCAAAACCCCTTAATTTTACAGAGTTTCACAGGTGTGGAAACAAAATTTTTTATTCAGCCTCCACTTAATGCTAAATTATTTTATTATTAGAGAATATGACAGGGATCAACATACTGGAATGATAAACTGCCAGTGATATAACCATGTGCATTCCTCACCCTTTTTTTTTGTCATTCTTTCTAAAAGACCGTAGTCTTTAATTTTAGAATAGCGTTGATATCTAAGTGAAGAATAAGGCAGTTGAAAGGGTGAACTGGAGTTTAAATTGAAACAGTTTATTATCTTGGAAGGTAGGTACTTTTGGTGTTTTATGTAATAATGCTTTGAGCTTCTCTTCTGGATTTCGTGTCCTTATAATTCAGATTGAATAAGAAATATTTCAAGGCAGATAAAAGAGAAGGTACATTACAATTAAAAAGTAATGAAATATTGTTACATAATGTGTGTGTTTATGTGTGTGTGCAAGAATACTAGGCATGCTGCAGTTATGTTTTAAGTTACCTTCTTTGCAATTCAGGGAACCACAGGAGTAAATATTATAGACTAACATTTGCCAAACACAGGACAGTTGAATTAAATGTTGTCTTCAGCCAAGAACTGAAATACCATCTGCTCAGCTCAGTTTTATGCAAGTGCTCTGAACCCATTAGAATTAGCTTCATTGAACATTTCCTCTTTTTTAAAATCGCACATAGTGTGATAAAGCAATTGCAGGACCTGTTGTAGAAGAAAACATCTAGGCAGGTTGCCTTCTTAGTTAATATGCAGAAAACATTTGGTTATAGAGGTGTTTGAGTTTTGCTTGTAAAATACCTCCTTTTCATCTGTCAACCAAGAATAATTTCTAAAATTCCTGGGACCAATGGACATTCAGCCATCATTCCTGGCATCACCGGAGCAGTTTCCTTTAACCTAGAACCTTGAGGAACCATGTAAGACATGGAGTTTTTTGCAGATAAGGAGTTTTACTCTTCTTTTCCCTCCCTCCCTTTCCTATCCCCTCCTCAGTCCACCTGGAAGTATGAGCATGACTGAAAGAGAAAGCAGGGATTCTACCTGTGCAAATTCTCAAAAATTATTCATTTTAGATCCATGATATGTGTATGACTTCACTGGCTATTTACACTTCTAATATATTTTCTGAGTTTCACTGAAAAAATTTCTTTCACAGTCACTGGCACAAAGTAAGGAGTCCTCCTTAACTGCATGCCTTTTTTCTCCAAGGAATCAAGGATTTTATGAACCAAATCACTTATTTTGTTCTGATGTGTGTTTTCTGCTCCATTTATTAAAAAGCGGTGAGCTATTTCTTCAGAATTTGTTTGAGGGAGGAAGAAAACAACAAAACTTGAAGGAAACAGGGATGTTAAGTTAATGTTATTGAAGTCAATCACACCAATCAAACTGATTACAAAGTGACAAGCATTTACTCCTGGTTTTCTCCACCAACTCATAAAATTCAAATTAATTCATTTTTTCTCTTTTTACAACATGTTTATTATAATATTCATAGAAAAAGTTATTGAGTTCCTCAGAGCTACAGAGTATATAAAAAAAACGATGAAGAAGATGCTTCCTAAATCATACCAATCTCTTAATGATTAGGCACACAAATACCTTGTAAACTAACAGTCCCAAAAGGATTTTTTCCCCTGTATTACAGCCATCAAAACACCCAAACTGTCACCTCGGTGTCTCTGTGATCTCTTTTGGCAGCATCATCACAGGAATTCCATTTACCCTATTTTGATTTAATTGATTGTCCAGAGTTTGCAGTTGCACAGCTCCATCCAAGAAACTTTGGAAATGATGGAGATATTCAAGAACTGTCTGGACAAAATCCTGTGCCATGTGCTCTAGGATAACCCTGCTTGAGCAGGGAGGTTGGACCAGATGACTGACTGTGGTCCCTTCAACCTGACCCAGTCTGTGATTCTCTGATATTGAGGCATGAAGAGGCTTATTGATGTTGTGTAGGAACCTGAGTGTCACAGACCCTTATTTATTACCATTTTTCCATTCTTCTTCTCCATGCTACATTTTATGTGACTATAGAAAAACTGCTATGCATTTTTGTAAACAGGGAAAGCTAAAGGACTAGCTGCTGCCTATGTGATTATCCCATTGTATTTTATATTTGGTAGTTAAAGAAGCAAAAATCAAATACCCCAAAACCTTCAGCACACAAAGTCATCAGGGACGTTTTTATAGGATGTGGTTAATATTGATCTTTTTGTCATAAGGACAGTGTCAGATACTGACTGATCCTATGCTTGAATTTGTTGATGTCATCTACTTTTCACAGGTGAAGGGTTTGTTTCAATGGCCTGAGAAGGAAGACCTTTTTCTACTGTGCCTTGATGTATACTTGTATAAAAGGGATCCTGAGTTTTTAATTCTCTTAAAATATTAAGTCACAGGGGCAAAAAATAAAGTGAATTTGTAGTAATAATAAATAGTATTTCAAAGGCCATTTAATTTTCAAACCAGTGTGAAAACAGCTGGTATTGTGTTAATGGAGAGAAAAGAATATAGGAAAATCTTCCTTGCACTAAAGTATGAAATCTGTGCCTTAGTCTGTTCACACCACGCTGCCTTTGCAGTAATGACTCCCACACACTCATAGAAAGGATCACTGCTGAAGCTGGTTAAGGCTCTCTGTTGCTCATTCAGCTTCCTGTAATGACTAACAAAGGACAGGTTTTAAACAATATGAGGTGGATCTCAGTGGAAGGAACCACTTTTGATCAAAGGTTCTGATTTTAAGACCCAACTCTCTGAGGAAGCAGGAGGAACCCTGTCCTGAATCTTCTGCTGTGAAAAGTGCAGCAGGGTTCACTGTGGATCAAACACACTGCTGTAGTCCCAACTGAACCACTTTATCAAAATTAACTGGAAAAAGTGTATCTTTTAATTCAATTACACGTTCCTGTAACTGAGCCCTCCAATTCAAATGCAGAGTGCCCATATATTTTCTGCTCTATCTGAATGGGAGAAATGGGAGAGAGACCACTGAGAACAGTACTCAAAGGCACAGAAAAGCTATTTATATGCAGGAATATAAATACAGTCTGAAGGCAAAACCTGATTAAAATTGATGTAGAATATATCATGGATACGTATAGATGGATTGAAAAGGGTGCATATTCAGATATAAATAAGTGGCTTATTAAAAAATGTGCACTTTTTCCTTCTCTTGTGACCTTTTCCCAGTTCCATGTTTTTCACTATTATGTGTATATACAACAAGGAGACAGGTGCTGTTGCATATAGAGAGATTTCAATTTTAATTTGATTCAATGTTCTCTGTTTTGTACAGCCAAATCTGAAGGACTCTTTCAGCCCATTCAAGTAATCGACATTAATTCAAATAAATAGTTATTTATAGCTATGTTTTGTAACTTAGGTGAATTAGTATTACACACACAAGACACCTTTCTTTGTCCAAATAAGCAAAAAAACCCCATTTTCCCTCAGTAAGTGGCATCACTTTTGAGAATATTTCTCTAATAACCTCATTTCACAGCAGCTGTCACACAAATTAAAGTCATATATGCTGAATGCATGTAAGAAAAGCTGCAGAGAGTGCATGGGTTATCCGATGGTGGATATTTTTGTCCTGAACTCAGTGTTGAGAGCTAGATTTATTACATGAACAGAATCTTGTGTGCTGCTGTATTTTTGGGTATTGTCCTGCAGTGTGATTATTTCCTTTGTTGTTACGCAGACTTAGACATTAGAGAGATATCATTATAGCCAAATAAACATTTATTTCTTTTACAGGGTACAATTGAGGGAAAAAATAAAGTTCAAGCAAAAAAAAAAAAAAGATTATTTACCTCTTGAAGGAATTTTCTTGTTTTACATATAGCTTGTTTCTGGAATTGTGACAGCAGCAGATTGTGAAATTTGTTCTTAAAGAAGCCTTAAACACTATTGTTCCTAAAATTTCCCTTAGTGGTGAGCCTTAAGAGCAATAGAAAATTTTCTTACTGATACAGCTGTGATTACGCCCAAGTCACTGTGGATCTTTTCTAAGTAGCGAAAACATGATTAAAATTACCCTTTATTTTTTGTGGAGTGTTCAAGTGAGTATATAAAAGAACTAAAAATAAAACTGGTATTTTTATATTTTCTTTTGATGCCTTTATTAATATTTTATAAACCTTTTCAAATTAAAGCAAACCACAAAGAAGTGCATGGTAGCTTAGTGAATGAGAACTTGTATTCCTGTATAGGTACAATAAATTATTAATTTTTATTTCTGTAATTTAGAGTGAGTCCAAAGAAGCAAACACACAGAGGGCTAAGCCTACATAATTTGACCTCTCTGCATGGTTGGTACACTTTGCAGCTTACATTTGAGGAGCTTCCTTATTATTTGAAAAAAATAATGTATTTCATCCAGTAATGTATATGTGAAATAATTTATATACTTCTCTGAGCTTGCTATTGCACACTGCTTTCTACTGAACATATAAATTCATGCACATTATGTTCATTATAAATAGACAGGATGATCTGTAGACTCTTAATAAAGTGACTGAGGTGATTTGCTTATGGCTATGCCTTTATCAACTACAGTAAAAAAGTGCATTGAAGAACATGCAAAATAGTTTTTCTTTTATTCTTGGTTACAGTTCCAGCTTTACTTGAGATAACTTTGAGTGATCCTTCTCTCCCTAGTTCACATTTTCCAGTGAATCAATCCAGCTTCCTCAGCTGTGATCTTCATGCTTCTTATCCGCTAACAATGCCTTTGAAGGTGCTGTAGAATCCCAGGGAGGATCTTAATGAAGTTCATTTATACTGTATTTGGAATTCAGAGTAGACTTGTCTATTTTCAACACCTATTTTGGGTGCAATTAGAACTGTGTCCATGCTCACTATCTTTACTCCAGTTGCAAAGTCCAGTCCACAGAACAAATGCTTGTATGGCAGCAAACTGCAGGTCCATATACTTGGGGTCTTGGTTGTCCAAGGCAGAATATAAGCAAACAGCAAAGACTGAGACTGTGTGTTCCAGCCTGCACAGATGAATGAACAGCAAATTAAATGTGGGGCAACCATGAGAAGAAAGGAGGAATTGGTGTGATTTTTCACTTTCTCTTTTCTGGCCTTTTTCCATTCTGTCACTCAGTTCCTCTTGCTTTTACTTTAAAAAGATCTTTTTCGGAAGAACCATTTGGCCTGCAGACTAGTCAGCTCCTCCTGAAAGTGTGTGAGAGAATAATATTCCATCAATGCTTTCTTCCCCTCTTATGTGTGCTTTCTTAGGCTGCAGTTTCTGGCTCTGAAAAATTTATTTTAGAATTCCTGCTTAAATTTAAAAAGAAATTGAAGAGGATTCTTCCTTTTGCATGTGAGAAAGATCTAAAACATTATTTCATTGTACCTCCAGACTCAGAAACCAAATTAAAATAGTCTTCTTTTTTTCTTTTTTTTTTCCCCAAAGCTGATCTCTAATAATTTTGTGCTCTGGGTTAGCTTGACTTCTGAATTACAGAAAATTTGAGGCATCAAAACAAAAGTCATCATCTTGATAACCCATATTTCTATGATAAAAGGCATCAGTATTTTTTAGTTAATGTGCAGAAGGGAATGAAAGAGAAGCTGGGAAAAAAGTATCTATGTGCACTTCTCGCAGGAGAATATCTGCACATGCAGTGTCTGGAACAGCATAGAGTGGGGATTTCATTACTGTTTATTTATTCCCGTGCTTTATACAAACCCAAAGCTGTCATCCCAATTATGTATATACTGAAAAATATTTTATTTAAAAAAACCAAAACAGCAAAACTAATCCTCCTTCATCTTTTTCATTTCTCTAGCTGACCATCTGCATGCCACTTGAGGGGAGTGAGTGAATAAAAGAAAATAAAGTGTTACAACAAATTTTAAAAAGCCAGTTGATTCAGGTAAGTGATGTACCTTGTAGGATTTAGCAAACTAGTTTAGGTGAAATGAATAGTTCTGATTTTAGTCATACACAGAAGCAGATACAGAAGTGTCACTTGTGTGTATCCCTACCACACCTCTGAATAAAAAGCTAGCTGTCACATCATATATGAAATAGGTTTAAAAGTTTTGGTGTTTTTACCCACTGAGAGACAAGAAAAAATATATGTGATTTCATGGTATTTAATCTGTGGATAAAAAAAAAAAAAGGAAAAAACCCAACACCTGAGGTTACTCTTCCCATAGAGTTGTAGAATTAAAATGAATTGTTTGAATTGCAAAAGTGCTTGGAAGCTAGAACAGTCTTTGAGGTTCAGGCAAGTTAATTAGTGCAGGAGTAGTTCTTTTCATAACAAATGAGAACTGTGACATTTTATGTTAACAGTCACTGGAATAATCTGGGCTAAGGAGTGTCTTGATTGCACAAAGCTTTGTCTTGGTGCAGTTACAAGCCAGCATAGAGCTGCCCCATGACATCAGTAATGATTGTGGGGCAGACCAGCCTCAGTTACATAGTGGAAGACATCTGCTACAAACTGCATGTCCAAACCAAGAGAGTACATAAATTCTCTGAACAGCTTAAGGAAGTCTCATGACTGGAAAAAATCACGGAAAATCTTACCAAATTTGGTATCTGCTGGAAGGGCAACACAACATGACAGAGTGCAAGCAAACCAAGATATGCCCGATGTGTGTTAAAGACAATTTCTTGAAACAATTAATCAATAGGCCAATTAGGGTGGATGTTCTGCAGACCTGTTATTCACAAAGAAGGGGAAGAACTGGCTAAAGATATTAAGGTCCCTGATGGCCTTAATTGCAGTGACCACAAGACTGTAAAGCTTAAAATTTTGGAAAAAAAAAAAAATTAACAAGTCAAGTAGAATCACATGGACTTGGGGAGAAACAACTTTGGCTTGTTCAGGAATCATCTTGGCAGGATCCCGTAAGAGTCTGAACTGGAGAACAAAAGTGCCATGGGGAGCTGGTTGACCTTCAAGGACAATGTCATCAGTTAGAGTGGTCTATGCCAGTATGCAGAAAGCAGTCACACAGACATTGCAGAAGACCCACACTGGTGAACAGGAGAATCTTGACTGAATATAAGAAAAACCAGAATGTACACAGAAGGTAGAAGCTGGGATGGGCTTCCTGGTTATTTCCCATGGAGGCATTGCCCAGGTGTGTAGAGGTGAGGTTAGGAAAGCAGTAGCTCAGTTGGATCAAGAACTATAAAAGAAACCGGGTAGACTTTTATGAGAACATTGGCAGCAAAAGGCAGCCTAGGGAAACTGGGCCCATTGCTCAGTGGGGCAGAGGATCTAATGACAAAGGACATGGAAAAGGTCAAGCTGACAGAAAGTTCATGAATTTCAACAAAGGTGAATGCTGAGTCTTGCATCTAGGTTGGAATAATTTACCATGCAGAAGTATGGGCTCCATGCCAGGAGGGTAGAAAACGTCTTTGCAGAGAAGGTCATGAACAGGTCTTGGTAAAGGAAGCTAAGAAAAGACAGCCAACTGCATTCTGCAGAATATTAGCAAGAAAGAAGCCAGTAGGCTGAGAGGAGTAAACCTCCCCCTCTATTAAACACTTATGGGACTGCATCTGGAGTATTGTATGCAGTTTGAGCACCCCATAAAAGACATTGATGTCTTGGACCAAGCTCAGCAAGGAGCTACTGAGATAGTCGGGGGTGCACGTGATGAATGAGGAGAGGTTAAGAGAGCTGGGTTTGTATAGTCCTAAGAAGATAAGCTGCAGGGAGGTCTTACTGCTCTCTTCAGCTACTAAATGACAGAGAAGATGGAGATGAATTCTTAATGGTGCATGACAATATAGCAAAATACAATGGGTACAGTTGGTGCATGAGAAATTTTGGTCAGAAGAACATAAATATAATCAGAACAAGCAAGTGGTGGAATGGGATTCCCAGTGTGGTGTATAATCTCCATGTTAAACATATGCTAAGATTGACTGGACAATTACCTGAATAATCTGATCTCCTTGTCCTTACTTTAAACAGTGGTCCCATCCAGACTACGTAATTCTACTGCTCTATAATCAATGCTTAAAATAAGATAGATCATTAAAAACAAAACCAAACAAAGTGTCATGAGTGTAAAATAAATATTTGAAGTACCAAATTTTTAATCTTAAAATTTCTTTTATTGTTTGAATGTAAAATTTTGCCATCTTTCTGAGAAACTAGATAGAAAATGAAATGCAGCATTGTCCGTTTGTTTCTGGCACAAATAACAGAAGGTGTATGGAAAAGCTCTTGTTAGGAGCTTCTGAGTTTTCCGTTCTGATTTCCAGAAAAGAGTTGTATGCAGAAATGTCAAGAAGAGCATTGAAGAGACTTCTGGCTTTATCTGAATTGAACTCTACTGTAAAAAAAAATCAACATTTGTTAATTATTTATAATGGGCTCACAAATAAGTGGAAGGAAAACCGATCATACAGTGCTGGGTTTGTGACCATATTTTGATTTTTCACAGTTGCTGAAAGATCGGCAGAGCTTTTTGTATGACAGATATTTTTGTTACATCCAAACATCACTCAGTGAAAACCATTTCCTGCATTCTTATTAAAAGAATTTATTACTTTATTAGAAGTAGAGCCAGGACTTTGATATTACTTTATCATTTCACTGCACTATTTAAACAAAGAAATAACAAAAATATTCCTGGTTAACCTGAAATTGAATCTGCAGTAAGCATTCTTAGTCACTAATATTTCTAGCAGTAGAAGTGTACTCTGTTCCTAGTAAAATTATCTGAATATCTGAGGATATAAATAAATAAGCTCCCAGTGGTAATTAAGGCTGACATGGATTTTAATGGAGGCATTGAGGTTTTTTGGTTGGTTTGGTTTGTTGTGGGTTTTTTTTAATCCATTGAACTGAGTAATGTACTCTCATCTGGACAAAATATTTCAATGCTGTTAATTTGCCAAGGATTCTGGGCTCTAAGGAAATACATAAATAAAACCCAGAGGTTTATTTCTCTCTGAAGAATAAAACATGAATGTTTCTGTTTAACTGTAGTGATTATACTGTGCTTAGTCTTCAGCCTTTCACAGTTAGGTAAATAAAAATTTATTTTAATTTGCCTGAAGTACATGAGCAGATATACATACTCACATTATGTCAGTAAAGGACTATAAACATTTTTTATGACAATTAAAAGAAAGAAGTATTTATAGAAATATATTGATAATTTTTGATACTGAAGTAGTGGAGACATCAATTTTTATATGTTATTAACTGCAACTTCAACAGCATCTTGATAAACCTTAGAGGCTTGACTCTCAAAATTGTCAAAATTATAACCAAGGACATGTTGATAGCTGTGGTGCTGTTTTCTACCTAGAGATGGACTGAGGGAGGTGACCCTTCTGTGAGGTTTGTTGTAAGACTTTGCTGCAGGACACAGGATCAGACTGTAGCTATAATTTTACTTCCCATTATCTGTCAGTTAAAAAATCTGTTGGGAAGACGTCCTATTCACAGATTTCTTTATAGTACAGCCTAAAATTACATATTTGAGTGTATTCAGTTGACAGTTACATGAGAGTAATGATATAGTTGAGAGGAAATATATACTTTGAAGCCAATGAAAGTTAGTTCCATGAGTGAATGGAAATTTTCTTAGAACATGCCCTCCGTGGGATGAATATAATTTAAACGTAGATGAAACAAGAAATAGTCTTATAATTATACATATTGAAAGGCTATTCAAACATTAACAGCATGCGATAATTATTTTTTACAGTTTTATTCTTATGTATTCTGCAATTTTCAGTTTGCAATATTTTGCTGAAAGCATTGCAGGCTAATGGTTTTCAGGTGTGATAGCCAGGGTGTGGTGTACCTGAGAATCCTCTAATAACTTCTTACAAACTGGTTGTTTCACAGATACTAAACTTGATTGATTGACTCAACTACTTTGCAGTAATTATTGGAGGCAGGGTGGAGAGGAGGAGTTAGTCGATTGTTGGGGAGATCTTGAAATTGGCAGATGATTTTCCCATTGAGCTAGTCAGCTTCAGGCTGCATGAACCAGCAGCCTCTCTGACTTTTGCAAAAAGAATGTGAAAATCTTTTCCTGAGCAATTTTAGTCACATATGCAAAAATCTGGCTGTACAATTCCAGGGCATTTGTCTTTGAGTTATACTGAGAGACGGGTATGTCCAGCTCTAACAGGGATGTTAGCTGGGGGAAAGGAATGGTTTTCCGGATCAGAGAGAATTACGTTTCTGGTAGAAACAGGGAATGTCTTTAGAATCTTCCCTGTGAGGGAAATTTAGATTGAAGATTTTTTACACTGTTGAGCTATAAGGCTAAACCTTGGGACTTGACATAGAATATATGATGATTTTCAGTGATCTTTATGGAGAAACCCACCCAGACTGTGAGAGAAGCTGGAGCAAGTGCTGTGTGTTTTATGTTTTTCAGGCTTGGGGGTAAACTGTTGACGGAGTTAAAATACTCAGGAGAGAAATAACAGTCCCTGCATGTTAACTTAAAAATCAACTAAAGAATTGTGAATTGCTACATAATATAGAGATAAATTCATACAGTTTGTGGGGTAGGTTTTTTATTATTTTCCTTTTTTCCTTTTTTTTCTATTTTTTTTTCTATTTTGTACCTTAATTATTAGGGGTACCAATGTAGATATCTCTCTTCTAAGCACCACAGAAGTTGTATCGGAAAAAGTAACTATTTTCTTGTTTTGCATATGTTTTTTTCCAAACGCATATTGTTACTGGCTATTCAAGTCTTTGGTCAACATTTTATCCCTTCTTCTTCATCACAAATTATGGATGTAATGTCTTAAGATTGTTATTTGGGAAACTGCTGGAGCAAAAGCAGTACTCTCATATGCTTTTTCTGAGGGCTGTCACTGTGTTAGAATATACACTATGAGGGAGGATATGTTAACTTCTAAGGTGTGGATTCAAACCGATATCTCATTTGCATCCCACTGCAACTCTAGGTTCAGCTAAAATGAAAACTCATTGCCAGGTTCCTCCATCTGACTTGCTGTCTCGGTTTGAAAGACAGGTGTCTGCTAAGGAAGGCAGAAGCCTCCCTTGGAGTGGCAGGTATAACCCCTTTCCCTCTGAGTTATTATAATTTTGAAATCAAGGGTCTTTAGGCAAAGATGTGGGAAAATAGGAATAACAGTTCTTTACTATATATATATATATATATATATATATAACTAGTCAAACAAAACAACAACAACTATGGCAGTAACAGCAAACACAAACCCAGTCCCAGCCTTCTCGGCTGTCAGGCTATTTCCCCTCGGGTGCAGTTCCGCTTGCAGCCGACAGGGATCGCTGGCGGCTCCCGGTGAGCAGGGCAGGTGCGATGGTTCCCCCGCGGCTGCAGGGGGCGCTCCGGAGCGAGCTCGGGGAACACGCGGCTGCTCTGGCGCCCTGGGATCCCGGGGAAGGGTGGAACAAAGGAGCTTCACAAACCGGTGGGCAGCTGGTCCCGGTTCCCGGAAACAGCAGGCTGGACTGGTAGGCTGGAGCGGCAGGCACAAACACAAATCCCGGGTGGCAGACGAGATGTATCCAAAAGGGGAACCCCCCGGGGCTCCAGGCAGGCAGGGCAAGCACGGCTACAGCGTAGCGAAGGCTCGAAGCAGCAGCGGGGTGGGCGGCCACAGCCCCAGCCTCCAGCAGGGCAGGGAAAGCAGCCCTGGGATCCCCGGTGTTGTTCCCAGCAGAAAGGAAAGACGCCGAAAACGGGAACCAGCAGCTCCTCTCTCCGCGGCTTCTCCCTCCAGACGCTGAGAGCGAACTGAACTGCCCGCCAGGTGAAAACAAAAGCCTGGCCGGGCCCTTTTGTCTTTTCTTAAGTATGGCTATCTCCTCTCAAGTATGGCCATTTATCTCCTAGCAACATGCTATGGGAAAAAATTCCTTTAACAGAAAAAAAACTAGGACTAAACTAAAACCCCAACACTTGCACAATGTTTAAATAGGAACAGGATGTATCATGTCCATAGCAAAGGAAAGGGAAGCGATACAGTGAATATTTAAGGAATCTCATCTGTTGTTTGAAATGGCAGTTTCCTAACACAAAAATGAGAGCTTTTACATTTTCACATCAACAAGATTAGAATGGTGACAGTCATTGAAGAACACCATGTCAAGTCACTGAATCATCTTCCTTGAAGATCTTTACTTTTCATGTGATTTTAGGACCTCATGGAAAACGCTGGACAATTAATGAAAATTTCAGTTTGATGGAAAAAATGTGCAACAGTATAAAATAACAAGGGAAAAAGTAGAAAGCAGGACTAAGAGAACTTAACCTCTTTAATGACTAATTGTGTTTCGTTAACTGTGCCAGTTAACTACCCTTGTGAGTTAACTATCCTTGCAGATGTTCTTTTCTAGCAACCAGGAAAGCATTTTTTAGCTTTACCTTATGTAATGTTATTTAGTTATTATCTAAGTAATCTTTATTAAAATAATCTTGAATTATTTTAGAGCTTGTCCCCTAATTTTTCAAGCCTGAATTGATATGAATAGTCCTTTCTTTCTACATTGCAACATTTGTGAAAGTAGAATGTTAGAACTTTGAGATCATGAGTATATGGTTTGTGGATTTACACAAAGCAGTTCTTTGAAAATTTTACACCATTGAAAAAAGCTTTTTAAAAAAGATTTTTCCTGCTATATAGACAAAAATGATCATATTTTATTTTTGTGTATCAGATCAATGTTTTTTCTAGAGCGACTTCTCTCAACAGAACAATTGTGCATTTCAGATTGAAAGAAGTTTAGAAAGCCAGATTTGACTGTGTCCATTAATAAGTCTTTGCATACCTTTTTCTGAATACTTTGAAGTAAATCTTGTTTTAAGGAAAGTAGAGATTAGGGTAAAGGAATAGTATTTGCAACTGATTTAAACCTTTACAGCCATTTATAATTCTGTTATTTACTCTAAAACATCCAGATGTCAAACCTCAACGCAAAATCCATCTCAGTTATACTTCTATAAAGCTAGACGTTTAAGCGCGTACCTGAAAATCTTACTGTGTCCCCGAGATCCCTCAAGGTCAGCAGCAGTTACCAGGAGATGCTCCTGCTTCCACTGGCCCTGTAGTATCAATTTTCTGTATCCATCCTCACTTCAGCCCCAGAGAAGTGGGAAGAAATCTGGGTCTGGGGGTTCTTGTTAGGCTGTTCCAGGATCCAGTTCATAGATTTTACACACACTTAGGTAAGGGCTAGTTTGTTATTCAGTTGTTTCTAATCAAACTCAACTGAAGCAAAGTTGAGGTAAAACTCAAGCCCTAGCATCTGTCCGTAGCATTCAAAACAGTCTAGACCACACAGTTTAAAACATCTTTAGGCAAAAGTGAGAGGCATTGCGGTTATCCTTGCTGCACAAGCCTTGCATCAAATTATTTGTGCCTCACTCCTTGAGTTGACCTATATCTAAGCTGTCAAAATGGCAGTCAGGCTTACACTGTTTCTACTTGTCTTAAACCTCAAATTACACTTGCTTAAAAGGTTTTGTAAGGTAATTTACAAAGCCGACTTGGTGGCCTCTTACATTTCATTGCATATCAGTTAACAGTATAACAACCTGTACTTTAAAACTGTGTGCTACAAAGATCTCTGTAGAATAACAGAGAATGGTAACATTTCCTTGGGACCAGATGTATTGCATGCTGAGATCACCCCTCCCTAGACATAATGTGAAAGTAAAACTAACAGGCACCCAGGAAACAGCAGCAAGTGTTCATAATGTGTGAAAATGTGTAAAAAAGCTGATAAATTACTGGTATGTGCTTCTTTATTGGCATAACTGCTGAGAATTCCTGCCTGAACAGTGTTAGGATGTTTAATTCTGAAGAAATTATACAGAGGAATTGAAGAATTTTGTTTTTATTACTGTATAACTGTACTGTTAATATCAGAACTGTTCACCTATCGCTTTGTTGGTGCAACATTTTCTTGAAGCTCTAAAATCTGTGATATAGGGAAATCATTCAGTTCAGCCATATAGTCTGTTTTTCACTAAGGGTTTGCATCATCAGAGCTATATAGAAGACTTTACTTGTTGACAATTCCTTGAAACTCCCTGCTAGGCTGCACCTTTAGTTCACAATTTCTGTATCAAGAAAATGCATATGCTTGGTCCCTAGACTGAGCAGCACTGGGTCTTGAAGTGTAAAGCTAAGTCATGTCATTACATGAATCATTATATTCATTAGCATTCATTGCCAGAGGGATTTTGGTCACTTGAAAACTTTCAATATGTGACAAAAAACTCATAGAACATCAGAAACCTAGATTATTTGCCTGTGTTTGAATTCAAGCTTGATAACAGCTGACTGCACAAGAGATCATCTGACAGAGTCAGTGGCAATGCATGCTTGTGTGCACCTACCTTTGGGAATTGGGCATTATATATTTTTTTCTGTGAATGATCTGATATTTGTGTGAACATATTTCTCCCCAGTTGAAGGACTTAGTGTTTTTTCTTGCTGAAATTCCTGACATTACTCTCTACTCATTTCTCCTGCCTGTTGACATCCTACTGAGTGGCAGCACAACCATCTGGTTCATCTTCACTCCCCCCTACCCACCCCTGGTTTTATATCATCTGCAATCTGCAGAGGAGTGGACGCTGTCCCATTTTTCAGGTCATTTATGAAGGTGTAAATAGTACTGGCCCCACTACTGACACCTGGGGTATGGCACTGGCCTCCAGCTGGACTTTTTCCTGCTTATCACAATCCTCTCTGCCTGGCCTATCAGCCAGTTTTCAATCCACCTCACTGCACTTACATAACCCATACTTCGTCAGCTTGTCTATGAAGACATTACAGGAGTAAAAAGCCTCCCTAATGAGGATGAGGTAATCAACACCCACTGCTCCTCCCTCATCCACCAAGCTAGTCTCCTCATTATTGAAGGGAGCCAGGTTGATTAACCACAATTTCCACTTCATAAATCCATGCTGACTGCTTCTGATAATTTACTTGTCTTTCATGTTCCTGGAAATAATTTCCAGTATTAGATGCTCCATCACCATCCCAGTGATGGAGGTGAGGTTGATCAAGCTGTAGTTTCCAGGATCTTTCTTCTTGTCCCTCTTGAAGACAGGAGTGATAATTGCTTTCTCCCAGCCTTCGAGAACCTCTTCTGATTGCCACACAATGACATCAGTCAGTTCCTACCGTACTTGTGGGTGCTTTCTGTCAGGCTTCATGGGTTTATGTACGTTCAGATTATTTAAAATTTCTGTAGTATGTTTCTCCTCCACCAAGAATGTCTTCCTTACTCCAGACTTTGACACTAGACCAAGGGGCCTGAAGACTAGACTGTGATTCCTGAAGACTAGTTTTCCAAAAAAGACTGAGGTGCAGAAGTCATTGAGTACCTCAAGTCAAAACACTTAATCAGAAATATGTTTGGTTTGAGTCATTTCATAGAGTTTTTGTAGACCACTGCCTGAATTCCTGTTAGAGTGTTGTAAATCACAGGTTTTCCAGGCCATGTGGGTGTTTTATCCATGGAATTGGAAGTTTGCTTACACCATGTGTTCACGTCACAGTGTCATAGACTAAGGCACCAAAGTGCCACTAGGTTTAAGGATTCCTGTGCTTCTGTACATGGAATGCAAAAACAGCCTGAAGGTTTGGGAGGTTGCAGTGCACTTTCACTCAATGTCCTTTTTTTTCCCTTGCTTTGAGAATTTAGAAATACTGATGTCACATGGTAGTGAATTTTATTTGTTCTGTTTTCATGGTGACTAAACTACACTGAAAAGAGAGTTAAGTGACTTACTTGGCTTTTAAGTGACTTGCTTATTTCCTGTACTTCTTGAAATGTAATGATTTTATGTTGTGTAAATATTTAGTTAATGTTGATTATGCATAAACCTCAGATAATAGCTAAAACGTCTGCAAATTTGCCTAGTAAATAGATTCCCTGAAATGATTCATATTTATTCTTTTATACTTCAAATCTTCTTTCTTTTCCCCCAGACAGTGTAGGGAGAAAAATTGTCGCACTAAAAGCTTGATTTTGTTCTGCTCTTGCACATGCAATCCATTTGCTCAGTGGGATTCCAGCTAAGTATAGAAACAAGAACATCACACTGGGGGATGTGTGCACCTAAGAGAGACCTGAAAGCTTCCAGCCTTAAGCTTTTCTAATGGCAAATGATCTTAGTGATCTTATTTAGCTGTATCTCAGACAAGAATTAGAGGAAAATAAAAAACTGGTCTTGCTCACTTCAAACGTATTTGATAATATCTGTCCTATTATTTTAATTTTTTTTCTGTATCTTGTATTTTCTTCAAGACATAGAAAGCAGTGTTGAACTTTACTTCTTTTCTTAATCTGCCAGGAGTTTTTTGTTGGCACAGTTGGAATATGAGTTAAAACATAACTCTTTGCTCTGCCCAGAGGTGTGTAGCAGACCACAAAATTTAGTGCTGTGTGTTCTGTTCCCTACAATGAGCTTTAGCCTATTTCTCCAGTAAGCTCACTGCAATTACTGGAGCCACTCAAGGAATGAAGCCTCTCACAGTTCGAGTCAAGGCTTTGATTGCACCCTGTTTTATCTAGCATTTGGTCAAAAGATGTCCTAAATTGTTTCAGACATTTGTTTTTTTCCTTAATCATGAGCGAAAGGAATAAACATATACAGCGTTTGTTCCTCCCTAGTAATAATTACTGTATAGTGGGGGAGGTGACTTAAGAAAAAAATAATGAAATAACCCTTTCAGAAACATTTCAGCAATTTAATTTGATTCCCAGAAGTTGTTTCCTAAAAGTTTCCTGTCAGTCACTGGCAGGACTAATGAATAGATAAGCAGCAAGCACTGAAAATACATCTGTTAGTTAAACTGTATTCCTTTCTCCTGTGCCCACATTTTATAAATATGTTAGATTTCCAGAGGATCATTTAGGATCATTCTGTTAGCGGAGATTATAATTAAGAGTATTGTAACTGAGTTTGTGATGCTGCAATGTAATTTTCAACAGAACAATTGAGAAAATATTAAAAAATTATATAAAGTGGATGGATAGTTCATACTGACTATACTCTTCATTAAGAATTACACAAATTGCAACATTATGAAGGACCTGTGTAAGAATACGGAGCATTTAGCATCTTCTAAGAGGCACCATACATGGATGTTTTCAAATGAAGTATTTGGTATCTGAAATCACTTAATAAGCTTTTTATTTCTGCCCAAGAATAAAATTTGCACTGGTAAAGCTAAGCCATTTCTGGAGGATAAATTTCTAGTCTTGGTTATAATATCAGTAAACTCTTACACAACAAAGAAAAGATGCAGGATGAGGAAGGCAAGCTGGAGAACAGACAGAAATAAGCAAAGTTAGTGGGTTGTTCTAATAAGTAGACAGACTATGCTTGATGTTGCAATAGTGTCTAGTAGAAATTGTGGAGCCCATTTTCATACTAGAAAGAACAGATAAATCACTGACCTCAAGCTGAAAAACCTGCAGGAATTACCCTAATGTTTGTAACCAGAGTTATAAATTCATACCCCTTGCTGTCACTGTGAATAAGTGAATGTTTCTGTATTTGATTGAAATAAGCCTAGTTACAGTAACTGATGGAATGAGGCATGCTTTATTTTACTAGAGCTCTAGAACATAAATACATAATTTCTTTTAATTGTTACTATTTTTTCCAAGATTAGATTGTTTTTTAAAAAATAATTTTCCAAATAAACCTAATATTGTTGGGGTCGTGTGTCGTCGTCCCCCCCTCCCCCCCCCCCCGCCCCCCCCCCCCGCCATGTAGCCCTGGGAGAGGGACCCTGGGGGGGAGACACGGGGTTTCCTTGCCCCTGCTCAGCCTCGTTCCCCGTTGGTTGTTTTGTGTTCCCCTGCGCGCTCAAGGACCCTCGGATCCCGTGATTGAGCAGTTCCTGGGCAGATCCCAGCCATGTGGCTGGAGAAATAAACATCTCTGAAACATCTATCCATCTATCAAGAATCCGTCCATATAGATTTCTTTCCACGGGCCTCATTGTCTGATACACCTGTTGCAGTATCCCCACTGTAACAAATGCTAGGTAATGCAGGCAGAACGATCCCCGATCCCTAAGGACAGCGACTGATTTGTGAGTAAACTCTGGATTTCTATTCTTGTTTTGTTTTGCTGTTCCATCTCTAAACTATGGAGGAACCATGGAAAGAGTCTTTACTCTCAGAGCCGGATATGGACATTTATCTTAAAAAAAGATCTTGAAAAGATTCTTGAACAACGATTTGTAAATTTTAGCTTAATTCAAGCTCAAAAAGAACTGAAACAGTTCCTGGCATGGCTGTTTAAGAACTTTTTCTACGTTTCTTGGGATTTGATTCTTACCACAGACTTTTGGAAGACTGTTTGGGCACAGTTAATTTCTCAGTCAAAATATGTCCCGATGGAAGAATATTTTTGTGAATATTATTTAATTGCCGAGACTGTTGAACAATGTCAGCTGTGTCCTTGAGAAGTTAAGACTACTTCAGGTACCGTGCAACCCAGGCCACATGGACTGAGCGCTCTGCGAGCAGCAGCGAGGCAGTTCCCACACACGGGCGGAGCGACGCGAGCTGCACCTTATAGTATTTTGTACTGAAAAGTTGAACAAAGAGCAGGTTATGCAGTTTAAAAATTGTTTACTAATGTTCATTCAAGCCCTCTTTCTGCAAATGATACACAGCACTACTTGAAATACAGAAGGTGGCAGATATGTAGGTGGCTGAGGTCCAGCCACTGGAGATTAAGAGCTTGGCTCTATTGGGCAGATTGCTTAGACCACTCTGTTCTCATGGTTTGCTGATAAAAAGCAAGAAGAAAGTAACACAATGCCAAAGAGCCTTGCAGATTGTTCTTTTACAGTTTAACATTCAGACAATTTGTCTTGGCCTTCTAAATCAGTTGAGCTAATCTAATGTCTTACTGCTGCATATGATACTGATCTCCTTGACAACTCTTTTTTTTTTTTTTTCCTGAACCAGTTCCTTAGCTAAGTGTTTCCTTAAGGCTAATCAGTGGCTTCCACAGTGGTCACAGAATCATAAAATCATAGAATGGTTTGGGTTAGAAAAAATCTTTAAAGATCATCTAGTCCAACTTCCATGCAATGAGCAGGGGTATCTTCAATTAAATCACGTTGCTGAGTCCCATCCAACCTGACCTCGAATGTTTCCAGGGATGGGGCATCCACAGCCTCTCTGGGCAACTTGTTCCAGCATTTTACCATGTCATTGTAAAAAGCTTCTTCCTTGCATCCAGTCTAAATCTACCTTCTTTCAGTTCAAAATCATGATCCCTTGTCCTATTTCAATAAGCCCTAGTGAAAGATTGTCACCACCTTTCTTGTAATCACCCTATGTTATGTACAATAGAAGACAGGAGTCTTGCAGCAGCCCTCCTTTGTGCTTTTCCCTGTGATCCAATGGCAAAAGCGGTTGCTAGCCCCACGGCCTTACTTTGCCTCTTCTGCTTTTCTGTTGGTCGTTTGCAGTTTTCTTCTCCTTTATCTCTCCAGGACTTCTAAATAACTTGATAGGAAAGTGTTTTTCCCTTTCTATTCCTTGACATTTCTTCCCAGGTCTCTTCTCTCTGAATTAGTCTTGGGAATCAGAGCATGGAATAACCCAAATAATATCATGGTTTGTGCCCCTTCATTGTCTCCTGACTCCAACTCTGTATTCATTCTGCAGGGCTTGAGCACACACAAAAATCCCAAGTAAAACAGCTGTACTGGCAGGTGTCATTCTGGAGATGAGAATGATGACATTAAATTGAAAGAGGTGAGGAAGGCAGATTAATTAAGCACTTGATTAAGTACTCTATCTTCTGAAAAGAGGCTTTTTTTTTTTTTTTACAGGATCTCTCATCTTTAGCTGCAGGTTTCCTGCAGTGCAAGAATATAAACGTGAATAACAGAAATTTGAAAAAAATATTACTCTCAATGAAAAATAAGTAAAAAGTTATTATCTCGATAAAAATGTAATTGTAGCCTTGCAAGGATATAAATTTAGTAGCAGCGCATTTGTGTTTCGGTCCTGCAAAAAGTTACTCAATTAGAATAGGCAGATATTGTTCAGATCTCATTTTATCTGAATGCTGCTTGCAAGTAGGTTTTACCCCAAGAAATTTGGTATGCCTCCCTTTCCTGTTAGTAACACGGAAATAATAGCCATTTTCATTCTGGGAAGGTTACTCTTCAAAAATACCTTTTTAATACATTTCCACCTATGCAGTACAGGGGCCATCTCCTAGCAGTGTGTAAGGAATGAGCGTGTAGTGCAACAGGGCTCCTCATATTGTCTCTCAATATCGCCACCAGCTGCTGTGAATAGAAAACCATTTTGTAGCTGGCGGTGCTCATTTAAAAGCTGTCTCTGGTCTTGACAAGGGGTATGAGAATGATGCTGACTTTTAGAAAGCAAACTGTTCCTATTTCATGTTTTAGTCACAATGAGTTTTGCACACTTTGTGAAACAGAATTGTGTTCAACACAGTGGCATCTCTAATATACATTGGTTTGAAAGGACTATTTAAACTTTAATTTTTTAAGGTGCTATCTGGTGTCTTGTAAATGAGGCTTACTGTAAATTGTAGGTGCTTCATCACACTAGTGTTATGGGAATAATTCCAGCACATTTTATTTGTGCTAGAATTGCAGTTATTAATAACTCTGTCAAATAGCCAATATTAGCACTGCTTTGCTTACTGATACCTTTGGGGAATGCTAAGCAATCAGCAGCTTTCGGGTACTTCAGAAAATATATTTCTTATAGTTACCTTTTTTTTTTAATTGCATTTTCTCCAGTGGAAAATTGCATATAGTGGAAAATTTTATATTAAAAAATAAATATATTTTTAAAAAGCTTTTTCAAAAAAGCTTAATTCTGTATTGAAGGATAAGCATTTGTATTTGCAAATAAAAAAAAAAAATTATACTAAGTTGGTGGTAGACAAACCTTGAATAATCTTTTAATACAGTAGACCAGTGGAGAAGGCATTAGAAAAAAAATTAATTCATTGTTGGACTATTGATGGTTCACAGTTTGGTAAAAAGACAAACAATTGAGCTGGTTTTATGTTTATTTTTATATTTTTAATATAATTGTTTCTGGTATTGTTTTTCCCTCTTTCTGTCTAAAGATGTTAATTCTATGCCCTACCACACCACCCCTGCGAAGGGATTTCTTTTTCAGAAATTCTTGTTAGCTGTTATGAGAAAAAAGTTTAAGTGTTAATACCACCACTACAGTGCTCTTTACTTTTCCTGGAAGAGATTTTTTTAGTAAAATGCCCTCTCCCTCAGTTCCTTGAATTCTGACGTGTGTGTGGGTTCTTTGTTTTTGTTTCCCAGCAGCTAAAGAGGCAGTAGGTTTAATTTGGCAAATCATTTGGAAAAGGAGGGGTGGAGAAGTGCCCTGTAACCACTGAACAGTAAGTGCCAGTTTTACCTGCTATTTTAGCCACAGAAGTAAATAGGATATGCAGATGGATTGACATGAAACTTTTATAATACTGAGAGCATACAAAAATGTGCACAGATAGAAGTATAACTCCTTTGAAATATTTCAGAGAAGGCCAAGAGATCTGCTTGGATGTAATTATGGATCAGGTCATGAGCAGTGTTGAGGTGTACAATTTAAATTCTTGGAAGCCAAAACTAAAAAGTTAACATTAAGTGACATTCTAGTAAATTGATTCGGATACTAAGTAGTTTTAAATATTCAATATAGAAAGTCTCTAAAATTAGAAAACGCAGTTTGGATGTGTGCACACAACTCTGCCCTTGGAAAGTACGAACTAATTGAATTAAGACATGCCTGTCAACAGTACTTGCAGGCTATTAAAAACGCTGCCCTGTTTTATACTAAAAATGACTGTCAGCTTTGTTTGCAGCATGCTTGTCTGTTAATTCTAATGCTTTTTTGATTCACGTCAAATTAAAATTTCAATTTCAAAATGCAGGTGCTAACTGCTTTCAATTTCCGCAGCAGAAAATATCTCTGCAGCAAAAAGCACTATATAATAATGAATCTTAGAAGGATAGATTTGGATGCGAGAAGCTGAGCTGCAGCACTAAAGTACGAAGCTCGGCCTTAGAAGTGTTTAGATATATTTTAAGTGTGTTAAGCACTTAAGCTGTTATTCTAGGACAGCCATACAAGAAAAATATTTAAACTCTGCACCTGATATACAATATCTTAAAAACTTGATTACTTCAACAAATTAGTTTAAAATGAAATTTTTGCTTTTCTTGCAGTTGAAAATATTAGAGCAGTTGAGGCAGAAGTTCATAATATTAGGTTGTACTTTTGTTAGCTTAGGGAACATAAACGTGGCTTTAACATACTCTAGTGTCTTTTTTGTTTATACACAAGTGCAGGGCAGGAGAATGCCATAAAATCTCCCCAACAGTGGAACAAGCTGCTCTCTGCATCTTTTTGAATACACAGAATATTGTTCCTTTTAGAGCAGCAAGCAGCAGTGTAGGGAAGCAAAAGAACAATGTCATGTTTCAGTGGAATAGAACTAAATAGAATTAGCTGGAAGGAGCCTGGAGTGTGATTTTTTAATGTGGATGTACCTTGGATGCAGATTAGACCCAGTCAAATCAATCTGCTTGTTCATTGCTTGTAGATGTATGGCTCTCAGCTATCTTTCTTCCCTCATTTTTGTACCATGTCTGATGTTCATTCATTTTCTTGGGAAGCTAGTTGCAGCACAATAGCCAGAGAAAGACTGACTCAGCCAAAAAGATGCAGTGTTTTCTGTCTGTTAAGGGAGCTAGATTGAAGTGAGATGGCAGGAAATGAGAAGAAAACCAGAGGAACTGGACCACAAATTCAATAGTTTCGGAATGTTGGAGGAAGTAATCTGTGCCTAGCCACAACCTTCCTCTATCCACAAAATACAGATGCAATACTTCTGCCTCTGAGGGATTGCACACCTTCCTCTGCTGTCTCCTTGGGTTTTGGATGGAAGCTAACTTCAGCTCCTGTAATGAACACTGGTTTGCTAGAGAGGAAGGGAGGAACTGAAAAAGTGAGAAAATTGATAAATTACACAAACTTGAAGGGTTGTGGAATTGTAATGGAACAATAGGTGGTTTGTTTTGTTTGGTTTTTAAATAAATATTACATATTGAAGGAATAACTGTGATATTGTAGGACATCTGTTGTGGCTGATAGAAATATGGCTTGAGAAACTATCTGAAAACAAGTTGTCATGGGGAGGTAGATACAATACTGTGTTAGTAATCAATGTCAAGGCTATGTGGTAGACAGCAATCATTGAATTGCAAGTATCTTAGAAGTGAAACCAAATGCTTTGAGTAAGATGTTGGAGAGAAACATGAGTATTGCAAGACCTTTACTTGAGTTTGGGAACAATAAATAGCTGATGATTTTATTTTCAGAAACAACATCCCGATCTTAGGTTACTAGTAAAAATCTTGCCCTGCCTACCAGGATCAGAAGGGTTGCTACCTAAGGGTTTTTCTATGCACTTGGCACTAATTTTTCTCTTATTAAAGAATTTAATTGAAGAGATGGGACAAAGTACTTGTGTTATGGGCCTGTAGGATGCTTTCTTCTGTATTTCCCAAAAGACTATTTTTCAGGACACAACTGCAACACATATGAGCGAGTTTGTCAGGGATAAAGACTGAGTACTTTGACATTAGCTATTTGGGGCCTTGTCTGTGCATATGAGAAGGTTCATGACTACTGAGAGTGTTCAGTCAGTGATGAACAGTTGTTCTGATGCTCTGTAGTCATGAAAAGTGGGAGTATATTGATATCAGTAGTACATAGCTGTTACTGTGTTTGTTTAAGAAATACTGATAAATGAAAATGAGCTGGGTTTTTGTATGTTGATGTTTTTCTGGTGGTTGATGTTATTCTGACACATAAATTTTTGATGCATAGGATTTTATGGTTGAGTGTTGAAATAGGAATACAACACATAAATGGTTTGCTTTCAATCATTTATTTTGGTACATATCGAAGGATTCGTGTCTTGTAGGCTGTCTCTTCCTACTAGCACATGTAGTCAGCTTCCCTGGAGTCCCATTTCCTTGCTCCCTGATGAAAATTCAGTGAAAAATGAATTAGAAAAAAGTGTGGTCTCTGGTGCGTTACTTTCATAATGCTATTGCTAAAAGCAGCTGTTGTAGATGAAATGGAACTTCACCGTCTATAACTTCTTTATTCTAAAATACTGGTTATGAAGAAGTGTTTTGGTTTTTTTTATCTTTGCTATCAAGAGAAGATAGATGTGCAGTAGAAAGTGAATTTTAGAACTGCAGAGAGATTTTTTTCCCTGTATTTAGAATGCTTGTGTTTAGAATAACATAGTGTGTGTATGTAACCTAATTGCATTTAAAAAAATATTATTTTGATTTGTTACAGTCCACATAATAAAAATAGTGAAGGACAGAGGATGAAGGAGGGGAAAAAACACCGCTACAATCCATGAGATTATTATGTTTAGCTATATAATTGTGGGTTTTGGCAAAATTTAGTTACTGACATTAGAGAATTGGCTTTCTTTCATGTGTATAAGGCAAAAGACTTGAAGGGTATAGCAAAAATTCATAGGATATTTTCTAGAAGA
This sequence comes from Aphelocoma coerulescens, assembly GCF_041296385.1. Taxonomy (NCBI): domain Eukaryota; kingdom Metazoa; phylum Chordata; class Aves; order Passeriformes; family Corvidae; genus Aphelocoma; species Aphelocoma coerulescens. The sequence continues at coordinate 88,163,974 of NC_091015.1, forward strand.
AATTATGGCTAGGTAGTGTTGTGGATGAAGTATTATTGAGACATATCAATGCTTTTCATATGTTTTTATCTATTAGCTAAAACAAGTTAATTGTTGCTTTTGATAGTCTATGAAGATTGCATATTTGAATGATTTACTATTCAAGGTGTGTTAAGGGCATCTTACAGTGTACATATAGTATATATTTTTTCCTTTAATAATCTAATTTTAAATGGGAAAACTACATACCAAATACCCTTGTTCATGCATTAAAACTCTTGTTTCCTCATAGCAGGCTGTATTTCTCAGACATTTGTTTGAATACGTGCTGAAATGAACGGGGTTGAACTCTGCCTCTTGATAACACGTTGGTTTGGTTTTGACCTTTTTTTACAGAGGGACATGTCAGTGATTGGCAATATCCCTGGTATAGGGCAAATACACTGGGATGAATTCTTAGAAAATTAGCTTACATGGGAGTGAGTGTACATGTAGTGTCTGAGCACAGTGCAGGCAGCCATTGGCACTTTAGCCCAAATGCCTGGTCATTCTGTGCAGCCCGAGTTCAGTCCTTTGCTGTCAGAGCTGGAGAGATGCTGTTCACAAAATGTAATTGCTCTGCTATGTATTTCCCATTTGCAGACAGAATAACTGGAAATGTAAGCATCAAGGAATCATGTTGGAAGCATTTTGAGTTCCTGATTACATTTTTCCCCTTATTTCTTTTTTGTCCTTTTTCTTTTTTTATTATATATATATTATGTAATTCAACTGCACTTTCTATGTTTCTAAAGAAAATATAAATTCATATTTTGAAATGTAAAATCTAAAAAATAACTACACAACACAGTTTTTATTAATTTAAAATGTGGTGTCCAAACTGATCAACATAATTGATTATGATTCAAAACATTTGTAGAAGGCAAGACTGCAGTTTGATGAATTTCAGTCCTTTCCCCATCATTTTCCAAGAGTAAAAGATCCATGATCTGATGCAGATTTGACAGCAGTAAGGAAGATTTAGGCCTCTTCTTCACAGAGAAATTGTTTGCACATGAGGCTAAGGCAACTCAGCAAATAGGAGACTAAGAGACTGCTCTGACAGGTTTGTCACAAAGCTGATCTTTAACCCCAGGTGATGGCTGAGGGAATAGGAGTTTATATAGCAACTGTGTTCCATCCCAAACCCCATCCTATTTCTCCTCATTGGAGAAACTGTAGTAAAATATTTTCTTGTTGGTTTTTTGTTGGGCTTTTTTTTTGTTTTTTTTTGTTTTTTTTTTTTTTTTCTGAGGTGACATCTCTCTTCAAGGAGCAGAACAAAGCTGCATTTTTTTCATGGTTATGAAATCACCTCCCATATACCATCATCATCGTACAACTTGCTGTAACTTTAAAACTTGAATATTAGTTTTGTTTCTAAGAACTTTTTATTAGATTTTTAAACTTTACTAATCACTGTGGGTAGTTTTATGGGGTTTTTTTGATAATGATCTGTTTTATGCTGAAGACTGTTGGTTGTTGATAACTGCCTACTTTTTATTCTCAAAGGCTGATGAGGTTTAGCACAAACAGCACAATCTACACCTAGTAACAGTGGATCTATGCTAGACTGTGGAAATTTATGCACTCTTAACAGTGAAATACTTATTTACTTTAATCAAAAGTATGTGGTTACAGATGAAATTATAGGTACATAATTTTAGTTATTATTTGTCTTTATTGTTTTCATAGTATATATTCCAAGCCTCATTAAATAAAACAAAACAAAACCTGGAAGCTGTTGCACTTTAAAATTTCATTTTCATTGTTCTATCACTCATTAAATTATTCTCTCTCTAGTAACTCAGTTGAATGACTACTTTCATAAGTAGAATAACTTATTACAGCTTCTCCAAAGATAATTTTCATATTAATTTAGGTATCTTAGTCTACCATTTTCATTACTTGCTTTAAAAAAATACTCTGAAAGTAGGATAAGCACTGTCAAATGAGGTTCAAAATGAGAATGATGCATGAGTTTTAGAAACTCATCCTTGCTGTGAAATGCTTTCCCACTTAAAGTAAGAGTGCAATTTTGCTGGTCCTTCAGTTCTGTGGTGCTCTTGTAGTGATGCTCAATGAGTGCTAAACCTCATCCTGATCGCTTGCAGAAACAAAGTTAAACTCCAGAAAACATGTATGTTACAGTCTGAGGCTCTCTCTGGATGCAAAGAGTCCTTTTTTTTTCTATTAAGCACACTGTGAATGATTTCTTGAAGATCTTCAACCCACAGTAGAAAGTCTAGTATAACATGCCATGCTTTTTATTTATGAATATCAAAACGATCTTACAAGGTTTCACTTGTCATTAACTATTACTGTGATAATGGAAGACAAACATATTTTGAAACTTGAATTCTGCATTCTTAAGTTTACCTGGTGCATTTATAGATATAATATCATCTGTCTATAGAAGCTGTTCTTCTAGCACCGTTAAAACACCAATTACATGATCTTTAAAAAGTTCCGCTTTAAGCTTGGTTTTAGTCAGACAATCCAATTAATGTGAATGAGCTTTTCATTAATAGGCCTAAAGTTAAGTAAGTCTTTTTTTGTTTGCTCTATCAGAACATAAGAGATGATCCTACTGATTAACCTAGATTCTTCTTCCCCTTATGTTTCTGAGGATTTTCTGGTGTTATGGCTTGAACATTAACTCTCAGTTTATCTATCTGTTTATCTGTTCCTGGGAAGTTGCTGGGATGAGAACGAAAGCTAAAATTTTCACAATGGAAAAAATTCGCTTATAGAAAGTCTGTGGCAATTCAGTGGTATTGGTGTACTTGACACATTTTGCTATTTAAATCTTAACACAAACTAGTATGTGAAGATTGTTCACTGTATGAAACTCAAATTAATCTTAAGACCATTAGTAAGGTTTGGTTTAAATTAAAAATCGCTATTCTAGAATAACAGAGTACTTTTCAAGGAAGAACTGACGTGATTTGTACCTAGACAAAAAAAATGGAGGAGTAACATAAAAGTTATAAAAGTCTGCCTTGTCTGGAATGAAGAACAGGCTCTCTGCCTCAGAAAAGAAGCTTAGGAAGAACAGTAAAGAACAATCTGAAATAAAAGCATGGAAATATGTATTTCTGCCCTGAAAAGATGAGTGAGAATGAACATGGCTTTTTGTGTTTTAGTATTAGCACAAAACTAATTTCTTAAAAATTACTGTAATATACCAACATTCATTAATTAATACAATGAAATATTATGTGTTCAAAGGTACTGATACACGTATCAGAATTTAAAGAGTTGAATTTTTTTGTTGTTGTTTTGATGTCCTTTTGCATTCCTGAGAATAAAACTGGTGACAATGTGCATAGATTTTGGAATAAAAAAAGGTATCAAATAGTCTGAGCAACACAAAAAAATGTCACCATCTTCCTTATGTCAGTATTGACTTCCACTGGTAACTGGACTCTGTTATTTAACAAATACACTGTTACTTTTATAGTTACTTTTTACCTGTTTTGCAAATACCATGTCGTGTAATGCACAGTTTCTTGAGATAGAAAAATCATTCCACTCATCCTGTTTATGGATTCCCCTCCCCTTAAAGAGAGAAAAAAATATGCATATGCATATGCAATACAAATCAGCATGCATACAAGAGAATTTTCACTTTCTGATAGAAAAAATGCGGGATTACAGAAACACAGACTGGGTCAGGTTGGAAGGAACCACAGAGGGTTATCTGCTCCAGCCTCCCAGCTCAAGCAGGGTCATCCTAGAGCACATTGCATGGGATTGTGTCCAGATGGTCCTTAAATATCTCCATTCTAGTGCTCAGTCACCCACACAGTAAAGTTCTTCCTCATATTCAGATTATTAAGATTAAAGAAGTTTGAATTCACTTGTTGAACTGAAATTTATTAATAGTGCCTATAAAGAGTTTTTAATGATTGGGTTTTTTGGTTGTGGAGTTTCATTTTTTTTCTTTTCTTTTTTTTTTTTTTTTTTTTTTTGTTTCCATAATTTTGAGCAATGAAAGTGGAAAACTGAGCAAAAAGTAATCAATCAGGGAACATTTAGAAATTTAAACAGACCAGTGCAACTACTGAAAGATGGGAGCGTGTAGAAATTTAGTGCACATCAGTACACTCATACATATGCATATCTATGTGGAGACATCAGAGCAGCAAGGCTGTGTGGTTAACAGTGATTATAGTATGTTTGGCCAAAGTAATGTCACAAATCAAAGACTTAAGGTGATCTGAGTTAAAGTGTGATGTGAAAATCACTGCCCATAATTACCTTTTCCTTGTTTGTCTCAGTTTTTCCACAAATACACCCAAGCTCAATATATCTGGTAGCATTACCTAGGTAGTCTCAGCTTTGAAGAGTAGTACTCGGATAGTCATCTTGGTGGTGTGGACCTTGCAAGACTTGACTCTATAAGAGAGCCCCCATATGTTTCTGGAATGACCTGCGGAATTCAGCTGCTTCTCTTGCAGGTCTCTGTGAAATTGAGCCATTCCTCATGGCTCTGTCTAACTTCTCTGTAGTCTGTTGTTTTGCCATGTTTTGTGTTTTTTGAACACCTGTTCAGTTAGCCTAACCCAGGCAACAAATTTCTCTGCAGCTAAACAGTTGTGTGCAGCCTAGAAACACAAGAAATGTTTATTATACATTGTTAAAATTTCTGTAACACTAATATAATTCATAGTGTACATGATTTTAAGGACTTTCAAGTACAGTGCTTAACTGCTAGCAAAGAACAAGAGGTAATTGTCTTTGTTTCTGAAGCCTCAGATATCTGCATTAGATCTCTGTTCCCTTTGTTTATTTTTTGCCAGTCAATGGGATGTTACCATACTGCTCAGAGGAGCTCTGGCTATTCATTTTTGAGAAATAATTTTTTAGGACAAGCAGTACCAGTGGATTATACACAAGTGGGCTGTTGAAATTTCTTTCTATTTAAACTAAGTAATTGCTCATCAGTCTCATGTATTCGTTTTGTTTCCTGGTTGGATGACCTGACCTTAATATATGGGAGGAATGACTCAAGAAATCAGTGAAATCTTTATTTGGCTAGCAAGTTCCTTGGGAAGAGAAATAGCACAGAAGAAAAGCCTCTGCTGCTTTGGGAATATAAAAGGACCTTTGTATGCCTTGCATATCTGTATTACCTTTGACTAGCTACATGGACCCCAGATATAAATGTAGATGTATTGCTCTCTGCTTGAAGAAAAGAGAAAGACATGAGGCAGATTAATGAATCATCTCTCTGTCTTTCATAGTTGTTCCTTTCACAGCAGGTAATGGCTAGCATGACTGTGTGTGCAATTATATTTACAGAAACGGTGGCTGGATTTTATCTAATTGTGTTGTTACTGTGTTGTGCTTCTGACAGTCAGTCTCTATGCAAAGCATATGGGTATAGTTGCAAAAATATTTCTTCAGTCGTTGGCTATGTCTTTTCATTTCTCGTAACGTATAGTTTCCATATCTCTGCTTATCATGGACAAAATAGTTTTGTATGCCAGCTGAGGGTGGCACTGAATCCCTTAATCTTGTTTTAATGTCATGTTTACATTATCTGTCATTGTAGCATTAATTGCCTGTGTACATGCAGTGCTGTTTGCAGATTAAGAACTTTTTCAGTCTTGTTTGCAAACTTTTCAGATCCCCCTTTGTTCAAGAAATATCATGTTTCTTAATGCATTTACCTCTCATAAAATGTCTTTGGTCAACAGGGTGTAAAATCCATTAGTGTGTAGTGTTTAATAATTTCCTGTACATATTTATGAGTATAAGAATGCCTTCTAATAACAATCTTCAAAATTTTTTCAAAAATCAAGGAGTCTTAAGTCATCTCTACAATTAACTACTTGCATTTATTGTAAAAGGCACTGTAGCAGAACACGGCTCATCTTGCATATCATCTAACCAAAACATCAATTAGATACACTTTTAAAAATCCTGCTATGATAATAAAACTTCGATTGCATAGTGGTTCCAATATATTTTCAGCATGACAATGCAGGTGAGGATCCTGTGTATCCCATCTGTTTGTAGTCTGGCAGTGATAATCCCTCTTCTGATGGGAATTTCAAGGGCAGATAGGGTTTTGTTATGAAGCATTAAAGGTTTGTATGTAAAAATTGAATATTTTTGTATATAAAAAGGGCTAGAGCCCTGCCCAATTTTTTTTTTTTATTGTTGTTGTTGATTGCAACAAAACCATTCTTATTTGAATACTCTTTAAAAAAAATAGTTAGAGAGGTTGTTCGTTTTTTTCTGTGTTTTTTTTTTTTTTTTTTTTTTTTAAATTTTAGTGTCATATTGGGAGTCAGTGTGCCTAGAATCCTTTATTTGGACTGTTCAGTATGAATCTCCCTGGCCATATAAGGTGCTGGATAAGTCATCTAGCTGTAATGTGGCTGGTTTTCACTCATTGTGAGTGGTGCTTCAGTGGATGCTCTCCATTAAGAAATCCATTACAGCTTGTGTTTAGTGATAAGCTTCGCACAGCACCAGAAGAAAGTACTCTGATCATGAGTGCACACTGATTTTTATAAATTCCTTGAACTATTAAATCTGCTATTTTAAGACCTTGGTACACAACAGTCTTGGCAGTCTATTTTATTTTTCAAAAAAAGAATGATAAAGCAGATGCTAGCCCAGTAAATATTCAGGAGTTACCCTTGCCATAAACAACACTAAAACCTTTTTAATGCTTTTTTTCTGGTGACTATTTATCTTCTAAGCCTCTTTCTGCTTTTCACACTTTGTTCATCCTCATGGTACAGTTAGGTAGGATTCCAGTGGGGTTTTTTTCCCAGTGAAACACATCTAGAGAAAATGCATGACTAATTTCCTTTAATCCAGGCAGGGATGTGTTTGGCCAGGACTGTTTGCACTGGATCAGCATTTCTGTGCTCTTTTAATTGCAGGTGCTACTAGGCTGTCCTTACAACTTTCTTCATAATAAAATCTGAACTGCAGTTCATGCCTCCTCTGTAATGAATGTGGCACCTCTTCTATTAATATCATAGAATCACAAAGTATCTTGAGCTGGAAGGGACCCACAAGGTTCATCAACTCCTGGCCCTGCACAGGACATGCCCAAGTGTCACACCATCTGCCTGAGAGCATTGTCCAAATATTTTTGGAATTCTGACTTGGTACAGTGACCACTTCTCTGAGGAGCCTGTTCCAGTGCCCAGCCACCCCTTAGGTGAAGATCCTTTTCCTAACCTAAACCTCCCCTGGCACAAATACATGTCATTTTCTCAGGTGACTGGTCAGCAGAGAGAAGAGATTAATGTCTGCCCCTTTGCTTCCCCTTGTGAGGAAGTTGTAGACAGTGATGAGGTTCCAAAAGCTCTTATTCATATGATGTCTATTTTCTTTTGTGACCCCAGCTTTAAATGATTCAACCTGTCCCAGCCAGACAGGTAAGTTTTTAATGCCTATTAAGTTTACAGGCAGTCTAGACTCTGAATAGTGTAAGTGTCTCTTATACTGGAGATAAAAGTAAAGGGAAAAGAAAATTAACTTTTATCTAGGACTTGAATCAATCCATTGCTGGTTAATTGCTAGGGCTGCAGCTAGGAATTTAAAGGAAAGTTTTGAAATTTTCTATTCCATCTTGACAAAATAGATCTGAAAAGAACAAAAAAAAAAAGCCCTAGAAAGCTTGTGTGTTCATGCTGAATGGAAAGTCATCTCTGGTCTTATCATCTTCCATTTTTCAGTCTCCAGATATTATTAACATAATATAATATTTTTATAAAGGAAAAGATCTGACAAAGCTTATGTGCTAGAAATAAAGAAGAGTCTATACTTGTGCTGTATTAAAGGTTTAGGTACAAACTGTCTAAAACCAAAAATATAATGCAAATATGAACAAACCCACTAAGTTTCAATTAGGCCTCTGAAAGCTATTGAAATAATTAAAAACTAATTACTTATTCAGTAGTTGTTAATCCAAAAAGATGACTAAGCTTTATTTTCTGAGATCTTTACAGAGCAAGAATTCATTGGTTTCTGTGACTTCGCAGCTACTGAAATTTTATGGAGTTGAGTAACTAAAACAAGAAATATTAGTTTAGAAAAATAGATCAATAGACCTTATGAAATATATAACTGAACATAAAAGGAATATTTGGAAATAATATCTGCCTCAAATGGAAGAAGAATTGGAAAAAGAGACAGTTTTAGACTTTAAAAAATAGCCTGGATTGTGAACACTTTTGGAAGAAATCCTAGGTGCTACATCCTAGGTGCAACAACAATGGAGGCTTCTGACATTGTGTCTGTGGAGATCCAAGCCAGTAGGAGGAATGGAGTCTCATAAGTACGGATTATTTGATGTATATATGTCAGTCAGGATGGTGTTGAATAATCCATCACACTTTACTATCTGAAATAATTTAAAATTACTTAATGCTAACTCTGCAGCTAAATGCTGCTGTTACCTTTGGAAGATCCAGTGGGAAGAGAAACTTATTTTTTCCTGTGCAGTGACTGTTTTTTTGCTATCTAACTACAACATTTGGGCGTGTAGAACCCACATCTGTGATGCTAAATTGTTCTTCTGTTATGTAAGTTCCTTTTCAGAGGACCAGCTAACTTGCTTACCCATGTGAAAAATTTGTCTGTTGTTTTGTTTTTGTTGTTTTAGAATGCCAAAAAAGTGGGATTTCCCTTTCTTTAAAAGTATTCCAGGATATGGCTGCTGTTTTTTGATTCTTCTTAAGCTTTTTTTATAACTGTTCCTTTCCTTGTAGGTAGATAGGAGATAAGGGGGGAGAAAAAACAAAAAAGGAGGGCATTTCTTTTCCTTTTCTTGATTTTCATTTAGGCAGTGTCAGCAAGAGTGATGAACTCATCTAAGTAATTAATTTTGTATAATGTGTTTCTCTGATTGTAAATTGAATCTGAGAATATCACAGCTTTTTGCACATACTGCATAACAACCTGTAATCATTAAGCCTCTACAGTTTTCCTTATACTGTTTTATATCTTTATATGGTATCTATTTTTTAATTTTTTGATATCGAATGTGTTAGCAGTTGGCTTGATCTGTGAATTATATGTGAGAATGTGGAAGTTAGAAGAAGAGCATTTTGGGTATGGATATACCATTTTTATACTTCGTTGCTAATTTCATCATACCGATTCCCAGAAATCTGTATTTTTTGTAGAATTTTCTTCCATGATTTTTGTTTCCAATTCATATTTTATTTATTCAGCTGTCTTTCTCTTGAGCTGTATTAAATATATTTCTTACATTTCATAGACATTGTACTGCTGGATTTTTTACATCTTCTCTAACTGCTTCAGCTGTTTCCACTTGAACTTTCCAATTTGCTTCTCTGTTTTGATTTGTTTCCCAGTGGTTTCTAAGTGTGTCTTTTGTATCTTTTTCTATTTTTTTCTCATTCTGTTTATTTTTTTAAAATGTCTGATTGCTTGTTGGTTTTTGGATTCCTGTATCCACACCTTTCTTCCCCCAACAGAATTTCTGTTGCCTTAAATGAAAGAACAATCTTTATTTTTCATGGAGGTGCCTTTATTTTTTCTCTTGTGGTTGTTTCTATTTATTTTATAGAAGGGGAGTTTATGTAGAACAATTTAGTAGGTAAAGTAACAGTTGGTACTAGATTACTATAGACACTTTTTAGCTTTTGGTGATTAGATGTGCTCTTTACCAAAAGGCTGTGTGTAAATGTACAAGAGTGGTGCAAGAAATAACACCCCTTGACACACTACAGCCACAAGTAGAATTGCTGGCTTAAAGAGGTGAGGAGATGCTCTTTTCTCTCTTTTTCTTTAGGAAACTGATTGAGTTCCAGAGTGATAAAGACTATGTTTCAGAATAGTAATATACCTACAAATAAATTTAGCAATAATTTAGGAGTTTGATAACTCATGCAATTATCTTACTAATTAAAGGAAATTTCCTTACCCTATTGAAGTAAAAAAAGAGTTCAGTTTCCTATTTCTAGAAAGTCTGTCAATATAGAACTCTAGTCAAAACATTTGTGGTTATTGGAATCACTATTAAATTCTTTCAAGAGCATTTTCTTAATAATCTTTTTCTTAGTTTTCAATCTCATACACATAGCTACAACTAAAAACAATAAAGAGGCAAGACAACAACATGTAATATAGTTTTAAATGCATTCCAAGGCACTTTTGTCACTACTACTGTCAGATTGACTAGCCTATGCAGAAGACAGACAATTATATATTGTGTCTCTCTTACATAGGCTGCAAAGTACTGGTACTTCAGTTTGTCGTGTAACTTCCCGTAGCTCAGCTGTACCAGTCTTGGGAAAGGAGAATAGAGATCAACTATAGATGAGCAGCTTTCCTTCATCTACCTAGAAATGCCACTTTTTTTTCTGCCAGTTACCTGAGGTGTTGAGGAATACTCTGTATTCTCTTGGCAATCTATCAAACTCTTATCAAAGGATAGAACAAAAAAATCACATCCAGTTTTCCTTCCTGATACTAGTGCACTATTCTGCCTTTGGTCTCCAGGTAAATACACTACTGTTTCTGCAGTGCTGAAAGATATAACATTGGCGATAAACGATAAATGCAGGCAATGCAGAAAGTAAGATTTTTCTGGGTGATTATTTATATATAAACAATTACATTGATTTGAAACTGTTCAGATTTTGATAATCAAATAATTTTTTTCTGATCAGAGGATATTTGCAGGGCAGAGGGCAGAGAGAAGTCATAAATATATGAACAATGTAATTTATTGCAAGCTTCATAGCTAATTGTCACTCTGTCACTGTGGGACTGAAAACAGATGTGATAAAAGATAAGTTGAACTGTGCTGAATGTGCATTTGCAAAACTCTATCATTCAGAATAATTCAAATATGGGCCAGTTTGATGGAAGATAGGGGACACTGAGATTCAGGACAAGTACCCACTACAAAGGATGCATCTCCTCATGGTGGTGAAGCATACATACACATTCTGTATCACTGTGCTCATGTTGGTTTCCTGGGAATTCATTATAGTGCCTTACACGAAGCTGTAACTACTCTGCTGTAATAATTTCCAGCAAAGCTGGTGCAACTTTCCCACCTCATCTTATTTAATTATTTATTTTAATTTTAACTCACTCTGACAGTCTCCTGAGCTACACAACTCATTTTCATGAGGGCTCCTGGGAGATGGCTATAACACAAGTCTACTCTGCAGTTGCATGCATCTTTATAACAAAAACCATAAATCAGGGCACTTACTCTGAACCTGCAGACAAGAGCAATGAGCAGGCACATCTCAGTATGTTAGCTTCAATTCAAGGGATTTCAGAAAGTTATTTTTTATTCTTCTGTTCACAGTTCACTTCTCTATTCTTTGTTTACTGTCTCTTCTGTGTTAGCTATGTGAGATCCTTCCATCTGAACTTTCCCCTGTAGAAACACTCTTCTGTCTTCAAGGTAGATTTGAAGTTTCTTTTGGAGTGGGTGGCAGATTTTTATTAAATGCTTATTCTAGACCTTTAGTAGGAGAGTGCTCAGGACCTTTGTTTGAGCAAGGACCTTTGTTTGAGTATTAATTAGGCTTTAGCTTTAAAGATGTTTACCAGAGGTGTAACATTTCCAAGAATCTTCACTTAAAACCCCTCCTCTTCTAATTGTTGAATTTGTTTTAGTGGAAATGATTCTCCAGGCTTCACGTACAATTCAGGAACAGTTCAAGGCAAGAACTTCTAAGCATGATTATAACAGGAGGTAGATGTCATGGTAATGTTTTTTCCCTGCTGTTGTCATTGTTATTATTATTATTATTATTATTATTATTATTATTATTATTATTATTATTGTTATTATTATTATTATTATTATTATTACTACTACTAAGTATATTTGTTCAGAAAAAAGGATTTTAAAACGTTAATTTTGGGTTCAGGTGCTTAAAAGTAAATCTCTTAATTGAATTTAAAAAAATAGCGGTTTTACTAAATAAAAATGTATTGCCTCCTAGTTAATGTTAATGCTAAGATGAACAGATCTTTTTTAAGATGAAGCCCTTCATATTTTGCTGTGCTTTTTGTCTTGTTGGTTCCAATATATTTGAATTTTATTTTTAATATTAGAATATAAATGTATATTATTCGTAATATATTATACACATACACACATATCTATCTATATCTATATCATCTATATCTATATCTATATCTATATCTATATCTATATCTATATCCTCTATATCATCTATATCATATCATCTATATCTATATCTATATCAATCTATATACACATAATATAATATTAGTATTTGTTCTGGCTCATATGTGAGCCAGACTGTGGCATAACACAGTTTGCAGGCTCCATCTTGGTGGGTTACTTTTTTTTTTCCTATGGATGACTTCTGAAAGGGAAGAGAAGCAAAGTTCTGGTTAGTAAATCTTGATTTGTTGGTATCTTCTGCTCTCATATATACTTTTTTATGAGGCAAGAATTTTCCATCACAACTATCACCACAGTTTTTGGAAAAGAAAGTATAGAGGTAATAATTTCAAATACATTTTAAATGTGCCATTCTGAGAAATTTCATTGCACTTTATACACCATTTTTAAGTTATTACCTGCTGCTTGTGGTCTTATGAATGGCTCCCAGGCATTTCTCAGGATGGAAACAAAGGGAAGAAAAATAATACTTGAATGGATAAAACTAAAGCCTTAATATTTTTTGAAGTACCGCTTAATTTTAACGTACATCTAAAGTATAATGATGACTAATCTATTTAAATAGCTCATCTGTATATATAGAAATCTATGCAAGGAAACTGCATGCCTTAAGGTAAAAAAAATATTTCTAACAAGAATCAGCAAAGAATGCAGAAAGGCAAGGAAACTAAGAAAGAAGCATAATATACTCAGAAACCAATGTGAGACCCAGAAAGGCTGGATTGTGTCTCTGATCTAACTTAACTTCATACAACATTTAGCTGTAAAAAAAAAAATCATCCTATTAAATCACATTTGAAATTAAAGGAGATAATAATTCTTCATGTTGTATAAATCTGTTCTGAGATGGAATGCCAGGATTTTAAGAGAATGGTGTCTTGGACTTCATAGGGATTGAGGGGAGACTACAGTGCTATGGAAACAAGAAGTAGGATAATGCTGAATGTCTACAAATTTCTTTCTTCTGTTGAAAATGCCATACAGAGTTTCTTTTGGAGCTCCTGCACAACTACAAGAGACTGAAGTTCTTCCTTTACTTCAGCAAAACCCAATGTCCTGAACTGAGTACTTGTGCCGGTTTGAGTACTAGCAATGGAAAACATGTCCTTCCTGTCTATTTCTCAGGTGCAGTAGTCTTGAAGTATTCTTCCATTGTTCTGTGAGGAATTGTTCTCAGCTAAGAGGTTTGGGCTTCCATTATTATTATGGACTTGAGAGAAACATAAGTTAAAAAATATTGCAGCTAAAAGACAGATAATAAATTTTCTTCCACTGCAGAGGATTTTTCTCTCTGATTTCTAAATTCTTGTTCAGTTCTTCTTTATGGATTTCGAATTTCTTCTGCTGGGTTTCCATGAAACCTAGAAACAAAATTAGTTTAATTGTGTTTCTGTTTATGTCGTTTGTAAAGGCTCTATGATACTCAAAGAAAATCAGTATTGGAAGATTCCAATTTTTGTAGATTCAGTTGCATGTTTTCAGACTCCTGATGGACTGACTGATATGGAAATGATCTTTGATATCATTAGATGACTAAACAAATGGTTATCTTAATGTAACTGTTTCTCTAAGGTTAAAGAAATATTTTATTCTCAAGATAGTTTGCTTTAAGCACTACATCAACTTCCACACATATTCACATTTCACTACTGTAGTATAAAAGGTTACATTTTCCTTTTTGAGACTGAGAAAATATTTTCACTGGGAATAATACTGATATCTAAACAACATGAACTTTCTGTCAGTATGACATAATTTTATGAGGTCCTAGCGTGATATTGCTTGGAATTTATGTAAAGCACAAGGTGTGAAAATGCACATTTTGACTGAAACTTCCTGTCAGTATGCTCTAGTATTGACTCAGAATTCTCAAAGCCCATTTTGGAGGCATTTTCTCAAAGCCAATTATAAACTAGGTATTTTTCATCAAGCTGGACATCTGTGTGCTATATAGAACATCAAAAGCTCATGTGAAATGATTTAGCAACCACTATCTAATGACACTGTAGTAGTGATTTTATTCTACTGTCAGACCAGGCCAATGATTTGTAGGTAAAAGCCAAAGGAACTGTTCTGAATCGTCCGGGTTTTGAGCACGTGTTTTCACAGCTTGTAGGAGCCATGCTAAGTCTTACGGTATTTTAACATAAACAATCAGGAAACACTTTTACAGGAAGGATTGAAAAGAAATTTTAGTTCCAATGACAGTTTTTGACTGACTGCTTAGTACAACTTTGAGTGTAATCTAAGGTCAGAAACCTGAAAATTGCTGGTTTTAGTGATGAGTAAGTGGCTTTCTTTTCTTTTTCTATTAGATAGAAAATGGTCGGCTGTGGAACTCTATTGTGAAGACCTCAGAAGAAATATTAGTTTTTCCAGTCATCTTTTCATAATGTAAATATAATTTGAGCTTTCCCAAATGGGCAGCTAAACCATGAACAAGCAGAAAAACCCAATTTGGACTGTATTTCTGAACCAGACTTCACCTTCTCTCCCTGGAACTTATTGAAGGATTACAGCTGAAAAGACAAGAGAAAGAAGACCTTGAACAGCAAACTTATCCTACAATGAGAATTACAAGTACATCTTGTATCTGCCCAGTCCTAGTTTGTCTCTGTTTTGTGCAGAGGTGTTATGGAGCTGCTCACCATGGCTCCATCAAGGTGACTAGAAATCAAACCAAACACATAGAAGGCGAAACAGAAGTGCATCATCGTCCAAAGCGTGGATGGGTGTGGAATCAGTTCTTTGTTTTAGAAGAACACATGGGACCAGATCCTCAATATGTAGGAAAGGTAAGGTCATTGTCTTCTTTTGGCTTTGGTTTGTTTTTTTCCATCCCCTGAAATGTGGAGTTGATAAGAGGGAAGCCATTGATCTCCTAGATGGTGCTTCATCTTTTCAAGGACACCTCTTGGATTGCTACATGTATTTACAGTGAACTTGCCACTTGCCTGTGTATACTGTGTTTATTATAAAAAAGATAAATAAAAGTATATAGAATGAAGATACTAAAATGTAGTAAAACAGTTTTTCTTCTGAGGTCAGCTAAACACCGAGTGAGTGCAGTTGATCCTGTTACATTAGTTTCCGTAACTCTAAATGCACCAGGTGACTGCTAATGGCTTTTCCAGACTATTTCAGAATTATATTCAGTTCTGTTTCAGGGAATATTACAAATGCAGTCAAGGTCCCTAGGGTGTTCATTCCACTCTGAGTGTAGGGTGGAAAAGGTCTCCTCCAAAAGGAAGTCCTCTGTGGTTTTTTCATATAAGGAGGCACAAGGTGTGTTACTTGTTAGAGTTCCTCAGAAGTCTGGGAGAACAAGCTGTGCATTTATGTTTTGATATATGGAGTGATCTTCAGATATAAAGTTCAGACTAATATAATTGAACAGAAACCTGGCCAGCTGAAGCCTGTTTCATCATGTGTAATGTTGTCTGTAGAGCTTGGGTTTTAACTTTGCATTAAATAACACAAAACTCTCCATATAGCTTTAATCCATGCTATATGACAGAGGAAGTTTTTCTCTCCCTGAAGACTGTCTTGCTGCATTATGATAGAATTTTTTTATTAGATAATCTACATGAGTCTTAATTTCCTTAATGAAAACAGAAATACACAGAATATGAGGGCTAAAGAAAGATGATTAATGGGGAAGAGGGCACGGAAAAGGAATTATTTCATTTTAGTTTCCTGTGAAATTGGGAATTCTGGAAATTATATTGTAGAAAGATATGCAAGGAAACCAGTAGCTCTGAAATCACAGATGTCTGGTAGTGAGGGCTTCCAAATTTGAACAGTATCTTTCGAACTAAAAATAGGAAGTGGAACAACTGTATTTAAGATACTATTAACACAAAGGCTGAAAAAAATATTATGTTACGCCTACCTTAGTAAAATACTAAGTATTTCAGAATGCTAAAAATTATTGAGATATGTGCAGGAAATGTAAACTGAGAAAGGACCTTTCTAAATGGTGGTAGTGGTTTGCACTGAAAGAGAAGCTTTTAAAATGGGTTGGGGGAGGAGGAGATATGCCTTCAGACCCACTTTACATCAATTAACATTTTCATAAATGAGTTTGGAATAGAAAAAACATTTTGCAAAAATCTTGTTGATATAAACCTATTCAAGAGAATCAAAACATTGTTGGGAAAGAGCTAGATATTATGAATATTATTTGGATAGAAATAAAGAGTAAACCTCAGAAATACAGAAAAATGTTATGAATTTCTGTTATACACTAGTGATTTGTTGTAAGTGACAGAGGAACAGAAAGATCTGGTTACCAGATCTAATGTCATGCCTTAAAGAAGGTGAATATGATACTAAGCTGCAAAAGCTGAGATATAAAAAACAGAGATAAAGGCCACTGAAGCCATTGTGGAGAAAATTGTTAAACAGTTTGCTATTCTGCTTACTTTTGGCCAAGAAAAGTGGATTTATATGTGCAGCTGTACAGAAAGAATTGAACATTATGGCTCGGATAGTAATGGAGAGAAAAATATGTTTGTTTAATTATTCCCACAAATTATAGAGGGGGGCACATAATATTCTATAAATACACCTCAGAATAAACCACAATGAAAAGAAAAAAGCTATTTAAGTTGATTGCAATATTATTGGAAAAAATAAGGTTTTGGTGGTGATGACTTAATTTAGAATTATCATTTAGTTAATTTAGAATGAAAACAACGATAAGTCAGATTATGAAAGAGGCTACTAACAAGAGAGAAAACAAAACTGAAGAGGTTTCAAGGTACAGCACACTTGTCTTTATGAAAGCATTTATAGACATGATTGCATGCCAGAACGGAAGCCTGGATTCAGTGAGCTAAAGCATGGTCCCTTACAGTTTTATGTTCTTATGATACTATTATGTATTTCCTTTCATCCTCTGACCACTCTATTAATGCCACATTTACAGAGATCAATGAATAGAATTTCTTTCAATCCTTTATGGTCAAAATGTGACTGCATGCCTTGTTTGAGGACATTTCTCCCTCTGCACTTACCAATTTTTCCCCCCTTTTCCTCAAAGAATTCCCTCTGGTGCTTGTGATTTTCTGCTCTGAGTACTTCACAACATTACTAAGCTTATCTTTGCAAAAGCTTTGTTGAACTTAAAAGCAACTGTACTCTATTTTCCATTTGTTGTGGTGATTCTGATGACCTGATTTGAAGAAAAGATCAATTATATTAGCTCAGGCATATACTTCTAATTAAAAAAAAAAGCAAGAAAGCCTGGGCGAGACTGTCATAATATTAGTAATTAGCAAAATATCAGTAGTGGCCATTAAACATGAAAAATAGACATTTTAGAAAAATAGATGTTTTACTAATGTTGCATTTAATTGTACACACCTCATCAAAGTCTCATTTTACATGTGTTTAATTTGACAAGTAATTTTCATTCAAAGCCCCTCAGTTATAAAGGATGTCAGTGCCCTTTAATTCCAGGCTTCTGTTCGGTGGCAGCATGCTGTCAATTATGTCAATTATTAATTCTGTAGACTACTCTGCTTCACTGGTGAGAGTTTTGCCATTTGAGATCTGTCCTTTCACATTTTTCACACCCAATTTGGGAGTAACATCACAGAAAGCAGAGTCATTATGTACAATACTGTTACGATGATCGCAGTCATTGTCATGGAAATGCACAGTGAGGACAAGAATAGGGTAGGCCTGAAATGAAAAAGGTAAGCTTTCTCATTCTTACTGTGAAATGACTCTCAAGAGGATGGATTAATTCACTGCCATCATCATACAGACAATGTTAGGACAACAAATTATCATTATATTTTAACATCAAGCATGCCCCCATTCCTCAATCATTATTTCTTTTCTCTAAGAAAATGTCATTTGGAGACTTGAAATCTTAAAATTAATTAAGACTTAAAAATAATCCCTATTAGCTATACTCACAAGGTTTTTCTAGGAACGTGGCAAGACACAGGTCCTGGAAAAATGGGCTTATGGTAGAAATGAAAAATAATCCTTTTATAGATATTAAGTATTATCTGTGGTTCTCGGATTATTGAACTGGTTCCCTGCTGTTGCACTTGGGGTAAGTCTTCAATGTTTCAGGGTGTGTTTCACTGATGAAAGAACTAAAAAAAAAATAGTTTTGTATTTAAAAAGCTATCTTTAAAATATTTAAAACCACAGTGACTTCTTTTACAAAATTTATCAATTATTCGGGGAGGGTTTCTGGAAAACTTCTGAATAATCAATGGTGTCTGGCAATGATAGTTCAGAGAGACTGTTCATCTGCAGGTGCAAGTATGTACGTGTGTATGTGTCTGTGTGGGTGTGTTTGCACTCCAGAATCTGCAACAATTTGAGTAAACAAGATTAAATATCCTTGTCTCAGATAAGTAACTTGAATGCACAGACCAAACTTTCAGTTACATGAGACTTCTTGTATTTTGTGTGTCTCTGGTGTAAATTATTCTAATGAAATAACAGCCGTGAGTGCAGAAAGGGGCAGGGTTAGTGAATGCACTATGATCTGGTGATGAATTGGTCACCTACTGCACCAGCTCAGAGGAATGAAGATTGCCTGAGGAAATCTAGAAAAATTTTGGGCTGTAGTACTGCAAGATTTTACATTTCTCAGTTGTTATGGCTGATATAATTTACATTTCTCTTGCATTTTCTGCATGCTTTTAGGTTAGATAACTCATGTCTCAGCTTTTGGAAAAAATAGCAAATAAAGCATTTTAGGAAAAAAGTGAAACAGACTACATGTTTCAGTCCATAACATTCTTCATTTTGAGCCTTCACACCTTTGTCTCCAGAGGGTCTGCTCCTTCTTAAAAGGATATTTCTAAAAATCAATTGCACTGGAAGCAAGTCATAACTACACATTTGCTGTGTTTTTTACTTTAGAGAGAGAAGTAAATAAGCAGTGATAAAAGGAAGATCACTGTGGATTTGAGGCTCAGTGAGTCATGCTATTGACTGAATAACAGAGGAATATAATGCACAAGACTGACAGTTTCTCTGTGGACTCTTTGGATCTCTGAAATACCAAACCTATACCTCTTAATCCACTTCAGATGTCCTCTGAAGAGTAAATAGGAATGACTGTTCAAGTGTTCAGATCTGTGTTGGTTTTCACCTGCATTTTTCTTCCCTAATTTGGGGAGTGTCCCTTTACCTAGTTCTTACATTTTTACCTGTAATGCAAAAACAGTTTCAGAATTATGTTGATGTAGGAGATAAGGAAGTATGGAGCAGCTGGAAATGAGTGTGAAAACAGGAAAGGGAAGAAGAAAATAACCTTTCTTATGTCTTGGAATGATTGTACTTGAAATGAAAGTTATCTTAGGAAGGTAATCCCAGGTGTTGTATTGGATTTACAAGATAGTAATTATTTTAATTTATCATTTTATTCTTGAAAACATAAATATAGCATAACAGACTTGTCATTTGAAATTATTTTTTCAAAGTAATATGTGACATATCATTGCGATGTTAGTTCTAATACAAGATAATGAATCTAATCTTCCCTGATCATACCAAGAGAATTTCCCATCTCTGATTTAATGACAGCAAGGGGACATTATATATGTTTTAGAATAAGTGCCAAGGAAGAAACAAAAGTAGAGTTTAACAATTAAAACACTTTTATTCAGTTATAGAGGTTTACATAAAATAAAGTATATCAGATATTTCAGCATTTTTAACACAAGCAAATAGTTAAAAAAATTATTTTGATAAAAAAGGGGTTGTATTTTATAATAGAGAAAATTAAAAGGAACGTGTAGATGACGTAGTCTAAATGTTTTGCACATGATTTGTTGGCCATTTTCATGCCTCTGTAAGAAGGAAGACAAGTGGCATCAGCAACAAAAGCAGCTTCTCAAATAACATGCATCTCACTTTCTTTTAGGTTGCTAGTTTAACAAATAATGTATTTATATAAAATAATTTTTCTTCTATACCTAGGGAAAATGTAGAAGCAATAACAACATGAAGAATAAACCTGACATCAGTAGAGTACAACATTATATGGTCTTCTATCATGTTAGCCATCTCATTTTCTATGGTAATTTTTCCAAAAAGATAACTCAATGTTGTTGCCAGCCCAGAAGCTTTCCAAAATAAAAATGCCTACTTGTTTTATCCTGAGTTTTCTTTGCGCAGAAAACTTTGCTGCCTCCTACATTAATTCAACAAATGTTACTTGTTTTCACATTAAAATGTTGAGGGCACACTACTTGAATTCTATAACTCATAAAATGCTGTGGACCTTTACACTTTTGGTTTTGGGTTTTAAGTGGAATCTCTAAATATTCAAAGGTTATTTGGGGGAAAATCAGATTCAAGGGAAGAGAGAGCTTTCGTCAGCCTGATTAGTCTGACTTCTTTCCAGTGTGTCCAACTATATCTGAGGTTTCCTGAAGCATAGCACTGACAGGGGCATTTTGACTTGACAGACCAACCAAAGAAACAGAAAAGCATGAACATATTGAAGTTCAGTCCTAGTCCAAAGACACAGGATAAAGTGTCTACCTTGTTTAACTTAAGTTAACATGAAATTGCAGCAAGAAGAAACTGGCTCTTTTATGTCAAAGCAGCTACATTAAACCTAATATATCAAAATAATAACTGTTTTTGTAAGGAAGCTTTATAGAGTCTGTCAGTTCTATATTGCAAAACATCAGTTCTCTATGTGGAGACTGTTATTTAAATTAATGGTTCAAAATAATTTTGTCAAGGTGATCTAATCTACCCTGAAGTTAATATGGACTGAAGAACTCTGAACAAGACTTGAGTTCTTTCTTTTTTTCTATTTCTTTTTAATATATATTTTACCTCTTATCCTTTAATGAATTTGACACACCAGCAGCCAAGTTCCGTGACTTTTACATTTTTTTTTACACTGAAAAACGACATTGATGAAATCAACATCTTTTAAGTGGAACTGCCATTTCTCTCTTAAATGGTTCAGCAGTAATTTTTTGGGAGGAAATACAGCCTTGTTCCTACCTAGCCCTGGCCCCTCGTTTATTTTTTTTTCTCATTTTGGTCATGAATTGGTTTAACATATCGAAGCGCTGGTGCTGGGGCAGTGCCGGGGCTGCCCGGGCCGGGCCCAGGCGGTGCCAGCGGCTGCAGCGGCCCCAGCGCAGGGCACGGCTGAGCCCCTCAGCCACGGGCGGGCGGGCGAGAGCCCCGGGGAAAGCCTGGCCAAGGGAGGGCAAAACGCTGCCCGGCAGCCAGGGCTGAGCGGGGGAACCGTGCGGGAAACAGCCCTGCGAGCCTGAGGGGACAGCGGGAGCGGGGACGGAGGCGGGAGAGACCCGGCAGGGATGGCCCTGGGCCAGGGGGAGAGGAGAGAGGAGCTGCTATGAGCTGACCGCAGACCCCCATTCCCCATCTGCCTGTGCCCCTTCGGGAGAAGAGAGAAACCAGTCAGGACTGAAGGTGAACTTGGGAATAAGTCAGATGGGGGGGAAATTGTTTTAATTTTTTGTCCTTTTTTTCCTCAACATCGAACTCTATTTTAATTGCCAAGAAATTGAATTCAATTTCTTCCTGTTAAATGTATCATAGTAGTTAGTCAGTGATCTCTCTGTTTTATCCCAACCTATGAACTTTTCTTCAGCTCGTTTTCTCCTGCATGATTTTAAGAAAGGAGACTGAGAGAGGCAGCTGGGTGGGTGTTCAGAAGCCAGCCAAGACTGACCCACCACGAAGCTGGTGTGGTACAACATGCCTGCTCTATAATTGCATCTTTAGCTGATGCCATACTCTGAATGCATAGCCTCTTAGCCTCTGACAGTCTTTATATCAAAACTATGTAAAATGGCCATATAATTGGTGTCTGTTAGAAAAAAAAAAAAAAAAAAAAGCAGGAAAACAAAAACAAAAAAAACCCCACCCCATAAAAATGGGTGTTAAACCAATTACATACATCAGGTGCAGCAACAAGGAAACAAAGATAATTCTGCATATTTTTATATTAATGGTGAACTTAGTAACTTTGTTTTTTAAGGATATTTACCAGCTAATTGTAAATCAATAGGTAATGAAGCTGAAGAGATGCTGATAAACTCAAGTGTGAATTAGCACATCAGTTACTTTTCAAGTATCTTCTTGACCTTATTTTAAGAGAGGTGCTCATTCATGTTCATTGTTTGTGCAACTTTCAACACCCACATGCCTTGTTGTCTTCTAAACGATTCTGCTACATCATTTTGCTATTAAATATAGTTTATCAACCCATTCAAGAT
Organism: Aphelocoma coerulescens; assembly: GCF_041296385.1. Lineage (NCBI taxonomy): Eukaryota > Metazoa > Chordata > Aves > Passeriformes > Corvidae > Aphelocoma > Aphelocoma coerulescens. The sequence goes on from NC_091015.1 coordinate 88,186,420, forward strand.
GTATTTGTAAAATGAAATGTTATCTGGACTTTGCTTATTTAAACACTGACAGGAACACTTCTGTTCAATGATTGAAACTGTAGGCTAAATAATTTCATTTACTGTATAAAAAGCTACAGAAGTTTAAAAAGGTGAAGCAAATTGAACATCATAATTAGGTCTTCTTTCATCTAGACATATGTGACAAATGAAACCATGCAGAACATGCTTTTATGGCCTGCTTTTCTAAGGTGAAGATGCTATAACAAAATAGAAATTTTAGGTCTAGTAGTTTATTAATTCATCTCAAAATATCTGAGAAGAAGGTGAATATGAGATTGAAATATTCCTAGACTCAGTGGAGGTAGCAAAGGGTTATTTGTATGGCATATTCTATACAGCTGTAAAGGTCATTGCTCATATTTGTTGATTTTGAATGTGGTGCCTTCTCAACAACTGCTTCTTTGCCTTATAAGTTACACTGGCTACATATTGTCTTTCAAATCTCAAATAAAATTGATGTCTAATGCCTAATTGTATTTTTTTTGTGTTCTAGAACACATGCACACTTTTTAAGGGCAATAAAATGTGTGAGGCAATAAGAAGTGAAGCAGAACTAAGGTTTGAATCTAAAAATTCTCTGTCATTTCTAATCATATAACACACAGTCTATGAAACTAATTCATGGTGATGAATACTGAGATGAAATGCCTTTGTAAATATTTAATTTCTAAAATAAATTAGGGTTTTTACTTCTTGTAGTGGAAAACTCCAGACTGTAAAACCATGAAAGCACTATTTCAGAATGCCTTTTTTTTTCTGCCTAGCTGTATTAGCTTTGGTTGGTTCTTGGCAAGCAGTTAGTTCTCATTTAAATAGTTATTCCCACAAGTTTATAATCTGCAATTTAAACATACTTTTAATAACAATGAAAAGAACACAAACATCTTTGTTTGGAAAGAAAGTGCAGAGATGATATTTGCATTTGGATCATGCACAATGGTTTACAGTCAAGAACCTAAGCAGTGGTAAATCTTTGCATCTGAGATTAGAGCAGAATAATTTTAAAGTCATCTTTGCATTCCTGTGATCTGGGATCCATTTGCTAAAAAGTCTATTCCTTCCAGAATTTTGATGAGGTTTTCTAAAAACAGGTTGCCTGTACGGAGATATTAAAGACAGGAGATAGAACTGTTGCAAAAATGTCTCTCTGCAAAAAGTTATTACTAAAGGGCTTGGGAATAAACTCACCAGAAGAACTTTTTCTATTACTGAAGAACAGTGGTGTTGCTGTCCTATGTTTAAACATTTGTATCAAGTCTTCATTTTTTCTCTTACAATATTGTAAAATTTTCCATCAGATTACAAACAAACAAAAATTCCAGTCATCACATTCATAAATCTACACTTTGGATTTAAGTCAGGCTTAGTGTGTAATTAACTTGTGTGGCATGAGATCACTGAATGTCCTTGTCTGCTTTGTTGTCAGAGATGTATAACCCTAGCTGTTGCCAAAATGTGTTCGTTTTATTGTTTTCCTGTGAATTATAATACTTAATACTTAAGCTATCAGTATAAAAAAGACAGCTTTTTAAACTTTCATATGAAAGACATATTAATAATTACAGTTCCACTGAAGAGATCTTTTTGTAATACTCAAAGGGCCTACTTGAGACATTCTTGTGATACTGATAAAAGAGGTGCTATCCAACAAACCAACCCCCTGCTTTACACTGAGGAAGCCTGTTCAAGAAAGAGTCTCTGTATATGTTTGCAAAGCAAACAGAAATGTTTATAACTAATATAAATATAGTCCATTTTGAAATGCATAGTCTGTTTTTACTTTGAAATAAGTGTTTATTGCTATATATATATATATATACATATCTCACTACTTAGTATTAATTATAAATCTTAATTGTAAAAGTCAATAGTGGCCTAAAGAAGTATAATTTTTCATTTGGAAGTATTACAGAAGCAATGTTTTCACACTCTAGTTATATGAATACTTTCTATCTGAATACCTTGAGTGAAATCATGGCAACATAACTTTCAAAAAATCAAAGAGCATCTGACATCTGTATGGATGTTTCAGATGTAATATTAAAACTACAGAGTATCATCATTATCTTCCTGACTGAAATAACAAAGTTGATGATGATGTGTTGAGCGTGTTCAGATCGATTCTTAGACATGAAAATTGCAGTAATGATGGGAGACTTCACTTACTCCCTGGAACGCAGGTTGAATTCTACATTGAGCTTGAACCCTAATATGAAAAGTCTCTAAGTATAAAAAATGGCTGCCTCATAAGTTATATAGGCATCAAATCTCCAAAAGAGGAACTAAAGCTAAACTTAAGTAATGCCTGAAGCAAATGCAAAATACCTGACAGAAAGACATGAAGGGCTAAAGGAAGTAGGAATGACCAAAAGATACAGCAGTAAGGGCAAATAAAGGCAGTCTTTAAAAAAAGTCTGTTTCCAAAATTAGAGAAATAGAAAGGACTGAGAAATCTTACATATTAATTGTGAAGCAAAATAACCCATTAAAGCAAGTTTGAAGAAAAACTAGCAATAAAAAATACTTCTTCAGAAACATGAGGATGTGGAAGCCTACCAGAGGCTGCTGTGAGAAAATGCACTTCTGGAGCATAAAATGTGTAAAGAGAACAAAACAAGACTGTTTCAGGAAAGCTACAAGAATGCTATTTAATCTCTTTACTGTGGGAGACCTTGAACAGTCATTTTATGAAGAATGCATCAAAGGCGAAGTCTCAAACTGAGGCACTGTGGGAGAGACTACGAAACAAATCGATAAATGAACAGTAATTATCACACATACCTGTTGCTGTAATCCAGGAAGAAATACATAACCAAATAACTTTGGTATATAAATATCTAAAACTACTTTGGTATCTGAGGACCAAAGTGTGCAGTTATAGCAATACAGTAAACAAGCAAAAAACAACCTCAAATGATCCCCAAAACTTGCATGTGGGAAAAAGCAATTTAAACTATTTGTGGGAAGCGGCATGAATAACTAGGTGACAAGCTTCACTAATTATATGAAGATGATGATAAGAAGAAAGAGGGGAAGACCAACTGTAATGAAGTCCAGCAGAAAGATATTCCAAGACTGACTGAAATTCAGTACAGATAAAGATAGAATGAGGCATAAGAGCAGCAACTGAGTAGTTCTGTGTAGACAGTTACCAGTCATTAAAAAGACTGTGAGGTTCTACGAGCCCTAAGATAAAACTTCATCAGCTAAGTGCTTAGAAACAATCCAATGAACAAACTGAATGTTAGAAATCATTGGGAAGAGAGAAAAAAAAAACCACCAATAACTCTGTAAAACCACAGTGCACCTGTATCTCAAATGCAAAGTATGGTTCTTATTTTCTTCTCTCTTTCCCCAGTGTTGCAAAATAAATATTTCAGAGAAGAACTACCAGGCTGATGTAACAAATAGAACAATCTCTGTATGAGAAGTGACTAATTGGATTATTAGCCACATTATTTGATAAACTCCACATTTTCAATTAACAAGTTCAGTTCTGGAATTTTAATATTCTTTTATAGCTGTTGTCTTTCTGCGTACAGGATTTTTTAATGGGAAAGGATGGCTTTGGAAGTAGTATGACAAACACCAGAGTAGATGAGGACTCTTCTGACTGAACAAAAAAACAAAAAAGTGAGGTAATGGCCTAGACAGTTTTAAGTAATACAAACCAGGAGTGGTTTTTCACTTTCTTTCCCTTTCCTCCTATGAGCAGTAGAAGTCATAAAAAAAAAGCCCTCAAAACCATAAAAATCCCAAACCAAACAAAAATGACCAACCAAGAAAAAGAAGGTTGACAGCCTAAAAATAAAGAAAATAATGCTGGTTTTCATCTATGAAATTGGTGAAACTGCTTAGTATAGCACTCTTTGATATTTAATGCCACATCAATATTCCTAATTAGTCTCTCAATAGTGAATTGAGGTAATTCAGCAGGTAAAAACGATGTCACATTGACAGAAAGGCCATGCATTCAAGATGCCAGAGCTGTATGTCCACACATATAGATAGCTTAGATAAATGTTAACAAAAATTACTTTTGCCTATCACATACCTATGTCACAAGGGTCTGTTGTGAGATTAAACATTATTCCAAGATTGATTATGTCAGAGAGTATCAGTGATGAATTCAGAATTTTCAGTCCATACTCCCTTCTTAGAAAACCTTTCCTCTACATGTCTATAAGAGCATTAGCAAGTCTTGTTTTACATTTTATTTGGAAGAAATAATTTCTCCATTTTCTATGTATATTGCATGAAAACATAGTGACATGATTCTTCAAGCACAAGGAAGAGTTTTCATACCTAAAGAAAACTGATAATTTACAGTGACTCATTCAAAATTTGTTTTTATTTAAATCATTAATCATAAGGATCATGTAAAATACAAAAGTAGTTTCAAGGTAAAAGCTGAAATATATTCAGAATATGGTAGTATTTCTTATTTCTTAAGTGCTGTTTGTGGGGACAAAATATCCAACCCAAACCAAAAAAAGCTTTCTGTCACACAAGTGGTTAGTGATACTCAGTGGCTCCAGTTTAGTGCACTGTTTAGGAATTAAATTATATCATTATCTTGTTCAATTTGTTTCTTTCCAGTTTTGACTTTAGGGTATAGATATCAGGTACTGTCAGAAAATCAGGTCCCACTGAGAAGCCTCTGTGTATGAACCCTAAACAAGTGACACCCAGAGTTCACTCCCTTCCATACACTTGTTCAAAATAAAAGCACTCCTAGGTGAAAATTCTTTAATTGCTCTTAGTTGTGCCACTTTCTCACTTATAGAGCTATTGACTTTTACCTTGGACTATACTGTCTTTCATCTATGATGTATTACTTTTCTCTTGGTGAATCAACTGCAGAAAATGATAGTTTTTATTAAAGTGACACCTCTGTATCCCTCATGTATACTTCCCTAACTTCAATAGGGATATTGATAATTATTACAGTGGTTAATAAAATCACAGAATCACGGAATATGCTGAGCTGGGAGGGATCCACAAGGATCATTGAGTCCAGCTCGTATTTTCTGCATATATATATATATGTATGCAGCTCCATTTTCTGCACAGGAACACCCCAAGAGCCACACCATGTGCCTGAGAGCACTGTCCAAATACTTCTTGAACTCTGTCAGGCTTGGTGCTGTGACCACTTCCCTGGGGAGCCTGTTCCAATGCCCAACCACCCTCTGGGTGAAGGACCCTTTCCTAATATCCAACCTAAACCTCCCCTGACACAATTTCAGGCCATTCCCTCAGGTCCTGCCCCTGGTCACCACAGAGAAGAGATCAGTGCCTGCCCCTCCTCTTCCCCTCATGAGGAAGTTGCGGACTGCAATGAGGTCTCCCCTCAGTCTTCTCCAGTCTGAATAGACCCAGTGACCTCAGCTGCTCCTCATACAGCTTCCCCTCAAGGCCTTTCAACATCTTTGTAACTTCCTTTGGATTCTCTCTAAGAGCTTAATGCCTTTCTTACGTTGCAGTACCCAAAGGTGCCCCCAGCACTCGAGGTGAGGCTGCCCCAGTGCAGAGCAGAGCAGGACAATCCTCTCCCTTGCCCGGCTGCTGATGCTGTGCCTGATGCCCCCCAGGACAGGGTTGACCCTCCTGGCTGCCAGGGCACTGCTGAGTCGTGTTCAACTTGCCATTGATCAGGACCACCAGGTGCCTTTCTGTGGTGCTGCTTTCCAGCATCTCATTCTCCAGTCTGTTTGAACATCCAAGGTTGCCTCATTCCAGGTGCAGAAGGAATGCATATCACCTAATTAGGCAGCATATAAAAATGTACTGGAGTGGAAATCAGATGGTTAGAGTAATGTTTCTTATTCTTTCACAAAAAAAAGACATATTGTTAAGTAGAAATGTTTTTCTCTGTCAGCCATTTGTAGTAAAGGAAGATTAAACAAGCCTTAGGTAGAAACGTGATACAAGTACCAAACCACACAGGCATCCTAGAGAGAATGTAGAAGTTTCCCTTCTGGCCCAGTAAATACTGAGTAGTAAATTGACTTAAAGTTTCTTGAAAATCAATAGAACCATTTCTCTGTCTATAATCAGTATCCTTCCCATGGCTCCCCTCCCTCTCCACAAAAAGAAAAAACAAGCCTGAGAATTTAAAACTCACTGGTGTTCAGGAGCTGCCTTCATCAATGGAAATATATTTGTAGGTGCAATATTGGTTTATTAAATTGAATTCATCTAAATGACAATACTCTTATTCCAAAAGAATTATCTGCAATGTTTCAGTCTCTTGAATGCCAAGTGCAGAAAAGGAATCTCCTCTGTGTGAGTGTTGCAGTTTGTCAGCCCTTCTGTTTTACCTCGAATAAACTTCATTTGAATGCTCCTAACTTCTCATGGTATTCCCCTCTGTTGAATTGTTGCCAGTTACTTTGCTTTCTAACACCTGTGTCCCTCCCCCTTCATCAGTACTATTAAGGAAGTGGAAGCAAACTTTTTATAATCTGTCCATAATCTGCAGAAATGCTTTTTCCTCAGTCTTCACTCTTCAGCTGGATTCCATTCACCTACTGAAATTTTTCACATTGAAGTTTCCACTTTCCAGTGATCTGTGACTGCATTTCATTCTTCTAATATTTGTTTGTGTTGTTCTACCTGTGACTCTAAAAGATCACCTTGTTCTAACTTCTTGTGGATCCTTTGGAGGATAAAAGAGGATTCAATCTTCACCCTACCTCAGCTCCACTGGCATTTTATGAAAGACCATGTAAATATGTGAGCATTATGTATGTGGGCACTAGAATCTGAATGAAAGCTATTCAATGCGCCTTTCTTCAAACCTTTTCCATTTTGAAAAATACTAAACAGGAAGATAATGTATATGTTTCATGACTATAAATTACATTAATATATTACAGCTACATGAACTGCTAATGGAGAGCAAGCCAGGAAAAATGTGAATTTTGGTTTGTATTGCCTACAGTCTAGTGTCCAAAGATTCTCAGGAGATATCAATTAATCACCTTCACAGCATGTTTCTGAATCTTAATTTTAAGATTAGTTCAGCATATATCAAGAAGCCCCTTATCCCCATTCCAGAATATATTAATTAAAAAAAAAATTAAAAATGTGTACACATGGAATGGCAGTCAGTTTTCCTGGATTCTGTCACTACAACAGACAAATGCATTTTACATCAGACAGATGCAGACTTGCTACCAGTATCTACTCAAATATGTTTGAAGGCATAAACCAAGAGCATAAAACAAGGCACTTTAACAAGCAGACTTTTACCCTGAAGTGTTCATCACTCCACTGAAGCCTATAATTAACTGGCAGTCATGCAGTGTAAAAGGGAGCTCTGCACCTCCCATTTCCTTGTTTTCTTCTTCTATGTGCAGATTTTGTGCAGAGAGAAATCTGTATCTCTATTGTCTTGCTAACAGAACATAAGTACTAAAGTATTGGAGATCTGCACTTTCTAGAGAGTAGGTGTAGCATCTCCTATGATAATTAATAACATCTAATGTAACATTAGCATATTATAGAAGTTTATGAGGTTAGACTTAGATTCTGAAAAACTCTAGCAAACCACACTAATGTGACTATAATCTGAATTTCATGGACTGGTTCTCAGCAGATGTAAATGGAAAATCATTGGATTTTTTTTCTCTACATTTTATGATTTTGCCACATCTGTAGGGAATTGTATACAATGTAGTTTTTTGTTGAAATCTCCGTCCTAGATGCTATTTCATGCGCCCTCTGAAGACATTCTGGCAGAAATCCTTTACAAATTTAGTGTGTGAAGCTCTCCAAGAGGGGAAAACATGAATTAGCTTTGTATAGGAAGATGTTTTAAGGAAGCATATGTGCTTATAAGGTGACATGTAGAAATTAGTTTCTGTCCTGTTAGTTACTGAATAATATCATGTATAGAGCTGAAGTGCATGGGAAATACAGAACAGAACTTACAGAAGCAAGACAAAGTGCAAGTGTAGAAAGACCCATGTGCCCACTATGCAGTGTCTGTAGAGATTAATCTCAGATCAACCAGATTTCAGGCATAAAATTACAGTGAAGTTGTTTGGTCAAGATATTTCATCACTTTTTTGAAAGCCTTCTGATTTGGGTCAGTGTTTTAAGTTCTGTCCCTCTTGTAGAAACACAGATGTTTTTAGGCTTTATATTAGTTATATGAGATGTCTGAGTTTTCAAACAAATTAAAATGCTTATCCATGAGAATAAAATGGATGTCTTGTATTTAACGTCTGTGGAGAACAATTTTTGTAATTCCTGTGAAGTTGCCATATCTGCAGATCACTAAGATTTTTTTTTCCTTGTTTCAAGTTAAAACAAAAGAATTTCAAGTCCTGAAAAATGCAATTAAAATATTAAAGTTTTGGACTTCATCATAATCAGTATTTCTTTCTGAGAATTTTGCAGAACCCTGACTAACTTAGAAAATTTCCTAAGCATTGAAGCAATGCTTTATGGTTTTTGTTAACATTCAGCTGACAGTCAGAAGCTAAATTTGGAATTGACTTTTGTTTGATAGGTCTTTGTTATGTGGCAGTTGCAGGATTCTGGATGAGGTAATAGATAAAAGAATCTGTATTATTCATACACTGAGAGTTTCAAAGAGTGTAGAGGAACGATTCTTACCCACCCTGCAGAGGTGGGATGCCCAGCAGAGCACACACTGAGAAGCTATGTGGCTGGATTAATTGTGCATGTGAGACATACAACAAATACAACTTGATTAATGAATTAACCAACATGTTTGATGATTAGGTGAGTTGTAAATGTCTTGATTTATGGCCTTTAATAGTGAACTTAGTTTCCTGACAAGGAGGGAAATTGAGAACTAAAGACATTTGTTTGTACGTATTTATGAAACTCTACATAAGAGAGGAGAAATAAGCCACAGTTCAACTCTGAATTTAACTATGTGACTGGAAAATTAGATGTGTATTTTTTAGGATGAGAGTTTTTCTTTTCCTGCTTAAACTAAATAGAAATGTGTAACACGAAGGCCAGATTTATATTCTGTATAAATGTCACTGTTCCTTTTTGTTTTCCATTCTATTAAAGGTGTCAAGAATATTTTTATGGGTCAGATTCTGACATGACGCTTTTTATGTTGGATCTGAGTATTATCTTTTGTAGAGATACTTTATTTTGTGCATTCATGTCTTTAAACTTTGGCTGCTTACCATTATTATTTCATCTTTTGTTTTCACCAGTGCTCATCATGTTGAAATAAGTTGCCTATTAATAACTGCCTATTAATTTTTTTTCTTTTCCTCTGCTTTGAGGATTTAGATGGTATTCTGAGTGCAGGGTGGCAGTGAAGGGAGGAGGTGGAAAACCAGCGAGCACTGCTAAAGGGTACTGCTAAGTCTCTAAGCAGACTCTTAGGTCTCAGGCTGCCATGAGAAGTGGTACAGGAAGTGCATTCTCTCATAGCTCAGGGCAGCCAGAATAACACCACGTTGATCAATAGTGAGTCATTGCACAAGACAAGTAGAAAGAACAAGGAACAATTATGTGCAAAAGAACTTGATAAGATGGACCTAACAGCCTGAACTGGAAGCATGAGGACTGTGAAAGGAGAGTAAGGCTTCAAATCAGTTTTGGCTTCACCATTTATTTACCATTAAGTTATCTACTGCAACTATGAACCGTAATGAATGATCCTAATTTAAATTATGCTGTCACCTCTCTGAGATCTTCAGATTGCCAGAACAATGGAAAGGATTGTTAATTAAATAAGTCAGTACTGTTATGTTTTCAATAGTATCTATTAGTGAGTAGTCCTACTGACTGACATTATCTTTCACTGTGTTAACATTGCCTTTTTACAAAAAGTTAAAAGAATATAAAATACTGGGTTTAGAGTATCTATCAGTGTACAAATGTCCAAGAGCTTTTGATTTTTTACTTTCTGTCCTGCTTTGTAGCTGCAAAGGCGAAAGAAGCTTTTGTCATGATTTGCTTAAAAATGAGAAAATATGGAACTCCTCTAAATGGGAGGATCACCAAGCATTTAGGGAAGTCTCACCACTTTGTTGAAATGATGGGCAGGAAATAAAAGTACACATATAACAAATAAGTATGTAACTCTATGAGTTGAAAATATGCAATTTTTTTTAAAATTTCCTCCATAATTAAGCATCACTTCAGTAAAAGTCTTCAGGGTTTTTTTTCCAGACGTGATGAATTTCTTTGGATGACCTTGTATTGTGCTTAAAGTGTGTGTGCAGAGTACAGCAGAGTATTGCACTTTTAGGTGTATACATATATATGGTTAAGAAGGACAAGTAATTAACAAATGATAAATGCTGTAACGCTAATGTTAGTGGTATGATCACACATTATTTTTCTTCATATGGAACTAACCCTAAACATAAACATAAATAGCTATTTTAAGAAATATAAGAAAATGAATAAATCTGTTATTTGTCAAGCCTTACACCTCTTTAGAAATTTGAACTAGAAACAACCTGTCTTACAAAGTGCTTGGGGTTTTTTTTCAGATTTTGTTTGGTTCAAGAAAATGTGTTGTGGTAGTAATTCAGCATTCCTGTCTGCAAGATAAATTAAGTGCTGCTGATGTGTAAAGAAATAATGATTTCCTGAAAAAATTAGACCCTTTTTCTACTCTTTATAAATGCTACCTTTAAAAGTTAGAGTCTAATTTATTCATAGAATTGAACCTTTACCTTTCCCTAATCAAGGAAGGATAACAGATTAAAAGGAGATGATTTATACATGAAATAGACAAAATGCTTTCTAAAAATTAGAAAGCCACAGAATTTTAGGTCAGCAAGAAACATCAAAAGATCATTCATTGCATAATGATAGCCTGCTATGGGACCAGCTATGACTAAACCTTTTCTAACAGAGTTTTTTCTACTCTGTCTTATTTAATCAGTACACTTTTTCATCATCTCGTTCATTTCTTCATTCATTTGTTCACTCATTTTCTCTCATGTTTTTATTTTTTAGTGTGTGTTTGAGGGGAGCTTTTTTTGGGGGTGGGGTTTTGTTGGTTTTTTTCTGGTTTTTTGCGTTTTTTTGGGGGGTTTTGTTTGGTGGTTTTTTGCTTCTTTTTTTTTTTTTTTTTTTTTTTTGTAATTTTGGTTTGGTTTGGTTTTTTGTTTGTTTTGTTGAGGCAATTGTCCATAAGCCAGAGTTACTTGTATATTAACTACTGAAACTACATGATCAAGTCCGGAATGTTTGAGGGGAATAAGTAGAATCATTGCAAACTAAAATGAAATAATATCCAGACGTAATCACATGGAAACGCTTATCTATCTTAGCATGATTTTTAAGTGTATAGTTATTATTAGGATATCAAAACACATCCCAAGATTCCCTGGTGTGGTACGATTCATGCTGGACATTCCAGGGCCCATCTGATTCTTCCTGGAGCCCCCAAGACAATGTGTCTTTTGCACAGACAGGTACCTCTCCCATGGAGAGACTCCTTGGAGAACTCCCATATCATCAGTAAAAAGTTATTTTGAATATTTGTTTAGTAGGTAGTATTTCTGATAACCTAGTCCAGATACCTCACCAGCTAAGGTTTTGAAATATCACCTCTCTCCTCCCTTTACCTGCATCAGGGGAGCATAACTGTGAAAGCATTTGTTCCTCTACAATAAAGAATAATATTTTTATTGTTCTTGTTGTTATTATTATTGGAAAGGATTGTCCAGAATCGGTACTTTTCATGACCAGACTAGTCTAAAATAACATCTTGCATTGCTTACTAAATAGATACTGGAACTGACATTGAAAGCCAGCTGAAAAATCTTTTGTTCGAGTATTCATGTACAGTATGCTGTGCTTACTACTGGTCAGGAGTAAGTGGGAAAAATTCATATCCACTAGAAAGAAATTTGCTGATTTAATATCAAGTAGTATTTTGTTTCTATTTCACAGGCCTTCATTTTTTCCCTGGGACAAGTTTTAAGATCATATAAAACTTGAAAAATAATTATTTACATGAGAAGGAGAAAAATTTAAAAATTCACAAAACAAAGCACAAGGTGCATGTAGTGTAAGAAGTAAAACTACACAGACAGAGGTAAAGCAACAACCTTACTGCTGTAAGATATAAATGGAATTAATCTGTAACTAGGTGTACTAATCCCAACTGTGGGCTATTAAACCACTTTCTGGATTTTTATCATTAATTAAATTATGCTTTCACAAGGCTTCACTTGTCCTTGAGCATTTTCAGAATTTTGCAAGCAACTATTCCGTTCACATGCTAATTTGAATAACAGCATGATACTGAAAGCACCACTTCCAGAGAGGAAATAAATGGCAGGCAAACTCATGCTTTACTGAATGTGTCCTTGGTGTGTTTCTGCAAAGCTGTTACCACAGCCATATCATGTGCTTTAAGATGACTGCTGGAAGCCTTCTTCTTTATATTGGAAATTTATGTAGAATTGTGAAAAATGTCTTAATTCCCCATTTAAAAGAAACCTCAAAATATTACTGAAGTATTCTAAAATATTTGTATTTCTAAGCTGTCTTTCTCAACTTGACTAAGATTGTACATGTGCTGTATATATAAATAGGTGTACACCTGTCCTCACAGAACTAAATGTGGATATTTTGGTGGGAAGGGGAAAGTAATTTTTAAACTGAAAATTCATTTTCTGCCTGCCCATGGAGCCTTTGGATGTGTCTAGGAAAGGCTGAAACACAGATGGCTCTATTTACTTTAATAAAAACTCCACATTGCCTACCTTAATTCTAAAACAAGCAGTTTTAGTTTTGGATTTCTTTGTGCTAGAAAATATAATATATGTTTAATATATGTTTATACAACTCTCTATTCACTGCAGAGTTTTGCACCCAATCATCCTTCCAAAATTCTCCATATCATTCAGCAAAAAAATTTAAATGCCAAAATCTTACGTTTAAATTTTCATGTGTCCTTGACATTACAGTAAATCAGTGCATTCAATGTGAATGCTGCTGGAGATGGGATTGTAGGAAATGCAGTGCATGTGGAGCATGCAAACAAGAGTGTTACAGGCTTGGATGCATAGGAGAACACTGGATAAAGAGGAAAAGTGAAGAGGCATGATGGCACTTTTTGAAAGATAGATGGATGTAAGATAGCCCAAAGAGAAGAATTTGATCAGATAAGGATGTGATATCCTGGGCTAAGGAGTGGGATTTCTCTCTTTGGAGTAAAGGTTCAATACAACAATCCACCTCCAGTTTATGAAATTTAAAAAAAAAAAAGTAATTCTGCTCTGAAAAATCTGTCTGAAGTCTTCAGAAAGCTTCTCCCTTTGATCTCCTGTGCTACTGAGTACTCTTCAGCTTGCCTGAGAGCTCACTGACCTTATTATTTAGGTCACTGCTCCTGCCCTGACCTTATTATTTACACAGGCAGCTAAGCCTGAATAAGTAATTAATAAAATAATAACTATTTAATGTTTTGAGAACCATCTTACCCTGCCATTCATGATCTATTGTGAATGAAAACTGGAGACTTGTACTACTTACTCCTAAGTTGTATTTTAGTTATGTGATGTTTGCAGATGTTGCTGAAAGCTGAGGGAGCATCATTTGTTGGCTCAATAGGCCTCATCTTCAGAATAGGATACATTATCTCCTTCTGTTTATTTTCATGCAATTTGAATCTAAACCTGGGTCTAAAGAGGAAACAACTCTTCTGTATGTAAGCCAAAAGGACCTTTATAATTCAAACCACAGGATATTTGTATGGGTAATTTCTTAGTATGATTTTTTTTTAAGTGCAACCATTTGATGATTAAATAAAGATAAATGCATTTAAAATACAGTAATTTTCCACTTTTTTCTAATTTTATGTATTGTAGAAAAATTCAGGCATTAAATAATGAAAAAAAATGTAGTTTTGAAAAATTTCCTGCACATTATGACAAGTCATAGAAAACATACACAATATTTTTAGTATAACTTGTTTTGGAATTAGTTGTGAGCCAGATAGATAAAAAGTTGCTCTAAAGTAAAACTACTTCAATGCTAGTGCTACTAATCTCTAATGGAAATGATAAATTTCTGTTCTTCACAATGTAGATTTTTTTTTCCCTACAAGTTAGGTCAAGTCAGGAATTTATCCTTAGGGAAAAAAAATATACCTCGCTGGCATTTACAGAGGAACAGTTTTGCTACAATCTTTCTTGTTTTACTGCTACCATCAGCATTGCTCTGATACTGAATGTTTATTCTGTAGTTTGCTCCCCTTGCACACACACGAAATTCTCCAAGATGTGAATTTGTGCCTGAACAAAAATTCTATTTATATTAATAAAGGAGGTGGGAAGCAGGAGGCTTCCCTGGTTTTACCCAGGGTTTCCTTTAGTTGCCTTTACAGAATATGGTATTTACTACATTTCCAACATTTGTTTGGGTTTTCTTTATTTCTAAGAGAATAACACTGTTTGGGTCAGAAGGACCATATTTCCAGTTGATTACATGATGTTAAAATTATCTTTTGAGGGGAAAAAAAATGCTGACCTCTTGTCAAAATAAGATTTGTATTTCTGCTGCCTAACCAGTAGTCATGTTTGTTTCCCTGAATTCTTGTGTTGGGACTATACTGCACCACTGAACATAACAATCTGCTAGATTATTCCTTACATGGAATAAATAAGATTTTAGCACTATGAGTAATATTTACTCACTTTAAGATGACTAAGTGAGAACTTGTATTCAGTGGGTGTTTGAAGTACCAAGCAATATATTTTTATTGTTTTCATTTTTTCCTGAAAAAGAATAAATATTTTTGGACTTCACAGTATTAGGTTAGGGAAAAAAAAGGATATTGGGAGAACAGAATCCTACCCCTGGATCTCCTGTTGGGCCATACAGGCACTTCCTCCTGGGCTTCTTAAATGTAAAGAAGACAGTCTATTATGGAACATGTGTTAATGAATAAACTATACATCCAAAGAATACTATATGTGCTCTGTATTGACACTCTCTTTTACTGCTAGCAAGAATGTCTAGTAATATGTCTATTAATCATCATTTTAATGGCCTCCCAGAATGAACTATTTTTATATTTCTTTCCCTGTCATTTTACACATATTATTTTAAAGAATCATTTGTTCCTAATTGTTTCTTAGAAGCCAATAGCTTTAGGGTTTGTAATCCTACTCTGCCTGAACATTTTTTGAGAAGGGAGAAGGTGTCGGAGCATCTCTGAATAGAAAAATCATTGAAATGTTCATGATAAATTACATCTATATTGATGTATCAGAATTCACATAAAAAAAACTGAGGAGAGGAATATATTGCCTTGAAGTGAGAATAGTATGCTTATGGCTTTTAATATAGTTGGAATACTGGTTCTGGAGAAAGATCAAATTTTAACAGACTTCATCCCTTATTTTAGTAAGTGATAGCAGTGAAGGAAACACCTTGTCTGGGATTCTTTACATGTACAGAAAGAGAATATTGTTGTTACCTATTGGAATTGGATGATATCATGAACATAGCATAGTTCTTAATCAGGAATGTAGATTTTGTGTTAAAAGTAACATGAAGATTATATTACTGTTCATTTTAGTAAATCAATAAGCTTCTGACTTGCTTTGTTGAAATGCTTTCTGTTAAACACTGTCAAAGTGTAACTGGAAGAAAGTAGTTCTCAGCTAGATTTTTCTTGTGTTAAATTCAAAATAATTCCATGGTTAGGATATATATTTATTATACAGAAAAACGAAAACAAGTTCAAACGTGAAATTTGACGTCATAAGGGACAGCAAAGAACATAAGTATTTTTCAATGAGAAATTAAGAACTTTGAGAAGGCGGCAAAGAATGATGGTTGTCCATGTAAGGATGGAAATTATCTGTACTATGCTGAAAAGATGTCATGCAGCACTTGCAATTACATTATCAGGTAGAATAATCAGCAGAACATTACACATTACATCAGTCCTCTATAGGAGTGCTGTTTCAAAACACCAGTCAGTCATTAATAGTGATGTAGAACTGTTTTATAAACATTTTCAGAACTTGTGTTTTACTTGTCCAGAAGTTGTGCTGATGCGAATGTGAAAAATTAGGGGTTTCTTGTGTCGTAAAATCAAAAACTTGCAGTTGTGGCAGTTGAGATTTTTATGAACTGAAGCGGGTCATGGTAAATCTAGAAGGACAAAAGGAGCAGTAGCACAGTACCCCTTTGAATAAACTGTGCTAATTGGTGAGAATTACCTGGTTAGAAAGCCTTGATCTCAGAAATTGTATTTATTCTTGAGAATGCTTGTGTGAAGTAAGGAAATACACACAAAAGATTCTTAAATTTCCCCAGTTTACATCCATATGGGATACGGAAAATTTTTATAACAGCCCATAAAAAGCATGATAAATGTAAGGAAAGTTGTTTACATTCCCATTTGCTGGCATTGATAGGTTTCTATTTCTTTATTCCTACTTGTGAAACTATAGTCATCTTTGTAAGAGTCAGGATCACTTTGTCACTTTGCTATTGCAGTCATTACATGACATATCTGTGGAGAGAGCTGGTGATAAGCTTCTGCTGTGAACATGAACCTTCTGACTTACACAACAAAGGTGTTCAAAGTAGGAATGCTGGCATTTTTCATTATCAATGGATTTTGAGACAGGTAATCTTTCAAATTTGTGGAAACATGCCCTCAACATGATGATGCGGAGTTTTTTTCCTGTGTCATGTAGTACGTTTTGTTTCTAGCAAACAGGAAGAGTTCTACCTTAGAGGAAGAAGGAAAGTGTCTGTAATTAGAAAAAAAGATCATACACTCTTTTCAGAGAGATGCAGAAGAAGGGTGATCAGTTGTGAGACTTGTAATGGAAACTCTATACAGAAGCAGGTTTTTTACAAATATAAATTTCACCCCACAAGAAGAAAAGCTGTAGACCACATAAAAGAGATGAAATCACAATCCAGATGCAAAACCAGAACATGATTTTGAGTGTTTAATACTGCATAAGCAGTGAATCATTACCCCAATAAATTAATATTCTGGTATTCAATGTTATGATAGCACTTCCTAATATTTCAAAAGTATATAACAAAGAAGTCTTACCAAAAAAATGTGACAAAAAGAAAAAAACTTCTCAATAATGAAAATGTGCAATTCTTTTACCTGGAAACTGCATTGATATGAGTTGATAGGGAGCTCATAAAAATATGGAGATTAAATCCTTTTTAAACAATGATATATGCCACTCTTGATGACATGTGGTAGTGCATTCTTTCCAGTTTCTTCAGAATGAAACAACTCTTTCACCTGAAATAGAAGCCATTGGACAGTAGCTAACCTGTTTTATTTCCACAGTCTTAAAGTTTTCCCAGCAAATTAGCTTCAAAGACATCAAAACCAAAAATGTGTGAAAGATTTTTGGAAGGATGGGATAAAAGGAAGCTGGTAAATTAATTATCTCTCCTTGATCTTTTCCACATAATATTTTTTTCCTAATCTAATTCTGTAATTGACTAAGTAATCGGGTCCCTGGCAAAAAATTTCCTCTAGCTGATTTTACATGGCTCAAAGATACTACATCAGAAAATCACACATTTATTTTTTTTCTTCACAGTATTTCTTAGGAAGAGCAAAGTAAAAAGAAGTAATTTAGAATATCACATGAGTACACAGCAGAGTTGTTTTCCCAGAGCTTAAAAATTAATGTGCTGTCTTCAGATCTTTCATAGAGTAAACAGTATTATCTGTAGCACTGTCGAACAAACAAGCAAACAAATAAATGGTACTTTAAAAAAGAGTTTGAGTACTATTACACTTAGAGCTATGTGGTGCAGTGAGCTATTTCTATCACTCATTATCAGGAGAAGCTCTGTGCACAGAGATCACACATAATACAGAATTTGTTGATCAGAGCTTTAGAGAACTAATAGTTTTTTCACATTTTGAAAAATCTGAAATAATCCTTAGGTTGGCATTCCTGTTCAGTAAAAGATACATATCTTTTATTTTTGGAAGATACTGTTACAGGGAATGTGTTCCCTTTTTGCCTTCTGTACTAGAAATGGAAAGAAAAAGAAGAGTTTGATTTTCTCTTCGTACACGTAAAAAAAAATAAAAATAACAGTGCAATGAGAGTAGCTTGACTGAACAAGCACAAGAAATGAAGGCCAAATGCACCTGTAGAAAGTCTGGAGAAACAGTGTGTGGAAACAGACTGTTTTTACACACACTTTTTCTCCATCGATGTCACAAATGTGCAATGTTTTTCAGTGAAGAGCAGCTTTTCACTGCATCAGTGAGTTTCCAAGCCCTGAACTCTTGGATCTCTTGGGTCTTTTCAGAAAATGTATGCACTTACTGTTTTTCTGACTTTGACCTTTTCAACATCCTAAGCAAACATCCTTTCATATGAAAGCAGGCTTACTTGAGCAGGTAATGCAAGTTATGATATTGGTACCTAGGACTGCTTTTGACATCTTTGAGGTGTAATTCATCTGTGACTGTGTAGCTGTATGGTGAGGCATTTACAGACCAAACAGAATTTCTAAGGAAATGGTCTAAGGAAATTAGAGGTTTGCCGGACCTGTGCCCAAGAGTAGTTTGTGAACTGAAAAGCTTTTATTTCCCATTTGTGCTTGTGCCCTTTTATAGGAATGGTGAGATTTTTAGAAGTGTTTTATGATGGCATATCACCTTCTTATGAAGATTTAGTTACACAGTCAGAAGCAAAACATTTTTCTTACAATGTTGTTGACGTGTGGTCAGGGCTTATTTGAGTAACAGTGTATCATCAAGGCATTTGGATTCAAACAGTCAAATTTGTGGTCCTCCTGAACGCATCTAGGAATCTAAGTTATCACCATGATTACAGATTTATTGATTGTAAAGTGAGATTTGGTGACAGTAATTGTGAAGAGAAGCTAAAAACTGAAGACCAAATATGAAAAAACCTTAAAAACCTCTAAAACCCATATACTACGTAAATCCTACTTGCTGGGGAAAAAAAAAAAAAAAAAAAAAAAGAATAATTTCTATGCCCATCACAGCATTTGGCCAAATAAAAGATGTCGCAGTGACTGCTCTCGTCAGCCTGGCCAGCACCTGCGGTGTGTGGCAGGAGTGGGGAGCAACCAAAGGCTCGAGGCTTTAAAGCTGCTCCTCTGGAGTCCAGCTCTGCCCAGGGGAGCTGAAGCTCCAGGTGCTGTGGCTGTCAGCAGCCCGGACGAGGGAGAGGGTAGAAAGTAGCGGGGAGGCTTGCCTTTGGATACAGCTTCAGGTTTATTGCCCGAAGGGAGTCCAAGGAACACAAGCACAGATCAGATCCGTGCAACAACTTATAAAGAGAGGTGTTACAACAGGGATGACCTGACAGAGGACCAAGAGGGGTCTTTGGGGGAGGGATATGGACAGGGATAGACATCCACATCCACGCGGACCAATAGTCTCGAGGGGTGGAGGGAAAGGGATCACGTCGAAGGGCCTCCAGGTTTAGGGCATTTCCAAGAAGGGAGGTATCCGAGGGGGCAGGGTCTCAGGGGATTGACGGGGACCATATAAGGGTAATTAGGGAGGGCTTTGGTGACAGGCACAGAACAGTCCAGAACTCCGGGAGGGGTTTGGGTGATTGATAGGGAAGGTGCCAGAACAAAGCGGGGGGATAACAATATTGAGAGCACCAGGGGAGCGGCTTGGATCTGGGACAGACAACTGGGAATAGAAGTGGGGAAGGTAGGGACAAACCATTAAGATACAAAGAACATACAAAATACAATAAAAACTTCGCATCACCACAAAATCTTGTCTGAAATGAAAGCTTACTGCTGTGAAGAGAGTTCAGATGAAAAGTTCTCCTGAATGTAATTATTTTTCTTCCATACAGAAGACACATAGTATGGACACATAGCACACTGAAAGAACAACTTGGAATTCTATTTTTCTTAAAAATATATCATGTTCTTTGGAAACAAAACGACAGTTTTATAAATAAATGTTTACTGTGTTGTTTTAGAATTACTTTTTTTCTTTTTTTTTCCTTTTCTTTTTCATTCCCTGGAGTGCTTCTGTATAGAAAGAAAATAGAATCTAATGTTGACCACTTGTGGCTGCTTTAGTATACCTGATGTTGTTTCAGACGTGATTGCTCACTGCATACTTCTGCCATTATACTTCCTAATGGCTGCAGCAAAGGAGCAGGCTTCAGAGAAGCCGCCTGCAAACGGGAGCATCTTACAAGAACAGATGTTTGGGTGCTATAATGTTACATTGTGAAGTTAATACTGTTTCATTTGTGTTTTTCCTGGATGATTGCAATCCAATTATTTTTCTTCTATCTCAGAAAACTCATTCGGCAGATGGGGAAATTGCGATTTTCTATTTTCTTCCTCTGGTTGACAAGGGTGTGGAATAACTTCTTGTCAATTTGTGGACACTGCTATGGATAGTACAGTTATCTCTTGGGCTAATGATTCCCTCTGAAAATTCCATCAAAATGTGTGACATTGCCCAGAGCAGTGTCTTTCATTAAAATATATATTATAGTTCAGACCAAGGGAAGCAAGTCTGCAGCAAATCTGATGATGTTTTTACTGCATAGACACAATCAACATTTCAGTAGTATCAGCTAGATTCTGCTTTTGCAGTGGGTACAATCCAGAAAAAAATTATATGCCATTTTTACTACTAATAAGTTACTGTAACATTTATTTTAAATGAAATGTTTTGTCTACATAAACATCAAAGGAAGTCAGTATGGTTGCAGTTAATATTAGAGGGAAGATTAAAATGTTTTTTACTCAGTATTTTAGTGCTGTAACATTAATTTTTTATATATCTCTCTACATTTTGTTTTTTTAGTGAGACAATAAACAGTTCTGTGTGACAAAAGCAAAGTAGCTTAATACATTCCTCTATGTTTTGCTAAAGCTTATAGCTCATATTTTTTGGACATAATTTTGTCATTCCTCTGGGTTGGGTACTCATTGGTAGACTTTGCTGCAGTAGTGTTGTGCTAGGCCCCTCTTGTCAAGATAAACTCATTGACAATGACAACAGAATTAAGAAGGGGAGGTTCTGCTGCTTTCTTTGAAAGAATATGGTGCTCTCTGAGCAGAACACAATATTTTCTTCATGACATAATGGTAGTGTCATTAACATAACAAGTTTTGCTTTTGTATTCTGTGCATATTATTTTTATTGTTTGCTATTTTTCAACAATAATTTTTAATTATCTGCAGTTATTTCAAAATACTTTAAGTGTTATGTACATAACCACTTCTACTCTGATTTAAATTCATTATGTTAGTGCAACAGTTTTTAATTTTTTCAGATCAGCCTTGGATTTGAATTTAGTACCTATAAGACAATATTTTCATAATATTTTTTATTTCTGGAACAAGATATATCCAGATTCAAGAGTTTATTGGTAGTCAATTAAAAATATTGTAAAAATCATAAGTAGTCCACTTAAAAAGCCACCCACTGCTGACTTTCAGCGGGGGAAGACATGCAGACAATCAATGTGATTGATAAAGCAAGCTTCTTTTACTGGAAACACAGAGGCACTTATATAGTGTGAAAGTACATGCTTATCAGTTCTTTAATTAGTTTAAACTTATGAGAGCGCATTCTTACTTCTACATAATTGGGTTAGATAAAAGACTACATTTGGCAAGCTTCTATTATTTATGTTTTGACTTGAGAAATCAAAGTTCTCCCTCCCTTCTCATGGTCAGTACATCTTATCAGCACAGCACTGTACCTCCTTAAAACTCCCTTTTGGTTCTCAGGCGTGTTTCTCACGCAGGCATTTTCTCATGGAGGCTTTTTCTCATACAGGCCTTTGCTTGCAGGCTTTTGCTTGTACAGTTCTGTTATTGATTTGTACCCTTTATCAATAATCCATGTCCCTGATCCTCTAGCCATTCTCCAACAACCCACGCAGCACTCCAAGAATGCAGATTGTTCAAGTAAAGCAAACAGGAGGAAGCAGTCACACAGCTAAATTACTAATAAACTCTTCTACTTTACAGTTGCCCCTCTTGTCCAGGCTTTTTTCTCTCCTGGTCATGCATGGTTTCATGGTTGTCTCTTGTTTTCCTGAGACAAGTGCAGGGGAGCGTAGTGATCGCTGTGAGTTGTTAACATTCCACAATCCCAGTAGAAGCAGGATGTTGGCTTTCTTCTCAATTTTTGGATTGATTTTGTAGTACTTATTGGTGTGTTTTTTCCCATTGGGCCCCTTTCCTATTGTCCAGTGGTTTCTCCCTATTTGTGGTCAGTTGCTTGACAAGTAGGTATGTTTAAATGTTTGGATATATGAAGTGGGTAAATGTCAGCTAAAGCAATGCAGATGTATGAGGTTGATTGGTAGTGAATAAGGCCAGTAACTAAGCAGCAGCCACCTGATATTTGGGGTTGTGATTAGGCTTTAGCCACTTGATCATTTTTCAGTTACAAACAGTAACAGCACTGTACTAGCTGGGCAATTAGCCTTCAATAGGTGCATTCATTTTATAGCAGTTAATATGCTAATGCTAGTGCATCAAAAAAAGTATTTAAAGATTCATAGTATCAAAATTAATATAAGGATATAAAGAAAACTCATTAACTGAAATACTTGCAAGTATCTGCAAATCACGCCTTTGATTAATGTAGCCCTTCTGCAGTTTCTGCAGAAACTCTAAAAGAAAATGAGCTTTTAAATGGACTGATGGAAGAAAAATGTTGAAGTCTTAGCTAAACAAGGACACCTTGGTTACTGTTCTGCAAAATCAGATATACACTGCTGATATGGGCTAGTTAAAGATTGAGGAACCATCATAAATCTTCCTGGATGCAACTTGTTATTAAATATGTCAAGAAGTGTAGCCCACTGGGTTGACAAAGGGGATATTCCAGATATGCCCATTGGCTATTATTTTCAGCTTCTTCTTTCCCTAAAAAGTTCAGAGAAATAAAGACAGGAATAATGACCAACAGGGGATGAAAACTGAATACTTTCTGGCAGCTTCTGGTTGTGGACAGATTCAGAATATTAAATAGATCTCTTCTTGTTGGAAGCATAACCAAACCAGCAGTAATGTTTGCAGAAGCCAGCCCATCACTTAGAATAGAATCTGCATTTCCACAGGGAATTCAGAAAGCTGCACTGACTGCAGTCTGGGGAATTGGAGACATTGCTGTCAGGGATCAGCAGAGTGAGGAAGCTCCCTGGGACTGGGACACTGGAGACTCCCCCAGGTGGGTCATTACTAGGCCCAGCCTGGAGAGGAAACCCAGGATTACTGGGGCATCCCCAGCCCAGGCATCCAGCACCTCCTTGGAGATGGAGCTAGACCGAGGCTGGGCAGGGAAGGGCTGTGGGGAGCTGGAGACCAACTCTGCTGCAGCATCACTGGGGCAGGACTACTGCCCCTGGGGTGCTGTAATGAGGTCCTGAGACATGGGCAAGGGGGGAAGCCCTGCAAGGCTAGAGAGGAATAAGTGGTAAAGTGTAAGATGCACTAGTCTATAGTGGATAACTAGGCAAAGTATTTGTTGGTCTGCAAGGGCATTTTTAAAGTAACGTTCGGGGTCTAATGTAAAATTGCTTAGGAAAACAAGTTGGAACAATTAAGCAAGGGGGAAAAAAGTGTCTTTAAGTAACAGTTAAACAGCCAATATCACAAATCAATATATAATCATCAGGCTGTCATGGAAACTAAGATCTATTCAAAGATCATTTCAGTTATGTTTTCATAATCATAGTTAAAACCTCACACAGATATCAGAAAGCTGTGTTCTAATGCTTGGCATATTTCCCTTGCATCTCTTTTCAGTGCTCATTACTCATCTCAACATTATGAGTAATCATGTTTCAGTTTGCAGTGCATTTGTATTTCTCTTTAAATTCGAAGACGCAATGTTGTATCTTTCTGTCTCTGACTGACAGAGCAAAGGAAAAAGTAACACCAAATTTTTTGTTTATCTAAGATACTGATTCACAATGCTACAGCGGGTGACTGTCTCATCCTCTCACGTGTTCTTACAGTAGTTATTGGCAGAGGTGATGGAATCGCACTGAAATGAAATGGCCACCCGTCTAGGGATCTGCTTTGAGATGACTTCCCCAGGTCACATGAGTTAGGTCTGAACTGGTGAACAAAACATGGGTTGGTTTGCATTTGCATTGCTAGTGACATCCTTCTCTCCATCAATCTGAAAGAGAAATAGTTACAGCAGTCCCAAGCAGAGAGAAAGCTGACTATTGCCCAGCTAGATTTCCTCCCTTGATGTCTTTTAGAAACTATTATAGGCAGTGCTGCAGAAATACACTGTCCTAAACATGAGTTTGTAACCTAAGAGGTGAATTGCATTTATTCTAATTGGAAATGCTTTTGTGGAGTAAACCTCTTGTTGCGGAGATGATTTCACAGTACAGAGGGAAAAGAGAGAAGTGCGCCCTGCTCATGGACATAAATCTCTCATTAATCTAGTGAACACTGTCTTAAGTAGGGTTTCCCAGGGGCTCTCTCAGCACAACACATATTGCAAATAAGCGTTTGATAGAAATCTTGATATTTTTCTGCTTGGACCAATTTGTACTGAGATGGAAGTATTAAAGAAGACAAACAATTCTTTAATCTTTACTTTGCAGAAAAACTGAAATATAAACAACTGACAAAGAAAATGCCATTTTGCTATGCAAAATCCTCCTATGTGAATTTAAAAATCAGCATTAGAAGTTAAAAGGCACAAATCAAAGTGTTATATTTCAAACAATATAAGAAATATCAGGAAGTAAGCAAGCAGGAACTTCTTTTAGCTTTTACTTGTTTTCAGTTGTTGCCTTACAACTGCAATTTAAAAGACCCAATTGTTAATGGAAGGCTTTCAGTGATTATTAATATGGAGATAATTTTCTTCTGATGATATTCCTGCCTGTACTTTTCAGTTGAAGCTTATTAACATAACAGAATGTTTAGCAGAAATAACATACAATTTTTTGACCATGAAATCAGCTGAGTATCTTTTGTGTTTCGTAATTTTCTTACTTTTCGATGTAAAAACCCTCTGACTCAAAATACATCTGTATTTTCTTCACTGATGACAAGTACAAATAGTTGTTTCTTCACCATAAAAAAATTAGCTAATGTTACTAATTTGCCAAATGGTCTATGCATTTCATGCCATCACAGTGAATTTGTGAGTGTGCCCTTCAGCAGAATGGTATTGGAATGGCGTGTCTATGTTGATATTTGGGGTTTTGGAGAACCTTACTTCTCATATGCTATGGCAGTTCCTTATTCTGTGTATTTCTTACCTAGCAATGTAACCAATTCCAATTTTTTAATTGATTCATATGTTCATAATTCCAGTTATGGATGCAGTGATTTTTGTTGGGATCTCTATTTGGTATACCTAAATATGCTTTTACATATCCACTTGTAGAGGTAAAAGGAGAGAAGTAGGATGGAAAGCCCTCTGATCTTTTGCAGTTTGGATTAGTTTTGAGCTCCTTATAGCATCACAGACTCATCAAATCTGCCATTTTGCTGTTAGCATTTGCAAGCACCAGCATTGAGGGCTCATTTTATCCCAAAAGACTCCTACAATTCTAATTGGTTTTGAAAAATTAGAGTACTAGTAAACCTATGCTAGAATAACAGAATACCCACTACACTTGTTTTTAGGAATAAATCACTTCAAAGAACATTTTGACTTTATAGGAAGTTTGGATTCCTGGAATTTTACATTGAGTGGATTATTCCTTTGTTAATAGAATACAGTGTAATTCTAAGGATAAGAAGCGATTAATTTTGCCAATGACTACTGTAAATGAAATGTGTAAGAATGTTCTGCTGTCCTACAAAGGCATGCCAAATAAACAGACCCTTTTGATGCTTCTTTATTCCATTAAGAAAAAAAAAGGATCCACAGTGGTGACCCAGTTATTTTTGGTTACTCAGTCAGATTTCATGTGACTCAGATAAGTATATAGTACATTGACTGAATTTGTGCTGAAATGTATATGAGTTGAAAAATTTCAGTTTATTAGATTTCCCCTTTCCAAGCTCCCTACAGTACAAGATACAAATTATGTGCAACACCATAATTTCATTAATTTAGTAGACAAGATTAAAAAAAAAAAAAAGTGTCGTCAAGTGCCATATGCTTACTCCTTTTACAAATAATAAGGAAGATAGTTTTAAAGGCAAGACAAAGACCTGGAAAAACAAAGATGTATCTAGCTTGTGTTTTATGTAAAATAAAAGATGTTTTCTACCCTACAGGTCTTATTTTCTTTCTATCCAACCCTCTATGGTTTTTGAACTGAGAATGAAAACAGGAAAGTAACACCTTGCATTCTATTAATTAAAAATAGTATCTGTCATTCTCTTTCTGCTTTGCTCAGATTCTGTATCAAAACTTAGTAATGACACACTGCAGATACTGAGAAATATCCAGAGCAGTAGGATAAGGATAAAAACGAGTGTCTTCTGATTTCACAGTATAACTGCAAAATACCTGAGGCTGTTCATTTCTGTGTTACCATTTTTTTCTTATTGGGCTCCTCAATAAATGCATTCCATTCTCAAAAATTGTTTCAAAGAAAAAAACACCAAACCCACAAGTGTTCTCAGTCTATATAAAAACCACCCTTTCTTATCAAGCAACACATGTTCATTTTTAATCTAAACAGGCAATTCTTTAAAGTCAGGTTAGAAACAGTCAGGCAGTGGGAAGCAATTTCATGTTATCTTTTAACACACCAATCTACTTACTTACTTTTCCTTTTCTCCCATCCCCCAATAAATTAAATCTTTGTTGTACTCAAGGAGGGGTAAAATATATTTAATGTATATTTCGTAGCACAAAATGAAAATGCTGAAATATCTGTCAAACTTCATCATTTAACTATAAATAATTTAAATACAATCAAGTTAGATGGCCTTCTAGCTAAAAATAAACAAACAAAAACCAAAGAAAATGCCTGTGTTTTGTTGTTGGATAGAGTAATCCAGACAGGCATCTGCCACTGGCACACTGTGCAGTGTCTTTTACAGTAAATTATGTTGTCCTTGGGGCCACAGAAGAAAATGCAGGTGGGACTGAATTGCCACCACTGCAGTGGACAATCCAGTGGACTGCTTAGGACAGGGTTTCTAGCATGAGTGCTGTTAGATAACTTCTAGAAGGACTAAAACCAGAACCAAATAATACAAAAACCATCCCAGTTACTAGAATATGCTTGACTTAGGGAAGTTTTCTACAATGGACATAGAACCCAAGAAGTCCCAGCTTAAGAAATGAACTATGCTGGGTGGAAATGATCCTGAATAAAATGACTGGGTTGCCAGAAAGAGCATAGGAGGATTTACAGCAAGAGCTGGGAAAGGTGAAAACAAAGTAGAAGTTGCTAACAGTAATATCATAGTTTTTATATCCTGTGTGTAATAACCTTTAATGAAATTTGATAATTAATTTTATACTATTTTATGTGTTTTTATTCTACAGTTGCATTCCAATTCCGACAAAGGTGATGGATCAGTCAAATACATTCTTACTGGAGAAGGGGCAGGGACTATATTTATTATTGATGACACAACTGGAGACATCCATTCAACCAAAAGCTTAGATCGAGAGCAGAAGACGCACTATGTACTTCATGCCCAAGCTATTGATAGACGGACAAACAAGCCACTCGAGCCCGAATCTGAATTCATTATCAAAGTGCAGGATATCAACGACAATGCACCAAAATTTACAGATGGACCGTACATTGTTACTGTGCCAGAGATGTCTGAAATGGGTAAGGAAAACAAACTGTGCTGTTCAACAATCTTTTAGCGAGTGCAAATGCCACATACTGTTTGTCAAAGTTATAACACCGTCACATCATTGAGTGTATGTTAAATATATTGGAGTTAAGAAGAGAAGAAGGCATGAAATATAACCTGTATGTTACTGGTGACATTCATAGTAAGAAAAGAGTACACACACACACGCTAGTTGTAAGAGAAGAGTCACTCTTAATCTTGAATGTGTTAACGTACATTCTTCGGTAAATTGTACTTTCCATTCTAGAAACGAGATGTATTCATATATCCTTGTTCAACTGCACACTTTATGGCATTCTCTTATGTCCACATGAGCATTCTGTACAATTCACAGAATCACAAAGGAACAGTAGTTTCCTAGATTCTTTTAAAGAATTTTCTTTAAAGTGAACTGAAGTTCAAAAAAGTACCAATCTTTGTATTTCCCTGTTACATAGTTCAGATACTCTTATTCTTTGAGGTACTGTATTGTGCAATCAGTTTTCTTTATTTAATACCTCTCTGGTGTTGAAATTAGTTTATAACTTTCCTCTAATAGACGAATTGCCAACAGAAATTTGTACAAGGAAAAAAAGGCAGTATTTCTGTGAGAAACACGGTAACTCCAGGACTATGCAAGCAATACTTGTTTGTGTGAATTACTACAGTGAGTGCATAGAGCTTCCAGTAAGAATATTGTGGGTCTGTATGAAATGTCTTCAGCTGTCTCTGATCATTCACCATGTCACAAAGCTTTACTGTTAGAGTTGCAGTTCATTTCAGTTTCATCTAAGCTTTTATCTCAGTTATCTCCCATTACACCACAGGCTGTCTTAATGAGTAATTCATTTCCTTTACCAACTGTTTCCAAAAATGCACAGCTCCATCTTTCTCTTTCATTGGTTTCTTTTATCTGTAATGGAAACCATTTTAATTGATTATTTCCTTCACCTTTAGAAGCATTTTATTTTCTGCATAGGAAGAAAGATAGTGGAAAAGAGATCAATATTATCTTCAAAATCAAAAGTAGCTAATAATATAATATAATATAATATAATATAATATAATATAATATAATATAAAATAATATAGTATAGTATAATATAATATAGTATAGTATAGTATAATATAATATAGTATAGTATAATATAATATAATATAATATAATATAATATAATATAATGTAATATAATATGTATTACATATAATAATATATATTATATTATGTTATGTTATATTATATTATTGATTAATATAACATTAATTTTTATTTGTATTCTATTTATGAAAGTTTTTTTTCACCTTCTCAATATTGAGCATTCTTACATAAATGTTAGTAATAATTCTGCAGTAATCAGAATCTGGTGTTACTGTACAACTACATCATACATGTTACTGTTTTCGAACGAATGATTTGAATAGTCTGGGATGGTATTTTGTGTTATAAAACAGAATGGATTATGGTAAACCAATGAAATTTTGCCAGTAAAATAGAAAATTGATGCATATGTTTTATAAATTAAATACTTTACTGGTTGTACTTGAGGGAAATCATTAAAATATCTATTCCACAAAGCTTTTGTGTTGTGTGAATAAACCAGAATTTTCATATTTTGTCATACAGGCATTTTATTGTAGGTGTACATTATATTTTCATTGCAAATTTATTATCTCTATTTTCTTTTTTCCTTGATTTGTTTGTATTTGTTGCATTCTGAAAGGATTTTTATAGTCTGCAATTTCAGGAAGACTAATTCTATTATTACTTCCACAGGATACACTCTTTGTGTCAAATGATGGAGATACCTCTGCCACTTTTATTAGTTCGATAATTAGCACTTTTTTTTGACATTTAGCTGTGGAGTCTATGCATAATTGAACTTCTTGATATTATTCTACAAATTTCTAAGGCGGCCGCCCTATGAATATCTCTTCTGGTTTTTATGTGATCATTTAAAGATCTTTCAAATTTACTGCCTCTCTGGAACAGTTCTCATGTTAAATGGTGTTATTTTTGATCTCCATTATGCTGTTTAGTTTCAGCAGCAGTTCTTGTTTGTCTCCTCAAGATGCTAGTTGGTATTTTCACCACAATTTGAACTTAATCTAGCTGTAAAAGCTGTAGAACCTTTATGGCTTTTCTTTTTTCTCAGGTCACTTACAAGTCAGTAAGGAAAGTTTTTAAATTTTTTGGCAAATATTACATCACAGTTTTCATTGTGACACAAAATAAACATACTATTTATGCTTTATGTACTATTCTGAAAGAGATGAAAGAAAATGTCTATTCCTTGCCTTCAATGAAACTTTTCCCTAAAATTTGGCTCAAGAACCAAGATTTATATCTGAAATTATTTCTTCTGCAGCATAAAAAACCCAGTTACATTGAGATCTCTATGGTCTGTTTTAAGGTTTAAGAAAGTCATCTTTATGTAAATTAAAAGAAAATAAGAATATTTTTCAATCAGTAAAAGACTTCCATATGTGTTAATCGTCAGCTGCAAAATGAGTTAAACACTCCATGTTAACATTTTAGTGCTGAGGTAATTTAGAGGTGAGATTAGATGACCTCTCGAGGTCCCTTCCAATGCTAATCATTCTGTGATTCTCTGATAAGAAGAGTTTTCCCAATAAATTCTACTTAAGAAATTGATAGGCGCAGTAGATTTTTCTGACTTCTTTTGAGAGTATTCCAATGTGAGTTAGTGATAATTTCAGATAATCTGGAAGACAATATTAATGTTGTTCATAAATATGATTTTTATTAGAAGTGCCTATTTTACTTCCTGTGTTGTGAAACTGAATCACATTTTGTTGACTGATTAGTGTTTTAAGACAGGATTAAGAATTACTTTAGTTAGGCAGAAAATCCCTGTGTTTATTAAACTTCACCTTTTTACCACTCGTTTTAAGTTTTTTGTTCACTATTGATTCATTTGAGATTTAATACTACAGTAAACTATGGAAAGTCATGCATACAAATTTGCATTCTCAACACACGTATTTCATTGAACTGCCTCATTAAACATTAAAAATTTGTCTTCAGAGAGACAAATTGAAATATTCCCTTTCAGCTTTCCTTTGATATGTAACTTCACAAAAAATTTATTGCAAACTATTAAAAAAAAAAAAAAGAGAAAAAACAAATGGAGATATTTTGAAATAAAAATATAGCATAGTTCCCCGATTGAATAATCCTTATTTTTTATACCAGAAAAAAGACAAAACTCACAGAGTGGTGTTCAGAGCATACAGATATGTTTTACAGCTCTTTATAAAGCATTAACTAAGAAAATAGAATTTCCATATTGTAATTTCTGAAATGTAGCGGGAAAGCATATGGAAAGGTAGTTGTACTCTGAATAAACAGAGACTCCAACTGGGAAAAAAAAAAGTCGTTTTTATTGCCTAACTTGAGTGACAAAATTCTTTTGTAGCAAAATCTTGAGGCTTTCTTGACAGGCGCTTTTGCAGTAAGATAGTAAAAAAGAATGGAAGGTATTGGTCTGATGTTCATATCTGTCCTGTGGTGTCCAGAGAAATTAGACCTCTATCTTTTGTATTTGATTACTTTTTTTTTTTTGGACTTGTTCACATTTAAAATAGCAAGAGAGCTGTACTGTATAACTCTCCATCTGAATCCTTCATTACACCTAGCTCAACAACAAGAAATGATACTGCATTTAAATGATACAAATGTATCCAGAATTGCAATTTGATTGTCATGCAGACGAGTCTGAATGATGCTAACTGTTAAAGAAGTAGTTGGAAGGTAAAAGCACCCACTTTGCCTTTTTTCTTGCAAGGCATTCTAACCTGCAGCTTTCACAAGCTGCCTTTTCTTGGTGCTCAGCCAATCAGGCAGGAGTCGTACAAAAAGCTGCTGTGGGGATATCTTATAAAATGCGGAGTGTGCTTGTGTGAGATAGTGAAGAAGTTAAGCTTCTGAAGTGCTGCATTCCACTAGAGTTTGAGAAGTAGGGTGGGAGGTTGAGTTAAAATCTGTGATTCTAAGGGTTCTTTTAGGTAGAAAGAGAACACTTTGCCACTATTCAATACTAAATTGCTATTATCAGGTATTTCTTGGGAGAGAGATACAGTTGTATTAGAAAATCACTGGGGCAAATTTTAAGATACAATGGCATTCCATTCATGCTAAAATGACCTGCCAGCTGCTTATGTGAGGTGATGCTTTTCACTGGTTCTGTTTCTTTTCTCTAACATCAATGAGTTATACAAGTGCTTAGATTCTTTTAAAATAAGGAGAGAGAATTCTGAGAGTGTTCAAAGAAGGAGAGAACTATGAAATCTCAGAATTTCTGTTTCTTTCTTCTGAAATATGCCAAAATATGTTCATTGATTTCAAGACACCTTGATTTCCTAGAATTCTGGAGAGAAGTGCTAGTGGAAACCCACACTATTGGTAGCTGTTTTCCTGGAAAAAGGAAAATCTGTAGATGAAAAGGTAGAGAAGTTGCCCAGCATTCTGGATAGTAAACTCTGGTAGGTGACTGACTATATCAATTGAATGGCTGTGTTTTTGTTTTATGCAACTGCAAAATAAAATCATTGTGCATCTATAACCTATTAATCTTCAATGATCCCACAATGTTGAAACGGACAAGTTCCTCTCAAGTTAGAAATTATTTGCAAACTATGCTACAGAAATATATATTTAGAGCATTTCAATGTCATAGAATAGCGGGGGGGAAATGTCTGTTCCTGGAAGTAGCCTCTTATTCTATGTTTAGTTAGCAAATAAATAGGGCTGAATTGATTCATAGAACATTTTAAGAAAAAACCACAAACCTTAATTCATATTTGTTTACCTTTCCACATGAACACAAATACAGTGGTTTAGTTACTTTTAACATTAATGTCTGAATAATTATGAACATACAACTAGCTCCAGCTTGATTTTATTACAATATTCAGCTTCAAAGTTATCCAGGTATCCTCATACTTGCTTTGTTGATATATTTATCTATGACACTGTATGCACTTGGGCTTTTCAGAGAGCAGAAGACACTATATTTAAGTATGTATACATATTTGCATACAATTTTACAAAGTCTCCAGTAGAGATAAAAACAGCAACTCTTGGTGCCCAAGTTAGTGTGGCACAAGTGAATGAAGAGTTTCTCAAAAAGTGAAGAAACCAAATCTGTGAAGGTTTGCATGCTTAGTTTGCTGGACCTGAAGTGAGACTCCATGACTTCAGATACTTCTAACTCAAGTGTACACTGAGGGTGTGCCCATTAACAAATATTTCTGTGCAATGGAAATTGATCTAAGAGGCTGAATAACTATAACTGAGGAACTGATGTCCATGCCATATGTATTTGGGAAATCTTATTTCAGATTAGCTCTGGCCCGGTCTCTGAGACTACGTGCCTATTAGCAGTCAGAATAAATCAGATGTGCTGCTAAAGCACATCTCCTGGTTTAGTTTCATCTGAAGAAATCTAGTTAGCATGCTCTGAAACTCTTCTATAAGGCAAATCAAAGTGTAACAAGTCAAGGAGATCAAGGGCTTCAACTCAAAAACATACTTCTCATCTCCACTAAATGTGAAATTGAACACCCCAGAGTGGAGGCAATACCTCAGTGGTTAATTTAGATGAGAATCTGCTTTCACATGCAGAGTTATGTGAGAGCAGCCTATTCTGTTTTGTTCTGTTCTGTTATTATTATTTTGGTATTTTAATGATGGACTAAAGGAGCCTGTAGAAAGCTGTGTCTGCATAAGGATAAACAAATGGAATGAAGTCTGAGACTTTACTATCTTACAATCTTACACTTCCTGATTTCTTATGGGAAATGTTTGGCAGTGATAGCAAAGATTTATCATTAAATGTCTTAAAAAATACAGTAAAATGAAAAAATCACTTGTCTCCATCCTATCTGTGCAGTACTTATGCATTTTGTTTTCTCAAAAAGGTTGCTCATAATTTATCCGACCTAGTGATGTGCTAGAAACTGTGATTTTATTCTTCTAATGGTGTTCATTATTAGCATAAAAATAATTGTCTTTTGAACTCATCTTTCTATTTTTCATATCCAACAAGGTTCTAGTAGTTATTTCGAGATCTTTGATGCCTTCCAATAGCTAGATTTCATTTTATTCTTTAAGCAACTTTTTTTGATATGGGGGAATTTATACAAGTTCTTGTGAATACTTCAGCATTCATTTGTATTGTGGATGAAGATAATCCTGAAGTGAAGAATTTGTGTTATTCAGAAATCAATATCCAAGCTTGGGTTCTGTGTGTGTGAACATATGTAAATATGCATGCTATGTAGTTACTATTTATGTTTACATCCTGTGTAGTTTCTATTTAGGTTTGTATGTATGTAATTAATTACCACATAAATATATAACAATTTCTTTTTTTCCAAATTAGTGTAACAATTTTTTCTTAAAAAATGATATCATGATAATAGGTGGAGAAAATGTTATTAATATCTCAATTTTAGAAGAGGAGTTTAGAGGTTTTTAAAATGTATTTGAAAATATTTATCAGAAAATTGTATTTGTTGCAAGTTAATGTTTATTTTCCTGTGTATACAGGTACATCTGTCCTACAGGTGACAGCCACAGATGCAGATGACCCCACATATGGAAACAGTGCCAGAGTAGTGTATAGTATTCTTCAGGGACAGCCATATTTCTCTGTTGACCCCAAAACAGGTGGGTATCTTATATTTCTGTTGATATGATTTAGCTAATATGTTGCAGTTAATTAAGTCTGGTAGGTGAAATGCAATGTACACAATGCAGGTATGTAGATTTTTTTTCTTATTCCTTTCGTAGACTGCTTCTTGCTCTAGCACTCTGAAATTTATAAGTTGCTATGTTTTGCTGAGTACTAAAATGAGCCTGCTGTGTACAGAATTAATTCTGCATCATGTCATGATGTGAGCCATTCAGCCAAACTGGAATAGCACTCTTTCATCTTTTCAAGCCTCTGTTTAGGAAGTGACTCAAGTATGCCTAACACATTATGATTTTCAATGCTTTGTTTTGCCTGAAGGATAGACTTGGGAGGATTATTGAATGTGTGCTTCAACACATATACCACAATAAATTGTTATAATTCATGTTTTTATAAAACTGCAGGATAGCCATTCAACTGAAAATTTATTCTATGATTGGAGAAGTAGAATGAACTGAAATATTTATGCTTAAATTCCATGCATCACCCTTTTCTTTTTTTCCACAAAGTGTAAGTTATGTATAATGTATCCAAACAGTTTTATTTAAAGAGAGAAAAAATCTCTTTTGGGAATGAGAGGTGTTGCTCGTTTTGGATTTTTTGAGGAGAATTATTATGATAATGATATTAATATGTTTATAAATTTCTAGGGTGTATTTGAAGACCTCAATAATGAGTAAATATAATATAAGAAAGTGTATTTTTTTAATAAATTTTTAACTGTTTCTCCCTTTCTATATCAAAGCTTTAATACTGAGGGGGAAAAATGAAACACACTGAACAGTGTATCTTTCACTAGTTAATTGTAGGGAATAATAATGGCTTTTAAAATGTGCAGATGTGAATTCAGCATAGTGTAAATAGTTTTCCTTTTAATATTTCTGCATTTAAGTTTCTTGGCTTGTGTCCACTGATCTCTGTGGCACTTGGAGGTGTACCCTTGCTTCATTATAAGAGAAGTGTATCTGTGCCATCTCAGAGAGCTTTGAGGTCAGTGCTGCTTTGATTATGAGACTCAACTCCGTGACCCTCAGAGGAGGGTCTTTCTCAAACTAAAATGTTCTATAAATTTGTGAGCTCATGTTAGAAATGCACAGAATGGAAAATCACTGCTACAGTCCTCATGCTCCCCTTGCCCTTGTGATACTTAGAAATACAACCCTAGTTTGTATTTCTAAATCTGTTTAGCTGCTCTGAAGCAATGGCCTGCATTTTTTATTTTTATAATGGTGTAGAACTTGCAGTCTGGAGCTGCTCTTCAGTAAGTGAAGAATCATAATGAATATTGTCTGTATCAAGTCTGCATCACACATGAAATAGTATTGTTATAATGAAACAACAGATGGTAGTGTATTTTCACTCCTCAAGCCTTAGGCTTTGACAGCGATTTAATAACACTTTATGAACTTAAACTCTTTTTGGTATTTCTCTAGAATATGAAAATAATTCTGATACCATAGTCTATGAAAATGGGAAAATGAGGTAAATAGGGCAGTAGCAAAAACACAGGAGAAAGCTTTTTGTTTTTATATGTTGCTTTTTCAGAATTGTAGAATAACAGTTAATTTAATTTGGCATGATAAAAGGGGAAGAAGCAGAATATTGGAAAAGATGGGAAAGTCTTGAAGAATAAAATTTTTCACTATGAAATTTCACTTTGAATTTTTGGGGCTTAAGACTCATTTTTTAAAACATCACTCTTCTGAATTTGCAAGCATTTCTGCGACCTACTTTTCCTAATACCTCAAGTGTTCAATTCCAGCTTAGCTATACTTTATCTGGAAATCTTCTGAATTAACACTTACATGCACAAGCTTCCTTTACAACAAAGGAGGTCCAAAAGAGGGAAAAAGGGAAAGAGAAAGGTCCCAGCATTAATGACAGAACGTTGTTTATGAAGCCTAAGGATTTCATATCATGATCAGTAAAGGTTCTCGGAGCAATCAGAAGCAGATATCAATGAGTGTTAATACTCATCTTAAGAAGTCTGCTACTTCTAGCTTAGTACTGCCTATACTTGGTTTTAAATGACTTAATATCTGAAGACTTTAAAGTTATGGATTTTTAGAAGCTTAGGTTAGAATAGTTTAAATAAGATTGTAGTATAAGGCTATAGAATTTATACATTTAAAGAATAATACGGGAACAGCACCAAATTACAAACTCTGAAGTAGGAAAAAAGTGTGTTCTTGGCAGAACAGCTTTGTCAGCTTATCTGATAAAAGGCTCTTCTCCACTCACTCAAAGTGGGGCAGTGTTGGGGTCCCTCCTCCCTGCCATGTGGTCCTGGGAGAGGGGCCCTGGGGGGGAGGCACGGGGTTTCCCTGCCCCTGGTCAACCTCGTTCCCCATTGGTTGTTTTGTGTTCCCGTGCGCGGGCAAGGACCCTCAGGTCCCGTGATTGCCACAGTTTTCCTCGGCATCCTCAGCCATGCGGCTGGGAAAATAAACATCTCTCTGAAAACATCTATCAAGAATTGGTCCATATATTTCTTTCCACGGGCCTCATTGTCTGATACACGTGTTGCAGTATTCGCACTGTAACAAATGCTAGGTAATGCAGGCAGAACGATCCCCGATCCCTAAGGACAGCGGCTGATTTGTGAGTAAACTCTGGATTTCTCTTCTTGTTTTTGTTTTGCTGTCCCATCTCTAAACTATGGAGGAACAGTAGAAAGAGTCTTGGCTCTCAGAGCCGCAACTGTCTTAAACTTGAAAAGATTCTTGAACAGTGATTTGTAAATTTTAGATTAATTCAAGCTCAAAAGGAACTGAAACATTTCCTTTCATGGTTGTTTAAGAACTTTTTCTACGTTTCTTGGGATTTGATTCTTACCAAAGACTTTTGGAAGACTGTTTGAACACAATTTCTGAGTCAAAATATATGCCGATGGAAGAATATTTTTGTGAATATTATTTAATTACTGATACTGTTGAACAATGTCAGCTGTGTCCTTGCGAAGTTAAAACTGCTTCAGGGACCGTGCAACCCAGGCCATGTGGACTGAGCGCTCTGCGAGCAGCAGCGAGGCAGTTCCCACGCGCTGGTGGAGCGACGCGAGCTGCAGTGTTGGCAGCGGAGCGAGGCACAGCGGCAGCGGCGCGACCCGGCGGTGCCCGCCTGGCCCAGCGCAGTGAGTGGTGGAGCGAGCCCTGTGAGAGGCGTGGTGTGTGGGCAGCGGCCGGCGGCAGTGGAGGTGGAGCGGAGCCGTGCCCAGCTGAAATGCGCTGGAGCAGGGCACAGGGGGGTCATTGCTCAGGGGCCCAGCCGAGACATGGGCGCGGCCCCAGGCAGCGACAGCACAGCTGTGACCAGAGGAGGGGGCGGCACGTGGGGAGCTGAGCAGCGCGGCCCAGCCCAGCCCACGCAGCCCCAAATGCAACCCTGGGAAGAGCGCGCAGGCACGGGCAGCCCCAATGGCCCCAGCAGCCCCGGCAGTTCCAACACGGGAGCGAGTAGAAGCAAAAAGAGAAAGCAAAAACGCAGCAAGACAGAAAACAGCAGCCACTCAAAAAAAGGAAAAAATCATCGTAGCTAAGGCTTTAGGAATAATAAAATGGTATAATGTTAAACAAAATTATGGTTTTATAATGAGATGTGACAACCAGGAAGACATATTCGTTCATAGAACTGCTATTAAAAAGAATAACCCTGAAAAATACATCCCAAGTTTAGGAGATGGAGAAGTAGTAGAGTTCAAAATTGTGCAAGGTAGAAAAGGGTTACAAGCAGCAGAGGTCACTGGGTCTGGTGGTGTTTTTGTGAAAGGCAATATATATGCTAAAAATCGTAGTCATGTTAGGCAATATCTCCATTATAAACAGTCCTTACAGTCTCCCTTTCCTAATCCCACCTTTCTCTTTTACCCTATATCCTATTACCCCCAGTGTATTCCCAATCCGTTTCTTCACCCATGGTTTCCCTCACAAAACCATGCTTTTGCCAGTTGTTTGCCCAAAAATCCCTTTGCAATGCCAAGTGGGGGATGAAGAGGGGGAGGGAAGAAATTAACTATTGTTGTTTAGAGTTCCAACAGGTAAAAATAGAAGAAACCCTCTCCTGCCTCAGTTTGCTCAGCACCATTTCCTGGCCATGCCCTGTCCTCGATCAGCAGTCTGTTCTGTGTTTCCTTATGCTCCATTTCTAACTCCATTTCCTGAGTAAAAGGTCTCTCTCTTATATGCATATGTGCATGGAGATTTAAGTATTAGCAGCTGGAGCAGGACCATGAGTCAAAAGGGTCTGAGTGTCTGTTGCCAGCAAACTGGAAAATGCAGACTGTGTGTGTGTTACATGGGTGTCTATGCCAGTATGGGATCACTACAGGGTCTCAGGCTGGAATAGCCAGAAAGCTGGATGAGTGGCTTGGGTGATGGATATCCATTTGGCCAAAAGTCCAGACCAGAAAGCTCAGGAGTCAGCTGCAGGAGCCAAGATCAGTCGAGAGCAACTGTATGGTATGTGGTTTGAGAGCCCTGTTTGTAGCTGTGTGTCTCTGTGCATGAGGCAAGGGGAGACCAGGGTAGCAGGAACCAGCAGGATGGCATTAGGAACTGAGGGCCCAAGGGGTCCAGGTACTGTTACTGGATGTACTCAGTGTGTAAGGCTGTGGGGGATCAGTAAGTGTGCTGGGTTGAGTAGGGGTGTGTGATTATGTCCACGATTAAAAGGGGGTCTGTATCTGGAGCTGGAGGGGAGCTGAAGGCCCCAGACTTTTATGTCCAGATGGCACCAAGTGAAAAGTCCAGGTGTTGCCTACTGGATAGACCAAGTGTGGCAAGTTACAGGAGCAATCCATGCTGAGTATGTGAGTATATTTCCAATTATAAATCATGCTTCCTCCTGGTCAGCTGGAAAAGGATGAGGTTTTTTGTGCTGTTCGTGTTTGAGTACTGAGTGGTTCTAGTTGTGTGTCACCCATTGCATGTTGCATCTGTGTATGTGCCTCGTGGGAACACCGCTTGACCTCACACTGCTTCTAAATCATGGATTAAAAATAATGAGGTGCAGCTACCTCATCTCCATTAGGCTAACAACAATCTAGTTTATCAGTTGATTGGCTCTAGGACTTGTGTTTTGCTTTGTTTTGTTTTTCCCTGGGTAAAAATTGTGAAGTCTCTGCATTGAAATTTGCTGCAACTATGTAATTTTGGCTGTGAATGTCAAAATTATTTTCCATGCATAACCTAAAGTTTTAAGACTTTCAAAACCCTTTGATTTTGAATGGCTTTCTAGGAATTGCTCTGTATTTGTGGTTATTATTTACTTTTGGTAATTAGCTGTGGAGTGTAATAATAACTAGTTATGTAATTAATAATTACTTGCAATAGCCACTACTGATTCCTATTTTTTTTCCTACCCAACTGCAGCAAAACACTTGTTCAATTTATAAATAAGTATGTACTAATAATGCTGGAAAAAGAGAGGGAAGAAGTCAATGTCTAGATCTTAGGTATATTTGCAAAGATTATGCGGATAGGATTATATGTTTTCTTAAATCAAAATATTCAGGGAACCCCAGAAAACATGAAATGCTTCTCTGTAAAAAGAAAATAAAACAAAAAGTGAAGTTATTAGTGAAAAATAGAGCAAATAATTTATTTAGATACTTAGTGTTAATAAGTTAAGAGTTCCCTTACTCCCACATTTTCATGTATACATCCTCCCACTGCTACCTGTCTTCAAACTTTGAGCATCGTTAGAAATGCCCAAATATACATGAAATCTTTTCCTGGGAGTTTGAATTGCAAATTCAATATTCTGCCTTTCCCAAACCATGAGGTCTTTTGATCCATAAACTTGATTTATGGTCTGTCCTTGCTTGTTCTTTGCTTACGTTGAGTGTGGCTCATCAAAGACCAACAGCCAACATTTGCCTGGTAACTCAGCACCAGGAGCTTTTTTTATTTTTCCTGAGGAAACCTCAAATTAGCCTATGTGCTTTTTGTTGCAGCTATAGCAGCCCACTTCCTATTGCTACAGGCTTTGGGAGTGAAAAAGAAACCTGTAGTCCAACTCTACTGCTTACATGTTAAATCCTGTCTGGGGTATGTTAGTTCCATACAGCTCTTCCCAGGTGCATCAGTCTTTCTGAACAGAATATACAAAGTGAAGAAATGTGTTGGGCATATGTCCTTTCAAGGCAGCAGTTCTGCTGCAGCTGTTATAAAATAAGAGATAAAACCTCCATTCACTGAAGTTTTGAATTCAAGTGTAGACATTGACAGGACAGGAGACTTATTTGTCATTGAATTGAACGTGAAAAAACCTTAGATATTTGTATTTATAATGTTCTGTTGTTGCAGCAACAATGTGACAAAGATCTTAGTCATGTATTGTTTGTTTTTTGTTTTACTTTAAGATACTAAATAATAAAGAAATAAGTATTTCCATTTATCAAAGAATGTCACTGCAAATTAGTCCATGCTAATAATGAAGTGTGAGAAGAGTGTCAATCTCTTTCTGCTTTCTGTCTTCACAAAAATAGCTTCAAGGATCCCTACAAGAAATGACCTATTCACTGATTATCTAATTTGGTTCCTGACTGAGAGCACAATACAAATGATAAGTAAACATAGTTAATGGCTGAATAGATACTTCCAAATGTAGAGATCAGCCTCATAAACCCCAGTTAACTACCCCTGGAGTTCGAGACTTTTGTCCATATCTGGAGCTCTTCTTACACGTTTTTGGAAGTTCTCAGCCATAGTTCATATAAGAATGACAGATTTTGTAGCATTAAATAATTAGAGTCTATTTTTAAAGTTGCATGTCTATTGCTCTGCAAGACAAGAAAAATATATTGTTTATCAAGTTATTCACAAGTTTAATACTGCTAAATAAGCATGAATACTTAAAAATATAATTATGTAATGGAATCTATTAAAACAAAGTTCTTTTAGTAGTGAGATAATAATTGTTGGTTTAATGGATTAAGGCCTACCTCATCTTCTTATTATAGACAAGATAATTTATATTGATATAAAGACAAATTGAATAAACTTTCCAGTTCAAAAGAGAAGAGCACTCTTTTTATGCTTTAGTAGAACAGCCTGTCATAATATCCCAGATAAGAATCTACTGTTCTAATTGAAATAATGATAAGGTATTCCATGACCCTATGTCCCTGAGTACACGGAAAATCATATCAGTTAAGAAAAAAATTTCAGAAATCAATTTCTGACACTTTCTTGAACAAGAATTTTTACTTTTCCTATTAAGAGTTCTTACTTTTTTTAGTTGAAATATCTTTCTCAGTGACATCTGTTTAAAATGAGCATGTTTAGTTTACTAGGGTTGGTGATTCCCTGCTGAAATGCAGATTAGTTCATATTGGACTGCTAAGTGAGTATGAAAATTAAGTGTATTTAACTATCTCATTGCTTCCTGCTCAGGGGCTCCAATATAATTTAAATGACCTTACAGGGCTGTACTAAGTATCTTACATATATTGAATGCATCTGCTCTGGATGAATACCTTATGACA
The DNA here is from genome assembly GCF_041296385.1 of Aphelocoma coerulescens. Taxonomy (NCBI): domain Eukaryota; kingdom Metazoa; phylum Chordata; class Aves; order Passeriformes; family Corvidae; genus Aphelocoma; species Aphelocoma coerulescens. The sequence continues at coordinate 88,228,417 of NC_091015.1, forward strand.
ACCCCCAAAATCCACAACTAAGATACCACAGCCAGTTCCCAGGTTCCTGTACTAGTCTTAAAGTAAGCTTAACCTTGTCTATCACAGTTTTTGCACATGGGCTTTTAAACTGTTTTTGGCACTGTGTATGTAAAGGGCAATGAAGCTGGTGAAGGGTCTGGAACACAAGTCTTATGAGGAACAGCTGAGGGAGATGATGTTGTCCCGTCTGGAGAAAAGGAGGCTCAGAAGAAACCTTATTTCTTTGTACAACTACCTGAAAGGAGGTAGAAGATAGCAAGATGGAGGTCTGTCTCTTCTCACAAGTAACATGTCATAGGACAAGTAATGTCCCCAAAGTGCCCAGGCAAGCTTTAGGTTGGATATTAGGAAAAATTTAAGGGTTGTCAAGCATAAAATTTTGCTAATGACATGTTCTGTTTGAGCTAGATAAGGAAATATCCATGATGAAACTCTGGAATTCCACATGTGATTGCATTGCAGAGCACTTATTATAGCTATTGGTAAATGCACATGTGATTGCATTGCAGAGCACTTATTATAGCTATTGGTAAAAACTCCAACTTAATTATATGTGATTGGTTTCTACTCAGTATCAAGAGGCGGTCATAGCGAAGAATCACTTTGAAATTTTAGTTATTTTAATAAGTGATACATCTTGCTAACAGTGTGTAGGATTAAAATAACTTTATTTTGTGCATGGGTACTGAAATTTTGTTGAAGTTCTAAGAGCTGTATTTCATATTCAGGTTTTTGTGTGTTTGATTACCCTCAAGGAATTTCTGAAATGTTGTAACAGAAATTGCAACTCTAGTCTAGACCTTTTTCAACGTCTATTCTTCACTGACAAGAGAATCACTAGAAATTCAAACTCAAAATTTGAAAGAGTCTTACATTGTTTTTTTAATTCCACCAGGTACTGTACAGTGCACTCCTCCATTCCTGAAGGAACAGAAATATGTGCTTCATCTAAAAATATTGTCATGAACACTTGTTTGAGGGTGTCATCTGTCAGTTCTCAGCTAACAGTAAATATTGAATGTCCTTTGTTTTCAATTTTAAGTAAATATTGGATTTTCTACACCTACAGTTTTTACACTTTTAAGAAGCTTCTCTGAACAATGGACTTAATTCTCACAGTTTTCTGTTGTGTTCAAAATATTGATATATTCTTACAGTTTTCCCAAGAGTCATTCAAAGAATAACTCAGGGCATCAGAGAGATAGGCAGAACCATCTACTGTGTCTTTTAGATTTCTAAGGATTCCATTTTGGTACATTTGTAGACTTTATGAGGGAATTGGCATAACTAAAAACCTTGTTGCTTAGACCTTGTTTTCCACTATCACGGTAACAATCAGAAAGTCCTTTGCTAATCAAAAGTGTGCAAAGAGGAGGGGCAAAATGTTCTGTGCAACCTAGCTTCGTTTCTCTTATGGTGACAGATGTTTTCTGGCACATCATCCTTCCTATATATCCTGATACAATTTCTGGCATCCACCTCTGGGAAACTTTGTCGTCTACCTGCTGGAGAAAGCTTTACAGGGCAGAAGATGGACTGATCACTCATCAGGAACAGTGTCCTGGCACTGTATTTTCTTTGCTTGATATCTACCAACACTCTCTCTCCCAGAATCAATCATATAGTTAAAAAGGACAGGCATAGGAGGCAGACAAGGTGGGAAATTTTTTTGCCTGATGTTCTAACCTTGTTTTTCTTCTTCGATGAGATGGACTATGTGTGTTGGAGATTGATTTCAGAAGTAGGAAAGAAACTTTTCTTTGGTTGTTCCCCTTTTGTTTGTTTCTGTGTTTGTTATTCTTTCACCATCTGGTGGTATGAACATCTACTGTGGAAAATCTCTGCTGCTCTTCAGCCACAAGTTGTTCTAAAATAAAAAAAAAAAAAAAAAAAAAAAAAGACAAAAAACCCCATGTGTTTCTGTAGCCATTAATTGGCAATAGGCAAGTTCCCAGATTATAATATTATCTTGGCTTCCTAACCAGGACTACTGTACTGTGTTCCTTTTTTTAGTAGACATGCATTTATTTATATATGTATATATTTTTACCCTTTCATCTGAAAATACACAAATATATTTTTTACACTTAAAACCTAATGATATCTTATTCTGGGCCAAGCCCAGCAGACAGCTCAGTCACACACAGTCACTTACTCACTCCCCACGAAATGGAATGGGGGAGAGAACAGGAGTGATACAAGTGAGATAAATACTTTTTAATAGGGAACATAAAAGTCATGTACACAAGCAAGAGAAAGCAAGGAATTCATTCACCTCTTCCCATGGGCAGGCTGTTGTTCAGCCCTCCTCAGGAAAGCAGAGCTCCATCACACATTACCGTGACCTGGGACAGGAAATGCCACCACTCCAAGTGCCCTTTGTTTCTCCTTCTTCCCCCCCCCCCTTTTATTGTTGATTGTGATTTCGTATGATGTGGGATGTCCCTTGGGTCAGCTGTCCCAGATGTGTCCCTTCCAAGCTTCTTGTACACCCCCAGCCTTCTCACCGGTGAAGTGGTGTGAGAAACAGAAAAGTCCTTGTTGTATAAGCACTACTTGACAAGGCTAAAACATCCCTGTGTTATCAGCACTGTTTAGGTCACAAGTCCGAACAGCACCATATGAGCTGCTGTGGAGAAAATGATCTATCCTAGCCAGGACCAGTACACAGGTGAAGCACTGTTCTTATTTGTGTAACTGGATTGAAAGCCTTGAACTGAAAGCGGTGAGACATACACGATCATGTAGGATAGATTCTTTGGCCACATCCTTCATAGTCTTTCTCTTAGATATAAAATTACTCTCTGCTCACCATTTAAAGGTATTGTTTTTACTTTCTATTGGACATTGGAAAAGGTTCCTATTCTTAATGTTTATTAAGCTTGGCTTTTCATACTTCTAGGCATTCACATCTTTTCAGAGGTAATGAGGACTGTAAGGAGTTTGCTCTATTTTGAAAGTCTAAAACACTATTCTATATCTATTAGAAAAGTAAAAGATCTTGATATGAAGAAAGCATTACATTGCAAGTGTCTGTAAAATGTCTGTTTTTCCAGAGCAGAACTACTTTTATAAACATGGGTTTATCTCTGTGTGAGACGTGTGAACTTTACTCAAGGGAAATATGAACCAATAATTTAAGTCCTTTGTTTTTAAGCAAGGAAGGCTAATTCATCCAAACAAAGTATGGAAATTACATGTGTGATAAAATGTGTTTAACTTTAGGGAAAGGGAATGAATAAGATTTCGCCCTAAAGCAAATAATACATTACTGTAATTTTTAGCTCAACTGGGATGAGAACCAGGACACTGACTCAGAAGATTAATGCACAAGACAGTTTAAAGGCTCTGCCCCAAAGGACCGGTCCACATGCTAACAGTACTTTTACAGATCAGTCTTTATTGTGAAATTAAGTGGTGACTTTATTGTCTTTAATTCAGCTAACAGATGTCCTTTTTCTAGACAAGGGGTTATTATTTACATCTCTAGTTCTAGAAGAAAAAATTACCAAGGCATCGAAACAAATTCTCCACACATACACACCCTTAAAGTTTTGTCTAGGGAACTGAAATGAAGATTTAGAACATGGCATTAAGTTGAACTTCACAGGGGTACCCTAATTCATACTTATCTCTCCTTCTTGATCCACATTTCCCTTTTCCAGCTTAATTTTCACTTTCCCAAACTGTTGTGGTTATTGCTATGCTTGAGGATAATAATTTCAGAAATGCAGTTAAAGGTGACCATGAAACTTTGCAATGGCAGTGAAAATGAGGCAAAGTGTTGAGGTTCTATTCCAGAAGCTGTTATCCACCAGTTTGGTAATGCTAAAATGCCTCCTTATGGTTAGAGATACACTGGTTATATATATTTTTAAAGGGCCTAACTTCTTGCAGTTCTGGTTTATGTTGTTTTGGATTTTTTTTTGGTACAGATATATTGTGTTAATAATGTTATTGCTTTAATAATAAGCTTCATTCAGTAAGGTCACATTTTTACCTTTCATATTTTGAGGTTTATACTTAATTCACATTGGAGTGGACAAAACCAGTATTGGTAGACATATGAAAAGGAAATTATAAATACAGAACTGATTGAGGATACTGTTTTCTTTTATATATTTGTATTAATATTTTTATTTTAATTTTTATGACTCAAAAATCCTGTGATTTAAAAACAAAGCTAGTCTCAGAATTCATGAATAATTTACATTAGATCAATAAATATGCATGCATCTGGTTTCCCATCGGTCTTCATCTTTTATAACAATACATTCATTTTCAGTTACAATCTGAATAAATGTGTCTGATAAAGTCTTGCCTTGTAATAAACCATACAGAACAAAAAAACTAGTATGATGACAATGATTTGCCAAAGATTATGTAAAAAGGAAATGCTCCTCAAGTAATCTTACCTGGCAAAAATAATCCATCTGCAGTTGAGATGCCTCCTAAGAAAAACTGAACAAAAACTTTACAAAATTAACACAAGCTCCATATCTATTGGCCATCTACATGAACAAACAAGCACAACCTATATATAAACCAATTTTACACCATTTTTACAATGATAACAACCAAGATGACATTTGGGGAATGTTATAATTACTTTCAGAGAACACCAAGAAACTTGTGATCTATCCAGGAAATTCAACATTTGCCTGTTGCATGACAGCATTTGTCTTCTCTTAATACTCAGTTTTGCTGCCTTTGCACCATCAGTGCCTGTGCAAATGGGGAACACCAAGCCTTGCAATAAGTTTAGTCCATTTCCCTAAGGTGGCATCCATCTTTTCTGACCTTGCTCCAGAGTGTGTTTCATTTGCTTGCCGACTTTGTCAAGCCCAGGAGCAGCAGCAGAAGCAGTACAAGTAGGCTTTCTCTGGTCTCTAAGACTGAAGATAGTCTCTGATCAAACACAGTAACCAGAAAATTTACCTCATACCTTTGTAACTGCCTTTATGAGTTGTCAATTTTTAAATTTAAAATTTAGGAGAGACTTCCTAGAGACTCTCTAACTGTATTTCCAGGAGAGGATTCTGTTTAATTCTATTTCTTTTTTTACTTACCTTTGCTTACACATACATTCTGTGAATTGATTTGTGAATGATAGTAAGAGTTAATTGTTTGGTTTGTTTTTTTCCAAGAGTTAGTTTAGTCAGCATGTGTCAGCCCGAGGTGGTCTGTCCCTGTTCCCAGGTCCTTGCCCCCAAGGAGGTGCCAAGGCCTGGGTCTGGGGCTGCTCCAATGTCCCTGGCCTCCTTGCCCCTGGCTTGGGGTGAGACAGACTGTGGCTGCCAAGCCCTGCCACCACCATCCTAGGACACCTTGGTACCTGGCCCCAGAAGCTGCCAGCCCCTCTGGTGCCCTGACAGTATTTCAAGTGCTGTTGTCAACAAAGTTCGGTAAGGTGGATGTTTGTCTTCACATTTTAAAAACCATTTGCAAAACCCATCCCTCAGTCAAAAAACCCCCAAAGCTTTTCAAATTCGCAGCTAGCACATACCTTATGCAATTTTTAAGCATTAGATAAAGCCCCTGAAAAGTCTCATGATAGAAGAGGAAGAAGCAGATTTGTGTTCACTACCCATTGCAGAATAGTTAAGCCCAGCCTGCAGTCTATAATTTAGGTCCCTAAGGAAGGCTTTTGTTTTCTTTTCACATAGTTTTGTTTTTCTCATAGTACACTCTTCAGCATTAAAGCATGACATTTTTCATTATATTTATGATCATGATTCAATATTCAAGTATTCTAAAGTTGCTGATCTTCTTCCTATTTCCTTAACTGGCCCCTCTTTCCTTCCTATTTCCTTAGTTCTCAATATTTCTGTTACACGGTATTTCAGTCGTATGCTTATGATGTTTTCAAGGAACAGTTCAATTCCATCTGTAACACTAGGGAAGGTACAAGAGTAGAAACCTCCCCGGAATTTGGTAAAGCACTTTCAGTCCCAGAAGCAGATATAGCTATCATGGGAGCTGTCCTAAGGGAAGAGGGTAGATTAAATGAGATTTTGTTCTCTCTCAAAGTGTTCTTTCAAGAAATACATTTTAGATCAATAGATTGCATCTAAATGTGTTCAAACAGAAAATACAACAAGTCACTATATATCTAACCACCATGTGAGTTAGACTTCACTTTACTTGAATCAAAGATGAAAATAAAATGAGGGACTTCAGAAGCTAAGGCTGTTTCTTCCTCAGAAATCTCTCTTATGATAAGGTTTTCTGTATTTTTTTTGTCTTCAAGGTGAAATGCCAAGGGCTGGTAACACAATGTAGATCCTTTCCCTTGAATCAATTTTCCAAGTCTAGGCTTTAATCCAATTGTAATCAGTTCTGATTAAAAGTTACTTTCATACTGAAATGAATTCAGCATCTGTAAAAATAACTGCATCAGTGAAGGAACATACAAGTGTGTTTACTTGTGTAATCTTTTGTATTTGCTTATTAGAGCATCCTTCTGTGCTTTAGAGAGGAATCCTCCATTTTAAAAGTGGACATCTTTATGGTAAATATCTGGCTTACTTTACCCTTTTGAAGAGAATAAAATAAGAATACTGCTTTAAGTTAGAAAAATCAAACAAAACTTATCCCGTTGGTTAACAGAATTTTGTACCCCTATATAATCATGGTTCTGGATTTTTTCTTGTAATCCTCTGTTTTAGTAAGTAGATTAGATTTAGTTGAGGTGTGGGACTATCTCCAAGAGATTCTCAATGGTTCTGATAATATATATAAACTACAAAATTTTCTTATTAAAAAAAAAAAAAAGATGTAAAATACTGTATTTTTTTTTTTTAAGTACTCAAATTTTTTTCTTCTAACCTCAAATTTGTGTAGTGCAGTACATTCTCCAAGAGTTTCAAAATGCTCTGGTAAAACAGCAGTTGCACTGTATGCCGAGATATTAAAAATAATACAATGCATTACAAAGCGCAATAACACGTATCTTCAAATTATTTTTTTGTAATAGCTGCCATGGAAAATGATTAATTATAAAGCTATAAATTGCTGATGTAAGAGCCTCATTTGTGAACTATCATGAAAGAGGGTAAAATACTTATTAGAAAACCATTTTTTTCTGATTGTGATAGATTACTGTTGCACCATACTGTTGTTAAAAATTTTAATATATATTAAAATACAAAACCCCTCCATTTCGTATTCAACATGCTGATTTATTTATTTTGAGACAAAATCTTCTTGTTCAGCTAATATCCCATTAATTCAGGAAACTAAGAATGAGTACAATGTAACATGAAGCACTTGTAGTAAAAATTAATTTGGCCTGAGTAGTAGTTTTTAAAATACTGTTTCTTGACATAGGTTTTGAAGATTCATCAGTATTGTAAATTCTGTATTTCTGCTTTTCTTGAGGTTGATCTTCTTTTTCACTGATAGTTTTTCCATGATAAAGATCTTGCAAGTGGATTTTTAATCTGGACTGCTGAAAAAATGCAAATGTACCTAAAATCAATATCTGATAATTTAAAAAAATTTTGGAACATCCATTTCTGGAGCTGCTTCCTTTCAGAGAAGAGCAGATGTAAAATGAAAATTTTAAAAAATGAAAATTTAAATATAATTGATTAGTCTGTGACTTTTTGGCGTGGGGTGAAGAGGGGGTGATACATATTTACCATCCATGTGCTTCTCTCTGGATGTATTGTTCTTTAAAGATATGAAGAGTTATTAACATCTTGTTTCTCATAGGAATGGCCTCCAGGTGTAGGAATTTGTTACTGGTTATATCTCAGATTCACATTACCACCAAAAAAAATACTGAGATACATGGAACTATTTTCTTGACCAGCTAACCATACAAGAGGTGAAAGACTCGCAGATATATTTCATTTGAAAGTGGATTAATCTGGCTTCACAGGAATTTAGTCCACCTTTGAATAGAGACTCCCTGGCAAGACCTTAGGAACACCCTAACCTCCATAAACCTTTGTTGTGGGTTATCTACTGTATTCACCAAACACTGCATTAGGTTGCTTGTCAAAATCTAATAAGATTTTTTTTCTTCTTGATTCATTTCCAATTAATAATATAAATAACAGCTGTTGCCAAATGACAGCTACAAAGTTGCTATATTTTTAGTATTTTTTTTTCTTTTCATTTTGGAGATTCTTTCTTTCTGATGAGGGTCCTCAGGGTGAATCTCAAGGCCTCGAAATTAAAATGATTCATGTATCTGCTGACACATATCCCTAGGCAGAAGCAGAATAACAAATCAAAACCAAACGTCCTTTACATTTTCTCCTAAGTCAGCCATTTTACTTAAAAGATCCTAAATTATTAGTGAAAATTTCATTTTTAATAGGGCTATACTGTGTGGAAAGAACATAAAAAGCAACAGGTAAAAAAAGTAGCAGTGCTTTTCAATTCATGTTAAGTTTTAGGATTTTTTTAATCTACCTCACCTTTTCACTGCATTACTACCTATATTTTATCAATTGCTAAGAATTTTACGCCATTTATTTTATGAAAAATAACTTCTGCTTGTAGAGAATATGGGTGGACATACTCATTGGTACAAATATGGAGAGGAAAATATTTTTTTTATTACAGGATGTAGGTCTTAGAAGAATATCTGGAAACATTCTTTTTTCAGGACTTGCAGCTTTTGTGGTACCTTTAAAACCCAGCCAATGATGTTGGCCATGCTGCAAGCAACCTGTGGCTCAAAATAATATCAGAGTACCTGTCTCCCTAGTGCCATAGTTATCTCAATTCACTTTATATCGGGGGTATTCTCCAGGGCTCACTCAATTTACATGTGCATAAGGACAGTCCAGCATATTCTAACCCATCAGTGTCCCCTGAACATCTGTACTTCCTGCTCTCAGGAGCAAGCACGGTCTGAGAGCAGAGACTTGTGAAGGGAGAACCCAGCCTTTGAACTGGTGTTCCCTGCAGCTGTGGGCTTCTGTGGATGTGCTCTGCGTGCAGACCCTGCCTGGTGCATAGTGAACAGAAGAACAGAAGAAGGCTTTGATGGCATTTTCCTTTTTGACTAGTTGAAGTGGAAAGAGACAGGTCATGTTCAGATCATCAATCTTAAAGGTCTTTCCCAACCTACGGGAGTCTGTGTTAGCTTTTGCTTCTGCTGGCCAGTTTCTTATGACACAGACACTGAAAGGAAGGTCTGTCTGAGGATCACTGGTCATCATATCCATGGTAAAAAGGGTCTCCTCTCTGGTGATAATCATCATAGTGCCTCTGCAAGACTGAAATGTCATCTGGTTCCATATGAAGTGCTTCTGATCTTCCAGCCCAAAATGGTTTCATATCAATTCAATTGTACAGCTATATATATATATATATATATATATATATATATATATAATGGTGTTACTATTCTGAGAGAATGGTTTAGTAGATCATGGTGTAATCCAAAATATAATAAGATGGCATTGCTCCTATTTGATTGCCTGTTGATGGCCTATTCAGTGACTTACTTATAACAGAAGTCAGTGGTAGAAAATCTGATTAAACTCTCTTCATTTCAAAGAGATTTTCTTTTGCTATTCAGTGAAATTTGTATTAAGCTTCTGAAGTCTAACCTTTCAGTACAGAATCAGAAATTATTAAGACAAAAATGCAGGATCTAACTGTACTTTATAGTCTTTATGTGTGGCTTGGTTTTGTTTCAGTGTCTCCTTTCTGACATTAGAAATACCAACAAATAGAAAAAAAGTCAAGTCTATTTGAGGAAAACGGTATTTCTAAAAGGCTTCATTTTTTTTTATTTTCAATTACTTTTTAAATATCACATGATAACATATTTTAAGGGACATTACAGAGTGGTTTTTTATCCTTATAATTTTAGCTGAAAATAACGGTTTATTGCTGAGGATAATTTGAAAAACTATCTTGGAAGAAGGGGCGAAAAAATAATTTTTTCTGAACCAAGATGGATTTTTTAGTGGTGTGTTTCGTAGGTATAAGTTTTCCGCTATGAAATAATTAAGTGAAGTTTTTCTGATTCAACATCAAAGCTCTGATTTGCAAGAATTTCTGTTCAGTTTGGCAGTCACAATGTTTTTTTAGATAATTTAGTGTAAGACTTTAAGTGGAAGGGTTTCCTGTTTGGTGGAAAAGTGAGAAGGAAGAATTTTTCTGCTCAGTCACCTGTTTCCCTGCCCAACAAAAAGCACCAAAACACCCTTGTGTATTAAAAAGCCTGTTTATCTTTGAAAACCAATTTATACTGAAAACCTTCAGACAAACTCATAGTTTGTCTTTTGAATATATTTCTTACATTACTTGTCAGTTTAGAGAATCCATTCCCATATATATTTTTGCTTTATGTTTCATGATTCAGTAACTGTTGATGAAGTAATACATAATGATCTAATTTTGCTATTCTTCTTGTTGGAAATGTGGGTGTAATACTGAGAACATAACATAAGAAGTAACATGTTTAAAGTTAGAAATTGCAAGTGGCAGGTGGTAGGTTAGACTGCTGTTAACTCTGAATTAATTATGTAAGGCACAGATTCTGCTAACTGGAAAAAAAGATCAGCTTTCAGATGTGTGGGGTTTTTGTACTGTATTCTGAAAAGAGCTGATAGCAATACCTATGGTTGAGGTTAAGTAACAGTTCCACTATGAGGCATATAGTCTTTGAAACATTTTATTATTTGAGCTGAAATGGTCTATTATATAACTGTTATGTCTAGTGATTGTGTTATTTCAGCAAAAGCTCTATAGGCTTACTATTGAGTAGATCTACAAAAAAGGTTATTCTTGGAGGCCTTTATGGATAACATGACTGAGAAATTATAGTAGGTCAGCTCTAGAAATCAGAGAGAAATCTGAAAAATTGACAAACTCTACCCAGTATAAACTTGCTCAAGTTGTAAGATGCTCAAAAGAACTCTTCTGCCACTGTTAAAGAAAAAAAACAAAACCAAAAACCAAACAGGAAAGACACTAGTTTATGATTACAGAATTATTTAGAATCATTTAGAATCATAGATTTCTTTAGGTTGAAAGAGATTTGTAAGAATGTCTAGTCCAACCATTAATATACCACTGCCAAGTCCATCACTAAACCATGTCCCTAGATAACACATCTACACATCTTTTGGTTACTCAACTACTTTCCTTAGCAGCCTGTTCCCAAGATTGGAAACCCTTTCCATAAAGAAATTTCCTAATATCCAACCTAAAAGTCCCCATGATGCAACCTGAAGCCATTTCCTCTTGTTTGTCACTGGTTGCCTGGGAGAAGAGACCAAAACCCACCTGGCTTCAACCTCCTTTCAGATAGTTGCAGAGGGCAATAAAGTCTCCTCTCAGCCTCCTTTTCTCCAGGCTAAACAACCCTAGTTCCCTCAACTGCTCCTCCTTATACCTCCAGACTCTTCACCGGCTTTGTTTTCCTCTGGACACGCTCTAGCACCTTAGTGTCTTTCTTGTAGTGAGGGACCCGAAACTGAACACAAGATTCACGGTGCCAGGTACAGAGGAGCAATTGATGCCCTTGTCCTGCTGGCCACACTATTGCTGACACAAGCTAGGATGCCCTTGGCCTTTTTGGCCATCTGGGCACATGCTGGCTCATGTTCAGCTCACTCAACTACATCACCCATCCTCATTCTGCAATGGGCAGATGTTATTTCTACACTGCTTTTCACCATTGATATATTTGAAAAAACTATTCTTATTGCCCCCCATATTTGTGGCCAGTTTCGTCTCCAGTTGAGCTTTGGCTGCATAAATTTTCTCCCTACAGTGGCAAGCAGTATCTCTGTATTCCTCCCATGTCACTTGACCTTGTTTTCACTGGACGTACACCTTCCTTTTCCATCTAATTTCCAAGAGAATATTCCTGTTAAGCCAAGCCGGCCTTCTGCCTCGTCTGCTTGACTTCAGACATTTGGGAATTGCCTGATCCTGTGCCCTTAGGAGGTGATGTTTAAAAAGTAACCAGCAGTGATGAACCCCAGCACCTGCAAAGATATTTTCTATGGACTTTACGCACTAGTTCCCTGATCAGCCTGAAGCCAGTTCTCCTCATGTCCAGAGTTGAACTTTTGCTGGCACTTTTCCTCATGTCAACAAAGATTTTAAACTCATTCACTTCGTGGTCATTGTGGCCAAGATTGCCGCCAACCACCGCTTCATTCACAAGAGCCTCTCTTTTGACAAGCAGCAGGTTGAGAAGGGCATCTTTCCAAGTTGGCTCCCCTAGGACCTGTTCCGTAAAAGTTGTCATCTAGGTTTTTTAAGAATCTTCTGGCCCGGCTTGCACCAGCTGTGTGATGCTCCCAGTTATTTCTGGCAAGTTGAAGTCCCACGAAAGGACAAGGGCAGTTGACTTGGAAGGATCCTTTAGTTCCTTAAAGGAATAATTTGTCAGTGTCATAGTCCCAGCTAGGAATTCTATAGTAGACTCCCACGATGACTTTCACATTATTTGTTTGCTCCTTGATTCTTACCTAGAGGCTCTTCACTGTGCCATTCCCAACACTGAGCTCTGTACGTTCTATCTCTTCCATTACATACAACACTACCCCTCTGCTTCTTCTGCCCTGTCTCTCCTAAAGGGCCTGTAATCATCCAACAAGGCACTCCAGTCACTGGACTCATCTGCCCAGATTTCACTCATGTCAGTGACATCAAATCTCTGGGACCAGGCCAAAGTTTTGAGCTCATCGTGTTTGTTCCTCATGCTGTGTGTGTTAGTATAAAAGTATTTCAGGTGTGGTATTTTGTAGACAACACCTTGTGAAGCAGATTGACAGATGCCATTAGTGCTCATTTCCTCAAGATTTGGCACCCCATCGCATTGCTCATCATCGGCAAGTCTGGTATTTTCCTTTTCCCCATTCCAAGCTCTGTCCATGAGCTCTGCTACTCCTGTGCTAGAACTCTTTTTCTCCTCTGAGAAAGTTACATGCCGTCAGCTGTCAGTAGACCAATGTTGAATAGATCACCCCATGGCCAAAAAAACCCAGATTTTTCTGCCTACACCAGCCTCAGAGCCACACATTGACCTGATGGATTTGCCTATTGCTATCAATATTATTCCTTGTTGAAGGACACCTGCACTCCTGATTCTTCAATCAATTGTCCCAGGGCCCTGAAGGCTCTTTTGTTTGCCCTCCAACTACTCTGTTACTTTGATGCTGCCAGCTTGAACAGCCAATAACAGATAGTAATCAGAGGATAGTAATCAGAGGATATCTGATATCTGATACTAATCAAAGATAGTAATCAGAGGACCGTACTAGAGACTGAAGAGTTTTCTGGTGATGTTCCTTATCCAAGCCCCTGGGAGACAGCAGACTTCCCTGTGAGTTGGGTCCAGTCTGGATATCAGGCTGTCTGGTCCCCTTAGAAGGGAGTCTCTTACTACAACTACCCTTCTTTTCCTCTTAACAGAGATGATTGTGATGGAGGTTACAGATGGTGCTGCTTTAGGAGGCCCTCTGTCCCAGAAAGGACCTTCTCCCACCCCATTAGTTGTCTGGTATTTGCGTTACAGGGCCTCATACCTGTTGTAGAAGATGACAGTCCTACGTGTTAAGCTTTTGGAAGGAGAAGGAACCTTCCTCCTGGTATGCTCAGTGATCTGCTTCCAGCCTTCATCTTCAACCGATCCTAGATTAATTACATTTCAGGGTTCTAAGTCCATCTTCTTCTCTACTGCAATGGAGGTTCAAGGTTCCTGAGAATCTAAAGACTGTAGCATCTCTGTAAATACCCAGTCAACCAGTTGCTCGTTCACTGGAATACTACACAGCCTGTTCACTTCCTCCCATAGCTCCTCACCTGGTGACACAGCTCTTCAGCCACAGCACACCTGCAAAAGAACTGCTTGTCTGCCCCAGTCTCATGGGGAAGCATCAGGCACTCCTGGCATTCTGTGACCTGGAGAGCTACATCTGCCACCAGCAGGTCCGGCTGGCTGAAGGCCTCTGACACAGCAGGTTCAGTGACTCCCAATAGCTGCAGGGAAATGAAAACACCATAAGTGAAGAAGCTTAATCTGGTGCACTAATAAGACTGGGGCTTGAAAGGGTCTTAAAGTGTTCTTCTCTACCAGATACCGAGTCTGTTTATCTGCCTCTCCTGGCTTTCCCCAGTGAGAAGCTGTTGTCATTGCATGCCAGTTAAACAAGCTAAATTGTGCTTATGCTGAAATAGAAGCTGTTTTTTCTACAGTATCTTGATTTTGAAGGTATTTCTACTGTGTGCAAAATGGATATTTTTTGTCCCTGGTTAAATGAAAATAACAGTTTCCTGTTTTTATCTGAACTGGAGCTGTATATAGGCATTCAAAAAGATTACTCTTTTATCCTCAGTGTTAGAAAGAATGTTGCACATATGAAGGTATCCAGGATAATCTCACATAAAGATCTAAGATTCTTGATACTGTGACCTTAAAACTTCTAAAGATGTTTTGGTTTACAGAAGAAAATTTCCAGTACATATGAAAACTAAATGTTTGAATTCCTGCTGTGTTGTAATATCTTGGATCCCAGTTTCAGCTAGCTTTCCTACTTCTGTCTTCAGTCATTCTGTGCAATACAATATAATGTGATTATAAGACCTACCGTGAAATCTCTACCTGGAACTACTCTCTCAAATGAGATTGTGTGTTTACATTTATACTCAGCATGATAGAATAAATCAACAAATATATTAAACAATAGCTCTGATTATCAATGGTACGCAATCATAGTTCATGACTTTCATAATCCAGACCTATTTGAACTGGTAAGTGTAGTCTTTTCTGTTCTGTTATTCCTTATGTGTATTAGTTTCTGCGGCTCCAAGATAAAGCCCCGATCTTGTAAACAGTGTATGCATGCTTGGCTTTAATACTAGCCTGTATTTACATTGGCTAATGCCCTAATGTGTATGAAATGGATTAAGATAATGCAAATGGATTTTTTAACTGTTTCAATCTGGAGTCTTACACATGTGAACTATACTTCATGCAGTCTTGATATCTTTCTAGCAAAAGGTGAAATATTTTTTGGTCATTAGACTTAGAAATTTCTTCCTTCTTCACTACTAATAGAAGATAAAAAACTATGCATGGGTTTTATAAAATAAAGAAGCATGCAAAAGCTCTTTCAAAAGTATGGAATATCAGATATTGCCGGTAACAAGATGACCATATCTAAGAATAAAATGGTGTTTGGCAAATAGGAAGATAGGAAAAAAACAACTAAAATTTTTTGAGAAAGTTAGAAAGCTATTATTTTCAGGATTTCAAGAGCTAAAACTACCTTTAATGAGATGTTGAAGAAAAATAAGAGTCATATTGGGGATAGATATAAACTTTGTGTATTTCAGGAATCTGCATTAAAAAAATGGGAATTTGTAGAAGCCATGAAACAAATTACTGTTTTAGTCTAGGCAAGACAAAATGAAATAATGAATGAAGATCTTAGCTGAAGTAGAATTGAAGTATTTCATTATAATGTCTTGAGGACCTTAGGACTGTATTTATATAAGCAATACCTTTATTTGAAATTAATAATCTCTGTTTTTGAAACCATGTGCCCTCACAAAATTCTTTCCTATCAGCACTGGTGCAAAAGAAATAGCTCACTGGTACCAAAAATGTTCCTGTTTCTGGGTTTCCACACTTAGAGACATAAAGTGGACAGTGAATCACAGTAAATGTTCTGGTATCTTATTTCCTGACATATTCTCTGATGTCAGGAAGCATATTTAATACATAGCCAAAATCCAGATACCCCATTGTTGTTCTTAGCATGTGAGAGGACACTGTTGTGTTGATTGTGTAACATGGGTAGGCCCATGTAAGCATCCCTTACTTCATTGCAGACACTTACCTTGTGCATTACTGTTGACAATCCCAGTACATTTTTTGTTAAACAAGTTATATAAGTGCTCCCCTTTTCTGTAATTAATAATTCAAATGTTATATCTTCAGAATTGGTCTTAGTTGGACATGACATTCTTCTCTTTGGTAATGAACAATTGCACGCTTTTTTGCATCTTAGAAGGTCAGAAATGGTCCAGTATGGTTGAAGCATACAAGAGATTATATAATTTTTACCCAGACAGTGATTTTGTCTGACATTTTAAGAACACACTGATTATTGATTTCTTGGAAAATGTGTTAGCACGTCATCATTCTCACTTACTACTTATTTTGTGGGCCTTTTTTGTGTCAAGTACAAAATGGTCTAATGATTTTTGCATTAAAAAGAGTTGACTTATTTCCATTTTCACATGGACAAATAAGAAAAAAGCTCACAATACTAATAAAGCCAATAGAGTCATGCTAATATATCCCAAGCATGATCTGACTATTCTGGTTTTACAATATTTGCTCTTAATTATTCATGGTACATATGCTCCAGTAAAACCTTGTGCCAGCCATCATCATAATTTGTATTTTATGTTAATAGGTGATTTCACCTTGTGACTCTTCTTAATGAGACTGGTGAATGACTGGTAGTCTTAAAAATCTAATGAGACCATTGGAAAACAATAGCTTTAATTTCTTTGTCAGGAACTTTAGTGATAGGATAAGGTGCAATTGGTACAAATTGAAAGAGGAGAAATTAAGCTTAGATATTAGGAAAAACATTTGTTGCTGTAAGGGTAGTGAGACACTGGAACAGGCTGCCCAGGGAGGTTATCGCTGCCCCATCCGTGGCAGTGTTCAAAGCCAGGTTGGATAAGGCCTTGAGCAACCTGGTCTAGTGGGAGGTGTCCCTGCCCAGGCCAGGGGGATTGGGAACAGATGATATTTAAGGTCCATTCCCTTAATGCTGTAATTCTATGATTCAGAGGGGTTTTGTAGCTCAATATTAAGATACATATACCTTTAGCTTCTCATTTTGTTAATTCTTGTTTCACTGATATAAAGATAATAAATGTTGTGTTTACACTTTTGCAAAATTATCTAATAGAGAATACATTTGGAATTGATGCCTCTAACATAATGAAAGTCTTCTGCTCTGCTATGGAGCAGTGATTTTAGCTGCTATCACTGCATGTTGATGAAACCTCTTTATTTTGGGATGTGCACCCCAGGGGGTAGGAGTGGGATGTCATACCGACAAAACTCTAGCTTATGTGTTAAATGGTAAGTATTACAGCAGTGCAAGCTGGAGCTGAATCAATGCAGCTATGAAGGCAGCTATGCAGCTATGATTTTGTGCTGTGGTACTTGTTGGCTTGACTGTTTTGTCAATAGCAATAAAATATTATTTGTTCTCTCTTTCATTTAGCTACGCTTTTGCCTAATTTTGAAAAATATCTTTTACAATTAATTCTAAAAGAATATATTAAATACTTTTTACACTTGAATAGGTCATGTGTCTCTGTTTAGCTCCTCCAAATTATATCAGCAGTGAGCATAACCATCAGTGAAACCACAGGACATTGCAGTTGAGCCTTAAAAAGATTGGTCCTTCCAATGTTGATAATTTAGCATTAAGAGAATTATTTGTTTATTTTGTTTGATTGAAGAATTCGTTTGGAAAACGATGGAAGAAATTAACATCAAACTGATTTTTTTCAATAGCATTCTTCAATGGGAAGAAAAAAATTTTTTGTTCAGTCATTTGTTCAGAGCCCATGACACTAAATATATAATTAGTTTTGGTGCATTCATGAAAAAGCTGAGAAATTGAGGACTGGAATTACAAAGCTGCCAATAGAAAGATGATGATTTCATTCTCCATTTTATCTAGTAGGCAATTATGTAGGAGATGGAATTTCATGTTCTCCTTTGCTTAGGGTGTTCAAGCCTATACTTTGCACACGAAGAATATAATTAAAATGGCCAGACTATTAATGTTTAGCTGCACTTTCAGATTAAAAAATGGAGTGGCAATGATTGTTTTTGCCAGAAAAGAAGGAAAATATTCTACAGTGCAATGTTATTGTTTTGATATCTTTAGAAAGAAAATTTTTAACTCCATTTTGAAATTATTTTATCTAAAAGTTTGTTTACTAAAGTTTATTTGCTATTTAAATTGATTTACCAGTTTCACATACAGACTAGAACAGTTCTAACAGCAACAAATACTCCGTAATTGGTGACTGAAATATACCCATGAGACACCCATGAAATATACCCATCAGATGACCTTATTACTTTCTATTAATGAAATATTTTATATTGAAGGGTAAAGGTGGGGTTATTTTTTCTTTTGTTAATAAGCTCTTCTCTGAAAAGGACATTTGTGGCATTATAAGCAACTGTCCTGCTTCTAGAAACTTTTGTTATTATTACAGTGGGTATGTGTCATATTTTCTGTATCCAGAAAGAGTAGCCAAACATCTAATATTAATTAAATTGAGAATATTTATATTTAAAATGAACTGTTTAATAGAAATGCTTTAAATTATTGAAACAACACTGAAATTAGTGGTCAGTTATTAATAATCTATTTGACACAACTGTAGTCAGACAGCAAACTGGAAAACTTTTTTTTTAATGCAAGTTAAAAAAAAAGTATTGTGACAAGGAACTGCAAATGTATTTATTATTTTAAAGCCTTCTCAGAAAAAGATCTGGTCTTTATTTGGTGACTACATTTGCTTTGTATCCTTAATGGAATTGTTTCCCAATGAGTAACACCTGTAAAATTTCAGAGTACAGTTCCTTAAAAATATATCTCTAGAGAAAACATTTCTTCTGAAAAGTTATACTCCTCAGGCATTTGTGGGAGTGGGGTCATGAAAGCTGCTGAAGGAAAAATAGACAGGGCAGTCAAAGGAAGGAGAAAGGGGCGCAGACAAGTGTGGGAACAGTGATTGTTCATTTGTGGACACTGAAACTGTACGGGATCAGCTGCATCAAATGAACGTTCACAAGTCCATGTGTCCATTGTAAGCCTTTTGATACTGTCCTTTACAGTATCCTTCTGGAGAAGTTGCCCAGTTGTGGGATGAATGAGTTCGCAGTGCGCTGAGGGAAGAACGGCCTGAAGGACAGAGCTCAGAGGGCTGTGGTGAATGGGGTTACATCTGGCTGGTGACTGGTCACCAATGATGTTCCTCAGGTGCAATTCTAGGGCCAGTCCTGTTCCATCTGTTTATCAATGGTCTGGAGGAAGGAGTTGAATGCCCCTTTAGCCAGTTTTCTGATGATGCCAAAGTGAGAGGTGCTGTTGACACTCTTGAGGGGCAGGAGGCTTTACAGTGACATCTAGATAGATTGGTGCTTTTGGCTGTGGTTAATGGGATGAATTTTGACAAGTCTGTATGTCAGATTCTGCATCTAGGATGGAGTAATGTTGGACACAGGTATAAACTGGGAGGGGATTTTCTGGAGAACAGTCCCACAGAAACGGACCTGTGGGTGCTGGTCAGCAGCAGCTCAATGAGTCAGCAGTGTGTGCCCTGATGGTCCAGAGGTTATTGATCCCACATTCTGGGGTGCATCCCCAGCCAGTCAAAAGAGGTGATTGTCCCACTGTATTCAGTGTTGGTGTGGCCTCATCTTGAGTATTGAGTGAACTTCTGGGCCCCACCATTTAAGAAAGATGTGAAGGTCTTTCAGCGTGTCCGGAGGAATGCAACAAAGTTGGTGTAATAGCTGGAAGGAATGTCCTGTGAGGAGCAGCTGAGGAGTTTGAGCTTGTCTAGTTTGCAGAGGAGGAGGCTGATGGGTGACCTCTTTGCTCTCTACAGCTTCCCAAGGAGATGAAGGGGAGAGGTAGGTGCTGAGCTCTTCTTCTTGGTAATTACTGACAGGATGTGTGAGAATGGTACAAAACTGGCCAAGGAAAGGTTTAGACTGGGAGAGGTGGTCGATGCCCCAAGCCTGTCAGTATTGAAGAAACATTTAGATGATGACCTTAATAACATGTTTTAACTTGGTTGACCTTGAACTGTTCAAGTAGTTAGACTGGATGATCATTACAAGTCCCTTCCAACTGAAACAGTCTGTTCTATTCTCTTGTTTGCTCTATTCCTTCTGAATCTGAGAAAATGTTAAACTCCCTTGTCTATGTAAGTCCTACTGCGCTACAGGCCTTGCTAAAATGTCTGTCCTCACCCTTCTTATAGGCCTCCTTCAAGTATTGAAAGGCCACAGTAAGGTGTCCCTGGAGCCTTCTCCAGGCTGAACACTCTCAGCCTGTCCTCACAGGAGAGGTGCTTCAGTCCTCTGATAGTTTTTGCGGTCTTCTTTTGAACCCACTCCAAAAGTTCCACAGCTGGATGCAGTACACCATAAAAAAGTCATAACCATCATAAATTAGTAAATTACTAGGAAATAAATCATCATACACTAGTCTTTATTCTTTATAATACAGTCAAAAACCGATATATTAAATTTGTTGTATTTCATAGCTTCTGTCATTAACCCATTTTCTGGACTGCAGAATGCAAGAAATCCTAAGATTTTTTCCATGAAAGATGTGCTACTTCAAGTTATGAGTTTAGTAGTCCCTAGAAACAAAGCATTTTTGAGAAAACACGGGTTTGAAATCTCGGTTCCCAATAATAGGATTGTACTGCACTAATTCATGTAAATAGAAAAATGCAGATAGAAGGAGAGAGTACAATTTATTTATATTTTGAATTCAATATCCCTTCACACTCTGATTTTAACCTCCAGCCAAATTAATTTCTTTCTGATAAAACTGGTGCTGTTTTTTGCATTGATTATTGACAGAATGACGACTTAAATACATTTGAACTAAATAAGCAAATCCATTCAACAAAATTAATAACTGTTTGCTGTGTTTAAATCCTATATAATAACTCTGCTATGTTTATTGTTATTTTGTGCTGCATTTTTATTCTCAACTGCTTCTGTACCAGCATCTGCTGCTTCTGGAAAACAAAGTTCCTGGTTATCATTTCACAAGTAGCAGCTACCCAAGGGAAACAGTTAGATTTAATCATCTCTACAGATTGTCTTCTGTTTTTAGTGTTCTAGTACTCTAGTGTTCTTTGTTTGCCCACTTGCAACATTTAAACCCTCAGTTGTTGTCTCTTTGTATGTATGTGTGCATTCCTTTATCTTGTAGCTTGTTAGTATTTTTTACATTACAATAAAACTTCACAAAGTTTTTGATTCCTGAGTGAATGGAATTGAAAGTCTATGTAAATCTTGCCTTTGACACAAGTTGCCATAATCTCTTAGAACTGAACTTACGTCTCAGACCTAAGCCTGTATGTTATTAGATATATTTTATTTGATTTTACTTGAACCATGAATACATGAATAATTCAGTCTTTACTGAGAAGATGAAAAATAGAAAGAAAACCTATTGAACAAAGCAATCTTGAGTAATCAAGGTATTATAAAACCCTTCTGGATTAGTGGTCCATCTAGCCCAGTATCCTGCCTCTGACAACGTCAGTAGGGATGATAGTGTCAGTAGAGTAACTTGGGCACCTTTTGCTCCTTTACTTTCACAGCATCCAGAATAGTTAGTTGTATTAGGGTTGTAAGGGTTTGTCACCTTGCCTAGTCTTTACACTATCCTTTTATGAATCTATTGTCTGTAATTTGGCCATTTCTGAACTTGTTAGTACTACTCTGTGGTAACAAGTTCCATAAGTTCACTACCTTCATTTTAAAGAAGTAATTTCTACCTCTTTCAAACCAGCCTCTCTTAGGAGTTTCATTTGTTGTCTTCAATTATAATGTTGTTAATTTGCTGAATAACAGTTTAGTGTTTATTTTATCTTACATTTTATTACCCAGAAGAACTTACTGTTATTTTCGGACTTTGAGATTTCAGTGAACACTCCTTTGTCTTTGATAGAAATACTGAATAATAGTACAGTAAAAAAGCAGACAGAATGATGTAACAATCCTGGTTTTCTTGCAGCAAAATGCATTAGCTTCCTCATTCATAAACCTTGAGTGTATCTTCCTGCAGTTCTCAGTCAATAGATCAAAGAATGTGAGCCTCTCTAGTTCCTCCTTGTAAAGTACTAAACAATCAATCTACTGGTTCATTTCTGTTCCTGACTTAACTCTGCTTGGACTGCAAGTTGTGTGTTTTTATACTTGAAGGCCAGAACTTCTTAGTACTCAAGATGTGCACACATTAGGATTTAATGAGTGGCACAATGTCATCCTCTCTTCTTAATACACATCCAAATGTATTTACCATTTCATTCTTTTTTCAATTGCCATTATTCCTGTGATCTAAAACTGCCAGCATTAACTGAAACCTTTGTTTTCCTTATTTTTAACCACCAGTATGCATAGACAAAGTTTAGGTAATTTTTCTCTAGTGTATTACTGGACCTTTCTCTACATTGAATCTCATCTTTCACCTTTCTGACCAGTTTTTTTTTTTAAGCTTTTTACAGAATTTCTTGCAGGAGTTGGTATTCTGTGAACTTTTTAGTTTCTAATGCCAGCAACTTGGCTCCATTACTATTAAAATATAGCCTGATGAGTCTGCCCAGGTTTCTCTTGTCTCAAAAGGTTCCCTGGTTCCTGTTTGCAAAATTCTTCCTCTCTACACTGCACTATCATCCGCATAGTGAGACCATAAGTCCCTACCTGCATCTCAGGTTTTATATATCAACATGGCAATTTTCCACGGAGACCCTGGACTTGAGTTTCCTTGCTGTGAAGCCATGAGCAATCCACCAGAGCATCCCTCTTGCAGTTTTCTACATCCCTGATAGAAACATGAAGTATGCTTACTGGGTCCTCCCTTTTACCTCCCAGCTCTCTTGACATATTAGGAGACCAGTGTAGCACTTACACCTAGCATTACACCTACACAGTCAACTTGTAATCTCTCAGATGTCACAAAAATAATTACCTATGTATATAATAGTTAAATCTTTCCACTGCCACTATGTGCCTCTTTTTATTTCTCTGAAGTGCTTCTCTATGGAGGGAACAACCTGCAAGAAAGAAAAGAAAATCAATTTCAGTGTCAGAGCAGGTCTTGACCACTGGGTTAATAATCCCTTTTTCTCAGCTAGGTGCCCTCAGTTGCTGAGACTCCTGTACTCCGTGGTAAGAACTTCAGTCCACTGCTGCTGTAAAAGAGAAATTGTTCTACCATATTCCTGCAAACCTCAGCTATTGACCTTCGAGGTTTTCTTAGCTGTTCCAGGGAGGTACAATAGCAACAGATGTTGAGTAACCATGGTCAGGATACTGGGTCTTTATATGATCCTCTTGCAAAAACTTACCAGTGGATTGAAGAAGCTGTGTAATGACCACTGAATACTGCTTAATGCTGACAAACAGAGTGGGAAATGACAGAGAGAATGGACCCTGACAGAGTGATGTGGAACTCTTGACAAATTGACATAGGCTAAAATACCATTGATTGTAAATAACTGTTCAAATACATCTTTCTTTGTCTGAGCTAGTCAGCCTCAAATCCTTTTTTGTTTTGGGGAAATGGGAATTTCTGTGAGTTCTCATTTCATTGAAACATCTAAAGGATCCTAGCACTATCTAGTTCTCTTAGTTTGATAGAAAATCTAGACAACCAGCTCAACCATAGTTATTGCAGGTATTTAAAGTTAAATCAGATGAGTGCACAAATGCCCAGCTAACATAGAGAGGAGAATTACAATAGGCTTTAGCATGCATTGGTCCATACTTTGTTTCAGTAACAGGTGTATTTTCATTTTATTGAAGTATAATATTTTTCGCTTCAAAATTTGCTGAAGAAATTCAAACCCTATTCATAAAAAATACCTCAGAGATATACCTTGGAACAGCTCACAGTCTTTATCCTTTAACAGTCTTTAATGTGTACTTTAAAAAAAAAAATTACTTCCTTATAGATCACATTTTACTGGATCTCAAAGAATGAATGAGTAACATGGATCTCCAGCCTGCTCTTTTTTAGCAAACAAAGCTCATAGTTTCTCTTTTTCCATGGCTTTTCTAGAACTTTACAGTTCATCTTTCTACACTTTTAGAAATTTTAATATGACCTAGATGATAACCAAATTAAATAATTTAATTAAATAATTTAATAATTTAACTATGAGAACTGCTTGCCTCTTCCACATTTACTTGTTTTACACAGAAAAATGTATACTTTTGAAAGGCTTTAGAAAATGCCTATTAGCAATGCCAAAGGAAAAAATGTTTAAAAGCTTAAAATTGTTCTCTTTCATGCCCACGTTGATGAATCCGTGGAGCATTCAAATCCTCAATAACATAAACCTTCCAGCATAGCTTACATTTTTTCCTTTGAATCCATTTTTCCTTCTCTAATAGAAAGCTTTTCTTCTGAAACTGTTATTTTTATATGTTCATCTAGTTAAATATATCCTTCTGTGTCATTGGAACTCGGTCTTGACACCTTTTATGGTTAGTTGAGGGAAATGGGTACTTCTGACATTTTTGCCCCATTGGAAAGTCTACAGCATCCCAAAAGCATGTAGTTCTCTTCATCAGTTGAGAAGATATTTCACTGGTTAGGAGATGGCATGATTACATATCTGAATGAGAACATAGAAGTTACCTCTTATCACACCTGTATAAATATCTTCCAAGATGCTACATTTTTGTAATAAAGTTCTAAGTTGAAATTTACTGTTTGAAAAAAAAACCCAAAAAATAATCAGTACTGTGTATAATACAGAGGTTACAAAACATTAACAGTAGAAACTTAGAACATAATGGCAATTGGAGGATATATAGGGCACTGTTGACAGTGATACATAGTAACACTTCCCCTAACAAAATCTTTCATTAAATGACTATAAGACACATTATAATAATCTTCCTACTTTGTTTGACCTTGGTGTATCCTCAGCTTGAGTCTTGTACTAGGTTCTTGGTACTCAAAAAATGATGGAGTCTAGAAGGGTCCAGCAAAGCTAACAAGTATGATAATGACTTTGGGGAAAATTTGCTATAAAGACACATAGAGAGCCTTGTCCTTGTTTGCTAAGAAGGAATTGACTGGGAAAATAAATCACAAGAGTCCTCAAATATCCAACAAAGGACTGTAGCAAAAAGAAAATTGCTTTCTGTGTCTGTTGTATATGGGAGTGTTAATTAATGTGGATTGCCAGATTTCATATTATGACATCCTTTATTTAGATTAGCTCTAAGGAAGATTTTATTTTTTTTTGCAATGGGGTTGGTCGAACACTGACACAGGTTGCACAGACAGGTGCTGGATGCCTCATCCCTGGAAGCATTCAAGGTTAGGTTGGACAGGATCTGAATGAAGACATCCCCATTCATTGCATGGGGCTTGGACTAGATGGCCTATAAAATGTCCCTTCCAATCCAAGCTGTTCTATGGTTCTATGAGTTTAAAATAGGCAAAAGCCACAAAGAAACGAACAAACACACAAACAAGAAAAGCAAAACAAAAATCAAATAGACAAAAATTCAAAGCCAACCCCTGCAACACCTTAGGTTTTACAGGAAAGTGAAAATCCTCTCAGCCAAACAGTACCCAAGTTATCCATGTTATTCAAAAGGGTTTGGAACCTTTAAGTTTCTATGATCAGGTCAAATAACCTCTGGTAAAAATACTTGATATGAGTTTCTTTAATTTTCATGTGGGAACATGGGACCTTACTGATGTGTGGTGGTGAGGGATGCGGTGTGAGGCTGCAACTGGGGTGATTGAACTCCCTGTGTCAGGGCTGCTTCCAGCATGGAAGACAAACCTTCACCTGCTCTGTTAGTCCAAGGTGTCGTGGTTTAACCCCAGCTGGCAACCAAGCAATGCTCAGCTGCTTCAAGACACAGCCCCATGTTAGCTACCATGATGAAAATTTAATGTTCCCCAGATTAAACCAGCACACAAGCTCAAAGTGATGCTAGTGGGGAAACTGCAGAACAAGCTACCTAGCTGAAGTTGTTTACTCTGGAGAAAAGAAAGCTGAGGGGAGACCTTGTCACTCTCTACAACTACCTGAAAGAAGGTTGTAGCAAGGTGTGAGTCAGTCTCTTCTTCCAAGTAACAAAAAATAGAACAAAAGGAAATGGCCTCAAGTTGCACAAGGGGAGATTTAGAGTGGATATTAAGAAAAAATTCTTCGCTGGAATGGCCACCAAGCATTAAGTCACCTACTCTGGATGTATTTTAAAAACATGTAGGTGTGGCACTTAGGGACATGGTTTAGTGGTAGACTTGGCAGTGCTAACTTCATGGTTGAACCTACTGTTCTTAGAGGTCTTTTCCAACCAAAATGATTCCGTGATTTTAGTACTTGGAGAATAAAGCAGTAGCAAAGAGGCATTCTGCTACAAATGTTAAAAAACCCAATAGTTGCAATGCAGAAACTATGAAGAACTTTATATATATATATATATATATATATATATATGTATGTATGTATGTCTTGTACTGAAAGTGGCATGCTCTTTACAGAAGTATTTTCTGCTGACATTTAGATAAACTTTTTTAAATGTATCACTAAATATGACAGTAATGTCGGCATTAATAGGAGAAAAGAACAACATTAATGAAAAAATTTGAGGACAACATATTAAAATTCTAAGAAAGTTACAGAGAATAGAATAGAAAGTACATTAGTAAATTAAATTAATTCAACAATACATT
This sequence comes from Aphelocoma coerulescens, assembly GCF_041296385.1. Lineage (NCBI taxonomy): Eukaryota > Metazoa > Chordata > Aves > Passeriformes > Corvidae > Aphelocoma > Aphelocoma coerulescens. The sequence continues at coordinate 88,254,939 of NC_091015.1, forward strand.
ATTTGTTGTATGCACTGTACATAGCTTGATAGTAGCGGTGCTTTTTGCAATGATGAAGCAACACATGAAATGGCAGCATTAAAAATGAGAAAGAGGCTACTCACATGTGTAATGCCACAAAGTGTACCATAGTTCCTCCAGGGTTATCTGAGCTGTCATAAAGAATACAGGAAAAATTTTAATTGGAATAAATATTTCAACTGCTCACAGTATGAGTGATGTCTCTATACTGAGGGTTTTCTTGCAGAAGCCCAGTTTTGCTGTTGAACAGACTGAAGCCCACCAGCCTACAGTGTTACACACCTTGCCATATACCAGTAAAAGCAGGATAGGAAGGGAAATTTAAGATATTTTATGTCTCTATTGATCATATTTTTATTTCAATTCTATGATATGGCTACGTAAATAATTTAATAGATAGCTTCTAAGAAAAACTGGTGTATTCTGTCAATAGGCATTTTAAAAATAGTTCGTAAATCTATGTTTGTTTCCGTTTTCTCAGTAATGCTTTGTGTTCACAGTAATAAAATAATTTTTCTGTCAGCATGGTGGAAAAACGAAAGATCCATCAAGTAGTTTTACACCCTGAGATTGTCAATTTGCTGATTATTTACTAGAGAACAAACCTTCACTGGCAAAAAGAATAGGACCAGTAAGCTGTACTGTCCTCTTTAGCTAATCTATCCAAGATGTATGTATTTACCAGTAATAACAACACAAAAGTAAAAATCGCAGTATTTTAATACTGAGTCATTTTTCCTTTACATCAAGGGAGATGATTTATTTAGACTTATTGTCTGATTTTCTAAGTGGACATCCCTGCATGTAAAGAATTTGTTCCTGGCCGTGAATGTGTCAAGTAGCCAGTTCTCAAGGAGATGGAGCCTCATCTGACTAAGAAAAGTGTTTTCTTAAGATAAAGATTCCCACTCTGTCAGTTCATATCTTATCATATCTTAGAAAACTAAAGGAAAATAAATAAACAAATGGAAACAACAACAACAAAAATCAAACAATGAACAAGAAACAAATTGTGGGGCATTAGGTCCCTGTAAACAAGAAGATCAGTGCAGCACAGTGTCTATCCAGGAAGCAGCCTGACATAAATGTACCTTGCAAGCTATTTGTACTAAGAATAAATTTACTGCCAACTGTTGATGTGGGTGGCATCCACTTCATAGTTAAGCAATCAATCACACAGACTTTTCATATCCCTTGTTTTTGCATACCTGCAGATGTTCACATAGAAAACACAAAGATGTAAGGATTTTAATCCTATTATAGTTTTTCACAGTTACCATTTCACACTTCCATACTTATGTAAAGGTTTATAAAGGGTACTCCTTAAAAATATCAAAAGGAAGGAAAAGAAGTATGTTGAGACTTGTGTGTATATATATATATGTGTGTATGTAAAGAACAGATACAATGGCTCTAAATAGAATGGAATGTAATTACAGGATTTCCATGCAGGAGTGTTCGGGACTAAAATGAATGAACAGAGCTTGTGTATAAATTGAAATTCGTTACTTGTTTTACTGATTCATTCAGATTAGTGAACATCATTTCTGACAGAATATAAAAAATCTTACCAAAAAAAAAGGCATAGCAGTATCTCCCTCCTTGTTCCACTGCAGCAAACCCCCTTTGAATATATAAATATTCACTACTGCAGAAAAATCAAATCTATCCTTGGGGCTTGGGAATACTCTGTGTCATTCAGAAGAATCCTTTTCTGGCAGACACCTGAAGTTGTGTCAAAGCTCTTTTATCTAGGACAGTGGTCACAGTAATATGGGGCCTCTGGGATAGAAGAAAGGAGAATGAAGGGGGAATTATGGAGCTCCATAAACCATTGCTTATTTTTGAAATATGCCAAAAATGGCACATTTACACTTCCTTTGGATACGGTCTTCTTTTTTCTCCCCTGTGACATTTTTCAAGACTATCTAACATTTTCAGAATTTTTAAGTTGTTTTGGCTCTGCTGATATTCCATTACTGGGATAGTAATATACCGTGTTCATAAGGGGAAACTACACCAAATGCAAAAATAACATATACAAAATTATTATACAAAGGTTTCTGAAATTTGCTGTCTTTTCTGTGTTTTTCTGTCTGCTAAATTTGTAGTTATTTGGGTGTCTTTTTGACCTGTATCAGGATATTTAGTATATTTTTTGTATTAGAAATAATTTTATTGTTCATAGTTTAGATAACCCAAGTGAGGTAGATGTTCTTTTAAAAATAGTCAGTCAAAGGTGGACTGGTTTACTTCCTTATATAACAATGAATTTAAACATGTACAATGTGAGTGGATCATATATAAAAGCTATCCCCGAGTGTGGCACTTAAGGACCCAGGAGAAGAAAGGAATCCATATTCTATCTCTTGCCCTTCCTACCAAGATAAGGAATGGAGCAGTGGTATTTCTTTCCCTTTATTTAAGAGAGAGTGGAGATTGAAGAACATCATTCATGGAACCTGCCAATGACAATCTCATTAAGTGTTATTATATAGAAGTGACTGCAAGAAAATGGCTTCTGGCAAGAAGTAAAGATGTAGGCCTTGTTTGGAAGAAAGGAATTCAGAGAAGCAGTGCTCAAATATTTCCTCTCTTGACCAATAGAATATTGGTCTTCACAGTGTAATTATGAAATCAGTGTCCTAGAGAAGTTAACATCCAAGGCAAGTTTATGTAAAAAGGCTTTGCAGCATTTTATATGCATCAGCAGAGCTACATTTGGTTCATGTAGCATTCAGTCAAGGACCTCCTATTGAAAATTACCAGTTTTAAGCTCCAAATGTTCATTCAAGTTAACAAATGCTATCTTAGACAATTCAGCAAACTAAAATGGTAAATGAAAGCAAGTATTCTTTAAGATGGGCTGTACATTTGTTGTGAGGAGTTACAGCTAAAAATTATCTGCTTCAGTTCCATTCAGAAACAAGTGAGAAACAAAAAACCTTCCAACAAAATTGAAACTTAAATAGAAGTACAATCATATTCAAAATTTGGAGCTAAGGATTTAACACAAACCTCCACTGAGAGTCCAGTAATTTTTTTTTCCTGGCTTTTAGACAGTTTTCTTGCAAGACATAGTAACAATCTTCTTCTGCTTACTCTGGAAACAACTGTATTTCCAAATACTTAGAGGAAAGGGACAAGGGTTTATCCATAGAAAGTGGTTTGCACTGTGAAGCTTAGATACCCTGTCAGGTGAATTTTGGCAAAATGGTGTGAAAAAGGAATCAGATGTCTGCTTGATGCTAATAGGATTGCTCACATCTGCAAAGCCAAAGCAAAAAAAAAAAACAACAAAAAAACAAAAAAACAAACCTACAAAAAAACCCCAGAGATACAGCATATGGTAATGAAATAGCTGTGAAGATTTGTTTACTTGAAAAACACTGTGTGGGTTGAGTTTTTCTTTAAATCCATTTAGATGCAAGGTCAATTCCACTGTTTAAATTATACAAAGCATAATGCATCTAGGGAAAGTTACTTTACATAGAAATTACACCTCGGTTAAATATTCCTTTGTGGGTTCCTGAACCAGAATTTCAATTACACCTTGGTTTGTCCTAGCATGCCATTCAAAACCTTTTTGAAAGGCTTGCAGAAGAAAACCGACCTGTTTCCTTATGCTGTGAACATGTAAAGAAAGGGTCAATTTACCTACATTCTAATCCTAAATGGAAAAAATTACTTCCACGGAAATCTAGTGTAATTTGTTGCAGGCTGCCTGTTAGATAGCACTTTCTGAAGATGATAGAAGACATTAATTGATTTTGTAGTTCAGTGACACTAGGATAAGTGATTTTCTCAATCACACAGCTTGGCTTTGAGACTTGTTTTCATTTTTCTTCTTGATTTGAAAGGTTTTTATCAAATATGTGGGAGGCACTTGATGGGAGAAACATAGCATGCAACACATAATTAGTATGATGAATGTATCTGCTAGTGTCTGTCTTTGGTTAACTTGCTGGATTTTAGAGTAAAGGCATTAGTGGCTTAGGAGGAAAAATAGAGCATGGATGAGAGAGAGGGAAAAGTAAATAAAAATGTTCTTCAGTGATAAGGGCTAGTTGGAAACTACCACTAAGATATTAGAAAACAAAAACAAGTTTTTTTCTAAGCAAAGTTAGTGTCAGCATACTTTAGCAACCAATTGCTGATATCGCATATTATCGAAATGATGCTCATTAAGGATCCAATACCCATTGAAGATGTTATATATTCTGTAAACAAATACCAAACTTTTCTTGTTCAAAAACTCAGTTCTAGTACCTTGTGGTCTAGTGGAGAATGAGTAAATTCACCAGTCTCTCATCAATCCCTTCTCACTTCTCCTTTTCTCTGACAAACATACAATAGCTACACTGTACTGAGAAGAGTTCTGTGACCTGATCTTGCTGGTTTAAAAGATCATCTTCTCTTGCTGTGTGTTTTGACCGTTATCCAATGCACATAGTTTCTTCGTCTCTGCCCCTATAATGAATGAAAAAGAAAACATATTTTGCAGATGCAGTTCTCACAGGTGGGGGGTGTGTGTGTGGCAGGGGAGGCGTGGAGTGGAGAACAGCACATTCATTTTCCTTCTCCAGATTCTAATAAATATGGGAGAATTGCTAATAACAGAAAAAGAAAAAAAAAATCTTGACAGTTTTGACTAAGTACACATATATCACCAAGGAAAGTTAAAATAAAGCCAAATGTTGCTGAAATTAGACTTATATAATGGAATAAACAAGATAAAATGGCTTTCAGAGCCTATTCCCTCCTACTTGAAACTTGTGCATGGTTAAATTTCCACAGACTGTATTTAATTTGATCAGAGAAAAGTCTTTTTTTTTGCATTTGTAAAGCATGTCATGTCCAGTTCTGCATTAAGCAGACCTTGAATTTTCATTTTGTTTCATTCTTTCCAGACTTACATAACTGTACGTCTGTGCACTTATGCTGAATTTATTCCTGATAGAGTCACTTTGAAGGGTGTTGTGCCAGCCCTGGTTTTAACTGTTCCTTGGACCTCTGGCTTTGAAGTGTGGTTGTTATCAGAGACAGTAACAGGATCTAGCTGCAAAGCTAAGTTCTGGTTAAAAGTTAATATTTCTCAATATTGCATGTTCCAGTGCAACTTCTCTTATATCTCACCTCTAGTAAGAAAAATATTTTGTACTGAAAACTTATCCCTAACTGGGGTTCTGGTGGATAAAAAGCTGGAAATGAGCTGGCAACGTGCCCTTGCAGCCCAAAAAGCTGTTCAGCAGGTGAAGGGAGTTGACAGTGCTCCTCTGCTATGCTCTGGTGAGACTCCAGCTGCTGTACTCATCCAGCCTTGGCATTCCCAGAACAGGAGGGATATGGGCCTGTTAGGATGAGTCCAAAGGAGGACCATCAAGATGATCAGAAGACTGAAGCAAATCTCCTATGAAGAAGGCTGAGATAAGGCTGTTGAGCCTGGAAAAGAGAAGGCTCTAAGGTGACCTTATGGAAACCTTCCAGTACTTAAACAAAGCTGAAAAGAAAGAGGGAGAGAAACTTCTTAGCAGAGGTGATTGCAATGCAACAAGTGGTAATGATTTTAAACTGAAAGAGGGTAGATACAGGCTGGATATAAGGAAGAAATTTTTTACAATGAGAGTGGGGAAAAATTGGAAAAGGCTGCCCAGAGAAGTGGTGGATGCACTATTTCTGGAAACATTTACAGTCTGTTAGGACAGTGCTCTGCACAGCCTGATCTATTTTAAAATCTCCTGCTCGTTGCAAAGAGGTTGGACTATAGGATTTTTAAAGATCCCTTCCAACCCAAATGTTTCAATGATTCTACTGTTTTAACAAACCATTTAAAAGCTAAGCAAAACTGGTGATCAAGACACTGCAGTGTCAGAGATGTCTAATTAAAAAATATTGTGGTTGGTAATGAAAATTATTATAATTTTTAGATGCGGAAGTGTGAGTGGAAGTGGAACTGATAGGAGTGACAAATCTAAGCAAATGTGTCAGCACAGATAAAATCACCTGTTGTTATACAGCAGGAGATTTAGTTATGATCTGTAAAGAGCAAGTTTATATAAGCATAGTTACTACTCAGGACACGACTCAAGAAGGAAGTATGACAGATTGTTAGGGCATATGCTATCAAAGGCTTTTAACAAAAAATAACTTGAACAATATAAAATTATCCTACCACATTCTAGGCAGTCAGGCATGATGATTGAACAGTTTTTCAAGGCAGAATGCTATATTCTGTCCTAGCTATAAAACAACCTGTACAGCTTCCAACAGGGACCTCTGGTAGGAAATTGAAATACTCAAGCATTTTAGTTACACACATCCATGTTCTTTAGTTACACACATATATGTTTTTTCTCCACAAAATCATCAAGACATAAAAATAATAATTTTGTGAAAGAAAAAAAATCCCCTTTAAGCTTTTGGATACGTACAATTTTCCATCACATTTGACAAGGATTATGTTAGAAGATATGTATTTTTTTGAAAAGCCTTGATATCTGAAATTAAAACATTTCATACGGTTACAGGTTCACAGAATTAACTAGGTTTGAAAAAACCTTTGAGATGATTGAGTCCAACCTACAACCTAACATTACCTTGTCCACTAGACCATGGCACTAAGTGCCATATCCAGTCTTAAACACCTCCAGGCACAGTCACTCCACCACATCCCTGGGCAGACCATTTGAATGCCCAATCACTCTTTCTGTGAAGAAGTTGTTTTTGTTTGGGTTTTCTTAAGGTTTTTGAAATATTTTATTATGTTCATAAGTGGGAATTCAATTAAAATAAAAGGACTTAAAAAACATCTTCAATATTGGTAATCTTCAGTCTTTTTTTTTTTTCTTGTAAAGAATCACAAAGCTGTTTTACTTTGATCCTGATTGTGAATGGGAAAATATTTTGCCGTTTCAAACTTTGACAGACATTGAAAAACATTTTTAAAATATACTTGATATATATCAGACAGAACATCAAGAGTCTTAGCCAGACACTTTTTTTCCCATGTTTCTTCAATGTCCACAAAGGAATTCTTGTCAGTAACTGAAGTAGGGATAACTAATGCTTTTGCAACTTCTGACATATCTAGCTAATGACATCATGCAAACATACTTGCATAGCTGAGAACTAATATAAAGGTTTTATGAGAAAGGAAGACTGAAAGTCCTCCAAATCTGGGAGCAAAATTTGTTTGTTTTTTTTCTACTGAGCAGAAAATAATTAAATTGAATAGAAGGCAGCTCCATTTGTATTTTGCAGTTATGGTTTAAGGAACAACTACCTCTCAGGTAGCTGGAGATAGAGATAAGGTCTCCTCCGAGACTCCTTTTCTCCAGGCTAACAACCTCATCTCCCTCAGCTGCTCCTCATATGACTCACTCACCAGACCCTTCACCAGCTCCATTGGCCTTCTCTGGACATGCTCCAGCCCCTCAATGTCTTTCTTGCAGAGAGGGGCCCAGAAGTGAACACAGGATTTCAGGTGTGCCCTCATCAGTGCCGAGTACAGAGGGACAATCCCTGCCCTGGTCCTGCTGACCACACTATTGCTGGTATGGGCCAGGATACCATTGGCCTTCTTGGCCACCTGAGCACACGGTGGCTCATGTTCAGCCTTCTGTCAACCAGCACCTCCAGGTCCTTTTTCCCCAGGCAGCAGAAACCATAGTATGAAACAAGGGACTAAAGGCTACAGTCATTAAAAACCTTTTTTTTTTTCGTTTTTAACTTTTAGGGAAATGTTTTGGAAGTCATAAATTAAGGTTTCTGCCAAACATTTTCAACTACTGTGATATCTCTTGCAAAATAATAATTAGGATGTTTTGCACATGCATTATGAAGTCTTCCAGAATGTGGAGGAATCTGTAATTCCTCCAGTGTTAAAGCAGCTTAAGTAGGTGTTCTCTCTGAGAAAGCTTCAGAGGAGTTATGCCTTTGGGGATTTCTTACTACTCATCATTTTGGAAATACACAAAGTTGAGTGCTGCTGCTTTGTTTCTTCATAAGTGTACATGTCAAGACATTTCACTTACTTTTCATGTTTTAAATCACTGCAGAGATGAATGGAGATAATGGCACATAGACGTAATTGTGCATGAAAAAATGATTGTCATTTCTAGTTGAGTTTCTTACCCTTTTATATGTGTAAAATAGCCATATGGTTTATACCTCTTGCATTAAGGGTATGGAAATGTAGCAGAAAATAAAATCCCTTGCATTTCAGTGGGTTCTGAGGGATCAGGGGGGCTGTGCGCAGCAGAGCTTAGTTTCTGATCATAGCCAATCCAGCACTCTAAATCTCCTGGAGTTCAGTAAGATCTTTCACAAGCACAGATTCACAAATACTGCATCTTTATCACTATAGGTGTGGTTCAATACAATAGGAACTGATTCACAAATAATTCTGTTTGCCAATCTGATGCCATAGGTCTTACAGAATCCAGGTTCACAAATAGTGCAATTTATTGAAGCGACAGAATGGCTGGTTGAGGATTGCTGGTGATAAGTGCACTAACTACAGAGTTTTATATGTGTTGAGACAGAAAATAAGCTCTATTAGCACTACATATATATATATATGTATGTATGTGTATATATATGTAACAAGTATTCCCATGTCTGTTCCAATGCAGTTGGAGGGGCATAGCTCACCTAAAGTTATCCCTTTAGGAGAGGGGGAGAGATGGAGTCCATCAACTCATACTACTGAGACAGCAGAGATGTTATTTTTTCCCTCCTCTCTCTTTTTACCCCAAACTTCCTCTTTTTTTCCCAAAAGATGGAACAATCACATGCTGTAGGTAGGGTTTTGGTGACTGTGACTTATACATGTAAGACATGTTCTCTCTTCTCTTCATTTGCATTCTTAGGGGTGTGAATGTTAATATGCAAATAGGGCTTAATGACAGTCTTGGTTACTTGCCTAGTTACTTTCAGTCAGAATTTACTGTTCATACAAAGGTAAAATAAACACACTGGTCCTCCTTTATCTGCTGAGGCATCAGTAAAGGCTGTCTGACCTTCTCCAGAGTGTCTTTGTGAGCATTCTTATCTCCTTGAAGAACCAGATTTACAAGTCCTGTTATGCCCAGTGAGGGAGAGTGAGTCTGATGGTTGGTACAGACATGTGGATGCTCGTCCCTGCCTCACTGAGAGGCTGTGAGGCCTCCTCTCCACCCCAGACATCCTTCCAACATTAGGCCTGGTCCAAGCCTGGTGTGAGATCACCAACGGGCCCAGCTCATGTTTTTCTCAAGAAGCCTCATCAGTTCTTCGCTGACTTAAAGCAACTCCATAGCAAGTCTGACAATTTACCACAAAACCAGAGAAAACATATTGTTTAGACTTGAAAACTGTGATGACTCCACTTCCTTTCAGAATTCCTTCTGAGGTCAGTTTATTTAACCAGAATTTAGTTTTATTCTTTAGGCTTTGCAAATAGTCTGTTGTTGTCGGGCAACATTATGCCAGCTGATCAGGAAAGATATATACTGAACACAGACATTGCATTGAAGTAGAGGATTGTAAGTGATGCCTGGAAACCCATTTGCCTTCCAGTGTTTTCCCACTTGACAGGTTTGCAGCTGTGTGTACTTGTTTGAATTATTTCTGCATTACTATGAGCATCTCAGTCTTTTAAGTGGAGAATGCACCTAATGGTCTGGAAAATTATCTCAATGTTGCTCAAAAGCTGTTTGTGACACTGTAGTGTATGGTGCCATAAACTCTTGTCAGTTTACACCACTGTGAAAAGGGTGAAATATAGTTATAGATAGTGCACTGTAAAATAAGATATAAAAGTAGCTTTTCTTCTCATTAAATAATTTTTTAAAAAGGAGGTAATACTGTCCGATGATAGTATGTTTATGCATAGATTTTTTAGTAAGGTATTTATCTTAAACTTGGTCCCTGCAATAATCTGTCTAAATCTCTGTTCAAATAAAAATGAAAATAAATTATTAAACAAACAACTCAAAAAAATATATTTATAGTCAATGATGTGTACTTTAACCCATCGGAATCTCACCAAATTTCAGTATCAAGAAAAATACGACAAGAAACAATGTACCTGTCCTGTGACTAGACAGGTTAAGCCTAGTCATTAAGAAAAATTATAATGAGATTTTTAAAGCGCTGGAATGCATTGCCTGTTAAGAAATGCTAATTTTCTTAAAAGGTATCTTTAAAATATGTTAGATCAACATGTGCCAATAATGCTTCAAACACAGATGATCCTTCCTTAGGAGAGGAAGTCCTGTTTCTCTGTGATTCTTTTGCTTTTGGGCAGATGCATTTATAGCAGTAAGATTTAGGGCTTTAAACTGATACCCTTGTAGACTGTGTTCATGTAGAAATTGAAGATTAGTTCAGGCTGGTAAAAGTGTTGGGAGAGGGAATGTTAGTGACTATATTTTCATTGCTGCTGTAGTGATTTTCATGGTGAAATGCTCATTTCTCATCTCAGAGGAAAGGTGAAACTAATTTTGTTTGGGTGTTTTTTCTGGAAAAATGTAACTGTTTAATTAAAAAATGTGAAATTCAAACTTTTCTATTTTTTTTATATCTATGACATAACAGACAAAAATCAACCAAGAGCTATTGAGATAACTAATGGGTATTCTCTCAAAATGCAAGATTAGCCTAGCCTGGAATGAAGATACTTGCTCCTGAGCCATCTTTGAATGAATGGGCTGGATGGATTTCTGGGAAAAGTAGGTGAAGAGCAAAACATAGAAATTCTAGGAGACAGTAAACGCAGAGCTCACTCAGTGGAGGAAGGAGTCTCCTGTTTCTATCTGGTACTTTCAGGATTATACAACCTTCAGTTGTTCTGTGAGTTGTCAGTAAATTCTTTACTTTCAGAGTGCACCAAAATATGGAGCATCTAAAGACTCAATTTACAGTGGAAGACCTTTTTACTCCCTAAATGCATGACACTGGTTGTGTAGGTACTTATCATCCATCTGTTTAGTACCTCAGTAGTAAGTCCAAACTGGGACATATTTCACTGGGAGCATCAGCTAGTTAGATTTGCTGTGTACAGGAAAAATGCACAGGATGGATAGAAACAGTGGTTAGAAATTGGTTGGATTTTCTTTTTTTTTTTTAAGTTTTTAAGGTTTTTTTTAGTATAGTTTTACCCCATTGTTTACAGTGTAATATTCTAATTTATGTAAATTTGAACATTGGAGGATAGATTTTCATATGATAAATGTATCCTTTTCATAACCTCTGTTTCCCCAGTTCATGAGGAGGGAGGAAAGAGTTGAACGTACACACATGCACACACAAGCATGGAAGGAGAATGGAATATGTTTCCTTTATTTTCTTTCCCTCTTCCTTTTTTATTTGAGTGCTTGTTGGATAAGTTATTGATAGCTCTTGCATTTCTATTCTCTATCCAATATTCTTTTTGATCATAAAAGCGTATTGTAATAAACTCATTTTATTGTCCATAAACAGAGAAGTGGGAACATCACCATTCTGCAAACTAAGGTAGGTAGCCACAGAATTAAACAAACAAGAAAAAGTGGTCCTTTTAGCAGGGCAGAAACACTCAATTGTTGCCGTAGTGCAGTGTTTAAATAATCTTAATAAGAGTTCTCATGTGAAAAAAAATCTATACTAAAGTGTTTAGAATATTTCAGAGGATTTCTTTAAATGTGGTGTGTTCCTGAACAAGCTCATCTCAAGTGGCACTCGAGAATTGTTCAGTGTAAAGCTGAAGGACATTGAAAATTGGTGGAAATTCATAGGCATTTTCATAAGCACTCTTAGAGCATCAGACAGCATCATTTTGTTTGTATTGCTCATTAAAATATATGCGTAGTAGATTGATGTATTTGTTTCTTGTCCATTTTGCACCATTAAAAAGAGGCCATCTTTCCTCCAGAGGAAGTCTAGACTTAATAATGAAGCACAAATACAAAAAAACGTTTTGTAGCCTTTAGACTTCATGATTGCAGGGCTGGCAGTTTAAAAAAAAAATTAAACACTTTCTGAAGTATGAGAGAAGGTTAAGTTCTGTGTATATTTTCTCACTGTTTACTCAATTTGTCCCTTTGAATATACTGTTCACTAAGTTCAGTAAACAGCTATATAATTACCAAGCTGTCCTTTGTGCCATTATAGAATGTGAATTTAATTCATAAATCCCAGGTGCTGACAATTCAGTCTTTTTATATGCCTTTGTAATAACAATAGTCTTAAAAAAGAAAATAAAAAATTCCATTTTGACAGATTTATGAGAATTTATGGTGTTTATGCAGGACCGTCAAACACAGACATGCCTTCAGTCCTTTCCTAGAAATAGCTTTCAAAAATGTCTCTAAAAACACTTGTGTGGAATTGGGATGACTTCAAAAAAGGTTCCCTATGTGCTGGATTTGTAAAGCTCTAATAAATAGTAAGAACTTGTAAAATGCACGGAGCTGCAGCCATAGATACTGTAAGGGAAGACCTTGTGTGTCTCTGGATGCTAAAGTACAGCATTTTTCCTGAAATCAAAATGTAATGGTAATCTGTGTAGGAATTACATACTTACATTATGCAGCAGTCATACTCTGAGCAGCAGCTTTCTAGAGCTTGAAAATACAAAGGAACTGTAGCTATGGGTCAAAGGGACTGCTCTGGAGCCAGAGTCTGGGCTGCTTTCTAATCTCCCCTAAATATTTTCTGTGCATCATGATATGTATTGCACATTAAAATCAGAAGGAACTCTGGGTCAGAAGTGTGTGCACGAGGAGTCAGTTTATCTACTGGTCTGTGGAGCGCTGGGTTTGTGGCGGACATGCATTCATTTCCCAGGACATGGGAGTTCCTGTTCATGATTCTCACCTGGCACCGATGGGGAGGATGAACTGACTGACAAATGATAGACCAACACTGGACTGTTTGGACTTTGGTCCTAAATGTCCTGCCATTTGGTCAATATCACTTATGCAGACATAAATTTTCAATAGTTAATAAGCAGTAGTATTATCCAGGACATAATAAATGATCAAACCCTTCTTTCTCCCTAGTGTAGTCGCTGTCCCCTGCTTTACACAGAAAGACTGAATCCTTTTTATTCTTCTGCAAGTCAGTTTTATAGATACAAGAAACTAAGGGTGAAGACCATGACCTTTAATTTCATTGTCCAGGGTTAGGGATGATTTCTGAGAGACAAGTGGGCACACTTAATTGCAGGCCATGTTTTTAAATGATTGTTTTAATGCATTTGCAGTTGAAAATTGCACATTTTATCTATATTATCGTTCTGTTATGTAAAGAAAATTGTTTTGCTAGGGGTTTAATTTTTTCAGAACTAAAAGTAGAAGATTTAATGCTTTGAGATAACTTTTAGAAACCTTTAATATCTTGCTCTTTAAAAAAAGAATTTGGTACAAGCAGAGCAATATAGCCTTGTCCTTTGCAAACTATGCATGTATAGGCCACTAAATTATCTTAAGATTCTGAGGATATGTGTGTCATTTTCTTTTGACAAATGAAATCTTTTAAAAAGGATACTAAAAGTCTGTTCTCCAATCTTTCTGTAAATGACTCCTGTAAGAAATTTCATAAAAACCACTAAGTGATATTGTATTACTGCTAAAGATCACCATGTGAATGTTTTGTGAATGTCAAAATATATTTTTAAGGTTTACTTTTTTGTCTCCTGACAATCACAATACAACTTTTTGTTATGTCTTTTGATGCCTTTTCCTGGTCTTAAAATCAAGAGTCACACACGGTTAGAAGGGGAAAAGGGATTTTACCTTGGTATTTATTTTAAGGATCCTTAGGTGCACACGTCCAGGTCACATGCATCAAGATGCACCCTGCTGAGTCTATCTCTGTCCCTCTCCGTTCCCCCCCAACATTGGGTATAACATTATAGGTTTTACTAATTAGCATATCTATCAAAGATTCCCCAATGAGAGGCTCAAGTGAGCCCCCCTCCCCAAGGAACCTTCCCCTGGATGGTTCCATCTTAGTTTACAGAATGTGTTCTGGAGAGGACCTTGGGGTCTGGGGCACACTGATCTCTAGCTATGAAGCTTCTAAAATGTTTAGTCTCTCACCTTGACAAACAAGTCCAAGAATGTAGGCAAAAAGCACTAAGAATACAGAAGTTGTAAAAGGTGTAACAGGGGTATAAAAGAAAAGGCAAAAATCTTCATGGCATCATTTGAAAGCATTTAAAAGAATTTATTAGGACAGTATATCCTCTGAGTTCAAACTGTAGATTTTCCCATATGCAGGAGAATGTTCTTCACTAAGAAAGATTTTTTCCAGTGTAAGAGTTCCTAATCAAAATTAAGAAATTATTGCTGGCACAAGTGGGAAACCCCTACTGATTCTAAAGCAGCTACTCTGCACCATTTTGACTTCATGGACAATTATGTATTAGAAGTTTTCTTATAGAAACAGCAGAGCTACTCAATTACAGCAGAAAAATAGCCATGGCATTTGTGCAAATGTGAAATTCCTTAAAATACTCATGCTTCATTTTAATTTTCAGTTTCCTGAGGGTTACCACAACTAATTGTTAGCAAATACATGTCCTAGATCCAGGAAATGTATAGTACTTTATAGTTGTCTCTTGACTTAGATCTATTTATTTTTCAATATTTGATTTAATTTACAGTAGCTGAGTTTTAGGAAGTCAGAATTTTATTTCACACTCACACTGTTGGTTTACTTAAATCTTGTGTCATAAGATGCAGTTCTAAATTTCTCCATGAGAGTTTCATTGGTGGAAATATACAACTCACAAAGCTTCTTTCTTTAATTATTGAATGTTGTATATTAGAGCATCACTGTGACCCTGTAGCAGATAATGGGCTTCACTTTTATGCCAAACTTTCTCCAGTAAGACAAGATGGTAAAAGACTCTGGACAGTCTAAAATGTAGGACAGGAAGTAGAGGGAGAGAGATTTTAACTTAATTGCGTGTTCCTAAGAGGAAGCAAATGGCCCAACTAGGTATAATTTCTGTGCATCCTATTCCTGACCTCAAAACACGGATTCAAATACGTATTTTGCTCTTCACCTGTGATTTTATTAACATTTTGGTATAAACAAAATGTAATCATTGTCCAGATTCTAAGGAGCTGTAACAGCAACCTTGCTCATATAAGACACTCTTCCCTGATATGAGCTCCCATCACCAGTAACACCTGAAGAGTGAAAAACTCATCAACTAGATTACTATATTGACAACTTAGTCCTAATCGTACTAAGAAGCTTTTTGCCTAAAAATAACAGATAAGATTCTTTACTGGTGTCAATCAGCATAACTTCATTACCTTGTTATGAAGTATCTGGATTTATACTGTATCAAGACTGACAATATGAGGTCCTGCTCACCCTCATCATGTATGTACTTTAAGAAGGTCTTATGGAGTGGGGACAAGAAAAATATTTGATAGTTCCAAACATGGCAGGTGATAATAAGGGGAATATCTGCGCTAGAAAAACTCCTGTCCACCTTGTTTGGAACTCCCCATTCATCCTACTACCATGGATTTTCACATCTTCTTTCCTGGTACATGAGATAATTTGTTTTTAATTACATATTAGATATGTAGATACATGTAAATTTCTTTAGTTGTGCTGTTTCATATTACTTCAGGTTATCCTAGAGATTTAGAAAACAGAGCAACACATTCAGAAAAATGATTGTTATCTGCTTGTTACAGTAGATTAAACTTACAGGATAATCTTCCTATACAGACATATAAAGAAAACACTGGGTAAAAAAAGTTTCTGTGCTTCATTCGATTTAAGAAGAATGCTGAAAAGAATTCTGAATGAAAATGTGTATACTGCTCTGAATTGTTGTTTCATTTGGTCATTATAATTAGAAACAGGGTATTTTTTTATAGCCTGTAATGTGGTGTTCAGGAGCAATTAGACCAAGAATAATAAGCCTGACAATAGGTAGATAAACAAAGTGAGTGGTTGGATCTTAAATAAACAGCCTTCTTCCTTACGAACTTTCAAAACCATTCTTAGTCCTCCTAAATGTTAGTAGAGTAGGGAATCAGTTGGGTTTTTGTCATTTATATACAAAAATTATGGTAATAGCATAATTTAAGGTCAGCCATGTTAAGGAAGACAGCTTTTCTTGTTGTTATTGAAAGTTTGTTTACTAATGATTGATTTACAAGTATATTTTAATAAGTTTCAATGAATCTTCATGTCATTATTTAGAATATACACTTAGAACAATCACTGACACTGTAAATCAAGGTAGGTAGGCCTATTATCTTTTGTCTGTATTGTCCTACTGTGAATTTTTTATATGAAATGGAGAAATTAAAAGTAATTTCAGAAAATTTTATGGGCTTTAGAAAGGACAGACCAAGGGTATTGAGATCCACTTTTTTAAGTGATTCCAGGTCCACAGAAGGCAAGAATTTGCACAAGATAGAACCCCAGAGAAGGAAAAAACCCCTCTGACACTGCTATTGATCTGTTTTCTTGCACTTTTTTTATTAAGCTTATTGATGACTGAGCAAGTAAGATGACTCTTAAGTTGGTAGGTTTTGTTATTTTCTCATAGAGAAAATTGAAACCTGAGGGTACAAAACAATGACTGTTGCATTTTTGAGTAATTTTAAATAAGAATGATAAATAGGAAAAAGAAGAAAAGGAAAGAGAACGTTTTTTCCCTCCTTTTTTTTTACAGAATCCAGCATGGAAGTTTGTAATATATGGTGCTTGAAATTATGGTACTTGTGATTTGATTCATAAAGTTGTATAACTTCCTTCACTGTGGGTGGCTAAGTTACAGACTTTCCAGGCCAAAAAATAAATGTATGCATAATTACTCCTAAGAAAGTCTTGCTCCAGTAAGAGCTCTTAAGAGCCAGAGCTAGTATTTTCAAATTTGTGATTTGTCTAAATTCAGAATAATTTCAAATTTAGACAATGCTTGTTTCAAGTCAAGAGGTGTTCAATGCTAATATGTACCGCAGCAGTTGAGCACTTCATTGAATTCACTCAAATTAGAAAGACAAACAGCTGTTTAAAATTGAGTCATGTCATATTTTATGTTCTGTGTGACCTTATTGAGAAATTTCTTAATTTATTGTAGTGTTAGAGTGCCTCTTTTCAACAAGTTACACCAGTAATTCAGTAATCCAGTAATCATTTTCTTGATAGCAGTGTACTGAAACAAATGAACAACAAAGACTTCTGTTTTCAACCAACTGTAAGATTTATTGTGCTTCCAGGTAGAGATTTATCTTTTCTCTGAATAGATCAATATCTGACTTCCAGGTCAATAATTCCTGATTGAATCTCAACAGAAGTCAATAGCTACCTATTATGTCACCTAATACACAAAGATTTTGTGGATGTTGGGTCTAAGAAAGAAAATAACATTTGTGAACATGTGTCAGATCCTTTATAATGGGATTCCTTTAAATTGTATTTATATATCACCATCATTTTTGTGTGCATCAGAAAATTTTGAAAATTGTGGTTCACCTTAAGCTACTATAGACACATTTTCAGCGTTCAAAAGTATCTGTTATCTGCCATGGGTCCTAAGCCAGCCTTCAGTTTATCCAGAGTACCGTTCTTAGATATTTTTTGTCTTGTGCAGATATTTTTTACTGTGCAAATAGATTAGGATTTTTATATAAGTACTGAGGTTTCAAAGAATTTATGATTTTTGTTCATTAATTTTACACTTTCAGAAAACATTATGATAATATTTTTTTCCTAGAATTTTTCTTTCAAGGACTTTTCAGGAAACCAATTACTCATATTTTTAAGGTATTTGTTGTATCATCTATACATATCTATGTATTTACACTCTGATACACTAAATCTAGCACTAAAGCACTTTCCACAATTATGAGATTTTTTTGCTGATTGTATTCTGCTGGTTCTTGAATTCAATAGTTTTTCTTTAAACAGATATTAGCTTGTATGGACACTGTCATAGCACATCAAGCAGAATTGTTTTCATTATAATCTATGTACCTGGGATACATGGAAAAAATTGTTCACTTTCCATATTGACACCAGTCTCAATGTACTTCATTCACACTTTGCAAATAAGCATACTGAAGTGCTCAGTAAGATTGCACTCTAACTGACTTATAAAAGTTATATATTATGCTATACTGCTATAAGGTCCTTAGCACGTTATAAAAGGGTCAGTGAAGCATTGCAGTTCAGTAGAATGCTCGTGGGTATGTAAGGAGGAAGTATCACAGGGAGAAAAGAACCACAGTGTAAATGCTTGGTATGTTGGCTAAGTTTTCTCTCTAATAGATAATCTGAGTTATATATCTTGACCTTGTCAGTCAGTTGTAATTAAATTACTCAGCACATGAAAATTTGGCCAGATGTGGAAACTTTTCAAGACTGTATGTTGAATTCAGTTTTTTTATTACCTGGGCACAATTTTAAACCTTTTATAAAGGGGGAACTTATGCCTAAGAGTCATTGTCTCCCTTCTTGACCTCTTCTGAAGATGATCTACTTTGAAAAGAAACCAAAATATTATTCAGCATAATGGGAAACTTTGTTAATTATCTCCAATTATTTAGATGCATTATTATGTACTTATTAAAGATAAAAAGTTTAATTCACATAAAAGGCTTATTTACTAATAGTAGGTGGTAAATATGAAGTAAAGTCTGTGGCTCCATCTTTATTTTCTTTCATTATAAAGAAAGTGCTAAGGAGCTTTTGATTATGACTGGAATATTAGCAACTTTAACCTTCAACTGCCTCTTCTTTTGTTGTTTTCATTCAAGCTATAGATTAAATATATTTTTGTGTAGGCCAGAACATGTGACATTGCAATAAGAAATGTTCAATACTAGTGGTCTATTCTATTTTAAGAGAGCAGGATTTCCAAGCCTGTGAATATAAGTAGCTAGTTTTCAGATAGTTTTAAGCTCTTTCTTGTCAAATGTGATTTCATTTGAGAAGACTCACGTACTTAATTCCCATCTGCTGTGTTCAGAGGTTACTGAATGCATCCCCTTTTTACTTAATTGTTTTGTTTGTCACGTGTCATTAGGTTGTTCCTCCTCACCAAGGATTAAATACACCTATAAGAAGTTTATATCTGAAGAAATTGCACTTAATGGGTAATTTAATCTCTTACAGCATTCTTTGCCCTTGCCTCTATAGTGAGATCATTTGCTTGGTTCCTCCGCTTGCATATGTGACAAGTAAACTGTTATGGAGAAGCCCTCAATATCTAAGTGGCATTAAGATGTATGTTAGTCACATGTATCTGTATCTAGGTGTGTTCCATAGCTATCCTGGCCTAACATCTTATTTCATTATACAACCAGCAGTCACTTGTTACCATCTTTGAGCAAACAATTATTCTTTTCCCTCTCCCTTGGGGTACAGATTCTTCTTCCCTTTTTTAATATATTTTTAATTGAATTCTAAAAAATTTGTTTTCAACAGAGCAGTAGCATCATTCTTCTGCAGGCTTTATCTGAGACACGTGCCTACTGAATTAACAGGAACACATCAGAATATGAGCACTGTGTTGGTCAAGGTGGAGGATCTGACTGTTTATCCCTTTTTGCTCCTAGCCACATGTTTCTTCAGAACTATAGAAATGCCACTAATTTGGATTCCAATTCCAAAGAGCTCATGAGTATGTGCAAAAGCACCAAGATGTCTTCTATCAAAATTGAATCATTTAATCATGCACAATTATGCAGAGAATTAATATATAGTGGCATGTTGCCAAGACACAGGAATGTTTTTTTTCTAAGTCTGTCATTAAGGCTTTCTTCTACTTCTCCATACCACATCTCCAACAATTTTGTGTGGAAAAATGTGTGTTCAAAAATGGAAGAACCATTTTATAAGAAATCAAAATTACTCAGGTAGGAGATTTGCTTGAAAGAATGCTTAACTATATTTTTACATGCAATTTTTACTTCAAAAGAAACTACTTGCACATTTTCAGGACTTAACATATTGACAAATAGTTTCTGAGGAATTAACCCTTTTTTGAAGTATTTTCAGAATCTGTATATGAATAAAAAGACAGAATTTCCACTTTTCTTCACCCTGAATTGTTGACTCTTTTAGGAACAGAATTAGATTAATGGGGAACTATAAATGTTGTCTAGTCCCAAGTCTAGGAAGGGTGGTAGATTCTCCCTGAATAAAGTAGATAAGCAAGTTTGCAGAATGTAAATGTGGGTCAGTTTTCTGAGAGGTCAAGTAAAAGAAATTTGCAACATGAGGCAGGCCAATTTTGGCAAAGAGTAAAAAAAAGGAAAATAGAGGATCTAGAAAGAATTAAGCCAGTTAAGAAATAGGAATAGCAATAATGCCTTTCCATGTGTTTTTCTGGAAAATAGCCCACGCTTAACAAACCTCCTTTCTTTTTTTTATAAAATGGCACGTTATATTAAAAAAAGTAGTTACCATGCTGTTACAATCCAGTTTAGACCCAGGAAAGCAAAGCAAGCTAAGTCTCTGAGCATAAACCGGAAAGAACCTGGAAGGTTCAAAGTATCCCCAGAAATGAGATTAAAACCAGACGAGGTTAGATGTTGTTGCCAAAAAATGGATGTATTTTATTTGATAGTAAAAGAGGCAAAGAGGAGGGAAGAGAAAAGAGAGAGAGAAAGAAAAGAAGTGTTCCTGGGGGGTGGGGGAACAGGGAGAGGTGACAGGGGTTAGGTGGAAGCATATCACCCATCCGAGGGTCCCAACGACGTCTCGTTGCTCCCCTCCATCCGGTCTGCTGGTGGTGAGGGTCCTCCGTTGCCGCTGTGGCCACGCCGCTACATGCTGCCACACCACACGCCGCCACACGCTGAAGAGTGCAGAATTCCGTGGACTAATATACACTGTGGGCCAGGTGGGAACATCCATGTGCCTCCCTTGCAGGAGCCAGCTTGACACACTGTCCCTTGCAACACTGAGGGTGTGTTGCATCATCTCTGGTGCTCTGGTGCAGGGTCTGGGGGCCCCTTGGCGGGGGGCCCCTTTGATGGGCCATGTCACCCCCTTCTGCCGTGGATAAGCTTCCTCCCCCCTGGTGAGGACCCCTCAGCTGGGCTCCTCTGCACAGTGGAGGATGGGCAGTCACTGCACCTCTGACCACAGGCTTTTCCCAGATACCCAAAGCCTCTCCTCCCTCCACCCCCTTGGTGCAAGGGTCTCTGCAAGCCTGGCAGCTGATAGCTCTGGGGCTGTGGTCCTCATCCTGGAGGTGTTAAGCCTGTGCTCTGTGAATGTCCCCAGCCCTGAGTTGTTACTTTGTCTTATCTTCATCAGTGAGCAGTGTCAGGCCTCAGTCAGGGCCCCATTCAGGGTGTGGTAGTCTTCTCTGCAGCTTTTGTAATACAGTTTTAAAAGTCCTTTAAGAAAACGTTTAAGTCATAAAATATAATATTTCAGTCTCTGACACATGCCACATGCAATTCTAGTTAAATAGACAGCAATTAGTAGCAGCAACAAAGCACATATTAAATGGCTATGAACTGGCTACCTGGGAGGTAAGAAAAAGTTATCATCAAGACAGAATTGTCACGAAAGGAAGAAATTCCGACAAGGCTCTACAGGGATCAGTGTGAGACCAGCTCTATTCAACTTCTTTCTGTGTGGATTAAAATTAAACTCAAGAGTATCATTGGTAAAATTTTTGGATGACTATTTCTATAATAGATATCCCTTTGATTACAGCACTTGTATATTGCACATTAGAGTTTATTGTCTTCTTTCTGGAAAGTGTCATGGCAGCAAATTTTTAATTAAATTAATTTTATTGAGCTTTGCATTATGAAAACAGGGGGATGTGCTGTGATTACATTTGGTATCCATGCAATTGCCACATAAATTGGCATATTTTCCACACGGTTATTGAAGCTTTATTCAGATTCCTTAATTTAGGAAGCATCAGCATAAGACACTTTTTCATTTTGTAATTGCAGTCTGTCACTCACAGAGATTTTAGAGAAGGCTGTATTTACTAACAGTAATTTAAATGGATTTTTTTTTCTCCTAGGATATTCACTGTAGTACGGTTAATCTTCCTCTTCTTTTAATACAAAATGAATGCTATTCTAGCCTATATCTTTAAAACATTTACTATTCTCCTTTAAAAATATACTTATTTTTTCAGTAATTTTTATTTTCTAGCAGTTATCCTTATATGTTGGATTCATGTATTTCATTTCAATGCTAATTTTCTTTAAGGAAGGATATACTGTATTTCAGTACTATAACCATGACCAGAGAAGATAATTGACCACTAATTGTCAGTTCGATACTGCTATGACTTTCATCCATGGACTATCTAGGGACGTCCTCCCTGTAAAGGAACAAAATGATAGTTACATAAAGCAGATGTGATTCAAAGGCCTAGATTAAAAACATCCTTGTTATAGAAGTATTCAGAATGTGGAGTATGACCATAAGCTTTATATTGCAGATTTCTGTTTACAGTTATATTTTGAACTAAATCACAAATCCAAGTCAAAGTCTATTGAGAGTTATAAATTTGAACTTTATTTTGAGATTTTAAGGGAAAAAAAAGTATCTACTGACTTGTTCAGACAATCTGTCTTAAAATGGAAAAATTGTGTTTCTCTTTAAAAGTAGAATATTATTAGAATTTGAAATGTGTTTCAATATATACAATATGCTCAGAATATTAATTTACAATAAAATAAGCTAAATTCATACCCCAGAACAAGCAGTGATAAAAACAGAGCTTTTATTCCAAAAGAAAGAATAATATTAATGAAATTCCCACCAGTTCAAATCCCTCAGTAAATTGTAAACCCCCACATTTAGTTAGCTATTAAATAGATAATTTAAAATTGCATTTCAGTCATTATTGGCTATAAACATAGCAAGGCAGATATATAAGAAACTAGAATATGGGGCATCTAATGTGACCTATTGGCCCTTTATCAAATCTCTAGTGACCACACTCATGCTCCAACAACAGAATGGAAATTTTCCAATCAAAAAAATACTCATTTCCCCCTGACAAACTAATTTGCCATTAAAGTTTCTTGTTTTCTTTTTGTTTTCCCCACTAGATAGAAGACCTTTGAGCTCAAAATATTAAAATAGACCCTGTTTTGTGTGGGGAAATTCAGACCATGCAGGAGTAGGCTGTAAAATAAAGATGACTAAAATTCAGTGGTTACTGAATCTAAATGAGTTCTTATTTTGTGTAAATAATAAGGTAAATTCTTTCAAGTGTACCAGACTAATAGGTAAGTACACAGTTAGATATTTCAATAACAGCATAGCTATGCACCTGGCTATGGCAAACACTTTCTTAGTATTTGTCTGTACTTGAGTTAAAAAGTCTTTACAGTCTCAGTTACAGTAGATCCTTCTGTTGTAGCTTTTCTTTTATATCAGTTAAATGGTTCACAGAATGCTAAAAATGACAACATAACACATTGTCAGATGCTGCAGAGCATAGAAGTATCTTTAAGAAAACTTGGTAAAAAAAGGTATTGACTGCAATTCAGTAACAGGAATGAATTTAGAGAGCCTGAGTGGAGAGGGAAGTAAAACTCGCGAAAAATAAAGTTATTTTCAGGGCTTTCTCAAATCCAGAATTGTTGGGAAAAGGAAAGAAAAGGAGCTATCCACAATAGTAGATATATCAGTCTTTCATTTCAGTGTTTATTTTTTTCTCAGTTTTATCTGATGCTTTGAGGATAAATTCGGGACCATGATGAAGAAATTTCTTGATTGCAAAAAGTGAAGAACTGTCAGTACAGAGAAAGAAGCTTATGTGGTTATGGGCAAGAGCAAGAAGAGCGTAATCTAATTTAATAGCATTATGTAGTAAAATTACTTACAAGACATATTGTTTAGTTTTAGTTAGTCCTGTGAGTAGCAGGGGGTAGGACTTGATCCTTATTGCTCCTATTCACATTAAGATATTCTATGGATCTACAGTAATTCTGGTCTCATAAATTTGGAAATGTCATTGGAGGAAAATGTCCTGGGTTTATTAGTCAATGAAAGATGAATCATCAGTGCCATGTATTCTGTATAAAAATAAAATTATTGCAATTTTAAAAGGTGGCATTAAAGACTTAATTGGAAACTAAGTAGGTTTCTCATCATACATGGTCAAGAAAGATAAATTCAGATTGGAAACTGTGCTTTCCAAAACTGTAGAAACTGTCACACACAAAAAAAACCAAACCAAAACCAAACAAAACCAAACCAAACCAAACAAAAAACCAACAAAGCAAAGCAAAAACAAAACCAAAACAAAGAAAATACCAACCAACCAAACAAACAAACAAAAACCCCCCCAAACCCTATGAAAATTGTTGTGCTTTAGAGATGAATAAACTTAGTAAAGAAGTTAGAAGAAAATGTGTGTTTTGGGATTTCATGTGGGAAAAATGCATCTCTCATAATTTTAAGATGGAAATAGGTATGACTGTTTGTGAGGCCAGAGGTCCAAAGCTGTGTGTTCTCAGCTCTTTTCCAACAGATTTACCCTTCCATATGTTGTATTTGATTTTTGACACAGCAGTCAAACTTCTGTAAAAATTCTTTGCTTAATACCAGAAACAGGACGGGTTGTACCTGTAATGACATCTACATCGTGCTTTTCTGATTTTCTTATTTTCCTTTCCTACCAAAAATGAATAAGTACTGAAGGCATAGTTGAAAAGTACTTGGTTAACAGGGTCAGAGTGCTTCCTAACAAATATGAGGCAAAATCAGGGCTGTGTTTAAATTTAAAAAACCTGTGACAGCTTTCCTTTTCAGTATTTTTTGTAACTGTTTTAGTCAGGGAAATATCTTTCCTAAGATTAACTTCCTGTCTTCTTGTGGGATGTATAGGAACCCCTGTCAAGCATATCCAAGATACTCAGGGGCAATTCTTACTTTTAAAAGAACCTGCCAGAACATTTAATATTATCTTAGTGAAAAAGGTAGTTAAGTTCTCCTTACACCTTTTGGGATCATTAGTGAAACTTGAGATTATGCACTGTTTTAGTGCTATACTGCCATAACAGTTGGTGGAGCTGCTAGTGACAAGTGATGCCTTGATGGGGCTACCTGAAAACAGAGGCTAGACAAAATTAAGAGAATAAAAACAGTTACATTTATTGAAGGGCCTTCAACGTACACTTTGGGCAGTCAAAGCCTCAGGGCTACACCCAAAATGGACTCCTGGGTCACAGATTTTCATACTTTTATAAGTTTGGTCTATTTGCATATCGGGGGTTAATCCTCCAATTACAATTTCAGGTAATGAAGTCATTTACCCCCAGTTTGCTCCCCCTTAATACACTTTGTTTATGTATTTCGGGGCCTGGGACACCAAGGTGTCCTTGAAGTTCAGGCTTAGAGAGGATTTGTTTTGTCTGACCAGAATGGGAGAACAGTAGCTAACAGGCTATATGGAGTCTTAGAAGTATACACTAAAAAATTATGGAAAAGCTAAAACCCTAAGGCATCACAAGGACAGAGTGTTAGGGTCCTCACAGTAGTTACATACCTCATACTGATGATATGACTTCAGGATGTATAAATGTATATGCAACGCAGGAAAGAGAGAGAACTAAATCTTCCCTTACCTCCTGCCTTCAGCCCATCAAAGCCTTAAAACTAGTTTTCTTATTCTAAACTTTGCATACAAGGTTTTGAAATTAAGAACCTGACCAGTTTCATTGTGTCTGTTTTCAAAAAAGAGGAATCTGCTGTAAGTGGGAGGGATGAAATGATTAGTCATGACTAGTCATCCACAAATCCTTATTAACTAGAAGCATTGATTCAGTATCATGCCCCTTGAAGCAAATGAAGAGGAAAGTAATATTTCAGAGGAATTTCTGCTTGTTTCAATTACTTTAAAAATGCAAGTGTCTAGTACTAGTGAGGATAGTATAGAAGACATGTTTTACTATGTAACATTTGGTCTGTTACAAATTGAAATGGAACGTTCTTTTAAAAAAATCCCATGCTGCTTATATGCATATGCATAAGCATGATAAATTTGGTTTCAATGGAAAAACTAAAACAATTCATTTGAAAAGTCAAAGCAGGACATTCTCAATTCTAATAATTTCACATATTCCTATTTATCTGTAAAATGAATTTTCAGAATACTAGTACAAGATTTTTGAGCCATAATTATTTCAGTGAAAATGCATATTTAAATTATACCGATTCCTTTTATCTAAACGACTCTGTAAATTTCTGTTTCTAAATTTATATTCTGTGTAAGTTGTGGTTATTTTCAATATAACATGTTGCAATTTCTGAAAAAAGGTCTGTTTCAAACTGTATAATTTTAAGGAAAAAAGCACTGCTGAACTAAACCAGACTGGTATAGTCTTTTTAGCCAGTTTGTCCAAAATCTACACTTCTGATAGAAAGTAATTTACAGTGCAAAACTGTGTTCAAGTGATTCTAAAACTTCATGGATACTTAAAAAATATTCTTTGTGGATAAATTTCCTTATTTATGTGTGATTTACTTTCAGAAGAGAATAGAAACAGGGGTATTAGCTACATGAAAATTACCATTTCCTATTTAATAATGGCTAACTGGTTTTATTGAAGAAATGGAAAGAAAGTAATTTTGAAATACAAGAAAAATAATGCTCTGGAAACCACTTTTTACACCATCTGAAACTGGGAATCAAAAAGCTTGAGAATCATGCTGTACAGCCAGTTGTCCAGAGGAACAAGGCTCTACTTCTTAAGATTCTTTGCATTAGTAACTATTATATGATTAAAATTCACCCAGAAGCAACATCTGATCATGCTATGGTATATTTTCTTACTGGTTATAGCAATAACTCACTTTCAGAGTCCAACAGACGTTAAGCTAAAATTTTATCTCTTTAAAAATGTAATGTTAATAAATTTGCCATTTTTTATATTTTCTTTATTTATTTCTATGAAACTCACTACAGTCTATCAATGTCTTTTCTGTATTGATGTGCTCAAAACTGGAGCCAGCACTCCAGATTTGGTGAGCAGAGGGGAAGGATCCCCTCCCTCGACCTGCTGGCAATGAATTTCTTAATGCAACCTGGGAAGATGCTGGCCTTGTTTGCTGCATGGACACATCGTTGGCTCATGTACAACTTGAGGACCACACCAGATTCTTTTCTTTACAGCTCTTTCCCAGATAGTCTGTCCACAGCATGTACTGGTTTCCTGGCACTGCACTTGACATCTCTCTTTACTGAATTCCATGATTTTTCTGTCAGTCTGTGATCAAAGAAATTAGCAGGGCTGAATTTTACAGGTATCATCATAGGTGAAAAATGTCCCCTAACTGAAACTGTGCCCACAGAGTTGTCTGCCTCTACTTTTATTTTAATCTTTGCTTCTGCATGTATAGGTAAATAATGTGAAAAAACTTGATGATGATGGATAAAAATTAATAGAATTTTAGGATCATTCAATTTTGGTTTTCTCTCTCTAGTGTAGTAATAGCAATAAAAGGTTTATCTTTTACTTTAAAGACAGTTTTTAATTTGGTCAAACTTCTAAACATAAATCGATATGATTGACATGTACCAAACACAAAAATATCTTTTTTTTTTTTTTTAATTTGTCAAATAGGAAAATCTAGCTTTTGGGTTAGTTTTAAGAGATATTTGATATACTAATTAAGAAATTACCTTTTGTTAATAAACAATTTTTGTTTATTCAGTGGGCTAAGAGTTCCAATTCATTCGTTTTTCTGATAAGTAGCTATTTAAAGAGTTGTATGAGAAAACACTGTTATTTTGGCAATGTGCCTTTGGGTCAGGAATGTTATATAAAGTAGATTATTTATTTAATGATATAATAATTGATTTAATCAATATTGTTTTAATTTCTTCATATTATCAAGCAGGTTGATTGTCTAGCAGCATCTGGTGTTGTGTTTCATATACATATAGATATATATATCTATATATAGAGAGAGAGAGAGAGATATCGAGATATATATATATATCTATCTATATATATATCTATGACACAAATAACTGAAAACGACTTAGCTCCACCTTCCCTTAAAAGAAAGGTTATGCCCAGCCTTTGCTCTTGCTTGAACAGGTTAATCCTGATCTTTTGTTTATTTGTTTGTTTTCTTTCCTTCACAGGAGTCATCAGGACTGCCTTGCACAACATGGACAGGGAAGCCAGAGAGCATTATTCCGTTGTCATTCAAGCCAAAGATATGGCTGGGCAGGTCGGAGGGCTGTCAGGGTCAACAACTGTAAATATCACACTCACAGATGTCAACGACAATCCACCCAGGTTTCCTCAGAGTATGTACAATTTCAACATATAACTCATTTGAAAATCACGTTGATTTTCAGTGAAGTAAGAAGCGATCAGTGAAATCCAGTTGGCTGTCAAATTCAAGGGGAATAGGCAGCTTGAAAGCATTTGGATTCACCAATATTTTTTAATTTTCCAGTATTTTCAGATAAAGCACAGAGATGGCATAGCTAAAATACTGAAACCAGTAAAGTTTTCTTTCAGTTAACCACTGAATAATATCGAGGTGGATTACAAAGGTATACTGTTCTCTTATGTGGGTTATTCTCCAGTATTTGTTAAATGCATATTTCAATAACTGTGTGATTTTGATCCCATGACGGAATGATGATGTTCCTATGGTAGATAAAAGCAAAAGACAATGCATTAAAATATTTAATCCAACATGCCTTTGGCTGCTTCCATATGCATCTATCAAATATTTTCTTCTGTTTTTTTCTTTACACCCAACTAAACTTTTAAGATCAATTATTATACTCAGATGGACAAAATCTAAGATGTTTCTCACTATTGTTGAGCAATGGTGGAGTCTGAATTTATCACAGATAAATGAATTGTTGGTGTTGATTTCAAACAATATCATCACATGCTTATATGAAGAATAAATACCAGAATAGAATATCATAATGTGACCACTAGTAGGAGGTTAATTTCTATCCAGCTCATTGGGTGTCCATTGATCTGACACAGCAGCTGGGATCTTGTAGGAATTCTGAATTCAGTCGACAATTTATTTAAAAATCTTATGGAACGTAAATGTATTTTCTCTGCATATTGGCTCAAGGCCAACAAGAGTGTTGTAATCTGGTCTCAGACATTGCGTGAGTTGTTGTAGAACATAACGGACTGGTAGTTATAGGAACATCCACCAGGAAATGCACTAAGCTGTTTGAATGAGAAGATTTATAAACAATAGTAGAGATCACAAGGCTCCAGGGACAAACAAAGCTCCCTGGCAATACACGTTATATAAAATCTGGCCAAACAGTGAGTAGGCTTATTAAGAGTGTTGTAGAAATGAGTATTTGTTCTGTGCCTCATAAAGACATGAAAACATAAAGCTTTTGAAACACATCCTTAAATAAAATATAGTCGGTTTTATGTTCCACTAAATTTTCATTGCATTCATCATTCTATTTATAATACTTTTTAACTATTGGAAAGGCAAAAGGTAAGGCCTATCTTTAAATAAGAGCTAAATTAGAAAGAAAGCATGTCTTAAGTTTCCTGCAAACTCAATGGATGCAGGAATGGATCCCTACCTATCAGGTTTCAAAAATTGGCCTCTTTTATTTTGAATGGAAGGGTTTAGATACAAAAGTGACAGGCAGGAAGAAATGTATATTGGCATATGTATTTCTTTATTTGTGTTAATATTTTTTTGGAAATCAAAGAAATATAAAATATTCATGTTGTAATTTAAAAATTTTAAGGGATTATAGTAACATTGAAAATGACAAAACATATCACATTTAATGAAACTTTATTATTTAGGGCAAAATAAAATTGTATTTTAATATTTATTCTTTATATAAAAATATTATTTCTAAAACAAGTCTTGTAGAACGCAAACATTTGCTTTCTTTGCTTACAGAAGATTCCTATACCACAGCTATCACTGACATTGTTTCTTTACTCCTTCTCAAGAACTATATTTTAAACCCCTTGCAAAAGAGCAGTAGCTACATGTTAATAGAGAATGAAAATACAGTTGATTTTAAAAAGGCCGTTTTACCATCATGAACTATATACACGAGTCTTGCACTAAAAGAAATAACTTCTTTGTTTATTTTACTTCTGTTTCCTTTGTGTGCCATGATTTTCCATTAAATTTCTCTTCAATTTCCTTATTAGACGGAATGCTAAATGAGACTTACTGGGGCTTGTCACATTCAGAATTGAATTGAAGGGAAGTGCTAACCAAAACTGCCTATATCGAGTGTATAACCCTTGGGACAGGCTGAGCCTCAGCTAAACCACAGACTTTCTTTTGGTTAGTTTCCTTTTCTCCGTTACCATACTTGTGAGTTTTGAATCTGATTCTAAATGTATGAGTACCTTACTTGAGAACATGCTGGGGAGTACATCTGATGGATGCTGTTTTATTTGTTTTATTTATAAATATACTTTGTTGTATATATTTAAAAGATGGTACCTTTCTGGCTTTAGAAGATCAGTGTTCATTAGACATGCAAAATGCAGTAAGATGTGCAGGCTTTTTTCCCCTTAAAGAAACACTTTAAACCCCTATTTAAAGCAGATGTAATGGTGGTAAATATATCTGCTAAAAAAGGGTTTATTGTGTTATACTCTGTACTCATTATAAATAGAGCTGACTTTCTTTCAAAGAAATTCCTAAAAGAGCTACAGTTTTCCAAAATATAAAAAAACCTAGGAGGAATAATATGAAATAGGACTGCCTAATTTTATCAGTCTGATTTTTGGTATAGGAAACACAGCTGAAAAATTCTGATTGCAAAACAGTAGTATGTCTCAGAAGTAGGAAAGGGGTTGTGAATTCAGCAGGAGAATAGCCTGAAACCTCAAATACTTTTTGCTTTTCAATTACTTCAGTGCATCTTGTACAATACCTATTTCATTTTCTTCATCATCATAGATTTCCTTTCTTTAGAGAGACAAGTAATAAATGAACTACCTAGTTAATGTAAGCTGACAGTGCTCTGCATGGGAAGATTTTTGCATCCCTCAGTTCTTGTTAGTTTTACCACTGATGGACCCATTTTCTTGATGACTGAGGGCCCTAATTTCATAGTCATAAATTTATTTCATAATTTGATAGAAGATATTCTATCTTCTGATGACACTGTTATCAGCCTTGAGTTACATCAGAATGTTCTGTATACTTTTATTTCATTAATTCTCTCTGGTGTTGCTTAAGATGAATTCTCTGTGTTTCGCTTTGTTTGTTTAGTATGAAGAAATTCTGATAGCATCAAGATCATCACACTAGGCAGAGGTTTCCACTGACATGCATCAGTTCTAATGATTACATCATTAGAACATCAAGTTCTAATGATTACATTCTGGCTAGTGTGTAGAATATATGTAGTTGCTGTGTCTAGACTAATTTGTAATATTTGTTTGATACATCTAGCTGATCTACTCACCTTGTTCTTTAGGATAAAGCAGAACTTAAATAAAAGTCATGGCTTAAAACAATTTTTATAAAAACTTGGTTGTTGAGGCTTAGTAGTTTTCTGGCAGTAAGTAAATGTAATGTGAAATTATTTATATGCATAATTAGTTTGGCCTGTCTTTTTACAATATCCTTATATGAAAAGTACACAGCCACGTTTAAATAGGAATATTGCATGAAGATGCTCCTGTTAGTTCTGAAAAAGTGAACTCACATCCCAGAAGCAGACATTGACTCTGTTCAGTGCTAGTAAGGTGTCCACTGTCTGGCCTTGTTAATATAACTCATTAGCTAATTAAGTGCAAAAGTATCTGCTACCCATTTTCTTTTGAAATTCATACTCATTCATGTGGTCCTTTCTGAATCCCCAGTTCCATGTAGTACATCCAGTTCCCATGATTTCCATACATAACTGTCTGCACCCTATCACTCCCCACGGCCGTGTGCTGCAGACTGTCCTGTCCTACCTGGTGACTAGTCTAGAGCTATCTGCCTTCTCTTTTACCCCTTGGCTCCTCCCAAATGTGATGAGAAAAGCAAAATTTTCTCTGATTTTATTTTTTAGCAGTCCTTTCTCCTTTTTTCATCCAGTAATTGTGAAGAGGCTTGTAGAATCACAATGTGCTTTAGGTCTCTGTCCTTGTGTTAGACTTGCCTGACATTGGACAAGGATTAAAAGTTGCTGGAGACTGTTAAGTTGAAAGGATTGCAGAAGTTTTGTGTCCTCAGGAAACTCATATTTTAAATAAAACAAGATCAGGACATGAGAACTGGTTTCTCTTAAGATTGCTGACATCTGATAAACTGTACCTTTTTTAATTAGATTTTTTGCATATCTAGTATAATCTAGATCCTGTTCATTGTGCCACTTATGGGCTTGAGAAGTGGGATCAGATGAACTTAATGTAGTTTAAGAAGCCCAAGTGCAAGGTCTGCACCGAGGGCAGGGCAATCCCAGGCAGGAATACAGACAGAGAAGGCTCAAGAGAGACCTCATTGCAGCATTTCAGTACTTAAAAAGGACTTATAGAAAAGACCAAGGACAACTTTTTACATGGGCAGGTAATGATATCAGGAGGGGGAACATTTTAAACTGAAAGAGAATAGGTTTAGATTAGATATCAGGAGGAAATTCTTTACTGTTAAGGCTGGTGAGGTACTGGCACAGGTTGCCCAGAGCAGCTTTAGATGTCCTTTCAAGGCCAGGTTGGATGGGGGTCTGGGCACCCTAGTGTAGTGAAAGGTATCCCTGCTCATGCTAGGGGAGCTAAAACCAGGATTCTCTTTAAGGTGCCTTCCAACCCAAGCCATTCTGAGTCTATGATTCTACATGTTGATGAGTCTAGCAATGATCCAGTATCCAGGGAGTATTAGGAAGCATTTCATTCCAGAAATTATTCCACATTTAAAGGTTGCTTATTTTTCAAGATGTTTTTCATTATAATTAGACTAATATCTTTTTCAGATTTCTCACTTGTCACTTCCTATCTGTGTGACTATTACATTTTCACGTAAGAGTCGCACAACGTAATTCTAGTGCTAAAAAGTATTTTGCTTCTCACATATTCTTAAAGGTAGATATATGTTGAATTAACTGAGGTTTTAAAGTGTGTGCTCAGGTTTCAAAGTCAGTGATCAGGTTTTGAAGTGGATGACCAGTGAGTGACACTTCCTTTGTGAGTACAGCTGGTGTTCAGTATACTGATTTTCTGCCTTTACAGAGAATTATCACAAGGTCCCTGACCTTTTTTTTTTCCTTGGAAAGTGGCTAAAGTGTCACATCAGAAACTGAATGAGGGGCAGGTATAAAGTTTCTGTTTCTGTGAGTTTTCAGAAACTTCCTCCTGTGCAGGAGGAAGTTCAACAGAAATTATGCAGCCAGGAGCAAAGTAAGGAGGAAAAGCTGCTATTGTGTGCTTGTATTACCTGGTGAAGGTGTTAAACGTTAGAGAGGTATGTCAGAGCTTGATTCTCTAGAAGTATTTAGAATTACCTGCTTAGCAAGGCTACTGCACATGGACAGCAAGCTGTTTTAGAGAGTGGTAAAAGAGACAAACCTTGCTGATCTGAGTGATTTTCTAAAATTTCTTTTGTACTGTATCTTCGTAATGTGCTGGAATCAATCATTCATCTACGGGATGCCTTGGACATATGAGAAACACATTACTTGAGAGATTTATGTTCATTAAGTTCAAAAAGGAGTTAAAACATTAAATAAAAGTGTATGTACCTTTGGGTGTATGTTTCCATAGTCTGGAAAATGTTATCTAAAATGATTTGTTTGTCTTTTTCTTTTTTTTTTTTTTTGAGAGGAATGGTATGTTCTAATATTTGCACAATATTTGAAGTTAAAGCTACCAAATTGTTTCACTGAAATACGACATGAGTTATTTAATGGCATTTGATTACATAGGAAATCTCGTGATGTTCTGTTTCCTAAGCGGAATAAGTGTGATTTCCGTAATCAGTTTTTACTGTAAAATTTAATTAACTAAATATAGTACTTTTCAAGAGTATTAGATATCTTTTCTTAAAATTCTCCTTCAATGAGAATTCATGACAATGAAATTTGGTGATAGAATTATTTATGGAATTCAAGTCTTACAGGGAAGTTTAATGGGGGAAAAATATATTTATGTCAAAGTCTGATTAAATATTTGTAATAAATATGTGGTCTACATACTGAGTTTTAGCTCCAGATATGTGCATCAAATTTACTCATAACATGGAGTCTTATTTCACTTTCTTGAGTATTGTCCATAAGGATTTTTGTGTACCAGATCCATTATTAATTACGTATATCAAAATAACTTTGAAACACTCTAGACAGAAAAAAGCATGCAGGTTTTTTTGGTTGGTTTGTTTGTTTTTCTATGGGTTTTTGAATGAGACCATAATGGTTTTGGGAATGAGGCAATGTTGTTTGTTTTTTTTTTTCTGAGTGGAGAATTGGGAGCAGGACCACTCCATTTTGAGGCGTGTTCTTTGGAAAGCCTTAATCTTCATGTCCTTTATGAAGCTAAACCCCAATGTGATCACAATCCTAGCTGTGCTAGTGCCAGGGAAAAGCAAGCAAGCAAACAAACAACAAAACAAACACAGTGCAAATGGAGTTTAACCCTTTTACAGGTGTTGCTTTTGCTCTCTGCTTTACCTAAGCTGCCTGAGGTAGCCATGGTCCCCCTTTAAATGGCATAAAATATGGGGAACACAGCACAGCCTCTAGAGACT
Source organism: Aphelocoma coerulescens (assembly GCF_041296385.1). Taxonomy (NCBI): domain Eukaryota; kingdom Metazoa; phylum Chordata; class Aves; order Passeriformes; family Corvidae; genus Aphelocoma; species Aphelocoma coerulescens. The sequence goes on from NC_091015.1 coordinate 88,289,622, forward strand.
GCTACAGATCATGCCCAACAATTAAATTCCTCATTAGTGATTATTATGGAGTCCTTATGTTGCTTTTCCCATGCCATTTGCATAGAAAATATGTGTTTGGGGCTTCAATACCTGCAGGAAAGTACTCAGTCTGAAAATCCAGGAAAGCCAGTTTTCTTTATGTTTCTTCCTTTATCTATGAGTGGCATAAACATCACACTTTTTACAAGAAGCCAGAGCACTTTTGTTCTCCAAGGTCAAAAGTTCAGTATTCTGGGGTCAGAAAGTTTTCAAGAACTTATAGTTACTGTCTCTAAAGGCAAAGAGTCATGGAAAATAAACTCATCACTGATTAAAATTGTAATCGTACTCATAACTCCTGTTTCACACTGAGATGTAAAAAGCAGGGACATGATGTACAAGTCTTGTTTCAGCCAAAAGAGCCTATTGTATCAAAAAAAGAATGTTTGTAAACTGACCCAAGATTGTTATGTTCTTCACACTTTCAAGGCAAGCAAAATTTTGAAGGAGTTGAGTTTTGAAAGCTTTTTTATTGTCATATTTGCAAAAAAGAAGTAACTTCACATAATTCAAATATGTTTAGAAAGTGCAATAGCATTGGGGTTTTTGGCAGGGAAGAAGAATAAGCCAAACATACCTCTTAAAAATTTCTTAGTTGAGTTTTATGAAAGAGATGTTGGCATCAAAAAGAATATTCAAATCAAAAATAGTAGATATAAAATTGACTGAACTCCTGCAATCATAAAAGTTGCTGTATTCTTAATGATGATGGATTAAAATTGGATTGATTATATTAAAAATAAGCATAGTAAAGGAACATGTGACATATGTCCAAGACATACTGTGACAAAGAGGCTTCTGAAAAGACTTCAGTCTCAAAAGAGAAATCCAGAATTATCTATTACATGTAATGAAAACAAGCAGCTCTATGAATGAAGAATATCTTTCTCAAAGAAAACCACCAAAGAAGATTGAGCACAGTCCACAGCTGAAGCTCCACTTCAGTTTTATCAAAGATGGCAGGCAGTAAAACATGAGACATACCTTCATAAATAGCAGGATCATAAGTTCATGTGAGACTTGACCCAAAGCCCTGCTTAAAGCAGGTTCAGTTAGATCAAGTTGCTAAGAGTCTTGTCTAGCAAAGCCTTGAAAGGTCCTTTTCAGGTCCATTTCTGCAAAACTGCTTTACAACTGGGTGGCCCCAGCATGTACTGATGAATGGCACTATTCCTCCCCTGGTGCCATCATTGAATATCATGAGGTTTGTGTTAGAACATTTCTTCAGCATGTCCAGGTCCCTTTGAGCAGCAGCTCTGCCCTCCAGTGTACTAAATTGCTTTTTCCCCAAGTTGGTGTTCAGTATTATGTCTCTTCTCTTTTCCACTGTTAAATAAGATAGTGTCTACTGTTCAAGAAGACATCATAACCTATAAGTTAAAATTATCAACAGAATAGAATAGATTAATAAATACAATCTTTTTAATATTATGCTTATTGATTTTCATTAAGTACAGTTATACTTCTTTTTGGAGAGGTTTAGACAGAAGTTAGTTTTCTGAGAGTAAGACACAGCATTGAAGGTTGCCTGGAGGCTAATTGAAAGTATTTTGTGCTAAAGAGAAATAAATTGTTTCTGTACTATAATGACAGATAAGCCATAAAGTTTATTGAAAGTTGAAGATCATATACATGAATTTTGAAAATGTTTCAGTTAGCATAGATTAAAGTCCTGCAAGGTGGTATCCTATACAGTACATTATCTGTAAAAGAATATTACTTTTTTCATATAATGAGCAAAATGAATGCATCTGAGCGAATGTGATAAAAGTTGATAACGGAATCAACCAAGATTCTCGATCTGTAAGAAACCGGCTAGCTTCTCTAGAAAAAATTAGACCATCCCCAAAAGATTTCTGCTTCACAACAGAAGTCTGCAGTGCAGGAAGCATAGGAGCAATCTGTTCAACATGGGCAGATTTGGTGGAAAAGTTATGCTATAGACTGATGGTGCCTGATCCTCAGGGCTCCTATGTTCCCAGTCTGTTGTTTTAGAGGGTTGAGACAGACTCATAGTTTTCAATACAACATTGTAAATTTGCAGTATACACTTCCCATATTTTACAGTGTCCTATTAAACTTTCTTTATTCAGTGCCCAAGGAAACATTCATAGAATCAGAATCACAGATTATGCTGAGTTTAAAGGGACCCAGTGGAGAACACCCAAGGAGTCACAGCATGTACCTGCGAGCATTGTCTGAATCCACCTTGGACTCAGACAGGATTGGTGCTGTGACCTCTTCCCTGGGGAGCCTGTTCCAGTGCCCAATTGAGCCTTTAGTCAGTTCCTCTTACTAGCAATAAAGTTTCCAACAATTTAGCGTTTAACATTTCCAGTTTCCACCAGTATCTTAAATAAATGTCTATAATATATTTTATCTAACCTTCATGTTGCTGAATTTTATTTTCTTGTGTGTTTGGTTTTCTTAGATAGTGTTCTTTTGTATTTATCTATTTAGCTCATGTCTGTATGAGATATTGTCAGGCTGTCTCTATGAAGCAGTGGTTAAGTACTTGTTGTGAGACATTTCTGACCTTATAATCTAAGAGTTTTTATTTTTTCAACAGTTTTCTTTTAATTCTATCTGCTTTTTTTAAACATTTCAGTTCTACAAAAACTGACATAATTAATGAGTCATTTCAAATATTTGTTTTGCTTGAAAATTTAGTATTTAGGAGTCTTTGAAGCTGGTATCACTAAAACAATTTTCTGAAACAGATGGCTAACACTTGGGGTGTGATTATAAAGCAGAGTGTAGTGTCATGTTGATAGATATATTTGAACAAGCTCAACTATTTGGAAGTCTCCAATTAGTTCACCCTATCATATGAGTTTATATACATCCAGCTCCTGAAGTAGCTTGATTATATAACATGATCTCAATGGCCTTAATCTTTTCCTTTTTGGAAGAGCAAAAGTGTCAAAAAAACCCATATTTTCCATTTATTTTAACAATAAGTAAATTTTAAAATTAATTTCATCCCATTGCTATAATTTTATGTATGAAATAAAGCAACCAGCATTGCTGAAGTGTCAGTTGACAGCATCTGTAAGCAAAAAATATTGCAGGGCATTTATTTGGAAATTTGTGTAGGTGTCTTTTACATGCATAAAAAAGAATTGCGTCGAAGTATTAACTATGAATTTTAATTGAATTAAGTAATTGTCCTGTTACATCAGTGTTGGTATTTTATCTTTTACATGATAAATTTTTCCTCTTGCTCTGCTGGACATTTCTTATTTTCCTTAAGATTTCCAAAATGAATAATAACTTATTTTTCATTTTCATAGGAAACCTCTCTTTCCCTCTAGACAAACAAAGCTAAGTGCACTTGTCCATCCTTATCACACCACTAGTTGTTTAGTAGTACTATGTGTTAGTAATAAAAAATTAATTCAAAACTACAAAAATGTTTTGGAACTGTTGTGCGAGAAATTTAAAAGATTTATAATGAAATCTGTTTTCTAGCAGGTGTCTATAAAGGTAGCTATATTTTAGTGATGATATCTACTCCCTTTTCAAGTGCAGCTTCTGTAGGTTGATAATTTCTTCATCCAACCAGTACTGGGTTTCAGCCACAATTCAGGTTTAATTTCTGAATTCAATTTAAATGTTGCCTTTCTCTTGCTACATGCTTACCAAGGGCTCCTCTGCAGTCAGGCTACCTGGATTAAACCCAACAAACCATAACAACATCTTAGCTTTCATATGTCCACTCTCAAATCTGCGGATCCACCGTCCTGCTGCTCAGTTTTGCACTATTGCACTCACTGTCACAGAATGCCTTCAAGGAACATAAAAGAAACTTGGTAAAGTTTCAGAAGATGTGTAATAACAGAAGTTATTTTGCTCTCTTTTCTGTGTTAGTAGTTGGACAGTGATGTAAACTCTGCAGACTGTTAGGGAAGCATTTGAATTGTGGTTGTTTAAGTGGAAAATGAGGATGTTGTTGATACGTGCACACCCTCTATTGGATGTGAATTGTTCTTTTCAGTTCTGGTAGATTTCAGCATCGCTGCTGTGTTACAATGGTAGCATTACTGGAGAAAACTCTAAGCTGTTTTTCTGGCCTAGTTTCATATGGAGATTGAGGTTTATGTAATGAAATTATGTCTGTTTGCCACTTTTACTTCCTTGTGGCACCTTCTTGTCCACCAGAAAACTTTGTAGCTTTTAGGAGCAATCATAAAAAATCATAGAGACAGTTAAGGAAATTATATTTTACAAAAGTATTTCACTTACTAATTATTAACCTAACAGGTTACAAAAACACTGAAAGGAGGTCATAGCTGTAAAGGAAGATTTTTCTGGGCACAAATGTGTAATACTTCATTATACTCATTATGTTAGTTTCCATTTACTGTGGATGGCAGTTAAATTTTTTTTGCAAAGGGTAAAATATTAAGATTCATTAACTTTTTCCTTTAGAAGAAAATTATGTGTTGAAAATGTTGATGCAGTGTTGCAAAAATGATTGGATTTTGGAAAAAAAAGGTAACAGATTTTTCAATTCAAAAGTACTCACTTGACCATGCAATTAATTGTAAGTTGGTGAAATATATATATTTTGGTTATGGAGAATATAAACTTGTAAAAATACTGGTATGAAGTAATTTCTGTGTTATGTGATGTACAGCAATAGCTGTGAAAAGTAAAATCCAACATTAGGTAATTTGGATTTTGAATAGGGAATTAAGGCATCCCAAGTAAAATACAATTCAGTTTTGAATTCTTTCAGGGATCTAAATAAATTCATAGGTTTATTTGTCACTTTTGTATATGAAATACTCTTCCATTTACTCAGACATCTATCAAGCAGATAACTAGAAAATTACTAGAAAATGTCCAAGCTTTTATGTTGGGTTTTTTTCCCCCCTCAGAACACTATCAACTCTATGTTCCTGAGTCGGCTCAAGTTGGATCAGCAGTTGGCAAAATCAAAGCAAATGATGCAGACACTGGTTCAAATGCAGACATGAAGTACACAATTATAAATGGAGATGGCTCTGGGGTATTCTCCATATCTACTGACAAAGAAACAAGGGAAGGAATTCTCTCTCTGAAGAAGGTAAGCCATAGAAGATGTAAAATTTGGGTGAAAATTCTGCTTTTATTCCCAGACTACTTGAATCTTGACACAGAAAGTTTATCTCTGGCAATGAATGTGTAATTCAGTTTGCACAGACTGTTATTCTTTGATTTACTTTCCAGCTGGTATCTAAATCATCCAGTATTGTGCTAAAGACTTAAAATGTTACTCGTCAAAACTATTACAGAGTTATCATTTATATGAATTACTTATACTTGCCCCAGTCAATTGAGAGTTCTCATGTAGGTTTGTTGATATTGAGTCTTGTAGATACCAATTATATATACCCATAGACCCTAAAAATTAAAAGTGAGTGTATATTCAAAATTGCTTATATGTATTCTGGTCTTGATTAATGGTTAGAGGAATGAAATCCTGAGAAAATGTGAAAAAAGAGAATAAATAAAAACTATCATAGAGCATGTAATTTTTTTTTTTTTTGCTTCTGAATAGATATATATGTATTTAAGATATTAAAAGTAGTTTCTAACTCAATGAAATATTATTTTTATAATTCATAAGGATTTTAAAACATCTCTTCCAATATCTTAAAAAGCTTTAACTCAGTGTCTTTTGTAATGGTTATGTAATAACCACCTTTTTCAACCAGATAAAAGTAAACTGTCTTTTCTGTACCACTGAATTATTTTCTGATGGCCTTGTTGTAGCTAAACCATAATCTGTTATTTCTTCTTCAATATGAGCATTGTACTCTCACCATGGCTGCTGTTCATTAACTACAACATTTATGCATATTCAAAACATGAAGTAGAAAGGAAGAATTTGAAACACAATGAAATACACAAAATCTGTTAAATCACATTTCTTACTGGTTTTGACAGACAAAGTAGCTTCAAAAATTTTTTCACTATGATTTAGAATATGACAAAAGCATATGTTGCCTGTTCTTGTACATAAATATGACAGTGATTTAAGTCATTTTTACATCAAGACAAGAAGAGGTACATTTTGCTTAGGTAATGTTATATTCCAGTTGAGCAGAAGTTCGGCACTTAAAGTTACACAAGTTTGTGTGAAATACCTCCATTATTTCCTAAGATAATGTATCCTTTTGTACAGTATATAAAAAAAGTCTTCTTGTTTGGTTTTTTTTTTTGTTTTTCTCCCTTTTTTACTCAGATCTTGTATACAGTTTAGCAAGTATATTATATTCTGTGTACTGTGATTGCTTTTAATTTAGATTGGGTTTCAGCTAAATTTTTTGATAGCCCACTCAAAACAGATAATCTAAACTAAGGACAAAATTGTTCTTAAGTTTTGTGTATCAGATGCCAGTGCCTTCTATAAATGTAGAATAAAATTATTTGTCCTCTAATACTTCTCTAGAAGCATTTACAGTAGAAAAAGTCATAAATAAATATATTATTTTGCCTAATTATCTGAAATACTCATCAAAATATTCAAACCTCACTTATGTGAGATTCTGATGCAAAAATAATTTTTTTCAGTGCCTCAGTTTAGTCTTTTCAACAGGTATGCAAAGGCTCTGAGTGTTAGACAGAATCTCTTCTTGTCTCATTCTGGGCTGACCCAAAATACCCAGTACTTTAATTATCTTTCGTATTGACAAACCTCTGGAGCCATTCTTCAGTCTCAAAGATACTTTATTGTCTGATAAAATAGCTACATAAAAGAAAGAGTTTGTGTTACCACAGGACTTTGTGTCATTCCACATATGTTTTCTGAGTGATATTAACTTTCCTGTAGAAATTAATCCAGTCATTGTCAGTATAAACTCAGTTTTCCAAAAAGACATCAAAGTTACAAGTTGCAGTACTATTTTAAACCTGTTTACTCTTAGAATATACATGCTACAGAGAAATGAAAATCACTATTCAATATTTCACTGCTCATTAATAAAAAAATCATAAATCAAAGAACATCTGAGTTAGAATTTATTAAATTTATATTTCTTTGTGAATTAATTTGAGTAGCATACTTAGCTCTCTTTTTATATATAGTAATAGACTTACCAATCTATGGTACATTTCCATGCTTTTAAAATGTTTTATTTTTACATTTGGGAAAGGGAAACAGAGAATGTAAGGTCCCAAAAGTCTTATACTGTTAGAGTTCAGAGAATGAATTAATTGTCCTTAAGTACACAGAGGAGAAATTAAAAAATACATAAAGCATATATAAATCCTGACCAATTTTTCTTATATATCATCAGTCTAATTTATTGTAGATTTTATCTTCAAAACACTCTTTGACAGTGATGAATCATATATTGAGCTCCTCATATGTCTTGCCTATTGTACTACTTTTCCACCCTTTGGGTGACAGGAGATGCCAGTTTAAACTTGGATTTTGTTAGGCTGTCAGATCCACACAGAATGATGCTGGTACCTGTGGAATTCTGCCATGTCATAATGTCAATAAAAATTTTGATTCTAAAAACCAAAAGTCCATGCATATGCAACTTCTTTTAATGATATGACTGTGTTTTGAGACTGTTTGAAACGGACTGCATCTGCAGCCTTTCCCTCAATCACTAGAAGGGTGATCTGGATGACCAGACATAAAAGTTTGTGTCTCTTACAGTAAATGAGAAGTTGCTTTTTTTCAGTTGAGGATTTAAGACATGCCAAAAAGAATTTTAATATCCCTGTTGCTGTCTATAAAACTTCTTCATTAAAAATGTGAAGTTAATTTAATTCAGGATATATCAGCCTCTACCTTTTTCAGGATTTAGGATTTATTGATTAAAACCAAAAGGTGAAAAAACCCAGACCGTTTACGTTATCATGAAAGCAGAATCTGAGGCTCATTCTAAACCTTGGGTTATTTTCAAAACTGGTACCTTTTCCAATACTCTGTTGTAGAGAAAAACTGAGTCCATCCTGCTTCATGTAGATATCCATCTACATACAAGGTGTGGCAGTGACTGCCAGAATATCAAAAATACCATCCCTTTCTTGTAACACGAAGAAATGTTTAAGTTAAACAGAAAAGATGCTGTTAAACTGGATAAACTGGAGAACAGAATGGCCCTGAGAATTATTTTTTTTCTGCCAACAGCCACTCAACTATGAAAAAAAGAAATCATATACACTTAATATAGAAGGAGCAAATACTCACCTTGATTTTCGCTTTTCACACCTGGGACCATTCAAAGATGTAACTATGCTGAAGATCATCGTTGGCGATGTGGACGAACCTCCGCTCTTCACTATGCCTTCCTATGTCATGGAAGTTTATGAAAATGCAAAGATTGGGACGCCTGTTGGCACAGTAACGGCACATGATCCTGATGCTGCAAACAGTTTAGTGAGGTATAGTAAATCCAAATTATATGGATTAATTTTTCAAACATGAGATTGAATTTCACAGGCTTAAAGTTTAATGAGATCTGGAAGGTATGAAGACTATTTATTTTACTACATAAAGGGAACATAGGTCAAAAGAGTGTCATGATCAGTCTGTATGGGTTAGATTTAGTGACATAACCTTCAGCCTTTCTTTGGTTTGCGCTATAATTATGTATGTAAATTTCCCATCGCTGGTCTGAGCAAAGGTCTGATCTCCCAGCGGTATCCTGCCACTAGTTGTGAATCTGTTAAGGATTATAGCACCATTTTTCTCTGTCTGTCAGTATTGTGCTGGCCCTCTGCACACTTGCTGCATTGTAGTTGTCCCAGGTGTTTGTGCAAGACAGCAACAGCTTTAGATACATCTTTCTTTTTGAGACAGGCAGGATCATTTTTGCAAAAGTTTGGTTTTGGATGAACCCAATATTTCGTAACATGCTTCAGCTTTAGTGGATCATCAAAAAAATCAAATAGTTGCAATAATGAATTTTGTGGAACAATACATGAACTTTATGTGTCAAAGGTAGTAGTAGATTTTAAGTTTCCAAAAAAATGTACACGAAAACATTTTTGATGCTATTCCTTTTTATGACATAATGGTACAACGTTTGTAGAAATTTTATTATTATATCCTTGGAAAGCAGTTTTTCTTAAGATAATTGGGCTTATTTAGTCTCCTGACTGGGTTGAAATCTGCTGGGTATGTGTAATAGTCTTGGTAAGATTAAACAATTTTTTCAGAACAATGAAAATATCAGGGTTTTATGGTTCTTTTGTGCTAATAGTCTAAGATTCAAAATGTTCTGTGTCAGAGAATCAATATATGCAATTTCTTAGTGCAAGTTATTGCCTTTGAAAAGTTGCCATTATGGTATTTGTGCCTAAATTATAACATAAATAATAAAATTTTGCTAAAAATAGCTGCCAAATGCTGATAGCTTTACTACTATAATTCTGAAGCTACTAACACAGTCAGACTGATTACCATCATGGAAGTTTGGAGTAGGAAGGGCAAGTGCAGATTTGATTAGTTGGTCCATAATTCAACTGTCTGCTGCCCGTGACAGTTTTGTCTAGAAAGAGGTAACTCTGGCAAAAGGGAAGCAGCAGCATTTTGTACAAAGGCTGGGAAGGCCAGAAGTAGATTTTCTGGGAGAAACAGGCAGTAATTTGGAAATGGAGGGATCAGAAAAAAAAATATTTCCATATATTGAGCTTTTTGGATTTGTCCTGTTCTTTTCCAAACCTGAATTTGCAACCAGTGATGGAGGACAGAATATTATCTATCTATATTATTCACATAATTGAGGGAAAAAATTGTCCGTACTTTTGTCTATCCTGTTTTCCCCTCCATTGACATATATTTTTGAGTTGTTCTTTCCATCTCTCTCTGTCTCAATGGGGAAAAATATATAGCACTAACATAACATACCAAACCATGAAGATCTGAAGGGAACCAGCTCTCACTTAGTTACATGTTGGTGGGGTTTGGCAAGGGCAGTGTCAGCTCAGATATCCTTGGCATTATATTGTGCCCAGGTCCACCCTCTAGCCAGGCTTTTTCCATCTTGGTGGAACTGACAGTAAATGTCATTTGTGAGGGTGTGGGCTTTTTATGAAGATGCTGATTCTGGCCTGAGCTAACACATTGCTGTATGAGACTCTAGACAGGCACCAGGCTGGGTTGGTGTACCCTCAAGTTTTCCTTGACCTTCCTCCTGCGTGAACAGAAAGGTTGGTCTGATAATGGACAGCTTTAATCCCCTTTCCCTTACCCCAGCTTCATACAGAAACACTAATGTGATGCAGAAGGGCTTTGTACTGTTTTGAGATCTGTCTACAGCTTGGGAAACTATGGGTTGGAAAAGGTGTGACCTGAGAAGCAGGACAGACTGCATGGGCTGAGCTGCTGCTCCATTTGGAGGCAGGGTCTTGCCCAATGCTCCACTGACAGCAATGAGCAAAAGGAGCAGCTCAGAGGCAGCTGTATTTCTCAGAAGCATCCATACAGGGCGCTTATGGCCTTCTGTGCTGCTTTGCAGGAAGCGTCTCCACTGTTTGTCTGAAATCCTGGTGAGTCTGAAAGATAGTCGGGGGGTAATGAGATCACATCTCTTCTTTGTTTCCCCAGAATTGGGGGGATTCCCCCTAGTTCATTGAAAATGAAAATAGCGATTATAAAAATGTAACCAGGCAGATTCAATGTAACTTTCTTGGAAAGCAGAGATCACAATCTCCAGGGAAGACAGGTACAGACAGGACTTGCCCTGCTGATCTCTGTGCTGCAGGGGAGTTACAGAATAGCGCTTCTTTTCCAAATGGCTCAGATACATCTCCAAATACTGTGGGGCTACAGGACAAGATACAGAGCAGCGATTTGCTTATTAGTCTTTCCTAATCCACTTGTGCATCCTTTCCACTTTATGAGGACACTCGCTGATGTGTATGAGATTGATGAAGCATTTAGGCCCACACAGTTGAAACCATATCACTTTGCTGTTCAGCTGCTAAAAGAGATACAGTGCTGTGATTTGTTCACTGTCCAATTAAGTAACAGTTTATTTTGATGGCAGGAACAATTCTTGTATACAGAATAATCGTTGGAAGTGTAGTTAAGGTAATTAACAGTGCTGAAATCTTTTTACGAAGTTACTTGAACACAAAAAAAATAGCAACAGCTATTCCTCTCAGTAGAGGGAGACAAAATGGGTTTTGTCCTTATTTCCTCACTGCAATTTCATCACAGTGATTTCATCTTGTCCCTGAGCTGAGCAGTCTTCAGAGGGCACTGGCTTTTTGCCAGTGCTTAGACTTGTGTTTTAATCTTTAAACCCCTGCAAAGCAACCTCTGTAATAACTAATGTAGCTAATAGCAGTGGGGTCTTTTTATTCAGTACTTATCTGATTGGCAGTTTGGACTGTTCTAAGGGGTTTTTCTTATTAAGCTGATGGATATTTTTTATTCTTTGAATAGATAGAAATGTATTTTCAGAGAAATTTTTTGAGTTCTCTGTTTTAGAGTAAGATTATTATTCTAATGAAATATGAAAAGCAAGATATAACAGGAAGCATAAGAAAGAAATATATTACAACTTCATCATGTATAAATTTTAAATATATAGAGTTTTTGAAGAGTTTGAAAATCCCTTAGAAATTTACTTTAAGAATTGTTTTCTAAATCAACAGAAACCACCCTTACTTGTAATTCATTCACAGGTATTACTGCCTTGTTGGAGCATTTATGAGAAACTAATCCCCTTTCATTGCTTTGTGTCAAGTATTCTGCTTCCATACTCATATTTTTTGTTGCTTGAAAAGGACAGGGTTAAGTCACATCTCATAGTAATATCTGATGTGCGAGGGGGTCTTGAAAGGTCTATTCCCACACAATATGGAAGAAAGGATGACTATTACATGCTCTAATTACATTTTTTTCTTAGTCTATGATTCATTTTAAATCTCTCTATATCTACTTAGAAATTATATTTTTTCCCTGAAATCATATACAGAAGACTTTCATGGAGATTAGGGGTGAAAACAGCTTTTATTTAATTGGCAAGGCACTTATGTGCATTGAGAGCAGCCCTTGGCTGTTAGTGCTGCCTCAGGGCTGCAGCAGCACCTCTTGAAACCCTGACATCTTCCTGTAGGTGGTGATTCTTGGGTGGTAAGGCCACCGAGCCGCAGCACATACTCCAGATGATCCCTGGAGCTTTCCGACTGCATCTGGTCTGTTTCCAGTGGAATGCTTTTCAGAAACAATGCTGCAGCTGTTTCCCAAGCCACCTCCAAGTCAGTGATTCAGAAAAGAGCAAAGACTTAGTTTTAAGATCATGACACTTTCTGTAACTCTGATATAATAGTGAAAGTAGTTCCATGGAATAGACCATTTCCCCCAGAATAACTTCCCAGTTTGATCATGTACTATGAAGGCCTGAAAGCCTTTATTAACATTATACTCTTGAAACAGTAGTGTTTGAGAAATAAGACATCCAGTCATAGAAATACTGTAATATCAGATCACTCCTCTGAGTGCTGCTTTGTCATTCAGCAATACAGAAGGGAAACCACTGTTTTGAGCACAAGTGATAGGACCTCTTCCCCCTCTAGTCATTTTTTTACACCCAATTATTATGTTTAACATAGGTTGTTTGCATTTCTCAGAGGAATTGTTCTTTTGCTGGTATCTAACAGAAAACTTCAGGAGAACAGGGTAGGGGCCCTGATCAGGCCTCTGCTTGTGACAGTAGTGTCAAATAATTAGAAAGATAAGTATCTTCCCTTTTCAGAAGGTCTACAAGTGCTTGCTTAAAAACAACTTTGTATTTTTTTGGTCCTTGGAAGATTGATTTGTTATATTAATACGTTGTAATTCAAGTAAATTTTTTATTGGACCTTAACCAGGCTGTAATATAACTTACTATAATGTATTTTAGTCAGAAGGATTGATCAGCTATAGGAAACAGAAGTCAGAAAAAACACGTTTTGTTTTGGGTTTGATTTTTTTTTAAATTTTGTGTTAAAAATTAATTTTAAAATCTTTTAAATTAATTTTGTCCTAAAACTGTTGACTGTTAATTTTGTGCTAAGATGGTGAAGAATAAAAGTACAACCTCAGCTCTGATCCTGGCTTCTCACTTTTCTAATGGTCCTATGGTGTTGCCTTAAAATGGATGATATATCATAATGGTTATAATACAGGTATATACTAATGAGTAAAAAACTTAATTTTCAACACAACACCTTGTACATCAAAGCTCTAATAAATAAAGTTCCCTTGTCCTACTTTGATTTAAATTGAAAAACTTCTCTTTCCTTCTTTCAGAAAGAATACTGAAAAATTAATGAATTACAGATGCATATGATTAAAACAATTAATGTGGTGTAGGAATTTTTTCTTCAATTCCTGCATTAGGTAGAGAAACTTATTTTAACTTTTGCTGCATTGATTGTAAAAGATAGTCCTCTTTTAGATTCATCTGAAGGTAAATACTTCCTGTCATCAACCTTTAGAAAGTAATCTTAATTTTCAGTAAATGGTATTTTAAGAGGCATGCTCATATGTAGATGAAAGAACATACCCAATAAGTTTTATGTATTCCTATTATTATTTCTCAAAGTCTTAAATACATAAAGTACTGTGAAAAACTCAGGTTTTAGAATTTTTTTCTGACGTAGTTTAAATTTGCTACAGGTTGAATAAAACCTCAACTTGTGATTCAGACTGAAGAGAGGTACAAGACAACAGCATGAGAGGATCAAAGGGAGGGGCTGAAAATTAGAATTATATTTTTAACTTTTTTTTTTTCCTGTTCTCTGAGATCAGTTCAGTTTCTATGCCACTCATCCGTACTGTCAGCAGGGAGAAGGGATAAGACTGATCCCCTGCAGGAGTCCTTTCACCTAGTTATATTCATTTGTCTTACTTGCCCTTTGAATGTTAGAGAAGAGGAATAAAATCAGTTTGTTTCCTGCTATCCTGTGCACAGTCAGCATGGCTTCACTAAGGGCGAGTCCTGCCTGACCAGTCTAGTGGCCTTGATGGAGTGACTGTATCAGTGGACAAGGGAAGGGTCACAGATGTCATTTGTCTGGACTTCCATAAAGCCTTTGACACAGTCCCCCACAACATCATTTTCACTAAACTGGATAGATTGGATGAGTGGACTGTTGGACTGGGATGACCTGATTGCAGCTTTCCAGTACCTGAAGGGAGCCTACAAGAAAGATGGAGACGGACTATTTTCAAGAGCATGTAGTGACGGGACAAGAGGGAATGGCTTCAGACTGAAAGAGAGTTGGTTTAGCTTAAATGTTAGCAAAAAGTTCTCTACTGTGAGGGTGGTAAGACACTGAAAAAGGTTCCCCAGAGAAGTTGTGAATGACACATAACCTGGAAATGTTTAAGGCTTGGTTGGATGGAGCTCTGAGCAGTCTGGTCTAGTGGAAGGTCTGACTACCCATGTCAGGGAGGTTGGAACTAGATGATATCTAAGGTCCCTTACAATCCTGGCTATGATTAAATGAGTCTATGACTCTTTGTTGGCTGTACATAGGGCAGCTTGCTGAGATCGGTGCCATCATGTAGAGTGACTCATATGCCCGTGGAGGAACATGTGAGATGTTCCAGATTCGGCTAGCCCTGTGGTTGTGGAGGCAAAGGCAGACATCTGTCCTCCTCAAAGGAGACCTCAAAGCACAACACTACCAAAACCCTCCAGTATTCTCTCTAAGACTGTCAGTAAATTGAGACAGAAAAAGAACACCCTATTTTGAATGGCTGGAGAGAGATGGGAATTTTTCTTCAATTTCTCCTCTAATTCTCCATCTGACTTCACAGGCAGAAAGCATTTTAAAAACTTTACGGTGTTGAGGTTGGAGGTCTGTTGCTGTTTTGCCCCCTGAGACGTCAATTTAGTTTTGATTCTTGTCAGACTATGTGTCCTAGGTCTCCCAGTAACAAAAATGTCCATCTCATTGAGCAGGAACTGGTAAGATGTTCTGACAGCTCTTCTGACTAGGAAGAATCCAGCTCAGGATAGTGGTCAGAATCTCACATCAACCAGAACTGCCTCTATCCCTCCCTTAGAGCTGAGAGAGAAAACACTGACAGATCATCTTTTTGACCATGAAGCACTGATTTTTCCTGCCAGAACATCATCTTTATGGTTCTATCATTTCTACTGACTTCCAAATGCCTAAAGTATCAACATTCTTTTATGGTTCTAGAATAAGCTTTCATATCTGAACACCCCTAGAGTGTAGTTATTTGATAGGGTCATTCAAGTCCAATAAATAGGCATAAATCCATCAATCTTGGTTTTATTTGATTTAGTCTATAACATGTAGAGGAAAAAAAAGTATGTAAGTAGAGTACCATTCTTTAGCTGGTAGGTAGAAAAGTAGCTGTAGCTGTACAGAAGTAGCTGTAGCTAGCTTGTAGGGAAAAATAAAAGTTTCTCATGTAACACTTACTGCACCTTATTTCTTATAAGCATTGATATCTGAATGTTAATCTCTTTGAATAACAAGCAACTTAGATATAATAAGATAGATATAGCTCTGCCATCAACACATTTAACTGAAATGCATTTGTACAGTCATAATCCTCTGAAGAAATTCATAAAGTCATGAAAAGAAGACAAACCTTTACCTTGCTTTGAATTCTGAATTATGTCTTGAAAGTTGTGGCCTGTTCTTAGCCTACATTTACTGATAGAATTAGCTAGAAAAATGATCACTGGTTAACACATGCAGACAGAAACTTCCAGCTAGACACGATGAGTGTCTAGAAATGGCTTACTTCTTTCAAATGAACAGCGTTCCAGATTTTCTGTGTTCAAGGTGAGCAGTGCGCTAGCAAATCATAGAGGATGGGAATGAGAACTGGAGCAGGAAGCTGACTTCTGCATAAAATTCAAATCGGTAGTGTCTGCCTCTCAGGGGCTTTTCTGGGAGACAGTGGTTCACTTCTGTCAACTCCATGTCTCCTGGGATCTGCCAACTCTCATCTCCAGGATTAGGAGATGGAAAGCTGCTGCTCCTGCTGAGCTGAGATTTCAGTATGAGAGGTGAGCCAGGAGTCCTGGACAGAAACAAAGTACTGCTGATCAGCTGATGGATGTCAGCTGGCAGCCAGCACCAGCAATATCTCAGTGGGAACAGCGTATTGAATCAACTTCCTTTAAATGTTCTGAGAGGAACAGTATTTTTCTCAAAGTTATGCTATGTCTGTTTGAAAAGAAAGCAAAGGAACAGTAAACAGAGGGATTACCTGCTCCAAGCTATCTTCAAATGTATTTAATTTTCACACCTGAAAAGCACAGTTGAAGGCTGTAGTTCTCAGTAGCAGTCTTTTGCCAAGGAGCTCTGGAATATCGAATGTCTCCTTAATGTACCAGACATGCTGCAGGGAGAAAATTGGTTACCTGCTGATTGGCATGATTTCTGACTCATACTTCACAATTGCTTTTCTCTCCTGGCTGAGTTTGTTCGAACTATTGGGAAATAGATTGGCCCTGGAATGGAGGTAGTGTAGTGCAAGACAGTCACAGCAACAGAATGTCACCCCACCACCTCATTTGGCTTCGAGGGTTTCCTGCTTGTTCCCAGGCTCATGAGTGCTGCTGTCAGGAGGCAGAGAGAAGATAAAAGGCACCCACTCGAGTTATGTCCCAGCATGGACCATTTCTTCTTGTTGTCCAGCTGGTCAAGCACAGAGACTGGCAGCTGGTCAGTTCTCTTACTCTTTGTCATGGTATACCTCCTCCTCTCACTCTATGCAGTTGCTTACTCTTCCTTTTCTAAGATATTTCATAAAATGAAATAAAAAATTTATGTACTTTGAATCTATCTTTTTTTTGTATAAAGTTTCTTGCTTAAATCTTTAACTGAACATGTTTCCTTATAAAGGCATTTGATTTCTGACTGATAAGTATTTTGAAGGTATAATTGGTTGGACAAGATTCTGTTCCATTCCCATGGACTTTTTTTAGTGATCCTTTGTTTCAGTTTCACTTGTTATTCCAGAACTGGCTATTTGCTTATGTCTCAAAACAAAAGTCCAAAGAAGTGCTGTGATCTTTGAATTCATATCTGGCTGAAATCTGTCTTTGGAAGTTTATTATCAATATGAGGTTTTATCACCTTTGGGTCCGGTGGTGGACAACCCGGTGTGTTGCGACCTTCCTAGAGAAAGCATCCTGCCAGGGAAAGGCTTTTGCAGAGGCTTTAGCAACTTCCCTGAGCCACAGGTGGTTTCAGCAAGTGTAGCAACTTCTCAGCTACAAGTGATATCAGCTCTTGTGATTCAGCTCTTTGTGAAATCACCCAAGGCGAACTCGGGGATAGAGAGACAGGAGCCTTCTATAGCAGTTCCACAGAGCCAGCTTTTATTGTCCAGCAGCCTCTGTGAAGGAAAGGCCAGGGATGACAACCTCCCCCATCAGAGGTCGGAGCAGAGGTTATATGGGGAAGGCAGGGGGTGGGGTAGAAACCAGCTGGCAACAGGGTACAGGCTATTACCATAAAGAAGCAAGACATGTTAGGAGTGGCTCTTTTGGTCACCATGTTCTTAAGAAAGGCTGCTTATCTTGGGAGAGAGTCTTTTGGGCCTCAGGCCTCTCTCCAAGGGAGTGCAGAGGGCTCCTGTGCCAAGGGCTTGCAGCCCTCCACAAGGTTTGTAACCAGGATAGAAATATATGAGTTCATTTTTGCAGTTAATACATAGGGCAATAAATGAAAAATAACATAATGAAAAGATAAGTTAAAGATTTGGTTAAAAACAGAAAGAGACAACTTAAAATCTCAAAACTATTATAAAAGCTTAAACTCAAGGTTCTTCCTTAAAACACAGTATCTAGAGAGCCATACCAGAAGAGTAACAGCCTATGCCATTTGTCTATCCCGTGATAAACTGATGTTAAGACTGAATGATTTAGGTAGAGAGATTCTGAAAATGCTTATGCCTGTTAGGTTCAGAACAGCTTGAAGATCATTAATATTCCTAAGTTATTTTAGCACCTTTTAAAATTTTCTCAATTTTAAGCAGTCTTTGCATTATTAGAGTCTGACAGATTTAATACTGAAAGCAGATTTATATATTCTATAGTGACCTTCTGCCCAAGGGCCATCATTCATATATATTTCTCTTTATTTCCTAATTGGTGCAAATGCTTTTAGTTTTCAGTAAAAATGGGGGGAATATCTGTCGCCTCTGACCCACTGCTTCACTAAAAGGCAGGAAGTGAGGAACAAAGCCAGAGGAGCCAGTGGCTTGCTTTGGTCAGAAGAAGGGATGAGGATATAGATGAAGCTGGAAATGCCCTTCCATTCACTGACACTGCCTTATAAAAAGGTGGCACATGTTGCATTTCCCAGCACTAGCAGGATTCAGTTTTGGTACTTAATTTCCTTTAGATTGACTTCAGATAGTATGACTAATAAGTTTTCTATATTCATGATCCTTTTTAATGAAGTTTCTTTCAGATTGGTTTCTGTTGCTGGTTTGAATGTAAACAGTTTATGGGGACCTGTTTATCTAGGCATGTCTTGTTATAAAGTCTCTTTATTAACATGTGCCATGCAACTCAGATATGCTGATCTAATGTGTAGTGCTTATAAGTATGCTAACTCACATGGCATTGTCATGACTAAATGTCTATAAATAAATATCTCAAGTGGATATTGTAAATTAATTTTTGAATTAATGCATTCTAAGTGAGCAGAAACCGTCAACTGAATTAAAGAGAAAAATCTCTTTTGAAATTACTCTTTGAAATTCAAAACTTGCACTATATCTTTTTGTAATCCAGAAAAAGCATTGAAAAGCAGACCAGTAGATGTGGAGTGAAGGGTAGGAGTGGAAGGGAATGACTGTGTCTGCTGCCACTATCATCCAAAGGAAAGTAATTTTTTTTTTAATAAGGTGAAGTAAATTTGGAAGTTTAAGTAAAGTACCATTGCCTCTATAATGTTCTCTATTTACGGATATATCTGGTCTCTACTCTCAACATGTAGATAAATGAGTGACTAGAATTTATAAAGGTCTCAATTGTTCAGCATTTTGTAAATACAGTGAAACTTGTTCTAAATATCCTCTAACATGACAAAAATTAGTTGCTCTACCAAGAGAGTTCTTGTACAAAATATTTTTAAAGCACTAGAAGAACTAGCATTCCTAGGTTTTCTACTATGTGGGAATATCTTCTGTTACTTGTTTTACCGACACATTCATGAAGGTTGATAAACAGAGCAGTGCAAATGGCTGCTTTAGATATGATGCACAAAACAGTTTTAAGGAAGAATCTGGAGTAATGGAGGAGAACTGAATGTTTTCATAATGGGAAAGCCTGAGAAAGTACTGCTCTCTTATTTATTCATTGATGAAGAAAATAATTGTCAGTCTGTGAATATTTCAAAATATCTGTAACTGTATGCAAAAGTTAGCAGATGAAAGGAAGGGCTACTGTGGATAAATTAGAAAAAAATTTTATTATTCCAGTATCATTGGAAGTAAAAGTGTTAGTACAATAAGTTACCAAAGGGTCACCTTTTTTCTATTAATTATGCAGAAAATACAGTTGAAGTTATTAATCCAACCCTAAATTCTTTAAACAGAGTTTTGATCTTCTGTGGAACACTTTTAAATAACTGATTTAGGAAAAGGTATTCATATTAAAAAAAAAAATATATATACCCTTTTTTACAATATGTTTATGAAAATGAATCATTAGCTGATCACAGTTCATCAGAAAATCAAACATCAGTTTTTCTATGCAAGCTTCATTCTTGTGACAGATTTTTTTTTTTTGTACTTTACTCAGAGGAAGAGGTAATGTTTTGTTATATGTTTTGTTATAAGTCACACACACAGAAGCAGCTCTTTTTTTCTTATTGAAGCCCAACATGAAATTCTGTCTATTTTTAAGCTACTGTCTACAAATAATCCATAGCCCTATTTTTGTGGTTCTGTGGTCAGCGCAGTAGTAACTCACAGAATAGTCACTGTGCTTGATGTTGATAATAAGCAAACAGGTTCCAGAGTATTTAATGTTTGCAGGGACAAGACTCTTGTATTATAAATTGGTCTGGATTTGCAGTACATATTCCATAAGAACAGGTCAGGAAAAACTATCTGATTTCTTTTTTTCAGCAAATAATTCTTGTTGTCATCACAATATTCTTACAGTCAAGTAAAACAAAGCTATAATAGGACAGAATTAATTAAATTTTATCATAGCATAACTGATTGCAAGCTCTACCAGTACAATGTCTCCAAGAAAACTGAAGGACAACCATGCTTTCCATGCTTCCTCTCTTAACCTTCTGGTTCATCATGTAAAAGATGTTTGTGTATCTGTGTATGTATCTTGCCCAACACAACCAAACGTTCATTATTTCTGTGTTAATAATAATATAATCAAAATATTCCAACTATTTTTCCTACTCAGTTTTCCTACACTGCCAAGCATAAAGTATAAGGCATGGGGGCATTTCACAACCTGAAGCATACATCTTCTGGACAAAGTTCATATGTCAACATGACTCTGTAGCAAATATGGCAGCTTTATGGATTTTTAGAGGTTGATACTACTCTGTCTTCAAGCTTTTGTAAATACTAAAAGGTAATGCTATCTGTGGACATGGCAGATACAAGTTCTCCACTGAGATTGGCACAGTCTTAAAGAGGTGATTATAGCTTGGCCACATAAAATAATGCCAAGGGATAATTGTGTGGTCCATATTTGTTCTTTTTTGTGATGTGTCGACAGAGGATTCCAATATTCCTCAAAGCAAAATAAATTTGTTTGGATGTCTGCACCATCCAGCATGTCATGATCAGTGACTGATGAGTGTTCATCAGGAGTTTTCTTTTAATTCCTCTCCTGAATGTACCGAGCATGGAGAACCATACCAACTTTCAGAAGAGTGTTTGCAATAACTGCTGTGATCCAGCAATTATAAATTAACTAACTTTTTTGTTCTTTTTCTGGCAACATCACTTGTTCTTTTGTTTTTTTTATTCTGTTAGAGATACACAGAATAATGTCGTCTGAAAAAAATTTTCCTGACTTAAACTCTTAAAAAATTGCCCCATCCCCTACATAATCAAGATCTTATCAGTCCACCTGTTTGAAGAAACTTGAGCTGCCATCTTGTACATCCAGTGTCATTATTGGGTACATCCAGTGGATTTTGGAATGAGGTATTCTCAGCTGTTGGCAATTAATGAACCACACAATAGGTTGTGACTTAGATGCGAAACAACAAGGAAAATTCTTATTCCAGAGAAATGTAAAATGTGTGGGAACTGAGACGTACTGTCTCTCCAGCAACTCCCACAGTCATATGGCAGGGTTTTCAATCTTCATGATGTTGAAAAGAAAGATGGAGAACAGGCAAAGAGAAAGATATTCTAGACTACCTTTGGCTGCTTTGATTTCCAGTGACTGAACTATGGTCCTTTAGTTGCTGAAAATACTTGAAGCATGGTAAGAAAATCTGGAGTTCCACAAGGAGGGATAGCATATTGTAAGGCAGATGTAAATACTTCTTGCAGGTGGGAGTGTTGGGTTCAGGTTCTCTCCAGTAAGGAAGATCGAACCTAAGTCACCAAATCCTATCTGGCTTTTCCACTGAGTGTCCAATCCTTTGACCAGTTAAGGTAACTCACTCAGATTGCTGCCTTCCCCTCTAAGTGCTTTCCTTCTTTTGCTTTTTCATATCATCTATGACTTTAATATATCATTCAAGTAAATGTCTGTTTGCTTGTTTGCTTTTCCTTTCCACAACTAGTATAAATAAGTACATTGTGGGAGAAATAAAACTCATTTTTAATTATTTTGAGCATGGTAGCTTTTATGTGTGCCACTCTTTTTATTAGCTGGGAATTACATTTATAGTGATGTAAAAATAAGAGCAACTGGATGGGACAAATAACTCATTTTGACATTTATATACCTTCCATATATTAAATGGAATTTCACACAATGAAAGCAGGGATGAAAAATTAGAATGAAAATAGTTATGGTACATAAAATAATACTTTTCCTTTTTTTGTTTTTCTTGAGTTAGTTAAGAAGGCTTGAAAGGGTTCTGTAAGTGCTTCTTTTGTTAAAAGCCATTGTAAATTATTCCAGCTTTGAGAAAAAATATCTTGTCGATCTCTTCTTTTGTGTTCTTTCCCTCTGCTTCCATTACCCACTTCAAGGCTTTTACTTTCCCTGCTGGGCAAAGCTCCCAGAAGCCAAGGGAGTAAAGCAGGGATGCTTAGTTCTGCTTCTAGGGCAGTGTCAATGGCTGCTCTGGGAACCAGACATTTCTGATATTCTGTAATGGTTATGTTCCAAATGGCTTATGTGTCATCATGTCATCGGCTTCATGTCAGAGAGGCATACTGAACAGGAACTGAGGCTGAGCACACCAGTTAGCAGTGACAGGCAAATAAGCAGAAAAATAGTATCTGCTTTCTTTTCTGCTTTTCTATTTCATGATTTTTAGTCAAAATACATGTGTATCTAACTTTTGACAGGATTTTATACTGCTGTGCAAAATACGACCTGTTAGCAATTTATACCTTTGTGACTCACAGTGGAAATATTGTTATGTTTGAAAAGAAATAAAACATTATGAAAGAAATTAAATACAGTGTTACTTTGGGTTTCTTCAAATTATAGATTTGTTTAGGTTGTTTTTAAAAATGTCTGTGATTTTAAAAGCTTGAAAGTAATATTCTTATATAGCTTTCTGTTATATACTACAATGAATATATATTTATTGTTATATTTCTTCATAGATATTTCATTGATCATAACACAGAAGAAGATAGGTATTTCACCATTGATGCTAGTACTGGGACCATTAAGACTGCCAAGATCTTTGACAGAGAGGAGACACCTTGGTACAACATCACAGTGGCTGCTTCTGAGATAGGTAAATAATTTATTTGGCACATAGTGTGAAAAATAAAAATTAGAAAGGAAAATAATCACTTTCAGATTTTAAGAAAGACTACCTTAATATGTTATGTTCTTTTAAACACTAGTGGGTTTTTAGCTAGTCTGGATAAAGGAGTTTCGCATGTCTGTGTGAATACTCTTAACTCCACAGAACAATTAAACAAAATGCCACATGCCTATGTGATTGCACCTGTGTAAATTTGCCACATTTCTCTGCATGGGGCAGAAGGCTGCCAATTTACCCAGGAACATTTCTAAGCATTCAGTGTCGTAAAATCAACAGCTTGTCCCACTTGAGTTTCATAGTTCATATGTCTTAGAAGTTAAGACTATATAGAACAGTCTAAGAAATTATCTTTCCTTCTTGTATCTACTATCAATTTTACTATTTTAATGAATTAGATACTAAATTTATGGCCATGTTAATTTATAATTCATAGATTCCTTGCAGTTTCTGATTATGTCTCTGGCCTTTTAATAGGCAAATTGCCAAATAAAGGTACAATAAATACTTACCTGTGCATTTGAAAGCCCTCTAATTTCGATGAATTTCCATTGCCTCAGATAAGCCCTGCAATGATCAAAAAACATCTGGCTGAGTAGTCTGAGACAAATATTTCTACTTGAGGCAAGGACAGTGTAAAGAACTTTTCAGTTAACCTTTTTATCACAGGGTCTTTATTTTTCCACAGTCAAAGTTTTCAATTTAAAAAGCTCAACAAAGCAAATGACGAAAGAAAAAATCCCATCTTGGATCAATAGATCCAGTCTTCCTAAGCGCTATTCATGATACCATCTTTCAGCGGCAGTGATTTTGATCAAAACTGTGAAATACTTTTACGTATATTCGTTTTCCTTTTTTTTTTTGGTTTCTTTTTTTATGACAAAACACAGGTTTTACTGCTAACAGGTGCCACTTACATTGAGCCTGGTCTGCTTTCATCTGTTTCATCTCTCGGTTAAAATTTAATCTGTTCTGCCACTGCATCACTAGCACACACTACTAAATAAACAGCATGAACATATTTCATACGTATAATAAACTGTTTCTTATTATTGTACCTTCATTCACAACTAAATTGACATTTTGAGCTAAGTACTTTCCTGTAGTAAATAATAGGATCTATAATTTTATGATTAGCTCTTTGAAAAAGTAAATGCTATCACTCCTGTGTGCTTGACAGTGTTTTCACATATAGAATGTGCTATTTCAATGCATCATGAAATAAAATATAATTAAAGCCTAATCATAAGCGAGTGCATAGTGTTAATTCAAAAAAAGACTTAAAAGCTACATTGGGACCCTGAAAAAAGGAGTAGTCATGAGTCCTTTTTTGGAATCCATTGAAATGTAGTTATTTTCCAGAAAGAAATCTCAATAGCATAAAACTTAAGCATAGCATTCTGCACATTATTTGTTTCACATAATCAAAAGAGTTCTGGTACATTTATCATGGTGAGAAGAGCATGGAGAAGGAGGATTATGTTTATAACTAAAACAGAATGGAATGAATAATAAAAATTATACCCTTTTTTCCTTTTTTTTTTTTTTTTTTTGACACTGCTTAGAATTTTCTGTTTCAGGTGCAATTTGTTACAGGGAAACATGATCTGATTTTTTTGTCCCTTGCACTGTCTTTGTTACTGTTAAAGCTGGGGGTTGGAAAAATAAGTAAATCTATAGTTTCCATTGGAAAAACAATTCAGTTATGAAAAAAGGAAGAGAGAGTATTGAAGATGACAGACAGACTGACAGGCAGCCTAAATGACAGACAGCCTTTCCTTGTGTCTAGTTCCTCAACCATTACAACACTGTTGCTCTCTTCCAAATCCATTGTGAACTTAATAATTGAATTTATGGTGGAGCAAGGAGCATATGCTGTGTATGGCCAAAGCTTTTGCTTTAAGTGCTATCTATCCCATATCTACAGTCTTTTATGACTTTTGATTTCAAGTTCGAGCAGAAGGTATTGCAGAACTAAGACAAAAGCTGAAATATAGGTTAAAGGCTATGACCAAAGAGTTATTTAGCTGTGGGAGTGGGATTCTTCAAATTTATCTGACATAGTAGAAGGCATTAGAACAAACATAGAAGCTTCTGACACCATTTGCTTAGCCAAGAACACAGCAGAACCTGCAAGGCCCCTAAAGATTGTACTCCTTCAATAACAAGAGGTTATAAAGTAGGTATAAAGTATTGGTTATAGTTGGTTTCTTGAAGTATTTTCCTCTCCTGACTTTGTGTTACATTTCCTGTTATTAAATGTCCCTGTGATAGAATTCAGTTTCTACCTATCATCCTTTTGGCCACTATTAGTAACCGGGGTTATTTTACATAAATGGTACTTAGAATCAACATTATATTTCTACCCTCAAATGTATGATATCTTCATGCTCCAGCCTTATTCTTTCTGAACCTTTCATAAGACATTTACTTTTACTTTTCATCTCAATATGTGGTATATACACTCTGCATTGGTCAAATATCCTCTCTGAAATCAGAGGAAGTCCTACCACTTTGCTCTGTGGGAATAATGCTGATGTAATAATCAGTGGGCTTTTCCTGTTTATGCTGTTACTTCTTAAAGCACATCATTACTATAAGAATGGATGATCAATCCTTTTCTTTCTTTAACATTCATTGCTCTTAAACAGCATCATACAATGAGGAGGAGTGGAATTTTTGTGTCCAGCAGCATCTACTTTGATTGTTTCAGTACTGGTGCTTCCTGAAATTTCTTTGTGGTATTAGGGAATAAGATGATAAAATAATACTGTAGTTTATGTTCAAGAATCTACAGACTAAATCTGGGGCAGGGGGAAGGAATAGTAGTAGTAATAGTAGTAGTAATGTTGTAAAATATGGTTTCACATAGAATTATTACCATTTAATTGACTCCTTAGAATTCTTTGAAAAAATTTACAAAAGTCTGTTTGAAAGAAGGAGAAGATAGAATTTGCTTGGGTCTAGTAAAGGTTTTTGAACAAGTCTTTGGCAAGAGTAATGAGAATAGGAAAATACAAAGCAAGTGCACAATGTTTTATAACAGATGAAAGACTGATTTAGAGGAAAGAAATACAGTCATAGTAATACAGAAAATACAGTCTGTTCCTTTGGAAGTGGAAAAAAGTTAAGGATGAGCTATTTTAAGGAGTAGTGTAGAATCTGTCAATTAGAATTCATTCTAATGATAGCACTCAATGATAGGAAGTGATTAAAATTCCAAAATTACCTGTCTAGATGATAAGAATTAAGGAAGATTGAGAGAGATTAGTGTAAGAACAAGACACACAGAAGAACAGTCTAGATTAATGAAGGGTGAAGTGGAATGAAAATTGTCTGAAAAGGCAGATTCAAAGGGCTGTAACCAGCAGCCCAAAGTGCAGCTGGAGTCCAATCAGTAGGAAGTACTCCCCGTGGCTGATACAGGATACAATGCTTTTTAATCTCTTCATTAATGGCCTGGTTGGTGGAACAGAGTGCACTCTCAGCCAGTTTGCAAATGACACAAAACTGGAGTAATGGCTGACACATCAGACTGTCATGTTGACAACCAGAAGGATCTCAACAGGCTGAAGAAGTGGGTGAACAGGAAATCTTGTGAAGAGAGATTTAATAACAGGAAATGCAAAGTCTAGCACTTGGAGAGGAATAATCCTATGCACCAGTTCACATGGAGGACCAACTGAGAGGTGGGCAGCTTTTGAAAGAAGGATGTGGAACTCCTGGTGGATGAAAGCTGAGCATGAGCCAGTGATGTACCCTTGTGGCAAAGGAGGCCAAAGCCATTCTGCACTGTGTGGGAAAGCGTGTCATCAGCAGGCTGAGAGAGGTGATCCTTCCCCTCTATACAGCCCTGGTGAGGCCACACGAGGAATGCTGCCAGATCTGGGCTCCCCAGTACAAAATACTGGACTAAGTCCAATGCAGGGGCATGAAATCTTTAGGGACTGGAGTATCTCTCATATGAAGATAGGCTGAAAAGGCTGGGATTGTTCAGCCTGGAGATGTGAAGGCTTATAAGGAGCTTATCAGTGTGTTTAAATAACTGTTGGGGGAGTGTAAAAGGTGACTAAAGATGACCAACATGAGGAAAGACTCATCTGAGTACTATCCAGGAGGCAATGTGTACAAATTGAAATACAGAAAATTCCATTTAAACCAAATAAGAAAAATGGTTTTACTGTGGGATTGATCAAAAAGTGGGACAGGTCACTTTGAGAGGTTGTGGATTCTCTGTCTTGTAGCTATTCAGAACTCAACTGGACATGGCCCAGACTAATGTACCCTAGTAGATCCAGCTTTGAGCAGAGAAGTTGGACTTGCAGATCTATGGAGTCACCTTCAAAATCAATGATTCTGTGATTTTTTGATATTGGGAACTGTGTTTTGAGTGTGGAGAAGAAAATGAAAGAAGAAAACAGAGCAGACCAACTTCTAGATATGTTTTTCAGATGATGTTAACATCAAAAGATTACTGGAGTTCATAAAATATTCAATATTTAGATGGATAATAACTGTACTTCTAATTAGAAATGTGACTTTTTGAAAGCAAGAGAAGCACTTATATTTCAAAAATTTTAAAGGTACTTTCTACTGTGAAATTTCTGCATATTTCTCTTACCCAGCTGGTTATCATATCAGTGTGTAGAATGAATTGCTGTGCTTACTAGATAGATCCTCAACAGTTTGGCGATGGAGTTGTGGTGCTTCTGAGTGTCTCCAAAATCAGGCAACTTTCCACTATTTGCTTAAAGGAAAACTTCAATATGATGGGTGCCAAAACTTGTGTTTGAAGGGTCAATACAGAGTTCCTAATTTGTAAAGCTGTGGCAAGGCTGCATAGAACAGGAGACTTGAAATAATGATGTTCCTGCCAGGTTCTGTCAGATCCCCCAGACTTAATGAAAACCTATAAAGAGACAGCAAAAAAACCACCACATGAAGGATACTGTATATCCAGAGCTTTGATACTGTAACAGATTAGAAATCAAAATACTGAAGAGACATCATTATGCAGTTGACTTTACAGAAAAAAAACCCAGAAATCTCCAAGGTATTAGACAAAATCAGATATTGGAAAAAAAAAACCAACCAAGCAAATATATTTGTCTTTGTTTATATGTCTTCTGAATTTTATTTGCTATGCATATTCCTTATATGAACTTCAGGGGAAAAAATACTGAAGTGTTGGTTAGAGCAGTACTTCATTGAGAAAATATGCTATGTGCTATGGAAAGGACACCATGAAAATCCTGTCATTGCAAAAAAACTACTCAAAGAAATAACTTTCAGACATATTTTAATAGAGTGACAACAAACCCTGTTCAGAATTAAAATATGTGAAAAGGCAGGATAGCTCAAAAGAATAAAAGTTTGGAACATTTATTTTACAAGAATTACAATACAAAACATTAAGTTCCTTTTCTAATTATAACATAAGTAGTTTTTTAATAAGTCTTGGTAAAAACAATAACAGAAAGATACAGTTACATAATTCAGAGGAAAACAGGATTCACAGAGACAAATAATAATTTCCAGCAGCGAAATATAAAACCCCTTGAGAAGTTGAAAAAAGAAAGTCCTATAATTACATCAAATAAAGAGATAAAGTGTATTGTTATAGTGAGGTGTGGTTATAGCTGTTCTTTGGAATCACAGGGATATTGCTACTCATATTACTGTCATTAAACAGCAAGTTTTGAGAAGAATTTGACAGTTCTTTTTCACATTTTATGGTTGCAGAAAAGATATTATTAAGATTTTGGTAGAATATTAAAATATATTACTCCTGATAGCAGTACATGAGGCTGTCATATGGAGAAGGATAACTGAAGCTAGAGGGGAGATATAAAGTATATATAGTATTTCTGCTGTTATTAAGAGGCATGCTGATTTATTTTATAAAAAGTGAAATGAAAAGACAAAAATCAAAAATAAAATATATGAAATATATTTATATATATGAAAAATAAACAATTCATTTCCATTTATTTTGAAACACATGAAAGAAATATATGCATTGCCTGAAAGAAATAAGTCTTTAGAGGAATAGTATCCTGGCAGAGAGCATTAAAACAAAAGAACAAGATTTTGTGACAATTTATTTTCTCATTTTAAATTTTTCCACATAACCAATAATAACTAATAGTTTGTGTCAAATAATTAGTTTTTATAAAATGTTTCCTTTACAATATCCTTAAGAAAGTAATCTAAATCAGAACAAAATGCTGTTGCAGTTCTATAATCTCCTAGCACTTTGTATCTGGTGGACAGCAGGATGATTGTTTAATACCAGTGAGTTTGTTGCTAGATTCATGTCTCACTTTTTCTTTGAAGTGAATTTTTTCTTACAATAAATACAAAATGTCCTCATAGTGATTTTCAGTCTCAGTTTTTTCTTCAAACGTAATGATTTTTGTATCAATAGAGAATAGACTTAAACAATGAAATTCACTAATTTTTATTGTTAAATATCATTAGAAGGAAATATTTTCTTTTGTATTGTTTTGCTATATCTATTATTATCTCTATAGGTGCATTAGAGTAACAGAAATAAAATTGTTATCATAAATCCTGCCTTCACCTAGGAAAAAAATCATGTTCATTCTTCGTCTTTGACCTCACTTGCATTCTGCCTGCTAGCTCAGTTTCAGAAAGAGTTTTGGTATTGGTAATGTTTACTTTATTTTTCCAAGAAACAGATTCTGACAAATTTTTTCCCTAAATCTAAAACAGATTAAAGTAGATTGTAAAAACAAAACTACAGGGTTTGAATTTTGAGACTCTATTGGTCATGGTGTAGTGACAACCTGGATATCTGTTACCTTTTTACTGGTGAGAGCTGGACACAGTACTGGTACCCTGTCCAAACTTACCAATGATACACAGTTTACCTAAGCCTTGGCAAGCTGCCTGCTAATGCAACACAAAAATATGAATTTATAGCATCATAGAATCATTAATGTTGGAAAAGACTTTTAGGATCATTGAATCCAACCATTTAGCCTGGAAAAAAGGAGGCTCAGGGAAGATGCTACTGCTCTTTACCACCACCAGGAAGGAGGTTGCAGCAAGGTGGGGGTTGGCCTCTTCTACCAAGTACCAAGTGAGAGGACAAGAGGAAACAGTTTAAAGTTTTACCAGGGGACATTTTATCTTGATATTAGGAAAATTTTCTTCATTGACAGGGTGGTCAGGCACTGGAACAAGCTGCCCAGAGATGTGGTGGAATAACGGTTCCTGCAAGTGTTCAAAAATCATATGTAGCAGCATCTACTGTTCTTTTAAATGTGCTTATCAATGCAATAAGGAAAGCCTACAAAAAAGGTATTTAAAAAATCCAACAGTTGTTGAAAGGCAGTTAGGTCTCCATCCTATTCAAGAAATGATGCTTCTAATTCCAATTTCAATGCTTATTCCCTGTTTATATTGGTTTAGTCATTGGCTTCTAGGTATGCTGGATTTTCTTCTCCTGTTTCTTTGGGAAAGGCTATGATGAAGGTACTCCTACATTATCATCTGAAAATGGGGTAGGGTACAGCTCTTCTTAGCTCCCAAGGTGGGGCCCCAGAGAAAGGATAGAACTTGGAATCATATGGCATTTATTTCCCCGTGGGAAGCTTTGTGACAGAAATCTCAAAAAGAACATTTCCAGCCACAGAACTGGTGTATTTTGTGGTGCCCTGTTCTAATCAGGCAGTCAACACCAACATCGTCTGTGAGAATTTTGCTTGCATTAAGGCATGAGGGAGTTTCCAGCTTGAAAGCTCTAAATGTTTTTGGTCTAGTGCAGTGCTATGATTATTACTATTGCTTCTATAGCTGCTGCTGCTATCACTGCTACTGTGATCCAAGAGAATTGAGCAGAACCTTCAGCTTTGTGTTCATCAGGGAAAAGTTAAATTTTGCTACAAGAAAAAGATAAAACATTTGCTATCCAACTTCAGATAACATTATTTAGAGATACCCACTTCCTTAGAAAAAAACAGACTGGAACATTACACTTATTCCTATATTCTGCATAATTTTCTCCTTGCCAGAAAGTTTAGTTTATCACATATACACCATCCTGAATTAAACCCAGTATTTTATGAATAGTGCCACTCTCATTTGCATATTGGACATTCTTTTGTCACTTTAGCTTTGTTTCAGTGGTATATTTTATTCTTCCTAGATCTATGTTTATTCTTCTAATATGTTAAAACTAATCTTTATTAGAGAAGTGTGATGAGTGCTTTGTACTTCTCTTTAAAAAGTAACGGTGTAGAGAGCTAGTTGAATTTCCTAAGTATTGGTTTGCATTGTAAGGTCTTAAAAACATGTCAAAATGTGCTTATACAGTAAAACAGTTATGAAAGAGTCTACAGTTAGGTACCAGTGTAACTTTAAAAAAAAAGTTGAAAAAAAACAAGAAAACAAAACAATCAAAAAGCAAATAAACAAACCCACAAAAGATTGTTGATGTCAGGACTTCAATTCTGAAAGTCATTCAGGTAGAATTTATTTTCACAAAGCCTTTGGGAATTTTGTTAGTGTGAAAAGGAAGTCTCAGACATCAGTAACTGTATTAAAAAATCTTTCTTCTTAAATGGGGTTTTAAAGTTTGCCCCCAGAAACTAGTCAAAGAGAAGACTCAAGGCTTCACATTGGCTGTTAATTGGGTCTTCTGTAAATTTATAGTGGACTTGCCAATAGAGGATCTGGTAATGAAATTGATTCACTTTACAGATGTTAAGTATTCTGGAAAAAGAACTGTTTATTCTGGGAAAAGTCTCAAGCATAAGAAAGCAGGTCCCTAGCATAGGTGAATAAGAGCAATGTTTCTGCTTCCATTACCCCTTCAAACAGAGCATTTACTTTGAAAAATCTGCTCTTGAGGCATAATGCTAATAGGACACAGAATATTTTGTAATGCGCAGGCCTGAAATGTATGTCAGCACTGATTATCTTAAAACTGGAAATCTGCCAAACTCCTGCAAGAAATTTGTCTAATTAAGAAAAATGTACTATTAAAAGTGCCAATTATTAGATTGGTTTGGAGATTGCAGGTGAATTGTATTCTTGAAAAAGATTGGAGTTTATGTTAGTTCTCAAAATCGAAACTTAAAAAAAGAAAAAGGAAAAAACCTTGTATTTCCTTCAATTCTTTCTCATTCTCTTCTCCCATTATAAACTGTCACCTTGCATGCAAATCTTTGTTGTATGCACACTATCCAAGACTGTTTTGGTAAGTGGTATTAATACTGTACCTATTAGCATTTTTTAGTGAGTAGCCTGTCAGTATGGAAATTTTCCTGCAAATGTCAGTGATCCCATGAGGTACCTGCTTCCAGAGAGTTACTAATATTACCTTGTGCGTAAAGAGCACTTTCAGACTGATGAGGTATTTATAAATTCTTTGTACTGCAAAACAGCTGCAAAAGAAATAAAGGTAAATTTTCTGAATCTCCATAAACCCTCTATGTAAAACTACTGCAAATCTAACTTACTCGAGTAAGAGTGCTCTGGGTAGTAGTGACAGGCATACAAGAGGACACATTCAAGGTGGGGCAAAGAGGTCTGCAACACTACTGAAACAAAAGTATTTAACTCTTTTTGTCACACACTGGACTAAAAGTTTGATTTTTCCTTCCCCAGTAACTATTCCAAACATGCCAGGCCTACAGACCACTCCTTTATCTATGGTATTCTCTGCCCTGTGCTCTCCTTGCTTTTTTGCTCCCTTCTTCTTAGATATATCGTACCCCCTTATACCTTTGAAGATGACCCTGCTTTGAGCTGGAAACTGGACCAGTGACCTCCTTTCAACTAAGATTTTTCAGTGATCCTAGGATTACCTGATAATCACAACTTCTTTTGCCTTCTTGCTAAAGCTCTTCCAGGTTTTCTATAGTATTAAGATCTTCCGATTCTTCATTATCATTTATGAATCCCCTCCCAAATGGATTTATTTGTCATTAACTCTTTACAGTGATCTCTGCCTTTCAGCTCCTTGCTATGATTTATGTACTCTCTCTTCATGTGCATTGTGTCCTTGCTTTCATTTATACCACTTTCTAGTTTATATACCTCACAAATTACATTCAAGAACCTCCCCAACAAAGCCTTAAAACAGAAGTTTCTTTGAGCCATAGATATCATGTTCTGTAATTGTAATTAGAGGATTTTTGTAATTTAATTGTCTGATTATGTTGACAGAGGAAGTTACCTAAATGAGTTGCAAGCTATATTTAAGTGAGCAGTAAGAAATTTTAAATCTCTACTGATTGTGGTGTTCTACAAAATCTGTTGACCTACATACAGGAAAGGAACAAACATATTTTTGTATTAATACTCATACTGCAAGTGTTGTCCTGGAGAGAAGATTGCTTCCTTCAGAAATAACAGCAATGGTAGATAATGGTTCCCTTCTCCCAAATTCTTAGTGGAAGTCAAGTGTCATTCTTCCTTACCTTCACTTCATATATCCCTAGCATTTTAACTTTCCTCAAAGTTTTCCACTAAAGGTGTGGAATAGAAATAGCAGTAGAAAGCCTCAGTCTTGCTTAAACACAGCTAAGATAGTCCAGTTTAGTCCCTTAGTTCACCTGTTACAAAGATATTCACAGGTTCAGCATAAAGCTGAAAATAACAACTGTCAGGGAAAATTTCAGCAAGAAAATGGAATTTTCAAGTTTATAAATGTCTTCTGAGAATGTTCTTTTAACTTCTAATGCTAATGGTAGTTGGGAATAGCATTCCTCTCTTAGTTAATTCTTCCTTTTCTCTTGACTTTTTTGTCTCCTTTCTATTCACATTTTATGGGGATGGTTGACTAAGTTCCAAAAGTGAATTAAAATCATCATCTGAACATCTACATATTAGTTAAAAAGAAAATGTGAAAAATCTGAGGGAACTTCTAAGACCTGGATGCTTTGGCTAGTATCCCATGTGAAAACCAAGAAGGAGAGGTCTCTCCATTTGCCGAATTAAGTGCAACACTTTCAAATATTCTTTCATCATGAGTGTACATCACTGGTAACTTTAAAGCCAAGTATGTGTCTAATCAATGTTTTCCAGAATTCTGAGCAGAGATCATGAAAGGTGTGATGAGTATAAGGCATTTTAAAAATGACCCTTTTTAACAGAAACATGGTAAGGATTCATTACAAACAAAATAACCATGGTGAATGAAGTTTGGACTACTAATATTTCTCCTTTTTTTTTTTTTTATTTTTCTTTTCTTCTCATGAACACACACAGGGACATGAACTTTTAAAATGTCAATCTGTAATACCCCATTCTTCCATTTCATTGCATTTGAAACATTGACTTTAATGTCTTCTATTGATAGTCTCATTTAGTTCTGAACATAAGATAAAGTTTGTCATCTAACTGATTGATACTGGTATGAACTCCAGAAGCCATATATTAGTTAATTATAAAAAGTTTAAATACATAATTCTCTCAACAAAATAAAATTACCTTACTACTTAGAAGTAAGAACAAGGGTGTTATGGATTGAAAAGAATTGTGGGGTTTTTTTTCATTTTATCATGGAAAGTGTATTCTTGTTGAAAGGATTCAATTTATTGTGCATTTTTGAGACTGTAATCTTTCTGAGGGTGAGCTCTCATGAAAGTACAGATCACAACCTAAGGCATTGTTACTTAAACATTGTTTTTTTCCTGCAAAAGCCAGACTCACTTCTGCTAAACTTTCTTTTCTTCTGCTAAAACCACACTCACTAATTACTATGTGAAATACCATAGTAACTTGTGAGAAACCTGAACTCAAGCTTGGGAAAGGTTTATATGTACTTATGCATTCATATTTTATTATTATGGTTGCATTTTATTTTCTAAACCCTTTAAGGAACTGTGAAAAAGAAAAATGCTTTAATATTTTTTTGTATTGGATTTAATTCAATACGCTAATGACACTTTAACATTCATTACCAAGCAATTAATCATTTCTTAGCATACAGTGTAACATGTAAGTCTAGCAGCTTCCTCCCACTTCACTTCCAGAATAACTTCTATTTGATATAAGTGACTTGAGACTCACAAAATACTTCCCACTCTTTTTAATTGCTATTTTTTCAAAACAGTTAATGAACCACAACAAACATCTTTTAGTATGTTGTTACCTAAATTTCTATAACTGCATCCAGTTTTCATCTAGTTATTGTGTTAATAAACCACTTTTAAATTGAGGATGACATTCAATATTGAGTATTTCAAAATCCTGTGTGTTTTGCAGACAATCCTAGGCTAGTGAGCCACGTTCCAGTTGGTGTTAGAATCCTGGATGTCAATGACAATCCTCCAGAGCTTGCCAGAGATTATGATATCATCGTCTGTGAAAACACAAAGCCTGGTCAGGTAACTCTCACAGCTATATTTCTCCCAGTGATAATAATTACTTTTTTTAATGATACATATGCCAGAAGTTTGGAACATGTCATAATTCTTTCTGATTTTATGTTAGCATTTTGCATTTGATTGAAATTTTAATTGTATTAGACAGAAGTGAGAAAATTGTGGCATTTGTTCAATATCTCTTTCTTGCTATTGCAAAAAAAATACTCAAACTATCTTCTGTAAAGACAGGTAAAACTTTAATCCTGCCAGATAAGGGATAGAATTTGACAAGCCATTATGCTGAACAACGTGAATGAAGCAGATTTAACATCTCTCATGTGAGTGCCACATAGTAGCAATGTTTCAAATACAGCTCACTGAAATGGCTGGTGAGCATGGCTCACATCCTCGCTCTTTGCATGTTGGTTGCCCTTGTCTATGCAGGGTCATTACATGAAAGATCTTGAATGGGTTTTTCACAACTATGAGCATGGGGAGGACCAGAACTGAGACTGAATAGCTGAATCATATTCCAGCTGCTGCTCCTCTGATTGATGCACTTCATTGCAGTCCAGGGTTTGACAATTTTAACAAGTGCTTTTGCTTTTCTGCATAGATTGAGTTTTTACTCACAACACTATGCTTGTTTTGCATTATTGCACAGGTTGTATGTTTCAATTATGAGCTCATATCTTTCCTGAGGAATATATTACTAGTAAACATTATTTTCATCAAATCCTTGAAAGCAGTGTACACAAATGCATAGTGACATATTTATGTTTTAAAGCTGAGACTATAAAAATGCCATACTTCGTCTGACTATAGCCTGATCAAAGTTGTCTTCATTCTAACAGTAGCCAAAAGCTGGCACCTAAAGGACAGTATAAGAACATGGCAAGTCTGTATGACAATTACCACAAATACTTCCCTGGTATCAGATTGTTTGCAGGTCATTTCCTGATTTAAATGCGGTTTGTGTATTTTCAATAATCATTTAATAACCATCTCGTATGAACCTGTCTAACTTTTCCTATAAAAACCATAAATTTTTGATATCTGCTACCTCATGCACCAAGGCATTTTGCAGTTCAGTTGCATCCTTCAAGAAGACCTAACTTTTTTTTTTTTTTTAATCTTTCCATACTGTCTTCAATTTATATTTACCAGTTCTCTTGGGAGATAAAGACAGAGTGCAGCTGATCCCTATTTATTTTCACTGTGACATGCATAAAACTCTAGCACATTGTCCCTTAGCTGTCTCTTATACAGAATGAGTCAATCCTACTTAACTGGGGCAATCCATGATAAAGCCCTTCTAGACTTTTGATCATTCATCTTTTATTCCTTTAAACTTTCTCCAATTCCTCTCTATTCTCCTTGAAATAGAATCAAGATGCAGGTATGCAGTGAAACTTAATATCTCTTATTAAATGCCTATTAAAGTAAAAATAATGTTCTGAAAACCTCAAATAAAGGCAGATATAGAAGAATTAGAATTTTTAAAAAACTAATGTAAAAAAAAAACTCTTTTAAGCATTAATTGCAATGGCTTTCAACTTTTTCTTATATTTTTAAATTACATAATTTAACAATAAGTGTTCATTTTTTATAGCCAATAATAAAGCATGCAGTGAAGCTATGTCAGAAATGTTCTTTGCTTAAAATATCTCAGAAATGTTCCTTGTGAGTAGCTAATGTTTCATAGCAAAGTTTTAATTCACCAGTTGTAGTTTTACAAATGATAATTTATAGGTGAGATCTTTAAGGGATGCAATAGCATTGGCTCACTATTTGGGTCAGCCTTGTATTTTCCCCTGAGCTACTGTTGCAAGTCTGAATGACTCCTGACCTTGGCAACACTGCAGTTTAACACCCAAGATAAGTGCTACCATGAGGGACTCTACAAGCAGTGGTTTAACGCCAAAGGCTGGACCAGCTTGATATTGTATTCTTCAACTAACAGGACTCCTGTGCATATTTGTAATGAGATTTTTTATTTGCATTTCACAACAAGCTTTCAGAAAAAATGTAACACTAAACAAAATCCAAAACAAAGCAAGAAAGTACGTGTCTTTTTCTCAGATGTTACCATCTAGTCTAAGGAAAGAAAAAAGTAAGATGGTGATCAACAAATATTAGGGAGGAGCAAATAGACATTGCAGAACACCACAAGTGTTCTATATGCTAAAAAGTGTTCCCAACTAGGTGGTTCTGAATCACTGAACAGACAGTATAACTTTGAGTTATCCATCATCCTGTGAGAATGTTTCATAATATTTATCTCTACAGAACAAATTCTGTACTGCCTGGGACATCTGCTTGACTTGGGCTTCCTGGTTGCACTGTCCTTAACATATTAATGTTATTTCTTTCCTCAGCACATCTATTTTGAAATTATTATGTGTGAGATAAACTAACCAGTAGATTGCCATTGGAAGTCTTTTTTTTATTGCTTGTTTGTTATCAGAAGACCTTTCTGTGGAGTGAAATCACAGTATCATCTAATTGCGGAGCCTTATCTCCTGCTTCTTTCTCCCTCCACTGCCCTAATTTTTGCATTAAAAAAAAAAAAAAAAAAAAAAAAAAAAAAAAAAAGCTTCAAGTGCTTAATGCTTAGGCCTTAAGCTTAAATGACCAACCCTAAGGCATGTCAAAAAGAAAATGCTTGTGAGGAGACAATAATTTCCATGCTGAAGTGACAGCTTTAGTCACTTAGTAATCATATAGTTGAGAAGATAGACTAAGTATCTACAACAGATTCCAAGTGAAGCCTGGTTGATATTATATATTAAAGTAGATAAAGTAGCTGTGATTTGATCTTAGATGACATTCAGACTTGGAGGATACTGACTACTCGACATATACTGATTTTGTAAATTACTGCCAATTTTAGCCAATGTAGGAAAATGACATTTTGCCATCTTCCACAAAAGAAATCAATGTTAGCTGGCAAGGAATGCCTCTACTATGTGTTTGTCATGTGTATATTTGCTTGTTTATTGATTCAGTTCTAAAAAGATTCTGAGTAGAGTTTAGCACCTGCTCTCTGTCCTCTTCAATTAGTTCTCCTCAGTTCTTGAAATTCTCTTTTCTCGTCATGTCTCGCCTTTAAAAGAATAGCATGACCCTTCAGTTTCATCCTGTCAGTGTTGTCAACTGGGCTTTACTGAAGCTGAGGTTATGTGTCTACATTTTTATTTTAATCAGGCTTTGCAAGGTACATTTTAATGTCTGCTAATAGGCTATTAAGTATTTGGTCAATTACATTTGGGTGTCAAG
This sequence comes from Aphelocoma coerulescens, assembly GCF_041296385.1. Lineage (NCBI taxonomy): Eukaryota > Metazoa > Chordata > Aves > Passeriformes > Corvidae > Aphelocoma > Aphelocoma coerulescens. Next base: position 88,328,189 of record NC_091015.1, read on the forward strand.
ATGACACATTCGTTTGTTTCTCACCACTGAATGAATGTCTTAGAAATCTTTTCTGAAAGTGTGTGAACTTTCTGTTTAAAAACAGATCTCTGAAAATTCTATGACCTGTCCTAGTAAACATACAATGTTTATTTTCTATGTGAAAAAACGTAACTTCTATACCATGTGGTGCTGTACTTTTTACATACATTCATGAGTTCAGGGAATACTTGAATTTCTGTGTGTGAAATCAGGGAATATAGACAGTATATTTTGAGTTATAAAGTTAGTCTTAAAACCAAATAATTTTTATACTAGTCATGTCACTGAGGCCTTGATCAAAGGTATTTTTGTTGCAAAATGGCATGGTCTTGAAGCAGCATTCTGTAAAATGTCACTGAATGTTTTATGTAGCATAGGGCAACAGGATGAAAATTTATCCACAAGGCTGTCCAATAAAAGCTGAAGCTGCATGGCAAATTGACTTATATTTCACTGAGAAACAACACTGAGGTTTTACAAATAAATATTTAACAAAATAACATCTTTTTCTTATCTGAAGTTTTTACAGATGTGTATGGTATTTAACAGTATTTTTAGTATTTGAATAATAACAGAAATTGATTCGTTTGAACATATTCTATCACCCCTTTTTTTGTCTTGCTGTGTCACATACCATTTCAACATTATGAACTAAACATATATAACTAAGAAAATCTTATATTTCTGGTTTTACATGGTTGTTTCACTAACAGTTGTGCCACCTTTGCAAAATTCAGTGGTGAGAAATTAGCTTTTGCCAAAATTTTCAACCAATATTGCCATGACTTTGGTAAAAGTCATATGCATGATTGTAGATATTTCAGATTGTTTCAGATTGATCTTACTCTGCTCCACTTCAGCAAAAAAGTATTAAGACAAACTTTTAAAATATTCTTTGCAACCATCGTAAGTATTGATAATTGTCTCAGATGTGTATAGTCAATGCAATGTACTTTATTGTGTATAGTAAGTGGAATAAGCATTATACCCCACTGAGACATCATGGCTTAACCCCAGTTGGCAACTCATCCCCACACAGCCACTCGCTCACTCCCCCACTAGTGGGATGGGGAAGAGAATCAGGAAAGTAAAAGTGAGAGAACTTGTAGGTTGAAATAATGACAGTCTAATAGTATAGCCAAAGCTGCACATGCCAGCAAAGAAAAGCAAGGAAATCACTACTTCTCACAGGCAGGCAGGTGTTCAGCCATCTCCAGGAGAGCAGGGCAACATCACATGTAGCAACGTTGACTTTGGAAGACAAACACCATCACTCCAAACATCGCCTCCTCCATTCTTCTTCTCCCAGCTTTATAAGTGTGCATGACATCATACATTATGGAAAATCCTTTTGATCAGTTGGGGTCAGCTGTCCTGGCTGTGTCCCCTCACAACTTTCCCTGCACCCACACTCCCTTGCTAGCGGGGCAGTACACAAAACAGAAAAGACCTTGACTCTGTTCAAGCCCTGCTCAGCAGTGACAGAGACATATCTGTGTTACCAACAGCTTTTCCAGCACAAATCAAAACCACAGCCCCATACCAGCTACTGTGAAGAAAATTGACTTAACTCCAGCCCAAAGCAGAACATGGTTTAAAAATATATTTGTTTTTCTTCTCTTAGGTGAATGGAGGTAGAGAATTGTGTGGTGCCTTTCAGTTTTAAAACAGACCAAACCACCGGAGTCTGCACTGTTTATGTTTCAGGTTGAGTCCAGACAGAGTATAGCTGAACACTGAACAGAAAAAATTCTTATGAAAAGAGCATTTTCCCTCCCCCTTTTATGCTTCCCTCAGGATATCTATCAGGTCTGCGCAGCAGTCTGTGTGGGCTTCACTGCCTATATCACAAGAACAACTTTTATTGGATTCCACTTTAGCACTTGAGTTTCAAGACTCAGCATGAAAATGAAAGCAGAGGTAGAAATACTGTTTGGTCCCACATTCCAACAGCCTAGATCAATTTTAGTTGAAAGTAAATTTAAAAAACCACCAGGGCTTTTGAAGGCAAAGGTCCTACCTTTCAAAAATACCTCTCATACATGGTTGCTACATCCAGTTCTGTTCCTTTTTGGGCAAACTAAATTAAAGCCAGGAGTGGCTGCTGTTCTTCCTGTTCTGTTCTCTGGCAGTCTAAAACTGATTCTTCACAGGAATTTTAAGCAGAAATATGGTAATATATACCTGCTATTTTAGTTAACTATTTTTCCTTACCAATATTGAAGTACATCTAATTATCAGGACAGCAAGCAGATGACACTTTACATAGACCATCCTGGTTCAGCTTGTCTATTACCTCCATAAAAACAGACATTTAGCTAAAACACTAATTCAGGAAGTCAGCAGGATGCAATGCAGATGGTGATAATCTCTATACCGGGTCCCGACTGTATCAAAACATCAGAAAGTATAGATACTTTAGATGCTTTTACCTGGCTCTGAAGTGTTGTTCCTAAAATATTTCCTACTAGAGAAATAGAGTTAATGACCCAGTCATTTCATCTGTTGAATTCAGCAGCAGTCAAGTAGAAAATTAAAATAAGGTAAACTTGAGCATCCTGCTGAGGTCAGGTACTATATGGGTCAAGTTCAAATTTCAACACAGTCACTGTTAATTTTTATTTCAGGTAATTCAGACTATCACTGCTACTGACAAAGATAACTCTGCAAATGGTGCAAGATTCCATTTTTCTCTTGATGAAGGGCTTTCTTTGAATCCCAACTTTTCTCTAAGGAACAATGAAGGTAAATCAAATACATAAATCTCAAAGAAATGGGCTTCTGTTTTGTCTGGGATGTCTCAATTGAACAGAACAATTTCCATGCATTTCCTGACAGAAAGAGAAAACTGTAATATGTCATTGCTGAGCTGTTGGATATCAAGGACATGTGTACACAGTATATTGTAAACTATGAATAATCAGATATTTCATTTTGGATTTATATTCCATTTTATTTTAGCATTTATAATTCATACATTCAGGAATGTTTTTGAAAAGTGGATTAATGAAAAATATGTAAATTTCGCCTACTTTTAGGAGAGTAGCACTGACTGGGTACTGTCAAGGTTATTGCCAATTATTGCTTAAAGGAGAAAAAAAACTAAGGGACAAAGAAGTTGGAATTCATGCTTACTTTTACAGACGTGACACCAAGAGCAGGTCCTTCTGTGGTTCCTGGATGATAGTCTTTTGCTTCATGCCATCCCTAAAAAAGTGTGCCTGAACATTGCAATCAGAAATTCATAACAGATAGGCCCAGAAGGAAAACATCTCTCAGAGTCTCCCAACCAAGTGTTTCTGAACATTTCTTGAGTGAAAGAACTGTCTAACCTTTCCAAAACCCAAATCTAAATCAGCCTTGCTCTTGGTCACGTATTACCTTGTGGTCTCCATTTTGCAACCTGATGAAAATAAGAGTAAACATTAAATGTTTGTCTAAATTTTCCTCTTGAGATTTTGTGTATGTACATGTTGTGGGGTTTTCTTTGTATGCCCGTGTGGAAGCATGTGGGATTTGCTTTATTTTACAGTTATATATTTGTAGTACTGCTGTGGAATGCATTCTGAGTAGTCCTCTGTAATGTATTAACTCCATCACTGGTATATTTGGTACATAAAGTGACATTGAAACAATTCTTTATAGACTTTTTTATCTGTTTGTAAAATCAATCAGGGAAGGAGACTGTATAACCTTCCTAAAGAATCTGTTCCAATGTTTAACTATACTTACAGCAGAAAAAAAATCATGCTATTTGCTTGGACTACATTACTGGATTTCATATTCTATTTCCAAAACAGATCAATAACTATATATCAATATTAATAAATAACCATAAAAACTGAACAGCTAATTCATATATTAAAAATATTCCCTAAGTGAGACTCCAGCACTTTCCCAGATTAATAGATCATCCCACTCAGATTGTGATAGAACTTCCTAGCAAAAGCCAGACTGTTGTTTCTGAAATGAAGGAGGTGTACCACTATGCATTTTTGTATTTTAGTCTACGCTTCCAACAATCTCATTTAGTATTGGACTGTGATCTCATGCGAAAGACCACAGGTATCGCGATCTCTCTGGCTCTGTAGCTTCTGGGCCGGAGCACAAGGTGTAGCGATCTCTGAAAGGCGTCTCCAAAGCGAAGCCGCTCAGCAGGATCAGCTCCATAGACTCACACACGCCTGCGCGCACAAACGCACGGATAGCTTCAGTAATATGATCGGCAGCAAAGAGGCAGGAAGGGTCTTTGCATAGATCTCCAAAGGAGCTGTTTATTGCTTCTACACTGTAAAGGGTTTTAGAGGCAAAAGACCGAGAGCAGTGCAGGGTCTAGGTTTAAGTACAGGAGCAGAGGGAGCATCAGGGACCAATAGGGAAACTTTGGGGGAGTGGTGAGGGGCAAAGGCCAATGGAGAGAACAGGGAAGGGAGAACCTTCTAAGGCATGGAACATATAAGGTAACAAGGAAGTGGAGGGGCCATGGGCCAACCAGGGAAACGGAACTGGGGTAGATTACCATAACAGAACAAAGCATTCTGGGAGAGGCTTCTTTTCTCACCGTGACATAGGCAGAATTCCGTGGTACTAGGGACTGTCTTACCAATAACTCTCTCTGTCCCATGTAGCACAGGGTAACCAGTGACCAAACACAAGCACGTTTGTTTCAACGCAAGATGCTTACATCGAAGTGTTTTTGAACAGCTCTACTAAAATTGTGGTTTGTGACAAAGATATTTTATGGTTTTGAACATATTTAAAGCTGGATCTGTATTGTGTGTTCATTACATAAGTTATTTAACTACACAGACTTATAGGAGGGCACAAACTTCTAACAAGCTTTTGATACAGCAATGTCATGCTTTGGATAGAAATATTCAGCTTTGGATAGAAGCACTTGCTGCTTTCTTGCGACTTCCCCAAGATCAACGAGCAGTGACTTAGCAATCAACAGCTGAAATCAGTGTTTGGACTATCCTAGATTGAATTTTATGGGGGAAAGTAGATGAAAGAACTGAAAAAGGTGTCTTTTAAGGCAAAAGCCTATTGTGCATTGTGTTTTTATTTCACCTAAGGAAGTACAAAAGTATGCACTTCCTATAGCATCTTGCATAAAACTTCTCACACATACAGAGACTCCAGTAATGCAACTTCCAAACCAGCCATAAAATTAAGAAAATGACTGCTTAATTCAAATGATAACAAGAAATTTATCTTAAAAACAAATGCATAGTCATGATTTTGCTTGGTAAAAGACACTTTGAATGTATTGTTTAAACACTGTCCTTTATTGGGACCTTTTCTTTGTGACACAATCTATACATAAAATATCAGTAAAACACCTATGAAGTACATGCACAATATGCAGTTATCTAGCATTTACAACTATCATATTTCTCATCTATTTCTATTCAGAAACAGATATTCTGTTGCTTTTTATTCTAGGAAATAGCTGAAAGAAGGTGGGCAGAAAAGGCTTTTCTTATGTCTGTGACAAGTTTACATTTTTGAAAACTCATGTTTTCGAGCATCAGGCATTAAAAATAATCTGAATGTTCTTAACAGAAGACAGCTGCTATTTTTACATCTGGATTTCTGAATTCTATAAAGGCTGGCAGTCTTGGAGGGTTTAATTTGTTTGTTTGTTATGTTATGTTTTTAAAGAAAAAACTGACAAAAATTGCCTAAAGATAATTTCTGATAATGTTTTGCAGAATGATAAACCCAAGTTCTTGATGTCACATAGAAAATGGTAGTCAGTAGTAGCTGTATCTGTCTCTACAAAACTATATTCCTCTTGCAGTCACCTTCTAATCTAGTTATCCTCTCCTTTTATTTCTTCAGGAAAAAGGTTTCATTTCATAAAAATATCAGTAGACATTTTCCTCCCTTGTTTTCATAACCAAAAACAACAGAGTTGTTTTCTTTGACCCCAAATAGACTTTTGCATGGATGTACCCCTACTCATTTATTATCAGTATACTCCAGAGCAGTGCACGGGATGTTCAAATATTTATGCTTGTATCTATGCACTTTGAAATCTAAGGCATGTACAATCATACGATTCTGTAGTTTGTCCCTATCTACCTGTATAGATTGAAGCAATATATAATCCCAGTGTGTGTATGATTCAGGTCAATAATATTCTATGGCTTCAGCAAACTAAATAGATATTAAAGCCTCAGTCCAGATGATTGATCTGAGCAGTTAAACTTTTATCTCCTGGGCCTGAACTTGTGCATTTTCTAAATGAAAATCTCCACAATATTAAATCTCCATTTGTGGAATATTCACCCTCATAATGCAGAGCTTAAAACCTCCAGGGAAATGTAGGTCAGGAGAGAGTCACAGGGCTATACCAAATATACCATCCGGCAAAATGAAGAGTTCCTTGGATCACATTCTGGATTCCATTTGTGCTACAATATTCTTTCAAAAGGAAAGAAGAAAGGAAAATACAGAATATTATTCTTAAGGTGCAAGAGATTCTTTGTTGCTATTTGAGTTTTATTACACACTCAAAAGTACTATTCAGAGAGAGTAAAGACTTACAAGTATGAACAAGAGAACAGACAACAAAATGATGCAGTATCTGTGCTTATGTAAGCAAGGCAGAACAAGAGCTGGAATAGAATTTCTTTGTTATACAAAGAAAACACATTAAGTTGTAATAATTTTCTGCAGCTTTAGAGAGCAAACCCAGGGAAGATTTTTTGTTGTTGTTATTGTTTGGGAATTGTACTTATGAAAGGCTTTTGATGAAAACAGGGTTGTTTACAATTTATTCTGCCTAGAAAATTGTTACAATTTCTATTAAAACCTGAGAAGCCAAGTACTTTTTGGCTGTGCTTTTATATTGTAGATCAGCTTCTACATAACACATTTTGTTGTTGTCTGTGTTCTACTCACTTTCTTTTTTAGGATGTTGTCATAGATAATTTTGTAATCCTTTTTCTAATATCACAAAGTTACACTTTTTGCCTAATAAGAAATATTTGCTTTTGCATACCCCATTAAAAAATTCCCAGAGCAATATGGGGATAAAACCATCTTCTGTTGGGAAATCAGAATAAAGATGACAGAAGTTCTTCACAAAAAGTCAGTTTCCATGTATTGAATTCTAGACTTGTACTGTTTTTTTCTTACCCTAAAAAATAATAATATTTATCCGGAAGGTTAAAGAATTTTGGATATATTTGTCAATTTCTTTTTAGTTTGATGGAAAATGCATTTGAACATGTCATTATTATCATATTTCCAAGCATTAATATGTAGACACACTTCACTTTCAGAACTTACATAACATATTTCAGGAGATGAAAATAGATTGAACTCTCAGAGAACAGTTCACTTAGAACATTTAAGAATTTTCTGCACTGTAAAGCACTGTTTTGCTGGGGCTATTTTTTCTCACAAGATATACAGTCTACCATTGGATGCTTCAGTGGTATTGTAAATTTCCTGGACAAAAAGGGTTTATGCAGATAATGGACACATTCACCCAACACTGCCAATAAGATCTGTGCATTCTCTTACTTCAGTAAATTGAGGTTGCTGACTTCTGATAGAAAACTAAGTTTAACTTAATTTCAGTGAAGAGCAACTCCCTAGAGAATGCATAGCTTTTGTTCTCCTTTTATTTCTTCAGGACAAAGGTTTCATATCACAAAAGTATTTGCAATTTATTTCTCCCCTCTGCCCAGTTATCTCAAAGATCTGGCCCTTTGATTATTGTCCAGTGATGGAGAATATTCTGGAATTGGAATAAAGGTATGCCATTTTTCTGGCACTTAATTCTGGAGATTCCATTTTCTTAATTTTATGTCAGAAGATCCATTAACACCTGCAGAAATGGAGATGTGGTTTTCTGTAAAATCTAGAGCAGAATGATTTCAATGGCATCTGTATAAAATGAAATTTAGAATGTGTTCATCCCCATATGCCTGTGATATATATTAACATTTTCCCTGTGTCACAGATCAAAAAATAGTAAAAAAAAAAATATAAATTTTACTCATCATTGATGTTATCTAGAAAGAGAACAACCTCCATAGAGTAAGTGATCCCATTCCAGTGTGAATTTCTTGCAGTACCTTCTGTTTATCACTCTGCCCTTCTTATTTCCATACATATTGGACAATGTGTCTGAGAACTAACTTCAGGGCTTTCAAGTTGCAGATGAGCTTGCCAGTTACCAGACCACGTATTAGTTGTTCTAGAACATCTGAAGTGGTATTTAAAAAGGTTGGATTGAAACCTCCACTTTACAACCCAACACGAGGGGAAAACAGCTGCATAGTTCTGCTTTCATTTACATCATGGTGTCATGCTTGTTCTAGTTATGTGGCACTGTGAGTTCCTGCTGACCTTCAGCGAAATATCATCCTGCAAAGAAGACAAGTTGTAACTCGAGAGAAATGATATCTGAGGAAGTGCAAAATTAACTTCACACATGGTGACTGTAAGTACAGTCCACAGAAGTGTTGCTACTGTAAATGGATTGAGTAGGTATTATCAAGTATCAACATATGGAAGTTAAAAAGGAATTCTACCATGAGTACAACAGACAGAAAACCAGGACCAACTACTGTAGAGGGAAGACATTTTCCTTCTTCAGGCCTCTGAACATCTTTGAAAGTTTTTTGATTTTGAAAAGTTGGGTCTAAGATTAATCATAGGTTAGTGTATAGTGTAGAGGTTCTTGCATTTCTTTTCTGGATTGCAACCTGTCGGTAATTTACAAACCAACCATAAAAAAATAACTATATTTCAGGCCAAAAATGTGTTCTATGTTACTTTTCATTTTTGCTACCCACTGAACTAGAAACTTGTAATAGCTTTTTGCCCATTGGCAATAGCTTTGAAGCCAGCAAAAAAGAAAAAAAATATTTACAAGAGTTATCAGTAAAGAAACGAAACAGAAATGCCTATCAATGTTGTCCACATAAACAGATTAACTGCTGCAACTCTAGAAATGTAAGAAATGCAAATCATTCCAATATATCTTCTTTGGGTTTAATTAGTTTATGACTTCTCAGAAAATTTATGGTAGTTGAACTGCTGATATGAGCAGAACTGAAAACTGAAACATGCCTTAAGATATAAACAGGATTTTACTTTTTCTTTTTACTTCCATTTCTCTTGTCTCTGCTTTTAATGCATAATGGGTCAAAGGAATTCTCAAATTATGAATAATAAATTAGCATCTTCCAATGCGCTTCAGTAGTCACCTTCCATGGTGTTACCATTGTATTTCTGCTTCCTTGATTTTCCTATGCCCTCCTTTCTTTTCTTAGTTCAGAAGATCAATATAAAAAGGCAGAGATGATGGGGAAAAGACTGTGATAACAGCCTTGTATACAGTGTACAGTCTGGCTTAGTAAACTACCACATCTTCAGTGTGAAGAGTTGCTGCATTACAGCCATGCAGCATTTCCCACGGGTAATGAGATGAATCTTAAGTTCTAGTTGACATATTTGCAAAGAACAGCAATTTTAGGAGTAATTTTAGATCATTAGAAAGTTTAGATCATTAAATGGAGCAATGTACAACACAAGGAAATATTTCTTTCTCTATGTGGGAGTTGTTTATTTCCCTTAGCACTCAGTCCTTTAATCTCGAGTGAGTCCTGGTTCTTATCATACTCCTCTGGGGTGAAGTTCACCATTTAAATCTATTGAGATAAAAAGGTCTTTCCTTCCAGGCCTAGAACAATGAGATCTGCAGTTCTCATCATCCTACTGCTATTGCTGCTATCCTATATGCTTGTCTTCCATGACTATTTGGTGTATCTGCTTTCAGATATCAAAGAAATTTCTCAATACATAACACCCTGGCTCACTTTCAAACTACTGCTGTTGATAGAACTTTTTTCCCCCTTTCAATAAACTCTTTTCTAGGTCATCAGTGTCTGTTTTTAAACTTGGCTTCCTGTAGCTTTTACAGATTGTGAGATTTTTTTGTTCTGTGCAAAGCTCTTGAAAGTTGCTGTCTTTCTAGCTCTTCTCCCAACATGTTCCTATAATGGTGCTTGATACGGAACAAAACCAAATAAAATCTGGAAGCTCAGAACACTAGAATAGTTGCCAGGATGCAGTCAATATTGCAGTTTGGCTAAACATCTTTCTATCTGTTCATTTTTTTGGCATACCTTTACATATGATTGTCCTCAGAAACAGAGTTCTGACTAGAGCCTCAGAGATGTAATTTCTGTATTATGGCAATAGGATTAGCTTTGATCCTCTGCTATCCTTGATTCTCAGGAATCTTTGGAAAACCAGACACAGTTTCTTTTTCTGGAAAAAAATTAGATATCTTATTTGTAAAATATTTTAAAAAATTTAATGAGAAAAAGATAGTATGTGAGAGTTCAGATACTTTCCAGTATTTTACTTATATGTGAACACAATGCACTAAGTTACCATATCTAAATCTGTGATAGACTCATAGTGAGAATTAACACCTCTGACAATATTGGGAACAGAAAATTTCCAAGCCAGTGTCTGAAAGATCATATTTTTATTTGTATTAAAATTTGTGAAATTTCATTGAAGGAAAAGCTTTACACTGCTTCTTTGAGAGTGCTTATCACTGGGTATGTTATTACAAAAACTCCTGGGTGTGTCATGTAACTGTTTCTACGAAATGTACTTACTAATCAAGAGAATACAAACAACACAATTCCACCAGGGCAATTCTTTAAAATTAAAAATTTTGTACTGGTTCCCTCTTTTCCTTTGATTGTGTCTTGTACTAATATTTCGTTGTATCTTATACTAATATTTAGTTGTATAATTTAACAGTGATGCCTTTTCCTGGTCTTAAAATCAAGACTCAAACATGGTTAGAAGGGAAAGAGGGATTTTAACTTTGTATTTATTTTAAGGATCCTTAGGTGCACTACATCCAGGTCGAATGCACTGAAATGCACACTGCAATGCCCACCCCCAAAATATCAGGTATAACATTACAGGTCTTACTAATTAGCATATCTATCAAAGATTCCCCAGTGAGAGGCTCGAGTGAGACCCCCTCCCCAAGGAGCCTTCCCCTGGATGGTTCTATCTTAGTTTACAGAATGTGTTCTGGAGGGGACCTTGGGGTCTGGGGCACACTGATCCCTAGTTATGAAGCTTCTGAAATATTTAGTCTCTTAGCTGAACAAACAAGTCCAAGAATGTAGGCAAAAAGCACTAAGAATACAGAAGTTGTAAAAAGGTATAAAAGGGGTATAAAAGAAAAGGCAAAAAATCGTCATGGCATCAACAGTACAAGAAAAACAATTTAATATTGAATGAAGGAATACAATATTGATTAAAAAAATGTCTATTTTCTTCAATTTGTATTTATTTTGTGCAGTATAAAAATATCAGTTCCTTCTTTGGCAAAACCTTCCTCCCATAGAAGCATGGTTTAATTATAGTTTTTTTCACATTTTTTCACTGTAACATCGACTTGTATAATTTGCCCATTTTTTAATTTTTTCTCTTCTTTTTTCTCTTAGCTTTAATTTCTTTTTCCTCACAATTTTTCCCCATCTGTCCACAGTTACCCTCATAGCATACATTCTCACATCTCAATGTTCTTCCCTTTATGTCTTTACCAATACTCTCTGTGCTAAAATTCTATCATTACCGCAAGACTTCTGATCATGAATCCTCAGTTTTTCTTCATTATATTCACTCTCTGATGCTTTTGTTGTCAGCTAGCATTTTCATCGCTGCCTCTGGAGCTGTGCAGTTCATTCACTCTTTTTTAAATTTTTGTCATAGGCAACATGCACAGCTCTTGGCCTTGTACCTCCTCTCGACTCTTTGTAGAACCCCATGGAACCCAGATTTCATTATCATGGGGTTTTTTCTCTTTTGAATTTACGGAATAATGTGAAAGTTATACTGCAGCTCAGCAGCATACTGTTATCATATTGCAAAAGGAATTTACATGCCACAGTGTGTCATGGTGCGTGCTTGAGGCTGTTTGGGGATGCTTAAGGATCTGCAGACTTTTGGAATAATGCTGAGGCAGGAAACAAACCTGGTGCGCTCTTGTCCATAATGCCGGAGATGGGTCGCTGGTGTATGTTAGTAACAGTGACTGTGCTTGGGTGTTATGTAAGAGTCCTAGTTGGCCCAGAACAACAAAATACAGAATATTCTGGGGGAAGGATGTATGTGTAACAAATAACTTTGTAAAGTATGTTATATCATTGACATTTTATAACCTTTATGGAAATATAATTTGCACAACATGATGTTCTTATGTTCTGTCACAATTTTTCAGATTAAAGAATTATCTGTTTGCCTCATTCTGGTTCAATTAAGGTTTTGTAAACTGAATGAATATAAACAGTGTAATAAGTGGCTTGTGTCATCAGTCATCAAAACATAAACTTGTAGAAGCAAACTTGACATAAACCAGTAGAAGCAGGACTCCAAGGCATACAGCAAATAAATAAATAAATATCTTCTATTGAGCCCACTCCAAGTGAAAAGAACAGCACTTAATGAGTTTATAACAAACTCACCATGCTGGATATTTCCAAAATGTAGGGGGGAGGGGGGGGGGAAATGTGGAGGTGTGCGGAGGGATCTTGTGGGTGTTGCTCTTGTGAAGAAGTAAAGCTAAAGGACTCCAGTGCTTAGTTCTTGGCTTAGAAAAAAGGGTATCACTTCCCAGCTCATGTATGTATTTCTTGTGTGAAACCTGTTACCAAATATCTTGTGATATTATGCTGATGTGGGATGATATTACCAGTTTTTCTAAATATCACTGTCAGATGATATGCAAAACAGAATGTTGAGAAAAGTGGGTTAAAGTGAATGTTTTAAAATTTTGCACAGAACTTGGTAGAAAGTGTAGCATGAAGATCAGTCACCTGAAACAGATCTTGAATCCAGTTTAAACAGAAACTTAACTCTTTCACTCAAATGTGTGTGCCTCAGTCCAATGGGCTAATACATGACACACTGGCTATATTGTTGCACTAGATTTTCACAGAGTGACATGGATTTCATTTTTTCCATAGATTATGATAAAGCCATTTAATGCTATAGCTACAGTGGTAAGGAAAAATAAGAAAATTTCTTGTTTGTTTGTTTGTAATAGAAAGAGAAACCTGGCAGATGTATTTTGTACTTATTACCCTTCTGTTGTTTGCTAAGATTCCAATCTCATAACCCCACAACCTGGAAACCATGTGATAAGGAATACAAGAAAGCTCTCTTCTTCTAATGTCTCTTTCCATTTATCAGTCTCCATCTCTCTCTCTCCATAACTCCTTGTGTCTCTAATTCTCACTGTCCCCAATTTCTTTTTTAATTTATCTTGGACTTTTATTCAGGGGCTAGTACTTTTATAGTGGTGGCAAGAAACTGAAAATAAACTTTATACCTACGAATATTAACTATAACTATATATTGCTGTAGCATTTCTTCCCCTGCATTCTCTTCACGCCCCTTAATTTCTTGGACTTAAAGGGATATGGGTGGCAACTTCCTACCCTCCTTAATGCCTACAAATGCTCTTGAAATGTGTGATTAATACACAGTAGATTTTCTTTTACTGTAAATTATGCCAGATGGACCTGTAGGGAACAGAAGAGTGACAAAGTCTTATGTCACTATCTCCCCTTTTCATACTTATCTTTACTAGTTTAGAACATGTAATACTCACTCTTTTCTCTTCCTTCGCCTTCCCTCTTCCTCCAGACCTCTCCATAGCATGTGTCTTTGGTCACTGTCCTTTCAGATGCTTTCTTCAGAAAGCTCACTTAAACTTTAAAAACTTTTGCAAACATTAAAGATGAAAGTCTTATTTTAGATTTACTAAAGAAATTTTAATATTCTTCTGAGATTCAAGAGGATTTTGTGTTGTGCAAAAATTTAACACCAAATATCCTCATAATTCCAGGTGTTCAAATTGGCAAGGGTCCATATGCAACCAACAGCATAACATGGAATGAAAACACTTGCAAACTGGGCTCAAAATGTTTGTCAAAGTTCACTTAGATTCCAATAAAAATACAGGAGTTTTAAATAATCTTATTTACATAATCTTAGTTACTTTCCACCACCTCCTCTTTTTCCTCTCTTGGCCAGAAATGCTTCCTGAAAAATTTTAATTCTAGATTGTCCATTTTCACAGATTAGGACTGTCTAGTTTTAAGATGCCCACGCTTCCATTTGATGGGAAACATTCAGTAAATAACATTTTTTTTTCATTTTTTACTTCACTGAAAGTCTGTTCTGGTTTTGATATTGTAGATAATACAGCCAGTATCCTGACAAGACGGAGGAGATACAGTCGAACCACTCAAGATATCTATTACCTCCCAGTTTTGATTTCTGATGGAGGAGTGCCCCCTCTCAGCAGCAGCAGTACCCTCACCATCCGGGTTTGCGCCTGTGAGAGAGACGGACGAGTGAGAACTTGCCATGCTGAAGCTTTCCTCTCCTCTGCTGGCTTGAGCACAGGAGCTTTAATCGCAATCCTGCTCTGTGTTGTCATTCTTCTTGGTAAGCCATTTGCAATATTAAATGATGCTATCCCTCCAATCCCTCTTGGAATTTGACAGGGCACAAGGTTTTAATATGGTATGCTTTTGAACCAGTGGTTGCCTGGTAGTAGGAGGCAATTAGAAGCACATAGCTGTGATTAGAGGGGAAAGGTTTAGCTAAAATTAATAGGGGAAAAGGCTTTTAAAGTACATTCATGAATATCTGGAATCCAGTAGAAATTTTTGCAGAGGTTATCAAGTAATTAGCACTACAGATCTTTTTTTCTGTAATTTGGAAAGATTTCAGAAAGCGACTGACTCTAATTCCATGTCTTGAACAGTGTGAAAAATGATAGAAAATAGATGGGCAAAGCTTTTTGAAATGCATTAAGCTGTAAGAAACACCATTAGCACTCTACAAAAGCCATTTCTTAATTACTTTTGTGGAATAAACTGATAGCAATGCACAACATAATCCACAGGGGCAAGGGACATAGGACAATATAAGCAGACTCATAAGATTAATGCCATTGCAAGTGCATGTCCTCTTGACTTTTTTAGGTTATTTATTTTCCTGGGCCAATTTGAATGTTACCCATTAGTTAATATTATGGTTGGTTTTGGTTTTGGGATTTTTTTCCTGTCAGAGGCACAACTTGCTGCATACATGACTCTGTGCTATTCACGTGACTTGCGGCATTCTTATAGAGTGGCAAGAAATAACAGTACTTGCAATGTGACCAACAGGATATTTTGAGGATTTTTTTCCCAAAGACTACATTTTCTAAGAACTACTTTCCTTACAGCTTGCTTCAGTATTTTTTTGTCAGAAGGCTGGTTTAAAATATATAGTTATACATTTAGCTTGCTATTTTGTATTTTATTACACAAAATTGAATATTCATAAGAAAAAATAAACCTTTTACATATTAATTCAATTGATATGCTAAACATTGGTTTTAATGAAGCACTGAAAGCCCTGGACTGTGCTTCTGAAAAATGCCAACTATAGTTACTCATTTCTCATTTATCTGAAAGAATGTTATCTCCATTTATCTCCTTTATGAAATCCCTAATAAACTAAGTAGCAAATGATCCCAAATACCAGTACTGAAAATACCAGCCTGAAAATATTACACCACTGTATTTTTGAATTAGTGTCTGCTATTTCTGTAGCATACTCAGATGTAAACTTTAAACCTACTCTAATATCTGCAGTTTTCTCTTTAGCAATTGTGGTCCTTTTCATCACCCTAAGACGTAGCAAGAAGGAGCCTTTGATCATTTCAGAAGAAGATGTCCGAGAAAATGTTGTGACATACGATGATGAGGGCGGTGGAGAGGAAGACACGGAAGCGTTTGACATCACAGCACTGCGGAATCCTTCTGCTGCTGAAGAGCTAAAATACCGGAGGGATGTTCGTCCTGAAGTGAAGCCTCTGTCCAGGCATCATCCCTCCTCAAGCCTTGACAGTATAGATGTCCAGGAGTTCATTAAACAAAGACTGGCAGAGGCTGATCTGGACCCCAGTGTGCCCCCGTATGACTCCCTGCAGACATATGCCTATGAGGGTCATAGATCAGAAGCTGGGTCTATCAGCTCCCTGGATTCAGCAACGACACACTCTGACCAGGATTATAATTACCTTGGAGACTGGGGACCTGAGTTCAAGAAGCTAGCTGAACTCTATGGGGAAATAGAATCAGAAAGAACAACTTAGTTGTAATTCCCAGAACAGAGAAGTTCCTAAACAACTGGACAGATAATGACAGCAACAGTAACAAAAAAAGTGAATACAGTACTTGGAACTAAGTGTATGCAGTTACTGTAGAACAAGTGCCCTTTTCATATTTGAAACTGGGTTCTCCAATTGGAAGAAAGTCAAATTTTGAAAAATACAGAGAAAAGGATCTATTGTCCCTTGTATATTTTTTTTTTAATTGCTCAGTAAAGTCCCTGGTACCTTATCTGCAACAATACCTAAAGTAAAGGCAAGCAACAACATTTTTATTGCAATATGCGTAACATCTCCAAGCTACAGTAAGTTTATGGTCGTGTCTGCTTAAGAAGAGAGCTAACAGAGGATCAAATCTCTGGCAGATGGTTGTGATGTTGCATTTCTAGCTGTGCTCTAGGCCTTGTGATCCCAACGTGAAGTAGCCAATGGGGTTTACTATCAGTGTGAGAAGTGCTACCAGTCTGTTTCCTTTACATTTAAGAGGCCACACCTGTCCTCTTAAATAAATGGTCCTTTGATGATTTAATCTTATTGATTTAGCAGGTTGCATTGAGAAGCTGTCATTTCATTATGTCCTTCATAATCATGTCATCCATAACCAGCTAACAGATGGAGGGCATCATTATCTGTAGCTCAAACACAGCTCTAGCCCTTATCCCCTGACCTACTCTGTTTCTGCATGCTAAAGGAACTGTGTTGTTTCCAGTGTTGTGCTTATTCTTTTTATCTTTTCAAAGGAACATCATTCATTTAAACGGAATAGGCCCAAAAGTACCCTTTATGAAACGAAGCAGATGAAGCATAGGCTTTTTCAATAAAAACAACAATGGCAGCACCATTAAACTATGCAGTTGTTTGGTTCACTGTGCTTCACTTATGTTAAGAGCTGAAGCTTTTTAAATCTGTTGCTGATCTGAGTCCAGAAGCTCCAACAGTCTGTTTAAAACACAGTGTTCTTAATCATAATGTTTCTCTGTTTCCGTGTGTGACTAAAAGCAAAATAGAGCTGCTGGTAAGACACTGGGATAGCGAAAATTGAAACAAGGAGAATAAGATGATGATGATGCATTTTTCTTTTAAGTTCAATCTACTGATATTTATTTCTCTTAGAGTAATTGCCACCTAAGCAGAAGAAGATGGTTTTTCCCTATTTCAAGCATCATGGAAACAGGAACATTTTAAGTCAGTGGAGGAAATATACCATTTCTGTGGTTCCTGTGGATTAAGTAAATTGATTTCTTACATTAGTAACTTTATAGCATTACAGAACTGATAGTTCTCCTTAACATTGCAGACTGCTTAACACCTAATCCAGCAATTTTTTTTCTTTTTTTAGCATTGCAGCTGTAGAACTGCTAAACAATTCTGCTTAACATAGCAGCCTGCTTATCACCTCATCTAGCAGATTCTGATTTTTCCTTTGGTTTGTTTGAAACGTTAACCTTTTCTTTGTCTTTCTGGTGATAATACTGTGAGAGGACCAGGAACTCATCCCATGAAAGATTATATATAATGCTCACGATCGCTATTAACAGTTCTCTGCTTCTAACTGTAACTCCACTTAGAGAAATGGACTTCTTCCAGTATGAATTAGAGACAAAAACTGTCAGAGTAGAAGCTGTGTACTTTTTTCTTACTGTCTGGTCTGGTGTGCAGAGGGATAAGGATTTGTATGCTGCACTAGATTCCTCCCTCTGCATTTTAGCTGCCACTTACACTCAGCTTAGTAAAGAAGAGTCTATATTTATTGCTGATCTACTGTGAGCCACACAGGTGAGCTAGATAATTAAGCCTTCTTTTCTTTATTCTATGGTTGGGTGGCTCCTAGACATTTCTAATCAGTTTACTTTGAGGAGATTTTTTTTTTTTCCTTCCTGAGATGTTGTTGACTGCTTTTGGTTTAAACAACCTTCTGGAAGAAACAGCAAGCAGTTTTGTAAGAAACTTTTTACACTCTAAAAAGTATTATCTTCATTGTAGTTCCAGAATTGGTTTTTAGTACACTATTTTGTTTAAAATTTGTAATCTTCTTTCTTTCGGAATCTGAACCCACTGGAAAAATTTAGTAGGGAAAACCCCCTGAACCCTAAGATATTCTGCTGATGACTTTAAAATAGTTTAATAACTTGTGTTCATTTTCTTTTTAAAACTTTTTTATGAAATAAAGAATCTTTTAAAAATGTATTTAAGGAAACGTTCTTACTGTAGAGTGAAGTTAAACAGATGCAGTAAGAGTTATGCACAAGCTGAGAATGGTTTATATATTGTCTTTTTTGGGAGGGTAGATGTAGGATATGTTTCAGTTTTGTCCCAAATAAAGCAACTAGTAGTGTGCAATTTTGTTAGGAGAAATTTTCTTTTTATTTAGGTCACACTTGCTTTATGCCAACATCTAAATTTTTATACTGTATGAGTAGAGTGGTAAAAACAAAATGTTTCAGCATTACTACTACCATAATACTTTGTATCACAGCTGCATGAAAATTGCATTCATTGTTGTATTATAGTTTTGAGGACTAGGTATTAGTTATCTTTATGTCTATTCCCTCTGGCCCTACACCAAAGCAGGGAAAATCAATTGTATTTTGTGTTTTAAGCACTGTTCTTGCCATTTTTTTTTTTTATTTGTATCACAGAACGTTCAGGCTTAAAGGCAACAGAAGTGCAGTGACATAAGCAAGTTGTCACTGCTTATGCTAATGGTCTGTTTAAGTTAATAATATCTCAGAGAAATAAGAATCCTCTTTTCACCATCCCTGGTGCTCTGCTGCTGTAGAGCACATGCATCATACCCCAGGAAACCTGAATCTTTTAAAACTCTGCAGGGTTATTGAAAGGCTGCTTCTGTGATGCTGTGGTGTGTCCTGATTGGTACATCCTATCCACAGTGATTGCCAAATGTGCTTCTCTATCATGATATGTCTGCATGCTTGCTATGCTTACTGTGTTTTATTCAAATACACATCACAGTGTTGTGTTGTTTGCATGACAAATACCAGAATATTAAATCTTCAGGGCCACAGAAGAAGGCCTCACAGTGCATAAAAATACAGGTTTACAGATTTATTATCCTGATCTCACAGTTTTTTCCTTTGGGTCTTTATGTCCTAAAAAAAAAATTTAAACTATATCTGAGAAATTCTATATTGACCTAGATTGAAGTGGAAGAAAATTAACACCGTATCCCATGCATGGAACAATCATTTCATAGCACTGCTGATTTAAACAAAGTATACATTCAGTGAAAGTATTGTGGGAAACTCTTTCCAAGTTTATGTTAAAGTCTGATTATATAGACTATGCTTAAAGCTTTCATGGATTTTTTGTGTACTCATATTCTCGAATGTTTTCCTATTAGCCTAAATACTAATCCTGTTGCTGCTTAACAACTGAATGATGAAAACTGCCAGTTTGATTTAAACTGGAAATACTGAGTAAAGTTAAATGGCACATGCAAAGTGATACTTCAGGGCTTTTCTATTCCAATTTGATTTCTACAACAACCATTCAACTAACAGTACATTTCCACCAAAATAATTAGTTGCATTCCTTCAAATACATCCTCTTTCTTGTAATGGCAAGGCCACTCAGTATGCTGTAATCTTGACAAGTCAAAATTGTCTGAAAAAATCGTCAGTATAAGAATTTTAAAATGTGAAACCATATTTTCAAACTAAAACCTGTCAAAAAGGTAGTTTAATGCAGTTTAAAGACAGGGAAGAGTTGAATTCAGATGGTGTTAGATTAAGATTCATACATTGAGAACAAATTAATTTGTTTATCAGTGTTACCTTTTATTACATACACATAGAATACTGTAAAAGTTGAAAGTAAATTCACTCTTATGCACTTTATTTTTTTTTGCATTCTTCTTAGAAAACCAAAATAACTGCAAACATTTTTGAGTTTTAATTCTAACTGATGCAGTTGTTTAAATTGTGAATATTGAAAGAAAATGTCTATGTGAAAGTATTCTTTCTGCTATTTAAAAGGAATTACAAAATTTCTGTGGTCTAAGAATTTTCAAAATCATCCTTTAGAAAATACAAGTATTGGACCGGTCTGGAATTAACCAAAATCATAAACTCACATAAGGGTAACAAAGGGAATATTCTAAATGCAAAGAAGGATATAAAATTATGCTGCCTAGCATTACTTTGTGTATTATAAAGTGCTAAGACCTTGTACTTGCAGTACATATAAATGGCACAGTGCATTCTAAGGAACATTAGAAGTGTGTTGCAAGTTTTGGGCCATTGTTATTTTTCCAAAGTCTCCAAAAAAATATATATATTTTTTTTAACAAAAGAGTAATGTACAGTATACCTCCTTATGCAAGTGTTACTGATAGAAATTGTTACATTTTCTTTAAATAAACAAAAGGGACAAAATCTTTTATTTGTATTTTTCAAATAAAATGTGCTCTTTGCTATGGTGATGGGTTATTGTATTCCTCACCACAACCAGAATGTGTTATTTTGTCTTCACTCCTATAGTCTATACTCACCAAGGAACCAGAACATCTAAAGACTCTTTGTCTTTACAACTCGTGTGTGACACAGTTGTATTAATGAGGCCAATGTCAGAAACGGTATGGGAACTTGAACTGGATCTGTAATTCCTGATATAGCCCCTTGGTTGTGCCACTATTTCAAAGACTCTCTCACATGATTATTGCTCCAGATGGATAGGGATGGAGAGAGACACCGTAAGATACTTTACAACAGACTGCAGTATAGCTGCTAAATGGTTCATTACTTTTACTTGTGGCAACTGTTCCTCTCCAGCCATCACTGTCCTGAAACTGAAATACAGTGGCATAGGATGAATACATTACCCACATGAGTGAATTGGGGAATTGCACATCTATGAATCCAGATTGGTGGTAAAAGCCATGGTTATTATCCTAAGTTGACACAGAAGACAAAAACAGGCAAGGACATTTATAATGATCAAGCTCAGCCACAGGCAATGCAAGTGCAAAGGAATCACTCATTCTTTCTCAAAGGAATTAAAAGGCTTTATCAACAAATTCTGTGTTAGAAAATAACGATACCATGGCTCACAACAAACTTGTTGCACAAAAGGCTGTCTTTCCCAGACTGAAATTAAAAAAAATAGTGCTAGGGTAGACAGGAAATGGAAGTAGAATTTTCTTGTTGAACCCTACTTACTCTATTGTCTATGGGCCAATTTAGATTGTGTACCACCATACTATGCAATTTTCACATGTGCCTCACCACAGATCCAGAAAAAAAAATATTATGGTAAGATAATATTTGCAAGATAAATATTGTCAGCCTGAATCTGAATGCAAGTTCAGGGAGGTTTTGTGGTATTTCTTTTGGTCTTCAGTTGACATGTTAAACTTTCAAAAGAATTTTTAGAAATATTTTAGATAATATTTTCTATTTAAGATTGAATTTTCTTTTCCTTTTATTGTCTTAGCAAAGCTTGCTATCATCTTATATTATCCTGAAATTGATTTTTAGTTTATTTGGAGTCCATACTACTTCTATATATGTGGCAAATATATTATTTATGCTTAGGTGCAGAGAGTCTTCAAAAGCTAGAACGTTTGGCTTGTGAGTTTAGCAGACTTTTTCTGTGGGCTTCATGATTCCATATAACATTTTTGTGTCCTTGTAACTACTCACAAGTCCATCAAGGAAGTCCCAAAGATCAAACAAACTTTCCACTTTAGCTGTCTCTTAATCTGGTTTGTTCTGGAAGTATGTGCAACACAGCATATTACAGCTGATAGGCAGTCAGGACCTGCAGAAACATACTCCAGCAGAGATACCCTCAAAGCAAATATGGACATTGGGATTAGCACTCTTAGAGGATCATAGGGCACACAGACCTTGGAAGGTGTTAGAGTCCTGGCCAAACCTGAATAAAATCAGGGTCCACAGGAACTTCCACCATAGCAGACCTTGTCATCATATATGCTCAATGTGCAAATACCTGGTGAGCTCAATGGAAATCTCAGTAAACGTACATGTAAATAAGTGAACTGCTCCAATATCAGAACTGCCACATCTCCTGCTAGAGTTCTGGGTGGGAATTAGTCTTAATACATTTGTCAGTCTAACAGTGTGACCACAATTCTGACAGTTCTAACACAAAACTTTACCTATCACATTAACTGTCTTGAAACAAATTCAATTGCTCTCAACCTTATTCTTAAGACTATGTATTGTTTCTTTAAATCTGTATTAATATCCTTGGTTTAAGGGCAGTTCTTCCCTTTATCTTCTGGAATTGATCTGGGGACAAAGCACCAAAAATTAAAATTCAGCCCTGTTTTGAAGTCTCGAGCACACACATCTCACAGACAGTTTCATTATTGGATTTGGGCTGGGCAAAAATCAAACACAGCTCGTACATGAAAAGTAGAGCTCACTCTTACTAAGCAAACTATTTTTTTTTCTGCTAATGTAGGTCTATTGATTTAAAACTATGCTTGAAGTGAAAAAGTGTATGAAAGTGCACACATACTGATTATGTCACAGAAACCACGTTTGGATGTCTCAAAAAGTCGTAAACACAGCTCATAATCTGTACTATTTAAAAACTATATTAACTATTTTGAAATCAAACTTGTATTTTCCAGATAGTTTTAATGCTTTGTGGTACATAAATTTTCATCTGAGAAATGCTCACATGGAGCAGAATAGTTAAGAGATCCAAATCTTTTTATCTCTAGCTGCTCTAACTATTAAAAAGGAGAAAACTTGAAAATATGTTTCTTTATTATACAAATTGGATTATCAGCTCTGAAAAACAAGTCTCTTGCATATGATGTTGGTGACAATAAAAATAATTATGTTATTGTTCTTTCTTACTTGTTTTTAGCATAATTTTTTTTAATGCAGGCTGCCAAAGTATGCCTTAAGTGTTGACTAAATGGGTTATATAACTGCAATTTTCTGAAAGAAGGAAATGAAATGTAAAGTAAAATTCTCAAATCTTGTATGTGAAACAGAAACTCAGACTCTTTAGGTGTATCAGAAACCATCACCTCATAAACATATTCTATTTCATGTAGTGCGATTTAAGAAAAAAAAGCCCTCTAATAATCACTTGATGCTGTGTCCTTTCCAAATGACCCTTTCATTTATCTTTATCAATAGGTTTTCTTACTTTTTCAGTAAGACTCACTACACTTTTTTGACAAACTTTCTTCTTTTGATTTCCTCAGAACATTAAGAAGTCAATTCTGTTGAATTTGACGGAAACTCGGTCAGAAGGACAGTTTTTTGACCAAGTCCGGGATAGAACTTCCCACCAAAACCTGCAAGGACTAATCAGTAACTTACCGGTCAAAACACTTTATCATGGATGTGCAAGACTGACTTCAGAGCAGGATGTTAGATGGGGATCTCCCACTTCAGCTATTCCTTTATCATAATCCCACTTGAAGTTTCAATGAATTTTTACTATTTGTTTAATTCATATTTTGGGTAAAACAACATTCTTGTTTTCTCTCAAGCTCTGTGGGGCTGAACGATCCTGAAAACATGAGTTATATATTTTTCACTTTGTACCCTGCTTTACCGTTCATCTTTTTTTTTGTTTTTTTCCTACCCCCACAGGCCCCCTTTTGCATTGGATGCTTGAAGAACTGCAGTATAGTAACTTAGGTTAAGAATATCAGGGGAACCTAGGAATAAAGCTTCATCTCTCTGAAAAAATTGAGATACTTTTCAGTGGTATCTGATGCCAAATGTACTAATCTTCATTTTTGTACCCTGGGGCAAACATTTAAATTGGACTTTATCACAGCTGAATTCCTTAACATTTTTTCCCTGCATGATATTACAAAATTCAAATCACCTTCTATTTTAACTTAAAAAGTGGTTTTAAGCTGGTTTTAAGCATTTATATTTTCCAAGACCCCAGTGTCCAAGGTCACATAGAAAATGATATTATTTGCCTAAGTAATTACATTAAAGCCAAGATTTCTGATTTCAGTGTTACAAAGAAAAGACTTATAAGAGAGGGAAGGGAATTATAGGAAGCATGAAGAGCAATGGAAGGGTAGTAGAGTAGACAACAAACACCACAGGACAGATGTGATTACACAGAAATGATCAGAAATATGTCACAAAAGAAAATACATAGTGATACAGGACAGATTTTTCAGTGAGGTTTTACAATTGGTATTGCAAATTTTATGAAATAAAATTGCAAGATTTTATGACTAGTCCCCTTCAAGTTAATAAAAACCCAAGTTATATGTGATATATAATGGGGATAGATTAAGAAATCCGGAAAAAAATACTGTGGAAAATGGACATAATTAAAAACTATTTATTTGTTTCTTGTTGTGTTTCTTTACACTATTCAGGCCATGCTATTTTCTATTGCTGGTATTGCAAATAACCCACACTGCTGGATGTGTCATATACACACAGATTTCCACTGGTGCACCTAGGTTTTGGCTTGCTAATATGACACGCATTTTGAAAGTATTTAGTTTGTTTTGCAGGAAGTTTTGGACTGTACTTTTCTAATGAAAAACTGCTACAACTTCCTCACTTCTGGAGCAGAATTTTAATTTTTCTGATAAAGATTATAGATTGCTAGAACAGTGACAAAAGCTACCCAGATTGCTTCTGGGTGACTTGATATATCTGGTTATTTACAACAGAAAATTTATGGATGAGCAAAAGTCCTTACACTTTTTTGAAATTGATAAAGGATAATGACACGATGTACGCAGGAAAGAGGAATAGCCATATGGGATCCAGTAATAATGGACATGAAACTGCAGTTCACTTAGTGATAAGAAAGCTCTTTCTATATGCAATTATATAGAATTGAGGTCAAATATTTTGTATATAAGAACAGTACAGTAAAAGAAAACTTGTTCCTTGAGCTTAGTAAACTAGTTCCTTGAGCTTTATAAAAGCAAAATTCTGTTCCATGAAAAAAAAGATGATGCATCCATAAACAAAAATACTTTTCCTGTCTCTATCATTGATTCCCTATCTGTCCTTCAGAAAATACCCTAATATATGCCTATTAGCAAGGAATTAATACTTTTTTCCAGTCTGGAATTAATCAGACCCCACTTTTCATATATGCTTTCTTGAAATCAATACTCTCCTTATATAAATGTACTCTAAACAGAAGATGCTGAAACAAAAGGTACTGAAGCTTCAAAGTCATAATTTCTGCTAAAAACCTAGAACCTTAAATCTAAGTGATTTAGAATCTCAACTTCAGCTTTCAAAGTCCCTTTTTGTTAGATACTTCAAGAAACTGGGGCGAAAGTGTTGTAAAAGATCAAAATCTATACATTCTATTCTGCGAATATTCTTAAGAAGTGTCTAGGAACTTCCACAAACAGCAAAATCAAGTGAACACAGTGATTCCTAGGATATGCAAGCTAAAAGTAAACCTAGTTTATATAGAAGGCTAATCGTCTAGGTTTTCCTGAAAGTGTCAACAAGCCTTTAAATAAAGGTAATATGGTTTAGTCACTTGGATTTCCAGTAAGATTTTGATAAAGTCTTTCATCAAACTTATGATAGAAGAACATGATCTTAAAGACTGATTTAAGAACAGGAAGAAATATACAGGGCTAATTTGTAAGGCTTTTCAGTGTAAAGAGTACTATTAGGCATTATTTTAGGATTGGAATTGTTTGATAGAGCCAAAGATAATCTAGAAAAGCAAACTGTGACTACTTGCAAAGCAATCAGTGGATCATTACTGCATGAACTGAAGTTGTGGTTGAAACTGAAAAAAATGCAAGGTAATAGACACAGGCAAAACCTACCCAAAATGCACCTGTGCCATCAGCTCAGAATAAATTTATTACTCAGGGAGAATATTTTGAGTTGCTGTTTCTAACTAAATATCTGCTAGGTAGTGGCCAAAACCAACATAAACAAACCTGGTATTAAAATTTATTTGGTAATTAGAGAAAAAACAATTTAAATTGTCATTATGCAATTTCAAAAATTCAGAGTGATTCCACATTTCAACTACTTAGTAAAACAGTCTAGTCTCATTCGAAAAACAAGAGAAAGCACACTGAAATCAATAAAATGGTTAATAGTTGTGAAATAGTATGCATATCAGGAGTTTTTAAAAGTTAGGACTCTTCAAAATGGAAAATAAATGAATGATGGGAATAATATCTAATAAGTCAAAAATTTCAAAATTACAACTGACATATGGAAAATAAACAGAAATCTACTATTATTATTTTTCACAATAGAAAAGTAAAAAGAAAAAAATAAGAACTATAAACCAAGCTTTTAGTTAACAGATTTGAAATAAACAAAATTAGATAATTTTTCACATGTCATACAACCAAGTGGTAAAAGTGAACAGATGATAGAGTCTTTTTTCCATGACAGATGTGGCTTTGGAAGTCACACAGCTGCAATTTTTTCTTAGTTACGGTGTTGCACTATTTTCCTGGTTTTTTGCCTACTGACAAAGAAAAAAAAAAAATCCGGCTTCTGACAAAGAGGAGAGCTACTAAAAATGAGACCAAGTATCAATAGCATTAAAACTGGTTCCAGTGTTTCATGCCTAACATTTTGGAATACAAAGAAACCATCAACTAATTTCCAGCTCTTTAATTCTTACCTCCATCCTGTTCTGTATCTTTTAAATCTGCCAGTCACCCAGTTACAGATGTAGTTCATGAACCTTCTTCAGCTGACTTGCTTCATCCGTAGATAACGCCAGTCAGGAAAATGAACTCACAAGTTCATTTAAAGTCCAATGAATTATGAAATGGAAGTCAAGAACTGCTGGCCTCTACTCATCCTGTACTGTCCGCAGGCTTCTATTATCCCATTCAAAATGCTCTGAAGTGAGTCATTACTTAATTAAATTACTGAGACCTGTGATGACAGAGAAACCGCATAAAATATTCAGAGAATCAGTTTTAAAGACAAATAGAAATGTGAACCACTACGTTTCTCAACTATTAATCACATCACCTGTGACACTCAGGGAGTTCTTTCCTTTTATGCATGAGGTTGTAGCTGACAAAATACCTGTTGAGAAACTAACTCAGCTACATGTTTTATTGAGCCTTAGGTTAGCTCAAAGACAACTTTGAAAGCAATGATTCCAATTATATATGTTAAAACTTGAGACATTCAAAGCAAACCCAAGTAACCGTTTAAATCCATCCATTGCCAAAAGTGGTAATTTAGAAGAATACTTTGAACTATCACATCTTTTTCTCCAATGTGATAAATTAAAAGAAAGGAAATGAATATTTTAAGCATATGAACTTATAAATTTTACATTGTCCATGTAGTAAGCAAATAAATTATTCACATTATGCAGAAAGAAAAGAAACGTGTGGCCAAAACACATTTACTTCTTACCTGCAAATTAGTGATTGGTTTTATTATAATTACTCCTCTTCTTTCCAGTGCCTAAACTTTTAAAATAAATTATCCTTAGTTATATTCTCTGATAAAATTTTATACTGTCTATGTAAAAATACACTGGTTTTTAGGGAAAAAAATGATGCTTACTGAGAAAAAAATAGTCATGCATTTAATTTAACAAAAGACAATATAATCATATTGATTATAGTAAAATATATGTATGGGACTAGGACTATAAATTGCTCTATGGAGGTCTTTCTGTGTGTAAGCATTTCAAGTAAATGCATTAAAACTTAAAATTCTCACTTCCTCTTGCAGAATGAAGATTGTGTTCTTTGCTTACTGAGAGTTTATTGCTAATACACAAAAATTCTGTGGGTATTGATTGTTTTGCAGTGAGCTATTTCTTCTTTCCTTCTTGATAATCGGAAATTTTTTTTTTCTTCTCTTTAAAATTCATCATTCCACCCAAGCTTGTATCTAGCTTGCAGCATTTTATTAGCTCTGTCAATGTCATTTGCAAATGTGACAGCTACCACCCATGGTTAACAGCTTATTTATTTATATAGAACTGCACCAATATACTGGCCAAAATAATCATAAGATCCAGTTAGAAATGGGCATTTATGTGCTTCTGCATAAAATGCAGGAGAAAATATTGATAATTTAAATAAACAACTGCCTGTTTAATTTAGAGTAATTTGAATATTCTAAGGTAACAGCCTTATACTACAAAGTTCTGCTTACAGATCCAATTTTACTCAGTAGATCAGATCCCCTGCTTCCTCAGAGTCACACCACACATACATCCCCCTGATATGCTGTTTCATTTTAAGCGTGTTAAATATATGGTAAAATTACAAACTTGGTTGAATAAAGAGTAAGAAGCAGTGTCCTAAAGAGAGAAGCAGAAAGTCATACCAGAGCAACAAATTGCACGCACTTGTGTGAAACTAGACAGATTTTATTCTTGTACTAAAATGTTTCAATGTATCATCTTTACTGTTGTGTTTATTTGATAAAAGCAAAGGGTTTTTTCCATCAAACTAAAAAAAAAAGTCTGATTGGTGAGGTATACTAACTGACTTGGATATTCTTTTTTATTCATTTGGGATAACACTGGAGCTAGATTATTTCTGTATGATGTATTTATATTTATGTGTCTGTTTTTTAGGATGAACCACAAGACTGAAGGGACCATTTAATTCTGGGATGTCTCCCCTGCTCTGCTGCTTCCATTTGAAATAAGCTCAAATTTGCTTTTTGTTCAAAGATGCTACCCTGATAGCCTTCCTGGGGGAAAACTGTTTTGCATTCCAAGATGTTGGGGACATAATAGGGTAGAAATGGCAGTGGGAGGTGTGGGCTTAAAGGGATTTAATTTTCTGTTTCAAAAAGCCTTACAGAGCATACAGAATATTATGTATGGGGAAAATATGACTGACGTGTGATATTCAACATCTTTTATTCAAAAAATTTCTATTTTAACCACTCTATATGAGACAAAATGTAGATAACTGTCTGTAAATCAAGGCTATGGTGTTAAAAGAGATAATGACAGGTTTTGTCCTTCTGTCCTGCAGAAGCACATTGGTAGGCTGACCTGCATCAGAATAGCACTTCTCCTGAAGCCTAAATATTGTGCAGCTGGGCATGATGAGCTATCTTTTGTATATTGTTGGATGGAGTGAAACTGCTTCCCAGCAGGGATTTCTAAATGAATTTTTGCTATAAGTCACACATCCAACTGCAGTGTATTCACACTGTTGTCAGAGACACAACACTAAGAAAGAGGTTTCTGTATGAAAAAGTCACACAGTTCAGCACTTGAGAGTCATGGCTGTTGATGTCTTATCATGGAATATAGGCATGACAGAACAAGAAGCTCTGCTTTTCTGTACTCCTGGGAGCTGAAGTATTCATTTATGTTGTTTGGCACTTACACCTCTGTCTAGTAGGCGACTTGATTTCATTTGTTAGCCTCAAGACTAGGTGGAGAAGGTCCAGACTCCCCTAATACAATTCCACTGGCTAGTTTTTCTTTTTATTTGTAAGTAAATTTGATTTTAACTTAATGTATTATTTGGCTCTCTGGCATGGTGGAAATAAAAACAAATAGGAAATGTAGAGCAGAAAAACATTTCCTGAACTTCTCTGTTTTTCTTATATTCCCCAGTTAGTGGAAAATAAAGCATTAGAAACTCAAATGCTTTCAAAAACTTAATGCTTAATTTTTGCTATAAAGTTTGGGCAGACAATTGTATAATTATTTATGTTAATGTGTTCTTGTGCTTAACTTGCCAACCATGAGCTGGGGTCACCCCTGTCCCAGTGATGCTACAACAGGGCTGGTCTCCATCTCCCCATGGCCCAATGCTTCCTGGCCATAGGCACCACCAAGCACCCACTCTCAGGCCCAAATCCTGTCCACTCCACCCAGGGGTCACCCCTGCAGCCCACCCTTACTATCAAAGTCTGGACATCTGGACACAACACAGCCATGATTCATCCATGATTTTAATATGCCTGGCATTCGTTTTTCAGAGACTCCTATGTGATTTCCAAAAGACTTTTTCATCTCATCCCTATCTTGTCCAGTCTAACTTCTATAAAAGCCAGTAAGAACGCTACTGCCCTTTGGACAGCCCTTTGAATTAACTGTGCCTACAACCTGAATTCCATAAACTTAAGAGTAGCCCCTCAGGTTTACTGGTCAGACAAGAAATGGCCTTGGATGATGCAACATTTACCCAGTGTACTGGGTCTGCATGGGCAGGTTTTGGTAGTGGGGGCCACAGTGGTGGCTTCTGTGAGAAGCTTCTAGAAGCTTCCTCCATGTGAAGCAGAGCCAATGCCAGCCAGTTCCAGGACAGACACACTTCTGGCCAAGGCTGGGCCAATTAGAAATGGTGGTAATATCTCCGTAGTAACATGCTAAAGAAGAAGAAGAAAAAAATTGTGCAGTTGTAATTGCAGCTGGAGAAGACTGAGATCAGAACATGTAAGACGTAAGAACTCTGCCCAAGATCAGTGGAGAAGGAGGGGGAGGAGGTGCTGCAGGTGCAGGAGCTGAGACTCCTCTGCAACCTGGGGTGCAGACCATACTGAAGAAGCTGTGCCCCTGCAGCCCATGGAGGAGCATGTGGATGCAGAGGTCCACCTGCAGCCCATGGAAGAAACCCACACTGGAGCAGGGGGACTCCTGAGAGGAGACTGTGAACATGTGGGAGGTCTTTGCTGGAGCAGGCTATTGAGAGGGACCTGTGGATGCATGGAGAGAGGAGCCCAGTGTGGAGCAGGTTTCCTGGTAGGACTTATGACCCCACGGTCCTGAAGCACCTGAAGGACTGTGCCTTAAGAACTGCATCCATGGAAGTGTGACCCATATTGCAGAAGTTTGTGGAGAATTGTTGCCCATGAGAGGGACTAATTGGAAAAGTTCATGGAGAACTTCCAGAACAGAAGGACTCCTCTCCCTCAGCAGCAGCAGGAACAACATGCAATGAACTGACTGTAACCCCTATTCCCTGTCTCTCTGTGTCGCTGGGCAGAGGAGCTCAAGCTGGGATGGAGGGAGGGGTGGGGTGAAGGTGTTTGACAGTCTTATTTTGCTTCTCATTATCCTGATTATTTCTAGTAATAATTTCAGTTAATATCTCTAATACAAGTTGGTTTTTTTCAGTGATGGTATTTGATGAGTGATCTTTCTCTGTCCTTATTTCAACTTATGAATCCTTCATTATATTTTCTCCCCCTTGTCCAGCTGCAGAGGGGAGTGATAGAGATGCTTTGGTGGGTGTGTGGCATCCACCACCTAGCTATTCTTATTTTGTTGTTTTTCATAGCTTGAGGGCAGCCGAGGTGATTTAATACATCTAGCTCAGAGAATATATTAGATGTTTTTCTGCTTGGCAGCAAAGCATAGTTACCACACAGGACTGCAGAAAGGAAAAGTCATTCTCTCCTTGCCATTAGATTTTGCCACTCCTATAAACTTCAAACTGAATCTGAAATAGCACAAACAGAAGTGTGATCAATTTCTCAGTGTGAATGAAGATAGAGGAGCCTCTAAAACATAACATGATAAAAGCTATGAACCACAACAAAAACCTCCTCTGTATTGAAAAAATCCCCCCATTCTTTGTACAGTACTGCCATAGTATGTGCCGGAATAAATCATGAATATTGCATAATATATGTTCAGAGCATAGTACATGGTGTAATTCCTGAGTAAGTTGTTACTGTACATCACCACTTGTAATGGTGTTTGCCATAGGACAATATAAATTTTATTTCAGGCATAGGAAAAAAATACTATTTTCTTGTGCCTTTAAATCTAATTGCTTAGAATATTCTATAAAATTCCATGTAGTTTTGTGCAGAGAACAAGACAACAAGAAATTCTTTCTTTAGTCTATTTTAAACATTGCTTCCTCTACCTCTCATTTTCCACAGCAGTGATCAAGGCTCAGAAAAGCTCTTGTAACACTTTTCAGATAGGTTCAGTCATTTTTGTTTTACTTGATGGAGATTACTATTCCCATGTGTTGTGTTAGCAAAGTAGTCATGCAACACATTTGAAGCTTGAATTAGAAGTCCATTTTTTCCCCCGAACAAGATTCATAAATAAAAAATATCTTCTCTGAATAAAATTCAGGTATTACACTGAAGGGAGAAGGCTTTATATGTTAACAGTGTCAAGACTCAACGATGCATAGTAAAATGGCTACACGAGTGATGAAACTCAGATTTCAAGCTTAATTCTCCAACTTTCATTTTAAAAGAATGCTCCAGTTTACTCAGTTTTCTTAGGATTTCCATCAGGATCAGTTCAATTTTATTATGCACGTGCACTAAATAGAAGCCTTGGATATATAGGGTACCTTTCTGTACCTTAAATCATCACTCATAGGGTAGTCCCACTGCCCTAGAGGAGATGACTTTCAGAACATTATATCTGAGAGACAGCATTAGGTGACATCTAGATGCATCCATTTATCACTCACCCACTTTTCCTCCCCCTGACTCTAAAGTTCATTCAGCAGGTTGTATCCTACTTCATCCTCGTACACCTAGCTGACTGTCAGCGGTAAAGAAGTGAAAACTGTTACCAATCTTTGGGATCTCTTTAAAATGATCTGTTGAATGCTGCCAAATCACATCGGTCCCTTCAGCTGTCAAAGGAATGCAGTTGTCTAGACTATGGTCTTTCCAAGAGCTGGTGGTTCTGTTAGTTCCCTTGAAAAAACACTGACAATTGTACACATTCAGTTCACATCAGTTTGGCATTTTAAGGAAGGTGTCCATACACTCTTCAAAAGATGAAAAAATGACTATAAAAAAGTAGACTTGAAGACAAAAGTAGGTTAGAAAGAATTGTCTTGGTTACGCATATAGGCCTGTTAAAAAAATAAAAATTAAAAATAACCTGCTATAGAAGTTCAGAATCTGCTTTATATTTCTTAGACAATTTTCCTATCAAAAGTCAGACTTCATATTCTGGGAAATACAGCCACTTTCAGAAATTACAAGTATGTCAAATGAAGCTTATGAAATAATTAATTGTACAGATTTGCACAGATCAAATTGAGAAAGTCCTCTGTCCTGCTATATTCATCTTTGGTACTATTAACTGACTACGTATCAGCTAGACACACAGAACATCCATGAAAAGTTACAGCTCATTAAATATTTTTCTGTGCTGAAACAACAGTTGATTTCCTTGCTATTTTACTAATGTGTTTACCAAGGAGAGACACACTGTTTTTGCTCATTATGTCAATAGAGCTGAAACTCTGTTTCTGTGCAGGTGATGGCCTCTCATGTATTTGTAAGTAGCTGAAAGCTTTAAAATCCCTTAGCTGGCTTGATTAGACAGCAACCCTTTGTCTGTCATTGATTTCAGGATCTAGAGTTTATTAGCAGGTCACCAGGGTACTTTTTTCCCTTTGAATTGTTGGCCATTACCCAATTTAGACAACTAAATACTAAATCAAATCAGAACCAATGTTGTTCTCTTTTAAAAGATTTCAGTGTTTCTTTTTCTTTTGTATAGTTACAGAATTTTCATGTGTATACTAGTTCTTTAATGTATTTTACATGCATATGTGCTAATTCTAGAATTTTTATTGATTTTTTTAATACTGGAATGCAAGTGAAAAATAAATGGTGACACAGTATGGATTTCAGTTAAAGGTTAATCCATTTTAAAGGCTTTTAATTAAAAAAAACCCTAAACAACGAAACAAAACCAAATGAAAAACAAACCAAAGGGAAAAAGCCAAACAACATATTACTAAAGTAAAAGCTTAAAAAGCGATTTGCAGCATGCCATATCACTCCTTTCTGAAAACAGAACCAGAATGACAGGTTTTCTGTGTAGTACTTACATGGAAAGAACATTCAGTGAATGAAGTGAAGAGGAAAAAGAAGGGTTACATTCTGCAGATTGGTGGCTGTAGCATGGCTGTGCATAAAGCATTGATTGAAGGCACTGGAAGCAGAGTGCTGTGTAGAGCATCTAACAACTGTGTAAACAAGAGAATAAAATGGATGCTGTCCAACAGAGCTTGCAGCACCTCCTGGTTTGGTGCCGTTTGCATACTTGGTAAGTGTACCTGCTATTCCATCATTATGGAGCTTGAAAATAGCGGATAGTACGATTGCCATCCAATTTCCATATAAAAGCACTCAACCCATTATTTGTACTTCTGACTGTGATGTTCAGCTGGCCATTCTCTGGACAGTTTCCTGATCATTTCTGCACTTGTTTGATTGAGGCTGCAATCAGATTATGTTCCCCTAACACTGCCCAGGAATGCCACATGAAAGAGCATCCCAGTCTTTACTTGTGTCTACACATGTGAAACATTTTCTTTATTCAAAAGTGTTAATGCATTGTAGAAGGTGTAATATTGGATAGACAGAGAAGTATCTTCACCAACTGGGTTTTGGATGATATGAATAAGTTGCAGGATTATCTTCTTCCAGATTTTGCTGTGAATTGGACCTGAGCTGATTGATACATATTATTTTCAGTCTTTTTGTTTGATTGTTTCAGACAGGCAAAATCATAGAATTATAGAATGGTTTGGGTTGGAAGGGACCTTTAAAGGTCATCTAGTTCCAGTCTCCAGCAGGGACATCTTCCTCTAGATCAGGTTGCTCATAGCCCAGTCCAGCCTGCCCATGAACACTTCCAGGGATAAGGCATCTACCACATTTAGGGACAATGTATGCCAGTGTCTCCCCACCCTCAATATCTAATTTAAATTGACTCTATTTCTGTTTAAAACCATTACCTCTTGTCTTATCACAACAAGCCCTGCTAAAATTTTGTCCCTGTGCTTCTTAAAATCCACTTTCAGATCTGAAAGGCCACAGTCTTTCTCATCTTCTCCAGGATGAGAAACCCCAACTATCCCAGCCTGTCCTCATAGGAAAAGTTTTCCATTCCCTTTATTATTTTTGTCACTCTCCTCTGGACCTGCTCCAACAGGTCCTAGTGCTGATGACCCCAAGCTGGATGCAGTTTTCCAGGTGAGGTCATATGAGAATGGAGCAGAGGGGCAGAATCCCCTCCTTTGCCCTCCTGGCCATGCTGCTTTGGATGCAGCCCAGGACACATTTGGTTTTCTGGGTTGTGAGTGCACATGGCTGGGTCATGTCCAGCCTCTCATCCACCAGCACCCCCAAGGCCTTCTCAACAGGACTGCTCTGAATTTGTTCATCTCCCAGTTGAACTAGAACTATTTCTAGTTTTCTTAGATATTACATATTTTCCATTTGTCAATAACAAGACTTACTTACTTTAATGCTGCAGGATTAGGGCTCATGGACAAGATAAATTGATCTAATTAATTGTTATTTTCTGGATCGTTAAAGCATCAGGAAACTAACTGATCTTTTCCTACATTATCAAGCCTTCTGATGAGAAACAAAACTTTTTTAAATTATAATTTTTCACTCTAGAGTAGTTGTATTTATTCTGGGGAACCTTTCAAAAAGTCTCCTTTTTTTATTCTGGACCTTCCTGCTAAAGGGTGTATATCTGAGCAGCTATAACCACCACCCCTGCAGCCTCTCTTCAGCTACCAAAATCTTGCAACATAAGATAAATACATTCATTCTTGTCTGTTGCTTTTGATGAATAAGATGACAACAGTAGTCTCTGTACCTTTTTTTTTTTTTTCTGGTTTAAAGTTTCCATCTCTAAATAGCAGAAAGCAATAATCTCATTTGATTTTTATGAAAATTCATGCAATATTTTCACTATTTTATGAATATGATTTTAATTGGCATCAATAACGAAAAAAGTTTTTACAGTTACAGTTTTTCTATATTGTAATTCTGTTTATCTTTCCTATTATAGAGAAATATAGATTGTATTTTCCTCCACTCATTTCTGTAACTCATTTCAAAACATAATCTTTTTCATGTATTGAGGGAAATGTAACAAACTCAGTAATTGTTTTGACACATACCTTAAATTATGAGGTAAGACATGTAATTTCAAAACATACTCCTATCTTTTTTCCATTTGTTAAATGACCTGAGACAAGAAGGAAAATTAAGTACTTTATCAAAAAAGACTACATTTGTTTATAATTCCTCTGGTAAAAGAGCATTTGTCATATCTCCCTCTTCTCCCCCATCTTTTCATCCTGAACTACAATTCCATCATTTGCTTGACTGACTTTCTTGTACTTTGACCTTTGGTTTAGTCATGCAGTGTGAAAAGTATTAATCTGGCACATGCATTCAGGTGTGATCTGTTTGCCTATAGAGCCATGGCTTCTCTGCCTCTCATTTGTCTTAATAATACAGCTAGAAGAATTAAGAAGCCCAGTCAGGTCACATCAGTTAATGGACTGTTCTTGTCACAGCCCAAATTTTCTTGTTAGAGGCAGAAGGGAATAATTTCAATGTTAGATCTCTTCTGGACATTATCTATCTGTACACTTTCCCCCTCCCTTGCAGCTCTCCTGTCTAAACCATCACTGACTTTAATTAATATCCCCTCTTTCTTTCTTTGAGTCAGTGAGCCAGCAATAACCAATGATGTGTCATTTTCTGTTACACTATTTGTATGCTAGTATCTTGAGCATGGCATTAGATCCCATTCTGCAGCTGAAGATCTACTGTTTATTGTTATAGACCATTGAAGGAAAGTCAAAGTGCTGCTTTTTAAATATTTTTTTCTTAAATTTGCCATGTTTTGTTGAAGAAAACACCAATTAAATTACTAGGTAATTTATTTATATTAGCACTGAATTCACAGTATAAAATGATAATAGACTTAGACCACTCTAACGACAGGATATGATCCCTAATTTCACTACAAAAAGATTAATTTCAGCTGAGTTTTTGTCATTAACTTAGTAAAATGGGAATACATCCTTTAATTTTATTAAGATTCAGATTAAAATCTAAGGTGTCTTGGAAAGAAACACGATTGAAATTGGGTGAGACATCTGTTCCAGCACTGCTCACTCTCCTTATAATTTAAATGGTGTCTTTTTTTTTTCCCCTTCATTTTTTAAAGCCTATAGCCTGCTTCCAATCTTGCTTTCAGGAGGCAAAATTTTATATCCTTTATATCCTGTCCTGGTTTTGGCCCACATCAGCAGGAGGGGGCGTGGCTAAAACTGTAATGTTATTCGATAGAGAGGATGTTCAGAATGACGTAAAATCCTTGCTTCCTCAGAGACTTAATATGGGACACTAAATCTAAAAACTCAGTACTGAAAATCTTAACCACAGTTGATTTCAAGACAATTATAAAAGCTTCTTTAGAATTCAAGAACTGATTAAAATTAAAAGCTGATATTTACTTTATATACTCAAGAGAGGCAAATTAGTTGTCATATTGTAAGTCAAATTTAAATTTTGAGTTATTCATTCTATAACTCTCTGATTTATAAAGTCAAGAATTATTTTTGAAGCCTTTGCTTATTTCAGGTATATCCCTGGCATATGACTGGTTTTGTTTAACTATTTCTAATATTTCATGTTTAAAAAAGTATGACTGTGTAGTGGTTTGGTCTAAAATACTCATTACTGTTTATCTTCTGTGAGATAAGAACTAGGAGAAATGCAAAGCAGGCACCAAACTTGAAAGAATATAAGGAAGTTTATTAACAGACCTAAAAGAAGGGGAAAAAAAATTATACCACCTTCAGAACTCTCCTCCTCCCCCCACCTTCCTCCCTTCTCCCACTGACAATGTAAAAAGACAACCCTTAAGATGTTCAGTCTGCTTACCACTTCCATAATAACCTTGTTCAGTCCATTTAGAAAGAGAAGTCTCTTCTTGCTCATGCTATGAAAACACTATCACAACGAGACAGCCACCCACTTCCAAATATTGTTCAGTCCATTTAGGAAGAGGAGTCTCTCTGCTCGCATGTGAGTCCCTTCCCCCGACCTGCAGCTTTTCCCGCAACTGCTTTCGAGGGTCCACTCTTGAAGTTTTTTGGGGTACAATTTTAAGGTTGAGCCGTTCAGAAACAAAAATCCAGAGGTCCTTCTCCTTCCCTGGGAGCAAAGGGTCTTCCTCATCTTCATCGTTAGGACTATCTCTGGGAGCATCTCTAGGGACTGAGGTTTTCTCCTTTCCCGTTTGGAGCAAAAGTCCTCATGTGGTCCATCTCTCCCTGTCCACACTTCTCATGAAATTACAGCTGCGTCAGCATCTGCCTATCTCAGCACAGGTGCTTTTGCTTACGAGTTGAACATTCCACCCCCCACATCTTCATGAAATTACAACGGGATACTCTGATATATCATAGCTTCACAACAGAATTTCAGTTTTAAGCATCTCCTCTCTCTCTCTTCCCTCAGGGTTTCAGCTCTTCATAGCACTAAAAGGGTTAATCTCACCTCGGCCTTGCAGCTGGAATTTTTCTTATCGCAGTGGAGAGGGGGGAGAGCCGAGCCGCTCCGGCTGCCCACAGCAAGGCAGTGCGGGGGGGGGGGGGGGGTTCCATGGCTGGAACAGGCCCATGGCTCCAGGCTGGCCGTGGCCCGGCCTGTCCTGGCCCAAGCAGGGCCTGGCCGGGCCCACTGGCCCCCGCACGGGCCCTGCAGCCACCTGTCCCAGCGCCGGAAACGAGAGAGAGCTTGGGGGGGGAGTTTGTCTGTTCTTAAGTGTGTATCACAGAGGCGGTCACAACTTTAAGTGGCTTAAAGAATTGTCCATATTCAAACTGGCCAGCTGATAGGTTCTATCAGGTCCCAGAGGAAACTGTAAGCAGCCCTTAGCAAGGATATCCCTTCCGGGACTATGCTTGCTAACCCATGACAGAATGCGTCTATTCTACTAAAGGGTGCCTTTCCATATCAGGTTAAGCATCTGTGTAAAAGCATTTAACAGTCATAAATCTATCCAAAATATTAGTGCTATTCTATTTCTCAGGATGAGGAAAGTAGTGTAAGTTCAGAAAAGTACCAGGCAAACTTCTGATTGATCCAGTCTCACCATCACTGCATAGCTGGCACTTTTGTTCACAACCAAAAGAACAAAAGACAGATGTGTAGCAACACAGTACCAAATTGTGTCTAACAGATCTCTTCCATAAAAGCAGTCAGACTTTGGAAATTAGATTTTTATCTGAAGACAGAACTTTTCATGCAGGTAGGTAGAGAATTCTCATTTGACCTTTAATTCTGAAAAACTAATAGGTCACTTTCTTGGTAAATGCAAGAATTACGGGCTTGAGCAGTTAATCATGGATGAATAAATAATATAATTTAAAAAATTCATTTGTATGTTTTACAGAATGTTCTTACATTTAACAAACTTTAATGCATGGGTAACCAAACTACTTGTAGGACTGAACTACTATGTTTTGAGTTTACTTCTTGAAATACTATATGTTGCACAGCCTGAATAATTTGAAACTTACAAAAAGGTAGTGAAACCAAAAAATGCTTGTGATTGATAGCATTATAATAACTCATTAATCCTATCATCTTTTTTTGTTTTATGAAATTAATTGCCAAAGTATTTTTTTCTCTTTTTTTCTGCTAGCAATGATAGCCATCTGTTCATTTTCTGTTACCAAAAAAAAAATCAAAACTCACGGAGTTCTTCTTTTCAACTTCTGTGATTACATGTATCTTCATATTCTGAATTCATACTGAAGCAAACCCAGCTGAAACAACTGGACTCTATAACCAGTGCTCTATAAATCCTATTTATCATAATAATTTCTATTTTAACCATCAACTAAGGAGAAACAAAATGATGTGCAACTGATATTTTGCACAATATTATGCAAAACATTAATGAACAAATTAAACAGAAGCCTCAGTGGATGAGCAAACACCCAAAAAAACCCTTGCTAACTGTTCTTTAAAGCAGACCCTTCAGTGGAGTGGGAGGGTATGGGGGAACAGACATAGATAGCTCTCACTTCCCTCACAGCTAGACAATTAATTCACTTAACCTCCAGTGCCTGGCTGATCTTGAAAGGTTTTTTGCATAAAGGAATTTTTTTTATTTGCAGAAAATAACTCTCATCCTTTATCTATTTTGCATCAACACCTTGCAGCTTCTGTATTCCTCCACCACGCCCCCCAGATCTGTGATGAGAAATTAGAGCTCCAGGTCACAAGAGAGAAACTGCCTACATAGTGGTGAGAACCCTTCCAGAGTAATTTAAGAATGTTATTAAAAAACAGTTGTTTATAAGATTTGTTGAAACATTTGATATCTACCTGATCCAAATTCTTCTTCAATGGGTGGCAGCCAGGATAATAAATACAGTGACATTTAAAGAACAGCAAAGAGTCTTGAACATGGAGGTGCAAAATAATTGTTTAGAAACTTGGTGGGAAATATGATTTCAATAAAATGAAGGAGAATATTTAATATATGGAATTTTCTATAGCAATCAATTTGACTGCTGCATAATAATTAGAAACATTTTCTGCTCTGTTGCTTCAATAAACTGCACTATTCATGAACCTGGATTCTGTAAGCTCACACTGAACTTGGCCAGACCTTTTGCATTGGATTGGTAAACTGCATGGTTCATGAATCAGTGATTGTGCAAGTTTTGTTAAACTCAACCAGACTGGTAGTGCTGAATTGGCTAAAATCAGAAATTAAGCCCAGCCACACCCAATATTTCTGATCCCTGAGAACAAGTTGTAAGGAAAGGGGGGGTATATTTTCTGCCCAATCTCTATACCCTTACTGTAAAAGAAGGTAAAGCAAAATGAAGCAGAAATGTTTCCTATAAAATAAATTGAATAGAAAGAATATAAATTTGGCATTGGGTTAAGTTAAAGAAGTCTGTAGAAATATTGATCATAATCATGTCTCTTTTCAGAAGATCTTTATAACCAATTCATAAAAATAACATATTTTGCATAATAAACATCATGTCAAAATCTGTGATCCCATAATTAAATATATAAGATGCAAGGGTAATACATAAAGCAACCACTGTTTCTGTATTTAATTT
Source organism: Aphelocoma coerulescens (assembly GCF_041296385.1). NCBI lineage: Eukaryota > Metazoa > Chordata > Aves > Passeriformes > Corvidae > Aphelocoma > Aphelocoma coerulescens. The sequence goes on from NC_091015.1 coordinate 88,369,288, forward strand.
ATATTTATTCTTAAAAGAGTAGGATTAGAAAAAAGAGACAGAGTAATTAAACAGCATGTTAATTATGCCTTTGGCCTTATCTGTAGAGGAATAAACAAAACATTGTATACAATTCCATCCATAATTGTGACTGAACAAGCTGGAAAGAAAAAAAAATCAAAACCAAAAGACACCACACCTAGCTCTCCTAAATCCCACTTTTCTGTCCCCTCAGGAACAAAAAAAAAATATATATACATATATATATATATATGTAATATGTTACATATATATATATATATATATATAAATATATATATTTTGTGCTTGGGTTCAGATGTTACCTGACACAAAGCAGTACAGAGCATCCATAGAGGATGATCATTAGCCTTTAACTTCTTAAATATTACAATTAAATCAGTAGCATATTCCTTTAAAGAAGCTCCCTATATCTTACACCTAATCAAATACAAGTTCACAAAGAGCTCAACATATTATGTCGATAAATAGGATATTTATACTCATGTATATTTATATATACATAATATATACTCTTGTCCTTCTGACATGCCCACATTTTGGTAAACTTCAGTTTCTAAACTGTCATTGATTAAGTTTTTGCCCAAGTTATCTAAAATACTTGTTTTAGGACTATCTACCATTACTATACGAAGTATTTTTGTACAGTGATTTGCCATTCAAAACCAGACGACAAGATAGTTTTTAAAAATTGATCAACTGAACCATTCTTTTTGTTCAGATTCCAGCAAAAACAAAAAGACGTAAAAAATAAATTTTAAAAGCATCCTTTGTAATGTGAGACGTTATTAAATCTCCAACACAGTCAGTGAAGACATTAATTTAAATTAATTTAAATGGAAAGTTGGTGGTAGTGATGGAGAGGATAAAGCAATATCAAGAGATAAAAATAGCTGCAACAGTACCTCTGTTACACAAGGATGATGAAGACGCCTCTAGAAGGAAGAAAGGGGAGCTGATGAGCTGAACAGGAAAGATAAAGCAAGTCTTGTCTCCCTTGGACAAAGCATTCTCCCTTCCTGCTCCTCACCCTGCATTGTGGTCTACCAGCCAGCTTCCCTCTTTTCTTTTTGGACTATCACAGGCAGTTTGACATGGTCTTTTGGACACATCTGTTGCTTCAGTTGTCACTGGCCATGGATTGGTCTGCTGTCCTCTATTCCCTCAAAATTAATGGTAAAGAGTAAGCAGGGTTCTATAGTAAGACCAACTGTACCTGCAAGAGCTGCCATATATTCTATTTCTTATTTAACATTGCAAAGTGAATCTTTTCCTAAGGAGCCAGATAGGGGCACTGGCCTACCTCTGCAGGATATGCATCTGATCAAACCTGAAGTCTGTGTCAAGGATGGGAGCTGAGCAGTTGTACTCAGTTACAATTTAGTATTACACTTTTTTTTTTTTCTAAATTCAAGAAGTTTGCACTGATTTCTAATGAATAAGTTATTCTGCAACATGAACACCATGCCATGTTTCCTATATTATGCTAAGTGCATTTCTTTAAATATCATCAGCTCAAGTGAAACTGTATGTGTGGCATATATAGTGCATTGATCAGAGACGCCTCCCTGGAATAAGGTCAAATTAGTGATGGAAGTGCAAAACATGCCTCATAAGCTTGGTTTACAGATGATGTAGATATTACATCTATGCCATAAATTATATAAAGAGCTATCAGAAAATAAATGCACAGTACTTGCAAAAGTTTCTAAAGAGCTATAGAAAGTAGTGTTTTCCTGGAAATTCATAAAATGTTCGCTTGGCTATTCAAATCAAGTTGGAAATTGGTTATTTTTTTCAAAAGTGAGGAACAAACAAGCCAGCTGAATAGATGGATATTTTAATGCAAATATGTAACCCCAGAAGCTCTCTTTAAAGTTGATATTTGTGAATGTTTTGCTGATTTTTCTCCTTCATGATAATGAAGCACTTTTCATAGTGTTATCTAAAGCTGCAAATATCACATGTGAAATACATGCACATATATATGCATACAGGCTATACTGGCATGTCATTCTTTTCACTTCAAAGAACTGAAAGTGAATACAAACATTGTAATTTTATACACAATGCAGCACACTTCTGAAGGGTTATAGTTCTTAGCTTGCCAGTCATCTGTTCTTTTCTAGGAATACACTTCTGGGTGAAATATATTAGCTTAAATACTTTGCCATAGCCCTGAATTCATAATAAAATGGAAATAAATCCACCAATTTACATATATTCACCAGAGATTAGTGTTCTAATCTATGACACCATGCCAGTGTTGATACTATTAACTGGAGTAATGACCTGAACCTGTGGGCAACAAGAATCTAGATATATGCATAGATATATTCTATATCTAGATATAGAATGCAGACATTGCTGGCACCATTCCTTCCTTAAGAACTCATTTCAATGTAAAAATAAGTGAAAAGGCTTTGGTCGTAGTTCATCAATAGAAAAGGGATTTTACCCTTCTGTAGTTCTCACTCTCACTACTGCTTCTTCATTACTCAAGCCTTTACAAATTCTCTGCCCCCAGTGTTTTTGCTCACTGATCTGCCCTGAATGCCTGGTGCTTCATGGCTTATTAGCAGTCTGTCATCTTGTATTTCACAAAACTGTTTTCCAAAAACCCAGGTAGATTTTGTCACATGAACTGTTTTTACCAAACTTGTTTGGATCAAGACCTCCATAAAAAGCACAAAGCAGTTAAGCAGCATCTTAAGATTTTTGAAATGTTTCATGTTCTTATTTTGTCTTCTACCTTTTCACTGCTTTTAGAACTAAAGACACAACCTTCAATATTTCAAAACAAAACAAAATAAAAACCAAACTAATCAGAAAAACCACCCTGTGGAAATTCCATATATTTTCAGATTTAAGAAATTTAACTAATTAGGAAATGCATATCTCAACAATGGCTGTTTCTAAAAGATCCAGAAAGACAGAGAAAGAACATATTTAGAGAGTTCAAATTTAAATTATTCCAGATCTGCAATATGTATAGATAAACCCAAGGCATAGGCAAACTTTCCATTTAGTCCTTCCAATCTTTTCTTCTCTTGGAGAGAGATCTGTTTTTATGAAATTCTCAGATACCATTTTATGTCTACATTAGTCTCTAAGAAAGAATTCTGGATGAATACAGGCAAAAGAGATGAGCAAATGGTCTTAGCACTTTGGTTGTCACTATTAATTTTCCTGAACCTGTTTGCTTACTATTAATTATGCATGCACCTGCAAGGATGTTAGGAATGTCAGACCTGCTTTGCTAAAATGGTAAGTAAAGTTGCAACAAACCCAACGGAATGAAAACATTGAATAAGGAAAAGGTTGTTATTTATAATAGATGGGCTTTCTTAAGTGATATTGATTTAGAAAAGGCTCATCTGACAAGAAATATCACTATGTTTTTAACAGGCATTAATCACCAGATGGCAGTGGCCTTTTAGAAAAAAATTTGATTATATTATTACTTAAGTCTAGATCATGATACAATATATCACATTCAAGTGAAATATTTGCAGAAACTTTCCAGAACACCAATTCTTCCTCTATAATGGTAATTCCTACCAAAGACTATGGGTAAATCTTGATTTCTTTAGACAGTGTCATCCACTTGTTTTTTATTTTTAGGACAGAATATCAAGTATTACTAGCAGAACACAAGCCCGAGTGAATTCAAATGAAATCTGTTCCCTGAAATGCTGTACTCTCATGGGAAGGTGACAAACATATTCAAGTAAAACTGAAGTCTGGAATGGTCTTGATTTGTCTTAAAGTTTATTGCACTAGCTATGAAACAATTGGGTGGCTAAAGTCGACTAGAAAAATAAAATGGTGGTTGTTGTTAAACTACAGACCTTGTTCACTATTATTAATCTCTGCACTTATTCAAACTTGTTTTATTAAATGGCTTTATCTAGTGCTTAATTGTTTGAGTTAATGCTTATCAATAGCATATATGACAGTACTTCCCTGCACCATTTCTATCAAAGGTCCAGCAAGCAATTATAAGAAAAGCATTTTTACAATAGAGAATTGCAGACAAAATGGAAAAGACACATATTGACAAATACCAACATAAAAAGAAAAAAAAAACAGAAAAAATTTGAAGATGACCTGAAGAAGTTTCCACTGTAAACGCTGAATTAACAGATCATTATGGTCGCCATTCACCTGCACTTGCCTAAGGGATCATGAAACCACTTGCGACCAAAGAGTAAGAAAGAAGTTCAGGTAATAGTGACATCTGTAAAGTACACTACTAATAATTTAACGGAGTGATTAATTTCCACTTTTATTTTGGTTGAGCAATTTTGCTTACTCGTGTGCTGTGTGGGTATAATTTTGCTGGAAAAATAATAATACTCTTCCAGCAAAGTTATAAAAAAGTAAGAATACTTCTGCCATATGTCAATATAAGCCATAATAATGCCACCAGTATCACTGGTAAACCCATGGGTCTGTTTATGAGATATGCTTTCTTTTTGCTCATTCCACACTTTTGAACAAAAATCCAGGGAGCATGGAGGAAGCACCTAGTGTTTTGAAGGTTTGGAATACCTGAGAAGACTCAGTTGAGGAAGAGGAGGTGAGATGCTTTCTCTAAGCTACCTGGCAGAATTGAACTTAACCCCCTTAACTGTCTGAACCTTCAGAAGTCAGATATGAGCATGTCTTACGTATTTTTATCTATGTATGCTAATATGTATCAACTGCATTCCGGTCTTACTGTTCTTACCTTGTTGAGAGAAAGATCCACTGTTTGACATTCCCCACAACCCAATATATCTGCAAAAGTGATGTTTTTCAGTTAAAGAAACATACAGCATCTGGGAATGTTCTCCTCTTTAGGATGCGGAGGCCGGTGAGCCTACGGACCAAAGAACAAAGGGACTCCATTGGTGGGACTATCCCTAAGTCCAGAGATCCTCCCCAGGTTAGGGGGACGGAAAAGGGTTCCCCTAGGATGCTTTGTTCCATTATGTTAGTGTTCCCCAGTTCTGTTTCCCTGGTTGGCCTGTTGGCCTCCCTGCCCCTTCTTCCCTAATATATCCCCACTCCAGAAGGTTCTCCACTCCCTGTTCCCCAGCTGGCCCTTGCCCCATCACCACTCCCTCAGAGTTTCCCCATTGGCTCCCATTCCCTAGTCCCGCCTGTGTACCGCCCCTGTGCCCTCAGATCATTGGTCTCTGATGCTTGCTCTGCTCCTGTATATAAAACTGGACCCTCCCCTGTTCCTTGTCTTTGTCCTTGGATCCGTTGACACGCATGGCTGGAATAAACCTGCCCCGTGGAACCCCATGGGGAGACCTTCCTGCCTTCTTTGTCGGCGGTTCATCCTTTGCTATGGTGTGGTGTGCGTACGTGTAGTGGCCTCGCGAAGCGGCTTCACAAGGAGATGTTTGGGAAGGTCACGGCACTTTACCATCAGCCCACGCTGCGACATTAGGATCTTTAATAGTAAAAATGTTATTAGGATTATAGCCTCCTTGAAGCTGGGTTTTTGTTGTTATTTAGCTTTTATCCTAAAAATCATCTCACCCAAGGTTTATGCACTGGTTCTAAGTCTATATAAACAGAGCTGGAGGATGACTGCTCATTCTGTTCTTTCTTCTTTCTCTGTTTTATTATTTTATCAATTCTTTACTGTACTAGGACTCACCTGGATAAACTCTAGTCCCCCCTGCTTTCTCTAATTATTAAAATTGCTTCCATGTGTTGCTTCTTACATTATGCTTCCAAGTTTTTACTAACAGGCTAACTTTTTACTAACTGAAAAAATAGTCTTTTTTCAGATTGTTCTATTACACTTGCATACACACAAGATGTATATATGTGTATATACACACACATACATACATATTTGCAGAAAATCACAAATGCTTCTAGACAGAGGTCACCCAAAGTGATACATAGTCATAAGCTGTGCCTGGCAATGAAAAAATGAATGGGCAGCTTTGCTAATGATGACCACCAATGCAGATCAGAATTTAGTTTCATTCGTCAGTGCTTTATCAGACTTACTTGAGCAGAGAAACTTCGGCTGAGAGATGACTGTGTCATCTAAGACAGTAACATTGTTCTATCCTACTGTTTCTGCACTATAATTTAATGTGTTTGACTCACCTTTTTGCTGGCTAGCAATGGGGGTTTTATCTAGCTTTTCCTTCTAGACTGACTTTTTGCTAGACCACATCCTTTGGCTTGCAGGCATATTGGAAGGGAAAGCAATGAAATTCCCATCACTCTCCATGTGCCCCTACTGGATACTTCTAATAGCCACACAAGCCTTAATTTTTAAGTAAGCTGGCAGGATAAAAGAAAATTACATCCCTTGATTTCAGTCATGGGTTCACAGGTTCAAAGATAGAAACCAGTACAAAATTCTTAACAGCTACATCTGCATCATGTAACCACCTGCAAATTAATGCACTAATAGGAGCAGATCAAACAGGGTAAAAGAAAAAAATATGCTTAAGGGAAAGTCTGACCCTAAAATATTTCTGTGTTTCAATTTTTCATGATTACTGGCTACAAAAATTGAACCTTTCTTTTCTTTTTAAAGACATAAGGCTTCTAGGTACTAAATTTGGAAAACTAAATTTTTATGGCGTCATACCACATCTAAATTCAAAAAAAGTGTTGTGTTGTGGTGAAGAAGCTCCAGAAAGATCAACTACTGCATACTCTCTAGAGCTGTAGCTGCATACCCTTGTGTTTCTGTGTTGCAGAATTCAGTTGTACCTTTTACTATGCAACTCAGTTGCATCTCAGAAATTTTATGCATTATATAGATTTTTTGAGAAACTTTCCAAATAGAAAAATATTTACTACAATTTGCGTCTTTTATTTCTGGCAGTTTCATTTGTTGTTTTCATCTGGTTTTTTGTCTATGTGTTTCGTAGTGTTGTGTTACAACATTTCGTAATGTTATGGGATCCTGCATTAAATATAAAAAACTACCTGTGTCATACCTGCGTATCCCATTGCTTTTCCCAACAAAGGAAAATTTGATATTTTGTACAGAAAAAAATTGTCTGCCTTTTATAACACCGTAAAACTCTTCCGTTCAGGAGACTCCCTAAAAACTCAAAGTGAAGATTGAAATAATGATAGGGGACAAAACTGCTATATTACTTTTTCTTAATTTTATTGAGTAATTGGTATTCATGCTTGTCATAGTCAGCAGACATAACAAAAAGTAATGATATAAGGAGCTGTTTTAGCACAGTGACAGATATGAAATATGAAAAATATCAGCAATTATTGATTAAACTGCATATTCCTTGTATGTAAAGTAATGAATACAGAGAATTCTAATAAACTATTTAAATTTTAAAGAAATTCAGTATTCTTTCAGCATGTCTGTATAAATATATTGCAATACTAATGCAGAAGGTAAAAAAACCCATTTACTTTATAAGACCTGAGTGCTGTTTCTAGGCAAAGGATTTAAAAATATTTAGGACAAATTAAGAAGCAACATGTAATTAACACAGCAGTCCAAGTCTCATTAAACAGCAACATGTAATTGACACAGAAGTCTGAGCCTCATTTTCAAATGCCTCAGTAGCTGAGATCACCTGAATATTCAGATTTGGCCTAGCTGGAATTGCAAATATTGGCCTGTGACATGTTTACAAATTAATGACTTGGACTATTCACCATTAGATATGCAGAGCATAAGAGAGCCATTTGAGCTGCATGTCATGTTCCCGGAGAGATATTATAGCACTTTAAAAATAGGAGAAGTAAGTCATATACCATACATTTTCTATGAGATTTCTGGTTTAGAGCATCATGATCTAGGTTCTGAACTCCTATAGACAAAGCACAGATGCACACATGACAACGTGTTTTTCAGAAATCAGTGAAAAGACACAAAAAGTTTCATTTCCTTTCTAAAGATTAACAATACAATATTAACAATCTCAGAATGTATTTCTTGAAAATTACTTTTATGTGCATTACCTAGATTGTTTTTAGCCTGACCTGATGTTATCTAGAAAAACTAGATGAGAAATATGCCCAACAGTTATGCTTGACTAAACCCGTAGATTTTTGCAAGGAGAAAGATAACATATAGTAAACAAAATTTAGGCTGACAGATCCAGTCAGTCTAAAAGATTGCAAATCTTAAATTTTAAAACCTTTTAATTTTTCTTTAAAATGCAAACTAACAAGCAAACAAAGCCCCCATATCTATTACTCACATCAAAAATTCAAACCTCATTATGCAACTTTTCAATGGACAAACTCTTGAAGTTGAGAGGGCAAACATGACTAACCTTTATGCATTACTAATGCCCTACTGGAGGCACTTAGGCATTAAAATGATTCTCATGTGATAGGACTACATGTAGATCAATTGATCTGACCCACAAATACCCTGTACTATTGTAGTTTTCTTTACCTAGTCTTGATAATTGCAAAATACTTGCATCTAAAATAAACCATATCCACAGTCTGTGGGAGAGATGGAATAATACTTTCTTGCAGTCAAACAAAACATGTTTAAGAAACAAGTAGGCTGACAAAGACCTTAATATTTGAAAGTGTTGTTTACATACTGGTTTGAAAGGACAGACACTAGGAATGCTTGACAGAAGCTCCACTGTGTGTGGAGAGGATTGCAGAGATTTTGGGGATAAAACACATTTGCCTGTGGAGCATTAAATATGAGCATAAGTGAAACTTTACAGGACCCAGAAAATTGAAATGCATTTTTCTCCTTTCTTCCCAGCTTTCTTTTCCTGTTCTGTCTGTTATTCCCAGCATCCCTGAGCTGTACTTGTTCATACTATTTGGTTAGTACTAAAGGCAGTAGGAAAAAGGAAAAAAAAAAAAAAAAACCAAGCAAAAGACTTTCAGTATTTTGAAAGAAAATAAAAATAAGAGAGCATCTAAATGGATAAGCAGGAAATGAGTATATGTTAGAATTATATGATGCCATAAAATCAATTACTCAGAAGAAACAAGAGATCGAGTCAAAAGCCTAGATAGAAAACAATGACAGCAACAGCAAGAAAAGGAGATGGGTAAAGGAACAAAAGTTCTTTACTGTGTCTGCATAATGATTTTTTCATGGCTTATGTGAAAACTTCCATACACCTTCTCATTTTCTGTGTGAGACCACAGTATGACTGTAGTACATCAAGGAAGAAGGCAGCATTTCTCTGTCAATGAACAAAACAGTTCTTCAATAATTAAATATCCATGACCTGAAGCTCATCAGGCATTTAGTCTTAAAAGTAACTGCAGCAATGATAGGTTAAATGTCTGTGGGTGAGTGAAGACCTCACAAAAAAAGGTTCCAGTGCAATTCTTCTTTGAAATTGGTTCTTTAGATATTGACAGCAGGAATGCAGGGTTTGCTTCTAGTGCTTTTTTGCAACATATCTTGTGGAGGTAATACACTGATACCATTTGGTTACTCTTGGCCTAGCAGCATTGTGCAGCCACCAGGTCATACTGCAGCAGCTGTTGGACAAAATTCCCCAAAATAACTCCCCTGCCCCATTCTTAAACCTAGGAAGTCACTAATCAAAAACCAGAAAACACAGTTTTGAACCTGAACTGCAGAGTTAAGATTACAGAAGATTTCACTTCAGCTCACTTTAATCATTGTGAGATTGGAGCCTGGCATGCACAGATACTGCTGAAAGGCAGAGAGGCTCCCCTATGGAGTAATTTTAGATAGGAGCTGAAGTTATGTGTCCCAAATTATGCACTAGATGATGCTCTTTCTCTTATTTATACATAGGTCCTAGACAGACTAGCCACGAGGCATATTAATGGGTTGGGTTGTTATGCTTCCTGATGCCTTTATTTATGAAGTAGGATGAGCTACTGTTACAAAGCAAGCAGAAAATATGTTAATACAAAGAAAAAGAGAGCAGGTTCACTGCACCACTGAATGAGCAGAGAAAACATTCTAACAAAAACCCAGTAAATATTCTTAATATTGCTAGAGTTTTTAATTGAAGTAAATGGATTTTTATAGTGTTGTTAATTTTTTTTTTTTATCAATTGATTTTGGTGAGTTATAGACAGAGGAGTCCAGGTATTTCTAAACAAGATATCTTGAAGATAACTGGCCCTCAAGCCAACCCTCATGACCCAGGTGTATGTACTTTTTGATTCAAGGACTTGACCTTTTTTATATTAGATTCCACGTACTGAATTCTTCTTACTCAAAGACAACTATACTCTGTGCTGCGTAGTAGTGTAGGTTTTCTTGTTTCTACTTACACACCTCCAGGTGTCTGAGTAATTGCAATTCAGGTTCTGGTTGCTACTATGAAGGAATCATGATCAGGCATAAGGAACAAGACAAGTCTGTGCATGGCAGCCAAATAGAATTGAAGACTCTAGATTTTTAGGACTGTGTATATGACTGCCTTGGGACATACAGTATCTCAAACTGTAAAGCAGCAAAAACTTACTTTCTAATACAACTGGATGGAGACGAAAATTCAGGGTTCTGCCACACAACTTGGAGTCATATAAATGAAGAAATCTTTCCTCTGTGTCTCTAAAGGTCTTTAGAATTATTTTATTTGGTACAGTTTGGTCAGTGTGAAACCTCCAGAAGCAGCTGCATTATGGTTGGGAAGATGGGTTAAAGCAAATAATAATAATTTAAGAAACTTGATTGCTACCATTTACCTTTTCCTACAATTCACATTTGTCCTTTTTCTCAATCATTCTATGCTGACTCATACAGTCAGAAGGAAAGTCTGGCAAGGGCATAAGGGAGGAACCAACTATTTTCAAAGCAATAAAGCTTAAAAAAATCAGCTTGATAAAATTTTGCATTTTATGTGTGCGTGAAATATTATTCTTTATATTTTTCTTTTGATCATGATACATTATTTTATTCAGCCTCTAGGTCCTGAAATTCTACCCTTCATGCAGCAGATTTCTTAGTCTGCTTAGAAAATATTACACAGTTCTGTTGTAAAAGGAGCTTTCTTTCTCCAAGGAAGTTGAATTATTATATATTCAGAAGATATTTAAAGATGGCAAAAGTTTAGGCTGCAAAGAAAAATCTTCAGTTTAATATGAATGTAGCTCTTTGCTCTGCTTGGATTTCACTTTATTGATCATTCAGAATGTTCCTGTCAAATGGTACTTTTTACAGTCATTAAGGAGCAGAAGTAGCCTTTCAGCAGATGTGTTGCAGGTCCTTCCTTGAGCAGCTCAAAAAGGATTCCATTTGGTTGCAAGGACTCCAAATTGAAGTCTCCTAAGTGAGTAGGGGTCTACTACCTGGGAGTGAGGAATAGAAAGCAGCAATGATGCATGAGTTTAATTAAGGGGAAGTAAAATTATTAAGACTTTATTTTTTTTGAATTTTTTTTTTGCAACTGACTAAATATACAGCATGTTTTCTTGGGGGACTGGATCTCATTCTTGTCAGCTGCAGCAAATACAGTCTACCAGGGGAAAAACAGAATTTGTTCTGCAGTCAAGGACTATATAGATCACTCACTTTCTCTGATATTTCTGCTGAGTCTAAATCTTAATTCTCCAGCTCATCTAGAAAAGACAGCTTACTATTTTGCAATTCCCACTGGAATTTGGAAGCCCCAGGTAGCCTTTCTGCAATGGCTCTACTGTAAAAAAAGTAGCTGTGAGTAGGTGATGCCTTTTCTGTCTGCCATCTCTCATTAGATAAATAAGGGCATAGTTCAGGGAACTAAAAGTTTATGAAAAAAGGCTTCTTGATATGAAAGTGCTTCTTATGCTAGATTCTTGCTCTTATACAGAACTAAATTAACCTCCTGGGACCATGACAAATCCGTTCTTCATCTGCAATTCCTGTTTTAACTTTATTGTGCTACATGATCTTGCTTGTAAAACATTTCCTCGTAAAAGCTGCTAGGGGAAATATCAGATAACTCAATTCATCTTTTAAAATGAAACTATACGATCAAGAACTGTCCTTCTGCTACAAATAATTCTGACAAGCAATTAGTCAGAACTCCCAATTTTGTGTCTGTTTTATCTCAACATTAGTCTTCTGAATTCAAGAGAGATAGACTAATGGAAAAAAATTTAAATATGGTACAAGAAGGCAAAGAATCCATTTGTAATACTTTTGTAAGTTCTGAAAAGAGATATCTTCACAAAATACATGTGTCATGAAGTCTTGGCAGCTGATTTGTGAGTGAGAAGAAAAAGAGTAAGGATGTCTGCTTTAACTGAGGTGGATCACAGAGTAGTCAGAACTTGATGCTCTAGTGGAAACACATTAAAGCTGCCTTCTGTCTCAACTAGTCATTGCTTAAGAGATAATTGCTGAGACCTGAAATCAGTGACAAAACAACCACTGAAAATAATAATTTTCCTCTTCTATTTATTGTCTTCAAAAGTGATCTTGGTAGCTGAAGACGACATGTCTGGAGCTCAAAGAAATAATGTATTTATATCAAGCCTGTTTTTGTTTTAAGTTGTAATCTAAAATTACAAGCAGAAATTCTGTGCATATGGTTTTTTAAACCAACTATGCAGAATTTCTGATTTCTCTTTTATATTATTATACTGGTAGTAAATCTTTAAAAAGGCACCTTTTATTAGTGAATGTGCTTATACTACTAGTACTGTACATATAAAATGGTGCTATTCTCTTGGGTTTTTTCTTTTTGGTTTTGGTTGTTTTTTTTCTTTTTTTTAACCTTGTAAATCATACGATCATTGCAAAATCAAAAAAGGATGAAGTTTTGTCAAAAAAAAAAGGTTATTTTTATACTTCTGCTGCTAAGGCTGGAAATCTGGGGATATCATGAGAAAAAAGTTGCAGAGGAAAGTAGGAAGACCAAGGATTTTTTAATGGAAGAGACTACTCATGTATCTAATAATATTTCTCAGTTAATTTACTATGAAGGTCAATGGATTATTTTGATGTACAATGATACTAGCACTGAATACTTCAATACTGTCATGCATCACTCAATTAAATCTTCAATAACTGCAGAAAATCTTATTATTTTATCCTAATGAAAAATATTTTGGTGTATTGGAAAAATGTGGGTTTTGGTAATTTTTATTTGTAAAATATTAAACAGTATATGAAACTTATTAACAAAAAGAGGTAGGATCCCATTATATATATAAATATATACATGCCTGTACTTGCCGAACTTTACAAATTACATGCTCATTCATTTATTCTTCATCTTAATCTGGGACAAGCAGAAGTAGCTGGAAGAAAGCCTTCTCTGAAAGATAGGATGCTTTTTTTGCCTTGTAACAGTAATGTTTTTCCTCCTTGGTTTCAAAGAGGAGCAATTTCAGATGTACTTAAAGCAGAAAGGTGTTGGGGTCCCTTCCCCCCTGCCATGCAGTCCTGGGAGAGGGGCCCTGGGGGGAGACATGGGGTTTCCCTGCCCCTGGTCAGCCTCGTTCCCCATTGGTTGTTTTGTGTTCCCCTGCGCCGGCAAGGACCCTCAGGTCTCGTGATTGCCACAGTTCCTGGGCAAAGCCCCGGCCATGCAGCTGGAGAAATAAACACCTCTGAAACATCTATCAAGAATCGGTCCACATATATATTTCTTTTCCACGGGCCTCCTTGTTTGATATGAGTGTTACAGTATCCACACTGTAACAAATGGTAGGTAATGCGGGCAGAACAATCCCTGATCCCTAAGCGACTGATTTGTGAGTAAACTCTGGATTCCTCCTCTTGTTTTTGTTTTGCTATTCCATCTCTAAACTATGGAGGAACCGTGGAAAGACTCTTGGCTCTCAGAGCCGCATGTGGAAACTTATCTTAAACTTGAAAAGATTCTTGAACAACAATTTGTAAATTTTAGCTTAATTCAAGCTCAAAAAGAACTAAAACACTTCCTGGCATGGCTGTTTAAGAACTTTTTCTGTGTTTCATGGGATTTAATTCTTACCAAAGACTTTTGGAAGACCATTTGGACACAGTTAATTTTTGAGTCAAAATATATGCTGGAATATATGAATATATGATGGAAGAATATTTTCGTGAATGTTATTTAATTACTGAGACCGTTGAGCAATGTCAGCTGTGTCCTGGCGAAGGGAAGCCTGGCTCAGGGACCGTGTGACCCAGGCCACGTGGACTGAGCACTCTGCGAGCAGCAGCAAAGCAGTTCCTGCACGCGGGCAGAGCGAAGTGAGCTGCAGTGTCGGCAGCAGAGCGAGGTGTGGCGGGGGCAACATGGCCTGGCGGTGCCCGCCCGGCCCCGCGCAGCGCATGGTGCAGCAAGCCCTGTGAATGCCTGGCCGAGAGGGGCAGTGTGTGGGCGGCGGCTGGCGGCGGTGGCGGTGGAGCAGATCAGCGCCCAGCTGAAACGCGTGCCGGAGCAGGGCGCGGGGGGGTCGTCGCTTGGGGGCCCAGCCAAGACGTGGGTGCAGTGCCATGCAGAGGCAGCGCAGCTGAGAGCAGAGGCGGCAGAGCGTGGGCAGCTGAGCAGCACAGCCCGGCCCACATGGCCACGAATGCGACCCAGGAAAGAGCACACAGGCACGAGCAGTCCCGGCAGTTCCAACACAGGAGTGAGCGAAAGAGAAAGCAAGAACGCAGCGTGACAGAAAACAGCAGCCACTCGGAAAAAGGAAAAACTCACCGTTGCTAAGGTTTTAGGAATAGTAAAATGGTATAATGTTAAACAAAATTATGGTTTTATAATGAGATGTGACAACCAGGAAGACATATTCGTTCATAGAACTGCTATTAAAAAGAATAACCCTGAAAAATGCATCCCAAGCTTGGGAGATGGAGAGGTGGTGGAACTCAAAATTGTGCAAGGTAGAAAAGGATTACAAGCAGCAGAGGTCACTGGGCCTGATGGTGTTTTCTGTGAAAGGCAGTACATATGCTGCAAATTGTAGCCATGTTAGACAATATCTCCATTATAAGCCCCCTCTACAGTCTCCCTTTCCTAATCCCACCTTTCCCATTTACCCTATATTTTATTACCCCCAGTGTATTCCCAATCTATTTTTCACCCCATGGCTTCCCTATACAATTCCCTTTCTCTACAACTCTCCAATGCTGAGGGGCGGGATGAAAGGGGGAGGGAAGAAATTAAACCCTCTCCTGCCTCAGTTTCCCCACAAAGCAAGCCCGGAGAGTCCTGTCTCCCTTCTGTCAGACTTAAGATGTTCCAGAGAATCTGTTTGGACATTTAAAGACTCAGGATGGTGGCTTATTTTGTTTTGAAACTGTTCTTGTTATCTTTATCCAGTTGTTTTCAATGTGAAGTTTTAAATCTCTTTTTGTTAAAAATAAAGGGGTGAAATGTCGGGGTCTCCTCCCTCCTGCCGTGGGGTCCTGGGAGAGGGACCCTGGGGTGGGGAGACATGGGGTTTCCCTGCCCCTGGTCAACCTCGTTCCCCATTGGTTGTTTTGTGTTCCCCTGCGCGGGCAAGGACCCTCGGGTCCTGTGACTGGAACAGTTCCTGGGCAAAGCCCCGGCCATGCGGCTGGAGAAATAAACATCTCTCTGCAACATCTATCAAGAATCGGTCCACATATATATTTCTTTTCCACGGGCCTCCTTGTTTGATATGCATGTTACAGTATCCACACTGTAACAGAAAGGATGCTTCTCTCCTACGATGATTATGTTTCTTTGTAAGGGTGATATCAGCAAAGAAAAATCATAAAGATGTCATCAGCTAGAAACAGACAAATTTGAAATATTTGGTCATAATGTTAAGATTGGGGGAAAATAAGAAAAAAGGCTATTATCATTACTATCATTAAGTAATTAATATCATTAATTTTCTTGTCTTTCAGTGCTTAGAGGCACAGGGGTAACACTAGTAGGAACAGAAAAGATAGATGCATACAAGAATGAAAAATTTTATACCAAGCAGTTCAGACTAAGTAGTTAAACTACAATATCCTGTTGAAACACTATTTTTTAAAGGTTTTGATAAATATTTATGGTACACTTAAATCTATACAATATATTAAATGGTAGCTGGAGGCTCATTTTTGTGATGCAATTTAAGCTGGAAAAAAAAGGAAGTCTCATTCAAATGCTAGTTTTGCTCAAAAAATTTGGTAACAACAGAGTAAATATGGGTTCGTGGATCCTCTCTATTTACTGGGTAGAGAGTAAAACCTCTAGAGCATGGATTAGCTATTCTTAAGTTAACATGTGAGCAGGCAACACAGTATTGGCACTACAAATGTAAGCTTGCTTATTCTTTTGTCAGTAGCTCTTTGTTCATTTGTCTAAAGGCACTGCCTTCCAAATACCCCTATGTTCCCTCATAAACTGCAAACTTAAACTAATTTTCTTCTCTCCACCTGAGGAATCAAGAGTTCAGAGATGTTCTGAGTGATCTTCTTGCTCTCTCTCTTTCCTGTTTTATCAATATTTTTCCTCATAATGTTTCTAAAACTCCTCATAGTCCAATTTCTAACTGCATGATATTTTGGCTGGTGAAATGAAGCTATTTCTAACACTGTAGGAACAGCTAAGATGCAATTAGGCTCCTTCTGTGTTGTTTTCTGCATAAATCTATACATTTTCTTATAATCTGAATTTTTAGAAGGGACTTAGATGCAATGACGCAATAAAAATAATAAGATGGAATAGGAAAATGAATTAATGGTATATGTATTGTACAGCATAGAACAGGTAAGAAGGCAAGAGTGAGAAAACTGTCTCAAATTTATTAAACTCAGAAAAGCAGAGAAATTCCAAAATTTCATATTTACTAAGCTATTTTGTGTTTTTTGGAAAGAATAACCTAAAAACAAAGATAAGCTTAGAATGTCTTCTAAATTTTAAAGCCTTTATATTGCAGCATAGTAGCAAAGCACCAATTTCAGATTAAGTTCCACTCATCACACTGCATCCTGAAGGACTAGTTGAGCTCTTTGACTGGAAACTCCTTAAAAGTCTCCGCTTTGGTGTTCTCTGGCAGATAGGACCTTTGACAGATTTCCAAAAGCAAGCAAACTGTTATGTTCTGATGTACTTTGGTACCCATTAACTGCAAGCAGGACAAGTAGATTTTAATGGCTTTTACAACTACTACTAACATTAAGCAGTCGTTCCAATTATATAACATTCTCCAATTTTTTTGCCATTCTTTTTAGGTATTTTTTTCCACCTGGCTGCAGCACTCATTCCTTCACCTCAAGAAACACAGTGTCCCAAATTACCACTACCAGGCCTGTTCCCAGATCATGTCTGGCCTATTGTGTGGACAACAGAAAAGGCTTATGCTGGAGCGAGCACAAATAAGAGATATGCACTTCTCATCTCTTGACACAGGGCTGTGCCAGGACCCAGGGATAAGAGCAAGGTTTTACATTCCAAGGGAAGATCCTCTCTGTTTCTCCCTGACAGAAATTGCTTTTAGGAATGTATGATTTCACCATATATAACAATATTTTTAAAGAAATTTCCAAATGTTAATGAAAATACCCACACAAACCTTGTAAACTGACACTTTACCATCAGCAAGTGGGCAAGTATTCCTCCTGCTGCCTACCTATAGTGTCTACCTGTCTGCTTTCCTCTGTGCCATCGTTTCTCTCCCCTACTGGAAACTGAATCTCAGTGTAATCCTATTAGAGTCTTTTCTGTGTTATGTCTGGTAGTTTGTTGCCACGTACCAAGAATATTACATTTCTTACTTATTTCTTCCCTTTGATTGTTTTACCATGGTCCTATCCTTGCTTGGACTGCTCTTTGTGCTTTGAAGTCTACTCACGAGAAAGGCATTAAGGACATGTCCAAATGTTGTATTACAAAAATGTCTGAACAAACTCAGTGTGAGTTTCAAAAGCCATATAGAGTGGCATTAAATCTAAGGCAGTCTTGCTGAGAGGCAAGGTATGTTAGCCTGAGTGTCTTATCGTATTCAGAAGCTGAATGGGTTTTGTCCCATCTTTTTTAATGTGAGCAGAAAGAGTTCAAGTTGCCTGCAGTATATTGAACTGATATATTTTTATTCTACCCCCTGAAAGATGTAGTCATTGTTGATAACATTACATTTATCAACACTTCCATTCTCAATCTGCACTGGCAGTTTTTCTTGATTTTATTTTATCTTTTTCTTTTTTTTTTTTTTTTTGTCTAATCAAAAGCCTCTAGCAACTTTTGTCCTGAGATAGTTGCTATTCTCACTATGCCAAACGATCTGTCTGCATACAGTATTTGACAGTCTTAGTTTTTTTCTGGTTTTTACACATAATGTTGGTCTGATGATATCCTGTATGCCCCTTAAAGGTTTTGTCACAGGTTGAAGCAGCAGCTAGAATGTGCTGAACAACTTCAAGGGTGTCTGGCATTTTAGCCCTTATTGGACAGCTGGGTATAAATTTTATAATCCAAAAACACAGTTGCAATACAAAATGAAAGAAAATAATGCTTTAAACTCTTTATACCAAGACAGGATATGAAAGATCTTTCCCACGTTTATTTGAGTTGTGTACATACATTCCCAATCCACTGGTGCAGGGACTCTGCATCCTGTATCTCCTGGGTTATTTCTCCATGCAAACAACCTAGTTTTAAGAGAAAACTTTTAGTGGACAGAGAACATATGATTGTCCTCTCTATCTCACATACAGCTATGCAGATGAAGTCTCCTAATTGAATGCACTCTGACTACTTCAAGAGCTGAGTTGTGGGAAACATTTAACTAAACTAACCACTTCCTGTCTTTTTTGGGAATTGCTGGGAAACCAATTTTGTAAATGGTGATTTGGCAGAACAGTTGTCTTCTCCTGTAGTCTCACAAAATAATTTACCTTGGTCTCTGTTCTAAATCCCAATCAAAGCAAGGTCAGCTTTAAAGTTGAGCAACCATTTAACAGCCACTTAGAAACTTCCTAGTGATAAAATGAGACATCCCTTAATGTATACTCTTACGAAGTATTTCCATTTATTGAATCAATATCATAGGCTATTTTTTGAAAAGGTCAGGAATAGATGCCATACAAAGAGCTAAACCTTGTAAGAGTTATTCTAACCTTGTAGATTATTCCAGCCCTAGAGACTAAACACAATAATCATCAGCTACTCTGGGTTAACAGTATCTTTAAGACAATCCATAATATTTTTTAAGATTTTTTTTTCTATAAGCACTATTGAACTTTCCTACACATCATTCAATTTCAGTTCATTTCAGCGCCCATTTAATTTAATTTCTGCTTGTTCAAACAACTGTGGGTTTTGACATGGTTTTAAATCACTAGCCCTGCCTGGGGAACCAGGTCCAGCATGCTGGGCTGGCTGTCATGGCAGGATAGGTCAGTGAGAGGAGAGCAGTGGATACTTTGACTACTTGTCTACCTTAACTTCATCAAGGCTTTTGATACTGTCTCCCATGACATCCTCATAGGTAAGGCTGGGAAATGACAGTTAGATGAATGAACAGTGAGGTGGATCAAGAACTAATGGAATGCAGAGCTCAGAGGGTCATGATCAGCAGGGTCCTTGTGGCTGGAGGTCCTTGTGGCCAGGACAATCAATGGTATCTTGGGCTGCATTGGGAAGAGTGTGACCAGCAGGTCAAGGGAGGTGATCCTGCCCCTCTCAGCCCTGGAGGTGATCCTTCCCCTCCCACATCTGGAGTGCTGTGTCCAGTTCTGGGCTCCTCAATATTAGAAAGACAAGGAGCTTCTGGAGAGTGTGTGGTGAAGGGCCACAAAGATGATGAGGGATCTAAGTAATTCTCTGATGAGGAGGGACTGAGGGAGTGGGGCCTGCTTAGTCTATAGAAGAGAAGACTGAGAGCATATAAGTATAAATCTCAAAAGCACGTGCCAAGAGAATAGTCCCAGATCCTTTTCAGTGCCCAGTGACAGGAGAAGAAGTAATGGACATAAACTAAAACACAAGACGTTTTGCCTCAACATGAGGAAGAACTTCTTTACTTTGAGGGTAGCAGAGCACTGGAACAGGCTGCCCAGGAAGATCGTGGAGTCTCTCTCCCTCTCTACAGACATGCAAAACCAACCTGAACACATTCTGTTGTAACCTGTCCTATGTGACTCTGCCTTGGCAGGGGGATTGGATTAGATGATTTCCAGAGGTCCCTTCCAACCCTAATTCTGTGATTCTGTCTTACTGATGATGTGCATGTCAGTTCCCTGGTCATATGTATTCATTGCAATTCTGCATGGAAAAAGGAAGTAGCAAAAAAAAAAAAAAAAAAATTGTATGAAAATTTCTTCGAGGAAAGCCTGCATTGGCTAAGTGTCTTCAGCATGAAAGGTGGATGTGGAGAATTTGTTAGACATAAAAAAGGCAACATCATAGAGAAGATCAGTAAGGAATACTTTATGAGCATATAAAAAACCCCCAAATCTGTAAAGTTTGTTTCCACACTAAGCAACTTAGTCTAAAATGGTTTGAAAAAGTACTAAACACATACATGGAGGGGAGATCAAGCAGTGAGTTTTTCAAATAAAATTCTAGGTGAAATTCAGACCTCTAGGGACCCCAAACTAGAAGTCAGGAAGATAAAGCAGGAGAAGGCTCTTTCCTTAACTAACTGTAGTTGTTCACTCTCACAGGTATAAAATTGGGTAAGATGCAAATTTTAGTCTGATCATGCAGAATTTTCATCTGTCACATACTATCTATTAAGGTGAGACCAAATAACTTGTCTTGCATAATACATACTCAACAAGCATAAAGTTAAAAAAAAAAACTGGTAAAACTTACTTGTTTTCTTCTTTTATATTTTAGCACTTTCATTCTATGTTTACAGTGTCACTGACAAAAAAGATTGCAGTTAAACCAGCAGAGAAGTTATTTCAGATACAGCTAATAAACTATTTCCACTAATCAGAAAGATTTGGTAAAATAATCCCAAATTTTATGTTGGAATGAAACTGGAGGATTTTAGTATTTTATAAGAGTCCATTCTGTTATGTGAATGAACTGTATAGCAGAGAGTAATACTTACTCAACAGTTTGCAATCATTAGTTGAAATAAAAGAACAAGCTCTTGTTGAATTTTTCTTTCTAAGCCCTCTTGAGGAAATACAGATTAGAACAGACATAGCATATAAAAAATGAAATAATTCTTGAGATTTATGTCAGATGTTTATGGGAAATTGAGTGCAATTTTCATAATACTTTATAAGGAAATGAGATGAAAATAAATTCTAGCATTCTAAAAAGTTCTTCACTGGTATTTGTAGTAATAATAATGTTTCCAATTAGAAGAATAAGTCTAATACATTTAGCCTGTTTTATTAGGAGGTCATGTGGAAGGGGAAATAAAAGTTGTAGGAAAGTCCACCCAACTGTTGTTTCTCCCCTCACTCATTTTTCCTGTGTAACCTTCTTCCCACATAAAAAATCCACACCCTTCATCTTAGAGACGTGGTAATTTACTGATTTTTCCTAATGAGTGTGGTTCATCCATTTCAGAATACATTTATATTCCTGAACTTTACAGCCTTTGTTATAAGGCAAAAGTGGTTAAGGGACACTGAGATATAGTGACTGCATTTTAAATTTAAATGAGCTGTATATTCCTGCTCTTGACTGCTTATTGGATGGAATGGGAAGCAGACCTTTTATGCACATGCAAAAGAGTATTGCCTAAAATATTAGCTGACCAAATAGCTTAGTGTTTCAAAAACCAGTTTTCTTATACTGCATCTGTAGAAGAGAGATGGCTGTGTGAAGCTCTTATTCCCCCATCTAATGTTTTTATTATGATCTGTCACTTAAGATTGTGTTTTGCAACATTTCTTTTGGGATGTAGTATTTTTTATAAAATGTTAAGTTCAATTGCTTCAGAAAATCTGTCTGCACACTCTCCTCTAATGAAAGCCTGAGAAGCTTTTGAAAAAAAAACTAAGGATGTGAAATTGTGTCTAATGAAGAAAGAAATAAAGACATTTTCCTTAAAGAAATAAGGATAATTGCGATATTCATGCAGAGAACTGCTTATAAGGAAAGAAAAATACAGAACCCAAGCAGAACATAAAAAGAAAATTAAAGAAATAAGGATTTAAATGGATTGTTTCTTCTACAGAGAATACTTGAATAATAGCAACATTCAAAGCAAGTTAGTCAAAGGAATGTTGGAAATACTCCTGTATTGGAATTGGAATTTTCAGTTCTAAGCTTACATCTTTTGTTTCAAAATCAGTTGAAGTTGTAGCTTTTCTTAGTTTGGTTTAGTTTGCTTTCTTTGCAACTTAGGGACAGAAGCTGTCAGAGCAATCATACTGTCTAGTCATATATATGTTTCTTAAAATGGTTGATGCAACATTCTTTTTTTAATTGCAACTTTTACTTCTTAGAGAGGATGAGAAGCTGGAGATAAAGGACTGGAGTCAATTCATTTATATCAAATAGTAGCCGGATTATAAAGTCTTATGGTCAAATGAATGGGAGTTACAGTGTAAAGCAATATTCTCCATAAGGGTACCAGATTCTGTGTTTTGCATGGTAAGATATCTGGATGGCTTGGACAAAAAACTGGCAGCTGAGATCTGAAATAATGACAATGAAGAATAGCCTAAACAGGTAACAACAGCTAGCTCTGAGCATTTGGTTGAAAAATTGTCAATTCCTTAATTTTTCTGTCTCTGAGGGTGTCTTGCAGATGAAGTCTTGAGGATTTATACACTGCAAAATTTCTAGTTAAATTTGTAATTAAGTTAGAGAAACCTGACAACAGTGTCTATGTGTTCTATATTTTTATTGAACTGAAAATCAGTATTTTGCAATATAATAGAAATGAGGTACAGGAGACTCAATACATTTGCTTTTTTCTCTGAATGCCACAATAAGGAAATTAGATCTCAGATTGTTAGATATGAGGTTTAGTATTAATTTTATCTTAATGTGTTGCCTGCTTGATCCATTTAACAGTGCAAAAAACTTTGATTCAGGGATTTGGAGGATTTGTTATTCTTTTGTTCAGCTCCAGGAAATCTTTAAATAAGACCTCAAAAGAAAATTTTAAAAAATGAAGCATTATATATTTTTAAAAATTCGATTTACTGGTAGGGAAATGTTTGAAGATTATTCTAGAAAGGTAATTTTTCTGCATCCCATTAGGTGCTTTGTCACTGCTAGATAGTGAAAGCTGCTAAGAAAGCAGGTATAGAGACACTGTACCCCTTGCTTGAGACATGTGTTTATGAATATTTTCCTACCTCACAACAACTTTCATGCCAGGTATCAGAGATTTGAGATGATGATTTTTACCCAAATTTGACACGTGAACAAACTGAGTTAGAAATTCCTTTATCAAACTATATGCCTGGATACAAGGGTGTACCCTAATAGAGCTAAGCTCTCCCTATTCCGGAAATAATCTGTCCCAACTCACCGCAGAATAACACTGGAGCATAAGGCCATTTTGTGACACACAGTAGAGACTTTGTAGAAGAGAGATGTTGTAAGTGTAAGAAAATCCTTTGAACCATGAATTTAAATTGAGTCAGGCTTCTTTAGTCCTGTTATTCATAGAAATGCTTATTTCTATAACCACTGGTGAATGTGCCAGCAAAAACATCCCAGCACACTGACCAAGGGATTCTTATCCATCAAGCCTCATAAGAGTCTGGCACATATCATTTCTTCCCTAGAGAAAAATTTAAAAGTCAGGAAGTTGAACTTTGACATGACACTTCCTTCAAATTTTGCATCTCTGTCTGAAGCAAATATATTAATGATGAGGAGACTCTATTAAGAGTCTATCTCATTAATGGACACCAGGCACTGAACTCTGAATGAATTTCTAAGCCTAATTAAAAAAATAAAATGGCAGAGGTACTATGGGGTTATTTCTTTGACAAGATTCCTTAACACTTTCTCTTCCAGTAACTGAGCATCAACATTAGGCCAGATCCTATTTAAGAATAATTTGGCCAAATGTTATAATTAACAAACCACTCATTTTGTATGCTTGCAGAACAGAATCCAAGGCCCAATAAAGATGTTACACTTTCTCTAAAACACCACATCTGCATTTCTTGCACCCATTTTATGGTAATAAAACCAAATTTACTGATTTACACTGAGGAAATACACAGTGAAAGTTATGGCAATAGTGCCTAGTCAAGCCTCCATGTTAGGATGTGTGCTGTCTTTTGCAGTATATATTATTTTAATTGATTGTGTCTTGCACTGCTTAAACAATTCTGTCTCTCTTGGTCTTTTGACTGAAAAAAAAGAGGTTGTTTTATACTCCAAATAGTGCTAATTGTCCAAAGCACTACTGGAATTTTCTGAAGAGATTTGAAAGGAGACCTGTAGAATGGAAGCTTTTCTTACAGTTGATCTTGTGCATGTAGAAACAGGGGTCCTGCTTTTGCACTCCTGTCTTTATGCTTTCATTTTCACCAGTTTTGGAAATCAGAAACTCCCAGTGTTACCTATTTGGCTTCAAACATAGAAAGAAAGGATGTAAATGATGTAGGACTAGATCTCATGTGAAACAACCAGTATCAGGGTGAACTTTAGATACAATAGTTTCAAGACTCAAAAACCTGTGGTTCCTGTTATATATATAACTCAAACACCAAATATAACTCAAAACACCAATAATTACTTTCAATTTCCAATATTGTAGGGGTATAAACATAAGTCTAAACTTGTATCAACCCTTCAAGAAAAGCAAAGTGTCAGAAACCATCAGTGTTTTAATTGAAACTTAACTTGATACACTTTTTTACATGCATAGGGAAATTAGTCTTTTTTAATTTTGCTTTCTTTCATAACCCAAAATAATAAACCACCAAGAGCTCTTCTAATTGTGAATATGATGATAAAAATGAAAATTATATCAGCTGGGGTCCCAGAAAGATTCACAGGCTGACGTTTTGGTCAATGCTGTTCTAAGAGCTTTGTTTAAGCTCTGGGAGTCTGCAGTGATTGTTCTGATTTTTCTAATATTTTGAAGTCTACTTATTACTTCAATAAAGAGGGAAAAGTAAAAGCATCATGCAGAGGAGCAGTGAGATACAGGAATTATATTTCTGATTTTAGATATTTAACTTGTATATCTAAACTAAAACCCTTTTTGCTGTAAACTCTTAACATAAGTAATAAAGTTAAACAGAAATGTACTCCTGTCTCTTTTCTGAGGAAGTCCGGAGTGTTTAAAAACCTAATTTAAGTATCCTATTTATGTAAAATTAAGCAGTTTAATCTGGGCTTTGGTACTGTTGTCTTACAGCTCTCCCCATCACCTCCTATGGCCAGGCATAATGAAAATTCACCCTGTTGCTGGTGGCTGACCTTCTGAGTTACCTGTACTGAAGCACAGAGTAGGGTTTTGAACATGAGGTGAAGTGCATCTTACTGTGAAAAGCTGTCAAAGACCTCTGCAGCACAGGAATCCAGACAGATCTGATCTGAGGCTCCCAGCAGTAACTGTCTGTATGCTTGATGATGAAAAGGCTCCTGGCTTCTTGTATCCCTCTGGAAAAGACTTGGATGGAAAGAGTCAAGATTTATGGAAAAAAAAAAAAAAAAAAGCTACAACCAAAACCAAATAAATTAATATAAAAATACAAACTATATAAGAATACATTTATTCAAATGTGTAAAATGAATTGATGAAATGAGAGACACAGACTGTCTTTAAGGCATATAGATTTGTTAGTCAATGTGGTTATTGAAGACCTAAGTTCTGCCTCAGATCTTCTCAGATGACAGAGGTTACTTTCATTATTTTTGTGGTGCTTTTTTTGTTTTGTTTTGTTTTTTTTTCTAGCATGAGAGATGGAAAATGACCTAATTCTGACTGATCGATAGATAAAAGACTCAGATGAAATGTGAGAGAACTTCAAAATACGATCTTCCCTCAGGGTCTTCATCATTTCCAACTAGGAGTCCTTGTTTTACAGATATTGTCTTTCTACTTCTAGGAGGGGAGAAAAAAGGAAAAAGCTTAGTGTTGTCTATCAATTTTTTTATCAGGTCTGTGGAAAAAGCTTCTTAGAGCACAAGAGGATGATCCACAGTGAAAAAACAGGCCAGTGTTGCTGCAAACTGAGCAGACAACTAATAGCTGGTGTTTAGTGTGCAGAGGAGATACTTTGAGGGTGTTGTGAGAGCCCCGTGTCAAGTCTGGGCTGTGCTGCCCCAGTGATACTGCTGCTGTCAGTTATCACTGACCTCATGACTGCAACTTTGTTAGCACCGGGCTTTGCTCTAGAGAAGGCGCAGGAATGGCTAATCCATCAGCACCTCTTTGAAGTGCTGTGAAATAAGTGAGAGCACTGAAACATAAACTTAAAGTTAACTGCATGATGTCAGAAGAAATTCGTCTCCCGGCATGAGCTGAATGGTACTCAGATTGTCTACTGAAATAATTTGGCACTATAAGGAGTCTTTATCTATTAAAATATTCATGCAAATAAAAATATTCTCACACAGGTCTTGAAAAACAGTTTTGGAAATGTATAAACCAAAACACTTAAGTATTTAATTCTTTAGGTACAGAAAGAAGTAAATTTTCACAATACTCCTTCTTTCTAATCTCTGTTTACTGACACTTCAAGAGTCTGAGCCCTGGGAAATTTTACTGAAGAGCCTACTCTTTTTACCAGTGTTCAGAGTGAAAAGAACAAAGCCAAGGACGTAGTTTACATTCTGCATTTAAACAGCAGCTGATTAGGTGATAACAGCATTAATTACTCATTGGCAGGCAAACAGCCTAGGTAATCAGAAATGTATTTTCTGCAGTGAGATTTGTATTGTCATGAGAAAATAGGTGCCAGATACAGCACTTTAGAGAAGGAATCTGGACAAACCCGGGCTCCTCTCTCTCTAGGTGCAGCAGCACTACTGCCAGCTGGTAGATTGATTGCAGCACAGCAACATCGCTGAGCACTGGGCTTAGGCTGCACCCTCCTACTAGAGGAAATTGCATTATAGTGTAAGTACTAATAAAATATTTGCACAGAAAAATTATTAAATAATAGATAATACTTCCTAAAAAATGAAAAAAATATTATATCGAAGCTGCTATTTAACGATATATTCCTAAACTTTTTTGGGGGGGGCAAGAATATAGTTTTCTGTTTTCTTTTACATTTGTAAGATGTAGCTTGTGGCATTTTTACAGTTTGAAAATGAAGTAAAGTTTTACAATAGAGCAAAACGAATCACCAAAGTAAAATTATAGTTGAACACCACAAATATTTACTGGGAAATCCATGACCAATAATAATTAATATTATGAATTAGCTACATCCCAGATGTTATCTCTGGAGGCACACTCCACATTGTCACTGGGTTTTTTTTTGTTGGCATTTGATTGAATCCCTCTTTATTTGCATTTTCTTTAATCCCTCTTTTCTTTTATGTTAAAAAAGTTCCAATTATGATGAAGTCATAAAAATGTGTTCATTTAGAATCATAATCTGAAAATCAGATAATATATCATTATAAAGAGTATGTATAGTTAATTTTCTTATTTTTCAGTTACTACTTTCATAATTTTTATTCAAAATAAACCTAAACACTCATTTTAGCAAGGCTGTCAAGAAAATAGATAATGAACAGCGTTCTGAAAGTTATCTAAAATGTTTATTTTTAGCAAGGACCTATTGATTGCTTCTCCATTAAGATGGGTGTGGTTTGGTGAACCCACATATCTAGCACTTGACTTGGCCTCTTCTGAGAACAGTTCCAGAAGGTAGAGGAATTCTACTTACAATTTTCAGATTTTGAAAGAACTCATTCAAAAAGATGGGATGATACTCTAAATCTCAGGAGACTGAAGAAAATTCTAATCTTTTATGATGCTGCTAGCACAAACTTGTTTTTTTATGGTGCCTTGCGTGTGGTATTTCTCTTTTGTTTGGTGTGTTATTTAATTGCAGTTTTTGTTTCAGTTTGTCCTGCCAGAGGGAACTCCTCATTTATGTTTCATTGGTGTGTCCAGTTATTAGAATCATTGCATTAATGCCAGGGTCTTGTCACAAATTCAATTACAACAGCTGTTGCATACAAGCAATTAGACATCTGTGCAGCAGCTCCCTCATTGCTGTTGCCTTTTATCATTCTGTTGCTGCAACTAGACTCATAATTTATAGCTGTACTGTGCCTTCCGTGCATGGGATCTTGAACAATTAATTGCTCATAACCTCTTCCAAGGCAGGTAAAATGCCAATATATTCACCTTCCCTTGTGGAACAGCTGGCAGAGCACTTGGAGCCTGATTTGCCTGTAGAAGGACAAAGGACAGAAGGCAAATTGCCAAGACCAGTTGCACCAAACCTTGTTTTAAATTGAAAAGAACAGAGGGTCAAAGATAGCCACTCTGAAGCACATTTTTGCTAACCAAGAGGGCATAAAAATTAGTTGAGAGGAAGATGAAAGGACTGTTGGATTTGCTGTTGGAAAGCTGAACAGAATTGTGTTACAAGTAAGTGATATATTCTTCCTTTCCCCTCAGGAATATGGTGACATAAAAAACCCCTTTGTACCGGTACTTTTATTCTGCACAAAAAAAAAGAAAAAAAGAAAAAAACAAAAAAAAAAAAAAGGAAAAAAAGAAAAAAAGAAGTAAAAAAGAAAAAAAGAAATCACTGTTCATCATGGTTACACAGCCTTACTGTATACATATGGGGGTTTATTAGTGCAGATGTTTGTCTGAAAAGAAATCACGGGTAAGATTGGAGTAGCTCTTCTTAAAAGTATTAAGCTATTTAGCTGAGAGTTGTTTAAGATGGAATGAGGGAAATGAAGCATTCTTTCTTATAAAATTCAAATTCGTCTAAATGTTTTGGTGTATAATCCCCTGTCCCTCTCCAGTTTGTGCCATCAGTCACTGCAGGACGGGATGAACAGGTGTGTTACACAACCATACTGTGAATGATACTGAATTCCAGCAGTGTCGCTCTGGATCTAGACTTCACAAAGTGCAAAATGAGCATCCCATGACTCTCACCTCAAGGTGCAGTTCTAGCAGCCAAGGGACATGACAGCAGCACCAAATAAAGAAATTCTTACCATTTCTCAATCCTGACTCTGCACTGGAGTTTGCTTTCCCTCTATTCTTTCTTGGCAGAGGCCAAACAGATACCTAGGAAATGCTAATACTGTAGTGAGTATACCACAGCAATATTAACACTCCTCAATCCTTGATTCTTCAGAGTTTGTTTTTTGACCAAGATCAATTCAGGTGTCTGGATTCAGTTATTTTAGCACAATGAGGGGCACTTTAAAGGTAAGCACAAGCAAGCAGGAGAAGCAAGGGAAACTCTTAAGGTGAATGTGCTGCCAAACCACGGTACTCCAGTCACATGTTATAAATTACTATCAGACACCTTGTTTGTTTTGATAATGAACTTTGAGCAATGAATTGGATATTTGTCTTCTCTGACATACAAGGAGACTGCTGCAGAATAGCATAATTAATTATTCCTGATGCACTTATGGGAGAGAAGCAAGATGAGCATTTACACTAATATTTTCCTTTGAAGAGGAAGTGATTTTTATATTCTTGTCATTTAATCTTCTAAACATATCAGGGATAGGTCCCTATTGAAGTTTATGGTTGTAGAAATATGTTAGAATTTTGAAGAATGTTTTCATACAGATTTCCAGAAATGGAATGTACCACAGCTCTGCATCTCCAGAAATAAAGATTTATTGCAACAAAGGATTTCACTTTTTTAGACACAGAGAGACCAATTAGTGGGAAGACCAACAGTAAAATGAGTTGAAAATAACTATTCTGTCTCCTCGCTGAATTCTTGATAGGAAGGTCCTTTTAACTAAGCATATATTCGGTTAATCAATTTATCTGAGTTTCAGCAAAATCATACCCTTTGTCTGGTTCTATAACATTTTTTCACTCTGTCACTCTGAAATTTCCCTATTTATTTGTTCCATTATTCTTCAAAGTCTTTCTTTTGGTCTTACAGTTTCTTCTGCTGGTTTTCAGTTCCTGCCTGTACCCTGTATGCATAGGAGAGTCACCCAGTTGAGCAGTGTCAGGCACGCTCTGGAGGGGTATTACCCGCCCTTGCCCTCTAGCAGGTTTTGGTGGATGTGGATGCCATCAGGCAAAACAAGAAAAACAGGAGTTCTTCTGCCCAGCCATGCTCTTTAATATAAAAGTTTAACTGTGAGCAAATGAGATACCACCCATCACAGAGAACAACATTTGCAATTGGCTTTTGAAGGAAAACTAAGTGTGTCATTTACAAAACCTTACTTGTTCTGTGCACTTAGAATTGTGGCCATTCATTGAGATAGCTCTTTCTGTGGTGAATTTTGTTTTTGAGGAGTAGGAGGAAAATACATCTATCTTCCGTTGGATTTAAAACCGCAGTACAGTCTGATTGCAGCAATTTCAAATCTAAATATATGATTTCTATGGCAGCAGCCTGTGAAAGGTTCATTTTGTGAATAGTGTAATTATGTTTAACATACGAGATGCTTGTGCTGCTTAGTAGGCAATGTTTCAAAGTAAAGAAAGTTTAGACAAGAAGAAAAAATATCAGGAAACAAGACCTGTTATAGAGCTTCTTCAATTTGTGTAGAGTTGATGTGAAGAAGGAGCTTCGTCACATCGTGTGATGGTTCATTACTTGATAAATGAGCCATAAATGTGCTCACTTGTACATCCAGCTCACGCTGCTCTCAAAATCACAGCAAGATTTTTTCTTGATGAGCCTCATGGGCAGTTATTTTATCTTCCTTGCCCTAACTCCAGTTCCATGCACTGTGGGATTTTTCTTGCCGCATGTTTTGTGATAAAAATGAGAGCCAGCTGGACGCAATAGCAATTCTGACAACAGGGGTTGAGCACCAAGGTTCTCTTTTCCAGATATGCTGTTGTTTCTCTTGTTTTGGCCAAGTGACTCCATTTATAACTATTACCAGAATTAGCCAGAATGGACAAAACGCTATTCGTTGCTATGGAGTAGGTAACTTCAAATATGCCGTGCTTTGCATAGGAGCATGAAACCCCCTCAGTGCCAGGCTTGCTATGCTTTCCCTGCTGGATCTCCACACTCCTAAGCATCATTTGCAGCAGATTTTTTATCCATATTGGCAGATACCAACAGTTGCCAATAGTTGTCATGACAGGATAATACATCCCAGCTGCTTTGGAAAGAAGTCTTCCAAAATGGAGCAACATGTCTACATATGCTGGTACCTAGAATGTGATATCTGTACACTAATATCTAGGGGTGGTTTTTGCTTTATTTGTTTTCTCTGTTAGTTTGGATTTTTGTTTGTTTGTTTGGAGTTTTTTTACAGTTACTGCAGATAAGGAAAGTAACTAATCAGTGCTTATGGGACAGTCTTTCAGACAATTTCAGAGTGTTATAAGCAGGACAAATACATTCTCCTTAAAACAGCAATGCCCACAGTGATGAACATTGAATGCCATGTGTTTCTGCAGAAAAAATAACAGCCCTTGCAACGTTTCTTAATTCACACAATGTGGAATATATATAGTAATATCTTGTGTCATTTTGTGAGAACTTCAAACTTTCCCCCCAAATCCAAGTGTAAGTGGATATAAATATTTTTAAAGGAAAATGTGTAAATATTTAACTGTAATTCAAAACTAAACAAATATGAAACAGCTGAAACATACATTTTCAGATCATATTCTGTTGGAAGCCCTTACTTGGAGAGTACCTGCCACATACCAGAAAGCAAAAATAGACCAAAGCTGTACTTTTTAGGAGGAATGGCATAATTTCATAGAAACAAAAACAAAACTGCATGATGTGGAATGACCTGCAAGACAATTTTCTGTCTGTAATTTCAAAAAAGGGATAATCACATTAAGTACCTAAAATCCATTTATGCATGTTTCAAAGTACATATCAAAATTAAACTAGTAGATGTTTTCAATTATTTACAGATACTGAGCCTTAACTGAGCCCTCATTATTGTTCATACCAGGGACTTTTATTGTTTCATTTTTTCATGTTTTACTTCCCTTAGAAAATGCTTCAAATACCTGTGTTGTAAAAAATGGGATTTTTCTGTTTGTTTTTTTGTCATTTTTTCTTTTCTCCCTGTGATCTACTAGGCTGACTAGGGGAGTCACAATCCCTCAATGGCTTCAACAGAATGTATTTCTTCTGGTATTGCATCACAGTGTGTCATACAGGTATGGACTTTGGATGAGTACAACAATCAGCCAACCAAATCTGAGTGAGACCAGATCAAGTGAACATGATTTCACATCATGAAAGAACACTTTAAAAAAAGTCCTGATAAAATGCTTCTCTAAATCTGTGTAGTGTGCAAAGAAGCATGGGATGGCAGGTAGGCAGCTGTCCAAGTGCCATTCTTCCATCTGTTGACAACCTTATACTAGGCTACCACTCACTGAAGAGGGAGTCCAGGATCGGCATTGTCTTGTCAGAGACTATCGGTGCAAGTCATTTCTATGTGTAGAAACTAAGCTTTGGGTAAACTGACTCCTGCAAGTCAAGCACAAGACCATCCAGAGCGAAGGAAAGAAGCATGTGAAAATTAGAAGGGGCTTTTTAAAATGGCATAAGAAACACTACTCTTTTCTTGTGTAGAAAAAGCCAGCTTAACAGTGGCAGCTCTGCTTCCAAATTTTCAACCTGCAGCGGGATTTCCTAAGGAATAATTGCTTACTACCAAATTAAAAAGAAAAAAAAAAAACCCAGAAACCTTATTAGAAGGTAGAGGACCATTTTTCCTTAGTCTGTTTACTCTAAGTCTTTAAAAGGCCTATGATGCCTTCAGTGCTGAGATTGCATTTTCTTTCCGCTTCTCTCTTTGCAACACTGAACAGAGAAATACTGTTCCTTGGGACTTAGTATCTTATACTCTACTTAGAAACCTTGAAAAATCATACAAACACATTAATGCATCATAATGTATTTTAACACAATTATAATTTGCAACTTAATGGCGGGGCAGAAAGGCACATCATTTAGAGACATTTATTTCTCATTTGTCAGTATTGCTGTAGATATTAATTAACCTTTTTATCATTCACTCTTGGCCTACATAGTGAAGATGTTACAGTTTTGTTTTACTAATTTATTTATCTTTACAACAAATTTGGAAGGTAATATTTAGAACTTAAGTTTGACACTAAAATTACCCACAGGTCATACTGGGTGAGGGCTCGCTTGTCTGTCACTCCCTAATGGGCCTCATCCATAAGCTTTCAAGCAAGTATTGGATTGTACTGCTTCACTACAGCTTCCCTTTCTGATACTTTTTTTGTCTAGAGAGTTTCTATTCTATTCTTTTCTCTTCCAGAATCTCAACTTTAATAAAAATCCCTAGTATTTTATATCAACTGGAAAAATTATTTATTTATGTTGCAATAATTACCTTGATGTGCAACAGTATTAGAAACATATCTTATTTTATCTCCCTAAAGACAGTGTCTCCTTCAATGTTTTCATGTCATCTAGTATTTTCTTCATCTAGACAAATACAGGAAAAAATCCCTGTTCCATGTCTTCAAGAATATTTCTTGAAAAACAATATTGAGTTAGCTATCTCACCCCCAAAAGACCTAAATATGCATGAAAGAAATAAATTATGTCTGCATTAGGAAAAACACTCATCTGAGTCCTTGAGTAGCCCACACAGTGAATGATTTGTAGAAGTTTGTGTGAGGTAGTTCATTCTTTTCCCTTTTGTAGAGTTGTATTCACAGCACCTCGTATAGTACCTGTCCCATGTGTGTGACTAGATTGCCTACAGAACAGACCATGGGAGCTGTCCACATCCATCCTTGACTCTTCTCTGGCACTTGACTATATGCACTCTGCAAAGAGAGCACTGAGGACATCTAAAATTAGAGTTGTATAGTGACAACATATCCTCTACAGGGTACTGGGGCTGCCATGGTGCATTGGAAACAAATTAAGACAGAATTGTGAGCATGCTTTACTATCTCATTCATCTGGTTTAGTTTGGGGTTTTGTCAAGGATTATCTTTTTCAAGCTGTTATTTTATTCTGCTTAGGCGGGCAGAATATTTATTTCCACTACCTTTAAAGAAATCTGCTCTGATATTGTTCTGAGGCAGTTAAACAATGCTGAAAGTCTTACCTAAGCATGCTTAAAATATATCAGTGTAGGTTTATTTTTGAACAACAACAAGTAAATTGCACCAGTGTGAACTTACTAATGTAGACAAGGTTTGAATTCAGCACAGAAATATTCCTGATAGGGTTTCTAAGGAATTTTTGAGAATGTGACAAGTATGTGTCTAAGGCTAACGCTTATTAGAGAATTTTCCCTCACATTTCACACATTGATAGTCCAAACCAGTCCACTGAAGATTTAAATTAAATCCTGCGGTCCATTATGTCATCTGAATATATCTCCTACCTTTTCATATAGACTGCCTCAAACATTAGTTTTGAGAACTAATTAAAACCAGTAAAAGTTATGTTTTGAGATTAGAGAAAGCTGAAAATGTTTTCATGAAAGGCAATCAAGCATTCTCTTATGTCCAGTCATATAATTATCTGTTACTTCATTGCAAGGATTTTTTATATTACAAGTTGTGGCGATCTCATCAGCTTAGGTGTTATTAAATATCTTTGGAGAAGGGTAGGGGCTCAAACCCTGTGGTACTAAATTAGAAAGTGGCCTTGATATTTGCTTTTTTTTGTAATAAAACCTTAAGGAATTGAGGATCTTTATTCTATGTTCCTCCTTCAAAGTCACTAATTCCATCTTGCTCATTTTACTGGTCCCCAGGCCTTTCTGGAAACATCTGCTTCTCCCATCTTGATAGCTGCAGTGTTTCTAACATGGAATAATAAACATGCTTCATTGCGGGTGCACAAAAAGGATAGGCGCTTGCCAGAATGAAGCTGCAGATGCAGCTTTAACCCTGCAATTGGCCACTGAACCAAGAATGCCATTAAAAAAAAAAAAGATGAATCTCCTCATGAAATATAATTAAATTAGCAGGGACTAAGGACATAACTTGGTGAAGCTTAAAAATTTCTGTGATTTTCTTGAATCAAGCTGTAACTTTTGTTTAATCAGAAAAATTGTCTGATACTTGTAGTACATGTTCATACCTGCTACGTCATATCCAGTAGACCACAAAGAAGAAAGTTTGCTCTCATCAGAGTAAAGAACTGAAACATGCAAAGGAAAATGATGCATGTAAAGCATGAAAAAGCTATGCTGCTGTGTGCTGGAAAAATAACAAGGGATTTCAGTACTCTGAACATTTTCTTAAAATTTTTTTTTCTTTTATTTTTGACGGTAGCATCTCATAAAAGGTGGAATCCCACGCATCAGCTATACATTCTACTCCTTTCATGGATTATCATTTCACTCCCTTAAGAGGAAAAATACTATATTTAAATCAAATATTCTTCACTCCTGAACATTTCTATTATAAGAGGTTGGCAGAGGTGATATTGGCTGATTCAAAAGTCAGTAATAACTTCTTGAAGCTACTGACATTTTAATTGTATAAGTGTTGCCACTTTCATTTCACACAATTTTGTCATACTGAGACCCCATAGTAACATCAATTATTTCTTCTTCCAATAAGTTTTCCAGTGTTGGGATTCTTCAGTAGTCACATATTGCACGTTTGCCCAGAGGGTGGTTGAGCACTGGAACAGGCTCCCCAGAGTGGTGGTCACAGCACCAAGCCTGACAGAGTTCAAGAAGTGTTTGGACAGTGCTCTCAGGTACATGGTGTGGGATGGTCCTGTGCAGGTCCAGGATTTGGACTGATGATCCTTGAGGATCCTGTCCAGCTCATCATATTCTGTGATTCTGTGAAATATCAGGATGCATACCCTGATTTATGACAATGGCT
The DNA here is from genome assembly GCF_041296385.1 of Aphelocoma coerulescens. Taxonomy (NCBI): domain Eukaryota; kingdom Metazoa; phylum Chordata; class Aves; order Passeriformes; family Corvidae; genus Aphelocoma; species Aphelocoma coerulescens. The sequence continues at coordinate 88,405,063 of NC_091015.1, forward strand.
TTGTACTTTTTTCTTTGTGGATGGTGAGAATACTTTGTTTCTGCTTTGTCAATTACTTACATTTTCTGTAAGCTTAGGCTGTGTCTGTTCTTATCCTCACTTTGTGCTACAAGTTTTCAAACTTACAACTCCAAGATATTTTATGTGGAGCAGAACTGGTTAAGTGCAATTTTGTGTGAGTGTATTCCACAGGCTTTTTAGCTGTTTCTTAAACTGTTACTACTTTGTCTCCAATCTTGCCTTCTAGCACCTTAGCTTTTGTCCTTACCTCTTTTTCTCCATGAAAGCTTTTATGTTTCATGTGCCAGGCAACACCTCTGAGTAGAAGTGGAACTTTTTTCTTGTAGTAGGGGCAATAATCTTTCTACTCCTGTGCCTGTTTTCATGAGACTTGTTGGAACATAGTAACTGTGAGCTCTCTACCTCTGTGCCAAATGCGGTAGAAATTGGACCAATGCTTCAAAATTATTAGGGAAAGTATTAGAAGATCACATAATCTATATCTCACAGAAATAAAATGGGTTCTTTATGAGGAGAATTATGATCAGGACACGAAGAACAATAGTTCTCAGAATTTTATTTAGGTCATGCTAAAGAAAAATCAAATTGGTAATTATTGAAACTATAAAATACCTTTGTGAATGACATATTCTCTTGTGCTCTGGAAGGTTTGTTTGATTGTGCAATGTACATTCAAACCTCAGCTTCCAAGGGCTTTCTGTATAACAGCCCTGTTTTTCAGCATATCATCCACTGCCCTCAACTTGGATTTACCTTTGTATTTACCGAGATTGGATTCTTTTCCATCAGACCATTAATTCAGATGGTAAAGAGTAACAGTCACAGTATCTATACCTGGTGAATACCAGCCATAATGATCTTAAAACATTTTGAGATCAATAGTTGAGCACATTTTCCTCATAGCTCCACTCTCCACTTAGTATTATACCAATCTAGACATGGTGATTGACATACAGTTTTGATAACTAAGTTTATTTAGACTGGCTACAAGCATTAATATAGAAATCTATGGTTTTGCTGAGCTATGGGACAAAGCTGCTGCTGCAATTGTGTAGCTATATCCTGGAGTATTTTTCCCTGTAGTAAGCTGAACCACTTCATATGGTATCTTTTCCAATCCAAGCGTGAGGATTTTCTTTTAGGCTCACAGATCATGGAGATGAATTGTTGCAGGTCTATGAGACCCATGGTGATTGGCTTGTGTTCCCACTGCAAAGTTAGCAGGTGATCAGCATAAATGAGTTTTGTCCTGCTGGGAAAGACCACGTGGGCTTCATCAGACCTGTAGAGGAATCTGCTTCTCCCTGAGGGTATGAAGCTATAAGCACAATTCTCTGTGACAAAGCTGGCAGAATCTGTCTTTGAAGTAGAATGATTTCCTCTGTGCTTTTTATGACTAGAGTTGGAATAATGACATGATGCTACTTGTGGGGAGCCATAGATTATAAGCATATAACTCTCATGAATTATAGGCACTACCCTTTGCCTTAAACACTGTCAAAATGTTTTCCTGGAAATACAGACAATACAATTTTTTTTAAGTATCCTATCTCAAGAGCAAGTATAAGTAAGACCTAACAGTTCCGAATAAAATACCTGTTTATAGTGATATAACAAGTCTTGCAAAAAACATTTGTATTAAAATGAAAGTATGGAAGTTGAAGCAAGATTTTTGTTTGCATATGTAAAAATTAAAAATTAAATAGTCTTTATAGTTCTTTTGGTAACATATACCACATATACTTTACTGTACCAATGTTTATATTGTAAGCTATTATTTATACTGAATTGAAAATATGAATTGGAATTATATACATTGAGCGTGTAACTTCTAGCAATCTTCCCCAGATCAAGTTGAACAGAAAAAAAGAGCACAATTTAAAGTATATTTTTCATATTTGAAAAAAACATCGCTCTCTACGACTTCCTGAAATGAAATTGTAGTGAGGTGAGTGTCAGTTTCTTCCAAAAAGCAAGCAATAGGAAAAAAAGCAAGCAGACTCAAATTGTGCCAGGGGAGATTTAGGTTGGATACTAGGAAAAATTTAACCAAAAAGGTTACTCTTTGGAATGGACTGTCCAGGGAAGTGGTTGAGCCACCAGCCTTGAAGGTATTTAAAAGACAAGACTGTAGATGTATCAGTTAGGGCTGTGGCTTAGCAGTAAACTTGGCAGTGTTGGGTTAACATTAGTCTTGGTGCTCTTAGAAGTCTTTACCAAGCTAAATGATTCTATGAGTGTGTGACTGAAAGGTGTGACACGTGAAAAATTCCTTTGATACTAAAAGATACCACTTCATTAGCAAAATAATTGTCATGCAGATATCCTCATACCAATCAGTAGAGAGACCACCTTTCTATAAAGGTTTTTTTCCTGACAATTTTCATTCTGAAACAATTTCCTTTTTTTTTATCTCTGACAGAAACTTGATTCGTGGCCTCGAGATGACAAAGCTACACATATGTTCTGAATTGGAAGAAAAAAGTGCTTTTTCTTTTAATCTCTTCAGTGACATTCATTAGTGTAAGCAGCTTTTTGTGTCCTTTGTAAAGTTAATGGATTGATGTAAAGGAAATCCTTTACTTTGTTAAAATCTATTTCTCAGCACTATTTGTGAGGGAAAGACCTAACACAGTACAGACTTTAAATGAAGGTCAGCATTAGATATTAGATATAAAGCTGAGAACAAAAAGATGAAGAAGAAATGATAAACTATACAAAAGGATGAGATTTGTTATGGAAAGTTAAACCACTGAAGGGAAGGAAAAAATAAGCAGATTTTTTAACTTTTAAGAAGAGAAAATTAAGAATGCTCTCAGTGAGTCCTAAGGCAAACGTTTATTTCATTAGTGCTGCATAATTATATGTTCTTCCTCTATTCCTCATAAATCCTCCTAATATGATATATCCACTGAAATAAGAAAAGTACTGGACAAAAGTAGAATAGTGGTGTGGATTTCCACACCCACGTGAAAGACGTACTAGACATAGAGGGAATTTTTTACCTCTTATGTCTAAAATCAGTGTAAAAGAATTATCTGAAATAAGAATATGAGATTCCTATACTTCGTGTTCTTCTATACTTCTAATTTCCCTGGATAGAAACCTTTTATAATGGTGCCTGCTACTGCTGTTATTGTTCCTGACCTGTTGCTGTCGACCAGGATTTTCTTGGGGTTCTTTCTTCACCTCAATAATTTCTTCAATTTCCTTCATTTTGAAGCTACCAGATCTGAAAAATGTCTGTATGGGTACTGTAGGTGTGCACATGGAAGAGAACCTCTGCTTCTTAGAAGGAACCTCATGTGCGATTTATTCAATGTCACAAATTGTACAGAAGGAACAAAGGCAACCACAGGTTACTTACAGGTGTATGTATTTTTAAAAGGTTTTTAAAATTAGGTTGTACTCAATATATAATATTCAATGTATAATAAAAACACAGGGTGATACAGTGGCTGATAATAAATGAAAAAGGGGAATGGAAGAAAAACCTACAGAGAGAAACAAAGTCATAGCAAAATAATATACATGGAGATGCCTGCATAATTACAAGGATTTCAAAATTAGCTGTGCCCAAACCAATTATCAGCCAGACATACTACCAGAGTTGTGACTACTTTTCTTTTATCTAGTATTCAAACATTTTGAGATGAAAATGAGAAAATATACACTCTGTCACTAGCATAACTCTGACAGAATATAAAATATCAAAACTGGAAACTCAATAGAAAGTTTCAAGAAAGAACAATGGGCTGTACAATGTACTGCTTAACAATCAGAATGAGCCACTTGGCTAAAATTGAAAAAGATTAAACTATTCCTATTTTCTAGCAAAGATAATGGATTTTCTTGTTTCCCTTAGGAATAGGAGGTCAATTTTTCCTATTGGAGATTGAAATGCAAACCCTAGGGACCCCTAGAACTTAAAGGGAAAAGTAATTTTCCTTCTTTTTAGTATTTTTCCCCAGCCCACCTCTTTTGTACAGTTCTCATTATTTAAATATACCATATAGAGAAGATAGAATAGTAGCTATGTTTTATTAAAAAAATAAATCATGACAGAAAAGTACTGGTTATATAGAACAATCAGCTGATTTTATGGAAGTTTTAGATAGTTAACTTGCAGAAGTGAAGGCAAATTTGTTGAAGTTTGTCTATATTTTCACCTCTTCAGCACATAAACCACACTGAATGCTAATATTTAAGAAACTGTAGGCTAACGCTGCAGGGTCCAAAATAAAGATCATTTATCCACTCGGGTTTTCTTCTACCACTTGGACTTTCACTTAATTAAGTTTTAGAAAACTCTGCATGATTCCAGTCTCAAGGTACATTTATCTTGTAATCATGCACCTTTGGGAAAAAGCATTCATTTGCTCTGGTTTTTGTACTGCTGGATTTTAAATCAGTTTTTCCTTCTCAGCAGCAGTAATGAATCTTGTCTACTAATTGCAGCCTACGAACTGCTGAGTCCTGGTTCCTCTGAACTAGATTGCAGTAATATTCTCTGATTCCACATAATGACAGAATGGTTGGGATTGAAAAGGACATCTGGACATCATCTAGTGTAAAGTCCCTGCTAAAGGAGGTTCACCCAGAAGAGGTTGCACAGGATCACATCCTGGCAGGTTTTGAGTTATCTCCAGCGAAGACTCCACAACCTCTTCAGGAAGCCTGTTCCAATGCTCTGTCACCTCACAAGTAAAGAAGTTTTTCCTCATATTCAGATGTGACTTTCTGTGTTTCAGTTTTTGCCCATTGCCCCTTGTCCTGTCACTGGGCACCACTGAAATGAGTCCCACCCCATCCTCTTGACACCTGCCTTAAGATATGTCTATGTGCTGTTAAAAGCCTCTCTTAATCTTTTCTTCTTGAGACTAGAACATATTTATAATCAGGGATTAACTAATGCATCAGACCTTGGTGATCTAAGAGTGTGGTATTCCACAGATAAACAGCTAGTGTATTATTTCACTGTTCCAATCTCAGAGGTCTGAAAACTAGACTGAGCAGTTCACAATGAGTTCATTGCTAAAGGTGCAACATCCAAGAGCAGTGCTTGTTTTATCTAACCACACTTAGAATAAATTTCTTTCAGATTGCAAATTTGTGTATCTGGTAACAGAGCCTGCATGTAGTGAAGTGGCTCTGGCCTGAGCAAAGTACTTTAAAAGACAAATCTGAACTTGACTTTCCCACTGAATGCTTTTGAGTCTTTGGCATCCTCCAGAGTCTTTCAGGTTAAGGTGCCTTGGAAGATCATGGCACCTTTTCCAAAATAGACCTTCACCATATTTTCCTGCTTGCAGTAACACCTGCCGATCACTGAGCCCAACCCTGTTGATGCCACACAGAGTACTATATACAGGACACTGTGTGACTCATGCAGTTATGTCCCAGGGGAAAAATGGGCAGGCAAAAGAGGCAGTTTTGACTGGGAAGGAACTTTAAAAAAATGCTTTTAATACTGAGCTGTGAGACCTCTTTTCTTAAGGGATTATCAGTCCCCATATGTTGGAGCTCATTTCACTGGGATACAAAGACTTGACCCGACTAAATGGAAAGCAGAACAGACTACCTCTCCCTTACACTGTAAAAGTTCAGGTAAATGCATGTCATAGGGTCCATCCATTGTCTCTTTGGAATTTGAGGGTGTTTGTTTGGATACTAGTAACAAAAATAAGCTCATGCAGTCTGGGAAATGCATTTTAGGCAGAGAAGGCTAGTTCTGTCTGTGCTTTCTGCTTGTTTGTATATATGCTAATTGTACATTTTCTTATCCAAAACCAGCATAGATAGTTGAGATGGTATCTCTGATTGAAGGGGGTGTGAGAGTCATGAGGGCAAGGAGGATGAAGTCATGCAGAGCAAGAGTTGTGAGCAGTGAGTGCTGAAGCATAAAATTACATCAGGCTGTATGCACATGTGCAGGCTGACCATCCAGGTATCATTGTGTGCTGCTCATTCATGTGTTCGTGGTGGCAAGGCAGTAGTGGTTCAGGTTGCTCAGGCTGCAGGTTCCCCTAACAATAGAAGCTGAAGACAGGTTTCCCACTAATAAGCAATGAGCTCTGTTCTGTCAAGTGTAAGCTGACAACAGGAGATGCACAGTTTTGTTTATGCACTCCCTGCATGGCCAAAATGTGTTTCTGCCATCCTGTGGGCTTAAGAGCAGGATAATACAAGACTATAGCATAAAAAGGTACTGCGAAGATGTGAAACTGGAGAGTGTCTCACCAGTATTTCAGTGGAGAGTTACGGTCTTGATGTTCAGAACAAAGAAAAAAGTTGCAGAGTAATGCTTCACCACTACAAACAAAATAAGTTTTGCTTCTCTAGATCTGCATATCCTGACCCTGACTTGCTGACTCAGGTTCCTGGCTTGACCTCAGAGCTGCCCCATGGGGATGGACATGCCTGGTGATGTAGACTCGTGGATAAACCTGACTACTATTAGCAGACTGGTACTGTTCACCCTGTTCATATACTACGAGACTGCTGCACATCACTCAGTGAGGAATTGGTTCTGTACCAACTCTATTCCTATATAAATTGTGCTTCTGCTCCCTACAATAATGACTCTACAGTGGACAGTCCTTGTGTGAAATGTGACTTTTCCCCAGATTCACACTAATGTAATATCCACATGATATTTCAGCCAGTAGAATACATAGGCGGGGGAAAAGAACCAGTCAGAAGAATAATGATTTAAATGCGAGAAAAAGTGAAGACCTTCATGTCAGGCAAACTTTACTGTAAGAATATTCATTGTCTTGAGACCTCAGGAAGTCTCTGCCTACTGCTGTAACCATTTTCTGTCTTAATCAACTTGCCTATGCTTGGATCAATACTACTCCCTGAGGACAATGCAGTGAATTGACTAACTTTGTTAATGCCAGTCTTACTTTGCCAGCAGATTTCTCATTGGCTTAGGAAATGCATGTAGCAATAGTCGATGTGTGTGCTATTTCAATTATAGTGGATACACTCCAGTGATATTTCCAAAATAAAAGCCTTAAGAAAGGCTATTTTGTTCAAAGTGTCACAGAAGGTAGACACATGCTGTCACGCAAATATCACGCAGGTTTTTTCATAAACATCAATGGAGTATTCACACACTGGAAACATCAGGAATGCTGATACTATTAAACTATGCCATATATCTCTAAGAAGTGCAAACAAATAATCTTCCATTGCATGCTAAATATGGTAAAATGATAGAAACTATGTCAGTCTCTCTCAGAAGTAAATTAATTTTTACAAAAATAAAAGACAACTTCAATCAACATCAAAATCACGTACCTTTATGTGAATAATAACTGGTAAGATTATTATTGTAATTATTCAAATGTAAAGTGTCTGTGTAAATTAACAACTAATAAAAAAGTATATTTACTAAGAAATTAAACACTCAGAGTCCATTTAAACAGAATACCAACTTAGCTTCTTCACCAGTAATGTCATGGACTTACTATAACAGAGGAAATAAAGAGAATTTTATCTCTAGTAGAAGGTTTAACATTTCTCATTTTCTTTAATTTACAAGTTTATTAGGCAAATAATTTGAGAAAGAATATTTTTCTGGACTAAAACGGCACATACTAATGGCTCGTTGATTCAGCACTAGGAATTTCTTTTACTAAATAGCTGTTGTCTATACATGAATCTTTCTAACTTTTGGAGATGTTATCATTTCTAAAAGTTCACAGTACTTTTCTCTTTAACGGTAGGCCAGACGACTTGCTTAGTGCAATCCAGGAAGCGTGCAGAAAAGTCTTGCAACCTGTCATGTTTTAATCGCTACATAATTTCATTTTGAGGGTGTAAAGCTATTTTATTTAATATATTGATGCAGACCCACTCGAGTCAGTAAGACCATGTGTTGCATCTGCATTAGGGGTTCCTAATCTCTCTAGCCATTGCGAAGTCTAACTGATAAATAGTTCTTCTAAGTAATGTAGAATTAAAATTTTTAAGGGCTCTTCTTCCTACTGTTGCATGTGCTCTGCTGCAGATATTATTTGTCCTCATCTCTCTTAAGTGTTATGGTAGCAACAAAATACATGAAAACACTATGGAACACTATGGCAGGTTCTTTTTTTCTTTCTACCTCTATGGTACAATTACCATTTATTTTTGAAAATGGTTAAAGAGTATCAAGCATTTTATTGCAAATATTTGAGTATAATATATAGAACGTAAGTACATATGAATTGGACAGTGTTGTCCTGACATCTATCTGCTATTGCTTTAAATTTTATGGCAAGTCGTCTGTGAAGCACCAAATTATGCACACAAACAAATGTGCAAAAATAATGAAACCTTGGGGTGAAACAAGTCAGTTCTATTCTCAACAGAGAGAGAAATAAGAAAGCATAAGATGTGATGTCCTACCTCAATCCTGAGCTGCAGCTAAACTCTTACAAAGATAAGATCATAAAAAAAGACAGAAATTCAGATTCTGTCTCTGGAGGGAGAGACTCCACTTAATCAGGATGCATATTAGTATGAAAGCCATTTAACTGAGAGATCTTTCAGGGGAACAGATTTAAACCTAATAATACTGACAGTAATGGTGATTTAATGTCAGACGTTGCTGCTTGGTAGGTTGTCTAGGGGCATGAGGCATGATAGTAAACATTACACCTTTTGGCAGTCTCATGTATGTTCTCACCTTCTTGCCAGTTTATTAGCTCTGAAGCCTTCCTTTGAAAGCACATGCTATGAGTAGGGTTTATATTCCAACTGCTGAGCTTGCAACCAGAAAACCAGCTTTTATCAGTATGTGTAGTCAGGCCAAACTCAACTGTATGAAAGCTTAAAAAAAAGATGAATAAAACAATACATTAGAGCAACACTTACTTGGTATTTCCTACACATGATTAAGATGCAAACTTTAAGAATTTATTTTTTTTTTCCTGAAAATATTGAGTATGTTTTCCATTTGTCAGCACTGGTAGTAGAATTTGCCAGGGCACTGGCAAATGCACACATCACTGACATGCATTATTAATAACAGAAATGTTTTGGCACCGAGCAGGCTTTAGTTCCATGCCAGCTGCTGAACATGTTTCAACACACTTTTATTTCACAGCTGCCTTCCTTACTCTCCAGAGGCAAAGAACAAGCTATGTCTCTGTTCAAGTGCGTACTCTTGCCTGCTCTGCTAGTATGTTTATGTCCTGAGACTGTCCAAGCTTTGAGACTGAGCACAGGTCCGGGTACACCCTGTATATACCTCCCTGGTCATGCAGGACACTGTGTTCAGAAACACATCCAATGGGTTTGCTAACTCAAAAAATGCCCTCCTGAACTGTGACAACCCCTACACACATTGTTCAGGTGTAGCTCTGCAGATGGATCACAGTTATCAGGTGGGAGACTTCAGAACCCATTTTATCAATGTATAAACTCCTCACCATTGGAGTCTCCCTGGCTTCTCGGAAAGTCATAGTACAACTTTCTTACTACTGTTAAAAGGGAATTGGAGTTGAAGAGTGTAAAAGGAGGTTATGGAGCTCTCCAATTCAGAAATTTTGAGAGAATGAAAACGTTTCAGAATGGATGTGATAATTAACATCAATGTGGAATGATTCCAAGGTGTTCATTAAAATTGGCTAATTCTGATTCACTTTCAACTTGTTCACCAGCACAGGCCATGAAAAAGGGCAAAACAGTGGTGAATGAGTCTTTTGTTGTATAGCTTTGTTGGTTGACTGAATCCTTGGATGTTAGATTATTTAAATCTGATGCTATTATATTTCAAAGTATTGATATTTTTCTTTAATGAATATTAAATGTGTATTTAATAATTTATTGTTATAATCTCTTTTTATCAGTTGAGAAGTATCAAGTCACAGTAGTGTCTGTCGTTCTCAAACAGGCTATAGGTGGTTGCAAAAAAGGAAAATAATTGAATGGCTGAACAATAAATGTATATATAGAATATAAAATGTTCCATCCTGTTTCAGGAAATGCTGTTCTTTACCTCTTTGTTGGTCTGATTTTTTGTGATCCTGCTATATTTAGTTTCTCAATAAAAAGAAGACATAAGAGGAAGATGAGGTAAGAAAAATTAATGAATTTAAAACATGTCAGAAACTGAAAGATAACCCAGTTTTCATAGAGATAGGTAATTAACATGTCAACTATAGTATTTGTGACGTGAAATCGAAAGTATTCTTCAAAGGTTACAAATATATATTTTTCTTCAGTACTTATTATAATGATTTGATGTTGCCATTAATACAGCAAAATATGCTGGAATCCAATTACCTGCTTTTGAAGCAATTTGCATAGGGAATATGTTTTATAAAAATATTAGTAGTTGAACAATTCATCTCACAGGTATATTTGAAGGCTGGGACATGGGTATTAAACAAAGAAGGGAAGTTGTGTCTCACTATCCATCTCTAATCTATGGATAAAGATGTGTATCTCTTTAGTAATATGTGTACAGATCTACTAAAGAGAAGGTCACTACATATCTGAGTACATGTAGTTTTCATAAAGGTGTGTAAAACAGTTATTTGCTGAGATGTCAGATAACTCTATTCTCACAGTGAAAAAATATTTCAAAACCATTGAATAAAATGGCCATTTTTTATTTTATTATTTTTATTTCCTTTTTAAACTAGCCTATTTCCATATGATATAGGGGTTTTTTTGTTCTCCCAGTTGCACACATTATTATGTTTTCTGAAATTCTTGACTTTTTAAGGTGACCAAGTTCAAAGCAATTATCCTTATGTTAATTAGGGTTAGTAAAATATTCAGAAAATACTAAGAAATTTTTGAAAGCAATGTATTTTCTAAAATTTGACCATGAATATTCTCTGAAAATGCAGTGCCTGCCATGAATGAAGTGTTGTTATGCTTCTTTCATTTGCCAGTGTCAGGATTGTGCTGAGAGTCCGATGTTGCCATTTGTATTTGGTAAGCATACAGTTCCACTGAAGTGTCTGCTGTTGATATGTGGAAAACACAGAGCTGTGTGACTACAGGCCATACCTAGAGAAAGGCTATGGGATCACACTGTCACATCAAACACACTAGGACTGTTTCATCATAGGACACACATTCTGTAGTCATATACACTTGTGAAAAGAGTGAGTGAAACTCCATCATTGTGTTGTGACAGGTTGTTGCAATGAGCACACAAGTGTCACACACCTCAGTAAACCTGTGGAGACTAGAACATCTCAATTTAAAACTTTTCTGGTCTGTAAAGCACTACTAGAAAAAAAACCTGTCTGGAATGCAACAGAACCAGTTTTATACATCCTATAAGCCCCATAAAGTGTTCTGGAATCTTATACAATATTTATTTAGAAAAAATTCATCTTGCACAATGTTTATGATAGGAAAAGTTGTTTGGATTTTGACTTGAGACAGCCTGCTTATTTATGACAATGATGCTTCAAAAAATGGAGTAGATCTTAACACACTTTTTCACATGTTCAGCTGGAATTACCAGTAATATTCTATCAGTGTCATTATTGCAATTAGAATGCTGGTCTAACATTCAATGACTTCAAGGGTTTAACTCAGGTGCTGGCCATATTGTCATCATTTAAAAACAGTAAATATCTAGCTATAAATGTTTATCCATCTGAAGTTTGCTAAATCTTGTGTAACAAAGTAAAATACATATTTTTAAATAGTTTGCAAAACCTCGAAACCCTGTTTCTATTGTTGTTTTCCTCAACACAAATGACAAATATATATACAATTTTGTGATTTTTTTTAGGGCTGTTTGCCTTAATCAATCAATTAAATATTTTTTCAGTAAGATTCAAAAGGCAATGAGTATGCAACAGAATGCAACAGACATCATTCAATTTACATTGTACTTTGGTGGGTATGGAAATATTTGGCATACGTAGAAATTGAGTAGAAAGTGATCTAGAAAGCTTGAGCAGGAAAACACAATTTAACAAAAGATAGAAGAGTAGGTATATATTTACTCTGTTGATACATTGGCTAGAGAAACAAAACCATCTAATATACATAATGAGAGGTTTTAATGGATGAAATTAATTGCACTTCCTCATAGGTGTAAGCATGAGAAATATCAGATGATTTTAAGAGTTCTAACTCTAGAATGCTAGTACAGAAATTAAGGAGAAGGGCAACAAAAAATGACACAAAGGTGGAAGGGAAAGATATATGACTAAATAAGATTTGCATATATTAATAAAATTTAAAAATGCAACAAACAAAAGCCTGGGAGCTAGAGATGGCAAGCAGCTAGGGGTGTAGCTCCTGTAGAACTTATCTACTGAAGGGATCAGTGGGGTGTTTGACATGTGGACAGGTCAGTGGTGTTATGCTTTGAATGTGTAAAGTGCAGTAAAAAGGAAGAGTACTTTGGAAGACCATGTGCAAAGTGTCTCAGACAGGTCTCCAGGAACAAGTAGACATTTTTATTTTAAATTATCTGTCCCCATCTGTAACATGGGCATAGTAAATACCAACCCTTAATCTCACAGGGATATTGTGAAAATGTTTCATACCTGTGAAACACTTAAATACAGTGTAATGATTAGTTTTATACAAAACCCAGATGTAAATAAATATTTCTGAGTTTATAACGAGGTTGAAAACTGTGCAATAAATACAGTATAGAACAACAAAATGCACAAGAGCAAAACAAAATCTTGAACAGCTGTTCTCTAACTAACCATTATCCTTCCAGTGCACAGAACTGAACACAGGGGAACAGATCATTGCAATCATATAATTAAGACTGAATCAAGATGCATATCTAATAAGTCTCTAAGTTAAGAATATGTAGAAGCTTAAACGTTGTATTTCTTCCCCTCTGTGTGGTGAATGCTACAGCACGAACAATGTGTGTGCCATTTCCTAAGCTCTTCTGTAAAAACTCTCACTGGGAAAACAGCTTTCATTTTGTAATATTGCATTGATATTTAACAGGATACTAGCAATGCTATAGTCTTTGTCTCCATGCAGAATGTTTGTACTTGGCCTAATAAGGAACCTGATAACAATAGTTTAGCTTTTATGGAGACCAGAACAAGATCAGGACCAAAAGCAATGCTTTGCTGGCAGGTTTCACAGAATTTGATCAGAAGAAGGGCAGGGTTTGGTGTAGGGGATTTTCTGGACAGAACTATCCTCTGCTAGACACAAATGCTTCTTCCATACCTCTTCAAGTATGATTCCAGTTTGTCCTCGGGGCTGGGAAAGAGTGCTAGAAACCCAAATGTGAGGGGTACATGTCCTTCCCTTGGCTTCTTCCACCAGCCAAGCAGGGCTGAGGCCAAACCCAGGGCCACAGGGATGTCACTGGCCAGATCAGGAAGACCCTAACAAATCCTTGACTCACTCCTGTAGTTGCTGAAGAATAGGAGTACTGGATATTTAGCAAGAGTACAACAAAAGAGCGTATTAAGGTGATCCTTCTTATTTTTTGTATTTCTTCCAGTCAGCTCCTCAGGAACTCCCTGAGCTAGAGAAAGCATGTTTTACAGAGAGGTAATGTCGTCATGGAGCACCCCTGTCCTTCCTCGCACTTCAAACACATATTCATATCCAAACCTAATTTGTATTTCTCTGCTTCTTTCCTCTCTAATACTACACTTGTTCTGCGTTAGCCTCCAAAGTTTTCCTCAACAGCACAGGAAAGAAGGATGCCTGCTCTCAGATAAGCATCCTGGAACCACCTTAAACTGTAGCACCCACTCACAATGACATTAAATATAAATAAACCCAGGCTCTGAGTTGAAGTAGGCTGAAGACTGAGAGGAAAACTGAAGTTTATAACTTCAAAAGTCCTTTTTTATGTTTACTGAGGTTATGATTTTTAATGCAAACAGATGTCAATAGAGTTTTCCCCACCAAAAAAAATTCAAAAAACTTACTTAATAAAAACCAAAAAATTCTTCTGATTTTCTTTAGTATTGTTCTCTAAAATAACTAAAAAATTCACAATAATAACAAAAAAAAAAAAAAAATCAGCCTGTCAGACATACTCCCAAAAGATTAAGATTTGCTAGTCTTTCTACCAAATGTCTTTCAGCCTTTCTGACATGATGATGAGGAGCAACAAATCTTGAGGTGAAAAATACATTCTGAGGAAGCAGAGTCCTTGGGAGAAGTCCCTGATGAAGGTTGCAACATGCTTTAGGCATTTTCATCACATGAACCCTAGTGTTTATGCATGCCTTTTGTATGGCAAATCCAGCTTAAGTGGCCTAAAGTGTGAGTCAAATACATGAAGTTTTTCTAAATTTCCAGGTCTATTTACAAGGCAAGGTAAATTAAATGTAAGATGGGCTATTCTGGGATGATCACTAAAACTTAAAAAAAAAAAAAAAAGTCTTTCAGGTCTGATTAAAAGAATAAACCTTTAATTAATGATAGAAAGTTGTGAGGATTTATCCTGTATTATAGTGAGTGCATATTTCTCTATGAAAGACTCTTGAATTTCTAAGAAAACAACACAAAGACAGTGCTCATGCAAGATTTACTTCTCTTCACTCTCCGACACAAATCAGATGTCACGCTTTTGCCTCTTTAATGGCACAATTAGCAGATGTATGGGCAGTCAGAGAAAGACCATCCTACAAAGGTGAAATAAAAAGATATAACCTGGATAATGTCTTCTCTGGAGACTTTGTAGCAATTTAGTAGCCTAAACAATCAAGAGTGATATAGAACAGAAATGACTAAATCAAAGTTATCCTGACTTTGAAAAGAATTTATAGTTTAGAGTTTGAATTGTATAATTGGGTATTGTTGGAACCTTGCAAATAAGGTTTTTATCTTCTTATTGAAAATTGTAGGGAAAATGCATTATTGAAAGAAACCAATGATTTCTATGACCTAATTAAAAATCATAAATATTAAAGAAACAGAACTGACAAGTTTTTATAAAAGAACTGAACAAATAGCAAAAATAATGTAACAGTACAAAAATTGCTGTTGAGATAATCTTACATTAAAAACCTGTCAGGAGCATGATAACTGGCCCTGATTTGCACAAACTATTTTAGAATGCAAATACATTGTGCATATGTTATTTTAAATGGAAGTGTCAACATTTTTCTGTTTTTTAAAACTTCATTATTTTTACAGAAAGCACTTTACTTCTGTCTCTGACTTCTTTAATATTATGCTTTATTTGATTTCCCAGGAATCTTCTTTGCTGCTTTACTCCAAATGAAAAGAAAACCAGCCAACCAACCAGAAATGTTATTTTCATGTTCCCAGCTACTTAATAAAAAATATTTGCATGATACAATGTTTTAGGTTACATAAGAGCTCATCTCTCTGTGTGTGAGAGCACCTACGTGTCTCTAAGGCTGAGAGCAGAGGGCCTCAGGTGTGGGACCAGGGGAGTCCCTGGCAGGTCTAGGTGAGTGTTTATGAGTGCCTGTGTGTGTAGAAGCATCCATACCAGCTAGCAGAGTGGGACTTCTTATGCCCAGGGCCAACACAGTTTGGGAGACTGGGGTCCAGGACCCAGTAACTCGACAGACTCAGAAAATCCAGCTGCTGGAGAGATCCTCCTTGTACATATGCATATAAATATATTTTCCTCAGTGAACTTTATTCTTGTTTAGACAGAGAGGAGAGCAGAATGAACCCGTTGCTTATATCTGTGCTCATGCAAGCCTTGCTATTAGTTGAACCTGGAAACGTGGAGATGCAGCAGCCTCACCTCTCTCATGCCTTGGATTGCGGCATGATTTATCTTCCTTGAAGATGACAGTTCTTCTCTCTCCCTCTTTGGTCAAATACAGTTTAAAAGTAAACCACTTGTGATGATGTGTGATATTTACATTAACAGACATCTTCCAGTTTTCCTTCTCTACCCACAGTCAGAATTTGTCAAAAATACGAGGAAAATATAGGAACTAGATGTTAAAAATGCACAGCAGTTTTGTCCTGCTTTACATACTTCTCTTTTGTCTGAATGTATTTTTTTCTAGATTCCTGGTTGAGGCAGTGGCCTCTTCTGTGTTTGTTTAAAGAAAGCGTGTTTCACTGGGCCTTAATTTACATTTTTGCTCCAGTGGGTTCGCCACAGAAAAAGTGATGAAAGCCTTTGCTATCTTATCTGCCCAACATAGTTCTCTGTCTCAAATGAAATCATGACTCTTCTTATGGTATAGTGCTCTTCACAGAAACAGTAGTGACTTTTGTACAGGAGTTCTGACTAGAGACTGCTTCTCTACTCTTCTACAATTTGTAGAATCATGCCTGATAGTAACAATATTTCCACTACTCCTAGTTTTGAAAAGCTCAGTTCATAAAAAGTTCCATTTGAAAAGTAAAAGCATCAGAATCAATGCTACCATTAATCACTTCCCTATCAACAGCTTCCCTATGATGATGGCACACTTCTATATTCAGGTTTTCAAACCATGTGTGTGCTAATAGGTAAGAAGTCTTCGTGAGAGTTTTAGCTCTGGTATTGGCACACCTCAGGATGTGATTTAGGCAGTGGCCACTGCTGTTCTTGGTGCTCTTCAGATTGCAAAGAGAAAGAGGAGAAATGGAGAAGTATTATTTAAAATGCAACACTCAGTGAGGTAAAGTGCATATTTTTGGTTGGGCTAAGTTGTGATCACAGAATTAACTAGGTTGGAAAAGACCTTTGAGAGCATCAAGTCCAACCTATAATCTAACACCACCTTATCAACTAAACCATGTCACTGAGTGCCACATCCAGTCTTATTTTATACACCTCCATGGTCAGGGACTCCACCACCTCCCTGGGCAGCCCATTCCAGTGCTCAGTCACTCTTACTGTGAAGAATTTTTTCCTAATCTCCAGCCTAACCAACCCCTCAGGTGCAGCTTAAGTCTGTGTCCTCTTGTCCTGTCACTGGTTACCTGGGAGAAGAGACCGACCCCCACCTGGGCTATATCCTCCTTTCAGGTAGTTTTAGAGAGTGATAAGGTCTCCACCAAGCCTCCTTTTCTCCAGGCTAAGCAACCCCAGCTCCCTCAACCATTTTTCATAGAGCCTGTGTTCCAGACCCTTCATCAGCCTTGTTGACCTTGTCTGGACTTGTTCAAGCATCTCAACATCCTTCCTAAACTGGGAAGCCCAGAACTGAGCACCAAGTGATATTGATCTACTCGGTGTTTGTTTAACCTGCTTGTGAATAAAAAACTATAGTATTGCATTATTTGTGCAAGTAATCCATCAGTTTGGTTGCGTGACCATCTTTGCAGATCTTTCCAATACTTTCTAAATCACGCTAGCTAGTGCTGAAGACTAAGCAACAGATTGTCCCACATGCCCAAAAGAAATGATAAGGACTGAAAATATAGGGAGTTTTGTTTCTTTTGGGACAATAAAAATTTTGAAATGGCTCTCATGGGAAGAGGAAAATATACATTCTGAAAAGACTTCTGAGATCTGAGCTTTCAAAATAAACTAGAAGATCCTTATGTGTTCTTCTGAATGGTTTATAAGAACTATGGACTTTCAGAGAATTTTAATCTTCTGCAGATGGATGGAATTCAAGAGAGTTCATTGGTCTCTCAAATTGAACATACATGTTGGATTCTAAAAAAAATTCCCTTGCCTTTGATAACCTGAAAAAATTGAATAATGCAGTTCATTATTTCAAGTAGTATGCAACAACGTCAGAAAACATTAAACAAATAATCTTGGTACAATCATCTTAAAAAGTACCCTAAAACTATAGGCTTTTCTGTGTTGTCATTTCAGTCACCTATAATTAGTAGTTTGGTAAACTACTCAGCTACAAATATAGTTTACAAATAAAGTATACTATAAAGTATATTTTATAAAATATTAAAGAGATGATGATAGTAGCTCTTAGCAATAATAGTGGGGCTCAAAAAAAAAAAAAAAAAAAAAAAAAAAGAAGCCAAACAGCTAGGGTACTTCCACTTTCTGGAAATGGACATAAATCTTTGGATCAATTGATGGAAAGAAGCAGACAGGCCAGTCTATGTGACTTGATAATTGTCTAACTGTCCTTCTTAAGTAGAGATTATAGGTGAGACAGACTTGCAAGTCATTTTTATTTAGATCAGGGAAAGGAAGCAGTAGTATTACCTCAGCAAAGACCGTTATTAAAAAAAGAGGCAGGCCCTTCTGATCAGTAGGTATCTAGCAAAAGCAGATGCACATCTGGGAAGACAAGTATGGCTGCCTTCTGTTGGCTGAAAAAGGGGGTTTAAGGCCTTTTTTCCTATTGTTTCACTACATTTTTAAAATATCTTTCAACTCAAGCGACAAAAGTCCCAGTTGAAAAATTGCATCAACACACAGCATAGTGTCCTTTCAAGTTCAGTCATATTTGTAGTCATGTGACTTTCTTTAATTTGCAAGAAGATATCTGAGAAACAAACTTTCATTACTACTTATCTTCCAGTAAATAAATAAAAAAAAAGTACTAAACTATTTTTGAAAAGACCTACTGTGGTCCCTTACAATCATTTCCTTTCTGAAAACACTAGAAGTTCTAATTCTTTTTCCAAATTGTCTCAGGCATGTTCTGAGCCCCAGCAGAGTTGGTTCAGCAATCAGGAATAGTGTTTGATATTTTGTCTGAATTGAGAGAGCCATCAAGGCTCTTGTAATGAAAGAATATTACCTTGCCAGAGGCTCAGTCGTTAATGTTCTGACAGATTTTGGGTGGTCTGTGTTACTGGTTGACAAACTTTTGATATTACAGTGAGAAAAGTAAGTAGAGAGTATATCCTTTAGAAATATCTCACTCTGTCAGTACAGATACTTTGTAATCAATGCTGGATCACTTTCCAGGAGCCTGGCAAGCAACATGGAAAACTAGCATACTAGTATATGAATACCAAAGTAAATGTAATTGTATAAATCAATATGTGTTTCTATAATTCCTCATTCATGGTTATGAATAAGGAGATGAGAGAAAAATGTTCCCCAAATATTGAAAAATCTTGCTCTAGATCAGATCAGTTCAGATCAAACATCTAATTTTGATTTCTCTTGTAAGTTTTTTTATTAGTGAATTATGAGTCATAACCTCAAATTCTGCTATTCCATATGAAATGCTAAATGAAATGTCAGTTGTATTAGTAACAAATAGGGATAGTTACACTGTAGTCATTGGATTGCTTCAAACTGCTCAGTGTCTAGAGTACAGAAAATGAGGCAATAATTTTTCAGTAGCAGTGATTTCAAAAGCGGTGTTTAGCCATCAAAAATATTTCAAAAAGTGTCTCTTCATGAAATCAAGAAAAAACTTAGAATAGAATGAAACATATTACATGAAGAAAATGTATTTATACTGCTGAGAACATATTTGAAGCCGTGTTATACTGAAGACATTTAAGTATGGACTAGATCTGGTGACTCTGTCATTTGGATTATATATAACTTAAATTCCACTGCATCCTGTGAAGAGGGAACTTCTACCACAATAAGTGTTGTCTTATTTTACCCGTTCTGAAACAAGAGGAAACCAGAGGGATCACTCCTCTACTGTTTTCAAGGGCAAACAGCCATGTTTTCTTTCTTTATGAATATAATTTGGGATTTAAAAAATGTAAAGACTGCTGCACTAAACCAGATCATCTCCCCATTATTCTACTCCCTACAGAGGATATTAGGGAGAGAAGCACTAGCCTTACTCATCCCCAGAAACTCTCAGAACAAAGTGTGCTGAACAAAGTTCTGCACTGAATAAGGTAGTGAAGAATAATTACAGATTCATACACCAGCTGGATACTTGTCTATGTAAAATGAATTGTAGAGTACAGTATTTGTTCAACTCAGCTCTTATACCACTGCTACTATCATGAGGAATATTCCAACAAAAAAAGTTATACACTGATGGCATTAACTTGAATGGTAGTACTTAAACTGTGTTAAAAGCATGCTAACAATTAGAAAGATACATTTATACACTGCTAGGTTCAACCATTTCAGAAGAAAAGAATTCTTTTCAGAAAAAAAGTCAAATTACTTTCTTTGCAAGGTGAAGTTGATTTACACTTGATCTTTAAGGCATTTCAGGCAGCATATTAGGATAGCAAATAGCAGCGGATGGTATTCAAAATTGTCAAGATCCATTTTCAGGGTTCTACATTGGGCATTTCAGGAAGAATTATATGAAGACAGAATCATATTCTCAGGAACTAATATACTTTCAGGCAAATTACAATCAAGCCCCTTGTCAGGTTCATTATAAGCCTTTTTGTACCTTAGATTTATTAAACTCTTTTAACTCATACTGTGAAAATTATATGAGAAAAAGGAAGAAAAAAAATAAGTCTCAGAGAATTCTATTACTGATCTGACAAACCATTGAGTCAGTTTTTAGAAACAGATCTTGATCTGGATGCTTGGCCTCCAGTAAAGGAGCTTCTATCTATTTCTTCATAGGAGTTAGAACTGATTTTTTTTCTTGTGCTAAAGAGATAAAAGACAAAAATGTGTCATGATTTCTGTGTAATGAAAAGTGTTTTTAAAAAAAAATGGAATTGAAGTAACAGGGCATTGAGAATTCTGGACATGTTACTTGTCAGATCTCCAACATTGCAAAGACTTATGAAAAGTGATGTCTTTTTCTTTTCCTGTTATCTGTTACTGCTGGGTGGCTTATGGTATTCTTAAGGCATTTTAGGTTTCATTTGTAAAGTCCTGCTATGTTATTCAGAACAGTCCAAGTTTAACCCAGGGAAATACAAGTCAGTATCTACAGCTAAGGCCAAACTGAATTCAGAATCTGTATAAAGCACGTCATCTGGATTATCACATATTGATACTGTGTTGGAATTTATAAGGGAGGATGTCTATAGCTCCAATATCTCCTTTCTTCTTCTTCTCCTTCCTTGCTCAATAGATCACCAGTGATTATCAATGAGGTTGTAGAAACTACCTTTGTCTTCCACTGGCACATGCAACATTATTTTATAAAGTTGATCTAAAAACCCAAATAACAGCTACTCTTACAGAAAAGACCAAAGCATGTATGTCAATTCCTCATGTAGCATGGCAGTATCTGTATTTTCAGTAAGACTGTATATTTCGATCAGATGCCTGAATTTTCAAAATTGTCCTGGCTTAACTGAAGAAAATAATATTTCACTTATTTTAATTATTTTTTTATATTTGTTGTATCTTTGGGTTGTTTTGGCAGGAGTTGCATTCACAAACACATGCATGCATATAAATATATATATATATATATATATATATATATGCATGTATTTATGCAAATGAAGTGAGCAGGGTGGGGTGTCTTACTGGTACTCCATAGTTTGTTTTGTCTCACTAAATATTTTTTGCAGGAAAATATTATATGCTTAATCTAAACTATTGGAAGGGAACATTTACAGTGTAGCTGGAGGAAGGATTTTCGATGACATCTTCATAAATGAATCTTACAGGAAACAAATATGATTACAAATGCACGGATTGATATCTGGGGTGATGTATATTTATGTACAGTTTTTAATATTAATTGAGAGGCTAAAAACATAAATCTATTAATGAAAATGTTAATGCAAAGATTCAGAACACAGATTTGTGCAATGTAATACAACTTAAAGCATAGAAAAGAAATTAAAATCCTGGACTTCTTACTGCCTGGGAAAAGGGGATTTATTACCTATTTTCTATATATTAGCACAGAGCACTAATATGTTTGGGTTTTTTCTCACTTCTTTTATGCAAGCAGGGAACTAAGTCCTTATGTGCATGAGGGTAATATTTGAAATTTAAACTCTAGAGAATACAGTAATTGTGTACAGCTATATTCCATGTTTAAATCATTAATTTTAATAATTTTATTTCTGATCATTATTTGATCTGTGGTAATCCTAAAATATCCTTATCAGGACCTTAGGAATGAGGTTTCCAGTGTGCTAGGAAACGTGTATAGAAAAAATTTATGACATGGGCAAAAAATGACTTAAGAGCATACTCATTGTTAAATGAATACCACAGAATAACATAGGGAGTTTAATGAAGTAAATATGCAAGTTAAGTGGGGGGGTTATTAGACAAATGCTTTTTAAATCAATGGAGCATTACTACCATATTTTGCAGGTGTGACATGAGATGAATTTTAAGGCAGAACTAGCAGAGTTGTTGCATTGTAATATTTATTTTGCACTCTTGAAGATCAGTAGTACCAGTGAGAAACATCTGAAGATACTTGATACATTAGTAGCAAGGGCAAGTGGAATTTCACAGATCTGTTTTTAAAAAAAAAAAACATCCTGCATATGCATTTCAAGAAATACCACAGAAAGGTTAAATGTAAATACAAGGCTACAATATTTGAAGGATTTTAGATTTTAGTCCAGGTGTTAGTACAAGTCCAAAAAGACACAACAATATGTGTTCTCATTCACATGTGACTTAAGTGTTAACTGTATTTGCATAATCTGTAGAAATAAATTAATTTTAACACATAAGATCCTTTTTGCTCTTACCCGAAGTCTGGTATATTCATCTAGTAGTCTTCAAGGTAAATACTTTTCTTTACCAAAAAAATGCATGTGTACTGGCTTATTATATTACTGCTTGCTGATAAGGTGCTTAATTTTGCGAAGGTGCTTTTGTGAGTTTTTGAATCTGCTGACATGATCCAGAAAGACCAAGTCAATACTGTCCCCTGCATCCTCTCCTGCTGATCATAAAGGACATAAAATGCAGTAAACTGCTATGGTAGTATTTTATCATGACACTGAAATGTTATCATCTTCAGAAAGAAGTACAGATAGAAAGTAAATAGTAGCACACATTTTTAAGCCTAAATTTACATGAAAATATCTCCAAAAATAAATACTGCAAAACCTCCAAGAATCTGACTCTCACAGATATGTGATGCAGCCGAATTTATGTTCATCATCTCCTTACATTGAAGCATAGGAATTAAACAGAGGAGAAATCATATGCATGATTCTTAGTGGTTTTCTTGGTAAAGCTTAGCTCTTCTGCATATTCTCAGCTTTCCCACAGGACAGATGAAGACTGAAGAAACAATCAGATAAACTAAAAACAAAGTTTTGCTTTCTCCTTAATAATTTCTGTATTTTTATCAGATATCAGAGTATTTGCAAAGTTCAAGGGTTTGAGTTGCTGTCAGGATATCTTAACTTTACTATTTGAATAGCACAGAAAGAAATTTATGAGGAATATATTTCGAGTTCAGGGAAAATTCTCCTAAAAAATCTGATAAATTATTAGCTGAACTATGCCTACTAAAATTCTTACTAGGTGATTTGCATTTAAAAATAAACTGCAGGTTTCTGGCATACAACTTATTTCTGACAGTGTTCTCTTTTCTTTCTAAAGCAGTGATAATCAAATTTTATTAACTATGCTTGCCACAAAACTATAAATCTCATTTTGCTTATGTGTTGGATTTCTGCACATAACTGTAATAATTTAAATTTAAGCAGTTCTGTATTTATTTATTTATCTGTAGTCTTTCAAAAAATAAAGATAAATTATGCTTTTCAATGACCTACAAATGTAACATCCAGATCTATGTCTCTGGCAGGACTACTCTTAGAAAAAGAAAGCAAAACTATAGTTAAATCAGGTAAATTTATCTTGGCACGACACTGTGCAAGTTCATAAACCTAGGTGACTATGATCTGTAAGCAGTCAATTTCTCTTGACATTGAGAAAAACCACAAGAAGAAAAGTACCAAACAGAAAAAAAAAAAAAAAAGCCGACATAACTATAGCACTGACTGTCTTATTTTCAGGGTTATAGGAAGATCAAGATTTAAATTCCTATTCTGAACCTGTGGGTCACAAATCATAAGGGAGGGCTCACAGTTAGAGACTGAGGCTCTCCTTATCCCTACAGCTGCCTGCAGAAGAAAATACAGAGTTGCTGCTTTGATTGCACACCTCAAAGAGGAAAGGGAAAAGCATGCAGGAGTGAAAAGAAGCTGTGCTGACAAAGCAGTGAAAAAGGTGGTGAGAAGAAACTCCAGACTCCAGAAAGAAGTCTTTTTTTAGTGATAACATTTAAACATAAATGTTTCACAAGCAGTAGAGGGGAGGGTGGGTAAGGCAGCTGAAAATATAATTGTTGTCCCTGAGAGGGCTTCCAAGTGCTGTGCTGCCCAGTCATGCTGCCTTGTCCTGGCATCATCTCAGAATGACCTCATGGCTGCCCTTCAGCCATGCTTTGGTTGTCTTCTGGAAGTACAGTTGTCTGCATGGGTCAATGTTCCCCCTGCCACAGTCATACTGGGGGATGGCAAGGAGCTAAAGCAGGGTGTGGGGCTCTACACAGGTTTGGTTCATATGCACAGCATATGTTCTCATGCATCAATTGTTTCTTTAACACACCAACTGCTTCAGTCAGTTTCAGCCAACAGGAAAGGAAAGCAACTAAGAGAGCAAGAGAACCGTAAAATCTGAATGAGGCCCCAGGAAAACAAAGCAATCCACAGTTGTAACTGTCAGCTGTTCTCTCAGTCTGGAAGGGATCTTATTGTTTTCTTAACCTACTTTGAAAGATCAGACTTTGCAACTCTGGAAACAGAATTGCTATAACAGAGCATCCTATCGAGTTGACTGTCCTCCATTAACTACTTTTAAGTGACTTACTGTGGCTGTAGTTAGTTAATAATTCTTTTTATTAATCTGATCTGTTTCCACCTAAATCTGGAAAACTTTCATGTATAAAACTTTACAAATGGCTTATCCCATTTTCTATGTTTTTATTTGCTTTTAGATTGCTATTTTTAAAAGAAAATGCTGTGAGTGAGAGTATAGATAAAGTAAATTTTAAAAGTCAGACATTGCAGTATAGTCAATTCCTTTTCCAGTCATGTCTCCTTAGTGATGAGATAGAGAGCTCAGAATCATTATTAAATAGAGCATGTATGTAAATGAATTGGTGTATCATAAATTAAACAGTAAAACTTGATATTATATAACATGGAGAGTTCATGTGTAAATTTCAGATTTAAATTTATGTAATCATATTTAGAGTTGCCCATGGGGAAGATTTTCATGTTATAACTTTTAAAAAAATTAGGATCTAAGTACCACATGTCTCCTAAAAAACCCATTTATCGCAGAAACAGAATGTTCCTCAGAACACTCATGCTGCTTACTTCTTATTAAATATACATATTAAGGAAGAGGTTTTAATACTGTTATCTGTGAGCTTCAGAAAGTTGTTCTGAGTTATCTGGCAATATTTCTCACTTTTAAGTTCTGTGAAGAACAAGATTTGACATAAAACACCATGCAGCATGTGTTGTCAAACTGAGCTTTCTCAGGCAATTATTTTCTGAAACTAACAGGTTGAATGTTGAGGATTGTTCTAATGATGCTCACTTCTGTCAAGATATACAATAATAAATTTACAAATTTAAATTTCAATTAGAAGTGACTGCCAAAATTCCCCATGATCTAGTCCAACATGGCTTTCTGTATTATTTCACTTCATTCTTATTTTTGGGCTTCTCCAGTGAGGAGTTCTGCCATTCAAAACTGGCTAGAAGCAGTAGGTGAAATTCAAAACTCACTTTAAAATTAATAAAATATTGTTGAACCTTAGTATTATAAAAACTCAGGAGAAAATACAATCAGGACTGAAAAGTGGTGTGATGTTTGATAGTCAAAATTTGTCCAAATATTTTCTTTTTTTTTCCCAATCAGGGTACTTCTGATACCTCCAAGATACTTTATGGTCTTATGTTTTTCAAATTTTACCTGAGAACATTTTAGAATAAAAGTCATTCTATCATTCAAAATGCTTTGCAAATAAGCTATTTCTAGTGTTTGTCATTTCAGGCGATAGAACTGATTTTAAGACAAATCTTTCTTTTGAAAAAGGGTAATAACCTGACATATTTCACAGTGTGCTCCAACACAGGCTAATATTTAGATAAAAGAGAGGCTTTTTCTGCTCCTTTTTGCATATGCTTTTAAAAGTTCTGGTATGAAAATAACTATGATTAGCAGTAATGATAATTTATTTATTTTTGTATCAGGAATCTCTTTTGCTGTTGTTACACTTTCATGTTCTGTCCAGTACCCAAAAGAAAAATATGAAATGTTTAGCTAGTACTGAATCAGTGTTAACACCACAGATTTGAATACCAAATTTAACCTATTGGGCCTTTAGAAGGGAGGTGGTCTTGCTATCATGATGACTGTGAAATTAGGAATATAAACAGAGAAAATGTCTGCATCCTGTGCCAGGGTATAAAAACCAAAAAACGTTGAATTATATATATATACTTGCATTTTGGAAACAGAATAGACAAACAGATAAAGAGTTTTTGTACAGTTTATCTGCAGATTTTTTTAATAGATTTAATGTTTTTTCTCTATGTTAAAGATGGTTTGAGCTAGAAAATCTAGAAGCAAGCATATTAGGAAAACAACCTAGAAGCATTGCACGGAGAATAATAGTCCAAAATGTACTTCATTATTTCTTTTTTATTCTGTCGTGACTTAGATTTTTCTCACTATTTTCATGGTTACCAATGTACAGGTTATAATGAGTACAGGAAGATCATTAATTTTACAGAATAACAAAGCTGCCGTTTTTATATAATAATCCGTCTGATTAAAAAATAGATTTCCAAAATACATGGGAAGCTGACACAAGACTGAAAGCTACAGTTATTTATAGAAGTGAGGTACTCCTTCACTTTCAAATTATTCACCGAAATACAGGGTTTCATTTCATATATTGGGCACTAGTGGTCTTCCTTAAGGAAGGGGCAAATTTTGGAGAAACCACAAAGAAATGTGTGAAACAAGTTGTTAAAACATTGCTTTAATATAAGAGCAATATGAAAAGCCCTTCCAATGTTCACTCAACATAGTCAAAAAAAAAAAAAAAAAACAACAAAAAAAACCCCAGAAAACAATAAGGTATCTTTTGTATATTTCTTAATTTTCAATGTTTGGTTTGATAAATTTTCTTCATATGTATTCAGGATTTTTTAATGAAAAAATATGTCTGATAAATTCATGGAGGCAATAACTAATA
Source organism: Aphelocoma coerulescens (assembly GCF_041296385.1). Taxonomy (NCBI): domain Eukaryota; kingdom Metazoa; phylum Chordata; class Aves; order Passeriformes; family Corvidae; genus Aphelocoma; species Aphelocoma coerulescens. The sequence goes on from NC_091015.1 coordinate 88,432,068, forward strand.
TTGACTGTATATACACGGCACAGTGCTGCAATAATACAACCTTTTAAAGAGTACAATAACTCCCCTAATGTGTAATCTTTGATGCCTCTTTACCATGAAGAGCTATACCTAGATAAGAAAGACCATTAATTTTAAACAGTTGCAACAGATATATTTGCCCTATTAAAAACCATCTTCAGCATTGTTATGAAGTTATAGGTAGAATGAGGGCCACTGTACAATGTTAGAGAAGACATCAGATTAAAACACAGATGATACTTTTAAGACAAGAATCTCTCTTTTATTAATGAAAAATATCTTTGACATAGCAGAGTATGTTCCCTTTAGATATTTTTTAAGATAAAAATAATCATATACAGGCATAGCTCTTGTAATGATAGAATTTGATGCCCAGAGGTATAAAATGCAGATTTTGTATTTCTTTTGTAACTCAGATTACTGATATTATCAGGAATGGGTGTTGTAAATTTAGAAGTTATAGAAGAGTAAATACTGATTTAAGAGTTAAAGGAAAGATCTTGCAATGGATCAGAGTTCAGAAAAATAAAGTTCTGTTTAAAGAATTCATTTCCTTCATAAAAATGCAAGGTTGCTCTACATCCCTTTTTTACAAAGCAGACTTTAATGAATGTATTTGATAGTGTACTTGAGGTTATTAAAAAAATATGCGAATTCTTTAAGATACTGTGTGATTGCTGCATACTCTTTGTACACAGCATACCAATGAGAAAAAGAAATTTATTTTCTGTTGGGCATACCCCCAGAAAAACAAATTTTAAATCACTAATATAAAGGATGAAAATTGCCTTAAAATCTGGAAAATAAATTTTGCAGATCAAACGGTTGCCTGTATCAGTACCATGACATATGTTGATTTTTGTGTGTCAGAATGTGTTTTAACTAACAAGAAGTAAGGAATCTAAATTCCTTAAGTGAATATATTTGAAATCTATAATCTCTATTAACTATCTTGCTTTAGCTGTTGAATATTATAGGCAAAGAAAGGATGCAGCAAACTCAGATAAAATCCTATTAAAATGCAAATTACATGAATTTCTAGATAATGAAGTATGCATTAAGCTTGGAACACTAATGACCATAATAGTAAAAAGTATATGGCATATTTTATGTATCTCTACTTTGTGTTCAACTTAGATGAATGTACTGACATAATTATAGAGTTTTTATATTCTTTTTGCCACGAAACTAATTGAGAGTTTTAGACTCCCATTTTCTTATGTGCATATTTGTTTTATTTTTTGGCTTATACAAACAAAATACTTCTGACCAACAAAAAGATTCTCAGATATCAGCAGCCACTTTTGGGGATTTTCGGGAATCCTAAAAAAAGACATTTTTTTTACAGAGTCAAATGCAAATAACTCCATTTGCACTAGACACGTAGTTTGACTCTGTATTTGACTCACGTTTCAAGTGATCACTGCTGTTACTTCTTTCAAAGAAAAAGGAGGCAACCATTAAGACACTATAAAAACATTGTTTCCTCTCTGTCAGCTTTTCTGAATTTTGTAATTTCTATGGTCTTTCAGCTGGTTTTGATCCTTAGTTAATCTGAACTCTCCTACCTCTAGCCATTTCCTCAATAATGAGCTTGTTATTTACAAAAGAGACTTTTCCTTTCATTTCAGTCCATTAGTAAAGTGTCAACCAAGGCAGAATTTCTCTTTGTTAAGGTGGCGAAATTTCTGAAATGGAAGTATAAAGCTACTCTCAGGATTGTATATTTAGAAACCTGCAAAATTCTTTTCATACAGCATTTTTGATGAATGTCACATGAATCACACCCCAAAGTCAATCAAATCATCATAAACTTAGTGGATTTAACTGTGAAATATTTACTTATAGTGAAATTATAGCCTTGTGTAGCCATTACCTGTGAGGGCACCTTGGGAAATGCAAACTTGAAGGGCCAGTCACAGGGGTCTGTCATGGGTACGTGAGGTAAGATCATGGAAAAAACATTCTGATCATACCTGTTGTGGGATCATCTTGAGGCAGAGGAGGATCTGTCAAGAAGAACAAAGGTAGGAGAGCAGCATGAGAATTTAGTTGAACAAATGCCTTTTTTAACAAGCAGCTTGGGAGCTAGCATTAGTTGGAGCTGCCAATTCTTTTAAATTTTGTTGAATTACTTTTGGCAGAGTCCTACATTTCTCTAAGCAGTCGTACTTAAAAAAAAAAAAAAAAAACAAAACAACAACTGTGAAGCATTAAGATTGGCCATGTCGAAATGATTTTCATAAGTCACTAAAACTACTTTGAAATATTTTGTGACTACTTTCTTCTTTTGTTGGACATAATTTATTATTTTAACAATTACAGGAATAAAAGGGTACTTAAATATACCCTGCTCAGGATGATTCATAGATACAGCAGATTGCTACTGTCAATACTACATAGAGTCATAGAATGGTTTGCATTAGAAGGGATCTTTAAATCATGTATTCCCAACCTTCCTGCTATGGATAGGGACACCTTTCACTAGACCAAGTAGTTCAAAGACCCATCCAGCCTGGCCCTGAACACTTCCAGGGACAGAGTATCCACAATATTTATGGGTAACGTGTTCCAGGACCTCAGCACTCTCACAATAAAGAATTTCTTCCTAGTATCTAATCTAAATAGAAAAATGGAATTGGAGACATTAACTTGCTTAGAAGGTAGGAATGGTAGCTGTTTAGTAAATGGGAGAAGTTCTTGGCCAAAACTACCCTTTGAAAATAGAATTATGTAATTTAGTTAACTTGATGCTCAGAATTATCAGATTCTCAGGAGAGTAATTGTGAAGTAAAAATTCCAAATGATTAAAGAATTTTGAATATATTTTATATGGCCAGTAAGTACAACCTTAAAAGTGTTAAATAAATATTAAGACAGCAAATATGGATGTAAACACTAGCTAGCCAGTGTTTTCTTTGCAGACAACTGAATCCATATATCAAACAGTATCAATTTTCTAGTAACCTGCTTCGTCATCTAACTCATCCTTTGCTGTAAGTTAGAGCACCATGATGCAGAATTGGTCTCCTATGTCTGGTAAACTGATCTTTTTTAAATTGAATTAATGGGTTTTTTTCTGCCAAATAATCTAGCTCTTATTAACCAAAAATTACTTTGCTTGCCTTATCCTTAAATACTTAACCTATTCAAGTTTTATGTTCACAAGTTCTGCATGAAAGATATTTAGACTTAAAAGCAGATCTAAATCATTGCATTGAATATGCTGTTGTTTTATGTAAAAGATCATTAAAGAGTAATAATTAAATAATTCTTGACAAGCAGCAACTAACTCCTTATTTTAAGTGATTTACTCTGCTTTGTATCAAGCAACCAAAAAGAAATCAATGAATCAAACTTATTTTGCAATGCTAGGCAGAAACATTTGATTATATCTCCTTTTTTTCCATATACATTTCAGTACAATTGTTTAACAAAAAAAGAAATGTAAACATAACATTTTAAAAGGGTGGGAGTACAGGGGTTTTTGTGTTATTCCAGCATCATCCCTGAAACAAAATCCATTGATGCAGCTATATACTTGTGACTTTACATTTTAGAAATAAGATTCTCCAGGTGAAACATGGAAACTAAAAGGAAAGAATAAAACCTGTGAGAAAACTTGTTAATGGCTATGCAAACAGAAACTTGGGTTATTGTGTTCTATTGCAAAAGTCCAGGGAAGTCTGTATAGAGGTTAGGTCTTTGAAACAAGATAATCATCCAGCACCTACTGTGAGCATCTGGCCTTTTCTAGATAAGGGGCATGGCTGGAGTTCCTCAGAAATTTGTCTCAGCTACTTATAAATAGAAAAAGTTTCCATCCCCTAATAGGCTACATTATTATGTGCTGTGAGCATGCACTGAGCTATGGGGGAGACTGAAGGAGATTTAGAAGTTATTTGGTAGAAACCTGAAAGATAAATTGACTTTAGGACAAAAATAGGATTGAGAAATTCAGAAAAAAAGTCTGAACTTTGTGTTACTGAGAAAACTGGGGCAGGGGCTCTCAGTGAGTCACTTGCTCCATCTGTCACATTGCTCCTACCTCCAACTTACATGTCTAACTTAATAGCAACCTCTCATATTTAATTGTGTTGATTTGTTTCTGGAAACAGGAGAATCAGAAACCATTTAGCCAAGGAGTGGTGAGGGCAGATGTTTATGATGTCAACAGGGATAGCAAAATGTTAATTAGAAAATACTAATCAAGACTAAATCCAGTAAGAGGTATTTAATCCTCTGACTACTGTTTTCACAGCTTTCTCTATTAATCTTTATACCAGATGCACTAAAGGCTTAAATGTGAAAGGTGAAATACAGAACTGCAAGGAAAACCACGTGAAAAAGACAAGCATTGACTTTAAACCTTTCTGGTCAGAAGTCTCCTAAATCACATAGCACAAAGATGAGCTGTCTGAATATCTTCAAAACATTCTCAAGGTTAGGAGTGTTGAGAATAAAGCCGGTAAAATGTTTCCTTTTTTTTTTTCTATTTCTTTTAAATGGATTTCTGTTATTTTTTATTTACAGAGCTGATGAACTAGTTAAATAGTCTGTGAATCTTTTAATTAAACATTCCCTATGCGCTGCAAAATTCTAATACAGCTTTCAAAAATGCTTTTTTGGTCTCTTTATTATTAATTTAATTTTCAGTGATCCATTTTAATTGTATGATCATTTATATGATTTCCACAGTAGCCAGGGAAATATGAAGTATTTCTGTGAATCTTAAACTTCACTGTCCTGCTATTCTTACTATCACATTCAGATATTGAAAATATAAAGGGGAACAGAAGGCAATTAGGGAATCTCTCAGAAGAGAAGTTTGGCAATTTCTGGTGGTAGCAAGTCAAGATGTTGTCACTAGAGTCTACCTGGAATGAGCAGTGGTTGAGGTTCTGGAAGCTGATGATATTTTTGGTTGTGTTTCACCTTGTCCTCTGAACTTTTCTGACTGGTATCAAACACTTCCTCCTTGTGTTCAATGGAAAAAAGACCATTCCAGGACAGATACTATAAAGGAACAGGGGTCTATTGGGGAAGGTGAGATGGATTTTCTTCAACACTAGAAAGAAAATGTGATTTTCATTTTTGAATTCATGTAGATACATATGAATACCATACACACACGCACACACACACATATCTATATGGATACCTCCAAAATTTGTGTGTCCAAATGTGGACTTGCCTACTGTCTACTTTTATCCTCTCAGAGTCACTGAGATGATCACCCAATGTCCTTCTTAACCAATGGAGTTATATAATAATAAGCAATTCTATCCCTTCAATTCTTCTTACAGGGTTATAGCAATTTTTGGAATCAAATGCTTCAGACTCTTTGATTTGTAGAGAAGTCTATAAATGAAAGCTTGCAGCAATTACACACTTAATATGAGCTTCATACTCCCAATGATCAGGTTTTCTTATGTGCATATAATTTGATATGTAAATAGAATTACATTATCTCTGTGCATAAATACACAAAAATATAGTTTCTACTGCAACATATATAAATTTTACTTTTACTGCTTTTGATGTATTTTTGTCTTTTATAAGTCCAAATGTATTAAATCAGTTTTATCTGATATAACATTACTATCATTTGAATTTTTAGGATTCATAACAGAGAGAATGTTCACAGATGTATGCACCTCACAAGAAGTATGCAGAAATGCAAAAGTCTAACCCAGTGATCACCATTGTGCTGACTGGATGAGATTCATGATTTTTTTTCATGACATTAAGACTTTGTTAAATCTAACCCTATGCATTAACAGTCAGGACTAGAAAATAATTTTGTTCTAAATTTCTTCCTGTTCTCTTGAATAGGTTAAGGAAAAATGTCTTTTTGAAATATCTGTGGAGTCTTGATCAAATTATTTTGGTGGGGTTAGCGAGTCAAAAAATTGAGATTGCTGATAAAATTCTCAATTGACAGTTGATGATTTCTATCGTCATTGAGGTGGTTTTTGTTGTGTTTTTTTCTCTTTCTGTTCTGTGAATTACCTATATTTCCACTGATTCATAAACAAGAGTGAAAAGTACATTTTGATGTAAAGGTGACGAGTGCACATTAATGTGAAATATGATATTTAAAACATCTCATATCTTTTAATATCAAATTCATTTATTCTGTTGTAAGTAGAGATGAAATGAAGCATTGACATTTCAATCTGTGTGACGTTTGGACTTCTGATTTTAACTCTGACACATAGCTGAGAGCACAAAAAGGATTTGCATTGAGAAATTTGAATTTAACCTTCACCTAAAGTTCTGAGTATTTAGATTTACTGCCTTGGATTTGTGCTTTTTCTAGTTCTCAATGAGATAATATATTACTAACTAACATGTCAGTAAATCTGATGAGCAGATGTCATCACATCTTAGTCACTCTGTAATGAAAAAGTTTTTAAAAATTACACACTTATAATCCTAATCTAATTGCACTTTGTGTAAGTTACCCGGTTTTAATTCTTATAATGGTTTTCTTTCTTATCATGGTTTTCTTTCTTGTACATATGGGTTTTACTTCTGAAAAAAAACCATTACAGTAAATAGACCCAGCTATATTCCCAGCTAAGCTAATATTTGAAACCACGCTGTAGCTTTTATTGTATGGACACACGTGGTCCACTGGAAATGGATTTCCTACTTCAAAACAGAAATTAATCATAACACTGTGGCTAATTTACAACCACATATATTCTATATACAAGCCCCAAAGATATATAAGAATTTCTGCAAAACAGCAGTCTCTTTCTTGCTATGTGAAAGCACAAAAGACTATGAAACCAGAAGACATCAAAAGAATCTTCTTGTATGCATTAGGGTTTTAAACTGGAACTGAAGCTAGAATATGAAGTGTTGTACCTCAAAGAGAAGGCATTATTTCATCACAGCATACACTTTTTAATGTGTGAAACTCTTAGACTGGGAAGCTCATACAGTGAGCAATGAACTTCAGCATGACATATTTGTAAAGATGGGCTGAATTCATACCACATCCTTTGAGGCAGCTGTGAGTTAAAAATAATGCATCATTAATCATTACAGTAACTGAAGTGCTTCTGCTAATGTTGAAAGGATATGAATGTGTCCAAAGTTTGTTTTGTGCATATGTGACTATGAACGAAAATATAAATTGATCTTTTGATTTGGTTTCAGATGGTGCCTTTTTTTCTGACTATGAGATCTTTGACATTTCTTCTGTTTCCTCTTCATTCCAAATGAAAGGACTTTTGAAGATAAGATAGTGCTGGGAGGATTCAATTTTCTGGTTTACTTGTTTTAAGGGATAGTGTAGGAAATATTGGTTTGTTGGTTTTGTGGTGTTTATTTTTTTTCTTTCTATTGTTGAGGAAGCATCCCCTAGAGTTACTAAATTTTAGATGATTAGAAAGCAAGACTGTAGTCAACAGCTAATAACATTCTCTTGTTTTTATCTAATAGCATTTTACACTAATAAGTTTCTGTTGGCAAGTAGCTTGCTTGATATCCCTGCTGCCTTTCTCCTTGTTTACCACCATTGCCATTGCACACAATGTACATGTTCTATGAACATGCTGTCTACCAGCTGACTCATTAGTGCACTCTCATAGAGTTTTTCATACAATCATTGGTGTAAATTAATGCAGGGTTTTTAGAATAGTTAAGCAATCAGGTGGTGCTGGCTTACATTCACTCAGTTTGGAGGTTTGTAGCCATTGCTGTATCAGGTCCTGGTGCTATGAAGAAAGTCTCTGTTGTATTGTTGTCACCTTAAAAGCATGTGTATTTTGTCTCCATAGTGTTTAACTCCATGGGCATAGGTACCTTGGATTTGACAACTAGCAAAAGAATGACAACATTCACACTGAACATTCACACTGAACACCACAGATTAACTGATCCATCTCCAGCAGATGAGAAGCAGGAGTTGTGATAAGTTTGCCAATGCTGAACAATTTCATAAGGAAGAAACAAATCATCCCATATTGCAAGGCTATTCAAATGCTCTTCTTTCCCCTAATAAGTCTGACAGTGAAGTTGGTGCCCATGAAGATTTGCAGTTATGTATTTTCTCAAGGCTAGAACAGCACATCAGATTTCTCATTTTAAGTATTTTTTAGAGAAACAAATCTGTGCAAAGGTTTTGATGTAATGACTGTCATAGCTGTCTCTAAAAACAGAGGGAAAAAAAAGCCTTCAAGAATTGAAATCTATTTCGCTTGTTCATATGTCGACTTATGTACTTGTGCAAGGAAAACAAATGATGAGTTTAATGTCCATCAGTTAGGAAAAAAATAGTCAGTTCCATGTATTTTAATACATATGTGGAAGTAGACAGGGATGGGAAGAGGTGGTCTTTTTTAAGAAAGACACTATGATGTCAGTTCTATTCTGCTTTTGCCATAAACTTGCTTCATTATATCTGAGGTATGGCTTTCAAAGCATTGTCTACCTGTCTCTGGGGTTTTGTGAGGATAAATGCATTAGTGTCTGAGTCATCAAGATGCTCTGATGGTAAGACACAAAATAACTTAAAGATAAAATTAATAGGCTTTTTCTTCCTTCTTGTACACAAAGATTGTCTTTGTTTCCTACTGAATTAATCTGGTATTAATCAGTCCTATCTTTGCTTCCATACATTGATCTGTGGCTTTTCTTTTCCTCTGCACAATCTCCTTGTAGGACTCCACAACACCAGCATGTCAGGTAAAATATTCCTGCCTGTGTTCTTATTGAATAATTTATATGATGTTGGCAATTCTAATGCTCTGTCAGATTCTCCATCATGTAAATAATTACACATGCACAGTGTGCCTGACACCAGCCAAAAGAAAAAGTGAGTGCTTTAGTGAGATATAGGTGCATTATGAGGGAAAATCACTGTGGAAGTCAGTGCTTAGGTACTTTAAGCTTTCTTTAATGATAATATTTTTCAAAAATTAAGTCTGGGAAAATACCACCAACACCACTGTCTTTTCTTTATTGCAAGTTTTTCTTCTTAATGGCATGTGAAAATGGCCTTGATTCAACACTACTGATTACAGATTAAGTAGGATTTATCTTCTTTATTTATGACAGCTGTAACAAGCTAACAGCCTGATGACCCTGTTCCAAAGAGAAGTGCAGATCATCATCTAACAGAAGTATTCTAAAAGAAAAAACCTGACAACAGTTTTGTTGGCTCATGTTTTTGTAACTATTCCATGAAATTGAAAGACAAACACCTTGGAATATATCAGGGAAATATCTGAATTGCCAACAGCATGACTGAGAAAGGAAAAATGATAGACATGAAAAACTGTAAAGAGTAATTTGAAAGGAGCTTGGACTTGGGGCTCTGAATTTTGCCTAGCTGATTGCTTTAGAAGATAGTGAGTTACCTCTGAAGCACACTGATTTACTTCACCAGCACTTCAAATGTTTGCTTTAACTTTTATCATGCTGCCTCTGTATGTTTCTTTCAGGTGATTAACATGGTGTTAACTGCTTCACAAACAGTTTAAAATAATTCCATTTCTAATGATAGTACAACATAATGCCCACTTAAGTGCTTTCTTCTGGCAGCTCTACACTCTGCAACACAAGTTCTGTGGGTTGAAACATATTTTTCTAACCCTGGCAACATGGTACATGAGGCTTTTAAAGGGTCTTGTGTTTTAGAAAAAGCAGAATGAATTATTAAGTATGTCATTCCTATACAGACAATGTTGAGGAATACACACAGTGCAGGTAGCTTGGGGTGCAGCTGCAGTGGAGCTGCAGGTTGAGCTCTGGGTGGGAGCCCCAGGCAAGGGGCCATGAACTGCCAACCCAGGGACCTGTGGCCTGGCCAAGTGACCAGATGCTCAAAGACAGGCAGGAGCCAATAGCCCCCAGAATTTCCCAAGCTTAGATTGTAAGAGAATAAAAGCCCAGGAGTTCTTTTGTTCAGGGTCCCTCCTTGGAGTCATTCAGTTTGAGCTGTTATTTTGTTACTGGACCAAGATTAAATCATCTGAAGGATCTGGGTGTCTGAGGCTCTGCTGTTGGAAACCCGTGGTTGAGCCATTAAGGAGACCTGGTGTGACTCTGAGTGTGGGGTGTGCAGCTGGGAAGGGGCCTCACACCCAGCTCAGGTGGCGTGAGTGTGTCTGCCAGAGTGGCTCCTGGATGGTCAGACAGGGAAGTTTCCCTTACACAGGAAGTAAAAACAATGGCTGATTTCCTTAACCAGGAAAATTCTACCTGCCTCGTTGGTAATGGTTCCATTTCCTCAGAGTACAGATACGCTTCTGTGGATTGAGTTTATGCTAACTTGGGGTTTTAAAAAACCGATGATAAAAATAAGGTAACATTCTCAGAAATTTGAAGATCCACTCCTTAACGAAAATACAACAAAGAAGTCTGTGTCAATGCTGATATTACTTGTACACATTCTTCCAATTCTCTTGCAAATTTACAAAGCATATTCTGTTTCCAAATACGCACACTACATTTCCAGTTATGTCTGATGAAATGAGTGGAGTATGGCCTCCTCACAGAAATTTTATGTAAGCAGTTACCCTGGGAGCTCTTAGTGTAAAACATAACCTAAATATTAATAAGGACAAATGTTCAGAACTCAGAACAGGTGTTAATGCATGCACCTTGCAGATAAAGCCAGTAGTAACTGCTAAGCTAAATCCTCTTAAACATCTCTGAAATGTTACGTCTTAGCTGTGGTGTTTGACTGCTGAAGAAGATGCCAAGAATTTAGTGCTGTTTCTGTGACCACTGTTGACTTTCATCAAAAAGAACAAGAAAATTATATTGGACTACTGCTAAATTGTACTGGAAAATAGTGATGAACTTTATAATATTAGCAGTGGAGAAAAAACCCCTTGACATTAATATTAACAGCAGTTAATATTTTAGTGTCAAGGTGATGCAAGGGCTGGGTGCTCCCTACAGGCTGGTAGCCTCAAGGTGTCCCCCGGGCTGGCACTGCAGGGGCCTTATCAGACAGGGCCTGTCCCATTGTCCCTAGTGAGGTCATCAATTCAGCCATAGAACTGATGGTACAAAACTGTAAAATCTGCATAGTTTTGAGATAATATTGTGCTAAACTTTAAACTAAAAATCAATCTCTTTGAAGGCCTTTGTTATATTTACAATCTGGACCCAAGTACATTGAGGAGGATTTTCTAGTCACATAGAAAATTATATTCTTTGGGGTTGAAATAAAAGCACTGAGTGCATAGTCAAATTATGTAATTTACTGGTTAAAAAACCTGTTTTTCTTTTTCCCTTGCATACTTCCAGGAAAACAGGAAAATTTTTCCTTATTGAAAGATGTAGTTTCTCCTAAACACTGATTACACTGATTTATGAGATCATTACAACTGGAGAACCAGCTATTGATCAATCCTATGATCCTATTGTCTTTTTCAAGGGGAGGCAAGTTTCCACAACTAACTCTCACTCTCAGGGTCTTTAGAATCTGGAAAAGCATGCTGCATAAGGAGTAGGGCAGAGAAAGAACAGTAGGGAGGGGAAGGGGGAGAAAGGAAGGGGAAGTTAAACTATGTTGGTTATTTTTCTTTTCCAAATCATTATATAGTGGGTCTTGACAGTATTACACCATAATTTAATATCAATCAAGTCCTAATTTTTATAAACTTAGTAGTTGTAGAAAACCAAATAGAGCACTGACAAGGCAATATGATGTTAAACTTGAATGCATTTGATGAATAATATTCAACAATATGAAATATTAATTGTACATTCTCCTGGACCTGCTAGCAAGACAAGCACTTTTAAACTTCACTTTGCATTTAATAAAGGCAGACAGAAAAATCTTGCCCTGATGTCCCTAATTCAACCTGAGCTCTCTACTCAGTTCATGTACTACTTTTTTTGTTCTGCATCCTGTATTCCACTTGAAACCATGCACAAAAACAAAGTAATATCGTACACTGGAGGAAAAAGATCTTTTGGTATTCTTAAAAAACTCAGAAATATCCACTGAGTGGGATGACATTTATTTCTAAAAACACACTAAGTGATTGCAGTAAATAAATCATCTGGAAGGTACAAGCAAAATTGCCAGTCAGTTTACCACTGGTTTAGTAGGCTGACATGACAGCAAGGTACAAAACGTTATGAATACTAGTATTCACTGAGAATACTTATTGAAGTAGCTTTTTAAAGGTCTCCTACAGATGCAGCAGAACATAAAAATCCTCCTGTTTAAATAGCTGCTGGTCATATTTGTTTTCTTCTCTTGCTTTGAGGCATTTACCAGGGAAAGTCTTTAACAGTTCCTGAATGAACACAGTTTTCATCTTGGTGCACCATGAGTGATGGATCTTTATTTAAATTTCAAAATCTAGAAGAAAACTGTGATTATTCAGGGGCTGCTTCATGATCTATTCAGACTTCTTTTTATGAACAGCCATAAGAGGTGAGAGGCAGTGGCCTGGGTGAGGCCAGGAAAAGCAGTTTTCTCATGGAACGGTAGGTGAAGCAGAACTTGCTGATGTAGATTTAGTGCTCAGTCAGTCAGTCAGTCATTCCTTCACACACAGGTGGACACTGCCATCTGGAGAGTTAGACTCTCAGAACATCTTTGTGACAGCAAGATAGAAGAAGGAGATGGAGGTCCTTTGTAAACAAAAATCATCCACACATTACAAATGGTGTGAGAATTAAAGATTGTCTTCTCAGCTTCACTGTGTGAATTCTCTCTCCCCATTTCCTTTAAAATAGTTTTGAAATTTCCACATAATTGATTGAATATCCCATTAGGGTATCTGATGTTATAGTGTTGGTGCAAGTGCTCTCAGTTCAGTCTGCTGAACTTTCACAAAAGCTCTCCAAGACCTCTCCTGAAATCGTTTCATTAACCAGAGGCATAATATATGAAGTGTTTCTTACTTAGCTTCATCTTTCACTTAACAAGGAGCAATTAAGTATATTCTTCTCAGCTTCCCTTAAGAATATAACAGCCTGTGAGATGTCTGTTCCAGTCTGTGCCTTTTACATCAGTAAAATGTTCATAACTAACACTTCCATTTCTAAAAAATTAAATAATGACAGTTTGTTTCTTTCTCCATTTTCATCCCTGCAATGAGACAGTTTTAGATGTGTCCCAGCTATTTTGTTCCTTTCTGGCTTGAAATATTCAGTTTTATAGATACCATGTATCATTAATATTAGTTTAAGTAACTGAAGTAATGTCTTGGTAAACCTGTGTGCTATTATGCGTGCAGAACATATAAAGGACCTATGGTTTGAACATTTAGTACTTAATGTGTTGCCATGGATGTTTTGAAATGTGGAGATAATCTATTACAGAAAATGTAAACACCAAAGCAACTCTGATTACTTTCTTTTCACGCCTGCTTGTCTTTAAGGTGAAGCAGCAAGAGCGTGCTTTCAAAAGAAAGAGTTCCATGACAACAAAAGAGAGTGAGGGAAAGAAGAGATAGCTGATTCACATGTGTCTTTTTAGCCAAGAGACATCCTGAGATGCTTTTACTTCATTTGTTTACTCTACAAGCAAGCAAACAAACAAAAATTGAGGGTATTTTTTAACCACTATGCCCCGCTCTCCTGGAGATGGCTCAACACCTGCCTGCCCATTGGAAGGGGTGAATTAACTCCCTGTTTTGCTTTGCTTGCATGCATGGCTTTTGTTTTCCCTGTGAAACTGTTTTTATATCAACCCATGAATTTTCTACCTTTCACCTTTTCAGTCCTCTCCCCACTGGAGGGGGAATGAGCAACTGACTGTGTGGTGCTTGGCAGCTGGCTGGGGTTAAACCGCAACAACAAATCAGACTCCTGGTCAGGTTAAACATGCCAGAAATCCAGCTGGGCTGTTGCAAAACCTGATGGAACCTCCTGATCCCATCCTGGGGCTATGCAAAGTGCAGAAGATGTCTCTGCCAGACTTTCAGTGTGGCTCTACTGGGTAGGAATACGCTGAACACAGGGTTATATTGTATCAAGGCAATGAAAAGTAATAAAAGATAAATCACAGCAGATAAATCACAGCAGATAAATCATAGCATATGAACAGATATGTCTCTTGAACATTCATCACACTTCTAACAGGCACTGTTAGTAGCACTAGAGATTGGTGGAGCTTCTTTATGCCATAGCTTCAGCCCTTTCTATTCTCATCATGCTAGATAAAATCTGCACCTAAAATATGCTAATAGTTAGAGAGAGCAAGTTTGGGGCTGGGTGGGAGGGAGGAAAGAAAAGGAAAACCTCTATCTTCACACTGAAACAATCCTATTCAGTAGAACAATTACAGTGCAGCTGCCTAAACTGCTACTGTAAACACTATATTTTACCAAAAGAACCTCAGCAAATAAGTCTTAAATATAGTATAAGATACCTAAAGCTGTATGTATACATATAACCCCATAAAAATAAGTTCAACAGATGTTTGAATGGATCCTTATAATTCTATGATAATTTAAGTAAATCACAAGGCTGGCAAAACTTTGTTCAACAAAGAGTGTGCTTACTGCAAAGAGAGGAATATAACTGTGTACCGGTTTGGCCAAATTTAGAGATATATCCTCTGAGAGAAGGCAGGTAACCACCCCTCCCCCACCAGGTTCGGGGAAAATAAATTTTCCTCAAAGGAAAGTGAAAGAGATAAAAACTATTTATTTAACAAACACACGGGAAAAGGAAAAGAATGCTAAATCATAAAATTTCTCGCTGTGGAGAAAAAAACCTGGGAAAGTGTTCGAGTCCTCCCTTTGGTCTCCTCGGAGCTGGGACTTGGCCCAGGGCCAGGCCCTCTGTGCCCGGTGGAAAGTCCTCCCGATGTGCTCTGATATTGAAGCAGTCCAGTGGAAAAGGGAGAAAATCCAAAATTCCAGGGAAGGGAAAAAAATTCAACTCTCAGTCTCTCTCCAGAGAAAAAGTAGCTGAACAACTGGCCAAAAAACTGAACTCGGGAAACAGCAAGCCGGGTGCTTCCTCCCTCCCCTGTCGCAGCTGGGAAAAAAAAAAAATTGCTATCTCTGTGTGACCTTGAACAAGCTGCAAACTGCTTTGAAAAAGTTTTGCTTGCTTTTTCCTTCTCCCTCTCAGGCTCAGTTTAAAGGCATAGAAAGGCACAAAGTTAATTTCTGGGCATAGGGCAGTGATATGGGATACACATCATAAAGTCACCCCAAGACAAACTGTAACACACTTGTGTGTGTTTTTTTCATAACTAGGACACAGAATATTCTTGAATTATAGTTCCAGTGTTTTCTCTCAAGAATTTCAATCCTTGAATTCCTGTAGAGGTAGATATATAGGTGCACATACCAGTAGTGTGTGAAAGCACAAAGTTTCTTACTTCGACTGACAGGACTAATGGAAACATGTAGAACTTTGGTGGTATCTGGAGACAAATATCAATATCATATTCAAAAATATTTGATCTATTTAGATATTCAGCCTGTGGATACCGGTCTTTGATATATTACATATTGTCTCCAAACTTCAAATTGTGAACTTTGATGTTGCACTGTACCTTGTGTACACTGTATCAACATCCAGACCATCATTTTAATGCAACACACTGCTTGTGACTGCAAGAGATAGGCTAAAGGAGGGAAATCTAACAAACATATTTCAGTTTTCTTCCCTCTCTAATATACATCTGTGTATATGCTGAGTCAAGAACACACTTTTTTCACCTCTTATCTCAGTGAAGATAAGCTATACATCAGTCAAGGAAGGAAAATAAAAGCAACTCTTGCTGAAGTGCTGAACTTGCTTTTACTTTAGGCAGAGCTACTTCCCTGGTTGCCACAAACATAGAAAAGGTTTTTTAAACTAGAGCAGGTTTTGTAATACAGACACTCACTAGCTGTTCCTTCTTGCAGGTTTTCATCATCTCTGGCACTGTGATTTCTTGGTCATAAATGCGTCTTGCTAACCAAGATGTTGCAGGAAGTTGTGGAAAGATTGAAGATATAGTTGGTTGCAACATGTAAATGTATGTGTTGAGTAATAACTCATTAAAGAAAAGTGATGTTAAGAACAGAGAAAAAATTAAGTTTTTATAATGATGGGTTTTTCTTCTTAGTGTAAAATAATGTAAAACAAAAGCCACATCCTCATCTTTGACTGAAATGTTCCCTTCAACATCCAATCAAGTATGGATATTTTCCTTAGCCCTCTTTTTGCTGTTGATGTATTTATAGCAACACGTTTTATTATCTCTCACAGCAGGGACCAGATTGAGTTGTAACTGAGCTTTTGCCTTTCTAATTTTCTCTCTATGTGACCCAACCACAACCTTGTACTCTTTAAGAACAATAGGGCAACTTAAAACTAGTTTCTCCAGGAAATTATAATAAATAATCATATAATATACCTGATATAAAATTTTCAGATTTCTATAATTTTATAAGGCTGTTACTATATCTAGCAGTGGACAGGTGTAAGAACAGAATCAAGAAGTTTCCAATAGGAAGACATGTCATTTAAAGAAGTACTTGTGTAGGAACACTGAATCAAAATTCCTGATAAATCAGAATAACCAGAAGGGATGGTTATGTTTACCATGTTTTTTTACCAAAATTATTTTAAAGATGTTAAGTAAGCATCAGCAAATAGATTAATAAATGCCAGTTGGTACTGCTGCTCTGGGATGTGATTTGCCTAACTGTAGGCTATTTGTTGAGTATTAATTAAATTAACTAAAAACTTGCTGTAAGTTTAAGGCCCTAATAAGAAGTGAATTCATTTATTTATGGCATTAACTTCCTGCAGGCAGACAATTATTTCCATGTCATCACAGTTTATTTCATCCTGTTATTTTGTGCGTTAAGGAGCACTCTGCTGAATATTAAATATATGATGATATTCCCATCTATGTCATTTAGCAAATTGTTTCACTCAGCCCCACGGCTGTCAGTACATACCAAAGTGTCTGAGAAAGAATACAAATCCAAATCTATTTATTTTGCCATATGTGATGCAGTATGTGATTTATACCTGAAAACAGTGCTAAGAAAGTGAAAGGTCCATCTACCTGGAGCTACAGCTGCAAGGGGACTGTAGCCTCATTTACCACTTCCCTGTAGGAGGAGTGCCTTTACCTGTCTCCGCCTCGCCACTTCCATTTTTCTTCAGCTCTCCAAGGCATGTTGCACAAAGGAACACAGCAGCTAAAACTCTGCTTTGAGGCAGAAAGGAGGAGATTTCAGTGAAAAGGGAGGTTACACTAAAACTCATCAGCTAAGTTCTATGCACATGATAGAAGAAACAGAAATATGTACGCAGATATTTATTTACAACACAGGCTACCAGTGGGAAGACAGGAAAGAAGAACACACTAATGGTTTCAAAATGGCTTTCAAGACCCAGGTGCCAGCAAGGCCATGTTTTCCAACAAAAAAGCCTGAATTAAAGATGTAGTTGCTATGTGTCTCCTATTCTCCATTTTTTAAAGGAAAAGTTTCCGTATAATTACTATGATTTACTAACACTGATGAATTCTTTTCAAGTCATATCTGGTTAAATTACAAAATGCATCAAATTAATAGTTCACTCAGCTCTGTTTTAAGAAAAGGAAAAGCTCTTCTCAGATTGTTTTTAAGTTCGGATTTAGTTCCTCTAATCTGCCAAGTTTTTGCAAATAAAATATGCCTCATCCAACTTAGCCAATGCTGCTCTATAGAAAAGCATTGGTATTGTTCAAAGTAAATTATTCTTACCTTCAGACAAGGGATTTTTCTAGTAGAAGGTACTACATGATTAGATGGTTTAAATTCAAAGTAATGCTTTAGGTTCAGCTATTAGTCTAGGGAGGAAAGCTCAAAATGGATTTTTGTTTGAGTTCCAGATGACTTCCTGGTTTGATGAAGGGTCTCTTCTGTCAAAAACCCTAAAGAAAGGAAAGCAGTAGAGTGTCTTTGGCTTATGTAAGGAGGCAGCTCTCTCCATGAAAGCATAACAAAAACACCCAAACAACTCACCCTGCCAGTTGCTATTAAGCATGAGGTCCCTCCTTCAAGCAGGCTGTGGTGTCAGTAGCTTCCATGACTCAGTCAGGCTGTCACTTCTAAAGAGCGGCTGCAGCAGCCGAGGAAGCCTGTTGACTTCACATAATCCTAATGAGTCACACTGTGACACCCTGTGAACCTGATATGCAAAATCCTGCAGTCCTACATCGTAAGAGCTCATGCAAATCCTTTGCCAATTTTTATCTACATGAATTTGTAGACAGAGAGTTCTGCTTTGATTGGAATGTGACAATTTGTTTACAGGCAAAACAATCCCCTAAACAACAGTGTTCTTTTTGTTCCATGTTTAAGCCTTACAAAGTTGAGATTTGCCAGGGGTTTTGATGATAATATAAAAATAGGATTGCATTTGATTCTTGGTTCTTTTAAAAGGTCACTGAGTCATGAACAATTCTGCATCGAACAGGAGTCATAACTGAGGTTTTCCACGATACATTGGAGCCCTAGTTAAAGTGATTGAGGTTTTGTACTGAAGCTTTGTTAGAACTGGTTTGAAGTTCAGAGAAAGAGCTACTTGATTTTTACTACTTTTTATGCCGGTGTTGAAAACAGTGTAGCTTTTATCTGAGAAGGAATTGGGAGTCAAATCAAGGCATTTGTTTAGTGTCTCTGTTTTGAAACCAGAGCCTGAAGCTCATGATATTGCTAGACTCATTAATGATAACAGGTGGAAGAAGTGAGAGTATGTTTAATATTTCACTGTAAAGGGAGGAAAAATCTGAAAATGAAGTTTCTTATGGCTGGGTGAACTTCTAGGTGACCCTAGTCTCTAGAAAGAAAACTTTTGTTTTTTTAAGCATGTATCAAAATGGTGCTATGAAACAGGAGGGAGTTTGTTGGCCTTCTTTAGTGTATTCAGCAATACAGAAGTCTCAGTAGTTGAGCTATAGTATAAATCAGCAACGAAATATCTGATATGACACCATTATGTATATTAAACAACATCTGATGGGCCTTTATTGGTAGTCATGCCCTTGCATGAAGTGGAATTTGAGGTCAAATTTGTTGTGCATACACAAGTTAAACCCTGACTTCTGGTCTGGTACTCCTGAAAGCATCTCAAACTCTTGCAAGACAAGGTGTGAGATGACTCAGGCTGGAAAGCTGAAAAAGGATGTGGGTAGCTGCAACTTTTGAAAGGGCTGGTATTGACTGTGTGAATACTTGTGTTTCAGAGCTTAGTCAAGCAGATGATCTTTAGCAGCTCGAGGGCTCTGCACTGGGACAACCTGCTGAATAAGAGCTTGTGCTATTTTCAGTTGGGAGGTGGCAACAAGGATGATTTTATGGCTAAATCTTGTGTGTGCCATCCCAAGGGGAGGAACATGTCTGACTGGAACTTATTGTTTTAGATCAATAGTAGCCCACAAGACTATTAAGCAAAGGTAAATTCTCAGCCTAAGAACAAATGTGTGATGAAATCATATATACTTGCAAACAGATGGCTTTATGAAAGGTCTTTTGGGAAATACTAGAAACATCTGAAATAATTATACTTTAGATATAAATGCAATGAAATCTAAAGGTGTAGCTGAAGCATGTATAGGTATGTGGGATTGAATGTTAAGCTACCTGCATGAAGGAATTTTAAAAATAGTTTTTAGCAGTAGGGAATTCCAAGTAATATGTCAAATCTGCCCAATGTCCTGCATAAACCCTCAGGAAGCTATGCTATACTCTAATATTCCTTTGTCTGACTTGTTTGGAAGACCCAAGATAGCTTCATTAAATTTAGCTGAGACAAATCTTTCTTTTTTAATGCTGGCATAACCAGAGTGTGGTTTATTTTTTTTGTTATTATATTCAACTTTCTATAATTTGTATGTTCTAAATGATGAGAATTTGTTTTTTTTAAATTTCCTTAGCTTATTGCAAATTTAATAATAGGTCAAAGGCTTTCCTCTTCTTTCTTTTAAAAAGTACATGTCCAACTGCATTTCTTCATTTTAATCAAAGACTAATAATAATTAGTAATATCATTACCTTGACTATAGTGAAACATGCAATTATTCAGATCCTGGATCATGTCTGAATGCATGAAAACTTAAAAAAGCAGGCAGCAGAGTAATATAGATGACATGACATGTCAGGTTCAGGACAGAATTAATTTCCACCGTGATATTGAAGTAGAATGTTTTCTCTTTATCACAGAATTGCTGCACTTAAATATATAGTGCTAGTCAAATTAAATATCATGTAAGGTCAGGAATTATTTCATCTGTGTAAATTATAAAGTGATTATTTTATATTGTCTATATTTCCAGTGCTTTTGCAGGCTAGTGATATTTGCCTTTTTTTGGCATGTAAATGAGCATATTTTAACTACAGAATTTTAGAAGTTCTACAGTATTGTATTTCTCTCATTTAGATTATGTAAGAATTGCCAGGACTGTTTGAGGATTTTGGTGACCAAATGCACTGATTCTTGGACTTGACAATGCTCTCAGTCTAGAGTAATGGCACCTGCTTTGCCTGTCATCATTTTTTCTCCTTTTCCTCAGTTCCCCTGGAAGCACATAAATAGATACACAAGCAAAATATAACCACGATTCATGTTTAGGCCCCATTTCTTTCTTTGTCATCCCCTTTGCATTGTGAAAGCACACAAAAAATGGACCTATAACTAAAGCAGGTTTTATTCTGATTTGGCATTATTCTTTTTTTTTTTTTTTTTTAATAGGCTATAAGTGACTTCTTTGATACATCAGCTTAGAATTATTAAGGCTGGAAAAGACTCCCAAGATCATCAAGTCCAGCCTTTGAGTGAACACCATCAGATCAACTAAATCATAGTTCTAAGTGGCAAGTATACTTGTGTCTTGAACACTTCCAGGGATGGTGCCTCCACCATCTCCCTCGGCAGCTCATTCCAATGCTCAACAACCCTTTCCATAAAAATAATTCTTCCAACCTGATCTCCAACCTGAACCTTCCCTGATGTAGCTTGAGGATATATACTCCTGTCCTGTTGCTAGTTGCCTGGACAAT
Organism: Aphelocoma coerulescens; assembly: GCF_041296385.1. Lineage (NCBI taxonomy): Eukaryota > Metazoa > Chordata > Aves > Passeriformes > Corvidae > Aphelocoma > Aphelocoma coerulescens. The sequence goes on from NC_091015.1 coordinate 88,453,076, forward strand.
TGATCCTCACCCTGCTGCAGCCTCTTTTCAGGTAATTGTAGGGAGTGGCCACCCTTGAGCCTCCTTTATTCCAGGCTAAACAAGCCCACCTCCCTCAGCTGCTCCTCACGTGACTTACTCTCTAGGTCCTTCACCAGCTTTGTTGCCCTTTTCTCTACATGCTGCAGCACTTTAGCGTCTTCCTTGAACCAAGAATCCCAAAACTTAACACTGGATTTGAGATGTCGCCTCACCAGTGCCATATACAGGGAAAATTACGTTCCTAGTCCTGCTGCCCACATTATTGCTGATACAGGCCATGATACCATTGGCCTTCTTGGCCACCTGGGCACATGCTGGCTCATGTTAAGCCACTGTCAACCAGCACCCCCAGGTCCTTTTCCACTTGGTTTCTTCCCAGCCACTCTGTCCTCAGCCTGTAGCCCTGCATGGAGGTGTTGTGACCCAAAGGCAGAACCTGCCATCTCACCTTATTGAACAGCACACTGCTTTGGCCCATTGATCCAGCCTGTCCAGGTCCTTCAGCAGAGGCTTTGTGCTCTTCAGCAGATCAACGTTCCTGCCCAACTTAGTGTCATCTGTGAACTTACTGCAAGTGCACTCGACTCCCTTGTCCAGATCATCCATAAGTATATTGAACAGGACTGGGCCAAATACGGAGACTTGGGGAACACCATCATCGACTAGATGCCAACTAGATGGAATTCCTTTCACCACCACTGTGCCTGGCCACCCAGCCAGTTTTTACTCCAGTGAACAGTGCACCTGTCCAAACCATGGGCTGACAGCTTTTCCTGAGAATGCTGTGAGAGACAGTATTGAAGGTTTTCCTGAAGTCCAGGTAGGCAACATCCACAGCCTTTCTCTCATCCATTACACTGGTCACATGGTCATAAAAAGAGATCAGGCTGGTCAAGCAGGACCCAACTTTCCTAAACCCATGCTGGCTGGGCCTGATCCCTTGGTTGTCCTGTATGTGCTGCATGGCTGCACTCAAGATGATCTGTTATGTAACCTTCCCCAGCACTAAGGTCAAGCTGACAGATCTGTAGTTTCCCAGATCCTCCTTCTGGCCCTTCTTGTAGATGGGCATCACACTGACCAACCTCCAGTCATCTGGGACTTCCCTGCTTAACCAGGACTATGATAAAAAATGGAGAATGGCTTGATGAGCTCTTCCGACAGCTCCCTCAGTATCCTCAAGTGAATCCCATCCTGTCCCATATACTTGTGAGTATGTAAGCGGCACAGCAGGTCACTAACAACTTCCTCCTGGATTACAAGGGGTCTATTCTGCTCCCTATGTCTATCTCCCAGCTCAGGGAGCTTGTTTTCCTGAGGATAACTAGTGTGTCTGTTGAAGACTGAGGCAAAGAAGTTATCAGGTAGCTCAGCCTTTTCCTCATCTTTGGCTGAAATGTTCCCTTCCACATCCAATCAAGTATGGATATTTTCCTTGGCCCTCTTTTTGCTGTTGATGTATTTATAGCAACACGTTTTATTATCTCTCACAGCAGGGACCAGATTGAGTTGTAACTGAGCTTTTGCCTTTCTAATTTTCTCTCTATATGACCTAACTACAACCTTGTACTCTTCCTGAAATGCCTGCTCCTTCTTCCAAAGATCATAAACTCTCTTTTTTCACCTGAGTTCCAATGAAAGCTCACTTTTTAGCCAAGCTGGTCTTCTTTGCAGGCTCATCTTTCAGTACAGAGGGGTAGCCTGCTCCTGTGCCTTTAAGATTTCCTTCTTAAAATATCTTCGGCCTTCCTGGACTCCTTCGATTTATAGGAACGTTTCTCAAGGAATTCTCTGAATCATTGCTCTGAACAGGCCAAAATCGGACCTTCAGAAGCCCAAGACAGAGGTTTTGTTGACACCTTTGCTTACCTCACCAAGAAACAAAAACTCTAACATTTCATGGTCACTATGCACAAGAAAGCCTCTGACCACCACATCTCCTACCAGTCCTTCTCTGTTTGCAAACAGCAGGTCTAGCATGACACTGCCTTGAGAAAACTGACAATTTGTTTTCATTTCTCTTGTAATAGATGTCGGGTGTCTTTTAAATTGTTTTTGTTAAAAAAACATATTAATATATTTCTGAAATGCAGTAGTTCTGCTTTTGATCATCAATTTTTCAAATAACTCTGCATTTTATGAAATACCATTATGGTGCTCTGGATTGGTGTTGACCTCACTGCTTGTAACTTTCTGTATTTGTAAATGTGTTGAAATCAGAATCATTTTTACCAATTATTTTTAGTGTACTGCAGAAATAAGCAATATAATGCTTGATTTTTGTCAAGTGGTGTTTTGAGTTGGTTTTATTGCTGATCCAGTTTAGCTTGTTTAGTCTTTTATTAAAAAATGGTTTTGGTACACTTTGCTACCATTTAATCATTAAATGCAATTTAGATATGAACCTTAATAATTTAGTAGACAGGTTGCATTAGTTGTTCATTTGCTTTAATTATTTTAATTCATGTTTTCTTAGCAGATCAACAGCTGTGTTACTTCTTAATGAGGGTTACTGTGTGATTGCAGGACAGAAAATTGCCTCCCTCACTCTACTGGGAAAACAAGTACATTCTCATACTGGCAGAAATTTTCAGCAGCCCCACATCTCTCCCTCTCTCTCCAAATAAACATTGTATATGAAGAATTTTATTTATTTTATCGGTGTCATGGTTTAGGAATGGTGTTCCCCAAGTTAGTGTTCCCACTGAAACATTCCAAACCATGATCTACTCACTCACTTTCCCCTTCTCCTCCTCCCTGTGAATGGATGGAGAGGAGAACTGGAGACACAAAGGAAAAGATCACAGATTGATATAAGAACAATTTACTGCATAAGCGTAAGTAATACTTAAGGTTAATACATAAGAGTAAGAGATAAGAAAATGAACATTAAGGTAACAATATGAGTGACAGAGGGTACAAGAAAGAGGCAAATGATTCCCATAGAAATTCCCAACAATATCCAACCACTCCCTCCAAAACATTCCATGATCCAGAAGGGACGGCTTGCCCCCATCACCACAGAAGGAGGTGAGGAGGTATAGATTCACCTCAGGGTCCCTCCTGGCTACTGCAAAAATTAACAGAGTTAATTGTCCTAGAACCAGGACAATTGTCCTACATTTATTTACTACAGACAAAGAATTAAAAATGAAAATCAGTATATATCTTTGTTTACAATTCAATGGAAGATTTCAACAGATAATTGAAATGCTGTTTAAGCATTTATTCTAGCTATGTAAGAGATATTGGGTAGATGTGATTGGCCTACTGAAATCACCACTGATTTGTAGACCATATGGAAGAGATACTAGATTTTTTAATATGTTTGAAATCGGATGTTTACCAAAAACTTTAAAATTAAACTTTTGAACTCAAAACTTGATTTAAAAAGGCAAAATTAGATTGTCAAGAGAATTCTTGCAAAATGTTATCATTAGAAAATAAAGCATTTATCATTCTCTAGCCAAAATTAGAAAGCCATACAAGTGTTTTAAATTTACTTGGAAGATACCTGATAATGTTTTTACAGGCCGAGACAAACAAACCAAATATCTTGTAATGCCATTTTTATTTCAGTTTGAGGGAAAAAAATCTGAGCATCATCTTTACTCTGCTGAGATGCTTAGTGTGCTTAAGAGCCATTCTTAAAGACAGAAGTTACTTCTGCAGCTTAAATGTTTTCAACCACCTTTAATGTTCATTAAGCTGCATTAGGGGGCCTCTAACAAATGTGACCTGCAGAATACTGTAATCAGTGATATATCAGGACTCCATCCAAAGGGTTCCTCTGTTGTTACACTTTTACACAAAACAAAGCACAACAGTGCACTTGAAACCATTGATGCTCTACAACTGATAGCACTAGCACTAGTTTGTTTAAATTTAAAAAGACAAATTCAGACCGTAGATATCAATATGAAAGCCTACTTACATTGGTACATATGTTACACTGGTACATAATTCACTAAGCACACAACTGTGCAAATAATTCTCATTTTTCCCATCCTTTAGTTAGAATACATGTGTGGTACTTTAGTAGAAAATACTTTCATACTTATGAGACAAATCTAGAATATGGTTTCTTTGTTTAAAATGATAGCAGTTATAATTTCAATTGACTGGAGAAGAGCAGCTTTCTCATGTATATTCAGCCATTCACTGTTGGTTTACAGTAAACCAACAAACAAATCAGTGAACAAGGGGCTGGTATGGCAAAGTCATAATTGAAAGAAACAAGAAAACCCTTCCTCAAATTGGACTATTTTCTAGTGAAATGCTATATTGCATCACAAAATGTCTGAAAGCCTTCTTTTAAATGCTCAGTTTGCAAACTTAAAGTTTAAAAGAATGTTTATGCTTGAGCCTGCTGCAAAGTAGCTGTTCAGACATGCAGGTTCAGAAGAAACTGAACAGGCCCAACTCCCCCAGCCTGCCCTCATAAATTAGATGCTCCAGTCCTTTAATTGTCTTTGTTACCTTCTGCTGGACCCACTCTAGGAGTTCCATGTCTCTCTTGCACTGAGGAACCCAGAACCACACACAGTACTCCAAACATGCCCTCACCAGGGCTGAGTAGAGGCACTGGATCACCTTCCTCGACCTGCTGGCAATGTTCTTCCTAATGCATCCAAGGATACCTTTGGTCTTCTTGGCCACACTTCTGGCTCATGGTGCCCAGGTCCCTCTCTGCAGAGCTGCTTTCCAGCAGGTTGACCTCCCAGCCTGTCCTGGTGCAGGGGGATATTCCACACTAGGTGCAGGACCCTGCATTTGCCTTTGTTGAATTTTAGGTAATTCTTCTCTGCCCATCTCTCCAGCTTGTTGAAGTCCTTCTGAAGTTATGCAGCTGTTTTCCACTCTGCTTAAACGTTATCCCAGAGGCACTATCACTGTGACTGATTGGCTTAGTCTTGTCCAGCACTGGGTCCATTTTAGAGAGGGCTGGCATTGGCTCTGCTGGACATGGAGGAAGCTTCTATCATCTTCTCACAGAAGTCACCTCTGCTGCCCCTGCCCCAGATGCCAAAACCTTGCCACACAAATCCACTACAATTATGAAAATATATTGAAGGAAAATATTGCTCGAATTATTGCTTGAGTGCTGAAAATAAGCATCAGATTCAGAGACTGGAGTATTCTTTCTCCTAAGAAGTTATAATTACTCCTTTTTTCAACATTAATTTTGTCTCTGGAGGTAAAATCAGCACTATTTTAAACAGAAATACAGTATTGGCTATTACAACTTGACTTTGTTTTGGGATTTAAAGGCACTGAACCATTTCTTTTTATTTCTGAGTCTTGGGCTAGTAACTAAGTGTTTGAGTGACTAGGGCAGATATTTTCTGAATATTTTAGGGCAATATATCCTGTTCTAGGCAACAATTAAGGTATTGAAACCTTGTTGTGTGACTGGGCTATGGGATTCTTAGACTGGAATGGATCTGTAGTTTGGCTGATTATTTTTAAGCTTTTTAGTTCAAAACATGGTGAATTACCTGAAATAACTCCATAGCCAGATGAAGACAGAGTATCCCTTTTCCACCCTTAACAAAGGATTTCTACTTAATTGGTACTGTATAGCACAGCCATTTTTTCACTGCATGACAGTGTTTCAACCTTTAAAGACAGTTCTCAACAATTGTAAAGGTATTTCAGGAGACTTTTTGATGGGTATTCTTGGTATTTCAGGACACATTGGGATGAATAGTCTGAATTATACAGCAGCAAGCAAGGATGACTGAAAAACTCCTATCTCAGATAATTGCTTTAGCTTTTTTAGTTGCTTCTTTCTTGGTTGAGGTTGAACAATGTTGGGGCAAGTGAACCTGTACTCATAGGTTTTACTTCAGGCTTCTAACATGTTTGCTCCTTGTCTTTCCTGGAAGCATGTGTTTCTGCTTACAACTTAAAATCACAACCTTTATACCCTGAATGACATTCTAACATGACTGCATAATGAATATCTCCACTGAAAATAGTTTGGCCACTGTAGTCTTTGCCTTCTCTCTAAAATAAAAATATTAGTCATTTTCCTCCTCTATGACTGGGGTATTAAAAAGGAGGCCTGTCAATTCTGAATGCAAACCTCCCCCATAACAGAGTTTTTAACCCATGTTACTATTCTTGTATAGTGAAAATTAAGTAAATTTGATTGGGTTTTTTTTGTAGCACATAGAGACCCTAATTTTTTACTTTAAAGAATATTGATTTCTAATTTATTAACAGCTATGTATGAAGTGAGCACTTTGTTTCTCCTTTTAAGGTTAAAAAACAGATGGATTTTTTGAGGTGCTGCATGATTGCAGCTCCTACTGAAACTGAAAACAATTTTCATAATATCATGCTGGCACAGAAGCATATGTTATTAAGATCACAGAATGGATGTTGCTGTTCAGAAATAGCTTCTGTTGCCAAAGAGGGAAGAATTTGGAAGAGGGAAATGAAACTGTTATTTCTTTGTGGCTTATTGTGTGGTATCTCTTCCTAGCACAATAACAGTTCATAAAAAGGTGAAAAATTGCGGAGACATAGTTTGCTTTTCTAGCTTTCCTGAGCTTTATAATTGATAAATTTGTATTTATCTTTTCTAGGCTAAATCGCAAAAATTGAGTGACATATGCTTCACACAAACATTATTTCCATATTCTGCCCCCAACGGGAGGCACCCTACCTCACCCCCAAAAGCTCCCAGTTCAAATTACCCTCAGAAACTTGCATCATTAGAAATTCAGATATCTTCCCTTATTATTGTTTAAAGAAAACTAATCTCTTTACACAAATTTCTCTCTGATTTTCTCTCTGAAAACAAGGATGGATCATCTTCATATATTTTTACTCTCAATGCCAAAATCCGGGAATCTTCGATTCAGCATAAGATACCCATGTGGGCAGTAGGAGCTAATAGAAAGAGTGGACCTTTACTGTGTAACCTGCTGTCAATATCTTGTCTGTGCCTGCTCTTCCTTCATCCACCTCACTCTCTTTACTCTGTGGAGACGATAGCTGGGTAGCCATCTGAAAGTGTATTTCCCTCCTGGTTGCCCTGACCCTAAATGATGAAATGATCCTCTCAAGGGTACAATTGCTTCAAATTTTTGATGTTATCACCAGCAGCTTTTTTGCAACATCTGTAAGATAATGAGATAGCCTTGAGAAGATAGAAATATATATAATAATGCAAAGCACCCAGATGATGTGGGAGATGTAACTTGTCCAGTGGTGTTGAATGAAACACCGACTAAGTGAAGCCTCAGAACAGCACTTACTAGGAGCAGAAGCTACAAAGAGGATACTGCTTCTGCAGTGGTTCTCCAGTCTCCCCTCTTCTTTGATAGACAAGGAGATTTGACTAATTTTTGGTCATTAGGGACAGTAACATAATTACTGTTTACATAAAGATTGTGCCTTTCTTTTACACTTTTATTTTTTCTCACCACATAATTTGCTAACTTTCAGGTTTTTTATCTTGGTATTCATGTTTCTTTTTCTTTCTTCTGTTATCCCAGCTTCTATTTTTTTCAATCAATTTTGTTTTAGCTTCAGTGGAAATAAACACAGTAGGAAGTAAATTCTCTGAGACAATTACCATCCTTTCAACTTGTGCAAAAAGCCTAGCACTTATTATGTTTTATGTAACTTAGCAAGACTGATTTTCTGGAAGTACAAGTGAAAGGTATGCTGAATTATATTAAGGAAGCAATGGAAACCCTACTTCTGGCACTATTACTGCATTGCATGACAAAAGTAAAAATATGCAGTTACACAGCTCTTCTTTCTCCTTTCCCTCTACTTCCCGCACCACCGAAAATGGAACTGACACTGCAAATAGTATTGTGAATTATTATTATACTTATTTTCACCCCTAGGACTACCTTCAGATATGAAATATTAATATCTCCTTAAAAATACAAGAAATCCTCAATGTTTTTGTAAATATGACTCCCTTTTCACTTCTAAATACATTAATGGAATAATAAAAGTACATCCTATTTAGACAATGGTATTTAGCTAAGAACCGTGGATGAACAGTATCAAAAGGCTTCATAATCTACCCACCTGACAATCAATTATCAAGCTTACATCAAAAGAGCAAAACAGAATCTGAGTTTTGGAAATATTAATTACAAATGTAATTAACAACACTGAGGTATGCTCAGCTGTAAGAGATTGTAAAGATTGCTATTTTTCTAGGCTAATCCAAAAATAGTCCCTTCCTCTGAGATAAAATATATTAACACTAGTGTTGGTGTCATTCAAAAGAGTTGAAACTTCTGGAGCTTCAAACCAGTATTTTGAAATTTTCATACAAATGCTCTCAAAGTCAATAGACACTTTGCTATTTGCTTTAATGGTGTGAAACCTGGGCACTAGTTTTTTGATAAGACATGATTTCAGGTGATATAAAAAGCCTGAAAATTTCATGGACTTATAACTAACTTTATGGGACTAATATAAATACACTGAACAGATGTTTTAGCATAGTAGATTCTACATTATCTTAATCTGTATTGCTTTCCTAATGTTGAATATAATGTACATCTATATTTAAATGTGCTAAATAGCATCGTATAGTTTTAAGAATAACTTGAAAGTGTGTATCTTGCTGGATACAAGCCATCTCAGCAATAACACCCTGTAGTTTCACTCTCCACATGATCACACATTGTTCTATTTCTAACTTATTTTTCATAATCATCCTTCACATCTGTAAAAATAGATGTGGGTGATATCTTTCTGAGGGCTGCGGTTACATTTCGTTGCAATGAAAGCTGTATAAGCAGTCTACTGTATAACTGCCCTAACAGAGAGCAAAGTCTAACTCTCTTTAAGAATTCAGCTATGTGAATCACACTGCATTATTTGGTCCTCCATTGTAATAGACCAAAAAGCATAGTCCCTTTTATTGCTCTCATCTTCCAGACAATATAATTTAAGCAGTAAGCAGGAAACCTTAATGAAAAGAACTGATGCATATATTGACCCCTTACTTTTAAATAAAGTAAATAAAGATGTTTTTGTGTAACCTACAGAGATTTCCACATCTTCAGGAAACTTGCTAGAGCCATGCAGAGGGAAGAATTGCATTTAGCCACCTTGGCCTCTAAGAAGACAGGAAGAACTACCAGGCTGAATAAATAATTTTCATTACTGCTGTTCTTGGATGTCCTCAGTCTTGAGGGACTTTGCAGACGCAATGCAACAGTTGTCTCTCCTCCTACTCTATGTAGGTTGTTCATGAGAAAATGAGGTTATGTTTCTATTTCTAGAAGTCTGTCTGTGAAATGTTTCCTTTCTTGAGACAGGACATTGTCAAGGATCTTTGGTACATGGTTTTCATAGAAAGTTATTTCAAACTTGAATGATAGATATTTTTATTTGGTTTATGTGGAAAGATTTTAGTAGCAAGAGACTGCAGAGGTGGATTCTGTGGCAAGAGAGAGCTGCCCCTGTGTTGTACAGAGGAGTTCCACCTGGCTCCAAAACAGACCTGCTGGTAGCAGAAGCTGAGCCCATCAGCAAGGCTTGTGGCACCTCTAGCACAATATATAAATAAGGGTGAAAAACTCTGTGCAGCAATTGTGAGAGAGAGGAGTTTAGGTACTCTTTCAGAGTCCATAATACACTCTTTTTCCAGGATGTGTGCAAACCCCTATGTTCTTTATTTGCCTGAAAAAATATGTTTCTTATGTTGAAATTTTTAATAAAACTTTTGGCTTTCTTCAAATCCGGTTTTACTTACAGGAATTGTGTCCTTTGGTACCTATGTAGCTATTTCCAAGTGCTTTCTAATTGCCTTATTATTTCTCCTGAGAATACCTTGAATTTCACTCATTTGGCTCAAGTATCAGGAAGAAAATAATAGCGTGGGATAGAGACTGAAGTTTTTATTTAATCTTCTTGGAAGAGCAATGTTAAATTAAATTTATTGCTGTATAGACTGCACTTTACAAGTTAAGACTGATGTTTGCACATGACTTTCTTTTCTCCATCTGGCATGCCTGCTTTCCGGAAGATTTTCAGAAATTGCTGAGATTTCAAGAGTAAGTTATAATTACCATGAACCTTCCTATCAACATGAAAAATATCCCTGCATAGCATGTATGTCATGAACCATTACCATACAGTCTAAACCAGGCCCATGAAAATCAAATTTCTTGGGTTTGTGGTTTTTTTGATACCTTGGAATGTCTCTGTCATAAAGTTTGGGACGGTCCAGCTAGTATATTTTCTTTGAGTGACATTTCCACAAGAATTTTACATTGTCATAATTTTCCTTGTCCTACATCAATGTCACTAACTCCAGTGGGAGGACATCTGTGTGCCAAGACACTGGGGGGCACCCTTCATCCCTTCCTCCCTTCTTCCCTTCCTCCCTGCCTCCCTTCTTCCCTTCCTCCCTTCCTCCCTTCCTCCTCCCTCCTTCCCTCCCTCTTTTTCTTTCATTATAAAACCTTCTTTTTTGAATATATGGAATTAAATGCTTTTCCACATTGACCATTTAGCATCATTAGCAAAGTTAAATACAACCCCAAGAAAACCCTGCTTTAATGTAAAATAACTAACATCAAAAAGTAAAATAGAATTTACTTTTAAAGTAAAATAGATTTAGGTTATGTTTTAGTGAGCATTTCAGCCTGAAGCCAGAAATCACTCCTTTTTTCAGTACACACTGCAAAGACAAGTGTGTGTGCCTTTATTTAGAATGACCAACTATTCTCAAACAGCAACACGAATTTGAGTGCATAGATGGCACTGAAGATAAATATAAACAGAGGACCCCAAATTGAGCAATGCTTTCAAAAGTCATAAAAGCGATTTTAAAATCAATTTGGTATTTGATCAAATTCCACTTTAGGTTTTAGAGGATGGAATTGAAATGCTGAGACCACTTGATGAGATAAAATCCTTGTAACAAAAGCTCTGCAGTTTGAATGCTACACTACGTTTTACTTCAGAACACATAAAAATAAGTCATATGGCTTGGACATGCAGTCTGTGCACCACAGTGCTTCGGCTGAGTCTGCCAAATAATTTGGGATGATTAACTTTTTAAATTTCTCTAGTGGATTTTTTTTGTTTGATTTGTTTTGTATTTTGTATTTGAAGTGCTTTATTGCAGCTTTAGTTATTTAAATGTGGGTTTCAGCCTGCTATGAAAAATGGATGAACACACACTATTATTGCCATAGGAGCTTCCCTGGTAAGAGAAGTGTGACTGTGAAGCTGGTCCTGCTTTTGGCTATTGAGAATTCTCGCATCTTATACTAGTTTAGGTGGCACAGTTAATGAGATACATAAAAATTCATTCTCCATCCTTTACATAAGAGGAAAATTCATGGTTGGTTAATAAAGGTTGCCCTGTTAATATCGACTGGAGGTGTAACTTCTGTGGGGCACTAAAGTCCTACTGTATGTTGCAGTGGGGATACTGTAACACGACTATATCAAACCAGGAGTCCCGTGGAAAAGAAATATATATGAACGGATTCTTGCTAGATGTTTCAGAGATGTTTATTTCCCCAGCTGCATGGCCGGGCTCTGCCGAGGAACTGCTACAGTCACGGGGCCCGAGCTGCTTTGCCCGCGCAGGGGAACACAGAACAACCAATGGGGAACGAGGCTGACCAGGGGCAGGGAAACCCCGTGCCTCCCCTCAGGGCTCCCAGGGCTACAGGGCGGGGAAGGGACCCCGACATTTCACCTGTTTTATTTTAATAAAAGGAGAATGAAGACAACTGGATAACCATAACAAGAACAGTTTCAAAACAAAACAAACCACCCTCCTGAGTCTTTAAATGTCCAAACAGATTCTCTGGAACATCTTAGGGCTGACAGAAGGGAGACAGAACTCTCTGAGCATGCTTTGTGGGGAAACAGGCAGGAGAGGGTTCCCTTTTCATCCCCCACCCGGCATTGGAAAGGGATTTTTGGGGAAACAATTGGCAAAGGTATGGTTTTGTGAGGGAAACCATGGATGGAAAAACGGATTGGGAATACACTGGGGGTAATAGGACATAGGGTAAATGGGAAAGGTGGGATTAGGAAAGGGAGACTGTAGGGGGGGTTTACAATGGAGATATTGTCTAACAGGACTACGATTTTTTGCATATATACTGCCTTTCACAGGAACACCATCAGGCCCAGTGACCTGCCATGCTTGTAACCCTTTTCTACCTTGTATGATTTTGAATTCCACCTCTCCATCTCCCAAGCTTGGGATGCATTTTTCAGGGTTATTCTTTTTAATAGCAGTTCTATGTACGAATATGTCTTGCTGGTTATCACTTCTTGTTATAAAACCATAATTTTGTTTAACATTATACCATTTTACTATCCCTAAGATCTTAGCTACAATGGTTTTTTCCTTTTTCCGAGTGGCTGCTGTTTTCTGTCTCGCTGTGCCTTTGCTTTCTCTTTCAGTCGTCCCCGTGTTGGGATTGTCGGCGATGCTGGTTCCTGCGCGCTTTTCCTGGGGTCACGTTCGGGGCTGCGTGGGCCAGGCCGGGCCGCGCTGCTCAGTTCTCCGTGCGTCGCCTCCTCTGGTTGCAGCTTCAGGCGCTGCATCTCGGCCGGGCCCCCGAGCGATGACCCCCCCGCGCCCTGCTCCAGCGCACGTCTCAGCTGGGCGCGGCTCCGCACCACTGCCAGCCGCCGCCCGGGCGCTGCCCCTCTCGTTCGGGCGCTCACAGGGCTCGCTCCACCACGCGCTGCACGGGGCCGGGTGGGCAACTGTATATTTCCCTGTCCAGTTTCCATGTACATAGGGCAAAGACCACCCTGGTCCCAGATATTATTCAGCACTGTGCAGTTCTGTTTAAGAGTAAAACCATAGTGAAGATGGTGAACAAACTACAGACAGAGCCACAGCAGAGCAGAATGTAACTTGCTTTGTCAAGAGGTAGGAAGAAATGTAGGGCCTGTTGAACCCAATGTCCCACCAACTGCTGGACTCATGGAAGAGGAAGGTGAGGTATGTACATTGTGGGGTGCATAAATTGCATTCCTTTTTCTCTCTAGCAGAAGAAGAAAACAATGACTTCATCTCTCCCTGCAGTAACTGCATCTCTACTCTCTGAGTAATGTTTATGAGCTCAGAATTCTATTTATATTTGAAATGGCTTTTCCAGTTGCCAAGTGTGGTTGAACTCTGATCAATTAATTAAACAAAGAGTAAGCATCAGGGGTAGGGTGATAGACAGATGAATAAACTATGCAAATGTATAAGTTTAATTTCCTCAGAAAACCAAAGTAAAAGAATGTCTACAGATATTTAAGAAGGATACTAATCAACAGTTTTAGTAGTAGGATGAGCATTTGTTCATGTTAAGAGATGTGTGTCTGTAGAGCAAACACCTTGACAAAGGCCATTAAATTTCTATGAATGTTATTCTGAACTAATATGATCCAGAGAACACAAAAAACATATACAAAAAAAGAAAAAAAAAAAAGAGGAAAATCCCAGTGCTTGAACAAATGGCAAGGCACGTGGAAAGAGCCTTAAGGCTCTCACCTGAACATACATTGAATTTACTAATGACTGTTTTGGAGCAGTAGAACAACAGGATTAAATATGCAAAGCTTGAATTTTCAGAAAGAGAAATCTCTAACTTCAGATGAAGTTATTGTGTACTGGGGAAATCAGACTCTATGAACATCCTTTACTTTTTTGTTTGCTAGAATGACATATTCTCATGTACAAAATAAATTACACGCAAATAGATCCCAAGAGACCTCTTCCATGTTTTAACAGCTTTCCTACATATCCGACATATATAATAATAGTCACAATCTGACATCTTTAAAGATGTTCATGGATGTTAAATCAGAAAATTCATTGGAAATTGGAAAATAATTTTATGTCATCTTAATAGGCTAAAGTTTGGCAGGTTGACTGAAGTTGAGCTCTACCATTTACCTACTAGTAGGGAAATGTGATTCCTCACTGGACAATCAAGTTGTAAAAGGAGGCAGACCTGGCTTTCTGTTTCAGTCCAAGAGGCCATACAATTAGGATGAACTGTCTCATTTAAAAACCTAGCTTCATGCCTACCAGACTAAAAACTCCATTTGTTATGGCTTGTCTAGGGACACAGAGAAGTGCCTTCTGTGGTTAGCAGTCTCCTGTTGCATAGTTACAAAATAATAGGACCACTGAATGTCTGTCCCCTGATGGCTAAACTGTGACTCTTCCAGAGCAAGAAACAGAGAACTGCATATCCAAATGAGGTTGAGGGATGACAGAAACTATGCAGATTGACCTCAGACCAGGACACTTAGTTTCACATCTTTATGGTCAGAAAAACTATGTCACTAGACAGATAAGAAAATAATTCTATGTCTTGCCTTGGATAGGCTTAAACACCTGTCATGGGTATTACTTCATTAGCAGCCCAGTGGGAATGCTGCTATCTACCGAATTTCTGTTTGGATGTTTCCTAAATGACTCTCATCTGAGCACTGAGCCAGACTGTTGTCATGTATCTTTTCAGATCTGAACTCACAGCTTGAGGTGACAGAGATACAAGTTCAGCAGTTGTGGTTAAGGTGTTATTTCCATTTTAAGTGGAAATAGATCTTACATATATCTTATATGTCTTATATATAAGAATGCTTATATCTTATATATATGCTTATATCTTTCCAAGCCATTTACTCTTGGAAGGAAATTTCTCAGACTCGTGCTCATTCCAGAGGTGAAGTACCTCAAAAGTTTGATAAAAATTCATTTGGTTGTTACTGAGGTATCTGAATGTAGTAAGGCTAGAGGGGAGTGAGTAAGCACTTCCTATCACTGAGGCTGGGTACACCAGATACTTTCTCTGTCTCTGGAAATTATCAGTGTAATAAATTTCCATGCTGACACATTTCAAGCTGTCACAAAGCTGTCACTTCTCTATCAGGTAATATTCACCCCATACACATTTTGTCTTATCATGAGGCACATGTTTTTTGGTCTCATATTCCCCTTATGTGTTTTTAGAGGGCTCTGTTGAGAAGAAGAGAAAATATTTACTTTGGTATAGTAGATGAAAATAATTTTAGAAACTACAAAAGTACTCTGAAATAAAAAGGACACTGGGAATATATTTTAGTCCATCCCTTAGAGAAATAGTAAAATCAATTTTGCACTAAGTTTTTGGCATTTTCATGCATTTTTCCAGCTGAACATAAACCCAACACATTCAGGAGTCTCAAACCAAATTTCAAAAAATTTTGATTTTCCTTAAACTGTTCTGAAAGAAAAATGAATGTGCAAAATCTTATTTTTACTTCCAAATTTCTGAAAGCAAGTTATTCACCAAAAACTGGACACAGCAGACCAAATCCAGGTTTGAAAAAATTAATCATTTCCCAGGTTTGAATAGGTGTATGCTTCTCATGCACTACTTCTATATCTATATAGATGCTCCCATATATTTCACTGTATGTTCTGCACTCCATCCTGCCCCTATTTTTCTACACCTGCTTGTTCTGCATATGTATCTCATGCTCCTTTCATGTTTTACTATCTCTCTTATTGCACTGTAAACTGACAATTATTTTACTTGCCAGCATGCTGATGGTACCTTTAAAATGTCCAGAATATATTTTTTAACACTGTAAAATGTATATAGAGGAGTCACAGCTTCCTACTTCTTAGAAAGGTACTTTGAAAGGTACAAGCAGCACTTTAAAGTGTTCTGGGCAGGAGAAGCTTACAATTTTATCACAGACAGATACGATGGAGAAGTTCTTTGTTGGACTACAATGCTCCAGATTAGCTGGCATAAGGAAAGAAAAGGTGAGAGGAGCCAAAACATAACTTCTGCTAACATCTGGAAGGTAGAAGAGTACAGAAGCAAATTGGAGACCCAGAGGAATGTCAGTTTCCTTCCTGGATTCTGTGTGTACAACCTTTTCCTTCATTATGACTAGACTTATTGATACACAATGTATGGGGAAAACTAGTCATAAAGGATGATAAAGAACTGATGTAGAAGGAGTTCCCAGCAGGTCCCAGGAGAAAACAGAGTGGGAGGCTATAGCTAATGAAAAGAAATAATCTGTTAAAAGTCCTGGGTTTAGTGGTTTAGTGGTAGTGTGCATGAGAGGAACCCTTGTTCATTGTTTTCCCCATAAGGTACAAATGAAAGAAGTGATATCCTCAACTCATGAATGCTGGAAAATTTTCATCTGAAATACAGCAAGATTTATGCATGGACAATAAAAACCTAGAAAACAAATCCCACAGAGCCACTGGCTGCAAAATCAGAAAATATTTTCATGCTGTGAGATTTCAAAACTACTTGTTTAGGAATATTGTGACTTAGTTTCTTATCTCGCTACTTGGAGAAATGGGAAAATTATACTTGACTATGCTTGGACTCTCAAGCCTTCTGTAAACTGAGCAGCAGAATGAATGAAAATGTCAAGAAACTTTTTTCTTGACTGAAGAATTTTTTGCAATTCTAATGATAGAATCAGTCTTGAGAAGAACCTTATCTGATTGGTGTACAGACAGAAATCTTGATTACACTTGCCATGTTACCCATTTTATTTTTTTAATGTAAATTTCTGTTGTTGGGTGAAAAAGTGAAACAGATCTGTCCTTCCCATACTCAGTTGTAGTTCAGCATGGTCATACCTTCTTGGCTCTTGTTCCTCATTGTCTACTATAGCTGCCATATGCACAAGAATGCATTTGCCATCTCTTAACAGGCACCAGATTTCATATTTTGGTAATAAGGCTGGCCCACAGAGGTTGTTTAGTTAGACTTTAAGAATCTAGATGCAAATAGATTTATTCCCCTGTGACTTGATTTTGTTCTTCCATTGCCACTGTCTGCCTCACCAACAAACCAAGAAAAGAAGCTTATTTTCCTTTCTCTTCAGAGAGACATGCCAGAAGTTGGAAGGTTTTTTTTGTCAGCAAGCATGTAGTCCCTGTTCATTCTTATCATTATGAATAGTTTCTGTTCTCCTTTTTCTCAACTGTCACCTCTGCAATTTCTAGGAAAAAAATACCTCCTGAGAATTTTCATTGAAATATATTATTTCCTATTTTTAAACTCATTTGTGACTTCAATTCCTTGTCAACATATATATATCATTAAGAATAAGAAACAAAGTATACAATTTTCTAATGGTTTAAAAAAATTGAAGTTTACATTGAAGACATTTGTGAAGCCATGATTTATTCAACAAGGAAAACAGAAAAAAATCTCTTTGTTTTGCTTTCAAAAGTCCTTAATTGGCACACGTAAAAAGATGATTGACTATTATCCTATTACTACTGATGCATATGATTTACCCCCATGTGTCTTTAAAACTCAATGGAAAAAGCAGACATATTAATTTATTGCTCTCTTAAGTTCCTCATTACATTAATTGGAATTACTCCTATTAAAAACAAGAGACCAAAACCCAAATAAACAGATGATGAATAAACTAGCCCCAGCATATTTTTTTTTTGTGATTAGAACTGAAAAAGGAACACATATGTTGTCAATAAAATTTTACAGTATATTTTAGTCCACTCATTTTTGTGAAAGGCTAAGTTCTTTATAAGCAGGGAAGAATGAAGATGTTCAGAACACATGATGATTGGAAAATTACAGACTTTTCCTTTTTTTTATAAAATACCCTAAAACACTGTACTCAGTCTAATATTACATTCAGAATAAACATACTGTGAAATGGGCTACAAGCTTCATTCCCTTTCTACTGAAGGAAGGATATGAACATAAATACCATGATAGGGCCATAGATACATCAGTTTTAGAATTTGATTGCAAGTTCCACAGCAATTTGAATGGGACACTCTACTACAAGCTCTTCTTTAAAATTTGCATTATCCTTTTTTATAATAGTTCTTTATTGTATATGATAGGATCCGCTATGTGTGGCACTAGGTACTTCCTTTTGAAGGAATGTAATTAGATTTTGGTTACCCCTTTGTGCCTTATGGGCTGCGGATGGGTTTGCAAGCTGAACAAGCTATTCTGGTAGATAACAATCTCTGACCTCCTTCTCTCCTCCTGAAGTGTTGAGATTCCCACTCAGCATGACAGAAAATATACTTTTTATATGAATGAGTCCTGCTACCAAACTATGTAGCAGGTCCACATATGTAATTTTTGTCCTTTGCCTTGTCTTTTACTGTCATTTGCATTTATTTCCCGTCTTTTCCTTTCTAATTTAGCCTCCCTGAACATATGTAAAGGGTCACTCTTTTTTTACTAGACAGTGAAGTCAAGAAGAACACAGTTACAGTGGTGCAAAAGCAGGGAGTAGGTAGACCAGCTATGTGTTTTTGAAGATAATTATGATGGCCTATACCCATAGGATCTCCATGAACATTTGTCTGAAATTATATTACTCTTATCTTATACAGTTGCCTCTTAGCAAGTATGTAGTGACCATGGTGGTGTAAAGATTGAGCAGAAAAATAATTTTATTTATATTTCCAATTCTTACATTAGTTGCTATTTCCACATGTAGATAGCACTGTTTGTTGGAGAAAGAGTTGAGGAGATAAACCCAGAATGAACAGTTTGGAGTGTGGGAGACACTCATGGTGAATAGTCATAGTGAGAAAATTCTCTGAGCTAACCATTGATTTAGAAATGCTGTTGACTGTTAAGCACCCTGTTCCTAAAATATAGGGAGCAGAACTAAAGTTTTTCTGGCTCTAGGTAACATTTAAGAAAGAGTTTCCTCCATGGGACATATTGCTGAAATTTGGGAAATGCCATAGCTAATCTTTTTTCTGATGGAAACATTTTTTATGTTTGAATTGTGGTAGTTACCATATAATAGATTTATTTAGTTATTTGAAGGTGACAGGACACAGTTGCACATCAAAAAGGTGTTAAAATATAATAGTACTGAAAATGGGAGAAGAGAAAGTTTGTTTGAGTACTGTCAAACTGGTTTAAAAACTGTTTGTGCTTTTATCAAAGTCTCTGTTTCCCCCTGACACTTTTTGAGGTATCATTTCTCGCTGTTAATTGCCAGAGAAAAGCATGCTGGCAGTGTGAAGCTGTGGAAATTGTGGAACGTCTCTCTTTCTGCATTAATTGCTGCTTACAGATACATATACCACACATACTGTACAGAGCTTTTTCTCTGTGTGCCACAGGGAAATTTCAATATGACATTAAAAATGGGCTTGTTTTTCTGTTTGTATTTTTGATCAAAACTACAAAGTTCTCTCTTGCTTTGCTTACAGAGACCCATAGAAGAGATCCCCAATGTGTAATCTATGTGAGACTAAAACTCCTTCAAACACATACTCTTGGGCATCTGTAGTAATGATAATAGACATTAAAGTCTATACTTGTGTCTAAAGGGTATTTACATGTGCTGCTTGAAGTAGTTAACTAAATCTCTGTACAATTTGCTTTTCTTTGTACAGAAGTATTTTTTGAAAGATAACTACCCCAAGGTTACTTAGAAATTACTCTTACGTGAGAGAATTTTATTTTCTCTCTTGGTCTTTCTATGCTGTTAATAAACAGTGACAAAAATGAGGTTAAAATTCTAATGGAAAGCTTAAGAAATTACTGTGATAACAGGCTAATATTAATTAAAAGTAAAATAATGGTCCTCAGCTACTAGTTCTATTCTAAATATTATCTCCTGTTTTAAGGCTAGATTCCAATAAAGTTTTCAAGTTCATTACCTTTCCAGCAATTGTCTTAAGGAAATAAATTGTTTAATTTTCTTCCCCATGTTTTCTGGACTATTGGTATATACACTTACTGAATTTGCTGTTAAGAATTTTGTATTGTTAGGAGAATTGCTAGAACCCACATGATGCAATATTCTCTGGGAAGTTTTTGTTAGTTATTTAGTGGCTTGTATACATTCCTAGCTGCTTCCCTATATTCCAGTTTCCTGGATGATAGTTATTTTTTTCATCCACTTGGAAACTACTCTTCTTTTGTGGAAATGCTATGCAAATTAGTTTTCATATAATTCAAATTAATTTTGGAAGGGAGAGGACTAGTTAGAACACAAGTAAGTTCTAATAAAATTTGTTCTTAGATGAGAGTGTTCATGAAATATATTGATACCAATTACCTGTATTAATTGATAGCTGAATTCCAAAAAGTCGCAAAATATAGAAAGCACCCATCTAGCATTTATCTATATGACCATCTTTTCTATAGAAATTGATTAGCCTGAATGGCTGCATGAGGTTAAATGATAATGTTTGGAACACAATGCAAAACTGTATGTTTAAATGTAGTTTTTGGATTTAAAAAAAATCTCAGGAGTCAAATTTTAGCAAACTCTATGTTACACTGAACCATATGTCTTGGAAAGAAGCTGAAAATTTATTTTCCTATATTTTCCTGCTGCAGGATACTATTTGTATCAGTCACAGCACTGGTTTTCAGGAGATGGATTTATGGCAAACTGGTTTGTGACATGTTCCTTCCACTTATTCCTTTTCTCTTACATCCTACTCACATTCCAGTCCTGTGCTGGAAAATCAATTTATTCTATTATACTGGATTACAAACTTCCCTATGTACCAAATGCATCCTCAGTAGGAAAAACAAGTTCTCAAAATGAATATGAGGTTCCCGTTTGCCACATTAATATATGTCTTTCTAATATAATTAAATAAATACAAATAAGTAGTATACATGAATAATTAATAGGCAAAATGTAATTTTTCATTTCAACTTAAAGCTAATTAAATGTCTTGCAGTCAGTGTTCTTAGAATGGCATAACACTGGAGGAAAAATTGTATTAATAATTCAGCAGTTACTTCTGTTATAAATTAATTAATTTGTTTTCTGTCTTTGTGCAATTGGTAAAAGCATCTAGAAACTACAGTCTAACAACATTCAGAGCTTAAATCTTGTAAGATAGTTCATAGAAGAAGAATTTCTGTACTCTTTTTAATAAAAAACCCCTTTTATCTAGACAAAGGTAAAATAATTTATTCACCCAAAATAAAAGATCAATCAAAATCTTGTGATACTAAAAAATAAATCCGTGCAAGCTTGCATGCCTGTGTTGAGCTACCCATAATAAATTTATATGTGGGTGGAGCATGATGGATCAGTTTCTGGGATTTCAATTTTGGTTTAGGATTTAATTTGATTTTAGGATTCCAATCAGTACAGTGCCTAGGCAAGATCATGGGATTTAGCACCCAAGTCTATTGTTCCATGGAAAATCTCTCATTTACTTCACCAGTATATGCCTGTATCCATTAATATTTCCTATATATTCTAAGAATCATAGTTGATTACACTGGCATACATAGGCTCTGATCCTGAGTGATCTTACATGGTGTATCTTCCTGATGCCTACGCAAAGTCCATTAATCAAATGAGTGTTAGAAAAGAGGATTATTCTTACGAAATTGACAGCAACTTTGTATACAGAGACAGTAAACAGAGTTCCCATGCTTTCAACAAAGTGAGCTGAGTTCATGTGGAAAAACTAAATAGCAGATAAAAATCTCTTGCTTAAAAATTCATATTCAATTTTATTCTGTTCCTATTACTGTGATAAACACAGAATCATTTAAGAAGAAACTTGGAAACTTGCATATTATGTATATGTTATATTTAGAAACAAAGATCAACCATTTTGTGAGAAATCATCAACGGACCATTGTTAACATGGTAAACTCTCAATGCAGGGTATGAAAGTTGACTTTCAGCTGTTTATAGTGACAATGCTAATCCTAGAAGCATTGAATGGTTTGGGTTGAAACGAACCTCAAAGATCATGTCATTCCAATCCTTCCACCATGGACAGGGACACCTTACACTAGACCAGGTTGTTCAAACACCCATCAAACCAGCCTTGAACACTTGCAGGCAGAAGGCTTTCTCTAGGCAACTGTATTGGTTTGGCATGGCCTTTTAGGTAGCAGGGGGGCCACAAAGATGGCTCCTGTGAGGAAGCTACTGGAAGCTTCCCACCATGTCTGGCCAATGGTTGATGGCCCTGTAGATGGACATGCTGCTGGCCGAAACTGGGCCAGTTAGAGAGGTTGGTAATGCCTCTGTGATGATATATTTAAGAAGAAAATCAAACAGTCACAAGATTGTGGATTCTAGTCAGAGAAGAGGAGGAGGTGAGAACACGTGAGGGAAAACAATATGGCGACACTAAGGTCAGTGAAGAAGGAGGGGGAGGAGGTGCTCCAGGCACCAGAGCTGAGATTGACCAGCCAGCCACTATAGCAACTGCTTCTAATGTCTCACCACTGTCATAGCAAAGAATTTCTTCCTTATATCTAATCTAGACATGCCTTCTTTCAATTTGAAGCCTATACCCCTTTTCCTATCACTACATGTCCTTGTAAAAAGTCCCTCTCCATCTGTCTTGTAAGGTCCGCTTTAGGTACCGGAAAGCTGCTATAAGGTTCTTTGAGGAGCTCTCTTTTCTCCAGGCTGAACAGACCCAATTCACTCAACATGTCTTCAATAGAAGAGGTGTTCCAGCTGTCTCATCACCTTGGTGGCCCTCCTCTGCATCTACTCCAACAGGTCCATGTCTTTTCTGTGCTTGGCACTCCAGAGCTGGATGCAGCACTCTAGGTGGGGCTTACTGAGAGTAGAGTAGAGTAGAGTAGAGTAGAGTAGAGTAGAGTAGAGTAGAGTAGAGTAGAACAGGAAAATCACCTCCTCAGACCTGCTGGCCACTCCTCTTTTGGTGCAGCCCAGGATATGTCTGGCTTTCTGGACTGTGAATATGCACTGCCAGGTCATGTTAAGCTTTTCATCTACCAACATACCCAAGCCCTTCTTCTCAGAGTCCTCCTCTATTCCCTTCCCAATCTGTATTTGTGCTTGGGATTGCCCAGACCCAAGTGCAGGACCCTACACTTGGATTTGTTGAACTTCATGAGGTTTGGACTGGCCTACCTCTCAAGCTTTTCACTTGGAGCACTGGATGGTGAAGACTGAGGAGAAAAAGTCATTGAGTAACTCAGACTTCTCCATGTTGAGGGTAAACAAAAAACGTCTCCTATTTCTTTCCAGAGTGACCCCACATTTTCCCTAGTCTTCCTTTTATCACCAATTTACCTATTGAAACTTTTCTTGTTGACCTTAACATCTGGCCAGGTTTGATTCTTTCAGGGTTTACCTGATCCCTGGCTGTTCAGATAATCTCTCCCCATTCCTCCCAGGTGTAAGGACTTAAAAGATCAGTTTTCTGTCTCAAATCACAGTTGCCTATCTCAAACCCTGTTACCACTGAAGAACTTCCACTGTGGAAAACTGTAAAGAAGCAACTGCTCATGTGTGACCAGTGAAGCCCTCGCCCCCTGCCAAATATGCGTCTAAGGATACCTGAAACTTGGACTGTAAACTAAGCCACTGTGATATGATAAAGGTGGTACTATTGCCCAAGTGTTTCCTCAAGACTGTGGTGAGGTAAACAAAGCTGGGAGAGAAGAATGTATTACTGATCATGGACACAAAGAATCCACAAGGGAAACCAACTCAACAACTGTGCTTGAATAATTTTAGGTAAAAAGTGACTATGTCAGGGGCAGATTGAGGCCCACTGACTCAAGAAACCCACTGATTCAAAAGGACTAATTAGCATTAGAAGTGAGGGAATCTTTTAACCAATGGAATAAGTGTGTAGCCAATAAGTATTAATTCCTTTTTGGGCAAAAATACATAAATAGTGAAAAGTTTTGAATGACCTTGGGACCCCCAGCACCAAGAAGCCAAGGGTGAAAAAGGACCAACAGGAGGCCACTGGATCCATGGGTGGTTCCTATCTTCTGCTTAATCTGTCTCTCTCTCTCTCCCCCTCTCTCTTTTCTATTTCTTTCTATCTTTCTACCTCACATTTTACTGTTAAATAAAATCCATACTATTGACTTTGGTATATGGTCTCATCTGCAACTTAATTCAGGTAGAGGCACCTCTCAGCAGTCAGATTTTAAAACCAGACTACCTGTCCTTGCTTTTATTCTCTGTAGGCTTCCTCTTTCTTTGGGTTTTTCCAGGAGTTCACACATGCAGGCCTCCTGGCGTTTTTGCCTGACTTCCTCTTTGCCAGGATGCACCATTTCTGAGGTTGAAGGAGGTGACTCTTGAATATCAACTGGCTTTCTTGAGCCTCTCTTCCCTCCAGGGCTTTATTCCATGGTACTCTACCAAGGAAACTTCTGGAAAGGGCAAAGTCTGCTCTTCTGAAGTCCAGGGCAGTGAGTTTGCTGTGCAGCCTTCTCTCTGCCTTAAGAATCTTGGACACCACCATTTCATTGTCACTTCAGCCAAGGCTGCCCTAAAGCTTCACATTACTCATAAATTCCTCCTGGTTGCTGAGGATAAACTCCAGCATAGCACCTTTCCTTGTAGGCTTCTCTATTGCTTGAAAGAAAGTTGTCATCCATGCATTGCAGAAAACTGCTGAATCACTTGTGTTCTTCCTTCAACAGATATTGGTGTGGCTGAAATCCCACATGAATTCAGGGCTTATGAGCATGAGGCTGCTCCTATCTCTCTATAGAGGGCCACATACACTCAGTGTTCCTGATTGGTCTGCCTACAGAAGACCCCCACTATAATGTCTTTAATTCTGACCCATTAGCTCTGGTTCAGCTTCTCATCCATCCTCAGGCAGAGCTCCATGAACTCCCTCTATTCATTGACATAGAGAGCGACAAATCTTCCTCATCTTCTCTGCCTGACCTTCCTAGAGCCTGTATCCTTCTGTTTCAACACTCCAGCCATAGGAGGTATTCCACTATGTAGTGGTTTGGTCTAAAATACTCATTACTGTTTATCTTCTGTGAGATAAGAATTAGGAGAAATGCAAAGCAGGCACCAACTTGAAAGAATATAAAGAAGTTTATTAACAGACCTAAAAGAAGAAAAGAAAAAACTTATACCACCTTCAGAACTCTCCTCCTCCCCCCACCTTCCTCCCTTCTCCCACTGACAATGTAAAAAGACAACCCCTAAGATGTTCAGTCTGTTTACCACTTCCATAATAACCTTGTTCAGTCCATTTAGAAAGAGAAGTCTCTTCTTGCTCATGCTATGAAAACATTATCACAATGAGACAGCCACCCACTTCCAAATATTGTTCAGTCCATTTAGGAAGAGGAGTCTCTCTGCTTGCGATGTGAGTCCCTTCCCCCGACTTGCAGCTTTTCCCACAACTGCTTTCGAGGGTCCACTCTTGAAGGTTTTTGGGGTACAATTTTAAGGTTGAGCTGTTCAGAAACAAAAAACCAGAGGCCCTTCTCCTTCCCTGGGAGCAAAGGGTCATCTTAATCTTTAAGACTATCTCTGGAAGCATCTCTAGGAATTGAGGTTTTTCTCCCTTCCTCTTTGGAGCAAAAGTCCTCATCTGGTTCATCTGGTTCATCTCTCTCTGTCCAAACTTCTCATGAAATTACAGCTGTGGCAACATCTGCCTATTGTTTACGAGTTGAACACTCCACCCCCCGTATCTTCATGAAATTACAACGGGATACTCTGATATATCATAGCTTCACAACAGACTTTCAGCTTTAAGCATCTCCTCTCTCTCTTCCCTCAGGTTTTCAGCTCTTCACAGCACTAAAAGGGTTAATCTCACCTCGGCCTTGCAGCTGGAATGTGGCTTATCGCTGTTGGTCACCTGACCTCTGTCGGACAGAGGTGCCGCTTTGCTGAATCTCGGCCGCAGTGGAGGGGGGGGTTCCGAGCCTCTCTGGCCGCCCACGGCAAGGCAGTGGGGGGAGGGGGGTCCATGGCTGGAACAGGCCCATGGCTCCAGGATGGCCGTGGCCCGGCCTGGCCTGGCCCAAGCAGGGCCTGGCCGGGCCCGCTGGCCCCCGCACGGGGCCTGCAGCCACCTGTCCCAGCGCCGGAAACGAGAGAGAGCTTGGGGGGGGAGTTTGTCTGTTCTTAAGTGTGGATCACAGAGGTGGTCACAACTTTAAGTGGCTTAAAGGATTGTCCATATTCAAACTGGCCAGCTGATAGGTTCTATCAGGTCCCAGAGGAAGCTGTAAGCACCCCTTAGCAAGGATATCCCTTCCGGGACTATGCTTGCTAACCTGTGACACACTATGTCTCAGTGATGCCAGTAGGATTGCAGGCCTGCAGGTGTGCACACGTTTCTAACTCCACTTGTTTAGTGCCGGACAGTCAATTTTGTTGTTTTTTTGGTTTCTATATATTTTCCATAAATTCCTTTTATTTTGCGTGTACTTTTTGACAGTATTTATTTTACTTATAAGCACCCAGCATTAAGAGTGAAAGTAGTAACTCACCCAGATCCCTAAGGGTGAAGGAAGCATGTTATTCACAGCCTGGATTTTCACAGCCAGATGGCTATAAAAAACCCCTGATTTTCCACACCTGTATTTCAGTTTATTAACTGAGCCCTGTTCATAACAATATCAAACACAAATAGCTCCCCAAACAGCAGAACTAATGAAGCTTTTTTCCTACGGATGTTCTTAAGGACAAAAGACACTTTGCAGTGTCATTGTTATTAGACCAGTCTTCCTAACCTTTGGGAAAACATACCTTCTTGTGGTCCCTATATAGGCCCTAGTAACCACTGGTCACTTCCACATATCCAGCAATTTCAGTGCTGCCCCCCACCTGTTTTCCTACTCTATGTCTTTCTTTGCATGGCTTGTCGAGTAAGTGCCATGTCCTTGATGTAAAGCTACTTCCCAATTACCTGGCCTGGTAAATATATCCTGGCTGCCTACACAATGGCAGTCGAATGAGGATTACAAATGACCTCACAATTTAGTTGTCCCCACATAGAAGCATTACAATTATGTCTCTTTTTGGCACCAGTTTCCCTTCAGCTTGTAGAGAGGGATAACATTTTGTGGACTTTTACCCCTTTTATTCTTCTACTGTGAGGTACCAGGTTCAAACATAGCAGGATAAATCTAGTAGACAAACACATAATCTTTATGAATTTGTAACTTATTTTCCCTTAACAACATGATTTGCATTTTTAGATTCCTTGAACTTTATATCCTCCATTTAAAATTTTTTATATTGATGTGTCACTGAAAAACACCTTCTTTTTTTTAACATTTTTTATTTCTTTGACTCACAGTTAGAAGCTATAGCATATTCAATTTCAAAGACAAAGCAACTTCATTTTATCTTTAAAGGAAGACTAGGAGTTATTGACTCAAACCCCTTTATTCTGTTGGGTTTCTTGGTTTTGGTTTTGCTTTAATTTTGTTGGTTTGGGCTTGTATTTTTTTTTTTTAATTCAGTAACCCATTACTGATTTCCTTTAGTGTTTTGCACATAAAATCTGCCCTATTATGGAGGGCCAGTATATAATTTATGTCCTATTTTTAGTGTGATATCTAGGTCTATGTGACTTTCTGCATTAGGAAGGTAATTTTTCATTTATTAAAAGGGACTGCAGTAGGAAAATCTATGAAAATATAGAGAATAAAAACAGTATATGTAATTCGTGAATCATTGGTGTATATGAATGTTGTTGTTATACTGAGAATTTGTTTCTGAAATAGGGATTAATACACTTTAAATCTTTAAAAACCTTATAAATATACATACTCACCCCCCCTAATTTTTAATTCTTAGATGTAGCAGTTTTACGGTATCACTCAAAGTAGTCAGTTTTGAGCTATTTTGAATGAAAAGAAACGCATGATGACTCAAGAAATCCTAATTGCTGCTTCCTACTATTTATTCAAAGTAATTTTTTTTTATGCTGTTCTGAACAGGGGAAAAATGATGGTAAGTAAAAGACTGCTCCTCACAAGATTATCTCATGAGCCCATAGAGTCATATAGGTCAAAACATTATCCTGATCCATACACAGATAGCTACAGAACAAAATGGCCCATGTCTATGCTATTAAATTCTCTTTTTCTTTAAACAGAGTGGCCACAAACATGTTGCTAATGTTTTTTGAGGCTTTTATTTCTAAGAGTAAGACTTCTGAGAAGGTATAATACTGGGCATCGTCTTTATATTGCATCCCCTCTTCTTTCTTAAATCATCATTTCACTCTCTCAAGAGGATAAAAAAATGTAGTTAAAGCAAACATTTCACTCCAAAGATTTCCATTAGAAGAGATTGGCAGAGGTGATACTGGCTCATCCAAAGGTCAATAATAATTTCCCCAAGCTCCTGACATTTTAATTTCATAAGTATTGTCACTTTTATCTTACACAATTTTGTCAAACAGAGACCCCATAATAATTCCTTCTCCCAACAAGTTTTCCAGTGGTGGGATCCTCAGCCATCATATGACCATGAGCACACTCATGCCATGGACCATTTTGATAACTTCAAAACATAGAAACAACATATTTCCTTTATTTGGGAACAGTACCTGGGATTGTTTAATTTCCTAGTATAGATACACCAATGTCCAATCAGACTTTTCAGCTGCTGATCTCATCAACCAATCGTACATAAATTTTCATAAGAACATATTTTCCACGATGTGCTCTACTTCCCTTCATACGACTTAATATTTTCTTTAATCTGAAGAGAGCTTTGGTCAGTTACCCTTCATTAATAACTCAGTATAAATTAACCTAGCTAGAAAAGTATAAAAGACATAAAAACCATACAGAAAATATTTCGATCCTTTTATCCCTTTCTGGAGAGTTTTAGTGCTCTCAGAAATAAGTGACCTAGGCACACTTCTAAACTGGGGATAGGCAATCATAGATCAACATGAGTATATAAATTTTGCATTTAATTGTTGCTCTGATTCTACCATTTTTGGTTAGGTGTTCACCAGAGAACCCCATGAATGGGGTTTGGAGTATCTGCAGTATCAAACTGTTTTAATGAAACATTTTCAGCCTAGTTTCTTGAAGAAATGAGATGCACGCAGCCGAATTGTCTCTCCATCTGTATATTTGTAAATATCTCCTAATTGCTTTAGAATCTGTTGGTCATTTCAGCTAAACCTATCTGAGAGTAGAGTTGTCAAGGGTATTCTATTACTACTAATCCAGTAAAAATTGCTGAGTGAGTAGACATACATTAGTGGAGAAAAAGCAAATGTAAATTTGGCCTGTAATTCTTCCAGAATGAAATAAACAGCTACCTAATCAATAAACTTTGAACCCAGCTTTTTTCCCATTAAATGAAAAATGGAAAGGAATCTTGTGCAAGGGAGAAATGAAAAGACTTTAAGGACATGACAGGAAATAGGAGAAATGGAGAAATTATTAGAAAATACGAAACACTACCAAATAAAAATTTGAATTTAATTATCTCTGCTTTTCTTGAAACAACTCCCTTTACTTAACCATGTCATTATAATAGCACCAGTGGATCAGAAGGTGGTAACAGCAAGAGAAAGGTGCTAATACAAAGTTCATTGTTTAATTGCCTTTAACTATAAGAGTGAGAAAGTTTTTCAAGTAGCTGGGCTGCTGACAGGCAGTCTAAGTGCAATAGAGAGCATAGAGGGATTTGTCTGAGGCAGATTTTTAAATGAAAAGCAGAAGGTCCATCACTGAAGCATATCTGGAGAGTGGCATCTATGAGAAATAGTTGTTTTTCCTGATTTCCAGGAGGTCCAAACTCAGCAAAAAAACCCTGGTACCTGCTGCCGCACCCACAGACAAAATACAGAAATTAAGATACTTGGACTCCTTTCCCTCTGAGTCGAGGCATTTTCAGGATGCCACTGCATTCAATATCCAATTTGAGGATGAAAAAATGCAGCCTGACACAGCAACCTTGAAAGATTGCTGACCCTCTATTGTAGCTTTTACTTTGGATGCAATCTAAATTAAAAGTTGCTTTTTCTCTTTTCTGAGAGGTTCTAACTTTTCAGAAAGAGCCGTTCATTTCTTAATTTTAGGTAAGAGAATAGAAAGTCTGGAGAGAAAAAGATAAGCTTATGAAATGGGCTTTTTTTTTGGTTGAGTTTTACTTTGGGGTTTTGGGGTTTTTTTGTCAGGCCACCATTCTAATGAAAATCTTTGAAACTGAATCTAAACCAGGCTTAGACTTTGACTCATCCTGAAACCTAGTCTACTGCTTGATGACATTAATTTTGCATAGTTATACTCAAGAAACTTAAATAACTGCCTGGCACCTTAGCTTTGAAACCTTGTGGTAAGTCAACTGAATAATAATTTTAAATATACTGCCCCTGAATGTGAGAGAGCTAAAGCAGATCGTTAAATGGATAGATAGACACAGGGAGACAGAGGGAGCTTTAGCTATCACCAAAATAGCTGGTGAAGAACGGAAACTGTGAAAGACTATGCCTCCCCTTAACAAATATGCTCTATGGAAGAATACACATTGTTTCTACTTTCCCTGCCTTTAATACCTAAGAATAGAAATTATTCACAGGGATTATAGCAGTGGGCATGTGCCAAAGTAATGACACTTTTTATTTTTAGAGGTGTAGATAAAATACAAAATGCTGTATTTATGTGGAAGATGCTCTCTTTGCAAGCAGGCATGCAAGTAATACATAAACATGTGTCAACATATATATATATATATATATATATATATATATATATATATATATATATAGTAAACGTAGGCAGAATTTCCTTCCTCTGATCTGCATTGCAGATATTGGGAAATTGTGCTGCATATTCTGTAGTCATTTTGCATACAGAGTAGCCTGACAAAATTTGCATTAGAATTCCACAATTGATATGATGAAAGTATTTTTTCCCAGGTATCTCGAGTGACAGTTTTTTCATGTATAGGAACCCTCGGGTTTTTATGCAGCTTATTTATTTATTCATTCATGCATTTACTCTTTCATTCCTTAATTGTAACATTTATAGGACATGGGGTCTTTTTAGTTAAAACTCTCAGGATTTCATAATCAAAACAAACCTCATTCATTCTGATTCATCAAAAATGAAAAAAAAAATTGCCATGTACTTCAATGATGATTTACTCTATATCTGAAAGAGTTTGCAGAATCATGACCTTAGATTCTAATGCACCTTTTAGTCCATTACCACTTTTTGAAACTACAAGAAAAATTACAGAAGTGAGATTTTTGTTTCCTTGTGATGTTGTTGTTAATAGGGCATTATATTTCCATACAGAACTTAATTACATTACTGAGGATTAATGATCTTCTTTATCTACACAACAACAATTTAGATATCTAAATGAATGATTACACATTAGCATGTTCATTAACAAACAAGGATATATTAATGTCAATTGATTACAGAGAAAGGTTATTGATTATTTAACCACAAAGTATTTCAGTGAAATATTGATTGAACCCATGTGTATAGGAAAAACTAATGATGTCTTTGACTTTGTACCAATTATGACAAATCTTAGTGCAGGCAGAAGACTTGACACGTTTAATATTTTGACGTCTTCAAGAATCCCCAGGCAAATAATCCTTTTTCCTTCAAGGCAAACTGCAACACAATCTAGTGCAATGAGAAATTAAGGTCTCCATTTTAAGAGACCTTTAGGATATTGGTTTGAATCCTTATTGTCTTAGAGTCACTTTGGAATATCTAGAAAGCCACAACTTACAGTATAGAATGAATGCAGAAATGTCTGTATTCCACATCTCATAATAAATTTATTTTTATTTGTTTTGTTGTTTTTTAGTTCTTCAAAGAAAACATATTCTGTGAATCTATTATAAGAACTACTCTTCTGACATGGATATCAGTCATATACATGTGCATGAATAAACATATTAGAATTGCAACAGCCATTGCCTGCCTGAAAATTGAAAAGAGACTTTTTGCTCTAACTGAAATATTTTGCATTATGTTATGGTTTGGTTTTCTTTTTTTCCAATATAAATTTCTTAACTGTATGCTGTGCCCTTTCCCTGTATTTTGTTTTAGCACTATGACAGGAATCTGTCAACTTCTGTTGCCCATACTTTGTATGTTTTTTGCTGCAAGAAGCTGCTCAGCATAAAGTTATTGTAGAAATTAGTATTAAAGATTGACATAGCTCTCCTTCACATGATGTAAAAAAAATGCTGCCTTTAATATACAGTATCACAAGTACTTATTTATGATGAAAAAAGACAATAGGGAATATAGAGAAGATAAAATGTTTTTTTCCATAACAAGGGAATATTGTTCAAAGAGGTAAAACAATACAAAAAGTTTCTTCCATAAACTGTTGCTTAAGTCTTACAGCCCACCTAAATGGGAGTATATATACATTTTAAAGAACAGAAATTAAATTCAAACTTTGCAGTCCTTCGCTTGATTTATGCTGATAATTGGAGTTTTCTTGGTGAACTTCTTACAAAGTTTCTCTCTGCCCTTAATGAATTTTTCATTTTTCAGATTAGGCTACAAAGGCAGAAGACATTAGAAGTCAGTATTGGAATATTATAAATTATAATATAACGACAAAAATTACTTTTGAGATAGAACACGGGAAAGCATGAGAAGTTTGGATTATTCGTTTATTGAAGACTTGATGAAGATCATGAAGCATGGCCTGCAGGTCAAGGGAGGTGATTCTTCCTCTCTATTGCATTCCCCTGAAACTCTGCCTTGAGTGCTGCATCCAGTTATGGGGCCCTCAGCATAAAAAATACATGGATCTGCTTGAGCAGGTCCAGAGGAGGGCCATGAACATAAGCAAAGGCTGAAGCATGTCTCCTTTGAAGAAAGGCTAAAACTATTGGGGTAGTTCAGCCTGGCAAAGAGGGGGATTTGCAGGGCCATTATTGCATCCTTTTAGTAATTAAAAGGGGGCTTATAAAAAGAGGTGGGGAGGGATCCTTTATCAGAGAGTGTAGTGAAAGGATGAGGGGCAATAGTTTTCAACCAATAGATTTAGTTTAAATATAACCCTTTTCTGTGATGGTGCAGAGGCACTGGAACAGGTTTCTGGGAGAAGCTGTGTGCACCCTATTCCTGGAAAAGTTCAGGGCCAGGTCAGATGGGACTTTGAGTAACCTGGTCTAGTTGAATATGTCCCAGCCCATGACACAGGGGTTGGAGACAGATGATGTTTAAGGTCCCTTCGAACCCAAGTCACTCTATGATTCTAGACGTTATTGCTGATAAATCTGTTACCAAATAAATATTAATAAGCATAGTTTAAATCCCTTTTTAATTGTGCTTAAGTTTTCCATGGCTGTTCAAAGAATAAACCATCTTGCCCATTGCCACAAGCCAACATCCAGCAATTCTTTCACAACATGAAAGATGTAGATCAACTTTTTTAGAATAATAGTTTAAGCTCCAGTTTTGATTTGTGACTTTTTCAGGTGGAAAGTCTCTGGGACCATCTATAGTTAACCTGGCCTGGCCTGCAGCAAATTAAAACTAAGTGCAGGATTTTCTCCAATAAGGTGGATGTCAGTCAAATCTAACTAGGTTAGATACAAGACAGAGCACAGATGCAGCATGGCTGAGAAAAATATAATTTGTCTTCAGCTCAGGAGTGGAAAACAGCTGCTACTGCATTGGAATATCAGGTCATTTGACTTGCAAAAGAATGGGAACTGCAGCTTTTTGTAGATATTCTTCCTAAATGTTCAAAAAAATGTCATAACCTACACTGTCTGCTGAATGGCATTTCTTTTGTCAGATGAATTCTGACGTCTCAGGTGGTAGGGAACACTCCTAACTAGCAAAGGACAGTAATCTTACATTTGGAAAAAGTACATTAAAGTACAAAAGTATATTGAAGAGAAGTGTAAAATAAAAAACAACATCAGCGGCTAATAGCAGACTGTAGTGGCCTAGGTAGTCTCATGGTGACATCCCTGATATGAGCCCCTGGTAAGCAGAACACCTCTCCATAAATTGCAACAGGTTAGAAAATAGGTGTCTCTGTACCTCTCAGAAGAGAGTTGCCTGCTACTATTAGCTGTCACCTTTCCTTAGTTGCCCTGGTTGTTATACAGGGAGAAGATTGGGCTGCCTTACTCAGCTCCAGTGGCTCTCCTGATGTGACAGGTCTTTCAATTTCAGTCTGCAGAGTGGTGAAGAGGTTCTTCCCTCCTGAAGATCCTTCCCATTATAAGTTACAATTCTACATTACTAGCCCCCCTCCTTTCTGTGTGTTTCAATGGAAGAGGTTTTGGCTCTTTGGCCATGGGCTGCGTGTCTGCTGCAGACTGCACTTGGAACCAGATATACACTCCTCCTCAGCCTCCTGGATACTGCAGTCTTCTCACTGACTCCTGCAGCCTCAGAGCCACTTGCAACAGGAGTTACCTCACTTGGGCGCACCCTTTGCAGGCAGGTCTGTTGCTCGTCCCAGGAGAAATGTCTTCACACTTCCTGTAGTCAAAGGTCCACACTGCAGCTTCTCCCCTTCAGCAGCTCCCTCTGGGCGGAGTCATCAGCCACCAGGGTAGATGGTACAGACCCCCTAGTAGGAGAGGCAGCCTTGGCTCTAGGGGACAAGTGCTCATCATTCGCTTTGGGGGTTGGGAGGATAAGTGCCCTTGGCCTGTGCAGATGATCACAGAATGGTGGCTGGTTGCAGGGTTATGAGGACTTCAAGTGGCTCCACTCAGCCAGTGGAATAACTCCCTTTTGAAGAGGCACATTCCTGCACACCCTCCCACACAAACTGCCACACCACACCCCAGCTAACACACCATGGCTGGTTTGTCTGCCCTGGTCATGGTGCTCCTGGTCACTCACGCTCCCTGGGACTGACCTTTGTGGGTGCGGGATGCAGCCACCCGGCCAGGCCTCCTCAGCCACTCTCATGCAAGCTGCTGGCTCCTGGCAGGGCTCAGCAACCCCTGGACTTTCCCTGGAACAGGAAACACAACCCAAAGGTTGTGATACTCTCCTTGTGGAATGCACCTGATTCACAGCTGATCACCTTGGTGACCATGAAGAGCTTAGCCACAATTATAAAGGGATTTGACTACATTATTGATAAAAAATTGGTACAAATTTTAAAAATTGCTACAAATTTACCACTATCTGAATAATACTAGTCCAGAGCAGCAACCTTAATTCATTTTCTCTGCAATTGTACACCTTTTCTGTGATACGCAATTTTTCCCAGGATACCAGAATTCATGGTTTCTGAGTGAAATTCACCTCTGTTCATAGTCTGTCTCCCAGGTTTCTCTTGACTGAGACTATTCAATCCCTACCAAAGAACTTAACATCATTTACTCTTTGTTATACTAGGCTCTAGATTTCAAACCCTATACACAATACCTATAAACATCTCGATCAAGTTGATTTAGCGTTGAAGACACAATTCAACTATTTAAAACACCCAAAAATATTTCCAAAGCACAGAGGTCCATGAACACTGGGGTAAAAAGAACTTGTTTTTCCCTTGACTCACAGCAGAGAAACTTTCCAAGGAATTTTTGGAAACCTGTTTATCTTTGAGAGCTACGAGTATGTCTAACAAATGTAGTGGAAATGGACTGACTAGAAACTTAACAGTTGCAGTAGGTGAATAATACATACACACACACACACATGCACATATACACTAGGGAACTCTTTCCTCCACATGAATTCAGTTTGACAGTCCTTGATTTCATTGTTAAAATATTAAAATATTAAAATTATTAAATTCCTGTCTATCAGTAGTTTATATACAGACAACACCTAGATTCTAAGAAATCAGCTTTTCCTTCATCAGCATTTTTTCTTGTCAGAATTTGACTGCTTTTTATCTTTCACTGCTATATCAAATAATTTAGAAAATGTCACTTTTTTTCCTCATAATCCCAGTTTTGACAGAGCAGATTTTCTATCATGTTGGAGACAAGAACATAAAATTGCCTTTGCAGTCATTCCTTTGAATCTTTTAAATTAGATGCCACTGTTACTTTTATTCATTTATCCTTTCAAATTTTGATTATGAAAATGCAAATATTATGAACTCAGTTGCACAGAAAAATCATCCAGAGTACCTCAAGTTCTCCTAAGAAAACATGGGTGACCACAGACTTTAAATCATTGCATATCCTTATTCATCATCTTGTTGTTTTTCCTTTGCTTTACTGTGACAGTTTCCCCAGCTGTTCTGACATTGGCCTTGCATGTCATGCTATTTACCATGGGCAACTCAAGCTGCCAGAAAGGTGCAAAGAATGGTGATGCTCATATCAATTTTTTAGCAAATTCAACAGTACAAGTGCATTTAAGAGGCGTTCATTCAGGCACTGCAACAAGCATCTAACCCTTGTGGATTAAAGAGCAACATGCTAGGGATGAGCTAGCTACCATCAATATGTAAGGACTGCAATCTATAAAGTCTTTTATGCATATAATATTGCACAGCTGTGAATATAATTCCTATTTGTCTGATAGAAGTATTCTAGATAGAAGGTTGCAAATAATGTTTTGAAAAGTGGTACCATGGAGAGCTTTATGAATTTCACATATCATATTCACTATGCAGACCTAATGACATTAGCACAGTTTGTCATTTAGCTCAGTACAAGATTTATGCTTGTTTATATTGTACAAGCTTGCAGTCATGTAGATCTAAATGGTTACACTACATGTTTTCTTCTTTTCTCTGGTTTGTTACTGTTAATGCACATGAAAGAATCTGAACAAAAGTCTGTAAGGCTTTGTTTTTATAAATTTCTTCATCACAGATTCTGAAGGCATTCTGAGACTACATTGCTAGTAAAATCTATAAAACCTACTTGATAATGGGGCAAGTGTAAAAATTCTGGTAAGGGGATGGTACATGTTTTGCCTTGATAAAAACAACTCAATTTGATGAAAGCAAGACAGTGCACTTCCAGTTGCTCTCTGTGTTGAGAATAACCAAATAAATATGAAACATCACCTCTATTCTTGGTTACATTTTTATTTAAATAATAATTTTCTTTTATTAAAAATAAGAGTATCTACAGAGACGCAAAAACAGTATTTCAAAACCTATTGTTTTATAAATACCTTTGGGTTGCGTAAAGCTTTCCTCATTGTAGGACAATTGGTGAGTGCAATAAAATGTTCTCTATCGATCTGTGTCATAGCCCACTGCTTGTTGCCTTGAGTATAGTGTATAAGCCAGCCAGAACACAATCTTTTTTCCCTGAGAAAGATAACAGCAGTGATCCAGACTTTCTATTGCAGCTTCCAAGATCAAATAAAATGTGGATAGTAGATGTCACCCACCATGTTTTAGGAGGAGATAGTAAATGCTTTTTAGCCATATATGCTTTCCATGTCAGTTCTCATGATTTTAAAACTATTTTAGGCCAAATGTATGAGTCTTTTTTTTTTTATTATTCAACATTGTACATGCATATTTCTGTTGTCATATATCTACGACCGATATGCATAATTTTATTTATGACAATATATTTGCACCTATAGTTATTATATCCTATTTGTAATTTAAATACATTTTTTGTCCCATACTTATGTGTGTTGGCACATGCAAAAATCTTAAAAATTTCATTTAACAGTGTTCAGAAATGTTGTGCAATATTTCTAGCTTTTTCATGCTTCACCATAGATTTACTCAAACTAAAACTATTTTTCACTTAGGGTTTAGATATAGTACATCCACTGCAACAGAATGGGAAAGATAAAGCAAGCCAATAACACACTCAGTATTTAAAATTTTATGAGAGAAATAAATACTTTTGTTAAAAACAATAAAGGAAATAGCTGAATTATTTGCATTTATGCCTTACATTAAAAGAATGTGTAAAATTCTTTTAAAACAGTAGATACACTGCTGTCATGAAGACAATCTCATTTGTCAGTTTATAGAATTTGATTTAGTGGGCTAAGACACGCAGGTGAAATTTTACTGAGGTGAACTCTGTGTGTCTCCATAAAAAGCCCAATTCCTGTTTATAAAAGAGACACGGAGGAATCAAAAGTAAATGCATATACAGCTAAAGCAGTAGTTTTAATTACAGTTCAGAGAAATAAGTTATGTTCCAGTAAAATTAGGGTCTTTTCAACATTCTTTAGTAGAAGAAAAATAGAATAACTTTAAAATTTGAAGGCTGTAAAATAAATATTTCAGATTATAATATTTAGTATGACACTCATCATTTGGGTTATGTAAGATAGGACACAAAAAGGATAAAAAGAAAACAGAGGCTTTACTATTTGGTAAATTTTACCAAAGTATTCTTGGTCATCTAGCTGCAGTATGCAATCTTCAAAGAGACGTGAAAGGATATTTATTCATAAGACAATTTTAGACAGGTACACTGTACCTCAACAATTACATAGATTAGATGACTTGCTCGTTGTCATTCAAAACATCTGCACGTGAAAAGTAGCTCAGCAATCATATATTAGCAATCTCAAGTTGCCCTAAAATGCTGAAGATAGATGACTCCTTCAGACTGATGAGATTAGTAAGATTTTTGAATGCTATGAGTGACTTCATTGGAGTTTGTTTAGCTAGCAGCCTAGAAAGTGTCTGAGGATGACAACAATTTCATGAAGGTCAACTGAACACTTTTGAATTTGTCTAACTGGAACCCTAAAAGGCTTCATCCCAGCACTGCATTGTCAAGGTCCTGCAGGTAATGCTTTTAATCAGAATGTTTTTGCACATTTTTCTAAGTAATTTCTTTTCTTTTACCTTTCTGTTTACCTTTCATCTTGGGCTTGACATGACACTTAGAGCACACCATGCATAAACACTACAGAGGCTTGGTTAAATGCAATTCTTCCCTTTGCTCTGTGACAGAAATACCAAGCAGATTGACTATACTTTTCAATTAACTTGAAAACCATTCTGTTGACACCACTCTGAGAGGCTTCTGTACTCCTCAGGCAAGAAAGTATGAGCAAAGCATAACAACATTTTTCCCAGTAGCTGCTGCTGAACTGCACATCTTAGAGCTTCAACAGAAACAGAAAAACCTTTTGCAAAGGCCAAAGCCTGTTCTTCATTTGCAGGCTGTACTGACATGATTCAGAATGAGAAATAAACCTAAGAATGTAGTAACATTGAGTCTACTCTTACCTTATGTCAAGAAGTCAACTATGTTTTATATACAATATTTTCCTTATATTTATATGCATGTGCTTTGGGAAGCTGCATTCAATTGAAGCATGAATATACATGATTTTTTAAGAAATATACAAATTTTAATGCATTGTTTTCAGTTATGAACCTTTGAAACGTGATGTTTTTGCAGAATAAAAGCATGAAAGATGCGTGAATTCATATCAGTAGATATGTTTCCAGAAATGAGGAAATTTCTGTGGCATTTGTTGCATATTTAGCATGTTTGGCAAACAGCATAGGACTCCTGTGTGTATCACTCTTTGCTGGTTAGTACTTGCTCTTATGGACTTCTCAAGGATGAATTAAGTTAAAGGGTCATGGCTAATGGTGATAGGTTTGCATTCTTGTTTATGATGAATTACGTTCCTATCACATAGGAATTACATTCTTATCAAAATTCAAGGATGCCAAGAAGACAGCCACCATTTCCTGACAGTTTCTTCTTATTGCATGGTCATTCAGACCACCATTTAAAAAGGATTCAATAGACAATGTGCTTTAACCCCATCGGCCCAAAGCCAGACATGTCAAACTGGCAGGAGCTGACAGTGTGACATTGGCTCCAGTATCATTCCACCAACAATGGGGAATTTGTGAATGCACGAGGCTGGAACTCTCTCCTCCTACTGGCAGCTCTACATACTGAATATGAGCTATTTTAAATTTATTTTTTATATTGAATTTTACATCAGCATCTCGTACAAGGGGATGTCCCAAACATCTGGTTAAGGTTAATGTTTTTGCCTCTACACTACAGACATTTTCTATGCTTTTTTCTGACAAATTGTATTTCTCTCGTTGAACTCTTCAAAGTGTCAGATTTAAATGGAAAAAATAGCTGTTAAAAGAGTTAAAGTCATTAGTTACAAAGGCTTTGTTATTTTCATGCTGTATGACCTACATAGAGACAGGAGCAAGAATGTAAGAGGTATGAATCTGAAATATATTTAATTTTTGACAGTTTACTTTAAACTTACTTCATAACTAACATAATTATCTTTGAGTATTTACTGATTACTTCAAATCTTGATCAATGGGATTACAATAAATTTTACAAGTAAATAAACATCTCAGTTACATAATCTTCAAATTTCTGTTCTGAATGGAGATGGAACTACATACAAAGGAGACCTGCTGCTTGCTCAGCAAAGGTACCAACAGTGTCCTGCCTGTGTTGACTTCCCTGGTCTGTTTTCCTCCCTAAATAAACAGGCTGCTTTTAGGATGATAAAGCTTTCTTGGGTGCACTTGTAATGGGATAATGCAAATGTCAACCTCTTCTTGCATGAAAGGCTTTCAGTCACAACCTCAGGCAATCTCTGCAAGGGCTTTATAAGCAGTATGTTTCCCTACCTTCTCTCACAGACGGCTGTCCACGTTAGCCAAAATGTTAAAACATCCACCTGGAGAAGACACAAATGACAATTCAGAGTATCAGCTTGCACTGGGACTCATTTCATATTACTTTAAGATATGGAACTGTGAGCTGTGGCAGCTGTGGAAACAGCCATGCCACCCACCCATCCTTGCAGCTTGTGGTGCAATTGTGTAGGTGAAAGCTGGGATTAGCTAGTATGTGGCATGAATATTGCAGGAGTGTAAACCAGAACGCTTAAATTAATGATACCTATGTTTTGTTCAGCTGAATTAATTGCAGCTTATTCAGATCAGCTCATATTTTTCTGAAACAGTCCATTGAGTTCTAATTTTCTGATTTCAGCCTCTGTCCTAAAATTACACTCTTGGATCATTAAAGCCCAAGAAGCTCAACAAGCTCTCCAAATAATTGAACAAGATGAAATTCCCTTTGTGAAATTGAGAGCTACCTTTTTTTACTAATTAATTTGTTTCAGTAATAACAACAATTACAACAGGAACAAAATAGTCAAGAAAATGGTTGTGTGAAGGCAAACCTCCACGGTCACCAGATACCCTTTTCTCCTTACCTTTTTCAAAGTAGTTTGAATTTTGCTAAAATCAGAGTGCACAAAGCAGTGGGACTTTAATTTTCACAAAAAATAATAATACAGTCTTCTGAGCATTGGAAATCTTCCTCCCTTTAAGTCTTCTCCTTACTTATTCCAAGGTTTTTAATCCAACTAATTGAGAATAAAATCAGGCCCCGGAAGGAAAAAAAGCATATAACTCTTATGTGGTACTATTCCTTGTGTACACTTAAACATCAGGTTCTTAAGAAGACCAAGTAAAGATTTATCAGGAATAACAGGCGAAGGTCTTCTGTTGTCTAACATAGGTATTTATAGCATTTGAAGAAATTTCTAATTTTTACTAACAAGAACATACTAATTGTTTTACCAAAAGTGACAGGTCTCTATCATTATTGAGAATATGCACACCTGCCAACAAAGGGGGAAACACAATTACAGATTCTTTAGGAGACAGTTAAAAACACTTGTCAATACATGACACAGTACAGAATACATTAAGAACTTGCTACTTCTAGCTTATAGTTTGAGGAGACACCATAATAATTTGATATTCAAGTACATAACTGCAAAAGCTGTGGACAAAATATGTGTTGGGGTTTTTTTGCAAACAAATAGAACTTTTTATTCCACAGGAACCTTACAGAAGAGAAAGATATATCCCTATGAGTATTACATAGACATAGCTTACATAGACATACTTACGCAGAAAACTTTCCTAAAATTCACAAATGCCAAAAAAAAAGAAAAACCCACGGAAGAAAGTATTCTTACTACCATCTCAGAAACAGATCATGAATTCCGAAATAAATTAGTCAGAGAGGCATAAGAAATATTTTATTACCCTTGAATAATCAGGCAAGATATAGCTGTGGTGAAAATGCTTGCAAGGAGCTAATTGTCAAAGTGGAGTTCTCTTGGTTTGTTCTGTTTTTCTGTAAGATAAATAGTTAAAGTATCAAGGCTGTGTATCTAGAGTTTTTTTTCATTTATTCTTTGTAGACAGCAATGTGCTAAATACATAATTTATGGAGAATAGTTTACAAAGGTGTACCTGGGAGATGTGCAATTTTTTTTTTTTTTACAACAAAAAATTTTATAGAAACTGATAATAGATTTTCAACTAGAAGTGTCAGATTTGTTTCAGACAATGCATTTTATTATATTTTTTGGATACTTCAGGGAGCTAGAGAAGTACGTTTTTAGTGAAAAGTGTATAGGAAAACAAAAGAACAACATTTCATTGAAAGAAAAAGTAGAAAAAAACCCAAACCATGACCTGCTCTATGAAATGATTGTTTCTGTATATATTTTACTGTCATGTCTATTGGGTTCCCAGAATATTTTGGTATTATCAGAAATTATTCTTACCCTTAAAAATAAAATCAATAATAAACCATATACAATAGAGATTATTTGTAAATACATTTTTAATTTCAATTTTCCCTTCTGTCTTCAACCTTGTCACTTTTTTTGTTTGTTTTTTTTTTTTTTTAATCCTATAGGAAACAAGAACATAGAAATAAATAGGCTACACATTTGAAGCATCTAGAAAGCTGCTCTTCAAGAAGAATCTGTATTTACAAGGTTCAGGACAACATCATCCTGGTTCCAGCCAGGACAAGGTGAATATTTGAAGTAGCCAGAAGGGGCTATTCTATACCGCTTCACATCACTGATGGAGCAAGGGGGAGAGAGTCTCTGGTCAGGTAAAGTGGCAGCAGTTTGCTCATTACCTGTTGTGCATTACCAGTTTCTGCATGGGCACCTTTCTGGTAAACACTTTTATTAACATTGTTGCCATTACCCTTGGTGTCTTATCTCATTGCTGTTTCCAGTAAATTGTTCTCATCTTGATGCCATGAAGATTTTTTGCCTTTTCTTTTATACCCCTTTTATACCTTTTTTACAATTTCTGTATTCCTAATGCTTTTTTCCTTCATTCTTGGACTTATTTGTCAAGCTAAGAGACTAAACATTTTAGAAGCTTCATAGCCAGGGATAAGTGTGCCCCAGACCCCAAGGTCCTCTCCAGAACACATTCTGTAAACCAAGATAGAACCATCCAGGGCAAGGTTCCTTGGGGAGGGGGGCTCACTTGAGCCTCTCATTGGGGAATCTTTGATAGATATGCTAATTAGTAAAACCTATAATGTTATACCCGATCTTTTGGGGCTTTCAGCGGGGTGCATTTCGATGCATATGACCTGGACGTATGCACCTAAGAATCCTTAAAATAAATACCAAGGTAAAATCCCTTTTCCCCTTCTAACTGTGTTTGACTCTTGATTTTAAGACCAGGAAAAGGCATCAATCTCAACCTGTAACCTCTACCTTTCGTGCCTCCAGTTCTACTCTCCATCCCACCATGCGGGAAGAGAAAGGGTAGTGTGAGTGAGCAAGCAGCACATGGTTTGGAGTGTTTCAATAAGAATGCTAAGTCGGGGAACACGATTCCAAAACCACAAAACATTGTAAGTTCTGACACACCAATTTTGGTACACAAAATAAAACATGTGAAACCTCAGTATTTTTTTTATAAAGACATTATGGAATTATTTTTACCTTTGTTTCCATGTTATGGAAAAAAACACAACTTTGTAACTAAAAGTCCTTAATATCTTCAGCATCTTTTAAAAACCTCAAAAATGGTTTCACTGTGCCTTAATTCATGCACATGGGACATTGCTTTAGTGCTCAAAACCAATTTTCCAAAACCCAGTGGACAAAAATGGTATTCAAGATTCAAATCTTGAACTAAAATACACAGTGTTCATTTTAACACTCTGTACAGTTCATGATTCAAATGATGAACAAGAGAAGAATCATCTTCTGGTGGCAATTTCAGGATGTTAGAGTCAGTTCAAGACATAGCAGTTACTATGCTGATTTTCACTTGCAGTAAGTTAAAATAGGGACAGAAAACACCTCCACCGCAGTAGTCTTTCCTCCCTCCTGAGCACAGGGCGTAGGCAGTGAAGGAAGATGCTTTTCTTGCCAGTTTCACTCCTGTTTGAAGAGACTGTACTGACTCTAAGTCTTATTTTCCTAAGCTTTTCATTTAGCAACAATCTGTTTGATATCTCTTCTACTTTAAAGGGACTGTCCAGTAGATTTATGGGCAATTTGTTATGTAGACAGAAGGGAAAGGAATACATATTAGATAACTCCTCTTAATGCTACCTGGCTGCATTCCACACAGTAATAAAAAAAGTTTGGAAGCAGTTTGTGGTACTTGATCTCAGATCTAGAACACAGTATTTTTGCACTTACATTTATGCAGACATAGCCCTGGGTGTGTGAATTTCTTGGCCTCTGAACTCCTTCAAGAAACGTTTTTAATTGACAAAATTTTTGGGGGAAAAAAAGGGTATCAAAAAAAGTTATGGTGTTTGGATTTTTTCTGATAATAAGAATTAGGTAGAGGAGAAATACTTCATGTGTCCAGTTGATTGCAGAGATAATGCATGAGCTCATTACTAGCCATAGAAACTCCTACAGAAAGCATGGATATGTACTGCAACTACGGAGGAACATGTTATATAAATCATGCTTCAATTTCTGATTAGTTATGCTCAAAATATCATATTGTTTTGAGGAAAACATTTTCATTTAGCTTTGGCAATAGCAAATGACTGCTTATCTGCACAGGTCAAGAGTTTACCTGTTCTTTGTCTATGGAGTACACAGATGTGGGATACAGGTGAGGATGCAGGTTATATGTAATCTACGCTAAGAAAGAGATACCTCCTCTATGCATAGATCTTTAAAATAGAGATATTTAGTTGTGCTTAAGTACCAGAAACAGTCCAGTTGCAATAGAACAGAACTTGATGACAGCACTCACTTTTATTCTAGTAGCCTCATGCTGCATCACCCCAAATAACTTCTGACTTCATTTAGGCATGGTGTGATGAAAAGTGAAAGCATTTTGCTGTACCTCCTTGCACCTTTTTCTCTGTGAAACTATGAGAACACCCAGTTTTGGTTTTGTTTTTCTTAATATTTTTCAAAGGTTGAAAGTTGGCA
This sequence comes from Aphelocoma coerulescens, assembly GCF_041296385.1. NCBI lineage: Eukaryota > Metazoa > Chordata > Aves > Passeriformes > Corvidae > Aphelocoma > Aphelocoma coerulescens. The sequence goes on from NC_091015.1 coordinate 88,497,997, forward strand.
TGAGTTGTCTGCAGAGCTACATACAAATAACTGATCCATAAAACGCACAGAAATCGTATAGGAGGTGGCAAGTCTGGAAAAGGCAATGAGCTGCACAGTTCTCTATTTTTTAAGTTTACTTCCACAATAAAGCTTGAAATTGAAATTTAATCATAAGGCTGTAAAAACTGAAAAAGCAATAAGTTTGCAATATTTTATCTCAAAAAATAATCACTTAGTTAAGAGAAACTTTTTGGTTCATAGTCTTCGAAAGCATAAACTCATTGCCATTCAGACATAGATTATACTTTTTAGACAGAAAATGTGGTCTGTAATGTAGCTCTATTGGCCTAATAAAATATTTTGCTTCAAATCGTGCTGTAATTATGGTTTAAGGATGGTAACAATAATTGGGATTTCATTATAAAAATGAGCTGTAGTTGTTTCGTTTATAAATAATTCAGGAATTAATCTTAATTGTCAGGGTCCCTCCCCCCCACCATATAGCCCTGGGAGAGGGGCCCTGAGGGGAGAGAGATGGAGTTTCCCTAGCCCCTGGTCAGCCTCATTCCCCATTGGTCGCTTTGTGTTCTGCTGCGTGGGGAAGGACCCCGGGGATTGTAACAGTTCCTCAGCAGAGCCCCAGCCATGCGGCTGGGGAAATAAACATCTCTGAAACATCTATCAAGAATCTGTCCATATATATTTCTTTTCCACGGGACTCCTTGTTTGATACATCATGTTACAGTATCCCCACTGCAACACTTAATCATTTTGGTCACATTTATTATCTTCAGTTGTTTCATTTGTTCCTCAGAGTAGATGACTATTTATTTGTAAATATATTTTTTTTTTTTACTCTTTGGGCTCTTTGTGGCTTTTGGTTGAGGTTTTGGGGGGATTATTTTAGGTTTTTTAATAACATATATTTTTCTACTGCTTGAAAAAATAGCGGCAATATTTAAATGTGATTTTTTTATTATATATTGTCCCAACATGGAGCAGACTGGGAGTGCACAAGAAGTTAGGAAGGGACACAGCTAGGACAGGTAACCCCAACTGACCAAAGGTACATTTCATACCCTGTGTTCAACAATACAAAGCTGGGAGAATAAGAACAGGGGGACATTAGGAGAGATGGCATTTGCCTTCTCAAGTAACTGTTATGTGCCATTTCCTGGGGAGGGCTGAACACTTGCCTGTCTATGAGAAGTAGTGAATGAACCAATTTTGCTTTGCTTATGCGCATGTTTGGGTTTTTTTCCTCTATAAATGGCCTTTTTCTCAACTCATGGGTTTGTCTTACTTTTATACTTTTGATTCTCACACCCATCTTAACATGACAAGAGTGAGCAAGCAGCTGCACAGGGTTAGAATACAACAATGTACTTAATATTTCAAGAATGTCTATTAGTTAGTTAAATGAGACTGACTCTGTTCTTGCTGCACAGTCCAGCATCTAAACTTATCAGAGGACAAGTAAAATTCAGTACCTTTCCCCAGACAAACCAAAATAACAGGATAAAATAGGGATATCAACTAGCCTGGTGACTCCATGGTGTCCAGGCTTAGATTTTGCTTTGGATGGAAGAGGCCATACGATATCTTCAAAAATGATTCAAAAGTGGCTTGTTTAGAAGTTTCTGGAGCAGAATGCATTCTTCTACAAAGAACATATAATCAAAAAACCACACAGATGTTATAACACATGAAACCACAATGGAGAATCACAAAAAGAAGAGGTGACAAATCTTAAATACAAAGCAGATATATATGGGATATTTACATAAATAAAAAAGATATGCATCTTTTCAAAACCAGAAAAGTAAATGAGTACTTTCTGCTCCATTGAGCATATGTCAAACTGTGCATTGATGGAGAAGAATAACTGGGAAAATATTGATGTAATCTCCTGTGTATGACAGGTCAGTAAGCTGTCTTGTCTCTTCTCCTGACACTGTGTGCTGCATATTTTGGTCTTTTGAGATTTGTACTGAAATGTAGTTTTTAAAACAAATTGTGAAGAAAATCCTGGGTGGATACGACAACTCAGCAGTATAACAGGTGCCTTCTTTGCTCTTTTTTTTTAATTTAATAATCATGGTTTACATCTACTGTAGATGTAGAAAGAAAAAGTCTTTATTCACATCATCATCTAATTTTAACTTGAAAAGCTAACAGTTACAAGTTTTCTCTCAGTAAAATTTTATAATGCTGTTTTAGTGTCTCCTCAGGTATGCCTTCAGAAATTGATGTAAAAATGAAATTTTGTATTTATATATATTTTGATTTTGGCATTTATCCAAAGTAAATGAGCTATTTACAGTGAAGCCTACTATTGATGTGATACTAAACAGAAATATATGAAAAAAATACCATGAGGATCAAAAAAAATCCTCCACCTACAGAAGAATCAGCCTTTGGAAGAGTTCTTCATTTGGAACAGCAAGTGTAAAGCATCTCACTAGGTTAGAAGTGGAGGTAACAAATTTTGTCAACAAAAGTGCACTGGATAAACTAGTAAGGAACTGGTGTCTGGGGTTGTCCACCTCTCATCATATCACATTCAATAAAGTAACATAGTATAGAGATATTAAATATTTCAAGTTCAAAAAACTACCGTCAAATCTAAAGTATTTTCAGTATGATTCTACCTGGAGTACTCATGTTTCTGCTGTAAGGAACTACAGCACTGTTTATCAGAAAAAGAGATTGAAACACAAAAAAATGGCCACAGGTTTTCAAGAAAATAACCTGTCACCAAGAAAATGGATCTGTGATGACTTTCAGACTTCCCTGATTGATGATGTAAGAAGAGCACAAATAACACTTGTTGCGTGAGCACTGTTGTGTGTCAGCTGAGAATAATTTTAGTCTGTTCTTGGACCTCTCTTGGTGGTGTCTGTGGGCTACCTCTCTTAAGAGGTGGGAACAGCTATCCCAACACAGAAGTGACTGACACTTTAAAGTACAGTGACACATTATTGACCAATTACTTAATGCATCGTTTCATAATCAACAAACAGAATTTTCATTAAAATTGTTCCATCATTAACTAAAAATAGCAAGGCAACATTTAAAGTAGCTTGTTTAAGTGCAGGTTCTTGCCATTCTTTGATGTTATGTCAAGACCTTCTCTGTTTTGTTTACCACAATTCTCTCCTGCCCTCACCAGTCACTTCCTCTGTTCTCAGGAGGAACAGCCAAACAGAAAAATTATCTTGTCTGCCATGGGCAGTCAAGTCTGTCTTCACATTTTCTCCTGCTTGCTGCAGTTTTCAATGGATTTGGTCAAGTTTATGCTATTTCTGAGTTAGCTTAAATTCAAATGCTGCCTCCTCATTTACAGAGTTGACATCATTCTTGTGACTAGTTTTCCAAAGCCTAGAACCCAATCTGAACAACAGTGCTACCTGCTGGCTCTGCAAACATGTTTCAATTCAGAGTGCATTGAGAAACCTCACCAAAATCTAGGGTTTTACAGACAGCAATCAGAAGCTGGAAACACCTTGCAAGGCTGGATCTTCAATACTGACAAACAGTAATTACAGGAATGATTGCAGCAAAACTTATTTCATTGTACTTGCATAAACCCAACAAATTATCCAGTCTTTAAAAAAATTAAACAGCATGACATTTATATTTTCAGTTGGGAACCAAACTGAGCATTTAAATTTTTACATTTTTTTCTATTTTTGCATTCCATTTTTTAAGCCTTCAGTTTCTATTATCCTTGTTTCTGCTTGTGTCATCACATTGTCTGGATTTCATGTTTATTTAGTAGCCATGACTCAGTTGTACCCAAGACTGCTGCACAGTAAGAAGCTGTAAAATGGTTGTACCTTTAAATGTGACATTTAGAGTAATGATACAAGAAAAACAGTTGTTGAAAATTCTCTGTATTATAGAAAGCCTTGTCAGATTAAAGAATTAAGACTCATTAAAGAAATTTGAAGCAGACAAAGAGTTTGATGCCTTCAGACAAATCTTTACAAGATAAATCTAAGCATCTTTGAACTGCAGAACATCACAGCAAGATGCAGGCCCCATAATGATACCAGAGATTCTACTCAGAAGCTTAGAAATTCTGGGTTTCATTCCTGATGTTTCCATCTGGTTTTGATATTATTTTTGGCCATTTAAATGATTTGCATAATTGCAATTATTGTGAAACAGGATAATGCTGTGATTTGATACTTATAAAATGTCACTGAGTTGGTTTAATGATATATTGGAAAAGTCACATTTAGTATATTTTTCAAAGGCTGGATACATGTCACTATTTCTTTCTCAGTGTCTGCTCTTTGTTATGGAGCATCAAATGAGGTTTTCATATAGCAGTCAGATCTCTTGAGAACCAAGTTTTTTAGATGTTTTCAGCAAATTGAAAGAACTCTACATCAAATAAAAATTGGATTCAATTTCACTTTTCATGTGATTGACGCTAGCACAAATAGAAAATATTTCATTTAATGATTGAATTAAATATCTGGCAAAATTAGATAAGGTTAATGATCAGTTTTAGCTTCATATTTAATGTTCCTCCCGAGACTACTTTTCACAGAAATTTATTGCGTGTTTACTGTGTATAGAGTAAGACATAAAACAAATTCATTAATAACATATAAGAAAAACAAGTTTTCTTTAGAGTGTTAAATATCGCTACATATAGACATAGCAAATGCAAGAATCTTTGAATGAAAATGAGATCTCAAGTTTGTTTAAATAATGCATTATTACTTATTTGCTTAGGTCATAGTTATGGGTTCTTGTTTTCATTTTAACAAACGTGGTTGCCAATACAGCAATAAATATTGAAAAGTTTATTCACAAAGTGCAACTAAATTATGTTTATTATGGATTTTTTAATTTCTCCCTGGAAATATGGTTTATAAAGCTGAAATATATATATTTTCAACAGACAGACTCATTTTATTTCTGTTTAGGTCACACAGCACATCTTTATATATTTTAATGAATTTCATAAACATTTTATAGATTTTTTTGAAGTAAATGTGTTAACGCACAGCAGTTAACATAATTCACACTAATTTTTACAGACTTTCCTTTTCTTAGTTGTTTCTGAAGACATATTTATACTGTGATCATTTAACTATCATTAAAATAGCTTATATAAATTGTATATTGCAATAAAAAGATGTATTTACCAATGAGTTTTTCTTGTCCCCTCCCCTTTTTTTTTTTTTTGGTGTGCATGTGAATATGCCCAGGTTCACAATTGCTGCTCACAGGAATCCAGGATTTTAGAGTCTTCATCTTCTTAAAAGTTTTTCCCTGACTCTAATACCATCAAATACATTTTAACTGGCTTGGCACTCTTAGAAATGGATTGTCATAAAATCTGTATGGGTACCCAAGAATTTATATAAAAATCTTCTCCTTCAAAATCTAATACCAGTATCTCAGTCTTCAGTTCACCCCTTCACATTAGCCTCACACTGCTGTGGACCTTTTGGATCATGTATATATTTGTAAATGTCTGATGCATCTGGATGTGGTCAAGGGCAACTGCCTCTAGGTATTAAGGGGAGGTTAGCTCAGATGAATTCCAGAGGTCCCCTCCAATCTCAAACAATCTCTGTGATTATGTGATAAAACTCCACTTGATAGGCAGTCTTAAAACTGCCTCTTGATTCCACAGTTCTCTAACTTAATGAGTTGTGATGTAACATTATCATTCATGGAGCCTTGAGATAAACAGCAACAGTGGAGAATTCCTAGTGCCAGTCTTCTGTGGGAGAAGGGACATTGGTTCTATTAGGAATCAGTACATCTAAAAAGAAAAAAACACTCCAGCTGGGCTGGTTAAAAGCATCAACAGTTTGGAAACTAAACAGAAATCCCTTTTGTCCTTTGTCTAGTATTCTTTTACCTCACTTTGACTCTCCTAATCCAGTTTACAAAAATGGAGTTCATTTATGGAATTATTTAAGAGCATGCATTTACTGCATTCTATATCTGGAACAAAACCCAGCCCAAAAAATAATTCCCCTTACATATAAAGAGACAACTATTGTAAACAAGCACCTATTAACTCTACAGAAATATGTGTCAAGCAGTCCAGCAAGATAAAGAAGGTAGTAACTCCAGGAAGCTTTGATTTACTGACAAAGTAAGACAAGAAGGATAAATGACGAAATGAAACATTCTGCAGAGTTTCAGTTGCCTAGAAATCACATTTATTGCTTGGTCTTTGTAAATTAATTTGTTTTATGAAGGTGCTTATGAATGCTAAAACAAGTGCTAAAAAATGGCCATAAAAGAACTAATGTTTGAAACTTTGTTAGTCTTCTCAGGCAGGTTATATTTTATATCACTTTATATTTTCTACAGTGCTCAGATATTTCAAGCTCCATGTTACAGGAGTTTTTAAATAAACAATTTCATATTAAATAATGTTTTATTTAATATAATAATAATTATTAATATTTAATAATATTTAATAATATAATTTTATATTAAATAAACAAAAAATATTTAGGGTGTTTTTTAGATTAAGATATGCATCAACCCAATACCTAGCAGCAAATGAAACATAAGAGACCTCTCCACAGAATTCTCTGTGCAATTCTCTGAGCAAGTATTGATCACTTTTAAATACTTCACCATATACAGACTATTTTCTTGCTACTATTTTTCTTAATATACCTATGAAATATTATTCTTAAGCATTATTTCTTCTGAGGAGCGTATTCACAGACGTGCAGTATATTATCTGGTGCTTATGCACCTGTGGCTCTTAATAGCACAGTATTTCTTTTTGTTTATGGAAAATATCTAACTTTGACTTGTGAATTTTGGAGCATTTGAACCAAGCTTTTGTCTCAGCTGTAGGATGTTGTGGACGCTTTGCATAAATTAAAAACAAAGTGGCTTTAAACTTTCTGGAATGTAATCCTTCCCCCCAGCCTCATGCCGATGACGAGTTTTCTTACATTTTTCCTTGAAACGATACAGTAAATTAGTATTTTCAACTTTTCAACATAAATACAGCCTGTCAATTTGAAGGGAACACTATGCACCTATAAAGAATGCTCATTTTGGAGACTTCTAAAGATAACCAGATAGCACTTCAATCATCGAGAATTTTTCTGTATTGTCTTTGATTCCAAGGGAGTGCACATGTGAGTTCTAAGAGCTTTTCTGGGTGCTGATGTCAGTTTGCCTAGAACACAATGTTATCTTGATGCATAGAATATAGAACCTCTTATAATTGTTAATTGTTAACCTAATATAGAACCTCTTATAATTGTTGAGGTATGTCATACCTTTTACTGTAAATAAATAAAGTATATCACACAAAGGTCATGAAGAAAAGTGGAAGCAAGTACCTTTGTGAGTAAATACAAAGGAAAGAAGAACATCTGCACCAAATTCAGGATCACATCTGCAGATTTGTTTAGAGTCATGCATGTCTCATTACAGTGGAGTGAGAGATATCTGACACTTCATGATCATTGCTGTATGAACAACCCAGTTAGGTAGACTTATCATATAAAATACCAAATAAATCTGAGGAGGATTTTAAAAATATCTTATCTTGCTATAAGATAATAATTCTTTCCTGTTAGTTCTATTAAAAAATCCCAAGGACATAATAAAAACTAAACTAAACTAACTCTTTTTCCAAATATTTTTCCAAATATCCATTATTAAATGGATACATGTTATCACAATATACCTTGCAAAATATTATTACTATTATTTGAAGGTCATAATTAGTCTCAAAATAGAGAAAGCACACAAGGGCTGAATGTAAAAACTAATTTTCCAAAAACATTATACTGTATTTTCAGACCAGTGGTGAAAATAACTATAATTTCCTATTGAAAGAGTTAATGTAAAGAGCTTTCTCTACTCAAGCTATTTCCAAGACATTTTTAGAGTAATAATTATTATGGGTTTGTGGCATTTTGCATTTTATTCTACTACTCATCCATACCCAGTGCTTGACTCTGTATTTTAATCCAGGAACTAGATATCAATATTCAGTGAACACCTCAGGTTTTGTATTTAATCAGTGCCAGCTGTCCAATTCCAGTTCACCACCTTCTCAGGTGACATAAATCTGTAGCACTCACTTCTATGAGGAAATAATAATCTACACCACTTTAAGAGATGGATGCCATTTATCATCCCTCTTCACATCTTCACAGTTCAACATTTATAGTGGAAATAAGAGAAGATCCTTTGGAAGTCTTCCCCTGAAAATAAAAGGGTTTAAATATTCACAAAGGAGACATTGAGGAGTGTTAATTGGAGGTCATCAAGTAATATTTAGTCTTGTTCAAATTTAGGAATTATTTCCAAATCTAGCTCTTACAATTGGTAAAACTCAAATTAATTTTGTAAATTAATTTTTTAACATAGCCCTGAAAATATTTGTTATTTGGCTTTCAATATTTTCCAGAATTTGTTGATCAAAATTGTTTACAACAGAACTCAAGAATATAGATTTTTATTTTTTTTTAAAGTATGGAATACTAACATGGAAATGCGATAATAAATGTGATAAATATGAAAACAAATATTTTATGTGAAATTTTTCTCAGGGAAAAAAAGTGTATTTCATTATGCCAGTGTAGTGCCTACCAAAGAAAACAAAAATCATCATAAACTGTATCAGTTGGTGATCAAATATTGCAGGATCAGGGCAGAGCTCTCCTGTTCACTAAATATTTCCAAACATATAGCCTCACTATGCTGATACCACCTGCTAAGTACATATTGCTCTGTGATACAGGTCTCATGATAAGTCTGCTTTTTTTCAAATGCCTTATCTTGTAAATTGTACACGGTCATAAATTTTTTGTTATGGTAAAGTACAAAATAAAATAGACAGTGATTCTAAAGAGACTGTATTAGTTGGAATCCTGTAACTGAATACAATAATGGCTTATACAAGCAGAAGGATATCATGAAGAGTTCCCATACAGGGTCACACAAATTCAATCTCTGTTGCAAGTGACAAATCTAAGTTATTTGGAAAGGGAAGCTTCTTTCACAGTTTTTTGTGTGGTGAGATTATCTTTAGAAAGACAGGATCTATGAAGAGTGAATAGCTCTTCAAAGAGAATCCTGACAGCTTTCAGTCCTGATATTTTTTCTCCCAGTTCTTTAAATGATTTGTCAGTTCCGGCCTTTTGGCAGGTGGATGCTCATACACTCATCAGCTAGCCTGTGGCATCCCAGTTCTCCCTGCCCCTGTCAATAATCACTCCCAAGCTTGGCAGATACTGCTGATTTCTCCTTTACTCCTTTACTGCTGATTTGCTTGCTTCAAAATAGCTGTTCTCATTTCTGCGTCTGGAACACACCAAATTTTCTTCAGTGCTCTTCTCTTGTAGCACAGGTGTCCTCTCCCCTCACATCATTCACTGCCACTGCCCCTCCTCTACTGTCTTGCTCTAATGAGCTATTTGGTTTCCTGATGTGTGATGACTGTTACTATCATATTTTCAGTGCTTACCAGTTGCCGCTTCCAAAGATTCGCATGAACATCAGAACTCACTTTGAAATATCTGTGTTTGGCTAGCTGCAGATGTGGATATGTACTGTCTGCCTAAATGGTTGGTGGTTTGCTGTAAAAATTTAATATCAAGCACTTTGTTCTATAAGTTAAAGATTGTAATGATCTTTGAAACATAGGTTTATGAAATTCAGAAAGGTTTGCAACTCTTAAGGCAGATAACCAAAACAGATTTTATTAGGGATCTCTGTAGTTTAATAGCTTTTTAATTACTGTTTGCAGAAAGTTGGATTTCTAATATACCAAATGCTACATTTATTAATTGAATTTGGGACTGATGTGATGTTCACAAAAGCAGGTTGGGGAATCTAAACTCAGTGTGCAAAGTGGATGTTTTTCACTTTGAGAGAGATTGGACAGGGGTCTGCAGTCACAGAGTGATTTTTCTGGGCCTTATTAGGTTTTCTTTTACAGGTAATTTAGAAACATACTTTTTCCATAAGGCATAATTATGAGCAAGAAGCAGTATTTCCTTGTCATGAAGTCAGAGAGCTATTTTCTAAATTATCTTTCAACTTCAACAAGGCACAGTAGGTCAGAGTTCTCCACATGCAAGCTGCTACTAGAAAGCAGAAGCATCTAGCTGGTGCAGCATTTTTTCCATGAGAAAAGTCAGACAAGAGGGCTGCAAATAGTGAAACAGCAAGAAAAGAACTCATTAGATACTGGGTGTTGCCCGTTAATCTGTGTTAGTGAATTTCTCTCCGTAATGAAATGCTCTTCTTTAAATGAATTCATTTGTATTTTAAGAGAGAAAAATTAAATAATTGATTATCCAAATGTTTAGAACAATTTTCTCCATTTTCTGTGTGGTATATGTGGTCAGTGTATTATTGTGGTCCCACTAAAATGAAAACTGGCCTACCTGTCATCAGGTAAATAGCTTGCTAAGTTAAACATCTTACTAATGGCTGTGTCTCAACCACTTCCCTGGGCAACTTTTTTCAATGACTGACCACTCTTTAAGTGAAGAATTTTCTCCTAGTAGGCAAGCTAAATCTCACCTGGTGCAACTTGAGGATGTTTTCTCTAGGCCTTTTTCTTATTACTTGGGAGAAGATACTGACCCCCTACTTCACTATATCCCCCTTTCAGGTAGTTGTAGAGAATGATAAGGTCTCCCTTGAGCTTCCTTTTTACCAGGCTAAACAACCCCAGCTCCCTCAGCAGCTCCTGATCAGACTTGTGCTCCAGACCCTTCCCCAGCTCCTTCTCTGAACTCACCCAAGTCCCTCAATGTCTTTCTCACAGTGAGGGACCCAAAAGTAAACACAGGACTCCAGGTGTGACCTCACCAGTGCTGAGTACTGTTCTCATTTCTGTGTCTGGAACTGAGGGGGCAATCACACCCTGGTCCTGCTGGCCACACTATTGCTCATACAGGCCAAGATGCCATTGGCCTTCTTGGCCATCTAGGCACACACTGGCTCATGCTCAGCTGCTGTAGACCAGAACTTCAAGGTCCTTTTCTGTCTTAACCCATTGATCCAGTCTGTCCAGATCCCTCAGCAGAGCCTTCCTACCCTCAAGCAGATCAACACTTCCAATCAACTTGATCTCATCTGCACTCAGTCCCCTCATCCAGATCATTAATGATGACTGAATTCAGCAAAATATGTAACCAAACACTTCAGTTCAATAAATGAACATGTTCTTTTGAATTAAACAGGAAAATTAAAAAAAAGGAAAAAGGATAGCCTTATGCTCAGATTGCATTTAGGAGACCTGTTAAAGACAGTATTTGAGTTTGCAGGATTATATTTATCCTCAGAGTAAATCTGTAGCCTTTTTAGTTTTCATCCAAGACAAAAAATAGTTAGCTCTTAAGGCATGCCAGACTGATGCCATTATTGAAGTGTTGGAAACTATGATAACACAAAAAACAAGACTTCAAGGTGAAAGGAAAACTGATTTGCCCTTGCTATTCTGTAAAACACCAGAGCCTTTTCACCGAGTCTGTATTTAGTAAGGAAAGACATATTTCAATCACTAAAAAAGACCTAATAAGGGAAACCTGCTCTAGAAAATGTGATTTGTTTTCAGGGATTTAGTCATGTCCCAGTGAGAAAATGCAGAGAGACCTATTTATTTACTGGAGGAAAATATTTCTGAAACAGTTTGGCCTCTGGATTGCCTGAATGTGTCTTTTTATTAACTGTCACACAAGAACACTGGTAAGCTGACAGCTTAAAATATTATTTAAAAACTTACAGTAACAGGTCACAGCTACCTAATGACAATAAGGATAATTTTGAGGATAAAATATATAATCATATTTTACTGTGGGAATCAGAAGGCAGTGAAGGTGATAAATGGAAAGAATTTATTTTAAAAAACCTATATCCCTGGGCTCATGAAAACTGTGAAATCAATTTCAGGTTAAATTGCTCTTAATTGTTTATTAATATCTTCAAGACGTATTGACACATTGTTTATACATTTTTTAATACATCTTTAACTTTCAGGTCCCTTTTAATTCCAAATATATATTATAAAAAATTATTTTGCTGTGTGTTTCTCAGTATTGTTATTTCTGTAGGAAAAGTACAGCTTCCACAGTAGTGTGAGCAGTAAGAGAAGTGTGTGTTACATACTCTGCTATGGCTGCATCCATGAGGGCTGCAAGCCAGACTTCATAATCCATGAAAAAGATGCCTTATATAGAGCACAGTGCTAGGAAGTATTGACTCATCTTAGCAGACCAGTTAGGGGCAGGTGTGAGCTTCTGCTTGCTTGAATGTGAATCAGTTATAGCCAAGAAGTCATTAAATTTGTCTGTTATATTGCCTAAACTAACATTGTTTTCCTCTAAAAAGACATAAATAAATCATGCAGTCAAAAGTTGACTCCAATTTGAACTAAAAATACTATTTCAGAAAATATTAAATGCATAATTTCCTAAATTGGTTCAAAAAGAACCATTATTTTGATTCAAGCACAGTCAATATATTTTAAAATATTACTTTAATAAAACTATTCAAGTTCTATACAAAACAGCTTAAGCTATATCTGTGTTCTTTAATTAGAAGGCAACAAAATGAACTGTTCTCACAGGAATCGTTCTCTAAAAATCATTATCCTCTTTGCATTGTTTCCACAGCCCAGAATTTTTATCATATGTTGAATGTCTGCTAGCATTTAATACTCATTATTTGAAAGTAAATATCTTGAAGGGTTTCAGAAGTGATCCCAATGATATTCTTAGTCTTTAATGCAAGACCATGAATGAATGTTCTAGCCACTTTATTGTGAAGGGTAACCATATAAGAAATATGCAAAATTTCTAAAATGCATTGACAGATTGATTGATGAGACATGGTGAAACTGCTCAGAAGAACTGCGGACAATACAGTGTCATTGCCTACTAATAAACCGACTGGAAATACCAAAGGAACTGCAATCCAAGCCTGCAATATGAGTCTAGTCAATGCCCAGATTTCTACTTTTATTGATTTTTAGAAATGATCATCTGTTCCAGCTTGGGGCTGACTGTCAGCATGGGACTGAAACTGTTATCTGTGATAACCTTTTGCTGAGGAAAACAATGAACTGAAAAATGTCTCAGTCACCTTTAATCACCATTTACTCTTCAGTTTCTACACAGGAATGCATTAAGCCACAACAAGAGGTAGTTCAAGAACAGCTTTGGCCATCAAAACAGCCTGCTTTTGAAGCTGAACTCCAACACATTTTATTTCTCAGCCTTTTATGAGATGCCATGTTTCTTTTTTTAAATAATTTGATTAATCTAAACTGTATTTTAATCAATATAATAGCAAACAGTTCTGTGTGTTTTCTTCAAGCAGTCAAACAAGTTACTTAGTTCACCACCTCAAATTTGGGTGTTGCAATGTTTTAACCTGTACAGAATTCATCAAATGTCATACGACTTTTGATTTTGCCATGTTGCATTAAAAAGATTTGGGTTTTTGTTTGTTTTTTTTTGTTTTTTTAAAACAAATATTTTGTTTTTAAAAACAAAATCTCTGTGTTTTTCTTTTGTTTTCTGTTATTTTTATGGCTTATTATTGTCATGGTTTCACCCTAGCCAGCCTTTAAGCACCACACAACCGCTTGCTCACTTCCCCCAGCAGTAGGATCAGGGAGAGAATCGGAAGGGTAAAAGTTAGAAAACTTGTAGGTCAAGATAAAGGCAGTTTAATAGGGAAAGTATATGCCAAACAAGACATTAATTCACTCCTTCCCATGGGCAGTCAGGTGTTCAGCCATGTCTGGGAAAGCAGGACCCCATCATGTGTTCCAGTTCTCTGGGCAAACAAATGCCATCACTCCAAACATTCCCCCTTCCTCCTTCCTCCCCCTACTTTACATACTGAGTATGATGTCACATGATCTGGAATATCCCTTTAGTCAGTTTGGGTCATCTGTCCTGGATGTGTCTCCTCCCAACCTCCTGTGCACCTCCAATGTCCTAGACATGTGTCTGTGTGCCAAGTGTGGGAAGCAGAAAAGGCCTTGGCTCTGTGTGAGCCCTGCTCAACAACACAAACACCTCTGTATTATCAACCCTGTCTTCATCACAAATCCAAAACTCAGGCCCACACCAGCCACTGTGAAGAAAATTAACTCTACCCCAGTCCATACCAGCACATTTATTTATATTTATCCTACTGATTCTACTGAAATAAACTGACTTATTTCACTGTAATCAGCCTTAAACTTTGCCAAGGTTCAGGGAGCAGGAGATCCATTGTGAAAATAGAGAATTTTAACAGCCTCTTGGCAATATTCTTCCCCCTGTGCTGTGCTGTTTTATCAGAAGGTTAGTGAAGAGGAGTTTGACCTGATATCTGCAAAGAAAAGATTGGGTTTAAATCAGTTAGAGTCAAGCAACACTTGTATTTCACTTCGTGTAGATTTTTCTTTGTTTTTGAGTTTGTTCTGAGTCCCACCTGGATAGCTTTCACTTCCTAAAATGTCCCTTCCTAGATGTTTTCTTTTGTTGTAGAGCATGACCGGATCGCACACCAAAACCTTACTTAGTCATTTTCTACAAGCAAAACAGAACATATATTTGGCGAAAAACCTAACCTTTGTCCTAGAAAAGAAGACAGAGAAATATCTCTCTGGAAAGTGTTTGGGGGCAAGGATAGAAACCAAAGGGCTAAAGTCCTTGCTGTGAAGTAGGTCTGGCAGACTGATTCCAAGGCTTCCCCATAATATTAATTTCACATTTTCATCTTACTGAGTATTTGGACACAAAAGCATTTCCAAGACAGTGCAGCCTGTGATTTTCAGCACATGCCATAACCCAGGTAAAGTAGCCTCTCTTAGAGCTCATGACATGGAACTAAGGGCTAGATAAGCTGTCTTCCCCAATCTATCCTCTTCATCAACCCGAGAAGGATACTACTCTTTAAATGTGATAGCATGGGCTGGAATTTTGCCACATTTATGAGAAATATATAATTTTTATTTAGTTGGCAAATTAATTATGGCTTTAGATATTCACCCTTTTAATGCAGCACAGAGTAGATCTGTGTATGTATTCCCATAATAAAACCTTGGTTTAAGGTTTTCTATCTCAGGCATTGAAATGTAATTTAGATGCAACCTGCCATATGTGAATTTCATTTTGGGAAGAATGGGTTATATTGTTGTGACTATAGTGTGATTTGTTTCTTTTTCTAATTATTTATATGTTGGTTAAATGTTTCTTCCTCCTTTGCAACCACAGACACACACAAGAAATTGCCACATGCTATTTCATAAGAAATATAACCCTTTCAGTACAGAATACTACCTTCTGTTCTTCACAGAAAGAAATAAACTCCCTGGTTTAATGTATACTGTAATTGTTTTTCCTTAGAATAAGGATTATTATTTTATTATAGATCATCAGATATAATTGGTGTATTCATTTTACAACCAAAAAAGGAATCAATTTCTGTGTCTTTTCGACAAATGGAAATGCTGTCAAGAAGGTCTTTTCCATACAGTTGTGGTTGTTTGACCTTGGCTGGACACCAGGTGCCCACCAAGCTGCTCTATCACTTCCCATCTGGACAGGGAAGACATGGAAAATGAGTTGAAGGTTTAGATAAAGCAGTTTACAAAAGTGAAAACAAAATTTGCATGAACACAAACAAAGAGAAAAAATTTGGTTTATTCTCTGCCCAACATACAGATTTATACATGACTTGCATTCCATCAGGATGGGTGGTCAGGACAGGAAAAGCAGCACACTAGAGGGCTGGGCACTGACACAGGCCCAGCTGGGGTCATCATCACACTCTTCTTGCTCCTTACAAAATTCATTCTTTGTTGATTTACTGTCATTCCTGCTACTTTACTTCATGACACTTGGAGGTGGGCTTGTGATCGAGGGGTGACCATGGAGGCCATCACGCAGGTTATCCATGAATGTGAAACATGCTGCAATTCAGAGAGAGCCATGCAAGTGAAATTTCCTTGAAATAGATGGTGGCAGCTGGGTTACATAGAGCTTGGATAGATCAGCTTGGTGGGCAACTGGCATCCAGCTAAGGTCAAACCACCACACCAGTCAAGTCCCCTTTTTCCATTTTGAAATGGACAGGGGACACTGTTTGCTGCGCACTGAAGTGTTTCTTTGAATGAGTGAACAGCAAATTACAAGCAATCAGTAAATGTTGTATCATAAATCCTGATATGGATCATCATTAAATTCACAAGTAGTGAAACCAACCAGTATCTTCAATCACAGTAATTAATTTTGACCCCTAATTGAAAAGGAAAACTTACTGAAAAAAAAAAAAAAGAAATAAAAGGGATTATGTATGAACAAAGAATAAGAAAATCATTACTCTGACAATGGAATATGCCCTACTGAAGCTGATCTTGGAACATCAGAACTGATCTTGAATGGCAGAATGACACATATATATGTATTTTTTTTTATTATTTTTTAATCTTTCTTCCTATTTATTTTTCCCACTGAAAAATTTGAAAGGTAGATTTTCTTGGGGAAAATAAAAAACAGAAGTACAAAACCCTCCAAAATAAAACAAAACCAAACTTACCAAAACCCAGCAGTCAAGTCTCATTTTTATTTTTGATAATTGTAGTTGGGGTTCTTTTTGGTCAGCTTTTTCATGATCCGACTTGCAACAAGATTGTCACTGATGACAGGTGCTGTTTATTTATGAGCACTAAGCATTCTGCAAAGTCCATGATTTTTCTGTGTGGACTATGTTGACAAAAAAAAAGAATCCTCAAAGTTAGACACCCAGAAATTAAGTTTTTAAATTCTTAAAATGCAAAAACATGTCCTTCCTGTTAAACATGATCAAACTTTGCATTTTCTTTTAAAGCAAAAAGCATCTCTCACATGCCTGAATGTGGTACATTCAGGTGAGAATTTTGTGCCTGTATTGGTTTCAGCTAGGATAGAGTTTATTTTTTTCATAGTGGCTTGTGTGGGGCTGTGTTTTGGATTGGTACTGAAAACAGTGATGATAACACAAAGATGTTTCAAGTATTGCTGAGCAGGGCTTACAAAGAGTCAAGGCCTTTTCTGCTCCTCACACCATCCACCAGTGAGGGAGCCAGCAATACACAAGATGATGGGAAGGGACACTGCCAGGACAGCTGACTCCAAATGCCCAAAGGGCTATTCACAGAATCACAGAATTAACTAGGTTGGAAAAGACCTTCGAGATCATGGAGTCCAGCCTATGACCTAACACCACCTTTTATAATAAACCATGGGACATTCATCATAATGTATGATGGGGCCTTGCTTTCCTGGGGATGGCTGAGCACCTGCCTGCCCATGAGAAGTGATGAATGAATTCTTTGGTTTGCTTTGTCTGCATGTGCAACTTTTGCTTTCTCTATTAAACTGTGTTTATTTCAACACACAGCTTTTCTTTCTTTTACCCTTCCCTTTCTCTCCCCCATCCCACTGTGGGGAGAGTGACCAAGTAGCTGTTGGGACTGAGCTGTCAGTCAGGGTTAAACATGAGAGTGGTCCCCTGCCATTTCTATAGCTTTAAAAGTATTTTCAATATAAACATTTTCTTTGGCAAATTTTAGTGCTACACATGATTTTCTAGAGAGTGAAAGAGTTACCAAAATAAATTTTTGTACATGCTCAGATAAATTAGACATGTTAAATATAAACCTGGCTAATTAAATGGTCTTTTGTTCACTTCTATCTATCTATCTATCTATATTTGTACATTCAGCCTTTGAAATGCATCTCCTACAATACAATCCTCAGAGTAAACATCTAGAAAGCACAAAATGGCAAAGGGGGTGTAGGCATTACTGATATACTCATATGGATTCGGAAACAGCCAACATTATGTTGAGATAGATACATAGGTAGATAGATAGATAGATAGATAGATAGATAGATAGATAGATAGATAGAAATGCAGATAACTGCAAAGTGCTAGTGCCAATATTTATATATTCTTGAACACAGATGAGGATAGGATATGTATAACTGTACCATGTGTGCGTGAAATGTTTAATATGTCTATCACATATAATTTTAAACTTAATAGTGAAAGTTACATTAGCAGACAGCAACTGACAAATGTTTATACTTCCTTTATGCTTTGCATTTCTTCTATCAAGAAGTCCTCTTGCTAGCAAGCAGGATATATAACATGCATACACAAAACCTATCAAAATAATAAAACAAAAATTTGGCTGTCAAAATAAAGCAGAACTGTTGTGGAACAGAAGGAGGGATCAGAAACAGTCGCTGTTTGTGTACCAGCTTGTGCTTCGCAAGCTCTCTTGCAATTCTCATCTTACAGCTCCTCAGAAAAAAACAAACCAGAGCATCATAAACTTTTATAGTTACAAAGCAAGCACTTGAAAAGAGTGTAAGAGATACAGCAGTCTGCAGTACACCTGAACAGCAGTAGGAAAGTTTGTTTCACAAAAGCAATAGGTTAATTTATCTACTCAGTAGTTGCAATTTGAATGCTTGTAAGAACTGTTAAATGTGGAAACTGATGCATATTAAGTGCAGCACTGTTTTGGTGTTCTAAGTTGACCAGGAAAATGCTCTCTGTGGTCTTGCTCAAGCTCCACAGCCACTTACCAGCAGTAAACCCTGAAGAGCTATGTGAGACTGTGCCCTGAATGAGACACCTTTGCACAGTTTACAGTGGGCAGCTCCTGATTCTGCCTGTCATGTCACCAACTACTTTCATTTTGGTCAAAACTGAATGAACTTCTCATCCTATGGTCTTAACCTTCAAGATAGAAAGAAATATTTTAAACACTTTCCTAGTTATTCTAAAATGTTTTATTCATCAAGAAATAATATTAAGCCATAATATCAAAGAAAATATAAGTTCAGTCTGCTAATTGTTGTTCACCTGTTGTGATGAACAGAAGGGGTTCCTCATTACCTTATTGCCAGAATACAGACCTTTCTGCCACTAAGTGGCCTTCTTATATCTACTTAAGCAGCAACCTTTGCAAAAAAATTTAATAAATACTAAAAGATGAGAAAAAAAAGCACCACCCACTGGCTAGATAAATTTGATAGGAACTTCTGTAAAAATTGTCTTGTAAAAGTCTGTAATGTGCTTTAAGAAGCAATCAAGTTACATCCTAATCACAGGAAAAGGTACTGTTGCCATGATTACCTGCACTTATCAAATATATTATTTCTAAATTTGATGAGTGAGTTTCTTCAAGTATTTTTTTGACAGGTTCAGCTGTGGACTGCAGTGGGGCCACTGGAGACACTGGAACCAACTGTGTCCAGCATGGGTCAGCTCCAGCCTCTCCACACAGGGGCTGACTCTGCACCCCTCAGTGTTGCTGCTGCCTTGGGTAGCTGTAAGTGGTACAATACTGCTTTCCCAAATTTGGTTATTTGTCAGCATTTGAGATGCTGGAATTTGTGCATTGCCAGAGCTCCTGTAACAGATTTTTTTGACTGAAACATGAGAGCACACCTAAAAAGCTGAACCCACAATACTGACTGTTACTTGGTTTTTCATTCAGCTGTGTCTCTTTCTGGCCATGAGAGTAAGCGGATGCACTGAAATGTGAGAAAAATATTCTTTACTATTGCTCTTGACTCATCCAGGAGGGTTGCTCATAATTTTCTCCTCTCTCCTACTCTTCTCTTGTTCCTTTCTGAAGACAGATCTAATTTTGAGGAGATTTCTTAACCACATTTCTGGGCTCAGGGGTCTAGTGATGAGGATTAATATCTGAAGGTGAATGTGAGAATCTAGTCCCTTATTTAATTAAATTGTGGTTGCTTAATTATCACAAACTATTTTATATTTCTACTTGTTTTTTAAATGATGGTCTATAAATCATAGTTCAAAATATTTTGGTCTTCTGTAATTTATCATACTTTGTATTTTTACTGAAGTGGAAAGATACTTAACAGATGAACTGGCTATGCCTTTATGATAATGACAGTCTTGGAAGAAAAATATTACTAGGAAACATAGAACAAGAAGGTTAATTAGCCTAATACTCATTATAATTATCACATTTCAATGTAGTTATAAAAAACATGCAGATTTATGTTACAGCAAGGTTTCTTATGTTACAGTTCATTATCTTTTGATGGGCTACAAATCAGTATGAACAGGTTGGTAAAACTGCCCCAAGAAAAAAAAAAATACAAATACAAAAATCCCCCAAAACACAAATATCATAAGTTCTTATTCACCTCTTGATATACATTACTAACTTCAAACATGAAAAATTTTATGTAAATACTAAAAAATCTTTTAGAAATAAATCAAATCAGTCTGGTAATAAAAATGTTTATTGAACCTTGTAGTAGACAATCTTTATTTTTTCTCCACAAACAGCATGTGGCTTATTGCATTTTATATGGGCTGGAATCCAATGGACAACACTATTTACTCAAAGCTACCATGAGCTACTCCCTGAATGAAAAACAAGTTAAATGACAGTACCTTCACTGACTTCTTGTTACTCAGAAGGGTCCCCAAACAATCTGATTATGAAGATGATAATAATGCAATAGGATAACCTGAAATGTGATGGCCTGTGGTTATCTCATGTGATCAGACATGAAAAACAGAGGTTAATTTTCTTTCTCTTTTTTGGCAATTTCCTTGATTAAAATGACTGGAATTTTCTCTCCTTATCACTTTCAAGATGAACAGCCTTTGCGAACTGAAATGATCGGCGATCATAAGTCACACATGAGGAAAATGCTGTGAACTTTTCAGCCTCTGGACTTATACCTATGTAATTACTAAGTCACCAAATAATGCCAATGAAGGCTTTATTACAAAAAGGCAAATCACAGTGGATAACATGCAATAAATCCTTATAAAAGAGTTCTCAGGATGTCTTTGATTATTCTTTCCAAGGAAGATTAAACTTCACATACAGCCACTGGTATCTTTATCTTTTTATGGAAAGGCTGAAGCAAATTGCTAACTGGAAAGAGGAGTTGAACAGTTCAACATAATGAGACTTTCAAACAGTAGCTCCAGGATGGATGGACAAAAGAGCTTGTGATTATGCTGATATATAACAGCAGCTCCAGATTTAGTGGCTGGTTACTTCAACTACTGTTGAAGAAGTAGGCAGGCAAGGAACTGCACAACTCTGAGCTTCTTATTAACACTCCAGCTTTGGGACAAATCTTAAATTCTCTGCTAAATTATGTAAATAATGTCAGAAATAAATCTTTCTAAGTATTGGAGTTGGGAGGATTTTAACCACTAACCACTCCACTCCTACCATTTCAGTGTTAGAATAAAATTAAAATTGGAGGCTCTCCTTACTCCTACTTAGCAAAAGACAACTCGATCTAGAATGGTTCCCAAAATTACTTGTGATGCTTCTCTCAGTATAGAACAGCATCCATTCTATGTCCGCACACCATAGCCCATATCTGTACCCTCATCTCTCTGCTCCAGATCTCAGGTTTGGAAAGCTGCTATCAGATCCATTTATTCGTTCACAGAGCTGGCTCCTGTCCAGCAGCAAGGATTTACCTTGTATATCGAAAATAATTCAGGACCCATATAGCAGTCTTGCAAGAAGGCCTCTTCCGCTCAAATTGTTCTTGAAACCAAATAACAGAAATAGACCCAGAGTTTTTGCTTTGAAAGATTCAGCCATTTGTGGTTCACATGCAGGCCACTTCTGAGACCTGAGATGGTCACAGATACCATGGTGATGATACTATGGCTTTCTTTCAGTGAAAAGTTTGGTTCAGAATTTTAGATTACAAGTATAACAAAGTATTTGATGATCTGCCCCAGATATTTTCTTGTTCACTTCCTCATGTTTGAAGCATCATCTTGCCATGATTCCATCAAATCCAGCAGCAGTGAGTTAATAAACATTTTCTACTTACAAACATCTCAGAATACTGCTACCTGATTCTGTACCACTATAGCATCTTCCTTTTCTTTCAAGGAAGCTTCTCAGGCGATGAGGAATGTTGTGAAATGGATGGAAGTTTCTGCTCAGGAAGACAACAGCTGACTGAGGAAGGTTCCCACAAGCATGAGACTCTTGCACACACCACAGTGATGTCTGCTGTGGAAATGAATCAACTGGATGGGTTGGGGCCTGCAGGGTGAGATTCGGACATGCAGAACACCAAAGTCTGCACCCCAAAGTGAGTGTGAACATTCCCATACCTTTTCTATGGACAACAAAACTATCTTCATCTGTGTTTCATCATTTTACACTAAGAAGAAATGGAAACTGTATGGAAGATTTTAAAATTTATTTTGCCTACTAACAATGCTGCTTATCTATCGTATTGCTTTGTTATGATTATTAGACAGTAGAAGCAAATGAACCCAAGAAAAATAAACTCTTTTTATGCACACGTATTTTGCAATGACCAGAAACAGTGAAACATACAGAAAATGTCATATTGAATGAACAGCCATTTCAAGATATAATGATCTTGAAAGAAAAAAATATTAATAAGATGCCAGCATTCTTTATGGAAGCAAATATTCATTTTTGATGCTGTTAGCTGTTATCCATCCCTTGATATAAAAAGCTTAATGATGCAGAGAAGTTTACACAAGCCTTTTGCAATAGTTTGTATTGGATCAATTGCCTAAATGTTGACACATATATGAAAACACAGGGGTGAGGAAATAAATTACTTCAGGTTAGAGTTGCCACAACAGAAATCTAAGGGTTCATCCAATCTTTAACAAATGTAATGGAAAACATTTAATTTTTTCTTTGTGCTTTACAATGTGTGTTAACTTTTGTTCCATTAAAAAGATTGTTTCTTTGGGTTGTTGTGTTGTTGTCATGGTTTAAGAATGGTACTCCTCAGTTTAGTCCCAAGGCTCTCCAAAGCCATGCAGTCACTCACTCACTCACTCCCTCACTTCTCTTCTTTCCCACCCTCACCCCCTCCCCACGGGTGGCCAGAGAGGAGAATTGGAGGCACAAAAGGCAAAGACCACGGGTTTATAAAAGCACAATTCACTGGAAACAGCAGTGATGTAACAAAATAAACAGTAACAGCAACAATATTAATAACAAATTGTATAAGAAAAGAAAAATTTTCACATGCAAAACCCATGACAATAAACAATACTGGATGGCTCCTCTGCCATGTTTTCTCAACCAGAAGGAACCCCTTTTCCTTGGAAGAGAGAGACTCCTTTTCCCCCACCCGTAACCATGACATCAGCTGGTATGGAATAGCTTCGGGGCCCTGGCTATGCCACCTCCGAGCTACTGCAAAATTAACCCTGTCCAGGTCAGAGCCAGGACAGATGAGCTGGTAGCTGCACATAGAGTGGGGTATAAGCATATGAAGGAACAAGAAATTGCATCTGAGAAAAAATGACAAATGTTTGTGCTGAGAAGCTTCTAGAGCGCTGTCACAGGTTAGCAAGCATAGTCCCGGAAGTGATGTTCTTGCAACGGGTTGCTTACAGCTTCCTCTGTGACCTGATAGAACCTATCAGCTGGCCAGTTTGAATATGGACAATTCTTTAAGCCACTTAAAGTTGTGACCACCTCTGTGATACACACTTAAGAATAGACAAACCCCCCACAGCTCTCTCTCGTTTCCGGTGCTGGGACAGGTGGCTGCGGGCCCTGTGCAGGGGCCAGCGGGCCCAGCCCAGGCCCTGCTCGGGCCAGGCCAGGCCGGGCCACGGCCATCCTGGAGCTGATGGGTCCTGGTCCACCTGCGGAACCCCCCCACAGCCCTGCTGTAGGCAGCCGGAGTGGCTCGGCTCCCCCCCCTCCACTGCGATAAGCCACAGTCCAGCTGCAAGGCCTAGGTGAGATTAACCCTTTTAGTGCTGTGAAAAGCTGAAAACCTGAGGGAAGAGAAAGAGGAGATGCTTAAAGCTGAAAGTCTGTTGTAAAACTATGATGTATCAGAGTACACATTGTAATTTCATGAAGGCATGGGGGGGTGGAGCGTTCAACTTGTTCTTGTAAGCAAAAGCACCTGCGCTGAGATAGGCAGATGCTGATGCAGCTGTAATTTCATGCGAAGTTTGAACAGGGAGAGATGGATGTGATGAGGACTTTTGCTCCAAATGGGAAAGGAGAAGACCTCAGTTCCTAGAGATGCTCCCAGAGATAGTCCTAAAGATGAATGTCATACATGAAATCCCTAATTAGCTTGGTCTTTGCATATTAAGTGCTTTAATTAATTAATTTTGAGTTGAATATATTTAAATTGAATGTTAAAATTAACCCATCAGCCCAGGTACACAAATCAAGTTTTATTATTATGGTTTTCACTTGTTCAAAGCAGTTTATTTGCACCCTTCCCAGTAAAAATTCTCCATTTAAAAGTTCCCCAGTTCAAATCCCTTTTCAAACATTAATCACTTGTACACCATAAGAGTTATCTTTCCTGTGCTTACTGTATATTTTTACAAGTGTTTTAAGATGTGTTGGATGTATTTTTTGGTGTTTTTACTTGTACTTTGGTTCCAAGGCAAATTTCAAAACCCCAGTTCCAACAAACAGCCCAGCCCCCATAGCCATTACCCTGTAGGCAAGTACCATAGCAACCTGAATTTTAATGACCCTTATCTCAACTAATACCACCCCTCTGACAAGGATGAGCCATTGGTGGACAGAGATAATCTGTCAGAGGGAAAACACCAATCACTTTAAACCTAAGGGGGCGGGCTGTGGGCGGGCTGTGGGAGGACTGGGGCGGAGCAAAGGCACTATAAAACAAGGAGCCAGAGAAAGACATGCCCCTTTTGTTCTCTCCAGCCTTGCTGAGGTAGAGGTCAGTGCTGGGAAAGCCTTACTCCTGTTAAGGAGCCTTTAGAGATATTTTTTTCTTTTGGACCAGCCAAAAGCCAGCCTAGCACTGTAAGCCCTTTTCTCTACCTGAGGTCCAGTGCTGTTTCAGCCAGAAGATCTAAAATCCCTGCGCTCCTGGGGCATACCATCTACCAAGCCATAGGATCCCAAATTTTTATATTTTGCTAGTTTTTGTAATTTTTCAATTTTTCTGTTTTTAATAAATTGTTTTAATTTTTAACTAAGAGTTGTCTCTTTTCTCACAATGAAGATGAGGAGGACCCTTTGCTCCCAGGGAAGGAGAAGGGCCTCTGTTCTTAGAGATGAAATGCTCCCAGGGAAGGGTGAAGAGAACTTTTGTTTCTGAATGGCTTACCCTTAAAATGTTACCCCAGTAATTTCAAGATTGGACCCTCGAAAGCAGTTGTGGGAAAAGCTGCAATTTGGGAAGGGACTCACATGCGAGCAGAGAACCAACCCGGGTGGCTGTCTTGTTGTGATAATGTTTTCATAGCATGGGCAAGAGAGACTCCTCTTCCTAAATGGACTGAACAAGGTTATTATGGAAGTGGTAACCAGACTGAACATCTCAAGGGTTGTCTTTTTACATTGTCAGTGGAAGAAGGGAGAAAGGTGGGGGGAGGAGAAGTGTTCTGAAGGTGTGGTATGATTTTTTTTCCTTCTTTTAGGTCTGTTAATAAACTTCTTTATATTCTTTCAAGTTTGGTGCCTGCTTTGCATTTCTCCTAATTCTTATCTCACAGAAGATAAACAGTAATGAGTATTTTGGACCAAACCACTATAAGCATGAGGGTAGGATATCCATGAAGATGTGATATTGAGAGTGTGAGAAACACAGCCAGCACTGACTTAGCACAGTAGAGAACAGGAAAAGTCTCAGTAGATCAAGGTGCTCTAGCAAGGCATCAGAGGAAGCACAATGAAAAATACTACCAGGGGATGCAGAAAGATGTATGTAATGTCTTCTGCAAACCAGAAAGTTTCCAAAAGACTGCTGGCACACATGGGAATCTGTAAAAAAGTAGTAGCGATGATGGAAACAGAGAGAGAAGAATGACCCTCCCTCACTGGATCACTTTTTCCAGCTGTCTTTTATTCCATGAAAGAGATTCTGTCAGCAGGATGCAAAAAATTTAAAGCAGAGAATAATTATTTATTCACTAATATATGCAGTAGGTAGGTAGGATGACCATGTTGCTCTGCCAAGCATTAGCATAGTTGCTCTGAACATCTCCCCACTACATTTTGCATTCTGCTCTTCTGACTGGACTGTCAAGTAGTTTAATTTCATAGTCAATTTCCAGCCTCTTCTCATCACTGGATCCTACTCCTTGTCTTAGATTTTCTAAATATTCTAGATATTCTAAATATTACTAAATATCCACCAGCTCTCCTAACTCCCCATTAAGGCTTCCTGTTTTAGATGTCTTTTCCAATTTGTCTCATTAGATACTTGCTGAGTCTTCCCTTATTCCACACTTGACACTTTCTTGCTCGCACTGGTTAAAGATAATTTCATTAAATGTTTTGGTGACTACTGTGGCAGACTTCTGTGAAGGCAGGAAGAGAGGATGCGGACAGAGAGGAAACTGGCAGTTTTTTAAGAAACCATCTGGTAGTGCCCTACTCCTGACCATTCCTACTGTAGCTGGGGCTGTAGAGCTTTCTGAGGAGACCTTAGTCAGGCTCTGGAAAATAGTCCCTGAGCTAAAACATGGGAGATTTCTGAGAATATATAAAATATCTAAGGCTGTTTGATGAGGGCTACATTTGCTGTAAAAACAGCTGCTGTTTACATTGCTTCTTCTGAAGAATGCGAATCCAGTCAATGTGATTAGATGCTATCATCTGCTATAAAAGAGTATCTGTGATATGCTTCATGACAGAGGGCAGCAGTTCTCTTGTCCAAACACAGACATCCACCTAACATGCTCGAGGTTGCCTGAAAAATCTTCACAGGGCTCTGTCAATTATTAAGGTTCTTTAGAAATTCCTCTGCCCGAATTAAGGTGCAAATGAGACCATATGCCAGTCAATAGTATGGGTTTTATTTGATGGTAAATATGGGACAGAGAGAAAGAAAGAAAGAAGTAGAAAAATGGGGGGGGGGGAGGGGACAAAAAGAGAGTGACAGGGACAGAATAAGGAAAATATCACCACTCCATGGATCCCAACAGTATTCAACTGATCCTCTCCAGCTGGTCTTCTTGGTGGTGAAGATCCCACCCAAAAGCATAGAACCCGATGGGTTAATGTACCTTCAAGGCTGGTAGCAATGTCCAGGCAGGTCCCCCTGGGGAGGGGGACAGTCTCTTACAGCAGACTCTGGATCTGTTGCGTCACGTGCAGTCCTGTGGTGCAAAGCCTCTGGGGAGCACTTTTTGGGGGGGTTATGACTCCCCCTCAGCTGTGTCTCCCGAGAATGTCCTGTGGATGTGGCCTGTGGGGCTGGGGGTTCCACAGCTGGGCCGGTTTGTGTGACAGAGGATGGGTGTTCAGCGTCTCTGACCAGAGGTTACACCACGTACACTCCTCCTCCCCTCTCAGCTGGAGGCGGAGTCTGTGCAAACCTGGCTTGTGCGAGCTGTGCTCTCCCCCCACCCCAAACTCAAGTGGGGATAGTTGCAGCTGGTGGCTTTGGCCTTTTGTGGATGCAAACCTTTCCCTCAGCCTGAGATGATTGAACAATAGGTTTCCCTTTATCTAATCAGCAGTTTGATTTGCAGGCCAAAGTCCCAGTCTTCAGAGAAGCTTATTTGGTTGTAGCTTCTTTATAATGAGCAAAACTTTATATCAACATTTGAGGGATGAACTATTTTCAGTCTCTGACAGGCTGGCAGACAGCCAGGAGAAGACCCACATCCTTGTGGAGAACAAGCTGGTTGTACGCTAATGGTGCAGAGAATCTTAGCGGCACTATGTTTAGGCACTTGAGCTGGCTAAAATGCTTCCTAATGATCCCTTATCTGTGAACTACTTTTTGCAGTGTTGAGAAGAGTCTGCTGTAATCATTGAGGAATAAATTGTACTTTGTGTATTTTTGCTTTTATTGCATCTGTTATCTGTTTAGCTCTTTTCCTCTTGCAAGAAATGTTATCCAAAAATCTCTGTGTTCTTTAGTGATTCAGACTTTTCTATGCAATTTAAGTTTCCAAATGTTTTTTTCTTATTGATAAAATCTTTAAATAAATAAAAATATCTATTCATTTCTTTGCAAATCCTAGACAGCATTTTATTTTTCTTTTAAAGAAACAGGTATCTCAAGGGATGAAACAAAGAACTTTTTGCAAACAGACCAGTTACAATCCAAACTGAGTATGTTAAAATGTAGTGCAACGAAATGTGACAGGAATAAGAATAGGGGAAATGCAATATGATGCAACAGGAATAAAATAACCCAACAAGACTTAAGACAGTCTTGCATGCAGCTTCATTAATTTCATAAATTTTCTGTAGTGACCCTGTTATCGATCATACAGATATAGGTGTGTTGACTACATAAAATCACATTAGGGCTACAAATAGCAAGGAATTAGGATCTTAAAACTGTGTTTCCATGTAAGTTTCTACTTTAGTGTTAGCTTAAATAATGCTGTGTCCTCATGTGTCAGGACAAGTACTGATATGAGGAAACAGTTTAGGGGTTTCATACAGTCGAAAAATATTGCTGCAAATAGAGGTGTTATTTTGCAGCTAGTCTAGCTACTTTTTGTCCAGTGGCACTCCGAGCATGGCTGCATAAACAAGTGTTCCCACATATTTTTCTTTTCTTAATGGACAAAACTCACAAACAATGACAAACAAGCAAACAAAAAAAAATCAACAAAGAAGACTAAACCAAAAAAAAAACCCAAAACAACAAAAACCAACCCCAAACCCCAAACACAAAAAAACACCTTTTGATGATTTCCCTGATTTCCCTTTAATGTACTGGAGGTTACAGTGAGACTGGTTTGCTAAAAATCTGTAAAGTTTAAAACCAATTATTTATGTATTTCATCTGTTTGACCATATTGAATATGGGAATAAAAATTTATGTACGTTGATGACTGATCAATGATATAATCCAGTCTGATATTGTGAGATACAAGTAAATAAGTAGGCACAGAAGATTTGGTTACAACAAACATATTTGAAGAGGGGTAGCTTCACTTTTCCTTTTTTTCCCACTTGATTATACCTTTGCATTTCTTCTTACTCTGTATCTTTTATGCTTGCTGGGTTTTTTGTATTAGTCTTCTTCCATTGTATCTTTGCAACTCAACCACCTGCATCTCTCTTTCATTCCCCTCACTGCTGACTTTCCACATGCTAAGCCTTTTGTGTATGACTTAGTTTTTCTAATATAAAAATTCCTGCCAAGATTATGAAAGAAAGAGGTCTGGTTTTAAGGGAAAAAAGAGACAAGCAATACACCTCAGTTTAGTGCAGAGATTTCATTCGTTATCATCTTTATATGACTATTTTTCATATGTGAGATCAGATTAGCAGAAGATAGAGTTGGAAATGTAGGCAGAGGGAAGCTACTCCTTGTGATAACTTCCCTTTTAAAAGCATCAGTTTTTGAAAGCAGCTTTTTAAGCTATTAAGAAGCTGGAAAGTGAAGTTCTGGCCCTGTGAAATCTTCTGTTAACCTTCTCTTATTGAGGGCAAATAAAGGACATATTTCTGGATCTTTACCTACTACCCTGGCCTTATGGATGAGTTTCTTAAGAGAATTTGATTAGCTCCACCATTGGAAACCTTTTGGTCCAACTAATGAGCAGCTTTAAGGATCCATAGTAATGACATAAATTATTTGAACTATTTTTAAATAGTGCTCCTGGGAATACTCTTCCCAGGCAACAATTATGTGCAGAGTTAGCAGTTGTACCAAATTGCAAGGGCAGTCTAAACTGTTAGCATATTTTCAGATTCCTATTTCATCCTGTGTGACTGAGGAAACTATTATTGATACTGTACTGCATGAATGGAATATGCAGGTAGAACAGGGAAACACTATAGGAGAGACAACTGCACTCACACCTGATAAGAATAGAATCGTCTTGATTCTCCTGAGCCTTACTGTGCAGTTTAAGTACCTAGGTGGTTAGTTAAGGTTTTCCAAAGTTCGAAATCCATGTTTCTGCTTGTAGAAAATTGCTTCATTTAAAAAACTGTATTTTAAAGAGAAAAATGTATTAGGCAGTGTCTTTCAGAGCATGTAACACTCAGTGGAAAATGCTATACTCTGTCTGGGTTGTCTTTCCAAATTGCGTCTTATTGCATTACTCTGATTCAAGAAGTTTTATAGATAACAGAGGCAAAAATGCCCATGAATACTGATTTAAGATTGAAAAATAAAATAAAATTACAATACATTCTGGATTATTTTTGAAAATTATCTGATATATTTTTTGCCAAGTATGTCTACCTTCCAAAAAATTGTGTTTTAGTTTTCCTGTATTATGGTATGCAAGATACTTTAAAACATTTCTCCTCCTTGATGTTGTAAGAGGAAGAAAAAACTCTCTACTCTAGATTACGGCTTCAAAGCTAAATGGCAGCACTTACACCAAAGCTCCACCTGGAAACCAGGAACCCACCTTAAAACAGACGAAGTTAAGACTTACAGCACACATCAGTGAGAACAAGTGTGGCTACACATCCCTAATACCATTTGTTACTTTATCACTGATTTCATTCATTAAACAATAACCTCAGTTTGCAATCCAAACTGCCATTTGTGACCTGCATCTCTCTTTTCTTAATTCCCTCATGCTTTAGTCGGTTAGAGAAGAGGTCTAGACTATTATTCTATTTATGACACTTGTGAAGAATGAGCACCTTTTGGAAGAAAGAGAAACCTGGAAAACATCTAGTGATATTTCTCCAGTGTACTTTGCTGGTCTCTAGTGATTTATGGCTGAGACTGCCTGAATCTTATCCACATTTTTGTGATCTAATAATCCTTTCTCTCCACACTCCCTGTTCTGTTTTTGTTGGTGATGGTGGTTATTTGTATTATGTGTGTGTATGGTTTGTTTCTGTTTAATTTGTTTACCTTTTTTGATGACTTGGTTTTTTGGGTTTGGTTCACCTTTTGAACCTTCATACAATTTTAGCACTTTAAACATCGTTTTGCCTAACTGTGGCTACGTATTATGTGAAGGGTACCTTGTTTGTTGGAAGCCTTCCCTCCCACACTCCTTTGTTGTATCGGTCAATTGCAAGGATAATGAACACATGCTTAAAAAAAACTATTGCATTTTTCAGAACTCAGCATGAAGAATATACTGTGAAAACATCTGTGTGCTGTGGGAGTAAATAATTGGATGACTGTGCAGATTTGGGTTGGTTTTCTGGTTGTGCTTTATCCAATTCCAAACAATTGGCATCAGCTTGGGTACAGGCACTGAGATGTCATGGTGTGAGTCTGTGCAGCACTTTTCTGGGACACAGGGGATCATCTGCAGCCCGGCATGCACAAATATTTTCAACCTACATTAAAGCACTTTACCTGCTCTGGGGACTAACACAATACAAGAAGAATAGGAGCAGCCTTTGGGCAAAATAAAGGGCTGTTTTAACTCTTAGTAGTTCCCTGTATTTCCATTTCCTCCAGAAAGAAAAACTTTTTCACTAGGAGTTGTTCTGTCTTTTCCTTTTTCTACCAACATGCCAACGAAGAAGATGAAATGCATTAATGCCTGTGTAGCATTATTTTATAAGTATCAAATGAAGCATGTTTTTTATGATAATGTATATATGACTATATGTTCACAGGTAGGTCTCTTCTCTGGTGTTTTTTGCCTTTAATGTTCTATTCTGAAAAATTTATAAAGACTTGGGATTTCAAAGGAGTCTGACTTATGCTTCAAGTTTATATTTAGAGGTAGTGATACATGGGGTTTAGGTCCTTTGGGATCCCATGGAGAGACAGAAGACAAGTATGGTCTCCCAGATGTATTCAAAGGGATCATAAATGACAGGTTAATTTTCAGAATATTGGATTTAGGAATACAAAGGCACTTTTTATCCCAAGATCTAGCTTCAAAAAGAGGTAAATGGGGTATAGGAAAAAATTCAAGGGTGTATAGAGAAGTTGTTTTTTCTATTTATCTATGAAAAATGCTTAAGGTGAGATCCTTGTATTCATGAAGTTATATGAAAGGGTTTTTTTTAAGCACAGAATTTCCAGGTCATGAATACTAGGAGTATTTGAGGACAGAAAGTCCTAGAAATAGGTTGATTCATCCAAGCAAATCATGAATGGATTATTACCAGCAAGCTAAAAGTATCATAGATTATATGTACTGCAAATGCATTTAGAGGGAAAAAAAAAGTAATAAAAAAAAGAGAAAAAATAAAGAAAAATAAAGAAAAAATAACAATCAGCATTTGTAACCTCACTATTAGTCAGGTAGCTTTCTTTACTCTCTTCATTTTTGGTGGTGTTGTTGATAATAATTTTTAAGGAAAAAACCCCACCGCTATTATTTAAAGAAGCAATCAATTTGCTGTAGTCAGGGTACTTTTATTTTGAAGGATTTTCTCCTGCCTGTCAAAGAAATATCAAAATGGGCTGGATGTGTCTGCTGGCATGTCAGTGACAGTAGAGTGACAGTACAGACACCTGCAGCTTATCTGTATGAGCAAGAAAAGGCTACTGCAACAAAGTCTTCTGAGGAATTTCTGAAAGCAAGCTCTGTTCCAGAGGTTAGTACAGAGCCAGGAACAAATCCAGGTTAAAGAAATACAGAACAACAAGAAAAGTAGTCCTTGGCATACTACAGTAGGTAATAGTTCTGCAATAATACAGCATATCTGGAAAAAATATAAATGCAAAATGCAAGCTTCCAAGTTTAGATTTCTAAATAATGTCATAAACAACCAGCACAGAAAGAGGACAAGAGTACATCTTTCTGCCAGCTGGTGTATTTTTAGGTATGCTAACGGTGTGCTGTGGAGGTTGCCCAAGTGCACTGCACCCTGAGCAATACACATTATGCAACTAAGCAAGAGAAGAGTTGAATGTGACTCCTCACATTGTTAGAAGCCAGAAGCCCTAGATACAGGCCAAAATTACATTAAATAACACAGACCCTCTGCAAACATTATAAAATAATAAGTAGGGGACTGTTGTGTAATGTGGTGAGTATGTTTTCTGGACCTAGTGCCAGCATTTGAAGGGCAGATGTGGGATCAAGCTATTTTTTTCTGTAGTTTTCTTTTGAGTATTGAACCAGTCTATGTCAAAATTTAATTTGTGGAAATCCTATGCCCATTGTGAACCATTTGGACTTAATTATGGATGTTTGTTGATCCCCTGGAATTCTATTTTTTTTTTCAAATAGTAAGAGTTGGAGTTAAGAAATAACCCTTTAAACAAAGGCCATCTATGCTGGACTGAGTTCCGTTCTGCTACTTTTCCTATCTTCTAGTCTGGAGCGGGAAAATATTTCAGAACAGAGTTTGTCATGAAACAGTTGCTCAAAGGACATTTTCTCTGTCCAAATAACCTTGAGGTTTCAATTGGGGAATTTAATCTATAGCACTTGTCCTTTTAGAGTAATAAAAGGTGTGTATGAAGTCTGTTTAGATCAGCAAACACTAACTGCGTACTCAAGCTTCTAATGCATGCACTAGATTACAAGCAATGGGTAGAAAGACATAACCTTGTCATGGGTCAGCTGTCAGCTTGGCTGCTTACTGACATGTGTACAGAGAGAGATGCCTGTGCTTGTGCAGGGGAGTTGTCATGCTTGCCTTCTGCCTTGCGTACATCTCACCTGTCCAGAGGGAATACGTCCCACACTGCAACCTGAAAATTCAAAGCAGGAGAGATGAGTTCAGTGTAGCTCAAATGGGGACATGAAAGTAGGATCAGATTGGTTCATTTTAGTTATGCTGGGAGTTGCTTCTATTGAGGATTTGAAGCAAACCACTGGTGAGCTCCCCAGTGTGGTTGTGCAAAACATTCCTGTGGTTGTGGTTTTCAGTGCCTTCACAGAGAAATGAAGGACAGACACAGGAGCTGATGAACTGTCTGTGAGATCAGGTTAGGAAAGTAGGAATTACACTGGTAATTAAATCCAAAATTGAAAATGAGCTTCAATTTTTTTTTTTTTTTAATGTGAAAATAAACCCTGTGTTCACACACAACACCATGAGGGGGCAGAGAGGGCAATTTCCAGAGAAGCTAAGTAGACAGTTCAATGTAGTTGAGTGGGTTTCAAAATAATTATACAAAAATTGATTGAGCTGAATTGAAACTAATTGAAATCTGATTTAAATCGTAATAATTTTTGTTTTGCTTGTCTCCTTCATAGTTATATATGCAAGACTGTTCATGAGCAGCTGTTTACAGTAAATGTTTCAGACGTCACAATTCTGAAAGATTTTTACTTGTATGTACTCTTCCCCCTTCTCTTCTCATTTACACTATAAATCATCATCATTCTGACCACAGTACTCGCAAGCTGGAATCAGAATTTTTTCTATTATCAGTAGTCATTTTCTTCCTATGACTCCATGATTTTGTAGGCTATTATTTAATTTCTGTTTGCACAACCCATGATAATAAAGGAGGACTGAATTTGGGAGGAATGACACTCTTTCTCAACTTCCGAGAAATCCAGAACATTTTGCTGAGCATTAGAGGCTGGTATTTTTCAGTGTGACTTGAAGGCCGTAGCCCATCCACAAGATATAAGCATCCACCTGGCTGCTGGTTTTCTGGACAAAATTGGAACAGGTGTTTGGAAAGCAGATTTTACACTGAAAGCCAAATCTGTTTCCTTGTGAATGGCTTGGCAATGAGCAAGTTGCAGATGTAACAGGAGTGGGCATCACAAGTCTGCAGACACACCTCCTCCCAAGCCTGCACAGCCCAGCACAGAGTCAAGTACTGCCTCCTCTTATGCAGGGGAGGGGAGTCCAAAATTGAGATTCATCTCTCCCTGCTGTTGAGGTTGGACCAGTTTGTAAAAACAGTAGTGAGATGCTTCACTGCAGTCATCCAGGCTTACTGTGCTGAACAAAATCACATCTCTTGGATAATACTTCAGCTCAGATGACTCAGAGACACTGAGAATGCTGAAAATATGGGACTACAATACAGCACATAATTCTGGTCAGCACACAGTACATTGTATTCCAAAAAATGTTACCTAGTACACAATATCTCCATCTATGTATATATGGAGAAAGATAGCTCAGGAAGCACAAGCTTTTTTGCTGCAAACATGGAATCACCTCTTCCAGATAAGCCCTGTCAGTTCCTTAAGAAGTGATGAGCTGGTTTTGGATGCCTGTCCACTAAATGTACAAGGCAAACAGTTCATACCCTCATATTTGCAGAAGGAATTGTGCACATGTATATATAAACTAAAGATGCCAATGTTTTCCTTAAATATAAATAGTTTTGTCACATAAAGTAGGATGACACCATATTTGCCTGAAATTAAGGTAGGCCCTTAACAAAGGGGCTTCTAAGACCACATGAAGGTGCTTAAGGATCAGATCTCAAGTGCATATTTCCCAAATGCATTGGTCATTGATAGTGTAGGTAAGATGTGAAATGCAACAAATCAGGTGAGTTCACAACAGCTCGGCACGTCTAAAGAGGAAGCAGACCTTTATGATTTTGACCCAGAAAAGAAAATTAGCATTTCTTAAGTTGTACCTTCTCCTTTGCAGTTAATAATTTCAAGCTCTCTAGAGACCCTCTGACTTCCTCCCAGATCTTCACATTGCATCCAGTCAAGGAAAAAAAAGCTACACATGAATGAACAGACATCATTAGCCAACACTGTTCACATATTAGCTTTTCTAAATATTTAAAATGTTAAATGCCCTCACTGTCCACATACATGTTAACAACTTCACAAATATGCCTATATCAAGTAAGTCAAATAAACTGAGATCTGTTTGC
This sequence comes from Aphelocoma coerulescens, assembly GCF_041296385.1. Classification (NCBI taxonomy): domain Eukaryota; kingdom Metazoa; phylum Chordata; class Aves; order Passeriformes; family Corvidae; genus Aphelocoma; species Aphelocoma coerulescens. Next base: position 88,533,705 of record NC_091015.1, read on the forward strand.
AAAAAGAAGACTACGTCCATATATTGGTGGAACAATTTGGAACAATTGCTTGATTAATCAAACTGCATTCATTAATATTGTTAAATGAGTTATCCCTTTCTGTAGGTCTGACTCATCTGGGTTTATTTTGTTTGTTTGGGGTTTTTCTTATGTAGAAGCAAAATATAGTTTGCTTTCAAGAGAAGATGAACCTTGCAGATTTAAGTCAAAGCAGTGGATCCTGCTGGTTTTGTAATATAATTGTAATATCTTGTGTGAAACTTGAGAATTGGATCCCAGTATGGATGTGAATTAAAATCTACTCACCACAACCCATTTGAAACAAGCTTGCTACACTTTTCCCAATTGTCACTGTAAGTAATTTTTTTAACACAGTAAACCTTGTACTAGCATGATTGCTGTATTTCCACTTTCCAGCCTTGCCTAACCTCTCATTTAGAAGGGCAATATATGCATTATTTTCCCCTTTTCTTTGCAGATTAGGGATATAAACATGATTATTTTCTTTTCTTTTCAGATTAAGAAAATAATCAGAACTCATTGTAGCTAGCAGTGATAAGCCAAAGAGAAAAAAGGTAGATGATGTTTGGGTTTTTTTAAGCTACAATTATTAATCTTGGACTGATAGTATGCTTTTTGACATTTCCTTAAATGTCTACACACTATAATTTTCCTTCCTTCCTACAGCATTTTTCCCCTGCTTTTTTCTCTCCTTTCTCCTCCCATCACCATCTCCACTTCCATAATACAGAAAATATCTTCTACACTTAGCTTTTCAGGTTTTTCATTTGTCATTTTGTATAATAAGATTAGATTTCATAGTCTAAAAAGGGTAAGCCTACAGGTATATACTGATAAAGAAAGTTCAACTAAAGAGAGTGTATTTTGGTCTCTTCTCTCTCAAGCAAACAAAATATATAATTTAGCCCTGTAAGAAAAATAGAATTTACTTCTTTTGGGAAACATGAGCATACTGTAATATGTATATATGTATTTAGAATATATATATATTCTAGATAATAATAAAAATAATTAATTTTAAGTTTTCTTAAATACTTAAATAATAATATTTAATTAATAATAATTAATTATAATAATAAAATGTCTTAAAATATCCTTGATAATTAAAAAAATGTAGCCCTACAGTTCATTAAGGGTTTTGTACATATTTCCTGGCCAGAGGTCCTAAGAAATAAATAATAAAGTTAATTCAAATCCTTATTGGCCATATAATCCTAGTGAAGGCAACAGAGCTGGAATAACTAGAGAAACAGAACTTATGAAAAAACATTGTGGCTGAAATTTTTTAATATGGTGGCAAATAGACACTAAGAAGGGCAAAAAAAATTCCCTTTTTGTCTGTCAGAGTAGCCTTTTTGAAAGTGATGCTTCCCATTGCAATCATCAAGATACCACCTGTTCATCTTACATGCCTTCAGCCTGCATAATGAGTAGTACAGCTGAAGTATAAAAAGACTACTATATCATGGGTTATATGTGTTAACTTTGCAGTTTGCATATAATAAAATTAACTTCTTTTTTTTTTCTATAAAAGCAAAGGTAAAGTAGCTGTTTTGTGTGTCTTTCTGATTGTCTATCTCCTTCAAATCTTTTATCTAAATGGACAAATATGAAGGAACATTGTCTCAAGCATTATGATTTCATTTAATTTATAGAAAAATTCCTGAATAGTCTTTCACAGAAAAGCCTGAACCAGTATACTCATGAAAAAAAGAACATGTAACTTCCAGTCCTTTCAGAACCCTGATATCCCATTTCTTTCTAATTATGCAACACATCCATCAAGGTGTGTCTTCCTCCCTGTAACAAATGAGTCTCTTATACCGTCTGCCATGTACAGTAAAATTCTTTGAGTTCTTTGAAACACCAGATACTGAGACCATTTCAAAGCATGGAAACCTTATACTGTATATGGGCTTACAATCTTAGATTACCTTAATAAATTATTTTTTAATGTTATAAATCTATTGAAAATGTCAGATTATGTGTACCTGAGGTGAAAATTTAGAGTTGACCTACATAAGTACTAACTATAACCTTGTGTACCTTTTACATGTATATCATGCAATTTAAAGCAAATGGGTTGATGTAGATGAATACTCGTCAAAGATGCCAGAGAATAAGTGACTATGGACAACTTAATCATATTCCTTAATACTATTTAGAATATAATAAAATATTTCAGTTGGAATGGAATAATGATCATCTAGTCCAACTGTCTTACCACTTCATGGCTGTCCAAAAGTTAAAGCATGTAATTTAATCATTATGCGAATGCTTTTTCAACACTGGAAATGTTTAGGGCATTCACCCCCTTTCTAAGAAACCTGCTCCAGGGTTTGATTACCCTCTCAGTAAAGAAATGCTTCATTTTAAAGAAATGCTATGTCCAGTCTAAGCCTCCCCTGGCACACTTTGAACCATATCCACATATCCTATCCCTGGATACCATGGAGAAGAGCTCAGCACCTCCCTCTCCCCTCCCTCTCCTGAAGAAGTTGCAGAGAGCCAGGAGGTCATCCCTCAGCCTCCTTTTTTCCAAACTAGACAAGCCCAGAGTCCTTATCTGCTCCTCATAGGACATTCTTTCCACCTTTTTTACCAGCCTTGTTACTTTCCTCTGGACACATTCAAGGACTTTCACATCCTTCTTAAATTGTGGGGCCCAGACTTACACACATTACTCAAGATGAGGACATACCAATGCTGAATAGAGAGGGATAATCAACTTTGTTGACCAGCAGGTTACACTGAGTTTGATGCATCCGGGTGCAGTTTTCCATCTTTTTCAGAACCCCTGGCAGATATCATTCAACTGAGAAAGAGATTGTATACTCTAGAAAGAAGTTTAGATAGAAGTTTAAGTGTTTGTGTTGTGGCTGTTATAATCAAAACATTTGTATTTCTTAAGAGTTGCATATCAGCACTGAAAAGAGTCTAGGCATAATTATGCCTTGTGGAGCTAAGATGTCAGGGTTCCTATAAGTAATTCATGATGGGATCTTGTCTAAAAAATCTTGTCTTTTATTTCTAAAAATAGAATCCATTTCTTATCCCAAAAATTTACATTTTATTTTGCAAATGCAAACAAATCACAGAGCATTTCCATTGGTATTCAGTGACAGTAGACATGCTTTAACCACTGAAGTCTCTGCGGCTGGTTCAAGCAGATTTAAGGAAATATTTTACAGCATTTGCATTTTTCTCAATTTTTCACTTCACCTGAATTCAACAACGTTCTCACGAAAGAAGTTGAGGTCAGCCAGTTTGCATGTCTTTTGTACAAATAGCTCCCAGACATAATTTTGTTTACAAAAAGCTTTATATAAGTGTTAAAAATAGAGGCACATTTATCACTTTGGGGTAACTAAAAGAAAGAGCAAGGATATGATTTTAACAGTGTTCTTAAAGGGGCTAGCTAGAGTTAAATTTTGGTATACATTGTAAATTTTGATGCGTGGCCAGAAACAATGCAAAATCTATGGATTCATTAAAAAGAATAAATTGGCACTAACAGAAGAAACAAATTGATTTCTGGTCTGCTGCCTGTGCCATTGAAATATGTTTGTTAATTACGGATAATATCCTTTGTGCTCCACTTCTTCCACTTCTTGACTGGCTGATGTAGAAGCTTTTTAACCTGTGTTTTTTGTTGGGTTTTTTTCAAAGACAACTTGAATATCTCATTTCCATTTTATGTGGTTGGCTCCCAGTGCTGTTCCTATACCACTTGAAGCACATCTTTCACTTTTATGTGTGTGAAAGCTGATGCTTTGGTAAATAGAACTTGTGAGGCTGACTATGCTGTCCTGTGTCTTGAGAGTTGATTCAAGAGCAGAGTAGTATATTTGCCCTTCATGTCTTCCAAACAGCACATGGGGAAGGGCAATCCAAGTGCTACTGAGGTACCCTGTGCTCCAAAGGGAATACCAGCTGTCTGAGCATACCCACTAGTTCAGTCACTGCCAAGCAGTTAGGATGTTGCCACACACCTTGAGACAGACTGCTCATACGCACCCTGGAAGAATTTTTGAAGACTTAATTGTAGCTCTTTTGGTAATTCCAAGAAATTCTAGTCTTGCACTGAGATTCCATCATGCTAGTTAATGATGTAGTTGGAAAATAAGTTAAGGCATCTGTCCTAGGGTTAATTCCTCTTATAAACTTAAGCTAATTTTGAGATTTCCACTGGGACAGGTAAGAAGGTTTTTATGTCGCCACAACTCAACATTTAAAGCTTGAGTGAGATTAATCTCTTCCAGGCTGGCCATGTCAAAGTTTAAAATTCATTAAGAGCTTAATTGTTGCTACTTTTATGTCTGAGTCAATACAAGTGGGAAAAAAAAAAAAAAAAAAGCAGAGAGTCTGCTTTTATTTCTTTCATTAAATAATCTGTGTATCTATATGTTATCTTTATTCATTTGTTATGTCCTGTACCAGCAAAATACTCATTTTGAATGAAACATTTTGCATTTCTGGGAGTGATATTTTACTCATTTGATTCCCAGCTCATTCCTGTGATCAAGAGTGTTCAAGATATAGTGGGATTCTTCAGTGGAGATTAAGTACTAGAATACACCATTAGCGACTGACTGTGCCAACAGTGCCTACAGACTTCTAGAGCAAACCCCTTGCAAGATAAAAGTTTTTACCTGGGTAGAGAGGAGTCCAACATGGCTCGCAGGCCCCTCTTCCCAAGCGGTTTTCTGTCAGTCTGGCAAAAATCACAGGGTTTTCAATACCAGAAACACTTTCCTTTCTCTCTAACAAAAAGACATTTCTAGCCTTCATTGCTAAAGAAAAACCTTGAAAGTCTGGATTCAAAAAGAATGAACTTTTGAGAACATGTGATGAAGAAGCTAACAATTATTTTGAAAAGATTCTTGTATAATTTGATGTGGTCACACTTCTTTTATAATTTATGAATGCATGCAATTAATTTATTGAATCATAGAACATCTCATTGGAAGATGCACATACAGGATCAAATTCCATCAGTTTCAAGAATAAAGGAAAATTGAAGGTATCTAAGGTCTTGTCCTGCTCTAGACCAACCAAAAAGCCCACTGTTTTTAATGTGGTCTTGTCTTGGGAACTAAGAAACATTGCATAAACATGGGCATATAGTATATGTGTTGGATAAAGGCTTCTTTCATGTTTAGTTTTTTTTCACATATTATATATGTTTAATTTTATTTAAAATTTCAATAAATCCACTCAATACCAACTAATAGTGTCTATAAAAGATTACATAAGATCTTACATACATTTTATAAAAATATAAAATTAGCAGCAACAATAATTAAAATCATGATAGCAGAGTAGTAATAAATGTACTTCAAGTACATATTGATATTAGAGTGATAGGATATTAGAGTGCCTCAGGATGTTTTTATTCTCTTTATTTTTTATTCTTTCTTTTCTCCATTTTGATAAATGGAAAGAAACCTCAGCTGCAAATATACTTTTCCTTCTGCTTTGTTTGCTTGGTTGTTTTTGGTTTTTGGGGTTTTTTGTCTGTTTTTGTTATTTGCTTGAGTTTGAGAGTTTTTTGCTTTTCTGAGAAAAGATTTTGGGGAAGATACTATGTTCTGTGCTTCTCTGTATTCCTAACAGTTGGGCTAATGGTGGTGGCTACTAGACTTAAACCAATGATATATATCTGAAAGATCACAGTCAACAGAGGAAAAGAAGTTGTTGAGTCATCTGACCTATTTTACACATTTCCTTTAGCATGAGATGAGCTTGCCCTATAAGTGTCTGTCTCTTTATGCTGGCAATAACAAAGCTTGAGATCATTAACTTGGATAAATGACTGAGAAACTGGCCATGTTTAAATAAGGGCATATTTAATCCTGTTGTAGAAATCTGACTATTTTTGAGATTCTTGGCCTTATTGCCTCTGCACCTGAACAGTGATATTAGTGTAAGTGCTACTAAGAAAGATGGCAGTGTTCTTTAAGAGGGATGTAGATAGGAAAACTAGATTCAAATTATACTGACTTTGAAATAGTTTTTGAGGTAATATATTATAAAACTGTCTGTATATCCCTTTGAGATTTTTAAACATGTACCGAAATGCATTGAATTATATATATTTTTTTTAATATATACTGAAACTGTAAACATATAGTCGATAAATTAGCAACTATATAATTTCAGTTTAATAACAGAAATCAGTTATGTGCTTCATCTTCTTGAAGACAGGGAGAGATATTTCAATCTCTTCCCTTCTTATGCTTGTCAGTTAACAAGATTTCTTTTGTTATGATAATTGAATTGATGCTTGTGATATATATAATTTACATTACTTTGGTTTTACTAATCAGTTCCTAATCCTTTCTCATTCTATTTTTTTGCAATTTAAGTAGCTACTGAATTATGTAAGACTTACCTAAATCAGTGCTTGCAAATTACACTGGGAACTGGTCTCACTGTTTGGCAATTGATAAAATGTTTTTATCAGTTTCTATATCTCAGCCCCTCCTTTTCTCCAGCTATGACTTTCTATTCTTTCTTCCATATGTTCTCCTCAGGGGATGATTCTGCTAATGATATTTATTAATTTTTTGCTTAGTTATAAATATTCAGCACTCACAAACCACAATCAGCAGTTTCTCTCACTTTTTTCTTGTTTGCCTCTTCGTATAGATTTAGTTAATGCATTTCTGCTTTTTGCCCCTTCACACTGAGAGGTAAAAATATTTCAAGGTTGAAGGTACTTGTGAAAACCCTAAGGTATATTCATATTAGAGAAATAATATCTGCTTATCTCCTTTTTATATTGCTGAATATTTGAAGTTCAATGGAAATTATAGTGTTACTTATGCAGCATGAAGAAGCTCATCTTAATTTTTGATCATATCAGACGTCATTACCTAAAGAGCTTACAGGAATTTTGCCTGTTTCCTAGCCAAGCATTTAGTTTTCCCAGGAGAGTGTAGCAGGTGTTTCCAAATGTAGGGCACTGGCTAGGCAGAGGATGACCAAGCTGATACCATTCCTCTACATTAATTCCCTGGAATCAAGTGGATTACAGATGTTGGAAATATTCTTGTGTGCAGCAGTTACACTTCTGGGAACAGTGTAACAAAGCTGTTAGATACCCATAATATCTTCCTACTCTAAATGTTCCCATTGAAATCAAGAAATCAATTAAGTCAGTCAGTTTAATAAGATATTCGAATACCTGCAGGAAAAAAAAATCGTGGTTACCTGTGTTGGTATGCACTACACCTAAACTCAGGATTTTTTCTATGACTATGGAGTTAAAGTAACTATGGAGTGGCATCTGCTTTAAAAGACAACATTAACAAGTTTCTGCTACTGCAACTCTTTGTGAAATTCACACTCTGTCTTTTAGATAAACCACTGACATCTTTTAACCACAGGCATCATTGAACCTGAGAAAATAAATTGGTACATGTATTGAGCTAGCCATGCTTGCAGAAGGGACAAGAGATCTAGGTGGCCAAAACTCCAGGGCACTGTTAAGACTACATTGAGTTTTCATTCTACTAGCAGTACAGAATGCACTTCATAAGCCCTCTCGAGCTACACATCAGTAGGTGTGTATAACACTGCACATTTATTTGTAGGATCAGAACCCTGGATCCCAGCATGCATAAATATAACCAACAGAAAGTCTTTTCTTAGAATGTAATAATCTCAGAAATAGGCACAGATGCATAGGTGAGCAACAAAAAAAGCTTTTATATCAGTTAGCAATAACAGATCTCTGAAAACCTAGGAATATAATAATTTTCAGATTTCTTATTGCTAATATGAAACATACTGTGGGTTTCATAGGTTGGCCCAAAAGTGCTTATAAAGTTCAGATAATCTAGGAATATCAGTAAAGATCCTGTAGGATACAAAATATGCATTCCACAAATGTTTGCTTAGTTTCTGGTTTATTCTGTTTCATTTTTTCATAGCATAATAATGCCTTGAAAGGCATTTGATAGAATTGCTAATATGAAGTAATATTTCAGTTAACCAATACATGAATCTCTCTAAACCAATTAGATATTTCAAAACAAAAAGAAAATAATTGGGTTGAAATCACACAGTTTATTTATTCTTGAAATTAAAACCAGGCAAACGAGCAAATGTTATTAAAAACTTTCAGCTGTGAGCTAATCAGTGTTTAACTGGCTGTAGATCAGCAGTGCAATCCACACTGCAATCTGTTACTGAACATGGTGCTATTAAAAAAAAGTCAGTTAAACATGAAATGTTCCAGAGAGTTGCAATTATGAAAGTTAAATCAGAGTGATGCTATTCTAAAGAGTAATGTTTTAAATGGATATAATTCTAAGAGACTGCGTATTGCACAACAAATATCTGATCTGCAAAAGGCTGCAATGTAAACATTTAAACAAGTTTTTATGTCAACAATGGCACCCATGAGAACATATTTTCCCCTCTGTTTTTGTTCCAAGGATGAACTCTGTGTGTACTGCTTGACATATAATCAGGAAGAAATTCCTGAGGCAAACTTTTCTGCAGCGTGAGACTTTCCATTTCCCCTTGCCTGTTCACACAAACCTAATAAAAAATTAATGCCTTTCCTCCTCTTTCTAAGGTTTGTTTGCAACTAGCCAGCACACTTAAAAAATAGGAGAGAGAGCTATCAGATAGTAAACCAGAACAACATACGATCATGTAAACTTTATTTTCATTTGGTCTTTGTATCTAACTCCACATATAAAACATGGTTTATTTTCATTTAAAATATATTGAATGGCAATTTTTTTAAAGAAAACGCAATAAACTCAAGCCATCAGATTTTGCTTTATTCTCCAACTTATGATGAATGTTTTGTCAAATCATTCCTTAATTTTATACTTCAGCAGACTGAGACAGCACAGTGATTTGAAAAATTTTCTTCATATGGAATATAGAAATGGCATATTGAAAACATATTATTTTTGCTTTTCAGTGGTGCTAGTTATGTATTGGTGCTAAGAGAACGGAGACATGGAACAAAGTAAACTTTATCCTCCTAGAAACCATAATGTACATTTCTTTTCTTCTGAATGAGCAGACTGATGATTTCAATGTATAATGGAAAATGCATAGGCATACTTAAGTTAGTTTTCAGCTACCTGACCTAGTGACTGCTGAGGATCCTAAGGATGTTTTTGCAGCTTGTGTTGAGTTCCTTGGTCTTTCAGGTAGTTTACTATTGTCACCTATACTAGGTTACTGAAAGGCAGTTTGCAATTTGACAACAAAAGTTATCATCGTGCTATGACAGGGAGGTAGATTTACCCTGCACCATGCTGTCCAGTGTACTGTGCATAGCTGCAATGACCAAGCTGTACACATGCAGTGGACAGTATTTGGACCTTGACAAAATAAAGTGGATTTTTTTTACGGCTTAGGCTTCCTCCCCCCCCCTTTTTTTTTTTTTCTCCTTTAAATTGACTATCATCACATGATGGGAACTTCTGCTGTATGGTTACATGGCAGACATGCAGCAAAATTACTTTAGGAGAGAGGTACTGTAATCCAAAAAACTGCTGTTCACCTTCTGATGAAAAGTGGGACAGTGTTTACATATGGCAGAACATCAGCATGTTCTCTTTCAAGGTTGACTACAAATTCTGTTCATGTCCTGGGTTACCATAATAAAACAATAGATTAGAAAACTTGAAACACAGTGGGACCCTCTAACTTTGTGTTACAAAGTCCATCTTCTCATAAATGTCTTTCTTTCTGTGTTGTTTTACTGTAGTAACAGAAAAGCTTGCTTTTTTTCTAAAAATATTTTATGCTCACCATTTTGTTTTCTCTCGTCACACTGGATTCCCCCAACCACTTCCCTTAATATTATTGCCAGAGGAAGAAGGATAGGAGAAGGTAAGTGTTATGAGGGAAGTCTGAATCCTTTCTTATTGCATGAAAAAATTCTGCAGGAAAGCATCAGATTCTTCTGAAATACTAGATGCTTCCTATCTGATGCTGAATTATCTTCACAATATAGTAGCTCCACTCTTTGAGACACTTAAATATTAAAGGATTGGAGTGTAGCATCCAGATGATTATTTTAATCCCCTGGGTCACAGGGAGACCAACTGCTTTGCTTCAGATATTAACAGGATCAAGGAAGAAACTGAAAGCTCAATTCCCAAACCCCGGCCTAATCCCCCAAACACTGAAATTTTCCATCTTCATGTGTAAGAGCATAGAATAAGTAGATTGCATCAATGGACAAAAAAGGACTGAAATACTCTTTGAGGATTCTGTAGGCTTATTCACATGTAGGCTCCTAGATGCCCAGGAGCCTTTTCATGGGTATCTAACTCATTAATTCAGCAGGAATTAGGTGCAATGCAGGAGCAGTGTAAGAGCAAACAAAAATTAAACAAACTTACAAACAAATAAAATAAAACACAATTAAAAAACTTGAGACAAAAGGATACAAAGCCAAAATGGAGCTTTGTACTGAGCTAGACACTGTCTGTTTCTCTGATATCTGCACACAGAAACCAGAAATTTCTGCTATTCATATCACTTATATCCGAGTTAGTTTTGTAGGTACATTGCTGTAGTCCATCAGATTTAGCTGTTATACATATAAAAGACAATTACTCTTTATTTTCAGGTTTTTAATAGCTTTAAAATTACCTCATAAAAATAAGTTAGTTTTCTGGGATATATCACCTTTAACATGCACAAACTTCTCTGAATCCTTAAACTATGCTCATCTCTGACAGTTGTCAGATAGTTTTTAACTTACTTCTTTTTGATAGCTGTATTTGTCATAAATATTTTTTTACTCTATTCTTTTTAATTTTCAACAACTGACATTACAAGCAATTCTTATGTCATTCATGTCATTCTATTCCTTATATTCTAATTAACCCTCAGATGTATACAGATTGGCATTTGGATTCACATGGTGGCTGAATTTATTTGTTGATTAAATTTCAGCTGCTCACTCACTCAGAATTGCTTTCAGTTTTTCAGTCAAGTTTGGAGACAAATAATTGTGAATAGGCTGCTGGTTTATTATAGCATTCCAGACTAGCAGAAGAATTATTGTCTTGGAAACTCACTTAAAACAATAAAAGCACAGTCTGGACATCAGTCTGCTATTTGCTTCTTGAAAATACCTGTTGTTTCTATCAAAATCAGTGAGTGAAATACAGGCATATCACTTAAGCTGGCTTCTCTGATTATTTATCCAAAATTGGCTCGCTGCTATGGCATGAATAAGTGAACAATCTCAGAAACTGTTTTACTTGAGGCAGATGGTAGTAGTATCAAAGCCCAGAAGACTACCAACTGCTGTCATGACTATACTCACCTCTGAGCCAAACAAGTATTTAGAAAGAGTTTGAAAGATGTGCATATTTAGTACAGTGTGAGGAAGAGAGTGAGAAAGTAGGTTATAGGAAACTCAAACTCATTGAATCCCTGGGCAGTAGGTTAACAGAGCTTTGACTGAAAGTGTTAACTGCTTCCAATGAGGTATGCACGGCACTAATCCAATGAGATAAGATAGAGAAACCAATTGTTATTCCCTTCCAGATGGGAAAAGACCAAACATTGGTTTTGTTACTCTGAAAATGGCTTTGAGGCAGATGAACATTTCAATTCTAAAGTATGAAAGATGATACTCAGTGAAATGATGCTATTTATAAAAGACCTCCGTTTTGTTTGCTATAATTTTTTCATGTTTACATCAATTTTCATTAGGTTTTTCTCAGTTTTGCTCTGCACTTAATGAACTGGGGGGCAGAGGGGGAGAGTGGGGGATGATGTTAAAGTGCCTAACACTAGAAAGCTTAAAAGTTTATACTCTCATATTCAGTGAAATAAACCTCTCAAGGGAAAGATTCACAGCACCTGATTTACACAGCAGTTGTGATCTACAAAAGAATCCCAGATTCACCTCTGTGTATGATCCTAAACTTCTAAAGAGCAATGTTTCATTGCTATTAAAGGCAAAAGTTGGAAGTATGCAGAAAACTCTCCCCTTGACCCTTTCCCCATGACACAATTGTTTGAATTCTATGGGGATAATAATCCTTAGTCCTTTTCTAGGACAGCAGTTGGGTCTCACTTTTTCAGATAAAAGAAACAGTGTTTGAGGAGAATTAAGTAAAAGATTAGTGTTTGAAATTTAAAACTGTGATAGGCCAGAAGATACATGGAGGATACTAATGGAGGTGTCGAAATTTAAAACTCATATATCACTTTCAGGCATAGTCCTGAACAAATCCAGATACACATTAAACAATAATAGTATTAATAATAATCCTCTAGAAGGCTAGATATTAGACAGATGGAAAAATAACTTGCCTTATGCTAAGACTAGCTGAATGAAGTGATCAGTTTGCAAATCTCTGTGCAAAAGGCTTCATAAGGTTTTTTGGGGATTTTTTTTTTGTGACATTTATTTGTGAATAATTTTGTAGCTAAGCTTGAACCAGAATGGCTTAGTTGCATTTGTATTTTTTTATTCCTGCTTCCTGGCAGCTGATCCGAATAGTCCTTCCATAAGCTAGTTTTCCAGACCCTTATTCTGTATTTCATTATTTTAATCTGTAATGCTCCAAATATCACGTCCCTGGATAGCTTTGATAAACAAACTTGTGTCCAGATTCCTTCACTTTCCTCTACTTTGAAAATAATAATTGATAACAATGAAAAAAGAAAAATGGAAAACTGACAACTTCTATACATTCTGTAAACATCTGACCTCCATTTATTCTTCCTCCCCGTTACATAGATTCTGCCATGACCACTCCAGCTTATCTTTTAGTGTCATTGGGAAAATATTAGTTCTCATCATTGTTCCTAGAGAAAAAGGGCTTTTGGAGAGAGGAAGAACTTTGTACTCAAATATTTGACAAAGGATTTTATATCAAAATTTCCAGAGGTAATAGGAAGGGGTGGACTTCCATACTCCTAGGATTGAAACTCATGACACATTGTCATTCCCTCTACTTACAAAGGCATTTCTCTTACCTTCTGTGGGATAGCTGAATAGTTGGTAACTAAATTGATAAGCACCTTATGCATAGTTCCACCCAGAATTGTCTTACCTCACACTTTTCCCCATTTCCCAGCATGCATGTTGCATGTTTCTTTCAATTAAAAATGTTCCTTTGTTAATGTTTCTGAAGTGATGGGATATGGCCGACTGAAAGTGTATTTGCTAGGCTATAAAAGGAGAAAGTATTGGCAGCCCCTAAGCAGCACAGTGATCATGTTGAGACACTTCTGCAGAAAACAGACTTCAGATCTCAGATGTATAAAATTATGTTCCTTTCAGAACAACCATTTTCAATCTACAGCTGCATTATTTTTGACAGTTTTTCATAAAGCAGAATAACCTTGCCATGTGAGATGGTCCTTGAACAGCTTTTAGAATCCAAGAGTAAAGTCTAAGTGCTGATGCATTCCTGAGTGCTGATACAATCATTCTCTTCATTTCCCAAGGAATAAGCCTTGCATCACAAACCCTTATCATCACAGGAAGTGTAGCAAGCTGTTTCAAAACCAAAGACATCACGCACAACCCAAATGGCATAGATTTGATAGCACTGGATTGCCTATTATAATCCATGGTTGAAATTAGTTCTCTTTCTGTTGTTGTTTTGCACAAAGTATGAGTCCATTCCCATCAGCCATTACTCTGTCCACACATCCAGATCACATTCCACATCTTCTACTCATCCATCATCATCATCATCTGCTAAAAGTTCAGAGGTTTTTCCAGTCGCCAACCCTATCTCAAGTATTTTCAGGATGTTTTCTCGTATGCAGACCTCAAGGGTTTCAAACTCTGTTTACAGTGTGGGGAAATTTCAAAAGTTGTATTACCATGGTCTTTTGGGAAATGACAATGCTAACAGTTTGTTGTCTGGGCTGAATCCGTGTGCCCTTGGAACATGTACTTTATTTCTTGTAGCAGTGGTGGTATTAGAGTGCAGGGGAATGAACTGGTGGGTCTGGTTTCCAAAGCAGACTTAGCCTCAGAGGTGAAGGCTGATCACCTGGAGGTGCTCCCCAGGGACATCTCACAGTGCAGTAGGATGTGCTTTCTACAAAACAGTGGGAAAGGACCAGTAGAGGACATCCATGCTGGGCCATGGGAGCACTCAGTCAGTGCCTCAGGTTCCACAAATACTGTGTAAATATATTTACATGCCATTGCTTGGTTCAGATGTCTTCTCTGTTAGGTACCAACATATATGCCCTCAGTGAATCCAGGAAAAGGGAAAGGAGCAAAAAAACCCTTTCCTGTCCTTTTCCTTTTAGTCTACAATTGCACTTTATATTTTATAATCTTTCTGTAGTCAAGGCTAGGTGAGTACTCCTAGCTTTCTGGGCTTTCTGCAAAAGTAGATTTAGAAAACTTGCAGTGTGCTCATATGTTCTTTTACTTTTTTAAAAAACATTGTGATTTCATACAAAGTTTATGGCAGATAGTAAAGATGATTATATAGCACTCTGATGAATATTGTTCTCCTAGATAAAATTCATATTTCATACACTGGGAACACAGGGACTATAAATTCATAATGATTACTGGTACTTCTGAAAGATATTGTGGTTGCAGAAAGCACTTTATTGTCTACTACATAATGTTGGGAGACCTTCACCATTCTAGTAAAGTAAAACTAAAGTAATACAAAGCCTTCTCTTTAAACTGAAGTGCTTTCTGTTGAAATGTTCGTAAATAGCAGAACTAAAAAAAGATCACCATCAGCAAACATCATTTACTCAAGCCTTAATATTTCCTGATTCTTACATCCTTCTACTGTTGGAACAGTGATTACTCAAATCCATCTTAATTCGGGTGAAGACTTTCTATTTTCAAGAATTATTTCAAAAGGAGTTTTTCACTGGATTCAAAGTGTTGCATTATTAAATTTTCTCTGGTTCTTCAAAAACATCTTCAGCAGTAGTTACATAAATTTGAGAACCTGAGCATGGATAAATTAGTATTTTTGCTTAATTATTGTTTTGTTTACCGATTATTTTGGTTTTTTCTTTTAATAACAGTATATTGCTTAGTAAAGAATATTTTCCAAAATTAGTTACGTTTGCTTTTTCTTTTAATTATTACAATTTTTAAAGATTGGATTGAGTTTTCTATAAAAGTTTCCATGCTTTCTCTTTTGACCAAAGGACATCAAATGACCAAATGTGTCAATTTGCAATAATAGTGTAAAGATGGTGTCTTTGGTTATGTGTTCTGTTGTTAACTTGATGAAAGTACGGAGATATGTAAAAACAGTTATGCTGCAAGGATACCTGTAATTACTCTTATTTTTCTCATCTTTATTTCACTTTTCTAATCCTACCACATTCCTGAAGTTCCTCAAATTCAGTGAAAATGTCATATTATTATTTATGCACTTAAAGGTTATATTTCTGAGACATAATTTCTAAGGCTATAGCCCATATTTTTTCCCTTATAGGAAACTATTTCCTGATAGCACAGCCTCCTTATTTTCCTTCCATCTTCTTGCTGATCTATGTGTCTTCTAGCATTACCTCTGCTATATGGATTCAATCATTCTTTTTCTCTCTTAAACAGAAATCCGGTCCTATATTAATGATGACACAAAGTGACAATTAGAGCATCAATCCTGGATGAATTTAGTATTATGTCTTCTGTAGTGCAGTGTGAGCTAGATATATGTACAACTCCATCTCCCACTCATGTATTTAAATAATTAAATTACAGCACACATACAAAACTAGGAAAGAAACCTCTACTTTAGTTACATCTGCAAGTAAGTTGGCAGATTACCCTTACGTGACTTCAGGTTCCCAAGTTAGTAAGTAAAAGATTGAATCCTATATGAAAACAATATTTAATATTTATTTTTGCATGACAGTATCTGGTAGAAATATTGATTTTTCAAGAGAAGGGAAAGGGCACATAAGAAATCAAAAGGAGGATATTGCTTCTAATTCAAATAATTAATATATGCAAAGGAATGTTTCTGTAAAAGTTGAGCTCTAGAGTTTAAATTTTCCTAACACTCTAAGTTTCATTTCCACTGTGTAGTCTATAGAGCTAAAGTGAGTGGTGGACACTCAGAGCCTTTCTTAAAGAGGACAGTATTGAATTTTCTATGAGATTAAAGAAAATTCAGATTTAAAAAACAAAGCAAAGCCAACAAGAAAAAGTAAGGCTGTACGTTCTGATGATCTCAAATTGTCTCATAGCCTTAGAAAGGTTTGATTTACTTTTTTTTGTTGTTTATTTGTTTTCAAACAGGATAAAAAGATTTTTGGCCCTCAAAAGTTTAACATGCAGAATTCAGTCCAAATGACATGCATCAAGATTTCTGCCTAAACATCTTGTTTCACTATAAGCCGAAAATATCAGATCAGGTTCTTAACTGGGGTTCTTACATCTCTACTATCTTCAATGACACTTGCTAAAATCAACCTAAATTAAATTGGGGGGTGAATTTAAAATTGATTTGTTATCTGCACAGAATTTTTGTATGGACACTAATTTGATTTATCAACTCCCTAACTTCTAAAATAAGGGGTTAACACTGTTAAACTAACCACGTTTACCATTCTGATTTACTTTCCTGAGTGTTCAGGGAAGATAAGTGCTCATATAGAGAGGAGGAGTCGTTCCTGTACAGTATTTAATTCTTCTGTGTCTTCATAGCAAAAAATATTAAACACATGCCAGCGCGTGTATCCTTTAAATGACTGAATTTTACTTCAGTTAAGAATGGCTGCAGACTGGGGAGATCTTATTCTGTCCACAGCAATTCACCCATGAATTTTTATTCTTGTTGTAATGGCTTGGTCCAAAATACTCATTACTATTTACCTTCTGTGAGATAAGAATTAGGAGAAATGCAAAGCAGGCACCAAACTTGAAAGAATATAAAGAAGTTTATTAACAGACCTAAAAGAAGGAAAAAAAAAACATAACACACCTTCAGAACTCTCCTCCTCCCCCCACCTTTCTCCCTTCTCCCATTGACAATGTAGAAAGACAACCCCTAAGATGTTCAGTCTGTTTACCACTTCCATAATAACCTTGTTCAGTCCATTTAGGAAGAGGAGTCTCTCTTGCCCATGCTATGAAAACATTATCACAACGAGACAGCTGCCTGGGTTGGTTCTCTGCTCACATTTGAGTCCCTTCCCGAATTGCAGCTTTTCCCACAACTGCTTTCGAGGGTCCACTCTTGAATAACTGGGGTATAAATTTAAGGTTGAGCTGTTCAGAAACAAAAGTTCTCTTCACCCATCTCTGGGAGCATTTAATCTCTAAGAACAGAGGCCCTTCTCCTTCCCTGGGAGCAAAGGGTCCTCCTCATCTCTAGGACTATCTCTGGGAGCATCTCTAGGAATTGAGGTCTTCTCCTTTCCCATTTGGAGCAAAATTCCTCATTGCTTCCATCTCTCCCTGTTCAAACTTCTCATGAAATTACAGCTGCATCAGCATCTGCCTATCTCAGTGCAGGTGCTTTTGCTCATGAGTACAAATTGAACACTCCACCCCCCATGCCTTCATGAAATTACAATGGCACTCTGATACACCATAGCTTCACAACAGACTTTCAGCTTTAAGCATCTCCTCTTTCTTCTCCCTCAAGTTTTCAGCTCTTCACAGCACTAAAAGGGTTAATCTCACCTAGGCCTTGCAGCTGGAATGTCACTTATCGCTGTTGGTCCCATGATCTTTTGCCAGACAGCAGGGCAGCTTCAGCTGAATCTTGGCTGCACTGGAGAGGGGGAGCTGAGCCGCTCCATCTGCCCACAGCAGGGCTAGGAGGGAGGGGGCCGTGGGTGGAACAGGGCCCACCAGCTCCAGGATGGCCGTGGCCTGGCTCGGCCTGGCCTGAGCAGGGTCTGGGCTGGGCCTGCCAGCCTCTGCACGGGGCCCGCAGCCACCTGTCCCAGCACCGGACACCAGGGGGTGGGGGGGGAGGCGTGTTTCTATTCTTAAGTGTGGATCACAGAGGCGGTCACAACTTTAAGTGGCTTAGAGAATTGTCCATATTCAAACTGGCCATCTGATAGGTTCTATCAGGTCACAGAGGAAGCTGTAAGCACCCCGTAGCAAGATCTTCACTTCCAGGATTTTACTTGCTAACCCATAACACTTGTCTATCTGTTAATAAGTACATACCCATTCCTATGGACTCCGTCAGTCATGACTTGAATGCTATAGACTTAGGAAGACCAACAAAAGCAGAATAATTCTCATTTTTCAGATAGAGAGATTTAAGAATGAATTATTCAGTCAATAAAATATCTGAAAAATAAAAATCATATACTGGCATCACTCTCAACAAGTATTAAAGTCACTGTGCATCTTGAACCTCATTGGCAGCTAAACTTTTCTTTTTTTTTTTTTTTTTTTACAGGATAGTGAACAGATTATATTACAAAATATTTTACCTTTGATTCCAAATGGAGAAAGGATGACATTGTGCTTTTAATGGTATTTACTTCCAGAACACAAGCAAAATCTGGACCTTATTGGGTTTTTAAAGATAAAAATGTGGGAAGCTTCCAAACTTCAGCTAAGGTATATCTCTTTTTTGCAGGTCTTTGTAAAGCAAATCACTTATTTGCATGCTGTTTTGTCAGCTACAAAGCTGCCACCTGAAGTATGCTGTAACACATGATGAAATTTATTTTCAAATTTTTTAACTGTGGTTCTGTTCCCCTCTTTTATTTTTTTCCACATACCATGTTCAGGCAAAGATAAGGTTCTGCTGTTTTGGTTTAGCAAATCTATTGGGGATTATCTCCTTAGTAACATGATATTTTGTACCACAGAGTTATAGAGAGAACTGCCATGCAGACAAAAAAAAATTGGGAGATCGAAAATCCCTTAGAGTTAACTGTTCTTTGATCAGGCCTAAATTTTAAATGTATTTCACTTGCAAAGGGAAATAACTTGTTACATTGTATTAAGGGACTGAAATCAAACGATGTGAAAATGGTTCATTCCTGCCAGCTGTGTCATTTCCCATCCCTTTCTTTCCTTCTCTGTCTCCTTCCTGTGGGTATTTGTGCTGTGACATAAGGTCAAGATGGGAAGACATTCCTTGTTTATTTGAGTAAACATGCAGTAAGATAATACTGTTGGGAATCCCACTTTTTCTAACTATATCATTCCTCATTCTGCTGCTTATGTACTTTTGTGAATTTCTTTATCTGTCAGACAGCAAAAATATCTGATGCTGAAAATATTGATGGTATGCTGCCGGTTACAGAAGCTGACATGCTTTAGCCATGTGAATCTGATGAGCTGCCTCATCAAAGGTATGTTTGAGGATTCTGAGCACATCACTAAGCTGGATTTTTAGACTGCAGATGAAAACCCAGTTTATTTTACTGGAAAGGAGTATGCATGGGATTTTATTTTCACATGATCTGGAATTTAACAAAGCTTCAGTCTGAACCTGAATTTCTGCTATGCTCACAGCATTTTTATTTGGTATCTTAAAATACTGAACTGCTAAGCCTTCTGTGCAGTTCTACAGAAGCCCTTTCTATGGCCACATCCACTGACAAAGGGCAACATATCAAATCTTTTTGCACACCAAACACATAAGACAGAACTCTGTGGGATGGGGCACTATTCTTACCCTTCTCCTCCCTATTTGTAGGCAGAAAACACACTGTAGCATCTCTGCAACTTTTCCCACACTTGCTTTTTAAGAATATTAGAAACCAGGGATGGATTCCTAAATGACGTTTTCCCCCTTCTGGTTGAAATATGTATAATTTAAAAAGCCACAGAAAAGTATGTCAGCTTTGGAGAACTGAAGCACAGTCTGCAGGCATGGGATGCAATTGAGCAAAGACAAGTGAGGCACAAATAAATAATGAAACCTTACAGTTAACTTGATATGCAAGCTCATCTCTAGAGTATGCCCAATTTACTCAGATATTTCCAAGCCTAGGGCATATGCACACTGGCAACCTTGCAGTTGTAGTTTGAAGGGATCTGAGCACCTGGAGATTATGTGGTGTCAGGAGAGAAATCATGCTGAGTGTCGTTCCTGCCTCAATGAATTTTATAAATTAAAAATGTGTGCCTTGGGCTTACTCCTTTCAGACTGTAAAAAATAAACTTTCCAAGTTTGTTAATTTCAAGTTATTATTTTATATTCCTTTGGATGCATGTCTTCATTCTATCCCCTTGATTTCATAAAAAATACTTGGTATAGCCATATTTTAGCTAGTGATTATAATCATGACAGAATACTAGTTGCACTCAAGGTGCAATAGTAGCAATACAAAAATGAAAGACATGGAAAATGGAATAGCTTTAAGGAATGTTAGTCTTTCTGGTATGCAAACGAACTTCACAAAAAATTGCCTGTTGCAAAATGTATGAGTTACTAACAGAAAAATACTGCTGAAGTTGATCCCCAATGGTAGAATCTTTTCTTAAATAGATTTGGTTATGCTGTGCAGTTACGTTACATACTTTAACACAAGCCAAGTGTAATTGTTTTGAAAGAGGCAAGAGGAAAAAAAGACTTTGCTCTTGGGACTTTCATTGAGCAAACTCACAAAAAAACCCCAAATCTTAAAAGTTAATGTTAAGATCAAAAACTTCCAATGTTAATACATTATAAAAAGCACCTTGATTCATCATTTTTACATTCTTCCCCATGCACAAGATAGGCACAAAGTCTTTTGCAATTCCTAGCATTCCCTCTGCGGTAAGGGATCTTCACTGTTTTTGCTCCTCTGTGACACAGAAAAAAAGTTTTAACTCTTAGTAGCTGTAATAGCAGGGTGAGTGAGGGGATTTTGAGTAGTGGGTTGGTTGGTTGGTTGGTGCTGCCTTTTTCTTGTGACGTACAAATGTGTTTTTTTCCATTCTTGTGATGCATGTAGGAACAAGACCAACTGTGTTACAGCCACTGCACAAATCTCTTTATGGAAAAAGTAGATGCAACAGAGATGAAGCATATATCACATTTTTTTATGCAGCACTTAAATTCTAAATTAAGTATTAACTCCACAACTGCACTGATGTGACTGATTCTGTTTGAGCATGGCAGCCTTATAGCTTGGGAAGGAAAGAACTAAGTAGCTTATAGAAAAGTTGATTTTCCACAAGAAAGACAACAAGCGATTGGTGTCTGGTCATCTGGTAACTGTCATAGGCTACTGGAGATCAGCAGCCCTCCAGTGGCAGACTGCTGGATCACAGAATTCATTTATTCACAAGTAAGATGAAAACAAATACAAAAGCCCAGACTTCTCTTCAATAAACTTCATTTGGAAGTAAACAGAAATTTCTAGAGAAATCTTCCATGCTTTTAATTCTAGTGCTAATCTTTGAAGAATTTTTTTTCAAATTTATGGGGAAGAAGGAATTGCTCAATAGACAGTTTCAAGGTATATTTTTCAGCTTGTCTGATTTAGCTTGGACATGTGGTTGTTCAAGTTGTGATAATCCTGATATAGCTGCTTGATTTTATTTGTTGAAATTAGATATGATGGTTCAATGTTCTGCTTAGCGGTTGTACCAAGTCTTAGGTACAATTATTTTAATATGGAACAAGCAATTAAGGAAAATAAGTTAAATATTTATTAATGTAACACACAATATACTAAATTGACAATACCACTAAGAGAGTTGCTAGTGCTGCAACTCTACAAAAGACAGACCACAGAATAAAAGTGGAAAAATATTTACAAGGTCTTCATCTGAAATATTCAAAAATTCATTTGAACAACTCAGTCTTCCTTGATTGGGTAACTAAAAAAAAAAAACCAAAAAACTGTCTAAATTCAGCAGTAATCCATAATCCATTTATTTTCTCCTTCTGAAAGAATTCAGCAGGATTTCACAATTCACAGACCTCAGTTCATATGATCATTAAATAGATTAAAATGAGAACACAAGAATCAAGAGAAAATAGAGAATTGAAATCATGTATGCGAAATCCATATTCATTCTACATGTGTACATTGTGCAAAGCAGGCAGTAATTCCCAATTTTGGAAAATGAATCTACTAATAAATGTTGCAGTGTACATAGTCACACAAAAACTTAGAAAGGGGTCATGTGATTCACATCAAGTCTTAAATCAGATGGTCTGTCATGATGGAAAGAGCCAAGAGACTACATTCACTGCTAGCTTATAAAAGGTAGTGGTAAAGGTGGGAGAGCACCTGAAAGCATGATTCATTAGAAGTCAGTTGAGTTGCAATGAAGTCTACTAAATAATATTTATGTTCAAAACATCTTCACTTGAAAAAAGAAGTCTTGTTGAGAAGTGAGACTTTTTTTTATATTATATATATAGTCCATAATTAAACACTATATCTAAGCACTTCATCCAGCCAGTATTTCAAGTCTTAATTGGTAGTGAAGGTATTTTTATTTATGCTCTAAAATATAATGAATGTTAAATCTAGTATGTTTTACTATTCTTTCTGTACTTCTATTATAATTTGATAATGTTACAATTGATCATTGCAAAGTCAACAACCTGAAAACTGACACTGAAAATAAGAGAATTTTACTATTATTTGATGATCTTAAGGCCATGCAAATCTAACTTTTTTTACCATATGAAGATCTCTCAATGGCACTCTCCCCTCATCACAGTGAGCTTAAAGCTGTGTGCAACTATTAGAGTGGAAACATAAATTCCTCAGTACGCAGTGTCCTTCAATGAACAATGCTTATCTTACGTCTACATTATTAAAGTGATCCACTTCTTTCCACTATGCAATAGGAGGGTTTTTTGTAACTTAAATAATTGTGTTGCTGTATAGCATACCAATATTTCTGCAAAGATTTTTTTTTAATGTTCCAATTTGTCTATGTTTTATGAGTCAAGCACCATACCTGTTTATTGAAAACAGCGAAAAGTGCCTTTAATGCAGATGAAAATAAGGTAAAAATACATAATTCAAACTACTAGTACATGCTCTTTTCTGTAGATTCAGAAATGTCACCTATTTTGAAGATTTAGCTTTTGCATGTGTACACATTCATTTGCTTCCACAAAATGATGATGTCAAACATATCAGGAAATGCTCATAATTTTTTCAATAGTTCAGGAAAGTTATATAATCCTAGCAGCTTTTCCTCATTATTTTTAAATATTGATAAAACTATTTTAGCATCATAAAAATTACAAAGCTGTAATCCTTTTGCTTATTAATACTTCAGATTTTAGATGAAAAGAACAAAGTTGTCACTTTATCATTAACATAAATGAGAGAAAATGTAGTTGGAAGATGTTTGTTAAACATAGATTTGTTCTATTTTTCAATTATTTTATTAAATAAAAGGTACACAGCATCATACATTTAATAAACCTGAGTCAAATGGTGTTTATACTATAAGACTGTCTTTTCAGTCTTATGTTATAGAGAGGTTACAAATCCTCTATCAGTTCAACTGAGAAAATCCAGACTAAGTTTCTTCCTACCAGAATTACCTTGCTACTGTCTCATTATTCTCTCTACATATGACAGGTACACACAGATCTATTTTTTCATAGAAATGTACTGTCCATATAAACTTCATCTAAATGTACTGTAAAACTGATTTTTGCATGTACCATATGTCTAAGCAAATCCTAAAATACTGAAGTTACTTCCAAGTATATTGTACAGGTGCTCTGGTTCTGGCTTGGGTAGAGCTAATTTCTTTCACAGTGGTGGCTGGTATGGGGCTGTGCTTTTGATTTGAACATAGCGATCATAATAGACATAGACTTGGGGTTTTTTTATTGCTGGGCAGGGCTTACACAGAGCCAAGGCCTTTTTTGCTTTTCACACTGCCACGTTGGCGAGAAAGTTGAGGGTGCTTGGAAGGTTGGGAGAAGACATAGCCAGGATGGGTGACCCAAACTGACCAAAGAGATATTCCAGACCATATGACATCATGCTTCATATATAAATGGGAGGGAAGGAGGAAGAGGGGGAACATTTACACTGATGGCATTTGTCTTCCCAAGTAACTGCTACACCTATCATGCTTCATATATAAATTGGAGGGAAGGAGGAAGAGGGGGAACATTTACACTGATGGCATTTGTCTTCCCAAGTAACTGCTACACCTGATGGAGCCCTGCTCTCCCGGAGATGGCTGAACACCTGCCTGCCCATGGGAAGCAGTGAATCAATCCTTGTTTTGCTTTTCCTGTATGTGCAGCATTTACTTTCCCTATTAAACCATTTTCTATCTCAATCCATGAGTTTTCTACCTTTTACCTTGCCAGTTCTCTCCCTGATTGCAATAGTGGGGGAGTGAGCGAGCAACTGTGTGGGGCTTGGCAGCTGGCTGGGGTTAAACAACAGCAAAGAGTCAGAATCCTGGTCATATTAACCGCGCAGTAAATCCAAAGGCGCTGTTGCTGGTTCAGATGGCCAGAAAAAAATAAAATCAAGAAAAGCATAAAAAGTATGTAGGCCTTGTGTTACTGACATTTCCGGACAAGAAAAATAGGAAAAGTCCATGCAAGTTTTAACCTGCCTTACAGCTGAACCTTAGTCTATTTTGTCTGCTTCTGTAGGTGTGCCCAAACAACAGTGCTTCCAAATAAAAAAAAAAGACAGGGCTAGAAGACACAGAATGTTTTGCTGTGGGGGAATCAAAGCATACCTAGCCATTTGTTCATCGTGAAAAAAAATACTACTCCTTTAGTAACTATTAAAACCTCTATGTCCAACATTTTGTTGCAATGGAAAACAAAACTACACATTTAACATGACACAAAAGTTAACTGGAAAAAGCCCTTGGAAATCTTGTTAATTCCTGCTATTTCAGATCATTTTACATCAAGGACTCATGATTTCTTTCCAGTTTAATAAGGATTACTTTCCTATTAATTCAGGCCATTATGACTGTAGCACTTTTTCTAAGAGGCTTACATGAAAGCTATTTACAACTATATATTACATGTTTCAGAGGGTAATGTTACGAAGACTATAAAGAGAAAATGGAAAAATAAATTGATATGTTTTAATCTCTAAATGTAGTAAAAAGTCAACCAACTAAACAAGCAAAAAGCTAGTGAAAAGACCAAATAAGCTCCAATAGTTTCAATTGTTCTATTAATAATACTGAGACCTTTATTTCACTAGTAATTTAAGATTAATTTTAAATCAAAGAATCAGATGGTACAACTCATGTTAGGGGTCTTCAATGAAAGCAGATAGTAAAGTTTTTTATGATTATGAATTGCCAAACTCTAGTCTAAACCAATCTCAAGGGAAGATTAGTTGATACATTATTCTATGTCCTCAGGCAGAGTGATATCCATTAGTACAATTTTAGATATTTGCAAGGTCTTCTGGATGTACCTTTCATAAAATCATTGAATCATTAAGGCTGGAAAAGATCACTACTGAACCATATCCCTGAGTGACACATCCACAAGTTTTTTGAACACTTCCAGGGATAGTGATTCTACTACTTCCTAGGGAAGCTTGTTCCAATGCTTAACCATCCTTTCTGTGAAGCTTCTTCTCCTAATATTATTTTCTATTGTTGTGGAATCATTCTATGCACCCCCAAATGGATTTCTCATTTAATTCAGTTTTGTCATAATTAAAAAAAAAATAAATCCTCCAATGCAAAATAAACAAAATGTTATGATTTTTTCATCTAATCTCTATTTGCATGGTGAAAAGTTTCTGTTAAAACAGTACTGATGTAGCTGCATGAATTAACATTCTTCTCAAGTCTTATAAATGCAGAGTATAATTAGAATGCAATTTATGGTTGTTACTAGAAGATGCAAATATTTACTTAGTTCACTATTACTATTGAATCTGAAATCAAAAAGGGGAATGGCACACAATATAATCAGAATAAAAGAACATGTAAATAACAGGACTTGACTCAAATAAATAATTTGGTTTTTCCTCTTTGTATCTACCAAACATATGATTAATAAAACTATTTATTTCCTTACAGAAAGATCCTTTAGGGAAAAAAGAAGAAGAAATATTTAGCTAAAATCTAAGATGCAACATGATATGGATGCCAATATTGATCTTATACAACTAATTTAATAATTCTATGAAGAAATAATGTACACAACATTCCTAATTTATTTTTACAGATTAACATTGACACTCAGATTGGAAAAACATTACTGACATACATAATAGATGCTAGATAAGCATTTAAAATAACTTGCAAAGGGGCACTGCTTCTTTAGTAGCCTTACTTGCAATGAAAAAGCTTAGTGAGACAGATTTTGATTTAATTTACCATGGCAAGAGACAGAATAAATCTACTGAAGTCAGCATGGAATACCACTGTAAAACAACATCAAGCCAAGTGAGGACACTAAAACTAATGCTGTGGAAGAAAAGCACTGAAAAAAGGGATTAAATAGAACTCATCCTTACATTTTTTAAATACATAATAAATTTTTGTAATCGTTTACATAAATCCTGAAACCATTTTGAGCTCCTTTCATGTGTTTAGTGTACCATTTTTTAAACTCTGGTCTTCTTCATTTCATACTACTTTAGCTCTGCCTATAATTATTTTGGAAAAAAATAAGATTTTCAGTTCCTTAAGTGTTCTAGTTTTTAACATTATTTTATTGATAAATTTAATTAAATTTCAAACATTTATATATTTTTTTCTTTTCTGCAATTGTAAATTGTAAATTGCTCTGTCTTTCACTGCTTTAATATGCAACTTTGGGTCATACCATAAACACTGTGACGTAATCTGACAGAGTTCATACATTTAAAATCTCTTCACTAATTTGATGTACAGGTCACTTGCCAAGACAACTTGGAGAAATCCAAAGAGATGCTTAAAATGGAACTGTTAAGCATTTGTACTGTGAAAAGTACAAATTTAAAAGTTACGTTAATACAGTTCATCTAGTAGCTGCTTTGAATCATAATTTATACTGTCAAAATTAAACAACTATACTTATTTAAAGTTTATTTTTCATGTAGAAATTTGTATGTGCTTCAAAGAAAACACTTCGTCTTTAAAGGCTGAGTCATACTGATGCTAGTATATTTCAGAAATTACAGTTTATTTTCATACTTTAAGCAAATTTTAATATTGCTTATAGAAAAACAAAAAGTAATACAAGTCAGAGTAGACATAAATCTCCTCAATTCAACAAAGACCATTAATATCTCCATTGGAAAGCTGTGGAAGTCAGTGTAGTTGTTCTAGGCATGAAATTTGTTCTTCTGTGGTATACGAGTTTGATTACATAATAAAATTTGAAAAATCATTAAAAATCAAATGAAGGGAGAAATTATGCCAAAGGGAAAAAAAGTCAAAAATAGTGTGATATATTTTTTTATACCTATAAGAGTGGAGCTGCCTTGTGGATAGGTATGTTGAGACACTGTATCCTTTTTCAACAATCTTTAATCACTTACTAGAATGCAGGAAAACATATTGCAAGATAAAAGCAATTGTTATTTCTAAATTTCATTGAATTGGGCTCCTTGGAAACAATAGTGTGAGCCATTAAATGAACTAATTAAGAGATGGTTTCCTTTTGTTATGTAACAGTATTTAGCATTGACAGAAATCCAGTTATGTCTTTCATTAGGAATAAAATGGAGCCAAGAACTTTCAGTATTCACAATGTCTACAGCAAGTGGGAAATGCTGTGACATTCAGGTAACAGAGGCACTTGTCTTGCACTTACTTGTAGCTGTTTCCTGTGAAATTAGGAGTTGGTAGATTTTAAATATCAATGGTAAAAATCGCTACACACAGTTAATTTTATTTCACCTATAGAATATTATTGATGCCCTAAGAAAATGTACAGATTAATTCATAATTTTATAAAATAATTTAAAAATCAAGTAATTTTTTTGATCTTTCAAACACTGCAATAAATCTGTTTACACAAATGAGGAGATTTGGTAAAAATTATTATTTCTATGAGAGGAAAGTTATAGCCTATCAAAATTTCCCTTTTGATTTACTTCTTTAGAACCCCAGTTCCACAATGATGAAATTGTTTCAGCTGCCTGAAATTTTTTTATTTATTTATTTTAATAGTATCAACAAAATGTCTCAATTTAATTGGAGCAGTTTGTGGCATTAACATTAAAAAAGAATTCTATCAGGAGATATTCAAACATCTCTACATGTGAACTAGCAGTCAAAGAGATGATGTTTCTAGGCCCTATGGAATGTGAGTTTCAATAAATAAGCCTCTGCAGGTCAAGGACAGGAGAAAGAATTTTTTATTCTGTGACAATAGAATTTGTCTTGGAGCTGTAGAATTTTCCTGAGGGAAAAAAGAAAATGCTGTGTTGTCTAAGGTTTGTATAAGTATAGAATCTCTTCACCCACTGAATTGACATTGAGCATTATTCACGTGAAAAATAGGTCAATAGATCAAGAAATTGTAGAACTTTAAGGTGTTCTAAGAGTGCCAGTTAGGAAAGGTCAAACAGGTAATAACATAGAGTGTCAGACATCAGCAGAAGTACCATGACCTTCTGGCAGCTTTTTTATGTTAAACGGCTTGGATGTTGTCTCAAAGAAACTGCTAATCGCTGTGGAATACAAAAATATTACTGCTGCAGACTACATTTGCTGCTGGTACACTCTGCTCTGTTAACATTTGCCAGTTACCAGGTATTCATGGGTGAATGAATATAAATCATATTAAAAACCCAGTTTGAAATGGGCCTGTTTATTACAACAGTCATAATGAGATATTCCATACTTCAATGTATCAAAATCTTCTTACGGGAAAAACTTCCACTGTTCAATGACAATTAACAAGCAAGTATTTAACAGAAGGCTGTCAGTTGCTTCTTCAGAAACACTAGGCAAAGAAGTTTTTAAATATACACAGAAGGTGTGAGTGCTTCAACAAATTAAATGAGAAACAAGGTGAAATTCATCTAATCAGGGAAGGAACTTCTCCACATTACTTTATATAGTAAGTGGCAGAGTCCTCTTTCCAGCAATGCCTTTGAGAGTAAGCGTGAGTCAAGACATTGTCAAGTACAGGCCTTTTCTCTAGTGGCGGCAGGAATGTGTACCATGGAATGCATACCATAGGTATATCACATAATATTTTGTATCATTTACATATGGTAGCAAGACAAAAAACTCCTTATTCATGATATCCTTCCTTATCCATGTGAGAACTACAGATGATGTGTGTCTTAGAAAAAGTAAGGAAGCTATTAACAGCCTCACAAGAATATATAGTATTCATTATTAAAACCTGGTGATCATGCCTTAACACTCCTAAAATATACCTTGGAAGAAAAGACACTGAAAGGTATTTTGGACATCTTCTTTCCAGATTTGGAAAACAGTCTGAAGCACTGGTGCAGTAAAACAGGTCTAGGACAATGAAGAATCTGGAGAGAGATAGGAAAAAAAGAATACCTTCCACAGACTGGAAGCCAAAGCGTCTTGTCAGTGGAAGGGACCTGAAGGAGGAACAAGATTATTAGTATAGTACCAAAACAGTGTTAAAGATAGTATCTGTTCAGCTTAGATCTCATGACTTGAAAAAAAGACTCTCAGGAGTAGTGAGGAAGTCTTCCAATGATGGAAAATGGATGATATCACAAGAAGACCATGGTAGCATTCAACACAGCTTAGAAAGAACAAGAACTAAGCATATAAAAGAACATATTTTTGTGGAACTAATATGATATACTGCCTATGTGCATTGCATAGTTACAACACAGAATCAGAATTAGATTAATGAATGTCCATCTATACCTTTCATCTTTTTAAACCCATGGGATCTTTGAATTAAGACTTCCTTAGAGTAAAGACCTCTCTATTTTTGTTGCTGTTGTCTGTAAAATTCATGAGGAAACAAAACAAAATAATTAAATGCAAAATGTGTTGTCACTGTACTTGTACCTAAGCACTGTACAAAGTCAATGACTCATAAGTTCTCATACAGAGTTAGAAAAATAGCCTAAAATCATTCCTCTACGAAAAAGATTTTATCTCAAATTTCATTTGCTTCGATAGGCCTCCTGATTATTTTCCTGTTAACGTAGGACCTGAAAAAGAAATGCCTTAAATTTATACAAATCTATTTGAACTCTCATATAGTTCTGTCTTAGAATATAAGAAAATAAAGAAAGTCTTCTGTTTGTTAACTAATTTATCTTTTTGATTTCAGTAGTGTCTAGTGCTGGCTGCACCAGCTTCATTTTCACCACACTGCACTGATAGACTGTACCTGAAAAGTAATTTATCTTCAAATTGATCAATAGGAAAGAAAGAAAGGAGTTAAGAAAAATATATTTCTGTTTAAAAAATTTCTGTAGGGTGCAGGTCTGGGCACATTACACAGCTGGACATTTCAGACACTGACACCAATTTCATCTTGCCGAGAACTTTGCAATTTTATTTTCAGTTAACAAATAAACATGAGCAAAAGAAGCACACCTACATCCTTTGAAATGTCCTATATGACAACATTAACTTCACTGAAACCCACAAAATCATAGATGCAACTATTACACTTCAAAAAAGGTACTGGGCAAACAAAACACATCAGCTGGATTTCCTGACTTTC
This sequence comes from Aphelocoma coerulescens, assembly GCF_041296385.1. Lineage (NCBI taxonomy): Eukaryota > Metazoa > Chordata > Aves > Passeriformes > Corvidae > Aphelocoma > Aphelocoma coerulescens. The sequence goes on from NC_091015.1 coordinate 88,564,247, forward strand.
ATCTATTTGTTATGAGTTGTGAGACAACTCATACCACAGTTTAATAATCTGCAGTAAAACTAATCTCTGAAATCAGTTGCCGCTATTATTGGACATGGCACTGAGACGTGGTGGTGCAGGTAGCTCTGGCTACTCTGTCCACTGAGGAGGACACCGAGAACAAACTGTGGTGGTCAGAAGCCTGAGTTTAGCATCCACCTTTCAGTTACAGCAAGAGCCCATAATTCCTCTGTTCTGTTATTTACATGTTTTCTTACAATTGGTTAATGTTTTCCCCTCCTTGTTTCATGTATGAGCTTGATACATATTCATTCCCCTTAGTTAATATCTGTATGTTCTAGAAGTTTCTGTGCTACTCAACATCCCATTGGTCCCTCCCCTAAGTCCCTCCTTTGTGTAATCCCCATTGGCCCCCTTTCCCTTGACTCCGCCTAGTACCCTGAACCCCATTGGCTGTAATTCCTTTCCCTGCCTTTCCCGTCCCCAGTATAAAACCCCTGGTAATCCTCAGATCTCTGGCTTTTCTGACCGTGGATATGCACCTGTAATAAACCCCTGTTCATGGAACCCATACAGAGAGTCCCTCCTGCTTCTTTGCCACCGCAGACACCGCTCACACCGGAGCCTGGGGTGTGCTTCTCAGGGTGAGGGGCGAGCCATTTAAGGGACCGTGACCCACCCATCAAGGCTGTCACTCATGTGACACTGTACCTTCCTCTGAGCTATCCTGAGGCTTGGCATTGCATTGGTCCTTGATAATAGGGATGTTCTCTGACCCACAAAGTTAACTTTATTAATAGACCCACTTCTAGTTCAGTGACTCTGTGCTGAAAAAATACAGGCTGTTGACAAAGACAGTGAACAGAAAAGGTCTCCGTGTAGACCCCCATAGTATTCAACTTGTCAAAGATGTTGAGTATGACCGCTTAACCACTACTCTGGGCCCAATTATCTACCCAGCTTTTTACTCTCCTAATTGTCTAGTTTGCCAGACTGCAACAGCTCTGCTAAAGACAACGTACATCTCAGAAGGCAATAAACGATATATGATTTACCCTTAGTAAATCCATGCTGACTGTTCCCAGTCACTTTTCCTTTCTGCATGTGCCCTGAAATGACCTCCAAGAGGATTTGCTCCAAGATGTTCCCAAGAGCTGAAGTGAGGCTCATCATCCCCAGATCATCCTTTTGGCCTTTATTTTGAAGATGTGGGCAACATTTGCCTTCCTTCACACATTGAAAATTCCCTGGATCTCCAGAACCTGTCAAAGATTATAGACAGCAATCTTGCCAGTGCATTAACTCTCTCTGCAGCTGTGCATGCATTTTTACCCACCCTGAGTTGCCTGTGGAAGCTGAGCATGTACTAGAAACAAAACAGAAATTGAACAGCAGGAGATTGAATAGATAGAAGAAAAAAAGAACATTAGTACTACACAGGATTATATTATCAAACCCATTAGACTTACATGTCATATAATGGATTCATTTTCATATTTGTCATAAGAATCCTAGAAAAAGTCAATGGGAAAATGATAGCAATGTGAGTCACAATTCTTTTTCATGATAACAAATCAGGCAAGTAGGTATGTTTGACATATGCTGCCTTCTAATTTCAGAACAAGCTGCCAGAGGCAAAAAATATACTAAACTAAAAATTAAACTTTCCTTCAGTCACCACGGTATTAAATCACTCACTGATATAGAAATCCTGTGTTCTTTAAAAAATAAATTTTCTTAGACAGTAGTAACATATGGATTGTCCAAATACTACCAATAGGTATGAAAGAGACCACATAATGGTTTGGGTTGGATGGGACCTTAAAGATCATCTAGTTCCACCACCCCTGTCATGGGCAGGGATACCTTCTATTAGACCCCCGTTGCTCAGTGACCCATCCAAACCAGCCTTGAACAATTCAGTAATGAGGCATCCACAACTGCTCTGGGCAACTTGTTCCAGTGCTTTACCATCCTCACAGCGAACCATTTCTTTCTAGTATCTAATCTAAACCTAATTCCTTTCAGTTTGGAGCCATTCCCCCTTAGCCCGTCATACACACCCTTGTCAAAAGCCCCTCTTCAGCTTTCTTGTAGGCTCCCCTCAGGTGCTGAAAGGCTGTAAATTGGTCGCCTCCAAGGCTTCCCTTTTCTAGTCTGAGCCATCCCAATTCTCTCAGCCTTTCCTTGTAGGAGAGATTTTCCATTCCTCTAATCATCTTGGTGTACCTCCTCTGGACTCCAACAGGTCAATATCCTTCCTGTGCTGGGGCCCCAGAGCTACATGCAGGACTGCAGGTGGGATCTCAACAGAGTGGAATAGAGGAGCATGATGACCTCCCTGAAACTGCTGGCCACACTTCTTTTGATGGATCCCAGAACAAGGCTATCTTTCTAGGCTGGAAGCTCTCATTCAGCCTCACATCCACCAGCACCCCCAAGTCCTTCTTCCAAAGGTTACTCTTGATCTGTTCATCCCTCATCCTGTGTTGATACTGGGGATTGCTCCAACCCAGGTGCAGTACCTTGCACTTGGTCTTGTTAAACCTCATGAGATTCTCATGGGCCCACTTCTTGAGCTCATCCAGATCCTTCTGGATGGCATCCCATCTTTCAGGGTTGTCAACTGCACTGCTCAGCTTGGTGTCATTGTCAAATTTGCCAAGAGTGCGCTCAACTATGTCATTAATGAAGATAAGAACTGAATCAGAATCCCAGATTCATTTATGTTGGAAGAGACCTCTGAGATCATCAAATCTAACCTATGACCTAATACCACCATGTCAATTAGACCATGACACTAGGTGCCACATCCAATCTTTCCGTAAACACCTCAGGGACAGTGACTTCATCACTTCCATGGGCAGCCCATTCCAATGTCTAATCATCCCATCTGGGAAGAAATTTTTCCTAATGTCCAACCAAAGCCTCACCTGGCACAGCATCCTCTTGTTCTGTTGCTAGTTTTCTGGGAAAAGAGACTGACCCTCACCTGGCTACAACCTCCTGTCAGGGAGTTGTAGAGAGTGATAAGTTCTCCCCTGAACCTCCTTTCCTCCAGGCTAAACAACCTCAGCTCCCTCAGTCACTGCTCACAAGACTGGTGCTCCAGACCCTTCACCAGCTCTGTTGCCCTTCTCTGGACTTTGTCCAGCACCTCAATGCCTTTCCTGAACTGAGGGGCCCAGAACTGGACACAGGACTTAAGGTGCAGCCTCAGTGCTGAGTACAGAAGGAAAATCACTGCCCTGGTCCTGCTGGCAAAAATATTTCTGATACAAGCCAAGATTTCCATTGGTCTTCTTGGCCGCCTGGGCACATGCTGACTCATGTTCAGCTGGCTGTTAACCAGCATCTCCAGGTCCTTTTCTGCTGGGCTATTTTCCAGCCATTCTGCCCCTAGTCTGTAGCATTGCATGGGCTTGTGGCCAAAGTGCAGGACCTGGCACCTGACCTTGTTGAACCTCATGCTGTTGTCCTTGGCCTGCTGATGCAGCCTGTCCAGATCCCACTGTAGAGCCTTCCTGCCCTCCAGCAAAGTGACACTCCCATCCAACTTGGCTTCCTAACAGTCCACATATTGAATCCATTTCTCTGCAATTTAGAGAGAAGGATGTTGTGGGGGAGCATGTCAAAGGCTTTACAGAAGTCCAGATAAATTACATCTGTAGCCCTTACCTTGTCCACTGAGGTAGTCATTCCATCCTAGAAGGCCACCAAGTCGGTCAGATGGGGCTTGCCCTGGGTGAAGCTGAGGCTGTCTCAAATCACCTCCCTATCCTCCCTGTGCTTTAGCATGGGTTCTAGGAGGATCTGTTCCATGATCTTCCCAGGCGCATAAGTGAAACTGACAGGTCCCAGGTCTTCCCTCCAACCCTTTTTAAAAATGGGTACAAACTTTCCATTTTTCCAGTCTTCTGGGACCTCACCTGCTGACCAGGATTTTTCAGATATTATGGAGAGTGGCTTGGCAACTACATCAACCAATTCCCTCAGGACTCTAGGTCCCGAACTTACGTACTTTCAGGATCTTCTGGTGATCATGAGCCTGATCTTTACTTACAGTGGGAAGTACCTTGCTCCCCCAACTCCCAATCTGCTCTCCATGCTCTCAAGAAGCACAGGAGGAAAAGTTGCCATTGAAGACTGAGGCAAAAAATTTGTTGAGCACCTCAGCCATGTGATATTCAGGTATTATTAAAACATATGTAATATTAACTGTTTGTGGTTTTTTCTCACTTCTTTTTTCATTTTTCCTCTTCTTATAGAAAGAAACCAATGGGACAAATAATGAACCTGGATCCTGGCGATCAGTGCAGTTGATCATCATGGGTTGATTGACTACCAAATGACTTACCTTTTAAGGAAAAAAGATAAAAGTGCACATTACTAAAGTAATTTACTTCTTTTGGAACTATATGATTGTATTTTCTTTCTTGCTAAGTCAAAGCTGCAGAAAACTATCACAATACAATCAAAGTTTCAGTCCTGACATCATAATGTTATCATGTTCTGCTATCTCTTGTAAATAAAGAATAGCAGCAGTGCTTCAGCAAATTAACACTGGAGTTACATTGAGTCAACTTAGAATTTGGTTCCTGACCTGCACTATTGACTCAGATCTCATGAGATCAATGAATCAATAAGATGGCCAACCTTTCCAACTTAAGGACTTGCCTAGCTGGGAGGCAGAAGATGGATACTCCCTACCTCAGAGACAGAAAGGAGACTCTCCAAGACACAGCTTGGATATAAGATGCTTATCTGGGTACAGAACTAGATTATAGAGTGACACCATCAAGTAAGTCTTACCAGCCATGTGGCCACATTTCATTTCTTTACAGAGGCAAGGATTTATCCAGCAGATTATCTTTTTTTTGTAGCTTCGCTATCAATCATGATTTAACAGCAGTTGCATCTGACCTACTTTTCCATCATCACACAAACCACTCTGATCACTATTTGTGAATAGTGGCTTAAAGTGTATGCTTATAGTGACATAAAGTGTATGTTCAACCTGCATTTCTTCTGTTTGCTAGGCTATGCAGAATTGTTGCAAAGGTTAAGTACTGTACTCACCTTCCCTCATCTTAACAAAAAAAGAAAATCAAACTTTGAACAGATTTTTCAGAGGAAAACATCACATTCCTTGTCATAGGCATAAAAGAATTCGTAAGCATGCTAAAAGGTTATGCACCACAAGCATTCTTTGAGTGTTAAATCTAGAAGTTCTCCTGTGGCTTTCTGGTCCTCTGCCAAACATTCTTTCATTTCAGGAATGTCTCATACAGCGCAACAGGCAATGGTCTAAGCTTTGGGACTATGGAGTATATGCCAGATAAACCATACTACCCCAGGAGGAATTAATTCAATTTGCCTTCATTTGATTCTAATCACACATTCATCTGTTAGTTGTGGCACTGAGTACCTGCAGCTAACATTTTTAATTAACAGCACTGTTGTTGCTGCAACTAGGGGAATATCAAAAGTGCATTCACAATTCAGTTGAACTTTATACCCTTTTTTAATTTTACAGGACACACTATGCCACTCAATTTTTATAGTACATAAATGTTATTCTCTATGTTTGCATCTTCAGCTAGATATAAACCACAGAACTAATATAAAACTTATATACCACATAAGAATAGGAATATATTATATGAAGTTTACCAAGTTAAAATTCTGCATTCTGCACCTGGAATGGGGCAACCCTGGTTGTGTGTATAGACTAGAGAATGAGAGGCTGGAGAGCAACCCCATGGGAAAGGACCTGGGGGTCCTGGTCAATGCCAAGCTGAACATGAGTCAGCAGTGCCCTGGCAGCCAGGAGGGCCAGCCCTGTCCTGGGGTGCATCAGGTACAGCATCAGCAGCCGGGCAAGGGAGGAGATTGTCCCACTCTGCTCTGCACTGGGGCAGCCTCACCTCGAGTGCTGGGGGCAGTTTTGGATGCCATGGTATAAGAAGATCTTAAGCTCTAAGAGAACATCCAAAGCAGGGCTATGAAGATGGTGAAGGGCCTTGAGGGGAAGCTGTATGAGGAGCAGCTGAGGTCACTTGGTCTGATCAGCCTGGAGGAGACTGAGGGGAGACCTCATTACCTCATTGCAGTCTGCAACTTCTCCATGAGGGGAAGAGGAGGGGCAGGCACTGATCTCTTCTCTGTGGTGACCAGTGACAGAACCCAAGGGAATGGCCTAAGGTTGTGTCAAGGGAAGTTTAGGTTGGATATTAGAAAAGGTTCTTCACCCAGAGTGTGGTTTGGCACTAGAACAGGTTCCCCAGGGAATTGGTCACAGCACCAAGCCAGACTGAGTTCAAGAAGTGTTTGACCAACACTCTCAGGCACATGGTGTGATTCCTGGGGTGTTCCTGCAGAGGGCCAGGAGCTGGACTTGATCCTGATGGGTCCCTTCCAACTCATCATATTCTATAATTCTATGAACTTTTCCAAAAGAAGATACACAAAGTAAACCTAAAATCTAAAGTTTTAGACATGCCACAATACAAACTTAGTTGCATCTGGCTACTCTGAAAAAAAACAGTCTTGTAAAATTATTTTGAATATGACATAAAATAATAACTTCATTCCAGAAACTTTTGTGTTTTCTCAGAGGACTACCCCTTCTGAATTAATCATTATTCCTCCTTTTAAGTCTGTTCTTCAACTACTCACCTCAAGTTCTGGAGCAAAGAATATCTCTGGGAAAAGTCAGAGCAAACCAGGAGGAGCTCAGAACAACACTTTCTTATAGAGGAAGAAAACATTGTTCTGTTTCTGCTCTACCCAGATCAATTTTCCTTTGTTATGTAACTGAAATAAGAGTCTCACTGATAAAATGCAGTGTGTATTCTTAATAAACAACTTCTTGTTATTGAAAATGGTAAGTTTCTATTTCTAATGTAATCAACTGTGGGTGATTATATCTCAGGAGGAAATATTACTGCTTGCATATTTTATGTATAAATATCTGTTACCATGGATTCTGAACATTGTTTCAGAATAATTTTTTTGATTAATAAAGAAAAAAGTTCTAAAAGCTGTCGCTTTAAAATTCAATACCACTGCAGGCAAAACATTCTATTGTGATACTGCAATAAAAACCAGTAAGAGTTCATTTCTGACCTCTGAACAAGGAAACAATAATGTTTGTTAAGACAACAAGGTAAGAAAAAATATCAAGCAGTCTGGGAATTAAACTAACGAAAAAACCATTAGTGATTGAGGTCAGGAAGTCATAGGTCAGGAAGTCATCTTTGCCATGTCATAAACACCTTTAATTTCAGTCTTTCAATTGCACTGACTTATTCAACTACATTTTTTCCTGAGGCAAGAAAGGGCATCCATGGAAATTCTGTGTGGATTCTTGGTCAAATACATCACTGCCAGAAAATTAGTGTTTCTGACTCTGCAGTTGTGGAGCAGTCACCTTTGCTAAGGCGTCAGCTTGGTTAGCCTGAAATGCAGAGGCCCACCTGTACATGGGATTAGTGTAAAGAACTGCACTCCAGCTGGACTCTGGAACCTTTAGCAATCCCATCTGAAGTCACAGTTGCCTGGTCCTTGAGATTTTGTTGAGAACAACTGGAGTTTGGGGACAGGAAGTCCCAAAAAAGTTGTTCCGATACCAGATCCCAGAGGTTCTTAACACCATTGCACTGAGACATGACCCTTCTAGCACAACTGCTGATATTTAAGTGTGCTACACTTTAAGGGACTAACAGCATCGCTCAATGGTTAACTGATGTGGTGACCCCCTCAGAAAATTACTTTGGTAATTTTGTATTGAATGTGGAGGCAGTCTAGTTCCAACAGAGGGGCTATTGCTGGAAGAACTTTCATCTCTCTTTATATGGCATACCCAAAATTACCCAGAAAGCTTGTAGCAGAGAAAGAAATTGTGACAAAGATTACAACCTAAATAGTTGCATAGTACCAACAAAATTTTCCTCTCTAAAAGGGTATGGTACTTTTCTGGGAAGAAAAAACCATTATTTTGTACCTTTCCCACATGCATTTCTTCAAAGGCTTCTTAGGAAGTGAATGAACATGAAAATATGTGCTTCACTACAACTTCATGAACTTAACAGATCAAAATGACCTAATTTGTGTCTAGTGTGTAAACACTGAAGTGTTTAAATATTCAAAAGTCATACTTTGCGATGCTAATTTAAATTCTATATTACTCAAATTTAAAATGCTATTTCAGTTTTTCCATGTTCTGATCAAAGTTGTTGTGAAAAAATTTCATTAATGGATATATGATAAATACACCCTAAATATAGTCCTTCATCTTTTTCATTAGAAAATATTAATCTTCTTTTCTCTCTGTTGCTATGCTGTCCTTTTCCCTATCAATGAGCTTAAGGTGCCTTAAGACAGATGCAAGCATTGATGGGGAAATTTTAAGTATTCAAGGGACACTAGGAAAGGAACAGATTCATACAATGATACTTCTCTGCCGTAAGCGCATAATTTATATAAACAATTATATTTCTGCAGCAGTTCTACAACCTATGAAAAGGGAAAACTAGCTGCCTGTGCTTCTGGTCAACAGCACCCATTAAACAGTCCCATAAGAGAGTAAGCTCCTCGATTTCTCATCCTCATCTGTTGTCTTACTCTACTTACAAAAAAAACCCTACAAAAATTTTTCTCCTGGCATCTTTATCCTAATCTCTTCTACGCAGAAGATAAATACGGTAACAGTCAAATCCTTTATGTTTGAAATGGAATCATAGATGCATAAAATTAAAAATACGCTGAGTTGGAAGGGACCCAATAGGATCATCAAATCCAGCTCCTGGCCCTATGCAGGACACCACAGGAATCACCCCATGTGCCTGAGACCATTGTCCAAACAATTCTTAAACTCACTCTGGCTTGGGGCTGTGACCACTTCCCTGGGGAGCCTGTTCCAGTGCTCAACCACCCTCTGGGTGAAGAACCTTTTTCTAATATCCAACCTAAACCACCCCTGATTTAGCTTTATGCTGTTTTGTCAAGTCCTATCATGGGTCACAAGAGTGAAGAGATCAGTGTCTGCCCTTCTGATTCCTTTTGTGAGGATGTTGAAGACCACAATGAGGTCTCCCCTCAGTTTCCTCTTCTCCAGGCTGAACCTCAAGTGACCACATCCAGTCATCATATGGCTTCCACTCTAGACCCTTCATCATCCTTGTTGCCCTCCTTTGGACACCCTCTAATAGCTTAATGTCTCTTTTATATTGTGGTACCCAAAACTGCCCCCAGCACTCGAGGTGAGGCTGCCCCAGTGCAGAGCAGAGTGGGACAATCCCCTCCCTTGCCCGGCTGGCGATGCTGTGCCTGATGCACCCGAGGACAGGGTTGGCCCTCCTGGCTTTCAGGGATATTATATATAATATAACTGATAATTATATTTGAATTAATTTTGAAATTAGATCAAATGGAGTCTAATAATCTGAGTATGAAATGGTAAGGGCACTTACTTGGTTTATATTGAACCTATGTCTATGATACAGTTATGGTTTAAAAAACGATACATTCCTACTGATAGTTTTGGGTTGATTTGGTTTTTTACAGTTTTACTGTATAGATTAGATTTTTTCAGAAATGTACAAGTCAAATGGCAAACAAGATACCATTATAATATACTCAATGCGATGCAAAATTTGGGGTTGGGGGTTCTATTCATTTAAAGTTTCTTTAGTTAAAAGAAAAAAATCCATTCACAAAAGACAGTCCCATGAACAGAAAAAAGACTATCATAAGCCTTCTTTATCTTCTGAGTAAGACTTCAACTAAATAATTCAAAATCCTCTGTATTTGAGGTTGCCTCCAGGAGCGATTCTTTTATATAATGTTGCCATTTGCTTAATCTAAAGCTTTTAAATATTATCTTACATTGTCCTTGATTTCTATGATATGAGTCAGAACGACTACTTTTTTCCTAAAAGTAGTGTTGGTCAAGAACAGCTTTGACCTATCCCTGACTGCATTGAAGTGATCTCACTCGTGTCTGTGAGCTGAAACAGAAAGGCAGGCTCATGGGAAAAGCTGCTTGCTATATGCAAAAATTATATGGCTGCTGTTGATTATCAAAGGCTCCTAAAAATGTGTGAGTCTAAAAATTGTGTTAAAAGGATGCTTCTGTCAACCTGTGATTGCTACCATGGTTCCTAGTACCCATTTGCTGAGGCTGCTATTCATGTTTCTGGCATACGTCTCTTCATCTAAAGCCTTCTGGCATCCCTGTTTCCTCATCCTCATGCTCAGAGAGGTGGTAGAAATGGCTTATAATAGGAAGGATTTATCTGTAAGGGAAGGTATTTCAGAAACTCATCTGGGTGGCACAGAAATCATGAGAAGCTACAGGCACTTCAAAATTGGCAGGAAAACCAAAAAGAAAACAGCAGTATGGGAGAAAGACTAGGAGATGACACTGATCTTGAGATGACTGCAAGAGCTTGCCAGATTCCCAGGTTCATCAGAACTGCAGTACCTCTCTGGTGTACAGTGTACCAGCCAACATAGATGCTGTGGTGAGGGAGAACGCTGCCAGGATACCTGCAGCGATATATAAGGCCTGGATTTCTTTATATTGTTTCTTCATGTGCCTGATGTGAGCTCACAGACTTTGTACTGAAGAAGCTGTGACTGTCATTAATATGATCTTAAACTAAACAGCAGAATCTAAACCCAGTATTTTCTATGGCAGAAAAGCAGCTGAATCAGTAGATCAATTATTCAAAACAAGAGACTGTTGCTGCTTGAGAAAAAGATTACAGGTGGCTCACAGGCCAGTTGGAAAGATCCACTGATGGAGGTGTGAAGCAGCAACGTAATCCTAACTTTTCTTCTAGCCCCTAGCATATGACATAAGCTAATAAATATGTTTAAAAATAGATCAAGACACAGTAAGAATCAAACCAGTAACTTAGCAAACTGTATAACAACTGAAGGCAGCATAAAATCAATTTTATTTTAATTATGATAGTAGGAAGCAAGGGAATAGAAAACCTCAGAGAATTCCAGACTGGTTGATTATCTATTTAATAGCTTAAAGAAATATCTATTAACAATATATAGATATATATATATAATGATTGTATAACATTGTCGCTGTTATCCCCAGAGAACAGTGAAATCACGACATCATTCCAGGTCAGATGATATGGCTGAAACAGAGCAGAGCTAAGCCCGCATTTAATGAATAGCTCATCTTTTACAGTATGGTTTGCAATAAAGAAATTACATGATTGGCTTATTCACTCACCACCTCTCGAGGTGATAGGCTGAGCAGTAAGACAACCATTTCCAAATATTATTCTCACAAGATTGAAAACAATTCTACTCTTCTCACAACAACCTGCAGGTGCAGAAATGGTTTACATTCTCTCAAACTGTTGTCCATCCAGTTCTCCTGAGAATGAAAGCTTTCACAGAGAAGCTGTGAGAAGCTGGATTTCTCTAACTGCTTTCTTATGAGAAAGAAAAGTTTCACAGGAAAATTCCTCTGCTCCTGCCTTTTAGCATCCACATAACTGTAGATCCATTACAATAATTTTATATTTATGAAAACTGCCCCAGCACTCGAGGTGAGGCCGCCCCAATGCAGAGCAGAGAGGGACAATCCTCTCCCTTGCCCGGCTGGTGATGCTGTGCCTGATGCCCCCCAGGACAGGGTTGGCCCTCCTGGCTGCCAGGGCACTCTGGGTTCCTACAGACCACCAGGTCCCTTTCTGCAGCATTCGCCAGACTCTCATTTCCCAATCTGTCCATACATTCAAGGTTCCCTGTTCCAGTTGCAGAATCTGGCACTTACTCTTGTTAAACTTCATGTTGGTGGTGGTTGCTGAGCCCTCTAATTTGTTGAGGTCTCTTTAGGACTTCTCTGCCTCTGAGGGAATCAACAGCTCTTCCCAATTTATATTTTCAGCAAATTTTCTTAGTATTCATTTGAGCCCTGCATCCAAGTCATTTATGAAGATGTTCAAGAGCATAGGGTGTAAAATGGAGCCCCGATGAACCCCAGTGATAAATGACTGCCAGACCTAACATAACCCCATTCACTATAACCCTTTATGTTTCACCCATGAGCCAGTTGCTCGCCCACTGCATGATGTGTTTTTACAGCTGTTCGCTGGACATTTTGTCCAGAAGGATCCTATGTGAGAGAAATTATCAAAAGCTTTGCTGAAATCCAAAAGGATTCCATCTTTCTTCTTCCTGTCTATCCACAGAGGTAGCAATCATCCAATTATGGTGATTGAGAGAACTCAATACTAGTACAATTGGCAATTTCCCAATTAGGCAACTCTCTTTAGACATCAGACTTCTTTTGAAAGAGATATGAGCTGTTATCTTTTTAGAAAGTATACTTAATGAGCACTTAAAGAGACAATAACCAGGAAGGAAAATTAATCAGTCGATACAAGTTGCAAGTTAGCATATCTGTAGAAGATTTTTAACAGAATTTCCATCCCTAGTAGTAATGAAGGTGATATTTTTCACATCTTGTCTATTTAGGCTTGATTTTACTGGGTTTCCTGTTGTTCCATGAAGTGCACTCAATGCTACCACATGTTCGTTTCACAACGTGAAATTCGACACTACCAGCATCCTGAAGATAAGAATTATACTTGAAAAAATAATAATGAAAAGTCTTAATGTTAATATATATATTTACAGTTTTTATTTTCCTCCTATGCATGATAATTCTTAAAAGGATAATGCAGAAATTACTGGTTCTAGGATACTATAGTGAAAGTTAAGGAAATATGAGAGTTTAACTGAGTCCCAATCATTGTTCCTCCTCTTTTCTGTTGGATGACTGGGTTCTCTATGATACACCATAAACTATGAAGTAACATCCATTTCTTCTGTCTTTATTTGAATTAAAATGAAAACAGAGTAATGTCATATTTTGTGTCTGAACTACACTGGGAAAGTGCAAGAGATGAATAGTCAATCTATCCTAAATAAGGAACAAAGTCCAAGAAGCAACAGACATCTCAGTTTTGTCTTTTCAAAGCAGTCACAGTAGCATGAGCAGATGCTTTGCTGAGTTTTCCTACAAAGAACAACTGAAATAGCAAGATTTCACTGTCTGTGAATTTCCTTTTCTCTGTAAGATGGGAATTGCTATTCTCTTTAAAACAAAATCAGTTCTCTTTATCACGTGATGATATTATCACAAATATCTTATTAAATACTGGGAACATCTATCCACATCAACACAAAGGCTGTGATTTTTAAGGAATTCCCTGGGAGACAGATTTCAAGGAAACCTTAGGAAACTCACTGTCTGAGGTGTTTTGCAAGTTCTGCTGACCTTCATGTGAGCTGTTAAACTACCCAGGTTCCCTACAACCACAAAGGAATTATGCCCTGTTCTTTTAACAGAACGGGCAGCTTTTCACTCCCAATGTTAAGTACTTTCCAGTACAGATGAAAGCACACTATTAAAGACAATTCTTACACTTTTCATTTTCTTAACACTTCAGTAGCAGACTGAAAAAAAATAGTGTTTTGGCTCACTGAAAAATATTTATTTTATATCATCACGGGCATTTGTCCTGGGTAACCCCAAAAAATGTGTATTGCATTCTATATCTTTCCCGTGCTGACCTGCCCAAGATTACCACTGTCTCTTTCAGACCCGGGGGTCGGAAGCAGAACCAGGGTGTTTTACCCCAGGTTCATAGAGGTGGTTGGCTCAGGATCCCTTTAAAAGAGAGGGAACAGACACCCAGCAGGATCATCTGTTCTCCCCAGGGCTTCAGTGCAGAGGCTGCATTACATGCATGAATGCTGCATTAAAATAATATCAAAAGATATCACAACTTTCAACTGAGAATCACTGTCAAAAACATCGATTTCTCTACATATGGTTAATCTTTGTCTTAGCATGTGCTTTCTAAACACAATGGGAGTTCACATTACTTCAGAACAACCAACAGCTGCCCAGTCCAGTTCTATGCTTCAGTGTCAGTTTACTCTATCATCATTGTTCTTTAGAAAATGAAATCAGTGGAACAGCCTTGGTAGGAAGAATTAAAAACAAGGGCTGAATTGTAATTAATTAATTCTTGTTAATCATTATATAATTAACTATAAAATGATTCAATGAAGATCAAAGATAAAAAAAGGTAATCATTAACAGTTCTTCTAGTTCTGACAGGAGAACAGAAATTTATTCATTTATTTATTTTCATTAGCAGTATTTGCCTTCTTGTTCTTATATGAGATATCAGCTTGAAAGAACTATGTAAAGTCTCACTCCGTAGAGTGGGCTTTCCTTAGCTTGTTTTAACCTTCCTAAGGTTTTGAAAAAAGGAAAAATAAAAAGAAAAAAAGAAAGAAAAAAAAGAGAAAGAGAAAGAAAAAGAAAAAGAAAAAGAAAAAGAAAAAGAAAAAGAAAAAGAAAAAGAAAAGTGAATAAAAAGGCAAGAGGCAGAGGAATGAAAAAGAGGGAAAAATGAAAGCAAGAGGGAAAGGGAAAAAACCTGAAAAAGAAAAAAAAAAAAAGTAGTTTTTTCCAAAAGTAATCTAGAATTGTTTGCAGTAAAATGAAATCAGGGCTTCAAATCCCTTAAACAATATTGTGTCAGCATGGGTTTTCAGTTCATGATTTTGCTGTACTTTGATTTGCTCAGCCCAGAGACAGCTTAATATCCTTAATGTTTTTCCTACTGCACCTTGACATTGCTATTAACTTCTCTATTTGTCTGCTCTGTTTATAATCAGGAAGGTAGAGTTACTCAAATGAACTCTTCTTGCCTGTGATTTATACTGTTCAAATATTAGTTTCTTGGTAAGAAAACCACATTTGCTTCATGTTGGATGATAGAGTTTTCCTCCTTGAAGCTTAATTATTCCTGTACATATTAATAGTGTTTCTGGTTTTACTCTTTTTTATTACACAGAAGAAATTAAAAGGGAAAGTAGTTCACCCTACATTAGACTTCAATATCAGCTTTGTTTCATGGAAAAAATCTTTCAGGTGGATCCAGTTACAGCAGCTTGCTCACTAGTCTGTTGAAATACTCTAAAAAAGCAAGCTAAAGACCTTGGAAATCAGGTACCGCATGGAGTTTTAGTAATTCTTGTGGCCTTATAAATATTGATAATTACAAAACTGTTCAGTAAATGCATCTCTGTTGCAAAACATACCATGGGGAGCACTGAAGGAGATTTTCCCCATTAAAAAAGAGAAAAAGGAAAAAGGAAAAAAAAAAAAAAAGAATCCTACAGAGATTATGCTACCTTGCTGTGAAATCAAGAAATTTCACTGAATAGCTCATTGCTTCCTTCAGGGGGAAAAAAAAAAAAAATGCAGAAATGTGTCAGGCACAGCTGGGTATTGGATGATAAAGAAAATTAAAGACTGAAATTATAGCTATATCTGTCTTTCAATGTGAAAATGAAAACACAGATTTTCGTGAAGAAATTTAGCTGATCCCATCTATAATTGGGTGTCAATGACAGGAGTTATACCAGGTAACATTTTGATCCCCTACAGTCCCATTTCCAGCTTTGATGATGTATCCATGGAAGCTTTTGAACTTACATGATAAAACTAGAACTAGGACTCCTGAGAGAAGGCTCAACAGGGACAGTCTGGGCTGGTGGTGTTTTCGTGACCATGATAGAAGATATCTGAACCATTCTACTTGGACTTTCAAAACAAGTGAAGTTCAGTATTTGATTCTATACCAAAGGTCAGTGCACAGATTCTGGTGCTGGGGCAGTGCCGGGGCTGCCCGGGCCGGGCCCAGGCGGTGCCAGCGGCTGCAGCGGCCCCAGCGCAGGGCACGGCTGAGCCCCTCAGCCACGGGCGGGCGGGCGAGAGCCCCGGGGAAAGCCTGGCCAAGGGAGGGCAAAACGCTGCCCGGCAGCCAGGGCTGAGCGGGGGAACCGTGCGGGAAACAGCCCTGCGAGCCTGAGGGGACAGCGGGAGCGGGGACGGAGATGTTCCAGCAGAGGTATTTCTGGGAGAGACACTGCTGATTTTGGAAAGATATTAATCATCTGATGTTCTGTAATCATCTAATCTAGTCTGTGAACCTTCTCAAATGAGTAACAGGGAAGTTCTAGGCATGCACAAGATTTCTGCAATTTCTGCAAGATACTATCAAGACTACTGAAGCAGAGTTTTTAGAAGGTGCTGATATTCACATAGCAAATATGACCCTTGGGGAAACTCTACAAGTTCATCTACACTTAAAACAAAAATATAATCAGGGGTTGCTACTTCTTGTGACAATTAAATGCATTGCTGTCACTGGAAGACAAAAGTAAATCAATGTAGAGTAACATTCATTTCACTCTCATGAAATATAGAATTTGCAAAATGGTTTCTCAAATGCACGTGTGATTAAATTTAAGCAATTTAAAAATATGTAAAGGTCCTTTTACTACTAACATATCTTACTTGTTCTAACACATAGAATTCTATTTTTGCTTTAAGTATTGCTTAGTTCAATATCCTTTGCTATGAAAAAATGACTGTAGAAAGAATTAAAATGAGTGTTCAAAGGCCGTGAAATATAGCAGCTGAACCCACTTTAAAGTCAGTGGTATGCTTTCCTTGGAGAACTGTACTTTCATTTCATGCATTTCTAAATGAAACACAGCTCCAAACTAGCTATTAGTTGAAATGTAAGTTCCATGATATTTATGAAAAATGACTTCACTAAAAACATTTATTGCAACATCAATTAAGTTGTATTTTTCTAGAGGAAGAATCATCTCGGTATCGAGAAAAAGTAATGTTGATTTAAATCTACTAAGGAATTCTATATATTTCACTATGGTAATCTGCTATGAGTCTCTAAAAAAAGACATTGCACAACTGTTTCTAAAGATAATTCTGGGCAAGGTAATGGGGGCCCCTGTGTTCCCCCAAAGTTTCTCAGGTTCTCCTTAATTCTGGATTCCCTCCACAGTCTCTTTCCTTGTAGTGGCCTTTAAATTTCTTTAGTTTCCCAAGTTATGGGGAGGGGGGGAGGGGGATTGAGACTATTTTGGTTGAGTCATTACACACCAGCAATCCAGTCTCTCACATGACTAGTGTTTTCAGCTTGTGCTGTTGGCTTCTCATGTGCTGTTTCCATTGCCGGTACGATCATCAAGTGATCAGGATGTTTCTGGTCATGCTTAGACTTGAGGATCAGCAGGCTGTTTGTATAGCTCAGCTTTCTATTTTGTTGAATACACAAAAACTGTTCAAGGTTCATTCTGATGTTTGGGAAAAGGTGCTGGTCACATTTTGTCTCTTCTGCTTAAGAAAATGTTGGTTAGAGCTCTGAGGTTTATGCTAACAGCTGTGCTAACTTGGCTCATGCAAAGGGTTACACAAATGCCCACCTTACCCTCCTTTCCCCAACTGGGTGTAGTTTCATTGTGTCCCAAAAAGTCCTGCTGAGCTGGGCCTAGAGTGGCCACAGGCCAGGAGATACAACAGCAATGAGGCAAGTCTTGAGGCAGTGTAGGTGACTGGGGCAGTAGGTTGGAAAAGTAAGGCTCAGAATCACAGCCTAGCTCAGTTCAAGAGAAAGTCTGAGATCTTGATTCCATACAGATCCCATGAGATGAGGGCAAGCCTTCTATTCTCACAGCTCTTTCCTAGAAGTCCGACTCAGAGTCCAACAGCTGCAGCAGGTCAGAGCTAGCTTGAAGCACGGGTGGCTAAATTCACAGTCGAGAATGTCTGCAGAGCCTGTTGGCACTGTCAGGGCCCTGCCACTAACTTTACTGGGGAAATAGCAAGAGAAAGTGTAGTCCATGGGAGAGAGTTTCCCAAATCTCACGCAGGAGAACAGAAACAGACATATCCTGTATCCTGTACTGCCTGAAGTACTGTGATCCATGGTGAATCTGGTTCATACTTCAACATATGAGACCAAAAAAGTTTTAGATAGGAAGGAAGCCATATTTGGGGATGTAGTTAATATATAAAAATGATCACTCACTTCAGGAAACTTAATATCTTAAAGCAAAAATATTCAACATAAGATAGCAGAAAATAGTTTTCCAGAATTAGTGCTAAAGAAATTCCTATGATGATGCTTTTAAAACCTCAGTAATGTTATACAAATGTTTGTAGCACCTGTGGAAATAACTGTTTTCTGAGAATGAAGTTGCATATAAAATAAAAATTCTATCTGATAACATGTTTTTACAAAGAAAATGGTTTTGATGCATATAAAGATGGAAGACATTTCCCATGTGGGATCAGCACTGAGAAGCATTTAGCACCCTGATGGGATCAGAACGGGAATATAAGCTTTAAACAAAAACGTTTCATTTTACATTTACCACTAGAACAAATCTTTTCTTAAATGCTCAACAAGTCTTTCTTATATTCTCTATATGCATGAAGTTCTATAAGGCAATGGTAAGGATTCACTAGAACAATGCAGTAATTTTACCTTTAGAGAAATAATTTACTGTGATGATGTTATCTGGCTCCTTCCCTCACCTACACCATGGCTGAGGAATGAATCACTATAAAACTCAACATACTACCCAGTAATTCAGACTTAATATGTTGAGTGTAAGACTGAAGGTCAACAGCTATGACAGTATATAGGCATAAATTATTACTTCATAAATTCACATCTAAGAGAATCTTATGTATGGTATAAGACTGGGACATGGAAATAAAAAGACCTTTATTGGCACAAATTAGAATGACCACATTTCTTATAAATTAATGGAGAATTCTGACCTTTTAAAACCTCTGTGAGAGCATAGTGAAGCATTTTTGGCTCTAAATTATGATGACATGACTCTGGAATAACTTCAGAGATACCCTGATGGAGTAGCAGAGTGCTCAGTATAAATTCTATATGCCGAGCAGTATCTGAAGAAAAATAAAGACCAGGAAATCAGATAAAATATTCAAAGCTGTCTGAAAATACTACTGCCTACATACGAATTGGCATGTTTGCCTTTCTCTAGAGTATTCCAACAAAGTGAAAAGTAAAATGACATCTCATATTGTTATAAAAACAGTATGATTAAAACCCCTTGACTTGTGTAAAGTGATTCAATTAAATAGTTTCAATTCATTTTAATATTTCTTGTGTCTATATAGATAATATATATAATAGAATAATCTGTTGTAGTTTTATACCTATTTAAGGTTTTTGTGAGTGATGTGGCCTCTTCTTTTTTCTATTCCACTCCCTAGTATTTATATATCAATGGGACTTGATTGTATTCACTTTCATGTTTTTAGATGAACTGCAGTGAAAGCTGTTAGATAATCAAAAAACTTATGTACCAACTTACTTTTGCCAAGATTTACACTCCTTTTCTTTGAAGAAGGAGCAGAAAATTTGTAAGAAAAAGTTGTTCTTTGGCAACAGATGATGCTTCAGTATTGACTGACTACGTCTGTGCTGAAAATGGCTGAAAAGTGCAGGTGTCTGCTGCCTTAGTCTCCTAGACAAGGAATAAATGCTACATATGAGAAGGGACCACAGGTACATTCAGTATTCATCTTTCCTTGGGCTTCTGAAGACAGTCTACAGCACTCAAGTTGGGCCACTGTCTGAAAAAGAAGTCACCCAAGGCCTAAACTTCTGATATCAAACAGTGTTGTGTCTTTAGGCCTGGACTTGTTAGAGCCTTGCTTTCCTTTTCTAATATTCCAACAGTAGCTTGATATGCAGACCTTCAAAAAGTGACAAATATCTGGAATTTTTCTTCTTCTGGCAATGAATCATCTGGCCAGTGGGCTAAGACAGCTACAAATGCACAACAGACAGAAGCATGAACCACTAGAAGAATCTTTGCCCCCTGGTAACTGAGAGACTAACTCCTAGAGCAGTATTCAGCTCTATATCCAGACACACAAGCTTAGGTACATGCAATATAAGTTTTAGCAGGCTAGCTGCTTGTAACAGATGCAGATCTTGTCAGCCATGGACTATGGGGAGTTCCCATATCTCACCCTAACTTAGATGTCTGTATTTGAATAGTTCTCTTTACTTCATTGACTGTGTAACTCTATTGCTGTTGGACTGCATCAGGAGCTTAGACACATAGAATTAGCTTGCACGCAGTTGTCTGCACTGCAGACACATAAACACAGGTGATGGAATCTCGATCCCAGCCACCTTGTTTCAGTCCATATTGGCCACCACCTACCTACAAAAAAGACAAAATTAATTATCTCCCAGGCAGAGTAGGCGAGGGAGTGGAGCAGAGCAGATATTGAACCACTCTATGTTTTAAATATGACAAGTTTTTTCTCTTTTGTGTGGACCAGAATTGTTTCCTGAACACTTAGGTGGTATAGTTTTATTGACATAAGCAAGAGACTATTACACAGAAGAAGAACTGATAATTTATTTTCTATTCTGTAGCAATGCTTAAACTAAGAATCGTCCTCCTGTACTTTCTGCTTTCTAAGATGCTTAAGCTGTTCCCTAAACAAACAATATTGCCCCCAAAAAACTTGTATCAAATCCGGGATATTCTTTAAATATGAGAACATAAAATTATAGTTTAACTTGGTAACATTTACTGCAACTTTGCAATTCAGAAAATCATCTTAGTTGTTCTCTTTGAGACAATGAAGGATCCATGTAGCTGCCTGACATATTTCTCATGGGACATATTTTGACTTTATTGTCTAAACAGATTAAAATATTATATCCCTCACCATTCATGTATGAGGTTTCAACAGGAGACTCAGTTAAGCAGTGCCACAGTTTAAAAAGCATGTTTCAAAAGTAGGACAATAGGACAGGAGATTAAGTTTTTTCATACACAGAGCATGGAATGTCTCTATTATATTTAATTTTTGACTTTTTGAATTTTTGCTTAGTGATATTAAACAGCACATAAATCTTTCCAGAGGTCCTGTCTGTATATGCACAAGGGTTTGTGTGTAAATACCCAAACCTATCCCAATATTATGTTGTGCAGTTTTAACAGAAGAGTATGCATCTGCCCAGTAGCTGTTCTGGGACATTTAATTATCTGCTGTAACACAGATTTCCTCTACAGCTTTGGGCAAGACACTCATCTATATGCTTTTATGTGCTACCTGTAAAATGGAAATTATATTTCTTTCCTGCAGAGTAATTATGAGGCATCAAAACTGTGAGGCTTTCGCACTGAGGATATTTTTTACATGTCTGATCTATAGCTACCTGACACTTCCCAGTGTAGAATACACTTTACAGGGAAGAAAAAAAAAAAGTTATAATGCACAGATAGCTTTATATCTCATCTTTAGAGTGGTTAAGTTAATCCTCTCAACATTCATTTATGACAGATTTTTAATGCAATTTCTAAAGTTCAATAACATTTCAAAAAAAAAAACAAAAAACATAAACCCAGACTTTTGTCTGGGTTGTCATTAAGGTTAAGAATTTAAGTGCAACAATGCAGACTTTTATGGTGCAAAACCTTAATACCTCCAAGCATTGAAAGACTCTCTGAGCAATTGGACTTTTGAAGGGGGCACAAGAGGAATGCTTTTAGAACAGGATTTCACAGCTATTTCCTCAATAACAAAATGATGTGAAAATGTATTCCAGCTACTAGAATAGCACAGAAGGATAGATTCAAATCTGCAAACACATTTCACATTCAGGACTGCAAATAGACATTAGCAGTCTATACTAAAAGCCACTTAGGAATGAGGATAGAAAGATATGCTGTAAGAAAAGTAATTCCTGGTGAATATTCCTAGGCTGTTTCTTGTTGTCATACCAACACACAGAGCTATCTTCTGAACTTCTGCACATCAAGCCACACGACTAATTTTTCCTTTCACATCATCTGAAGTTCCCTCTTCTTGCTCCTCATCCTATCTCTGCCAGTGGCATCCCTGGCTTTTCTATGGTTCTGCTTTCCTTCTCTTTATCTTTACTTCTAGCTCTTGCATTTATTATTCTGTTCCTTTCCCACCTGCACACTTGTGATGAGTTTATTTTTTGATGCTTCTCCAATGCATTCTATTGACACAACTAAAAGCTAGATTGAACTTGCAGAGAGTTCAGCAGGGAATCATTCGTAGCAATAGAGGAGAAGTTTTGCTCAGTCCTTGCATCCCTGAAGTGTTGAATTTCTCTGTAAATCTGGAGCTCCTGCTTAGATAGAGCATGGCTTTGGTGAATTAATTTATCAAATTCTGAGAAATGTGGTTGTCTGTGTACTCACTTGATACTTAATTTATCTAAGCAATTGAAAATGATTTTTTATAATGAAAAATGTCAAACAGACTTTGAAACAGACATTATTTGCAACACTTTCTTCTAAGATAAAGCAGTATGCAATATGCCCTTCATAACTTTACTTTTGGGGAATTAAGTCCTATTTGGCAAGTGGAGATAGGATTTTCAGCTTGCTGAGTACTGAGTACACAGACCATAAGCATGTGTTGTTGAATGAAGTTCCCAGGACTGCATGTAGGCACAAAGCAGCCTGAAAACTGCTTCTGTTTTGAAAGAGAACCAAAAACAACCAGAAGATGCTACTGACAATAAGCATAAAAAGAATAGAATGTATGCATGAGTATTTGTCTACAGTTTTTGAATTTCTACCTATATTAACTCGATTTAGTTGTTGATTGATCAAAAAGCAAAACCTTGAAACTTTTGCATGGAGAAATATTGCCAAGTTTTTGATACTTCACCAAGAAAAAGTAATTCCAGATTCCAATATGACATTTTATAATACATTTATATTGCCAAAAGACAACTCTTCAGTTACTCAAAATTTATGAAAATCAGTCTGTTCATTAAAAATCTGTAAGCGACTCTTTGCAAAAACTTGTGGGAAATCCATCAGAAAGTCATTCTTTGTTTGGAAGATTGTGTCTAATAGATTTTGTTCACTTCCTCAAGAGTAATGAAGCTTTTTTCAGTTTGACATAGCGGTGTCATCACTCAGTCAGGTTCTAATAAAAAAATATTTTCAAGGTACTCCATTCAATCAAGATAAACTACTCTTGTCCATGCTTTCATCACAAGCAATTGATTTCTCTTTATTCCAAACTTCCTTCTAATGACTTTCATTATATAAGGTGCAGAATAGATGTATCAGGCAGTCTGTTCACCAAGATGTTTTTTCTTCTCTTTTTTTAACTGCCAAACTGTCAATCCATTCGTTTTCAGCTTTGAAGCTTTGCTTACAGAAGTTAATGCATCCCCTTATTCATCAGATTTACTTCTCACTCGCATATTAGCTTTGTCTGGCAGTTTTATGCTCCCTCTCTGTTCTTTCCTCCAGGTCCTTTTCTTCTGAGTTTAATCAGATATTTCTGGTACCTGCAATTTTGGAAGTTTTCCGGTAATATTGTCTGAAGTTACTTGATTGAGTAAAATCTCCTCAGAGGTGTGTAGTAATGAAATAGTAGTAAGGAAACCATATCATGTATATCAGAAGGCAGAATCTACCTCCCAATTTTGACCTAATTTTCACTTATGTAAGTGAAATTTAATTAATTTTCACTTAATATATAGTTCTGAGGCAAATATTAAGTGAGATAGTGCTAAGAACAGCTTTTTTACAGGATTCAGGAAATAAACTTTCAGAGCACACATCTTACATGATGTGAGGCAGCACATGCAGACATATTTATAACAGTAATTCAATTTCCTTCCAAAATTTTAACTTCAATTGCAAAATCTAAGTTACTGTACTATTTTTTTCCCTGAACAAAACAATAAAACCGTATGTGTTTAGGTAAATTGTATTTCTATAGCGGAGTCACTTTTATAAACATTTGCCAATGTATAAATGCACACTTGAAGTTTCAATATTTAGTACAAACACTGATAAAAATATTTTACACAGAACTAATGTCTCTAATACTTAAGGAATAATTTTGGCATAGGAAAGGAATCTGACACTCAAAGGCATCTGATTAATTTCTTTTTCATCTAAAGAGAAGGACTTTGCACATATGGAAAATATATTATTTAAAGGGCTATAAGACAGAAGCTGGTCTGCAACAATCATTGTATTTGAAAATTTTAGCCTTGAAATTTGGCCTTGTACAGGAGGGTGAAATTGTTGGTGGATAAGGGAAGAGTGACTGATATCATCTACCTGGACCTTGTGCATAGCATTTGACGCTGTCCTGCATGACATCCTTGTCT
Source organism: Aphelocoma coerulescens (assembly GCF_041296385.1). NCBI lineage: Eukaryota > Metazoa > Chordata > Aves > Passeriformes > Corvidae > Aphelocoma > Aphelocoma coerulescens. Next base: position 88,588,360 of record NC_091015.1, read on the forward strand.
GTAAACTGGAGAGACATGGATTATCGACTTGGTGGATAAGGAATTGGCTGGATGGTCACATTTAAAGACTTGCAGTCAAATCTCAATGTCCAAGTGGAGAGCAGTCATGAGTGGTGTTCCTCAGAGATCCGTATTGGAACCAGAGTTGTTTAATATCTATGTTGCTGACATGGACAGTGGGATTAAGTGCACCCTCAGCAGATTTATTGACAATCCCAATCTGTTCATTGACATGCTGGGAGGAAGGAATGCCATCCAGAGAGACCTTGACAGGCTTCAGAGACAAGCCTGTGTGAACCTCATGAAGTTCAACAAGGCAAGTGCAATGTCCTGCATGTGGGTCAGGACAATCCCAATCACAAATCCCAAACTGGACAGAAAATGGATTGAGAGCAGTTCTGCAGAGAAAGACTTGAATGTGTGATTTGAAAAGAAACTCAACATGACCAGGTAATGTAGGTTTTCAGACCGGAAAGCCAACTATATCATCAAAAGAAATCTGACTAACAGGTCAAGGGAGATGATTCTCCCTCTGTACACTCCATATGGAGTACTGTGTTCAGCTCTGGGGGCACCAGCATAAGAGGGACATGGATCTCACGGAATGAGTCCAGAGGAAGGCCATGAAGATGATCAGAGGGCTATGAAGACAGACTGAGAGTGTTGCAGAAGTTCAGCTTGGAAAAGACAAGGCTCTGGAAAGACCTTAGAGCAGCCTTCCAGTACCTGAAACGTGCCCAAAAGAAAGTTGGAGAGTTTTGACAAGGTTTTGACAAGGGCATATAGTGACAGAACAAGGGGGAATGCTTCAAACTGAAAGAGAATAGGCTTACATTAGATATAGTGAGGAAATTTTTATGTAAGGATGTATGTAAGGATGGTGAAGTACTGGACTAGGTTGCCTAGAGAAGCTGTGGATATCCCATCCTTGGAAGTGTTTAAGGCCAGTTTGGAGGGGTCATTGAACAACCTGTTCTAGTTGAAGGTGACCCTGCCTACAGCAGTGGGGTTGGAACTAAATGGCCTTTAAGGTCACTTCCAACACAAACCAGTCTATGATTCTATGTTTCTATGATATTGAGCCATGACATCAGATTAGGAAATTCTGCTCAGTTTTGTTTTATGTCTATAAACATGAATGTGTTCTTTCTATGGTTTTAATCAGGGCCAAAGTCTGTCTTCTTCTGCCGTACTGCAAAAAGGACATTTAATGTTAATCTTTATGAGACCACAGCATTGAATTCTTTTCAGGGCATTCCCTCATAAGATTGAATCAAGTTTTAAAACTATAAAAACGGATTCTCTTTGTAAGAAATCTAAGGATTTATAGTACAGCTGCAATGGTGTGCTAGGAAGAGTGAGTTCAATCCTAATTTGCAACAATAACAATGTCAAAAAGATTATCAGGGGACCCTTATTCTTCTACTTTTTCTGTCTGTTGTAGTCAGAGGTTACATTTTATTTGCTGCTCAGTAACTTCTTCAATCATTATTAGAAAAGATGATATTATAAACTATTAATTTTGACCAGCTGAAAGAGTTTCTTTTTAACAACTTCCAATTTTTCTTTATTCCACTCTCTAGTTGTAGAAGATAATGTATTAATTTCCTTTTATCTCCAGTGATAGCAAGAGTCTGTTTTACAGTGCTTAGCAGTTAGATTGAACCAAAGTAGTAAAAATGGTGGCGATTCATTAAATTGCTCAATTTATTTCTATGTGAACATATAATTTTTAGGAATAATATAGAGTCATAAAAGGATAGACTGGTTTGAGTTGAAAACAGCCTTTAAAGATCATCTAGTTCAACCATCTGCTATGGCCAGGGACACCATTCACTAGATCAAGTTGCCTAAACCCCATTCAGCCTGACTTTGAACACTTGCAATGATGCAGTATTCACAGGTTCTCTACTGTCTCACCAACAGTATTGTAAAAAAAATCTTATTTATAGGAAATCTGAATCTACTCTCAGTTTAAAAACTGTCTCTAATCATCTCCCTATCTTTCATGCATTTCAACATGTCTTCCAGAAAGATGTGTTCCTATAGGAAATCTGAATCTACTCTGAGTTTAAAAACTGTCTCTAATCATCTCCCTATCTTTCATGCATTTCAACATGTCTTCCAGAAAGATGTGTTCCATTATGTTATTGGGCGTGGATGATTGGACAATGTTTCCCAGGGTCCTTCTCCTTTTTTTACCCTTTTTTACCCTTTTTTTTGTAGCAATACGGAGCAGCAAGGAGCCCTCAGGCAGGTGTAGAGGAGGAACTTTATTGACAAAAACCCCAGCCTTTTTATGCCGTTAGTCGGTTTTTAGTTTACATAGTTCTAAGGCACAACAAACCCAATTTAACCAACCACCACACACCACAGTGCGGACACGAGGCATTTATGCAGCATGCCTCACTTCCTCTATTCTAGCTGAGTCACTCTCCCACAGTCCCTTTCTACTTAGGCTAAGTAACGGGCTGGAGCCATGATTTTACCAGGCCTTCCCTTTACAAAGTTTACCTATCAGTCACTTTTTTTTACCCTTTTTTACCCTTTTTTACCCTTTCTAGGAACAGATGTAATTATGCATATTTTCAAAATGGATGAACACAAAGTTTAACTGATCGTAATACCCTCATTATCAACCCTAAATCTTTCTCTCGTACTCAATTTTGAAATGCATTTTTGGATGTCTAATTAGGGTAATACATTTAGAAAACAAAACAAAAAAAAAATCAAATTCAGCATCTGCCTACAGAAAACCTTCAATGATCAACTTCTTCATTATGTCAACTTAATTTAGTTATGCTCTGCATGCTTCTTCACTGTCATGTAAGAAAGATGTGAACTATTAGATATGCTCTTTGTGTCTCTGAGATTTCTTTCAATAGCCATCATGTTTCTAAATGCAGTTTTGCTGCTTACTGTTAAAAGTTCCATCAACAGAATAGCATTTGTGCCATGGATCATATACTCTGCTTGAACTTTGAATGTAGAGTAGCTAGCATACTTGATGAATACTATTTTAAGTGAAAATGCTTATCATAAAAAAATAATGCAACACGACCAGTGAAATACAAGAAAATCATTCCACTCTGCCCATATTTATACTATGATATATGGAAGTCAAAATCAGGAGTGAGCTGATCTTAGCAAATAAATTGATTGATAGCCAAATATTTTAACACAATCTGTTTAAATAAAATAACCGTCCTTCATATTAACCAAAGCCAGTCAGTTATGCCTCAAAACACTGAGACATTCACTGTTTCCACCATCATCTACACTCTGCATTTTCAACCCAAAGTCTCATCACTGTTCCAAAGTAGGTCTGAGCATTTCAGCAGTCTTGTTACTCATGATTTCTGTCAACCTAGACTACATTTGTGACCTACTTTTGAGAACATTTCCTGTTCTTCTATTCAATTACCTTACTTTCATCATGCTCTTGGCCAGCCTCTTCTAATGCAGACTGATTGTGCCCACAAACAACAGTAGACAGGGCAATGGTTGGGTCAGAATCTATTTTGCAGGACTCTGGGTTTATTGGCACAGAATATTGGGCTTTCAGTTATGCCAAAAAATCTAGATATGACACTTGTATTCTTCCTACACACATGTTACATGAATATATTTCTTAGGAATATCTTTGATATCAAAAGCCCCACTTGATACTTTTTTAGGCACAGTTGAAGGGCCATCAGTTTCAGAAGAGTTCAGATTCAAGTTTTCATGTTATCTAGAAAATGGATTTAAGAGGACAAACATTTGAAAATGAAGTCTACCCACTAAGCAACAGCTATATCCTGAAAAATTGTCAAGATGATGCGTGTGCATCTGGCATGTAAATGTATCCAATAATAAATTAATTAAATTCTGAAAAGCATAGCTGGCAAAACATGGGGTAAAACATGCTACTTATCATCACAGTATACTAGTTATAAAGAAAGGAAAAACTGACAGATGAGTAAAATGCATACTACAACTAATTAACAATCATCTAGAATGCTTTGAAATTATTCATGTTAAATTCAGCTCTTTTAATGACAGTAAAGAAGTTGGAAATGCAGATTGGCAGGTCATCTAGGGGGTTGTCTTCTAGCTCTTTGATTTTTTTAGAAACCAATGACTGAGTATTTTCATAGTTTGTTAAGTGGTAGTGAACACTACCAAACATGGGTATTACATACTTATACCTTGTTTTCTTTGTCTGCCAAGGTTTTTTTCCTTTCTTGAACCCTTTTCTCTGTAAACAAACCCATATTGTGTTTTGATTTTCTAGTCATTGGTCAGATAAAGCAATAGTAGTGATGATTGCATGCAAAAGAACTGCATTTATAGTATATGGTTTAGGACTTCCTATTTTAAGTATTTTATTCCAACACAACTGGGGAAATTATATTGGAAAAGAAATCCCATGTCTTTTAGAGGTTTTGATGAATTACTGTGCAATTTCATGCAAGTCAACTTCTTTGTGCAATTTATACCAGTCTTTCTGGCAGTTGAGGTCTTAATATTTCTACTTCCATTCAAGTGATGAGAAGCAAACAATTATTGTAGAACTCTGTGGTAAACTGCATTGTCACATTCATTACGCTACTGCAATTGAACAAACATTCACAAATTATACTATGGTGAACAGGTAAAGAATCAATACATTTCTATCCTTTGTTACAATATCACAAATGGGAACATGACCTGCATTACTTCATAGCCAAATAACAAGCTATTAGAAAATGTGTGTTTAAAGACATGACCATGGCAAAAGAATGTAATCAGGAATTATTAAACAGGCCTGATTTGCCCTTGTTCTGAGTCCTCCATACAGATAAGAAAAATTAATATAAAACAGGAACAGTGATCATAAAATATGCTGAGTTGAAAGGGATCCATCAGAATCATCGAAGTCCAACTCCGTGCTCTCTGCAGGACATCCCAAGAATAACACCATGTGCCTGAGTGTGTTGTCCGAACATTTCTTGAACTCTGAAAGGATTGGTGTTATGACCACTTTCTGGGGAAGCCTGTTCCAGTGCTTAACCACCCTCTGAGGAAAAATCCTTTTCCTAATATCCAACCTAAACCTTCCCTGACTCAGCTTCATATTGTTTCCTCAAGTTCTGTCATGGGTCACAAGAGTGAAGAAATTGATACTTGCCCCTCTGTTTCCCCTCATGAGGATGTTGATGATTGCAATGAGGTCTCTCCCTTCAGTCTCCTCTTCTCCAGGCTGAACAGACCAAGTGACCTCAACCACAATTCATACAACTTCCCCTCCAGGCCCTTTACCAGGTCTTGGCTGTCCTTTGGATGCTTTTTAAGAGCTTAATGTCATTTTTATATTGTGGCATCCGAAACCTCACACAGGACTCAAGGTAAGGCCGCCCCACTGCAGAGCAGAGCGGGACAATCCCCTCCCTTGCCCGGCTGCTGATGCTGTGCCTGATGTAGCCCAGGACACAGCTGGCCCTCCTGGCTGCCAAGGAACTGCTAGCTCATGTTCAACTTGACATTGATCAGGACCCCCAGGTGCCTTTCCACAGCATTGATTTCCAGCATCTCATTCCCCAGTCTATACACAACCAGGGTTGCCTCATTCCATGTATGGAATCTGTCGCTTACCCTCATTTACCTTCATATGGTTGATGATTGCCCATCTCTCTAATTTGTCGAGGCCTCTCTGCAGGGCCTCTCTGCCCTCAAGGGAGCTGACAGCTCCTCCCAATTTAGTGTCATTGGCAAACTTCATTAGTGTTCTTTTGAGTCCTGCATCCAAGTCATTTATGAAGATGTTGAAGAGCACAGGGCTGAGGATGGAGCCCTGTGAAAACCCACTAGAGAATGGATGCCAGCTGATGTCACCCCATTCACTATTAGCCTTTGCGCCCAATCCACGATCTTACCCATCACATGATGTGGTGTTTATCCAGCTGTGTGCTGGACATTTGGTCCAGAAGGATACTGTGAGAGACAGTATCAAAAGCTTTGCTGAAGTCCCAAAAGATTGCACCTACTGACTTTCCTACACCAGTTAGGTGGGGTTACCTTATCAGAGAAGGAAATCAAGTTTGACAAACAGGACCTTTCCCTTCATGTATCTGTGCCGGCTGTGATCAATGACTGCATTGTCCTCCTGGTGTTTTTCAATACTTCCTAGAACAATCTTTTCCATGATTTTACCGAGCACTGAATTGAGACTGACAGACCTGTAGTTTCTGTGATTTTTCTTCTTTCCCTTCTTGAATATCAGGACAACATTCTCCATCTTCTAGTCAGTTGGGACCTCTCTAGATTCCCAAGACTGCCCAAAAATCATCGAGAGAGGCTTTGCAATGACATCAGCTAAGTCTTTGAGGCTTTTGGATGAATCCTATCAGGGCCTATAGATTTGTAGGGATCCAGTTGGTGCAGCAGATCCCGTACAAATTCAGGATCATTTTCATAGTCATGGCTCCTCCAGCTCAGGGCACTGGCACGTCCTTGGTCTGTCATCTGTGTTGAAGACAGAGGCAAGGAAAGTACTAGATGCCTCTGCCTTGTCCATGTCCCTATTTGTGAGGTGCCCATCCTCATCCTTCCTGGCAGAAGTTTTTTCTACACTGCCTATTATAATTAATATATTTGAAAAAACTCTTTTTATTGCTCCCACATTTCTGGCCAGCTTCATCTCCAACCGAGCTTTGGTTGCACGAATTTTCGCCCTATGCTTTACCTCAGCAACATACCGTATGCAGAACCCTGTGGGTTTGTTTTTTTTCCATGATAACCATTACAGCTGTGCATTGTTCTACTCAGAAATACAAGATCTGCATAAATGCAGATCAACCATTTTCAAAACTAAATGAAGTTAACTCACTTTTTGAAAATAAAATGCAAACTTAATAGTACTGAAAACCAACATCAACACCAGCAAAATATTCCATATGCTCCTGAAGGTTTATTTAAACAGTTACCCTATCTCAAGACTGGCCATACCTTTTGTGAAAGAGTATTAATAGAAACATTATATAATGAAGAAAGGAAAGCCTACATTTAATTCAAGTAATTCTTCATCTAATCCAGTGACAATTAAAGTCTTTGTGGCATTTAGGCCAAATAGCATCAAGAGCTAAGTATTTAATAACCTAAGAAAAAATTTTGGAGCTACCCAGTCATATTAGTATGTTAATATTTACCCCATAAATTAAAATTGTAATTTCTTAGAATAAGAAAGATATTCTGTAGACAATCTTTACAGTTATTATGTATGAAAGTCTTCAGACAGTTTACAGGGTCTATCATAGATCCCACGAATCTCTGACATTTTGCCAGTACAGCAATATACTTCAGCCAGGATTTGAAATCAGTCCCTGAGTAGTACAACCCACTGTGTCAGAGTAATTATTTTTAATGAGTTTAAGCATTTTGCATTGTGCTAGCTATTCTTTGTCATGCTATTGGATTATTAATGCAATAGGAGAGAGGCTATTAATCTTGGTAATAAAATGTTTGAATACAGAATGAACAAACTTATGTGTAGCAGAAACTATACAGAAGTTAATGGGCCAAATTTAGCACTGGCTTAATTCCACTCAAGTTGCTGGAAATAAGCCAGGTCTCAGTCTGAGTTAATGACTTTTGTACTATATTAGTTAATTTCTGTCATACCTCTTACTTGGTATAATTTATTGTATTTTAAACAATGAATGGCATTCCCTACTGAGTGCACTACTGGTTTTTGTCTCAACTATTCATATAAAAGTCATTGAGGTGATACTGAAGTGCTTTTCATCCATGTACATGGTGACACAGCAAATACCTGGTGAGATGTGGCAGTGCAGGTGGCTCCAGACACACTTTCTCCTGAGGAGAGCTCAGACAACCAGCTGTAGTCATTAGCATCCCAAGTTTAGCGTGTAACTTCAGTCATGGTGAGAACCCATGATTCCTTTGTTCTGCTGTTTGCATGTTTTCCCCGATTAGTTAATGTTTTTCCCTCCTTGCTTTATGTATGAGGTTGTGTATATTCATTTCCCGAGTTTAACATGCATCAGTTCTAGAAAGTTCTTTGTTCCTCGATGCCCCATTAGTTCCTTCCCTAAATCCCTCCTTTGTGTTATTTCCATTGGTTCCCTTCCACTCAACCCTGCCTCCTGTCAAGTATCCCATTTGCTGTATCCCTTATCCCCGCCTTTCCTATCCCCATTATAAAATCCCTGGACCCTTGTCAAATCCTCAGCTCTCCATTTCCTCTTCCCATTGCCTCACCTCAATAAACCTTCAGCATAGAAATTACATGGAGAGTCCCCTCTCTCTCCCTTCTTTGCCTCTGCCTGTGTGCCTCCACACCCGGTTCAGAGAGGGCTCCTTCAGGTGAGGAGCGCACCCTCGTCTGCCTGCGCCTTTGTGTGTCTGTGCCTGCCATAGCGCAGTCGGGTTGCGGCTCGACCTCCGGGCACTCTTTGAGCCAGCACGCAAAAACCTGACAGTGAGATAGGAAAGGGTATTGTATTGAAGTATCAATTATGATGAACAGGAACAAATATTAACCAATAGTAACCATAGACTCTGTGAAAAACTAATTTGTTAATGAAGTTAAAAAAATCGCCACACAATTAAACCCTAGAGAAAGAGAGCACAACTTTTAAGCACTTTGTAAAGAATTATGGCCACTTTGTAAAGAACTAATGATCACATGCACAACTTTACCTGTGGCAAATAGTGATACATTATGGGAGGCATTTGCATTAAATTAGCAGTTAATAAATGGCTAAGGAGCAAAACTTCTGCATAATTACTTAATAAACAAGCATGAAAACATTTTAAGTGGGCTAAACACTTAGTGAACAAACACCTTTTTTGACAAGACCTGTCTAGATTCTATAGAGGGTAAAAGAGAGTTCCCTCTCTATTATGATAGAGGAAAAAAATACTATATATTTTTTCCCAAATAATTTTCAATTTCTTTTCTGGACAACCTGTTCCAGTGGCTCACCACTTTCATGATTAAAAGATTTCTTCCTTATATTCTATATAAATCTACTCTCTTTCTATTTAAAACCATTTCCCCTTGTCTTGTCACTAGATGTCCTGGCAAAAAGTCTTTATCTGTATTTCTTGTAATCCCCCTGTAGGTATTCAAGGACCACAATAAGGTCTTCTTGGAGTCTTCTCAAGGCTGAACAACCCTAATTCTCTCAGCTTCTCTTCATAGGAGGGTTTCTCCAGCCCTCTGATCATTTCTATGTCCTTCCTTTGGAACTACTCTAACAGTTATATGTCTGTTTTGTTTTGAAGATCCCAGAGCTGGGCTTGTTTCTCCAGGTGACGTTTCATAAAGTGGAGTAAAGAGTGAGAATTGTCCTCCATGACTGCTGGCTACGCTTCTTTTATGCAGCCCAGGATATGATGGCTTTCTGAGCTTCAAGTGCACTTTGCCAATTCATACATAATTTTTCATCTCCCAATATCCCTAAGTCCTTCCCTGTAGGGCTACTCTCAATCAGTTATTCACCCAGTCTGTACAGACATTGGGGATTGCCTGACCCAGGTTCAGGACCTTGAAATTGGCCTTGTTGAACTTCATGAGGTTTACATCAGCCCACTCCTCAAACCTGTCATGATTCTCTGGACAGTATCTTTTTGCTCAAGTGAATTAATTGCACCATTCAACTTGTGTCACCTGCAAACTTGTTGAAGGTGCACTCCTTTTCACTATCTATGACACTGATGAAAATATTTAATAGTATTGATCCCAGTACACACCCCTGAGGGACACCATTCACTACTGGTTTGTATGTGGACATTGAGATGTTGACTGTAACATTTTGAAAAGGGCCATCCAGCCAATTTCTCAGCTAACAGTTCTTCAAAGCCAGTTTAGAGGCAAGAATTTTTTGCGGGACCATAGGAGTGGCCTTACAGAAGTCTACGTGCATGACATTACTAGTTCTTCCCTTATTCAGGGATGCAGTCACTCCATTACTGAAGGTCATGATTACTCAGGCCTGATTTGCCCTTGGTGAAACCATCTTGGCTCTCTCTAATCACCTCCCTGTTTTCCATAGGTTTCAACATGTCTTCCAGGATGACCTGTTTCATGATGTTACTGGGTCAAAAGATGAGCCTTGCTGGTCAATAGTTCCCAGGGTTCTCCTTATCATCCTTTTTGAAAATATGTGCAATATTCCATTTTCTTCAGTCATTGAGGTTACCCCCTGACTGCCATGACCTTTTAAAAGTCACTCAGCATGCTTCTATGCATCCTGGAGTTTTGCAAACACATATATTCAAAAGATGCTCATGGATGCTTTGAAGCAGAAAATGTGGGAACCATTGTTCTTCTACACTGTCTGTCAAGTGTTATCTTCAGTTATTCATATTATTTTTATTACCTTATAGATAATAAAACTTGTGAAAGAAGTTTTTTGCATATGAAAAGAATTTACGTGTCGTGTGTTCTTTATTGGCATGTTCATAGGCAATGCCACCAAATATGCAGACACACTCATAAACAAAGCTACCTTTGCTTCGTAGAACAAAACAATTATGTTTGCAATAAATGCAGCCTATGACCCTTTACATTGTGAACAGGCAGCTCTGTTTTTTTCAGGGCTGTCAATCTAAATCTTCTTATTAATCTTACTTTGAAATATTCAATTACTTCACATCATTTCACCTGCTCTTTTAAATTCAATTTAATGGAATTTTTATGAATATATTTTTTCTTTAAAAAAATGCTATTTTCTATTTATCTCTTCAATAAGAAATTGCATGTAGGTTGAAAATGCATTTCAGGGAAGGTGCACCTTCCATCAGGCATCAGATAGGGTAATGTTAAATTACAGATAAAATTACAATACCAGGTTGTAGGTTTGCAGTCCATTACTATCTTTAATGTCATTTATAAAGACATTATCAAATGCATGAGGTTGGTCAGTCTCTTTAATAGGGCCTATTGCTCACTCCTTCAGCTTCATTTCAGGAAAATGATGAGCTACCCATTTTATTTTTATTTTATATAACCAACTTCATTACTCAAGGGAACACCCTCCTGTGGCACTCTGAGTTCTCTTTGAACTGCAATATGTTACACAGCCATCTGCTTTTGCAGGAAAAGTGTGAGAGTTATTGCATTTTTTAAATAGAATTCCTGCCCAATACATATACTTGTCTATACCATCTCTCTTCCATCCATCAGTGATTCTCTGAAGTGTGGCACAAATTATTTCCCAGCTTCTGCCTATGTTAAACATATTAGCAAATATAGCTCTCTTGGGAGATCCCTTTCACTATATTTTATCTGAGTTCTTTCCTTTGCTTAAGAAAACACACCACTCTATGTTTGTGGCCATACAGCATCGTGTCATACATCACTATGTCTTCAGCATCACACATCTTGGTAAAACAAGAAAAGGATTTATTCCAGAAGATTTAATGTCAAGGACTTAACTGCAAGACTAGATCTAAAGGCTTATAAATATACTAAGAAGTGTAATTACATTTAAAAAAATAGTTATTGTGGTAGTCACTTTTTTTCTGGTGAGAAATTAAAAAATGTAATTCAGTAAGGGTTCATGGTGGGATGTGAAACCTTCCTTTGCTTATGAACTAAGACAGCAAGTTTGTTTCTCTCAACACTGGGTGGTCCTACTCATAAAACTATTCACACTTCTATTCAGATTCTCTCTCCAAAAAGTTCTTAGTGCTACTCTTTAATCCAGTTGTGGGTGCTATGATATAAAAATGACATTAGGCTCTTAAAGAGCATCCAAAGAATGGCCAAGAGCATGGTGAAGGGTCTTGAGGGGAAGTTGTATGAGTAGTGGCTGAGGTCACTTGGTCTGTTCAGCCTGGAGGAGACTGAGGGGAGACCTCATTGCTGCCTTCAACATCCTCATGAGGGGAAACAGAGGGGCAAGGACCAATCTTTTCACTCTTGTGACCCATGATAGGACTCAAGGAAACAATATGAAACTGAGTCAGGTGAGGTTTAGGTTGGACATTAGGAAAAGGTTTTTTTCCCCAGGGAATGGTTGAGCACTGGAACAGGCTTCCCCAGAAAGAAGTCACAGCACCAATCCTTTCAGAGTACAAGAAACATCTGGACAACACACTCAGGCAAATGGTATGACTCTTGGTCCTGTGCAGGGCCAAGTGTTGGACTTTGATGATCATCTTGGATCCCTTCCAACTCAGCATATTTTATGATTTTATGAAAATTAATTTTTCTGTCACTATTTCTAGATTCTTAGAATGATAGAATATTTAGGGGCTGGAATGGATCTTTAAGACCCATCTAATCCCAATCCCTGTTGCCATATGCAGGGACATTTCCCACTAGACAAGATTGCTCAAGGACTTATCCAGTGTGGCTTTTAACACTACCAGTGTTCAGAAATTTAGTTCAAGATTAACAGTTTCAGTTTTAACCATGCCCCCACATTGAACTGCCACTGCAATGTGTCTATAATGGATATTCCATAAGTTAACATTATCCAGATATTATCTGTTTCCTTTGGAGTATCAAAAGTTTTACAGAGAAAACACACATTACTGATGAGTTTCAAAACATGTTAATTACCACATGCTTATGAATTAATGTTTTTTTCTATTATTTCCATGTTACAATGTCTTTCTTAAAATACTAGGAAAACACACTACATTTAAAAGATATTTGAAGTCAAAATCTTTGGTTCAGAGCGTATGCTCTGAACTTCCCTATTTCTGTATTTCGACTGAATCCAGTGGTCCTGACAAATTGCACACTTGTCTCATAGGCAAGAAGCTATACATCTGTTCACAAAAGAGATAAAAGGGAATGTTAGAATGTTGTAAGTCTTGCCAATTCATCTGAGGTATTAGTGGAATCATCTTTAAAGAACAAGTGATCATACTAGCTTAGTATTGTTTAATCCCTGGAAAAGTCAGGATTTGGAAAAACTCACATTCAAGTCCTTTCACTAAAATCTGATCACTGACAACATATATTTTCGGTCATTAATGACCTGGTTTGGTTTTAAAACAAATTCTAGATAGCAAAATCACTTCAAAGCTACATGGCAAAAGTATGTATCCCAATACAAAACTGAAACCTATATTTAGAGATTTTTGTACTTATTTAAGCTCCTATTAATTATTCAGAAATTTAACAGAAATTCCCATAAATGTCAAAATAATTCTATCTTTCATTTATTATCAGTATCTACAGTTCTTTGATAATATCTATTAAATAGATAAATGCTGCTGCCATTTGAAGAAACAGGCTCATTGTTCTTGATGCAATTGAAGTAAGAAGCATTTTGCAAGGTAGTGTAGTTAACCTACACTACTACAGGTATTTACATCTTAAATAGAATTCAGGATTCCAAGTTTCAAAAACTGAGCTTGTCTAACCAAAAAAATAACCATTTTTTAAACACTTCTATTTATAATCAAAGTTTCTTGGGTTTTTTTGTTCTATACAGTGAATACTTTATCTGCATGCTTCCTTCTTCAGTGAATATAATTTTTTAAGTTAGATAATGTTAGCACTTTCCAGTCTTACTTGCCCATAAAACTATCATAAACATATTAAAACATAGACATACAAAAATGGTCTAAAAATCAATGTCAAAGTAGTTTTCTGTTTAGTGCTAATGTTCTCCCATACACATAAAAGGAAGACTCAGCACTCCCAGAAGACTATGAACTCACTGCACTTCTCTGTAATGCAATATATACTCACATATAAGGTCCAGACAGCAGAAGCTGTCAAATTCCATTCATTACTTTAAAAGTTGTTGGCTTCCAGTCATTAACAATTATGTCCATTATTTTCTCTCAGTTACTGCATCCAGCATTTCCTACTCAATTGAAAGGACAGAAAAAGCATAATTTCCTAACTATTGTGGCTTTTAACTGAGCAAGTTTTAACATCATACAGTCTTTCGTTTCAGTGCGACACTTTTCCACTACAGACACAGTAGCCTCATCTTCTTTTTCCTTAGTTTTGCCATTTATGTTTGTATGGTTCATACTTCTATCGGCATGAAAACCATCCTATATAAACTTTATTCAACTCCTGTCAAAATTAGTGGAAAGTCTGCCCTTGATCTGCAGAGGCTGACTCATACTGTTGAGCTGGATATTCCTTCTAAAACAATCATACATTATCCAGTTTGTAGCAGTTTTGTATTATTTATGGAATTATTGCTATTTCTTATGCTTTTGCCGTACCTTACTCACTGCTGTAGAAGGTAAGCCAGTTCCCCACAGAGTTCAGCTTCCTGTTATTTATGTCTCATATTGGATAGGCCTTGTCTGTACAGTTGTCCTCAGAATGGATAAATTATTTCAGGCAGAAACAGGAATGAAAGTGACATTATGCTATTTGTGGGTCATAGTTATATTTGGAGAACTACAGTGTCACAGAAAAACAATCATCCTAATCTTTGGCCTTGCCACTTTCCAACAAAACTTCTCATTAAAACAAATGTATTACTTGACAATTCTTTTCACACTATAACTACAGACTGACATTTTTATGAAAAGGCATCGCATAGAGATGTCAGTATGTTCTCTGAAATTATTATAGTTGGTTAGTTGGGTATTACTTTTGTATTATTTCAGTGAAAAGGAAAACAATTTGATAAGTTTCTTAACTAAAATTCACACAGAAGAACACCTTCAGTTAGAAACACGTGAAGGGTATAAACTGACATTTCTCTTTTCCCTGTGAATACTAACAATATTTTCCTAACCAGAAAGCTGTATACTTCATGGAGTTAAAAAAAAAAAAAAAAAAAGCAAGGAGTTAAATTCAAAAATTTAAAAAGTGAAAGTTTTCAAGTGTTTTAATCAATTATCAAGCTTGTAATATATGCAACTTTAAAGTCTACCATAATGCTTGTAAAGTTTTACTTTATAGTAAATATATTTATATTCTAAATGGTTCAATCTCTATCTGAAATAAGAATCAAACCTCTTCTGTGTTGGCAGATACTAGTGGTCTCCCTCTGGCTTATGAAATACTTGAATCAGAACTATAGGAAAAGTTAATGGGAAATTACTGTTTTTTCCAAAGAAATATTCAGGGCTGAAGCAGAGGTGATATGATTGAAACTTTCCAGGAAAAAAAAAATTGTTATTTTTATTTTAGGTGGAAAGAAGTCTCATGCTTTATACAGTCATCTACAATGGCAATTTGAACTCTTATTTCTCCCAAGGTGTTTTCTTTCTAACAGTTGATAACTGGAAATGGACATTAAGTAAAAATGAAAGAAAAAATCCCTTCACACAAGCTCATACTACTGACAATAGCATTCTGACATAGATATAAATTATATTTAAGATGGTATAATTGATATTCAGGAACAACTTCAGAAACTATCAAAGAAAAACGGTGAATGCTAGATGACAAATTAAAGGGTGGATTCATTTATGTGCACCACAATTTAAATTAATTTAATATCAATGAAGACTGCAGTCCATTTAATTTGTGTATTTCTTACTGATGAGCTATCAAGGCAAGCAAGTTCCTATATGAATTCTTGTCCTCTTTTAATACAGGCATAAAGAGATAATTGCAATAAATATAGCAGGAAGGCACATGACTTTAGATACCTTTAGTAAATAGACGATCAACAAAATCTCAGGCCTTCTGTTGTGTTGAGAATTACCATTTGTTCACAAATCATACAACCATACATCTCAACCATAATTTTCCCCAGGTGGTGGCCACGCTTTGTGCCTGAATCACTTCCATCCAATTGGGCAAAATACCACTACATGACATGGAACTTCTCTGATTGTCAACTGGAGACACACATCATTATCAGAAACCGTGTACTTTTCAGATCATTCATAGCATGACGTACAGGAAAGAAAAAATATTTATTTTATTTTTCAGTTTAGACCAAAAAAGAAGAAGAAACTTCTAAAAGGGGGTCAGTTACGTGGCCCAAATAGATTCTTAGAATGGGTCACTATTGAATTAATTCAGTGTTTGTGTTTAGTTTTGTTCTGTTATGTTCATTGTTTGGTTTTGTTATGCTTATTGTTTGGTTTTGGTTAATTTTATTCTAAATAAATTTACTGTAAGTTTTTGAAATGTACAAATTGTTAGCTGGTCAGAAGTCTACAGAGTGGTGTCAACAGGCCAGAAGTTATATTTTTGTTAAACCCTGTAAGTATTCATCTATAATAGATGTTCAGTCATATTCAGCACTGCTGTAGAAAAAGTGTTAGCATGTTAATGAAGAAATTAATTAAATTAATTTTTATTTATAGAAACGTATATGTTTTAGTGGGTTTTGGTGTTCTTTCTTTCTTTCAAATAAACTATTACTGCCTGATTTTTGGTGGGTTTGGGGGGGTTTTTGGTGTTTTGTTGTTTTGTTTTTTTTTTTTTTTTTTTTGTGTGACAGTTTTAATGGAACAGCTCAGCTTTCTCTGGGGTTTTTTTAGGAGAGAACATCTGTTGAAGAGAGCTGTCCATTCTGCAGAGGAACCATTCTATTTCTTTCGTGGGACTCTGAAGGTTTATCTAGTCAGTTAAATTTGATGACACTAGAAGACACTACAAGTTGGAGTAATAAATTCTTTAAAATTCTGTTTGCTTTTCAAGTTTTAAAATTTATTGAAATAATCAGGAGATTTTCTACACCCAGGTAAATAAAGCCTTGAGAAACCTGGTCCATGTTTACCAGCTTTTAGCAGCAGGCTGGATTATGTCTTAGCAGCGGATTGGACTCTCTTGCTTCAAGTTCCCTTTCAGTCCCTGCTTTTCAATGATTGGGTTCCAAATGTTTAAAAGCTCATTCTTTCCTAACCCTGAAGATTTTAAACATTTTCCAGTAAATTATGTTTTCTGGTAAATCCAAAATTTTAACTAAATTTCCTGAAGTCATGATTACTTTGTATAAAGAAAACAGTTCAAAAAGGGGGGGAAAAAAGTATAATTGAGTCCCACTTTACTTTGACAGCATAATTTGATCTAATTTAGTTCAATTTAGAACAACAGTGTGAACATTCTGACATTATGCCTTGATCATGGAATGCCTTTAGCTTCTTCTCAAGGCACTTTCTCTGACCCTCCAGCACAGCCTAATGAGTAAGTTAAACACATGAACTGCTCTGGGTGCTCACACTGCAAAAGGTGTTCATTGAATAAAAAGCACTTGAAGTGGTAGTTTTAATAGTTTGAGAGAAACTGTAAAAGATTTACTGCTCTTTTTACCCCTTTAGGCAGTAAAAATTCGTGGTCATCACATTTGCATAAAGTTTGCTGCTTTTTGTTCTAACTACTTTTGTTTCAAAAAGACCAGACATTTGCAAGTATTTATGTTTGTGAAGAGATGGATTCTGGGTTTAAATAGTGCAGCATATCTCACTGGCAGTCTAGAAAAAGAGGAAAGTATTCTATAATAAGCTGATGCACAGGAGGAAGCCACAAACCCATTAGGTTTCCTTATCAGATGACATGATGCAGAATACAGGCTGTTTCATGATTCATGGTCTGCGTTCCAAAGGGAATGCTCTCAGTAACTCAGCAGGTGCTTAGTCCTTGGAAGGGTCAGAGAGTGAAGTCACTGTTAAGAGTTACAGCAGCAGGGTCTTGAGATACCACCAATGTGTTCAAAGCTATCTTCAGCTGGTAAATGGGTGAGAGTAGCATAAGCCTGCGGCTCTGCCTACAGCCCCTAAGATTACAGAACATCTCATGATTTCTGCACGCCCTAAATGCTGCTGTGAAGCAACAGCTGCTCCTCTTGAGGGCAAGAAAAGAGTTTGTTTCTCTGAACGGCACAGATCCTGTTGAGCTCCGATTTCATTATTGTGGTGATCTGTGGCCCTTCACAGCTTGTGTCTGTGACTGGCAGAGGCTCCCAGGTATAAGATGGAAATCTTCTTTTACAGAAAAATGGGAAAAAGTGTTTTCTTTATATTACATTTCATAGTGAATCATGCCCTTTTTCTCTTAAAAGAAAAGAGTAGTTACACAAAGGAAATGAAATTTTAGGTGCTTTTTTCATAGCTTTAATTGTCTACTGGCTTGATTTCTGTATGTAATACGAGCATACTTCATTAACTGAGCTTATTTTTTTTAATTCTCTCTATTGCACAAGACCAGGAAGCAGTACAATTAGTTTCTTTTTACTGCAGTAAGCGGTGGCTTCTGGAGAGACTCTCTAGGTGATGCTCAAGTGCACAGAACAGGTGACATGTATCTAACTTTCACCTTATGTTTCTGAACAGTTTTATTGAAATATGTTGTTCTACAATACAGTCTTCTTACACAAGTTTAAGGGGGAAGTGCTATAAAAACTGAATCACAGAATCACACCTTAGTACCTTTCTCTGTTTTCCTGGGTAGAGAAGAAAAAACTGGAGTTTTTTGTGGAGCACTGTTTAATTCCATACGACTCCCATCATGGCAGGGGGCATGGTTTCAGCAGAAAATGCCAAGTTCTCAAAGTGGAGCCAGTCTTACCTCCATTGTGGGAAAAGATAGACTGTTCCCTTTAACACATCAAGCTGTAGCTGCTGCTACTCTTGCTGAAGTCATGGAAGAAGGAGCAGCCACTGCTACTGCTGCTACTGGTGCTGTTACTGTCAAAAGTCACGGTGCCCGCCAGGACCACTGCCATACCAGGGGGAAGGGAGCCCTTCTGCCATTGGCTGTTCCTTTGCTCATTGGGAATACATATAAAAAAAATTACTAAAATTTCATTTGGGAAGCAAGATGTGTACAAAACTCAGCTTCTCAGAGCACTTGAAACTAACTTGTCTTGCTGGAGATGTCTATGCCAACTAATTCTGTTGACAAAGAAGTCTGAAAAAAGGATTATACTATCTGTGAACATAGAAATCCTGTGGCTCCATTGAACAAAACAGTTCTATTTAATGTGAAAACTCTTTGTCTGACAGGAAATATAGATTATTTTCTTCAGGGGTATAACTGAAATGACACTTGGAGTACATTACTTTTAACAACTGATATCTTTTTCAGCACCTTTAGGAGAACCTTCTCAATGTAAAAAAAAATATAATTATTCCATCCTTTGAAACTGTAGCCTACGTATTTTTCTGGACATAGCAGTTCTTGCACCACCCTAAGCAAGTTACCTCAGTACAACATCTTGGATAATATAAGGCAAACTAAAGATATAATATTGTGACTCTTATCACTATATGTAAACTCATACAGTTCATTTAGGTCTGAAGAAGAGGTCTTAGTGATATAGTCAGACATCCAGTATGACAATTTTAAAGAAAATTAAACAATTATCATACTAGGAGGTGAGCTCTTCAGGTGCTGTTTGTGATTGGTTCCACCTCACTTAAATTCTGGAAGATGCCATGGATGCGCTCAACAACTGTTTTCCTGCTCTGCTTTGTTTTCAGTGTAATGAAAGCAAAACCAGCCTGGATCACTAAGGGCAAAAGCTTGGAAATTCTGATTTCTCCTTGTAAAGAAGTTCATACACTTGTACGTTAGTGAAACCTATGCTAACTTACTCAGCTGTTCTCTACTACACATATGTTTTTTGATGGCCCCAAATTTTGCCTCCTATCGTGCTAAGAGCATATTTTTCCTGCTGTTGAGAGGTGGGGGTTTTTTTTGTGAGTGTGTTTTGACGCGTATTTACTTTTCAGCTCCTTGGTGATTGTCTGCAAAACCAAATGTCACAACATAGACCTTTTAGGTTACCATTAGCAGATCACTTTTCTTTCATTTCTTAAGGACTTCTGATACTACTTAAACCACTCAAAACCCCTTAGAATTTTTTTGGCAATTCAAAAATTTTTCAATTCCTATGCAATAAGTGTTCTCCTAAAGATTTTCATCATTGCTCAAACCACTTTTAACAGTGCTTTTACAAAGGTGTTCTAGCTCCCCTTTATATTTTCCTTTGTACATTTCGGTTCATTTTTTTCTCATTTTTGTTCATTACTAACACAACTTGTAGAAAATTCCTTTTCTGTAGTCATATCATCATTTTTACTTTTAATTCATTTACTGTCAGGTCAGATAGACACTGCTTTTTGCATTGTCACAGGAGTTCCCTGTCATCTCTCACAGTTGTAACACTGTTGTCTCAAATCAAGACCTCAGTTTCGATTACAAAAGACTCTTGATGAAATTTCCTTTTTCAAGTGCTGCCCTGTAATTATTTTTAAATGATCATTTTTTTTTTATTTATGTGGGGAGTTTTTTGTTTAATTTTTTATGTTAACTTTCCTTTTTCCATTTTTGTATCAGCATCATCACTACTACCTGGGATTACTGGACATAATCTTGCATTTATCAGGCACTCCTAGATGCCTCTGACAGTCAGTTTCAACTGTGGCAAATATCTCTTTCCTCCTGAGTACTGTCCTTAATCATGTCATCCAAAATGCAATAAATTACCCATAATTTTCTGCAGATCTTGAGCACTGCAAGAATCAACACATATATGATCAGTCTGTTTAACAGCAAAGAAAGAACTCTGCATTCTGAGAACATTGCTGTGCGGAAGACTGGTGATATAGCATAGTAACATTCAGCTATTCATCGTGTAATGAATATACATTCCTTTTTTGGCTAATACTGCAGTCCCCAAGGGCATCTGCAATCACAACAGGGAAACTGCTTTAAGCATTTGGATTTTATATGTCTAAATGTTGTGCATAAAAAAAGGTCAGTTAACTCACCCTTTATCATT
This sequence comes from Aphelocoma coerulescens, assembly GCF_041296385.1. Taxonomy (NCBI): domain Eukaryota; kingdom Metazoa; phylum Chordata; class Aves; order Passeriformes; family Corvidae; genus Aphelocoma; species Aphelocoma coerulescens. The sequence continues at coordinate 88,609,023 of NC_091015.1, forward strand.
CTTTCAGATACCAAGTTTAAATAGCAGTTCTCTGATTTGTTTATGAAACAACAAATGTACACACCCTATGACACACTTAAACAAGACTGGGTTATACCTCTGAGTAACTGAATTTCACAGCATATTTTGTTTGCATGTGTGGGTTTGTGATAGAACAGACTAAGAAAAACCCCAAACATTTGGAACACATAATCAAAATAAAATAGCACTTTATTTAAACTATGGCCTATAATTTTTTCATCTTCTACAAAACAGCTTGCATTCTGTTTCTAGCATTAACTACATAATTTCTAACAAAAGTTACACAAAATTCAGTCAGAACTACTGATTCATCCACCAACCTGCCAAAGAGCAACAAAAGGTAAAATCATCAGATCTTTGAACTTAGTTTTCTTTCCTTCTTATTACTTATGATTAATTCAGTGTCTAGAAAACAGTTTCACTTTCTATTACTAAAACATTTTCAGAATAGTTAAGTACAACAATATGATGTATGCCATATGTATGACTTGAGTCAAACACCATCTGAAAATTAACATAAATTGAAGTTAAGTTACGTTCATTTCTTGAAGATATTTTTCTTTATACACCTGTAGAAGGCCCTCCTTTTACCCTTCGTGCCCCTTGCCAGATAGAACCCCAGATGGGCTTTGAATTTCTAAACCTATCCCTTAGACCTTGAGTGACTTTAAATTCCTTCTGGGTCACTAGGTTCTTCTTCCAGCTTCTCAACACTTCCCTTTTCATATGTGAGAGTTTTCAGGAGCTCTTTGCTCATTCCTGCAAGCCTGGTGTCACATTTCCTTGATTTTATTATGCTCAGGATGGACCATTCTTGAATTTAGAGGAGGTGATTCTTGAAAACCCACTGATTCTCCTGGACACTTCTCTCTACAAATTTATACCATGAGATTCTCCAAAGAGGCCTAAATCTACCTGTACAAAGTTCAAGACTGTAATCCTGTTTTTTACCTGTGTTTTCCACTCCCACCTCCCTGCCCTATCCCAGGATTTTGAACTCCACCATCTCATAAACACTACAGCCAAGGCTGCCCCAACCTTTTGATTTCCCACCAGAACTTTTTTTTTTTAATATCAATTTGAGAAGAGCATCTTTTACCATCCAATCCTTAGTCAGCTGTGCCAGGATGTTGACATTGATGTACCCACCTTAAGACTACCCATTTTGGTCTCCCCACTAATCCTGAACTCTTAGGTGGCTCATCATCCAATCCAAGGTAGAGCTCCATGAATTCCTGCTTCTCTTTCCCAGAAGGGTGACTCCCCATTCTCACTTCTTGTGTCCTTTCTAAAAAATGCTATATCCATTCAGTGCAGCACTCCAGTTGTGTGATCTATCCCACCACACCTCTTTCACCTCAAAGAAACCATAGCATGCAGATCTCAAATTTCTCCCATGTGTTCCCCCTGCTGTATGCCTTTCTGTAGGGTACTTCAGAGAGGAAACCAATCATGTGGCCATCTCCAACAGATTTCAACTCCTCCTCCAGACCAAAGAGTTCTTAGAAAAGCTGCTGCAGTGCTACGTTAATTGAAATTAATTTCATAGGTGCAACGATCTCACTGGTGACAGAGAAGCATCAGTAGGAAATCATAACACATTCGACCTGTTGAAGCAACCCATCTCTACCTAAACACTTTTGAAAACAGGTTTGTTGTTGTTTTTCAGTTGTTTGTTGTTTTTTTTTTTTTCCTAGAATAGGCCAGGATATCATCCCTGTGGATCTGTGAATGACCATTTTGTGAGAAGGTTGGCCATATAGGTAGGAGTGTTTATGTTCAGCACTGTGAGAAAAAAATACTCTTTTTCCCTCTTAACCCTCTGTGAGAAAAAGGATGCAGGTTCATCAGGAGAATGTCTGGATTGATGTCCTTAGAGGAAAGGGGTCAATTTCAGCAAAAGGGATAGCAAAGAGGGAATATTTTTTCACATAAAGTTCTGAAAGGTGTTTTTAACCTCCAGAATTTTTCACAGTGGGCAAGAATTCACCCAGAACTATTTGAAATCTCTCAATATCAGACTTACTGAAGGAAAAAAAAAAAGGAAACAAATTTATTTCTACAAATTAAAAATAAAATATATCAAAGCCAAATGAGATCTGAAATTCTAACAATTCAAAATAAGCTTTACTTCCTTAGAGGTTTTCTCAAGACTTCATATTTATGTATGTTTTGATGAGACTAGTTTCAGTGAATTGGTCATTTCCTCAGAACATTTTTTCTTTTCTGACTTAATTCCATCTACCTTTTTTTCCTATTCATTGTTATTCTTCTTTGCACATAATTTCCACATCCAAGTTCTAAAATACTTCCATTTATAGAAAATATTTATTCATTACTAAAAAGAATTAATTTGAGGAATATTTCATATGTTTTGTATCACATTACTTTTTTTCCTGTTTTATAATCCAATCATCTGTACATCCTATGTGACTGTCTTTGTCAAAAAATTTTCTTTTTTTTTTGTGGGTAAAAATTGTGCAGATTTAAACCAATAGTTTATTATGCATTAGCAAAAGAAGTAATAGACTTTGTAGTTTATTTTCTATCCAAACATAATTGGAATGCCTTACTGCAGTGCTGAAGAAATTCAGACTATAAAGTGCCACAGTTAAAGCTTGTTTATTTGGCAAAACACCCCATATCTGAGACCTTCTTTTAAAATCCATATATTCTGAACGTGACAAAAAAGTTTTGACAAATTACTCTCCCATTTATTCTATGACATATCTGCCGTCTTCTTGTCCTTGCTTCTTCTCTTTATAGAGTTTGATGTTCTCTGGCATGCCTAGCATAAATTTCCAGTCATTAGGGGCAAAAGCTGATTATTTATGCTTACCTGCAATGTATCATATTTAGCCCTGAATACAGGGAAAGGATATGTTTTAGAAACTTTATTTGAACTAAAAAGTTTTACTCTGTACATTTGTTTGGAGCTGACAGAACTATTCAGGTGTCCAGTACAATACAGCCAAATTGGAAAAAGAAAAATGAAAATAAAATTTTCATTTCTCAAAGTGGGACATATTTTGTATAGATATATTTCTATGTACTCTTACCAAGATTTTAAAAAAACCCACATTAAATATGTAAAAATTTGGATCTAAGATTCTTCTTTCTCCTTCAGAAAAAAAGCAAGCTCTGTACTAGAAGTACTCTTCTTTTCTTTACAAAGACCTGTGAAGGCTTATGGCTCATCATTATTGCCAATATGGTAATGCTGTAAAAACAATTGTGCATTCAATAAGAAACCACACTTCACGTCTCGAATATCCACATATTCCTATCAACAATTATGTATTTATACAGCTACAATATGCTTATGAATCTTCTAAATTAACATTCAAGACACTGACTATTCAATTACATCCCTAACCAAAAATATCCTTTCAACTTCCCTAAAATACAATGCATGGATTTATATTAACTGTCATCTCTTTGTTGCATTACCATTTCAATTCTTAGCATTAATTCTGCCAGCATACTGTCTTAAAGATACACTGCAGAGAAAGCAAACAGCAGGCTCTTCATAATCTTAAGTCTGAATTGTTGTTCATTGAACAGCTATCCAATTAATCTTGACTAGTGCAGCACATTGCTAATGATAACTTTATTTACATTTCCTTGAATTTAGAAAGCTTCTAATTTAAATAAAGGCAATTTGGCTGATGCTGTAAAACATAATTCTCTGCATCATTTACAATACTGTTCTGTGGGTTATTTCTGTTCACAGAAGCACAACTTATGAAATGTATATTAAGCTTTAGTTTCTTCATCAGCTTTTCATTACTGTTTGCCACCAGTTCCCAAATTTATTATTCCATATGTCATTGTTACAACGTAGTATTTGCTCTGAGTTTGTCTAATGGCATGCTTCCAACAATGAAGGTGGAATTTACCTCAACACTCAAGATAAGAAATTCTATTTCAGCTGTGGTACGCTGGTAAGATTATTGCTCTGGTGATAATTTCTAGTATTGTCCCTGGTGATATTATCTACCATTTATTTATAGGTGCCATACTAGTATCAGTTTTCTTTTCTATAGACAACTAGTAATAATCTAATAGATTGCAATATTTCACAGATTTTGCCGTTATTTCTTAATAAATAATTCTAAGATGGCTTTAAAAAAGTTAGGCCACCAGAATATGTGCATTTTCTTTTTCCATCTGCAGAAACAGAATATTAGATTGAACTATACTGTTAATACAATTATGAATTTTATATTGTATTTTCTCTTTTGTGAAAGCATGTTACATGATATGGAGATTCTCATCAAACTTAGAGAATTGTTAGAATTGCAAACCACATTGTTTTAGCTTGGAAGAAAATAAATGGTCTCCTGAGATAATTTTTCATTAATGAAAGGGCCTAATTTTCCTTGATTCCTTAGATCTCTTACAGGTAATACCACTGAAAAATTTGAAAAGTCTTGTGTATAAAAGAATGAAGTATGGATTTGCTTTAATCTTTTCACTTCAGAGATCAGAGGTTATGAAATTCGTTTTCCTTTCCAAGAAGGAAGAAGGGGGATGGAAAAATGTGCAGTCAGAACACATGTAAACAAATCTTTGCAAAGTCCATGGTACTTACAATAAACTGCATAACAAAAGATGACTGGCTGGAGGTAATGTCATCTTGTTTTATCCCTTCTTTGTTTCTGTCTTTATAGATTTTGGCAGCTTGTATTATTAAGAATACATTTTCTCTTAATTTAATTGAAGGAATCTAAATATAACGTATACACACAATCCCTCCTCCCAAAATGCATAATCAGGATAATGCTAGCATTGCTATACAGAATAATTAAAGATCAAGTTGTATTACCGCAGGCCTGGTTCCTAGGGTATATCACCGTGTCCTGCAGCCATAGGGAGGAGGAGGAGGAGAAGATCCAGCAGGCAGGAGTTGTGCAGCAAGATTGATTTATTTAATTATTTTACAAACTCTTTTATAGACTTTTTTCTTCATAGCCTAATTGGACAAAGGGCCAGCCACCCCTTGGGGGTGATTGGCTAAAATCCTAAAACATCCATTGTCAAAATATTTTTCTACTATACCATAAACAAGACTTTTCAAGGTTGCAGGTGTCTGGGTTGTTTACATTCCCTGCTACCTCTTCTGTGAGAGAGAAAAGTCTCTCACGGACTTAGAAAATAACAAGAAAATCCTCGCTAGCAGCATTTTTGTAACTACAAAGTTGACTTGGCAATAGTTCAAACATATCAACCCAATGAGAGAGAAAATCAGATTCAATAAGGCTGGCCAGGGTGAGATAAGGTCCTTAGTGCTGAGTTTGGTGGAAAAATCCCACAAACAAATAAGAAAAACAAATCAGGGATAAGTACACAACCCCCCCGATAAACATGTGGCCACAAATGAAAAAAATGCCAACCCGTAGAGATCCTGATAATTATTAAAAAGTAATAAATAAAAATGGCTGCAATAGGATTAAAAATATGATAAAACGTTACCATTTGTGCTTTTTAGAGACTGCCCATTGATGTCTTTAAAGTCCTTGCCACCCAAAAAGTGTATAGTACATAAAAGTTTTAGCTTTCTCACTGCAGTCAAGGAAAACAAAATATAGCATAGGCTATGTCTGGCAGTTTTCATGGAATATTTTTGCTATCACATACATAGAGCATATTTATTTATATGAATTTAATTTCTTTCTTACCTGCTATGCATATAGAAAATTTTCCCTTCTACAAGACTTTGAAAGAAACATTTAATCTGAACACCAGAAAAGAAATCTTATTATATGAATCCAGGATGATATCTTACGGCCCTGATGTTTTAGCACATGATAATGAAATTGTTTTATGTTTTGTAGTGGTAAAAAGTAAATGGTAGAAAGACATTGCAAATAGCATTTTTCAACCCTACAATATTCAAAGAAAGGAAATGACATTCTCTTTATATTGCTTTGCTGTTTTCAGAGCCAATTAAAATCTATGTGTGGGAGAAACAAAAGACAAAAATAACTTATTTGTTTTTTCTTTTTTTTTAAGAAGAGAAAGCAATTTTTTATCTTCATCTGTTCATGCTTATCATATTTATTTTTCTTCTAGAAGCTTTAGCTCATTGTCTCAAGCACCTAATATCCCACTACACTACTATACTTATTATATATACTATATACATTTTCTTCCTTTTGAATACCAGAATGGTTTAAGTTGGGAGGAATTGTGAAGATCACCTAGTCTCAACTTCCCTGCCAGGGGCAGGGATGTCTTCCACTAGACCAGGTTGCTCAGAGCTCCATTCAGCCGGGCCTTAAACACTTCCCATGATAGGGCAACCACAGATTCTCTGGGCAACCTCTTTCAGTGCCTCTCCACCCTCACAATGATTAATTTATTCTTAATATCCCATCTAAATCTACCATCTTTCAGTTTGAAGCCATTTCCCCTTGGCCTATCACTGCATGCCCTTCCTGTATGTCTCCTTTTGGTACTGGAAGTCTGCAATAAGGTCTCCAAATGCACAGAATGAACTGCCAATACTAACATTCTGAAACAACCTCTTTGGTATCTTTTGCAGCTTAAGGTATGTTGGCAAGTTACAGGAAGCCTAAAGAAGAGACTTAACACTTCTGTGTGTCTAGGTTTACCAGATAATAGGTTGCATACTATGGAACAACCTGGATACTAATCAAATTGTCTGTCCTCCAATGCATTATCTTTTTTTCTCTAAAACAGAATAAAACTGAGGACTTCCAAAGCAGACACCCAAGGGGCCATCATTTCGACTCTCTTAACAGGAAAAATATAACATTACAATTTTCTGACTGGAAAATGAATAAGATATTTTTTGTAACAATATAATTCTAACAGGTTATCCCTGACTAATTCTCCCTGAGATCCTGTAGCTATAATTCTGCTATGAGATACATTTTTGAAAAATGTGGTGAAAAACAGAGCAGTTAATTTTTAATATGTGAAATTTAACGTGTATGAGGGAAATCCTTGAATGACCTGTAAAACTGTCGGCACTGGACTACCTAATCCTCTTTTAAGAGTCAAGGACTTGACCCATAAACTGTAAGAGATTTAGCAAATAACACCTTTCTCCTAAAACAACTGGTGCTATTTTAAAAATATAACTAAGGTTAGGTCTCACCTGATAGTCTTGTCTGCCTGCTTTTTCTTCTTCAGTTAAGCTTCATGGAAACTGAAAAATCATCTGCAGAGGTAAACTATGGTATAATCTGCACAAAGGAACTTTCTTCTGGATTACACTAGTTAATGAATGCCTTGTATTCTGTAGCCTGCTTTTACCTCTGCAACAATTAATTTTCTGCCCTACCTATGGTTGATTTTGCTGTTAAATTAGACTCCTACCATTTACCCTTTCAATGTAAACTGCACTACACATGCACTATGTGGATCGTATTTTGCCTATTTCCCATCTGTATTTTTGTGTATAATGAGTTACTATAAGCACAACCACCACATTCCTTGTTATTTAAAGGTAAAGGAAGAGCCCTTATATTTCCTGCTTTTGGTTCAATTCTACTTTTTAGAGGGACAGATTTTTGGAAGACAATTGATGTAGTGTTTCTGGCTCCAAATATTCACTAAAATTTAAATAATTCATTTCAATTTAATCTCTCAATATAAATTAATTTCCACCTTTTCACAACTAGTTGTCCTCGGAGACTTGTCCTCAGCAGCTGAGGCTGGCCTCCCCCTTACAGAGATGGGATGTGAGGTTTGAGACACCTTGTCCATTAGCACCTTGCAGAAGTGCATTTAGTATAACCATAGGGGGAAGAGAAATGACATATTTTGATATCTTGCTTGTTCCTGCTCTTAAAACCATTTCCAAAGGGAATGTATAAGTCAGTGCATATGGCACAAATGTAATTCTGGACGGAGATTGCATATGAATTACAGCTCAGAAACAACATCACCATCTGTCCAAAAAGTCCTTTCTGATCTCTTTGCTCAAAATGCAACAGAATCAGAGAAAGCATGTGAGAGAAGCATGTGAGAGAAGCATGAGAGAACCAGAGCAAAGCAGCTGGCTCGCCACTGTAATAAAAAATGAAGTTAAAAAGAGGTGCTTGATAAACCCTCCAATCTAATCTCATTATTCCTTGATGGTCTATCACTTAGTCATTTCCTGAATTTCTTCTGCAACCCTCAGCCTAACTTAGCACTCTATAATGACTATCAAAGCTTGTATTATGATGAGAAATTTTGGCTCAGCCTGAAGCTTTGTATTAGAATGTCTTATTCCACAGATAATCACAATGCAGTCAATGAGCTGGTGATGCATTAAGGTGTCATTATTTATAAAAAATGGCCAATTACAATTTCTTGAATTAAAAAGTTTTTTGATAAACCTTATTTCAGTCTAGGAGTAAACTAAATGGTACTTGAATATACTTTGTATAAAATATGGTTTAATTTATTGGAAATTTAGCGATATAACTATAAGAAAAAATGTTGGGGTCAGATTTCTTTCTTAAATAGACTCTTTCTATGTTTGTATTAGTATCTGCTTAGCATAAATCTGTATGTGTGTTAAGGATAAAATTATTGGTACATTTTGGTTGACAAAATATATGGACAAGAGTTTGAAAGTAGCTTTTAGACTATTTTCTTAGCAAAGTATGACAAGCATCTTCTGTATTTCCAAGCTGAAATTTTGAGTAGAAAATAAACTCCTACACCTTCATATTCCTTATAATTTTTTAATCAGTTTGCAGAGAAATGCAGTGAAAACTCCTAAGAGAGTACATCATAGCAAGGCCTCTACAAAACAAATAAAACTGCAATTATAAATTGTATGTGACAAGTGCAGCTGCCTTATATTTAATGGAAGAAAGAATAGCAATAGATGGAAAAACAAAATAAATAGTAACTTAACCTGAAATTTACAGTTCAGTATCACTCCTCTACATAAACATCCCTTTCAAATGAAATTGCCCATTCAGGAAGCAAGGGAGGATATTTGGTCTTTTTTTTGTGTTTAAGGATCAGCTATTTATTGAAAGAAGGTCACCTTAAGACCTTAAATTGGGAGTAGGAACATAGTAAGTAAGCAAGAAAAAAAAAAATCTAAAGATTAAAAAGCACTGGAAAAGTGCTTGGACATGACAATTATAAAGAGCTATTTCATCATAGGCGAGATTTTGTATTGACCGGGCTCCCGAACCTTATGCTAGCCAAGGAAATTTAAAAATGCCCTTCCAGAGAAAAACAGCTTCTTAGATAAAAATCGAATACTTGGAGACTTCCCCATCACCCCTACAAATCTTCTGGAGTTGATACTATTCTGAGTTAAGAATTACTAAAGGATTTGGGAAAAGCTAATGTGTTCTGTTGCTACAAAGGACACACTGAGCTATGAGGATCTGTGGCCTGACTTGACAGTGCAAGGAGCAGACCCAGAGCTGTAGGACAATAGATGTTCTGGTTCAGTGCTTGCTAGGAAAGCAATGCCCTAACAAAAAGACACTGGAAAATGCGACTGAATATTACATCTCCTTGAAAACATCATTGAAAGAAGGTACACATGCTGGAAAGCAAAAAGGTCAAATACTGCAAAATATGAAGTACTTTCCATAAGACACAGAGTGCCTCCAATACTCATAGACTTCAGTGTAACATCCATATGTGAAACTGCTCTCTAGGACAAGAATTGCATATCTGAATATAAAGCACACCATTCTAAATATCCATCTTCCTCTTCATTGGGAAGTAATCAGCTAGGTACACATACTTATTTTCAGAAGTATTACTGGAAGATGCACAGTAAAACTCTTGACATACTCTGAGAAGCTGTTATATATAAGAGAAATACAGTGTGCTTTCTTGTAAATTAATCCAGGAGCAAGGTAAAATTGTCTCTCTTCTGCCAGTGAGCAAGTGTGTGAGTATGGACACTTTACATTCATCACTACATTGTATCCATTCCACTCTTTCTTACTCTCTTAAGAACAAAGAATGACAATTGTCATTATAAATCTTGGGAAATGTTTTTATTCATAGACCTCAGTGTGCTTTATAAAAGGAGGTAAAATTCAGTCATTTTGATACAAGGTGAGATGAAATGGATTCAGAAGAATTGCACTTAATCAGTTCTGATTTCAATTCAAATGCATCATCCGCCAAGCATGCAATATATCTGAACACTGGATAGTATACAGGTTTCTTATTCTTGATGAGGCTTCTGAAGAGAAATGAATATAATCAAGAATAGAAAACTGAAACATATAAATTAAGCAGTTAAAAACTTAAACTGGCAGTAGTTTCTCACCGCATGCTGTGCTCAAAACTTGATGGTTAAACATGCAAAGACATCAGGACATTGCCTGAAAATAAGAACTGGGGCGTCAGTTAGTTGACCAATTGTGTTGCTGGCAGGTATAAATGATTTACACTACGAGAAATGCAGAATGCTCTGCAAAGTTACAGCCTATGATATTCAGTTAAAAAGCTAATGTTTAATTAGCTGCCTGGAACTTGACTGATAAATGAAATATGCTTATACATTTAGCATTAATCCAATATTAAAATCTTGTAGAATTTTAGTCAAGTTGATATTATTATTACAAAAGTCCTTTTGCTTTAAAACCAATTGAGGCCATAGAAGGTACTCTTAAGGGCAAGCATTTTTAAAATGCTTGATAACCATCATATTAATCTTGAGAGTACATAGGTACATAGCATGCATACACCATAAATGCATTTTTAAAATTATTTTAAAGTTTTATTTCATTTAAGTCCTGTGTGCAGAATTTGAATGAATTGCAGACGTGATACAAAACAGCAGAATTAATTTTTCAGTATTCTAAAATAAAATTTGTTTTTCTAAATTGTAAAATAAATCTTAAAATGCAAAATCTCATTTCTTGTTGTTATATGTCTTTATATACTCCTTAACTTCTCCTGCTTGATGTCTATCTTTTTTGGGGGGGAGGGGGAAGGGGGGTTTTTCCCACCAAGTATCACAAGTTGCCTCAATCATCCCCTTAATTTCAAAGATATGCCCATATATATTTTTCAGTCCCAAGAGGTAGACAACTAGCCTGTTCTACAAGCCTTCTACATTGAACTCCCTTAAAAATTAGGTTAGGAATACTTTGAATTTTATACTCCATACATAATTAGATATCTCCACTGAACTTAAAAAACCCAAAACAAACAAAAAAATAAATAAAAATAACCCCACCAGAAATATCAAAATAAAAAAATACTCTCAAGAATTTTACTAATTTTTTGAAGAGACAACTAATTTAAATTGTTTAATTAACTAAAAATAGATTTACAGCATTACCTTATCTGAAATGTTTGAGGTTCAGCAGTCACTAAAATGTGACCCTCTTGGAAAAGGACCATAGGATATCAAATCTTCAGAAATATCACTGTATTTTGAAAGGATTCCAAACCCTCAGGTATGACCCTGGCTGGAGGATTAAAATTTAATCAGGATGATAGTTATCATGAGACATATTGGTGTACCTGGTTCAGAGCCACAGATGAAAACTTGCACTGCAGAATCAGACCTTGCTCCTCATGTTGGACTACAGCTCCTGCTACTGCAAAACTTAGAGGATAAAAGTGAACTGCAGAATAAATAAATCAACAGAAATCCAACCCATATGAAATGCTTAATTGAGAACAGCTGGCATTTTTATCATCCTTTCCATCCTGCTGCCAGTTATTTATGAAATATAATGATGCATTATTATGCTTCTCACTATATTTTCATACATGAATCTGTTGTGAGCTGACTTCTAAAATGAGTGCACTTCCAATGAAAATTATATATATTTTTAAATTCCATCAATAATAGTGATGTCAAAGGTGTCTTATAGGAAAATAATTCTCAAAATTAAAACTGAATTCTCAATTTTTCACATAGTGATATTTTCTCCATAACTTTGGAAAAAGAAATAATGAATTGCAATGAAATTAGTTAATTCTGTAATCCAATAACTCTCACTCAACATGTTGATTAAAACTCTAGAAAACCACCAAAGGAAGTAAGAAAATAAGTAAATAATTGCGTACATTCTCAGAGCTTTGGAAGGGACCATCAGGGTACTTAAAGCCTTGAGAAATTAAGACCAGGTAATGCGTAGATGAATCCCAGGGATTTTGTTTTTCTACGGAAGGGAAGCTGTTTTTACTATTTAAGAACAAAAGTTGTATTCTGTCAAATTTTGGCACAAAATTATTGTCTCACCTGGAGGGCGAGCAAGGAAAATGTCAGAAGAGGCATCATCCCTACAATCAACTTTGCCTCTCATCCCAGCCGCAGGTTTCAAAACTGAGAAGATCATCTTTGCACAGGTATGCCATAGCTAGGAGATGGGAGGAACAAAGTCTCAGGGAAAGGGATGAACTAAGGAAAAGTAAGACAGACAACCTGACAGTTGATAAATCAATGGGAAAACAAAGAAAATGGAAAACAAAACTTCATAACGGGGCTCTCCACAGCAGAGCTAAATGAGCGCGTAACCTTGCGGCCCAGTAATACGGCTGCTACTTGCAACTGACAGTGTTTTATGATATGCTTCCACTGGCATCTGGGCTGGGCTGGGTCTGCCAGAAGGCTTTTTATAGCCCATAACTTGTCTGATAATGAGTTATCCAATATTTATATGAGTAAATAAAAGCTCTCTACCCTTTACTTTGGCACCTTGATATGATATTTTTCAAAAGTAGACATAAACTCCACAGCAATACCCAACTACTAGAATATTAATATCTCCATATTTTGTGTGCCTTTCCTCCCACTCCTGCCCCCTCCTCCAGGGGGCATATCCTTTCTTTGCTGGAGGCACAATCTTGTCAAGACACAAGAAAGCACCAAACCAAGTACTTCACAAATTTTTTAAGCATCTTCAGCAGAACATCTCCTTGGGCCTCTTGTGCACAGGAGAGAATATTTTGGTTTTGTCAATAAAAAGGAGAAGTATCTACATTTGCATTCTGACTGCTTTTTGATGTATATGTTGAAATAAAATATAATAAATGCTATTTCTAGTTAACACATTCAATGATCACATAGTTAAATTAAGAGTGTCTCAAAATCCAATGAAGTAAACCAGAAAAGCCAACATCAAGTCTTAGTGGTTTAGTAGTTAAAGGTCTTTCTCAAGATCATTGCAGCCAGTGGCAAACTTGAAGCAATAATCTTTTGGGTTACTGAGACTATAGCTTTTCTCAATTACCTCTATCAATGCTTGGAAGAATTCTGACATAATCTTCTTAATGACTTCCCATTTCCACTCTATAAAGAAATCAAGACTTTTTGGGTGCAGATATATTAATTTTTAAAGCACTGCAATTCTTGATCAAAGGTAATTGCATTTCTTTTTTTTTTTTTCTTTCTCTTTTTTACTTTCAAACTGATGTGACAACGTAAAAGATCAGGTTGCTATGCATGATCAAAAATTAAATGTTAGATAGACCGTGGTTCAGGTGTTGCAGTACTAAGTAAAGTAACATTTACATACCCTCAAAATGGTGAGCATTAAACCTTAAAAGCCTGCTTTATACACAATAATGAAATGGAATTTATTGAACTCTATAAAAAGAATGATAAAAAAATCCATTCTCAGTCATCACTGCCACTATTTGAATTAATTAGTACCAATACCACAATTTTGGTCTAATTTACCTTATGGCATTGTAAGTCCTTCGAAGATTTATCTTCTGATGAACTTTTTAGGTACAAGTCACTGAGAAGTAATTTTGCATTTATTATAATCAACAACTAAATCAGCTGCAATATGTAACAAGCAGAAGTTTCTATTGCACTCAGTAGGTTCTTTTGGTTTGTTTTTTTCTAATGTGGTCTGCATCTATTCAGAAACTTTTTATTGATTCTTGCATCATTATTCTGAGTTCATAAACAGCAGTAGATCTAACATAATGATTGTGTCAGAATATCTTATTGCAGCTACAATGAAGTATATTAATTAATTAATTAATATAAAATCATTTTCCTCTGGTTTCCAACATAATTTTTAATTTATTTTTATTTCTAGTACAGGTGAGCATAATAGAGAAATAATTAGCAGTGTTCTATGTTGGAATGTTCACTCAAGACAAAAATAATTTTAAGCTGAAACATCTGTCACTTTTTGGTGCAAACACTCACTAAAATATTTCAATTACTTCAGCTTTGGATAGTTCACCTGTAGGTATAAAAGTAGTCATTTATTTCTCCAGCTCTAGGCTCTGTGAAACCTCTTGTTCCAGACCATTCTTCTGTCCACAACTCTTTCCAGGAAAATATGGAAATTTCTATTTCTGAGTGTGCGTGTGACCTCTGCTCATTATTGTCATAGTATGCATTTTTTCCCCCGGAATTTTCTGAAATTGGGAATTTCTGGTTTTGTCAAAGAACAGTTATTATGTAAAAAAAAGAAAAAAAAATCTGCAATTATCTAAACTGTTTTGTTATTGTTATTGATCCTGTTATGCCCATTTTCATACTTACCAACAATTATATGTATTCTAACTAAAGAGCATCTCCTTTAGCAAGGATGCTCTAAGAAGAAAAAAATTCTGAGAAATTCTATTTACTTTGCTGTACCTTTCATCACAAGAAAATTTTGCTTTCCTTAGATAAAACTTTGTAAAATATTAATTTCCTTACTCATATTTCTATTCATTTTTCTAGCTATTGATATTTATTCTTTGAACTAAATCATTGCAGAACCCTATTTACAGCCTCTGACTTTTGCTAATCATAATAAGAAAACTATAATTTTTCTCTTTCATTTGCAAAATTTTTTGGTTTTGGTTTTTTTTTTTTTTTTCTTTGTTTGTTTGTTGGTTTTGTGGGAGTTTTTGGGGTTTTTCTTTTGGTTTTTTTTTTGTTAAATATTGTTAAATAGACCTCTTAGGCCCACAGGCAAAAAAGATTTATTTATCAGAATACTGTACACATCAAAACTGCATACATGAAAAATTATTTCTATAATGTCTTAAAATATTTTGGAAGTTAGAAATCCTATAGAGGTATAAAGAAAACGAATTACTTCAAAAAAATCAAATGAAAGGCAGAAATCATTGAATCTCTGCCAGATTTTAATCAACTAATTTTGAAATATTTGCTATAATTTTCCGGAATAAATGAAATCAAGCTATTCCAAGAAAGAGACTGCTCAGCCAAGGCAATCCATAAACTAAAATTATTAATTTAAAATAGAAATTTGTATAATATTTTGGTGATACAAAAATGTCTATAAAATACAGAATTATGGAAGACATTTATTTGGGTCCTAATGTCTCTCAGTGCAAAATATTATATATAAAATATTGATTCATTCATAATTTAATGTCATCCTCAGAAAAAGAGCTTTGTTATTTGGTGCCCATCAGAAGAGGACTGAATAATGATAATGATAATGATAATGGCAATGATAATGATAATGTTTATAATAATAAGCTGAGCCCTAAAATCTGTGTAGAAGACAAAAATCAAAATTACACAAATCACAATCATAAAATGAGAAATATTTATTCACTTGTGGTTTAAGATATTATTAATGCAACATTTGGCATTTAGGTTGTGCTATTCCCATATATGTTCTAATTCAACACTTGTATTTCCTTGATTTTTCTTCTTTGAAATTCAGGTTCACTTGCATGGGGTTTTCTTTTAATGACACAGCAGTTTGAAGGAGAGATCTGTGATCTCTTCTGCCTTGTCAAACCTACCCTTCTTCTTGTATTAGTTTTGCCTGGAGCACATGGTTCATCTCCTACAGTAGCATGACAGGGTTATTATATTTGATTCTGTCATTACCCACCCAGCTTCACAGAGAAATAAGCTTATTACATTTCTTGTCTTTTAGAATCAGCAAGTGCTCTCTGTGTTTCTCTGGACACTTCACATTCTCCCAACAGAATTAATCTTTTCTTCCTTTCTTTTATTTCTATTAATTAGATGCCCAGCAATACGTAAATTCCTACAATTTCAGCATTTTGTCAGGCTCACACTTGTACCCCCACATTTATTGCCTTTATTAAAACCACAAGTAAACAAACAAACAAAAAAAACCCTATCAATCTATGTTGCAAGCAAAGAGAAATCAGATTTTCCTCTGAGATCACAAAATCCTCTATGCTATTGGTAATGCCATGTACATATATACTCCTTAATGCCTACAGTATTAATCTCACAGTTTCTTAAAGAACTTTTTCTATTTATCAGGGGTAGAGCTGGGTTGTCATTTTCCACTTACTATATATCCATATTTTTCTACTTCCACCCTAAGATGGAAAGAAAATATTATTTTTTTTAATTGAAGCTAAACATGACAGTATGCTCTTATTCATGATTTGCATAACAAGCTCTTAGGTGAGTTCAGCTGTTGACAATGATATTCCTAACTGGTTGGCCAAACTTACAGCATGAAAAATAAGGAACATTAACTCCCACTACAGAATTAAATAATCACAACTTCATCAAAAATAATTAAAAAATAAAATAAAATAAAATAAAATAAAATAAAATAAAATAAAAAAAAATAAAATAAAATTGAACAAAATATACAGCTTAACATAATTGCACAAGTCTGTGTTAAATGTTTGTAGCAGTTTAACTCCAGTAAGTAACTAAACCCCATGTGACTGCTCGTTTAGTGTCCCCTTCAGTGACATGGGGGAGAGAATCAGAGGAGTAAAAGTGGGAAAACTGATGGGTTCAGATAAAGACAGTTTAATAGGGAAAGAAAGACCCATGCACTAGCAAAGCAAAACAAGAAATCCATTCACCAATTCCTGTGGGCAGGCAGGTGTTCTGCCACTCCCAGGAAAGCAGGGCTCCATCACACAAAATGGTGACTTGAGAAGGCAAACATCATGTACCGGTTTGGCCAAATTTAGAAATATATCCTCTGAGAGAAGGCACAACCACCCCTTCCCCACCAGATTCAGGAAAAAAAAAAAAAATTCCTCGAAGGAAAGTGAAGGAGATAAAACTATTTATTTAACAAACACACGGGAAAGGAAAATAAGGTTAAATGGTAAAATCTTTTGCTGTGGAGGAAAAACCTGGGAAAGCGTTAGAGTCCTCCCTTTGGTCTCCTCGGAGCTGGGGCTTGGGCCAGGGCCAGGCCCTCTGTGCCCGGTGGAAAGTCCTCCCGATCTGCTCTGAGGTTGAAAGCAGTCCAGTAGAAAAGGGAGAAAATCCGGAATTCCAGAGAAGGAAAAGCAAAGTCCAGCTCTCAGTCTCTCTCTCTCTTCGGAGAACAAGAAACTGAAACAACTGGCCAAAAGCTGACTGGAAAGCAGCAAGCCGGGTGCTTCCTCGCTCCCCTGCCACGGCTGGGGAAAAAAAAACCTGCTATCTTTATGTGACCTTGAACAAGCTGCAAACTGCTTTGAGAAAGTTTTGCTCAATTTTTTTCCTTCCCCCTCTCAGGCTCAGTTTAGAGGCATAGAAAGGCACAAAAAATTAATTTCTGGCCATAGGCAGCAATATGGGATATACATCATAACGTCACCCCAAGACACATCATCACATGGAACTTCCCCTCCCGTCCTCCTTCTTCCCTGATCTTTGTATGCCAAGAATGGTGCCGTATGGTCTGGAATATGCCTTTGGTCAGCTGGGGTCAGCTGTCCTGGCTGTGTCCCCTCCCAGCTCCCCTGCCGCCCCAGCTTCCTGGCTGATTGGGTTCTGTGAGGAGCCAAAAAGGCCTTGACACTGTGCAAACAGTGCTCAGCAGTAACTGAAACATCCCTGTGTTATCCGTGCTGTTTTCAGCACAAAACATGGTCCCATAAGAGCTGCTGTGAAGAAAATTTGCTCCACCCAAGCTAAAACCAGCGCAACAAAAATATTTTGCAAGATGTAAGTAATTTAGGATTAGAAGATAAACAGTAAGTTTTTCGCAACTTTGTTTCTAGTAAATTCAGAAATAAAGGGAAAAAAAAGAATAGGAAATTTGGGAGTAGATACAGAGTTCATTCTTACTTTTTAAACAAAAAATCCCCAAAAATCTAAAGTGAACTGGCCTCTAGCAAATAACTTTTATTGTTTACTTTCCTGGATATATAGCATGACTTGACTCCCAATTTCTTTTTATTTGAGGTCCTAGCAAAAAGTAGAATTTTTAAATACAAAGAAAAAAATGTTTTTAATATAATAAAATGAGTAGGTGGCCATCTGAAGAGAAGGACTAACTGATTGACTAACATATATTACTATAAATTAAAAATCCCATATGCAAATTATATGGTGTGCTGTCTCATACAGAATATCTGATTGTTATTTTGATTTTGCTAATAGATTACTAAGATCTGAAAGGAAGACTTTTTAGTTTTCTATTTCTACTCAGTATCTACAGATAACCTTGTGCATTTTGACATGAATCTTTTTACTCTTGGTTCTTTTCAGAGGGTGATCCATTTCTTTGTATTTCTGAGACAACAGCATGATATGATGAGCTGCTTACAGTGTTAAATTGTATTATTATTATACATGAGCACTTTTTGGAAAAACTTTTTTAAGGCCTCTAGAGTCTTTAGATAGTATCAGTTCTTGCTATTTTTATTTATTTATTTCTATTATTTGTTATTTTTATTTAATTATTATTGCTTTATTTATTATGTGAGTTTTTTTATCAGTAATTAAGTATTTTATTATTTCTGGGCATTATTCAACCAGTTCACAGTTACTTTTTAACAACATCCTATTTTGTTCAAAGTGTGTGGAGTAAGCATCTAGATAACAGAGAATTCTCCATGGTTGGATGGTTGACTTGTCCAAAATGATGAAAAATATGTGAATTCAGGCAGCTTAGGACACATCCCTTTGTGCAACATAATTTCACAAAAAAATGAACTAATGAACAAACCAAACCCAAAAATCCTAAAAATCTGAGCATTGTTGTATAGTGTACTGACATTTATAAGTAATTTATTTTTTTTCTCCATAAAGGTGTGTATTTTATTAAGACAAATGGGGTTTTTTTAAAAATCTTTCCAGTCCTTAGAGAATCTTACTAAGATATGACTAATAAGGAGAATGCCAAGTTTAAATGCACACAGTTTGATGAAAATCAAAATCAAAATCTTTCTTCAGTTTCCTTTTGAGGTATTTATCTCAGAGAGAAATATCAGTAATTGCTTCATATGAGAGATACACAGAGTGAAACTTAATTAGTAATTTAAATGTACATCAAATTGGAACATTTTGAATCCCAATTAAAATTAATGGCTGCAATTAATTCAGACTTATTAGTCACCATCTTGTTCCGCGTTCCAGCTGCTGACATTTTCAAGTAAATGAGACAGTGTTTGGTGTATCTGTGTCACAAACAACACCATCAAGGGACGCTGTCAGCTGCTTATTTGTCAGAAGGGTGTTAAAACCTTTCTATCTACCATACAGTTGCCTTTGAGAGGGATCTACCAATCACAAAAGCTGCCAGATCACCAACTGCATAATGTGAAAGAGCTTCCATGAGTCTTGAGATAAGCACAGAGCTACTCAACTCCTCATGTGTATTAAATTAATCTTTCTCATTAACATGTAAGGAAATAGAAATTCAGATTTGTACATATTTGTCAAGAGGAGTAATATTTTCTTTGTATAAAAGTTACAACCATATTCTTGAGAGTACAGGATCTTACAATAAGCAATTTAAGAGTCATCTTTATTTTGTCCTTATTTCAAGAGGCAATTTATTCAGAGCTTTTGCACATATTTGTTAAGCTATGCATTCTAACCCAAAACTAATTCAAATCCAGACAAATGTGAAATTCTTATTTGTCTGGGGAAACATTTCATTAAATATGCATTAAGTCTCACCGTTACTTTTACATGTGATTATTACACTACATTCATTTTGAAACTGATGAAACAAAAAGCACAAAGAAAATTTCACCTCAAGTCCATGGGAGAGTCTTATATTAGACCCTGATATCCCACACCCAGTGTTCCAGTCAATAAGTGACATCTTCTTTCCAAATTGAACAAAAATCTATCTTTAAGTTCTCATCTTTGCTTGGTAGTAAGATGCCTTTGGATTGTGCTATGCAACATGATAAAATCTCGTTAACATCTCAAAATAAGTCTGTATCTTGTCACCCCTTAGGCTATTATTTCATGTAAATTAAAATCTAACAAAAACTTTAACATCAAAAATAACCCTTTTATTGAGGCCACTGACAAAAACATTTGCTTTTAACTTCCAAAATGATCTATGCAAATAAAATTTCTCCATGTTAAATAGGCAGAGTGAAATATTAATTTGGAAAACTTCAGTAGACATGTCATGTAACAGATATATTTAGGGTGGACCAGGGTGCTAATAGTTTGTTAAGCATGTGAGTAGAAAATAACACATTGTTGTTTTGGTGTTTTCAGACAGGCCTGAAACTCTGCTTGGCATTTCCTTTCAACTGGCAACATTAAAAAGCAGCAGTCTGTCAAATCTCTGGTATTTAGGATCATTTTATCTGTACTCTCCAGGACTGTCAATAGATAAAAAGTATCTTTTTGCACAGGAGATATCTATGTTCATACATTTTATTTATTAAATTCGCTTTCCCAGAAAATCACCACTTTTCTATCATAATTTCATTCTGTGTCACAACTACAGCTACAAACCACTTCTCTGGGTTTAGGCTGTGCTCAGTAATCAACACAGTTAAACTATACATCACAAGAAATCGAACCAGGGCAGGCTCTCTTTTAGTCCTGCAATCTATTAAAACTTCTGTTTTCTGTGAAAGGCTCCTAAATGTTTTGTGGGGGTTTGCTGTTAAGTTTATGTTTCTGTTGCTTTACAGAAACTCAGAGCTGCAAAATACCAGTACTCTTCCTTAATACATGCACAATCCTGCTTCCCCATCCCTGCTTTCTGCTTGCATGCTTTTGGAACTTATGGATCCTTTCTAACTTGTGATAAATCCAGTAGTTGATACGATAAAATATGTTAACTTTACTTATCCACTTTAGCTTGCCAAAAAATCTGTGAGAGAGAAATTCATGTCGTAGATCATGTGTTTCTGTAATGGATGTGTTTTCCTAGTTTCACAGTCTGAAGAAATCAGAAAGCAATTTTATTTACCTTGTAGATTAGAAAGGGAAATTTCCAGATTTAGTGAGCCAGCTCCATGGTGCTCAATGTCTCTTTCTCTAGCACGTAGGTCAGAGTTTTTCCCAAGATATATTTTGTTCAAGGCTATTCACAATGTAGTATGTGAATGAGTACATCTGATGGCTACAGTAAGATAATATGCGATGCAGAGTACTGGGATTCCTGACAATTGTTATTTCTTGATGTATTTTATGTTTTAAACTTTGAGATGCAACTTTGAAAACAGAGAGCTGAAAGGGTAAGAGGAGGCAACCATGTGAAGAACAAATTCTTAGTGTGATAGGAAAACCTCTCTGATGGACAGCCTCAGAAATGGAAAGAATTTGTTCATGTGATAACAAACTGTAAGTTTTCAATGTGAGATGACAGAAAAGGAAGGCCAAATCTTTCCAATTTAGGAAAATTTATTTCCAATTTATACAGAGATATCTTGAGAGAAAGCAAACAGGCAACACTTGTCTCTGGGCATCTCTGATGGAGAAATGCTTGAAATATGGGATACAGTTCAAGAAACTATCGTCCAGATAAACATTTGTAAACTGTAGGGACTTCAGAGACAACCGTGACAATTCTAGAAAATTACACATCTCTGGCTTGTCTAATGCCTGGAGTGGAACAAGAAATCAATAAGCATTTGAAGGATGAAAACCCAAAAGACAAAATTGTTATTTTAAAGAATGCAAGATAGTGTAACAAGAAATAGTGCTGTTATGATGTTGAATAACAATAAAGAAAGTTGAACTGGCTATTTCAAACACATTCCAAGTTCTATTAAAGCAGAAATATTACTTTCCTGAGGGAAATGACAAGAATGTCTTGCTGAATAAGAAAACAAATACAAAAAAAAAAAAAAAAATTCAAGCTACTTTTTTATACCTTACATAGTAAAATAAAGAAGAAAGACAGCTCCAGGAGACCTAGGCTGACAGATTTGTTTTTCCTTTCAAAACTCTGTTTTACTCTATATTACACTATCTATCCTTGTACTGTTATTGGAATAAATTTTGTATTTTAGTCTTTGCATGAATTCAAACTTTAAAGTAATTTTAAAAATTATTCTAGTTACCTCTCCTTAATACATGTATATCCACAACCAAGAAAATTAAATCAGTCAGTTATGAAAATTTAGGTAAAAATCCTATTTTAACACTTTAAGAATATAAATTGGGATTTGTTGGCAGCATTTCACTCCTCTTTAGAAATGGCTTTCCCCAAAACTGATTTGCTGATTGCTTTTACATGGGCATCAGAGTTCATGTCTTATTAGTGGTTACATCCTCATGAATGCTTGAAAAATTTTCATATTAACATGTCTTATGTTAAACAGAGAAATCAACCTCCTTGCAACCCTAACAGTCACCACATACATGTCTGAGTCTGAATATGCAGACCAACTTCATTTTGCAGTTAGACACTTTGGATCACTTTAATATCTGTATTCCAAAAATAAATGAAAATAAAATAAATATAGTTCTAAAATTTAAGATATTGAATTGTAATTACTTACAACTTGTTATTGTTTCAACTGTATTATCATATTATTTTTTAACTTCTATTATATTAACAAAATAATTGGAAATTTTATTAAGTTTGCAATTATTCTGTATTGGTTTAAATTTCTGATACAGTAAAATAACTCCAAAATACCATGCTCAAATGTTGCAGAAACACCCCAAACTCAAAGAAAGTATTTGAGTTCATCAAACTACTGAAAAAAATTTTTTCCTTCTCAGTGATGATTGAAATCAATTTCCCAGTGTTAGTATTTTCCAACAAAATTCCACTATGTAATTCTAGA
Organism: Aphelocoma coerulescens; assembly: GCF_041296385.1. Classification (NCBI taxonomy): domain Eukaryota; kingdom Metazoa; phylum Chordata; class Aves; order Passeriformes; family Corvidae; genus Aphelocoma; species Aphelocoma coerulescens. Next base: position 88,631,934 of record NC_091015.1, read on the forward strand.
GTAATTCTAGAAACAGCAAAAATATCACCACTCTTTGATTGGTCTGAAGTTCAATGATAAAATATGCAGCAATGGGTAAGAGGTGTGAGTATTAGAAAACATTTACTGATGCCAGCTGAAGATTTATTGCAATAGCTTTTTCACAATGAAAGAAAGAATATTTCTGTACAAGTATCTCTTTCTACCCACATAGAAATATTTAAAAACATAAAGTGAATACCATTAAAGTTAAATCTTGGCTTGATAAATACCAGAACAAAGAAAAAATTATTTCTATTTACAAAAATCTGGCTTTCCCTTTCATATTGAGTTCTCACTACAATAAAATGACAGATTTCTTTATTAAAAGCAAACAAAACTGTGGTTTGTATAGTTTCTATGTTTATGAAAATACTACTGATGTGATGTGGTATAAATTACTTCTCAAAAAGAGAACAGCAGTAGACCCAAAGAAGCAATAAAAACCAAATATGAGCTGTGCAGAATTCTCCAAACAAAGTTACTGTAAAATAATTCCAAATAATAAAATTATAAATAGTATCTGGGTGCCTGTGCTTTTAGACACTGACGTTAAGACAGAGTAAAAGTCTTACCATTGAAAGGGTTAGATGCTTCTTTTTTTCCTTGAAATCAGACAAAGCCCATGTTGCTACTCATCTATGACATTTTACCCTTGCAATCCAGAACACATATTTCTTAAGAAAAATAAGTAGAAAGCAGTTAATCTGTAGATTTTATTAGCATTTGAGAGAAGAGCTATTGCTAATTTTATGTTCAATGTAAAGCAAACTCAAGTGTTAACATGTCAGTGTTGACCCAGAATTCATACTGAACCAAGCCTTTGATTTTCTAAACACACTTTCCACATTTAATTTCAGACTTTATTAAGGTGGGGTCCTTCATAAAAATCAGCAGCTGCACACCCAGGTAACAAGATGGACATATGCTACTGCACAAGCAATATAATTTCTGAAATCATTGTGATAGTAAGCAGAAATACATAGCTCTCCTAAATTTCCTGACAGATTAATAGTAAGTCCTTCACATAATTATTATAAAAATATTTCTAGCCAATGGTTATATTGCTCTGGAAGACTGTTATTATTCAGATGGATCTGGGGAACAGTTCTTAGGCAGGTAATTTTCAGTTTGTTTCCCACCTCTCACACATGATGCATTTGTTCTCCCAAATCCTGTGTTGCTCAAACACTTCATTGCTGAGTGGCAGCATTGTCTCATGAGCAGAAAATGATCATTGAGAGTGACCACAAAGAGATATTATTCATACAACAACTGCAATAACATCTTTGCTTGCAACATCAGGGAAAAAGGAAATGACCGTAACTGTTCAGATCTGTGGAATGAAAGAGTTTGAAAGAGAAATTCAGAGGAAAGGAAAACCAGAAATATATATTGACAGACACAGCTGTTGAAATGAATGCAACTTTAAAAATAGAATGAATATAATTTTTTGTCATGCCATTATTTCTTTGCAAAACCACAAAACACATTTTTAATACATAGCACATGACATAAGGGTACCACGACCAATGTAATTTTTTCACTTGCTTCTTTTTCTTTCTATCATGATACAATAATTCAAAGAATTTAAAAGTACTTAAGAACATACAAGTAAAAACTTCTACTGTTGCAGTCAGCTATCTCAATGAGCTATGCAATTTTATATATTTAAGTGTTATTTGGACTGTTTGGACACTCAGTATTAAAACCACTAAGGCACTCTAGCAGAATTTTCAGGGTTGGTAAAGCTGCACTTATTTTAATAAAGAAACACTAAAAATGAAGCAAGATAAGTCAGCATTTAAATATTTAGTCATATTTTCAAAAAATTATAGGAACCAATTAAAAATATCTAAGGAAGCAATTAGAAAAATGTTATTCATCTGTGATAATTAAGTTTTTCCTAGTTTAAAATAGCATGAGAACTCCTCTCACTTTTGTTTGTATCTTATTTCCTTCAAGATTCATATGGGAGGGGGAAGCTGAGATTTTCCCAATGTTAGTAAGCAGAAAACTTTGACATAATTTGATAAAATGCAGTAGAAGAAGAAGAATGTGAAAATGACCAGAAATTCCTGATCATATTGCTCTACTTTCACATTAAAAAGTTGTTTCAACTTTAGAATAGTAAGTTTGATTAGATTAGTTCTGCAAAATCACAGTGACATTACCAGCAACAACATCTGCCCTCCAAATAATGCTCTTCATTAGCCAAAAGTAGAGCAAAAATTTACAAATTTCATGGGATTTTTAAGTGAGTACACCTGTAGCTTTGTATATCAAACTGACAGAAATGTTCACAGTGGATAACTGGAAGACATAATTAACTGGGGAATCACCTGATGGAATAAATCAACAGAGTACAAGAGGTGAACAACAAGATTTAGAGATAGCCTGCATAGCCTAGGACCATTCCCAAGATCCATCTAAGTAACAACAATTTTCCATAATAATATAATATTTAGGTAGAAATATTTTGATAATAATTATGTGAAAACTGCTTCTTAACCTATCAGGAAAGTTAGAAAAGCTATATACTCTCATAAGCTCCAATCACATATGTCAAAACACAGCTAAAAAAAATTGTTCATTCTGTTGTAAAGGCCTGCACTTATATAACAAATCACTCTCCATTTCCATGCCCTTTCTAAAGGGCTCTATGTTCCTTTGAACTCTACAAAATCTTGGAAAGAATATTGCAGTAAATAACAGCAATTCAGAGTCAGAGTGATCATTCATGCTGTAAACTCATTTTGTGCTTGATGCGATCTCAGATAAATAACATCCATGCATGTTTCTCAACCATCTCCATATCACATCATAATTTTGCACGTGGACCACCACAGTGTACTGTTTCTAGGCAATTGTTTTGGAGCTAAATTAGTTTTTTCTTGTGATTACAAGGCATACAATAGCAAATGTTTACAGTAAAAAGTTTTTTATAGTTAGACTAATTAACATTAGTCAGAGTTCAATTTGGCTGCAAGCCACTTGAGAGTAAATTTAAGAATTAAAAAAAATTGTTCAAAAATGTCCAGACAAGAGTACATCTGAACACTGAAAACCAGCAGACAAGAACTATTTCTGTTTTTAAATGTCCATTTGTATATTTTGTATAGGCTGCAGCAGATATTCTGGAGGCAAAAACAGCACCACTTGCTGGTTTTAGTAAAAGGAGGTATGCACATTGCGTCTCTCACTCTGAATACACTTCCAGGATTGATCTGTGTGAAATGCCTAAGCAGATGTTTCCAGCTGAAGGCAAATGGTTGGGATGCATTAGGCCACTCAGTGCTACCAAATAGGGAAAGATTTGGAAGCAAATTGTCTGTACTAGTAGCAATTCACTGGTAAAATTTCAAGTGCCTGTGGGTAGGTATTAGATGCCTAAGACTTTGTGGTTTTGAGGACTGTGTCTGATATTTAAACTAGGTGCCTGCATCCATCCTAAATCCTTTGTGGATTTGAAAATATACATTTAAATATTACTAGTAATGCCTTCCTCTTTCTGCTGTCTCTAAATGCAATCAGATGAAGATCCCTCTAGTCCCTTGGCAGTCTGCTATGTCCTGCTTACATAAGAATGGTGTACACATTTATTTAGAAATTAATAAGAAAATGTTTAAAAAAACAAATGTTATTTTTATTAGATATTAAGATTTCCAGAGTCTTTCTCTTGAGATACAGCACCTTAAAAACTTCTTAGTTGAGCATTTTATACCTAAATATTTAAGAAGCAGTTTTACCTTTTTTTCAGCTTTGATTAAATAACCTAGAACAGCCATAGGGCAGAATATCCTCCTTATTTCCTCCTTCCCTTTGTTTTTTCAGAGCCATCAAATTTCATTCCCCTTGACTCTTTCTTTCCTACCATGACCTTCCTACACAGTTTAAAATCAGGTCTGAGTATTACAACTATTGTTATCCTTCCAGTTTTCCAAAAATCACTAACTGAAATCTGAAGTTAGTTTAGCTTCAGATGAGTAGGACATAAAAAATAAATTAAAAAAGAGAGTGCCTTGCATGGGAGAACAAGCTTCAAGAAGTTATTAAAATGGAGATTGTGCTATTTACAAAGACTTCTATCATAATCCCCCATAGCCTCTGCAGACACTGCATTTTCATACTGGGAGGTGAAAGAGGTAGGGCAGAAAAAAGGTCTTTTTATCTCTCTGTAGACTGCTCTTTCATTGAGAGAAAGATGGTGTTGGTTGAAATGAGCAAAGACACTGCACTTCAGGTGTAAGTCAGAATATGATTTTGGTCAAGTAAATGCCTCAGTACTGAAAATTTAAATACTCAAGTGTAATTAAAGAATTAAAGGTGATGTGATGAAGAACTCAGGGAATTCTGCACAAATGTAGAAAACCACTGACTTATTTTATCTCATTTATCTTTTGGAGAACACAAAGAAACATTTTTAGACTCCTTAAACCCAAAATATAAGGATACTAATACCAGATAACATTTTCATTAGAGCAAAAATCAGTTATGATGAATTCTTCTCATGTATCAGGAACTTCAGTGCACCTTTTCTGCTGTGATAAATATTGAATTGCGACCATTAGAACCTGATAGAATCCTCTGAAATTCAGAAAACTAACTGATAATGAAGTGAAAAAGAAAAATTTCACGGTACCATCTGCCATGATCTTTCCTTAAAATAGCAGATTACATTTAATGGCCAGAAAAATTTCTCCAAAATTTAGAATGTGACCTTCCAATAATGCAGATTTGTGTCAAAAAAATGAATTGCATTAAGATGCTGCAGTGAAAGAAGCTTTGAAATTATATATTAAAAAAAAAGAAAAAGAAAAAAATGAGGTGCCAGCATACAGTTGCAATTGTCTACTTATAATTTTTAATATAGAAGATAAGTGGTTTAAAAATAATAAAATCTCAGGATAATCACTACCTGCGATGCAATTTAGATGCTGTCACAGTTAAGGTCATAGCTCAAGAAAACAGTTATGATACTTCTTCTTGGGTATTAGGGAAAATATACACAAAGATTGATTACTTCATCACTGACATCTATTCAGGTATCCAGAGTAGCAAGGATTTTCTAAATACCTTTGACTTCTGAATGTAAGGAAAAATTTCTGGGAAGAAAGAGGAAGTATGCCATGTCTTCTTTAAGTTTCTTTGATCAAAAAAATTGTGTATAAACTCAACAAAAATATTTCCAAATTCTGTACACCACAAGATGTTTCAGTGGATGATAACTGCCATTAACTGGTTGGTGCCTGCAGTGCCTATGCATTGGATTTCAGCGCAGAGCTGTTAGAAAGTCAGTATTAACTTTGTGCAACTTTTTCACTAGGGACTCTCTAATCAAAAGGGAGAAAGAATTGTGATTTTCAAGGTTTAAGAGTTCTCACATTTCCCTTGTCCATTGTATGTTCATGTCAAATTGGTAAATATTATTTCTAAAATGTGTTGTGCTATCTGCACAAACAAATTCAGTGGGAGACAATAGAGGCTGTGGACTTGAAAAAAATCACTGAAATGAGGAGAAAGATTTACAACCAGACATGGGAAAAGACCTTGATGTACAATTATGTGGAAGCTGTACAATTATGTGGAAGCACCAATTTCACCTGTGCTCTGAGCCAGTGGGACACAAACCATTTCTGATATGAGTCCTGAAGCTGCATTTGTAAAAGCAGACCCAGTGCTAGTAAGTCCACCTGAAAAATAAGCTTTTAATCATGGCCATTCCTACATGTTTCTCTGTTCCTATCACTTTGGAACTGGGAAATGGGACTACTTGAAAATCAGAGGGGTGATTTTCAAGCTGTGGGAAGAGAAATGGCTCTTGGCAGAGTGGAGCAATCTCACCAGCAGTTACAGCTGAAAAAAGGGGTATCATTATATAAATAAAGCTGGTGACTATCTGGCTTCTATCTGTCTTGGCTAATGCAGTGCAGCTCTGGAGTTAGAAAAATAGGTATTTGGAGATGAGAAAAAACTGTTTCAATTGCAAAAAATATTAATGATTTTCAAGATATCACGAGGACTCTGTCATTCCCTGGACAGACATACACGGTTCTTTTAAAAACTAGTAGCTATAAAAATACAGACTTATTTCAGATACTGTTAATATATCATATGTATTTACAAATGCTCATTTAAATGTGCGTGTTACTACTGAAAGCACAGAATACTAATATTGAAACAGTTCTAATTACAAATTTAGCATCTAACTAGCAGTAAGTGACCGACACACTAGCTATTTAAGCTTATTTCAGAAGAAATGCAACTTTAAAACACTAAGTAAGCTTTATTTACTCATCATAGACCTTTCCAAAAGGCTGTGAATTTTTTTCTTTTTATACACAGTGCAATTTTAAATGTTTTACATTTGACACAATTGCACAAAGATCACTGTTGAATATACCTTTAATCATTCTAATATTTTTTCCATGTTTCTACATAATTTTCATTATATATAAACAATATAGATCTTTTTTTTTTTTCCAAAATATATAAGCTCATCTATTTAATTACAACAAAATTATTTGTGGCACAACACCTCAAGGAAGAAGAAAATAGAAGTGTAATCACACAACAGACAAACATTCAAATAAACCTTATATTTTAATAAGATTCATGAACAAGATAATTCTTAACACACAATACTACGCTTGAGAGTTCAGATTTTGACCTGACTTAAAATGTACTCACCTAAAAAATTAAAACTGCAACTGTGCCAACTGGACTTACGTTCAACTTGCTTTATTAAAAAAAAACAAAAAATCCCCCAACCAAAAAAATCCCAATTGCGAAAAAAAAAACCAACCACAAACAAACAAACAAACAAACCAAAAAATAACCCCAACCAAACAAAAAACCCCCCAAACATTAATCCAAAGTAAATTAACTGAGACGTTTAACAAATTTTTCAGGCAATCTTTGAATCAGGCTTTAATTGAATAAGCTAACGTTATTTATAGTTTAAACACTGATGTGCTTTCTTTGAGACAGCTGTTAAAAGGCAAGTTTTTATTTCTGTAATTTCAAATAATTCTTTTAGCATAAATGTAGCTGTAGCAACTATCAATCACGTAGTGAAATTAGTTTTAAAACTAATTTTAATTAAGGGTGCTTTTAGTTTGGGATATTTACTAGTTATGTATAAACAAAATAGCCAGATACACATGGAGGGGATATGTGTGTATATTTTGGTTGTGTCAGACAGTGAGAATAAAATAGAAACAGTTTTAGGAGGAACAGTATTCATTTACAGAAAACTAGTGCACAAACTAGTACACAGTTTGAATGGCAATATATGATTAGGAGGAGTCTTTTAGACATGGTATAATATTTAATATAGTGTACCTATATATGTTCCAAGTTGAATTGCTTGAAACTCAGATTTCTATCCCACATCAGTAACCATCACTGGACTTACACACTGGAGATGGATTTCTTGTCTTTTTATATTTTAGTAGAATTTTTTTACTCAAAGGGTGATGAAACACCAGAACAGTTTGTCCAGAGAAGCTGTGGATGCCCCATCCTTGGAAGTGTTCAAGGCAGTGTTGGATGGAGCCCTGAGTAACCTGATCTAGTGAGTGGCATCCCTGCCCATGGGGGAAAGGGGGTTGGAACGAAATGATTTTAAGAGCCCTTCAAACACTGTCAGTTCTATGATTCTATGAAATTAAATTTATTTTCTAATTATATTTGAACAGTTTATCTTAAATAGCTCATTGATTCCTTATTCTAGATTCATGTGACATTTTTTACAACAAAGAACAAAATTTATCACTCAAATGTCACTATGTTGTTAGGTGGCTAGAACATACTCTGACTTCTTGCATTGCCTAATTCAACAGAAAGGCAGCAGAGCCTGAGTATTGAAGTCACTAAATGAACTCTAACTGAAAGGTCCTCAAAGAAAGGCAAAGGGTATGTTAGGATCAGTTTCCAAGAGGAGTTAATGGAGTAGATTACCAAACTCCTATTTAATCAACATTTCCCTCTTTTGAATATTTATGCAAGTACTTTTCCATGTTTGAAAATTGGCTTTACCTCATTAACCAAAAAGTGGTTTAGCTTGTTGCAACCTATCACAAAGTAGACAACTGAACAGGAGAATTAACAGGATACTTTATTGGCAATTGTAAAAAATATTTTAAGATTCTATTTGAAAATGAGTCCTTCAGCAACTCAGCAGGAAGATGTGTTGCTTTTTGAAGGTTTTTCTTCTTAGATGCAGTTGCATAAAGCAGATTGATGGATAAGAATTAGCCCACATATTGCTTTCTTTTAAAGGAGAGTGTGTACATGTGTGCTTACGCAAGACAGAAATTTTTTCAGAATAATTAAATACTAATCTAGTATAATGAGAATGATTACTAAGTCTTATTACCTCATTAAGATATTACTCTATCTCCTTTCATTCTCTGCAACTGGTTCCTCTGCAAAAAAAAAAAAAAACAAGTAGGCTCTATGTTTCATCTAGTCACCACAGAGAATTTTACTCTTCTTCTAACAGTACTCAGAATTCACCCTTCTCTGTAATTTTCTTGGGGTAATTTTTATGTATGTTTTTATTTCCTTATGCAGGCAACATGGAGAAACTGCTTTCATTTCAAGAAGGTGCTAATTAAAACAGCTATTTATTGAAGGTGGCAAATATTGCACTCAGAAACTAAAGCCCATTACACCAGTTTTTCAACATCTTTATCACTGGTCTATATGAACAGGAAGCCTAAAACAACAGCCAAAACAAGGAAAGAAATAGACTAATATTTGAAGAAGTATCATGTAGATGTAATGTTTACAATTTTCCAGAACGTTTCTTATGCTAGTTCATATTGAAGGTATGTCTTTGGACACGTGGATAAATAAATCTTGCTTCATATTGCTGTACTAATGGCAACTTATTACCCAAACCACAAAACGAGGTTGCGCCACCTTCCATACTTCAATAAAACAGCTATGTAGCTCTAGAAGAAGGATAAAATGAAACAGCTGTTAGATATGTAACACACCATACGGTCATAATTTTTTTATATGAGCCATAAGAAACAGTAGGAAGAAAAAATATCTTCCTAAGCATTTGGCTTTCTTCCACTGCAATTAAACTAAAACACTTTACTGTGAAAACCAAAGAAGAATAAACTTCTGTCAGAGTGTAAATTCGATAAACCAAAACTTCTATCAAATCGAACTGAAAGTACAATTCTGTGTAATCTATGACTTTATAATGTAGCAAACATATCCTGCCAGCATAAAACATTAATTAGAACTAAACAAAAAAATCACAATGAATAATTTACTCAAAGATCATCTTCAGCCTGCAGTGTCTGTGAGAAGATAATGATTTCTTCTGTTGCATTTTGATTTTCCAAACTTCTGACCTATCAAAATTACCTCCTGTAAGGTAACTGGTGAAAATTAATGGTCATACTTCACACTGAAGTAAAGTTTTAGTCTTATAAATAATATGGCTCCTTGCATAGGTGAACTACACAGTATGGCAGGTTTTGCAAACCAATTCATTGAACAGAGATAAGAATACTGGAAAATTCTTCCTAAATTTCTGGAGTCATTGTGTCTACATGATAACAATCTTGAAAGTCCATGAACTCTAAAAGCACTTGGCTAGAGAATAAAGTAACAAGAAAACTTAAAACACTTCAAAGTAAAAGTGAAATATTAGGGAAAGTAAAATTCTTTTGTCATTTTGAAAGTTATGAAAGAAATCTCTTTGTTAGACAAAACCTGACCTGAGTCACTTAAAAATTCTTAAGTGACCTAGGTCACTTAAAAGAGAATATGCAGATTAGCACATGATGATCCAGCTGCTGAGGAATTCTCAACCTGTTTTCTCTTAATTTTGAAATGAATTCCCAGGTACTTTTAATAAAGTGGCCTTTAAGGTACTAGAGTTTTGGATGTTACTGCTACCAAAGAATAGGGAACCTATATATTATGCTCAAATACAGGACACATAAATCTCTAACATTCCCAGGAGTCCATCTTTGGGAATCTGCTCCGAGCAGGCTCTCAGTTTTATTTCTCTACATCATAGAGAAGAATATGTTCGGTTTCCATCCTGACAAAGATTGGTATGCAGAGTGTGCACCTGGGTCTTGGATGTGCTTGTGGTTCATGAAGCTAAATACATCCTAGCAGAATCACCTCACCACAGTCAGACATTTTAAACCTTTTACTTTTACAGTGTTCTTCATACCCAGTGTTCGGGAGAGAAACATTAGACATATGAAGGCAATTTTTGTAATATAAAAAAAATTATTGAAAATGTTAAGAATGTTTCCATTCACTAAATACTTTGTTGGTTGATTTCTAGCGGAAGTCAAGGTAGTATATTTTAAATCTGAGCATAATCTGTTTATGTTTAAACTGACAGCCTGTGTTATGGGTTAATTTGTTAATATGTAAGTGTGTAAATCTGGATTTGTGATTGTCTTTTTCATTCACACCTACTACTGAACATTTTCATTTCAGAAATGCTGGCATCAATTCCCAATTGATGTGGTTGGACACTACTGTCAAGTTGAAGGTTCTGTTTCACTTCTTGAAGTTGCTTTAGTTTTGCTTCTTTCCATAGCACATTGTAATTTGGCTTTATATTAATTTAATAATTACTGTAATTACTTTATATTCTGTGGCTTCTCTTGCCCAGACATTGTTGTATTTATTTCTTAAAGTTTTTTTTTTTTTATCCTGACATCTTTCAAGCCTATCTATTCCTCAGGCAATATATAATCAGATTTCTCTAACTTGCCTCTTTCTGTACTAATTTGTTTCTCCTCTCCAAATTTTTATCTCATAATATTCATTCATTCATTCCTTAGTTGCTGCTGTCCAACAAATATCAACATTTTACTACTTTTTCTTCAAGGCCCTAACAAACTATGTTTGTTTTCCTTGGGCATTGATATTACCAATAACCCATGAGAATCAGTTAAAACAATGAAATTTAAAAAAAGAGTTTTACCTAAGAACATTTCCTTTGATCAAATCTCTACAGGTAGGAGGTTTACATTTGTGCATCTATGGCAACACCATACATAAAATTATCCATATCAGATTTTGCAAAGAAAGGTTTTAACTTTAACAGGTTATAAACACTTCTTTCTTGAATACTAATGGAAATGAGCATTTCAATAGTTCTGCAGTATAAGGTCTTAGTAGAATGGAGACCTCCAAGTAGGAGATTCTTTCAAAGGTCTTCCAATATGTCCATGCTTTCTTTATCTCAGGTGCAAAGTTCTATGAGTGGCTGTTCACACTGCAAGGGAAGAAGCAGGTCTTTCTATCTTTGCATGCAGCCTAGGCCTGTCTGTCAGGGCAGAGGGAAGGAGAAGAGAAGCCTCTGGGTAGACCTTATTGTGGCCTTTCAGTGTTTTAAGGGGCCCTGTAAGAAAGATGAATTCTATTAGCAGGACCTGTTATGATATCACAAAGGGTAATGGCTTTATGCTAGAGGAGGGTAGATTCAGATTAGATATAAGGAAGATATTTTTATGGTGAGGGTGGTGAATTATTGGAACAGGTAGCCCAGAGAGGTTACAGATGTGCCATCCTTGAAAACAGTGAGAAGAGAGAAGCAAGCAAACCATCTTCTCTAAACGGTGAACATCTTTTTTAACTTGAGAAGGATGGAATGGACAGGGCATTATTTTTTCAAACAGATTAAAATCTATTGTTGGACAAAAAAGGTTAATTGCAAAACATATTGCTCAAAGGAGTTTATCAACATGTCCCCACTAAAGCTACAAATTATTCTACTAAGTACAACAGGCCAACAATAGTTCTCTGTCCATAAAGCCAAATAGTGAAATTGAGCTTGTCTTCACATGGCTACAACAGACCTTCCTCTCCTACAACCGACAGACATAATGAATCCATGTTGCCAGCTGGGGACTGTCCTTGCCCTATGCTCTTCACTGAAATCATGCCTGGGCACCATTTCAGAGCACACCAACTTGACAGAGACTGAAACCACCCCAGCACGACTGTGAGCAGAGCAGCCATAGATGGACATGCAAAGTAGTACCCACCAGTGTGTTAGCCCTGCTTTCTATGGTTTAGGCATAGCTGATATGTCTGAATCTGGGATCATTAGTCTGGTAAGGAATGAGCCACTGAAAAAATGTAATAACCTGATGCAAGCAACTCATGCTAGATCCTTAAAGCTCTGTTTTCCAGAACATCTATTATAGGGCTGTATCTCAAAGTAATGGAGCAGAAGGAATGAGATAGTAAATATAAATGCCAGAAACTATTCATGGTTATAGGTTTCCCTGAAATATTTAAGAGTCTGTTAGATTTCAGCGTAACATATGTTCTTATGCTTTATATTGTGATTCATCTATAATCTGAGCATTTTTGAGTCAAACGTGATGAATCTTCAAATGAGAGACCAATGCCTATTTTTGCTCAAGACATGATGGTTGTTATCTGCACTATAGAGGCTCTAGCTCTTTTTCCAAAATGTTAGGTATTGTTCCAGTGACATATTCACTCTAAATTGTATTATCTTCTAACATCAGTCTACATGTTAAACAGACAAAACAACCAGAAAGGCCTGTCACTATGCTGTCCACCATCTTCCAAATGAATTTTTTATATATACTTATTATCTTTATACCAGTAGTATTTTTTTTTTTTTTTTAGTTAATGAGATTTAAATTAATTGAATCCTGAGCCTTACCTTCATTTTTCTTGCAGTTGTGGAATCCACAACACTCTGTGAACTTATGGAATAGCATTTTAAAGAGCATAGATAGTTTTGGAAAAGGTAAACACTAAACACATGGACATGAATGGGATGTCAGTGAGGAGCCAGCTTTGAGGGATGAGTATAAAATGTTCACAAGAATTCATATTGCTGAGTTCTGAAATAGGTATGAAAATATATGATCAGCCACTTAATATTTCACTAAAGTGGAATGACCTCATTCTGTGAATAAACAGACTTGAAATTATACTTACATAACACCTATGAGGGTATTACATTTAGAAGAGTAGTTCAGCTGGAGTCTATTTGCAATAACTGGAAAGTAAGCAGCAGGTACGTCACATAAAACTAAGAACACAATTATGGATGTTCTTATGAGTTACTAAATGTTGATTCTTTCTTTTTTGCTCACTGTGAGAGAAAATGAATCTGGGACCGTGACACTGAAGAAATAAGTTATTTTATTAACTGCTGCTCCATGGGCTCACTGCCAAACTGCAAGTGAAGCCTAATAGTGATAATGGCAAATGCTGCATACATAAAGATCAATGTCCTCCAGTCAGTGTACAGTTTATTCAGAAGGTTGAAAGCCATGCAGTGGTGCATGAAAATGAACATTCACATTTTACTCAACAAAAATATTCTAGTTTTTGTTATAGTGTCACATTCAACAACATGACAGGACATACTGAAATATGGCAATAAAAGTGCTAATTAAAACTTCTCTTCCTTCAGTCTCACTGTTGTTTCATTAGTTTCCCCTCACTCCCTTAAACAACCAAATGCCTTTCAACACAGTTGAACAATTAAAACATTTACAATAGGAACTTTTGAACAAAATATATTTCAACTCACAGTAGCACACAAGTTAAATTAATGACCGAGAGAACTTTTTCTCAATAAACTCTTCAAAGTTTGTCTCCACACTATAACTTGAGATACTAAAACATGGAAACATTGAAATTTGTACCAAAAATGTGAATTGCAATTCATATGTTTCTGTAGATCTGTAACTATGAATATTGTCAGTTATATGCAGCTCAATTTCAAAGAGTGAGAGAGTCGCATCGGTCTTTCATGGATGTGAAAAATACTCATCTGCATACTAGGCAACTCATTCCATCTTCACCTTTTATTTCAGGATGATCTAGATGCTCTTTAAAATGCAAGAATGAGCCAACTTACAAATCTGTTTAATCGAGAAAATGGTTTGTGCATGCAATCACCTGTGTAGTTTTTGAATTAACTAATAGAATCAAAATATTTTGACTAATGTAGCTCAGTTTTCTCACAGCAGACAAGTTCTGACCATAAACAAAAGAGGAAAAAACTTAATTACAGTAAGTTTTTGGTTTGGTTTTTTACCACATTTAAGTGATTTTTTATAATATTAAAATCAGTGTGCAAGGGCTTCTTGTAAAGAATTTACCTCATCTTTCCAGCTGGTATAACTGACATACAAAATACTCATACTCCAAATACTTCATTGCTTATCAGTGTTTTTTGTTTATGCTTCCTTTTCCTGTCCCTGGATTTACTGCTCTTAGTATTTCTCATTATAGCATAGGCCTGTTCCCAACAAAGAACAGGAGGGGCGGGGGAAACTAACTTTTGATCACTTCTGACTCTCAAAAGGGAGCATTTGTTTTCATAATATTGAAAGAGATTCTACTCATGGTTAAACAGTATCAGTTTTGTAGGCATAATTCACATTTTTCTGCACAAACAGGATTAACAGGATATATAGAAAGAAGAAACATCCAGCAAGATTTCTTAAGGTGTTCCATTTTGCACAATTGGATTAATAGTATTTTCTTTATTAAAAAAAAATAGTGGAAGAAAAGTGCTTGCAACAGAAATTACATGTTAGGTATTTGTTCACTGCCTCCAAATTTGTTCAACCAGCAGAAGTAAAGTAGGAAGTAATTGACTTTATAAAGTACATGAACATTTTCAGAAATAAAGCCATCAATAACTTTGACAAGATCCAGAAAAAAAATTTAGTTACAGCTGTAGGAGGAGAAATTTTTTTTTTTTAATAGCAAAACTTCCATTTTGCATCTAATGTCTGGGACAAAGAACATGAGATAGATACAATTCAACCTCACACATCTACCAATATGGAAATCTAAAAAGGTGGATATTCTACTCTAACCTAAAGTGGTTTGGGTTACAAGACAGCTAAGAAAACTTGAGAAAGTGGACTTTCAGTATCAAAAAAGTTATTGATAATGAGACAAATAGAGAAAACTTAGAGAGAATTGCAGATTCAAAGGAGTTTGAAGATGGAATAAAATGGTACATTTTTGAAGTTCTAGCTATTGTTGCAAAATTCTAATTGAATATTATGTGACACAGCTTTTTTTTACAAGCTATCTACTAGGACTTTTTTTAATGTTGTAAATGCTTTTTTTAAAATTTTTGCACTGGAATACTTTACAGTCTCAACAGCTAAAATCAAAGAATGAAAGATGTACTACAAACCTGTTCTGCTCAAAGTCTGAAAGAATGTAAAACATGACCTATCTCAGTTCGCCCCAGAAAAGTCTACACAGAATTCCTAATAAAAAAGCCAACTATTGCAACAATATGTTTGTCTCAATTTTCAGGAATATAATTTTACAATAGGCCTATCGCTCTTTTATATCAAAACTGTAAATTTTTCAGATCTTTTTGTCTCCTGCACTAGGAAATAAATTACTAAAATAATAAACTCTTAAATACAAAGAGAAATGTATTCTTCAACACAGGAACAAAGTCCCTGATATCATGTAGCTTTTTAAATTACTTATTTTGGATATTCATATATGTCTTTACATATAATAAGAGAGTAAGAAGAGATGAAGACATTGGATATTTGTTATCTGGCAAGTAATTAAATATTTGTTTTTGATGAACTTAATGAAACATTGCTTCTCTTCATAACACTGCATTATTTTATTTTCATTATTTTTCACAACTGAATATATTCAGATGAGAAATGAGAAAAAATATTTTTTTATGAGAAAAGTTACTTCCTCCAGAAAATTTTGGTATGGTCTTTTGTAGTTTGGTTAGAAACAGAGCTGTTCTTCAAAAGCTACAGCATTAGAAATAAGAAGTTTCACCAAACTACTGCAACTTTTTTCTTCCTCGTGACCCATCAGTTAAAAATTTCTTCCTGATCTTTGCATGGTCTCACAGATGCCACCTGAATATCCCAAATCCTCATGCTCCTTTAGTTTCCCCCTTTTCATCAGTTTAAAAGATCAGGTGACCCTCTCCAAAGCTGTGTGTTAGTTTGTTAATAGCCTATCAGTTAATAACTGGAGACTTTTAGTCTTTGACCAGATATCCTTTATCCCTGATGTACTAAGTTTAAGTTTTTCCATGGTTTTGGTTATCACCTCCCTCTTTACTTATTGCCTTTGGAACTGAAAATGTTCTTGATTGGATAGACTTAATGAAGAAGCAGCTTATTACCCTCACATCATGTTCTTCACCCTATGAATAAAACACGAACATGTGCATAGATTTAATTTTTCTTTCATTTTTTTCCAAAACTTTCCTTTGCATTCTGTACATATATCATTGTGAACACCACAGTTAAAACAGAAAGGTAGCTTGATGAATGACCCTTAAATATGATGTTTAATCAATATTCACACTTGAGTTTCGATTGGAGTAGCCTTTGGATCCCTCTCTCAAATGGTCTCCCAGCTCTTAACTGTGTGCAAATTAAGTAAATTTAGTCAAATGTTTATAAACAGATGAATACATATCTGTGTAAACATTCACACAAAAATGTCAGTTCTGCAGAAGAGGTCAAGTTAACTTCAGAGGTGTGCTATTGGCACAAATTGGCAACACGTTGTCAACACATTGACAACAAAAGGTTGAGAGTAGTTTGAGAGAGGTTACCTGCCCTACAGGAAGAATGGCTGTCTAAACCCCCTTATTCTGCCAGAAACTTTTTTTGTTTTTCATTTTTCTTCTTTTTATTTTCTTTCTTGAAATAAACAAAAGGTAAAAATTTAGATAAACAAGAATGAATCCCAGAGATGGCCATCTGAACACCTAAAATTCTAAGAACTTGAAATAACTCAGATACATGAGTAGACAGATCTAGGTCAATTTCTAATATATGAAAATGTGGTGTTGTAGAATTCTACGGGGTTCTCTTAACAAATCTAACTGTGAAAAATATTCAAATTCTTATCTTAAATATTTTAAATATTATACAGAATTTTTGACAACATAACTTCTTTAGAAACATTTTGGAAATCTCCCAAAATAAAAACAAAGGCATTAATTCTGTTATCTCTAGGATCTTTGTAAATGCAAGAAATGTACCAAAATCTAAGATTCTGTCTGTATGTCTTCATTACTCAGAATGAGGTTTTGGTGTATAAATTCAAGTGAGTAATGTCATTAAATTTCACAGTAAACCTCACTTTAGACATTCAATATGTTCTTTTGCTTCAAGGGAGAAATCATACCTTTTCATATTTCAGGTTATAGATACTTTTGTAAGTTTACAATATTGCCACATATCAAGGACACCATAAATGGTTTGAATTTTTTGACCTCCTAAACCATCACAACTTTAGTATCAACCTCATTTGGCACATATTTATTTAAGTTCCTATTAAAAATTTAAAGAAACTGTACACTAGAGAAATTCACCTCTTAATTGCTAGGTCGCAGTTTCACTTATAGTCAGATATTCCAGTTTCTCTGAAGTCGTGAACTTCTAAGTAGGATGGAAAACCTACAAGTTCACAAGAATTTGGCTATTAAAAATAGGAGCCTTCCAAGGGACATCTCATAACCAGGCATCAAAATGGTAAATAACTGGGCAAATGTCAGAGTCCAAATCAAGAGAAAATGAAGCATTTGTCTTAAATTGTAGATTGCAACTGAAATGGCCTAGAATAATTTTAGAGAAAGACAGATTACATTTTAAATGCATATATAAAATTCTAAGAATAGAATTGGAATTGGAAGGGATTGCAATTTCATGACTTTATGTAAGCTTACAAAGAGAGGTAACTAGCACAAAGAGACTATGCATTCTCTTTATTTTTTTCTTATTCCACTGAAGAAATACTATTAGATTTCAGGTTCACAAACCAGGTCTGAAATCACTGATTTTTTCTTTTCCTCTGACTGTAGCAAAATTGCCTCCAGAGCTCTGTAATCTTAGGTGTTAATTATGTGCTGTAATGCAGTACATACTCTGAAAAGCAATATTGCCTTTGTCATCTGTGACTGATTACCCAATTCTCCCTGTGTTTGAAAGAAGTTATTTCCTGAAATTTGCTTTGTAATTCAGTTCATGTGTCTGCTCATTAGTTTCTTTCAAGCTGCATCATTTTGCATACTTTATCACACAGACAACAGAAATGTAATGCTAGGAAATGTGTTCACTGAAATACACTTGGTCAGCCCTGCTGTATTCCCATCAAGCACAATATATTGTCTCTGTCTCTTAACAACAAGGTTTTCCTTGGCAACAGCTGATGCAAAGTAGTGAGCACTGTACCATGAGTCCTGTTCAAAGAGCAAAGCATACCCTGATTTAGTCTCAGAATTAATAATTTTTTGGTCGTTCCTTCAAGAAACATCAGTCCACCAGCACTGCACCCCAATGAACATGTCTGCCTTGAGTACCTGCAGAGAGTTTGGTGCGGTGATTTTTCAAGCATAGCTGTCAAAAGTAACTGATACTCTGTGAGTAAATGTGTGTGTGTTTTACCTCTGCACTGAGTCTTCAGCTCTTGTTCATTAATCACTTCAAGTCTAGTGATTGTTTTATACCTGTTCACCCTTTCAGGCTTATCTTAGAAAGAAAACCCTAGAGGCTTTATTTGAATTTAAAGGTTACATTTCCCCCCATGAAACCCAAAGATGAGCTTTTTCAGATTATGTTACTACTACTACTGTATGTACTCCTTTAGTATGACAAGCCAAGGCTAAACAGTGGCTAGGCACTAACAAACTACAAATTTAGAGGACCAATCTGGGAGCACCTGCACTACTGGAAACACTAAAAAAATTAGTTCAGGATTTTTGTTAAGAAAACAACGAGGACAAGGAATGCAATTCAGGGAAATTATGATATCATAGAGGCCTCATTACAAGACAGGATGAGTTACTTTCTCTTGAAATATCATTTTCATCCCATTATAGGAGAGCCAATGGTGACATCTATGTGTAGGCTGCAGGCATAATTTTGGAAAAATCAATCTACTTATGAAACCAAGAGCTAAAACTGGGGTCATAACTGAAGTTCTTCCTTTCAGTACTGGACAATAAGTTTCTTGAGTAATGACCTACATCTTCAATTACCTCTATTTTGAAGTTTAGATGTAATAAAACAGTTGGTTTTGCACAGTTTTTTATTCTTCTACCTACTCCTCTTTGAATAACTAATATATTTAAAACAAAGGAAACTATAGAGAAGAGTGTGACTTCTTACACCAAACCAGATGTACCCTTAGAAACTACAGTTAGACGTTCAACAAGGTCCCACAGGACCTCTCTACTCAGTAACAAACTCTAAAACAGTGGCTTCTAGACTGTTTCTTATTGCAAGGTATTTTGTTTGTTTATTCTGAGGTTTAACTGTAAATATCACCCTGATTTATCCATCAACACAAACCCTATTCACAAACAAAGTATTTCAAGAGTTCCACCTCAGCCTAATGCACTTGTCTTTTGTATCTGCTAGAAATGAACTGTTAAACAGAATAATTCAAAGCAGCAACTATTTTCTCTATTTTCTTGACCATCAATAACTTTCAATTCAAAAGATCATAAATATCATCACTTAGTGAGGGTTACTGAAGGCTGATGACTCCTAAATGTCTTTTTCCAATGCTGCAGAATGCGCAACTGTATTTTTGAAGCTGTGTTCAATACACAGATATTTTGAGAACCTAGGTAGGCTCCTGTGTGGGGGTGTAATACCAGGTCCTTTCTCCCATACACCTGATTCTTTGGTTATTATGTGAGTCAACACATACAGGTAACCAGCGCAACCACCAAGCCACAACTGAAAAGAGAAGAGTAGATTTGTTTCATTACCTTGCTAACAATTCTGGACAGCAGAGACACTTGGGGACACAGGCTCCCTTAGGCTTAGTTAATCCTAGCCGTGAGTATAGGTGGGGGGTGCTCACTGCCTGCCCCAGTATATCAAAAGGCTTCTGTGCTTTTTACGATCTCTGGGCTTTTGAGCTTTCTCTCCCAGCAGGAGGCTCAAGCCTGTCTGTGAAAATGCCTCTCAAGTATCTGACAACATTTACATTATCTCTGCAGAAATTCTACTTCTCAAAACAGAGAGAGGATAATCAGCAAAAGGCATAATACGTGTTTTCCCACACTGATATTCTTAGCATTCCCAGCTGCAAGGCCCCTTTGAATGGAACTATTCCCTCCTCACCAAATCTTTTGGTTTTAACCCTTTCCTCCCAACAGTTATATCAGTACTAATCTAGTTACTGTTGCACAGTTGATTCCACTAAAATGGCACACAGGCAAATGAATACCTAGCCTTTAATAGTTCTCCAGGTACAGATCTTAACAGTAGTTGTGGATATTTAATTCTAGTTCTGTAAATCCAGAAGATTGTTATAAGCTGAAATCTGTGTATAAAAATAACCTGTTCTTGATTCTGAAGTCCATTAAGAAAGAATGTTTTTGCTTTGAAACAGCACCCAAAACCAGTGCAAAAGATCAAATGTATACACAGAAATAGGATAAAATTCCAGATTAACAAAAATTACATAGTGTTACTACATGCCAAACACTTTTGAGAACTAGTGGATACAATGACTTTATTATCAATCTATGAATATTCATTCAGGTATTTTGCATTGATTTTGATTACTCCATTAGATAGTAATTGAAGATAATATAGAAATCTTATTCACGTCTTAAACCACATATTTTGCAGACGGTTGCTAGAATTCTGTGGAACTAATGTATCTATGTCAACAGATATCATTCTATAGGCAAATTTTAAGGATATAGCTTTGATATTGGCTAAAAATATAAGGTTTAATAACAATGTTTTCTGTAAATACTGTTCTACTTCTGTTCTTCCAGCCAGTAGATACAGAAGTCACAGGAAATTTCAGGTTGGAAATTACTTCAGGAGGTGTCTTGTCTAACCTCATAGCAGCATCAGCTCTGAGGTCAGAACAGGTTGCTTAGGACTTTATCCAACTTCATATTGACATCTCCAAGGACAGAGTCTCAAGTAGAAAATCTCTGGAAAACTTATTTTGCTGCTTGATATCCTTGAGGAGCAAAGGTTTTCTCTTCTATCCAGTCTAAAATTCACCTTCTTCCTCTTGTGCCCACTTCTTATCATTCTCCCATCATGTACCCCAGTAAAGAGCCTGCCTTTATCTCTGATGAACTCCTGAGAGCTGCCTGAGAAGCTGCTGTTAGTTTCATCCTGGAGCTACCTCTTCTTCAGCATGAGCAAGTCCCAGGCCCTTAGCCTCTTCTCCCAGGGAAACTTCTCCAGCTCTGGCCAGTTTAAGGTCTCTCTGCCAAGCCTGATTCAGTTTACCAATGTCTTTCCTGGGAGGGGTGCAAATTGGGGTGGCAAGACTGGATGCAGTACCTATATGGTATCTCATAGGTGCCAAGCAGAGGGCAAAAATCCAGCTCAGTGTCCTGGAGGTACCCGTGTGAATACTATCCAGGATGCTGTTTGTTGTCCACTTCTGCAGCCAGGGTACACTGCTGGCTCATATTCAGTTTCTATTGGCCAAGGCCTCCAGGTCCCTTCCAATAGAGCAGCTCCCAGACAGGCAGGCACAAGTCTGTGTTGTTGCACTGGTGCTCCACAGGGTACCAAGTAGGGTTATCACCTACTTGATAATTGTGCCATCTGTAATCTTCTTCAAGTCCCTGATAACACTGTTAAGCTGGATATATCATTTTTGTACTCTATGTGTCAGCAGCATCACTTGAATACCTCCTCATTTACCACTGCCCTCTGAGAACAATCATCTATCCCATCTTTTACCCCTCTTACTGTCTAGCAATCCAGACCTTACAGTGAAAACTTAGATTAAAACAAAAATTGTGGGAGAAGGAGTTGAAAGCCCAGCTAAAGTAAAGGGAAATTATACCCCCTGCTCTCCCATCACCCATATGCCTGCTTACTCTGACTCTGAAGTCAGGTACATATCACAGTTTCTGCAAAGGGATGAAACACTCATCCAATCTTCACTCTGGTGACCAAGATGGTCAGTTTGATGTTTAGACACTGCTTGCAAAATCTGGAGTAAAGTACAAGCAAATTTACATCTCACCATACCCTGAAGTAGACAATGAAGTAAAAAAGAGCCCAAGTCTGTGGGGGTTTTATTAGGTAGTTTGTTTTATTGTTTTTAGTTTTGGTGGGGTTTTTTGACATTGCTTGTAGCAGCATACAGGCTTTCTTACAGGCTAACAAAAAGCACGTGGGACTTGTCAAGTTTTGTCCAGACTTTTCTGTGTCTGTTGGAAGATTTATTTTAGGTTGTATTAGTTATCTAATGACCAGCTCACTGTTATTTTTCTTCAGCTTTTGTCTAGATTTGTACAGTTGTGTGATGTCAGGCCTATTTGTTGTCAGCAGCTATTTTAAGAAGAACAGCTATCTATGATGCTGATAAAATGCAATATGGAAGAAAACCAGCATGAGATTAGAGCAGGTGACCTGAATTTACAGGCATGGAGTGTCTGCAGGGTTTTAAACAATACACCAGGAACTAATCAATGGTAAAAGGAAGGCACCCTTGGGAGATTTGCAGCACCAGTTTCACATAAAAAAAACACATCACAGATGGTAGATTTGAATATAATGTGGACTTGCACACCAATGAAGAAATACCAAGACATATTGTGGTAGTAAAAATAAAAATTCCCTCAAATATGTCCTGCTGTGAGTAGAAGAAACCATTCTTCTTTAGTTTCAAGAAACCAAACAGCATCATCATAGTCATCTCATGAAGGACATAGGATGCTGAGGACTCCCCCAAACTAATGGCTCCCACCTAAGTGAAACGAGCATAACAGAGAAAGGAAAATTCTCTAGAAAGTTCATGTACATCTGGTTTTAACTTTATATAATTTGACCTTGAAATGCAGTTATCACTGTAACCAAACTAATAATATTCTTTTCTTATACTGATAAGACTTTAATGATAAATTATTGTGTTTGCATTGGTGCAAACAGTTTTTGTTTAAAAGATTTTGATGATGAGAATTCAAACAACCTACTCTATAACTTGAATGGACTGAATTGGCAACACTTGTTTTTGCTATTTTTTTTCAACAAAAAACCTATCTTTTACAGCAGGATGGCCTCCTTTTTAACTGACAAAACTGAATACACATCTGTGTCTGTAATTGCATAGGTTTTCCTTTCAAATGCAAAACAAAAGGGAGCAAACAAAACTCCTGTTTTTCTCAATGACTGGGATGCAGAACGCTACAGTTGTATACAATTGTAGGATCAATGTAGGATGGTGACAAGTTGGAGAAAAAAATAAATTAAATGTGTTCTTTCTTTAGTCCTTTAGATGGCTATACTTTTCTATTTTTCTCCTCATTTTAATCTAGAGTACAGCTGCTGCTTAAGAATTAAATTCAAAATAAATTTCCAGCTTATCCAAAATCCAAGCAGAAATGGCAAACCAAATTATCCAAAGCTTTGTGGAAGATATACTGAGCTTTGAGAAAGAGGACTGTTGACTTCTTTGTGCAACTCATTTCATAATACAACCCATTCCAATTTAGAGTCTGTAGGCAGGATGATAAGAAACAGCAGCTCTTGTAGTTTTCATTTGTGCTGGATATCAGAGGAATTTACAGGCTAATGTTAATGGAGGATAACTGTCCTGCACAACCAATTAGCGCTCTAGATTCTAATCACCAAACAAAGTAGCTGAATGTGAAGCTATCTGTATTAATGTTGAAGCATCTTTCATTAGACAGGCACAACCCTATTAAAGCAGAGTATTTTTTGCTTGTGTTCAAATGTTTTCTGCAGCACTGGCTACAGTTTCACCAGTCAAAAGAGAATAGCTACTGAGCTATTGCCAAATTTATAATCCATTGATACAGAAAAATAGATCCTCAATCTGTTCATCAAATATGTAAATACATAAATTGTTTTTAATTGGTTCAGAAGTATAATTACAATTATATTTCTTGAAGAATACTTACAGATATATTTCAAAATATGCCTGCTTTTCTTATGTTTTAATTTGTTCTACATGTCCTTGTCAAAGAGAAATTCATTTTCTCTGGTGTGTGTGCATATGCCCACTTCAGTTAGTGATAAATCAAAGTGGTATCTTTAAGAACACATAAAAGTTACCCAGATACTAACCATTCATCAGAACAACTTGAAACAGCTTAAGAAAATTATTCCCTATACTAAGACATATATTTGTAACAAGACATATATAGATATTAGTTAAAAAAAAAAAAAACTTTTAATGATAGAAAGCATTGCAAATCCTTTGAAGTATTATAGATCATTGTAGCACTGTATCTCCATTGAAAGTTAGACACATGAACCCTATAGAATTATTATTTTGGCTGAATTTTTACACACATGTGAATCCAGTCCCACAGAGCTTTTCTGTAAATTTTAGTCACTCAATGTACCCTTCCATATTATTTTTAAAAATAAGAGATATTTTGCAACCACTAAAACTATGGTATTACTGCCCATGTTATCTTTAATTTAGATTTTTATACTGCTCTGTAAAGACACTTTTACTTTAAGGCTTCTTCAAGTCTCTTCCTTTTTATTCTGTGTTTTCCTTGGCTGGGTTAAAAACTGGCTGGATTGCTTGGCACAGAGAGTGGTGGTGAATGGAATTACATCCAGTTGGTGGCTGGGCATCAATAGTGCTCCCCAGGGCTCAGTATTGAGGCCAGTCCTGTTAAGTATCTTTATCAGTGATCTAGATGACGGGATTAAGTGTATCCTCAGTAAATTCGCAGATGACATAAGCCAGGCAGGAGTGTTGATCTGGTAGAGGGTAGGAAGGCTCTGCAGAGGGACTGGACAGGTTGGATCAATTAGCCAAGACCAACTATATCAGGTACAACAAGGTGAAATGCTGGGTCCTGGATTTGGGTCACTGTGAAGAGAGATAAGGTAGAATTGAACTACAGGCTGTGGGATTTGCCTGCAGAATGCCGTGGCAGCACAGAGAAGCTTGTCTCCCCCTGACCTTGGGGGGAGGAGATGTGATGTGGCAGATGCCCCACGGAGATGGAGCCTGCCAGACACCTGAACAGTGCGTGATCACCCCCATGTAAGGACATTCAGAAAGTGTGTTGCTGACATGGCAATGTGTGATCGGTTGCTTCGTGAAAAATACCACATAAGGAAATAATATCTCTTGAAGAAGTGTATAAAACCAGCCCGTTTCTCTCAATAAATGTCTCAGAATCCCTGCTGGTCTAAATCCATGCCTTAGTCATTACAGGTCACAACAACTCTTTCAGCACTACAGGCTGGGGGAAGACTGGCTGGAAAGTGGCCCAGTGGAAAAGGACCTGGGGGTGCTGGTGACAGCCAGCTGAACATGATCCAGCATGTGCCCAGGTGGCCAAGAAGGCCAGTGGTGTCCTGGCCTGTATCAGCAATAGTGTGGTCAGCAGGACCAGGGCAGTGATTGCCCCCTGTACTTGGCGCTGGTGACGCCACACCTCGAATCCTGTGTTCAGTTCTGGGCCCCTTACAGCAAGACAGACCTTAAGTGTCCAGAGAAGGGCAACAGAGCTGGTGAAGGGTCTAGTGAGTAAGCGTTAGAGACTGGAAAAGGTGATCTGTTTCGAGACATCTTTTGGGCTTGGAATGCAGAGGGTGGGTCAGATCTTGCTCTGGCGAAGTGGTTCCCTGCCCCCCATACCTCTCAGCCCCACAGCATCTGTCAATCATGGCAAACTGGAGGCAGCTCCAGTTTTGCATGAGCCAGTCCCTGAGTGGCTTAGAGACTGGAAGTCCCTCCTGGGAAGAAGGCCTAGGATGGGCCAAAAATGTTTAAGAAGGGTCACTGCGAGGTGAGCACATTGTTCTCTAACCCTACCTTCATCTTGGAGTTTTACATCACTGGAAACCAGAAGTTGATAGCTATATGTCTGTGTCTCTGTAGCTTTCCTGTCTTTCTGTTTTTATCCCTTTGTTTTTCTTCTAATTCTCTTCTCAGAGAACATTAACATCGAATGGGTTATAAGGTTTTCTCTGTTCCATGGGCTCAGCCTATGCTGTGATAAGTGATATTATGTAGTATTTACTCTTCTGCCAAAGTTCCTTAATTTTCTATAGTTTGCCAGTAAACTTTTGTGTATTTTTACCTCTTGATAATATTTGGTTGGATTTTTCTCCTTTCTATCTACCCAGAGCAAAAGAACCTTGGTTTAGCCCTAGGTTTGAGTCATCTGGGTATAACAGTAACTCCTATGAAGAGCAGCTGAGGGAGCTGGGGTTACTTAGCCTGGAGAACACCAGAGGTTCAGGGGGTACTTTATCTCTCTCTACAACTACCTGAAAGGAGGTTGTAACCAGCTGGGTTTTGGCATCTTCTCCCAGACAACTAGCAGCAGAAAAAGAGAACACAACCTCAAGCTGCACCAAGGGAGATTCAGGTTGGATGTCATCTTCACTGAAAGGATGGTTCAGCATTGGAATGGACTGCCCAGGGAGGTGGTGGAGTCATCATCCCTGGAGGTGTTCAAGAAATGACTGTACATGGCACTTAGTGTATGGTCTAAACCTAATGATTCTATGATTCTACCTCTTCATGAAATCAGTGATGTGGACTTGGCAAGACATATGCAGACAACACATAAACATACAAGCCATGCATCAGAGAACAGTCCCCCTCAGGAAATTGGCCACTGGCTGAAAATTATAATGAAAAGTGGAGAGAGAAATCTTACAGCATTCTCCAAAAGTCTTTTAGTCTGTTGAAACTTTAAACCCAGATTGCTAAATGCATAATTTCTATGAAGACTGTGTTTGAAATTTGGGACAGTTTCTAAGAAAAAATAATAAAGCAAAACAACAAAATTAAGGCAATTGGAGGGGTAAAAGGGCAGACAAGAAAGAGTCTGAAAGGAGCACCAACAAGAGAGAATGTAAGGTTGGAAGAAGCTGTGAAAGTACATGAGCAACACAGAAACCAGGACACAGGACCAAAGGTACAAAGGAGCAGCTGAAAGATTAAATAAACCACAGAAATGTGACATCAGCAAGATTCTGTCATTTAAGACAGTGTCATGAGAATGTCTGAAGTTAAAATACTAAGGAATAATAAGCAAATAAGGATTCACATTGAGAAGTTGAGAAAGGATGAGGGGAGTTAATGCCATCTTCTTTCTAGTGAAATAAATAAGTACACAAATATAAACAGTAGAAATGGTCAGATATGAGAATGGCACAGTGACAGAAATGCTTATTTAAGAAAACGAGTGACAAATAAAAAGAAATAGAAAATAAAATTGTATACTATTAAAGGTCTTTATTCTTCATTATTCTCACTTCCTCATAACATGTTTAGCTGTGGTAGGAATTTACACCAGAAAATTTCCTTATTTCTGTTGAATATATATTCATAAAAGTCACCCATCAAAGAAAGTAACATTCTATTTCAGTTATTTATTTACCATATGGGAAATACTGAATTTCTTTTATTAATATTAAGAAACAACCAAAACTAACTAACCAACCAAGCGCCAAAAATCTTGCTGTGTCAGTTGCCTTGGCAGTCTAGGTTATGTTGTAGAATTGCAGATATATTGATTTAATGCTAGAGCCAATTATTTAGATCACTAGGCTGCTATGAAGATCATTAAGTGATCATTGAGTTACTAGCTGAGTGTATCCCTCCCTAGCACAGTTGGAAATCTGAAAGACTAACAGCTGACTTCAATCCCTTTTTTCCCCTTTTCCACCATGCCTTTCCTCAATTACTCATGCTTACATGACAAATTTAATAGATTCTACTTCATCCATAGTAATTTCCTCAGTTTTTATGGTTTTTATGCTGATCTACCTTTGCAAGGTGTAAAAGGAAAGGATTCCTAGTCACATCTGCTGCTTAGGAAGTGATAACAAAAACTATAAGTTCTAGGAAACTTATATGAACTAAGTAAAGTCATACTTACTCCATACCTGAAACCTTCTGCAGAATAGGTTTCAGTAAGATGATATTGATAATATGTCCATGGAAGAGGAATGAATCATAGATGCTGAACTCCCAGACTGTATCAGTAAAAGGGAAAAGGGGCTCAAACACAGTCACTGAAGCAGAGATCTCCCATTTCCACCTTCTTTCGGAGAGAAAGGATAAAGAAGGAATTGGTACAAAAAGTATTAGATCTGCAAAAATATTTTTTATCTGGCCTATCTAAAAGCTCCTCCAAAATACAGGATCAAAAATGCACATATCAGAATGAAGGTCTTTCTCTCCATACTATCAGCTGTGCTATCACAGATGCACCATGTTATTTCCAGCTTCCTTATAGTTCCTTTCTTGTTTGTTCCATCTTGAGTTAAGGCTCTAACCCTTCTCCTTTCCCCTATTAGGCATCTCTTTTTATCCCCACCCACAAGTTGTCTCTACTATCATCATTTTAATTGTTTTTAAACTCATGCCTATAGTGTGAGTTCATTTTTTCTAAATAGTTTTGCTTTTTTTTTTTTTTTGCAAGCAGTAGTAGCAGATTCTCAATGGGACTATGGTAATTTTACTTTCTGCTAGGATGTACATGAATGCTGTGAGAACTGAAGATATTTGAAAAAAAATGCTAATTGCCACTTAAGCTGTCTGGCATCATCTACGTGTATTTATATTAACAGAAAACTTCTGATCTTTATCAAGTATTGTTTTAATATATAAAATTCTTGACCAATGCACTAGTAGTAATTAGCCTAACACAGAACCAATACGAAGGAGGAATAGAAAAAAACCTGTGTGATGCACAATATTTTTCAGCAAGCCATTTAATTAAAGCTTTGAGCCATACAGAGTATGAAATCTGTAGTTAAGGTTGATTAGTCTTCAGATTATAGCACCCTCTTATAATGTCAATAAACAAGAAACAAATTTCACACAAGAGAGTGACTAACAGTCTCTTGCTGTCAAATTGAAATGCAAAGATGTCTGAAAGCATAGCCACAAGGCTGAGATTCTAGTTAGTTATGACCAGGGTAAAATTAATGTAAATCATGTTTGCCCTTTAAAGCTTAACAATTAAAATTGGCAGTGGTGTTAGTATTCTCATTAAATTTTGAATAAACAAAAATCACCTAAGCTCCCATAGAAACCTGATCAAAAAACAAATCAGAGCTATCAATACCACTAAGGAAAATAGGATTTTAAGGAAAAGTCTTCAAAATGGAAAAATTTTTATATGGTCTTCAGGAATTAAAAAAATGAACTGAGAAATGTCTAGTAGATGAAATTTCTCATATTATAAACATTCTTAAATACAGCTAAGCTCTCAGCAAAATCTAAAAATAATTTTTCATTGACAAGTAGAATTCTTGTCCTATAAATACGCCCTTTTTGTATCCTGAATATTTCTCGTCTAATTTAATGTCCTGTGCAACAAAGATAATACTTATCTATGTTTTGGGCTAAGCTTTTACTCAAAACAAAAAAAATCCACCTTTAAAAGGTTAAAACTGAGCTGGGAAGTTAATGTCATGCCATCAGGATGTACATTAAATGAAGGTATTATAGCTGCATTAATAAGCCCAGTATGTTGAAAAGTTACAACTGTTTCAGTGACAGAGGAATGTTAATTTATTTATGCAAGTTTCAGGCCGGATCTGTCCTGGGACTGGTTGAGTGTGTAGGTGGAAGCGCAGATTTGCCTACCTGCCTTTATATTCACCCAACAGAAAATCTCCTAAATTGGTCAATGTTTCACTTTTGTTACGTTTTTATGGAGGTTTAAGTCTGTGTGATAAAATATAACCACACTAACAGTCTATGTATAAATGGATTAAACCTGTGTATAAATATGGTGGAAGGCTGCTCAGAAACCCTCTCTTTGCACTAAAACATCACCTAACATTGAGATATGCTGAGATCCTGAGTCATTTTCTGCAGTTCAGTTGACAGCAAATCAACTACCAGAGCAGGTTAAATCAAGAAGAGCATCTATTATCTTCCTTTGTTCATTTAAAACCCAACCAGCCAGCCAACCAACCAACCAACCAACCATCCATCCAGAAAAAATAGAAGGTATTCCTAAGACACCAAAGTTTCTGTTCTGAGCCAGAGATATGTTATCTCTTTGCTTGGTACAGTATAGTTTTCCTACAGAAAAAGGAGAGGTATCTCAGTTTTTGAATAATTCGTAATGGACTTCCTTCCAGACCTCCAAATATTTCACTTATACGTATCAAACAATAGCAAGTATACAGAAATAGCTATTTTAAGTGCTCCAAAGCCTCCTGTGGTCTTTGCACAGAAGTTCAATACATGTATAGAATAAAGTGAGATTAAATATTCCCTCCAAATCTTAAACAATAAGTATTAATAAAAAAATCTGTTATGGCATGTTAACTTTTCATTACAATTCTCTTGGAATGGTCTGTATTGCTCACAAGTAAAACATACTGAATTGTACGACTTGTGCAGACTAAGACAGAAATCATAGTGATATCCTTTGCTGCAGCAAAGCATGCATTGCATGGTGTGCTATAACATATTTCATTTTGTTTTAAAATTCTCGTGCACTTCTTTAATTTAATCCACTTTGCTTAAACTGATAGTTCCTGTCTGTCAAGGGATGGAGGTTAAGCTTGTGTTTCTTTGTGTGTGCTGTTTAACAAACCATGCCTGCCTATCCAGCCATTTCCCATAATATTCATGTCTGCTGATTTTAATAATACTGGAGGAACACATGGAAAATTCAAAAATAACACCTCACATTTTTTATGAAAATAGACTTCTGGACAGAAAAAATGTTCATTATGGTGTTCTGTGGTGTGGAATACTCCTTTGGTAAGTTCAGGTCACCTGTTGCAGCTATAGTCCCTTCCAGTTTCTTTTGTGCACCTCCTCTATGGCAGAGCAAGAGACAAAGGGAAGAAAAGTCCTTTCTGGTGGACTTTTCAAATATCAACTTTTCAAGCAACAACTTTTCAAATATCAAGGCTACTGCTTTAACAACTTCTTCAGTTTGTTCCCTCAGGACTGTGAGTTGCATCTCATTGCACCTATGGGTGCATCTCAGCAGGTGCAATGGACTTGTGCACCTTTGAGTTCCTTAGATGGTAGAGAACCTGATCTTCTGCAACATGTGGTTTTTCATTCTTCCAGTCCCTGCCTTTGCTTTCTGTGATTTGGATAGTGTAGCTGGAGAACTTGCTGGTGAAGATCGAGGCAAGAAGGTCATTGAGTACCTCAGCCTTGCCTTTATCCCAGGTCACCATGTTTCACGTTTTCTTCAAAAGAGGGCCCGTATTTTCCCTAGTCTTCCTTAAATCACCAATTTACCTATAGAAGCTTTTCCTTTTGTCCTTGACCTGAATGGCCAAGTTTAATTCTGTCAGGGCTTTAGCTTTCCTAACCTGACCCCTTATAGCTCACACAATCTCCCTGTATTCCTCCCAGACCACCTGTCCTTGCTTCCATTGCAGGCTTCCTTTTAGTGTTTATGTTTGTCCAGGAGCTTCTTGTTAATCCATGCAGGCCTCCTGGTATTTTTGCCTTTCTTCCTCTTTGCTGGAATTCATCACTCCTGAGCTTAGAGGAGGTGATCCTTGAATAATAACCAGATTCCTTGGACCCCTCTTCCTTGCAGGGCTTTAGTCCATTGTACTCTACCAAACAGATCCCAAAGAGGCAAATGTCTGCTCTCTTGAAGTCTGGAGTAGTGAGCTTGCTGTGCACCTTCCTCCCTGTCCAAAGAATCTTGAATGCCACCATTCCATGTGATGCCTTCTTGGGGCTACCTAAAAACAGAGGCTGGACAAAATTAAGAAGATAAAAGTGGGTATTTATTGAAGTGCCTTCAATAAGGTACACTATGGGCAGACAGAGCCCTAGGGCTACATCCAAAATGGACCACGGATCATGAGTTTTCCATACTTTTATAAGTATGGTCCATTTGCATATCGGGGTCAATCTTCCAAATACAATTTCAGGTAATGATGTCATTACCCCAAGTTTGTTCCCCCTTTTTAGAGGCTTTGTTTACATATTTTGGGGCCTGTGACAGTAAGGTGTCATTGAGTCTCAGGTCTAGAGAGGATTTGCTATGTCTAATCAGAATGGGAGAACAGTAGCTAACAGGCTACATGGAGTTTTAGAGTTGCACACCAAAGCAGTACAGGATCTGGAAAATCCTAAGGCATCTCATGGTCAGCTGCCACTGAGTTCCACATTCCTCACCATCATGTCCTTGTTGGTTAGAACAAGGTCCATCATAGCACCTGTCCTTGCTGGCTCCTCTGTTGCTTGGAGAAGGAATTTATCCTCAGTGCATTGCAAGAACTCCTGGATTTCTTATGCCCTGCTGTGTTGTCCCTCCAATATATTGTAGTGTTTGGAGTCTCCCATGAGGACCAGGGCTTGGGAGTGTGAGGTTGATTCTATCTCTCTAAAGAGGGCTTTATCCACTTAATATTCCTGGTCAGGTGGCCTGTGTCAGATGCCTACCATAATGTCACCTATCTGTGTCCTCCCTTTAATCCTGACTCATAAGCTCTTGGTCAGCTCCTCATCTATCCTCAGGCAGAGCTCCTTTCACTCCAGTTGGTCATGGGCAAAGGGGGCAACACTGCCTCCTCATCTTCGTGCCTGTCCTTCCTAAAGAGCCTGTATCCTTCCAACCCAGCACTCCAGTCATAAGAACCATTCCACGATGTCTCTATGATGCCTATCATAGCCCTACAGGCATGTGCACATCTCTAACTCACCTTGTTTTTTCCACATGCTACATGTTTGCATAGAGGAATTTAAGTTGAGCTTCCAATGAAATTACTTATTGGATGGGGTGGCTGGAATTCTTTTGGTGCTGCCCTTCAGGTATTCTCTTGCTGACCTGTGATCCCTTTCCAGGCTCAGGGCATCTTTTTCTGGCACTAGCATCCAACTGGTAGGAGTGGGATAGATAGAGTCCTCTTCACCAACTTTGCAAACTTGTGGCTGAAGATGATCTTCTCCTTTGCAGATGAAGTCCATGAGCCTGCTGTAGACCAGGTTTCTCAAAACAAGTCCTAAGGTCTAGTTAATCAGACTCCTCACTGTGTTATTTTTAACGAGTTGTTAATTCACTAGATTTGGCTGGCCCTTTCCCTCTGACCAGAAGGATTGATGCAGACATTCAGTTTATATATGACACTAAAAAAGTTCAGAACAAAAAAGCATTGCAGAGGAATAGGGACGTAAAGCAAACATTCAAAAGAAATGTCATTTAGAAGGTGACAGAGGTATGGCTCTACTGGAACTGCATGCAGGAGCTACGGTTTAAAAGGTTGTGTGCCATAGTTCTTCAGTTGCTTTGTGCATATAATAGATTCCTGTGAAGAATATTTACTTTATATTTATGGAGATGTGTCTGGGATTTGGGTTTGCTCTTTTCTGGAAAACTAATGCCAAAAATGATGCATATAATCACATCTGTGGTTTCTGTTGGAGACCCATTGTCTCTTTCATGGACAGATAGCATCTTGGGTTGGATGAAAACAAAGGACATAGACACAATTAAAGATTCTATGACTCAGATTGGTACTCAAACTTATCTGCTTTAACATTAAACTGAAACTAAAAGTATTGTGGAGAAGGATTGCCTTGTAACTGTGTATTTCTGATCTTCTGATCCAATGTACCTTTTCAGTAGAAGACCATGTAATCTCAAATTACAGAATAAATTTCAAAATAAATAGTGCTCCATCTGTCATTAGAGCTTCATATGAAATAAGCACCTTGTGGGTGACGTCAGAGGAAATAGAAGTTAGTTTCTTTAGAGCCACCAGACACAGCTTCAGTGTTTTATACCTTCTGGGAAACTATACTCATTTCAGGTGATCTATAGCTGCATGTGTTAATTTTCTACAAGTTTTTATTTCCTCTATCATAATATTTTTAATAAAATTAAATGATCTTTCAAATTATGACATAAAGTTAATTCAGGCAAAGGTATTTAAAATCATTTATCTGTCTCTTCATAAAAGCCAATTTCTCAATAAAGTATAATCTTGAGGTATAAGCATTTAAATTATTTGAACAAAATGGGCGTTAGTGTAAAAAAGGTTCCTGCTACTTTTAGAAATTAATTTAAAAGAAGACAGAGTCTAAGAATAGAATCCAAACACAAGAAAATAACAGTAATATATTTTCAAAAACTTCATCCATAACAAAATCATTCCAAACACTGACACTTTACAAATGAAAAATTGTTTCAATGGCTTCAGGATTTTGTAAATAAAACTGACAATATATTATCTAAATTATCTAAATGAAGATGGAAAAAACTAGTAAGAAAACTGCAGAACATCCCTACTTCTGAAGCATAAGGTCTCTCAATGTTGTATTTTAATTTACAATTACATGTCTTTCTGTTGAATGCTTCTAAAAATTTCAAAAGACACCCTAGAAAAAACCTCATGTTTATAATATAAGGCTCTGCTGATGAAAAATC
Source organism: Aphelocoma coerulescens (assembly GCF_041296385.1). Taxonomy (NCBI): domain Eukaryota; kingdom Metazoa; phylum Chordata; class Aves; order Passeriformes; family Corvidae; genus Aphelocoma; species Aphelocoma coerulescens. Next base: position 88,666,348 of record NC_091015.1, read on the forward strand.
CTTTTATGTTACACCAATATTTTCACCTGATAGAAAAGAAAAAAACAGTGGAGAATATGTCCCAATTATCTACAACATACAGAAAAGGAGTAAAAGAAAATTAAGAAAATACTGAGAACTATTCCTGAATGAAGCAAAAATTCTTTTAGAAAACTTAATAACCTAAACTTTTTTGCTGTATGCTTAAAGCAAGTGTAAACAAGTTCCAGTAAATGACATGGAAAATTTCAACTGGACTGCGTTACTCCCTCCTCCTGTTCTGATGAGACAGCATTACTCCATGCACCATACTGCATGAGGCAGCATCAGTACTTGCAGATGCTTTTCTAGCCTGTTCTTAAGATTAGTGGCAGAGATGCCACTGCCCTTTCACCAGGTATTTTCAGAGTTTCACTAATATTTTTTTCCGTAATATTTTACTTGACTTTGTTTTGTTGCAACAGAAGCCCATTGTGGATACAAAAATACAGCTAGCAAGAGTTTCTCTTGCTTCTTTCCAGTGCCATGAGATACTTTTCTCTCTCACTAAGATATTTGCAGAGTTCTGAAAACTATGAATACCTGTGACCTTGCAGAGCCTTGTTTATGGTACAGTAGAAAAATATTTTGACAATGGATGTTTTAGGATTTTAGCCAATCACCCCAAGGGGTGGCTCATCCTTTGACCAATCAGAATATGAAGAAAAAAGTCTATAAAAGAGTTTGTAAAATAATCAAGTAAATCAATCTTGCTGCACAATTCCTGCCTGTCGGATCTCTCCTCTCCTCCCTACCACTGCAGGATACCGTAATAGTCCATTATTTTATGCTTCTAGCTATGGCAGATGTGGAGGATAGACCTTTCCCTTCCCTTTTGCATCAGCTTCTAACATGCTTGAAGGCTGTTTAATCCCCTCTGTAGTCCTTTTAATCTTATAACAAATTTAATTCTCCTTCATGTGCTCTCAAGCCCTGATACTTTTTAGTGAGGTCATTTGACATTTTCCAAGGAATGTCCAAGTCTCTTCTTTCTCAAAGGGCAGTGCCCAGAACTTTCCCCAGTGTTTGCAGGAAAGCCTTACTAACGCAGAGCAAGCCAAACAACAGCATACTCAGCAGTAACCATTGCTCTGCTGTGTAAGGCCCTCATGCACAGTCAAGTCAGGATCAGAGGAGAGCTGCAAAGGGGAAACTTTGTAGGCCTTTCTGAAGGGAGACAGTATCTTTACAAGGCTCTACATACATCTCTTTTTACAGGAGCATTATTCCAAATTTCTTGTAGAGTATCTTTCTGGGTTTTTTTTCATAATACAGTCTTTGTCCCTCTTTCAATATAGCTGACATTCATTCACCTCTTTGTGACATTTTAATTTCCTGATGTTTTTGTAAAAAACTGTTCCTCAAGCTGTTGTTCCTATTTCTGTATCCGTGCTATTAATTATTTCTGTGTGAAATACTTTGTACATTCATCCGGTTTCTCAGGCCAGTTTCCAAACTATAAAGATCACTTTGAATTCTAATCTTGTTCTCCTTCACACCTGCAGCTTTTTCCAGGTTTGTTTCAACTTCAAATGTAGTAAGCATATTTTATATTTCATTTCTATTTCAACCTGGCCATTAATACTAATGAGGAACCATACATGTGCAGAGAATGAATTTGACATAGCCTTCTCTTTTGACAGTGAAGCCTATTAACTCTCTGGAAATGACTTTTTCCAACAAGTGTTCCCTTCGTGCTGTAAAGCCAACCAATAGAAAATGTCCTTTCTTTAAGAACTTCCTCTGAGACACTTTCAGAAGCACTATTTAAGGTCAAGATTTGATAGCTTTATGATGGTGTAAAGAAGAGAAAAGGAGATCGTACAAGAGAAACTGGTGAATATCTCTCTGAATTCCATGAAACCATAGCTTTGGACACTTACCTTGGCATAAGGGAAACAGATGCTTACAATAATGATTTTATATATAACTTGCTGCAATGTTTAACTCTTTCAGCTAACTGAATTATGAGGGCTTTCAAATATATTCAAATGAGGGGAAAATGTGTTTCCTTGAAATTGTGGTTGAACAAAAGCCTGAAAAGAGGTGTGATCCTGGATTCTTCTGCTACTCAGGTGGCACTACTTCAGTAACACAAATTTTATTCCAATTTAGTCATGTGAAATGTTACAAAAACTCCTTGTGTACTTAAAAAACAAATAATTTTAAAGATCCTTTATGCCTCAGGTATAAATATTGACACTACATTTAATTAATCAATTATTCCTTCTCACCCTAAATTAAGAAACAGCATAATCTGCTGAAAGAAAATAACTATAAAAATATCATATATTGCCTTTTACTCATGTGAAACACAGTCCATTTTAAAAGATGATAGAATAAACAATTTGAATGACTTGCATCATTTTAGCTAGTAATAGATTACTTTTAATTGTCAAATAAATTTACTGTCTTTTCAATGATTAACAAGGCTTCAGGGAAAAAAAGTGCCAGGGTCTAAAAAATTCTGTGCTTTCATTCTGTATGCTTTGTGTTTGTTTCAGAACAGCTACATCTTATGCCATGAGCTCTTTAGGTTTCAAAGGAAGGAACAGATAATTTCATAATTAATGATAAGGTCCCATCTAAAGACTCAGGACCTATTGAATTTGTCAATGCAGAAACACTTAAGAAAGTTAATCTGAAGTAACTTTTAAAGTGGATTAATTAAACAAATTAAAGCCACATATTGATCCTTTTATTCAAATTTTCAATGCCTTTAATTCAATGTAGTCTACTTCAGACTTCAAAGTGAATTAAGCTAAATTAAATTAGGGACATTTTAATTCTGAATATGTGTCTACATTGGGATTAACGCATTTTAACACATTTAACATTTAACACGCAAGGGACTGCAGAAACTCTAAAAAACCCCTACAGTGAATTACTTACTTTGTAACAGCTGCCTGTGTCCACACACTTTCTCCATCGATGATTCAATGTAAGGTATCTTTGTCTTGCAATGAGATGGGACATGCTGGTCATTTTTTCATATCTTACTTTGACATGTTGGGTATGGCCCTCTTATTTCCACACTCAATTGATTTGGACAAGCTTTCTCAAGCATGCAAGGCAAATACCTTTTTGATGCAATTAAGTCTGAAAGACCTCAATGAGAAACTGACTTCCAAACACAAAAAAATGTTATTTTGGAATTTTTTTTTTTTTTTTTGCGTGCATATATGTGCTATTATTCTGTCTCACATGAACAGTTCATTTTTTTAAAGACCTTAGAAAGAGAGTTTTCATAGAAAATTGTTCACCCACCCCTGACCACAGTAATGACAATGCCTGTTCTCTTTTGTGAGAATGAAAAGCATCTCGGAAATGCACTACTGAACTGACCTTACTGGACTTATTTTGTAGAAAAATTGTTCTGTTAGGCAAGAAAGATGAAATCTGAGTGTCCTTAACTGTTTCCACTTATGTCACAGTTTAGGAATGGTATTCCCCAGTTTAGCATTCCCTCTGAAACACTCCAAACCATGCATCATTTTCTCACTCCCCGTTCCCCCATCCCTTGTCCCTCTCTCCCTGTAGTTGGCTGGAAAGGAGGATTGGAAACACAAAAGGAAAAGATCGTGGGGAGAGATAACAACAATTTACTGGAAAGAGCAATAAGTTAAGAAAATGAGCAGTAACAGCAACCATACTAATGGCACGGTGTACAAGAACAGCGGTGAGTGAGTCATTCACATGTGATGGCTCACACGCCCAGAAATTCCCTGACTGCTCCCTCCTCCACGCTACCCGACCCAGAAGGGAACTCAACATTTCCCTGTCCCCAGAAAATGATGCAAGGTAGAATAGAATAATCTCAGGGTTCTGGTCATGCCCCTTTACTGGATAGTGCAAAAATTAACCCTGTCCCAGCTTCAACAAGGATGACTTGTCAGAGAAAACAACTAACTTAGAGTTGCTAATATTTTTATACATAGTTTAGGAGGGGATTCTGCAAATGCATGATGTAAGCGAATTTAGTATGAAGAAGAAAGAAGAAAGAAGAAAGAAAGAAGAAAGAAGAAAGAAGAAAGAAAGAAGAAAGAAGAAAGAAGAAAGAAGAAAGAAGAAAGAAGAAAGAAGAAGACAGAAGAAAGAAGAAGAATGAAGAAAGAAGAAAGAAGAAAGAAGAAAGAAGAAGAAAGAAGAAAGAAGAAAGAAGAAAGAAGAAAGAAGAAGAAAGAAGAAAGAAAGAAGAAAGAAGAAAGAAGAAAGAAGAAAGAAGAAAGAAGAAAGAAGAAAGAAAGAAGAAAGAAGAAAGAAGAAAGAAGAAAGAAGAAAGAAGAAAGAAGAAAGAAGAAAGAAGAAGAAAGAAGAAAGAAAGAAGAAAAAGAAGAAAGAAGAACGAAGAAGAACGAAGAAAGAAGAAGAAGAAAGAAGAAGAAGAAAGAAGAAGAAGAAAGAAGAAGAAGAAGAAGAAGAAGAAGAAGAAGAAGAAGAAGAAGAAATGTTCTTTATCATGTTTTTACTCTGTATAAATGTTGCTTTCTACATCTGATATGTAAAAAGTGCATTTCTAAACTTGATAAAGTAAGTTACTCTGCGGTAAAGATATTAATCTCACCAAAATGGAAGGCAAATCTGTCAGATACTGATTTGCATACAGAGCATTAATTTAGAGACACAGTTCAGAAATATAAACATAGCCTCAGAAACAGACAAGAGAAATTGGTGAGGAAAAAATGTCAAGAACTCTTATAAACAAGCATCTGTTGTCATTCAGGTTTTCATATATTCAGATGTAATTTCCATTAGCAGTCATCAGCACCAAGAACTTTATGAAATTTACAAAGCAGAAATTGCTTAATTGTCAGTGCTATTGAACAAAAACTGACAGGAGAGGTGCCCTATTATAATATATACATTCTCTCAGCTAGAAGATGCCTTTTATATATTTATTAGATGCACTTGACTAAGAGTAGGCTTGAAGCATATATCTATTTGTGACCTTAATCCACTAGTTACTGCAGCTTCTCTATTGATTGTTCTTTTTGTGCAAGTCCCTCAAGAATGCAGAAAAACTTTTCAAACAAATGTGTTCAACTAATAATTTTCCTTTTGTTTCAAAAGCTACTGTTATCTTTTCATTTCTTCCATATAATTATGTTTTTCTGCTGTCCATCACCTCTACCTATGGATTGTTTGGCCTCATAGAGGCTGATTATGTGAATAGAGTTGTCATGTGCAGTAATGGAACGATTTTCCTGTGAATAGAATTTGTTCAGACATCTGATTTGGTTAGTCAGCTTTAGACCTCTGAATAGAAGCTGTCATTTGCTGTGTCAGGATGATAGTCATAAAATGTATTTTAATGTGACAAACATAGACCTTTGCATTTCAGACAAAGTTTTTGTGTAGAGGCAAGAATCTTATTGCTGTAAATGTTTCCTCTGTGCAGTTATTTGACTTTCAAAAAACTAAGGATTGAAGCCATGATTTTTAATAAAAAAACTAATATTGTAAACAAGGAGTAAAAATAGGATAGGAGTAATATTTCTCCTTCCACACTTTGAAAGCATAATGATTTACTGAAATGTCATGTTCAAAATACAAGTGAGTTTGTGCTTTAATAGCTTTTCTTTCCTTGATATTACAGGAAATTTTTTGGAAACCAAAAGTAATACTAAGGAGCTAATGCAACAGCTACTCTCTTGGCTGACATACTACATTAGGAATTTCCAGAATTCAAAGCAAGAGTAGCTGTATCTCAGACTCAAAACCCAATAGTTTCTTATAATGATAGTTTTTGAATGAGACCTTAGCAAGTGCAGCCATAACAGATCCCAGAACACAAAGCAGCAGGAGGCTGGTATGGTTTTGTCCAAATTTTTGTGCTGCTGAGAGTCAAGATCATGTCTGAATGGATTCTTAGTCAAAAGGATTTGAAAATTAGATACGTAGTTAATTTTTATTGTGGTTTTACCAAGGGATTATTGCTCTTTTTTTCTTTTTTTTTTGGACTGGACAGAGAAGACGGCATTCGTGGTTACATGAAAGAAAGGAAACAAAACCTCACAGGGTCAATACCTCATAGAAAGGTTCAGGGACTTGTTTTCATTCATAAAAATTCAACAGTGAAAGGCAATAGGGAGACATGGTCCAAAGGAAGAGAAAAATCTGAGGTGAACTTTTATCTCACATTAGCTATTCAATGGGCAAAAAAAGAAAGACAGTTCAATGTTGTTCTATTGCAATTCTATTACAGACAGATGAGGAAAACAAAGTTTTCTCAAAGTGAAGAAAAGACTATTCAAGACAAGAATGAACTGAGGAACTGTGTTCATCTGGTATTTTTATTAAAACCTCTACTAATCAAATAAAATTATTGACATGCAAAAGCTGTAAACTTTCTAAGATTCAAGTGAGGAAGTGGATTTCTAAATGTGATCTCAGGAAAGAAAAAAAAAGAAAAAAACCTTTAATTTTGGAAATTAGTTGGAGTAGGAATTCTGAAATGTCAATTGAAAGCGCTTAAGGTGACAGGATTTAAACTTACGAGAGACTGCCTGTACTTCTGGAATGTCATAGGCAGTAAAATATGTACCAAATACATATTCTTTTTTTTTTTTTTAATGCAAACATCCATTTACGATTAGAATGACTGAATCTGTTTTTAACAGATCTGTATTTAATTCTGTTTAATATTACAATCAAGAAATTGCATGGAACTTTTTCGTTTCTGACAAGCTATTGGAATACATGCCTTTTTATGATGCAAATTTGATAGACTTTAACATGATTTTAGCATGTGTATGTTTCCTTCTGGTCTGAGGAAATAAGCAAAACAAGCCTCAACTTCCACTGAAAAAAAGCCAAAATGTCTTACTTGAATACAATTCAGAACTGTATTATATAATTGGTTAGGAAATTGATTTTCAGAATAGCATATGTCAGTGTCATTTCAGGGCTGTAAACACAGCAATGCATGATGGTGGAAAGCTAAATCAAGCTAGCACCTGCATTATTACCTTTTTGCTTATTTGAGTCAAAGTCCTCCATCAGTCTTCAACTATTTTCAGCTTGTAAACATTTAAAGCAATTCAGAGTGTGGTACAGAAAACCTAACGTTTTTGAGATCCCCTAGGGAAACTGGACATAGTCCCCAAAGAGAGGACAGGCAACAGTTTGAGAAAAACAGATCAATGAGTGAGCTTAGAGTGCTGGAGGAGTCAGATGTCTTAAGGGAGCTTTCAGTTAAGCCATGTCCTGCCTAAAATGTGGTTGAAATCACTGAAGGAAATCCTCCATCAGACATAAGAGTAAACTGGAAAGTTATAGAAGAAAACCGTCATCGTAATCAGTTTAGAGAAGGAGGGTGAGCAAAGCCAGCCTGTTCATGAGGAGGATCCTGGAGACTATGCACACTGAGCAGTACTCAAGGGATCCTAAATCTAAAGGAGGGAAAGAGTTTATTACGTTTTTGTTTTTTTTTTTTTTTTTTTAATCCTTGTTAAGGATACTAGGTATCACAACTACTCTGCAAACCTTGTGTTCTGCATTTTCACCGATGTGCATGTCTTCATGGGGAAAAAATAAGTAATCCCTCTGGCTGAAATACAGTGCTTACACTTCTGTGGGAATGCCTGCAGGTAGATCTTTGTGCCTAGCATTGTTAAATTTATGCTTTCAGAAATCACAGCCTAAAATCCACCTCCTTTTCATGACATTTATAAATGTAAATCTCTTGGGTTCCAATACATTAAAGTAGTAAAAGATGCTAATATCTAGTTCAAGAACTTCAATTTTTTAAATTTTTTAGTAATTATTTTGCCTTTTCTTATCACTGAAGGACAGATAAATAGTCATAATTTCACAGAAATTAGCAGACCAATGTAACGTGTTCCATTTTCTGATAATGACACAAGATCTACGACATTTTTGTAAAGTTTGTGCTAATGTTTTCAGAAAAATCTGTGTTTTATTTTTACAAATAAGTTAATCTCTCTCTTTATGAAGAAATTTTATTTTATGTTAAATTAATTTAACTTAATTTCATTATTTTTCATGAAAGATCTGTGTGGACCATTTTGCTTTATCTTGTCCTTTAAGTAATGGAGTGGTATTCCACATAAACTGATGACTCCAAAGTGTTAATGAAACGCTTTTTAAAATTTGTTTTCTGTAATTTCTTTGTCCTTCGTATATGTCAATACTGATACAATTTTCTTACAGTTGACTTTTAATAACATCTTCTTGTGCTTCTCTTACATGAGCACTGTTTCTGTTTAAACAGAAGAAAATCCTAACTGCCTTTGTTGCAGGATAGTTTTGACTTTAGATTTATTACTGTTCTTAATCATTACATTTCATCAGCTCAAATTAATGAATTAGACACATTTTGAGTATGCTTCACTTGAAAATTTTTTTTCCAGGTGTTTTCCTCCAAATTTCAGCTAGCTCTTTTATGTTCTCATATTGCACTCTTTGGAAGATGAAAAGAATTAGGAGACTTAGGATTGTTGTTTCTGCCATGTTGTGGTGTGTTGACTTCAGCTGGATTCCTGGTGCCCACAAAGCCACTCCATCAATGCCCATCCCAGAGGGAAGAGAGAAAATTAGATGAAAAACAAATTGTACATTGAGATAAGCCAGTTTATGAAAGAAAAAGTGAACATTTGTGCATGTACAATCAATGAGGAAAATAATTGGTTTATTCGGCATTTTTCATCAGCGAGTGATGTTCAGCCACTTCCCAGGAAGCCAGCTTCAGCACACGTAGAAGTTGCTCTGGAAAGCAAACACTGTAAATAAAGAACACCTGCCTTTCCTCCTCCTTTTGTTAGCTTTTATATCCGAGCTGATATATGATAAGGAATATCCCTTTAGTTAATTTGGGTCATCTGGCCTGGTTGTGTCCCCTCACAGGATCTTACTCACCCCCAGACCCTTGATGCAGGGAATGTTGGAGAGACAGCACCGATGCTGTGCCAGAGCTGCTCAGCAGAACCCAAAACACCGGTGCGTTATCAACACCTTTCCAGCCACCGATGCAGAGCACAGCACTGTGAGAGCTGCTGTGGGGAAATGAACTCCAGCCCAGCCAGACCCAATGCACTGATGTATCATCGTTCTACATCTAAGAGGTGCAGGAGTTCCCCCCTTTCCAGCTCTGATGCCACAATTACTGGTGTCTGTCCTGAATCATCAGAGTGCACCAATGAAAGCAAGCACATAAGAATAGGTCGAAACTAATGTCTAGCATCCAATATCTACTCTACTGTCTGTTGTCACTGTCATTCATGTCAGTGACACTATTAACATTCATACTAATGGAAACAGTACATTTTCTGCCAAAGCAAGTAATTCTACTACAAGAATCACATTAATACATTTTTGCTTCCTCTAAACTGTAATTATCTTGCTTTTTATTACCCCTTAAGTAATTCCATTTTATCCTGTTCCTGTGAAAAAATTTTAAGTATTTTAAGAAAAAGAAAAGAAAGAATATTTTACCTAATTTAAAAAAAAATGTGTTATCAGAAGGCTGTGGGGACATTAATCTTCTGTTATTTAATATTGTATTTACCTTAACAATTCCTGTCAACAACTTCAAGTTTGTCATCTATTTTTAATTTGAAAATCACTTGAGACATAATCAAAATTTTATGTGTTTTTTTGTTACCAGCATACTTTGGTAAATGCTTTTATAAAAAATATAAATGTAAGTTACATATCCACTGTGCCATATTGTCTTCTCATTTCTTCATAATTTTATTTTCTAAACAAAGACAACACAGAAAATCCTGTAGGGTTTTATTTTCTCTGTAAGTGCTCAAAATTACTTCGGATGAGGCTTACAAAGTCTCCAGATGTATTCTGTGTGTACTAAACATTAATTTAAAGATCCATTTGCTGATTCCACTTCATTCCTTTAAAAATCTACAAACCTGAAAAAAATAAACACACAACCATTTTTATTATACCTAGAACATAAAGTATTGAAATTTTTTTCTGACTATGTAGTTCAGGCTGGCATCAGCACTATAGCTGCAGGTCAAAGCTTAACCAAGTCATGTTACATGACTAGCCCACATTATTCTATATTTCTGTATGTCACTTTGATATATAAAATTTCTTCATACTACACTACTAAAGTTAGTTAATTTTGTAAGTTTCAGAAGTTTACAGCTACCTAAAGGGTTGGAGTTTTTTTTTTACTATGATAGTGGATGTTTCTTTTTTTTCTTTTGTGACCCTACAATTATGGTAGACACTTGAAGATACAAGTTATTTCACCGCATTCATATGTATTGCTTGGAGGACATGAAGTCCAAAATTATTTTCTTACTATTGCCTCGAACTTAGAGTTTTCCCTTCATAATTGAGGGAAATCTGCAAAGATCAAGGTCTCCATAAGAATTAGTGTTTCTAGATATTATGCCACCATTCCTTTACAATTCATGGCCTCCCCATCTTTCAGAAAATATGCAGATTACATCACTTCATAGAAAAGAGATGAAGCTTTCAATGGAACACATTATAAGTTCTTCTAGAGGTGAAAGTTCTTATAATAAGTAATTATGATACATGCATATGATATTTCAGACATTATTTGAGGAATTTTAACTTCATATTATCAGCCTTACAGCAACTAAGGAGTCTGATTTCCCTGGCAGAATGAATCAAACAAGGTCACGCACTGCATATTATTTTCCATAAACTTTTTTCTCTGTAAAAAATAGTATACAAATATGCACTGAGAAATCCTTATTTCTTTGCATTTCCATTTCTTTACACAATAGTAATAAATCAATGAAGGATTTTTGTCACACAATAATCTAAAAATTATTATGACACTGCTCCAGGTTACCATGTAGTTTGTCACATTCTATAATCCTTATGTTACTAATTTTTGTCTTCTTTTGTCCCAGTCCACTTCTCAAAGACTGACCAGAATAAATCCCCACCCTTCATGTAATGGAAATATGTACAATTACAAATGACAAATTCAAACCCCAGATCACAGATCTTAATGTAGCACTTACAACTTCCTTGATGAGTAATACTGTATTCATTTATTGCTTCCCCATTCGCAAGGAAGAGAATTATAGATTTAATTCTTATTTTATTTTAATTCTAAATTACAGTGCTCCTGTAATTTGAGTCCTAGGTTTTCAAGGATTCGTAATACTTTGTGTTCTATTTCTACACCATCAAGTTTCATTAGCTCTTCTTTATAACACTAGTTATATTTGCTAAGCATGACCTCTCTTTTAAACAATACTGCTATATTTGAATTCTACCTTTCCAAGTATTCTCTTCAATCGTATGTTCAAGAGTGATTCAATTTGCAAAGATTTATTTCAAGCTCCATCCTCTTTTTCTGATGGTTGCATAAATTGTTTTCTTTTTTTTTTTTCCTTCCAATTTTTCATGGCCTTGTTGAATACAAACACCTTGCTACATTTTGTATTGCTACTTTTCCAATTCAGTAGAGCAGTGACCAAATCCCTTCCCTTCCCTTCCCTTCCCTTCCCTTCCCTTCCCTTCCCTTCCCTTCCCTTCCCTTCCCTTCCCTTCCCTTCCCTTCCCCTCCTTTTCCTTCTCTTCTCCTTTTTTTATTTATATCTACAATTTGTTCTTTAAAAGATGTCCTCATTATATTTACACTTGCAAACACAAAGCACATGAAATGCTCCAGTGTTACATTATAAAGTCTGTTAATCCTTGTCAGGTTTCCTTTATATTCTTCCTTAATCCTGCAAATTCCACCCTTGGTAATTTCCCTCTTTTTGGGAAGCTTTTTGAAAAGCAGACCTCCTAATCTGTTCTGAATGCCAGATGTAAGAATGACAATGCTTTCCGTGGTGAGGGATTAAACTTAAAAACACACCTTCAGCAACTTCCACTACACAGCACCTTGTGGGAATACAAGCTTAAAAAATAACACCTTTGAACAGAATTGTTATAACACCTGGGGAAAGACCATGACCGCAAAGAGTTTAAAAAGGGATTTTCACTAACCCTCATCTGTTGCCCAGTCGTGCTGATTTTTAAATTCACGCTCCAGTTGGCAGACTCTAATAGAAACATCCAAGGTACTGCTGAATATCTGTTATAGAAGGAGTTTTTCTAACCATCATCTTCAGATCTCTAGATAATGAATGAATAGGTAGCACACAACTTGCAGGATAGCTTTAATGTTTTATCTGTGGAAAATGTAATTGCAGAGGAATAATATTTCATTGTTGCAAATCACCACATGGATCACAGAGGTTGCATTACAGTTCCACAATGTTGCAAGAGAGAATTTAACTACGCAATATGCCAAGGATCAGAAAAGAGGGCTATAGCATCTTATCTAAGTGCAAGTGGCCATACATACTTGTTTCTTTGGAGTTGAGCTAAACAGTTGAATTCATATTTTTTCCGAATGTGAAAGTATCATAAACTGTACACAGACCTCTTCTATGAGATCAAGTGGATTAACTTTTGCTATATCTTCTGATCATCTTCTCAGTCTATAATGAATATATTACCTTTATTTAAGGCAAATTCTTGCTATCTGAGGAGTTCCAGTTCCTTAATCTTTGCAAAAAAACAGATACATCTTTTCAATGGATGAACCACCATAGTTCTGATACCATTACAAATCTCAGTGCCATGCACTGCTGTCGAACTACCACAGTCTATATACCATTACTTCACATGAGGTAGTCAATAGTCTTCACAAAGCTTTCCATGAATAGCAGATGAAGGTGAAAATATTAATAATTCTGGTCCAGTGAATTTTGTCTGACTTCTCCTGAACAACAGGTTTCACGGGAGAAGCAAGTGCCCCTCCCAGAAGAGAGAGACACAATGCTTAAGCAGAGATCCTGCTGCACCAAACAAGAGCACATAGGGGCTTCCAGGAGCACTGGAATAGTTTTTAGACCTGGGAAAAAACAGAGGAGCGTAACAACCATAGCTGAAATTTAGCAGAGCAAGGAAGCTGTTTTGTCTACCTTATTTTAAACCACCTTTCTGAAATGAAGCAATGAATATCTGTGGTGCTTTGTTAGAACCCTGTGGTAATGTTGAATGCTAGCATACATCACCTTAAAAATATGTCTTGGATAGTGTAAAAACACCAGAAGAAAAATTGTTAATATTTTTCAAATTACATCTAGCATTATTACCTTTATTTTCCTGCTTTCAATAGCATTTATTGGCAGATACATATGTCTGAATCTGGAACACACTCTATATCATTCTGATGAGCTCAGCATGGTGTTGTGACTGTGTCATTTTCCACTTTGGTTTGGCAACAAACCAAATTATCTCCTTGAAAAGAGTTGTGCAGCAAGGCTTTTTTATCTTAGGTTTTCTCTCAAAAGAAGCAGCAATAACAAATCTCCACAGAGCTACCAGAAGCTGCACTAGTTCCAGAGAAATTAAAGCAAAGATAGAGATATTGCAGAGTTATTAATAACACCCACACACCCATCCCTCCCACATCTCCATTAGGAAGGGTTTTGTTAAGTACTGTTTAAGCTTTCTCACCGAATAACTTTCAATATCTCTGATTTACCACAGCATTCAAGACACTATAGGACAGTCAAGGGTCTTGTCCTCATCACATGCATCAAAATATACAGGAGGAAATTGTCACGAATGATCACTGGTAACAGCTAAAGAATTTAATTTTTTCTACAAACCACTTTTCATTTTATAATTGTTTTGGGTTTATTAGTGGGTTTTCAATACTTTTGCAACAGAAGATCTCAAAATCTTAGTAACATCTAGCCTCAAGGAACCCACCTTCCCTACCAAAGAAGATTTAGACTCCAGGACATTTCACAGCCCCATCGCATGCTCAGTATGAGAGCTCCAAGTCTCAAAGATTCAGACATCCAAGCCTGAATATCCAACAATCAAAGAACAAGTAAATAATAAATTGGTCGATCTGACAAAGCAAGCTCCTGAAAGAATGAAATTAATTTTATTGAAAGCTTTTCATTCACACTCTAATGGAAGTAGAAATTTTTTGCCTCCAAATTTGAAGAAAGAAAATCATAGGAAGTTTAATGATGCAAGATTTTATTGAAATTCATGAAGGGAAAAAGAGAATAATTGGTTGTTGAAAAGGAGAAAAGGAGTATTTTGGTTTCCTATTTTGGTCAATAATTTTCCTCTTTGAGATGTGTTTCTTCTACACCAAAATATTGCTATTATATAACTTCAGAATTAAATAGCTAAATATTAAACCAAGGAAAAAGGAGTAAAATGTAAGATAACTATATACCTGCATAATGCATTAAAAAAATGGCTAAAATAAATAATAATAAATAATAATCACACTAAGTTGTAATTTCAAAGTATCTTAATCTGCCAGTCTTTCATATGCTAGTCCTGTCTTTCTGCAATCCCTAAAAGTAGTATTAGAAACCTGTAGCTACTTTTGCTAAAACTATACTCTTTTAAATACAAAAGTTAAGTAAACACTTCAGCTTACTTTGCATGAGCTCCATTCAATTTTTTTTCTCCATTTTAAGTTCTAAACAATTCCTTAACCCCCAATCCCTATGGCAAAAATAAAATTGAACAGCTTGAGAAATTGTTTAAATATTTAATTCAAATTTAAATGATGGGTTGATCCCAATACCAGTTACAGTTTAAATTAAAAAACTGTGTAAGTTCTTTTCAATAAAAAGTTAGATAAAGAAAGATCAGCTTTCATAGCCTGTGAGTCCCTGTGGTCTAAAAAGGGACTAAAGCACAATTTCCCACATTTAAGAAAATGTGGATATACCAATATAGGAAGAGTTGAAAAAAGCAGCCATAATACCTCATCCTGAGCAAACCTTTGTACCAAAGCACAATGGATTGCAAACTAAAACAGGAGGCATGCGTTGGAATAGACACTTCCAATAGAACTGAGTATCAGTCCCCCCCCGATCTTATTGTTGTGCACTTCAGCACTGTCTGAGCTGCCCCAGTAATCTGTGAGGAAGATACTGGTTGTCCATACATTTGTTCAGTGTCCTTACTGCAACATTTTCTTAATGGCTGTCAAGGTGATCGATGTGTGGGAGCACAGACAGGCTGTAACAAGGTCTTATAATCAGCAACGTGTTTATGTGGACTTAGATTAATAAGCACTTTTGGTTTACAAAAAGGAAAGAAAACTTCAGGGGACTGCAGAATCTAACACTGTAATTTAATGTATATTTTCCACACATCAGATTTCCTTACCTCTTTCCCCTTTTCCAGACATATGTACAACTATAATTGCCTTCAGTTGGGTTAAGTTTTCCTCAGGACAATATAACTGATTACTTAACTAAGGATAGACACTACAACATATATTTTATTCAGTTTGGGCCCTGTGCAGCTTATGCATTTCTCACTGCCCTGACACTAAAAATGAGAGAGTTTACACATATTTTGTACTCATGTTAGTATGTATGCTTTGACTGAAGTACTGCTGCATTTGTATTAGTGTCTCAGGAACAGAACTGAATACACATATCTTACTTCCTGTTTTCCTCCAGAAACGTGCTGAGGAACAGTTCACCCAAGTTCTGACAAAATCAATCAGCAGACCAGTGTTTTAAAAGGTTTAAATTACTATAATCACTTCATGTCAATGTTTTTATGCACTGGCAGCTGGACTCTACACTGTAAAATCAATTTAGATTTCAGAGCCTGGTTTTGGTTATATTCACATGTTGTGGGTTTTTTTCAGAGGCCAGACATACCCCAGAGGAATTTGTACTGCAATTTAAGGTATCCCAGGATAAATCTGATCAGGTTAGAAGTTCTCTGAAGAAGAAGCATGCAAAAATCAGTCCTCATTAAATTGTCCATAAGGAGGCGCTTGGAATTCAACAATAGCTGGAGCTATTGAGAGCTAAAAGAGTGTATATCATATGTGGGTGTCTAGAAAGCAGACCCACATCTGCAGTCTCTACCACCCAATATCAGTGAATGCAAGACAAGATTTTGCATGTCAGAGGACAGTATCACTGCCACAGCCACCTGGACCACATCCCCAGGTAAATATCAGGAAACTACAACTTCTATGGATGTGATTTTTTTTTTTCTACTTTTAATTTCTCTCCAAGATTCTCCAAATGGGAAGAGTTTTCCTTACTTACACCTATCCATATGCATGAGAAGGTGTTATTTGTTTGTCTTTCCAAAGCACCTTTAATGAAAACTCAAATCAGAACAAGTGCCATCTTTTCCACAGGAAAATTTGCCCTGACTGGGCACCACCCACTTTTGTTAAATTGACTTTGAGGACTACAACTATACAGACATGCTACTGCTGCACAAACATCATTAAAACTTTTTTTGAAAAGTATGATGCAATTTCTTGCATAACCTTTGTTCTGGTTTTGAATTACTGACTACAAGAAATTCAAGGTTTTATGACATTCTGATGGGTAGAAATTACAGAAAAACCCATGTAAGATACTACTAAAGAAATATACACATAACAATATAACTTGTACAATAAATAGGAATGCTAAAATATTCATAAATTTGTGGAGGTTTCATACTCATGACTCTTCATATAAAAAGTCTTTCTCTCTCTCCCCTTTTTAAAAGCCCCCTTAAGGTACTGGAAAGCCCCAATGAAATCTCCCTGAAGCCTTTTCTCCAGGCTGCATAACCACAGCTCTCTCAGTCTATAGGAAGGGTGTAACATTCCTCTGGTCATCTTCATGGCCCTCTCTAACAGGTCCACATCTTTCTTGTGCTGAAGACCTCAGAACTGGATGCAGCACTCCAGGCAGGGTTGCACAAGGATAGAGTAGAGGAGAATCACCTCCTTCAACCAGCTAGCCATGCTCCTTTTGATGCAGCCCAGGATGCAGTTGGCCACATCTCTCCAGCTGAGCAATGTGAACCTTGTGTGGGACTTTATCATCAGCCTATTACAGAAGCCCAGGTAGATGACATTCATAACTCTTCCCTTGTCCAGGGATGTATTCAATCCATTGTAGAATGCTACTGTATTAGTCTGGTATAGGAGAAAGGTTCACAAAGGATGTCTGGACTTCAGGCAGCTCTCTGGAAAGCTGTTTATTGCATAGGGAAAGTTACAGCAGCTCAGGGAGTGGGTATCCAGAGCCAGCCCTACAGCTGCCAGCTCCAGCTGTAGGCATACCTGAAGCTGCTTTCTGTTCAAGTTACAAAGCATTATATACTTTTCTTTGCAGACTATCTTAATACATAACAACCAATAAGCACCATACACACTACCTTTACATTTGCCTGTAGCCTATCATAGCTACTACCATCACCATATTATAGTCATTATTATCCAATCACAAGAGTAAATAAATTACAATTTAAGCTTACAGTGGAAAATTCTCAGACCTCTCTTCTTCTTGCTACATCGACATTTCTTGTTTGCCTGTGATATCTCTCTATTTGGTAAAAAATGTTTTCTATATACTTATGCTCTTCTTGAGACTGATTTACTTGGTGAAAAACATGTCTTTGTTTGTAGTCACATACCTTTGTCCTAATCATAAAAATCTCCTTCCAACTCATCTCCAACCTTTGCCTTCTCAGTTATTCAGTGCTCAGTGTTTCAGCAAAACATCTTTTACTCTCTATCAAAACTTGCTTTCATTTCTATCTCATCCTCAGTTTCTACATTCAGAGATCTTTCTGCCAAGCCTACATACCTGTGAAACTTTCTTACCAAACTTTCATCCTCTCTAACAGTCTGGAATGATTTTTCTTTGGTGAAACTGTCTTGGCTCTCTCTAAAAATCTCCTTGTCTTCCATAGGTTTCAAGATACCTTCCAGGAGGTTTTGTTCCATGATGCTACCAGGCACGGTGCTGAGGCTGCCAGGCTGGTAGTTCCCAAGGTGCAATATTTCCTTTTCTCCAGTCACTGGGTGCTTCCCCTGACTGCCATGCCTTTTCAAGTATGATGGAGTATGGCTTGGCAACTACATCTACAAGTTCTCTGAGGGATGCATGCATCTCATTGAGTCCCATAATCCTGTATATGTTCAGGTTCCTTAGGTGGTCTTGAACCTGATCCTTTTTTACAATGTGAGGGACTTTGTTTCCCCAGTCCTTGGCTTGAGGTTTAGGGACTTAAGATGCACGGGAAGAGGGATTGCCAGTGAAAACCGAGGAAAAAACTGTTGAGTACCTCAGCTTTCCTCATTGCTGCTAGCTATCCTCTCATATTTATCATGGAGGTGCAATTTCATTTCTCTTCCTTTTCTGTCTTCCTTATACTTGTATAAGCCCTTCTTATCATTCTTCACATTTCTTGCCAAATTCAGCTCCAACTGTTCCTTCACTTTCCTGATCCCATCACTCCTAAAATGCAAACAATGAACAGTTTTCTTTTTATCCAGTGAACATGTCCTGTCCCACTGAACATTGGTGGTTTATTTCTAAGAGATAAATTCCCTGTATACTAACCAGTGTTTTAAGCTCTTTCATTTGACTTGTAAATAAGATGTTGGCCTCAAGCAAATGCCATAAAAACAATCCAAAACCCCAAAATAACACCACAACAAATAAAACCCAGAACCCCCAAAACCTTTCTGCATGTTAATCTCAGAAACTCCCATCTAAAAAAGATTATTTTCTTGGTGCACATCAAAGTGATTGCATCCCATTCTTAAGGAAATGTAAAAGTCATGTAGTAGAATAGGTCCTACAGTCTTGACTCAGACTTTTTACACCTGAGAACAAATATCCCATGCTAGGATAGTGGAAAATAATATTTGGCATATTACTTGTATGTTTCCAAACCAGGTAGCATCTTATCAGAATCTTGGGAACAAAAATTACACAGCTCCATTGGAAAATGCCGTTCAGATAATCAGCTACTTTCTCAGTAATTAGGTCTGCTACCTGGACAGTATGATCATATCCACAAAGACACAGATTTAGGCTAGGCAGAGAATAGAGAGCAGAGACTATCCTTATCTAAACAACTGGGACATAACAGGGCTTGCACAGCAATCTCACGTTACAGAGGTGCAAGTGCTGTGCTAGGGTCTGTGCAGAAGAGGATGTTATTATCAGTTTTTTTCCTTTTTTCTCCTGTTATTCTTTCTCTTACTGTCACTATAGTTGCATCAATATTCATTTACTTTCCAGAGCTTATAGCTGGGCACTACACATGTCAAAGGTGACAGAATGTGGTTCAACAAGTATTACAAATATAGCAAGCTGATTTCTGTATCATGTGTTTGCTAATGTATTTTTTGCTTTCTTTTTTTACCTTACAATTAAGAACATACAGCTTAAAAGTAGAGCTTCAATTCACCAACACATTCAAATACTGGGAAGCTACACAAGGTGAAAGCACACATTCACAGAAAGACACAAGAGCGTCAGCAAAGACATCAAACCAACAGAGATGGAATGCAAATCAATAAACTTGGAAAATAAGTAGTCATCACAATGTCTCTCTATTTCTGTTAACACCACTAGTGTTCCATCAGTTTTTGTTGTAGATCCGTGGCAATTTCACAGGGTGCTACTTACAAGCTGACCTTCTTTACCAAGTCAAATGGAAACAAGTACTCAATATGAAATATGAAATGACTCTGAAAAGGACTCTGGCTAATTTATTGCCTTGGCATATATTCTTTTGTCAGCTACAACCTGCTGATTTTTTTCATGCCAGCTTACTTTAAGGGGGGTTTTTTTGTGTCTATTTTTCTTCACTCTGACATTTATGAAGACCACTCAATGTTCATTTGACCTTACACTAAAATGTAAGACCTAAATAAACAGCTGGATCAGAAACATGTACATGGGACATTTCAGCCTCATTTTTATGGGTTGGTTTTTTTTTCCCCCCCTTCAATTATGCTCACAAATGTGTGTATATGAATAAAAACATGAGGAGATTGTCCATGGTGGGAGCTGCCAGCCAAATTTCTGTGCTAGCAACAGCCATCAGAGGTGATTGCACCCATATCTACCAGGCTTCAGAAGACTGGAAAACAATGTAACATCACCCAACTGTGTGTTGCAATTTTCTTTTCCCAAAGTATGACAATCTGAGTATTTGTGGGTTTAATGACCATCGTTTTAGGAAGCAATTATTACTTTATAAATACAAGTAACTGAGCAGCACTGCAAAATTATGATTGGACTTATTTATAGAGAAAGACATGACTGAAAGAACTGTAGCATCAAAGTTGGGGTAGAGAAATGCTTTTACACCCTTTTGGAATTTTTTTTGCTGTTTCCCACTTCCAAAGCCACAAATTTTGCTTATTTCTTAGCCCTAGGTATCAGTTGCACTGCTAGAATAGTAAGAGACCAAAGTCAGATTAGCATCCAAACACAATAGTTGCTGTACAAATGCACAGATAACCCAACTTAACAAAAGTTTACCTGTCCAAGACACAAGAAGCACAAAAAAATAAGTAAAAAGAAAATAATAATTTGTTTTTTGAAAAAAAAAAAAAAATAAAAGAAATTAAACTTTCCTAACACCTAAAAAGAGTTTGAAAAACTTATTGATGTGCAGATGTAGCCAACACTATTCTGCCTGGACTGTGTGTTTAATGGATTTACTAAAAAGGAGGACTGATTTGTTTGTGGACAATGTCATTCCAATTTCCGTGAAAAGCTTTTGGATCTCAATTACCTGCTGCCCAGCCAGCATAAAGAGCAGACAGAAGCATTCTCTCTCATCTGAACCTGATTTCTTCAGTCTCACTGAAAGTTAATGGCATTTTGTGTTCATATAGTATTAGCGAAACAGCTACCAGACTTTTCTCTCACTGTTTTCAAGAAACTGCAGTTTTGAAAACAGGTGAAGTACCAAAATATTTTGCATCAGTGTTTAGTTATTCCCATAGAAATGGAAATGAAAATCTAATTTGTTGAAATAGCTTTCTCAAGAGCAGAAAAAAAGTATTTTCTGCAACCACTATTTTGGGAGTTGGCCATAACAACTCTGTCTGTGAGGAAGAAAAGAGATTTCATATGGGAAAAGAAGACAAGGGTTAAGGAGCTATTCATACAGATAACTTTGTTTTTCTTAACATAATGGTAGAACTGGGGATCATATTAGAGAGCAGCAAGTCAGTACAGGTAGGCTTTTACTCCAGCACTGTCCAGCCTGGCTCTAGGGCCAGACTTCCTCAGAATACTAACATCAAGAAATACAGACAGCCTTATAGTCACCAGACATCACAGTCAATATGGATGTGTGGAAAGGGGAAAATGGATATACACATTGGGCTGAATACTGTGGCTATAAATTATTGCAACAGTTAACAGACAGAAAGGCTTCAGAAGAGATGTACTTCAGTGGCACTTAATCCACTACCACAGTATTACACATAGACCTTCCTGGTGACAGCTGCTGCTTAGCAACAACCCTGCTATCTCCCCTGCTCCCAAAAGAAGAGGAGAGGCATGCTAGGAATACAACCCAGAAAACAGTACTCCTTGTCTTGCTTAGAATAAGTACATTTTCAGAAGACCACACAAGGCTTAGTTTACTTGAGTTGGTGTTTGAGCCAAACAGAATGCATGCATGTTAATTCTCACACACATGCCTACCTCCTAAGCAGCAGGAGTACCACCATCTGGAAACCTGTTTCCACCATATGAAAACCCAAGTCCTGCATCAGGTAATATATGAACTGGAAAGAAACCACTGTAAAAATTTCCTGTCTTGCAGTCTCTTTGCCCACCCTCTGGGCCTGCCTTGAAGAAGATGCAATGTTTGCTTTTGACTAGCCATCACAAACCTCCCTTCATTACATGGAGTCTTTTTAGTGCCAGCAACCTCACATCAACCTTGGTGAGCTCTGCCAGCACCTCATTTGCTCCCATAGGTGTATGCTCAACTTGCTTGGTGCTTTACCCCTTTCTCCTGCTGCTCTGGGAGTGTTTCATTCCTGCAGACTCTGTCAGAAGGCTCTAACACAGCCAGCCAGTGAGAGTACAACTTTCCTGTAAAAATGAAGGCAAAGAAGTCAATCAGCAGCCAAGCCTTTTCCATTTCCTTTGTCCCTAGGTCCCTTACCTCATGAGCAGAGGGTACAATTTTTAGCTATTTTTTGCCAAATGCTCTGGGCAATACAATACCTAAGGTACCCAAGTCTGTCACTGAGTTAGGAATCTTATTAACCCCTTCTTGGGCTGTTAAGCACCAAATGGTCCCATGATAACTCATGAAGTTCTAACAAAATAAAGTATGATCTTTGATACTGTGATAGCTTAATATTTTTACCAAAGGAAAGTCATGACAAAGATGGAACCTGTGCTATTTCTTTTGTTCACCCATCCATTCCAGTCCAGAAAAAGAAAACTGAACCTCCTGGTATATGAAAGGAAATGGTATTTTTATGTCACAATTCAAGACTTCAGCTGCTTCTACGAGGACAAGGAAGGGTATTTTTCTTGTCGTTATCTACATTTAAAGTTTTCATGTCGACTTACTCAAAAAAGTAGGGGAAGATTAATCAGTCCTCATCTTCTTGTGAAGGAAAAGGTGTTTAGCATGGTTGGATAAAGGACCAGGAAATGACATGCAAGTGCTCTGATGTATGAATAGGTCTGAGGCATAAGACTTGTAGTAATACCTCTCAAGTGTCCTTCTCAATGAGAGCCTGATCAATAGCTTTGGGGTGAGGGAGGAATTTTTCTTCAGCTTAAACCTAAATCAGTCAGAGGCATGGAGACTTTTCAACTTTCACAGACTCATAGAGTGGTCTGGGTTGGAACAGACTTCAAAGATCATCTGATTCCAACCCCCTCTGCTGTGGGTAGGGACAGCTTCCACTTCATCAAGTTGCTCAGAGCCCCATCCAGCCTGACCTTGAACACTTCCAGAGATGGGGAGTCCACAACTTCTCTTGAAAACCTGTTCCAGTGCCTCACCACCCTCACAGGAAAAAACTTCTTCCTAGTGTCTAATCTCAATCCACTCTCCTTCAGCTAAAGGCCTTTGTCTCTTGTCTTATCACTACATGAACTTGTGGAAAGTCCATATCCAGCCTACTTGTAAGCCTGTTTCACTGAAAGATCATGCTGGAGCTGCTCAGTATTTCTTCTTGGGTCTGTCTCATTTAACATATTTGTTACTCTTGCTGATACTGGTGATGTCTGTCCTTCCTCTGCTTTATCTATGGTCAAAAATATAAGGTTTCTGAAACATTCTGGAACATGAAGCTTCATGCTAGCCTGGTTGTTAGCATTGCTTAGGTCAATGAAATGCATCTCTAACTGGGTGAACTGTAATTTTCTGTCATCAGCAGGGAGACACATTCACAGCTGTCAAATACCGTTGAACTCTCCCTGGGAGTGAAAGTTTCTGCACAAGAAGGAATAAACTGAAAATTGTAAAAAAGTAACTGGAG
Source organism: Aphelocoma coerulescens (assembly GCF_041296385.1). Lineage (NCBI taxonomy): Eukaryota > Metazoa > Chordata > Aves > Passeriformes > Corvidae > Aphelocoma > Aphelocoma coerulescens. The sequence goes on from NC_091015.1 coordinate 88,689,674, forward strand.
GACATGTGCTGAGTGAGTGGAAAATGGAAGATGCCAAGCTATCTAGGAGGGTGGGTACATGTCATTGAGAGCACTATCATTTTGAAGTAGTACCAGAGAAACATGAAATTTGGCTTATGACTCAGCCCTGTGTATCCAAAAATATAACACTGAAGCCAGCAGGAAGTAAATATTGCTTTATTTTACTGGCAGGAAACCAAATGCTGGAAAGTACTCAAATCTTCGTCAAAGAGCAGCTCAACACACAGCTCAAGAAAGCTGTTTCTTACTAAAAAATATCAACAGAATATAGCCCCTAAAACAAGTTCAGCGGGCAAGAGACACTTTTTCAAGACAGTGCTTAGGTCTGAATATTTTGTATACATGGCCACATGGGCCAACTCTTCAACTTGAATAGAAAGTGCCTATTCACACTCCACATTTTCCTGCTGTCTCTCACCCTACCTCAGAGCTGGTATAGTTAGCTTTGTCTGGGACCTTCCCAGAGTGGGGATGAGGTTCTGAAGTAAATTCATATTGTGGTGTCTGTGGTATCTAACTTGGTAACCAAAGGGAAAACCAGCATAAATGCAAAAAAAAGGAAATAGTAGGTAACTTAAAAATGAGCCTGAAATACAACTAAAATGAAACCCATGATGTCTTAATTCAGATCCCAATTTACAAGAAAATGTCAATTTCTTTCCCTTCTACTGCAGCAAAATAAAATGACATCTGCTAAGGAGCATGTTATACACATGGCTCATGTAATACACCCTGCCTTATTTCTTATTTACAAAGTGCATGTTTCCTGTGAAAGTCATCACAGGAAAGAAAAACTCAAGGTTTGAAATATGAATTTGATATTGTAGTGAGGGAAATGTGCCTTTTTGCTTATAATCTGCAGAAGAATAGAGAAAAAATATTAATATGGGTGGTTCCTTTCCAACAGTTTTGTACCTTAAAATACTTACTCTTGAAGAATAATGCTTATCCTGGAAGAAAACTTTAGTAAAGTCTGAGTAGATGACATTCACAGCCTTTCTTTCATCCACTATGTGGGAGATGCAGGTCATCTAGGGGTGGCTGTGGTAGTGCTAGGTTGGTCAGACTAGATGATCTTGCAGGTCTCTTGCAACCTTGATGATTCTGTGATTCTGTGATAGAAATAAGTCAGGATAGTTATAAACACATGCTGAACAGACATGATCACCTGGTTATCCTGTATGTGCCATGTGATGGCACTGAAGATCATCTGCCACATGGCCTTCCCCAACACCAAGGTCACACTGACAAACCTGTAGTTCCCCAATTATTCCAAACCCCTTGCCATGGCCAGGGATATCTTTCACTACATCAGAGTGTTTACAGCTCCATCCAGCCTGGCTCAGAACACCTCCAAACTGAGACTATCTGCAACATCTCTGGGCAATCTCTTCCAGTGTCTCACCACTCATAGCAAAAAAATGCTTCATTATATTCAATCTAAGTCTGCCCTCTTGCAGTTTAAAACAGGTGTGTCTTGTCCTGTTACTACAGACCTTGGTAAAAAGTCCCTCTTCATCTTTCTTATAAGGCTCTTTCAAGTACTGAAAGGCTGCAATAAGGCCTCCCTGGAGCCTTCACTTCTTCAGGCTGAACAACTGCAACTTTCTCAGCTTTTCTTCATAAGGAGGTGTTCCATCCTTCTGACTATTTTTGTGGCCTTCCTCTGGGCCCATTTCATCAGGTCCATGTCTTTCCTGTACTGAGGACCCCAGAGCTAGACTCAGTACTCCAGGTGGGGTCTGATGAGAACAAAGGGGGAGAATTACCTCCCTTGACCTGCTGGCCAATTTTTTTGATGCAACCCAGGATACATTTGGTTTTCTGGGCTGCAAGTGCACATTGCCAGCTGATGTCTAATTTTTCATCTACAAATATCCTCAAGTCTTCCTTCTGCACTCATCTTTCCCACTGAATCTCAATATAAGGTGAATTTTTATAGCTAGCAGGCAAAGGAGCTCCGTGACACCTTCTAGTCCTTCATCACTTAACAATTCAAAATCACTTGAACTAATTGTCTGTGCATCCTGGAGGAAGAATTATAAGAAAGGATTGCTTTTGAGGCAAAACTGAATAACATATTTCTGCAAGACAGGATTATTGACATTTTCTTGAATGCATAACCTTTTCAGAAGAAAAAAAAATATTTAATGCACCAACTTTACTGGAATTAAAAAAGATGAATAAATCAGTTTCTTGTTTATACATCACCTATCATTGAGAAAGATGCCACAAAGTATATAGATTTGGTTACATAAGATTCTCGAGTGAACCTGGATAAATACTATTCTGTCTCTCATTCTACATGTAAAACAGTCAGTGATAACGTTACTCTTTCCTCTCTTCCTCAAGTAACATGACTATCATACAACATCTGGATCTGGAGAATCTTCTTCTGAGAGCCATGAGACCCAACAAAAGGTCATAAGACTCTCTGATCCTGTGATCTGATCCACAAACACAAAAATGCAGTAATGTCATTTATTTTCACATTGTCAAATTTAATAAAATCACCAGTATATCTGGAACAAGAAAACTCAAATAGAATGAACCCTAATTATGTAGAATACATAGAAAAAAATATGATGGCTTTGTTTTTACCTTTCTCACTCTGTTTTATCCCTCTTGCTTATTTTATGACCTAAAAATATCAATAATGAACATAAGAATACATTATAAAGAAGTTTTGACTCCATGGGATGGTATTTTAAAAAAATTCTGCTTCATGGCTGTTTGAATTTTTTTATTAGTTAACAAAAGATACAACAAAGCTCTGAAAATAATTTTCTTAAGCTTGTTGCTTATTATTTTTCTCTTTGGCTTTACAAAAGATAACATGGAATATCAATTAATAAATCAGAGACTAGGAAAATAAAAGTTTACTATTCATTTAGGAATGGCATCGTGTATATTTTAGCATATGTTTTACATTTTATGCTCAGTCTTTATTGTTGAGAAGTTCTATTAAAAAAATACATACAGATGGCTGCAGCTTTAACATCAAAACATGCTTAATTCAGTACAAACTTGTATAAAATATTTTAACTCACAGAAAAATATCTGAATGGTGAAAGCATTTAAAGGCTCTTTTGATGAAAATTTGTAATAAATCCAAATAGAGAAATAAACAATAATTGCCCCGACAGATAAGATGACACAGGAAGGAAAAACAATTTAAGTCCCTTAAGAGTGATAAATACAGTGGTGGAAATAATGTGAGGAACAAACGAGATGTGTGGCACTGTATTAATAATACTGAGTGTTAACAACTACCTAAATTTACGAGTCAATAATAAGTTTGTGACTGTGTTTTCTTCACAATATAATAAAATCTAAGCACTCATGTCAATGAGATCTCCTTGTATTTCTATGTTCACATAGCAATTGTATAGTAAAAACTAAAGGTGAGCATCTGAATTATCTTTTTTTTAGATTAAGTAATTACATAAAGTTTTCCATTTGATATGAAATAACAATGGAACAATGAAACAGAAAAATATATTTTTCTAGAGAAAAAAACATAAATCTGAATAACTCAAGATGAGAGGAGTTACATGGATAGGTTGGATGACAAGAAGGCATCATCAGTCATATTTTTGGAAACAAACAAATCCCCCCATTTTTTCATTATTTGCAAGCCAATCTCCTGTCTTTTTCTGCCTGGCTAGCTAAGATCCACTGTTAGTATTGCTACTCCTGGAACCAAGAAGTTAGGCAATATTTGACACCTTCTTGGAATAGCTTATAATATAAACGAGAAGATACTATTAAGTGGGTATAACCTTTTTGGACTCTTTGCAAGTAGGAATTTGGGGTATTAAGGGGGAGTGAGGTAAAGGAAACACAGAGAACTGATTCCCTGAATGCTAACAAGCACTCAACAAAGGCAGCTCGAGCTTTCCTGCTCAGAAATCCCCAGGCTTCATGCTGCATAATCCTCCATACTCATAAAATTTTCTCATGGTGATGCTTATAGCTGCATATCCTGGCTTTCTGGTGGATTTTATTGCTGCTAACATCAACTCTTAGGCTTTAAGTTAAAATTAACTAGTATCTATTTTACCTTCTAACATCTTAGTATGAAGTCTGCAATTTTCTGTTAGAGAAAGCAATGGCTTTGTGACAACTCAAAGTAAACTTCCAGATTATGGAACAAAATGCATGAGAAAAATCCCATTGCCTTTTCACTCTACACCTACCAGGAAAAAGGCTGTGCAAGCAGCTAGAACACAATAATGTAATAAGCCTGCAAAGAATTTATGTGATCATATCAGTAAAGTACCACAGATAAAGCTTTTATTGATGCTGAACTTTGCAGAGACAGAAAAATATCTAATTGCTCTTCTTCCTTACAACCTGGAAATATGTGCCTGGTAATATTTCCTGTCTTTAACAAGGTACTAATGCACCTTCACATCCAAGATAGGAATTGCAAGATAAGAATTAAAACAAGCAAGCTGTAAGTATTCATTCTGTGGAAATTAGCCATGCTTTGCCATAACATTTTTTGCACTTGCTATAGGCAGGTTGGCAGCAGAGGTTCCAGTGAGGCAAGGTGTTACAGCTCAGGGACTCTGAAGAAATTTGCAGAGGAAAATATTGGCTCTACTTTAAAGATCACAAACGCCCAGAGCTATTCTGTACCTTTGGAGTTACGAGCCTTCCCTGTCCGTCTGTCACTTCATCTACTCTTTTGATTGCAGTAGGTAGATTAATATGTGGATAAAGTAAACAAACCATTATTACAAGACAATTTTGCCTTTTCTCAGCTGGCAAAAGAGATGGAAAATAGTCAGGTAAGGATGTTGCTGTTGAAAGCAGGCATGTTATAACTCAGGATGTGCTGTGCTCTCCAGATTTATGGTCCAGAGAGTGCTTACAGCTGCATTCAGTGCTTCAGCTGCACACAAAGTGAAGCAAATTAGGTGGAGCTGTTTGCAATGCTATGAGAGACTCAGCTGAACTTGAACAAGGCATTGTCATTCCAGTGTAGGTCAGTTTACTAGAGATATGGTGTGTGTGTGTGCTACAGGGACTGCCAGGAACCTAATGAGTAACATGACAATAATGTTCCAGGGAAAGTCAGAGACTGTACCTCACAAAGAATTCCCCATTTGAGAACAGAGCAGCTTCAGCTCTGCAAATATGTGGTGAGAAATAAGTGCACTGAAGGAGTGCAGGACAGGTACACTTGGACACGTTCTACAGTTACGACAGTAATAACTTGTCTATGGAGTTTCTGAAATGAGCACATGAGGTAGGTAGTGAAGCTAAGATACTGCTACTGATAAGCTGGGGAATCATTTAATACGTAATCAAAACAAGTTCAACAAAGAAAAAATGCATTTAGGATTGCAAATATTGCAATTACATTTTCCACATCCATCTGAGTTGCTAACAGCCAGGGCTGAAAGAAACAACTGAAGTCTTAGGAGACTCCTGAAGCAGCATTTTAGAGCTATTTGGAACAAGAAAGAGCGAGTTTATATTATGTCAGAGATCATCTCTTCTTCTTACAGAATATCTAAAATAGCGTCTAGACCGCTCCTAAATAAAATCAAAACAATGTTTAGATTCTTAACCAGTGAAATGGAAGATTGAGGTTAGTTTAGCTGTTGAGCTTCTGTACTTCTTAGAAATGTCCAAATACCTGCTACCATTATCTGTGGGTAAAACAACACAGATGAACAGGAACAGTAATAATTTCAAATATGAATACGCTCTTAAGGCATAATGCATTCATTTTACACCTTGTTCAGTGTTATCCCATATTAGTATATTTCTGTAGCTTATCTTTTCAGGCTAAAGGACAAATATCAAATCTGAGCAGTCTGTGAGTGGCACACTCAAAACCAAATGTGTGAGAAAGAAGCAAAGATGGCTTGCTGCAGTCTATTCTGAAAAGAAGTTCAGAATTCAGAATTCCAATTTCTTGCTGTGAAAGTGATGGAAAAGGTAGCCATATACTGCTGTAATGTTTCTTCCATCAATCTATCACAACCACAAATCTGTTATAAGAGGTAAGGAGAAATTCACAGTTTATGGGCAGCTTCCTCTGTCAGTGAAAGGATCTAATTCCACCAGTGAAGACTTAAGCCATTTGCTCAGGAAGCATACTGAGTTAAATGTTGTTATTCTGATACCTTACAGTCCATTAAGGCATGAATGATACAGCTTTTTATAGTTCTTGTGGGGTTTGTCTTAGGGAAGAGGTTCTGTATACTGGAAGACTAGCCACTACATAGATAATGTGAGCTCAGATTTTTAAACTCATTGCTGTACCTCTACATATCTGGCATGCAACCTAAAGTTCTGAATCACTGATGAGAAGGCTGAAGCACTAAGGAAGAACTATAAAATAATAGCTACCACAGTTTTTTCTGGACAGTTAATACAATAGATCATTAGAGTATGATTTTAAGTATCAAAGAACAAGTTCTTCAAGTTGTTTTTTCACATCCTATAATAACACCTTTCAGCTGTTATGCCACCTGTCCAGCAAACTACTTTCAAAGCTGTATTTATAAAGCCTTAAATATATACTAGGCTCTATTATCACAATAGTTTGAAAACACATGAACAGACAGCAGGCACACACAAATGTGTTTAGAATACTCTCACACACTCTGTATTTATACACACACAGGTGACAAACAAAAACACATAGGCATGCATTATATTTATATAAATATTTTTTCAATCCCATGCAAAAAAAAAGTCCTATTATTTTGTACATCTGGCATATGCATTGTCCCTCATGAATAAATATGCAATTATAGAAAAACACAAGTGTCACATCATATGTTATTTAGGCTTTTTTTTTTTAATGAATAAAAATGAATAGCTATTGTTGTTGCAATGGATTTATAACTGAAATACCATCTGTTCATCTGGATAGCAATAAAGATGACAATGAAAACAACATTGTTCAATTTATTTCTTTTAAATGCAGGAATTCTACAATACTTTCCACCAGATTTTCAGTTTTGACAGCTGCATGGCTGAAGAGCTTCAGATATTTTAGCCTCTTTTCTTATGACTTTTAATTTTCAGCACAACTACTTGGCATTCTACCAATGAAAAATGCTAATTCTATGAAAGAGAAATATAGAAAGTTACTAATTATGGACATTGAAAGTTATATGTGCTGTGCCCCCTAAAAGAATTTTTAGTAAATTTTTAACTCACTGAGTTTGCCATTGTGAGAAGTGCATCCTGTGGAGACCTCACTTTTTATATATTTATTTCTATACATTAACCCAATGACAACTAATGGAAAAAATATTACATTACTCTTAATATAAAGTCCAAATAAAAAACACATGAAAACTCCCACAACAGTAACTTAAAAAAATTAACTAGGAATTTTAAAAGTTTGTTACATAAGGGTATCTCATTGATGAGTTTTGTCACACTGTTTAATTCCTTTTTGACAATTTTTACGCCATTTTTCATTGAAAAGAATAACTGGCACATTTTATTTAACCTAAAACATGATGTCAGGCTTCTGCAAAAGTTATGCAGAGAAACATGTTCAATGGGACACACAAGCATAGGCCCACTATTTGTACACGTAATACCTTCTAGTACCTTCTTGTCCTCACTCCTAATAAAGCATAAGCCTCAACCTTCTCCTTGACAGATTTAAAATTTAAAACCTCCAGCTTCTCATCAAGGCTATCAGTCAGCCTTAAAATTTTACTGCTTATCATAAACCATATGAATAGCTATGTTCTCATTTCTTATGTCAACAAAAACCTTCCCTTGAATCTCAAGCCTTGAACCAAATCTGAGATCAACATTTATCTTGCTTCTATGTCCACTCTATCAGAATCATTTCTCTAGTCAATAAGCTTCTGACAAGGATTTGGTGGTAATATCTGTAATAGAACAGCCAAAAGTGTTCCTTCAAAAAATGCCTCCTGTTCAGATCATCAGTATTAATCAAGACTACTTGAAATAAATCCTGCTACCCACATTAAAATCAAGGATTGCATAGCCTTACATTCCTAAAAAAATATAACGGTATTTAAAATGTGCAAATACAAATGCACATCTGACATACAGGTACTCATTTCAGCACCACCTGAAACGTGATCCTGATTTTCTGCTGTACTTAATTGCATAAACTATTCCTGGGAAGATTCCTGTACCCTTGAAAACTTTTCTTCATGGTAATGAATTCCAAGATCAGTGAATTCTTTCTTCCAGTATTCTAATACATGAGCAAAATTTTTCCTAGTACTCCATGGATGTAAAATTCCAAGGAGGTCTGTGTTAATTGTAGTCATTTGCCATTAATTTAAGAGGACTGGCCTATCTTAAATAACATGAAATAACAGAAGTTTAGTGAGAACACATAGGAAGGAAGAAGCCCATTCCCACTGTTTTCACCATGTCAAATTCAGGCCTAAATAAAATAACCAAAACTTTGTACAGAAATATAAGACAAGTGAGAAAAGACTGCTCTTTCAACTAATTCTTGTAGTTACATGGTGTGATCCAGCAACTTTGTTCAGCAGAAAGAGGGGAGGTAAGATGAGCTGAGCAAATGATTTGCTTTTCACTCTCTTTAGCCACCTCTATTTGATGCTGCTTGCAATATAGCAGATGGTGCTGACACTTCCTCTCCATTTGCTGTCTGACAATTTGCACAGGGAATAGCACATTTCAAAAAGCTTTAATTTTATTAATCACAGTGGCAGCAGCTCTTAAACTTCCTGTGATATATCCATGTTGACTCAAGCATTCCAAACACAGGGGTTTGGCTTTTCAGTAGTGGAGTCAGACAATACAAACATTGAAAAAGATTCAGCTATACTCAGAAGGGAAACTTTTTGTTAGTGAGATAGGAATATCAACTGGAAAAAAAAAAAAAGGCAAGGCAGCATATATCCATACTTCTATGTGCATCCAGTCTAGAGTATCCTCAGTCTATTACTTCAGCTGTGCAAGAAACTTGAAACAGGCTCAAAGAAACCAAAGTAAATTTTAATCTAAAATATACCATTCTACAAAGTCCTGCTGATGAATCTTCCAACAAAATCACCACAGAATTTTTTTTTTACTTTCTTTTTCAACTTGACTTTAGAATTCCAAATGAAATACCTCTGCTTGCTGATTTGCTAGAGGATTCAAATTTGTTATCTGCATATTTTTTTATTTTCGTTTCCTTCTATGTACAATGGAAAAAAAATAAAAGGGAAAGAAACATTACAGAAATGAAAAGACAATATGCTGCACAGAACAAATATATTATTTCTCACTTTTTTATGTTCCAAAAGCAAGTTTTATTCTTGCTATATCTCATCTAGCTTTGTTTTAGTGTGTGACTTTTCTATTTTGTGCCTCTGACTCTCCCTTGTAAGAATAGGAATACTTACAACAGCCAACCAACTTTCATGACAAGAAAAAACAAAATTCCTATGAACTAATACAGTTATAAATCACAAACTGAGTCCAAAAAATTACGTTTTTGCACTACCATTCAGAGATAAATGCAATGGTACTATATTGGGAATATAAAATAAAAAATTGTAGCAAAAGCAAGATAGAAAAACCTTTCATTATCATCTACCTGGAAGAACTAGATTGCGTGCCAAGATCAAAAAGTAGAATTGTCATGTTGACTAAAACAAGAAGATTGTAAACTATTAAGAGTTCAATAAATCTGTAATCCTGCAATGTGAGGGAAACAATTATTTTTGTGTTCAATTTAGTAGTGCTTCAGAGATATGAATCTGAATTATTCCTGAATGTATTTTTGTAGGACAAGAGAATTATTTCATCCAGTTTACTGTGACATAGCCTCAAGCTTTTTCCCTAGAACAAAAGCCAGTACTTTTTAGATTTTCTTATCATGTGCATTCTAAAAGAAACCTTAAAATCTAATCACGGTTGCATTTTGTAAAGATAGCATATGATATAAAACTACAGACCTAAATCAATCTTTATCACTTCTCATAAGAAAGGCAGACTGTCATGTGATCTTGATGATGAATCTCATACTTAATTAAAATTATGAATGTTACAAAAATCCAAGACACAAGCTACAAATTCCAGCTCTATGCTATTGAAAAAAAAACCAACAAAAGAAGCTGAAAAGGGGAAAGTATGCTACTCATAGAAAAAGATGGGTTTTTTTAGCTTTCTAAAATTTAGAGTGCATTTAATTGAGAAAAAAAGAAGTATCCATTTCCATCCCATTTGGAGTCCAGTAATAACTTCTAACAGGCTATTTTCACTCAGAATTAAAACCTGGTGATGCTTATTTTACAACAGTATCAGAAATCATCCTCAGTAAAAGCACAAACTTAGGGAAGTAGGCACCCACCAACTATGTCTAATTAATGTTAGAAACAAGGATGGTTTTTTAACTTTTTTTTACTTAAGACTTTTAAGATTTTACAGAGAAATCTCCATACATTTTATTCCAAGCTCTTTTTTTTTTTTTTTTTTTTTTTAATAATACTAAGATTTTTTTTCTAGGGTAATGATTTAATGTACAAAATGAAATACAAAATGAAATAGTAAGCTGGAGAGAAAACTTGATGTCTGCCTAGACAGCTTGAAAAAGATGGAGTGGATCACACCACGGTACACTTGTACGTTTAAAAGTTAGACTAAGTCAGATTTCCCAGTGCTTTCTTTAAAGACACCTGAGAGAAAAGCTTTCTCCAGAACATTTCATCTTATGTGTCTTAGAGCCTTAGAATAAGATAAATCAAGCTTAGGAACAGCTCAATTTCACTCTGCTGAAAACAATGAGAGGCATAACCAACTTGCTTAGACTCAGGACAACTTAATTTAGAAACCTAAATATAGTGATCAATGTGTCATTTCCTCATTAGCTTTTCTAAGTATGGAAATGGCATTGGTACCAATCTGTGGCTTCTTTCAAAGCCATGCTCCTATTTACTACACTTATTTTCATTAAAAATGGAAAGCTATAACAGTAATTACAGGAGAAAATTTATTCTGTTCTTAATGCTTAAAGAAAGTGGAAAGTTATGTGTGCCATGATCACCACAGTTTTAAATAACGTGTTTGCTCTACTCCAGATAATTTGACCTTCATATGTCAAATCTATTCCATGCCCTTCCTTTCCTATCTGAGATTTTGCTTCTGTGTCTTTACGCATTTATCCTCCTCCTCCCCAAACCTGCAGTATGGCGCGGGTAGCACTGTGGTTCCTCATCTCTGTTTTTGAGATACTTGTGGGAAAGGAGTAAGGAACAGAGAAACTGACTCATCAATTTCAAATGAGCCATCTTGGTTAAAAAAAAAGAAAGAGGGTTGCTGAGGAGACTTGTCTTCTTCTCCTCTCTTTTTGTTCTATGCAATATCCTCCTGAGAATAAGAAAGGTTTTCCAGCTTCTTCAGTAGTCTTGAGTGATTGATTCCCCATTTGCAGGTTGCCCTAGGGAGGTCATCGGTCATAACTGTTTTCTCCTCTAGTAATGCAAACCAGCAACCTCATTACACTTGCTGAAAATTTAGTTTTCTTTCAAATGTAGAAACTGTGGTAACTTAACACAGTGTACTTACTCCATTCCAGAGGAATGTTTTCCATTTTAGTTGTATGACACCCACAGCAAAAAGGGAAAATGATTGCTCCTTTGAGAATAAAACCCAAAAAGTTACTAGACAGTGACGAAGGTGAGTGAAACCTGAGATTACAGAGAAAAGGAATTTAAACTGTCTATTGCCTTCTCTCAAGTCTTGACCAAGGAGTTAATTGGAGGTTTTGCCAGGGAAATTCTAGCCACTTGTATTTGTGAAAACTATAATGAATGAAAATCCAGACATATCTTTGACATTACCATATGTGAGAACACATTCAGACATTGTACCTTTCCACATATTTTGGGGGAAGTGCCTCAAATTATGGCGGGCTGTGCTTTTTATTGCATACAGGAGGAATTTAACAATTAAGCATAAAGTACAACTATTAAGCAATTAGTTGTGAGAAATGTTCATTGACAATTTCATCAACCTTGTCACAAACAATTATTCAAGGAAATTTCCCCCACACTTGATAACCTCTAAATTGAGTGACTTAAATATAACTAATCTGTGCTCATTCACCTGAATGCACATTATGCAGGTGAATTATTACACTAATGACTTGGAAAATTCAGCTAAAATTGAAAAGTCCTTGAAAACACTTAGGATTATAAAAAAAGTTCAGCTTATATATAGTTAGCATAGTCAAAAAATCCTATAAAAGTATTTGGAAACATGCCAAAAGTTATGCATTCAATGTCAAGAGAAAAAGTACAAACACAACATGAAACCGATATTGATGAAGGCCTAGGTTTCTTGAGGAGATAACAATATAAATGGTATGTCACTTCAGTGGATGAGTAAAGAATAAATAGACAAAATATATTGTTAACAAGGGATTCTGAAACGATCCGTAGTGAAACCATCCAAAATGGATTTGTTGGTGAAAAAAAATTATTATTACTAAAACATGGCAACATTAATCTGAATTATGTTCTTCTCCCATCTCATGTAGTCTATTGGCCCCAGTTACAGACATATTAATTAACTTGGATGAGGGGAAGTGGAAGGGTCAAATATCTGCTTGCTTTGTCACTTCACAGTACTCATGTTTTCATGCTGAAAGGGATTATATAGGGATGATTTGCTGTATCACAATGCATAGAAATTGGTATGAAATCTTTTTTCTAACCATTGACAGCTGACTCCCGGCATGGCTCGAGACTGGAGGGTCAGCACTGTGCAAGCTATGTCCCTGTGATCCAGAGGGCTTGAGAACAATCAACTTCTTCCTGAGCATCAGGATGATGCTGCACCAGAAATGCTTCATTATGAAAGCCAAAAGCTTTTGGCATTCCAGTTCTGCTTTTTTCCAATATATCTGCAAAACATGGCTATTCAGATTTAGCTATACTACTTATTTGTCATTCCGTTACCTGCTATTTCACTGTCTCTCCACCTTTCTGCTCTCAGTTTCTCCTCTTTTTCTACTTCACTGGTGGCTAAGCATCTAATAATTCAGCTTAGAAAACATGGGCTTGGCTGGATACTCTAAAAAGTCATTGTCTTGCTCCAGATGGCACCATATAGAGCAAAGCAGATCTCTTGCAAAACTGTAAGCACTGTGTGGTTGCTGAAGTCAGCATGGTGCTAGGATGACACAAGAATAAAAATGACAAGTAGAAGAACAGAGCTGTTAAAATTTTCAGAATAGCACCCCTCCCTGTCAACCCTCACCCCCCAAACCCACCCCCCAAATACAACCCCACCCCCAAAAGAACCCCAACCAAGAAAGAATAGCTAAAAACAAACTAACAAACAAAAAACCCCAAAAACTTTTATGTTATATTTTGCTCTCTTTTTATGACTCACAGGCATCAAATATTGATTCAGTGATTAGTTGCCTTTTTCCACAAGTTTGGGGCATATTTAGCTGGAGGATCTCCAAAGGTTCCTTCTAACCTCAATCATCCTTTTGTGTTGTTTTGAGAGAAAGAGGTAGAGGAATTGAGAAGGAAGAAATGAAGTGAATTTCATTGGGAAAAAATGGAGGGTGGGGAAAAAGGTGTTTTGCACCATCTGACTCTATTTTATTTGTCAAGATATTAAATCAGTTCTGCCCAAGTCGAGCCTGGTTTTCCCATGAAAATTGCTAAGTGATCTTCCTGTCTTCATCCTGTTTCCTGCACATGTTCGTCTGAGGAGGAGAGTGAGGAAGTGACTGGGTGGACATTTGGCTCTTAGCCAGGGCTAAACCGCCACACCAGAAAGACCCATGCCCATGCTCAGCGTACAGAAAAAGATGAAAGGTGCTGAGTTCCATCAGTCCAAAAGACTTCAAAGAAATCAGCAATGTTGGCAGCCCTAATAAAGACATCAATAAGAGCATTGGCAGCTAAGATGAATCTCCTGGAGATGCCATAGGTAACACTGCAATTAAAAAAAACAACTTTGTTGTCATTCCGTAGCAAAACAGGGTTAATAATTAAATTGAAAAATAGACCCAAATTAATCAGTTTCCATACAATCTTAACAAAAGAATCACAAGTTATTTTCATATATGGACTAGCACTCTTTCCTTGAACATCTTTTTTTTGCCTCCTGGCAGAACTCTTCTCACTGCCTCTTGCTTTCTGCACCTGTGAAATTGTAGCTTCTCTTTTTTTTGAAATGTGCAATCCCATATTTGAAACCTTTCCAAACAAGATGCTTTAGACGCTTTTCTTCCTTTTTTTACTCCTCTACAAGTTAAGAGTCTACTGAATCTAGCCATTTGGGCAACATTTGTGAAACAAATATTTACTTAAAAAGAAATAATAGGTATTATCATTTATTTAAAAAAAAATCATAGCAAACCCAAACACCATGTTTATTTTCATAGCAAAGGAATTTCAAGCCTCTGGTTTCATTGGAACAGACCAAAATAAATGAGGAAGCTGCTGCGAATATCTGCTGAAAATATATTCCTCACTCTAAAATATAAGAAAGCCTAGAAAAAGGCCACCCATGACAAGGTTTAAATGTCTTTCTCCTTGTCCTTAAGAAATGGATGAATGAAAAAGGAGAACCACATTTCCCTGGAAGCAGACACTTGTTTGTTTCTGTCTTAGAAAAAAGGCATTGGAAACACATATGACACACTGATATGGAAAAATGGATGAAAAAATGAAGAGTAAAAGAGCCTAGGACACATCACTTTCTGGCAGCTGAACACTCTGAAATCACAACATACTGTTTCTTGTATAAATCATATGTAACAGAAGAACATAAATAATATAATAAACCAAGAGAAAGAGGAAGAAATATGGGAAAATATAGGAAGAGAAACCATACCTGCCTCATTTAAGTTCTTAATAGTTAATTATCTTTTGGTTAAAGCTCACATTTTTTCTATTCCACTGAAACACTGTAAAGGTTTTTTAAGAGTCACATTCAAGTGTATTAGATTTTGAACAAAATTACTGTTCAGATCTTTAATATTATAAGCAGAGACCAGTATTTATACATTTAATTTTTTTTTTCTACAATATTAAGTATCTGACAAAAAAAATCATATGCTTGTGTGAAGCTCTTATGAATAGAAGCTTGGTAATTTAGGGTTTATAATATATTTATATATGATCTATTAAAAAACATATATAATAATGTATTGGATATTAGTTTATTAATACCACATTATGAATATCACAAAATAACATATGAAATATTACTATATCTTTTATATAATTATTTGTATTATTGTATTTTATGCATTAATATGCATTAATTGTATTGTATGAAATATATATGTGATGTATGTAGCGTATGCATGAAAAATATAATTAGCTTTGATCTGAAAATGAACCACACTGCTCTTTAAAGTCATGAAGTATTTTGACTACTTTTTAGATAATGAACTCAAAGCAGTAAAAACTATTTATAAGCATGACAGGGTAGTATTATACTATGGGTTTCCTCAAGTGCAAACACTGTAATAGTGATTTCTATACTGGATAAAATCTGTGTGTGATAGAAAAAGACACTAGAAAACATGAAGAAATAGTTGTAAACAAGAAGAGAAGCAACAAACAGAGATGACATTATTAACAGCTGATCAAAGTCAGTAACTGCCTACTGCCTTCTTGTTCTTCTGGCATTCCTGGAAAAAAGGGCACTTATACTTCTCATACATAAGCAGGACCACACAGCAGAGTATGACAACTGGTTTTCACCCTCATACTATTTGCTCAAACTGTTGGGCAAATAATATTAACAGTGGAGTTCTACTACTATATTTGGTTTTTTATGCAAATGACATAAAAAACCCAGAGATAGGAATAATCTGCTTCTAACTGGTGAATTCAATTACATCTTTTACTGAGTTTGTGTTTACTTAAACTGTCAGCACAGGAGACTGCAACATTTAGTTCTTTGAACATTTGTATAAATTAGAGGATTACATTAGAACTGGTAATGGAATTTTAACTGCAGGAATATAAGAGAGCTACAAGGGTACATCTGTAGAACTGCAGTACATTAAACATCCATTGTTTTATTTCATAAGTAGGAACACAGACACTAAAATGCAAATGTGGTTATGAAAGAGTTTAATTAAGACACACTTCTTTTATATCTGTAAAGATATACTGCAAGTCAATGACTATGCACATGCTTGCAAAATGCCTTGTTAAAAACAATTTGCTTCCTTGTGATTTGGCTTTATGAAGTGCCCTCTACTGATGCATATAGTACAGAGGTACATTTTTCTACACATGATCTTTCAAGCTGTTTAAGTTTGCTTATTACTGTAAGCTGTCAATTGTGTATTCACTATTAGCATACAGCTAGAAGCTGTGACTAGCTGTATGCAGGAAAACATAGCAAAAACTGATTGAAGTGATGATTTTGGATGGTCAAGTCTACAGAAGAAAGGAAAGACTGGTTGAGTGCTACCCACTGAGTAGCACTCAACCAGTCTGGAACCCCATTTATGTTACCAGCTTGTCTTTTCAGGATCCCTAACTTTGCCCTTACCACCAGTTCTGCTGCCTTTTCCATGAGCCACTGCTCAGACAGAGGAAACTTCCATTTTGGATGCATTCAGAGTGTTGCATATTTGAGCATAAGATGACTATGATGGCAATTCGGTTTGGCCAGACTTGTAGGATCAGGCTGTCTAAAACCTCCAGTACAGGAGTATTTTACTGTTGCACATAAAAATTAGAGTTTTTAAAATCTGAAGATTTTGTTTTTCCACAAAACTTTCTTCTAACTGGTATTTTGCTGGTTTGCCTACACAGCTCAAAGAAAAGGTTAATACTTGCTGACTTCGGTGGGGGAAGATATGCAGACAAGCAATGTGATTGATAAAGCAAGCTTCGTTTATTGGTAATACAGAGGCACTTATATAGTATGAGTATACATGCTTGTCAGTTTTTGATTGGTTTAAGCTTATAAAAGCGCATCCTTACTTCTATATAATTGGGTTAGATAAAAGACTACATTTGGCAATCTTCTATTATTTATGTTTTGACTTGAGAAATCAAAGTTCTCCCTCCCTTCTCATGGTCAGTACATCTTATCAGCACAGCACTGTACCTCCTTAAAACTCCCTTTTGGTTCTCAGGCTTGTTTCTCACACAGGCATTTTCTCATGGAGGCATTTTCTCATGCAGGCCTTGCTCATGCAGGCCTTTGCTTGTACAGCTCTTTTATTGACCTGTACCTTTCGACTTTATCAATGATCCATGTCCCTGATCCTCTAACCATTCTTCAACAGTTAATATTACAGGAAATTTGGATCTTACAGGGGATATATCTTCATAGTACACACTTACACACAGATCTTCAAACAAATGATATTAAATGAGATAAATCTTAAAAGAAGTTTTGGCATTTCCTGTTGTTGAACACAGCAGGACCGAAAGAGAGGCAACAGAAGTATTTAGGAAATCATGTACATTTCCACATCAACCCAGTATATATTACAGTTACGGAGACTTGGAAAAAAATGGATTTGTATTTAAAAGATTTACTTAGGGCTCTAAAATTCTGTGGATATTTCTAAATAATTGCTTAACCACAAGAATCAGTAAACTAAGATTAATTTTCATTAGACTGTTTTTATAAGGAAACACGGAAAGTAATTTAGCAAGAACAGGCCATAGAGAGAATCATGTTTTGATTTTCTTGGCATTTTCAATCACTGTTGCATTTACAATATTTCTGTGATCTTTTTCATAATATGATAAAAAATAATGTCATAACAGGAAACAGTTTGATCTGTAACCACCATATTTTAATAGGTTAGATTAGGTTCATTTACACCTGACATCCCTAGGACTTTTATTTGGAAAATATAATTTTAAATTAAAAAACTTTTTTACCAGTTAAAAAAAAAAGCGTGTCTTTAAAATTCCGTTTGTCCTTTTAAATTGCAGCTGTGAAGTTTTTTTCAGCCATATGAAACTAACTGTTTTCACAAAAAGTCTTTTTTGAAGATCTTGCAAAAATCAATGGCATGACATTTCACATTGTCAGTAATAATTAAGGAAGAAAAAACCCTACTTTCCTAACAGAAGTATTGGTATTATAATCTCATAACTGAATGTTGTTTAAATAAGAGAGAAAAAAGCATCCCGTGACTTAGCACATCTTATCTTACCAGCTACTGAGGTGCTGGATCAGATTCACTGAAGCAAATACTTTTGACCATCAGCTGTGTGTTTCTGGTCCTTCCAGTAGTTCAAAATGGCAACACTGGATTTACTGCTCCAATCCACCATATAGAATGAGACCTAGTTTCTCAAAGGCTATTTGTGCAATGTGCTCTCTGGAATATGAAATTTTGATGATACGAAACTCGGCTACTGCAGATGTGAGACGTTCAGGCATGCTAATTTCTGGAAAACATGCTTATGTGTAAAGAGATAAGCTTACAAGTGAGACAGATTGTTGGTTTAATGTATATCTCTGTGAAAGTTGGTATAAAGCACATTAGCAGAGTGACACTGATTGGCATATTCCACATATGTCTAATGGTATTTACCAACAGAGCAAGGATGGCAGAGCCATGGCAAAAGCAGCACTAATCACACACCTCAGTGTAGGAGTAAAGCATGACCAATTTCAAAATATCTGGCACATTGATATGAGCTTGCAGCTCATTTGTAAGTCTTCTTTCTGAAAATCTGTAAGGCAAGCCTTATTACCAGTTTCTACAAGTGGAGAGTAAAATTGCGAACTCTCAGGAAGAAATGTTACCATCACCCAAAAAATAGAAGACAGGAGAAAAATCAATTTCCTTATATTCCTCCCCCCACTCTCCCCCAAAGAAGGCAATCAATTTGAGTCTGTAAAGAACACTTGGTTTACTGCAGTAGAGATGACTGGTCACTATATATCTATGTATAGCCAGTGTATATCAGTCTGTCCCAGTAAATAGCCTGAATGCTGTCTACATTTTGTTACTTCAAAACATCATTCAATGAGTAATTGACATTTTCTTCAGAGTTCATACCCTTTTCAGTGGCTCCGCAGAAACAAACCCCCAGCAGCTGCATGAGATTTTACTGAGTGATCAACAAATCTTCTCTCCCTTGCATATGCTTTTTACTCCCTTTTGTTATGCTCCTGTTCATACTGCATGATTTGCACTGTTTGACAAACCGACTGTTAGTACTGCTGAAGAATACCCTGCCTTTCAGATTCCATCTGATTTAATACCGCTCCTCTGAGTGGAGAAGGGAGAGATAGTTTATCACATCTCAGATCATGCACAAAATTATTTTGGAGGTTGCCTAACAGTCAGTGAGATGTACTGTCAAGGAGAAAGGCTAATAAAAGCTCTGACAACCCAGTTTGTTCTTGTCAATTCAGAATGTGAAGAGTGTTGCTTTACTTCAAAGACACTGTTTCAAACTTAAAAAATTGTTATTCATTCTTCTACAAGAAGAATTCATCCACCACCAGATTCTGGAAATCTACCAGCATATTTGGGAAAGAAAGGACTTCTGCTACATTTCAATTCTCTAGGTGTTACACTGGGAATACAAGACTGTGTCAGAGGTGCCAAAATCTTATACTTGCTTTTAAAGGAATGTTGTATTTTTCATGAGCCACTATTTTTAAGGACAGAAGTAAAGGACCTTAATCTTCAAAAGGATCAGGATAATATATCCTTTTGATAGGGTAGAAAAGTGGAAATTTTGACCAACGTTTACTTCTGTTATCTGCCTTTTACCTAAAAAATTCTCACTGTACTTTCAGTAGAGGGTTCTGTTTACCATTGATTTGCAGCTTGGTACTGCAAATGCTTGTTAAGTAATACCCTAGACCTGGACATCTCCAGATGAAGCACAGTGCACAAGACAAGTTTTAAGTAGACAAGCTTAATTCAGTTTTCTCCTCCTCTGATGATAATTAAATTTCTGACGATACATGTTCAGCACAGGACTAGTGGTCACATGTGCCTTAATCCCTTATTTGTTTCTTGTACGGGAGAGCTGCCACCCTACCTCAACCCAGATGAAATCATCTTCCAGTGCAAAAAAGAGATATACTAGCCAGTTCCCACTGAGTTTCTTACAACTGATACTGTCTTGAAAGAAGAGAGAAAATGAATGATAGGTGAGTGGGGAACTGCTGAATCTGACTCTGTCACTCCCTTTCCAAGAAGGATATTGACCACAGCATATCCTTGAGGCTTATACTCCAGACATCCAGCCTGTGGTCCAGCTCAGAATAAGTAAAGCTGTTTTACAGCCTCGGAAACACTGGTTCAAATAGTGCGGGGGGGGGGGGGGGGGGAGGCAGGGAATGAGGAGGAGGACAGGCTGCTGAAATGTGCAGTTTTGCTTCAGTAAAGATTCAGGGTAAAATTCATAACTGAAGGGACCATCAGTGAAAACGTATGAAAAGCTTTTCCTAGTAAAGAATGTCTGGAAGTTGCTGTTGATCCTTTTGTCGGGGGCTCTATAATTGTTAGGGGTTTTTTTCACCAATAATGATTTTAATGAAAAACATAGACTATTTAGAAATAGAAGCTATATAGTTTTAACAGTCAAGGAAGAGTCTGCAATGACAAAGCATAGGAAAAGTACTCTGTTTTTAAGAAATGTAATAAATTAAAATGCCATCTAGGTTATGGAGAAGCATAAAGATCTCTGCTGTATGAAATTCAGAGAGCAGATATATCTGAACATTTTTAAATATAACATTGTTACTTTGGCATAATAGGAAACTGGATGATGTGCTATTTATTTATTGATGAAGCCCATTCTAATGGGTTTCAAAATGACTGCTGTTAGATAAAATTTCAGAGGAGTGAATTATTTAATGTTCCTAAATGTCACACTTGACTACCTGCCACGTTTTTTCAGTAAAACATCCAAAGACAAGTATACTACTCAATTATACCAAAATCAGCAGATGAGAAAGAAGCCCTTACTTGATTAAAAAACATTAACTCCATGATGACAGAAGCTGTATATTGAGCAGCAATATAATGAAAAAGAATCATTACCTGAGCATTAAAAAATTAAGTTTTAATATCAATAATGATAACAATAACAATGTGAGTTATGGGAAGACTTCTCTTGTGGCTCAGATGTTGAGCACAGCAGGAGCTGAGACATTATGCAGCTCAGCTACAAGATATATCAAGGCTGAGATTCATGGCTATACAGTTATGATTAGATCCCATAATCTTAACTATTATGAGGGGACCTGAATGATATTACCCAGAAGGATTTAAGCAATAAAGACTTTTAACAGTTCTGATTCCCTTTTAAAGCTCAAGTACATAAACAGCTTGGTTACTACAGTCATTTCTTAGCAACAGGAATGGAACAGAATAACGGCCTGCAAAGACAAAGCAGTAAGCTCAGCAGTAACAGATACAGCACAAAAAGCTTGTCAAGAGGGCAGAAGAGATTTTTAATATATGATCATCTCCTGTCACATATGGGGAGCTGTCACGTAGACATGCAGGGAAAATGTCATACAGTATGCATAAAGATTACTCAATATTGACTCAAAAAGCAAAAAGTTTTATTTTTTCTATGTCATCAAAGATGAGCAGGTTCAAGAAGAGTTAGGAAACATTGGAAAATACAAAAATATTTAGGGCATTTAAATGAAGAAATGAAGAAAATAAAGGGAAATGGAGAAGGGAGAGGAGGGGAAAGGAGGGTACAGGGATGGCCAGAACTGAGATGAACTGAGAACAGAATGGATAAAGGAAGCAGTGCCCAGGTCTTGTCTAGTTTTGTTGTCCACAGCTCATGGAGACATTCAGTTGTCCATGGAACTTCAAAACATCATTTCCCATATTTGTTTTAAGGGTTACCTTCCTTCGTTTCACCAACTCACTGAATTTCAGTAAGCAATTTAGTGATATGTTTAAAGGAAACCTTTATGAGTGAACATGAACTGCAATTGTACACACTAATGGAAGTTCCTGCACTGAGAAGTGGCAGACAGTTCTAGTCCGTTCCTGATTTTTTAAACCTTTTTATTTAACTGGCACAACTGGAAATCCAAATACAGCACAGAATACAAGTATATGTGTCTGTAGTCTGACACAGATCTACATTCTTCTGCTGATTTCCATAATGCTTTACTCTTTTTAGGTTTGGCCATCATTTTCTCAAAATCTAACATTCTAACAATTTCCACCGTTTCTTTGAGCCCCAGATCATACTTTGAACTGTACTGTCTCTTCTCAAATATGTTTGGTATAATGAAATCCCAGACTACCTAGGACATTATACAACAAATAACGACAGTGTAAATCCTTGTAATTTTCAGATAAAACCAGCAAAGTTCAATGAATCCATAATAGGATAATTGAAAGAATAAATACAGTGGAAAGCTCCAGCGAGGCTACTGATATCTTACAGGAGTGTTTTACTTTTTTCTCTCCCCACTGGGATCACATGAAAAACTAGGAAGCATCTGGCACAGTCAGCACTAAGACACAGGTGGCTTTGTTTTTACAACTACACATCTCACAGTTCATAAGCAAAAAGAGAGGGGGGAAGGAAGGAAGGAAAAGAAAGAAAGAAAAAGGGAAAGAAAGAAAAGAAAGAAAAGAAGGAAGGAAGGAAGGAAGGAAGGAAGGAAGGAAGGAAGGAAGGAAGGAAGGAAGGAAGGAAGGAAGGAAGGAAGGAAGGAAGGAAGGAAGGAAGGAAGGAAGGAAGGAAGGAAGGAAGGAAGGAAGGAAGGAAGGAAGGAAGGAAGGAAGGAAGAAGAAAGAAAGAAAGAAAGAAAGAAAGAAAGAAAGAAAGAAAGAAAGAAAGAAAGAAAGAAAGAAAGAAAGAAAGAAAGAAAGAAAGAAAGAAAGAAAGAAAGAAAGAAAGAAAGAAAGAAAGAAAGAAAGAAAGAAAGAAAGACAATTACATTCAAAGAGCCCATGAGACATTCTGAGGCTGAGGCAACACATCTCACACAAATAGTTTACTCCATTTTGCCAATGTGTGGTTATTCCTATGATGAAGCTTAAATGCAATGAATGGTGCCATACTTCTTAGGAAAGGCAATTGGTGTGGTGTTGCTTTTGCATAAAATACTCTTACATTATGAATAAGTATGGCACATAGTAGCACAGAATGATTTTATCCACTGTCACTGGACTTCTATGCATCCCGCAGTTTCATCAGAATGTAAAATATACATAGAGATGACTCACAGAAAGATAGTAGCAGACAAGATGAATCTTTGTCCTTTCTAATATACTTTTACTACTTTGTGATGGAAGGAGAAAGGATTTGTCAGCAGGTGAGATGAAAAAAAATCCAGTCAGACACTACATACTTCAGATTTAGCCAGGTACCACCTCAGATCAGCTAGGAAATTTCTTCCTGCAATTCAATATGGATACACAAATTCTGTGTCTCATTCCTTTCTTGTCTGGTTTTAAACAGGGCATTCTGGTCTCAGCTACAGTGAGATACCCAAAGAGATGAA
This sequence comes from Aphelocoma coerulescens, assembly GCF_041296385.1. NCBI lineage: Eukaryota > Metazoa > Chordata > Aves > Passeriformes > Corvidae > Aphelocoma > Aphelocoma coerulescens. The sequence continues at coordinate 88,713,146 of NC_091015.1, forward strand.
GGCAGTAAGCTGAAACCAGGTACCTGTCACTTTTAGTGTTTACCTTGAGGATACTTGAGGATACTTGCTCTGATTTTCTATTGAAAATTGACTGCCAGGTCACACAGGTGAATTCACTGAAGCTTTTTGCCTCCCACAGTGCTCTCAGTACTAAGAATAGAAGTGGTTTAATAGGATTAGTTGGGACCACAACAGTCAACAGATTTCATTCCATTGCAGAAGTCTCAGAGATAATTGAAATTTTTTTCTCCTAATTTTCCAATTGTAGCTGCAACCAGTCACCTCAAACTTCTTAGGCTTTTAACAGATGTGTGTCCTCACCCCTTCTTAAGCAGTTCTAGATCAATAAAATTATTATGGAGAAAGTATGAAACAAGATGTGATTTTTATCTCTGATCTCATTCTGTCAGATATATTTCAGGGATTAAAACCATAAATGTTAAAGACGGAACTGAATTGGAATTAATGTATTTAATTGCTTTTCCAAAATATTTTTGGTGAAACTGTTCTCCTCAACCAGGTAAATTTACAATGAACAGTTTCAATACATTTGCATGGAGTAAGTTTCTACTGAGGACACTGTAAATTGAGTAAAGCATGCAATGATTCAGGGATGCTTTACAAAATGCATGAAACGAGATTGTAAAGGTTGTGGGAGAGGAATGTGTCACTGAGATCCTCAAGAGCAAGAAGGTGGCAATTTTAGGAATCAAAGGGCAGGACTGGGCAGACAAATACTATCATAGGTCACTGTATGATCTCTAATAATTAAAAGGAGAGATTAAATCATTTGTATGTGTAAGAGTTCTGCCAGGATGTAGCTGCAGGACTGACCAGGAGGGAACTTCTTATTAGTTCTACCTGCAATCATGAAAAGATTACCTTTTGGGAGGACATTCTTGTCTGTAGTATTTACCTTGCTCCGTCTTACGTTACCGAGAGACTAAATGAAAACAAAGGTTTTATTTTTTCGTATACATACTAGAAAATCTTCAGTACTAATGAGATTTGCCAGATTGAAAGCCTGGGAGAAAAATTTCTGTACTAGTAAATTCAGAGAATGAATATTATATTAGAAGCAATAATGCAAACTCCCTTAGACTAGCCCATCCATGTGTCTCAGTCTTGACCTGAAGGGGAATACCTCCAGGGATGGAAAAAGTTCGGTATAACTGAGCATGCATCTCTCAGCCTTTTTGTTAGAACTGCCAATCATAGTTATCAAAGTAATAGTGATGACATTCAGGATCACTGAGAACAGCATTATTAACAGAATTTAGATAAAGTAAGCTGCAAAACTGAGATTACAAAATTACTTCATTGCATCACCTCATTTTCTATCTCCCAAATATTTAAACAGTGTTTGCATTTCCATGGTGTTTTTCACTTCCATATTACTGCCACTCTAATAAAAAAATCTCTGCTAAAAAAAGAGTAATTAGCTAAATAGCTTGTTTGGAAAATGAAATTTTAATATTCCAGGGCACCTCAGTCTTTGAAATCTGCTCCAGCAAGACTGATTTAAAAAATCACTTTGGGGAACTAATTGACCTCTATTCAAGCTCAAACTTTAAGGCTATCCAGGCTTCCCAGTACTACTTTTCCTATTGGAAATATATACCCCAGACTGTCATTCCTCTTATAAAAAGGAAATGTCAAACATTTGGGCAAAACCACTGCCAGTTTCCTCCTGCATTTTTTTTTTCTCATCACCATCCTTCAGGTTCATGAACAGTAGGCCTCCTTTCCGTGATGTATTTATAATTAGGTTTTCATGGCAGTAAAGATAAGACCAGTTACCACAGCCTTTTTTTACAAGATATTCTATTAGTCAGAGATTATACAGAAAGAACTAAAAATTGTTCTAATCTAAACCAAAAAGGAAAAGTAGTTTTCTAAGAAATAGCCAAGGTAATGTAATGTCATTCTGAACAGAGAAACCAATCACTCAGTCACTTAGATATAAAATGTGATATACAGGACAATTAAAGTAATAACAAAAAAATACTTTATCTCAAAAGCTACAGCAAAAAGAAAATAATTGTATGCACTGCTAATAGGAATTAAGATACATTGCTCAGAAGGATTTATTATATCAATGTATCCCTCTACTTCTAGTATTTCATAGTCTAACAGAACACTATAGTGTTCTCATGACTGTCACCAAGCTGACTTAGAATATGGAGAGCTTGACATATCTTTTTGAAAACAGTCTTTTTTATTGTGAGATTTTTGTTCATATCCACTACAATTTTATAAAAATTACTCTCAAGACTAACGGTTCAATTTCTCCCAAATTAATGAGTTCAAGGATAAAGGCTCCAAACCAGAAATCAATTCTTAGACAGTTTAAAATGATTTTTGAAATCTCAGGGAAATTTTCCATGATTCTTTTTTGTCATCATTTCTTTCCAGATTCTATTTAGCTACCATGTATTCATGATTCATTGTTGTCTTGCACATTAACATTTAGGACAAACTTTTGCTTAGAGGCTTGAAAACTGATCTGAAAAGAACACTAGAGAAAGTCAAAGTGTCCTAGAAATTATTCATGCCTCAATTATCTCAGTATTCCTAAATTAGTTGAGAGCAACTCCCAGCTTTGCATATGGGTATCAAATTTAGAATTAATCTTCAGTTTTAACCTGTTTCTCTAAACCATCTAAACCAAACTGCAGAATGTCTGTATTACATTCATTAGCTTTTGTTAATAGAGCGAGGCCACACCTTGAATCCTGTGTTCAGTTTTGAGCCCCTCACTGAAAGAAAGATGCTGAGGTGCTGGAGCTTGTCCAGAGAAGGGCAACAGAGATGGGGAAGGGTCTGGAGCACATGTCCTATGAGGAGCAGCTGAAGGAGCTGGGGTTGTTTAGGCTGGAGGAAAAGAGGGTATTATTATTATTATTGCTTTTTACAACTACCTGAAAGGAGGCTGTCAAAAGGTGGGTGTTGGTCTCTTCTTCCAGGTAACAAGCTAGAAGACAAGAGGAAATGACGCTCAGTTGCTCAAGGGAAGGTTTAGATTGAATAGTAGGAAAAAATTCCACACAGAAATGGCTCCCAAGTATTGGAACAGGATGCCCAGGGAGGTGGTTGGGTCACCATTCTTGAAAGTATTAAAAAGACATGTAGTTGTGGTTATTAGGAACGTAGTTTAGTGGTGGATTGGCAGTGATGGATTAATGACAAAACTTGATATTCTCAAACTTCTTTTCCTACCTAAATGACTCTATGATTCTCAGTTATTCATGGAGATCAGACATGGGAAAATAAAATGGGGAGAGATTGAATTTCAACATGTACATATTTTCTGAATGGGAGAATTGATGAAGTCCTTTGGTAACTAAATAAATCATGAACATGGATGGTTACGATGTAGTAAAGGAATTACTATTAGTATTTTATATATATATCTATAATTGTTTGACTTTCTGAAAATGTCACCTTCTAAATTTTTCCAGTACATTAAGAGTGTAAATAAGGAAGCAAAGAAGAGCATGAACAAATGGACCGATGGAAGAAAAGAGTCATGTGTCATTTAACTGTCAGTGAAATGGGTGGAGCTACATTACTTTATATGTACTACAAAAATGGGTCTGGGTTGTTGCACAGAACAGTCATAAGAAGAAAGTGAAAGCCAGCACCAATCTACAAACACAGCTATAATGTCAGGGTACAGGGTGAAAAAGAATAAAGACAAAGGACTGAGCTATGACTGTTCAGAAAAACTCCCATAGGTGGCTTGCTATAACTACAATACACTTTATTTCTTCCATCTGTGTAAATTGAGCTTTTTATTTCAAACTGACCATTCATATTGACAGGGATGGGCAAACAATCTACAGACAAAGATATTTCAAGATGTATTTCAAATTGGCTTAATTGGCAAATACATATTTTCTAAGAAAAAAAAGTAATTGAAAGTGTGAGAAAATAAGGCATCAGTGTCTCAAAATTAATTTTATATTTTTAAATGCAAATATTTCCATTCTGAACTCTAAAGGAATCAGAAAAATTAAATAAAATGCCAAGGAATCCATAGACTTCAACTTTACTCTCTTTAACTCTTTTAAAACTTATAGACAGATGGTTTTGATAATGTGTTAATGATATAGCATATTCACTGTAAAATAAATGCCATGTTAATAATATACTTTTATACTTTCACCTAAAAACAGTTTTCAGAAGAAGCAAGAGACCTTGAAAAAGGAAAAAAAAAAGTCCCAGTTTTTATAATCTTGTGGCTATTTGGAGAAAATGGATATAGGAATGACTTATGTGAAATTATTTAAAACACTTTCCCAAATCCAATTTGTCCCTAAGATTTGACAAGAGCAAAATTAGTTTCACAATAAGATCTACAGTATTGCAGGACAATGAATTATACAGAAGACAACAGAAACTTCTTTCTTTTTTTTTGGCATGTGATTTTAGATTTTAATTTACAAGAGCTGGTTTTTTTTAAATATTATATATGATGTAAGAAAACTAGAACTAGCTGTTAAAAGAGTTAAAAAAATAATCAAAGCTAATCCAAGCTGCCTTTTTTTTTTTTTCTTCAGTTAACCTACAAGCTAAAAAGAAACTCAATCCAATCTGAAAATAAATCATGGGGATTCAAAGGAGAAGTTAATCACCTATTTAAGCTGCCATGAACACTTCTGGGGAAAATCAAAACACGAGTAAAGTACAAACCTAAAAAGTCTGAGATTTGCCTCCCATTAGAAGGAGAGAGTAACAGAGATTTGATTAAAAGTCTCCATGAGGACAAGGCAATTAAATATCTATACTAAATCTTAAATGCCCTGACATGAGTTTATCTATTGCCTTTAGTAAGTCCTTCTCTCCACAGTGTTTTACAACAAATGGGGCTCTTGGCACAGTATATTCATTGTGTGTCTTAACTTAAATTATTGTAGCAAGCAGTTAACTGGCAAAAATGTAAGTTATTTATACTCCATTTATTTGACCATTATGACCAGCAACTTCCACTAAGAGGTTATATTAATTTTTCTGTGGTGTCTTAGGTGTAGTAATCACAGCAATCTGTACTGAATAAAGCCTATGTTTTCTTATAAAAAGCCTATCAAATGATACAGGGAAAATACAGGTATAAATATTTCAGCAACAATTGCCTGAGAATGGTTTCAAGAGATTATCTTCATTTTCTTTTTTCAGGATGTTTGCAAAATCATGAGTTTCACTGTTGCTGTGATTCAAAATTTAAGATAAGTCGTGCTTATATTTGAGAAAAAAAGTTAAGGTACTAAATCTAAGCAAAGTAAGCAGGTGAAGTTGGTTAAATAAAAACAGACTAAGATGCTGAATTAAAACCAGATATTGCAAACCTATCACTTTCCTTTCTATTTTTTGAACTTTCTCTGAAGTGCATTTTTATTCCTGGTTCTGTGTGAGACATGAAAGCTATAGAGAGATGCTTATGATTGAGGCTGCTGCATAAAAGGACCTTGTGCTGCTTCTGTAGAGTAAAAACAGGCGAGAAGCGATTGGAAAGGTGGTATAAAAAGAAAAAGTAGATGCGGGTAGAAAACAAAACAAAAAATTAGTGATTCTGTCATGTCTTTGAACACAAGAAATCTTCATGGAAACTGAAACACATTGGCAAGCTGCTAGTGACTGCTGTCACTGTTAGACTTAAAGAATGCAGTGAATTGTCTCAAACACTGACAAAGGAGGAAGTTCCTGCACGATAAGCTACCCCAGCAGTCTCAGATGGCAAACAAGAAGAAGTTAATTTCAGGCCTACATGGAGGTGAAAGGTTTGGAATTAGCACACTGGACAAGATTCCACTGTGCAGACTGTGGGAAAAGCTCAGACACAACGAGATGAAGACGCCAGGCCTGGTGATGCAGATCTGGGTAACCTATTTGGACAAAAATTCTCACTGTGGCGAACTGTAGGAAAGGAAGGAACTACTTACACACATGCCATCCCAAGATGTAAGAATGGCATGTAGGGCTCTGAATACCTGGGATGTGGACAGTATAAAAGTGGAACCTCCAGAAGAACACTCTAGAGACCCCCACCACTGAGAAGACCAGAAGAAGAAGAACCATCAGGACACTGCTGGAACCCACATGCTGGTGACTATAATCTCTCTCTCTCTCTCCCCACTTACTGTTAAATAAAATTCATAGTATTGACTTTGGCCTATGTACTTTTTCTCACCTTAATTCAGGCAGAGGCATCTCTTAATAATTGGACCCCAGTACTATTTCAGGAGTGGGATCCTAACATTATTCCAGTGGATCATAACAACTGTCAACACACTAAACATTATTAAGCTGTGACAAATATTATATTACTTCACTGTTGAAAAGATGAACCTTATTTCTATCACTGATAAGTGATAAGTCCCATAAGTGATATTTTTGTACCCAAGGAAAACAGAACCTAATTCCCAGCATATTCAGCCTACCACCCAAACTTAGATCTTCAGCCTTAAACACCAAGTGAATGAGTTCTAATTGTCTGAGATGATCAATATTCTGTTTCTCTTCACTGGATTGAATATTTTCCCTTCTTTCAGGTCTTCTTGTGCCTATCCTATCTGAGCATCTGCAAAGAACTTCATGGTTTGACATCCACCAGGAATAAAGATATTCTGTGTTACTCATTGTTTCCAAAGTTATTAAAAATAAATTTTAATTAATTGCACATTTTTTTAAAATCATAAAGACCTTTAAATCATTGTAGATGGAAATCATCTTTGTGTCCTGATTTTTTCTATGTTGAAATATAGCCTCTGCTGTTTAACTTTCTGAAATATTGTTGAAATAGAAAACATTGAATCATCTTTCATTATGACTGAATCATGTGATTTTTCAAAATAAAAATTAATTGAAAAATTCTTCCCCTTCTTGACTGTATTGTTCAACTAACTCAAGACATGACACTACAGCAGTATTAGGGGGTTTTTTTCAAACTTCATTATCAACTTGGTAAACAGCTAAAAACAAAGTTAACAAATAGCAGCAAATATTAAAAAAGTTAAATGGCCTCATAATTTTCCCCTCTCTATAGTTCTGATTCTTTTATAACTGTTCCACTGTTCTTCTCAATCATGCTGGTTACTTTTTTCAATTGCTTCTTTCACTTTGCCTACAAATTCTCTTATTTTGGGGGATTGAATGTGCAGAGGGGTGTTTTACCACTCTTATTTTCATGCCTCAGAATGCAGATTTTTGACTTCTACTAGGAAAATATTCTTTAAAAGAGTACCATTATTCCAGTCAGCTTCAGATTTTAGATAGTTGCCCATAATTATTTTCAGTTCTGCAAAATTAAAACTTAAAAGAATCCAGCCTGTGTAGCATTAATTTGGTTGTATTTGTTTCTTTATTCCTATATGGAATTATGATCAGAAATGAAAGAAAAAGTTTTAAAAGAATTCCTGATCTATAAGCATTTTGTCTTACTAACATCAAAAAGAATCACTATAATAAGGTACTCAAAATACTGCTGATCCATCTTTTGCTTACAAGAAACTCTGGGATAGTGGGAACAATGTTTCTATCAACTCAAACTCATAAAGGACAAATGAAAGAGAAGTATGGAGAATTATTAGTACTGAAGAGTCAAAGCAAACAAAAATCTAAATGCATAGGGTTTTGTTTAATTTTTGTCTCCTCAGGGCAAAAGCAGGTGGATTGTACTTATGAGAGAGGCTCTGATTTTGATACAGATTTAGCAAAGTATTAAAGCATAGGCTTGCCTATTTTCTGTGTGGTTTTTGAGTGTACAGAGAGGAAATTCTTGGAAAAGATCCTATAGTCTTACCTTCTTCTCATCAAATACATAACAGAAAATCCTCTTGAAAAACAACTAGCAATACAGGTTTCCTTCAGGGCAAGCATATTAATATACTCTGTTCATTTTTGTTCTTTTGTGACCGTACTCAGACTCAGTCATACATATTTTTTGAGAATGTATTTCTTTTCTGTGTTTTATCATAGTGTGTCAAAATTATTCTTACTTACTTAGAATGAGTCATGAAGAAATTATGCATTAATCTCTGAGACCTAGAGATTTTAAATAGAACACCGTAGTTCATCACATGTTGAAATGTACCTTTCATTTTGAACAATTTGAGAAGAATTTGGGACAATGAAGGCGGCAATTCACTATGGAAACCCTAGAAGATGACACAAAATAAAACAGAAGGATTCTGTTTCATCTTGATGCAGCTATGGGTTGCCTTCTACATTTATGTTTAGATTTGAGGTACTCTGGGGATTTGTTTGGTCTGCCATTAGTCTGGAAAGCACAAGAATATATATACACATCTATGTGTCTAGCCATCTTTAAGTGTTTGGAGAAAGTTTGCCCTTCGGAGGTCACAGTTTGTGACTTGCCATTCTGAGGAGAAAATACAAGTTTTAAAGGCAATCAATCAGTTGAAGAGGATTCCATTAAATGTAGGGCAGAGGTGAACCAAAGACAAGGCATGAATGCCAGCAAATCCTCACTTTGGAAGGGTAAAGGCGATATCTTCACGGGGTTCATTGCTTCTTATTATCTTTTCCATGTGCAGAGGTCGATGGCAGCCTTCATAACTAGAGTGAGGACAAAGTGCAGAAAGTCAAAAGGGGAGAGACACCAAACAGAAAAATTGTGATCTGTAGTCAGGCAGAGAAATTCCAGGAAGTTCATAACCTGTATTTCTACTGCAAAGGAAAAGTTACACTCAGGACACACTTGCCAATGCGTTATCATGACATGCCCCAGCAGTGGTTGTGAGAACGTAGGTGGTGGAAGCAAGATGACCACAACCATGCCTTCCTGCCCCTGGGGTTAGAGGTAGAAACTCATTCAAAATTAGGCAGTGCAATTTTAATGCAGCACTACAAAGCCCAGCATGAAAATGTGCTAGGTGAAGGCTTGCAAACAGATCAGCTCACACAGAGCTGCCTTAATTATCATTTTGTTCTTCATATTACTGTTGCCCACAAATTTTGATGTGTAGAAATATTTATCTTGAATCAGTATCTAAAGACTAATCCAGCATCTTTAACATGGAAAAAAGCTTTACAGTCCCTCTGTTTAACTTTTCTCACCTTCAACCCTTACCTTTGTAAGAACATGATTTATCATGTCTAATACATGTTTTTATTCCTACTCTCTTCCTGAGGTTTTTAAAAATAGTTTGGATTTTTCCATTCATGCTGTGATGAAGAAAAAATAATGTTAAAGTGATGCTGCAGTATCACGCTGGTTGTACACACAGCAAAGCACCAAATTAATTCACAGCATCTGTAATGTTTGATCACCCAAGGGGAGAGATACACAAAGAAAATCAGTACCATCTAAAAGCAATTTCTGAAGCAATTTCTTCTGCAGAGATTGTCATGTAAGAGACAATGAATTTGATAAACAGCAACACATTATCATCAGACCATTCAGGGTATGAGTATGTATAAAGTTTTAAATTAGAGGAGGACCAGAAGAGAACACTAGAAATCTGTGGAAAAAAAGAATATGAGAGATGTCTGGCATGGATACTGGACAGGAACAAGTGTGCTATATACTGCAATGTCAGCTGTTTCTATGAAACTGTTGGTGAAAGACAAGGAAAAGTCCACCTCAAGAACACATTATGATAGTTTGGTCTTTCTAAGACAAAATTAATAGAGCAGCACTTTTCTTTTAGTGTTTGGTCTTTCTAAGACAAAACTAATAGAACAGCACTTTTCTTTTAGCATAAATTTTGTTTTCTAAACATCAAAATCAATGAATTAAAATTTTTGAACTGTCCAAAGTATTATATTGTGTAAAACAACAAATGACATAATTATTATTTGTATTGTATTCTGGTAATAAACAAATATATGCAAAGAATCTGGGCATTTGTATGGTGCATTCATTTGCTAAATGGATAAGTGAAGCACAATAAGTTAGGTTTTCAAAAGTAATAAAAAAAGGAATTCAGGGGCTAAGCTTGAATTTAGTTGATGATGATAGGACAAAGTTTCAACAGATACTAATAGGGAGTTTAGTCTAAAGTCTATAGGGAAAACAAACAAACAAGGAAACACAGAATCCCCTCTTGGAAACTTAGGTGCTTTAAAAACCATTGCTGCCTCTATTTGTGTCAATTATGTAAGCAAGTAAAGCTGCACTACTGTATATATTGAAGGCTGTTCTGAGCATATTAGGCATAAATAAAATCATTCAAAATGCACAAAGTAGGCTTCCACTTAGATAAGTCCCCCACAGGGCCCTATTTAGAAAATGTATTCAGAGCAAAATTAGTGTATAAAGACAACACAGATTGTGGTATCATGCATAAGAAGAGCGGCCCCAGTCATTTCAAAGCACAGCAAAGGAAGAGAAGCAAACAACAGAGAACATGACTCTGTGGCCCACTGATGACAGCATCTCTGCTTTAAATAGAAAAATTTGTTTGCTTCAGGGAGTGCTTATACATCTTGCACTTATCAGCCGTGGGGTAAAGTGCAATACATGTAAGCAAGCACTGGAACCGAACACTATAATCTACAGCTTTTGCAGACTAAATGCTCTGAAAAAACATCACTAGATCACAAATTTTGTTTTGGGCCCATAAGTCTGATGTTCTTAATAGCACAGCTTCATCAACAAAATAAGCCCACTTTCACCAAAAATATAAGCCCACCTTTGCTTCAAGACTGGTTTTCATTTAGGCGATAGGTGCTATTGGAGAACAAGATGGGGGTTTTCTATGGCGAGGAATGTTTGTTTTCTAATTCTCTGGGATAAATGTGATGACTGAATCGTTATATCATAAAGATAGTAGAAGACATAAGTGTCACAAAACCCATTTTACTTCTTCACTAAGCCCAAAACCTGGTGATCTGAACAAACATCCTGCTTAAATACATACATAAGGGCTAGTGTGTTAAACTGTATGTCTAAACAGAGATTAGAAATACATTAAGAATTTGATTATTGTATTTTAAAACAGAGATTAAAATCAAGTTTAGTGAGCAGACTAACAACTCAAGCAGCAAATCAGAATCCACACGGACCAAAATTCTGAGCTTAAATGGGAACAGTGCAATACTGAATCTTCTTTGCTGCCCATGTGAAAAGGGCAACAATTTCTACTGTAGACAGATCAAAGAGACTTCAATAATAAAGAAATCTTAACTAATTATCCTATTTGAACTGAACCAATAAACATAGTGAGAATATCAGGGTATTAGAAAATAGCAATAACTTTTTTAGGAAATATTTAGGTTAAAGAGGTCAAATGAAACCCTAGATTTAGGCATAAGAGACATGTAACAACTGGCTTGACATCTTTAAGAGATGCTATGAAAATGGTCATAAAAGAAATAACATAACTTTCATAAAAGGAAGTCACCCTTACAGACCTACTAGAATTCTCTGAGGGGTCCAAGAGCTGAAGGAACAAAGATCATTCATTTCACACAATCCAGCAGTTTTTTCTAAAATACCTTCACAACTTGCTCAGGAAAGGTTTTGAAAGGAACCAAACAGCCCTCTTATAAAAGGGATGTCACTGCACAGATAAATAATTGATTGGGAGGTAGGGAAGTAAAGTGCAGGAGTGGAGAAGGGCCACTGGGTAATTTTCACTTTGATTTGTTGTGTTTAACACTTGGAAAACAGGGTGAGGAACAGAGGGATGAGGTTTTCTACTAAAATTATTTTTTTCAGAACAGAATGGATAAGAACAAATGAGAACAACTAAAGGTGAGAGACTTATGAAGTGAATGACTACACAATAAAACTTCAAGTAAAAGGCATCATATATGAAAAAATTCCATCTGGGAAAAAAAGAAGCATTTACTTCATGAAGAAAAAAGCAATTCTGAGACCACCTTGGAAATGTGATTATAAAATACAGCTCTGTGAGAAATGCCAACTTACTGTTTAGCATCAATCAAAACACCCAAATCAAGTCCTATGAAGTATTTCAAAAGACAGAGGGAAAAACATAATGTAATTATGCTTTATAATAAATCCCTGGTTTACCTGCCTTCTGAATAATTTGTGTAGCTTGGTTCCATCTCAAGATTTGTGCAGAAGTTCAGAGAGGTAACTTCAGGGCAAGAAGAATGATCAAGTTATGGAATATTTTCTCACTGGGAATGGCTAAGTGGACTGTACTTTTCCGCCTGCAAAAGAGCTGAATCCTAAACAGACAAGAGATTGAAGAGAATTGGCTTTCTCTCTCTCTTCTAAAAGTAGAATTTACTGTATTAAGATCCAAACTGAAGAGAAATAAAAGGAAATTATTCTGCTGGCAACATGCAGATGAAACAGAATTTTTGAGTGTCAGCTGTTTATCTGGGTTTACAAACAATCAGGATCTGTTCCTGCATGCAGTGAGAGTTACTTTGAGAATACCTAACTGTAGTGGTTTGGCCCAAAATACTCATTACTGTTTATCTTCTGTGAGATAAGAATTAGGAAAAATGCAAAGCAGGCATCAAACTTGAAAGAATATAAAGAAGTTTATTAACAGACCTAAAAGAAGGAAAAAAACAAAATTATACCACCTTCAGAACTCTCCTCCTCCCCCCACCTTCCTCCCTTCTTCCACTGACAATGTAAAAAGACAACCCTTAAGATGTTCAGTCTGTTTACCACTTCCATAATAACCTTGTTCAGTCCATTTAGAAAGAGAAGTCTCTTCTTGCTCATGCTATGAAAACATTATCACAATGAGACAGCCGCCCACTTCCAAATATTGTTCAGTCCATTTAGGAAGAGGAGTCTCTCTGTTTGCATGTGAGTCCCTTCCCCTGACTTGCAGCTTTTCCCACAACTGCTTTCGAGGGTCCACTCTTGAAGTTTTTGGGGTACAATTTTAAGGTTGAGCCGTTCAGAAACAAAAAACAGAGGCCCTTCTCCTTCCCTGGGAGCAAAGGGTCTTCCTCATCTTCATCGTTAGGACTACCTCTGGGAGCATCTCTAGGAATCGAGGTTTTTCTCCTTTCCCATTTGGAGCAAAAGTCCTCATCTGGTCCATCTCTCCCTGTCCACACTTCTCATGAAATTACAGCTGCGTCAGCATCTGCCTATCTCAGCACAGGTGCTTTTGCTTACGAGTTGAACACTCCACCCCCCATATCTTCATGAAATTACAATGGGTACTCTGATATATCATAGCTTCACAACAGAATTTCAGCTTTAAGCATCTCCTCTCTCTCTTCCCTCAGGTTTTCAGCTCTTCACAGCACTAAAAGGGTTAATCTCACCTCGGCCTTGCAGCTTTGCAGCTGGAATGTTGAATTTTTCTTATCGAAGTGGAGAGGGGGGAGAGCTGAGCCACTCCGGCTGCCCACGGCAAGGCAGTGGGGGGGGGGGGGGGGGGGGGGGGTGCGTTGCATGGGTGGAACAGGTCCATCGACTCCAGGATGGCCGTGGCTCGGCCCGGCCTGGCCCAAGCAGGCCCAAGCAGGGCCGCATGGGGCCCACAGCCACCTGTCTCAGCGCCGGAAACGAGAGAGAGCTTGGGGGGGGAGTTTGTCTATTCTTAAGTGTTTATCACAGAGGCAGTCACAACTTTGAGTGGCTTAAAGAATTGTCCATATTCAAACTGGCCAGCTGATAGGTTCTGTCAGGTCCCAGAGGAAACTGTAAGCACCCCTTAGCAAGGACATCCCTTCCGGGACTATGCTTGCTAACCTATGACACTAACTCAGAAATGCAGATGTGGGTTTAACAACATGTGTGAGTGACTGTCTGAGGCGTTTGCATGTATAGGACATATTTGTCAGGGAAAGGGCTGAGAAGAAGCAAGTGGAAGAGGGAAACCTAGATATATGTTTTGGAATGAGTTATAGTTGCTTGCAAAAAGCACACATTCATAGAATCAACAACATGTCAATAGCTCCTAAAAGAATCTTCCTCATTCATCCCATGTTAATATCCCCTCAGGAAAGAATTTCCATTCTTCTTTTATCAATTTTGAAAGTTGCAAATTCACCAGATGAAACAAAAATCCTGTCAAAGTCAGTGTCAGCCCACATACTATTCTAAATTTTGAACAAGCAGCAGAACTTTATATCTTGAAGTTCCATCTTCTTTAAAATTCTTGCTTTTCTCCTATTCTCAAATCAGAAAAGGAATTAATTGCATTTCTGAGAAAGTCAGCTCGTTTTCTCCTCAAAGGTAAGCACAAGGGAACAGACAATATTGGTGAGAACGCTCAGACAACTCCAAGAGCAAGGAAGTATCACGCAGATGTGAGTCAAACAGAGAGACTGCGAGTCATGTCTGATGTCCCTTGCTCACCCACGGAATTTGCAAACTTCGATTTCATGTCATGTTAAATGAGTGATCTGTTAGTTTCGTAGAGCTCTTTTGGCAAAAGCGTGGTATATATTTTGTTCAATAAAAGTGTGTCTGCAGAGGAGAAATTTCCACTCCTGGGGAATTTCACTATTGCCATTTGGTTCCTCAGCAGCTTCAAGAGGGAACAAAACCAGAATTTGTGAATTGTAATATATAGGAAAGTCTTTTGCCAAGAAGTAGCTCTCAAAAATGGAGCAAAATCAGATGTTTTATTAGAGCTTGTTAACTTTGCTTGCTTTTTGCAATGCAGATTTCCCTGTGGTATAACCAAAACCAAATATTTGGGTCACTTTAGCCAAGGCAGCAGGTTCAGATACCATATGTCTGATATTGGTTCATTTGTGGAGATAGGGCTTGGCAAGTCATTCCATCATGCCTTGAAGGTGGTCCATGCAACATTGGACAACTTACTGTGCTAGCACCCAGTGCTAAAACAGTCATCAGGGAAAAACATAGAGGGAAAAGATCTGCTTATCCCTATGGTGAGAATTGTAACAGCGAGTTTAGACCCCAGAAAGAAACAGCAAGGGTTTCAGCAGGTTTTTTAGTACCCCCGCTTGCCTCAGCAATAGCACTGAAGCAATTGGATCGGGTAGGATGTTGGCTGAGTAAACAAGCCAATGCCACATCCATTGCAATCAGCGATATGCTGGCTGATGTCAACAGTGTTAGGCATGCTACCCTTCAAAATAGAGCAGCAATTTAATTCCTTTTACTGGCACATGAACATGGTTGCAAAGAATTTGAAGGATTGTGTTGTATGAATTTGTCTGACCACTCTGAATCCATGCACAAAATATAAAAAAACGAAAAGACCTAACATCTCAAATTCAAAGAGACAGTGGATTGTGGCTAGACTGTTTGAGGGATGGAGCTTTGCACCTTGGCTGAAGGAGCTTTGCAAGGAAGGTTTATATGTGTCAATGATTGTAGTGGGGATACTGATAGCTATGCATTGTATTCTTCAGTGCATGTGACGAATGATAGACAAAACTGTTAAAGAAGTCTTTGTCATACAAGAAAATGCTGAAGGAAAAGGGATCACAGGAAGTTCTCAGAATCTTTCACAGGCAATTACAGATGAAGGCTTTGAATTAAGGCCTTAGAATGGACGAGAGCTATTCGAACGATAAAAAACTAATGCTGGATTTGACCTATGTTCCTGAAATAGACCCGACCTTTCACAGCATTAAAATTGCTGTAGTGTAAAATAGCACTGCTTAGAGTAAGCAGAAGAAGCGCCTTTACTTAGAGGAGTTATGAAATACAGGGTAGTCGATGAGCGACAAAATCAAAAAGGTCTCTTTATAGTTGTACCGAGAGGGGGAATTGTGGGCAATCACAAAAGGTGAAAGGCTCTTAGGTGAGAGAAATAAAAACAGGCCTCAGGAAATAAAGCAAGGGATTTAGAATTCAGCTTTGCCTGGGAAAATTAGAAGAAGATACAGTTATAGGCAGCAAGGACACTAAAAGACAATGGTTAGAGTCTTTAGGATTGGCCTAGATGGATATTGAAGTTGCAAAAAGTATGCTTAGGTAGGTAGATAATTTTAAGCTTAACAATTGGATATTGTGTGTTATTATATAAGGCATAAAAAGTGACTGTGTACAATAGATGTATGTGCTTTATTAAGGATTGGTTAAGACAGATATCTGTAACTTTTAGAAGCATGCTATTGGCCAAAAAGCTTTTAAGAATGTTTTGCAACCAAGAAATCTTGGGATGTCTCTGTGACAGGGTGAGCTCTGTACCAACTTTGTTTCAACTCTGCATGTGAGACTGATAAACTAATAAAAGCTCCTGGAACGCTTGTTTGAGCCCCCCGTCCCCTTTGTTGGAGATTGCCGGCAAGTGGTGGGGTTGGCGGTTTATCTTCTTTGACTTCCTCTTACTCTAGACTGATTGATTACTATTTTATATTGATCTCTGTATAAAATGTTTACTCAGAACCATTTCTACCAAATTTTCACAGAAGTGTTTCAGATATGACATAGCTGCCAGCCTAAAATGTGCAGTTATTAACTGCATAGGCTTAGAATCATATTTAAGTACAAGACAGCTAACCTTCTAAATTTCCATTTTCTTTTCTTTACCTTTGGATTTTTCAGCTGGGGAACTGATCACACAAGCACAAACACATGGGAGTTTTCTATTAAATGTTATTCATGTTTATATCCAGGAAATGCGCCTATATTGCCATCTGAAAGATCTGAAGAAACATTTTCATAAACACACAACCAATATAAGATTTCATTTGTCTTTCAATTGACTTTGAAAAACAATATTTAACATATCATGCCCCTCTTCAAGGTATAGTTGAAGACAACCTCCAACAGCAAACGCAGTTATAATTCTTATTTTCAAATGTTTCTATAGTAGCTTTTTTCCTCCTTTATTTAAAATATTTAATTCCTTTCTGAAATTATTTCATTCTTCTATGACACAAAATATTTTAAACTTTTTGCCAGACAATTATGGTGTTATGATCCGGTTTAAATCTAGAAAAGCACAGAAAGCTAAGTCTCTGTGCATAAACTGGAAAGAACTTAGAAGGTTCAAAATATTTCCAGAAACAAGATTAAAACTAAATGAGATTAAATGTTGATGCCAAAATATTGATGTATTTTATTTAATAGTAGAGGCAAAGAAAAGGAAAGAGAAAAGAAAGAAAGAAAGAAATAGAAAGGGAAGTGTGCGTGGGGGCTGGGGGAACTGGGAGAGGTGACAGGGGTTAGGGGGAAGCATATCACCCATCCGAGGGTCCCAACGATGTCTCATTGTTCCCCTCCATCTGGTCTGCTGGTGGTGAGGGTCCCCCGTCGCTGCCATGGCCACGCTGCCATGTACTGCCACACCTCCACACACCAAAGAGTACAGAATCCCGTGGATTAATACACGCTGTGGGCCAGGTGGGAACGCCCACGTGTCTTGTCTTGCAGGGGCCAGCTTGACACTGTCCTTTGCAACACTGAGGGTGTGTTGCATCATCTCTGGTGCTCTGGTGCAGGGTCTGGGGACCCCTTTGATGGGCCATGTCACTCCCTTCTGCTGTGGATAAGCTTCCTCCCCCTCAGTGAGGACCCCTGAGCTGGGCTCCTCTGCACAGTGGAGGATGGGCTTTCACTGCACCTCTGACCAGAGGCTTTTCCAAGATACCCAGAGCCTCTCCTCCCTCCACCCTTTGGTGCAAGGGTCTGTTCGAGCCTGGCAGCTGATAGCCCTGGGGCTGTGGTCTCCACCTTGGAGGTGTTAAGCCTGTGCTCAGTGAATGTCCCCAGCCCTGAGTTGTTCCTTTATCTTATCTTCATTAGTGAGCGGTGTAAGGCCTCAGTCAGGGCCCCATTCAGGGTGTGGTAGTCTTCTCTGCAGCTTCTCTAATACAGTTTTAAAAGTCCTTTAAGAAAATATTTAAGTCATAAACTATAATATTTCAGTCTCTGACACATGGCACTTCTCAATGTTATGAGTCTCAAACACATTTCATGTTGGGAAGTTAGAAAATTCCACTGCCATAATTGAAGGGAGGAACCTGTAATGAATCAATTATATTTCTCTGATCAATGTTTTCCTTATAAAACTACATGAAACTTTTCAGTCTTAACCCAAAGATGACTTTTCCAGTTCTTAAAAAATGCCGTATCTAGGAAAAAGTTGGTTACAATACTGAAAATACCCTAAAATTAAATACACAAAGCTCTACAAGAGCAAGCTGTGCCTTGGACTCCTACATCAGAATGTTCATGTTCGGAATAGAAGTGTGCATATGCATGCATGTGCTTGTGTGTTTTACTGATTAGCTACACACAACTTTTATCCTCCATTGAATCTAGCACAGGGAGAAGATACTAAAATAACATTTATTTTAAGCAAAGTCATCCAACAAGCCATTTTTGCACAATACATACTGGGCTACAATATTGTATGGCAAACATTTTTATAATTTAAGTGCTGCACAGCAATGCACAACCCACCAAATAGGAAAAACGTAGGTGGCCTACAATTGAGTACAATAAAGAGTTGAAAGGAATAGTGAAAAAGCCTGGAAGACAGCATTATTCAGAAATCATTGTAGATTTTCCTTGTTAGTAATTATGAGGATCGTCTCTCAAGTTCTCATTTTATGATGGTCAATAGATCACAGAAATAATAGATTCATATTAATATGATATATTTACAAGTAGCTGTATATACAATTATTAAGTTAACACTAGTGCATTATAAATAACCATAAAAATAAGAAAAAATATTCCAACTTGATGCTGTCATAACTTTTTTTTTTCCACAAAAACAAGTAATTATTTCTGTCTAGGGTTCCATTTTAACCAACAGTTTTCTAGATATGACATATTCCAGGGATCAAAAATTTCTGCCTTGTGAACTTAATAAAGATTATTACACTGAGGTTTTTCCCTTGTCCTGCAAAGTGAAACTTAAAAGAATCAGAAGTAAATAAAGAAAAAGATGAAAACTCCACGTCTTGATAGGTGCATGGGGATGGCAAAACTTGAAGCTAAAATCACTAGCCTAAGGATATTCTGCTTGATATTATAATGTATATTTTAGATTATATCCACTTGTTATAAAATATCAACCAAGGGAAAAGTTAGCTAACAGAGAAAAGGGGAAATTCTAGACTTTAGTTAGTTTCCCCAAAGGCATAAAATTTTCTCTGAAGTATAAACTTTATATAATGTAGATACTGAATTTGTCAAGTCAAATGATATGAATTTTTCTGCTTATTGATAGCATATTGTGTGAGGGGTCTTCTCCTGTTTTATATCTGACAGTTAAAATCTGTTTGATGTGGGGAAGAAAAAGAAAGACAGATGTTTAGCAATAAAGGGTGAGACAGACAATAAGAGTTTACTAAGTTGAACACTAAAAAAAAATTTAAAGTTCCAAATAAAACTTAATGCCCTATAAGCCTATCAAGCACAGCTTCTATGCTAAGGTTCTTTCATTTGTCCAGTGACTTGTTTGTGGTGCTGCACAGTACTCAGAACTCTCTAAATCCCTGTCCTTAAGGGCAAGTTAGGCAAATTCAAGAACAGCAGTTGTTTGCTTCTGTTCCACATTTAATCTCTTCTCAAGGTATGATGTTTCTATCTTGTAACTTCTGCTCACACTGAAATTTTTGTGTGCAGTAGATATGGAGTGTTAACCAACTCCATCCCAGAACATTTTGTGATGCAAAAGAAAAATGAAGTGGGTTTTCAAATACTGAGTTTCCATATTAACTGAAAACATATTATTAATTTATTGCAGGTCCTGCCAGAGTGCATGGAGGGATGGCAGAAAACAAAGGAATAGAAACAATTGAACTTAAAGTTTCACCTTTTAATAGAAAACTTATTTTTTTTTAGTCAGTTTTAAAGAACACAGATTGGTCCTATTTTGCATCAGATTTCCATAATAATTAAACAAGAATATTACAGAAAAACAGCCTGATCACATTTCATTATAGAAAAGTCAAAGAGAGTTAAGTTAAAGTCAAAATTAGAACTGTCATAAAGACATGAAGGAAACTGTCCTTTGATCAATTTTTCCATTAGAGTTCTGGGTTATTTAAGTTGCATAATAAAGGCCAAATACCAAACCACCCCAATTAACATTGTAACATTTTTCTTAATTGCAATTTGGCACTCTATTTCTGAAATAGAAGGTGAATTCTTCTTTCTTTTTTCCTTCTTCTCCCAGTATGGTCACTCTGAGGCTATGGCAGCAAATCTGTTATAAATTGTCTGCAAGTAGCTGTGCTGTCCTGAAAACAGCATAGGAGAAGAATTGTTTCTGAAAGTTCATTCTCTGATTTCCTTTTGCTCTGGGCAGGTAGTAAATTTGCTGTGACCTCTAGTGGCTCCAATTATGATGTTAGTTTAGCTATGCTTGTTTTGTGATTTGGGTCAGAGTGGCATTATGCCTCAACTCCATTTTCTCTGCCTCTCCTGTTGACTGCAGTGTGTGGATAGAAGCCATTCTTTTAAGCACCCTGTTCACAAGGTGTAAAGAATTCAGCCTCTTCATAGGTGGCTTTAAGGGTATGTAAATTAAACGGCAGTGTAGCGGGTTTGGTTTGTAACCAGGCAGAAACACCAATTTAGTGTAGTGGTTTGGTCCAAGATACTCATTACTGTTTACCTTCTGTAACTGTGAGATAAGAATTAGGAGAAATGCAAAGCAGGCACCAAACTTGGAAGAATATAAAGAAGCTTATTAACAGACCTAAAAGAAGAGAAAAAAAAAAATCATACTACACCTTCAGAACACTTCTCCTCCCTCCGCCCCCCTTCTCCCTTCTCCCACTGACAATGTAGAAAGACAACCCTTGAGATGTTCAGTCTTTTTACCACTTCCATAATAACCTTGTTCAGTCCATTTAGGAAGAGGAGTGTCTCTTGCCCATGCTATGAAAACATTATCACAACGAGACAGCCGCCTGGGTTGGTTCTCTGCTCGCATGTGAGTCCCTTCCCCCGACTTGCAGCTTTTCCCACAACTGCTTTCAAGAGTCCACTCTTGAATCACTGGGGTATAAATTTAAGGTTGAGCTGTTCAGAAACAAAAGTTCTCTTCACCCATCTCTGGGAGCATTTCATCTCTAAGAACAGAGGCCCTTCTCCTTCCCTGGGACCAAAGGGTCCTCCTCATCTTCATCTTTAGGACTATCTCTGGAAGCATCTCTAGGAACTAAGGCCTTCTCCTTTTCCATTTGGAGCAAAAGTCCTCATCGCTTCCATCTCTCCCTGTCCAAACTTCTCATGAAATTACAGCTGCGTCAGCATCTGCCTATCTCAGCGCAGGTGCTTTTGCTCATGAGTCCAAGTTGAACACTCCACCCCCCATGCCTTCATGAAATTACAACGGCTACTCTGATATATCATAGCTTCACAACAGACTTTCAGCTTTAAGCATCTCCCCTTTCTTCTCCCTCCCTCCTCCCTGAAAACTCCCTGAAGAGTTTTCAGCTCTTCACAGCACTAAAAGGGTTAATCTCACCTCGGCCTTGCAGCTGGAATGTTGCTTATCACTGTTGGTCACATGATCTTTTGCCAGACAGCAGGGCAGCTTCAGCTGAATCTGGGCCGCACTGGAGAGGGGGGGGAGCCGAGCCGCTCCGGCTGCCCACAGCAGGGCTGTGGGGGTGGTTCCGCAGGTGGAACAGGGCCCATTGGCTCCAGGATGGCCGTGGCTGGGCCCGGCCTGGCCCACTGGCCCCCGCACAGGGCCCGCAGCCACCTGTCCCACCACCGGAAACGAGACAGAGACTCTGCCTCGGGGTTTCCCATTCTTAAGTGTGGTTCACAGAGGTAGTCACAAGTCTAAGTGGCTTAAAGAATTGTCCGTATTCAAACTGGCCACTGATAGGTTCTGTTAGGTCACAGAGGAAGCTGTAAGCATCCCTTTGCACGGATATCCCTTCCGGGACTATGCTTGCTAACCCATGACAGGCAGTAGAAATGTTAAGAATTGTGTGGGAGCTAGGAGACAGTGTACATATTCACAGCACTGGCACACCAGTGTCTCTTTTTACTGTCACTGTCAAGCAATGCACTTTTCCATAGGGGTGAAGACAAAAAGTATTAGCTACAATGAAGACATGAAAGCAATAAAAGTACAGTAGGACTTTTCAGTATTGCCTGCAAGTTTATAAAACATTACTTCTAGTACTAAGTCCAAATACATCATAACTCTGACAGGGTTACCCAAGCAGTAGGAATATATGAGAAAAATTGGAACACTCTTTTCTGACATGTACAAAAAAGGATCCCTGCAGGAGTACTTTCAGATCCACTAGTGCAATTCTTTACTAATGGAAAATGTGCTGTTTTACCTTGAATTTGCAAGACATGAGCAAAATTTTAAGAGGGAATTCTGTGTTTTGAGGAAGGAAGCTTAAAAATATCAATTCACTGCAGGACTGAAGAATAAGGAGATACTGTTTAATATTGACTGCTTGGTGGAGGAGGAATTGGTTGGATGGTCATATCCAGGGCATAGTGGTCAATGTTGCAATGTCCCAATGTACATCAGTGATATGTGGTATCTGTCAGGGGTCGGTACTGGGACCAGAACTGATGATGACTTCATCAGTGGCATTAGGAGTGGGATAGAGCACAGCCTCAGCAAGTTTGCAGATGATACCGAGCTGAGAGGTGCAGGTGACAAGCCTGATGGATGGGATGCCATTCAGAGGCACCTGGACAAGCTTGAGAAGTGGGCACATGGGAATCTCTTGAGGTTTAGCAAGGTGCTGCTCCTGGGTTGGGGTAACCCCTGGTATCAATAGGGGCTGGGAAACGAACAGATCAAGAGCGGCCCTGCTGAGAAGAACTTGGGGATGAGAGTGGAGGAGAGGCCGGTCATGACTTGGCAATATGCACTCACAGCCCAGAAAGCCCAGTGTCTCCTGGGCTGCATCCAAAGCAGAGTGACCTGAAGGGTGAGGGAAGGGATTCTGCCCCTCTGCTCTGCTCTGGTGAGACCCTACCTGCAGTGCTGCATCCAGCTCTGGGAGCCCCAGCACAGGAAGGATGTGGATCTGAAAGAGAAAGTCCAGACAAGGGCTGCAAAGACAATTAGGAGGCTGGAGCACCTCTCCTACAAGGAAATGTTAAGAGAATTGGGATTGTTAAGCCTTGAGAAGGCCTCAGTGTGACCTAATTTCATCCATCCAGTACTTAAAGGCCTCAGTGTGACCTAATTTCATCCATCCAGTACTTACAATTAGGAGGCTGGAGCACCTCTCCTACAAGGAAATGTTAAGAGAATTGGGATTGTTAAGCCTTGAGATGGCCTCAGTGTGACCTAATTTCATCCATCCAGTACTTAAAGGAGGCCTATAAGAAAGATGGGGACAAACATTTTAGCAGGGCCTGTTTTGACAGCACCAGAGGTAATGGTTTTAAACTAAAACATAGGTTAGATATAAGGAAGTTTTTTTACAGAGAGAGTGGTAAAACACTGAAACAGGTTGCCCGGACAAATGCCCTATCCCTGGTCACTGTGGATCAGTTGGACTAGATGAGTTTTAAGGTTCCCTTCCTGTGCAACTATTCTATGAATCTAAGATTTTTAGAACCATTAATGAATATAATTCAGAATTTTAAAAGACCATTCAAATTTACTGATTTATGTTAGTGGCCCTTCCATTTTTTTCTTGCTGTATCAAATGCTTGGAGATGCCTGTGACTTCCATAATGCCACTGTTTAGTTGCATTTTCACCATTTTTTAACCAGAAGTTTCATGTTACTCAATTTTATGCACCTCACTGAACCACCCAGATATTCCAGGCTCCCCACACGGTCAGTAAAAAATGGTTAGTCTTACCTATAAAATTATATGGAGCAAAACCCTGGAACTGCTCTTCTTCTCTTAGCTGTCTGTTGTGATAAATATGTCAGATTGAGGATTCTCTGCGTGTATTTATTCTTCCTGCAAGTATTTACAATCAAGCAGATTGTGTGGGACAAAATCCCCTGGTAACAATGTCTACCTTTTTTTCTAGGAGAAGGTCCCATTTCTATTTGCTTAGAAAGCAGCTCAATTTAATATGGATTGACATCTTTAAAGTCTCTTGTGATGCCATCCTTCCAGGAGACTTTTTTTTAAGTATTTGAGTTTAAGAAAGTTTTATCTGAGCCATTCTTCTGAAGAAATTTTTTCACATCCAGAAACAGAATTAGTCCTACAGGAGACAAGGATTTTTACTATGTCCAAGAAAATAAAAGATTGTATTTTTAAAAGATGTACAACTAAAATACTTGGATGAGTTTGTGTATCATAGTATGTGTTTTATAATATCAAGCAATAGATGGATCTTATACAAAACCACTATTGGTTACAGTTAGTTACACTACAAAAATTAATGAAGCTAATGAACCCATTTCCGCTGTTGAAAACTAAAGAAAATCTGTGTATTCCAATAGAACTGAATATACAATTATCAAGAAACTGAATATATTTGGATTTTTGACTATGAAAGTGGGTGCAGTTATTAATCAGAGGTTCATCTGAATCAGATATTTGGTCCTGAGGCACAGATAGTCTCTTTGAAAATGTCCTGTTCTGATACCTGCAATCTCTCTCCCAACAGATGGTTCTCTTTTTTTCTTTTTTTTTTCTCCTCTTTCTTTTTTTTTTTTTTTTTTAATAAATGGTCACTGAATTTTGGAACAATCTTTGATTGGAAGAGCTCCCCACAGCTGATAAACAAACCTCCCAAATGGCTGCCAGTGGTGTGGCAAGGCTGCCTCACTCATTGTTCAGTGCCAGCCTGAAAGACCTCACTCTCACCCATTTCCTTCAGCACTTGCTTTCAGTGGCAGTGACAGATGCAGTGTTGCTTCTCACATGTTTAGTGGATGATCTGTATATTCTGTTAACACCTCTGGGTCACCAGAGGAGTGAGGATGCTAAGAGGAAGGTCCAGCAACATAACAAACACATTTTTCTTACTGTTACCTCATGTTGTACTGTCAGTTGTAGAAGTATTTGAACTTTTCCAGTACTCTGCTTTCTCATCAACTTCCTTTGACTCTTAGCAACAATCAAAAACTGTTCAGATCTAGGCTGAACAGAAATGTCAACATCTTGCTGCAGTTTTTCCATCTCTATATGATTTTATAGGTTTTTTTTATTTCTCATGTTGTTTCCTTGAGTCTGATATAATCTGGGAGTAACTGAAAAACATACAGATTTTCTTCCACTTTTATAGGTGTTGATAGCTCAATTTTATTACCTGCTGCCTGGTTCCCACATTATTGCCAACATATTTGGGTTTTTTTCTGTCTGGTTTCTTTATTCCAGACTTCATTCATGGTGTAACAAAAAAATTCTCTCTTACTACAGAACACAGATAAAACAAGCATGCATAGTTCCTAGCCTAAGAAAATCGTGAGGAAGGAAACCTAAGGAATGTGGCTGATATTCCCGGAGAGACGGCGAAAGACATAAATCCGGGTCAGCTGATATGGCCGAAGCAGAGCTGAGCCACCTTTAATGCCAAAAACCCACCTTTTATAGCATGGATTGCAAAAGAGAAATTGCATGATTGGCCCTTGGCTAGCCACCCACCACAGTGAGTGGCTGATCAGTATAACCACGCATTTCAAAGTATTATTCTCCCAAGACTGAAAACAATTCCACTGTTCTCACAACAGCCTGCACATGCAGAAATGATTTACATTCTCTCAACCTGCTGTCCATCTAGTTCACATGAGAACGAAAGCTTTCAGAGAGAAGCTGTGAGAAGCTGCATTTCTCTGTTTCTCAGCTAAAGCATGAGAAAGGAAAAACTTCACAAATGCTTCAGCAGCTAGAAAATTCCTCTGCTCCTGCCTTTTAGCATCCACAAAGGAAGAAAAAAAATTCTCTGACTTAACTGAAATTTGTAACAGCTGCCCATTGGCAAGATAGTTTGTATTCTTACAGTCTGAAAATTCGTCCTCCATGATGTGTTAGCCTTTGGGTAAGAAACCTAATGTTTTCTAGTCTACTAGAAAAAAAGTAGACAAATCATTTCAATAGACACAACTTTTAACGTCCATATTCATATCACCAGCTGAATTTTACTACTTGCTTGCACCTCCTTAAACTCTACGTTACTTTGGAACATATGTAAACATTTGAGCAACAAATTTGTTTGGAGGCTGCCTCTTGAGTGATTGAGTATTACTGAATACTAGGGGAAAATTATGAAAAGGAAGCACAATGTATTAAAAGAATGACCCTTTTTAAACACCTGTAGAACCATTACTGAAATATTCCAAGTAATTCTAGGCTTGGTAATTTAGTAAAACTCAGAAAAATCTTGTGACATGATCAGAAGAGATTACGCTGAGCAGTGGAGATGCGAAGTAATTCATCCTACAAAATTACCAACCTGAAACATTTCCATTGATATTAGTATAATATCTTCTAGACAAAAAAGAAATTAAGCTTTAATACATTGCAAATATAATCAGCACTTAATGTGCTGTAGCAATTCTTAGTCCTCACGAAAATTGTTAAGTCTGAGGAGATGATAGTTCGAAGTTATTCCCCAAAGCAGTTATAAAAAATTTGCCCAAACTATTCACTCAGTACTTTTTTCCTCCACCTCCTCTATGTCATTGTTAAAAGGAAGGACAGAAGAATCAGATTGCCATTGGAACATTGATCAATAGAGCCCATTGTGGAAAAAAACATAGATAACCAAAACTTCAGCTTAAAAACTGTCAAATTCTTGTAAACTGGAGAAAATTATGGAAAAAGAAAACAAAACAAAAACTAAAAACCCCATAGTGTTGTTGCACTAACCTAAAGGAAATTTTTCAATTTTAACCAAAAAGTAATTCAAGGTGTCTGAGCTTTCCTGGCTTTCTCTTTTGGTCTTGGCTCCTTTAGACTGTCTCACCACTTGATGCCTCTCTGGATCAGCAACAGAGTTGAGCTCTTTCTGTCTTTCCCTCATATTTTTTTCTCCACCCCACATGAAAAAACTCAGCTAATGCATTAGAAACTCCTTTAAGAATGAAAAAGAAAGCACCAGGAAGGTAAAGAATGGAAGCAATAATTACAAGTTTATTTTATGTAAGCCAGGTACAGACGCTGTAGTTTTAAAGTGCAGGTCTGGGTGCTGATAGCTACCACTGCAGGAAGAAAGTGCAGCACCTGAACCAAAGCTGTTAGAAGAGGAATTTTGTCTATAATTGTTCAATAGCTCAAGGAGGTGAACCAACTTACCTTTTAGAATTAACTTTTAGGAGCTTACATCTACAGTAAATTAGCTGACAGCTGCCATTGGCAAACGGTTAGGAGGGAGAATTACTAAGTAGCTTACAGTGGCAAAATGCCAAGGAAAAATCATTATAGGCAATGCTGTGGAAGGGCTGCTAATGCACACAAGATGACTTTAAATAGACTGCAGTTTACAAGGGGTTTGATAATTTAAAACAAGTATACCTCTTTCATGCCAAAGCTGAGCAATTGCTTATCTTACAGTAGACTGCATGAAATGTTACCACTCTGTACTACAAATCAGAAGTTAGAGGATTCCCATGAAAAATGGAAACATTTACTGTGCTCACAGGGTTTCTCATTTATATGAAAAATAACTTATCTGTGTCAGCTTGCATGAATGGACTGCCAAAATAAAACTCAGCATTTCCTGAGTATTTAATCTAGCTATCTTCAGCTGGGATTACACAGACAGCTATGTTCAATTTTTATTTTTTCAACAAGGAAAGAAATAAAAAGATAGTTTAAACAGGACAGGTTTTTCTTCCTTTCCCCTTGAGTAATTTGTATATTGGATTGGTAATTCTCATTATATTCACTTGTGAAAAACTACAGCCAAAAGAAGCACCAAAGTTGCTACGGCTCCCTGTGTGTCAAGAAGAAAAGCCAATACATTTTGTTTTCATATAATTTAGTCCCCATCACAATAGGTAAGAATAATGTTTAATACTAAATGCCTACATTCAACATGACTGACTACATTATTTCTTGTCTAGTACATGAGCTTCCTAATAACTTTTCTTCCTCTTCAGAATATTCTGAAAGGTCCCTCACTTCAATTAAGATTCTAAAGCTACTAAGGTAAATACAAAGAAAGAAAGTGTGTCACATGTCCAAATACATTTATACATGCACCAGTAGGCATTTGTGAAAAAGAGATACTATAGATTCAACAGCAGCAGAGAATACATGGATACAGCTAAGAACGAGGGCCTGATTTTTAACAAGGTGTTGTTAATACAAAAGAGTGTTACTTCCTCCTATTAGTATTTACATTTATGCTGTATTCTCTTAGGTTATTTTAATGGAAAGGCAAAAACCCCCAAAACCCTATAAAGAAACTTTCAGACTCCCTGTCCTTGAATTCTTTGCATAAGGTCCCAGCTCCCTGTGAAGCCTTATGACTGCATATGGAGCAAACAATTGAGAATTGTCAGTTCCTGACTGCAGTGCAAGGAAAAAGTAACAGAACAACTAAGTACAATAGTACTGCTTCACTACAACTTTTCCCTTGGGAAAACAACTACCACAGAAGGGCAGTGGAGTCACAGACCCCACATCACCTTGTGTACACATTTTTTTTAAGCACTGCAGATACAGTGGACTCAGTTGCTACTACCCCCTCACTAGTCTAAGCTTTGCTTTTCAATTTGTTAGATACTGAAGTGCCTAAATACAAAGGATACAGAATCCCTAAATCTCAGCAAAATAGGCACAGACCCATAAATCTATTCTCTTGATTCAAAGACATGTTGCCACCTTTGCTTTTCAGGATTTGAATGTTTAACATTTTTTTCCCCTCACCGCTATTTTCTGTTAAAGAAACCATATAATCAAAACTTTGAAATTTTGTTGGTAATTTATTCAGAATTGTGCCATGAATATTCAAATCTGGAGAAGAAAGCACTCCTAGGAGACATTTTGTTTCCCTCTAAAATTCATAAATGTTAATTTTCCTTGAAGTACTTATTTTAAGTCAAATTAAATTATTCTGAGAGTCAGGCACAACACAGAAAAAAAAGTAGCCAAATCAGGCTTCTGTTATACAGTTACTTCTCTCTCAAAATACCTATTACATGTCTAAAGAGAAAATGCAAAAGCAATAAAAAGAAGGAAAACTCTAATATAGAGAGAACAAAAGTGCGGAAATTAATAGAAAGAAGAGTTTAAAAACGTTTTCAGAGAAAAAAGATGACAGCTTTACAGAAAAAGGGGATTGCAGGCTACGATGATACACAATACACCTTGCATGTGGAACAAATACTATTTTTGTCACACATCACCTGGATCAAATTAAGATTAAGGATGACACGTATGGTCATGCAATATTTCTTGTTTGGGGAAGACTGTCAGAATAAAACTCT
This sequence comes from Aphelocoma coerulescens, assembly GCF_041296385.1. Classification (NCBI taxonomy): domain Eukaryota; kingdom Metazoa; phylum Chordata; class Aves; order Passeriformes; family Corvidae; genus Aphelocoma; species Aphelocoma coerulescens. The sequence continues at coordinate 88,742,338 of NC_091015.1, forward strand.
GTGTTGTTAAGTAGATGATAAGGTTCATACCTGTTAACTCTAGTTCACATATTCTAATATTTTTATAGATACTCCAATTAACAAACCTAAGAGGCATATTCTTGTATGGAGTCTCAAGAATACTTTGCTTTTTCAAAGAATAAAATATATAAACATTATGGGAATTCTCAATATAGGCGTTATCTATGAGTTTCCAAAGCATGAAACATCATAGAAATGTATATCTAACCAATTTTTTTCAGAAAAAGGTAGAAGCAGGCAACATGAGTCTGACTGTCATTTCAGGGATTCATCATTTTCTTCCAAATTGCAAAGACATTAGGATTCCCTGGAGTTCTCTAAAGCCAAAAAAATATGAAGAGTCATATCAGGCAGTAAAAGGTGTAAAGGCCACGTGCAATAATGACTGAGTTATTAAGGCTGGAATAGTTAATAGGAGTGTGATACTGAGAGCCATTTCCAAGCAAAAATCTCTGGCTAGATGCAAAACCTTCCTTGAAGTCTTTAAGAAAGAGTAAGCTGCTCAACGTGCAATTTATTTCTATTACCTTTCCAACAGATTTGACTTTCTTTCTGGGTTTTCAGTCACTAAGTATAAAACATTTAGAGAACAAACACACACAAATAAACCAAACAGCCGTGTGAGGCTTTCCCAAGACCCACTCAAAATGTAGTATTAATAAACTGTAAAGGATGACTGAAAGAGGATAAACCAAATACTAAACTGAAAGAAGATGGATTTAGGTTATATATAGAAATTTTTTACTGTGAGGGCTTTGAGGCATTGGAACAGGTTGCTCAAATGAGCTGTGGATGTCCCTGGAAGAGTTCAAAGTCAGGTTGGATGGGAGTTTGAGCAACTTTTTGGGAGGGTCTAGTGCCTTTCATGTGGAAGAAAATTTGGAACTAAATGGTCTTTAATGCCCCTTCCAACCCAAATCACTCTATGATTCTATGTTGCTCAAGACAAACAAAATAAAAAGAATGTGTCTGTCACAGTTTCCACTAAAAGACATTTCTTCAATATCCTTTTATGAACAGTTGTAATGTTTTTCTGTTCATTTTAATATTATATTTAAAGACATACAATACCTTTACAATTGTGTTTTGACTGAGGTGGAAAACAGCGACATTTTTTAAAATTATGAGTTTTCCACTGAGTTTCTGGTGGTTCAGAAAGACTGTTTGATGCTTGTAGCAAAAGTACAAAAACTATGCATGCATATTACAGGCATTTTCCTCAATATTGGGATAATTGTAATGAAATAAGAACACAACCCAGGGTGCAGAAAGAGCAGTACCTGTGACACTAGTTTTGGACTGAACTAAAGAGCATGGTGCCATTTAGAGCAGCAATATTCCTGGGGACATAAGTCCTTTCCAGACCTAGACCTGCCACACCACTGACAGCATTCAGCTGCAGCCACAGCAATGGCAGCTATAACAGTGTGAGGGTCAGGGAGTAAGAGGATGAGGTCTTGATCACCAGATGACACTCGGCCCTTGCTTTCTTCCCTTTAATGAGGGCAGATCCATTGCCAGCTCGATAACTTCTTTCAGTTTCTGCGTCTTAATTTCCATATCACTCTTGCCCATCTGTCGTTATGATTTGCCTTGGAGATGTGTACAGTAGCACATGGCTGTTTCTATAAATAGCAAGGGTAGTATACTGGGTCCCTACTTAAAACTGAGTCTTGCATGGCTACTAAACTTTCACCAATCCTATAGTGATGCATGTAAATTCACACCAGGCTTCCGATATAATTTCAGATACATTCAAAGTTATTTGCAAAAATGTAATACATACCTAAACACACTGAGTCAGAAATCTACATTAAGAAACGTGTTACTAACAATATCTGTTTCTTCTGTGCAAATAGACATTCTGAGGATAATGGAATAAGTCTTGAATCATTTGTTGTCTGATACATCCAATATATTGAATAAATTTCAAACTGTGGTGATTTCTAAATCGGACAACAGCTGACAGATACAGTTACTGTAAAAGAAAAAGAAACCTATTAAAAATTATTCTGATTATTGTACTTTTTAAATTGTTATTAAAAGTACTGAAACTGTAGTATAAATGTAGTATAACAGGAATATAAATTTTTCAAGGGTAAGAAATTAATATAGTACCCCTATGGACAGATTAAGAATAAAGTTTATATCCAATTAATTTCTTTACCTTACAGGCATTACCTTAAAAAGAAACTGCAAATAAATTCAACTGAGTGAGACTGAAAATTTTACTGAAATATACTTAAGTAATTCCATATAGAATTCCACAAGATAAACTATTTTAAGGGGGGAAAGCATTAGTTTTTGTAGTATTTAAGAAACAAAACCTAGCAGATTTGGGCTTTGCACAGAGGTTTCTGCTCTACAGAAAATAAAATTTATAAACAGTCAGAAGTCAAATGAACCAAGCAACTATAAGATTGTATCAAAGGTTCTAGTAATATATTTGTTAATGTCATTTTCATCAATAAACTGTAAAAGAGAACCAAATATGTAAAGAAAATTCCTTGAAAACACAACACTTTTTCTTAATGCAACAATATGTTTGTGAAAAAATCACATCCCTGAATTTAAAGAAATTATGTGAAACATTGCTAGTTGTTATATTTTACAGTGCATTCTTTTGGATATTTATTCATTAAAACCAGAGAAAAAGCACTACAGACAGACTACTATAAGAAGCCTGTATTTTAAATAAAAACAGTATTATACATACTTCAACAAAAATATGGTTATCTACTTGCCCAAGGATATTTTCCTGACTTGACATCAATGGCTTCAATTTATTCCACTATTATATTTCATCCAACAATACTAATTTTGATGGGTTTTTCTTTTTCATGATTTAAAATCTTGCCAAATACACCAAATGTTATCTTTATTCCCTAGGATCATACATAATGCAAGTATGTGCTATATGAATTTGTGTTTGAGAATAAAATATACCTGAAATTACATCTGGAGTAACAGTTAACAGCAATTAATAATTTTAGGGTACTCAGTGTCCTCTATTTGTTTCCTTTTAAAGATGGAGCTTGAAAGCCTGCTGTCTCAGTTTAAGATCTAGGTAGCATAGAATTTTGTATTCATTCAGAATATGTGAACTTTTTAAAAGATTAATATGCCCTTTTTACTTGTTCATGTCATAAAAAATGAACAATTAAGCATATGGTGCCTAGGATTCTAATCTTTGTTATATCATTTTGCATTTGCTGTTTAGTAATAGCAGGAGAAAACAAATATGAGCAGTGAATTGTCAGGAGAGGCATGTGACAAATTCGTACTGTTGTAATTAAAACTGATAGTTAACTCTATCCTGTCTCTCTGTTGAATAAGATCCCACTGCAAAACCAGTGAAATGCACATAGAAGCACGCTTGGAAACAGAACGGCAGAAAGTGCATACTTTGGGATGAAAATAGTCCAGACTGAACATGTCTCCCTCACTATTTAGGGCATTTCTGTGGTATTCCAGATAAGAATACTTCTAAAGAGAGAGATGGGGAGACGAAGCCATACTTTTCTGGATTAGTCTTGTAGATAATTACAGACATAAAATGTTTTAAAGTCTATACATTGTGATATTATCTTTAGAAATAGACAACCCCTGCCTCTTCAACAATGGTAGCTCCAATTCTGTTTCTTTAAGAGAAGAATAATAGATTATGATAACATATAATAGCTATGATTACTATTCCATCTAGAATGCCTGTGGGAAAGAGACAATGAGTACACTGGGTGACAAGAAACAGTAGATAAAGCTAAGAATAAAACCAGCACAAATAGGGAAGGATAGCAATGTTATTAAAGTATACAGTCAGTTGCAATGTCAGCTAAATGACTGAATGATCAATCTTTAAAAATCAATTTGAAAAGGCACTTCTCCATACAATCCTTTAAAGTTCTAGGTAAAGGGAAATAAATCCCTCTTGGATTTTATCCTCAGTCTTTAGATTTTAACCGGCTCGATTTTCATTTATTAAAGCTACCTCTTTTTTTAACATGTTTAGTTTTATCAAACCTTATTGCTTATCTCTGAAATTTGTGTATTTTCATAGAAGAATTGAAAAAACTCTTAGCCACGTGGAAAAACTTCAGTATATTTTAATTTTAACTAGTTCGTACTCCTAAGTGTCAGTTTTAAAAGCTAACCACTTAGAGCTTCTTGGAATTTCGAGTGGAAACCACTTCAATGTTGCTTTGAAAAGTTCAGATAACATTCTGACACTCTAATTTCACTGTCTGCCAATGCTGATCATGAACTGTTTCCAGCTGACAACCCAGTCTAAATTATTTCTTCCTTTTTTCCCCTTTCCTTATGTGAATTTTCATCCAGATGATTGGACAGATCTGATGCATCTCTGAGCATATTTTGAAAAAGGCAAAAATGCTTTCTGCTTATCCAGAGCACTGTAACTCCTGACATTCCTTCCCATTACCCAATCTACTATATCTATCCATATGCCTGTCCAAAGAGTTTTAGGATAACCTAAAATGCAAGTCACCACAATTTGGATTGTTTCAAAACAAATCCAGCAACAATGCTGGATTCCAAAGGCTGAATCACCTAAAACATTTTCTCTACTGCGCACTCATTAAATAATAATTAGATACTAGAAACACAAGTGACACTGAGTCTTTAAAAATCCACAGCAAAATTCTGGCAGTGAGTAGCCCCATAGCAAGTTAAAAACATAGAAAAGTAAGTTTCTGGCAAAATGTTTTACTAGAGAAGCAACACTCCTGTTTTACAGAGGAGATGGAACCATGGAAGACAGTAAAAATTATCCAACACACATTTCTCTTTGAGGAGTCAGACATTTCCAAAGGACTACATTAGACTGGGAGAAATGCAAGCAGACTTTCAAAAAATTAGCCTTATATAAAAAAGATTATACTTTCCTGAGTGAAGAAAACTACACCAGTATTAAATCAGTCCAATGTTGTTTAAATCAAGATAATTATTTAATGAATACCACTGTAACTACTATAAAAGGTGCTTAATAGTGGTGTATTCATACTTAAGTTCTTCTATAATCTATCTTAGATACTAACCAGAGATAGTGGTCAATGGGAGTAGGACAAGAGAAAAGGGGGAATAAAAGGAGGAAACACAGCTACCATTATTACCAGTAGTAGCAGACTAACATATGTAGATAAAACATTTCTTAAATATGAAATGTATATATCTTATCTATGTATATAGGATCTATTTGCAACTTTCTTCAAATAACACAGAAGACATTAAAATACAGGGTGGATACATAAATACAAGAGGAAACTGAGAAGAAAAAGCCTAGAAGCAGGTATGCACATGAAGGCAGAAAAATCTTTCTACTGAAATTATGTAGGAGGAATTCTTGTCCAGTTATTGGTTTCTAAATCTGTGGATGATTTTGAGCATATTCATTTCATTACAGAGTGAAAGCTTCCTCTGTTTCAACATTCAGAGTAGCTGTGACCTGGGAGGGATAGGGCAGGGTTGGCACAGCACACTGGGCACATCAGTAGTCCCTGGTTGTCCTTAGCACAGAGAATGAGCGCCAGGAGTTCCGTAATACACGTGCAGAAAAATCAGGGTGTTGGTGCACCTGTAAAGCAGATGCCGATTAAGTGAGTTCATAGTAACAGGACCTGTGGTAGAGTTGCACGAACAGCTGTCATTCTTTAAAAAAAATGCAGTGTTTTTTCCTTCTAGTATTTCTGACAAATATGTATGCACTTCTCTGCTGATGTTTTATTTGATAGAATTAATTAAAGGCAAGTATGCTTACAATGTTTTGATACTCATTGCACTCTACAGTAAAATCTATGTCTAAAATCTACTGATTATATTTGAAATTAAAAATATTTTCAAACAACATTGTGTGTAATTCTTTTTAATTCCATGTAAACAAAACTGCACATAATTTGTTTAGTAGCATTTGTCTAGAAATTTTAATTAATAAAGAGCAAATGATTCATTTGATGTTCAAACCTGATTTCCAGTATTAATGGATAGATGAATAGCTATGCATGCATTATCAAAGAATAAGGAAATTTTATATAGTATTAACTACAAACAATGTGTCATTTTGATTATTTCTTTTGCAATTAGAGGTAGAGATCAAAATAGCCAACTTTTAATGGGAGGTCAAATAAAAAAAGAAAAGGAAACCTGTTGCAGTGGGGATACTGCAACACGCCTATATCAAACCAGGAGTCCTGTGGAAAAGAAATATATACGGACGGATTCTTGCTAGATGTTTCAGAGATGTTTATTTCCCCAGCCGCATGGCCGGGCTCTGCCGAGAGACTCTGCTACAGTCACAGGACCCGAGCTGCTTTGCCCGCGCAGGGGAACACAAACCAACCCATGGGGAACGAGGCTGAGCAGGGGCAGGGAAACCCCGTGCCTCCCTCAGGGCTACATGGCAGGGGAGGGACCCCAACATCTCATCCGTTTTATTTTAATAAAAGGAGAATGAAGACAACTGGATAAACATAACAGGGACAGTTTCAAAACAAAACAAGCCACCCTCCTGAGTCTTTAAATGTCCAAACAGATTCTGTGGAACATCTTAGGGCTGACAGAAGGGAGACAGAACTCTCTGGACATGCCTGTGGGGAAACTGAGGCAGGAGAGGGTTCAATCTCTTCCCTCCCCCTTTTCATCCCCCCATCGGCATCGGAGAGGAATTGCAGGGAAATGGAATTGTATAAGGAAGCCATGGGGTGAAAAACAGATTAGGAATAAACTGGGGATAGGGTAAACTTAGGAAAGGGTTCATATTGGGTATAGGGTAAAAGGGGAAATTAGGCTGTGGGTAGGGAAATTGCTGGGATGGATATTGTTTATAATTTTGTGCATAACGGCTGCCTTTGACGGGAATACCTCCAGGCCCAGTAACATTCGCTGCTTGTAAATCCTTCTTTCCTTGCACTATATCAAATTGCACAACTTCCCCATCTCCTACACTTTGCAGGTAATTTTTAGGGTTATTCCTTTTAATGGCAGTTCTATGGATGAATAAATCTTCCCCTGTATCATCTCGTGTTATAAATCCATAGTTGTTTTTGACATTGTACCATTTCACAGTTCCTGTGACTTTCGTTGCTAGAACGTCTCCTATCACGTGCTTGCGTGTTTGTCGTGGGTGCCGGTCCCGCGTGGCCGCCGCCTCGCCGACTCCGACGTCTCGGTCAGGCCCCCGCGTTGCGGCTGCTCTGCGCTCTCTGCACGACGCTGCTCCGGTGCGTGTCTGGGCTCTGCACGGCCCCGCTCCAGCACCTGTCTGGGCTCTGCGCGGCCCCGCGCTGCCATCGCCGCTGGCCCCACACCCCGTGAGCGGCTCCGCTCCGCAAACTCCACGCTGCTTCGAGAGCGGCCTCGTTTCGGCTCGGCGCTGCGCTGCGCAGCTTCTCGTGTCGCTGTGGAAACCGCCGCTTCTCCCTGCATAGGGCTCTCCGAGCCGTATGCTCAGAGCGGGCTTCCACGCTGACCTCCGGTTCCTGGCTGCTCGTGGCCCACGGCACCCGCGGCGCCTGCGGCGTCGCTCCCTCACTCGCGGTCGGGTGGCCGGGGACCCCGAGACAGGGATGGGGTCCACAGTAAGGCGCGCGCTCCCGAGGGGGCCGGGCACATCCAGCGCAGGCACCTCCGCTGGCACGGCTACAGTCATACACTCCCGGGATGGCTGCCACGCGGTCTCGGCCACGGGAGAGGTATGATCTTCTGCTTTAGGGGTAATGGGACCATACAAATGCTCCTCAAGAGCTTCGCTGATTACATAGGATCCGCGGACAGCTTCTATCGCTAGTCCATCCCTTAGCTTATCACAGATCTCGTTCCAGTAACACTCCTGATAATATCCAGGAGGTCCGATATCAAAAAGTAAGTCTCGAGAAATACAGGGGAACCCTTTGAAAAGCCAGATAAAAAAATGTTCAAGATCTCCCGGTTCCAATACTCTTCTGTTTTGTTGTTCAAGGATTCCTTTTACTTCTAGATACATTTTTTTCTGTGGCTCAGAGAGCCCCATTTCCCACGATTCTTCCATAGTCCAGATATGGAATAGCGAAACAAAACCAAGAAGAGGAATCCAAAGTTTCCAGGGTTTACTCACATAAATCAGTCGCTTAGGGATCGGGGATGGTTCTGGCCTCAATTCTCTACCATTATGTTGCAGTGGGGATACTGCAACATGCCTATATCAAACCAGGAGTCCTGTGGAAAAGAAATATATACGGACGGATTCTTGCTAGATGTTTCAGAGATGTTTATTTCCCCAGCCGCATGGCCGGGCTCTGCTGAGGGACTCTGCCACAGTCACAGGGCCCGAGCTGCTTTGCCCGCGCAGGGAAACACAAACCAACCCATGGGGAACGAGGTTGAGCAGGGGCAGGGAAACCCCGTGCCTCCCTCAGGGCTACATGGCAGGGGAGGGACCCCAACAGAAACCAAAATCTGTTTCCCAAGACAGAGCCAGTAAGGAGCTTGAGGTTCAAACTGAAGTGAAGGGAGAGACACATTTTCAACAGAGGGATCTACCAAATGAATCATGGGACAGCAAAGGCAGATTTAAACTGTCATGTCAACCTCTTCTGATCCAATCCTGAATTTGGCAGTGACTGTCACAAATTTTTCTATTGCTGCAGACTTTTAAAATGTCTAGATATTTAAACTTTTCAAATATGCTCAACTTCAAATAGGAATTAGTATTTGATGTTTCTATATCATGCACGATATGGAAGGTAAAATCAGATCACTGATATTGTTCTTTCTGACTTCGTAAATTCCAAATGCCTTTCTTGAGCAGAGAAAGCATCCTGGGCAAGAGTGTTCTCCCATCTCTCTGATTGATTCTTAATCCATGGTAGTTCTCCACTTGTATTTAAGGCACTTTCACTGTCAAGATTTTGATCTTTTCTTAATCACTCTTGTGATTAGGAGACCACAATTCAATACTATCAGCAAAGAGTATTTTCAGTATGGTTTTTGCCATTTTTTCAGTTCTCTCCATTGTCCATTAATCCCGATGAGCTGCATTGATCACACAGTAATGGCAATGCAGAGCCCACTTTTACCAGCAAGGGGGACTTTGCAGGACATTTTGCAAGACAGTTGTTTACAGAATAGCTCCAGCATTACTCTTTGTCACGACATTACATATCTTGGGGTGTACCATGACTAGAAATCCTGAGGAAAAATTTTGTTGCTGAGGATACCAACATGTACCAGGCAATATAGATTTCAAATGGCAGCTGACAAAGTCCATGTTTCCTTTCACTGCTCGAAGTCCAAGTTTTCCTCATGAAGTGTGGGTATTAGGCAACACAAAATATCTTTTGCATGGCTGCCTTCCATGCACACTTTTGCTTACATAAAATCATTAGACTAACTAGCTATGTGACTTATTAAAAGATCGCAGACAAATATACTTCACGGAATGTCTGCTTTGGGAAAATGTGCGTATTAAATAATTTAAAAAACTGTTGCTATGTTATTAGCAACACTTTGTGAGAGCATTCTTTGTACAATAGTCACAATCAATGTTCATAAGATCTTGATTCAGTTATAAAGTAAAATCCATGCTGAATGCTCATTAGTTTTAATAGATTTTGACTAAATTAGCAATTCAAAATAAAATCTTAACTTGAGAAATATTATCTTTGCAAGAAACCTAAGATCCCTCAGTGACTAATTTATTTTTGCTATGTTGCTGTAATTTTAATAAAATTTTAAAAATTCCTCTGGCACAAATACCTGAGAAGCATTTTTTTTTTCATTTTGAATGAGTTTTCACAAACAAGTTTTTTTAAAAAAATACTGTTCCAGACTATTATAAAAGTCTGACTGTTTTGGTATTTTTCTGAGCTCTGTTTCAATCATTTGTCTGCACCTTTTTAACTGTTTGAGAAGATTTGGATTGTTTCAAAACAAATTTCTACTTAAGGAATTGGGATCTGTTTCTGATATACCAGACATAGTGCATCAATGTTACAGTGCAACAATCTCAATGCAGTATTTTCCTCCAACTCAGCTGTTATTCAAAAGGACATATAACTGACTAAATATGGTTCTATTCATTCCTCTCACCTTTAAATTTTTGTATTCTGTGTTGATGTTAAATGTTAACTTGCGTTAGCTTTGTTACTGGCTCTTCTATGTTCTTTCCTGGTAGAATGAGGAGCTCTTAAATGATTTTTTTTTCCCTACATGAAAGTGCTGACTAGCATCAAATCACCCTCTAATCTTCTTAGTAAACACCTTACCTTGATTTTTAAAGACTGAATTACTAGACAAATTTTCTAAATCTTTAGCTGTTTTCATGAACTTTCCATAGAGAACTTATTTTTCAGTCATCCATCGTAGATGGAAAAAGTACATGAATCCCAAATGCAAAGAGTTGCTATTTCTTCCATTTCATGCATTGAATAAGCTGGGATTGCTTCTCCTGTAAAAGTACATATTTTATGACTGATGACTTCTCCACCAAAAATGCTGCCCACATTCAATGACAGAGTTCCTACTTTTCAGGAATGGAAAAGCAAATACTGACTTCATAGACCTAAAAGAAGTATACAAAAATAAGCTTGAACAGTAATTTTCCCAGCAGTAGCTCAAAAAAAAACTTGAGCCTTGTTTTGGTTATTTAGTGTTTGGCCATAATTTGGTATTTGATGGTTTTTATTTTTTTAGTCTTGGAGGTTTTTTCCCATAAAATTTAATGTATGACACCCTGTTCCTCTGGAATTCCAGCCTCACTTAAGCCAGTGTAATATATTCTTGATGTATTTGTGTTAAGGGAAACCCACATCTCACAACATTAGGTAAGAGTGCCCTTTCTTCAGTACAGAAAATATCTTTCTTTCTTCCCAGGTGAGGGTTACCATTTAAATCATGCCTTAAACAGATGCTTAATTCAAAAAGGCTCCATTAATTCATCACTAGTAATAATCATCTTGCAAGAGAGACAGTAAGACAACTGGTTCAATTGACATAATAAGCAAAAAAGTATGTTATTTTTAATTTCTAACCAGTGCAAAATAAAGCAGAAAAGCATTACAGAATGGGATATTGACACTAGGAGCAAGTTGCCTTGAAACAGAGTTAAATACAGGTGGAGCAGAAATGGTCATCAAACACCCCAAGATGTTATTTTGACATTTAATTTCATATTTCTTCTGTCCCGCATTTGACTTTATTCTCCCTTGCTCAGAAGACCTGTATTTCTGAAGATAGGTCTTTACTGTACTTGACTTTACTGTTCCCTGAGTTTAGGTCAACAGAATTTCGGCACATAGTTTCCAAGCAGTCAGAAGTGTGTCATGAATATCACCCTATTTTCAGAATTGCCCCCACAGGACTGCCAACAGAAGTTTTAACAGCAGGCACGGTCCTCCTCAGTGGCCACAGGGAAGCTCCTTCCCCACCGGGGTCTCTCCCTGGCCCAGGGCCATCCCTGCCGGGTCTCTCCCGCCTCCGTCCCCGCTCCCGCTGTCCCCTCAGGCTCGCAGGGCTGTTTCCCGCACGGTTCCCCCGCTCAGCCCTGGCTGCCGGGCAGCGTTTTGCCCTCCCTTGGCCAGGCTTTCCCCGGGGCTCTCGCCCGCCCGCCCGTGGCTGAGGGGCTCAGCCGTGCCCTGCGCTGGGGCCACTGCAGCCGCTGGCACCGCCTGGGCCCGGCCCGGGCAGCCCCGGCATAACCTACCTGCTGACAAAACTTGCACCTAATATACAGGAAAATGCCGATTTCCAAAGATTTTATGACCACCTAAGTACGCTACTCTTCTGCCTGCAACTAATAAGAAATATCAAAGTGCCCGTGATTTTGTTTGTGTTTGTTCATTGGTTTTCCTTACTTTGTCTCAATTAATTTTGACATGGTTACAAAGTGAAATTGTCAGAGCTTTTCCAAGACATGTCAAGGGCATCCAACTCAAGAATTAGGTAAAATTCAGTTTAGGATTGAGACTGTAAAGAAATAATAACAATCTATTTTGTATGTGACAATAAATATCTTCTAAGAGTTTGTCTTGGAGTGACTTTATGATGTGTATCCCGTATCGCTGCCCTATGCCCAGGAATTAATTTTGTGCCTTTCTATGCCTTTAAACTGAGCCTGAGGTGGGGGGGGGGGGGGGAAGAAAACTTGAGCAAAACTTTTTCAAAGCAGTTTGCAGCTTGTTCAAGGTCACACAGAGATAGAGACTTTTTTTTTTCAACTGTGGCAGGAGAGCGAGGAAGCAGCCGGCTTGCTGCTTTCCAGTCAGCTTTTGGCCAGTTGTTCAGTTTCTTTTTCTCTGGAGACCGACTGAGAGTTGAACTTTTTTCCTTCCCTGGAATTTCGGATTTTCTCCCTTTTCTACTGGACTGCTTCAATATCAGAGCAGATCGGGAGGACTTTCCACCGGGCACAGAGGGCCTGGCCCTGGGCCAAGTCCCAGCTCCGAGGAGACCAAAGGGAGGACTCTAACACTTTCCCAGGTTTTTTCTCCACAGCGAGAGATTTTATTATTTAGCATTATTATCCTTTTCCCGTGTGTTTGTTAAATAAATAGTTTTTATCTCTTTCACTTTCCTTCGAGGAAAATTTATTTTTTTCCCAAACCTGGTGGGGGAGGGGTGGTTCGTAGCCTGCCTTCTCTCAGAGGATGTATTTCTAAACTTGGCCAAACTGGCACAGATACTTTTAAAAACAAAGGTCTGTCAGTCCTGAACTAACAGCCAAGCCAACATCCTGGCCATCTTAATATATTTACAGCCTGCCATAAAGAAGAGAAAATCACTTCTAGAGTCACATCTAGATTTGTGGGTTTGTGAGGTTTGTGCTTTCACCAAAATTTCTTGAAACAAGAGAGTTTGCTTCACCAACAGGATATTCAAAGGAAATATTCAGGAAGTATACAGGAAGTATTCCCTTAGATACCAGCTGCACTCTCACCTGCTTCTTTGCCCAGGGCAAGGCTCTCAGATGCGTTGTCTCCTTTCATTTCACATCTTTTCTACTACCATGAAGCAAACAAGAGTTTGTCCACAGGGATCTGTCTGAGGACAGAAATGGCAAATGGAGAGAATGTTAGAACTTGAATTCAAACATATTTGTTTAATACTTTCCTGGTTCTTATTTTTAAAACAAACCACAAGTATTCTCATGTTAAAACAGATGAGTTCTGATGTTAAATATGATGATAATACAGAAGAAAAAGATATTTTTCCACATCAGAGCATTTCAAATTTCATATTTTAATCTACTTCACTCCCACACACTAATTGTTATATATTTAATATACACTTAACACCTACCAATTTATCATTATAGACACCTACACAGCTTATTAGGGAGTTCAAAAAGTTCCCATTGCTTGCAGGAAAAAATACAGCATATCACCATTATCTAAAGAAAAACTACAGAATTAATCAAACATGCCCTGCTTGCTAAGGTAACAAATGAAACTCCATAATCTAATTGGAATTTAAAGTACTTAAGATTATAGTCCTTGCCTAATATTTATGGTCAAGTGGTTTAACATATAAATGACAAGAAGATTTCACTTTTTTTTTTCTTCTGATTTGAATTTTGAACATCTCTCATGAGAAGCTGTCATTATCACTGAAGAAAAAGTACCATGACTGAAAAAGAAACAAGCATTTCCTGTCATGCCATTAGAACTTGTCAGTACTCAAAGGTTTTAATGCAACTACGTCAGTTTGTGTAAAGGGGCAGAGGGCACAAATAAAGCATAAATTGCATAACAAAGTGCATTTCAGACACAGATTAGAAAAAAGAAAAGAAACAAAAGAAAAAGAGAAAAAAGACAAAAGACAAAAGACAAAAGACAAAAGACAAAAGACAAAAGAAAAAAATCCAGCATCAGTTATGACCAAGATTGGTAAAAAACATTGTCTGCACACCTAAAAAATTAAAAATCTCAATTTTTCTACAGGTTTTATTTTTACTTTTATTTTATTTGAATTTCATGCTAGTCTCCTTGCCTTGTTCCTTTTACTTTCAAAAACAGCACAACATTAAGGACAATCTACCATTCATCATCACTAAGTCAGTTGACCTTCATTCTTAGAGGCACCTTTCTCCCTTTCTCTTCTTAAAAAAATCCCACAAATCCAGGGTCGGTAAAAAGACAAGTTAAAGTACAAACTGTTCGTGGTGATTTGTTGAGGTGAAAAAAGAGAAGGGAAAAATAATTTTAAAGCCTCAGTTGATTAAATACATCTTAAATAGATATTCAAACCTTAACTTCAGGCTTCCCAAAGGCAGAAAATAACACTAGAATCTGCATTTCCATACCAAAATAAACTACCTGCATTAAAATGCTAGGTTGAAAGTTTTTGCCCAAAACTATAATATTGCTTAAAATATTTGAATTAAAATATCGAACATGAATCCTTCATGATATAGGTCAATATAGGTAAAAAAAATATATATATATTTTATATTTCCAATTAAAATATAGGTTCAAAATTTGTTAATAATGCATTTGCTGGAAGCTCCCTCAGTTAGACTTCTCATTTTCAGAAAATATATTCTCCTGATAAGACATTTAATTGTATTTCCTCTTCTTAAATAATTCTGAAACTGAAGTCCCTATAACAGGAATTGGACAAGCAATACAATGTGCCTACTGCAGTAAGAAATGTTATCTCACCTTCCACTACAGAAACATAAACATAAAATGGTTGAGTTTGGAAGGGACCTCTGGAGATCACTTAGTCCAATCCTGCTACTGAGAACATGAACATCTAGAGCAGGTTGACCAGCACCATGTTCACTCAGGCTATGAATATCTCCAAGGATGGAGATTATTCATCTCCAAAATGGATGGAGATTCCAAAACCTTCCTGAACAAGCTGTGCCAGTATTTGACTAGGGTGGTTTTGTTTTTTTCTTCTTATGTTTAGATAGAATTTCCTGCAAGATGACAAAGCTTCTGTTAGTCAAAGCTGTCACCTCTGTTAGTTTCTTGTTTTATTTTAACTTAAAATGTTTTTACCAAGAGTTCCTTATGCGGACATGTTCCAAGTCACACACACAAAGAATAATTTTTTCACATTGTTAAACACATACTTGATATTATCCAAAGGGCTTAAATAAAAAAAAATATTTACAACTCTTCTTTTGTAGCATTATATTATTATTATTGCTGCTGCTTTTAATATTTTTTTTTAACTCTTCTTACCTCAACCTATGGCTTTTACCTTTTTCTGAGTCTCTTCCCCATCCCAACATGGTGAGGGTGGGGGAAGTGAGCGAGCAGCTGAGAGGTGCTTAGCTGCCAGCTGGAGTTCAACCACAACACATGCAAAACAAATTTTTCAGACCTCTATTTAGAATCTTATTTTTGTACTTAAATCAGTAATACTAAATTAACTATGGAGAGTGGAGTGGTTAGAGTTATGTACTGGTCATAGTTCTTACACTTTCCCAGAATAAAATATCAGAGGCTGTTAAAAGTTTCTTTTATTTCTGGGCAAGTTCACACATTTTCTAGTTTCCAGGGGAGACAAAAGATGTGTAATTACTAAGGAAACATGCCAAATAACCTGGAAGAGTAGTAAAAAGCCCCAATAAAAATGCTGCTGTGTAAGAAGAAAATACGTACCAGAAAGGGGCTTTTCAGTATTTGTTCTTGTTGAGCTTTTCCTTATGTGCAGGGCCAGAATAGAAGACGAAGTGGTGGCAGGAGAGGTTGTGGAAGAAATTCAATAAAAAGGAAACAAACTGCCAAGGCCAGGTGGTAATCACCTAGTGATCTTAAAAATGAAATAGCTTAATGGCTAACCTCTTCCCTCTCAGAGCAGAGAACTGGAAAACAGCCAGAGACTCAAGAAACTCTAGGTTTGTAAGGCTGACATTCACAATGGGCAAATCACAGTAGAAGGCATAAATAAAGAGACCCGAAGTCTGGTCATCTGACTAAAAAATTATATTACAGGGAAGGAACCACAAGGTTTTGTAAAAAAGGAAAATAATCACTGGATTCCTCTGCAAATTTCTGCAAATTTCAGCAAGACTAGGAATAAGGAAGATCAAAATTAATAGAGGCAGTCTGAATTAATAAGAGACTTTAGTTGAAAGGTTTCATTGAGTATTCTTTAGGAAATAAAGTGCCTATGGCCTGGGAAGAAAGGATCTTGCATGGATAAATAATTGGTGAAAAGACAGAAAGTGAGAGTAAACTGTGTGTTTTCACCTTGGAAGGGCTCACCAGTAGAGTTATGAATATATGTAGGATCGGCACTTTTGGATACACTGTAAAGAACCTGAGAAAGAAGAAGAGTAAGATCATAACCGCTGATAAAGCAAAGTAGTTCAGAAGAAGGAAAATAAAAAGCATCCCTGAAGAACTGCAAATAACTTCTGCAGGATTCAGTAGAAGACTAAATGTGAAAGAAATGCTCACACCCCAAAAAAATAAGTCCTGTTACCCTGAAATAATATTACGTTCTCTGAGATAGCCCTTGATATTCATGATAAATAAAGAAATATAAATTCAGAATCCAGCAGTGGTCTAAGAAGCAAACAGCTTTTAGGGATAATTAGGAAGGTACTTTGTAAGAGGTAGAACATCATTACAGACTCTTAAGTTTCCAGTGGCTGCCACCTCTAAACTGTGAATATTCTCTTCCCAACCTTCAAAAGGATGTAGCAGAGTGGATAAAACTTAGAGAAGAATGGAAAAGGATAGCCAAAGGTGGAAGAGATTCTGTTGATACCTAAAGATTTCAGGTTTTATACCTTTTTCATATATTTGTAGCTTTGTAGATTATTAATACAGGGTTATATAGCTCCCCATATTTTTCCTATTATTTCTCTTAGATTTGAGAGTAATAAGTTAACCTTTTAACACATTCCTGAAATACTGTTTAGTCTTATTTTCAAGAAGAGAACCTACAAGAAGAACATTTTGTTTTACAAACAGAATCTGAGAAGACACAAGAAATGGGGAAAAGAAGCCCTGGACCAACTCTGGTGGGGCAGTACCAGGGGAAAATTACATAAGCAAGGGCTCTTCTAATTGAACTATATTTGTCAAATATGCTAATTTAAACTTATAAAGATAGTAGAAATCCAATGTCGTGTGTGCCCAAGCCCATAACTAGGGAGGCACCTGGGAGTTTCCAATAAAGAACTGCTTTTTTAGGTTACCATTTTAATACGGTTGCAAGAGTTTTTGTCTTTTGATATTAGGCAACACTGTACATCCAAAAATTAAATCACAAAAGCTTCTTCAGCCTAGAAAAAGACAGCTGACTGAGAGGAGATAGGACAGATATTCACATTCCAGCACCATATCTTAATTGCTTCACACATTGTTTACTCAACTGTATCCTAATGTGACATTCAAACGTTTAAATGCAACTCTTGCTAGAAGATGTGTGGATCCTTAAGAAGCACTTCCAAATAATATTTGTGTGGAAAAGCATTCTCTTGTTATCTGTGGTCACCACCAAGTATAAAATGTTAATTTTTGAACACGCAATTAGCGAACAGAGAAATGAACAGCTCAAAATAGACCTCTGCCTTAAAACAAGGTTGGTCAGCTGGTCAGTTACTAGTCTAAATTATGTGTTACAGATGTCCAAACCCAATGACTGTCAGTTTAAAAAAATTAAAAAACAAAATTGAAAACCCCTAAAATTATGTGGAACCATTAAAAAAATATCATGTTATATTCCATTCTATATAATAATAAAAAAATAAATAATAAATGAATGAATAAATAAATAAATAAAAATAATTGAGCAGCAGTGTTCATTCCAGTAATAACTATCACAAAATTCACTCTTTCCCTCAGTTCTCTCAGTTTACAAAACCTCCCTTAGGAGCAGATGTTTGCAGTTTAATAGAAAAACTAGAAAAATGGAGAAAATAAAAGCTGTTTCTCACTTCATGTACATTAAACAGGAATCAATAGCAGAAGTGCAGCAATTGAAACCCTTGAAGAAAGCTATCTTAGATCTAGCTAAAGAAAAAGTCCTTAATATTTCTAAGTACAAGAGACAACAGCACAGCAAAAAACCAAATGGCCACTGTGGTTCTCACCAAAGGAATCAGCCTAGTAATTCATACACATCAAGCAGACCAGCAGTTAATGAGATTTATAAACATGGTATACTAACTTGATTTCACACCCAGGTAATGGAAAACCACCTTCTAAATAAACATAGCAAAAAATAAGGAGACTTCTCTTGGAAATTTTTTAGTCCATTGGACTCAAATGAAATACAATAAAAAACCTCCCAAAATAAACATAAGGAAAACATTACTACCATCAGAGACATCACTTCCAATACTGAAAAGCAACATACTGCATCAGGGCTATAATGAGCAGAATTACCTCTGATCATTTCTTAAATTAGAGTCTGTTACTATCTTCAAGCAGCTTCATTTTTCTGAGACAAACATAATTTAAAAGCAGACAGTCAACTCTAGGAAATATGGTCAAGGAATTAAAAGACACATGCAGAAAATAAACAAAGTGATGCAGTAAAAAAACCCCCATACGGTACAAAAAACCACTATACATTACACAGTTTATAAGGTCAGGGTCATAAACAATACATCTCCATTTGTCTGCAACCCAGCTTTAAAAAGCCAGCACCCATCCCACCTTTCTGAGCATCTACAGAGTAATCTTTACACACCTTGAAATAGAATCAGTTTCCCACCAGTATGGCTATGGAATATTCAGAAAAAATATCTTCTACAGGAAAAGAGAAGCTGTCTTCTAATTAAATGTGAATGCATGTGAATGTAAGGCTTCTCAGAAGAACCACAAAAATTAGGATGATTAACAAATAGCATTTTATGTAAGAGAGTTGAGTAAAACACAAAATTGATTTTGGGTTTTTTCCACTTTTTTCCTTAATTATTTCACATAGCCTGGGCTTTATTTTCAGTTGGTTCCAAGTAGTATTATGAAAAACAAAGGTCATGAAATTTCTTCAGTCTTTGATGCAAATTACTGCCTTAATGCTCAGCTTGTCATCTCTTAATGGCCTCACGCAGTAATTTTAACTACAGCACAGAAATGCCAGTGTTTGCTGTAAACCAGAGGGCTTGAAAGATAGAAGTAGTTTATCCATGGCTGTCTGAACATACATCCTGGGTAATTTAACCACAGATTTTCTGCACAAACTGCAGCTTCTCATTCTTGAGCTGGCTCCTTAGAAACTAGGGGAGGTACCTCAAACACTGCACTGCCAGCAGTTGCATGGAGAATTTCATAATGACAGAAATGGCCTTGGCACACCCTGGCTCAGTGTAAATTCAGATTAGCATAAATTATTTAACATTGGCAGGTGCACTCCCAGAGTTCCCCGCAGTGTTCAGAGACCAAAACATGATGGCACCTTGCACTGGAAAATTTCATCTCCCTTTGTTTAGACTACAGGAGTAATCTACAGTCTCAGTAACCTGGTCACTTAATATTAGTTGAAGACCAATACTGAAGTAGTTTGATTAGAGTGGTGTTCTAGTTTTTATTTGTTCTGCGACCCAAAAATGTGACCTCTGTTGGGGCATTCAAAATGTGTACTGCCAAAAAATTCATTACTAAAGACTATTTAGTATGTCATGCCATTATACTAAAAAAATAATTTTGTCATTAAGTAGTGTGGCTAACACATAGAATAAGATAAAAAATATGGGTTTATTTCCCAGAAGATAGGTTTCCTATTGGCCAATAACAAATTGTATTCAGTTAGGGAACACAATAACAAATTTTTTTCCTACATGGAACTCAAAACTTTTAGGTGGAAAAATAAATCATCAGTTATTAAGTGATTTTGTATCTCTTGCAGTGAAAAAAATTAACCTGCTGCTCTCCAGTTATACATCCTATCTTTTAATAACACTGCAAGTTGTGAGCACACCCTAAATAACACCAAGTGCATGAGTGGGTAGAGAAGACCATGGGAAGCAAAGGGAAATAATTAGCCAAAAAGACAATACAAGTCCAAAAACATAGCAGAGATAGGAATTAAATGGACTTCATCATCCTTCTTACAAGTACTAGACTAGATACTTGCCTTATTTGTCCTAGCATGCCAAATAAACACTTTGAGACAGCTACCATGAAATGAAAACTCCCTGCTGTAGAGTATCTAGTCCTCTCACTTCAACAACTTCAGAAAAAATACAATAATCTCCCACATGGCACTTTTTCCTTGAAAACTGACATAAATCAGAGACATCCTGAAAAATAATAAAACTGTTACTGGGTTTGCAGCAAAGGTGTGCACTTATTCTCTTGTTAGAGTAATATTAAGAAATTAAAACTTGCATTTCTGATGGAACTTTTGTCTCTATTGTCCCCATTAAATTCTTAATTTTGTATTTGTGCCATGTCTTGACCATTCAGAAACTTAAACAGTAATTCTTCCAAAACAATAATTTTCTCTTTAGTGATATGTGTAAACAGCCATTCCTACTAAGAAAAGAAGGAACTTTTAATATAATTTCAAAACACTGATTGAAAGAGAGAGGCAGAAAACAAGACTCCATTATGAAATGATCACTTTTGGGCTGTATTTAGTTGCCCATAACACATTTTCAAAGTCATGCAAAAGGTCTGTTGGGAAGAAGAATTTTATTTTAACAGGAAAAAAATTACACTTTTTAAGCATGAGGGAGTTGATGAGGAAATTCAACAATCACTCCCTTAAACCCATAGTCCCTCCCACCAAATATCAGATTTTCTACATCTATATTTTTGAAGTATTATGTTCCAGGCATCTTAATGACTTTCCACTAGTCAGCTGAACCTTAATTGTTCAAATGAACGTGCTTTATTTCACGTTGGTGAAGAGCACGTAGACAATAAACAGCTTAATTATTGGGTGTAAGCCAAAGCAAATAAACGGTGTCATGGAAATATCACTCCATATTTGAAGGGTTTATGAAATACTTTAAGATTATTGTGACTATTCTTCTCTTCTAATACACATATATACATGTAATATATCTAGAACATGGAGAAGATTATATTTCAACCCTCACATACACTTGAGTAAGAAAAACTTCAGGCTTGACCCTAGTTCATTTTATCTTCCAGGGTTTATATTACCAAATAGCACAAACATTTCTGTAGAGGACGCTCAAGTAAATGTAATGTCACATTTTTATTCCACAAGACAGAATAAAAAACCAGACATATAAAAGCACTTCCTATATATGGAATTTGTATGCTAAATTAACCATTTTTCCTATTGTTCTTTCTGACCTAGACCCATCAGCTGCCACAGCATCCTTACTCTAAATAGTGCAAGTGACCAAAAACTTCTGTCAAGCCACATATTTCCATTTCTTTCTTCCATGCGCTGAATATCTAAGAACACTGACAGCTATACCTTGAAGGCCTATAAACATAAATGTTAGGAAAAAGAGAATTAGGTTGAATGATATCTGGAACTTAATGTGCTAAGAATATGAGACACTTCATCATGTGCAGGTTAATACTAGGAACAGAGCTTCTGGATGATAGTCGACTTTCTTCAGTGACACAGACAGTCCTTTATAAATTAACTGCTCAGTGTAGATTCTAAACTAATTCATCTGTGCTGGCAGGTAAGATATGACTCCTTAAATGTCACTTTGCTTAAAATATTATAGCAAAAGATGAATAGGGAAAAGTGAATTTATGATATCGTTTATCAGGAAGTATGTCTTTTTTGTAAGACCAAAATAAAACCAAATAAAACTTACTTACATCTCAAAATAGATAAAGTACTCTCTTTGTCATTTTGATGTCAGTTTTGTCAATTGAACTTGAAAGAGCTGCAGTTAAATGCAACGAAGGCTACAACATCATTCTGAAGCAGGATGTTGCTAACACAATGTTGTTAATAGAGAAACTTTGTTTCCTTGAAGTAAACTTTAACAATAGCTGCTTTGAGGCCAACTCTCAGTTTTTCTTCTGATACTCTATTCTACTCAAACAAAGAAAGACAGTTCATAATTGCTACTTACAACTCAATAAGGACATATTCATTCCTTAGCCTCTTAAAGTAATATTTCAACTTCAATCACAGCAAGTAAGATCAATATAACAAATTTTTCTTAGCAAGTAGCATAAGATGACTGACTGTGACCAGAAAAGTGCTTGCAATCTGAGGCAGAGGCTTAGTGTTTTGAAACACATAACTTGTTGACATAAATTGCTTTTTAAAGTAATGAACTGACAGAACTGGACAAAGAATTAAGCACATTTATTCCTTTGGGAAAAAAAGATAAAAGAAGTCATAACAGAATAGCAAAGAATGTGATGTGGCTACAAGACAGCAGTTCAAATATAGATTTTCAAATAGATTTCCAAAAGCAGAAAAAAAAAAAAAAAGAACATATTTTTAAGCTGGACCATGTATTACTATTGTGTTATGTTTTCCACTACAGGGTTTTATTTAAATTTGGTAAAGACTTTGCAATGTTTTGGCCCCTCTGTTTATATTGACTAAGCTAATTTGGGGCAGGCAGGGGGAGCAGGGTTGCGCATAGGTCTGAGAAGGGAAGTGGGGCAGTCATCTTCATTAATTTGTTAGAATTCACATTTTCAGGCACAAGGTTGAAGTGGGGAAGGTTGAGGTGAGAAAGAAGATTGATAAATACTGGAAGACCTCCATTAGTACAAATATGGCTTTTGTTATAGGGACTGCAGTTTAGTCTTTGAACTTGAGTTCATGTCATCTGAAATCTCCATGTTCATTACAGATGCATACATTTGAAAACTGTTAAGACCTGTCTAAGCTGAGAAACAAAGAATTACTGAAAACTTTCTCTTGCTGAGCCTGTCCTGCTTTATCAGGTGGTAGTACCACAAGTGGTTTATGAACTAACCATGTAACTCCATACACTCCAGCCCCAGAGAGCTGGAAGAAGTGAGTGTTGTGGATCTAAAGAGTTAAAACGGAGACCCAAGGTGCAGACTCGTCTTTGCCTTATGTCCAGTAATCATTACTCAGCCTGATTTAGAGGGAACAGTTTCACATTATAAGTGTTTTGAACATTCCCATAATGTAGGTAAATAATAATAAAACATTGTATGAGAAACTAAATTATGCCATTCCCAAAAAAAGAAGCCACAGAACAGAACAGAATTTAATAGTTCCAGAAAAGACCTACAAATATCATATAATCCAAATGCCTGACACTTCAGGACTGACCACCATACCTACTTAAGGGTATTTTCCAATTACCTCTTCAACACTGACAGTCTTGGGGCATCAGTCACCTCTCCGGGAAGCCAGTTCCAGTGGTTGACCACCCCCTAGGTAAAGAAATGTTTCCTACTATCTAATCTGAACCTCTAATCTGAACCTCCCCCTTTTTTGAACCATTCCCATGAGTTCTGGCACTGGATACCAGGGAGGACAGATCAGCACCTCCATCTCCCCTTCCCTTTCTCAGGAAACTGCAGAGAGCAAAGAAGTTCTCCCCTCAGCCTCCTTCTCTTCAAACTAAACAAGCTCAGAGTCTGCAGCTGCTCTGCATAGGATATTCTTCCCATCCCATTCACCAGCTTTTTTGCCCTCCTCTGGATGCAATATTTTAGGCATCTTTGGTAGAGATTTTGGGAATTTTTTGCTGGGTTAAGCAAGCACTTTACTAGCAAGACATTAAATGCATTAGCATGGGCAAGACTATACTGGTTTGTACTGGATTGTACAGTGGTTTGGCCTTGTTAGCAATTTTGTTATCACATTGATATTTTCACTATTACCAAGCCACGTTTACAGACCATCAGCACCTTTTTCAGTTTCTCATGTTGGCCCATCATAGAGTGCTCAAGGCTGGGGGTGCACAAGAAGTTGGAAGAAGACACAGCTGGGACAGCTGGTCCTTTGTTTCACCTGCCTGTGCAGCTGGGTACACATTGCAACTTCATCATATCCTTGTTGGCACAGAGAACCCCAGAAGGTGGTTCTGGGGATTAAGCTGTTCATCTCACTCTTCGGCATTGATCCTGAGCCCTTCCTCTTCCCTGATGTTCCACAAGTTGCTCACCTGCTCCTGCCTCCCCATATCCTAGTGAGCCATCTTCTCAAACAACCCACACCTCCTGCAAACAAGATAATTTCTCCCTCTGCCCCCACCTGGAGGGACACCACCGGCACTCAGTTGTCACATCATACCTCAGAAGCCCACCTGGGTCCACCTAGTTTTCTGAAGAGGTTCCAGATATGACCTTTCTTTCCCTTAGGGCAATTGCAGTGTTTCGGGATCATGCTTCACTACTTCCATCTATGCAGCAAGGCTTATTCCAGGGATATCACATACCATATGGATCATACTCAGTAATAAAACTCGGAAAAAGGAGGAAAGAGGTATATTAGTAGTTAGTGTTTCCCTCCTTAATTAACTGTTACGGATGATGAAGCCCCGCTATCTTAGAGTTATATGATGATGTGAAGTGGTGAATAAATTTCTTATTTTGCTTTGATGCACACACAGTTTTTACTTTCCCTATTAAACACTATCTTTACTTTAACCCACAAGATTTCTCTTTTACCCTTCCCGTTCTCTCCCACATCTTACTGTAGGGGGAGTGAGCAAGCTGCTGTGTGGGTTTTAACTGCCAGAGGGATTGACCCACAACAGGTATTAACATTTCAAAAATGCTATTGCTACTTTATCCAGATCAGTCTCCTCTTCAGTTTTATTATAATACCAGATAAATTTCCATACATTCTACACTTACATTAAATCAGTAATGAAAAGGAAGTTGAAAAGCTAAAAATTTATAGACCCAATCGAAATATTTCAAGATGTTATCTCTTACCTTGATAAATATGTATTGCACATGTAACATTCAAACTCGACTCTATGTTGGAAAAATAATTTAAAAGAACGATAATTAATTATTGTGCGTGGAAATGAATATCAAATCTAAGGATTTTTGCAGCACTAGGGACAAATGGAGAATATTGCTCTTTCCTTTGTTTTCATTAAGTGACATTGAAACCAAAACACAAGCAATCAAGTTCTGGAGGATTTAAAGCAAATATTCTATTTGATAGATTAAGCTCCATCAGATTATTTTATTTTAAGGAACATTTGAATCACTTAGCTTGCATTTTGTCAATAAGAGAGCCTCACTGCAAGTAAATAAAAACAATGTTCAATGGTGACTCAGGCAAAATAAGTAGGTTGTGACCCACTGGCATACTCCATTGCCAGTACATCACTCACTCATATGAGTCCATAGAGAATAGAACTGCATTACATAAACACAGAGAAGAGATATATGAAGAAGGGTGATTTAGAGCGCCTCTGCATTATGGAAAGTCACCTAGATTTAACAAAGATAAAGAGTATGGGGTGTTGCCTAAATTTCATGCCACAGACAATTCAATATAATGTCTTTCAAACCCTATCAACATAAAGAAAAAATTATCTGGGAGTAAAATCTGAAGGAGGAAGAAATTAAATAGAATTTAACCTCATATTTCTATAAGATATACTCTCGCAATGGTCATATGAAGATCTGAGAAGGAGAAAAATACCAGTTTCAAAGCTTTACTCTAGAAAGTTATTAATTATAGTCTTTTACCTTGGAGAAACCTACTTCTTTTTCCTTTTCAGGAAAGGAAAGCTCAGGAGAAGGAGATGATCTTCATGATGTAATCACAAGCATAACTGAAAATGCAAGCAATTTAAGAGCCATCATAATCGATGAGAACTCCTCATTTGTCTTCAGAAAGTGTCAGAACACACATCACTCTTGACACAAAATCACAAAATGGCAGCAAACATGAAATTCTGAGAATGCCATGTATGCTGTGGCAGCAAAATATGCATGCACTGTTTTTTCTTCATTGCCTTTGGCCAAGCTTAAATAAAATCTTTTGCCTCACCTTTACTCCCTGCTGGCTAGAAAGCAGTTTAGGAATCAGATTACTTTACTTTTTTTACTGGGATATATCCTAAAGCAAAATCCAGGTACTTCAAAGAAGGAAAGCACTCAGAAATGTCATAGAACAAACTACCTGAATAAAGAGGAAAGTGAAGACAGAGCCAATAAATACTGTTGCAATGCCAGAAACTAAAGCAGTTTAGACAACATCATAATGGCATTGTCTACAATCAGTGTGCAGAAAACCCTTTTTGACATCATACAGTTACTTCATGCCATGAAAACCAAAAAATCTAGCATGCCATTTATAGATCCAGCTTGAACACATTATAACTGTGGCTAGATTGATATGACCCTATGACCTCTGGAACTAAACAGTTTTGCCAGCTTGCTGGTTGCAGTGAATGCTCAGCCTATACCTTTCCTAAAGTCTAAGCTCCAGGGCACAGGAGCTCCCCACAGACTGGCTGAGCAGTAAGAGGAAAATGCACAATTCACACCTTAAACTTTGTAACCAAAGAGTTCCTTTGTACCCTCCTTCAGATATACTGGAGGACATAAGTCATTTCAACACTGCTATGTAAGCAACAAATTGATAAAGGGTTAGCCTGAGCTGGTTTTGATATTCAGGAAACAATTCCACTTTCAAACTAAGATGGACAGTGGGAAATTGTTTACACAGTCTATTTTTTGGCCAAGTATGAGATTGGTCATAAACTATCACTTAAAATCATCTGAGGTCTGTTGCAAGTTTGGCATTTCTCTTTTTTCCCAGAATTCTTGTCTAATTCCACATTGCAGTATCAAACAGCAGGGACTGCCAAAAGCTGAACTCAGTGTATAAAAACTTAGCAAATAAATAACCTTAAAGCCATTTGGCTATGACTGTGCAACAATAAGGATGAAGCAGAATTTAAAGGTTTCATATGCAGCCATAGAATAAAGATGTTATTCACAAGTGAGCTGCTAGGTCATTTGTGTTAAATGTCTATGGACTTTACACTAGAAAGTCTTGGTCTAGCAGAAATTTACTACTCTGCTCCAGTGTTCTGTTCAACTTTTGAGGGAGTATAGCCCCCAGCTTCATGTCCTTCACTGGATCTGCTTCAACAGGTCCATGTCTTTCCTCTACTGAACACCCTAGAGCTGGATGCAGCACTCCTGGTGGGGTGTCACCAGCATGGAGCAGAGGGGCAGAAGCCCCTCCCTAGCCCTGCTGGTCATGCCCAGGATATTGTTGGCTTTCTGGGCTGTGGGAGTATGTTGCTGGGTCATGTTGAGCTTTCGTCAATAAACACCTTCAACTCTTTCTCCTCAGGTTTGCTCTCAATAAGTTTGCCCTCTGTAAAGAAATAAGCTTAATAAAGGGAAATGAACACTATTTTTCAACTTTAATTAAAATATTAATGGCCTTCTTTAAGCATTACAGTTGTCTAGAAGTGTTTTAAATGCCTTCATGACTTATCTGTTTCTCACAAACAGTAAAAATTATGGCTGTTTGTTAAAAACTATTGCACATTTTAAATGGTTCTTATTGTACTTTATTCAATTCTAGGAGAATCTAATTGATTCTCTGGCTTATTTTCTTATAGACTCTTTTCAAAGACCTGTATTTCTATTAAAGAGAGAAGTCTATCCATGGTAATTGAACTAGCTGCATACTAAACAGTTTTATCTCTGCCTTAATACATTTTTTCCTTCTCAAAACCTGTAAGAGATAAGCTCCCCTGAAGTTTATGTGTAGTTCAAATAACAAATAGGGTAGATAAATGGAATGAGCTGAATAAGTGGAAAGAAATCTACTATGAAATTAAGATATAAATTGTAACTATGGAAACAGCCTTTGTAATTAAGAATAATTTAGAAAGGCATGGAAGATGTTTAA
Organism: Aphelocoma coerulescens; assembly: GCF_041296385.1. Classification (NCBI taxonomy): domain Eukaryota; kingdom Metazoa; phylum Chordata; class Aves; order Passeriformes; family Corvidae; genus Aphelocoma; species Aphelocoma coerulescens. The sequence goes on from NC_091015.1 coordinate 88,770,094, forward strand.
TCAGTATGTAAATTAACTGATTTTTTTAGAAAGGTAATAGAAGTTAATGCAATAAAATCCTTTAAAACATTCTTAGTGGCCTAAAACAAAAACAAACAAACAAACAGCCCCTCCCCCCCCCCCCAACCCTAACTTCAAGTTCTTTGCAATTTTTCACAAGTACAGTACTGGGTTAAAACCCAAGCCTTACTTTGCAACATTTTCAATATTTGCCTTGAAACACACAATAAAAACTGAACCAAAATTCTCTTTTGATATTTATAAACCTGCATTAAAACATGGATCCTCACACATTTTTCAGTGATTCTAGTAAATTTCACTAACATGTGGTAAAACATTTTATAAAGGAAAATAATAATACTTTCCAAAAATGAGACGAGATGCTTAGCCAGCATGTGAGAGGCACAATTGAGAAAGGTATTTCATTTCTAGAGTAGTCATGTGGTCTAGGTCGCTAACTGGGAAGCAAAATGATATGAAATAACACTTAATGCAGAGTGCCTATTTGAATTTATTCTGAAAGAAGCAGCAGAACTCCAAAGTGAGACACAGACTAAGATGAAGCAGGACTGGGCCTTACACAGTAATGGCAAAACAGTGATACTTCTCAATAAACTTGTTTTAAGTATTTGCTTTTAACAAACTTTCTTGTACTCTCTGTGTGTTATGCTGCTTTTCCAATAATACTTCAGCATAAGACTCTCCAGCCAACAACACATCCTTGTAACTTGAAGTAAGCTGGTTGAGGTGTCAGAGCCAGTGTAGCCTTATAACCTTTAAGTCCATACTACTAAATCTTTACTTAGTCCAAGAGATCCTCACTTCTTTGCACACATTATATATAGGTTTGTAAACTACAGACTACTTGTTTTAGCCCATCCTTTAAGGCTTTACTGTACTTCAGATTGTCTTGGGGTGACGTTATGATGTGTATCCCATATCGCTGCCTATGCCCAAAATTAATTTTTGTGCCTTTCTGTGCCTCTAAACTGAGCCTGAGAGGGGGAAGGAAAAAACTGAGCAAAACTTTTTCAGGGCAGTTTGCAGCTTGTTCAAGGTCACACAGAGATAGCAGGTTTTTTTTTCAGCTGCGGGAGGAGAGCGAGGAAGCACCCGGCTTGCTGCTTTCCAGTCAGCTTTTGACCAGTTGTTTCAGCTTCTTGTTCTCCGGAGAGAGAGAGACTGAGAGCTGGACTTTGTTTTTCCTTCTCTGGAATTCCGGATTTTCTCCCTTTTATACTGGACTGTTTTTTTTCAACCTCAGAGCACATCGGGAGGACTTTCCACCGGGCACAGAGGGCCTGGCCCTGGCCCAAGCCCCAGCGCCGAGGAGACCAAAGGGAGGACTCTTAACACTTTCCCAGGTTTTTTTTTCCTCCACAGTGAAACATTTTATTATTTAGCCTTATTTTCCTTTTCCCGTGTGTTTGGTAAATAAATAGTTTTATCTTCTTCACTTTCCTTCGAGGAAAATTTATTTTTTCCCGAACCTGGGGGGGAAGGGGTAGCTGTGCCTTCTCTCAGAGGATATATTTCTAAATTTGGCCAAACCGGAACAAATTTAGTGGCGCCCAACTGCGTGGCTCGAAGGAAAGTGAAAAAACGGTGCTAATTACATTTTGGTTTGAATTTGCTTATTCTGTGTTGGGGTAAAGTAATCACCATGGTGGTTGAGTTCATAATGTCTCTCTGGCTTGATGTACTCATGTCTTTTTGGTCCTTAGGCTTCATTGAGGTACTGGTTTTTTTTTGGTCCCTAGGGTTGTTTGCCTATCCACAACTTGCTCAAATCTTGTCCCTGATATGTAAATTTTACAGAGCAGGGAGACGAATCAGGATTTCTATCTTGCTGTGCTCGGTGATAATGATTTATAAGAAGTTGACAGAGGTACGGGCAGCTGTTCGGAGTGTGTATGATAAGTGGTTTCTCCGTCCTAACCCCAGTCCTAGCTTCAGTAGCCTGTTTTGGGAATTTATTAGTAATTGCACCCAGATTGTTAGAGGAGGAGGAGACGAGGTTTCCCTTCCCTTTAAATTTGATAAGTTATCTTTTGAGAATGTTCAGTTTCCCCTGGATGTTAAAGACATCATCTTCGTGGTATTGTATCTCCTAAGCTTCCTCCATATGTCTCGCAGCTTGTCTAGAATGAGAGCTCAGATTTCCAGGGTGACTGCTGAGACACCTGACCCAGAGGTGGAACATCCTGAGTGGTGTGGGGAATGGGAGGATATGGGCCAAATCTTGAAGAAATTCTCTGACCCAATGGTTTGCAAGTTTCCCCCTGAACAAGTTCAGAAACCAGCTGAGGTGGCGAAATATCTGAAAGAGAAATATAATGACAATTCCAATGAGAACAAGCTCCTTGCAATATGTTGGGCTTTGGCATATGCCTATCGCACACTGCAGCATGTAATGGTAGAGAGACAGGAAGATAAATCAGCAAAGCCTGCAGATACCCCAGTCACTCAGGCTGCAGATAAACCAGACAGCAAGCCCAAACCAGATGGAGAGTCTAAGCCACTGACAGTGGCTCCTGTTACAAGGAAAAAGCACATAACCAAAACTGATCGCCCAGTGAAAGATGAGGATAATGGAGGGGAAGGGACCTCAAAAGATGCAGGGGAAGGAACCTCAAAACCACCATCTGACTCAGGCACAGAAACCATTACTGAGTCCATGTCCATAAAGGACCTTCACAGCCTAAGAAAGGATTACACCCGACGGTCCGACGAATCCATAATAAGTTGGATGGTCCGTATTTGGGATGCGGCAGGTGATGATGTGATGCTGGACGGTGCTGAAGCGAGGCATTTGGGATCCCTGTCACATGATCCAGTGATCGACCAAGCGATGAAAAGGGGGGCTGATTCTACCAGTGTCTGGAGACGAGTTTTAACAGGCGTGGCTGAAAGATATATGTGTGGAGATGATCTCTACATGCAGCAAACCCCATGGAAGACCATAGAGCAAGGGATCCAACGCCTGAGAGAACTAGGGGTGGTAGAGGTTGTCTTTGCAAATGACCCAGGATTGAGGAGTCCAGACCGGGCCAGAGTTATTCCATACATGTGGCGAAAACTCATACACCTTGGGCCACCAGAATACGCTTCTGCTTTAGCAATAATGAAACCGGACTACGGTGCAAATGAGACTGTGAAGGATATGGCAGTGAAGCTCCGAGCATATGCAGACTCTGTGCATGGCCCAACACATGCAAGAATCGCAGCTGTGGAAACACGTATGCAGAAAATGGAAGATAAGATGGAGAAGAATCACCAGGAGATTAAAGAGTGCCTTCTCCGCGGACGTTCCCCAGAGAGAAGGCACATCCCACGAAGTGAGCTGTGGAATTTCCTGTGTGACAGTGGGGAAAACATGAGGAAGTGGGGTGGACAACCCACTTCTGCTCTGGCAGCACGAGTGAGTGAATTGAAGGAGCGCAAGTCTCAGAAAGGAGGATCTACCAAAAAGGAAGTAGCTCCAGTTGCCTGTAGCCAAACTGCTGGAAATGATGGAAAAGACGATGGCATGTCCAATTCCCATGAAGGAACCTCTAAGATACAGGCCCAGGGAAAGAAGGATAACCAGGCATAGAGGGGCCCTGCCTCTAGCCAGGTAGAGGTCAGGGAAAACCGCGTTTTTTGGACTGTGTGGATTCGTTGGCCTGGTACATCAGAACCACAAAAATATGATGCCTTGGTTGACACTGGTGCGCAGTGTACAATAATTCCATCGCAGCATGTGGGGGTAGAATCTGTTTCTATTTCTGGTGTAACGGGTGGATCACAAAATTTGACCTTGGTGGAAACTGAGGTGAGCCTGACTGGAACTGAGTGGAAGAAGCATCTCATTGTGACTGGCCCAGAGGCCCCGTGCATTTTGGGCATAGACTTCCTCCGGAACGGGTATTTTAGAGACCCAAAGGGACTCAAGTGGGCTTTTGGAATAGCTGCTGTGGAGACAGAGGGCAGTAAGCAATTGAACACTTTGCCTGGGCTATCAGAAAACCCGTCTGCAGTCGGCCTTCTGAAGGTGGAAGAACAAAAAGTACCAATTGCTACCTCGACAGTGCATCGCCGACAGTACCGGACAACTCGAGATGCTGTGATTCCCATCCACAAGATGATCCGTGAGCTGGAGAGCCAAGGGGTGGTCAGCAAGACCCACTCACCCTTCAATAGTCCCATTTGGCCTGTGCGCAAATCTGAAGGAGAATGGAGATTGACTGTGGACTATCGTGCCTTGAATGAAGTGACTCCACCACTGAGCGCTGCTGTGCCGGACATGTTGGAGCTCCAGTATGAGCTAGAGTCCAAAGCAGCGAAGTGGTATGCTACTATTGACATTGCCAATGCATTTTTCTCCATTCCTCTGGCAGCAGAGTGCAGGCCTCAGTTTGCTTTCACCTGGAGGGGTGTGCAGTATACCTGGAACCGACTGCCCCAGGGGTGGAAGCACAGTCCCACCATCTGCCATGGACTAATCCAGATTGCACTAGAAAAGGGTGAGGCTCCAGAACATTTGCAGTACATTGATGACATCATTGTGTGGGGGAACACTGCAGCAGAAGTGTTTGATAAAGGAGAGAAAGTTATCCGGATTCTCCTGGAAGCTGGTTTCGCCATCAAGAAGAGCAAAGTCAAGGGACCTGCCCGAGAGATCCAGTTCCTGGGAGTGAAGTGGCAAGATGGACGGCGTCAGATTCCCGCTGAGGTCATCAATAAGATCACTGCAATGTCTCCACCAACCAACAAGAAGGAAACACAAGCTTTCCTAGGTGCCATAGGCTTTTGGAGGATGCACATTCCTGAGTACAGCCAGATTGTGAGCCCTCTCTACCTGGTTACCCGCAAGAAGAACGATTTCCATTGGGGCCCCGAACAGCAACAAGCTTTTGCCCAAATCAAGCAGGAAATCGCTCACGCCGTAGCCCTTGGCCCAGTCAGGACAGGACCCGAAGTGAAGAACGTGCTCTACTCTGCAGCCGGGAACAATGGCCTGTCCTGGAGCCTTTGGCAGAAGGTGTCTGGTGAGACTCGAGGTCGACCACTGGGATTTTGGAGCCGAAACTACAGAGGGTCTGAAGCCAACTACACTCCAACAGAGAAGGAAATCTTGGCAGCCTATGAAGGAATCAAAGCTGCCTCAGAGGTAATTGGCACTGAGGCACAACTCCTCCTGGCACCCCGACTACCAGTGCTGGGGTGGATGTTCAAAGCAGAGGTTCCCTCTACCCACCACGCCACCAATGCCACATGGAGCAAATGGATTGCTCTCATCACACAGCGCGCCTGTATTGGAAAATTGAATCGCCCTGGGATTTTGGAAATAATCACAAACTGGCCAGAAGGTGAAAACTTTGGTCTCGCTGATGAAGAAGAACAAGTGACACGCGCTGAAGAAGCTCCACCGTACAACCAACTGCCATCAGAAGACACACGCTACGCTCTTTTCACCGACGGTTCTTGTCGCATCGTAGGGATGAAACGAAAGTGGAAAGCAGCCGTATGGAGTCCCACACGACGGGTTGCCGAAGCTACTGAAGGAGAAGGTGGATCAAGCCAACTCGCTGAACTCAAAGCTGTTCAACTAGCCCTGGACATTGCTGAAAGGGAGAAGTGGCCAAAGCTCTACCTCTACACTGATTCATGGATGGTAGCCAATGCTCTGTGGGGATGGTTAGAAAAGTGGGAAAAAGCTAATTGGCAACGTAGGGGAAAACCAATCTGGGCTGCTGAAGAGTGGAAAAACATTGCTGCCCGAGTAAGAAAGCTGGTTGTGAAAGTCCGCCATGTAGATGCTCATGTCCCCAAGAGTAGGGCTAATGAAGAACACCAAAACAACAGGCAGGTAGATCAGGCTGCAAAGATAGAAGTGTCACAGGTAGACTTGGACTGGAAACACAAGGGAGAGTTGTTCCTAGCTCGATGGGCCCATGATGCCTCAGGCCATCAGGGCAGAGATGCCACCTATAAGTGGGCACGAGACCGAGGGGTGGATCTGACCATGGACAGTATCTCCCAGGTGATCCATGACTGTGAGACATGCGCTGCGATCAAGCAGGCCAAGCGGGTGAAGCCCCTGTGGTATGGTGGGCGGTGGTCCAAATATAAGTATGGGGAGGCCTGGCAGATTGATTACATCACACTGCCTCAAACCCGCCAAGGCAAGCGCCATGTGCTCACAATGGTAGAAGCCACCACAGGATGGCTGGAGACCTACCCTGTGCCTCACGCTACGGCCCGGAACACCATCCTGGGCCTCGAAAAGCAAGTCCTTTGGAGGCATGGCACCCCTGAGAGAATTGAATCTGACAATGGGACTCATTTTAAGAACAGCCTTATTAACACCTGGGCTAGAGAACATGGCATTGAGTGGGTGTACCACATCCCATACCATGCACCAGCTGCAGGCAAAGTGGAACGGTGCAATGGATTGTTGAAAACCACTTTGAAGGCACTAGGTGGGGGAACTTTCAAGAATTGGGAACAGCATCTAGCAAAGGCCACCTGGTTAGTTAACACCCGAGGTTCCACCAATAGAGCTGGTCCAGCCCAATCTGAATCCCTGAATACAACAGATGGAGATAAGGTCCCAGTAGTGCATGTCAGAGGTCTGTTAGGAAAGCCTGTGTGGATAAATTCTGCCTCGAGTGCAGACAAACCCACCCGTGGGGTGGTCTTTGCTCAGGGACCTGGTTGCACATGGTGGGTAATGCAGAAAGACGGAACAACACATTGTGTACCACAGGGAGATCTGATTGTTGTGTGAAATGCTTGTATACCCCTGCTTGCTGATTGTCACTGTCACTGTTCGTATATAGCTGTGTATATATATATATGTATTAATGTGTGTGTAGAATTAGAATATCTTAGTTTGGGCATTGAGCCAACAATATGGGATAAGGGGTGGAATGTCTTGGGGTGACGTTATGATGTGTATCCCATATCGCTGCCTATGCCCAAAATTAATTTTTGTGCCTTTCTGTGCCTCTAAACTGAGCCTGAGAGGGGGAAGGAAAAAACTGAGCAAAACTTTTTCAGGGCAGTTTGCAGCTTGTTCAAGGTCACACAGAGATAGCAGGTTTTTTTTTCAGCTGCGGGAGGAGAGCGAGGAAGCACCCGGCTTGCTGCTTTCCAGTCAGCTTTTGACCAGTTGTTTCAGCTTCTTGTTCTCCGGAGAGAGAGAGACTGAGAGCTGGACTTTGTTTTTCCTTCTCTGGAATTCCGGATTTTCTCCCTTTTATACTGGACTGTTTTTTTTCAACCTCAGAGCACATCGGGAGGACTTTCCACCGGGCACAGAGGGCCTGGCCCTGGCCCAAGCCCCAGCGCCGAGGAGACCAAAGGGAGGACTCTTAACACTTTCCCAGGTTTTTTTTTCCTCCACAGTGAAACATTTTATTATTTAGCCTTATTTTCCTTTTCCCGTGTGTTTGGTAAATAAATAGTTTTATCTTCTTCACTTTCCTTCGAGGAAAATTTATTTTTTCCCGAACCTGGGGGGGAAGGGGTAGCTGTGCCTTCTCTCAGAGGATATATTTCTAAATTTGGCCAAACCGGAACAAATGTTGAAAAGATCTATCGATAAGACAGCAGATTTCTGTGGCACTAGAAAATTGTGTGAGGAAAACCAAAATGAAAAACCTTTGTTTTGCTAATACATAAAAATCATCTGTTGAATACAAAGCAGTTGAGTTATGCCCGATTTTCACAAATATCTCAGATGTAGTCAAAGAAATACAGACCTCCTCTGCACACCTGTTCTATCTTCCTACATGTATCTCAAGCATCTATTAAGTGTCATTATCAGTAAAACTGCAGCCATCCAAAAGAGTTTAAGCTCATAATAGAGTGTTACAGCATTTCTGAAACTTTATGTTGACACGGTCTGATATAAAAGCACAGCAAAAGCTAAACCTTACAAATACATAGGGACAAGTTACAGCTAGAAAGCATATCTTAATAAAATCAGAGTTAAAAATGAGAAAACAGGTACCTTGTAAACATGAAGTGCATTCTACCTATTTCTACTTATTATTATCAATTACTTTAAAATACCAACATTAACTCATTCTGTGGCAGTGAAGAAAACTCACCTTTGTAGCTCATCTTTTATTCTTTCTCTCAAGGCTGAACTTCAGCTGTCACTATCAGAAAAAATCACAAAAACAAAGGGAGAATGCTTAACTAGATCTCAAAGAGCTTTAATCCACTGTATTTTAATACTGCTGCATTTCACTTCCTCTCCTACTGAACTTAAAGAAAAAACTTGGCAAAGTTCAAAATATGACCAATTTAACAAAAAATTTAAGTTATTTATGTAACTTCCATATTGCATGTTGGGTTTTCTTTTGGTTTGGTTTGGTTTGGGGGTGGGTTTGTTTGTTTGTTTTGGGGTTTTTTGGTTTTGTTTTTTTGGTTTTGTTTTGTTTGGTTTTGTTTTGTTTTTTAAAACAGGCATCTACCAGAAACTGTTTTAAGAGTGATTATGTGACACAGGACGCTTATTTGACAAAGAACCATTCCTGGGTATCCATAGGTCAGTTTTATCTATTATTCAGCTTCTCCAGTTGTAGAAATTACCAGAGGTATGAAAACATCTGAGGACTAAAAGTCTATGATCAATCCTTAAAAGCCCTGCAGCAAGATGTTTAAGTTTGGTAAATAGCAGCACCTTTTGGCTCAGCCACCCCTCAAGAGCAGCTGTAGACTGCAATGACCACTGTCACAGTCAGAAGAAGGAAAGACTGCCCAATAAATGTCCTTAGCTCTTTATACAGATGGTCAATATAGGGATGATAAACATCTTAAAGTGCACATCGGCTTCCTACATAGAATCACCTCGAAACCTTATTGTTCACAAACACTCCATACTAATTCTAAAACAACCAAAAAAAAAAAAACACCCCAAAAAACAAACAAAAAACCCCACCCTTTTCTCTAATAAGTAAACAGCTTTGTTCTTGAGTAGTGCTTGTTAAAAATCAGTTGGAGTCATTCCTGAGCTTTATGCCCACTAATCAATGAACTTTCAGTCATTTCAGCTAAATTTATATTTTACAGATTTCTACACTGAGGTCCATTAACTTGGGAGACACAGTTTTTCTAAGAGCTGAATGTATGTTTAAATCACTATTCTACCATTCCTGGAGGTGTTAACAAAGGATTATATTCCCAAGAGCACAATGAGGAAATCTATGTGAACAATTTCATACACTATCCTAAAGTGAAAGAGGGAATGTCCATGTTAGTCTACTACCACTCTCACTCTAAAACATCATTACAACATAAAAGGAGATTAGGATAGTCAGGATTTTTTTGATCACAAAATTGGAAAATATTTCAAAGGTAGTAGTCTTTCAATATGCTAATCAAAGAGGATGGGAGTAGACTAATATCCAAAACTGTTTCTAAGCATATTTAATATAGTCTTTTTATCTATGGGGGGAACTTCTGGCTGCTTCTATAAAAGGATTGCATACATGTTCAAAAAAAGAAAACTTACAAATGTTTACTGTGTTCCTTGACATTTTAAATCAAATGTGCAGCAACTGAATGCTTATGAGATGCAATTAATCAACAGTGAATGTTCTCACATTTATGGTTGGATTAAACACAGTAAGGTCTAATTAGTTTATGCTTAAGCAACATGAAATTATAAATAGCAATCACGTTTCTTAATTTGCCTCTCCTACAATTTTCATTCTACTTCCAGAAAAAATTGAACATTATTAAGTGTTAGTTAGAAACAGGATAAACAACAGAATGTTATATAGGGAACAGAAAATTTGAATACATTTGCCAAATGTACCATGCAACCTTATTTCAGTAAAAACATTGGTACATCTCCAGCTTTTTAATAGCTTTTCCTCTGTGTGGGAAACAAATAAGATGGGGGAGAAAAAGGATGTAGCCCTTCATGTTGAAGACAACAGAAACACAAAGTAGTTTTCAATTTTTTTCTCCGTTTTCATATTTAAAGAAAAGCTTAGAAACAAATACCTTTAAACACTCCATCTCTACAGACGTATAATTTCACTACCAGCTAAAGAGGCTGAAAGGTCAAGAATGTGAGAGATACCCTAAATCCATGAGAAAGAATTTGATGAAGTGCAATTTGTTCCCCTGACAGAGATAACTATACTGTAGCCACTGACACATTTTCCCTTGTTTAAAATTCTTTAACAGTACAAGATAAAAAAGAACCAATACAAGATATTATAACAGTAAGATCTGAAGAGAAAACACTGTTCACTTCCTGTGCTTTGCTTTCTCACTTTTAATAACACCAAGATTCACAAGACAAGGGAAAATATTCTGCTTTGCAAATAACTGTGAAAGGTGGGAAAAGTATTTGTTCAGTGCCTTAGTCTTAAGTGGAAAAGGTTAAGGGACTTTGACTAGTTTGTCCAGTCACGGTTTATCTCAGTTTTCAGTTTCCTTTAAAGAAAAATTCTACTGACACCTTTTCCGCCTCATCTGACATTTCTGTTGTTTGTGGAGGCAATTACCAACTGCAAAGCAGCATGTAACGAGATCATATTCACTGATATAAGCTTCAGGTGTCTTCAAATGAGGAATGATGTTTGATTTCACAAATATGCAGCTGGTCTCTGAGATTCTCTTGGTCGATACTGTGCTCCTCTGAAAGATGGGTAAACCACTACACACTTGACTTTCAAAAGTTCTGGTACATGCACTTCTCAGGGACTTAAAACCGGGAACAGTAGCTGAACAAAACACAGCAGAAGATGCAGGAGAAATAGCCTTGTGAATGAAATAGTAAATGAGCAAGAGAAGTAATAGAATAAGGATCTATGTGTTTATGTTCTCTCTGGTATAGCCAGTTTCCACAGTTAAATTAGCATGAAGAAAATGGAAGACAAAGATGAAATTTGGAAAGTTCCGTTGGAAACTGATTAGATCTCAAGAAACAGTTGGCTTAAACTCTTTTACTCCCTAAAGTTTACAGATAAGAGAGCCAGCTTCTGCAGATAACGAATGCTGAATCCAGTGATGGATGATTCCAATTTGCATTTGGATAATTCTCCACTCCCTGCCATGAAATATTTACAAAAACACTGATTTCCCAAGCTAAAGACAAAAGAATTTAGTATAGCTACAGCTTGTAGAGAGAATATGGACCGCATTAGAGGGATATTTTCATATTCCAATGCTATAAAGCATTACATTATATGGAAACAGTGATAAGAAACACCTCACAGTTGAGGCTCAGCAACAACAGCAAAATTTTTTTCATTAACCCATGGAAGCAAAGCATGTGAGAGACATTAGAGACAAAGTAAGAGACTTCTGACATAGCAGAGATTGTCTTTACACTGTATTCATTAGCAGTCACCATCCCATGTCTTTTTTTCTAACTTCACTTCCCATCTTCCATAAAGTTAAGACCAAAAAATAAAGGATGCATGACAATGTGGCAAACTCTGTCAGTATATAGGCTGCCAAAGAAAAGAGATTCTTAGGACACCTAACAGAGGGTGCAAAGCCAACAGAAGCAGAATCAACATTCCTGGAGAACAATTATATTCATACACAAAACAAGCTGTGACTGCCCACTGTCACTACCTTGGTAAAGGGAAAAAGTGAAATAATATAATTACTCCTCGTTGTCTATCAAAAAAAAAAAAAAAAAAGGCTGATATTTATTATCTAGTTTGATATCTATCTATTTGATCTTGCTCAAAATCACTAAATAATTTAAAATTCAAGTATTACGTTATTAGCTGTCTGATATTTCCCTCTGTTATTTTAGTCCTTTAATGATGTTTAGTGAGCTTAAAACCCCCTGATTTTTCCCTTTCCAATGGAAAGATTAAACTTGCCTAACTTGGAAGAAAACTGCAAAAGCCCGGTGCATCGTAGTAATTTCCTTACTTGAACAGTATTTAATTGGTTGATGAAAACGGAAAACAAAACTTGGGAACCTCGGAAAATTCAACCTCTTAGTATTAGAATGAAAACACAAAGGTATCATCAGTGGAAGTGTACTTGTATTCCAGCCTAACAGTTAGCACACAATCCATAACTGGCAGTCCTACTGTTCCCTGGGAACCATTCTTCCACCTTCCACTCCTGAAAAAATTTCAAAACAAGAACAAAACAACACTGTCACACCTAATGGTGACCCTCTGATGCCATAGTTTAGCTTTGACATATGTCATTCCTGCACACACCTTCACATCCTATTCTGTGGTGGAAAACAGCATATAAAAATTGGGAACTTCTGTTATACACTGGTTGCTCATTCTAGTCGCCTTGCCTTGATGATGTGAAAACAATCCAAAATTACCTCATTTATTACCTTTGGCCATACCAAGCCAAAACACAGAGGCCTGTGCATAAATGGAATTTTTCACATTCAGTTCCAAGAATCCTTTCCTAAACACCAAGTCAACATTTTCTGGATCATCTGTGGCAACTTCGAGGAGGGACATAGATACAGAAGTAATACTAAATACTTATAGATATCCTGGTTGCAGTGGAGGAAAGAGTTAGGGGTCTGCCTACTCACATGTACTCTCTGGATACAAGGAAAGCAGGTGGCATTACCCTGGCAAATATGCATAAATCATCAGGAAATACCTTGGAGGGAAAAGTGCTGCCCACAGATGCATAACTTAGCATCTGTTCACAAAGGATTCACCATGGAGTAGGGCAATTTGCACAGAATACTTCCACATAGGCTATTCTCAGTGAAGGATTTAGTTATGCTGGTCCAGAAATGCAGAAGTGCGCTCAGAGCAAGCTGATAAATGTGCAAGAGTGTTTTGCCATGAAAGAAATATTCTTTCATGCTCCAAGAGCTGCTTGTGGAGGACATTATGTCTAAAACCAGTTCAATTCCCTTGTGCTAGCTGAATGCACTCCTATAATAGGCAAACATTTACTTGAACCACTAGGTAGGTGTGTACAGTAGCAGAATGTGGCAATGAGCACTTCTAGCAAAAGGCAGAAAATAGAGATCAATATTCCTACAAAATTACTGCAGCATGACATCTTATATTGCTAAGGACTCTTTCATGGTTCAAAGAACTGTTCTTTTTCTCTGTTGAGCGCTGGTGTTCCTTCCAAAATTTGGCTTAGCTGGCTGTTCAACCGTGGCCTATTAATACAAAGTGTGGTAAGCCCCTTTACTTCTCTGTCAGTCAGAATCTCCCTTGTAAAATGAGAATAGTTTTGATTTACTTCCAGAGTTTTAAAGGAGTAACTATTATCAGGAATGCTCAGATGTTTTGGTACCATATAAGGATCTATATCCACTGGGTATTCCATATGAACTTGTAATAAAGTCTGCAACTAAATAGCAAAAATTGTCTAGAGTCTCTTTTTGTAGGAAATTATTGATATATGAGGTCTTAAACTCACAACAATAATCTTCAATATATAAGAGAGAATTTGTCACAGCTCAGTATAAGCTAACACTGCAGAAAGAAACTTAACTTTGCTCTCAATTTGTCTACATTGCGGAGAAGTGTTGAACTGGTTAAAGTGGCCATAAAGCCAGTTTAGTTATGTACTATTCTCTGATCCCATCATATTCATTATAATTAATGATTTACCAAACCTTTCTCTTTTGATAATTTTATGATTTTAATTTTGTATTACAGGGAAGAAAAAAATTCATAATGAACATCTGCGCCATTGCAGATGGAGTGGGAACTAGGTGATCTTCAAGGTCCATTCCAACCTCTTAGCATTCTATGATTCTGTGACTCAGAGCTTTATGTAGGAGATTGTTTTTTGCTTTGACCCATTAATAAAATTGGAGTGAGGGATGAACCAGACTCATTTGTGAGCCTATTTAACAATTAATGCTTATCTTTTTTAATGGCCTTTCCATGTATCTTTAACAATGTCAAGCATGCTGTACATACCACACAAATCAATTTATTTGAGAGTAAGGTCACACAATCTCAGGGAGACATGAGCTGAGGATGGTACAGGACTGTAGAAGCCAGAGACCCTCCGCATTGAAACAGCACAAGCATACAGTTCTGAGACTTACTACTTAATTGCTATAAAAGCTGAAGAAAGATGGGCAAATTTACATCAGCTACAAGAAATATTCATGTAGTATCCTCATCAATTAAAAAAACCCTAACAACCCCCCCCAAAAAAAAAAAACAATAAAAACCCACCATGAACCAAACAAAAAAGAATAAACCCAGAAGTGTACATCTAGATTCCAGTCACCTTCTTACTTTTTTCTATTTTCTACAGATGAATAAATATTCCTCAAAATTATTACTCAGATTATTCCTTCTGAGTACAAATTTTAAAAGCACAAAGGTCATCAACAATGATGAGCTCCAGTTTAAAGCTGAATAATGATGCCGTGAGGACGCAATCTGTAGCAACCTTGGCCATAGTGAGCATGAAGAATTGATATGAAGATCCCAAGGGCAAACAAGAAATAAAGTAGCAGATCCTAGACCTCAGGCATCAAGGAAGCAGCCTGAGGCTTGTTCAAGGAGTAGGCAAGTGGAATCAAACAGGAACAGCTCTGAAGAGCAAAGAAGACAAGGGAGCCTGGAATGTCTCAAGCGCAGCATCCTCCAAAAGTTCCAAAATAGCCAGTCCAGCCTCAGGAAAACATATCCAACATGTTATTATGCCCCATCTGAACCTACTGCTTTAAATTTATGCATGTAATCACGCATTTTTTGCTGCAAAGGCACTACAACAGAGAGTTTAGGTTGTTTCTTTCAATATGTGCCTCTGTAGCCATCTCTACTCCAAGCTGAATAATGCTTTGGTCCCCCACTAAATTGCTGGTTACTCCAGTTTGTTACATTTTTTTTTATTTTGAGGTGCCTGAAACCAGATACAGTATTCCAGAAACACTCTAAAAAGTGCTAAAAGGTGCATTAAAACTTCCTCCAACATACATCTGTGTTACTCTCAATACAGCTCAGAAGTTAAGGTATTGTGTTTTGGTTTTTTGTTTATGTTTCAAGTAAGTTATTGCCTCACACAGTATCAGTGAAATAATGCATTCCATCTTTCAGGGAATGTTTATTATGTTTGCTAGAAATAGCAGCCCCAGAGGACTGTAACACTATCAAAGGACTATTAGAATTCAAAATTATCTGAAGCTTGAAACAGAGTATGCAAAATTAAATGGAATTGATTTGGTTTTTAGGATGAAAATGAGATTTTTGTCACATGCTAGAAGTAGAGTAGTTCAATAACAGGAACAAAAAACATAGGTCTTTCAGGGATGCTGAAACATATGAATCAGCAGGGGATACTGCCTCCTAATTAAAATTAGCTCATATATTAAGTCATAAACAGGAGGCAGATACCTCCTCCTGTGTTAAAGCAAAAAGCCACTTTCAGCACTGAGCAAACAACATAAGGATAACAAGGTGGGAGTACTGCACATGGAACTGAGGGAAAAGTTAATACATTTAAACAGAGTCAAGTCTGCTAATATAGAGGGGGAAAAGAAAAAGAATGCAGGTATACCAGGGGGTCACCAACTTCAGCTAACACTTTAAAAAAAGTAAATATCATATGGGATATATAACAGGAATATGGATAGGAGATGTTGAAAATTCTAGTGCTCTCACTGAGACTAGAACATTGCAGAATAATTGGCTGCAAATTTTCTGGAATTTCTGCTGTTGTTGAGAAGGCCCAACAAACATTTGTTAGAAACAAGAACTGATGAAATGAAAAAGGAATAAAAGATATATTAGCTAATTTCTTGAACAAGAAAAGGCCGTACTGCCATTGTATCTACACCCCATCTAAAGCCTCCTTGATCCAGGCTTGATTTTCTGGTTTGACCTTTGGCCTACCTCATCAGCACATACTTGTTGAGTGCTTGCTTGAAACAGATTTATTATGTTTTAACCTGTTCTCCATAAATCTTCTGCCATATCTTCCTTCCAAATACTACCTGGTTTAGTCTCTAAAGAAGATCAATCACCACATGTCTCACAAAATAACTACAGAAAAGCAAAGACAGTTTCTAGATCAATTTCTACTTTTTGTTTGTCTGAGAATTTAGATGTTAAGAACCTCGGACTCCACTTTTAACAGCAGACATTTACCCACCCAGTAATTTTAGGACTTACCCACACAAGAATTTAGGAGCAGGTGAACAGAGTGTAAATTAGTTCACTGTTGCTCCCAAGAACCCACTGCACACGCTTTTGGTAGTTTTGCCTGCCTCCTGCCTATAAAAATACCCCTCCCAGCATGGTGTTCACAGACAACTGTTTTCCTCTGTCCATGAAACAGTGCAATCTACTTTTGTTATTCATGCTCCAATGTTTTCTGTAATTAAGCCAGCTCTTTCCAAACTAGATAGAGTACCCCAGCATTACATTGCAGTCTGAGTTGTAAATACGGTCTTAGCGAGTTCAGTTCCCTATGAAAAGTTTGTGCACATATTTTGCCTGTAAGAAATAGTTGAGGGCACAGAAAACTGGTGCACAGTAGCCAGAACACAGTATATTTGCACTATCCTATTTCCGCCGGCCTGGTTCCTAGGGTATATCACCGTGTCCCGCAGCTGTAGGGAGGAGGAGGAGAGAAGATCCAGCAGGCAGGAATTGTGCAGCAAGATTGATTCATTTAATTATTTTACAAACTCTTTTATAGACTTTTTTTCTTCAGTCTAATTGGACAAAGGATCAGCCACCCCTTGGGGTGATTGGCTAAAATCCTAAAACATCCATTGTCAAAATATTTTTCTACTATACCATAAACAAGACTTTTCAAGGTTGCAGGTGGCTTGGTTGTTTACATTCCCTGCTACCTCTTCTGTGAGAGAGAAAAGTGTCTCACGGACTTAGAAAATAGCAAGAAAATCCTTGCTAGCAGCATTTTTGTATCTACACTATCCATGTAGGGTCCCAAGGATACCCTGACTCATACGGATGAGTCCTTAATAAGGATAATAGCATTGTCCTTGGGGTTTCTGCTGGTCACTGTGCATATCTACATCCTCCCTGCTATTTTGTTCCCTAAAGAAGTTCCATTAGCCTCAGAATAAAACTAAATTTTTTGCATTTTACCCCATCCATTGAATGGATTTTTTTTCTCCTGACAGGAACTGTAATATTGGACCAGTTTTTTGAAGCCTATCCTTTGAATTTTATTTATAAGTCTACCTGTAAAAGGGGACAATATTACCATTCAGTCCATTAAACAATTATACTCAAGGACCCAGGTTAACTCTTACAGTACCATATTTAATATAAATAGACTTAAAATTAGTAAAAGACTAATCTTTTAATAATTCATTATTCATTCTCTTTGCCTTATCTTTTTGTGATTGTGTTTGTGATACTCATATAATTCTGAAGATTATTTATTTGGGCTCACTACCAGAGATCAAACAAAATAACTGTTATGTTGGACTGAAAGTAATTTATTAAAAAGGCTCTACAAAATTAGAAGAAGAAGAATCTCTTGGTGAAAACAAAATTTTAATCCATCTTCTAGTGAATCACTGCATAATGGTTTATATTATGTTGATAGAAGAATGAATCCTCATCATACAGATATATATTTTTATATATCAAAGAGGTCAGTTAATTTCTGGTGAAAGCATCAATTACACCAGTTTGTGCAATAGAACAGTTCTTAGTTCTCTGATGTTAACATTAAATGAAAAAGTTGTCTGGCATATGCAAAATCCATCCTTCATTATCTGAAAAAAATTCAAAGCCATTTGATTTACAAATGTGTTAACTAAATGAGTTAATATGTTACAACAATGCAAATATATTTTTGCACTTGTAAGAGCTAAAGTCATAAGACACAAAAAGATATCTTCCCTTGTCAAACATTATGCATTAAACAAATTACATTAAATGTTCCCAGAATCAAAATTATTTATATTGCATTAAGACACAAAGTTCCATAACCATGAGTTATTGAATTCAATATTGTTCTCCAGTTGATAGAGGAAAGAATTACCCTCCTTGTACAAGTCAGGAATTGTCATTCTGTAGCTACAGAAGATCAAACTCAATGAAAATAACTTTACCCTTTTGGTGTCTCCTTCTATAAGTCTATCAATAAATTTTCAGGCTGATCTAAGACTGATTATGAAATTTTTGCTTTCAATATAGCCACAGTATATATTATTTTAGAAATTCTTCATCTGCTATTGGAGTTATTACCAGATCCCAGATCCCAGAATATTCTGAGTTGAAAGGGACCAACAAGGATCATCAAGTCCAACCCTTAAGTGAATGACCCATACAGGATTGAAACCACAACCTTGGTGTTATCAGCACCATGCTCTGACCAGCTGAGCTTATCTCAGGGTCTGATGTTAGGTTCCAGACCTTTATATTCTGCTCTGAATTTGTGTGGGTTTTAAGTTTGGCATTGTTTTGCTTTTTTGGGGTGTTTTATTTTCTTTTTTTTTTTTTTTTTAATTTTAAAAGCTCTAAATGAAACTTTCTGAGAATAGTGTTTCATATTTTATCACTAAATCTCAACACAGAGTCAGCAATTTAAGCAGTGTCTTCAAAGTACAAATACAAAGTACATTTTCAAAGTGTTTTCTAAGATTTAATATATACACCTTGTAAGAGTTGTACTCATGCATGTGCATGTACATGTACTCATGTACCTGTTATATATGTTGTGGCTGGAGGCCAGGTGTCCACCAATCTGCTCTATCACTCCCTTCTCAGGGACACAGGAGTCAGAAACTAAGATGAAAAACCTTGATTGTTTTGGCTCAAGAAGTGAAGAAAATAAAGGTAAGGAAAAGGGCTAAAGAAACTGCCTTAAGGGGCAAACAAACAGACGAGACTGAAGAACCTCTGATTGTTTGTCTGTACCAGCTAATTCTCTCAGTTGATGTATAATACTGTAGTAGCTCTCAAGTGTGGAAGCTGATTATTATTTTACTACAGATTTTCAGTGATCTGTACCATCATACAGTGATTGTGTAGCCTGACACTACTTGTTCACTCTAACAACTTGTTCTTTAATTCTAACTAGAGACGACAAGACAAAGCTGGAAGGATTGAGGAAAATGAACTTCACAGTTGTCATTGCCTCAAACTCCTTGCCAGAGGCTTGAGTAGGACACCCTGGAGAGGGTTTATTCAGATATTGTGAAATAGTGTCCTTTTCTCCTCTAAAACAAAGATCTTGGCAGGATTTTAAATATAACAATGATTCTGATTTAATATTTCGCTCCATTTTGGTTTATCCCTAGCATAATATGATAAAATCAAAAATATGGCTTTATTGAGAGTTCTCTAATTTGTGGCCAGGTGAGGATTTTGACCAGCTCAGGTGAGAAATAAAACAGGCCCTGCTCTGTGAGAGTTGTCTCTGTCCATTCCCTTAGGGAGGAAGAGGTCTCAGGCAAGCAATATTCTGGGTAGGAAGACTAAACTCGCATGAGGAATAGCTCATTTGGTTTCCAGAATAGAAGAGTCGGTAGAAATTTAACAGTAGTTAACATAATGACATCCCACACTGAATATCTTTATTTCTCATTAACAGGGCATGAACATTTGAGAGCAATGTAACATTATTGTAGTTACACTGTATCATCCTGTATCTGCATGTGTTGTGAAAGTGAGATTTTTTATCTTCTGCTAAGTAAGGATATTTGAAAAATCTATGTCTTGCTTCCATAATTTTAAAATTTTACAATGCTTAAAATGTTCGATTCCTATATCTTTTAGTTACTAAAAAATAACCCAAAAAACAAGGCATCAGACTTCCTGCTTCTCTCTGTGTGAATATTTTAATGATGAGAGGTTTCTCTTTCTGCTCAGTTAAATTTGGATTATTTTCTGCAGAATTTGAGCAAGAACATTGTGCCCATACATTTCTGTTTTAAAACCAGGTAATTAAATTAATTAATTTATGTGCTTAATTAAAAGGCAGCCATCTGCTTTAGGTTAGGGTGGAGCTCTGGAATCACTGGTGTAGTGTAAAGTTGTCTTATATTATGAAACAGGAAATACAGAGGTTTAAGAGCAGCTCATTTTCACTCTTGCAGCTTCCATGTTTTATAAACAGGAAGAAGGGGCTGTCTTTAGAAGACAAAGATGATGCCTTGTTCTAGGGGGAAGCAATGAGACAGAGACTTAACAACAGTGAATGAACATTTTTTCTGTCCTCAGGACTGGATGCTCCTCTCTTCAGCATTTATTTTTTCAATGCAGTTTCCTTAGATGCTTGACACTTTTGCCTTATTGACAAAGCTCTTTGAGGAAAACTCTTGGCTGCATCTTGCTGACTTCAGCGAGGGAAGACATGCAGACAATCAGTGTGATTGATAAAGCAAGCTTCCTTTATTGGTAATACAGACACACTTATATACTATGAGTATACATGCTTGTCAGTTCTTGATTGGTTTAAACTTACGAAAGCGCATCCTTATTTCTACATAATTGGGTTAGATAAAAGACTACATTTGGCAAGCTTCTACTATTTATGTTTTGACTTGAGAAATCAAAGTTCTTCCTCCCTTCTCATGGTCAGTACATCTTATCAGCACAGCACTGTACCTCCTTAAAACTCCCTTTTGGTTCTCAGGCTTGTTTCTCATGCAGGCATTTTCTCATGCAGGCATTTGCTTGTACAACTCTTTTATTGATCTGTACCCTACAGCTCTACCAATGATCCATGTCCCTGATCCTCTAACCATTCTTCAACAGCTGCAAGGCTCAGTTTGGGATAGAGGGACAGTAAAATTCAGTGTCATAAGCATCAACTCTATTTTACTATGTCCATATTGATTAATTGCCAGGATAGACACAAATATTTAAAAATTTTTGGTTACTTTTATGTGTGTGTGTAGGCTCAAAGTGTTTCAACAGTCACTGTCATGATTTCATCCTGAACAAGCTAGCACTGTCTCAAACCATTTTTGGTTGTGCCAAGAGCTGTCACAGATAGGGACCATTCCCAACAGAGAGCTTGGCAGCATGGATGATTGCCATTCCACGCCAGATGACACCAGCACTGGATAACAATCCTGAGTATGGTCAGTTTAGCATTATAGACATGGAGACAGTGATTTGAGCCCTGGCCATTTAAACAGTTTAATGCAAATGGGAAAACGAGGAGAGCAATGTTCTGGGAATGGCTAAAATCAAAATACTGCAGCTGGTGTGGATGAAACTGACTTGAGATGCTTTTGCCTTGCGTGAAAGGAATCAAGAATTTGCCATAACACAGCTTTTTTTTCTTTTAAAAAGAAATAGAGAGCTTCCTCTTAATGTTTTCCAACTTAATGAATCATTTAATACAAATGACCACTGTTGAAACAAGTCCCATTCAACATTAAAATGGGTAAAACAGCCACCAATGCAGATAGAATAAAACACCCTGACAGTCATCTGAACTTTGCAGGAAAAGTGCATGAAAACAATATGTATATCTCCACCAATGGCTATTAGGGTGACCCATTTCACCATACATTGGACAATTTAAAGAGACTTTGGACTTCCTCTGGATTTAATGTCTCAAAAAGTAAAATGAATAAAAATAAAATAATCAATTTTGTAATATTTTAGTGGCCACCTTAAAATGTGAAATTCTAGGATAGTTTAAGGCCCTTTACTATATCACATTTTCATCAAGTCTAACAGTATTCTGATTGCCATAGGAAAACAATGTAATGAAAATGAGAACTGCTTAACCCACCTTCCATGAATTTTAATGATAATGGAGGTAGTCATCTCTGTACTTTTACATTCACAGCTGTTGGTAGCATAACTGGAATCAGTCCTTCAGTCCTCCTTCAAATTAAATTAGTAATATGCAGTTTGAAATGAATGTAATATTTAGCAGGTACACTTGAGTTCTAAAGAATATTGTAAGGCAGATCTCAGTAGTGTCTGTGATAATAAGGATGTAATATGGATGAATTTCAACTTTTGTTCTAATCAAACTCTTTCAGCTACTGCTTCATTATCATGCAAAACCTTTCCAGGTGATATGTCCCAGATTTGATCTCAGTCCAAAAGTATTTAAAAGGGCAATCAAAATCAGTGCAAATGTTGCTGTGAATTTTGAGTGCATGGAAGAAATGGAAAAAATGGGGTGACTTTACCAGATATTTTTGCAAATACTACCAAATTGTTACCTCTTCTTGTAAGCTTCCTGAAGAACAGTTAGATACATGGATACAATTTTAACCCCATACATTCGCAAGGAAACACTGATGTAACCTGAAATGGAGTGATAATTTTAAGTGTATTTTCATTCTATACAGTGTTATAGGCTAATGGCTTTTCAGAAAGTAGGTAAAGTCCTAAAGAAAAATAACTTCTTCTTTGTAATAAAAACTAAATCTATTCAGCAATGATTTGATTTTTACATATTTTACTACAATACTTATGTTACTGATGATAAGCTCAGGAAACTAGGAAATTCAGAAGAAAAATAAAAAATTTGAAAAACAAATCAGCATAACATTTTATGACAAAATTGAAAATTAGGACCACAAATTGCTTTCTAAAAGTAAATTAATAGCTATACAAATCTGGTCTCTTCTCATGATCAAAAAGCTCATAAACATGGCTTCAAACCATTACGAACTTCAGGAAATAATTTGATAAGAAGGTACTAGCCCTTCACACACTACTGACAATATAGCCACAAAAATTCTACAAGGGAAGTATGATCATGAAGGCTTCTTAACCATTACTTGTAAGATGCCCTGTTTTGGAACTGTTCTTAGTTTGCAGCCATTCTTAAAAGAAACATTCCTTTATGTTTCTCAAAAATTTGCCTTTCCCTACTTGTCTTTAGGCAAGCTGCATTAAAAGCCCTGTAAAAAAATGTATTTCTATAATTTTAAAAAATTTCAGAAAATATTGATGGGATGAACTGTAGAGGCATGATAAATTACATATATTTTATCCTTCTGGCTTGCTAAAAAATTTCATTATGTCTACAGCATATTGAAACACTGACTTGTTTCAGTATTAAATCTCTCAAAAGTTTCAAATTTCCATGAGAAAACCTCTACCTGAGAAAACCGTCTCTGTTAAACATGACACTAATTTTTCTCTTCAAAAAATATTTCTTGACTCCTGAGCAGGGACAGGATTTTCTACAGAGCCATGTGATCACATATTATTCCACCAAGAAAATTGATAGAAACACATCATCCTATATTCCTACTGTATAAAATGCATTTGTACTTGAATATTAAAAATATATTCTGTTTAATACATCTTTTCCCAGTACAGCCATGTAAAATCCTATTCATTAAAATGGCCAGGTGTTTTCATTTTCAGATGTTCCTACTGTATATACTAATTTCCACTTTGCTACATTTTCTCATACATAATGTATTAAACTGCTTCTTGTTGAGGGCAGGCTCTTTCACATGCAGTGCAGAACTGGAGAGAGGCAGAATCCCATCTCTTGTCTGCTTGAATTTTAAGTACTTTTGAAGCAATTAGAAGTACAAAATACTTCACAAGAGAAAGAAATGTTTTAGAGGACAGTCACATCTACTGAAACTTTTTCTGAATGACCATGACAATTCTTGGAAAGGTCAGCCTTTCTGGAAGCTGTGCTTTCATCATAATTTCTCATTTATTTAATGTCTCATCTTTTGGACATATTCAAGACGGATGGATGTAAAAATCAGCATGCTGCTGAGGAACATGGTAAGAAATAAAGCATTACTGAGAACAGATATATGAAGCTAGGAGAGAGATGCAATATAAAGGAAAATTACAACAGGAATAATAACGAATAAAAACAACTTCATTGTGACTCCGTCACAGGCCAGTGGCACAGGCCAGCAGCTGGTATGAATTGCCATGGCATCCATTCTTGTAGTCAGAATCATTCTTGCTGACCTTTCACTAACAGTGCCATAAAGCTACCCAAGGATACTGTATAATGAGTTCAATAAACACAATACCAAATGCCAAAATACTGTGTCAGAAAAGACACTGGCTAATGGCATGCATTGAATAAAATTAAATTTCCAGTCTCACAGAAATTCCTCCTAATATTGCATTGTGCATAATCTGTGAAAACTGAAATGAGCTACTTGCAAGTATTTTAAATTTCACTTTAGATTTCATGATAGTTTTCATGCTCCAAGACATTATGTTTTCTTTGAAAATAATATATTTAAAGCAGTTTGCTCTGGGCAGATTGTGAATATAATACAATGTTATAATCTGATAACAAAGAAATTACTCTTTTCACTTTAATTCATTTTTTTCTCTTCTAAATTATCTGATTATCTTCTGCATTACAAAACTGAAGTGACACTCAACATTAAATCCCCTGACATCATTAGGATACTCAGTTCTATAAGAAAGAAAATATAAACAGGAACACAGAGATTGGTGAGATTCTATAAAGCAACGGATTTTCCAATTCCGCCACGACCCAAAATTTCATGGAAATTCTGTCTTTTGGTGCCTCTATTTTTTAAGTAGCAATACATATGAATATACAGTATTCATCCCTGTATTCAGTCTTTTAGGCCAGGGCATAATGTTTTACATAATGTGCCCACAACTGTGACTTCTGGGTGCAAAGGATAAAAAACTTAAAAATATAAACTTAGCCGTTACTGTTTTGGAAGGTATAGCAATAACCAGCATAAGGAAGAAAAATAATGATAAAGGGAGCTTTGCCTTTCTGGTTCTTTCTCATAAGAAAAAATATAAAAGAAAAAAAAGGAGGAAACCATGCTAAAACTTGCAGGAAAATAATGCACTCTATGCTTTATTCTCTTGTTATGTGTTACTATTTACAGGCTAGTGACATAAAAATTGGTTTTAAGTTAAACTTTAGTTTTAAATATTATTATGTGGTTCATTTTTGAAATTTAAACTTGTTAAATGGTCTTAAGGGACTCAGGTATGCAAAAAAATTTTTGCAAAATAGTAAATCATGGCAAAATAACAAAAGTGCTTGAATGGGAAAAGTAATCCGTAAAAAGAAAGGAACCAGTCTCAGGAACAAGTAGTTTTTTCTTTCAGTGGAGGAAGTCACTATTGGCCTTCCCAGAGGTATATCCTGTGACTTGTGGTATATTATATCAAATAACTTCTAGATAACCTGAAAACAATGACTGACTAGCAATGTCAAAAGAAGTATTGATGAATGAATGAAGCAGGGTATCAAGAATGAGAACCAGGCATGAAAAATTGCAGGAAGACCCTAAAAGATATATTATTCAGAAACACAGAGGCAAATGAAATTCAAGAGTTGCACAGTGCTGCACATAATTTAAAAAAAAAAAAAAAAATCTTAGCTTCCTTAATTTCCTAGAATCATTTCCTAGAATCATCCACAATTCCTCCATGCAACCTGTTCCACTGCCTCACCACCCTTGCAGTAGAGAATTTCTTCCATATATCTAATTTAAACCTACCCTCTTTCAATTTTAAACATTCCTTCTTGTGATGTCACTACATGTCCTCCTAAAATGTCCCTTTCCAGCTTCCTTGTAGGCCCCTTTAGGTACTGGAAGGCTGAAAAGAGGTCTCCCCAGGGCCTTCTCTTCTCCAAGATGAACAACCCCAGCTCTTTCAAGCTGTTTTCATAGGTGAAGTGCTCCAGCCTTCTGATCATCTTTTCAGCCCTCTGCTGCCCTCACTCCAACAGGTCCAAGTCCTTACATTTGGGGTCCCTGAGTTGAACACAGCACTGCATATGGTGTCTCCTGAGAATGGAGTAGAAGGGTAGAATAACCTCCCTAACATTTGGTCATAGTTCTTCTGATGCAGCCCATAATACATTCAGTTTTCTGGGCTGCAAGTGCACTTTTCTGGGTCACATCAAGCTTCTTGTCAACATCACCCCAAGTCCTTCTCCTCAGGGCTGTTGTCAGTCCATTCTCTGCACAGCCTGTATTGGTGCTTGGGACTGTCCCAACCCAGTTGCAGGACCTCACACTTCATGAGGTTCACATGGGCCCACCTCTGAAGCCCGTCAAGATCCACATACTATTAGCAAACCACTACCAGTAAGGATACTTAGGGAGTTTAATAGCTTAGGTTCCATTAAAATACCTGTTTCATGCTCTATAGCTATTCAAAAGGCAAATTAGATGTCAGGCTTTTGTAGTGAATTGACCTTGACTGGCTGCTAGGTGCCAACCCAGCCATTCTCTCACTCTCTCTCCTTAACAGGATGGAGGAGGATGGAAGAAATCATCTGGAAAAGCTTTTGGTTTGAAATAAAGAGGGGAAGCTCTCTTACTAATTACTGTCATGAGGAAAATAAACTCAACAACTTTTCAGGGAAAAAGTGTGAATATGTTGTTTTCTGTTGGTCCCCATTCATTCAGTTTTCACCTCAATATCAGGAAAGAAATGGGACTAAAGTCGCTTTACTTGGGTAGTGCAGAGGTGCTGAAAACAATTTGCTGCTCCTGTAATTCCTCTGAGAAGTGATTGAGAACTAAGCAGCAATGAAAGAATAAGTACGGTTGCAAACACTGCAAGCAATCACATACACAGTCAAATTGCATCTTTAGAAGTTACAACATCAAGATCTACCCTCTGCAGAAACAAAGACCTCAGCTTAAAATAGGTTATTTGATGAGTAACTTCTGGTTGTGCAACTGGGACTACAATGCATAAAAGAGAATGCAAAGCCAGCAACAAGGACTGTGGGAGAAAAACATCTCCTCACACTAATGTATATACTTCATGCTGTTCTGCTGAGCTTTGATTTACTCTATATGAGAAATTAGCAGCAGTCTGACCTTCTTCCACATTCTAATTCCATAACTTTTTCTTTTAATCTTAGTATCATAAGGTAGAGGTTAAGTCAGATTCATTTTGATGACCCAGCCACTTGTTTTGTGTGACAGATGTCATATTATTTAAACCTATCAGCTTCTGCTTTTTTGCTTAGTGTGAGTATAGATCAGTATCTTATACCATGTTAATCGAGCTTGACTTACTATTTGTAGTATTTGCTGGAAAAATTATTTCAAACATGACGTACATTTCTCTTTTTACCTATACACATCACTGAACCATGCAGTCCAGTGTCTGATACCCAGTTAATAAAGATTAATGGATTCATTTACCAGATAGTTAGAACGTTATTAAAATGCAAATGGTTAGTTTCTGTTAATAGTTTAATATCACATACAATTAATAAGGGGACATGTACACTTTCTCGTGGTTTTGGTACAGTTCATCCGAAAAGGCAAAATCTGGGCTTTTATCCCCAAATAGTTAGATTAATAATAGCACTTAGAAGGTATCAGTTGTGAGATGGAAATGAATTGGAAAATTATGATGTTTAGAACCATTAGATGGAGGAATAAATACAAGATGGAAAGAATAATTATTAGATAGAATTGTTAAGAGAAAGATATTTTTGCAAATGGAAGATAAGAAGAAATTAACAACTTTCAGTTAATAACAACTAGGTATCAAAATTTTGATTCTTAATTTGCAAACCTTAATTTAAAATGTTAATCTTTTGACTGAACCTTTTGCAGAGTGTGGCAAAGACTTTGGAAGACTCAGTCCCAGATAAGTCAGCTAAGTTGCTGCAGCCATGAACTCTTGAGCCAAAGATGGGAGGGCTTATTGTATCTAACAGCTATTGAGCTGTACCCTGAATGTATCGTATTCCCCCTCCCCACTTCTCATTTCTTTTTTACCTGAAATACTTCAGGCTTCCCTTCCCTTCCCTTCCCTTCCCTTCCCTTCCCTTCCCTTCCCTTCCCTTCCCTTCCCTTCCCGCACCTTCCCGCACCTTCCCGCACCTTCCCGCACCTTCCCTTCCCGCACCTTCCCTTCCCGCACCTTCCCTTCCCTGATATTGCCTAGTTCTACTCTTGTGGGGAATTGAGAATCATCATTTGTTCACCTAAAATTATATCTGCCAGGTAGAGGTAGTAATGCTTCCATCACTTGAAGGACATTTACCAGTATCTCTGAAGTATTTAAAAGGAAAGAGCCATACAGATATATATATATATATATTTATATAACATGCATAACAACTTTAAATGTGAATATTCCAGTTTACAATCTTTTTAACATATATATATATATATATATTTTTTTATTTAAAACACTATCTTAGAAGACAGAAGACAATCACAGATTCATAGGATAACCTTAGTTAGAAGAGGCCTCTGAAGGTCATTTTGTGCAACCTCTCACTAAAAGCAGCAAAGCAAAATGAATGTCATTTTTTGTGGTCTTAGGAAGTTAGTTTGATAATTTAAAAAAGATAGAAAGTAGAATGTGAGCAGAATGCTTTTGCAATTTAATCATATTTAATTTGTGGACTTGAACAATGAATAAATTATTGTATCTCCATAGCTTTATAAAAAGGAAAAAAAATGTGACATACAGCATTTATACAATTACTAATACTATTTTATTGGGCAAAAAAATTATCCTGAAGGCATAAGGAGAACCCCTCCACTAAAACCCTGAGGGTAGAATACAAAGTAGTGTGTAAATTTGCTGAATACAATGTATAATATTACTAACATATATACCCTTGCTAACAGAGAATGAAGTAAGGACATTTGCCCTTTCCTATGAATATATGCACACTCTATGTAAAAGTGATCTACACTGCACTAGTTCTTTTTGTTGCAAGATTGCAGCTGATGAGGAATTCTGATGCTTTTTAATTTGAGATGCCTTTGAATTGAATTCCATATCTTCAGATTGTAGTTTATCGAAAGACAACAAATATTCAAACCTCATCACTTCCACTGAAAAATAACAATTTATGTTTTGTCACTCTCATCTTTAAAACCTATATTTAGCATTACCTTTAATTACAAAAATTTTTTAGACATTTAGCTACTTGTTTAGTATACTCTTCTAAATACAGTAATGTAAATTCACAATCTATTTGCAGTCTTAGTAAATAGACATTTTTTAGAAATCCTATTTTATTTTTCAGGTATTTTGTTCAGACAATAATCCCTCTATCTTGGCTTTTAGTGATTTGGTTTTCTTTACTGTTATTATTATTATGCTTTATTTCAGGGAGCAGTATGTGGATTAAAAATGTTTTTCTCTTTTGTGTGCGTTTCAGTTCTTGAAGCTGCAGACAACCGAATAAAGCAGCTTCTTTCACCTGTTTAATTACCCATGTCTTCTTTTTCTCTTCACAGCAGTCTTATCAACAAAAGCCGATTATAAACCCAAGTTTGACTGTCAGGCAAATATTAAGAATTATGAAACACTGCTGCAGGATGAATGTCTTTTTGTGACTTCCTGATTTTCTTTCTGGTGGTTTAAGTACCTTTCTCCCCCTTCAAATGGTGATATTTATAAAGGTTAAATTCTCATGTGAATCTAAACACACTGTAAGAGAAGTTCAAAATGATTCTACTGTTTCAACTGAAGTAATTTCAACATTAAAATGACTCAGATTTAAAATGCAAATGTATTTAGTATCATCTGTGGATTAATTCAAACAGAAAGTGACAGTTTCATTATAGCTTTCACTAAGAATTTACGTCTGAAAATGTTTGAAAGCAAAGCTGTGTAAATCCAGATTTAAGAGAGACCTGCACCCCAAAATATAATGGCAACAAATAGTACATTGACAGTATGTTCCTTGCTGCTTTATAGCTGTTAAATTAAAGATGTGAAATAGAAATATGCCAACACAATACACCACTTGCATTAAATTACTCCTAAATGATGACTATATCTATATACTCCTATTTCTTATGAATACATCCTGTCTACTACTTTTAGTTGGGTTTAATGTTTAATGGCTTTGTGCTTCTCCTACCCACAAAAATTACTTAAACCCCCTATGACAGAGTTCAAAATTATCCTTAAACTTCAACCCATTCACTGCACAAAAAGGTACATTCTCTAAGGTGGCTGATACTACCAGCAAATCTATCTGGATGGTGTTAAAGAGCTGTGACTAATAACTAGATCACTCCTACTTAGCCACAAGCCCAGTCTTTCATAGCCTTTCCATTTAAATCATTATATCAGCATCGGAAAGGGGCTGGTATATACTATTATTGATTAAAGTTAATATTATTTTCTTGTCACAATAGATCTACTGCTTTGTCAATTTTCTAACACTTGTTTTGACATTTCTTTGATCTGCCTCCTCCTTCACATGTGTCATAGGTTAGCAAGCATAGTCCCGGAAGGGATATCCTTGCTAAGGGGTGCTTACAGTTTCCTCTGGGACCTGATAGAACCTATCAGCTGGCCAGTTTGAATATGGACAATCCTTTAAGCCACTTAAAGTTGTGACCGCCTCTGTGATACACACTTAAGAATAGACAAACTCCCACCCCAGCTCTCTCTCGTTTCCGGCGCTGGCACAGGTGGCTGCAGGCCCCGTGCGGGGGCCAGCAGGCCCGGCCAGGCCCTGCTTGGGCCAGGCCGGGCCGGGCCACGGCCAGCCTGGAGCCATGGGCCTGTTCCAGCCATGGAACCCCCCCCCACTGCCTTGCCGTGGGCAGCCGGAGCGGCTCGGAACCCCCCCCCCCCCCCTCCACTGCGGCCGAGATTCAGCAAAGCGGCACCTCTGTCCGGCAGAGGTCAGGGGACCAACAGCGATAAGCCACATTCCAGCTGCAAGGCCGAGGTGAGATTAACCCTTTTATTGCTGTGAAGAGCTGAAAACCTGAGGGAAGAGAGAGAGGAGATGCTTAAAGCTGAAAGTCTGTTGTGAAGCTCTGATATATCAGAGTATCCTGTTGTAATTTCATGAAGATATGGGGGGTGGAGTGTTCAACTCGTAAGCAATAGGCAGATGCTGCCGCAGCTGTAATTCCATGAGAAGTTTGGACAGAGAGAGAGATGAACCAGATGAACCAGATGAGGACTTTTGCTCCAAAGAGGAAAGGAGAAAAACCTCGATTCCTAGAGATGCTTCCAGAGATAGTCTTAAAGATGAAGATGACCCTTTGCTCCCAGGGAAGGAGAAGGGCCTCTGGTTTTTTTGTTTCTGAACAGCTCAACCTTAAAACTGTACCCCAGAAAACTTTCAAGAGTGGACCCTCGAAAGCAGTTGCGGGAAAAGCTGCAAGTCGGGGGAAGGGACTCACATCGTAAGCAGAGAGACTCCTCTTCCTAAATGGACTGAACAATATTTGGAAGTGGATGGCTGTCTCGGTGTGATACTGTTTTCATAGCATGAGCAAGAAGAGACTTCTCTTTCTAAATGGACTGAACAAGGTTATTATGGAAGTGGTAAACAGACTGAACATCTTAAGGGTTGTCTTTACATTGTCAGTGGGAGAAGGGAGGAAGGTGGGGGGAGGAGGAGAGTTCTAAAGGTGGTATAATTTTTTTTTCTTTTCTTTTTTAGGCCTGTTAATAAACTTCTTTATATTCATTCAAGTTGGTGCCTGCTTTGCATTTCTCCTAATTCTTATCTCACAGAAGATAAACAGTAATGAGTATTTTAGACCAAACCACTACAACATGACATCAAAAAGAAAGAGAGACAAAGTGTCTCAAAAATCAAAGAAAGAGGTGAACACAGAA
The DNA here is from genome assembly GCF_041296385.1 of Aphelocoma coerulescens. Classification (NCBI taxonomy): domain Eukaryota; kingdom Metazoa; phylum Chordata; class Aves; order Passeriformes; family Corvidae; genus Aphelocoma; species Aphelocoma coerulescens. The sequence goes on from NC_091015.1 coordinate 88,801,569, forward strand.
CACTGGAAGGGAAGAAGAATATTTTCTCTCAAGACCTCACCATTAGGCTTTGTAATGAATATGCATGTTAGAGTATGCATGATACAGCAAATTCAGTAAATCAGAGTGCTTTAGAAATAAAAGCTAAGGAGCTCATGTAATCAAGGTTCATAATTTCTTATATTGATCTGAACCACTGAAAGAAATAACCAAATGCATGTAAAATGAACTTCTAGAGTAATTCATTTTATCTGTCCTACCTTCGTCTTTCCCTTTAATAAATCAAAATGTTTTAATGAACCCAATATAGAAAAGTAAATATCTCCAGAACACAAGTTGCAGAAATACTTTGGGTAATGGCAATGGCGTCAAACATATCCATAACATCCTTAGCCTGGCACTGCAGCTCTGTGATGGTTGTCACAGCTTGGGTCTGGCTGACACTGCAGTAGCATATAAAGCATACAAGCTCTTGCTAACCCTATAGCCCAGGGAAGACAAGTCACTACAAGAGATGAGCTCCTGCAGAATACACAGCCCACCACTTTCTGGGGCAGTTGCAAAGCTGTGGAGAGTCTTGGAGCGGCTTTAGCCTGGTCAGTGTCCAGTGCCTTGAGAACATGCATGACCCAGTCAGGAGCTGGGTATTCCCTATCCAACCCCATAGCTAATTGTATCAGTCAGCAGAGGGAGGCTCCAGGGTATCAAAGACACAAACAGGACAGATCATGGGGAGAGGGCAAGAGAGTTCTCCCCATACCCAGCATCCAGGTCCCAGCTGCATACTGCTTGTGGGCAGGCCCATCTTGTTGACCTTCTTCTGCCTCATGCCATCTCCCTGAAAGAACACAGAGGTCATTGACTCCTAAAACTGCGTATATAACACTCATTGAACTGTTCTGGTATCTGAGTCCATTCAGTCTACTCACGTCTCATAAATGGTGACAAACATTTTATCATTGAGGGCGTAATCCAGCTAAATCAGGTTTCTTCCCTGATAGGTTATCCACCAACAACATAAAAAACTAGTCTTTAATAAGTAGGAAAAAACACAGAGGGAAATATTTTGTCTTAGAAAAGTGGGAAGAAGGAAGCAAGCAAGCAAGCAAGCAAGCTGGCTTTCCTTTAGTCTTGTATCCATTAATAAATATCACTAAGACACAAAATTATATTTTTAATGTGGCCCCATTTAATCATTGTGTCAGATGAATCAGGTACAAACAGAAACCTGAGGAAAGAAAGAATCACCTTCTTCTATAGACATAGTGACCATTCTAATTCTTTCATATTATAAAAAAAAAAAAAGGGTTGACTATCATCTTAGCTGTAAGCTAGATGCTAAACAGCTAAAAATAATGACCATCTGGAAGCAGAAGAGCTGGATTCATATTTTTAAAAGTGCTAACACAGAAAGACAAATGAGAAAAAATATTAAATTATGCAAAAAGAAAATATTACTCTTAATATTTCTGTCCTCCTAATTTAATAATTTATTACCAAGCACAGAAAAGAAAGAAATATACAGGCATCTCCCTCAGAGATGAAGATTCTAGTGAAAGGAATCTTTATTATATGTACATCTTTAAAACGAAGTTCAATAGAATCTCATAGTGATAGCAAACTCCAATTAAATAAACAAGCTGCAGTAGTCAGAGTGGTATCAGCTAGAACTACTTCTACAATTTTGATTCAGTCCTGTATACTTGTTTCAAATGTGCTTGAAAAAGAAAGTTTTATTCGAAAAGTTATCCAGAGTTGTGCTCTTGGAGTATATGTCATAAGGAAAAATAATGGATCATACCTTTCCCTAGACAAGGAGAATTCTTACTGATGTTCTATTTTTGGCACTCTATGTTAACTTATCAAATGAGATGTTGTCTAAAACACATACAAGATTTATTGTCATCTTATCTTCTATGTCTTTCAGAAAACATAGCAGTTTAAATGGAAGTCATAAAATTTAGGTCAAACATATTTTCCTCATTTTTCCTCCTTTCCTCAGCTTCTTTCTCTACATGAATTAAATGATTGCTTGTGGTTTTTTGTTTCTTTCCAAGGGGCATCATATTCACAGTAATGTAGGAATTTATTATATCTTTTTTTATTGTACTATAAATATCAGATAAAGACAACATAAAATTGTAACAGATATCAAATTAAGAAGGGAAAAGAGGTTTAAAACAGCACACAGGTTAAGGAAAGACAGGTTAAACTTAGGCAAAAAAAAAACCAAACACTTCTAGGATTTAGAATGTTATAGTTAAATTATTATTTTATTTTAAAAAATAAAATGTAGTACTTCAAAGTCCAGATTTCATTTAAATGTGTTAGGTTTTTTTCTTTTTTACTATTTTTTCCAACTGATTTTAATTTAATTTTCTCTGTGTTATCCTTTGGCGAGAATGATAGGAACAAGACAATTTTGCAGCTCAAACCTAATCCTTCCTTCCCAATGCTAGAGCAGTCACATTTTAATAGTTTTTACAGCAAAGGCCCCCAGGGATGGATTTTATGCAGATAGTCCCATTTCTCATCTCTTTTCTCATGGCTGAGGGACACAAGATACAGTATGGAAGGTACCAATGCAAAACAGGTGAGCAGGTGTGAGTAGAAAAAAGGATGTACACAATAAAATACCTATGTGAATTCTGAAATTTTACATCTCCTTCTGTCTGTATGAGGTGAATACCTACTGCTTGACATAAAACTATTTTTGGTGCTTGGATTTTGATCAAGTATCAAGACTTAACTGTTAATGTGAAGTAAGGTTTCACAAGAGGCAAGAAGATGGAGCAGTCCCTATGAGCAGATTTACTTGTGATTACATACTCTATCATCTGCATTTACAAATTCCAACACCCATTGTAAAACAGTTTAGGAAAACTTGCTTATGTCTGTTTATGTCAAGATTGCAACATGTGCACATTTCTGCCTATGTCCAACAACAATTCTTCTGTTTGGCTCTGGTCCCGGTCTCAGTTTTTCCAGTGTCTGAGTCAAATGTGGGAAACAGAGGGAGTTTTTATTAATCTTGAGTTTTTATTAATGGCCAACAAAAGATAAACAGAATTTAAAAAAAAAAAAAAAACAAACAACAAAAAACCATAAAAATTAGCTATGTATTTAGCTTCAGTTCACTGGAGCTTCTCTTTATGTTTATTTTCCCTTAAATGTATCACTAACTTCAATATGTTTCTGGGCAAAGCCACCATCTCCAGTGAAAAAATCTTTGAAATAGACACTAAAATTGTTAGCAGGGAAAGCTAAAGATGGGACTGACAAACTGGGAGTAACAGTAAAAGTAGAGTTAAGCCTTTACCTGTGTTTTGTGGCAAGCTCTGTTTTTGAAGAGAATTATGTCACATATGTACACAGAAGGTTACTTAAACAGAAGTATGAACTATAAGTGATCATAGTGGTACTTCAGAATTGTTTTACCTTTTTTTCCTGTCTCTGTTCACCACACTGCTGGGACATTACATGGAACAGCCGTATGGAGGTAAAAATGTTTATTTGAAAAATTTATTTTAGAATCTACTAATATAGAACTGTACAAAGCCAATTTTACTTATAAAACTGTGTTTGCCTTGCTTTGTTTCAAATACCAATCCTACTTCCATCAGAAATTGGATCATAAGAGCTTTTCACAAGAATTATTAAGAAAAAATATATTTGTGATTAGTTTCTCTTAATGCATTTAAATTACAGGCTCATTTTGCCTAAAAACTTACCAATCCTATTAATTTTAAAAGTGTTTTAAGCAGTTTTCAATTTTGCTCAAAATCTGATTTGCCTACTTTATGCCTTCATATCTGAAGACCACATTCGATGTGAGAGTTAGCATATCTTCTTTAAAAAATCCCAAATTCAAACAGAAAAGAATTAGACTTTGTTCACACTGTTCAGAGGTACTCAAATTGTATATTACTTAACTACCTAATAAAATCAATCTTCTTTCCCACTTAACACCCTGAGTATTTCCCAATTACAATATTGTTTCCTCTTGTTTCTGTATAGGAGCTGAGCAGACAAATTTGTATCTGCATGACAATTCCTCATCATCCATCAATTATATGGTGCACTATACACAAAGCTGGTGATTATGACTTAATTGCATTTTAGCTTTGTTTTTTGACAGTCGAATCTCACTTTGTCAATTTACCTCCTGTAGAAGTATCTTTCAGCAAAACTTTTCAAGAGCACTTTCCTGATCAATAGTGCATCTTCAGTAGCTAAAATGAAGTGACAAACATTTCAAGCAGGCATGGGAACTCGACAGACTTTTCAATGGAGAGCTACCTTTCTTTTCTGTTGTTCAGGTGCCTTTAAATTCCTGTTTGACTGGATGTATATCAAGAGCTGTAGATTTGATTATATGGGATGTACAACTAGATTTTTTGCTTCCTTATGAAAGTTTTGTTTTCTTGCTGTTGAATTATTTTTCAACAACCTGTGTTCTCAGCCTATATTACAGATGAAGCAGTCAGGGTACCATAGCGCATAAAAATAAATATATTTGTAATTATGCAGCTACTTCATGAAGCCAGCAGTCTGATGTTCAACTTGGAATTAAATCAGCTTAAGTGTAATGGGTTGCCTTTGAATTAATTCATAGAGTAAATCACTTAATACTTTCCCAGCCCACAAGCTCATTCTGAAAAAGTCATTAGCAAGTAAGGAGAAACACCTTTATCACATAAGACTGCTGATTCTCTAGCCTAAGAATTCCTTAAAATCAGTCAGTCTGTTAAACAGACATCTCAACATAAAAAGACAAAACAAAGCCTTCTTGTAGCAAAAAAACATAACCAACTTGTTTTAGCCATACAGTCTTCCATACAGCAACTAACTAAAACAAGGTCTTGAGGCTGTCATAAAGAACTTTGTCTACTAAATTTAACCTGTTACTTATTTATGAAAAATTATTCCATGTTATCTTTAAAAATCCGTGGTGGCAGATCTCACTAAAAGACTTTCAGGATGACAAGTAGTCTGTACTAATGAAGCTCAGTCATTGCTGTCCTAATGCATTAGGAGAAAAATTGATCCACAGTAGGTCCTATCAGACATTACTGGAAATTATCCTGGCTCAGTATTTACCTCTATACAATTCAGGATAACATTCTAACTTGAAATCCAACTATTTAATCAGAATCCACTGAGTTTAAGAGCTCCTACTCTATCTAAAGTACTTCTAGCACTAACACCAGCTGGGAATTGCTTCCAAGAATAAATGGATGTAATTCCCAGTTGCTAGTATGCTAGATATAAATCATTTGAAGTTTATGTTGATAAAAGTGGCCAAGTTATATACAATGCACATCTTCATGCCCTAATTATCATTTAGTGCCAATTTGCAAAGCCAGTGTTTCAAATACCTCTGAGTTCAGGAATGACTAGATGATTTTCATATAATTTATGCAAAAATCACTTTTCAAATTACCACAACATAGAAAGGACCTCAGAAAATAATTTTTAGAAGAAGAAATGTGGATAAATTATCTATTTTGAATACACCAGAAACTCAAAAGTAAATAGATTTAAAGACAAATTCATGCAGTTTAAAATTAAATTATTTGAAGGCTGAAGAGAAATAGAAAAACTTTTTAGGAGCAAATGGTATCAGGAGCCAGTTATTTAAATTAAATAAAAGGCTGAAAAAATGAAACAGAGGAATGTTAAGTAATGTTTCTTCTTACACTGTTCTTCTTAAAATGTTTGTGATTTAACTATAGTAGAACGAGAATTCTTATATGCTAACAACATCAAGTAAAAATTTCTCACTTAAGAGATATTGAAGCTTCTTTTCAATATGAACGTGTTTTTGTTTGGTTGTTTTTTTCTTTCAAATGAAATGTTATTTTTCTCCTATCCTAGAAGGATTTTTCTTCTGTTCTGTTAATCTGAAAAGGTATTTCATTCAAAGAAGAATTATGCAATCAGGTAGATCATAAAACTGTCCTTCTGCCAATCTTCTCTCCTACCCTTTTCATACTTTTCAAGCTTTATTTTTGTTGATCATCGTTATGGTTTAAAGGACACAGATCTCTGTTTCTATAAGACATGATGTATTAATTTTTATTAGGTGTCCAATAGAACAAAATGTACAATTTTTTTTACATATGTAGGTGAGACTTTATTTGAATATTTGCTTGTGATCTAGAGAAATATTTGCAACACTCTATTCAGGGAGCTGTGCATGCCAGTCAGATTTCACGATTTGAAATGAAAAAGGTAAAGTTTACAAAAAAAAAAAAAAAAAAAAAAAAAAAAAAAAAAAAAAAAAGAGTTGATATGGTCAGTTCTTGACCTCGTTCCTCCTCCGAACGGGGTTCACGTGCCCACGTGTTGTGTGCTGGGGCAGTGCCGGGGCTGCCCGGGCCGGGCCCAGGCGGTGCCAGCGGCCGCAGCGGCCCCAGCGCAGGGCACGGCTGAGCCCCTCAGCCACGGGCGGGCGGGCGAGAGCCCCGGGGAAAGCCTGGCCAAGGGAGGGCAAAACGCTGCCCGGCAGCCAGGGCTGAGCGGGGGAACCGTGCGGGAAACAGTCCTGCGAGCCTGAGGGGACAGCGGGAGCGGGGACGGAGGCGGCAGAGACCCGGCAGGGATGGCCCTGGGCCAGGGAGAGACCCCGGCGGGGCAAGGGCTTCCCTGCGGGCACTGGGGAGGACTCACGCCACAGGACAAGCGTGAGGAGGAAGGATCGGCAGAGATGAGCTGTTACAGAGTGACCACAGCCCCTCGTTCCCTGTCCCGTGTGCCCTCCTTGGGGGAGAAGGTAGAGGACTCAGGAGTGAAGAGTGAAGCTGAGTCTGGGATTTGGATGAAGAAATATGGTTTTATATCTTAGATGTGTAATATCTGTCTTTGTGTTTCCCACTCGCTGTAAATATTTATTTATTACCGGTAATAAATTCGTTTTCTCTATCGGTTGAGTCCATTTGTTGCAGTAAGGAATCTTTTTGTCTTTATCCTGACCCAGGAACTTTCTCTATCCATACTTTAAAGTATTTCATCCCCTCTTCTGCTGAGGGCAGAGGAGGGCGTGAGCAACCAGATAGGACCTCAGTTTTTAGCCAAGCTTAATGCACCGTGCCTTCCTTCTTTGAATTAACTGTAATTCCTTTCAGATAGCACAGATTTGTCATGAATATTACTACTAAAAATGAATTATACCGTAACGAAGCTGGTGCAGTGCGAGTTCTGTTGAGAACATGTGAGTCAACTACCAACATAAAATGAAAGATGAGGATCATAAAGAGTTAATTATTTTTTTAGCTTTGCAGATCACATAGCTTTTTTTCCCACCTATGACATATTAATAGATGTCCAGCTAAAGTGCAAGGTGATTTGTACACTGGAGTATAAAATCTCCATTATGAACTTTGATTTAGTTAGGACTGAGAGCACTTGAGTTTAAAATAGATGTTTTGCAACAGTCCACAGAAATATATTTTATTGTCTACTATGTGAACAAAAAAGACATTTAAAGCCGTAGTGAATCATGTCCAAAAGAACTAAGGGAATAGTTTTTGCGTGATCACAGCTTTTGAAACAAAAGACTCAAATGTCAGAAGAAATTAAAGATAACATGATTGAGGAAGAACAAAGAGAGGGGCTGGAGCTTAAAGTTTCTGCAAGGTCAGGGAAAGTGGAATCTGACATCTGCTTAGAAAAAAAATGGTTCCGAATGGATGCACTGCTGTCTTCAAACCACTGAGAATGGACAAGTCTTTCCAGAGTGATCAAGAGAGTAAAGCAGTTTCTATTAGCTCTGTAATCCCAAACCCTTACTGTTTAAAATGTAGAACAACTTTAGCATGTATGAGAAGAAAAAAAAAAAGTGGTGATTAGTTCAATTTTTCTCAGTATATGAAAACATCTTGCAGCTCAACATTATTTAAATAAATAGAACAGCATTTGGTGCTGTGGAAATGCAGTTCAATCTTATTGGAACTTACACTGACAACAGCCACGTACAATGTGATATCAATCTTATCTTCTCATTTGTTTCATTATATTAGAACAGGCAAAAAGAGTTATGAGTTCACACGATATGAAATAATGTGATATTCTATCAGTTGATATCACAAAACTATCCTTTTCTTAAACAGGGAGAGATAGAAGTAAATAAAGAATAGCAGCCAGAAGCAATTATGTAAAACTCTGAACAGTATTCCCTAGAGAGAAAGATATGTACATTTTCCTGTCTAGTTCCATTACATGTATTCATTTCAAAACTAGACACTTTCCAATACAAACAGAGCAAATTCAATTTTGTTCAAACAACATTCCCTTCTAACACTTCATGTGCCAAGTGAGAAATGCAACACAAAGCCTTGAACAAATTAAACATCTCTTTTAAGAACAATGTAAATGCTAATAATTTACTTTCAGTAATGGGAGTTTTTCTGATTCGCTGCATGACTGCATTTGGGTGTTGCAGAGAATAAGCTGTTTGTTTCAACCTTAAATCTTCTTTGTGTACAAAAAGATTTAGTCAAACTCATGAATGTCAAATAATACATTATAAATACAGTCTTTGTTAAGTGCTTTTACAAAGATTTACACAGGCTTCAATAAAAAGGGAAAAGATAGGAGTAGATGAGTCCATCATATGTGCCTTTGCTGAAATGGAATGATATGGCCCTTTTATTCAAATGATGGGATCAGCTGGACAAACGACTGGCAGACAAACAAAAATCTGCAAGATACACAAATACAAATACTCATACACTTCTCACCTAGCTGCTATACATGAATGGTAGTTGCATCCCTGCTTGATTGAAGATGAGCTATGTAGTATACTTGCAGACCACTGAAGAGAAGGCATTGAATGAATGAAGGAAGATTTAAATAAAGCATTAGAATTTTCTTTGTATGCATGTATTTGGAACTTTATGAGTCGATAAAGAGGAAAATCCTTGGAGGAATTATCAGATGAGAAGGTGAACTTGCAAGGAACAGGGGAGAAAGGTAGTATGACAAGATGACAGTAGAGATAAAGGTGCCATGTCATTCACTTAGAGATTGATACTGAGCTTGTCTGTTATAAATTAGGATTTTCCAATGCAACCCAAGGAAGGGCAAGACCAGGAGTGTTACATAACTAAAACGGCTAAATATGAGTCATGGGTAAAAGATGGAACTGAAAATCTGAAGTGAGCCTGATCCTGAAGTATATCGCAAGTATACAGACATGTACAGAGGTATTAATGTGAAAAAATACAAGGTATTGCTATGACTCAAATGGACACTGAACAATTTTGATAAACTGTGTTCAAGAAGATGAATTTAAACAGGGAAGGAGGAAGAGACAATAGCTCTCAGCATGATGAGAATACAGGATTCTTTCCATGGAATGAAGAAAATGAAGAAAATTCAATTTATTCATCTTGGCACAATAAAGTTAAGAGAGTTAAGAGGGAATATTCCTCTGCCTAAACATAGTAGAATATAGCTACTGGAAAGGACAGAAACTATTCAAATCCAAGAACCTACTGGCATGGGAAAAACAGCTGTAGAAGAGTCTGCCTGTATGAGTGGCAGAGGTAGAAGAGTGGTCTGGTTCTAATATGGATATGGTTTTCTTTAATATGAAAAGACAGAATTCCGTGATCTGATTCTAGTTTCAAACGCTTCCAAAATTCCTATAATTCACGTTAAGAATAAACTAATTAGGATTGTGCTGATGTCTGTATCCTTTAGAAATATGCAAAGAAACTGACAGGAGCATACAACCTGATGGTTTGCAAAGGAAGGGAGAATATTTCTTTTGTTATCTTTATCCTCTAGGAGGCAAGAGAATAAACAGGGACACCCTGTGGAATTGAGATATTAATCCTTGAGGCAATAAGGCTGCAGGGACACATCAGTCAAAGAAATGAAAGGACATAACAGCATCTGCAGAGAGTCAGGTCAAGACTGTGATTAACAGCCTTAGTCTGTGGAGTATAATACTTACATGTGTATAATGATACTTACATGTTTATATTGCATTTATATATACACTGTTTTAACTTTCAGGCATTTGTTCCCCCATCATTTCTAAGCACTGAGTAACTTTGAATGAATTTTTTTGCTCATAAACATATTCAGGATCCTTTTAAACTCCATGAAGGTTATCAATATTGATAGCATCCTGCATCTGCTATTTCCAATACTGACTTAAAATTTGTGGTAAAGACTACTTCTTTTCCCTTGTTCTGAATTTGCTACTTTATAAATTCCTTTCATTCCCCTAATTATTCTATTAAAACAGGGAAAAAACAATAAAACCCTGTATACTTTTATCTCTGTTTCTCCTTATATCTACAGATGCTTCCAGCATTCCTTTCATTTGTTTCTTTCCAGGCTGAAGTGTTCTTTTCTTAACTCTCTCTTGCATAGAAGTCTCTTGCCCTGATCATTAATCAATGTGATCCCAGGGAAACTGTCACACATAGCTCCTACACTGAAGTTCAGAGATACAGCACATGAGATATTTTGAATATGACTCTAAAGCAAAACAGAAGAATCATATTTTGAAGCTCGATGTTAATGGAAATTTCTGAGGACTTTGTAATTTGCAGGCTTCCATAAAATCTCTTAAATACAGAGCAAAGATTTGGGGTCATAATGCAGAATCAACATTTCAGAAACTAATGAGTACTTTGTAAGGACTTTCCTCTTCCATGCTGTTGTGTGTTGTCCATACTGGAAAGGAAGGCTACCAAGACTCTTAGCATAAAGACAGAAGCATTCTTTTCTGACTGAGCATTTGGCCAAATTAGATGCCAATGCATCATAATGACACAACAAGAACACATCTCTACCAATATTTTGTTACATCAAGACAAAAACTTCTTAGCCCTGATAGCACCTGTTGCAGCAAATAAAATATCAGGGCAAAGCCCTGGATGCCATCAGAACCAATAGTGAAATGCAATGTGACACTAATAACCACAAACACATAATCCATTAAATTGCCCCATGATCTTTCTTTCAAGAAATGCCTGAAGAGAGCTAGTTAGAAAATGCAGTACTTTCACAACTATCCCAGAGAACATATATAAGTGCTGAAATATTTAATAGGTAGCTTCAGATTTGTTCTGTTTGTAACAGTATTTGGCAAGTATAAGCAATAAAACAATGGATTAGCTCCTCGTCTTTATTATTCGTCTGATACTGGTTAAGCATGAAACTCATATATATATCTGGTGAAGTTGCATCCAAATTCCTATCTGAGGTAATGTGCTATTTTAGCAGATCTTTTAGGCATATAGATACTGCATAAGTCTATTAATCTCCAGCAAAAACAGCTGATCTGAGTGACTGAAAGTTAGAAGTGAAGTGATGTGTGATAACCTATAGAGTGATGAGCTTAGTGGGATTTGAAATACCTCAGTATGCTGTTTTATATGAAGATGCATTATTTCAGCAATGAATAAACTGCATCCCATGATAAAATATCAAAAGAGCCCTCAACGATGGGAATAGAGGAAAGCTCACTCTAGTAACATATATATATTTAGACAATTTTTTGGCACTTCTCAAGAGCACCCTTAAAGTTACAGGCTTGAATTTCTCCATCTCACCAAACATATCTCCGAACTGAAGTAATTTGTTCACCAACAATATTGATATTCTGGGGTTTTTTTTACAAGAAAGGTCTTGCCCTCCAGGTTTAAGCAAAAGCAGTTGATTTAAACACCTCTCTATGAGTGTGAGTAGAGAGACAGATAGAGAGAGACTACGGCATGTTCTCATGCCTCAGATGAGCTTTCTCCTGTTCTAGTCAGCTTATGTCTGGATTAGAAGCATAGCTTCTTAAGAAAGCACATCTCTTTGGTTGCAGCATGACACAAATGTATTTCTGAGCTCCTAAAACAAAGGGATTCAAATAGAAAGTTAGCAGAAGGGACTTCACCAAGGCAGCACCCGCGTCTTCCCTGATTAGTTTGCCCAGAGGTATGTATTTTTTAAAGAGGATAAAACTAAAAGGGATTTTACACCTACTTACAGCTGCTAAATGAAGTAGCCCAATAGGTGGGAGGCTGCCAGTTCCCTGTTCCCAGGTCCCCACAGAAATGCATTCACAGACACACACCCTCACAGCCACAACCACCCACATCATATGTGCATACATATGCACGGAGATCAGCACAGACAGGAAACACAGCATTCACACAAACCACAAACAGCACAAATGGCCTCATCTTTTTCTGCTTTCAGGCTGGTCAAAATGGAGCCTCTTAGTGGAAAATATGCACATGTATAGGATATGGGTCCCTCCAGTAGCTGGTCTATCCAATAACTGCATCTTCTGATGTCATTTGGGTGTGCAAACTCCAGAGCCTGCACCTCAATCCAGCTACTGGTACTCAGACTTCCTCTCTGAAAAGGTTATTAGGACATTATGCTTACTTTGTGGGTGTGTGGATGGACCTTTTATAACAACCTAACAATACTTTGCTTTTTGACATATTTTTTCCATCTGCCCTTGGCATCCTGCTACTGGCCCTGAGGTGATAAAGCATCACACATTGCAGAGCTGTGTGGTTGCTTCTTAACTAAATAAACTGATGATGAGTGTCTTCCCAGCTCTAGGAACTTCATGGTTTTAGACTGATACTAGGTTCAGTCCTGTAATGAATACATCTAGACAGTCTAGCTGAAGGCAGAAAGTAAATTCACCAGCTACTATTTCTTCACACTGTCTCTGTAAGGTTTAACATCCCTCTCATTATTTCTTTTTGTTAGTTTTTCTTGGACAAACTCCTTTGATTTAATACTAGTCAGCCAACAGTATAATATTACACCATTTAAAACACAGCACATAAAGCATCTCCGAGGTCATTATTGCCCTCTTTACCCAATAAGCATTGCCTTCTTGAAGTTAAATTGTGAAACAAAAAAAAAAAAAAAAAAAAAAAAAAAAAAAAAAAAAAAAAAAGAAAAAGAGAGAATTCTGGTTTGTAAATACAATACCTTGATTTTTAAAAAGAAATATTGCCCTATTTTTCAGAAACTAGAAAATTCAAAAACCACTGCACTTTATTCATACCCAACTCAAGTGAGTTGTCCCTTTGCCAACGATGGGGTTTTAAGCTACTAATTAAGCTAACTTTCCTTTGAGGAATCATCTTTATACCAGCTGCCAGGATAACCATAGGTCGTGTAAAAATTGCAAGAAAGGTTCTATATCTCTCTCCTTCTTAACATTAATTGAGGCATCAGCCCTTGAAGTCCATTTATATTTTTCTACTTCTGCTCCTGTTTCTTGAAGATTTCCTCAGAGAAAATCAGCCAATAGAGGACTAAACATTTATTTGGAAAATAGAGACAGGATAGAATTGCAGTCTTCACAAAAAGTCTTAAAGCCCCAATCCAAGATTGAACTGATGTATAAGAAGGAAGACATGCCTTGGGGGAAGGAGTAGCAGCAGCACCACAGGATTTCTCCTCCTCATGTTAAGTTAGTCCACAAGAGTAGTCATATACTCCAAATAGCAGATACAGCCTCACAGCAGCCTCACTCTAACCTGTGGACAGTATTACCACCGCTGAATAGAATGCACCTTTACAGAATCTACACCTTCTTTTTTTTTTTCCATTGTTTAATGCACAAAGTATGGAGCTGACCCAACAAGCTTCATGAACACCTTTGGGAAAAGATAATAAATTATCCCTTTGTGTGAGTGATTACAGAATCATAGAAGGATTTGGTGGTGGAAGGGACTGGTAGGGATCATCTAATTCAAACCTCTGGTCAAATCAGGGCGAAGTTTTAATTTACTATCTTGAAGGGTATTTGAAAACATATAATTTTCCTTCTGGAGGGATAATTTGATTTTTTATCTTATTGCTTAAATAATGTCACTTATGACTAGCAATGAAATCTATGATTTGCAATTAAATACTTTAATAAGGAATACTGTATAATCTCTTAACAGAAAAAGGGAATTGTATTCAGAAGGGGAAGGGGAATTTTATTCTATGGTAAGAACCTGGACTTTAGTAAAGCAAACTTTCAGATCTTTAAAGAGTTATTCAACAGCACTCTCTGGAAAAATGCTCTCAGTGACAAGGGCACAAAAGAGAACTAGCAGAACTTTAAGGACTCCTTCCACAGAATACAACAGCTAAGGATGCCCAGGCACAAGATATGGGGCAAGGAAGGCAAGAGACTGGCATGGGTGAGTGAGGCCTCCCACCTTGCTACAACCTTCTGTCAGGTAGTTGTAAAGAGTGATAATGTCACCCCTGAGCCTGCTGTTCTGCAAGTTGAACAACTCCAGCTCCCTCAGACACTCCTCATAAGACTTACCCTTCAGACCCTTCCCCAGTTTTGGTGCCCTTCCCTGGACTTGCTCCAGCACCTCAATGTCTTCCTTGTAGTGAGGGGCCCAGAACTGGACAAAGGACTCAAGGTGTGGCCTCACCAGTGCTGAGTACAGAGGGACAATCACTGCCCTGGTCCTGCTGGCCACACTATTGCTGATACAGGCCAGGATGCCTTTGGCCTTCTTGGCCACCTGGGCACAGCTGGCTCATGTTCAACTGACTGTTCACCAACAACTCCAGGTCCTTTTTAACTGGGTGCCTTTCCAACCACTCTGCCCCCTGGACCTGTAGCACTTCATGGAATTGTTGTGACACAAGGGTACGACCCTGAATTTTGGCTTGTGGTACCTCATGCAACTGGTCTCAGCATATTGATCCAGCCTGTCCAGATCCCTCTGTAGAGCCTTCCTACTCTCTGGCAGATCAACACCCCCACCCAAATTCATGTTGTCTGCAAATGAACTGAGGGTGCACTCAATCTCCCCGTCCAGATCATCAGTAGAGAGATTTAACACAACTGGCCCCAATATTGAGCCCTGGGAGCCCCACTAGTGATCAGTTGCCAACTGGATGTAACTCCGTTCACCACCACTCTGGGTTTGGCCACCCAGACAGTTTTTAATTCAGTTAACAATGCCCCTGTCCAAGCCATGGGCTGACAGCTTTTCCGGAGAATGCTGTGAGAGACAATCTCAAGGACTTTGCTGAAGTCCAGGTAGACAATCCCCACAGCTTCTCTCTCATCCATTAGGCAGGTCACCTGGTCATAAAAGGAGATGAGGCTGGTCAAGCAGGACACGACTTTCATGAACCCACGCTGGCTGGGCCTGATCCCTTCGTTGTCCTTCACGTGCTGTGTGACATCACTCAGGATGATCTGTTATGTAACTTTGTCAAGTTCCAAGGCCCAGCTGAAAGACTGACAGGCTCCCTAGATCCTCATTCCAGCTTGTCTTGTGGATGGGTGTCACATTAGCCAGCCTCCAGTCATGTGGGACCTCCCTGGTTAGCCAGGATTAGCAATAAATGAAAATAAAATTACTGTGTAAAGTAAATTAAAGACAAGCCTTTCTCAGTTCACAAAATCTCCATTTCGCAAAAGTTTTCTGTTCAGGGGACTTATTGATCAGAAATGAAAATCCAGAATGTTTATCCATCAGAAACATTTAAAATTTTTCATTTAGCCCTTGGAATTGATTTGTATAAATTAACTTTTATAGATACATTAAGTTAATTATTTAAAAAATAAGCGTACACTAGTGCTGCAGTGACAACTTGACAGAAATATCCCTGAGCAAGTTCTAAGTCATGTTGACATACTCCTCTGTGAACAGACAGATCTGTCCACAGGCTGTCTGAGTTGACTACTTAGAAGCCAGCTCCAAACACTAAATCAATATAGGGCTATAAACTGAAGCCCACCCCTTGTGCCTCAGTAACAGACACAGTGACAGAGTGCCCTGTCTCTGTTAAAAAGCTAAATGACTGTGAGACACACATAGAGGTGTTGTACAGAAGTTGCATACTTTTATGAAGAGTCACACATTACTTGAGAAGATTTCCCAAATGCGAAGAGGGAGAAGAGTTAATACAAATTATCTCATCATGACCCAGAAATATCTGTTTCTGCTGATTCCTCCTTAAAACGAAAGATTTTTTTCTAAAAATTACTAAAAAATAATGTATTTTGCAAGCAAGTTCAGGTCATAAAAAAACCCTGTGTATTGGCAAAGTACTATCAATTTCATAAGTTTAGCATGAAATATGTCTCCCTGAGGTGATAATAAGATTAAATTAGGATACTTGGTTGAAGATGCCTAAATTTCTACAAAAAAACCAGAATGATTTGCACTCCACATATTTTGGAATAAGCAGAGCAATTTTATAAAAATCCTAAGATAAAAGAATCACTTTTTCAATGCTATGATAAGTATCAAAATCCTCAAGTAGAACTGATTATTTAGATAATTGACATCCAGGCCAAAGTTAACAAAAAAATAGAATATTTTATTTTTTCTCGTTGTGATTTTTTGGCTCTTTGGCAGCACACTGCCCCACCATCCAGACCACTAACAAAGATGTTGAACAGGAATGGACCCTGTATTGAGTTCTGTGGTATCCTGCAAGTTATTGACCTCCAACTAGATTTTGTACACTGATCACCACCACCTGAATCCAGCTGTTAACCAGTTTTCAATCCACCTCAGTCTTTGTCTGTTCATGCCACCCATACTTCATCATTCTTCCTTATTAGAGAAGTGTCCACAGCCTTACTGAAGTCCTGGTAAAAAATACTCACTTCTCTCCTCTTTCTACCAGACCAGTGTTTTCATCATAGAAACCTACCAATTTGATTGAGCATGGCTTCTCCTTGATGAATCTCTGCTGACTACTCCTGGTGAATTTACTGGCCTTCATGTGCCTAGAAATGGTTTTTAGGATTAGCTTCCTACCACTTCCACAGGACTTAAGGTAATTTTATCTACTTAGTTAATTTAGTTATTCTAAAAGTATACCTATTTTATGTAGAAATGGGGGGGGGGGGGTGTCTGTAATTTTTGGGAGTATTTTGTTATTATTTAAATATCATTATCATATATTTTCTGCACAAATAGTCATGTCATTCACAAAAACATGTATCATATTTTATACGTTATACACATGAATGGAACTCCACTCCTCCCACAGAATTTTCTTTATGTATAACTACTGCAAAAACAACCCAACCACTAGAGCATCACTTATGGTACAAAGTAGAAAAAGAAGTGGTTGCATATCAGATTTGGCTGAAACAGAGTGTATGTGAAAGTGAATGTAAATCAGATCCTTATCTTTCTTGATGTATCTTGAAGAGAGAGTGTGAAACATCTGAAATTGCAGGGATTTGTCTGACAGGGTTCATTATCTGCACCTCTAATGTGCCAGACAGAAAATGCATACAGGAAGCTCTCCACTGTCCAGCCAGTCCCTAAGACACTATACACAGCATCCATTGTGTCCTTTGTTGGCAACTTGAATTAATCTTATCTGCTGCTTCCTCACACCTCTGCTATGGCCAGTGTCAAAAGCAGCACCTGCGGTAAATGTTTCCAGTTGTCATCCCTGCACAAAATCATCATGGCAAGGGCAGAGGGGAAAGCTGCAGGCTGCATGGATTTTTTGGCCCCTCCAAAACACTTAAACTCTTGTTATTGTGTCAGTTCATGAATAGGTCACACCTGTGTATCCCTGGACTGTTACCACAGGCACTGCTGCAAGTAATAATATGACAAGTAGATAATCAGACCTTGAACATTGTCCGTGGGCTTACTCTAGCAGGAGTGTAGAGGTAGTCCTTGCTCTGTCTTTGGCCTGGCCCTCAGGGATTAGTGACTCAAAGGAATCAGTTTTAAGAACTGCAGCTTATGAGGGTGGAAAGTCATTGCAGGTTTACATTTTTATAAATTTACCGTTATAGCTTAACTCTTTGAAAGAGCGTGAAAGTCTGGGCTAAGTACAGTTGGAGTCCAGACCTTAAGGCCAGAAAAGAAAAAAAGAATTCAGCAAACTAATCATGAATCATTCTGTGCTGTAGTTTCTTTTGAACAAGGCTCTGATCAGGAAAGATGAGAAAGATTAAAAAGAATTGCATGGGATTAACATTCTCTCAGGATATAGCAGTAATCAGTTACAAAGCAATTCCTTGGAATAAATCATAATTCACTAACATCTCAAGCTAATAAACTGGGAAGGTTGTCACTATACTTTTAGGACATATTAAATATACCTTTCAGGACATTTTCCAGTACTGAATCTGAATCTATGCATAAGGACTTTCACTCATAGGGATTAAAAAATACAAGATTACTTAATTGTACTGTATAGCAAAAATGAGTGAAGTCTTGTATTTCTTCTAACTCAGACAGAGCTGTTGGGCACAAACGTTTCTGGCTGCAACACAGGAAAGTTCTTATCTCCATGAGGGAGAGAAATCATGTTTCAAATTCACTGATGCACAGACATGTTCTGATTAAACTTAGCACCCATAATAGTTACTTGGACCAAGACCAAGCATGACCTTTTGAATCCATGTTCATGCAGACATGGTAAAGGTTTCTTATGAAACAGCTGCTTTTCTAAACAGGACAAATTTTATTTGAACACATAAATTATATTTATATTTGTCTGCTCATTTGGTCAAGTCATGACTTTGTTGCATTACAGCATTGTTTTTGAAAAAAAAATATTGTGTGGCTTTGCATCTGGAAATTGTATAATAAAGCAGAAATTAATAGAATATGCATTTCCGGATCTCTCTGAGCCCATTAGAAGCATGCCTGTTGCCATAGTCCTGGTTTGCTACTACAGTCTGTGTTGTTCTCTTGCATCAATTATTCTGTGAAGTCCATATTTTCATAGGTCTGTAAAACTGTTGTATTCAAAGTATCTCTATCTCCCTTTTTTGATATTTTCAGCTCATGAAGATAGGATCATAGAACAGAATCATAGAATCATAGAATCATAGAATCATAGAATCATAGAATCATAGAATGGCTTGGGTTGGAAGGGAGTGGTTACCAAAGTGCCTTTCTTCAAGACAATATAGATTTACTACCACAAAGCAAAACCACCTAGCAGTGGTTAGGTTAACAATACAATATATTTGCTTTTTATCAGGCAAACTAATGTTGTCTCTTTGGACTTACATGTCAATGTTTATTCAGGGTTCATCCATTTTCCCCTACATAGTAAGAGAAGTGTAGCCTGGCTGGCCTTTAAAAAAAGGATTTTCTGATTCATAAGAATAAAACTTGATCAATGGTCTTTAGTGCCCACATGCCTGTGAGTATATAGGTACATTCTTCAGCAAAAGGAAGAGAAAGTGTCAGGGTCCCTTCCCCCCAGCCATGTGGTGCTGGGAGAGGGGCCCTGGGGGGGAGACACGGGGTTTCCCTGCCCCTGGTCAGCCTTGTTCCCCATTGGCTGTTTTGGGTTCCCCTGCGCGGGCAAGGACCCTCGGATCCCGTGATTGAGCAGTTCCTGGGCAGAGCCCCAGCCATGCGGCTGGAGAAATAAACATCTCTGAAACAGCTAGCAAGAATCGGTCCATATCTATTTCTTTTCCATGGGCCTCCTTGTTAGATACTCATGTTACAGTATCTGCACTGTAACAAATGGTGGGTAATGCAGGCAGAACAATCCCCGATTTCTAAGTGACTATGTGTGAGTAAACTCTAGAAACTCTGGATTCCTCTTCTTGTTTTTGTTTTGCTATTCCATATCTAAACTATGGAGGAACCATGGAAAGACTCTTGGCTCTCAGAGCCGCATATGGACATTTATCTTAAACTTTAAAAGATTCTTGAACAACAGTTTGTAAATTTTACTTAATTCAAGCTCAAAAGGAACTGAAACACTTCCTGGAATGGCTATTTAAGAACTTTTTCTACGTTTCTTGGGATCTGATTCTTACCAAAGACTTGGAACACCGTTTGGACACAGTTAATTTTTGAGTCAAAATATATGCCGATGGAAGAATATTTTTGTGAATATTATTTAATTACAGAGACTGTTGAGCAATGTCAGCTGTGTCTTGGTGAAGGGAAGCCTGGCTCAGGGACCGTGCGACCCAGGCCACGTGGACTGAGCACTCTGCGAGCAGCAGCGAGGCAGTTCCCGCGCGTGGGCGGAGCGACGTGAGCTGCAGTGTCAGCAGCGGAGCGAGGAGCGAGGAGCGGCAGGAGCGGGGCGACCTGGCAGTGCCCGCCCGGCCCCGTGAACGCACAACCGAGAGGGGCTGCACACAGGCAGCGGCTGGTGGCAGTGGCGGCGGAGGGGAGCCGCACCTAGCCGAAACGCGTGCTGGAGCAGGGTGTGGGGGGGTCATCGCTTGGGGGCCCGGCTGAGATGTGGGTGCGGGGCCGTGCAGAGCCCAGACACGCGCCAGAACAGCGCCGCTCGGAGGGCACGGAGCAGCCGCAATGTGAGGCCATGGCCAAGACATTGGAGTCGGCGAGGCAGTGGCCACGTGGGACAAGCAGCCATGACAGACATGCAAGCACGAGATAGGAGAAGTTGTAGCCACGAAAATCACAAGAACTGTGAAAAGGTACAATGTAAAAAACAACTATGGATTTATAACACGAGATGATACAGGGGAAGATTTATTCATCCATAGAACTGCCATTAAAAGGAATAACCCTAAAAATTACCTGCAAAGTGTAGGAGATGGGGAAGTTGTGCAATTTGATATAGTGCAAGGAAAGAAGGATTTACAAGCAGCAAATGTTACTGGGCCTGGAGGTATTCCAGTCAAAGGCAGCCGTTATGCACGAAATTATAAACAATATCCATCCCAGCATCTTCCCTACCCACAGCCTACTTTCCCCTTTTACCCTATACCCAATATGAACCCTTTCCTAAGTTTACCCCATCCCCAGTTTATTCCTAATCCGTTTTTCACCCCATGGCTTCCCTATACAATTCCATTTCCCTACAACTCCTCTCTGATGTCGAGGGGGGGATGAAAAGGGGAGGGAAGAAATTAAACACTCTCCTGCCTCAGTTTCCCCAAAAAACATGCTCAGAGAGTCCTGTCTCCCTTCTGTCAGCCTTAAGATGCTCCAGGGAATCTGTTTGGACATTTAAAGACTCAGGAGGGTGGCTTGTTTTGTTTTGAAACTGTTCTTGTTATGTTTATCCAGTTGTTTTCAATGTTAAGTTCTAAATCTCTTTTTGTTGAAAATAAACGGGTGAAATGTCAGAGTCCATTCCCCCCTGCCATGGAGCCCTGGGAGAGGGGCCCTGGGGGGGAGACACGGGGTTTCCCTGCCCCTGGTCAGCCTCATTCCCCATTGGTTGTTTTGTGTTCCCCTGCGTGGGCAAGGACCCTCGGGTCCCGTGATTGCCTCAGTTCCTCGGCAGATCCCAGCCACGTGGCTGGAGAAATAAACATCTCTGAAATATCTAGCAAGAATAGATCCATAGATATTTCTTTTCCATGGGACTCCTGGTTTGATACACGTGTTACAGTATCCGCACTGTAACAAGAAAGCAGACGCAAAGAAAGTACATTGTCCCAGAGAAATCCGTATTTTGATAGTTCGGCAACTCTGGCATATGCAAACTTCTCTGTATGTGTATTACAACTTGCTAATCTGTTGCTGGCAGTCTGTTTGAAACAGACAGATCCTTTACTCAAATTATCTGTGGATTTCCAACTCCTGAGTTATTTTTTAAAGTCCATGCTAGCACACTAATTATCCAGGAAAAAATAAGTTATAGAAGAAAACGGCCTGCATATATTGCCTTTGTGGCAGCTTCCTGACAACTTTCTAACTGAAATGCAGAATCTTGTATCAATTCCTAAATGCTTAGCAACAGAGTTTCTGAAATTAAAAATTCTATCTATTTCTCTCTTTCCTTACATCTCTCTTGTATTTTGTGGGAGAAAAGTATAAACATGACATATAACCTGATATTTATCCCATACAAACAAAGTGTTTCAAAAATTTCTGGTGATAGAGTAAATCCATTCAAAATATGTGTTTTCATATAATTTCATGCTGGTGTCAAACATTCTCAACACAGTCATACAATTACTGTTTTCTGTCATGTAGTGGCAAAAACCCCAAACATTTTTACATCAATCTAGTGGAATTTGTCTTTGTTTTGAAATAATTGTAAGGCAATATAAGCTAAGTGTTTTATTTCACTTCTGACTAAAGGATAAATGAAATATTTTAGATTTATTTCACTATGTCAAGAAAGAATAAGTACATACTTTACTAGCTGCATCAGTAATACATTTATTTACATGTCTGTCTAATTGCTAAGAATATTTGGACATCATTACTCTCTCACTGATTCCCTTGTGTTGTACATTATAACAAAGTTGCTAATGACGCACTGAGTGCACACAAGTAGCTACAATCAGATGATTGTGTACTGCCATTCATTGTTCAGCGAAACATTTAAGACTAAAAACCACACAAAATTCGTGAGAATTATTATCAAGCCACAACTCAATATACATTATAGTGGTCCCAAATCCCATAATTCCAATATATATGGTGTAACTATTTTTAAAGCTCACAGAAAGAAGGATTCAGTAGAAAAAGCACTAGACTGAAAATAGTGAGACATGAACTCTTAACTCCTTTCACCTCTTGTTTAAGTCTGACAAGTCACATGAGATATTTAACATACCTTTGTTTGTGAAGCAGTGAAAAGATCCTTTATTTTGAAGGCTTATGGTAACCTTCCATAAAGAAACTAAGTGAGGTGCCTACATAATCAGATGGTTTAAACTGTCTGATTCTGGAGCACAACTGGACAAGAGTTCCAGGGGGAAAAAGGGTCAGTGTAGTTATTTGCAGCACACAAAAGTCCCTGTTAAAGTCACTGATGACAACACAGGTCAGAGTGATTAAACAAAAGAAGATTTTTAACCTGACTGGTATTCAGTTGTCTTTCCTTGCCTAATTCCTCTTTTTTTCACTGGGCATACTGCATTTCTCCTTCTGGGAGATCAATGCATGCTCACACAGATCATTAGCCCAGATGAAAAATAGTTTGACAAGCAACGAAATACTTCCAGTGATATGACAATGGCCTATTTGTGCGTGCTGAGCCTGAAAATATGCAGGCAGGACAGAAGTGTGGAAGGAAAATGATTCAGCCGGTGATGCTCACAGCTTGCAGAAAGTTGTCAACTTGATCCATATAGCATGTCTGAGCTCTATGAGTAAGCATCATGCAAGCAATGATAATCCTTCACTTAACAGTTGGATGACTCACAGAGGAGGATTTTTCAATAGATCCTTCCCTGACAGTTACTAATTTGCTTGCTGCACTTCTCTGGCACAAAGGTTTTAAGTCAACTCTGCAGGTCTTAAAGGGCACATTAAATGAACAAGGGCAGACAACTCTGCATCTACTGGCAGTGCCAGTATCACAGTGTGGAATGAGTAGTTGTCATATCATAGCTCTGAGACCAACATATTTCCAAACTGGAATGTGTATGGAGGAGATATATAATGGTAGACATTGACTTGCGGGAGCAGATCTCCAACTACTAAAAGCATAGTTAGACAATATAGTTAGACATGTCTACAGGAAATAGAATTCTTCAGTTCTCTTAGACTTGTAAGGTGACTTCAGAAAAAAATTCTTAATTTTTCCAGCAAATAAAGTTATTCAGAGCTGCTTTATAGAAATTTTCTGCTCTGATTAAAGAGAAGATTTTTCTACAATATATTGCACATGCACGTTGTTTGAGATAGCTGGGGATATTACTTATGCTCTATTATGTATAACAGAGTTTATCATACGTAGATTCACATTAAAGCATCAGATTTTGCTAGTAGCTACAAAATGTTTCAAATGAGAAATACTTTTTGAACTTGATTTTATCTATGTGGTCAATAAAGGTGCATGAATTTATCCATTAATACAGAGAAAAATCAGAGGGCAGACCCATTGATCACCTATATGGACTGCAAAATATTTTGATTCTAAAACAAATGTTTTGTGAAATGGCTGTAGCGGGAAACTGGTAAGACAAACCAGTTACACAAATAGCATCAGCCAGAATCTGCTTTATAGTGAAATGTGGCTCGCTACTGTTCTACATGGCCCTTGATAACAAATATAGGATATGGTGACTCCTAACAGACACCTTATCTAAGGAAGTTGCGTAAGTTGCCTCAGAAACCAATGAAGAAAACTGGGCTCTGCCAGGAGACAAGTTTTCCTTTAATAACACAAAATGAAACCCCTTCTCCCAGGGGTTCTTGCTACTACTACAGCAGCTTCAGGATATTAAAGGTACATAGAAATTAGATGTAGCAAATCAGAACTCCCCTGCATGACTATTGAACCCATGGCACTCTGCCTTCCAAAAACTCAGTTTGACTTAGTCTCTCAAGCTGAACAGAAACTTGCTTAATATTAGCAGTATTATGACCAAACATGTGATGTTGGGACTGCTGAACTGGGTACTGTTGTTGAGAAATAGATCTAAACCGGTTGCTTTACTGCTTCTATCATCCCTGACTAATTTTTTTTTAATTTTTTTTTCCTCACTGAGCATTCATGAAACAAACAGTAAGAGTAAAAACCAAGTAATGGCCATTTCAGGAATTCATGATGTTTTTCATTCTGCTTTGACTGTCTACAGTTAGAAGGACTCTCCTTAGTCACTAAAGAATGCAAGAGGTCAGTTTCAAAATAAAATGTTGAGTAACTCTATTAGTAATTCCTTTCTTTTAAATATCTTTTCTTTTTCACGTACCTTGACTTCATTTCAGTCCATGGGATAATTTTTACAGTTCTTGTACTATTTTCCACCTTTTAATTTTTAAAATTATTATTTAACATGTAGCACTAAATCCAATGTTTTACTTAGGCCCTCATACTGTCCTATACTGAGTCTGTGAGGGGAGGCCTCTTCTTGGGGCTGGGATGGCACCCAAGGAGGCTTCCTAGGATGAAGTTCTCACACCCCACCCCTCCAACTACCCCTGGGTGTTTTACTGCTGAACATCCATGAGTGATCCTTTGACCCTTAGGGCGAAATGAACCTATTTCTTGGGTTCACCTGGGTGAGAGTCTAATGTGTGTTTGTGTGTGCTGTAGGTCATCATTCTGGTCCATGCAGTAACAATATCTCCATGCAGTAACAATATCACCAAATATATCACCTGGTAAATGTCTTTGGAATGTCATCATGATCACCCCTGTTGCTGGTTAGTTTTGGTTTTGTTTGCAAATTAAAGTTTTTCTGAGTTTTTGGTCTGCGTGTTGTTTCCATGTACCTCCCTGACAGCTTGCCATGGGATCACAGCCTCCTTCAGGCACATCCACCTGCTTTGGCATGGAGTCCTTCCTGGGCTGCAGGTGGGCCCTTGTTCCCCCATGGTCCTCTACGGGTGGCAGGAACCCAGCTGCCTCACCACAGTCTGCTCCATGGGCTTCAGGGGAACCTCAGCTCCAGCACAAGGAGCACCTTCTCTCCTCCTTCCTCACTGACCTGGGTGTGTGCAGGAATGTTTCTTTCACATATTCTCATTCTGCTCTCCAGCTGCAGCTGCGGTGTTTGTTGGGGTATTTTTACTACTTTTTAAATGCATTATACCGGAGGTGCTATCATTGTTGTTGGGCTTGGCCTCTGCCAGCGGTGGGCCCAGCTTGGAGCCAGCTGGCACTGGTTCTGCAGAACATGGGGGAAGATCTTGGCAGCTTCTCACAGAAGCCAACCCTGTATCTATCCAACTGCCACGAGGGAATTTTCATGTCAATCCAATACAAACTTAAATTTATATTTCAGGGGGCACAAAAATATACTATTTTGTTTTAAATGTGATTGTTCTTTTAAAACTGACCACTGACTACTATTTTCAGTTTCTTAAGCTTTACTGAATCCTCCTTAAACATTTTGCTAACTATAGCATGATAAAATCATTCAGTCTAGGAAAGGAAGAAAATACTGAGGTTCATGATAGGAATAATATATTTATCATCCAAATGACAGTAAGAGCTATAATTTTTCCTCCATTTTATTAGTCAGCCTGGCTCATTGCTACTTCATGAGAAAATGTATTGCAGATAATATTCAGCATAAAATCTGATACAAGGCTCCAGACAGCTATTTCTGTATAGAAATTAACTCAGATTAATGTGGCGATAATTGTTGGAGCTCAGTTAGATGTTTTTGTTAATTAAGGATTGAGGGAAATGCCATAGAAGAGACAGTAACATTTGTTAACAAGAATACACTAATCATTTGGTTGTTCCCATTGACCTCTGAAAAGGTTAAAATGCCAGAGCTTTTGGTGAATTAGTAAATATGTCAAAAGGGTTTCTCTTTATCTTGTTTAAAAGAAAGAAACCATATTTAATCTCACTATTAAATATGAGGGAAAAAGTAATTGATTATCCCATATATTTCCTAGAATTAATCATAATTTTTATGCATTGTAATCTGTGTTCTTATATTTTGCTATCTAGGTTAAGAAAATAAAAAAAAAACATGAATTCATTTTCTTGTGTGATTCCATCTTATACGGGTCTCCTTTTAATAATTTTTGAGCCCCACTGAACCAATATAAATGAATTTAATAGAGAAGGAACAGTCTTGGGACTACATTCAATACTGTGCCAGGTATATAATTTGTATATATCAATTAAAACTGTTGCACATAGTGACTTAGTGATCTCTATCAAAAAGAAATGCAAATGCAATATAAATATACTTAATAAATTCAAATTTCTTCTTTCAAAATTAAGGTCATAATAAGGTCATAATTTTCCTAAAATTCATTTAAGTAGCATATCCTTGAATTCCCTGTCTTATCTTGTCCATATGATGAAGTTACCATCTTTCCTTCTTGAAGCTCAATTAAATCTCATTAGATTTAGCTAACTCAAGACTCCAAGTCACTAAGGATTCTGAACACTATCTTATAAACAGAGTAAACCTTTAAATGGTCATTTGACTCTGACAGTAGCTCAGTTGTTTAGAGCATGGTGCTAACAGTGCCAAGGTTGCTGGTTTGATCCCAGTGCAGACTGTTCACTTAAGACTTGGACTTGATGATCCTTGTGGGTCCCTTCCAACTCAGAATATTCTATGATTCTGATTAGCATGACCTTGATCTGTATACTATGATTATTCCATTAGGCCAGTCTTAGGAACGGATATTTCAGTAAAATTTCTAGAACCATGTTCTGGATGTGTAATATCATCGCTGGTCTTGTGATCAAATATTTTCTTTTACTGAAGAGTTTTGCATTTTTTATTGGTCTATTAAAACCAATAGATTTGGGTCCACAGCAAGGAGTAATGATGAAACAATCATAAAGTCTGTGAGCTGTTCTGTCTACGAAATAAATTTGTTCATGTTTGCATACCTCTCTAATAATGACCATGGCATCCAGAAGCAATATATTGGAAAAAGGAAACACAATGCATCCTACTTCCTAAGTACTCATACTACTATAAAAATGTTAGAAATTTGACTTTGAAGAATGTGAGACAGGAAGGGATGATGTATTTGTATAGTTATTCTGAAGTGGAAGGATGGTAAAATTAAGACAGTAAAGCAGAGAATCAGAAGGTGCCATTTCTTTGCACTGATTACCAGCCATACAAGTAATGTGACTATTTGGATCTACTTTTCCAGTATATAAAACAGGGATTTCAGTTTAATTCAGAAGACTATTTAAAATATCAGCTCTCTGTGAACATTAAAGCATTTTCTTGATGAGTGTTACATAAGTTTACAGAAAACATTATTTAAAAATTGAGATAGTTCAGACATCTGGCATTTCAGAACATGTGTTTGCATTCAGGAGCAAATGTTAGAGTATCTGTGATCAAAAAATACATTTTAGAGCAAAAGGAAAAATAAGCCAGTGTGTGCAAAAGCAGACCTGATTTTCCAAGATAAAAATCACAGCAAGTAAGCTGAAAAAGTAAATTCTGCAAGAAAAAATGAAGTGCATTTTTTGTTATGAAGATTGTTCCACTGTTAGTACAGAAAATTTCAGTCACTCTACTGAAATGAGTCTCATTTTACTTCAGAGTTTTGATTTGCTTTAAAGTAGGACGCTTCACACTTTGGTAAAATAATACCAGCCAAAATACATCTTCTACATGTCTGTCTATTCATTTTGTCAAAGCCAGCAGAAAAACTGTATTCTTATCCTGTATTATAGAAAACAATTTTTAAAAGATGACTGAGCTTTCTTGCTATATATGTCTGGCTCCTAACAAACCATTAATTCAGTCCCAGGCTTCACAGAAGTCCAATCTGATGTTCTTGTATTGTAATTCCACTTAGACACGCTGAGAAAACTTCTACAGAACTCATGTAACTAAATGAGTTTATAGTTGAAGATCATCTTCAATGATTTTTCATAGTGCAATAATGTTACTGCTGCTTAAATATGGCTTTGTTTCTGTGAAAATTATATATTGACCAAATATAATTTTCTGACTATATTCTCAACACTTCAAAAGTTTTCCATTAGTAATGTTCTTAATCTCCTCTTACCAGAAAGATATCAACTGTGCAGATGAAATGACCACATATTGTTTAGAGAAAAACTGACACAACTTTTCTGCTGTCTGCATTGGCCCAAGCAATAATATCTGTCTTATAAATAATAGAGGTAATGAAAAAAATCTGGATTTTTTAAACCCAGATTTAAATTTTAAATGCTTACTTTAAATTAAAATTTTATTTCTAATGAACACCTTCTATCTAAATTTCAGGCATACAGAGACAGAAAATAAGCTGTTCTGAATATTCCCCCTTATGGATCTATCTCTAGATATCGTTTGCTAGGTGCTAAAATCTTGTGGAGTAAATTTTAAAAACACCTTGCAGCAGCAGACCAAAAATAAATTTAAAGCATTCTTAATAGCCATTATCTATGAAGTCCACACCTAAGAGGAGAAAGAGCCCATAGTTCTTACTAAAAATAATTTCTTTGCATTCAGAGTGTAGAGTTCAGGTTGTCATTATATCATTAACTGCTGGAAGGCAAGATAGACAAGGAAAAGGTCATTCATTAACACAATATTATCTCATCTGATTCTGTTCAAGTATTGATCACATCAATGGTGAGCAAGTTAAACTCGCAGCCATTGCTCCTCCAGGCCTATAAACACTGCACTTTTACATACTTGGCACTTTACAAAAGAAAATATTTGCATTCCTAATCATTGTGAGAAATACAGTATTTTGTCATGAAGTTATAATTTCTTGTTTATAGTTGCTAATTATGTAAATATTATGTAATCTGATGTATAACTGCAAATTAAATAATTGCTTCAGAGCTGATTGCCACAATAGATCCACTGAAGCAAAGATCTTGAAATTACAAATTAAATTATTAGATATCATTGAAGTATCTTTTGAAACCTTTTTTGTTTATGGAAATTGATAAGAAGTTATGTTCAAGCAGCAGGACAGAAAATGAAGCAAAATCAA
Source organism: Aphelocoma coerulescens (assembly GCF_041296385.1). Lineage (NCBI taxonomy): Eukaryota > Metazoa > Chordata > Aves > Passeriformes > Corvidae > Aphelocoma > Aphelocoma coerulescens. Next base: position 88,830,848 of record NC_091015.1, read on the forward strand.
AGGCAGGCATGAACACCAAGCAGCAAAAATGTTTCTTTTACTATAAGGTTTATAGTTTGTATTCTGCAGCTACCAAACAACTACTATGCTCTAGTGAGATGCAATTACAATTTAATAACTGGCAATATGTTCAATTGCTTATATCTACTTTTGCCTGGGTCCACATGATATTTGGGAACAAAACGACGTCAAAACCTAGAAGGTAATAATGCACAGGATAAAAACATAACACTGTGTGATAACTTGCCTTTTTAAATTCTGAGTTTGGTAAAGGACTATTAAAAAAAAGATCAGAACTTCTCAGACTCGTCATGATGCTTAATAGTGCCTTTTCTTATTTTTGCTAATATTGTGATCTCTTGCTTATGTCAAGATCTTTGCTAATAACAGGATCTACTTGAAAAAAGTCAATCTAGTGGATAATTTCAGGGAAAAACTTGTCAGGATAGTTTCTTTCTTATCAGATAACTTATTAAGTACAATACCAGAAGGTATGCTGTACATAATTTTTACTTTTGTTTAAATAGGAACGCTAAATTTGTGGACTACCAAGAGACAAATTACTAGCCAAAACCACGTGTCTTCCACTCTAGAGTAATCCTCATATATTCTTTCAGTCTGTCACAAGACTGTCACATATTCCTTAGTACATGTCATAGACATCAAAAAGGAAAGAACTTTGTACACTGAGATACCCACAGACATATATTTAAACAAAATTTGTGCATTTTGATTGAGGTATATAGATATCTCATTTCTACAGAATTGTTTTCATTTTGTAGCTCAAGCTGCTATTTCCCAGCTTTTGTCTAATCTAAACAAATTTTTTCCTCGCAGCATTTAGTTTTCTTGATACAGTTTGAAGGCAAGTAATATTTCCAATTCTACTTTTCATGGCTAAGCAGCACTTGCTGTTTTTACTGATGCATAATAGAATAGTTCACAAGCTGAAAGTCTCATCTGTTCAAGAGGACAGAAAATAAGTTTTTCACTGCCCATTTTTCTACAGTTGTCATTTGTATTTCATTTTCTTCCATCTTCTGCAAATTTGTTCCTTTGGTCAATTTTTCATCGTGCTTTACCCTTCTGCTTTTGTTTTGTTCTTTCCCTTTGTAAATTCCTATTGATGTTTTTCTTTTGCTATGGTATTATTTAACTTGACATAAAAGCACGATCATGTGGATTTGGTGCTCCCAGTCCTTCAAATCCTGAGCTGTTGTCCTGAATCTTTTGTTATATAAGTGAAACATGGTTTAGGCTTTTTTTTCAACTCAGCAAGATTTTCGTTTCTCTGTGTGTCACTCTGTAAGAAAAAGAGCATCTGCATGAACTAAAATTTTCTTCCTGCAGTGTGTGATGAGTGGGTCCCTCTTTGCTTCCCTATATCTTTTTAGGATGCAATTTCACAATCATTGACAGTGGTTTTCTAGCTGTCTGATCACTTTTTATTATTGTTCTAATAATTTTGTCCACCAGAGAATGATATCTTGAGGAGACTGTTCAGGAATTTGACTGAGATTTAGTTGGTGAATTTGCCGTAGGTAAGTAATATTTCCTCAGCACTTGTTCTGCTGATTCTTTGGTATTTGCCCCTGTGGCCTGAGTAGAGCTTATTATCCTCCCTGAAATGCATCTAGTGTGCACCCATCTCAGAATGTCACAGTCTAGTCTCATAAATAGCCAGGATCTTGAATTCATGAGTATCTCCTTCTCTCATGATCTGACAGGACTTTGTTCAAAATGTCAACTTCATATCATTAACTGTGCTTTAGAAGATTCACAGCTATTGACCTTCACTTATTGATTCTTAACAATACTTTGAGGGGAAAAGAGGAATATTCAATCACTTACAAATTACAATGACAGTTAGATGAAAATTTGAAAGAAGCAGCTACTAGCTGATCATATATTTAATGTCCTTATTCACACTTATCTGTTCAATTTAACTGTGATATAAACAAGCCAAGGTCAAAACAGGTCAAGATGTAAATATATATGACAATAAGAGAAATTCAAGACGTTACAGACATGTTACTGTCAATAATTATGCTTACATTTTGTCTTTCAGCACACATCTTGCATTGTAATTAACAATTTATTCTAAATTCTCCATTTTCCTTTTTAAGAATTGTGCATTGTTAATGCACATATTTCCTCAGTTATATTTATTCTTGGAGGTTATGTATCTGTTTTTTTCTAAAAAAAAAATAGATCATCATGATTATAATGGTTTCTAGATATTAAAGTGGTTTGGTTGCTTCTTTGTTTTGAATATTAAATTTAATTCCCTGAATGAAATTTTGCTTGTTACTAAGTGCTAAAAACAAGTGCTAAAGTTTGAAAATATTCACAAAGAATTCTGTTTCATGCCTAATGATCTAGGTGAGGTTATTATAGGTAAATTTTAATTACTAATATTATTAGGAAAACTCAAGGTCATAATCAATTTTTAAATTAATTTAGACTTTTATTATAAGGTAGATTTTTATCTAAATTTTCTCAAGCAATTAGATCTGTTATGTATTTTAGAAAATTTGTCTGAAGAAAGATTCAGAAGAAAATGAAAGTCTAGAAAATTTAGTTATATTCACTCTACTTCTTCCCCAGGTGATAGTAGGGACTTGAAACCAATGCTTAAATAAACAGTATCTCCAATGTGGAGATCAGTATAAGATCTTCTATCTGATATTAATCAGGCTAGTTAAAATTTATGCTGTTTATAGCCTTTGCTTATGCATTGTTTATAGCCTTCCTGTTTGAATTTATCAAGTGCTATAGAGAAAAAACAAACTTCTCTTGAGAAATTGCGACAGCAGAAATACATTTCTGTCATATCACTCTTTTAGCAACTCATTTGCTTTAAAGGAATGTTCCTAAAGTGCATAGAAATATCAAGGGAAAGTATACACTCTTTCCCCAGATGAAACTGAGTCTCAATAAATTTAACTTAACATCACAGACAACCCCATGCTTGCTAATTGTAAAACTGCCAGCCTGAGAATGAGTGCATGCTGCAGGATGTGCTGTAATGACACTCTGAAGAATTGTTCAATGAGATGGTGGGAAATACTTTAGATACAATTTGTTTGCATTTGTCAGATTCACATTTTTATAATAAATTAATTTCCTAGTTCAACAGACCTCTCTGTTATTTCCCAGGGACAGGTTTTAAGTCATGTTAAAACTGTACCTGTTATCAGTGCTTTCTATAAATTCTTTTTTAGCAATTGACATATTAGGCCAGCTTTTATTTCTTCAGTATATGAATATAAATGTTCATCTCATCATACCAAATAATTCAAAATGAACAGCACGTATAAATGAAGCACATTTAAAATCAAATTTATCAAACATTACTGAAGAGTTTAATCTAGGAATCTCATTTGTTTTGCAAGCTCCACAAACAGGGATTATAATTATTTTTAAAATATTTGAAATTGCAGTAGCATTTTCAGAAGAAATATTGCAGGCAGAAGAAGCACAGAAGACTTTTTTTGATTCTAAGATGAAGTTTTTTTAAAAATTATTTTTCTGTGTAAAGTGTTCACTGTACATAATATTATAAATGAAACAGTTTGAAAACAGACAAACCCAAGGATGAGTAATGTTTTTATCCTGAAATTACAAGCTCTGTGCCTGGATTAGTTACAGTACATGTAGCCTACAAATAGAGTAACTCAGAGCTTATTAACACTCTGATATTCATTTGCCTTTTAATTCCTGTCACAGAATCTTAACAAGATAATTATGTTCTTCTCCACTACTTCTTCAAAGCTGAATTATATCTTTAAGGAGAAGAAATTCTGGTCTTCATTCTACCCCAGAAAGCACTATACTGTCACAATATTGGAATAAAATATATGAGTTGTCTGATTAAGAAACAATTGATTTGGTGCCATGGAGCGGCAGGATTCACAGGATACAGAACTACTGCATTTCCTTCCCCTCCCCTGTGAGCAATCGAAAGACTGAAAAAGAAGGTATAATGTAGACATCATAATAGTTGTATTTTCTTTGGTCTTGAAGTGAGGACAGATCATGTTCTTTTACAGGAATACAATGACTAGGAAAATATGAGATTCCTCCCTATTCATCAGTGACTTCATAAGCATCTGTAGGGCATAGGAGCTGCAATTGCCAGAACAGATACTACACAGCAAAGTCCTAAACTGAGTAGAGTCATACCCTCAGTTCAAGTGTAACATAGCCACTTGAGAGGTGCTTAAAGGAAGATAATTGATTGTTCTATATCAAGGTTTCATCTTTTGTGTATCACTGCACTGCTGTTGTCCGTTTTTTACACTGCTCACGGTGAACAAGAGAATTTGAGCCTCCCACTTACTGCTTTATCTACCTCATTTTGGCTGTGTGTGAGCATAAAGAAAGAGAGTAGCTCTGCACAGTATCAAATTTACATAGGCTCAGTATTCTACTTGCAAGGTCCTGAGAGATTAATCATTTTTTAAGCATAACTGGGTTAAACAGAAAAGTAGTCTTCATTTTCTTTTGTTCTTCACATTTATTTAATTTTGGTTTACATGCCTTGACACTCAATTTCTCCTTTCCTTCCCCCCTACCTATGTCCCCATCCATTTTACTTTACAGTCCTTCAAAAAATTTTTTTACACAACAGAGTGCAACTTGAGTTTACTATTGGCTTTTGGTGCACATTTCACTTGATGCTAGATCTTGGTTACACAGCTGACTAAACTATATGCTTTTGCAATCAATGCAAAGCTGCATGACAGATTACAGTCTTAAACTGAATAATGTCTATAATTATTTTAATTAAAAGTCTACTAAATAAGGCAGACTAGAGAAAGAACACAGTGAACAACACCAAGGTGCAATTAATCTCAATTAATCTCAAATGTTTTGTTAAATTTAAAGAAAACAACTGAGACAGTTGCTGCTTCTCTTTACAGCTGCAATGTACTTGTGGCACTGCTTAGTCATAAGCTGCCTGTTAGACGCCTCTTCACTTAGCCTGACATTGTGAAGTTTTAGGAGCAACAGGAAGTCTTTGAGAAGGCAGGAGAAACCTTCCCCTTAGGGAGAACAGGTAGCAGAACGGAATCAGGGAAGCACAAAACAAGTTTCAGAACAAGGGCTGGATTTGAAAGCCTTCAGCTCTGCTAAAGTGCAGCAAGGTGCATCAGCCGTGTGAAGTCTTTGTAGTGAAACGAAAAGCATTCTGCCATTTTTCAACATCATCAACTTCTGCTTCTTTATTCATATAGTACTCCTTTATGTATAAGGCTTTATAACCATGTGTCATGGTTTCACACTGGTCCAATGCCAGGCACCCACAAAAGTCACTCACTCACCCTCCCCTGCCACAGCTGGGCAAAGGAGAGAAAAATTTGATGAAGGTTTCATGAGTTGAGATATGGACTGGGAGAAAACACTCCAAGGGCAAAATAGGCTCAACTTAGAAGTACGAAGTGAACTTATTACTAACAGAATCAGAGGAGAATGATGAAAAGTAAAATAAGCTCTCAAAAACACCTTTTTTACCCCAGCCTCTCTTTTCTTCCCACTGACACCACAGGAAGACAGGGCGTGGGTATTCTGGTCAGTTCGTCACCTAAGGTTTTCTTCTGCTGCACAGGGAAAGGAGTCCTTCCCCTGTGAGACCATGGGGTCCCTTCCCACGGGACACAGTTGTCTGTGATCTTCTACAGCATGGTTCCAATCTCATGAGCAGCAGTCCTCCCAAAACTGCCACACCGTGGGTCTTTCTTTCCACAGGGTGCAGTCCTCCAAGGACAGGCTGCTCCAGCCTGGAGGCAAGGGCCCCCTCTCTTCACCAGGTCTCCAACTGGACACAGCCTCCTCCAGGCATCCACCTACTCTGGCACAGGCACCTCCCCCACAGGCTGCGGGTGGATCTCTGTATCCCCCGTGGATCCCATGAGCTGCAGGAGCACAGCTGCTTCACCATGGCCTTCACCAGGACCTGCAGAGGAATCTTGGCTCTGGCACCTGAAGCACCTCCTCCCCCTCCTTCTTCACTGACCTTGGTGTCATCATGTTGTTTCCCTCACATGTTCTCACCTCCTCCTCTCACTGGAAAAGAACAGTGCCCCACTTTGGTTTGATTTTCTCCTTAAATATATTATCACAGAGGCATTACCACCATCTCTAACTGGCCCAGCCGTGGCCAGCAGCATGTCTATCTCCAGAGCCATCAGCCATTGGCTCTGCTGGACATGATGGAAGCTTCCAGCACCTTCTCACATAAGCCACCTCTGTGTCCCCACCAGTACCAAAAACCAGGCCATACAAAACCAACACACCAAGTCTGATTAAATAGTAGATAAGTCATGTAGCTTATGAGCAACTCTAAGTTTTTCTTTATCTACAAAACATATTGCATCTATATATGTTTATATACAGAACATATTAGCTACATCTCAATTGCAACAGAACAGTGCCACTGAACTTTCATAAGATGACATGTTGATGCCCCTTAATACCACAACAAAACCAAAATATTTTTGAATCACTGAAACTTCTCCCTTTCTATCCCTGAACTCCATCTAGATCCAACCAGGCCAGAGTAAAACATAAACTAGACAATCAAGTATTTCTCACACACAAAAAAAAGAAAGAAAGTTACTGGTGTCAATGGTACAAGACAGGATGAAAATGATCATGCAAAAATAACTCCACTCACACCTAAGTGAGGAATCATGGAACCTCTTTGGGACTTGCTTTTCATGTGCAGAATTTGGGAACTGCCTGCCCCTAGATCCTAATGAGATATTATACTCTGGCAGCATAAGGTTTTCTCGTCCTTTCCTCAAGTTCATTCTGGTCCAATATACAGTTACACAAATTTTTCTTATATTTTTTAATTATTTACTTATAATTTTATGTTTGAGTTAGTGTAACTGGATAAATAAGAGTGGCCAGTTTCTCTAGACATTCTGAGGCTGTCAGATCGAGGTGACATCATCTGTATATGTTCTCTCAAATTCAATAGAGGCAAGCTGATAGGACCATAGAGTGCAAATAAGTCGTGTGCAGCTCCTGAAGCCAATATTAATACACAGCACTGAGCTGAGAGACCCTGTGTGTCATGATGATACAACATCTCTTTAGTTCCAAACCTGGTCCTAATTCAAGGGTCTTGCATCAAATTGAACTGTGTGACATAATCAAGGTGTTTTAGGGTAAGGTTTTTGGAGAAAACCTTGGAGAATATTTCTCTTCTCAATATTTAGGAATGCAATTCTTAACACAAGGTTTTTACTTGGTATCTCTTAATTTGCCTGCTGTCCTTTAATACAGTAGTGGGTAGCATTACCCACTACTGACACTGATACTGATTATCCTAAGAAATGTTAATTTGATGAGTTTTAGAACTTTTATGGAAATTAAATTTAACTAACTACTGAAAATGGGTGTGAAAAAGAAGAATTACACAGAGAGAAAACAAAGAAACAAAACAGAGGAACATTTTCTTTTATTTTCATGTAAAACCAGTTACTAAGGCATGGTTGTCTAAGATCTTTCTTGGCTAGCTGATATATAATATGCAGACTGCCACAACTTAAGTCTGAGTTGTGAAAGTGGTGAAAGCAGTGGTTTTTTTGGCAAATATATGCACAAATATGTGCACTATTGCACAGTTCTACAAAGAATGAGGTTAGAAATATATTGACAGTTTTTCCAGTCCCTTTTTCCCAAAACTTGAAATTTTTCATTGGTTCATTGGTTGGTTGGTTTGTTTTGTTTGAGTTTTTTGGTCTTGGGTTTTTTTTACAAAATCTGTTTTGGCAGAAGTCAAATGTAGTGTGTGCAACAATAATGCAAATTCTGGGGGAAACCATAAGGTAACTTAAACATCTTCAATGTCAAAAATACGAAAATAAGCATATAAAAAAGGGAACATATCTGCAGCATGAGCAATTTTGTTTTCCTCTGAATTTTTAACCATGCATGCAACAACCAACAAATGAAGCTATTGCCTACAGCTTAGAAAAATAAAAAATAATGTTTTATCTGGAATAGTCATTTTATGTCTGCCTATAAAAAAAGACTATTCATGTTCACTGACAGTTAATTACAGCATATCTGACTACATGAACTGATATTTATGACACACAGAATAGAAATTATTTTAGTACATTTGTTATTTGCATTGTTGGCAAAATTGCATGCCCATTAATAGTTTCTCTCAAGCCATTTAAATATCTTTTCAACACTGAATTTTCCGGGGCCTAATAAAATGATTCGTTTACGAACATTCCCAAATTAATAAACAACAGCAGTAATTTATTATTAATAGAAAACAAACCACAAAGTATTTCTTAATTTTTAATAGAACAGAAAACCATTTACATACTACAATTGCTCTGCTAATTGAAAAGCTGTAAATTAAAAGTCTGTGTAAATATCTTCTTTCTCGGTTAGTCAACAGAAAATATTCCCTCTTTTCCCACAGGCATGGATGTATTTCTTTTAGATGTCGCAGTTTGAAAAGATATAGGTTTTATTTATAAGTTTCTCTTATGATAATGAACGTTTCACTTTTAGACATTCTTATTTTCATTTCATACAGTATTTTTGGTAGATGTCTAAATTTACTGTTATAGAAAATTACTATAGGTGTTTAATTTGTTATTTAGTTCAGTATCAGTATTTTTTCTCATAAAGGGGTAGAAGTTTCTTACCAAAGGTCTTCTCCCTGACATATTTCAAAGAAAGAAGTGACACACAGAAACAGATTTCTGAATCCCAGGAATTTCAGTTTACCATCATTTTCTGTTCCTAATTTTCCAACGTACTTTTTCTTTAGAAACATAAACTTGGGTTTTTACTCATAGGAAGAAAACAAGCATTACTCGTTTTTGGATTTTTTTTGTGGTCATAATCACAGCTTTTAATGCAATTTTCAGGATAATGAAATTTGTTGTGAATCACTGGACACAAAATTAATGCCTGAAAAAAAAATGGATTAAATTTATTCTATTTATATTACAAATAAGAGAGCAAACATTAATTGGAAGTCTTTTCTTTTGATCCATTTTGAAAAGGGAAAGATGATTTATGTCAGAACACAACCTAACCATTAATGTTATTATTTTTCAGTAATTTAAGAAAACATATGCAGTATTTTAGAGATAATTCAATCAGTAATTTCATGGCGTTTCAACAATATCCTTACAAATTCATAAAGCAAGTCATCACTCTAAAATATCTAGCAAAAAACCTACTTAGATGACTTACTTTTCAGTCACTCCAGAACCTTACACGCCTAAAATTGCAGCTGCTACATTTCACAGCTAAGAATTATATGCTTTTTATATACAGGGGATGTTTTTCCCTGCAATTTTATGTTTTCATAGGACTTAGACTACACAGGGTTTGTGGGGGGTTTGTGGTTGACACAGGGAATAAAAAAAAAAAACATGGTTTCAGCAGGAATTTTCAGTACAGAGATGAAAATATGATAACATGTTGTAAGTTTGGGCAGTTCATGCATAGCAGGTTTGATATTTGTGTATCAATTCAATGAATTCTTGTACCCAATACAAACGTGAAGAGTGTATATGCATGAGTTTCTCTTATTTTTCATAAGGCCCATACTACCATGGGTGTTATTGGCATTTTACATAACCTTTGAAACATCAGTTTAAGTTTATACAATGAAACTATGGAAAATTGCTTCAGTCAACAGCAAAAAAACAATGAATCTCAGACTAGGGGTTCTAGAAAGGGGACCTGACACAATCTGAGGCTGAGATGCTGAACAGTCCTTTCTAATGTCAGCAGTCATGTATGAGGAGCTGTGACTCTGGTTACTCATTCTTTTTAGGAGCTTGCTGTGGTGTCTTGGATGCCTGGCCTCCAGATATGAGCTTGGAAGCATCAGGAGGAAAAGGCGATAAGCCATCTTCTTTCATCACACACATTACCTGCCCTCAAGAAAAAAAAAAAGGCTGATTGATGTAGTCTAGGATTTTTTTTTGAGCATTTAGTTTCTTTTTCCTTCTCACCAGCACAGGAGAGGAATTTAACTGGGGATGCAAAAAGAAAAACACACCTTTGGTTTTTATATGGTTGAGGCAGGCAGCAGTCAGGAAATTCAGGAAGTTTTTTGACAATGCTTTTCTTAAGCATTGTCCATTCCACTGTCTTGTCCATTCTACACAGGAAGTAATATTTCCATTGTTTTTTGTTGAACATAAGGCTTAATGCACTGAATGATGTGTTATTAATGTAACCAGTAAGAGAGAGGGGATGTGGAATGTGCCTGAGATGGTTTTCCAAGGGAACAGTCTAATGGTTTCCTGAGTTGCCTCAGTTTTCAGCATTAATATTTTACCAGTGAGAGAAACACTTGTGCTCTAATTATACCTTTGAAATATGTGGTGGGATATAAATCTGTCATCTTTGCTCTAAATGACATAAGCAATACTTTTATAATAGCTAATACTGGTCCCTGAGAGTTAGAAGCATGGGTTCTAGTGCTGGATTTCCCACAGATTGCGCCACTGATATTGGACAGAGCAATCACAGTACATAAGTTTTTTGTCTTTAAGCTATGAACAATAATAGTCGTCATTCCTCATTTTCCCTAATTTTTAATAAACAGAAGTGAAATCTGATGTAGGGCAGGATTTAACATGTTTGAAGTACATTTGAGACAATATACAATTTGAGATCCAGGTAAATGGAAGGAATTTCAAACCAGGTAAAGAGAATTTGTCTGTGACTGCCCTGTAGTCCTTTTTTTAAGGAAAAATCGGTATTAAATAATTGGATTACATTAGGTAGGATGCAGCTCAATGGTGAAAAACCATGAATGTCTCATCAACTGTCAATTATGAATAAACAGCTTTCATGTGCTGACAACACACGAAGGGCTTGCACACATGCAGTCATTCGTGCTGCCTAGTTATAGTTTGACTTTGACCATAGAAATCTTCCTCGCTTAACCAGAAAAATCTAAGGTCTATCACAACAATGTGTTTTATAGCCTTGATATTTATCAGGAATTTAAGATACAAACTACTAGTACAAAATACAAATACTCCACCAATGACAAATTATTTCAATTATCACAGAAGATGTGGTTAGTGGTGGAGCAAAGAATTGTGATGGAATACTTTACAGAATACTTAGAGGAAGATAAACATGATGAAAGAAGATAGTATTTTGAAAGAAGACCTCACAGATACGAAATAGGAGATATAAAGTGGTCAGGTTTTGCAGCAGAATATAATCAAATATTGATATCACTTAAATGTCAACACCCATGCTGTTCTACTTAGAAGTGATTTGGAAAATAAGAGAGAACTGAAGTAACAAAATTTGCTGATATTACAAAGATTACTTGACATTCAAAGAAAAAACATTTGTGAAGAATTAGTGGTTTCTACCAGCACCATTCAGGAAGGTATTTAATACGTTGGTGGCAACAAACAATGTGAAATAGAGAAGAGGAAAAAAAAATAATTTCTTTCTCCTTGAAGAATACTGTGAAGTATAGCTCTCTAAACTGAAAAAATATCAGACTTCTTCTGAGACATTTTGACACTGGCCTATTCAAACCTGTTTTCAGAATCTTTAGAAAACATGGTTGAAGAGCACAGTAATTTTTTGAGAGAATTTCCACGATCCTTAAGTCAGAAAGCCTTTGCATACCTTCCAGAATTTTGGTGTTAACTGTGAAATAAATGGATTAGCCCTTATGAGGACAGGTGGAAAGTGGAAGGATCTGCTAAGACACTGAAAGAGAGCACAGCACCACAAGGGGTACAATGGAAGACATTTGGCAATAAAACTGACAGTGAAATTTCGTGCCAAGAAACATAGTCATTTAGCTGACTACAGAGTTATACAGCAAAAACTGAAAGCCTGGAGAAATACCTCAGGTCCAATCAGCTGTAAATTTTGTGATTTGAGCTTCTACCCTCATCTTCCATCAATGTATCTTTCCTTTTTACCTAATAATCAGAATGAAACATCAGACATTCTGGCACGCTACAAATCAATTTCTATTACTCTACTGATTAAGATAATTTATCTTTGTCATAGTTCAAGCCATTCAATCTCAGTGACAGAGTTTAGTTCTAATTTTTAGTTTGCTCTACAGGAAGTGGTTTTGTTTTGAAATGATGTCCGAAATTCCCGTGTTTAATCAAATACACATTAAAATTCAACCAGATAGAAAAGAATAATGGGACTCACTACCAATAAAATAGCCATTTCCCTATATTCACTCTATTGTTAATCATGGCATTAATACTTGCTTTGTATTAATGGTTTCTGTAACATTGACTCAATTTATGTCAATCTGCATTTTTACACATCCTTGAACAGCTTGCTTTTTTTTTTCTGAATTCTAGAAGTGCTGACAGTCTTATTTACTTTCCATTGAAAGCACATATCTCTATAGCAAAATTCAGAAATGGTAGAACAGAAGCTTATTTAAAATTCTTTCATGGGCATAAACAAATAATACATATTTGAAATTTTAAATATCTGTAATTTCAAATACATCCCTATTTCTTTCCTAAAAAAGAGAAACTGAGGACTTGCTTCTAAGCGTGCAGGTACACACAGCCTGTTGAAAGCAATATTGACCTGTTAATTAATATTTTTTACCATAAGAAATAGAAAAGCTAAACATTTAGTCCTTCCATTTCAAAATCCCACTGTTCACAGCTTAGTGGAAAAGAGCAAAAACCTTACAGATGTCTCCAGTCATCCCTCAAAAGATGTCCAACAGCAAAGAGCCGTGGTAGATCTGAAGACTGGTGGTAAATTTACCTTGTTGAGATGAAGGAGGGATGAAAATCTTGCCCTCTACTCAAGGCCAGCATTAATTCTGATATTTTGGCACATACCCCAAAGTAATACGCTTGGAACTGTAGATGCTTCCTCTAGTAGGAAAATCAAAACAGAGGAAGTACTGAAAACAGAAAAATATTCCTACCTACAGGCAGTTCAGGGCAACTGTTCTTTCATTTCTGAGACAGGAAAATCTGAAATTGAACACTATTAAATTGCCTTCGAAATCTGAAAATTCCCAAAGATTCCTGGCTTCAGTCCATCTTCACTACAGAACAGAGCAGCATTCAGCACAGTACAAGCTAAGGTCACCTACTCATGAGTTCTATTTATTAAGTAAAGTTTACCCCAAATCTATAGATGTGTGCTCTGATTTACACAGTCAGAGAATGAACATGTAATACAGGAAGTTATCACTCAAATTTTTGGGGCAAATCTTTTTGAATACAAAACAGAGACACATGGTCCTAAATTAGTCCTACTGAAAAATTAAAACTGATATCCATATCATTATAAATGACTGTTTTTTATCTTCCAAAATGCCCTTCTTGTCTATTCCAGGTAGACTCTACAGATTACTCCTCTGTATCTGTAAAACACTGTTAAGGTGAATATATTTTCAGTACATTTATTACAAGAAACTGTATTTTGTCTGCATGTAGTTAATACCCACTCAGCAATGACAAATTGAAAATCAAAGATGCTTTTGTAAATTATCAGATACATTGATTGGTACTCTCATATATTTATAATAGACTTCAAGCACACTTTTAGCATCAAAATAAATTGCCTTACAGCTCCTTCCCTACCCTACCCTTTCAAGCTGCAGTCATTCATTCAAAAGGCTGTTGTGTTATTGCTGAAGGAGAGACAGCAGGAAACGTCACTTTCTTTCTCGTAAGTGCATAAACCACTACCAGCTAAAAAGTAATGATCAGTTAATAAATAACTGGCAGCAATAATTCAAACCAAAATATAACAAACTATTATCCTAATTTCAATTCATAAACAGTTTACATGATATTGATTTTTTTTTGATGTTCTACAGGATTTCTTCCATAGAACAAGAATTGACTTGAGATATGGCTTCCAGTGGAAAAATAGGAGGGCATGAACTACCTTTTCAGGTAAGAAGAAAGTGTCTCTTCTCTTTTGGTTTACTTAATAAATACTGAGCAGGATCTCTATCCAGTTTATTAAAGTCTCCAGCTGAATACTCTCCTCTGACAGAGTTTGAAGTCACAGTGCTGACTCCCAGAAAAATGTACTACCTGCTGGGGTATCATTAAACTTTCATAGTGATATCTTCAATCAGGAAGCATTACTTGGAACAAGACCTTGAACTCAGGGATTTCATGTAGCTGTTGATAGTGTTACATATTCAGAAAACAAGATTTTAGGAGATTATAATGTCATCCTAAGGAAACCTGTTTCTAGAAATGTTTGGCAAGACACACTCATTCAATCTGACTTAATTCACCCACAGTTCTGACATACTGCTTTCCCTTCAGACTCTTTATCGCTATTTCAATGGGTATGTTTTTGCTAACCTGAAACTGACTCTCCTTCTTCTGTACCATGTTCTCATCTCAGAAACCACTTGGAACAAGACTCTTAGCAGCTTTTGGTTTCATCATGGACTGATCTTAATATATGAATGTCTTATTGGTGGTTTTGTTTTGGTTTGGTTTGATTTGGGTTTTTTTTGTTTAGTTGGGTTTTGTTTGTTTTTGTTTTGTTGGGGTTTTTTTGGGTTCTTGTTGGTTTGTGTTTTTTTTTTTCTTCAGTGAGAACAATCACTGGAACAACCTCTCCAGGAACTTGATAGACTCCCTGTCACTGGAAGCTTTCAAGACATGATTGGATTGCTGGATTATCTCATCCAGGCTGTCTTTCTCATGAAATGTTGGACTGGATGATCTTTAGTCTTACTTTCCAGCCTGTTGTATGGTTCTATGTTTCTATGATTCCAAGTTCAATGGTACCTGGACTGGAGGATGGGATCTGACCCAGGCTCTACCAGACTTTATGTGACTGCTCTGTTAGGCCTAAAACCATACTTCTTTATACTTAATTGTTCCAAGCCAGCTCTTAACAGAGCTCCCATTACCAGAATATGCTACATCATGGTAGCCATTATGCTGAGTATGTGCATTAGATAGATTAGGAACATGCAGATCTCCTCATCTTTTGGATTATTGCTTTAAACACTTAACTAATTAATATATGGGTAATGGTATTTCTTTAATAGCATTTTAAGTCTTTTCTTTAAAAATCCCTGACTTGAAAAAAATTCGACTTGCACTGAGACGTATGAATACATAGTCCTAATGATTAGCCACAAAATTTTTTTGAAGACTCTGCACTTTATATGGAGTATAATATAAATTATGGAGTAGATTACTAGCTTCTGTCTTTGCAACCTAACTCTGAAGGAATTTTTTTCCCTAATATACATTCTATCATACAGGTACAGTAGTATGCTATTTCTTTTTATATGTCTTTTTCAAGCACTTATATGCAGCAAAAGTACTCAAGAATTCATCACAGTACTGTGCATTTATTAAAAAAAAAAATTAGAAGAAACATGCTTCAATACAAATCTCCATATATGGGCTTCTACAGTCATAAATCTATCCAGACAAAACACTGAAGTAACACATGGTCTAAGAAAATCACTGAACAATAATTTTGACTCATAAAAATTTGGAATTTTTTTACCTGAGGTCTTACGTTAGAAACCATTTTATATTTAAAAGACTGCAAAGGCAACAAAAAAAAATTTTAAAAACCCTCAGAATATTTCATTATAGTTGAGCTGCTTGTCTTAATTTTGAAAAAAGTAGGCAAGGTCTACTGACCCTGTTTCCAGGGTCAGCCAACAAAAAATCATTGCAATTATTCTGGACTTGTGTACCTGTAAGATAAATAAAATTCACACCAAAATAACTAATTACTGCAGACTGCAGCAAACTGTCAAAAATAAATCTACAGAAATAATTTATCAATCCCTTCAATACACAAAATCATCTGGTTTCATTAAAAACTTAACCAAGAAGACAATGTGAATTTTGAAACCAATTCAAGCTTTTAAAAATTATTTTTCATTTTTTTTAAAAATTCTAAGACTGCTTTTTCTAAGTAAGATTTTTTTTGTACTAATGATCTGTTCCATGTAATGCATGTTATTCTCACACTTCTGAGACCAAAAATTAGTTGAAATAATATTACATTGTCCTGGGTTGCAGTGTATTCTATTACCATCCTCATGAGCTGTTGACACCAAGTGAGGCAGTGTTTCCTTGCCTCCTCCCTCCGGACTATCTTCTGCTAAGGAGCCCATCAATGCCTGGCCTCATGACTCATCATCCCATTGTGAGATGCTCCACCCAGAGGGAGGAACCAAGCATTCCATCCTGGATATTATCTGAGATTCCGAACACCACAGACACCCTTTCCATTGGATTCCCACAGGATGGGAGCTACACAGCCACCACTGGACCTTCTGAGGAAGAGCAGGCCCTTTCTGCAGGATCACTGCTTCAGCAGAACCACATCCACCACTTCAGGAGGACTGCAGCCACCATCTTATGGGACTGCTACCGCCACCCTGACTGCCAGGGTGTCATGTTTTATCCTGACTCTGTCAGTTTAACCCAGTGTTTTCTGCCTTTTTTTCCCTTTTATTTCCCTATTAAATTGTTATTCTGTCTTGGCGCCTCCCAGTAGTTTGTTTTCAAACTAGTACATACATTCACCTAATGAGGATACTCTTTCCTACAATACAGTCCAGCAGCTTTTCTTTAGCAGACTCCTATCAAGTAATGTAGGCTGTTTGAAGGAGCCAATGACAGAAGTATTCTCCGCAACCATTCCGTCTTTCTCTAGCCTTGTTTGATCATTACTTCTCAGCCTCATCGGATATGTGATACCATTCCACCACCATTTTATCTGCTCATCTGCTGATTGCTTTCCTGACACTTTGCCCTCTGGTAACACTAGCTCTGATTGTTATCCAATCTTTTGCTAAAATAGAAAAAGAGTTTTAGTGTCGTATCTCAGATGTGTATATTGAATGTCAATTACACACCAACTGTTCAAGTATCTATCCACCAGCAGTTCCAAAAATTGGCTATTACAGATGAACAGGTATAAAATGGAAAATACATAATGATTATTTGAGCATAGTCTGTTTATCAAGCATGTGAACTGTAGACCAAATAAACCTACATTTTTGATAGACCTTTTTATATGGATTCTCTATCAAGGGGTTTTACAAGCAAGATGCAAACAAAGAAAGAAATTTGAAGGTTACATATATTCTCAGTGAGGAGAAAAAATCTCTTAACCACTATGGTGTTCTAGTGATTATTTAAATCAGTTATCCACCTAGCCTAATGACCAAACTACAGAATGAAAACACTCAGAAGGTCACAGAGCGGAAGGATTCCTCTGAAAGTGTGAATAAAATCTGGCCACATAAACCAGAAGTTCCTCAGTGTGGAACAGATTCGGCTCACTGTCTGTGGCAGGGTAGATATGAACATTGTGCAGGCAGTTCTGGCTACATTTTTGACACTCTGTTTACCACGTAGGAACTGTGTGCTGCTGAGCTGAAATCACTGTCAGAATATGCAGCTGGATGATATTGCCTTATCTATTGATACATGTGGAGCAATAAGCTCTCTTGGATTGGATTTGTTGTTGAAATGCTCAATAAATACTTGAAAAGAAAGATCCATGCTACCTGTCCAGCACTGCTTAACCCAGTTATGAAGATAAACAGAATAGTCACAACAAGGATTTTATTTTCAATGAAGAAAAAAACAAAAAATCAAAACCAGAACCAAAACAAATTGCCTTTCTCCTTGATAAACATAAAATGATGACATCATCAACTCTGACAAGCTGCCTATAGATTTATTTTTTCTTTACATTTTCAGACAGAAATTGACATTTTAGTGCAATGCCATGAAGACACAGAAAAGTTTACTGAGAGCATCTTTCTGAAATAATAAGGTCAAAAATGACAGATGGAGCTTAATAAGTCATCATATTTCAGGAAAATGCATATTGTGCATGCTATTAAGACAATTAAGGTCTTGCCAAAATTAATGCAAAAAATTAATTCTTCCAGAATGTTTGATCTCTGGTGTGATAATCTACTACCAGTCCAAATATAAAACTAATATTTTTGCATTCTTTCCTTCTCAGAACAACAGAATGACAGAATGCTTATTTCCAAATTAAACCCAAAATCACTCTTGTCTTTATGTTAAAAATTTTTATATTAATAAACTAAACACTATCCAAAGCACTGCTTTTGATGCTCTGGGTAACCAGGGGCCTTTTATTTTTAGTATTTCAAAGTATATTTTTTCAGAACAATGTCTGAGTAAGGTAACTCTATGTGATAATTAGAACAAGTTAACAGGTTTCCCACAAGATTTGTATGGAAAATATTGCTTTTACTAAGCCTATTTTTACTGAGAAAATATTTAGTAGGATTTCTGTACTTTAACTTATCCCAAATTAACATTTTATTTCAGGTCATAGTGTTCATAAGGAACACTAATTAATACTTACTTCCTTTTGCAGCTCCATTCAGGTCCTGATGACTCACTCTTCCCAGTGGGATTCCTATGATGTGCCTCAGAAATTTTGTTCAAACAGGGATTTCTAGAAGATAAAGAGAACCAAAATATATGACACCTTGAATGGTATTTCTTAAAGCAAACAAGCAGTAGAAGACAGTTAAAGTTAATCTGAATGCAATATCTTCTTCATAACCCCCTTTTCCCCTCTGAAATGGGGAAAGAATTAGGAATAAAAATAAAATAAAATATTCTGCAATCTGAAATTAGAAATATTTTAATGTAATCTATTTTATAAACACTTATTTTTTCCTTAGAGATAATACAGAAAAAATCATTGTTTATCTTCTGCCAGTTCTAAACTTTTATGAAAATTTACTTTTAGAAAGAGAAATACAAGGGACTATTATAAATGAAAATAAACTTTAAAATTTGCATTCTCAAATACACTCAGGCTAAAGAACTGAAACATAAAACTACTCTGTAAAGACCACTGGAAAGATGACTCGATGGCTAAGTAATACCTTTTTATCCTGTATTAAATTTGTTTTACATAACCCGTGGAAAGATGATATATTGGGTTTGCATGGTCAGGTTTTGATAGCAGGCTGTACTCCTGCAGCTCATGGATAACCATGGGGATGCAGAGATCCACCTGCAGCCCCTGGAACAAACCCACACTAGAGCAGGTGGATGCCTGAGAGGAGGCTGTGAACCCGTGAGAGGTCCATGCTGGAGCAGGCTCCTGGCAGGGACCTGCAGACCCAGGGAAAGAGGAGCCCAGGCTGGACCAGGTTTCCTGGTAGGACTTTTGACCGTGTGGGGTCTCATGCTGGATCAGGCTGTCCTTGAAGGACTGCAGCCAGTGGAGGAGTGACCCACATTGCAGCAGTTCTTGGAGAATTGTTGCCTGTGGTATGGACTCACACTGGAGAAGCTCATGGAGAACTATCTCCTGTGGGAGACACCCCACACTGAAGCAGGGGAAAGACTCTTCTCCCTGAGCAGCAGCAGGAACAATGACCATAACCCACACCCATCCCCTGGGCCACTTCAGGGGAGGAGGTAGGGTTGGGAAGGAGGCAGGAGGAGGGGGAAGTTTTGAATATTTATTTCACTTCTCATTATCCTGCTCTGCTTTTGACATAAAATGTATGAATTTCTTCAGCTTAAAGTATTCCTGTGGAACAATGTATCTACTCTGACCATTAGTTAAATTATCTCAAGTCTTTTAAAAGAATGGAGGTGAAATGGGTCTCATTTTAGTTTTAAGGTATCTTCATGAACATCCAATATATTGTCTTTTATCTGACACTTTCAAAGTTTATTAAAACAAGAGGAGAACAGTGCCAGTATTGCCCCAGGTGGTAACTAAGCACAACACAGCCAATCACTCACCTTTCCCCAATGGGATGGGAGAGAAAATCAGAAAAGTGAGAAAACTGATGGGTTGAGATACAGAGTGTTTAGTAGGCAACTCAAAAGAAAGAAAGAAAGAATTAATTCACCACTTCCCATGTTCGGTTATCCCCAGGAAAGCAGGGCTCCATCACACATAACAGCAACTTGGGAAGACAAATGCCATTACTCAAAATGTCCCTCTCTTTCTTCTTCCTACCTCAGATTTTTGTGCTGAGCATGACATCATATGGTATCGAATCTTCCTTTGGTCAGTTGGGGTCAGCTGTCCCAACTGTGTCCCCTCCCAACACATGGTGGACCCTCAGCCTTCTCACTGTCAGGGCAGGATGAGGAGTAGAAAAGACCTTGACTGCATAACCCCTGCTCAGTGATAATGTGTTATCAACAGCACAAATAAAAACATGGCTTCATACTGTGAAGGAAATTGCCACCAGCCAAACACAGCACAACCAGAAACATGGATATCAGCAAAAAAAAGGATTATTCCATCTTGAGTCTGTACAGAGTCTACAGTCATGAACACAAGCTCATGCTGAGGATACCAGAGATATTTACTAGCCATCAACCGCCTGTAGTGTAAATACTTCCTTTATCTTTTATCATTTGTTGTCATTTCAATTGTTTGACTCAGCCATGTTTTGAATTTGACTTTCACAAATGTAGCAGAGTGAAACATTTAAAAGCTTCATAAACAGAGTTTTTGTTAAACTGAGAAACAGATGGAAGCCAGCAAGCAATAAGTGTCAATACGTCACAAATTATAGGTTATCTCTTGAGACAATCCCACTGGGCTCAAATTCATTACCTTTACTTACACTGAATAATTATACAGATTTAATTTCACAAGAGGCTACGTGCAAAGTAGGGTATTAAGTGCCACTAATGAATGTAAAATCAGGCCCACTGACAGAAACATGAGTGCAATCACTACTCTGTGTAAGATTTGCTGAAATAAGCCAAATACTACTGTTTTAAACATACAGTCTCAGGTCATACATTTGAACTTTACTTGCAGCCATTTTCTAAATCTTACTTGCATCCTGACTACTCAGCTCATTTACTTTGTGAATTATTCATGTTGCTTAAATCCACTTAAAACTGTGAAATCTTTGTGACATGATGAACTAACAGGGAACATATGTGAGCATAATGTTTATAATAGATTTTCCACATCTGTCTTTTATTAACAAAGCACAAGTATCATTATACATACGAAGTCTACAAGATTAGATGACTCAATTAAGAGATCCTTGGCTTTGATTCATCAACAACAATTAACAATAATATCATCAGTTTGCAACATTTTGTAATACAAGGTTTATTGAGGTAATTATAAAATATATTGGTGTTTTTTACAAATGGTAAATTCTTAGGATAGCTGTGCCCAAACTAATATGGTTATAATGATCCAGGCTCTACCAAGAATATAGAAACATCACCCAGGCATGACGAGGTGGAATAATGAAAGGCAAAGCTTAATTGTAGTTGAATTTGCCAGTGGAAGTGAAGGACAGGGAGGGGCTCTGTTGTCGCTTTGCCAGTCAAAGATAGACTGAAATAGTATGTTCCTACACCTAGAGAACTTTATTTGACAACAGACATAGAAGTAGAAAAGGTTCTTGCTAGCTTCTTTGTCTCTGTCTTTGCTGATAAATCTGCCCTCAGGCCTCCCAGATCTTGGCCTCAAGGTAGTGTGGCATAGGGGAAATATAACCCACAGCAGAAAAATTAAATAAGGACCACTTAGGCAAACTGGAGTTCTACTAGGTGATTAGAAGGTACCCAGGATGGTTAGAAGTGCTGGATGATATCATTGTGAGGTCTTGCTCAAAAGCAGAGTTCCCTTAGGGCTGGGAAAGATGAATTATGTCTATATTCAAGAAAATCAAGAAGGATCTGGGCAACTGTTGATAATTGTCCTGACCTTATTACTTGGGAAATAATACATCAACTTTTCTTTGAAACAATACACAAGGATAAGCAGGACAAGATGATAGAGAACAGTCACTGCGAACCCTCGCCCAAAGAAGAAGTCAAGGTCCCACATACGGGACCATCTCTACCTTACCCCAAACACCCACACTTTTTTCGCTCTAGTTATGAGTATTGTTTTCTCTTAATAAATATCCTGTTCTTTCTGTCCTCTAAAAACGAGGATGTGCTAAATTTATAAGCTGATGCTGCTATGTTTAAAGTCTACATAGTCCAGTTTATACCAGTGTAATGAAAAGACTTTGGGTTTTTATGGTGATAGATTTTTCTTTACAGTTCAAAAGGGAAAATATAATTTGATTTGCAGGGTTTGAAATGATTTATGTAGCATTTTCTGGCTCCTGTAATCAAAATTGAAGAACTTATATTATACTCTATGCACAGCGAGCTAAGATTCCATTTATAAGCCTAATATAACATATAATAGAATATTGAACAATCAATCAAGAAATTGAGAAACTGATGACTAAATTATACAAAATGTGAAAGATTTATGACTCAGTTGCTGAGGTTGAAATTTCAGGGTACTGTAAATATCAGAGAATTCACCCTACATTGATGCAAGTTCATAAATTCAGTTTACAAACATGGAGTCATGCAGAAAGGAGAAATATAAATATCAGGAGTAAAACATTTCTGCCCTCAGAAACATGATTTTCCTATTCCATAGTTTAACCAAGAATGCATTCCAAGACAGAAATGCTGAACTGAACAGCACACAACTGAAAAATATATTTGAATAGAAAATATTTTTCAGTGCCACTAAGAAATTTAAAAATACTCCTAATGTTACATACTCTGAACATCAGCTTTTCCTTCTCATACATTATGGACAAACCAGATGCCAAATCATACCTTACACCCATTTCTCACAAACTGTACTTCAAAGAAATTCTGACTAGCAGACCTAACTAGTCTTTAATTAATTTATAAGCATTGCTAGTAGCTGCTGCTTTCCATGGACAAAAATATTAAAAATATTTATGTAGCAGAATAATGAGGAATACTGCACTATTTCAGTCTATAATAATATGACTTCAGGGTCACTGATTCTTCATTTTTTATACCTTTCCTTTAGAAGTTTAACCTCTGAGGCAAGTGCTGTTTCTTCCTGTGTTTTGGCACCGAGAGGCTCGGCATTGAAGCAGAACTTCTGCATGGTTCTCTAAGACAATGAATGATTAAGGGTTACTGACACTTTCAAGTATAACTGAACCACAGAAAACTTGTGTGAAAGCTTTACCTGAAGTTCTGTCATGGGGCTGACTGGGCTTTAGGGGCGGGCATTGACATTCAGTGGGTCATCATATTGACTCGTCATCAAATGTAGCTCAATTTCTGCCATGCAGAGAACTATGAGAATGGATATTATCCTTTTTCTATCCCTGTATGATTATGGGAAATCACTTTGTAATGGAAAAATGTTAATTATGTAAGTCCCAGACTCTTTTGTGTAATTCTTTCTTTAGCGTGTCAACCAAAAATTCTCAAATTCCAGATCATCAGAAAAATATTGAATGAGCATAAGAAAGTTGTCCCTTTAAATGATAGATTGCCTTCTATGTTAGATCTGCCTTAAGGTAATTTTCTTCAGTGACACTGTGCTTGATCTGTTTTGACAATAACAACTTTCAACAGTGGAAGTGGAGACTGAGGCTTTGAGCAGCAGAGAGCCATATGGTGCCATCGTTTTTTTTAAGCAGAACTCTGCACTGAGCTATGTAAGCTGCTCTGTGTAAAACATTGACACACTTTGTATACAGTACGAGCTGAATATATTTTCCAGTATGTTATCAATGGCTCTCAGTACAAATCAATAAGGACACATTGAGAATTATGAAATAATTCTCAATATAATATTTTCTATCAGTGTTTACTTTATGGCATTTGGCCCTATATTACCTTATTTTTTACTAAAAAACATTAGAAATCTGTCTGGGTTTAAGTTCGTTTTCTCAAACTTAAGTTTTTTTTGTCGAACTTAAGTTTTTATCAGACTTAAGTTCATTTAAGAACATATTAACTGGTATATTGTTAAATGGAAAGGAAATTTTACATGTTATTCTGCTGTAAAGTAACACAGAATCAGAATAAAGGAATAAATCCTTGCTCTTTTATTGTAGGTCTTTATTTGACAGTTCTCCAATAACGCAGAGTTCCTAGCTGACCTGTTATGCCATGCACTCATATTATAAAAGACAAATAAGGAACTGCAGCCCCAAGGTTAAATGAAAGTAATTTCTAGTAAAATATCATATTTATTTAATAAAATGATGGTTATAACCCTATCCTGAATAATATTAATATTTTATGATGTCTAACAGAACATGAAAACTTCTGCAGTATTAGTGAGAATTTATTTATACATTTAATGTACAAAAATGTTTTTCAATTTAAATTACTCATGTATGATGCTTGAAGAGACTAAGCTGTGTCACCAGTAATAAATGTGTGACATGATTGTAACGACAAAGTTTTAATATTGTTACAAAAATTAATTGGGTAATGCAACTTGTTTACAGCAGTCCCTGCTGGCAAATGTTTACTTGTTCAGAAACCACACAAATACTAGCATATTACTTTTGAGGATTTATTTGGAAAATATTTAGTCAATTTTGATGGCATTACTCTGAAAGTAAGAGACAGTGCAGATGTTTCCTCTTAAGTGAAATACTAAATATTTACCTTCTTTGATTCTCTCAAACTGTATTTTCACACACTAACATAATGAATTAGTTTCAAGACATGGACAGAATAAAAAATATGAAACTTGTTGAATCAAGAATACCTTTCAGCTTTTGATAGGGGCACCCAGGTGCTCTAGTGATTACAAAGCAAGATTCAAAAGATATTTCAGATTGACAGCTTTTTCAGAGGTATCATACACTTTTTGTGTTACATTCCCAGAAAATTTGCCTTCCTACATTTATGACAAAACCTGATATTGAATGTCATAGAAAAATAAAAATATGCTTTCTGTAGTATATTTGACATATATGAAAACATAATGCAAAGCCATACTACAATTTCAATTCTATTCTATGAAAAGAAATAAAGTCCAAGCCAATTAATTATTTCACCAGGATATCCAATTATGGTGGAAAATTTCTCCATTACTAATTAGAGGAAAATATCTATTTTTTCCCTTGAAATTTATTGATACAATACATTATTTTGGTTTTTCAACGTAATTCTTACACATGCGAAGTTACATGGTACAGCAGCATTTCTCACTATCTCATACAGTGAAACCACCATGCTCATCAGGTATGGTATATAACAAGCCTTTTTTCTTCCTCTGTGCAGCTTGATAAAAGCAACATCATAATAAGCTACATAAACATATAATTCTGTTCTATTATCTGCAATTGTGTTGTAGGAACCTTATTACATGTCTTTGTTAATGTGATAAAATATCAGCATTAAACTACAGTTAGAGAGCAAAAAGTACTGCTTTAAGTATAACCTGAGTTCTCCATTCAACACCATCTTTTTTTTTTTTTTACCAGAGAAGAGAATCAAATGTTTTTAGAGGTGTTTTTATTTTAGGTTTTAACTTAATCAAATACTTGTGTTTAAATAAAGTAAACATAACCATATGGCTTCTTCAATAGATACTGAGAAATTGTAAAGGTCTTTCACTGACTACAGGTCAAAGATAGTGATGGCACTCCCAAGATATAAAACAAAAACCACCAGACACAAGAAGAAGAAGGGGAAAAAAACAAATCAATGTTTTCAGAAATCCTATAATGTAAAAACTCCCTAGTTGAATTAACTTTTAACACACCTTTAATATTTACTTCTGGAAGGAAAATAGAGGATTAAAGATGAAGTATACTGCAAAAAATATATGTGGAATATGACAGGCAACAGCACCAACCTTGAAAATAATGTCACAGTTTGAAGATTTAACAACCTGACTCTAAAGCTGTGAATAACTGTGAGATTTATACTTTTCAAATTATTAACTGCTTAAATACAAAAGCTGACATTTCATTCTATGATAGAGTTCCAAAGCATAATTACTAATATAAAATCTGTTGCACAAAAATTCCATGTCATTTCCTTGAAGAAAAGAATGCCTTAAAATCAAAGTCTTTCTAAATAAACAAGAACCCCATATATAGAAGATGGTGAAGGGCCTTGAGGGGAAGCCATATGAGGTCACTGGGTCTGTTCAGCCTGGAGAAGAGGAGACTGAGGGGAGACCTCATTGCAGTTACAATTTCCTTGTGAGGGGAAGAGGAGGGTCAGACATTGATCTCTTCTCTGTGGTGCCCAATGACAGGACCTGAGGGTATGGCCTGAAGTTGTGTCAGGGGAGGTTTAGGTTGGATATTGGAAAAAGATTCATCACCCAGAGGGTGGTTGGGAATTGGAACAGGTTCCCCAGGGAAGTGGTTACAGCACCAACCTGTCAGAATTCAAGTGTTTGGGCAATGCTCTTGGGCACATGATGTGACTTTTGGGGATGATCCTGTGAAGGGCCAAGAGTTGGAATTGATGATCCTTGTGAGTTTCTTCCAACTCAGAATATTCTGTGATTTTGTGATTCTGTGATATTTGAAGGATGCACTGTGAAAAAAATTTTGTTAATAAACCTTGGTAAGGCTCACTATTTATTTATCTAAACTGTGCTAGAAAAATCTCAGATATACCATTTCAGCAAAAAAGACTAGTTATCAAGGGTCCAAAGAAAGACCAACTTTTCCAGTCATATTAAACGTCCATGTCCAAAAAACATTTAAGAGCACATACATATCTCCCTACTGATACACGGGTCTGCCAAAGGTGCAACCAGTGAAGCACACAGAACAAAAGATTCAAATAAATCTCACAGAAAGAATTGCAAGTAAAAACCATGCTTTAGGATGAATGTGTTTTAACCATAGCCAGACCCTAAGGAAATCTGTTTTAGATTATAAACATTCACATCCTCATATTTCCTTGTACTTTTTTCCAAAGAGCACTCTGCTGCAATATAAGGGATTCTCAAGTGAGAGTCATATTCTGTTCCCTGGACATGTGAACTGTACTTTTATTTATCTCTCTTCAAACATAATTTTGAACTATCCCACATGGTTTCTAATACATATCTACATAAACAATGGTTAGAGCTGTGAAAATAGCAAAGCTCAAAATAGATCTTACCTTTTCCAGCTATCTGAAGTTTCATGACCCATTTGAAACTAGCTCACAAAACTCCTTTTATGGCTGAGAAAAGTATCTCTCAAAGACATTTGATGTCCAGGATAAGTAGAAAAATTCTCTACCTGAAGCTGACATTTCTTCTCCCCTAAGTGAAGATTTAGGCATTTCAATAACTAGTAACTCAATTTTAGAATATTTGTCAAAATTTTAGGTGAGATGAATGGTAGGCTTTGAAAGTGATGTTAGAGGGTTGATTTTTTTTTTTTAATAACTAAAAAGAAATGGATCCTGAATTCATCTTCTCTCTGCTTCACAAGAGAGTCTATCTGTGGAATACTCAATTCACACGTATTTTTGGTTTTTAAATACATTGCAGTTATACCCGATGGTCTGCATGTGACTCCAAAACAGGCAAAAGAGACTCATCTTCCACACCTTTGCATTGCAGAATAGTGTCTGTTAAGGTGTTAACTCACTTGAAGAGAATGATCCTGGGAAAAGTTTGTGGACCTAAAATTAGGAAATTATATTCTAGCATAATATGTTCCTATTAAAAATTAAATATTAATTATCTTCAGTTGTTTGGTTCCCAAAAAATTGAGTTCAGATCGAAGTACAACGCTAGAAGAAGCTGCTATAACATATGACAACTGTTGGCAGTGGCATGGTGTTAGATTGTTTTACAAAATTTTTTAGTCTGTCAATTTATTTCTGCGTGAACACAAGGCATTGATCAACCAGATTTGACTCACTAATTTCATATTCTTAGAGATCCATAGCAAGCTTCAACAGGTATCATATCTCATAGCATCAAATTGCACCAATATTGCAGTATGCTTGCTGAACCTCAAGTTTAGATTTTCTTGTCTTTCTGTTTCTTGAACTGAATAACATCTTCAGGTAACACGTATTGTTCTGCAATGTATGTTATATTTTGCTTTACATTTTAACTTAAATACAGGTGTCACAAAAAGACCATGGTAATTATTTACATCCCCATTAGTGATGACATACACTTAAACATTTTTCTCATGAAGAATGTTTTTCATTAACTATAATTTTTGCATAAAAAGACTAACATCTGTTCTTTTCTCCTGCAATTTACATAGTTGCATGGCAACTGAGACATGACTGTCCCTCACTGACTATGCTTGGTAAACTATTCAAAAATGATCTCATGCCAAAAATTGACTGAAACATTAGCCTTCTGTCACATACAATAGATATTGTTGAGAAAGAATGCTGTCTTTTTCCTGTTGTATTTTCCTCTTAGCTTCACTGCTGTGCAACTACACACACTGTTCCAACACATAACAGTGACCTCCAGAAAAATCTTCCTTTTAAGGCACCCCTTCTTCTACAAACAGCCAGACCACTAGTCTAAATCTTTGACTAATGAAAGAATGTTAATTCTGTCTGTTTTTTCAGAAATAATGCATCAACAGGTCCTTACTTATACTGTCATAGAAAATATTTTCCTATACAGCTGAAAACATAGAGTGCCACAACTAATTAATAGATCATGGTCAGTGCATCAGCTAAATGGCACATAGTCAAACTAGGCTTCTGTTTTTGAAACAGAAGCTGATCCCTATATTCTATCAGGTTTTGGAGCCCAGCCGAGTCAGGAGTTGTAACATGGCTTACTCCATTTTGCAGATTGTGAAAATTTACTTGCTCACAGCACTTTTATGCTGTATTGACCTATGTAGGCAATTTCAGGGTGAAGAATGGATGAATAATTAATCAAAACATTGGAAAAATGGGACAGGAAGTTTTTTTCAGTAAAGGGAGATAACAGTAGCATCTCAGATCACCAAGGGAATCTGTGCAATTCAACATATTGTCAAAAGGGGTGCATAATAAAGTGACAAATTTTGTTATTGATGCTAAGCTACTAAAGGTAAATCAGGATCAAGAGAAGAATTTCAAACTTTTTTTCTAATAATTACAGACTAAATTCATTTTAAATAGATGTCAAATGCTGTCCATTGGATTGTGGTCTTTTGACTGACAGCTCAGATGAAAATTTAGAACTATAATAGATAGATATAAAATATTGGCTCAGTATTCAGAAGCTATCAAAAAAATAATAATTTTAAAGCCAGAAACTCTTGAGAAAGAAAAAGGAAACAAGGGGATTTATGACACACTATGAATCCATGGTTCAGTAGCATCCTGAATATAGTGTGCAGTTATGGGTACTGATCCCCTACCTCTGAAAAAGGATTCAAAGGAATTTTTGAAGATGTACAGAGAAAGGATTACAAGAGTGACTTGAAATGGCTTCTGTGCACTGAACAGTGGAAATGGAAGAACAGATGACTAAAGGAGATATGAAAGAGTTCTTCATGGTCTTGAGGGGCAGTGAAAAAAGTAGAAATCCATTTTTCACTGTCAGTTCCAAAAAAAGAATTAGGTGATATCAGATAAAACTAATGGATGGCAGTTACAAACAAAAGTCTTCACATGATGGATAAGTAATCTGGAAAATAACCAAAGGGGACTGAAGGCAATAAATTCTTGTAAGGATTGCAAAAATAATTTGATTTTTTTCTCCAAGGATTTGTTCACTGAGGGCTACTGAACACAAGGATACATACTCTGCTATGTATCATATATGTTTACTCTGTTCCTATATGCTTGCCTTGACACGTGTGTTTGGAACACTTAGTGTGGTGAACTGAACAGAATCAACTTGGGGACAATTATTTTAATTTATCGCCAATTAGAAATCATCTTCGGTGGTGAGAAGCAATGACAAAGCTCTCCCCTTCTTCCCAGGCTTGACTTTACCCCTTTAATCCTGACTCCTCTACCTGCTTTCCCAGGGCAAATCAGGCTGATGAGGAATGTGGGGCTGTGGTCAGTCTGTAAGAGCTCCTCTCTGCTGTTCCTTCCTCCTCAAAGTTTTCTCCACCCCAGCATGGGACCTCCTCACAGGCTACGATTCTTCCTGAACCTCTCCAGGCTGGGCTACAGACCTTCAGTAAAAGACTGGTCCAACTTGAGTCCCCATGGGCTGTAGTTCTTTCAATTTTCAAAATATTTCATGAGTATCTTTCAAGTGTTAAACTGGAAAGGACTATGCTTTCTTCTCCAACAGGTCACATTCTCTGTTTTGTAAGGCCAAATGCTTAGTCAGCCAACCTAGATGGTAAGGCTACCCTAAATTATTCATAAAGTACTTCAACCAGTACTAAAGAACACAAGCCAGAAAAATTCTGAATGTTTTGCTTATGAAACCAGAAACCACGAGGGTTTTTTTACCACCCCTCAGGTTTGGTTCCTGTCTGGTTACAGTTTTTACTTTCTTTCATGTTACGAAAAATTTTTATCTTGTTTCTCTACATAGAGATGGCTGGAAATTCAATTGAAAAGATGGAAAATTATATAAGACTCAATGATAATACTGAAATAACATTAGTATATATTTGTCAATTTGAGGATGGAGGGCCTTAAATCTCTTCTTTCAGGTTGTGGCTTTTGCAGAACTGCAGGGATAAAAACAGAAATACTTTCTAATCTTTGGTTAGGAGAAGTAAAGAAATGCCTGTATATACATACAACCCACCAATATTAATTACGTAGTGTTTAAAAAAATTTTGACTTAATTCCCAGTACAAATGCAAAGCTGAAAGGCCTATAGAGATTTTGAGTTGCTTGCAGTAGCATTTCCCAGTTCCATCCTCACTATTAGTATGGGAATAGAATGCAAGGGGTAGGAAACAAAAACGTGGTTACTGAAAAGTGTATCTTGCCATAGATGTGATGGTCTCAATAGGATGGTCCCAAGCACTAAATAATTCCATTTCAAAGCTATTAAGTGAGAGTTATCTTTTCTTCTCCATTGATCTTTGCATCTGCACACAATCACATTCAAAAGGAGTGCCCTGGGCTTCCTCTTCACCTTCTCAGTTCCTGTCTACCATACACAAAATGTTTGGAGAAGAGGGAAGGAAGAAACGCAGCTGACACAGTATAATGTTTCCTCCTTTGTAACCCCACCAGAGGCTTCCATAACCATGGACTATACCAGTGTTGAGCACAACATCCATAGTTGATCCTGTACTTTTAGTAAGATCAGCTTAGATATGAGGTGCATATTTCCATGCTGAAGAACTCTCTACCATCTTTTGAGTACACATGGATTAATCTCATCAATTGCTCATCCAGGATTTGATTGAACACCCACACACTTTTCCATCAGCTGGAGGAGGAATCCTTTGACTGGGTTTTGACCGAAATCTGAGGCAAATCTCTTTGTTCACTTATCTGAAGTTGATTAATTTCATTATTGATTGCTGCAGTTTGTTTACCACAGCTACAATGTCACAGGTTAATTCTACTTGCTGTGGTCTTGACACTGTATCTCCTAAATTATTGACTTCTGTGCACGCTACTCTTTCATTTTGTTTCTTTACAATAATAAATCTTCAATTTCATTTAAAAATAAACAACACAGAAATGCTTAAGTGATTTAAATGTCACTCCAAGGGAAAAAGATTACAACTGCAGCAAATCTTTCCCCCATAGTAATGCTACTTTCTAGTATGCTGAGTATCCCATTTGCTTCAAAAGTTATAGTCTGCTTTACGAAAAAAACAATTTTCTTGATACTTACATGACTATTGTAATAGAAAAGCCTAGTTAAGTCCTTCAAGGTTCTCCCAAGGACCTCCAACCTGATCAATACTCTGCTATATCTGAATATTTCTTGAGATTCATGAGGATCCCATGGCTGGAATCTTTCTGCTTGTTGTGGGTCCTGTCATAAAGCTTGTTCTACTCGAGACCCATGTTGGGGGTAGGCAAACAAACAACTTGGAGCCGATGTCACTAAGCTGAGACAATCCTGCACGAAACAAAGCCAGATTTTCCACTAAAAATTCCTATTTGTATTTCTATTAAAATGGCAATGAGTGAGTATTTAATCACGCAGTGCTTGATGTAAAGATTATAGATCTGTTGGGCCACAAAACTAACTATTCCTTATTTTTAAGTTGTTCTTGAAGCAAAAGATGTTGACAGCAAAGGGAAGTTAAGCTTCTTATTGAGCTTGTAGATAATAGAATGATGCATATATGTCCTGAATACCATTGCTTTTAAATGCCATTCTGATTTTTTACATTCAGAAAAGTCGTAAGTCTCTACGCATAACTTAAGAAGAAAATTGTGTAAAGACATCCCAGGATTTACATTGTCATATCAGTTCAAGAGTCACTACAATGAGCAGTTAAACATCATCTTTGACAGATCCACAGTGTATATGTACAAATGCCTACTTTCAGAAAGAATCATCATAGTGGAGAATTTTATTACACTCAGTAACAAGCTGCAAAAGTTGCAAAAATTTATGTCTAAATGTTGTAGCTAACACATCGATTTCACAAGCTGTCAGGAAAGGTCTCTGCTGGAGGTATATTTAAAGTCACACTGAAAAGCAATTTAAGACAGATTATGACTTTTAAAAGTTTAAGAAATTAAATAGGACTCTAATTTTTTAAATTAAATGTTTAGATACTAGTAAAAGATTTCACACGCAATTGAATCAAATACATAGATTTCATGTTCAGATTTGTCTTCTTGGCCTAAAAGGGTCAAGGGCCAGACAAATTAAAAGATCACAGAACATATACAATGTAATCATTTAAGAATAATGAACCAGGCATGTGCTTCTCATGGCAGCAGGCTTCTCCAGCAGCAGGCCCAAGGGCCCAGAGCTGGGCTGCATCACAGATGGTCCGGAGCACAGGCAGTAAAACCAAGGATCCTCAGCAATGTCTTAGCAGTCCTGGCCAGGGAGGAGCAAATATATGTTGAATAAAGAGTTTCTGGCACAGCCTCTTCATGCTGAGAACGGCAGTTTTCTGTTATGCAACAGCTTTTTCCCTAGTTTTCCTAATGGAAAAGCTGGACATGTGAACAATCATTTTCAAAGAGCATGGAATTTTTTGAAGGTGTTCTGGAAGAAACAAGGGGCAATGGTTCATCCTATGGAGTAATGGAACCAGTTTTTTAAGGATCTGTATAATTATTGAAAAATCTGATTACACTTACAGAGGGACTGAGAAGAAATGAGTTAATGCCAGCTGTAAAGAGAATGACCAGTACAGGAGGAAAAAAAGGAAAACCTATATCACTGAGCAAGTTGTATGAGGTAAATAATTAAAGACACTGATTTTCTTTGAAAAGTGTTCTGAAAGAAATTTAGTCATATCTATCATGTGTTCTGGTTTAGAGGCAAAAGACAAAGTTTTTGAAGACATATAGCAATTGAAAAAGCACTATTCCGGGCATTGGCAGACCAGATAAAGTAGGATGAAAGTTATCTTCAAGCTGCTATTTTACGTGCCTCATTAAAAATTAATACACATTGTCTCAGATGAATAATTTCCATAAATGTTTACTGTATTTGTGTACTCAAATGGACAGTACCTTCACTCATTTTCTAAGAATATATATTCTGTACTTTCCAGAGGCATGTTTTCTTGCTAGAAATGTCATCCATTTGGCTACACCAAAGTTATAAACTTAAATTCTACCATGTTAATCCAGCATTGGGGTGACTTTATTAGATATACCAACATATAAGTATATAGCAGTTAAAAAAAAATAAAACAAATGTTGTTCTAATATTTTGCGTCCTTTTATTTTGTCCAAAGATTTTAGTTAAGAAAAGATCATGTCACCTGCCTTCCAGACCTCTCCATTCCTTCAGTTTAAGTAGAGGCTTCAAATTGTTTTCCTTTTTTTAGAGCTCAAAACTTGCTATGAACTCTTATCTTCTCAAATGCCTTGAAATCCATTTAACAGTGGATCTGACCCTCTTGGCAGATTTCAGAAAGCAATTTTAGGTATTGGAATGAGAAAGTGAATAGTGTGGAGTGGGGAACACTGTACCCGTAACACCCGAGGTCTTCTGCAAGGACATAAACCTCTGTATATTATTCTTTCCTAGGCAAAATTTTAGAGGAACAGAATAAAATAAATGCATCCTAAAGTTTTTTAATGGCTTTTTTATTAATTTGAGACATGGTAGGGTAGCTTCTGAAAGAAAGAGGCTTAGTATCCCCAAAACCCAGCGTTTAATATCTCATTTAAATACCTGGTGTTTCCAGAGTGGTTTTCCAGGGCTATTGAGGTGCTACTGACCCTTTCTGGCCCTGTCTGTCCTGGGCCCAGGGCATCACTCCACCCCACCCATGATCCAGACCCCGCCTCATCTCAGCCCTTGGAATACAGACACTGTCTGTGGTACCTCTCAGGGCACAGAGGTGGCTCCCTGGGGCTCTCCTGGGTGGGCAATGGCAGGGCCTGGCAGCCAGGACCTATCCCACGCCCAGCCAGGAGTGGACCCAGCCCTGGCAGAAGAAAGCACAAGGCTCTGTACTGCCCTGAGAACTCAGGGATCAGGACCTTTCTGTCTTTAATATTTTGGTGTGTGTTAGTGTTAATTTAACTGGACTAATGGAAATTCTGTCTTTATTTTCATTGGACTGTTAATATACTAATTTGCTCACAGTAAATTGCTGGCTTCCCATGACAGTAGGGTTCCAGTTTTGTCCACAATAGGGTTCTGAATTTATCAAATGCAATTGACTTTCTTTGGCACTCTAATTTTTAAATTTAATGTAAATACACTACTATATTTGAACATAAGTGAATGCAAAGGCTGAGATCCAGTTAGCCCAGCAGATTACCTAAATGGCATCCAACTTTAGTAACCTTGCATGGTAGTCATTTTAAAGTACCTGTCTAAATGCATATGTAGTGAAAAATTTCTGGGTTTATTAGGGATTAAATCAAAATAAATTTTTTAAGCCATCTATCTGGCTTTTAAAGGTTTTCTAAATGCAATAAAATTAGCATTCACTAGAACTATATTTCCTGAAAAATACTTGAGACATCAGTCAGTTAAGGTACTGAAAAACTGATTTTTTTCCACGATCCATAATTCATAATTCAGTGCAAGAATTTTACTGCAATTTCTGTCCTGTTCAAGCTAACATATAAAAACTTAAATATTTCAGGAGTAAACAATTAAAATTTTCAGCACCTTCCGCCTGCACTTGATAATTTATTTTAATAAGAAAGAAGCCTGCAACATTTGGTCAGCCCTAGAGTGACATCTACAGCTCAGAGAAATGTGCAGGAGAAGCAAAATTTACATCCGCTCATCCAGCTTTAAATAGGAAACAGGAGTGTACTAATGATGACTGATCTATGAATTTAAGGTATCAAAAAGGAATATATTTTACCACAAAGCATGCTGATGGCCAGGCAGCAACAGAAATAGCTCAGCCCACCTGTCAATTCAACTCTTTTACCACTAGGTTCCCACATCTACTACTTCTTAATAATTCTAGGATGTTTTAATATTGGAATAGGAGGAGAATATCGATCAAGTGTAGCTGTGAAATGATCGGATCTGGAGAATGAAGTGATCAGCTGAAGTAATCTTTTTGGAAAGAAAAAATTGTAGGAAGGACAGCTTGAGTAGGAATGCAGAAGATTCAGTGCAATTATTAGACAATTAAATTATTGAGACAACAGAACTTTACATGATCCCTGTAGATAAAATTCCATCACATGGTGATTGTGCAGTCTAAAATACATGCTTCAATGATAATAAGCAGAACCAAGAATTTTAATGGCAGAAAACAAAGTTCAAATTTTTTGTTCTAAATGTATGAGACTATTTAAAAGCTGTTTCATCAGATGGATGTGTTTTCAACTCATCAAAATAAGCAAACACCAAGAAATTTAAAAAAAAAAATTAGTAGACATTTCTGAAAGAGGAAAACATTAATTATTGACTTTAATACAGAAAGTAAACAAAATAATTCCACCCTATTAATCAGGCCAATGTTATCATTGGCTAATTTATCTGATGGTGTTTCTGTAACACATATATGACATTTTAACCCTGAAGATTTCTTCAATAGAATAAAATTTAGTCATATGAAATGGATTAGTATGCTGAAAGTCAGAAGAGCTGTAAAGTTCATTAGAATGGTCATTAGAAGATAAGAAGTGCTGGTTGTAAGACAATTCATTATCTCTTTAGGCACAATAATCAATGATAATTAATTGAGAAATTGGAGTCTATTATAGGTCAACTAACTTTGAAATATGATTTCAAATTATATTTTTTGCTAATGTCAGATTGTAAACAGTCAGTGCACTACATTACTTACAGAAGACTGGTAATTTCTTTGCATGTTGTTAAAACAGCTGCAGAAAAAATGACCAGGGCTTACCAAAAGACCTCTGTAAGAAAAAAATCCATAAATTTTCCTTTTGGAAGTTCCTTTGGCTTGCTTTTCATGTTTTCAATTTTATTAGTCTTTCAGTATCTAGAAATGTAAAATTCTGACTTTTGTGTACCAATGATATTGTCTATGTGCAAGGATTTGCAGAAGGATTTGGGAAGGAGGAATTAATTTTAAAGGTGCCAGAAAAGATAGGAGGAAGAACAGGGGAAGTACCACAATAAATAAAACATTTGCAATAGACTTACTGTCCTTGTCAGAGAAGAACAGATGGTTTAAAAAGATTTAAATATTGTGGACATGGCAGGTTTATTTTTACAGAACACAAGCCAGAGATAAAGCCAGTGTGAGTGAAGGTGAGATGAAAAAAACTAATTCAGGATAACTATTTTGTGTCATTTTAACAACTTGGCCTTAAATGTGTGTGTGCCTTATAACTCAGAATAGATAAAGAGCTCACTCACTTAGATGTGTTCTAGTTCAAATTAGCTAGCCTGCTACATCTATCATCTTTAAAACCAACCAAAAAAAATTCTGTAAGGAAGAAAATATTTCTATTTTTTCAATGACAATGGAGGCAACAGGTACAAATTGAAATGCAGAAAATTCCATTTAAACATAAGAAAAATCATTTTAACTGTGAGGGTGATGAGACACTTTCCCAGTGAGATTGTGGAGTCTCTGACCTTGGAGATACTCAGAACCCGACCAGACACAGTCCTGCACGACTTGCTCTAGTTGATCCTGTTTTCAGCAGAGGACCCTTCCAGCCTGACTCTATGACTCTGTGACAGAAAGCATTTTTACAGGATGGGGTAACTTTTTTTTCAGATGAACATTTCCAAAAATTGTTATCTGTATTTATTTACTTCTCACATTTAGGAAAGATACATGAGAAACAGTCCATCCAATAACCAAGCCAACTATATGTGTCTTCCAGCAACTGCATTTTTAAAGGATGCTAATTTAGATGTTCTCCTGGATACATAGATGTATGAAATTACTTTTCAAACAATTATTTTTAATCCAGTTGGTGTTCATGCTCCCAGAAGAGTGGTGAGAACATGTAACTGATTTATTTTAATAGGATCTGTTTGGCACAGATAAAAAAAAGATGTTTTTGATGTATTACTCGGTACTATTCCTGCAAGATACAAAGTCTCTGGGGTAAATGAGAGATACTCCAGAGAAGCTGAAATCCACTTTACATAGCTAAATGTTTGGAAATGGTATCTTCCTATAAAAAGCACATATAGTCATGCATTTCTGATAACCCAAGATGTTTCCTATGTCTCTGTAGAGGAAACTGAATTAAATAGATACTACTGAATTTAACGTTAAATTATATGGGATTAGGGCAGGTCTACATTTCAGTGGAGAAAATTAGCTACCCTTAAAAAGCTACAGAGAAAACACGCAGGAAAGTGTATAATGAAAGGTGTATGGAGAAAATGAATGCTTTTATTTTCTTTGTATTACTCTAGTTGGTTTTGTTGTGGGTTTTTTGATTTTTTTTTAGCTTAACCTTGCTTAAAAAAAAATTGCAATTATGATTTGTCTTGAAAGCTATGAAAACACAAACGACAGACAAGAATATCTTTCAGACAGGATGAAAACTATGCAGCTAATTATTTATTTGATTTATAGACAGCATATTTTACTTAGAGTTTTTTTTTTTTTAATTGTAGTGAGGCAACCATATGAAATCTCAGATTATGCTGTGTTATGAACAAGTAATGTCAGTTTTGCAGCAATTATAACTATTCTATTTGTTAATTTTTAATGTGACAATTCATTCTCACAAATATCACTTGCCTTGGAGAGCTAATGTTGATTAAGACAGTAATTGTGTATTTCATTAAAAATAATAATTTATATTCCAGTAACACTGATAAGCATGTATTGCCTGCCTTGTATTATATATAAAGTACTTTTCAAGCCTTAGAAAAAAATAGGGTTGGTTAGTTGGTTGGTTGGTTTGTTTGTTTGTTTCTGGTAATATATATTACCTTACTCTTTTTAAGTCATAGTGAAAGACTGAGGTATATAGCAGGCTGTCCATACATGATTTTTTAATTACTCCTATGAAACACTAGGCACCAATACTGTCTTTGGGC
Source organism: Aphelocoma coerulescens (assembly GCF_041296385.1). Taxonomy (NCBI): domain Eukaryota; kingdom Metazoa; phylum Chordata; class Aves; order Passeriformes; family Corvidae; genus Aphelocoma; species Aphelocoma coerulescens. The sequence goes on from NC_091015.1 coordinate 88,869,209, forward strand.
AAAAAAAAAGATACACAGTCATACTGAAGATTACAGTTCTCTTCATAAATAAGACAGAAAGCAAACTGGTGATCAAGAAACTCTCCAACATTACTTTGGTTCAGTATAAGGAAAACAAGAAGAAATGGGTAAAGAGCAACCAAAAGTTGAATAGTTCATGTTCCTACAAGAATCTGGATCAAGTATTATAACTTTACACCAGCTTTGGTTGTCTTGTGTACTGTAAAGTAAAAGTTAAAAAAATCTGTTGCAATACCTTTTCTGGTCATCTTGATAACTTTCTACTGTGAAGTGAATCATTCAATGGGATGAAAGCAGTAGAAATTCATTATATATATTTTAACAAAACTTTTGACACAGTCTCCAGTTGCTATTGTAAGGTCCTTACAGCTTATGCCCACCGTTTTCAAGGCACCTTGATTTCAAACAGGTGTCCCACACTGGTTCCATTGCTCACCACTCACCATACTGTTCATCAGACCCAAGCCATCAGTGTGTGGGCAAAGAGAATTCTAACACTTGCCAGACCATTTCACCATAGAAAAAGCCCAGTTTAATACTCACCACACAACCAAGAATATTAGCAAGCTACAGCAAATTCCCAAAAGGCCCAGGTGAGCAGACAGACAGAACACAGATTACATGAGGAAAGGCTGCAACACTGACTTGAGTCACTCTGGAGAAGAAATGTGAATGAGGCTGCATCCTGCTCTGTTCAACTGTCTTTCAACATCCTCAAGAGGACATAGGCAGGCTCTTCTCACAGCTTCACACTAAAGTCACAAGAAGCCAGAAAAGATGCTCAGGTGACATCTGCAACCAATGGAACACAAAGGAACAGCTGTGCCTCCGGGTGATGTCATAACAAAAGACAGGGAAAAGCCCAAGGGCCACAAAGGTCTCTTTTTCCTCAGCTGTTGCTGCAAAGATCTGATCTTGGACTGCCCAGGTGCCTGCATGTGGTAGCAGAGTGGGAGTGAGAAAAGAAGCCTGAACTTCCTCTCTTGAAAGGAAATTAAACTCGGAGACCACTAGATGCTGTTGTAGCAGGGCAATATCTATGTTCTTAAGATTAAAAAATGGGCATCTCTTCTAATGAGCTATTAACTAGAAGTAAGCCCTGCAAGTATTAATTTTCAAAGACATGACATGGTAAAACATGTCAACTGTATACATATAATTTGTAAGATTGTAGTGAATGTCATCTAGTAAAGCAGTAGCTTCTTTCGCTGCCCTGGAAAGGATAAATCTAAGCGTTTTTCTAGGTATGGTCAAGACAGTTTTCCCTCATTTTTATAAAATCACATGAGATTTTGATCTCACCTGTGCTGAGAAGGGAGATCTCTCAAGCAAAGTACAGATGATATACTGTAGACAGAAGTTTCAATTTAAATGAAAGTTACATTTCAATACCACATTAAATGCCACAAAGTAGTAAACAATTTAAGACAGCCACCTTAGATAGCCATAGCAGTTCATTCCAAACAAATGTCAGTATTTATGAGGGCAATCAGCTGAGTATTTGCCCTGCTTCTTATTTGCATCAAACAGTATTTTTGCCAGAAAAAGAAACAGCATCCAGTTACCTCATGTGTGTCAAACAGAGAGACTGTAGCACAGTTTTGTTGATCTGTTAGTCTCCTTTAACAGGACACATACTCAGCAGCACTGATTTATACAAAGCATTTGTGTTGTGCTTTTGAATATTATTCTGCATCTGTTATGCCAGCCATACAAAAAGTCAAATAAGTCTTTGTTAGATTCAAAACAACTTCTATTGAAAGACATATGCTTTGTCTGCACAAAGGCTTACACTGTTAGCAACAAACAGAAGCAGAAGTGAATGTTATTTCTATCTTTATGCAAAATCTGTGCCTTCAGCCAGTCATTGTACACAAAGGCCACAAGATGGTAGTCTTGTCTTGAAAACTTATATGCTGACTTGTTTTTCTATATAAGGAGTTGGTTGTCTCCTTTGTGACATCAGGGATTTTCAGTTCCTACCCTATTTCTCTGAAATAACTTCTCATGTACAAGTAAAATTAAAGCAAATAGGGTTTAAATCTCGGCCCAGTTTTCAGCATGAAAGTACAATATATTTTTAGGAAAATTAAGGAAGTTCATATATAAGTCGTTACTTTGGGAAATTCAGAAAATTAGTGGAGCTAACAAATAACACTTGTATTTTAGTGAGGTAAAGTTCTTTATTTACAGGAAATTTGTTATTGTAATTTGGGCCTAGGACTGATTGTTTCTTGTGGTAAAAATAACAATGATGGATTATCTGTAATAATCAATTACTTCAGCTTCCATAGTACTAAAATGTACTGAACATCAGCAATTTTCAAAATCTATGAGAAATTTACAAAGGTTTGAAAAAGCCAAGCATTTAGTTAGAGGATTCTAAGAACAGTTTTCCAGATCTGTGACTTATTCTAGCAGTTCCTTGTTCTTCTTCATATGCTCCGACCACTAAGTGATTCAGTTTTATACAAGGAAAGGTGTCATTTAAAATACATTGTTTGAAACAAGTATACAAAGTCAATTCTTCCATCTATATCCTAAACTAGCCCCCTAAAGTTACATGTGTTTTGAGGGGGGAAACAGATGAATAAACATCCATGTGAGTTAGATTTCTGTTCTGGCTGCTAATTCCTCAAAGCTGATGTAGGGTTTTGAGCTGTAAGAAAAGTTTAATTTCTTTGCCAAAAGTGGTGGTTCCATGGTGAACAGTTATTGCAAGCATATGGAGAAAGAATGAATGGAGTTTTCTCCCAGAAATCCTGCGATACACCAGTTCATTGAGATGCAGGCAGATGAAACATCAGGTGCACAGCTTTTCTTGACAAACCTCGTTTTGCAATTAATAAGGACTTCAGCAACCATTCTGTACATACTGTTCTCTCATCTCCTTATATCATATTCTACTTTTGGCCCTACCATTGATGGCCTTGTTTCAAAAAGAACACATTTCAATTTCCTTAAGTCAAAATTTTTCATATATTCAGGTTTTTATAATAATCATCAAAATTACTATTGCCAGATCTTTTCTTTTTTTTTTTTTTAAGCAGCAAACTCAGGCATTTATAAAAGTTTTTAAACACTTTCAATTAATGCTGAAAAAAGCCTGGTTTAGGATTCAGATGAAAAAGAAGAGAACTTTTGGATTGCTGGTGGTCTACATTTATCTATGAGATCAGAAGTGTTAGTTAGCTACACTGTCACAATGAGATAATATGGCTGGAAAAGATTTACAACTTAGTGGTATCCAAGAGTTAGCACTCTAACACTTCTGGCAAAGAAAAGACTCTTTTCTCTGTGCTTCTAGCTAGGAATGAACCAAAGGCTCAGAAAGCTAGCACAGCTTTGGGGAATTAGGAGATTTAAGTAGGTAGCTATGGGATACAGCAATGGAAGTTATTCTTGTATCAGTTTGGTAAATTTAAAACAAATGTTTTGGGTTTCCTGTTAGTTTGAGGTTTGGTTCCCCATCCACCCACCACAGTAGTTTTGCAGAAAAAGTATTTTTCAGCAAATAACATATTCCAGAAACATATTACCATAAATTCACTCAGCAACCCTCTGGAGTTAAGTTACCATAAATATTGTGGGATCTATAAACAAAAGCAAGTAATTATGAAATAACTTTACACAAAATATAAGACTATGGATAATTCTTCGGGAAAAGATATTTCACATGTAAATAATTATCGTATTCTCCCTGGGAAATTAGACTTCATGCGTCTTTTCTAAGAAAAAATAGCAAATGTCATAAATAGCAAAAATAGTCTGCTGGACAATAAGCAAAATTGTTCCACATTGCCTGCAGGATCAGCTTTTGGGCTGGACACTTATATTTCCACCAGAATTTGAAAAGCATTTGAAGCCAACCTGCATCTAGTAGTTTTAGCTTCCAAAAAAAATCCAATTTATTTATACACCTCAAGGTTGCAGGTATTCCTAGGCATCTCCACCAAGAGAAATATTTAAAAGTTTCTATGAAAATCTTCAAAAGCCAAAAATTAATTCTGTAGAGAAGTTACAGCGTTTGAAATTTAAAAAATTATTTATGAAGAGGACTTTTTTTACTAAACTACTTCATCAAGGTTTTCTTGTTTTACACCACAGCATGAATATGATGTACAGACAAGTTCACACACACAAACACACAGACATGCAAACACACACATTGTCTCTCCACTTACTTGGATTAGAAATCCTCTAGTTACTCACAGATTATAATTTTAATTAAGAAAAAATAGTTTGAAGATGGTAGGACCTTGAACCATGTGCATTACAGATTGCCATCCTAATTTAGAAAAAAAGCAATATAATTACCCCAGTTGAATGACCTTTTTTTTGCACCATGTTGTCCCTTTAGGTTACCCACCATTGGCAGAAAAATAATTTTGATGAGAAAAGGTTTTTTTTTCTTTTTAGCCTTCTGTTTAAGCAAAGTTTTCTTTTAAAAAGCCTTAATACTTAATACTTTGCTTTAAAAAGCTAAACATCATTCTAGAATTCAGTCCTATGCACCTTCAATCAGTTCAGCATTGATTCCTCAGAACAAATGTGAAGCTAATGGTTGTTACTCATTGATTCAAAATGTGAAGCTGACCCTGTAGTTCTGTTCCCTAAAATAGCCACATTCTTGTTGCTGACTAGTTCATCCTTTCCTCGTCTGCTGCTATGTCCTTCTTTTTACATATTATATGGCTTCTGCCTTAATGGACAGACTTTTCAGAGTGCTGTTTGATTGCATCTGACTAATGGAAAAGTGGACCTAATCTTTCTTCAGAAGTTCTGGATTAAACAGCTATACAAATATTAGAAATCAGAAGAGGCACATCAATACATTACAAAACAGAGCTGTTCTGTCTGTTTCATAGGTTTGTGAAAAGACAGCTAAACTAGCCCACTTTATGTTATGACTCCAAATGTTTTGATACACTGAAGTTATTCATCATTAATTTATGTAAGCAAAATTAAAAAAACATATATTCCAAAGCCTGTTCTCCCTCAGCTTCAAGTAGAACAGAATGACCACCTCGGTTACTGCCAGCTCAGAGAGCCAAGAGTTTGGTCTTAGCTGAGATTCCCACTCTTCAAGTATCCTTCGATAGCATCAATAAAATCTTTCCAACTAAAACAAACCTCTCCTGAATAAGTCTCTGGGCCCTTGCAGTTTAAGCATGTAGCCACTAGAGGACACTGCTAATATTGACTATTTTTTAATATGTAAACATTTAAATGCTTTCCTTTTGCTGACCAGCTTTTGACTTTTTCAATGATCACAAAATGATGCTTTTAGACTGTCTGACAAATAAGGAGGGGGGTCACCTTGGACATCTACCTTGGACATCAGGTAAAGACTTTGACACCTTTTCCTACAGAAATCTCCATTTCTTGCTGTTGGCTGGGTAAAAACTGGCTGGATGACTGAGCCCAGAGAGTGGCAGTGAGTGGAGTTACATCCAGTTGGTGGCCAGTCACAAGTGGTATTCCCAGGGCTCAGTGCTGGTCCTATTAAGTATCTCTAACAATGATTTGGACAAGTGGATAAAGTGCACCTTCAGTCAGTTTGCAGATGACACCAAGCAGGTGCGGAGTGTTGACATGCCAGAGTGTAGGAAGCCTCTGCAGAGGGATCTGGACAGGCTGGATTGATGGCCCAAGGTGAATGGTATGAGGTTCAACAAGGTGAAGTGCTGGGTTCTGCACTTGGGTCACAACAAACCCAGGTAGCACTACAGGCTTGGGAAATGGTGTCTGGAAAGTGATGCAGTGGAAAAGGATCTGGGGTTTAGAGCTCAAGTCTTATGAGGAGCAGATAAGGGGAGTTGGGGTTGTTTAGCCTGACAAAAAGAAGGTTGAGGGGAGACATCACTCTGTTCCTGAAAGGAGGCTGTAGCCAGGTGGGTGTTGATTCTTCCTTACAGATATCAAGAAATAAGACAGAGGAAATTGACCCAAGTTGCACCAGGGAAAGTTTTTATTGGATATTAGGAAAAATGTCTTCACTGAAAGGGTTGTCAAGCACTGGAAGAGGCTGCCCAGGGAAGTGGTGAAGTCACCATTCCTGGAAGCATTTAAAAGCCATGTAGATGTGACACTTACGGACATTGTTCAGTGGTAATTTTGGCAATGCTGGATTAATGGTTGGATTCTCAAAGATCTATTCAATATAAATTTTTGTGTGAATCTATGAATTTCTGACTTATTTTCTTGCATCTTTTCCAAACCAGGTGCTTTGCTGTCTTTATTTTCTTTAAAATAGACTAGACTCCTCATTATGCATTTGATCCTGTTTAGTAAAAAAAGATCAATTGTATGTCCATTATCTCTAAATACCACTCTTCAGTAGAAGAATTGTTGTGGTTAGAGACCACAGCTCATGTGTGAAGAAATTATACAAAAAAATCTTCACTAGTACATATACCTTTCCATTTATGAAATTTTTAAAACATGCTATGAACTCTGCTTTTTTACTGAGATGCTTCAGAAATTCAGTGGAATTTTGGCAACTAAAAATTTATCTCAGTCATCAAGATACTTCCCTGTATGGAACTGAATAACATTCACCCGTATTTCCATATCAGAGTAGAATGATTTCCAGAATACATTGTTTTATTATGGCATAAATGTCTTCTCTAGTGCAAGACTGAATACTGAATAGATATCACTAGATAACTTCTGATCAAATGATCAACATTCAACTAATGAAACTACCCACAATTTCTTGTGGAATAAGCAGCATGTAGAAATTCCCTCAAAATTACAATGCAAATCATGTGAAGTTGCATCCTTTTTAGCAAACACTACTGTAATGTTTTTTGTCCCTTCCAGGGAGTACTCTTCAATTGTGGCATCACTTATATCACAGTGAGTTCTGAAAAAAACCCTCATTATCTCAGATGTACAATTATGTCAACACAGCCCACAAAATACTTTTACTTACATTCACCATGGAAAAACTTTTTTTCAGAATATAAAGGCTTCTAAAATTAATGTGTAGTATCTAAGTGCTCTTAAGCTAAAAATACAATGATGAATTTTGATAAAAGAAAGAGTCAAATACCTTCACAAACAAGAATCTAGGTTCCATCAGAGAAAAAAAACGAATTTCCATTCTTACATTTCAAGAGGAAATTATCATAGGACAGAGAAATTGGTGGTTTTGGGAGTACTGGTTAGGCAGGTTAGCTATTTTGTCTAGCTATTTTTTGTAGCTATTTTGTCTAGTGAATTGTAGTACTGTAGCAACTCAATAAAAAATATTTCTTACACTCTCTGCACCTGTATATGGAATTAGACTGTCAGCTATTTGCCTTTTGCAAGTTTTATATTTAGTATTACCATTTAAAATTACAGAAGAAATTATTTGCTCTTGATTTATACATTTTACATCCCTTGGAAAGTTTAGTACAGATTTTTTATAGCTCTTTTTTACAGCTTGAAAGCTAGTGCTAAGAAGTAATAAAAATATTGACTCATTTTTACAGAGGTATAATCAATAAGCCCATTATCCAAAGATGATTTCTTTCTCTATCCGACATCTTTGGGAAATTCAAAAAAACATCAAACTTACATATTTTCTTTTTTTTCCCCCTGAAAAAAGAACACCCTCTTTTTTTTTAATCTGTTATACAGATGTGGATACTTGGTTGCTCTTTGGCCATACAAACCAAGTTCACCACAAGAGACTAGTAGGTAGCACCTAAAGTCTGTGCAACTGGGGATCAAATCATAACAGATGTGAAGGAAATAAGGGCTATTAATAAAAACCATACTTATTCAATCATTTATTCATGTTTCACTCTTTAAAAAATTTCTTCCCTCCTGTCACCCTCAGTCAGCTTTCTAGTAAAGAGGTAACTGGGCACCACTTTTGTGACAGTGCAGGCCTTACCTGGAAACAGGTCACAGGGCAAGCCAAACCCTATTCTTCAAGAAGTCTCACCAAGGCATTCTTGGGTGTCCAATTACCTCTCTCATAGCAACAGGCAGTATTGTGTCCCTTCAAAACCATGTTCATGTAATATAATTGAGTCTTATATTTGAGCTCGTAACTGATGAACTCATAAAACATTTGCTGACCGAAGGTGTTTTTTATGGTTTGGGGTTTTTTTCTTCACACATGGTAGAACAGCTAATTCACACATTTGGCTGTGTTTGGCTCTCTCCTATCTATGAGAACAAATTCTCAAAATGTGGCTACAACTCAACAACATTTGAGAAACCAACATAAAAGTTTATAGAAGTAAGCCTGAATTTTTTTCCTTTGGATTTAGTTGGCTTTACACAGTCTCTTGCCCAGAATTTTAGTGATGATGCCACTGTTTTTCTTAGCTATTAGTAAGTCACCCCATTTTCTAGCTGTATGACTAAATCCTAAATAGAATAGTTCTATTCTTAGTAACATTAATGACTTCATAGAATATTGTGTCTTTTAAATTTAGTCACTTTCTTCCTACTAATTTAAATCACCCTTCCTAACTTTCATTTCTTCTCTTGACAGATTTTGTTTAATTTCTGAAAAAGGGAAATGCATGCTCAGAAAAGAGTACACTTACACCATTATTTTTTGTCATTCTTTGGTTGTACTTTCCTAGGAGGATTTCTGTTATGGCCTCACTACTGCAGTATTTCTTGCAAGAGAAAAAAAATTACCAGAATTGTGAAGAGCTCAACATGGCAAAGGGAACCTATCTGTTGGACTTCATAAATTCTTTTCTTAATATTTTCTGATCTGCTTAGAGTTGAATATTTTGAAAGATATGATCTCATATTACTTCCTGGTGAGAAAATGCCATACTCAGGCTATGAATTGCAAAGAAAAATTTTAAAACTGCAAGGCGTCTACACAGAGATATAAGTCAGGGAGTTTGCTTTGGTTCTATTTCCTAAATAGGGACAGACTAATCTATTGTTAAATCTGTCCTAGTTTATCTTTGTAAACAGGGAGGTCGCTCAGATTACTGCCAAGCCTTCAGATCCTATTTGGAGGCAGCACTTGCAGAGTTCCTGAAATTGTGGTTTCCCATAGCTGGGTATTCCCCTGACGTATGAAGATCAACACAAGGTTTTTTACTCATCCAATTCATCAGGACTTTTGGCTGCAATCAACACCAACTTTACTAGCTTACCTGCTAAAAGCAGCAATAACCTAAGTATAAGTACATCACCACCTCTCTTTCCTAGGATCCTGGACACTGCTCAGGTATTCTGAGACATATTATAAACACTGATAGACTGAATTTCTCAACTTCTTCGGTTCTTGAGTTTAACATCCTGCTAAAATGGAATGTTTTAAAACTAATCTCCTCCATATTTGGAATAAAAAATATCCCATTATACTAATTGTAAGTATTACAATTCCCATAAATAAAAAGTAATAGTATTCAATACTTATCAAACCTGATTTCCTTTAATGACAAGGTAACCCACCTAGCTGATCAACCACAATAAGTATTTTAAAGATTTCATTCAGATTATGAGCCAGGATGGAATGAATGTCTGACCAGACAGGAGAATCTCCTGTGAACATGCTAGATGATAAAGGAACATGGAAGGAAATCTAGAGGAGTAATCAAGCCCATAATGATGGCACCTCCTCAAGTGGAGTATGGTATAGTATAATGCACCATGTTTTAAAAAACCAAACCAAACCAAACCAAATACCTAAATGGAAATGAACAAACCACAGGTGAGTATGGTCTTGTTCAGTAAAGCAAAAGCAAAGCACTGCATCAAGGTGACTTGACCAGCTTTCAGGGCAGTGAAGTTGGGGTCACCCTTATTCAGTCACTTAGATACACCCTGACTGATTTCCACAAAGAATGCAAGCTTTTCTAAAAATACTTTGTGTTTCTCCAAATTCTCCATTCCTTCTCCAGAAGCAATGTGTGTATTTTAGCACACATTTCCTGCGTGCCAGTAGCCAGCTGAGGAATTTCAATGTACACTGCTTTGAACATTTAGTTGGAATGTCTATATGAAATTCCATTGTGTGAAACAGAGAGTGCAGGTTGTGTCTCCAGTTCTTTTGCTCAAAAATAGGTGGAGATCCTTCTTAAAAGAAGGTTTTTGTATTTGAGAGGACAATTCATTTAACAAAAGACTATTGGCTAAAAGCATGAAAATTTGCAGTTGAGGTTTGGTCTTAGTATTAAAACAAAAGTAAGGAAACTATGAACAGAGTTAGAGAGAGAGAGAGAGAGAGAGAGAGAGAGAGAGAGAGAGAGAGAAAGAGAGTTTTGTTTATTCCTCAGAAATAGTAATTCAACAAAAATACATCAGATATCATAAGCAATACTTTAAAAACCTGAGTAGGGAATCCATAAATAAAATCAGGAAAAGGTGCCACAGTCTGAAAAGAGAGATGTACCTACTGTCAAGTGCTGAGGGAGAACTGGTAGACACCTCCTTTCAAAAGCTAAACAGTCTTTTGTGTGAAAGAGTGTTCATATTTCTATTTCTCATTGCCAGAAAGAAGGGATGGGATGTCAACAATGGGGACTGTTTGTAGTATTTTAGAACAACTTATGCCAGTAAGAAATTTATATAAAATGTTAACAAGCATGCAAAGGAAAGGATTATGGAGTTGAACTAAATTCAAAAAACATGATATGGTATTCACATGAAAAAAATGTTGCAAATGTGTCTCTCAAAGTGTATGAGCTAGCTAAAAAAGTAGTTTTTAAATTTTAAAAATAAAAACAAACCAGTTATGGTGTTATTCTTATACTGACAGTTTACATATTTCTTCATTAAATTGTAACAGGATCCCTGAAAGAAGCATAATTAAACATCGTGCTTTTGTTCTGGTTTGGTTTTTTCCCAAGGATCTAGTACAACTGTAAAGCTTGCAGAACTTAATGGCAAAATACACATCACATGGGAAGCTCACAGAGTGAGAGTATGTACATTCAATCTGAGTTCCAGGAGCAATGTAAGCCATGTATCTCTGAGGCATATTTTAACATGAGCTTGTCTCATTCAAAATTTGGAGCCTGTCAAAGTCATCTCAGATGTCTTGCTTTCCTCTATATGTCTCACAGGAACAAGATTATGCAATATTATTTTCCTATTACATAGTATTTAAAATTATATCTGTTGCTTGCATGCATAGCTTTTACTTTCCCTATTAATCTGTCTTTATCTAAAACCATGAGTTTTCTCACTCTTACTTCTCCAGTTCTCTCCTCCATCCCACTCAGAAGAATGAGCAAGCAGCTCCATGGGGCTTAGTTTCCAGCTGGTGTTAAACCAAGACAATCTTAAAAATTACCTCTATAACTCTGTTTTGGTCACTTCATTCATATTATTTAACCTTTTAACACACTTATTAAGGCCATCTGTATCAAAAGGAGACTTTTGAGGATTGAAAATGAACCTGTTTTGTTACCAAAGACCAAAATATTCAGATTCTTCTGAAATGTCAGCTCCTTCAAAGTTGGCATTCCATGAGAATAGAATCATCACATCTATGTTTCCTGGAATTTTTCTTTATTCTTTTTATTTTCTTATTTTACTCCCTGAAATCACTAATCTCTGATATTAACATGGGGCAAATGTGAAATTGTTGAATCTTAAGAGATCTGTGAATTAGAACAAGTTTTTTGTCCCATCTCATTGTATAAACACAGCAAATGAATGCTTTTAGGGCACAGGTTAGTTGAAGGCAGAACATTAACTCTGTATTAAAGCATCTCATCAGCTTTTGTGAGGCTAAAAAAAATACAGAACTTTCTGCACAAGACAATAAAACAAAATATATTCTGGTAAGGAGAAATGTTACAGTATAATAGCTGTCATTTCTATTGTGGGAAAACTGAGTGACTGATTAATAATTTATTGTATGGCAAACCAGAATTTAAAATTTGTTTACCTAGTCATCCTCTGGGATCTTAAAACTACATATTTGATTTCATCTGTTTGCTTCTACTTTTTTCAGTGAGACATTTTGGGAACCAGTGACAACAGTCCCTTTCTCAATCCCTTTCTCTGTTTTGCTGACTGCCAACACCTCATATTCTCTCTTGTGACCCCCCTCAAGATAACTTTGTAAGCAAACAAATTACACAGAGCTCTGTGCTTTTATCAAGTATGCAATGTGACAGTTTTGATGACAAAGCCCCAAAAGGGAAAACAGCCTGCAGGTCTTTGCGCTACTGTAAAATGACAGAAACAATATAATTAGGTTAGAGTCTAAAACACTACCCACAGCATTGTGTAGGAAAACTTCACAAGCCTTAGCACTATCATATTTGATGATAGTTCTATATAGATAAGTTATAACATTCTCTAAGTTATAACACTGCCTGTAGATAATTAATAACCTTCTCATTTGAGGACAAAAAAATGTAGTTTCAAAACTCAAATATAATAAGTGTTAACTTGGTCAAAAGACTAGTTAAAGATGTAATTTCACATGTTTGAACATACAGACCTCCCTCTATATTTTTTTCTCCATCTAGATAAAAATAATAGAATTTACTTTTACTTATGTCTAATTTAAGAAGAGCATTAAGAGTTTTGATTAATATAACACAACAGTGAACTGTTCAAATAAAGTTAATAACTCAAGAATGCTTTAACTGCTATATGTTCACAGTGCATTTGCTGAGTCACATCCTAAATAGAAAATAGATTTGAGGAATTCAATCTCAGCTTTAACAGAAAACATGCTATTCCAAATCAAATTTCCCAGGGCCATAGTAATTCCCTAAATATTCAGGCTCACAAGAATTTTGAGGACTCCTTGGTGTTTGAAGAAAGACATGACCTTTTACATCAAACAAAAGATTAAAACCCAAAGCCTTCAGATCTCAGGACTGGTAATCATTGCAATGTGAGTGAGAACACTCTGGCCGGAGGAACGATCGATCAGTCATCAGTGTGGGAGCAGGTTTCCTCCAGCTGGGGCTGCCCATTATCTCAGGTAGCAGCAGTGAACGTGCAACTGCACAGCCCAGTGCTGTGGCCAACAAGCAACAAACCACTGCTGGAAAGTATGTTGTGTTCAGTGTGCATGACCACCAAGATTACACATGAGAAAGAGCACTTATATACCATTGCTTAAGCTACATGTGCCCACTGCAGTGTAAACCTAAGTCAGCTTAGACTTCTGCTTTGGACATTTTCCAGAAATGGTAACTGTATAATACTACTGAAAAAGACAGTAGTTTAAAAAATGTGAGATTTCTTTCCAGTTGAAAGAAATTTCAGGGGAAGAAATGTGAGAATATTGAATATAACATTTGTAATCTGATGTTTTTCAATTTGTCCAGACAAACAGGAAATCATATGTGTATAGATTCATCCCCTTATCTGCATCCTGGGGAATGGGTAGTCTCAGATGTTGTGTATTTCCAGTGGTGTTATGTGACCCAAGTGGAAATATGCAAAGAGCACCTGAAGAATGTTGAATTTCAAAAATTACTAAACTTCATTACTGGAGAAATTTAGAACATACATAGACATGAGAATCCAAAGCAATCATATTATTAAATAATATACACATCAAATTCAGACTTAGGAAATTATGTATCAAATAGTAATTCACTTTTAACAAGGTGTACCACGTCAACTGTGCTCTGGTTAGGAGACTAAATTTACCTGAGACCATTCTCCAGTGCTGAGGCCAGCTGCCACTGAGCAGCCTGGATACATAATATTAAACTTTCTTATCTTTTGAAACAGGTTCACATACTAACTTCCAGTTGGGGATGATTCCTGGAAATGATGACTCTAGCTTGCAGACTGCACCCACAAATAATCTGAGGGACAGGCCAGAGGCACACAAGTTATTGTTATAACAGTTTGGTGATACAGGATGCTCCTGGTCACTATTTAATTTGCAACTATAGAAACAGCCTACAGATCCTCTATATTCAGCATCTTAAGTGTAAATACCACAAAAAGTATGATAATACAAGACTAATTCAAATAAAAACTTTACAAATTCGGTGAGTTACTTTTGGTTATTTTGTGTAAGTATGCACAGAGCTTGGTATAACTCGGTGAACGAAAAGAGCAACACCATCTCACCAATAAAACCCACCACACTGGACATTAAGAGTACTATTTCAAAGTGAAAAGAATTAGGTATCAAGTTTCTATGGGAACCTTTCAAAATTCTAGTAAAGGTGTCGTAAGGAAATGTTCTAGAGGTGTCTCAAGGAAATGTTCTACATTTCAAATATACACCTCAATTAATGTTATTTTAGCTGGATTGTCTGTATATGAACTTTTGCTTGAATTTCCAGATCACATTCACCACATTATTAATTAAAATATCCTGTCCTAAACAGAGACTGTTCTCAAACTTTCAGACTTTAACACAGAAAACAATTTCAGACAAGTATGACATAACCCTCTTAGGAGAGTCTTATGGTTGGCATTTAGCCAGACATATAAGATGCAACCATAAAAAATAATTTTTCTGCACTATCAGGCAAAAAAAAAATGAAAACAAAAAAAACCAACCAAACAAACAAAAAAAACCAACAAAAAAAAAACCACACACACAAAAAGCCCAATGGAAACCAACCAACCAAAACAAGGAAACAAGTGGAAAAAACCCAAACCACTAAACTTCCATGGAGAATGGAATTTAAAAAATATCTTCTGCTTAATTTTGACATAAAAATTTCAAAAAGAGGTGCTGTTCCAAAGGCAAAAAACAAAACAAAAAGAAAGAAAATCTGCCAAATATTTCAGGTATCTGTACTTGCTTGTATCTGTATTTGTGGGAAGAAAATATTTTGAACGATAATTCTTACTCAGCAGTTACCTTGCTAACATTATTTAACACTGATATTCTTAGAAGCTATCACATTGCATTAATTTTCCTAAACTTACAGTTCCACAGCTGTTTAGTCCAAGACCGGAATGCTTCCTATGTCCTGTCTTCTTTATGCCAGTACAAGGACTTATGCAGCCAGATGGTTCAAAATGAGTTAAGTTGTCCTAATTTTCCTTCATCTGAGTGAGATCCTGGATCTACCTTATCGTATTTCTAAATATCCATTGCAGCTAACCTGAGTGGGCTGGAATACACAGCCAGAAACAAGGAGAAAGAAGGAAGATTAGACCACAGTTGAAATAGGAGTAACCTTCTTATGGCAGTAGCTTACTCAGTTGCTTCATGGTGTTTGCCTTAGTTCAAGTAAATTTCAAGTTTATCAGCATGGTTTTTATGCTATTAAATCCTTCTCCAGAGAAAATTGTTCAGCTCCTCATCAAAAATTTTCTCCCTAAGAAGGAGTAACTATAAAATCATAGCATCAGCTGTTGATTTACTCTTAGAATAGCCTTACAAATAATGCAATTTGAACTTATTTAAATCAATGCAATAACTTATTTGCAAAAAAAATGTAGTTATATGACTACCTGCAATAGAAAATCTTTGTGATCAAACTGAGAGTTTTCATCATGCTTAGATCTTAAGTTAATATTCATTACAGTCTTCTCAGAGGTGATTCCTCTGGACTGAAAATTTTCTGGAAACAAGAGTTACACAAAACTTATGGGGAGACAATGTCAAGTGAAGTTCAGGTAGACAGTATTCCCTGGTTTTCCCTTGTCTACCAAGCCAGTCTTTTCATCACAGAAATTGATCAGGTAATTCAATATTACAGTGCAACTAGAATTTCAGAGAGACACCTGAGCATCTCCATGAGGAATAAATATATTAATATATGTGTCAGGATTCCTTAACATAATGAATAATATAGAAAAAAAGGTATATTAAAATCCTCCTTTTTGCATAGAACTTTGGTTTACTGGAATGTTTCCTTTCATTTGTTACTATACTTGCAAGTCTGCAAGTTCAATTGGCTCCCTCCAAGTTTCCTTTTATAATACAAGTCAAATATTTCAGACTTGTGGGAATGTATGCAAGAGAGAATGCCTTTACTTTCTGCTTTATTAAAACACCATAAAGTTCCATTAAAACCTTAGTGTCTCACTGGAAAGCTCAGATGTTTCCACACTATTCAGCTAGGATTGAAAGCTGAACCTGAAAGACAGATACGAAACAGATATCTGAGAATCTAGTGATGAACAAAAACTGGTCCTAGCATAACAAAATCATAATCTTTTCAAAAATTAACTCCTATGAGCTGCTCCCTCTCCCCAGCTTTATTTAAAGGAATATATTTACTGATAAGTTTCAGACTTATGCTTGCAGAATTTTTTCCAGTGATTTCAGTTCTTCAAGTGGCCCAGATCTTGGCTCTGAAGAGACATCCTGGGTTCCTTGCAGGGTTAGTATACCCAGCTCCCAGGATAATGGGCATTCAATAGTAGATGCAATGGATATGTTGAGAATTGGGAAGGTAACAGAACCATGTATCTTGTTTGGAAAATAAATAGATTCTTGAACAATACTGGGAACTGAGGTAAAGAGACTTGGGGGATTTATAAGAACAACAAAGCAGAAAGAAAAAGATAGAGGGGAAGAAGACCTCAAGAACTTGTTGGGGAAATTTGACTTAGGTCCAAAAGGGTGTTAAGCACCAAGCAGAAGCAAGTAAATATAAGAGAGTCAGACTAGGAGACAACTGACTGCTGGGGGAAAGGCTAACAGAGAAAAAGGGGCATCATTAAGTGGAAACAGGATTTTCTGCATACAGGGAGTAGAAAGACCAGCCTAAGAGGAAATGAGGAAAACAGTCTTTGTAAAATGAGAGCAATGGAATAGTGATGAAGAAAGTAACATGGGAAGGAGATAGGTAGGCAGAAAGCCCCAGGTGTATAAAAAATGAGAGTTCAGCTTGTAGTGAATGCTATCAGCAAGTTTCATAGCATCTGGCAAAGCAGATAACATCCATTCATGGATGCTATTTTCTTACATACAAGGTGCTGTGAGCTAGAGCTGGCAGTTGCCCCATGGTCCAGGCTGCTTGCTTCAAAATGGCTCATTAACACATACAATACTGTAGTAAAAACATTGCTGATTTCATTTTGTGTGCACAATTCACTCTAATGACATTTTTGCATACATCTTCCAGAGGACTACCACTTCCTTTTGTTCCCAAGAGAGGCATGTCTCATTAAATGGGCATCTTTTACATAGTTTATTCTCTTTCTCAGTTTCATTCCAAAGTCTTATTTATCATGCACTCTTTGATTCCACTTTGAAGAAAAACCTATTGAATTGTTGATTTCCCTGGGGCTTTTCGCTGCCCCATCATTATAGCATTTGAAGACTTTGCCAATTGACATATATCTCTACAACACCTTTTAAGCGAGGAAGCACTCTAATCTCAAATTGAAGATAGAGCTCTAAGGATTCCTAACAATTCTGTGAACCCATTTTGATTCAGATTACTGTTTACAGGTCATACATTCCAAGCCCAGTTTGAATAGATTCCTATGTTGCATCTTTGAGCATTCAGCCATCGGCAATTAAGTGTTTAGAATCTCAGATTGGTCACCCTAAAATGAACCCTCCAAAAATGTTTAGCCAGGTTTCCTAGCATTGCAGATACTGATGTAAACACTGGAGGGATGTAAGTTTTTTCGATTTTGTGACTTTCTGTTTTGTGGGCTATGAAATTGTCTGTTGCCTTCATAAATACTTCCTTGGCTGCACAGCAGCACAGGCTGAAATAAATTGATTGGCTCATAACATTCATCATGGATTTTTGTTCATAAATATATTCAATACATTATTTCTAATTCCTAGGTTTTTTCAAAGGACGCCAAGGCGAGTAAGGATTGCCATTTAAGAAATTTTAGAATAAGATTAATATTAGGAATCCAGATATTTCAAAACCTAGATAGATAACCACACAAAACAAATGCATATGTTCCAACCTAGTTAATTCTGTGATTCTGTGATTCTGTTCCATACAGAGTTAGTCAACTGAAACTTCTTAGCCTTTCCCTTCTATGAGAGTGTAGTGGTTTGGCCCAAAATACTCATTACTGTTTATCTTCTGTGAGATAAGAATTAGGAGAAATGCAAAGCAGGCACCAAACTTGAAAGACTATAAAGAAGTTTATTAACAGACCTAAAAGAAGGAAAAAAATCAGACCACACCTTCAGAACTCTTCTCCTCTTCCCACCTTCCTCCCTTCTCCCACTGACAATGTAAAAGGACAACCCTAGAGATGTTCAGTCTGTTTACCACTTCCATAATAATCTTGTTCAGTCCATTTAGGAAGAGGAGTTTCTCTTGTCCATGCTATGAACACATTATCACAACGAGACAGCCACCCACTTCCAAATAACTTTGTTCAGTCCATTTAGGAAGAGGAGTCTCTCTGCTCGCATGCGAGTCCCTTCCCCGACTTGCAGCTTTTCCCACAACTGCTTTCAAGGGTCCACTCTTGAATTACTGGGGTACAATTTTAAGGTTGAGATGTTCAGAAACAAAAGTTCTCTTCATCCATCTCTGGGAGCATTTCATCTCTAAGAACAGAGGCCCTTCTCCTTCCCTGGGAGCAAAGCATCTTCCTCATCTTCATCTCTAGGACTATCTCTGGGAGCATCTCTAGGAACTGAGGTTTTCTCCTTTTCCATTTGGAGCAAAAGTCCTCATCACTTCCATCTCTCCCTGTTCAAACTTCTCATGAAATTACAGCTGCGTCAGCATCTGCCTATCTCAGCACAGGTGCTTTTGCTCATGAGTAGAAGTTGAACACTCCACCCCCCATATCTTCATGAAATTACAACGGAATACTCTGATATATCATAGCTTCACAACAGAATTTAAGCTTTAAGCATCTCCTCTCTCTCTCTTCCCTCAGGTTTTCAGCTCTTCACAGCAATAAAAGGGTTAATTTCACCTCGACCTTGCAGCTTGAATGTGTCTTATCGCTGTTGGTCACCTGACCTCTGCCGGACAGCGGTGCCACTTTTGCTGAAATCTTGGCCACAATGGCGGGGGGGGGGTAGGGGAGCCGGGCTGCTCAGGCTGTGGGGGGGGTTCCGTGGGTAGAACAGGGCCCATCAGCTCCAGGATGGCCGTGACCCAGTCTGGCCTGGCCCGAGCAGGGTCTGGGCTGGGCCCACTGGCCCCCCCATGGGGCCCGCAACCACCTGTCCCAGCGCTGGAAACGAGGGAGAGAGTCTGCCTCAGGGTTTCTATGCTTAAGTGTGGATCACAGAGGCGGTCACAACTTTAAGTGGCTTAAAGAATTGTTCATATTCAAACTGGCCAGCTGATAGGTTCTATCAGGTCATAGAGGAAGCTGTAAGCACCCCTTTGCAAGAACTTAATTTCCAGGACTATGCTTTGCTAACCTATGACAGAGAGAAAAGGAAGAAATGAACAACAAAAAGAAGAGGGGCAATGTATTGTTGGATAAAGAAATAATTTCCCTCCCCCAAGTAGTAATTGCATAACAGCAGGAAGACGAAGATCAATACATACAGCTTCCCTTCATAATTGGGCAGGCCTTTAAGGCATATTTACTCAATGCAAGTGTGGAGTTAGATGTATAACTACACAAAACTATCATGCTAAAAAAAGTCTATACAAAGCAACTGTGGCTCCAATTAAAAAAATACGCTGTCACTAGTAGGGATTTTTTCCTACTTATGTAATTTTTCCTTTGCATAGGAATTATGCATATTTTCTATATTTAATATGGCCACTTAATAAGGAAAATGCTGATGTTAGGATTTTTTTGAAAATATATGCTGAAGTATCCCTTGGAAAATGCACTGCTTCAGTTAAACCCTGATACTCTCATCTTCAACAAATCAGACTTTCATAACAGCATAATTTTAAGATCTTTTTTAACATTGAACAGATTACAGGAAGTTTGGATTTTCTCATTTAAGCTGCTCATGGTAACAAGCAAATACATGTAGCCTACAGACTAATCACTTAATATAAGCCTACAGAAACATGAGTCTTCCTTGCCTGCTTTAACCTGCTCTAGATGACATTGACAATTTGTATCTATGAGAGTCTATATTTTCATCTATAGCTTAAGTCTCTAAGTATCTTCCAAGTCTGAGAGTGCTAGGAAAGACTAAACTATTAACAGATTCGGCCAGTTTCACTGAATCCTTTCAGAATTTTCTGCCTCACTTTTTGGCAAATCTTATTTCCATCCATCAGAATGCACTTTAATGCAGTTGCCCGCTCCCTACCCCTGCTATGATTTTTCCGCAAGATTATTTAACTGTGAAGATAAATAGATTTGTACTAGTATTGTGCCTGTAAACTGGCTGTAAAAGCAGGAACTACAAAAATTACAAGCTTTCACAGCATAAGAAATGCTACTTGATGGGGCAAAATTAATACAAAGATATACAGAGCAAAGTCTATAAACATCTACAGCTCAAAAAGTCAAGGGAACTGGTTAACCTGCTTTGCTTTAATACTTTCTTGTCTTATATTTTCATTTTCATGCTTGAAGTTTTTTTAAGAGAGTAACTTGCCTACAGGCAAAAGAAGTCAGAGTATAGCAAATAATTTGGCTAAATCCTGCAAGAGTGTTCCTTCCTATGGAAACATTCTACCCCATCAGACAACAAAAATCAAATAAATGTCAGTCATCTGTTATCGTTCATCTCTCTTGTATCCTCCTTTCACCCTTCACTATTATCTTAGAATAGTTTGGCTTAGAAGGGACCTTAAAGATCATATAATTTCAACCTCCATTCTACATACAGAGACATCTTTAATGAGATCAGGTAGTTCAAAGCTGCATCCGACCTGGCCTTGAACCTTTCCAGGGATGAGACATCCACAAATTCTCTGGACAACCTGTTCCAGTGTCTTACTGATCTCACAGCTAAAAATATCTTCCTAATATCCAATCTAAACCTACCCTCTTTCAGTTTAAAGCCATTACCCCCCCCCATCCTACCATTACAGATCTTAAATAAATTTTTTCCCCATCTTTCTTATAAGTTTCCTGTAAGTATATATATATAAGCTGCTATAAGGTCTTCCTGGAGCCTTCTCCAGGCTGAACAACACCAACTCTCAAATTTTCCTCACAGGAGAGGAGTTCCATTCCAATGATCATTTTCACAGCACTCTTGTGGACCAGCCCTAACAGGTCCTTATATTTCCTGTGTTGAGGCCCACAGAGTGGGATGCAGTAATCCCGGTGTGGTTTCAGTGAAGAAGAGTAGATGAATAGTTTCCTCCCTTGACCTTCTGGCCACGTTTCTTTTTAATGCATCCTTGTACCCCAGGATAGGGCTGGGTTTCTGGGTTGCAAGTGCACATTGCTGGCTGACGTCTTAAGTTTCATCTACCAAAAACTCCAAGTTCTTCTCTGCAGGGCTACTCTCATTCAGTTCTTCACTCAGTCTGCATAGATACAAGGAATTACTGGACCAAGAAGCAGGACTTTGTATATGGCCTTCTTGAATTTTATGAAGGTCGCATGAGTCCATTCTCAGAATTGTCATGGTCCCTCTGGATGGCTAGGTCCTTCTAGCATATCAACTGTACCACTCATGACACTTTATCATGCCATAAATCGAGTCTCTCCTGATGGGAGAGAATTTGCTGAAAGTCCTTGCAAGGAGTTTAAAAGATAAAGCGAGACGTCTTCTGTAGTTTCAATGCTTCTAGATAGTTGTTTATTAAGTCTTATCAGAGGAACTGAACCCTAGCATGACCCAGGTACAGCATGGAAGGAGGAAAAGCAGGAGTGAGAGCAAGAAAGACTAATTATCAAGATTTACAAAGCCTTTTAAAGACATTTTAACCAATAGTTACTAAAAACGTACATTATTTTTACTTTCTTACCAATTATTCAGTAACACAACTAGGAACTGCGGAATTTTCTATCCAATCAATCCAAACTACTTTTACTGCAAAATATGGAGTGGTAGAAGAAGGAGAAGAAGGTCTAGAGAACAACAACAATCCTCCATTTTGATATTTTTTACTCTTATTTATTTACTATAAAGAGAAGCCTAAAACCTCTAAATTTTTCACCCTACGACAATCTTTCATAGTAGTCTATCACCTAATTCACACCACGTATTTTCTAGTTGTTGTCTGACTGTTGGTAATTTTTTCCAAGGTTTGAAGCTAAAACAGTGTTGTCCAGAGGGGTAAAAACCCTTAAAAACAGGCAGAGAAATATTCTTGGCACTCTGGGTTCCTACACACTCAGGACGATGTCATCTGCTGAGGATACACATAATCCCACTATGTCAACAATGAAGATACTAAACAGTACTGGTCCCAGTACAGACCCCTGAGGGTGTCATTCCTGTTGTGCATTAAGCTGCTGACTAAAATTTTTTTGATATGACCAGACACCCAATTTCTTATCCATCAGAGAGGGTCTATCAAACCCATATCTATCCAATATAGTGACAAAGATGTTTTGTGAAACGCTGTTAACTTCATAGACCTCAAGATTGATGACATCATGTGCTCTTCCATTATCCACCAACTAAGTCCCTCCATCATACATATTTAGGAAGAAAGAATATAACAGTTCAGTTGGAAATCCTGGAATTGTAACTGACTGCTAACTTCCCTTCTCACAAATCTCATGACCTTTTGCTCCAAAACAGGTAAAAAATTATCCATGCTAGCAAAGCATGAAGCAAATAATCAGAAATTCACCTCCTAAATCTACACTAGACTATAAAGAATGACATGAGGACAACAAACTAGCCTTAATATCAAGACTAAAATAAAACATTAACCAAAAGAGCACAAGGTAAGTACATTTCCAAGATAAATTCAAAACAGTCCTACTTGAATTTAGATAAAGTACAATTATTAATTTCACTGTTTTGAAAATTAAGAAGCCCTACAGACTTTGGTTTCCTTGTTACTTCAGTAATATATCAGTAGAAATCTATTAGACTGAACACTTTTCACAATAACATTATGTTTTTCCTTTATTTCCAACAACTGTTCAGCAAATCATATTTGAATACTTCCATGGGATCAATAGAGAATTGATTGAAAGAGGTTGGGAAGGCCAGCCTTCCACTCAAAACAACATAATAACCAACATCACAAGCTAAATATGCCAGTCTTCAAAATTTTCAAGGATGTTGTGTCAACAGCCTGTTTGTATTCTGCACTGTTGTCCCAGCATTTTTACCAATGTCCAGTCTGAGTAGTGTCAAGTCATGTTTTTTGGCTGCTGTTCCCTAGTCTATTGTCTGGCACTACCACTGAGAGTCTAGCACCATCATCTTTGTACATCCCCTTTTAGATAGTTGCAGTCTGCTACCAGGTGGCTCCTCAATCTCCTCTTTGTCAATCTCAGCAAGCCCAGTCCCCCACTGCCAGCCTCTCCTCTTAGTTTGTGTGTTTCATGCCCTTACCCATCTTAAAGTTGCATCCAGGAAACTCACATTACCACTATTGACTTTCAATTAACCAACTGTTGAAAATATGCACAACATCATGAAGTTAATTCTATTTATACTTTGAGATGCATTACATTAGCGTGACATGAACACACCAGCACTAACATATATGCTTCAAGAAACTAATGAATGTTTCAGAACATAGAAATCAGAATAGCTTGTTAAAAGATGAAAGAGAATGGGAATTATTTTACTTTCAAGTCTTTACCCTTTTGTTGGGATATTCCCTTAACTTGGGATATACAGCAACATTGTTATTTATCCATTCACCTAAACATTCCTTGATTATAAGACTAATACCTTCCAATGGCAGAAGTGCCCTAATTAATACACTAAACTCCATATCCCTTGGTTTAAAGAAAGTATAATATTCAAGTTTTCAATTCATACACTTCCACATGATACTTCCACAGGTGACTATATCCCTTAACATGATTCTTCAGACTCATGATCTCAGCATATCATGGAATTATTGAGAAATATACATTTAATACTCTATTTTCATGTGTAACATGTAAATATGATTTAAAGAAATTTCTTGTTCCAACTATAGAGTTATCAGGTGTCTGCAATTTTATGTTGAATAAAAAGACATTTTATTCCCTCTTTTTGTAATCTATCTGATAAATTTAAATAATAGGTATGTCCATTATGGTAAGAAGGGTTCCATCTTTCTTTATAGACAGTATCAAAGAATCAAAACCACTATTTTCTTTTTTCCCAGTATGGCCCAAAATATGTGAACACACAGATCTTTTTTTTCTGGTTTTAATTCAGTAGAATAGCTTTATTGCCTCTAAGAGTTCATTTCCAAGTTCTTGGGTAGCAAGCTACATCTATGTGATTATCCAATTCCAGCCTATGAAGAATATAGTTCTGGAACCTAATTCCAATTATTTGACTTATCTAGTGTGAATTCTACTTAGTTTAAAGCTTCCATTTCAGATGACTGTGTTGAAAGAACTGTTTGGGGTTTTTTTCCAATATGTCAAACACACCTAGTTTTTACTCTGTCCTCTGATTGAAATTAATGAGATACTTGCTTGTATAGCGAAAGAACAATAAATTAATAGTCTCTCATTTTTTTAATAAATATTTTCAAATTATCCCTTCCATCCTGATATTGGTTCACAATTAGCATGTTTAACTTCAAAGGTCTCCAAATAAAACTGTGTGAATGGATAATAAAAAATTAATATATTTTCCTATAAATGTTTCTACCAAGAACTCTTTCACAGTGAGTTTAAAAACCTCCTTTAACTACTCTGCTGATTGTACAAAATTTTGCTGTATACATAGTGATTTTGTAGCCTAGTGTAAAATGGGGTCATGTTGTTTAACCCAAAGCAAGACTCAAATTAAAGTAAGGTTTTTTGCATTTTCTTCCAAAGCCAGACAAATAAAGGTCTAAGTAAAGACAAAATTTTGGAAATAGTTGTGCATATATTCATGTGTCGTCTCTGTAAGGTCAGACATTAGTTATCTTTGTGGAATTAAACGCTAAAACTACAGCAGTCATAAAAAGTTTGCGAACTGGGTTTTTAACACTATATAATTGGTCATATTGATCACATTGTCTGCAGTGTTATTTTTATAGAAAAGAATGAAATCAATATTAGGATCCAAAATAGCAGTAGGTCTTACCACTGCTGTTATGACACTTGTTAGAAGAAACATAGCATTAACTATTATAAGATATTGTAAAAAACATACAGTTTTATATTTCTTGATTTTTTTTGGGTGGTTATGTGATTTTTGCTTTTTGTTTGGTTTTTTGGTTTGGTTTGGTTTTGGTTGGTTTTTTTTTGCTGGTTGGTTGGTTGGTTGGTTTGTTGGGTTGGGTTTTTTCCTCCCAGAAAAGCAAGCTTTCCTCAAAATCCAAGAAAGAATGACTACATAGTGACCTACAGAAAATAGCTTTCCCAGAACATCTAATCTCTATGTTGAGCAGGCTTTAGGCTGTGGTATAACTTGCACAGCTCAGTGCTTGCTTTTCTAGATGAGGAGAGCAGATTGAAACCCTAAAAATGTCTCAGGTGAGAAACACACCGAAAAATGGTCTCCAAGCCTATGGTACTTGCACTGTTTACATTAAAACCATTACCAACTTCCCAGGCTTTAGATTGATGTAAGCAGTTTAGGTTATATCCTTCAGTCCTCTTCTCACCAGTCTTGTAAAATGAGAAGTAGTCGGACCAGCTTTTTCTGCTATTCAAGGTTGCTCACCAAAATAATTATGCAACAGATGGAGTTATAGCTGTCTTCAAGTAAAAGGAACAGACACTCAATTCAGCACTAGAAGAGGTGTCAGAGGACACTAACCAATGAGAATTAAGCATTTATTTAAAATAACCACAACTGCTCATGAGTTTTTATTGATGTATTGTAAATATAATCCCATGTTTGGTTTTTTAATTTTTAAAAATCCATTAAATGAGTAAAAAGTTATGTGAACCAGTAACAGAACAAAATCTATGAGATATTCTTATGTAGCTTTGAAAATGGAGGAAAACAGTACTGAAAGGAAGAATTTTTGAAAAGCCAAAATATTTTCAAGACTAATAAATTAATAAACACCAAACCCCAAAATATTGATTTTGTTGCAGAAAGGATTAACTACAGGATTTTATTCAGATTTTAGTTTTCCCATGTCAAAAATATGTCATGACCCCACTGGGGAGTAGAGGAAGAGTGTGAGGAGTCATCTCCCTGGGGAGAAAGAAGTAGCTGAGACAATGTGTGATGAACTGACCACAACCCCGATTCCATGCCCCCTAAACCTCTGGCAAGGAGAGGTAGAGAAATCAATCCCTGTGAAGGACAGAGCAGTGGGGGCAAGGTGTTTGAAGATTTACTTATTATTTCTCATTACCCTACTCTGATTTGACTGACAATAAATTAAACTACTTTCCCTGAGTCAACTCTGGCTTCCCCATGACTGTAATTGGTGAGTGATCTCTACCTGCCCTAATCTTGACCCATGAACATTTTGTTATCCTTTTTTTTCCCTTGCCCAGCTGCTTTGGCAGGCCTGTAATGTCCAGCCAGGGTCAATTCACCACTGTGTTTTAAATAAACATTAAAGATGCCACTTCTTTTTCTCCTAGGCCTTTATTCACTCCCCTCACCTCCCCACCATAATTAGTCCCATCTACAAAAGATTACATGAACTTATTTTCCTAAAGATAATCTTTAGCTTATGAATTAGCATAGCCTATATGAATTTATACAGTGCATCTAGAGAAACTGCAGATACACTGACCAAGGCATAGATACACGCAAGGAGAAGAAATTCTGTTAAATCCACACAACTTTTTCAGGGAATGAAAAAAGTAGTTTGGAAGCAGCAAAGTCTTCCCCCTACAGATAAATCAGAAAAAAAACCACATAATTTTTCAAATTTGAAGTTATAAAACTGTCTGTTTTGAGGTAAGCATGGATATCTGCTGTATGCTGGAGATATCACCACTGGAACAGATATCATTGTCACTATCTGACACCCAGAAAGAGGTAACACACTGCTTAAGTGGGCTTTTTGTCATCTTCACATGCGTTTAAGAAGGCTATGAGAAGAAGTGCTTTAGGACAACCAGAAGCTTCCATTTGGACAAAGACGGATTAAGCATTTTAGAGAAAATGTCAGAGAGGGTTAAATAATATCCTAAAGAAAGAGATATATAAAGAGAGATATTTTAATGAACAAGTGAATATAGAAAACCTAAGCTGAGAAAAAAAGGTGCTAGAAAGACTTTGCCATTTATCTTTCAATTAACATATAATGTGTTTTGTCATGATACAGTCATTACTCAGAGCAGCTATGCCTTTGCTAGTGCAGGAAAATGTGTACCCTTCAGCATGTGGTTATTCCCCAAAAGGAAAAGAAAATTCTTTTAATTTTTCCAGATGAGTTTGATAGTGACTTAATGATTTTAATTGACCTCTGGTGTTTCTTTTCATGTGCCAGCTCTGCAACTCATTTGACCTCAGGCTTGCAGAAACTAATTAAATATGAGCACAGAGACAACTTTAAAACTCCAGAGCCAATACAGATAACAAAAGAAGACTTCCTCTACTTTTTTCTCCCAGTTTTTGAAGAAAGGAGTTCTATATTCTTAGTAAAAACCACAGACTGTCCTAGTTAATAAGATCATCTGGGATCAATTACTGCCAGGCATAATGATTCTTTATTCCAGATGTGAAAATGGGATAGCTGTATATCTCTGTAGAAAATGAACACTGGCATTCACCTTAAAGATTTATGCTTGCATCATTTTCATACACACATATTTGGAGGGTCTACTGTTCGCTATGTTTCTCCTGAAGGAGACAATGAGTGAGGCAAATGAGCTTGTATGAAGAGTAGCACCCTCTAAAAAAAAGCTTTTTTTTTTCTCTAAGTGGTAGACAACTGATTTCAATGAATTATGCCTGTATGTACATGTTTTCTATGAAATACAAATTTCTGCCCAAAGAAGTATGCATTTTCAAAAGCCAGTCTAAACGTGAGTTGCTGGAGGAGATGGTTCTGTCTTCTTCCCTAAGTAGTCTGTGTTTTCCATCCTCCTCCAGCTCTTCCACTCATGCAGCTATGCAGCCATCCAGATCAAAGATACAATATGCTGGAAACAAACAAACAGAAATATACCAAACCAATCAGATTTAGCTCAAGTAGGATTTTGACTGCCACACAAGCATCAGTCCCACAATATGCAGGAAAGTTAAGATTTTCAGTAGCAGGAGGCTTAAGGTAATTTTAGTCAATCAAGAAATTAAGTACTAAGAGGAAAATGAGATGATTTTCATTACCTGTGCAGTGCAGGGTTTACAAACAGGCATACTGTAGTATTATCCTACTGTATCATGTATGGCAGTTTTGCAGGATATTGGCCTTTCATGGAAGTACTTTTTTCACGTGTTGCAAATTAGTGATCAGCAAAAGGACAGGCTGAAGAAAGTCAATGTGTTACGAAACAAAATTTACACATTTCCATCAACTTCCATAGGAAGTCTCATCCACTGAGATCTTTCTTACATTTTTCCACTCACTGTTATTTCTGAACCAAATAACCTCATCCTAAGGTACTGCATCATAAATGACTGCCTGGTGTGATGTGAGGAGTGCCAAGTGCTGATATCAACTCCTTCGAGACCATGTGTGTTCTATCTCAAAATATTGAGCCAAAAAAATTTAAAATATTGCAACAAAGAAGCCCCCTGCAAAAAAAATAAAACCAAAGCCAAAACCAAAAACACAACCAACTGACCAACCAACCAAAATAAATCCTCACAGAGACACAGACAGCCTGTATAGCAGCCACTTTCATTGCCTCATCTTCAACTTTCAGCTACTAGAAGCACAATCAATTTGCATGTCTCCAGTATAGTGCTGTGGCTTTGCACCTTTCAAAATATACCTGAAAGCATCGCTTGCTAGAATCCTCCCTATCAGAGACTGGATATTGCCCTACTAGCTGTAAATATTTCTGCATGTTGTACAATTGAGTGTCCATACATGATGTCTACATGTCGGTGTCTAAGGCACTGGAAAGGCCTGAGAGGTGGCCCTGAGTAATTTGTTTGAGACTGAGCAGCACAAGCTGCCTTCACAGTACTGTCTCACTTGTAATAGAGATATGTGGGGCAATGTTACTTTTTGGAATGCATCCAGTTCCCTTCAGTGAATGAACTAAAAATAAGCTAACCTACTCCAAAACTACTTACTACAAATGCAGCAATTCTGGAGCATCAGCATAGAAATGTTGTCGATTCCAAACAGGCTTTTATTATACAAATATTCCATTTCCTGTAAGTAGTTCTCTGCCTGGAAGGCTGCAATAGCTTCCTTGGAGCCAGCAGATGGAGAAATGCTTCCATTCAAAAAATATCTGTGGGGAAAGGCAAATTCAGCAGCTATGGAGGGAAAACAGCTGTACTTTCCAAATCTATTCCCTCCTGATCATGAAATCTATCCCAGTCTGTTTCCTAGGTAACCCTATGAAACTGAGAATACTAGTTGAGACTGGAGGCAGTCAAAAACCAGATATAATTTTAAGTTAACCTTCCATAAAATAAGTTAAGAAATGTCAGCTTTGATAGGATTCAGAAATTTAGTTTGTTTGTTTGTTAGTTTTTCTCCATGCACGCAATGAGTTGTAGGTGACACTCATTTTCCCACAATAGTTTGGAATGATCTTATAAGATACTAGAGTATTGCACCTGTTTTGGGGGCTTTTTTTAAAGATTCATACACTGGGCTCTTCTGGTTTTTATAGTTGAAACATGGTATTTTTATTGATCAGTTATACTGAATACAAGCATGAACACTGATACTAGGGAATATGAACATCATACTGTCAATTTCATGCACTTTACTGAGGAATTCTCCTCAGATAACAGTCAGCAGATGACACATATTAACACAGGAATAGAACCATAGAAAAATAAATAATAGAATAGAGTATTCTTCTTATCTCTTTTTCTAGGAAAAAAAAAGCAGATTGTAGTAAAAAGAATTGCATTTAAAATGTACATGTAGTTCATGTAAAGCAAAACCAGTCACATTCTCCTTTCTCAAAATGAAATTTCTTACCCTCTATAGTCACACCATCCACTCAGTATCTGTCTGTATTGAAAGCATGGAGACACAGACTGTAAAATGCTCTGGATGAAGAGAGCCTGTAAATCAAGGAAAGAACAGAACAGCATACTATGATTATTTTCAAATTCATATGCATCCACTCTGCCTTTTTATCATTTGCAAAGCATACGTGCGTGCATCTGAGATATAGAAAGGAAAATATATCCTTCAGATAATGAGATCTGTGTATTTCACCACAGCACTGCTCGCAAAACTCAACTGGGTCAATACAGTGGACCAACAAGTTGATAAATTTGGTCATTATATTTTAGATGCCAACTTTTCAGAGAATGTTAAGGGTACCAGCATTAACTATAACTATAACTTAAGCAGTCATTTTGCCTACTTTCTCTTGTTTCTTTTCAACCTCAAAACATATTGGTGATAGGCACAGGTACCAGTATTTAGCTATAGCTGCACCTTCCGCTGTGCAGCTGGAGACCTGCAGTAAAACTTAAGGGAGAAACCTGATGTTACTCAACTTGGTCTTTCTGTACTGATAAGTTTAATCAAGTCCACAAACTAAGCATCTGATATAATCACTCAGTGATATAAATTCTAAAGGCAGCTCGACAAGAGTTGTAGTTTTAGAAAAGTGTTTATGCACAGTTAAGTGATGTTGCATGATCAGTGCTCAGTCATGTTATATCTTTCAATACACTCAATAACCCAAATACTTATAAACATTCTCAACATAATAGCCTTTGTAAAAGTAGGCAACTAGATTTCTAGAGTGTGGAGGAGAGCTTTACAACTAGTGCTGCCTTTCAGCCTCATATAAACTGATTTCCATTTCACACCTAATTTAAAATCAGAATTCTCATTAATATGGGTATTTTTTGCATTTTAGTTGTGAGGAATAAAATGCACCTAACATGCAGCCTTTCCCTACTAAGCTCCAGATCAGCTAGCATTAACCAGAGGTCAAACTCTGTCCATGATTTTTCACAATCTTTAGAGCTTCACAGACCTGTAACCCCTCCACCGTGTGCTGCGTGTCAGTGTCTGCAGCAAATGGTGCTGAATGAAGACTGCATTTGGTACATCTGCAATCCTCAATAACCTAGGAGACCAACCATTTCCCAGTTTAGAAGTCCAGCTGAAACTGAAGCACTTTGTCTGGGCAAGTGCAGTCCCAAATAAGCATACTTAGCCTGTGCCTTGGACAGATTTTCCAAGCTGACTGTAATCTAGAAACCCAAGCTAGCCTGCACCTACACCTGAATACATGTGCCCTGTCATGGTCAGGGGCTACACAGCTTACATTTGCTGTCAGTCAGGTCTGGAGGTTTACTGGGATGTGCCCTCTCGGACATGCCTCAGAAGGATGAATTAAAGGCATTTATTACAAAACTGATAGCTCCCTTCTAGGTAAAATTTTCTCAACAATGTTAAGGTTTAATTGGTTGAGACATTTTAGATATTTTTTCTAAATATAGAAAAAGCAGACCTCAGCTGCTCTCTAGTTACCATAGCAACTGCAAGGTATTATGGCACTTACATGTGCATACATATAGCATTTTCCATGTATAAAATTAATATCTGAATCAAATTTTATATAGGCTGAGAATATTTTTTTTTCCATTTTGCCTGTTTTACAGGTGACCCTTCAGTGGAAATAAAGGAGAAGAGACCTGTTGGAATATTATTAGAATCATAGATTCATTTAGGTTGGAAAAGACCCTTAAGATCAAATCCAACCATTAACCCAGCACTGCCAAGTCCACCAGTAACCGTGTCCCCAGGTGCCACATCTATACATCTTTTAAGAATCTCCAGGGATGGTGACACAACCACTTCTCTGAGCAGCTTGTTCCGATGCTTTTGATGAATAAATCTTTCCTAATATCCAGCCTAAGCTTCCTCTGATGCAACTTGAGACCATTTCCTCCTCTCCTATCGCTTGCTACTTGGTCTCCCACACCACCCTCCACATAGCTAGGTAGATGTAGAGAGCAATAAATTTCCCTCTGAGCTTCCTTTTCTCCAGGCTAAACAGCCCCTGTTCTCTCAGAAGCTCCTCATAAGCCTTGTGCTCCAGACCCTTCACCAGCTCTGCTGCCCTTCTCTGGGCACACTCCAGCATCTCCAGTGTCTGTATTGTAGTGAGGGGCCCAAAACTGAACACAGGATTGAAAGTGTGGCCTCACCAGTGCTGAGTACATGGGGACAACCCCTTCCCTAGTTTTAGGGTGGTAAGAGTAGATGAAACAATCTGGGATTCATGACCAGCTTGTGTAATACAGGCAAAATGTATAACTACTGCACTATTGAATTAGTAACTGTAAAGAAATAAGTTGCATGTAGAGTCCAAGAATAGACTGACATGAACAAACCAACAGGACATAAACCAGCAGTGAAGTTAAGCAGTATACCAAGCCACACATAACAAACTTGTTTCATAAGCCTAATTCTCAGTAACTTGGCTTTTCAGACACAACTTACCCATGCAATTTTTTTGCCTGGCATTAAGTTTTTAGTAACATCTCACTTGAACTGCCATGACAGTGAGAGAAAAAGAGCAGAAGCATGTTTAATTTATATGAAAGCAATTTCAAGTCATGTTTAAGCCAAACTACAAAACTAATTATTGAGAGTATTTTTTGAAATTCATACTGTGTCATGGTGTGCAAAATAGTGTAGTTTAAATTTATCATAGAATCATGGAATGGTTTGGTTTAGAAGGGACATTAAAATACATCTAGTTCCAAACCACCTGCCATAGGCAGGGATACCTTCCACTAGACCATGTGTTTCAGAACTCCATCCAACCTGGCCTTGAACACTTCTGTGATTGGATATCCACAACTTCTCCAGGCAATCTCTTCCAGTGCCTCAAATCATAATAGTGAAGAATTTCTTCCTTATAGATAATCTTAATCTAGTCTCTTTCATGTTTAAAACCATTACCTCTTGTCCTATCACTACATATTTTGATTTTCTTGATTTTAAAGTTATTAAAATAATCGTTAGGAGAAAGAAAAAGGGAGGGTCTTTTGAACTGTTTTTTTCAATTTGCTTTCATAAAGCTTCTATGTCAAATCAAGCATTTATCAGCTCTAAGTTTCAATAATGCAACTTAAGGCAACAACATAGAATTATGTATCAGTTTTGTATCATTACATTTGTTCCTTTCTGGGTATCCACTTCAAAAGACAGCAAATCACAAAATCTCTCCCTGACTGAACTTACATAAAGGCTTAGATGTTTATTTCAACACCTTAAGCTACATTAAGGAACACCATTGTGCTTGAGCACATGGTGTGTCTTAAGAAGAAAGGTATCACATGCAGCTCAAAATGACTGCTGAGAAGACTCCCACACTCTGAGGTAAGGATTCCCATACTAGCAGCAACAGGAGCAACTCCAGCCAGCTCTGGACTAGGCACTATAGCAGGAGGGTTTCTATTGCTCATAAAATATGCACTGACTGCTTTGAAGTTACCTTGGTGCTAATGGTTCACACACTGTAATTTTGGTGCCACTTCTTAGGGGTTGTTAGGGGCTTGCTACAGGATACATCAGCATTATGGTGGAGAAAGGTGCAGGCTCCTTTGCCCATACTTAACTAAATGTGAATCAGCTCTGAACTGAACCAAAAGCTGAACAGGCAGAATATATTAACTTGGGTTCTCTGCTATGCTAACACAGTTACTCTACAATGAGCTTTTAATACAGGCAGAGTGAACTCACATCTGCCTGCACTGGATATACTGATTGTGGGAAAGAATAAGCACCTTAGGTGAATCAGGGGCCAAGCAATCTTTAGTAATTTGGGCTTTAACCTCTAAATAAAAGGCTTGTATAAGTGTAATATTAGGATAAGTAAATGTGTCATTGGCTTACATTCAAAGTTTGTGTGTAAAACTAAAGCAGTACTTAACTACTCCTATCCCCTTAAAGAACAAGTTCCACTTTACTTCTAGTGCCAGAACAGGCTCCCCAGGGAAGTGGTCACAGCACCAAGCCTGACAGAGCTCAAGAAGAGTTTGGACAATTCTCCCAGGCACATGGTGTGACTCCTGGGGTGTCCTGTGCAGGGCCAGAGTTGAATTTGATGATCCTGATGGGTCCCTTCCAACTGAGAAGATATCACAAAATCATAGATCTGCTATTTCCATGCCAATTTAAATAACCAAGATGAGAGAAATCCAATGCTCTGAATGTAGTGTTGTAGGCAGAACCTACACCTACATATTATTAATAATGTAATATTATCTGTGCTGATAACACAACACTGTTTTCTTAGTCAACATTTGCATTCTTCCAAAAAACACTATTCAGCTATCTACTATCTATGGAGAAAGTCCTGGCATAAAAAAAGCCATTTATAAAGATATGAAATGCAGAATTCTCATCACTAATCTTAGATGCTTAAATGTAAGCAATGCAATAATGAAAACATCTGGTGATTTGTGGTAATTTCATAGTATAGGTTACTCTACTTATATTATTTAGAAGTTTCAAATGTGATTTTAAAATCAGATTAAGATACTAAGATTGGCAATACCACACCCAAGTTTGCAAATACCAGTATGGATGCATTATCTTAGCACTTCCTAATTTAACAAAATGAAAATTAAAATTTTAGTGTTGATAACAGAAATACCTAAATAGATGTAACATTCTCAAGTGCAAGTTCTTGTGTCAAAGAAGGATGCACAAGAAAGTATTTTCCTAAAATCCTTTTGATGTCTTAAGCACTATTTATTGTAATATATTGATTTCTTGAATTTAATGTATAGCTTCCTTAAAATTCTTCCCTAGTTAGCATTTGATAAAAGCTCCATTTTCACTTCCTCAAGAGGAGAAATTAAAGATCTACATCATTTCCTCTCATGCAGGACTGTGTGCTTTAAATCCAAATAGAAAGAAATTGAAGCTACAGTTTAAAAGTAAAAGTTTTAAAAAGCAAATAGATCTCTACCCTCTTTAAAGTCTCCTTATTCTGTAGGGGAACTTCAATGATACAATACTTAAGAGATTTTTGACACCTACTTCAGCACAGATTTCTGTCTTTACTGATTTAAAATATGATTTCTTATACTCAGAACTGAGTTCTTAAGAGTTCACAAGACAGCTTTTGATATCTAATGAATCCCAAAGAGCTCTTTTCTTAAGATTTCTTTGTATCAAAAATAGCATGCAGCCCTGAAATAGAGGTGTTTTCTGACCAAAGGGGTGTGATTGATTTGTAGGAAGATAACTGAGCCAAGACAGTTCTATGTTTGCTGAGGGGCAAAATCACTTCTTTGCAGCTTTAGCTAGAAATGCATCTCTCCACTAGCTTCTATGTTTTGGCCCAAACTCCTCCAGTTTTAGTGGGCATGATGAGACATGTTTTCTGTGCACCTTGTCTTGCTGGATAGATTTTGTTTATAAAAATAAGAAGCAAACTCTTGAAGAGACAGGCTGAAGTAGAAGGAAAATTCTAATTTTTGAGCTGTTTGCCAAAGTAGTTATTCAAATGCTTATTGGTGAGATTAAGCTGCTAAATATGTGTTTTCGATATACCTTTATGTAAGTTTTGTTTAAGAATATAGGTGGATTCAGTATCAGCCCTAAGAAATCCTTTCACCTTAACAGTGTTTTTAGTGCTGACCAGACACTCAGGTTGGTGACATAAATATTTTGTACTCATATATTATATATTTATCAGCTAATATAAAAATACATTACATAATACTTGCTATTTATGTTTGAATGTGGTACAAAACGTACTAAAAAAGTCAGGTCTTTACTGCAGTCATTCTGTCTTCTGGATTTTATGGAAAACTGTACATTACTTACTGCATTGTTGCACTCTAGCTATGATGATCCACAGGAATAATACACATGCATGTATGCATATAACTGTAAAATGAGAAAGTTCATAAGCAAATGGAGTTTCTCGTATGTAGTCTTAATGTCTGCTAAAAACAGCCAGACATACATTAGGACAGAAGAAACACACTAATAATAATAGGCATAGCTAACCTTGATATATATTAAAAAAATCAAATCAATTGCTCAGAACACTGAAGTTAGCAGGTACATTTCACAATGGAAAATAACTTGTCTCCTTGAGGACTTTCAAAACAACAGAACGATATTTAAAAGATGGTGAGATGCCAAAAATTTATCCTCTTTCTTGACAAGATATGCATACATATCTCAAACAGAACTAGTGCTGTGACTAACTTCACTCTTTGTTGGAAAACAAGTAGAACTTCGCAGAGTTTTCAAGTGAAATTTTGAATGTCAAGCTGAGCTTGACTAAATTAGTGCATGTGTTGAAACAGCTTCGTCTTACCTACTGTGTTAAAATGTTGTTCTTGGTGCATAGCAAGAAGCTGCCAAATAAACTCAGAGCCCTAAATTGGAAGTTTGTTGAAATATGGAAAAAGACAGGTACCCAGCACCACAGCCATCACAATTTCAAGGATATTAACAAACTAAACTAAAATCTGTCATGATCATTCACTTCTGTGTTGAAAGAGTTACATCAAACAAAATTAATAAAATCAAAATGAACAAACATTCATTTTGGCTTGAACTAAATGGCTCAGAAGTCAATCACTTTTTAATGAGGGAGGAAATGACAGGCAGAAAGACAGTGATGAACTTCAACTAACCTGTTCTAGTTCTGTCAAAATAGCTAAGATGTGTAATGATAATTAATTTCTGTTCAAATGTATCTGTGTTCATAATCAGATTTTTTATATAATTGCACAAAATCTTGTTTGTGTATTTTTAAAAATCATTCTTTTTGTCTGGTTTTCAAACTAACTGCGCTAAATTCAGCTATACATTAAATGACAGATTTTAATGTAATGATGTTTAGATTTAAAACCATGAAAATGATAAAACAATTAATCTTTGGTGCATTCCAATATTTCTTAAATCAGAAGAGTTGTTAATCAGCTGTGACAGCTCTCATAATTTCAGGATGACATCTCAAAAGAATACAATCATGCAAACAAAATACAAACTGGAGTTTTGTAAACCTATACTTTTTTAGGGAAATTAATAGTAGAGTGGAATAAGAAATCTTGCTTAATAGCTAAGAGCCTTTTCAGGAGAAATGACTGAATGCTAGCTTCTACCTCTGAAATATACACAAAAGATCATTTCAGTTAAGTTGTTGGACAAACAGGCTGTGGTATGCCATGGGGCCTGAATTCAAAAAGTGGCTTTTAGGAATTTTTAAGAAGCCAAGGTGCTCATTAATTTGGAAATAAACTTGCTCTACAACAGTTGAAGATGGCCAGACATTTCTTCTTCAGGAGACTGTACAGTGTAACCACCGTTACACTGAGAAATCTGATGAGTGGAAACTAAAGACATGACCTGATGACCTCAGGAAAGGGTCTTTTAGAAGGTGAGCAAAATTAATGTCCTTCTGGTTTAGATCAAGTTCAAATTCAGGTCTTGTGCTGAGCCTAGAACAGAAAAATTGACCTCCTACTAGGCTGCCTTCAGAGCTAGTGATGCTCAGAGAGAGAGAGGTGAAGTCGTGCCACACTGAGAGGAGGAACTGTGTCATTGTGGTCTTCTGCAGTGTAAAAAAATGTGAGGGGTCAGCACACAGAGCCAGTGGAGAAGAATGTGCAGGCAAGGGCTTTATTCTTCTAAAGCTGCAAAAGACTCACTGAAGTGCTGAAGAACCAATACAGTGCACTGACTGTTTTTTTCTAAGAAATAATTCACATAAGAAAATTTGTTTCTTCAGCTGAACTGAACTCTCCAAATGAAAATTTAATTTAGCAAGAAAGAATAAACAGCTTATGCTTTTCAATGTTAAGAAAATCCTTTGAAGTGGAGAAACATTTTAAAATGTAAGAAGAAACTGCCACTCTATGAGAGATTTAGGAAGATGCAGTATACAAGTGGTCACAAACCCCAAAATCTGGTCTATCAAGTCTGAAAAACTGCTTCAAAGTGTATCAGAAAGGTAAAAAGCATATTGATGAAATTAAAGTTCCTGCTTATAAGGATATACTGATTGCTTTTCAAGCTAACCTCCTAAATTCATTGTTTCATGTAGATTATATATTTCCTAGAGATATAATTTGTGGCATAAATTCATTATTATGCTCTATAGAGCAGATATTATATTTCAGATCTCCATCACAAAATCTCCAGGCCTTATCAGGGAAATGGCCAGGGTCAGGACAAGGGACAAGCTTTCTGAAACAAAATAAAAATATTCTCAGCAAACAAAAGTTGTGGCAGGTGGAGTGTTGTGTCTCAGTAGCAGCCTTGAACATGACACTGAGACAAAACCTTTGGCATATTCCCACAGGAGCCCTGAATGATACAGAAGAACAAAGCCACGCTTTCTGAAGTGAGAAATGCCAACAATTCACTCTCAGAGAAAAAGTTCAATCTGATCTCAAGCCACTCTAAAGTATCATGATGAAGCACACTCTTGACTGTAGCTAGATATTACTATGAGGAAAGTTGTGACAGAGCCTAAAGGTAAAGTACTGTCCCAAAAATTTTTTCTGAAATTCTTGTTACAATATTTCCAAAGTATAACTTCAAACAGAGCAACAAACATCCTCCAAAAACTCCTGGCCTGTAGTTGTGCTTTTGTCATGCAAAGAATTGCCTATGCCTGTTCTAACTGGCTGGGAATTTTCTACCCAAGATGATACACAGGTTCATGCACAACCTGCTCTGACACATCCACAGAGCAGGAGAGTCTGGCCCTCTGGGCTATGAGTGTGGTGCAAACATGCAGCATCAACAGCAAAGATCACACGTGGCCAAGTGTGAAGGGATGTTTTGTACAACTGTGTCTAAGATAAAGCTGAGTTTCAGTCAGTCTTATATTTCCCTGTGTAAAGTGCTTAGGGTGCAAAACAACTGTTGCATAGCTTGAAAAGTTGGAAAACCAATTAAAATATGGAAAGACCTAGTGAAGGCCATGCTTAGAAGCATATCATTTTAATTTCTCTTCTGTAGTACTTCACTATATGTAATAAGTAATAACGATATTTATCACTGCAAAAGTTTAACACAACTTTACTGCTGGTTTCTTGTCTTCTGGTACTATTTTAAGATCAATTTTAAGATCCATTAACCAGCCTTAGTCTACCAGTCCATTCTAAAACAAGTTAAAAGCTGTGAGAAAGGTGCTAATGCTAGTGTGACTACAATGAAGGGGAATGACAGCTACCTTCAAGGGGCTGCTTGATCTTGAGACTTCAGTCCTCTGAACCTCCTATTCAGAAAGTGCCCATACTTAACTTGGTAGAAGCTTAACAGCTTTTAAACTGTTTAGCAAATGACAACACCTCTGCATCAGAAGATCTAGGTGCGAAAAGAAATACTTCTTTTTCTTCCTTGAAGAGAGAGGATGAGTCTTCAAAAAATTCCTTCTTGGCTGCATATTAGAAAAGTTATGAGACACTAAAACATAAGTCTCATATTTATCCTTTTTCTTTCCTTTACCTTTCCCAACAACTTGGCCCCTAGTAAAATTGAGTATTACTTAAAAACTCTAAACTTCCTCAGCATGACTTTTAGTTGTGTGAAAATGTTTATCTTGGAATGGAAATCGAGTAAAAATGTTTAAATAACATAACTATTAGAAAATTTTACATTACTATTACAGGCAAAGTAAAGCCTTTCTAAATGTTTCAAAATATCAAGCCCACAGACTAAGAGAAATTCTAAATAAAATCAATAATACAGAAAAAATTCTAAATAAAAATCAAAGTTCAAGTCAAATCGAACATCTAAACATTGTCACTGACAGACTGAAATCATGAACTTATCTGATTTCATTTTTTTAAAGTCTCTGGCGTATCTTCTGAAAGCCACTAAATAAATATTCATGAGTTAAAAACCAAAAGTATGCTCATCATCTTCACATACTTTCTGCTAGGTTTTGCCTGATGAGTTCTCTGACAACTTGTTGTTTGTCACCATAGAAAGCCTGAAACTTCCATGCTACCCTGGCTTTCAATTTTTCACTTTTCATATCTTAGCCTTCACGTACACACATCCCTTGCAGTTTTAAGAAATCAGCTCCACAGTACTCTAAAACTCCTTTAAAAAGTGTTGCTTAGTACATAGTCTTTGAAAGGAATATATGTGCTTACAGATTTTTGAAAACTGAGCCTGCACCTCTAGTATACATATGACCTCTCTTTCATTCTAGAGATGGCTACTGCAAACTAACCCCAGATTAAATATGATAAAAAAATATATATTATTAAATTTAGCCTTCAGTAGAGTCTGGAACAACTGTTTTACATAAAATAGATTTTTCAGGATCTATATTTGAGTTAGAGTAAGCAGTGGGCATTACAGCAGCTTACAGAAATGGATTCAAGATCTTACATAGGCATGTTTAATATGCAGGATAAAGGTTGGAATGATAGCCCTGGGAGAATCTACTTGTTTTTCCACAGAATAGGATGATGGCAAAAACCGCATGCAGTACTCATGTGGGCATGAGAGGGAACACTGTCATTTTGAAATCATACTTTCACTTTACCTCTAATCCAAACCTCACCGTTATGCTAAACCCAGGCTGAAAGGCTGGCTGCTGTAATGCAGACAGGGTAGGGAGGCATGAATTCCAGAAGGAAAATCTATTTGATGAGATTAGCAGTTGAGGGTTTAATCTGAGTTTTAGCCCTGAAGTCAGAGGAAATCCATAGACAACAATGTGAAAGATATAATCTGTCCTAAGAATATCTCCTTAGAATATAGGAATGTTTTCACTAAAGAAAAATAAGGACAGCTTCCAGGACTTAGCACGAAAACATTTAGCTTGCAGTTTAAAGAAAGTAATTATTTAATGTTATTACACTTCTGCTTCCACTGAAGAGACTGAAGAAGATTCTAACTTTATGCTCATAAATTATAAAATCACTTTTAAGAAAACTATTTTTATTAACATAGTTTCAGGCAAGTATTGATTCAACAAACTCATGTCTACTTCATACTTGCTATTGTGTCTATTCTGCCTCATTAAAACTGTTTTGGTTTATTTTGTGTTCAATACAGATATCTGAAGAGGCACATTATTACTACTTTAAAAATCCTCATTGTGTTTTATTTTAAATTCCCTTTTGAAATTGTTTACTTGAATGAAAATAAGTCATATAGGTCATAACTTGTGAAAGTTATGAGGAAGGAAAATTGGAGGAATGTTAGGTTCATATTTGATGTGGCATATAACTTTGTAAGGTTTAAGTAAGCTGTAATGAAAATTGTTTCAACTGATCTTGACGTAATTTTAAAATCGGCATACATCTAAGAATCTCATACCAGAGCACTAAATTTTACCATTAAAAAAGGAAAGCTTAAATCCTTTCAAGGCTGTGACATCCACTGCAAAAACAAGAAAGCTGTCTGATTTGTAAAATCATGCTGGGATTTACAAAAGCTTTGAAATTTTATTTAGTTAATATTCTTGGTACTGTTTTAAACATCATAGATAAAAATGGCATCTGGGTTTGTGAAATGGAAGAATTCTGTTTCATCTATGAATTCTTGTGTTCTTGTTAATTACCAAATTTCTATCAAATTCAGTTCAGACCGAAAGGTAATTATTTTCATTAAAATATCTGTCACACATTTTTTCCTATGGGTAATAAGTGTGTTAAAGGGACCAAGAATGTATCCTTACAAAATAATGGATTTTTTTGGTGATATTTCCCTCAATCTGTTCCGCATTAAGAGTAAATAGATAATCATATTAAATAGTCCTATGTACTTTGAAATAATGTGGAAAAGACACCCAGACTGCATCACACACTAGATATTCAGGTTCAGAGGGAAATGAAGTATAAATCTAAATCAGTGCTAAGGACGATTTTTTCTTGTCACGTCTGCTAAATGTCAGCAGAAAAAGAGAGGATCTGCTCCTAAAATCCCTTAGTGTCTCATAGAAGTCCTTATACTGATCTTACTGGATGGAAGTCCACTGAAGCAGGGCTCCAACTACTTGAAAAAAAGATGGCAAACTCTTATAGAAAGGCAACTCTTGTTCTTTGTGATCATGTTAGCTGACACAGAGTTAAAGTCCAATATTGCAGGTTTTTTGTGTAGGAACTTGGACTCTTTTTCGTTGCTACATCTTGAACTGAAATTATCAAAAATCTTGGATCTAATAGAAAATAAAGGTTAGTATATCAGAATTGGTGCTGGCCTTTCTTCCAAGAATGATAAATTTACTTGAAGCTGGAAAAAATAATTTTTATTTCTATTGCATAGTATTTGAATTCAGTACAACTTTTTAAAACAATCAAACTTGATTCCCAAAAGTCTTGTGATATACTCTGAAAGAGATGTTTACAGCTTTGCTTACTAATTCAATATTTATAAAGAAATAACTATATTACTTTACTTCTGTATCAGAGTGAAACACCATTGGTGTTAGACACTGTGTACATAGCTATTATGGAATCTTCATTTGATAAAGAGAATCCCAGATCCTGAAAAAGTAATGCTAGAAAAAGCTATATTTAGAAAACATCTGCATATTGAATGCCACAGTAACGATAGAAACTTTAACTCAGACAAATTTCTATCAATATTTTATTAGATAATGCTGGCAAAGGATTAAGGCTAAAATCTTCAAATGTGTGCAGGAGAATTAGTTGCTCAAATTCTGCTATAATCAGCTGCACATTAAACTCATAATTCTCCTGCTGCTCTTCACATGGATGATCTGCAGCTTCATTAAAGGATCCGGAACTGACTCATCCCACAGAGCTCGATCCATGAGAGTGAGCTAAGCTATCCATATTTGTTTTCCATAGCATAGCATTAAATGAAGTCCCTATTTAAACAGGAGTTGATATAGAACATGACAAAATTAACATGAATATAGCAAAGGATATATCTTCTGTTTCACCTCAAGCTGGGGTGTCAATTCCAAAATCAGATTCTACGTATTTTTATTCCAGTGTTTCTAGCAAATGTTAGATTAATCTTAAAGTTTTTGTAAACGATGTGACCTTAACAAAACAAACAAAAAACCAACCAACCAACCAACCAAATAAAAAACCAAGCAAAAATACCCTCAACCAAACTAAAACACTGAGAACACTCTTAATAGCATAGTAGTTAAATTTCTGTGAATTATCCTGGAAGATAAAATCAAATTAAGAAAAAAATAAAAACCAAACATAATTAAGAACAATGCAAGCAAATGATGAAATTATCAACTTGATAGCTGGTTTCCTAATGTCCAGTGGAGCATGACGTTGTTAATGAGGGCTTCTGTCTCAGGGGCTTGTATGCAAGACCAGGCCTTCTCTCACAACTACTCGTTCGCCCTTTGGGCTTTTGTGAACATCTCTGATACTTCCTGCCAAAGCATTCTCTTTAATGTTGGAAGGTGGCAGGGGGAGAATGTTGGAAGGGGGAAAGGGAAGGTGGGAAGAGCGTGTTTGTTCAGAGTAAATTTTAGAATACCAAGACCTCAAGATTTATGAAGGGATATGCCAGGGAGGCACCAAGCAGCATTTCCCCACGGCCCCACCCACGTGAAACAGTATTAGGCTTTAAGCACCTAACACCAGTATGGACTGTGAACTGCCACAGTACTGCCCCAACACCTGCTGTGTCTCACAAGCACTTTTTCATCGAAAAAAGTTGCCTATATACACCCACTCAAGTAAAAACACCTGTATACATGTACAGTTGTATACATCTCAGCCAAAATATGCATTCAGACCAGGCATGTGCTGACTGTAAGGTGAGCACTCTGGATATGAAAGAGATGAAGCTTCCTGAAATGTTTCTCAGTAATGTGGCAAAGAGGATGATAATTAGATTACATGGACCAGACCTGTGTTGGATGTAGGGCTGATTAGGTCTAAGTGGCAAAGTGTTAGCAGTGGGGGGCTGCAGTTGTGACCCCTGTGGTGAGTGACTGGATACAGGAAGTTCCAGAAGCCCTGTTGCAGGGGGATTCATTAACTATAAGATTTATGCGAAAAGAATTCAAGAAAATTGTAGGTCTTTAGGACACCTCTCTCCATACCTCTCTCTGCAGCATGACAAACCTTTGCAATTGCAAAACAGAGGTGCAGGCACTGTGTCCCTTACCATCCAATCTGGTTTTGAGAGGTTCTGATCTCCATGAGACTAGTTTCCATGTTGGACACATTAAATTTGGTTAACCCTGGCTGATTCCAAAACAGCCTGCTTTTGACATTGCAAATGCAAGTGCATGTAGCCAGATAACCAATAAAAATGTCTGCAAACAGAATGTAGAAGTCAGGAGCTGTGCTCATCCCCACTCTTATCTTTACTGCCTAGCTGACAGGAGGCCTAGTAATAGATTTTTCAAAGAGAAAATGTCAAAAAAAAAAAAAAATTAAAATTTAAAAGGATAATAAAACTGCAGATGGACAGTGTTTATTTTAACGAATTAAGATTACTCTCTTCTGACTTAAGTTTAATTATTTAAATGAACAGAAGTCTTGTAATTAAGGAGTAAAAAGGAAAATCTTTTAGAGGCAAAGCAAAATAAGACTTTCCAAGAGAAAGGAAGACAAATACTAAAACTTCTCAAGGTGTTAATTTAGAAGAAGTCTGTATGATCCTTAAAAGTACACGCACATTAAAAAAAAAAAACCTGTTTTTGAATTTACATCTATCTAATGGCATATTCCCCGTGTAGTATATATAAGATATCAATAGCTGAATGAAAAATGCATTTGTAAAATACTTTTTCTAGAACTTGTCTTGTAAAATAAGCTTGCTTCAAGAAGGAAGAGCTTACACTTTTTTTCTTCACCATCCTGGTAGACACCTTCTATTAAAATCCAAGGTCAAAAAAAAAAAAGAGATTCAGCAAAGGCAAAGAACTCAAATTGTTAA
Source organism: Aphelocoma coerulescens (assembly GCF_041296385.1). Lineage (NCBI taxonomy): Eukaryota > Metazoa > Chordata > Aves > Passeriformes > Corvidae > Aphelocoma > Aphelocoma coerulescens. The sequence continues at coordinate 88,914,010 of NC_091015.1, forward strand.
TTATATGTGATTAAATGTACTACTAAGAGTAGTTGCACTGAAGTCACCGAAGTTCTTTAACTGTACTGAGCTAAGAGTATGCAACCTGAATAAAGGAGTAAGGAGGAAAGATGCTTGTGTCTTCATTCCACCTGTAATATGAAAAATTTATACTTGCTCTACTCTTCCATTTTCCAATGTTCTTTTACACACAAGAGATTAAGATAAAAATACAATAGGTCAATGTAACCTATCTATAAATAAGGTGTTTAATACCAGTTTCATTTCTTAGAGCCACAACATAGAATAAATACCAATATGTCTTAGCACATTTTAACAAAAAATCCACAGTAAAAGAAAACCACAGAATATTTTAAAATTAATTGCACTGGCCTATGTTGCGGAAGCATGAAAAACTGGATGAATAAGTCTTTGTGGTGTACCTGTCTAGATCTTTTTATAACTAGTCCTCTCTAAAGGCATAAACAGGAGAAAAGGTTTTCAATCTGAAAAGTCAAGTTTTGCTGGAACATAAATTAGGATAGCTACTTTCTTAAGTGGAAAACTTGCTAACTAGGAAAGGTAAAAGACAAAGAGAAAATGGACATTGAGCCACAACAACCAATGACTGCCTATCTAATCCCTGCTTTCTCATGATTTTTTGTATTGTAAAATTGTGATTGTGTATCAATGTAGTGTTATCTGCTGCTTCACTCCAGTCCGTGTAAGGTGCATGTTTGAACAGAGTGCTGCTGATATGCAGGATAGGGTAGGGTGAAAGTTGCATTCTGTCACATTCAAAATTCCTAATTATACTTACTTAGCAAAGTTAGACACAAAACCCCAAAAGCTACTAAACTTGGCAAATCATGACTGAAATCAAATAAGGACTGACGTTACATGACAAACGAATCTCACAAATAAAAAAGGAGCATGAAGCCCTGGGCAAAATAGTCAGACAGCTGATGTCCAATGAACCTTCAGCATGACTGTCTGGTTTCAATGTCAACACCAATTTCTTTCTAGAGTATTTTATCAGACATACTAAAATTGTTTGAAGCAATTTAGACAGAGGTGGAACGTGTGACTGCTTACCCACTTGATGGTGACTAATGGGTAATATGGGGAAAAGTCCCCTGTTCTCATTTGAATGTCTAATGATGGGTGCTTGGGGTTAGATTTCATTATCCTGCTCAGCCCCATACATGCAATACTCCATTATTTAAAAAAAAGTTTGTGTGATTAAGCTCTGTGCTCATTGTAACAAAAAATCTTCTGTTTCCGGTTACAGAGACTGCACGACATATTGAAAAGATAATTTCACCTTCATCTGATTCCTTCAGTGTTCACTAACTAATATTCTCTGTCATTCACTGCTCTTATAATGTCATCAAACCAGATTAGACCATAGGGAAGAATGAAGAACCCCATATGTACTATGGTTGCATTTATTTTCCAAGACTGAGTGCAGGAGTAACTGTCCTTCGAATTTTGTATTTTTCTTGATATGAAGTTATTCATTTCTAATGTAGAAATTCAGTCTTTACAGGATTTGTACTGAGTTGGATGAATGCAGTCTATCAATTCAACAATTTGTGATTCTGGCAGTGTTTTTCTTCAAGTCAGGCCAAGTACCATAGAAGAGTTTTCACTAAAAAAGTATAGTGTATTCAATCAGTTCAAAGCAACATTTATGAAATAAAAAATTGAAGTATAATGACCCTTCCAATCTACAGCACTGGTGACATAACATGAAATTCTGGTCAACAGATACTTGCTTGAACTTCTTTTTGAAATTCCTAAAACAGTAATAATACTGATGTTCAGACTAGACTGTCCAGTCAATATCTACATGACTTTTTCAAGCAAGACCTTCTGATTATGTAATTTTTTCCTGCAAGTCCTTTGCTAAAATTCTCACAGTTATTTACTTTCACTTATACTGTTTTCCAACCATTTCACTACTAAATAGGTACATTGATTAAATAATTTTTGTAGTGGACTATTTTATCAATCTGTGTAATTCTTGAACAAATAATAATCATTATAAACAATCAAAATTCCTCTGTTACTGAGATACTGAACTGCAGATTCTGTAACTTGCATCACAGGGTCACAAGTGTAGGGCATCAGCTGAACCTGTTGCTTCCACCACTACCACCTCTTTATATGCACCCTAGGCACAGTCCCCAAATTATTTCCTTCTTGCATACACATGATTTCTAGTAAACCATATGTAGGCTAATTTGCCTTGCCCTTACAGCTGTGCATTTCCGTGGCTTTCCTGCAATTATACTTTCACATAATTTTATTTTATTTTGAGTATTTCTTTACTGTTCTACTGTTATCAGTCTTTCATAGTGGGTGGGGGTGTTTTGGGTTTGGTTTGGATTTTTTCTCTGCATTAAGTCCTTAGATTTCTTGGTATTAGAAATAAAACATCAAGGCTGGAACATATATGACATTTTTAAGCTTGGTAAACAAAACTCATGTGGAATCACAAGAAATAGATGATTTTTTTTTTTTTTCAGGAATGGAGCTTTGTAAAGCAGAGTTGACTGAAAAGGAGGGGTCTAGATGTAAGTTGGCATAGACACTATTTGGTCTAAAATAGACTTGTAAGAAGGAATTCAAATCACCCACCAGTCTAAAACTTGACATTTTGAGTGTATCCCAAATGCTCCACTATTGGATAGTCAATAGAACATGCTCTCATTCTTGGTTTTCCTATTCTTCTTTAATAGTAAAGCAAATAAAGCCAGAGAGACTGACTTCACAGCTTAATATTTATTCTAACTCACAGCATGCTTACTTAGCAACTAAAAATCTGTGATTCACATCCTTGGTCCAAATAATTTCTTTAATGAAATACAGCAGTGTCATCAGGTGTGAGTGAAACCAGCAGAGCCCAGAATGTTCTGTAACATGCACTTAACTGCATTGACCACTGATACTTCAGTGGCAAGGACTGATGTTATTCCCAGCCTTGTGGTCTCTACTCCAACCTTCCACTTGGTCAGCCATAAGACAAGACTAGGTTTCTCAGTGACTTAGTCAGTCATAAAACCTACAAGTACGAAGGCTGCACAGTCTGCATGGGCAGCCTCTTCCACTTTGCGTGACTCTTCTCACAGTGAGGCCATATATGCAGCGCAAACTTGTCCAGCCCACTGATGTTTCCTGTAAATCTATCCATCACTCCACTTGTCAACCTACATGTACAGAGAGACAAAGAATTTTCTTTCAGACTGAATGCAATCTGTCTGCCATCAGTCTGAAGTCAGTCTTCTCCCCAGGACGACTTCTCTTGGATTTTCATTTCAGCACGCAAGATTAATTACTAGAACTCTGAACTTTCTGTTTGAGAACTAACTCCATAACTGTCAGTCATTCACACAACTTTAATGAAAAGGAAATTATAGATTAAGAGCACAGTACAAGATACTGGTTTTCTTTGGCTGCATCTAAATGGCATTACTCTATATCTGGATGCCTAAGTCAGCCAAACTATACTGTAGTAATTTTTAATGAGAGCTGTGCATTTGTGAAGCTCCTCAGCCCTGTTAGTAAGGCAACCACAAAGCTAAATCCCGTATGAAGAAAAATATCAGAAATCATATTAAACATTTACATTTCTAAAAAAAAAAAAAAAATCTCTTATTTTTTCACCAGGCAAGACTAAAGATAGAATCAATAATGAATTGCAGAGTCATTCAGGCTGGAGAAGCCGCAGGAGTTCTCTAACCCAACTGAAGCTCTGAGGTCAGACCAGGTTGCTCAGAGCTTTAGGAAGTCTGGTCTTGAAAACCTCCAGTACAGACATTCTGCATCCTCTCTGGAAAGCCTATTCCAGCACTTGTCTGGCTTCTTGGCATGCCCACTCCTCCCAGCCCTTAAACTGGATCTTCTGTCTCTTTCAATTTATATCTATTACCCCATGTCATCCTGTCACGCACATATCTAAAGAGCCTGACTGCATCTTCTCATAATGCCCCTTAAGGACTGGAAGGCTTCTACTATGTTGCCTTTGCAGCCCACCTCTCCTTTTAGTCTCTAGGCTAAATAATCCTAAATAAAGGCTCCTTGGTGAGTCATGTGCTTCAAAGTGTAAGTCACAACTAACTTCAGCAGTAGGACATAGATCTGAATAAGTAATAAGCAAAAAGTCAGGTCCTCTTGCTCTAGTCTACTTTAAGTTCAGTACCTTATTTTCCACATGATGCCTCAGTTTTATTCTGTAACTGTCTAAATGTTCCTGCATGCCACCACTAATCATATCTTTCCTGTAATATTGATGGATAAATTTACAGAGCATTTCCTAATTTGATATGTTTCCAATACAAGAACAACCTTGCTCATTGAAAGAATTGAAAATATATTTTACGTAGCTTTAGTTCTGGGTTTAGTGAACTTCAGTTTTCAGATGCTTATCCTGAAAAGACAGAGGTGTAGTTCTAAGATGGAATTCTCATAATTTATGTTGCCTGTTCTAGTAATTAAAGGATTTCAAACTAGTTTTCTAATAAGTCTAAAAAGGTATTGGGCCTGCCCCTTCTGCATTTGGAGATAAAATTGCTGGGGGAGAAATAGAAGGAAGAGACGGGGAATCTAGAGTCTTAAAATGTGGAATTTTTTATTTTGTTTAGACTGGAAAGCCAGTTTAAGAAAAAATTTCCATCCAAAGATAACATTATCTGAAAAAGTAGAAAATTGAGAGTTTAAGATATGGTTGCATAGACAGCACAAAGCATCTAGCTTGTTATATGCAATCTAAAGCAATTATTGATAGATGCACTGCCTAATTGCCTTGAAAAATAAGAATTTTCTGCTTGAATCCTGCTTATCTCTCCAAATGATTACGTAGTAGTAAATGACTGAAAGTTGACATGCTGCGAGAAAGTTAACCTTTGCAAGGAGAGAAGTTAAATACTAAAAGAGGTTGAGACATCTTAATCCATGAAGATTTTAAATAAAAAAAAAATTAACTGGATAAGTCTAGCAGCAACCTAATGTGACTTTGAAATAAACCCTGTTTGGACTATGGTGGTGGGTTGATCTTGGCTGGCTACCAGACCCTTACTCTCTCTTTTTTATCCCCTCTGCTCAACAGGACAGGGTAGAAAATACAAAAAAGTTTATTGAGGGTCAAGATAAAGAGAGGGAAATCACTCAACAATTATCATCATAGGCAAAACAGACTTGACCTAAGGAAAATTAGTTGGATTAGTTGCCAATTAAAGTAAAGTAGGTTGGTGAACAAAGACGAAAGACTCTAAAACACCTTCCCACACCTCAACCTTCTTCCCAGGCCCAGCTTCTCCTCTTCATCCCTAACTCTCCTATGACCCCACTCCCAGCCCAAAGCAACCCAGGATGGGAAATGGGTGACTGTAATCAGTCCATAACAGCTCCTCTCTGCCACTCCTTCCTCCTCACACTTCTCCCCACTCCAGCCTGGGGCCTTCCCAGGGGCTGAAGAGAACCACCTGCTCCAGCATCTCCTCCCCCTCTCTCACTGTCTCAAGAGAGATGAGCTGGACCTGATGGTATCCAGAGGTGCCTTCCAATCTAATGTAATCTGCCATTAGGTAATTAATCCAACTGTTTAAAGCAGCTGCTAAAATATATAAGAGTAGACATATCTAATTATTAAAAGCTCATTTAGTTTGATTTTCTGAAAAATTTAACATCTGTACAGTCAGTTCCGCTTTTTCTCGGCTTGTGAATTGCGCATCTATTTAAAATACTTGTTTTCTTGGAGGGATTGCTGCTTTAAATTGAACTTTAGTTTAAGGTAAAGAATAAAAGTCTCTCATGCTTTAAAAACAAATAAATGTTGCAGAGTAAAATATTTGTGTTTTATTTCTGACTAGGAATCTTCATGGAAGATAAACTGTAAGGCTTAAAGCATCTGCACCAAAGGTCCCTAAAGCATTTTAAGAACTCTTTTAATTGCATGAGCCAGCTAGCTATTAACATTACTGACATCCACTGTCTGAAACATGAAATTCATTATGAGCACACTGTAGCTGTCCCAGACATCATGGCAGGTAATAAAGAGAAATATTTCTCTATTTAAAAATAAAATGTTATATAGACACAGTCTTTCAATAATAGCTCTTTACATTGAACAGAAAGAAGGCTAGCTGAGCTGCTTTGTGTTGATTGTTGTAAAAGATCACAATATCTCTAAAATCCAACTCGAAAATTCTTTAATTTTTTAACTAAATCTTAAATTTCAAAACAAACACAAATAGAAAAGACAGCAACAAATTTCCAAAAACAAACTCTGCACCAAAATTTTCATATGGCTAGGAGTTATGTTTTGTCCTGTCATAATCTTAACCCTGTGTGCCTGATTCTGAACTTCACTCTATAACCACATGTATTTCTGTATGCCTCTACCTACTCTGACACTAGAATTCAGCCTGAATAGGTCCTTCACAAGAAACTGTGACTTCCAAAACGGTTGTAGAAGCTACAGGTTGAAATCTAGCATACAGAAGACGTTGTCATGCAGAGAAATATGCTACCTTCTTATTGTGTTAGAGTTGTATGACATTGTTTCTGTATTCTGGACGGGAACACTAGCACAGTGAGCTTTTCGCCCACATCACTGGGTGAGTTCAGGCTTACCTGCTTACAAGCCACAAGTCAAACTTTTCTGAAGTGAAAAAAGACCTATACACTCAGTAGAAGTAATTTTTTGTTGTTTTTTTTTAATTAAACAGTGGTATATGTCGGGCAACTTTGAAAAAATCAATCTTCGCTAGAAGTCCTAGGAAAATTGTAGTATAATGGCTCTTGAAGCAGTGTTGCAGTTTATCCCCACAAGCAGCTCAAATCTGAGGGGCAGAAAACAGGTTCCACATGCTCAGGCTCACTGGCCACAACCTGTTGTTACCACTATAGAGACAGACATACCACAGAAATCCTGAGACCCTTGTTATCGGGTGCTGCAGGTGTCCTAACTAGGAAACATTCCTTATTTGCACTGGTTGGTAAAAGTATTTTTATGACAACAAAGCTCTGTTTTCTGAAGGAAAAGAAGTGGAAGAGAGATACCTGTGGTAGATGCCATATCCGTTAGAAGCATTGTATTAATGTAATATTCTTTAACCCACAGCTTGATGCAAAGAGTACCTTACATGTTTGGGACAGCTCGAGTTGCTTCTTTCTCAAGGACATAAGGAACTGCTCTGAAGCTCAGGAAAGCAGCAAGTTCTGCTTCAGGTGTGTGTTCAAGAATTAACAGAATTTAGCTGCTGCAATAAAGTTCCCTGAAGCTGATATTTGAAAATGTGAATTCTCTAGCATTTTCCTCTTCCTTCTCTATTTAATATTAAATTTCCAAAGAACTGCTAAACTAACAGGCTGTGAGTGAACAAAATGCACTTGTACAATAGAAGACACAAACAAGATCTTCCAAAATAATTTTTTCTCACCAGGGTTCTCAGTCTTTCCCTTTCCTCCATAGACAAACACAGAGTGCTTTGAATGCACTTAGTACTCTGCTATTGCAAGCCAATTCACCATTTTTACCAAGATGTTAAGCAATATTGACTATCTACAATTTCCCACAAAATATTCCCAGATCAATTGCCATTTTAATTTCTAATAACATGCAATTAATTTTTCAGTTGACTAAAGGTTCTGAAGAATTTTTATTCTCTCACACGAAATGTCCATTTTTAATTTGCTTATCAAACCCATAGATTTTCCACTGAGTTAGTTTGTGCAATGTGGTTGCTAGGCAACCAAAATAATTTTTCCTATCTTAGTTCAGCAAAGAAAGATATAAGTTTACCAGCCTGAACCCTGCTGGAGCTTTTGTAGTTTAATTAAGTCTCTAGCGTTTATAATCCCTTGTCACTCATCTCTCTCCACAGTCATTTTTTTTTCATTGGAGTTTCATGGAGATGGGAACAGATGTAGCAGTTCTCAGAGTGTGTCGTTTAAGCACAAGCCAGTAACAAATTACCTGGATTCATAACTTAGGAGGGAGCAGTGTAAACATATAGAACTCTTAAATAGTTTTTTATTTGATGAAACAATACATCATAAATCAGTAAAGTCGGCTTCAAAAGTCAAACATGGAACACTTATTGGTTTTAGTGTCCTCAGTGTTCAGGCACTTCTAGATTGATAGAATACTTAAGAAAAACTACAATGGCTAATGTTTTCCATGAATACTATTTTACCTTCCCCCCACAGCTTATTATTTCCTATTAAAATAGGACACATTCCATATTTAGAAGTTTTTGATTGAGTAATCTCAAAAAATTTTACTCACGAGATCTTGTTGTTTCTATCAGAAGTGAAATGTTTACATCCAGACGTTCCCAATGCAGTAATCATGAATATAGTTTTAAAAACACAAGATTTAACATATTCAGTGAGTCATAAATTATATATAGCTTTTTCAAACTGGAAGAGGAAGATGAGTCGGACAAGCATATGACTGTATTCCACTTAAGATTAGGGCAGTTAAGAAGCAAGATAAGAACTAGCACATCATAATGGCTGTTCCCAAAATGATGAGAAGAAATCACTCTAGGAAAGGTAAGACAGTACCAGAAAAAAAAAAATTACTAGGGTGAATAATAGCACTGTTTCAAAGGGTTCTTCAGCTCACGTATTATTTTTCAGCAGAATGATAGATTTGCATGCCAATTCAGTGTTTTCTAGACACACAAGTTCTGCAGTAACTGTAACAGCAGACTTGAGCTTCAAGAGTCCCCAAAAAACAAGTTTTGGTTAAAATAACAGATTCCCTAACTGATGAACATATGTAATTCTTTAAATGTTGGGTACAAAAAAAGGTGGAGTTTTTATTATCACCACAGCAATTTTCAATTTCAACAACTAAAGCTGGAAACAGCTCAACTTTCAGAATGGCTGACAAAAAAAAATTTCCAATTAGATTCCAAATAAAGTCTTCCTTTCCATTCTGCACATCTTTTTTAAATTCAAGACTATCATATTAAAAACCCCAAAATCCTGATAGTACAGTGGTAACTAGAGCTCAGTAGGATTTAAACAAGGTTCCACAGGGATTAGGTAAGGGAAGAACCGAATCAAAAGTATGCCACTTCTAAAGAAAGAGTTTTAGTGTGAAACAGAATATACAGCTCTACTATAAAAAGATGTGCCACTAGTTATTTCAACATCTTTGAAGAACTAATTTGGTGTGTGACAAAGACAGGGTTAAGTGAAAGCAGTACCTGCCAAAGGACCTAATATACCAGCTTTGGTGGCTATGATGTCCAAAATGTGTATGTCAGAGGCAAGAAGAATCTAGGGTCATTACAGACAAAGATAACGGACAGTGGCAGGCAGTAGTTAAGGATGCCAAAGGATCCATTACCACAGAGAGCTTGTGCTCTCTGTGAAGAATAAAATAATTAGGGCTCTCTACTGGGAGACAGAACAGCACTACTTTTTCCATACATGACATACGAATCCAGTCACACTAAAATAAGACCTCCAAGATTGCTCTGAACCATTGTCCAAAAGTAAGCCAGAATGGACTATTGTGAAAAAGGATACTGCTGGAACACAGAACTTTACTGTCCTGTCTGCTATGCCGAAATGAGCAGAGGAACATCTGGCATCTTTACACTAGCAAGGCATTTTGTACCATCTTGGAAAAAAAAAACAAAATCCACCAAAACAACCACCAAAAAAACCAAACACAGGCAGCTTTGTCTGCATTGCTGCAAGCTGCAAGAACATTTTAGACCTGAGCTCACTGTTTTCTGCAGCAGTGATGTGAGCATTACTTTGATACTCAGATGGGTGTTTTTAGTAACTTCAAGACACACATCATAGTGAAAACCATCTTAAATATTTAGGTACCTTTTTTTCTGACCTACCTGTAGCATGGGAAACTGCAAGTAACTATAACAACACTGCAACCATAGAAGCTACCTCTGATTTTTCATTTTCATTACACAGCCATGCACAGCATTACTCTGTTGCGTTGGTGTAGCATGTGTACTCCATTTCTGCTCATTCAGTTGAGTCAACCTTTTCAAAACACTGAGGTGCACCTTCCTCCTTTAAGCCAGCAGAAATACAGTGAAAGCTAAAGCACGATGCAAAGAGAAGAAAGGGGGTTTTTTGAGGTCACATTCAGGCCTTCACGTTTATTCAGGCAATTACCCTGATTTCCAGCTATGAATAAGCACATGTGTATTTTAGTATGGGTCAGACTCATGGCATGAATAGAGATAATTACTTAATATTTGTACATCTGAAAATTGTCAATAATTATGCAATGGGCCAGATCCTATTCTAAATGACTGAAAACTGAAAGTCTGAATTACAAAAGGGAAAGAAAATTAGACTTCCATTTAGGTTTTCTTCAAATATCCTGGAGCTATTATCTGGTGCCAGGTGAAAAACTAGCAGAGTTTCCGAACAGTTTGCGCTGCTGTGAAGCCTTCAGATAACAACATTGTCCCTACACCACAAAAATGGTGAAGGGAGGGATACTCACAGTGCTGGCAAAGGTACTTAGAGAGAAAAGGAGTGGAGCAGCAGAAGCAGAAACCTCTTCAGAGTAGTAGCATCCTAGGAGAGTCCTTGACCAGAAGGGCAAAGCCAGGACAGATGTACCCAGCTGCCTGCTAAAGTCATCAGTGTCATTCCTTGTTCCTTTGATGTCTGCAGGCAACCAAAATGCCACATGTAGTTTGGCAAAAGGAGAGCTTCTAAGGCTCCATTCCCACTCAGTTCACCTGTGCTAGAACAACCGTAATATAGCAACAAACAATGTGAACACAAGACTTAGTACAAGCAGAAGCTTAAAAAAAATGCAGCCGGAAAAGAGGGCCCCGGACATTACAAGGAGTTCATAATACAGACATATAGAAAAAGACTGCCTTTAATTTTTTTTTTCTTAGACACATTTCCACAGTAATGTCACATATTTTACAATAATATCTCACTAGAAGAATAACAGGAAAAAAATTGCATTTAAGACAACTGAAAGTGTCCAGTTACTGATCTGCCATTTTTTGGAAAGACAGCTATCTGAAACACCTTCTTTTTTTCCCTACTATTTGCAGAAAGAAGAAAAAACAAATGTGAACAAGGACCTCATTTTACAGTGTGCTATACAAAGATAAATAAACAGTTTTTGGCAGTTCTTGGAACACATTGGGCCATTTAGAACTGCAGGAAAACATTAAACAATAAAGGGAAAGGACAAAACTCCAGAGGCACATAATTGCCTATTTTAAGGCAGGGTATAAGTAATGATTAAAAAGTGTCATTAAAATGTGGGCAAATTATTTGCCATAAATAATATCACCAACAAATTAACTTTCATCTCTAATAAGCTGACCAACCAAATTAGCCACATTTTTTAATGAAATCATCTGCAGCAACCACAACAGCAGCTTTATTTCATAATTTTTTTTTGTAAGAAGGATCTTTCTATTAATTCAGTCTCTTGGGTTTCTGGGGAAAAAAACCACAACAACCCAACAACAACAAAAAACAATCACACCAACAAAACCAACCAAACACACAAGGATAAAAAATTTTAAAAGTGTGTAATCAGCCATATAGAAATCTCTGTCTGTAAATTTGAACCTTGACAAAAATCACATAATTCTTAAGTCTAAATTACCTCTTGAAGATATTGACTCAAGTAGAGTCAGAAATATACCAAGCTTAGTTTTATTAAACAGAATGGAAAATTTAAGAATTAAATGTCATGATAAAGAAACCAAACAACTTGTATTCCTGAAATAACTAGCACAGGACAGATTTTGGCAGCAAGGGCATCGCTTGTATTTTAAAACTTATCTGAAGCTGTTTTAAAAATAACTGGTCTGTCAACTTGAGTCAATCATTTTATTTTTTAAATCCTCTAATACTCTGTAGCATTTCTCTCCAAGGAATGTTTCCGGTGTGCTGTCATGTCATATTAGGGAATTGATATAGAGATTGTATATATTGGTGAAATCATTAAATTCAATCTTTATCCCAACAGATAGTGCAGCAAATCTGAGGTTGGTGTCAAACTCCTATGTAAATTTTAAAATACTTCAATGAATTTTTATGTGATATTTTGTTGGTTTCAACACAAAATCTTCATGATGATGGCTTTTCAGAGAGCAAAATTACCTTTTTTTGTCAATGTGAAAGTTACCACTGTTGTAACATACTTAAATAAAACACCTTACTGAATATCTCCAAATATTATCTTTATTGATATTTTTACTGTTCATTTTATCTCTTTTTCAAAGCCATACTAGAAGTATGGCTTTCTCAGAGGGTCCCATATCTACTCCTTAGCTTGCCTAGCATAAACTTAACAGAGATTTTGATTAAATCACCAAATATCTATTTTATTTCTCTGCATCGTGCTTCATTCCTCTGGAATTTGGGAGTCCAGGATTATTTCCTGTTCACACTTTCTTCTCTCATCTTCCACAGTATTTTGGAAAGGAGAAATGTAACCTTTTCTGTCACAGGCTTAGTTATCTCCTTTTGACTAGTTCAGATCTGTTAGGATTTTCTCCTGAAGAAAACTGCCTTTCTACTTCTTTCCACTACCCAACCTACTAATTTTGTGCTTTTAATTTTTCCATGTCCAAAATGGGGGCTAAAGAATATAATTAGTATCGGCTAGCTATTCTGCTGCAGTGAAAATTAATTCTTCTAACTATTTTCTGTGTGTTCATCTCCGTGTCTGCAGTCATTTCATTCCTGTTCATCTGGAAATATATGACCCAGTCATGACAGGCTGTGGTTCACATCACATATGTAAGGAATTTCTTCGGCAAGAACGTTAAAAGTATTTCATCGATCTATTACAGATACTTCCCTAAAGTAGAGCATTGCATTTCAGTACAGTGTATATTATGATACTGATATTCCTCTACACTCTTTGTTTCTTATTCCACAAAATACAAGTATTTCAGATCAGGAAAAAAACATCAAATCATTATATCCTTAAAATTTTGTTATTCATAATTCATAACTTATCTAAATATTTTATTAATGACATGGATTAAATTGTATCCTCTATTAAACATGGATTTAAACAACTGTGTAAGAACTGATTAATGGCTGTTTTGATGCCATTTAAATACATCCCCTATCTCTCCAGTAAATGCATATAAGAATGGTTAAAATGTGAATGACACATGATTTTAATGTTCTCAGTATATATTGAGGTATCTACGCTTCCTAAACACGCTACTATAAAACATCTTAAAAAACTATAAGCATTATCAACTAAATCTAATATTTCTTAGATTATGATTTTTCCAAATAACAGGATGCACACAGATTTAAAATAAACACCATAGCTCTGGGAGATGCATTCAAAAACCCCACAAAATAGCTTTAAAATAAGAGAAACAAATTAGCAATAGTAACATTTGAGTTCATTGGAGCCATTTTCAGATTATAAAGAAATTCTACTCTACATGTTTTCCCTATCCTGTAATGACAAATACTAAAATTTTCTTGCTTTTTTAACAAAGCCATGTTACAAAAAGGTGAAAGACCAACATTAGAAAAATATTAATTAATTAAAAGAAAAAGAGATTCATTTTTTGTCAATATAGCATATGACGTGCATGTATCAAAAACCAGGCGATTGTTGCCACAGACATGGAACAAGCAGTGTGCAATGTAAATATATGCAGTGTCCAGTAGGAAGTTGTAGCAAGAGCCAGAATGTTGCTTTTAGTTGAGATTCCAGAATTTCTGGAACAGTACCATCATTCTTGCAATAACCTACAGTGCATAGTGTAAAAGCTGAAAGAGATTTTCCAGCTTTTTCACTCCTTTTGAAAGATCTTAGGTCTGAAGGAACAATTTTGTCTTCTGCTGAGAGGCACTAAGCATGCTTAACGCCTATGACACATCATTCTCACTCAGGGAGGAGGGAAGGTGGTGTCCTTTGTCTTTATTCTTCATTGCAACCACTTTGTGTTTAGAAAAGAAGGGGAGGTTAAGGAATGATGAAGGTAGAAAAGGAGATGTATAATTACAGCCTGCAAAATATCTCCACTATTTTCCTCTGTGACTGAATTAAGACTCGGAATTCAGGAGGTAGAAAGACACTCTAAATCTTTTGAAACAAAGATTACGCAAACTAATGCTCAATATTAGTTAATGAACACTATCTAAACAGCTTTACACATACACACACAGAGGACCTAAGAAGGGATACTGATTTACAAGAGAGAGAGAAGATTTTTCTGTTTAAACAAATTATTGAGGATCAATAAGTAGTTGTTCTTAATTTCTGTCAGTAACATTTCATAGCAAATACTATGAAGTGTAACCCCTCCTGCTAGTGTAGCAGTTCCACATGTAAAATGTTTATCAGAAACGTATGCCTGAGGGCTAGTAGCAATAGATTGGACTGTGAACTATATAAGCATTCTCTAATAAGCGAAGAGATCTCAAATTAAACAATTCAGCTTGTTACCACTCTCAGTTTCAATGCTCTATTTGAAATCTTTACAGTTTATTCATGCATTAAAAGGGAGAAATTAAGCCCTGCTAGGTTCAAGAAATAAGACTTTCAGGTGTGAAGTTTTAAGCAATAGGAAAGATTAATTGCCTTGCTTAGCCTAAGTTACATTTGGTGTCAAATTTTCAACTTTTAAAAATTATTTTCAAATACGAAGACGCAGTTGTATTCAGAATCACTCTACTCACTTTATATATATATATATATATCAGATTTACCTGCTTCTGAAATGCTAATTTGTGTACTTGTACGTATGCGTGCATTTATTTTCAACTCTAAGAAAATTAAATGAGGCATAAGTCACCAATTCTTCACAGACATTCAAAGATATATATGCTATTATGTCTGTGAAAAAACATGCACGATTTATAACAACTCCTTTCCTGCTAACTTATTATACAATATTAACAAAGTATGCATGCAGACAAAACAAAGCAGAATAAGCCAGCCCTTACAGCAGAACAGTGCTGCTGCTATCTACAATTTCATACTTCAGCAGTTAACTTACCTGAATTGAGACACCAGACCAACACAGGGGTGGCTAAGAAAGGCTTTGTTTGAAGTTGATAATAGCGAGATACTAGATGACAACTCTGTTCTATTACCTGCTATCCAGCAATCCAAACTAATTTCTGTGCCACTTTGCATTCAGCCCTCTGTATCTTCATATAGCAAGACAAAACAACTCTTTCAATGCACACATCAACCCCACCAGTAAAATAAGTGCTCTACCTTGTCTTCTGTGATTACTTATTTAAAAATGTGACTGGTTAAAACTTCAGATTCAACTGTGCCTGCTTCAACAAACCATTGTTTCACATTTCCTTTTCAAAAGGTTCTGCTTCCTATTAAGCATCAGGAGCATAGCTGCTGTATGCCCTTTCAAACAGGTCAGAGCTACCTTTGACTTTTCACTGAAAGGTTATCAGAATGCAGAATATGCCAAGAAAGTTCAATTCCACAGGCAAAAGAAAACCCTCTAAATTGCAGAATTTACATAACTACATAAAAATTTACATACCAATTTTTGCACTTGTAATTGATTTATATAACTATGTAGCTCCACAAAGATAGAAATCCCATATTCACATTCAAAGTGTTTCCTACACATATAAGTCTCTCCAGCACATTACCAGCTATCAAAGGACTAAGTGCAAAACAACTTCTAAACCAGAAAAGCCTTGGCTAGCTTGTGGTAGAGCTTCAAAAGAAGATTTCCTCTATTTTAAGGAGGTAACAAAGAAAAGGAAATACTTAGACCCTAAAAACCTTAAATTATCATTTGATTCAGTAATTGAAATTGGATTCAATTTTCCTTAAAAATTATTGTTATACAAAGACGTTCTTACTGTTTTAGTGAACATACAAAAAATATTTTAAGAAAATGGCAAACATGTCTTATTCTGCAATCCTCAGTACTTTCCTGATGTGTTGTCATGGGTTAGCAAGCATAGTTCCAGAAGTGATGTTCTTGCAAAGGGGTGCTTACAGCTTCCTCTGTGACGTAACAGAACCTATCAGCTGGCCAGTTTGAATATGGACAATTCTTTAAGCCACTTAAATTCTGACCGCCTCTGTGATACACATTTAAGAATAGACAAACCCTGGGCAGAGCCTCTCTCTTGTTTCCGGTGCTGGGACAGGTGGCTGCGGGCCCCATGGGGGGGCCAGTGGGCCCAGCCCAGACCCTGCTCGGGCCAGGCCGGGCTGGGCCACGGCCATCCTGGAGCCAGTGGGCCCTGTTCCACCCATGGGACACCCCCCACAGCCCTGCTGTGGGCAGCCGGAGCGGCTCAGCTCCCCCTCTCTATTGTGGCCAAGATTCAGCTGAAGCTGCCCTGCTGTCCAGCAAAAGATCATGGGACCAACAGCGATAAGTGAAATTCCAGCTGCAATGACTAGGTGAGATTAACCCTTTTATTGCTGTGAAGAGCTGAAAACCTGAGGGAGAAGAAAGAGGAGATGATTAAAGCTGAAATTCTGTTGTAAAGCTATGATGTATCAGAGTACCTGTTGTAATTTCATGAAGGCATGGGCGGTGGAGTGTTCAACTTGTACTTGTGTGTAGATACAAAAATGCTGCTAGCAAGGATCTTCTTGCTAGTTTCTAAGTCTGTGAGAGACTTTTCTCTCTCACAGAAGAGGTAGCAGGGAATGTAAACAACCAAGTCACCTGCAACCTTGAAAAGTCTTGTTTATGTTATAGTAGAAAAATATTTTGACAATGGATGTTTTAGGATTTTAGCCAATCACCCCAAGGGGTGCTGGTCCTTTGTCCAATTAGACTATGAAGAAAAAAGTCTACAAAAGAGTTTGTAAAATAATTAAATAAATCAATCTTGCTGCACAATTCCTGCCTGCTGGATCTTCTCCTCCTCCTCCTCCCCCCTATGGCTGCGGGACACGGTGATATACCCTAGGAACCAGGCCTGCAGTAATACTTGTGAGCAAAAGCACCTGCACTGAGATAGGCAGATGCTGACGCAGCTGTAATTTCATGAGAAGTTTGAACAGGGAGAGATGGAAGTGATGAGGACTTTTGCTCCAAATGGAAAAGGAGAAAACCTCAGTTCCTAGAGATGCTCCCAGAGATAGTCCCAGAGACGAAGTTGGGAAGGACTCTTTGCTCCCAGGGAAGGAGAAGGGCCTCTGTTCTTAGAGATTAAATGCTCCCAGAGATGGGTGAAGAGAACTTTTATTTCTGAACAGCTCAACCTTAAATTTCTACCCCAGTAATTCAAGAGTGGACCCTCGAAAGCAGTTGTGGGAAAAGCTGCAAGTCGGGGGAAGGGACTCACACGCGAGCAGAGAACCAACCCGGGCGGCTGTCTCGTTGTGATAATGTTTTCATAGCATGGACAAGAGAGACTCCTTTTCCTAAATGGACTGAACAAGGTTATTATGGAAGTGGTAAACAGACTGAACATCTCAAGGGTTGTCTTTTTACATTGTCAGTGGGAGAAGGGAGGAAGGTGGGAGGAGGAGAAGTGTTCTGAAGTTGTGGTATGATTTTTTTTTACCTTCTTTTAGGTGTGTTAATAAACTTCTTTATATTCTTTCAAGTTTGGTGCCTGCTTTGCGTTTCTCCTAATTCTTATCTCACAGAAGGTAAACAGTAATGAATATTTTGGACCAAACCACTACATGTGTCTGAACTTTTTAACTGAGTTCCTTTGTCATTTCATAAGATCTGTAAAATTAAACACCCAGACTGAGGAACACACAAAACTGCTAACTCTTCTGGGTTCTCCCATTTGTCTGAGCAAGAATTTTAATTCTGAAATGTAAACAAAGTCCACCTCAAAGCAAGTTTTCATAAACAGAAAAAAAAGGATTTAATTATATTAAAATCAGAATCTAGATCTGAGCAGCCCATATTTTCAAAGCTAGGTAAGTTTTCAAAACCATGTCATCAGACAGGTGTTGAAAAATATGGTTTTGATTTAGACTGAAAGAATTCCTTAATTTTTGGCAAACCATTATTGAACACTTAAGATTTACAAAGCACTTTTGCCTATCAAAGTCATCTTGGCAATTTGAATTGCCTAAATACATAAAAAAGGTGTTGTTGTCTTCCAAACCTGAATACAAACCACAAAAAAGTAACAGATATTCTCGATGAAAAGACAAGACAAGATGAAAAGAAAAGAAAAAAAAAGGAAAAAAAAAAAGGGAAGGGAAGGGAAGGGAAGGGAAGGGAAGGGAAGGGAAGGGAAGGGAAGGGAAGGGAAGGGAAGGGAAGGGAAGGGAAGGGAAGGGAAGGGAAGGGAAGGGAAGGGAAGGGAAGGGAAGGGAAGGGAAGGGAAGGGAAGGGAAGGGAAGGGAAGGGAAGGGAAGGGAAGGGAAGGGAAGGGAAGGGAAGGGAAGGGAAGGGAAGGGAAGGGAAGGGAAGGGAAGGGAAGGGAAGGGAAGGGAAGGGAAGGGAAGGGAAGGGAAGGGAAGGGAAGGGAAGGGAAGGGAAGGGAAAAAAACAAAACAAAAAAACTCAGTTTATTTGCTACTTCTGCCAGACACTGTTAGCTTTCTACTGCTAACAATAGCAGCTATCTACTAGTAATATCTACATACAGACTGGAGAATGACTGTGGAAAGCAGCACCACAGAAAAGGACCTGGGGATCCTGGTCATTGGCGAGTTGAACATGAGTCAGCAGTGCCCTGGCAGCCAGGAGGGCCAGCCCTGTCCTGGGGTGCATCAGGCACAGCATCGCCAGCCGGGCAAGGGAGAGGATTGTCCCACTCTGCTCTGCACTGGGGCGGCCTCACCTCGAGTGCTGGGGGCAGCTTTGGGTGCTGCAATGTAAGTAAGACTTAAAACTGTAAAAAATATATAAAGCTATTAGAGAGCATCCAAAGCAGGGCTACAAAGATGGTGAAGGGCCTTGAGGGGAAGTTGTATGAGGAGCAGCTGAGGGCACTTGGTCTGATCAGCCTGGAGAAGACTGAGGGGTGACCCCACTGCAGTCACAACTTCCCCATGAGGAGGAGGTGCAGGCACTGATCTCTTCTCTGTGGTGACCATTGGCAAGACCCTAGGGAATGGCCTAAAGTTGTGTCAGGGGAGGTTTAGGTTGGATATTAGAAAAAGGTTCTTCACCCAGAGGGTGGTTGGGCACTGTAACAGGCTCCCCAGGGAAGTGGTCACAGCACCAAGCCTGACAGAGTTCAAGAAGCATTTAAATATTCCTCTCAGGCGCAGGGTGGGATTCCTGGGGCTGTGCTGTGAAGGGCCAGGAGCTGGACTTTGACATTCCAGTAGGTCCCTTCCAACTCAGAATATTCTATGATTCTATTATTTTTTCAACTCTTAAATACATCAAAAAGAAGTAGTAAAGTTGTACATGCAGTTTGGGAGGAGACAAGGGAGGGGAACTAGATACTGATAGTTCATATTCTAAACAATATTGAAGGCAGGTTTCAAACTACAGAGTATTGTAGATGCTCTCATCGAAATACATCAAGAGTTTTAGTCAGTGTTTGAACCACATAACTTCATGTGATAATACGTTATTTGTACTGATAACAAAAGGCTGCCTCTCTCTCCCTCTTTTCTGCCTCCATGCTATGTGTAAGGACTGCAGAAGTAGTATTTTATCAACTGTATATTTAAATCATCAAAACTGTTTTGAATAATGAAAAAATCATGAGACATCTGGACTGTTTTGAAATAGTCTTACAGAAGGTGATCTAAGCAAATGGCTCTGCAATTCACAATCAAAGTAGACCTGCTGGGCTTGGCAGACTTCTCCCTCCTTACCCTTTCCATGTCATGAGTGATACATTGGTTTTGCTGAAGAACTCAACCCTGATCCTTCCTTTTGATCAATTGTTCAGTTTATTGACCCTTAAACTGAAATAACAACAGAGACTTGTCTAGTACACCCTTCACCAAAAAAAAATTATATCCTGAAATCATTCCAAGAAACAATATTAAACATGCAAATAAAATGAAAGAATGTAATAGCTTTGAAAATGTTTATGGGAAAGTATTCCAGGTAGTTTCTATTGATGATAGATAACCAAAATTCTTTTAACACAACAATTTAGAAACTCTAACAGGAATGTACACATGGGATTTCTGTTCTGAATAATACAGTAATACTATTCTGAGAGGTAAAACATAACCACAGTTTTGAAGATTTGGAACACACTCAATGAAAATAAGGGTAAACAAACTTATGCTGCTTTAAAATGCTTTTTTTATTTTCTTTTTCTGCCTTGAACCCCAGCAGGAATCACCGAGTCAAGATCAGACTTTCAATGCACTTTCAAATATCTCATTGGAATATACTGCTCTCTGTCCTGCTGTTTGAAGTATGAAGTGACTTCATGTTAACTGATGTATGACTCAACAGGAGTTTTTGTGTGTGATCTGGCTTTGACTTAAAAATTACAACCTCACACGTTTTCTCTCCGTGGATGATGCCAAAGATCGTTTCATCTATTTAAGAAAGATCTTTTGGTTATTAATAGAAGAAGTATTGCATATTTTGGTCTTATGAGTGTTACAAAAATTAAAAGTGTAGTCAATTATCTTACTTCTGCGGTCTGAATGTCCCCCTGGAAAAATGGTGTAAAACTTCATGTAAACATCAAGACTGAATTTGTTTAAAGCATTTTACTCTTACACTTTCCTCATTATGACAATAGATAGTACAGACATAAAGGGGGGAATAGGGTACAAATAAGATCAGTGAGAGACAAATTTTCTCCACATATATTCCAAAAGAAATACAATTTCAGGAGGAAAAAGGAATGAAAAGGAAGACAGGGAAACTGAAACTTTAGTAATATATACAGTTGACGTCACTGACGAACAGAAAATACAAAATGAACCTGAAGGAATATGTTTTATAAAGAAGTTCCTGAAGCCCTCTCTTCTCCAGGCAGAAGAGGTGTGCAACTGAGGAAACAAGTTTGAATGCTTGGGATGTGTGTCACTGTGTGCTGCAGGAACTGTACTGCAGCCAACAGCACTGTCAGTGCCACGGCTGGTCTAACCCACTGAGGATTTTTAATAGACATAAAGGAAAATAGGAGGCATGAGGGAAATTAATTATAGGTTTGTCTTATTAATAACATTCCTCAAGGTTTGACAAAGTGAAGGGAGTTTTCTTTTCATTACTTGGCATTAATAATGAGTACACATTCACCAATTTTTTCCAGAAGTGTAGTACATCTGTGATTACTTCTCCAAGGACTTCCTTTCACAGGTTGAGCTAGGCAAAGGAGGTTCTTCTCCTTTTACTTATTTTCCCCTCTAGTGAGAACTGAGGGTGCCAAGCATATACAAGTAAAAAATTCAAATAAAGACCAGTGCAGATCAGTTGAAAAAATATTAAATCTGAAACATCTTGTATCCCAAAAGTAAACTTTAAATTGCTTTCCATAATGACTTCTGAAATTCTGTTTCATTTGCTGTAGCATTTTTAACACCAGAAGTTTAGACAGTTTTTGAAAAATATTTCAATCAGTTGTGATTTTGGTTCCAGTTTAGTATAAAAAAAGATTCATTTTGATGCTTAACATATTCATAGAATGGTTAATCATTCATTAATTTAGCTCTGTAGTAAGTCAGTGATTATCTAGGAATGTAAATACTATCCATTGCTTAATACACAAACAGAATTTCATAGTAGGTATTAAAAGTGGCATACAAACCTGAACTAAAAACTGGTCAAAATTGTTAAGTTCAAGGAAAATAGGAGCAGAAACACAGGGAAGACACAGACCCATTACTAAACAAGGCAGAGAAACTAGTTATTAATAATGTGACAAGGCAGAGGTTTCTGACATTTTCTTTTCCATTGTTTTTAGTGGCATAGCTGGAATCCACAAGATCAAGTAGATAAGACAGCACATGTCAACCCACCAGTAGTGGAAGAAGGGCTGGTCTGCAGCTTCTTACAAGGTCTTAGCCCACATAAACCTATGGGCCCAGAGGAAATGCACCCCAGTGAGTTAGGAGAAGTGACTGACCCTGTTGCAGACCCACTGACTGTAATATCTGAACAGTGTTGAAGCCCCGGGCATGTCCCTGATGACTGGAAGAGTGTGACTGTCAAGTTCTGCAGCTGGGTCAGAAAAACCAAAGAGCCCAGTGCAGGCTGGGGTGTGTGTGGCTGGGGAGAAGCCTTGCTGTAAGGCACCTGGGTGTGTTGGTGGACAAAATTTGAACATAAATCAGCACAGTTCTGCTGCAGCAACAAAGGCAAATTGGATCCTGGGCTGCATCCTCAGGGGCATTGCTAGCACTGGTAGACATGTAGTCAACCCAACCAGCTTTTCAGGCTGCACCTGAAGTATCATGTCCAGTTCTGGTCTCCACATTTAAAGAATTATGTGGACAGACAAGAGACAGTCCAAAGGAGGGTGACCGAGATGGGGCTAGAGAACTATCCCTGTGAGGAAAGACTGAAGGATTTAGGTCTTATGTCCTTGAAGAAGAAAAGGTTTGGGGGTGCTTTTCATGTTATTTGAGTATTTAAAGGGCAACTACAAAGAGCATAGAGACCCTCTCATTGCAAGGAGCCACATGGAGAAGACAAGGGATTACAGGTACAAGTTGCACCAGGAGAGTTTTCATCTCAACATAAGAAAGAAATTTTTACGGTTAGAATAATCATCCACAGAGACAACTTTTCCAGGGGCATGGTAGAGCCCCCATAGCTGGAGGTTTTCAAGATACAATTAGACAGAGTGAAAGATAATCTCATTTTCTATGAAATCTGGAATTATTTTCAATAAGAAAATTACAAGATCCTGCTGTTACTGCATGCTTCTTGCATTAACAAGTGCCCGAATTACTGCAGATCATTAAGAGGATTTACAGGATTTACTTTATTAAAAGGTGAATGTGCAGGAGTCTTTATGCATTTTCTCAGATGTTTTGTAATTTGGTTTGATGCTATACTTACTATAAATATTTATAGGAATAGTAGAACAATAGAAGCTTGAAAACAGAACTGTAAATTTTATATCCATCTATTTCTATAGTAAAATACATGTAGCACTCTACGTTCCACTGATTTTTATAAGGAAATAGTAACTCTAGCACATTTAGTCAATATTAACTCCATTTTAATCTGTTGCCCCATCATCACAATAGGACACAAAAAAATGTACCTGCTGCCACAATGTTTCAACTGATTTAAAATAAGTCAGTCAGTAACACACAGAATATTGTGCAGTGGAGTCATCATCACAGAAGGACACTTTGCAAAAAAGTCCTTCACATTACAAATCCATTTTGCTATTCTTAGTCTTTGATCCTGTTTGCCACACTGGTGAGGCTGTCACAGCTCCTCAGCTCCAGCCACACCATCCATACATGAATAGATATGAGTAGCTGTGATTTCACCCTAGAGTGCACATTTTAGTTCTATACTGAAAACAGTGTATTACAATTGTTTTGATACTGGTACAGTAGTGGACCTCACCACGTCATGCCAGGTGGTTTAATCCTCTACCAGACACTGATAGACTTTTGTTGCCCTTCTAGGTCTCTCTCCAACTGCAAATCAGAGCAACTCTGTGCCCCTCTCATGTACCAAAGAGACCTATCATTTCTTCCCCTTTCCATAAAATTTCAGACCTGTAAGTGTTTTAGGGTTATTTCATGTCAATCCCAGTCCTAATGTGAGGATTCAGTGCCAAGCTGACACTATGAAATCTTCAGTGCATAGCTGTTTCAATCTTCCCCACCAGATCAGGAGGTCAGAGAGTATACAACACATATTTTAAAAGACTGCTTATTCACCACCGGAAAAAGAAGGCTCAGAAGGTTGTCTACAGATAGGCTTGTTGTAGTAGCAGCATTAACAAAGAAGAGATTTTAAATATAAATTCCATATTGGCACAAAAACAAGATGGCATTTAAAATATACAGGCTGCTAAGCAAAGAAATTTTCTAAACATCTGGAAAGTAAAAAATGAGATCATACCTATGGTTACAAAAAAAGGAGAAGAGAAAAAATGGAATGGTAAGATGAACAGTTTGATATAATCATGTAAATTTATCTTCTCTGCTTGCCATACAGATGCATGCCTAAAATTTTAACAGGCTGGAATTAATCCATCACTTTTTAAAATTTAATACTTAGAGATACTAAGACTGGTATATCCACATTTCATCTAAAAATGAAGTCCACATGACAGTCACAACTGAAATAACAAACACTGTAAGAGTAGGTGCTAGGGTAGAATGAATAGCAGGTGGCCATGGAGTAGGCAATTCTTCATTTCTATATAAGATGTGAATGGTGTATAAAAGCAAACATAGATCTAAATTATTTATCCTAACCACTTTTTAGAAACAGCAAATAACTTTGGAAAACATACTGAGTATGACAAAATTAATATGATTTTTTATTCTCAACAGACAGATTTTTTTGTTTCAAAGGACAGAATTCTGAAAGAAATTCTACAAGAAAGAAGTGAGGTTGAGGCTTTTGCTGGAGAAAACAAGTCACCGGAAAGTCGAGGTACTGTTTCTGACAGGATTGCCTACCCAGTGGATGTGGAAGAAAGGAAAAGAAATACATAAAGCCTTCAAAAGAGCCTGGCTTTACTCATACTCATGTAATACAAAAAGCTATTCCAAGACCTTTTGTATATTTTAACTTTCTGTCATGGCAGAAATACCTTATCTACTTTATGCTTCTATTCCCAGCCAATCCCATTCTGAAATCACAAGGACAACAGCAGAACATCTTCCAGGAATATAATTTCTATACAGATAAGAGAGTGAACAATTTTTGATGAAGGTTATGAAGAAACATCATAGACCAGATGATTCCATGCAAGTGTCCGGTAGCAGGCATGAATACTGTGGTCCTTGTGCATATCCAGTTTGTCATCCTGCTATGGGCCTCCAGTCTCTAGTAATCAGTGGCAGATTGTTACTGCACCCCATAATGAAATAAAAGCTCTCCCCAAAGAGATAAGGAAAGGATCTACCATTCAAGGCTGTTGACATGAAGTGCCATCCACTGAGTCAAGTGGCTTCTTGGGTTGCTTTGGCTTGGGTTTTTTGTTTGATTGAGGGGTTTTTTGTTATTGGGGGGTTTGGAGTTTGGGGTTTGGTGGTTTTGTTTGGCTTTTGTAGCTTTTTATTGCTTTTTGTTGCTTTTATTGCTGTTTGGTTCGTTCGGGTTTTATTGTTGTTTGGTTCATTCATTGGTTGGTTTCAGTTTTTTGTTGGGTTGCCTTGGTTGCTTTGTTTTTTAAACAACCAGCATAAACATCCCTTCACCAATACTGGAAAAACAAATCTTTTTATCATTCTGACGAGATGTGTGCTAACACTTTTCCTACTGATGCCTTAGGTTTTAATTTTCATATTTTTCAAATCCTGTACTGCCTAGTGTGTAACTCTGGGGTATCTTGTAGCCTGTTAATTTCTGCTGTCTCGTGCTAGGTAAACATAACAAAGCCTCTCCAGGCCAGCTCTCCAAGGACACCCAGTCCATCCTAGGCCCAAAAGTATAAACCAAAAGCCTCTGAGAGGGGGGCAAGTTGAAGGGAAATTACATCATTAAACTGAAGCTTTAATTGGAGAATTAACCCTGATATGCAAATGAACCAAACCTATAAAAGTGTGAAGAACTCGTGACCTGTCGTCCATCTTGGGGTCCATCTTGGCAACAGCCTCTGGCTCCCCAGGGGGTACATTTGAAGGCCTTTCAAATAAATACCTGCCTTTATTCCCTTACTCCTGTCTAGTCTCTGTTTTTAGGTGGCCTCTCAAGCAATCACTACTTAGTCATACCTATATACCAACTAAAGATGTAGGTTTTCTCATTTTAAGACCAGATTTACTCCACTGAAATTTGGAAACAATTTAATTGATTTGACTGAGTTTAAAACCCCTCTGATTTCAATGCTAGAGTAGTATGCCACTATTATTATGTTGAACCAGTTTTGTAAAATCAGGGGAACCTTAACAAACTGAAGAGGTGGGCCTGTACAAACCTCAAGAAGTTCAGCAAGGGCAAGCGCAAGATCCAGCACCTGGACTGGGGCAATCCCAAAAGCACAAGGACAGGCTGGGTGGGGAAGAGATTGAGACTAGCTCTCGGGAGAAAGATTTGGAGGTGTTCACGGGTGAGAAACTCAACATGACTTGGCTCACAGCCCAGAAAGCAAACCATGCCCTGGGCTGTATCAAAAGAGGAGTGAACAGCAGGTTGAGGGAGGTGATTCTCTCTGCTCTCATGAGCTCCCACATAGAGTCTGCATCCAGCTCTGGGGTATCCAACACAAGACATGTACTTGATAGAGCAAGTCCAGGAGAGGGGCACTAAGCTGACCAGGGGGCTGGAGCACCTCTCCTATGAAGACAGACTGAGAGAGTCTATTCAGCCTGGAGAAGAGAAGGCTCCAGGGAGATCTTAGAGCACCTTCCAGTACCTTAAGGGCACCTACAAGAAAGAAGAAGAGGGACTTTTAAAAAGGACATGTAGTGATAGGACAAGGGGGAATGGCCTTAAGCTGAAGGAGGGTAGGTTTAGATTTGACATTATGAAAATCTTTTACTGTGAAGGTGGTGAGGCACTGGAAGAGGTTGCCCAGAGCAGTTGTGGACTCCCCATGCCTTGGAGTGTTCAAGATCATGGTGGATGGGCCTCTCAGTAACCCGGTCTAAGGAAAGATGCCCCTGCCTACGGTAGGAGTCCGAACTAGATGATCTTTAAGGCCGCCTCCAACCCAAACCCTTCCACGATTCTCTTAAAATCACAGTTAGAGGATTTTAGAGGAAGTTCAACAGGATATATAATTTTAGGGACTGTACCACACTAACACACTTGTCTCTGCTTCCCTCTCTATTGTATTACCTTAGAGACCTCATTTCTCCTTGTAAGGTAAACTGGACAATTCTTAAATTGTAGTTTACTTTTAACATGCTTGATACTGTAGAAAAGATAGCAGCAGGAATTTCTGAGAACCACTAGACTCAAAAGCATGCTTTGCCTCCAGTCCTCTGTGCCTAATTTGTTTCAAGCTCACTGATTTTTGTTTAGATGGTAACTTAAGGATGCATCTGCCTCCTGAGAGGTGCAGTAATAGAGATTTAGAAAGAAAGATTCTGATTGTGTAGGGCTTCAAAGATTGAATGCTGTGTTTTCATTACACAAAAATTGAGTAGCACTAACAGTCCACCTGTTTTTCTTCAAAGTCTAATTCATTCCAAATAAAATAATTCCATTCTGAATTGCAAAATTAAATTTTTGCATATAGTTTATATTCCTATATCAGTAATTCTTCCCAAAATAGGTGAAGAAGATTCTCTTACGATTATACTTGCTCCTTGATTTAGGTTGGAAGAGAAATGAGAACACATCAGTAAGAGATAAATAAAGAAAAATGAGAACCCGGAATGAGAATGTTCTTCTTTTCCATGGCCTCGTCTCCCAAATGTCAAAAGTTGATTTCAAATTTATTGAGAGTTTTAAGTGCCCAGACCAACAATATTTGTAATCATTCAACAGTCAATAATTCTGTGAAACTGTGGTGTGAGTGGTTAAAGTCAATTGAAGCGCACTGAACAGCCACATGAATAAAAATTTAATTAAGCGACAACTACGTGTTTCACATACTGGCCACTGCTTACTATTTTGAAAACCACTTGGTTTACACTATACAGTATTTTGAACTCATAAGGGCAATATTGGAAACAACAGGATATTGAATGCCTCTGGAGAACCTGACTAAAGCTAGAAAGACTTTTATTTAGAAAATTAATCCGTATTTCCTAGCTGGTAAGTCAGTTCTATTTCTAGGTTTCCAAAGTTGCTGTTGAAGACAATTGTGCCGGTTTGGCCAAATTTAGAAATATATCCTCTGAGAGAAGGCAGGTCACCACCCCTCCCCTACCGGGTTCGGGAAAAAATAAATTTTCCTCAAAGAAAAGCGAAAGAGATAAAAACTATTTATTTAACAAACACACGGGGAAAGGAAAATAATGCTAAATAATAAAATCTCTCGCTGTGGAGAAAAAAACCTGGGAAAGTGTTAGAGTCCTCCCTTTGGTCTCCTTGGAGCTGGGGCTTGGCCCAAGGCCAGGCCCTCTGCGCCCGGTGGAAAGTCCTCCCAATGTGCTCTGATATTGAAGCAGTCCAGTGGAAAAGGGAGAAAATCCGAAATTCCAGGGAGGAAAAAAATTAAACTCTCGGTCTCTCTCCAGAGAAAAAGAAGCTGAACAACTGGCCAAAAGTTGACCTGGGAGCAGCAAGCCGGGTGCTTCCTCCCTCCCCTGCCGCAGCTGGGAAAAAAAAAAATTGCTACCTCTGTGTGACCTTGAACAAGCTGCAAACTGCTTTGAAAAAGTTTTGCTCAGTTTTTCCTTCTCCCTCTCAGGCTCAGTTTAGAGGCATAGAAAGGCACAGGAATTAATTCCTGGGCATAGGGCAGCGATATGGGATACACATCATAAAGTCAGCCCAAGATAACAGTTAATGTAGTACAAGGCATTTTTCTGAAGCGACTGATTTCAGCAACACGAAAGAAAACTCTACAGCAACTGTAATTCTGGGGTTAGGGTAGGGATGGAAGACTAGGATGCATCTTTACCATTCTGCTTGGTCTTCTTGTGATCCAAGGAATTGCAGCCATACATTAAACCCACTCCCAAATGCAAATCCATGCAGGATATCTACAGGTTTTCGTACATCAATAAAAGAAGGACATCAAACTATTAGAGTGTGTCCAGGGGAAGACTGATAAGGTGGAGAAAGGTCTCAAGGGTAAGACTTATGAGAAGCGTCTTATGTTTTAGAAAATTCATTAATTTCTTATTCTAAAATTGCTTTGCCAGTAAGTAAGCTTCCTATATCTTTAGTTTTCAAATACAAATTCCCTTTTACTCCAGAAGGTACCAGCCTGCAATGAAATTTTAATCATCTTGAAGAATAGCTATAGGAAAAATGGAAGGGAAAACGAAGGCAAAGTAAGAGAAGAAAGGTGTCAACATTTATTCAGACATTTATGTTATAATTGGCTGCAAGAACTGATGCCTTGAGGTGGCTACCTGAAAAGTGGCATCAGTACACTGTCTATCAGTACAGTCAAGATATTTACAAGACGGACCCTTTTCACATAATTTCCAGACTATTTGAATGAAGAAGAAATTATTAGTTATAAAGCCCAAAGATACACTTCTGGCATTCAGAAACATATTCATACTTCCTTTACCAAAGATACTGAATATAGGTAAGACATATAGGGAAAATTAAAATTATACTAAATGAAGTGATATTATCAGTAAAAATAGGGACAAAATCTCATGCATTCAACCCTTCAGGTCTTAAAAGACAACCTCAACTCATATATAGATTTGGAATAATTTCTCATGTTTAACTATTCTATCATTTCATTCACATGCTATTTTTCTGACGCTATCAATTGGTCATTCTGCAAGCCATGCCGCATCCTGAGATCATAACAATTAAGTTAATCATTACATAATGTCTTACTGGAATTTGTCACTTAACCCTTTCTCTGCATTTATGACTCTATTATTAATTGTCAGGATTTTTAATTTCCCCTTATTTATTATGTTATCTGTTTATGAGTTTAACTTGTTCACCTAATTAATAATCTTCTACTTTAAAAGCTTTATACATTGCTTCTCTTCAGTACTATTTCATGAATCCATTTTAAATATCATTGATCAATTATAATATTTTTCCCAGAGGACTTGATTACTGCAACACTGTCAGCTACAAACGTCTTTCCTTCCAGGCATTAACTTAATTTAATTATATTCTTATCTTTGAAACACCTTTTTTGTCCCAAATTTAGACCTTTCAGATTCTTGCATTATTCATTAACGCTATTCTTATTGAAAAAAACATTTCACACCCACAAGATTTGCTTCTACCAATCTCACTTGAAGTACTCCTCCACCAGATAGTCCTCAGCCCACCTCAGCTAATAAAGATTTTTTTCTTCTTTACTACGTTTCTGAACAAACATTACTTTTCCTTCCTGAATGATCTATTTCTGAGACATGAACTGGTAGCTTGTCAATCTATTTATTTTTTAAATTACATGCTTTTAAACCATGAAAATCTGTGCAGGATGTCTGCAGTTTTGGGACCATCAATACAAGAAGGACATCAAACCATTACAATGTGTCCAGGGGAGGACAGGCAAGGTGGAGAAAGGTCTCAAGGGCAAGACATATGACGAGTCTGAGGCCTCTTGGCTTGCTCTTTTTTCTTCAAAACCTTTTTAATTCTCAATTTTCTAAATGCGAGATAGCTATTAAACAATTTATTTCAGTGTGTCCTTGAAAAATGTTTTAGTTTGAACAAAACACTGATCTGGGGTAGAAATAAAAATCCAGGGATAGCAAGTCAGCAGATGTCCATGTAGTAAGAATAACAGAATTTTAAGTAAGCAAATTGCAAGTCTTCACCAACCAGCTCAGGCACAACAAGGCATTTTAAGGAAAAGGCACACCATTTTAAACCTTCAAACCATTGCATTATGTTTCTGTCTTTGACTTTTAAAGTGAAAAAAATACAAAAACAATTATTTGGCTTTGGAATGAGCTTCAGTGTTTGGGTTTTTTTTCTTTTTTTTTAAAATGCTAAACAGATTCTTGTTTATCCTTTTCTTTAGCCAATAAAAAATTCATATCTTCACAATGGTTTATGAATTAACTTACTGTTTACCATAAAAATTATCACTAGAACAATTCTAAAGTCATTAATAATAAAATTATGCCTTTATTGTCAGCATGACTGTTCCTCAAAACTTTTAAAGATTTTCCATGAAATATCCTATACTTATCATTAATTTAATCACATTTGAATATCAAACTCCCCCCCTCACCCCCCCCCCCCCCCCCAAATCTTAAAATTAGAAAGTGGGAAAATCAAAGAACTACAATTGAATCCACACTGTGAAATGGAAATAAATGTGTTTTCAGTCCAATAGCCTGAAAAATTGGTTTAAAGCAGTGCATTGAACTCAGCTTTTCTATTCATGGTAATATTGCAGCTGAGATAGTTTCTCTTTATACAAATTTTCTAGTCAGAACAGTTATCTTTGGCGGTATCCATAACCAA
Source organism: Aphelocoma coerulescens (assembly GCF_041296385.1). NCBI lineage: Eukaryota > Metazoa > Chordata > Aves > Passeriformes > Corvidae > Aphelocoma > Aphelocoma coerulescens. The sequence goes on from NC_091015.1 coordinate 88,945,068, forward strand.
TAACAAAAATGTTACTCAAAATCTCAGGCTCCCATTGTAAAATATACCACTTTAAATCATAGCCAGTCCTTCATATTTGACTACAGGAATCACACTATGAAAAAGTGAAAAGGGAAAACAGTACCCATGAAGGATTTAGTCTCAATATATAATCAGAAAATATTTTCACTAATAGAGCAACAAAAGCAAGAAGAGATGAAACCATTATTTTCCAGACATAGCACTTGAAAATTCTTCGCAACAAAAGCCCTCAATATTGTTTTATAATCTTCAGTCCTTCCCCTCCCCAGCAGCTGTTGGCCTCATGAAATTTTAAAATACTTGCCAAAACACTGGGGAGGATTGGGGGAGTTTTGTTTGTTTTTAATATCCTTATTGTGTAAACTTCTGCTGGTAGTCTTGCTAACAAAACTATTTAAAGAGTATTATGCCTTTTCTTTCAAGAAGCTATTACAGCATGAAGGCTGTATATAGCACAGATATTTTATCTCACTGAAGGCCTACATCAGCAGACATCAACACTATCTGCTTTCAACAGAGCCACAGTAAAAGCCAGCTATGACACAACAGATTGTATCTAGAGCAGGAAGAGATTGTGTGAACTTTTTCCCTTTTCAAAAACACACCTCCTATCCCTGCTACAAGTTAAGAGAAAACACATTATGCAGTCTACTGAGAAGTAAAGCAGTTCTCCATTAATTCCCTGTAAATTGAATTAACTAACATTTATCTTGTCATTGCTACTGAAAACAAAAAAGAAGAAGATATGTTAAACAACATTTACATACAGTCCTAATTCATGTGGAAAGCAAAAGAACATCAGAAGACCTGCTTGATACTTACAGTATTTGTCAAGACCACCAAAGCCATTTTGAGAAACCTTTTCCTTAGAGAGATTCTACTTCACCTAAATTCCAATCTGAGAGATTAGGTTTCACAGGAGGACTTCAATGCATTCCTAAAAATAGTATAAAGACCAGGAAATTGAAACTTTCACCACCCCTCTTACTTTATCATTGCTGGTACCAAAAATCATTTACTGTCAGGAAAAAAATACTTGTAGACTTGACTTGTCTGTAGCCAAGAAATACTGAATGTCTTAGGGAAAACCTGCATGTTGCGAATGCAAAACTGGGATGTCCTTAGCAGTACCAGAACTTAGGGTCACCATTTCAAGTTTATGCCTTTTGATATTATAGTGCAGCATAAGACAAACATTTATATTATTCCAGTATTGTCTACTGAATATAGTTTTCTTCAGAAACCCATCTCCATAGGAGATTTATCTAAATCATAATCCTCTAGAAGTTTAGGGAAAAAATAGCTTCTTGATACATTCTTTAATTGCTTCTGAAATTTTTGGCATAAAAGTCAAAAATACTCTGTTTCTACTTGAAACTTTGTCATGCAAGATAAAATACTGAAGTAATTTCAAACATATACTGTTGGCACCATTATTCTACAATTAGGGGTACTTTTGGAGGTTACAGTTATTAATGTATTTTTAGTTATATTACATAGATGACAAATATATTATTAGAAGTAGGTAGCACTAGAATTAAAAGTGCCAAAGAAATATCCAGAATTCTAAGCAATTATTGACTCAGGAACACTATAATCATTAAGTGATCCACCACTGTCTGAAGAAAGGGTGAAAATATGACAGTAAGTGTTTTCTAAAAATAAACACACATGAAGATCGCTTAGCACACCTGGTGGATCTCTATTCATTTTACTGAATTGGAACAGCGAGATACTGGAAATAAATATGTTGTAAACCATTCTCTGTGTTCCATCCCTACACAGGGAAATGAAATCACAGCGTGAATTTTGACTTTAGTGTTGTACTGGCTTTCCATGACACAGCTACACACGCCTCTGCTGCAGAGAGTAGACATGTTGCAGATAAACCTCCTTAGTCAAATAACATGACCTTGAACTTTCAACTAGACTGAAACTTTTGGTGTTAGCATTGCCAAGGACTATTGAATCCACGGTTACTTTCAATTTAAACAGCTGCATATTCTCATTCTGACAACATCAAAGGTTAAACAACAAGTCAACTATGTCCCAAACCTTGCAAAGAAAGATTGATTGTTCTGAAACTTAGTACATTATTCTTTGCAGGATAGACTTCTTTTCTCCCTACATTTTATACCACATAAGTTCTTTTACCCATCAATATAAGTAGCTTCCCTTCCCTCCATTTCCCATGGAGCAGTACTGCAATGTAAATGAATTATATAAAAGTTCAGTTTAAGTATAAAGTGAAGGTGAAAAAGCGGGTAAGATACCGTCAAGTACCGGAGAATAGTTACAGTAACCAAGTGGTCTACATATATTAAGCATTTAAAGAATACTTTTTGACAAATGATAGTCAGATCTTTCCCCTGGATGATGAGGAAGAGGAGCTTATCTTCATAATGCTCAGAAAGGAACTTGCATTCCAAATAAATCTAAAATTTAACACAGCAGGCAATCTGCCTTCAGTTATGTGATTTCCTTTGAAACCTCTATTGCAAGTTCTGAGCAGCTCCAGTGTGCTACAACTCAAGGAAAGGAAAACTACTCATCAAGACTGATGCCTCCCAGACCACTAAATTTCTTGGTCTCATTGCACAACTTACATAAAAAAACCATCAGATTCTTCTTTTAGAGAAGATTGCCATTTAATAAATTATTTGTTAAGAAGTTCACAACAGCAGCTACCTGATAACCACAAACCTCTCTGCTGATTACCAAGAGCTGGGGGTAAATATTTTAGGATTTATTCTACTGCAAGGAAAAAAAACCAAACTGAAAACACAGTAATTGTGGACAGTACAATTTCTGGACAATTTCTGGCAGGACAATTTCTATCTTTTTACTACATGCTGAATTTCATTGAATGACTTAAAAGGTTGGATTAGATGATCTCAGAGGTCTTTTCCAACACTAATTGATTTTGCATGACTCTGTAAAACATTATTGTCCAGAATTTAATGTCAGCGTGAGTTGAGATTTCTGCATCTTAAAGACATTTCTTCTTCCAAGGTTTCAGAAACTGCAATTTTCTGAATATCTATATGGCAGGCGTTTCTGAAGAAATAAAGCAATCTTGCTGTTCTCTTTGCCCATTCCTTTCATCTGGCAATCAGTGCACACTAGAAATTGGGCTGGAAGTTCTATAGGGAGTTTGTCCACCTCCTTTGGTGAGGTTTGTTATAGCACAACTGAAAGAGGCTTAATCTAGGTCAAAGCTTTGAGAATTTATCTGAAGCTAATTTAAATGTCCTAGTAATACACCACGGATAGGAAATTTCATCAAAATCAAGTCCCATCATCCTTTCTTCTAGATAAAAGCACAAAATAATCCAAACAACTCCCCCCAAACAAAAAATAAACGAGCAAAACCGAAAAACAAACAAACAAAAAGACCAATAAAATACCACAGATTAAAAAAAAAAAAAAACAAAATCAAACCAACCAACCAAAAAAAAACAAAAATGAAAAAAGTCTTAAACAAACATTTGGAAACCAACAGATAGAACCTCACTAAAAAACAGTATCCAAATGTGTATGTAACTTGTTGCGGTGGTTTAGGAACGGTATTCCCCAGTTTAGTGTTCCCACTGAAACACTCCAAACCATGGAGTTCACACACTCACTCCTCCTTCCCCACTTCCTTTTTCCCTGTGGTGGGCAGGAGAGGAAATTGGAGGCACAAAAGGCAAAGATCAGAGGTTGAGATGAGAACAAACTACTGGAAACAGCAATGAGATAGGAAAACAAACTAGCCGCAACAATATTAATAACAGAGTGTACAAGGGGGGAATGATTCACTCAATAGTACTCATCACAGGGAAACCCCTGACCACACACGACCGTGCTGCCGTGCTCTGTGACCAGGAAGGGACTCCTATCCCCATTCCTGAAAAATGACATGAAGTGTTACAGAAAATGTCTGTGTCCTAGCCATGCCTGTCCCAAATACTGCAAAAATTAACTCTGTACTGTTCGGAACCAGGACACTTACATTATACTTTTTAGTCCTATATGGACAAAAACAATCCATGGTGTTCTATTATTTTAAAATTAATAGATTTTTAGATTAGTTCTTTTGTTGTTTTGTAGTAAATTGGTTCAGAGTTTCTCAAAGTATGACAGGCACTGAAGACAATGCCACTGTCTCATTTTCTGCTGTGCTAGCATAACCATGGGAAGTACTGTCAATATAGTAAGTCTTCAGTGGATATATTAGTTTAGACAGTCTCCCACACAGTTTTTATTTCAACAGCAAATGAACCAGCAAGTTCATCACTGTGCGAATTTGGAGCACTTTTCAGAGAAATGAGTACCTTTTTCATGTTCTCCTATATTAAAACAACACTGGTTACAAGACACATCAATCTTGCTGAGTCATAAAAATCCATATTTTATTAATCATTACAATTTGTGGTTCAATAGACACAAATACTTATTCCCCTCAATATGGAGATGCACCAAATAACATAGGTTTCATTTTTACTGCAGAGGTATTTAGAAACCTCAGTAAAAGTTGGTTTTCATATTATAATTAATTCCGACCTTCTAAGCAAATTGTAGCACCATACTTTAGAGATCGGAGCTGAAACACACAAACCAGTCAGAATTTTGGCTAATTTTCCAGCATTTCAAAAATGGAATAATTCCAGATTAAATAGCTAAGTGTTTTCATAGTCAAATGAGACTAGAATAGAAAAGAACAATTATATTGAAGTTGTTAGTCTTGAAGGAATATAATTTTATAAGAGTGTTAAGTCAGTTGATTAGTTTCAAAGTCTCCTTCAACTTTGTTAGTCTGCTGGCAAGTAATGAGTTGTTTGGGTATCACTATGAATCCACTTAATAAAGCTTTAAATAAACCTTCATAATTAACATTTGCTTTTTGAAATGGAAATTATCTTCTATGAAGATTAATTATTATATCTGAGGTTCAATTTCTCATATTAAGGCAAATTTTCAAAACAAACATGTTCTACCCAAAACTGAGAAGAAAAGAGTATAATATTATATCCATTCACAATGAAGAAGAAATACACCTGTCCTTTACCTTGATGCTACTGCTAAAATAGCCCCTTATTCCATTTAAACTTTATACCTTAGAGTGTAGTAGCACAAACACTCATGGTCATTTTCTGTTTAGCAGGATGGGATAGATATTTTTCCTTAAATTGTTATTATTTTTGAGAGTGAAAACTTTTCTGCAAAAAAGCTGCTTGAAAAACCTTTAGTTAAACTCAGGTTTATTATCAGAAAAGTTAATTACTAGATGAATTGTTAAATATAACCAATACGAAAGTGAAATTCACAATTTTATCTGTTTGGGGCTTTTGGGGGATTATTTCTTCTGGTTTGTTTTTTTGGTTTGGGGATTTCTTTGTTTGTTTGTTTTCCTTTTTTTTTTTTTGAGGTGGGGGGGTGGTTAGATGCTTGGGGTTATTCTGAGGAACATCATAGAAAAGGAAAATGGACTTATCTTTTTTTACTGTATTGTTTCTTTCTCATTCCTTCCTGCCTTCCTTTCCTGAAATCAGGGAAGTCCATTTTTCCAAGATATGGTTATTTTTCATCATAAACAACAAGTTAAAGCATATTCCAGGAAGAGCTACATTATCCATTATGGATAATTCACATAGTACGCAGTTAGAACTCAGATGTTACTCCCCCGAATTACTCTGAGACACTGACCATATAAACTTGAGCATGAACTTTGGAAATGACAAGATTAAAAGTCATCTTTCTCAGACAGTTTACCAGTATGCAGTTGCCACAAATGTCAGAAAATACCACAGTTTATACAAACAGTAAAAAAAGACCCTCTCCCACCCAGCACTCAAAGCCTTCATTAATATCAGAATTAATAGGAAAAAAAACCAAAAACAAATACCCCACATCACATAGAGATTAAATATTTCTTAACACCTGAAGAAATCACATATTGACAATTTTAACTCAACAATAAGATTCTAAGCTGCATTTATATCCAATTAATTTATTAAGTGTTCTGCAATATTTATCTGGGAAATTAGTAAGATTTTCAGCTGTAACTATATGTTAAAAGACCAGAGAAATAACTCATTACTTCAGTGCCATAATTTTGCATTTTGTTCTAAGAAATTTTTAAAGCATCCTTGACTACTTCTCAAAGATTACTAGAAACTAACTTGTGGCTGGTCTTGCTGTGGGATACATCAATAACTTTCTTTCCTTGTTTCATGGCTTGATTAAGTAAATAATATAACCATACTAAGAAGAAAAAACATTTTAGAGATACGTTAGTTTTCTGTATAATTCATGTGTCTAGGTGTTCTTTTACCTAAGCTACTAAAAATTTTAGCTAGATATCTATCTTGATAGATAAGGGAGAAAAAGTATAAACATTTTCCTTTCAAATGTCAAATGGTTTAAATATTTGTAATATATGTTTTATACTCAAACAATGGATTACTGGACTATCAAGAAATATTTCAAAGCTGTCCCTTGCCACTAGGTTCCTTTAATTCCCCAGATATATATGACACACTGTAAACTGATTTTCTAATGCTTGGCACTCCAACAAAAGTCCCACATATCTTCAGAAATTGTAATATACTGTTTTCAGAAAGTATTATATTGATCACAAGTAACTCTTCCTGCCCCTCCCTCCTCCCTTAACATTTTTCCAGTTTTCCGAGGATTACTTTTCTACTGAGGACTTGTTGCCCTATAAAGGCAATAAAGCACTGGCTTGAGCTGACCATGCCACACTGGTTTTTGTTATGAGATGAGCTCTTTCAATCTCCCAATTTCTGTTCACAGCCATCACTGCACTTACAACAGCTCAGATGGCCACACCAGAGGTAAGAAGGTTTCATGACTCTGATGGAATATTGGCAGCAGCACCTCTACTCTCTCTGATACTTTGATTTCTTTAGTAGCTGCATCACATTTTTATTTTGGGTTCATCTATAACACTCAGGTCTGTCTTCTTTAACTTTAAGGTGTAAATTCCAAACAGCAGAAATTCCAGAATTAGTTTTTGTGTTCATGTCTGCATCTTTTTTACCAATCAGCACCACCGAACTTCTGTTACAGTCCCGGAGTTCACCTGAGACATATTATACACTGACAAATCTCATAACATGCAACGTAAATAACAAAGTGAATACCAGGAAGGATCATTTAAAATCTGCCAGCAACTTCATACCAACAAACTTCTTCCTTCAAAAAAAGTTTTGGTGACCTTTTCCTTATTTCTTTTCCATTTTTATGGCATCTCATGGAGTATTACTCACATCAGTTTTTAGAGTACTTGCTTTGTTTCCTACACCCCTACCATTTATGTTGGTGTGACCTACACTCAATAAACTTATACTAAAGTTGGATCTTATTTTCCATTTACCTTCAAAACTTTCCTAAATTTAAGTCACTGAATCCTCTGTAACAATAATAGCATCCCAGTATTACAATAAAGCCTATCAGTGCTAGGTTTCATTGCAAATCTAAAAATTAAATAAATCACCAGATAATTCTAGACATTTCAGAAAACCACAATGTGGATCCTATTTCTACAGCTACATTTTTAATAACAATTCTGAGTTTATTTTACCTGGAAACATTGCTGTTTCAGGCTCATAAATAAACAGTCTCTTGAGATCTCCTCCACTGCTCTTTTGAAAACATTCTGAATTCCAGTGTTACTTTCTCAAAATTTAATAAGCGAAAAATTTTTTAGTACTACAGGGTATTAAGAAAAAACAGTCATGTGTGAAGTGTATCACTCATTTATTTTTGACAACCAAAATGAACAAAAACTACTTATAAAGCAGATGGTTATTTATGCAGCTAAATAGTTAGTTACTGCATACTTGCAAAGAGTTCTGGTTTTCTTATTATTTTTGCTTTATGGAAACCATTTTCTTGTTGTTTTCATATAGACCTCAAGTAACACCACGAGATCTGGCTTGCTGCAGTGCTTATGAGATAAGGAAACTAAAAATTGGTATGGTCTGGTTTTGTTTCCTGCTGACGACCAGCTCCTGCAGTTGTGCATGAAATGGATACAGCTGATGAAGCTATTTCTAAACCACTCTTTTGCACGAGGCAAAAATATCCCCCACTATTCAACTGTGGAATTTTTCAGTTTGGAAAGGTTGAACAAATTCTCTGTTGCAAATACCATAGTTTAGCAAAAAAATAAGCAATGAAAATACAGAGGCAAGTTAAGAGTATGCGAGTTATTAAATATTTCTGCACATGCAAAAAAAAAAAAAAGGAGAGAGGGAAGAACTCAAGATTTAGGGCTTTGGAGCTTTATTTGAAAAGTTAGACAATATATGTCATTCAGAAAGAAGTCACTTGCAGGTAAGCTTCTGATGTAATTATGAAAACATTCATCAGATATATCCTTTTTAGAGTCACTTCTTTTTGGTTGTTGCTCAGTCCAGAAATGAAAGTGCCAGGCAAGGCAGAGAAGTAATACTTTTAAGGTATCATCTGCTGCTCACAACTTGTTTAGTGGCAGATATTTCTTTAGCATTCCTTCTTCACAATATTTCTAATTCCTGTTAATGAGCTCCAGATGGCTCTCTACCAGTATCATCGAGGTACCAGAACAGTGCATGCTGCCTCAGTAGGAAGTTAATTCTAATTAATTGTTAGAGGATTTTCATCCATGAAGTTGCAACACCTCTTTAATTCAAATTATTCTCCTAAATCATTCTGGGATAGCTTTTGGGGTTTTTTTAATAACTGTCCATAAAAGAGCAATCACCAAGAGGATACTGTTTTGCTGTTTTGTCATTTCCTGGAAGATCCTTTGTAAAAGATGAAAGGAAAAAGCATTTAATTGCAAACTTACTTTTCCACAAACCAATCAACCTTAGCATGTTTAAGACCCTGTCTTACACTCCAGAAACCTGTCCAGAAAAATCAGCAAACTAGATTAAAATAAATTCAATTTTGTTCTTGTGAGAAACTGAGCTGTATCTCCCCAAGAAAAATAGTGTTCAGCCCTTTGTTCTGTTGCTGAGGAAGCTTGTCCTATTTTTTTTTAAGTATTTTATTGAGGAACTGACAATAAGAAAACAGCCTTATTATCACTTATCTTCTGACTGTAAAAATGTTTAAGACAGCCTTAAGAAAGACTCTTAGCATTCCAAATTCATCAATCTTAGCAAAAAAGAGTTAGACCCTTTAACAGCCTGTTAATCCTGCAATTTTCCGACCACTCCCAGGCCTATGCTGTCATAAACCTTTGTGAAATCTACTGAAGAACCTACTTCACATCTGTTCAGTTCTAAAACCCACAGAGTTAAATATCTACGCTATTTAAAAAAAAAGCCAAGGAGACAGAAGACACTCTTTCTCCTTTTGGACTTTAAAAGAACAGCTCTGAAGCTTTGTGAGTCCTGTTAAGCACTATCTGTTAGGAAATTTTTTGCAGGTCAGAACTCACATACTTAGAAATTCTAGTATGTTGTTCTTCCCCATTCATGTAGCTATAGTAATTAAAGCGTGACTAAAGAAGAGGAGAGCCATTTTCCCCACTCCTCACCCCTCACCTCAAGAACTGAACACAAAGTCAAGGACTAGTTGTTATTGAAAAAATGCTGTGCTAACCATAATAAATCCCTTAATGTTCTATTTTTCCACCGACTTTACCAACTTTTTTTTCCAGAAGATAAATTTTTTAAAAAGTCAGTATTTGTTCACTTGTTTGTAGGCATCCATTCATAATGGCTATTCTAGACCTGAGGGAGTGTCTGTTGTTAAGTTTCCATAAGATCTAAATGCAGCATAAAAAGATGTAAGTGATGTTTCCTGACACACCAATATATGTTGTCTTTTCAATTACATGCAGCTTGAGAGCCTTGCAGCTCAGCCATCAGGCACCCAGAAAACCATAGTTCATATAAAGTTCATGCTTTCTAACTCCTCAAAAGCCTCAAACTACCAAAGTAAAATAAAACCAACTCAGATATGGCCATACTTTACTAAATAACCACATGATATTTTTAACATGCTCCTATCTTCTTGTTTCCATTTATTACCCCTTGCTTGCCATGGCTTTTTGCATTTTGAAGTGCAAGTTCTTTAGGGGAGAAAAAACATTCCTTACCTTGCCAGCTCCAGTTCCCAGCTTCCCTGGTAAGCATCCAAAGAGAATTAAAAGTAAAATTAAAAATAATTAAAATCACTATTTTTATGACCTGCAATTAAGCTTCTATGATTTTTTTAAATTAGGCATGCGGAATATTTTAAGCTCTTTTTACAAAAGGAAAGTTGTTAGTTTACAAATGTGACTTAGTGAAGGACAATATTCCAGTGAAAGCAGATAGTCTACAGTTTTCTTTCTATGTCAAGAAAACATTTTCATCACGTCTAATCTTTGCCACAAGCTGCATGTGTAAAATATCATGTTACCCTTCTATTCCAAGAATTTTACCTCCCGCAGCACATTAGCTAACTGAGATGGACGCATGTTTTTTTCTTGGAAAAAATGTTATAATCATTGACATAAACAAGGTAGTTCATAGTAGAAGTGAGTACTGCATCCCTACCACATTTTATTTAAGAAGTTTAATATTTCGAAAGCAACTGAAATTAGAGCAGGACAAACAGTAAAATAGGATTTTCATGTTTCAAAATTTTTAATTATAAATAAACCTAAATATTTACCATGTGGCATGTTCTAGTTCTCAGGAAGACTACTTGGCAAAGGCCCTAGAAGCCAAAAGCAGTCTGGTAGACTGTCTACAAAGAAGAAAGATGGTCAGATTGCCAGGACACCTTCCTGGACTGTGTCTTCTGGGGTCTTCTGGGACAGCTGTGCCAAACAATGAAACACAAGTTTTTCAGCTTGTTCCCATTCCGCAGTCCCCTCAAATAATATCAACCTCAACAAAGGACAGACAATTCCCATGAAGGATCTTTTTCATATATAAAACATTTTCTTTATGCTTTTTGTGAATTGGTAGATTTGCATATGTGAAATTCTCTACATTCCTGCATAGTGAGTGAATGATGAAGTTCATGTCATTCTTTCTGCTAAATAGATGACTTCTACTTTCAAAAATCAGTCAAACCCATGCACGGCTCACAAATCCAAATTCTAAGCAAATGATACATAGTGCTTCATGGTAGCTTTAAGTCTTCACAGGTATTAACAACACAATTTGAAACTAAAGTCGACACAGAAGTGTAGTCTAAATCACAGAGCAGTAACATTTCTTTCTCAAGGCTGGTCAATGGAAAACAGTGGTGAATAGAAATCAATTTTTAATTTCTGCTAGATTTCACACACTCATCAATAAAGAACTATTTTGTTAAACATATCAGTAGGACTGTATTTATCTCAATAAATTTAATTAATTTACTTAATCAACCATGATATCTCAGTGATCTCCCTGTATGAAATTCCTCTTTTACCAATAATTCCAGACTTCCATTTTCTACTCCAGATAGCATTTAGTCACATCATTACAGCATGCCCATCTAAACCAATCATTTACAAAGTTAAAAAAAGGTACAGATATTTTGAAGTGAGTAATGCTCCTCTGCTCAAAAGAGGAATTATAAATTCTGACAACAAACTGATTTTGCCTCATCTTCATGTATTGTATTTTTCATCTCTGGTCAATATTTTCATCATCTCTAGACAGACAAAATTGTTATTCTATAAAATATAGACTTTTTAAGTCAGTTACCAATTCACAGAAAAGTCTTGTTCCAAACCTCAGGCAAGAACTTGCATAATAGTTCATGGTTTTTTGCTAACAAAAATTCTTGCAGCTAGCACAAGATAAATCTGCCAGGGAAAGGGATTTTGCAAGCAGTGACACACATCACAAATCTATGTGTTCAGTACTCCATCTTTCAACAGTCTTGGAGCAGAATTACATATAAATCAGATGTCCTGTCAAACTTCAATTAGTGCAGTCGAAATATTAATCGCAAACCATTTCTGTCTCAAAAGCAAGTTTTCCCAAATCACATATTCTTTCAGGAGGAGGTTACATTTCTAAGGAATCATATGTAGGGTATGTAAGGGTGAATGAAGGGTGAATGTAATAGACTGCTTGATTAACCACACTGGATGCTTTTCTGTCTAGTCAGGTTTGGAGAGTTTAGGGGTCACTGTCTGGGCTGCTCAGATATGTCATATCTCAATGTCTGATTTCTACTGACCTAACTTACAGTTTAAAATTGAAAGTGTTTATTACCAAATGTCTTGATTTTTTTAAAGAGTGTGAACATTCTAATTTCATTTTACTGTGTAGCTTGCTTCTGGATTCATTAAATCATAAATATAATTTGTTTTATTTAGGGTTTTTTTCAAAAAAAAAGATGGATACATCTCAACTGGTATTTCACAGAGTGCCAAGGTGTGTGTGTGTGTGGGGAGAACACATGCTAAAACCAAAGCAGATTCTTTGCTGGAAAAATGTTTACAATTTCCTTCTTGAGAGCACCTAAAACCAGGAGGTTGAAGTCATCAACACGCAACTTCAAAGCTGTGTATCACCATCGCTGTAACACACCCCACTTATGTTGCTTAAAGGTTGGAAATAAAACAAACAAACAAACTGGTTCTATCTAGCTCTTACAAGCTTTTACCATCACATGTTTTTTCATGCCATAACGAAATCTCCTTTCTTTTTTGGTTGCTACCCACAAGAAACCTCCTATGCAAATGAAGGGTTGGAAGCATATTAATGTCAGAGACTGAAAGAAATTAAACGGGTATGGCAAGAAGAAAGAGTGCTCGAACATGATAAAATAATTGTTTCCTTGCATGGAGATTAATGAACAATAATGTACATCAGAGCCAGGACATACACAGAGTAAAGAAAATTCATTTCTGGATTATGAAAAAAAATATGCATTATTTTCCTAAAAGTTCACGTAGTTAGTTAATAATTGCCTGGATAGCCAATCTCATGCTAAAATTACCTCTAGGTAAATTCTTTCCAACATAATTGCCTTGACAGTCATTTTCATAATTACTTATTTCAAAACTGAAATGGAACATTTCAATTTGTTGACTGACCAACAGTCATTATCAAAAATTACATCATGGTTTAAAATGTTGAGTGAACCAGAAGCTGTGAATTAGCAAAAGGCTTTTACTCTCCTAAAAATTATAAATTTCAGTACTAGGCAAACACCAAATTAATCATGTGAAAAACAATGTTAAAAAGATGATTGATACAGTTTCGAGTTTACTAAGAAAAGTTCCTAAATTAGATGTATCAAAAGGACTGATCACAACTCTAAAATTACAAAATTTATCTTTAATACACTTATTCAAAACAAGAAATTAAGACGGAAGAAAAAACATATTCTGTCAAAAATTAGAGACAGAAAAACGCTAATTGAGGTTTTGTTTTACCAAGTTACGAAACTGAGCATGTTAGGAAGAATTTAAGTCATCACATTCATCACAGATCTTAGAGATTTGAACTGTGAGTTGTTTAGGGCACCATTAAAGTCTACACAGTCAGAGCATCTGCTCCCCGACCTACTTCTGCTATTATAACTGCAAAATGCAAAAGGGTCCTCCAACATGCAAAAATGAAATTCAGGCATTTTTAGTCAGCAAGAAAGATGTGTAAAGGCTAAAATCTGGCAAAATGACAGGACTTTTCAGGGAAAAAAATTGTATGATTTTTTTTCTTTTTTTTCTTTTTCTTTTTTTTGGTTGGTTGGTTTTCTTCTAAGAATTCTCCAGAAAAACAAGATGTCTATAGCAGTTGTCCTCTTCAATATTATATCTTATGCAAGATTGTGAAGTGCTAGTATCTCACTACAAGAAAGCATGTGTAGTGATCTCTTTTTGGCAGTGGAGAAAGATCAGCATTTACTGCTCTATTTTTGAAAGAAGCAGCCTTTCTCTCTTTCATTGGGAACATGCATGTACTCAGGTTAATAGTGCTTGGAATGCCACTGGTAGCAGGTCGTTCCAGTTGAGCAACTTATTCTTCCCACATCAGAATACTCAAATTGCAGCTTGAAACAGCTGCTCACCTCTTCTGGAGGGTTGTTGCTACCATGGACGTGTCTCTTCTTCTGGTTCTCTGGCTAATAGATATTTACAAGATTGATCTGAAGAAACATGTAGTAAATCAAGAGTCCGTGTACCTGCAAATGGATGAGCACCTCTTCAGCAAATAAAAGTTTTGATTCAGGCCTTCCCACATATTTTTCTTCCTGAAACAATGTTCTCTCTTGCAATGGGCACAACACTGACCAGTGCAATTCTCTCACAAAAGGAAACAAGGAAAGGATATGTTCAGCCAGCTTTTTGATTGGTAGGAAATGGTAACTTAGGTAGCAGAAATCTAGTCCAGATGTATAATCTTGTGGATAGTCACTGGGTTTATTTCTATGAACCTATAAATGCCTGTTTAGGCACAGAAAAGAAGGAGGGATAAGCTTAAGTATTGACTTTAACTGTTACAGTTTCCTGCTGCATGAAACTGAAATTCCAAAATATAACTGATCTAACTTAAGTATTTATTCAAGAAAAATTCACTTTTTTCTTAGGCATACTAAATATATTGCATATCTCTACACCTGATTTTTTTTTAATCTTTATCTGATAATTCATTTGCTTTTTTTCATCACACCCATGCAACTCACACGTGCATTTACACATTGTGCAAACATTCTGTCAAGTTTCTCATATTATAATGGATTAGTGTGCAGAGAAACTTGGGGTACAGATGTTCATTAACTTCTTTAGACAACAAAAGATATAGTGCTACAAATTAGTAATGTTGCATATATTCTATATCCTGACCTACTGAAAATGAGAAGCAGTTAGGAAATTGTTTTTATTTATATGTTTACTTCCCTGTCTTCACAGTCGTAACCTACCAGAATGAGGTCAGAATTTGAACTTACTGTGCTCTTTGCCATTTGGTTTATATATGTGATTTGAATTCCAGATGCTTCATTAAGAACAAACCAGCAGGTCAAGACTTATGTTATAAAATAAACACCACTGAAATGAGAACTTACCAATTACTGAAGAATGGAGCAGTAAGTATTATTTGGATTAAGAACAGCATCTGAATCATCTACCAAATTACAACTCAGTCAAGGTGAGAAAAAGCCTCTCTCAAAAAAAATTAGTTTCCTTCAGACTGATTATTCAGTACAAGAACACTCATGTACAATTGCAGATCTTTTCTAAACCACCCAATCATCAATACATAACACAGACAGATAAAGAAAATATGAAGTTGCATATAAATTAGTCAAAAATCTGTGCCTGCTAGCACAGTTCTCTTCATAATTGCTGGACACACAAGAGCACACATCTAAACTCACCACTGGACACTGCCTCCCTTTCCACCAGTAAGTAGAATTAGTGAAGTAAGAATCATAGAATGGCTTGGATTGGAAGGGACCTTAAAGGTCACCTATTTGCAATCCCCTTGCCATGGACAGGGACACCTTTCACTAGACCAGGTTGCTCAAAGCTGGCCTTGAATACTCCCAGGGATGGAACATCCACAACTTCTCTGGGCAACCTGTTCCAGTGCCTCACCATCCCCACAATAAAGAACTTTTTCCTTCTAATATAAACCTACTGTCTTTCAGTTTGAAACTATTTTCTTTCGACCTTTCAGTACATGCCCTTGTGCAAAGTCTCTCTCCATATTTTTTGTAGGCTCCTTTCAGGTACTAGAAGACCACAATCAAGTCACCCCCAAACCTTGTCTTTTGCAGGCTGAACAATCCCAATTCTCTCAATTTTTTCCTTGCAGGAGGGATTTTCCATCCCTCTAGTCATCTTGGTGACCTTCTCTAGACTTGCTTCAACAGGTCCCTGTCCTTCCTGTACTGGGGAGCCCAGAGCTGGATGCAGCACTGCAGGTGGGGTCTCACCAGAGCAGAGCAGAGGAGCAGAATCCCCTCCCTTGCCCTCCTGGCCACACTGCTTTGGATGCAGCCCAGCAGAAATTTGGCTTTCTGGGCTGTGAGTGCACAGTGCTGGGTCATGTCCAGCCTCTCACCCACAAACACCCCCAAGTCCTTCTGGGCAGGGCTGCTCTGATTTGTTCATCCACAGCCTGTGTTGGTAGTGGCGGTTGCCCTGACCCAGGTATAGCACCTTGCACTTGGTCTTGTTAAACCTCATGAAAGTCCCACAGGCCCACTTCTTGGGCTTGTCCACCTCCTTCTGGATGCCTCAGGTGCATCAACTGCATCACTCAGCTTGGTGTCATCTGCTAACTTGCTGAGGCTGCACTTGGTCCCTTTGCCATTAATGAAGACGTTAAATAACATTGATTCCAATAAAGAACCCTGTGGGACACCACTTGTCACCGATGTCCATTGAGACTTCAAGCCATTGACCACTATTCTCTGGATGTAACCATCCAACCAATTCCATATCCACCAAACAGTCCACCCATCAAATTAATTTCCAGTTTAGAGAAAAGGTTATTCTGGGGGTTTGTGTCAAAGACTTTACAGGAAGATTACTTTGTCCTTCCCATGTCTACTGATGCAGTCATCCTGTCATAAATGGTGACTGGGTTGGTCAGGCAGGACCTGCCCTTGGTGAAGTTGTGCCAGCTGTCCCAAATCAGCTCCCTGTTCTCCATGTGCCTTACCATGGTTTCTGGGAGGATCTGTTCCGTGATATTCCCCAGCACAGAGGTGAGGCTAACAGGCTGGGGGTTCACAGGGTCCTCCTTTCTACTCTTTTTAAGGATGGGTTTACAATGTTTACCTTTTTCAAGTCACCTGGGACTTCACCTGTCTGCCATCATTTTTCAAATATCATGGAGAGTGGCTTGGCAACTACATGAGCCAGTTCCCTCGGGGCTCTGGGATGCATCTTGAGTCCCACAGACTGATCCTTACAAAGAGTGGAAGGGACTTTGCTCCTCCTGCTCCCATCCTGCTGTTCATCCACACAAGAGATGTGAGAGGTGGCTATTGAAGACTGAGGTAAAGAAGTTGAGTACCTCAACCTTCTCCTCATCCATTTTTATCAGTTTGCCAGCACTGTTTATTGGGGGGATACTCCTTCTTTGACTTTCCTTGTCTGGTTGATGTACCTGTACCTTCATGTTATTTGCATTCCTTGTCAGGTTCCGTTCTAGCTTCACCTTGGCCTTCCTCACTCCATTGCTACACATCCAGACTTCATCTCTACACTCTTCCTAGGTAACCTGTCCTAGTTTCCACTGTCTGTGCATTTGCTTTTTTGTTTAGTTTGACCAGCAGTTTTCTACTCAACCATACCAGGTCTTGCCTTCCTTGCCCAGTTTCTTGTTTCTGGGAATTGATAGGTATTGCACTCCATGGAAGACTTCCTTAAAGATCTGCCACCTCTGTTCTGCTCTCTTGTTCCTGAGGACAGTCTCCCAGGAGAACCTATTGACTATCTCCTTGAAGAGCTGGAAGTTTGCTTTCCTAAATTTCAGGGATCTAATGTTACTCCATATCCTTTAGGACTGCAAATTCCACCAATGCATGATCATTGCCACTGAGGATGCCTCCAGTCTTGAAATCTCTGATTAGCTTGGGAAATATTTCCTTAAAATTAAACAAGTGCAGGAACAAAAGTTGCTGTGATGGCATAAGTACCAACATCCAAATCTAAAATATAAGAGGTATTCTAAAATCCATGCCTCTGTCAAATGTACTTTCTCCTCAGCCCTCTCATAGTGATTTGTTGAAATAAGGTTAACAGACAACTTGTGTGCAGCTCTGATCTCTATAAAATATTCAGCTGATACAATATACAATAAGTGTTGAACGTCTTTATTGTAAGGTGGATACATTTTTTTCTTCTTGTAATCATCTCTGGAAGCAGATAATTGTCACTGTTGTCCTGGGCATGGTGAAAAAAGCGGCATACTTCAGTCCAGAGGAAGAGAATGGAATTATTTATTAATTTCCAAACTCGTTTATATAACCTGGTTCTCTTGAATGGCATAAGGTTATTGGTCCTTTGACTATCCACCTCTTAGAATGATTGGTTAAACCCTACAACACCCATTTCAAAATATTTCCCCAGTCAGTAATATAACAAACTGTACAGCTGCAAGATAAAAGTGTTTACAAAAACCTCTCACTGTTCTCAGCTAGCGTGCATGTGAAAGCAAAACTTTCACATGGATGCTGGCAGAAAGCTGGAAAATTTCTCTGTGGAGGAGAAAATTTCTCTGCTTTCAGCATCCACAGATAATGAGGTGAACTATGTGGCCCATGTTACTATTGCCAAGATATTTAAGTCCCAGACAAGGTACTTGTATATTTTGGGGTGACTTTAAGATGTGTATCCCATATTGGTGCCCTATGCCCAGGAATTAATTTTGTGCCTTTCTATGCCTTTAAACCGAGCCTGAGAGGGGGGAAGAAAACTTGAGCAAAACTTCTTCAAAGCAGTTTGCAGCTTGTTCAAGGTCACACAGAGATAGAGACTTTTTTTTCAACTGCAGCGGGAGAGTGAGAAAGCACCCAGCTTGCTGCTTTCCAGTCAGCTTTTGGCCAGTTGTTCAGCTTCCTTTTCTCTGGAGAGAGACTGAGAGTTTAATTTTTTTTCCTTCCCTGTAATTTCATATTTTCTCCTTTTTCTACTGGACTGTTTCAATATCAGAGCACATCAGGAGGACCCTCCACCAAGCACAGAGGGCCTGGTCCTGGGCCAAGCCCCAGCTCCGAGGAGACCAAAGGGAAGACTCTTAACACTTTCCCAGGTTTTTCTCCACAATGAGAGATTTTATTATTTAGCATTATTTTCCTTTTCCTGTGTGTTTGGTAAATAAATAGTTTTTATCTCTTTCACTTTCCTTCGAGGAAAATTTATTCTTTCCCGAACCTGGTGGGGGAGGGGTGGTTTGTAACATGCCTTCTCTCAGAGGATGTATTTCTAAATTTGGCCAAACCAGAACACAAGTTCAAAGGCGTTCTCCTAATGGGGCACCACAGCTCCATGCTGCCCTTTTTGCAAGGGGTTTGTAAAATGAAGCAGTCTCACAGACTGAGACATTTCTCTTGAGAAACTTCATTTCATGGAATGGGTGCATGAAGAGCCTACCAGGGGTGGCAACTTGTCAGTCTGGTTGCATGGTCTCACGCCCATCTCATAAATGTAGGAGTTTCCTCACTAGCTTGCATTTATTGGGGTGAGGCTATAGCATGAATTAAGCTTAAGCACAGAGAGAACTCCCCCAAAGTAGCTATGATAAAAGGTCATCCTCAAACTTAGGCTGACACTAACCATCCGTGTCTCATTAGTGTCAGACGTATTTAGTCAGAAGTGTCAAACTGTCACAAGCATTCCTCAGCAAACTCTTACTGCCCCTGCTAAGTAGCTGTAAATTCGGGCTCATACAGCAGCAACAACTACTGCATAAGTATTTCTATTAGTGAAAACACTGCATACAAGTCACTGGAAATTATTATTGCTGAAAGCCTTGCTACAGATAATTTTTTTGTCCCCTAGCACAGCTGCCAATGGTGCTGTATTGCCTTTTCTTTCCTTCTTGTTGCATATAATTTTAAAACATACAAAACTGCAGATGACCTAACAGAACCTGTTATGTTTACCTGCAGACATGGCTTTGCTTAGAAAGCAAATCTACTGAAGAACTATAGAGGTCCAAGTCCCTGTGGAACATCTTTTGTTCTTTTTCTGAGCCAAAACCATGTTGAATTACCTCAGAAATTAATAACTACGCATTGCATAATACAAACCTTCTTAGAAAAGACTTGGCTCCTCTTTACAGGTGCTGGAAACATGAATAAGACAAAGGAAAAAGGTAACAGTGCAAAAGACCTCATGGGCAAATTGCTTTTAGCTCTGCCTTTAGAGGTCTGGTGACAGGGTTTTGGTTATGAATATAAACCAAACTTTTCACAAGTGGTCAGCAAAGGCCCTATTTGTAATTCCCTGCCACTGACACTCCCAGTGTCATGTCATATCACTATAAATACTGACTCCTATATATGAGGTTAGTGGGAAACAGACTTTAAAATCAAGGAGGGGGACAAAAAGCCAAATACTTTAGAAATGGGTATATTCATGGCATGGAAGCACCATGAAGACATATAGGAAGAGGCAAGCCAACAGCTTGCAGCATGTCAATGTGTATCTAAAATTTCCATGAACCTGTCTTTTTCTGTGCAGTAGGCATAAGCAGCTTGTTTTCCACTAAAAGAAAAATAAATTTGCTTAACCTCTGCCTGGTAAGTGCATGTGGATGGTTACTATGCGAGGAAAAAAGTTAGTAAAAAATCACACTCAAGCTAAATCTAGTATAATTAGTTCACTGCCTATGCCATGTAACAGTGATTAGCACAGAAAAGTACATGTAAAATTTAGTCGCACATATCTCCACGTTCAAATACTGTGACTGAAATAAGGTCTGAGCCATACAGCAAACAACAACAAAATGTGCCTGCTGATTTGCTGAACACACTTTACAGCGCCCTGAGCAAAATACAGTAATTATAGCAACAGACATAGACAGAAATCTTACAAGGGTTTGGCAAATGAGGATTCCATAAACAACTTAATTCTAGCATTCCTTTAAGCTTAACTTGGACTTTAACGTTTTTTTCAAAGTCATTTTACATCAGCCTTGGTGGTAACCAAACTAGAGGAGGAAAGCTTCACAATATTTTTGTACCGAGTACCAGAGACCAATGAGGACAGGATTACTGGAAGAGATAGGGTGACCCAGGAGCCAAGGGCAACACTTTCAGGTAGGGCTCTCACCAGTACCACACAATCCCATACCATCCCAGGTCACTGTAATGAGGTCTATCTGCACCCCTAGACATGACAAAGTAACATTCCAGCCAGTCCCAGGGGCTGTGCAGCAGAGTCCAGACAGGAATAGCAGAACACATGGACAAAGACAGGACCAGAGAAAACCCACTTGCCATGTACATCCAAGGTTCACTAAGGAGTCAGAGCTGGAGACAAGGCTGTAGCACAGATCAAAGTGCATGTAAGAGACAAGGCTACCCTTAAACCAGGTTCAAGGCCCAGAGAGGAGACAAAACTGCCACACTACCTAGATTTGGAGTCTGTCTGAGAAGCCCAGTCAGTGAGGCATTCCAAAGAAAGCTCATATAAGGTTCAGCTACCTTGGTGTGAGTTCAAAGGGATCCATGGACAGGGCAGGGGGCACATAAGGCTGTCAGGGCAACTAAGGCATCACACCTGACAGGGATTATGAGCAGCATCAGAATCTTCTAAACCAGCTCTTTTTTTGCCACCAAAGAGTTAATGGATTTATAAATTGGTAATGTTTTCATCCTGGTTCAATGTGCAGCTCTAGTTATGGCCAGAGCAGCTCTTACATGTGCACATGAAAACTGCACTAGTATGAGAATGATAATATAGCCAAATTGGGGTGGATTTTTATCAAAGTGCCAAGAGGCACATCCTTTATCCCAGGCACCTGCTGGGTCCTTTGCCTGCCTTTTTAGCATGCTGACTGGTGAAAGCACAGCAAGTGCTGTGGCTGCTCTGTAGCTGTATGCAAGCCGGCTGGCAGCTAACAGAGTTAAAAGTCTGTTCAGTTCCTCTGCTACCCCTTAGCTGAGATAGAAGCTTAATTTTTCTCCCTTACATAGTTGATGTTTTTTACAAATTCTGTGATAATTTGATGTCCTTGAAACGTTTGAAACTAGCACTTGGAGACAAAACAAGTGGGGACTAATATGACAGCGTTATTGAACAAGTCTTGTTTCCTTACAAACTAAGTGAAAACACATCAGCCATGAAGCAGGCAGTGAACATTAAAAATTTCAGCCTAAAACTTCAGACTGTCAATGCCTTAAGGAATTAGAATTTACACTATTAAGGAAAATACTACACAATATCTCTTCTATCTTATCAACTTCAGTATTTCCTTAAAATCATTGAAATTAAATAAATACGTAAGAAGCATGGAAAAACATTAGATCAATATGCTATAATTAGATTAATATAGTACAATTAGATGAATTGCTTTATATACTGTAACCCAGTAATGCTGTATCAAAAAATATCAACTGCTATTAATGTAAAAGTATGCAATGAAAAGCAGCCTTTACACTCAGATTCAGTTTTACATTAAGTGGATAAGAGATGTGGTAGCAAATACAAAGAGGGTAAGAGATGTAGTGGCTAATAAAATTATTAGCGATTCCAAATTAATAAGACAGAAAATATTAGTTTTTTGTGTCCTAGATTTTGCTTCCATTTTGAAGTCAATCTTTAATGACTGCTGTACTTTTTAGATTTATTTTCAGATTTTCATTTCCAATCACTTTCTTTATCCACCTACAGGAAAGAAATGGTGCAAAGATCTGTTTAACATAGGCTGATGAGGAAGTAAATGCACAAATTTCATATAGTATTAGAATATTACTACATAATTGTCATCAAAATTTGTGCTTGTAAAGATCTCACAGTATTTTCTGCATGTTGAATATTGTATTGTTTGTTCACAAATAGCTAATACTATGTTATATATGAAAAATAGCAAAGCTTGCTAAGGTAGTCTTGGAGATGTGATTTGCACTACAACAAGCTGTAGAAATATATTTGTTGTTTCTCTGCATCCTCAGCTATCCAACTGATTTCACTCTATTAATTATTTGACATATACTACTCTTCCTATTTTAACCTTTGAAAAAACCTCCTGGGAACTTACTGTGAAAAGATCATGTTGGCAGAAACCGCAGTGAGGAACTCTCACAGAATTCACTAAAATACACTAAAATATTCTCACAAAATAACTGTCAAAAGAGCATGGCTTTCCAAAGGGTTGATGACACAATTTATTAAACCAAAGAAAAATTTGGGTTATTTATTGAGTGCCAATATAACCAGTCAGTTAAGAGCATATTATACAATTAATGGAATGGTCAATGTAGCCCACACAAGATGCTGTAGGAGCAGCTATTGCATGTCTTTTTTACCCAAGTGGCCATCTGAAGCCCTCTGCAGTCATTGATAAGAATAAGACATCCACCTTGCCTCAAAAAGGTTCTATGAGTGCGGATCACTCTCGCACAGCACTGCACCCATGCATGCAAGCATGCACTTGAAAACAGAACTTGTCTGTCTTTTAATGGGAATATCAAGCAATTAAAACCCATGCTATATAATAGCATGGAAGTTATTTTAGGAAGCAATTCTACTTTTTTCACAGAAAACAAAACTTTTAAATTGTTTGTAGAACTCTGCTGACCATGATTGCTATATTTAATCTCTATTTTAGAGGGTCAAACATTACTGACATTTATTTTTTGCATTTACACTGAGAATATCTATCTGAACAAGACATTAATTTCTCATGGAGCTGAGAACCAGAGCAACCAGGTTTCTCTTCACTGCTGTTATTTTAAGAAAGCCTAATGTTAGACTTGAGGTTTCATTCGTTATTCCTCTGTATTATGTTGCTAAAATTTTCCTCCTCTAAAAATAGTTTCTGCCATTTAGTAGAACACATTATAATTTTTACCTCTGCTTCATCTCTATTTCCCCAATAACTAAACTCACACTTGAGTTATAACTTATGCAAATACTTGAATGGTTTAGGTGGCTCATCTTTCAAGTCCCCTTGGTGTAAATTTTTTTAACTATGCCCTCTGATGTGATCAGGTGAGCTAGGAAAAGACTTGGTCACCTCCTGTATTATATTAACATAATCTCGAGCTTTTGAAAACTCTAGCCCTATGTAGTCACACAAGCAGTTCACATACTCAGAGATTTTCTGCTTAAAACTGATTTAAGCTGAGCCACTGAGAGATAAACATTCAGAGCATTAACTGAACAGATCCAGGCTGCAACAGGGAGGAATCATAAGGGACTGTTTGTCTCAGATGACATTTAATTATAACGAGCAGAATCCAGGTTATTAGCAGAATATATCTGCATGTGTGTTTTTGAATGAAATCTATTGAAGGGGGAAAAAAGATAAAATGAACATTCAAAATTTATTATATAATATCACAGAAAAAAATCTTGAATTGATGCTTTAATTTCTCCTCTTAAAGCTAGTTATTCATGTAAAATATCAAGACAGCTAATTAGCATATAATTCATAAAACCAGTCCCTCTTCCCTCACTTTTACAAGTTTTGGAGCTTTTAAAGGAATTGATCTTGATTGTGAACAAGAGAGTCAGAAATTCTGGAGTGAAGCACAGACTCCAAAGCATTTAGATCTTGTGCTTCTTCATGTTCATCCATTATGTGTAATACAAAGTGACACTGTGAGCCAGAAAAAAAATTTCTTTCACCTTCTGCCCCACCATGATTATATCCCCAGGAGCCCTGCTGAGTCACTGTGCTTCCAGATCTACTTAGGCAGAGCCCCAGACAGTGCCCCAGGGCAGGCAGTATCCTCTCCTTTGATTCCAGTCTTTTTTTCTTCCCTCTCCTTTGCATTTGTGTCTCTTTATATATTCCCTTCCTATAGCTCAGGCCCAACACATTAAAATTATAATTTTTAAATCTTTTGAGAGGCCTTCCTCAATCCTTATCAGAAATATATTAGATGGTTCACACCTGCCAAGTGCCAGCCAGAATCATGGTTTCTGTTTCAACAGCAGCTGTAAAACTAGAAGGCACATTCCTAGTCCGATAATTCACGCCACATGTATCATAACAGTCAATGGCTCTTGAAGGAAAATGCAAAAAAGTAATCAAGTTCCTATGTTCAAATAAGGAATAAGAAATTTTTATCATGGTATGACAAAACAAATATAAGCTGATCCTTGAAGGGAGGGAGCCACCAATTCTGAAGTAAATACAGACTGTATAATATGAATTTTGCTTAATAATTGTCAAAAATTAGTAGCA
The DNA here is from genome assembly GCF_041296385.1 of Aphelocoma coerulescens. Lineage (NCBI taxonomy): Eukaryota > Metazoa > Chordata > Aves > Passeriformes > Corvidae > Aphelocoma > Aphelocoma coerulescens. The sequence continues at coordinate 88,969,901 of NC_091015.1, forward strand.
TTAATGAAAGGTAACTGTACTGAACTATATTACTAAATACAGTTGTTGATTTCTTTTTAATAATTGATGTCTTAAAACACACTCGCAGTTTAGAGCTATGATTTTGTCACATTGCCTAGCAACCTGTGCAAATATAGAACTGCAGATGCAAAACTACTGACCTTCCTTTCATGCCTGCTTTCCAGTGCTTATTTTCTCTATCCTACACAGCAAAAAAATAAAACCAGAAAAGAGATTTCAAACACTGAAGTCTTCAGTATATGCTAAACACTTCAGATAACAAAATCATGAAAATACCTCCACTCAACAGAAGAGCAAACTATTTTATTTAAATAAACTTAAAATATTGCATACTGGATAGAGTCTCACTGATCTGTCAGTGCAGAGAGAATGGTTACTCACCCTACAATATCTGTGGCTCTTAGGAAGAGTCATCTGTGCAGATTTCTTTCCTAGTGCACAAGTACAGCGTGGGGGGGATTTTTTTTTTAGACCAACAATACCCACTGAATCTATTCTTGCATTTAAGTATACCTGCATTCAGCCTAAAGGGAGGCTTGAACTACTCATTTCTTTTCTTAGTAAAGATGAAGTTGGATTATTCAGCAAATGGGAAGAAAAGCACATTGAAAACATAACAGCATGTTGAAGAAAACCAGGGTAATAGCCCACACAGCTTCTTCCCATAGTGCCAAAATACAACTTCCTTGATTACTTGAGAGTTTGTAATGGGGAATGTACAGAGTTGAGAGAGAGAGAGAACCTTTTACCACTCTCGCTGAGATTGGAAGGCTGAACAATAACACCTGTCATAAGAGACTAAACAAGCAACAACATGCATGCAGAAGGAGTTTGGCTGCAGTCAATCTAGGAGGTAGAAATACCTCCTTAAAATAAAACATAAGAACCTGGATTCCCTTCTTCTTATCACAGATGGAAGTAGATAGCCAGAGAAAAATCTATCTCAAAAAAATGAAAAATGAGGGCGTTTGTAAGTAATAAAAAATGTAAATGTACAAACAAAGTTTATGTCAACACTCTCTCTCTGAAATTGTTCCAATACACTTTGCTTAGGATGTTCCTCCAAAAGCCATCTACAAAGCAGTCTAACTCCATACTGAAACTACCTGGTAGTCTGGGTTAGGAGCAAATACTATTCAAATTCTCAAAAACCTTATAATAATTTATTTCAAGTATTAGACAGTCTTTTAACCCACAACAGATTTAACAATCTGATAAATTGTTAAATTGTTTAACAATCTGTTAAGCAGGAGATTGTACATTTGACTAGTATTTGGTGCAAACTTAGACTCATGTTTCTCATGACTCCTTCAGTTGTGCTTGCCAGTGATCCCTATATTTGTGATATTGGTTTCATGCCAATTTTCAGTGTGTCGAGTTTTAGAAGCAAAGTTTTCCAGATGCAGATAGAGATTAAACCCATCATTCCACTACCTTACTGATTAGGTAAACTATTATTTTGTTTTATTTTTCTCTTAGAACACATTACATATACTACATATACTACATTACATATACTACAGCAGTACAGTGCAAATTAAGTGAAGCTAAGAAAATGTTTCATACTTATAATTATCTCACAAAGAACACAATTAAATTCATAAATGTCAAAGGTCATTATAGGTCTCTGCTGTCCTTGTTGCCATAAACTAGGAAAGCTCTTCAAAGAGACTTGAGAGAAAAACTGACATTTTTATCGTACTTCACACTATTTTTTCTAAAAATGTCTTAGAAGTCCTAAACTGCTGGATCCTTTTTTTGCCCCGTGATAAGATGACAAGTATTTTCAAGGCGCACATTTCTATAAAGAACAGTAAAAGAGGTAAACTGCCTTAAGGATAGTCAGAATTTAGGTAAACAAAGTGTTGTAGTTTTCCTCTATGAAGTATAGCTGTTCTGTTACCTTTTCCTACCCAGTTCACTTTGTTCTTGAAAGACTTAGTTAGGCAAAAATCTTCCAAGGCTTCAGAGTTATCAAGAGTGAAATAATTAAGCACCTCGAGTGTGTCTTCATGAAATCTCAATAGGACAAAAGAACAAGCTAAAAAAGTAATTATTTATGTTGAATTATTTTATTATCTTATGCTTGTAAAATCATAAAAATCCAGCCTATAAAATACAAAATGTATTTCTTACAAAAAAGAATGTATCAGTATTTAAATGAGTAGCTGCACTATCTAGAAACGAGTAAGATTTTCTTCAGGAAGCATGAAGACAGAAAACTCAGGAAAAAGCCAAAACTTATTGTATTATAAAGGTACGATTCATCAATATACAGAAATAGTAAAAAAAATTAGCTTGCTCTCTATTTTGCTAAATTTAAAGATCCATCCTTTAAAGTTCCATGTTATAAAGGTTTTTTGGTTGTTTTCTTACACAATGCATAATTTAAACCAAGTAGAGGTATTTACATAACTTGAGGCATTCTGTGAGTCACTGATTCCTTAAGACAAATTGTGACCTATGAAATATTGCCTATCTCAGGTTATTACTTCCTCTTAGTTTCATATTTTAGATGCAATTTCAAGCCATATTAAACACTGTCATCATCACTATAACATGAAACAGTGGAGTTTTGTCCTCTGTATTTATCTTCCTTTTAGTTAACTGGAAATTTTCAACACCTCAGAAAGTCAAGCCATTTGTATCTAAAGACACTACTAAAAGAAGTAATAAAAGAATGAAAATGAGTAGGTGGAGAGAGAAAAAGAATTCTAATTTTGCCAATGCTTATTTCTTTTAAATTAATCACTTTAAAACATTTTGACAACCATGTATGAGTAATTCTATTCTTTTGCAGAAAAAACTTTATGAAAATTCTTAATTTTTCTTAATTTTTTTTTTGTGCATATAATTCCAAGCTTGTTAGCTACGTGCAGTTAATTATAACTAGCTAAATACAGTAAATAATTTAATTCTTAAATTAAAGGTGTTTGAGTTTCTGAAGACTGGATTTTGGTTTTGATAACAACTTTTTTAAAGCATAAATACATTCAGAGTTTTTGAGCAATCTGGCTTCAGCCTTCATATTCTCATTCACACACGAAGAGTACAATATAGTGGCATATGATACAACCATTACCATGCAACTTAAAAGAATGTATGCCAATATTTTTTGCACAGAAATGTAATTGCCACAATATTTTTTTTTAAATGGCATTCCTGCTGCTTGAATGACTTTAAAATTCCTAAAATCAGCTACAAGATTATTCAAGCAGATACATAGAAAGTAAAGCAAAGTTGTCTGATATAGATCAACAACAATCTCATCACATTTTCAAAATACATTTTTTCTATGCTGTTTCATAAACAAACTTTAAAATCATACTGCATAACTTTCACAATTTACCTGTCTTTTAAACATGTTTACTGAAAATAAACAACTGAAGGTTGCACGAAGTTTTATACATAATCAAGTTTTGCATGTCCTTATGTGATTTTTCTGGAGAGAGATCAGCAGTTTGGAAAATTTCCTGTTTCTGGACTATGTGTTGGCTTTTTTTCCCAACATAAAATCTTCAGGTATTTCTCCTTGAAAAATACATATCCAGCTAAATGCAAATAGAAAGAATATAGAGGATGACAAACTTACTTTGCTGAAATTTAAAGAGCAAGGTGTACAGTCTAATACTGCACCAAAAAAACATATGTACTGACTTGTAATTCTAAATCATGCCTTTTGGGTCTTCCAAAGAACAGAACACCCTTGATCCATCACAATGTGCTAATGAACAAATGGCTGATATTACTTCCTAGGAAAGCAAACACTTCCTTTGTAATCTCTGCATTGGTGATGAACATTTGGCAGATTCAAAAGGCTGGGAAAGAGGTGACATCATGGGTAATGGTAGCATGTCTTTAGTTGTTGTTTCTTCCTTGCCTCTGCTGATATTATGGGACTTCAAAACAGTGGAGAAATGAATATTAATTATCTCTGAGAAAGTTTCACATATTTCCTTTTTCCTATTAACATTTCATGAAAGCTGCCAGGAAGATTTTAAAACATCAAGTTGTTGCATTCAGGAAAAATCCTTTATTAATAGAAGGTGCTTATTGGCGGGTTCACAAAATACTCTGGAAAAAGAGATGAAAAACTCTTATGTTTTATTTGCCACTAGAGCTCTTGGTGATAAATTATATTGTGGAAGTCTTTACCAATATATGTCAAAACACCTTATTGCACTCTTTTTTTTTAGTCACAGATATAACAGAGCACCACGTCTGTTACATGTTTCTTAAGAAACCTTAGGTTTGGATAAACAGAATAGTAACAACATTGCCAGTCATCTGTTTTGCAGCAATCATATGCTTGCTTTTCATGGTTAGTGACACAGAGTAACATCTAAGGAAAGAAAAGTTGGTTTATATTTATTTTCTTTAATCAAGAACAAAATTCAGTATCCTCTATGTCAAGACAACTAGCTTTAGCCTCTCCAGCTGATTGCTGCTTCTCCGAGATGCTGCATATTCAAGTTACATCACTGCATGCACCACAAGAAATTGTATAAAGAAAACCATAAAGCGTTGGACTAATCTTAAATGAATTGAGTAGCAACCCCAGTTTTAATGTGATCTGCAATTTAAGTTCCTTTTACTTTGGAAAAATATATAAGCACTACAAACTTTTAAAGAAATTCTGTTCTTCCTGGATAGCTACTTAATACAGGTCATTAAAATTTTTTGGGAACACTTGTTAGGAAGTGATAAAAAATTTTAAAGATCTGCTAGTTTAAAAGTACTGAAGCACTGGTTTTACAAAAGTTAGATTTCTTTAATAAGTTTGCCTTTATGAAATGCTAAGGGATTCCATTACAGATTATCAAATCCAAGCAGTTAGCACAGTTTGTATCTTACCACACTAGTTTGTCTACGTAACTAAACATCTTTCTTATTTCTTGTTTAAATTATACTTGAAGGCTTATTCTTTGCTCTAAAAATACTTTTTAAAAACTAAAATATCTAAAATAATATTTTATTATCACTTATATGTCACAGTAAGATAATAAACTACAATAGTCAAAATCTGGAAAGCTGCAGCATTTTTCTATTTTTTTGTGAAATTCTTCACTGTAACCATACAATAGACAAATAGTTACATGATATCTCCTCTAGAATTTTTCATCAGAATAAGGGTTTTTAAAAAGGAATCACATTTTCATAATAGCTTGCCTGAAAATTTTATCTCTCCTGTCAATATTTTCGCTCTGGGTATACCCATCTGGCTTTTGGAAAAAAATCAGTTAGTTCTACTATTAAAATGAAAATAGTACTGCACATATACTGCCTCATTTCCTCTCCTGGGAAACGTATACATTAAAGATATTAGCCACATTTTTAATGCATTACTGGAAAGTCTCAAGTATTTTACCAATAAAGACTATGGAATTTATGAGACACCACACACCAATTAGTAATGCTTTACTCTAGCTGTTGAAGCATGTCAGAATCCAAACTCAATATGTAAATCTCAATTATTAAAAATTGTTTCAGATCTGCATCTCCAGACATGTCCATATCAAATCTGTAATGGCATATTATATACAAACTTTGCTCAGTCGTTCCAAGTTTCCTGGGCACACTATAGCTTTGGTGTTCATGAAGAACATATTTCTTACCATACCCCCAATAAACAATGCCCGAGGTCCTGCTGCAGACCTGACTGAGATGTTTTGTGCAGCACCTGGTTAGAACTGCTTCCTGGTAAGCCAAATTAATAACTAACTAAACAGAACACTGATCGGTTTCTAAGCTTCCCACAACTGTGCAGTGATGCATGCTCAGTTTCCCCATCATCTGAGATGGAAGTAAGAAAATCTTCACAACTCACACACCTGAAACATTAAAAAAAGTCATCTACTCCCTTTACAATAATATTTTACTTTCTTACTCCTACTTCGTCGTCACCCACAATTACCCGTAAGTCCTAAAGTCAACACTAAATAACAGCATTTTATTATGCCAGCATAAGGAGGAGAGATTTATTTATTGTATTCGCTTTCATTTTAGGGATGCTTACAAATAACTTTTTGAAAATTTAGTACTTCCTAAGTACAGGAATCTTTACTTGAAGATACCTGAACTCTAAATTTATAAATGTCAGGATTTATAGTCAAAATCTAGAACATGGGCTAAATATAAGAGAAATACACAGCTACACCAACACGCTGAATAGTGAAATACACTACCTGTTTTTTTCTAAATCTATTTAAGGGACATCAAGGTGTTCTCTTTAACTTTTAATTAGTACTTCCATGGAAACCTTGAGACTACCTCTTTGAGACAGGAAACGTTAGGCATGAGTCCAGAAAGATATGGTTTGCAATGTGAAGGACAGAAAAAATGTAGAAAAAGTCATAATTTTTTTGGTTAAAAAACTAAAACATTTAATTAATACAGGAGAAAACTGAAATCAAAACAAAGACATATTCAGATCTGGGAATATTTTCCCCCTTTCCATGCCAAGTTCAAATCCTGCCTATGCTACCCTGGAAGGAGCATACAACAATACGTAAGGTGTTAGTGATATGAATAAGACACAAGGTGTGATTATATACCTAATCTAGCTGAAGAGCAAGGCAGAATTTGAGTCATTTGTCAAGTATTTCTACAGTTGATAGTGCAAAGAATTTGATCTAAAATAAAAGAAACTGCAATGCACTTTATGTATTTTGGATTTTCTGTGCTTACCTATTTCAGTCTAAAGGAAAACAAATATGATCTAACTACACTATCAGGTTTCATATAACAAGCAATCCCTTTTTAGATATTTAGATTTGAAGGGTTCATCTTAATATTTGACTCCAGACACCTTAAGTCAGAAGACACACTTGTAGTGTACATCCCAATAACCTGTAAACCACCTAAAGACATGAAAAGGAAGTCAAAAGCTTGCAAGAACAACAAGAAATGTGGAAGTATAAGAGCAGGGAAATAAAAAATAATATCAATAGACAAGGAATTTGATTATTTGGGGAATAATATAGAAAAAATTTTGAAAGAAGAAAAGAATTCAAACAGACACAAAACATTTAACACCAGCTGAAATTCTTCCCCCACAAGTAATGCAAAAAAACCATTCACTTCAAACTGCAAAGACGAATTCAGTAAGAAATATCTCAGGACTTCTATACTTCTTAAAATAAACTCAAATGAGATCTTAAAAATTACTGATGGAGCACTGCAAAACAATAGCTGTATTAGCATAGCATGAAAAGAAACAGGTAGGAGCTGTCTCATGTAAATTCCTGCCAGGTGCTTTTAGCTTGTTCCATCTAAGAAGCCTATTTCTGTCAAATGCAAAAATATGTCTTTTAGAATAAGGAAAGTGGTAGGAAAAAAAAGGGCTTGTATGCATAATCTGTCATGGCTTTATGCCTTTTTTTCCCTCCTTTTTGAGCAATTGGTCTCTTCAACAGAAATTTAGATTTGTTTCTGATGGATGTATCTTTCCATAATTGTCCTAGACTTCATTAAAGACTAAATATTGAGATAATTGAGAGTTTTGAGATAAAAAATTAGAATAAACAATGTTTTTAAAAAGTTATATAGTAATAATTTCCAATCAGCTGCACATATTCTTAATTTACTTGCTACTTATCCTCATGTCTTTTCAATCACAAAAGCAGTTTCTGATATTGTTTTGTATTCTTATACTGATTCTTATGATCTTTTCATTGTCCCATCCTCATTTCTCAAGGTACAAAGCCTGTAAAAAGGAAAAATCAAAAATGTCCAGATAGTCCAGTGTTCTTTTTTCAGCACACTGAAAAAGTCGAAAATGTAACAGAAGGATACAATTCTTCTAATTTCATAACAATTTGAAGTTACTAATAATTGTAGTTTGTGAGTTTAGACCAGCTTAATCCTTTCATCAGAAGAAAACTGATCTATGGTTCTTTAAGTGACTGTAATTTAATTCCCAGATTATACTAGTATTAAGCAATGTATTTTTCAAACATAATTTATCTGGTTTTGAGATCACAGTAATTAAATTTCTTTTTCACTTCTTTGTGACTTATCATATTGCAGTATATACTTTCTATCCAGTTGCTGTAAATGTATTGTCACAAATACTAAATACAATATTTTTCCAAAGGTAACCTTAGCTGTGACAATTGTTTTCAACATATTCATTGGAAAATTTCAAACTGTAGTCTTGAAGGATGTTTCATATGTTCACCTTCAGGATGAAAGCCTGGGCATTTTTTTCTGTGGGGGGAGGGGTATAAGGGGGTGCTTTTGGTTTATATTTTTTTTCTAACTCTATGCCTTCCATAGAGTCATAATGGTTCCACAAACCATTAAATCTTTTATAAGTTTGATGTTTGCTTTCAAATCTACCCAGACATGTGGTGCAAAGCTTAAGCATACACAAAACTATTGAATTGCAAGCCATGTCCATTATACTTACACTTTTGAAACATATACATACTATGCTTTTGCTTTCTGTACACAAACTTTTTGTGGGTTTTCAGTGACAAATGTCTCACACACGGCTTCCATTTCAGAAGTCAATTCAAAATCTTCAAGACTTCAATAAAGAGCTTATGGCTAAGAACAAATGTCATGTAAAGCCAGACATCTGTATATTTGTTACAAATAAGCACTAATCAAGTATATTAAAAATCATTTAAATATATGTAGTTTAATAATTGAATCATCTGTTAGAATACTTACAAACTGGATAATGCATGATTGTTCATATTACCACCTTCCACTTCAGCTGTGCATTAGGTTTTTTTAACTTACAGGTTCTCTAAGTATTACATGACAGAAGTATGACTTTCTGATACAAGATTATGGCTCTCACTGCAATGTGATCAGAAATCCAAATTAAGAAATATGAAACCTAGTTTCTTAATCAGGCTCCACAAATTCTGGTAAGTTATATCAAACCCACCTTACTTGTTTTGTTTCTTTTCCTGTTGGAGAACCTCCAAAGAACAGGAACTGAGTTGTAATAGCTCCTATTGCAATGGAGACTTTTGATTTCTCCTGAATTCTCAAGGTACCAATGAAAGTTTCAGAAAATGAACAAATTTGGGAGAGTAGATTGATTGGCAGCATTTCTACAGACATGAATTTGCACTTAAAAAGTATTCAACTGTCTGTGTAGATTCCTTGAAACCTCACCTAGCCATGACAAAGCTCCATATTCTGCAAACCACGATTCCTCTTTCCTCTATCTGTACCTTCCATCAGCACACAAAATTCTTTTGTACCCTGACACCACCAGATCTGTTCTCCCCATGATGATGTATAAGGAAAACACAGAAACAAAGGCCAAATTTCTTTCTATATATGAGTTTTCATAAAAGCAGATGACCTGAAAGGCATACTTTGCTTCTGTACCATGAAGACTGTGGAAAATGAACAGGAAAGGAGGGAGCCAGAAAGAGAACTGGAATCATCTATTGATTTCTATAGATTTATTTCTCATCTATTTATTTCTATATATATCACTTGTGATTAAAATCAGTGCAAACACTTTCTAAAATAGGATTCCACTAGTTTCATTCTTGTTCCCTCACCTCTTTCAGTTCATCAAGAGCGGTAGGACATCCCAGAATAAACAAAAAATGCTTGCTCTGGAATTAGGAACTTAGGTCTCTTTCCTACACTTCCTACAGTGAAACAAATCAAACTGTGGCAAGAGATGTAGTTTTGCAGGAGTTTCAGGAGGCTATTTTAGCTCCCTAAAGCTGAAAACTGTAAGCTCTTTGAGAGAGTGACCTGAAGGACAGTGAGCCAGGAAAAATATGCATTCAAAAGACCTGGGGCACAGGCATTGTGGAACGAGGTTGCAACCTTCACACCAAAATACACACTGAATTACTTTGCTTGTAGTTTAACTGGATGCAACTCTGTTAGCTGCACATCAATGACAAAATGACTCAGCTGAAGGAAGGGTAAGAATTTAACACCTTTCTCCACCTCAGAATGATTACATACTCAGTGCTCAGGGATCTAACACCTTCTTTCTGACTCAGAAAATAAAAAAGCCTTTTGTTGTCTTTCTCATGCACTATCTGTAAATATTAAAGGCAAAGCTGACACATAGTCATAACTAAAGCAAACTTCAGAGTGCACAGCCCTTCAAGAAATGTGTAAAGACGCTCACTATTTTACAGTATTTTAATTAAGCCATTATCTTACACTAAATTTTAAAAGTGAAGTTCAGGGAATAACATACAGACTTAAAATTCAATGAAAATGAGTTAAAAGAACCATTTAGGACCTTTAAAGTTTTCATCTGTATAGTGGAATTTTATCTGGAAATCTAGAAGTCTTTTTGCCATGGCCTGCATTGGCCCTGATGTTCACAGAACAGAAAGAATACTAGAAGAAATGAGAGCAAACTGTGTTCTCTATTACATTGGCACTATCCAAGCTAAAAAGACTAAGCAGAGTACTATTATAACATGAAAAAAAGAAATCTCATTAAGCATTTCTTTTTACATTAGAATCAGTTACAGCTTTCTGTGAAACACATATATTAATGTTTCACGAAAGCTGAAAAGGAGATTGATTGCAGCCTAGATATTTTGTTTTAACTCAGCAAGCTTTTTGTCAACATTTGCCAGTTATAATGCATTGAGATTTGTATTACATAATAGCATATTCTGCTTTGTTCCAATTGTTGAAACAGAATGAAATAGCTAAGTCAATATTATTTCACATTCAGCAGTGTTTTAGAATGGAATTAATAAGCTTATATCCTAAAAATGGGAAATGGAGGAAGAGTAGAGGAAGGGAGCAGAGACAAGGAAAACAGAACCGTTCTGTGGTTTGAGCCTGAAGGCTTACATGCCTCATCACTCAAGGGAATTGTCTTGAGTGAGCAGCCAAAAAATTGCTCCCCTCTACATTATGCAGTTCTGACACAGGGATCTGAAGACGCCACGCCTGAGTAGCACAGATATCAGCCTTTTCTGCCATCTGCCCCACAGTGGGAATACCAGATGAAATCAGACCAGTTTGCTAAGTGAGCATAGTGAAAGCCAGCTCCCTACAGCTGATTAGCTGTGGAAGGATCTTTGAAGTGGTGTATTAGCCATTAAGCAGAAAGGCAAATACACTGCACTTCTAAAGCCAGAAAAATTTAGAAATACAGTGAAATTAATGCCACAAAGAGGTAAACTTCTTCCCTCTCATCATTTGATGAAAATTAAGTTAAAAAAAGACCGATTACAGGCAATTTAGAAATAATCTTGGGAGTCATTTGTTGTTAACAAAAAATTATATACAATTCATGATGACACTCCTTTTCTTTGATGGAAAATAACAGATCCCTACCAGATTTAGAGACTCGAGTGCTCCTAAGCCTCAGGCCACATGCTGATTCAAGCTCTAGCTGAATCAGTAGACTTAATCTAGTTTTAATCCTCAGGATAGCACAGTAAACTTCTTGAAACACAGGTGAGGCAGCTAGAAGATTAATATCACACATAATTCTGGAGATTCTTCCAAACACAGTGGAACTGGTTGGCATCAACCAGTGTAGTTTGCAACCACTTTCTACCAAATATGAAAACAGTCAGCATATGCAATTTAGTAGCTGAGATCCTGGTGTCTCTAGCCTCTAGCACGTTATGCAAGACCAATATGGATAGTGAAAGCGAATATTTAGGATCATGTATGTCTCAAAAATCATGGAGTCATAGATTTATGAGATGTAATAGGGAATGCTTTTAGTGGGACATAGAAGTGCAGTTAAGATTTTCAATTTCTAGTATGAAATGTCTGAGTTCTAATCTAAAGCTGAAAGCCTGAACACTAAAAATATCACTTCCAGCAGCAACTTCTGAGAGGGAGAGAAAAGGGGAAATGAACTCTTCATAGTGGCCCAAAACTGACACTTTTAGCTAATAAATTCCTGAAGCAAGACTTCATCAGGACTATAAGAAAGATCCAAAATCTGCACCTTACCACTTGCAAAGCTGAAAGTTATATTGACAGAAATTAACATGACTGAATATTGTTCTGAACTTCTTATGTATATGTTCATATTTCTTACAGAAGTTACTTGTGATTCATATTTGCTTTTCCAGTAGATGCTGGAAATTTCTCAGCTATAAACTATGAGAGAGCACAAGAAGAGACAAAACCCTTTAGCTTCTTGAAAAATGGGTAAACTTTCATTATGAGACTCGATTCATCACAAAAGCATGTTGATATCTTCCAATTTCTCCCTCATGTTTAAAATTACCCAATGAAACTTTCATTAAAGATCAATATTTTTTATTTAATAATCCCAAGATTCAGCATCTAGGCCTAGTGAAAAAAAATTCTGCTGTTTCCACAAAGGTCAGATCAAGTTTTTCTAAAGCTTTGAACAACAAAGCTTTTAGCCAACCCTAAGGTTGATTTGAACTATGGGAAAGCAAATGACAGAAACTTCCCAGAAAACAAAATAATCCTCATGAATTCTAAACCTGACTTCGAGAAGAACTCTGATTAAATAGAAACTAAAACAAAATCTAGAATTCATTCTTACTCCCAGGGGATACACTTGCCCCTGATGTAACTGGGACAGCCTGCATAACTCCACAGTTTCCATTGAATTATGTGACAGACTCTTAGAATCACAGATCATTTAGTCTACCTCCCCCATCCATGGATGGGTAGATCAGGTTCCACTAGATCAGGTTGCTCAAAGCCTCGTCCATCCTGGCCTTGAACACTTCCAGGGAAGGAGAACTCAAATGTCTCTGGGCAGCCTGTTCCAGTGTCTCACCACTTTCCTAATAAAGAATCTCTTACCTAAGTCTAATCCAAATCTACCCTCTGTCAATGTAAAAGGGTAGTTGCTCCTTGTCCCAACATTACTGGTCCTGGTAAAAATCCTTTCCATCTTTTTACAAGTCCATTGTAAATACTGAAAGGTCATATAACAAGATCTCCCCAGAACCTTCATTTCTCCAGACTGAATAATCACAACTCTCAAACTTTCCTCATAGAGAAGGTGTTCCAGCCTTCAAACAAAACTAAAAAATATTTGTGTCCCTCCTCTGGACCCAGTTCAATGGGTCCATATCTTTCCTGTGCTGGAGGCCCCATAACTTAATACTCCAGGTGAGGTTTCACAAGGGCAAAGTAGAGGGGCAGAATCACCTTCCTTGACCTGCTGGCCACTCCTCTTTTCACACAGCTGAGGATGCAATTGGCTTTCTGGGCTGTGAGCCCACATTGTTGGGTCATATTTGGGGTTTCATCCACCAGCACCCCTGAGTCCTCTGCAAAGCTGCTCCATATCCAGTCTGTAATGATACTGGTAATGCAGGTGATTGCCTCAACTCAAGTGCAGGACTTTGCACTTGGTTTTTTTGAACTTCATGAGGCTCACATGGAGCCACTCTTCAAGCCTGTCAAGATCCTTTTGGATGGCATCCCATCCCTCAGATGTATTAACTCAGCTGTTTGCAAACCTGGGGAGGGTGCACTCAGTCCCACTGTGTCACTAATATGAAGAGTACTGTCCCCAGTACAGACATCTGAGGGACACCACTTGTCCTTGAATATGGGAATTTAGAAGAATATACTGAACATATTACTTTTTACCTATATCGGAGTCTGTGCTTCTACTGACAGTGCTTGTATACCCAGGGACACATCTCCTACCTCACAACAATTCTGCAGTCATCTAGTTTCAAGTATAACCCAGGTATTTCAGCTCAGAAAAATAGAATGGGTTAAAGTTTTACCTATGCTGTAAATGCTTGTAGTCATAACATTGTCTTTTATTATTGTTCTCAAACAGGAAAAGTCCACAGACACTCTTGCCTTCCTTGTAACTTTTGCAAGACTTCAAATGGAGCTTGTAATATTTGCTGAGACATTCCAAGAGATCCCTGAAGTTCAAGCTTTCACATTTAATAACTCCAAAAGTTATAAAACCATTTGTAGTAAAGTTGTCTACTTCTTCTGCTTTAATCAATTAACATCTCTTCTGTCATATGCATTTATGAGGAGAATAATGGGGACCTGGTCATTTTCTACTTTGACCAGCTCACTTCCTACACAAAAGAATGTCATGGACCACTACTAAAATGGTTCACAAATTAGTCTGGGACACATGGATTTTTCAAAAACCTGGATAGAAAATATACTATATCTCCAAGTTTTTCCCTCTGGTATATTTTGACACCTAGCCTAAACAATCGATCAAGAACAGAGCAAAATCTATCCTCCTCCCAAGAAGTATACAGAAATTTGAAAATCCTCTTGATAATGTTAATCTATTTTCTCTGCAATCAGCTTCTATCTAAAACCAAATTTATTTCAAAACCTGAAGCAGAAACAGAACTTTTCTCATTTCTGTGAGGCCAGCTCATCCAGTGATTCTAATTACGCTTTCAAATACTTTTATCTACACAACATGATGCCAACAGCAGCTGCTTTTAACTCAAGGGAAAAAATGCTGACACAAAAACATCTATTTTCCCAGTCAAAGGTGGGGAACAAAAATTGGATACTTAGCACAGGATGGCTATCAGTGTTATGGTTTCATTAATATATAGAAAATATAAACTAGTGTTCCTTTTGGTTCTGAATTTTAAAGTCAACATTTTTGTTGGTTCATGGTAAGCTACTTGCTTGTAGATGTTGAAAACTAGATGTCACAATATGCAGCTTTTCTACAGCTCTAGTGGAAAACCAGGAGGATGATGATAGGAAATTCTTCTTTGGCAGACAAGGTAATAAGATTTATAGAGAAACTAACAGTAAAAGCCATTGCAGAAAAGTAACAAAAAGCAAAAATGACAGAGCAGACAGTCAGAAAATGAGATTGTCTATAAGGATCAGGCTTCAGACTGTGACTTAGAAATCTCAGAAATCTGTATATGAATCAGAACAGGTATTAGACTTCTAAAATCAAAACTTTATATTGCTTCATTTGGGCCTCATTCATCTGAAGAACTTCCAGTTCACCTTTTTTACACTACAAAGGAGAAAAATTATAGCTAATTAGCAGAGATACACAAGTTGTAACATCAAAACAACTGTGTATTGCTGTAGCAGATCAGAAGATATGCTTCTGTCTTCAAATGCTTATCTGGTTCTCCTTTCCAAATCAATTCATTTAACAAATATATTTTCTCTTTCACTACAAACCTTGCCAAGGTATTTTGAGTCATTTTATACAGTTTGTGAAAAAGGCCTACTTCCACCATCTAAATGAGCCAGTAATTTTACATTTAATGATCTCTAAAGTTTGGACTGAAATCCTCAGAACAAGGAATAGTTGCTATTTTACAGACTGTTGATTTGGGTGTCTTAGGGTTTGGCTTCTTTCTTGGTTTTGCTTTCCCTTTTAGTCACACAAATAAATCTGTATGAGACCAGTTTCCCTGATCATTGGAAGTTCATTTGAAGCCCTCCCCAAGACATCTTCCTAGAAGAGGTTTCAAGAGTACACAGTCTTAGTTTGTGTATCTTCTGATCTTTAAAAATCTGAACCAGGCTTCTGTAGGTATAAAGCAACAAGCAAACATCATTGATCCGAGACATAGGTTTTCTGTATTTCTAGAACAGATGTAAAAATTAACATTTCTTCTTCAGCAGATGTCCTGCCTATCAAACACAGCAGATCAAGCCAGCTCCCCCCAATCACTTATTTTGAATAACAAATACATGTTAAGTTCTTTTGTACTTCTCGTTTGGCTTTTGACAATTAAGTTGTAGGGAAATGACTTGTAAAGCTTTTGTTGTACAACCATGAGTAGTATAAAAGTAACTTTTAAGCAAAACACACTTGATTCTAAGAGTCAAAGCTTTAAAAACCACCAAGAAAGGATTAAAAGTTCAGTTGAGGTTATGGGAATATGCAGTCCTGTGAGATGCATGATAGGCTTCCATATAGACTACAACTTGCTTTGCAAAGCAGCTTTTCGTTTCCTCGAAATTGGCCTCAGGCAGTGGGATCCATTCCTCTTCAAAACTGCTGATGCAATGCAATTTCAGTTCCCATTCTCCCTCAGAGACTGTATGGAATAACCCACAGCAATTTTCCAGCAACAAGCATGCATAAAGTATTGTGCATGCATGTGTACACAGATATACACACTGGCTCTGCTAAATAAACACAACAAAAAGATAACAATTATTTACATCACTTACACTTGAATTTAGCCCATGCTGTAAGTTATAGAAACAGTATTAAGTATGTGAAAAATTTTCAGTAATTTTTTCCATGAATTAAAAGGGGTTTGACATGTTTGTTCACTATTCTCGGAGGAGGGACTAAAAATAAAAGAGGGAGAGATGTGGTACTAGGAGGTCCTGCCACTGATAGTAATACTTCCATTTTTTCCTGTTTTGTACATACAGAAAGCATAGAAAGCCATGTAATTTGAGAGGCCAAGGTAAAAGTTTGCTTCAATTCTCTATTGCAAAGCCTTTGAGTCTTAAACATATGCACAAACTCAATATATAATGGCTATACAGCAAGGTCATATAACTTAGCTAGAATAAAAATTAGCCTTGAAGAGTAGTTTGAGGCCTGTAAACAAAGGAAAATAAATGTTTTATTATGAAATGCCCATACATGACATAAATGACAGCTAGGTACAGTGACACTACGAATCTGATTATGATAGGCTGGGACTGTCATTAATCAGTGTAATAAGATATATTAGGACATGTTTACATTAGTATTTTATAGGTCTTTTTTATTTTTTTTAATAAATTTCAAAATCTCCTTTTAGTGTACTTTAGTTCATGTTGAAGAGTAGTCTGGAAGTGCTTGAACTATGCTGTCCCATCCCAAGAAGTAGCAATCATTAAAATGTAAAGTCCTGGCTTTGTTAAAAAAAATTATTTTACAGTGAATACTTTTAAATGAGCCTTTTCAGAAATTGACAAGTGCCTCATAATGTTCCTGTTCACAGAGTTTTGGTAGTGTATTAAGCCAGTTGTCACTGTCCCTTCAACTACACCTAGAAAGTGCTATGACCCACAGTACAAAGAGAAGCTGCTATTACTTTTCAGGGCTGAAAAAATCTTATGTGGATATCTCTATGTCTCCCAAAAATGTCTCTTCCTGATTTGATGTTCATGGTGCAGTCACTTCAGAGGTAATTACAGTGTACTGAAATTGCCTAATTTCTACTATTGCAGTACAGACAAAAAACACAAACTTGTACAAAGAAGCTTCAAAATGGCAGCACAAAGACTAATATAGACATATTTTTTCTGCCATTAAGCAAGAAATGCAAGGTAAAAGGTTGCAATTGTAAAAAATGAAAAAACAAGTTATCTCACTATTCCTTTGTGGTTTTGTGTTCTCTATGAGGACTAAGGATTAGTTTTGTGCCTGCATGAAGACTAAGGATTTGAAACCACATAATACATAATCCAATCTAAAACATGTCCAGAACTCTAGCAACCTCTTTCTTATTTTGTCCAGATCTTGAAGGTATTTGTTATCACTGACACTGTACCTATCAAGTCTGGTTAATGAAAGCATTCCTTTAAGTTACTACATGATTTTTGAAAAGGCTTTTTATTAGCACTTGAATCAAGAATCTCAAACCCAGAGATGGGTTCTTATACATCAGGAAATAGCAAGATGCATATTTTCCTTTCAAGCCATTCAGCCATAAACAGGATAAACTATAAAATCACTGACATGATTTCAGAATGTTCCAATATAAAGGGTCTTTTTTTAAGCATGCCTTTGAATTAAGGCAGACTACAACAGCTCTATAGCAGTCCTGGGATTTGGGAAGCAGCATTTTAACAGCATGTTGCCCACATTCTCATGCTGTGAACATGTTCATAGCAGTTCCATGAAAGTCCCAGGACTGCTGGTGTAGCATCTGTTCACTACCAGCAAAGACTTGGATATTACACAAGAGTCTGTTTTCTATTCATCGGCTGCCTTTTTACAAACACTGTACTTCTGCAACAGGAAAATATCTGTTTTCTCACGTTAACACACAAGCACACTCACAAGTATATATATCTTTATTATATTAGTGGACATTTATTAGACTAAAGCTGCCCTCAGGATAAATAGGGACTTTCAGGCTTAGATGTTATCCATATCCAAAAACGTATACGTGTTTCCAAAAATGTTTACAAGAAGTCATAACCTTGGAACAAAATGTCTTTCATTCAGCATAACTGAGCTCCTAATGCCCCTCTTCTCAAAGTGGTAATTACATGTCAATTCACAATTCAAAATGCTTAGACTGACCTGGACATTTAACATCTCAGACCTTGCCCAGTGATGAAGGATGGGTATCTCCTGGTTCCACATACAGATTCAGATTTTAGCTTTTGCTCTTATCAGAGATGTAGATCCCCAGTTTCAGTGGTGCATTCACAACAAAGAATTTTAACAAAAATCATGGTTCTACTTCAGCTGAGTGCATCATTTGCTCCAAATAATTTAGTTTTAATTTTGTCTGGATGTGCTTACTTTACCAATTATGCTCACTTAATGGGCTGGTTCAGGCAGGTGCACAGTCTACTGACTACATTTGTTAAGATCCGATTAGTGAGAGACACCTCTGCCAAAATTAAGGTGCAAATGAGACCATATGCCTGAAGTCAATAAAACTGAGTTTATGTAAGAATGAATGTGAGGTAAAGAGATAAAGGGAAATAGAAGAGGGGGGAGGGGTGTGTGAGAGAGAGTGACAGAGAGAATTAGAGAGAGATCAAGTAGAAGATAGTCACCATACGTGGATCCAGCAGCATCCCATTGGTACTTCTTCACCCTGAACTTCTTGGTGGTGGCGTCCTGAGGTCATTCAAAACTTTTCACTATTTATACATCTAGGCAAACAAAGAAATGAGTGCTCATTGGCCACACAGTTCTCTTATTCTATTGGTTAAATTATTCCCTCACTTCTAGGGCTAAATGTCCCATGCTCAGTCATCCTCTTCTTTTGAGTCAGTGGGTTTCTTCCATTGGTTGATTGTGATCTTCCCCTGCTGGAATTACATTTTATCCAGTCCAAGCTGGTTTCAGCACAGTTGCTGAATTGGTTTTTTTGGTCCATTTTCACTGATACATTGTTCCCCCCCCCCCCCCCCCCCCGTTTTGTTAAGTTCCCCCTAAGTCTGAAATAACATCCAGACAAAATACCATCTTTATCTTATCTCAAAGTCCTGATATGTACTGATAAAGTCCAACTTCCAGGTACCCAAGCAGGGATGTTTGGGTGGGCTTTGGTGCTCATTGGTGGTCACAGATGCCATCTGTCCCATAACTCAGGGTGATCTTTTGTTTGACCAGTGCTATGTGTAGAAGCAGTTGTTTTACACAGTTTGCCACTGTGGGAATTTGTGCCCAGATGTGTTAACCAGGATGAGCTAACCAGATTTCACCTCTGCCAGGCCTGAAGCTCACACCATCCTGTCACTCCTTTCTGTCCTTATCTCATGGCAAAGTGCTTCTGTGGCTTTAACAGTGTTTGAGACAGGCAACTTAAACTCCTTACAGCATTGCAAACCCTCTAGATGTCTTCCTAGGTCTCTTCTGAGAAAGAACAAACTGGACCAAGCTGATCAAACATATGACTTGAGTACAGCTGGCACAGCAGTGCCAGGACCACCTCCAGACAGAGGGTATGGATGCAGACAGGACAAGAATGGCTTTGTCTTCTTAGGACAGTCTCACAACACTTTTTTAATAGATCTCAAATTATTTTTTAATGACATGAAGGGAAAGTGGGTGTCCAGTCATCTTCCCCCCCCTCCACTCAGCTACATAGATGTAGAAGAAAAAGGTTTCAGAGGTAAAAAACAAAAAATCTCCGCACACCTATATAAACATGATGCTCAGAAGCACATGCATGCACATACCCTCTACTTCCAGAGCCAAATGTTTCCCTCCAGCATTGCAAATACCAGAATGGTGAAGTAGCATAGGTAGAGTGAATTGATTAATTTTCTTTCTCATTCATGTAAATTCTGGTTGCTGCAGACTTCAGTGGGAGATAGAGAAGAAGCTAAGCTAGGCACATTTGTCACAGGCAACCTGCCTGAGTGTTCTCAGACAAGGAGACAATCAGGTTAAAGGGTCCTGTATATTCATACTGAGCCTATTGAGAGTAATTGTTCACGGATTTCAAGGAATCAGATTAACCATAATCCGATAGTAACATTTGACATGCTACACATTATTAAGAAGTCACTGTAAAATTGTTATGCAAATTATAGATTCACAAGGAAGAGTGAAAAGAGCAGGATAACCAAAGAATTGCTTGGTGGTGTGAAGTAGCTGAGCTACTGTTGCCAATTACATACCAGTCTAGTTTTTGAATGGGATTACATTTCTGAATAGAAACTCCAGCAATTCCACTGGACATCATTAAACCAGTGGTAGGTTTCATGTACAATCCTTTGTAAAAATTCCAAAATCCCATTGCACTTTCATGCTTCCCTTTTTTACATTAAAGACATTTACCAGCCATTTTGTGTAATTCTGTAGTGAATAGGTACATAGAAGAGAAGAAAAATAAAGCACTCTAGGATGTATACTGAGAACAGGCATAGTTTCAAAAGAATAACATTAGATAATTTCTAGACAGCTGATTAATTCAATTTCATCACTTAATTTTCACATGTTTCCTTCTATCTTGCTTATCCTCTGATATTGTTCACATAATATTTTCTTACATTAAACTGCTATCATATTTTACCCTGCACTTCCCCTCAATTCCATACTCTCAGTGTTTTGTGTAAAGATTATAACATTTCATGGTGTGAAATGTGTGCAGGCTGACATCTATCCCTTTGAAAAGCAAACCTGAAAAACACCAGGTAACCTGTTTGCTGATATTTCTGTTGCAGTCTGGTTTGGCTCAATCCCATGAAAAGAAGCAGCCTAAAAACTTAATTTAATTGTTAAACTAAATGCATTTCTTGGTGCTTAATTGCAGGCATCATCCTTTTTTATTGCTGGAGCCCAAAGGAAGTGGCTGCCACCGTGCCCAGCGCTCTTTGGCCCTGCAGTGATGCAGGGCTTGTTGCCACAGCAGTAGCCAGCCCTGCACATGGCATGTCCCTGCCCAGCTGCAGCATCCTCCTGGGATGCTGTCCGTGCCCACGCCCAATGCAGCCACGCACCTCAACTGCTGCTGTTGCCATGTGGACTGCAAAAAGAAAAAAAGGCAAAAAACCAGACAAACCAAAACCCAGGCCTCATTAAAATGTTAAAACCCAGAGTCTCTAAGGTTGCCATTTTATTTTCTGCAAGGCACATGCTGTCTGTCATGATGACCTTGACATTCAATTTTATCACTTCCCCTTGGGTAAGAGAATTTGCAAGGGCATATTCTCTAAGTCCAACTCTTCCATTGCAAATGTGATTTGTCTTCAAAAGCAGCAGCAAATCAAATTCTGTGTCTCATCACAGCTGCTTGTGTGCATTTACAAGATTATTGATTTGGAAATCTGTTGGGGTCCCTCCCCCGCGCCATGTAGCCCTGAGGGAGGCACGGGGTTTCCCTGCCCCTGCTCAGCCTCGTTCCCCATTGGTTGGTTTGTGTTCCCCTGCGCGGGCAAAGCAGCTCGGGGCCGACTGCAGGAGTCCCTCAGCAGAGCCCGGCCATGCGGCTGGGGAAATAAACATCTCTGAAACATCTAGCAAGAATCCGTCCGTATATATTTATTTCTTTTTCACGGGACTCCTGGTTTGATATATGCGTGTTGCAGTATCCCCGCTGCAACATATGGTGGAAGATTGCGAGCAGAACGATCCCCGTGACTGATTTGTGTGAGTAAACCCTGGAAACTTTGGATTCCTCTTCTTGGTTTTGTTTTGCTATTGCATATCTGGACTATGGAAGAATCGTGGGAAATGGGGCTCTCTGAGCCACAGAAAAAAATGTATCTAGAAGTAAAAGGGATCCTTGAACAACAAAACAAAAAAGTATTGGAACCGGGAGATCTTGAACACTTTTTTATCTGGCTTTTCAAAGAGTTCCCCTATATTTCTCGAGACTTACTTTTTGATATCAAACCTCCTGGATATTCTCAGGAGTGTTTCTGGAACGAGATCTGTGATAAGCTAAGGGATGGACTAGCGATAGAAGCTCTCCGTGGATCCTTTATAATCAGTGACGCTCTTCAGGAGCATCTGTATGATCCCATTACCCCTAAAGCAGAAGATCATACTTCTCCCGTGGCCGAGACCGCGTGGCGGCCACCCCAGGAGTGTATGACTGCAGCCGTGCCAGCGGAGGTGCCTGCGCTGGATGCGCCCGGCCCCCTCGGGAGCGCGCGCCTTACTGCGGACCCCATCCCTGTCTCGGGGTCCCCGGCTACGCGGCCGCGAGTGAGGGAGCGATGCCGCAGGCGCCATGGGTGCCGTGGGCCACGAGCAGCCAGGAAGCGGAGGTCAGCGTGGAAGCCCGCTCTGTGCATACGGCTCAGAGAGCCCTATGCAGGGAGAAGCGGCGGTTTCCACAGCGACACGAGAAGCTGTGCAGTGCAGCGCCGAGCCGAAACGGGGCCGCTCTCAAAGCAGCGTGGAGTTTGCGGAGCGGAGCCGTGCAGAGCCCAGACAGGCGCTGGAGCGGGGCCGTGCAGAGAGCGCAGAGCGGCCGCGGCGCGGGGGCCTGACCGAGACGTCGGAGTCGGCGAGGCGGCGGCCACGCGGGACCGGCAGCCACGACAGACACGCAAGCACGTGATAGGAGACGTTCTAGCAACGAAAGTCACAGGAACTGTGAAATGGTACAATGTGAAAAACAACTATGGATTTATAACACGAGATGATACAGGGGAAGATTTATTCATCCATAGAACTGCCATTAAAAGGAATAACCCTAAAAATTACCTGCAAAGTGTAGGAGATGGGGAAGTTGTTCAATTTGATATAGTGCAAGGAAAGAAGGGTTTACAAGCAGCGAATGTTACTGGGCCTGGAGGTATTCCCGTCAAAGGCAGCCGTTATGCACAAAATTATAAACAATATCCATTCCAGCAATTTCCCTACCCACAGCCTAATTTCCCCTTTTACCCTATACCCAATATGAACCCTTTCCTAAGTTTACCCTATCCCCAGTTTATTCCCAATCCGTTTTTTCATCCATGGTTTCCCTCACAAACCCCTGCCTTTGCCAATTGTTTCCCCAAAAATCCCTTTCCGATGCCGATGGGGGGATGAAAAGGGGGAGGAAAGAAATTAAACCCTCTCCTGCCTCAGTTTCCCCACAGGCATGTCCAGAGAGTTCTGTCTCCCTTCTGTCAGCCCTGAGATGTTCCACAGAATTTGTTTGGACATTTAAAGACTCAGGAGGGTGGCTTGTTTTGTTTTGAAACTGTTCTTGTTATGTTTATCCAGTTGTCTTCATTCTCCTTTTATTAAAATAAAACGGGTGAGATGTTGGGGTCCCTCCCCCGCGCCATGTAGCCCTGAGGGAGGCACGGGGTTTCCCTGCCCCTGCTCAGCCTCGTTCCCCATTGGTTGGTTTGTGTTCCCCTGCGCGGGCAAAGCAGCTCGGGGCCGACTGCAGGAGTCCCTCAGCAGAGCCCGGCCATGCGGCTGGGGAAATAAACATCTCTGAAACATCTAGCAAGAATCCGTCCGTATATATTTATTTCTTTTTCACGGGACTCCTGGTTTGATATATGCGTGTTGCAGTATCCCCGCTGCAACATAAATCTAACATCTGCAAATGCAAAACTAGCCAGTTAAGCTTAGGAAAGGCTTTACACATCAGCTGATCTCCCCTGCTGTGTGCAGACCAATGGTACATACCACATGACTGTGAACTAGTCTGGAAAATGAGAAATGCCTGTAAGATCAGTAAGAATGTCATTATCTAACGTTAAAAAAACAGTCTTTCTGACCTGACCAGGCTTCTACAGGTATCAGTGGTAATTTTAAAATTTATTTCTGTGGTACAAAGGTGAACACCATCTCTTCTGGTTTTTTTAGTCCATTACTCCTTGAAATCAACACCTAGAAAGAGATAATAGTTTACATTAGACCAAAGAGTGCAGTCAGAAAAAGGGAAAGATCAAGCTTTAGGGCACACAAGCCCTTTCTCAAGCCTAACATGAGTCAGGCATACACTGGAAAGAATTAGTCTGGCTGCAATTCAACTAAGGGGGGGAAAATACTTCCAAAACACAAAACTAAACTTTCAGGAGCTAACTTTGCTTACAGAGTAATATTACAGGATAAGTGAAATTCTGACCTAAATTATGGGTGGTTTTGATAGCACACTAGAATTTCCTTCCTATCTCAAATGCTTCAAATTCATCACCAGTTTTGCCTATTATTCACAGCTCAACATGCTGGAAATAGCAGCTATTTTCAGAATAAGCATGCACATAGGCACTTTCCCTTTCTTACTTCCTAATTTCTTAAAGTTGTTCTCAACATCTCCTGGCTTATTAATCTAATTTGATGATATCCAGAGCAATTACTTTAATGTTTGCTCTGTACTGGGCTTAAAAAAGGGTTTGAGAGCTTCATCCATCTGTTCTTTTCAAATTCTATCATGCTGCCCAACTTATAACCTTGACTAGTGCAGACACATAAAGCTGCTATTAATTTTGATATGTTCTTTACAGTAAAAAAACATGTTCAGTATGGAGCAGAGAATCTGTTGTTCAATCAGAAAGGGAGGATATGATCCCACTATTTACATCCTGCTAACATTTAATAAAAGCAGTAAAAGAAAAGAGGAATCATTCAGAGATAAACAAATATAAATTATTTTTATTGCTGTGCATTATTCCAGACCTTTTCTCTTTGATTTTCAATACAACATTAGAGAATATTTTTTGAACTCAAACACTATTTTCTATTCAGTGATGATCATAAACACATTACAAATCAGCATAATGTGCAAAATAATGTCATTTATACAAAAATAAAATTAAGTGTATTTTGATAAATCATTCTTAATAGGATATTTAATAGGACAATTTTTAGAGAGTATTTCTTCTTACTAGTGGGTGTTTTCCAAGGCAGAATTAAAGAATCACAGAATATTCTGAGTTGGAAGGGACCCACTAGGATCATCAAAGTCCAACTCCTGTCCCTGCACCGGACACCCCAAGAGTCACACCATGTGCCTGAGAGCATTGTCCAAATTCTTCTTGAACTCTGCCAGGCTTGGTGCTGTGACCACTTCCCTTGGGAGCCTGTTCCAGGGCCAAATCACCCTCTGAGTGAACCTTTTCCTAACCCAACCTAAACCGCCTCTGACACAACTTCAGGCTGTTCCCTCAGGTCCTGTCACTGGTTACCACAGAGAAGAGATCAGTGTCTGCCCCTCATGAGGAAGCTGTAGACTGTGATGAGGTCTCCCCTCAGTCTCCTTTTCTCCAGGCTGAACAGACTAAGTGACCTCCTCTGCTCCTCATGCGGCTTCCCCTCTACACCCTTCTCCATCCTCGAGGCTCTCCTTCCGATGCTCTCTGTTAGCTTTATATTTTTTGTAAAAGATATATTTGGGCAGCACCCAAAACTGCACACAATATTCAAGGTGAGGCTGCCCCAGTGCAGAGCAGAAAAGGACAATCCCTTCCCTTGCTTGCTTGGCAATGCTGGGCCTGATGCACCCCAGGACAGGGTTGGTCCTCCTGGCCATGTTCATCTTCATGTTCAACTTGCTATTGACCAGGATCCCCAGGTCCCTTTCCATGGCACTGCTTTCCAGCCTCTCACTCCCCAGTTTGTCTGTACATCCAGGGTTGGCCAGTCCCAGGTGCAGAATTCAGAATTTGCCCTTTTTGAGCTTCATGTGGTCGGTATCAACAAGAAAGGTGTGATATTATCCATTCTGTATTATGTAGAAATTGCGTTACTTATTTCCAGGTTGCATGGTGCAACACCAGGTGCTCACCAAAATTGATCTGTCACTCTCCTCCTCAGTGGTCAGGGGACAGAACACGTAGCCAAAGGCTCATGGTTTGAGACAAGAACAGGAAGTGATCACTCACCAATTACCATCAAAACAGACTCAACTTGGGGAACTTAGTTTAATTTAGTACCAATCAAATCATGAGGAAAAAAAATATTTTAAAACACCTTCATTCCACCCCTTGCTTCTCCCTAGGCTCAACTTCACTCCTGGTTTTCTCACCTCCACCCCCAGAGGCACAGGGGAACAGAGAAATGGAGATTTTGAATTTTGAGACTTCTTGAAAGAGTTTTGGTCTCCAGTCTCTATTTTTTTAAACACATGCACGTCTATGTATATAAAAAGATGATTGTAATAAAACATCTTACCACTCAAGGAGAGATTCTGCGTTCCCAGGCCTGAAATCAACTACATACCAAACTACACCATTGTGAAAGGGTTCCCTGAGGAAAAAAAATAAAGCGAAGGACTGAGAAAATCCTCAGAAACTGGATTGATATAGCACTTTATGTCCAAGGCATCAGATACACCCTGCAGCACTGTACTACAACAAATCAACTTACATCTAAAGCATCTCTAGGAAACCCTAAGAAGAGGAGCTCTAAGGAGCTCAGGTAGAACAGCAAGTTGTTACATGCTCAAAATAATTCCTGATACAGAATTGTAGAACTCTCAAATATTGCACTCTTTCAGCAAGAATCAAAATATGTTTCTTCTTACAGCCCTTGGTGCATGTCATTATCTAGGGTATTAGCTGTTTTCTATGACAGAAAGTGCACCTAACAAGGATTAGTTTCATTAACTGCAGACAAAATTTGGTGTGCCTCCTATGAATGAACACGGGTTTTTTTTGTTTTGTTGTTTTTTAAATGTATTCTCTTGAATAAATGCCCAATCAAAAGCCAAACTTTAAAAAATTATATAAATTTTTTTCAGCAATGGTGGATTGACTGACAGCAATGGATTTAAAGTACAGAAACAGAAGCAGAAGTCTACCAGTGCATGTGACTGTTCTGAGGAGCAGGAATCTCAGTGTGGCCACTGTACATGGCAGGAGCTCTGCAATGACACTGGATCACACTTTGTTCAGGCTGAAGTGCCACACAGTTCTTGGACATTGAAAGTAAACTCTGTGCAAAGGACATCTCAGTCCTCTGTAGTGTCCTCCATGTCTTAAAGAAGACTAAAACCATAGGTACTTTTCCATTTTACTCTGGTTTCTAATAACTAGATAATGGATAAAAGTGAAAAAATTACCAGAAATAATAGTTGCCTTTTTTTTTCTTACACAGATCTCAAATCTAATGGTCTTAAAAAATAAAATTTGGAGAAATAACTTGATTTATTTCAATATTAACTTTTCACTTGTACCTGAATTAACACTTCTTTCTAGCACAAGCATATAATCACAGTTTTAACACTAAAAAAAAAGGTGTACTTCTGAAATGCTGAAAACAAATAGAATTTTCTTATTTATTTAAAAGTATGACAGAAGAACATATATCTTGTAAAATGATCCATAAGAGACAACTGAATGTAAAAAATTAGCAGTACGTTTGATATGTCTGCTCATAATTCAACTTTCTTTGAATCTTCCTATATCACTCTTCATCCATTTTCTTACTTGGTGTAACATATAGGCAAAAGATTCAGGAATGAGAAAGCAAAATTCTTAGGAAGATGGAACTTCAATACCTTACCAACAGTTAGGGCAAAACTGTATCCCCAGTTAAATTAAAACTGTTCATCTTCCCTGGCATAAGACTGATAACTGGAATTCAAGTCTTAAAACCAAATTTTGCAATCAATACAGTGGATGAAGTCAAGATAGAACCATAGCAGGACATTTTTCCATAATTTCCAACTCAGTGACCTCCTGTTTTTAGAAGTTTTTAAAATGTGGTATGGATTTGTTGATATCTGAGTTTGCAATCTATCTGTTAGCATATGACAGGCCACATTCTCCTATCAGGAAAAAAACACAAGCTGAAAGATTTTCATAGCAACCTAAGGCTCAATGCCTTCAAATCAAGAATCTCAAATGAAAGATTTTTTATGTAGTCAGGAACTAAAGCTTTTTTTCCAAGTTTTCTTTGGAGAGGCAGCACTGCGGAGGAAAAAAGGAGTTGTTACAGAATGCCCATTAGCACATCATACAATGTGTGTTTTGCTAGGCTTACTTTTAATGAAGTCACTACTTTAATAGGCTCAAATATTATTTTTATTTCCCTGCTAAACATTAACACATTTGTTCAGGGGTTGGTGTCCACGTGTTTTCCTTCCATAATTAACTCATATCGAGTAGAAGTCTGTCCTGCTTTAACCTTGCGTAGCTTAAAGATCGGATTACTGAAAACCATCAAGATTTTCCCACTTGGAGAACAGCAAGAGCAACAGAGAATACATTCTCATTGACTGGATCATGTTAATTCACCATCATCCTGAGAGCAGAAAATACCCAGAGATGTCAGTTAATTTCCAGTACCAGTTCCCCACACTACCAAAATTTATCTGGTTATACCAGGTAAATTTGAGCTTTCCTCAAATTATAAGAACTTTTTATATTTACAGTGGCATAGTTCTGATGTTAGTATTTCCAGTTGTTAATCCTTCCAGCCTGGCCTTTTTATTTGAAGTATTTGTGTCGTTTCAAGCAGTAGAACCGAATATTTTTGCAAGTGCAAAAAGCAAAGGAGAAAAAGGTGGTGATGGTGACACAGGGACATAGAATACCTGATGTAAGGACACCAAGTAGCATTACTACAATTTCTTTAAGAACAGAATGCTTCTCATTGAAGGTCCTCAAGAATATATTACACAGAAATTTAGTCAGGAATGATGTAGGTATATTTGATACTTCCTTGAGGCAGTCAAATTGGATAAGTTGTTTAATCAGGTCACTTTCAGCCCTATGATTAGACTCAACATGCTCCAAAGAAATGCAAAAAACATACTGCATAATTATGGAAACATGTGGAATGTACTTGAAACTTGTAGAATGCAGTTTCATAATGTTTTGTAAAAAGAGCTCTGTTGCCCAAAACTTCTTTTTATAAAAATGTATTTTCAAGGAAAAAACCAGCTGAACTCTTAAAAATTATGGAGTAGTCACATGGGAGCCTATTAATACCTACTGAATCTGTTAATATTAAAGGTAGTGGTTTGATTTCCAGGGATCTTGTCAATGAGAACAGACAATCATTTTGTTAGCATTTTTTGTATGTTTCAGTATATGAATATTTCACATGTGTCTTGTGTGGCTGAGTATAGTCTGTGTATGACCTGAACTCACTAATCCTGCCTAATTACTAATTCACCCAGAGTAACCTGCCTTCCTAAGGACTGCTGATGTTTGGTTTATGTGTACTGTTCCACAAACAGCACTGAGAAGAGAAACATAAAACTGGGATACAACTATGCAGGTTAATGGAAATTACAGAATAAAATCACGCAGAGGTCACTTTTTAAAAAGAGTAAAGTTTACCTCAAACTTCAAATTGATGTTGGATTTGTTTAGCATAGAAATTTGGCTTCGTTTTATTCGGATTGCTACAGTAATATTACGTAGCAATTCGAGCAATATTGCTCGAATTTTTCTTCTGAATACGGCACCTCAGGGTTGTGTCTGGGGGATTTTTTTTCCCCCTTAATCAATCTGTGACCCTGAGAAGAAAAAAGAAGTAATAAAACTTCATGCATGTGCTAGCGCATTTTCTGGTCCTCTGCTTTTTCCACATGATGCAGAAAAAAAGGAAGAAGCAGGACTGCTGCTGGCAGGGCCCAGGCCAGAGCCCCCACCTGTGATTTTTTCAACTTTTTCTTTCTTTTTCTTTTAATGACATTATTGTCTCAGACAGCAGAGGTGGTCATATGTATACATCAATAGTCTAGGCCAGAATTGCTGAAAGAATTACCACTGTTTAAAAAAAAAAAAAAGAATTGTTCTCTAAAATGAAGTGTATTCATGCACCATATACAGCAAGTTCTCCCATTCATTTGGTTTTTCATACTTGATGAATCAGCCTGATATTACGGAATATTACTTTCTAAGCAGTATTTATCTTCCCAAGGATTTTCCATAGATCCTAACAAAAACACTTTGGCCAAAAAAAGTGCTTTAAAAATCACTTCATCATATTCTTTCATAACACTTAAAGAAGATTTAGCACTGCTTTTAAGCTTTTTGAAGCTGTAAATGGCTAAGCATTTAACCTGAAAAATCTAATACAGTTTTCAACAGGAAACCAAGAATACAATTTCAGCTTGACAAAGCAAGAATCTATGGACATATATATGTCACAAGTGCTTTAAAATTACAGTAACTGCTTAGAAAGTGAGCTGTATAGGAAAAAAATACAGCTCTTATGCTGTGTTATTCACATACATAGAAAAACAACATCTTTAACACTATGTTTTAAGAAGGAAAAAATACAAATATTTTAGGAACTAGGGTTTTGTAAAGAACTGAAAATATATCCTGAAAAAGGAAGAAAAATTATTATATTCATTGTAGTAAGCAGGAAAAACCAAAGGGGAACAAGAAAGACAAATTCTGCAATTTTATTCACCAGTATCACATATGACTTTCATAGTGTGTTTTATTGCATTGGATTATATAATTTTGGTTAATAGTCAAAATATAGGACCTGTGCCCTATTTGTTGAGAAGCTGTGGAAATACAGTTCAGTCTCTAAGCACTCCCCAAGAAAAACTGATTTGCTGAAATGCCCAGTGGTCATTTTAAAGCAAAGATGAATTACTGGAGGTGCACAAATACAACACCCCCCACCATACAAAGGCTGTTTATCTTAATATGCACCTGGGAAATTAAGTTTTTC
This sequence comes from Aphelocoma coerulescens, assembly GCF_041296385.1. NCBI lineage: Eukaryota > Metazoa > Chordata > Aves > Passeriformes > Corvidae > Aphelocoma > Aphelocoma coerulescens. Next base: position 89,000,598 of record NC_091015.1, read on the forward strand.
CCTACAGAAATAAAAGCAAGCTCCTTGCCTCACTTAAACAATGAGATATAATGAGTAGTGGGGGAGTACAGCTTGGAGGAGGAGGGTGCCAGGCAGTTCTGCTTACAACAGTACCTCACATGCCTCATGACAGCCAAGTGGAATGTCTTCCTGAATCATCTCCAGAGGAAAGTAGTGGCACATAGATCACAGAATGAAAAAATTAAAATAAAATCTGGTCCACAAAACTTTCACTGAGAAGAATCCCCTGCAAGGACTCCTGCTGACTGTCCCAGCTCAGCCTTGAGTTTACAGTAACAGGATGCACAGACAATATTTCTATTCCCACTGGTGCATTTTTTTTGCCTCATCAAAGAGTTCTATTTCTTTCATTACAAAGAATGTTCATTAATATTATGTGGCAATAAAAACCCTTGAAGTTTTGCAACACATTAAGTGCCATAAGCCAAAAATACTTTATTATGCAGTTCACTGCCTTAATTTTTAAAATAATGCATGCTTCCAAGTATTCAGACTTTCCAAGTTCAAAAACACTGAGACTTGGCACATCCCAAAGCCCTTATATTTAGAGTAGTGCATTTATGAGAAATTTAATTAACACAGTTACACCATTTTATTCATCTATGGGTTTCCAGATATAAAGTGAATGACTTTGAAACAGAAGGTTTTTTGGCCCAGATACAAAAAACAAACACATTCTGCCAATATTTTATTACACCGTGGTCCTTTAACCACTAAGCACTAGATAAACCAGGACATTATTATTATAAATAATAGATTTAAATGCACTTTGTCTACATTAGCTATAAAAATTGACTTCTTTAAAGAACACTTGAAAAAAATTGAATTCAGTCTTTCAATTGGTTTTTTTGACAGGACTAGTCATGGGAGAAGGGTAAAAGACATCCAAAATAGCATTTCTTTGTTCTTAAAACAATTTTCTGCCTTTAGTTTCCTCTCTTCAACCATTTTCTCCCCATCAGTCTAGATCAGGACTCTGTCCATGTTTGGGTTTTGGCAGGGGGCAGTTTCTGGGGCGTGTGGAGTGTAGACAGAAGAAAGCAAGAAAGAAGACATTATTATTAATGCAAAAATTTCATCTCTTTATCTGAAATTGTTTCTAAAAAAAGTATACATAGAAATGTTCCAAAGTGAAAGCATTTTGCCAAAAAAAATGTGCATTTTTTCTGTGGGTCTCAATGCACATTCATTTACACACACTCTTTATATGGCAGGTAGTAAGCACTAAGATTGAAAGGAATGTAGGAGTATTTTGGCAGAGAACTACAGAGAAAGTTGTACAGTGATTAGGTAACAATTTTACTCAAGTGAACAGCAAGGGGAAGAGGATTTACATTGGCTAGGCACTTCTTTTATGAAATTTCTGACTTCTGAGCCACTTTGTAAACTGTTAGGCATTGCCTGCCCGCACAGCAATTCCAGCCTGGTGCCATTTGCACAGCAGAAATCCTTGCTAAGGGCAGTTCAGCTATGTACAGAGGAAAATGTTATTTCTCAGTGTTTTAGACAGTAAAGAGGAAAGTATGAAATATAGATCTGGTGAGTACAGTTATTAATTTAATGCATAGAGCAACTGGGAGATAATAAAGCCCAGAGTTATAAAGTAATTGCCTGATTTTTAACTAGTGTGCTTCCTGTGTGTTCCCCTCCTTAGCCCAGAGTTAGAATGACAGCTTACATTCCCAAAAGGAGAAGTAAGGAGAAATGCCAGGAAATAATTCCAGGGAGCTTCCAAAGAAGTATTGTCTTACAGTAGGAACAACTGATTTCCTAACTTCTGCTGAGTTAAACAAAAGCATTTTTATAAATTTTTTAGAAACAAGTATATTTAGTTATTTCCACCATGTACTTTCATAACCCATTTAGAAATACTGCATTCAATTTTCTCTGGTTTTTGGCTCCTACATTAACAGGGCCTAATTCCTACCAAAAAAAAAAAAAAAAAGCTTTCAGTCAAAGTATTAAATTCAAAGCAAATAAACAAACAAAACAAGAATCAGAGAATTTTAATCCTGCAGCACTGAATCACTTATAAAACCACAAAACAAGCCTGGGCTCATAGGCCTGTGCTAAGAAGGGGAGACAGTCTGCAGTACATTTAAGGATAGGTCCAAAATCTCAAATGGACCCAACCACTTTTCTCTCTGAATATGATTTAACTAGTTCTCATGTCTTTTCACTGGCCTGAAGAAGATTTTCCACGTGATCGTTTTCAATAAAGTTCCATCTAATTAAATTGAAAATAAAGTCAGGGAGACACCATGCCCCAAAATAGCAGAATTTATTTAATTGGAACTGGTAAACCTTCTATTTTCTTTCACATATCAAAATCTGGGCAAGCCTTAAAGTCAGTTTCCCTTCACCTCTGCACATTACTCCTATTTAATGATTTGTTTTGTGTATACCAGAACCAGTGAAAGAACTGGAGTCTGAAACTCTTTTGCTTTGCAGATCATTAGAACTATCAACATTTCAGCCACATTTTTTCCAATGAAAATTGCAGAGATAATTTGTCTCTGGGGATGAGTTCCTTCCATTGTTATGGTTTATAAGTAAAAAAGAGAGGGTTTCTAGCTTTGCATCTTTAAAGAAAAAGGTGCAAGCATGGAATTGAAAAGAACAAATCTGTATGAAATAAATGAGAAGTTAGCTAGCCTTTTCATACAAGCTACTTTCATCCAAGGGTATAACAAGATTTTTGAGATCCTCTAACTAATTTTGACCTATAAGTTTCTCCCTAAGCACTAAGCATTAACACCCACATTGACTTCTACCATTGTTTGGTTTCTTCTCAGGGTAAGGTATAAAGTGGAATTTCTTCAGAAAAAAATGTTCCATTTCTGGATAATGGGGCAGAGGGTACCCTCAGCATTCCTCCCAACCACTGCAAGGAGTGGCTGACACTCTGGAGGGTTTTGCTGCCATCCAGAGGGATCTGAACAGGCTGGAGAAATGTGCTGACAGGAACATCACGAAGTTCAACAAACGAAGTTCAAAGTCCTACACCAGAAGGAACAATCCTAGGCACCAATATATGCTGGGCGATACAAACCTGGAGAGATGTTTTGAAGAAAATTGCCTAGGGGTCCTCCTGAACACCAAGGTGAACGTGATCCAGCAATGCGCCCTGGCCACAAAGAAGGCTAGTGGTATCATGGGCTGCGTTAACCATATATCCTGTAGGTCCAGGAAGTTGATCCTTCCCATCTGCTCAGCATTGTAAAGCCACACCTGGAGTGCTGTGTCCAATTGTGGATTCCTAAGAACAAAAGAGACATGGACTTACAGGAGAGAGTCCAGAGAAGGTCTGCAAAGGAGATGAAGGGATTAGAGCGTTGTATGTGAGGAAAAGCTAAGAGAGATAGGGCTGTTCAGCCCAGAGAAAAGAAGGCTCAGGGGAATCTCCTCGATGTAAGTAAATACCTGGAGGGAAAGTGAAAAGAGAAGGGAGCCAGGCTCTCCTCAGTGGTGCCCCATGACAGGACTGGAGACAGTGGGCACAAACTGAAATGCAGCAGGTTCCCTCTGAACATCAGGAAGCAAGTTTTTACTCTGAGGTGGATTTAGCACAGTCATGATTTTCTCAGGAAAGTTCTGGAGTCTTCCTTCATGGAAATATTCAGAAGCTGGCTGGACAGGGTCCTGAGCAAGGTCTAGGTGGCCCTGCTTGAATATGGTGGTTAGACTAGACGCCCTCCAGAGGTCCCTTGCAACCTCACCCCTTCTGTGATTGTGATCTACCACAGATGCATTTAAAGGACATTTTACTTCATTCCGTTCATCTTCAATTATATTTACTTGATTCACAACTCATTATCAAAGCAAGGAATAATGCCCACATAGGACAGATCAGCTACAGGTTAGCTATTCAAGGACCTAATTCCATATCTCCTACGTATTATTTGGTCAGAGAGGGTAAAATACTACCTAACTGAAATCCTGGCATTTCACACCACTGAAATCAGCTCCCCTACACACCAATTACATATAAGCAAGATAGTAAGACTTACACTGCTGGCATTCTCTGCATCAGCTTCCCAGGAACATAGTCAAAATTGTTCTTGCATCAGCAGACTTTGGATACCTGACTAAGGCTCAGCTATTCCTACCACGTAAAGGGAAAGGAGGGAGTAAAATTAACCCGGCTGTTTCTAGGGGATGGTATGGCAGGGTGGAAGTAGAAATTGCTAGCTCCTGGGCCATCGTCATTAGCACCATTTTTGTATATGTCAGAAAAACTAAGAAGACAAATTTGATCAGTATCGGTACGAACCAATTATTGCATTTTTGCTGAAATAGAGCACATCATGCAGATACAGTGTTGATTTAGGAAGGAGAGTTAATACCTCATCTAGAATAAATTTACTGACATAAACAGTTATTACCTCAGTCACTCAAGTTGCCACTGCAATTTTTAACCAGCAAGATGAATTTATACATACTAGAGTGGTGATTTGTTGTGTGGCTTTAGCATTTACCTTGCAGGCGCTGCCATAAGCAACTGCTGACTTAGCCTACAGATAGAGCTCAAGTGAAACATGACTTTTAGAGGAATTTTGCAAGACCATGCTCTTGCTCAGACTTCTCTGGGTACTGTCACAACAAGAGCAAAGCTGAGCATATTGCCAGCCTTTGTCCCATCTTCCTTTGCCCTCTTCTGTGTTTTAAAACTGAAGCACTGAAATCCAATTCCAAACACTGAAAACAGTGCTTGTTCTAGCCTGCTAATTCTGCAACCCACATATAACATGGAAACCACAAACCATATAGATGTACTTCTTTTCAGCTTTGTCCCTGAAGACCTCAGAATGTTTATCCTAATGTTTATACTGTGAGTTTCTCACAAAGATGTAAACAGGTACATACATGACAAACATTTAAAATGATTACTTTTGACTTTCTTTTCCTAAAGTCTCAAACCATGAGATGTAGTGTCCTTCATAAGAGACTCCATTTATAGTTACAGGTCTATTATAAAGAGTTGGAAAGAATTGTTGTATCTTCTAGGTTAGTCTGATCCGGACTGTTTTTTGTCAGAAATAGCAATAGACTTACAGACAGAGTTCTTTTTGTCTTTATGTCAGTCTTTTTGTACCTCACAAGTTCTTTCCTATAAAGTTCATTAGTCTACTTGTTACATGAAATATTCATTACAGTTTTAATCTTAAACACTGACTTTCTCTTCCTTTACAATCCAAGAACAGGCACACATGCTTAGTGTGCTCCTTTTGATATGGAGTACATACAGCCTGTCTGCTTTCAAAAGTTTATCACTCAGGGTATGTTAAATATCTGACTGTGTTTAAGTAGGTGGTGGCAAAATTCTGCATCTTTTTACAGTTCCCTGTTCTTAAAACCTTAGGATTTTCACAAACAATATCAGTTCTTACCAGCGAGTCAGAACCTCTATCGAGGACCCAAACATTAAACTCTAATTCAGATTTTTATCTAACTTGACAAGTCACTGGCCTTCTCTTGAAAGAAGGATACATCCAAAGAGCCTAGTGAAGCTTCTCCCTCCTCCTAGGAATTTTGCTCAACGTTATACATTAAATTCCCTATTCAGGAGAGAATATTTTTTAAGTTTTCAGGAAACAATAGCAACAGAAACTTGAAAAACAATGAAACTTGGAAAAGAAGCCATATTGAGATTTAGCTTCCTCTTGTCAGCTGTTTTAGGCAATCAGGCAAGTAAATTACTAAACTGAAGAAAAGTATCTGTGACTTGAGCCAGGTGTTTGAATGATGGAAGTCTGCCTTTTGATGAGTACAAGTCAAAGAGAAATTAGGACTTTCTTTTTATGCAAAATGGTTCTTATTTTTAGTGGTTGTGGCATTAGAATAGAATCATAAAATCAGAGAATCATTTAGATTGGAAAAAACTTTTGAGATCATCGATTTTAACCATTAAGCTAACACTGCCAAGTCCACCACTAACCCACGTCCCTAAGTACCATATCTACTTTTTATCTTTTTAATACCTCCAGGAATGATGACTCTATCACCACCATGGGCAGCCTGTTCCAGTGTTGGGCAACCCTTTTGGTAAAGAATTTTTTTTCCTGATATCCAATCTAAACCTTCCCTTGTACAACTTGAGGTCATTTTCCCTTGTCCTGTCACTTACTATGTGAGAGAAGAAACCAACTCCCATCCTCACTGCAGCCTCCTTTCAGGTAGTTGTAGAGAGCAAGAAGGACGCCTCTGAGCCTCCTTTACTCCAGGCGAAAAAGCCCCAGCTCCCTCAGCCACTGCTCATAAAACTTGTGCTCCAAACCCTTCAACAGCTTCACTGTCCTCTGCACACTCTCCAGCCCCTCAATGTCATTCTCGCACTGAGGGACCCAGAACTGGACACAGGAATTGAGGTGTGGCCTCACCAGTGCCGAGTACTGGGGGACAATCATTGCCCTGGTCCTGCTGGCCACACTATTGCTGATACAGGCCAGGATGCCCTTGGCCTTCTTGGCCACCTGGGCACATTCTGGCTCATGTTCAGCTGTTGTTGACCAACACCCCCAGGTCCTTTTCCACTGGGCAGCTTTCCAGCCACTCTTCTCCAAACCTGTAGCGTTTCATGGGGTTGTTATGACAGGACCCTGCACTTGGCCTTATTGAACATCACAGTTGGCCCATTGATCCAGCCTGTCTAGATCTAGACCCCTTCCCACCCTCCAGCAGATCTCATTCATCTTGAAGTTGTCTGCAAAATGATTAAGGGTGCTCTTGATCCCCTCCTCCAGATCATCAGTAAAGGTATTAAAAAGGACTGGTTAGAAGTTGCTATTAATTTTATATTATTATTCTTTTATGTACTTCAATGTAACTTTTTTTCCTAGACAAAATTTAACAAACAGCACTTCTGATTAAAATATTGTTTGCTATTTTTAATATTTCAAATGTCATGGCAATTTTTGCAGTGGCAATTTTTTTATTAAGATTTGTTTGTAAAAAGGCATCTGTTTCAAAAGGCTGTGGAAATGGGGTTTTGTTGGAGAATGTTAGAAAGGAACATTTTTAACTGCTTTGAGATTAGATATCTGCCTAGCCTTGGGCCATCTTTGTGTAAAAGCCACTTCATGGCTACACAAAATGAGCAGAGAACACAGGGAAACCATGTTCCTAAGCACAAGGAATACAAAGCCCCTCAGAGTGATCTGACCCCTCCTGGTCCACCAGGCACACATAGTAGGAGAGAAGAGACTGCACACATTCCCCTCATGTCTCTCCACATTGAAGGTTGAATTATGCAATCAGATAGGAGACAGCGAAGTACCCCACCAATATTAAATCAAAAGCACTGCATGGGGATGGGAGGGAAATTGGTGGAGAAGGACATAGCCAAAACCAAATGGAAAGTGACAGTGATTTAGGAAGGAAACTTCTGAGTGCTCCAGAACTGTTTCACACAATGTTAAGTTTGCCATTTGACAAGCTCAGTGCCTTGGCATGTAAAGTCAACAAGAAAAAATGAGAAGGAATTTCTATTATTAGCGCTTAATCTACTCCTCAAGAGTGCATCAAAGAGAGTATTTCATAGCTGTAACAAGATAAAAGCAGGCCTTTTGGACCTCTGATTATGACCAGTAGCTGGAACTGTATGTTGCTGTTCAGATAAGTTGCAATAAAACCAGTCACTCTTAGTATTTGAATCCTCACCTGAATGTTTCAGCAGTCAGTGACAACTCGGGTTTAGAGTAGCTGTAAGCATTGTTACAAACCATAAGTTAATCTTAGAAAGATAACAGACAATCTGTGGACATTTACTGTTAATTTGTTTCTATAGACAGTAATAGGAGTCCTATGGCAACTGGGTAATACGTCCTGCATGTGTCACAATGCAGTGAAGTTTAAAGTCTTAATTAACTTCTTATTAAAGTTTATTCTTGAGCAATATCAATTTTTTGTGGACCTTTTGTAGGGCATCTATTATAAAGAGCACTTACAATATTTAAAACACCTTCCGGCTAAAAACTGATATAAAAGTCTAGTAAGAGACAGGTTCTGCAGCCAAAACTGATCATTTAACCAGTTTAGGTATACAATACTTTGATCTTCCAATTCTTCCATTAGAAAAAAACCCCTCTTTTTAGTGTAACACAGGACTAGTCATTGTAGGTCAGATATTCTTTGTGGAAGACGAGTTGCACAGATGCCAGCAAGACTGCTCAGACCACCTGATCCTCCTTCAAGTAAACATAAAAATGGAGCAACAAATCTAGTGCACTCCCTGAAGCTTGCTACCACTGCACAGTCCTGCTCTGTGCCTCTGGGCCAGAGGAAGAGGGAGAAACCACCTCTGTGACTTCATATTAGGGGCAGAAGCACTTCTGAGAAGCAAACAGGAAGGCAGACAGTTTAACTGACATGCCTGAGCAGACAAGGATTAGTTAAGCAAAGCACCAGCAGTAGAAAAGTGCTAAAACAACACCCAGTACAGCAGAAGGCTGAGGTTTAGGCACAGGTGTCTAGTCTTCAACTTTGTACGCCTTCCTCACTTGTTCTTACAGAAATATACTTTAGGCCTCTCCTCTAGTTCATTTTTTTTAAGGTTATAGTCAACAACAGCCAGGTCAGATAACTACTAATTACAAAGCAGAAAACAAAACACCTTGCCCAGAATTTTAAACAAGAGTAACCAAGGGTTGGGAATGAACAATGAGAGAAAAACAGGGAACACATTAATGCAACTGATCAATAAACACATTAAATTAGTAAAAATTACACTGAACATTTTCAAATTTTAGTACACATATCCCAAGAGAAATAAATGGAACAGCTGTTTAATTGAAAATAAAATTAATGAGAAATAATTCCCTTATCCTGAAAAGCATAAGACCCTATTGTTAGTTTTGTTAGCATGTTATTATGAGTCATTATTTTGAGAAAAAGCAGAGATGAAAAGGATTTTTTTCTTTATTATAAACCACTTGTACTTTATCACATCAGTGCAACACATTAGGTGGGTCACTATTTATCTTGTTCTACAATAAGCAAGTTCCATATATTTCCAGGCTTCAGTGAGTTTTGCTGGCATGCTGTATCAAGAAGATATTTCAGAAAAATCATTCTGTCTTTCCTCCATTCCTAAAATGCTCCTCATAACTCTTTTTTTACACTCACAGTTAAGTTGGGTTTCATGGGTGCTTGGAATATTTTGAGGGCAGATCCTGCTAAGGCCAGACTAACCACACAGTAAGAATAGAGGAACACAAATCATATAAAATCAAATAAAGCTGGCTAAAAATTACTGCCTGTCAGGTAGCCACAGTAGCAGTCAGCTTTTACTGCTTTTTGCCATCCTTTTGCAAATTAAGACATGTTAATGCAAACTCTCACTCAAGTATTCTCCCTCTTAATGGCAGAAGGTTAAATTCACACGTGAACAGGCAGTGCTTGTTTGACCCTAGGGAGGCAAAATCTCAAAATATTTCTCACTCCATTATAGTCAGTTTTATGCTGACATCCAAAGGCAATGGTTTCCAAACTGTTTCCAGCTCCTTTCTAAACTACACCCTGCCATGTAGCTCTCAGGTCTCCTCTCCCCCCAGCCACTCTTTGGATTGTTTCTCCCTGCAGAAGTAATAACAAGCATTTTTTCACTTCTTTTTCATTGCTTTCCTTTCTTAGCAGATAGAGGCTTGCTACCATTTTGGGGGATACTTCGGGATTTTCTACATCATGCAGCAAACCCTACTGCAGGAACCTTGTGCTTATACCCAATTGTCTTGGGGTGACTTTATGATACTGTAGCCACTATCACCTGCTCTATGCCCAGACATGAATCATGTACCTGTCTGTGCCTTTAAACTGGGTCCGAGGCAAAGGGAGAAAAAAAAGCTGAGCAGTTTTGGGTTCAAGGACACACACACTCATGTTCCTGCTGCTACAGAGCCGAGGAAAACACCTTCCTGCTTTTTTCCCAGTTTTTGGCTCTGTTTCTCAGGAGAGAGATGGAGAGTTAAACTTCTTTGCTTTTTAGCTAGCCTGCTAGCTGAGGCAAGAAAGTGTGGTTTGTTTTTTTTTTTTTTTTTCCCCTGGGACTTTGGCTTCTTCTTCTCTTCTGGGCTGTTCAGCAACACCAGAACATCACCAGGAGGCCCTACACTGGGGCCTGGAGGGGCCCACACCAAACCCCACCTCCAGAGAGGAGGGAGCCACACCCACAGAAAGGACTGAAATCTTCCCAGGTCTTCTCCACAGCAAGAAGTTTTATTATTTAATATTATTCATTCTTTTTTTGTGGGTGCCTGTGAGCACCCTGCTTGTTAAATAAATAGGTTTTTCTCACTTTTCTCTGAGGAATTTCTTTCCAAACTTGGTGGAGGAGGGTCTGCTGAAATCTGCCTTCTGTCAGAGGGATGTTCATTGCAGATATTTTCCTCCAAATTTGTCTCAAACCAAGACCCAAGTGAACTAACACTGAGACTAGGTGCAGTATTTCAATACTGCTGGCATAGTGATGCCACAAGGTACTTAATCTTGCTGAAAAGACAGGGTTTGTGTCAACCTATGTGTTTGCAAATAAGCTGTCCACGTGTTATGTTGCTTTGGTAACACAATAATTAACTAAAACATATAGATGTTCTAGCTTTCTGTGACCTACTACAGCTATGGATAGGGCTGAGGAGATATGTCCAGTATGTTGATGGTCTAAGGAAAATGTCATGACATCTAAATGCATAGCTTCTGGAGAAATTTATTCTGTATTTTCAAAAATGAATAGAGATGTAACCAGTTCATGAAGAGTAGAAACTTAGCTGGAAAGTCAGAGCAAATAATTTTATCCTTACAGTCTTTCATGAGACATCATGAGGAGTGCAACATATTTGTCTCTGAAGAAAGAGGTTAAACATGAGATTGTTCCCTTTACAGTGGTCAGTTCCTATGAATGAGCTGTTAGATTACTTTGTAGGATTACTTTATAGCACTCAAGCTGGAGGAACAAGACTAATAGTCTCAAAAGTAGTAAAGGAATGCAAACACTTCCTGTATGCATCATAATAGATGTGCAGCTTACACTACTGTAAATTGTAGGATTGAAGAAATTTCAGATTTAACCACACATGAACCCTCCAAGGCAGGACAGCAATATTATAGGAGCTGACTTTGCATCTTTGTCCCTCTGTTTACTTGCCGTAATCACCATCTGCTACAGGACATAGCAAAAGAAAAACCAGAGTTTTGTCCAAAGTATTGTGTCACAATCCATTCTGTTTATAGGGCTAGTTTCCAGGTGCCCTTACTCTACTGGAGGCAGTGCCAAATAAGCCTTTTCTCTTACTGTGACATCTGTTTGTCAGGCAGCCAGTATCTGAATTCAGTATTTCCTGAAGAACTATGCTTTGGGGCTTATCAACAAGTCTGCAGGTGCTGCTTTTGATCAAGAAATGGGTTTGGACAGATGAGGCTCACAGCCAGTTGTCCTTGCTTCCCATTGCTTATCAACCAAATTTAAGCACCAGTCTCTGCCATCAATACAATGTTTCCTTGTTAAATGAAACAGGAGGGCAGAGAGAACTGTGCCTCTTATTTATTCAGCAAATCCCAAGGTACCAGCACGCAGCGCCGTGGCCCTGCACTATCTGGCTTCTAAATGCAAGGCCTGGGATGCAAGCCCAAATTCACACAGCCCAAGCTTCATGTCACCTTCAATGCTGTGTTCCCTCTTTAGCCAGATGCTTCTGAGGATCCAGAACCAGACCATGGGGAACATGAGCCGTGGAACACAGAGAGGGAATATCAGCAGTGTTTCCAGCTTCTGACACTACTGTAATCACCTTTTTCTCAAAGCATTTTAGACTGGTGATCCATCTTACAAGCTGTTTCTTTACTACTTGCATACAGAATAATCTTTTTTCTGTCACTACCAACTGAGATGTGCACAAGTTCAGTAATTTGGGCCTGTCTTTTGCACATAGTGTCTCATATTAAATGATCTGAGAGGCACCTTTAATCTCTGAGCCCAAAATGAAAAAAAAAAGTGAAAAAAACGGACTCTTAGATCTCATGTTTGTGTAATTCACATGATGATTTTGTGTAATTCAGATGTCATTTTGGAGTAATGTAAAATAAATAGCAATGTAAAAACCGAGTATCAATTCCTACAAACATCATTGTAATACTCATTATTGTCGTGCTGATTGCTGATTTCACCATCTCATTTTCCTGGGCCTCCAGCTGCACTGGATTCATTTGAATATCACCAAGAATTAGTGCTCATAACCAGCAGGCCCTTTTGAGCTGGACGTGGATCAGCTGCATCACAAAGGTGGCTGTGGCTGCTTTCATTAGTCTTTTAACCTGGCATGCAACAGCTTCTCCCAGAAAACAACTCTGAAAATTACTGTGGTAAGCTGTGTATGGTCCAAAAATAGCACTGAAATCCTGCAGATTAATTGTACATTCAGGTTTAACCTTTGGATACAGATAGTTCAAACTCCTAGAAAAAATTATTCAGTGGCATGAATAGTTACTGGTCCTGAGAAGGGACTGGAGAAAGAATGCAAAATGCTCAGGAATGCAGAGCAGAGAGTGGTTGAGGTCATGTTGCAATCATGGAATCCATAGAATATTGGGGAAAAACTTTAAAAAACCCCAAATTTCTACACTTAAAACAGTTCTGACTCTATAGTTACAGGCATGAGATATACTGTATTTGCAGCGCCACGTGATCAGCACACCTGTTCAGAACCTCTGAAAATCAGTTCCCTCCAGTGGTCCTGAAGTTTCATGTGGTTTTCTCAGTTCTCGTCTGGTGATTCTAAAGAAAATTTTGAAGAGTGTTATTATATTTCTGTGTCAAACATGTCCTATGGGTCCTTAAACTGTCTGAATAAACACAATAAAATTGGAAATATTTAATATAAAAAAAATTGGTGAAATCTCCAATCCATAAGTCACCTAACTGACCATTCCAGGAAATCCCACTTAGGAGATGTTTCTGAATGCTACTGAGTATTTGTTTCCAAACAGGTTCTTTCTTTCCAAGGCAAGACTGATTGATTTTTTATTTTAGTCTATTTTCTAGGCAAAAGCTGCACTTGAAATGCTATGCTCATCATTGTGCCTTGGGCAGTAAGATACCCTAAACATTATCCAAGTAATAAGAAACAATCAAGAGTCAGAGACCTGATAAGAAAATAGCAGAAGGAGAAGGCCATTTTTACAGATCACACTATGCAATGTAGTGTTAGAATTCTGACAACCAGGACTTGATCAAATAAAAACTACAGCTGGAAAATAAAGCACAATGGTCAGGGGTGGAGGGGAGATGAATGCAACTCAGAGGAGAACCCATCCCATAGCAAAAGCCAAGCAACATTGCAGAACAAACCCCTGGTTAAGCTTAATAGTATGAGATTGTGGTTGCAATCAAATTTTAAAGTAAGCAGCTCAAACTGTTGTGAGAAAGAGAGTAGAAGACCTTTTAACAGCTTTTCCCAGTTTTTAAAATAAAGCAAAGAAGCACCATTGAAAGGGCTTGATTAGGAGAATGAAATAATCTGCTATAACAAACAATGAAGATATGGGAATTTAGACAATTAAGAGTCTCATCATCTGCCAGGAGGAGGTTCAGAGGCAGTGAGAGCACTGCTATGTCCATAATGCCTGAATCACCCTAGGAGTTTCTGAGGAATGTGAGATGTGATAGCATATGCTGCTCCCAGCAGATTGTATATGAGGCAGACAACTATCAACACTTAAAATGCCTATTTTCCTTACTGAGACAGTGTTGATCCCAGAGCTTTTGCCTGATTGATCTACCTTACAACTAGGCAGGGTGTTGACTTTAGCCAGAACTCAGCTATGACATTATCTATTGCTAAAAAAACAACATATTGGTGGAATGAAAATTTGCATTTTTGGCTTGGGAAGGATATATTTCAAAGTTTTAGCCAGATGAAAAAAATTGGTCAAAAACTGTACCAAGCAGTTAAACTACTCTGAATTAATTAGAAAGACACTGAGCTTTTTGATATGTAGAAGCTTTAAATTTGTCATCCTGATTTATAACAGGAAAGGAGATTAAAAAAAATAAAATTTTAATGGAGGACAAGAACTAGTTTTTCTTGAGTGTTGCAGGAAAGACCCAGAGACTGAAATAATGTTGGAACTATACTGCCAAAGAGGCTTTTGAACTGAGGCTTTTGACAACAGGCAGGTGTACTTCATGTAGGTTTCAACTTTATCTATTGAGACAGACAGACAGATAGATAGATAGATAGATATACATACACATTCATATAGGTAGTTCATACATTATATTTGCACAACACTTTAAATGTCATTTCTATTAAATCAGCACTTAGTCCAACCAATTGTTGTATATAAAGAAACACATATACTTTAAGTACATAATTTTGTTTGTTGCTTTCACCATTGTTGGTGGAATCCTGCCAAGCCACCAACACTGTTCACCATGCCTGCAGCAGAAGATCAGGCAGGATCAAGGAGAGAGCTGATGGGCTGACTCTTGAGCTGCTGTTTAACAATATTTGTAGCTGTATTGGTGACATGGCTTGGGTTAGTAGAAGTTATTGACAGGCTGATGTTCTGCCCATTGTCAAATGCACTGTGCGTGTTGTATATTTTATTTGTCATAACCTCCCAGAGCTGGAAATCTCTCCTCTATTCCTGTTCTCAGCCATAGAAAGGGGAACCTGCAGGGGCCATAGTGCCTAAGAAGACAAGAACATAAATGATCAGGATTTGACTAAATGGGATTGGTTGCTCTAGGTGTACAAAATCAAAACACCATCTCGTATGGAGCATGATGGAGCACCAGACAAGGCACAGTCTGTATGGGCTAATTTTACAGAACTGTTACAGGTGTGTTACCTGGGTGCTGCAACATCGCTGAGAGGATGTCAGGGACTGTGCATTGTGCCCAGACAAGGGTTTTGGCCATTCTGGGCTGTTTAAGCACAAAGGAGATTAAAAAAAAAAAAAAAAAAAAAAAAAAAAAAAAAAAAAAAAAAACAAACAAAAAAACCAGAAGGGAGTACTTTGATGGTCCCTTGTCATGTATTTCCTCTTTTAATGAAGTAATGAGACCTCCTCTTCTGTTATTTCCCACTGTTTCTCTCTTGATGTCTCTCTAAGTCAGTAATTTCAGACGGCATAGCTGTTCTCCATGTCCACAGCACAATGCCATCTACAGGTCACTGCTGATGCTGGAGGATTCTGCACATCCCTGCCAGTTCCATGTGTGTGACCTAGAAATTAATTTATGCCTACACCAGAATAAATAACATGCATTCGTGTACTGACTATTACATACAAATAAATAAGAATATTTTTAAATGGCCCATTGTGATTAAAAATTATATGGGACAGGGTGGAGAAAAATGCATTAGTTCACTTATGCCACAGTCAGCCTAAGCAAGTCTCCTATTTGTGTGATAACATTTTCTGTTACAGAAATACAATCAAACAGAAAAATAAAAATTAATTCCGAATGCACATCAGGATCCACTCGGAAAAAAAGAAGAATGCCATGGTGCCAAGCAACACAGATAGGCTTCTTAAAGGAGCCATCCGTTTGATTTGGTTGTCACTGTGGTGGCACCATATTCCAACGTGTAGGCCAGGAAACACCAGCTCCCTCTGGGGTACAGAAGGCGCAGTGAGCACGCAGCGTGTGCTGGTGTGGATGCAGAGCTCAGGTATTTATCAGTAGCCGTTTCCAGTGGTCCTGCACTGTTGCAGTAGAATTGCACAGAAGTGCCACCTGCCTTTCCTTCCTGGAATGAAGGGCTCCAGGATGGTTCTGCAATGTTAGAGACAATATTTCTGACAAGATATTTCTAGCTTCAACATTCAAGCTGTCAAGGCTGTTGTCAGCTCAAAGCAGGCTCTCTTTCCTCTGAAGTCATTACATAACCACCAGTTTTGTTTTCCACATTTGCCAGAAGCTGCCCACATGAAATCACTGGAGGATAGAGCAGGTAAAATACCAAGGTCTGGATTTTATTTTTCATTTTTTACCTTTTCTCTTTCCTTCCTTCCCCATATGTAGGTGAGGAAGAAAGGACAGTTATCAATAGATTTGTGAATATATATCTCACATTTACCTTCAAGTACAGTAATGTAATAAAATTGTGATTCATAGCAAAGTAGAAAGAAGAGAACCATAATTCAGAAGCAGAGTGAAAATTGTTGATTAAAACATGCAAAAGCACTCAATCATACACCAGAATCACAAGAAATATAATGATGTTTATGTAAAATTTTCACTTAATTTATGATCATCTGGAAATATATTTGTCACTTCAAAAAACACATTGCAAAGTAAATCCCTGCTCAAAAATTAAACAAATCTAAGGCCTTTAATTATGCAGTTGAGATGGTGGTGTGGATGTCCCATCTATGTAGAGCTCTAATGAGCTTCATTTTGAAAAGTGAGAGTTTGTAATGAGGAAAAGGGTAAAACCACAGCTTTGCCTTGCCTTAAATAACTGATATCTGCCTTAGCCCTTCAGGATCTCTATATATCAGAATTCACACAAGCCCATACTAAAGCTTTGCAAGTGGAAAGGTTCAAAATTCTTACAATCAGAACAAGTATGAAAAAAGCTGTATGAGAAGTGTTTTCAGTTCAGCATTTGTATTACTGCCAAAAAAAAAAAAAAAGAAAAAAAAAGAAGGGAAATATCCCTCAGTATGCTAAATATCTTTGTCTAAAAGCCAAATTTAAGCTTTTTCAGGTCCATACAGAGTCATATTATAAATGATCTACATGGAACTGTAGACCTTTAACACTCAGGAAACTCCAATCTCCTTAATAGAATGATAGAGATTTCATGTCAGGTTTTTCTTGTTTTATAATTCCCCAGGACAGAATATATATACAGAACTGAATAACATAGGGGCCTTTAAGATATTACAATAAGTATGAGTCATCTCAAAAGAGGGGTAAGGAAACCTCTCACTGGACTCCATGGCAGATTCTGATAAAGCTGAAACACATGAATTCTCTTCCTAGCTAGGAACTGCAGCACACAGCACAGGATGTCTTACACCAGATGTCACTGTATCATGCATGATGAATATCACATCTTCATTTCAGACTTGCCCTGATAAAATCTGTATATATGGTGTTGCAGCAAAAAAGCATCATCTAACATTCAATAAATCCATTTCCCTATGTTCTGATTAGCAAAGCAATTTTTTCTAACACCTAAAAGAACTGCTGCCATCCTTTTATCTTCACAGCTGTGCAAGACTGCATTGCTTTTTAAAATGGGATGCAAACTGAAAATGAGAAGCTGGGTGTGTCAGGGTTATTTCTATTTTGACTTAGAGAAATATAATTTTGCATCCTCTTTTCTTTCCCTATTCTTCTCCCTTTCACAGGAGGAAAGACATGCAGTTACATACAGGAAAATGGACACATATTATTCATTTACAAAGGGCTTAATTTAGTCTTTGAGTATGCACAGAAATCCTCCCTGCAGCAAAGTGATGTCAGACTGTGTGTACCCCTGCAGTATATGGAAATCCTGGTTGCCATGAGAACCAGACTGCTTCTTTGCTGAGGTTTCTGCACACTGCTAGGAAGACATGCCTCCATTTTGCCACTCTGAAGCAGCTCAGCTGCAGGACGCCCGGTGCCAGGCTAGGTGGCCCTGACACTGCTACCCTCTGGCCAGTGGTCCTTAATTAGCTCCAGCTCTGCCACTGAACTGAATCTCGAAAAGTGTCAGATAATCAGGATTACATTTCTGAAGCAACATCCTTCCTGAATATATCTCTTCCCTCTTCTACCTGCCACCCTGGAAAAACAAAATAAAATAGGAAGCTGCTTGGACTTGAGGCAGTATTAAAACCCACAATGTTTTATTGTATTAGGAAAGAAATCAAAGCTACACCATCACAGTGAGATCTCAGGGGGTCTCTCAGATTTATGTCTCCAAGCAGCCATTTTTCCAAATGCTGCTGCATGCACATACTGCCTTCCTGAACACAATTAAAGCAAATACTTCTGTGATAACTGAACTTTGTGCTCCCAAACAAAAGGAAAAAGTTGTTTCTCTTTTCTTTTTTTTTTTTCTTGTGCTAGGGATACAAAATGAGCTTCTGCAGATACAGAAGTGCTTAAAACTGATCATTTAACAAGGAAAATGTTATTGTTTTTTCTCTCCAAATATCATGTCTAGAAAAATAAAGACAGTGAACTATATAAAATTCTTAAGCTACAGTGAGTGAAAGATCTTTATCACATTCTATACTTAAGTATAATATGGCAACAAGTAAACTAATACTCATTAGAGAAAAAGGCTATAAAGGAAAAAGCTTTGCATATTCCTGCTGGCTAACACAGAACTAACCAAGTGGACAACCAAAATTAAATCAAAGCCTAATGCCGTCCAAATTCTATATATTGATCTGAGCCACAAAATTCCACATCTAAATAGCTTTACCTCAACACTCAATTTTTCTTTTGCACTGTGTAGAGCATTTGACAGCCTCAGGCAATCTTCTCAGTTTCACAGGTGTCTAGGAACTCACATGTCTGCCATTGCAGCTCCATTAACCTGCAGGTATCAGCTCTCTCTTTTCTCTGAGGAATCTAAACAATTAGTAGTTGTGTTAAACTTAAGTCACCTGGTTTTAACCTTTGCTTTACTTTCATATTTTGGCTTTTCTGCCAGACACAATGTAGGCTTCTGTGCCTGAAATGTTGTCCATTTTTTTCTAACTGTATCATCTAGCCTAGAAAAAGGTATTATCTCACTCTTATAAACCCTGCAATTGATTATAAATAAATAAAAAAAAATTATCCTAACATTATGGGAGGATGAACACAAAACAACCATGAGAATGACTGATTCAAGACTAGTTCTTGAATTTGAATGAATAGCGCAGCAAATTCTTTTACTGCTTGCCCAGTGTTGCTCAACACTGAGCTGCACATTTCTGTATTCAACCAGTAGAGGACAGTGCTGAATATACACATCAGCAAGCCCATTACTCATATTTTATATATGAAGCAACATCTCAGTATGAAGTGGTGTGTTTCTTGCCATCTCAAAAGCCAGTTCACATTTATGAAATCAATGTATGACAAAAAAAATACAGATTACAAAGAATCTTCATAAAAAATGTAAGCAATTATGCTTCATGTATGTGGAGTGTATATCTTATTTATGCAGAACACTACTTGGGTCCCATTCAAAGACCTTGACTTGGTCCTTATTCAAAAGGCTTCAAAGCTTTTCCTAAACAAAAGGCAGACCTACACTGCAAATCCAATAAGCATTCTGCTTATGTTAGGAATGCAGGACAAGACCCTCAGTGTAATTATTTCTGTTCTTTAATATAATCCAGAGTCCAAGAAGCCAGTGAAGTTGCACAAAAGTTCACAGAGTTTTAGCCTGCATCAGGAGCAGTTGCACCACCCACTCTTTGAAGAACAAGTTATAAAAGAACACAGATCTAATAACTTTTCCGTTTTTCAGGAAAAAAATCTACAGTTGATTTATCTATCTACCTCAATTCAGACTCCATAAGTTTTCAGTGAAAGCCATCAGGATCTTTTCTGCAGGTACACCTCTGTCTAAATCCCCTGGACTGCCAGTTCACTTAGCTAAAGACTATGGTTATTTGACATGTAGAAAACTTTCCTACTTAAAAAACGAGCAAACAAAAAACCCCAACAAACAAAAAACCCAAACCCAA
Organism: Aphelocoma coerulescens; assembly: GCF_041296385.1. Lineage (NCBI taxonomy): Eukaryota > Metazoa > Chordata > Aves > Passeriformes > Corvidae > Aphelocoma > Aphelocoma coerulescens. Next base: position 89,020,302 of record NC_091015.1, read on the forward strand.
ATGTAGCTGCCTGTTCTACAAACAGTGACAGAGCTATAACATTTTATTGGCACTTGCAATTTTACCTATCTTGGCCTAATGGTTTTTGTTCTGTTTTGCCACTCCAATGGCAAGTTAAATAATATAAAAATGAGTTAAACACTTTATATTATTTCCCAACACAGAGCATACAGGCAAGATATTTTGTGTTTTCTTTCACTTAAAAAATATTAGCTTTGAGGACAATGCTCACAGAAGTTACGGGCTATATCAACCAGAAGAAACACTTCAATGTTTATGTAAATTTTATTGCATGAGAGAGCACAGCTCACCAATTTCCATCATGTTACATTTGCAAAGTGACATTCCACAAAGCCCTGAAGAGACCAGCACATAACAAAAAGTGTCTCACAGGGTCCAGTTTCATCATGTTCATCTGCAGCAATACAAAACACTTATTAATGGAATACGTAAAGAGTGCTTGTTTACAGGGAGAGGTGACCAGGAGAGAATTTCTAAAGACATTGAAATAAAGAGACAGGACTTCACTCATAGAAGTATTTAGTCAGCCAATCTGTTCAAGTACTTTTCCATGCAAATATCTGGCTCATATTCTGATCTTTTAGGGCATTGAAAAATATTTATATTCAATTAACACATGGCATATCAAGAATTGTGATTAATATTTTCTTTTCAGGAAATGGAATATTCACCAGGTACAAAAATAAATGACCCTCTGGTTTACTTCAGTATATATTTGTATTTTGAGTTTTGCTTTAGATTGCTGTTTAATGCTTTCAAAATGTGGGGTAGTAAGAGTTATAGGAACAACTATAATTGCAGGAATGGGGTTCTGAGAGCAAGCATATATCAAAGTCTAGGCATTACAGTGACTTCAGAGTGTCTCAGGTCCCAGGGGCCTTGGAATTATGTCAGAATCTAAAATTGCCTTTTAAAAAATGCATGCATCTCTAGACTTCACCACTGAAGAGGTAAAGAGAGTGCAGACAAGTCAGTGGCACTAAGTGAGCTGCAGACAGTCTGAATCAATCAGTCTCAGCGTGGTGACCTACCACCAGCATCTCCCATCCAAGTCTGCTTGCTCCAGGCACTCCTGTCAGCAGCAGGCTCTGAACGGCTGGGTGGACTCCTCTAAGGAAAGAACAGAGCACCTAGCCACATTAATTTGGTCCCAGTGGAGTTCAGCCATAACAGTGACTTTAAAAGGTCCATATGACCTCCAAATCAATTTTAGTATTAGTGCAGGCCCAAATCATTGCATGATTGCCAATAACTTATTTTGTTCATCTAAATCAGAAGGAAACCATGTAATATTTGAAATCTGTTTCTTATGCTTACATTTTTTCATCTAGCAACACTTGACAGACAATAGTCACAAGATAATATATGCTGTGCAAAAGTTTTGCTTATAGCTGAATAAACTATCCATTTATGTCTATAAACAGCTGTATAAACTGTCTATAAACTCAGAATTTATGTTTTCAGATTCTTGATATAAAAGGAAAAAGCTCTGGCATTGATGCATCAGTCAAGGAATGGATACACTAGTTTTTCTCTACTTTGAATTATATAATCCCATTGCTTCTCCGTACAACAAACTACCAATTGCTGTTAATATTGTCTATACATCAACCCACAATAACAGAAAAAAAGAAAACCTTAAAGCTCATCTCTGTTTTTTTCAGTTGACTGACCTGTGAAAGAAGGATGGGGGATGTGGAGGGGTGTGGAATTAATTCTTTAGATTTTACCCCCTTTCTCCTTTTTGCTCTGCAAAGAGCAAGCATAATTGTTTCCTGGAGTGAAAAGAAAAGATTTAGTATCTTTATACCATGAAAAAATTCAGTGAGGCTGTTTGTGAGAAGCAGGAGGAGAGAAGGGAGCTGCCTAAATGTGAAGAAAGAGACACTTGCTCTGCCATCTGTTCCCGTGTGCTGTCACCAGGCTGCTCTGCAGCAGAAGAGGCAGCTGCTCCCTTTTTCCAAGAGTTAACATGAGATATTGGAAAGAACACCCACCTTCTAACTCTGACCAAGCCTATAAAGGATCACAGAAATTAAGTTTATGGTATCCATATATTTGTGATGCAGGCTCCGGTACAATTCCTCTGACAGTGCTTTGCTGCCTCGCATAACATTACCAAGCTGAGTTTTCCTCTCAGGAACAAATGCAAGTGGATTAGCAGTAACGTGCTCTGCTCAGGGGTCTGCTTCACATACATTACCCTCACTGTGTTTTACATCAATGATGTGTCAGCAACCTGGTCCTAAGTTCAGGAACAAAGATTACTGAAGGGGCTGCATGAAGGAAGGACATGAACAAAGGCTCTATTTGTTAGTAGGGAAAATAAGTAACAGTCTGGCTGTTAAATGAAAGGAAGCGAGACCAATGAGGGAAACAAAACTTAGGATACCAGCTGCTAGAGCATGAACTGGGACTAAGGTTTGCTTTTGCCATCTGCAGAGTGCATTTCCACAGCCTATGAACTGGATCTTTGCTTTGCCAACACCTCAACGTCAAAGTGTAAACGCATCTTTTTGTTTCTTTGTTTTTTTAAAGCATTTAAAGAAAGTTCATTTAATGCTATTCATTTAGAAGTCTTTGTCCCGTCATTTTCTACCAGCTTTTGTCTCTTTGTTTTTAGAAGCTCAGATTAAGTTTCCTCCAGGACTAACTAAGATTTATAAGAATTAAAAGAATTTAGTGTCCTGCATCTGGGAATTTCTGTCCTTCCTTATTTAATTTTTGTGAATAATTATATCTTGTTTACCCTTGAAGACTGGATGTAACGAACTTGTTAAAGAATAAGGGAGACTCCTTCTTCAGACCAGGTGAGCTTGCCCAGAGAAAAGATAGCATCAGAAACAATGTGATTCGAGAGTCAGGAAAACATTGCTCATTTTCAGGAACCTTGTGTTGTGTTTATGAGGCAAGGTTTTGGAAGCCAGGACAGGAGAGGGCAGAGCTTCAGGGGTGACTTCTGTGAGAAAACACCAGAAACTGTGCCTTGTGCCACACAGCCAGACTGACTGTAAAGCACTTCTTAAATAATTATACCTGGAATATACATCCTCCTCCTTTACTTCATTTCACATCTTCATCTGGTAGGCGTCTCCTCTACAGCGGAAATCCTAGAAAAAATGCTTCTATCAAAATACTCAAAACTGAAAACAAGTGCTTTTAAATGAAGCCCAAAAAACCCTTCTCCCTTCTTAAGAAATTCCCTGTGTCTTTAGCATCAAATAGCAGTACCTTCCTCTCTCATCCAGCAAAGCACATAAGCATATGATTAAAGATGCACACACCCACATCTGAATGTCTGGAGAGGCCTTCTCTCACAAGAAATGAGTAAAGGATTAATTTATTACATTCACTTATCTCAGGATGCTGTTCTGAAACTTCCTGTCCATAGGAAGCATGAAGGCTTTTTCCTTTTCTAAAGAAGAAAATGGACAGGTTTTATTTCCACAACTCTAACTGAAGAAGGCAATAATAGCTGTATCTCTGTTTACTTATGCATAGATTGTAGTGAGAAAGGTATGTAGAGAAAAATATTCTATGTGAATATTCAGTTCTGGATTATGCCATCTGAGGCAGGGAGTTCTGTGCAAATGCAGAGAGGAATCATTTATATTAATGCAGACCTTTGACAATAGTAGATGGTAACTCTTTTCCCATTTTCAGTCCTTAAGAAGTCATGCTCAGGGATAAAAATTCCTGGCTTCTAATGCAAAGCGTACAAATATATGCAGATACAGATAGTCTGCCACCATGGGCAATTTGCCAGCCAACTTTCAGAATAGCCCAGCCTGGTTTTGTTACATCTGAAATCTGAATTCATTTTGCTTCCATGTTATTTCAAGTCTACAGGAATTTATTTAAAAATTGTTTCTGGAAGGGTCCTTATTCAAAAGACTGGACTAATTTATCTAATTGCATATAAATGCATGCAAGTTTGTATATATTTATGTTTTACTTGCTTTGCAAATCTTATCTCTCTAAAAATGTCAAATCATTAGCCTACAACACTGAACCACATGCCTTTATCCAGAGTGGGGGGTTTTGGTTTTTCACATGTTAAAACCTGGTTTGAATGGTTACTTTTCCCCAGAAGTGTCTTACCTTCTGTAGGCAGCTGCCCAGTACTGCTGCAGTTTCTAGTCTGTGACACACCCTGGCAGTAAGATATGAACTGATGTCTTAGAGTGCTTGTATCAGCAATATGCATTAACTTGCACATACAAGTAAAGTTTCTTTTTAGAAATCTGTCCATTTTACACCTCCATTTCTTTCAAGGTGAAAGCATGAAGCAAACTGAACACTTTGGTTCAGAATCAGTGATACCCTGAAACTTTTTATATTTATAAAGACCGAAAACAATGCAGAAATGCAGTGAGATTCTTAGTTGGAGAATTTTTTAATTTAACGTTAAACTTCCTTTTTCTTTCCTTAATGTGGGACTTCAAGTAGAATATAAGTAACTTAAAACCTCATTTTGTGATTGTTGCATATGCTTAAATGTATCTCAGGAAAATACCAACTATACTTGTCCTCGAGCCATAGAAGTTTTCAAATATTCTCATTTTCAGCACCAGTGTGGTACCTCTCCTTTGCATCTGATTTACATTCTTTAAAGATTACTCTAAGAACTGTAGCTAACTCCAGTCCCAAATTTTGGTCCTTTGTGCAAACGTCATTACTTTACCCAAACTATTATAACAGTGACAGTTTTTCCATATGGTCCATACCTGAAAATTATATCCTCTCACATTTCTCTCCATAACTGTGTTGATGTGCTACAGCAGACTACCAGGAATGCGCTTGTTCATTTTTAGTTCCCTGATTCCATGGATGCTTTACTCCTACTGAATAGCATTATACTGTTGTATTCTTCTGCTTTATGTATAACTTTTGCCTCCCATCTGTATTATTCCTACTGCATTTGCATATAACTTATGTCTACTTTATCTTACATTTTTTGTTCCGCTTCTCTCCCACCTCCAAACGCTCATCCTCCCATTTAACTGTTTCAGAAACCATCATATTACTTTTCCCTGAGCAACTTTTGCTATCTGGCTATCTAATCATAGGTGATCTGCCTTTACCCCCAGAAATTTTCCTTTTCATTCCTCATTTTTTAGGAAGGACGTGTTCTTTGTTTTGTACAAAAGGTGGAGCCTGGCTTTTCAAAACAGGTGTTCAGGCTCTTCCGATGAAGCTTAAAAAGAACAAAAGGTCAAATTCAGCCACAGTGGATAAGATCTCATCTCAAAAGAAGAATTTGTTCACAAATACTTTTAAGAAAAGAGAGAAAAAAGGAAACATAGAGAAAAGTACCTCTAGATAATTAACTTGCCTTTATCCACTTTTTTTTTTACAAAGACAAATCTGAAAGACAAAGTAGAAAAATAAATACTACACATGGTGCAGTAGGCAGTGATAATGCTACTTTTAAAAGATGATGTTCACGGGGATTTTTTTTATGGATGCATTAAAAGGAAATTTAGATAAGAAAAAGAAAAAAAATATTGTATTATTAATTATTTGCCTCTTCCAAGCAGGTGCAAGTACAAAACTTCTCAATGCAACTAAAAGAGAAAACTCTGCTGTCCCCTTCAGAGCCATTACTTTTTCAGTTATGTCTCTTCGCTGGAGAAGTTCATGCAAGAAATTCAGGTTGTTGAGGGATCATGAGATATCGCTTCAGCTACATGGTATCTCCATTGCTGCTTTACAGACTGTGAGGACCATTACTTTCACTACTTAAATAATGTTGATGTTAGTCATCTGCAAGCCAGGGTAAAAAATAGAGCCTCCATTTTGTAGCTGTCACATTTTGCCTGGCCCAGAACAAACATAATTAAAATATGTATAGTTTAAACTCATTTTTTAAAGACAACTAGATTTTGAATTATTTTAGATTCTTCCTTGAGCAGCTGCAGGGAGCAGCACCTAGAAAAGTATCTCATACAACTGCTGAAGGAAAGAAATTAAGGCAGGATGATAGTAACTTATTTATCCAGCTTTACAACATTTCTGAAAACTGAAACACTGAGGACTGGACACAATCCAGCCTTTGCAGATCAATGTCCTCATTAATTTAAAATACCATATTTTCATCAGCTGCTATTGATAAATTAAGACATAATTGTACTGTATATCCTTAGAACATTAGAAGAATCTGAGGAAAGAAAAAACAAATCCTTAGAAAGCAATGGCATGCATTCAAATTATTGACTATCCTTTCCCACCTGAATAAAATCCAAAGTAGGATAATGCACAATTTTGTTGCTTAAGTTACTGTACAACCCTCTTTTATACTACTATAAACTGTAGATTTACTATGTAGTACTTTGAGAGAATTTCTGATCTTTAACTTACTTCACTTTATCAAATACAAATAGAGAAAATGGTGTTTAATTTTATTTCTTTCTTCCAGTTAATTAAAGGGTCTAAATCTTGAAATCAAGTTTTCATTTCAAATTTCATTTAACAATATATATGCTGAACCTGTAATATCTGCCAGCTGAGATTCTGAGATGTGCCATGCAATGTCTGGAATGTTAAATAAGAATTTCCACAATATCAGGAACACATTTTAATAATTTTCTTGATCAGGAGTCCAGTGGAATCTAATGTTAGCTGCAGTGATCTCTCTGCCAGTTTTCAGAGAGCAGGTCCTGAGACAATACATGGTAAATAAATTAATCAAGCTTATATTAATTACATATTAATCTCACTATCTTTTCCCTCCACCATCTGTCACATGCTATGTCATAGTTAGTCAAGTCACTACTGGTCAACAGAAAATAAAAGTGGGATTTGAAAGGATTATAAATAATTGGATCATTTCATCATCAGTGACATTTACTGTACAAAACCTTCCCTTTTTCCCATGCAGTTTTGTATTACATCAGCTGCTTATCATAAAGGTGAGGCAGGAATTTCCCCAATCTATCCAAAAAAGGAAATTACAGATTTGACATCTAAGAAGATAATTCTCTTAGCAGAATGTAAACAACTTAAGGTAAGGGAGTGGAAATGAAACACAAAATGCCATTCATTTCTTGGCACTGCCATGTATTGATGAAAAATTTCCATTTTCTTGCTCTCACTTATAAAACTCTTCCTGTAAATTTTATACCTGTAAAAACTCTCTTTGAGCTTCATATTTGAAATACCATAATAATCATAGACATAGGCAAGTTAGAATCTTGTTTGACAGGTTCCACTTGCAAGTGGTCATTCCAAACAGTTTTGGAGCCTGTAGAACCTCTGACCCTGTGCACACTTGTAGCTGCAACTAGCTTTCTGTTTGCTGTTTATGAATATATACTGAAGACTAAGAACAAGAAGGTTCCAAGCAGACATTCTGCTAAAAAAAAGAGGCAGCTTTATAACACCTCCATCCTTATAAACCCTGATTCTCTTTAAAAAAAAAAATTAAAATTCCCAACACAACCTGCATAATGACTGAAGTTTGCAGCATACCTTAAAGTCAGTAGGTAATTCAATGAGACAGTTCACCTTTAAAATCAGAAGTTGCATCTCAATTGCCTCTGCTATAATTATATATCTAGAAGTGCTGCGCAGACAGAGCAACAAGATCAAAGAACAAATCAGCACAGATCTCAAGGACTAGTGACAAGGGCAACGACAGACAGATACTGCAGAGGAGTGCCTGGTGCACCTTGCAACGATATAATCATGTCAAGAAGATTTATTGGTGGGCTATGCACAAAGCATGACAATAAACAATAGTAATTTCATCTTGCTTGTGTTCCTGGCCTTTATGTCCCAACCCCTTTTGCTAATGTAAGCAATGCCAGAATAGGGCAAAACAACTGTTTATGAATATATATAAATGTAATAAAACTGTGCAATGTTCATTGGTTGGCACTGTTCCTGGCTTGATATAGGATCATGACCACCAGCATTATCTCAGACTTCCAAGTATGGTCTTGAGGACAACACAGGCCAGAGACTGTTACACCATTTCTAGTCAGTTTTATACAAAATAAGACAGGTTTTATTTTAAGCATACAAAGAGGGTTTTGTTACAAGTGCAGTATTTGGCATGGCTTTCCCCCATCTCAATTAGGATTTTCTCAGGCTATGTTCAACCAGACAATCTTTGACCTTTATTTCTACTCACTTATATGTAACATATGTATGATGGCCTATGAGATGAGCTTAAAAAATGCCCAAGGTCACCTACATGAACTTTAATCTTTACTAAATGTGTATGGTCTTTGTAAACAGAATTTGACATGTCAGAATGATGATTTAATACCGTTTGAAAAAGTAACGTCTTAAAAGCCATATATGGCAGTGTTTGATTACTGCAAATGCTGCATTTGAAATTCATGTGTTTTCTATTAATAGAAGGACCAACTCTTCAGCTGTTACTTATTCACATTGACACTAGTGCATGTTAAATGGAGCACTGTGAATCAGCTTTTTGTAGATAGAATAATATTGTTCAGACTGGAGGACAAGGGTTTGGATCCATAAATCTCATTTTGCTTCTTTGGATTCCTTAGAATGACCCAGGGTTATGGACAGGCTGCAGATTTGCCTCTGTCCTGATGGAAAGATTAAAATGGAAAATAGTTAATTTGATAAAGTAAAATTTTACATTTCTTTTCATTACGAGTTTACTTCTGAAGGATTAAATGCTTCCTTCTAAGTATCCTAATAGAGAGTTTTAAAATCAGAATCAGAATTAAAATACCTTTACCAAAAATATTCCTTCAATTTGAAACTACAAACAGAATCAAGTGGTAATCATGGATAAAATACTTCATTGGAGACATGTTTGACAAAGAATAGTACAATCTAACTAAAATAATTTGGATTTTCTGGTTTTACTAAACTCTTATATTTCTACCATCTATGCAGCACAACTTTTTTGCTTGTCACTCACATTTGTACACACAAGTTTGGACAACACTTTTAACTATATTGATAGATGAGCAAATTGAACAAGTATGATTGCAGAAGAACACAACCTGAAAAAAAAACCACATTTGGGAGCATATTGAAGTAGTAACATTCAAGTGGAAAAATATTTTTGATGGATGAGACAGCCCTGTCTACTACAAGGAAAATGTGAATATTTTTTACTGTTAAAGTCAGAGATTATGTTGCAATAATTTTAAGAGTAATGATTGTATTATGGTGTTCAATTAAATATGACAAAAATGGAGGGGAATAATCAAATTTTACTGTGTAGTTAAAATGCTTATCAGGGAGCCCTAATTCAAAAAATGTTCTTTAATAAGAAATTTTTCATTTGTATTTTATTTTACATTTCAAAATCAATTTTCAGTAATCAGTAAGGCAGAAGACAGATTTTGTATACAAAGGAAACACACATTTACAGATTAATAAAATAAACAGCTAGGATCAGCAAAATCCAGACTATTAATACTTTATTTAATTACCCAAAACTTTCTGCCTAAAATACATTTCTCGGTCTTCAGTACAACTGGGAACACACAAATTTCAATCATCTTAATCCTTTAAAACTCCAGATTTAAAGTGGCTTAACCATAATCAGAAACTATAAAAGTTTATTAGCAAAGCAAAAACATAGAAAAAGTATTGAATGCAAAATTACATATTTTGAATCTGTGGCCATCCTGTAATGCTCACAACTTCACTAGAATAGCTCCACAGAACATAAGAAGATAACCTAGCAGTCTTTGTTCAGCTTCTCTAAGTATTCAATTTGTATTTCACTGGGAATACTACATGTGTTCATCCAAGATCATATGTTTTTTTCTAATAAATACTTACTTAATTTAAAAATCTTTGTCATTATTTAAAAGGTTATTTATTCTCCTGTACGTAAACATTTACATTTGTCATTGTGGTTCGGCTGGCAGAGAAACTGGGATTATGTTCATGATTCTATTTGTCAAAATATTGATGCTGTATGAAAAATTCACATTTTCTGTTCCTGTCCATCAGACTTCTTTCAAGACACTTACATCCTGTGTCTTTTTAAAGAAAAAAGCTGAAAACCAAGAAAGTATTAAAAACCATTTTGAAGAAAACTGTTCATTTAAAAGTGTGATTATAGCTATTGAAAAATATGCAACAGGTCAACGAAACCAAAAGAAACCCAGTGCACATGCACTGACATAGAACTATAACATATGTGTGCATGTCTGTGCCTTTCTCTACACAATGCGAAGACAGAGAATGCTGAGAAGGAGAAGAAACTATTCGGTCTATTGATCTATATGCTTACTAGTGAGCTCCACTGAAGTCTTAAGACTTGTTTATTATGCTTCAGGTATTCCTCAGAAATTATTCACAGGAAGTCACAAGTTTAAGTCTAAAGTAAAAAAAACCACAAAAACTCAACCAAACAAATCAAACCAAACCAAACAAAAAAGGCACAAACAAAAAAGCAACAAACAAACCTCACATTTGGCTGGCAGGTAAATGGTCAGTCCACAGATAGTTTACTGCTAAAATACTTTTGGTTAACCTGTAGAGACTGGTAGACTATGGATGGTGTTGTTCCTAATTTCATAAGATTCAATTTAGCCCAAGCTTTGTTGGATACAAATATTTTTTACCAGATTTTAAAGAAGTGACGAAGCTCATATTAATAGTAGTCCAAATTGTTATAACTGTGGTACCATAAATTTTGAACTCTCTGGGTATTCAGAGGGGATCAAGGATTATATTTTAGTTCAAGTCTAGTGAATTCTGCGAGTACTTTTGATCGTGCTAGCTCTCTCAAATGGAAGTTCCAGAAACTACAACATGACACTTGTTCATCTGCTGTTTTCTGAACATAATTCAGTTGCAAAGAGAACATGATGTTCATCACCATTTGAAAAGCAGAAAACAGGAAAAATTTTTTGCCTTACAGAGGCATAATTTTGTTAAAATAACTTGTGTGATTTCTTCCAGGGGTTATTTTTAGCTCTAGCTGAAAGATCATAGCTAACACTCTTTCCCCGGTTCTTCCATTTCAGTAAAAATGACACAGTAGTTTCGTGATGAAAAGTTGTGAGTAATTATGCAGTAAGGCAGGGTTTGTTGGTGGAGTTCTTCGCTTGTTGTTTACCTTCAGTAGAACTTGTGCCTCCTGTGGAAGGTCCCAGTAGGCATGGTGTCAGAGACTGAAATATCATCGTTTATGACTTAAACATATTCTTAAAGGACTTTTAAAACTGTGTTACAAAAGCTGAAGAGGAGACTACCACACCCTGGATGGGGCCCTGACTGAGGCCTGACACTGCTCACTGATGAAGATAAGATAAAGCAACAACTCAGGGATGGGGACATTCACTGAGCACAGGATTAACACCTCCAGGGTGACGACCACAGCCCCAGAGCTATCAGCTGCCAGGCTTGCAGAGAGCCTCGAACCTCAAAGGGGTGGAGGGAGGAGAGGCTCTGGGTATCTGGGAAAAGCCTGTGGTCAGAGGTGCAGTGACTGCCCATCCTCCACTGTGCAGAGGAGCCCAGCTGAGGGGTCCTCACCAGGGGGCAGGAAGCTTATCCACGGCAGAAGGGGGTGACATGGCCCATCACAGGGGCCCCCCGCCAAGGGGCCCCCAGACCCTGCACCAGAGCACCAGAAATGATGCAACACACCCTCAGTGTTGCAAGGGACAGTGTGTCAAGCTGGCCCCTGCAAGGGAGACACGTTGGCGTTCCCACCTGGCCCAAAGTGTATATTAGTCCACGGGATTCTGCACTCTTTGGCGTGTGGTGTGGCAGCATGTAGGGGCATGGCCACAGCAGTGAGAGGGGACCCTCACCACCAGCAGACCGGATGGAGGGGAGCAACGAGACGTCGTTGGGACCCTCGGATGGGTGATATGCTTCCACCTAACCCCTGTCACCTCTCCATGTTCCCCCACCCCCCAGGAACACTTCTTTTTCTTTCTCTCTTTCTTTTCTCTTCCCTTCTCTTTGCCTCTTTTATATTAAATAAAATACATCCATTTTTTGGCATCAACATCTAACCTCGTTTGGTTTTAATCTCATTTCTGGGAATATTTTGAACCTTCTAAGTTCTTTCTGGTTTATGCTCAGAGACTTAGCTTGCTTTGCTTTTCTGAGTTTAGACCAGATTGTAACACATGGTCAGTCGAGTTAGATGATTAGTTTATAGAATTAAACTGCTACTTCTCCAAGTCTTGTGGCAGCTGAAAAAGAAGTGAAAGAAATGGCTTTCTGACCCTACAGACATTTTAAAAATTAGTTCACTTCAGTTGATCATACACAAAAGAAATCTTAATTTTCTAACATTTTAGAACACTTATGATTATTTTTATAAAAGCAAAATTTGAAGACAATAAAATTTAAATTGTTTATTTTAGACCATTTTAAAAATTTATTTTTTTAAAAATTCATAATATGTGGAATTCCACCTGATTCCAAGATATTTGGACAAAAACAAAGAGCTGATTGTGTGGCTTTGTATAGAAAGCATTATCACTTGTTTTTTTTCTTTCCAGACTGGTTCCACAGGAATTCCTAAATAAATTCTGCTAAAAATACTCCTTAATGATTTTTTCCATATGTTTATTCTTTCTGTAGCCTAGGGGACAGAAAGAGAGTAAGGCCGGGGTCCACTCTTAGTCTAATAAAAATTACATAAGTTCAAAGTAACTCAATATGAGCAAATGGTTTCTGTGGCTTTCAGTGAAGTTACTCTGCTTAGGTATTCTTGTAACAGTATCTACAAGTTTATTGTCTCTTCAAGTGATTGATCCTTTCAGCTCACTCTGGTTCTTCTAAACAATGAACTATGACACTCAAGACTCCATAGGGAGCTAGGATTACATACCCATAACAAAAAAAAAGTGAAACAGTAAAGGAATGAAATCTAAAATATGTTTGAAAAGAAATTAAAGTGTACATAATTTTTAGCATGATTTTTTTTTGCCAGCCATTACAATGGAAAACAAATACATAATGATCCTTTCCTAAGAGGTGCTAAATTTAGAACTTCGTATGGTGAACTTCTGTTCTGGAAAAATTTCAAGAAAAATAAACATTCTCACCTGTCCCCATTGCTCACTGAAATCTGTGGAGAATCTAGCTAAGTCATCTATCTAGCTCATTTCACTTTTTTGGAGCAGAATTAATTTTACTGCTTTTAGGAGTTTATATGCTGTAGTACTTTCCTTTACGGCCTTCAGTGGCAAACCTCAGTAAATAAAAAATTATATCTAGATATAGATAATTACCCACAAAAGTTGCAATAAGGAAAAAAGACTTTTTTGGAGGTTGTGGTTCTTTAAGAATCCTTGGTTGGCAGCCCCTGAGTAATGAGGAAATGTCCAACTCAATAACTGTAAATTGGACTGAATCAGCTCACAGAGACACAACATTGGAAGAAGTGCTGATTTTGGTTATTTCACAACTGCTAGATGTGTTATTATAAACTGGAAGTTAATAAATTCTGAAAGTAATCACGGAGCACAATTGGGAAAGAAAAGCTGACATGAGCGGGGGGAAGTATCTTCTCAAATGTTGAAGAGGGACTCAGCACATTATATGATTTTTTAAAATTGTAATTGCTTATAACTTAATATAATATCTGATACAAAATAAAAATTCCTGGTTTACTGAGGAATTAATTAGAAACACACAGGATGTTTCTCACACCTCACACCTGAGGATGGTTAGAGTAGTGGCAAACCACAACATAGATATGCAAAAAACATTCTTTTAACTTTTGAAAGGTGCACTGAGCAGATTAAAAAAGAAAAAGTTGATAAATTTTGAAGGCTTGATTTTCCCCTTGTCTTCCCCCGATCTGTCATCCATGTGCCTTTTATTGTCCTGGGAAGATCACCTGTATCACAGGTCATAGATACTTCTGTTGGAATTATACAAAAATTTGTGAAAGGATAAGCAAAATAATTGTCTTGCTTATTTTCTACTCAAGATTGATTCATGTTTGTCAGTTTTGCGCCCTTATTTCCTTTAAAAAGGAAAGACTAATTTCCCAGTCTTGTTCTGCATTTGAAGGTTTTTTACAATATAGAACGTGAAAAAAATCATACCCTTGCTAAAACAGATATGCTGGCAAAAAGAGCAGTGCAGCTTACTCTATGTGGCAATTGGTTTAACTCACTCAACAGGGTTAATTTACTAGTGTAGACTACATATTTTCTCAGCCTGGGAAAGGTAGGAATACCTCATGTGCAATCATTTTTTTAAATGTAGAAAACCTTACCCATGGTCTGCATTTTCCCCTAACACAAACAACATGAGATTCTTCTATGATTCTGCATATGCTTCCTTACACTATTAATATTTACATGCATTTTTCTTCAATTACATATTAGTGTACCCAGTGGCAGCAGTTGATAGCAAGTTCAGACCTTTATAGCAACCCTCCTCCAAAGCTGAACAAACTTTCAAGGAGAGAACTATTCTTAAAGGAGTTAGAAGGAAGGAAATCAACCCCAACCCTGCACACACTTAAGCACCTGCAGAATTTAATGATGTGAGTGCTCAGTTGGAGATCAATAACAAGCATTTAGCATACAGTTAATGCATTCTTCAGTGATTGCAAGGTCAAACTTGTGTTTCCATATTTAAGTAGTAAGAACACCTTAAAGATATGAGATAAAATGTACTTGAAGACATCATTTTCACATGTATGATAATTTCTGACTACAGCAAATATTACAACTGGGGAAAATACTGGTGTTTCTCTGACACTATTATCTCTAAATCAAATGTCACAATAATAATATATTTGTTAACTACTTAATGTCAGTGGAAGGCATTTTGAAATCCTATTCTGCAATGTACCTGTATTTCTCTAAATGACTGTAAATCAAACTCTGACTAATATAAACTATCTGTATTCCTAAAGTAAAAAGAAACCCCAAACACAGCCAACCAATAAACACTAACCTGCAATTTTTGCTGCTTTTCATTGCACCTCCAAAATGCTTCTCTAACACTTCCTTTAATACACATGTACTGATACTACATTCCCACATTTCACATTTTTTTATCCCAAGCCATAAGCCATTCACAGAACCAGCATTCACATAGAAAGACAATTCATATGTCACAGAGCTTTCTATCTGCTTCTGTTATGAGCTTGTACAGTTCCATAAAATCTGTGTATTAGAGCAGATATTAAGAGTAAAATAGCTCATTTACTTTTGCTCATGTCCCTAAAGACACAATGAAAGTTCAGAACACAGACCACACTTTCCCATTTTGTGTGAAAGATAAGAAAGGAGGTAAGTGCAGTTTGTCTCTGGATGATGCAAGGAATCAGATGAAACAAAAAAAACCAAGAACCAAGCAGGAAGTTGAGCTGACAACGACATCTTGATCGAAAAGAAAAATGGCAACATGCTGATTTTTGTTCTCGGGAGGCTGAGAGTTGGCTAACTTTTCCTGCACTCAGCAGGATATAATTGCAACATAGCAGAGCAAAATGAACAGCCCATCCACAAGTGACTTCAAGAACATAGCTTTTTTTTTTTTTTGTGCAAGCATTATTCTGCTTGGCAACTCTGTACTTGGATTAAATGTATTCAACCCTTTCTCTCTTGTTTCTTTTTCCATTGCAGAACTTGAATTAAGACATCAGATCCTCCTTCATTGTTTGCCGATACTCAAGGCAGAAATATTCCACTAGAGACATGATGAAAAGGAGGATTCATTAGCAAGAAACATCAATACTTTTGTGACCTTAAAAAACAACTGTAAAGGAGAAATCAGGCTTTTATTTGGGCAATTATTCATGGCATAAACAAATATATACTTAAAAGAGAAACATACTAATTGTGTATAGTTTTAGATATGTGTGTAATATTTCTTAATTTAGGAATCTTCAAAATCATACACAAAAAAAAGACCAGAGTAAAATGATACAGAGTTTTACAGAGTACACATGGCCTAAGTTCAGGCTAGATTGATTTAAGAAACTGGGGCTGCAAGAACGGGTGGAAACCATACTCACAGAACTATGGTGTGGCAAAAAGCCACACACATTATCAGAATTGGAAATAGTTGTGTGTTGAGAAGCTCTGATACTGTCATTGATACACTATCAAAGAAAAAGAATACTATAAGGTTGTATCATTCAAATGACAGGAATTATCATAATTCAGAGAAGTGTTGCACAGGACAGCATCAGAAGTTATGACTAATCAGAGAAGTATATTTTAAAGACCATATAGAAGGCTGACCTTGACTGGCTGCAAGACCCAGATAATCTCTCACTCCCCCTTCTTAACCAAACGGGAAGAAAATAAGATGGAAAAGCTTGTCTTGAGATTTCCTTGAGTGTTGGGCAATTTCATAAGAAAAGCAAAAGCTACACACAGATGCAAATTAAAAAGATGAATTTATTCACTACATTCCACCAGCAGGCAGATGTCCAGCCATTTCCAGGAAAGCAGGACCTCAGTACACATTGTGTGCACATGCTAGGGAAGCCAAAGTGATAACCAATATCTCCACTTTCTCTTCCTTTCCCTCAGCTTTCTTTGCTAAGTACAAGATCATGGGAATGTAGGGAAGGTTCCTTTCATCAGATGTGGTGGCTGTGTACTATCCCAGCCTCTAGCCCACCCCCAGCCCACTGGCCTCTGGGTGGAAAGGGGTTGGAAAGAATCCCTTGATACCACGCAGTCACTGCTGATCAGCAGCCAAAGCACTGTGTGTTATTAACAGACACAAAAACAAAGAGCAGAGCCATATGCACTGCTATGATGAAAATTAACTCCATTGAAGCCAGACAGACAATGTTAATCTCAGGAGCACACGTGTGGATAGTGAGACAGCATGATTCAAGGGTTCAAAGGAGATAAAGGTAATTGGTGTTGAATAGCATTGTGCTGATAGGCATATGCATGTGCATATATTCATATTGTACTCAGGTGCATACAAAAAATTGATAAAGCAGCAAGAAAAGGTGCCTCACTATAGTTCTTCTTTCTACCTTGTGACCAAGAACTTGCTTGGACTGGAGAGAAAGTGTGATATTAAGAGCTATTTCACTGCTTCCGCTCTTTTGCCACAGCTGTGACAGGCTCGCTCAAGGTCATCAAAACAAAAATGATCCTTTCCCGGTAAAACATGTCCAGTGTGACGATTCAGAAAAATATTCAGCACCTTCATTTTTTCTAGGTGTACCTGCAGCCTGAAAAAATATACTAAAGATCAAAAGACATGAGCAACAAAGACGTCTAAAGTGAATATGCTCCAAAAGATAATTCTGTAGCTTGAGTATGTTGATTTTTTCCCCTCTTGCTTTTAAAGTAAGATGCCTTCAGGCTTAATTCTTATGTATCAAAGCAAAACAAACATAACAGAAAATGTTTTAGGGAAAATTTTCACACCAGAAGGTGCTGTAAGGTGCTTGTTTCAACATTTGATTGAAACGTTTTTTCAAACCAAGTTTATTTCAGGCTTGAAATGAACATGGAAATGTTTACCACACTGGTTTATCTTCTTGGAAACGGACATAGGTGTCTCCTTCCTTATCTTT
Source organism: Aphelocoma coerulescens (assembly GCF_041296385.1). Lineage (NCBI taxonomy): Eukaryota > Metazoa > Chordata > Aves > Passeriformes > Corvidae > Aphelocoma > Aphelocoma coerulescens. The sequence goes on from NC_091015.1 coordinate 89,037,811, forward strand.
AGATCTTTGTGGTTTGGGGACTGTGAGAGAGTCTAGGCCATTCTTGTACCTCTGCTTATCAAGATCTCTCTTGGTCTTTGAGAGACACTTTGGGAGATGAATAGAAGAAATCTGCACCTGTGAAGCCAGTTCAACATTTTCTTACAAATTCCAAGGACCATTCTTCTCTGTTCTTGTAAAAGTCTTTTTCTTTCCTTTTCAGAATTTCTTTCCTATATCTGTACAAGCAATTGCTAAGAAACCAAATCATTTAGGAGCTGATTTTCAACAGTTCTGCAAACCCTCAACCCCTCCTGTGGAATTATATGTATGCAATTCATCTGGTTCACTGCCAGACACCAGTTTTCAGCCTCTTCCAGAGGATGCCTTCTGTCAGGCCAGTCTCTGAAGATGGCAAATGTCCCTGCTCACCTAAAGAACTGCATAAATGAGCCTTCCCTGTCCCTTAAAACTGTGTGCCTCTTATATTTTCAGAAATCAGACAGGGTAGATAAACAGGGCTGCCCATTCCTCTGGATATGATAGGTAATTCTAACCCTTTACAAGATAATTTCCTTTCTATGTCCTCTTAGAGCATGGGGTATACTATCTCCTGCTCCCTGTTTTTCCAAGAGTCCACCTGTCATTGCCAGGTAGATCCAAATGAACAATGTAATGCATTCTTCCACCCACCCCTAAAACTTGAGATGACTATCCATTAATATCTGCATAGGTAACTTAGTATGTCCCTGCAAAAATCCACCTACTATCCTATCAGAAAATTGGGAAAAAGAAAAGAAAAAAGCTAATAACAAGGTAACATGCACCATTTGGGGCACCACAGTCTGCCTTATCTCACCCCTAACTTTGACATCTTCTCTTCTTTTCCATCAGCTCTTGTTTCTTTTAGTTTACAAATCATTTGAGGTGAGTCTGCAGCTTTGTTCTTGTTTTCATATAGCACACAGTCTAGTGGCATCTCAACACACACAAAGGATTTGCAGAGGAAACAGAAATACAGAATTCTTATGGAACAATTTGCTAGAAAGTCTGCAGAGGCATCATTACCCAGTTTTGGGAACAAAGCAGTAGTGGAGGAAGAGTCACAGTGGAAAGACTTTTACTTGACCCTGGCTGCCAAAAGTGTTCATAGAAAGTTTATAACAAATGGCACTGAGGACATAGTCTAGCTTTTTTTTAAAAAAGGTCTCAAGCAGATTCCAAGTAGAATAAGACTATAAAACCTCTGACTCTATTGCCCATTACAGTGTTTATGTACTCTCCTCACAAATTATAAAGTAACAGTGTCAATAAAGAGAAATCAGGTAAGTCCACATTTCTCAGTTAATGTTTCTTTGTGTGCTTCATCTTTCAAAAGTGTATTAATTTTTAATTCTAGTAACAGTTTGTAATTTATAATCTTTTTACAAATACTCTGATTACTATATTTGACCTTGACTAATTTAAAGCTGTGTGATTCTGAGCCTTTTTCCCCAACTTCAGTTCCCTTAGAGTGTTTTTTTCTAAACTTTCCAGCCTCCCAAGCAAGGCAAATGTTGGTGGTTTCTCTTTGCATAGTGAGGGGAAAGAGAGATGATCAGCATGGTGTAAACTGAAAGAAATACAAACATCTTATTAGCTAGGCTGCAAATACGTAAGGCATGCTAAGAGAACAGGCTGGAGAGTGAAGCAGTCTGGGCTGACAAAATGTCTCTCTTTTTCACGTTTTACCTTGAATAAGAGGAAAAGTAAATGGGGAATTATTGAGTAGAAATTGGAGTAAACTAAGCAGTTGCAATATTTTATAAACATGAATTTCATTTATATTTGTAAACAATTAGAGTCCAAGACTTTTTCTGCCTAAAAAAAAGGGTCAGTAACATCTCCCTAAGAACTAAGCAGGTTTCGTGCTATCCTTCTGTAAGAGATTTGCATTAAATTAGTAAGTACTGAGACCAGAAAAAAAACCTTGCTGATAGTTGTAGTGATATGTCTGAATTGCTTACAGGCCTAAACACTGGAATTGTGCATATTAATCAGCTTTTTAGAAAAGTAACTATCAGTTTGCCTATTTTTAAATCTACAAAGCCTCCATACCAGTATCTAACACAGAACATCATAGCAGGAATTTTTTCGTTGAATTATAAAAAGTATTCAAAAGCTTAATTCCTGAATATTTAGCTCACTATAAATGTATCAAGAGACTGATTGGGGATCGAGGAACAAGATTTATTTTGAAAATGCTTTAAAGCTTATTTTTACCTCTCTAAATTTATATTTGTTATAGCTCATGATACAGTGTGCAGTGTAAAGAACATCGGACCATGCTTCCTTGCACATGATTGCTCTGGTTGTAAAATGGAAGCATGGTAGAGAACAGCCATCCTACTATCACCACCTCTATATTTTGATTTGTTTAGTTCTTCTGATGGAAGTATTTGCTAATTAATAAATGCTACTCCGGATCACTTATCTTTGAATACCTCAGATAGTAATTCAGGATTAATTGTATTAGTATTAATTGCTACCACATCAGAAATTCCAAAACTTTTTTCTTTATTTAGAAACAAAATTAAGTTTGAGAGGATACTGAGGTAATAGGATGCAAAATTATCAAGCAGACTATGTTAGTGAAACACTTTTTATAGTGAGCCACTATTTTAGTGAACCACTGAATTATACTGCAGCTACCAATTTTCATCCCTCCGTAAAATTCAAATATTTAGGTCTTTTAGCAGGTTCAAAGAATAATTTGAGTCTGGCCATAAGACAAATAAGATCATCACTATCAAACATAGAATTTCACTCCAATTACTCAACCATGAGGCCGAAAAGGGAATAGAATCCAGAAACATGGCTACATATTGTTTCTGCATTCATCATTATTTTTGAATACTGAGAGACATTGTTAAGAAAGAAAACAGAAAAAGTATGTAAAAAAATACACAATAGCTCTTGGAAATCCACAGAAAATGTAATATTACTAGAGAATTAAAGGTTCCATTTATTGAAAAAGCTCAAAACAAGATTAAAATAATTATTTGGCTGCCATGTTTTCAACCACTTTACAAAACATTATTCCAGGGGATGAAAACGTCCTTAAACCAGTATATATGGTTATAATAAATATCAAAAATTTTAATTTGAAAGTCACACACAAAAATTTGAAAGGTATTATTATTATTATTATTATTATTATTATTATTATTATATTTATTTTTAATATTACTGATTATTAACAGGTGGAAGAAATATCACAAGTTTTCAAAGATTCAGTGCTTTAGGGAAAAAAATACATCAAATACAAATCACTAGATACAGTACAGGAATAACAGTGCAAAATACAGCATTTCCTTTATATGATTTAGTGATTCCTGGCTTTAGGATATAAAAAGATGTAAGACTAGCCAGTGACTAAATGTTCATGGAGTGTTTTCAACAGAAAAGTCTTTCTAAAAAGGGTCCAGAGTAAGTGATTCTTCCAGGCCAGACAACAGAGATTTATTATTAAAAGGCAAAAAGGTCTTGAGTGTTCTAGCACAACAAGCTTCCAGGTCTAGATCACTGTGTTAGAAGGTGTCCCTTCCCATGGTGGGGGGGATTGGAATAGGATGTGATTTAAAGTCTCAAACCATTCTATGATTCTGTGATTCTATGTCCCAAGATACTTTAAAAGAAGTTTGGTCATAGATTTCTATATGTTATATTCAGCAGCGTATTTAGATTTTAAACATGAATTTACATTATTCTCTGCCCTTAAAATGAACTAGAAATATGATAGAGATCTGAGGTCAGGGCTAAAGTCAGGAGAAATTGTTCTTATGCTAGCCAAGATTTTTGAAGAAGGATCAATACCTTTGGCAAAGTAATTTTTGAATCACTCATTAGATGATATCTATATATTCTATGAACAAAACACAAATTACTATCATTAAAAAGAATCTATTGATAGTTATTTTAGATTAATTGCAGGTTAATATATGACAAATGCAGCCAGTTTTTGTCTATGCCACTGCAGGATTTACATATAACATATATAATAATATAGTCTTAGGAAGAGAGAATCAACAAAGAATGTGTTTCTCATTTGGATTCTGGTGTTTTACATTCACTTTTTCAAGTCAGTATGTGGTCATCTACTTACAGAAGTCTTTTATCAGGACCTTCTATCCTGTTGTCTCCATCAGTGACCTTTGCATTCAAGGCAGAAGCTACTCCCTTACATTAGGATGTCTCCCCTTACCCAACACCACTGCACACACCTTCTTGTGCCATGGATGGATAAATTATTGCAACTATAACTTTTCTCTGTTTCCTGGCATGTCAGAGCTCACAGGCTGCATTTAAAATGGAAAGGAGGAGCAAACCACAGAGAAACCCACAGAAAACCATTGCCAGCAAAGACCTCCTTCAACAGGAGAGCCACCTCTTATTTAACCCTTTCTTACTTTGATTTAGAAAACAGGTATTAGGCTTTATAAAAAGCATACCTGCTGTACACCACCAGCTATCCCAGTGCCTTAGGCTTCTTTACCTTCTTTTTCCTTAGCTGCTTTGAGCTTCAATCTCTCTGATCTCCGTTTGGATGAACAGATCTGTTTTTTTCTTCTATATTGTGCCCCTTACAGCGGAGCCTCTTTTCATTTGCTTTATTAAAGCTGCCTGGCTTAACACTGTATTTTCCAAATTTGTTATGGACCCTGCCATAAGGACAGGAAGAAAAAGACGTGATTAAAAATTCCCTCTCTCTTTACTCTTCTGCTTGTTCACCCTGTCAGATCCTCGTCTTTTTAATGACTATAGTTATGTTACTGCTTCCTGCTGAGTTTCCAAGCTGCCCTCTCTGACACTGAGCTGATGTCTATGGCCTTAGATCCCCAGAATCAGTGTCTCTGTTCCCCTAATCCATTAGTTGTTTCAAATACCATCTCCTTCAGATCTCCACTTGTCTGTGGGTGCTCAGGACTACTCAGTAGTCAGCTGCTTTAATTACACATCCTGAATATATACTTTGTATAATTAACATTGTAATGTTAGGACAGTTACAAAACTAGCCACATTTCTTTCTCTATAATTTTGAAGAAATAATTGGGGAAAAAAAAAGCTATATTTATTTTTATTCATTTGAGCACATCAGTCTCATGTTTTTGCTAAACTCAGAACAATTGGGCAGTGAATAACAAAAGCAGCAAAAATAAGTTTAAACACTAATTTCTTCTTCATTCCAAATTTATAGGTAAACTGTTTTTCATTAGCATGGCTCAGTCACTTCCAACACTTTCATAATTCACTTTCTAGCCCAGATATTTGCTTCCATAATCCTGAGAAAAGCACATTCCTCTACTCCAGCAATGCCCTCCTATTTTATCTTTTTAGATGTTTTATAAACGTCTCCACAAAATGTCAGCACAGAGTCCAGCTTAAATAATTGTCCTTCTTCAAGCACCAAATAAATAATAAGACACATCTAATTGGATCTGGATTTGTCAGAGGCATAGGGCAGCTCCCACTTTCTTCGAGGTGCTGGGTGTGGAACACACAGGACTCATGTCCCACTCGCACATTTAGAGTAAGGCTGATACACCTCGCAGCTGTAGGCATCTCAGCTGGATGTGTTCAGTGAAGTTAAAATTTTGCTTTTCATTTAGAAAAATACACCATTTGAAAGAAAAACTATTATAAAGCTGCATTCTTTCTTTTATTTTTTTCCTTTGTCTCACATACTAAGCTTGCAAAACAGACAGTTTATTTCTCCTCTCTGTAGCTGCTTTTTTCCACTGGTGCCTAGATTAAATTTTCATTTGGCAAAGCATTTAGATTGCTACATCCATTTGATTATGATATTGATTTGCACAATAGAAATTAACTTCACCAGGCACTGAAAGATAAGCTTTCTACTAAGGAGATAATACCACAGTAGCAAAGATAGCTTTGTGCTTGAGTAACTCAACAATGGTTTAAAAGATCTCAATTCAGTTTCTAGCTCTGCCACAACCTTAATATGTAATGGTGCACTGTGTGTCTCTGAGCTAGATATGTATGCCTCAGTTGTACACGTTTAACTTGCAGTTTGGATAGTTTCCCTGAGTTTTTTGGAAGTGAATACATGTGTAACTATGCAAATGCAAGTTTGAGAGATCTGGACAAAATTTTTCTTGGTATATAGCACAAGGGGATAAAGATCCCATTGCAGATGATATGTATTAACATATTTTTAACTATATGTACTACTTTGATCTCAATGCTCTATTAATAAATGTTAGTTGTTTGTTTAATATCAATGCTAAAAGCACATATTTAACATTACACCTAATCAAAAATAAAAATCTGATGACTCCACATCTCTCCAGTGCCTTGCTATCCTTATGATTAAAATGTTTGTCTACATGTTTGCTTTAATGCCATTTCGGTGTCCTATATTTTGTCCTGAGAGTTCTGTGTACAGAGAAACTTTTATTCTTTTCCTCTCTACCACATGCTTTCACACTCTGCTTCCTTCAAACCTTAAGCATGCTTAAGTTTTATCCACCTCATGACCAACTACTGAGCTGGGCACACATTTAATTCTTTACAATATTTGTGGGTTTAGTCCAAACTTATTCTTAGACAGAAAAAACACATCACCACCACCATCACCACCAAAAAAAATACAACCATACCAAACAACACTTGTAAAAAAAAAAAAAAAAAAAAAAAAAAAATCAACAAAAAACACAAGAGCTTTGTAGATCTAGTCATGTATTTCTATTCATTATTAAAATATATTTATATGTGATTAGGTATTCCTATTGCCAAAAGCAATTATATTTTGAAGACATTTGTGTCTTGATAAAGCTGCTCTTCACACTCTACAATGCTGATCTAAAGAGGATCTCTTTTCTCACTTTGGATTTACTATTGTCAATATGTCATTTGGGATTTACTTTTATTTTTCCAGGGTTTCATTCTGGTGAAAGAAAGCACAGAGAAGTTGTGGTTTAGCAGATCATCATACATAGGCTAAATTGTAAGTTGTTCCAGTGAATTGCAAGTGACAAATAATAAATACAATTACTTCTGTGCTTAAGCTCTCTTGAAAGTATTTTAAAAAGCAGAAGTTATTGGTCTTCAACTTGGTTTCTTAGTTAAATATCTTGACACATATATTTAAAATCAGTTGTTTTACGGAATTCCTCTCATTTATGCTGTGTTCACACAAACGAAATGCACCATTTTAAATGCCACTTTGTGAACCTTTGAAAACAGACAAGTGTGTGGTTCCTCACTCAGTTAATGCAATTATCCAAACTATGTTTTATTCTATCAAGCTACGCTTCCATTTGATAAAAAAAACATGGCAGCTCTATTTATCAGTCTAATTTTCTATAAATTAGAAGTTTCATGTTACACATGTTGAAAGTTATAAGGATAAAGATAAATCTGTAAGTTCAACTCTTACAAACTATTTTCTTCATAAAGACGTAGAGAATATTTTTTATACTGACAAAAATAATAGTAATGTTGATAATAATACATAGTAGAAATATAGTTTATTATGGCAGTAATATACTTAATGTATGTGTATCCAACATATTGTATGGGTGGGGAAGGTACTGCAACGCCGGCATATCACTAAACTGACGTAGCTAATGAAAGTAGTATGTGTAAATCCCTCAGCCAACATTCCTCTGCAATGTTTGTGTAATGGGAAACATTCTGATTTGGAAGGTTAAGTGCTCAAGAGGAGTCTAAATTCATCTTCTGGTTGAGACACAAAAGAAACACAAAGGCAAGTGAAGGACTAAACCTGGTTTGAGCTATCGCTGCTGGAGTTGGAACAAAAGCCTCTGTCAGTACTCCCCATAGTACTGCAAATGGTCTAATCATGAAAATGCAGCACATGATCAATAGTGAGGATCTGAAGCCAATTTATGTGAAAAGTTATCCAGTTTAGATTCGATGTATAATCACGAAATGTTCAACCTCAAACACTCATCCACAAATTGTGATCAATCGAAAATTGTTCCTACTGAATTGTATGCAACTCTTTGTCTAATACAGACCAATTTTGCCTATCATCTGCCAGTTTTTCCCATGAGCTTACTTATGTGATTAAATTGAAATGCTTAAAGGGACATCACTCTACTTCTGATGTAGCTGTTCCAACACCAAATGATCCAGTCAGGGGTTGAGGGAAAAATGCTATACAATCAGTCACTTCTGCAGCCAAACTAGTTATTGTTAAAACGTGATAGTCTACAGTTAGACTCATAAAACTGTGTGATACACATTAAAGTACAGGCTGAATTTCAAGTGTAATAGAAAAGTGCTCTTTCTGCAGATTTCAATGGGATGTACAGAGAGAGTAGTCCTTTACCTACAGCATTTTCAAGTTTTAAAGGGAGCAAAGACAAAGCCTAACAGAAAGGATGGTAGCCTGATATGGAATACAGTAACAGAGACTCAAAAGCTTACCTTGGACAAAAAGCTGATTTAGTTTGGATACTGAGGACAAAGACAGGCAAGGAATTGTTTTGAAAAACGTGTGCACCAGCAACAAAAAGAGGAACATATGCAGAAAAAATACACACTGATGGAAAAAGAACAAAACCTTTTATTTTGTTTTTACTTTAATTTCATTCCATTTGAAAGCACTGGAGCAGATTGCCCATAGAAGTTGTGGGGTCCCCCTCACTGGAGATATTTAAGAACTGTCTGGATTCAACTCTGTGCCATTTGCTCTTCAATGACCCTGCTTGAGCACAGAGGTTGGACCAGATGACCCACTGTGGTCCCTTCCAACCTGATGCATTCTGTGATCCTGTGATGAGTTTTGGTTTTGGTATAAGCTTTAGAAGCTTATACTAGCCATTTGTAGAGATACAGAAATGTTTGCTGAAGAAAGTCACCACAGTCTGGCAATTTTGCTGCATAGTTTTACTTGTGTATCAAGTATTATTTTGGCCTCTTTTTGGTGTTTTCCAAACATCTCTCTTTGTTCCAATGAAGTTTCCTTCAATGTTTTGCCAGGATAGTCAATTTTTTCCTTTTGGTTATCAAATTCACATACCTGTCTCAAAATTAACACTGCAAAGATATTTTCAGAGGAACTGTTTGGTCCAGCTGCTAGTATTTCAGTGGTTGAATATTTTGTTATAACTTTCAAGAGTCCATCTGAATGCAAGGATTTGTGTTTTAACTGATTTGATGACATTTTGGTGCCCTATCTTCATTTTCTGACTGTAAGTCAGTAAATAGAGAAGTTCCTTAAAAAGAAAATCAAATTTCATAATAAAAAAAGCACAGGAGTCGAGCTGATATCTACTTTTATAAACAATATCAGTCTCTGATTGTCTTACAAGTTTTACTCCATAAGTGTTGAGACTACCTCTTTGTGCTCCTAGCCTTTATGCAAAAGCTATTTCTGTTGCCATTGAGTCTTGTCAAGCTTCACCAGATGAAAATAGAAGTATACCTAAGATTTAGAGGGTAGTTCCCGTTTTTACCTGACTGATAAATAAGAGAAAATATTCTTTCTACATGCTCTCTTTAAAAACAAAACAAAACAAAACAAAAAACACCAAAAACAAACAAAAAAAAAAAAAAAAGAAAAAAAACACCAAAAACCCCAAACCAAAACGATTGAAGACCTTCTGTCTGAATATTATGGTGGAAATGCAGTCTCTTCTTGACCATTTAAAATACATTAATATAGGTAGACACAAAAGGAATATGTTACATAGTTAAATGATGGACATACTGCTGAGCATCATCACTGAAGAAAGCCACAAGCTCGGGTAATCAGATTTGCTGGGCAAGTAAGGGAGAGAAGAAAGAGGACTCCAATCATTTAGTCACAACATACAGTCTAAAAAGTTGAGTTCTATATGTCTTTGTTAAATTCTGTTTCAGAAACACACTGAGGTTTTGTCAATGATTTTCATATCTTCTTGGTAGCACTTTTCTGATAGCAGACTGTGGGAGAAGATGGAAAACCATTGTCTACAGTGTGGGCTGTAGTTTCAGAAAGCAGAAAAACAACTGCATTTTCAGCTAGTTTCAACAAAAGTCCAAAAAGTGCAATGAAGTAAAATAAATTATTTTGAAAGGGATGAATCCTGGCATTACTGGACTGTGCAGGAACATATTGGCTCACCAGCCAGTGTAGTCATGGAACAGACATTTCAAATATGACAACCAAAACCATCACATCTAGAGATTTAGGGTCAGTTAAAACCATCCCCATTTATTAAATGGACCACTCAGAGCTTGATTTTTCCTTTTTACTAAGCCATGTGGCTTTGCTCCAGCCCTTGGTTACAACTTTCACATTTCACAATTGCCCTCACCTCCAGCTCCTTTCACTTGGAGATGGAGACCACAGGGGAACTCATTTTCTCTAACATACCAGGGGAATCCATTCTATTTTAATTCCCAAGAAGGTAGCTTGATTGCCTTGGTATGCTACCAGAACTTTTTGATCTTGAATGTTTACACATGAATATATAATTACTACTCATTCATACTGGAAGGAAAAAAACTCTGTCATTCAAAAGAGTTTTTTTAAATCTAACATCTGTAACATTAAATTTAACTTCATCTGTGACAAAAGCTTCCATATTTTATATTAAAACTAAGGGATTTGGTACTTCTGCTTTTGATTCATTATAGACTTTTTCTCTTTCAGCAATCAGAAAAAATCTTTATTTTAATAAACCTTTCCTCATTTCATTAGATGACACATCAATAAATGATGTTTTGGTGTCAATTTAATGACAATGACTCAAACCTCACTGTGTAAGAGTAATTGTGACTCTAGATCTTCTGAGATAGAGAAGAAAAGATATCCTCCATGTTAAGTAATATTAAATTGCTGTCTCAGTATTGCCTATAATTTATGTAGAAACCAGTGAATAATTTCATTAAAAAAAAAAACCTGTTTCTACATAATCTAACAATCTTTCATCGTATGTTTATGCACAGTAACAAAGTTTATTAGTGTGAACTCCTTGTTCCATTCTACTGTGGTGAAGACTTCAGACTTAAGTTGGCCCTAGAGAGCTCAGTCTGGGTGACAGGACATGAAATTTTCTGTCCCCACACACCTACACAGACTGAGCTACCCAGCAGTCAATTTACCCATGTAAATCCCAGTTAATGGCCTCTTCAAGGCAGTTTATCAGAAGCATTCAATATTTGACAGCTACACTGCTTCACTCACTGGTATGAGGCACTTTTCTGTTCCTTCAGCATAAACTGTTTGACTGGAGTGTTCACACACATTCAGCAGGAGATTACCCCAGAATACTGAAGTAACCATAAGCCTTAGCTGTATTTTACATCCACATTAGAAATTTTCATGGTCACAAGAATTAGTCCTAAAGAGATAATTACAGCTGGGTATAGAATGATAAACATTTCAGACAAAATAGCTTACTGTGCTGTTGAACATATTGTATTGTGATAGACTGAAATACATTTTAATTCTAAAATTACCATTTTAGAGGCTTAATTGTAAAACATTTATTTCATTCTTGCTTAATGATTACTATATGAACATCAACAAATGCTCCCATCATAATAATTTCCTGTAACCACACATAAGGTGATAAAGTGAAATAACCTAAAAAGCAAATTGAATAGCCAAAGCAGATTTGTTCCAGTATAATTTTACTTAGCTACCTCTGTACAACAGCTCTCAACTGTGGTGACTATTTAAAGCTGGATTTGCTTGAATTCATGCATTTAGGATCAGTAGTATAACTTCCCTGCAGGCATTCTTACCCCTTCTTCATGTGGCATAAATCTATAGATTACTTGTGCGTGTTCCCTTTCCCTAGCACTTTTTATTGTCCCATCTGTCCCTTTCATGCCAGCATGTTTTCTTCAAGGCCAGTCACATGGAAGCTCTGCTCCTGAATATAGTGATTCTTAAATCTCCATGATCTCATTCTGTGTACATAGCACTGTGCATTCATCACATCTCCTCTTGAGAGCCTTCATGAAGGAACACAAAACTCACACCAGTCTTAAAAAAAAAAAAAAAAAAAAAAAAAAAAAAAAAAAAGGCAAAAAGCAACATATATTGAATCTGCTTAAAAGGATCAAAAAAAAATTCAGAGGCTAAGTGTGATTAAAACCAATAACTTTTTAAAAAACCTTCTTTGACTGTTTAGTGCCTCATTTCCCCATTGGTGCAATGAATTAAGAATACTGGGTCCCTTCCAAGTCTGATTCTTCATATATCATAGTATCTTGAATCCTTCTAGGAATTTATTCTTTTGGGCTTCATTGGGTTCATCAAATTCTTATTAAGAAATTGTTTGTTGCATCTTATTGGTCATATATGCAGGAGTCTGTCCCCATAATTCCCATTTCAGAGAGCCTGGCATAAAACAGATAATGCTCTCATCTTAATTCAATACTTCACAATTCTGTGTAGAGCTTGTTCAAGACTGAAAGCATTAAATAAATTGGATCTAAATTGGTTAATTTTTGATACAAAAGATACATACTTTAAAGTTATTGACTGATGTAAAGTGTTGCTCCCTTTGTGGGAGGAGAAAGGGGTAAGAAATAGTGGCAAGCAACTATCAATTACATATTTCATTCTGATGTCCAAAGGCTGATAATTCATTCTGATGTCCAAAGGCTGATGATTCATATGTTAGCTGTGGGAAAATAAAAGAATAAATGACTAGGGCTGTCAAAATCTTTTTTAATTACTGTTTGTGTATTTATATGGTTGTAAAAATCACAGTAGGAGTAAATTTTATATTCAACAGATTTTAACTATAATTAAATATCCAAAATATATATGCAGATTGGATTCTATGAATTGTAATGTTGTTGATATAGGCCACTTAAATAAACACTTAAATGGGAAAAATGTGTATTTTTCCTTTCTCCAACATCAGTGTTTTGAAGCATAAAAAGGGAATCTCAATCACCTAGTTTTCAGTGTCTGAAAATTTTTGCCTTGGAGAAGTTTCTTTCAATTTATATGCCTAAATTTATAGAAGCCAAGCTTCATGACACCATATGTGAAAGACTAGTAAAAATTTCTATTTCTGTGCTTTATCAGAGAAGTGAAATCTAATGCTTATCAAAGAACATAACTGTTGGATGATTCTCAGAAAATTTTTAACCCCAATATGAAAAATGTACTTTTTTCTTAATTAAAAGCAACCATAGGAACGAGTAAATATTATTAAATCTGAGCCCATATTTTTGCTACAATTTCCTATAAGTTTTTAATTAGTTTGAATTCACCCAAAGACAGTACAAATCCAAAGATGTTTGATGGTATTTCGGCATCCTTCCTGAAATCTGTAACAACTGCTATTTTCCTCATGATTGAAGCCACTTGTTTGTGAATACAGCTATGCTGCATGCTTGTTCTCTGGCCTCTCATCATATTTGAAATAGTTTAGCTCTCTAGTGCTATGAAATAAAATATCTCGAGCAACAGTGACTGATGAGTCCTGTCATGGACATAGAAATAATCTCTAGTATCTGACTTGGAGATTAGAATACTATGAACATATGTAGATGCAAATTGCAAGTTATTAATTAATCTTGATTCTCTTACTATTGGCACATACAAACTGTCATTATTTCTATTTCTCAAAGCTTAACACAAGCTTACCTTTGAGCACTTGTTCTGATACAACTGTTAAGCACTAGATTTTGTATGTGCAAGTGCCAACACTCAATTAAAATGCTGGCAGGGCTTTTTAATCAGTTCTTAAATCATGTTAAAAGTAAAACATACACAAATGTCACACTAGGACTACTTTTTAATGTGTCATACGCTACTTCAGACAGCAACCAAGCAGATCGTGCACATCATTTAATTATTTACACAGATGTATCAGAATAGATATTCCTCATCTCCACCGATGCCTTGTCTCAAGGTAAAAGGCTAAATTAAAATCACATTGATTGCTTAAGAACAAAAAGCAGCAAAGGAACTTGAAAAATGACAAATACTAAACAATATTCCTTTCAAATAGTTCTCTGGCTCCAAAATGGTGGAATACATTTATTTTAAGCTTTCCAAGATATTCCACTTGGCACAACGAAGTAATTAGAGAAATTTTCACACTAAAGGAAATTTTATGGAAACCATCTGTAATGGAGGCTGTAAGGGAGAACTAAACAATCACCTCAGCTGTGAACTACAGTTCAGCAGTTGCTGAAACCATTTTGCTTGAGTAGTTTGCTAATCAAACGGTCAAACCAGCACAGCATGGGGACACAGATATTCTGTGTAGTGTTTCTGTTCACACTGTTCATTTTCTGCAGAGTCTCTATTCCCTTCTATTTCAGACTCAGCAAAGGACACAACAAATCTTCTGTCAGCTCTTGAATTTTTTGCTGTTGCCAGAAGTTGTTGATACACCACTGTGCTGGTGTCAATGCTTAAAAGTCTGAAAACTTTGATAGCAAAATTCACAAGGGGAATTAATTGATCCCAAACTTGGTTAGACAATGAAAGTGGAAATTACAGAAATATAGGATTCTTTTTTACTAGGATTTTTTGTTGTTACTACTCTGAAATGGAAAAATAAGAATCATGTATGCTGATTCAGCTAGCAGGATTCCAATTTTAAGGTGCCTAGGCGTTTTATTTTCCGCCTTAGCCAATGTGAAGAACGTTTCTTTTAAATCCCAAATTAAGATGATACCCCAAATAATCCTCCAGCTTTCCAGTTCATGGCATGGATATTTTGGACTATTTGGCTTCTGTAGGTGGTAGTCTTTCAGGACGATTGCAATAAATTAAATGGATGATAACAACTCACAAGAGGATTTCAAATGCTAACACAATTCTCACTGTATACATGCATCTGCTGAGTTCACTAGGCAGTTTTCTGACATGCACAGGTTGAAGGACATTACTCCTAAATCTAACATGTGGCTTCCTCAAAACATTGCTCAAACTTACTTTGAGAGAGTGAGCAGTTACATCATGTCATGCGGACCTTAGGTATTTGTAACCTTCCAAAGCATATCTTTCTGGCAACTAAACTCTCCATAGCATAGTATTCATATCCCACAACTAGTGATTTAAAACATGTGCTAACAGCAAATGCACTTTTATGCACCATGTAACAAATAGTTCTGAATTTTATTTTTAAAAGCAACATCAACGGAAGTTTTATAATTCCACACTTGTTACAGCCAGCAAAGCATGTAGACTTCTCTCTTTTTTCTCATTATTACCTTTCTGGGTTGCAGATACACAGAGAATCAATCTGTCTCCTCCCCATTAATTCCTCCTCAGCAACTTCCTGTCTCAAACTGCCGTGTAAAGCTGCTGTGTGATGTCAGACAGCTGGTTTTCACCTGACAGAAGATGACCCCAAGGCACTTCCCTTTTGTATATGGACTTTGCATTTACAAAGCCTACGTAAGCCTACTTATCTGGACCTCTAAGAATAAAGTAGGCCATCTCTCCGTCAGAAATAAACGTAACAGGTAAAATGATGTGCTGGTTTTGTCTAGAATAGCTAAGTTTCTACTTTGTAGGTGGTACGGGGCCACATTTTGAATATCTGCTGGAAACAGTGTTGATAACTCAGAGATGTTTCCATTATTGCTGAGCAGGGCTTGCACAGAGCCAAAGATTTTTCTGCTTCTCACCCCACCCCACCATCAAGGAGGCACAAGGAGCTGAATGTGACAGCCAGGATAACTGACCCCAAGTGACCAAAGGGATATTCCATGCTCTATGGCATCACGCTCAGCATATAAACAGGGGGGAAAGCTGGCCAGCAGCTGCTGCTTGGGAACTGGCTGGATGTAAGTCAGCAAGGGGTGAGCATTTGCATTGTGCATCTCTCATTTTGTGTAGTCTAATTATTTTATCATCATTATTATTAAAATTTTTTCCTCCCTTTTCTGCTCCACTAAACTGTCTTTATCTTAACCCATAAGTGTTCTCACTTTTACACTTCCTATTTTGGGAGTGAGTGAGTGCTGGCTAGGGTTAAGCAACAACAGATGTGTTAGTGTCTGTAAAAATAAATATCTTTCAATTAAAACAAAAATAAGGATCTAAATATCTCTGTAGAAGCAAAAGATTAGAGTCAACCAACAAGAACAGAAAACTAACTGCATGTAGTGTCAGAGCTGCTGAGAGAAATGCTGCCATCAAAACCCAGCTCAGTTGGAAATGTCCACTGCTTGCCTTTCAATATGAGCATGTAGAAGTTTATTTGTTACAGTTGTCTGTAGTCTAGAACATGTACCTGGGACAGAGATGGGCTGGAATTTGTATTTTAGAAGGGTAGAATGTTTATTTAACTGTATTTATATTAACACTACAACTGACATTTGGTTTACAAATAGTGGGAGAGGAAAGAGTGTGATGTTACACAAATGTTTGGGATTTTTTGTTGCTTTCTGATTTAAGTGCTATCCTGGCACCCTTGGGCACTAGTATAAGCAGTAATGTATGATAGCAGTTTATAAAAAGAGGGTATACACACGCAGGTGATATGGGTTTGAATTTTTTTGTGGACTAGGAGATATGAAAAACATTACTCTCAGTCAGCTACAGTTTAACGCCCTGTTTTCTAGTTTACCTTTTAAATAGCTTCCTTATAGCATCAGCTATTGTGGTGTTAGTTATTGCTTCTACAAAAAAAATTTGAAACTAAAATTCAAAAACAGTATTAATAAGAAAAATCCCCAAACTGTATTGTCTCAATCACTTGACTGGGAAAGCAAGAGTCACTGAAAGTTACTGTCCTTCCTTTAGATTTTACCTAGCCAAATAAGAGAGCATTTTTATTTTAAATGTAATTGCTTGTATAAGCAAAAGTTTGGAAACCTGGCTATCATGTAATATTCCTCTGGGTAGATCTAGAGTACGTTTTTCTCAGCAGGACAAATAAGTCAGCACAGATATGTGTGCTTTTATTTCCCAAGCTAGCAAGACAATCCAAACCAGCCACCCCCAGGTTCCTCACAAAGAAGGTAAAGCAAATTTACTGTGTAAAATAATAACAAAGAACTTTCTTTGATATTATTACCACAAGCAGCAAAAGGTGAACAGTCCAGAATTAAAATTTTACTTAATGTTTACTGCATGGTATACCTTTTTAAGGATATAAAAGCAAGAGGGTGGTAGGTAACACCAGCAGGCAATACCCCCCCACCCTCCAGCCCTTCTGAAATCCATCCCAGTGCTTAGAGGTCTGTTGTTTGATCTTGCAGGAGAGAGGGAGGTGAAGGGTAATTGAAAGAGGACAGTTCTGCTTACCAAAAAGAACATGTGAGTAAAATACAGACACAATATGATACTAAAATAGTAACCTGTGACAGTAATGAGTACCAAAGATTCCTTTTAAACAAGGTGTTGTGGAAGGTGAAAAGGAGCAAATATATAACATGCCTGTAACATAGAAAGAGTTATCTTGAATAACTGCCAAATACTTTTAGTGCAGCTATGTTTGAGGCTAACAAAAACACTATTTTCATGTCGCTACTTATGTCTGTTCACCAAATTAAATTATATTAGTAAGATGTCAAATGTCTTTGTGCTATTACTCCAGCCAGCATACCTGCTTCCCTACTCTAGTTGTGCCAGAAAAGTTGAAGGGTAGATCAGAACTAGTGTAATTGTCGTGGTGGTTTGTTTCAGCTGTTTTACAACCCACACCATGCACAGATCAAAGGGTTTTAAGAAGAATATTGAATTTGACTTCATACATTTTATAGATGTTGAAACAGAGGCAATGTGATTCTCCTCACGCTGTGAAGCAGTCCACCAGCAAGGCAGAAATTAGATCCCTAATGTTCACTGCATGAGTCCAGCACCCAAGTCCTGGGGTCACAAGAGCTCAAGCTGTGGCATGGCTGACAAGGTAGAAAGTGGCCCTTCAGTGAGGCCTTGAAAATGCCAACAGTGAATGATGGTTTTGCGTTCAGCTCCCCAAAGCTACTGCTGTGCATCAGACTGAAACACACGTGCCAGCACACGGATGGGCCACCTGCCAGGGCAAGTGGGACTGGAGAGGGGAGGCACAGGGTTTGTGCAATGGCTGAGCCAAGCACATCCACAGATGGAGATTAAAAAGCAGCAAGGCAACAGCCCTCCAGAAGAACACTTACCCAGGATAATCAGTACAACACTGAGCTGGCCTACTGGTTATCAGAGCAAGTGATAAGCGTGACACAAACATAGTGAGAACACAGGAAGTGGCCAGGCACTAAGGACCAGAACCCATGAAGTGTTAGATGTTAACACATCAGTGTGCACATTTGCATATAGTCCAGACACCCTTTCTGCTTCATCTCCAAATGCAAAGAAAATGCTCTTAAAGCAATGTCTCCCAGATTGCCATAGGTCAACATCAAGAGTCACACACACAGCAACATTTTTGAGGGCAGTTGCTGAAACCACTTTGATAGTTTGTTGATCCACGTGCAGATAATTCAAGCGAATCCATCAAAGTTTAGACTTTGAGTCTACTCAAAGTCTACTTTTCTGCCTAGTGGATACCACCACACAGGATTCAAAGGTCACTTATCACCCTCAGAGTAGCTGATCATTCCTCCACTATTATTCTCCTGAAAGTGTTTTGGCTAGTTGTTTAACTGCATGTTACTAGTCTACATAGATGCTGATATTGATTTTACTCTGGGCATGACAATAAACACAAACTCTTTTCAACAGTGCCTGTTACGCATGTCCATCAAGTGAAATAACATCTTGAAATATCCCACAAGTGAAATCTGAGTATTCATTTCATCAAAATGCATTGAATACACAGCACTTACTCCCCTGAAAATTATTGGGTATCCAGTCAGGATTTTTGACGTGTTGCTTATCAGCATCCTGAATTGTAGCAGTTAACCATGTTTTTACTTTCCTGAAGTTTTACATGTTGTACTTCTCTGGCATGAATTCTCACAGGCTATAGAGACATTTCAAAGACAAATTTACTATATTAGGTATTCATTTAACTCTAAAATCAGACTGCAGCACACACTGATTCCATTAAAACATCCAACCCATGCACATGCCAGCAGACACATTCGCTTACTTGTCTAAAATCTTTGAGCTTAGTGACTAATTTTCAAACTTGCCAGAGGGGTACACTGATCTTAGACATAATCAGCTCATTGATCCAGTTGGAACCACACCACACACACACAAATTAAGTTTTCAAATTCATCTCAAGGCCATATAATTGCTAGATTTGATGGGGTGGTAAAGCACAGTAGAAAGTGAGTAAAGAACCAGGACTGCCTCTTTTTGCATGCTCTGCCATTAGAATGTTTTAGGCATAATATAATGGGAAACTGTGTCTCAGTTAAAAAGTCAATCAAGAGACAGAAATCTGTAGGAAATCTGGCTTCATCAGTTCATTAGCTGCTCACAGAACCCCTTGTTTACACTGAACACATATTGCAGGCATCAGAAGTATTTGCTGCAAATCATCTGTTTCTAAAACCTGAGGATCTGCTGTGACTGCACCGCCCTTCCCTTCCTCCATCATATGGCCATAAATGCAACTCTGCTCTTGTACGTTTGGCTCCAAGTGATCCAGAGAGAATGTAACCACAGAACAAGCAAGAGAGCAAACACAAAGCGAAAGGATAGAAGGGATTATAATCACTTTTACCTACTATAAAGGGAATATATTGAGTTCTGGATGCAACTTCTATGAATAGCAAAATTCAAATTAAATTTATTTCATTATGTTTGCACATCTCTGGCCATGGAGAATGCAGGAAACATCTAAGGAAATGGTGGCTATCTGGCTGTACAACTCATTCAGCTGTCTTCTCTCTTGATGAGACTACTACAACTGGATTTTACAATTGAAAGTGGTAGGAAAATTCAGAATCCGAAGAGGAATTTCAGTCCAGCAGCCTACGTCTGTGCTCCCTCTGCTGCTCCCTAAATGCAAGTCTTGTAATTTGTTTCAGAATAACTGATGTGTTAAATACTGAAACTTTAAATCCAGAAAGGAGGCATATCTAAACATATAATTTGCTTACAGTCATTAAAATTCTTTTCTATTTATGCTGACAGGACAGCTTGAAATACTCATTTTCATGAAGACTGCTACTGCACTGTGGCAGAGGCCACAGCTGAAATCAATTACCTATTTTGGTAGTCACTGTATGAGCACATCAAAGAGTTAACTAAGGAGTTACCATCTAATTAGAGAGAAGGTGAGAGAAAGTGATTTCATGTATATTTATTTTTACTCTATGTGTAAGTAGATGTTGCAGGTTCCTCCAAGTGACTGCACATGTGCTAACCATTGAGAGCTTTGACTTGCTGAGGTCTAAGTCCCATTTTGACCATGGGGACACAAAATTTCCACTGAAATATTTGAGAAGCTTCATACCTTTATGGGAGTTGAAGTCCAAAAATGTTTGTGGACTCTGTCTCCAACGTCATATAGCAAGGCAAAGGGAACTAACTCTGGCATGCCCGAGAAGGATCTCAGATTACTACCATCTATCTCTAAGCCAACCTTCTCCTTTATCAGTACTGATAATATTTGTAGCCCACAGTCAGCATTTTTCATTTCCATGGAGTTAAATAAGGCAAAGTCCGAGTTCTGCTGCATGATGCTCAGAACTACCCATCAACTAATTCATTAAAATTGTAATCTCAGAACCTTTCAGACAGCAGCATCAGTGTTTCAGGTATTCACATATGCAAAATTTTTATATTCAGTATTCAATATACTTTTACTAAGAGTGTAGTAGGCTGCATATCAGTACCTACTCTGTATTGTTTAGAGGATGCATTTCACTGGAATCATGAGTGCCTCTTCTGCTCATGTGATGACAAAGGGATTTTAAATCCATAGCTATGCACAGCAGCAACTGTGATCTCTTAAGTCACCTCATTTTGAATCCCTGGAGCTTGTAGGTTGGCAACATTATTTGAATGATGAAACCAGAGACAGTTCAAGCTCATATATTCCTGAGCATGTCAGCTCATCTCATCATATATATAACTTCATGAGTATGAAGATTTTTTTCACAATTACTATCCTGATACTTTTTATGATTAATATTTTGTGTTCTTTGCACAACTTTGTAGATCTGGTATCAGGTTTCCCAAGAGGACTTAAATCAGTCTCTACTCAGTGTCCCGTAAGCTGTGGCTTGCATTGCTGACCACTCTTTCAGAGCAAGGAAGGAGGGAGATTTTCTTGACCCTCCCTGCCTGGAGAACTCGTCCTTCAGTCACTTCCCTCATGCAGAAGCTCACCGTATTACATTATGTATCTGTGGTCACATCAAAGGTTAAGTATGCTGAAGTACAGGCTTTATTTTGCAAGTTGTGGCTGGCTGCAGTCCCAGATTCAAGCCCCCAAAAGAGGCACCTCTGATGCCTTCACACAGAAGAGGTGGTTTCCTTAGCAACTGTGACCAGTGAAAGAAAATGTGCCTGACAGGAAAGCGTATGTTGGGCTTCTGAGAAAGAAGTCTCCCACAGATGAAATATTCTCCTGCTGAGGTCTAGGGAGGGCTGGATGGATATACATTTATAAATCACTCTGTGCACATGATTCTCCCTCTTTCTCTCTTTCTCTGGATGTGGATAACCATATTGAAGCGGTGCTGCGCAATCCTTGGCCTGCCTTTTGCATTGTCAGTGTCCCTGGAGCTCTGGGATTGGTGTTTTCTGAACCCTAACACTAAGCGTAACCATAACCCTAACTCCAAGTCTAACCCTTGGCGCAGCCTAAGAAGTAGCATTGGGCTGAGGTAAGTTCCACTCAGGAAAACACGAAGGCTGCAAGATTGGGGCAGTGCCATCCTCCCCTTGGTATGCCTTTCTCATTGTCAGTGTCCCTGGAGCTCTGGGATTTGTCATTGTCTGTACCCTAACCACAGGTGGAACCCTAACCCTAACCCTAGATTCAGCCTAAGAAACAGCATTGGGCTGAGGCGACTTCCAGTCAGGCAAATATAAAGGCTTAAAGATTGGGGCAGTGCCGCGTTCCCCTTAGCATGCCTTTCCCATATTCAGTGTCCCTGGAGCTCTGGGGTTTGTGGTTTTCTGAACCCTAACCCTAACCCTCACCCTAACCCTAACCCTAGGCACAGCCTAAGAAACAGCATAGGGCTGCGGCAAGTTCCAGTCAGAAAAACACGAAGGCTGCAAGGTTGGGCAATAGCCATGCTTCGCTTGGCATGCTTTTTGCATTGTCAGTGTCCAAGGAGATCTAGGATTTGTGGTTTTCTGAGCCCTAACCCTAGTCGTAACCCTAACCCTAAGCCTATCCCTAATCTTAGGCACAGCCTTAGAAACAGCATTGGGCTGAGGAGAGTCCCACTCTGGAAAACACGACGGCTGCAAGACTGGGGCAGTGCCGCACTCCGCTTGGCATGTCTTTATCATTGTCAGTGTCCCTGGATGTCTGGGCTTTGTGGTTGTCTGTACCCTAACCCTAGGCGTAACCCTAACCCTAGCCCTAACCCTAGGTGCAGCCTAAGAAGTAGCATTGGGCTGAGGAGAGTTCCAGTCAGGAAAGCTTATAAGCTCAACACCCTTTCAATGTTATGTATCTTCTGCATGTTTCAATTACAAACATGGGTCCTTGGGAAGGAGCAGAAACAAAGGAGCCTCATTTATTGTCAGCTAGTTGTTTCTTTTCTGGAGCCACTTGACAATTAAATGGCATCCACTTGTATTAAGAAATTTGCAGCACTGCTTCCTCTTAAGCAAATGCAATCAATCTCTCCACAGCTCTTTCGGTAAAAGAAGTCAGTGTTTTCTGCAAACTGCTTTTGTCTTTGCATTTTGTGCATAAATTTCTGGTTAATAGAAAAGGTTAAGTACCTTTCCACTTGAATTTAATTAAATCACTCTGCCTAACTCTTACAGCGTATCAATATTAAATTACGGTCTGTGTCCGTTGTTTCGTCTCTTGGTATTTATACTGAACAATAGCATCCAAACACCACTCTGATTCAAAAAAACCCTCACCAAAGTGATATTTAAGTACATCTGACAAATAGACACAAAAGATTACAGAAATGTAGAGAAAGCCCTGTCAAAGACAGTCCTTATGTTTATTTCTCATCCAAGCCCATTCATACATTCTATAGACACGACTTCTGTCCCGAAGGACAAACTTTAGGGAACAAGTGGGACCATTTACCATCACGATGAACAGGTCACCATCTGATTTTGGTATTGTAATTTGAAAGACTAGGAGAGAGGTGTTTCCTACTTTGCTAGAAACCATATTCCTGACTATATCTCAGACATCAAACTGTAGTCTGTAAGATAAAGTACAGATATATTATACAGTACAGAGAATTTTTACACCTTTTCTTGATAATCAGATGAAAAAGATGAATTTGATGTAACTCCAAGTACTGGCTTTGGCAAACCAAGACCACTTTCCCAGAATGCATTTATGTTTCTTTGAAAAGCATTTTAAAGTGTCTGTAGTCACTTATATAGGCAATGAAATACTGGGCTTTTTCCACTTAAAAATTTGGATGGTGCAAACTCAAATTATGCTGTTGATATACCAGTGCAGCAGGATTAAACCATAAAAGTGAAAGACTAGAAATACATACGTGTCCCGTAATTATGCACTACTGCAGGACTGAAAGAGATGTGTCAGAATAGTATATGAGACAAGACTCAAACTGGTAATACTACATGGAAAAAGGTACATAAAAAGTGATGTAAATGAAATGAGATTGTGATAATGATTTTGTAAATCAAGGCAATAAATAGTAACACCATGGATCTCTCCTTCTGGAGTAGTAGATGATATTTGGTCTAGAATCTGTGCTCAAATGGAGATAAGGGTAGAACCGACAACGTAAATAGAAGCAAGAACTGCATAAGCTTAAGAAACTGATATTGCAAAAATAGAGGAGTCAAGTAGCATCACTGTGGTAATATAACAAAAAAATCCTAAATGATGAAGCTATTTTAAGTTTCTAAAAAAATAAATTAATTAAGCAGTATGCTTTAAAAGAACCAGACATCAAAAAATGAGCATGAATCCAGCGGTCGTGAACTGAACTCTCTTTGCCTTGAATAAATAATGAAAAAGATTAACTGTACATGTAATTCAATTTACTTCATTGAGAAAAACATTGAGAAATTAAGGAGACTGGAAATTTCAAGGATTTATACCTCAGGTTTCAAAAAGAAAGTACAAACATTTTAGGAAGCAGCCAAAAAATAGGAAAAACTATTCAAGGAGAAGCTGAATACAGGATGAATAAGTACCGTGAAAAAGCAAGCAAAAATACAGAGACATTAAAAATAACAATAATTTTTTCTGGAGATCAAAAAAGATAGGAGAAAAGTATGATTCGTTAGAAGTAAGGCTGAGCTAAACCATGCTAAGAACATTAAAAGAAATTACAAAATGTCCATAATTTACATGATTTCAGAAGGTGGAAGGGAAGACAGGCTATTATGTAGTGACAATGAACATAAAGACAATATATGAATGACTTTAAGGGAACATTTTACCTCAGCTTTCAAACAAGTGCAAATCTGAACCTGGGGCACGAATAAAATGGTTTGTGGGAATGTATGTCTCAGCACGGGAATTATCAAAGCTGATGCTGAAACAAAGCTCAGAAGTTTTATGTGCTAAGATTGAGACAGATGGATATGAAAAAACCATTTCTAGAATTCTTGACAGAACTGGTAGATATTCCTGGAAATTTTGGGGAATCAGAATTTTAACAACCCATTTAATGGGGAAAGGGCAGCAGTACTATAGGAGACAGGTTAAGCAAAGCTTCCTACATGTTTGTAAGACCCATTCAAATTATTATACAGAATAAAACTACAACCTCAAGGCAACTAAAATATCTTCCCTACCATGTAAGGTTTAAAGAAGTTTTTGAAGAAAACTAGTATTTTTTAGCATATGATGAAGCAGGCTAGTCTAATAAAATAACAAATCTTTAGATAAAATAAAGGATTTCATTTGAACTTCATTAAGGTTTTTAACACTTCAGGGGAGAGAATCATCTCATAACCCTGGATTATGAGGCAAATAAGATTTATAAGGTAGACAGAGACCTGGGTGAAGGAAGAAACCACAGCAGCTGCTTCTGAAGGAAGTTTATTAGAACTAAGTTTACCAACAAAGATATTAAGTTTTACCAGGAATAAGGTGCTTCAAGGTCAATGAAGGCAGCAAAGGTGGTAGAATATCTCTCTGAGTGGCTTCAGCACACAGTTCAGTCCTGTTCACAGAGATCTTCACGTTTTTACAGTGCCGCAACCCAAAATTCATTAACAATTTTACTCTTCACCTAGATTTTAAAGTAAGAACTTTCTACTGTAATTGATAGATGACAAAATGAAAAGAGCTTACCTTGGGAAGAGTGACAGAGGAAATAGGATGCACTTAATTATATCAAATGCCATGTCACACGGTGGCTATAGGAATTTGCCAGATGGAGGTCAGCAGATAATAACATCTCAAGAACATAAATTCAAGGGTGATTGTAATGTGGACAATAGAGAAGAAAATGTGACCTCAGCACCTTAGCACCTATTGCACAAGGTATTTCCCAGTAGATTTAGACAAATATTTATGTAAGTATGCTCAACATTACTAAGACCCAGTTGTGTTTTTTGTGTTTCTGATTGCTCATGTACCTGAATAAATATTTAGGTTATTCAAGAAAAGGGTACCTTTACAAGAG
This sequence comes from Aphelocoma coerulescens, assembly GCF_041296385.1. Classification (NCBI taxonomy): domain Eukaryota; kingdom Metazoa; phylum Chordata; class Aves; order Passeriformes; family Corvidae; genus Aphelocoma; species Aphelocoma coerulescens. The sequence goes on from NC_091015.1 coordinate 89,063,458, forward strand.
TGGATTAACTATTTTACAGGCCAGGCCTAAAGGGTGAGAGGGCTCGGATTTGTCTCTGTAGAGGCACCGAGTGATTATGCACAAGGAAGAGAGAAGTTAAAAACTATGTTGACACAAAAGAAATGATTGCAAACTGACTTAGAATTAGATGGTTTCTAGATAACAGAGCAACAAAGCTGTAAACAGTTTCTCCATAGGACTGGAGTAGGAGGAAGGTGCAAGAAATTTAACAAATACCTTTTCAAAGTAGTGTTTAATCACATTATGGAATGATATCAGAGCAAATACCAGGACCCCAAGATAAGGACTCTGCCCCTATCTCTTTACACTTCTTTATTACTAAACTGTAAATGCCTCTGATAAAAAACAGACATTTTACATAGGATAGAACTGCATGAAACTGCTACATAAAAACATGGTGCATGAAGAAAAGGACTTCTGATACTTGAGGCATCTTTTACTTCCTTAGGGCACACAGTACTGTGGTGGGTTCATGCTGACTGCATGCCAGGTACCCACCAACACTGCTCTATCACACCCTTGCTCAGCTGGGCTGGGGAGAGAATATATAACAAAAGAGCTCTTGGGTCGAGATAAGGACAAGGAGGGATCACTCAGCAGTTACAATCAGGGGCAAAACTGTCTTGACACCAGGAAATTAGTTTAATTTATTACCAATCAAATCAGAGTAGGATAATGAGAAATAAATGCAAATCTCAAAAGCACTTTCCCTTCACCCCTTCCTCCTTTCTGGTCTCAATTTCCCTCCTGATTTCTCTATCTCCTACCCACAGCAACACAGGGAGACAGGAAATAGGGACTGCAGTGAGTTCATCACACATTGTCTCTGCTGCTCCTTTCTCCTCAAGAGGAGGACTCTTCACACTTTTTCCCTGCTTCAGCATCAGGTGTCTCCCACATGAGACAGTTCTCCAATAACTTCTCCAACATAGGTTCTTCCCATGGGCTAAAGTTCTTCATGAAGTGCTCCAGCATAGAGTCCATTCCACAGGGTGCAGTCCTTCAGGAGGAACAGGCTGTTCCAGTGTGGTCCCCGACGGGGTCATGAATCCTGTCAGCAAACCTGTTCCAGCATGGGCTCTTCTCTACACAGGTCCTTCCAGGAGCCTGCTCCTGCATGAGCTTCCCATGGGGTCACCACCTCCTTTTGGCGCATCCACCTGCTCCACAGGCTGTAGGTATACTGCTTTATTTTCATCTACCCAGTCATTCAATCACAGAAGGCTTTCAGACTGGTCAGCCATGATTTCCCCTTGATTAATCTGTGGTGTCAACTCCTGGTAATCTTTTCCTCCACGTGCTTAGAGATGACATCCAGGATGAACCATTCCATCACCTTTTCAGGGACTGAGGTGAGGCTGATTGCCCTGGGTCCTACTTATTCCCCTTTCTGAAGGCTGAAGTGACTTCAGCTTTCCTTCAGTCCTCAGGCAAGTCTCCTCTTCTCCATGATCTTTGAAAGGTGGAGAGTGTCTTAGCAATAATATCTCCCAGGTCTCATCAGCACTTGCTGTGGGTGTCAAGTTTGCCTAAATTATCTCTGACCCATGTTCTCCTAATACAGAAAAATCTTGTAATTTGTAGAATATGAGCAACATTGGAGGTATGTGTGCCAACAGGCACTGTGACATACAAGGCCATCAAAAATAATGTCTTCCAGATATTTGAAAGTGTGTACAAATCAGTGTAGGAGAACAACATTATGATATTCATGCTGAATAACATTTCGAAGTGAAATGTCATCAACCCTTGAGGGTGGCCTTAATCTTTCAATTAGAGTGCATAACAATTGGATCTTCTAGGATCTTCTAGACTTCACAGGTGCCAAGGAAACCTATGTTACAAGGCAGTTATACAGAAAGTCTCTTCTTTCTGATGGAACCAACCAGTTAAACTATTAAAACCATCTATGAGATGCAATTTTAATCAAAAAAATGTAAGTGTTTTATAATGAAAATAAAACCATTAAATTTCTTGCTGTTATTGTAGAATATCAAGATATATAGGATCCTAATCCTTCACATAGAACAGTGGCATTTTAAAATTAATTTTCAGCTTTATTTTCCATCACCTGTTGACACTAATGTTATTTAGTTGCCTGAATGAAGATACTTCTTCCATATACAAATGAACTTTTTAAAAAGAGAATGAGCAAGCTGATTCAAGACGATAAAAAATGCCAAAAGACAGCACATTTTCAATTTCTGTGTTCAAGGTTCGAGTCACTCAAACTTTCAGGGCTAGAGCCAAAGATGAAGAAATTTGCAAAAGCTAACACTGTGATAAATTCAGGAAAAAATATGCAGATTGCAGACTATCACTGATAATAAAGCTATTTTCTTCTTAGTGTTTCAAAACAAAAGATCTTAAACTGAAAGAATTAAAAGCAGAAGTAAGCATTTTAAGTAAAGGTTTATGTGTGGAAAACTGAGAGATGACTATTATAGTTTGAATCCACTAACATTTTATTTACTTTGACTTGCATTGGAAATCAAAGGTCTTCCAAAACAGTGAAATGACCTGTCCCTCTGCAGCCTAGCATGGAAAGGCATCAAGTTCTGTAACTAACTTTTAACAAGATTTGAGTTTCATATGATCAGTACCACTTGTATTACTGCAAATTAAATAAAAATATTAGCTTGCTTCTCAAGGAATCATGAGGCGGTACATATCATGTGTCCTACAGGATACTGACTCCTGAAATTTTACTCCTCCTCACCAAGTCAAATGTAGTGAGGTTTGTCAGGTCTTCTACTTTGAGCTGGATGTTGCCTGTGATGCTAGCTCATCTGCAAACAGAGGGTGGAATTTGAAAGGCTAAGGGTAGTCTTGAAAGGCTGAGCAAATTGGGATTGTTCAGCCTGGAAAAGAGAACACTTCAGACTTTACCTAAGTGTGGTCTTCCAGTACCTGGAGGGAGCCTACAAGAAAGATGGAAAGAAACTTTTACAAGGGTATGTACAAGTCATGTCCTTACAGGACAAGAGGGAATGGTTTAGATTAGATATTAGGAAGAAATTCTTTACTATGAGAGTGGTGAGGCACAGGAACAGGTTGTCCAGAGAAGTTATGCCTGTCCCATCCCTGGATTTGTTCAAGGCCGGGTTGGATAGGTCTCTGAGCAACCTGGTCTAGCAGAAGGTGTCCCTGCCAGGGGTTGGAATTAGGTGATGTTTAAGGTCTCTTCCAAGCCATTCTATAATTCTATGGTTTTTGCTATTTAATAGGATGCAAAAAACAAGCCTTTAGCCCCAAAATCCAACTTCTTGTATTTCCTTGAGAACCTCTTTGTTTTTGTGAACGGCTATATGTGTGAGCCTTCCCTTGAGATATAAGCACCTAAATCCATCTATAAGCAAATCTATAAATCTAAGCACCCTTGGAAAACCTTCACTGCAGTCCTATCTACACACAGACTTTTGAATGTCCAAACAACACTTCCCTTGATCCCCTCAGCATAACATTACAGAGGTGATTATCTACAATTAATGGACTGGCCATAAGATAAAGACATAAACAGGAACATCAGAGACTATAACTGCACATTTCCTGTGCCAATGCAAACACAAATTTATACTTTAGAACACAAGTCCTGATGGGAAAGGTTAGGACTTATATGACTTATAGCTCAAAGATCCATGCCTGCTTCTCATTTGCATATATAATTACCTTAATCAGTTATCCACCCTTGAGTATAATCATGTTTGTTTTGCTTATCATGTTTCTGGATTTGTCACTGAAGAAATAATGAGATCAAGAAGCCCTTCTTCAAAGACAAAATCATGCCTTGTTTCATCATAAAATGCATACCATATCTGTGGCATATTCAATCAATACGAATCATCTAAAAGCAGGAAGCAGGAACAAACTAAAAATTTTGTTCTGAAAAATGATCATAAAACATCATTTGGGCTGTAGCCAATCTGACATAAGGACTCCTCCCTACATTTGTGGGTTTTTGCCGTAAAGAGTTTCTGTTGTTCCTCCTAATCAGGGATGACCTTCAAAGGGACAACTGCTGATATATCCTGTCATGATACCTTTGCATCAACTACACACAGCATAGCTAATTTAAGATTCATACAGCATTTGTAAAAGCCTTTAATTTGGTCCTTATCATCCCCTTCATACAGTACCATTATTTTTGACTTTACTTGCTGCACCACTCTTCCACATTTAGAAACTGTGTTCTTGTCTGAATAAATAAGTCTGCTAAGAGCATCTATTAAGTACTGGTATCCCCAGGGTCTGAAGCACTTTTTTTTTTTCCCTTCCATTTTTTGCCTGGTGAATCTGAGCTACAAAGCATATAGTGGAGAGGAGAAGGGTTGCCTTAGTAACGAGGCAGACCCAATCAGCTGCACAGGCTCCCTTGAGACAATCTAATTTGTGCAGCAGAAAGGGGCTAGGACAGGTGGCTAAATTAATGTGCCAGACAGCTTAAAATATTACACACACACACGCACACGAATGCATACACAAAATCTCCCTGTGTTCTTATATGTGAATGCAATTATCCTCCACGTTTTGCAAAATAAACAGCATCTGGGTAGCTCAGCCCTGAAAAACCCCCGAAGTAGTGGAGATGCCGCAACGGTGGAGGAGGCGAGGCGAGGGTGGGAGGGAGCAGCGCTCCTTCCCTGCAGTCCTGCCGGATCTGCAGCCACTCCGGGGAGGAGGAAAGGGCTCCTCCCAGCAAGCACAGGCTGGAACAGGGGTGTGAATATGTGGCCTCCGCTCTTTACTGGGGCTTATGACCTCCCTCTTGGTGATAGCGTGATCTGCTGTGCTGCTCTCCTGATTCCACAGGGTGATGGAGCTCTCTCTTCCTGACACTTTCTGTACCATTTCACAAGGCTTTCTCTCTCCATGCCCTCGACTCTAATTTAAAGTGAACTTCCACCTTTTCCCCACAGTTTCTAAATACAACAGATTTGAAAACATTTCATATTCTCCTCAGTCCCTGCTGTGTGAGGATTCAGCCACAGCACAAGAATTTGGATCAGTTTGGATGCACATCACACACCAGTTTCTAGCGCTTACAAACACAATCTCAAATAATTTCTTTTTGCAGCATCTCTGGATTGAATTTAGCCAAGCACAGAGAAACAGGAATTCTGAGCCCACTCTTTGACATCTGCAGTACACATGAAATTGTCATATGCACAGGAGAGTCCGGCAGCAGACAGTGCTTCAGAAATACTGCATTATTACAGTGAAGAATCACTCCTAACTTCTTTATAATGGGGAAAATATATTCCCATATAGCTAATTATGAGACACCTGAAAAAAATTACTCGGAGAGATGCAGTTATTGTGTTGTTTCTCTACTATAGCACCTCAGACAGAAATGCTGTGGGAAGTGCCCCCTCATGCCAGGCAAGCATATATCCCTACATGACATTGTAAGCTCAACACAGTCAGGAGTTCTCTCCTCCTTTTTGCCTGCATCTTAAGCAGATGAAATTTATTGCTGGCACATATCAGAGCATTTTAACCCCAGGCTATATGACTCCTTTACACAGTGAGGCATTTCTCATCCACCTACATCAGGCTAAAAGAGAAGAGCTCTGAAAACTAAGATCAAACAGTCTATAAGGAAAATTGAGGCATGAGATAAAATTATATGTTCAAGCCCCATGGGGAAAAAAAATCAGAGTGAAAATACTGATATACAAACCATAACAGATAAAGCCATAAAAGGTTTGAAACTGACATGAGATTTGTTTTTCTTTTTCTGAGAATGTTTGCTGTCTAGAGGATGTGCCTTACAAGATTATTGATAAACAATTTTTTCCCCCCATGATTTGCAACAACTATAAGAATAGCTGTTTATGCTCCACTGGCAAGCTATCTCAGTGAGGTGTGGAGAGTTACATAAGATTTAGCTAGAAATCAGAAACCAGGCTGTGTGACAGTCATGTAATGAAAAGGAAATCCCAAGTGAAACCAAGAACAATTTTTGCTTGTTTTTTTCCCAGTGTTTACCAAAGTAAACATATTGGATAGATCTGGGTCTAAAGGATACATCTAGAAACATATAGGAAACTCATCCAAGGGTCTCCTGAGGCTCAGATTAATGCCCTTGTTTCTGCCCCTTACATGTTGCTGATTCACACACTTTGTACTTTTCATCCTTTTTCACTATTAACAAGAAAGAGAAATGGAGACCTTTCCTGGCAGAATATTAGTTAACTTGCTCAGAAAAACACACCATGGGTTGATAGGAAGTGGAAGTTCTTCCAAAGTATAGATTGTAGGAGTTACTCTCACCACAGTTTTTGGAAACAGTGTTAATGAGGTGCTCAATTATATCTGAAAGACTGGCTAGTTAAGTATTTTTCTAGCAATGTTGGGCAAAATCTGAGATCTTGATGAAAAAAAGTGTTTTCCAAGGATCTTGAGGTAGATACCTGATTAGGCAAAGTGTTTTTGAAATAAATGCCAGGTGCACATCACAATGTAACACCAGGCATGTAAGAAAGAAACCAGTACAAGCTGAAGTCAATAAAAAGATCTGGTAGGTAATGTCGATTGTGGAATATTTATAAAGGATGCATTTACAAGGAAAACTTTACTATCATTTAATTTAAAGTATGTATAACTAAAAGATACATATCCACACCCCTTCAAAACCTGTGACTACAGCACCAGCCTTCACCACCAAACTCAATGTGATCAGCTTACACTTAAAGACATTTAAAAAAAGCAAGGTCTTTCCTAACCTTTTAAATGTCTTGGCCTGACCTAGAATATTTTGTCCACAGACTTATTGGACAATCTGGGGTTTATTTAGTAGTGTCCCGATCCTCACTAACCTTTAGAGCACCAACATATGTGAAGGGCATTATGAGGAGGTCCTGCTGTATCTCCAGATGAATATCTATCAGTTAACAACAGAAGGTGCATCAAACCTTCTTCATACAAAGAGCAGAAATGCCACTGTTTAAATTCTAAAGATTTCTCAGTCAAGGATGAACACCCAAGTAAACAGAGCCTCAGGAAAGATTTGTGTCACCCGACCTAGACCTTTACATCTGAGTTTACCAACTCTCCCTCTGTTGTAGTCAGTGACAGAAAAGAACTTATTAGGCATAACTCATTTAATTAAAAGGTAGATTGCTGAAGTTCAGATGAAAGATTAGTAGGTTCTAGAAATTCTCTTTTTTTCTCCATTGACTGAAAAAAAAGTATAAGTAACTTCCTAAGATGGATACAACTACTGTGTAAATACTTAATATTTGTTGAAACCAAATTCCATCTCCCATGTCCTTGTTTGCTCTCTCAGGGAAGAGGATATTTGAACCTACTCTAACCAAACATTTTCTAGCTGGCACTAGATTGACATAAGTTTCAGAGGTGCTTCCCTCCCCCATCCTACATCTGGCATCTGAGAATTTGACCAAGCATAATTTAAATGTATGCTGTGCAAGAAGGGAGGGAAGTAGAAAACATTTCCGAGTAAAAACAAAACAAATCATTTTTGTGATGGGTGTCTCTGCATTCATCATCTTCTCTAAAGCTGTTCAGAGATCAGAATCCAAATACAGTCAAGACAACCTCAGCTGACTGAATTTATGCACTGATAGGGAAAAATAAGAGCTACTCAATTGGAAAATAGAAGTCTGGAGTATTACATGAGAGGTACCTTTCTACCATTGTGAAGAAAATTGTCAGCATAAACAAATACATTATGGTCATTTCTTTCTCTTCTCACAGCACTGATTTAGGGCCCCCAGCTGAGAAGGCAGCTGTGAAGAACAAGTAACTGGTGAGCACGGCAGGAGCCCTCTGCTCTAACACTGCTCAAAGAAATTAATGCTTTCTTTCTATTGTCCTTATCACTGCCAATCATGTGTGTTTTCCTTGGTAGGTGCACAAAGGCTGGGTTCATCCGGCCTTGCAGAAGTGAAAGCCAAGGTCTCCTGTTTGTTTATACATTTGCAGCTAATATTCAGGATGAGACAGTAGCTAGATTTTAGCCACCAAGTCTTCTGAAGAGGCTTTATGAAGACTTGTGCTAGCAAGGGTGGCCAATGGAACCAAACCCCATCGCTTATTGCATTCCTGCTGGTACTAGTCACTGTACTAAGGATGAAAAATATTTTCCATGCTACATCCGTGTTTCCTAATGGCCAGCTTATGAGAACATGATTATAAAGCTAATGCAATTTTCAGTACACAAGGTAGTCTTTGACTTAAGTAAAATAAGTTGTGTACTTAAAATTCTAGCATAAAGATTCTTCAAGGACGTATGATTAGTTAGCAGATAAATACAAAATGGAACTGCATTGTTTAAATCAGGTTCTTACCTAATCTGATTAAATCAGTCCTTGTGAGAAGCACTCAAATGGCATTAGAAATCAGAATGATATGATGAAATGAAATTTGTGCTGCTGATGGTTTCAAGGTAGGTAGAACAAGTATAATATCAGAGGACTACTGCTGATATGTAAATAATTCTCCCTGAGATTACATGATTTATTAAGCTTGGAAAATAAACATAAGTTGACAGACGTAATTAAACTGTCCTCTTAAAATAATAACAGACTGGAACTAGCATATTTTCCTTTATCCAGGTAAACTGACCAAAATCTGCAAAAGATGCAGGAAAAGACTAAAAGTCCCAATAATTCTATCCCATACTGCGGTAAGTGGAGAAAAAAAAAATGAGATGGCAAATGGCTAAAAAACCTGAGAGAGTAAGAAATGGGGAGGATCATAAGTACAAACTATCATTGCCTTATTAAATCCCACTTTATTAATTCTGAAGTTTACTCAAGGGAAAAACAACCCTAACCTAAGAGGTTGTCGCTGTTTAGATATCCACAACAAGCCAATCCAACTCATTTTAGCTCCTCCCCTGACATATTAAAATAAGATTATTCTTCATTCAAGCCAGAATTTTGCTGCAGCTAACCTCTTTTTACTTCCTTTTTTCCTCTAAAAGGTGATTTTTTTGGTCTGTTATCACCAAAGTTTGGTCCATGAGTTTGGTCTCTGTACCTGAAATTCAGCTATGTCAGATCTCACTGTGTACCCCATACTGAGTACTCAGATAAACTACTCACTCAATATTGTCAATACTAACTGCAGTGGCAGCCCAGTAGCCTTAGTGAAAAACTACATATTATTGTGGGAGCAGACATCTCCCAATAGGGAGAGAAACGTCAGCCACAGGACAGGAGGTGTAATTCAGCAATATTTCCCCCTTTTCATCTCAAAAGCTGAAGTTAGATCCCTTCTAATCCCCTCACTTCATACTGATATAGTAAGAGATGGGAATAAAAAACAATTCAGCTTCTGCACTCTGAAAACTTTGCCACTTCTTTCTGGCAAATGGGCACTGAGTCAGATTGTTGTTTCCTTCCTGCTTAAGGTTTCTCTTCCACAGGTAGAAAACGACCCCATTTCCTATAACATGATGTCGCAATTACAACAATCATCCCCTTTTTTTAAAATTTTATTTCACCCACACCTTAGCCAAACACAGTTTCTACTCTGATGTTTACTAAATAGAAACGAAATGTAGACAGTTGCTATTTTTGCTTGTTGTGTGGGACAGATTGACTTTATGCCTTTTGAAAGGTGCTAGAAGCATTTGTGCAAGAGGACATTATAATCCTGTTTGCCATCAAATGTTCAAATACAAAATACTACACTCAAATATCAGAATATAGAGACCATATAAGGATGGAAAAATTAGTGGAGCAGGCAGGATACAAAACAGAAGTTCCTGAGAAGTGAAAATCTGTGTTCACACAATGCATACCACTGGCAGAAGGAGGAAGAACAAGTAGAGGGAAAGAGAGAAAGACTTCTGGCCCAAGTGGTAATGACAGAGTCAAGTATATGTTCATTAGTAATCAGCGACATTGTGGCATGACAGGTGATGTAATTCAATATTTTATTAATAAAAAGCACAGAATCTTAAGGACATTGTATAATGAATGCTTTTGTTTCCATATCATTGTGATTTAAAAGATTTTACATCTTTTGTGCCCTGAAAATGTCTCTTTAAATAATTAGATAGAACAGCACTGGATGAAATAATTACTCCAGTCACTGGCTGCAAGATTTGATTGATGCTGTGAGCCTGACAAATGACAAATGTGCCACAAGTCATAATTTATAAAGTTGCTGGGTATATTTTTGTGTATCCTTAGCGTTCTTAACCAAGCCATGGTCACCGCTCAACACCACATAGTTCTGCTTAAATTTACCTGATTTTCAATCTTACTACAGTTTTGGAGGGCAACCAGATTTGAAAAATGGGCCCTTAGTTAGGCACACTGAGAATCACCAGGCTTCACAACCCCCAAATCATCTAACTTTCTTCAAGCAAAGTGCAAGTAGGAGGGAGTCCTGGAGTGCAAACTTCAGCCTTACCAGTCTTGAGTTTGAGCACAAAGAGTAGTGTCATCTAGATATAGACCCTTCCCAAAAAGCTGAGCTAGAAAAATACATGACATCCAAACACAGAAGATGAGACTGTATCTTCAAGTCTGATGATGTTAGCCAAATGGATTATTCTCCAGAACACAGAAGATTTTGTTATTATGTCTAATATATAGAATATCTTTACATTTAATAGGACCTGTTAGATTAAGAAAGGCTGCTACACCATGATTACGTTAGTGGTTTTTATGTGGGTATTCTTACGTGATCTTCCCAGAAGACTCAATTAAAAGGAAAAAAAAAAAAAAACTGAATTGGGCCCAGTATTTTTCTGTGTACATTTTTGTTGGTATTCACACTTTTTTCTTACATTTCTTTGTGTGCTGGAAATTAACTTTTCTGAAGCACTAAATATACTTCTACCTGGTTGGATGGTTTAGGTTTTTCTTAAAAAAAAGGAAAAGGTGATAGTTAAAAAAGAAAATAAAAGCCTATTCACAGCACAGTGTTGGAAGGAGCGAGTTACTAAAATGCACAGCACTTGATAAAATGGGGAACTTGCATTCCTCTCAGGTCCCAATTCCATAAAGCACCTTACAAAGTGACAAAAAATATGAAGGCAAGAAATGAATGCTAGTAATTTTGCTAGTAAAACCTTAGACAATTTGTACACATAGAAGTGACAAATTATTTTAACCAAAATAGATGAAGCTTTCTGGACTGTTTCGTGTTTTATCTACAGCATCAACACTGCAAATAGCTGCTCATTAAGGTTGTCAAACCTCTACAAACAGAATTAAACATCAAATCTATGATTTTGACTTTAGCAGAGAATTTGACACTGTTTTCCACAGCATTCTCCTGGAAAAACTGACTTCCTGTGGTTTGTATGCCTGTACTGTTCACTGGATAAAAAACTGTCTGGATGATTGGGCCAAGAGAGTGGTGGTGAATGGAATATCAGCAATAGTGTGGCCAGCAGGACCAGGGCAGTGACCATCACCCTGTACTCGGTACCGGTGAGACCACACATTGAATCTTGTGCTCAGTTCTGGGCTCCTTGCTGCAAAAAGGGGTGCTGGAGTTCTTCCAAAGAAGGGCAGTGAAGCTGGTGAAGGACAGAACAAGTCTTGTGAGGAGCAGCAGCTTTTGTCCCTACCCCTGATTCACCCCAGCCTTCTTAGATACAAGCACTTCCTGAACCTTGCAAAGCAGACCTCCGTTGGGTGTCACTTGAGGTTTTGCTTACTGCGGGGCACAGTTTATAATGATAAGGAAAAGAGAGAAGCAAAGGTGTGTAAAGTACACCTCAGCTTCCTCAGTGATCAAAGGCAGAAGCTGGCCAGCAAAGGCAACCCTGGACAAGCCGCAGAAGAGGGCTTGCCTTCAAGCCACATACACAAACTACAAACCACACTGCCAAATGGGTAGCAGCAGCTCAGGCAGCTGTAGTTGAGACCTGAGCAGAATTAGAAGCTTTACTCACTCTTGGACTTTACTGACACTTGGAAATAATCACATCAGTGTGGAGCTAAAACATGTGGACAACTTGAACTACAGCCATAGAATTTGGCTGTGTAAGTTAGACACTGTGTGCACTTTGTTGCTGCCATGGAGGGAAGAAACAAGATTCCCACTTTCTGTTATCCCCAACAACCCCAGCATGACAAGAGGACATCTCTGGATAGTAATGTGGATGTCAAGAAATGATGTTGCCAGATTTTAATGGACAACCAGAAGCTAATCTCTGTCATGGGGTCAGGGCAATGTAAATCGCTGTAGATTGGTAGTACAAAAGCAGGAGGAAAATAGTGTAGCCCTCAGAAGCTGGAGTAAAGAAGTTGCAATTAGTATTCACAAAGGTTCCCAGTAAACACTCTGCGTCCTCATATTCAAATATTCAAAGATGGGTGATAGCTGGCCTGAACAAAGGAAAAATTGTGCTGGAAAATCTCAAAAGGATATAAAACAGCTTCTCAGTTCATCATGTAATTTCTCCCATCCAATTGATGGCAATATTATGACAATAATTGCATGTCTGTTTGACAACCAAACACTGCCAGTCTTTTTAATGGACCTCTGTGTTTTCCAAATATCCCTAAATGACACAGTTTTTAATGAGCTACACAGCTGCAGGCTGGTTACTAATTTATGATAGAAACAGTGCTATCACACTCTTCTTTCCTCTTAGTAGTGTTGTAACATGAGTTTGAGGTAAGCACTTAAAAATAATAATTTCAAAACGTTTTCAACTGATATCTGGTGGGGTTTTTTTGTCCTATGAAATCCTGACCTCTACTTATTATCAGTTTTGCTGGTAAGTGAGCAGAATTGCAGTTATGAATAAGGATTCTATTTTTCTTTCCAGATCTGATGTGTAACTTTACAGATAGCACAAATAAATGTGCATGAGACCAGTGTTATTAAAGAGAGGATCTGTTTTTATTAAAGATGTTACTTTCAAAGTTTTTTTCAAAGACACAGTTTTCTAACTCTTCCTTATTTTGGTACTTGTGGATACAAAATAATTTAATAGAAAGCATGAAAACCTTGAATGCTGTTTGTATTCAGATTACCAATAAGATCAAAATGGTTCTCATTATCTCAGTCATGTTAATACCTTACTCAAGGATGAGAGGCTGTAAAATATTACTGCTCTTTTAGAAATTCCATTGTCTCATCCATTTCTTTCACTGCTGGCAAACTATGAAAGAAATTTTAGGAAACCAGGGGACAGAAAATATTTGAGACTCCTCCAGTCGTTTTGAAGAGGAATGATGACATACTCTATCAAAGCACATAGCTCAAGAATTTTGACTCTAGGACTATTGCTTCTTTTTAACTTACAAGATTAAAAAAGACCCAAAATTCATTCTAGACATAGTATTCTCACAGCGCATTGTTAAAAATTAGCCTTTACTATGGAATGCTTATGACTGTACTACTACAAAAGTTAAAATCCACCTCATGATCCACAACAGCAACAATTTTCATTCTCATTACACATAGAACTCCAGAAGTCCTGGCACAGTTTTTCATGAAATTGTATTTTAACATACAGTCAAAAATAAACCTTGCCCTTCTAACTCTCCAGCTATTAAGGAATTTACCAGGCACAGGAGACTGAATACCATATAACCAATTTTCACAAATCTCACCATTTCCGCTATAATATATTCCAGTCTATTAAGAATTCTTCTGCTGAAGGTACTTAGTATCTACCAGCAAGATTATCCTAAATCTGTGGGCAATTGGAAACCTCTAAAACTAAGTGTCATGTTGGCTAACTGGGAGAAGTAATTAAACCTTCTTTGTAAAGAGGAGAGCTGGAACAAAAGAATCCATTGTTCAGTCACTGGACCACATGGGAAGGTCTGAAAAAATGCTAATTAACCCAGAGAAAATAGATGCTTCGTTGGTTCACAGATTGATTGAGATGAATTTTGGAGCCTGAAAAAAACAGAAAGTTTATGTCTTTCTCAGCTATAAACTGATTTGAATTAAGGGTTTACCTCTCCTGCTCACAGTCCTGGCCATCTCTATGCAGTTTGAAGTTATTGCCCTCCAATCTCCCGCATAAATATTTTTCTGAATGCTCCTTAGTCCAAATTTATTCCACTGAGATGGATTAAGGAGACATCAAATTAAATGTCTCGAGAATGCTTTGATGAAAAGCAGAGGGTAATAATTAGTTAACTCAGGTTAGCAGCAGCCAAGTAAATTTGACTTCATGCAAGTACTGATGGAAAACCAGAGGGTTACCAGCAGCTGGGGGAGGTATAGGCAGACATCTTGTGATCCTGGACAGACTGAAAACAAGTCTGGACTTCTTAGCAAGGAAGCTGTTCAAGAGGGCTATAACTATGAGCATTCCCTATGAAAAGAGAAAATAAACTTATCTCACTACAATACTCAACTTCTCCTAAGAAATCAACTTAGCAAGGCCCTCCCCATTTCCCCTCAATTGCCTAATAACTCAACCTAAGAAGCAACAGCAAAGTTAAACTTCAGCTAGAGAAGTTCTTATTTTGTTCTTGAGAAATATATTTTGGTTTCTGGAAGTGCATAATTTACATTCTTCTTCATGTGCGCTCAACTGTAAAAATGCTTAGAAAATACATGTACTTAAATATCTGGTAGGTTATTTGCCTAACAGCGTCCCAAAAACAGTGTGCCTAAACATATTCTACAAGCTTTTACTGATAACACAAAAATCAAACACCTTGTCTTAGCTTGAATTACAGCCATCTCCAGAGTAAATGTAGCAAATTTTAACAGCCTACAATGGCTTGGAGCAGGAAGTGAAAAAGTATCTACTAAGAATTGCAAGAGGGAGCACAACGGAAGAAATGTTCCTAAAAATATTGCTTTTTTAAAAAAAAAATCACTTAAATGGTATGGATTTCAAAGTGTACTTTATAGAAGTAGACCTATACATTTTCTGTCATTGGAAGGTACTACAAAAGAAAAAACAATAATTTCAAAAAGTCTGCCTAAAAATCTGATTAATGAAAAAATAGAAATTAGTGTAAATTTGAGAAATTAATGGCTATTTATTTCACTTCACTGACCCACTTTTGCAAAACTTAAGCATTAAAAAGACCTTTTCAAGTTGTGCAACCCTTCAAAAAGTGCTTAAAGATTCTGGAATTTGCTTATCACTAAACTTGAGTGTGAAAGAGCTGAGATTGTAAATACTATTTTATTACTGACATGCTGAGCATTGTTTCAAAGTTGATAAAACAAGATCTGCTTCAACAGAAGAAGAATTTTATGTGTAAGTGGTACACATTTGGAAAACATTTTTCACAGTTTCATTTGTCTCTCTTTTTCTTCAATGAATGTTAATTTCCAAGATAAAAGCTTGGTACTTTCCAAAAGAATGGTGTGGATTTAGTCTTGTCCATAATTTTAGCATGTATTTCATCACAGAAATGCTGCTTCCTAGTAATTTTAACAGAGAGTTTTTAGTTTAGCAGCAGCCTGTTATGAAATGCCTTGTAATACCAGACATTACAGCACAGGCATTCAGATAAATATAAATGGAAATTCCTTTTAGTTAAACTGATACCGCAATTTTAGCAACCATGCCTTCTCATTTGCCTCTGGGCTTGCCCTTTCCAGTCTAAAGATCTCTGTATTCCTATTTTAGTTTGAATTCCTCTACTCAAAATTAGCATATGTCCTTTGAGCCTAAGAATATAATAGCTTTTTATTTCAAATGTGATTATCTCTGCAGAGGCAGGAATGATTTGTGAAAGGCCAGATCTCTCTGTTTCACAGAGGTCAATGTCAGAAATCTGATTGACCTCAATAGAAGGTCAGTAGAAAAATGCCATAGAATTTGAAGTCCAAACAGATTGTTTTCAAGTGGTCTAGCCAAACTTTATTTCACCAGCAACTCCTGTATAAGTGCACAGGCATATGGAGATAGGTAGCAAATACTTTAAAATAATGATAATACAGGGACCAATTAAAAGATTGCTACATCTTTTAAATGACACACCTGTTAAAAATATGTTTATTATCTCTAAATTAACTATCAGAGGCATTCAGGGATCTAGCCTGACACTGTTAAATACTTTGCCCTTGTGAACTCCTTTTATGTACTGGTTCCACAGTGTTCGGGTACATGTAAGTTCCCCCAGTAACTCAGCAACAAAAAGCAAAAGCTGAAGCACAATAAACAATAAAGGAGCCTTAATAGATACTTCAGGCATGCTTAAGAACACAAACAGTTTGTAAACAAGAGGTCACCTACAGGCAGCTAAATGACAAGCACAAATAGGGATGAGGAGGGCTGTGGCTATTTTATCTTCCTTTTATTTAAAATCAATGTGACTTCCAAAATTGTTTTGAATACAGAAACCCCACCAATAATCGTATGGTTCGATATGTTGAACAGCCTAGATCAATGACCGTCCTCACATGATTATTTACTAAATCTTCTCAATCACTATGACCTAAATTAAAGATTCTTAATTTTTTTTGCTCTGTAAAGTGAAAAAAACCAAAACCTTTTATTTAAGGAAAAATTGTGTTGAGTGTTTTAAAAGTTCACAAGAAAGTTCTGTACTGTAAGATCAGCACGGTGCCATGGTTGCCTATGTCATCCTTGACTTACCTCTTCCTTGCTGCCTTCTTTCTTTAAGGTTCAAATCAACTAGGATTTGGAAAGAGGATGGAAATGAGGACCAAGCCAATTTGTGGCTACAAACCAGTAAAATCACCAATTTCAGCAACTAGATTTTTGTTCTGTTTTGTACTTCGGTGGTTTTATTTGATTTTGTCAAAGACTTTACAGGCTTGATGGGAGCTTTGGCACAAGGTTTTTAATTGCAGTTAGGAAATGTTATAAACAATGTTGATTTTTAAAGTCTTATCCATAGCTGGCTAGGAAATAGTTCTGTTTACTGTTTCTGCAAAAAGCAGAGAGAGAGAGAGAGGCAAAACCTCTCAGCTGCCAGGAGAATATAAAAACCTGATTTCAATCCATTCTGTAAAAAAAAAAAAACATATTTTTGCATTCTCAAAAATAAAATTCAAAATTTTCAGTTTAAGTGAAATAAAATGCTTTCAACAAAAGGAATTTTTGTTGTTTGATTGTCAAAAAAAAGCACTCCATAGGAAAACACTTTAGTCTAGGCAAAACAAGCAACAATAACCAACTCCTACTTCAGTGAAAAGCAGAGGTTTACTGTGTATGAACCAGTTGGTCTTCTTCATTCTTGTACTTTCTATGTCCATCAAAAAACAATGATGTTAAACTCCATAAACAGATTTCCCTCATAAACCTGTTACACACAAGATGAGTTATTTGCCAGTATGCCCTACAGGTATCTTTGTTAACTGGCTGAACTTGAAAATTTAACTCAGTTCTGGGATTGCTGCTGTTTCCTCTAGAATTTCAATCTGAATTCAGATTCTCTGGAGGAAATACTGCCTTCTGCTAGGCAAACAGAAAGAGTATGTCAAGCCTGGTGTAGAGCTGAGCCACGAAGGATGACGTTTGCATTAAAAACTGTGGCTCAAATATCCTGTCCAGCTTTTAGATTAATTTCTGAGTGCTGACAGCATTTCAACCATATATCTTCCAGAGTATGCAACAGACTTGCTAGAGGTACAGCTGTGTCAGATTCCTTGGTTGAGTCCCAAGGAGCAATAGCAGCCAACAGACATGGCTCCCAGACCTTGGGCAAGTCTCAGTACCATCTCCTTACAAACAGACCCAAAAAATCATGAAAAGGATAGGACTACTAGCCTTTTCAGTTTAAGCTTTTATTTTTTCCCCTTTGAGAAATCAAGAAGCCATGCATTAGTTTGAGACTGTGTGTTGCAAGCTCTGGGAAACACTTTAGCCCAAAAATTTTGGAACTAGCTAGAGGAAAAGGCAATTTTGAAAAGCTGCTAGGATGATGAGGAAAATAACAGCTGACAATCTTAGCCTAGCTTGAATCTCTCTCACATATGGTGGTTTGGCATCAGTGCTGCACGGTCAAGTGCCAGGTGAAGGGAGCATTAAATGGTCATGGCAGTCTCTGTCAAGCAGCAATCAAAAAGAAGTAGGAAAGCAAAAGCTGTCTGAAATAAAGGGTAGATCAGTCAGAAGATAAAGAACGAGATAATATATTGCATAAAGATGGAGAAAAATAAGGAATGAAATAACGTGGATGGAAAGGAACCGAACAAAAAAGACACTGAAAGAGATTAAAACATTTAAGAAATAAACCCAAAGGAAAGGAAGACGAAACAAGAATAAAGAAAAAAATAATGAAGAGCTCCACATTTATGATGATGACCACCTATTTGGACATATGTATCCCCACTGAATATGACCAAATGAAGCCCAACTAAATCACTTTTCTGTTTTGCAATTAGGGGTTGGAAATATAAAAATAGTCTTAGAAATTAATCCTTTAAGAGCATTTTCTTAAAAAAATTTGATAGGTGACTGACCTAGAGTGGATAAATATGTTAATAAAAAGAAAGCCCAGGCAGCTAAGAAACTTCTGAATCTGAAAAATTAAAAGCAAGAGTAATTTAAACCAGAAGCTAGTTTTATATATTTGTATTTTTTTCTGCTGTTATTTATTTTAAAAAAGACCAATGAAAAAAACATCTTCAATTTAACCATGTATGTCTTTTTAAGAGAAAAAACCACCTCTCATCAGCTGCAGATCAGAGTAGGAGCAACTCAGTACAACTAAATTGTGTGCATATGCTGAGATCTGCCCTTTTTGGTCATGAACAACAGCATGTAATCTATTAATAAATATTAATATTTTAATATTTTTCTTGATATAGATAATTACATAAACACTAAGGCCATAGACAAGGGTGGTGGGCAATGTACAGGAATTCCTTTATTCATTCTTTGAATTAAGAAAATCTATTGGTTCAGAATAAATGTTTCTCTGTGCTGGAAACTTACACAGGAGAGTTCTAATTCATACATATGTGCTGTAAGTATACTTGTATCAATACAGAATTTCTCAGTCATATTGTTTTCAGAGTTCAAGTCCAAACTATGAAGTAATAATTTTTTTAAAAAGCTCATGTGAGTTAAATGTTAGAACTACCAACTGAGAAAGGTTATTTTTCATATTTTTAATATCAAAATATGTAGCTACCAGTTTATTTCTTAGAAGCTACACACTTAGGTCCAAAGCCTCAGGCTCCTCTAGCACATATATATTTCTGCCAAGGCCTCACCCTACAAGAAATCCCTCCAATAAGGAAGTATAATTGCATAAAACAAAGGATCAAATCAGGTTTAGCACTCTTTTTCTACAATAGTTTCCAATCCATGCGCTTGGGGTCCAAGGATGACTTAAGAAAACTGTAGAATATGAAAGCTGCAGATGCTAGACAGCAACTTGTTTGTAGTGTTTTAAAGGGTTCCCTTAAAAAAAGAAAATAAAAACCAACTGACAGAAAAAAAACAAACAAAAAAACAAAAAAACCCAAACAAACAAACAAAAACAACAACAACAAAAAAAAAACAAAACAAAAACAAAAACAAAAACAAAAACAAAAACAAAAACAAACCAAGCAAACATGGCAAATTTTTTACATGTATCTGTCTGTTTATTTTTTTCTTGCAGGGTAAATCCCTGGCTCAATTCTCACTCCTTCCACCTTGCCTGCTATTTGAAAAGCTCTTCCATAAAGTACTCATATCCTGCCCATAGGCAGAGTAATCAGTTCCTTCTAGATACATTCAGTCCCCTCTCTGCAGTCAAATCTTTAGAAAAGAAATACTATTGATATAGAAACTGCGAAGAACTGCATTCAAAACCAGAATGTTTATATACATATACTACTAGCAGAAAGTGTAGGAGTTGGTGTTTCCCATATACAAATATGTCTTCTGTCCAGCGGTACCCACAGATGTCTTTACTTTCATTCACCACGGCATGATGCTTATGACAGAAGACCTACAATTGGAGGTAAGAATCTGTTTGACAGAGAAGAGGAAGAACATCCCAATATACTGATTTATCAGCCTTGGAAGGAAGCTTTGAGCTTTATCTGAAGATGATCAATGGCTCTTTCCTCTGAAAAATGAAATAACTGTTGTCATTACAGGTCTAAAAATACATAAAAATTCCACATGCTATAACTCACATTATACACTAGAAACATAGTATGTATTTTTGCAAGTGATGGAACAGAAGTAGCACACCCCATAGGATATCAGACTCTTGAGTTGCTCATACACATACACATTACTAGAGTAAGTATATGTGAAAGGTAGAAAGAGTTCTCAGATTTTGCCCCTGAACTGATAACCTTCCCTAACTACTAGAAAAGGGCCTGCAAAGTTTTAATAGAGAAGAGAAGAGCAGATGACCCATACTCTGCCTGTGATCTGAGGGATTCCTATCTTCTGAAGCATCTAATGCTGGTTGCTCTCTAAAATGGGCTGTAAATGCATATCTGGTCCAGTATGGAAACTCCTAAGGACAGAAATAGAAATAAATATTTATAGATGCATGCAGTTTTAATGGGGAGAAGAAACAAGCAGTTTAGCAGCCTACAGAATGGAGATTATTCACAGGCAAATAGGCTATATTTGAATGGAGAACAAGAAGGACTAGGAAAAGAAAGAATAGGAAAAATGAACTGACTGTAGAGTGATACAGCGAGTTGATTATCTATATACATAGTCTCGAGAACAGACAATCCTTTCAAATTTTCATGACATGAATTCATATTTTTTCAAAGTAAAATGAGAGTTACTGCAGAGTTCATGCTTTTGATCTGTAGAAGTATCCAAAATATGCTTCAGAGCACACAGTACTCTAATGAAAATAACAATATCACAATGCTCTCTTCAGTATAATTTTCTTAAATATTTTACTGTATGCTTTAAATTCTGGAGAAGGTAAAAGCTGGAACAGACACAATCATTTCAGTGAAATAACTAACAGTGTCAGTTCTCAGAGTTTCCCAAAAAGTCCATCACAGGACTAGAAAGCTGGATTCACAGAGATCTTTAAGAGATGTGAATCACACATTTTCATTTTCTTCTGGTACATCCCGCTGACACATTTCAGAATTCTTCTATATAAAAGGAATTAATGGCTTTCCTTTAATGAAAAGTATTGATTTCTTGAAGAGTACAGATTACAGGTATAGAAATAGTTTGATCAGGAACTTTATCATCACTAAAAAGTAGAACATATTTCAGGAAATGGACCCACTCTGTTGTAACATGGACTCTCCTTGAAAATGTGTAGCAACTACTTCATTTTCACAGGTGTACCTCTTGGGTTTAGGGGATTGATCTTCTATTGACTCATCTCACTTGTAAGCAGGGAGAATAAAAAGACCTAAAGATCTGTAGGACAGGGAAAACTAGTAATTGGGATCTTTTAGGATCTTTAACTTTATGGAAATAATAATTCAGAGAGCACGATGGAGAGTTTTTAGTCCTTCCCGAATAGGCCTGGTTTGTAATATGGAAGTATGGATAAACCAACAAGGAGCACATGTTTTAACAAAATACTATGCACTCAAGGTGTCTCAGACATCATTGCCAGTCATCATGTCTACCCCTGGGTTCCCCACACAAGCAGAGATGGGGCCCAGAGCTTCTCCATCAGAAAGTACAACATCCATTAACTGCTGCATTTATTTAGTGGCCTAGGGCATGTCATTATGTCATGCTAACCCCATCCGCTGGTCAGCTTATTACCTGATTAATTGCTAGGGGGAAGAAGTGATCTCATAAGGGGTTTTGACAGGGTTTTCTTTAATTTGGAGGCTTTGTTCAATTTCAGGGGTTTATTGCACAGATATCTGGGTAAATGGGCTGGCAAGCATGTATTGTATCTCTTTAAAATTAATGCAAATTCATCTCTATAATTCATAGGACTTTACTTCCAACTGATGAAATGTAACAGAGCCACCAGCTATTTTTACTCCTACCTGTGTTCATCCTATTTATCTTCTTAATAGACCCATCTCATTAAACTCTTCTCAAAACTGAAAATGATGTGTGCACTACATTTAATCACTTGTGTAGCTCAGAGAGCAAATAACGAAAATGAAATTGGGAAAACTGCTGAAAATCATGCATTGAAAACTGTAAGGAATTTCCAAAAGCTATTCTGTGATCAAACAGGCAGGAATACATGAGACATCACACAACTTTCTATCGTAGAGGACTCCAAAGATGTGGAATCAGTGTTGAACATTTTAAGTACTTTTCTAGAAAACAATTCATAAGGTTCTTGCAACATAAACTTACTCTTGACAATTCAATATCTAATGTCAGAGCCAGTATTTTATTTATTAATAAAATAGTGTGTAAAATTATCATATCCTTACTTCCATTTTTGAATTTGTAGAATAATAAATTCTGTTCCTAAATGAATGCACAGTGTTTTTAAAAGATGCACTGATATTTAAAGAAAATAGAAATGGGCCCAGACTCAAACAACTCCCAGAAGGCAACTGTTTAAAATTCAGTCCTGAACCTCTATTTTAAATAGGTACAGCTATAATGTACTGATGGGAGATTGAGAGTGTTATGCAGAAGAAGCTGTGAGAGGAGACACATGAAGAAGAAAAAGTCATCATGCTTCATATCAAATCTAAGTAATCATATGCCTGAATTAGTAACGATTGGCAAGCCCAGTAACACACACATAGAAACTTAATAAAATTAATGTTCTGTTTCCTCATCTGCTATCCTGCTCCTTCTGAAGCAGAAGCCAGCCTGCTGGGATGTCACTTAGGATTGCATAGCTGTGAAGGGACCTCAAGTTTGCCAGTACCCTGAGGTGGGTCTGTCAGCACCTATTTCTCAGAGCAAGTGCCCCCAGAGCCATGCCGTGCTATGCAAACTCTAGAGCCGGGCTGCATCACAAGAAAAACAAGAATAAACTTTTTAAAACAGAGCAAGCTGAGAATGAGGCAGATTATAAATAAAAATGTTTTATAAACAAGTCCCCCCTATCCACTGTGTCCTTGTAGTGAGATCCTTTGGCTCTAGACCTGAACCTAGTTCAATAATTCAGTTGCTTTTTGGGTGAGATTGAGATTTGCACAGTACTGAAGTTTGCACATTCCCCCTTGGGTCTTTCGGAAGAAAAAAATCTCATGACCCCTGGGGCCTGGCTTCTTCTGCTCCCTATTTTTCCGACCCGTCTTCCTCTGTCTGCTGTGCTGCAGGCTTCTGGTTCTTTGTTGTCTTTCACATGCTTTCCTGCCCTACTTCACTCTCAGCAAAGGTGCCCCTCAGCTATGCACATTTTCTCCCTTTGTGGAGTCAGTCAGCCCCTTCCTCAAAAAGGCTCCATGCAATCCGGCAAGAAGCCATCTGGAAAAACTCCCAATCTCCTTCCCAGCAATTAACCATAGCTTTTGGGTAGAAACTAGCATTCTTTAACAAAATAAAAAGCAAAGATACCAAATTATCAGCATCCACCATGAACCTTATTGAGATCTTCCATCTCTTGAGTGACCCCTTGAATCTGCGTTACCCATGCTGAAATCTTGAACATATGCATTTAACCAGTGGCAGACACACTTGTTCTGCACTTTGTCTTCTCCATATCCATCTTGACCAGGGCATCTGGCAGATACCACAGCTTTCTTCATGCCCTCCCTCTAGCAGTGGTGTTTCTGCTGACCATATATTTAAACTGCTTCCAGAGAGCTCCAAGTGGGTCTTTTTGGACAGCAGCAGCTCAGCACATGAAATTAAAGAATGTCCCTGGTACAATTGTGAAACATAGCCCAAGATTATCATCCTAGATGTTTGCTTTAGCAAACACTTCTCAATTTGATCTTTGCTACACATTTTGAGTTTGTACTTTGCTCCTCTTTTATTTCAGCAAGAAGCACCAACGTTATCTCAAGTTTTAGTAAAAAACTATCAGTATGTGCACACCAAAGTGCCCCTACTCTGATAATGCTATATCCCTTCAGAATATCTCCAGAACTGCTTTTCATTCATTTAGTAATTCACTTACAAATCTTACTTGTCCATACCTGTGCAGAAAGATATCAGGCAGACACTTAATTCACGTTGACAATCCAGGCACTTTTGAATCTCATGAAATTGTTATCAAATGGAACCTTGATACCAAATGGAACATACTACCTTGTGAGCAGACGAAGGAGTGTTAAAAATGCAAGGAAGATAAATGCATGGAGTGCATTTCTGAGATGAGCTAAGAACTGTTGTCCTGCTATATCTGCCTAGCTCTCCAGCAATCTTTAAACACAGGCACAATTCACAGACTGTCTCCTGCAGCAAGCACTGAGAATCCCAAGCAGCCATTTTGGTCTCCTCTCTAAGCATTTACTGAAATGCCACGTATTTTTAATGAGAAAAAGACCAATTTTCACTACCAGGAGGTCAGTAATAATCTGTGTTCTGTGCTTGCCTTTCTTTTCCATAATTGCTTCATACTATGTTATATTTTTTTTATGTCAAAAATGTAATTATTGAACTAGTCTGTTTAGAAAAACATATTTCTTAAAAAATGGTAAATCCTGCTTATCTGAATGTCTGGCTATCAAATAAGCAATTAAAACTATTCATCTCTGTCAAAGTGCAGAATAATTCTCTCTCATAAATAAAGGCAATGATGCAGTAATGTTCAGAAGACCAAAACGCACACAGAGGTTAAGATGTCTGCAATACCAGCCTTTGTTTAAGTACATCCAAGAAAGGAAATCAATATTCCTCAGGAGAGCATTTTGTTGGTACAGCTGCTGTTGCTAAGATTGGCTCAGTGTCATGTTCTCATTAATACAGTTTAATGGCAACCCTAAGATTGAGAATGTGCAGACAGACATAATGAATTTATACTAAAAACATAAAAATGTAGAAATTCTAATTGCTTTGGCCTGATTGGCTCCTTTATATCTTGAAAGGATCATGTTTATAAATTAGAGCTTAATGATATTTATGAGTCACAAAATTAAGTCCTTCCTTGTAACAGTCATTAACATGAAAGCAATTGCTGCTGCAGTTTGCCCTTTAAGAGCTTCAGCACAAAAAGACTGGCATGCTCAAGAGCAGTTTTGCATTTTGGAGCAAATTGTTACTATTGCAAGGAAAATGTTAGGGCTTAGTTGTACAAGCGTATCTGCTATCATTAAAATAACTCTTTGAAGCCGACTTCTCTCGGAGGAAGAGATGTTTCTCCACATGCATTGTGTCGTGCCATTCTGTGAAAGGAAACATCCTTTTGTATCAAGCTTTATCAGTCCTCCTCAGTCTCTCTCTAATGATGCACATTGCCCTGAATGTCATTTGTCATTCAGCTGTTCGTTTCTCTGGCTGCGCTCTGGAAGCCTGACAGAAGCAGGCAAGAAACGTGAAAAAAACTACTGGGGATTAAAAAAAAATAATAATAATGATGCCATAGGGAACATGAACAGAAAAAATAAAAAAGAAACAAAGACAGAAACGACATCCAGGAGCAAAGAGCTGACAGCCTCAAAATGATAACTGATCAAACACAGGAGAAAAATCTGTGGGAGAAGTTTGACATCTCCCTCTGCAGAATGGCTACGTCTTGAATTGAAAAACAAAAAACCAAGCCAAACCAAACCAAATTTTTAAAAAATTTTAAAAACCAAAAAAAAACCCAAACCAAACATTGTAACAAGGCCAGATAACTAATTATAGTCTTGCAATGAGTTACACGCAAGCTCTATGTACATGGACTGCAATCTTTGCAGCCCCATCCTTCCTTAGTTCTCAGTGTCTGAAGGAGCCTGTGCCCTGTTTGATGCAGTACGGAACACCTTCTGCCCCCAGTGGCGTCTGAGTCCTGTTTGTCCTTACTTCCCAGGCCTTGAACATCCTATAGCTCACAATGATGGGGTAGTACAAATGGTTTTACTGCCATTTGTGCAAATTTTCTCCATTGCTATAGAATGGATAAATCTCTACTCAGTAAAGATTTTAATTAAAGCATAAAATTGTACTAAAAAGTACTTACTAAAAGTCCCAAACTCCATCATGTCCATGCCTGTCAATATCCAGACACAAGTACAAAACCTGTGAAGTAATTGTCTCCACACTCTTGACTAAGATGGTTTTTATAGTGTCTGGCACCCCTCCACCAATTACTTGACTTTCATAAAAATTTGTTTAGGGAAATATTTCTTCAAGGATTATTCAATTTGCTAATTAGACAAGCTGAAATAAGGATGCCTGAGAGTGCATAACTTGTGCAGTCTAAATTAAGCTGCTTGGACATTTCAGCATCCTGCCTCCAATGCAAGGCTTCACAGCATCTTATACCCATGTACCCACTACCCCTACATAAAGAGGGAACTAAAACTGTGAAAGGAAGCTACAGGAAGGCAGCACACTGAGCACACAGCCAATAGGAGTCATTAA
The DNA here is from genome assembly GCF_041296385.1 of Aphelocoma coerulescens. Classification (NCBI taxonomy): domain Eukaryota; kingdom Metazoa; phylum Chordata; class Aves; order Passeriformes; family Corvidae; genus Aphelocoma; species Aphelocoma coerulescens. The sequence goes on from NC_091015.1 coordinate 89,089,751, forward strand.
GGACGTGTATGTCTTACATTGCACGGCTTTTTACAAAATAGGCATTTTATTTTGAACTCTAGAGAAGTATCTCTGGGTTTAACAGCCCTAGGCCCAAAGATATTCCATTTAAAAAGCTAAGTAAAAGTGATCAGGTCTTTTACTGGATGACTGATAAAGGCTATTTCCCTCAAGCTCACACTTCTCATAGGGCAACTTGGTACTGGAATAATACTGAGAATATTTTGCTTAAATGAAGTATTATTTGTAAACAATTAGAAATTGATGCTTAAATCACACTTCTGTGTACACACACACACATTCCTCTATTATTTATTTACTCCTGAACTAACAGTGCTATGAAAAGGCTGGTGTTTCAGCTGATGAGACTGGGCACGACCATATCAGAAAGCACTTTATTTTAATACATGGAAGATTCCAGCTTTCTATATATTTACTGTGAGCACAGCAGTAGTCTTATTTTTCTAGATGTCATTTATGTGAAAAGAAAGAGATAATTATTGTCTTGAGCTGAACAAAAGTCAAGCTGGGTGAAATCAGGAAACAAACAAAAACCCCCTGATGTTAGAACAAATGGTATTTGAGTATTTTATCACACAAAGGGGAGCTGGACAGATGCTGTTTTACTGTGTATCTGTCAGGGTCCATCAAGGATTCTGGGGAACCAGGGTTGGACACAGGAGGGCAGGTCCACAGCTATGAGCCAGGTCCAAGGGCAAGCCAGAAAACACTGTGAAATCTGGAGCCTGGTTTGGTGAAGCCCACAGCCAGAGTTGTGAGGAAATGGAGACCAGCCCTGCTGGGGCATCTCTTGGGCAGGGGCTGATGGTCCTGAGGGGCTGGCATGGGGTCCTGGGCTGTGGGAAGTGTGGCAAGCCCCAGAGAGTAGGCAGGGATGGTCAGAGCTGGTGGTGCCCTCAGCATCATGGCAGTAACTTTCTTTAGTGAGGATATCTGAGAAGACTTAAGAAATGTGCATTTGCAAAGAGGGAAGAGCAGCCCTCACATCCTGACAGAACTAAGGCATGTGGCTCAGGAAGAGCAGTGACTCAGTCAAGCCACTCCTTGCTAAGTCACACAAGGCCCAGCCTGCAGGCCTCAGGTGGTTCTGGGTTCAAGAGGCTCTGAAACACAGCCCTGAGAAGTACTTCCTTCTGTCTGCTGGGGTCAAAGGGGCAGCTGGGATCTATCTCAGAGACCAGCATGTCCATGGGTGCCTCTTCTGGATGCCCACCTGAAGGACTTGAGGACCTGGCTCTTAGTAATTGTACCTGCAACAAGCACCAACAGAAATTGGGACAAGCACAAAATAAGGGCCAACGTGATTCAAATTGCTCCTATAAAACTGTGTCATAGGTATTTTTCAGGTTGGCAGCTAAAATTAAAGGACTTTTGGAACTGCGTTTCCGTTAGTTATATATATTTAATGCTCTTTAAAATATCCAAGATAAGAATCACAAGTCCAGACAGGCATACCTTGGTTCTTTTACCATAACGTGGATGTCTGGGATGTCCTTGGATTTCTCTGAATGCCTGTGTTTAGGAAACAGAACCAAGCCCTTAATATCCTCTCTACTTTAGGAAGCCATGTGTAAAATGGAGGTGGCAAATTATTGCAGAGGCTTCTTATAAAAGATCGTGTTTCTGAACCTTTCAGGTAGTTCAGTGCTTAAGGTAACAAATAGTTATGAAGAACCTAATAATTTCTTCTGCAGTGCTTTAACACAGAGTAAAAGATCCAATAGAGAGAAAAATAAACTATTGAAGAATTACCCATTCAACTTCTGGATCACAGGTACTGTTGTGTCATTGGCATATTCCATTGCCTCCTTGGGACTTGTGCACTTTTATTCTAAGTCCAGTTTTGCCGATTATGTTTAAGATTTCACATTTCATAGAATTTTGGTTAAGAAGGGATTTTTTCTGCCATAATCTTTTAACTTAAAAAGTAGTATGATGGAGTTTAAATTCACTTTAAAGTGCTTCAAATCATGCATTCAAAGGGTTGTAAAATAACTTTTTTCTCACTGTTGCTAAGTGACATGAAATCAGACTGTGATAAAGTCAGGTATTTACAACAGTTCAGGTATAATAAATTAATGAGACTCATAAAGGCTTAAGTGAAAAAAGATAAAAAGCCTACACTATGGGGCAGTTACTTGGTCCATTTTTTCTGATATAGATGAAAATTCCATGATTCATTACTTATGAACTCCAAGAACAGACTGGGTGGAAGAACTAATCTGAACAGACACAGATTGCTACCAGTAGTTCATCAAACAGTAGAGCAAAAGATTTTGATGTAGAAAAATAATGCTATTGTGACTAGGATTTTTTTGAGTGAGTTCTGCTTATTTAGAAAGGGTACTTCGGCCTGGCTGGCTCCCCTGAAAATGATTTGTGCGTTCAGTTGCTTTCAGTCCCTTTCCATTTCATTGCAGTGTAGCTGGAGACGGACCACCTGCAGAGACACTAATCCAATCTAGGCAAATGTTACAAAGCAGAGTGACAGAATCGTGGCTGAATTATGCCTTTTAAAAGACAGAGCCCTATCAAGAGTGCTGAGAAAATTTACAAACTGAATGCAATGCACAGGCCAGAGGCAGCCAGACTAGGCAACTCAGGTTGCTGCCAGAAGTGCCTGAGGGATTAAGCTGAAAGGTGACCCCAAACTACAGTGTTAAAAAAATGAAAGAAAGATTTGGATCTTTTAAGCTCACACAGAGTATGTGTCACTGGACTGGGCTAAAAGATTTTTTAAAATACCAAAGCAGCCTGATTAAACAAAAGCCCCAAAGTGTGAGTACACTTATTTAGAGAAAGAAATGTTTGTACAGAGCAGAAGATGCAGGAGGTAGATCAGCAAACTGGGCCAGAGAGTGAGCCAGGCTATTTAACTGCAGTTTACACTTACTTTTCCTATTGAAGTCTGTTGACATGGGGATAAAACAACAAGGAAAAATGCTGTCTTTTTGGAGGGGAGAGGGAAACCCCACAGTATTGTACTTATCCACATTCATTTCCACAACCGTAGAAAATGCTGTAAAAATGACAGAAGACAAGTTAAATACATAAAGGGAGAGATAACATGATTCACATTCTGCAAGCAAAAACTTCAGCAGTTCCACAAGAGTTTGAGAATTCAGATCTATTAGGCTATGATGTTCAATGCAATAACAAGAAACACAGATTCTCAAGGTAGAATTCATGAGAGGGATTTTACATCTGCTGCCAAAGGATCCCTGAAAAAGGCATTTTCACAAAAACACATCAGAGTGCCCACTTGGTTGATTAAAAGAAAAAGGAACTGTTCAGGTTTTCAAGATGCCTGTTTGTGATGTAATCCTGCACAATGAATCAAATTTGCTAGTGAATCCTTCTCAGGAGGTTAGTTACAAATTGTGACTATTAACTAGAAGAGAAAGACATCACCACGCTGGTATCTGAGCAACCAGCAGAAAAAATAAATAATTAAAAGGAGATACTTGGAAGCAGTTGCATATAATAAAACCAAGTTCAATCAAAACACAACTTCAGTGAGGGTTCTCAGTGCAACAATTCTAGATGCATTAGAGCCTAAGTACTCTGGTTCTATCTTAATATGTCCAGTTGTACTGTGCTACTGCGCTGAAAGTGAGTCCTGCTGTTATATCCAAATAAGCAAATAGGGCCTCACAAAGTAATTCAGTGATGGTTAAAAGCTATGAAAGTGTCTGCTGTATGTCCTCAGATAACCTTTACTAGCTTGACAAAAAGACCTTGCAGCTCATCCTAAAGCGTTGTCTCTGCTTGACAGAATATAAAACAGATTTGGAAACACCGATTACTGACTGGTTGCTTGATTGCAATTAGATAATGCAAAATTATTCTGCTGAAGCAAACAACTTGAAAAACAGCACTTATATGCAGGCAACATAGCCCTTCAGTCTCATCCTGTTCCCCAGGAGGAAGTGCAGGACATGTGGACATGGGAAGGGCCAAAGCAAGTCTTCTAGATCCAGGCCTGAACTAGGACAGGCTGAGGGCTGCAGCTCAGTCCAAAGGTGAGGAGATCCTGGCAAGGGAGATGGACAACACAGGATAGCTGCTAGGAACAGCCTTTCAGTGGTCAAGTCAGAAACATCACATGACTCCTACAGGCAGCTTAACCAGACAAGACTGGATATGTTCTGGAAAAGACCTGACCATGACTTTTGTAGAAATGTCTGACAAATGAGAAATGCTGCTTTTGTTTTCCTATTTCAAAACAGTCAGCACTGTGCTTGTGTTAGCAAAGATCATTTCACAACTTCTTTCACAAGCCCTTTTTTTCCCTACTAGTCTTCAGTGTCCCTGCTGTCAGCTGTAAGTTCTTCATGACAGGGGCTGGGTTTGTTTGTGCACGTGCTGATTGACTGAGGTCCCCGCATGTTCATGAAAAGATGAAAAAATACATTAACTGCAGGAACCCCTTACTAATACCTTGGATTTAATTTTTACTCTTAACATACAAAGTAAGCTTACTCTTCATATTAATTGGTTTTAAATGGAAGAAATGATGGAGAAAAAAAAGTTGCTCTGGTTGTAATGAAGAAAAGGTGTATGAAGGTGAATGACAGTCTCCAAGTGTTGGCAGGCACAATGAAGGCAAAAATTTAGAAGTTACTAAAAAAATTTCCTATGGCTTCATTAAGTTGATTTGATGCAGACGACACTGAAAAAAATGCTATTTTATTGCATTTTTCTAGTCTTTTGAATATCTCCCTGAATAACTATCCTTCGTTCTTTTATTTGTAGAAGAAAAATCAGAGAGAAAAAAGAAAAAAAGGAAAAGTGTCTCAAATGTCAGGATATAAAGCTGAATGATCATTTTTGCATTGGTCAGTGGATTTAATTGGAGATAGTTCATCCAGAGTCTTTAGGTGAACATTTTTAAGCTCTTTTTTTCCTAAAGAATTATGTTATTAGTCCTGCTCACTAAATTTTGTAGACTCATCCCAGAAATGTTCAGGAATTAATTTTCAGATGTCATGGTCCCACTTTTTTCTTAAAACCTTGTATACAAAAGCACCAATTTACCAGTGTGATTATGGACTTAGAAGCAGAAGCAACAGTAGAGCTTCCTCTTCTTGCTTTAAAGGATGGAATTTTGATTTCTTCAGCGTATACGGCCATTTTCTATTAAATGCATGGTTATTTTCTTATGCATAACATAATTTCAGGAAACTGCAAGGATTTCAAACCAAATATTTTTAAGCTGGGCCTGTTTGTGCAGTTCTTTAAACTGCAATCTCTTCTTTCATATTCTGACAACCAGTGTTTTACAGGAGTTTGTGTTCACTCAACATTGTTAAACCAACATGGTGCAAGAAACTAGGTAAATTAAGCCTATGCTGTGCTATATTCCTTTAGTATTGTGTCTCTATTCAATCCAATTTAATATCCTGTTTGAATGTTGTTATTTGTATCTTGTTCCAGCTATTATCTTGAGATGCCAATAAACCAGTGATCAGCTGATCTATAATTGCTCTATCCATCCTATGCCACTGAAAAATTATGTAACTTCAAAGTGAAACTCTTCCAAATGTTACAATCAAACAAAAAGAAAAGAATATACAATTAAAACTGAAATGTTCTGCTGAGACCAGACTGAAGCATTTCAGGTTTATGCATCCACTGTTGTGTTTTGGCTGTGCTGAGATTTTAAAATCTGATGAGATGAAGCAAGAACAGAACAGCATTGCCACAAATAAAATTATATTTTTTTGCTGTGAAACTAAACCATGTCAAACATGGCCTGCCAGCCTGTCTATCACCGACACTGTTTAAATAATCTTGTTCTGAGCCCAGTATCCTCCACTGCCACACCATGACTCAGTATTTTCATTTAATCTGATTTCACGCTCCGACAGACTTTGCCATGTTTCCATATATTCAAATCCACCTGAAAATACCCACTTCCTGCAAGAATTCTCAATAGCATGCAGAAAACACAGGAGACAAATATAAAATTCCTTACTGATGTGTGTGCCACTAGTGTTTTATCACAAAGCAAACTCCTTTCCCTGTGGCTCTAACAATCAACAATGTAAGCATTTTGCTTTTTGAAGCTGAGGTGTTTCTGAATATGCACAGTCTGCTCATTTAAAGAGGGACATGACTGTTTTGGCTGATTCACTCAATTGTTGGATTGTGCACCCCTTAGGATCACACAGTGGTGAGTCAGTCATTTGTAAACAGGAGAGAAAAAACCCAAATGAATAGAAAGAACCACAGTCTTCATTCTTGTGATCAAAGGCCTCAAAGAAACCATGCAAAAGGAGCATAATTATTTATTGAACAAAACCTATAACATGATCTTTCCTATACAACCTCGGCAGTGCCTGCAGCTGGCCTTACCCACTATTGAACTAAGAAATCATTTGCACCTCACAAAAAGACAACACACACTTTGGATCCTCCCTTTGGGAAAAGAAGCTGAACTATATATTCATTTTCTTCTGAGGCACTACATCATGGGCATTTATTTTCAAAACCAGAGACATGATTTTAGGTGCATTTCACGTGAAAAAATAATGTGTTGTGTTTGCACGCCTGAGCACTGAAACAGCACAGGACAACTTAGAGATTTACATGCTTATTACAAGCAGAATCAGGCTGAAGGGGCTTTAAAAAATAGCATTGCTAAGAAAGGATTTTTGCAAACACAAAGCTAATGAGACTAATTGGTATTATGTCAGATGTATAATGTTTCAGTATATTGTTTTTTGGCAGTGGTAGTTTGGTTTTCCTGGGCTCAGAGCCCAGTTTCTGTTTAATTTTCTGTAAGGTTTCATAGCAGCCTAGACATACAGAGCTGGCTTGCTTGCAAATAACCATGTATCTCAGTGTACATATTGATTAGAATTTAAACACACCCAGCAGACAGTTGGACAGACCTGCTTATGGCATTCTTACCAGAAAATTCTCTTCTTCAAACTAAAGAAAATTTTTCCTAGGAAAGAAATTATAAGGTTCACCAAAAAGAAGTTAGATGGAATTAAAAATTAAAATGTTTATTTCACATATTAAAAACACATTGACACATCATTACGACTTTGAGCCTAAATCCTGTCTCAGTTCTGAACAACTTTCTACGCCTGGAGTGACCTTGAAGTTTTATTAGGTCTCAAGCAAGATATTAAACTCAATAGAAGAATTTTTTTCCAGGGTGCCAGCAGTCTTCTAGGTCTGCACTCTCCCACACATCTTGTTTGAGGCGAAGGCTCTTGGAAGAGGAGTTTCCTGAGGCACTGCATTTCCCAGAGAGTTCAATTCAACTCAGAGAGGTATTAGCTCAGATCCAAACAGACTTTACTGGCTTTTATCCACTGTTACTCCTAAGCAAATGAGCCTTATGAAGATAATAAGATCTCTGCAGAAAAGTTGAACTTCCTGTGGAGTCAGCCCTAGGGTCAGCTCCCGCTGCCCTCCACACTTTCATTGTCACTTTGTTTGGCACAAGCCCAACTGCTCTCTGCATCTGCACAGCGCTACAAATCTGTAGGTGTGTATTTATCTACAGCTCTGTGTGTAGCTCAAGACAGCGAAAATGAAAGGTCTACACCCAGTTCTACTCCTCCTTGAAAATTTTGCCTATTATTTATATTAAAAGGTGAATATATCCCTCAATAGTGCATTTATATATACACACATATTCATCTTGTTCTAGAAGTTCATTGATTCACAACAGGCTAAACTGTGCAATTAAAAGTTAGGTGAGGGATGAAAAATAACAAAGCCAGATATTTGAATATCTGTTTACAGTAGCTGTATAGGTCTCACGCTTGCTTCCTGTGAAAGGTATCTTTTCAAAATTTGCTTTCCAGAAAATGTTAATGGAATGGCATATCTCCTATACTTCACAGCAAGAAATATATATAACCTTTTGCAAGCAATATTTCTATATGTGTTCAGTCACAGAGTGCACTTTGACAAGTGCAAGAAAGTAATGCAATTCCCAGTTACAAAACATGAAGATAAAATACAAAGTTACAATTATGACATGGATGAAATGAAAGACTTTTTAATCTGCTAAGACTGTTTACAGAAGAGGGGAAAAGATGTTATATATAAATGTATTTAAACTGTTATGATCCAACTCACTCTAAATCATTTTGAATGTATGCTCTTGTGAGACCCCACCTGTAGTACTGCATCCATGGCTGGGGTCTTCAGCACAAGAAAGGCATGGACCTGTTGGAGTGAGGCCAGAAGAAGGCCATAGAGATGATTAGATGGATGGACCACCTCCACTACAAATACAGGCTGAGAGACTTGCAGTTGTTCAGCCTGGAGAAGAGAAGGCTCTGGAGGGCACTTTACAGCAGCCCTTCAGTGCTTGAAGGGAGCTTATAAAAGAAGAGGGAGAATGACAATTTACATGGGCAGATAGTGATAGGACAAGGGGTAAAAATTTTAAACTAAAAGAAGAGAGATTTAGATTAGATGTTAGGACAAAATTCTTCATTGTGAGGACGGTGGGGCAGTGGAACAAGCTGCCCAGAGAAATCGTAGATGCACCATCCCTGGAAGTGTTCAAGGCCAGGTCGGATGGGGCCCTGAGCAACCTTATCTAGTGAGTGCAATCCTGGATCATGATCTTCAGATGATCTTCAAGGTCCCTTCCAACCCAAGCCCTTCAATGATTTAGATGGCTGTAACTTTGGTCACATTAAAATTATTTATTTGTCTCTTCCTTTCCCCTTTGCCCACCATGTCTGCTTATTTGTTTATGATCCCTCAATGACTGCTTAGAGTAGAATTCATTTGAATCAGGCATCACCACTTTTTACACTGAGTCTCTTTTATAAGGGTTTTCTGTTTGGTTTGGCCGGTATTGGCCACTATAATCAAACACATAATCCACTTTATTATGCACAAGTATCTTTGTTACAGCTGTTTAGACCATCCTGACTTCTGATTTCCCTTTTCTATTAATGGAAGTTGCAACAATTGTATATGATAATAACGGAGTAGTGTGGTGAAAATGAAGGAGGAAAAAGACCCATTCATTTTTTTCTTGCCCAGAGAGACTTCTAGGACAATTAATAGTGTCTAACAACACTGATCTCTCCTCTGCACTAGCTTTCATCACACAAAATCACCTTTAAGTCACACAGCAGAGAAAACCCTTAAATTAAAACAGTTGAGTATCGGTATCTTTTGATTTGAAATGTCTACAGTTAAGATCTTGCCTATTTGTGTGGCAGTCAGAGATAATTATCCTAGAGTTGCAGTCTGATACAGAGTCTCTGTCTTCATCTTGCAATATTGGACTTTTTTTAAAAAAAAAAGAAGCTGGAACATTTGAATAAGGTCTTCAGACCTCATCTTCCATATTTCTGCAAGGCTATCATAAAATACAGTAAAATATGTTTTTTATAATATTATTATATAAAAATTATTACATATAAAGTATATTAAAATATACTTCTATTAAATCACATTAAAACTTTTCTAATAGACCCAAGGGATTGTTTCTTGCTTGAATATCAATGTAGGATGTCTTTTCCGATGATGTGATTTCATTCTAAAATTATACATGAGAGAGATATTATTTGCTGAAGATTTTGGCATAGATTGTATCAGAGAAAGACAGAATGGCTTCAATGGGTTCATGACACCCAAAACAACGGTAGGCAGATAAAAATAAAAGCAGTGAAGGATAAAAAATATTGGGTCAGTAGAAACCAAGTGTCCTGGGTTGCAGTGCATTCTATCACCATCCTCATGAGCTGTGGAAATCAGGTGGGGCAGTGTTTCCTTGCCTCCTCCCCCCAGACTATCTTGCTGTTAATGGCCCATCATTGTCCTGCTGCATGACTCAGAGATAACTCCCTCCAGACTATCTTCTGTTAACGAGCCTAATCAACACTTGGCCTCATGACTCATTACCCTATTGTGAGGTGCTCCACCCAGAGGGAGGAACCAAGCATCCCATCGTGGATATAATCTGAGACTCTGAACACCAGAGACAACCTTCCCACTGGATTTCCAGAGGACAGGAGCTACAGAGCCACCACTGGACCTTCTGAGGAAGAGCAGACCCTTTTTTCTACAGGATCAGCACTTCAGAGGACTGCAGCCACCATTCTACCAGACTGCTACCACCACCCTGACTAACAGGGTGTCTGGTTATATCCTGACTCTGTCAGTTTAACCCAGTGTTATCCGCCTTTATTTTTTCTTCCCCCCTCCTTTTATTTCCCTATTAAATTTTTATTCTGACTTGGTGTCTCCCACTAGTTTGTTTTCAAACTAGTACACCAAGGGCCATTAAGCACATCATTCCCCGTATAATGTACAGTCATCCAGACAAATTTACCATTACAATTAGTTCTAATTGTCTCCATTGTTGACAGCCTTGGTAAAGAAACCAGAGAATTAATTACAAGTTGAGCACACCACAGGTTACTGTAGACCCACACAGGAAAAAACCTTACTTTGATGTATTTTCCTTGCTGATGTGTTCCTGTAGTGATTCTATTGAGTAGACTTCTATTTCTATTGCACATTCACCAATCAATTAAAATTCGATTAAAAATAAAAATAGAGCTTCAAAAGCTCAACATCTCACTAGCTTAAGGGCTTTTGGGGTTTTTTTCCCCCTTCTCATTTCAAACTCTTAGATAAATTCAATTGGTAAAATCCCAGGGGCAGAAGGAATAAGAAAGTATGTTATTTTTGTCAAAATGTATGTACTCTAAAATCAAACTTCACAGACTGCTTAACCTGATAGGCAGGTGAAAAAGTTAGTCCAGTTTTTAATCACTATCTCCATGCTTTTTCCTTGACCAGCTCCACTGAAAAAAAAGAACTAGAAACTTAAAGTATTATGAAGATACACATTAGCAAACATAAAAGAATTGGGTCCTTTATTAGGCACTTTCTGAATTCATGACTCACAGAGATTTTAGGGGTGGATTGTTTCTGCTCTGTGGAGCTTTTATTTGATTTTGTGCCTTCTAACATTAGGGAAAACCTAAAATGGGAAATATCTGCTATTAAATATAATGAAAACCTTAGGTCTTGACTTTAAATTGATTACCTCATCCTATATTCTGTGCACTTCATTTTTATCCTGTTTGGTATAAAGACATGTTTCACTTAAAGAAATGTCCTGTTACTCAGAGTTTAATAGTGATTTGGGGCATCGTGGTGACTTTTAAATTCTGTAACAATATATAGGTCCTATCCCTTCTTACACCATCGCAAATTAAAATCCCAGTGATGCTGTCATAATTGTGTGATCACAACCTCAAGTAAAGCAAATCAGTTCTTTTTTTCTTACTTGTTCAGCTTGATTATTGATTTCACACCTCTGACATACCTAATACCAGCAAAAACAGTGGCTGCTTCTTATGACACAATGCAGCACATGGAAAGGAATTCATTTAGTGTAGTAACTTAATTTTTGAACCATACACAGTAGCCTTGATGATACAAATAGCAGTTCCCAAAGCCCATAGACACAGTAGAATCACAGAAAGTTTATTTTTCCTTCTCTATTTATGTCCTTTATTTAGAGTCTATTAACATAACTTGGTTAAACTACGTGGAGTGTTGTTAATATAAATTATTTTAGCGATGACTCAGAGGGAGACACAGCACCTTTACATAGATAATACAAATCCGAATACGTGCTGCACTGACAGAAAGCAACACTCCCAATTTGACTGTATTTCATTCTTTCACATCTGATAGTGGTTCCAGCAGGTACACCCAAGGCTGCAAACACCATGGAGAAATATATCTGAGGGATGTTTCCAACAATAATCTAATTTTCAGAGAACAGAGATGGAGTCAGGGCTGGAACAGAGGTTCAAAGTCCATCTGAGAAAGAGGACGGGAAACAGGGAAGGAGACAGAGCTGCCTACAGGGTGTTCCCACATCCATCCAGCAAATCCATTCCATTAGCCAGGACAGCAGGGGAGAGAACCAGGACCACAACCATGATGGGACCCAGATGCACTTAAAGCCGTCCTGGGTCAAGGATTCATGGTCCCAGGCTGGGCTGAAATGAGCAGCCTGGAAGGAAGACCCAGGAGTGGCTAGCCAGGGTCAGAGCTGGTCAGAGGTCACATTGTTTCAGTGGCTTAGTGCAAATGATTCTGGAAGATAAATTACTGATGTAACAGAGAATGTTTTCCATTTTATTAAGAGTAATAATTAGTTCTCAGCCAGGATGCCCTACAACTTCTCTGCTCTTCATAAAATATCTATTACCTGGTAAACATCCATTCTCAAAAATTCATTATTTATTTACAATATCATATTTTAATGAATTACATTATTTTTCATTTTTAAAATGGTATATCTTTTAGACATAGTATCCATGAAGAAAACAACATTCACAATAAGTAATAAAATTGTGTTGCCTTTGTAAAAGATTTGAGGCCAGCCTGTCTCACAGTCTGATACTGATATCCAGAAGAAAGGAGAGTCAACTTCTGGTGCAGTTTACCACAAGGTGCCATTGTATGACATGTGACAACTACAGGGTGCAGCATCTTTTCAAGCAGAACTGTTGGCTTTATTTTTTAGTCAATAAACTGCTACAGTGGCATTAACTCAGTTTTATTGGTGGTGGATTTGTTCTCACCTTACAAAGCAATTACACCTGGACTAAAGCCTTTGGGAAGTCAACATTACTGACTTTCGTCTGCAGCATCAGTCCTGAGACAGTAAACCACATTTCCAGAGCTGTGAATAGGGCATCTTCCTCCAGAGCTAAATTTACAGAACAAGAGCAAATTGAAATAAAATATGTACTCAATACGTCCTGCAAATATAATTCAGCTCCATGTAATATTTATAGAAGGTCTCTAGTTTTACTGGTATTGAAGAGCCTTTGGTGGTTGGGCTGTGCCACATGTGTAATGAGTAAGGATGACTGAAACAAAGCATAGACATCAACTGTCAGAGACTGAAATATTATCGTTTATGGCTTAAACATTTTCTTAAAGGACTTTTAAAACTGTATTACAAAAGCTGCAGAGAAGACTACCACACCCTGAATGGAGCCCTGACTGAGGCCTGACACTGCTCGCTGATGAAGATAAGATAAAGCAACAACTCAGTGCTGGGGACATTCACAAAGCACAGGTTTAACACCTCCAAGGTGGAGACCACAGCCCCAGGGCTATCAGCTGCCAGGCTTGCAGAGACCCCCTGCACCAAAGGGTGGGGAGACGAGAGGCTTTGGGTATCTGGGAAAAGCCTGTGGTCAGAGGTGCAGTGACTGCCCATCCTCCACTGTGCAGAGGAGCCCAGCTGAGGGGTCCTCACCAGGGGGGAGGAAGCTTATCCACAGCAGAAGGGGGTGACATGGCCCATCAAAGGGGCCCCCCGCCAAGGGGCCCCCAGACCCTGCACCAGAGCACCAGAGATGATGCAACACACCCTCAGTGTTGCAAGGGACAGTGTGTCAAGCTGGCTCCTGCAAGGGAGACACGTGGACGTTTCCACCTGGCCCAAAGTGTATATTAATCCACGGGATTCTGTACTCTTTGGCACATGGCAGCGTGGCCACGGCAGCGACGGGGGACCCTCACCACCAGAAGACCAGATGGAGGGGAGCAATGAGATGTCATCGGGACCCTCGGATGGGTGCAAACCCCTGTCACCTCTCCCTGTTCCCCCACCCCCCACGCACACTACTTTCTCTATTTCTTTCTTTTTTTTCTTTTCTCTTTCCTTCTCTTTGCCTCTTTTATTATTAAATAAAATACATCCATTTTTTGGCAACAACACCTAACCTCGCTTGGTTTTAATCTCATTTCTGGGAATATTTTGAACCTTCTAAGTTCTTTCCGGTTTATGCTCAGAGACTTAGCTTTCTTTGCTTTTTTGATTTTAAACCGGATCGTAACATCAACACATTGAGTTTTACCCTTTTCTGGGCTATAGACTAGCTGTTCCAAGCTTTAAAAACATTAGTGTGATGATTATGCGCACTGATAATGTAATTAAGAATTGAGTGTCTCTTCTTCCAAAAGAAATTCTCCTAAGCTAAAGATTGAAAATCACTGTTTCACAAGCAAAAAATAAAACAAGAGCAAGTTATATCATCTCCTGGCATCCCTGTTTCCCTGTATTAAAATATCAACCAGATGATTCCCAGAATTAATAGAGATGTCATTTAAGTAGTGATCTCACTATTTAAGTCTGAAAAAGATGACCTCAACACACAGGCATGCAGTCCAAAAATTATGGTACTGAAACAGAGTCAGAAAAGTGATGTATAAGGTCTTGATTATTTTTAAGTTCTTTGATGTGGTCTGCTATTTTTTTCATTGCTTTCAATTGATATTGGCTGTGAGTGGACCTGTACAAAGGTTGATAGAGGAGGTACTGGGCACTGTTATACTCTGCTCCCTTGTCTCACCTTTTCTATCTAGTAACAGTAACAATCTTCATTTCCTGGTTTAGCAATTGGAATGAACTGGTCATTAGATAAGGATCAATCTCTTTCAGTCAGCCAGTGGGGAGAATCTACAAATTCGTGGAGTAGAAAAGCAGAAGAGTATCCAACAATGTGATTTTTCAAACGATATTTATGTTTGGAAAGAGTTGTTTTCTTCTGTAAAAAATGGAAAGGTGATTTTGAAATGTATAAACACATTAATTAGATCAACCAAGGTCAGCCTTGATGTCAGGTTCATGTGCAATAATAAACACAGCCATTTTCACAGGGTTCTATCTATTCAGTCAAGAAAAGGTAAATGCTAACTAAACATTTAAGAAGGGCTTTCTATGCAGAAAAAGGATACATCATTTCACCTTTCAAGGTGGACCTCCAAGAAGATGAGGCCTACATAAAATAATTTCCTGAAAATATATACATAAACTCTAGATCTCCAGAAGGAAATAAATTAGAAATTCTAATATGATTATTACTTGTGATAGTATGTGGAATGCCCGTTTTGTTGTTTATTTAATTAGGGTTCCAAATGGGCATTATTTTATACAAAAACAAAATAAAATAATTTGGAAATTTTATAGTACATGTTCACTAATTATTCTCCTCAGTCCATCGGGTTGACCAATGTCTAGTTACCCAAAAAATAGCAGAGAAAAGGAAATGTCAAAACTTAATTATTTTATGTAGCTTCTTCCATAATTCAGTCTACTTTTTCTTCAGTGTCAAAATAAAAACATAATAGGTTCTTGAAAAGAAATTGTGAAGGAAGTGATTTACCAAGGTTTTTTGGTATTTCAATTGTGATCTTCAATTTCAACAAGTTGCTACATTAAGTGAAATTACAGTACTTGTATTTGTCCATTCAGCATAAGGCTAATTTGTAATACCTGTCTAGCTAGAAACCACTGACACATTTTTGCTGGAAATGCAGCCACATTGAATATAATTCTACTGTAAAAAGCACGGTTAATAAGGTCTTTGTGTCTTCATGTATTGCACATGCCTAGTGCTACTGTGTTCTCTGCCATGGTGCAAATTGCACTTTCCCTCAGAGCAGGAACTTCTGTATCCTCTCTATTTTTTCCCCAGCCATTTGAGTGTGTAACCTAGGAAACAGCAAGGATTTTTACTCCCACTTTTCTAAATTGTCCTCCTTATCATCAAGAATAAAGCTCAGTGAAACTGTGCCCACTAGATAAGGAAGTGCATTTTTATCTTTGAGATGAAAACAGTTCAAGCATGATTGAAGGTGCAATGCAAAGGCAAGATAAATGCATGTTACATTTTCTACCAAAGGGAGTTTTACCTACAATCCCAGCCCATCATGACTGTACAATAATCTTGAGCAGGTCAGAGAGATGTGCAAATATGTTCAGACCTCAAGTATAAATGATAGTGCTTTGAATTAATTTGATCATTTATTTCCAAGGGTTCTGTAAACATTAATTACAGGCCAACTCTCAGATAGGCAGTGAGCACACTTATCTGACAGTCCCTCACCAATTTCAGAGTGATCTTTGCCCAAACAAGAAGAGAATATTCAAACCTATTTCCATGATCTGTCTATCAAAGTCAGGAAATTTGGCTTAAAGAAACTGCAATTTAGTCACTTTCCATGAAAGTCAGGACAACAAATCGTGTAGCCAAATTCAGTAATGCAACTTAGATCACCTCCACATGCATCAATTTGCAATGGAGTTTGCACCTTGTAACATGTAAAATCCAAACAACACTTACTCATATTTTTACACACCCTAATTATCACTTTCCCGTGCTTTCACATGTCGGAGGAAAATAACTTTAAGGGATGGGACTATGCAATTACACAAATTTATTGTTTAAAATAACAAACGCATCAGTTGAGGCGTGAGATTTTATAACACCTCAGAGTAATGGCGACTAGTCACAAGATTTAGGGTTACATCGTCATTTATAACTTTCTAATCCAATAGATACTTAAAATGACACTTTGTTTTAGATTAATGACCTATCACCTGTGGCACTTCTCACTGCAATGCAGCTATGTCTTGACCAATAACTTCTCATGTTACGTACACACAGATGTCTCTATTATACCATCTACATTCTTAACTTAAACTATACAAAATCACATTATGTTTTAAAACCCTCCACCAAAACACCCAGTGTACAATTTTACTTATAATGATAGGAGCACAAGTTTGTAATCCTTTTGCTTAAAGTCCACAAATCTCTGTCAATTAAGCCAGACCTAGTCTCTTCCAGGGTTGTAAATCAAAGCCTCCTTTAATTGCAGGAGTTTCTACTCCTCTGTCTCCCACACCTAATCTCTTTGTTTATTTGATTGCTGTTTTGATTTTTTTTTTTAAACTTGAGTTTTGAGTTTGGAAAGTCTTGTTCTAACCATACAGTCATGCTCTGTCGGCAATTGAATTATGGACCCAGACCGGCAGGGAATCGGAATCATTTATTTGAAGGAGCGAGTTGGTTTTATACACTTTTCTAAGGCACAGCATTTCCTTACATGGCATGACCTATCCTGTGTTGCCACATCAGCAATGCACTTCGTAGGGGTCTGCTGTGTGACACCTCCTCCCCCAGGGTCCGGTAGAGACAAGCCTCTGTGTGCTGCCATGTGCTCCTTTGTGCTGCCATGGGCCTCTGCAGGCAGGTTTTACAGCTCACAACCCAGTTCTCTCTTATAATTCCCCATAATATTCCACTTTACTGTGTTGTGAAATTTAACTGAGCGCACCAGGATCAAACTGACAGCAACCAGAAGAATGCAATCCAGCACCTATACTTTGAAAACACCTTGAAAGAGGCCATGCAGTTCTGAAGATTTTGGGAAACTGACCAGTAATTGCTAAGCTTTTCATTTCAAGAGATGTCTTTCTAAAGTGATAAGAAGGATGTGAGCTTCCATTTATTTCTCCCAATGAGTAAGGTAAAGGCATTTGTCTCTCTGTATTTAGCAAGTAAGATGCAAGCCTTTAGTTCTCAATCAATGTTTGCAAATCCTAATCAAGCTGATAGCAGATGTATAGATGTCATGTCATATATTCTCACAAGACTGTACACCAATGAATAAGCAAACGTATTTTAAGTGGGATGATTCACTACTCCTAAACACATTGAATTTGTACAACTATGGATAGAAATTTGGCAGAGCAATAAAAAACTGTATTGTCTAAGTCACAGAAGAAAAAAGAAGCTATTTCCACCTACTGTAGACAAATAAATCTGCTGTGGCAAGATTTTGTTTGTTGACCCCAACTCTTAAGAGCATATCGCACACATATTGAGCAAAATACTGAAATATATATAGATATAGGAGGTGAAAACTAAGACTCAGTGTAAAATAGTAAAGTCAGTAAAGAACTATAAGCTTAAGTTATGACCCACATGTTTAGATAAAACGGACTTTCAAAAACCATTTACTTATATCCTTTGCAAATGCTCAGAATCACTCAGGCTGGTCAGAATCAATCAGAACTGGTAAGTGTTCTTATAGTGAGTGCCTTGCATCAGAACACCATGCTCCATCCAGCAGACTTGCCATGCAGCAAAGCATTTCATCTTTTACACAGTTCATCTCTGAGAGTAATCCTTCTGATTTATTAATTACTTTGACATTACAGATATGACCCATTGAAAGGAATTGCTCAAGTGTGTTAAGTTGCACAGATATTAAGTTTGCTTGTGGTAGTATTTTTCTGCCCTTGTTAAACCTGTACATGTCATTAATCAAATTATGCAACAATGGAACCAGATTTTTAAAATAGCTCAAATAATAAACAAGGACAGAATTTTAAACTATTCCCACTGTGAGATTTTGAGACAGATTATGAAAAACCTTGTTAGTACAGCAGGGCCCTTGAAAAGCTCTAACCATTCACTTCAGAGCCTCAGTAGCTGCTAAGATTCTCCTTGAAAACCTGGCACAAAAGTGAAGATGAATAAATTCTGGAAATCTGTTTTAGAAGAATAAGTATTCATTAAGCCAGAAAATTAAGATGTATTAAGATGCACTGTGATCTAATACTAGCTCATTTTGCAAAATATTTTTTGGGAAAGAGCATCCTGGCAACATCATCTGATATAAAAATCACTTGATATGTGTGATGCAACAACTGCATAGATCTGCCATGAACCTCTACCATATCCCTCTTTAGAGACATGAAAAAACATTTTGTGGAGCACTCTGTTAAATCATGCAAATGGCCCAAATTTGAAAGCATATTACTACTTCTATAAGATAATTTTTAATAAATGTTTATAGATTACGATTTTCTGCTTATGTCTTTGCTAGGCTTTCATCACTTGAAACAGTTTCCATCCTAGAATGTATTTTGAGTCAGATGCTGAAATTTCATATCTAGTTTCATTTTTCGATGATAGTTTCATATTTAGGTTCTTTTAAGAAGTACTTTGGAGAGTTTTCAAGACAAGCACTTCACAATGTTTTCATTTGTGCAATATTTGAAAGATGCCGGAGCTGCAAGAAGAAAAAAGAATAAACCCCTTTTTTCTTTCTTAAATTCCTCATTCTTAAAGAACAACTTTGCACTCTCAGATAATATTTAGGACTTTTCAGGATACACTACTACATACTGAAAATATTATTTGAATTCCAATCTCAAATGAAACATATCTTTTGAAGACCTAGAAATCACTTTTGTTGATTATGTATTTTACAAAGGAGAGATGGAAAAATAAAAAGATACATGTATCACAAAAAATCTCTCTTATTAGTTCTATACTTAAAAATCTCCAGCCTGATTAGCTATTATTCTTCTTGTGGTTTTATTTATTCAACAAGTTAAAAATCTGATCCTATGTTCAATGATGAACAGCTACAGTCATGTGAAAGTACAGACCAGTCATAAGACTATTACATATCAAGGAGAACTTTTATGCAAGAAATATATTGTTTGATAAAAGCCCCAAACCAAAGTGCTGTATTGTATTGCTGCTTTATACTAGGTTAGAGTTTTAAATCATAACTCCCTCTTTGTCTCATAACACAGAGGAAAAAAATTTCTTTGATTAATAGATAAGGATGCAACTTTTTTAACACAGCAAGAGATGTTTTTCTTTTGAAAATATGCCTCTTGCCATGCAGGATCAACAAGCAGGATACAGCGGTGGAAAGGAATAAAAATATTTTGGAAGTTCATTCATTCAAGAAACAAATTAAAATTTCAATTTCTTTTCCACCTTTTTCTTCTAAACATATTTATTGCTGATGAAATAAAGCAGGCAGAACCAAATCAGTAACTCCATAGTCAGCCGTGCCAGAGGAAATTCAAACTTGATTCCATTGTTCAAAAACATGCCTCAACCTTTTTACCTGTCTCTGAGGTAAAAGAGAAAATGAAAGCTTCTATTTTGGTCACTGGCCTTTCTGGCACTGACAGCAACCATGGCAATTTGCTTCCATAAACTGTGAGTCATACAGGCTTATAGGATGATGTTCAAGCAATTTAACTTTGTGCTATCCAGAATGTTTGTCTGCGCCATGACTGATGTCTCAAACTGTATTTAGAACATGGCCCGTAAATCCATGTGAGACCCATCTAGACCACCTCTCACTGCAAGCTGAAGACACTGGTTACTGTTTTGGATACACTTCAGCTCACTGTTTTTCATTCAGATCGTGAGACTTTGTGAGTCTGTTCTCACAACGAATTTGTAGGCCTCCTGAAGTATAGGGCTACAGGTATCAGGATAATTTGTCTCAAACATAAAATGCAATGCTCTTAATCCACTCTTCTATACAGACAAAAGGAACTTGAAAGAGAGGAAAGAATGTCAGTGTCATTCTTTTGTTCCCTCAGAAATTCCAAGTCGAGGGAATTGCCTTACAGACTGGAAAAGTTCAGATTACTAAAGCTACTTTTTCTTTAATGTGGAATCTTTTGAAACTCCAAGATGCTCTGTAACATGATTCTGTATCTAGGCACTTAATTTCTATTTCCTGTCACTTCTATCTTACAGGAACACTATTGAGGTAGTTTCCTGCGTCTGAGTACTATCTGAGTATTCTAACATAAGGTATTACTTACTGCCTCCTCACAAGCTGAGCATCAATGATGATCACGTAACTAGTGTTTATCACCCTTTGTTTCTCTTAACCACTGTGTAGAAAAACACTTTACACTGAATGAGTTTCACACCTAACAGGGTACTCAAAGATCTAGTATAAGCCAAATTCTGAAGCTGTCATAGTGGGACCCTCAGGATACTTTTTTCCCCTGCTTGCTAGACACCCACATTACAGAAAATATTCTGAATACTTTTTTTAGATATAGCCTGCTCAGATGACAGTGTAGTGTACACATCTCCTGCAGAAGGAGCCAAGATACTCACGAAGATTGTTATATTCTTGTTTCCATCCAGGCAGCACAGAGACTTGAATACTTAGGAGTTACCTAACCATCACATTTTTCTGAGGGCGTATCTCTCTGTCTTTTCTCTTTCCTTTTGTAAGCATTGGTCTATTGAAGCATGAATCCTGGTTGCCAGCTTTCTTCCTCTTCTTGTTCCTCTCCACTCTTCGTGATGGATAAATCAAGCTGACTTAGTCGCAAAACAGAACTTTTCTGTTGTTAACCTTCTTCCAGTTATACTTTGACACTCAAAATCTCTTCTTAAAAGATGCAGCTGTCTGGCTACAATTCCACCTGAAACTGACTTTTCTAGTTTTGAACTGCTGGACTTAGATGTGCTCTTTTTCTTGGATTTCATAACTAGCCTATGTGACTTCCAATTTTTTTCTCCACAGGACTTCATCGCAAGTCTAAAGCCTCCATTCGCTGAGGGACAAAGGACATCAGATGGACTATGGAAAAACTGCACTGCACAGTGATTGGGTATTCTCAGAAACCCAGATCTGGATGACTGATTTTTCTGCAGTGCTTCCAGAAGTTTAAAAGCAAAATTATTTTGTAATGGGAGGATAATGGAAATGGGGAAAAAAAGTAAAAATGGAAATTTTGAAGATAATAGTCTAAAGGTTCCAGCCCTGATACATTAAAATAGCAAAATAGGAACATTAACAAGACAGTATTTGCAACCAGTTTCAGAGGAGCTGAGGAGCTCTGTGTGTGGTAAAAAATTATTTTATTTTCTGGGGTTTTTTTGCTCCCAATGAGAAATATTTAGCATGTCTTGTATAAAAGGGGTTGGGGAACCACTACAACTTGAAAAGGCCTTAAGTTTCACAAGACAAAAACATGTAATCTGAACTTCCTTACCCCACTGGATTCCCCATTCCTAAAGTTGAACAGAAATGACCCCAGAAGTCTAGCAGTTTAGGAAAGGAAAAATAATAATTTCATTCTGACTAGAAAGATATGTAGCATATATGAAATAAATTAGAGTAAAAGTGCCAGGACCTCAAATTTAAAGGCAAGGAAAAAACCTCTCCACTTCAAGGGGAAGAGGAGGTTATTTTTTTAAGCAGAGAAGAAATTCAAAGTAGATTACTGCAGACTTTTCCACAGCTAAAGTAAACCAAGCACTTAAAAGTGATGCAAAAAACAGAAGTAAAGCTGAAAAAAATTGTGAAAAGTATATATATGTGCTGTGAATATCCTCAGCAGAAAAAATAACCAGAGTAATATGAGTTTCAGCCCTTTTTCTTTTTGCACATTAAAATTATCCAAGAAAAGTTATATTTTATATAATCACAGTACTGAATAGAAACTTTTTCTTTCTTTCTTCCTAATATTGCAAGTTAGCTCCAAAAGCAAGAATTTCTGCTTTTTTTAAACAGTGACGTCTGAAAAGTAAGTTTTTCAGGAAATACACACTTTCATACCACCTTTGAGTGTAGGACTGTTTCTGCTGATAAAATTGCCATTGGCAGAAAAATAGGTCTAAAGCAATTTGAATGTGAGGTTCTGGTTTTGCAATAAAAGCTGTGTGAACATAGGTGGCAGCCATAATATTTCCTAAAGGAGTGGTCCACCATGACCCTAAAATTCAGACTTTAGCTTGTTCGCTTACCACAAAGCCACCTTTGAACAGTACATCTTGTTGGGGTATGAAAATACAATGCCATAAGAAAGAAAAATGTATGTATGCCTGATTTGGTTAATTGGTTGGTAAAAAAATGCTTCAATTAAAACAATCAAATGAGAATTATTGGACCACATGAGGTGATGTTGAAAGAAAATTTAACAGCAGTGATCTTGGCAGGATCACCAGTGTCCAGCATCATGGCCATTTGCCATTTATGTTTTATTGGTCAGTGTGATATGAGGAATATAGGAGAAGATAACATCATTAAAGTAGCAGCCATTCTCCTAGGGAGGTACCTGGCTTTGCAGGTAAACTATTGGTCCTTGAAAGACAGATTAAGAATTCAAAAAGTGGAAAAGCAGGGGATGGGTGAGTCACAAGAGAACTTAGGTTTCCATTTAGAAAAATACACACAACCCAAATATATGCAAATTATAAGTGATGGAAGATCCTCTATTAAATACTTTTTAGCAACCAAAACAGGTGTCAGTTCCCTTCCTGCACCCTTTCTACAGCTGAATCTTTTTTGGCATAGAAGGGAAAGCCCAGAGTAACCAGAAAGTTAAAAAAAACCCCACTGTTTGTTTTATCCAAGCAGTATCAAGTGATCTAATAATTATGGGGGGGGGGGGCGGGGGGGGGAATATATATAATTTAAAACTTTAAAAAGGTTGGAAGGAATGTTGGGAAGAACAGGAGTGTAAGAATTTAATCAAAGAGATACAAATCAGAAGAGAGGAAAAACAAGAATCTTAACATTTGATCTGTTACCTTGTTTTGATAATAGCTCACATTCAGATCTCACTTTGCATCTGAACTTAACAATCCAAACTATTTCTAAAGCAATTATTCACTTTGCTCTCTGAAATGCATGGCCTATGCTCTCATGTGCACAAAACAAGAAGAGACTAAAGTACAAATGAATCTAGGGAAAAAGATCAGGCTCGCAACCTTTTCTTGTCATACTAGAAGGGTCAACCAATGTTTAGCTTTTCTTTGGTGAAATATGTTGCTACAAATAGTTATTCATATGACATATGAAATGTATGTCATAAAAATAACTATTTTTCAAAATCTATTACTATAAACTCATACTTCTGTCTTGGAAAGCATATTCAGTTGGCTTGAATTTCATCCACATTCCTGTTTCTAGTCAGAGAGAAAAAGACACACCTAAAAAGGTGATAAAGGAGTTTGAATAAGGCAGTTAGGAAGACTAACTGCCTTAGGGCTTGCCAAGAGAAAACACTCATTAAGCTTGTGATCTTTGATGGAATTTAGACACTCTGCAAATTGAATAAGACTCTTCAGCAGACAATAACTTTTTAATAGAAGTTTTATAGTGGAAACACATTTTAGTAAGATACCAAACTTTGTCTACCTACTTATTAATTTATTTGTTATCTAAAGAAAAATATCTCCTGTCCTCCAAATTTAACAGTTTCTCTAAAGCTGCAGAAAGTTTCTTAGTGCCGCAGCCAAAAACCACATCCTGTGTTGGAGAAGATATGATAGATGACTGTTAATAAACTGGAAAGCACTGAAATACAGATAAAACCATATCTAAAACATACTGCTAACAATAGCAATTGAAGCAGACAAGATATTTGAAAGTATCAACAAATGACAAGTGGGAAAAATCTATAAATTATTTCTAATCATGTACTAAATGCTGCATGTATCTGTTGCAGAGGCAGCAACAAAATAATAATTTTATAAAGCAAATAATGTAATCGTGTGTATACTACTCTAGGTAAATAGAACTTTAAGACACCTATAATTGGGAAGAACATGAATTCCAAGCCCCAAGTGCAGTGATCTGTTTACCCGCTGCTTTTCTCATCCCATATTGTTCCCCCCCAACTTTCCCTTGCCCCTAGCCCTGGCCACTCCCTCGGGTTCTCCCTATTGGTTCCTGTACCCCAACTCTGCCCATGTACTGCCCCTGAGCCCCTGAGAAAACCCCCCTGTGACCAGATTATGATGTCTCTCTGCCTCTGGGGATCGCTGGGACTAGATGTAAGACTAAAGATCCTCTTAAACCCTCATGGGGAAACTCTTCTTGCCTCCTTCGCTGTCACTGTGTTGTAGAGCTGAGAGCTGCCGGAGCAAAACTGCGGAGCCGTCCGAAAAGGGCTACGGGAGGGCGAGATGGCTGCCCTGCCCTAAGCAGTTCCACTGAGCTCCCAGGGAAAGCTGCAGCTTGCTAAACCAAACCTAGCACTACAACACCCAGGGGCATCCTGAATTTATGGAGCTGGAGAAATAAATCGTTAAGCTCCCTTGTGTCTTTCTATCTGTGATACTGAGTAGGTTCTACTTATGGTAGCTTCCTCTTACATCATGAGTTTTGAAAGACAAAACCAGGAATTTCACTGGATTACAATTATGGTATGCAAGAAAAAAGCTAATATGGACAAAAGGATCTTCATACCTATATTAAGGCCTAGATATTAAGGTACATTTGCAGGACCATACAGAGTCATGCATGCTTGCCAGGCTGCATGACACCTGGGTGAGAGCTAACGCAGCTGCACAGCTTCTGGTGCAGTGGTAAAGTACCCCTCAGCAAGGCCCAACACGTTTTTCAAACTAGATTTGGCAAGAGAAGGGCACACAGAGCTTGTTCATTGGCATCTGTGCCTGCCAGCATAGGTGCTCTCTTCGTAGGCACTTCTATCTACCTTCTTTTGAAGTTGGTAGGACTAAAGCATCCTTGAGTACCGATGGGATTTCAGTACCCAGTCAGAGGCCTCAGTCTCTCGAAAGCAACTGATGGACATGAAACAGACAAATAGCCATAGGAACTAAGCGTTAAAGAGGTTTTCCTTTATATCCAGAGCAGCATTGTTCACTGAACAGTTTTTGGCAACCAATCTCTAGCCTTGGCAGGAAGGATTTATACTGACAGCTTCAGCTTGCATGAACCTCATGTACCTGCCAAAAGCTTTTAGGCAAAGACCTAGATTTGCATTTCTTTAAATATAATATGTAAATCCTGGATTTTACATATATTTTCTTAGTTTACATGAATCTGAAAATGGAAGAGAAGGAAATTATATCAAGCCAAATAAAAAAAGGAACAGTGTGAGACTCCAGTACTTTTTGAGGTCAGACTGAGCCCAAAAGAGTTTTACTTGTCTTTTTTCTCACACATAAATTTGTGAAACATACATAAAAATCTTCCCCATACAAACTTTTCCAATTCAAATTAGAAAACTGTACAACGTTTTCAGAACTGTTCATGTCTGCTGTATTTATTCACCAGTATAAGCCACTACTAGAAGTGTTTTCTGTCCCTCCAAGAGAGAAGCAGCCGGAGAAGAGAAACAAAGTGTACTGGAGCAAAACTACTGCCCCAGGAAAAAGCACAGTCCAAAATGCTGTGACTTTAGATGGCAAGATGGAAAATCTAAAAGTCTAATAGTCAAAAAAATAAAAAAAGGGATAGCTTATTTCATATTGCCTCGCCAGATGAGGTATCCTGTTGTGAACAGGTAACACTGACTGTGACTTGTTGAACTTGGGGTGAATGGAGTGACATGTGCTACATGCACTGTGTAAGATAGGAAGCTGTGAATGATCACCTTCTTGTCCTCATCAAAAGGTGGAAACTGGCTGACAGTTACCAGAATATGATTATGCCAATGTCTGTGTGTGCTCCCGAGCAGAGACAGAAGACTGGGGTCAGGTCTTTACTGCACAGCAAGCATGGTGCCAAAATGCAAGCTAACTGCAAAGTCTAAAGCAACACTGGTTCAGCAGAACTGCAGGACCCAAGGGGCTGCCTGTGCAAGCCCTCCACTGCACCCTGGAAAGGTGCCTACCTGGAAACAATGAAACTAACTGAGCTAAATTAGCTTGAATTACAGCTTAAAAATACTGGTTTGCAACAAATACAACGCAGCTTTCCTCCAGTTGATAGATCCCTACTGCTCAATCCCTGGAATGCTGCCCATAGGATTTATGTTTTGGACTGGTGTTTCTAAGAGCATATTTGAATAAGAGGGAGATGAAGAGAATAGGAGTGTTCTTCGTTTGAGCTATTGGGGTTGGTTAGTTTGTTTGGTTTTGGTTTTTGTTTTTGCTAAGAGTAAATCTTCTCTCAGGTTTGCAGGAGAAAAAGAGGTCTTTTTGCTGGAAGTTACACCATCCTTCTTTTGTACTTCCTTGTAGAATAAGTTCTATGACTTTTTTTTTAATATATTTCAGGCAATTTTTCCATTGCTACAGACTGTGACAAAATGAAATGTAATCCCAATTCAGTTGTTAGCCTCTACAATGAAAGATATTTCTAAAGCTCAAAATTCATAGATTTAAAAGTTCGTAATAATTAGGGTTATTTCCTGTTGCTGCAGAAATAGAATGAACTTTTAACATTTTAGTAAAAGTTTCCAGTTCTATGGAGAACTGCCCAAAAGCCTTAAAGTTCCTTAAAACAGTGGAGTTGAATGCCTAAAATTATAGCATAGATGAAGAAGTAAAATCAGCAGATGCTTATCTATCCCACAAGCAGTTCTGCTCACATGCTTATTTCCACTTTTTTAAATGAAGAGCAATGCAAATTAGTTCTTTTAAGCCATGATTATCAGTTCATCTATTACAAGGTAAAACTTCTCTCCCTCTATACTCTAGCTCTCTTGTATTTGCTTAGTTACTTTAATAGAAGCCACACTTGATTTTCTTTTAGCTTTTTTCTTAACTGGGATGAGAAACTATCTGAAATTATTTTATATTCTTCTATAGGTCAATTTCTGAAACATGCAAATATCAGACAGGCACACTTCTTGTCAGTACCTCTGCCTTGGTAGCACAGATTTCTTCCCAATTCACATCTATGCTTATTGCTCATGCAAAGTAAGTATTTGCACCAGCCTGTCTCTACCTGATCAGCATTCCTTACCAAAACAAAGTCCACCATGACTCCATGATCTCCAGATGGAGATCTCTAATGGAAGAGTTCATTTCCTACACTGTTAACTGCCTAAATAATAGAGGCCTCATTTAAGCTCCAACCCAAACTCCTAAGATCTCTCTTATCACTGGAACATGGAGGGCAACTCTCACCATACGAAAATAGGTAGACTGAGTCTTCTTTCAGAAGGAGGCTATGGAGGTATCACAGTTGACCAGCTGAGACTGAAATATAGAGACTTTTTAAAGGGTATGTAACAAGTAGTTCCCACTGAAAACACAGCTTTCCTCTTGTCAGCTTCTTCTGAATAACCCACTCTTGCTTCTGCTTAGCACAGGACTATGTAAATATAATTTGCCTAATGTTGTACTGAATTACTTTGGTATATGACTGGGTAAAGAGTTCAGGAAGAGAGAGCTGTGCCCACCTGGATACCACATATGCAAATAACATGCTTCAAACTGAATCTGAACACATAACTCCTTCCAGAGGAAAGCACAGAGACCATGAGCAGAAAAGAGCTTTACATGCAGTGGAACACAAAGGACCACAGGAATCCTCTAAAGCTACTTAAAATTCTTTCAAAATGAAAATAACTTGTTTGAAGAAAATGCCTCCTGAAATATTTCTAAAGCTCTTCAGGTATTTGTTATTATACTTCATACAGTCTTACCTAAGTTCAAGAAAACTCTGATAGAAGTCTACAACTATAAACAAGGGTAAGTTAGATTAATCCAGGTAAGGAATATTGTCTTTTCTTCAGAGTGCAATGAGTACAAACTCTCTGGAAGGTAAAGTAACAACTCCAAAGTATATGAGGCAGCCACACAGAGGAGGAAATATGAGACTAATTTCTAGAAAAGTGTATAGGTTCATGTTAAAGATGTCTAAACAAGTGACACTTCCTTGATTTCATTGTAAACTCTGTTGTTGCAGGGCAAGTAACAGTGAAGAAATCACACTGCACAGCTCCAAGATTACATTTTGCTTTTGAGCTTTTTTTTGCTTTTCACTTTTCTCCCAAACTAAAAAGAAAAAAAAAGGAAAAACAAAACAACAAAAAAAACCACACCAAAAAAACAGAAAACCCCACAAAACTGTTTCCCGTAACACTCAACCCCTTTCAAATGTCCTGCAACATTGCAACATAACTAATATGACATTAAGATAATATTTTGATTTGACTTGCTGAAGCCACTGCTAAGTTTTCAAAATTCTTAAACCAACAATATGAATGAAGAGAGGAGCCTTATTTTTAACATGACAAAGAAAATTCTGCTGGATGGCGAATGAGTGCAGGGATGATTGGGCACAACTAGGTTATACATATAACTACTCAGCTTTTAACAAGCATATCTATACATATGTGAGCTTGGGTGTAATATCTAAATAACAATATCCAAGAAAATTTTGACTTTAAACATTTTAAAATGTATTTTGTTATTTTATTCACAAAATAAAGACATTACTATTCACTGATAAAAGAGAATGCTATATCAGCCTTTGGAAACCTCTATATAAGGAGCACAGTTTCATGTCATGTATGAATTTCAGTAAAGCTGCCAGGGTCCACTAAGCTACCATTTTAAAGCTCAAGGTTTTTTTTGTACTAGTGTCATTGCATTGATTACCTTGCTTTTGAAAGGAAAAAGGGATCTTTCAGGAGAAAAAAAAACAATTTTCACAAACCTTCATAATATTGCCTGACACTATAAACCATATTCTCATTTTGGCTGTGATGGGATAAAGCCAGAATGATTGCCTTAACTTCAGTACAGTTGCACTAGACAACGAGGTGTTTCTGAGCAAAGAAGTTCATTATAAAATCTTTAGACACAGCCTAAAAATTTATAGACTGAAAAAATCTTAGAGAAGACACTCAAGCAATCACAGTTTAAATTAAATGATACTTAAAAACTATTACACTTGTTATTCTGATTATGGCAAGAATCTCATGCAGTTCTGAAAGAATCACAGAATATGGTCTCTATCAAAAGGGAACATTTTTTCCTTTTTCCATTAGCAGTCTAACAAATGGTGTTTCTCAGACGCTGCCAACATCATTACATATCTTCCTGAAATTACATGATATCATTGCAAAGAGTTTAAATTTGGTGCAAAATCTCATGGTTCTGGTCCCTGTTCTGTCACTGCATTTTATTCTATGACTCCTTCACATATACAAACCATCCTTCCCTCCACAAGCATAAACCTGCACTGGATTGGTGGTTGCTCATTTCATCAGTGAACAGACCAGTGTAAATCCTGGTTTGGTCATCTATGTTTTGCCAATCACCAGCAATTGAACAGATGATTTAAAAGGCAGATGTGACAAGAATGATAAATTATAAATTATACTTAAATTACTCATATAAACTAGCTGCAAACTATCATTTAATAATATTGACCAGAAAGGAGAAGAAAGTAAATTCATGAAGGTTGTAGTGCAAATATTAATAAGGCCAAAAATAGGCTAATGCCCTGATAATTCAGTTACCTTTTCTCCCAGCAATGGTGTTTTTTTTTAAACTGTCATGAGATACATCCAATCAGAGAAAAAACTCCAAGGACCTGTAAAAGGAAAAATAGTTTGGGCACATAGTTTGCTGTTTTACAAGAGGTCTGCTTGGTACCTCTTGCATGACCCAATAATGACTATTTCAAGCAAAAAAAAACACCTGAAAATCACTGACTTGTAAGAGCTGAACTTTAACCAGCTATTTCCCTTCCAGAGCAGAAGAACTTGTTCAAAATGTCTCAAAGCAATGAATGCCTTTGTTAAGAGCTCCTTTTTTTTTTGATGCTGTGTCCAAGCCAGAACCTATCTCACCTCTGTATTTCCCCAGTAGGCTCACTGCAAACTTGTAAAATATTTACAGGGACAATACTAGCAGATCAAACTTTCAGGGTCTTCTGGACATACCATGAGTGCCCAGGTGTTTTGCACAGCATCAAGGCAGATGATTATACCTAAGGACAGGTACTGAGGGGAATCTAGAGCCAGAACTTGAGTGTTCCCACAAAAACCTGCCATTTCAATCCCATAAAGCTAATTGAAAAATACAAGGCAGTAACACCTATGAGACAATAAATGATTTTATAAACCACTACATCTCCCACAGAGACAGAAGTTTTAACAAAAACATAGAAAGTGTCACTGCCATACTTCCTCTGTATCAGCAAAGTTTACACACCATGTGCTAGTCTGGTTACTTTCAAGCACTCCTACTCCTCATAGTCTTTACCTTGTGGTATGTTAAAGCAGCAAATTAGTCATAGATTTTTATTGAGACAGTATTGTTTAACCCTTTTTCAAAGACTGAAAATAGTTCATGCCTCAAACATTGATATAAAGTTTTGCTCATTATAAAGAAGCTACAACCAAAGAAGCCTCCCTGACGACTGGGACTTTGGACTGAAAGTCAAAATGCTGATTAGATAAAGGGAAATGCATTGTTCAGTCATCTCAGGCTGAGGGAAAGGTTTGCATCCACAAAAGGCCAAAGCCATCAGCTGCAACTATCCCCACTTGAGTTTGGGGTGGGGGGAGAGCACAGCTCGCACAAGCCAGGTTTGCACAGACTCCCCCCAGCCGAGGGGGGACGGGGAGGTTTTGGGTGCCTGGTGCAGCCTCTGGTGAGAGGCAACAAACACCCATCCTCTGATTACACAAACTGGCCCAGCTGTGGAACCCCCAGCCCCACAGGCCACATCCCCAGGACATTCCTGTGAGAGGCTGGGCCCCACAGGGCTGCACGTGGTGCAACAGACCCAGAGTCTGCTGTGAGAGACTGACCCCCACCCCAGGGGGACATGGCTGGATGTGCCCACCCAGCCTGGGCATGTACACCCATGGGACTCTGTGTGCCCACCCGGCCTGAGCATGTACACCCATGGGGCTCTGTGTGCCCACCCGGCCTGAGCATGTACACCCATGGGACTCTGTGTGCCCACCCAGCCTGGGCATGTACACCCATGGGGCTCTGTGTGCCCACCCAGCCTGGGCATGTACACCCATGGGACTCTGTGTGCCCACCCAGCCTGAGCATGTACACCCATGGGGCTCTGTGTGCCCACCCAGCCTGGGCATGTACACCCATGGGGCTCTGTGTGCCCACCCAGCCTGAGCATGTACACCCATGGGACTCTGTGTGCCCACCCAGCCTCAGCATGTACACCCATGGGACTCTGTGCCTTCTGGGGGGACCTTCACCACCGAGAGAGCAGCTGGAGAAGATCAAACTCTTACTATTGTCACTGGCATATGGTCTTGTTTGCACCTTAATTCAGGCAGAGGCATTTCTAAGAACCTTAAAACTGGATCATAACACCCTCATAGAGCAGAGCAGATGGTTTGGAAGGCACCTGTCCATGGCAAAGACAATCATTTGCATTAACAGTTCTTTCCATTTCTGTCAGTGAGGCTTTGAGATTATGAGTGGATTGGAAACACATTTTTGGCCATTAATTTATAGCACTTTTTGGCATTCCACCTCTTGATTGTGTATCAGTAAAAGTATTTAGGGATAGGTATTTTTTTTACAACAATAGATAGTAAGAGAAAAAGAGTTACAAGCTAGATTTCCATTCATACCAGCGCCTCTGTGTCATTTTCAGTGCAGCACCAAGTGAATAGATCCACCCACGGCTTTCTCCCAGGAATTTATTATCCTTTCTTTCAGGACTGGGCTTCTGACATAAACTATTCTGACAATCCTCTTTGGACTCATCTGGTCATGTAATGGGCAAGTACCCTAAAGGCCTTTCTCAGCTAAGGAAATGGCTGTGGGAGGGACCCTCTGCAAGTCAAGAATGTCTCATTTTGACTAATGACACAGCAGGGAAATGCAGATGAAACCTTCCAATACTCTTTGAGGTTTCTAAGTGTTTATGTTGCCTTGGGAATGGTAGGAGCCCTTCTCACCTGAAATTTACCACAAGGCAAGACTCCAGAGAAGTGAAAGAGGACTTATTTATTCAAATGAAGCCAGCAGTCATATTGCTGCTGTTCTCTCCAAGACATTCTTGGATGTCATCAGGGCACAAAACTACAAAGAATAAACTCTACAAGTATTCTTAAACTGAAAAACCTGTCTTTCAGAGAAGTCTCTGAACAGGCATTTGTCACAAATAATTATTTTACATGCTCCGCTTTACCTTAGTTGTTAAAAAGCAAATTCCTCAAAATTAAGATTGTCATTTGGTTTTGGAATAAACACACTTGAAAAAAAATCTTTTACTTTTCCAATACATACAAGTTAATCAAGAGGTCCAGTAGAAAAAAAAAAAAGTATTAGTGAAGTTGAAAATCATAACAATGTTCCTATAGCTCTTGGAATTGATTAAACATGCAAACTGGTATTTGCAAACACCTCATAGTTACAATAACAAAAAAACCCAAAAGGTTCTTTTAGTCCAACGAGTTCCAACACTGAAATCTGCCAAGTGCGTTTCTGTGTTAATTTAGTATTTAATGTTTTTTTACATACTTGCTATTAAGAAAGAAATACAGTTGTGTATTGGCTTTTTATTGTTTTCTTAACATTTCCATGTTCTTAAAGGTGACTGCAGTGTATGAGGATAAGTTCAATGGTCAAATGTCTCCTATTTTCTCACAAAAAGGTGACCTCCACACCGACCATTCCTTTGTACAGATGTTGTGCTGAAACATCAAAGATTTAATAACCAGTTTTCTATGATATATGTTTTGTAGATTGAGTAACTCTTTTAATGAAAAGCATGTAAATCAGTAATTCAAAAACTACTCAACATCTCTAAGAAATAAGGTTTTTCATTTCTGCGTAATGGAACACCACCCACTTCTTAGATGAATGGAGGTATTGCCATCAAAATCTGGCCATTGCCTTTTTCAGAGTAACAGAGCTTTCCTACAAAAAAAAAAAAAAAAAAAAGAGATGATACTGATTTTCTAACTGACATTCCTAATGAAGCCAAAGAAGAAAAATTTGGGAGTGAAGTTATTCAGAGAAATTCTCATTAATGAGTGATTTTTTTCTTCTAAGTTAAGATCCTCAGAATTTAGCTTCCTTATGGTGGAGGTCAAGCTTGGAAAGATTACTGTGGCCAGATATCATGCAATTTTTAATTATGTGTACGTCTTAAGGCAGATCTAGTCTAAAAAATAAATAATTCCCCTAAAATAAAACCTACATTAAATTATGTTCAAATGGAACAGCAGTCAGACCTGGTGACAGAATATATTTCCATCGGAGATTAAAGATGTTTCTGTTACATTCCTGTTGCTTCCAGTGTAACATTATCTCTGGTGAAACTCTGGGAGTGATTTGTACAACAACAGGTGTTAATGTTATAAATCATAAGCTGCTGATGTCTAAGAACTCAAGATTAAATTTTCAGCAAAAACAGAGATCTAACGTATGAAATTACTTTAAGACATATTTATTGAGGAGAGAAAAAACTTGCTATGTGACTTTTTTCTTCATCATGTGAGCTTCGGTCTAATGTCACCTCTCTGAGATTTTCAAAGAAGAATCTGTCCTTGGGACCATCTCTTCTTAAGGAAATTGACATATCTTCCACATTTTTTGGGAAAGAAATCACCCAGAGGCAATGCTAAGAGACTAAATATTGCTGAGTTCCTTAAAAAAAAGCCAGATCGTCAAGACAGCATTATCTGTGACTTTTCTACAAAAAGGACAATGGCAATATTCAAATAAGCCCCAGAGGGGGAAAATGTAGTGATTTATGCAAGCCAACATTCATTTGACGAAAGGAAGGAAGGAAAAACGACTGAGCTGTAGTCTCTGATAAACTCAGAAGGACTAAACAGCATAAAATACATAAAGTAAAATCGAATAAAAGATACAGATTTATAAGACTGCACAAAGTCTGTGCTAAATTTTGCAAATAAGAGATTACACAAGATATACTTATGTCCAGTATTGTGGATTTTGATGATAAATAATATTTTATTTGGGTTTTATTTCCATTGTCCATGAACAAATTTTTATAATCATTTCAACTTCTCTATTGACCCAACATTCTTAGTTCAGCTATTTAATTTCTTTTGATATATTGCCATCACATGCTTTGATAAGTGACATTTCAAAAATCTTATAATATTTGAGATTCATCTTGCAGCGTGTAGATATTTTTACAAAGAAATTTTAAAAAATCTTTCTCTGGCACATGCAAAGTTGTCTAAAAAGATCCAAAACCTTTAAAAAATCTCTTTTAATCCCTAACCTAAATCCACTTCACTATTGTGCACATATATATTTGTAATTTTATTTTTTTACAGACATTGTATTATCCTCCCCATGAAAACAAAAAGTATATGAACCATGAAAAATTCTTGATAAAATAAGGTGAAGGATATATTTTTTTCATTTTCTAGGCTTGTCTCCTGTAAATACTTGAGTGTTAAAGTGATACATCTGGGAAAGAAATGCAAAAAGGAGGTTTTATTGCTATTTTTTTGTCTACACACTTGAACCATGCCTAGAAATGGACAATGACATTGTTGAACTATTTTTAAAAAAATCCAGGATAATTATTTCTACAGTATCATTGTTCCGGAAATAAATCAAAGTTCAGAAAAGTTTTCCAATTAAAAACTTTTACTTCTTCTTGATACAACTGGAAATTGTTCCTTAAAGGTATTGACCCTGTCCTCTACCACAAGGTTACTTATTGAAAAAAAAATCAACACAGTAGAATAGTTTAATTAGATACCTAGAAATATCAACAGAAAAGCCTTGATAATTCCACACAGAAAAATACCTTCTTTTAGAATCAGGATTCTAACCAACATTGTTTCCATGCTTATAAGATATTTGTGTTTAACAGAAAAGGACCTCATATTTTGGTTATTACAATGAAAGTTTGAGGATCACATCCTCACCCGGCTTCAAATGGGTCATGCCAACATCTACACTGCCATGATGAAAACACCAGGTTAAGCTCCAGGAATCCACGCTACCTAACATATTCCTTGCAGGGCAATCTCTGCTTCTCATGAACACACAGGACCTCCCCATTCACACTGAAAAAGTAGAATGCACATAATTTGACTTGGGTCAAGTCCTACCCTCACTTAAAAAAAGGTCTGTGAGATCAGGATTTCAACCTATGAGCATGGCTTCGTTTTCTGCCTAGGTAGGCTGCCATACCAAGTTCTGTGCCCACTGGCTGTCACTGGGATGAATCCAAGAATTAACCAGAACCACTTGACAAAATGGCAAAGTCTATTACGCTTTTCTTTGCACTGCAGCTTAGACTGCTCATTTGCCCTGCTCCCTGTTTTTATCACATCTTCCACTCTACACATGGAACCTCCCAAACAACAAGCAAAGACTGTCCTGTGAATAGTATCCAGCACGTTGTTTAGCCTACACAAGGGATAGAACTGCATGCATGATTTGCCCATACAATATGCAAGGTATGTAATGGAATAAGAGGTAAGATTGAGTGGACACTGACAGATGAAAGCTATGGATGACCCTTCAGCATTTTGCATTTGAAATCAGGCTATCGTCTGACTTGACCTGGGCATCATCAGGAAGTTCTTGGAAGCTGCTCAGTAAACAGCTGCTTCTGCTTCTTTTTGAACAGGTAAAAACATCTCTCTCCTAATACTTACTATATTAAGTCAGATCTGCTGCACTGTGGTTTAAATTCTCATTCATGCCCAAACTCAAACCCTGTTTGAGATGATTCTAGCAGGGTAAATGAGGTTTCCAAGGCCACACACCATCAGTCTATCCATAAAAAAAAATATATGTATAAAAGCTGATCCAATGACTGATGTCTTTGTGACAATTTGTATAATGTTAAACCTGATGTGTTACTGAACAGGTTTTTTGTTAAAGAGAATTTCATTTGACAGCAAGATTTCAGATCTAGTAAAGAGCTGATTACAATACTTAATTTTTCCTAATACTGGAAAATAATTCTAAGTAGAAGACAATAATTAAAGACATGTTTTATTGCACAGACTTAACAATAAAGTAGATACAAATCTGTAACATTAACAGTGTAAGAGTTAATGAAATTCAGCCACAGAAAAAGATGAAAGAGCACAAAAAAAGGCCCATTCTTCTATTTATTCTGTTATAGGAAACATAAGGGAATGAGAAGCTTACTCTATTGAGTGAGAGAAGGTTGTTAGAGGACAAACAACTTCCTGCAATTTCACCAGAGACAAGGAGTAAGAAAAGGAGCTGCTTGGGAGCTTTCTGGAGCAATAGTGAGCACAAAAGAAAAAGATCTGTGGAGACAAAGATAAGCTTCAACCAAATACTTCACTCCAAACTTTCTTACCAAAAGCATTGTGCCACCAGCAATATGGATGTAAAGAAAATATGCCTTCATTAAAAAAACAAAAAAGCTTTCATACTTTAATACTTTTCACGAGAGCTTGCCAAATTTTTCTCAGAGAGGATTTTCACCCAGACAAATGGAACTTCTCTTTCTTCTTTAGTCAACCAACATTCCTAATGAATGAAGTAGCAATCACTATATTTCTAACACCTTTAATAATTTCAGTAGGCCAGAAAGGGTCTAAGTCAGCATTTTTCAAATGTCCTTTTACTCATAGATTACAAGTAAAATTTCTTGCCTTCTTACAAGTTCCTTTTCATTGTATATTTCAGTACTGTTCTAAATCTCCTGGTACCTGCTTTTATGTTCACTGAATGTTTCGTTTAATCACTGCAGCTGAATTTTCTTTCAAGACATCCTTCTTTGACATTGCTCCAAGAAAAAAATGTGTCATAGAGGCTGACACATACTATAGCAAATCCCTCAAAAATTATTAAAACATCAGCTGCCCAAAACTTCTTAAGCACTTAAAATGCACTCACCAATTCCTCCAGTTGCCCATGGCTATTCACTCCTTCCTTCCTCTATAAGCAAGATGGCCTGCTTCCAGATGTATTATCCAAGCATTTCTCAGTAGCCAGAGACATGCTACAATTTATTGTTTAGAAAAGTGAGTGGAACAGTAACATCCTAGACTTTGTTCTACCACCTGTTCCATGAAACGAGACAAGAGTATTCAAGGAGCCCACTGCTGGCACCCATTTACCTTCACACACCATAATCCATCCCATTGGCTTTTCTAGTGCTCCCATGCTTCAAATCAAGCACGTTTGGACTCTTACAGGATCAGGGTTTCATAGCTGAATTTAGGCAGGTGCAGAATATCGTGACTTCCCACTTTAATAGGGGTGGCAGGACAAATGTGTGACCACTCTTCAGCTGCCCCAGTTCTGGATTCAGTGTCATAAAATTTGCATTTCTGCAAACTGTAAGAATTAAGGCAAAAGAAATATAAAACAAGATTTATGCTACTTAATTGAATGCAATACTTAGGTGTGATGTAGGAGTTGCTTTGCTCAGAAAAATAGAAATTTTTATCATAGTGTGGAACATTCACATATATATGTAAAATAAACATACAAATAGCAGTATTAAGATACTGTTACCTTTCTGTGTGCAGCAAGGTAACATAGATAAACAACTGAATGAAAGCAATTACAAAATGCTTGCATATTTCTAGCTTCTAAGAAGGCCTTGTTTTCTAGTGTAATTCCAAAACTTCTGTGGATCAGTTGCTGATCTCTTTCAATTAGGTTATTTTAATTTGAAAAAGTTTTAACATTCTTCCAATTGTGGGAATTCAGCACACCTGGGAAAAGTAGAATGGAATAGAATAGAATGGAATAGAATAGTGTCTGACGCTTTTTGCTTTAATATTTGATTTTGTGTTTTGCTACATACACACAAAGACCTACCCACACAGACCTACATGCACATGTGGCCTTTTGGCTGGTTGTGTACTTGTGTATTGTAACATATAAAAGCTCTCACTTTGCAGGCATATTAATCCAGTATTTGACAGTTAAGTGCCTTGATTAATCATATCACCATTTCAGAGCTGTTCTCACAATTCGAAAATGCAGAGGAAATTGATTCTGTAGCTGTTCTCCTCTTTCTATGGATCAGAGAGACCATAGAAGGAAATGAGTTGAGTAAATAATTAAATAGGGCTATGAAACTGAGGGCTAGTAGAATGAGAAGAGCATGAACCAAATTCAGCTGAATTTATGGCAGTGTAAGCTCCTTGCAACACTGTTATCTCTGTGCCCTTTTTTGAGAGCCCCAGAGGAAGAATAAACACATTTCACTTCTTTGTTTTGCAAATAGAGGGAGATGCTAGGTCTCAAATAGGAAATATATCTAGAAGGTCCATATAAAGTAGCTACAATACAGGAAAATAGATATTATTGTGAAGAGATCAAGACTATTCAGCTTTCTCCAGCCTGTTTTAGCAGATGCCTCCTAATTGAAAAAAGAACATGAGCTTCAAATGCTTTGATGGGAATTCCTTATCTATCACAGCTTGGGTCCCAGATTAGCTAAAGCTCTGTGCCAGATGCCCAGCTGCTACAAATTCATGTAATTACCCTGATTTAAACCAGTCAACGAGATGGCCAATTCTTTTAAACATACAGCTCAATTCCTTCTACCCAGAGTTTTTATTTTTCCTTCTTTCTTAAAAAAGGCTTTTTGAAAAACAAAGTGTGTGCAAATGCTATGGTGAAATACGATTTAAAAGGACAAAGTAGTGTTAAACCCCCCCAAACAGATAAAAAATCCCAACTTTGCTATGCAGTTCATAAGTTTGGGCTCAGGATAATAGTGTTAGGTTTCTCTTATATATGGAGCTATGTATGTTTCCACAAGTAAAAGATGGAAAATCATAGTTGGACATTCATTCTGTCAGCCAAAATGCTTTCTAGTTTACCATCAGTGTAAACACCTGAAGCAACAGGCTTTCATTTGTGTCTTTTGCTTTAGAGTCACATCTTTGTTTGGTGGATGGTGTATAATATTTCTACTTCAATCATCAGAATGACTTCAGGAGTTCATTTTGAAATTGAAGCTTGACACTTTGGCACTGTCTAGGAAATTCCAGCAGAGCAACCAAAGACAATCTACAAAGGAGTTTCATCCAAAAAGAGGTGGTACCTCTCGTAGTGGAAAAACTATTAGTTTTGAATGACTGCCAAAGCACTGAAGAAGAGAAAGGAATTTCCCTACCCTGGAACTTCCTTTCTAGAAGTGCATGGACAGGTAACAGAAAACCAATGTGTCACCAAAATTTTTAGGTTTAGAATAAAAAAAAAACAGAAACAAAACCAAAATATTTTCTAGAGAGAAGAGAGTAAACACGATAAAGAGTTGATCCAAGAGGTTTGTGGTAATAGTCACTAGTTCTTCAGTTTGCATAATAACATTATAAGTTCTTGCTGCTGCAACAAGCATGTCAGGAAATGGTTTTTCATTTAGAGGATCTGCCAAAGCCAAGTCACACATAGGAAAAATGCTTTGTCATTTCTTTGAACCAAAAGGTTTGATATGTATGAGATTCAGCTGCTGCAAATACAGCACAACAGAGAGAAAGACAGGTTCAGCATCTGGAAAGTCTGGCCCAGGGAAAATGCATGCACACTATGGGACATGGGAACTCGTCGAGCTCTGGACCTGTGTACTCACCTGCATCACAACATGAAAAGAGACAGGCTTCCTCTACTCCTTGCAGGAACATAGATAGCCTTGCCAGTTGGACTGAAAGAAGAGTCTGTGAATTTTCTCGATGTTACCAACCTACACTGGATCCCAGGGCACATTACAAAATGCCCAAATATTACTTGCAGACACAGAATTCAGTTGACTTTTTCAACAGCTTTCCCAAACAATATCTCAGACCTATTTTAAAGCTCTCATTTCCCTCTGACAGCTAACCTTTAGAACTGACACTGTGAGCAATAATTTCAGTGCAACTGAAAGGAAAACTTAAAGTTTCCCCATGTACACGAGTGTGATGAGAAATACTAGCCTTAGAGTGAACTGAGGCAAAACTTGGTGGCTTATCCCAAGAAGTTGCAAGAATCAGGTGTTGGATAACCCATGCAGTTCCATGAAGAGACTTTGCAGAGAATTATTTCATATTAGAACTTTTTGTGTGTGTCACCTGTGATTGATATAGTGAAAATATAGGCTCAGGAATACATTCACATACATGTATCTCTTAAGACATAGTGTGAAGTGCTGTCAATGGCAGCATTAAGTTTAACATCCTACCTGGACACAGACAATTACAACGAAGACAATGCTGTAAATAGTCCTTCAGCTTCTTACAGAGTCACTGGAGGTGGTACTGCATAGATTCTGTTTATTGCTCTAAATCCCCATGAAATTCAAGCCCAAGATAAAATTCACACAGGTCCCAGGAAAAAAAAAGACAAAACAAAGCAATTAGGCAAGGGTGGAGATCTGCATACTTGAAAGTAATGTGTCCAAAATGTGTTTGAACAAATTCTGCAGGAAGTTAAATTCAAGGGCATTTCAATTGGTGTCAGAGAGCTATTTTTCTCAGACAATGTTGAGAAATGGAATTTCAAGTAGTGAGGACCACTAAGATCTCTTAAGAGCAATAGATAAAGAAATAAGGTGCATGGTTGACCATTGTTTCATTACTGAATTCAGATTTACAGGTGCTTTACATCATTTAATTAAAACTGAGTGAGAGAGAACTGAGAACTTCTTTGGTTTGCTGATAAATCATTTGGAAAAACAAAAAGTTCAATCTGGCTATTAAGAATGTTTTTTTCAGATCTGTAACCATCTATGAGGTATTATAAAGATGATTTGCCAAAAAAATAGCCATCAACTATTTTATATTACCTGCAAAATGAAGTTATGACATCAAACATGAGAAGACTCAAAACTTGTGCTTATAATTGTTATGGGTATCTCCTTATTTGACATAGCTGGGAAGATGTGTTCACTTCAATAACCCCTCCTAACAGCATCTGCAAGTAACAAACTGAAACAGAAGAACTGACTGAGCTCTCATGAAGTAAACTTTGACCTGAAGTGAGGAGTATAGCTTTGTGGAACAGAGTATTAAAAATATTTTGAAAGATTTCTTGAAAATTTCCTTTTAACATGTATTTATATCATTCTAAATCTGATATTTCATATTAAAACAGAAAAAGATAGTAAGGAAAAAGGGTACATTAATTTTTATGGTCATATGAAAAGCCTCAGTTTTGTCTAATCTTTAGCCTGCTTGTAGAAGTAAATTTTGCCAGAGATTATAAAGTTTTTGTTATGACCCTGTTTTTTCCCTCTTTTTGTCTTTCTGTGTTTCTAGTTTTGGAAAGGAAAAGAAAATGATGACATTCTCACAAAACTTACTGCACAGTTTCACAGACCAAAAAGATCAAATTAAGATCAGATGTGGAAAGGAGCAGCAATAAGGATGTGAATGGGGATGCAGTCTCCTACACCTGTTTTAAATTTTGTTGCAGTCTACTAATTCAGATACACCACCAAAACTATTTCTCTGTGAAGCACTCAAAACAGAAAAAAAAATTTGCTTAAGAGGGATTACTTTTATTTTAACTTTGTATTGTTACAAAGCTAGATGGAGGCAGGACCTGAGGTAGCATACTAATATTCATTGTATGAATGGGAGGGAGAGGACCAAGCCATCATTAACTGTAATTTAAAATAAATAAGATATTAAAATGAACATTTATGGGTATTATTGTTATCATTTGTTTCACCGGCATATGTAAGTTCTACTTCTGGACCGCCTTTGATAGAGTCAATACATGCAGAAATAATTAAATACATAATGAAAATGGAAAAAAAACAAACCCCTAGTTTCAGGTCCCAGTGCTGACTGGGCTTCAATTAAGAAAACCTTATCAAATCCTTCTAAATTTCTTTGAAAAGATAACAGAGAGAAAGAAAAAGGAAGTGACTTAGCTCAATAATGTACTGGTCTCCTCTATGTCTGTTTTACTGACTTCATGACTTTATAATGGTTTGTAAGAATTTTTCAAATTGAGCCTTATTATACCTGCTGTTAATAGCAATTTCCTGTAGTTACATTTTATTTGCCAAGCTTTTTCACACAACAAAATGTTGTGCCTGTGAAAACAGACCTGAACAAAGCTCAATAAAATGATTGGAAGTGCTGATGAATTAGAATACCTGCTGATCAGCAGAAAACATATTTATTTGTCATTGATCCTGACTCTTTACAGTCAAATCTGATTAGTTTAAACCACTTTAAATTAAAGATGGATATTTTGTTTGGAAGAACAGATTTCCGTTTGGATATCAAAACAGAAACAGTGTTGCATTTTGCCAAGATATACTGTTCAAAGGTGGACTGTAAGGTGACATGACACAGTGGCATTTGTTTCAAACTATCAAATACCAAATCCAATTCTATTCTCTTTTTAACAAAACAAACTGCCCACTTCACAGTAGAGATCATTCCAGTATATTTGCTTTGTGTGCCTTTATCCTGCTTCACATCTGTGAATTTAAAGTCAACGAGAAGCACTGATATACCCACAGCTGGATAAAACTGTTCTGTGAGTATTGCAAATTGGTGATGAAATCTGCTGAACAAGTTTCTTTAGTTGGCAGCGTTGTAATTACTGCCTACCAAGGTCTGGAACATGAATGGGAATTACTTTTTAAAAAGACTTTTCATCCA
Organism: Aphelocoma coerulescens; assembly: GCF_041296385.1. NCBI lineage: Eukaryota > Metazoa > Chordata > Aves > Passeriformes > Corvidae > Aphelocoma > Aphelocoma coerulescens. The sequence continues at coordinate 89,132,685 of NC_091015.1, forward strand.
AACTTCAAAGTTATCATGGAGTCAGGTAGAAGATAAACATAGCTCAGTTTAAGAGAATAGCTAGGAAGTAACATGTCATTTATTATTAGAAGCAGGTGTGGTATCTCTTGAAAGCTCAGGGTTTTTTTTTTCCTGGGTGTTAGGCGTCAGCATGCTGACATGTCTAGTTTATAGCGATGAAAGTGCTTCTTCATCTCAGTTCACCAACTTTCAGGCTGTTATGGAATCCTGCCAAAGTTTAGTGCACACTGACAGATTCAATCAATCTCAGAACTAACCTCATTTTAGCCTTATTGCTGTCTGCACCACTAGATTGATGAAATGAAAAAGAGGAAGTCTTCTATAGGCTTGCAAACGAAGGAAGATGTCCTTTATCACCTCTACTCCCGATTTTTCCGCCCTATTCTTACATAACAGCGTAAAAAAAATCTCAAGTGCGCTGCGCTTTAAAATATATTTTACAAAAATTAAAAATATATAACTGTTGCAGCTAAAAGTTTCTGCCATTGATTTGAACTAAGACTGGACAGATTTTTTTTTTTTTTAATCATCTTTACTCTCGTAGCACTTACAAGAAAGAGGAAATACTGCAAAATTACTAGTGAAAACTTGGGAGAGAAATGTAACAATACCTTCCCCGCCTCTCTGACTCAAAGATCACATCTGCTGATGCTACATCCCTGTAACAAACTTCATCCCTTCCCAACTTGTGTGAACACAACATCTATGATGATGTTCAGAAGACAAAAAATTTTCTGCTACAAGCACTCTTCAGATATTCATGCCTGCCCCTCAGGAACTACATGGTCTAGTCTCCCTTTTGGCTACAACAGCAACAGACAAAAAAAGGACATCTCATACCCTTGAATTGTGTAGCTGTAATGTAAATCTGATCTTGCTTTGAGGTCTTCAAGTGCTTGGAGGAAAAAAGGGCAAGTTTGGGGGGAAAAAAAAGGGAGCAGAATACAACCCACCAGTCCGCTCATCTCCCACAACATACAGAGACAAGTCTTAAACAGTGCCAGATAAATAATTTCTCCTTATATATAAAAGGTATCTATGCACTGAAGAAAAAATGAACCATCAAATTTGACTCTTGCTTATTGACAGACATTTATTTATCCTAATATTACTGTAACTCAGCATTGTGTGTGTTTAGGGGACAGACAGACAGCTGTCTATTAATAGCATTATAAGCACTATGAGAAAAAGACGACCATATTATTTAAATGTGATGGGTTGATTTTTATGAGCAAAAGCAGATTTACAGTAGACTGTAGTCAAGAAATGAATGGACCATATGAAGAAACAGTAATGATAGTTTTAAATTTACTTAATTTTGTCTTTAAGCTTCACAGTTTTACTTTAATAGCCAAACTGCCAAAGAGACAAAAACTTAAATGTTTAATGCTGAACTTAGTTAACCATAGTGTATCTGTCTGTATCTTTAGTAAACTATTCCTTACAACAAAGAAATTGGATGGGAAAATACAAAAAAAAAAAAAAATATTTTGCCCAGCAGCTTGTGCAAAAAGATATAATTTTCTTTTCTAGATTGAGAAATCTTCTGGCTTAACCTCCTTCTTTGCTATGAAATGTTCAGTTCACATGAGTGATCTGAACCTGAGGTTGCAAAGACTGCTCAAATCTGTGTATTCAGAGAATTTGTGCAGAATACACAGAAAGTGAGGGGTTTGACTATAGATTTGCCACCTGAAACCTAGACTGGCCAAAGAATATAATTTGTGATATTTTCCTAGGCCTTATTTCACCTGTCTGTATGTTTGTGTCCCGCTTCTTAGCAACTCCAGCTCCTACCACTTTTCTTCAACTTTAGGGATTTTTGTCCTGGTCTGGGGCTAGCTTTGCAATAATATTAATTTTTGTGGAACTCAAATCTGTTTGGGGAAAACCCCTTCTAATTCTGATCTGCCTCAATTCCCCTTTCAGTGATCAGTCAGGCCTACTTCCTTCTAGATATTTAAACACATAGCTGATGTGTAACAGCCTTACTCTCTCTGAAATAAAGAATCACAGATTTTATTACTTTTAGACTTCTGATTTTTTGGGTTGCTTTTGTGGTTGATAGACTCGGTCTCCTTCTACCATGTCCATTTAAATGTCTTTTGGGCTGAAGATCACAGTGTCTGTCCCCTTCTGCAAGGCTCTATGAATATTTTGTGTGATTTTCTTTGGCAGAGCAAAGGAGCTCTTTGTAACAGACAAATACAGAGAACACGACTCTGTGATCTATCCCACTTCAGAGTGTTGAAAATATGTAAAGTTTTAGTTCATTGTGCATATGGTTCAGCCAAAAATTCCAGGTCACACGGAGCTCTAAAATGGATAACTTGGACCAAAGCCCATGGAACCCATATTTTAACCTAAAAACACAGGCAGGAAGAGTCAAAACATAACTACCAAATATGTCCCAGCGTTTCCTGGGCCTGGGTGCTCAATGTTTACACTGCCATGAATTAGACTGGGAATTTAAACATTCCATTTTGTTAAAAGATTATAAACTAAACTAAACTAAACACTAATCTTGTCTTGTAGGGGTCAGACAGCTCACCATGCATGTAATGACATTTTACACAAACCTTTACTATCAAAATCAGTTGTGATTCCTTTCTGGGCAAGGCAGTATCCAGAGGTTACATTCTTCAGCAAAATGGGCATTAGCTTCTTTTCCCTCCATTTGCTACCTTTCTTCAATGGTGTAAAAGCAACATACTGGACAGTATAAGTTTGTTTTTGTTTTTTTTTTTGATTGAAGACTGTCTTTCGCTTACTCATTTTTAACTGTGGGCATCCATTCTTCTGACATACTTCTCATAAGAGCAGGAAAGAAAAAAAGCAATACAATTTGGAGTCATTTATTAAAGGGCAAGAGATATCATTTTTGTATTTTTTCCATCCAATTTCTTTCTGACTTTCTCTTGGGAAGATTTTAAATAGTCCCTTTTACCAGCTTCCCTATTGCTACCTCTCATTCAGTTTCTAATTTGTGAAAATAACACCTCCTATCCCAGGCATCTAGTAAAACCCTAAATCCACAGTTGATATGCCAATGTCTTTTAAGCACAGCTGTCTTCCCCCGAACTCCAGTTGAACACACACTCCTGATTTACAGTTGTCTCTTCAGGGACACTTAATAGCAAATTGACAAGCGAATTTTGTCTTGCATCAGGAGAAGTCCCTCTCAGTACTTTCTCACATACCATTTAACCACTCTAAGGTATTGTCTCAGCTGGGTCAGAGTGCTGTGAAGCATTCAGAATCCTTCCTTTCCCCTGTTTTTCCTTCCCAGTAGTAAAAAAACATCCTCACCATGTCACCACCCAGTATGTAACTTTTTCTTCACTTCCTGCTCTCTTCAGTTTTTCAGAGTCTTGCTAAAATAATTTCTTAAAACCTCAAGTTTCTTTCTCAGGTTTTCTCTCCTAGCAGTCAAAGTACTGCTTTGTCATTCAATTATCTCTCTGAAGAACTCAGATTTGAAAAAATGTTGTAGTAGAAGTAAAAGTTGATTCGTTCATCTGAGCTTCCATGCAAATAACTGATCATCAAGAGTTAAAGCCACTTTGCTGCCACGGCTCAGTTACTTTCTCTGAGACTTGCTGTGTAAAGTAAGGCAAGAGAGAAGACAGATAAGCTCTTGCATATAGTGATAGTAGAGCAATTACAGTATCAAGTGTGTTGCATGTTATGTATGTACAGAAGTACGTTTCCTCAGTTATCACAATATTCAAAATTCATTGATGTTATGTATAAAACACTGGGCAGCACTAACAAGTATTTTCTAGGAAAATGTTTACTGGAGTTTCATTTGAAAATTAATGTTATCCCCCAGGAAGGGATATCAGTATGAAAATACAAAGGTTGCAAATAAAATAAATATGCACAGGTATGATTTCCGTTCACAGTAAGGCTCCTTTATATTACGCTGGCTGTGTAAGAGCTTTAGTGCACATATGTTTTACCCAAAATATTCCTCAGCACTGAATGAGAATATCCTACACTGTAGCATAAATGAAATTTGAACACTGTATTTTATTCATTAGAAGCCAGGAATCCATGAAAAGCTAATTGCTAGAAGCAATAAATTTTCTCTCTAAGAGGGAGAGAGATTCTGCTTGACTCAAATCAATAGTCTTCCATTAGCTTCAGTTGGAGCAGACCATAAACATTTTGTGCAGCAGATTATCTTCTGGATCCATAGCACAGGCTTCTGCTGGCCTTGTCTTTCATTAGTGTCAAGAATGCAGCTGAGAGTAAATGCAAAGCCTCAGGTGAATGGTCAGTTTAGCAGGAAGTTGTGAAAACAAAATGGTCCCTATCTCAAAGCAGTAGGGTATTGGTTTGTAAATCTATCTCCCACCAGGTGATGTTCTGTCATCATGGATATCGCCTGCTGTGTCTTGTGCCCTTTGCATTGAAGTTCCCAGGCACTCATCTGCATTGCCCTCCTTTTGGTAAATTTAAAAGGTTAATTAACAAGTTCTTTTCTTTAGTACTTTATTCAGTAAAACCATTGGAATCCCCACCATGCACTCCACAAAATATTAATCTTTATACATAATCATGTTTGCATTATTGGCATAGGTTAATCTGTTGCCTTGGTGATGGAGAATCTGGGTTTTTTTGCCACAAATGTTACTCTGTTCTCCAGAGAAATAAGGTAAATGCATGATGCAAATAACCTCCTAATTCCACCTTTCATCTGAATTTACATCTTTAAAATAGAAGTAATTAGAATTGAAGTTAAAAGTATTCTGAAGATATCTACTTTTTCCTATCTGTTCATAAATAGAATATGACATTAGGATGTGAAGAACACCGGTATTAATTGAAATTAACACTGTGAATCAATATCTACTTCTTTGTATGACATCTCGCAGTTTCAGTGAGAGACCACTACTGAGCAATCAGGTTTGACTCCAAGCCCCACTCATCTTCTTCAATTTATAGCAAATATAGCAGATCTACAAAGCCAGAAGTCACAGGCAGAGTTATTTTTAGCACAGTCACATGACTGAAATTTGGAGAAAAAAATAGCACAGTTATTGAACATCCCTACTGTGAATGCATCATGGGAGAGAACCATATAACAGTTCTTTTTCTGTGACACAGTTGAGAAAATGCAGAAACCAAATTTAATCATGTCATGACCAAGCTTTAGAAAGATTTTCTGTAAATATCCTGAAATCTCATTACTTCTTTTTTTTTAATTTCAGCTATGGCAATAATATAGGAGGTACCACACTGTAGGGGAAAATTATACATCTACTTTTAAATGCAACCATCAAATTTTAATTTGCCATGATTATTTTAACACAATTTTTTAGATTACAGAAAGGTAAAAACCAGGAACACTAGACTGTCAGTATCTCAGGAAATAGATAAAAATTACAGTAGACTGATCACTGTAATACAAGTGATAAGAGGAGACAACCCCACACTCCTTTGCTTTGCAGACAGAGTGAGGTCAACACATATCAGACTCTATAAATCAAAACTACAAGCGCTTGCTGTATTTTGTGCTATATTTTTTCTTTATCACCCAAACATTAAAAGCATAGCTATTAATTTTATAAATCCAAGCCTAGGTTTGAATTCTTAAATAAGGACATGGACAGTTTTTTTCCAAAGTACTAACTCTTCAGCCCTGCAAAAATGAGCAATGCATAAGGAAAATAACTTGCATTTTTGTCCTAGATTGTCAACAGATTTGTACTGCAATGGTAATACGACAATTAACCAATTGGAAAAGGGAGGAACCAACACAGACAAACATCAGAATCAATTGTTCCATCCATTCTGGCTCTATGCCTATCAAGTTTTCAGATACAAAAAATCTTACTGCATCTTAAAGAATCAGAATCTCTAAAGATCCTCTTTTTCTCTTTTCTCTACTTGCTTGGTTGTTCTAAGCAGAGAAAAGATGGAAGTAATTCAAACTGGCAGCTGCAGGCAAATTTGGTGGTAAAAATAGGAACTAAGAGCTTGGAGCTGTTTCATAAGATCATTTCTCCAGCAGTGAGGTTTCTGTTTAGACAGAGAAAACTAGAGCTTTTAATTCTCTAGATGAGTTCTGGAAGCAATAATTCAACAAGGTTGTTCATAAAGCCTATACAAGTCCAGCACTATTACAAAATCTCTTTGTCTTGCAATGCTCAATACTTGGAAAACTTGCAAATTAATCCATTGGCTCCCAGTCCAAAGGCTGGCCATTGGTTTTCTCTTGCCCAGGAGGAGAAATTATAACAGATGAGAACTCAGTAGTGGAGCCAGCTGAAACATTCCAAAAGATTACTCACACTAATAAAAAAAAAGTTATGTTTTGTGAATGTTTTTTGATCATTTCTCATGAGCAGAAGGGGCAGAACATTGGGGATAATTCCATGACACTCATCTAACTCTGCAAAAACCACCAAGGCCCAGAAGGCATTCACTGAAATGGGCCTTTTGTACATGCCACACTAAGCACCAGACGCGGGCAACCCAAGTATGAATGCACTCCTGGGTGCACAGCAAAGTGCCCCAAGGAGAGGGGAACAGCAAAGCACAGGCACATATAGGCACAGACACAGAGATGCTGGCATTACACACAGAGCAGCTTGCAAACAGCTGGATGCTTTTGTTCTGTGTGGTACAGACACAGTTGCACGTGGGGGGCAGAGGAAATAGGAAGCCTTTGTGTCCCACTGCCCCCTCCTTACATAGGGACCAGGCTGAGCCACAGCACTCTCCACCAGCTCCCTGGCTCCTGCCCTTGAGGCAGAGGCAACAGCAGAAGAAAAGGGAAACTATTTAGAGAGAAATAGAGGGATAAGTTGACCCTTGCTTTCACCTGCCATGTGGCAGCAACACATCACAGCGGTGGCTGTGCTTCTCACAGGAGGTGAAAGCAGACTGCCTGCTTTGTCACTTAGGGAAGCACTGCCCTCCCTCAGCTCCAGGTTCAGCACAGCTGAGCTGCTTGTGAGGGTTAAGGTAGAGGGGGAATTTTTAGGTACTTCCAGCACACCGAAATCTTCAGGCAATGCAGTGAGTACATTGAGAAGCAGAATATTGAAGTCTGATACTGCAAGGGAGAGCATTTATGCTGCTGTGCTGTTTTCTTTTTAAAGAAAATGCCCAAGGAAATCACTCTCACCTTTAAATTATTACACACCTACATTTGATTATAATAAAGGCATTATTATGCTGATATAACTGTTGCCAGGGAAGTGCAATAACATGTAATTCAAAACTTGTTTTCAGTTCTGAGGAATAAAAAGCTAAAGTAAATTATGTATCTGTCACAAAATAGATAAAATAAATCTCAGTAGACAGAGCAGATGAAAATGGTGTCGATGGGCATAATCAATTCAGAGATCTGAGGAACTCTGAATACTGTCTGTTGACAAAAAAATAAGGGTAAAGTTAGAAAAAAATGGTGTGTATATCTAATGGAATTCATCCAGCCACAGGGTTTGGGAATTCACTATAGAAAAGGCACATAATTAATTATGCTTCAATCCTTGACCTATTTTATGTCAGCAAACCACTAATGCTTATGTTCATGCTAAGCCCAGAAATAAAAGTAATGCTGTGTCAGCTTTCAGGGTGAAAAACACTATTTTTTTGTTGCCTCCGTGAAAGTGTGTCTAACTACCTCCTAAGGCTAAAGCCAATAGGAAGGTTAAACTGTGATCTGTTCTTATTATTCATTACTCAGGCTTCTCTGAACTAGAAATGCATAAGGTTTACACCAAATAAATCTAACCATCTCCAGGCCTATTTGCAAAGTAATTCAGGATTTCCTCCAGTACTGCCTTAAGGTTTGCCTGGTGCAAAAGTCTTAAAGATGGAACTCCTTCTGGACAATCTGACTTAAGACCAAAGAAATGTCATTTTAGATGTTAAACCTGAAGTCATACAGCAGAGCACAAAATGGTTTAATAGGTCTTTCAGCAAGTCTTCCAGCTAGTGGAGGTAGCTAAACTCCTGAGAACCTGAGCAACACTCTAGTCCAGGCCAGCTGTGTCTCAGAACAAGGCACAGTCTATCTGCTTTTGCTCTCCTCTGTGTCATCTTGAACTAAGTATTGCAGAGTGTTTCCCCCATCTCAATAAAATAATGAGCTTTATCCATCATTCATGGATAATTCTGGTTATGAACAAACTTCATGAGAGGAATCACAGCAGACCCCCAGCCACACGTCAGAAACTGCAAGGTATTTTGTGACTTGTGAACGGTACAGTCAGCTTAGCACAAGCCTGCCTGTAACAGAAAACCAGGGGAGAAATATTTCACATTAATTCTCTAATAAAACTAGAAACTCTTGGGAATAGCAGACATTCTTTTCTTGTCCCTGATTTTATGCTAACAGTGGTATATCTATTATATTTGTAATTTGTGAACTATCTTATTCTAAATTTGCTGCAATATAATTATCATTCAGTTTTCAAGGACAGTTTGGACCCACAGTTACTACTCTTCAGCTATCTTCCTGACTAAGAAGAAGACTCTTAGTAATAAATATTTAACTATGATATGCTGTTGGAACTTTGGGGTTGTCCTGGTTTTGGCCAGGACAGGGCTAATTTTTTGCAATATCCAGGCAGTGATGTGACCAGGACCCTAATGGTATTTGATACTAAGGGACTATTTCTTGCTTCCAAGGAGAAAGGCTTTCCTTCCAGTGGGGAAAATGTCTTTCTGCAGCTGGGAGAGATGTCTGGTATTTGTTTATTGTTGTGGGGTCCAGGGTAAGCATTTTTGCATGTGTATAATTCTCTTTTTTGTATACTTTTTTTATTAACATTGTTGCTGTTACTGTCCCTTTTTTATCTTATTGCTGTGTCCAATAAATTGTTCTTATCTCAACCCATGATCTTTGCCTTTTGTGCTTCCAGTTGCAGGGAGAGGGAGAAGTGAGCATCACTGTGGTTTTAGCAGGAGCCCTAAACAGGAGAAAACCCTCGCTAAACCACATCGTGGGTACAGAGGAATGTGCCATGAGAGAAAAGACAGCTAGAATTTAAACTGTTGTAAGTTGGCTTTGTTTACCCTGAGAAGTAAATCCAGGTTAAGTAAAACATGTCAGTTATCACCACTTCCAATATCAGCCTTTAGGGTCTTTGGAGATACTACTACTAAGTCTTCTAACATTACCATTTAATGTATTGCTGTACAAATGAATCTACATTTTTCCAGATTTCTTTTTTCCTGATCACTTCCACAGTGATGTATCTCTACATATCTGTATGCAGCACAAAGCTGTAAACTTAAGAACAAATATATTTATAATAACTGAAAAAAACTCCCACATATATTTATAGAGAATTGGTGAATATCAAAAGTCAAGTCTCAGTGGATTTTCTATTTCAAAACTCTTTTAAAAACAGTTTTTCATTAAAAGAAAATATTCACCTCTTTAATAAAGATTTATTCACACAGATCGAAAGAGTTTTTCATTGTGTCAGTTGCAAATCTCACATTTAATTCAGCAGAAACCCTGCAATCTAAGCAGCAGGCTACTTTTAAAAGATGTGGGAAGAGCAATAAATTTGGAATAAAAAAATCCAAATGTTTTTAAATAAAATATGATAATGAAGTTCATTTTTAATTAAAATATTCTTCTATACTCTCATGACGGGCATCAAGTTGACAATTCACAAGAAATTAGAATATTAAATGGAAAGACAAAACAATAAGCAAAGATCTTTTTTAAGTGACTCAAAGGTACATTTTCATTTTAACACATTTCCTACTGATTTCTTGGTACACATTTCACTGAGGTGTGTAGTAAACAGACTTAAAATATGCCTAAAGCAGGAATACAGGATCTGTCACCTTAGCTAACTCTTACAAATTTAACAAAAATGTTTTTAGTTGCTACTCTGACAATCTTCACATCATTCTTAAAAGCAAAAGGAGGACACAGAGAGAGTGAGAAAGTAGGAAAGAAGAGAGGGAGCCAACAAATATTTTGAAGGGTTTTTGAGGAAAGTGCACTATGCCAGAAAATGTACTACAGAAAATAAGACAGGCACACAGATCTCTGCTGGTGTATGTGGTGAAGGCCCTCACAGGAAGACTCCCAAAGCCAAGCCTAGAAACTGCAAGTCATGGTAACATCACTTCTTTTGACTGCTACTAACATTTCTGGACTCCAGAGCTTTCACTGCAAGCCCTTATCACATGAATTTGCTTATTTTCTGGAGAAAATTGACTAAGGTTATAACATGTGCTCTTTTAAAAGCAGATCTGGCAATAGAAGTTGCTTGCTCTTCAATTTAACACAAGCTTCTCTTGTTGCCTTTCAGGCAGGAAAAAACAAAAATATAAACAAGGTAAATATGTAACCTCCAAGACCGCTTTGCCTTCCTGTCACTTTGAATTCGCAGAGTTCATGGGCTGGATGCTACAACGTTTTGAAGAGATCTAGGCCTTCAGTTGAAATAACAAATACTCCCACTCTCAAATGCTGAAATCTGAGAGTCATTCCCCATGGGAAACTCAAGTAGATAAAAACTCTCCCCAGACTCTATCTTCTAGTCATTCTTCAAAATAGGGTGCACAACCCACATTTTGAAGGTCAGGTGTTGGAATTAAAAAGAGGTCTGTATGGGCTCTGATTTATCTAAGAAAGGACAAGGTTCTAAAGTATGTTTATGCCACACACTGGATCAAGAACAGGCCATGCATTCAGTGGTAGTTAAGCATTGCTGTTCCCAGCTGTCTACGGCATTGCCCAGGGCAGAAAACAACAGCAGGAAGTGATTTGTGTCCATGCTTCCGCCACTCCTGGGCCTTTGCTTGAACCACCTGTGGAGGTGAGTTGCTCTAAAACAACAGCTAGAAACTGGAGCATGGAAAGTGTAAATACAGATTGTTTTATACTGAGTGTGTGCTCAGAACAGTAACCACCAGCACAGAGTGTCAGTTCCAAACAGTAATGCCTGAAAAGGACGCTAGTGGTGGATGTACATCAGAACCCTTTATTTTTCTAAAAGACTGGGGATTGGCTCCATTTTTTGCATTTAACTTAGGAAGAAAGGTTATTGAAATTAAGCTTTAATAAAGTCCAAGGTTAGGCAAGTATGACTAGACTAGCTACTATTTCAATAGTAATTTCTCCATAATGTTTTTCTCTGACTAAACCAAAAATCCCTACTCTGGACAAGGATTTAACTTTGATCCCTAGAGTAATTACCTTCCTCAGGATGTTCCTGTTGATCTGTTGACTCCTTTACTGATAGACCAGCAGACAGAAGACAGTCCACTTTGAATAAATGTCATTTCTCCTGCCCAACAGGGATTTCAGTATGAACTTATTCCTCACTCTCATGTTCCCACTGAAATACCACCCTTGCAACTGCTTCAAGTCAGGGCCTTCTGGGATCTGGCATTTTGGTTTGGGTTTTTTTAAAAGGATAGAGGGAAAGGGTCATCACAGCTTCTTTTCTTCAGTTTCTGGAGTCTGAAATTACCAACCAGGGTGAGGAACTAGAAGAGGAGGTCAGCAGAGAAACTTGGGAGAAGGGGTAGTGGGCATAGCAAGAACGGCAGAGGAAAGGCTCGGTCAGGAAGTCCTACTACATGAAGACTGTGAGGAGTAGGTCAAAAGAAGAAAAACTACAACAATTGTCCACTCTGAATGATCTGAATGCTCTAGGCTGAAGATATTATGTCATCATTTTCAGAGAATGACTGTAATAAATATCTTGTTGCAGAGATGCACAAAATCTGTATCACTGTTGAGCATAATTCTGCCAGACACTTTGCAGCAATTAAAACAGTAACTGTTGTTTCATAGCATCCACACAATGCAGAAGAGATCATATAAACTGATTTCACAGAAACATTTCATCTGAGTACTAGAAACATCTGATTATTGTTAAAAATGCACTATATATTTATAAGCAACATTCCAACTAAAACCAAATTACACAGAAGTGGAAGGATCAAAAATCCATTTACACAAAAGGAACAACACTAACTATAGTCAATAACTGGCTAATCATGAAGTAGATGATGTCATTAGGAATAAAGAGAGGATTAGGTACATATCATTTATTATCCCATTTACAAATAGTTTATGAATAACTAAGAAATTTTTAATAACATTCTGAGCGTGTCACAATCATTGATAATATCTACTATAGCTGGTTATAAGCAATGCATTTTTATAAATTATTTATGGATTTCTAGGACTGTGGAATTGCATTTGATTAAAATTCTGCTGGGTCTATTAATGACGTGTTGCAAATAATTTATAAAACCTTAATGCAAAGTTTTATAAATATTTATTTTGTCTTTTAAGCTACTGTCCTTATTCTTCATATTATGGTTAAATCAATATGTGAAGAAAATTAATGGAAATTACTATTGCAGAAAGCATATTTTTGCCAAACATCATTTTTCAAGAAAATACTTGTGCTTAAAGACTGAAAATCAAGATTATAATTACTTCAGATTGCAAAGTGCCTTATGCTACTAATTTACTTTATCAGGTTACTTTATGTGCCAAATTCTCTGTTTGGACACCTTCTCTGTTGGTGCACTACTGTCAGAAACAGCTATAAAATGAACCATGGCATTGAAACAGGAAAAACACCAAATCTGAAATGGTGCCATAGCAAAGCAAATTCCGGTGCCTTTAATTCATTCTCCCTTTCAGACTCAGATCTGCTTCCAGACTGCTCATTTATGATGCAAATGTGTCCTACCTTTGTAGTTTTATTGAATTTCTGACAATTGCATGCAGCCTAAAATCTGATCACTTGCTTGTACATATGTTGCAAAGGGATGATTTAAGTCACCTTGAAATTTCATCTCTGCTTCTCATAGGCCTTAATTGTATATGTGCTTGTCTTCCTCCCATGTACTATCTTCTGTGCTGAATATTTAGTTATTTTACCCTTTAAACAATGAATTGGTGACCTGCTGTAAAGAAAATAAAACTCACTGTTTAAGCATTTACTCAAAACCTGACTTGAAATAAAGGGTTTTTATTTGCTTTTCAGTATTCTGAAAAAGTTCAGCAACTAAAATATTGAGAACTTTTCTAGTCACTGTTGAGGAATGATCCTTTATTCGTGTCCCTGTCATCTTTCTTCTAATAGGGTCCCTTCATTGATATCTGTATGACCTTTTGTATTTTCACTGTCTTGGGGTATTTGAAGGGACACAGTGACTGAACTCATACTTGTGTTGGTTGTACTTTGCTGACCTCCACTATGCTGAAAATCAACAGCTTTACCAAACTCTGTTTTTCCCTCTCCCAGGAATAAAGGAACTAGGCTGATTCAAGGTATTATTAAAAAAAAAAAAAACCAAACAGGGAAGATGTGTGAATTTCTTAGCCATTTCTTTCGTTTCTATAGACTAGAGGGCTGCATCCCTCCCATATACCAGCACCAAACATCTGTCATTCAGACTACCAATACACATCTCTTCTGTGGAAAAGATTTCACAATAGGCAGGACTGGCATAGCATTTCCAAGTGAAAGGCTTTTGACGTTTCTCTAACCCAACTATTTTGGATGAAAACATAGAAAAACCTAAATCCCTCTTATCTGTCCTTAAAATGACCAGCCAAGCCATTGTGTTGCTGCGCAATCACATTTTCAGTCTAAACAAGCCATGTGCAAAGTGCTCCATCAGGAGTCTCATTCCAAAGGTACATTCTAAAGAATGTGCCCTGCCAGCCCGGTGCTGTTGGTTCTCTGGTATCAACTATTTGGCAGCTCACTGTTTGCACAGTATAGTCTGGTTTCTGCTTGGAGACAATACCTGCTGTAGTCAGACTACTTACTCTGTAAATAGAAACAAAATTCCCCAAGGGAACTGAGGCAGTGACAACACTTTGCTTCTAATTATATGGCTCAATTAACCACTTCTGACTGTTTCAGATTTGATCCAGTTTATAATAATTCCATTATTAATTCAATCTTCTCCACACAGACAGCTTACAATGCCCATGCAAAAACCTGTTGTATAAAGTGAAATAATGACTTAAGACTAATAATTGATAAGGTATCATGCAGGGTATTATCAGCTTGCAATCTGGCAGTTTCATTAATCTACATCTTACACAGACTTTTGTTACCTTTGCTTCTGGGAGTTTCCATCTAAAAACTCATTAGGCCTATGAGCATGGCATACCCAAACATTAAAGCTGATTAAATAGAATACCCTATTTTCCAGGTCTCTTTTCTTTGTATGGGAAACAACTTATTAAAGCCTATCCTGGTGAGAAACTCCATAAACATGATCCTGCTCTAGTACTAAGTCCCACATTTCTGAAGATAATCCAGCCTCTCTGAACACAGGCTCTACTGAACACAGCCCATGAGTTTTACATAAAAGCATGTTATCCTTCAAGTGGCTCAACTCTACCTCAAGCTATTTTGCTACATGTCTAGGAAAAAGTGGGCCAAGTGCTGGGACTGTGAACTGCCTGAGTAACTCTGAAAAAGAACTCAGCCATTTAGGCCATTCTAGTCAAGGCAATGACACCTATGGGAGTTTTCAAATATTCCTGGGAGTCTATTTCAGTTTTATTTCAATTAGGGATTAAAGAGGCTACTTGCATCTTTCTGCCTCTAAGTATTTTTCAAAACCGGCCACTAAGCCATGCAGCCTAAAATCCTGAATATTTTTGTCCCAGAGCCATAATTCCTCACTAAGCCTTGGACTGGTTGATCACTGTTCCCATGAGTTTTTTTACCAAATAATGACATATAGAACATAATTCAAAAAAAATCAGCTCACTTAAAGAAATATGATGTTCTCATTGCTGCACCTCAATCCTCACTTGCAATAACTTCCTACTGATATAATTGGAAGAATCTTTCTTTCCTTTATCTTGAAAAAGAGTATGAATAAAAACAGACAGGTCTTAACTTTATTTGCAAGAGATAAAAAAACTCTACAAAAAATAAAGTTGAGAACACATCTCAATCCCTCACCTCAAATTTTTATTTATGTGTTTACAAAAAATACATTGTTCTTTCTAATCTTATGAGTTATTCATTAAATACTCTGCAGGACAGTGAGATGATTAATTTTTTAAAAAATGGAGAACAACCATTTTATTTTTCCTATGTTGAAATATGTTTTGTTTATTCCATCCATTTAGCCATTTGAATACTGAAGAAGTATTCAACACAGCATAGCCAGAAGAGCCAGAATGAATTTCTGGACTTTATTTCAGGCATAAGATGAAAGTTCAATCTAGCTCAGAAGATGCATTTAGCTATTTCTGATTGTTAAACATCCGCTTGTTCCTGCCTACTAAATAATAAATTTGGTTACACCCTGCAATGGTTGAAGAAAGTCCCTCTTCATACTTCTATTGTGACATTTCACAGGATCATGGGAGCTGCATACACCCTTTTTTTTTTGTATCTTCCTATAACTAAAAATACATTAAACCAAAATAATCATTGCAGGCAGCTTTTTAAGCTATCTTGAAAATTAGTCCACTATTGAAGTTATTTTGCTTAACACAGTATTTTCACCTTTTCCTCCATCTGTTTGAACGCAATTATGTTAAAAGGTCTGTGTTACAACAAAACCATCAGAAACATTTACTTACTTGTAAGGTTATTCTGAATTTTAATGACGTTAATGTATACCTTCCATTAAACTCAGACTTTGGCATAGGCTGGACCAGTCCAGGTTCATAAGCACATGTTTTTAAAAATCAGTACATAAAACTGCCTATCCAGAGAAATTCTTTGGGTCTGAGATGGTATCCTACAGAGTTGTTCCTCCCCATGCTTCTCCCCAGGCTTGGTATCATGAGCAGATTCATTATTACAAAGAAGCCTTCAGGCAAGGATCTGGTATTCAGCTTTGAATAAAATCTAAGTTCTGCAGCAAGGCCCCAGATCTCTCATCTAAGATCAATTTCAGTAAATTACTATCCTGAAAAACAATTCACTGAGCATTCCTTATGATTTCTGCCACTGATGACAAACCCTGCATCTCTCCCGGTGTATATCAACACAGTTACACAGAAACAGAATGGCATCTCTAGAAAACAGCAAATCTTTGAGCCTTATTTTCTCTACTTTCTCTCTACTTTGAAAGGAAGAGATTTTCTGTAGTATAAAATAATGATTATTTGAACCAGGTCAGAAGACATTGAAGACAGCAGGGAGACATTTATGTTATTGAGGAAATTAACAGGGCAGCTTAGAGTTATGGGATCAAAACGCATTAAACGGCCTCCAACGTTGACCCTCAAAAATTTAAAAACTATTAAATCTCTGAATGGACACTAACCACCAAAGACATCTCCTAGTTATTATTTCAGTTATATGGTGCCAAATAAGACATTAGTAAAACATCAGTCCTCAGATGGTTCATGACTGGGGTTTTCATGGACACAGGAGGAAAAAGCATGCAAAACTGTGGACATTTTATGACGTGGATCACAGTTCTATGGAAAGGATAAGGGATGCAACATACTCCTCTGCACGACTCAGAGATAACTCCCTCCGGACTATCTTCTGTTAATGAGCCTAATCAACACTTGGCCTCATTACCCCATTGTGAGATGCTCCACACAGAGGGAGGAACCAAGCATCCATCGTGGATATAATCTGGGACTCTGAACACCAGAGACTCTCTTTCCACTGGATTTCCAGAGGACAGGAGCTACACAGCCACCACTGGACTTTCTGAGGAAGAGCAGACCCCTTCTACTACAGGATCACCACTTCAGAGGACTGCTACCACCACCCTGCCTAACAGGGACTCAGGTTGTATCTTGACTTTGTCAGTGTTTTCTTTTACTTTCTTTTCCTTTTCTTTAATTTCCATTTAATTGTTATTCTGACTTGGTGCCTCCCACTGGTTTATTTTCAAACTAGCACACTGCCTTACCAAAGCAAAGGCCTTAGCTTTGAAAAACACATTTGAAAAATTCAAAACAGACTTAAGTCATGTTTAAATAACTAAATTCTATTACTTTTATCTATTCAGCAAAACATTACCCTGAAGAATATTGATTCTTGTTAGGAATTGTTGCATTGTGAGAGTTTGTGCCACCTGTTTAGCACAGAAGGGGAATTGTGAGCAAGCAAGTTAACAAACCTGTTTTTTCTAAAAATATATGCAGGTAGATGGTTATTAACTTCTTTTTTTATGTTATTTTAATTCAGTTTTATTGTCAAACTATTCATGTCACTAATGTCCCTAACAGGAATAATTCTATTACTGGGTCATGACTAATTTGCAAACCCAGGAAGAAAAAAAGTCACCTTTTAAATCAAAATCATAAATGCTAAATGTGAAGACATTTAAAAACATTTTAAGAAATATTTATCAGAAAATCAAGGCTCCAAAAAATCATTAATTGTGGAAGAAATGAGCAAATCAATATGCCAAAGTTTGAGTAGAAGTTAAGGTCTATAGTGCAGAGAAGTCCAGCAAGACCAGGTTTTAGCCCCCTGTCATGAGGCAACAGGTTGAATCAGTCCTTAAAGTCATACAAAAAGTGAGAAGACATTACCTGGGAATCAGAAGGGGGAGCCATGGTTTGATCCCAAGTCATATTGATATTATTTAACAGCATTTTTTTCCCTCATAAAGCATCAACTGAAAAATTGTTAACAAAATATCTGTGTCAAAAATGAAACACTGATTCTTGTCAATAAATTAGAATGTTGCCCAAGCATGGCCTACACTGCCTATTTAACCTGTGTATAACACTGTCATTTCTTTTCCACCCACATTCATGCTTTGGTCTATCAACTTCTTTTTCTCATTGTGTTTGACAATGATCTTAAAAGGACTACAGTTTCTCAACAATATGTATGAAGGGATTTGACCTCCTGGGAAAGGACATGGCAAAATAAACAAAAGAAAGCAGAAATGGGACTTCTAAATTATTAACATTCAAGCACAATTCAGCCCCCAGTAATGTCCATAAAGTACCACAGAGAGTTACATCCAGAAAGGAATGAAATTAAAGTAATGGTTTTCTAACTCTGATAAAAGATTAAAAGATGTTAATCAGGACAGGTTGCTCAAAACGCACAAGCTTAGTTTCAGAGGCTACAGACAGAAATTCTGCAGGTATAGGGAGATATAGTACTTTAGAGGCATTGAAATACTTGGTTATGGTTTTCTATTCCCTTGCTCTTTTGATATCTCATTAGCAATGCTGAATAACTATCAGACTATGTGCAAGCCTCTCCTGTATGCTCTCTTGCTATTTCATTAAAGTAATTTTGTATAGGTTTCCTAATTTCCATAGTAAATTAAAACTATTTTTTAAGCAAGCTTTTTTTATGAGGACTGAAGTTAAATTTTGATGCTTAAGTTACCACACCTGCAATCTCATCTATTAAAGACAAGCAAGATAGTTTGATTTATTCAATCAGTCCACCTTTGATAGTACAGTTTAATTTGAACTCTACTTCCAAAGTCTCCTTTTGAACAAGCCCCCAGCAGAAAAAATAACCGAGTTCGTCAGAAACGGAATATTTTTCAAGTTACAGCTCAGCATCTAAACAGGGGAGAATTAATAAGCCAAAAATAACGTTAAGAAAACAAATTATTTTCATAAACCTTTAAGGGGCAAAACTCATCCTAAAAGGATCCATCTTGTATAGTAACAGAACCCCGTATGAACATCATATGTGTACAGATACAGCTGTTCACAGTTCAAGAAAAACATAGGAAATTATGTTAGATCTAATTTGAAGCAGTGCAGAAGGTCAAACAGAGAACAAAAATTCATCTTCCATGCTAGAGGCAGGACTTAAAGAAGATAAAGGCACTATTAAATTCTCTATGCTCAACACAGACCTGATTTCTTCCCAGGATTGGTTGTCATCATGAAATCTGAAAATCAAGGCAGATCTTGAACAGGTTTGATAGCACTAAATTCTCAAGGACCCTTCACTCCAACACAGACTAGGTCAGATTAAGTCAAACCAAACTTGTGTTGTCAAAGCTGGAGTTCAAAGGACACTGATCCTAGAAGTGTAAGACATATATAAGCTGTTCATGTGAATTCAGGCAGCGATGGCTGCACACCCTATCAGAAGCCTTCTTGTGAAGCCTCCAGTTGGTTCTCTGCTTCTACTCACTAGCTGGGGATAGGGGAGGCATGTTCTGAAGGTCAAATACATTATATGAAAGATCAGACTAGGAGAAGGGAGGAGGAACACTAGCACTACTACATCCATTAAAAGCTAACAAAATCTGCTGAAGGCTTTTGTCGGGAGATAGGAGTGGGCATTCTCTTCAGGGCTCTAACAAAGACCTAAAGGCTCTTTGGCTGATCTGTGGTATGGTTTTCACTAGCAACAAATTATCAGGCTATACAAGGGGTTGCAAGGATATTACTCAGTCCTATTTGCTATAATATGTGCAGAAAATAGATGATATGTTTTAAATAGAAAATTACTAGGTTTTTATGATTTTTAGGGTTTTTGTATTATGGTGTTCACTACAATGCCTGAATGCTTGAGAAAAGAAGAATTTACCTTCACATTTCTACTTCCAGGAAAAGCGATGAAGTTTTAAAGACAGCAAGGCTTAACCAGTTTAGAGGTTGGCAGGAAAACCTTTACAGGAGCACTACCTTGAGAAAAGTAGTATCTGTTTCTTCAGGACCCTTATCATTCTTACAGCTATTTCTGTACCCGAGTTTCAGTTTCCAATGGATCCAGTAGCAGCTGTGTATGTTTAGAACTTTCTTTGAAACTCTGGCTTATAGTAAACAGCAATAAGTTCAACTTGTCACAACCAAGAGAATTTTTTTACATAGCACCCAACTGCTTTATTCTAGCAATATTTTTTTTATCCCTGTGAGCCCTTCCCTCATTGAATGTAAGCCCTTCCCTCCATGTTTGATGTAAGCAACACTTGAATTTCTGCAGCAATAAATGAAGCCTAGTCCATACTCAAAGATGATAAATCATAAATTATAATTTTAAATACCAATTAAATTCTTATTCCTTTATATGATTTCTAATTTATAAGAGGTAAAGTATATTTAGTCTGCAGCAAATATCCTTCCATAGAGCCATCCATACAGCTGACTGAAAGAGGCAGAGCCTAACAGAAAAAAAGTGTCATCACATTGTTAAAAGATAGATGATATCACAGAGTTGCAGAACGGTCAGGTTGGAAGGGACCACAATGGGTCGTCTGGTCCAGCCTCACTGCTTGAGCAGGGTCATCCTAGAGCACACGGTACAGGATTGTGTCCAGCTGGTTCGTAAATATCTCCAGCGAGGGGGACCCCACAACCCCTATGGGCAATCTGCTCCAGTGCACAGGCACGCACACAGTAAAGTTCTTCCTCATGTTCAGGCGGAACTACCTGCAAATCAATTTCTACCCATTGCCTCCTGTCCTGTTGCTTGGCACTACTGAGAAGAGCCTGGCAGCATCCTCTTACCATCCTCCCTTCTGATACTGACAGACATTGATGACATCCTGTCTTAGTCTTCTTCTGACTGAACAGGCCCAGCTCTCCCATCCTTTCCTCTTATAAGAGGTGCTCCAGTACCTTAATCATCTTTATTACCTTCTGCTGGACCCACTCCAAGAGCTCCATGTCTCTGCTGCCATCTCTACTGTGAAGTTAGAAAGAGACCACATTTTATATATAGCAGGGATTCATCCAAACTCTTACAAATAGGAAACAGCATTTCAGCAAATCATCTTTCTTTCTGAATATACTTCAATATTCTCTGTCACTATTGCACTAGAAATATTTTAAATGTAAGCCCATTTCTCACACCTTTCTTTCAATGTCTACTGATACATCCCTTCATTTTTATCTTTCCATGCATTTAAAATAGGTTATCTGCACAGGACTCATGTTAGAGATATATATTTGTTAGTAAATAAATTAAAGCCATCTTTTTCCGGCAGTCAAGTGTCTGCAGTCAAGCAGTCGAGGCACTAGAGTTTTTACCCCATTATGACTTTAGAACTGTATCACAGGGCAGAAAATAGTTTCACCATGCTTCCTGGGATCAGTGATTTTTTTTAAATGTTTGGTTTTAACAAATAAAATTGAATGCTTTTCTTATTTAGTTACATTGTAGTTCTCATTCAAACCCCAGAAGAATCCTTGCTTCCCAGTGATTTTGATAGCAGTCACAGAAAATGAGGACAACAGGATTCAGTATTTCATCACAATTCCGAAACTGGCGGGCATCCAATGAAATTTCCGGGTCTCAAATATAAAACCACATTACATAATAAACTGTCCAAGTCATTGACACAGTAAGCTGTTCAAGCCAAAAGGTTGAACATGCTCAAAAAAGAACTAGACAAAAATCACAGAAGACAGGTCCACTAGAGGCTTTTAAACGCAGTGGACAAATAACAGCCCCTGGCTCAGAAAGTTTGCCCTGTTAAATGCCTTAAACTGGGAGGTTTCAAAGGAGCATTGTTCTGCACCTACCGTGATTCTCGTTCTCCCTCTAAGCACCATGTATGACCTACCATCAGAGTAGGAAACAGCAAGCTAAACAGACCTTTGGTCTCAGTCTGTATGACATGGCTTTGGAACAACAAATCTTTAAAAATGAGTGCAGTATCTTCTCCTCCAGTGTCATATTTTAGAGGCTTTTTAAATCTTTAGGTCATGATTGAGGGTAATAATAAGAAGAAAATCAAGAAAAGAAGGAGTAGGTTTAAGCAGTAAATATGTATTATTTAAAATTGAATATATTGTCATCTCTTGGAAAAATTCCAGATTAAATGACAAACATGGGAATGTAAAGACAGATCATGTCAATGTTAGATATGAATAAAACTGTCAATTATCATTACACCTGTAACAGATGGTGAGACTCTTAATCATTTTGTAGCAATAGTGAATTTACTGCCCAGAGCAAAAGGTGATGTTCCAATTAGGCTTGTGCTCTGGTAATAAGAATGATCTCAATGATTTTAGTTTTGAGGATCCCAAAGCCCTTTGAATATGTTTTCTTCTCAAGTTCTTCCTGCAGGATGTTTGAATAGCTGTTTATTTGTTTTAGAACAAGAGACAAAAATGCTAAGAGGTGTGACAACACTTACAGAAGTTTATTCTTTATGAAGCAAAGTCCACACTCACAGAATCACAGAATCAATGAAAAACAGAATGGGTCAGGTTGGAAGGGACCAGTGAACCTTCTGATCCTACCTCCCTGCTCAAGCAGGGTCATCTTAATGCACATTGCATGGAATTGTATCCAGACAGTTCTTGAATATCTCCATTATGGGAGTCGCTACAACCTCTCTGAGCAATCTGTTTCAGTGGTCACTCACCCTCACAGTAAAGAAGTTCTTGCTTGTGTTCAGGTGGAACTTCCTGTGCATCAGTTTCTGCCTGTCCTATTGCTCAGCATCACCAAGAGGAGCCTGACTCCATCTCTTGGCACTGTCCCTTTAGATATTTAAACACATTAGTAAGGTCATCTCTCAGTCTCCTCTTCTAGAGGTTGAACAGGCCCAGCTCCCTCAGCCTTTCCTCATAAGAGAGATTTCTAGACCCCTGACCAAACCAGTAGATCTCCATTGGACCTGCTCCATCAGCCCCATGTCTCTCTTGTATTGAGGAGCCCAGAACTGGACACTGCTCCACATGGCCTCAGCAGGGCTGAGTAGAGGGGCAGGATCACTTCCCTCAACCTGCTGGCAATGCTTTTCCTAATGCACCCCAGGATTCCATCGGCCTTCTTGGCCATAAGGACACACTGCTGGCTCATGGACAGTTTGTTTTCCACCAGGACCCCCAGGTCTTTCTCCACAGAGCTGCTTTCTGCCAGGTCAGCTCCCAGGCTGCACCAGTGCCCGGGGTTTTCCCTCCCCAGGTGCAGGACCCTGCATTTGCCATCATTAAATTTCAGAAAGTTCTTCTCTGCCCAAAAGATTCGTAAGACAAAGCTTCATTTCCAGGCCTTATCCAACTGAAAAGACTGAAACTGTTTACATGAGAAGATTACCTGATTATACATGTCAAAAACTCTCACACCTTCTAAAATCATTGCAATTCATAAAGCACAGTCCAGATTGTCAGATGGTATAGATTTGACAAATCCATTGAAATCGGGTAGAACTTAGACAAATACAAATATAGAGGACGTCCAAATTTGCATATGATGGAGTTATGGAAAAAACGCAAGTTACACTGCCATTTTCTGTTTCTGCCTCTCATCAATACTTACACTATCATGGGCATTTGAGGCTCTAGGAATTGTGGCAGCTTTCCTTTCATTACATATTAAAACATAACATGAATGGTGATATTTCTACCTACTTCTGGCATACTTCTGTCTGGATAAAATAAAAGTAAAGCTAATGCCAGCAATAAAATAAATGACCATGCACGCTTTTAAAATCATGTGTGATCCTCAGGCCCTGATCTTTTGTCTCTCTTAACCAAAGGTCAAAGTTTTCAATAGCAGCTCTTGAGCATCTTGATCTGTAACAACCCACAGCTCTACCCACAGGAGCAAGTGCATTGTCATGCTCCCACTTGTTTGAACCCAGAAGAGGTGCCAGGAATGTCACTGGCACTTTGGGTCAATCATGGCAAGACCCGGCAGCCAGGACTTGTCCCTTCTCCCCAGACAGGAGCAGGAAAGCCAGAGGGCACCAGGGCAGCCCCAGCCCCAGGAACCTCCATGGGGATTGGGATGTGCTGAGACCAGGCTGGGGTGTAGGGCTGCAGCTTGCCCCATCTTGATGGGTTCCATGGCCAGGCAGGGCAGGGCTCTGAGGGGCTGGAGACTGGCCCAGCTCTGAGGTCACAGGGGCAGGAGCTGCTGGCCACAGGGGTCTGAAATAGGGTCCTGAATCATGGGGTATGTGGAGGGAAAGAGCCAGGTGGGGCTAGACAGGGACAGGCAAGACAAACCGTGCCCTGTTAAAGGAGTGTTCTTGTTTAGATGCTTGAGGCAAGCATCCCACCCCCTTTCTCATACAGCACGTGTGCTGTCTGCACACTGCCTTTCTCATAGAGCAGCCTGACCTTAAAAATTATCATCTTAGTAGCAAGAGAACTGACCTCATCAGGAATAGAGTACATTAGTGAAGCATGACTGTCTCATGTAAACCATTGGTCATTTCACTTGCTGCCTATTCTTGAGAGTAATGCTGCATATAATATTCATGAAACTTCAGTTGCAGAGATTTCTAAAAATAAAGTATTTTTCAAAAAATCATTCTCAGTCCTCCTCTGCAATTTCACTAGTTAAAGTCCCACCAGTCAGGTGACAGCTTTCAGGTCCCAACTGAGCAATTTAGTGTAAGTGTCATATAAAATACTGGTATAATTCCAGGCAGCCATTTCATTTAACGATATTTTCTATATCACTGCGGTAGCCTTCAGGCCTCATTTTTCCATGTGTCTGGCAACTTTGAGCTTCCGGGCCTTGTTCAGGGATTTTTTTTTTTTTTTCCCAGAATAACAGCCCATGGCTATGATCTAAGGCCTCTAGTTCTCTTTTCATCCCACACTGTTGTCTCTAGAAATCTTCTACTCACCAGAATATCGCTACAAATTCTAGTTTCTGTCCCAGTGCAGCTTGAGTGCCTCTGATCTCTGCCTCCTTGCTCACAGTTCCCATAAAGGACAGATTTTTCCAGCTTGTGCTCATCCTACATACATAAAATGCCGTCCAGCACATTATCTTATTCCACTTATTCCAAGAGTGGTCAAATATGGATGCCTGAAAAAGAGTGAAGAAACAGGGCAGACATGTAGCAATGCCCTAAATATTTACCAAGCTACTAACAATTTTCAGACTTCTGAGCCAAAGCAGTTTTCTGTGTGTAAGATCCCACAGTGTACTTCTCTTCCACAAAATACAGGTTTCCACATTTTGATCCTACATGCAGGTTTGTCATGCGCATAATCCCACAGCACAGGTTACACAGTTTTATTATATATTTTCTAATGCACTGTTGTGCCAGTCTGGGCAAATTTGGAAATATATCCTCTGAGAGAAGGCAGGTTACAACCACCCCTCCCCCCACCAGGTTTGGGAAAAAATGAATTTTCCTCAAAAGAAAGTGAAAGAGATAAAAACTATTTATTTAACAAACACACGGGAAAAGGATAATAATGCTAAATAATAAAACCTCTCGCTGTGGAGAGAAACACGGGAAAATTTCAGAGTCCTTCTGCAGATCTCTCTCCCCCTCCTTGGAGCTGGGACAGGGTGGTGGGCCCACCTCCAGGGCCAAGGCCTCGGTGGAAAGTCCTCCCAATGTATTCTGATGTTGAAACTGTCCAGCAGAGTAGAAGAGAAAAATCAGAGTCCCAGGAAAACAAAGTTCAACTCTCCGGAGGAAAAGGAGCTGAAAAGAAACTGGCCAAAAGCTGACTGAGAAACCAAGCCGGGTGCTTCCTCCTGCTCCTGCCACTGCTGTTAGAAGCAAGAGGAGCCTTATCTGTGTCCTTGAAACATGAAAACAAACTGCAAACTGCTTTGAAGAGTTTGCTCGGTCTCTTCTCTCCCCCATCTCAGGCTCAGTTTAAAGGCATAGAAAGGTACAAAATTAATTTCTGGGCATAGAACAGTGATATGGGATACACATCATAAAGTCACCCCAAGACAACTGTTTTCTTTTTTGTTGGGTTTGATCTTGCCACATGATAATCTAATGCCACTCTGTTTGTGTACTGGAAAAGGAAGCAAATAGTTTTCCATGTTTACTCTCTGCTCTGGGTTATCATGTATAATCAGACACTGGTCCTTGACACATTCACGCTGAAGTTGGCTGGGGTACTCTTACACTTTACTGCAGTAGCATCTGCACTGGTAACGCAGTTGTAACAAAGTGGCCTGCAACTCCTAGATTAGCTGTATTGACTGAAAACAGATCTCTGGAATGCATTAAATTGGCTTTGGACATCCTCTTTGAAATGCTTGCAGTTTTCCAGAGTTGATGCCTGTAATAAAAGACAAAGACAATTTAGTCTGCCTTGTTCTACTCAGTGTTTAATCTTATCTACCTTTCCCTTTTCTTCTTTCTTGGGCAGTAGGTGGGAGGACATCATCACAAGCCAGTGTCAATAGGATGTTAGAGGTTAGTGAGATAGATATGGATCAATAAAACCTGGAGTGATGTTGGAACCCTGGGTTCTGAGAATTTCAGCCTGTCAGTGCTGACAGGCAGTGATCCTCAGAAGTACACTGTCTTCAACCCAAAACCTTGAGAAAAGCTCCCTAAATTGTGTGATAACACTGAGGTTGTTGCTGTCTAGTTAAAACTTATATCACTGGGAGGAATATCTAGAGATGTAGAAAATTAAGTTTAGGGGATATAGGTAATAATAGGTTACAATATGGAGGAATTTGGGTGTGGATCTTCTTCTTCTTCTTCCTTTCTCCTTTCTCCTTCTTCTTCACAAATCTAGGGGTTATGCCATTGGGTCAAAAGTCCCACACTGTGGGACATGAAAGGTTGGTAACTGGATTATAAATAAAAACAAGTTACTTGGTATTTCATAATTGGTTAATTTAGACTTTTTAAAGCCTTGGAAGTTAGAACTCAAGGCCATTTTCCATCCTGTTACCTTGGAGGCACATCCCATGCACCTGTATTACTGATGAGATATAATAAACAACTAAGTCCGAACAAGAATTCTCAGTCTCCTGCATTTTAATTCAAACTCTGAGTAAAAGGACTCACACAACAGCAAAAAGAGAAAAACAAAAAATGGGAAAATTGATAGAATGTAGTGAACAAAATACCTAATATGAGGCAGCAGAATGGTTGCCTTACCCTTCCCATGAGTATCCATGAGGGAACCATCCATGACTGGTGCCTGGATCACTGTTACACTGTACCCTCTGATCACTACTCACTCAGTTATCTGCCCTTGCATGAGAGCTGCTCTTGTCTCAGCAATGAGCCCAACAATTGGGGGGGTGCATCCTGCAGCAAGGGGGCCAGCGTAATGCAATGAAGACAGAGAGCGGCGCAATGGATGCATAAAAGAGGTAAGGCTGAAAGAACTCCTTGCAGCAGCCCACTTAAATAGAAAAATTGCTCACCTGCAGAGAGCCAGCAGTAGACAAAATTTCTGGATGGGAAGCCTATTTTCTCTTTCCTGCAGAACAGACCATATCCTCTCATCTTATTCCTCTCTTTAATAACATGATATAAGCTTTGCCACACTTCTCTCTCAAAATTTTGCTGACTGATTTTTTTCCATACTCTTCAATTTTTCTCTCTTTACAGAGCATAACAAAGTAACATTGACGTGTTTTAGGACCGTTTATCTGTCAATCAGTCAACTCCTGTTTAACAGATCTGATGATTACATGCAATCATTTCAGAGCAGTGTAGTGCTAAATCAGACCTTCCCAATAGAAACTGAGGTTCCCAGTGAAGCACCGTACTTTCATTCTGCCCTCAGAACACCGTGGTACCTGAGGTAAGACATGAGATCTGCAAGCTTCTCATAGATACCATCCAACCACTTTATTTAAAATGTAATTAAAGGATATCACATGCCAGATATTGTACATGAAACTGATCTTGGGCATTTAGAGACAACTAGCAAGTGTCAAACAATTCACATATGATCATCAGACCTTTGTCTGATGGGAATTTTACAAAGAGCATTTCTATAGCTATCCAGCTCACAACAGAGAGACTTTCTTTGGACGTAATGGACATAAATCTACCTCTCAAAATAAAGAACAGTTAAAAAGTGCCTTATTCAGATAAGACTGTTACAAACCATCATGAAACATTTCAGAGAGGCGAGTTCCTAAACTAGTGGATGGACCTAAGGTAACCTGAAGTAACAAAACATACCCTAATGTTTCAGTACCCTAATGTTTCAGAAATCATGCCTTAGGATAGAAGAGACTTGCTTGAGAGTTCCTACACAAATTACTGTTGTCAGTTCAAGCTAATGCTAATGTTACTCATGTCTCTAGAAAGCCAAAGAATCTTTTTTCCATTTGGATGTGTAGGAGACTTTGGACAACAACCTTTGAATGCTCTATGCCTCGTGTTTACTAAATGAGAGAGTTTACAGTTGCCTGGGTTCCTTCATGTGAAGTTGTCATGAATTAACTGTACCTGAACACTAAGGCCCCAGACAGATGGGATGGGGGAGAGAATAGGAAAAGGAAAGGTGAAAAAACTCATGGGTTGAGCTAGAGAAAGTTTAATAGAGAAAGCAGAAACGTGCACTTAAGCAAAGCAAAACTGGGAATTGATTCACCACTTCCCATGGGCAGGCAAGTATTCAGCCTTTCCCAGGAAAGCAGGGCTTCATCACACATAAAGGTGACTTGGGAAGACAAATGCCTTCACTCCAAACATCCTCCCTTCCCTTCTTCCACCACACCTTTACACTGAGCATGATGCCATGCAGTATGGAATATCCCTTGGATCATATTCTGCTCCCTTCCAATTTCTTGTGCATCCCCAGCCTCCTCACTGGTGGGGTGAGGAGCAGAAAAGGCCTTGGCTCTGTGTAAACACTTCTCAGCAATAACAAAAACATCCCTATATCATCAGTGTTTCTTTCAGCACAATACCAAAGCACAGCCCCATACCAGCTACTGTAAAGAAAATTAACTCTGCCCCATTGAAAACCAGCACAGAAGCTGTGACATGTGAAACATAATTTCTCACTGCTTCTGTTGACTCTAGTACAGAAAGGCCCAGCCTTTATGAACCAACACACATAAGATATCTAAATAGATCAAACAGCATAAAATCATAGTGCCTGTTGGCAAAGCTCCAGAAAGCTCACAGTTCATTTCCAAGCTGACTGAACCTAATTAAAGCATATCTCAAGATATAAAATTAGTAGGGATATGTCAGAAAGTAAGCATAAGCAAAGAGATTCATAAAGAAGTCAGTGATAATTGGAATTTTAAATGGTGACACTCGCTTGCAATGTCAGCATAGTAACCATTCCTATGGAGATTAAGAATTCACTGAAAATTAATGTAGAGCCTTTCACAGGCTAAGCAATGAAAGATTTGAGCAGATGGAGACCCCTTTGCCTTAGGGGCAAAATTAATATTCTCTAAATGCATGTACTTCCCAGAATGCGGCATGCCCTAAGAGATCTCCTAGTTATTATTCTGCCATTTAACTTCAGGAAAAAATAACGTATTCTGAAACAGTTTTAGGTAGCAAAGAAGAGAAAAACAGTGAGGTAGGATGCTGCATAAAGTGTGTCTTCTAGCCATGGTGAAGATTTCCACTTCTGAAAATATTATTTCAGCTTAAATCCACTCAAAAGGTCTGTGTCTCTGGCATGACAAAGCAAACTGATCTCAGGGAATCCATTTTCCGTCCTGCACCATCATATGACTTGCATGGACAATGGCAGAGTTCTTCACAGTAATTATATGAATAATATCACCAGTATAATCACAGTTCCATAATTTTAGTCCCTTAGTACAGAGGTTTTCCAGGATGGCACTGCAGTGCAGTTCAAAAATTTTCAAGGGAATTAAATCTTCATTGAACTCTCTTTTTTTTTCATTGAAGAGTTCCTAAATATCTAAGATAAATGAATTAATTAATTTGGTAGTGAGGATATTTTTGCCACACATATACATAGCAGAGGTGAAGTGGCCCAGAGACCCATTCCTACTGCAGGAGCTCCAAGTGCTGTTACAAGGTGTTCCTGACGCCCCACCCGCCCTGCTCGGTAGAGAATGGAGCCATCCAGAAACACAGAAAGAGTCAGGTTGGAAGGGATCACAGTGATTCATCTGGTCCTACCTCTCTGTTCAAGCAGAGTCATCTTAAAGCACATTGCACAGGATTGCATCCAGACAGTGCTTGAGTATCTCCAGTTAGGGAGACACCACAATCTCTCTGGGCAATCTGTTCCAGTGCATGGTCACCCACACAGTAAAGAAGTTCTTCCTTGTGTTCAGGTGGAACTTCCTTGTATACCATGCCTTGTATTCTACTAACCCAGGACAATGAAAAACATATATCTTTTTAACAAATGTCAATAATCTTTTATCTGTAAATAGTCAATTCACCATAGAATATATAGGTAGCATGAGAATCTCACACCAAAACTGTGCTTTCCTCTCATTTTTTAATTATCTATGGCTTTCTTTAAAAGTTGGGATATATATATATTTTTTGTGTATATATAACGCTGCTCAATGCTCGTATGCACGAGCTCTGGTGTGCCCCAGGTCAGAGCGAGTCCAGCTGCGTTACTTCTGTGCATCGCAGAAGCGATTTCGGCATCAGGAAGGAGCTGCTGGGCGCACTCGCTGGCTTCTTTGCAGAGGGAACACGGCAGGAACCGATGGTACCGGCTCATGTTAGCTCGGAGGTAAAGGAAGAGAGAGGATGTTCTGGTCTGGCTTCTAACAGGTTTATTGTCAGAAGTTTAGCAACCAGAACATGGCGATGATCTTAATCTGGGATCTCCCGAGAGGCTTTTCCCTCAGTTTTATAGGGGGTGTCATAGGTTAGCAAGCATAGTCCCGGAAGGGATATCCTTGCTAAGGGGTGCTTACAGCTTCCTCTGGGACCTGATAGAACCTATCAGCTGGCCAGTTTGAATATGGACAATTCTTTAAGCCACTTAAAGTTGTGACCGCCTCTGTGATCCACACTTAAGAATAGACAAACTCCCACCTCAGCTCTCTCTCATTTCCGGCGCTGGCACAGGTGGCTGCAGGCCCCGTGCAGGGCCCAGCGGGCCTGGCCAGGCCCTGCTTGGGCCAGGCCGGGCCGGGCCACGGCCAGCCTGGAGCCATGGGCCTGTTCCAGCCATGGAACCCCCCCCCCCCCACTGCCTTGCCGTGGGCAGCCAGAGCGGCTCGGCTCTCCCCCCTCTCCACTGCGGCCGAGATTCAGCAAAGCGGCACCTCTGTCCGGCAGAGGTCAGGGGACCAACAGCGATAAGCCACATTCCAGCTGTAAGGCCGAGGTGAGATTGACCCTTTTATTGCTGTGAAGAGCTGAAAACCTGAGGGAAGAGAGAGAGGAGATGCTTAAAGCTGAAAGTCTGTTGTGAAGCTATGATATATCAGAGTATCCTGTTGTAATTTCATGAAGATATGGGGGGTGGAGTGTTCAACTCATAAGCAGAAGCACCTGCGCTGAGATAGGCAGATGCTGACGCAGCTGTAATTTCATGAGAAGTTTGGACAGAGAGAGATGAACCAGATGAACCAGATGAGGACTTTTGCTCCAAAGAGGAAAGGAGAAAAACCTCAATTCCTAGAGATGCTTCCAGAGATAGTTTTAAAGATGAAGATGACCCTTTGCTCCCAGGGAAGGAGAAGGGCCTCTGTTTTTCTTTGTTTCTGAACAGCTCAACCTTAAAATTGTACCCCAGAAAACTTTCAAGAGTGGACCCTCGAAAGCAGTTGCGGGAAAAGCTGCAAGTCGGGGGAAGGGACTCACATCGCAAGCAGAGAGACTCCTCTTCCTAAATGGACTGAACAATATTTGGAAGTGGGTGGCTGTCTCGGTGTGATACTGTTTTCATAGCATGAGCAAAAAGAGACTTCTCTTTCTAAATGGACTGAACCAGGTTATTATGGAAGTGGTAAACAGACTGAACATCTTAAGGGTTGTCTTTACATTGTCAGTGGGAGACGGGAGGAAGGTGGGGGGAGGAGGAGAGTTCTAAAGGTGGTATAATTTTTTTTTTCTTTTCTTTTCTTCTTTTAGGTCTGTTAATAAACTTCTTTATATTCATTTAAGTTGGTGCCTGCTTTGCATTTCTCCTAATTCTTATCTCACAGAAGATAAACAGTAATGAGTATTTTAGACCAAACCACTACAGGGGGTTTGAAAACCGCAGGGAGAGGGGAAACAACCAATGAGTTACAAGGCAGGGGGAGGATACAATTCAACAAGAACCAATGGGGGACACCAGGAGCTGGGAGATACAACAAAGAACCAATGAACAACCAAGTAAGAAGGAATTTTGCCGAACGGGGGAGGCTGCTTGGACCCGGGTGCAGCCCGGGGGGAATGCAACTTAGGCTTCTGAGCTGCCCCTCAACCCACCCTCTGAGTCTGTGTCTTCAGGAAACTTGATCCACAGGAGGGGCTGGGATTGATTGGCATCTCGCTGCCCCAGCCCCGCAGTGGGCTGGGTCATAGCATTTATGTATATATATATATATAAATTTTTTAATCGTATAACAGAACAAATTAATATCAACTTTTAACCTGCCATATATTTAAAGTAACCCCCCATCTGGAACATATTACAGTAGGAGGAGGAAAATCACCTGCAACAATTATCTTGATAAAGACACATGCTGCTGAATAACAGCAATATTTGCATATCACAGATATTCCTCTGTTCTTTTTAAATTATTGCACCATAGACATAAAATTCTAAGATTTCTTCATCTTGTTACATCATCATAGTGAATATTTTATAACTACAGTGTTGAGAGAAATTGCTGAAGTCCTCTTCCTCAGTGGAGGAGTACCACTTTAAATTAGAAAGGAATTAAGAGGCTCAGAGCTAGTGGGTTTAGGTTCTACAGTCACTTTGTTTCTGCTATACACAGGAATGGCTGAATATTTTGTAGCTATTTTAGATACTGAGTAACAAATAGTTGTTTGGTTTATAAAAACTTCCCGGAACATGCTTAGCTGGTAGATTAAATTGTTTGAGGTTTTCAGTGTATTTTATGCATGAAGTAGAGCATAAGTTACAAGAAACCTGTAAGAAAAAAACTTGCTAAGGCATATCTTGTTGCACAGCCAACATTTTGAAAAGTTTTCCAGGTTTGAAATATACTTGGTCTTAGGTGCCATCACATGCATCTCAGGGTTTGATGATAGTTGATGTTCAAGGGAGTACTAATTGCATGTTTGCAGCCCTTAAAATTACAATATAATAATAATAAAAAAATTACTGGTATTTTTCTGCTGCTCAGGAGTAAATCTAAAATTCCAGGATGTGCCACGTTCTGGGATGAGTAGAAGTGACTGCGTTAAGCTGTAGTTAACTGAGTTTCCTTTCTCAAACTGTGCCAGATCAATAAGGCATCTAAACACGGATTAACTCTTCCTGGCTCTCTCTGCATTAGCATATACTGCAGGCTAATAGGAGTCTTCCTATCTATTTCAAAGTAGCAGGACTTTAAACATGTTTTAATAGACAAAAAAATTATGCAAAGGAACTACCTGGACATGTTTTAAATTTTACTTTCAAAAAAATATCCTGAAGAACAGAAAACACTAATTGATTAATACAAAGCTTTATATGCAGTTATGATTAACATCTCAATTAACAGACCAAAACGCATACTAAAGCTCCTTTTTTTTTTTTCTGCAGCAGAAGGCTTTCATCCTCTGCACCAGATAAAACACTTCATTCTGGCCCTGTGAGAGTTGGAGGGAGATCTGTTACCCAAATGGAAGGTCAGAATGTGAACTATGGGTGTATTTTCCATGAATTATTGACTGAGATTTTTTTTCCAGTAATAGGATAAACGCCTTCAGAAAAAAAAGACCTAACACAGAAAGAAGTTTTAAGCTTTATTTTCTCTGTGTGTACTAGAGGGAGGGGAAGAAAGGCACCATTTCATTATTTATTTTAAGAAAAGAGCCTTTTATATAAAGATTGAGTTCCATTATCACGCTGGTCACTGACCATACCAAAGTAAGGGCAGTTAGGAAATGTATTTCTTTTCCATTTCAGGTTACAAATCAATAATTCCAACACTGCATTTAATCTGTGTACACTAACTTACATGCTCAGAGCTCAACAATGCCCATTTTTCTTCTGTATCCATTGAGCACATCTCCTGTTCCAGCTTTATTGTGTCTTATCCCTCCCCTTTGCACTGAAAAAAACAGTGACAACCAGAGTGCTCTACGAAGCACACCTCTGTCCTCACCGTGCTGAGTCAACCCACAGTGTTCATTATAAACCTAGGGCAACTATTTCTCACAATCACTTTTGTGTCCAACAACATACTTTGTCTTTTTGCTCATCGCCTTTCCCACATTCATGCTTCTTTTGTGCACAGCCAGTGCCTGAAAAGAGCTAAATAGGATAGTGTATGGTTTTGGGGTTGGTTTTTTGTTGTTGAGGTTGGGGATGCAGGGGGGCAGGAGGGGGTTGTGCCAACTCAAAGTAAATTCTGCTCCTCATTTAAAACAAAAACATAGGGAAAATAAGCTTAGTCTTCTGGTCACTTGATAACGTAATCTCCATGAGCAGACTTTTTCCCATCTGGATTAGAAAGATGAGAGTAGCCAAGGCTTTCCTGTCTAGCAAATCATAGGGTGCAATAGATATTACTTGGACAGTGTATAATAATTTAAAACATTAGTAATGATAGATAACTGCTCATAAATTTCTGTGATGTGGATGCCAAAAGAATTTCCTTGAAGCACAAAGTTTAGGTCCTAAAGTTTTGGTATTTGTATGTTTATTGTATTTTTTGCTCCATTATAAAATAGAGCCAAGAGTTTGATTAGAAAAAAAATACTTTTTTTTCTGATTTCTGTATTAAAATAGTATAAAGTTGGAAGCATCTTAGCCTGTAGTAAAGTGTTCATACCAGGATATGAAGTGAATTAACATTTCAGCACAGAATCAGACGTGATTTTTTGCCAAATATTTTTGTTCTGCAAGTGAAACTAATTTAGTTAAGCATTTTTAAGTACCAATATTCCTTCATAAAAGAAAATATTGACTAGCTCTAAATATTGACAGAGAAATCAAGCCGGGTAGATTGTTCACTAGATTGAGTGCTGGATCCACTGACCTTCAAATCTATCATGTTTTGCAAAATATATTCAATTCCCTCGCAGCAACACACTTTTCTTTATTCTCCGTCAAGCAAATACCTGACATAATGTGTGCTCTATCTCAAACAAAATAACTATTATTTCCGTGGAGTATGGCATGCAGGTGGGAGGGGAGGAGAGAAGTAAAGGTTATTTTAATTTAGTTCTCAGTTCTCCCTTGGACAACTTGCTTAGCTCACCACAAATTCATCACTACACAGCTCAGCTATTCCTAATATGCTTCCTTCAAAAATGCATTATTTATGGATGCAGTCATGTAGTAACTCAAATGTCTGGAACAATTCCATGACAGAGATTCAAAAGGGATATTACACCTTCTCTACAATTTGTAGTAGTCTTTTCTTAAGATGATGAAGCTATTAAATTTAAATGCACCACGATCCCTTTTGCTGCGCATCTATGTTCAGAAGGTACTACTTTACTTAATTGCCTTTCTAAACCAGAGAGCCCTGTCACCACAGGAAGCACATAGAAGGGAACAAGGATAGCTACTGCAGAAGGGAAAGGCAATCAGCATGATGAACAGGGAAAAGTTAATAGAGAAAACAGAATTAGTCTACTACATCTGCATTCAGCAGCTCCCTGAAACAAAGTACTATCGGATTACATTTCTCAGTTGGGTGTTTGTGTGAAATTCTAGAGCCATCTAGTCAGGATTAAATAGGATAAGAGTGTTCCCCACAATAATAAACATTAAATCCAGTGACTGAATAACAGACAGAGGGTGATCCTGTTTGTGTGTGTGTGTGTGTGTGTGTGCGCGTGCACCGTGCGCTCCGCTGCATGTGGTGGCCCCTGTAGGCTTGAGTGATCTGACTGCATTTCTGGCAGAGCCCATTATTCTGCATGCACACAGCCAAACACATTAAATATTTACCACACTGGAGCAGAGCGATGCTGCAAGTGTGGAGTGCTGGTAACAATCTCATCCAAGCATCTTCCTAATCAAGTGCAGATGTGATTTCACAATGGAACGGAAGTCCAGAACACACGCATGCGCGCACGCACACACGCGTGCACACAAAATAACTGCGGGTTATTTATGTCATGCCTTGTATTGATTATTACCAGATGGGAGGGCAAAGCAATAGCTGACAGATTAACCATATGGACCTGCTTTAATTTACCCTGAGTTATAGATTTGCAATTCTCTCTTCTCACTTTTTTGGCTCAGAAACCTACAATTTGCTAAGTGGGAAAAAATGTAAATTTACTGTAAGGAGCACATTTCCATCATAAGCGTCCTAAGGCCACACTCAGGGACTGAGCTATCTTTCTCTACAAGGACTGCAGTTCCCGCACCACTTCCTAAAGCCACAGTCAGTACCATGAGCAGGAGATTTTGTTACAGACCGATGAACAAAAAGTGTTTCAATACTGATGAGCCTTGCAGACAATAGGTCCTAACTGAAGAAGCTTTGTTTAAAATTCTGCTTTTCACAAAGCTGTTTCAGCAAGCCTCATATAACATTCCAACAAAAAATCCAGAGATGGCAGTTGTCAAGGCATCATTCTATTCGGAAAACTGGGAGACCTCAGCAGTGCTTTGAGCTTCAAAGCCTTGGCTCTGGAGGCTTTCTAAATACTTACCTTTCCTACAAGAGTCAGATTTAGCAGGAGCTACAAACTCTCTGAAAGCAACAAATGAAAACACAGTCTCCCCACCCAGCTGTGACCTTCTGAGACTCGTGCATTATGCATTGGAAGGCTGGAGTGTAAATGGATACTTCAGAGACACTTAGAAAAAAGTCTAATTGACAAAAAAAGCTTTTTGGTCTGTCTGCTAAAAGTGGATTTGAAACAATGTATTTTCAGTACAGTTTAACCTTTAATTTCTATTGTTTTGATTTTACAGTTACCTCCATCCTACTTCCAAGGGCAGAGGGCAAACAACCCTCTACTGCTCATAAGTTTTACTTATATGTACACCATTGTAGTTTTCTAACCTTTCTGCTTTTCAAATCCATCACTTATGCTTACTGCCAAACAAGTTGCAGCAGACTTTTCATTTCTCTCTAAATCCATAAAAGAGCTCTAAAAGTAGAGTCATGGGCTGCAGAGAAACAGCATATAGGGTCAAGACAATGAAAAGGAGACATGCAAGCCAGAAAATCAGCACTAGAGAGAAATGCGTACCATGCTTCAATGTGCTGTTCGTATCTTCTGATGGTTACAGACAGATTCCAACCTTTCTGACACTAAAAGGTATGAATCTTTTCTTTCAGTTCTTCAGTCAAGAAAAATTGTGATAGCATGAATCCTTTCTTTCAGTTCTTCAGTCAAGAAAAATTGTGATAGCCAGAATTTGCAATTAGTCAGAGTTTTTTCCCCAGTTTTGTGTCTCCTTCTGTCCAATCTTGGACAGCTGGGGGATTTTAATCCATTTTCTTACCCCTCAAATGGGATAACAATAAATATAATAATAAATATAATAATAATAAATAATAAACACTAATTCATGCACAACAATTTCTAGGGGAATTAGCAAAGCTTTTTCAAACTCATAGTTAAAAGCTATGCTCCATCTACTCTGCCTGGACATAATTCTAAAACCACAAAAAAGCTTAGAAGGTTGCACCCAATCTGGTAAACTATTCTCAGATGAAAATTTAATAGCCTACTGGAACAAATGGCAAAAGTCCTGCTGATTTTAACACAGTTAGGATTTCAGCCCACTAAAAAAATTTCCTAATGGAAGTCATGCACTTCAAACATTTCCACAGTACAGCCCCATATATTCAGTTTCAGAAAAGCATTTTGTAACTCATGCATGACTGATTCTTAAGAAAAAAAAAAAAAAAAGAAGAAAACATTAAATAAAATGTCAGTGTTCAGGGCAACCTGTACAAAAGGTGGTGGTTGGCCTTAAGATCGTGCTATTTGTGAAGAAAAACCCTACTTTTAAATTCAATGGCTGCTAGAGCAGGGAATTCATTTTCTATTATCATTTTGGATAAAAGCTAACAGCTTAACACTGCATATAATCAATGTCCAAAGAGACACTCTCGAAAACATAAGGACATTTGTAGTATTTTCCCTTCCTCAGCGCAAGAGTCCAACTTACTGTTACACTGTTGGTCACCTACCAAGCCTGTGACAAAAGCAGTTTGGGAATCTATAGCTCTCAAATCCCAGCCCTGTGCATTAGCAGATAAAGCACAGTTTGCTTTTGTGCACATGCTGTTCTGATGCAAGGTAAGACTGAAGCCAACTTATAGAAACTATTATTTCACCATAAGTGAAGGAGGGTTACAGATGCTTCCCTGAAGGTGAACAACAAAGGGTAGTATATGAGTGCTTCTCTTGACAGTGGAAGCCCTGTGTGAGATGACTTGTGTGCCTAGGACTACTGCTTACATCTCTGTGGAGAAACAAGATGACATCCTGGTGATACAGCCCTGGTCATTTACTCAGTGACACAACTCTTCATTATTAGAGTGTGTTTGCTCTTATTTCTAAATGGTCTCTCCTCCTCCCTCTCCCCACACTGGCAGAAGCCTGGAAAGAGGAAGAGCTGTACTGAGGTCCTTCAGTTTCAGCCTAAGGCTAATGCATTCATGCATTACCTTAGGAGTTCTAGAGTGGAAAAATTAATAGGATGCAAGGAGAGGTTATTTCGATTCAATCAGTGCTGTAATGCAGAGAAGGAAAAAGAGACTCAGGTTGGTTTATTATGTACAGGCAAAAGGGCAGAGTGGACACACTGGGAACCAGGGTTAAAATCTTCAAACTGCAGCCATAAAATATAGGCACACACCAAATGCCTTTCTCTAACAGAAGACAGAAAGTTTACTTTTTTTAGAAAGCAGCTTGGAGGCCAAACTCATTACAGATTATGACAGGGTAGACTTCTTTCAGCTCTATG
The DNA here is from genome assembly GCF_041296385.1 of Aphelocoma coerulescens. Lineage (NCBI taxonomy): Eukaryota > Metazoa > Chordata > Aves > Passeriformes > Corvidae > Aphelocoma > Aphelocoma coerulescens. Next base: position 89,171,326 of record NC_091015.1, read on the forward strand.
AATGTACAAATCCAAACACTCACACTGAAAAGTCAAATTCAGAAATGCTATGTTTCAAACTGCTTTCACCAAACCAGAAAAAAGTAACCAACCCTTGACAGACGGCTTTACTCCTAAGTTTTCCATCTTTCATTTCAACTCAGAGTTTCAGGCATACCTATTCAAAGTTAGGTAAATCATCAGAACTTCTGAGTGGGATTTAAAGGGCAATATGGGTGCAAGTCCCTCCAGTAGAGGCAGGGGCTGTGTTATTTCCTTACTTGAGATGCCACGTGCAGTGTACTACACAAATGTTCAGATTACAGCTGTGTTGATAGAGCCCCTGAGTGTAGCTCAAACGTACACAGTGGCTCTGCCGGGTTTCTTGATTTAGCTGTTTCTTTATCAGGAAAAAGTAATATCACTTCTGACAACAAGCAAACATGCCACTTACATGTCCATGTACCAGTATTTAATGAAAACCTGTGGATGCTTCCACACATAAAACTTTAACTGTATCAGTTATACTGGTTAAATAGAAAGGTGAGCATCTGATTTGTAAAAATCATTGTGATGCTGCCTAAAGTCCCAGATTTTTGTTCTGACACATCTGTGACAACAGATTGAAACTAGATGACCCAGGTATCCTTCTGTACCTTCCTGACAGATGCCACTAGGCAGTGAAATAGACCTAAATCGAAGCTGTGGGCTATAACCCCTTCAGCTGTCTAGTTTTAATCCATTGCCACAAATCTGCTGGGTACCATAGAAGCAGTTATATTGTCCAAAAGTGCTTTTGTCAGTATAGCTCGCTTCACACATTGAACCACTGTAAACTATGCTAACCCCAGCACTTTTTTGCTAGTATAACTCTGATTCCATTAGTAGGGTTTTATTCGAAAGTTATCCAGTAAAGCTATCTGTAAAGCCAGGTCTTTCATTAGGAATGAAACTGCTAACAAGTTTGACATTTAAATTACCATTACTAGCCAGCTGAGCTATCTTGCTGAAATGAATGGGCCATTTGGACCTCTCAGAACTACTGCTGCAAACTTTTTGCTCTCTCCCCTGTGATTCAAGTTCCTGATGGGTTTTCCTTTTTTGCAAGTAGAACCCATAAAAACATCGTTATTTTTCAAAATTCAGAGGATCAAGACATTGGTACAAAATGGTGTCTGAGATGATCTGCTACTGTTTTCAGACCTTCTCCAAGCACTTACCTGCAGTAGGGGAAAATCCCCTGGGTTACATGGAAAGCTTCCAAGGTCCTGCTTTGCCCAAGAAAATACACTAAGAACAATCTCATCATTAATGATCAGGTTTTCTCCTATGTGACTTTGGGAATTTTTTTTTTTTTTTTGCTGCAGTTTTCCTCCCTGGTGAAAAGGTCTAGTTCTCTTCCTCTTACCAGCCTGCTGTGATGGACCTTGGAGGTCACTGCATGAGTAGGGAGAGAAACAGCCCTCTTTCAAGTGCTTTAAGAAAACAAAAAATAACAATTTACTTTTGATCAAGAGACTGCTATCAAAAAAACCTATAAATACATTAGTTGTGCTCTTTCTGGCTGCTGCTCTACTGAGTTCAATCTTTTTGGTTGAAAGCTGCAGAAGTCCCGTTGTGACAGCTATAGGGACTCTTAGCTGTAGCTGTGGCTACGTGATGGAAGAGACAATGCTGCAGGTATTGACATGGATCAGGAAAAAGGTACTATGGCAGCTCCTGAGAAAGCAGCAAACTGCATCTGAAAGCCTGTGAAAGAAGCAAGCTGTGTGCTGAAAGAAAGACATTTGATCATGCAAGAAACATAGACCTGACTCATCCAAGGGTGTTTTGGGACAGCCCCAAGCTGTACTCAAGTCATATGATGGCTTTGCTGTTTGTCAAAAATCAGGACAGCTCTACTTGCCTTGGGTTAACTGGTTCACATGTCCCTTGCCTACATGTGATGTCATGTAGCTGTTCATTAGGATGTCAACTTTGTAAGAAAAAAAAAAGCAAAAAAAATTACAGAAAGCAAAAACCCACAGGTTTAAGGATTTGGCTGGCAGGGAGGTAAAAAACACAGACTTCATGGGTAATCAAAATCCTGGTTTCTTCAAACATGCTTGTTAACTCAATAGACTGTGGATTACAGTATAAAGGTAATTCCAGATTCTGTAAAGATATTGAAAAATCAGTGGTTACTAAATAAATGTAGGCAGCAGAAGGGTGCTCTTGATTTTGTACATAAAAGGAGAAAAATAGACACAGGAGAAGGCCTGACTTTCCTCTTCCATGGACACTAAAACAGCACAGAATTATAGTCCCATCTCACCTGCTTCATGCTTCAAAGAATAATGCCTGTGAATGGAGGCAACCCTGTTCCAAATTCTTCTGTTTGCTTTCATCATCTGCAGTGTGCTCACTCAGGGGCTGACTAATGCTGCGTAATTGACGGATATTCACACTCTGGAGCATCACGGCCTGGTAAGTAACAGCTGGGAAGAAAAAGATTCTTGTTAAATACATAGAACCAGAATTAGAAGGCAAGGATTTTAACTAAAGCTAGGTCTTCTGATGCATATTTCTGACAGCTCTTTCACTTGCACTAAATGCTTCAAGATGTACAAAAATCTGCATTATTTGCGACAGCTGGTTTTCTTTGCCATCAAGTGTTTCTGAAGCTGCATTTTTACAGTTTGAAAGCTGCTATGCTAACTTGGTGCCATGTATTTGAAAATTACTTGCTAGAACAAACAAACAAAACCAAAAACCACACTATTTTCATTTACTGCCTTTTATTTTACAGGGCATTGCAAGGATTCTTGAAGGACAGAGAAAAAGGGGGCAGGAGCATTTTCTAAGGGAGATAAACATAGACCTAATTTGTCAGAGTTGTGAGAGCTGCCAACAGTAAGAACATCCTTGAGGCCAGGCATAAGGCAGAGTAAGGTAGAAATGCAGAAAACAGGTCAGGCTTGCTACAGGGTCTCAAGGGGAAACAAGGAACACTATTATGCTTTACCCTTTGGGTTCACGTAGCTGCCGCAGATTGAGTGTTTGCTGGGTTTCACCCATACGTGGCCAGACAACATTTGGCAGTTTCACTTCAAGATGGCTTGTAGTCAAATTTAGAGCCAAATATAGTGACATTCTCACATCAGATTCAAAAGCTTGATGTTCAGGCCCTGCTCAGAGGGTGAAGAAGTGGGATAAAACAGTGCAAGCTCACAGGTACCAAATCAAAGATAATAAAAACTCTTTTGCATGTTTTTTTTCTTCTTTCTCTTTTTTTTTATACTTTTTCTTGTCTTTCTTTTTCTTCTTTCAGACCTACTCTACTGGTTGTCTATGATGTACTTATCAGACTGAAATAAGAATTTCACAGAGATGGCTCTTGACATAAAACCAAGATCTTTGAGCTTATCTCTCTGGACACAGTTCTGCATTCCCTCCTGCCTATTTCACTCCAGTGACTCTTTCTTTTCAAAGCTCTTCATACAGCATGTCTGGCTCTTACAGGGCTGATCAGCACTATGTATTTCGGTCACAGAGGTTTTCAAACACATGAGAGAAAAACACCATGATAAATTTGGGTATTTGCACCACGGAACTAATCCTAAAGATACATCCATTTGGGTGACTCTGATAATCAGGCCAGTTTTAATCTCCTTGTCTTCCTTCTTCTGCTACACTTTCCTCTCACTGAACAGAGACACTAACTAGGTGAATGAGTGAGTGGGTGGGTGGTGGTGTGGAAAAAGTGCTAGCTCAGCTTACTAATGACTTGAAGTGCTCAACTAATGACAGATTTTGGCAGGTTCTGATAATCATGATAGCAGTAACTGGCCCATGTTATATTGTTTCCATCTAAGCTTCCTGGAATATGTTAAACTAAACCAGTTTCTAAAATAATATTATTTTTTCATGTAGTACTTGGAACAAAAGGGAACACAAGAAAAACTGTTCTTTCACTTTCTACCAAGACAATGATATAAATGGTTTATTAAGCAACACTGAGGGTATAAATCACATTTTGGTTTTGTCTACTTCCTTTTCATAGATTTGTAGACAGCTAGGAGTTGAACATTCATAAATATATATTTTCTTATCAAATAGCAAAGTCTTTTATCAACTTCATTGAATGTCTTTTGATGGCAAATAATTACACTAAGAACAATGTAAATAAATGAGAAACAGATCATTTCAGTTCTCATTAGAAATAAGAGACCAGATTAATGCAGAGATTATACCGAAAACAATTGTGAGTGAATAAAAAATCTCTGTTTACGTACATAGACAGTATTTAAGCCTAGAACAAAATTTATTGTGCAGCAATTGTAAGGTGCATTTTGTTCTTCAAAATACTTTATAAACATATGATTTATATCCTAAAGCACTCTAAGGTTCTTCATTACTTTTTCAAATTATTCAATTTAGGAAGCTACTTTAGAATTAGACTTTACAGACTTCTAAGAAAATAACTTGTTTCTTGTTCATGGATAAAGAGGAAGTGAACATAAAGGTGAGCGCTGGATGTCCAAAGTTTCAACCTTCCAGCTGCTCAGATTTAGATCAGATTAACCACCTTCTCTGCTTGTTTGGCTATGTTTTTAGGATAATAGTTCTTAAAAAGGGGGCTATCACTGTGAGCTTCCAACAGTCACTTGGTCTGGTTAAGAAAACCTCTCTTCAGCATGCAGAAGCAGCAGGCCTTATCATGACTGGTGACATTATAATTCATTATCAGATGCTCCAACATAATTTATCTACTCATAGAATCATAGAATAGTTTGGATTAGAAGGGACCTAAAAAGATCACCCTGATCCAATGCTCCCTGCAACAAGCAGGGACACCTTCCACTAGATCAGGTTTCTCAGAGCCCTGTCCAACCTGACCATGAATGTTTCCAGTGATGGAGCATCTACCACCTCTCTGGGCAATCTGTTCTAGTGTTTCACCACCCACTTTGTAAAAAATTTCTTCCTTATATCTCGTCTATCTTCACCATGACCTACCTACATTGGTGCCCCATGTGCTAAGGACCAGCCAAAGGCATTTGTCCAATACTGCATTTTGTTCCTAAGGAAGAGATCTGCTGGGAACAGGTGAAACCACTGAGAATAAGTTACTCCTCCAGATTCAGTCATTTCATTGAGTCTATTTTAAAGAAACCTGGGAATAAACCAGCATGGGTGGCTGAACCATCTGCTGTTGAGCCTAGAGGCAATCTTGAGCAATTGAGGCTATGAGTTCTCATTCAGAAAATGTTTACACCCCACTCCCTACTGTCCAGAAAAACATTTCAGAGATAGTTTTGAGGTACTTAGATCAGAGGCTGCAAGCAGAGAAATAGCCACCCCGTAAATCTCAAATGGTACTAAGTAGCTCAAATGTTTATTGAGATTCTCAGGTGGGAATCATAAGCTGTGTTGAGCATTATGAAAACATTGAAAGCAGTACTTGGGTTAGCTAACTTTTAAGTTACTTTGTAAAAGCCTTTGTTAACTGAAATGACTACAATATTGACACATCCTTAGGTTGCAAGATTTTTCAAGAAAGAAAATACCCATTTGACAATACTCTGAGTAACTCACAGTATCTGTGCTAGCAAGAGCAATAGCACTCCAATGTCCAGCTGGGATTTTACTCACAAAGTTGGAAATAAGTATTGCTAAAAATAGGATGTCAAATACATTCAAAAAGATTATTTTTGAGTAGGCCCAGTAAAAAAATAGTTGTTTGGTTTTGACCAAGTGTTACTTTTGCTCATGTCACCATTAAAGCAGGCAATTCTCAAGAAATGTAAAAGCATACATTTCAAACAAACCCCTCCCAAACTAAAACTGCAAGGTCTCACAGAAATCTCTCTATATACTGTACTTACTTTGCCATTTTTTGTTCTTATTTCTTCTTCCCTTTAATTATTTCTAACTTTCATTCTTGAAGTAACTTTTCATATGTACTCATTCTCTGCCCATTGTTTTCCACCTACCTTCCTAAAATAATAATTAAGAGGAGATTTATGTCTAATTTGATGACATCATTGTATTCATTATTTTCCAGTGAAGAGTATAAAAAATAAATTAAAAAAAAAGCAAAAGGTGTTTTTCACTTTTTTTTTAATTAAAAGAATGTGGGTTAGGGTTTTTTTTTTTTAATTCCTCAGGTCTCTATAACTTTTGTTGTCACAGACTCTGGGACTGTGACAGCATTTTTAAAAAGCATCTTCTAAATAAATTAAAATCATGCCATACAGCAAACTGAAACGAAGCAATGAATCACATCTCCCATGGATATAAATCTGTGAAATTCCTTTCGGGTCAGTTGTTTTATACTGATCTGCTGAGAAAATGGTGGTGGGGAGGGCTTAATCCCCTTTTGCTTCATTCTTCCCCTCTCCCGCTACACTCTTATCCTCTTATCCCTTTTTGACTGGTAAGACTTAAAGTCAGAAATATTTTCAGGAAGTTTTCATAATGCTGGTGACACTTCAAACATGCTAGAGGGGGCCGAGAGAGAGAGATTAACTAAGTACCTATATTTGTATGCATTAGCTCAAAGAGCAATTAGCTCCTGTAACAGGAGACCTAACACATTGGTGCCTAGCAAGAGTATATATGACTAATTCTGTGTCACTGTATCAAGAAGAGCAGTTTGCCCACCAGAGAAGCTAACATGTTGCTATATAAGAATTAATTCATTTTGAATTGACATTTTTAAGCTTGCAGCTGCTCTCAGCATTTAGGGATATTTTTTAGTTTTCTCCTTCCTTTTTTCCATGATTATTTTTGACAACTCCATCCCTCCTACTCAGCCCAGTGCAAAGCAGCGCAGTGGAAAAAGCATCGTACTTCCACCAAGTAAATGAGTAGTTGTATAATTTCTTGTCTGTCTAACCCTTCTCCTCTTCCTCCTCCCCCAGGAAGCCCCAGATCCAAGATATAATAGAGGACAAAACCAGAAGATTCATTCCCCTAGGAAAGAACAGTAGAACTATATTCACTTCAGTGACAGAACATCTGGCTTTATGTTAAAGAATTTCTCACCTCCTACCCACCCCTAAATTCTCCCTGGTGTAAAGTGACCATTCCAGATGGATTCATTTGACAGTTTCTCCTTACCAGTACTTCGGACTGTAAGATTGGCTAAAAGCAGAATTATTTTGCATGTGGTCCAAACTAGGCCACATCCGAGCTTAATTTACAATGGTGTTTGTTTTGGTGAGACTGCTTCTTGCTTCAGTGGTATCTGATATTGTGGTAACGCTGAGAAATCACTAGAGGCCTTGAGAGTTTGTCCTTGTAGGTTTCCTGAAGGCTGGGCCTCTGGTCCTTGCAAGGAGGGAGATGGAGGATGAGCGAAAACCTGCAGGGCTTCAGGTTGCACAGCTCAGCAGCAACCCAACCACCACAGCTGTAGGTTAAATATCTTTACCCTCCTGCTCAGTGGACCACCTTACCCATGTCTGAAGTCCCCCTTTTTGTATCAGCTTTACCTTCCCAGAGACAGCCTTAGAACACAGGTCCGTGACTTCCTACCTAAATGAGGCTGGAGAAAATTACACAACTCCTCTTCTTCAGCTTCCCTTTCAGTAATGCTATCAAATACTTTCAAGTCTTCTGTTCAAGCAAGCAAAAAACACTTGAGGCAAGGCCTAAGCTACTGATTGTTAGGTTTCCGTGTAACACAGCTTATAGGTTTCTCACAAGCTTAATTGTACCTTTTTAAAAAAAAAGTACTACAGGAAAACCCCTGCTGTAACCTGACATATATTAAAGGAGTGCAGGAATTGATAAACAATACGAAGGCTAAGGATCAATTGCTTTGAGAACAACTGATGAGGTCATTCACTTATGAAATAGCAGCCTTGACAACAAGGATCAGGTGTCCCTGAACTAGTTCCTGAAGTGTAACCATACCAGGTAATTAATATCAGCCCTGAGAGAGGCTAACATTTCTGTTCAAATCACATTGCCTTCTTCTATCTGTGAGCTTTTCAGCAAGCTCGAGGCACAGTGGAGCAGAACAACAGGGAGCACAGTTACTATACAGGCTTCATTGTCCGCAGAACATGCTGCTACCTAGTAGTGGAAAAGGCAACAAAGAGACTGCTGGAGGGTCACTAGGGAATAAAAAAATGAAAATTAAAAAAAAAAAGAAGAAGCCAGAGCTGAAGCACTGGATGTGCTTGCTATTATGACTTGGCACAGAAAACAGAGAACTTTCCAGGGCCATTTCCAGCCTTTGCAGGAGACTGTGCTCTCTGGAACACAGAACAGAGTGGGCTGAGTGGGCTTGCCATGCCCTGTCACATTATTTGCTGCAATTTTGCCTGTTTTATCCTCTACTTTTCTGAAAGGAAGGGTAAAAAAAATGTCCCAAACACTCTTCAAAAATATAGAAAATGCCAACCCAAAACAGCAAAAGTAATTAAAACCTAAGGCCAGCTTAAAAACCATGTTGGAATTCATACAGCTGCAGCCTTCAAAGGCTTGCTTTTTTCTGGAGAGGGGTGGAGAAGAGAGCTTTGATTTAAAAACCACCACCACCATCACCACAATGGATCATTTGATCTTTTGGTTCCTCCTGTTTTATTTTAATTAATGTTTCAAAGTACCGATTTAAAGTCAATCCAACTTTATTAAAGGTTTATTGCAGGATTAAGAGAGATTTGAAACCAAGCCCAACACAGTCAGAAGAGACAAGCTCAAAATGGCCACTCAACAAATAAAAAGCATAACATGCTGGTAGTGTTTTGAGCAATTGGCCAATAAAGTCAGGCAGCATTTATAAATTCTGTGTAATTTTTTTTCCTCTGGCAATGAAAATCTTTTAAACTCCTAGTTAAAAGGCTTTTGTGCCATTTGTGAAACATTTCATTTTCGTAAGAGAGCATTCATTCATTTTAGGTTATTATTAAATAGGATCCTGCATATATGTACATCAAGTATGCTACCATTGCCCAAGCCAAATGCAACATGTGTTAGTAACATCATACCATTTGATTCCACTCTTTTGCCAGGTTTTCAGGTTAAGAAACATCATGATTTCCTAGTTGAAGGGGGTGTCAAGTCTCTGAAATATTCAAGACTGCGCACTCCTCTCCACATGCACCATGTACAGGACACAGGAGGAGCAAGGCCTGGTGAAGGCAATGAGCTCATTTTCAATCTTGCAGAAGCAGACATCTTTCTAATACTTCCAGATATACTGCATCCAGTTGACAGCCTGCCTTGGTGGTATTAGAACTTTGTCTAGGAACTTATTAGTATTTAAAATGGATTATGTGCCAACCTTTCTTTTGTTCTCCATTAGAAGAGCAGTAAATCTGAGATCTTTTATGAAAAAGCACTGTGTTTCGTTTGTCACGGGTATCAAAAATGTCCCTTTCTCCCTTCCAGAGGTAATGTTATCGAAGTCACAATGCTGAATTCCTCAGACCAGATCTAAAGTACAACTTCTGTTCAGTTCTTCTGGCTTTTGCTGGTTTTGAGAAGACAAGGGAGAGGCACATCAAAACTTCCCATGCAGTGTAACACCTTGGAAAGCACTATTCCCTTTCTACCATTTCTTCAGTGGACATGTGGGAAAAGAGGAATTGCCCTGTGTGAGATCTGGATCCAGTGGTAAGGGAGCCAGGGTATTATCAGGAAAGAGTGTGTAGCACAACAGTGTGGGCACTGGGGCTGCTGTGCAGCAGGTCCAGGAGGTGCTGGCACGGCTCACAGCTCCTCTGCTTCATTTGGCACAGCTACTTCCTTCTCATTCAAATGGACAGCAGTTCACAGCTGTGGATATATTGCCCTCACTCACGTTTCCCCTGAGAGCCTGTCTACAGAGGCTATCAGGGGCCTCCTTTACATTAGTGCTGCTACTAAAGCAAGACACTACTTACAGAAATGTATTTCAATCCTGACTCCTGCAGATATGCTTTGGCTACTTTTGTCCACTTAATGAGAATATAATCTAGGGCCCAGCTGGTGTAAGTCAGCACAAAAGCAATGAGCCTAAGGAAACAGTGCCAATTTACCTCAGTGAGGATCTGGCCCAGGGGATTCATAATGGATGGAGTTGTCTAGTCAAGAAGGGATTGGAACAGCTCGGGATGACTACATTTCTCCCCCATTTTCACAGTTCAGACAGCTTCTGCCAAATGGTATGAGCAGCTGGACATCTCTTTCAAATCCATATTTAATTCCCTAAAGCTGCATTGAAATGAAGAATCCTACTCACACGAAAAGAAAAAATCAATATTTTGCACTGCTTTAGCTTCAAATTTTAATGAACAAGGAAGGTGCTGCTGTAGTGTAGGAAGAAACCACATAATCAAAGACACAGAGTCTCAAGGCTGAGGAAAACAAGAAAAAAAAGCATTTTAAAACATTTCCTTTGTTTATTGTTTATGACATAAATTTATTTATTAAACAAATTTAACACCTTTTTTGCTCAAGAGTGAGTAGCAGTAGAAAAAAATTACAGTCTGAGAATTGAAATGACTGCACAAATTAAATGAGAAAATATGAGTTATTGTCATTTATGATATTGCCATCCATAGAGATACTATAAATATATCAAACTGCTTGAATTGGGATCAGATTATTATTAAGATTAATAATAATCTTACCTTTTCTCTTTCAGCACAAAGTTAAACAAATTTCAAATCAGTGAATAAACATAGCTATGGATGGAAAATAGAGGTCTTTTTAAATTCTGATTGAAATTTGCTTTTTCACCTTCTTAATTTAAGCAGAAGAAAGTTCTCTTCAGTATTGTTTTGTTCTAAAAAATTAATCAAAAATAGCTGAAATGCACCTGAACATGGGGAGTGGAATACCAGAAAGAAATAATGATGTCAGGTAGTGTTATTGGTTTTGTTGGGACTATCTAAATTGTATGAGGGTACATTACATTATGGAGTGGAACAGAATCTATGTAAATATAGTGTCTTAAATTATATTTGTAAATTCTAGTCATAAGAATCTGTTTTGAGGTCTCTCAAGTTGAATTTTCACTCTTGTTAAAAAAAGCATTGTATAGGTATGCCCCAATGGATTTTGTTTACAGACTTGAAAAAAAACAACCTGAAACCCTCAGATTTCACCCAACTAGATTAAAGTCTGGTTTAGCATACAGATATTTCTGAAAGTTTTGCTAGCACTGAATACAACAGTCCATCAAATGGACAGCTGATCTTTACTAATGGGTCACATTCTAAAATTAACATCACTACATTTTTTTAATTTTCATTGATAATCTAAATCAGAATAAGAAATTTGACCCCTTAACAACAGAGATGTAAGCTTCCATATGCTCAACTGAGGCTATAAAAAACATTGAGACTTGTTTTACAGATGGATCAAACCCCAAAAGCCCAAATAACTCAATAGCCAAAGATAAGATGATATGAATCTCACTTTCTGTTTTTGACATTTTAAAGCTTGAAAGTGTTATCTTTCCTCTTAAACCAGTAGTTCACCTCTAGAAATAAACACAGGGTAATAGTTTTTCAGAGAAAGAGGCTCAATTTCTCAATCAGATGCAACTACACTGATATTTTCTGCAGTGAAACAACATCATTTCAAACTCCACCACTAAATAAACTGAAGGTGCTTTCTGTTGTTAGGAAATAACTTTCACTAAAAACTATAATATATAGGATACACATACCTTATATACAGAACATATTTGAGCAAATGTGCCTGGGCACGTCTTTCAGAACTTGTATTTGTCTGGTATACAAGGGATTCCTAAGACTGCCAGAGCTGGTGTGATTTTGAAAGGTAAAACTGCCAAATCATCAGGCAATGAGAAACCAGATTACCTGCTTGACACAGCTTCAAGGACGATGTGCATGCCCTGTTCCAAATTAAACTTCAAAAGAATACCATAATCAAACAAACTGAACATATGAGGTATCCAAGGACAGCACAACAAAAGGCTGCTTTGCAGGGACAGAAAGATAGAAAGAAAGGAATGGGAAGCAGTATAGCTAACCCTCATGAGCAAAAGAATGTAAACTCAGAAAGGAAGTGAAAATTGAGGTATCTAAGTGTATTTGAACAAGGTAAAAAGAGTGGGGTGGGTTTTCTAATTAATTGCATAAGCAAAAATTCTATACACCTCCAGACCCATATGGACCAATCAGCTGCTCTTCTAAAGGCTTCCTTCACAGTTTTAAAAAAAAGAGGAATGTCAGAGCTGTGAGTGACCTGTGTAGTAATCCAGTAACTGCAAATTCTGAAGATTTTCCACCTCTGGTGACTGTTCACACCAATAGGAAACAGTCTTTTTCCATTACTGTCAGTAGGATAACATCCATGCTAGAGCTCTAGAGGATCTAGTCTTGCCAGGCAAGCATATTTCTCTGTGAGTGAATTTTGGAGGGAAAAACAAAAAAAGAAATCTAGAAAGCAGCATCAGTGCAACTGCATCCAAAAATTATTTTTAATGCTGGTTGAGTCTAAGAAAATCCAATTTGGAAGAGTGATGGGTATTCCCTGTGTGTATCTGAGGTTGGTGAGTGCATGAGTAAACATGTTAGCTTTTGAAACCTAAGCATCTCAGTCAAACCAGATAAAACAATACCAAGAGTCTGAAAACTGCCCTTCAAAAGGGAAATATGTGGGTGGAGGTCAGGTGTATTTGATACAGGCCAGATACAGCACAGGAATGTGCAATATCCTGCTTCCTTCAACACCAGAAAAATCAAAGGGCTAGAGATCATCTCCCCTGCTCACAGCTCCAATCCTTCCAGCCAAAAAGTTCTCCACAGAGGGGACCTATCTCAGGGGACTGCTCCAAGGCTGTGCCTGGCCACCTGTGCATCTGCATTTTCTTTTTGTTGTTGTTGTTTTTCCTTGGGGGATTTGTTGTTGTTGTTGTTGTTGTTGAAGTTTCCTCTCTCTGACTCCATATTCCACCACTCAAATAGCCCTGTGACAGTCCACCCTGTACATAGTCCTGAGAGGTGTTGGGCATAGCTTCAGTTTGGAGACCAGTCCCACGCCATAAAGCAATTTAAGTTTTTGCACTCAGTGTGGTATTTATAATTACCTACTTCTGTGTGCCTAAGCCTTGATGCTGCTGGGGATGTACTGGGCATTTAGCAAGCACTTGCACAGGCCCCTCCCTGGCTGCAAGGTACTGAACAAGCATGGCAGCTACCTCAGACCCCCATGAGCTGCCTCTGCAACCAACGTGAAGCTCTCTGACTAATTCTAACTGCATTCAGAGCACTCACAAAGATTGCACACATATAATCTTTAGCATTCTGCAGCTTAACACTCTACCTGTAAAGTAGCACTCATACCTCAAACTTCCAGAGGTTGTGGGACAGTAACTTAAATAATATTGGTGAAGTACACAGAAATATTATTATCAGCAGCAGGGCCCACACAGAAATTAATATTTGTTTACTCAGAACAGGCTTAGCTCTGAATGTACAGCAAACAGAGGGCACTGAACACTGAAGGCTAGTGATAAAGGAAAAATAATTATGGCCAGTTCCTCACCATCTCGTGCATTGAGGAATAAGGACCAAAATATAAAGTGATCAATAATTCAAACATTTGTTATGTCATAGATGTCCAGGGATAAATTCTAGACTGAATAGAGACTATGTTCTTAAGATTCTTTTTTGTTATTTTTTCTTAAATTTTCTTACATCCACAGTATTTAAATTTTGGAAATACTGTTTAAATACAATGCAAATAATACTTACAAAATATATGTTGCAAATTCAGTTACTTACTAATAGGGTATGATGCATTTCACTGCCCAGACTGTCAACCAGTAGTCCAAAACTTGCAGACACCCTTTTGCAGGAAAGTCGTACAAATGCCAGAAAGTCATATTCCATTTCCTACATTTGCATTGTTAAGACTGAGCATAACCAACCATTCAATAATCTCAAGAAATGTAGAAGAGCTCAATAAAGAATAGAAGCAGCAAGCAAATGTCAGTGTCTGAGGGAGAAATTAGAGGAGAACACTGCAGGAGGATGGGGGGTACAAAATAAACAAGCAAACCAGAAAGTCATTTCTTTTCCCTCCTCTGCCAGCTGCATGCCAGCTCTAATGAGAGCAGCAGCTAAGTAGTTCTGCCAGCTCTCCAGGATGGAGACAGATATGATGACAACGAATGTGAGGAATGAAGCACTGCTGCTGCTGTTACATCTGCTTGAAAATCTGACATCAGCCTCCTTTCAAAGCTAACTAACCCAGCAATTTCTGCAGCTATTAACAGAACACACTTGGTATTATTGAACTCAAGGTGCAGGAAGAATTAGACCCAAATCCATCCAGTGTAACAGCTGGATTGTTTTTATTTTTCCCCTTAAGATTTTGCTGTCCATACCTTTTAATAGAGGTGGTTATTTTATTTTTTTTAAATTAAGTCCAGGTCACGAAAAAGGGCAGAAAACAACTATGAGCATGGTCTCCAAAAATGCTAGAAAATTAAAAAATCCTTTGGTCTTCATAAAAGGGAAAAAAATAAAAAGAATGAGGACAAAAAGTGGGAAATGAATGGCTGTGATTGGGAGTCCCCAGCTCAGTATGCCTGTCACTAGTAGTGCATTATGCCATAACAAAAAAATCAGCAAACTGGAAATTCCTCCTACTGTGCACAAATGAAGCCAGAAATGACTGTCCCTGCTGCCTGTACAGAAAGCAGAAACCTCTATGTGATGTTTCACAAGCTGAGTATGTTTGGGTAGCTCTAGACTACAGAGCATGAACAGCAAGTTTCATGATTCAGCAGCAAACTTAGGCACAATATGGTTTCATTTCCATTCTGATGTGGATCCTGTTAAAATATCTTTGTGCAACCACAGGAAGATCTGAGATAGCCAAGGGGGAAATAATAATAATAATTTTTTGAATTTCCAGACAGAAAAGGGCTGAATGCCATTCACTGATTTAGTGCAAAACACTAAGGAAAATTACCATTTTTATAATGCTCTTTTCCCCACCAATTGTGCATATTTTTCCCAGGGCTTTTTAGAGGCAGAATGCTGCCTTTCTGGTCAACAATTCTACAACTTCCTAATCTGTACCTTTGTGTCAACAACTGTTATTAATATAACTGCAAAATATCACAGTCTTTTCTTATGATGTAATTAGTCATTAGGTGAGATAAGATTATTATTAAGGAAAATTTATTGCCTTCCAGTATGGTTGTCACAAGTAAGGTTATTGAACTCTCATACTACCTGGTTGTATAAAGTGCAACAGCAAGCTTTATATTTTGTACAGGATGCATAAAGGGTTAAACACAAAATTTAGACTATTGAGCAGAAATTGATAGTGTAATGTTACCCACTCTGTGATTTTGTGTCAAATCATAATCTGGAAAAGAAATTTCAAAGACTTTTTCCTTGATCTAATTAGAAAGTTGACAGTTTTTGCTAGCTGGGAAGATTTCTCCCCAAATAGATCTCAAATAGAACCAAAAGAATGGCTGGCTGTAGAAACAAATGGAGACATCACCACTTTCTGTAAGCAAGTCAGAGGGTGTATCTTAAATAAGGGACAACAGGAGAAGCTTAAACAGAGCAAACCAAAAAATAAACAGTAATAAGTGACCAGGATTAAGATGATATTAACCCCAATAGTTAACCCCATAAAGGACCTCAAAAAAAACTACTGGAAAAAAAATAACAGTTTGTAATCTCTCTTCTGTTAGTCCTTTCATCTGATGAGTGAGAGGTGGCAAACCAGATAACAATTTTTTGAAGGATTTTCACAAGGGAGCTGCAGACTTCTAACTCTGGCCATATCTCTTGTGGGAAAATTAGTAGAAACTATAGTAAATAACAGAATTAGTAGACATGTGGATAAAGATTATATATTTGGGGGAAAAAAGCAGGAGTTTTCACATGGTTCTGCCTAGCAAATTTATGGGAGTTCTTCACAGGGTCAACAAGTACATTCAGCTGGCATAAACTACCTGGCTTTCTAAAGGTGTGCTTTCTTAAAAGTGTGCCTTCAGCACATTTTCAATAAACCAAATAGTTGGGGCACTGCATGGTGGACATCTCGTTAAAAGTCAGGAAACATAAAACAGGATAAAAATGGAACAGAACAAGACCATTAAGATCGAGAAAAGTCTTATGTTGATGCTGCTCCACAAAATGATGATCAACCAGAAAGGACATGAGCGAGAAGCTGAAAACACCTGCTGATTATATGAACTGATTCTGAGTAGGAACAGGAGAGAATGGTGGTGAAAGAGTGCAGAGGTGCTTTGCACAGGGCATAATGAAAAGATGGTTTTAGTTCAGTAGAGATAAATGTAAAGAAATGTAAAGAAATGCACAAAGGGAAGAAAAATCCTAAATTTATAGACAAAATCATGGGCTCTGAGTTGATTATTAAAAAAAGAATTGAGAACAAAACATTCCACTGCAAGGAATCAGGGTTCCCTACATATTAAACTCTGTAATTCTGTCTCTGCATTTTAAAAAGGACACAGCAGAACCAGAATAAATGCATGAAAAAGATAATTAGAAATGTGAAAGGGCTTCCATAGAGGTGATGACTGAGTGGAGTAAGACTCTCATCTGGCTCAGAGGGAATCTTGGGGAATTAAGGGTCTCTAAAACCATAGGCAGCAGGAAAAAGGCACACAGAGATCAACCATTCATATTTTTTTTAACAGAAGTACTAAATGTCATTGAAAACACTGAAGGAGCAGATTCAAGACAGAGGTAGTGCTTCACTTAGTTGTTGTTAACTATTGGAATTCCTTGACAGAAAAGTTTATGGACCCAAAGTTTACTTGGCTTGAAGAGAATATTAGTCGAGTTCATATGAGGGAAATCCCTCAAGTATTGCTATCCATCCAGAAAGCACATCTAGTTTGTGTCTTTTTCAGGACAGTAAAAGTCCTGAAAAGGAGTAAAAGTCCCTTTCCCTCTGCTACCTGTGTCAGACAACCTGGAAGTTGATAATAGACAGATTTGTCTGAGAGGTCTCTCCAGAGACCAGCACCAGCCAAAAAAAGTGTCTTTGGAGAGCAGCAGGAGAGTAGAGGGATTTTGATATATAATGCCCTAGGACTGAGGCAAGGATGTTAGAAATCTGCATTTGTGATAGAATAAGCTGAAAAAATTAATGAACTCTGTCAATGCTAGGATTTTCTATGAGGTCAAGGGAAGATCAGGCACGTCCCTGGAGAAACAGCCCTACAAGCTTGTCCTGTCCTTATATCCTTAGCAGTAGATATCCATCAGTGGATATAGCAAACGGAGCTGAGACACAACTTTGGTCTGACCTGCTACAGGTATTTTGTTTGATCTGAACTCTGTTTTTATGGCATCGTGCAAGCACACAGTCACGTGGCTTAAAGCACAGCCCCCTACTCCTGGGGCTTTGACTGCTGGGCTCAGAGCCAGCTTAGGGAGAGCACAGCTGCTGACTTTGAAAGCAAAAAACCCCAGCAGACACTGCCCCTCCTTCCCTTGGGAATGGGTTTTAGCGGTGTTGATGCCCTTCCCCTCCGCCTGAGCTATGTTGCAGTTGTGCTATGGCCATGCCTGCACCTGGCCATGTACCCCACTGATCAGAGTTCCTGCTCCTGGCCCACAGGCTGACTGCCCACTGCACCCTGGGTCCTGTCTTGTCACCATGACTTCTCCTGGTGACCACTGGCCCTCAGCTCTCCCTTGTCCTCTGTGCAAGCCCTTCTCTGCTTAGCTTGCTGGGCATGCTGGCTCTGCACTCAGCCAGGGATGGCACAGCCCCTGCGGCCTGGGGGCAGCTACCATGCCCTGCCCATACCCCATGGCCCATACTGTACCCCTACACAGAGCAGCAGTGCAGGAGTTTGATCAGTATCTTCTGTCAATATCTACCCTGGATCAGCAGAACACGTCGATAAAACATGAGGAATCTGAACAACCAGGAAGAGTGTGACAGCATCTTTTGTCCTTAAAAGAAGTATCTCCTAGCACACTGTCACAATTCAGAAGATCTTCATTTATGGAAAGTTACCTACTGTGAAATTCCATTGATTGCATAATACTGCATTTCCTTTTGGAATTGGCAGCTAAAATATATGAAGTCCTCTATTGTAGGAGACTTGTGTCCAAAGTTAGTATAGAGGAAAAGTAGAAAGAAGGCTAAATACAGGCTGTTCTCTTTTTCTTTGCTGTGCTTTTATAATGATGTTCCTCATTCCTGTGCATTTGTTCCTCCAGAAGCACTGCGAGAAATAACTGAAACTGTCTGCTCTAGCAGGATAGCAAAATTGCAAATCTCTGGCTCTGAACACAAGTGTAAAAGTACATTGAAAGCCAAGAAAAAAAGAGGGGAAGGGGAAAAAACCCCAATTGACATTTTCTTTTTCGTTTGGTTCATGACAGTACATATTCCACTAAATAATATATTACATTAAATTTTTAAATACTGCAATTTTCAAAATGTTGGATCCTTCATTCTGGTTTACATACCAGTGGAGTTCATTTATTTGATTTTTTCCATACTTATGAAAATTTGAATTTTCCTTTTTAGTTTTATCATGGGAATCTTAACTCATTTAGTCACCTGATTCCAGGAACTGGGGTTTTAAAAGTAGAACATTAAACACTGAACAATTAGCAAGAAAGCTCTAAGAGTTGGCAACAATTACAACTGCAAGGACTTTTGGTTTTAGCTCTTAAAGTTTTATAGTTTGGAATCAGTATAGTTCCATTATCCATAGTATGATGGAAACAGTAGAAGGTTTTTGATACTGTCTCCCGAAACCTCTCATCTTCAAACTAGGACTCCTATAAAATAGTGCCAAAAAATCAAAAAAAGGGCTTTTATGCAACATACCTGTTATGTGCACACGTACTTTAATCCTGATCAGATATTTCACCTTTCTTACTTTCCCCACCCCTTTTGCTCATTTTTTAAAGTGTCTGTTACCATTAAGTTTTTTCATGCCTTGGTAAAACATGTTGCTAGCATTCAGCCAGTGAGTCTAGAGTTCAAAAAGATTTTTCCTTTAAAGAAAATTTAAAGTATTAATTCTATGAGGTCAGGTCTGCATATATTAAAAAGATTAGAAATTAAAAATAGACATGAACAGTTTCCTCTTCACCCAAAAATCTCTTTTGTGTTCAAGAAAGAAAAAAAAAATGACTGACTATTAGGAAGAGAATCAGAGTAAAAGACAAAGTTCAGAATAGGCTTCATTTTAATACCTGGTATCACTAGAATTAATTCCACTTGAATCCTATCAAAACCAGAATGAGATTTCAGGTAAAGCTTTCTGAAATAGAGTTATGTATGTAATTATGATAAATTGCACAAAAGGAAAAACAAAGGTTTTTATTAGTAAACCTTGCTCTCCTTCAGGCATTACTGCAGGTCAGAACTAAGACGTGTCTGGTCTCAGGAAAAGCTGCTGCTGCTAACTCACATGAGGAACACAGGTTCCTTTCCAGTTACATTTAGATACGAGTTCACCTGTAGTAGCAACCTTCTGTTCTTTGCCTTTTGTCTTCTGTTGCTAAGTGATATTTGCCTCTTTCCTTCATCCTGCCTCTTGAGTTCAAATGAGAAAGATAGACTCAACCTCTCATGAGCATAAATGTGAAAGGTGTTCAGCAGCTAAGGTTTCCTTGTCATTACCCTGCAAGGAGAAATTCAGGTACCTGATTTTCCATTTACAATGCCAAAACCTAAACATTATACTCTCATATAGTCTCTCTCACTCACTATCTTTTAAACCACATATTAACAAGACTAAAAGTTTCTTTCCAAAGAAGCCTTGGAGCATTTTGGCTGGCTTACATAGGGGTTGATTTCTTCACATGCAACAGAAATACCATAGTAATCAATCCACTAAGGAAGAAAAATTAAATATTCCCCCAGCTACTCAACTTCTAAAGGATTCCAGCAGTTTCTGAATTTAATTACTGACAAGTTTAGATATGCTGGGAGATTCCAGGGCTGATTTTATGCACTTTCCCTTGAACCTCTCTTGACAGACTTTCTCACAGTTCCTCATAAATGAAGGCTCCGATTGTTTAGACTAAATTGGAACATTGTGTTTATGTCCACACAATGTGATACTAAACATAAACAAAATCACATGAAAATTCTTGGTATGAGAAAAGAAGACATATCTGCAATGCAACTGTTTTATCAAAGAGCACATAATTTATCTTAACATGCAGAAAACAATATCGCTATTTAAATCCAAACAAATTATACTGCAATGTAAAAGAACATACAGATTTATTCTCAATAAAGCAAGTGTGCACTGATTTTTTCCACCAAGTATTTAGACAATTTACTGTGGTACAAATATGTTCAACACTAACCCAAAATTCAAGGTCACTGCTGAGGCTCAGTTGCACATAGCAAAGACCATTGAGCAAACTTGCACAAAGTCAGCTATATCAGTGCTCGTATTTTCCAAGCTGGGGGATGTTTGTGTGTACACAGGACCTTTGCATTTGAAACCAGAGTTCCCAGCTACACAGAGTTGGCAGCTCTTGGCTTTTGAGTACTGTAGCCTGAAGTCAAATAAATTGTTCAAAGACAATGTAGCTGCACATTCATGCTCAGTTACAAAGGTCACATGCTTGAGATGCAGAGATCCAAGAAAAAGACTGAACAAGAGTTTGTGGTTGGAAGGAAAGTTTTTGAAAATATTTTGTCTTTACATTCATAGCAGAATACTCTTGAGTATATATATATATATATATATATACACTTTTATCGTAATTTAAAACACTTCATAATGAAACACCTGAAGTTTCTTAAAATTTAAAAGTAAGATCATTAAAATATTCTTTTTACCAGAAAAAATTAACATTTCTCTTCAATCATTCCAACATCATTATAGAGCAATCCCCTTTTTTCTTTTCCTTGTACTGAAGTAAAAATGCTGAGCAGAGGAAGACCACAACCAAACAGACATTCAACTGCAAAACTCAAGGAATGATTTCCTGATTCCTTCTCCATTCATCCTTCCGTTCTTACTACAACTGTGGTCCACACACCACCAGTAATGATGTTTGTGGTCCACTGGTGTTTGAAACTCAAACAAGTGGCAGTGACACTCAGGAATCATAGAAAGGCTGGGGTTGGATGTGTTAATCTTAGATACTTGTTAACTTGCTCTGTCTGGTTAATAAATTGTCAGCAATCACATTATTACCAGTGAGTTACTGAAAATACTAGGAATAAGTGCAAAACTTTATGTAGCATAAACATAGGAGGATTTGCAGGTGTTACCCTTTGCTAATGCCTGTAGTGACATTTTCATTACCAAGAACAAGAGGTCTAAATGGATGTCTCTCCACGTCACCTGTGACTTGAACCAAACCATAATTAAACAAGCACTTTCAACTCTGAAGAATCAATGAAGCATGCAGACACACACCACAAGAGAGAAACCAAACCATATGTCTGTATTTTGGGACATTTTTACAAGATGCTTGACATACCTAATATGGGGTTATTACAAGGAAACAAACAACTGAACACAAAAGGATTTTTTTTGTTGTGAAAGCAAAACTCAAATCCTTTGCAATTACATTCCCACAAATGAGAACTCATAAACCATTGCTGTACTTCCAAAGACCTATATTTTCAGCCTATGACACTGTGTTTTACCCTCAATACACAAATACTCCTGTGAATCTATTTGGAGGCATTGGAAACACACTTATGCATGTGCAGGCATGTTTCGGAATTAATGAGCAGAGAAAAATTAAGTGACAATGATAACACTTCAATACAGTTTATAAAATGTATTCAGGAATGTACATGCACTGTAAGGGCAGTGCTACACTACTAATGGAAACAAAAATAAACAGCTTCAGTACATACTTCCCCACACAAAAATACCCCATTGACTGCCTTACTTAATGTTGTGTAAGAACACCGTATTTAGAAAACAGCAAGCAGCAGAGAACTGCTCTGCAGAGGCAGCTCCTCTGAGGAGCTAACTTTAGATGCAAAAGGAAATTATTTTAGCTAGATCTTACCTTGCACCAGAATTCATTCTCTGTTGACGGGAAACAAAGATTAAGTTTCAGTTTCTTTATAAAGCTAAACTGCCTTCAGCACGAAGACATGAGCAGGAGAGCAGACTCAAATTGGATGGAAAATCCCCATGTCACTAGTAACTGCTAGCTAGCTGGATTCTCAGATACATCCTAAGATAATTTTAATTTTTTAACACCATTAAAATTCAACCAGTATATGGCATGAACTCTCTTCACTGTGCTGTGCTAATGAGGCAAAAAAAAGTAGGAGCTTCTCCCCACAGACCATCATCACATAGATTCCTTGACTAGGTTTGAGGCCACCAGGTGCTCTCTTAAAAAAGGACTTTAAACAGGTGTTGTCATCATGAGGATAGAGCCAGACCAGAAGATGAAGTAACTTTGCTTGAAATACATTAATTTTGCATAAAGGAAGTGTAAAATTGAGAGAACCAGAGATGATACAGGTCACTGAAGTGGAAGCAGAAAAATACTATGGGATAAAAAAAAGTCCATCTGTTAAAGTTAAGAAACTGGGGAATGAAGGGGAAAAATAGTGTACAGATGAAAAAATGTACATTCAAATGAAAGAGTTAACAAAAGGTTGGAAATAGGGAACTACAAAAGTATTTCCTACCGGGGATAGCTGGAGAGGATATTATTCTAATTCAGAGAAACATGATTATGTTCTCTTCTCCCTTTTTTTTTCAACCCAGCATAAAACAAACCACTGGACCTTTGCATTGTACTCATATATAAATAGAGAAAACCCCAATAAAAAAAGGGAACCAACTTGTATATTCTTTAGGGGGAATCCAAATTACCCTGGCTAGGTTGCTCAGTATATATAGCAAAGAACAAGTAAGGTAGAATTGTTTCCTTAAAAAAAAGAGTTTGGAACTCTGCATGATCCCAGTTTTCAAGCTGTAACTAGGAGACATGAGCTAGCATTTTAACAACACTCATCAGCAATTTTCTTTAGTAGATGGCTTCTCATGGACTGTGACAGAGAGGGAACCAGACGAAAACTGAGCACAATACAGCCTAAGAAATGGTGCACTGGGATCTTATTGTAAAACCTATATACCCAAGCATAGAGCAATAAAAGAAAATAATAAAGGTGTTGGATGAAAATGAGGTGGAACTCTCCAGTAGGCATGTACTACAGGAGATCTTAGCTAAAGAAATGGAAATGGGCATTTGCAAAGACTACAGAAAGAGAGGTGTTTGTACACACACCAACAGAAGGTTTCCTTGTACAAAACAAAAGTAAGAAACAGAGACAGGAAGGAAATCACAGGGAATAGCTTGAGTAACAGCCAAAATGCAGTTTCAGATCTGTGTAAATGTCAAGGTGGAGGACAGAAAGCAGGGAAATCTTACATGGAGTGCTAAAAATCAATTCTCCAATCAAACAAAATTGTGTGTGAAAGAGGGAAAAAGAGAGCAAAAGGAACAAGCACTTTGAATAAGTTTTACTCCCAAAAGTTATTCTTTCCACCTGTAAAATTAAAACCCAGAATCGTAGCAGAGCTGGTAGATATGAATAACAAATTGCAAACGTTAGCCGAAGGAGCAAAAGTGTAATATGATAACTAAAACACAAGGCACAGGAAGAAGAATATTCAGAGTAAGAAGTAGTCAGATGGAGAACACTCCCAGATTAAAATTTTGTAATCTTTTTATCTTTCAGTTCCCAGATGAAAATAGTCGACCAAAATATTAGAACAAAGAAGGAGGAAGAAACACTAACAAATACTCTTTTTTCCATTTTCACCAAAAG
Organism: Aphelocoma coerulescens; assembly: GCF_041296385.1. Lineage (NCBI taxonomy): Eukaryota > Metazoa > Chordata > Aves > Passeriformes > Corvidae > Aphelocoma > Aphelocoma coerulescens. The sequence goes on from NC_091015.1 coordinate 89,195,059, forward strand.
TAATGAAGACTAAAAAAACCGAAATGACTGCCAAAGGCAGGAATTAATGCAAGTAGGAGAATTATTTTTAAAGGAACATAAATAATATTAGAAGGAAGCACACAGTGTGAAGCCTCTCAGGTGTCAGAGAGCCAGAGAGTGCAGTAGATTCATTAATTTCCTGGGTTCCTTTTAAAACTTTGCTTAAAATTTTCCAGTTCTGAACTCTTTTGCATACAGAATTTGTCAGATGCCAGGAAAAAAACTAAGCCTCAAAAATGATAGCATCATCTATCATAAGAAACTTTTATTTTCCCATGACCAGAAAAATGAAGCCTTACTGCAAGGTGAGAGAAAGAGAAATTAGTAACTATAAAGTGAATATATATCATGTGACAATGGTGGCTCTGGTGCTGCCCTCACTAATAAACAAGACACATGGAAAGCCGTTTCTACAAGATCAGGGTATGTATGTAGTATCGAAACATCATCCACAGAAATTCATGTGGAGTGCTAGTGTGGGAGTGCTGTGCTCAATGTATCTTTCTGATTCTGCATCCTTGCCCAATATATAGCTGCTGGCATGCTGAGGCAAAATCTAAATATGGAAAAGAGTTAAATGGGAAGTACTAGAAATAAGATCTAAATGGAGGCAGAAGATCTCTTGTACTAGGTCTGCCTTTTAGACTTTATTTCAGAGTTTAGCTTTCAGCACAGCTCAGAAGCTGAAGCTTATTGGAAAATCCTTCTCATTCATGGTTCATTAAAACCATAATCAACAAATATCATCATGAATTATATAATGCCAGTTTATGTTGCTTATCAGTAACCATGGTTGATATCAAACAGGACTACCTAAATCATTTTGAAGTCTAATTTGAGGAATAGATTCTCGACAGTGAACTCTTTGGATTAACAGTGAATGTTAAGGCCGTCACTCAGTATGCCTAGAGTTTCATCATTCTTACGTAGGAGTATGTATAGTATAGCTTCTTGTTCCCTTAGTTGCCATTTCACCATGTGATCCAAATGGTTTCCTTGCAGTGATCCACTGGGTTTCCAAATGGTATCAAAAGATTTAGAAAATGAGGATGACTTTTCACACTACCTTCAGAAGTGAAGAAGGAGGTTGCCAGCCTGAGATGAACATTTGGGATATCTACACATTGACCTAAATTAGGAGCTGTTTCTGACAGCTGGAAGAATATCTGTCAGGAAGCTGAAACATGTTCATTTTAAAACGTTTGAAATGTAAGTGGAAAAAACACTATGTTTTCTTGAATAGGAATTTACATATTTATTCTTTTCTTTACAAGTATAGTCTTAGAAATTGCCCAAGAACTAGGAACCCAGGAGATGGCTAAATCAGGACTTGAGGCTTCCAAGAAACAAATAATGACAGGAATAATCTGAAAGGATTTCTTTTTTATTTTTTTATTTATTTATTTATTTTATTTTTTTATTTTCTCTCTGAAATTACTACAGGTAGATTTTGGGGGCTTTTTAACCTAACAATCCCTTTTAGTTTTTGAAACTATTCTGCTTGCTTGCCCTTTTTTAAAAATTCATGTCAAGACCAATGAAGAAGACTGTATAGATGGTTGCTTTTACTTTTGAAAGAAAATATGAAGTTAACAAGAAATTGCTCAGAAAATTCTACTGTGAAGATCAGACAGCATGTGGGCATGTTCAAACTTGGTTACTTACAGATTTTCTCAGTGAAGAAAGCAGATTGGGGCTCACCATAGGTTTCCTAGCATGATGCACTTCTGTGATTTGAGAAGGTTGACTCTGTCACCACTTGAATGGCTGCATTGCAAACATAAGCCATGCCCTAGTAAAGCTCCGAGCCTGGCAATTTTTAAGGCAAAAGATAAAAGCATGCAATCCTTTCCTGGAAAAAAAAAAAAGGAGTACAAGCTCTTTTGTCTATTAATGCAAGGAATAATTGACCTTAAAACCCTAAAAATGAGTTACAGATCCACCGACTGCCAAGTTTAATTACAGGTGGAACAAACATTATGCGGTGGAAAAGACCAGTTTCCTTTTCTGCTGCCTCTCCCTTCATACAGGCACCAATAAATGAAATCAGAATATGATGCACTTTCTACATTTGCTTTTTTGTCAGTAAGAAGTAACATATATTCATACATCATGTAGAACAAACATGGGATAGAGATTTTCCACTCTAAACAAAAAAAAAAATCTTAAATCTTTTGTAAGCACATATAAAAGTTAAAATAAAAACACTCTGGAAGGTTCTTTTTCCCAGAAAGGGCACACAGTGGTTACTGCTAAGACCATCCAGTGAAAGGCTGAATTGTGTCTCTACATGAACTGCTCTTTGCACTCTACATCTCTTCCCCTACTTCTCCTCAGCAAGAGGAAGAATGTACTAAACTTTCTCCAACACCTCTGACAAAGTTCGCTCGTTTACATGCAGGGGGCTCATCCTGATCTGCTTTACCTGAGCTTGCTGTCCCGAGAAGCATTATTCCAATGACTAATAACTGTACCACCCCAGAAATTCTGGCAATGGCTGAAATGGGTTAAATAGTGTTTTCTGAACCTTATATAATGAGGAAAGAAATTGTCAATGAGTCATGTCTGTCTGAGCATAATTTTATATTATACAAAAATGAGAATGCACATTTATGGTACAGTTTTGGCATTAATAGCAATTGAGCATCCCCAAGAAAAGGCAACCTACTATGGCAAATTAAGGATCACAGGACTTCAGTCTCTTTTTCATCTCTGCCTGACATGTTCCAAGTCATATGGCTTTATAAATCCTTACTGATCTCCATCAACACGTCTCTTTGATGTTTAAAGTCTCAGCTGGAGTCACATTTGTAAGCCAATAGCTCCTTTCAAAATATTTACGTCCTTTGACTCAAAGTTCAAAACAGGGCAAGATTCACTTTGCATAGTCACTTTGAGCAAGCACAGTATTTCTTTTACAACAGTTTGAGGGACAGGCATGTTGTGTACTTTAAGATGCTATACCTCATGCAACTTTTGACACTGGTGCCAAAGAACTGTAACCTTTGAGTGAAGGAGAACAAAGTGCTCAGTTCTTTGCACAGTAAGCCAGTTTTTACTGTACTGAAATCAGCTTCAGTAGTCTGTAAGTTTTCCATGACAAGAATCAAACTATAGCAACGCTCTGAAAATGGAATTTGTGTAACTGTGGCTCCAATCTATAGAAAAACTACTTATGAAAAAATTTGATGCAAAGAGATGGTGATTAAGTTAATAGGGTTCATTAGGCATTAATCTCACTGAATTTAATAAATAATGACATCCTTTCTCCAGAATTTTTTAAGCCAGATGTACTTTCTCTAATAGGAAACAAAATGGTGAATTTCAGTTTATGGAGCTCTCTGCAGAATGTCGATTTTATGTATATCACCACAGGTTTTGCTTTGCAAGACTTTTAGATTTATGGTTCCAGTGCCCTTCTGCTTCCTAGGTATTCTTGGCAAGATGCTGAATCCCCCAACAGGATGTCAGTACTTTGGCTAGATGATCCAGAGAGGGTGTGAGACAGATAGAGAGGAGGAGTAGTTCCCTCATTTCTCATCGATTTGCATAGCTCATTCTGTCTGGGCTGCAGGGTTCAAACCAGCTGCTACACAAGAGATGGCAATTGCCACATAGAAAGACACACTCCAAATCATTCCATAACCCACATTCCAGATACCCCTGCTCTCAAAGCCAGAGACAAATAGAGGATTATATTAAATATACGTGTCAGTTTCAACCTCTTTGCAGCTGAGCCCAAGGGATGCTGCTGTCTTCTCTCTCTCATTTGCATTCCCCCATCTGTTCTTGCTTCATTTCCTGACACCCCTCACAAATTATTACACTCCTTTCTCAGTCCTCCTCCATCTCCTTCCTTCTCCCATTACAGCCTCTGCCACTGCCTTCTCACTTGCCCTTGTTTTTCCAGACTGTCATAATCCTTTCTCCTTCCCCAGCTTCAACCATCCCAAGTCCTTCCCTCCCTTGCTCTGTCTTGCTTCTCCCCATCAGCAGCTGTGTCAGGGCCCAAAGCTTCCTGAACCTGCCGACTTTATGACAAATCTGTACAAATACAGTAAAAAACATGGTAGGCTATAAGCCTTATGTGACAATACATTTCAGTTTCATCTCTCACCTAGCACACATATAACCTTGAAAACAGTGGTGTAGATAAAGGATGTGTCATTTAAATGAGATGTATATTTTCTTTATATTTCAGTTAATTATTTTTTCATGCATTGCAAAATGAAAGAAATATTTGGGTATTTTCCCAGCCCCAGAAATTTTGCAGAAAATTCTGGTGAATTTCTGGCTCGGCTATTTAAAGGGACATGGGAAATTACCAATTATCTTTCAATATTTTCAATTTTTTACATCTCAGAACAGTCTGACACACACAACAAGACTAATGGAACATAGCTGCTTCATAAAATAAATATCTCCACATTGTCCTCCCTATACAAAATCCTTTAAAAGGTGAGCAGAAAATGCCTAAGCATTTTATGATGACCCAACAGAGAACATCATGACCACTGAGATGCCAGAGCAGGTCCAGATGTACTACAAAGACTGCTTTACATTGAAACCATCAACTACTCTTACAAGGGGCTACCTTAGAAGACTGCCCAGGTTACTAAGGATTTACCCTGCCAGAATACAAGACAGAGCTTTTAACCACAGAGAAAACTGAGCTGACAACTATAAAGCTGTGATCCTTACGTCTATATACCTTCATCCAACTGCAACAATCCACAGAGAAATCCACTTTTCAGGACCTGCTTCTGTTTCTCTCCTGTTGCATCCACATTCTTAATGTTTCTAAAGGAATGGCACGACACAAACCCACTGTGAAACCAATGGGAAATTTTGTCCTTAAGGTAATGTGGCAGAAGAGAATTTCATGAGGATGTACAAGATCTACTTGACTTACACATCTCTCTGTCATTTTCCAGCAAAGACAAGTCAATTCTGTGAGGAAAATTATAATTTAGACATAATTGCTGTCATGCAAATTGCCCCTGCTTTATTTCAGGAAAGCTTGTTTCTATCTTGTGACTGATCATATGAGAAGGGCCAGTGGATTGATGCTCTGTGGAACAGGTTGCAAAAATACAGAAAAGAAAAGTCTCTGCTTAAGAAATTTCTTCCCTCTGTGATCTGAAGCATCCCTGGTCTGCAGGGGCCAAAAGACTATTAGGAAAAGCTAATCAGCTTATGATATAGGGATCCACTCCATACCAGGATTTTTACTGCTCACTGAAGAAGTTTGAAAATCACTGCTCTAGATCCCCTACAAGCAGGTTTTGTGTGTATGGTTGTATTCTGCCAGAACAGCTACGAAAGAGGAATTAACATTTTCACAGCTTGTTCCTCTGTACTGCCCTATATTTATGTGTCACTATTCTTACCTAATTTTACAATTAGCAAACCTTGGCTTCAGATAGGGCCCGATGAGAGTGTACAGAGTCCACCCACAGAGAACTTCAGCAAGTTTGCTGGGATTTCCCACTGAATCAGGAACAGAAAATGTTTGTGATGTTCACAGCTGGTTGTATTTATAGGTTATGACTCCTCTGACCAATAACACATTTGGGGATTTTGGTGTTACAGAAGATACTCAACTCACTTTGCTTTATATTAAGTGTGAAGGAAGAAAGTTGTACTGGTTTGTAGAAATAAGATGGCATAAGCATCTAGACTGAAAGTACAAAAACAGATCCATTGTCATAGGGCTGCCTTGAATTAGGGCCTCAAAAAGTAGTTCTACTTTGACATCTTGAATTTTTGCTGTGATTCCAAGTGAGGAAAAGGGGACTTACATGCATGACATAATTTGACTGTGAATGCCCAAAAAATAATTTATTCTGGCTATTTACCTTTTATTCAGCCTTGCATAGGTTTATTTTTATATCTGTGACATCTTTATTTGCTGCTGCCTCTTCCTAAAAACAATGAGCCCTTCCTGTGCTTTTGCAGACTACTGCAAGTAAACAATTCTCCTTTTGGCTTTAAAATTATCTTTTGCACAAGAAACATTTGTCCTACATAATAGCCAGTAAATTAAAGAGGACATTGTGTGGGAGATACATCTGTGTATAATATATTACAGAAAGTTTTATGACTTCCTACACAGTGACTTCTCTACTGTTTTACTGATGTAGACCACAAGCCATTCTGGAGTGAGCAAGAAGTCAGAAGCTTCTCAAGTGCCATATTTTTCAACGAAAATTACAACAGGCATCTTATGTTTTATGTGGATCTGGACTTTACCCACTTCCGAATCGCTTCTTCCACATTGGTTTATGGCCAGGTTTTCAAAAGATGTTGAACACTGTAGTAGACCATTTTGAAGACCTGACCCAAAACCTATAAAATTCTTGGAAACTTAGAAAACAAACCTCAGAGACATTGAAATCTAGTCTGTATCTAGTGCCTGACCTAATATTCTAGGCTATCTCTTTTTCGGAAGTTTTCAAAATCACTTGCAAGATCTCAAGGAAAATGTTGAAGCTGTTTCTGCACAAGTCCTACTCCATTCAAATATCAGGGATCCTTAGAGTAGTTGGAGAAAATCAAATAGAGCATTTTTAGCCAAATAGATGTTTGTGAGTTATTGCCCCTTAGGGTATTTCTCTTTCCTGCATCCCCACTACCACTCACCCAGTTTCATCCTTCTATTCTTCCACTTGCATCATTCCTCAGCTAAACTACATGCTGATCCTTCTCATTTTCAGCCCACATTTCAGTATGTCCTTTATTCATGTATTTTCTCTGATTTTAACAACTATTATTACAGTCTTTAATTTCCATCTATCAGGCATGAAAGTGACAATTCTGCTTGGTTGAATACGGTGAGAAAGAACTATTTGCTCTTCATCTTCCATTCTCCTTTCTGCCCATGTGGAAGTGGATAGACACCTCTGATCCATGCTTTTTGCTTGTTACAAATGCTGTCCCAGTTTTTCCATTTTGAATCTGTGCAGGTTTTCTGTGCAGGAAGAGACATGAAGGCAGCCCTGTGCTTAGAAGAGAGACAGAGGGTTGTGAGACCACTGGTGATCAGTTTTGTTCTGAATGACAAAAGTCTGAAAGAGAGACAGACTGTGAGCAAAGACAAGGCAAAGACAGGCTGAGAGAGGCAAGCAGGCTGTTGATCTACAGAAGCAATTTTTAGAACGACTTTGTGAAGCATACAGAGCAAACAGAAGATGCAGGACTGGGAATAGAGAAATCAGGCAGTGAGCCTGGATGAGAAGACAAGATGCTCTCTGGCGAATTCCACAGGTTTGTGCTGAGTGGTTGTCAGCACAGATACAGACCAGAAGTGACAACATAAACACTAGCCATGGAAACCTGACCTTCTAGTGGTACTATCAAAATCACAGTGGGTTTTTGCTGACTACTGGAAAGTAGCTTCTGAAAGGGCCATGCCCTCTCCTGCCAGCCAGCCTAAGCAGGGGGTGAGTCCTGGCAACCTATCAGGAATTCAAACTGACTGCTTTATACCTGTCTGTGACTTTTCAGTGCAAAAATACAGCTTAACATATCTGTCGTGGCTTATCACAACATACCCTGCGATAACATACCAACAGTATAACAATAGTTAGTCAGCACTGGTATTTTATCAAGAACCCCTTTCAAACATTAATTAGGTGGGGAAAGGGAGAGGAGAATTGCAATAAAATGATACATTTGAATTTTTTATTTTATTTTTGCTGTCTTTAAATACATTCATCAGCTTTTCACTTTTTTCAGTTTTGTCATTAATTGCAACTTCCCTGGTACAAGTTATCACATATTGCGGTATGTGGAATCTAAAAGCTTTTGCAGAATTAAAAGCACAAACACAAGCAAGTCCAAAGCACACAAGCTAAAACTAGAGAGTTTTATGGGAAAAATATATGAAACAAAGAGATGTGTAAGAAGGACATGCACCTTTTGAACAGCTGTTGGCTCTTTTCTACTGATAGTTTCTGAAGTTCTGCAACACTGCCTGTGGTTTACTAACATAAAAGTAGAATGTCCACATCCATGTCACAGCTTAAAGAAAATAGTGCTCCAGCTTCAATTCTATTGAAACCAACTTCATTTCTCCACAGAAGCCAACAGACTGACAAGAGGAACAGTCCCCTGCCCAGGTTAGTCAGCTGATCCATTTAGACTTCACCTATATAAGTAACTCAGACCAGTGCTTGGCCTCTGGAACCAAGATGGCAAGTGGCACAATGTGACTCACCTTCAAATGCCTAAGCTTTCCCTTCCCAACACACAGCTGAATAGCCTCATCCATACCCCTTCTCAGGAAAAGACCTCAGCCTGTGGTCCTCCCCAAACCCTGTCATGGGACATGGACGTGGTTATGCATTACCAAAGGCCAGTGATGGAGCCTCAGCCCTGTCTAGGGGACGAGCATGTAGCCTGGCACTCCTTTTACAGAAGAGGAACAGGAGCCCAGCTGAAATGTGACACAAGGGAGGCAATACAAGAATTGGTAGAAATTGATTTGGCTTAATTTAAAAAAACAGCTGTGAGAGCAGGGATGTTATTTCCATTATTTTTTCCTGTGATGGGCTACTGTTATCATCCTACTACATGTACTAAGTTTCCAAAATAAAAAAAAATCGTAAATGCGAAAAGCATCACATACCTTGGATTGAGTGCACTTTTCCTACATAAATTATTTTGCCTGGTGTAACTAACTTCTTTCCTCAAAGGGCTTCTGTTGCCTTTCCCCTGTAAAATACATTCCATGAAAGTAAAATGAGGCCAAAGGGGAGAAACAAGCAAACAAAAATAATACAAAAACCTATTCAGGTCGTTTGTCCTTCAGACTTCTACAAAGTCCAAAGTAAAGGGCTTATTTGTCATTGAATACCTGCAAGCAGTAGGCCACTTACTTTCACATAGCATGGGGCTTTTAAGTGTTGAAAGCAATGATTCCCAAAACATTCCCCATTAATTTCATCTGATGAAAGTTTGAAGTTGTGGCTGTCCCATCTCTGGAAGTATTCAAGAACACAGTGAACGGGGCTCTGAGCAACCGGGTCTGGTGGAAGGTGTCCCTGTCCACGACAGGGAAGTGGGAACAAGACAATCCATACCATTCTATGGTTCTATTCTGTGATTATATCAAACGGGCTCTACATCAAGGAGAGCAAAACACCCTGGGATAAGTCTGGAATGAACTTGTAAAGCCTGCACACTAGTGTAAAACCCGGGTAATCTATCTAATGGGGTTATCTAAGAGGTAAACTGTTTGCTTTAAACAGCTGAAGATTTCAAGGGGAACAGAACAGAGGGAATAGTGCAGGGAACAAAGTTTCAAGATTGTACCTGGTTTAGGCAGCACCTTTTTATCTGCGACTTCTCAGTCAGAGTCAATGCCCAGAAAGTGTTCCCACGTTCTCATTCCATTTCATACACAGTGAACCTGGCTCCAATTTTTATACTCTCTTAGGCTTAGGCAGTGGTGTTACTAAACAAAACAGTAGCCCTAGGACCCAATAGCTTATTGCATTTGTGAAACAGCATCTGGACCTGGTCTGCAATTACAGTGAAGGTAAACAAATAAGCAGGAGTGCATATATTGGAAATAAAAGTTATTAAAGTGATATTATACTTAGAAGAAGGCTTTGTTTTACCCAAAGGTGCATGATCACGTATCAAAAAAATGCCCTTCCTCTTGAGGGTTTTTGGCCTCTGTCAAATCATATTTAGACTGCTGTAGTATATCTACACCCAAATATATTATGAACTCATAAGAAAGATTTGTACCTATGAGTTATATTGATTTTATTTGGAACAAATTAGTTTAAGTGAAGAGAAACAGAACAAAAGGTTCTTGATACATGGCAAGTTTTATCACTCCTTTGATTCAGCATCTTAAGTTTGACCATACAGATGCTGACAGTGCTTCTTTGATTTTTTCATGTGCACAACCAGCTCACTTAGTTTCCTTCAGTAATAGGGAAAGATTATTTCCTTAAGGAATGACTTCCCTCCAACTGACATGATTTTTCAACACTAGCTAAAGCAACAGATCCTATACTTTATACTAAAATCAATCCAAATATTTCTTTTAATAAATTTGTTGTCATCAATTTTTATTATATTGTCTTATTCACTCTTCTGTAATAATCTGCCCTGCTTTATATGTAAGTATAACATATGTAATATGTTAATATGTCGTCGTGATAATGACGAATTAAGTATCACGGTATCCCGCAGTGGTAGGGAGGAGAAGAGAAATCCCACAGGCAGGAATTTTGCAGCAAGATTCATTTATTTAATTATTTTACAACTCTTTTGTAGACTTTTTTCTTCATAGTCTAATTAGTCAAAGGATCAGCCACCCCTTGGGGTGATTGGCTAAAATCCTAAGACATCCATTGTCAAAATATTTTCTACTGTACCATAAACAAGGCTTTGCAAGGTCGCAGGTGTTCACAGGTTATAGAACTCTGTAAATATCTTCCGTGAGAGAGAAAAGTATCTCACGGCACTGGAAAGAAGCAAGAGAAATTCTTGCTAGTACCATATTGTATCCACAATTAAGTTTTGGGGATAAAATTTTCTTTCTTGCTACTGGCTCAGTCTGAGTTTTTTCCAAACAGTTTTCCTTTATCCTTGTATGAGTCCCTTTTGAAAGACTAGGGACAGAAAAGCATAGGTGTTCAGTTTTAAAACAGTGATCTTTTCTTTTAAAGTTCAATTTAGGAGCAGAAACTATGAAAGGACAAGGCAATGGCCTTTGTATCAGGAAAATGTGCTTTGCAAATTTGCATTTAAAATGGAGTGTGCTACAGGCCTTCCAATGCCAGGGGAATCATCCCATTTTCCATATGTGCAGTAGAGGTTACCTTCCAGAGAGGGTTCAACAGGTAAAACTGCTGCCCCACTTTTTCCAGGGATAAAGCAACACCTTCTTTGCCGCACCAACTTCATCACATGTGCCAGATCCCAAGTAAGGAACAGGAATCTATCTGAGTCTTACACAAAAGAACAAAACAGGATAAGTAGTATGATATGGCAAGAAGAGGTGTCAGGAGGAAGAGCAAAAAGGCAGCTAAAAGCAGCAAACCTGCAAACCAGTGGAAAGATGTCTTAAGGGACAGGTAAGACAGATTTGATGAAGCATGGGGCATGGAGCTGATGGGGCAAAGATACCACAGTACAAAATGGTGAGAGATTTAGAACAGAGCCAGGGGGATAAGGAACAAGTGACTAGAAGCCAGACACACAGTGAAGAGATGGAGAGGACAAAAACGTGAGAGCAATATTGTCAGAACAGTGTAGAGTTCTTCCTAAGGATAAAATGCTCAACTTTGTGAGAGTGTTGAAGACCTTACACGTGAAGGAAGGAAAAAAAATGTGAATGTGGACCTGTTTTGACTATCTTTGCTTGTGCTTATGGACAATTACAGGAAATTCAAAATGATCTTACAGACAACAAAAATAATAAGCTAAGGGACAATATAGTCTAGTGCCTCAGCACACAGGCATTTAAAAAGAGAACACATAGGACTACTCAAATAAAGAAGGAAAACAACAGATTTTGTCATGACTCTAGAAAGTAGGGAAAAGAAAAAAACACAAGAGGAGCAGATTGGTACAGTTTTTATGGGTGAAGGGTGTCTTATACTTTGGTGACATCCCACTACATCAGCAGCAGGCAGGGATAAATCTTAATGCTCCTGAGCTTTTCAATTCATTAAAAAATCCTTACATGAAAGACTCCTTTTTGCATAAATCAAGAACCATCAATGCAGAGCAATGGGTCAGAGATTTGGCAAACAATACAAAGATGACTGATTCATGCAATTACCAAGCTGTACAGGCTGAACTAATTGGTGATAGAATAATGACAGGACAAAAATCCAGGCACTCAAATGTGAATGCTTAGAGATCCCATTAACTCTACAGAGAACCAGAGACGTGCATGGCTAGTGAACAAACTCACATCCAAATAGAGAACACAAACAAAGCAGTCACAAAGGTACTTAAGAAGGCAGAGCAAGGAAAGCATGAAAATTTTCTGAAAATTCAGCAAAGAAAGACGTATGAATTCAAAGCAGAAAAGATTAAGAAAATCCAAAGACCTATGGTTATTGTGGAGGGAAAAATGATAATCACAAAATTCCCTTTACATGGGACCACATTCAAAATTTCTGATAAGTCATTATGCAAAGGACAGCAGACAAGAAAAAATGCCCCCATAGTGAGAAAGAAATCAGTGACTCAGAGATCTTTGCATGTATGTGACATCAATAAAGTGCAAAAGAGGAAAAAAACATAAATGGACTGTGAAGTGCAGACTAGCACCAGATGCAAAGACAGGGCAGGACAGCAGAACAGAAAGGACAGAGTAAGAAAGAGAATGCAAATGAACACTGGGCATCAATGTGTGTGAAAGGAACAAATACCTCTTCAGAAGTGTACATAAAGAGACAGAAAAATAGCAGAACCAAATTTTTGGCTCTCTGATAACATAATCACAATACCATGAGGCCAAGTAAATTAAGATAGGGTATCATGTTAGAAGTAGATTAAGTGAAAGTTCAGGTAGTACAGATATTAGGAACACATTTATCAAAAATAAGAGCTATTACCCCAAAACATTAAAACTAAATTACAGATGATTCCTATGAGAGACACACCAATAAAAAACATACTCCATGTGGCCAATGCACTATTGCATCCATGCAATGGACTCGACTTTTGAGGCAAGACATAAACCGAGATTCTTAGAGACAATAAATTATCAAGTCACCACTCTTAAGACAGTAAAAAAAAAAAATTTATTTCTTTCAATATCCCACAACAAATAGCAACATTTCAGAAGACAGCATATGATAGCTATCAGAAAGCCAAACAAATACATTAAAAATTAAAGGGAAAAGAATAATTAAGAGAATAATTGCTCACAATTAAAGAATTGTTACATGATATGCTAAAGGAAAACTCTTCATAATAAAATCAGCACAAGTTTCCAAGTGAGAACAGCCATCTATTTGCAGCTGCCACCATAGAAAATGACTAGTGCATGTTATACAGTGCATAAGTTCTGCTGTTTTGCTCGGAAGCTCAGAAAGCATGCAGGAATGAGCACAAGTCAGTGATGGACCATAGGGCAAAATGATCATGCTAGACCAGAGGAGTCTCTGTCTCTGAGCATCCCAGTCTCTGAGTGAAGGAATTGAGCCAGTATGAGGAGAGTTTGGGGAACACACAGCCTCCAAACCTGGTGGTGGGGATACTTGGAGGAAAAAAGTGAAGAAAATAGGCAGAGAAAGAGATCAAAATAATTCATTTTTAACATGAAACAGTAAATCATGCCTTGTATCTTTTTCTCCTACATGACAATCTGTGATTACACACCCAGACAGCAGTGTTTGGATCCACATTTGCAGTGGAGGGACATGGAAAAGTCATGGTCCAGGGAACAACAGCAGCCACCTAGAACCATCCCTGTGAGGGGTGCTGTGGCAAACCCACCAGGAGTGGGAGCTTAGAGGGGGGCATGGTTCCTGTTATGACCTGCCTCTGAAGGCGAGGGCAACCCAGGTTCTTGTTAATAGATTCTTTGGGGCAGATGAGAGTGAAATGCCACTGAATGGTTTGTGTTTATAAATAAATATATACATGCATATATAGGGTTTACTTTGCCCAGCCATGATCCATGGCTTTGATGAGCCAGACCACTCTTGGGCCCGTGTCCCAGGCTGGTCTTGGCCCATCCCAATCCTCAGGGAGGTGCCCAGTGCCAGGGCTGTGGCTGCCTCAGTGCCGTCAGTAGCCCGGTTCCTATCTGGAGAGGTGGGACAGGCCCTGCCTGCTTCTCTGCTATCACCCACCTGGGGAGGCCCTGCCATTCCCAACACTAATCTCCAGGGAGCCACCACTGGTAATGTGCTTGGGCCACCATTCAGGCAAAAGAAAATGTTATAGGTCCTGCATCCAGGTACCCACCAGGCTCTCCATACTGGCAACTTAAGCAGAGTAAGGGGACAGCCTGGAGCCCTTGCACACAGGAGCCCAACTCTTGAGCTGCCATCCTCGACAACCCCATTTAGGAGGGGTGGGAACAGCAGAAGGACAATTTTAACTATATGTAGGTGCACTGTAAGGCCTGGTTTATTTACCACTACCTGTGAAAGCCCATTTTGTGCCACTCAGGTGGGAAAAGTTCAATCTGTGTGTTCAAGGAGAGGGAACTATTCAAGCAAAGTTTAAATACTCATGACTACAGATCATTTTTAAGGGCTGGCACGTGTTACTCAATCTGCAGTGTTAGGTATTTGATGAATGGTACACAACATAGGTAATGTGCTTACCAGGTTATGCAAAGCAGCATCACACCACTAAATAAATAGCAACTAAGTCAGAGCATGAGATCTTCAGCCAGATAGTACTCTTTCTGTCCTTCTATAACACAGAAATATAAAATATAAGGCTAAGGGACTGTTTTACCATGCTGCCAGGGAAAGGGGATGCAAAGAGTCTAGTAACAAATCCTCCAGAACAAACATGAATACACGTTGACATTTGTTTGTTGGGCACTTTGCAGAGCAACCTCGCCTGTCTCTCCAAACAGCAGACTTCACACAAGCCAGATGTGTAGTATTTTTTTTTCCTATATTCTCATAGTGTAATATCCACACTAATGAAAACAGAAAATCTCCTAAGAGATCAGAGCCACTCTGAAAAAAGGCAAGAGAGAAGGACTGTAAAGAAGCCAAAAGTGGAATTCACTTCCCTAATTGTAGGCAAACAGAAGTTACACACGTCCTCTAAACTACTTGCTTATTCTGGTCTTAGAGTTATAGACAGCTGTCTCTGGATGAGGTAACTGTCCTGGAGGCCCCTGTTTCTTCCTAGTGATTTCAGGGAGAACCTTATAGATAGTTTAGAGTATAGACTGGCCTTTTTTCAAAATAAAGAGGAAGCAAAATTCAATTTTCCCAATGCCAGTCAGAAGAACAAGCCAATTAAAATTTATTATCTACTTCCAAATGAAAGGTGGAAAAGTAAAAATTTACAAGATCACAGAATGGTCAAGGTTGGAAGGGACCTCTGGAGGCGATTTGGTCCAGACCCTTGCTCAAGCAGGTTGCCCAGGACCGTGTGGCTGTGTAATATCTCCAAGGATAGAGACTCTACCTCCTCTCTGGGAAACCAGGGCCACTGCTCAGTCACCCTCACAGCAAAATAGTGTTTCCTGACATTCAGGTGGGAACATCATATGGCATCTTTCTTGTGTTCCAAGAGATAATCATAAAAAATCATGGGCCAACACATTTATGGTAAACTCCCTATAACAAATAATGGCCTTGATGAAACAGGGTAGTATTTGATCAAGCCTCAATTCTTTTTCTTCACTGCCTATTGCACCAATGTATCACAGCTGATTGTTCGAAATGCTTGAGGCAACTTGTGGGGTTCATGGGGAGTTCATGCCACAGTAATTTATAAGAATGATTATGAAAGAAATTTTGCACCGAGCAAGAAGAGGTTGAGTAAAACAGGACAAATGGCCTGATTAAAGACAACAAATAAAACCCAGAGCAAACTCTCAGCAAAAGGAAAGAAACCACATTTACTGTACATGCTCTGTAAGAGAATGAATTTGATGGCAAGATCACTTGAACAGGAAAAGCAGTACATTTATGTTCACAAGGTCTCCTATATGGGACAACCCAGCATTAAATTTGTATTTTCACTGGCAAACAAGACTGCAACATGACTGAGAAGAATAGCAGGAAAAGAAAATAGTAGGATTTAAGTTGTTTTTCTAACATTCACTTCCATTTAGTCTTCAGCAATAAGAAGGAACATTTTCAGAAAGTCATGATTAAGAAAGGGATCCAGAACTGTAAACCAATAAAAAAACCCACAATACCTCAGAAACTGTCTTCTCAGTAGGACTAACTTTTCAGAAAATACATTTCCAAACAAGTCACCAAGTTTCAAAGGCTTGATGGAATACTTTCACTTAATCTTGTGTAAGAATGAGATACTTCTTAAAATGGGCTTGCAAATTCCAGATATGACATTTTTTCCCCTAACAAATAACTCTGCTTTGAGGAGAGCACAGATACACTCCTGAAACACTTCTGCCTTACAGGTCCACTTTGACAACCTACAAAGTAGAAGTACATGGTTTAGCATGTGGTTGTAATGGTCAGCTTGAGTGATACTCAGATAGAGATCAGACCAGTACAGGGACATCTCTTCCTTAGCTGTTTATGAAGCCCTTTGTCAAAAAGCAGCTGATAGGTGTTAGCTTATAACTTCATAAAAAAGCCCCAAACATCTAAGCCCAAAAACTGGATATCAAAGAACTCTAACAACAGAAAATGGCCCCACAGTTTAAGGAGGACAACAAAACTGATGAGAGGGATGGAAGGAATGTCTTCTGAGGAGCAGCTAAGGACTTTGGGTTTGTGTAGTTTGAGGAAGAGGAGGCTGAGTGGCGAACATGTTGCTCTCAACAGGTTCCTGAAAAGGGCAAGGGGAGAGGAAGGTGCTGAGCTCTTCTCCCTGGTATCCGGTGATAGAGGGGAAAGGTTCAAAGCTGTGCCAGGGGAGGTTTATACTGGACATAGGGAAGTTTTTTTATTTTACTGAGAGGGTGGTCAACCACAGGAGCACACTTCCTAGATAGGTGGCTGATGCCCCAAGCCTGTCAGTGTTGAAGAGTCATTTGGACAATGCCCTTAATAATATGCTTAAACTTTTGATCGAGCCTGAACTGTTCAGGCAGTTGGACTAGATGAGCATTATAGATCACTCACAACTTAAAATATTCTATTATGTTCTATTATATTCTAAAATAAGCTTTCTTCAGAAAATCCACCAGTCTGATGTGAATAGAACATGAGACAAAAAGCAATAGATGACAAAATAAATTTAACATACCCCAGCACTAGATGAAGCAAGTACGAAGCAAGTACAAAGCAATAGCTGGTGCTCAAAAGAAAGACTTGATGTTTTTCGCAGCATCTTACTAAAGAAATAAAGGCTTTGTACCAAGACACAGAAGATATTCCCAAAACAAACTATTAAACTGTCATGGTTTAGGAATGGTATTCCCCAATGTAGTGCTCTTCCCCAATTTAATGTTCCCCTGAAAACACTCCAAACCACACGCTACTCATTAACTTCCTCTTCCCCCTCCCTCTCCCTCTGCAAAGGGCTGGAGTGGAGAGTTGGAGGCACAAAAGTTAAATGTCTCTTGTTGAGATAGAAAAAATTTAGTATAAACAACGAGATAAGAAATGAACAGTAACAACAACAATATTAATAAACAGAGTGTACAAGAGGGGTGAACAATTCACACACAAGATCACCATGCAGAATCTGGCACTACCCTGACCACTCACCCTTGTGAGCTGGATTAATTGGTCCCAGGGTCAAGAAGAACACCATGTATTCTGTGGAGTGGCACAAAGTTGAGCTTAAATCTTAATCTAGTTGGACACGAGAGTTTTGTCATAGAATTCTAATAAAAAGAATCTGTCCCTTTCAGCTCAACACTTCCTGAAATTTTTCCAAATGTAGAAGCAAAACTAAACTAAACTAAACTAAACTAAACTAAACTAAACTAAAATAAAATAAAATAAAATAAAATATGTATGCAGTAGGACAGAAGATATCTGTGGGAAAATCTCATCCTCTGTTAAATGATCAAAGTGGAAGCAAAGCTTGGAGATGCTGAAGATTTAGACTAGTATAATGAGAAAACAGCCTTTAATGGAGATGAAAATGTCAATTAAAATGCTTACAGTCGCAGCATTTTGCTTTTCATTGCTGCATGACAACCCAATATTTGTTCAAATAGCAGGGATAAGCCAATTTCACAGCTTCAAAGAAGCACAAGTGAGCAAATTCAAATAATAATAGCATAGGAACAACCCTATGATCACCTCAGTTAAAGAAAATTGGATCCCCCTGGATCACTGTGTGTACACTCAAGGTGTTGACACAGAAATGCTAAAACTGATAGAACTGGTTTTAATGCATTGCTTTCATTTTTTTCCTGTAGTCATTATTTAATTAGAGATGGGATAAGTGAGTTTTCCCACCTTTCCCCACCTTTCTACACTGCACTTTCCCTTCATACCAGAATTCCCAGTAATTGATATGAACTGTTATCAGTTACAGCCTGGTGCAGTTCTGGTTTAAGTTCATAACAGTCTAATATACTTTTGGAACACCAATCAACACCACTATTCAACTTGAAGGGTAAAAGGGAAAATATGAAGGTTATTGTTTCTGGCAAAAAAAGAACTTAAATATTTTCTCTCAAGATTAGATGAGCTCTTATATGCTGGAAAGGAGGTGTGCAACATCGGAAGTCCAGTGGTTCAAAACTGGAGGCAATCTGCAGGGGTCAGCAAAGAACAAATGTGAGGCCATCACATTTAAACACAAGTAGACTACAGCCAGCTTCTCTGTCATTTATGGAATTTGCCTTTCACCTGCGTGCCTCAATGATCACAGCACCTTCTCTTTCCTCCTGTAGGAACCATGATAAGATGAAGTAGCTCGCTCACTTCCACCTACCTGAAGAGTCTGCCAAAAACAGACCTGACCAGGGCTGACACATGTAGCCAGTGTGCCATCTCAGAGCAGATAACTCAGCTGGACAGATGCTCATGATTGATTGGGTGCTTCACATACCAAAGTCAATAAAAGGCAAAATCAATGAGAAAACAAAACAAACCCTGAGATCAACTAAAACTTGTACTTCATGACAAAAGCAAAAGTTTTAAGATGTTAATCCAGCCTGGAAAGAAAACCTTTTGCTCATTCAGCATAACCACTTAATTTTGAAATAGACTTAGTTTGGTTGTATGTCTCCCCATCATGGTCCATAAATTTCCTGGCTGGAAATGGATTTCTTTATACTATATAGGTATCTCTTTATTAGTAGCACTATAAAGAGTGTGATTATTGTCTCTGCAGTGCAAATCAAAACCTCATATTTTCAGTGACAATACAATGTTAAAATCCTTGACTTCTAAACCCCATGTCTTTCATCCAAATTAGTGATTCTCTCTATCCAATAGGTCAAAATAAATATTACTCACAAAGAAAATTCAGATAACTGAAGAGGGATGCAGGTGTTCTCTAAATTAAATGACACTGATTTTACTTCTTGTCATGACTACAGGGGTTTAAAAGCACTTTTAGAAGAAAAGTCTTAAGATTATTCTCCTTTGCATAAGTTTGTCTGTATTTACTGCATAGCTGTGGCTGCTACTAAGAAATATTCTTTCACCAATAGATATTTTAACTTATAAGCAAGTCAAGAAGTAAAAATATAAGTGTTTTGATAAAAGCCCAAACATTACATATATTAATTTTTTTTTTTTTCTTTAAAATTGAACATACCTTGATTAGAAGTTTGGGAGTTCAGTATTAGTTTATTTTATTGACATTTCTAAAACTGATTTAGGAACATCAAAAAGCCTACCAAAATCTAATGCAAATGGAGAAAGGGAAATTACTAAATATGCTATTTAGACACTTAACCAGCAGTTAAGCAGTTATTATAGCGCTCCCTTCCACCCCCCACAAAAAGAAGTTTAATATTCTATTGATAATGCAGAAATTTATTCACTTTCCAAGTTTAAGTGATCCTGTGACTGCTACACTATGTTAAAATACACACATTTTCAGCTCCATTATGGCATTTACAAGGAATAGTAACAGCCATTTGCAAAACAAACAAAAATTGCTGTCGTTACAATTAAAGAGATTTCACATTACAAATCTGCATTTCTAAGATATCAGACTATATTGTGCATTGTTTGTTACTGTCTTGATGCAGCTTTTATAATCATGTGGGCTGGGCTCCTCATTGGAATCCACAGCCCCTAAAATTTACTGCTTCCTCCCATATTAAATTATTTTACCTCAGATGGTTTTGGATGGTCTGGTGGCCTTTTGAGAGAAGCTCCTGCAGAAAAAATCCAGCAAAACCACATTCTAATATGAAGTACAGTAACCATGTATGAAATATTTCTTACATAGAGGGAGGAAGCACTAGCAAAGAAGCAACATTTCACCTGAGATTCCAGCTGCTTGGAGAACTGTTCATGGTGAACGAGAGTTTAATTCCTTATAGAACTGTTCTCTCTCCTTTTTCCCCCACTCTTCCCAAGGTACCACCACAAACTCTTAAATGTCTCCTATTTCTTCCAAGCTAAGACATGATAAACCAGAACATGAAGTTTAGAAAATATGGATTATTACCTGCCTATCAAAAACAAGCTGCCCTTGGTGTTTTGACTGTGCAAGCTCATGCTCTCAAAATATGAAATTCAAACTCTTTTCTATATTCTCTTGATTTCCTACCATAAGTAGGTTAAAGGGTTTGTTTTCAACTGCTCTTCATGTCCTGTAGCAAATGTGTGTGACTTAGATCAGTAGAGTAATGATTCTTCTGCTTGGACAAATTACTTCAATCTTTTCAGACCACCTGTGTCATCTAGAAACAAAGCCAGTGACTAACTAGAGAATATTAGCAACCAAAATTTGTGGTTTTTAAAGGAGGTGGTGGACCAAAACAGTTTTATAATGTTTGATATTAAAAAGAGACAGAAAATGTAAAAAGTACTAGTTTCTCCCAAAATATTTCTATTATGTAGTAAAAAATCAAGATGAAAAATTTTCCTTCTATCCATCTAGGAGCATTGTCTGAGTATTACTTCAGAACAAAGAGAGAATTGTCAAATTTCGTTCATTTTCAGTATAGAAGTGAGGTGCTGTCCTGCTGGCTCACATGGTACATCTGCAAAGGTATTGGGGGAGAGCAAAAACCAAGCACAAGCCACCTTGTTATTCATTTAAAAATCAAAGAAATACTGACTTACGGAAGGACAAAAATAATTAAATCTCAACTAATGGAACACAGAGAACTTTGGCAGTCTGCTTGAGTAACTGAAGACCACTAGAAATACTTTTATTATTTTTTTTTAAAAAATATTTTCCACTGGGAAAAGCTAATAACAGTTAATTACCTCCAAGATATTTGGAGAACAAAATTTGCACTGCAATTCCACATATCGAAACTTAACATAGGAATCAGAATCCAGCTGATGTAATTTTACAAGGAGAATAAGTACGTTGGAAAACAAAACAAATTCTCAACCAAATCTTGGAATGAAATCGTGGCTTTATCCATAAGTTTCAAAACATCTGTATTTCCATCAATCAAGTATTCTGAGGGTTCATCAGAGAAGGCAGAACTACCTTTCAGAAGTTTTAATGGCAGAAATGAAAAGCTGTTGACCCATACACACACTTTAAAATGCCATGATTGGTCAGCATTAACATATAAGCAGTTTTTTACTTAATTTAAATCAAATTTGGCACAGAAAGGTTTTCATCTTGGAACATGGTACTTTGCACCAGGTGATATTTTCTGGCTTAGGCTGAGTAAGAGATGAGATAAGCTTTTAAACTGACCATTAATTCAAAGAGAGTTCTTGCAAATCACAGACAACCATGAAATTGAGACCTGCTTTGAATTCATGGGCAAATACGTCATCACAGAAAAAAATAGAAAATATGACTATGTAGAACTGCACTAAACACCACAAACACAATTAAATTTCTCGTTCTGTTTATCAATATGCTCTAACAAAACAACAGCAACCGAACTGCTGGAACTGTTGCCAAAAGATGGGAAAAAAAAAAAAAAAGATCATTATCTGGACATTTCAGGTGTTTCTCTTCTCTTTGTCAAAAGCAAGTACTTAAGCACTTTTCAGGCTGATACAATATTCTGAATTTACCAGCATTATTTTCCTATCAGGGAGAGAACATATTGATGAGAATATTAAAAATCCCAAATATTCTTAATGTTCTAATGTCCAATTAGGAGTAAAACATGTATGCTAGCTTCAAAGAAGGAGACTACTGCATATGACAGTGTTTTGGAAATTGCTTCACGTTGGAATGCTTAACGGTTAGCAGAGAAGGAGACTCTTGAGTATCATATTTGACTTTTGCCTGTTGCAAGAGATACACTTACTTCATTAAAAAGACTGCTGCCTGTAGACATGGCTAATAAAAATGAATTTACATCTGGTAAGGCTGTTGAATGTAGAACCCTCTCCCACCTGTACCTTGCCACAGAAATTTCACTGAATATATAGATATGTGCACATATGTACGTCAGCACAGATATATTTACTTTTATATGAAATGCATGTGTTCACATATGAGCTGTGTGGCAGTTATTCCTCCCATTCTGTTTTCTTAACATGCAACAAATACTAAAATAATACAGAGGAAAAAAAAGACGAATTTATGGAAATCTGAAAATGTGAAAATGTAAAAATGTATTATTCTGGAGATTTTCCTATCTGCAAAGCCAGGACTGAAGTATTTTTTCTATCCTTTCTACAATAAGATTTTCTTACAATTATGTCTTCCAAATTTTCCCTGTTTAGATTGAAGCATTTCTCATTCTTGTTTTTCAGAAGTAAATGAGTGATTCCCTCAGAATAAACAATATGGAGAAACCACCATGGTAGAGCTCTTTAAGGATATTTGTTAGGGCTCCTCTGTGCTTTTGAGCAGGAGCTTCACATGGATCACCTCCAATAATGAGGTTTTTTTTGTTCTGAATATCCACTCAAACTAGTTGATAGGCCCTGAATGTTTCCATTTGTATCTGCTCAATGGTTTGATAGCTAAACCTGTAAAACTCTATCTTCTCTGGTCAGATCTCTACAAAACCTGAGGGACAAACAGGACTTTCCCTGGAATTGCATCTGCCATGGCATAATATCTGCTGCAGGGGCAGAATAACTCAGTGACTTCTCTAAAAAGTCCCAGGAAACAGAGAGATGGCAAAAGAAGCATTTTATTTTAGAGCAAATAGGAAAAGCAGAAACTGAGATGCAAAACCAGAACAGATGCTGGAGGTGTATGGAACAATGTGATAAGAAAGTAAACCAGCAGCAAGGAGCTGCAGAGCTGAGAGATAAAAGCAAGATTATGCCTCTGCACTGAATATGCTCTGTGACACTCAATATCCCACTGAGCCAAATATTTTTCCCAATAAAGATGATCGATGCACAGAGTCTTTTAAATATCTGTTTGCAAACTGACTTTCTCCACTCCCAGGCTCTGATCTGAAGAAGTGCAAAGTGCTTTATAACTACTGAGGGCCATGAGAGCTGCGTTCTGAGCAGAGGATCTGCTTTCAGGAGAGCAGATGCCTAACTTCCACGACTTTGTTTTTCTGGGAACTGAGAATCTAAACATCATTTTTGTGGATTTGTTGGGGTTTGTTGTTGTTGTTGTTGTTCCAAAAAAATAAGAAATCGCCCCCAGTTCCATCTGTCAAATGGCCCAGACTTTATATCTAGGACTGGTCTCCAGGTATGCGTATATTCTTCTCCATCTTTTTCACAAATCTTGTTAGTAAGTAATTTGTTCTTAGGAAGTGTTAAAACACAACCAGAAGGGAGAGATGAAGATCTTGATCACACAAGGTTTTCTGAATCAGCAGTGAGATCCTTTGAATACATTATACAGGCTACCACCCTGAAAGTCCTTACTGTTGGAATGTGTTGTTTTGCTATTTCACAGTATGGAAGGCACATTGTACAAAATTCGCCAGCTATTTTAATTTGAGAAATGTATGCTATGAT
The DNA here is from genome assembly GCF_041296385.1 of Aphelocoma coerulescens. NCBI lineage: Eukaryota > Metazoa > Chordata > Aves > Passeriformes > Corvidae > Aphelocoma > Aphelocoma coerulescens. The sequence goes on from NC_091015.1 coordinate 89,218,734, forward strand.
CACAGTATCAGTTTACTCATTTTTATAACAATTTTCTATTTCACATGCTTTACAATCTGATGTGACTGGTTATGCTAGAAGAAAATATTCTTCCTCTACTTGTCAGCTTTGTTGTATCACTTAAGTTAAAAGAAAAAATAAAAAGAGGGGAACCTTGTTCTGACTTGGCATACTGCTGACCTTTATGCTATATATAATTAAAAAAAAACAACCAAAAAAAAAAAAACCAAAAAAACCACCTAAACTGGAAATTTCCCTGTGACTTAATCACATACATAAATAGGCCATAGAAGAAGGGTGAATATGAAGAACTAGTTATGTATATAATCATCAGTTCATCAGCTGAGACTGTAATCCTTGCAGGAGGGAAGAGGAAAAGAATAAATCACTGGATATCAATGCTTCAGCTCTGGCGCCCTTCCCTACAGAAATGACACTATCTCTAGCTTCCACCAAAGGACCTTTGCCCAGAACCTAAGCCATACAAGTGAACCTCTTTGTCCTACACCATCCTCATTCTCTGGACAGTCAGTTGTTTTGTTGTAAACAGCTGTTTGGAGAAGCAGAACTCCAGGCAGGTAGCGTATAAAAAGGGCACTGACTTAAGCAAAATGCTCCAGCTAAAGGAAAAAACTTTATTTAATTATTTTTGAGTCTGCTCTTATCTCTGCGTAATAGAGACCTATCTAACTGTAATAAAGACCTACCTAATTATATCACAGCAGTCAGAAGAACACAATAAATCTAATATCAGGAAGCACTGTAGCAAAAGCCTCTCAAAGCTTTCTCAACCCCTTCCTGAAACACTATTCAATCAAATAATGCATTATTGTGACTTACCCTTCAAAGTAAAAACACTTCCTCTTTTACTCTCAGTAAGAAAGTATGTGAGCTTCATTATGAAACAATTAGCATTTGAGTTAAAGATGGAAGCTGCTAGCTGAAAGACAAACATATATTGCAATGGGCTTTACTGAATAAGGCAACAGCTTTTGAGTGATGGTGTGGGATATTTGAAGGTTCTGATGCTGATGTTGCATTTAATGACTATACACTTCCCTATAGATGCTCCTAATTTAAATCTGAGCAGACCTGTATACTCCCTAACTTTCCCCTTACCCTGAGACATTTGCCTCTGACAAGGTGTTTGATACTTTCAAAATGGAAATATCCATATCCCTCCTTCTCAGGCCTACATATTCCTATTGTTACCTGTTTAATTTCAGACATCTAAATATTCCTCTGTTGTATATTAATCATTCAGCAAAAAGGACTCAAAGTGGTCTAATTGATCCAGAATATCTATCAAAGCTACCACATCAGAGAGACACATCATAATGTAGAACTTTTTCATATGATAGTTCCTGGAGATAAGATAATTTGTTTAGAAGAATGTGAGCTTACGTGGATATTCCTCTCTATTCCGAAAGTAATACTGTACACATAAAGCAAATGTAGCTTCATACCCACTTTTATTCTTTCTCCTTACTATTATAATAGTGTTGATATGTTTCCACGTGCTTTTCAAGATAAGAGGCTAGCTCTGATTATTTGAAGGCTTCACTTAACTGATTTTCTGATACATAGCTAAATTCTCTTCTAACTCAAACTAGAACAGCAGCACTGCATTTGATACAGACATTTAGAGGGTCAGCAGACTTTATTGGTCAAATTCAGCTTTCAGTTGCTATAAATTGAGAGAGACTTAATTGATTTCAGCTAATGTATTGTAGAGTTACACTTGTACATTTGGGGGCCAAATTTAGGCCAAGGACAGTAAGGACTGCAGTGACAAAATAATTGTGACAGAGAAGTAGAATTTAAATTCAGCAGTTTAGGGGCAGGTAGTAAGCAGATCAAGGCAACACCAGGCTGGGTAACTGACCTGTCAAAAAAAGCAACTACAGTTACCCTGCAGTTGGGTTATTGGTAGGTTGACCCCAGCTCTAAATTTCTAGCACTACCTAGTGTATTAAGCTGTTGGAGAGCATTTTGTGTTGTAACTGCAGCACAGGTATATCTCAAGTTATATGACTATGAAATAAAACCATTGATTGACCAGTCACCTACTGCTGATAACATTTTTTCAAATTAATTCCAAATAGTTTGTCACTACAGTTCCATTTCTAAAAGATTGCTTACCACTTTCCCATGGTGTCATTTACAAAATAGCATGAAAACAACAGCCTCCAGGTGCTGTGAATTTCAAGCTGTTCCTTGTGTGATAAGTACTATCAAGATACCTTCATTTGGTTTGGGCAATCCCATGTTTAACCATGTGGTTGAGTGTGCTGAAAGAAAAATCTGAAAGGGTTTTTCTCAGTGTTCATGTGAGTGTTGCTAGAGAGATTACAGAATGATTATTTTTCAAATTTCCTTTGAAGTACACTTGTTATTTGGTCTCTTTTCTTACACAAGAGCTGTTTCTTGGTTGCATTTTAACCTTAGCTGAGAGCAGGGAAGGGCCTTCAAAAGTTGCACACCAAGTGTGTGCAGAATTTCTAAGCCTGAAATACTTTGAAGCTGGTTTCAGATTTATAAAGGGTACTGCAGTACAGTCATAACAAGGAAACATAATCCTGTACTTGGAAAACATGCTCAAATATAGTTCTATAGATGCAGACTCTGTGTTTAATATGAAATTATGTGTTTTAAATTTACAATCAGCTTTTGGGATCCCACTCTGCATTAATACCTGTTTTCATCTTGAATTAAAAAGATACAAGTCTTAATGAGCCATGTAGAATCAAAATAAAAATTTATGTTTTTCCATTCATAACCATAACAACGATCTTACCAAAATCTCAACATGATGCCCACTCCACTTACTGGAGACTGATTGTGGTGTGCTGGATTCCAGGTACCCACCAAAGTCACTCCATCAGCTGCCTCCGCAACTGAACAGGGGAAGGAAAATATAGCAAAAGACTCATGAGCTGGGATAAGGAGGAGAGATCACTCACCAGTTACTGCCATGGGCAAAACAGACTTCACCTGGGGAAATTAATTGAATTTATTACCAATCAAATTCAGTGCAGGATAAGAAGTATGACAAATCTTAAAAAGTCCTTCCCTCCAACCCCTCCTTTCTTTCCAGCCTCTGCCTCCACCACCCCAGCTGCACAGGGAGACAGAGAATGGGAGTTATGGTCAGTTTATCATAGGTTGTTTCTGATGCTGCTCAGGGAGGGCAGTCCTTCCCCTGTTCCTGTGTGGGGTCCATCCCAAGGGAGACAGTTTTTCATGAACCGGCTCAGCATGGGTCCTTTTCCATGGTTCTGCAGGTCCCTGCCAGGACCCTGCTCCAGCACAGGCCTCCCACAGGTTCACAGCCTCCTCTCAAGCATCCACCTACTCGAGCATGAGTGCCCTCCTTGGGCTGCAGGTGGATCTCTGCATCTCTGTTTACCTCCAAGGGCTGCAGGGGCACAGCTGCTTCACCATGATCTGCACCACGGGCAGCAGGGCAATCTCAGCTCCAGTGCCTGGAGCACCTCCTCCACTCCTTCTCCACTGGCCTTGGTTCCTGTAGAGTTGTCCCTCTCACATATTCTCACTCCTCCCTGGCTATAATTTCTTTACAACAACAACCTTTTTCTTTCATTCTTAAATATGCTATCACCAAGGTGCCACTGCTGTTGTTGATGGGCTCGGTCTTGGCCAGCAGCCGGTCTGGCCTGGAGCTGGCTGGCATTGACTTTGTCAGACATGGAGGAACTTTCTGGCAGCTTCTCACAGAAACCACCGCTGTGGCCCCCCCCCCCCCCCCCACCAAATCCTGACCATGCAAACCCAATACATTGATGGAGAATATCAGCAAACACAGAAAACTCTGTGAAGCCATCTGGCTTTGGGTCAGTAAAAAGAGACACCTCTTGGGAGCAGAGAATGGGGGACAAGGCAAGACCTGCAGGCGATCCCATTACTGGCCATGCCCTTGATGAGGAGGAACCAGCCTGTGGCAGCTGAGAAGGACTGTGTTACAATGGGGATAGTGTAACACGCGTACCAAACCAGGAGTCCCGTGGAAAAGAAATATCTATGGATCGATTCTTGCTAGATGTTTCAGAGATGTTTATTTCTCCAGCCGCATGGCCGGGGCTCTGCTGAGGAACTGCTGCAATCACGGGACCCGAGGGTCCTTGTCCACGCAGCGGAACACAAAACAACCAATGGGGAATGAGGCTGACCAGGGGCAGGGAAACCCCGTGCCTCCCCCCCCAGGGCCCCTCTCCCAGGGCTACATGGCAGGGGGAGGAGACCCCGACATTTCACCTGTTTATTTTTAACAAAAGAGATGTAAAACTTAACATTGAAAACAACAAGGACAGTTTCAAAACAAAACAAGCCACCCTCCTGAGTCTTTAAATGTCCAAACAGATTCTGTGGAACATCTTTGGGCTGACAGAAGGGAGACAGGACTCTCTGAGCATGCTTTGTGGGGAAACTGAGGCAGGAGAGGGTTTAATTTCTCTTCCCCTTTTCATCCCCCACTTGGCATTGGAAAGGGATTTTTGGGGAAACAATTGGCCAGGGCATGGTTTTATGAGGGAAACAATGGATGAAAAAACGGATTGGGAATACACTGGGGGTAATAGGATACAGGGTAAAAGGGAAAGATGGGATTAGGGAAGGGAGACTGTAGAGGGGCTTATAATGGAGATATTGTCTAACATGACTACAATTTTTAGCATATATACTGCCTTTTACAGGAACACCATCAGGCCCAGTGACCTCCGCTGCCTACAACCCCTTTCTACCTTGTACAATTTTGAATTCCACCACCTCTCCATCTCCTAAACTTGGGATGTATTTTTCAGGGTTATTCTTTCTAATAGCAGTTCTATGAACGAATATGTCTTGCTGGTTATCACATCTTGTTATAAAACCATAATTTTGTTTAACATTATACCACTTTTCTATTCCTAAAACCTTAATTACAGTGATCTTTTCCTTTTTCTGAGTGGCTGCTGTTTTCTGTCTCGCTGCGTTCTTGCTTTCTCTTTCGCTCGCTCCTGCGTTGTAATTGCCAGGGCTGCCGGGGCCGCTGGAGCTGCTCGTGCCTGCGTGCTCTTCCCGGGATCATGTTTGGGGCTGCATGGGCCTAGCCAGGCCGCACCGCTCAGTTCACCGCGTGTTGCCTCCTCTGGTCGCAGCTGCCAGGCCCCCAAGCAATGACTCCACCATGCCCTGCTCCAGCACACGTTTCGGCTGGGCACGGCTCCGCTCCACCGCTGCCAGCCGCCGTCCGCAGACCGCCCCTCTCGGTTGGGCGTTCACGGGGCTCGCTCCACCACGCGCCGCACGGGGCCGGGCAGGCACCGCTGGGTCGCCCCGCTCCCGCCGCCCCTCGCTCAGCTTCCGACACTGCAGCTCGCGTCGCTCCGCCCACGCGCGGGAACTGCCTCACTGCTGCTCCCAGAATGCTCAGTCCACGTGGCCTGGGTCACACGGTCCCTGAGCCAGGCTTCCCTTCACCAAGACACAGCTGACATTGCTCAACAGTCTCTGTAATTAAATAATATTCACAAAAATATTCTTCCATCAGCATATATTTTGACTCAAAAATTAACTGGGTCCAAACGGTCTTCCAAAAGTCTTTGGTAAGAATTAAATCCCAAGAAACATAGAAGAAGTTCTTAAGCAACCGTGCCAGGAAGTGTTTCAGTACTTTTTGAGCTTGAATTAAGCTAAAATTTACAAATCGTTGTTCGAGAATCTTTTTAAGTTTAAGATAAAAGTCCATATGCGGCTCTGAGAGCCAAGAGTCTTCCCATGGTTCCTCCATAGTTTAGATATGGAATAGCAAAACAAAAACAAGAAGAGGAATCCAAAGTTTCTAGGGTTTACTCACACAAATCAGTCGCTTAGGGATCGGGGATCGTTCTGCCCACATTACCCACCGTTATGTTGCAGTGGGGATACTGTAACACACGTACCAAACCAGGAGTCCTGTGGAAAAGAAATATATATGTGGACCGATTCTTGGTAGATGTTTCAGAGATGTTTATTTCTCCAGCCTCATGGCTGGGCCTCTGCCAAGGAACTGTTACAGTCACAGGACCGAGGGTCCTTGCCCGCACAGGGAAACACAGAACAACCAATGGGGAACGAGGCTGACCAGAGGCTAGGAAACCCCATCTTCCCCCCAGGGCTACATGGCAGGGGGAGGAGACCCCGACAGGACTGGGCTGTGACAGAGATGGTCTAGTGATCATCTAATAAATGCTGGTGGCTGACTTCAGACCATCACCCCATGAAATCATAAAAATTCAAAATAACCACCTGTGAAATAGCTCAGGAAAGGGCTTAAATGAGGTCCTGGGCAATCAGAATCATGCCCCAAGGCAGGCTAGGTAGGGACAGTCAGGGTTAATAGTGCCTTCAGATGTCATACAGCAGTCAAAATAATGAATGTCTTGGACATTTTAACTATGCTTATGCTATGATTTTTGTGTTTGGTTTAGTGTTACCTAAGCCAGACTTTAGTCCTCCATTCCAGGTCCAAATATTATTTTCATGCGCAAACCCTAAGTCCTAAAAGCTACCATTCACAGATATTTGAGAGAAGTGTTTAATCTACACATGGATTAAGTACGAAGAGATGCAGTTTGATCCCTAAACTAAAAACATATCAAAAGTATACCCCTTTATACAGTGTACACTGTTACAACCACCTGTAACCTGCATCTCTTGCGCCTTAAACTTAGCATGTAAAATGAAAATTACTTGATCACAAAAGTCTGCTTCTAGCAGATGGAAAACTGTACCTCATGTTTCTGAGCCAGTGAAACTGGTGAAGCCCAGTAACAGCTATCTCAGCTAAAGAGCTGCCATTGAGAGCTTCCTCATTCCTTCTTTATTCGCTGTGCCCAGTTCAAGCATCATTTCCAAAAAGTGCTCCAATTAGGAGGTTTGGTAAAGTTTCCAAGTCACATTTCTGTGGGATGAGGAAGTCCAGCATAATGACTGTCAGAAACAGACACAGCACATCCATTGAGCTATGAATGCTGCTTCCTCTCCTGCTTTTCTTTGACCACTATTCATTTATTCAGTAAAGAAAGCACTAGTAACTAGTATTAGCAACTGCTGTGCCTTCAGAATTTGCCACTCCATAGTTCCAGAGATGAAAATCCCCTTTCTCCTTTCACACTGGGTAGGAAACCTGGTGTCTGTCTCCTCATGCTCTGAGGTGGTTTTGTAAAGCCCAGATACAGCTGAGAAGTTGTTTCAGTAGCTTCAGACACTGCGCATTGAGATGGTGGTTGCCATACTCTCTTGTGCATGAAGGACACAGAAGTAGCTGCCCTAGTTATGTCCAAACCACCATCTATCACCCATAGACATCTGCAAATTATTTTGTTTTCTGTATAAATGTCCTCATGTCACTTACCCTTGGTCTGGTACTGAGCTTCCACTAACCGTGTGTGGCTTTATGTGTATGCCTTAATGATATTTATTATATATTTATTATTTATTGTATCAGTTATTTATTAGTACTTATAGATTTTTTTCCTGAGAGAACTACTGATATCCTTAGTTTTATTCAGCCTCTTTAAATAAATATAATTCAAATGTTTCTGAGCATCAAGCAATGGTGATTCATCTGCAGCATTGTAAGTCACTGTGGTTCCCCAGAAAGGGAACAGCAGGGGAGTTATGCATCCATTCCTAGGCTTTCCCAGTCTCATACTGTACACAAAACTTCCTCAACAATTTAAAAAGACAGAACTGTGATTTAGAGTAACATAGTCATGCTTCCCTTGCTACCAGAGGCATAAGAAAAGGACAAAGGACAGAGCAGAGAGAAAGCATGGGTGCATGAAGCCAGTCGTGTCTTAAGTTGTCATGGTTAAACTCAGGAGTATGAAGATCCAGTGCTCTTCCTAAATGAAATCTGATTTAATCAGCTTGATTAAAATTCCTGATTTGAATCCCTGAGGTAAATAGCTCAGCTCATGCATTAGAGCTAAACTTTCAACAAGAACATTCTAGTTTAGGAAATGGTTTGAGGTAAAAGAAAGCAAAGCAGTAAACCCAGCCTGGAGGAATGTCTCATCCTCACAGTGGTCTGGCAGGTTGCTTCCTGGGGGTAGAAGACATAAGCCAGAACTGCAGTACAGGCTTGTGAAATGGAAAATGGAAGGGAGAAACCAGATAACTTCATAGAAAGTTTCAATCTTAAAATAGAGTTGTTTTAAGCAAGCAGTATCCTGCAGAGAGCAGAGACTGTGTGTGTGCTTATTTCTGCTTCTAAGATTTCTCTGCTGCCCATCACAGGAGATCTGTATGAACATGATTGCTAAAGGCTGTAATTTAAAACCTAGAACAATGCATTAATAAATCTGACAAAGAACACAATGAGCACAAGTCAGACTTGGGAACTGCAGCAAATGCTGGAAAGCTGATGTGGCTACAAAAACTTTGTCTCATGACCGCCTGGATTGCTTTTACATGAGTCACCCGACCTCAGAATGTGGTCCTGCAAGGTCTGGGCTTTCCGAATACCCTTATTGGGGTTTTATTGTTTCTCAGGTTTCACACTGCAGGACTGTCATTCCAGAAAATGACAATGGATCTGATGGAAGCATCCCCAGAGGGTGACTAGTGATTCATTTTGAGTGCTGTGATAAAATTGCATGAATATTTTGGTTACGAGTTGAACAGGATGCTAATGCGGTGACTACACTTACAGGGACCTCTAATGTGGTATTAAGAAAACCTAGTATATATTTGTGATCATGTATTCACTACATGTTAAACATGTCTGCATCAGAACAGTAAAAGAGGTCCACAGAGCTAAATCACTGTAAAATGGCTAAACTAAAACCAGAAAAACAATATACTAACTTAAGAGTCCTGATTTACTGAGAGACATGAAAAGATCACACTTGTTATAACTAACAAAGAATATCCCTTCAGAATATCAGTTCTACCACTGAAGTCAAATCCTAACTTACTCAATTGCTGGGTCATTAGACTTCAGATTTCAGCCTACACCATGAGGTTTGAATTCTGTAGCCTGCCTAAATCCAGATTTGGGAATTCAATTCTAATCCATCTTGACTTATTACCAGCTTCCTACCTACTTTTCTCCCCACAGACCCCAAGACTATATTTTCTTTAATGTCAGAAAGGAAATGTTCTCTTTGAAAATTTCAATCTTATTTCAATAGCTTCGAGCTGCTGAAATTGACAGGGCTGCATTTTAAGTTTCATTTTAATTTCTGTAGGTATTTAAGCAGTTCTCCTACTCCTATTTTTAAAATAAAATCTGTAATCCACTTCTCACTTTCAAATAGATCTACATTGGGTGAAGCAGGCTTTGGCATGGAGGTGACTACAATCCAGAGACCAACATTTTTATTAAATGTTGTTTCACTTTTTTTTCCCACTTCTGGAGCAGATACACTGTGAATCAAACCTTTAATCTGAGTGATTGATATGCCAATTTATGTCTTCTTTGCTTTGATCTTTTAGTCCTACCACAGAGCAAATTTGGCCTCATACTTGGAAAATCCCATGGTTATAATGTCTGCTTTTTCTCACTTCCCATTCTGAAATAGTTGTCTTTTTTGTGGTTCCTTTGAGAAGTGTAGCCCAGCATCTCCTCTTGAGAATTTTTTCCCTGTTATTTAGACAACTGAAGACCACTGCTTCAAGATTTTTCTTATTATTACATTGCAGCAAGTCACATGGTAGAGATCTTAATGAATTAAAAAAATTTAAGCATGCATTCAAAAAAATTGCAAGTGTGCATGACTTTTAAGTACCTGCTAAAGTCTCATTAAGCTCATGCCTGAAGTAAAATCCACCTAAGTATTTTACTGAACAGAGCCCTTTTGGATAAGATCCAAAGCACATTGCAGCCAGTCAAAAATTCCCATTGACTTCAGTGGGCTCCCAGCCGATTCCTGGGAGGTATTGTGTGTGTGAAGTTCAGCACTTCTGCCAAACTTCAGTTCTTGCTCTGACATGTGTTCTTTAGCTTTTTTACACTGTCTCCTCTCAGCAGAAAAATGTAAAAATGTTAAGGCCTCCCTGAAAGGTCAGAAGAGTTTTTCACCACTGCTTTAAATGCACTCTGGTCAAAACTGAGGTATTTGAGAAACATTCCTTTCATCCTATGGGAACAATAAAAGTAAATAATTTCAGGTCTAATATATGATATGCAGCTTTAGAATTTTGAGGTTACCTTAGTATTTTTATACTAATACCATATCACATTGCAAATACGATATACATGCATAAACATGTATAGATTATTGTGCATAATCACAATCTTTGAATGGTTTAAATAGTTAACAAAATATTTTTCTTTTTCAGAATTACAACTTTAAGAAGTTTATATTCTGTTGGAAATTTTAAAATAGAAATATTTTCAGTTCAAATTAAAATCAAATTTCTGACTGTTCAATTTTCCATAGAAGAAAAGTTTGTTTTTTTCTGTTGATATCTTCTAGAGCATTTCAGATGATATAGGCTTCTGTATTTACTTCTCACTGTAGCCTTTTACTAGTAAACATGGAAATCCACTATTGAACATCTTCCTTTATTAAAAATACTTCTTCGTTATGTATACAACCAGTACCAGAACACAGAACTCAGCTTGCACAAATGAACCTTCCAAGAGCACAATGCATCAGACATTAATCTTAAATGGGGGCTCACCGTTAATCATAGTGTAGCTCAGACGTGGAGATTTATACTAGGACTATTCTGTTAATTAGTGAGCACAAGTACACGTGGCACTTTCACCTTGGCTTGCCTGTTGGAAGCAACTTAGAAGCACTAATAAATTCCTTCTAAAATAGCCTCTCAAATAAATGTACTTTGTATACAATGTGACAAGCTAAGCTAAATTCAGCAGAGGAGAGCTCTGGTTTCTGGGAACTGTGTTAGTTTTGTAGCAGCTTCATTAAATATAAAAATTGAGGCTAAAATCTTAAGAAGTCTTAAGAGCAATGAATGTCTGAAGTCTAATAAGCTATACTGGTCCAATGCAGCTGCAGAACCAGTCAGTTGAATGTAAAAGTGAATAACAAGAATCTAATAAAAAGAAGCCTCTGCTTTATTAAGATAATACATGCAATTTCTTTTTTGTGGTCCCTGAATTTTCAAAGAGCTTCTTTACTTTCTTGCTATCTTCTCACTGAAGCTGTTGGAAGGGTGCTTGATGGTGCAGACAGGGAGCCTGCCTTCAAGGAGCCCTCAAATACATTGAGTCATAGGTTATACATGCTAGAGGGATCGGGAAAAAAAAATTAAAAACTCAAATTTATCACTTGCACTGCCTTTGCAGAACACATGGCTATGGCAACCAGTATTAGCTGCTAGAGCAGTCCTGGCTTGGTACAAACCTTGGCAGCCAAACGCTGCTTCCTTTGAAGCACCTTGACTTACTAGAGTGCATTCTGTTCTTACCCCACCACTCTCACAGGGGAAGGAGTCAAATATTTATTAGTTATTTGTATGAGAAGTCTTTCCTACATGTTTAGAAATGCAGATGTGAAGGACTGTGTTTATTTTGTGTGACAACTGAGTTATGAAATGCTTTCCACACCTGGAATGCTACATTAACTGAGTAGCAGATGAAAGAAAAGAAAGAAAAGAAAGAAAAGAAAGAAAAGAAAGAAAAGAAAGAAAAGAAAAGAAAGAAAAGAAGAAAGAAAGAAAAGAAAGAAAGAAAGAAAGAAAGAAAGAAAGAAAGAAAGAAAGAAAGAAAGAAAGAAAGAAAGAAAGAAGAAAGAAAGAAAGAAAGAAGAAGAAAGAAAGAAAGAAAGAAAGAAAGAAAGAAAGAAAGAAAGAAAGAAAGAAAGAAAGAAAGAAAGAAAGAAAGAAAGAAAGAAAGAAAGAAAGAAAGAAAGAAAGAAAGAAAGAAGAAGAAAGAAAGAAAGAAAGAAAGAGAAAGAAGAAAGAGAGAAAGAGAAGAAGAAGAGAAGGAAGAAAGGAAGAAAGGAAGAAAGGAAGAAGAAAGGAAGAAAGAGAAGAGAGAAAGAGAGAAGAAAGAGAGAAGAGAGAAGAGAGAAAGAGAGAAAGAGAGAAAGAGAGAAAGAGAGAAGAGAAGAGAGAGAAAGAGAGAAAGAGAGAAAGAGAGAAAGAAGAAAGAGAGAAAGAAAGAAAGAAGAAAGAAAGAAAGAAGAAAGAAAGAAAGAAAGAAAGAAAGAAAGAAAGAAAGAAAGAAAGAAAGAAAGAAAGAAAGAAAGAAAGAAAGAAAGAAAGAAGAAAGAAAGAAAGAAAGAAAGAAAGAAAGAAAGAAAGAAAGAAAGAAAGAAAGAAAGAAAGAAAGAAAGAAAGAAAGAAGAAGAAAGAAAGAAAGAAAGAAAGAAAGAAAGAAAGAAAGAAAGAAAGAAAGAAAGAAAGAAAGAAAGAAAGAAAGAAGAAGAAAGAAAGAAAGAAAGAAAGAAAGAAAGAAAGAAAGAAAGAAAGAAAGAAAGAAAGAAAGAAAGAAAGAAAGAAAGAAAGAAAGAAAGAAAGAAAGAAGAAGAGAGAAGAAAGAAAGGAAGGAAGGAAGGAAGGAAGGAGAAAATCTCTATTTACACTGTATGTGAAAGGTGACTGAATTTTTTTCAAGGGAATTTAAGTCTCTCTCTCTGTGCCTGGGGAGTCACTGTACTGGCTTTGGATTGGCCTTTCACCATAACAGTGATTCAAAGTGTGTTTTTCCTGTAAAGAGAAAAATTAAAATCATTGCCAGTCATCTCCTTCAAACATTTTTCCTCCTCCATCTTCTCTGCCTGCCTGTTATTTATAGCAGTGACTCTTGCAAGTTGAAGAAAAAATCAGAGAAAATGGTAATTTGAAAAATCAGCAGTTGATACTACTTTGAATTTGTCCTCTCCCACACTAAAATCAGGGGTGGTGTAATTAATTCTTGCAGCATTTTGCACAAGCCAATGCTGGTTTTGCAAAGACCTTGTTCTGCAAGGACCTTGTTCTTCAATCATTACTAGTCAAAGCAAAATTTCCCTCAGCTTCATTCAGAACAAGATTAGGATACACATTGTCTTTTCTTTCTTTGTCTTTTAACATGTGAAGCAGTCCTTGCTAGGATAAACATAGATAAAGTAAAGAGGTTATTGGAACAAAAAAGTACAGTGACTTCTTTAACTCAATAACAAAAATTACATTCAAAGTAGTTAAAAAACAACCAACCAACCAAACAAAAAAACAAAACCAAAACCAAAGAGAAATAAGAAAGCCTTTAAAGCAAATAAATCTGATCACTGCTGTAGACACAGGGAAAGTGGGATGCTGGTACATAAGAGAAAAAATGTCGATAATTTTTTTAGAGTATATTTGATAGATTCTTTAGAAGAAACAATGGTCAGGAGAGCTACAGAGTAAAGCAAAACTCCACAACAGAGACTCTATACTTACAATATGTCAGTAGTGTCCACCTGCAGAGAATCATAGAACTATTGCAAAGGGAAAAGTGCCAAAAACTGCTGAGTCTGTAAGTAAAGAGAGAAAATGAATAGGAGAGAGCGGAGGAAGCCTCCACCCTTTGCGCTTTCCTGACCTCTTAAGTTTAGCTAGTGCTTTTAAATCCTCTCACTGACTGTTTCCCTGGTGCTTCTCTGGCAACTTACCCCTCTCATAGACTAGTTAAACCAAGAGACAGTAATTTATACTTCTATAATTCACATAATGACTCTTCATCGTCCCAGGATAATCCGAAACATTTTCTTTCTTAGTGGAGCATTAGCTTGTGTTGTACAGATACCTACATAAAGGCAGCTTACCAAAATACCCAGCTGGAACAGCATTGTACACAGAGGTTTAATAACTCTCTATACTTTTGGATAATTTAATAGAGCTGGTATTATTACAAATACATGAAAATATAAGCTGTTCAGCTTTGCATCTCACCAGCATTATTTCTCCCCCTGTTTTCTCAGCAGCTATACCAGTGATATAGCAGAGCAGCCCCATCACCGTTTTTCCCCTCAGATTTTCCTGACAGTGCTTGGTCAGACTAGAATGCTTGGCTGCAAGTCCCCTGGACTCTGAGAGGAAAGGGAAGTGGGAGGAAAAGTGGGCTACGTGATTAACTAGCACGTGCCTGATTCCAGCAGTTAATAAGGAAAAGCACAGATATCTTCTCCAGGACAAGGCTGCGTTGTTTTCGGTTTGGCTTTCCAAAATCAAAATGAGTTAGGCTGTCATTCTGTAATGCATGCTACTTCTTTACCTGCTGCCTTACTGCTTAGGCACTTGAAGCCCAAACTAGGTGTGACTGTTTTACACTGATTTCAAGCTTTGTTTTAGAGTGAGACCATTTTTTAAACTTTCTGCATTATTTTCCTCTTCATTAAGAGTAGAGAATACATTTCAGAACATTTCAGAATGCTTCAGGCTCTAAAATCTTAAAAATAGAGCTGATCTCCTAAAAATAATATGTATTAGTCAAGAAATTGCTAACTGCTGCACAATAAGAAATCAATAATAATAAAAATATTTTCTCTCCCTGACATCCACTGCCTGCTTCAAGCCTCTAGCACCTCTAGGGAGCTGTTCTGGTTATACTCTTAGGCAGTTGCTTTAAAACTAAGCAAATTGAGGGTACAAAGTTTTGAAAAATTGCTTTGTCTTTGTCCCAAGGTAGAAAAATATGTCATTAAATATAAAGTCATGATAGAGCAGGGATATCTGTGACTGTCTGGGTTACCAGCCATAACATGTGGCTATACTTCACTGTATGAAATGACTGGGCCCACTGCAGCAGCTATAAGTAATGGGTGTATACTCACTGCCATTTTTCTTCCACAGGGAAATCAATATATCAAATATAGCTCGTAGTCCGTGCGTGGAAAACGCCGAAGTACCTGTTCTATAATCCCATTCATTTAATGAATAGAAGTAGCATCACTTCTGAACAGTTAGTACAGATAATGAGCGTTATGAGCCATTGCAATCATTGTAATACCAAATACTTTACACATAGGAGAAATTTGGAATACTTCCCTAAAAGAAAATTATGAGAACTAGAAGTACTGAAATTTTCCAGAGGGGGAAAAAAAAATAATTAAACCACAGTGCTATTTCATCTCTCTTAGATCTTTGTTAACCACATCAGGAAGAGAAAAAGGAGCTGTCTTCTCTTCATTAACCATGTTTAGCTTTGATACAATGGCGCAAGGAACATGGCTCTCCCCTTAGTTATTCAGTAACTTCTCACGACGATTCCAATTGTACACTCTGTAAGAAACTCATGTTTCTTATTTGTAAAAGATAACGCTGTTCAATAAAGATTAGGGACTTCCTGGGAGTATTATAAATAGGGACAGGCAAGTATGAAAGCACTTCATGCCTGCCTGTATCTGCAAAGTGATAAAACAGTGGAGAAAACCTACACGGTAACAGGGTAAGCCATCCACTGTTTCAGATACCAGGTGAGAGGAATCTTTGGGAACCACCCATGTATAAACAGTCCAGATTTGGTGGAAGGGCATGGCTGATTATTCAGCAATTCCAGTTTTTCTTATGGAAAAGATGGATCTTGCTTACATGCAGGTGTGCCTGTTGAACAATTTTAATTTTTTTTATTTCATTCTAATAGCTTTAATGATTATTTTAACAGCATAATTTTCCTGACTAAAATAATGGGAAGTTGAATGTGTAGTCTTGTCCCTAAACTCCCTGAAATTTGGAAGAATTTTGACAAACTAAGGTGGGAGGGGTGGGGGACACATGAAATCTATGGTGGTTTCCAAAAATCCTGATATAAGCCCCAGAAGTTTCTGCAGGTACTTTGCTCTGAAGCTTTGGTGTTGATGGATGCCAGAAGTCAAGACAAAGTTCAGAGGGAGAAGAACCCATGGAGTCTTCAACTGGAAAGAGTTTGAAAGAATCCTCAAAATTGTTAGCTCCTGTGTTTTAAATGGACCTAATTATTCTGACGCATATGGCTGAGTCACTTATGAGCAGCTTCTTGTGCCCAAATGTGGCTGTGTGGAGATGCAGGAGGGCTCAAGAGAGTCTGACCTAGCTTCAGTTTCTAATCTTGTTGCACTCTCCCCACAACAAAAATGAAAGGCTTAGAAAATAATTTTCTCTTAAGGATAAAAAGAGGGAATTTAAAATTTTGTGGTTTCCTCTGTGCCTATCCCAGCTCCGAATTAACTCAGTACTGGTATATCTATGCACAGGCCAGCACAAAAGAAAAAGCACAGAACAGCAATGATTGCTCAGCAGTCAGCACTGTACATGAGGCAGGGATTTTCCAGGTCTTTTTTATCCAGTTCATCACTACAATTTGATGTTCCAATTCTGCCAAATCAGCAGAAGTACTTCTTGAAAGAAAGCCTCACCCAGTTCTGCACAGGCAGCACTCTAAGAGTTCGCTGGGTTACTGGCACTTTTCATCAGAGATCCACTGTGAATTGCACTTTTAAATAAAGCACACAAAGATTAGAAAATTCTCACTCGTGCTGGACATATTCATATGCCCAAGGGGATTTATAACAACTGATGATTTTGCCCAGTAGAAATAGCAATATGGTCCTTGCCTATAGCAGGCTGAGACATGAAGTGAAGAATGTGTGAGGAAGCTTGTGAACAAAACACATGCTGTTGTTTCTCATTTGTGGAGTGATTGATGTACACAGAAGAAAAGTAAACAGTTTTGCCTATTGATGGCCTGGTGGACAAAAGAATGGCTGGAATGAAACCATGTAAGAGGAGGAGGGGAAAGTGAAGTAAAATTGAGAAATATTTAATTGCAGGCACTCAGACAACACTTCAAAAGTCCATGTAAAAGTACCTTGTACTGCCCTTAGTCCTGCTGAAGGCAATGAGGAATGAATTATTATTCCATGAAAGCAGATATAGTCTAACTCTTATTCAGATGAAGGAAAACAGTTGTTACTGGGACAACCTTTGGTAATCACAGAACCATAGAAAACTTGAAAGACTTTGACTTTCAAAGCCTTTTAGGGCTTTCCATTCCCCTGCCCTAAGGGAGAAGCAACCATATCCATGTAAATCCTGTCAAAGAGTTCTTGCCATCCTTAAGCTCCCTCAAGGCAGTTCCATGGCCTCCCCAGATAATTTACTGTCCTCCAAGCCAAGCCCCTTCAGCAGGAGACTGGTGCAGCTACGTCCCAGGTGGAAGGAAGAGCAGCTGGAGGGCAGACAGAGTCAAGGAGTCCTGGTGAGCTGAACTTGGGCAGATCTTCTCACCCTCGTGGTCAGTCCAGGCCTGGCAGCACACAAAACTGCCAGAGAAGCTGCTCATAAAATGACCTCACTGGGCTAACAGGACCATTATTTTTTAAGAAAAATACTAAAACACCATGAATCTGCCTGTATCTTCCTAGTGATAAAGCAGCGGAGAAAATCTACATGGTAACAGGGAAAAGCATGTGGTGGTTTCAGGTACCAGGTGAGCTGGTACATTTTTGTTTTGTACATGGTTCAAAGGGCAAGGTTGCACATGAACCCTTTTCAGAAGCACAGGAGCTCTCTGGAAGGCACATGGTATGTATCATGTTCCTTTTAAATGGGTGCTTTGGCTACTTTAGGAAAATCTGGCCTGTCAACTAAAGCATGTACTGGGGACAATAAAGAGATCCTGAAGAGGAAGGTTAGCCTGAAAGAGGAAGTAAATATCAACATGAGAGAGCTGGAGTGAAAGGAAGATTAAGAGTAGTGTGTGACTTTCTCTGTGCCTTCTCATGCAGGAAAACCCCTCTACTTTCTTTTTGCATGGTGTGGTTAACCTGCAGCCCATGCTATCTAGACCAGACTGCTAGCTTGTGTCTTGTCTCCCCATCCATTTAAAGAATTGCTCTGAAAATCATTGTCTTTGCCTTTCACACAGTCTGCAAACTTCTGCTGACATCCCCCAGCCACTGACTCCTTCCCAAAAGATTCTCTGACCTTGTAATGTCTTTTCAGTCAGCTTCTCTTATCTACACATACCCTGTCACTGACTTGCAACAGATAGATTGATTCTCACTTGCAATGCCATCAAACTAATTCTAGGATTTTAAAACTGGACAGCAAGGTATAAAATCAATGGAAACAGCCATTCACATAAAAGTTGCTCCCTTCAAAAATCCATATCTATGGTGAAGCATTATGACTAAAATTGACTGCAATTGGATCTGATTAATAGTAGCATTGGATATGACAGTATCTCATTATACTGTAACTAAAACAGGAAATTCACTGAAAATTAGCTCTGATCACTGTTGCCACAGCTTCCATCCCAACCTCTCATCTTTATTAGAAACATTGCATGTATTCAGGGTGTTAGTGAGAAACTTGAACTTCACTGACATCATAGTTCATTTCTTTTTACACTCCTATATCCTGCTGTAGAAAGGTTTTATGGTTTTTACGATGCTGAAAAATTTCATGGAGTACACCAAAATGTATTTTATTGCATTTGTAATCTAAAATCAGTCTCAGGAATATAAATATCACACAAGAAACCTCTTTAAAGACATTTCAAATGTGATCTCTTCTATAAATATGATTGCAACAGTGGAAGTGCCTTTCTGGCAAACTAGATGCTCCTCTGATCATTACCAGTTTTGCTTTTGCCTAAAAGTGATATTTATTCTTGCAGTAGCTACATTTCTGTACTCAGCTTCCTCCTCTGCAGTACTATATGTGGTCCCATTCCTAAGGTGCTGCTCTTCTCAGGAAACAGCCTGCATCTTTGTCAACTTAGTTCAACCATGAAGTTAAACACCAGTTTTATGTTTATGCCAGCTCACAGGCTTTCAAACTCTTCCACTCTCTGCTTATCTTGATCAAGGAACTGAATAGCTTTTTTCCAAGTTTTCAGACTTTCAGATGAGAGAAACACCCTCCAGCCCAGGACACTAGAATATATCAGCCACGTTTACTTTTTGAGCATTTGGAAGAGAGGAAACAACACACATAAAAACCCTCTGACATCTTTTCCTTGTCCCTGCCATTGGTACAGACACACCAAAGCCAGAGGTAATGAGCTCAGATGGAACCCAGTAGCACAGAGCTAGTCTGAATGTTGAAGGTTCATCTGATAGTTTGGGTCATCATCTATTTAGATCTCCATTATTGTAGGCATCTTGGTCCTGGCAGATTAAACACGAAAAATTGATATAAAATTGGGTCAGGCTTAGCTAGAAAAAGTGTCAATGCAGTGAAAAGTCTGGTCCAACATGTGTGTGATTCAGCTAAGGTAGAACACCAAGATACAGTGAAAGGCAAAATGCAGGCCCAAGATAAGTGCAGCATGACACACCAGTTTAACACTTACCAGGAAGTACAAACCACTTCTTCCTGTTAGCATTAATTTTTATTTTCATTTAGCTTCCATGTGCATGTGTAGAAATGTGCTAAACCTTATGGTGTCTCCTATGTCTTCCAGAAACACCCTGAATCATTCATAAAAACTGACTACATAAAGTCTTGAATAAATCCTTTAAATGTGCCATTTCAAAACTTGTATTACTTTCCCAATTAGTATTCACACACCGCTTCAATTGAAATCCAAATCTGTCTGTTATTAGCTTATCACTTAGGTTAACAGTTTAATTCACTCATATCAGACCATTCAATGCTACCTAATATAATGTGACATTCTGTTGCTAATCCTTTTTTTTTAGTCTGTATTTAGTAACTGAAATAAAATGATTTTCATAGAGTTCAGTGGACCTAAATCAATAATTTTGCCAGCTGATGATCTGCCCTCCTATGTTCCAGGTTTTCTCAGCCTGCAATGTGTGGCCAGACACCATTAGTTTGTCCATTTACCCTCCATCAACAGTTATACTGTAGAAGTACGATTTTATGAATATGCCCTTGAAAAACTGGCTATCAGAACACTATTTAATATTTATGCTAAATAAAATGGTGGAACAGATTTCTAGGTAGCTTTAGAGCTTCTTTTACTGGGAAACGTTATTCAAGGTTTAATGGGAGTGAAATTTTCTTTTGCAATGTAGTCATGATATTCTGTTGTGTGCCTTTTGAAAAAGAAATGCTAACTTGGGAATGATGTCTTTTATTTAAAAATAAAAAAATGAAGTGTAGCTGACAAAGTTCAGATAATTGGACAGAGCAGCAGAGCTTAAACCAACAATGTATTCAGCATACTGACATGTGATATCTTTTGAAATGTCCATAGGGTCTTTTAGCTTACAGTGAGACATTGCAGAATCCTGGACTGTTGCAGAATAAAGGCTTTGCTTTTTCAGATATGTGCCAATTTCCAGTAACTTAATTATTTTTTCATCTTCTCCTTTCCACCAGATCAATGAATATTCTACTTGGTAAATGTAGAAGGCTTTTCCACCTCAGCCCAGAATCCTGCAAGTAATGCCAGAACTCTATAAAAAAATTCGAAGCCAGAAAAATGTGGTTAGTGGAGCATCAGTCTGTCGTTACTGCATGCTATTCTCATTAAGACATAATAAGCCCAACACTGGTAGAAAGCCAATAAAACGAGGATGGGGAAAATGGGTGCTAAAAATGAGAGCCACTGGAATAGATAGAACAAAAGACCAGCAGCTGGTTTCCTGTCACACAGGGTACCTTCTTAGGGGTCTCTGTAGTCTGTGTAGTGATTAAAACATGTGCTATTCAGCTTTAAGGCTTGAAGTACTAACTGTAAAGTTTTGAAGACCATTTTGTGGCTAGGAAAAAGTCTTGCTGCTATGAGGTTTGCCCCATACCCAAAGTGAAAAGACCAACTAAGGGCACACTTGTTTCACACCGGTTTTCTGAAGAGGATGGAACTGAATAAAGTTTAAAAAATTAATTATATTACTTTCTATCTCCTAATGTGAGCAGCTCTATTTCTGTCCTCGAATTAAGCCCAGTACAATTTGTTTAATTCTCAAGAGAGACTGAATGTCAGACTTTACCAAATGTTAATCTAAAATTACTGGCCAGCTGAACCAGCAGTGATGTTTAGCAGGCTATGCATTTTGCAGCAACCTGATGACATTACAAAAAACAGACTGATGGGACTTGTAGGAAGATTTCGCTGTAACCTCAGCAGGAATATCCTGTAAAGCCTTTGAATTTTTGCTTAGTAAGTGAAACAAATGTGTAACTCCAACAAATCTGCATCTCACTTGACTGAACAGTCTCAAAAAAATCATCTTGATCTAGCCAAGACACCAGGAAATTCAGTCAGCCTCCTGATGCAATAGGAGGCTCAAAGAGATGTCAGATTTACATAGTGGAGGGAAGACAAGCTAGAGACAATACACTTAAACAGCCATGAGAGTAAGAGCTGGAATTAATATTTATTGCCTAGACAAGCAAATATGTTAAAAGAGAAACAAGTATTCTGACAAGTTGGAAAGACTTGATAGCCCTGTGGTGGCCAATTAACATACAATAGTGTTGTCTCCAGGAAACAAAAGGATTGTGTCATATGTGTCCTAACTCCTGTGGCCATGTTTCAAAACATCCACTCCTTTCCTCTCTTCCCCAACAACAACAACAACAGAAAGCAAAAAAACCTCCTTCTGCTTACCTAACTCTATAGCCAGATCTTGACCCCAATATGATAAATGCAGCAAGCAAAGCTCTCTCAGTCCTGGAGAAGACCCTTTCACATCAGTGAAGGAAACCACAGGTACACTGCTGTTCATTTTGCTTGCTGTGTTCTTCCGATGGCTGGAGTGCCATGGTTTCTAAATCTGACCACTTAACAGCTGATATGGATTCATGTTGCATGAATTATGGTGGGGAGGTTAAATATAAAAGAGGATGTAAAAATTTTATACATATAAATAAGTAATTGAAAGAAAGTCAACCAAATCGCAGTCAAGTGTCAAGAGTTTAGTGCAGAAAAAAAATCCCTCAATAAAACCAGCAAACCACGTGATTACTATCTCAAAAATCTTGAAAAAGAGCTTTAAAGACTATGAATTATGTGCAACAACACACAATGAAAGCATAGCAGAAGATGTACTGAAGAAATGTATTGTAGCAAAATGCTTTATTGCAGCAGTGGCAACAAACCTGAGGCATTTCTTTGAGACACTCCCCTGTTTGGTTAAATAAGGATAAATTCACAGAAACGTGATGTAGTGATAAGAAGCTGCTGAAGGGAGACTAATGGCTTGATTCACCCACTGATTCAATAAACTTGCACCAAGCTGGATGGAGTTCATGCTGATCTGGAAAAGGCAATGGTCAGGTGAGACAGAGACCAGACAGACCTAGTTCAGTGCTGAGACAAAGGAAGCACCAGCAAAAATTCAGAAGTCACTGACTTTACAGTACTGGCAGCCACACGGACATGTGCCTGGAAGTGCTGTCACGTAGGACACCAACACATCCTGTAATGTTTTATTGTACTATTTCTTCAAGGAGGTGTCTATCCTGTACAGACACAGAAATTAAGTGTACAGAACCAAGGACAAGTGGTAGGCATTGCTTCTAGGAAGCCATTTCATTATGAATAATTTAACATAACTTTAGGGCTTTTTCCACCTCCAAAATTCATTATAAATATAGTAGCAGGAACACTTCAACCACAGTTAAAAAAAAAAAAAAAGAAAAAGGAAAAAGAAAAGAAAAAAGAAAAGGTAAAGTTGCTGTATATTTAACAGCATCTGAGCTCCTCTTTGCTGTTCAAGTGCAAGCAAAGTATGAGCAAAGTCAATGGCACTGACCTTCCTATTGTTGAAGAGAAAGCAACAGATTCTTGACAGTCTCCAGGGCAAAACAAGGGAGACCTTGCAAACATGTCTCTGTGGGGGCTCTAAACAATAGCAAAGGTTCTTTCCCAGGGTTGTATTTCTCTATTCCTTTGGCACACTTTCACAAAAGGGTTGGGTCCTTTGAGGTTATCTGCAATGTGCTGTGCTTATGCTCAGAGCATTAACATGCCTGTTAGTTCTGTACTGTCAGCATACTTTTACTGTCATTAAAGAATGATTATAACTCAGAAAAAAAGAGTACCTTGGAAGTGAGACACTGGACTGAAGAAAAGCAGGCCTCTAGGCACTTACCTCTTCTCATGGCACTTCAGGCAAGCAACATGCATCACATTCATATTAACCATACACGCTTAGTTCCTGAGCTCTTTGAACAGAGATTATTTCTTTCCCTGAGTATGTAGCTATAGAAGAGCAGCATTTTGGAGCAGTGGCCTTGGCCAGAATGCCTTTTAACCAGCAGTTATACACTAAGAATTTTAGCAACTATGAAAAAACTTTTGTGCAGGCCTCTCTATTAATAAAAATATTTAAAACATCATATGGCAACTTTCCTTTTTTATTTTTTGAGAATACTGGACACTTTTAAGTGCACTGATCTTTGGCTGTGATGCCTCTCAGTTTTCCAAACACAAGTGCATATTTCTTTGACCATGTTATTGATTTCCAGCCTTGTGGGGCACAACATATCTTGGCAGCATTGACACTGTTGGGACGAAACTGGCATCAGCAAGCAGGTTGTGAGAACCTCAGCATGTGTGTTAAGAGTTTGTTGTCCACAGCTGCAGAGGCTGCTGGGTTTGGATACAGCTGTGGAACACAGGGGTATTTCTAATTACCTCAAAGAATTAAAGTAAGACTGCATTCAGCATCTTACCAACTTTGAGTATGCCAAATGAAAAATGCTCAGGGGAAAAAAAAAGGCATGTTTTGATTGTCAAACTACTTCAGTAATAAAGATTAGATGCTACTTTGAACATTATACTGAAAGTGAATCGGTGTGATATTGTTAGTAGGCAAATTCTCATACCATCCCAGTAAACAAGTTACATACCTATTTTCCACTGGCAGCAACTTCCAGCCCAAAGGAGAACATAGGTTTAGTCCCATCAGCTTCAGGGTGATTCAGTGCCACATCACCACAAAGTACCACAGGATTCCTGCACTCCTCCCTTCTATCCCGGACTCATCTCATGCAAATTCATGCTGTGGTTGTGGACAGAGGTTCTCCCTTTCCAGGACACATCTATACTGGGAAACCAGGGCAGAGGGCTGTTACAGGTGTTCAGGAAAGCTGCAAACTTGGCTGTGCAAGGATGCTGTAAATTGTGACACCTAGAGATGCAAAAAGCTTGGTGAATTACTGCAAAAGTGTTATCTGCCTAACCCTGCACAGTGCTTCGGCTGTGCAATATAAAAAATCCTGCCTTGTTTTTAAGCCAGAGTGTTTAGCTGACTTTTCTCTCTGCAAAAAATCCTCTTTGTTTTAACGTGTTATGCATGAAATTGACTCCATCACATTAAGGATGCAAAATCTTGATGGTGGTGCAAGATGCCTGGAGGTGAATGACCTGATCTAAACCCAACAGAATTACCCCTGCCTGTTCCAGTCAGCTTCTCCCGGGTGCACAGCTGCATAAGAGTATTGCCAGCATGGTATAGGAAGCTTCTATTTCTGAAAAAAAATAGGATTACTATTATGCAAGTCTGTAGAGTGAATCATCCTCACTGCATGGAGAGAAAGTATGTGAAATAATTTATACCATTTTAAAACACCATTTTCCTTATTTACTAAATACAAGCCTGCTCATCCCTTTGGTATGTGTACCAGCTGTGTTTCTATTTACCACTGCCCACTTCTATCAGGACTTCTGCTCTGCCTAAAAGTTTACTAATGGGCAGGCTAAATATGCTGCTTTAACCAGTTTTGTGAATCCTGGGCTCTGCACTGAAATCATTGTCCATATCCAGCAATGACACCACTCAGCAGAAACTGCAATTACTCAGCAGTTCTGTTGAATAAAAATGAGGCAAATAGGCAAAAGTAGTGAAAAATGTTAATGCTGGGCTAAACTCTGCTCAGCTACACAAGTTTATCCATATTTGAAATACACAGGACTGGCCTTTTGTGGCAGCTGTGGTTCATCTCCTACACAATAGTAATGGGGAAAAGAACAAAGTGTGTCAGCATTAGAAATATTTTAATAGGACTAGGATTAAATTTAATTGCCTCATTTTAAAAGATCAGTTTATCAAATCTACTGCTTAAGTCCCAGTTAGAACCCAGTCAGCATGCCTGTGGCTCTTTAAAATAGCAAGAGAGCATTGTTTTTTTCACATGTTAATACAGGAAAAGCCATTTCTACTTTGCCTGGGATAAAACATATAGGAGATGCGCTGTTCGTTGGCCACTTCTTCCAACCTCACCTGGGAACACTTCTGGCTGTTGGATAGTGACTATTTATAGGAAAGTAAACAGCCCCAGACATTATACTTCTTCTCTAAGTGTATGAACTCCTTTGCCTAGTTCTCAAGTGGTATAAGTAAAGATTTAATCAGTCTTTACACTTATATATTTTTTAAATTATTTAACTTTTATTACTGTTGCACCATTTATACAATTACATATAATTTCAATGCATCCATTGTACATTTTGTTTTTTCATTTGTTTTCCAATGAGTGTGTGTTGGTGTCTGTGACACAGAATGGAAGAGAAACTGGAACTGCAATGAACGCAGACTTTTTCATTTCCACTGACCAATAAACAGAACTACAGGTGCACCCAACCACGGACATGCATTAACTCGTCATGAGAAATCTAGGTAGGCTAAGTAGGATGAGAATGCTTTTTACTCCCAAAAAATATTTGGAGAGGAAGAATTGGAGGATTGGCATTGAGAAATATGTGGACAGCTAAGTGGGTTTTGTCTGAAAGTTGGCATTCATCCACTGCATAAAAAAAATATCAAAATAAGAAAGGCTGTAAATAAAAAAAAAACACAGAAAATACTGCTTTCATAAAGATCTGATTGCCTTGGCACAAACCTAGTGGGCAGAATCAAACGCATCACTCCCAAACCCCATTACAGAACAAAAAGATTTTGATACACTGGTGGAGTACATTTACAGCAGTTCAGATACAAAATATGTGCTGTACTTTCAGACATCCATTTATTTAATTTTTTTTTTAATCCAGGACTTGTGTCAAGTTGGCAGAAAGTATATTAGATATTTCCCCACAAAAATACTATTTGGATTCTCCCCCCTCCCTCCCTCCCAACTTGATGGGACATCCTTTTCATTTTTTCTCCTTTTTTTTTTTTCTCCTTCTTTTCTGGGCAATACATATTTGCTATTTCAGATCTGAAACGAGTTAGTATAGCTGAAAAAATAAAAAAAAGACACAGGTTGTTTAAGTGGTTGTTTCAACAGGCTGTCCAATTTAATCTTGCACTGCTATGGTTTGATCCGAATTAGTCGCTGGAACTTCAGAAGGTTTCGCTTCCTCTGGAGGGGCTGCAGGGTCCGAGGCCTTAGCAGTCGAACTAGGTGCTGCTGTTGCCGCGGGCTCCTTGGAAGAAGGCGCAGCCTCGTTGCTGCTAGGTTTTGAGTCTGAAGCTGGGGCCACTTCACTTTTAGTTTCTTGGGCTGCAGGTGCTGCGGGAGCCTCAGTCTTTTTGGCTTCCCCTTCCTCTTTGCTCTTGTCATCTGCTTTACTGGGAGCTGTGGCTTCTGAAGGCTGGGAAGCTTTTGCATCGGTGCTAGGCTCAGAGGGTTTGGGTGCTTCGCTACTGGCAGCGGGAGCAGAGGCAGCAGTCGGCTCCTCTTGCTTGGCTGCCTGCTCGGTATTCTTCTGTGGCTCTACTTTTGCATCAACAACAGCCTCCGACTTCTCAGGTTCTGTTTTCTGGGTTTCTTCCTGGGTCACTGTTTTCTCCTTCTCCCCTTCTTTTTCTTCCGTCTTATTGGCAGCGACCTGAGTATCCTTTTCTCCCTTCTCCTCCTTGTTGTTCTCCTTCACTTCTGCAGTCTCTGTGGTTTTCTGGGCATCCTCAGCCTCCTTTGGAGTCTCCTCTTCCTCAGTTGCTGCTCCTTCAGCCTTCTTGTCTTTGTCTTTAGCTTTTTCATCATTGACACTGTATCCCTTCTTCTTCTTGCTCAGTTTGCCTCCCATGTTGGAGTTCTGTAACAGAAAAGAGAAAGAGTTGATTATCCAAAGCCCAGCATTCATCACTGAGAGAATCAAATTGAGATCAACTGAAGTGTAAAGGAAAAATTTATTCTAGCTCCTGAAAAGGAGACCACATGAGGTTTGATAAGATGTTCTTAGCTGAATTACCAATTCTGCAGAGCACCACTGCCACTGATCTTACATCCTGCTCAGCCCTGCAGACTTTCAGTCAGCAAACCCCCTTCTGCCACATCCCTTATGAGCAGTCCTCTGAGCAGCTCTAACCCCTGTTATAGTTCAGCAGGGAGGAAGGGGACGGAGTAGCAAGAAGTAGCAAGATGATGGAGCACTTACATGCAACCACAATCTCTTGTGGCCTGAGAAAGAGTGGAAGTAGAAAAAAACCCACAGGTTTGGGAATATTCAGGTTTGGGAATGAACTGAATTTGACTGCCAATCTTGGCATCCACCACCGGTTAACACAAAGTCCACTATCACTTTAGCAAAGGTTCTGAACCACCTTGTCACTAAGGTCTGGAGAAACCAAAGCAAGCCTTGAGTAAGTGAGAAGGCTAATGCAGAAGACTGCGTCGACTCCCCACATCTCACTGCCTGTTACCCCACAGCCAGTTTCGCTTGTATATACAGCCTTTGGAGAGGGCTGATGGTACCCAGAGGCCAGGAGCATGTGCTTCCCTCACCCAGAGGGATGTGGGCACCCACATCCAGCTGCCCCAGAAGCAGGAACAGCTCCCATGCACAGAGTCCCACCCAGCTTTGCAGCTTCCACAGGGACTGCCCACCCAAAGCCCGACAGGAACTCATCAGGATGGGAAACACGGACCCTGAAGCACAGCAAGACTGTGACCACTCCATAAGACAAAAGAAACAAATACAGGTACTTCTGACCACAAGCTTACATGTGCATGTGACATGATACAACAAAAAATGGGAGAAGAAGGGGGCATATTTGTGGCCTCTGCTCCTGGTTTCCAAGCATGACAAGCAATCAGGTACACTGTTCAGTTATTTAAAAGAAGCTGAGCACATGTGTAACCATATCAGTATTTACATAGCCTTTATGTGGGAGTCTTAACTAAGACTATACAAAATCTTTCATAGTACTTCAAAGCAACTTTGTCTACAAAAACAGGAGATACAGACATATTGGGTCATTAATGAAAACAAAACCCTCTATGAATGGAGAAAAAAATTACAATTCTGGTATAAAAGCAAATATTTAATTCATGCTTAATGAAAGGTTAACAAAAAATATTTCTGTGTTTCCTACTATTTGAAAATAGAAGAAGGTGACTTTTTTCAAAGAACTGTCAAACAAATGTTTAATGTAAGGACTTCTCCAAGGGAGATGAATCATTCTAATTTTCTGTTTTGCACAGGTAGATTTAATTATAGGTTGTATATTTTTCACACACTTACTAAAGCTGTGAATACAAATCAGTAAAAATTCATAGGATTGTTCATAGCAGTCTGAATATAAAGTAATATTACATACAACTAAGAACTAGCTGCCTCTCAGTAGATTTTCTGCTATCACAGATACAAGCCCCAGGCAGAGCCCAACAACCAGATATCCACACGTCTTGGGCAAAAATGAGATATTATGGTCAGCAGAGATCTTTCTGACTTCAGCTTTCAAAAAGAGTAATTTGCAGTCATTTCAAAAACAGTAATTTGCAAATACTGTTGAAACGTTATCACACAGCCCTGTAAAATGGTAATGTGATGTTAGTGAAACACTGCTTTGTTGTCTGAAATTTTACAGGAACAGCAATAAAAGGATTAACTTCCACAGTCACAGTTGAGCAATCTAATCTCTACCTTCATGACAGAGTTATCAGGTTTTTAGGTATTTAAGGCAGGCTATGGACATGAGTTTGTTATCTGACAAATGTATAGTCTTCCTGATTACTCCATAAATATTTCCCTGATTACTGTTTATGTACAGCTACAACCAAATACTTTGAAAGGGCTTTTGCAAGTCAGCAGGATTGGAGATTTATACTGAAGCCTTGTGCATATCCCAGTTTGTAATCCCTAATTAAGCCTTTATTTCCCAGCAAAGCATAAAGTACTGTGAGCCTAATTTCCTTTGTTGCATATTCTGTATTTTTCAAGATTTTGCTATTTCAAGCATAGTAGTAACTCACTACAGTTTATATTTCCTTCCACAACAATCTTTTGACCTCAGATATAGTCGGATACAGAATGTCTATGCCAAAGGACCTTTAAAAAGGAGAGAAGCATGCATATGATAAATGTGCTCCCAAACTAAGAAAAGAAACATGCTCTGTCTTTGCTTGGAGGTACACTGTGAAATCTCTGTGTCTCAGTTTGCATCACAGCCAGCTGGCTCAAGATATGGGAGCAGAAGATGGGGAAGAGGTTGGAGACTATCATTATAGTCTATTAGCAAATATTTACATTTACAAAGGGACTGCCATCTTCCAGCAGAGTTTCAACTACTTTATAACAGAATAAATTCACTCTTTGTGACACTGAATCTCATATCTCCCTGTTAAAAAGCTGCCTAAATCATTGCAATAGCAGCTGTGCCAGGCTATGATGCAAAAGCAGAGCAATCATCAGGGTCATCGCCCAGGTAACAATGCTACCATGTCCCTTTCCCCATATCTGATTTACAAACATTCCTCCTCTCCCCAGACTTCTGATAACACATCTGGGCTCCCCTGTCACCTTTTCCAGGAACAGCCCCATAAGCTCCACAGCTTTAAACAGATGCTGGTCTCATTCCTGTCCCAGCCTGAAGCACACTTCTGAACCATCCAGTGCAGAGTCCCAGGGTGGGGGAGGCACAAAGCAGGCCTTAAAAAGTATATTAAAATTACAACCAGCTATACCCATGAGAAGACCACCATGTGGACCACTACACCTAAACATCTCTGTGACTGTGCTGGATATTGCTGCAAGGCTAATCCTGCCTGGTACCAAACGAAAGTAGGTGCCAGTGAAATGTCTCCCAAGTGAAGCAAAGTGCAAAAAAGTCATTGAGATGTGAATTCATACAGTGTTAAATCCACTCTGTGTTACTGCCTACATGTTAACACTTGAAAGGGCACAGACCTCTTTCCCACCCCCCACCAAAAGACTAAATTATGAAGAAAAAAAAAAGGGGATGCACTCTCTGTCCCAGGGAGACTGGGGGTCCTGGATTCATTGCTCAGCCTCTTCCACTACCCTGCCTCTTCCTAACCCCATAATCATTGCATTCACCTTGTGAATTGACAGACCCAGGACCAAAATTTGCCTACAACTATTAACCATTACTTACAGACTAAGCCCCAGTATATCTTCAGTTATTTGAACTTCCATTGACAGGTACAGGTTTTGAGCTAGCTTCAGCAGCTGCCAAGTGAGCATAATGCTCTTTGTAGCAAGCATGTCCCAAAGGAAGATCCTCAATAATTTTGGTGCTGAGCACCATTCCTATAAAATGGCACAGCATTTGATGGCTGTGCTTTCTTACTGCTGGAAGGAAAAGGGTCTAGAGACAGACAGTCCAGAAGCCAATTTTATATAAGAAGATGAAATATATCAGTAATTTTCAGGGAACTTCGGTGAACAAGTTTGCAGACCAATACTTCAGAAGAGCAAAGTAAAATATAACACTTGGGAGCTACTTTATCTGCTTCCCAGGCCACTCAGTATTCTTTGTATTGCTCTTCTTGTAGAAAAAGAAACAGATCCAGAGGTCGCTGTGACTGACTGTAGAAGAGCTACTCCTTGCAACAGGAGCAAGGGCTTCTTCAGTTTCTAGAGTCAGTTATATGCTTTGCTCATCCTGAAGTTTCCATTCTCCTGCAGGAAGCAGGAACAGATCAAGAGAGCTTGCATAGTTATCTTTCTTACTGCATAGTAGAAATAACTTTCGGAGTGGATTATTTGGATTAAAAAATATCATATGTTCGGGTCACTCGGAGAATGTTAAGCATTTTGAAATTTGCATATTTGTGATAATCAGGACTTAAAGATTCAAGGTCCATAAGACCATAATGCAAGAGGAAGAAGAACTCACAGAACATTTCAAATTTTCGATCTGAAGACTCATAGACATGAGTGCCTGGAACATGGGCAGCATACATCTGTACAGTTTGTAAAAATAATTATTATTTGGATGTTCTATACTTCAAATTGTACTTCGATATTGAAAAAATCCCTAGAATTAGTCTCTTACTATCTCTTTTGTCAGTAAAGATTTGTCTGCCTAATTAGTTTTCTTATGTGCTTGTAAACTTTTAAACACTTATTTTAGCATAGGCTTTCACATGCCATTACAGAGTCTGACTATTTCAAGAATGGACTTGCTATCACCCTCCCTCCCAGTACTGCGAGCAGGGCAACAGGAAAGGACAAACACACAGCTAGCACCTGTATGTTACCTCAGCCTGATTGCCAAAGCTAAACTCCCAAAGCTCCTGTTCGACTGCATGCAAAGCAGTCCATCTCCAGAAAAACCAGTTCAGGAAGACAATAGGTACCTTCTGGAATTCCACTGCCTCCAGCGCAGGGTAGGCACGTGTGGTGGGTCAGGCCAAAATAGCCCTTGCACAAGCCTGTTCCCAGGCATGAGTTATCTCACATTGCCTGCAGACAACTGCTGTAAAATGCACATCCCTTGCAAGGCAGGGTTTCAACACTCCAAATCAAATGAAATACAGATCCCAGAAACTGCCCCACCCCCCAGGTGCTGAAAAGAAATAGAAAGATCTTGGAGAAACCATTACATCTCTGTGCCTCATTGATTCACCCTACCCCTTCACTAAAAATAAATTTTTAAAAACGCAAAAAGTTTTTATTAAGGGACACATAGGGGAACTGAAAGAAACAAGGGGTATGCAAAGACAGTTTTTGAAAGATTTTCTGAAACTTTTCTGAAAGGAAAACACCCAAAACTTACTACTTCTCAAAATATGCAATAGAATTTCATGCTCTCCATTACACCTACATGTACACACCTGCATGCACTCAGAGACATTCCTATCCTCACCAGGTCAATCAGTTTTCCTGCTTAATGTTAGAAAATGTCTGTTAGCATACCCTTAGATAGAATTAGACTTCCTAGCCTTGCCTTTTAGCAACAAAGCCATGTTTTTCTGTTCTCTCTCCATTATCCTCACATGTCTTCCTTTTCATCTGATTTTACTTGGAATTAACAGAACAGAAATGCTAGGTCTTGTTCAGGTTCAAGCCTCTTCAAACCTCAGTATCAGTGACCTCTTCTCCTTTTCTTTTCTTTTTTCTTTTCTTTTCTTTTCTTTTCTTTTCTTTTCTTTTCTTTTCTTTTCTTTTCTTTTCTTTTCTTTTCTTTTCTTTTCTTTTCTTTTCTTTTCTTTTCTTTTTTTTCTTTTCTTTTCTTTTCTTTTCTTTTCTTTTCTTTTCTTTTCTTTTCTTTTCTTTTCTTTTCTTTTCTTTTCTTTCCTTTTCTTTCCTTTTCTTTCCTTTTCTTTCCTTTTCTTTCCTTTTCTTTCCTTTTCTTTCCTTTTCTTTCCTTTTCTTTCCTTTTCTTTCCTTTTCTTTCCTTTTCTTTCCTTTTCTTTCCTTTTCTTTCCTTTTCTTTCCTTTTCTTTCCTTTTCTTTTCTTTTCTTTTCTTTTCTTTTCTTTTCTTTTCTTTTCTTTTCTTTTCTTTTCTTTTCTTTTCTTTTCTTTTCTTTTCTTTTCTTTTCTTTTCTTTTCTTTTCTTTTCTTTTCTTTTCTTTTCTTTTCTTTTCTTTTCTTTTCTTTTCTTTTCTTTTCTTTTCTTTTCTTTTTTCTCTCTTCTCCCTTCCCTTCCCTTCTCCCTTCTCCCTTCTCCCTTCTCCCTTCTCCCTTCTCCCTTCTCCCTTCCCTTCTCCCTTCTCCCTTCTCCCTTCTCCCTTCTCCCTTCTCCCTTCTCCCTTCTCCCTTCTCCCTTCTCCCTTCTCCCTTCCCTTCCCTTCCCTTCCCTTCCCTTCCCTTCCCTTCCCTTCCCTTCCCTTCCCTTCCCTTCCCTTCCCTTCCCTTCCCTTCCCT
This sequence comes from Aphelocoma coerulescens, assembly GCF_041296385.1. NCBI lineage: Eukaryota > Metazoa > Chordata > Aves > Passeriformes > Corvidae > Aphelocoma > Aphelocoma coerulescens. The sequence continues at coordinate 89,251,613 of NC_091015.1, forward strand.
TCCCTTCCCTTCCCTTCCCTTCCCTTCCCTTCCCTTCCCTTCCCTTCCCTTCCCTTCCCTTCCCTTCTCTTTCTCCTAAATCTTTTCCCCTTAGCAGCTTCCTTCCCTTCCCTACCCCATCCTCTTTTTCTGCACTTCAGAGCAGTGATGGGAACCAGCTCTTCCACAGTCAGGCAGGCTGGCATGAGGGAGGCAGGAGGAAACACACCCTTGGCCACCTCTCCCTTCTGAGGAAATGCTGGGCTGTCTCAAAGCTGTGCCAGGAGAGGCCAAGCACATCGTGGAAATCTGCACCTGCAGGGCAGAGAGCGTCACCTGCACACCTGCACAGACCCCAGAGCAGCAAGGTGCTCGGACATGAGCTGTGCACAACAAAATATGACCTGGCTGTTCCTTAGCACTATACAATTTTGTGTGTTTAGTGCTGTGAGAGACACAATAACAAACTGGGAACATCTCAGCTTGGCACCTGTACTGTTTTCTTCAGGGACCACCAAGAATCTTGAATCTCTCCCTCAGCATGTGCACAGTCCTGTGGCTACTGCACCTCCTTTCCTTCTTCCAAAGTCTTGTGAATCTCAATATTTAGAAAAAGGGTATAGAGTAAAAGAACAGTGAATGCTTAAAACACAGAAATTGTCCTCACTTGATTTCCTAACCTTGATCTTTAAAAGAAGCCAATTCCAGTTTGGGGACCCACCTGTTTTCTTTTAAAACCCAGACAATAAAGGAATTCTAGGAAGTAATATTGCCAAGTTTAGGTGTTTAATTCTCAGCCAGATTTCAGTTCTACTTTTCTCTGGTGAGAAGTGGAATATATTTAATACAAATTTCTTTTTTTTAAAAAAAGGAGAACTTCAATTTTTATATTATGCTTAAATTTCTCAGGGGCATGTACACCACACAAAAATGGGAAGCATGATTTTTAATATAAGCCATTTTTTATTAATATATCTAAATTATTATTGTTGATATTAGACTTCAATTATGAGAGCTATATTAATTTAAGCACACAGCAGGCTGATATAAAATTATCTCTGTCTAAGATCTTGTCCATGAAAAACTGCTTCATTTGAGAAGCATAACTGCTAATAATACAGCAAGTTATCAGAAAAGTTAACAATCACCTGGCAATTTTTTTGAGAGCAAATTAAAAAGTTGTACCTGAGATATTGCTAAGATTTATGTGAAATACTTGAGCTCAGAGGTGTGTATTAATTAATCAATTAGGAACCAAATTTTCCAAGAACAGATGAAGGGTGATTGTCAGCAGTTTAATAACAGGTAAAGGTTTTGTCAGAATTATCAATTCATAGAGCATCAACCTGAAACCACAAGTACTTCACACATATAATCCATTTTTGCACCCATATGTAAAAAAGGTAGCTAGCTAGGCAGAATTCCTGAATAAAAGTAAAATTTGTCCATTATTTGATCAAAGAGTGATGAAGATTTTATGGGTTACATTGAAAGCTGCTGTTGGAGACTCTGGACTTGCATCCTTCTGACTTGGAGGACTCTACAGATGAAGAACCTGGATGCATAACAGTGACTGAAGGTCCACTACTCAGCCTGACTATAGGCAGAGACCTGCACTACCTTTGCTGTAGGAGGGTCTGCAGAAACAGGTACATGACAGCACTGCCTTATGCAGTCTGTGTGTGTGTCACCCCATGTGAAAGCCACTTGAATGAAGTACTGACCCGTGTGCTGCAGAGACACTCTGTAGAAGCATGTTCCAAATGTAATGCACCTCATTCCTACAACACACAAGTAGCCTCTCTGGCTACAGAGCCATCTTGCAGAAAATATAAGCTGAACACAGGTCATTACTGCCTTCCTGAGTCAATGAGCAGCATTGAAGAAATGCTCTGCTGTGTGCGAATTCCCTACTCACCCCAAGCAGGGCTGTGCTTTGTAGGCAGAGATAACATCTTTCATTAGACCACCTAATGGGGATGGAGATAACAGCACCTCTGTCCTTAGACAGTTGCCTACAGCTAACACATTTTTGTGTTAGCTTTCTTCATTATTTTCTTACTGCTGGTTTCAAATCAGAATTGTAGTGTTTTGCCACATGTGGGGTTTTTCTTCAACCTAACACAGTGCTACTTTGCCCAGCAGTGCAGATACATCTGTGAGCATGTTCAGTTTCATCCCTGGCAGGAAATTCAAAGCTGTTTTGCATTGTGTATAACAAAAACAAGTCATATTAAAAACTGAGCAAAACAAAAGCAGCATAAAATATATTATTTTTACAGTGCAGTGTATGTATTGCTCAGCTTTGCATTCAGTTCATCTGATGCTCTGATTGCTTAAATGAAAAATGCTGCCATCAATTTCTATTTATTTGCCTCATCTGCTCCATTCTGTTTACCAGTCTTCTTAGAGACTCAAGACGCAGCTCACATTCAAAGCATTTCTCCTGTATTCAGATTAACTGCATATGTTCTTTTTGTGGAATACTAAAAGCAGCTTGCAGACATGCTCGTGCAGGCACACACATGCAGCCAAAAGTCAGCCTGCCCCAGAGTGAGATCTTAATCACACCATTGTTAGGCACATGGCTGGAAGAGGAAACACTGCTGTAAACACCTGCTTTGCAGAGACTAACATTACAAGAACACCTTTTGTAGAAAAAGCTTGCAGGCTTCAAATAACCTGAAAGACTAAGCCAAAACATATAAGCATATGCCTTCTCCTTCTTGTTTCTAAATTGTCACATCATTTTGGGGTTTGTGCATGTCTCCTCAACAACCAGTTTAATAACTATTTCATACTAGCCAGAGTTTTCTAACCTGTATCCTAGAATTAAGTTCCTAAGTAGGAAATGATGCAAATTTCAGAGGTGGTTATTACCCACATCTTTGAGGCTGTTTAGGTCCCAGGACATGCACCACTGAGGGAGAGGTGAGATTCCACACATATTATTCCAATTATGGCCAGCCACTTTTTGCCTCCCTCAAATACTTAAGACACCACCACCATGTCTAATTACAAAAACACACAAGGTGATAAAACCCTAGGTAATGGGATTATTTCCTTTCAAATTGTATTTTGCTTGAATTCTGTCTCTCCAGTGCAATCCCTGCCATGGATCTCAACACCACAAATATGTTCATGGCTTGTAAGCCCATGAATGGTTCCTCCTTTGGGTGCATCCAAAGGCTACATTAAAAATGTAACAGTCAGAAGCTAGCAAGCAATGAAAACATTCTCCTCCTCCACACTACAGTCCTGCAGAAGAGGAGCGGTGGGAAGACCTCATTCCTGGAGGGACTGCACACTGGAAAAGGGAATCAAGCTTAACACTTATAGCCTGTATTTCTCCAGCCTCCTCCTGAACAAAGAACAAACAGTACAGAGAACATGAAGATAGCTGAAACTCATGCTTTCTATACTAAAAAAAGAAATTAGCATATGGTCCTCATTTACATGTTTTCTTCAATATTAAAAGTTCTTGGCTGCTGTTTGTATAAATAGTAAACTTACCTGTCATTTCATATAATAGGCATGGAGAGCCACATTCACATTTGGAATGAGGCATTTGGGTATTTAACTAGGGAACTGTCACTGGAGACAGTTGTTTATGGGGATCTATATTTACTTTTTAATTGTCTAACATTCTACATTCAAAACCACCTCCATTACTTTAATGCACATTTAAATGGTCGAACTAGTTGTAATCAAACTTGAAAGATTCCTTAGAATATAAATTACAGTATGCTATAAGAAAGAGATGCATTAGTTTTGAAATCTAGGAACTACCAGTTTTGCTTTGAAAACGGATTCTCCAAATCATTGCTAAACTCTTCCTGATTTTTGTTTTCCATCTCATGGTGTTGCTTGTTGAAAACAGCAATGGCTCTAAAAGAGCATTTTACACTCTGGCTTACATTCTTACGTTCTGGCTGTAAGAAAGCATCCTATACCTAGGAACAGAACTTTTAACACACAGCTCAGACCTAGGATAGGTCATGGCAATCTTTAGACTATGTAATTTCCTTCTTCTGTTTGCATGACACCCTCACCAAAAGGAATGAAACCCCATCTACAATTATAAACCAAATCCTGTTCTCAGTTTCATTTTTCATTTTTAAGTACAAGGCACATGGACTGCAACACACCATTTCTGACTGCAGCACATGACTCCACAATTGCACCACTGAAAGGAGGAAAACAGGGAGCCAAGACCAGTCACCATCGACTTAAGGCAGCACTTGCTGCTGCTGTGCATATTGTGGTGTTCGTGAGAGCACTGCAAGCTGCTCCTTCCAAAATACACAGTACTTAATTTACCCAGCAAAACAAATTTAAAAAAAAAAAAAAGGCAATTTAAATGAAGTATTTGTTGTTGTCTCCTTTATTCCATAAAATAAGTATTTTAAGATATAGTATCTAGTTAAAAAATTCTCTATCTGCTTCTACATGTTTTGGTTCTATATTAAGCAGGAATAGCTTTCCTCTGTTTTTCCTCAAAAGGAAATGACTGCACAACTACTTGATGCTCCTGGATGTACCACATTTTTGGGTTTAGACATTAGAAGAGGTTGGCTGATTTTGAAAGAACACTGACAGCTCTTTTCTCCCAAAGAACATGCATCTACTTCAGTCACTTGTGATGTGCCCACCCTCCCGACAGCCTCAGCCCTGAACACAGCAACAACATTCCTCACAAGTTAAGGCATATGCAAGAGTCACAGGATAAAGCCAATTTCATCCTGCAGCTAATACACAATTGTTAATGACAGTTAAATTAGTAATTGAAACATTATTCCAAAAATACCTGTACGTCTAACATGGCATTAGAAAGCTGAGCATGCTTACGTCCTTAGGATAGTGTTACACATCATGCCTCTGGTGGAATTTAACCTCCTGCAAGCAATCAGCACAAAGCCTACTCACCACCTCAGCAGCAGTTAGAGGGTATTTTACACCAGCTCCCTGAAGAGCTGCTGCATTTCTCCTTGGAATAATAACTTCTGACTTTCAGTCCTGTGCACAAAGTTTCATTTTAAACAAAAAATGTTGTACTGAAGTCAAAGTATTCAAGTCAAGTCATGACTTGTGTAACATCAAAACTACCTATAATTAAACCTGTGAGACTTTGGGCTGAATTACAAGTATTTCTCACGTTGCTAAGAAAAAATTCTTCCTCGTGATCACAGTATCAGTGTCAGCAGCTTATCAGCTCTCAGCTTCTCACAGCTCTGTTGTAATAATGTCTTCTAGTAAAAACGTGCTCAAAATAAATCAGGGAAATGGAAGACTGAATGCTCAACACCTTGGAAAACTTTCTATGTTTGTGTGCCTGAGCACTTATTTTTGCCATATACGTCTTCTACCAGACTGCAGCTTGCTCTATTATATTAAGTTTTTCACTTCGGTCTTTCTCACTTCCTGGTTCTCACACTAGCACAATATGTGCGTGTTTGGTTTTTTTTTTAAACCAGCATACATTAAGACAAAAGAAAATCTCATATTCCAGACTTTCTTTTTTGATTTTATTTAGAATGCATGTCTAATACTGCATTTTGACTTTTTTCCTTTCCGCCCTCCTTTTTTAAACAAAACATTACATTGAAACTGGTTTGCCAGTTTCACCTTAGACACTGGGGGAAAAAATAACATGGAATAGGTACTCAAAAATCACTGAAAGAAAAGAGCATTAACCAGCTAATTTTTATTTGTATCCTATCTCTCTCCATCGTTTCCATCACTACTCATTTGCACCCCTCTAATGGCTGTTCAAAATACCAAGACACCTTAGGCAATCTTTTATTAAGACTTGCAGTATTCTCCAAAGCTTGAGAAACGAGAGCTGTATTTCTTTATGCAGCTGGAGAACCCTAGGTCAATGAAGCCTTTTACACTCCTTCGGTGCCACATGATGGTAATAAGGTAACATGTATTCTGAGGGTGCCAGAGGGTTGAAAGAACCACAGATTGTGTTTTGATTTCAGTAGTGCAAGACAACAGTAGGAACTGCAGAACAAAACTAACATCTGTTAGAGAGTTTCACCTCCTGATCCAACAGGATAATGGTCAGCTTTAAAAAATTTTTGTTTGAAAACATAAAGTGTTTCTAATCATCCCAAAGTAAGAGCTGTGCCAGGCAGTAAGATGTACCATGTCACGTTTTAAGCCATTAGATGTCAACTTGGATTTGAAACTGCCAGGCCTAGGGTGATTGCCTAAATTTCTTTCTGAAATCTTCACTGACTGTACTTTCTCTTTTCTTTTTGCTTGTTTTCGTTTGGGTTATATTGGGATGTCTGATCAGCTCTGCTAGAGGGAAGGTTACGTAAGACTGGAGGCTAACAAGTCCATTTGGCAAGATATGAAGTGAGCAGCTAGTGCAATCCATGAATTGCACTATGAGATTTATGTTCAAACCAGGAAAGGCAGAAATCCAATTTAATAATTACTCAGCCAGAATCATTCCAAGCTAGCAGCTACCCAAAAAGGAGAAGAACAAACATTGCAGCTAGAAAGCTAGAAAAAAGGAAAGCTAGAAATCAGGAAAGATGATCAGATGCATACCTCCTCAATAAAATAGCTTGGTTTACTTTTCCATTTAAGTATCAGTAGGAAATCTGTCCATAAGAGCTATGAAATTTAAACTCACTAAATGAAAGCAAAAATAACTTTGATGGATGGCTGTGGAAATGGATGTAGTCCCCTTTCCACCCCTCACCTGAGCACTAACTTGCATTTTATGTCAATAAATTTAGTTAATACCTAATATGGCCACAATTCAATTTTAGCAGTTCAGAACCCATACCAATTGTCTTTGATGATATAGCTCTTAGACAGACTTCCATCAAGGCTGAATGCATGCCAATTTGCAGTTTTGGTCACCTCATACCATATAACAGAAAAAAGCCTACTTTCCAATGCCCATGTGCTATTTATAGAGAACTCTTCCAGTCATTCCTTCATTTTAAGAAGCTTTCAGCCCAGGGCTATGTGAAAAATTATTTATTCTAACCAAAGAAGGTAAGCAGACATCAATATAAAGTATAACTGAGCTATTTCAGGATTTATATGAGAGAAGTCTATCAAAGAAATGGGGACTTAAGAAATATGGAAAATTGGTTTTCATTTTTCAAGACAGAGCTATAAATAAAAAGAAAAATACCACTAGAAAGGTTCTGCTAGCTCTTTCAGCACTAATATATTTTAGTAATAGTCCATGTTTCAAACCAGCACTGGGGTTCCATTTCGCTGTCCCCCATATTAGCACATACATGGAACCCATCTGTGCCCCAGGAAGCCCATGTTGTAGGAGTAAGAGGATATAAATGCATTTTAATTCTATTAACAGAACACAGCTGCTACAACTCCCAACAGTGACTGGCTTTTCCAGACGCTTTTTTTGTAATCAGTTCTCCTGGCTGGTGAGGTAGCAATGGTCAGACTGGCCAACACTTCAATTTGGGTTTTTTTCCCTTTCTCCTCTAGCAGGTGAGCTGGTGGGACAGGGCCCCTGTGTTCCCCTGTGAGATGTCATCAAGAAATGTGAACTGAGTGCCTCTGCCCTGCTGCCTCAGCTCTGGCTCGCAGAGTTTGGCAATTCATTTGCTTGGACGCTGGGGAGAGGGAGCTGCACTTCATAAACTTTAAGATGCTGGCTGTCAGGAGCCAGGAGGCATTTAGCTGTGCAGAAATCATGTTCACAGTTCTGCTCACTGCAGTTTTCTGGGTAATCCCCCCATACGCACAAGCTGAGCACTAAATTCACACATCCCAAACAAGGAGGTTGGGTTGAAATATGATTCAAGTGCATAAAAGTCTCATACCCATATTTGGAAATATTACTTTCAAAGGTCTCATGCTATCTCAGAAAATGCTAAGTGAGCCAGTTTCAAGAAATACATCACAAGAAACACCTAACTATTTCAAGAATATTTGCAGCCCCAAATATATTTATTTAAGTCTCCTACATACCACAACCTCTTACTTTCTGTATTTCTTTTATTTTTAATCACAGGTAACTGGTAAGCAATATCACAGGTAAGCTTATTCTATGATTTACACATAAACCAGAATAAAATCTTTTTTTCTAGAAATAGCCAATTTCCCTGTCCACTCTCAGCTCAGCAATTCTTTACTATAAGTGGACAAATCTTCTATTTATTATTTATTAGATTTGCAACATAGTGATTAAAAAAAAAGTTTTCAAATTCTATTCTGTGTGAAAATATGGGTCTAAAAAGTGGGATTCTTTTATGTTGTTTGCCAACGACTGCAAACTTTGCTCGTGTCACACACTTCTCACAGAATCTGACACAAGCCACTTTATTCCAAAACAGGAGTCAGATACAGAAGGAATTATTCTCCTTACTCAGGACAACTTAGATAACTAATACAAAACTACAACCACACCATCACATTTTCCCTAAAATCACAACACGCTCATTTGGAGTAGGAGGGATGTGATTCTCAAAGCGAAACAGCCATCGTAGAGCAGTGAGACAATATTATTTAGTTTAAGCCTCTGGGACCTGTCATAGAACAAAAGTGTGCCACAGTAAAAATGACAGATGAGATCTTTCCTTTCAAGGCAGACAAAAATCACTGCACTAAAACTGCAGCACATCACAAAATCATGAGACTACCTCTCTCTCTATTTTTAGGGATCCACAGCAGCCTAGGGTCGGAGAAGGCAAGAGCCCAAAACCTACTGAATCTTTTTCCAGTTGCTGTTGTGTGGAAGGCCGTCTAATTTGCAGACCAACTTCCTCATTTGCAAAATGGGATAATATCACTTTTCATCCTCAGAAAAGTTCTGCCTGATGCCAACAGGTCGTATAAAGGCTTGGAGATATCGCTCCTTGTTTTAAAAGCAAGCACATCCCGTATGACTCCTTCACCCCAATTCTCTATTAGAGAAGGCTGTATTTCTGCACATTGGCACAGTATTGAATTGCTCTCTCTGAAGTTTCCCACTGTACACCACACATGAAAACAGCACAATAAGCAAGTCACTCATGGTGATTTTACAGTACTGTGTCAATACTGCAACAGGCAATTGTAAAGCATCTCTGAACAATTTCAGGTATTGCTGAAAAATCCCTCTGGAACCAAGCTCCTTCACATTTATGTCTCTAGGCTGAGAACATCTGTACATGGACATTTTGATTTATGGTTCCAAATATGCACATTTCACTCAGTTTCGGTTGACTTGCTGAGAAGGATTTTTTCTCAAGCTAAGAAAGCTCAGGTGTATCCAGCTGGATGAAGATGAAGCTACTGCTTGGCAGCCATCTTAGCATTTTACTGAAGACAGATGTAAGAAAACAATGTCATTTTTTCTTAAACAGAAAACTTTGAATCCTTAAAAAACAAACAACTTTTTAACCTGCTTTTGTCAGGTTTCTGGGTGTTGGACACATTCTGGTCACTGCTCTATTTACTCTATGTTTATCAATTAGAGGTATGTCTCTGTTAAAATGACATCCCTTTTAGGAGTGATTATTCAAATTTGAACAGACACAAGAGGAAGTTCTAAACTGGTTCACTAACTTTCCAAGACCTTTTTAAAGATTACACAAGTTTGAAAATTCTGAGTTATATTTGTCACATTCTGCAGAAGCTTCCTTTCCTACCTACAGAGCTGAGCTGTAGCGATTACATTATTACAGTCATATAAAGTAATGAAAATTGGAAGTGTCTTCTTTAAAGTGTGATTAAGCATCAAGTAGACATAGCAACACGGCACTGCTGGAGATGATATTCAACAGAGCAGGATATGAAAGGATCATCTGAAAGAAATGGCAGGAATTAGGGATTTGAAGGGTGACAAATTTAGGTACATTCCCCTCAATCACGCCATTTTCGAACTGTCTACTCAAACTAATTTCTATTCTGGAATTTCAGAAGTCTTGGTAAGTAAATTAAGATCAGCAGTACAAATTTGACCAGGTCAGTGTCAGGGGAATGAAGAACAACACCAGTTTTCAGTACCTGCACTGAGGGACAAACAGCTACAAAGGCTGCAGGCCAGGCTCAGAGTCACAGACCGAATTTGTAAACTGCTAACTTTGTACATTTTTATTTCATTGTGGTTTTTTTGATTATGAGTAGATTATGTGGCACTGAGGGACATGGTTTAGTGCTGAACTTTGCAATGCTGGGTTAAGGGTTGGACTCAATGATCTTAGAGGTGTGTTCCAGCCTAAATGTTTCTATGGTTCCATATTTCTGCAGGTTATGTCAGAACATTTACATTACATAAACACAAGTCTTTTGAAAACATACTCTCCATGTAAAAAGTTCAAAAGTTACAGAGGAAGAAAGGAAAGTTTAGGAGGCTTTTTTTCCTTTAAAACTAAAAGAAAACTACTTTCATTGTCAGAGACCAGACAGGAAAAAAATTTATGTGTGCCAAAAAACATTAGAGATTCTAGCCTGAGAAAGAAGAGAGATTAAAGTAAATAAATAATATGGGATCATAACCATATGACACTCGGCTTCAAATTTACTCAGTTTCTATGAACTCTTGTATTTGTAAGTTGCCAGCTCATAATTTATCATAAACTCAAAGCATTTGGATTTTTTTAAAAGCATCAGCTCTAGTACTGATTACAAAAATAATCTAGATTTCATTTCTAATCTTTGATTAAGGAAAAGTCTCAAAAGAGTCCTAAACCAGAAGGCAATTTTTGTCTCATGATTTCTTACATCATTCATTTTAAATGTTTATGCCTGGGAATACTGCATGTTTGCAAGGAGACAAAGCTAAGTGAAACATTCATTTTAAAATGGATGTCAACTTATTTCAATCTTTCATACCTGTTAGGCTGGAATTCAGATAAGTTCAAGAAACACAAGAGTCCTTCAAATTTATTTTTAAATTTGTGTGAGTGTTCTTAGCATGTTCTGACAAGTTAACCCTACATATTCAGAAGCCAAGATATGCAGCACCATTTGAAATAAACCTAATAAAGGACTGTATAACAAGGCCACAGAAAAGACAGAAGAATTCTGGATGGAAAGTAGAGAACTGGGTCTCTAGTGACTAGTATGTCAGGAGTACAGAGATGGCAGTCTGTCAAAGCACAGGTAGAGAAAGGAAGTATCTCTGACATTTCTTCCTTTTCAAACCTACACATAAAATCTAAAATTGTCCTAAAAAAATTAAATTAACTTTATAAAGTCATGAACAATTTTGTCATCTACAAGCTAGATACAGTGAATGAGTGTAAGACAATCGCTGTAAGACAATCTGTATGCTATTAACTCTCCAGCTACTGAGTGTTCTGACATAAGTTCCTTTGCTTGTTTGCACATAACTGATATTTTTATTTTTGATGCTCTTTAGTGCTTTTCCAGCTGGAAAAAATCATTGGGTTTTATTTATATTATTTATAGAATTCAATTAATCCACAAATGAAAACACGGGAATTTTAACTGGCTTCCTATTAGACCATTTCAACTGTTTTGCCTGGATATTTTTGACCATCTTTTTTTGTAACTCATTCCTATTTTTAGAAACTGGAAAATAACTATTTGCTATCAGACAAGATTAAAAGAGGAGTTCTAAAACTTGTTCAGAGTAATGTGGTAATTCCGATACAAATCAGTGTACAATTTCACTCTTGCTGAAGAGATGGGGGTTTCCTCACTTAAGTTCCAGATTTTATTTTCATGAGTTACATTTTCAAAATTTAGTTGAGTGCTCTTGAGAGTTTTTCTTTATGATCTTTTAGATAGATAATAGTGCAAAGCAAGAATTCAGTCTTTACAAAATACCATCATCATTAAGAATAATTTTACAGTTTGACTCAATGGCAAAATAATGCTTAGAAATGCCAAACAAAAGTAATCTGCAAGGACTGTAATTCAGTACTCAAATGGGTATTAAAAAAATAAGTTTTATATCTAGGAAGGTGGAATTTAGCTGGGATCTTTGATCACATCTCCAGCATTTACCAGTACAATTCTCTTTCAGTAAAAAAAACAGTAAGAGACAGAAAGACTCCAGCACTGTTTGCTTGTTCTATGATGGAAGTTAGAAGCTGGAGCAAAGAATACTGAACCAGAGGCTCTGAAGCCAGTTGACTTTGTTGAACCTCACATTCAACATTTTTTTTCAAAAATCAAGTGTTTTATATGCATCCCAACTGTATGATATCTACAGTTACTCAAATGCAATGCTCCGTTGCCAGAAATAGGCTCATACTAGCAAGCAGCAGCTGGAAAACATTAGTCTCAATGGTAAATCTGGGTGGATATCAGTATCTGCAAGCTAATAACCAGAGAAAAGAAATATTGCAGCTATACACGACCACCTGCCTATACAGATTGAAAGCAATTAACTCTCTTCTCAGCTGATCATCACCCTCCTCAGATCACTGTAAGGACTTTCAGACAGTGTCTAGTGTTTGCAAGCTACAACACCATTTCTCCACTGCAAATTGCTGCGATTTTCAGCCTCCCCTTGACTAGCACCTCACCACAATGCTGAGGAGCAGAATGCACCACACGGCCTATGAAGGTTCATCACATGGGATTAAACATGTGGAACAAAAGACTTAATGCTCCGCTGCAAAAACATTTAACAATTAATTAAATATTTAACTGCAGAAGGATGAAATTAAAAGCCTGAGTTTCCATTAGCCCTGTGTAACTCTACCTTGGACTTATGTCTAAGAAAATATAAAGCCCTGTTGTCCCTCATGTGACATGATCAAGCACTTTACAGCTCTGTTAATAAGTAGACAGGAGAAGAGAGCAACAGGAGAACAACTTTGTGCACATACCCATTCTTTGTGTTAAAAAAAGAGAGACATTAGAGCATGATTGCAATTAAATTTGCCAGGAAACAAAGTCTACAGTTTGTGAAGAGGGAATAAGATCTGAGAAAAGAGTGTTCTTTCCCCTTCCCCTTTCCTGTACTGGAAAAGTACAGGGAAAAAAAAATAAAGAAAAAAGAGTAAATGTTACCCCTCTCTATTCCCATTCAGATGTGGGGACTTCATTGAGCTCCTCAGTCTGCGCTTATTTTGAATCCATGGTTACCCATAGAAAATGGGAATGCACCACTGAAATGTTTATTTTCCCTTTAACACCTCACATGGAAATCTTGCAGCTCTCAAAGGGTCCATGCTCCACTGCTGGTCTTGCTAAGGTTTGAGAGACAACCAGCACTCCAGAGCACGGTGCAGATTTACAGGCACGATGGGATAAATAAGCAATCACAGCCTGAAACAATGATATCTACGTGAAGACACTTCCACAGAATTATTGTATTAACACCTCCAAGCCATACTTTTGTTCTTGGAGCATGACATTGCTGGGAGGTTTCTGTAGCACTAAGGAGACAGATTTCTTTCAGATGTTAGCATAAATTTGGTACTATATATTCATGGAGGTTACTATTCCTGTCCACCGAAATCCTCCTAAAGTTTCAACTCTACTTTAAATGCAAAAAGAAAATTAAATATACACTACCCTACCACATTTCTCCTCCTGAGGAGACACAGGGCTTTGTATCTCATCTGTATTTGGTATCATGGGGTCACACTGCATAAGAGACCTAGAAGTGTGAACAACCTATACTTGGATAAAGCATTCCACAGAAATGGGTTATAACAATTGTTAAATAGTCCTTTCATTCCAGGCTGTGTTTTAACTCTTTGCTACAGCAGTGTTTTAGATCTCAAAATTATTGAGGCATTAGGGCACTAATCTGGACATTACAAGCTCCTATGTAGAATCTGCAAGTTAAAGGTACAGAGGAAAATTAAACCCCAGATTTAAACTAAGACTACTAGACAGAACATGAGGTACTGAGGCATGAGTTATTATTGTAATTCAGAAAAGTAAGTTACTCAATGCTATTGTCCATGCTGAGCATGGTCTAATAGGAAATGTTAGCCAGTAGCAAACAATGTCAGGAAAAGGTTACTAAACTGGTCCTTATGCTTTTCTGATCATTCAAATGTTGTGTAAGAATTTGACAAATGGCAGACATCCCTTCAGCCCCCAGGATTAACAGTCATTTTAGGATGCCACTGATTATTTTTGAGGTCACTCTGTGTAAATGTTAAAGAGTGAAATTGCTTTTACATCCAATATAGTTTGCAAAAGAAGGAGAAAGGACAAAAGGATGACCCTTTCCCCTCAGAACATTTCTGAAGAAAGGATGTCTTTTATCTACTTTTAAGTGGATATTGGAAAATGGCAGGTTTTTTCCCTCTCACTGTCTTTCCTCTGATTTTTTACCACGTTCCTCACTGCAGAAATATCCATCAAATTATTCTAGCATGCAAGATAGTGTGGGCCATCACACAGAGAAGGCAAGATGTCTTCTGTTCTAACCAAAAACCCAAATCAACTTGTATACAGGGTCACTATGGTTCATATCAGTCTCTATTACCATGAGAGAGGACCTCAACTCCAAGCTGTCCTATGCATGTTCAGCACAGGATGTGCCCCATTTTCCTTTTCCTGGTGCCATTTAGCATCATCTTATTGCTTCTTCTGCACTGGCACGTAACAAAAGACCCCATGAAAGAAGCTGGAATTGCCAGAAGTAAAACATACACTTTTACTCTGAGAGGGAGTGGAGGAGAAGAAAAGAGAGAATAGAAAGCTGGACAAAAGGATATATAAGAAACCTATCCTTCGCATGTCCAAAAAGAGCAAGAATGCTAACACAAGATGAGCCTTCATCTGTTTTTCCATGGGGTCTTTCCAAACAAAAAGTACTCCCCACCCATAACTGGAAGGTAGATACACCAGCTGTTGTACACCGGTGTAAGAGGACATCCTGGACTAGGTAAGAAAGGTACAGCATTAGCAAAACACCAAAACAAAAAAGTAAACCAGCAAAAAATGAAAGCTCTCTCAGACCAGTAGCAGCAACTCCAGCAATGGATCTCAGCACCTGTTTGAACACAAGGCTGGCTTGCCCAAGTGCCTGGTGTCACTGGAGGAGTGGCACAGTTTGAATGAACAAGGCTAGGCCCAGCAAGGCATCAAGTGAAATCTAACAGCAAAGTGTACAGAGAAAAGTGCTCTATGTAACACATTCTTGGTAAACAGCTGTGCAGTGCACTTGGGTTGAGATGTAGGACTGACCCAGGAACCTAAGCAATCTACCTTTTCCACAGAATTCAGCAAAAAAGGGGCATAAAACTGTTAAATGGGTTGACAAAATCCTCATTTCCAATTTGATCCAGAACAGACAGAAAATAGTAGGGTTACTTAGCAACATAATTCTTTAATTTTTTATTTTAAGAGAGCTGAAATTAGAGGCAATAATCTACATCTCTAAAAGTACTTTTAAATTTTTTTACATTGCTATAGTTGTATAAAATTCATTTATATGCTGGAAGTGATTTCTGTGCATGTCTTCTGCGACAAGCAGGTATAATAAACATGTCTTCTGTTCTTCACCATCACCTTATGCTGCATGTCACATTTTGGTCTGCACAGTACCTTTAGTATAAGTACCCTCCCCTGTAACTTACAATGCCCCTTCACTTTTATAAAACACCGCTGTCAAGAACTTTGGTAACAAAGAAATTCTGAAACTGTCTCACTCTCAAGCATCTTCCTGTCCATTACACTGCTTACAATGTCAGAGGGGTATTCTGTGGAAAAAGAGTTCCACAGGACTTAAGAGTATAGCTGCCGCTATCTATTGACACAGGACACTTTATAATGAGAATGTAGTAAGAGACAGAGTTCAAGAATTGTGCACCCAGTCCAGCTGGAGAACATACAAACATCTTACAACTGTCTCATTTAATGAGTTCAGGGAAAGGGCATTGCTAAAAATGAAAAACAAATGTCTTGATTTACAGATCTACAGAGCATTTGCTGCAGTACATTAAACAGCAACAGAAGTTGTTTTTAATTCAGCCTCTTTCTCTGAGAAGCACATAATGACACCGCAGCACTGCTGCTAAGGAAGAGCCCAGGAACAACAATGTACAGGGTAAGCCATTCATGCTACATGTACTTAAAGCCCATACCAGCAGAAGGTGATGATGGCAGAATGGTTATGTACAAAATACTGATGCAGTTACTAAAATCAGGACCTTCAGTGCTTGCCCTCCCTTTCTGACTACTGTCTGTCAGGCAGCCAGGAGATGCTCTCAGTGACCACCAAGCTGCTCGATACACTGTATATCACCTAGTTTAAGGGACTCAAATTCATGCATATAAGCAATAGGATAGAAGATCAGAGATTTCCCATTCATATTTTCACAGTAGGGACATACAAATCAGAATATTGATTTTACCATTTACCAGCAATAACCAACTGGTCCATAGAAATCATACTGGTTGTTGAATAAAGGCCATTTGCTGTCTGCAGTGTGCACATACCTCTGTGACAGAGCTCTGTGTCAGGGCAATTGCTTCTGAACAGCTACTCCACTCTTCCCAAAGATGCCTAAGCAACTTCCCACACGTTTTATTTCTCTGTTACTGCAAAAGGCCATGCAGAGCAGGGTACATAGCCCAGATCCCACTTGGATGAACGTGAAGCACTGTCAAATGCATCTGCCATGGTGAAACCAGGTCAATATGTCCGCAGTTAATTTAAAAGTGAGCTGCTTGGATTTGGGATTTTGGGATGGAGGCAGCAGCTCACTTCTAGGCACAGCATTAGTTAACTTTCTGCAGCTAAGCAGACAATCAGAAAAAGACTCACAGGATTATAAGGATCATGTATCCATGGTGATTTTAATAAGAAATCTTACTTGCAGTAGAATAGATAGAAGCAAGAAACAGAATCAGGCTTCACGGATGATTTATTTTAGTTCATCTCCTAGGAAGTAGAATGTTACTGGTTTGATATGAAGCCAAAAATTGTAAGCCTGGATCAAGTTCCTGAGGTTCAAACTCAACTGTATTCTGCTCTCAAAAACCAGGACACTGTGGCTGTCTTTATCTTGAATATACCAGTTCTCTTTGGTAAATTGCTTATACTGTACTAAGCCAAGTTTTGACAGAGTCATGCTGTGAACATTAATTTCATCAACATAAGTATCTTACTTTAACTGTGCTGTTTCTTTTCCTGTAGCCTTCTGACAGAGCAATATTTATGGTACTTCTGCTCCTTCCCAAGGCCACCAACATTTAAGAGAGCTCAGGTAAAGTAGCCTAATATAGATATACCTAATTTTGTCAATTCTTCAGCCAGGACAGAGCAGGAATTTTGCTGGATATGTCAGGATGCTGTGTAGAAAAAAAAAAAAAGCACTGAACAGTTGTGACTTCCATTTGTATTTTTATTTAAATTACAGTATTATAACTCCTTGCAGCTGATTGCTACATTTTCTGAGACACAGTAAGTCCATTGCTACTGTATATTTTGACAAGCTTGTCTATCTTTAAATGCTCACCAACACCACATTCCCTGAGATCCAGCGGTACCAGAACATTTAGGCTCGCAATACCCATGGGATTCTGTGACTGAACTGTCCAACTGCAGGTGTGTCCTGAGCAGTGAAGCTATTTGTGATGTTATTCTATGCCCATTTGCTTTCCCCTGTTGTCTACAGCTATATTATACTCAGTGTCCTCGCTCAGTCAACAAAGCAGTATTTGATAGAAAGACTTGTAACACAGAGAGAAGAGACCTGTTTGCATTGAGACTGACTCTGTAGGAGGGAGATGCCACAGTTAGAATTTTAGGCTTGAATGAGCTAATACCGGAATGGAAATTATGTTAAGGCTTCTGAGAAAAGGACTCTGACAAATGGCAAGCCAGCAATGAAATGTTTGCATTCCTTTTGCAAGGTCCAATAGCTCTGTTCCCATAGCTACTGTATGTTGAGATGGATGATGTAGCTACAGAAACAGAGCCAACATCCATGTTCACTGTAAAATTCCTAAGTCATTACTTAATCGTTCTTTTACCTCCCTGCAAACTTCTAAAAGAGGAAAAAAATAGGATTATCTTGTTCTTTGAATGAATTAAAACTTTGCTAAAAATATTAGAATTAAAAGATCCACTGCAGACAAGTGGTGCTAGAACATGCTTCCCTGACAAAAATTGCCTCATCTCATGATTCCCCTCTCCCTGACTGAAGACCATTGCGTTTTTTCTAAAAGAGAACTATCTCTACCTTCCTCTATGGTTGATGTTTGTCAGTCTGCAGCTCCTCCAGGTTCCACTACATTCAAGTGCAGCACACAGTCATTTATAAGCCAATCCTTCCATTTGGTATATTTGGTTGTTTCTTATCTCCCACCACCCACTACAATTATGAAGATAAACTTCTACTCAGAAAATCTTCACTTTTTCATAGCAATTATTTGCCTCCATTTAACAGTGCTAGGTCCTGACATAATAAAAAGGGAAATATTACATCAAGCACAGAAAGTGTTGTTTAAAGCCGTCTTTTAATCTTCAGCATGTTGTTTGCCATGTGATTGCCAACTGGATAAGATTTGGCAAGCCAAGGGCATATTTTGTTATGTGTATGTACAACTAAACAGAAAGTAGTTTAAAGTTTAACCCAGTATAATGATTGCTGCTTCAACACTCCAAGCCTCACCAAAAACAAGGAGTTTCACCTAGAGGGATTTATATTGGGCCCTTAAGTGGAATAGACAGCACAAATCTTGATTTCCTAAGGATCCCACAAAAAATATGCCTTGTCATTGCAAAATACCAATGTGAAAATACCAGCAAGAGCCAGCAACCTGAGCCCTACTTAATTTTGTTTCAAAGTCCTATTTAAAACTGGTTTTTTTCTAAGATACATAATCTTAGTCAAGTGGTCAGTCTTTACTGGAACTCTAAAAGGATGAAGCAACACTTAAGCCCTGATATAGCATAAATTAATCTGTAACTGTTGACTAGAAGAGCACTAAAGCAGTTTTATGTTAAAGCCAAACTTAGAATATTATCAATAAAAAAAAAAAAGCCATCCTCACTGCCAGAAATAATCTCACAAGAGTCCATAAGGCAGCAGACTCTCAGTGTAAATATTTAAACTTTTAATAACAAGATGTTTAGGCAAGCTCATAAATCCATGTGTGGCATAACTACCCAACATCTGCACTGACATTACTAATTTTGGTTTGTGTAGACAGAAGGAAGGCTCAGGTAAATACTGCAGAGCATTTTATTCCATACCCTGTCTTTCTGTCAGGTCAGAATTGTTAAGCCTTGCAGAGACACTCTGTTAATGTCAGAATAACTTTTTTTCTGTCTGAAAAAGTACAGCACAGCATGTATGCAAAGTTATTCCTTCAGCAGGTGTTATTAGTCAACAGTTTTCCATAAAAAGATAAGTGAAAAAATAATACAAACACAGCACAAATTTCAGCATTTTCAGGGCTGAAGATGACCATGCAGGTTCTGAGAAATGACCATTTTGTAGATGAGGCTGGTGTGCTTTTTCCCTCCTCCCCACCATTACAACATATCTTTCCCACAGCCTGGGGCACAGCTTCTGAAAGAGGAAAGTTTCACAACAGACGCCGGCATACCACACACCGGCCCGGGACTGCAGAAATGGTGCAGGAAGTGAAACTACTGCAAGTTCACAAGTTTGCTTATATACAGCTGAATATAGATACCATCTAGCTGAAAGAAAAGAAAAGAAAAGTAGAGTTGATTGGGTTCATGCAATGCAATGAGAGACAGAAAAACTCAGAGCAAAGAATTTATGATTTATAGGGTTTTAAATCACGTCACAGGTAGCCAAACTGGTTGATATTCCATGTGTTTTATATTCTGTAAAGTGAATTTACAAATATTTTATTTTTCCTTTTTCTTTTTTTTCTTTTTCCCCCTAACAAACTCTATGAGCTTTGGGCAATCTAACAAAATGAGAACCTTGTAGGTCACCAGGTCATCACTAACCCTGGTGTTGTAATACCTTTGAAGTACTGCAGCAAAACTCATTTAAACATCTAAGGCCAGCTATCAGGTTGCACTGGCAGAGTTCTCAATATCTACAAATTTAGGATGATTGTAGGCTCTGAACTAATTAACAGCAGAACTGGAGGCAGGCTGCTCCATACAGGATCTGCATACAAGCAGGCACTCAGGCATGATTGGAATTTCAATCAGAACCAGAAAAGGCTTCCTAAGGCACAGAAATGTTTGCCACCACCCTGAAAGTAACAGTTCTGAGGCCAAAAGGGAAGAGTAGGAGATTATCAACATTTTCTTTCAACATTTGAGATTCTACCTGTGTACCAGGGTAATGTGAAACATGTCTGGTACAAGCCTAAGCAAGGAGAAAAGAGGATTCAGAGGGCATTCTGCTCCTTCCAGACCTAAAACACAAACAGGTTTTCACCTCAATTTTAACAACAGATTCTCTAAGGATGCATGATCTGGACAACCAGGACTTCTTTAAGCTGTGTCTATTGTATGAAACCAACAACTGCACAGTATAAAGAACTGGGTCTACCTCATCTGTATTTGACTTTCTTTATTGCATTAAAAAGAATTTGACACAAAGAATCCCCATATGACAGAATGCAAGCCATGGTTCCAGAGAAAGCTGTTTCCTTCCTGCACACCAGCCACTGCAAAGGGATAGGCAGGAACTCCAAATGAATATAACCTTTTCAATATAGTGACAAACCCTGTAAAAGTGAAGTGCAAAGCTGCAAAATGATTTTCTGAGGGATTGCCCTGGACATGCTAAAAGAAAGGAGTGCCACTTCTTTCTGAAGGAGAGATGGAAATAACTTCACTAAACTGGATTTCAATGCCAGAACGTCAGTATGGAGACTAACAATAAGGAATAAATTGTAAACTGTCAGTATCCTCAAAACTCAACACTACCAAGATATTAGTTTTGTGTAATATAAAATAAATTTAGAAAAACAAATCCTCCAAATTAAGAGAACTTTAAGTGGCACTGTCTCATAGAGGCACCAGTCTTATTATTAAAAGCAGTTGTGCTGTTTATTCCACTGTACACAATAAAAATGACTGATCCAGGATTACATTTCTTCTGTTCTTCATTAAATTTATTCCTTACATTTATTCCTTTATTTACACACTGATTCCTGGTATAGTTTGAAGGTGTCCCACCTATCTGAATTACTTATTCTGGTGTGTTCAGTATTAAGCAGGGCTTTCCCACAAGAGTGCAGTGGACTTTTATTGCAGCAACAGAGACTCAGCACAATGATCTGAATGAAAAAGGAAGGAACACCTCACAGACACAGTCAAACCTGTGACTTCCATCCTGCATTTATTTTAAGAAATGCAGTAACTTATTCTAGCCCACCTGTGGTAGGAAAACTCTCCAGTGCCACAGCATTATTCGATAAATATTTTCACAGCTTCTCAAGCAAGCAACTGTCATCCTCTGATCAGTGTGCCAAAAGTGAACCTTACATAAATGGAAATGAAGACTCAAGTATAAACAGCAGGTGATCTGCACTCATCCAGTAAAACTAACGAGAAAATTAATCAGTATTCTGGTGAGGAATCTACAAGTGAGAGAGGCAGTATGGAAGGGCATCCTAGAGACCATCCCAGTAGCTCTAAAAGAGTTTGTGATTTTAAGTGATTCAGCCTTCATGTGTCTTCAATAAAGAAAAGTAAAATTTAAGAAGTACAATAGGGATGTGGACAATATTTAATCAGCTTTATTTTAAAGGAATCAGCCATGTTGTCACGACAAAAAAAAACTTTATTCAGACATCTCCATTTCATATATTCTTCTTTCTGTGTGCACCAACAGATTAGAATAGAAAATCTTTAAAGAGTCAAATGGATGCAAATAGAAGCTGTTTACAGTGAGTGGTCTGAAGTGACAGCAGGAAAACTCATTATTACTCAGTGTTGACAGTGGTAGCCATGAGGTGTTCCAGGAATGGAAAGGAAAAGAATTAGGATTTGCTGATATGGGTGAAGTCAGTCATGTATGAGAAAGTATTCCAAAAGGCAAGATGCAAAAGTGATAGCTGAAATTGTTCAATAGAGAGTGAAAAACATCCTAAGAAATGACAGTGGGAAAAGTTCATAACAGATCTAGAAGCTGTCATGAGATGGCTGGTCTGATATACTTTCTATGCTTAATCAGTATTTGCAAGGTAAAAACTAGAGAGCTTCATGCAGCAGAGCAGGGCTGAGCAAATTCAGGTCTCCCCACAGGCATGTGAAACTCTGTTATGCAAGTTCTTTCCATTTTACATGCCTCAGTTATTCACTACTTCCAACATACCAAGCACACAGGAAATTTTCTCTGTATCCAAACGAATGTAGTTGCCAGCTAAAATTAATTATTTTCTCCAGCAAAGGAAGTAATCCAGAGATAGAGACTTCTGCTTTGAGGTATACATTTGCACCTCCCACTTGTTGGGGGAGGTTGTGGGGGTGTAAACTATCACAGAATTTCTTAACCCATGAGAGGATTTCAGCTCAGTGCGACTGAAGATGTGGCTGATGGTCAAGGAGCTAAAGCAGCTCCTTCCTCACGGATGTGCTGCACTTGGGCATTAAGCGTGTGCCTCCTGGGCTCCACCCATTCCTATAACCCACAATGGAAAAGCTGATGCCATAAAATTTAAGACATGTAAGAGAGGATTTAAAATAAACCATAAGTAAGGATGGACTATTATTTTTTGAGATGCTGCAAATACACAAAGAATCACTGCCAGCTGGCAGGCTGGTGACCATACAGCCTGCCAGGATAAACTATCCTGTGCCCTGGCGCAAGGCTTTGGCAAGCTTTGCAGTGTCTATTGGAAGTATATTTCCCAGGAGCCTTGGCAGCAGCAGGCAGTCTCTCACCTCATCTGTGTCCAGGCAGGAGTGAACACAGGGAGAGGGGATGAAGGAGAACAGATGAGCACAGAGGGAAGGCCATGGTCAGTCAGGGCTCTGGGACTACTTCGCAGCATGTGGGAAGACAAGAAGAACTTGGACGGGAACTGACCGCAAGAAAAGCCCTAAGATCCAAAGACATGCAGGATTTGGGAGAAGGTTGAGGAAATGGCACAAGAGGGATTCTTAATGGTAGAGATTCCTGTGCCAACAGTTCACCAGAGAGGCTTCAGCACAATAAACCAACATACTTGAAAGAAGCTGTTGCTGTGATAAGGAATAGGACAATTGTGAAAAATTGAAAGGGCAATGACCACAGAGCAGACACACAGAAGCCCCAGACGGGAAAATCACCCTGGTACAGACGAGAAGAGATGAAGTTCTGGCCTGAGAGCCCCTGGGTGAGAGCAGTCTTACCTACCTTGTTTTAGTTTGGAAACTGGGGGCTGAAGAGGCTCAAGGGGAAAGAAGATAAAAGAGGGAGTAAACTGTTCAAAGTAGCGAGGCAGTTCTTGAGTCACACAAACAAATTTTCATCTGTGTTCCAAACTCCATAGAGAACAAGAATAAGTGCTTGTGACTGCTTGCTGCCTGGCAAACATTCGGGAGGTCCTGGAAACAGCTAGACTGGGTCTGGTACTGAACAGGAGTTAAAACCACAGAGTTTTGTACTATTGAACTTCTCTCTACCAAGCCTTTCTCATCTGTGTTTTCTTTCTTTCCCATTATCTGAGCTAATGAAGAATTGTCTATTATACTGGTCCAGTCCCAAAGTAGTTGCCTAAGAGGAACAGAGGTGAAACAATCTCCAGTACTTCAAAAAAACACATATATTGGCAGACAGCAATGGATTAAATACAAGCACAGGGTTCATCTGTTTTTCCATTCACTCTAGTATTTAATTCTATTAAAGTTATTTTAAATACAAAGCTATCACTCACTGCCATAGCGGGATATTTTTTGAAGTAATTCCAGAATATTTTCACTGTACTGGTTTTTTGCTTTTTTTCACTTTAATGGGAAAGCCACACACACACACACACACAAATACACATACACATGTCTCAGTTTTAAGAAAACATTTCCATTCTTTTATGCCCTCAAGGACTTGGCAAACAGGCAGATTTTTCAAGCAGAGGAATGGCCAGGCAGCAGCTTTTAGGTTTATGGACACAAAGGCCAATGACATAAGGCACATACACTCTGTATCACAACTGCCTGCTACTGAATTTTCACAGTGGGTCAGTGACTTGATTACATAAATAGTGGAAATAAGAGATCAAACAATTCCCAACACAGCCAATCTATTAATAAAATAAAGTTTTGTTGTGTATGAAAAATCAGGAATGGGCAAAAGATAATCTAGGAAGGTTCTGGGCTTAAAAGACAGCACAAAACCCAGATTTGAAGTTTCTGGCTCCAGTAAAGTTGGCTTAAATCAATTTTCATTATCTACAACTTTTTGAAATATGCCCAGCTTCACTGAACACCTGATATTTAGTATGGTATCTGGCCATACAAAGAGGAAAGGCAGTAACTTAGAAAACGTGTTTCTAACTCACACTTCTCATTTTTACTGTGCTTCAAAGAAATCCTCACATCATTTTCATTGCTGTCATATCTGAGTTATGATAAACATTTCCAGGAACAGCCAGCTAATTATCTTCAGTGGGTAATTAGGAGCACTGACGAACGTGACTTTCTACATCAATGGTAGATGCCAAGGCTTCTAATTTAGGCATTTAAGTTTGCTTCTTAAGATACTTGGCAAGAACTGCAACACTATACTTTCAATATTTGTAAAACCTACAGAACAGAGCAAAATCTTTTATGCAACAGTGATGTGTTTCAGAGCACTGCTAAGCCTTTGGTGCAAGGACCTTCACAGATGATGAGTCAAGGTTTCAAATACCCTCTGATCCAGGCATGTAACTGTAACTGAGTCCAAATAGATGTTAACCACACTAAGTTACAATCCCTTACCAAGGCCCAAGACACACTGAAGGGATAAAAAGAAGCAACAAAAAGGTAGGAGTTAAAACATCTTCTATAACAGTTAGTTGAATATCTGAATCAGATGGTTTGTAATGATTTATTGCTTAGCCTTGGTAATTCAACAAAAGTTGGGGTTTCATTTGCGGTCTAGGAAACAAAATTTCAGGTGTAAATATGTAGCTGTCTTGAGAGGTAATAACATGACACAGTTTTCCTGGAAGCATGGTAAGGGAATTGTAAATTGCCACCACACTGTCAGAGGGAATCCTTAGATAGTACCTGTGAGATACCCTGTGCAGTCTTGAAGTGCTCCACAATCGTTGAGGTAGCAGCCAGATGAAAAACAAAACATACTCTGATCTTTGCTTTATTCTTCATGTGCATGATATCCTTCTTTAGGCTACTTTATGTGTTGTTCTGTGCAAAAATTTGGGCTATTTGTCTGAAACAGAAATACTCTGTAGAGCAAAAAAATGTTTAATTTTTAATTTTCTTTTAAGATGATGTGAGGAAATTATTTCTGAAGCAGTACAAGTTACATGTACAGTTGGAATGGAAAATAGAAACATTGTTCCAAGAGAAAGAGGAAACAGCCTCAAAATACTTAATGAATTTTCCACGCATTGCTCCATCTGACCAGTTGCATTACTCACACCATATAACATGCACTGCACCATCTCACCTCCCAAAACTGGGCATATTTTAGGCAAAAGAAAATCAAACATGTAAAGTTAAGAAATGGCAAGCCCCTGAAAACAGGTGATGAATGAGTCTTATCAATCACGCTTGCAGCAGTGCTAAATTTGGAGAAGATCTTGCTCTTAGCTTAAACAGACGTTAGTGAGTGATTTGTCTTTGACATTCAACATTATTTTATTATTTCACTGCTGGAGTACTTCACAGGAGAAATATCTGTACAAAAATTGTACTTGTTAGCTAGGACAACGCACACAAGCCAGTGGTTGAGGCCAACAACACCCCTGAAGCAATGCTTCAGCGCTAGACTGCAGAAATAGTAGAGCAACCCAAATGAACCCAGAATTTCAAGGGAGCACTCTTTATATCCCTCTAATTGGGTGGACACATCAATCCTTGTTAGAGCACCTCAGTGATTCATTTGTTGTTTACTGAGGCATGTGCTGGAAGAGTCCACTGGCATGCCTTTAAGGGTCACAGAGAAGCTTCCTCCATTGAAATTAAAAATCTAGTTGTCTTTAGCAGATTTTTAATAAACAGGATTTCCATTTGACCCACATTAGAAACTTGCTTTGTTGAGATTTAGAAAGAAATGTTTGTCCTTGCAAAAGAGCAGAGGAAGCTGTTAATATTCAGATTAGATTTTTGCAGTGATTATGTATTGTTAGCACTTGAGTTTCAGATCAAAATTCATATAGTTTCTTCCCTGTCTCAAGCAGTTCTTCTCAAGAACCCACCTTTCTTCCTCTCAGCTTTTATAGCCACTGAAGTCTTTTTTAACAAACAGCTTTTCAATCAGACATGCTAAGGCAGGTAAGGAGTTGGAGTGCTCCAAGGCCTCATCAGGCACAGGCTCGTACAAGACCATGCCAATCATGCTGCCTGGCTTTAACACCAGCTACACCAGGTGGTGGTAGTCATGTGGCTACCCAAAGCACAGCATGAACTAACTTCTTGTAACTAATGTTTGCATCCTGCTTGCATGGTTTCTGCAGATTGCTGGGCTCTGTGCTGTCATGCAGCTCTAGCCTGTACCTTGAGCTAACTCAAAACTACTGGTGCATCACAGAGACATCCCAGAAGCACCAGCAGTTTAGATGTACAAAACCATTCACAGGCAGAAGGAGAAGGAAGCAGGTTTTGATGCAGCAGCACAGTTGTGCAGCTTGCCCAGCAGGACCAGTGAGTAAGCTCTCAGGCACAGTTCCTCACACCCCCAGTGCTGGGAAGCTTTGAAGCCAAGTGGCATCGCCCAGGGGTGGTCAGGTCAGAAAGCTTTGTGAGAACACAACTTCAAGCCAAAAACTGCTTTTTTTCAGTCTGTTCTCCTTGACGGATTTCAGTATTTATATCAGGGATGATATGCTAGCTATACCCTTGTTATCTAAGTTACATCACATTTTATAGAAGCTTCATTCTTTCACTCAATGTGAGTTTGCTTTACAGAAGCAAAACCACTAGAGAACAGGGGTCAGTGTCCTGCTCCCTTTAGCAGAGGGAACACTGGTTTGCTTTAACCTGCGTTTATGCTGATTATCAGTGCTAAAGGAATGACACTGGATCCATTAACACCTGTAGGATTAATTCAGTCCCTGTAGTGCCATTCATTTGTAGAAGTGTGCAAACATAAGGCATCAGAATGTCCATCATTACTGTCATCTCCCATGTCACCATTTGGTAATTACTCAGCTTCCTAAGACTGAAGAGGGCCTGTTAGATTTTACAAGCATTTCTGAAGAGCTGCATGTACAAAAAAAAGTTTTATAATGAAAGATAAAACTGATATGATTAGCACTGATTTTTTTAATATGTTGCTTTTATTCAATTTAATTCAAATGAAAAGAATGGAACTTACTCCAGGTAAAGCAATACTGAAATTGGTACTGAAACATGCAGTTGGAAGGCAGAACCATGGGGCACAGAGCAGTATAACATATTGTGTCCACACTAGTGGAAGGAATAGGGCAAAATGCATGTGAAATTCTACAGGAGGTGGTTAAAATTCACAGAAGGATAAAATTAGCTCCCACAGAGCTTCCTCATGAATGTGGCTATGGCGCTGCTGTAAACAGAGCCAACTCCTGCACTTCTAAAGCTACCGAATGCATGATGGACAGACTCCCACTTTTATGGCTGCAATATAAACAAGTAGAAAGCTGTAGATCTGATGGATGAGGATGGTCCAACTATTCTCCATTTCCAGATAAAATCAGAAAATAAATTTACTTGCAATTGGTTTCTCAAAAATCCCATCAATAGGCCTTTCTTTTTACTGCATTGCCTCAGGACATGGTAAAAAAGACTTCTCTGGGAGTTTCAGTAGGCAGGAAGTATCCAGTGAGTTACTGCATGAAAAGACAATATGATTGCTGGGCTCACCTCATAAAACACAGCTTTACAGAAGAATAGCACACTTACCTTTCTGTCCTGAGAAACTGTCTCATTTTTGGCTAAGAGTGCTAACTTCCCCTCCCTTGAGCAAGTGGTACGGTTTTCCTGCAGCCAAATGGCTGACACAGTAGACATAAATACAAAACCCCTGTACAAAATGAAGTGCAGATTTACAGCTGTTTCATAAATACGCTAAGTGAGAAATCATAAATTATGCTGAGCAGCTTTCCACAGGATAAGACATTTCAGAAAAAGTGCGAAGTTCCTGTTTACGATAAAAAGGATTTCTTAAACAGCACTGGTGTAGCAATTTGTTATGTGCAACACATTTTGATTGCTGCTTTACTGAACTAATTCTATCAAGGAGTACAGCCTGTAGTCTGAACGATCTGTTTTGTAGTGGGAATCAAGAATTACAGATGAAACCATCAAGCTAAAATACCCTTTATCTTTTGAAGCAAACTATAAGTGACTCTTATATTAAAAAAAAAAAAAAAGAAACAAAAATCCCACAACTCCTTTGAAGAGATCATAAATATATATTAGTAATTTAAACATAGGCCCCTTGATTAAAACTGGTGGAAATCCCCCCAAATTCCCTCTAACCAGCATTAAGCAAACACTAAGAAACTTGAAAGTATGAACCCGTTTCCAGTTCAACATAATAGTTTTATAATAGCAACCTACTCACTATTTTAATTATTCAAATCAAAAGGCAACATAAAATAAGAGTTTAGTGAGCCTTCTGCAACTCTGTTGCAGTTCCATGATCACAATATCCCTTGAGAGGTCTGGCTCCTGGCCAAGACACTGAAGAGTCTGATGGTCAGAGGCATCCCTTTACTCACCATACCAATTTACTCACACCTGACTTTTACACATTGATCTTCACTCAGATGTAAACAAAAGGACTGCATGATAAACCATAAGGGTTATAGCTTGCTTTAACAGGAAATTACTTTACAAGACAAAAAAAAAAGAAAATAAATAAAATAAATAAATAAATAAATAAATAAATAAGGAAAGCTTAAGATTTGAGACAGTCTTCATTTACATAAAATAGATGTGGATGTAAGAGATGCAGACGGTCATTAAAGGTCACAGTCTGAGTTAACTCAGTTCTGCTCTCCCACACTGGAATTCCCTTGCTAGACATTCAGTGGTCTTTGGGCATGTTTAGCCTTTCGTGACTGAAGTAATTCACTTACTGTATTTTAAAACCAATGCATTTTATTAGAAGACTTCACAATTGGATTTAAAGTGCAATTATTTTTAAATTTCATAATGTGAAGTTTCCATATTCTAGTCATAAGATGAATCATCTTACAAACATGGGTTTAGATGAATAACATGCTTAGATGAAAAACATTAAAAATCTTTAAAAATCTTGGAATGAAGGTGTGTATAGGTGATAGAGCTAAGACAAATGAAATAGCTTGCTGTCAAGTGGGACAGCCACTGCCAGCTCCTCTTCCCTTGCAGCTGGTCTGGCTCTTAGCTGAGCCTTGTGTGAGGTGATTCAGTCCACTGAGCTGTGAGGAAAGGAGCCCAGCCAGAAGAAAAACAAAACAAGCAGGGGAAAGCATGAAGCCAGCCCACCCTATGGAGCTGCTGATTCAGCTCAGCTGTCCTACCTGCACCCTTGAGGTGGAAGTATCTGACGACATAGATGGGATAAGTTCTCAAATGAGGAAAGAAAACACACACATTGTCATGTAAATTTTAAATGTTCACACTATGTTTTTTGTCTCTAATGTAAAGTAGTGGGACCAGCTCTGTGGGTAAAATTCACGCCAGGCAGTTAATTGGCAGCTGGGGACTTGAACATCTTCCCAGTAACTCCTACAAATAAAATACTGCAAAACAGCATAAAGAGTACATATTTAATTATGAATTCAAACAAATACATTTTCTTTATACTAGAACTACATGGTAAAAACCTGTACAGTCCCCCAAAAGACTGGTATTTATGGCATTTTTATATAAGCTTTCACTGGTGGACAGGCAAAAAATTTGGCCGCCCTTTGCTTAAAGAGGGTCACTTTTTCTATAAAAGAGCATGTTCCAATTCTTCCCTGCCCATTTTAGACTTGAGCCTGAGCTTTCAACACCTCAGTGAGAGCTCAGAGCAGAGACATTCTCTAGCCAGTTGGTAGTTTGTATAGCACGGAGTAGCCAGCTCCATCAGTAGAGGCTGAGCCTGACCCAACCAAACAAGATAATGGTCCGCTGAATGTGTTTTATAGGAGACGAGACTAACACCCCAGTTGAAGTCAGCCAGAGCAAAGGTTTGCATCTTGACTGTCCATGTTATATATGTTTTTCTTTAATTAACACTAATTAGTCCATAGGCTTTGTGAAATATTGCATGGTTTAGGTCTTAAACCTAGAAACTCTTATGAATTGTACTGTTTATTAAGTGGCTAGTTACCTTAAAGTAGAAAATGGAAATGTTTTTACTATCATGGAATGGTTTGAGTTGGAAGAGACCTTAAAGATTATCTAGTTCCAAATCCCCAGCTATGGGCAAGGACACCTTCCACTAGACAAAGTTGCTCAAAGCCTCAACCAACCTGGCCTCAAATATTTACAGGGCTGGGGCATCCACTGCTTTTCTGGGCAGCCTGTTCCAGTGCCTCACTACCCTCACAGCAAAGAATATCTTCCTAATATCTAATCTAAACCAACCCTTTTAGTTTAAAGCCATTCCCCCTTGTCCTATTCCTACAAGCCCTTGTAAAAAGCCCCCTCTCCTGCTTTCTTGTAGGCCACTTCAGGTACTGGAATATGCTCTAAGGTGTCCCCATAGCCTTCTCTTCTCCAGGCTGAACAACCCCAACTCTCTCATCTTGTCCTTACAGGAGAGGGTGTTGCAGATAGGAGTCTCAAAAACATACTCTAATCCTGAAATACGAACTTGAGTGTTGATTTTAAAATTCGTGTTTATTTCTCTTGGCCTGTCTGTTCAGTAGAAAAGGTTTCTGTAAAAGTGACTAATTGTCAGCCATGTCTGACTGATACCTGTGAGATATTTCTCTATGACAAATCAGACCAGCTCTGAGTTTAAGCATCGGCATGCACATAATACTTAAGGACAAAAACTATTTTCTAAGATTTATCAGTCTGTAAATGAAGTTGCAACACATCATTTTTAGCCCTTCATCTTGCTTACCTGTTGCTTGCACTGCAGAGCTCCGTATGGCAGCTGATGAAAGAGGCTTGGTTGAATTACTTGTGAAAAGTTTTTACCAAAACCAGATTGACCACCAAAACACAGCTGAAGGCAGCTCTGAGCAGGATGCTGACTCAAACCCAGGACAAGCAGTGAAACCCCCACCACTACTCTAACCCACAGCCCTCATTCAATAGATCCCACGCAAAGATCTCCTGCAGAGAAGAGGGCCCTGCCTGTGTGCATACACTACTACACACTCCCTACCCACCCCAGTACATGCTACTGCATGGTAGTACACACTTGCAGAACCCAGTGTATCTAGGGCACATCCTTTTCTTCACTGCCATAATTACTAGGTGTGCTCTTTCTCATGTACAGGCCCAGGAACTGAAAAGTAAAAAATCCCATTTTGCACTACTTTGTGCCAGTTTATATGAGCTTATCAATATTAACAGGACTTAATGACAGGGATTTTGCTTTCAACCAAAATAATCCTAACCTAAGGCATATCGTTTTCTGACCTATCTTCTCAATGTGAAAACTGCACTGCTGCACACACTTACCTTACACAGATTAAAGAGATAATGCTTCTTCCTCTTCAGGCAGTAAAAAACTCGCCTTCAACATCGATACTATTCAAATTAACCTACCACTGGTTTCTCAAAAAAGCAAGGAGAAACACAGGAAGAAAAGCATACAGATGACAGAACACTGGGATTTAATGTTCTGGTAAAGGCTTTTGTATTATGATTGCAACCACAAGCAGAGTTTTATATATTTATATATATATATATACCTGAACAGCAATCCCAATCATTGCTGCCCACTCAACCATCCAAATTACAGCGAAATTCTAGTGGCTCACAGCTCTGACTTTATTAGTGCAACTCAAGTAAATTCAAACCTGATACTCACTGATCAACATGAATAAAACCAGAATCAAGCCCACCTCTCTATTTCTGCTGATAAACATGCCTCCCTCTTGGAAAGGATCACTTTAAAAAGTGCCAACACACTGCTGTGCACAACTTGACATCCATACGTTTCTGAATAATCTAACAATTAGCTGCTAAATGAAGGTGAGCATTCCCTCATCTCTAATGATACCAAGATATGGGCAACTAGCCAAGAATCTGGTACATTAAACAGAAAAACACAGGCAAAATCTGCAAGTGCTTCTTGAGAGCACAACACTATTTCCAGTAAGCACATATGGAAACTAAATACCTCTTAGGTTGCCCTCAGGTAGGAAAACATTGATTGATTGATTGATTGATTGATTGATTGATTGATTTCAAACGCATAGTCCAAAGTAGCATGGATAGCCCCTGGTATTGAACCAGGAATTTCAATGGCCCACCTGCACACAAAAGATAGATTGCACAAAGACATTTGTTGAGCTAAACATTATGTTTATTCAAAGCCATTTATGAATACACCAAGGATTTCTTTAGAAATTAGCCTAATTTATATCACCTTCCAAGCTATTGTTATTATACCATTAAGTTTCAGCCACCCGTGTGTTAAAAACGTGAGTAAAGCCTTCTCCACTCATCTGTGGAACAACCCAGCAAACGTTTCTGCAGCCTATAGACTAAGTAACAAAAGATATCCTAGTGTCATATCAATAAGAAGCACAAAACTGTTCTCAGATGCAGTCACAAAATTTCATTCTGGCTTGAAGAGTAAAATTTTCAAACATACACACATGATTACTTATCACTGTCTTAAAATAAAACTTAGGAACTGAAAAGCCTCAATGATTTTTGTAAGCTTTACTCTCCTTCTTGCACACCAGCCCCAATGTGAAGAGTAGCCTCAAACTTACAGCCCATTTAAAGAATTCCATCAAAATTACTATGAGAAATCTCCATTTAACAACCTATGCTATTCAGCATCAATAAATTGAATAGCCTCTTGCCAGCTCTAGAAAAGCCTTGTGTATTTATTTCTAGCATACACCATGTCTATAAAACATCTTAGCAGTGGGTTCATCTTTGGATCTCAGTATTAACAGAGCTCAGACACACTGCAAATAAATCAGTACACAATAAATCAGGAAGGATTTTGTTTCAACTAAACTTACTTCTCTGCATTCAAGAACTAGCTCACTCCAAATGTTCCCCATGTCCCTGATCACACAAACCACAAGACTGAAAGATACCTCAAGAGAAGTTGAGATATTTCCTCCTCTTGCCCCAAGGCAAAATGAATCACATTTAAGTAATCTCTCAGTGGTTATTTCTTACCTAGTTTTAAAATAATCATTTGCTTATTTACACTGCACAAAACCAATGTGTTCATTTCTCCCTTTCATAGGTCCTGTTTGATCACTCTTACTGTTTACATGTGCATCCACTTGAATGGTAGCTCTCTTTTATGTGGCATATGACCCATGCAAGTAGTATCTTCAACTGTTCAAAGCACAATATATAAAAGGGAATTCGATGTCCACTTTAGCATAGTTAAAAGGCAATTTATTCTATTCTGCTTCTAAACACTTAACTATGGAATGGACCTCTGTTATCCTTGTTTTCCCCTTCTCGTCAACAAGATCTTCTTTATGGTAATTCTGACCACATATTCCCAACAACTACCACATACTGTCTTTATTAGAAATGATTCCACAGACAAAGAATTTTTACTATGATTTATTCATTAAAAATTATTTAAATTATTTTAACTCAGCTTACTGACCACCTGTCATCTGTTACAGAGCAAAGAGTAACTATTTTCCTCATACAGTCCAAAGTTATCCACCTGAACAACAGTGGAAATCCCATTGCTTGTGTACAACTCAGTTACTTGCTAGTCCTTAGTGACAGAACACAGAAAGATGACTCCTTGTTTCCATGAAAGGCTTTAATGTGATTGTAAGCTGCGAGGTGTATTGCTAACATAAAAAATATTCCACTGTGTTAGTTAAGATGAACTCTCTGTATTTTTTATTTCATATGAAGGTATTCCTGGCTGTGACTCTGTAACTTTGAAATACAGTCTCTTAGGAACTGTGGGCAGATTTAACCACAAATAGCTAAATGTGCCTAGCTACATGAAGTTATATTTAACTATCTCCCTAGCTAATTAGATCAGGGAACCAAGATCATATGGCTAGGTTAATTAAGATAAAACAGGGCATTTGTAATAATTAAATTAGCTATTTGGTCTTCTTTCCAGAGAAGGGAGTCAATGAACATCACTAGTGCAGCAGAGGATGGACTGACACTTCCAACCGCAGATGCAAACTCACCAAAGCCACTTGTTTTGCAAGACAGCCCAGAAGGCTCTCTTGGACAGTCTGATTTTATTTGTTTGCTTTAAGAAGACCAGAGGAGCTCCTTCCCAGGAGGAATCCCTAAGACTGCTCAGAGGTGAGGTTTCCAGAGACAGCAGGGTGAGACAGGCAAGAGATTCAAGCCAGGAACCTGAAGCTTAGAAAAAAAAACCTTAAAATGCTGAGGACCAGGCAGCAGACCCACAGCCAAATTCCAAGGGTGTTGAAAAGGAAGTTCAGGACTAGGGAGGACCGTGGTTTTCCATTCCAATGCACAAAACTTCTGCGTTCTTGAAACAAACATTAGTATTCAGAACTTGAAAGGGCTTGTGGGGGGAGGTCAGGCTGTGAACAAACCTCATATTTATCAATTATTTTGGTTCTATCAGCACTGTAAGTTTTCTCTCTGTAAGGAGTCAATTAACTGAGATGACTAGCTGTAATTCTAATGAAAATAATGTCCTTTGAGGGGTTTTTTTGGGAGCACAATGTACAGCAGAGGGTCTAAATCAATACCCTTCAATTCCCTCCCCCCCTACCTGGGGACCCTCTACAGCAACCAAAGGCTATTTGGTGTCTTCACTCTGTAGCTACAAACTTGTCCTTCAGAATAAAAGGCATATAAATCTGTCATCATGAACTCACTTGGCCTGAACACGGTCCTCACCTTGATGGCATCATACTCCATGTCCACAGCGATCATGTTGTCATCTCCATCATTTATGGATGTTATGCTTTAGTTAGACACAATTAAAATCTAGAGCAATTAGAAGTGGATCTAAAGAAGGGTTCTCTATAAAAGAAACTCAGGCCAGTATGACTATGACAGCTACTGGCCTTTATGTAATATGCAACCCAGCACAGCCACAGCTTGACAGACAAGCTTTGTCTTTTATAATAGCAAATGTTTCCCCTAAAACTGTGTTCTGGATGGTTTTTCAACTCACTAATGCAGTTTAATTATGAGCTTGCAGCAATTTAATTTTCTACAGGAATCAAACAAATCTAGTTCTTCTTGAAAATAAGACTGACAATTCAAGCTATCACAGAAGGTTTGGGTTTGCTGGTGGATTTTTTTCATTTAGGCAAGAGCCACTTTTGCTTAAAACTAAAACAATGTGTAAAAAGGAAAAATTCTCTCCACTTTCAGTCAGCAGATGAAATCACATTAATATTTCTTCAACTGGTAAGAAGTTTAAAACTGTTGAATGCTTTCAGCTGGCAGAGCTCCAAGCTTTCTATATTGTTACAGGATTTGCATGAAACTTTGTTTAAGACCAAGTTCTCATGTTGATATGATCTCACTTCAGTGAACACCTAGATTTGGGAGCCATATGCATGCAAACCATTGGGGTCTAGTAGCATTAGTTATAGAGTTTAAAATTAAAGTTTTACAAGAAGTGGTTCTGTACTCGGTACCTCCACTCATTACATATGAATGCCAGCATGCAATCAAGCTGATGCCATAGATCTTCCTGTGTTCTGCATGTCTGCTAATGCACACGTGCATGTTACTGTGTGATTATCAAGGTGTTCCCTGACATAGGCTATGTTAGTTCATGGCTGAAAATATGGACTTCTAGAAAGGTCAAGTAAGAGAAATGGCAACATAGCTACTATGATAATTTAATTTAAATACAGATAAGTGAGCTACAGGAACATGGCAAGGAAGGGTACAGAGCCAAAGCTAGATGAAAAATTAGTTTGAAAACAACAAATTTTTTTTAATGGGACACATTTACATATATGGACCAAGAAAATATGGTATATCTAAACAGGTTAGAATACAGTTTCTAACAAGAAGCATTTGAAATAGTTTCTTCAGCCAGGAGAAAATGTGCCAAAGAACTTTTTTTTTTTTTAAGTAGAAAGGAAATAAAAGCTGCTGAGATAAATATTTCTATTCTCAGCCTGTAAATTTACTGTCATTGTTCCACAGAAAACTCCTGGACAGACTTTTTTTCTGAACCACAAATCTGTCAGTGCAGAATTTCCTTCATTCTCTATCACCTCTGTGTTTTAGATGAGGCACTCGGATGTTCCTCACAGGGTCAATGGCTGTGGGAGAGCATGCAACGCCAGCTCATT
Organism: Aphelocoma coerulescens; assembly: GCF_041296385.1. NCBI lineage: Eukaryota > Metazoa > Chordata > Aves > Passeriformes > Corvidae > Aphelocoma > Aphelocoma coerulescens. Next base: position 89,288,003 of record NC_091015.1, read on the forward strand.
TCCCTCAACACCATACTCCCTATATCTCAGAACAGACAAGGCAAGTATTTAAAGACACAATATTCACCCTGCTTCAAGCACTTATCATCTGTTAACTGATATGTTTGCTCTTCTCCATAATGTCTTGGTACCAGTGACGTTCCAAGAGATGTTTGCAGGAACACCTGTAGGTGATTTGCAGTCCAGTTTGAACCCTTGGTAACAGAAGGTACCTCAGCACTGAAGGCCACTTTCAATACATTGTGCCCTAGTAGATTGTCACTACAGTGTGTTGTTCAGTCAGGAATGAGACACCATAAGGAGTGCCACATTCCTATTGCTAGCAGCACCAATAATTTCTTCATGAATCTGTCAGTCACTGACTCATCCACAGAAGAGGATGACAGCTGAACTTTCAGTGACCTGATAGTCATTTTAGTGCTTATAAAAAAATACTGTAATATTAGTTTTCTTGAGCTCTGTTGAGGCTTCTACTCACTGTTACACGAACAGGAAAAGAGTGCACTCCGGTGAACTATCATATTTCAGCACACATGGCAGCTCTGACTTTGCTTGGCTCTAAAAGTATTATTCATTAAGGTAATGTCATCCCTTCAAGACGACTGGATGGAAAGCATGGGCCACTATGCAGAAAGCCAAATGTTCCTCTAGATAACACTAGGGAAACTAGCACTGAATAAATCATTAAAATGCACAATACTGGTGGAACATCAGATGGCTACAAGCAGCTTAGAAGGTTTCTGCTGATACCTCTTCACCGTAGGATGGCTTTTTTCCAGATGAAGATCTCCGAGGGTAGGAAATGAGAAAAGGGAACAGCATACAGGAGCAGAGAATGGATAAATCCCTCTTACTAAAATTCTTTCCTGTGAGTAATACCAGATCCTTCAGAAAAAAAATATTTTCCAGGACAACTTGTCACTCTCCTTGAACTCTCACATCCTACATGGAGGATGCTATCAAAAAGCTCTTAGCTGTGATTGCTGGAGTTACGTAGAGCATGTGTGGACTGCAAACACAGAAAGGGTTTCCACATTTCCACATTTGCTTTATTCTGCTAACTTAAGCATTTGAATTACAGGCCTAGGGGCTATTCTGAGCACTCAGGTACCCCACAGATGTCTCACATGCTCCTAGTGAAAGCTCCAAGTGAAATAAAGTTAAAAACCAACAGTACTCTCCTACATCTCAAACAAAGTGTGGAATGGAAGAGCCTGGAAAATCTAGCATGATTTTGAATTTTATGCTCTGGAGAAATTCTGTCTCCCTTGCTTCACATGGCTTGTAGATCTGAAAAGAAAAGCAATAGCCAACACACATCTTTCACCCTCTCCAGTGACCCCAGCAATTCCCAGTGCAGATGATATATTCACTGGTGCAGGGTTTACATGCAGGGCTGAGTGATGCTGCTGGAGGAAAATGAGCCCCACTCCCTCAGCACATCTGGTAAGGAAACATGTTTGTTACAGCAGGTAGCACAGCTCCCCATTTACCTCAGTTTTTCCAGTGACAGCAAGAAACTCAGAAGAACTGTTTTCACCATGCCAGACCTCACTGAATTTGCCTCCTCCCACCAGCTCAGCACAATTAGCAGCAGAAGTCAATCATGCACTTACCAGCACTGGCCAAAATACAGCAACTTTGCATTACTGGAAACTTTGTGTGTGAAAGGGAAATGTAAAAATAATCTGAACACCTCATCTAGTAGTGACAGGTTTCACCCTGTCCTTTTCCAGACTCTTAGTTTTATACCACCTCTAGCCTGTTTTTGTTTTTGTTTTCGTTCTCCGCTAATGAAGCGCTTCACTGCCTTGAGGAAGGATGATTACAGGAAGCTGATGTAGCAATTCTCTGGCTCCAGTCTATCTCGGACAAACACGTACCAAAGCATTTCTCATGGTGTAACTCTTCCATGTTGCTTATGTTTGCAGTTGGGTTTTCACTGTTTTCTACATCCCGATTTGTGCACGTTTTGCATGTGTTTTTCTAAGGTAGGAAGATGAGAGAAACCTGCATCAGTTCTATCATTGTTGGTCCATTCTCTGTTTTTTCTAACTTAGCTCTATTTCTTCTCCATAGTTCAGCAATCATCTTAAATTTGTCTAGCAGATGCACATCTACGGGATCTCGCTATGTGACCATCTACTTCATCCTAAAATAGTTAATCACGTCAAGACCTAATTTTGAATACAAGTCCCTCCATCACCGACCAATCACACAAGGAAAACAGTAACAGCAGAAAATAAGTTCAAAAACTATAACCAGGCTCTGTCCTTCTGCAGGGGTTATATGTTCTACATCCCACTGAGTATTTAAAGACTATTGAAACAGGAGATAGCCAGCAGCCCCCTGATTTTACTACTTGTACAGAACTAGCTTGCATTTGTCATGCAAAGTCATGATGACATAGATTTCTGTCATTAAAATTAATCCTTGAGAAATTTTGTCATTATAACTACTAGGTTTTTGCCTGAAGGAAAAGGTTATGCTTCAACACTGCATTCACATCCTCTTCATGCCAAGGCATCAGTAGTATTACAATCACCATCATGACATTATCCATCAAGTAGCAAAAGGTAGGTAGGTGGCTAAGGCCCAGACTTATTACAGATTTGGTGTTGTATCCTCTGTAAGGACAGTAAGTCTCTAATCAAAATGAAGCTCCTGCCATCAGTCCTACGGTTTACATGAAGTACCAGGTCATGCTGCTCTGAACAACTGCTAGGGCAGTGCACATGAAATAAAATCTTTTGAAAAGAAGTTCAAATTCCTAAAGGTTAAAAAATAAAATCCCTGGATCAGCAGATCATAATCATATGTGGCACCACTTACCAGGCTAAAATCTAAACTATGCAACATGTGACTAAAAAGCATGTGGCTTTCCCAACAGTACCGCACTGGTGGGGTGTTTGGCAGTCTACACCCAACAAGTCAGGCAACTATACAGACTACTTCATTCTTATTCTGCAGAAGACAATAGCAAACACATCAAAAGAGATCAGTGTATGATATATATCCTGAGACAGAAGGTTTTTATTAATAAAACTGTTTCCTCAGAGTTAAATTTCATTAACTGTACTTAAGAGGGAATTACTACACATCTTGCTCCCAGGCAAAACCTGACCATTCCACATGTGTTACAAATCAGTATCTCTTTACATTTACTGGTGTGCAAAAGAAAGTCAAAGGATTTATTTTCATATTCTGGCAAGTCAGGAATCTTTCATGTTTGAGGAATCACATTGCTCTCAATCTATTTTTATTTTAAACTTATGAATTTTCATACCAAATAACCAATAGATACATTTTTATATTAACCACATTTCTCCATCTTGAAATAAGAAGCTTAGGTGGCATCACGCTTTTAGGGAAGAGAACTGTGAGGCACAAGATATTGTAAGGAAGACTTCAAAGTCCTTTCCATTCTGCATGAGGTTTCCCCCCTTCTTCCCCCTGCATATTTTTTTAATCTCGAAAGCATTTCCTACTAATGCATGAAACCCCCATTATGCTGCATATGGTTTCTATTACCAAGTCTATAATGCTTTCAGGAATTTCTTTGATTTCTCTAGTTGTTACCTCATTCTTTTCATTCCTGATTGACACAGAAGCAGCAACCCAAGTCATTACTAAGTATCTTTCTTTAGTTATAAATCGGTCTCTGTACTTCTGTAGCGTACCTCAAAATGGCCTGCCTTTACTACCCTTGTATGAATGAAGGTAAGGCCTTGAATGTTGGTTGATTATTATACTCTTCATTAGATATTTGAAGAGTATCCACTTTTCTTACTTGAAGAACTCCAATTTGAACCATTAAATTTATATTGCATCCCATGGACACTATGCTTACACCTACTCACCTAAATCAAGACCTGGGATTTGTGCACAAATCTGTACAAATGACTGCAGAATACTCTTCATACAGATCACACACAAAAAAAAAAAAAAAAAAAAAAAACACAAAAAACAAACAAAATTCTTGTTTTCAAAATAAGTGCAAGATCAGCTGTTCATGGCAGATCTCCAAATAATTACTAGCTCAATGGTAGCCGAGTGTCTGAAAATGTAGCCACAGAATTCTCCCAAGATTTCATGGGCAGGCCTGCTTCTACCCTGCAACCCGCTTTTGTCCCTCAGTGCATGTCATCGGGCCATGGGTGGGTGCCGGCACAAGGTAAGAGTTTAGCATTGTTCAGACAGAAGCCGTTGTGTACACAGGAGGTTCTGCTGAAGGACTTCATGGTTCACTGCATGGGGCAAAGCTACCAGTGGAACACAGCACAAACAGAAGAAGCTTCACTTGGAAAATACCATTTATTCCACAGAGTTAATTTTGAAAGATCAAACCACAAATACTTAAGGACTAGAGACAGATCTAGATATGGTTCAGAAATTATGGAGGGTGCATACGCTGTAGTCTCAGGGTAAGGGTATGCTCCAAAGGTATGCCACTTTCTGAAATAAATCAACCTTGTAGCACCATGTTGCTTCAGAGGGCGTTGCATTTCACATGCAAAGAAGCATGAAAGCAGTAGCGGGGGGAGAGAAAAAAATTTCACCTGATCATTGCTTCAAGCAATAACTTGAACAGTGATTTTACCGGTTTTACCCTTTTAATGTTAATTTTAACTGGATATGATATACTCAGAGATTCAAATCAACAGAAGAAACTGCTGCATGATTGCATTTTGGCAGCTACATACAATTTCCCTGTATTACACAATCAGCTATTTCATACATGAAATATACAAGAATAGACAGAGCCACCATGGATTTCCCAACGTTTTGTGTTTATTCTGCCCACAGATCAGAGTTGGTGCTCCCTGGCTAAACTGAAACAGCCAGACAAAAAGAAAATACTCACTGCATACAATCCAGTAGCAAGGGAGATCACAAAACAAAGCTTCTCCCTCACGTGAAGTTCTGTGAGACAATGAGTAGACAGCAAGTGCAAAAATCTCTGGCCATGTCCTTGCTTCTTCTTTTTCCCTCACCCCTAAAGGTTGCCCAAAATTCTCAGAAACACCGTGAATACAAAAGGATTGTGCGGGACAAGGTATCTCCCCTGGAGAGAGCAGTAGCAGCAGATGCCGCATCCTCCCTCAGTATGGCACTCCCACCCCACATTCTCCCTTCTTAATGGGGAACATCTACACAGGGAAAAAACCCTCAGTGTTTGAAGCCTGGCCACCAGTCTAGGTGGTGCCTGGCAAGCATCTGGCAAGCAGAGAGGGGACATTTAGACAGACTTTAGGGTTCTGATGGCTTCTTCAGAAGAGACCTTAATTGGAAACACTGGAAATACCAAGTAATTGCTATGCAAGGGGCCTTGGGGTGTATGTTTTCTAGTGAATGTTCATCACCCTCGAGGGGAAGCAACAAAATCCACTGCCATCGCCTGTTTAGGAGCCCGCTGGCAATATTCTTTTGTCAGCTTTAACTCCAGCCTGACTAACACACCAGTTGTCTTCTCTTCAGAAACTGCCATTAGCTTACAAAATTATCCATTTCAAACAGGCTTTAGCATGCTCCCTCTAAAGAGAAATATATACCCGAATTTTGGACAAGAGTCGGGAAAGAAAAGTAGCGAAGAAGGAACCGGCACCAATGCCAGCATCGAGACGCAACAATTCGAACAAAAGAGATTTCAAGATGTCGCACCAACACGCACGCACACAATCTTCCTCTTGATAGATTGCTTCCCCTCGACAGAGGGAGATGCTCCAGGATACCGCCCGCCCGGGCACGCAGAGCACGCGTGTTTCTCCCAGACGGAACCCGGCAGGGAGCACGTCCCTGCGGCGTGGCTGCTCCGCGGGGCTCCTACTGCGGCACGTACGCCGCACCCGCTTCGCCCTCTTTGCTCAAAGGGGCCCACGAACGACCCCGCGCTGCTGCAGAGGGACCCCCTGCCCCCCATCCCCGGTCCCCCCGAGGCCGCTCAGAGGAGCGGGGCCGGGGGAGCTCTGGGGACATCCGCGGCCGCTCGCCTGCCGCCGACCGAAACCCGCTGCGGGCGGGGAGGGGGCGGGCAGCAGGGCCGGCCTTTTCCCCTTCCTAAATGCCAAATATTGTCTCGGTGAGGTGAGGGGGGGACACGGGCGGGGGGGCACGGGTCCGCTCCGCCATCGCGCACAGTAGCAGGCGGCAAAGCTAAGCCGGGCGCAGCGCGGGGCAGGAAGGGTGCCGGGGTACTGCTGGGCCACCCCGATGAAACACGCCGGGGCTGGCGGAGGGCGGGCGGGGGGAAGCGCCCGGGGGTCGCTGCGCAGCGCGGAGCCTTTGTTCCGCCGCCGGCCCCATCCCCGCCGCCGCCTCCGCGCATGCGCCGGGCACAGACAAAGGCGCGGGCAGGGCGGCGGGGCTCCCTGCATCCCCCTCCGCTCCGCATCCCCCTCCGCTCCGCATCCGCCCTTTGCTCCGCATCCCCCTCCGCTCCGCATCCGCCCTTTGCTCCGCATCCCCCTCCACTCCTCATCCCCCTCCGCTCCGCATCCGCCCTTTGCTCCGCATCCCATTCCACTCCGCAACCCCCCGTCACCCCGCATCCCCCCTTTGCTCTGCATCCTCCCTCCACTCCGCATCCTCCCGCAGTCTCGCATCCCCCCCTCTGCTCCGCATCCCCCCGCGCGGCGCCCACTCGGCGTGGCAGGAGGGCGGGGGTGTCCCGGGGGTGTGCGTGTGTCCGCCCCCCCTTCTCCCGCGTGAGCCGCCACGCCCAGCTGAGGCGCGGGGAAAGCGCCCTGCGGGAGCCGCGTTTGAAAGACACGCGTGTGCGTGGGGGAGAGGCGACACGGCGGGTCGAGAGGGGAAAGAAAAAAAAAAGGTCGAGGAGAGGCGTAGCTTGCTTTGGTGGGGGGAAAACGGAAAGCCGGAGGGTTGATGGGGACCTGTGAGAAGCGGGGGACGGCAGTCGGTGAATATTCATAGCATAGGCGCATCGGGGCGTAGCGCGGCGGGCGGCAGCGGCGGTCCCTCTCGTGTTTGACGGCGGGTCCGTAGCCCCTGCTCGGGCAGGCGAGCCCCCCGAGCCCCGGCGTGTGCTGCCCCGCCTGGAGCGGCGCTTCAAACCCGCCGGCGCGTCCACGCGCACGCGTGACCGCGGAGGCAGCACCGCTCCCGCGCCGGGGACAATCGCGTTGTCGCCGGCCACAGTGGGCACGCGCCGCTTCCCCGCGCCTCGCCCGCCCCGACGCCCCCCCCGCCCCGCCGAGCCCCCCGCCCAGCCGCCCTGCCATCTTCCTGGCGCCGTGCGTGCTCTTCTCCCAGCGCTTCCTTTCATGGAGAGCTTGGGGCATCTTCCTTTTTTTTTTCTTTTTTTGTTCTTTTTTTTTTTCTTTTTTAAAAAATTATTATTGTTATTTAAGCAGACTCTCTTTGGAAACAGCCTAAAAGCACCGAAAAGAAATTGTGCATAAACCGCTATTATTCCCACCACACCCACCGCTACCCCCACCCTTCCCCAAGAGAGCCTTCCCGGGCATTTAAATCTCACAGAATCGCCTTCGGTCTGTTGTGTGCCTCGATCCCGCTCCCAGGTGGTCCCCTCTCGAGGAATAGAGCTCCTCGCAGTGATTTCCCTAAAATGTGCCCGGGCAGGCGCCTCCCGGGCTGCTCCTCTCTCTCTGCTCTTACCGATTCACACGCACATCTCCTCTCCCCACAATCGAGACACAACGGAAAGGGGGGAAATTACAGAAATGGCAAAGCTCTCGCGGGCGGCTGTGTTAATGGCATAAGTGAGACACACCGCGTCTTACCTTTATATGTTTTTCCTCTGTCCCTGTCGGTGTGTTTGTGTGCTGGGGTGTCACAAAGAGAGTCCCAGGTAGCCCAGAGCCCCCTCGCCTCGCTCGGAGCGCGGTGGCTCTCGCCCGCTCGCTCGCCGGGACTGAAGTGCCTAGTGCCTGCTGGAGCACTGCCGCCGCTACCGCGGCTGCTGCCTCTGCATTTCTCACTCTCTCCCCCTCCCTCTTTCCCTCCCTCCCCCCTTCCCTGTGACAGTCTGTGGGCAGTTCAAAAGCCACACGCACTTATTTATTTATTTTCCGGGCTCGCGGGGCGGGGGATGCGCTGCGCGGCGCTCGCGCTTAGGGGGCGCACGGACCCCAGGTTTAAATATCAGCCGTGCAGGCGGCGGGGGGGCTGGATCGCGGGTCCGCTAACGCACCTTGCAGCATTACCCCCCCCACAAACCCCTCAAAAAAAGGGAAGGGAGCGGCCAACCTCCCTGCCCCGAGGAGAGCGGACACGGCGCGGGGCCGCACGCTGAGGCGCGGGGCTCTCCGCCACCCTCCGCGCCCGAACCGCGGCGGGTGCGGCTGTGCACCATGGGGCGGAGGGTCCGTCCCTGGCGGAGATGGGATGCTGCGCGGCGGAGGGAGCGGGCAAGCCTGCCTACACCTGCAGCCCTCTCGGGGAGCGGGAAAGCCGCTTGCACGGCGGAGAGGGGCGGCACGGGCGGAAGAGCCTAAAAATTCCCGGGCGTGGATGCTGTTGGCACGCTTAAGGAGACGGTCTGCCCGTTAAACACAAAAGGCAACAAAATAGAGGAAAGCAACACATTTCTCAGGAGAATGGATCTCCCCCGGGCGCTCCTGCAGGTGAAGAGCTGGCCTGAACGTCGCTGGGGCTTCAGGACTGGTATCCCTCCAGCTCTCCCCCTGTTCCAAAGCATCCCTGGGGCCGCCACAGCACAACCGAGGGTGCTGCCCGCACTTTCCCACCGCCCTCTTTTTAAAAGCTGGCTGCGGCGCGGGCCGGGTGCGCCCTGCTCGTCGCTCCGCGCCCGCTCCACGCTGCAAGAGCCCGGCTGCGGCGGGCGATGCGCGGGGCTGGGGCGCCCTCTGCTCCCGAGAGGCGGCCGGGCAGGGGCGACCGGGCTGGCCCGGGCCGGGCTCTGGCTCCGCCGGGTGACCGGCTCCGGGGCCCTGCAGCCCGGGCAGGCCGGTGAGCGGAGCCGCTGGGAGCGGACCGCGGTGGCGGCACGTCTTGGGGGAACCTCTGGCTCAGGGGCGCGATCCGGCTACGCCGGGGCTTCAAAGCCAGCAGCACCATCTTTCAGCGAGAACAATGGAAGCTATTTCCTATTTATCTGGGAACAAGGACTGAGTGAGAGACGCATAGTAGGCTCGTGATAAGGTTAAGTCCGGTTTGCATTTTCGATGGATATGGAGCGAAAAGAGAGCAGGGCATGTGGAGAGGGAAGGCGCGGCGGCCAGGGTGTTCTTCTGAGGGCCGTGATGTGCGGTGTGATGTGCGGTGAGAGGAGTCACGCTTCCCGGACATTTCCCATGAAGGAAAACTATCGGGCAATAAAATGCATTTGAGTTTATGTTTCACACACCGCACCCTGCAACCTGTAGCTGTGCCGATCATCCACCCAGCCGCTGCCGGGGCGGGGAGCTGGTCCGAGACGCCAGAGGAGAGGCTCGGGGACGACAGGAGAGCGAGGCGGGAGCCCCCGTTGTCCCCCCCGCGGTCACACAAAAGCCCCGGGCGTGAAGGAAGGAAGGGAGGGAAGGAGGAGCACGGGTTCACCGGGCAGGAATAATGCCCTGTATTTTCGTGAAAGCGTTCGCAAGCCAGTCTTTTCCTCATATTTTTATTTTACAGGGTTTTATTTTCCTAGTTCTCCTTAGTATCTCCTCGTTTTCCCGGTGGTTTAACCCTCGCTCTGCAGCCGCCGGGGCGCAGAGCTCTCCATGCCACACCTGCCCCGATGCAGCATCCCACCCTCTTGAGGCGCGGTGCGGGGCTGGCTGCGCCCTGCCGCAGCTGGGGGAGGGGAGGGAAGGAGGGAGGGAGGGCAGGAGGGACCCCTTTCCCCCGCTCCCCCAGCCGCGATATCTCTGCGCTCACGATAACAGGCTTGGAGGGGCGGCTGCATCGTACGGGTGAGGCAGGCAGCAGTCAGCGTCACATTGGGTAATCGAGGAAAAAGAGGAATGGGAGGGGGGCACGCCCTGACACGTCCTCGGCCGTCGGAGAAGAGGAAAGCTGCTCCCCACGAGGGCGAGGCGCGTCCCGCCCCTGCGCTGCCTCCGCGTAGCCCGGGGGAGCAGGGGTCCGCCTGCGCCCTTTCCCGGGAGCATCCCTGTCGCGGGAGCAGTAACGCCGGCGCTTGCCCGGCGGTGGCCTGCTGCAAGGTCAAGGGAGAAAACCCCTCTCCTCAGTTTTATTTCTGAGCCAGGAGTATTTGTGAGGCAGGGCTGGAGAGAAGTGAGAGGCAAGGTGGGTCCAACATTTATCCATGGAGTAAGACAGAGGCGGGCAGAACACAGCAGCACATCCGCAGAATGGCTCAGTGAGGGACTGAGGGCTTGGGCTGGGCTGAAATCAGCCCTGGACCATGGGTAGGGCTCAGGGGGAGCCCCAGGTTAGGCTGGGCAGGGACAACAAATGCCCATGTGGCCATGACATTCAGACTGTCGAGACTGTCTTGTAAGATTGCTCAACCACTACAGAATTAGTGTGAAGTAATATTAGAGGGAAAGAAAGAGGCTGTTATTTAACCTTGTGTTTAAATGTGGGCTTAGGCAATGAATGCTCACCTGCACGAAATCGAGCACTATCAGACTGTGTAGCTGAATTAAAAGTTACAGAGGGTTCACAATATATCTCAGAAATAAAATTCCTGAGTGTGTTCTGAGTCATTTGCTTGGAAAAGCCTGTACAACCAAAAACGGCACAGAAATAGTCATTGCTACTGTCACTTTGTGAGGGGTTTTGATCCTTTTACTGTTTTCAGCAGCTAGAGGGCTGAGATGGTAACCACAGTTTATTCTTTTAAATACACCTACATGCTAAATTATGTATCTCAGAGCAGCCAAGTTCAAAATTTGTCAAATGCTCACTTCAGTTACTCAGCTGCATCAAGGTATGATACATACCTGAATGCCTTATTTAATAAAAGTGATACTTTTAGGCAAATGGGTATTCTAAGCAGCCTTTGAATATCTTTGTCTTAACTAAGGGTGTGCAAGGTATCCTCACCTTTTTCTTCTGAAATGAGAAAACGGTATCTGGAAGAAGAAAAAGTGCAGAACATAGACACCTGCAAAAAGATGAGCAACCGGGTGTGTTGTGGAAACACAGGCAGGTCTAGGCCCTTTTGTACAATTAACAGCTGCTTTTCTGAAATCCGCACTGTTACTGTGCTTTGACAAATGCACAAGCTACCTTCGTCTTCTTAGCCAGCTCCTCCTGTCACCTCTTGCCACTTACCATATCTCAGTGTTCTTCCCTCCAGCTTCAACACTTCAGGCCCAGCCTTGTTCAGCCCTCTCTGTCTTCCAGGTGTCACTCGCTGTCATATTTCCATCTTCTCCAGAAGGAAACTAATCCAATCTTACATACACTTTGCTCATCTTTAATTTTTACTGTTAGTTCTTCTGATTAATAAGTCTTTGCTTTCTGATTATATTAGGTCTGACAAGAGCCACAAGCCACGACTCGCAGCCCAGCATTTCCACAACACAAGCCCAAAGTACTCACAAGGCCAATTCCCCTCTCCTTCCACCACTCTGCCTGTATCTCTGTCACCCACAATTCCATTTTTGTGTCCGATTTCTGTTTGAACTTTTTCCTCAGAAGACCCTAGGATCAGTAAGGAGTACCTATGCTGGGGTAGCAGCGACCCTTTCCATTTTATTCCATAGGAAGAGAGAGATGACCAGCAAACAAGAATAAAAGATCAAGTTAAAACCCTCACCTGTGCCCCTCTTTCAGCCTTGCAAATGAAAGACCGCCTTACTCGCACTTAGCATCACAACAGAACAGAAGCAAATCCAGGCTCCTCACAGCTCAGGGCTTCCCAAACCTGCCAGCTACGGCTGCAGCTGCAGGAACAGCCCGGCCCCCACGGCCTCCAGCTGCCGCCCTGTGCTCCCCTATTCCCGAGTTTACACCACAAGAGGGAGCATTCTGTTCAGTTTATTGGCAAAACCTGGTTTTCCCGGTATCCAGGCGAGAAATAACCTCAGTTTCCCGTATGTAGCGATTTTCCCAAGCCCGTTTACCCCATAAGCACTTTCGTAATAATGGGGGTTTTTTTCTTTCTCCATGCTATGCAAATTTTAAGCATTTCGTAAGATTATTGTTCATATAAAGTAAATTTTATAAAGAATATCTAAACTGTAATTACAGTTTAATTTCTTGTTGATCTCTTGGTTATAGATTCATTTATTCTGGGGCAAATGCAAGATGCCAGTGTAAGACATATCTGAAACTTTCTATTTGCAGTGGGTATAATTCTCCTCACTTATATAAATACCAGCTACATAAATTTCAAAAAATGACTGCAATGGCATAGGCAGACATAAGGTATTATTTTATTTGCAGGCAAAGCGCATAAAATAAAGAGCTTTGATCAAATCCCAAAATAACAACTTCGATAAGTCACTACTGGAACACCTCAATCCAAATTTAAGTCCTGACATGGAGACAGATGCAAGCCTCTGATAACAGTTTAAATCTGGACAACCCAAAGTCATATGGTACTAGGAATATCTGAGTCTAGTTTTACTAGACTGGTTCTTTTTATAGCAGAAGAAGTGGTGCTTCATGCCAATAGGCAGGTAGGGATATGTGGGTTGTGAACCCTGCTTTACCCCAACGTTCCTGGCTTCAGCTCAATCTCTAACACAAAGCATGTGTGCCTCCCAGGAGGTCCTGCACTAGCCATCGATTTTAAAAGGCTTCCCTACTCCCCTGAAGTCTGCATGCAAGTTTTTCCAAAGATGGATATATTTGTTGTTCTGACAGTACAATTATCTGGGTTATTTCTGTCTCTTACACCAGTTACCCTAAAGTGTTAGAGTTACTTATGTACAAAAGAAGAAAATGTGCTCAAATACCATAAGCTTCCCTTATGATTTATGCATGCCAGGCTTCTCCATGACCATCTATAGGTTAGATCTCGGACTCTTTGCTCCATTTTCACTGGCAAGTTCCATTGAAGCAACAGCTGAATAAGGTATTCACTGTTCAGCATTTATGGCCACAAAAATGTCTTTCAGTTAACAGCTGGAGTGACCATATCAACATCTTGATAGTGAGCAGAATTGGCTTCTCTTGCAGTATTTTATTCTGTTCTCATTCAGCTACAAGAATGTCAGTAATGCAGGATCAAATGCACACCTGACTGGATGATCAAACTGATGTGACAGCTACCTAGGATGTACCTCCTAAAAGGCCACAGAAGTGAGTACAAAGAAGAGTGTCTAATGCCCTCAGAGAAGAAAAACATAATTCTTTGCTCCAGTGCTTGGTGTTCTGATCTCTGCAATGAAGGATGCTTATATACTTTACTTATTGTACTAAAAAATTATTCTGTCTGAAACACAAGTTTTTGGATTCCTACCTTGAGAGAGAGCTTCTGGTTGTGAACCCCTGAGGTTCACAACCCTGAGGGCACTGTTAGCCCTGACTGCCCCTGCTAAGTCTCCCCTGGGATTTCCCCCACCCCTGCCCATGACCCAGTGCCCCATTCCACCTCAGCCCAAGCCATCAGTCCCTGTCCCAGCTACACCACCCTTGTCCTTGATCCCATCCCTGTCTCTGACTCAGTCTTCTGACTGAAATTTCTGGATGGACCCTGGATCTGGTTTATCTCCTTATCTTGCCCCTCCCTCAGCTCCTGGCTCCTCCTCCCTTGTGGATTAGCCCTGTGCTTGCTGCTCTGCAATATTCTGTTTGTCACAGGGGCCTGCTCACACCTCAGTTAGCTGTGTAAAGACAGCACAACGTGCAGTTCCTTGGGGTAATTCCAGCTTAAGCCATTTGGTTTACCTGGCACACAGCTCAGCTTTTGGATTCAAGCTGGGTCACATGGGGCCACTTGAGGCTCACCTACATCTGTACCTTCGAAAACACAGTCTTAAAACTCTCCTAACAGTGCCAGTGTTACTCCAGAGTCAAAGCAGAGAAAGGACAAGATGGACAAATTTTTCTGACAGGGGTAAATATTCCTGAGACCTAGCTGTTGTTGCCACTATTGACACTACTCCCATCCTGGAATCTGGCTGTGGGAAAGCCTGGGGACTCATTGTAGGAGATAAATTTATAGGATCATGCTTTTCTTTCTACTGTCTTTCTACTGTTTATAAACATACTTTTGTATACCTTGCCTGTCCTTTCCCACCCTCTCACAATGAAGGGTATCTCTAGATCAGGAACTGACTGAAATGAGGTGTTCTGAGGATCTATGGTGATTGAAGTGGGCTTGGAAAAGAGTTTAAATCTGCATAAATGACATCAGCCCTAGTCCTATACCTATACAGCCACCTTTCTCAGTCCCCTTTATTCCTTCAGCTTGGAGGCACTAGATTTAAAACTGTTTCTTTACTGCACTGTTTGTGCTGAGAGCGAGCTGCAAATGACCTGTGAAGAGTCAAATTAAACAAATACAGTTGAGGAGACTAAAGCTAAAAATACTTGTAAATGCTGAGATTGAAGTGGCTCCCCCAGAAAAAGAGTCAGATTGTACTTATGCCTCAAACCCATTATTCCTCAACTAACAACATGTCTGTAGAGCTGTCGAGAACACTCCTATGTGCAAAAACACTCCGCTGCTTCCAATCAAGAGCCAGTTCTGGAGATTTATCTGAAATCAAAATGTTAGCAGTAGATGGTCACACAAAAGACCCAGTGCTTCAGACTACCAAAGCAAGTGTGAGCAGCCCCATGGTAAGTTATGCACCTCACAGCTAGAGGATCTGTCTTTTCATGCCAGAGATGGGTAGATTCTTGGAGCATGGGCCATACATTCAGCCACAGGAGTCTCCATGTTGGAGCAAGACAGGCTGTCTGCTTCCTGAATGCTTCTTTGAAATGCTACACTACACTGATATTTTTATTTTCACATTTTTACGTGCCAAGTTTAGTTATAAGAGAGGATGGGTGAAAGTACTTGAGCTTTAAATAAGCCTTGTGCTGTGCACTACCAGCTGTTTGTAGCTGAATGACAGAGGGTCTGTAGCCAGGCTGTACCTTTTGCCTTTATTGGGTGAATCTTGTGGATGCTACAAATGAAAGAACATATGGGGATTCCTGACATATGGTAGGATCAAGGTTGTCACAGTACATAAATCTAACGCTTACTTACACACACAAAATGGTTCAAGCTTTACTGAAAAACTTCTGAAGGAAAAAGATAAAGGCCAGTGGGATCTGTGGAGATGCAGAAGCTGATAACTGACTGTACTGAGCACAGCAATATCAGACATTGCCTGCTTCATCAGCCACAGTTCATTGACCAGTGTAACTGGACAACTTCATGTAGTAGAAGCAGATGCTGCTTTTGCTTCCCCAGCAGCTCCTATTTGTTTAGGGCCTGATAACAGCCTTGGTGACAGGCACGGCTGCTGTTGCCACCACACTGCCATTCTGTCCTTCACTGAAGATCAGTTAAGTTCAGTAACAACCATTCAGACCATGCAAACAGCATCTCCAGCTTCTATTTAGTGAGTTAAAAAGCTGATAACTTTCCAATGGAACAAGGAGGGCATCATCTTTTCTCATCAAAATCTCTAGAAGAGGCCTCACTGCTGGTAGGTTTGACACAAAAGTCAGACAACAAGCCACCTGTTGGAATGGAAAATTTTAACTTTCTGCAAGTATTTTCCAAGTGTTGTTCCTGGAACACCATCATTTCCAAGATGATAAAAGTCCCAAGTGCCTTCCAGAAGAGCTGTGACCAGCAGTCTGTGTTGTGACCTTCCAGTCTAGACTTCCTCAACATAGGATTTTTGTGAAGATGAATATGGTTTTGCTTCTGGTCAGTCAAGTTCACAGATGCCGGCTTGTATTGACCCCATCTGCTCTTTGGTCTCAAGCAAACTAGTGTGTTTTAATTCATCAGTCAGGATAGCAAGGCTAGTCCCACACCTGGAGGTAAGTGCCAGTTTAGTAAATGTGTTCTGGGTTCCATGAGCTCCATAATCCTGAGGCTGAGCTGTTAATAAGAAAAGGTTACTGGTCAAATCATTTAAAGGGATTTTGCTCCAAATATGGTAGCCACTGCATTAGCAGGAAGTCTTTCAGGCAGCTATTTGTTTGAACTGAGAAAGTGAACTAGGAAATGAGAGAACAAAACAGTGGCCAGTGAACAATGAATTATTTAGAGATTAAGAGATGTTTTAGCTCTTCTTTGTACTCTCCCTCTCCATCCTCTCCCCTTCCTTCCCTTACAAACCAGCACTTTGGCTCCTTGGCAGAGGCAGGGGTTTATACCATTTTTCACCAATGCAAAGGGAATGTAAGGGAGCTTCATGAACTCGTAAGTAAAATCGAGTCAAAATTGATTGAAAATCAGGTCACAGTAATCTTGCTTTTCAGTCTTCCATCTGCACAGTCTGTCCTGTTGCAGTGTGGGGCCATTTTTCCCGGTCATACACACCTGTGTGCAGCAGGTCCTAACCAAGGCCAGTCGAGCAGGAAGGCCATGATGCTGGCTAGGCTGCTCTACAGTGTGAGGATCATAAAAGCCTAAGCATGGGTTGTGGTGATACGATGTTTTTTATTGTGTTTTTATATGTTCTTTGTATATTCTTTGCACCCCAATGATTCATCCCTACCTTCCCTACTTCTTTTCCCAGTTGGTTTGCCCCAGACCTAAGCCGCTCCCCCGGTGCTCCCAATATTGGTTATCCCCACCCCTTGTTCTGGCTCTTTCCCTATCAATCACCCAAACCCCTCCTGTTGGTCCCAAAAGTTCAGTGTCCATCACCTGAGCCCTCCCTAATTACCCTTATGTGGTCTCCGTCAATCCCCCGCAACCCTGCCCCCTCGGATACCTCCCCTAAACCTCGACGCCCCATTGGGGCATGTGACCCCTTTCCCTCCACCCCTCGAGGCTATTGGCCCACGTGGATGTCCATCCCTGTCCACATCCCTCCCCTAAAGATCCCTATTGGTCCCCTGTTAAGCCATCCCCATGGTAATGTCTCCTCTTATAAGGTGTTGCCCAGAGCTGCTTGGGGCTTGTCGTCTGTGGATACCTTCCAATGAAGTTGGATTACTTCCCGTGGCAAGCTTCCCTGCTACTTTTTATCTCTCCCTTCCTCGAGGGCTGCTGACTGCTGCAGTGCCTGGAGCCTTCGCTCCCCTGGGTGGAGCAGAGGCTTCAGAGGAGCAGCCTTAAAGCTCCGTGCCTCCGGCTGCTCCCCTCTCCTGCCACACACCGCTGGAGCTAGCCTGGGCAGTGGGCAGCAGCAGTCACTGCGACAGTGGGTGATACGCCTGTAGTGGGAATAAAAGATCCTAAGAGGCAGCAAGGACAGATTTAGGGGGCTGTATCCCTCTGCTGTATTGGTAGCTAAAGGCGGTGATGTTGGCTCAGTCACCTCCTGCGCTTGTGCCAGCATAGCTAGGTGACTGAAAGTATGCACCAGGGAGGAAATGCTGTTGCCCAAACTGCACCTAGAGCAGATGATTTCCTCCTTGCAGAAGAGAAGAAGGGTATTGGAGGGGTTATCAGATCAGTTCAGGAAGAAGCTAACCTACACACAATTTTTGGTATGAAAGCTGCCAATACTAAGAATAAAAATGCTTACTGTTACACATAGAAAGAAAAGCTGACCAAGGCATTTTGGGCCAGTCATATTCTGAGAGAATACTGGTTTTCCAGAACAGATGTAACAAGCTTACTTTTGAGGATTTCATGGTGAATTTGCAGTGATGTGTAAGGAATGTGTAGGCATGTGCATGGTCTGAAGCTCCAATCTTGTTCAGTCTACAATCTACATCTGGTTTTCTTGTTCTGCCACTTCAACTCAATGTCTGTTTCTTTTTTTGCTGTAGTTGGTCACATAACTTAAAACAAATCCTCTTGCCTTCTTTCTTTACATATTATTTTCTTAAAATCCTGTTTTTAAGAAAAAGTATGTTCTGGCCTGACTAATCAAGCCTCTGAGCACAGATGAAATTCAGTATTAGAGGACAAAATATAAGCTTTTCCCTGTTGCTTTCTCAACTGCTTTCTTCTATCTATAGAAGCAAATACTTGCTAGCTTTTTCTATAGCATTTTGGACATTTTGACATTATTTGCAAAAATTATCAGTTAGAGAGTAGGCCTTTCTCATGGAGGAGCAAGCCTGTAGCCAGCAATTTATTTTACAGCCATGAAGCAGTTTAGTCACAAGAGCCGCAAGATGCCCCAACCAGAGAAAGAAATAGGAAGCTTGAAGGAAGGCTGTCTTCTCCTCCTGTTCCCTGTAACCACTGACATTTGTAAAGTTGCTTTCAGCTCAAAATGCAAAGGCACTTGAAGCTGGTACAGCTCATTCCCAATACCATGCAATGAATGGGAGATGTTGAAGGTTTGCCTCCACTTTCAGCCTTCTGCTGAAGACAGAACAAGATTTACTTTGGTTACTCAGTAAATAGCAGGAATGTTGAGTTCACTACAAGGTAGTTGGCCAGTAAGGATTCATGGGAAGAATATACTGCAAGCTCCTGCACTGTTATGATACAAAGGCTGAACCAGACCATTTTTACCACAGTATGCTAAAGTTAATATTGTAATATTGTAAACAAAAATTACAGCAGTTTGACTACAGGTTGGTTTCCATTTGATTGCTTAATTATCAGTTTCTCGATTTATGTGCAATCCAATTTTGTTGATTACTGAGACCTTTCAAAATAAAGTGCCTGAATATAATATATCCTCTTCTCTCAACAAACAACTCTAAAAAATATCTGCTTTGCGATAAAGGTGGGGGAAAAGCCATAAACTGAAATTAATTCCTTACCAAGAAGTTTTCCCTGATGATCTGAATTGTATATCATTTCCCAATACACAGCACAGAAGCAAAATAAACTCCTTGAAATGCCAGATTTCAAGACTACAGACACATCACAGCATATTACAAGAGCTGTTTTGAGGAGTTATATAGTTCAGTTTTCTGCTTAAATCAGGGCAGTCATTCATTAGGCCTGTCATGGCTTCATCTGGAAAGTCTTGAAAATCTCTAAAGTTCAAGACTCTACAGCATCTCTTATAGCTTCTTCCAGTGCTGCATTACCATCTTGGTGAATAATGTTTTCCTAAAATCTTCTTTGAACCTCCCAAGTCACAAAATGTGTCCCTTATTCTTGTCTGGTTTGTGCTTGCTACTCTAAAAAGAAGTCTGACTTTGTTGTCTTCATAACTTCACTTTGTGTAGTCATAGACTGTTCCATCTCCCTGTTGTCTCTTCCTTACAGGACTAAACAAGCCCAACTCCTTAAGTTTTACTTCACAGATTATGTGTTCTGTGTCCCTGGCCCCCTCGGTAACTTTCTGCAAGACCATCTCCCTCTTGAAGTGTGTCCCAGAGCCAGATACATTAGTCCAACTGTGCCCTCCCAAGCAGCAGCTTAAAGCAAGGAATAACCCCCATTGATCTGCTAGCCATGCTCCCCTAAGATAATCCTTAGCCATTTGCTTTATTCATGATGGGAGCACACAAGGGCAATATGTTGTTGTCACATGTTCGGCCTGGCATCCACTGTCACACCAAGTAACGCCTGTAACCCCCGGTTTTTCCAGTGAGGCTGCTGTACTTCCAGGCAGTTCCCTGCTAGTACTGATACATTGTGTTATTCTGCCTCAGGTGTACTTGTAGTTACTGAGTCCCATTTTCTCAGGTCACTGTGAACCTGTGAAGAGCTATAAAGTTCTGCCATTTGAATAGCTGACCCCCTAATTTAGCATCATCCACAAATTTGTGGGGGGTGTGTGCATCATCAAGGCTGTGGATGAAACGCTGGATAATGTGGGTTGTCGTGTTACCCTCTGAACAACTGCATTAGTTAGCATTCAGACCTCAAGCTATTGATTTCTATCCTTTGAGCCCAAATTTCTACTCAAGTCCAAAGTTCTTGAGCTGCTAGGTGACACTTGGGATACTGTAGGAGGTGATGTCAAGTGCTTTACTAAAGTCAGATATATTGTACCCATCACTCTCCCCCTGCCTTCATAGTCAGTCATTTTGCCAGAGAAGGTAATTGGCTAGTAAAGGATGATTTGCTCTTTGGAACTGTTGACTAGCCCTCTGTCCTGGGTTGCAGTGTATTCTATTACCATCCTCATGAGCTGTGGAAATCAGGTGGGGCAGTGTTTCCTTGCCTCCTCCCCCCAGACTCTCTTTCTGTTAATGGCCCATCATTGTCCTGCTGCATGACTCAGAGATAACTCCCTCCGGACTATCTTCTCTTAATGAGCCTAATCAACACTTGGCCTCATGACTCATTATCCCATTGTGAGATGCTCCACACAGAGGGAGGAACCAAGCATCCCATCGTGGATATAATCTGAGACTCTGAACACCAGAGACAGCCCTTCCACTGGATTTCCAGAGGACAGGAGCTATAGAGCCACCACTGGACTTTCTGAGGAAGAGCAGACCCTTTTTCTACAGGATCACCACTTCAGAGGATTGCAGCCACCATTCTACCAGACTGCTACCACTACCCTGCCTAACAGGGACTCAGGCTGTATCTTGACTGTCAGTTTGAACCAGTGTTTTCTTTTATTTTTTCCTTTTCTTTGATTTCCCTATTAAATTGTTATTCTGACTTGGTGCCTCCCACTGTTTTGTTTTCAAACTAGTACACCCTCATTACCTTCTTGTCCTTTGGTTTGGAAATGTCCAGAGGACACAGTCCTCAGCTACCTCTCCTGATGGTCATTATTTTCCATGGAGAGAGGCACCACAATCACATCATCTGTCTCTGTCAGCAGCCACCTCTTTCCATGAACTGAATATTTCCTCTAATGTGTTGTGCCTCCCTACTCACCACATCTTTTCAAATATATGGAGTACACACAGGGCTCTGGTAACAGGTTTTGTCTGTCAAGCAAGAAGAATTTTATTACTTCAGTACTTCAGTCATTTTCATGTTTGTCACTAGACCATCTCCTCATTCATCTACTGATGTACCTTTTCTTTGAGCTTCCTTTCCCAGGTAATGTTCCTGTAACATTTCGTGTTGCCCTTTCTGCCCATGGCTCCAGACATACCTTCTGTTTTGACCATCCTGATTTTGTCTCTATGACATTTGTCCTAATGCATTGCTCAGCAATATTGTTACACACTTATTTCATTGCCTTTCTTTGTTCCTGCTTCTTGCGCGCTCCTCCTGTGTTTTAGTTCATTGAGAAACTCCTGACTTAGCCAAACAGGCCTTCTGCCAGAATTCCCAGTCTTCCTGTCCAACAGGATGGTTTGTTCCTGAGCTCTCAAGAAGTTTTCTTTAAAAATTAGCCAGCTTTCCTGGGCATCTTTCCCCTTCATGGCTGCTTCCCAGGGCACTCTGCCTAGCAATTCCCTAAAAATAAGCCCCAGTCTGCTCTCCTGAGATACAAAATCCTAACCCTGCTGCTTTCCTTCCCAGCTCTCCTTCAGATCCTGAGCTCAATCATCCTGTGGCTACTGCAGCCCAAGCTGCCAACCATGACTGCATTTTCCACTAGCTCTAAACAGTCTGTGAGCAATAGGTCTGGTACGGCTCAACCTGTGGTTGAGCCTCTAACGTTTGTGTGTTGTGAAATTATCACCAATGGAATTTAGGGTTTTCCTGGAATGTTGCCGTGTTGTTGGCATCTAGAGGGTCGGAAAACATGAGGATGAGAGCATAAACCCAAGAAACCTTTACTAGTCATTTTAGGAAGATTCATCTGCTATGTCCTCTTGGTCAGGTAGTTCTGACGGACTCAGCGTGCCCTCCTCCTGGGCTCCTGACATAGGGTCATGCTCAAGTGAGCGTGTCCTCCAGCTTTATGCTGAAACACTGGACAGTTTGACTCTAAATAAGCCTCCCTTCTCTTCTTCCTTGCTTGTCCCCTCTTTTCCCCTGCTCATCCTTCCAACAAGGTATGACTTTACTCCTGCCTGATCATGGCCTTCAGTTACTACTGTTCGGCAGTGATTTATGCTATACAAATGGGGAATACAGGATCCCCATTCAGGTTGTCTAGCCTTCAAGTGTGTTTCTACCTAGCTTATTGTTTACTTTCACAAGTTATGAAAAACCTGCTGTGTTATATGTTTTGTATTTTGGAGTGAATAGAAGTCTAGGACCTGTCCCTCTTACCCTTCTGCTATCTGGGGTAGATGAAGTTGTGATCCAAAAGGGGACAACACAGTTCTTCCCCGTGACATGTCTCACAAGCACAGACAAGATGTGAAATGAGTCACCAGACAAGCCCCAGCACCCAGATTCAGTTTTCTACCCACACCTGCATTTGCACCCTTGAAAATGCAAGAATGGTTAAAATAACAATGACTTTGCTTACACTGTGATACTACAGTTATGCCGCACATAAGAACATTCAGGCTGAGGAAGAAAGAGAACATTGCTCTCAACTTCAAAGTAGTCAGCACATTCCTTTAACTCAGGAAACTCTCATAAAAATGTAAATATATCCTATTTCCTATTGTATTCAGTAGTGCCTATATACATACAGTGATACAGTTCACAGCAATCTTTTATAGAGCTCCAGCCAAGCTAAATGCTTTTGAAATGCTAATGAACACAGTGAAACAATTCTTCGTAACCCAAAACACTGCCATGTACTCAATAAAAGGAAAGCATCCTTAGGGGCTGTCTGTCCCCCTTCACATGGGAAACACTGTACAGGTTTGGTCTGTAGAATTTTGGGTGAGAATCCAGAGCCACCTTCAAATACTCGTGGATTTTTTTATATGCCTGATTATTTATAAAGCAGCTATTTTTAACTGTGCTTCAGCTACAAATAAGGAGAATTATACTTGCAGTCCATGTAATAAGTTGTAAGTAAGACTGTATGTGGGTGGTGTATGCCTCTTGAATTTGTGATGCCAAACAAATTTCCTTATCAATGGACATAGGAATGCAGCATCCTAATAGGAAAGGTACAAATATATGTGTGAATAAGGAGATACCCCCTGAAGCATTAAGAATCACTAATGTCAATGAAAAGGCATTTCAGATTACTTTGGATTTGTTGTCTCAATCTTAGGGCGAATGCCAGTTGTGAAGAGTTAATGTTTTATGCCTTTGCTATTTGCTGACAAGACAAAGAGCTTTCTGGACTCCAGGTTAGAGGACAGTGTTGACAGTACCACTGTTGCTGTTCTATACGAAACAAGGTATGGTAAATAAAATGTTTGCAAACAGAAATGAAAAAATCTAAACTTCTTCACCCCCTTCCCTTCACAGCTTTGAACCTATCGGGCAGTTTTATCCAACAGTGACAACAGAGATCTCACATGAAAAGCTTGCATATGTGCATTTCTGGAGGGACTCCAGTTTTGCTCCACTTTAGGGAAAGGTTTTAATGTCAACTTGCACCTCAAGAACATCAGAAAGCCTCCTGAATGCCTTGGGTTTAGGAAAAAGTTTGGACACGGCTTTAGACAGAGAATTGAGTCAGGAGGGAAAAGTTATTAAAGGCACATTTAAAAACGTTTCTCTTAAGGCACATGTACATAGCAAGTCAGCATCTCATAAACGAGACCAGATGTGCTGTGCAGATGTTGGATGGTCTGATTTTACTGCACACGTGCTTTGCAGTTGCTGTGTGCACATGCAGCACAACGTGTGTGTGTGTGTGGTAGACACTGGACATCAGCCACAGGGATCTGGAAAACAATCTTCCACTTGTTACAGTAACTTCAATTGCTCACAGAGTTCCTTGTTGCCTTGCACAAAGATGTTTCTCTTGATACTTTAAATCTAGCAAGGCCAGCAGGAGGATCACTTCCTCCTAATGCTGTGAAGCTCCATAGTGCATAATTCTCATAGCTTCCCAATTGGCTCCTGCCTTTTAGAAGGGATCACAGAGCACCACAAACTTGTAACTTGTGTGCTACAAATATCACCCACTGCTGTCAAAGGAGTACAAGGCAATGTAGTTCTAAGTTCAGGATAGTGGGTGGTCTTCCTAGACTCTTGGCTTTCTGCAGTGTGTGAACCCTCTCCAGTAGTGTCTTAAGCAAAATTAATTATTTGTCATGTGTCTGGTCTCTGCTTTGAAAAATCAGGCATAGCTTTCAGACTGCCTCCCTGGGAACAAGGGAGCACGCTTTGGTGCACTAGGGTGTTCTGCTCCATTAGATACTGGAGATCTACCCAGTTGACTTAATGTTGGTGACAAGTACCCTTGGAGAGAGTAGATCAGCACCATTCTATGCAGCAGGCATTTCTAGAAGTGGAATTATCAGAAAGCTTCATGCTTCTGCACATTTACCAATCCAAAAATCAAGCAGAATCCCCTTAAGGCCAGTTTTGATCAGAGGGGAAAGACTCATTTCAACTATTTACAATTTGAATGAACTTTTGAAGGAGTGGAATGTTTAATTTACCCTTCAGTTCTACAGAAACAGCAGATTTAATTAAAATCAGACTGTTGGAGCAAGAAATGGGCCATTTTTTAACAGTTAAAATTATTCAGTCTTTCCTAAAATGATTGCTGGCACTGCTATTGGAAGTGCATTTTATGTTACAGGAACATGGTGTTCATAGTCAGTCCCCTCAACATCATTATAATTTAAACCCAATTAATAGCCCCCAGAACTAAACAAGATCTGAGCAAGGTCATAATAGTACTTTCATTAATAGTACATGAGTCTATTTGAGAAGTACAAAATATTTGAGATTTCTCAATTGTATTTAAAAATTGGAACATAGAGTGTTATTTTTGTTGACACTTGTTGCACTTCTAGAGAACAAATAGGCTGGAAGGATACTAACAGGAAACTCTGTTCACAAGATAAGCAGATGCTAATCCCCAAAGCTTCAAAAGTTCATAAGAGCCAAAAAAAATTTCTTTCTGTGCCTGATTTAATGAATAGTCAGCATTCCACAACAGCCAAAGGAAATGCTTTGGGGACAGTTTTTACAGAGGCAATCAAATCTTGTGTTTGTGTGAAGAAGGACAGAGCTTGCTGTTTGTTTGTGAAATAAGTTTCAAAGGTTATGCTTTCACCACAAAAATCTTGAAGTGTTGTTATTCCAAAATGTTTGAGAACCAGCCTATTCTGTAACTTACGTTTAGTTTCTGAAAACAGTCTTAGTGGAGAACATGTCATTGTTTTCATATTGGAAACCCTCATGATTTTAATGCACTTTTCTTGAAAAGTGTTTTGGTCTGGCTTATAATCATTCACAAAGCAGATAACAGAGAACTGCTTCAGTCTTTTGGTCTTCTGCTTGTAGCCCACAGATGCTACAGCTTTCAAGTAAACCCATAAAGGAAAGGCTAAAAAAGTGCATGAGTAATAAATTGCATGATCCATTAGTAAGGTCTTAAAATGGGTAAGGTCTTCAGCACATTTCTCAGGGCTGTGTAGTAAGACACATCTTCAGCTGATGTAGATCACATAACCTCATTTATTGCTGCTCTGCTTATTTTTGTCAGTCAAAGTTTCAGACCTCTTGAGTCACTGTTAACTCTGGGAAAATTCCATGTTTCTTTGGAAATATTTGCTCTTGGAAAAGTGGTGTTGGATTTTTATACATAAAACATGTTCAAGGACTGTCCTTGATAGCAAAGTGATAAATTTAACTTTAGACAGTATGATTTCGTATGAAATAATGAAATAAAGATGAAATGCAGCAAGTCAATGCAGGCCCTGTATGATCTATTTGTAGATGGGTGGTGACATTTTAGAACCCTGAATTCCTTCCAATGGAAAAAACATGCTGCAAGGAGCTTGGCATTCATGAAATCTTAATCCAAAAGGTAGTAAGCCATGCTCACTGCAGGGAGATTGACATAATAACTTCAAACCTTTCACAAGCCCAATGACAGAAAACATGGTAGGCCTTCAGTCAAATTGCTCTTCAGTTCTTTTCAACATATAAGAAGATAAATTATAACATTTGTGTTCTGCTAAAATTTAGTAATCTGACAATGGGGTCTGGCAGCCTAGACGATAAAAAAATATGTACATAATGCAGCATTGATTGCTTTCACAAACACTATCATTGATAAACTGAGAATTTTCTCAAGGCTTATGGAATGAGGGAGCAGAGCACACACAGCTGCTCTGCCCATGTTGCATTCAAGCTGCTTCTGGGCCATGGCCATTCCAAATTGACAGGCACTTAAGTATTCAGCTGGCTTGGACCAGAATGGATCCAGTAGGTCCAGCCATTTTCTCTGAAAGTAAGCAATAGATATTTTGAACCAAACCACTACACTTCCCTATCAGTAATGCAGCCTCAGAAGGTGCAGGTGTAACTCATTTTGGAAATGGCACTGTGAAAAGGGAATAAGAAATTTTTCAGGACCATCTTGCTTTCAACATGACAAATTATACTTTTTTTTCCTCTGTATGTAACATTTTGTTTTCTTAATAATGCCCAAAGTGCACAGAAGTAGAAACAAGTTGAGACATTCATAAACATTTATTCCTGTCTGCATATTTGAAAATGTACTTTCTGTGGAAAAAGTTGAATATTTAGTTTTTTATTTTCTTCTTCTCTGTTGCTTTTTTTCTTTTTCTTAAATATAAAATGTTTTTTTCAAAACAGAAATAGATGTTTCAGTTTTGTTTGAGCTTGAAAGCTTGAATTTTATTAGAAGGGAGGATGTTCTTTGAATTTTGTTATGTTTATGTGCATATGCATTTCATTATAGTGTATTTATATAGAAAAGCTTATATAAAATTTCACTAATTAAAATACACTGCATTGCTACAGAAATACATTTAAATGTCTAATCTACAGGAAACTTGAATTTCACCTGAATCACATTTTAAATTAGTCATCTATATTTTTGAATAAGCACTCTTCAAGACTGAACCACTGCACTAGATCATACCTCACCGAGCTTGGAGAGAAATGACACCTTTTGCTTCATGCCTTTTTTCCCGACCTGGGATTTTGTGCTGCTTTCACTGCTTTCCTCAGAGTCAGTACTTGGGTAAACTGAAGTTCCTGCCTTCCTGTTGCTAAAAGCAGCCCTCTGGGTTTAGCTGAATGCTAACACACGGCACCTTCTTACAGCACGCTCACTGGATTTAGTCAGTAGGTGCTTGAGCTCTTATTTATAATGTCCTTTTCATTTGTGTCACTACATAAAACATGCTGAGGGGTTTTGTCTGTATTAGTGGAAAAGATGAATTTCCCAAAGGTTCCTGTGGAAGTGATAAGACTCCCACTTTGTTCAATGGGAAAATTCGGTCTGGCCTCTCTCTGGGACCCAAACACAAAGCTGAGCATATCACACTTAGCCGAGGTTCTGTCTGAGGCTGCCTGTCAGTGCTGTTCTAGAAAATGCTCAAATTCAGCTTTCCAAGCTGTCCTTCAAATTCATCCAAACAACTGCCAAGAAGCTTTTTAAAGCAATGGCAAGTCTGAGATTTCCTGAGACAGAAGGGGAAGGCAGCTGGTTTTAGTCATCAGAGATCATTTGAATGTGACCAGGTTTTGCCTGCTAGGTATAGAGAGACAAACCATCACAGGAACAAGGAGCAGCAGCTTTCACAGAGGCATTAGTGCTTGCTTTGCTGTCACTAGGCACAGTTACCTGTGTTCACGCCAACCTTCTTCACACAGGGAATCCAGAATATTTTGAAGTGGCATGCTTCAAGCCTATGCTGAAATACTCAGAAAATAGTTGGCTTTCCCTCCCACTTGGTCATTCCTTCTCAAAAATCCGTATGGCATTTTGTAGGGTAAATTTTCACTTCAGTATGGCATCATCCATGTCACTGCTCCATGGACAGTCACTGAGCTAACCCACGGCATGCCACATCCTCAACCCTTGTTTCTCAGCAGATTTGGTAAATACAGTTATCTAGAGCATACCACTTCCTCCAGCTCATTAATAAACTTTCTGCATATAAACTTTCTGCATCCACTTGTTAAGTCAACCATGTCAAAAGATTTGTTTTTCTCCTTCCCTCCTCCTAAGTGATTGGTTGCACACAAGCAAATGCTGTCTGATGTTTTGATGTTTCAGGCTGCTTTCATTTGCGACTTTGAAAACTCCTTCCTATGTTACCTATACAAATATGTGGTGTCCATTCATGTGGAATTAGAAGAGGACAGCAGTTGTAGCTGTGAGGCTCTTTATGATGTAGTTAGAAATCCAGCTGCTCTCCTGCCTCCCTAACCCTTTTCCCATCGCTCATAATTCAAATTCCTTTTGGCTTCAATTTTCCACACTCAGCCTCAGCCCAAAAGTGATTACATTGGACATCTGAGTAAAATCTGTTGAGATATTTTTGAATGATTCAAGTGTGAAAAACCTCTTGCAAACACTCTGACCAAATATAAATAGAGGGAAAATTTAGAGCCTTTTTTTAATAACTTGTAGAGGTCACTAAAGAAAGTTTCTCTAGCCTTTTCAGAAGGGGAAGTTTAGAATGGGAAATTTTGTCACCTTGTGTACAAAGCAGCAGCAGCTTCCTAACCCAGCCTCTTACCTCTTACTTCTCCCCAGTTCTACAGCTACACACCAGCACTGTACCCATGAGTGCATATGGGCCTACAAGTAAAGGGCTTCATTCTGTCTGTGCTGTCTGTGCTGACAGCAGCATGATTTAGGTTTCCTCTCTGCTTGATGGAAGTTTACCACTGGGCTAAAAAGGGAAACCCAAAGCAACATACTGCTTTCTGTTCCAACTGAACTTTGTTCATCCAAACAAAGTGTCTGAAGGGAACACAGGGCAAGGACACTACCTGGCAAAGCCTCCCTCCCAAGAACTATTTAGAGCTGTACCCCTGGAGATCAAGAGGAGATGCTTGATGTCTAAAGACAGGCAAAAGTCATATGTATCTTAAACACAAGAAAAGCCAAAAAGTCAACCCAAAGAACTACAGGCTAATCTGTCCCGCTTTGATGGTCTCTGGGGGGATAATTAAGCATGGATTTTCTAAGTGTAAATTAGGCCTGGCCCACCTGATTGCCTGCTGTGATGAGAATCTCCATTTCTGGACGAAGGCAGAGCACTGCATGTCATTTATCTTGATTTCACCAAGGCTTTCAGCACAGTCTTGCGTAATATTGTTGTATCCAAGTTAGAATGTTATGGTTTGGATGAACGGACAATCATCCATCTTATCCATCCAACTTATTCATGAGGCTCATAAGTGGGTCATATTTTATCTGGAAGCCAGTAACAAATGGAGTACTCTGGGTCTTTTCTGGCAACCTGTCCTGCTTAACATCTTTATCAATAGCCTGACTGCACTTTCAGTCCAGAAATAACACCAAATTTGGGGGCAATTGTTGATACATTCAGGGTCTAGAATTTAGGGGTGTAATCCATAGGAACCTAGACAGGTTGGAGGAGTGGGACAGGAGGAACCAGCTGAATTTGTCAAGGACCAATACCAAGTGCTGCCCCTGGACAGGAAAGACATCCTGGTGCAAGGACACAGGGTGATGCCTGCCTGACTGGGAGCAGCTCTACAAGAAAGGACCTGGGGCCTTGGCCGGCACAAGCTGGGTCTAAGCCAGCAGTGCGCCCTGGCTGCGTGGACAGCCAGCTTCCCCCTTGGCTGTGCCAATGGCCAGGACATCGAGGGGAGGGTTTGTTCTTCTCTTCTCAGCATGGCTTAGAGCACAGCTCAAATACTGCACCCACTCTTGGCTTCCCAATACAAGAGCAACATGAACAAACTGGAGCAAGTTCAGCCGAGGACCCCAAGCTGCCCAGTCTTGCCTTGTGCAGGAAACTGAGGGTCCAGGGCTTGTTCAGCCTGGAGAAGAGATAGCTTTGGGGAAAAACCAGCAGTAGCCTGCCTGTATCTGCAAGGAGAGTATCAAGCAAGCTCTTCAAAGCAGAGTGTGAGAGGATACGAGCAATGAGTGTCATCTGAAACAAGAGATGTTCAGGATGAAAAAAGGAAAAAAGAACAGGACAAAGGATGGAAAAAATTTTTTTTTCACTCTGAAGACAGTCAAGCACTGAAACAGGTTGCCCAGAGAGGCTATACTGTCTCTGTTCATCCTTGGAGAATTTCAGGACCACACTGAATAAAGCCTTGTACAATTTGGTCTGATCTCACAGATGACCCTGCTTGTAACAGAAGATGGAAATATAGATCTCCTGAGATCCTCCCAGCCTGAATTATCCTATGATCCTGTGTTGCATTAAAGAGTAAATGTAGTCTGTTCTCCTAAATCTGATGGTACAAATCTATTCTGCAGCCTGAGGGTACCAGTACTGTGGCCAATGTTGTGTCAGGAGGCAGAGAAAGAAACCATGAGGACACACTGTCTGCACTGTGGCATGTGCTGAACACCTGCCTTTGTCTGTAGTCCCTCCTACAATCTCAATGCAGGACTTGCAGCATTTTTCAATTTTATGTATGAAAATCATTAAAGAAAACTATTTTGTAATCTGCTAGCAAGCCCTGTTAATTCCATGTGTAGGAGTAAGATCCAGCTACTTGGAACTCGGGGTATACATGTTGATGTTTGTTTCAAGAAGAGTAATTTAAGTCAGAACTGCTTATTTCTAAGACCTCTTCCCCTCAAGATCGGGAGGCCCAAAGAAGATTAATCAAATTCTGTGATACCACTCTCCCTTTTTTCCTGAAGTCAGCAGTAACTATGTTAGTCTAAGAATCAAAATGGGACTTCTAGGATATGAAACATTAAGTATCATACAACATGAGGGCCGCTATTATTCTTATTTGAATAAAACAAATTTTAATATGTGAGAAAATGATCATTTTCCAGACTCATTCAGAAGCTCAGTTAAGTAATTGGGTTTTCCCATCCACTGCCAGCTGGTACTGAATAAATGTGCAGTAGTGGAAGTAAGGCTGGTAGGTTTGAGTCATATTTCAGTCATGACAATAGGTCAGCTTGTGTTGGAGAAGCAGTGGAAAGGTGAATTCCCAGACATAAAAAGTGGAAACAGATAATGAAAGAGTGTAATAATGAAGGGTTTTGAGAGAGTAAAAGGAAACCAAAGTTGCTGGAGGAGTGAGTGAATGTCATATCAGAGACAGTCGGAACCTAATGTGGATGAATGTCTGGAAACAGCAATGTAAGATGGAAAAGCTGTGATCACAAGGTAGCAGGACAAGATCTTTTCCAAGAACTTGAGTCCAAAACTGGAAACTAACTAAGAATTTAGGTGGCTAACCAGGAAGACTAAGTATTTTAGTATTTAAAAATAGTGTTGGATCAATAATGTCACCTTCAAAATGAGGTTTGCAAAACATCATTTCAGCAAGCAGTATATTTGCAAATAGAAGTAACAAAACTTTTGATGTAACACACTCAGCAGAAAGTCATATACATAAAGCATGCAGTAAGTTTTAGTTTCATGCAGTCCAAAACATTACTGCCTCATAATGGTGGTATGTGATGTAATGATTATGAGGTATTAGTCTCACCCACTTTTCCATAACTCAGAAGATCACAGGACAATTAATGGAGTGATAAAATCTCTGTGGCTGGGATAGCAGTTTGTTTTATCTTAGTTCTTTTTGAGTTATCCCATATTTAAACATAAGACTTTTTTATTATAAAAACAAAAAAAGTGAAAAAATTATCTGAATGTACCAGTAAGTGAAATATATGCTTCATTTCTGCATCTGACTATTAAAAGAGGCTTACTCTTAAATGAACTTGCTTTGTCCTTTAGGTCCTCCTCATTATCAGTAGTCATGGTGTATTAACAATTAACACAAAGATATTACAAAATAGTACAACTGTGAGAGCAAAACCCTAACAGGTAATATTATCTTGTTTTGGACTGTGTTCTAGCCAGACCTGTTTAAATACTTTTCAAAAAGGAATTTTGGCTTGGGAAGTGGGACCTACATGCATGATTTGAAGTCTGAAAACCATGACTAGGAATGAGAAGAGTAGATTCAGTCTGTTCAGTGAATTTAAGTCTACAGAACTTTATCACTGTCCTGTGATATATAAATGAACTCCAGAGTAACAGGACTTGCAAACAAAATTGCAAGAAGAGTAATTGGATATATTTTGCTTAGTGTCAGAATACATAGTGATCATTTTCTGATGTTGTTCTTGACCCTGTTTTTGTTATGTTTTCTTCAGTTTTTTAGCAGTGGAATGAGGTTGAGCAAGGAAAAGCTGAACAGAAAATCAGTTTCACCCGAAATTAGCAAAAAACAGTCACTCAACTTGTCAATACATTAGCTTCAGGTACCCCAAAAGGGAACAGGAAGGGAATGAATGCTGCAGAGCTTCTGTACTTTATTGCTTATCTTCATTTAAAGAATTTACTTATCACTCACATAAATGTGATATTAAAAGAAAGATGTTTTCTCCTGGGCGTAAAGCCTTAAGGCATCTTACTGGCAAGCAGAACTAGAACTAAGCATATATTTTTGAAAGAAATATGGCAAGAATTTGGGAAAAAAAAAATAAAAGGAAAGATCTTGTGGATATTACTGGAAATCATGACACTCTATCTAATTCATGTTAAGGCTAATACAGTAGGTATTGATAGATCCAGTGCATAAAAAGGTGTGATTGATGAACGGAATACCTTGTACAAATATTGTAAGGGGGAGGATGACAGTTCATCTCATCTGGATGGATGCAGCATTCCCCAAAAGCTGAAGTATTCCTCTTTAAATTGCTTATGTCCCTTAGCTGTCCCTGCTTTTTTCTGCGTGGCGAAGTTGGTTTTGTCTCTAACACAGAAAGCTGAACTGCCTTGTTCACTAGGAAGGAAAAGTAGCTCTCAGTTCTGACTGAGAAGGGTGGCCTACAGTATAGTCTATGCAGAAAGTGGCTTCAGACAAGGATTTGAGTTTTCAGTTGCCCACAGGTTCTTCAGGAAAGTGATCTGTCAGTGTTTGAGACGCACAGTGATCTAACACAGTGCATTAGCAAGGTCGTTGGGATTGAGCTCATCTTATTCCTGTGCTCCTGACATCCTCTTACACCAGTTTGTTTCCAGATGCAGAGACAGAAGCACAGAGATGCTCAGCCAGGTAAATGTGGAGTTGTCTTAAAGCTAAAGCCATTTTATATGTGAAGGAGTAGGTATCTACGTCCTTATTCACATGTTGATTTACATGAGCAGTTTCTTCAAGTACAGACAAAAATAATGTAAACTTGACAGCAAGTAAGTATATAATTTTGAAGGCCATCAAATGAAAGGATAATTTATACTGAATAAGTGTTTTCCTAGAAAATATGTTTACTTGTCTAGAAGTGTTGTGGGTGCCAAAAACTCATATTTAAAAGACAGATTACTTTGCAGGAAAGAGGAAGGACTGTGCAGGCCATGCACTTCCCTTAAGCTATTACAATGATTGACTCAAATGGTTTGTTAGTTTAAGAGACTTCTAGCAGGAACTGGAGCATGCTGTATACTGTTTATGTTTTAAGAAAACATGGACTATGTTGATTTACAGCTCTCTAGGTTTCTTCTTTAAGCAAAAATACAGACTGCAGATGAATTCCTCAGAAGGAAAAGAAAAAAAAAAGAAACACAAAATAAAAGAACCCAGAAAAAATTCATCATTCTAGAGTTCGAGAACTTTATACTCAAGCAAGTAGCAGCATTCAGTTTCCTAGTTTCACCATCTGCTTTTCAATTTCACTCCCTATGTGCAAAGCTAAAAGTTTTAGAAGGGCAGAGGGTCACCATTACTTCAAATAATTGGTATTTTAAATATGTCAGAAATACCATGAGGGCTGGCAGGAAGCCATTAGCTACAGACAAGGAAGCAAAATTTGTCTTCTCAGATTTATAATGAAAAGTCTCTGCATTACACTAAATCCCCACAAAGGAAGAATCTTTAGAGATCAGTTCAGTTCCTCAGAGTCTCACATTTTCATCAGACTATTCCTCTGCCTTGTGTATTTTAAAGAGCTGCTTGTGCAAAATAATTCATAACATAGAGGAACAGAGCTCACACTGCATGAACTCTGGTTTCATGCTTCTGAGAACATGAACTTAAATCCCTGGTTTCAAATGGCAAT
The DNA here is from genome assembly GCF_041296385.1 of Aphelocoma coerulescens. Lineage (NCBI taxonomy): Eukaryota > Metazoa > Chordata > Aves > Passeriformes > Corvidae > Aphelocoma > Aphelocoma coerulescens. The sequence continues at coordinate 89,321,908 of NC_091015.1, forward strand.
TGCATTGGGTTTTCATTTTGTTTTTTCTTTAAATTGTGTTAATCTTGTCATTCTCCCAGTTAGTAGCACAAAAATTTCTTTAGGTTCATGAGCACAAAGGCTTCAATTTTGTTTCATTGTTAAGATACAATCTTAAAACCTTTAGCGACTGTATCAGAGTGTGACTAAGCCTCTGAAGTCGAATATGCCACACCAAGATACTTTTCCACAAAGAGCTTAGAATTCAAAGGGAAATCAAGCTAAGCCTTTCAACATGCAGTGCAGCCCAAGAGAGTCCAGTTAAGGAGAGACATGCACAAGCAACCCAACAGCAGGTCTTGGTTAACAAACATATTTCTTCCCGTAGGCACTTCTGAGTGACATCTAGTATAGCTTGACTGAAGGAAATAGGAACTCCTGCACCCATTTAGTTTGAAGTGAAAATTCTGCACACATGAATGAGACTCATACCCTCTCCACCAAGTCACAAGTCAACATCTCTTTTGTTTTACTCTGGGGAGATCCCATCAAGTCCAGTTGAAGGAAGGGAGAAAATTTAGTAGCACAAACTTTTTAAAATTCAACATGACTTCTACTAGTCATTTTTCATTCACTGCTTGTTTCATGAAAATGGTACTTATTAGGTAAAATTTCATTTACCCCACACAATTAATTTGAACTAATAATGCTTGGACAGTTCTTAGAAATGTGATATTAGTGTTGGCAGAGTTTTCTCTATTGTCTGCCATGTTCTCTAAAATTATGCCAAGCCACAAGCTAGGTCATCACTGCTTAATATAGAGTCAAGAAAAGCTAGCTAGCAATAGTATGCTTTTGGCAATTTTGGAGTTGCTATTTTAAAGCTCCTTTGCCTGGAGCTATCTAGTCTCAAGGGTTGCAAAAGGAATCCTAGACTTTCCAACATAGCATCCCAGACAAGGATGTATCCTGACTTTTCAGTAATTGAAAATAGCCATAGGATTAGACCACCATTTGATACTGTGTTTGGATAAGACCCTCAGTTTAGATGTTATTCATATGAGATGTTTATTTTAAAGTGAGGCATATTTAGGGGTTTAGTAGCTCAAGCCAGATTCCACGTCAACTTTCTCCATGCTATACATAGCCACCATCTGGCACAACTGCACCAGCACAATCCCCAAGGTTCCAAAGGGCAGCTCTCTGTGACACCAGCAGAGCTTAGCACAGTTCCAGGCAGGTGCAAGTTCAACTAGAGCTGCAGCTCAGCCTCTGCAGGACTAGCACTAGAGCAGATCAGAGGTTGCCAGTACCTGGCGTGTGACATTGAGGCTTGCATCAGATGAAGCTCAGATATTTGTTCTCTGTTCACCTGAATTTGTCTAATTATGGACTGAAAAGCTTCAAATGGGCTACCATCTTACTAAAATGAGCCTGCTGGGCCTTTTTTCTAACATCACAGTGCTGAGCCAGCTTACTCATGAGCCGAGACTTGCCCATTAGGTCTCTGGAGAAACAGTCTGGTGTGTATGAGAACTGTATTACAAGAATCCAGATAAGGAGAACAAACTTCATGTAGATAAAATATTTCCTGGTGGGCAACTTAATCTGTATTCATTTTTTTTCACTACTGACATCTCAGATTGATTCAGTGTATCGGCTAAACCCTTTAGGTGAGGTTGTTGATACTTCAAAAGCTCAGACCTTCAGTTCTTATTATCTTTAGACCACTCTTGAATACATCCAGCTGCAGCTCTGACGTGATACCAAATATCTTATGTAACCACTAAAGATTAACTGTATATGCAAAATACACAGCAGTCTGTGCAAATATGCTTGAACTATCATTATATTTCTTTGCAGAAGCTATGATGAACTGCCCTTAAAAAGTATGCATAAACTGTTTCTATTTCACACAGGGGAGCAACTTCTAGCCAAACCCCACAGAACAACGACTTAATTGGGCTATTAGGTAGTCACCCCACATGACCATATTTACCACTTTCTTTCTCTGTTTGCAAGGATAACTAATTAGAAGCATCTCATCCAAACATATTAGGAAAGAGCTGAACACGACACCTGCTGTGCATAGTTTGTGTGCTGCATACACAAACAGCACAGAATTGCACCCTGGAGAAAGCCAACGTGTGGCTGATGAGTGACTCTGCCGCTGCAAGGCAACAAAGCTTTTGGCATTTCACATGTACTGAGGAAAGTGAAGGTTAAGGGTTTTGAAATTATTTTATGCTAAAAGCTAAAACAGTAGCTTTCTTTTTGATTTGTGTTCTGCTCTGCATTGTGATACAAAACTGAAACGAAGGAATTAGAGTGGTAATCCTGTGTGATATCCTTAGAGAAATATTTCTGAGGGGCCAGGCTTCTGCCAGGGCAGAAAATGGTGTAAGAGCTCTGCAGGGTTATACCAAAGGTATGGCCAGCCTGACAGCTAATATCTGGAAAAGAGTGTGGCAGCACACTCATGTGGTGATACATTCCCAGAATACTTTTCCATCCCCCAGCAATTTGCAGTTTGTTGGCTTCCAGTGGCAGGTGTTGCAGGCTTTGTATGTGATGACCTTCAATGGGTACTCTTCTGTGAATGCTTGGCTGCTTTCTGAATGTATGTACACCAGCAGTGTCCACACCACCCCTTGGCAAGGGATTTCTTGCAACCATTTAGCTTTACATTGGAGGAGGAGATACTTTATTTTCCTTTTATTTGAAGCCTTCCTACTTCTAATCTGGCATGCCGACCAATTCTTCTCTTGGGAGAACAGTCAAACAGCCAATACAACCTCATCATCTCCAGGCCACTCATGATTTTTAGGACTCAGTCTCTCTCCAGTTATCCCTTTTCCAAACTGAAGAGTCCTGGTCTTAGTGGGGAAGATCTTCCACACATTGATAGCTTTCTTTAGACCTCTTCTAGTTTTGTTTCATCCTTTTTGAGTTGAAGGAGAAGAAGAGCACACCATGTCTATAAGGGGGCTGTGCCATGGAAGTATTCAGGGACACACTGATACAGTGTGCCTTCTACATCTTTGCTAGTAACTCTCAGCATCATCCTTGCTTTCTGGTCACTATTAAGGTATCCACACATTAATAAGTAATTCTTATTTGTGAGTTATAATAGTTTGTTCAGAATCCATCAGCTAGTATTTAAATTTGGAGTGTGTATTTTTATGAACTCCACTTAATACTGAACTATAGTTGAATTTCAACCCTCATTTGAAATTCCAGTCACTCAGTCCAATAAGGGCTACGTGCAATTCATTCTTCCTATCCTCTAAAAACTGGCACAATTGGTGAATTTTCTCACCTTGCTGCTCGTGCCCTTCAAATTTCTTTATGATTGTGCTGAACAGCCTATCTCATCACATCAGCCTTAACACATTTCACCATAATGTGCTGCTGATGTCCCTCTCCATAACTACAACCAACCTTTTTCTCCTATCCTTTATATTAACTATTTAATTATCTATGGAGTTATCTTCCTTGTATGCAAAGGCTGCCTGCTTTCCTTAAGAGCTTTCTGGAATTCCAGGAAGACTAAATCAGACTGCACCTCCAAAAGTTACAAGAGATTTCTGAGATGTGACTTCCTTTACAAAAACATTGATCCTCTGAAGTGTGTCATTCATGCACGTGTTGGTTATATAAAGTAGCTCTGCAGCCACATCCAACTCACTGATCAAGTTTCCTGAACCTCCCCTGGAATTTCTTTTTGCGAAAGCATCAAGGAAGTTTATCCAGATTATTTTAACAGATTAGGAAGAATCTCCATGCTAGCACAAATATGAAGATATTTATAGGTTTCTTGTTGAAATCATTTACAGATTGTATCAGGAAAGTCATACACTAGCATGCAAAATCTTCTGCATTATGCTTCATTAACTCAGAGCAGTAGTATAAGCAGAAGGGGAGAATTAAGAAAAATCTGATGGAAAGGGGATAAAAGACTCTTAGAGCCCAATCTCGGGTTCAAGGGGGCCTATCTTTATCTATAGCAGTGATTACAGACACACATGTAGTGTAGATATGTGTGTTCCTCCAGAATCAGTGTATTCAAAAAGAGTATATCAGCTGGAGATGATAACTCCTATGTTACCTCACTTTCTCACTGTGAGAAAAAAAATCATTTATGCTTGAGCCACATGGGTATTCTGTGATGCCCCAAGAGGGGATGCAAGGCACCAGAAAGTAGGAACTGAATGATAAAGCAGATATGTTTCATCTCATATTGCAAGTTTAATATTAGAAAACAAAGTATTTAGGACATATTTTCAGAGGTCACAAGATTCCACCACTCTTGATCAAGTGGTATTTCAGATGCTGCCAGTACCCTGTGAATTGGGTTTTGTTAACATTTGCAAAAATGCTGACCACTGTAAGGTCTTTTCTGGGCACTGTGTTTTGAAAACAGAATTATTGAGTCTCTACACTTTTCTTAAAGCGCAGTGATTTGGACATTCTCCTTATTACTTAAATATTTCAATTAGGGTATTATTACTTGTTGTCACTGACAACAACTGGAAATAACTGCAACATAAAATGACACTTCATGTTATCTCAGACTTAGTGCAAACCCATGAAGTGTATTACAATAAGAAAAGAGAGTCATACATTTTGAAATTTGCATTCATCAGAATACTGCTGCAAAAGATGAATGTCAAGTGACTTCAGTGCTGCAGGGGTAGTTGATCAATGGGGCATAACTACATAAACTGTGGTGTGTAACTAATGTGTAACTAACTTTTACCTTCCAGTAGGGATTACAGTGGGAAATGGAAGCTTTAATATTGGCAAGTTCTTTCTATACTCCTCTGATACGTTGGAACAATGAATATATGCCATGGCTCTTCTGGGAATTAATATGGTTAAGGACAAATGCCAAATGTAAAACAACTCCAGGCAATCTAAAGGTATCACCTCACCATTACTGTTACCCACCCGCTTCTTAAGCTCCTGACTGAAACAAACATATTCATCATGTGCATATTCATCTTGCAAATTGCAGTGAAAATGTCAGTAACAAGAAGAAAAATAATTCTTCAGTAGCAGTGATTTTCTAAAACAGGTTTAAAATCTTCCTGAAAAATCTGAAAGCATCTGTGTAGTTACTGCCAAAGAGGACTGGATGATAAACACACAGGGTTTACCGTGCATGTATGCAAAAGCTTCTCTTACTTTGTGTGTGGGCACAGTTCAACTAATTCTGACAAAGCACCTCTTTGGACAAGCAAATGGAAAACAAATCCATCAAATTCCATTAAGTAAAAAGACACGTCTTCCTTCTCAGTGATCCTCTGAGCCACAAAATGCTGGAGGCTGGGAGACCATTTAGAAGATGTGTCATTACATAATGGTCCCACTGTTGTATTTCCCCTGTGTCTGCTGTGGGTTATTGGTTTTCCCATAAACACAGGAGAGAGTCTCCCCAAAATACTAAAGGAGGGTAGAGAAACACCAAAAGGGAGAGGTAGAGGCAGCAAGCTCAGGAAAAACACAAGTGAACTCACAGAAGATGAGTGTTAAAAGGATGGGGTAAAAGATTAAAGAATCAGAAATGCAAAATAGCCAGAGAGGGTGCTTAGCTGGGGTCTCCAACAGTGCCCATTGCTCCATAAAATGTGTAAGGAAGTAGTGGATTCTGCTCAGGGACACAACAGAACAAGGGAACAGAAATAGGATCTACAGTTGCTGAGATCTCCCCTTGTCATGCTGCTTTTTATGACTGCAGTGGGTGGTCAGTTCAGTCTGGACAAGGAGAGCACGAATAGGGATGTCAGGTGCCAAAATCGAGGGGGACAAGTGCAGCCAGAACCTCAGCAACAGGGTTTGCACTCAAAGGAAAGACTACAGCTGAGGCACTCGACAGACTCAGTATACTCCCCTTTCCTAATTGGAGGCACAGCCGTTCCCATCACTCTACAGTTGAGTTTTCAGCTCCTCTGATCTGTAGGAAAACCTACCTCAAATTTATGTCATTATTCTAGCACCCCAAATCACAAATCCAACAATGAGAAAGCTTTGGGTTATAACCTTGAAAAAAATTGTTCTAGCTAATGTTCTTTACTATGTAGTGAACTTTCCAGTCACAGAAAAAAGAAGGAAGCTCTTCTGAAAGCTTGGTTACAGCACATTAAGAAATGCAGAGGGTATATTACTGGTGTGTAAGATGTGACATTTGGGATATTTATGTCAGCTGTGAAGCTATCTTAAGGTTTCTGTGGCTAGGCACCCACTTAAAATAATTTAAATTAAAATTCTTCCTGTAATGGTACTCCTGTGTCTCTCAGGAATGGTGACAGTTGTTTCATTACTATTTTTAGGGCACATCTGGACATCTTGATCAAAAAATTGAAATGCTGGGTACTATTTTATTCCAATTCTTTGTTATTGAATGTGACTATAACACCACAAGACCCAAATACTTTTTACTATACTAGAGAGCTTTCTCTTTCTTATTTGAAAGTGGCAATACTACCATAATTTATTTTTAGAAACAAGACTGCATTTGTTTAATTTTTGTGTGTTTAGCCTCCTTTGTTCTGCCAACGTCTCCACTGTTCTTCCCCTTTTTGGTAAGTATGTGTCTGCATTTACACAGCAACACTGTAAGAAACAATAAAAAGTTGCATCTTGGGAACTGCCATATATGGATGATATTTTAGCTCTGCCCTTGGATGCAAATGATAGAATTAACTGCTTCTTCAGCATGTGGCTGAGAAATGCTTTCAGATAGTTGGTGGCTGAATATCAGTCTTAATTTAGGCCACTGCATTTTAATTTAACATAACCTTTCTGATCAGCTGGAAAGAACAGTTAAAATAATATTGCCTCTCCAACATTACCAAAGGTATCAGTGTCAGGAAATTACATCAAATTGAGAGGAATTAAAATTAAAACTGAATCTGAGTAGCTGCAAACATTGCAAATGCTGAGCATTCAGAATCCAAATTCGGCATCATCACTTACGTTTGACCTGGAACGTATGAGTTGGCATAAATGTGTTGGAGAACCACATCAATTTGAAAATCACCTCTCCTATTTCTCCTTTTGCCCAATCAAGACCTAGTGCCCGTTCCCTCTGCCTTCAAATGGGAATCCTGATGTCCATGTTACCGCAGCTGTGGCGTGTCTCTCACTTGGAAGCCTGGCCCCTGCAGTCCCTATATCCAGGGTGCAGAGGAGCAGATGTGTGAGATGGGAGCTGGACAGGCATTAGACCATATGATCATTCTCAGCCAGTGGCTCATATGAGCTCACTTTCCTTCTCTGCATGAATAGAGTGCTTTGTTTGTGCTGCAGAATCAAAGGCTACATGCAGGCAGTTCCCATGGTATAGTGGGGCTGCAGAAACTTGGCAGGAGGAGAATCCAGTGCCAAATACGCTGTGTGGCTCCAACCAGCCTGCACCCTGGTCTGCATCCTACAAGCACCCACTATTGCAGACCAGGAAAACTAGTGAGAATTTTCTTTCAAAGCAAAAGACCATGGAAAGGAGCCCAAATTTACCTGTCTGCTCTGTGAGAACCTAATCAGCAGGAAAAAAAACAAACTGGAAAGGAGCCCAGCATCCCAAGACAGCCAGCCTTCCTTCTCCAGGCTCTGCCATCCCACTGCTCTCCTCTGTCAGCCATATTGTCCTGCCTTCACATCTATCTTTTGTCTCCTAGGGTCACCACCATTTCTCTTCTCTAAGGCAGGGAATTAAAATCTCTCTTTCTGGCCAGTGTCTGACACGTGCTGCTGTTGCCAAGAGGGAGAAGCCCTTTTCAAACACTGCTCCTTCTTTTCTCTGTGCAAACACAGGACTTAATTGATTTTGCAAACAGTTCAGTCTGCTTTTCTGAGGGTTATAGCAAACTGTAAAGTTTGCACTTTGCACTAAAACTTAGCGGGGGAAAAAAGTAAAAAATTGATCATTCTCAGGCCTTGAAGAGTTTCCACACTGGATGGCAAGAGCTGCCTGTGCTGACAGGAGCAAGCACTGCCAACTGTGTGTGTTGAAAGATGAGGAGTTGTCCCAAGCCAAAGAGCAGGGATTGCTTCTCTTCCCAAGGATGTACTTGTGTGTCAGTAAGTAGCAGCTTCTGTTAAAAGAAAACATATTACCAAAGTACATGATCCTAGCTGGGAGTAGGGACTGTTACCAATCATCCCTAAGAGCATAAACATTGCAAAGTGTTAGATATGAGCTGCCATATGTGGGTAGGACAAGACCATACAGTCTGAAATCATGGACCCATATTTAATGCAGAAGCTTGGGAGTTTTTAGGCTAATGAAATTTTTATAGCAATCCCTTGACAGAGGCTTTGGAGTCTGACTTTCTAAAGATGGAGACACTGTCAGTCATTTTTCAATTCAGAAATTAAAGGCAGGGTACATATTATTTTGAGAGCAGCTTGGATAGCCTAACCCAACCCCCTAGTTCGTTTTTCTGCTTCTCAGCTCCAAATAGAGTTGTATTTCACTGCTGACTTCCACTTGGCTGCATGATGATTCCCACCCAGACTTGGATCCTCTGAGAAGAAGTGCCTAATACCTGTCTTTAAATGAGAAATCAATAAAAAACTTTTGTTGCGCAGAGCTTGCATGGATTATCTTAATCAGGTAAATTCAAAGTTTATAAGCCTTGAGAGGAATTAGAGAATCTTTTATACATATATTTTATTCTGTTTTAGCGAATGTCTTAATACTTTGGATTGCAGATAGGTTTCTTGGTTTTTCTTCTGGATTATTTCATTAAAACTAAGTAAGCAGAGAAGGACAGCTTAATGCAAGTTTTCAGTACTAGAGGGCACTGAAGAAATGACATAAACTGCTTCCCTTTGATGAAAGCTTTAACATATGGCTGAAGTTTAAAGACATAAGAGGCATTAGTGTTTACATTCTTTTCTTTTCTTTCTATAGTTGTCCCTAGTTGGGAATATTAGCTGATGATACATTGAAGTGAAAACAAGCTAGGTTTACAGAAGACCTGTCCCTTGCCCCTCATAACATGTCTTCTCCATCATACATGTCTAGTGTATTTACAAAGTAGATAGTTTTAACAACAAGGCAAACCTTTGTCCAGAAGGCTTATAGCCAGGTTCCCCATCCTTTCCTTTTTAATTTGAATCTGTATTTATTTGTGTATTAGAGACAACAGGATACTGCATCATTACCTTCCCTGAAAGCAGCTTCCATTATTTTTTGGAAGCAGCCATAATTGCTACATCTCAGTAAACTGCTGCAACCAGCTCCTAATTGCCATTCTTTAAAAATAAATATCACATACAATGTCTTTTTAACTTTTAAAGTTGACATAGCCACTGGACTTAACACCACACTATCTGTGTGAGGTTATGAAAATACGGTTAAGGAGATTTGGGTCTGTAAATCTCGGGCTTTTTTTTGTTTAAACTAGCAATGTACCATGCCCATTTTATGAATGGCAAAAAATGGAAATTAACATTGACCACACCAGTATGTTGTTCTTTCCAGCATGGTGCACATTCTGTTCTGACTTTTGGAGGTCCCATCACAAATACTCCTGTACTGCATCAGTGATAGATCCCTACTTCCTCCAAACTTTATATCTTCACATAGGTGAAAAAGAAAAGACACATTATATAGCATTTTCTTGGAATATATGCATAGAGAACCATTTCTTGGCAAATATTCCTAATAGGACCATAATTATAATCCCCAAAGGTTAATGCCAAAATCAGTTATTAATTATATAAAGATCAAAATATAGAAATATTACATTTTTTAAATTAATTCTACTCCAGTATATTGTACCATGGTAACACAATCTATTTTTTAGTGCCCTCCTACTGGGGATGTAATAATTAGTACTCAGCTTGTCATTTTTTAAAGTTGACAAGTCCATGATAGTCAGTGCGTGAGAATTACTAGAAACTAATTAAAATTACATCAAATTGCCTACTGTAGATGGATTCACTGTTTACTTGAAGAGGTAAGAGTTTGATGTCATGCCTGTGGCTGAAACCTCAGTGGCAACTCTTAGGACAAGCAGTGACTAAATAAGCATTTGAGATGGGCACAAGTCCCTGCTAATGTACACGTGGGTTTGGCTGGGTGGGCCAGACCTGGTCTGCAGAAATGTTTGTGCTACAACTGCAAAATCTTAAAATTGGGCACTCTGCTATTCATGTTTGAAACCAGAGATGGATAACATATTTCCTGTGCCCAAACAGGGTTAAAACCTGCAGGGTGAGTGAGTCTAGGTCAGTTTATAAAATACAGAAGAAGAGTCAAAGCTATAATTCCCCCTTCCCTCCACTACTTGGCACAGCTGAGCACTAACAGTTCTGTCACAGCTCATATGGTACTTTTGCAGAGGACTTTACTCTTCCATTCTTAAATCCCAGAAGTCACACATAGCACCACCAAGAACCTCCTCCTGCAGGAGGTGAAGAATTGGTGAAGAATTACTATTGAGCATGACTGAAGAGCAGCATATAATATACAGCTTAGCAAGAGGGATAGTCACACAAAAGCTTAAGAGAAGAGCTTGGCTTTACTGGGGTGCCCAGAGGCAGCAGTTTTACTGAATGTGTATTTGGATGTTGCTGGTTGTCACTGCTGCTCTCTGCCCAGTAAGGCTGTGTTCATGTCCAGATCTCACTTACCTTTCCAAGGGCCAGCTGGCTGAGACCTGGCAACTGAGTGCTCAGCAGGAACCTCTGGAAATCAGGTCTGTTTTCTCTTACACCAGTGCAGCACGAGGAATATCCTTTTTTTCCTCCGGGGTGTAAGCAAAGAACATCTAATTTAATTTTGTTTGATTGCTTTTTAGCTTATAGTTCTACATGGAATCACAGAACCGTAGAATATGCTGAGTTGGAAGGGACCCTCAGGATCACTGAGTCCAACTCTTGACCCTGTGCAGGGCAACCCAAGAATCACAGCATGTGCCTGAAGGTGTTGTCCAAACATATCTTGGACTCAGACAGGCTTGATGCTGTGAACACTTCCCCGGTGAGCCTGTTCCAGTGCCCAAACACCCACTGGATGAAAAGTCTTTTCCTGATATCCAAACTAAACCTCCCCTGAGTCCTGTCACTGGTCACCACAGAGAAGAAATCAGTGTCTGCCCCTCCCCTTCCCCTCATGAGGAAGTAGTTGACTGCAGAGAGGTCTCCCCTCAGTCTCCTCTTCTCTAGGCTGAACAGACCAAGTGACCTCAGCTGCTCCTCATATGGCTTCCCCTCAAAGCCCTTCACCATCCTCGTTGCCCTCCTTTGGATGCTCTCTAGTATCTTTTTATATATATTTTTATAATATATATATTTAGATATTATTTTTATTTTATATATCTCCATATATGTTTTTTTATATTGTGTCACCCAAAACTGCACACAAGACTCAAGGTGAGGCTGCGCCAGTGCAGAGCAGAGCGGGACAATCCCCTCCCTTGCCTGGCTGCTGATGCTGTGCCTGATGCACCCCAGGACAGGGTTGGCCCTCCTGGCTGCCAGGGCACTGCTGACTCAGATTCAGCCACAGACCAGGACCCCCAGGTCCCTTTCCACAGTGCTGCTCTCCATCAGCATTACCCAGTCTATACACTCAATGAGGCTGTCCCCATCCCAGTTGCAGAATCCATCACTTTTCCTCTCTTTAACTTCATATGATTGGTGGTTGCCCATCTCTCTAATTTGTTGAGGTCTCTCTGCAGGGCCTTTCTTCCCCTGAGGGAATCAACAGATCCTCCCAATTCAGTGTCATTGGTAAACTTACTTAGTGTCCCTTCAAGCCCTGTTTCTAAGTGGTTGAAAATGTAGAAGAGAACTGGGCCAAGAACAGAGCCCTGTGGAACCCCACTAGCAAACGGATGCCAGCTGATATCACCCCATTCACTATAACCCTTTGTGCCTGATCCATGATCCAGTTGCTCACCCATCACATGATGTGGTGTTTATCCAGCTGTGTGCTGGACATTTGGTCCAGAAGGATACTGTGAGAGACAGTATCAAAAGCTTTGCTGAAGTCCCAAAAGATTACATCTACTGGCTTCCCTTGATCAGCTAGGTGGGTTACCCTATTGTAAAAGGAAATTTTCTCCCTACAGTGGCCTCCATACTATTAGTCTTCAGAAATCTACTTTTCTGCATCTATAGCACATAGATAATTGAGGGAAAACACCCTCAAGATATGCAAATATCTAACAAAAGTGACCAGGGAATTCTTAAAACTAAAATATTCCCTTTTCAAGTTGAACAAAATGTTTTCTTCAATCTGAAATCACTCTTTTGGAAGAATTCTTGCAACTTCCAGATCTATCAAAGATGTTGCCCCCGAGCACCACAATGAAAAATCCACTGCTCAGAGCAAGATTAAGTAGCTGAAATGGAAGATACACTGAACCACTGTGATAATAAACCAAAATGTCTTGTCTTCCTTCTACCCCAGGAACTATTAATATCATAAATTAGGAATTCCTCTGAAATGATGAGAGAAGTGATTAAACTGACAGTGAATTCGAAAGTATACCTGAACAGCCAGCATGCAAGCAGAATAGATGCAAAAATAGCCATAGGTAGCTCTAGTTTACATTTTCTTACTTTGCTTCTATGTACTTATCTTTTGGTCTGACTGCACCAGCACGCACATGAAATGAGTTCCTAGCCACTGAAATGGAAGCTAAGTGGAACACTAAACACCTGTTTTCATCACTGCTCATCCACACAGAGAGGAGATGAATATTTTCCTAGAGAATGAAATAAAGCAATAAAGTAGAGCAAATCCCCAGAGCTCAGCATCATTTGCCACATCATAAATAACAGCATCGTTACAGATGATCCTGTTGTTAAAGGTGTAAAGACTCTGCATGACATTGTAGCCATAAGAAAACCAAATTTGGGTGCACCAAAATGAACAAAGTGAGATGGAGAAATGGATTTCTTCTCCTTTTTTGAGCAAGTCCCCCATCTGCTTGCTTTTCTGCTTCCAGATCAGGAGAGATTCCCTGCCCTTTTCCTGCCAATTTAGCTGCTGCAGGGAAGCCTGCAGTGTTGTCCTGTTGCCTGTCTATCCCATGTGTGTTGCTCCAGAGAATGAGGGGCCACAGGAGATCAGGAGGCCCACAAAAGTTCCTATGGCATAAGTTCTCCAAGCAGTCCCTACCTCACCAAACAGCAATTTTAATTGCTTTGTACCATTCATCCATCATCCACAGCACATGGAATGTATCATACTTTTCTTGATGAGCAAGACTGGCACTAAGGTAGGTGAGCAGGCTTTACTGGAGGCCCTGGGGTAAGCTCAGCTGGTTAGACCACAGTGCTTATAATGCTGAGGTTGTGGGTTTGATCCCCATTCATTTAAAGGTTGGACTTGATGATCTCTATGGTCCCTTCCAACTCAGAATATTCTGTGATTCTGTGACATCAGAGTAGGTGGGACTTAGTTTATCTTAATACAGACTGTGAAAATAGCTACTGACCATAAATGCAATAGTGGAGATAAAAGAATGTATAAACTGTTTAGTCTGAGAAAATGTGTGAGCTGGGGACTTCCAAGGTCTCTGAGGATGCAACTGTCAGGAAAAAAATTGCCAAACAACTTCAGTTCAAAGGTAGAATAACTTCTGCTTAACAGGATGACTCCTTACTGAGACTCAGGGGAGGCACAGCTGCCTCCCTTTGTACATCCCTGGGAGATGTTACACAGTGGAGTGCTGTGAACAGCAGCTGCACATAGCTAAAGGCTGATGGACTTGTTTACATGGAATGGAAAGGTGATGTTGAAATCAAGTTCAAATTTAAAAAAAAGTTTTAAAGTAATGAAGTATTGTGTTGGCCCTCACATTCGGGATGCCTCAGGTGCTAGACTTGAAGTTCAGGGAGCAGCATAAGAGTTCTGTTTTCCTGCCCACACTTAGTGGTTAGAAAGAAGAGTAAAAAGGTAAGTTTCACTGGAAATTTCTACACTGTGTTTACCCTGTTACCTGGTCTCATGCAGTGGAATAGGAGACGTCTGATTTTCACCTGCTGTTCTGGTGGAAAGTGAGGTCATCCCACAACGTCTGATACCTTTATTAATATGTTGGGAATATGTGCTCCAGCCATAACATTCCTCCAAAAAAATATACAAGTTTCACAGGTATGAATAGAGCCAAACAATGGAAGGACCATTTCTTAGCCATGCTTGTGTGGAAAGAAAGTCATAGGAGAAGTGTAGACAAGCATTATTCCTCTAGTTATCATAAAAGTAAGTTGTGTTTGAGAGAGAATTTGACCTCATTCCAGTACATGGAAACTGGGGAGTTCAAGCAGGTCATAAATTGAATGTTTTGAGTACCTACTGTAGCTCTTGCAAGGGGAAGAAAGCAACATATTTTTCAGTAGCATTTTGTGTTGAATAAGTCCTAGTGTTTGTCCATCAGTTCCTTTGGGTAATTGAGTTGGGCAAGGAATAGCCAATGACCCTGAACTGATTGTTAGCCTGAAATTTGCACTGGGAAATGATGGGAAATGTTTGGAGACATACTGCCCAGAACTGAACAGCTTTAAGGTTACGCCAGGAAAGCCAGCCTTCTAGTATATATTCATTCATGAAGATTTATGTACAGAAACAGGTTCCAAAGCCTTTAATGAAAGGGATGAAAATATTTTACTCTTTAGTTAATAAGTCTCAAACCCTCAGACATATAAAAGATATCCTTAGGCAGAATCAGGTCAGTGCTATGGCCCCAAAGGCACTACCAGTCCTGAATGTCCCTGCCCAGCCTCTCCTGTGGTTACAGCCACACTACCCATAGCTCAGGACCTCATCTTAACCCTTCCTGAGGCACACAGACCTTGTTTGAGCTATGCCAGAGGAGTCCTGGTTTCCAGCCCTGCTTCATGGATGGAAGACCTATGCTGCAGCCTCATGTCCACCCCTGACTGTGTCTTTGTCCCTTTTTGCTCTCAAATGAACCTCCTGGATGGACCCTGAGTTGGCTCATCTGTTGCTTTGCTTGTGGCTGGCAATGGACCCTGACACCAGCCTGATGTGTTCAGACCCTGTGAGGCAGGCATCGAGCAGCCCCACTTTCACTGCTTCCTGGCATTCTTGGATCATGTTTTGAGATTAAACAGCTCTGAGTTTGTACAGAGCAGCCCTTCAGCAATGTAATAACAGCAAGATGTACGAGTGAGCTTCACAGCACTAAGAGCTTTTTTTGCTAAACAGAAAATTACCTACCTTTTCAAAGCACTCTGTTGTGTTCTTTCATAAACAAATTCCTCATTTGAAGGCTTTTTCATAAGTCTTTCATTTTTAGTTACTTATTCCTGACTATGGGATTTTCCCAGTAAATTTATGCACATGCAACAATAACATCCAAAGGTTGTATATCCCACCCTGTCACAACAAAATCATTCTGGATTAAGCTGTCTCTGTTCAACCCATACTTGACACTTCCTACTGTTGCTGGACCAAGCAAATAGCTGAGGTGTTCATGTGTGCAGTTCAGATGCATTGTTCCATTTTTTCCTGTCTCTTGAAACTCGGTATTAAAATTCTCAGGCATGGCTTCTTAACAGAATAAATTTTTCCTATCAAGTTTTCAGGCAAGGATAAGGGAGAGACATTAATAATTCAAAGATTTCTGCTTTCAGAGTTTCAAAAGCCAGGTGTGTTGTCTCATATTTTCCAAAAGGTCAAAGGCATGTTTTTACTGCCAGTGAAAGATTTCATATTTGGGTGTTATGACTGCACTTTACAGCAAGTGAGCAATAAAAATCTGACAGTCAATGCATGATTAGAAAGTTTGTGTCAACTTGAATGGTCCTCCTGCAGATGATTATTTCAGCTGTATATACTAATTATGTGGCCAAGGGAACTTTTTCTCCCAATTGTGAAACAGCTCAGGGAGAAGAGCAGCCTCAGGCTGACCTTTAGCAGTGTTTTCCAAGGACTTCTGCTACAAGAAAAAATATTCCAATACATTTTCAGAGTATCTCTAAGGAAACATAGGTGGGCTTTTGTAGTATGATGGGAGTGTGCAGAACAAGAACCAGGGTTTGGTCTGCTGGTTTTTGTCCTACAAATTTATCTACCTCTAGCAACCATCCAAAAGACAGCCAACTAACTGAAAATTGTTTTTTCTATGGAGACACAGAATATTAGTTTAAAAAAAAATAAAAATGGAATTATTTCTTGCAATCTGTAGCATTTTCTCCATAGCACTAAATTACTGCAAATTGATCACATGCTCAATTTTTTAAAAGAGACGATGCAATTCAAAGATAAAATAATCTTTAATGTGGTATAACCATGATAGCCCATGCACCTAAACATGTAACCTCAGCTCAAAGCCATGAATTTTGGATAATAACGTGGCAGAGAACACAAAAATCTCTGCAGCCGTGGTTGCAGCTGGGTATTAAAAAAACCCCAATAAATTCTCTGCTTAGCAAAAACAGCGAAGAAAGTAAATCCCGACTGTAGGGTTGGGGTAGCTATAGGATGCTGACAAACTGTGGGAGTCAAGATCATTAAAAGTTGGTCTGTTGACTTTATCCAAGTCTAATTATGTTAGAAATCTTGAAAGATTTGGGTTTCTTGAAAGATATTCAGTAATATGTGATTTTTGGCTTGGGAGGAAATACCATGAGAACAGTCTTTTCATGGATATTTAAGTAGAAAACTTTGGTTGGAGCCAACCACACAGAACATGATGAGGTGTTTTCCAAAAGGCAATTGGAAAAGTTTAAAAACTTCAAACATTTTAGGCAGAAAAGTAGTGATGAAATGTAAGCATCAGGGAAAATTCAAACTGGTTTGTATATTACCAAAGGAAGTTTGCTCTCCTCTTAAGGGGATGGCAAGGTTCCTGTTGTCTTTGTTGTGCTTTGAATTGTATCTTTAACATTAGCATGGTTCCAGTACAGTTGTTTATTATTAATACTTTCAGTGAAAATTTTGAGGAAAAATATATTCAGCCCCTGCTTTTCTTCCATAACCCTTTTACATCTTCATCTCCACCTCATGCTTACTTTCTCTAGAGCTGTCTTGAGCATTTGATCACTCACTCATGAGCACAGACATATCCTTAAAGTCATTACCAGGCTTAGCTGCACAACTCTGCCAGAAAATGTCATGGATCTACATCCTAGCTTAGAATGACAGTTTTTGAAGGGAACTGGTAATTCTTTGTAGGGTGGGGATGTGTTGATGACATGTCACGGTGAAGTTTCCCCTGAGCTTCTAGCAAGGCCTCAGATGGACTGCCTTTTCTACTATTATTCTTGTGTGTTAGAAATCTGCTGCTTTATATATGTGATGGGCAAAAAAAGTATTGCTTCCCAGATCTTACTGCTGATCAAAAGTATGAAGTGGCTAAACTAGGTCAACAGAAATAATGGTGCATGGAGGTTCCATCTTTTAGACAGCAGTCCATTTGGCTGAGAGAGCTGAGAATGCAAAACCATAGAACTCTAGGTACAGTTTGCAAATTGTCTTGCAAATAAAGTTATTTTCAGACGAACACTTCTTGTCTCTGTCACAACATACATACATGATAATCTCTGAAAAATGTTATTTGTTATTTTGGCTAAATGAGGGTAACTGTACTTCAGAGTTGTTTGAAATTTTCTTGGAATAAATATCTACCCAGAAAATACTGTAATCTATATAAATTCACTTTATTTTGTTGAACTTTATGCTGTTGAACTAAGGACCATCATTTGCTTCTGTCAGATTATATACATACTCACACCAAGATCTGCTCTTCTGGGTTTCCTTATTCACTAAGGAGAAGACAGTACTTTTAACAGCAAGATGAGATATATTTCCATCCAACCTATTCAGTATAGAAAAAAGAGCATAAAATAGAAATTACATCAAAACTGAATCCCTGGGAAAACTTTTCTGGTTTAGAACAGTATTACAGAGCATCAGCCATGATCAGTTGTTTAAAGCACTGGGGAGATGGTATGTGTGCTTTCATATGGCCAAATAGTTTTCAGCTCCTTTTGTTATCTACTGATACCAGATAATTTTAGATTTTGGCTTATTGTATGAAAATGTTTTATGTTTCAAAGTGCTTGGGGGAAGGAGAGCTCTTTTTTTTTTTTTTTTCTTTTGGCTTATCTTCAGGAGTCTTTCTGTAGTTGTGGAAATCAGATAAAGGTAGGTATTGAAACCAAAAGATTGCCAGCATGACAAGTCGCAAAGTATCATCCTGTGCTTTCTGTCATTCTCTTGCCTCAGGCCTGCCATGACTGCTCAACTCAACAGTGATAATGTATTTCCTCACCTCTTCAAAGGGTGTCCTGTTTGATTCCCTGAGAGACTAAGCCACAGGTCCTTACACTGTCTTCAGACACTAGTGGTCCTATTCACCCTCCAAGTCTTTGAAATATTCCAATCAAATTTACCACAGATGAAAACATCTACAATAATTACTTTAAGCTTCATAAAAAAGAGTGACTTAAGAGTTTCTACTTGGATAACTACTACAATTTCTCTTTTATTATTTCCTTACTAGGTATCAGGAACCCCATCCAGAAGAAATGCTTAGAGCTGAGAGAACTAGGAGCTCTCCTGTAGGAAATCAGACTCCATTAGTACTCACTGCCCCACTGATCCCTAAGGTGCTCTGCAACAGCTAGCAGTGGATTTCCTCTTGGTTTTCTGGGTCATATATATCTCATTACTCCCATAAGGCAAGAAAACAAAGAAACAAGCAGGGGGCAATACCCATTCACTTCTTGAGTAAGATCAGAGCTAGCAAGGAACAAGCAATACAGCTGAGGGGAGTTTCTCATCCTGCCCAGGAGAACCACAGTCATCATTCTGTGCCCTCTTAAATCTATACATAATGTGTAAAAAGGTCTGGATTTTCATAAATTTACCACTTACTTCAAAATAACATGAGCAAAAAGGTGAATTGTACACTCTTCAAGAGTGTAAAATGTTTTTCCTCTCACCAAAACTATTTTCATTTTGTGAGAGGTTACTGGATATGTTAATTCACATAGCCACAGAATTGTCAGGGCAGAAGACTCTGTCTTAACCTTTTCCTTCTTTTTTTTTTTTTTCCAAAGTATGCAAGATTTCTAATTTTGGCTTTAGCAGAATAGCTTCCCCTAATGGCTTTGACACAATCCTAACACAAAAATAGTTTTCATCACTGTGCAGTCCAATATAAACAGCCCTAGAAAACACCTTCCAGATTTCCAGCAGCTACTTGATATCCTCTTTGGATAACTGTTTGGCTGCAGTAGGGGTAAAGGGAACCTATGAATCTATCACTTACTTGTTTGGATTTTGCAATTGTACCTTCATCACTTCAAGTTATATTAGTCCTACTGCAGATGAGGTTAATGGTCTAAACACTACTTAAGCAAGCATGCTTTCCACTCTGCTCCTTTCTTCTAGTGCTATGCAATTTTTACCTAGGGTATCCTAGATTTTTCTTTTAGCTCTCTTAAATTAACTAACCCTTCACTGATGTTATAATCCCAGGGTAAGCATAGATCCAAGCATTCTTGATCTGAGTGGGAATTCATATCCAATTTTTGGTTTTGAACCAAACCAAAATCTTAGACAATTATCCAATTCTCAGGAATAAAGTTAAAATTGGCTAGGCATCAAGCTCACAGATCATTAGACTGCTTTGTATAAGCTTTGTATATGTTACATTGTAAATAGTTATTTTTTTCTTTTTTTCCATCTATTTCCATTCTCATGATGCTTTTTGCAGTGTTGTAGCCGTAATGGCAGTTAATAAAAGGGAAATAAATATTAGTAAGAGAATCTGAAGTAAGTTCCATAGCTCTTAAATCAAATTAACTTCTGTAGTCATGAACTAATCACTTGCCTTTTTCTTTTGTATGATTCAAGCTGGAACTTGTGATTTAAGTTTTCTGTAATTTAGCTTTTTTTTGGTACAAAGCCTTTAGAAAGATATAAAATTAGCACATAATAAAATGAAGTGCTGAATTTATGCCATTGAGAAAAAGATCCATAACACACTCATACATCTCATGTCTTATGCTGAAGAGAAAAAAAAAACCAACTATTCATGTCTAATATTGCTTGTCCATTATTCTTTCCCTGTAAAAAATGAATGCTAAATACCATTATTTCATATAGTTGCGTTAGAGGATTTGGACAAAGATGTTGGAGCTGTAACTATCCTTGGAGGCAAATTATGTTTTAACACAAAACCAGCTAGAAGTCATCACAGGTAAAAATGGTGATGTCTAATCTGGAAATTAGTTGTAATCTGGAAGAAGAGGATGGGCTTTTAATACATACTTTCTCTTGGGTGCTATGTCAAGAAATGCTGATCACCCTTTAGATCATAGGTCTGAAAGCTTATTAGCAAAATATTTCATAGCAGATTTGGTGTTAGCACTGGGAGGGAGAACAAAAGAGATTTAGAAAACTCAGTCAATGTGGAGTTATACTGGGGAAATAAGTCACCTCCAGAACAGCAGTTGGACCAGTGGCTGAGACAGAAACTGCTACCCAGCTCCCATTACACTTGATGTCAGGTTGCTGTAAGGTATGTTTAAATTCAAGAATCTGTCACCTGTCCTCAATTTAACAACTAACATTTCACCTGCTGAGATATTAAGAACAGTCTTTGGTGTTTTTAATTGTCGTATCATTCCCAGCTAGCTAGGCATGCTGTCAGTGACTCCTAGCCTTTCTGTAATATAAAGCGCTTTTTTTCTCCAATATGCACTAGGGAATGGTGGGAGAACAACCATCAAAATGTCAGTGTCTGGTTCTGGGGATATCAGAGAGAAATTTTTTTGACTACCCTAGAACTGGCAGTTGTGCAAACCTGATGATCACAGTTTTATCTGATGGCCAGCAGACACAAGCACTGTCCTACAAAAACTTGAACTAACAAGAAACTTATATTAACACAGGTTCCAATCCTACATTTGAAAGTGTGACTTGTCACGAACTTTGGAAAATAAAGGAATGTAACTACAAGTTACTAAGCTCCACAAGATGAGGCTTCATTTTCACTGGTGCTCTATTATATTCAGAATATTCCTGTTAAAGATGGCTGTATTTTAACCTTGGATGAACATTTATTTGTACCAGGAAGTCAAGCATGCTGCACTCTAAGGAGATCATGTAAGTCCAATATTGTGGACTAGAAGACAGTCTCAGAGTGTCAGAATCTAGATGAATTCGGTTTTTTAACATCTGCATTTTTGTGTGTTTCAGGGAAAATGGTCAACGATGAGATGTGGCAAGGTCTTAATTCTAGATGTCCAGTTTCATGCTGCCAAAACCACAATGCAGAGGGCTCTTCTGTTTTGATGTGGCAGGTGACGTTAATAGGGAGGTGTTAGGCAAAATTGCCAACTGTTGGCAAGTATATCCATGTAGGTTTGAATAAGGTGTATTAAAAAAAAATATAAGAATTACAAAATTTTCAATTTTGGTAATAACATATGTATTGACTTTGATAATCTCACATAGTAGCCCAAAAGAAAAAATTGTCATTCTTGACCTCATTAGTACAGGCAGCAGCCAAACATGGGCTCCAGTTCTTCCAGCGTTTTTTCTTCCTCATACACTGAGATACACTCATCCTCCCAGAAATGCTTTGTTCCTGTGCTTCTGTGACTTAGAAATTTTTTCAGTGGAAAACAGGTCCTGTTCAATCGCATATGTTTTTTGGTCTAAATTATGTTCTTTTGTGTCACAGACCAACACAAATGTTTATGGCCAGAATCATTGGCACTGCTACAAGTCCCTCAGTAGTATTTGGATGGCAAAATCAGTGACACCAAGTGCCATACTGCAGGCCCTGGGCAGCCTGTCAATCACTGTAAGACAAACAAGTTAAAATATTGGAGCTCTGCCAAACACAGTGCTTCAATAAGAATCTCAAATTCCTATGTTCTGGCATGGCAATCACAGCAGTCACTCTCAAACTGTACAAGTCAAAAAAAAAAGTAGTGGAAAGGAATCTTCATCTAAGCTTTAAAGTATAGCACAAGGCAATTTAAGAGTGATCAACTACCATTTATACTGCACTGCTATACTGTGGCGAAACTTAGAAAGAAGCTGTGGAAGACTTGCTACTGTCTGTTTTGCAAGGACTAAGCTGGAACTAGGCTGGGATGTAAGTCACAACATTGTCACCCCCGAGCGAGCTTGCCCACATGAACTTGCCCATCAATAAAGACAGTTCAACCACTTGTTTTCTCTTTCAGCAAATAAAGAAAGTAATAAAGTAGATCTGGGCTGTGGAAGCTCACAGAGTCTCTGTTGCATCATTTGCCAGTTCCTATTGCAGAAATATACAATCATAGAAGAATTGGTTGAGGTCAACACCTGGATGTCAGTCAGTCCATCCTTCTGTTTAAAAAAACACCATTAATTCCTAGTTCATTATATCTATCACCAGGTATCATTGACTTTAAGCAACAGTAGAGCAATGGGTTTGCTTAGTTGAATATTGAAAAGCAGAAAAGTCCACCCTCTCTCTACCTAGCTGCTTTCAGTGTTGCACTGCCCTGCTGGTGAAGGAATTCATCCTAATGTCCCATCTGAAAACTCAAAGTCACAACTCATGTCCCTTGCCCCTTTTAGGTTCTCTGCTACTGTCATGAGAAGTCTGTGTTATCCCTGTAATACCTGTAATATCAAATTTGTGGACAACACTAAGCTGGGTCAGAGTGTTTATCTGCTGGATGGTAGCAAGGCCCTGCACAGGGCCTGGACAGGCTGGATAATGGGCCAAGGCCAACAGCATGACGTTCAGCAAGGCAAAGTGGCAAGTCCTGCATTTTGGTCACAACAACCCCATGCAATGATACAGGCTGGGGATGGAATGGCTGGAAAGCTGCCCTATTGAAAAAGACCTGGGGGTGCTGATTGACAGCAGCTGAACATGATCCAGCTGTGCCCAGGTGGCCAAGAAGGCCAATGGCATCCTGGCCTGTATCAGCAATAGTGGGGCCAGCAGGACCAGGGCAGTGACCATCCCCCTGTATTTGGCACTGGTGATGGCACACCTTTAGTCCTGTGTCCAGTTCTGGGCCCCTCAATTCAGGAAGGTCATTGATGTGCTGGAGCATGTCCAGAGAAGGGCAACAGAGCTCGTGAAGGGTTTGGAGCACAGGTCCTGTGAGGAGCAGAGATTGTTTAGCCTTGAGAAGAGGATTCTATGGGGAGACCTTATAACTCTCTGCAACTCCCTGAAAGGAGGTTGTAGCCAGGTGAGGTTTGGCATCTTCTCCCAAGCAACAAGCAACAGGAGGAAAGGACATAGTCTTAAGATGCACCAGGGGAATTTTAAGTTGGACATCAGGAAAAAATTCTTCACAAAAGTGTGATTAGATATTGGAATGGGCTTCCCAGAGAGGAGATGGAGTCCCTGGAGGTGTTTAAGGAAAGACTGGATGTGTCACTTAATGCCATGGTCTAGTTGATACGGTGGTGTTAGGTCATAGGTTGGATTCAATAATCTCAGAGGTCTTTTCCAACCTCATTGATTCTGTAGTTCTGTGATTCTCTGATCTCTTTGTGTAGTCAGTCTGCTACTCAATCTCCCTTTAGCCCTTCCTTTGCCACACAGAAGAAAGAAGTACAACTCCCTCAGGTTTTCCTTAAAGCTCATGCGATTTATGTCCCTGGCCATCTTTGACAGACACTTCATAGTTCCCAAAAGTGTACACAGTAGACCAGCTATGCCCTGTTCCTCCAGCAGCATATTAAGCACAGAATAAGCTCCCTTTATCTGCTATGTTACCCCTAAGCTCTTAGTGGTTTGCTTTGCTCATGACGGGAGCACATGGTTGGCAGATGTTCAGCCTGGCATCAACTTTACTGATTGTTTAAAGAGAAGTGTTATATCTGAATGCTTAGAGTTGATCCTAAGCTCTGCTCCTGGTTAGCAATGTAAAATACCTCTCCTGAAGGGACTGGACCCTAAGTGAATAATGCTAAGAGAAGAAGGTGACATATAATACTCACCAGATGGCTTCTTCCCACACTGTGTTTTTTAGAGGAGGGCTGTCCTGTGCTGCTTTCTTAAAAGCTGATCTACTTTAGCTGCTCAGAAAACAGCTGTGGTAGTTCTTAAGAACTGTTTACTGATTGAAACCATGTAATATTATTAGAAACATTTATAAGTTATTGAAAACATAACAATGCTGAATGATCTAGCCTCTTCATGGAACAGCTGATATGCTGGTACCATTATCTGAGATGTTTTACAGCTGTAAATTGTGATTAAAAGAGCGGGGGAAAATGAGCACAACAGTGGGAACTGTTCCAAGGGCGGTGATAAAGATCTCATTCCTTGTCTGGAATTGCCCTTTAAGCCCTAGACTCTTAATCAGCAGCAAAAGGAAGTAAAAGCTTCCTTCCCTACTAGACCTGATTTCAACAAAGATGTGAGAGTGTCTTTCACAAAATGCTCCCGTCACAATCTGTGTAAGAGCTGCTTTAAAAATAAAAATTAAAATAGCTTGGTCTTTTGCTTCCTTCAGTTGTTAGACTAAATAATAAGAGACCAGCACCCTTTCTGATGGTCACTTTCATGAATACAAAGCTGCCCCTGTTCCACTGAGATAAAGCATTTCAGCAGTGTGTGTTCTGCTTCGCCAGATACAGTTTATCTTGTTTAGATGATAACATTTATGTAAGTAATCTACATCCAAAAAGTGAAATATAACCATCTTTATAGGAAAAAAAGGTATCTAAAGTTTGCTGGGAGATTATTGTATTCTTCAAATCGTCCCATCAGAAGAAAATTTTTCCAATTCCAGATCTGACAGGGAATTAGGACTGTTGTCGTAAAGTGTATTTCATACCATGTCATGTAAAGAGCATAAATTTCTGTCTTACTAGGTCAGGGCAGGGAAGGAACATGGCACAGACTGAAAAGCAGAGGCACATCTGTACCTCATTACTATGAAAGAGCCTCTGGCCTTTCCAATGCTAACATAGCCCAAAGACACTGAAACCTAATGGAATAATGGTGACTAGGCCTGAAGGATGATGAACCCATATGGAAACAGGTTTCATGAAAGGAGCAAAGGAAGACTGACAGGAACTGGGGTCAGAAATAGCAGCAAAAGGTAGTCAGCTGCTGAGGAAGAATACACTCCATGTTTTGAGTGTGTGGCTTGGCAGGTTGCTTGAATACTCTCCTTTTATTGAACAGAGAAATGGAAAATTTGATAAATGTTTGTATTTAAGTGCCTAAAGAGCATCCACATGTCAATATTGAAGGGAATTTTTATTCCAGACATGGATAAGAATTTGGGTACTTTCGGAAAGTCCCATTAACCAGTTCTGTAAATCCTTAAGTGACAAGTGTCGTAGTAAACCACTGGAGAAAGTCTTCCATTGTATACCCCAAGAGGAAAGCTGTTGTGTTTTATACAGGATAATCATTACTCCAAATATAATGAGTCAGGCTGTAGATCTGTCATGGAGAGCTTTGAACTCATAGCAAAAAGCCATAATTCATAGCAGCTACAGTTTGGAATATTTACTTAGGATTGCACGTGGCCTTGCCTTTACGGAGAATAGGAAATGTCACTAAATTTACTTAGTCAAACTGACTGTATTGTAATAAGTGCTGCTCCCACACTTCTTTTCCTTTTTCCCACCAGTCTCTCAGCTCAGAACTAGAGCCCTGAATCTGCCTTTCCATAGAGGAAAAACATCTTTTCCCTTTGTTTGCCTATCCTTGTTACTTTTATGACCTCTGGCAGCTTCTGAAAACTGCCCCATAGAAGACAAAAGAGCTATAGTTTCTGGTGTATGACTGATGAAGTAGGCATGTAGGCATGTGTGTAAGAGCTGGGGAATGGAGCTGTAACATACTCCAAGTGCTTCTATCTGGGGCACAGTTGAATATTATGCTAAATTAGGTTTGCAGACAAGTACCTCAGACCAGTCTGTGAAACCTCTTTTCCTGTTCAGGTTTACTAGCTTTGATGTTCTTATCTGCAGTACTTTCAAAATGCAAAGGCCACCCAGAGAAGTTCAGCCTCTGAAGTTGTGTGAATTTAAACCAGTATAAATACCTACTTTTTATTTGAACAGTTCCTGTGGTCTTCAGTATAGTTATTTTGATCTTGCAAATATTGGTGAAATTTGCAGATTTGTTTGCACAGTCTGCATTTTTGCTCCTGACAAGTTGTCTTAGTTTACAGCTGATATTCATGTTAAGTGCTGATGAAAACACTTTATTTAAATATTAATTGGAGAGAGTCCAAAAAATACTTTTCAACTAAAAAAAAGTTGACAGTTTAAAATCCTGACCCAATTAAAACTTTCAAATTAAGCATGTTGGTCAGTGTAATATGTTAATTTTCCCTGCCATGTTGTGTAAGATGCTTTAAGCAGGCTGTGCTGTTCAGCCTAGGCAGAGTGTAGACAGAGTATGCCCAACTCCAAGGAAACCTCCCCCATCTGTTTGTGGGGATTTTTTTTTTTGCCCTGCAGTTTTAAGCCAACTCCCAAATGACAGAAATGGGACATTTGACAGGCATTAGGAGTTTGTATGGAAAGAACAGAGAAATAATGAGTGAGTGGGACTGTTTCAGCTGAAAACTAGAAGGTGCAGGGTTTACAGGTGGCTGTGGGATATCCTTTGTTAGCTGGTCTAGCAAATTGGATCAATAGTGTTTTGGTGAGTACAGGAACAGGGCTGACAGTGATGCTTCCTTACACAAGGGTAGTGTTTTTGCTGCAGGTTTTAATCTGAGTTAGATGCATGAATACAGATGTCACTAGGAAAGAATTTGAAATGTTCAGGTTGCCAGAGGTTGTGAAAGAAATTAACAAGGGGTGATAATGTGATTGGTCACATGTTTGTTCTCAAAGTATTTTTTCCCAAGAAAGCTTTAGCCTGGGTCATTAATGCTGCACAGGGTGGAGGGTGCCCATGATGATTTTGACTACCCAATGTTCAATATCATGCAGTGCTCAATTCAGAGTAATAATCATGAATTATGGAGTTTCTTATCATGTATCCAATTACCATTCATTAGCTTCGGATTTGGGAAGAGGTTTATATGAAAATAGAAGCATATAAAAGAGAATGTGTGTCTCCAGGGTGCCACAGTTTGTCCTTGCCTTTTGAAACTTTCAGAAAAAAGTATGAAATTACTACTTTGTCTACAGAAGCTGATGCATTGCACAGCCACCACTGGGTAAAGGCAGAGCCAGGCTGCAGATATGGAAATGAAGGGGAGGGTTAGCTCCTAGATTTAATTTTTAATGATTGGATTCCAAGCTAAATTTAGAGGACCTTCTTTATTACAGGCTCTTCTGACACTGTCAAAGGGTCAGTTAACTGCTACAGACAGCTTGGTAGCAAGGGTTTTATCTAAGCTCCTGTTTACCAAATGCTTGTATTTGTCAAATGCAATTGAGATTGAGCTTCCTTGGGGTATTTGCCTAAGGAGAAGTGGATTTTGAGCACCAACTTAAATACTGAAGTTGTTTCTGTGACCAGTACCACAGAAAAAGACATAGTTCTGTTGATAGAAATTAAGTAAATTGGAGAAGATTAAGGGGACAAGAATAAAGAGGATAGTATGGGGTATCAACAGGGATCAGAGGGGGGAGAGAGGATAGTAAAGAAAAGGACAAGGAGTGGTGAGGATGTGGACAGACAGAAACAGAAAAGGTCTACAGAAGCAGGATAAAAGAAAAGATTCACCTATCTGAAAAGGCTCAGCAAAAGCCACATGTGATTTGCCTGAGCAGAGAGGAGCAGTCTGCTGTGATTACTGTTGCCTCAAATGATAGAGCTCTGTGCCATGATATTAAAAATCCAGCTCTGTTGATAGGCATTGCTAGAATTGTCTTTTATAAGATCTGGAAAAGGGCTTGAAAATTACTGCCTGTGAAAAATATTAAGACTGTAAAATCAAACTCTTGTCAACCACGCCAGAAATAGTTACCCGTACTGTTTAAGTTGATTGTCTGTAACTTGCATTATCATACTTTCTAAATAGAGAATAGTATGAATTTTTCTCCCCTCAGAGTCTTCGTGGTTTTGGCTTACATTAATTATGTCACCTTTCATGACTCTCAGGGGTTTGTTCAATATATTGAGAAGTGTTAATAGTACGTTTTGGAGGCACTGCAAGTATTTTTAGAAGACTACTGATTTCTTATACTGTAACACAAATATGAGCCAAATTTCTTTACTGAATAATGTCTTGAATTGAACCAAGAAGATGTTATCTGTTTGAAATAAACTGGAATTTCTGTGTTTTTCTGAGAGGATTCAGCTTTAAAAAAGGCAAGTCATTCATAAAAAAAGTAAATGTATCTCATGATAATGACTCTTTCAAAAGTTAATTTGGTGTTTTCAAACTACCATGTTCTGCGTATCAAAAGACCTAGAGAGCTTGTAGGGATTTAGTAAAGTACCAGCTTAAAAACGAGCTAAAGAATGCTTAATGTCTCCGCTTTCTCACTGATTAATGTGTATTTTTAGTGGCTCCTCGTCTTCTAACTAATTAAAACAATGTATTAAAGCTGTGTATGGTTGACATACACCAAATAACACATGTAACATATTAAAGCTAATAAAAGGGGAATTGCTGATTAACAGTTTATAAATGACAAAAGGACACTGCTCTCAGTTATATAAATTATTCTTTAACTTGAAGGCTGCTAATGTTGCTAATATAGCCCATTGTTGAATGCCTGCTACGAAGTTTTTAGTACCTCTGAGTTTCATTATTATTACAAAATCCTTGAGTAGTTCTTAATCACGTTGCCAATTTTTAAGCAGCTTTGAGACACCAATAAAAATTACTCCTTTTAAACCCAGTAAGTCCTGATGTGTAGTTCTTAACCTATCCCTTCTTAGACACAAGCAGTGTTTAATGTTTGATGGGTGTGCATGCAAGTTCTGAATTCAGCATCGCTACCGAGAATGGTTTGATCCCCCACCATCAGTCTCACCCCCCACCATCACTACCCCAGAGGTACACAACTTCAAAAAAGGGTAAATATGTGAAAGTTAGGTATTTGTTAAATTGAACCTAAAGTGAGTAAATCCTTGCAGGCTGCAAGAAGGTTAGTGCAGGACTGCATACTGGAAACCCAGCAATGCACCACCTGTTAAGAAGGCTTGAATAAGGGTGAAAAGGAAGTAAGCATGTCTAATCAAAACAATAACCAGATTATTAGAATAAGAAGACATCTTTCAAAAAGATGGAATTGTATCCAAAAAAGAAAAGACAAAGGATTTTAAACCCTGGCAGATTAATTGTATAAATGCAATAGTGCATGTCAAAATGGAGCTCAAGGAACAATGAGCTAAAAGGATCAAATGAATATTAAATTTTTGTGCAGACATGTGAAGAGCAGGAAGCACACTAGAGAGGCTGCAGAGCCAAATGGTGCTCATGGAATTGAAGGAGCACTGAGAGGGCAAGAACACTGCTGAGAAGCCAAATACATTCTTTGCTTCAGTTTTCATTGTGAACTAAATTGGAGATCCATGTTAGATCCCTTTGGAGAGACAAGATGTTCCTCAGAGAGTACGTCTGACACTTAAGTGGCTGAAAGGTCATGGAAACGCTGGCAATGGAAATACTAACTAATGATGGACAGTGGTTATCCATGGGCTTTAGAGAAGTCAAGGATGAAATTGTTGAATTGATAATGGTAATGTGTAGCCAGTTCATTTAAAACTATTTTGGTACATGACGACTGGAACAATGGCAGATATTATACCAGTCTTTAAACCAGGTACCAGGAAGAAGGAAGGAAACTACACATCTGTAGCACAAGATTTAAACCAAACAAGTTAGCAAAACTCTGAGAAATAATTTACTAGATGGATGCGTGAACATATGTGATTTGTGTGGGAAGATGGCTGGGTCATAATAATTAGTCAAGTCAGTTTCCCTCAAAAGCTCTTGGGAATCCAAAGAGCCATGGTGTAAGACATGGTTCAGCTATGAGATGGAATGCAAGAGATGAAGGAAAATATTAATTACACCCTTTCAGAAAAGTCAGAAAAGTCTGTGGGGGTCCATGCTCAAATCCATGCTACCTAAGTGACAGGGGAGGAAGAAGACAAGGAAGACATTGAGTAGGAAGTGAAAGGATTTACAGAGGATTTGTGTTCTTTCGGATAGTAAGGATAAGGAAGAAGAATAGTAGAACTTTTTGAAACTAGTGACTGGACAACAGAATGTTAGATGAAATTCAATGCAGGTAAAAGTAAGGTGGAAAAATTCCTTTTTGTATGGATAATGGATTCTGCACTGACCAGTGACATTCAGGAGTGAAGCCTTTGGATTATGAACAGCAATTCAATGGAAAATGTCAATTCAATGTCTATTCAATAGAGTTCAAAAAAAGGTAAAATTAAAGTTAGGCATGATTTAGAAAGGAACAAAGGGCCAATAAATAGCACTATTTTGCATGCATAAATGCATTGTTCACCCTCAGCATTAATACCGCATGCAGTTCCGCTTCTCTTATCATAAAAAAACAACAATAACAACAGCAACAAACAACCAAAAAAAACCCCAACATGAAATCATAGAACATGCTGAGTTGGAAGGGACCCATCAGGATAATTAAGTCCAACTCCTGTCCCTCTGCAGGACACCACAAGAATCCCACTGTGTGTCCAAGAGCATCGTACAAATGCTTCTTGAACTCTGTCAGGCTTGGTGTCGTGACTTTTCTGGGGAACCTGTTCCAGTGCCAAACCACCCTCTGGGTGAAAAACCTCTTCCTAATATGTAACCTAATCCTCCCTTGACTTAGCTTCATGCTTTTTCCTCAAGTCTGTCACTGGTCATGAGAGTGAAGAAATCGGTGCCTGCTCCTCCTCTTCCCCACAGGAAGTTGCAGACAGCAATGAGATGCCCCCTCAGTCTCCTCCAGGCTCAACAGACCAAGTGACCTCAGTCATTCCTCATATGGCTTCCCCTTAAGGCCCTTCACCACCTCCATTGCCCTCCTTAAGATGCAGTCTTAAGAGCTCAATATCTTTTTTATATTGTGGTGCTCAAAACCTTATACTGTAGTCAGGGTAGGCTGCCAAAAAAAAAAAAAAAGGTTGACTAAAACCGGAAAATCTTATCCAAGAAGACAAACAAGGATGACTGAATACATGCCATAGCCAGTGTAGGATTTCCCAATTTGGAAAATAAAGTGTTTATAAGGCAATGTGATAGAGGTTTCCAGAATCATGCATTGTGCAGACATAATGGTAAAGATGACAAGCTCGCTGTCTCTTGCAGTCTACAACAGGCTTCTAGTAGGAACTGAATGCAAAGGAAATTGAAGAAGACGGGTTTTGGCACAGTAGGTGGCAGACTTGAAGAACTCCTTTACAAAAAATGTTGTGGATATTTAAAATTTGTGTGAGTTGAAAAGGACAGCCACTCGGAAAAAAGATCAGTTTAGGATTTTTAAATGGACAAATCATGTCAGGCCTAGACTGTGTCGATCTGAAAATATGTGGTGGTTAGGATAATATTTGTGATAAGTCTTGTGCCCTATACTTACTCTTCATTGGCATCTGTTCATTGCCATTGTTGAAGAGAGGTTATGAAAAAGGACATCTGGTCTGTATTGGATTCTCAATGAACATGCCTCACTGTAGGCTTTCCACTGGGATTATTCTAGGGGGATAAAATATATCATTGTGATAAACCTCACTTGTTGGGAGACTTGAATGAATGACCTGTGCTGAAACAAATTTAATCTGTGGTTTATGAAGGATAGTCTTAAAATTAGAGAATCATTCAGGCAACATGAGTTATTGGGGTCAAGGCTGCCTAGGGTTTGAAAGAGTTAGATGTGCTTAGTACTCCAAAATATAAATGGTACTCATTATTTAACCCTTGCACACTGCCTACTGTTGCCAAAACAACCATCATTCTCCAACCACAGGTGAAATTGGATCAACTACATGGTGACAGACAGCTTTATTTGATTCAGGATTTGATTGAGAACATAAGGAGAAGCAACACTGATTCGTATGTCCATCTAATATCTTGCCTATGACAGAGGCCAATAGTGAAAGAAGATAATAAAGCATAAGGGATACCTTCCTTAAATATCTAGGTCTGCCCTTAGGCAAGTTCCTCTATGGAAACTGCTGCATGTGTATTCCCTTCTCTACACCTCTTTCAGTTCTCCTGCATATATTTTGAACAATAATGGATCTATATGAAGTATTTTAACTGTATGGGTACATTTAGCAAGAGTATTTAAACATAGGATTTTATATAGTGGCATGATATCTTCTGCCTTGTTTGCCATTCCTTACTTAGAATTTCCTAATATGTGGTTGGTTTTGTGCTTGTTATTGGACACAGAGTCAAAGTTTTCAGGGAAGTATAACCCCTACATCATGTTACTGCATGGAAACATTGATTTCAGATCCTGTAGTAATGGGTATATAAATTTAGGATTGCTCTAAATTTATCTGAATTTCATCTGCTATTTTGCGACCTAGTAAACCTCCTAACATCTTTCAGCTAGACATTTGTCTTCATTGTCCTCAACAAATTACCTCATAATGCGATTTTCTTGTCTTATCCTTTGTGTGTCCCTTCACAGTGACCTGCAATGAAAGGTACCTCCAAAGAGAATACATGTTTAGAGTCCTGCTTTATTTAATTTAGCCCCGGCTTTGCTGTTAATCCCATGCTTTTATAGTGGACTCTGTCAAAGGTATTTCTTCTTTGGACATTATGCTATGAAACAATAAGCACACATGTAATGTAAAACAATGCCATTTATCATTGGTTTCATGCAATGCTTTTCTGCAGCAGACCAGAAAATGCTCTGAAATAGTTTATTTGTGGGAACTCAAGGGCTATGTTACTTAGAGTTATTAAGATTGTGACTGCTGTATTAAGGAAGGAAAAGCTTCAATGGAAGCCTGTGGCATTTTCTACAAAGGGTAAATACATTTTATAACAGCATTGTTGGGCAAATCCCTTCAGGATCACAACACAATCAAAACTAACTGGGTGCTGCTCGATACTGTGTTTCTCACTGCACGATAACATGCCATTGTAGTGAACTATGAGAAGAAAACAGTATTTAATGTGTTTGTGACTCTCCTCCATAGACTTTTATGGTAAATGGCATTTGACACCATCAGAGGAAAATAAGTGTTGGTGCAAAGCAGAATCAAATGGGAATCAGAAGCTAAGACAGTATACAGTTGAAACACTGTCCCATATGGTTGGCATATTAGCCACAGCCTCAAGGCAGCCCAAATTTATTGAAACGAGCACTGATACAATCCCCTACAGCCCCCTCATTGACAATATTGATTAGGTGACTTCTTGGTGAAAAGATTGTAGGGCATGAAACACCAACCTGGTAAAAAAGTTCAAAATTTATTCTCTTTTTACAATGGACTTTTTACTGGCACACCAAACTGGAATAAGTTTGTGTAGGAAGGGGACTGGCAACATGTGGCTGGAGAAGGGGACACCCATAGCAGCTGACATCTCTAAGTTCTCTCCATATATACACTTTCTTTTCTCAACATATTCTTGACATATACTTCATGACTGCAGAAGTATTTTCACTTAGGTACTTCTCTTCCTTCTGCCACTAATTTGAAATCAGCAGGACATAATTTCTTATTTTGTGAATAGATAACAGCACGAAGTCTACTAAATTCATTTTTCTGACAAAGGAGTTTTTCAAATTTGCATGTTAACAAGGGGAAAATACTGTACTTTTCCAATTGTAAATGTTAAAGAACTTCATAAGCCTTGATGTATTTACCTTTTTGCTACTTACTTTTTGTAAGCAATATATAATATGAATTTTAGAGAATAGTAATTCCCAGCAGCCTAGCAGTCCCATTTTGATGGGTTTGCATTGCAGAGGTATCACTTGCAAGTAACAGGAGAGAAATTTCACTTGTGAAACTGCATTCTCAGATCAGTGATGATGTATAAGAAAGAAAAGGACAGGTCTACCTTGGTTAAAAGCCCAGTTTAACTGTAGCCAGAGCTGAAACACAATGCCATCTGTTTGTTTCACTCTTCCTGTTGTTGAACTTTTTGAATTTGTCATAAATACCTGCAAAAAGCATAGGCAAAAATTAATTTAGATGATTCATTATATGGTCACACTGTTTAGCCTCTTTTTTTCCAGAGCTATAGAATTTTGCTTCTCTGTACCTGCTGCCTGGGCTTACATCCTGAGATCATAGGCATTGTGAAATTGTAAAATGGAAGTTTTTCATTAAAGGTGACTGTTTAACTGTTGTGTCATGAGCATTTAAGTAACCCAGGAATAAGATTTGTGTATTAGCTGTGCTGTGAGAAGTTCTGATAGCAAGTAAAGACTGGCTTCTTTCATCAATCCATGGAAGATAAATGTAATCCCTCTTAAAAAAATAATTATTGGCTTGACATAAAAAAGAAAAACTAAAGTAAGTATAGTTTCACAATATAAATATAGTTTCACAGTGAGGGAATTGGAATTTCTATTTATCTTCTGCTTCTGCCAATGGTTTTTGGTATCACATGGGATGAATGGCTCACCGTATAGAGAAGCTATGCATGATTGTGAGACAATGATAGAATAGAGAATAGTAAAATGGTTTGGGTTGGACAGGGCCCTAAAGATCATTTAGTTCCAACCCCACCACCATGGACCTGCACATCTTCTGCTATACCAAATTGCTCAAAGCCTCATCCAGCCTGGATAGTCTTAGTCTCACGTGTTTCTTTACCCTCATTCTTTTCACTTATTGCTCCGTTTTCCCTCTCCTTTGGGTTAGTCTTCAAGTCTTGCTTTGAAAAGTATCTCTTGTTCCTTATCCTTGTCCTCATGCTCTCCATACCCCAAGCAACACTGCCCCAGCCTCCCAGTGTGGCTTCAGCAGCACTCCCTCAGGACTGCCCACCATGCTTTCACCCACAGGAGGAAGTTCCTATGTTGAACTCATTTGTTAAGTACTGGAATGTACTTGCTGGTGAACAAAACATACCTGAGGCAAGCTGTGTTTCACTGACCTGTCTAAAATAAGTTTTCCATAAAGAGCAGAGTCATTTCTAAAGGAGTCCCATGTTCCCTATATCTCACTGATAACAGTGTCCTGGTTTTCTGGACAGAGATCCCTAGAGTGCACCAGGTAGGATGCACTGTGGCCAGCCTGGAGCTACAAAGCTGCTCTCCTGCTTGAAGCTGTCCAGCTGGCAGGAGGGTCAGCCTCAGCTTCTCTCCCTGGGGACTCTATTTTCAATCAGTTGAAAGGCTTGAGGAAAGAAAACATTTATAGAAATCTGTCCACAGATACTGTTTTGAAATGTTATTTTTTAAAAGGGGTACGTTTTCCCTCTTAAAACTCACACACATAAAAGTAAAATTGCTTATTAAAAAAATGTATTTTGGTTCTCTTTTGCCATGTGAGAGTGAATAAGTCTTGGGACTTACTACCTATATCATTCTAGAAGAAATTAAAGATTTTAATTTTCTTCCTATAAAGGATGGTTGATTTCCTACATCATAGGAATGGTGCTAATTACATGGTTTGCAGTGGGGGTGCCACTGTACCAGACATTTTGAACAGAGCCCTTTTTCAGAACTGCTGCCCATCTGATAGGTGCAAAATGAAATGAGGGAAATTATCTCTCCCCCAAGGAGTCTGTGTAGCCTCCTGACTTGGTATCTGAAAATTTCTCATTTGCCATATGTAGTTTTATAGAGGTGAATGTAAGGAATGGGAAGGGACTCAAACAGGTCTGTGTGGATTAAACCTGGTAAGCAAGACAGGACTTTGCCTAGCCAGGATTTACTGTCTTCTGTATTCTCTGTTCAGCAGAGGCCACGCAACTTCCTCACCAAGCAATTTCCATCCAGCATGGTAATTTATGTAAACTGTAACATATTATAAAACATTGCATTCTGAAAGGAAAACAATGTCTCTGTGTAAACATTATGAACAGCCAAACTTACTCTAAAGTTTGTATCTAATTTGTGGTGTGAGCTTAGCCTCTGTGAACTTCATCTCTGAATCTTGGAACTTCTTTCTTTCATGAGCTCGCTAACAAATCTTCACCACAGCATTTGTGACTCTTAACCTTGCTGTAAATAAGCAAACACAGAGCTCATCATTTTATCCCTCTGGCCTCTACTTGTTTGTTTGACCCCTCTTTTTTCATCCTTAGCAGCTTCTTCCAGATCTTATGACTTTTGTGTCATTATTCTTAATTTAGCTCATAAACTCCAATCAGGAATCTTTTTTACCTGTTGCCATGTATTAACACTGCTGTCTAAAATTAGAATAAATTGTGTTGCATAATCCAACAATAATTCTAATACTAGGGTTCTGTTATTAGCCTAAATAAAAATTCTGAGTGGTTTTTCCAAGCTTGCCACAACAGTTTAGGCTTTTTGTTTAGCAGTCGTCTTCTCTGATTTTTAGTCCTGAAGTGCAGGTCTTTTCTATGAACTTTCATAATGCTAAATTAAATATGTATATGAACTTTGTCTCCAAACCTGAAGTCAATGAGGTCGAGGAAGACATTTATTTACATAATACCCAGGAAGTAAAAGAAGAAGCAGTGCTTTCCTATAGTTGTGCTTCTGTCTGACTTGGTCCTTTCCAAAACTGATAAATCATATCTGCTCAAGTTTCGTATTGGAACTACTGATGATGGCAAATTTTTCAGTCTTTCCAGTGAAGCCTTTAGAGGTCAAAGTACATCATCACCTGAGTGTGAGGGAAGTGTGTTCTTAACCATGTATTTTGTAAAATGGTAAAATTGTGTGAAGTTTCTATAAACTGTAATTTGTGCTTGCAGTAGGAAGTTAAGGTTAAAATTACTGATTAGAGCACTTGTTTTACTAAAACTGACAAGAAGTATTTTAGATATGGTAATTTCGACAATGTTAACAGCAGAATATAATCCAGCATTTTTTTCACCTAGTTACTAGATACAGATCCTATAAATCATTTACCAGCTGTTGATAGCATAGGTGAGTTCTTTTTGATAGGAAAGTTAACTCAAATGTCATTAATATCAGAGAATTATTGGGAAGCCACTAACTTCAGATGCTGAGCATGTACCTACATCTAGGTCTATAAAAGTTTATGAGAGTTTTTTCCTCCAGTCCTGTTCTTGTAGTGTTCTTACTCAAATTTTGAATGATAGAAGGAAAAGTACACATCATTTCTGCCTTCTTAGGGCTCCTTTGTGACAGGCTGTCTGTGTTGAAACCAATTCTGTGGAGCCAGTATGATGTAGACCTGACTGAACCACCTATAAACTGGTTGGTATGGCATGTGCATAGCACAGCAGTGTAGAACTGCACTAGGCAGAAAACACATTAAATGTTCCATTACTTGGATAGCTTTACAAGTGCATGTTTCAACACAGGTCAAATCTTATAGTTCCTCTTGACCAGGCTAGCATAGAAGGTTGCAGCAGTATTCCCAGTGAAGATGGGAATCTTCTTCGATTATTGAGTTGAGCAATTCCAAGTCTAAAACTTTTGTGTGTTAAGCGTACTGGTACTGAACACAGGACTAATGTCATCCTCAGGCACTGAAGTATGGTGCAAGGAGCCAGAAAAAACTTGGGCAGACTGGTGTATCCACACAATGCAGTGAAGCATTGTGGAAGCAACGTAACTCCTCTGGAATGGCACTGACAGGAAGAAAAGCAGACCTGCCTCTTGAACATGAAGCCCCTTGGACTTCAAGCATGGAAGTGCTCTGACCCATAAGCACTGCTTCCTTTTTTGGAGACTACTTCTAGGATACACATGCCCTACTCCATCACGCACTTGCACGCCCTAGGAGAGCTTCTGTACAAAATTCCAGTGCCCTCAGTCCATGCCTTGCATTAGCTTAAAGGCATAAAAATCACAAATATAAATTTCTTGCAGATCCTTGTCAAGTATAATAGAAGAACATCTCAACAGACATTTCCCATTTCCCATAGTAAAGGAAATCGGATACAATATGAACCTCTTATCTACCTTCTGCAAAACTTCATTATAAATACTTTTTGTCATGTTGCCCTAATAGTCTTAAATAGTATTAACATTCATTCCTTGAAGTGTTTTTCAGCCTTCCAGTTGTGTAGCATTCTTTTTGAGAGAGGATGACCACGTGAGGCTGCACCCCCAGTTTAAGGAGAGCTGTGTCTCTCTGGCTCTATTTGCCCTGTCCCTTGTCTATCTGACTGCTCTGCCAATAGCTTTTTATCACTGGTCTGTCATCACGGGCTGTCATCATGGTGTCCTTGAAGTACAAGTAGCAGCCAGCTCCCTTTCCTGAAATGATTTACAAAGCTGCAGGCAGGAGTCCAGCTGTGGAAGCTGCATGGGATAGGGACCAGGGCAGTCTCCTGCCCTGCAGGACAGAGATAGCTGAGTTTCAGCTTGAACATTAGAGAGGGAAAACTCTTGTTTCTCAAAACTAGCTCAGGCAGTGGTTTCTGGAGGAAGGGGGGCTGTGGCAGCATCAGGGAGCAAAGTATGCCCTATGAAGTGCTTGAATGACTATTCTTGTGTATCTTGCCCTTGCAGAACCCATAAGGCAGGTGTGACTAGTGTAAACTTTGCCTACCAGTCAGTGCTAAAATTAATTTCTCAGCATGTTGTCCATTCACTTACTGATGCCATCCCAAATTTTCTCACATCTCTTTTCATGACTTTCACGTTACTTGAAAAATGCTGCTATCCTTTCCTTGTTTTCTCCTCTCTGCTTTCACAGTGATACTAAGCACTGGAACAGACTGCCCAGGGAAATTGTGGAGTCACCGTCCCTGAAGGCATTTAAAAGATGTGTAGATGTGGCACTTGGGCACATGGTTTAGTGGTGGGCTTGGCAGTGCTGGGTTAACAGTTGCGCTGGCTGATCTTAAAGGTCTTTTCCAACCTAAATGATTCTATGATTCATGACAGACCTCTATTGCAAAATGGCCACATACAGGAGTCAGAAACAGGGCCAGGCTACAAAAGAGGGCTTTAGAAATATTGGCCAGACATGCAGAGGTAGGGTTAAGAAAGCCAAAGCTCAGCTTGAACTAGCAAGGCCATCAAGGGCAAGACAAAGAGCTTCAGCCTCTGCATGAGCAAAAAAAGGCCAAACAAGGAGATGTGGGCTCACTGCTAAGCAGAGTTCTTGATTTCATGGCTGCAAACATGGAAATTTACTAATTGCTTCTATATCCTGAATTATAAAAACAAATCTTAACCCATTAAATCTCAATAATATACAGAGATGAAGAAGTCCTTTAGGACTGGATAGCTGTATGTTCACTTGCTGGCATTCAGCACACATGTTTTTAGCACATGACTCTTTCCTGACTGGAACTTAAATTCTTAAGGTCACACAGCTTATAGTACTAACATTTGGTTAATCCTGTTTTATTATCAAGGATAGGCAAAGTAATAGGTGTTTTTTAAAGACAACACTAGAAATGAAAGAATATAATATGTTTTCAAATTAAGTATTGCATGTCTTTGTTGCTACAGAAAAAACACTTGAAAAAACTTTTAAAAAAAAGTGACAAGTAGGAGGCTAAAAGAAAAAAGAGTCCAAATTATTACT
The DNA here is from genome assembly GCF_041296385.1 of Aphelocoma coerulescens. Taxonomy (NCBI): domain Eukaryota; kingdom Metazoa; phylum Chordata; class Aves; order Passeriformes; family Corvidae; genus Aphelocoma; species Aphelocoma coerulescens. The sequence goes on from NC_091015.1 coordinate 89,361,405, forward strand.
CAATTCTTGAAAGGTCAGCTCATCACCTGGATTTTGAGGATCAAATGAATATTTTTGATTAATACTTTGAATTGCCTGATACAAAGCTGGATTATATCAATGGACAAGCTCTCATTAGTTGTTGCAACATCTGCTGCCAAAGGAAAATTACAAAGTAAAAGTATCTTTGCTAGGGCACCATTAAGAACTGTTCTGTTGAAATGTTTTCTGATTCCCTTTTGGTATTGGGCAACATGTCATGTTTGTGGTTATGACTTCAACATAATGAAATATAAAATATCTGCATATATGGCAACAAACAGCATAATTTCTTTCTTCATAATGAAGTAGAACTGACAGTTATTGTGAGATGTATGGAAGCTTTAGTTCCTTTTAAATACAAAATAACTGTTTAATGGCACCGTGTCCCAAGGCAAGGTCAGACGTGAATTCAACAGTATTACAGGGAGTGGAAGATAGACCACTGGACCCCCAGTTCTGCATCATAAATACAGTAATCCCTTCTGGGTTGCTTAAAAAAAAGTAGGAGAGTGCTTTGACATTTATAAAGTTGATGTTAGAAGAGTTGATGATCTAAAAAAAGTTATCAGTGATTTATTGCCACAATTCTGTGAAGCGATGAATTCATAATGTGTTGGTTAATGAGAAAGACAGACTTAACCATCCTCTCATCTCCAGCCAGTGTTGCAGGAGGTTAACATCCCCCACCCTTTGATGGTTTACAGCAGCAGTTCATGCAGAATTGGGTGACTAACAGCATGGAGCAGATCCAGACTCAATGGACATGATGCTTATTTCCTTCAGCCACCGCAGCTCTTTGCCAGTACACTTCAATTATGATTTACATCATCACTGCAAGTCCTGCCTTTCATGTTTCCTGAATAAAAACAGTCATTGTTTGACACGTGTACAAAGGGCTGGAAACAAGGCCCCTAATATTATTTTTGATACTGTTCTGTTGAGAATGAGAGTAGCCTTGTTTATTCAGTAAGAGATTTGATTTTAAAAACAAGACTGGAACCTTTCTTCTGACTCACCTGTTTTGTGCTGTGTATCTCCCATCTTAAGTGTTTCCTTTGAGTTCCCTTTACAAATACCATCTGTTCTAAATAAAAAATAAGTCAGGATGCTGTGTTTATATTCAAGTTCTTGAGTGCATGTAGATACTACCATATGGTTTTATTTAATTTCTAAAAGGAAATTCCTTCAAGGTCCACCTGTGCAACAGCTGAATAGGAAACCTGCAGAGCTATTACACTTCCCAAATAAGTTACTTCCTGCCCAGATTTCTACATAGAAGTCTTCCAAACCTGCTGAGAGGGTGTGCTTTTGACCAGTTGCTGATTTTCCACTGTCTCCCAGCTTATCCACTTAAAAAACAAAAACAAAAACAAACAAGCCAAAACCAAACCCCAAAACATAAATGTTGTCATAAGTACTGGTAGATGTTCATGAAGGAGGAAGTTCTTCAGACTGGGACCTTCTTTTCATGGCATCATTGGCTAGGACAGCAGGATTGTACCTGACATCAGAGCTCCTGGACATTACTCCTATACAAATGCAGTAGTGGGCGAAGAAAACCAGTATCAAACGTATAGTTTAAACATTCCCTGAACAGTTTCTTCTGCAGATGCAGAAGAGAACTTATAAAGGGTTAGAACCAATTTATAGTAATCTCTGCACAGGAAAAGGTTTTAAGCTAACTTTATGTTTTCCCAGGTTCAGAGGCCTGGGAGCCAGATGAGCTTTTGGTGCAACTCCATGTAGCCACAGGGCTAGATGGGTGGGAATGTTTTACCTATACCACACTAATTTGTGTGTTAAAAACTGTTTCAAATCCACCAAGATGATGAAGGAAGTTGTCTCAGAACAGCTAATCTTTCTGGGTGATCCTCTAGTTACTCAGGGTAACTCCTTGCTCTGGTGCCTGCATTTATACTGAAATAAGTTACCCCTCGCAGGGTGACTGTTCTTGGAAAGAGTAGAATTGGGCAGGATATTTCCATTTCTCTCTTTGAAGCTTTTCTGTGTTAATCATTAAATATTTTGGCAAGCCCAGCCATGAGGACTGTAACTTGTGTTCGTGGAAACTGAGGTTCCTTGCTCCACAGAACATTATGAAATCCATGAGAAGTGGGCCATTCCAACAGCAGAGACAGGGAAATCTGCTTGGCGTTCACCTGTAGTCTGGTGTCTGTGTTGTGGAGCTGAATCAGAGCAAGGAGTAATTTAAACCTTAGCCTGGCTTATTTGCTATTTTAATGTATATAAGTGGGATCAGGAGTCTCCCCAAATGAAATTTCCATTGATATTAACACATTCCCACAACCTTTTCTTATTCATTGGTATTTTCTGTCAGTTTGGTCAGAGAATTCCCCATCATCTTTACTGGATGTTGACTATGGTGTGGTATAAAAATAGCCAAAGATTCACAGGACCAGCTGAGATTAAGAAGAGCTTGAGGGAATGAGATGTGCTAGTCCTGGACCTGCTGACAGGGAGAACTAGCAGAGGATCACACTGGTAGCTTTCCATCTCTTACAGTATCCCTTTCCTATAAGGTGAACTCAGCACAAGGAAACACAGGAAATACAGTAGCATAAACTTAAGAGAAGGATATGATGGTATGGAGATCAGAAAATGATAGTGTGATAACAGCTTGGTTTATGTGAAAAGTAATTGCAGGACAGCTATGTTCAGAATAATTTCACTTATGCCAACAGATAATAAAATATCTAGAAAGTCACTGCCAAAGAGAACTGATAAATAGAGAGGTTTTTCCAGAGGGAGAAGTCAGAGCTATTTTAATTGTTAATGTATTCAGAATGCATATCAGTGATGTTTATTTACATTATCAGAATATTTTGTGTGGCTCAGGATAGTTTTACATTATTAATAACACATTAAAAGAAGAGATACCTTCCTAGACATTGCTGATCTGTATCTTGACCTGCTACTGCCTTCAAATCTTGTTTGAAAAACAGACTCTGAATTTACATAAGAAAATCTTTCCTATTTTATAGAATGGGTTTGCTACTTGTTTTGTTTAATTATGTTCTAGTTTTTGAGTGAAGTTTCTGTTCACTCAGTTACTAAACTTACACGTGCAGCACTGCTGTAAATCTCTATTAGTATAAATCTCTCACGATACATCATTTTGTATTATTTTTTATCTGATGTGCATATTTGAAAATTTTACTTATCTTTTAAAAAAATATATTGTTATGACAGCTTAAATTTTGGGAGAGGGGTTCACTGAACTCACGAAACATTTGTGGTTTTTCGTTTTATTTATTGTTCATCTGTTCACTATTTACAAAAGACAATTTTTTTTTTTTTGTGAATGGCAAAATATTGGTGGGTGATGTATATACTCTCCTTCATATGGTATCACAATCCAGACACCTTTCCAAGTATTAGAAACTATAGCCATTTTACAGGTCTTACTGGAATATTAAGTCTCTCATTTCATAATCCCATTAATTAGATAATTTTAACAGGGCAGGCTGAATACCTAATCCCAATAGAATTTTTCTCTGACTAAGGCATGAGTCCAGGATGTCTGGGTTGCATGTCCCTTTTTGCCAAATTACTCAGCCTCTTTGTGTGTCACTGTTTCCTTAAAGTGGAAATAGCATATGGAGTATTTAAGCACATTTAATATTAGAAAGGGCCTTGAGATGCTTGCATAAAAGATGCCATAGAAAATTATAAACATTAGACTCCATAGGTTCTTATCCATGAGGACTTTATTTCCAAAACTGATATAAAGTTGCAGTTAACTGTGCATATGAAAGGGTTTCAGTATGTTCTAGAAACTGAAATTAAAAATTCTAAATCTTCTCGAACATATTGGCTTTAGCCAAGCTTATGCCAAATTTGGTTTTGGATTAAAAGGGTTTTGAATTAAAATTATTTTGAATTAAAGGGATTTTTTTTCCCAGATATATGGCTAGAGATGTAGAGATAAGTGAACTGATGTCAGGCACTGGGATGTCCATGTAAATTAGCCCAGACAAAGAGCCCCAGGGATGAGCTCACACAGTTTCCCACAGCTCAGAGTACATTCTTGCAGTGTGCACAGGCAGGTATTTGGTGAGCTGCTCACAGAGGTGATCTCGCTGGGTCACCACTGACATTTAATTCCTGTTATTGCCAGTGGGGCTTTTGGAAATGGGGATGAGTGCTGGCTCTTTCAGTTCCTGCCTTCAAGCCATTGTGTTACACTTAATTTAAAATCCTAGCTGATTTTAGGGGGGATTAGTATCAAAGCTGTTCTGAAAAATGCTGAGATATGTACATCATACCACTGAAAATCACCTTATTTTTACAAGCAGTACTCCAGTATGTTAGTTGTAAACCAATAAAAGTGCCTTATATTACCATTAAGCTTTAATTTAAATTTGGACAATTCTTTAGGGAATAGAAGAGGTATGAAAACAACAATAAGAACTGTAACACCAAGGATAATGGAGACTAAAAAAGGTTGATGACTTCAACTGCTGACCTAGAGAAGAAGCTCAGATCAAGAAACTGAAAGAGCAGGGGAGATGGAAGCCCTATCAAAACCATTTATCAAAATACATTAATGATATAATGCATAAAATATCTAAATTATTGCTACAGTTTTATTTCCCCACGGGCCAAATCCCATTGCTGTTTTCACAATAAAGAAAGAAAAAAAATGTGGTTTTACCTGAATGGGAATAGTAGGATTACTGCATTCTCATGGGGAAATTAGAAGAATGCAGAAACACAAATGCTGGTTATGCATATGGATGTAAATTTGATGGTGAGTATAACTCACTTTCCCATGTTCTTCTTTGCCATTTGGTATCTGGTGAATATTATTCAAGCCCTTATAGCCCTAGAAAAATGTGGGCAGAATTATTAATTGTCAGGAAATAATTTCTCATGGTTTTGAATTGATCTATTTCCAAGCTGGTCAAATCCAAAGTTGGTACCTAATATAAATGTAGATTATCCCCCCCAAACCATCTTTTTTTTCTAGTCTTTTTTATTAACATTATGCACTATAAATAATTCAGACCATTTGCAAGAACATGAAGTGAATTTTGACCTCCCAAGAGTCAATTTAAATTTGCTCCTGGCATGAATAAGAAAACAATTAAATTAATAGCAAGAAAATCACATTCCCTAACTTCAAGTGGGATCTGGACTTTATTATCCCACACAGCAGATGAGCTGCCTTAACCACCAAACTGTTCATTCTTCTGGCATGTCTTCCTCATTTCCAACAATACTTTATTCTGGACTGAAAATACAATTAAATACCTTACACTTTTTCCTTTAGTGAATATTTTAGAAAAAACAATTTGTCCAAACACAATTTTTAAAGCCTCTTGCACGTTTCTAATCTGCTGAATAGAACTATTGAAGTGAATCTCTATTTTAAACCTTTTGGTTGCAACATGCCTGGCTTATGCCCTTGTCCCAAATGCGCGTTTCCTTTCACATTCACTGCTGCTCACCAGTGCCTGGGAGAAAAGCTGGGGGCGTGGAGTAAAAGATGCACAACTTCCCCCGACTTCATTCTGCTCCTGGACGTGGATTGAGTCAGCTGCATCCAACTATCTGCATCTTCCTGAGCAGACCTCAGAAGTAGGGTAGCTGAGGTTTTGGGTGACTTTGGGTACAATCTGATGGTTGCTTGATTTTTTGTGTTTAATGCCAGTTCTCTAGCACTTCTTTGCACTTCGCAAGAAGTGCCAGAAGTACCAGCAGGGGAGCCAAGCCTGAGGAGAAAAGGTGAGCATCTGCAACAGCCCCACTCCTGACACTGTAGGGCAGGAGAAACACTACAAGCAGTGCCAGACCCACCCTGGGGAAACTTGACCAGAGGCTTTTTCCACTCCCTTCCCATCTATGAGCCCCTCATATCATCCCCTCAAGTCAACCCATAGCATAATAGCAAAGGAGAAAAAGTAAAAGCAGAGAGTTGAGAAAGACCTCCATCCTCCCTGTGTTACTGGAAAACTTAGAAACCAACACAGCAAAACCAACACTGCAGCCCCTGTTCCATTGTTTTTATTACATGGATAGAATATCTTTGGACTGGACTGATGTTTTCAGCTGATTTTAAACTCCACACAGAAATTCTTATTTCAAAGCAGCAAGATTTTATGTGCCCTTGGGTACAAAAGCCTTTGGCTCCTGTTGAAATGGAAGAAAAACTAGGAAATAGGGATTGTCATAAATACTTCTCAAATTCTGATTAATAACCTGATTTTCATTTTGAGGCCAGCATGCTACATTTTAAGGAGATCTGTTGCAAGGGATAAGAGACACCAGAAGAAACAAGAGGGATTATTAACAGATGCCCGTGATCTGCTTGCCTTGTTCTTCAGAGGAATTTTCCAGGTGTTGCAGTAGCTGCACATCAGCTTGCAAGGTTCTTAAATTAATTTCATGCTGATTTATTACTACTTCATCTTTTCATGTTTGCTTATTACTGTTGTTTGTGTACTTTTATATTTTCTTTCTACAGAGGATACCCTAGACTCATTTTTCAAATGCAATCCTTTTGCTTGCTTCAACAGTAACAGATCACTTGCCTTTTGAGATAAACACTAATTTCTGCTTTAGAACTTTGGTCCATCTATAACTGAAAAATAGTGAATCTGACACTAGAGCCCTTGTATTCACAAATAAATAATAGGGTGTTTTATTACTCAGCCAGTATCCAGTAAATGCTGCAATTTAAGCAATATGGGTAGTCTGTTTTTAACTCTACTATCTCTACTTCTGTAATTTCATGTGGAAGTATTTATAGTGGATAAATTAATAGCCAATTGGATCTCTCCTACTTAATATTTCATAAATTTTAATGCAGATATTTCTCAATTGTTCTAGAAGCTCTTCTTAGTCTGATTACTAGCTCCACTAGCTAGACAGAAGAGGATTATTATTTATGGTTTTAGTACAGGGGGAAACCCCAGTTGCCAATCTCCTCAACACAAAATCCTAGCATAGCTAATCCAGTGGGGGTGGGGATAACAATCTTACTGCATTTCCAGCTGGGATATCTCTATAAAATTGCAAAATCAGCAACTGTGTTTGTTATAAACAGCCACTATATAAACAGTGTAACAGTTACTGTTCCTCGTTTGCCTTCACATTTGTGAGAGTTCCAGGGAAAGCTTTGCCCAAAAGGGACTTTATGAGAAATTTGATCTTTCAAAATGTTTTATATTGAAAAATATTTTACGGTGTATTGAAAAATAATTTTTTAATATAATGATATTTTTTCCCACTTATGTAAACAAACATTTGTTTGAAAAATAAATTTGATGGCTAGGAAACCTTGAGAAACAGAGCTTGGTAGTGCTCCAAATTGAACTTCTAGCAACATATCTGCTTTTAGAGGTACTGAAGAATTAGATAAACTCTCACCAATATCCTAGAAGTATCATTTCTATGCAAGATGGACTTTTCATGCAGTTTTTTGTACTTCCTTTCCCTTAGTTTTCCCCACTTGTCATACAAGAGAAAACAGAATACATAGAAACTACAGGGGTTTTGTCTGAGCTGAAAGATCCACACATTTCCATGTGGGCTTTACTACTGGTTTTTTGTTATTTTTCCAGCACAGACCATCTAGATATCTTAAACTTGGTGGTTGCTGGTGCTGCTCTAAACATCTGGCAGAGAACTCTGCCGAAGGAGAATTGTTACCGTGTGATGACAAAATTAAAGACTGCACAAATGGAGAAAATTAAGGTTGCCGGGGTTACCTTAAGGCATTTCCTGTCTGCTCCGTGCTTCACCGTGCAGGATCATTGTTTGCTCATTTTGATATGGCATCTGTATGTAAGTAAGCTCCAGGACTTTAAAATTGCAAACAGAACTATGTCCTAAAGTGAAAGGTCCCAAAGATAATTCTCCTGCTCTTTTTCCATGCAACAGTTCCCCAGCTGTTCTCAGCACGGGTGAGGGGCCGGTGCTGCAGAAAACAGCTGCCTGGGGAAACTTGCTCTGTTAAGAAGATTGAAAAAAGGATTAGGGCCTGTTGGTGAAGGAAGTTGCTTTTCTCTGCCTTTCATTGTTTAGGATGAGCTGAAGGAATAGAGGATCTGCTAAAATGTTAGGTCTTATGCTTTTGTCAGAGATACCTTTTCATATAAGGCAATCTTTCCTTTGAGGATCCAGCTATGAAAATGAATGCAGGGACACGGCATTGAAGGCCTAATCCTTCCACAAGTTTACAAAGTCCCACGGGAGTCAAGTGTGCCTGGAAGTGGGCCAGTAGACCTTTTTAGTGAGTTGCCCAAGGTCAAGAGGAAAATCACTGACAAACTCACATGCAGAATTCAGGTGTACATATCCCACATCAGGTAGGCATGTTTCATTTTACTGATGTGGATACACTATTAGGGTTAGGCAGTTCAAAAAGCACAGCAGGTCTCTGATCTTGATAAAAATGGATGCATTATGCTCAATTAGGCATGTTGTAAATTATATTAGAACAATGTATAACATTGAACACAGGCATAAAACCCTGCAGTTTCATAGAAAACTGAAGATTTTAACTGCACACAATTAACAACTTAAATACCTTTCAATACAAATTTTTATCATGACCTGAAGATCACTTTCGCTATTCATGTATATTTTTAAACATCTTTACAATGTTTGAAGTCAGTAAGTGAGAAGAAGGCTTAAAGATTATTTTCCCAACGTGCACATTTTAAAATGTTACCATAATTTGCATTTAGCAGAGTGTCCTGGCACACTGGCCACTCAAATGGATTTTGTCTTGTCTGTGCCAGTGCATGATCCTTTTTTATAGATGCAGTTTGCACATTTTTTTCTCAATTTCTTTCTCTTGAAGAAATAGGATTAGTATTGTATTAGTACTAAAGAAAAAACAAAGTCCCTTTAACAACAACCATTTTGGTAGAAGCTGTATTACTGCATTATCTGATTTGATTTTAGGTGGTTTCTTTAATAATGAGTTAGTCTAGGTTTTGTATATCAGACATCAACAACATCCTTTTAAAGAATCTGAATCTTCAAAATCTCTGAATCTTAAAAAAAACCCAACATTTTTCCTTGTTGCAAATGCTCAACAAAAATTGGACCATGATTCATTTTTACATTTTCTATTGACATAAATGGTATTGTTCATGTGTTTACCACCAAATCTGAAAAATCAAAGATTAAAAATTGATATGGCTTTTTTGGTATTGATTTATTCTCCCCTGACCAATTACACTTCAAAGGAACTAATACACTGAAATTAGGTTGTACTCTCCTGCCAGTTTATGTTCTTTCTCCTAAGAAATCATCTGCAGATAAGGTGGTGGTGAAAAGGTGCTCTGTCAGTATGGGGAAATTATCTGAGCTTTGTTAATCCACTTTGACCAAGGCGCTACATCCAACAAGCCATTTGTTTTATGGATGTTTATAGTCTCAATAAGTGTTTACTATGAAAGGTTAAAATCAGGTCGATCTAGCCTCCATTTTAAAATGGAAGCCTGCAGGTTTTTTAAATACTTTTCCACATCAGACTTCAAAATGGGGTCCCAGATCTTCTGGTCTGCAGAGACTTTCCCCACTGCCTAATTACTGCTAATGACACCAAAACATAGCAGTGCCATGAGCATTATTTCACTCTGAAATCCTGGACTTGCAAGCACAGACTTTGATGATGTGCAGTGTCCCTGCACTAATTGCAAGTGAATTTCAAGAACAATTTTAATTCGGTCCTTGGCTATGATCATACACAGCTGTCATATTTCTGCACCTGTACAATCTGCTTTCTAGTGCCAAATTCTGCAAGTCCTGGCTTTTTGCAGCTCTGAATTCCGGGTTTTATTTGCTAGCTATTAGGCTTCTTTAACCCTTGCTAGCTGTTAGATGTACTTAACCTTTTCAATATCACCTGATCTGCAATGTTTCCAGAAAGCTACAACACCTTAAACTGTGAGCACTGGAGAAGACAAGGTAAGGTGTAGCTCTTCGAGGTGTAAATTATGTAAACCATATCTTTTTATCTTTTAACATTTCAATAAAGCGTGGGCAGGTGTTAGGTGACATGACTGAGTCCCAGTGACAAGGGCTTGGTGGTGCACTGTGCTTTGAAACCATTTGGTGGCTGGCAGTGTGTGTCCTGGAGCCCTGGTGACTCGCTGGCCCTTGGCTGCACCTACCAGTGGACTGGCTGGGGACATGGAAGAGGTTCTTCCTCTGGTTTCCAGGTCCCCTGACTCTACATAAATAAAAAAGGTAGTACATGAAATATCTTTTTCTTTCACTGTTAGAACTGGAATGAACCACATGTCTGTGTTTGTCAAACACAAGCGACTGAGTCGTGCACAGACTGGATGTGAATGTCACAGCCATAACGCAGGTGAACCTGCCAGACTGATACATCCTCACAGAGGTAAAATTCCCTTCTGTACTGTGCCACACATTACAAACTGGGCAGGAAAATGCAAATTGGATCATCAAAAGACCTGCATTTAAGAATGACTTGGCTTGCCTGCTCCTTTAAAGAAGGTGGAAATCCTTACACCCTGGGATGTGCTGACCAAGGTGGGACAGACTGACAGTGTGTTCCAGGCATCTATGTCAATATAAGTACGAGGACAGGGGTTATACCACACCCCAGGTACACCATTTCTCCACCAGGAGGGTAGCATAGACACTTTCACTGATGGATTAAGCTCATTCACTGGCCTGTAGACTTGTGTGCATCATGAATTGTCCCATATTTGCTTCTGCTGACTTTTCTGCAGAGGGCAATCCAGTGTTAATGCAAAGTAGAATAGACAGAGATTAGGACTCATGAGCCTTAAAATTGCAGCTGAGACAATGACTGTAGCTGCCACACAAAGCAACATGGCAATGGATATGAGGAGTCACAAAAACGAGGGAATAATGAAGCAGGAGGAGTTGAGAGAATGGAATCTAGGCAAGGAGGTGTATATGCATCAGTATCTCCTCACTTAGAGTTTGTATGTAAAAATGCAAATAAGATGAAGTTACAGATCTGTATTTCCATTGGAATTTTAGTGAATCAGGCTTCTCTCCTTGGTTTATGACATTACCTGAAGCTTTTGATAGAACTGCAACCTGATAATTCACAGCTGGTTGTAATTCATGCGTTATATAAATCTGTCAAGGGCTTTCAATGATACCACAAATGATGATACCATAAATTTAAAATGTAAGGTAAAAATCTTTATATTGCTTATAATTGGACAAGGTACTGGCATCCATTAATTTTAATAATAGATGAGGAACATGAAAATTTGTATTTAGATGTAAGATGCACATATAAACATCCACGCCCAGTGTATTCCTTTGATGGTGAGTACCTTTTACAAAGATCATTTGTGCTAGAAAAGACAATCTTCAACTTCTTTTTCAGATCTGTATCTGTTCATTTCATTGCACATATTGTTGCTCTTCGTCTGTGCACCATGAGATTCTAAACCATGACATATGTATTCCAGCAAACTAGAAAATTTATATACAACAAACATAAAGCTAGCTGTCATCTAGCAATAAGGAAAAGCAGTAAATATCTGACCTGGGAATGGGTCAGTGGGTATTTCATTGTCCTCGAGACAGATCAATAATAGCTTGTTTGCTGTATCTCTTGTCATCATCCCTGGAGTCGATGGTGTGCTTTATTGACCTTAATAACTACTATAATAAATCCAGTAGAAATGAAAAAACTCTTCTCTGTAATGAAAATCTGATAGCTTATCTGTCAAGCTGTCCTATGCAAAGAGCTATGTCCATTCTGCCCCATCCCCCAGGACATTGCCATTAGATATGTAGCAAGATTATGAACTACCATGGAATTTTACATGAGGTTCATCTTGCAACTTCTCTATACAATGGTATTTCTCCCAATCTCAGTTTTATCTTTGATACATTGAATCCTGTTTCTTTCTGTCTTTTATTCTTATGACTGTTTTAAATGAAGGGATTTATCATCCAGGAAAAGGAGGGTAAGTGAAAGAAAACTAGGCCCATAATGTACATCATCACCTTTCTGTTTAAGTTAAAATAGATTATTAAAAAAGTTGTATTCAGAGACCAAATCCCCCACTCTCATTGCATAACTTTCAGCCCAGGAAGCAGCTCTGAAGTGCAGATTTTCCATCACTGCATAACTAAAGTTCTTAAAACTATTGATTTTGAAAGATCTTTTATAACATAGTTTACCTTCAGACTTATTCAGTCTCCAAGCCATTAGGTATAAGTGTGGTGGTACCAGTTTTGAGATGTGAATGTTTAAGGGCTGTTTCAGAATTTCTGTATTGGCAGTATTTTCTTCATTTAGCTCTAGTTCTGCAGAAACAGAAGCTTTGCTGGTTTTATGTAAAGTCTTTACCTGCAGACTTTAGAGATCTGATGGTGTTCGACTGTCACTAATTGGATGACCTACTCATGCCTGCAGATCTCGCTCTAATTGCCATCCCTGTGGACTGTGATGTTCCTGACCAAGCATAGCTTTAGCACAGCTAAAGAGATACCAGCTGTTTCAAAAGCTACCTATGTGCTTATGTGCTGCTATCAGGAATATTCAGTACTGGTGCTGACCCTTCGTGGCAGGCTTCCAGGCAGAATCAGGACATATTTAGAAGCTGAATTGCACCTGGTTAAGTGAAAAAGATTCATAAATACTTTTATTTTGAAAGATTTCAAAAGCTGAAAACTGCCAGCAGTTAAGAAAACGTTTGCTGATTTTTAATTGTCCACTGCAAAGCATCCAAGTTTGAGTGAGGGCAATTAGACATAATGTGCCCTTTTTGGCTGCTGTTTTGCCATGGTGAGCATAAAGACCAACCACAAAGGATGTCATGAGATTACTGTACCGGGAGCACTGATGCCGTTCTGTCAGCATTTCAAATTTTGCTTGTGAGAAACATATAGATAAGTCTAAAGCTGAGGTCAAAGCAATTTGACAATAAACTTCTACAAAATGAAGACAATATTCTCTTTGTTGGCCTGTTTCTCAAGATGGGAATGCTTCAGTCTCCATTCTGTTTCCTGCTGGCATTATTTTTTGGAATCTCAATTGTGCCTTTGTGAATTTTTTAGGAATAGTGTAAGACGGGAAGAAGAAAATCTCATGAATGGATCTGATGTCTTTTGGACAAAAGATGCTGGGGGAGGACTACAGAGCAAGAAGTGGTCACTGTGAGTGTCCTGATCATGCCACCCATTTTATAGTCTGGGTAATTTAAGGTCACTCAGAAAAAAAATCTCCCACTCCCCCAATACTAAAAAGAAACCCATTTTGACTGACAGCTTTAAAGCAGTAGAGATATCTTAATTAGAAAATACTCTTGATCTGTATGAACTGGGAAGCCTCACATCAAATTTGTGCTCTTACAGACCGACCCAATCCCTTGCTGTGCCAACACTGCATCATGCTTTGCAGTGGCACTGCACTGCCACATGGCACAGGTGAGGGGCAGCTCTCAGAGCTCAGACAAGTGCAGAAGAACACCAGAATACCCACAGGACCCCAGGATGTAGCACAGAGCCTTCCTCTTCAAGGGTTACACTCTGCAGCACAGAGGTCTGGCATGGCTTAGCCACAGGTGGAACACTTACAGATTTGCCCTGTCCATGCAGCAGCATGTGCCAACTGCAGCTGCAGATTGAGGCCTGAGCAGCATTTACTCAACTGAAACTGGAGCTACCTTCTCACTGCATCACTGTTCAGAATGTAGTCCAACCACTTGAATGTTATTTGTCAGTAAATCCCAGCACATTTCCAATAGACCATGGGAGTAACTTGCAATTAGATAAAAATAACATTGGGTGTATTTCATAAGCATTGTTATCGACTGTAAATGTTTAAAACATGAAGGATTTTAAAATTAGCATTTAAAATAGCTCACACATCACTTCAGGTTCCCAGGTTTTGTTGCTGAACAGTATTTGTGTGTTTTAAGGACCACCTTACAAAGAGTACTGTCCCTTGGTGCAGTTCAGTGATGACTGAAGCACAAGCTTGTCTTCACACAGCTGAGACACCGTGGCAAACCTGACATGTAGTTTGAAGGGAGTCTGTGAACTGCTGACTGCTGCCACTTATGCACAGGACTCCCTGCCTTAGCCAGAGCTCCAGGCAGTTCCAAAAGCCCACTCACATGGCAATAATTTGGAAACAAAAGGTACCTAGTAGCAACAGAAACAAACAGGCAGAGGTGAATAGTGAGGAATGAGAACAAAACCCTAGGAGGGCTTCAGCAGGTTCCTAGCTTTGTGAGCATCCTGAAGGCATCTTTTCACTGCATGCATAACTAACTTGCTCAGCAGAACCCTGCCCAGATTTTTCAAACTGTGTTAGCACTTTACATCTAAGTACGGAAATCTTGTTGATTTTAAAGTTTCCTCAGCTTGGGCGCTTCTAAAAAACATAGACTACTAAAAATAATTAACTGTAAAATCATAAATACATTTTCTGTAGGAATAGTTATGGATTGCTATCTTGCTGACTTGTTAGGTCAAGTGTTGGGAAAACATACAATGACAATTCTGCAATTCTGACTGAAATACACTGACAATGAGAATCCTTTATCATCTTACCACTGGGAAGGTCCATTTCTTACATGCCATGTGTTTAGTGAAGCATGACAGCAAAATAGCTGCTCCCTTCAACAGTGGCAGCACCAGAGAGTAGAGGCATTACAATGATTATGACTGCTAGAAGGTCCTGGTAAACAGCTAGTACAGTGGGAGAAGAAGGTGACTTTCTGTATGATGTTTGAATTATTTCTCTCTTTTCCCTAAAAGCAGATGCTTTTCACAGCAGTAATCCTGACACTTGAGTAATAGGAACAGTTGAATTTCTAATCAGGCTAAAACACCCAAGTATAAACACAGTGCTGAGTCAGAGATGTGCAGCCCTTTAATCTATCTCTTCCTGGGAGCAACAGAAAAACAACTGGAAGTGTGTTAGAGTTGTGCAAAGAGAAGGCACGGGAATTTCCATCAGAGAGAGGCTCTGAAGGCAGACTAAATAGATGAGAAGAAATCACCCTGGCTGGGTCCTTAGGTCTCTTCCTCAGACTACAGTTGTGGTCTGTCTGTGTCCATAGCTGGCAAAGCCCTCCTTGCCAGGACATGGTGAATGGATGACTTGCAAAACCAAGCCCTGTTCTGACTGAGTGAGAAAAGAATGGTATTCAAAGGCTGATGAAATCCTGATTGTTCCCTGTTAGAAAACCTCACCAGTAGCTGGGTAACCTCACAAGAAGATAACTTGTTCCCTTTTAGAGAGCCTTACTTGAGTGCTTTGCTGCCTGTATTTCTTGATATTGAAGCACATGACAATTGTATCTGGAAGCTTCCTTACAATAAGAAAAGGGAAGAGCTTCCATAGTTTTAGGATGAGTGGCTCAGGATGGGTCCCAAGCCACAAGCACTTCCGTCATCCAGTGAGTCAGTATCCTCTGAGGATGACATTAATAAAAAGCAAAACATACAACCCTAATTTAGCACACATTTTGTTCTTAATAAAACTCATCTCCATCTTTTGATGTTTATCTTTTAATGCTGACTTTTTCCCTGAGAAGGAATTCACCTATTTTTCTGAAGATAAGGGGAAATCTTCTCCCAATGCTTCTAGGCAAAAGTTGATTCACTAAATGCACCTACAAAGTTGATCTACCTGTCTCTTTCAACTAGTAAAGCTTATTCAGGTCAGTCAGTAGCAAAGGATGCCCTGAATTCAACCAGGGATTTTTATTTTTAGTCAGGACAAAATATTCTTCAGATTTGTTGCCACCAAGAAATTTGGTCTAGGTCAGAATTTAAAGATTCTCTCTCCAGCCTAGACAGAGACCTGCTGCCAGATTAGTCTTCAGTAGATGAACATTGGCTGCATAGTTTTACCTGTGCACACAGCAAGGGCGTGATTTCCTGCAGTTTTTACACTGACAACTGTGACTGGGAGGAATGGCACTATTCTGCTCACCCTCCAGATGATTTCTCTCCATCTGACTTGATTCTGCTGGGATTGTCCCACAAATACATCGGTCTTGGCTTCCTCCCTGAAGAGATTTACACTTGCTTTTGAAGTCTTTAAACTTGAAGGCGAATTTGTGCTAGATGCAGAAGGGATTAGCTGTGTTGCAGGGCTCCTAAAAGGGTTTAGAATGCTTTTGAGCAAAAAAAAAAACTCTAGCAAAGATTCAGTAGTTTTCCAATGGAAAAAATTGCCAGCATAACTGAAGGGCAGATCCCACACACACCACACTGTTGTACTCAAACTTCTGCCCACAAATACAAAAAGAAAAAATATTTCCAGTTGTGGAATTCTGAACCAGTTGGGGGGGAGGGGTAGGGGGAAGAAAAGGGTTCATTGGTCAATATATTCCACTGTATCTTATTTGCAGCAACTGGGCAGAAAAGGCAAAAGGGAATCAAGTTCTGGTAGTGTACACACACAGGTGTTTTCTGTCTCAAGAAAGAATTTGCAAAGATTCAAATGCAAGTTATTTCCCAGTTTCCGGTTGAAAGCCCATTGGAATTAGAAGGCTTGCTACTGTCAGTTTGTTGAAAAATACCATGTCTGCTACCATGTTTGTTACTCAAATGTTAACAACGGTATTTATGGAATTGTTTTCTACTTCATTTTCTGTTTACAGCTTGCTGCTGCATCCTGTGCAAATCCTGTAATTCACTGACTAAGAAAAGAATGAGCATTGCTACAGTTTTATGGGTGTTAGGGGACTGGTATACGGTAAAACAGTTGGGATAAGAATCAAGGGAAACAGAAGATGAAGTCTCATATATCCTTTAACAAGCCTGGTACTAAACATCACTACCATGTCTTTCCAGTCCACTAATTGTCATATGTGGCAAGTAAACAGAAACACCAAGTACTGCTACAGGCAGACTGCATGCCAAAAACGTAGCTAGTACCGGGCTTGCTCACCCCCAACTTCCTCTAACATCTCATGCTGGAGTGCTTAGTGCCTGTGTACACAAAACAAAGGTTTTCCTATTTCTAAATAGGGACCTAAACTACCTCAGCAGCCTTTGATTCTATTCTTGGACAACAAACTGATGTAAGCCAGGAACTTTGCTTTTGCTTATAACAAAGAAATGGCATGTTTATTCACTTGAAAGCGTTCAGTAAATAGGCAAAGCTATATAGTTATAGTTTGACTGAGACCTAAACACATCCTAAAATTATGCACAATAATATACTAAAGCAAAACAAGTGTATTTGGGCAACAATTTAAGCTACCAAAATTGAACTTACCACATTAGAGCAATACCAGAGAAGGTTTTGAGGTAATTTCAGACAAGATTCATTAAGCTGTAAATGTGATTATGAAAAGATACAATCATCACATTTCATTTTTGTATTACTAAATACTGTTTTTAACAAACTTCTAAAGAACATTCTCCTCTATAATGTGTAGGTTCTCAGTATTCTGAGTGTCTCTCTAAGACTGCGTGGTTGTCATTTAAGCCCTCACAGACTTTGTGGGAAACTCTGTCTCCTTTGAAATGAATATTTAGCTCTCCTGTGCTACGATGGGATTTCTTGATTTCAAACACAGGAAGGAATCTAGGGGCAAAGGGGAAGAATATTTCTTACCATAGCAGATGCAGGGAAAGAAACTTCTAACAGAAGAGCACTGACAGAAAGTATCAGTTATCCCTCAGGCTGATAAAGCCATAAATATGCAAAACAGATAAGCTTTCTCTGAAGCACAAGAGACTGCGAAGGTCGTTCCTCCTGGCTCTTTGAAGCTGTGACCTGGTCCGAGAAACAAATGCTAGCAGCAATGCAAAGCACCCTTGTTCTTGTAGTTCTCCACTTTGCAACAATATTTCTTTGCAAGGTATTTATATGAACCTGCTCAGGTAATTGATCAGAACCAAAACTTTTTTCTGGAAAGTTTTTGTTTTAAGAAAACAGACACAAAACCAGAACTCAAACCAAAAGAAAAGTTTGGATCAGTTGTTCCATCCCCCATTTGCTGCACTGACACATAGAGATAAAACAGCTATGCTACACAAGCAAGGAGTGCAGGAAAATATGAGCACATCTGTAGAGTGAAATACCACGCTGGGGGCCCATTGCCCATCCTAGGTGCACTTCAGAGGCTGCACTTCAGACAAGCACTAATCTGGTCCTCTGTCCTGATCCTTATTTACCAAGATTGTTTCCAAAGCATATCTTTTAGCTTGATTTTCCACAGAGGGCATGCAGTTTGCATACTCTGGGACTGCTCCCCAACACGAATCCAAGCATGAGAAGTGGGAGATACCTGGAAAATAATTTGTAAGGTGCCAAGCTACAGCACTGAGGTAGGCTTACCCTTCACACGCCACAGCTGAGGAAACAATAAATGGTGGGGAGAGAGCATGGGCATGGTTTAAACTGGCCTGACACCACAAGTGGGAAGGCAGCCTTTGATTTATATTTGCTGGCTGAACAGTGGCAATTGCTTAAGGTATGACTGGCCCTTACTGGGCTTTGATGCCCTTTTACTGAAAATTTTTCCTTCCACAGCATTGCCAGTGGTAAGGAAAGTGTGGGTGTTGCTTGTTTGCCTCAGCAGAACGAGGATGACCTAGTTTAAACTGCTAGGGGAAGTGTTTTGAACTAACCTGGCTTACACGGCACTGAAGCAGCGAAAGGTGCCCTCGTGGGCTCCCCTCTGGGCCCTGCTCCGTGGGTGGTGACCTTCTGAGAGATGCTGAGAGGTCTGCACAGGTCTGACTACCTGATAAATGAACATGCCATAAACTGTGACTTCAGGGTGTGCAACTACAAGTTGCCTTCATACACGTGTCTTCATACAGGCTTCCTGGGTGAAGGCAAGGAAAATGTGTTCACAATCTGATTGAGAAGAAGATGAGAAAAGCTTTCATTTATTTTTATGTTTTTTCTTATGTTTTACTACTGTCTTTATCCCTCAACTGATTCTAAGCTTTTTGATAGCTTTTGTCTGTCATTTCACTGTTTTTCTTCCAGTGGGTCTCTTCATGTGATAAACCAATGCTCTTGTACCGTACAACTCTCTCTTTGTTGGCAACTTCTGTAAAAACTATACTCCAAGCTGATAAACAGAATTGAAATAAATAGGTTGCAAGTAAGATTATAAGAGAAGACTAGCTGGATTAAAAGATGCTGGTGACAACTAAGTGCAGCAGCAATCTTAAATGAAATGAAGGGTCAATGAAGCTCAGACCACCAGGATGTGACAGAAGCTGCACAGGGGATAGGCTGCCACCATGAGCAGTGGTGCTGCCTGAGGGACCCAGAAGGAAGCAGGTCACTTCGTGATACGAAGGATGGAGGGAAGAGGCAGACAAAGGGTTGTAAGCAATGAGGAGAAAGGCTCTGCTAAGGGGCTGAGTAGAATTCAGGAAACAGGTAAAAACATGGAGAGTTAGACAGCTGTCTGTCTTCCTATGTGTGCTGCCAGATGTTGAATGAGGAGGTGGCTCTGTGTCATTGGGGAAAAAAGTCTGGACTCTGTGAAATCATATGTTGAAATCTCGTTATAGAGAACATCTTCTTATGTGGAAAATAAAACTTAGAATGTCCCAGGGGGAGGTTCTGGTCAGAAACTGAGTACAAAAGCACAAACTTGATGGCCTTCGCCAGACACCAAGCTGGCAGTGAAAAATGCGCTGTCGTGTGACAATCCGCTCCATGGTAAGAGTTTTGGATCTGTATATCCCAAACAAGAAATAGGCATCCTTCAAAACTGGTGTGGTAGAAAATTGTGGTCTTTGCCAGCAGTCTGCCTGTACACTGTCACCCATTACAGAAACATTTGTCAACGCCCAACATCTTGTCTACCAAAAGTTAGTTAGCTAAAACCTGACAGGAGCTCACAAGTGCAATAGCAGTCTCACGGTGGGGGTAAAACTCCCCTTTTGGAGTAAGTTTAAAGAAACATAAATTCTCATCAGAAATGTAGACCATAAGCAAGCCCACTCTAAAAATGATGTGTGCTGTCAACAAAGACACCAAGGGGAAAAGTCTGAGAGCAGAATTTACAGATAACACTGGATGAAACGAGGCCTTGAGCCGTGAACAAAGAAACACACTGCCTCATTTTGGTGAGTAGAGAATGTTAATTTAGGCTCCTTTTAATCAATAAGATTGAATTAACTGAATATATCATTTAATTCTCTGACTGAAATCAATCCACATGCCTTACAGAAAGGATTACAGAAAGCACTGTGGGTAAGGCAGACAACCTACCTCAGTGCCATCAGCAGGGAAAAGAAAACTCCTCCAGACGGTGAAAAAAACTTTTGTGCAATAAACCTGTCAGACATGCAAAAGCTAAAATCACTCAGTTCCATGATACCACTGTGGAAAAATGGCAACTAAAAATAAGATAAGCTAAGAAGGAGCAAAGCATCAGCCTTTCCAAAAAATCATTGAGTATAATGCTTTTAGCATAAAGTTGCCCACCACAGATCTTGTGGTAAGGTTGGGGCAACAGAACAAGTTTTTCTAATTGAAAAGATAGCAGGATTTGTGAAATGCATAGAAACATGACCAGGGACAATCAGACGCAGTGAAGACAAGGACTTGCTACCACCCAACTTGTTTGGTTTCAAACACATTTACTGTTAAAACCCTGAGGGCACTACCAGTCCTGAGCATCTCTGCCCACTCCCAAGGGCTCCCCCTACTTCCCCATGGGCTTGTGCCTTTGGCTGGGGTGGTGGGATGGACCCTGGATGCCAGGCTCTGCCATCACCCACCCAGGATGCCCCCAACACTCCCAGCCCTCGTGTTGCCCTGACAGTTTTGGTAGATGAAAATTGGGAGAAAAATTACTTTTAAAAAGGGGCATCTAGAATTTGACCGAGTGTGCTCAAAGTCCTGAATGAGTTAATGGTTTGTTGGGATGCAATCATGTCTACGAACTTTGTAATATAGGCAATAAATCTTTTAAAAAGGCCCTACAAATCTGGTCTGTGGAAATTCCCTGTGAAGAAACACAGCTCAGGTGAAGCATATGATTTATAGATAAATGGGCTTTAGTCAGTAAGTTGGTTTTGCCTCCAGAGCAGAAATGGAAATCTGCATGCAATGGGATAGAGTTGTTGACAGAAACAGGAGTAATTTAAATCTGTTTTAAGAGTCCAGAGTTTTACAAAAGTTCCAGCTGCTCAGAATACTTTGGGATCTAAGAAAGGAAGAGATGTCTGTTTTAGTCAGACATTTTGGTCAGATAGGGACTTTAGCAACTACTGGGGGAGGGAAGAAAGGTCAGAAAAAGTGGGTGAAGACGAGTCCTGGCCCATGTAATGCAGCGAATATAGCTGAGGGATACTAAAATAGCCTCAGACCAGCTGAGAGCAAAGGCAACCTAGCAAATGCCAAAGCTGTGCTGCATGGAGTGAAAGAGGCTGGGGGAAAGGGGCCCAAGGACCAGCCACCTCACCACCGACCACCCACATGAAGGGGTAAGATCTTCACAGCCTGTGAGTTGTCTCATCAGAGAGGTGGAACCGAGCTTTTGGTCCATTCCTGGTCCTCACCCGAGCTGAAAGCTGAGCCAGCATGCATGTGAGCAGCTTCAAAAGGAAGTAATTTACCTTAGGCGCACAATCAGTGAAGGAATTTCTACTGATTAAAAAAAATTGGAGCTGTTCAGAACTGGCCAAGTCTCCAGATGTTCATGGAGCTTTGTACATTGTGTCTGTGGGGTTTTCCAAATTCCAAAACAATTGCATAAAATGAGTAAGAGACTAGTTTGGGGTCATTTTCAGAGTGGGAAAAGGAAACACCATGTTTCAAACCCCCTTTCCTATGAAACACAGATGCTAGTCCCTACAAACTGTGAGCAGAACTGACAGAAGAAGACATAGAAGGAGAAAAGGAAGAAACTTGTTGGAGTGACTGTTCCCCTCTGCTCCCAAAACCCCTTTTCCTAGATCCTTCCTGCAGCTTTTCAGTTGTTCTAAATCTTAACAAAGTCTTAGGAGTTTTACAACTCTTTTGCAATGCTTCCCCACCACAAGAGAATACCCATTCTTTCTGCAATGTATTTTTAGGCTGCATAAAACTGGTCCTATTCTATTGGTAATGTTTTCTTGTAATTTACTGAGATTCTCATTTTAAAAAACATAGGCTGCTTTTATTGGATGGTTGATTCCAAGTTTTCATGAATTCCTATTTCAGTTGTGTTTCACAGACCTGAGTACAATGCAGTAGCCAGACATGCGCGCTACATTCCAATAACATGGTGTCAAACAAAGTATTCAATCAGAAGTCAAAATAATTTAACAAATATCTCCAATCTGACTCAGCCCTCGCCAAACTAGGGATTGTATGAGAGGGGAAGCTTTTTGGCACAGTGATCGTGGAAAAAAAACTGTTTCCCTGGAGTAACTTTGGAAGTGCAGTAGTATGGAATAGCGTTACAGAGTTTCCACACTGGAATTTATACCTTACAATCTGCAGCAGAGTAATGATTTTGGCTAACTTCTGTGTAAGCTGGAACTGTGTAGACAGGTGCATTCAGGTGAAATCCTTTGCAAATCTTGAGTTTCAGAGCAACTGCAGGAAGGTATAACCTGTTTACCTGGGAGTAGAGATTAGGGCAGTGACAAGAGAAGTGATCCCCCGGCAGCCCCCAGGATGCTGCAGGGCGTCCAGCAGGATGTCTCCCAGCTGGGCTTGGCAAGCTGCCGTCCAAGGGACTCCGGTCTATGCTACAAGCAAGCTGGGAAGTGTTTCTGCTTTTCCTGCCAGAAGCCACGGTTGCTGGCCATGGCAAGGTGAGCTGCAGAGAGATGCTGGTCTCTGGCAGCTGGCCATGTCCAAGGCGGTTGCTCTCTGCCTGAAAACTTCCCGCCACCTTGTTTCTGTGTGATGGGACAGGCAGCCACAGCCCCCATGTAGGCTCTAGCAGGTACCTGTTTGGCAGAAAGTCCCTCTTGCGCTGGTTTGTCCCAGTGCTAACCTGGATGGCAGATCAGTTTTCATGGATGTCACTGTGTGATTCTCCAAGACCAGCACAACCTGATTTTGGACATGACCAAACATATTTTACCTGCTCACCTCCTAATTCAGATAATTTTTTTTTTTTTTTGATGCAAAGGTGAAACTAGAAAGTTTTTCCTTGTGTAGTGTATGTATTCTTAAACTTGCTTTTTTTTAGTGGTCTTTGTGCTCTACGTGTTGGCTGTGACACCTTAAAAATGAGAGTTGCACACTCATGATTATTTCTGCTATCAAGGGCTTGTTATCCCATATCTCTGCTCACGTGCTCAAGGTCCCAAACCAGTATCAGGGTGCTGCCTGCAACTGAAAGGATGAATACTGTATTCTCTTTCTTTATGGCTGTGACATTTTTTTTTTTGGTACATTTCTTTCTGCAATGTGAAGGACATAGGCCAATATCCGTAAGATTTGATTCTCCTTTGCTGCGTTTCTTGTGCTGTTAGCTCCTACAGGGTCAGCACAAAACTATGAACAAGAAGTCTCCAAAACCTGAACACTTTAAATCTGCTTTGCAAGAAGGTAAGGAAGTGAAAAACTATATATAGGAGGGCTATTTTCATTTGCAGTGATGTCTCAGTGAGTGGCTGTTGCAAGATGTGTTTAGCAAAGGAACACGGATACGGCTGAGGAGAGCTGGTACACAAGTTTGCTACACGTTTACCTAAGGGCTGCCTGCAGCGGAACCCTGCAGGTTCGCGTTCTTTAACCACCTCGGGCAGCACCTCTCGCCGGCTGGCGGAGCTTTGCACGGCTGTGTGATGCCGAGCACGGGAGTGGAGCCGCCCCCACACCGGGGCGAGCCTCCGCTCCCCCTCCAGCGCCCGCGCTCCTTTCACTCCGCATTCCAAGGCGCGTTTCCGCGCCCCGAGCAGCCAGACACGCGTCCCCAGGACCCCCGTGGGCGACGCACCGCGGGCAGCAGTAGGACGGGACGGGACGGGACGGGACGGGACGGGACGGGACGGGACGGGACGGGACGGGACGAGCGGAGAGCCCGTGGGGCGCTGCCCGCGCTCCGGCCAGGGCCGGGCGGGGCGGGGCGGGGGCGAGGCTGAGCGCGGCGCAGGGAGCGGCGCGGCCCCGGCTCCGCCTCTGCTCCTGCCCCGCCTGGACGGGACGGGGCGGCCTTGGGCAGGAGCGTGCGGCGGCGGGAGCTTTCCTTGTCCTCCTCCTCCTCCGCGTCACCCTCGCTGCCGGCTCCCCGCGGCGGCTATGCGCTGCCGGGACCGCCCGGCCGAGCGGCGCTGAGGGGGCGGGCGGACGGACAAAGGCTGCGAGCTGGTGCCGGCGCTGGGGCGCGATGGAGCGGCGCGGTGGCTGAGGCGGCTCGGTGGGGCGAGCAGAGCCGAGCCGGGCCGGGCCGGGCCGGACGAGAGCGGCACATGGTGCGCGGCTGGTGCCCGGCGCTGCGCACCCGCGGGCGGGCCGAGGGGCCACCATGGACAACTTCTTGGCGGAGGTGAGCGCGGGCCGGTGGGATCCTCCTCCTTCTCCTCCAACGTGGGGTTGCTTTTGTCGGGCAGGATACCGGCAGCAAAGCGGCGGGAGGCTCGCGGAAAGTGTTCGTTCCCTCGAGTGGTTCGGCTTGCAGGGCGTTCGCAGGAGCAGCACCGGGGGAGTGGGAGGGAGGGAGCTGCGCCCCCCAAATTCCTGGCCTCTGTGGCCGTGACCGGGACGGAACTCGTGGCCGCCGAGCTGGAGCGGTGCTGCCGCGGGCTGTCCGCAGCTGGGTGGGTGCTCGGCGCTGAAATGGGCTCATTAGAGCGGCGGGGGATGGAGGCTCCGGTGCCGCGGCTCTGCCCCCCAGCCCCGCGCCCACCGGCGGCACCTCCCCCGCGGCGGGGACCCTGCGGGACGCGGGCAGCGGCGGGCGCCGGTGCGGACCCTGCCCCGCTTCCTGCTGCCGGCGGCGGGGCAGCCTCTGAAACCGTGCTGAGGTGGGAGTGGGGGTCCTTCCTTGGGGGTTCCGTGCCTGAAAGCCGGGGAGCGCGCTTTGTCCGCCTTGCACGGGCATGAGAGGCTTCAAAACGATGGAGGCTTCAGAGGCAGGGCTGCCGTTGGGCACTCTTTTTGAAAGGTTTGTTTATTAAGTTCATGTTATGAAGTACAGACGAAATCTTTTTGTACAGAATGCAGAGGAGGGGGGCTGAAGTCTTTAAAGTCGTTTGAGCTTTACCGTGGTTTTGTGAATCTTGACAACTTCAGTATGCCGAGTGAGGAAACCAAATCAAAGGTGCTTTGCTACTGACTCAGGGTATTTGATTAAACTCAGAAGCTGGGTCCTCTTCTGGTCCAAGCTAGCTGAATTTTGCACAACAATACTTTACTGGAACAGTTTAGCCCGCCTGGTGTCGACACAACGTTATGAACATACGGTGTGAAGGATCAATGGCACGTGTGTGTTGTGCCTGTAGTTTGCTGGCAAAGCCCGTGACTGGGTTGTGACTTCTGGTGACTGCCTGCACACTTGCTTTAATTGCACCTCTTGCCGAAGCAGTTGCACTGTCAGGGTTGTAAATACAGGCCAGACATCTGTTTTACAGGGCTGTGATTAAACTGCAAAACTGTCCTTTGCCCTCATGAAACAACGTCCCTCATGTTCTTGGTGCTGCTGTTGATGCTTCCACAAGAAAAATAGGTGATCTGTTTACCGAAATAGTAATTAGTCAAATAAAAGAAGGTCATACACTTTATTGCTTGTTGGCTTTTCATTTGTCAGACAACAAAAGTTCTGTCAAGTGCAATAAGAAGGAAGAAATGCAGGATTAGTTTTGATGAAGTCTGAGTTAAGTAGTAATACTGCCTTTTTTTTTTTTTTCCCCTTTAGAGGATGTAGTCCTCACCTCTCAAAAGCTCATAAGCCATGAGCAATATGGTAGTATTAACCTAGCCTTGCAAAATTAGTTTGAAGAGTCATTCTCCCCAACACAAAGTACTGTAGTGTGCCCTACATACAGGTGAAGAAGAGTTTTCATGGTTTTGACTCCCCTATTAGGCAGAATTACTTGCTCCAGGGAAAATACAAATAAATTTTGCCAGTCTGTGTTAGCATTTCAGCATGTATTTATGTTAATCTGTGGTTGCTTCATCTGGACTTTGATCTTTCTTAAGAACTTTGACTCCCTTTCAACATGTTGATATTACTTTAAAAGATCAGTAAATATAGCACCTTGACTTTAATCTGCATCCAAAGTCCCACCCACAAGTATAAACATTTTCCTTCCCTCACTCTGGAGCAGAGCACATGTAAATGGCAATCAGGGAGCTTGAGGCACAATAGCAGAAATGCACTGAGTCTGACCCAGCTACCACAGAAGAATGTCTGTTGAAGGCACTGGATTGAGCCACTAGGTAATTTAATTTGTGCGAGGCAGACATCCTGCAGCTGCTCTTTACAAAAATATTTGCTGACTTATCTAGGGAATTACTGTTCTCGTTAAAATAAGTTATAGTGTGTGGAAGAAGGAGGAAGCTGGATGAAAGGCACAGGTGAAAAGCCCAATCTGCTCTGCTCTTCTTTGTCAGAGACGTAAGCCTGCTGATGTGATTATATTGTGGGAGAAAAGCTGATAGTGGGAAGGGTATCTGCTGGCACTTCACAGGGGTTGTTCATCAGCATTACCAAGCAGCTCCTGTTTGCTGCACTGGAGGCAGAAGTGTCTTCAGTCTGGCTGTTACAGAAAATACTGTACAACTTAAGAGTTAATAGGAAAAAAACCCAACCCTGCATTACTATTTTTCCATAGCTAGATGGTAAATGTAACGTTCTCTCGGTATAGGGTGATGCTTACTGGAACAAAACGAGGCAACTGAGTGAGACACCTCCGGAGGCAGGAGGTGCATTGAAAGGGAGGGACTGCTGCTGGGACTTGCTGCCTTAAGTGAGATGTGGGATAACGCCATGCTCCTGCCAATCACCTGACTCTGCCATCATCTGTGACTTAGCAGCTCTTTGGCTTCTCCATCCTGCTGCCCAGTTTCCTTTCTTTACTATTTCTTAGTATTTTTAGCTCTCATTCTTAAAGGACAACAAGTGGTTGTACTTGTCTCCACGGAAGCCATGATTTCCATCCCTGTCCCAACTTTCTAGCTCAACCAATTAAAAAAACCCCATGGCTTTAAGTAAATAATTAGGCAAGAAGAGTTTGCCCCATAACTTACTCCCCAGTATGCTTTAATTGCTGCAAGGTACTAACATAATAACAAAGTTGCATTCTAAATACAGAGGAAAAGTGTTTTCTGAGGCTTTTTTAAAGGCTATTGATTGGTCTATGCTACCGTACAGTCTTTGGAGGAAGGATGGAGGTTAAAAAATTTTAATTTTTTTTGATATATTTATGTAGTCATATTTACTTATCTATAGTAATAAAACCTGTAGAAATCCTGTATGGATCTGTGCAATAGAGCCATTTGGCTGTGTTTCTTAAAACAGCCTGAAAAAATTGTTCCCATATGTTTTACCGACAGCCACGGTGCTCTCAAGGGAGCAGGCTCCTGTGGTAGCTGAGGTCAGACTTTTTTCCAGTGAGAATGCATCCCTGCAGAAAGGGGATGTATGCTGTAAGGGAAGGAAGAAAGTAATTTCCAGATGAGGCAGAAGACAAGGAAACTTATCACAAAAAAAGGCAGGAGAGTGGAGCTCAAACTGCCTCTTCAGCATGTGAAGTTCCCAAGCAGTGCTTATCAGGGCAGCAGAGGAAGAGGATGCAGAAGTCAGGTTTGTCTTCTTCCTCTTACACGGTAGTCACTTTGTCCAATGCGTACAGGGTGTTGCACTGAACCATGGTTGCTGTCCTTGTCACAGAAGTGTGGCATTTGCTGACCCAACAGAGGTCAGAAAGGGCTTGAGGTTGGGAGGAGCTTCTGTAGGTCATGTCCAAACCTGCCCTCCGAGCTGGTGCTCAGCTCCTGGGGAACTTGCAGCACAGTGTGCACAGTGGTGGCTGCAGGGATTGTTTGGATTTAGCTGTTGCCAACCTTAAAGGATTCCCCCCACCCTTGCAATTGTGGAAATTGAGAAGGGAGGAGAACTGTGTGTCCTGCCTTCTGTGTAGCATGTCTGGGTAAATGATGTTGAAAGAATTCATTATAAAAGCATCACCATCATAGAGGTCCTGCTCATGTTTCTCCAACACTGCACAGGAGTTTATTTGGAACTGCAGGGTACCCTCCCTGT
The DNA here is from genome assembly GCF_041296385.1 of Aphelocoma coerulescens. Lineage (NCBI taxonomy): Eukaryota > Metazoa > Chordata > Aves > Passeriformes > Corvidae > Aphelocoma > Aphelocoma coerulescens. The sequence goes on from NC_091015.1 coordinate 89,389,577, forward strand.
GCCCTTTGAGGCACAGCAGATACTCTGTGTCTACCCTGGTTTTATTTGCAGCAGTACCACTGGTACCTCGAGTTCAGAATGGTTTCCTTCATTTGTGCTCTCCACAGCTGCACATAATTGCCTGTGTACTATGTTTTAAGGAGAGGGCTCCCAGCATGTATTCTGGGGGAGCAAGTGTTGAACCTCCCTCTGTGGGAAGGATATGGGACAGAAATTTAGCTCCAGGAAGCTGTCAGAGGAGGTATCTGCTTGAACCTGGAAGCTCTTAATTCAGTTATGCAGCTTGCAGCAAACTTTTCCTTGGTGCTCCCTTGTTGCAGTGTTTGGCAGATCACAACCTCACAGGACTGAGTCCTTTGAGGAATTCATCATCTCCTGCAAACAAGTGGCCTTGGCACCACCAGGGTTATTTGCCTAAAGAGAAAACCTGGTTATGCAAATAAATACGAGCATCAATATACATGGCTTCTGGCTGTGCTGTGCAGCTCAGCGGATGGGTTTGGGACGACCTTGGAAGTCTCCCAAGTTTTAGTTTACAAGTGTTTTGACGATAACACAAGCATGGGTTTGATGTTCCAGCTTTTGGTATTGGTGTAAGCTGTGTAGCTTACACCAGCAAAGTTGTCTTTTAGGCTGGTAGGGCAAAACCATCATCCCGTGAGTGATGGCATAAAGGTGTATCTGGAGACCTTCTGACTGCCAAAGCCATGCCAAGCAGAAACTGTGCCTCTTTTGGCTGTTGACATTGGCTGCGTTCTCTGAAGTTTCTGAGCTGTGACTTCTCATATTTAGGTTTTTTGAAAGCTGATGATTGTTTTGTCTACAGTTAGGTTAATTAGAGAGCACTGTGTTTTGAATAGGTGATGTTTCAAGGGGACTTAGGACTACCTATCAAGTCAGAAAGACAAAGTTTTTTTCAGGTTTATTTCTCCAAGCTGGAAATCACATTCAGCTCATCAGTATCATGTAATGGTCACTGCCCACCACAGATACTTCACATGTGCCTTTCATAAGACAAATTTGTGCAACTGAAGCATTGTCGTCGCTGGGCTAGAGCCTAGCAACCCTGCTGGCACTGCACATATTGTAAAATGACACAAGAATTCTCTTAAAGCTGCAAAATACGTAAGTTTTGAAGTTGGCAGTGGAGGCTCTACATTCTGCAGGTCTGCTTGTGGTTTTTTTGGTATGTTCAGTCAGACTCCAACCAAAGAAAAGCTGTGAAACCCACTATTACAGAAGACTTGGCTGCTTCTGAGTCTGGGATTTTTTTTACCTTCTGGTGGCACCTCACTGAAACGTTACCTTTTTCTTTTTTTGGTCTTTTCCCTAATTGTATGTTTGTGTTAGCACTTCGTGTGTAAGCTATTTTGCTCTAACAAGATATTCTTCTTTATATGTGTTTTCATTTGGTGAGCACTGTGTATGGGTGATATTGGTGGTTGTGAACCTCTTCAGGTTTTTTTTGTTTCAGAGCTGTCATGCAGCCTGCTGGCTGGTAAAAGGGAATAATGTTTGAAAGCGTGGCTAGTCCCAACTTATTTTTGATGCCAAGTGGGACGGGCTTTTATCAGAAATGTTCCTCATTTTTTTCCATGATAATGTGATGGCAGGAGTGGACCACTTTGGAGGAGAGAGAGAAGCAAAAAGGAAGGGTAGCTTTAGCTTTCAGTGTTGTGTGGGGAGTTTAATGTGCTGGTCCAATGAGTAACCTGAGAAACCTTGCAACCTTTCAGTGCTCTTGTTGCCCCATTGTGCCTCAAAAGATAGAAGGAAAAGTTTAGGGCCCCATATAAATAATTACACATGGTTGTACCACATTTGGCTTCTGTGGTGGTTTCAGTGAATCTTGGGTTTCAGCATGGTAAGACCAATATAGTCTCATGAATCTGTTTTTTGACTTTAGAAAATAGCTGAAGGAAAACTGGTAGGTCCCTGGCTCTGTGTGCTGGTGCATACGTGTATCTCTATATATACAGTGTCACTGTGCTAACCAACCCCTAGCAAGTGAATAATGTGCCTCCCTTTTTTTTTTCTTTCAGTATGAATTGTTAATATTGGTATTACTTTTAAAAAAATTCTAGCAAGACAAATGCCTTTTTCTGTCTCTTGTATGGGTGCAGACCCAGTGGAAGGTGCAGCAGCCTCCAAGAGCAGGAGCAGCAGCTCCACCCCTGGAGCATCCGGCATGTTGACTGCAGTGCTGTCGCAGTTCTGAAGGGAAGCGTGTCCTCTGGGTAGTTCGATCTCACCAACCTTTTTGGCTGCAGGGCCAGTGTTTTTCCTTAGTGAATCACCGTCTCCAGATGTGGTCAGAGACAGGAACATAGTTTTGGGTGGAGTGTGGGTAGAAGGGCAGGAGGTAAAAGTCACTCTGAATTAAGACTTCTGCTGAAGGGACAAAAAAAAAAGAATTATCAGCCTTAAGTCACTAATTGTAACAACTTTACAAGTTTGGATATGACCTCAAAACTTGCTAGATTGAATATGACTTCAGGCTTATATCTGAGGGTCATGGCTTAGGCGTTCTCATTTCTCTTGGTTTTTCCTGCTGTTTATCATTATGCAACATTTTAAACCATTAGTGAGACATAAATGAGGATGATTTGGTGTTGGGACCACAGCTAATGGCAAATTACTGGGTTTTAGGTATTATGGTTCCAATTTTGCATGGTGGTTTTTGTTTTTTTTTTTCCTCTAATTATTTAGGATTATCTAAGATGTCCTATGTCTGAAGTATGAGCATTATCCATTGGCCATATTTACTGTAATGCAACTTTGTTCTGGACAGCCCCTTGATAAAAAAGGTTAAGTGGATTATCCTTTTCTTAAGAAGTCTGTTAAGTAGCTCAAACACTCCATTCTTGAAAAGTTCAAGGCAGAACTTTTCAAAGTTTGGATTCAGAATGGGAACTGATACTGACTATGCTCCAGATCTGCCTTTTGGAGTAAACTACATCCATGCCAAAGAAGAAACTACAGCTTTGCTACATGGAAAAGATGAGCATTATATTGGGAAAATATACTGGGAAAGATTCATTAGGAGAGAAGGAATTAGTAAAGATTGCTTGTATTTCTAAATGTTCCTGTAACAAGAAAGGAGATGTTGGGAGAGAATATACTGTCTACTCCTAGGCCAAGCTGGTGATTAATAATGTGATCTCAGGTAGGTCCAAATGCCATTTATGCTTGTTCCTGCTATCCTCAGCCAGGACAGCCAGCGTAGGGGTGTCTGGCAGCTTTTCTGGAAGGTCTTGTTCCGTGGGCATTGTGACTGGATGGACACTCTCCCACTGCAGACCAGTGACTGACTGGGGAAGGCTGCTGAGCTGATCCAGCTGTAAACACGTCATGCCCATGCTGGTTTTACTCATTAATGTAAATACTTGCTCTGTATTTAGCTGCTGTTTTCCTTTCGGCCAGGTGACCTTTTTTCAGTTCAGCCTGTGAAAGCCTTCTTATTTGGTGGAAAGTTTAGGGAGTTGGGGTTTCTTTTTTATCGAAATTGCAAACATAAGTGATGTTGGAGTAACTTAATAATATATGGGGTTTTTTTGTCGAATCGGTTACTTAGGAACAGACACAATTTTGGTTCACATTGGAAGCATGGCAGAAATTGGGGTGTGTTCGGTTTTGCCAGCCAAAGTTAACATTTCTGTTTTCTGTAGGCTCTTTTGTAGAGGGGTTTAACACACAATTTCTATATGAGATCTTGTAGTTAGAGTGTGTAGTTGTGCTTAGGTATTTTCACCAAGGGGTAGCCACCGTCAGTAACTGGAAAAAAAAAACCACAAGGCACACTTCAGCCTTTTTAAGGCTTTGAGGAACATTGTATCAAACAAGCTCGTACCCTGGTGTATGGAAGGAAGTCTTCAAAAGTGAAAGGTGCTCGTCACTTGTATGGTTTGCTAAACCTGCACTGAAATTTCAGATGCAATACACATGAAGCTGGATTTCTTATGCGTCTCAATGACCCTGTCCCCAGGGGCTAAAAGTAAACATGTTGGAGCAGGGCCTAAATATGGGAGTCAGTGTAACACCTTTTACTCCTTCTAGGATTAATGGCATTCTGAAGGAAAACTTTCTAGAGGACAGACTTTACTCCTGTACAATCCAGTGTCCTGCCAGACTTCAGAGCTGAACAGGGTTCCTGTATTTGTATGTTAATACATTATAGCAGGCACATACATTGTTTCAGGAGGGCATTTTGCCTGGTTTATGGTATCAGACTTTCTTTTCTTTGAGAGTGTGTTGTCATCATCTTGCAGCAAGCCTTGCTAGACTTCTGAGTTAATATTAAGCTGAGGTGAATGTTCAAGAAATCAATATTGTTTCTAATCCATCTCTTAGATGGATTAAATGTTTCTATGACATTTTTGGGAGTTTGGTTTTGTGGGATGAGGGAATGAGGGAAGGAGGAAGAAAGAGAGTGTAGCTCAGCAGCAGACTTCAGGGACCAAGCTGTGCCATCACATGGGATCCTGGCTGATGGCATGCACAGGGTGGAGGGCTGTGTTAGAGGACTCAGGAAGTAAAAGACGAACTGCCCTTTGATGTGTTAGTGTTGCCCTTTCCTATATATTCTTGGGAAACTATTCATAATCCTTTATTATAGGTCAGTGATACAAGAGTGTGTTAATACAAGTCTGTTTCGTTTTGGAGAATGCCCTTAAGGGAGTTGCTGTAAGGACACCTTAGCAGAGGAAAATGTTTGCTTTGTTGCTTTTTCCACTGGGGGAGGGCAAAACTATATTCCCACTCTGAGCAGGTTTACCTAAGGGCATTTTATCATGGCACACCTGGCTCTATACTGGGGTTGTCACTAAAAGTATTGAGGGTCTTCTGGGTTGTGTTCTCTGTTCTTAACTTCTTGTCATGGTAATGCTGGTAGAGTGGCACCCTGCTACCCGAGTCTGCTATCATGGTCTCAAAGTCAGGATTGATTGTGGTGCTTGTAGCATAACCTCAGGTAGAGACCTGAGGCTCAATGGTTGCTGAGTGCCAGCTGTCAGCTGGAATTACAAAGCAGGGTATTACTGAACGTTGTCATCAAAGTTAACACCTCAAATCCCTTGGCCCTCTTTCTCTCACAGACTTTCAGAAGGCTTTAGAAAACTCGTTTTGATGAACTTTCCAGCATCTCGAGGAAACATTTCTGTAGTTCTTGAAATGATTTTCAACTGTGAAAGTGGAGCTATTGGCAAAGCCTTGTGTGGTTTTGGTGTTGTGTGCTGTATGTGTCTGTTGATCTTGCTGAGAGAAGTGCAGGATTTCTCTGAAAGGTTCTCACGCCTTCTCTTTTGCTTTCAGCCAAACTGGCCCTGCTTTTGGGGACAGTAGATAAGAGAAGTTTTTTCCTTGTTTTGAAAAAGTATTGATGTTTATCACATTATCGGAAATGGATTATTTGTTTCTACTTTAGTTGCTGTTGTTTAGAGTGACATTAAAATGTTTTCTCAGATTAAGTTAAATATATTTGTTAAGAGAATGGGATTGTTTTTCTTATGAAGTTGTTTATCTTGAGGAGAAGTCAAATCCTTTTGTTTAATGTACGCATCTGGTTACAGAGCCAGTGGCCATCATTTCTATTTGACCATTTTAGTGGACCAAACCCAGCTTTGTGTCTTGGTTAGGTTATATTTTTATTTGCTTCAGAAAGGAGCCAAGTTGGCAGGACACGAGTCACATCAGGAGTCACACTGGAGTTCATGTCAGGACAAGGAGTAGATGCTCATTCTGTAGGTCAGACTTCTTTCTCTGTTGGTCATTTTCTTGGATCTCTTCCCCTTATTAAGTATAGACTGGGTTTGTGATTAGGTTTATCCCCTCATTACAGCTTTCTGGTGATGGGTATGATGAATAGGTTTGTTTGGTGTGTCCAATCAATTAGTATATTCCCCAGAAGAAAATAAGAGCAACGTTTGCAGCAGGGCTTTGAAGGGTGGCATTTCCTGCTGCCTTTCAGACCGTGTACCAGGAGGAGTGTCCCATGAAGTGAGCTCTTTGTTCTAAAAACTCCACTTGGATTCTACTGTGTGATACTTGATAAGCTATTTAAAGGAATAAAAATACACAGCAAATCTATGCTAGAAAATGTAATTTGTGCAGCAGCCCCTTTTTTTCCTCCTTGCAATAACATTTCTAACAATGTGTGCACCAAATCTGAGAGGTTTTAACAGATGATACATGGGATTTTGGCATAAGGTTTCACAGCACTTAAGGCAAAAGGCTGTTTCTGTTTTCTGTTTTAGGAGTCTCTACTCCAAATTTCTGTTTCTATTTGTTTCTATTTCTGTTTTTCCCATAATTTTGCTCTGGTGATCTAGTACCTTAAATGACTAGGACTCTGGTGCAGTAGTTAACACCCCAAGTTTCTTTTGTACAGAAGCCCATGAATAAACTTAATTGCAATGTGATGAAATAGTTGTATTAAACTTTTACTGTGTAGTTGCACCTCTGTCAGTAGGATGCCTTTGTACCATGTAGTTAAGGTGGAGATGCCGTCAGTTCCTGGTGGAGGACAGAAAGTGGTATGGAAATCTGTGCATTTTCTTATGAGCATCCAGTGGTCCTTTGCTGGTGGCTTGTTCTTAGCAGTCCTTACTGAGTGCAAAAGGAAAACATTGAATCATGGAATCCTTTTCCTTCAGACAGGGATTCAGCAGTTACTGTATTCCAAGTGCTTCTGGACTCAGGCAAATAAAGGCTGTAATTCTGAATTTTGATTTCTTGAACTAGTGTGTCACTTGCAGAAACACTTCTTTATATTGCTTGGAAACCTTTGATTTGAGAAGTGCACAGTCGCTTTATGCGATGAGAAAGGCCATAAAAGCTTTGCTGTTTTCCTGGGTTTGTTTTTTTTTTTTTTCTTTTCCTGCTGGAAGGCATCAGAGGTTTTGGTAGGCAGTATGAGCTGTGACTGTCCAAGAGCACAGGGATGTGCCTCCCGCTCTGCATGTAGACCTTAGGCAAGAAGAGTGGCTGCACATGAATCAGTGGCTAAATTGAAAGGACAAGAAAGGCTTAAGGCAGCAAAGGCCCAGACACCTTCAGCAACAGATCATGGGTCATGCTGCTGCAGGGATGGCCCCAGGGAGTCCTGGGGAGTTGGAGGAGAGGAGCTAGCATCAGGCTCTGAGCAGGAGCAGATGCTTTAGCAGGATGGCTCCTCCAAGGGGGCTCCTTGTTGGATACAATGTCTGATAGCTGTTGCTTTAAAATGCATGAATTAAGCTTTTTTTGCTTTGTAGTTAGTTTAAAATTTGTAGAATAATCTTCTGTTGCTGTCTTCTAACCAGCTGGAGTTTTCCTAACTGTAGGTTTTGAGTGTGTATTTGCTCGTTGGGTCTTTGGTATTATAGAATCATAGAATATCTTAAGTTGGAAGAGGCCCACAAGAATCACTGAAGTCCAACTCCTGGCCCTGCACAGGACAGGCCAAGAATCACACCATGTGCCTGACAGCATTGTCCAAATGCTTCTTGAACTCTGTCAGGCTTGGTGCTGTGACCACTTTCCTGAGGAGCCTGTTGCAGTGTCCAACCACCCTCTGGGTGAAGAGCATTTTCCTTATCCAACCTAAACCTTCCCTGACACAACTTCATGTCATTCCCTCAGCTTCTGTCACTGGTCACCAGAGAGAAGAGATCAGTGTCTGCCCCTCTGCTTCCCCTCAGAAGGAAGTTGTAGACAGTGATGAGGTCTCCTCTTACTCTGCTCTTCTCCAGGCTGAACAGAGCAAGTTACCTCAGCCGCTCCTTGTATGGCTTCCTCCCCAGATTCTTCACTATATTTGTGGCCCTCCTTTGGATGCTCCCTAATGGCTTATACCTTTCTTACATTGTGGCACCCAAAACTGCCCCCAGCACTCGAGGTGAGGCTGCCCCAGTGCAGAGCAGAGCGGGACAATCCCCTCCCTTGTCCAGCTGGCGATGCTGTGCCTGATGCCCCCCAGGACACACTTGAGTCTCCTGGCTGCCAGGACACTGCTGACTCAGATTCAACTTGCCATTCATTGACCAAGACTCTCAGGTCCCTTTCCACAGTGCTGCTCTCCAGCCTCTTGCTTCCAAGCCTGCATATGCATGCAGGGCTCCCCCATCCCAGGTGCAGAATCCAGCACTTTCCCTTGTTGAACTTCATATGATTAATGATTGCCCAGCCCTCTGATTTGTCTAGGTCTCTCTGCAGGGCCTCTCTTCCTTTGAGGGAGTCCTTCCATTACAAAATTTTTCTAAAATTTTGGAAAGTCTTGCATTTTATAGTGGTCTTTTAAAATATCTTTTTTTAAGTGGTATTGAGCAATGATGTGCTTCTGGATAGTGTGGTGTAGGCATATTGGAGGAATCTGGATTTTTCCTCAAGAAAGCTGCAATAAAATATCTTTCAAAAAATAGGACTTTGGCATTTATTAGTAGTGCTTCATGGGTGGCAAAAATTATTTTAGTAAAATTTGCCCTTTGTGGTTTTATTGACACTGAAGTTCCTACTTTTTGTTACCGTGTGATCATCTTTTCCACCCATTTTGTTCCAGACACTCTACTGGAGGAACTAACAGTCAGCAAGCGGCTCTTTCTCTCCAGAAGTCCAGTTGTGGTACTAGCACTTGTTTTTTCAGGAAAGAGATGGATTTTTATCAGATCTTTGTAACTGTTAGGGAAAAATTTCAAGAGATCTCTGTCACCTGGCAGATGCTTTGCTGCTGAGGCTGCTGAAGGTAGTCTGTACTTGAGACCATTGGGATGTTTGCTCTTTACATCTTCACTTGTGGAAGGGTCTGAGACCACTGGGAAGGTCCTTGTATGTACTTTGAAAAAGAAAAGGTTGTGTCAGTAAGCTCAAAGGGTGACTGTATAAGGTGCTGGTTCCTTTGTGGGTGTGTATATTTATTTAGCTGGTGATATTTTATTGTACTCCAGCTGCAGTGCTGTGCTGTTCCTTCCTTTCCCTATGTACCAATGAAGAGGAAAGGTGTGGGGGAAGAGAATACCTTGTATTGTTTGCTGGTGTAGATCTAAAACAGGATATTTGTGCCTTCTGTTAATCTGTTGTTCCTTGCTAATGCTGATGTTACTTACCATTCTTGCATATTGCATGTGTTTTTTCCATTTCTTAAATTGAAGTAAATGATTTGGTGCAGCTGCTGTCTGCACAGGAGGAAATATATGGCAATGAATTGCTTTGAGGTTATTTAGAAGCAAAAAAATGTGATTGGTTTGTGTATCTTCTCCCTCTTTCTGACCTTTGCAGCTGGAATTAACTGAAGCAGTAAAAAAAAAAAAAAATTGCTGTTTGTTTGTTTATTTTTCCCAGTGACCTGGGAAGTTTTTTCACAGCTCAAAAGCCATACTGAGCAAGAATAACAGAAATGACTGAACTGCTGAAAGATTAAATTCCCTGATGGAAAGGTGGTTTGTTAAGGAGAAAAAATAAGGTCAAAAGTAGTAGCCATTAGTGGCTATAAATAAAGTTACTCATTTAGGCCCTCAGATGGCTAAAAGAGAGAGGTTGTTCCAGTTTTTCATCTTTACCATGTGGTAAAAAGTTAAGGTATGTCATGCCCTGCCATTATTTAGATGGCTTTAAAAATAGCTCCACTTGTGCTGTTTTCTGCTCAAAGGAAAGTTTTCAAGCATACTTGCGTAAGTGACGACAGCTGTTTGGCCTCAGTCTGAAATAAATACATGAGTTTATGAATCATTTCACTTTTTAGTAAGTTGTGTTCCCTGCAGTGTCTATTCTGTCAGTACATTTACTGTTCTGATAAAACTCTGAATTTAGTTTTTAACTAAATGGTCATGTGAGCAGTATGGAAATGGTGTAGGGAGTAGCTAATGGGTACCCGTGGGTCAACTGGCCTTGTCTTTTGCAAAATAAAACCTGGTTTGCAACCTCGTGAAGGAGCAGGCTGATTTTCTTCCTTGGGGACAACAGCCATGGAAGTGAGGAGGATGCCACAAACCAGCCTGAAGTAGCAATGCACTGAGACTGCCCTGGGGACCCTGGCAGACTCTTGAAGATTCCAAGGGCTCCCTGCTGAGCTTGGGTGAGACTTCAGACAGAAGGCTGTTTTTTCTAGGCTCCAGATGTTGGGCTTAACCTTGTTCAGAAGTGCACCAAGTACAGTCTGGGTCTTTCTGTGTCTTGTTGCACTGTGTACGGTGCTGATCCCACAAATTACATTTTTAGTGTAAAAGTCTTTGTTTAAAAAGCAGCTCCCTTGTACACTTAGCTGTGTTTTGGCCCAATTAAGTGAAGGATTTGGGGGCTTGCCTGAACAGCCAAGTAATAATTAACCTCTCTTTGACTTAGTGGTGCAGAACTAGAATGTTCATCTTCAGACCTAGGTTTCTTCTGCCTTGGTGTTGGCTGACTGAGCAGTGGCACGTGTCATGTCCTCTTTCCCCTTTAATGGTAAGTGTGTTTGTGGGCATGTTACATTTTTCAGGCTTCTTTGGAAAGTAATAATAAAGATGCAATGCTCTTGGGCTTATCCTGAGTCCAAAGCTTAGCACTGAGTGTCCTACTTGTTGTGGCTCCTAGCTCCCTGTGTGCATTTTGCCCAGCAGCTCTTCTGAGGCTGAGGGGACTGTTATTAAGGTCTCTCCTGAGCCATGGGGGGATGCAGGTGAGTAGCCTGTTCCCAGTCTGTGAGTTTTGCTTCTCTTATCAGCAGATGTCGGCAGTTCCCAAACAAGCAGCTGCAATAGTGGATTCTGACTGGGCAGGAGCGGGAAGTTGCTGGCTAAGCAAAGGCTTGTGGGTGGGTAGGTTTAAAGGCATAGAGGAGTTCTAGGGTTTTGGTGATCTGTAGCTAAGCTATGTGATCATGTCTAAAGGTTACAAACCCAAAACAAGCAGTGGGAGTTAGTGTTGAGGCTTGGGTTTCTAAAATTTGGCGCCTTGACCTGCACAGTACTGGATTGTGTAATTTTTTCCATGGAAATTTAGCACCTGATGTTGCTCTACTTAAAATAAGTAAAGACATGGTAATCCCAGGATGAATATGGGAGACAGTTCCACCTGAGTAAGAGTAGGGTCATAATGTGTTTAAAATCAAGCATTTTCTGAAATGCCTCCTGGTTTTCATTTCTAGCTGGGTGCAAGTGGCTTCATACACGTCACAGTCCAAGCTTGCTGGAGTTAATGAACATTTAGGGAAAGATGTCCCTAACTGTGACAGGGAAGGTTGAGCTAGATAATCTTTAAAGGTCCCTTCCAACATAAACCTGTCTGTGACTCCGTGAACACTGTATCTGTTGGAACTCAGGAAACTCCCAAAAATCCACTTAACAGTAACCAGGAAAAAATGATTAAAATCCATGAGGTAACTACTGCTGGTCTTGGTACAAGTTATATTCAAGTAGCAGGGACCATGGTCCGAGCACAGCTTTGCAAATCTGCTGCCTCACTCGCTGCAGTGCACACTGTGGGGCCCCTGTGCATTGCTGCCATAGCTCCCAGGTGGGCAGCAGTGGGTGGTGTGGCCTCTGCAACCATGTCCATCCTGTCAGGGATGAGGGCAGGAAGCCTCTGCCACAATCATGTCTTTGTGCTCTGCACACAGACATGGCTTTGTTAGCAGGTGACTTGTCTAACTTACCGCTGCTTTTTAACCCATCTCAGGATCATTGTTGCATTGATTTGTACATTGACTGTAGAGCTGCTTTTATTGCAGACATGTCCTTGGAAAGACAGAAATCAGTTTTTTATTTCTACTTTATTTCTTTTAATGAAGCTGCCAAGCTGTCTTCTAACTGATACAGGGCATGGCATCTACTGATGGAAAAACATTTACTTGTGGTGCCTTTTGTAGGGAAGATGTTCAAAACTGACCTACAGGACCCAGAGGAGATTTTCTGGCTTTTTAGGAAACTGTCCAAAAGAGTACAAATACTGCTACCATACTGGCACAGAGAAGACCGAGTTCAATTATGTTTCCTTTAATTTATTGGAGAGGGAGCAGAGTAGTGTATGAAGTTGGGAGTAAAGGAGAGGGTGCCATGTAGTTCGTACCTCTACCAATGAAATAGAATTGCCTCAGGGCTGGATAGGAGTAATTACACATCAGCCTTTGTCCTTCAGGGACCAGATGGTACCATGAGAGCTGCTGTTAGGAGTAAAAATCCCAAGCTGGAAACATGGTATAGAAAATAGACTTAAAAAAGAATTGGACATTGCTCTTTCCTCCAAATGAGCAGGAAGAAGTTGCATGTGACATTATACATTACTGTGTAAAGCAGTAACTGTGTTTTACAGGGCAAGCAGTGTTCCACACCTGTGGTGCAGCACGGTCTGTGCTACTCATGCAGCTGCCTCGGGAGCAGCAGGTGTGGATGTGTGTGCACTCAGGATGATCCATCACCAGCCCATGCTCAGTCTTGAGTATTTGAGAATCAACTTGCTGGGGAAAACTCCTGCTGGGAGCTTTTTTTTCGCAAGAGAAGAACCACTGAATGATTCACATCTTCTATTTTTGTAAACGTGTCCATAAATCATTTTTAGACAAAAAGTTTTATCTGAGGGAAAGACTTCTACAGCGTATTAGGCTAAAAATCCCCAAACAAGCTTCTTCCAAATTGTCTGAAGTTGTGTGTTACCTCTGGAAGTTGGATATGTTTGAGGTGGGTCTTAATGTGATCTGGAGGAATGAAAATGGAGCATGTATCTCTTCATACTTCTAGCTATGGACCTAGATCCTGTAGTTATCCTGTACAAATGGGATCTTGCTTATGTGAACATGAGGTGTGGATTTAACTCCTACGAGAAAAGAACATCATAAAACCATATGTATATCTGAAAATATACACAGAGATTCTGAAGGTCACATTTATGCATAAACAAATACTCTCGTGTCTGTCTGAAGATGAAAGGGAGCTGAAAATGTGAGCAAAACAATGTTGTGTCGGTGCTCTCTTCAAAAGACACATGTTCAGTGATAAAGATGCTGCCAGAATTGAGCTGTGCTCATCTTACTAGTAAGCAGCTAGAATTATGATGAAATTATATTGATTTCTTCAAAATGAAGACAAGTTGGTACTTGGAACAACAGTGAAATTGTAGGAAGAGTGACTTGTGAGCAAGGGGGGGGAGGTGACATCATGTGAATGCTGTCGTGGGATTTGAGTGATTTAAACTGCGTTGCTGCACGTGCCAAAGTCCTGCGGCCCTCGACAAAAGCTTTTGTCGTGGTTGTCCAGTCACTACAGCATTTTCCATTTCCAATATGTTTTTTGCCTTTCACTGGGTGGAGAGGTGTAGTGTATAAATCAGGCTCTTGCCCTCCCTGGGAGTTTGCACCCATGCAAATAAAACCAGATCTACCGCCTGTGCTAAGCAGGGGGCCAAGTTCTGGGTGACTGGCTTGGAGGAGGAGCAGGCACATAGTCCCTGCGGCTTGCAGTATTTTCCACTGCGCACATGAGAATGGCATGGAGCTCCGAGCACTCAAAATTAATTTCCTTAGAGGTGAGGAAATCACTGTTCCTGTCTGCAGAATGAAGTATTTCATATGCTGCATCTCAGGTTAGAGGTAGTATGTGCGGTAAGCGGAAAGTTATTGCTCCACTTTGAGATGATGATTTATGACTTCTTTGAAAAGAAGATTGGTTCTGTTTAAGGCCAAGTCTCTTTGACCAGCCAAGTAAAAGCTTGGAGGAAGCTAATACTGAGCTGGCAGTGGAGGAATGGAATGCATTGCTACTGCAACATTTATTTGGAATAAAGCCTAAGCGGCTTTTGGTGTTTCCTATTTCATAGAGTTCAGGAGTGCTTGAGCCACCAGCTTCAGCAGAACTGTCTTGTGAGGTTGGGTTTTTTGGTAATCATGAGCAAGATGCTTCTCAGTTGTTTTGCAGCTGAGATTAGTGGTAACAGACTGTTGTGTTTATTTTTTGAAGAGTAAAAATAAAATTTTGGCTAAAGCAGTATGAATAATTAGTAACATGCTTGAAAATACTCACGTTTTTTTGAAATTACATTTCTGAGAGTAATTCAGTAGGGATGAGTGCCCCTCCAGGTGACCAAATTGGAGCATTTTTCCCAGAGGAGGTCTGGGCTGAAGAAGCAATCATTCATTCTTGGGTGTATGTCACATTCACATCAGCTGAAATAAAGCATGTGCTCTTTCTGACCAAGGAGGTTTTCCTGAATTCTTTTCTGTTCTATGCTAATTAGCCAAAAATGCTTTTCTTTGCACAATTCCATGCTTCAGCATTTGTGGGAAAGTTGGTTTTTTTAGTAGTGTTTAGGTCACTTTACCTTAGAGTTATTAAAAAATCCCAACAAAACAAGACAAAAACCCACCACCCAAAGAGAACAAATAGCTGGTTGTTTTTTTTGTTCACAGCATAGTAATATGAGGAGTGACTTTATTATTAGCATGAAAAGTAGTAAAAGATAGTGCTTGTGTATAGGCAGAGGAAGGCATTTATATTTGTTTTAGACTTGCATTCTTTTGTGCCATAAAAATCTGATTATGAGTATGTACAACTAAATACATTTTTATAGCACTGTGTAAAGCAGTCATGGAAAATTCCCAGTTTGAGCTTCTGCAGGCATACGATGAAGCTCATTTGCTTAGAGTTTTGTTTGGGTTATTTCTTCTGCTTTTAGGGTTTGGGGTTATTTTTGGTTTGGTTTTTGGTTTTCGTTTGTTTTTTTTGTTGTTGTGTGTTGTTTTTTTTCTTTTGGTGGATTTTTTTGCTTTGGCTTTGGGTTTTTTGTTTGGTTTTTTTTAAATTTTAAACTTTATTTTATTTTTATGTTAGAAAAAGCACCTCTCTGGGCAGGGAAGAATCAGTAATACTGCATTTTGAGTGCTGCACTTACTCTTTAATTTAGGCACACTGATAATTTGACTTGAAATTATTGTGCAGTCAGCTTCTTTATAGATAATTTAAAGCATCATCTTTGTGATGGAAAGCTTGCAAAGTCCTCCCAGGTCTCACAGACTTGGGGAACTGCACCATGCTGTGAGAAGCAGATATTTATTGAATTGTCTAGGCTGATGCTTACAGAGAAGTTGGTTGATGTAATTCATTGCAAAGTAAAATGAATTGCCACGTAAAGGTTTGTGCTGCTGAGTAGACACACTTTCAGAGGTAACTAAAGAGAAAAGTCATGGTTCCCTGAGATTTAGGGCCAATGAGGATTGCTCATGAGAGCCTGCTGTCCGGTGTGTTGACTCATAGCTTCCAGCGTACCTTTTGGGTGGCAGGGTGAGAGGGGAAGCTGGGAGAGGTAGAGCAAGGATATGTAAATCTACTGGACCAGTTACCTTGTAGGAGAAAATGATGCTTTTGTCAGACTGAAAGTTGCTCTGTGATCTGTGTGTGTTTTCTGTCTGTTGCCTGATAGAGGTATCTCTCTACAGCTACCCATGAGGAGGTGGTAGCTGGGTAGGGTTGGTCTCTCCTCACAAGTAACAAATTATGGGACAAGAGGACAGAGCCTCAAGTTGCATGTGGGAAGGTCTAGATTGGAAATTAGCAAAAACTTCTTCACCAAGAGTGTTGTCAAGCTTTGGGTCAGGATGCCAAGGGAGGTGATGGAATCACCATCCCTGGAGGTATTTAAAATATGTGTAGACGTGACACTTAGGGATGTGCTTGAGTGATCAATGATCTCAGAGGTCTTTCCCAAGGTAAATGATTCTGTAATTTTATGTTAGTCTGTGGGTAGTCTGAGGTATTGGATAATGTATATTGAAATACAACTACTTCTTGAAGACAAGATGTCTAGAGTGGAAAGAGAAGCTTGCTCTTGGCTATGTTCTTGCTAGCTCTTGCCAGCAGCTCGATCCCGTGCCTGTTGGTACATGCTGGGCTCACCAGAAAGATACTTCTGCTTCATATGCAAATGTGTCACACCCCCTACATCTCTGCTTTCGTTTCGTTACTTTCACCAGCCTTAAAGACTGCTGAATTTCAGTTTTGAATATCAAAGAGTCATAGAATTTTCTGGGATGGAATGGACCTCAAAAATCATTTAATTCCCACCATCCTCTGCATGTGCCATTCCCTTCCCCAGGCAGGGACACCTTTCACTAGAGCAGGTTGCTTGGAGTCCCATCCAACCCATCCTTGAACACCTCCAGGCAGGGGGCATCCACAGGTTCTCCGGACAACCTCACAGTAAAGAATTCCTTCCTTATATTTAATGTAAACATGCCCTCTCAGTTTAAAGCCATTCCTCCTTGTGCTTACACTACATGCTCTTTTAAAAAGTCTTTTTCCATCTTTCTTGTAGGCCCCCTTTGTGTACTGGAAGACCATAGAAAGGTCTTCCTGGAGCCTTCTCTTCTCCAGCCTAAACAACCCCAACTCTCTGTCTTCATAGGAGAGTTGCTCCATACCCCCAGTCATCTTCATGGCCGTTCTTTGTCTCATATATCTCTGTCTCAAAGCAGCTGTGTTCTTGCCAGCCCTTCCTCTGGTCTTGCATCAGTTTTTCTAATCTGGGGAAGCACAGCTTTCCACAGCTGGCACTTGCAGACTATTCCAGGCTGGGCAAAATGGGACTGTCAGTCACAGCTGGCAGGTGTTTGTGTGAAGGGAGTGGGATCTCCTCCCTGCTTGAGTTTGGTGTCTTGACCCAAGTAGGTCACATCTGTTAGTAAAGGGTGCGATCTTATTTCAGGCCTGATCCTGGAGAAATGGGGGGAGAAAATTCTTCCTCTCTGTTGCAGCAATCCTTCACTGCTTGCTTGAGCTAATCCCCTTGGCTAATGGGAAGAGCTTAGCTGCAAAGGGTTCCCACCTTGATGTATGAATGGTGCATCTTTAGGAGATTACAGTGTATAGTCAAAATCATTTGGCTAAGGAGGTCCTTTGCCTGCGGACAGGCATGTAGCTGTTCAGCCCTGGGTTTTTTATGCTTTTGAGTGCTGGATGTAGTAAACTAGAAGAGAGTCTGGACCCAGATGCATTTCCTTACTCCTGGTTATCTCTGAGATAAATGCCTATTTTGTCAGGGGGTAATGCTTTAAATCACTTCTGTTTGGTTAAGCTCTTTTAATTGCTTTGTGGTTTAGTTTTGGATTAAATCTTCTGCAACCTGCTGCACAGGAAAACACACATGTGAGCAAAAAAAATTACAGAAGCAACTTCTCTGTTTCTGCTTCTCCTGCTCCTGACACAAGCACTAGGTTGAGGTAGTAATTTTTCCTTTAGACAATTACCAGCTTTTGTAAACATGCATTGAAGAAAGAAAGAAAAAAAAACCATTCAAATACCAGAGTCATACAGTAGATGTCTGTCCCTGTCATGGAAACAAGGATGCAGAATGGGAATGCGTCAGATCTCTAGGTGTGCCTGCAAATGAGGAAACGTGCCGCACCTTTCTGTTGAAAGGTGGGGTGTACAGTTCAAGCTTCTTTGGAAAGGTGCTGCAAGCCATGAGGAAAGGTGTGTCACTGCACATCCAAGGAACCTGTGAGCTGCTTTGTATGACCTGCCTTGGGGGTTTGTCTATGGATGAGACAGAACAATAGGCAATTACAGGGTTCTGTCCAGCGTGTGATGTGCAAGTGTCTATGACAGGAGGAAAGAAGGTTTGCTCATATAAAATACATGCTCTGTTTCTGTGTTTCCTACTAAAGGTGTTCCCTTCTGACAGTTCAGTAGTGAATGAGCTTCAAAGGAGTAATTTTTTTTTTAATTACTATGTAGGAAAAATGCCAGTAAAAGCAATAATGACTTGCCATAGTGACTCTGCTGACTTGCCCTGTAGATGTTTCATTTTATAGTTGCAGAAGGGCAGAAGAGTCTAAACAGATACCCTAATAAGGGTAGTATTACTGCAAGGAAATGTATCTGGTCAGGGAGAAGTGGAGTAAGCAAAAAAGCAGGAGATTGCTTTTCAGAGGGTTGTGACCTTGAGCGGCTGACTATAATGAATGCAGTGTTCCAGGCTGCCTTTTTACCTTGCAACTGCTGCATACCATTGGTATTCATCAGCAGTGACCAGGCTCTGCAGTGGGAAGCTTTGCAAAGCATCATCTTGTTTCTGAGAGAAGTTTAAAGTTGATAAAATGCGGAAGTGTTCAAAGTGCATGCAGGAAATGCTGCCTTTTATCTGAACTTCATGAATTTCTAACTTTACCCACTATATGAACTTTATTGCTAAATTTTCCTTCAATATGGATCCCAAACTCTCTTTTATACTAAGTTGCACCTTCTGCTTGTATTACAGTGGTGTGAAATGCCACCTGTGCAGCCTGCTTTGGTATCACATTGCCTCTGGGAAAGTGGAGATTAGCCCTGATTGACAGTCTTCTACTCAATACTGTGCAACAGCTGAGAAAGAGACTGGGCTGGTATTAAATTTCTCTTCCACTACTGCCACCTAATTTTCCTTTTCCTGTGTGTTGGTGAAGTGAATTAGGTGTTTTTAACTGCCTGTTGCAATTTATTTTTGTTTAAAAACACATGACCATAGGTTTGAGAAGTAATTCATAAGAAGCTATTTCATATTTACTCACATCTTTGTGTTTGTTTTAGGGTCAGTAGGGTAGATCCTATTTATAAACTACTTAGAAATAAGGAATTTTGAATTGAGTAGCAAGTTATTTAAGGTTATAGGCTTGTGTCTTTTGCAATTTGACACGTTCTCTTCATATTTCAAGAGAAAATTGAAATACATTGAAAGACAACAGTAATCAAATCTTACGTGTTTTACATCTCTGTTCGTGGCTGGGTTCTAAAATTTGTTGGGAGTCTTTTTTTGGGTTCCTGACCTGGGAAGGAAGGGAAGGAGGTAATCATTGGAGAAGGAGGAGATGGGAAGAGCTAGCAGTTCTCCTGTCTGCTCCAGGCCCAACAGAAGTGTCCACCAAAGTCTCAAGGGAGTGTTTCCTCCCAGGCATCCCAAAATGCTGATCAGGATAGGCAGGAGAAAACAAAAGATGATTTAGGTAAGTGGAAGAAAGGACACTCTTCAGGACTGTAGGTAGGTGCAATAATTTCAGAGAGTCCTCTTAGCATCTTTTTTCCAGATGCTGGAAGTGTGAATTAATTCTAAAATAAATGGAAAGTGGAATAAACTTTCTTTTGCATATGTGTGTAGACTTGTGTGTCTCCTCACAGGTGTGCTGGGGAGTCTAAGTGAGGGTCACCCTTCAACTCGTTTCCCCCCACTCCCTCTCTTCTAAAAACAGATAAAATCTATTTAAACAGTGTTTCCCAGATTACTCTTTTACTGAGGTACCTAGTTCTGTTCTGTTGACAAAAGCTTCCATAACTCTCCAGCAAACAATCTTGCCCTTTTCTGTGTAGAAATACAATACCCATTAGTTAGTGTGTTGTGAACGCTTTCATAAACTGCTGGGATTTCATTGAAACACCGTTGCCTGCTTGCTTTTGGTTTTTAAGATGTGCATTTCATTGCTACATGCAAGGCAGTGAGCTCCAGAAAGTCAGAGGGAAAGAGGCATCAGATATTACGCACCATAAAAAGTGCACACGTCCGTGTGAGTTACAAAACCTTTCCCACAGTGAGGCTGGTCACCCATGTTCTGTGTGAGGAGCCAGGCCGAGCTCAGGCAGCGCTCAGCACGCACGGCAATGCACCTCTGCATCCCCCGTGAGCGTGCGCTGCGCTCGCCAGCCTTTCTGCCTCGGGTGCATGGGAATAAGCCAGTGCTCTGCCCTCTAATGATAGTGTGCCATTATGTTTGGCTTAATTGGTTGTGTTTTCATCAGGTGATCTCCAGGCAGGCAATTTGGAGTTCCTCAGTGATTATTGTGGTTTGCAGTGTACAAATTAGTGTGGGAAGTTGCTAACATTAGCCTTCCAGCTTAGGACTTTGGTGGCAGTGTTGGCTCTTTCAGTGTTCATCTGGAGCGTGAAAGGCAAGCAGGGAGAGCACAGAGAACACTGTGTTGCCTGCCGTTCACTGGGACATCCATGCCCTGACAAAGGTGTCATCCTATTTTCCAAACCTGCTTCTAGAAGTCAGGCAGCACAGTGGGCTTCAGATGTAGAGGAGTGTGATTCCCCTCCTGCTTACCTGCTGGATTTTTAGCTTTTTAATTTATTTAATTTTTAAGGATGATTAGGTCCTGGGAATGTGGTCCTGGTTCCCCACCACCTCAAGTTGTTTCATGTCCCATGTTGGACCCGTTCTGTATGATGCTGCAAGCCTGATAATGTCTACCCAAGGCTTGATAATGTCTGCCCAAGCTTCCCAAATGAGCCTCAGTAGTGCTGCTACCCACTTTCTGCAGGCCAGAAACCCACATTTTCCTGGCTAGGTGTAGACATGACATGTTTAATCTTCAGCAAGCTTCCCTGGGCTGCTGATCGTGCCTTTGAGCTGTGGTGCGCTGCCTTGTGCCTGCCCTGAGGGACCACACGTGTGTGGGGCAGGCTGCTGCGCTGCCCAAGTGTCTCACCTGTTGTTGTGAAGAGGTGCTTGTCCTGAATCCTGCCCCTGGTTTGTAGCAGGGTGTATAAACAGGATGGAGCAGGAAGCTGCTCGGTGAGTCGCTGTGGCTCGTGGGAATGGAGGACCTGAGCTCCGACTGCTGAGGTCTGAGCAGCCCAAACCTCTCAACTGCCTGCGGTCAAAGTGAAGCTGGGATTTGTTCCGCAGGGAGGGGTCAGAGCGGTCACATGGGCTTCAGAAAGGCAAGGCTGAAATGCTTGTTGAAAAGGCTACTGTACAGGTCCAACAGCACATCCTAATTTACCAACTGTGTTTTTCATCTGTTTCTCCTGGTTTCTGTACTCTATTGGGTATTAACCATAGTAAGTCCTTGTTCTACAGATGTTTGCCTATATTCAGGGTCCTATTGACATCTGAAGGACATCACAGGTGGGCAAAGTTAACAAAGGGTTCTTGTTTTTGTAGGGCAAACTCCATATAGATTGCCAAAATTTGATTTAAAAAAAACCAAAAAAAACCAAACAACAACAACAAAATAAACTCAACAACAACAACAAAACAAAAAACCCTACCAAACAAAAAAAAAAAAAACAAACAAAACCCCACCCAAACTGAAGCATGAACTACCAATGTAAAGAAATAATTCAGTGTAAATACATACTTTTAATACTTGTCTCCCTGTGGCAAGAGATATGTAGTGATCATATTGTGAAAGCAAAGCTGCCAAGTGAAATGAAGCATACTGAATCATCAATTGTAAATTCAATGTAGGGGATCAATACAACTTTGCAAAAAAACTTACGACCTGACATTTAAGATTCTCCCGTTTTCAATAATCAGTGTTTCTATTAATAAAAGAATGAAAGAACTGTGGTCCATTATTCTCTTTTCTCACTCCTTTTCACACTTACTTTCTTAGTCTTGGAATAAAGTTTTGCTAAGTCTTATCACACCAAAGTGTGAACTGTGTCTCTCCAAAATTCCTGAGTTTTAATTTCAAGCAAATATGGAGCTTGGAAGAAGAGAGCGGGGAAAATACCCGAACCCACTTACAAAGAATGTGGGCTGGGTGGGTCAGTTTGCTTTTGTCTTATGGCTCAGATCTTACAGCTGTTTTTTGCAACAGTTGAGTCTGGAAATACTTTCCTTGCTTGCCCATCCCTACTTCAACCCACAAAAATTATTCATGTGTAAACTGATATTTTTGAGTTACAGGGAGACATAAACAAACTACAAAAAATCCCTCTAATGTTTTCAGACCTGTAAAAGGATCATGAAAACTGTCAATATGGAATATAAAACTAAAGTGGAACCTTTTGTGCTTCTATGACAGTAAATTGAAAGCTGTGGTATTATTCTTGGGAATAATTTTTAAGTATGCTTGTTACTTTACACAGTCTGCTGTTTAATATGGATTAGCTTTTTCACACCAGAATCCCACTTGAGTAAAGGTATACTTTCCTGGAATTGGCTGCTTCTCTGGCATGAGAAAAGAAAAAGGGAACACTGAGCTTCCTAGAAGCCAGGAATAGTCCTTGCCTTGCTAAATGCAATTCCTCCTGCTTGCTTTTAGGTGCAACACTGGTGTTGTATCAGTGATGCTTCTTGATGCAAGAAGCCTTTGATAAATACTACCAGAATAAAATCAGATAATTGACAAAGAGTGTTCAAAGGTAGAAAATGTATATTGATCAGAAACTTCATCTGCTTTGCAAATTCAAATCAGGCTGAATCACAATACCGCCCTCCTAGACAAGGGCATGCCCATGCTTGTGTAGCACAACGAGCATCTGTGCAAGAGCTAGTACTACTCTATAGTTGTTTCGTACTGGATCTTCTTCTAAAATTTCCATATCCAGGTACATAGAGAACAGTGTTAGGAACTGAACAGTGCTTGACCAATGAACCTAATGAAAATCCTAATGTCTCATGAAGGTAAATGGTAAATGCTTCTCTTCAGAACAAATGTGCCAAAACGATTTTTTTTCTTTTTCCACTTAATCAGCTTTGAAGTACTCAGTTAGGATGTTCCTCCTGGACAAAATGTTTTGAAATCAGGCTGAACATGTACGTTTGGAAGCAGAAGCTTGCATTTTGCAGACAAGGCTCTACTTGGGCTTTACAGACAGTCAATGAGAAACATCTCTCAAGTTCAGTCTCAAACTAAACTTTGTTTCAGAGTGGTTGGTCTCTCCCATGCCCTGTGGCTGGTACTTGTGAGTCGCCTTGCCTGGCCTTTGCTCTGTGTCCAGACAGGAGGGGTGAGAGGAAGGTGGAAAAAATTGCTTGGGTGTTTTACAAAACTTGTGAAAAGTGGTTTTGAGACGGTTAGCAACCTGTGGCAGATGACAATGTGGTACCTGGGAGATTTTAAGGGCAAAGTTTCTGAGGAAGAGTGAAGCTGTGTGGCTGAGCCCCAACAAAGAGGGTAGTGAAGAAATTTCTACCATTGCTTTGCCTCATCGCTCTTTGAAACCCCATACCCAGGAGGGCAGCTTAAGCAGGGAAGAAGAGAGTGATAGCATGCATGACTTCTCACATATGTGGACTTAAAAATCCTTCTTCCCCTTGATGTGAGTTTATAAGCATGTCATTAGCATAAGAAAAACATTGCCAAGCTGGCAACTTTTGGACTGAGGACTGCCAGGCACAACCAGGCATGGTGGATGAGCTACAGGCATTTTGGCAGACTCTTCTCCTTTTCCCTGAGTCACTGGTAGAGCTGCACAGCTGTGTAAGAGCTGACTAGATGATGTGGCAAAGAGTGTGTAAGCAGAAGCTAGTGGTGATTGAAATTGGCTTGTTTGGGCAGTCGTGCTGGGACAACTACTCCTGCATTGCTGTAGGCTTTGGTGAGCAGTTCTTAGCGGAGAGTCTCTCTTCCCCTGCTGCTTTCCTGCGCGCTGCCCTTCCTCAGTGCTGTGTTCCTTAAAATACCTGTTGGAATTCTTGTGTTTGGCTTTGTTGTTGGTTTTTTTTTGTTGCTGTTGTTTTGTTCATGTGTTTTTGCATTTGTGGTCATGACTGCAATTAATTAAAAGATGACTCTGAAAAAAATGTTTCTAAAAAAAATATGAGTGCTTGACAAAACCATGCTGTCAACAAAGATGGAACTGCAACTCCTATTGAAATCTGTGGAGGCAGAGTTAGAGCTGGTTTGATTCTCAGGATAAATGTTAAGGGGTTTTTGAGTGTATTGTATATTCCTCTTCAAGAACTCAAATAAGGAGAGAGAATGATGTGCTACTTTTAAGATGAACATGAATACGCCAGGATGTCTGTCATTTGCCTGCCCACTCCTACCCCCTGCCCTGATGCAGATCCTGAGGGAAAGGTATACAGTGGCCCCAAGCTCTTTTCACCATGTGCTCCCTATATCTCACTGATGTCATCAGTAGCTGTCTCCTCTTACTTCTCACCTACATGTTGTCTTTTTGAATTACTTATCTTCCTTACTGAGTTTTAACAGATTAAAATCCTGCCTCCTCCTTCCAAGCTAAAGTGGAGCAAGGAGAGCGGTGGAGGCAGTGCTTTAAGCCAAGAAAGTCTGTGATACTCGATGATGATGATGTAAAGTGGGACCTGAAACTGTAGATCCAGTAGATAGAGAAAAGTTGCTGTATGTGTTTCCTTGCTTCCTCATTTTTGCAGTTCTATTCATGGTCAGTTGCCAAGTAATACTTAGAGCAATGATTTTTAATTTCAGAATTAATCAGAATGCCATTGTTTTGACTGCACAGAAAGTGTTATTTCTTCACCTACATTTGCAGGCATGAGAAGACGCTGTTGTCTGCTAGCAGCCTAACTTGACCACAACCAATAATGGCAATAGGCTTTCCAAACTCCTGCACTGTCATGTTTCTGCAGCCATGATGCCAGGGTATGGGTTAGGCAATCTTGAAAGTGAAAAAAGGTATTTTGCTAAACTTGTCAAAACAGGTTTGCTGAATCTCTCATGAAAGTCCTAACTCAGACTGTCGCAATCCTAGTAACTCTTCCAAAAAGACTTGATGGTATCTTCTTGTTGGGTTTGCTTTTGAGTGCGTGGTAAAGTTCCTGCTTCCTAACCTTGCAGAAATCTGTTGGCCTCAAGAACTGGCAACCGCATCTTCAGAGCTCTAGCAGAGAAGTGCAGTTGCTTTTTGATGGAATTGCCTTTTGGCTTTTGAGTGAGGTCTATTAGTGATGGGTGTCTTCACACTCAACAGCAGCAGAAGATGAAGAGGAACATGCTTATCACCTGTGTATATTGAGGGTAGTGTCTGTGTGCTGTTTGTGTTGGGCATAACTGGAAGATAAAAATTTTGGTGCTATTGTTTATGGTTTTGTTGTTTTTTTTTTTTTAATTTATATAAAAAATACTATCTTATATGAAGCAGTGGTCTTATAAGAGGTGCTAGTGCCTTCAAAGGGCTGCGGAAGGTACAAATTTATTCTGGCTCCCTTTCAAGTCAGTAATAATATATATTTTAATCCAGTTTCTTGTTTTTAAAGTAGTATACCATCACTACGTCTGTGCTATCTTCAGTTACTGAAACACAAGGAGATGGAGCCTGTTCAAGGTTAATCGGCAGCTGTTGCACAGACTGCAGGAGCAGGAGCGCTGGTGCTTTGATCTGACATGGGGGATTGACAGATAACAGAAACATCTCATTTTCAAGGACATTTTGTTCTGTAGGAAACTAACCCCCCAGAACTGGCCTTATATCCCATGGAAACATCTTCATGGCTTTGTTCTGCTTTAAAACAGGAAAGCAAAACAGTATTGTTCAAGAGGCAGAACCAAATTTGTTGAGAGGAAGGTGTTAGTATTTTACCCCGAGTGTTTTCTGAGGAAATTGTGAATACTACTGTAAGGGTTTGAAAAGTAATTTTACCCCATTAGGCTGGATTAAGTATACGCCTTGATATATGCAGATAATCAGTTCATGAAGTTGAGTTTAAGGAACTGAAATTTAGATTGCATTTTCAAATAAACTTACAAAGTTGTGCTTTCTCTCACTATGTACAGGGTTCAACTAGTCCTTCACTGTGACTCTGTCCATCCCTTCCCACCCTATCATCCCTGAATAAACACTGCTGATTCTGACTGTTGGCAGGGAGGGATAGCCTGGCTGTTGAGAAGTGGAGCCTGTTGGTGGCACTGCCTTGGAGCAATTTCTGGAGTGTTCATTTATTTCCCTTTTGTACTTCACAGACCTTTATAGTAGTTCCCATACTCAGCCACCACTGATGACCAGCTCTTCTTGAAGCCTTTTGTTGACGGAAAGCAGCACCAGGGAAGCCAGGCAGTGCAAAGGAGGGCATCTAGACCTACATTCTGAATTAAAGAGCAATACACCAGACAAATGGCCATTACTGCTTGTTTCCCTGGACTTAGATACGGAAGAACAGGTCTGGTTTTCTGCTCAAGAGGCTGAATGGTTCATATAGGAACTGAAGTCAATGAGGGATATTCAGCTTCCAATGAACTTTCCACTGAGTAGTCTGGCCAGGCACTTAATATGTTAAGGTTTTTGGGTACCTAAATTTAAGAGTTTTCAGTAGCCAAGGTCAACAGGGAAGGGTGAGTTTTCAGAACAATAACTGACTATTAATATGAAACTAGCAAAGTTGTGGTCTTTTTCTTGATGACTTCTTTCTTTTTGTGGCCCCTCCTTAATAATCATTGGTTTGTGACTTAGGAAAGAGAAGGAATGAAGATGAATGTGGTTTTGGTTATCTTTTGCATTAAAAAGCTATGTCCTGCTTGACCTAGTTAAAAACATATCTTCCTGTCTCTCAGACTTTGTATCCGGAGCCAAGCTGCTGAGGTGCATAAACAAAAGGTTCTCTAAATACATATTGACTATTGTTCCTTTTTGCTTTGCCAAGCCTTAATAGTGATGTGCTTTTTGAATGCAGATGCAGCATAACCTACATTCATGGCTCTTAATTTAAAGCAGTTTTAACTGTTTTGAATCAACTGCATTGATGTGTCGACTGGATTTCACATTATAAGGTGTGAATGAATAGCATTTGCACTGAGATGAGAACACAGTTGTTACGCAGTATCTGCTTTTTCATATGTAGACATATATATGATATATATGTATATAAAATGTAATTAATGTGCAGTTATTTTATTCAGCATACAAAATCTAACTTGTTAGTTTTGTAAAGAATGCTACACCATTTTACTTAATTGAGGTAAAGTTCTTCATTAATTTTGTGATTTTCAGCATACATATCCAACAGAAAGTAAAAAAATAATGGATTTTTGTCATCTCCAAGAACAGAATAATGAGGAAGACAGGAAATAGTGTTTTCATTTTCAGCAGCAAAATCTGTGAGGTAGGAGGACCCAGGACTTCTCCAGGTGGTCTTGCAGCTGTGAGATCTGCAAAGCTATTTCCTTTCAGTTTTGCAGTCAGGAGAAATTTATTTGCTACGGGAATGATGGCATATGGCTGTTCTTCTACAAACACTATTCCAAGTATTTTTACAGCCTTACTTCATGGAAATAAAAAAACACTGGGCTGTAGTTAGTGCTCCATGGCTTTCTTTGCCCTCTTACCACAGAAGGCTGGCTTGTCCAGGAGCTTGGGAGTAACCCAAGACACCAGGCTTCTCCGTGAGAAAGAGGTTGAGGTCAATGTAGCCACCATGTGCATTGAGAGGGGTCCTTCCTCAGGTGGATCCTGTATGCCAAGTCTTGTCCATAAATTAAGCACTGGTGAAGATTTTGTCATTGGTGCATGGCTAATGCATCGCAGAGGGATGGCAGCTGGATCAGTGGCTGGAGCTCACACAGTTGGCAAGGTATCTCTTGCCGAGAGCTTTGTGTTTTGCCCCCACCCAGAGGGAAAGGCCCATGGACAGACACTTCATTGTAGAGCTACCTTGCCAGGGAACATATTGTATTTGCATTCCAGATGCCTCTGGCTTTGTGAACTGCATTGTTCTAGCCTCCTTTGAATAGGAGCTATTGACCCCTAACAATGTACATTTGTTTAAATCAACCCCTTTCCCTGCTTTAAAAATCTTATTATACAGCACTATTCCAATCAAGTGAAGGCTTCTGTGCAGGCCCCTTCTTTTCCCCTTCATAGCCAGAAAAAAAATTTGTAGCGTTAATTATTTAATTCCAAGATGGAAAACATTCTCCTCCTTCTGAGAGGCTATTTTCAATGCTGAGGTTTTGGCAAATTTTGTTGCGGCTTAATGTTTATAAGCTTTTCATTGCTCTTGAAAGCATAAACTTCACATTACTCGAGCTTCTGAGATGCTGGCAAATAATGAACCAGTTGAGTAACAGGGGTTTGGTTGTCCTGAAGCACTTGAAGTACTTGACTGCGTTTTGACAGATAGGTTTTTTTTACTGTTTATGTCTGTATTTAGGTGGATTGGGCTCCTGTAGAAGGAGACAGGTGGTGGAGACTGACCAGTACAGACCCTTAATGCCCAGCAGCAGTCTGGCGAAAGTATTTCTCTGTGTGGGGGAAGGCTGGCACCAAATTCCCTTTGCTACTTCAAGTGATGGTAGCACATGCATCCACCCCTCAAGCCATCAGGTCTCCAGAGTTTGATGGTGACAGTAACCACCATGATTAAATCCCTTGCAATTTGTGAACCAAACTATGACTCTTTGCTGTGCCTTGCTTCTGTGGGATTATTAGGTTGAGGCAGAAAAGACCAGTGAAGTAAAAATTTTCTGGGAGCTGGGCAACCTTGTAGTTGTGAAAAGATGCAGTGGGAAAAAAATAAAGATGAATGCTCTTGCCTCGTCCTCAGTGTCCAGGTGAGCTCTTCCCATTTAGAGAAACCAAACAGCAAGAGTTTTTAAATTCTCCATGAGTACTATTTTGTCTCAGTGCTGGGCTATTGTCCCATCACAGAAAGAAGAATAATGTTTATTCAACATTATCTAAAGCATATATAACTTGTAATGGGCTGAAGTCCATGGTAAGCTCACAGGCCACTCACCTTAAATATGCAACAGAATAAAAATCTGTATTTCTCTTGGTTATTAATCAGGACTGCACCCCCTCCATCTTAGAAAGAGTCTTTGTCTGGTTTCTCTGTGTGGAAATTCAGGCAAGGACAGCCTTTGGATGCTAGCATTCAAAATTATTTTAATTGTTTTTTTTTTTTTCTGTGATTGCACACCCAAACCTTATGATTGTCAGGGTATATCCCAGCACTTTCCTACCAGCTCTTTACTTTTTCTTTAGGAGGATATTTGACTGTTCTGGTGGTGAAAAAATCTCTGTTGAATGTCACTCTAAAATACTGTTGCTCTGATATGGAGCCAGATGTCTGAAGAGAGCAGGAGTATAATTTGGGTTGGAAGTTAGGCCATGGGTCGCTGCTGCTCAGTGTTTTCATGACAGCTAAAGTCTTCTCCTATGCAGGAGCAACTCGGTGGCTCTCACTCAGGATGGCTTTTCCTGCAGCTGCAGCATCAGCTGTGGTCCTCCTCCCTTGTTTTCAGTGCTGGATACTTCTGTTTTCTTAATGCTGCATCTACCAGCCAGGTGGTAGATGCATCATAAAGCTCTACCTGCTCTACTAGACTGACTTAGGTGTCTGACTCCAATGCCTTCATAGCTGATATCAGTTCTTTATAACCTTGCTTGCTACTAGTTGCTTTTTTTATTTTAATCCTCTGCATTGTTGTCCAGTCAAGAGAGGAGAACCATATAAAGGGCAAAGTAATTTAGAAAAAAGGTGAAAGATAGAAGTGCTGGGAGTGTCTGACTGAGGTTGAAAATAAACAGGTAGGGAGCCAGCTGGCTTTGGGGCGTATCTTTTAAACTGTGTGTAAATTCAAACACCGCTCTATAATTTTACTTGTGCTAACATGAGGCACATGACTCTGAGAATCAGAGCATTGGCTCCAGCTGCTCTTGCCAGCATTTAGGAACTTGTTAAAAAAAAAAGGCACTTCTGTGTAGTTCTCCTGTGTTTACTGATCGAGTAGGCACCAACAAATACTTGCTAAGAGATTATTTTATTTTCTTTCATTTGTTTATTTGGATTTCGCTTTCGCTTTCTCTCCTATTACTTGTAAGTATTTCCAGAGAAAAATAGTGAGTGAAATTCTTTTTTCGGTTTTTCTGTTATGCCATCTATAACTCTGTTTCTCTTATTGCAGGGGTCTCGGGTCTGGCTGCGAGAAAATAATCAGCATTATCCCAGCACTGTTCATTCCTGTGCGGAAGGAGTTGTCGTATTCAGGACAGACTATGGTCAGGTATGGGCATTGCTCCTCTGTGTTTTGTCTTTTGCACAGCTCTGTAAAAAATAAGTTTTCACAGAATCACAGAATGGATTAGGTTGGAAGGGACCACATGGGTCATCTGGTCCAACCTCCCTGCTCAAGTAAGGTCATCCTAGAACATGTGGCACAGGATTGTGTCCAGATGGTTCTTGAATATCTCCAGTGAGGGAGACTCCACAACCTCTCTGGGCAATCTGGTCCAGTGCATGGTCACCCTCTCAGTAAAGAAGTTTTTGCTTGTGTTTAGGTGGAACTTCCTGTGCATCAATTTCTGCTGGTAGCCTCTTTTCCTGTTGCTTGGCACCACCAAGCAGAGGCTGGCTCCATCCTCTTGACATCCTCCCTTCAGATATTTATACAGATTAATGAGGTCATCTCATAGTTGCATCTTCTTGAGGCTGAATAGGCCCAGCTTCCTCAGCCTTTCTTAAGGCTCAGAATAAGAGAGATTCTCCAGACTCTTGACCAACTTCTGCTGGACCTGCTCCAGAAGCTCCGTGTCTCTCTTGTACTGTGGACTCCAGAACTGCACACAATATTTCAGATGTGGCCTCACCAGGGCTGAGCAGAGGGGCAGGATCACTTCCCTTGACCTGCTGGCAGTGCTCTTCTTTATGTATCCCAAGATACCATTGGCCTTCTTGGCTTACTGTTGGCTCATAGACAGCTTGTTGTCCACCAGGATCCCCAGTTCTTTCTGTGCAGGACCCTGCACTTGCCTTTGTTGAATTTCAGTAGATTCTTCTCTGCCCAGCTCTCCAACCTGTCCAGGTCCCTCTGAAAGGCTGCACAATCTGAAGTATCAGCCTCTCCTCCCAGCATTGTGTCAGCAGTGAACTTGCTGAGAAGGGACTCTATCCCCTCATCCAAGCCATTGGTGAACAAATTAAATAACACTGGGCCCAGTATAGAACCCTGGGGGACACCACAAGTGACAGACCTCCAACCAGACTCTGTACCACTGATCACAACCCTCTGGGATCTGCCACTCAGCCAGTTCTGAATTCATTCCACTGTCCACTCACCCAACTTACACTTCTTGAGTTTGCCTATGAGGATTTCCTTAGAGACCGTGTCAAAAGCCTTGCTGACGTCAAGGTAGAAAATATCCACTGCTCTCCCTTCATCCATCCAGGTAGTTGTTTCTGCACAGAAGGCAATCAGCCTGGTCAAACATGAGTTACTTTTAGTGAGCCCATGCTGACTACTCCTGATCACCTTCTTGTCTCCCATGTGGGTAGAGATGGCCTACAGAATGAGACACTCCATCAGCTTTCCAGGGATTGAGGTGAGGCTGCCTGGCTGGTAGTTTCCTGTGTCTTCCTTCTTGTTCTTTTTGAAGACTGGAGTGAATTTTGCTTTCTTCCAGCCTTCAGGTGCCTCTCCTGATCTCCATGACCTTCCAAAAGGGATCATGAGCAGCCTTGCTGTGGTGTTCACCAGCTCTCTCAGCAGTCCGTGGATGCATCCTGTCAGGGCCCATGGACTTGTGGATGTCAAGTAGGCCTAAGTGTCCCCTGACATTCATTTGCCCTGGTCTCCTGAGATCCCTGAGGGCTGGTGTTGTCAGTGAAGATTGATGCAAAGAAGGCATTCAGCAACTCTGGCTTCTCTGTGTCCTCTGTTACCAGGATCCCCCCTCCATTTAGTAACAGTCCCACGTTATCCTTTGTTTTCCTCTTGTTATTGATGTTTTTGAAGAAGCCCTTTTAATTGTCTTTTCCATGCTTGGCCAGATTTAATTCTAGATGGGCCTTGCCCTTTTAGTCTCACTTCTATTTAACCTGACCACCTCACTAAACTCACTCCAAGGGGCCTGACCTTACTTTCATCTGCTGTGCACTTCTTGCTTATTCTTGAGCAATGGCAGTTCTTTATTCATTCACAGAGGTTTCTTGTGCCTTTGGCCTGACTTGTTTCTCAGTGGGATGCATTGTTCTTGAGCCTGAAGGAAGTGAGCCTTGATTATTGACTAACTCCCCTGGATCCCTCTTCCCTGCAAGGCCTGCTCCCATGGAATCCTTCCAAGAATATCTCTAAAGAGGCCAAAGTTAGCTGATCTGAAGTCCATGGTCATAATCTTCTTCACTGCTCTACTACCTCTTTGTTCTATACTGAACCCTACAATCTCATGATCACTACAGCCAAGGCTGCACCCAACCTTCATCTCCAATAAGGCCTTCCTTGTTGGTTACTGTAAGGTCAAGCAGCACGACATTCCTTGTGGGATCCTCCACTGTCTGTGACCAGAACTTGTCATCAGTGATTCCCAGGAACCTCCTGGCCTGTTTGTGCTTTGCTGTGTAGCTTTCCAGCAGATGTCAGGATGCACAAGCCAGGGCCTGTGACTTTGAGGCTGCTTTAGTTGCCTGTAGGAGGCCTCACCCACTTCATCCTCCTGGTCAGGCAGCCTGGAGCAAGCACCTACAGAATGTCACCCTTCCTAGTCTCCCCTTTTGTCCTGACCCATGAGCTCTTGACTTGCTCATCATCCACCCTGAGACAGAGCTTGATACATTCCAAGTGTTGCCTCACAGAGAGAGCAACTCCACCACTGTGCCTTCCTGGGCTGTTTCTCCTGAACAGCACGTAGCCCTTCATGGCAACATTCCACTATGGGAACTATCCCACCAGATCTTCATAATCACCATGAGACTGAAGTCTCACTAAGAAGGCTGAGTCCCATCTGTGCCAGTGTGCCTGGCACTGCATTGGCCATTCTGTTGCCAAAACCCCCAAAATTATGACAGTGACACCAGCTGTGGGAGCAATGTATTTTCTCCTTGCGTGGAGGGCATAGTGTGACACTAAAAGGCTTGTGAATAAAACAGTCATTTTGTATGACCTGAATGTGCAACTTGGTTTTAATAGTTCTTTCTGTTGCCTCTCTGGTCAGTTGCTGTGATTGTGTCTGACAAAGCTGAAGTAATGCTGTTGAGTGTGAGAGCCTTGTTCCACATAGGTCGGTGATTAAGTAGTTTACTAGAGGAAGGTGGCCCCTCCAAGGTTATATTCCCTTACAGTAACAGAAAGTGGGGGCTGGCACATGGCCAAAAAAATAAAAGCATGTTTTTCAGAGACAGGGTACCCTTGCTTTCTTTACATGCCTTTCTCCAGGCAGGAAAGGAACCAGACAGAATTGTAGAGTGGCTTTTGATGGGGAAGGTGTAACGTAGTCATGATTAAATTGCTGCTGTGCTGGCAGTGAGGGATGAAAATAATGGAGTGACCACATCAGTGAACAAGGGAAGGGCTGCGCATGTCATCTGTCTGGACTTCTCTAAAGCATTTGACACGGTCTCCCACAACATCCTTCTCTCTAAATTGGAGAGATGAATTTGATGGATGAACTGTTTGGTGAATGAGGAATTGGTTGGATGGTTGCATTCAGACAGTAGTGTTCAAGAGCTCAATTGGCGATAAGGATGTCCTTCGGGGTTCTGGACTGGAACGAGAACTGTTTAGTGCCTTCATCAATGGCATTAGCAGTGGGATACAGCATGGCCTCAGCAAGTTTGCAGATGACACCAAGCTGAATGATGCAGCTGACAAGCCTGAAGGATGGAATGCCATCCAGAGGGACCTGGACAAGCTTGAGAAGTAGGCACATGCATATACTTCATGAAGTTCAATGAGGTCAAGTACAAGGTCCATGGGTTGGGGCAACCCCTGGTATCCACACAGACTGAGAACAGCTGAGAGGGATTTCAGGGTGCTGGTGGATGAGAAGCTGGACATGAGCTGGCAATGTGTGGACAGCCCAGGAAACCATCTGTATCCTGGGTTGCATCAAAAGCAGCATGACCAGTAGGTCAGGGTAGGGAATTCTGCCCCTCTGCTCCACTCTCATGAGACCTCACCTGGAGTGCTGTATTCAGCTCTGAGACCCCGAGCACAGAAAGGTCATTGACCTGTTGGAGCCATGGAGAAAAGCCATGGAAATGATCAAAGGGATGGAACATATCTCTTATGAGGTCAGGCTGAGAGACTTGAGGTTGTTCAGCCTGGAGGAGAGAAGGCTCCAGGGAGACGTTATAGCACCTTGCAGTACCAAAAGGGGGCTTACAAGAAAGCTGGGGACAAACCTTTTGCAGGGCCTGTTGCAGTAGGACAAGGGGTAGTGATTTTAAACTAAAAGAGGGTAGATCTCTTAGAGGAGATTAAGAAAGAAATTCTTTATTTTAAGGATGGTGAGGCACTGGAACAGATTGCCCAGAGAAGTTGTGTGTACCTCATCCCTGAAAATCTTCAAGGTCAGGTTGAATGGGATTTTGAGCAACCTGGTCTAGTGGAAGGTACCCCCCCTTGCGGCAGGGGTGTTTGGCTAGATGACCTTTACAGGTCTCTTCCAATCCAAGGCATTCTATGACTGTATCATCCTTTTCTCTTGCACCAAGTTGTTGGTGACCCAGGCACACATGGTGTGGGGGAAGACACCCACAAAATTAGGCTGAGAAGAACAACTACCACTGGGTACAAAGCCTCCTCTCAGAGAAACAAGAAAGCCACCTATGTGCTGGTGTGTTTTCTGTGGGTTGCATATTAAATTGTGCCTTTAAGGTTCTCAGAATTGGGGAGTTGCATATTTTGACTTTTCTTACTGAAATTTGAGGTCCAGTTAAGTGGAAAGGCTGAGACTGTCTCCTCTGTCAGCTTTTTCAAGCTAAAAAAAGAAGGCTCCATCACATTAAAGCATCACCACTATATTTGAACTGCAGTGTAGAAAGGCTGCTCTGTGTGTTGTTACGCTAACATCCTCCAGGAAATGTCTAGCATTGGGCTTTTCATCTTAAACACAAGCCCTCTCCAGCTCCTAGTAGGAGTGACCCACATGCTTACATGGGAGACTAACTGTAATTTTCACAGGATTTTGTAACTGGATGGGTAGCCGTAAAGAGTTTTAGAAGTGTTTTGAGCTGCAAAATCCTTACACTTAAGGGAATTCCAGATGCCACTGTAAAAGGGACAATTTGCTTTGGTGCCCTAGAAAAGAATGGCAGAGCTAGTGCTAGCATCCACCAGCAGATAAGTTGCTTGTTAATGGTGTTCTGTGTGTGTATTGTGTGTGATGTTACTGCCTTTCCGTGGTGTACATAATGTGAGCTGAAACTTCAGGTGATGTGGAAAAAGTCTCAAGTCTTTACCGTGATGTCATCTGATTGATTAAATTTGCTTAGAAAACCCTGGTGTTATAAACATCACTGGGAAAAAAGTTACCTCCTTTGTTTTGGTGTACATGTGTTAAAACCAGGCAGTGCGAAATGGGAAGGATGTAGGGATCAACCTTCAGACCTGTGATGTGGCATTCCACCTCCTCAGTGGGTCTGAGCTGGCAGCTACACAGCCAAAGGCATAGTAGAAATTCACTGCATTTGATAACTTTAATAATTTTCAGGGCTTATAGTTTCAGGAATGGACTTTGTGTGTAAAAGGACTGTGCCAGCTGACATTGATCAGATAATATATTTTCTCCCACTGCTTTTCCTGATGTTCTTTTAGACCATCCTGCCCTTGCTGTTTGGTTACCTATGGGCTGCAGAAGGTTGCAAGCTGGTGAAATGTAACTGAGATAATGTTTGACTATTACCTGTGACTGTTTGGCAATCCCCACAATGCTGGATATCACTTTGAAGAACGAGAGAGGGGAAGCAAGGGGTGAGGTTGCAGAAATATGGGGCCGATGATGCTTTTTGAAGCATGTTGGTGTATTGATTCCCACATCATTTTGACAGCTGGAGCTCGTGTTTAAGTTTAATGACAAACTGATGAAAGCATTGGGACCTTATCAAAGCACAGCGTTGTTACTCATCTTCTCTGATTCCGTAGCTTCTACTAGACTTCGCAGTTCTCACCTTTCCACTGAGCACTCTGCATGTCTTCTGAAGATGTGATTGGCAGGGCAGTGGGACTGGGAAGGTGTGTTTCTGGAGTTGGTTTCGGATTTTACTTTTATGCGTTTGGACTTCAGGTCTTTGCCAATGTCAGTTTGCAGAATAACTAAAATTTCATAGCACAATACATTACTTCTTAGTTTCTTCTTTCTGTTCTATTGTGAGTGGCAGAAATTAATTTGCCACAAAAACCTGTTGCAGCATGCAGTTGTATGCTGAAGGGCTGATTGTAGGGAATCCTACCCAGTGTGAAGGTAGGATTATATAATGATATTTTAACAAGCTGCATGGAAATTTCTTGATTATCACATGGTGATGTAATTCCTCCTCGAGTGTTCTTGTATTTATTGTCTGTTACAGTTAAACAGTTCATTGGCTAATTATCATTACAGACATCTGTGATACTTTCTTCTGCTGTTGTCATTGTCTGTGTGAGATGGTTATAAAACTAGCTGGTTTGGTGGTCTGTGGGGAATATCTGATACATGAGATATGGTTTACTAAAATGGGGAATATCAGGTTGTAAGTTTGGATTTCTCTGAGCAAATAGCTATGAAAAATTCTTAGCTCTTTATGAAAAGAAGAAAAATGTGGCACTGTATGGGGGTAGATGAAAGCCTCATTAAATACAAGGAGGGGAAGAGTACTTCAGGCCTGTGTTCCAGCACCCTGGCCCACGATAAAGTAGTGGGAGATGAAAGGTGTGACCTCTGTCTTAGCACACGTTCATGATGCTGGGCTGTAGCTGGCTCTGGAGTAGCTCCTCAAAGCTTCCTGCAGGCTGGCCTTCAAAACAGAGAGTCTGCAGTGACTGGAAAAGGTACGACATGCAGACAATTCTTATTGTAAAATATGTTTCCCTTTATAAGCACAAACCTAGTGCTTTCCAGAAGAGAAGATGCTGTACTCATTTGCTAGTTGGTGGGTGAGATGCCTGTTTTGTTTGGTTTTTTGTTCCATTGGTGTGCAGAGAGCTGGTGAAGGGCTCTGTCCCAGATGTTTTGGAAACACCATGTCTATGGCTATACTGTATTAATATAGTATATTCATACTTAGTATGAATATATGAAGTATGTCAATGAAATCTGTGAACACTTAGAATTATAAAAGTAGGTCCTAATCTTTCCTTGTGTGTTTAGATACATATTCATGTATAAGATGGCATTACAGTTACTGTAATGTCATTTTTGTTTTCATGTTTGAGGATATTTTTGCTACATCTCTTTTTAGGGTTAAAATGATTTCTTCCTTAAAGGTTTTGTTTACAGTAAAGCAGGCATTTCCTCAGTGTCTTAATGTATTTTTAATGAAGTTGTGTGAGCTTATAAAGTACTCAAGTGAATGTTTAAATAAAATCCTAAAAGCCCTGCTGTCATTCTATGCTTTGTTTGAAATTACTTACTTGGGTATGTTTAGTAATCAATGGTTCCATTGAGAAAAAACTGCTTTCCAGTTTCTCTGCTTTTTCTTTTTTTTTTCTGAATACTGTGAACTTTATTTCAGATCAAAAGAGGACTGCATTGTGCTCTTGACTTGTACGGACACACATGAAAACTGTCTGCAGTGAAAGCATAGATAGCAAATACAAAAAGCTTGGGGGGAGTGAAATCTTTCAGAAGAGCTGTGTTGTGTTGCATGGCATTGATTTCAGGAACATTTTTCTAGTCTTCTAAGTAGGACTCTACTTTCTCTTCCATTTGTACATCCAGGTATATATAAAAGTAATGCCAATAAATATATAGTCAGCCTGTCTGTGTCCCTCTTTTTTTTTTTTTTTTTTTTTTTTAATGCAGTCATGGCTGTTGATGTAAGTAGCACTATGTTTAAGCCTTTGAGAATTGAGGACTTCCAGAACAGCAACTAAGAACACACATTTTTAATAACATCCATTCCCTTGCAAGGAAAGAATTGTATATATGTAAGACATAATGTAT
Source organism: Aphelocoma coerulescens (assembly GCF_041296385.1). Lineage (NCBI taxonomy): Eukaryota > Metazoa > Chordata > Aves > Passeriformes > Corvidae > Aphelocoma > Aphelocoma coerulescens. Next base: position 89,427,050 of record NC_091015.1, read on the forward strand.
GTGTGTGTGTGTGTGTAGGGGAAATCTTATCTGAACAAACTCATCCAGGGAGAAGTAAAAGTTGAATCAATTGCTGCAAACTGTCCTCAGTCTGACACTAAAATTTCAGGATACTTAATTGCATACCTACTTAGCTGACTGAGAGAAACTTTTACATCAAATGTTATAAATAGAAGCAGCTGAGTGATAATATCCAAAAAATGTGGGCTCTTTAAAACACAGATGTCATATTTCACCAGTAAAGACTTTTGTCAGTTAAACCAGCTTTCTGTGAATTTTCTTCACAGAGAAGTCCTTCACAGCATGGTGTTATGTCAGCAAACAGAGTAGAGCTTGGTATCCTTAGCTTCAAATCAGAGGCACCTGTAAATGGTTTGGGCAGTAACAAAAGTATTTTTTCCTGTGTGTTTAACTTATTGTGGCCCTCCTGCGGCATTTCTGCATCTCAGGAATTGGAAGGCTACAGATGTTCCCTGTTAAACACAGCTCAAGCATGTTTTCCATGGAGGTTTTCACTTTTTTTTTTTTTTTTTTTTTCTTTCTGGTTTGAAGGCTGGGAGAGTTTCTCATCATGACCTCATTCAGGAGTTGTAGACCTGGGCTTTGTTTGAGGTTTGGGGTTTGTTCTTTCTGTTTTGGTTAGTTTATTGGGGGGGGGGGGGGGGCAGGCATTCCTTTTGTTTGATTCTTGAGTTACCTATAGGATTATGTTGAAGTTACTGTGTGGCTATACCAGGAGAGCTCATGTTTTCCTCACTTTCAGTTTAAAATTAAAAAGAAAGCCCCAAACCTGCAGGTAATGGCTAAGCATTTCTCATAAGAACTCTTTTCTTCGCCTTGTGTCCTTTCTCACCCTCACTTGGGACTCTCTTGTGCTAGCCTTTGCTGTTGTGAGGAGCCCTTTTAAACAAGAGTCTTCCGTTCATATTCACAGGGCATGAATAACACCACTGAAGTTACTTGGCTTAAGTTACTGAAGTCAGTAGGACTGTTTATCAGTAAATGCTGTGTTTGGCTGCATCCATAGTTCATAGGATCAGGCATCAGAGAAGTAAATCCTTCTGGACAAGGATTTTCTTAGCTAGCATTGAAAAGCGTCATGCTTGCTTCTAGCTCTTCCACGTGAAGACCCGAAAATATTTCCAAGCAATGTTTTTTTAGACATTTCCCTGAATTCAATATCTATTACCCTTCAAATGCACATTTACAAGGGAGCATTTTAAAGAAGCCCTTTGTGAGCTCCCTTGTATGTGCAGCCTCTTAAGAAAATACACAAATATATGCAGTGGGCTTTGGTCTTGGCTGCTCTTAGCATTAAATGAATCCATCTCTTTTTGCAAACTTTATTTATGAAGATGTCCATGCTTTTTAATTTAATGGTGCATATGAAGGGTAGTGACTGCTGATTCCGGACATTGGGTAGCTCGTGTGTGTTTTGGGCAGCAGATCCCCTGCCTTTGGGGCTCAGGGTCAATGCCAAATTCAGCAGCTTTACAGCAGGAAATCAGATTCCATCTGTCTAAACACTGTAAAGTTCATTTTATTCTCCAGTTAGTTATATTTGACTTACTTGTAATAATTCTACTGATTAGCATACTTTAAAAAGCTTGGTGCTGTGCCTATTTGTCTGTTGATTTCTTGGGGGTTTTTTTGGTGCTTTGGGTCTTTTTTATTGTTGTTGTTTTTAAGGGATATGTGCAGGAGTTTTGGGTTTGGTGGATAGTGTGGGGTTAGGAGGGCCAGAAGTCAGCCAGAGCGCCTTTTAGTACTCAGGATTTATCTTCTGTGGAGAAGTGTTTACATCTTTATGTTGGATGTCAAAGTTCAGCGACTCTCGCTGCAAGCATCTGTTGGCGTGCCTGTAAACAGAGTTCGTGACAGATGTGAGCCAGCAGCTTCCTCCAGGAGCATCCACAGGGAGTCTGGCCTCCCCGTCTTGCACAGCTGCCCTTGGCGTTCCCAGGGGCCTTTTGCCTGTGGGGCATCTCCTAGAAGGAGCTGCAAGGAGGGGTGGCTGTGCCCCACTTGCCTGTGCTTTTTCCATCCCGTGCTCTTTGGAGAAGGGTGCCAGTGAAGCAAGCAATGCTGCAGAGGCTGCACGTGCCCTGCAAGCCCATGTGTCCCACAGGCCCAGTGAGCTGTGTCACCCCAGCCCTCCTGGGAAGCGTTTAATGGAGTGTAACTGCAATGCACAAAAGCCTCCCCGTGCCTGGTAAGGATTTAATGCAACTGCAGCAAACGTTTTCCTTAATGGAAATGCTGCTTCTAAACCCCAAGCGTTACTTGTCAGTGCCGCGTTTGAGCACTGGTTCAAGTGGAAGCACTCACAAATTGAACAAGTGTTTTGGGTTTTTGCCATGTGTGCCATCTTCTTGCACTTTTTAAGTACTTGCTATTCAGAATAATCATTATTTTCTCTTGAATTCTCCAACACGGAAATATTAAAAAGGTATTTAATTGTGCTAAAGGAAGCAATATCTGTATCAGAGAACTTTTTTCTGCCCCTAATTCAGGAGCTAATTTAGCTTGTCTTTTTATCGCTGTATATCAAGGGTGCTATTTTTACATGACTACGATTCTTTGAATATTTGTTAAAGGGTAATAGGGAAAAGCCTTGTTTTGTGTGCTTTTCCCTGAACTATGTATCTATTACATAAAAAAATACAGAGCAAGTTATGAATTACTTCTTGGACATGTTGCACATGTTCTGTCCTTACTTTTTTCCTGTTACTTGCCTTTCTGCCAAAACCACTATCAGTTTGATTGATTTCAGGAAGGGGAAAGTTTTAATCCTGAAGTGAGATATTTTAAAAGAAAGGTTGAATTGTAAAAAAACCACCAAAGCAAAATAAAACAAAAACCTAAAAGCAAAACCCAAAAACCCATCCCAACTGCCAGGCCAAGGTGATTGTATTATCCCTGCATAATGAACTTTCTGGCTATCAATGCATGGCCAGTTTTTGACTGAAGCCAGGGAGTTTGCAAGTGAGCAGTCAGGAGATTTCTAATGCACAAATGGTGGGGGCAGGAGGGCTGAGCAATGACCATAAATAACTCCTTTAATGTTGGATTTTCAAGGGTTTTGTTCTGTGCTGCCTAAACATAATGGTAGTGTTTGCTCTAGCTTTACTGAAATTAATTTGTTTGGCATTAGTGTGGCCGTTGTTAAGTGTTTTCCTAACAATATAAATTAAATCTGTATGAACAAAAGCATTTATCTGTGAGCAGAGTTGTTTTATGCTCTTTATAAGACCTGACTGAAAGCAGTCAGCATCTGAGACACTGACAAAGAGGTACTTTCTGCATCCCCCCTTGGTTTGCTGCGGCCACGTAATGGGTTGTGGCTACATAAACAGTTGAGATGTCAGTCTTCTCTCTTGCTTTCTGCAAAGAAAATCCAAACCATCTGTCTTTTTTGGTGCCTTTATTATGCTTGTACTAAAGATAGCAAAACTGCTTTGTTTTAAGATTAAAGCAGATGTACACAGGCTGCCATATTAATTTCTTTTGTAAGGGAACACAGTTCAGCTGTTCACAAAACATGGGAAGGAATTTAGGCAGCATCGTGCCAAAAAAACAACGACAACAATGAATCTGTAGCTCTGTGGTGAACAAGCTTGTCACTTCAGTTGTTCCCCTGTTCCTAAATTCCCTTGGATGTGAGGCTGGTCTCATTGTTCAGCATTGTTGGTGTTTTTAGTGACATATGGTTTAGGTTAAGCACAATTATATGCTGGGATACTTTGCTCTGCAACAGGGCACTGCTCAGTTTTGCTCTGGTGAGGCTTTGTACCTTACAGTGCAGATAAATGGTGGATGGACACAGAGATTTTTACTTGGAGAGGATGAGTTGAGCAAAATACAAGTGGCCTAGAGTGCCCTATTTTTTATTATATCAATCTTTTAATTTTAATACTATTTTTTTTTAAATTAAGAAGTCAAATGACTGGATAATTCTGGACAGGATTTTGCACAATGAGGGCTTCTGGGAAAATGCTAGTGCATGTGTAAGCACCATTTTAAAAAGTATTGGGAGTAGTAAGCAGAGGCCACTCACTCTCTACTTTACAGTCAGCCACCTGGGAGCCACTGTTTGGCAGAGCCATGTCCCATCCCCACCCCACTTCTCTGTCAGGGACTGAGGACTGCACGGAAGGGTGTGAGCTGTGAAAAACCTATTAAAGTCATTCGAATAGTTTAAAAAGTGTAGCCATTGGGCAGGTGTGTGGGGTACTGCATTAGGTGTGCTGGTGATCTCAGCCCGTGGCAGGCATGGTGATGTGGCGTGGTGAATCTGTAGGAAAGGAGACTGTCCACTGGTGTCAGTCCTGGTGGCTCCTTTGGGGAAGGCTGCAGTGCCTCTGGCTGCATAGTGCTGGTTCTGCAGATGGAAAGCTCATTTGATCTTTGCCCTATCCTGTGGTTACTCAAGTAGTTCCTGAAATCTATGTTGCCTCTGTGTACCAGAGAAATACAGAAACAAAGGGGGATCTTCTGCAGCTCCAGGTACCCTTCACTATACAAGTTAACTTTAAACAAACTACATCTGGGCATCCAGAGTGGTGTGTCAGTGCCAGATCACTTTCAAGGCTTGATATCTGAAATAGTGTTTGAAAGATGCAGAGCTTCAGGTTCTTTTAGCAGGTAGCACAGGAGCTTCCCATTGGAATAAGATGTATCATTGCACCTTTGGGAGCCTCATGACATTTGTATTCTTGGAACATTTCAAAGTGACTTGTTTGAAAATGTCAAGTGTTCTCATGAGAACACTATCAGAGCAAGATTTCCCCTAAAGCATTTCTGCAGTGTGATAATAAACTCTTTCAATGTTAGCTGCAAAAGGAACTTCAAGCGCTCTTTCATAGTGGTGCTTTTATTTATGCTAAACCAGGGGAAGAAAATGTTAGTGTAGGTCATGTGCCTCCTCCTCATCCAGCAGTCTTTATTTTGTAAAACAAGCCAGGTCCTGTTTAGCATACACATGGTGAAGCTGAGAGACGATTTAAGGAGATTTATCTACCCAAGCTGACTTAACCAAGGACAATCACAAAATGTACATGGAGAAAACCCCTCTGTGTTGCAAAGTCATACCCTGGAGAGTTCAGAAATGCTGCTGGGCCTCTTTTTGCACTGTAGAAAAAGCAGTGTGCTGCCCCCCTGCAGGTGGGTGGTTGTGGCACACCCTGGAAAGGAGAGGGACCTGTATCAGGGGGAACAGTATAAGTCGTCTGTAAGTAGCTTCTGGATGTTCTGGAGTTACAAGGATGTGTACATATGAGAAGTAAAGGGTGCTTCCTCAAAGTGCCCTAGGAATCTTCCTTGTTCATTTTTTTGTTTGTTTGAGGGGTATTTTTTGTGCCTTCTTCCTGCCCTTTGTTCTGTCTTCCATGCATGGGCTCCTTTGCTTTTACTTGTTTGGTCTCTGCAAGCTTCTGCTTCAGACTCAGTTCCCATTTATCCTTCACCCTGCTCATTCATCCATGCAGCCTTGCTCCCTGCTTTTCTCTCTGACACACGAGTACACGTGTGCATGTCGGGGCACAGGGCGGGCAGTAGTTCCTGGGGGCTGGGAGCAGGGGGTCTCTCCGGGTGGATCATGGCCAGGCCCTCTGCACTGCCCAGTCAGGAGCAGGGCAGTGGGGGGACCTCACTGTAAACCCAGCAAACTTCAACAAAGCACAAAGCCTCACACAGCCTCCTTCAGCTCACAAGGAGCACAAGGGTCAGGTGACCTTCTCGTCCTCCGTTCGCAGGCTTTGGTCAGGGATAGCATGAGTGGTGACATGTTGGAGTTGCCAAGGGAAGCTCCAGGAGGTCTTGCTCAGCAGCATCTAGAGCATGCCAAGGGCAGGAGGCCTTTCCCAAGGTTTTTGGCTGCTAAATGTCTGAGGCTCTACTGAAGGCTTGCTGTGCGATTTTTCTCCAGTGAACTTTGTAGAGCTGATGACTTTAACAGGAAAGATAAAATCTTGCCTCTTGGAAACAGTTGTTCCCTTTTTAAATTAATATTGCCTCTCCAAAGAATGGCTTGGTAGAATGTTCATGTATCAAATCACCAGAGTTATTGTAGGCCTGAATGACTCAAAAGTACTGTTTTGCCTATGGTGATAAAATAAGCTACTTTCAAAAAATATGCATTTACTAGTAAGATGTGTACCTGCCAGTGAATGCTTTGTCCAAAGCTTTCCACATGTAGCAGAACTGGGAAACTGATTTGGGAAGGGAGCAATCTTAATAGGTAGAAGTAGCATAAGCCTATAATAAAAATAATTACTTGTATGTTACTACTGATTATTTCTCTCTTGAAAGTGTGTTTTTTCACTAGCATCAGCAAGGAGTTCTAATTGGAAGTAAATAATAAAATGCATTCCATTATTAATGCTCCTTTCAGGCAGGCATTTAATATACATTGTAATCTGATGGTCAGACTTCATTGGCATTATCAGTGCGTCATTACTGGGTTAAATGCAATTACAGAGAGTTTCTGTCGCCACAAGATTTGCCCAGGAAATGTAAAGTTCTGACAAGGATACTTCAAGGTCTGCTAGGCATTTGAGATATGTTAATGTTTTTCACATGTCCTCAGTGGGGGGGAAGAGAGGGCAGTATTACTGCGTGATCAGGAAAGCAACAGGAGCATGACAAAGGCTCGGTAAGTCCAGCACACGAGCATGTACTTCTAGGAAGAATGTGATCACTGCACCGAGTTTGTACATGAACAAAACCCTTGATGTGGGTATGGGCTGCAGCCAGCAAAGACTGCAGAAGGTGAAGGGGAGGCCAAGAAGCAGAAGGCTGCTAGGGATCCATGTTTTCTTAAGCAGTACCCTTGGTTTTCTTCTGGGTTGTTTTTCTGGGCATTTTTAAAAATGCTTGCCCTACATTCCCTGTGTGTGACTGTGTTAACAGATCAGACCAGACGCTGCTGTGAATATTCAATTACTCTAAATTGGTTGCTGATCTCTGTTAATCCTGCTTGCATGCTGACAGTGTACATATCAAATGCATTTGTTCACATTTCTGAAATGAGCAGGGCTGTTGCAATGCAGTGCAGTAACTTAATGCCCCTAGGAGGCTGATACAGCTCTTCTGTAAAGTATTGTCGTGTACATATGTTGTATAGATGATGAAATGGGGAAACGTGTGTGTAGGTGCTCACGCAGATATATGTGTACTGTTTCTTAAAAACACTGGACTGAAAATGTGTTTACTCTGCGTCACATGCAGGTCCATATCTGTAGAAGAAACAGTGGACAACAGTAGCCTACAGAAGTTTTCTAAGTAAGGCTTGATTTTTCAGTTATAGCGTCATGCTGATGCTAGATTAAAGCAAAACCCGAGGCCTTGGCTAAAGAAAACACAGTCAGGTACACTAATATGCAACTTGCAGTATTGATAAGCTCCACAGATGCACTTTGAAAAGTCCTTGAACATCGCTACTTAAGTCAGTGCTGTTTGAATATGAAATCCTTAAATCTGACTTTCCACAAGCTGAACAAACAGCTTACTGTACCTTATGTCCTTAGAGCAGATTAGGCAGCTTGAAGTCCACAAAGATTCAGACACCACAGAGATTAAGAGTTGCGGAAGCTGCTCTCAAGTCATGCATTTTTTGCATAACTTTTAACCTGTGCACAACGTGATGTACTTAACAGTTTTAGTGTGGATGTTGTGCAAATACTAAGCATATTATCACATGTGGTTCAAGGTTGCAGTTACAAGCAGTGCTTCTTCTATTTATGTATGAAAATGGAAAGAAATATCTTATTAAAAGCGGGTGATTGAACAGCAAACCAGGGACAACCATTGCCACACTTATGCTTGTAAAACTCATCTTTGAAGTGATAGCAATGGGAAACAGTAGACACTTCTCTTTTGTCAAGAAATTTCTAAAAGGACAGACTAATTTTTATAATGGAAGACAAAATTAATTTATAAGGAAGCTGTTGGAACCTGGTTCCAGGTTTTCTCAACACTGGTAAGTGGTATCTTAAGCTGTTAGCAGTCATGAATTAATGGTGCCAGATTTTGCCATGTGGAAGGGAGTCCAGTCAGTCTCTTTCCCTTACATAGCCCAGGTGAAGTGTTACTCTGAAAACATTGTCCTGTCACCTCCATAGTAGCTCAAGTGTGGAGGGATGTAAAGTAGCAGGTCCTGCATTTGCAGCAGGACACAACGGAAGCAGGTGAGTTGCTGGCTGAGGGGACCCTTCTCCTCCCAATCTTATCATTAACTTTTCTTCTTGGTAGGCATAAGGGGCAATTGAACACAAGTTGTATAGGGAGAAGTAGCTACCCTCTGTATTTTTAGACTTACTTACTGCTCCAAAATACACTTGCTTTTTGGAAGAGTCTGTGAGATGATGGAAAAGTGGAAAAAAAATCTGGATGCTAAGTTAGTAGTTTCATCTATTCCTGTAATTAAGCTCTGAGCACTTGTAGCTTTGTTGAATCTCTGTTTTATCTGAAGCTAATTTAGTTCCCAATCTGGCAGGAACTGTCTCCTTAATGTCAGTTTTTTCCTTACTCTCCTTGGCACAGTCCATGCTTTCCAGAGACCAGCGTGTAATTTCTGTCTGGTGAAGGCACCCTACTATCCTGATGTAGTTCTTGAATTATACAGCTACCAGCATGCACATCCCTAGGGTGAGTAACAGCTCTTTGCAGTTACATGTGTAAATATTTACATCCATTTCCCTCCCACTTGGTAAAGCACTCCATTTTTGTACAGTACAAAGTGCTTTGTATACAGAAAAAAACACATTGTTTAGTTGGTCGGGTTTGTTTTGAGGGGGCGTTATGTTTATTTAACAGCAGGCCATACGAGTTGCAGCATGCATTTTGTGGGGTAGTCCTGCTTTCATCCAGTTTCACAGCTGGGCTCGCAGATTTATGACGATGTGATGGACTTCTTCAAGGTCAGACACTGAATCAGTGGTTGGGTAGAACCTCGGGTCCTGCTGACTCCAGCACTTTGTTTAAAAGTTCCAGCACACAGCTCTGGCTTTGCAAATTAATGCAGCAAATAAACCAAACTTATCCTTAGCTCTGTAGTTAATTTCAATAAACAAATTTTGTGGTGGCTCTTATGCTTATTTAAAATGAGCTTGATTTGTACTGATAGGCTCAGACCTGTCCTTGCAGTAGAGGGGAATTCTGGAAATTATTGTGGTGATTTTTTTTCACTCGTTTGAAAGGTTTGAGTGCTTAAACCCACAAATTTAATACAAGTAAATGTGTGCATCAGCTCCTGCTGTTTTATCTTTGTTGCAGAGCAGTAACACGTGAAGATTCTCATCCATTTGTTACACCACTGTACCAAGTAAGGCATAAAAGCAAAAAGGACAAACTCATGGTGCCAGAACAATTGGAACACTCATGAAAGGTTTAGGCTGGCTTCTCACCGTGTTGCAGTCAGGTAGGGTGAGCTGCAGCAGTGAGGATGGCTGGGGCTTCTGCAGCCAGCCCAGGCAGCATCTGTACTTGTAAGGGCCAAGTGCCTCCCTGGCATTTTGCTTTACAGGAACATGCAGCATGGCCATACATGTCATCAGAGGGGCTGGCTCTTGCTCCCCTGGACTTGCAGGTGAGAGATTCCTTAGGTTCAGAGCTCTCTCCAGGTTTTTTGTGCTTGTGATTTTAACTGTTTCCAGCATTTATATAGATGGCAGGTTGCGGCTGTTGCCTTCAGCCTAGGGCACCACAGGATGCTGGGTGACTGAGGTGAGTTTGGGAATACTATTTGCTAATTTCCAGTTATAAAACTTAAGAAGCGATCTGCATTTCTGTTAGACAAAAGAATTACGAGTTTACCACAGGAAAAACAGTTAGTGTCTGTGTCAGCACAGGATTGCCAACAGCAGAGCATCTTGCTACGTTGTTCTGACATGTCTGCCGAGTTTGGAGTCACCCAGAGAGGACTTCCATGACTTGTCAGCATCAATTCTGACTTCTTCCTTTATGCTACTTCATCTGAATTCACGCCTGGCTATCCATACCTGAATGTGCAAGGCCTCATGAATAAATGGAAAATGTAGTAATGAAATGAAATTATTTTTTAACTGGTTTTGTTTGGATTTTTTTTTTTTTTTTTTTACTTTCTCAGTAAGCTGTATTTTGAACAGGCATGTGGTTTAATTTAATTTTCTCATCAAAATGTGCTGTTGCCAACTTCAGGTCTTAAAACTTTTCTTTTGTTATGTATTGACTGCAGTATTCCTGGAGCACTTCTTTGTGATTTTATTTCTTGTCTTCTACGTATGGATGCAAATGGATATATTCAATTCAGTTCTTTTATGATAACTGGGTTTTAATTTGAATTCCTCTTATCACTTGTGTCTGCATACAAAAGTTGGAGCATGTCAGGAAAGTAAGGTACATTCTCACTATCTGTCAGATGCAAGGCAAAAATAAAATCTCCAGCTTTATGCATTTAGTAGTGAATTAATAGAGATCTTATCATTTGTTAGAGATGTATGTTACTAACCTCAGCTAAAAACTTGATGTGTGGTAGGAAATCAAGCTAATACTCGCTCCATCCATTAAAAGGAGCAAGCACAGCAAGAGGCCAGGATAATGAGATGAGTATAAAGGGAGCAATGAATTTTACTATAGTTTTGAAGGCTCATTATTGAACAACAGGTTTGTGAAGAGGCTTGGAAGAAAAGACAGCTCTTGCTGTTGGAGTACAAATTGAGTTTGAACTTTCTTTTAAAAGATCTTGAGTCCGTTACAAGTGTATTGAACTACATGGTAGTGGTAAGTGTCTGAGTTTTGGTCTCTGAACTCATGGAAAACAGTTTCTGGGCATATAAATTTAGTATTAAAAGGCCTGTTATTCACTTTTTGGTTTGTATTTGAAAATAGGTCTGTGGGTCTAAAAGAAAAACAAACCCAAGCCATCCCCAAACTGCTCTGTTTTTCTATTTTGTTTGAGAAGAATTGCAACTTTTTTTATTGTAAATAGTCTGAAACAGGTCTGTAACCATGGGAACATAAGCATTTTTCATAATAGGAAATACTAACGAATGCACCCCATTACACTTTTCAGCTCCTGGTAGGTTTAGCAGCCATATGTGTAGCAGTTCTCTGGGCAGTACCTGCACTGATTGTCACGTGTGTGTGTGTGTTGGGTTTAGCCAGAGATCCTCTTGCCATCCCTGCAGGGTGGATGCAGCCTGAGGTTGGCGAGGTGAGCATGCAGCGGGGTGAAAGCTGTCTATCTGATGTGAGCTCAGTGTGTGGTCGCTGGAGTAACCAGTATCTGCACTCCTGGCAGCCTCTTCCCACTGGAATTAAACATTTGCTGGTTGCTGATGTGAATGCATTTCTTTGCCCAGTGATCTAGCAGGAGTGGTTGCCTGAGCTTGTCTCAGCAGTGTTCTCTTCTGAAACCTTTAGACAAAAGTGGTAGCGTCTTACTAACATTTAAAACTCCTTTGTATTTCCAGAGCGTGTCCTGTGCCCTTCCTACGTGGCATATTTTGTGCCTCGACAGCTTGAATTGTGGAATCTCTGTTTCCTGTGGTCAGTATCCCATTCAGAGCATCTGCCTGTAGTGTTGTGCTCCAAGGGCATGTCTCTCCACTGGTTCAAAATATCTTTCAGAGATCACTGAGTTGACAAGGCTTTGCATGCTGACTCACATTTTGCACCATTGTTTAGAAATGAGATTATCTTTCACCCCTCCTTTTCTTCCCAGTACTTCCATCTTTCACTTTCTAGGAAGTGGGCAAAATAAAAATCTCTGTGTGGGCAACTGCTACCACTGTAACTTCAACTGGTGTAGCAGAGTGGTTTCACTGCAGTGGTGCAGTTGTATGAGAGGAAGGACATGCATGCAGTTAAGTGCTGATTTTCTGGGGACAAAGTTGTTCTCAGTTTCTTCGTAACTGGGCAGAAAAATTTCCTTTACAGCCAAGGACCCCAGGCCAGTCAGCATGGTTTGTGTCTCAAATGCACATGGAAAAGGGTCAAGTGATTTCAGAAACAGCTGATATAACTCTGTTGGAAGGGGTTTGAATTCAAGTTGCTGGCACTATAGTAGAAGGAAAGACCTTTGGACTCCTGGAGCCCACAGCACCAAGGGAATAATTTTTTGAGTTTTATTGCTTTTGTGTGTGTTTTAATTGGATTGAACTGTGCCCCAAGGGGCCTGGAAAAACATTTTGGCAGATGTGCTAGCACTTCCCTGACTGTGTGGACAGTCTGCTAGCCCTGGAACTAGTAACCCCATGAGCAAATGAAAATTCACTGAAAAAGCACCATCAGTGTAATCATGGCAAGGTCAAGGGCCTTGGCTGGGAAAACCTTCTATCTGTGATTCACAGGATGCATCAGCAGGATCTGGTGTAGACCTGTCTTAATGGGAGAAGCCTCTGGTGATGAGAAGTGAATTTGTGTGGAGACCAGCAGTTGCTTGCTCTCAGTCAGCAGCCCCACATATCTGGGTGCTTGAGTTACTGAGCAGGAGCAGACGGAGGGGATCAAAATGAGTGCTGTTTCAACTTCATTATTGACTTAATCCCTTTGATGAGTTGTGTGCCTGGCATGTGCTCTCTTTGGCTTGTCCTCTCCAGAAGTGCATCCTGGTAGTCCAGGTTAAACCTTGCCTCACCAACAGGCTTCCTCTGCCAGTACCTGGGCTGCAAGTACTGCTTCTCTGCCCAGGAACATGAAGCAGTCTTTATGGACAGTCTCGTGGTAGGGTGGAGATGCTGTCTTTTTATGCAACATCTGATAAGGGGACCTATTTTGGTCTTGGTCAGATCAGTTAAATCAAACCCTATAAAAAATGATAATTGAAGGCAGGTGCTCTAATTTAGATTGTGGTGGGAACCTGTATAGCTTGCTTTTAGGGATGCTAAATTTCTTCCCAGCAGCTGTTGAATATCTGATGTTAAGATTTTGTGCTTAGGCACCTGAGTTTGAGCCTTCTTTCCCTTTTATGACCCATTTCCTTCTCTGAAAATTTCAGCTACAAAGAAACTCCATTTTGGTGCTTTGGAAACTCACATTTATGCCTGTGTGCTTTTTGCAAGTCGTCATTCTCCAGGTATGCTCTCCTGTGGGGTGTTTTTTCTTCCCACAGCATATTTTTGCAGAGAAGCACAAGACTGTGTATTTTCTGTTCAATCTGCAAAGCATGCAAGGCCTTGTAAAGTATCAGCAAATTTGTTGGGTTGACTAGGCTTTTTCAGATGAGTGACGCCCATAATTGAGAACTTCCAATTTAGCTGTAGTTTTATATTCTTTATAATACAGGGATGTTGTAAGCATAACTTAATTTTTAAATTTTAAGTTAAGATTAATTTAAGATTAATTTTTAAACCATACTGGAAAAAAACATAAGATTTTCTTTTACCTACCTATCTTGGACTAAATGAAGCATTGGGTGATTCCTCACTGATGCCTCTGTGGATAAAACTCACTGTTGGAGGTCTTTGTGGGCTTTGCCTTGTTAGCTGTGTCTTGTTTGTCAGAGTGTATGCTAACAAAAAAGTGTATGAAGATACTAGTGTAAAGATTTCTACTTGAAGCCATGGTAACACAGAATGACAAATAATGGATCTTTATTGGGATCGTTGTTAACAGTTATAGTTCTCTGAAGGAAGGGTAATTGTATAACTCAGTGGACTCTTCTAGGAAATAATCTCTTTTACATATTAAATACTTTCTATACATTTGTGTTACAGGGTAAGAAGACTACTTTTACAGCTGGTGATGCTGTGTGTTTTGCCAATGAAGGAGCTTGCAATACAAATGTTAAGGGATTTTTTTTGTAGGATCACACATTTTTCATGTTTTGCAGTTGACTTAGAATCATTAAGTCACTAGTTATGTGTCACCTGGTGGTGAGTGAGCTCCATATTGCATGACCGATTTGTCATAGAATGATGAAATGGCTTGGGTTGGAAGGGACCTTAAAGATCCTGTAGTTCCATTTTCCAGGCCATGGCAAGGAACACCTTCCACTAGACCAGGTTGCTCAGGGCCCCAACCAATCTGGTCTTGAACACTTGCAGGGATGGGGCATCCACAGCTTCTCTGGACAACCTGTCACTTCAGCTTACTTTTTTTTATAATCAGTGGAGATGATAGCTGGGACAGCAACTCTGAAATCACTGATTGCTATGGCTTTCCTATTAGTGGGACACATGACCATCTCTTGAGTGGGCTCAGTTCCCTACCTTTAGGAGTGTTTGTGGCAATAAAATGACTCCAAATAAAATGCTTGTTGGCGATGTTTGTGTGTAGAAGTCCTACTAAAGGAATGCAGTTCTTTCCCCTTCACTTCTGTGTTCTAACTGTGGCAAGCATAAACAGTTACTCAAAGGCCCAAGTCTGGCCTTCAATTCAGAGCAGTTAACTTTTGACAAGGTATAATGTGTTTTTTGGAGTCCACCTGTGCTGCACATGGTGGTGCAATAGGAACCCTGCTGTGTCCGCAGATGCACTTTGCTCATTTGCCGCTTTATGAAACATCTTTCTTCATTGCTGAGGATGAGTTTCCATGATTGCCTTGGTATTAAGCAGAACTACAACCACACTTGAGCTTGGGTTTTAGGTAGTACCTCTGTCCCACCTTCAAGGAACTGCCCAGATGTGTCCGTTCTATGGTCTTTACTATCCACACCACTGAGAGTGGATTTCCCTGCATGATGTAAAATGTGATGGTACCTGATTGAAGCCATGAGCTTCATGGCTCTTGCACGAGGGCATTTGAAGTTGGGTATCACAGAACATCACTAAACTCAGGCTTTAAAGATCAGTTGAGCAGGAGTTGGGAGCCATTAATCTTGCACAAGAAGTGCCTGTAGAGAAGTTTTCTTACTAGTTTAAGTTAATATTGTGAATAGCAAAAAGCAATGTCCAAATGAATGGTAGTAAATGCAAGATACTTTAGGGGGAAGGAAAGAGATTTGCAGCATTTCAGGGCTCAGACTCTGCCAAATAGAAACCGAATTTAGGTATTTCTGGTTTTTTCTTTGTTACACAGCTGCTCAGATCAAAAGATCATGATGGTTTCTTTACGTTCATGGTCTTTGGCTGTAGGATTGAAACATGCTCTTGTTTTTAGAAACTTCTGATTTAATCTGCCAGGCTGATGCTATTAGCAAAAAAATCGTGGCATTGTCGGAGCAGGAGAGAGCTTATGTGTGGAACTAAATCACTGGATTTTGCTAGTTAGCATAAGTCCAGGACTCACTTCTGAAGCATACACAGGGGAAATGGAACAGGCGAGAAAAATAATGAAATAATAGAATAATTTTGTTTGGAAAGGACCACTAAGATCATTGAGTCCAGCTGTTAACCCAGCACTGCCATTGCTTGAATCCTGTTAGGTCAGTACTCTCAGGGTGAGGTGACATTAGCTCAGACCCTGGGTAGCTAAATTAAATGGTTCATTAAGGCATCCCTTGTCTTCTGATCTGATGCTGTTTGCTCTGTAGGAGGATTTTTCAGTGTTATAGCTTGTATTCTGTACTGCAGTAGGTTCTGGCAAATATATTCACCAGCTTGTAAGTTACATGGATAAAACCACTCAGACCAACTCTGCATTTTTTTTTTTCTTCTACATCCCTTGTAGCAGAACTTGCTTTCTTTCTATTGAGAAAGAGGAAAACAAACTAGAAAATGAGAAAAATTAAAGTCCTTGCTCATTTTGCCTTCCACCAGAAATCATAATGAGCAACTTAAGGAACTATGCAGACTATTGGAAATTTATGGTGAATAATTCTAGCATTTAGAGGAATAGGGACCGGGATGTAAAAAGCCAGGCAACCCATACAATCCCCAGTGTCCTTCAGTGCAGGGCATTAGGACTCACACCTGCCTGGGTTTATCTGCCATCAGGTCAGCTCTGTCCTGGGTGGACGTGCAGCTTCATTCCCTGTTCTCCAAGCCTGTTTCATGTTCAGGCCTATGCCCTGAAAGTGTCTGCTACAAAAAGAACTGTTTGGTGTCCTAACAGGGAGATTGCACCCTCAACAAGATTGTGTATTTATAAGCTGAACCTGTCTTGGGAGGTGAGAGGAGTCAAATCTTTCGGGGAAGAGAACATTGAAAAGACAGCCTTTTGTAGCTAGCAGGGGGATTTCCTGCATTGATTTCTAAAGCTGAATTCTAAGATGTGTATTTATCAGAAAACACAGTAAAATATATTTCTTTGGGTAGCTGAGAGGAGCCTGGGAAGGTAAGTAGAGGGAACACTATTCACTACTACATGAGATTGCCACGTCCATGTATCTCTCTCACAACCTTTCCTCCAATGCAAGCAATCAGAAAAGTTGGTCCAGTTTTAATCTGTTTCTTCTAATTGGTTTTCACTAACATGTTAAGGTAATCTCACAGTATTTCATGTTCTGGCTAACCCCCATTTTAAAGAATATAAACTGGAGCTTTTACAGCTTCATGTGCTTGAGGTTTGTCAAAGTAAATTCAAAAACAAACAGCATTATCCTTACAAAGACAGAAAAACACTGGTGTGTTTTTATTTGCAGCAGCAGTTTGGGTTTTTCTTTCCAGAGCTATAAACATTATGGTTATGTGTAAAGCTACCAAGTAATTCTCTGAATATAAGACATCTTTGTTGTCTGTCTCCATCATTCTGACACAACTACTGAAGTAGTGCTGTCCTTATTTGGGGTGGAAAAAATAGTGCTGTGAATTACTCTTTGCTGGTATCATGGGAACCAGTTGTAATTGGGCTTCTCCAACATACACATACATGCTCTCTGGTATGTGATACAACTGTGGTTTTCAAATAGGCACAGGCAAGCTACAGAAAATAAAATTGCACACACACCTTTTAATAAGCAGAGCCACCTTCATGTGTGTTCAGTTTGCCCTTTTGCTTCTTCCAGGGCTGGAGTTTTGTAGTTCAAATGCAAACCAGCCAGTTTATATGCAGATTTTATGGGAGTAACATATAGAACAGTCTCTCAAACTTTTACAGCCAAGAGCGAACTTCTTTCCCTTATCTGTATATGGTGCATGTTCTCACGTAAAGCAATAGCTGTGTCATGCAATAAGACTTATGACATGGCTTTGAAAAGTATTGCATCTCTTGACCACTCTATCTGCCCCTATCTGTGCATTCATGCCCTGCAGTGACCAGTTGGTGCTCCTGTCTCCTCAGCCCGTTCTAGCAGTGCTACTTACTTGTCCTTTTCTTCAAAGAAGCCTACCACAGGAGTGTGACAAGACAACCTATATTCAAATCTTCTATCATTCCTTTTTTAAGAAAAATGTAAGATTTTGTATTTAACATCCACAGGCTTTTCACAAGTGCAATGAAAGGAGATTCTTACCTGCACAATAACAAAAAATGAACAGTATTATATGGAATATTATCTCTAAGGATGTAAGAAAGGGGAACTTGTAGAGGCTCTTAGGACAGACAAAAGAAAAGTTTTTTTAAGCTGTTCTGTGAATTCTTAGGCTCCTGGGCCTGGTATATTTGTTCACAGTCCTTGTAATAGTACCAAGCAAAAGAATATAATATTGCTTTTTCCCCAAACTAGACATATTAAAATTTAGTAGTGTTTTCATATTCATACTTAAAAAATCTCCAAGAGGTCTTTGTACCAGACACTGTAAAACTTTATAGCAAAGATGTAGGGTTTTTTTCCTAAAAAGGTTTCAGTCAAAGAAAGAGCTCACTCTGGCATTCCTAACAATATATGCTTTGTTTGAGTAATAGTCAAATTTACTAGTATGCATTTGAGAGAGCCTAAATAATTAGTACCTATGCAATCAGACTGAGTAATGCTCCTGCAGCGGTGCAGGAGTGTACTGTGCAACTTCAGTGTAAGTTAGAAGGTGACTGTGCTGCTTGTGAATAAGCAATTTCTCTTTTTCACAGTCTAAACTTAAAGATTTTGAGCTTGAGAATAAATACGCATTCATGCCCTTTCCCTTACTGCACCTTTTCAAAACAAGATACAGTAGGGTTTATTTTTTTTTTTTTAATGAATGTGTTGCCTTTTTTTTTTCTTTTCACTCCACTGCTTTTATTTCTCTTAACTGTGGTTTCATGATGATTGAACCATTGTGAAATATTCAGCTTGTTTTGTTGATCTTAAATCAGAGCAGTTGTTGGGCAGGGGAGGCCTGGAAAACTTCAGTCGTGCAGTGTTTCCCTCTAAAAAGTAAATGAAAATATCATAAATGACCTGTCAGGGGCATTCTGGCCCCTCTGACTCAGTGAAGGCTGGCATGTGGCTGCAGGAGCCCTCCAGCTCCAGCTGCACATGGGTCTGAGGGATCTCGGTTGACAGGGGCCAGTTGGACTCTCGGGGTGTGGATCTGGGTTTCACATTTGTAATGAAAAGGGCTTAACTGCCTTGGCTGCTATCTTAAGATACGTGCAGCTTGGTTTCGTGCTTGTTCAAACCTGTTTTCTTCCTGGCAGCAGGCTCTCATGTTGCTGCAGCTAACAGTGCTAGGAAGGTGGGGGGATGGAGAGCCAGTCCCCATTACGCGGTTTGGGAAGTTTCAGAGTTCCTTGCTGAGCGCTGTTGGGGCTCTCCAAGACAGTTCAGCCTAACACGTTGGTGGGCACCTTGTTGTGAGGATAACATGCAGGTATGAGAGCCCTGAGAGTCTTGAAGCTTTAAGTTTTGCTGTGTGGCACAGCTAGCAAAGGGCCTGGGTAGCTTTTTAGGAGGAATTCCTGGTTCAAGAGAGCGAAACAAGGCCTTAGTGCAACATGCTGGCTGACCAGTAGCAGTGCTGACTGACCCACAGCTCTTCTCCAGGAGCTGTCAGTGGTCATCTGCTGGAGACTGCTGCTGTTGTCTAAGCACGCTGGTCCTGGAGAAAAGTAAGATTCCAAGGGCAGAATATGCTCTGTAGAGCTGTAAAATAAGATGGCTTTGTGCATTTTTGAAAATAATGTTTATGGTGATTTTTGATGCTGCAATCTCCTTGATTAGTTAACCTATCAGAATATATTATTAAGAAAAGCCCAAGTTTTTGCTTACTGCATAGAAATTCAGAATTATTCCAGCTTCTTTCTCCTTTCTCCCACCTTTCACCTGTCAGTTACTATTTTTGCCAAGTCGCCTGAGCAGCGGTAGGAGCAGAGGGACCCCCTGCCCTCTGCAGTGACCCGTGGTTGTCTGCTGGTAGGGAGGCAAGGTCCCTTGCTCCTTCCCTCTGCAGACACAGAGTCCTTTGTCATAGTCCTGCTAGCAGGGCATGCGAAAGCAATGCCTCTCGGGAGGGATTATTGCATATTATTATTGCAGACTTGGGCAGCCAACCTGCAGTAATCATGCACTGGCAGGTTCCTGTCCAGCATGTGGAAGCTGGGATGTCTATTTTTTTAATTCTGGACTGAAGCTGACAATCTGGTGTGCAGCCATCCCCCTGTCTTCTGGGAGAAACAGGAGTGTGAGGCACCCCGAGTTGGTGCAGGATGTCCTGGGAAGAGCAGCATAGCCCTGCTTAGCCACAGAAACAGCACTGTGGACCAGGTTGTTGAGGTTCAGTGTCTCAGCCTCTGAGAAGAGGGGTTCACCGGGGTGCAGAGCTGAAGCTGATCTTCTCTGTATCTGCGGTAAAGCCAGTAAATCCATGCCTGCTGCATGAAGCTTTCTGTTGTGGCCTTTTACCCCTTTTGGCCCTGCTTTGGATTGTGGTGAGCTTCATTACTGGGCCCAGGGAGATCAACAAGGAAGCTGAGGGAATGATGAATCCCTTCCTAGACCCAGGCTAGTTCTGCACATGGACTGTCACATGCCGCTGGACCACACGTCCTGGGATCCTTGTTAACACACACTGGTAGGAGGAAACTACTCATGCTGTGTGAAGCCAGCTGAGATTCAGTTCCAGCCTAGACTATGAAATAGGGCTAAAGCCTCTTCTGTCCCAAGAAAGTGCTGCTCCGTCCAATGGTTATAAATGGCACTGGCTAATTCTGAGTGTGGATAAACCACCTGCACTTATTTTTTTTTTAATTTGACCGTGCTTCCATGCTAGCAAAAAATAATCTGTTGATGTTTAGGGTGCCTTCTCAGGCAGGGGAAACTATGCTGTTTCAACAACTATGCTGTTGTGGGACCCAACACTAACTTTGGTAGGTTAAAAGGCAGCTTTGGACACCTGCTGAGAGCTGGTCTGTTGCTGCCTACAGAGTAATTACAATTAACTCTGCGTGTCAGAACCAGGCACATAAGTAAGAATTGGTCACCTCCTCCCACGGTTGTCTAAGGTCACCTTCCAGTTATCTTAGGTCAGACCTGGAAAAAATCCCAGCTGCTGTTCAGCTGAATTAATGGCTGTAGTGACAGAGGGAGTGGCCTTACTGTTTCTCCTCAGATAGCATTTCCTGAAAGCCTGATGAATTGTTTTCAGATCAGCACGCATGGTAAAAGTTAACTTTGAAATGGCATAGGCCTGTTGACTAGGCTGCTGTAGAAACTGTACTGTGTGCTTAGGTTTGGGGGAAATGCCCAGTGTTTCATGTTCACCTGCCCATAATTCTGCTTTGGGCATTCTCCATTGTGTGTGATGGGTCATCATGTCCATATTTGTTTTCATGGGTAGACGTCCTTAGGAGCTTACTGTATTCAGGGCTTCAGTTCCTCCCTTTTCCACATCTTGCCCTCTCTCTGCTCCCCAAAGTGTGAGTTACCATTGTACACCTGCAAGTTTTGGGGGAAGGCAAGTTGAGTAGACAGTTGCATCGTTTAAAGGACCGCTTTGAGCCGTAGATAAGATATGCCCTTGGCTGTCTTCCTAGCAGTGTACAGTAAACCTCTCACCGCAGGCAACCTGCAGGAACAGCAGGCTTAATGCTGGCTTAATGAAAAGCCCCTCTGATCCTTTAAAGATGAGAAAAGAGTGAGTGAGGGCTGATGTTCAAGCTGGGGTTGTACCAGTTCCTATTTTCTGGGCTTGAGCAACAGTAAGTAGTGCCAGGGGTGTGGGTGGGAGTGTGGTGTGCCAGTAAAGGGGAGGGGTTGGATTGTCATTACAAGGCAATTAGGGATACAGTAGAAATGCCATTTTGTAATATTGTAGAAAAAAAGATTAAAAGTTAACTTTAATAAGAAATATAAAAGGGCTTTTGCTGTCTTCTAAAACAAATAATGCTTCAATTTGGACCTAGGCTTTCACAAGTGGGAATTACATGAAGGTTAGGTCAGATATTAGGGGTAGAATCTTCACACAGAGGGTGGTTGGGCACTTGAACAGGCTTCCCAGGGAAATGGTCATGGCACCAAGCCTGACACAGTTCAAGGAGCATCTGGACAATGCTGTTAGTCACATGGTTTAGTTTTAGGTAGTTCTGCAAGGAACAGGGAGCTCGATTCCATGATCCCTAAGGGTCCGTCTCAGCTTGAAATAGTCTGTGATCTCTGCAAACTGATACAGAGCTTTGTACTGTCTCTCATTTAGCTTTTTTATTCTTGTAACATAAAGGTAAAAAAACCTTAAAACTAATTATTTTTTTAAACAAGCAAGTATGAGAGTAGACCCTTATCTACACTTCACTGGAGTGGGTTCAAAAAAACTTGAAAATTAATCCTTCAAAGATAATTTCAAGCTCCCCCAGTTCACTCTCATGTCAATCTCTTGCCTATTCTGTTTCTCTGAAAACATGTCAATACATAAAGATCCCAAAGGTGTTTCTTTAAATTACAGCAGGAAGGTCCTACAGGAGCAGGCACATTGCTCTTGTGAACAAAGGGTTGTTTGATTAAAAAGCTGAATACAATCAAATATTGTTGCTGTGAGGCATACAGTACTTACACTAGCAAAAATCAAGCCAAGTTTTGGAGAAATTAAAAAAAATAACCAAGGGAAACATAAATTGAGAAGTCTATAGTTAGAAGTTGTCAGGAGATCTGAAAAGTGAGATTGTGTGTTTATGAACTTCTTTATGCATATGCAAGTTGCCATGTCTTTAATTCACAGTACAGCTTTAAAAATAGTCAGTGCAGAGGGTTTTTTTGCCCTCAGCACTGGATTCATGACTAATGCCTGCCAGTATCCTATATTATTCTATTGCCCCAATATATTTAGGGCGTCTCACAGAACATTTACACTCCTGTTTCAAGTACAAGCATTAATTTGTTGTTTGACAACCCTTTTGTGTTACCTGTGACATTTGGTACTCCCTTGGGTGTGGGCAGAACAGCTAGGGAACCACTTGACTGACAGACAGACTGAGGTGCTCCTCTGTTGGTGTTTCAGGGACTGGACACTTTAAATTCCAAATGAAATGCTTATGTGGGTTGGAAAGCAAGTTCTTACCTTGCTAGCTGGGACAAGGTGGTTCCAAAGGGACAGATCTCCCTATGGGGAGGTGGTGGGCAGGAGAGGGCACCAGGAGGGAAACTGGGACCATCATGGCAAGGGGAAGAGGTGTGGGGGAGGGAGGAGAAATGACTGGAAATAGGGGAGATTTTGCAAGAGGAATGCAGAGGTGGAGTTGGTGGTGGAAAGCCCTGGAGGAGA
Source organism: Aphelocoma coerulescens (assembly GCF_041296385.1). NCBI lineage: Eukaryota > Metazoa > Chordata > Aves > Passeriformes > Corvidae > Aphelocoma > Aphelocoma coerulescens. Next base: position 89,449,520 of record NC_091015.1, read on the forward strand.
AGCATGCTTTGCTCTGTTTCCAGAGGTGTAAGACCTGCAGGAGAAGGTGTGAGCGAATTGGGTCTGGGAGGTTACTGCTTGAGCCTCTGTGGGGTGATGTCTTTCAGGATGGAGGTGGTTGAGGGCTGTAAGACCTTGCAGTCCTGCCTGGTGCATTGCTGTGGGAGCACACTGGGTCATGCTGCCAGTAGCCAAGTGCTGTCTGAGCTGGCTCTTCTCCAGCCTGGCTCCTGGCCAGGTCAGTTGTCTCACGGCTGGCGTGAGGGTGGCCCTGGCGCTGGAGCCTGCTGGGGTGCTCCTGCAGGTCTGCCAGCTCTTGACACCCAGCCAGTACCGAGTGAGTGAGCCACGAGCTGGAGCACAACCTCTGGTGTCTGGCTGCATCTAACCAGAGCTGAGGCATTGGTTGCTCCCTGGTAGGAGGGGTGAAGGAAACCTAAGCCCTAAATTGTCTCAATACATGGAAATTTGCTGTGAAGACCATCCATTTCCATGCAAAACCCTTTCTTCTGGGGCTGTTTGCTTTTTATTCCCTCCCAGCCCTCTGCAGCAGCAGCCTTGTAGGGGAAGCACCCCAGCCCAGTGGCTATGGTCCTCCTGTGTGGGGGCACCAGCTTGCGCTGGATTGATGCCAGAACCTTTCATCCATTACAGCTCATGTTGTGGCAGAGCCTCCTTGTTTTGGCAATAATACAGTGGTGACAAGTGCCACAAACTTTCCTACCAGGCAACTGTGCCTGGCAGCAGCTCCCTAGGTATCTCCTGGTCCCCTTGTGCATGACTTCATGCAGGACAATTCCTACAGAGTTTGGGCACCACTGGCACCCGCAGGCGGTGGGGGCTACACCGGCAGCCCAGGCAGGGTCAGTTCGTGCTAAGTATTGGGGTGAGAGGAATGTAGAGGGATGAGGCCAAAAGGCTCTCAATGGCATTGCTCACATTTTGTTTGGAATCCTGGAGAGCATCACTGGAGTATCATTTTCTCTAGCGAGCCTTTGTTTGGGACAAGGCTTGCTCTACAGGGATGGTCCTTCAGAGCTCCCATAGAAACATTGCCTCTGATTTCACTGCTGCAGAGTTGCACACAGGCTGCTCCTATTCTAGTCTTGGAGACAGCCCAGTCAGCTATCTGCAGGGCTCTTTCCTTTTTTTTTTTTTTGTTTTTAGAAAAAAAGACCTATTGAGATTAATTGCTTTGTGTCTCAAAAAAGCTGGTATAATTTGTAGGCTGCTTATTGACCGTAGTTGTTCCACTTCTTGATAGTGGGGCATATTATTCAAATTTGGCTTTGTTCATTCAATTGCAAGTAGTCATTGTTTACTTCTATGAATCACGAAATAAATACAAATTGGAAACTGAGAGTTTCACTTGAGTTGTAAGTAACACTGAGAGGAAAGTTAATGCTTTCAGTGCCTGGCATTATCCATAGACACGCTTTTCCATTGTGTGGAAAATGATGGATAAGGGGTGAGAGTTTTTAGTGTTCTGGTCTTCCTCCTGAGGAGACCATCAGTTTTCACCCTCTTGTCCTTTGAGCTTGTTAAGGTGATGTGCAGTGAAAGCAAAAGGAGTTACTGCCATTACATCTGTTTACTGGGTTCTCCTTACAGTAATACTGATTTGGGAGTGCCTTTGGTGGGGTGTTCTGAAACAGATGGAGGATTGGGAACATGGGCCTAGACCTTCTGTTTCTCTGCTACAAGACAGGATCTGCTCCCTGTCTCATCTTGCAGTGATGTGTGGGTCAGAGCCTCCTCCCTGGGTTGCTGTGTGGCCAGAGCTGCTCAGACCTCGCTGCTGACTGGCTGCACGTCAGGGAGCTGAAGACACGTGCTGAGGTACGTGTGCTGTGTCCTGCCCTTGGACTGCTTCACTTGGTCCAGCATTCTGGGAAAGCAGCTGCAATTCTCCCACTTCCTTGTCCACAGACAGAAAGGAGCACTTCTGCATGGTGAAGAAGATGCTGCTGACATGTGAGGAGTGTTGCACATTTTCTGTAGTACTGCAGTTGCAGTATTTCTAGGTGGGCTTCTTAAACTTCGAGCTTTGGGATATCTGCAGGTGCTGTAAGTTAGACAATGTCACTTAGAAAGAAAGTTTAATTAAAGATGCACCTTTTTGTTTTTTTCTTGTAAGAATTACAGGGACTGCCTAGAGGCTTATCTTACAGTAGTATGATCTTGGTAAAACGGATGTGTTTAGTTCTAATTAAATTTCTTAATTGTCTGTGTAGGGAAGCCCAATTGAAGGGTCATAAGTGCTGAACCTGTAATTAGAAGCTTGTTTGTACTTGATAACAGAGCTTGTCTATGAGTGAAAATGGTTTAGAGAATGGAGTAAACTTGAAATACCTCTTGTGGAATGGGCATTAGGTGGGAAGTGTTGATCAGACAAGATTGTTGACAGTGGTCAGCACGTAGGGGAACAACAAAGAGGCACAATTGAGTGGGTTGCTGAGCTCTGCTGTGGCACTGATCAGGGCTGTCATCCTGGCAGCATGCTTCCCCACACTGTGGAGCCTGGGAGCAAAAAGGGATATTCTGCATGGGTGTGAGAACCTGAAAGTTGTAGTAGGAAAGACATTCGGGGAGGTGCTGCAAACCATTGGTGGTGCTGTCGCTGCTGGAGGCTGGGGAGAGGGTGAGGAAGGCTTCAGGACAGGCTCCCAGCACTTGATCCTGGGAGCAGCTACTGACACAGATGTCCCAGGCCCCGATGAGTCTGAGAAGTGATATGAAATGGAGACTGAGAGGAAGGGTTTGGAAGGGGGTTGATTGATAGGAGGAAGAACGAAGACTGAAAACGGCAGGAACCAAAGTGAGCAGAGGGTAAGGATAAAGTGTAGGATTACCACAATTTACAGGCTGTGTGCTACTCAACTGATTGGGTAGGTACAGTCATGTGCAGAGTGGGCATTTACAGATTTTCCATTAGAGATGCAGATTAACATCTAACAGGTAAGGGGGGCCAGGCAGTGCAATAGTTCCCAACATAAAAGGGGGAGAATTTTACAAAACAGGTGGGAAATAGGCTGATTCTCAGTTAATGTGTGTATGGGATAGTTGCTTGAGGAAAAGGCCAGTTAGTCACAGATAGCAGATTGGTAATATTTTTTCCTGACATAAATACTTTACATAAAATTATTTCATTTTCTTTCATAGTTTCATAGGTAAGAAACTTCATTGTGGAGTTTTCTGGTTACTTTGATAGAGATTAAATTACATTACATCAAAGCAAGCCTTGGGCCCTGGTACATCTTGTGGCCTGAAAGATTATTTTGGAACAATGCAGTGAGTGTCTAAGGTCAACTGTTACAGAAAAATAGTAAATTATTGGACAAAAACATTATTTGGGTCACCCTCTTGTCATGATTAACTGTAGAATTTTAAAATGTCGATAGTTCTTCTGCTTTACATTTGATCTTAAATTACTTCAGATTTTATCAAGAGAGCATCCTTCTCCTGTATTTTAAGTATCTAATTAGACAGTAGTTCTCTCCAGGAAAAAAAAAGAGTAAAATACTACGTTTTTATTTTTGTTTTTAATCTCTGGGTCCTTGGGCTTGTCATGATTTATTTTGCTCCCTGGAACACCGCATTCCACAGCTTGTAATGGCCTCCTTTTTCTGCTTGGACTCATCTATAAAGACATTTTGTAAGATTTATTGCATTCTTTTAACTTCTAAACATGAGGGAAACACAAATAATGATCCTCAGTTCAGACCAACAGCAGAGAATAAAAAAAAGAATTGATATTTTAAAGTGGGTGTTTGTCTGTACAGTCCTGTATGTTTTGCTGGGCTATGCTCATCTCTGCTGTGGGGTAGGTGACAAGAAGCAAAAAGATGCCTGAGAAAACAAAGAGCACTGATGTCGTGAACATATGGGCCAAGTCCTCTGGAGCTGCTCTTGAATCACGGATTTTCGTGGCCATCACAGTAACCACTGCGATTAACCCTGTGAAGAGTTCGCGTAGGGCAGTCCATGGGACAGCAACAGGAAGGCTGTGGGCTTTACTTTTTGGGTCAATTAGTTTTGCTTTCTGGTTCTTGTGGGCTGCCCAGATGCTGTAGCAGTTGGTTTACTAATATCATAGGAATTATTGAAAAAATTGTGGTTGTTTGGCTGTGTATTTTTAGTTTGTAAACCTGTCTCTCAGATGACTTCTGTACGATAGATCTTGTCTTTGCTTTCCCTGTCCTACTGAATTTAATGTTTTCCATATTTTACGTTTTCCCTCTGGTTATATGGATTTGAGCAACTTAAATTGAGTGTGTGACAAGACTTTAATATTTCTGGTTCATGTGTTTGCATATCAGGATTATCTTCTGTAAGACCCTGCACCTATACTACACCTAGGATTGATAAAAGCATTTTCTTGTGCAGAAACGGGCAGCAGAGGGAGCTTGGTTGCTTTGTGTCTGTTACCCCTACCAAGAAACCCTCTTGATTTATTGGAACACTGGCAACAGGGACATGCTAAGCTGCATAACCATTCCCAAGCAGGCAGTACTTGGCATCCTGAAGTCAGGCAGTAGCACGTTCAGCATGTGCTACTAATGGCAAAGCTATGGCAGGTGACCGACCGGCACGGTTGCTGCCCACGTGGTGGGTAATGGGTCAACTGTGTAGAAGGGGCTGTTTCAAAATGCTTGCAGTATGTGAACCCTTCAGTAGATGACCTTGCACATTTTCAGAGAGCAGTTTCAATAGTGATCTAGCTCTCATCAGGGCTTCCAAGGTGCATATGAGCCTACTTCTGCCTTTAAATAAAAATCTCACAGAAATCTCAGTAAAACAACAAGGGTTGTAATTGAAATACCGACTTGTTGATCAGGAAACCTTTGGAGTACCTTCTGCCTTCCTCCCATCCAATGTGGGTCATCAGCACCAGACTGAAACCCCATCTCCATGTGAAAAACACCCTGAGAGATTCAGTTTGTGTATGGGCTCCATGCAGGCTGGAAATCCTGAGTGCAACTTGTAGCTTTTGCAAGAAGTGGGGATTGTGTGGGTTTTTTGATGTACATAAGCACTTAATTCAGCATTCTCTTAAACTCATTTGACTCAGCTGTTGTGAAATGCCTTGATGCCATTTAATTAACTGATCCGAGCAGGGATTTTTTAAATTTGGCATCGTGTCACAAAATGGCACCATAAGAGAGAAAGCATGTGTACTCCTGTTGTTGAGAGCCTATTTTGGCATACTTTGCTCATGTTAATAAATTGTATTACAAATTACATCTTTTGTTAAAACATAATTTCCATTAGATCTTGAGCTTGGGGTATTTATTTTGTGCAGAAAGTTAATTTTATATTGTTTTGTGGTATTTCCCTTAAATGGAAGGCTTGAAAGACAACTTTTTTTTCCCTCATGTGCCAGATTAATTGTGCAAGAGTTGTCCCCTGGCTTTCTAGGCCGCTTCCTCATTTGAGTCTCTTTTTGGCATGTTCATCACATCACTAGTAAGCCATGGTAGGGACAGCAGAGCAGTTTTGAAGGGTTCTCCTTTCCCAGTGAAATGCACTTGACTGTTGTTAGGCTCAGTTTGCTGTTTTGTCCTATATTTCTTGAGCTTGTTCTTTTTGTTCTTGTTCTTTGAGTTGGTCCATCCTATCTCAACCTCAAATTTTCATTTCCATAATAACATTGAGAGTTCTTATTTTGCTTGCTGTCTCTTTAAGGTTTAATTTAGAGTTTTCCATGCATTCAGCATGTTTGTTATCTTGAACCATTTATATCTAGAAAGGAAAGAAGTTTCTGCTGAATTCTCATTTAGGCTTGTCTTAAATCTTGTTCTAGTTTCCTGCATATTTCACTTGACCTTCCAGAAATGCTGGGAGGGGTCCTTGAGGATGGATGTTCCTGCACTCTGCCAACAGGGTCCTCTTGAAGTTCAGAAGCCAACTTGGTCGTCTTCCTGTTCTTCATGCTGACCCTGCAGAATGGCTCTGGGTTCCTATTTCCTGAGGATATCAAGTGCTGTAATATTTCATAACATGATCTTCTAGTTAGTAATGGTAAAGTTCAAGGTAGTTTTTCCACGTCCTTATCCTAATAAAGGCCTGATTCAAGATGAAATAAAACAAAGCAGGCCTTTCAGAGCTTGAGCAACAGGGCTCTAAAAGAAGCTGTTTTAAGGAGATGAGGTCTATACATGTGATCCCTCTCTCATGACTTTGATCTTGTTAGATGATTTTGATCAAGTTTTGTGGAGGGTTTAAGAAATATAAGGGATGCATGGTTCTGGCAAAAATTAAAAATAAAGGAAAAGTAGCTACCCAGTGTTGAAGAAAAGGTCCTCCTTCTTTCTAATTTGGGTGACAGCCATTATTAGAAGTTGGTGTGTCTTCTAGCTGAGTGATGCACAGTCCTGTCTCTGAGTCAGCTCACAGAACAATTTCCTCACCCAAACAAGAAGGCAGTGTGTGGGAGAGATGGAAGTATGTGAACAACTAGGCTGAAGAAGAGAAAATAATGAGTTTGAGCGGGAAGGATGAATCTGCAGAGACCATCTTCAGTAGTGCTGCCACGTGTAACTCATTTGTCGTGTTGTTTTTCTTGGTGTTTGTGAATTCTTTACATTAATAAATGTGCTGAGTGATGTATGGAGTGGTCTGCCTACCCTACTACCTGTGCATCACTTATCAAAGAATAGACATCACAAGTGATGTTTTGCTTCCTTTCCATGTTCACATGAGATGTACTCACGGATATGTGTCATCCCCTTTTGGTTTCCTAATTTTCTCACTGAGTTTGTTTTTCTGTATCCAGGATGATACATAACCTCTGTTAAGTTGTCTGCTTTTCTAACATTTGCTCTCCTTAAATCCCTTTTATTTCCAAATCCTTCAACTTGTGGTATTTTTGTTCTACAGTAGGACCTTTCCATTATGGTTCTTCTGACTAGGAACTGCAGTTTATAATTTTGAGATGTAATTATCTCTAATTCCACTTACACTTTGTGTGGTTAGTCTTGGGACTGGTAACACAGTTTTCAGCCCCAAAAGTTATGCAATGAGTTGATACTCTTCACATCTGTTCTGTCTATTAGATGTCTGGACCACATGTTCCTACAAGTGGCTGCTTTCTCCCTCTTGGCAGGATCCCTCTGCCCTCTACAAATCCTTGTCCTGTCATCTTTATGGTTCTCTACTGCAAAATAAGTCTCTGATCTCTCCATGTCTTTTTCCCTCAGCCAGGGATTATGCTTAGGATGCTCTGAATCTATTGGAACTTCCTGATGGTTTGCTCACATACCCTGTTGATGTCTGGGATGCCTCCCATCTCCTTTCAGAAGTTTCTTCCTCAGATCTCCTTTCTTCCTCAGCCTTCCTTCAGTATGCTTTGTGCTGGTGCAAATGACATCTCTAATGGTCTGATGTCCTGTGCCAGCATTTGTTATGCGTAGAGTACTATTATAATGAAGAAATATCTTCAGGCAGTACTCCTCTGTCAGCTGTTAGGGTATCCAAGTACAGAGCTCTGGTGTTCAGTCTGATCTGCCTTCAGCCTCTTGCTTCTTCAGCCTCTCTTTCTCACTTGTCTCAGCAGGACAGACAACATCACTGTTTTTCTGGATGGCCTCCTAGGATGACACTTGTTCAGTCTTTTATTGCCAGGAACATACATAAGGTTTTATGCTGAAAAACCTCTGAGGGGTTTCCTCCTGCTGTGCAGAGGTGGCCCCTTAGGCAGGGCTGCACAGCATGACCCCCAGCCTGCAGCAGCATTCCCACAGTGCTTGCTGGTGCTTGGCTGACAGTTATGGCTCTGCTTCCGTCTGCTTCATAAATATTATTTTAAAGGATTTTGGAAGGGTTTGCGTTTTTCCTAAATGTTCCACGTTAGTACTTCCACAAAGTATTTGCATTAATTCCACACTTTGACTTTTTAACACTGAAATGACGCCATTAGCAGGGACAACTGTTGCCTGAGGAGCATTGGCTATGAGATGTGGGCATGTGTCTATAAGGATGAGGTGCCAAGATGTAAATTTGCAGGAAATAGGATGCTGAATTCAAAATCAATTGCTTTATAGTCTTTCTTGGTGTTATTAGTATTCATAAAAGCTCAACTGGATTGAGGATGTGTACATCTTCTTAGCACATTTGTGATAGTTTTACAGAAGATATGTAGAAGTGTTTTCCAACCAAGTATTTAAATGGTGTCTTTTTTAGAGTTTTTATTGTTTGTTAAGAACTGGCTTCAGAAATTAGTCCCAAAAGTCAATTAAGAAATCTGTTGGCTTATTGATTTCTAAATATCTGCTGCACACAGAACTTAGAATGCAACTTGCATTAGGAGTAATGACTGTTTCCTGACTGGAGAATTGAATGGAAACATTTAAGTGGATTTCAGATCAAGCATATGAACACTTGCAGCCTATTAGAGCATTAATTTTAATTTGCTGTTTTGCACGGTCAAACCTTTCCTCCCAGAATAATTTGAATGTAAGTGGGTTTTACTGTAAGAGGTGTTTTTTTGTTTGTCTGGTTTGGTATTTTTGGGAATGGTTATTGCTTGGTTTGTTTTTCTCTTGATAAAGTCCAGCAGTAGTCCAGTGTGAAACAAGGTTTCATTTGCCCTTGAACAGGAAAAGTCCTTACAGTCCTCAAGTGCACTGTCAGTATGTGCTAGTTTCTTATGACCCATGTAGGTGTTTGGGGCTTCAGACAGTGTCAGAGAAGCTTTAGAGGAAGGTATCCCTGCCAGGCTATTGTATTTTGCAAGTCTGCACACTGATAAGTTGGATAGGGGATATGAATGGGTATGAAAGCTCCATTCTCAGACAGGAGTTCTTGAATGTGTGCTCTGATCAATATTGGTTTTGTTTCCTCTCTTTCAGGTATTCACTTACAAACAGAGCACGATCACACACCAAAAAGTAACACCTATGCATCAAACAAGCACAGAGAGCGTGGAAGACATGGCAGCACTCATAGATCTCCATGAAGGCTCCATTATGCACAACTTATTCCAGCGATATCAGCAAGATAAAATCTATGTAAGTTTTTTCTAAAATTAAGAAAAATATCCAGAGGGAATGTTTTTGTATGTGTAAGTGCTGTGTGTGTTTTGCTGTTCTGTGCTATCTCCTCTCCAAATGCTTTCCAGTTCCTTGTGTATCCACATAGAGCTGAAGCAGACCTCATGTAGTGACTTCTCACGCACAGTGATGGAAGGAGAAAGTAGCTCAGGCTGGACATGGAATCCCTTGGAAATCTTGAGAAACTGGCATGCTACATACACGTCTACGCTTTCCGTGACAGGGTTGTGTAAAGGACTTTTGTTTTCCTCTTCTTCTTTAGACTCTCTGCCCCAGCAACATGTGCTGTGTATGTCACCAGAGAGGATGTGGTGGAACTTAGTCTGTCACTGCCGTTTGAGATCATGTTAGGCCAAGAACCAGTTCTGATCAGCTTCCCCTCTTGTGTTGTAGTAGAAAGATTATTATGAAAGAAGCATACGATTGTCAAGCTGAGCATTTGTGCTGTTAAATACAGACAGTTGGAGTTGGGGGTCTATGAGAACAGATAGCTGTTTATCAGTTTCCAAAACTAGGAATTAGTCCACACAGAATTCCTTGTCTTAACTCTGTAATGAAGACTTCTATGATTAGATTTACCTGCTCCTTCAATGTTTTCATTAATCTTGAACTAACTAGATACAAGTCTTTCCTGAGTCTGGAACTGCACTAAACATGAGAAAGGTACAAGGAATATTAGCAGCTGCTACAGATTGCAAAATAGCACTTTTCTGTGAATCAATGGTTGGTCATTTTGATTTGTCTTTTTTTACTAATAATTGCAGAACACTATTTTTGTTTCATCATTATGTCTGGGCCCTTGATTTGACCATATACATGCTTTATTTCAAGCTTCTTCTACTGAGTTTGGCTTCTTATTTTTAAATATAAACATATCTAAGTGAAAAATTAAACTTTCCCCATATTTAAGATTTGATAAAAATCAAAAAAGAGCACAAGGAAATAATACTCCTTTGTACATTACCCTAAAAGTGGCTTTTTAAAAGTGGTAAAAGCACAGGGAATCCTCAATACTGAGGCAGTTCTCTTTGCATAGGTCTTTATATATATTTTTTTTCTCAAAACAAATGAACTGTTTTACATTTCAGAAAAATCAGCAAACAAACAAAAAAATAGCATAAATGAACAATCCAGCATGTGCAAGGAAAAAAACATGTACTTGATAAAAGTTTAGTTTTCTACCGGTGTTGTTAGATGAGTACATGGTACTCAGTGTGAGTCAAAAGAAAAAAAAATGATTTCATGATGTGCATTCACATAGAGGTCACGCCCCCTTTTTGAAAAGCATGAGGGTGATTCTTTTGATGAGGCATAGAACAGCTTGGTTCTGAAGAGGCATGTCCTAGCTTCTTTCTTAGCTTGTCAAGGCAAGTTTAGGGAGTTCTGATCCTTGGTGCTTCGTGTGATGTACGTTTTTCTAGACAAACAGGTTTGTGTGCTGTTAATGATGACAGATCTTCAGTTGCTACTGAGTATGCATTGTCCCTTCAGTGTTGCTAATTTAACTGCTTAATCGTTTGAATCCACCTGAAAAATTATGGAAAAGGTGGTTGGAAAAAAAGCTGTGTTTTGAAATGCTTGTGAAAGCCTCTCTGTTGCCCTGTATGTGTAACCAGGACCTGACTGAAGAAGCATCTTCTTCATCCTCGTTGGTACCCCACTCCTACTGCATCAATAGTAGTGTTTTAGCAGGAAAGGGCTTCAGGAACAAAAATCTCCCAAAAAGCTGATTGAATGTCTTGAATAATTTTATGAAAGTTCATAAATATAGGAGCATGTATTTTAAAGGGGATGTTGTCATTGCAAAATGAGCTCTGTCATTTTAAGCCAAAATTTCTTCACTGTGTTGAGCAATTGAATGGTATTTTAATGTTAAAAAAGAAGAAAAGACCGAAGGTGCATTGTTTACCTTTGTTGAAGGTAACTTTGCAGCTGATTATTCAAACTTGCTTGATCATTTTGCTTTGGGACCAGACTAGTTCTAGTACAGGACAGTAGAAGCCATTGAAATTTATGCCAAGATCAACCAAAATTTTCCACATTATACATTTGCCTTCTCCCTTGACCAGGAATTGCTTCATTATTGTAGTTCACACATTGTGTCTTGTATCTGCATCATCACCTTGGTGTACCTGGTGCATTAGGGATAAATTGGGAAGGCATGTGTCACTCTCCACTGCGGGCTCAGGGGCTGATCATCCCATTGAAAGACTTCTTGCCATCCCCCAATACAAACCACCATACAATTGCTGTGTTGTCACTTTTAGCTTACAGATCCCTTTTTACCTCAGTTCTGTGCACCTCCTTGTCCATATCCTGAGTAGGGGGAAGAGATATGAGAAGGTTTATGCTGTCATTTTTTGAGTTCTATGCTTGTAGTATTACAAATGTATTAGTGTGGTTCTTGAGCATGGTAGCCTTTTGTCAGTGGCATTGAGACCAGGAAGCACCTTTTTACCTTAATAAAGAATACACTTAGTTGGGGGTTTAAGTTTTGGGGCTTGCTTGTTCACACACATAAAAATTATATCAAGTGCAATGTACTTAATTGTAGTGTAAAGCAGATATAATTTCAAAAGAAGTTGAACAGAAGAAACAATTAAAGGGAAATTTAAAGTTACTTTCTCAGAAAGACAATTATTTATGCAGATCTTCCACTATTAATTTGTGTGTTTTTCTGTATTTGAAGATCTGTTTCTCCAGCAATAAGCATTTAAATAAATATATGCAGATGTTTGAGCTCAGTTTAATCTTCCGTTACTTATTGACATTTTTGTCTCACATACTCATGCCCGTGCTCCTAAACTTTTTACTACTTCCTAATTCATACTACAACGTTACTTGCTATGGATGCCAAGTTTTGTCAAACGTGTCAGTGACTTTATTTGCTGCTGCCAACAACTGCAGCTATAAAGGGTCTGTAGAGGATTTTCTATATTGCTTGATATCTCTTGGGGAGGGAAGGATATTGATTTAGATTACAGGTTATGTTTGTAGTGGGAATGATGCCTGGCTCTGAACATAATGAGTTGAGGCTCTCAGCTGAATCTGTGCTGTTTGCAAGAAGGTGAATGACAAAACGTTTTTCTTGTCTATATGCAACCATCTTTTTGTATCAGTGTCAAGTCTGTTGACATCTGCTTGTGATACTTTTTGTCTGAAGTCCCATAAAATAGTGTGTGCTTTCCCTTTTTGGCCTGTGAGAAGCATAGGATATGCAAGTCCTTTTCTGATTCTTCCAGGCAGGCTACTGTCTGGTATTTTTTTCAGTCTTTGTGCTTAATACTGCATTTATCTGAAAGTTTGGTTCCAGGCTATCACAACTTTTGTTGTCCAGAAAAGGACAAAACTTAGGATGACAGTGATCATGTGGTGCATGGGCTTTCATTGTTACTTCGTCTCCTATTTTGTTCCTATTGGGAACAACAGTGGGTGATTCAGCTGTGGACATCAGCATGCAAGTTTTCATTCTCATCTTTGAATGCTCTGGTTAGCTTGCATGCTAGACTGGTATGTGGCAAAATATGGAAAGATAAACACTAGTGCTAAAAATGGAAGGTGCCTGCATTTGGAAACAGAGCCTTTTGGGAAGGCATTTGGGGGATTTGGTCACCCCTGAAGCAAGGCCATCACAGGGCACGTGGTGTGGAGAGGGGAAGTGCTGCAGCAGTCACTCTTGTTGACGTTAAAAGGCAAATTGTTCCCAAGCTGTTGATTCTGGTTTACTTTTAGTTAAGTACACACTGCAGAGCAGACTGGCTTAGCCTTGGAGAGAATGCCATAAACCACACAGCATGGATTGTGCTGTGATTTGCACAAATTATGGTGTTTGGGCTGGCTCTGGGATGAGCTGCAGTTGTCTTGTCTCTGGCCAGTGGTTGGTTACTGATGCAGGTAATCAAATTTCCAAGGGCAGAGCAGAGGATGAGAGAGCAGCTTCTGCTGAGGTGAGAGGCAGGTTGGAAATAACTGCAGTATATATTGTGCAGGTCAGTGCAGAGGCTTTCAGTGTCGTATCTGCCCTCATTTGCATGAGTTCAAGCAATAAACAAGTTTCAAAGCACTTTTCATTAGACTTTTCCTTTTGAATTAAGAAATGCTAGGTAGGCACATTCCCCTTTGAAGCGATGATGATTTGACATGTGCCTGTCTTGTTTAGGTGGAGGATGTGCACCATGCCCAGAGCAGCATTCTGCTTGGGCTGCAGGGTGGCGGTCCCTCGCCACCCTCCCCTGATGGGGGGAGAGTGACCTCCAAGTTGTCCAGCAGTTGGGTGTGGTGGCCAGGAAGGGTGAGGGACAACACAACCTATTTTTGCTCACTCTCAAATTAGGACTGCAGCTTGCCCACTGATAATTATAACCATCTGTTATGCTTGTGTGCATATGTATGAAAAGTTCTGTACCAGCCACGTCGACATACACTGCTGTACCAGCCACATCCACATCAGAGGGAGGATGATGGTAATTAGGAGCTCAGTTTTCATGGCTGGCTTCCCTTCAGCTGAAGCAACAAACATATAATAACTTGAATGAAAAAGCAACATTTATCTGTTTTTTAAAAAGGTGTTAAACTGGAAAAGTTGTCCCTTCCCTGAGAAGGTTGTTGCAGAGCTCCTAGCCACTTCATTGTACAGAATGCTCAGTTCTATCGGTTCTTAAAAGGTATTTTCAGTTATTCATGCATTGATTTTTAAATCTATTAGTGTTTATTTACTTAAGCAGCGTGTTCAGTTGTAGTTTTTTAAGCTTGCAGTAATTAGATAATTTATCTCCCTCGAAGTCATGAGGGCTCCCAGAGGCAACTAGTTGATGTTTGTGCAGTATTAATCAATAATCACCAGAGGGGTTTTTTCAAATTCTGTTTGCAGACACAGACACTTTAGTATCTAGGTCAGTTGCTCTCTGTGACTTGTTTTTCTAGGTTTTTGCCTATTTGGTTTTTTTTCTGAGCACAGTAAAACTCCTTTTGGATCCAGTGCAGTTGCTCTGTACCATGTTGAGATGGTCAGCAGGAAGTGGATGTTGCTGCAGGTTACAGTGAAAAAATAGCGGGGCACACTAAAGTCCTGGTTGATTAAATGCAGACAGACATAATTCATACACTTTGGTAGTATTCCTGCTCAGGTGTCCTCTAACATTGACACAAGTTGTAGGTGAAGGCAGAGAAACAAAGGAAGATCAGTAGAAGCTAATAGAATCATAGAATCACTGATGTTGGAAAGGACCTCCAATGTCTTCAAGGCTAACCTTTGACTGAATACTGCTTCCATAAATATCACTAAGCCATAGTCCCAAAGTGTTTACTAATAAAGTCAAAACCTCATGACTGGTTTCTTAAATGAAAAAAGTTGGACACTGTGTAGAAACTGAACCTAAAAAGAATGTATAACATGGACCCCTACAATGTCCTGGACAGCTCAACAGCCTTGGTCTTCAGCTTGTCATGTGCCTTGTTATAAATTAATGTGGGCCATGGACTTAAAAAACCCCAGACAATGGTACACAGAAACTGTGTCAGTAATTAGTACCATAAAACATGTATATAAATGTAGTACACATCCATTTAAACTAAGCCCTTAGTTATTACACTAGCCCCTAGAACCACATTTATCCTGGTCTCATCTGCAATCCAACTGTGGTTGCATGGTTCCTCTCCAGAGGCATCCAGTGCTGTAGAGCAGTCCCAGGTTTGCAGGATCTGCTCTGTGGTCACTGAGGAAACTGCTGTTTATTTAATTGCTCCACTTTTACAGTAAAGAAATCTTAAAAGTGTGCTGATGAATCACAGTGGTTTTCACACCTTCCCGTGCTACTGGGCAGATGGGGAAAATTCTTGCCACCAGCTCTTTCCATGGAAGTGTGGAGAGCAGAGAGCACTGTTGCTAAGAATGCATGACAAATATCTATACATAGCTACTTACCTCCATAATTAGAATGTTATGCTTGCACACATCAGATAATGTTTTCAAAATGCAGTTCAAAGTGAGTTCCTGTCTCCAAGCATTAATTACAGCTTCCATTTCACATCTGTTACTAGAGAGCAGCAGACAAAGATCTATAAAAACACAGCAGGCTTTTAATTGGAAATCTAGTGAAATTTATTTCTGGTGATTGTTATTTCTAAAGGTTGGTCAGTTATATAGATCAACAATTGTCTACCAAAGGAAAATTATCATTGTTTTTTATTTGGTTTTCTTTTTTTTAAATATGCGTTAGTGGAAAAACATAGCTGTAATGACATGAGAAGTAAACAAATGCCATCAGTTGGTTAACCAACCTTGCTTCTGACTTCCTCCATACTGCATGACTTGTGGAACTGCTAATAGTTATAATAACAACAACAATAAAGAGTGCTTGTCTGAACTTCGTCCTCACAACTGAAAATACTGGGGTTTTAAAGGTGCATGTTTTCAGATCTTAGGAAGTATTTCAGCCTGGGGTGTTGTGATCAATGTGATACCATTAGAAGGGGAGCTTCTCAGAAAGGTGTGTGTTGCTGAATGCACTATGATGCATGCCACAGCTACACAAACACTTTGCAGTGTGTGCAGTGGCTGCTACATGTGCGCAACCCCTACACAAACACATTTATATTACGGGTTGTAGCACATTAGGTGTTCTTGGTAACCTGCTGGGTGTACACACTGCAGTGAGGATCCTACCTGCTAGCATCTGTGGGCTGCTTTAGTGAGATGGAGAGGGTGAAGAGGTCAAAGTTTTATTAAAACATGAAAGCTTGCTCTTTCTATTCTGCTCTGTACCAGTATTTTTTTTCCTCGGTTGGTTGTGGAATAAATAATAGATGCACTGACAACAGGGTCAATTCCTGTTGACTTCCATGAGTTTTCTATTTGTAATACAAAAGATCTAAGCTATATTTAATGGTAACTTCATATCAAAAGCTGTGAAGTAAAAATCCTATCATCATGTGCAGATTTTGTCATTGGTGATGGTATATATTGCTAATGTCTTCCCAGGTTTGAAGGCTACTATTCATGTTGTTTTCTCCACACCTGTATTGCATGTCACTTCTAACTCTATGAGCTGAAAACAGAAAGCAGACCAACATGCAAAATCTTAAGAAAAATTATCAGTCATTTGCACAAATGCCACCAGCAGCTTAGTGCTGTTCAGTCAGAGCTTTTGCAAACGGTGCTGAATGCTTCTGCATGCACCACTGCCTCACTTGGAGGTAAGCTTTGGCTCCTTTCTGCAAGGTCTATTGTTCCCAGTCCAGCAAAATCATTGAAAGGAGGGCAGGAATTTGGGCTCCAAAACTTAGGGCATTTACCTGACACCAGCATACGTTTCCTTTACATGAGTTAGGCTTTGACTGTAAAGTGAACTGAGCAAAATTTACTGTTTGTACTGCACTGTCCAACTGTCTTATATACATATTCCAGCAGTTTAATACTAGAAAGGCTACAAACAACCCATTTAAGTTGGGAATTAATTAACTTACTTTCATTGCTATTGTTCATCTGTGTAAGTGGACTATTCATAGCCACGCTGTTATTTTTATTTGAAAAGAGGTGGTCCCTTTCTCACAAGCAGTTTCAGCTTTTTCCCTTTGATGTTTGTCCGTCTCTCCTTTCACAAGCAAGTGGAATCCAAAAGTCCCATTTAGCAGATTTTTGACAGTTAATTCCATTTGCCATCTTAGTCCTGATTTCTCAACTGACGGCTGTCTGGCAGCAGTTCAGCGCCATCCAAGTAAGTACCTGGCACAGACTTAGATTTCAGTTATGCTGGCTTTTGAGTTCTCTTTTCATGCTCTGTTAAAGAGTAATTCCTGCTCTTCCTGCTTTCCTCCTAAAAAAAGCCCTTTCTATAGAAAAGGTCTTCAAACATTAAAGAGACAAAGAAGTTATGGAAATCTGGATATCAGTATGTAAAACACTTGCAGGCAGAATTAAATGGATCTGCGAAGCTTTAGATAAAAACATTTCTCCAATGTTCTAGAGAGACTGCTCTTTGGTTCATGGTTTTACCAGCATTTTTGTTTTCCTTTGTGTGCATTTTCTCTGAAAAGCCCCTTCATCTCTCCAGTATGAATCCATAGGAAGGAAGAAGACCATTTTTTTTCTTTTCCTTGCTGGAGGGTAAATTAGACCTTCAGACAGTTTTGAAAGACTCATTTGAGCATTGTGCAATAACAAAGCAGGAGGAAGAACTAGTGTGTGGCCACAGGCCATTTGAAATGAAATGATGAGCCATGGGGTCTCTGCTCTTTGTGGGGCCTTTTTTGATTTGAGCTAGAGCTCGCCTGGTTAAAATTGTGCGCACAGATTGCTACAGTCTGATGTGCACACTTACTTTCACATGCTGTATTGCAGCCCATGAAAATAACAAAAATCAATGTCTCGTTCTGATCAATCATGTTTGTGTTCAGGAGGTCACCGCCTCTATCTGCTTGGCAATGGTGAAGAGGGAAATTCTTCCGTAGTTGTATATATGAAAACTGCACAAAAGATCATTATTCTGACCCAGTAGATAGGACCTGCTGCATGGTAGAGATTGCATTGTATTAGTCAGCGAAAAAGTGCAGTAAAAACAAGGAGACTCGGTGCTTTTTATACGGGAGAAAAACTGCCAGAAACCTGTCAATATCTTGAAGAAGGAAAAATGTCTATCTGACATTAGTATTACTATCTGCTGTGTTGGTTTTTACCTTTGGCTGTAACAGTGCTCTTTTATCAACTTTTCTTTATATTGGTTTCATAATTCCCAACTGGATTGGTTTTTGTGTGGATTCAGGATAACATTTGTAAGGTTCCCTTGAGTAATCCTCATCCAAATGGAACAATCTGTTCAGTAGGAGAAAATGAAGAGAAAAATAAGATGAGATTAAGCTGTGGGTGTATCTCTTAACCAGTGGAGAGTTCTTCACCATCTCTGAACCTTCTGTGGAGTTAAGCAGAAAGGTGTCTGCCTCCATGCAGTTTTGGGTATTTGCATTGGCAGCTATGGTGACCAAAACCCAGTTTTTAACCCTTAAGAAATAGACCTAGACAGTTTCATTTAGCTTCCTAGGACAAGGACTCAATGAATGTGCCAGATTGAAGCTGTTGGGAGTGGAAGGAATCTCTTAGTTTAGAAGTTAAGGTAGCTGGGTTACAAAGTACAAGTTTTTCATGAAGAGGTAGCATAGCCTTCGCCCTTGGAGTGGCTTGGGAACAGGATGGTGTTGCCTAATGCTGTTGCACCAAGGGAAGCTTTAAGGTCACATTAGCTGGGTTGAAGGGTCAACATAAAAGACAAAGCTGCATCTAAGAGGGTGTCCTGTTGCCCAACAGTTGCCTGTAATCATCTGAAATCACATGTTTTAAAATAATCCAAAACTATTCCAAAATCTTCTTGAGAACTGTGCAAGTGGAAATAAGCATAAAGCCTGGCTTTGAAAAGACCTTGGTCTGTTATGCCTTGCTCAGCACAGAAGGCAAAAAGGCCAGCAGGAAGGTGGTTGGTAGGAGAGGCTGCTGCGGTTTCCATCGTGGACTGGAGGACATGAAAAAGTGCGGCTGAGCAGTGTGAACATGCCTGAGAAGACTTTTCAAAAGAAAATACACTTTTCAAAAGCATTGACAAGGAGAACATGTAGTAGGTGGATCTTGGCTGTAGGTAGCTGCCTGTTGACACTTGATCCTCTTAGTGAAATTCCATGCCATGTTCTGGTTCCCTTCTAAAGGTCCTCTCCTATGGGTGCTAACTCTTGTATTTGTAGTGTGGCCAGTGTGTTTACAAACAGCTCATCAATCATACAGCTGACCTTAAGATGAAAAAAGGACACTTTAAGGGTCATAATGTTGAGTGCATTGACAAGGGACACAGAGATGGAGAAAAGCAAAGCTAACGTAAATTTGTGTGGTTGGAAGCTCACCATGAGTCACCAGACATGGTGAGGACTGCAGGAGCCCAAGCGTGTAAAGATGATTATAGAGTATGGCATTTCCATCTTAGAAATGGCTTGACTGATTGAAAACATTTAAAATATGTAGTTTTAAAAAACATTGAAAATTGTAGTTTAGTGCTTCACTTTGATTATGGTTTTTAAGAAAGAAGCTTGGCTTCAGACATGAGACAACTGGATTCTGTCCCACTGAAATTAGCATGGGACTAGCTGAAGGACGGGGTATACTTACCACAGTGAGGATAAATCGAGGACCTACCATGAATGAGGGCATTAATTACCATCCTCTTTATGGCATACTGTCGCCCCTTCTGCCTCCCCTAAAAAGCACACCAAAATGTGGCCCAGTCATCTTTCTCCTTTTTCTGCTGATGTGTATGTGGTAGATGTTTGGCTGTCTTTGCCTCAGGATAAACTCAGCCTTGATTACCATTAATCCCTTCACCTAAGAGAGCTGGGAACCACGAAGGCCATACCTGCAGTGTGGAGCAAACCCTTCTGTTCCCAGGTTTTTCATCCTGACGCTGTAAAATTTGGTGTTGAAAATGTAACGAAGCTTGATGGCTATTTTGTAGTCTTTTAAAAGTTGCCTGCCACTGCACGTTCTGTGAAAACACTGGTTTTGTTATTTGGTAATGTTACTGTAGCCGTGATGATTTAAAGGTAAGTGAGACGCAGAGGTTGTGTGGAATGGTGATAAAAATCTTTTCCCATGCCTTGTGTAAAAGTTACATAGAAGTATCTTTGAGGTGAGCTGGTTGTACTGCAGTTTTATTTGAAGTTTCCTATATATTAAGGGTAAGCCCAGAAAGTAATACTTGTGGAATAAATTGGCAGGTTGATACCAATACCCCCTTTTTTAAACAATACTTTTACTTTTCAGACACAGAATCAGTTCCTTAAGAGACTCCAGGAGAATCAGGAGTTTTTCAAAAATTATCCAGAAACATATTTTTTGAGGCATCTGTAACCATGCTTTTCTTTCTGTAATAACATAGATTTTTCATCTAAAGCAGAAAGGCTTGAAAGTGCTCTTAAGAGAGTTGGACAAAGTCCTCTTTCTCAATGTTAATGTATATATCTGTAACAAAACATCTTAATTTCTGTATTTTATCTATTCCATCATTTCTGGTTCCAAGTTATGAAGAATATTTTGATTTCTGTTGGCAGTAAAGAAACACAATGATAAAAAGAAATAGAGTAAGGCAGTCTTCTTATGCCTGTTTTAATAGTGCAAGCAGTTTTGGTTTTGGTTATCATTGTGGATCAAAGATTTAGTTCAGGAGCAGCACATAATGCCCTTTAACAGGGTCCTTCAGTCTGCTTCTGCCTTGTCTCTCCTACTCTCCCTGCAGCATGAAATATGGAAAGCCTAAAAAAGTGTGTGTCCTTCCCTGCTTCCCTCTTTTTATTTATTTATTTATGAAAGAAGGAAGACTGGGATGTCTCAGATGCTGGAAGTCTGTGAACTACAGAGAGGGACACCTTGATGTAGAAGGTGAAAGGTCATGAGAAAAGCAGTGTAGAATAGGTTTAATGACCTTACATGGGAAAAGCGAGCTTGGGTAAAATACAGATGTCATAAAGGATCCTCAGAAACAGGAAAGTTATTGTGGAGAAGTTTTGATATGAAAGGGAAGAAGTAGAAGGTGGATGGTTGCTGGATATGGAGCAAACCTGAAAGGATATACCCCAAAATTCTAAAAAGTGTCTGTGAAGGAGAAAAGATGAAAAGCAGGGTGACCCTGGTGTATTTATTTATTTATAGGACTAATGAATTGGTCTTCCATTAGGGCAGTTTTCTTTTTTATTGCTTTTTCATTATAGAGAGTCTGAAAAGAAATTTGAGGAGGAAATTTCTTACTCTACTTCTTTTCTTTTTTTCTGAAAGCCTTTTGTACATGGGAAAGAAAGACATTTCAAATTTTATTTTGTTCATCCATTGCAAACTTGTTTCTTGTAATTTTAAGCTAACTTAAAAAAGTGTATTTTGATCAATAAAACTTTTTACATAATTTAGATTTGTTTGGCATAAAACTAAAGTAAATTTATTGTGTCTTCATTAAAAAAAAAAAAAAAACAAACACCCTCTCGTGTTAGACAGGACTACACTGACCATGTTAAGTTTTGCTAGAGTATTTCTGTGGGTATCAGCAGTCTTTGTGAGCTCTTGAACCTTGTTAAAGAACAAATTGTTTTTCAGTGTTTGAAGAACTGTGGGATGATTTCAAGACACAGGCTCAAAGCTAATCGCTATCAGAAGGCAACAAGTGAAACAGAAAACATTCAAAGAACTGATGAAAAATCGCTTCCTTTCTGAAGTACATCTTTCATTTTGTCTTGCCTTACTGAATGTCTAGCTGAGAAGATAGGATTTGAACTTCTAGTTTTGAAAGTCCTTGTAGAGGATCAGCAAACCATTGTTTTTCCTTTCTGCTGACGGGGGAGCAGGACTGTCTGTGGCTTGTGAGCGAAAGTGTTTTAGGAGATGAATTAACAATGTAAAATTTCAGTAAAAATTTGAAAGTGTAAAAGGAACCCAACCTTTAATATGGCAGTCAAAGTGCTGCATTGGGATTCAGGCTGAGTAACTCAACTTTCATTTATTCTTTGGCTTAAATAAATATATTCGTGGTGATCTGATAACAAGTTGTTGCTGGTTTAGTCTGTACCAAAGTAGTTCAAGAGTTTGTGTGTGGTTCTGTCTGAAGTGTTGACTCAGTCATGTAACAGGGAATAGTAAACTGCCCTGTTCAATGCCATGGATTTAACGGGTCAGGCTTGTAACAGGAGTTCTCACAGTATATCACTGTAAAAGCTCTCCAACGATTTCAACTGGAAATCTTCAGAACTCCTGTGTCCACTTGCCAGTGCTCTGGCAGCATTTCTCATATTCATAATTGCTTTGGAATGCTTTCATTAAAATAAGTAATTATTGACTTCCAGAATCAGATTAGAAACTGCAAAAAACAAAAAGAAAATTTAGGTTACTGTCTTATAAGCAAAGTGGAAGTGTCATTCTTATGTGAAAATACCTTTTCTGAAATTTCACCTGCTTTGTGATGTTGCCATAATATAGTAATTTAGAGATTCTGCTTCTGACTGTTAACCCATGTAATGTGCCATATGATGATGTCTGGTGCAGAAGTAGCATTCAGGAGACAACACACGTCCACTGAGCAGTCCTGCATTTTTTGTGTATTTTTACACTGGTTTAATCTGCTGCTAAGGTGCTTGCGTTTGCCAAACCTGAAGGTCTGCCCTACAAGAAAGGGGTTGTGTCGTGTGGCTGCTCAGAGTCCCCAAGGGAAAAGCAAGTGGAGGAGCCTACAAGAAAGATTGAGAGGGACTTTTTACAGAGGCATGTAGTGACAGGATGAGGGGGAATGGCTTCAAACTGAAAGAGAGTATGTTTAGGTTAGATATTAGGAAGAAATTCTTCACTGTGAGGGTGGGGAGACA
Organism: Aphelocoma coerulescens; assembly: GCF_041296385.1. Lineage (NCBI taxonomy): Eukaryota > Metazoa > Chordata > Aves > Passeriformes > Corvidae > Aphelocoma > Aphelocoma coerulescens. The sequence goes on from NC_091015.1 coordinate 89,471,944, forward strand.
CTGGAACTGTTTACCTAGAGAAGTTGTGGATGTCTCATCCCCGGAAGTGTTAAAGGCCATGTTGGATGGGGCATTGAGCAGCCTGTTCTAGTGGAAGGTGTCCCTGCCCACGACGGGGGTGTTGGAACTAGATGATCTTTGCTGTCCTTCCAACCCAGGCCATTCTGTGATTCTATGAAATTGGGAGGTGGCAGCATTCTTCTTCATGGGAGTACATGTGCCCTTCTCCCCTCCCCCAAGTCCCTAACTTTGGGGCTCTTAGAGGTGCCAGGGTAGAGTCTAGGATCTACTGCTTATAAAATATTGCTACTTGTAAGGCCCTGTGTTAGGTATTGGATGGGATAAGTAGTAAGCCTGGAAGTGATGTAAGAAATTATTCTTGCAGCAGCAGATCTTGCTGCAGTTGAGTATCCCAGAGGCAATTTACAAAGACTTCTGGAAGATTTGTCTTTTAATGAGAACTTTTAAAATAATTGGAATAGTTTTTAATAACAGTGCTGCTTCAGCCCATTGATACTTTGCTGAACTACCATGGGTAAAGGCAGAACTTTTGCTTGGGCCAGCTAACTCCTTAGTCCATGCAGATACCTGTTCGTGGGTGCTCCTGGGTTGGACTGTGACACCCGGTAGGTGATAAATGTGATACACTGTGTCGGTGAAGAATATACTTTTTTTGTGATACTGCCTTGGGATGAGGAGGTTGTTTTCTGAAGTCCTGAGTTTGTTCTCTCTTGTGCCATTATAATTTGGTGGCAGTGTGTGCATGCATTTAACTTGTCCTGCAAAGAGGTAGTACATACTCAAAGCACCAGAAAACTGGAACCACAATGCTGCACCTTTGTTAGTAGAGGTTGTGGTGGTTCACATTTTTGTTGAAAGAAAAAGACAGAGAGAAGGAATTTTTAAAATAGTGGCATGTCCTAAGCATTATTCCATGAGGTGATTTAGAAATTGTTTTCACCAGTATCATTTCTGCTGTTCACCAGGTTTCTTTTATTGCCTTAACACACCGCCTGTTTCTCTATTATACCTTACTGAATTACAAGGCAATGAAGGCAGCTCTCTTTATTTAATAAACTTTTATTATTCACAGTAATGACTCATGTTCTGGAAGTCTTTCTGTCACTTTAAAAAAATTGTGCTTAAGTCATGTGAAAGACTGCCCATTGTAAATGAATGCATGATGAAGTGGGCTGCTGTCACCTCTTCTGGTATTTACTATTTAGAAGAGGAGAAGCAGGAAAAGTCACCACGTGTAGCCCATGGTGATGCAGTTTTGCCAGTGCTTTATCATGGAGATACTGTTCTGTCAGGTGTTAATCATGCAGAAACTATAGAGTGGTTATTTAGTTGTGAAATTAGATGGTATCATATTTCATGGGGTTTTTTTAATTTACGCCTTTGTCATGGCATCTGTTGTGTGTGCCTCAAGTTACTCTTTTCAGACGACTTTAGCCAGATTTTGATAAGGTAAAGAGGAAGATCTGTAGCAGTCTGTTTTATTGGTCATACTTGCACTGTAGTCATGTAATTAAAAAAAAGAAGCCTTTTAAAATTTTGCCTGTGCAAGCTGTGCTGAAATATGTATCAAACAGAGGAAGTTTTCAGAGCTTTCCTTGTTACTTATTACTTATTTAAGAACCCAAGAGGGGATGATCCCAGGGAATTAACCTGTTGTCTCAGTGCTGTAATTGCCCTGCGATACGATCTTATGTTGAAATGGTATCTCTCCTGTAGATGAAATCTTCTGAGCTGTTGCACAGCATGAGGGGGGGGGTGGTGCTATAAAAGACACAGATTGAAAGCTCACCACTCTGTAAAAGGTACTGGAGTTGCAGTGAGGAGGGATATTCCCCTTACTGCTAATAAAATCGTCATGATTTCAAGGACACCACTGCAGTTCCCTTAGCAAAAGCTCTAAGCTGCAATTTGTGTCGGGCCTGATGGAAGGTGAACAGGTGGATAATGGGGACTGGAATAGCAGGATAACAGTGAGACAGGAGAGCTGATACACAGCGATAATTGCATGCTAATTAAGGAGAAAAAGAGGGAGGCAGGTAGATGCGGGCTGTAAATGCTGCAAAACAGACTGATAGAGGGGAAAGGAAAGTCTGGGGGAACTGATGGTCCCTGTGTCTTAGTGAATGCCCTGTGGTGGCCTGTACAGAGAAGAGAGAGGCTGCAGGAGGAGCATGTGGGGCTGCCTTTCTCCGGTGTGCAAGATGCTGCTCCCCTTATCCATCCCTCTCTGGTTAGGGTGCTGTGGAGATGAAGAGAGCCCCAGTCCTGCTGTCAGTTTCACAGCTGGTTTCTGTCGGCGACTAGAGGGTTGACTGCTGGTGAGGCATCTCTCTGTGCATGGGGGCTGTGTTACTGGGCTGGAGGCTGCACAGCCTGGCTCTTCACCAGTCCAGAGCAGGGCTGTTGAAGCCAGGTGTTAGCTTCCCTCCTGTAACTGCAGAAAGGGCGTTTAACAAACTGAAATTGGTATCGCAGCAGTAACACTGCACACGCCATACGATATATCAGTTAATTTCACATGCCCCAGAAACTCTGGAGATAGCATGCTTAATGTTATCTCCTACCTCACTTAATCTGATTTTATTTGAAAAATACATTGAAGTGGATAGAGGGTGAGAGAGAAATTGAACACATTGTGAACAGACTGTTGGAAATGATCAGGTTACCACAGCCTAATGAGTTAAGGCAATGGGAGAGGGCATAAGCTTCTACCTGGGTGGTTTGAACCAATGTGCTCTCTAATTGCAGTGGGATAGAAATTAATGACTTGCCAGCTGCTGTTCTGCATCAAACTAATAATAAAAAAGTTGCTGAAACCCACTGGTTTTGGAGCATCTGCCGGTTCACACGCTTTTCTTGGAGCCTGCTATTCTAAACATAATGGTCCCAGTGTCTACCATAATGCCTGATACTTCTATTTTAAAAGTGAGTAGCAGAGAAGGACTTGGATACTCTACATGGAAATGCAGACTTTTCTACCATTACTTCGGGCACAGTCAGGTTTTTAGTTAGTTCAGCAGTCCCATGAGAAGCAGCTGTAAGCCAGCACTGACAGGCATTACCGTGCAGCTGTAAGCAGCATTAAGGCAGGGATTTGTACAGTCAATAAGCTCAGTGTTATAGGTGGGGTAAGCCTGAGAACATGACAGAGGTGGGAACAGCTTTCACCCTTTTGTTGCTTTTCTCGGAAAGGAAGAAATCGGGGAAAATTGCTGGCCACCTTTATCCGAAGGATTGTTACGGTTTTGCAAATGCGTATTTTTTTGTCTATCATTTGAGAAGAGTGTTGATCTGTTCCACCCCACATGTGATAACAGCTCTGGGGGGTGCTGTGTGCTTGCAGACCTACATTGGTTCGATAGTTGCCTCCGTGAACCCCTACAAGAGCATCCCGGGCCTGTACGACTGCGCCGCCATGGAGCGATACAGCAGGCACCACATGGGAGAGATTGCACCTCACCTCTTCGCCGTGGCCAACGAGTGCTACCGCTGCCTCTGGAAGCGCCACGACAACCAGTGTATCCTCATCAGGTGAGTGGTGGCTGCTGCTGCTTTGGGTACCCCTCATGGTGAGCCTTTCAAGGCGATTTGGGAGCATGGCTATGGGCCACATGGGGAGAACTCCAAAAGATAGCAGGCTCTTAAAACAGCACAGTTTCAAGAGAGTTCTGAGCTGGCTCTGTATCATTCTGTGGACCTCTAACAAAACGTTGTTTTTTCTTACACATCTTCCAATTTCACTTAGTGGAAAAAATCTATTGTAATTTTGCGCATTTTTTGGTCTTCCCACATCAAATGTTACTTTAAGTGTTTTTCCACCATTTAAACATCTCTATGCAGCTCAGTAGTTTGTCACCACTAGACCCTGATTCCTGTATGGAGAGGAAAAGAAAAACGTAACCCACCAGCCTTGAGAAATGCAGTAAATAAGAATAGCAAAATAGAAACCCCTCCACATTTCAGCCACTTATTTCTGCCTGATTAATCTTCCTTGCTTAATCTTGTTGTGCTTTAATTTAATGGTGATTTAATAGCTTCCCGTTTGAACCACTGTTTCACTGGTATTCGGGATCTGGCTGTGGCTGAGTGTGCGTTAGGGAGCAGTTGGCATTTCAATAGCTTTTCACTGCCTTCAGCTCCTCCTTCCTTCTGGCTCCAGAAGAGCTGAAAACGCAGCCAGCTCTTTTCCCATTCCCTAGCCTGCCAGCTCAGCTGCGTTGGCTCACACACAGGCAGGGAGACCAAAGCCTTGCCTGCCAGATCAGGAGGAGCAGCTTGCTGGTGATGGCACCAGTGACCGGCCTCTGGGCAGGGGGTGATGCTCAGGGGGGTGAGAGAGCTTCTGTTTCTGCTTCCTATCCTCTCTTGCCTTCACAACATTTCTGTGATTAGGCCTACTTGGCATCACCTTCCTGCACTATGAGGTTACATGTGTAGAGCTCTTCAAGCACAAGTCGACATGATTTTGGCTGTCTCCCGACCTCCCTAGGAGTGGTGGCTGTAGGACTGACACACATGGGGCAGACGGTGGGACAGAGAGGGGATGAGGCAGAGTGAGAGCAGCACCTTTTCCCATAGGCAGTTTCTACTGACATTTCAGCTTATAGGCCAGGTTGCAAGGCTTCCTGGATAAGAGGGGGATTTGGTGCATGTAGTTCAGCACCCAAGCCATTGTCAGAAATGTGGATTAGCTGCAACACAGCCAGGCCTGCATGCAACTTTCTGCAGGCTCTCCAGTCTCAGTGCCCACCTGCCCTTGCCACTAGGCAGATTCTGCCTGGCAGTGAGACAAAGCTGAAGAGTGTGTTTTTTCAGCTTTCTTTATTTCTCATTATTTAATACATAGTTCTATACATATAAAGATGGGTCCAGGTAAGAGTCCAAGCAAAATGAAATGCCCAGAGATCTTTTTCATGTGACAATAGCTAGCCTGGAGTCATGGTTTTGTGTTTTATTGCCAGACAGTTACTTGTGAACAGCCTGTGTACACAAATTTAGGGAACCAAAACAATTTCTGGTGGCCATTGGTATTTTTGCCATTCTGTATGAGCCTCAGTATTTTACCTTTCATTCCAGTTCCTCACAAGCTGCCAAGAGGAAAGCAGGTTATGTCCTAAAATGGACATAAGCCGAATGTGATGTTCCAAGGGAGTCTTCAGCAGTCTCTGCTCTGTAAACCATGTGCTTTGGTACAGATAAGCCATAATATGGAGAAGTTTTGTATTAGGAATCCCTTTTAAAATTGTTTACTGTGGTCATGGATTGAAACACTGATTTGTATAAGTTCTGTGTTTCAGATAAGTGGCACACAACCTTAGAAGGGTATCTTGATACTGCAGAAATTGAGGAAATGTACAATTTTAATTAAAAAAAGTCAAATCTGCTTTCCTAAAGGACTATTATCTGTTCTGTCTGTGAAGGACTCAGAATAGGATTTTTTTTAATTACTGAAGGTTTCCCTGGCCCTTCATATGGTTTAGGAAAGTCCCTGTGGTCACATACGTAGTTTAGGGCATAGAAAGTGGAGGTTTAACAGTGTGCTTGGTAAGTTCAGCATCCTGGTCATTCCTGCCTCTTTTACTGGCTTAGAATTAGACACTGCAACAAGTCACTGTACTGTCACTGTAATTTCCTTGGTTACTACTGGCATTTAAAAAAGAAAATAGCCAAGTGGAGCTCTTTAGTGTCTGAATTCAGACAAACATTCTGGTCTTGCATTTAATGTAAGAGATGATAAAGAGGAAAATTCTGTTGCATCGCGAAAACACAGTAGTTAAAACGAGGGAATTATTCGGGTAGGTCTCACGTTCTGATTGGCAGTTTGAGCTGCTCCTGACCTTGGGATCTCAGCACTCCGCAGCAACGGAGTAAACAGCCCCACAGAGGACGGCGCTTGGAATGCTTTCTGATGATCCTCTGGACTTGAAGTGCCCCCTGCTGGACCCCAGAATTAGCTGTGGTTTGGAGCTGCTTTCTTCAGGCTTTGGGTTCAAAAACCTGTGAAAAAGCTTCTAGTGTTTTGAAATATTAATATTGGGATATTTTTCTGACTGGGGTAGGGTGAGAGGGTGAATTTCAGAACACGAATTAAAAACTGTCATCATAAAGACTCAGAATATGATATAAATGTGAGACCATTTTTCTCTAGTATTACCACCCAGGTCAGAGGTGAAAAGGAAGGAAATACAGAAGAGATGATAATAAGCAGAATCACCCAAAGATGCTTATTTATTGGTTTGTGTAACATGTACAATTTCTGTAATTTTAATTCAGGATAATGCTGCATAAAAAGGACTTAGCAGCCTAAAATGTCAACAAAACGGCACACTGAAGAAGCTGTACACAACTGGTGCATTAGAATATATACACAGTTGTGAAATGGTGTTTTAACTCTCCCAGGCTAAAAAACTAGAGTTTTTCTATAGAAAAAAAACATCTGCATCAATGAATTCTCAGTTTCATGTTGGTCTGAACCCTTATCACAGGGTCCAGGTTTTTTTAAAACAGGAAAAGAAAAAAGCCCACCACCATGTTAAAAAAATCCTCTGATTTTTCAGCTGAGTGCCTCAGGAACATGAAGGAAGCCCATCTTATTTGAGCAATAGCCAAACAGCTTGTCCTGATGTAGGAAAGGGGCTGGGCTCCCCCATGATTAGCTGAAGTTCATAAGTTGGGACCAAGTTCAAACCTCCATTTCTTTATTACACAAAGAGTAAAATATCTTTAGGTTTGTTTTTTTAAGGTGGTTTAGTCTGTGCAGAAGCAAACACATGCTCTTCTCTCAGATAAAATAGCAGCTGATCCACTTCAGAGCACTCCCAAAGAAGTGTAAAGCAGTTGAGGGAGCAGCAACAGTTGCTTTGTATGACATTCAAGTCAGTGCTGTGAGTGGGAAATCACTGTCTGATACCAATTTGTTCTCTCTGTTATCATCTGATGGCCTGAAAGTTTTTGTTGTTGTTTTTCAGCTTGAAAATCAATGTGAACCAAACTCTTTATTTGGGACCCAGACCTGTGATGGATGTGATGTCCTGACACACCAAAGTTCAGATGTGCATTTGACAAACTGTATTTGCTGTTTGGCTATTGCTCAAATAAGGCAGACTTCCTTCACGAAGGGCCTATTTTATCTGTGTGTGTCTGTCTTGGGGTTTTAAAGCCCCAAAAACCTCACTTGATGAGACTTTTAAAAGGACTTACAGTTGTTCACGTACTCAGATGCATGGGAAAAATACTGACAAGATATTCTCAAGAGGTCAAAACAATAAAAAACTTTACTGGCAACTGCAGAAAGTCAGAGAACTTTTGCAAAAGTTTAGAGCAGGATTCCATCAACATAAAACAGTTGTCAAAGCATTAACTTAGCCCATTAACTTAGCAAACTCTAAGCTCATCCAATTTTAAGTTGCACAAAACTCCAAGAAGAGGGAATTAGAGGAAGAAAGAGAAAGAGAGAAAGGCAGAAAAGATACAGAAAAGAACAAGTATAGCTACCACTCCTGCTTCCAGCAGTGTTCAGCTGATAGGAATTCCAAGAGGAGGTGGGGTCAAGACATGTGCTGGCCTCCTGTCTCAGTTCAAGTACACTTTGGCCTTCCTGGGACCTTCCCCCAGGTGGGGCTTCTGGTTGTTTGGCCACTCAGGAGCTGGGTTAGGGGTTCCAGAGGTGGACATGGACCAGTGCCTTTGGTGTGCCAGTGATTAGCAACCACTAAAGACAGTTCTGTCTCTTACCCAGACAGAACAGGGAAATGGTTTAGTGCTATGTCCTTCAGAATGAGGAGTCTCTCTCAGTGACCCCTTTTTACGCTGTGGCAGTCATGAGTCCAGGCTGCTGTGCCCTTAGCACGATGCCCTGCATAAAACAAGTCATGGAGAAAGTCTAAACATCTTCTAAGTGGGGGCCTTTGGGGCTGCTGTCAGACTTGATATGTTCACAATCCTGAATGTAGTGATGTGGAACAAGCTGGGTACTTTAACTCATGGGCTGGAAAGGTTGCACTAAAAAATTCACCCTTTTACTGACCTTGTAGGTGAAAGCTTTCTAAGGACCCCGCATAACTGTAAAAGTGGATAGAATGGAGTGGTTACTACTAAATGAGTAGAGAACAGTAGAGAGCATTGACTAAATCCTTTGGATGGATCCAGACTTTGTGTAACTGAAGGTGGTTCAGAGGAAAATTTAAAAAGCAATCAGAAGTATAACATGGGAAATGGCTAACAGAGACAGGCACCTTGAATTTGGGGCACTATCCATCAAGTCATGCACAGCAGAAAGAGCACCAGGATGAATTGTTGGTTTCCCCTTCCAACATGAGAACTTAGAGGTATCACATGAAGCTAATAGGAGGTGAATCTGAAAAAACAAGACTTGTTCCTTTGCTTTTTAAGGGAGTATGGCTAGAAACTCATAGAAGATAAATCCATTCAGGATTACGAGACACATAAAAAACAGGTTCAGATCAGGAAGCCTCGGAGCAGGGAATAACTGGAAGCTGGAAGAACACAGAAGAGAAGTATCAAATGTCTTCCATGGCATCTCCAATTAGCAGCTGTGAGAATAGGACACTGGGCAGCTTCAGAACCAAACCAGTTCTGAGTCCCTCCTGTTCCAAGAAAAAATCAAGAGCATGTAATTGTGTGTAATGCCAACTGTACCAGAGAGAGGTGCAGGAGATATTTTTCCACTGGCTTTGTGTATCTCACTTGTTTTATGGCTCTCAGGTACAGTGGGGTAACTTTCAGCTTCCATAGAACTACACATTCTCCAAAGCAAGGGACTGTGGGTGGGGGCAGAGGAAAGATGGTGTTAATGAAAGAGGTGATGTCCTCTTAGGTGTCACCCTGTGCCTGCTGTTGAGCTATAGATGTGGCTCAGAGGGAGAGAGAATTTAGGCAGGAAGAGGTGCGTATCACTGGATGATGTATTGCACTAGACAAGAATAATGCAAGGGTTTGTGAAACTCTCTCAAAACTACTAGCAGAAATGTTTTTTATGGTGAGTATTAAATGCAAGAATATTAAATATTTGCTTCTGGGGCAGAGGAGATGAGTGAGGGCCTGCAAAGAGAAAAGGAAGGAATACTGAAAAGGCCAGACGTCAAGGGTAAAATTACATTAAAAATGCTACAGAATTTTTTTTATGTGGTTTAAATATAATGGATGAATCACACTTGCTGGAACATACTGGCGGTAATGAAGATGTCTCATTATGTTTCCTGAGTGTCTCTTCCCTAATTTTATTGTTGACATTCATTTGCAGGAAAATGTCATGCTGTTTTCTTGGGTGATACCTTTGTTCTTTGTTTTTTACTAGACAGCATCATTATACTTTGGTATAACCTAAAATCAGTGGGGTCATTACTCAGCAATGGCACAACATAGAACTGTCAAATTGTCTAAGTTTGCTCCGTTGTGCTCCATCAAAGTCAGTGACAAAATTTCCACTTGCTACAATGGAAAACGTGAAGTAAGACCAAAATATACCCTCTCTCTTTGGGAATAAACTGAAATTATGTACAGCTTAATTAAGAACTAGGCCACAGCTTAGGATACAGTGCTATGTCTCAAGATGAAGAGTGAGAAAACTAGACAAACTTTACCCACAAATTGTATTTCTTAATGGCTCATAGTGTGTGTTTAGGCTACATAATTGAAGAGAAAGGATATTGGGGAAATGAGCCAAATTTATACTTTCCCTTTTTAGAGAGTTGGTTTTGAAGAGAAACTGAGTTTATTGCCTTCTGTTTGTACCAGCAGGGTTGCTTATTAACAGTTTGTTTTAAGAATGTCAATTTAGCATTATCAAATTTCTTTGTTCTCCTGTGGGTGGTGATGAGAGGTTTTACATCTCTGATGGTAATGAGAGGTGAAAATTGTATATTTTGAACTCACATGAATCTGGTTTGTTTCAATAGGTATATAGAAAGTTTGTTTAAAGAGTATGTAGTTCTCTAAGAATTTCAGTATTAATTATGCAAGTAGCCTTTATGTGTTAGAATGTGCATTGGTGTCCTTAACTTCCTCCTCCTCGCAGCAGGGCTCCTTCATTAGCTAGATTGCTGCAACGTATCCTAAACTTTCCCATCTTAATTTGTAGTTTGGTCTTTATCTCTGACCACTGCCATGCCGTTGTTGTGACTTCAACATGACGGTGGGAAGTGTTGGATAATTGTTTGCATTCAGAGAGCTCTTTGTTGCCTCCTAGGTGTGTGTACATTTGCAGTCAGTGCCTCGAAATGCTGTCTGAGCAGTGGTATGAAGCCTAAGGACAGCTTGTGTTTTTCCCTGGATGTCATATTCAGGAAATTAACAGGGTGTTCTGTCTCCATCTGACCATCACTTCTAATCACCCCGGTCTTCCTGACCTCCAGTAATGTAGAGTGTGGCTGGCCAGCCAGAGGGCTTCTTCACTGGCTACTGGGACTGTGCAAACCATTTCCTCCTCTTCTTTCAGTGGCGAAAGTGGTGCTGGTAAGACGGAGAGCACTAAGCTGATTCTCAAGTTCTTGTCTGCAATGAGCCAGCATTCACTGGAGCTGTCCTCCAGAGAGAAGACCTCCTGCGTGGAGCAAGCTATTCTTGAGAGCAGGTACTGGATCTTTCAGTACACGGGTATTTTTTTCAGAAGACATGAGCCTTGACATTGAAATAAGGGCTTGAAGTGTAATCAAATATGTGTGTGTGTGTATTTACTGAACAATAAAATGAATACTGGAGAGAGGGAAATATTCCATTAAACAAAATTACCTGGCTCTTCTAGAGAGTTGTGAGCATGGTGGTATCTCTTAGTGAAGCAAAAATATGCAGAGTTTTGAAATGGATGAAGCTTTAATGGTGGCTTTCATTTTTGTGTAGAGCTGAATTCAGATAATCAGAGTGAGGGAAATGGGTGATGGGAGGGAGAAACCTTTGGTTCAGTTTGTGTAGCCTGAGGATGCGTTAGAACAAGATACAGCACGGTGAGGATGAAGTGCTCAAGCGGTAAAAGCATGCTGAGGAGAGGGAGGATAAGGAGAACTGATAACACAGATGAGTAAATGCATCAGATAAATTGGACACAATCTACGCAAGCAAAAAAGAAATCTTGGTGTTCACATGAAATGACACGGTTCTAAACTATTTAAAAACAAAGGCAATTTAAGATGCTATTACTTTTGTTTATCGTGCTTCATCTCTGCTGTACGTGCTGTATCTTGATGTAGTTATTTTTTTTAATTGCCTTAGGACAAGGACTCCTTACATCTGTCTAGCAGTTTGCATGTGCTGAGATTTCTTATTTCTGTCATTTGAGTACTGCAGTGAGAATTGCGTGTATCTTTTGAGCGATTGCAAAAGAAGCAGCAAGTAGCAGTAACTACTCTGCAGCTGCAGAGTAGTTCAGCATGATTTATCTTCCTGTTGCATGAATACTTGCATCTTCTGATGGGAAGCTGAGATGCCCATTGCTAATAAATGGAGGGTAATGCTGGGATGTAGGCTGCTGCTGAGGAGAGTGTCAGAGGGGAGCTTGTCAGAGTGCTGTTCCTTTCCCCAGCCCCATGTGAAGCTGTTGGCATGCTGGTCACATGTTAACACTCCTGTCGTTTTTTATTTTCACAGTCCAATTATGGAAGCTTTTGGCAATGCGAAGACTGTTTACAACAACAACTCAAGTCGCTTTGGGAAGTTTATTCAGCTGAACATCTGTCAGAAAGGAAACATTCAGGGAGGAAGAATTATGGATTGTATCCTCGTTTAGTGATTTCATGCCTGTTTGTGGGAAGCCCCCATGTACCTCCTTGATGGAGGACTGAGGGAGAACTGTCTTGCCTTTGTCCTTTCACCCCTTCCTGAAATATATGCAGTTAAACTGAGCTGATGTAGGTGGGAAGGGGAGGCAGCAACACCAAATTCACACATGCACACGTGCTTTTGTGGCAGCGTGGGGTGTATGTACTCTTGGAGGACCAGCATTTTGTATTGCTACTGCTAGCATGGCATGGCTCATGTGCATGTTCCCATTTAGTGAGCTAAAACAGCCTGAGTCCTTGGGAGTAACTTCAGTTGTCAGCCATTTCCCTCATTACTGTATCCAAAGATAAGCTGCTTAGTTCTCTGGAAAAGTACTTGAAGGAGCAGAGCTGCTCAGTTTCTGCAGTGTGAGTCTGGGTGGGTTAAATCCTCGGACTTGTCCTGCATTTAGCAAAATCAGACTATGAGCCAGCTCTACTAGAGCACCAGAGCAGTGGGGATGAGGAATATTCCAAGGGGATCCTACCTGCTTTTTTAAACTTAAGCTGCTTTTGCAGTGGGACAGATTTAGTTCTTGAAGTTGTTTCCAACCTTTAGGGAAAGGAAAAAGCAAAAGAAAACAGATGTCATTTAAAATGCAGAATCTGCCAAGTCCAGTTTTGATGCTATGGAAGAGAAGGTGTTGATACATTGATATTAGAACTGCTACAATATTGCCATTGTTGCTACTTTATTTATCTTGTTGTAGGTGTATTGTATGAAGCATGCTTAGCATGTTGTGAGAAAACAATGATAGTCTTCCTATTATCTCAAATGAAAGAAGCAAGATTATAAAAAACTTCTGCATTAATTGCTTTTTATTCCTTGACTGAAGCTGTTCTTGCTGGCTCCAGATTTATTGGAAAAAGTAAGATCACATTTGCTTTTGCTTAGTTAATTGTGTTTGATTTAATGTTTTCTCTGAAACTGTGGATAAAAAATTTGTCCTTAAAAATGATCACTTAAGTGGAAACTATTTTTTACTTTGACAGAATCGTGTAGTAAGACAAAACCCCGGGGAAAGAAATTATCATATATTCTATGCTCTGCTGGCAGGGATGGAAGAGAGAGAGAAAGGTGAGTGGCAAAGCACAAGTCACACAGCTGTAGTGGTTTTCTGCTAGCAGTCAGCAGTGGTGACAGCAGTGGAGAATTTAACTGCAGAAACCCACTAACCCAAGCAGAGAAATAGGTTATTTATTCAGATGGGATTCAGTGAATGTGAATTTGAGCTCAGTTTGATAAAGGAACCTACTTAGCTGAAGAATGTCACTGAGCTGATGGTAGTTTTTTCTCCCAGCTTCTGCTGTGGCCTTGGGAAAATTACTTGGGGACAAACATGCCTCATTCTGTTCAAACTGAATATTTTTGCTGGTACTAAATAACTCCACAGCAACAAAGATAAATAATTCTGGTTGTTCTAGTCCTTTCTCATAAAGAATAAATCCACTGAACAAAAGAAATGACATTTGTTTATGTGCAAAATCGCCTAAAGCTGTCTCAGCATCTCCCTGTGGGCCTGCTGTCTTTGCATGCTAAAAAGTAGAGTTAACTCTATTATGCAGCTAAATAAAATCCAGCAAAATAACCCCCCCATCTGATTTTAATATAAAACTTTGTCTTGTGCATTATTATAATTTCTGAGCAAATGAATTGTGACCTGTTTAACTCTGACACAGTAGTTTGTGGAGTACTTTTGTTTTGGTATTTCTTTTCACTCACCCTGCTTTCTCTCCTCATTAGATGCTTTTTACTTGTCTGTACCTGAGAACTACCACTACCTGAACCAGTCTGGATGTATAGCGGATAAGACAATCAGCGACAAAGATTCTTTCAAGGAAGTCATTGTGAGTTGCTTCCCTAGTTCTTTTGCTTTAAAAATGCTGGAAGTTCAGGTGTGTGGAGTCCATTGACAGCAGGGTACAAAGGCTTCCTGTGCCTTCCTACATGTGCAGCTGTTTCATTGAGGCATTAGTCTTACAGGGACTTACATTTTCTCAAAATGCTTCAATCTCATTTTGAGCATGCCTTTACCTTTCCTCCAGTATTTCATTTAATCTGTTGTTTCAAAGTGTGCTGTAATTTAGCAAAATGCTTACATTTTGAAATGAAAATAGTATCTGTTGGGAAGTCAGTAAGACTTTTACATGCATTTGCCTTTCCCGGCATTGTTTTATGGTACAGATTTTTTTTTTTTTTAAATTTTTTTTCTCACTGTTTTTCAATCTGAAAGCTTTGCCCAAATCATGTGGCATCTACTGGGTGGAGTCTGCAGTGCAGTGCACAGGGAGTGAAGCACCTGTGACTCTAAGTTGCAGCTGGGAAATCCAATTGTATGGAGTAACTTACACAACAGAGTTATGAAAACATAAGCACAGATTAAAAACCGAGTCCTGATGGAATCGCTCTGAATATCTTTATATCTTACATCCACAGCAATTAGTCTATACTGATCACATTAATTGGGTATTGTAGCACTGAGGTGATGTGTGTTAGATTTTAAAAATCAGGTCAAATGCTTGGTTTTATGCCCTTCACCAAACTGTTTTTTTTAGCTATGGTAGTCTTTTTGCTAAATTGACAAATCAATGTGTAGTGGATGCAGCAGGTTTTTTTAGAGCAAAAATCTCTCATCTTGTGTGGCGGAAGGAAGTGTTGGAAAAGTTGGTAACCTGTCTATATTGTAGTCACATGCTGAAGTTAATTAGCAGGACATTTAATTTGTGCTAATCATCCCAGGGTAGGCAGGGCATGAAATCAGCTGGGCAGGTGACGTTTGCCTGCTGCCTGCAGCAGGGGCTGCCAGGCTGCACTCCCAGAGCAGGAGGTGGGCAGAAACCCCTGCAGCTCACCCTCACCTGTCTTTCCCTGTTGTAGTCATCTCCTCTGCCTGCTTTTATTGCAATCTAAGTCTTGGAAATGTTACTTAAGGGAAACTTTTTTTTGTCGGAGACAGGGAGGAACAGCACAGTGAGCAGGGAGATGAACTCGTAATGCTGCTGCCCTTTTGTTGTTTGAGGTCTTCTTTACAAATTAAACCTTCAACCATTATCACTACTCTGCTTTGAATTGTGGGATGAGTCTGAGGCTTTTCCATTTGTAGTGGATGATTTATGAAAGATAAAATGTGTCCTCTGTCAAACACCTGCATTGACTATACCATAATGAGTCTGACTGTAAGAGTACAAAACTGTGATCTGGTCTCATACAGGCTCGAGCATGTGACACCCAAATTTGGAAAGTTTGGTCATTTCAAGAGGCATCCAATTACCCCTTCTGTGTCAAAGGAAAGCACGTGTTCCTCTTGTTTTAGTACTTCTTTTAGTGTTTTATTATTTGCTCTTCTCCTCATTTATGTAGTGGAGCCTTGATTGTTGCCATACTGTTTATTCATAAATTCAGCACTTTTTATATAGATACCTTTCCTCCTCAGTTTTACTGGAAGTTGTCAGACCACATTGGAAAGGTGCATGTTTGGGCACAAAAATGATCAAATCTTACATGCTGCTGTGTTTCCTCCCCCATGCCTTGTTACCTACAAGGCCAGTAGGCAAATTTTGGTAAAAACATGCAGGAGGTAATCAATTAATAATTCAAATTAGAGTAATTGCATCTGATGCACAGCTCAGTAGGTCGTTCCAATATTTATATGATTTTAAAGATGAATTTGAAAGCAAATTACAACATCATTACAGCATCAAAATGAAATTTCTTAAAAGCAGAGCGATACTTACATGTTCCAAGATGTCCCAGTGATGCCTTCGAGTGTATCCAATTTGGGATGAAACCAAAGGAATGGACTTGAGCCAGCTTTCTTTTAGTCCTGACTTGCTTTTCCAAGGCCTCCTATTTTTGAGTCTGTGTACATGTTATTGAAGAAGCTCACATGTCATTCCAGACTGCAATGGAAGTGATGGAGTTCAGCAGGGAGGAAGTACGAGAAGTTCTGAGGCTGTTGGCTGGCATTTTGCATCTGGGAAACATTGAGTTCATCACTGCTGGCGGGGCACAAGTGTCCTTTAAAACAGGTGAGAAGGCTGTGCATCCAAATCTGAAGGTTTCTTGGGGTTCTGAAAGCCTTATTCGTTGTTAGTATATCTGAACACAGCAAGGACAGGCAGTGAAAGGGTTTTACTGCTTTTTAACATCTGTAAATGTCGATTAAAATGTTACTTTGGGAGGATGGGGTTTGACAAATAAGGCACAGTAGTCTGCTGCTGGATACTGGATCTTCATTTGGGAAGACCTTGAGCACATTTATTCCATTAACAGTAATGAAATGCTATTTGAATTTAATTCCTTCTTTGAAATATTCTCAAGTTGATAAAACTTAAGTGCTCAAATACCCTAACCAAGACCTCCACTGAAAGTATCTTTTTTTAAAGCTTTCAATATTTCAGTTACATATCTGAAAGAATGTATGTCTAAATGTATGTCTAAAGATGGAGCTGGTGGGCATTTAAAATGTTTGTTTAAATATGGCATTAGAAAGTAGCATTCTGTACTACTTTATATACTACATTATAGCAAAACTGAAAATTAAAGTATGCATGGAAGAAAAATTTCATTGGTTTATCTTCATCATCCCAAGCCAAGTGGAAACACATTCATGTGGACAAAGAGTCAATTACTGTTTGTGTTTGGAAAAATGTGTTAGGGCAAGTAGTGAATTCTTTGAATTATTGACATGTAACATTAGGGGAAAAATAAATATTTGTGACTTACCTGTGATGTATTTCTACTGCTAATTTTCCTCAGATGTACATATTTATGCCTTTTCATGAGCAGCAAAACAGTATCCTAGAATTTCTAGTTGTGTTTTCATCTCTAAACCCTGTCATTTCAGGAGCATCTAAAATGGTGGTGGTAGTAGTAGTAATAATAATGGTAGAAAACAAAACTGGTTTCATAACTTTATACATTGAAGGACATATTTGTATTTTGCTTTCTCCTTTTCCAGCCCTGGGTAGATCTGCTGAGTTACTGGGGTTGGACTCCACACAGCTAACAGAAGCATTGACACAGAGGTCAATGATACTCAGGGGAGAAGAAATCCTAACACCTCTTAGTATACAACAGGTAAAGGCATCTCAGTTTTGACATGTTTTTAGAGTCTTTGAAAGATGTCTCAGTCTTCAAGTCCAGAGATGTCATTGATCACTCAAGAACAGAAGCTTAGCTCAGGCATCAGAGTTGTAATCAAAAGCACTACAAGAGTTTTTTTGGGAAGGGTATAATCTCTCTAGATCCCATCTATTATTCTGGCCAGGGCTTGTAGCTTGTCTCCTGTTACTTTTATGAAGCCTGATTACTTACCATTTTTTTCAAATTCTAAACATGTAGGCTGATATTCTTTTCATTTTGGAGACTTGTGTCAGGGGGGTGTTTTTTCAAAATTTTCAGGAGAAATATTTTTATAATTTACAAGGGAATTAGAAATAGGTATGCATAACATTATGCTTCCCTCTGGAAAAGGGTGAGTTAAGGTATTATTTCCTACACTTCTCCTTCCTTCCTCTGCAACTTAAGTTTATAATTTCCTAGTTTTTTGAATGCTTTAGCCTTGAAATGTAATTTTAAAGCCACATAGGTGTACAGCTGTTTTGAGCTAAACTGTTAAATCTCAAATCATGATGCCTTGTAAGTGTTAGTATAATTGCTGTCAAGCTACGTAGGAATAGGAAGCTTCTTGCATTATACATTGCTTTGTGCTGTGCTAAGGACACTGACCAGCAGAGTCTGGTCATTTCTCAGTCACGGGGTGGTTGATGTGTTGTGTATTTCTTTAATGCAGGCAATAGACAGCAGAGATTCTATGGCTATGGCACTTTATTCTCAGTGTTTTGCTTGGGTCATTAAGAAAATCAATAGCAGAATCAGGAGCAAGGAAGACTTCAAGACTATTGGAATTTTGGACATATTTGGATTTGAAAACTTTGAGGTAGGTTTCAAAAGCTTATTCAAATGGCTTGTCTGATATTTATGCTTTATTGCTTTACATGTTTTTATCCTCTTCTCTGGAACTTGATTGTTAAACATGTTATGGCAACCCATTCCCTTGTTTGCAAATTAAAATACTTGAAGTGTATGCATTTTTGAAAATTTCTTGTCTCTTTAGGTAAACCGTTTTGAGCAGTTCAATATTAACTATGCAAATGAGAAGCTTCAGGAGTATTTCAACAAACACATCTTTTCCTTGGAGCAACTGGAATACAGCAGGTAAGAGAGAGAGGACAAATTTGAAAGAATTTCGACAATATTGTATTCATTTGAAATCTTAGTTTGCAGCTACCTTAGCTTCCTTTGAAAATCTCTGTCTGGAGCTGTGTACTTTATAAAAACAAGCTGATTTTGCTGTGGTTTGCAAGATAAATACACCAGCTTCTCCTATTTCTACAACTAAAATAATTTCAATTAAAAGGCCTGCTTTATTTTCCTTAGGGAAGGACTAATTTGGGAAGATATTGATTGGACAGACAATGGAGAGTGCTTGGATCTTATTGAAAAGGTAAGAAAGAATTTGATACTGTTACCTATTGTTTGCTTTTCTTCTGCGGTAATGTGTCTTTAAAATATTTGTCAATACAAAGAACAAGTGAAGAGACTGGTGGAGCTTGCATGTTTAAATAGCAAACTTTTAATCAGATCATTTTCATGTATGTTTATATTGAGGATTATATTGTGAGCTCTTTTCCTTGTAGCAACTTTTCTCTCTGTGTGATTATATACAAAAGCAGTATTTGGAGATGGTTAAAAGGAGTAATTTGATCCATGCTCACTCTTGCCACAGGCGGGCTGTGTGAGCTTATCTCCATGGCAGGGTGTGTGACTGCAAGAGTTCAGCCGAGCACAGAAGCGAGTGGCAGCGGGCAGGAGATCCAGCTGGCAGGACGTGACTGCAGTCAGGGCAGTGTGGCTTTTCAGGAGCTGCTCTGGGCCCTTGGGACATGGCTTATTAAAATGTGCACCTGGAGAACTGTGTTTTTCTGAGAGGCTGTATCAACCTGGAGCTTGCTGGACACATTAATTAATTGTGGGGCAGCTTGCTTTGTTTACCACCTTCTAGTATGAGAAGTAGGGAACATCAAAGGAAATTACACAGGGGTATATGCAAAGCAAAGGGAGGTTGTGCTTCACACAGGGCAAAGTTAAACTGTGTATCTTTTGCTCTGCCCCTGGGCACTGTGGGTGCTAAAAGTTTGCATTGGTTCAACAACTGGGTAGATAATTATATGGAAGAAACTTTTTGGAAAGGCTGTTTTACAAACTCCTCTGACTCCTGATCGTTGGAGATCTTGGAGGCTGGGGATATGTTCTGGGGCAGTGTCATTGCATGCATCTAAAAACTGCCTATATCCGGAGAACTGTGGTTTCTTCCAGTAGCTCGTTTTTCTTTATTTTGCCCACAGATCATGTGCTCTGTATTTCAAAAGGAATGTTGCCAGAAAAATAGGATTGCAGTCACCTTCAAGACTGGTGTTTTAGTAGTATATGACTTTTTTGTGCCTCTCTGCACACAGCAACTTCAAGGACTTTGTGATTTTTCCAAACTGGGGAAAACAGCTGTGTCCATCTGTGCACTAATTCATCTTCTCCCTCTTCTTGCTATTCTAGAAACTGGGACTACTGGCACTCATCAATGAGGAGAGCCATTTTCCTCAAGCTACTGACTCCACCTTACTGGAGAAGTTGAATGCCCAGCATGCTGTATGTGATGTTTTTCTGATATTTTCTGTGCAAACTATGTAGGATCTCTTTGCTTCTGTAGAAATTCATGGTTCAAACATATGGGCGCATAGTTCTAGAGGCTTTTTTGGATGTGATCCTACTTCCATGGCAATCCATATAATTTGCTGTCAAGGCTGAGTTGGTTACTGGAAGAACATATCCTTGTTGCTGTTCAGTTAAAGCTTTCCATTGTGGTGAATCAGTCAAATTCTACTCTTAATTAGAACTCTGTCAACCTGCAGTAGGTCAGATTATTTAGATCTTCAATTCCCTTGATTTAATGAAGCATTCACATCATTCAGTAAATTACATCATTCACTGGAAGTTTGCTGTTCCCTCTGTCCGGGTTAGTGTTCCCTTTATTTGGGATCCTTGAATTATTTTTCACGATTTCTGGGATGCAAGCATATCCACCAATCTTCATAACTGCCAGCTTAAGATAGAACCTTCTCTTTCAAAGTGCCTTTTGTAGATGGTTCTGACAGATGGGGTTCAGGTTTAGTGTAATGCCTTTTTATATACTATAAATCTGTTATTACTGCATGTGAAGCAGCCCAGACTAACAAATCCTATTATCATTATGAATTGCTTGTTTGCTTTTGGAGCACTAATCTTCCAGGGAGTTCACTGGAAGACAATGGTCTATTTAGGTATGGGTTGAGAGGATAATGTGACAACCCCCTCCAAATATTTTTCTCTTTTTTTTCCCCTCCAATTAGAACAATCCTTTTTATGTAAAACCAAGGGTTGCCGTTCACAACTTTGGAGTGAAGCACTACGCTGGGGAGGTAATTTTTATTTGCTGAAATTATTCCAAGCCGAATTTTCATTAGCTTAATTTTCCCCCAAGGCTGTTCAAAATTAACTAAAGCACTCTGTTCCCTCTGCACTTTTTACAGTACCGCTCTTGTGAGAGGTGCCTGACTGTTTGGCTTTGTTGTTTGAACCAGCTCTGTTTCCTTCTAGGTCCAGTATGATGTCAGGGGGATCTTGGAGAAGAACAGAGATACTTTCAGAGATGATCTCCTGAACTTGTTACGTGAAAGCAGGTGAGTTTCTGTGGGTTTTGTTAAGGAAAAAGGGATGTTGTATCAACTAATTCTGCCAGGATTGTTAAGGAAAAAGGGGTGTTGTATCAACTTATTCTGCCAGGATTGATCACCTAATTCTGCTGAGGTCTGAGTATGTTAGATGTTGCATAGCATCAGACCTTGACAGACCTGAAATGAGCATAGAATGAAATAGTGATGAGTATATCATATCACAGAAATGAGCATATCAGAGTTGCCTGTAAGCAGATCTGACTGTAACAGGTTCTCACAAAGTCGAGTTTACCTGTATTGTAGAGTACCTTGTTGCTGTTCAGTCCAGGGCATTCCTAGGGAACTCGCTACTCTGTAATGAGTAAGGATTGTGGAAGCTGTTAGTGGCTTTTAACTGTTTCAGAGTGTCTCATAGGCAGTGTGCATATGTGGGTTTTTACTTCACTTTTGTATTTCTGGTATTCCCTAATTTGGTTGAACAGTTACTGTTGGGGACTACCACAGTGCAAGCTGCCATACAGTAATTGCTTCAAGGGGAGAACTTCTGTTAAGATTTATCTGACTGAAAGCCTGAGCTTGGATGCCTTTGGTACCTATATGTCTCATGTCGTTCTGCTGTGTAAGGTTTTAGGGTCCTTACAGTGGTACCCTGTGAGCTGGGGCAGTACCACATCCCTTTTGGTAGGTATTTGGTTGAGGCTTCAGGACACACAGAGGAACAGTAGAAGAAGAGGGAGCTGAGCCTGGGTGTTGCTGTCTCATCTACTGCCCTCCCCTATCCCATCCAGTCACCCTGCCTTGCTGTGCGAGTTGCTTGCTTGTAAATCCCTTAAGCCCTTCTGTGGAGGCGAAACAGTTAATAAGCATTTCCCTCTCTGTGTTATTTGTTCTGGATTTATGACATTTTGGCTATAACATCTGTCAATTGAAGCATCTAGGTAAAAAGAATAAATGAGTTAAACTTGGCTGGGCCTAGTTTTGCTTTTGCACCAACATCTGTGTGGAGCTTGAATTAAAATGTCTGTGTTTCTGTAGAAATGGTAAGAGGAGGGTACCTAACTGATAGAGCAGAATACAGCATGCACAGCTGGCATCTAAAGTGAGGCTTACATGGATGGCTATTTTGTGTTACATCCCTAACCAGTCTTAGTTCAGGTACAATTCCAGTTGCCGTCTGCTGGAGTTTTGGTTGAGTGAGTGGAGTAAAATGCAGTAAAGCCTCTAGGACTTCACACTTCATTTCCCTAATGATGTGTTTGGAGTGGAGAAGAAAGAACCTCCTTGTTTTGTTTTTATTTTTAATCCCCTGCATAAGTTCTGCAAAGTCAAAATCTATTGTTTATTAAAGATTGTGGAGAAAATCAATAAGTGAGTTTTTGATGGAGGAGCTTCTTGCTAAGAGATAGTGCTTTCTTTGCATTCTACAATGGTGAACCTCATAGTCTGTTAAGATCCACTTCAGAAATACTGTTTTTCTTTTCCATTTCAGTCTTGATTTCATCTATGATCTATTTGAACATGTTTCAAGTCGCAACAATCAGGACACTCTTAAATGTGGAAGCAAGCACCGAAAACCCACTGTCAGTCTCCAGTTCAAGGTTAGTTAAAGTGTCATCTCTGCTCTGTAGCTAATCAGTGATAGACAAACCCTGGTCAGTAAAGAACAGGTGCAGGTTGAAAGAGGCCAAACTTGAGCATGAACACATTTCTGTCTCTTCTATGACACTGCTAATTAACCGATTGACCATCCTGGCTAGTTTCAAGTAGACACTAACCTTTGCATCACACCATCCCCACAAAACTGTTGCATTCACCACTTGCTTATTTGTCCTTATTTTAAAGCTCATCTATGAAGTTGTCCTGGTTTGTCTTTATAACCTAGATCCAACCACAAAATCCCACAAAGCCTTACAGCAGTGCCTGTATGCTAAGAAAAATAAGTGCTGAATAAATACCTCATTAAGGTGTTGCCTTGCTTTAACTTAAAGTTTGGAAGGCATTCTTGTTAAACACCTTTTTATGAGGTTTTATAGCCTCTCATCAGAAATGGCACCAAATTGAAATCTAGCATAAAGTCTATCTGCAAATTATTTAAAAGAGAAAGATTGGCATGAAACATCTCCTAAATTGCATGAGTACAAGTCTGGATTAGTTGCCTTTCATTGTGCTTGAATTAATATACATTTGCAGAGTTCATTCACTTTTTTAAAAAAAAGAGCAGACTCAAACCCCTTAAGGGCAGATGTTATCCTAATAGACTATTGGTAAGTGTTGGACAGAACAGCAAGGAGTGTATGCTGGGGCACACACAATGTCTTTTATTAAAAAACACTAATGTATTTTCGGGACAGCTTGCTTTGTTCTACCATAACTCACCTGAGAAGTACGCATTTCTTGTCACGAGATGGTGTTATTTGCTAGTTCTCTGGGGTAGCAGAACATACTGTGTTCTCTTAGTCATTTGTATATGTGCAAAGTAGACCTTTAAGATGTTAACCTTACAAAAACAGACCATATTTTTGCACCCATTTAGCAAGGTAGAACAAAGTGTAGTATTCCTTCTGTTCTCTGTCAGGGGCCCTGGAAAACATAAGGGTGATAAAACATGAAATCAAAACATTATTGCCTCTTATCTCATGCTGCAGTAACTGACCATTAACCAGCTGGGCTGCTTTACAAGAGGTTGACCTTCACATCATGCCTTCCCCAGAGAATTAGGTTGGGTATTTTTTACATGTTTTAAAGCCTTACAAGGATTAGTCCATCTAATTTCAACTGAAGATAAGAACTTTGCCTTCACAGTTTTTCATTCTCATGATAAATTGGTTGACTCTTCTTTTCATTTGATGACCTGCCTAATGCAGGCCTGGGGGTGCATGCAGAATAGCAGAGTTTAGATACCATCTGTTTCAGCCTGTTGATTACAGCAGGGCAAACTCCAAATGAGCTCATCACCTGACAGTGACTTAGAGGCTTGCAGCACTGTGCAGAATCTGGCTGGCTGTACCACAGGTGAAAGTGAAAATAGTTTAAATCATCTTTGTTTAGACTGACCAACTTTTCCAATATCTGTAAGTAGGAGCCTGGAATGAGAGAATTGTCCATGGGTGTAATGTTCACACGGGTTTAATACGGATGAAGCCTTTACTTTTCAAAGCTGTAAATATTTGTCTTTACACAAAGATTTTTGTCTTTGTATGTTCTGTTTAACATTTGCTGCCCGACTCCCTGGTCCATAGGCTGGCAAAGGCAAGTGAACCAAGAACTATCATTTATGTTCCCAGTCATTTCACCGTTTGCTCCCTTTGCCCTGCTCCAGCTCCTGTGCACAGCCATAACTCTGCCTGCTGCCTTTATCACTGCATGCTCAATCACCACGTAAGTGCTTGGTCTGCAGATTAAAGCAAGAATTTGTTATAACAGACTGACATTGACAGTTTTGCTCCAAGACATATGGCAGGACACACAGTGTTGCTTCTTTAAAGGTGCACTTTCTGTCTCCTTGGCAGCCTGCTCTGTATTCTCTCTGCTGCCTGGCACAAAGTGCCACCTTTGAGGGATGTAACATTACCATTGCTGACTTTGTGAGCTCTTCAGAGCCTGAGCTCCTCTCCTGGACAATCATTTGTATCTCTGCAAAGTAAATGCAAGACTTCAGTTTTAAAAGGTTCATCATACTTAATGATACAGAATGAGGCAAGTTGGAATAAGATATGGAATGATGGCTCAGGCGGAAAAGGGGCGGATGTGTAATTAAAGTAATAATCATAAAAGGACTGAGGGATTTTGTGATTTTTATCTTCAGGCTGAGGTTCAGACAACTGATAGTCTAATGTGCATTGGATCATTCAGAGTTCTAAAGCTAAGAAAAAACCTGTTTTTTTCAGGGAAGATGGAAAATGAGTGGGTTTGGGGTGGTTGAAATGAAAAGAGGAGAAATCTGAGTTGGTGGGTTTTGCCATAGACCTCTTATCCTTCCTTTTGACTTGCTCAAGTATAGCAGTTTGGGAATGTGGATCCTAAGTCTTAAGCAGTCATTTGAAAGATCCCTGAAACAGCAACTTGGTGTTTCCTTGTGAACAGTTTTCTTTGTATCAATCTGTGAATCTTGTTCATTGTAAAACAATGATGCCAGTGTTGATCAGAAGAGCCAGTGGAAGAAACAAACACACAGATACTGACCCCGTCTGTTTGGATGCAAGAGCTTCCACGGTGCAGTAACTTCTGGTGTGCACCACTAGGTGCTGCAGTTAGATGCTCTCTGCAGTGCTGAGCTGCAGGAGCTCTTGTCTAGGGTTATGTTACTTGTACAAAAATCCAGCTTGTGAAGTGCTCTCTTCTCTCTACCTGTATTTCAGGAGTCACTTCATTCTTTAATGGCAACGCTGAGTTCTTCAAATCCTTTTTTTGTTCGGTGCATCAAACCCAACGGGCAGAAGGTAAGATTTTAAATAGTGTCCATCTTTTCTGTACATCTCAGGCCTAATCTTTTGCTGCCTGTCTGGTTATTTATCACTGTGTGAAGGAGACTGTTCTTCACTGACTTTGTAGAAGGCTCTGCAAGGGGAAGGCACTGGGAAGGGGTTTAGTATTTATTTTGTTTTGCACGTGGCCTATGTACCTCTTTAATAGTCATTGCTCACAACTCTGATAAATGACTGGTTCTAAGGATGGTTATAAACAGAAGGTAGAAGGCTGCACTTCTCGTGTGACAGCTCTGTGAGACCCTTTTCAGGAAGAAAATATCAAAATTTCAAAGTTTGTTTTAAGTCACTAGAGGCAGTGATTCACATGCATATAGCAAAACTGGTGTGAATGACTCTGTCATCAGACTCTTAGTCTTTCAATTTATGAAGATACCTAGATTTGTATATACTGGATGTTTTGTTCGGTTACAGAATTTTGTTTTTAAAATAGACTTGGGGACTAAGGCTTACAATATCAATTTGCCTTTTGAGTTACAGGTAATGAAAGGCAGTGTCAAGATTTGCCTAAGTATGTTGGAGGGCTCTCTAGAAATGAAGTGGTAATGGTACAGTAGTCATTGAAATTAATATTGTTAGCCTGGTTCTGATATCCTGGTGTTTTGCACATCTGTTTTGGGCATAACAGATTGTTATTCAGGCATGGTCTGCTTTTGTCAAAAATACAACAGGCAGAGGCGCTGGAGAATCTGATTTATGGTTTTCACGTGGCAACTCAGGGATTGGTGACTTAACTATAAATCTATATTACCATGTTCCATTTTTCTGGGCTGTCTGGTTAATCAGAACACTAGCAAAACAAACGTGTGGATTTCATTGTAGGTTTTAGTGCTCCCTGGACAGTACATCCTTGGCTTTACATGTTCTCAGTTGCTGACTGATAACTCTACTTTTGCACTGCTATTTGTGATATGCTAAATAACATGCAGCTTTTGGGCACCTTAACAAGAGGGAGAAGCCTGGAAGCAAATAAGAACTACTTTCTGTGTCTTGAGGTGTTTGGTGCTCTGAGATGTGAAGCCACCAGGCAGCTGAACCCACGTGGATGACAGAGCCTTGGCTAGTAGGTGAAGTTTGTGAGCTTGTGTGTTTAACAAAGTCCCTGATCATGGAAGGAGGGCAGTTTTAAAAAGCTTGTTTGTTTCCCTGCTCCTGTTTCTGTCTAGAATCCCCATGACCGTTATAAAGCCTTCCTGGTGCCACTGGAGTAGAAGGATTTCAGTAAGAAACTCACACGTTTTCCTTATCTGTCATTTTCTACCTGACTAATAAGGCTCATCTCCACAGTAGAAAAGTTACAAGGATATGCCATGATTGATGCAAGAAGCAGGCACTTGTTGCATTTCCATAGCAAGGAAAACACTGAGTTCACACTCCTATGTTCCTTGTTCTTCCAGTCTTTTCCCAGTAAAATGTTTCATCCCTGTCAAACTTAGCATGTGTTACTGTATCTCTGCATATATTTCACTGCCATTGAAACAAAGTTCTCACAGAATTAGCAGCTGTGCAAGGAGAAGAAGCTTGAGACAGCCTCAGTCTCAGGGGACCACCTCTAATTGCAGGAGTGCATGGAGGAACAGATAGGGAAATTTCTGTAGAAAATCCCTTTCAATGTACGTATAAAATCTCTCTAAAATCTTACACAAAAATGTACTTGTTTTCCATTTGCCTTTATTTGATTGCAAATCTGGCTTGAGTCAGTGGCTTTACTAAATATGAAATACTGTTTGAAGAACAAGAGTCATGTGTCAGTTTCTCTGCTGTAGCTGACTCAGTTGAAGACTTGACTGGAAATGAGAAGGAAAGCCATATATAATGCTTGTCAATGGCATTCTTCATCCAGGGAATTGTTATCAAAATGTACTTTTGGGATTCACTGTTGGTAGTTTTGCCTGCTGTACACTGCTCTCTGTCCCTCACTCCACATTGTACAGACACAGCGATTTTTAGTGCTGACCTTGTGATGTTGTTGGTGTCTCTCCTTTTGCAGCAGTGCAGGTGCTGGAGCAGGCACAAGAACAACATTTCACTGCTGTGTACCTTTGCTGGATTCTGTAGGTGCCCATCACACTGAGCAGTTTGTAGTTTATCCTCTCATACAACTTTTTGCTTCTTTTCAGTTAGACAGAGGAAAATAAGGTCACTCAGTTTGCACAGCAGTGAACCAGCACGGCTCAGAGACACATGAGCTGTGCATGGACTACCAGGGATCACCACATACGTGACTCACTGTGCAGGGCTGGTTAGAAAAAAAACTGCTTGAAACATTCAGATGAGCCTCTGAAGTGGACTTACTCAGATGGAATGACAGTAAAGGTCTCCACTAAGCAGTTTCCTCTGTGTTTTCCATCTGCAGTCATGGTGATATGGAATGATAAATGTCACTCAGAAAGTACTTAAACAGTGCTTGCCAAATACCTAACCATGTGGAAGAAAGGGGTGTTTTATTGCTTTTTTGAAATACACGGCATTAAAGGAGAGCTGGACCAGAGAGGTTCATCAGGGAGAGAGCTGAAGTTGTGTTGTTGGGAGCAAAGCCTCTCCATGTGCTTGTTCCTCTCTGGATTGGGTACAAGTAGGGGACACACCTATTGGTGAACATCCCTTGTAACTGGAGGGGAGGAGCTGGGGGACTTAAGAAGTGTGTTTGAATTCTGTAGGTGAATGAAGCTAAGCAAATAGAAGTCAAATTCAAGCCTTTGAAAAGCAGAATGTATAGCAGACTACTTTCTCTGCTGTTCTAGATATTGAAGTGTATTCATGTTGGTAGCAGATGTGATAATTTACAGTAATTATTTGATTGTTTTAATTTTTCAAAAGTTCGGTTTTTAAATATGTTGCAGTGGCAGGCAAAAACAATTCAGCATAAGCAGTAAACCATTGAACATTTACATATGAAAGCAGGTTCTACACTCATTAGTGCAATTTCCTAAAGGGAGTGCACAGAGTATGTGACCTTTTGTCACAAGACATTTCAGCAGACAGGCCTCAGACAGAAGGACAGAGGACCCATTAATCTTTGGGAGACCCCCAAACAATCAGGGTATCTGTTTTCACAATTTCCAATCTGTTCTGAACTATCCATAACATGGAAACTTTTCCACTTGGTATGCTTAATGAGTATTTTCTGCTAATGAAGTGTCTTTCTCCTCAGCTCCCCTTATCTTCACTGCAGCTGGCAGAACTATTTATCATTTCATCCCTTTAAACTTTAGCACATCTTTCTCTGTTTCTTGGTTTCATGTTTCTTTTCCTGTCTCCTGTTCTATTTAATAATGATTCCTCCCTGCAACCTTGCCTTTTCTGATCTCTGTCTCCTTTTCTTCATGTACCTTAAATTAAAAAGTAAACATCATGACAAAAAAACCCAACAACAACAAAACCAAACCAACAACAAAAAAAAAGCCTGTCTTTTTAAAACAAGCTGCAGCCATTGCTACAATCACCAGCTGAATGTTTCTTCCAGCTTGCTGCTATTAATAAAGTTGCTAAGCCTTGGTGCCATTCAGGAGACGGATCAGAGTAAATTTAAGATCTAAACTCCTATTCAAGCTGTTTCAGAGGCAGAAATTTTCCTGTTGCCCAGAAGCAGCCAGCCTTGGGCATCTTGGCTCAAGTGCTTTCTCAAGTTCCTTTTCCATTTAGGATATTTCTTGAAAATATATTGGCATAATTTCCAGTGACACAGTACTGGTATAATCATAGCAAGTGGCCCCACCTCAAGCCTCTGCAGGGCCTCAGCTGTGCTGGTCTCTCAAAACCTCAGTTATTACAGCCTGTTTTTGTAATTCCCTGTTCTTGAGACTTCAACAGGTTCAGATGTGGCTGTTCTCTCCTGCACATAAATAGGTGCATGCACTTCTCTTTGGTTACAGATCTAAGGCCAGTTTGGCCCTGACAGACAAAATCCTGGCTTAATTAGAGTTCTCATGAAGTATTTGATGTAGACAAAAATTTCACTTTTTACATTGTTTTGATAGGAAACTTGTGTTGGTGTGTGCTATTGGGAAAGAGGGTTGCAGGGTCTCCCCTTACCTCCTTGTCCACTCATTTATTGTCTGTCTCATTCCTCTGTTGTAGTGATAGTCTTGTCACTGTCAAGATAAAAGCTGCCTTCTCTCAGAGCTTGTAATAATCTCTAAAAGGGCAATTGTGTTTTTTATCTTCAGGTTTTTATATTAACTTTTTTTTAATCTTAAAATTTAATTAGGCCAGGTAAATAAGTGAGACAAAATTAAACCTGTATTTTAAACCTACTGCAGGGTAGGGGCTACAGGGAGCAACAGGAAAAATGAAACTGGTAATAACTTTCCAGTTCAAAGGAAGACTGGTAGAAAAAAAGTCTGTAATAGATTCTGTGAGGTCTACTGCTGCTTAGAGTCCTGTCATGCCCCATATTCATTCTGAGACAATTAGTATCAAGGCAATAAGATTGTTAACATTGCTTTTGGGGACAGAGCCATTTGAAGGCATCAAGGTATAGCTATTGGCACCTGCAGTGTACTTGGAGGCATAGGTCATTAATAGCCACGAGACACCCTGGAATAGCAAGCAGTTTGTCCTCTAATATGAAATAAGATACAAACCTATTTTGCTTGGCACCTGAATTGAAGCTATGTTATTAAAATAGCTCTGAATCATTACAAATGTAAGTATAGCATGATACCAACCTAAACACCAGGTAGAAGTACAGCTCAGGAATGCAGAGCAAAGGAACAGTGATAGCAGAGCTTGACCCCATCTGCAGGGTGATTGTGTGCAGGGTGATTGTGTGCAGGGTGTGGAGCAGGTACAAGTGCAGGGAGTGCAGTAGGTGAGCTGGTTGTCAAGCTGGAATTTCAGTTTTGTCATATTGAGACTTGACTGTATGAATTACTGGGTTTGCCTTCTAGGGAGATTTTTTTTTTTTTCAGAAATACAGATAAGAAGAGTGAAAGTCTAATGGTACTGCATTGAGAGCAGCATTGACACATAACTTTGGAAGATTCAGGGAGAGAAACTCTGAACTTCAGGGATATTCTGCCGTACATGAGGCACAGGATTGCTAAGCATCTGCATAACTTTACTTTCAGAAGTCTTTATTTTAAAAAAATTATCCATGATAAGGTGGTGTAGTTCCAAACTTCTATGCCCATCCTACTGGAGTTGTATACCAAGCATTTGCTTTATAGAGTAACATTCAGCAGGCTCTGGGCCTCCTTACAGGGGAGCAGATGCCTTTGTGAGTTTTTAAAGATGCTGAGCCCAGCAGTTAAAAGCTAAAAAGTGTTAGGCCCTAAATGGAGGTGTCTCTATGGTTTAGTCAGTGGCTGAGCCCTGGGGTAGCTCTTCCTCAGCAGAGCTGCAGTGGTGTCTGGTACTGGGAGCTAGCAGATCACAGGGTAAATTTGACTTGCTGTCCCTAAGAAAAAGGTAATAGATAGCCTGATCATGTTAATAGTTACTCTGTCATAATTTGAAAGTAAAGGGAATAGATAATATAGCCCAGGTGGAGCTGCTGAGGATGTGTGGGGCTATCTGTAGAAAGTTATGGTCTAGCAATATTTATTTACAGCTGTATAAGCAGCTCATATATTAGAGATCCTTATTGCCTTTTTTAAAAATCTCTCTTTAATCTCAGTTGTTCTCAATAAATACTTGGTTTAAGAAGACTTTCTGGCTGCCAATTACTGCAGCCATTGCTTCTGGAGGAAACAGAGCCACAGACTCTGAGCACAGATTGGTCTTGTTCAGGCAGCTCGGGTCAGACTCAGGGAACTGCTGCTCAGGCTCATCATTTGGGAGAAAAGCAACCATTTCCCAAAAACACAGCATGCTGGCCTGGTCTCACAGGTTAACAAGTGCATGGGGCCAGTTGCAAACTATTTATCCCTAGCCCTTTAACTAATCCATAAGGCTTTATTATTCATAACCAGGAAGGCACAGTCGAAGGTGTGGCATCGTGCCTGGCCAACGCCACTTAATTCAGCTACCTGGATCTTGTCGCCTTGGGTTTTGCAGAATTACACAGCTTCAAATCAAGACTTGTGGAGTATGTCCCAGCTGCATCATTTTCTGACACATCACTTGAGTAATTAGGTCAGGCACTGGAAGACTCACTCCTTAGGTAAAAGTGATAAGGAGAGTGGGTGTGAGGAAAGCAATCTCTCCTGCTCGCAGAGTGCTGGCAGTAATGTTACGTGTGAATCTGAATCCCTGTCTGAAAGAACAAGATGATTCCTGCAAGGTGTTCTGTGCTACGTGTAAGCCATGCCTCTCTTCAGTGTCCTCTCTGAAAGATCACTCCCATCACTGCCGTGGTGCAGGCTGTTTATGCTGCCTGACAGAGCCACTGGGTTGTCCCTTTGTCCCCATCTCAGAGTGTCCCCGCTTGCTGGGCTGAAGTAGGTCATTCCACTCTCCGGGCAGTCACCCAGACAGGCATGTTCTTCTTCCTCATCAAGGTTTGTTGTTTGCTAAGCAGGGCTGACGAGGCATTCCTTTGCTAAGTGTATTAGGGTTTGTCTTTCAGTGACCATGGTTAAGGAGTTTAAAATTGAGCTGTTTAAGGCTAGGGACTGAGAGCTGAGATGGGATGCTGCAGGCGAGGGAGCAGACACTTTGCTGTAAAGGTTGCATCCGACTCCGGGCAGGGCAGGCAAACAGAGTTTTGCGTGTTTTGCAGCACGTACCATTTGGTAAGACTGTGTCCACAAGTGGTAGGAGCAATTTTTGGATCTTGGAGAGTAACTGTGGCAGTATGTAAGCAGGATGG
Organism: Aphelocoma coerulescens; assembly: GCF_041296385.1. Taxonomy (NCBI): domain Eukaryota; kingdom Metazoa; phylum Chordata; class Aves; order Passeriformes; family Corvidae; genus Aphelocoma; species Aphelocoma coerulescens. Next base: position 89,503,746 of record NC_091015.1, read on the forward strand.
AGGGACACATGAGGAGCAATTGCTGCTTCGGGAGGGACTTGGAAGGAGGTGGTCAGAGTACCAGAACAATTCTGTGGAAGAATCAAATGCCCAGGGATGGGATATTTTTAATATGCAACATTTGCTGTGTAGTTCAATGTAATATCTAGAAGTGAGAAAGATTTTGACTGCTGCAGCAACTGCTGCCAGCACCAGAGGATCTTACTGCCTGCAGCTGACTTCAAACACTAAAATAATTCTGCATGTTGTGCCACCTGATGGATTTTTTGTGGTTTATGAAATCCTTTATCTGTGACTGTGTGGTGTGGATAGGCATTTGTGGAACTGCAACTACTGATCCCAAGTCTGAAGTATTTGCTTTTTTATATACCAGCAAAGAACTTGGCTTTTATTCCTTCTTGTGGGCTCTACCAAGCATTTGAATTGCAAACATTGTCATGCAAATGTATGCGTTGAAAAACTGTGTACTTCATCAAGCTCTGGAAGTTTTCTTCTTTAACTACTACTACAAAAAAAAAGTCCCCCCATCTCTAGATGGCAATTTACATTCAAACCCTGTTTGCTGTGTTCTCATGGTAACTACTCCAAGGGAACATGCACAGTCCATGATAAATAGACATCCTCAGAGCTCCAAAAGCATCGCTGGGGTACAGAGTATTGTTCTTTAGCAAAAACTTTAAAGTTCACAAGTCTCTTCCTTGCTAAACTGTCTTAAGGCATTCTGTGCATTTTATCTCTTAAGATTTAGGAATTTGTTGGCTGTGAAATATATTTACATTCTTCCTGCCTATAAGGTGAGATTAGCCCTCGTGTCCTGTTAGTCAGGAATATCTTCAGTGATTGCTGTAGAGCCAGCCCTCGCTAGGCTTGACTTCCTTTGAGTAGCAGCAGGAATGAATTAAGCAAGTACAGCCAAAGATATCACATGAAAGACTTGAAATACCAGTGAGCTGAAGAAAGCTCTGTTCTGTGTGTGTCTGTGTGTGTGTGTGCATAGCTGCAACTGCTAAAGATTCAGTTTTTCACAATGGACGAACGCTGAAGGGGGAAAACATCTTAAGAGGTAAGGGGTTTAATTCATGCAGGTTTTTAAATTATTTTAATCTTGCATACTTGAAGCTGCAGTGGACTTGTAGAAAAAGGATAGAAAGTGCCTGGAGTTTGGCTGAGCAAGCCATACTGGAAATGTTTCTGGGGTTGTATTTTCTTTTAAAGAGGGTAAATGCATGCAGAATCAAGTTTATTAAAAAAGAACTAAATTTACTGGTCTAATCATATTTTCAAACGCCAGGAGAGCTTTGCTGCCAAGCAGTCTGCTTTAATAAATCACACTTTGTTTGAAAGGTAAAGGGGTGATTGTTTGCAGAGCTGGGAAAAAGTCAGCAGAAGTAGAGCTGTGTGTGCAGAGGGGGGAAGACCTGTGTTGTAATGATGGGCTGCTTTCTGTTGATCAGACTATAGTGTAGATTCAGGAAAACCAGCTATGAAAAGTTAAGGATTATACTATTCCTGCCATTTATTAAGGCATAAGGCATGTATATTTGCATTGATTACGTAGGAAAGTGATACTGGGGACAAGTGTATTCAGGGTGGGGGGAGTCCAGCAAGGTATCTTCAGAACCCAGAAGTCTAAATTAATTTTGTAGTTTTACTGAAGAAACTTGATGGGGCACATTTGAAACAGTAATTTTTTGCCATAGAAATACAGGAAATTGAATGTGCCTGGAAAAAAATTGATTGCGGTAGTAATGGAAAGGACAGCATAGTAGTTGGTATATTTTGAATTTCTTTGCTCTGTCAGCTCTCCCTCCTGCCCCCAATGAAATAACCCTCTAACACAGCAGGTAAAATAGTGCTGTTCACTGCTGATTGTCTTTGCTTCTGAGATCTGCACTTTGTGCCTTGCTTTCCCACTTAAGGTGCTTGTCTGCAAACATTAGAATTCAGCCACAGGGTAGAAAATTAGGATAAAATTGCTTGAGAGAACCTGTTATGAAGAGAATGGGTTTGATCCTGCATCATTGAAGTCTATGGGAGTTTTATTCTGGTCTCAAGAACTGCAGCCGTAGATTTGCCTTGCAAATCTAGATGGAGGATATATGATCTGATAAAGTGCCTATGGGACCAGGAAACAGAGTTGCCATAACTTGTAGTTGTTCTTCTCTCATTGATATTAAAGTATGTCCTTTTAAACTCCAAGTGGTAGCAGTGGTGGTAGGTCAAAATGTAGCTGGTTTTGTGGTGTTCACATTGATGATATCTATTCAGTATTTTTTTTGCTAAATCTGCTTAATTTCAGAAAAGGTAAGATTTATTTTGTTTCTCATTTGTTGGCTTATTCAAAAAAATGTATTTACAACCTGTAACAGAAATGAAAGCATAACAGATAGATAGATTACTGATAGGAATTATCTGAAAGTTAGAGTGCTGTCCCAACTAATCACATATCTTTGTCAAAGCTACACTCTGAACACAAAATCTGTGTCAAGAGCAGAAGTTAATGTTGTTTAGGAGTAGAACTTGGATCAGTCACTAAACCTTTTTCTCTTGGACTGTATCTATCTGTTTATGTACATACATATATATGACTTTTCTTAATTTAGTCACAGGATGCAGCGAAGACTTCAGGAGGGAAACCTCACTGTGAGGCATTTGTAAGGACTAAGTACACTTCAGAACATCTGGTGTCACCTCAGCAGATAAAACATTAAACATGCAATGCTTACTGAAAGCCCATCAAAGTGCTTTATGTTTGTTGTCAGAATTTACTATTTCTGGTGGATTTAGGCAGTTCATAAATCTCAGCAGCAAGGCAGGTTCATTCTTAAAGCTGTCCTTAGAAGTCAGGTTGTGGTTTCAGTTGTATGAGGTGGAATGTAGCAGCTGTAAAATCCGTGTTTGAGGACATCAGCTGAGCCGCACGGGTGGTCAGTCTAAGCTACAGGAAGGTTTTGGCTGACACATGGTGAGGTTTGAGGTTGCTGTCGTTGGTTTGTCTCCTCTCCACATTCCTGATGTGTATTCTCTGTTCAGGCAACAGCAAGCTGGGCAGCTGGTGCTGCTTCCAGGAGCTTTGCTGGAGAGGTGATAGCAGCACAGTTCCTCAGGCTTTGTGGGCAGTATTTGTTTTGTTGCTTGGTCCCAAGCACCAGGCAAGCGTGCACACTGTTCAGGTCTGTGAAGTTACCAAGAAGCTCATTGCACCATGTAAATCATTTGGGACACTGGTAAATTTTTTGGTTTGGCAGCCACCTTGGACTGTGGCACACACCCATGAGCATTATACAATATCTAGTGCAGAGAAGGCAAGTGTGTCACCAAACTCATACTGCTATCTTCTATTTCCACTGTTTACATGATGAGATCAATCATGGCATTTTTGAAGCTCACTCTCTATAGATCTAGAAATCTTAAAGTATGTGGCAAGTAGGTGCTTTGGAGGGGTCTCCAAACCTTTAGTAGTGAAGCAGAGACAATGCAAATGGTTTGAGAGAAGACATCTACTTTCAGAAAGCCAGATGAATGTCTGTGATACTGGCTTTCTCAAATGAATGGCTTCCCCAGATTCAGCTTGATGAAGATGAGCTTGTCCACCTGCAGCTTGCCAAATACACCATTTGTGCATATTTAGCCAAAAATGTGATCAGCCTCATCAATTAAAAGTAGTATTTCAAAGGGAGAAATGATGATTTTTATTAGAAGTGGTGTAGCACTTAAATTAGCTTCAAGGAAGTTTTTAATGTAGGCAAACAATTCACATGTCAAACAAAATTGCATTTAGGAAAGCTGATTTTATCTCGTGTCTCCTTCTGAGTCAAACATTAAGGGTTATGTTGGGTTGTATACTTAAGCCAGCCTCGGAGTTTCTCAGGGAAGAAATGACTGTTCAGACATCTAGAACTGCCATTTCCCTGTGACCCCTGGCATGTACAGCACAGCACCTCTCAAATCAGCCTGGTTCTTACAGGACATGCACATCTCATTGGCCTCAATGAGCTCTAAGCACACATGTAAATGCTTTGCTTAAGTTATTACTGCCAGCATGTAACAGAGTGCCTGGAGCCACAGTACCTCTTGTCACACAGCTGTGAAGAGGAGAGACATTTGTGCAGCTCCCTTATGGTGCTTGCCCAGCCTAAAGTCACAAATCATCTGCATAGAGAAAACAAGACTTGTTACATCCATTGCTTCCAGTTGTGTGTGCTCCATGCAGCTGACCAGTCTCGGGAGAAAGAGTGCTGGTAGGCAGCAGTGAAAATGCACTTAACCAGTCATGGAGTCTCAACAGTCTGTTTTCATCATGGTCAGAAATTATGGAAGAGGGGTGGAAAAAAGCCCACTTCTAGGGCAAGAAGAGCCATATTCTTACTTGAATATGATGCAACAGCTTGTAAGGCCATAAGTAAGGGCAGGTCTTTTCTCCACATGTTCATCTTAAAAATGGATCGAGTCAACCAAATGTGTGGTTCATGTAACTAAGTGAAGGTGGAACAAAACCTTACTGAAACAAAGGGCTGTTGACCAGCATCCATGGCTGTGAATTCTGCAGGCTTGGAGGAGATGAGCAGTGGCATCACAATTAAATCGTGCAGAAGGCAGTTGAATGTTAAATTAGTTAGATTCCAATGTACTGTTACCATCTATTATAACTCATTCTTCCTCTTGCTCTTCAGATATGTATTTGTAGATAAATCAGTTAATAGTTACTTCGATAACCATATTGATGTTAAGAAAGTTTATTGCCATTCATTTTGGATAACCCTCCACCTATTTGCTAATAAAGCAAAGTGAATTTACTCTCTAGTTAACTCTTACTTCACAGTTGTATAGGAATTGGAATAAAAAAGTCATATTAATGCTTGTCAATGCATAACCTGTCGCAATGAGGTGACAGTGGTGGGGTTTTTTCTCTACTGAATGCAATTAGTATCAATGCAGAAGACACAGAAGCTTCCTGCTCTTCTGGCCCAAGGTGATGTCGACTCACCTGTGTGTGGCCTCTGTGGCAGCACGGAGAGCTATGATCCACACAGCTCCTCCATCTCATGTTTATATAAAATATGAAGAAATCAGTAAAGGACCTTTTTGTTTGACTTATACTGGGAATTTCAGAATTACCAGAAATATCTAATTTGATTTTGATGCGGTTCTCAGAAACATCAAAGAGCTCAAGGATAAGACTTTCCAACTCTCAGTGGGAGGATGGGACAGGACTGTTGTGTTATAACAAAGCTGCCCAATGAGAACCTATTTCTTGCCTTTTCCTGTGAAATTAATGTACAAAAGAACGAACAACTGCCTTCCTTTTCTGCCCCTGCCCTGCAAACACCTACATACACACATTTCACTGGTCTTGTCTAGTCAGTTGCAGTTCTGCAAAGCAAGTCCTGAGTATGTAATGTAAAAACGTATAGGAATATAAGAACAGCAGCTCAGAGGACCAAATTCTAAGAAAAATGCCAAAATTAGAGTGATACTTTCTGAGTTGTACTGAGATGTAACGTAGTAGTAATTAACACACCAGTTACATGGGTTGAGCTGGGCCGTTCATGTGGGCCATCACACAAATCTTGCTGTAAGCTAGGTGGGTATCTGTGCTGGTCACAGGAATCTCCATCACGTCTGTAAACTTGAATTTCCCCTCTCTAGACTTAAAATTGGTCTTAAATGCAGTGTTACGGGGTTCCTGATACTTAAAGGAGATCTCCAGACCACACACTGCAAATCTGCTGCAGCGCAGCTCTGGAGCAGCCCCCCCGCCCCAGCACCCGGGGCTCCCTTAGGTTGAAGTGAGCCTTTGGAAATGATCCAAATCAGCCAGAGCCACGTGCAGCCCACTGGGGCATTTTTGGTGCAGAGGGGCTTGCACGCTGGGCACTGTGGCAAGGGCCAGTGCAGGGAGTTGGGAGGCAGGGATGCTCCGGGAGGGCTGGGTAGGAGAGCCCAGAGGCAGCTGTGAATGGAGCCCTGTGCCGGGTGGGAATAATCTGCCCTTTCAGTGCTGCCCGACCTCCGGTGTCCTAGCAACACAAAGCTGCTCGGCTGAATATTTCGTGGCGTTCCTCATTTGCACATGTCAGATACTGGCTGTGATTTAAGCCTGGCTGATTGCCCATTACGGCTTTCGAACAACAGGCTCATTACAGGAAGGAGAGGAGAAAGGGCTACTCAGGAGATAATTTTATAAAACCACATACTTTTTTTCGGCAGAAGAACGGCTCTGAAACGTTGCCTTGCTTGAGAAAGCACAGAGCAGCAAGTCTGAGCATTACGTCAGCCTTGTGCTTTGTAGGCATCTTATATGGAGAGAATGGACTGCGTGCAGGGGCAAAATGCATTGGAGAAGCTGCTGGTGGCCTCAGTATTGAAAAGGGGGTGTGACCAAGTGCTAACTTTTTAATGTTTCTTGAATCTGATTTTGATTTTTGTTTCTGTGAAGTCGCTGGCCCTTGGGGCCATATAGTAAGTGAGGACATTCCACATTTAAATCAGCTAGAGACAACTGACACTTTTATTATTCTGAATCTTGTAGTTTGCAGAGGTGTGATTCATGATTGTTGTGTCGAACAGCTGGGCAGCACAGGTTAGCTCACAAATGACTAAACTGACTTCTGAAATAGCAGCGTATTTTAAGTATCCTCTTTAAAGTGATGCCTCGAAATGGAAGAATATAGAGATGTAAATGGTATTTGGGCATGGGGTCCTAAAGAGATAGGGTGTGATGAGATCTAGAGAAGCAGCAGGTGGGTACCCAGGACTGAAGCTGGGAATAAAGTGAGATTTGGAATTAGAATCCTCTTCTACTTTTCTTGTGCTCTAGAGTTGGTGTCCCTTGTCCCTCTGTGGAACGCAGTGGTAGTGCCCTCCACCCGTGAGCTGGAAGTGAGATTCTTCCACCTCCTCCTTTTTACTTAACCTGCACTAGAGAAGAGGAGGCAATAATCCTTTATCCTCTCTTCCTCTGCAGGCAGCTGCAGTCTGAAAAAAGGTTGCTCAGTTTTGTGTCACCAGGGAGAGCAAAGAAAATTGTGATAATGTGGATCAAAGTTATCTGCACTACCATTTGAGGATGCACTGCTGAAGTGATCCTGTGTTAGCATTTCAGTGAGAACTGGCTTCTTGGAGGGTTTCAAGGGTGAGATTAGTTGTAGTAGCAGTACACCGGCTACTAGAAACACGCAGGATTAGGTTCTTACATGGATTTACAGCCATGTCAGGCTTTGGCTCTGCAAGATGAAATTCATCTTAAACATGTTCTCTCAAGTGTTTCCATCCTAGTTTTCTGTACTCTGATGAAACTTTGTACCTTTCGGGAATAAGCTTAATACCAAGCACCATTACCTGAAGAAACCATGTTAGAGGGACCATGGTAACACATGTTTTTACTGCTTTTAAGCATTTAGTAGTGTATTGATATGCCCAGCCTGCCAGTAAATTGTCAAATGACAAAAAAATCTTGTAAGGTGTTGATAAAAAAGTCTGGCATGGAGGAGTGACAGTACAGTGGAAAAATTAAAAATTAAAAAAAATTAAAAAAATAAAAAGGGTGAGGTCTCAGTCTGTGTAAGTTATTTGATGACATGGAGGGTCAGGGTTTCTCCCTGCAGCTGGTCTGTGTGTAGCCTCAGCAGATGTGGAGTGGTGTGTGCACAAGTTTTCTTAACCCATAATGAACCATGGTAGTGTTGGTGTTGGTTGTCTTGACATGGGGTTGGTAAGGAAGGGTTAGCTGTCCCTGCAATTAGTACTTCACAGCATGTTTCTTCATGGTAGGCCTGTGGCTCAGGCAGCCTGATTGATTTTCTTCAGAAGAAGCCTGCTGACTACTCACAATGTGGGGAGAATGAGGCCAGATTGGGGTTTAGTCTGCAGGGACTGGAAGCTTTAGTGAGGATGACCTCAGATGAAATGGCAACAGATTCCTCACAGGTGGAAAGGAGGGTCCATGAAAAGTTCCAGCTGGGGTCCATGCTGCGAGTCACACCTTCTGTCAGTGTGCTAAGACCCTGCCAGCAAGGCTTCAAACCTTAAATTCCTGTTTCCCAAATGCTTTTAATTGCCTGTCTCACATGGATGGTCCTGCAGTTCTGGGACAAACAGCCCATGGGACTTGTTGTGCATTTCAATGGAGTCCCTGAATAATGTATTCAAACAGCAAGGGCTCACTTCAGCTGAAAGTTTAGGCAATCACTTACAGAGCTCTAAATGTGCCCTTAGAAAACTTTGGTATCTCCAGCATTTAAGCCTGTGCCTTTAACAGTCTGTTCCTATTCCATGAAATTGTAACCAGTGTGTAAGAAATAGCAGTCATTCTGAGTAGCTGGCATTCCTCTGGGCTCTTACGAGAGAGGCAGCAAATCCTGGCTTCCTTTAGAAGAAATCATGGATACCTTTAAAAAGGAAGGTTCACAAAGAGGCTGTTGTGTATTTACTCAGGGATAGCATTTAGTCCATACAAACCCATCAAAAAGATTACTCTGAAGTGCAAGAGTACAAAGACAGTAACTAATAAAAAGTAGATTAAATAGCCCTGCAGTTGTGATTTTATTGTTGTTGATGAAAGCATGAAATCTCGGTGAGCCAGTCTGAATAATTTGAGCATCTTTTTCCCAACAAAGCAGTGGGGAGCTAGTTTCAGCTATTCTCTTTGCTGAATATAGTCAAGCAGGACCTGAAAAATGACCACAGCATCTTTGTGGATGGATCCCATTCAGCAGTGTCTTGACCAGGTTGAAATCTTTAAACACTAGTGCAAATGTGTAACAATGTACAGCCTCACAGCTCTTAAATGGACTGCAGTCTTAAAAATGTCCTTGGGATGCCCTTGCTTGTAAAGTAAGCTGGGTGACAGGCTGAATATAAATACAGAAGCATTTTCACATTCAGTTATTGAGTCTCCTGCTTTGACTGTTTTGGTAGAGTAGAAGACCGCTAAAATTACAGTGCTACTTGTATTCAGTACTATTTTTAGCACAGGAAACTTTAACCAGTGGCATGAGAGTAGCTAATTTTGCAGTCTATCTCTTATCTGAAATACTCAGGGCTGGAAGATGAGTGATGCAGGTCAGATGCAGTAGCAGGAGTTGATCAGCTAATGGTGTAAATGATTGCTGCTGGTAAATGCAGTGCTTTCACTTCAGACCTGCAGACTGTAAAAAGAGCCAGCATGTCATTACCGAGCTTGCAGTGAAATCTGGCATGGAGTTTGCAGCAGAACTTTTCTGAGTTGCAATATACCCATGTTCTTTTTCTAGCAAGCTACCACCAGCAGCCTTTTTAAAGGCTTTTTATGGGGTTTTGGGGTGGGTATGTGGAAAAAGGCCAGGAGAATTTAGGCCATGTGAAATGCTTACTGTTATTTTAGGTTTATTCAAATATTCCTTGACTTGCCAGCACCATACAGTAGAAATCCCAAATAAATGTTAGTTGTGGCATGTTCTTTGTTTTTATTGTCCTGTATTTTATGCTGTTTATCTGGAAACAAGTACTCTGCTACAGTAAGGGAATGCCTTTCAAAACAAAGCAGGTGTCAAACTTGTCTGTGTTTCAACCCAAACCTATTCCAGTTAGAGCTGGCTGCATGCTGGAGAAAAATGTAGAGGGTTTCTTCCTTTGAAACAGGCTTTTAGTGAGTGGGACCTGATGCTCCAGGTCCGTGGGCAGGGCATGCACAGATTTTAATGCTCCTTTTGCTGGAAGCACATCAATTCTGAGGTCAAAAATCTGTTGAATAAACTGTTATTACCAAAGCTGATGGTGCAAATGAATGAAGAAATGATGGCTAGAAAAGCAGGGGGTGAAATGATTTGTTGTAGGCAGGGGTATGACACACACAGCAGTGCAGCTGCAGTCTCCAGGTTTGACAGGCCTCATCTCTGCCTGTCCTGGTGTCACAGAGCATTTTCCTATTGCGGGCAAGGGCGTTTCCCTTTCACTTCTTTCAGGTTCCTGGCTTGAATCCTTGACTCCCAGTACAGGCTGCCAAGCAGTACATTTGGATGAGAATCACTGAGCATAATTTGGTTTAAAAAAGCAAACAATGGGCATGCAGCATTCTTCAAATCAGTTCAGCTAAATTATAAATATTAGAAATTAAATTAGTCACATTTTTCAAACTTATCTGTGAGGAAAGCCTGGCATTTGTTTTACTTGTGGAGCTGATGACTGAAATCAGAAGACCATGGGGACCGTTTCAGAAACATCTAGCTTAGTAAGTCCTGCTATTTCTGACAAAATATACACATTTATATGTGAAAACTAGTTCATAACCCCCTATAAAACAGAGAACGACTGATCTCTTTTTAATTTCTGATTATTTTCTCCAGAGTAAAACCGAGGATTTCATTTTTGGAGTAAAAGACCAGATATAAAGAAACTAAGACATTGGAAAAAGTTACTGGTGTTTAAATTAAAAAATTACTTTTTTACATCTTCTTATCTGTTTCATCATTTCTTTCTTTGCACGTATCTTCCACAAAAGGCTTTTCTAAGCCAGGAAAATCAACACTTTTGAGCCACAGTAGCAAAGCTGACATAGTTCTGCTCAAGTTCTTACAGAGAAATCTAGAAACAGGGGAGTGGGATTTTTTCACTTTCACCCCCACCCCTCTGGCCAGTCTCTCTGTGAACTCCCTCCTGCCTACACAAAGTCTGTGAGGCTGCTGCAATTCGTCATTATTGTGCCTGTACTCTGGTAAGGCAGCCAGGAGTTCAGGGAGGAAGAAGGATTTCCACAGGATGAAGTCAGGTATCGTCTGTGTTTCAGCAGATGATTGATTTCCGTGCAATGAAAAAGTGTGAGAAAGTGTTGTGTTCTCTGTGTTATCCAGACCTTGGAGTCTTCACTAAGGGTACTGTCCAAGGAAAGGGGATGGTGTTTTTTCTTAAAGCTCAGTCAGGCTGTAATCTACAGAACTATTTTATCATTAAAATTATGTGTAGGTGTTAGATGTCTGTCCTAATGGCTGCTTCTAATTGTGATTTCAGGCAGAAGCTTTGCCCTTTAGGAGACTCACTACAGATCAGAGCAAGCATTTAGCAGCCTAAGGAACCAAAGTCTCGCCAGCAGAGACTCCAGGTCATATTAAAGTCTTGGCTTTGGTGCTGTCTGGCACAAATTCAGTGGGGACTTTTGGATCCAGGAAATCATGAATTACAAGTTGTGTCTGCACCACAAAAGTAAAGCACCCTTATCATGTGGAACAGACCTGGTTTGTAGCTATTAATTTCACAATGATATTGCTCAGTGCCCTAATACGACTTGACTGATGTGATTCTAGCTGTTGTCCGGTGATTTCATGTGCTGGAGTGGGTCAGTGCTGCCATTCCATGATAAAAGTGAAATATCTATTGAAAATTTAGTTGATTGTATCTCAGAGACAATTTTGGAAGCTATCTGTTGACATCTGCTGTTGCCTTATCTTTTGTAAATTTGATCTTACTTTTCAGGAGTCTTAGTTTTAGGAATTCTTTCAAATTTTTACTGTGGAAGATGTATTGTTTTAAAATCAGTCATGGTTCTGTTGCCTATCTGAAATTTTCCTAGAGAGTACAATTGCTTCCCAACTGTTCATTTGTGAAACAAGTCAAGCTTTAACAGCAATACTGGTAGAAATTTAGCAGACCCCAGAGATGAGTCCTGTCCTGTATTACTTTGGTATCAATCAAAAAGTTAGCTTGCTTACCACAGGAAGTCTGAAGGAGCACCAGTAAAGAGGGAAGGCTCATCATCAGCTGCACAGATAACCCTTTGCCTGGAGATTTGATGCTGTTGCAGGTTTAACTCATTGCTGCTGTTAGAGTAGAGATGGTTGTCATTCTCTCTTAGAGGGTCTGCAGTTCAGTAGTGGGATATGTGCAGTTCTTGCACTCCGGTTGATTTTTTTTAATTGTGAGGAGTCCTGCTGGAAGTTATGCTTAAGGTTATCCCTGCCAGCAAGCATTTATGTGATTGAGGCTGAAATCCTCTTCCTCCACAGAGTAAAACCACCTGAGGCAGTAATACCACCCTGTGTATGGTGGATATGCTGGATGCTGTGGCAGTTTGCATGGGACTGCACTTGCTGCTTCTGGTTGGTTTGTTTTTATTAGATGTGGGAAACCCTGTGCGCATCTTTGGCATTTAGGGTTTCAGCTCCCTCTTTGACCAGCTGCAGCTCTTCTCCACAGTGAGGACTGAAGGGCTGCTGTGGTGGGGGTTCAGTCAAAAACCCCAAAGCAATGGTGGCAGAGGGGGTATCTTTTAGTATTTCATATTGAAAAGTATAACTGATGAATCCAGCACATCTCTTACCACCAACCCTCAGTTTGCCCAAAGCAGCCACACTTGTTGCAGATGTAATTCCATTGATATGCCAGGAGGATTTGACGCTTCAATTTAATGTCTCATGTGTCTGTGAGTAATTAAAAATAGCGAGTAATGTAAAGTGATAGAGTGATTGAAGTATGTGATTAAACTTGCAGTGGTCTCTGTGTTGTCCTGTGTTGATACCATACTAACGTCTCTTGCAATGTTTCGTGCTTTTTTTTAAAAATGCCAGTGTTTGAAGTTAGGTGTGACATCTGTGTGACAATCCTACCTTCTGGTGACAGAGCAGGGCTGTTGCAAACTTTTGTAATTGCAGGGAAAATGTTACCAAAATGTTGCTTCTTCCTCTGTGTTTCAAGTTTTTTAGAACAGTAACATGAGCTTTCAAGCCAGGTGTGGTGCTGACTTTTGACTTGTTAAGTGCCTGGAGGTGGCAATAAAAGGGTTAGATGGTACAGCAGCCATCTGTCTCTCAAAGCAGGAGCTACTCCCTTGCAGAGGGAGAGGCTGCCTAGTGAGAGAGACATCTGTCATGTCACTGGCATTTTGCCTGGCTGTGGTGTATCCCCACTCCCATCCATGCATCTGCCCCCCATTCTCAACACACCAAAAATGCTGCTGTGTTTGCAAGTCTTGTGAAAAATGCCACCTTTTGAGCCAGCAAGTTTGGGTGGGGTAAAAGGACTAAAAATAATTTTAGTCTTAAAGAAAAAAGAAGAGCTGTGTGTGCTTGTGGCAAGCATCAGCTTTGAGTTATACGGGGTGAAAAGCGAAAGCTTTTCCTTACAACTTTTGTGTGTACATCTGTGTCCATTCCTTGCCTTTCCCATCGGGCATCATCAGCCACCTTCACAGGAGGAAGGCAGGTGTGTGCATGGACATGCAAAGAGCAGCTTTGCCAGGCTGGTTCCCTGACACTTGGGTGCCATACCGTGGGCACGTAGAGGAAGCCCTGTTGGCAATACCAGCCGTGACAATGTCGATATCCTCACTGAGAGCATTCATGCTGCATGTTCTCTGAAATACAGGGATTTTACTCGTGGTGGCCAAATCCAAATGAAACTCGTTGTTGAGAAAGATGAGTTTGTTCTCACCTTTCACAGAGGTGTTTTCTCCCTCTGGTGTCGCCACTAGCACACAGTGTTTTGTTTTGGTTTGTGAGTAAAGGCACTGATGGAAAAGGTTATACTGGATAGTTAAAATGAACTTCTGAGTCTGTGCTTTCCTGAAGGTACTTTTTATAAAAAGTTAAAATATGGGGGTGTAATTTATTTGTTAAGTTGAATTTATTTGTCAAGTTAAAATTTGGAGGAGTAATTTGTTTGCTAAGTTGAACAAGAGGCATGATTAAAGCCAGTTAATAAATGCCAAGACAGTCGTCTGATTGACAGTTTCCCAGGACTTGATCTTGCTGTCATTTCTGTCAGCTGAAGAACTTCAGATCTTTATGTGAACCATATCTGTGGTATCTGTGAGATCCCACTCCTGAACTACTTCCTGCAAAATACTAAACACTACTCCAGCTCTGCAAATGGCTGCAGAGGAGGGTCAGCTGATGGGTTAAAGTGGATGATGATAATTCATGCTGATGAATTAAATTGGGTGTTTGCATGTGGTGGCATTTCCTTATGGGGGTTGCCTGTGTTTTGCCATGCAACAATTAGTGCTATCTTGAGCAGCTTTGCATGGCTCTGTCTGGGTTACCTCAAACCATGGGGAAAACACCGGTGACTTGGGGGGTTCTCAGATGGGATGAGAGCATTCCTGAGGCTCCCAATGGCAGAACCATACTGATCAGTATTCACAGGTTTTCACAACTGAGTGGCTGTGGGGTTTATCTGTTTTCAAAATGGAAAACAATGCTGTAAGAACTTCAGGCAAACTAAGGGAAACTTCAGATAAGCAGGGTGGGGTTCTGTTTACAGAAGAGAATAGTTCTACTGTTCAGAATAGCAGTAAATGGAAACTCTTTTAAATACAACTTATTTAAGATTTGAGGTACCACTGGCAAACTCTCATCGCTATCCATAGCAGATAATTGTCAGTACACTAAAAACTGAATATTATCTGTCCTTCTGGTTTTGTTTTTTATTAAATCCATATCAAACCAATGCATTTATGTATCTTCAACATTCAGAATCATCTACAGGGACTTTAAATTCAATTGCTGAAGAAGCAAAATAGTTGCGCTTATAGCTGTTGACCTGTTAGCTGCCTGTGCTTCTTTCTGTTGTTTCTTCCTGCACAGCAATGGCCTGAAAATGTACATGAAATGGAAAGAGACAGTTGATTAGATTAAATGATTATAAATGCTCTGTCTGTGGGAATGATATTCTGTAATTACCCTGTGATTTCCATTCTGAAGATATTTTTATATGCTCAGAACTGCTAGTATCCTTTAAGACATTGTGTAGCCAGTTATTAGCCTTTGTGCATTTCAGATTCATACAATGTGCCCTTTCTTTATTTCCCCTGACATCTCTAACCATTGCTATTAAAATTGTTGTTTTGTACCTGCTCATTCCAGATGCCAGACCAGTTTGATCAGACAGTGGTGCTTAACCAGCTGCGCTATTCTGGGATGTTGGAGACAGTCAGGATTCGGAGGGCTGGTTTCCCAGTCCGGAGGCCCTTTCAAGACTTTTATAAAAGGTAAACACACTGACTTGTGGACTTCAAATGGAAGTCACAGGTACAAGTCAATATTCCTGTGTTGAGGAATAGAAGTAAAAATAATCATGTTGCAAAAATAGAACTTAATTTCTTAAGTGAAGCAATAAATACTTTTTGGTTGCCAGGTATAAAGTCCTCATGAGAAACTTAACTCTCCCTGAAGATTTAAATGAGAAATGTGCCGTCCTACTTCGTCTGTATGACAACACAAGCACTGAATGGCAGCTTGGTAAAAATAAGGTAAAATAACCTGAATGTGCATATTGTGGTGCTGATGCATGTACAAAGCTGAGGGGACAGGATTTAGACTGCACAGCTGCAGAGATGTAGTTCCAATGGCAATTATTTCTGGCCTTAAAAGAAGCTGTGCATGCCTGTTGGTGCTCTTGAAACTCTTATAGCAACAATTAATGGTTGTGCTGAGCAATTTGCTGTGTAAGGGACTTAGAAACTGACTGGTGATTTCAGTCACAGAGAAAGGGTCCACCTGAATTTTCTGTACTGCTCACAAGTGGCAGCACTGGTGAGGATATGAACCTAAAATGTGGTATTTGGATTTTTCATTTTTAGAAGTATGGAGCATCTGGGGTAACACTTTTGTTCTGCAGGGAGCTCCACTCATACTGGTAAACCGACCTAACCAATACCTCTTCAGTGGCAGAAATCAGGGAGAAGAATTTTAGCTAGTGTTCATGTGGCAGAATTGAGCTCCAAGTGTGTTTATCATCCTAGTCTGACAGTCTTTTCCAGAGGTATATTAGGCCTTGATATGTGTTCTACCAGACAACCTGAGCTTTGCCCACAGTGTTTTTTTTCTTAAAAAAAAAATCAGATTATTTTAGAATAAATTAAAGAATCAAATTTTAACTTGAGAAATAAAGCAATCCAGGCGTTTTTGTGTGCTCATTTTGCAAGTTTGATTGTAGGCAACAGCTTGCAATTTGTGCTCTTGGATTTCAGCAAATGATGTGAAAGCGTTGCAGACTCGGGAGAAGATTCCCCATTTCACAATTTGAGATTTCCTAAATATTAAAAAGATTTAAAAAAACTTTTTAGTGCCATAAGGTAGCAACAATATTTTGTAAAATCTGATAGATTTCTGTAGGAAATGCTCCTCCTCTCACCCTATTCTCCCCACAGCTGGATGGTTTAGAAGGGTTTCTTCCATTCCTCTCTATGCTTAAGGGGTCTTAGATTTGTATTGGGAAAGTTGTTTTAATCATCTTACAGTTACTGTAAGAAAGAAGAAAGAATCTGAAATACTCTGATGGCAGTTGATGCCATCTTCCATCCCATTTTTGTATCCAAAGGCTTGGACACTGGAGAGTGCTTTAGCATCTTAGGGATATATGTTTATCAGAAATTGTTTTAATCAGCTGCTCATCGGGACCTTGGCAGGAGCCAGAGCTCTGTTTTAACTTCCCTTACTGTGGCCTGGGCTCATCCTCCCCCAGGAGCTACCTGCGCATTTGTGAGACTTCATAAACAGGAGAAGAGCACAAGAGGACACTGGTTTCAGACTGAACATGGGATTAGGCACTATCCTGCCCCTATATTATTTAAAAGGGATAATGATGACAATGCCATGATTTGGCTTCAGAAGGATTTTTTTTTTCTTGTCTTTTACATCTCAAGCTGCAATGCACCTGGTCAGGAAAAGGCTTGTAACATCTACTTAGCATCCATTTTTGTTCCAGAAGTAGCTGAACACTTTTCTGAAGAATTTTGTTGTGTTTTTGAAAGCCTGTGTGCAGAGCAAAGAAAAATTGCCCACTGAGTGAAAGAAAAAGCTTTTTCCATGAGGGAAAACTTCATATAGAAAGAGCTGCCCAGTGCAGCTTGGACACTGGGGCTTTGAGACTTTCTGTGGGACTTTTTCTGTTCCTGTTTCTTGGGTAATTCATGCTAGAGAGTCTCTTTCTAGCTTTGTTCAAAACTCACAACTGTGCCTGTCCTTGAGTGTGCTTTGAGAGTGCTGCTTTGGCTTTGATGATGGGCTTTATTTTCACATAAACTCAGAGGAAAAACCAGCTGCTTTTGCATTTAAACACCCCTAAAAGTCCACTGGGGTTAGTTTTTTTGGGGGGGAGGGGCAAGGGGGTTGTGGGATTTTTTGGCTGGATTTTTGGGGTTTTTTTTCACATCAAGAGAAAGCACCCAGCACTTCAAGATGCATTCCTGCTTTTAGATGTCTTTGCAGCCCTCCTTCCTCAGCAGAGCCCACCCTGTCCCTGAGCTTTCTCATGGCTGTGTTGTGGTGTGCAGCCTGGCTCTCATCCCACATAATCAAAGTGTCACTGAACTGGCTATTTCCAGCTGCCCATGTGTTAGGCAGCAGCATGCCAGGCTGTTGTCACCTATAGCTGACACCAGCATACTTGGCCTTTAAAAAAGAAAAGTTGAGAAGAGCTGGAAAAAGCGCTGACAGCAGATAGCTCACCAGCATGTGAGTGTGTGGCAAAGAGCAGATGTCAAGGCAGGTGGAAGAGGGAAGCTGCCTCCCCCATGCCCCTGCTTGACTGGAGAAGCAGTTTTACTCATTTAAGGCAAAATAGGCCGTGTTAGCTCAGTTTATGTCAATGCTGTGTGCTAAAGCTGCCTCTGAAAGGCACTAGGCAGTGCAGGTGAATGATGCAGGTTAGTGCTTGGAAGAGAGCCTGGGAAGCATTCTGTCTGTGAGAGGATGGCTGGCTGTGCTGGGGTGTCTGTCTGGCCCTGGCAGCCCTCTCCCATGTAATGGCAGAAAAACACAGTGAGTCGATGTGAACATGAAGGCAGTCTCATTTCTGCTTACTTCTGCAGTGCTGCAGCAATGTCTTTGGAAGCAGCAAGCCTTGTAAGGGGTTGTGGAGCCTGATGTGGCTGTGAAAAAAGTAAATTATTGGGGTGGTATTTCTGCCCTTCTGATTGGAAAGTTCATGTGTAGTCCTGCAGCTTCTTTGGCCTGTGTTATTCTGGTGGGAAAGGCTGTTTAATGAATCCAGTAATTACGTTGCATTTGGAAAAACCCTGTTCCTAATTAAAAGTTGAAATAAAGTAATTTAACTCTTCCCACTGAAATCCAGAGTTAGAGGATCGTCTGCAGGGGTTTTCTTTTAGGAGGACCACATTTTGTTGTTCTCTTTTCTGCTGAGGAAATAGTACATTTTTCTCTGAATTCAAAGCTGAGGCTTGCTGCTTGGAATGACATTGGTAGCACCCTGGCTCTCCTTCAAATATGATGCTCGCCAAAATTTGTTAAGCCAGAAGTTTTCTTCTGTAGGTGTTTCTCCGGGAGTCCTTGGAACACAAGTTGGAGAAACAGCGAGAAGTGGAAGTCACCAAGGCAGCAATGATTATCCGAGCTCACATCTTAGGTTACGCGGCCCGGTAAGTGACTAGATGAGAATGTTAATAGTAAGGATTTGAAATAAATGGATGAGTTGTCAAGAAGTTAAATCCTTCTGATACAATTCTCAACTTTTCTTAGGGGCCAGGCATTCAAATCCTGTAAGTGGCTTTTGAAAATAGCAGCTGAAAATATCCATGAATAATGCAAAGTTTGAATTGTTTTAATATAATGAATAGGACAATACAGAAATGTGGAGGTCAGCCAGTATCCATCTGATTGTATCATGGCATGTAGCATGGTAGGAACTCCAGCTGGATGGCACCTAGTGGGGCTGCCCCAAGTTACCAGCTGAGATCCTGATTTATCTTTGCTTCCTCATGGTAAGAAAACAAAAGGAAAATAAAACTAATCCATTTGGTTCTTGGAGAACCAAGACATTATGTTACTGATTAATGTTTCACTTGTTTACCTGGCTTCATGCATTATCTGTTAGGTGGACTTGTTCATCCCCTCTGTTTATTTCTCTGCTTTTTCTACAAGTCAGTTGAGGACAGTTTAAGGAAGCTTGTTTGCATAATGAGGTAATTTCTTTTCATGTGCGTATTAGTCCTGTTCTTATGTTCTGACCAGTATGTTACTTAAAAACTATATCCCTTTTTTAATGACGCCTATCCTGCTATCTATGGTCTTTCTTTTCAGAGATGTGGGATGACTATATGTGTTTTTTCACACACAAACAGAGAACTGTCTTTTTAGCATCTCCTTGGCAGGGGCATAAGAACATGTAAGATGTGCATTTCTTTAATGAAGACACACACAGTGCTGTCAAGAAATGAGAGAATCTTGCTTCTCAAAGGGAGAAGAAAGTGAACAACAGTGGGGAAACTATCTCAGAGCTATAATTATCATGGGCTCGTTATTGCAGGTTACCACGGCAAGATCCCTCACAACTGTTTCACTAGAAATTTGCTTCTTTTTTTCTCCCCCCAGAAAACGGTATAGAAAGGTTCTCTACTGTGTGGTTGTGGTACAGAAGAACTACAGAGCATTCAGTGGTAGGAAGAAGTTCCTGTGCCTGAAGAAAGCAGCCATGGTCCTTCAGAAGCAGTGGCGAGGCCAGCTTGCTCGGCGTCTTTACAGGGAGCGACTGGAGGAGAAGCGGAGACAAGAGGAGGAAAGAAGAAAAGAGGAGGAAGAAAGGTGCAGTCTCTGTCTTACATCACTCTCCTGCGTGTGCCGTATTAGGTGGTGGTCTGAAAGCCTTTATTTCAGGCTATTCTTGAACAAGTGATTTTAGAAACCTTGCTGATTTTGCTGAAAGACGCACATAACTATCATGGTAGTTTCATACTCACAAACATATTCGTGGTGATCTTATTTTTGGCTGTCTTTTCCAGGTGGCAGATGATCTCTGTAAGATGAGCTATTGCCCTAGCAAAGGAATGTGATGAGCTTATGTTGAGCTTAATTGACTGACTTCTTTTCTTCACTCACTTTTAGGGAAAGACAAAGGCAAGAAGCAGAGCGTCTTTCCCAGCAGGTAAATTATATTCTTAATGCTTTCAGCCACCCTGTTTATTTGAGTATCTCAACCCAGCAATTAAAAAAATAAAAAGTACCTGTAGCATTAAAACTAAACTAATTGCAGGAGCTGGCAGATAAAGCCAAAGGAAACTCAGTATAGTTGTTTGCATGGAAATTTCTTTCACCTGATGCTTCATTTAATTTCCAGCAAAGTTTGAATTTTCTGCACATATTTGGACTTCTCAGCTATCTCTGAGCAAATGTAATCATGCTTTAATTTTTTTTTCTTTTTCTTTCTTTTTCATTTCTTGCTGATATGAAGGTAGGGCTCCTTTTAAATTAATGAGCATGGTGGAGTATAGTGCTTTAGAAATAAATTTTTTAAAAGAATCTTGCATTTAGGGGCCCAGTTTATTCTGTTTCATTTTGTTTTTATGCAGGCTGAAGAAGAGAGAAAGAAGCAGGAACTGGCTGCCATTCAGAAAGCCCAGAAGGAGGCAGAGCTGAAGCAGGAGGTGGAGAAGCAGAAAGAAAGCAGACAGGTGGAAGAAATCCTGCGTCTGGAAAAAGAAATCGAAGACCTGCAGCGTGTGAAGAAGCAGCAGGAGCTGTCCTTGACAGAGGCCTCGTTACAGAGGCTGCAGCAGCGTCGAGATGAGGAGCTCCGGCGGCTTGAGGATGAAGCGTGTCGAGCAGCCCAGGAGTTCCTGGAATCTCTGAACTTTGATGAGATTGACGAATGTGTCCGAAACATTGAGAGGTCTCTCTCTGTGGGCAGTGGGTATCCTGCTGAGCTGGCTGAACAGACTGGAAATGCCTGCGGTGAAAAGCCCAATTTTAACTTCAGCCAGCCATATCCTGAGGAGGAGGTAGATGAGGGCTTTGAAGCTGATGATGATGCATTTAAGGATTCGCCCAACCCAAGTGAGCATGGCCATTCTGATCAAAGGACCAGTGGCATCAGAACAAGCGATGATTCCTCAGAAGAGGATCCTTACATGAATGATACCGTGGTGCCAACAATTCCTGCTGCTAGCGACGCCATGGTCATACCTCCTGCCCATGACACAGTGAGTCTCCACAACTCTTCAAGTGGCGAATCCACGTACTGCATGCCAGAAAATGTATCCTGCAGACCCCCAAATTCTGTGGAACTTATTTCTCCCGATGGAGACTATGATTACGACCAAGACGATTACGAAGATGGTGCTATCACTTCTGGCAGCAGTGTGACCTTCTCTAACTCGCACAGTAGCCAGTGGTCACCGGACTACCGCTGCTCCGTGGGGACATACAATAGCTCTGGAGCATACCGGTTCAGCTCTGAGGGAGCTCAGTCTTCTGTAAGTAGCGTTGTTTTTATTACCTAATAATTGATAGGTGCTTTCTGATTATTTTTTTCCCTGCTGTTCAGCTGTAGACTCACTGTAGCTGTTCTTAGAAAACATTGTGTAGCGTGATAGGCTCAGAGAGCCTATGGAAATAGTGGTCTGTTGCCATCTAGATGCCACTGCGATGAGTGCATTAGAGGCAGCTCAGATGCTGTTTGCAGTCCTGGGCTTCTGCACAGATGTGGTTTTAACTGCTTTAATGCAGCACTGTGTGTTACTTGGTGAGGAGCTCAGTGCACAGCAAAGTTCTTCTCTGTGTATGAGTTTGGAGTTGGGGTACCAGGTAGCATGTTGGGGAATTGATTTCAGGAAAACCAAATTTATTTATATGTGCAAGTTGCAAGAGTATTGAACAATGAGATGCTTGCAGAAGTCCCTGACATCCAGGTGTTATTTTGAGATTATTTGGAGAGTAAAGTTCACACAATGGCAAATGCTTAAATTATTGAGGCAGACACACATGCTGCAGAGCTATTTTTCAGTCCTGTTTACTGAGTATATAGTGGGGTTTCCTTCTACAAATATTTTTGAAAGAATATTGTTTCTTCTACCACTCATCCAGTGCTTCTGTGAGAGTGTCTGATTGGGAAAGTGAAAAGGTATTTCAGCAACACTGACTTGTTTAGAAGGAAAACTTTAACAACAGAATATCTACTGTATTTGAGGCAGTGATAAGCAGTCAAAGAGCCGCCGTGGGTGTTGGGACAAGTTGACAGTTCTTGCCTGAGAAAAAAGCACTTTTAGTGTTTTCTGTTGAGGATGCCTTCCTGCTGCATGACTCTGGATGTGT
The DNA here is from genome assembly GCF_041296385.1 of Aphelocoma coerulescens. Classification (NCBI taxonomy): domain Eukaryota; kingdom Metazoa; phylum Chordata; class Aves; order Passeriformes; family Corvidae; genus Aphelocoma; species Aphelocoma coerulescens. Next base: position 89,525,762 of record NC_091015.1, read on the forward strand.
GTCAGATACAGAACAGAAATTCTGACTTTCTGGGGTGAGGGTGGAGGAAAGCTAATACCATAGCTTGTGCAAAGTTTCTTTTTCAATACTTCTGTAAGCTGTTCCCCACAGCACTTCAGTGATCGGGGCAGGTAGCACAAGGTAACGTATCCTGACCATATTGTTGCAAAGGGATAACTTTCCTGAGCATCTACAAAGCTTTTTCATGGATTGCTGTGTAATCAAACAGCTTAAGCTGCAACTTACTACAGTGTACTCCTTCCTTTGTTAGCTGGGTGAAAACTAATGAGGAATCATGTCCTTCCAATACATGATAACTGTTTTAGCTAGAGACTTCTAAACTAACTTTGTCTAAACTCTTTCCTGAGAAATTATGACCTTTCTTTCCTTTCTTGTGTAGTTTGAAGACAGTGAAGAAGATTTTGACTCCAGGTTTGATACAGATGATGAACTTTCCTACCGGAGGGATTCCGTCTATAGCTGTGTCAGCCTGCCCTACTTTCACAGTTTTCTGTACATGAAAGGTACTGAATCAGAATTTGCTAAACAGACAAAATAACCAGACATATTTATTGTATATTACACTCCAGTTCCTGTAGAGTTACGCTATTTTCTTATTTTTCAAAGGGTGGTGGAAAAGTGACTTTATTTAATTTGAGCTGTTCTCAAGTTAAGTTACTTGCAGTGGCTTACATCTAGCAGTTTTTCCCCTCTGCAAAAGTATAAATACAAAAAAATAAGTCACAAAGTGAAATTGTACCTAATCTTGAGGAAAGGTGATTCCTGCTCTCAAAACCTTGTAACACGGACAGCATTCTACATTGCAGACCAATTTTACTGACCTTAGTAGAATTTTGCTTTGGATCTGGAAGGCATGATGAAGGTTCCATGTAGCAAAGGGGTGTGAGAGACTGAAAGAACATACACAGGAATTCTCTGGTTAAAATTCTTGGATTTGTCTTCTGATTGATAGTAAATTATAATCTAGATGAATCCTTCTATGATTTCATATAGTATACCTTATTTTCCTGGAGTAGGAACAGTCATGAGTGTACACACCACAATGTTCGTGTGAAAAATAATGCATTCCACAGTAGCATGGCTTTTACTTTCTGACATAGCTGGCAGTCACTTTTTGTGGTATGACAGGAGCATATTGGTTTGGTTAAGGTTTTTATGACTGTGATGTAACTCCAGTGCAAGATGCATTGCCTACTCTATGGCCACACTTTGTTATGACCGAGCCCACACTGGTGTATTTCCTACTCTAAACACATCTTTGTTGGGTTTTGTGGTTTTGAGTTAAACATTATTACCTCCTAATAACTTGGTGAGAGGAAAGAGCTTAATGCTAAATTTTTTTTAGATTATCACTGAAACACATTGAAAACTGTCTTAAAAGATCAGATAGTCATGTGCAGCACGACTTTTCAGTAATTTATTATTACAGATATGTATACGTACATGTAATATATGTTACATTTATTTTTGTAATACAGAGACTTACTGCAATTTATAATTTAAGGGTGTTTAGATTGACAACGATATTGGTGGCCATAAGGATATGCAAAAATGAGGTTTTGTGGCTTACAGCAGAGAGTCATTTTAACTGCAGTGTTGTTGGTCAGCACCTTCCAGTTTTGGTGGGGTCACAGCTTCTATTTTGTAATACAGTTGTTTGTTTTAACTGCATATAAACCCACATTTGTCTCTCTTGCCAGGTGGCTTAATCAACACATGGAAGCGACGCTGGTGTGTCCTGAAAGATGAGACCTTCCTGTGGTTTCGTTCTAAGCAGGAAGCCCTTAAGCAGGGTTGGCTTCACAAAAAGGGGGGTGGATCATCTACGCTTTCCAGAAGGAACTGGAAGAAAAGATGGTTTGTTCTCAGACAGTCCAGGCTGATGTACTTTGAAAATGACAGTGAAGAAAAGCTAAAGGGTGCCATGGATGTCCGAACTGCCAAGTAGGTTTATATGGTTTTACGTTAGCTGTGGTTCCTTCTGAGTACTTCTTGGGGCTCAGTCTGGGAAGATATTGAGTGCCCTGCCTACAAATTGTGTGAATGCAAGCATGAGAGAGTGTGTGGTGAAGTTAGTGAAAGCAAGTGTTGTCCTTAGTTGGCTCTCTCTTAAGTCTAGAGAGTGCTCCAGAGCTAAGCCAGTGCCAAATACTTCAGAAAACTGCTGCTGTAATGAACCCATCTATGCTTTCTCCCAGACTAGAGGCCCTACTTAGTCTGTAATGATTCCCAAGGCAATTTGGGGCATGTTGCCAAGTCTGTAGCTGCAGGCAAACCCAGAATGAAGAGGGTGGAATTAATGGGCCCCAAATATATTGAAGTTCGCATGGGTCAAAGCTGAATCTTCTGAATCTTTTTTTCATGCTTTAAATAATTATGGTAGCATAGGAAAGTCTTTAAAATGCATATATTCATTAAAAAAACCAAAATTACTAAACCTAATAACTTATGTCTTGTTACCTGAAGTTCCTTGTGCCTAAGAATTTTATGCTTCCTGAAGCATGCATAAAAGCAGTTTTCTACTGGATGGTATTTGTCCTTATAAACAATCTAGGATTATCTACCTAATTTAAAAATTAGGGTGTGCTAACATTAGTAGTCTCTACCTAAGCTTTCATCCAAAGCAGAGAAAAACAGAAATGGTTTCTAACACTCAATTCCACTCTGTGCCTTGTAATCTGCAACTACCCAATTTATTCTTTTACTTTAAGGGAGCTTAAACTAAATTGAAATCTTAGATTAATCTTTTCTTTGGCAGTCCTGGCTTGAGCCTGATTTCAAATAGTACAGAAAATAGTTTCAGTGAGAATTCAGTGAGAAAAACCAATGGCCTCGTGGCTTTCAAGTAAATCTCTGAATAAAAGCTGAAGATCCTACCATATTTTTTTTGTTAAAACTGGATTTGACTCTGTCTCATGTACCATAGCATTTATTTAGCATATTTTTATCGTATGTTCAATCAGTCATTTTTTTGTCGTCGTTACCTCATTGCTTCATTGGCTGTGTCCTGTAGAAGTTCTTTGCTGCATAAAAAATTAAAAATAAAAAAAAAATTAAAATTAAAATTGTCAGACAAAGGTTGTTGAACCTAGTTTGAGCTGTAGGTTCAGTCAATGACTATTTGTGTATAAACTAGGTAGAAGAAAGGGTACATGTATATAAAGAACTGTGTGTCATAAGAAATAAACAATAGCTTTTCTAGATAATGTTAATATTTACTGAATGCATTCCTAACCTATAATGCAACTCACATGTTTCACCACTCTCTACTAGGGACCCTGTTCAATTTTTAAAATCTCAAGCTGAGTCACTTAAAACACAGAATGGGGAGGTATTCTATTGGACACTGTTACTGGGAGGGAAGGAATCCAAAATGAAGAAAACAGTATAGAATTACAGCTTTTTCTTTTGATAGCAGATAGATCATCCTCCTGAGTCTGACAAGCAGAGCTTGCATATATTGTTAGTAGGACAGAGATTTATGAGAATAGTAAGGCTGATAAGGAACTATAGCCAGATAAGGAAATAATGAACTTCAGACAAATACAGAAAAACAGCAAAAAGGAAATTAAGTTTATTTCTTAAGCCGCAGGAAAATCTAATACAATACTTTAATTATTGCTTAAAATCTTCACAGTTGTTTTTATATCAATACTTAAATTTCCAAACTAAAAATTAGAAATATGTAATTTTTCAGCAGATGAGTGCTTAACTTTTTCTGGAAGTCATGTTTGGAATTGTCTTTATGCTGACTCACAACCACACAGATTCACTAATCCAGGTTTTGTTTGCTTTCAGTTTTCAATCTTCAAGAGCTTTCTTTTTACCACTCCAAAAAACACTTGGTTATGCAGTCAGTTCAAAAATATATCCATTTCTCAACTCAGTTATCTTTGCCTCTCGAGGTTTGATGATGCTTTGCTTTTTCTTTAGTTCTTCGTAAAATGGTATCAGAATAGTCAATTTGGTATAGTGACATTCACAGTAGTTTGAATATTTGTACTGTGTAGGCAGAAAACACAGCTGTAGTTCACTGAACTAATACTATGATAAATCACGTTGTGAGTCTTGCAAATGAACCTGATGAAGACTGACTGCTGTTTTAAGTATCAGTAGTTTGTGAGCTTCTCAGCAGGACAGAGTTTTTTCAAAATGTTGACAATCTGTAGTGCTCAATCTTGGTGTTTTCCTTTTTTTCAGAGAGATTGTTGATAATACAGGCAAAGAAAATGGTATTGATCTAATAATGAGTGATAGGACCTACCACTTAATTGCTGAATCTCCTGAGGATGCAAGGTATGAAAATCATCAGGCCTATCTTCTTTTCCTTATCTTTTCCTTTTTAACCTCTATGCCATTCTGACTTTGGCTTGTCACTAATATGTTTGACCACTGTCAGAAAATATTCAGGCTGTCTTAAACATGTTACATTTAACATAGTTTTTGAAAGGCCTGCTGAGGAGAAAACCTTGTGGCAGACAGCTACTGGGAAGAGTCAGATTGCCAGTGAAAATTTGCCCAGAATTTTTCTGTTATCCATGAACACTAGCAACTTTCTGAAACAGAGCTTGTCTGTAGAGAGGCAGTCGTTAGCCACTGATGCTTGGCTTGTGGATTACCCTCCTGTGTTTAGCTGCATCGATCAAATCAATATTTCAGACCTTGTAGTCTGGCTGAAATGAAGCACTTTGTTCTCAGGGGTGGGATCTGTTTGTCTAAGCAGAGCCTAAAATTTTTTCAGATGGAAGTTGTAATGCAGTCGCTGTATTTTAGAGCAGAAGCATATTCATGTCAGAGGAGTGTGTAAGAGAATGCTTCCCTTTCTGCATATCTAAAAGGGTCTTGCTTTTGTTGCTATAGGATCCATATCTAACCATAGGGGGGAGGCAGTAGGTGAGGAGCAAGTCTGACTTGTCAGATCAGTGGTAGAGCATCTTTAAAAAAAAAAAAAATCCCTGTGCTACAGTTCATGCAAGATAATTAAATGCTTGCCTATAAAAATCAAGCATTTAAATAAAGTTAACTTAGTAATCAGAGCTTATTACCCATTGCCTTGCTGCCCCAAGGCCAGAATACAGGATGCCTTTGTCAACATCACTTGAGCTACTTTGCTCAGAAGCCTCAAAAGTTGTTTGGTATTCTGTTCTTTGTAAAGGTAGAACACCTTCCTGTGTCACAGGACCCTGAGTACAGATGTAGATGTAGCAATGCAAAATCTTTTCTCCTTTTTTAGGCATCCTTAAAGTTATCCTTCAAATAACTTAGGACCTTTCTAGCAGTTACTATTAAGATTCTTGTGGGATGTAAGCATGTTTTAAAACTAAGGCATAGCTAAAGTCTCTTCCACCAGATGTGTACATGCCCTAGGGACCAATAAGCAATTATCAGCACACAGACTTGTCTGTTGCCATGCATCTCCTTCATTTCTTTCTTAAAGATGGAGGAGGAGACACTGCACACTTTTGTTGTGTATAGTAGGAATAACAAACCAGCCAGATTAAATTACCTTTTACCAGTGTATTTCATATTTCTTTTTTCTCACTCAGTGCAGAGACTTAATGAGGGAGATGTGTAAGTATTTGCAGACAGGCTTAAGTCAAAGCCTTGTTAACAAAGCCTTGTGAAGTATGAATCATTGGGCTGTGTTTGGTCTGCATCTGCAATTGAAAAAATATTTTGTACCTGGGCTAGATCAGGATCTGGGGTTGCTTTTTGTTCAAATGAAAGGAAAAACCAAGAAAAACACGGCACAGGCCCCCAGAAGATGAATTACTATTTTTGATTGTGGAAATGTATTTGAAGAAAGAAGTAATGCTTCAGTGGGCAGGCATTGCTGAGGATTTGTTCCTTTGAAATCCCTAGCATGTCTTTTTCCCTACTTGTGTGTCCTGGGACTCAGCTGAAAGACAAAGGAGGTCCCAGGAGGGAAGAAAGCAAAAGTAAAGTCTGCCTTTGTCATTTGCAAAGTGCCATGATTCATTTCATTTTCATTGTTTACACAAAGATTAAATGAAATCAGGAAAACTCTGAATTGTTCTTTAAAATCCATCCATAAATTATCACTAAATGTGCATACAGTGCTATGAAGTCTTTTTTTTAAAATTGAAATAGAAGTTTCACATTTAAATACATTTGCAATTCCTGAGCCCAGAAAGGAAAGCTGAATTTAATTTATGGGAATTTTTTAGTAGATGAGGCTTAGTTTTCTTCAGTTTCTTTACTTTCTTCAGCTGGTGGTTCTTCCTCTCTAGATGACAGCTTCCCTCCTTTTTTAGTGGCATTGCCTTACATCCAGCAAAGTGTTAAGCACAGCCTCTCTGTGGGTGTCTCTGAGTCTTAAAAAAAGAATCAGAACTAAATACGTTCTCATCTGCTTTATGGTCTGGCACTCTCAATCTTTGTTTCTCTTCGTTGCTTGCACTGTTTTAATAAAATCATAAGCCAATAAAATGGATTTAGGATATGGCAGCGATGGTACTGTTTGACAGTCTACACAGTTTTTCTCAAGCTATTTTCGGAGCTCCAGAAATGTACATTTTGGGGAACAGTTGGCTTCTGAATGCTGGAGTTAAGGAGGCAGCTCTTCAGTGTCCTAGGCATAAATTCCATGACTAAAAGCAATTGCAGGAAAGATAACTCCATATTTAAGTCCAGTAGTTTTGCATGTGTTTCCTCAGCCCCGTGGTGGCCAAGGAGCCTCTGCTGGAAAGTGAGGAGTCTGTTTTAAAGGCTGGGCTTTTGAGCCCTTTGAAAACTTGGCCCCAGGTGGTTTTCATTACAATGGCAAATTCATATCTCAAAGAATGGCATTCAGGAACCTGTTGAACAGGCCAAGATCTGCCCTAAGATTTCAGTGGGATTCCTTCAAGCAGTTGAGCTTTATCATATACAAGTGCCAGAAGGATAGAGGTTTCCCAGAAGCAGAAGGTGTGGTTGGAATTAAATCCATCTGCAATTGCTGCTCAGGACTAGGGGCTGAAGCACTGGAAACCTCTCTGCCACTTTCCCATTGTGGATATACACACTACCACTGGAGTGGCACAGATTTGCTCGTCCTTCCAGCAGCCGGATTTTTCAGTGCTCCATAGACAACAAAAACTATAGAGCTATTTGCTTGGGGGTTTTATTCTTTTTTCCCTCTCAGTTGTGCTTCTACAGAGAGCTCAGTGGACTTGGGTGGTCTTTGCAGAATTATCACTGTAAGAAATTACTACCAGTCACGCTATCAGTGCAGCACAATTTATCTGAAGGTTGGGATTCCCATTAAAGGCTCTGTGAGTAGCTAGTAATGTATTTTATTCCAGATGAAATATGTGAATGTGTTACAAAGACTCTCCAAGCACTCAGATGCTTCAGTATGCTTAGAGCAGTTTTTCAGAGGTGCCACTTAGTGTACAAGGTACTTGTTGCCAGGAAGAAGGGAATGACACACGCTTGGACAGGAGATCTGGAGGGGCTTGCTTGCACCCAGTGTTACTTGAACTGACATAAAGCCTTGCTGCTTTTCTGCCTGTTGACAAAAGGAATTTTAAGCAATTTCAAAAACCTGCAGAACCTGCTAGATCTCTGCAGAACAAAGGTGACAGAAGGCTTGTGCAGAGCCAAAATTTTACTTACACTGCTGCCTTTCTCTCCCCAGCCAGTGGTTCAGTGTACTGAGTCAAGTCCATGCGTCCACAGAGCAGGAGATCCGGGAGATGCATGATGAGCAGGCAAATCCACAGAATGCTGTGGTAAGTATACATCTGAAGAACTTTTCAAACCAAATATTTTTAGAAAACAGGGGCACTGTGGTGTCCACAGCTTCTGAGTCACAGCCTAGTTTCTGTAAATGTGGTGGTAGCTGTGACACTGGCTAGAGCTTCCATGTCCTTGGTCCTGTAGCTGTACAAGGAGAGAGTGTGGCTTCTGATTCCTCTCCCGTCATTCACCTTGATGAAAAATGACTGTTGGTTTTGGGAGTGTTTTGTTCTGGTCCACTTCCCTATCACATCACAGTGCATACTTGATTTTGAAATTTTGCAAAGATACTGTTAATGAGTAAATTAAAACCCAGGAGTTAAAAATTTGAGATTTCTCTGATCCTGCATTTATCATTCTGTACAACATACATTGGTAATTAATGGAATACATTTGGAACCTAATATCAAGCAAAGGAAAACAAAAACTTCTGCTTAATAGCTTTACAAGTTTGTTTTGAGAGGGTGCCATTTATATTGGGATGCAGTGTTCAGTGAAAAATTCAAGAATGTTGGGAAGTATAGAAAAGAGCAGTTTTTGAGCTGCCTCCATTCTAACTACAAATAATCTTTTACTGGTTCTGTTCATCCAAGTCTCTTAGTTTTCCCCTCAGCAGTTTTAATGACTAAGAGAAACTGATGCCCAGACCTGCAGTTCATTTTTTTGGTCAAAGCTGCTTTTTCTTTCATGTGTCTCTCAGAAGAGTACCGTGAGTAATGTAATAGTGAATGTCTTCCTCATTTTCTGTTTGGATATTTGTTTATAGGGTACACTCGATGTAGGACTAATTGATTCTGTCTGTGCTGCTGACAATCCAGATAGGTAAGTCAGAACCATGCCTGGTGACTTTCTTTTTGTCATTTCTCTAGCCAAAATCAGACACTTTATGCTTTAGTCTCTATATTCTACTGGCCAACCATGTATTAAAATGATTCATTATTGCCACTCTTTTCATAGTACTAAATACCCCATGTTAAAAGATGGAATAGGATGGTGCATTTTGTGGGGGCTTCAATAACTTCCATGACACTGCTTCATACATGAGCTCTTCAGCTCCTAAAGTGATCCAAAACTGGAAGATTAAATATTTCTTTCATTTCTACAAGTAATGCTCCTGAAAAAAAGAACAGCTGATTTTTGAGTTCTTTAGTAATGTAGAAGGTAGAAAAATTAATTTTAATTTTTTTTTCTGTTCTGCTTCTCATTCATGAATGTCGTATTCTTCAGGGATGAAAATTATTTCCCCAGAATAAAAACGTGTTGTAACAAAGAAGAGAGTGCAGCATAAAAACAACAAAAATGTCAGGATATTCTTAGTTCTTGAACTACTAATGGTGTTTTGGGAAATAAAAAGTAAACTGGGTTCAGACCATGACTGGTTTATAAGGCTACTGGGTGTGAGGTGTTATTTGAACTGTAGGGCTTATTTCAGTTTCTCCTCGTTGTGTACATGTGTAAAACAGCTGGTTTTAAGTTAGTGCTTTGTCCTTGGCCTGCCAAAACACTGATACCAGAAGTTACACTGAATTTACAAGCCAACATTTCATAAACAATACAACACAAATGTCCAGAGCTTTCACAGTTTTAAGTTAGCATTTCTCCTGCATTAAGCTAATGCAAGAAGTTAAGCATTTCTCTTATATGCATTTTTCACGTGGATTTTTTAGTCTTGTGGGGGAATTTTATGTTTTGTTTTGGGGGTTTGCTCCAGGATGAAAAATTAATGATAAAGGGTTAAAGAAAGCGTTGTAGGCTGAGGAACCTGCCTGTCTGATCCACAGAGCCATCAGCACACTTCACTTGGGCTAGTTCTTCATGCTTCAGTGAATCCTGGTGTAGGACTGGGTAAAAGCCAGCCTCTCATTAAAAATAGATTGTATTCTCTGTGAATTGGGTTGCACTGCATTAAAAATAAAAGAATCCGTGTTCACATGCTGCTTTACTATAGACCTTTGTATACTGTAGTTTGTTTTAGCTAATGTAGCTACTGAAGCAGACACTCTAAATAGATCTGACCCTGAAACAGTTCTGATTCACATCCAAGGCTGATTAAAGATTGGAAGTTCTTTTCACTGCAGATTTATTTTGAGATATGAAAAGTTGCAATTTAATGTAAACTTTCCCACCATTCATAGCCCTCTCATTTTGGTGTGAATGTAACATAACTGAGTTTTTTCAAACGCTTAATAATTTTCTTTAGGTGATAAATAAATAATGCATTAGAGGTGGACAGTATTTGTCTGAATAGAAAATGCAAACAATGAACAGTTTTTATGGTTATGGGGAGTGAGATAAACAGTGTGTATATTGGTTATAAAGGCTGTTTCAATTGTCATTTATTTTCATAGACCAAATTCATTTGTGATCATCACTGCTAATCGTGTTCTTCACTGTAATGCTGACACTCCTGAAGAGATGCATCACTGGATAACCCTGCTCCAGAGGTCAAAGGGGGACACTAGAGTGGAGGGACAAGAATTCATTGTGAGGGGTAAGAACTGACTGGGTAGTAAAAAGTAAATAACATCCATTATGCTTTGAAGAGATTGTTCCCACAATACAATGTGGGTAATATGCCACCATGGTTAGTGTTGCAGCCTCATCTTTGTGTGGTGGAGTTTACTCACAAATTAATACAGCTGAAATTATATTCTTGGTGTGCCATGTAAGAAAACACTGTAATGATGACAAAAGTGTTTTTGTAAGATGACAGAATAATTCTTCTAGTGAAACATCAAAATTGAAAGGTTCTCATATTAATTTTATCTTTATAATTTCATTGTTTGGGAATTTTACTTGATGTTGTTTAATATGTGAGCTTATCAATTCACGCAATGTTTTTGTTGCTGTTGAAAGTATACAACCAACTTTTAGCAACCTACTTTTGTCCAACTCTGTTCAAGAAAAAGAAGTGTGATTCAAATTGTGTCCTTAACAGGATGGCTACACAAGGAAGTAAAGAACAACCCAAAGATGTCCTCATTAAAACTAAAGAAGCGTTGGTTTGTTTTGACGCACAACTCTTTGGACTACTACAAGAGTTCAGAGAAAAATGCTTTGAAATTGGGTACACTGGTCCTGAACAGCCTCTGCTCAGTGGTCCCACCTGATGAAAAAATCTTCAAAGAAACAGGTAATTGTTTGCTCTCGTTCAAGTATGCCTTCTGTCCTTGTAGCTAGTAATGCAAGAAACAATGTATAAGAATATTTTAAATGGATTATTATGGGTGCAGTTCCATGAACAAATGGGTTCCAAGTCACTGAAGTTTTCTACAGGGTGTTACTGGGTGAAAAACAAAAGTAGTGTATAGAAGAGTAAAATTTGTTCTCACCAACATTCAAATTATCACAGACAGACACTGCTACCAACTTGGTGTGAACACTTATGCTTGGGAGACCTGGGGAGAGACATGGGTAGCACTCTCCTCGTACCTTATTTTTTGTGCTGAGAAACTCTTGAGGGCCAACATTGGTGGAGCAGGTATAGGGAGATCCAGAATAAGAGTCCAGTTTGTGGTAACCTACATATTACACCTGAGTCAGCTCCACCGTGCACTTTCAAAACTGGTTTTCAACTCGGAAGCGTCTGTTTGCAAATGAGAAGTGACTGGTGACAGTCCTGTATTATCTCATTGGGGTCACTGACACTTCAAAGAGGCTTTCACTAGTGAAAGATGAAACACATTTCCTTTTATTGGATCTGTTTCATAAAAAGCCTATACAATGATGCAGAGAGAGAATTTGAACTGAAATGCTCTTCCTATCATAGTTTCCACTTCATTGGTATAAAATTAATGATGGACGAGGTAGTTTGTGCTTTGTACCTGTTTGTACGTATGCCACAGGCTATGAAAGACTCCTGAGTAAAAAGCAAGTCTGTCTCAGATTTTCCTGTTACACACAGGACTGGAGAAGTAGGGCCCACAAGCTACAGTGGAGCTAACAGTATTCTACAGTATTAACAGTGTTGTCTTGCAGTCATTTTTACTAAGATTACTGGGTAAAACAGGAGGCTGCATGATGCATAGTTGTAGTCTGAGGCTACTCCTAGGCTTCTTTAAAGGAGAAAATCTCCTTTAATACCACAGTATCTGTATTATGATACTTAATAACTCGTACAACTATAGTTCCTGAAAGACTGCCAGCATGATCTGGGATGCAGCAGTGGGTGTGTGCTGGGCTGCAGCTTGCATGATGACCAGTTTTGTGTTGTGCCAGGTTACTGGAACGTGACTGTGTACGGACGCAAACACTGTTACCGTCTCTATACGAAATTGCTTAATGAGGCGACCCGCTGGTCAAGTGCCATCCAGAACGTGATTGACACAAAGGCACCCATTGATACTCCAACTCAGCAGCTTATTCAGGATATTAAGGTGGGCACAAGCAGGATGGCGTGGGGTGAGAAAGAACGGCTGCTTAAATCTTTATTTTGGCTTTGCCATATTGGGTAATAAAGCAGAAAATTATGTTTTAATTACACAGTGACATGGACTAAAATTGTGAAACCTGAATGTATTCTCTGACCTGATAAAGGAATTTCTGTCTAAACAGTAGAAGAGCAAACTTTGAAGTGCAGCTTGGAGGGCAAGAGGGATAACTTTTTTCCATTAAAACAGTAACAAGTTTTACTGGTTTGTGTAACTTGACAGACATGGCTACACCTGGCAGTAGAGCACAGTGTGCAGGTTCATGAGTTAGCAGACGTGTTTGGCTCTGTCCACAGTGAGCAGCACACCAGGATGTGGACTAGACAGCTCTTCTGATTTTTTTTTGTCATTTTGGTTCTTTTCTTTTTTTATGATATCATGGGTTAAGCACCTCATACCTCTGTGTGATGAGAAAAATACTCATTTCATGCTTACTGTTTATGGTCTCATTGGAGACAGTGCATGCACAGCCAGAGAATGTCCTTCTGCAGCTTTTTGCTAATGTGCATTTAGGAGAGAGGATGATGATTTTCACAAGAGATCAAAGAAATAGGCAAGAGGGGAGAACTGTTACTGACCTTCTCCCTTAGAGTGCCACCCCTTCTCTCATGGAAAAGACATATTAAGTCCTTGGTTCCAAGACTATGAATGCTGTTTCTCAGAGCAGGAGAAGTATATGGAAGTTCAGGACTGCTGGAAGACAGTGGTCACACATCTGTCAAACTTGGCCTAAGAGGAACAGTAAGAGCAGTATTTGGATGTTGGACTGGGTGCATCAGGTTTACAGCAGCACTTTTTCTGGACTATTTTGTTTGGTAGCTCCTGCAATTTCTAACTGAAAGGCCAATTAGTTATGCTGGAGAAGTACTTTTAAATAAAACTTGAATACAGATGTCATAATTCCCATTATGAATTATTGGAGTAAAAATGAAGATAAAATGAAAACACACTTCAAAAATTGTTATGATACTTCACACTACTTATGATTTTGGTGTCCTGCAGCTCTGCTGTAGTTTGTTTTTTTATGGCACAGATAAAACAAGCCCATCCAAGGCCTGAGGTTGGCAGGTACTAAGCATTCATAGCCCACAGCATGCCATGGCAGCCACAGCACCCACAAGTGCATTTAGCACCAAATAGTGTTGGTAACACCGATTGCACAGTTTTTTACAACCAACCTAAGGGCACAAAGCATTGCATTATTCTAAAGCTGGACCCCAAATCCTGTTTTTTTTCTTATCCCAATAGGAAAACTGCCTGAATGCTGATGTGGTTGAACAGATTTATAAGAGGAATCCTATTCTCCGTTACACTCATCATCCATTGCACTCACCATTACTGCCACTGCCATATGGGGACATCAATCTAAACTGTAAGTTTTCCAGTAATAGAACCACTTTTCCTTATGAAAGACTAAACCAGGGGATGGAATTTTTAAGTCTACAGTGAAGTAATGGTAGGCAAAATACATGTTTATAATACAAATAGACAAGTTTCCCCATGCTCTTTTGAGAATAGCAGTTTGCCTAGCATAGAGCCATGGGCTTGTGGTGTCCCTGCAAGAGCGTTACAGAAGGGAAGGTTGCTATTGCTTTCAGCAACACAGCTAAGAAGACTGAGTTTGAAAAGTCTTGCACTGAAATAAGCAACTAAACCTGATTCATTCAGTCTCCTTGAATCATGTTCTCCTCCTCCAATTATTGTTGCGTCCTACCCCATGTGGGAAGCTGCAGCAGCCACAGCTTCCAATTAACAGATGTATGTTTTATCAGATGTGATAGGAATCCTTATTTATGGGAAATAACATTTATGAGTGTACATGGTTTTAAAAAGTAATGCTTGTTTAGTCCTGAAATGGATGTAATCATCTCTTTTAATATTCTTGATTCAAGCACTAATTCAGAAGTCTCTTTTGAATGAATGGTTCAGAACTATTGATGATTGTGAACTTGGTGTTCTTAAAAAGGATTTGGTTAATTTAGTTTGCAACTGCATATTAAACAAAATATTACTCAGACCACAAGTTTCATCCGTGGGAGGAGGGTGGGAGATTAATTTGGAGTGTGATATGGCACTTCAGCAGTGTGACTTGCTCTGGAAGAAAGACTATCCATCACAAAAAATTGTTGAGGCCGACAGCAGGTCTGGAGGCTTCGCAGACCTTAATTTGGACATGGTTAACTTCTATTCGTGAGAAAAGCCCGTGAGAAGAGAAGCAATTTGTTTTTACCCATGAGAATGTAGTATCAACAGAAGCAAGAAAGTTAAACAATAGAAGGAGAAAAACAGCAACATACCTGCACCTGTTATTTTTCTGAATGCTTGAACGCTTATGCCATAGGTAGCCAATGACAATATCTTATAGTTAATAATGGCCAATGAGTCTATTGTAGTAGTTTAGCAGCCAGTGAATCTGTAACACAAATGATAACATACAAAAGGTGTATAAAACAGGCTGCTTTGTTTAATAAATGGCTTTTTGCCCTTTGTCCGAGGCACTGTCTGTGTGTGCTGTGACCACCCCAAGAGTGACAAAAAATGGTCCATCAAGATACACCTTTTCAGTTATTAAATTTGGAACAAATCTCAATAGCAAAATAGCTCATAAAACGAGTTTGCATCATACATTTGAAGTGGAAAATAGAGATTCTAATATCCTGCATAACAAGGGTGGCAGAGTAGCATTAGGCAATTTCCACATTAAGCCCTGAGTGCTTTTTCTTTCATATCTCAATCTAAGCTCGTTTCTCCTAATATTTCTTTTGCAGTGCTGAAAGACAAAGGCTACACAACTCTGCAGGATGAAGCCATCAAGATATTTAATTCTTTACAGCAGCTGGAGTCTATGTCTGATCCCATCCCTATAATCCAAGGTATCCTCCAAACAGGACATGATTTACGACCTCTCCGAGATGAGCTCTACTGTCAGCTCATCAAGCAAACCAATAAAGTGCCTAACCCTGGGAGCGTGGGGAACCTCTATAGCTGGCAAATACTCACCTGCATGAGTTGCACATTTCTGCCTAGTCGCAGCATCCTCAAATATCTCAAGTTTCATCTCAAAAGGTAAGAACCTTTGAACTATTAAAGCACCACAACTTGTACCAGTATTTAGACATCTAGAAGTGAGACTTGAAGATGTATTCCCTTAGCAAACTGGCTATACCACTACACTGTGCCAAATAGTGAATCTAAAAAGAAAATGTTGTAGGAATAGTGTGTATGAGTTGGTCTAGATGGAATTACACTCATTTGAAGAATCAAGCAAAATGCCACAAAGTTGAATGCACAATTGGTTAATATTGGCAAAAGGGGCACTTCCTGTAACTTGTATAAACTTAAATGACTTGCAGCCTATACCCCCATTCTCAACGGTCCAAACCAACCTGTTAAAAACTCTTCATCCCACTTACCTTAATTTTACGGGTATGCATCATGCACATAAAAGAACAGTATCATATTTAAAGATGTATTTGAGGTACAAACTTATGATCACAAATCTAATGTTAAAGTATTAGTGAACATTAAATAATAATAAATCATTGTTGGCAGTTCAGCATTAACCAGAATGTGGAGTTCCTTTTGCTGTGATGCAATGGAAGAATGCAGAGTGTGTCATTAGGAAAGTTAGTCCACCAACAAACTCAGTAATTTAAAAGCTTTGTCTGTACTTGGAGCATGTCAATTAAAGAGTGTACTGGATACAGAAATAGTCCCAGGGGAAAAAAATTCTCAAATAAGCAAGCTTCACAGACTGGCAGCTTAAAGTAATAAACTTTGTCTCACAGGGTTCGTGACCAGTTTCCAGGAACTGAAATGGAGAAATACGCACTTTTTACTTATGAATCTCTGAAGAAAACCAAATGCAGAGAGTTTGTGCCATCGCGGGATGAAATAGAAGCACTGATTGGCAGGCAGGAGATGACATCCACAGTTTATTGCCATGGTGGGGGCTCCTGTAAGATTACAATCAACTCACACACTACAGCTGGAGAGGTGAGAGGTGGTGACAAAATGTCTCTGGAACAAGATCAGTGTGCCCCTTTATGTGCCAGTCCCAGGCAGCAGTAGTGTTACACTTTGGAAGTATTGGGGCTTTCTCTGCCAGTCTCTCCTTTCCGGGAAGGAAAGGCTTGCAGTGCTGTCCCTCCCTGCAGTATGTTCTGGAGAAGTCCCTGCTATAAAAACTGTCTTTGTGCTGCAGAGGATTACCCAACTGTAGTTCCTTCTTACAGGAGGAATTACAGGAAAGACTAAGCAATTAGGCAGAGGGCATTATTGGAGTAACTTCAGTAGACATTGGTGTGTTTGAGAGCCAAGCTGCTTCCTGAAACTGGAAGACTCTTGCTGAGTTGGCAAAATACAGGTGTTTTATCTGGCCACGAGATAGCACATACATATTCTGAAAGAATAAAAATTACAGTGGAATTTGACAATTAATAGGGCTGATGAGGACAAGTTAATAACATTTTTAGCCTAATGCAAAACCTGGCTCTAATTTTTTTCTAAGTATCTGTCTTACTCTGTGATACTGCTTTTCCATGCTATGGTTTTTTCATGTGCTGTTTTTCATTAGGTGGTTGAAAAGTTAATTCGGGGCTTGGCCATGGAGGATAGCAGAAATATGTTTGCTTTGTTTGAATACAATGGAACTACTGATAAAGCAATTGAAAGCAGAACCATTGTAGCTGATGTCTTGGCAAAGTTTGAAAAGTGAGTGTACCTCTCAGTCTCTCTTCACTCTAATAAGTAGCAATTAAATAAATTTCCAATGTCAATAATGCTGAATTTTCTCTTTCACTTGCTTGTTTGTGATGATGCAGCTGAATTACGCACGTGGCATTTCTGGAACAAAAGGATCTTTTTTTTTTTTCTTAAAAGACTTAATAGCCACCTATACACTTGTGTTGGTTTTCCTCTGTCCTGACACCAGTAGAGTAATATTTCTCATCATTATTTCCACATTTTCTTTTCCACTATTACAAATTTTTCCACCATTACTGGCATTGTGGCTGTGAGAACTGACCTCCAGGCAGTCACTGCCATTCCAACTGTTATCTAAGTTCACATGGAAATCACCACAATACAGCTCACAATATTTCTCTTACCAGTAAAATTGAAACCATCCATAGCACTGTAGTAAGAAAATGTAATACAAGCCTAAATACCTGTTTATCATCCTTATGTTGTATGCATGGCAATCAGCCCCCTTTTTCCAGAAATGGGGAAAAAATGAATGTTTTAAGTGTTGTGCAGTTATGTTTTATAACAGGACTTAATAATGTTGCTCCATTAACACCTGGCTTACCTAAAAATCAAAGTTTACTAAGAGAATATGAGTTAAAAACAATTGACTTGAGAACTGAGTCAACATTTGTAAGTCCTTGATTTTGCTGTAGGCTCCAAATACACAGACACACATAGAGCAAAATTCAGCTGATGCCTTGCTTAGATTCTGCAGGTGGCAATTTAGAAAATAGTTTGATTTCACAGATCTGATCTCTCTCCCTCTTTACACAACCATGTAGGCTTGCTGCCACTGCTGAAGTTGGGGAGATGCACTGGAAGTTCTACTTCAAGCTCTACTGCTTCCTGGACACGGAAAACGTCCCAAAAGATAGTGTGGAATTTGCCTTTATGTTTGAGCAGGTAAAGGATAAAGGTTCTCTTTTGAGGCACTTCTAAGAGGAGGAAAAAAAGCAAGAGATCTAGGCAGCACAGAGATAGTTTTGATTTTGCTTCTGTTCAACTAAATGCACTACTACTCAAGCATCAAGAGCAAAGGAAGCAGTTCAGTGGTCAAAATAGGCCTATCCTGATATAAGTGAAGCACATACAGTTTCTCTAGTGTTATGTTTCTTACTTCTGCATTACTTGTCAATTGCTTTCTGTACAGTGGTAGAAAAATGGATAACTGGGTCTAAGCTGCATAAGCAAGAATAATACTTGCTTTTAATTTTCCTCTTCTTAAACCATTTTCTGAAGAAATTGTAAGAAATAAAGTGAAAAAAAGTATAACTGGCAACAAATTAATTAGTAAAAGACTCATGCTGGCAACTGTACAGAACTAATTGAGCAATAGCCTTTTATCTTTCCAAAAACTGATCGTTTCATAGGTACCATAGTATAATCAGTCCAGTCTCAGCAGTTACTCTAAGACATCTCTGATGAACAGAAATCCACTTAATGGACATGCTGAGCTCAGAATGAAGCTACATTACAAAACATAAAACAAGTTAAATTGATATATAATGAAAATTAAATGCATCAGCAGCTGGATTTCCATGATAACAATCCCTGTAGTTACTCAGAAACTCACTGATGGCACTTATTACTGTTGATTGACCTCCTCCTGTTCTACTATATTGCAAATGATTAAAAATTCTTCCAGCAGTCACCTTCTTTCAGGTGGGCACTAGACACAGATAAAGATTTCTGTATAAGGTTAAGATTTCTGTTTTCTGGCTCTTTACAATGCCAAGACACTGACATTCTGTTGGTGAGCAAGACGGATGCAATCAAGAACTGAAGTACCTCAATTTTTGTACATATGAAGGGTTTTCCCCTTCTACATCTTCCCTGCAATGGAGTATTTCTTCCTTGTTCAGTTTAGGCTTTAAGGCACCCTATTCCATCACGAGTCTACCAAAAGTCTCCTTCCAGAGCCTACTACTGTAGCTAGGCCCAGAACTGCTTATTGCTGGCTGAAGGATCTGGGCAGTAGGTTGCCTTAGAAACAAAGCCATTCTGTCTGTCTGTTGTTACCTCTAGAAGAGTCATCCAGTGCCTCTCTCTGGGATGAAGTTCAAACAGCAAGAAGAAAATCTATGAGAACTCTGCATCCAATCTGCTACGTTACATTATTGGCTTAAGAGGCAGATTCAGGCAGTTTTCTGTGAGCAGCTACAACAAGCACATTTGCTGAAACAGATTGTTTTCACACAGCATTCTGTGCTGACTAGTGTTTAGCTAAATACTTTAAATCTTGCCAAAACCAGTAGTATTTGTTATAAAGCATGACATTCAATCTCTACCAGCAATATTACAGCAATACCTTGAAGAGGTAACATTACATTCTAACATCAATTCTGTTCTATTTTTTCTAATTATCTGCTTTTGATGTCAGTCATCAACTTTTTTCAGACAATTATGAAAATTCCCTTTTGTCATCAATTTTAATTCTGCAGTCTCCATTATTTTAAACTCTCAATCCTTTAATAATCATAAGGCACTGAAGAAAATCTTTTAGTTCTTCTTCCTCATTAAAATATTGGCCTTCCATTTCTAAAAGACAGCTCTTTCTTCTGCACGTGTACAATCTCAGGTAAACCATTTTGTGTGTCTAAAGGCACATTTTGTACACCTAAATGAACTAGTTGTTACTTAACTGTGAATTATCTCTGTGTGTTTACTAAACTTGCAATTCCTGGATCTCCAGACACGATGTGTGTTTGTTTCCTCTACTGTCATATGAAAGAAAACACCTAGCTGCTGCACATTTCCACAGGTTGGAATGCGTGTGCAGAGAGCTGGGATTTTGGAGAATCTTCTTGGTTCAGAATCTCATCCCTGATGGTACAGAGCACTGTAATACGTAGACATTGTACTAACTTGATTTGGGATCCATTGAAGATTTATTGTTTCTCCTCAATAAAATTACAAAGCTGTCCTAGAGCTTGGCTTGTTTGGCCGGAAACATCATTTTCACAGCTAGATTACTGATAGCAGTAAGCAAAACTAGAGACCCGTTTCTTCCTAATGCTCTTGAACACAGTTTCTCCTCAATCAGATGTTTAGATCCCGTTTTATCCCCTTTACATTTTATTTTCCTTTTTCATAGTTCAGTCACTCTTACAGGAGCTCACAAAAAGCTGTCCTAGTAAAAGTAATTCCCATTTAGCAGGCTCCTCAGTTGCCTTGCAGTTCTTCTGGTAAACCCAGTCTTATCCAGCTTAAATTTGCCAAGAGATTTACCCCATTTGATTTATTTAATGGATCATTTATTTCAGGTCCTGAGTTTGCCTGAGAGTAAATCTACTCCCCTTGTTTTCTCATATTTCTTTCAAAAGCTGCTTTATAAAAAGCTACCTTTTTTTCCCCTTGGCAGGCTCACGAAGCAGTGATTAAAGGACATTATCCTGCTCCTGAGGAAACCCTCCAGGTCCTTGCAGCTTTGCGCCTTCAGTACCTTCAGGGAGATTACAGTGTGCACACCACCATACCAGAATTGGAGGAAGTCTATCCCTTGCAAAAGCTGAAGTCTAGGATTACACAGTCTACAAAAACATTTACTGTGTCAGAGAAGGCCGAGAAGAAACGAGCCAGCTTTCTTGAAGGAACACTGCGGAGGAGTTTCCGCAGTGGCTCTGTCAGCAAACAGAAGGTTGAGGAGGATCAGATGTTAGACATGTGGGTCAAAGAGGAAATCTCAGCTTCCAGGACTAGTATTATTGACAAATGGAAAAAACTCCAGAGGATGAATCAGGAGCAGGCCATGGCAAAGTACATGGCTTTGATTAAGGAATGGCCTGGCTATGGTTCAACACTCTTTGACGTAGAGGTAAGACCGTATGAACATTCAAACTACTTACACTGTATAGGTGATGATTTCACCCCAGAGCAGTGAAACCATAAATACATTATCACAATGCTCAGACAGCTGATGTAATAAACTTTGAGCTATTAAAAGCCTACTCCCATTAGCAAGCACTGTAGCTATTTAAATCCACCAGTTAACCATAAAATAGAGGGACAGAATGCTGTCCTGACGGGTTGCAAACAAGTATACGAAGTGTAAAAGGCTACATTCAAAAAGGGACAAGCAATATGCACTTTTTAACAAATGGTTACAGACAACACCAACAGTAAGTGTTGTGTGACTCCTGCTGTTTCCCTTGCTGTTAATTTACATTTTTTTCTCTAGTGTAAAGAAGGGGGATTCCCACAGGAGTTGTGGCTTGGAGTCAGCGCTGATGCAGTTTCTGTCTACAAGCGTGGGGAAGGAAGGCCTCTGGAGGTGTTTCAGTATGAACATATCTTGTCATTTGGTGCTCCGCTTGCCAACACCTACAAGATTGTGGTGGATGAAAGAGAACTGCTTTTTGAAACTAGTGAGGTAAGAGCCAAGGTAGTTTTGTTATTGTGGCCTTCCTGTTCTGATAGCCAGGCCACTTAGTAATTCAAGTAATGGCTGCAAATGTCAGAGATTTGTTCAAGATACTTGTAAAGCTAAAGGGAAGACAGAATGCCATGGGTAGAAGTGCTGAGTTATTTTTATTTGTTTAACTGCAGAAGGGTTTCGTTGAAAGCTTGACAGTTTTATATTGTTAGTGTCCAAAGAAATTCATTCACATACTGTTACCTTACTAAGAACTGTGCTCTTCATGCTCTTGGCAGGTGGTTGACATTGCAAAGCTGATGAAAGCTTACATCAGTATGATCGTGAAAAAACGCTACAGCACCTCTCGATCTGTGAGTAGTCATGGAAGTCAGGGCAGCTCCAGGTGAAAACAAAACCAGTTCTACTGCACCCTAAATGGAATCTATCGCTCCTTGGCCTCAGAACAACCTGGGGACATTGATCACCTTTGTTGACAAGCTAACCAAGAACCAGAGTTTCAATGAAGAATATCTTCAAACAATGTTTTAGAGAGACCACAGGGGGGGCAGGGGAAAATCAGCTGAAATAGTCACATACTAGAACTGATGGCTCATTCAAAACTTTCCAAAGCATTATTACCTTCAGTTGATATAACAAATGCCTTAAGACTCGATCCACTGCAATACAAGCAGTAATAAGTGCCTTACAATATTAAGCCTAACTTGTATTGTCCTAAAATTGCTGATAAAAGTCAAGAGGATTTCCTTTGTCCTTTCAGAACACTGAAAACAAAGTTATATTCATCCATTCTGCACTAATCTACTGGCCTGTATACAGGTGGGAAGGGGGAGGGAAGGAAGAGCAAGGTATATTTTTTTGGAGCGCTGCTGGCAGCCTTCCTGATGGACACCAACACTTTGTTTCCCCTTGCTTCCATGGATGTGCACATTGTGCATGCATATTTGAGCTGTCAGTAAAACTTGACAAATTTTATTCTGTATTTCACGAGTCTTTTGAAGCAAAGGGAATAAGTATGTGCAATGGTGTAAACAGTCTTTCTGTACATTTTAATAGTTCAGAGTTATAGTTGTTACAGTTGTATGGTTACTTTATAAGCAGTTTTATTAACAAGTAAATTCCAAAATTTTTCATACATTGATTTTACTATTGCAAATATGTATTACTGTATACGTAGCAGAAGTCTGCATTCTGTGTCTGCTGTATGATAAAGAGAGATGTAGCTGAGAATATTTATAGACTACCCTAATATGGAAATACAGTTATCAGTTCAATTCTCCATAATGTCAGCTTAAGTTTTTAATATTAATTTTTTCTTTGAAAGACATCACTGTTTTATACTTCTGGCTGGACTCTTCAACCCAGACTGACTGCCAAAGGCCAGAGCCCTTCAGAGATGACTAGAGAACACAACATTATGCAATGCAACTGCTTTAATTACAGTTCTCTATTTTACCTGGTTGCCTGATGAAGGTTCTTGACAGTACCCTGTAAATAAATTGGGGAATATCAGCTAATAATAATTTGATTTTGGACTTTTATTTTTGTACAGAAATACTGTAATATAAGGCAAAACTTTGTTCAAAGGTATCTTTTTGTCCACAGCAAAAAAAAAAAAGAAAAAAAGAAACCTGAAAAACCTTACTGTTGTTAAAAACCTCAGCCTTTAAGGAATCATGCCTACTTACTGGGAAAAAAAGTCCAGCAATAAAGAAAATATATGTAATGTGCTCTGTTTCTATTTCATACTGAGTCAAACTTGCAACAAAACTCTAATTTCATCTGTCTTCTCAGGAGTCAAGCCTACAGCACGGGCTACATAGACGTGTGTGTGTGTGTGTGCTTTTGCTTGGAAAGGTGCATGTGCTGCGTGTTGTCCTGGGGCAGGTGCCCCTGTCCATGCAGTGTGTCTCTATATGACACAGAGGGAAGGACTGCTGAGCAATGCCATGCCACAGGGAATGTGCAAGTAAAGCTTTTGCTATTTAGCCCTGGTGAAAGATGGCTTGTTTTTATTAGCCAGCCACATCATGGCAGTGCAGCATGCACTGCCCCCATAGTGTACATAGCCTTTGTAAACTACAAGGCTTGCTCTGAGAAATCCTCCACCCTCCTCCTACTGCCAGATAACTTTCAGTCACTCCATCTGTGACACCACCCCTCAGTCCCTAAAGGCTGGCTAAATCACACTACTAATTTCATATCCCCACTCTCCCAGAAAAGGTGAACTTAATTAAGGAAGACAAGAATGAAAGAAACTATAACTTCAGTATGCATAGTTACACACAGAGTATTTGAGACTGACTTTTTTTTTTTTTTATTTTTCCCATATGCAAGTTGTTTAGAAAGAATTTAGCTGCTCCTAGCAGGGCATCCTTGGAATGAAACAATTTATACATTTCAGCCAGCACAGCAAAGAAGTTCAATTTTGCCTATGTGTAAGCATGCTCAGAGAAGTCCCTGCACATCATCATAATCAGTAACTGGTAAGAAACCCCTCGTGACAGTCTTGTACAGGGTCACTGTCTTGAGAAGCAGACACCACTACCTGATTCATTTGTGTGCTGACTGACTTCTGGATGCTCTCAACCATTAGGAGGGATGTTTGATCTTGGTCAGTACACAGAAGTGCCTGTCACTACATCACTGTAATTAAGAGCTTCTCTTTGTTCTTGCCAAGTCTATCAAACTGCCATGCAAATCTTAGTCCAATTACCGCTACTCAGGCAAAGAAAAAAAAAAGATAACTGTTGATACTCAACAGAAAGAACCCACAGATTACCAAAATAAATACAACATAATAGACACACCTGGGTTTGGAAGTGAGAATGCCTGTCCCTGCACTTGGAGCTGGCCCCAGTTGTGTACTGTCACTCATTCCCCTCTGGAAGATCTGCCACCCCCAGGTGGTTGCACCAACTCTGTCAAAAACCCTCCAGGGAGCACACACTGGGTTCCTGCACCCTTGGACTGCACCTGCTGGAATACAGCCACACCGAGGAGAGCCCAGGAGCTAGCCAGGCACCCTGCAAGAGCACAAGGCTGGGCAGAAACCGTGCAGTCAGGCCTGGGAACAGTGTCAGCTTCAATGGAAATAAAATTGTATAGCTTCATCTTAGTATGCCCTTAAATCATAAAATTGCAGAATGGTTTGGGTTGGAAGGAGTCTTAAAGATCATTTCGTTCCAACCCCCTTGCTGTGGGCAGGGACACCTTCCACTAGACCAGGTTGCTCAGAGCTCTATCCAGTCTGGCCTTGAACACTTCCAGATATGGGGCATCCACAGCTTCTCTGGGCAGCCTGTTCCAGTGCCTCACCACCCCCACAGTAAATTCCTAATATCTAATCTAAGCCTGCCCTCTCTCAGTTTGAAGCAATTCCCCCTTGTTCTATCATTACATGGCCTTATAAAAACTCCTGCTCCAGCTCTCTTGTAGTCCCCTTTAGGTACTGGAAGGCTGCCCTAAAGCCTCCCTGGAGCCTTTACCAGGTGGAACAACCACAACTCTCCCAGCCTGTCTTCATAAAAGAGGTGCTCCATCCCTCTAATCATCTTTGTGGCCCTCCTCTGGACTTAGCTGGCCATGTCTTAATTCCTCCTACATCTTCAGGCTTCTGTCTAGCACTTTCCCTGTGCCTCATAATACAATACATCCATTTGTCAGGGTGCCAGAATTCTTAATAAACTTAATTACAGAAGCTATGCAGAGGAAATTGCTTCACCCCAGAAGTGTTGCATCAGAAAGCTGGGTTTCAAGCCCCACATTTCTGAGGCATTACACGTACTCACAGGTCTGCACCAGCACAAATGCCCAACACAGGCATGCTATGGCACTGCCAGTCATGCTGGCTCAGGTCCATTTTACAGAAACATGGCCAGAACAGTGTCAGCTTTTTCAATGCTGACAGACTATTTCTCAGAACACATGCACTCCACATCATTTACGGCTCTGTGAAGTAATAACAAAAGGGTACCAACCACATATGACAGCACTGTCCTGAATAAAACTAATTCTTTGTGGAGTCCAGTCCTGGAAAGTCACTGCATTTCACTCCACAACCTGCCATAACATCACAACAGACACGAGGCCTTTGGTGCAATACAAGAACTCCCCGTGCCACAGCAGCCCTGAGAAGCCAGCAGAAGAGGGCAGCAGCGATCCAAGGAAGTGAACTATACAGCGAGTGGTTCCACCTGTAGTATGAATTTACCTGGTCTTTATCAAGAGGTTGGGGTAGGAGAAGGAACAGGGAGGAATCTTCTCATTATTCTTGCTCTCCACCTGTGATAAAAAACTGTCTCAGGTAGCTCAAAGAATCACCAGCTAAAAAGTACCAGCAAAAGCAGGTTTAATATTAAAGTATGACAAAATTTGTTTAAAGGTTTGCCCTACTGTCGCGGGTTGGGTTTGTAACGGGGCAGAAACACCAATTTAGTGTAGTGGTTTGGTCTAAAATACTCATTACTGTTTATCTTCTGTGAGATAAGAATTAGGAGAAATGCAAAGCAGGCACCAACTTGAATGAATATAAAGAAGTTTATTAACAGACCTAAAAGAAGAAAAGAAAAATTATACCACCTTTAGAACTCTCCTCCTCCCCCCACCTTCCTCCCTTCTCCCACTGACAATATAAAGACAACCCTTAAGATGTTCAGTCTGTTTACCACTTTCATAATAACCTTGTTCAGTCCATTAGAAAGAGAAGTCTCTTTTTGCTCATGCTATGAAAACAGTATCACACCGAGACAGCCGCCCACTTCCAAATATTGTTCAGTCCATTTAGGAAGAGGAGTCTCTCTGCTTGCGATGTGAGTCCCTTCCCCCGACTTGCAGCTTTTCCCGCAACTGCTTTCGAGGGTCCACTCTTGAAAGTTTTCTGGGGTACAATTTTAAGGTTGAGCTGTTCAGAAACAAAAAAAACAGAGGCCCTTCTCCTTCCCTGGGAGCAAAGGGTCATCTTCATCTTTAAGACTATCACTGGAAGCATCTCTAGGAATTGAGGTATTTCTCCTTTCCTCTTTGGAGCAAAAGTCCTCATCTGGTTCATCTGGTTCATCTCTCTCTGTCCAAACTTCTCATGAAATTACAGCTGCGTCAGCATCTGCCTATCTCAGCGCAGGTGCTTCTGCTTATGAGTTGAACACTCCACCCCCCATATCTTCATGAAATTACAACAGGATACTCTGATATATCATAGCTTCACAACAGAATTTCAGCTTTAAGCATCTCCTCTCTCTCTTCCCTCAGGTTTTCAGCTCTTCACAGCAATAAAAGGGTTAATCTCACCTCGGCCTTGCAGCTGGAATGTGGCTTATCGCTGTTGGTCACCTGACCTCTGCCGGACAGAGGTGCCGCTTTGCTGAATCTCGGCCGCAGTGGAGGGGGGGGTTCCGAGCCGCTCCGGCTGCCCACGGCAAGGCAGTGGGGGGGGGTTCCATGGCTGGGACAGGCCCATGGCTCCAGGCTGGCCGTGGCCCGGCCCGGCCTGGCCCAAGCAGGGCCTGGCTGGGCCCACTGGCCCCTGCACGGGGCCTGCAGCCACCTGTGCCAGCGCCGGAAACGAGAGAGAGCCTGGGGGGGGAGTTTGTCTATTCTTAAGTGTGGATCACAGAGGCGGTCACAACTTTAAGTGGCTTAAAGAATTGTCCATATTCAAACTGGCCAGCTGATAGGTTCTATCAGGTCCCAGAGGAAACTGTAAGCACCCCTTAGCAAGGATATCCCTTCCGGGACTATGCTTGCTAACCTATGACACCTACTAACTATGTGGTTAAAGCACACAGAGAAAAATCGAACTAAAATATTAAATCAATCAATCTAAACCTAAAATCAACCAAAAGTAATCTGTATGGAGGCTGGGGATGGAAAAAGGGTAAAAATGAGAAAGGGTAAGGATAAAAAGGAATGAGAGAGACCTACCCATTGAGTCATAAGGTTCACAGTGGACCCCTTTGCCAAGTTTAGTCTCAGATGTGACCAGTGGTTTTGTCCTAAAGGTTTAAACAGCATTTAAACGTAACAGCACTTAACTGATAACCTAATTTAAACAATTTAACAAAAGATTCTACATTATTTACTACAGGCATGGCAGTAACTCACTTACAGGCCTAACTTACTTACTAATCTAACATATTTAAGAATCCAGGAGACCAACGTAACATTGCGCCCATGTGTCCTTTCCACAGATTACCTTTCACCCTCAAATGAAATTACCACTTTAGTACCCTTGCCAAACCACAGATACATAATCTGCCCTCATCTAGCCTTTGCTGTGGAGACCACTGTTTGTAGCACTCTCCCTGGAAGCAGGTGGGGGTGCACTTCTGGCTACTTAGACAGCAAACATTCTCCATGCTCAACTGCTGTCAGTTTTCCATGTCCCACACTTCTTCCCACTTGGAGAATCTTGATCTCTTGAACTACAGCTTCTAAACCATGCACAATGCCAAACTTCAACTCCTGACAGATAACTCACATAGCTGCATCTAAAAAGTAAGTTCATAAAGTCAATAATCAAATGCATCTAATTCCTTTCCACAATATTTAAGGGCTCATACAGTTTCACAACAGTACTAATGTTTTCACTTAGATCACTGTCCTGGGTTGAGGTGTATTCTATTACCATCCTCATGAGCTGTGGAAATCAGGTGGGGCAGTGTTTCCTTGCCTCCTCCCCCCAGACTATCTTGCTGTTAATGGCCCATCATTGTCCTGCTGCATGACTCAGAGATAACTCCCTCCAGACTATCTTCTGTTAATGAGCCTAATCAACACTTGGCCTCATGACTCATTACCCCATTGTGAGATGCTCCACCCAGAGGGAGGAACCAAGCATCCCATCGTGGATATAATCTGAGACTCTGAACACCAGAGACACTCTTTCCACTGGATTTCCAGAGGACAGGAGCTACATAGACACCACTGGACTTTCTGAGGAAGAGCAGACTCCTTCTACTACAGGATCACCACTTCAGAGGACTGCAGCCACCATTCCACCAGACTGCTACCACTACCCTGCCTAATAGGGACTCAGGTTGTATCTTGACTTTGTCAGTGTTTTCTTTTACTTTCTTTTCCTTTTCTTTAATTTCCATTTAATTGTTATTCTGACTTGGTGACTCCCACTGGTTTGTTTTCAAACTAGCACAATCACTCTTTCTACAAATAAGGCCAAAATGTCCAAACTTGCTGATTAACAGTGATTTTGATTCTTCCTTGCCAATGGCAACTCCTATATGAGCTTACCCGTTTCATAAATTCTAAACAATTGCAAGATTCAAAAAGGTTGCTGGCCTGCTTGGCCTGCTCTCAGGCAAAGTTGACCGAAGAGGGGAACTAAACCTATAAAGTCATTATCGACTCTCCACCACATACAATCAAACAGGTAATGCCACCTAAGAGATTACAGTAATTAGGTCCAAAATTAGATCCTTGAAAATCAATTATTCTTACTGATCTTTTACATGGCATGATTATACTGACAAGAAGATCAGCATAGTTTGGTGTTCAACATAGTTTGGTGTTAAACACCTGTAAATTGTTGCATAAATATTTTATGAGATTGCTGTACAGTGATATTTCTGGGCTAAAAACACTTGTTTTAAGTGGCTTAACTGGCTTTGACCATAGCTGGTGAGCCATACATTTTCTTCTTTAAGCTCCCTTGTCCCAAGTCCTAAACAGTTGTATCGGAAATACTATTCTTTCCAATTACTCATATAAATGTTTATAATTGCTAAAATAAGTGTATATAATTGCTACATTAGCTCAATTCTATAAAACCTGGATTCAACACTGCATTTGAGCATGGAATATTTACTACTGTCCTCACACACTTTTACCAAACAAAAAGGAATATCTGATGTGGGAGATATCAGAGCTTCCTGATCATGATCTCTATTACAGAAAATATAAAATTGAAGCATTATTCTTCCATACATTGCTTCATTGTTGAGTTCTGCTCTTAAAGCTTTGAGTTCATGGGCATTAAGCAGCGTAACCTCTAGCAGTGAGGAAAAAGAATCCCAAATACTGTCATTTCTGAATAAGAAGCAGCATCAACACTCATATGTTTTTGCCACTTGTGTTAAATTTTTCATCTTATACCACCTGGTATGATGCATCTTGTATGAGGTTTGCAATCGCAAGGTTCTGGTAGTGGTGGGGGGAGGAAGGAGAGGAACTACAGGGGTGTCTAATGTGAAAAGCTGCCAGGAGCTTTCCCTGTGTCTGCAGAGCCAATGCCTGCCAGCTCCAAGAAAGATCTGCTGCTGGCCAAAGCCAAGCACATCAGTAATGGTGGTAGCACATCTGGGATAACATATTTAAGAAGGGGAAAAAACCTGCTGTGCAACAGCAGGTGGGAGACAGCAATGAGAACGTGTGGGAGAAACAACACTGCTGGCACCAAGGTCAGTGAAGAAGGAAGAGAGGACGTGCTCCGGTCACTGCAGCAGAGATTCCCCTGCAGCCCGTGGTGCAGCCCATGGTGGGGTAGCTGTCCCTCTGCAGCCCATGGTGCAGCCCATGGTGGGGTAGCTGTCCCTCTGCAGCCCGTGGAGGAGGTCCATGGCAGAGCAGAGATCCACCTGCAGGCAATGGAGGGCCCCATGCTGCAGCAGGAGGATACCCAAATGAAGCTGTGACCTTGTGGGAAACCCAGACTAGCGCAGCTTTAGTGACAGGACTTGTGACCCCACAGGGATCCACACTGGAGCAGTCTGTTTCTGAAGGACTGCAGCACATGGAAGGGACCCTATGCTGGAGCAGGGGAGGAATGTGAGGAGTCCTCCCCCTGAGGAGGAAGGAGCAGCAGAGACAACGTGTGATGACATCACTGCAGCCCCCATTCCCTGTTCCCCTGCACCACTGTGGGGACGAGGGGGATGAGAAGTCAGGACTAAAGTTAAGCCTGGGAAGAAGGGAGGCGTGGGTGGAAGGTGTTTGGAGGGCAGTTTTAAGATTTGGTTTTATTTCTCATGATTTGATTGGTAATTAAACTAATTTCCCAGCATTGAGTCTGTTTTGCCTATGACAGTAACTGGTGAGTGAACTCTCCCTGTCCTTATCTTGACTGCTGAGCCTTTCATTATATTTTTCTCTCCTCTTCCCAGTTAAGGAGGGGAGTTATGGAGTGGCTGTGTGGGCATCTGGCACACAGCCACAGTCAAGCTACCACATAGTTTTAGCTTACAAGGTCAATCAGGTCCCATGTATTCCAACTGCCCAACAGATAAATATTTCGGTGGAACACAAGAGCATTTTGAAATGCACAGACTTGTACATAAAATACTTTAAAGACGCGTCACAGTCCTAATTGTATTTTGCATATCACAGGACAACATTTAATGAGCTCCTGCTCCATAGTTAAATATTATGATATATTACAGTTAAATAAAAGAACAAAGAGCTTGGGATGTAGTTTCAAACATATTCCTCAATAGAGACCTCAGGGATGCTGCAAAGGTTAAGAGAGTGTGCATCAAAGGAGAAAACTGTTTGCCAATTATTAATTGGAAAGTTATTCTACACTTAAATGGTAACTAGAAAAGACATCAGAGTTTAGTGAAAAGACACAGGAGAAATTCCACAAAAGCATGCATGAAGCTTCAGGACAAAATAGGATTAACTAAAAGTGCATGGTATGTATGTCACCTATGACACCAGCCTTTAAAGAGTTTTAAGGGATCTAGGCAACTAAAGACTTCTAATGTTAGCTACTCAATATTATAATAAAGCATATCCTTAGTGGACACCTGAAGAAATATGATCTATTGGGAAGAGGCAGCACAGGTTCTGGTTAATAAAGCTCTGCCCTAGGAAGTCTGCTGAAGTTCTTTGACAGATCTCTGAATGAGGGCAGTCTGGTTTACCTGGATTTCAAAAAGGGTTTTGGCAAAATTCATCACCTAAGGCTTAAAAGAAGCTATGTATCCACATAAGAAGTCCTGATGTGGATAAATAATTGGCTAGAAGATAGGGAACAGACAGTAAGAGCAAACAATCCATCCCAAACAAAGGAAGGAGATCATTCCTGAGGTTCGGGAAAGGCTCTAAGATCTTCAACCTACTGAACAGTGAACTGGAAAAATGATGAAGAGCAAGCTTAGAGTTTAGTGATGACATCAAGTTACTCAGGCAAGTCAGGATAAGGGCAGACTAAAAAAACCTGCATGACTTTATGAAACTGAATAATTGTCCAATGAAATGGCAAATAAATTCCAAGTAGATGAAGTGGGGCAGATGAGGTGAGGGGGGAAGGCCAGTACCAGAATGAGCTGTATGGCAGGCTGCAAAGTGAACATTAGCACTTAGGAAAAAATGGTGATGTTTCAAGAGTTACAGAAAAATAAATGAAAAATAAAAATAAAGGACAGCAGTCCTTAGAAATTATTACAAAAGCAAACTACAGTGCAGTGTTATGAAACAATTCAAATCTATGATATGTTCCTCCTTCAAACGCAGAGATGATGTGACTAGAACCACATACGAAAGTTATTTCTTATTGAGAAATCTTATTTCAGTTATAGAACTGAAAAAATTTCAGGAAAAGGGATGATGGATGTTCAAAGTCATGCCTTATAAAGAATGACTAAGACACAATTCTTCAGCCACAAAGCAGAGACAAGTTAGAAAGTGCCATGGGGATGACTGGACACAGAGTCAATAATCGTGCACTAATTATGGGTCATTACCAGGACAAGGGAAGCAATTTTTCCCCTCCTTCTACCATTTGTGAGACCACATATGGAATACTTTGTCCAGTTTGGGACAACCCAAGACAAGACAGACACTGACATACTGGAAGGAGTCCAGAGGGCCCCTGGAAGGTCAGTGGCACACAGCTGATGACACAGAAGGAAAGGCTGAGTGAGCTGGGTTTGCTCACTCTGGATGACAGAGGCTAACAGGGATCTGTTGCAGAATACCTGATGTGTGGTTACAGAATGGATGGGGACAGAGCCCTCCCTTATGAGGTGCAGAACTAAATTAGAGGAAATGGGTGAAACAAGAAATTTTGAATAAATAATAAGAAAATATTCTTCACAATGAATGTGGCCAAATGTACAAACAGGTTGCTCAGAGTGCATTGCAGAATCTCCAGCCCTCAGAGGTGTTCAGAGCTAATCTGGGCATGACACAGAGCAAAATGTCACAGCCAAGTAACAGGGGTGCTGAGTGTTTATGTGGGGAGAAAGGTCAGACCCAATGTCTTAAAGGTGTTAGTTCCAAACTAACCTAGTGTGTGATCCTGTGGTGAAATGAAGCTAATGGAAAACAAGCTTAAACAGAAAAGAAGAAGGAGGGAAAATCATTCCATTTTGAGCTGGAATCCTCAGCTGAATTCAATAGTTCCTCTATGATGACATCAGCATTTTCAAACATATTTCAGAACCATTAGAATGCTTTGATATTTGTAAGCTCCTTTGAAACAACCACTTACAAAGCCTTCTCCTTGGTTTTCATCCATCATTTACACTGTAGTCCCTGGCACCAGACCCGCAGTCCCTAACCTAATTCTGTGCATTACACCTCACGCATGCAACTGTGCACTGGTTGCTAGTCCTAGTTTTTCCCATCCCAAACTCAAACTGCACACAAACCCTTTAAACTCTGGCAGGCAAAACATCAAAGAACAGGAAGATCAAAGCCAGCCAACCTATTTACTGCTATTTTTTTCTGAAAAAGACATCTGAACCTTCAATGGCTGGGAATGAAGCATCCATTTCTTCTCTCACACTAATGTTTATACCAGAGTGTTTTCAATAAAATCATTCATATAAACCAAGCCCAAGAAAAATCAACAGTGAAAACAGAACTGCCATCCATCAAGCATTCTTTTTTTCCATTAGCTAAATTACAAAACCTATTCTGGAAGAGCTTTTCACTGATTTCTGTTCATATCCTTCAGGATCAGGAAAGCAGAGGCCAGTAATCTAGAATGGATGCAAGTTTAATCAAAATCCAAAAGAGTTTCCTTCCATATCTGTAGTCTACCCTTTCCACTGAAACCTCACCTTATCCTCCCCCCCCATATTCCATCCCCCCCATTTCTGAGGAGAGGGGGAATTTTTGAACTCCAGTGACTGAAGGGAGCGTCACAGAGAGTAAAAATTGGGAGCAGGGAGAATCAATCATACGATCATCCTCAAATGTTTAAAAAAAGACGTGGAATATTGGTAAGGGAGGATTGCCTCAAACCTGCCATGGTTATAATCCTTGGGGCAGTGGGATTATGTTGCCATTATTTTACCACTGGTTAAACCCAGATTTTCACATTTTAACCCCAGAGTGCTTTCTGAGTCTAAGTGCATGAGGAACATCTGAGCCCTTTCCAGGCTTACCTAATAACTGTTTGGAGTAAGCTAGATTTGGAAGCTGGCTAGGACCGCCCACATTACTGAAATAACTGAATGCTAGCAAGGGAAAGCAATTTGCCGCTGGCTAAACTGGGGATGGTTTTTGCAAGTTACAGGCAGCATTCACTAGAGCAGCAGCTTGGCATCCAGCAGTGACCTGAAAAAAGGGTAAGTATAGGAGAAAATCCCTTTTTTGTGCCCAACTCTCTACCTCCCTTTCCTTGCAAGAAGACTGTTTTTACTCCTGTGGACTGTTAAGATTCCCTGCTAAGATTCCCTCTGCTCCCACTCTCAAAACGAGGGAAGCAAACAACTACTACTCAGCCTAGGAAAGCATGAGATGCCCAAGTGACAGCGGTAAGTATGAGTAGCTGCTTGCACACATAGGAGACAGCTGCCTGCTTTCCAGCACAGGGACAACACCCTGTTTTGACAGTGTCTTTTTAGGACAAAGTTTTATTCATCAGCACAAAAGAAGAGAAGCAACAGAAAAAAGTGTTTCTCCCGCCTTGCTGCAACTACTTCCCTTTCTTGTCGATGTGTGTTTTAGATTACTAGAGGAGCCTGTCTCTTTCCTTTTGCCCTCCTTCACAGACAACACTTAATCACATTTTAGCTGGGCTTAATTATTCAGGTAGGTCTGCCTGGCTCCGGGTTCTTAGACATCAGAGCATAGAAGTATAACCAATTAGCATAAAACTCAAATGTCCTTTAGAAAAATGTTAATTGCCTATGTAGAATAACATTCTTTTTGTTTCCTCTCAGGTGCAACTCATACGCTATAGAGAGCATGTGGAATAAGAAAAATAGAGTAACTCCTTTCCAAGGCTATTTGGTGAAAAACACACGGTACACTTGCAATCCAGTACACAGTCAATGTTACAACTTCATGTTGTAATTTAAATTGTCTTCTTTTGCCTCAGAGAAAAAAAAAGACACGTTGACCTTCAAGTGAGTAGGACTCCTTTTCCCATTAAAAAAACATTCTAACAGGGAGTAACTCAAGCTAGAAACAGGTGTCAACTCCCAATCTAAAATTATTCTTCTTGCTCTTGTAGTAAGAATCATTTTATTTTACACAGTTTATCCTGTGAAACACCTTCAACAATTCCAGTTTTTGGCTCTTCTTATTCAGCAACAGATGCTCGAGTGACAATTCTCACCAGGCATGCTCCCCAGAATTCAGCTTCCCAGCAGTCACATCAGCTATTACGCACATCACCAGCTTGCACATAGTGCCATGCTTCCATCCGGAGCCTGGGGCTGGCCAGAAAGGTAGTAGTGCAGGTGACAGGACAGCAGGGTATAGATTTTGAGTATGTTTCTTGGATATTTAAGATGCAGATACAAGCCATCACACTCCCATAGGCTCCTTTGTGGTCTTAGAAGCTCCCAGCATTATGACAATAGCAACTTACTTCCTTTGTGGTTTTTTTTTTTGTTTGTTTTTTTTTGTTTTTTGTTTTTTTTGTTTGTTTTTTTTTTGTTTTGTTTTTGGTTTTTTTTGGTTTTTTTTTTTTTTTAGTATTTTGGGGACTGTTATCATAGAATCATGGAATCACAGAATGCCAAGGGGTTGGAATGGACCTTAAAGATCATCTAGTCTCACCTCCCCTGCCACGGGCAGGGACACCTCCCACTAGACCAAGCTGCTCAAGGCCTTATCCAGCCCGGCCTTGAATGCTGCCAGGGATGGGGCATCCACAACATCCCTGGGCAGCCTGTTCCAGTGTCTCATCACCCTCACAGTAAAGAATTTCTTCTTAATGTCCAACCTAAATTTCCCATCTTTCAATTTGAACCCATTACTCCTTGTCCTATCGCTGTAGCTCCTGACAAAGAGTCCGTCTCCAGCTTCCCTGTAGGCCTCCTTCAGATACAGGAAGGTTGCTATGAGATCTGCACATAATCTCCTCTTCTCCAGGCTGAACAGCCCCAACTTCCTCAGCCTGTCTTCGCAGGGGAGGTCTCCAGCCCTCTTATCCACTGAGTGGCCCTCCTCTGGATGTGCTGCAACTGCTGCTTGGCTGTGGCATACATACAGGAGAAGGAGATGAAGGACAAGTCTCACTGGTAACACTTTGCGGTGGGCTTCACCCTCCCAAATCTAGAAAGCAGCTGGGTAGCCCAGCCTTCCCGCAGCAGGGAAGCGGAACGCTGAACCCAGCCTCTCCTGCGGCCGGGAGAATCCCGCCAGGGGCGGCAGCCTCGGGCCCGCCCGCTCCCAGAGCCTCCCCCCGCCCGCCAACGCGGAGGCGCCGGCACCGCCCCCGCGGCACCTGCGCGGAGGCGGGTGCGGGGTAACGCGGGGCCAGCGCCGCGCTCCGCCCCGGGCCCGCCTCCGCCGCCCCGGCCCGGCCCCAGCCCCAGCCCCAGCCCCGCCAGGCCGAGCCGCAGCCCGGCGGTCGCACCGAGCCATGGCGAGCGCGGCGGTGCCCGCGCAGCCCCGCGAACCGGAGGCCCCGCAGGAGCGGGGCGCGGCGGCGCCCGGGGAGACGGAGCCGACGGAGGTGTCAGGCGGGGCCGGGGCGCCGGCGGTGCTGGGGGAGACGGGGCTGGCCGTGGGCTGCTGCATCGCGGCGGCGCTGAGCTGGGAGCGGCCCCTCCGCAGCCTGGGCGGCTTCGTCTGCGCCAACCTGCTCTTCTGGTGAGCCAGCCGGGCCGGGGTGGGCGCCGGGGCCGGGGCTGCCCCCCGGGATGGGAAAGCGCCCGCCCGGCCCGCGCCGCCCCGCCTGACACGGGCGTCTCCCCCGCCCCGCGCTCCTCTCGGCCCCCGGGAGGGGCGTTCGCCCCCCTGCCCTCCTCTCCCGAGCGCCCTTCGTGGGAAGCTGGCCCGCGCTCCCAGTCCTCCATGCGAAGGAAGGTCCTGCTTTTCGCTTCACCTGCGCCACGGCATTCCCTGCCCCCAGCCGCCGCTCCGGGTCTGGCCGTGGCCCTCGCGCTGAGTGCATCTCCTTGGTCGGGTTCCTTCACCCTCGGTGTCTGCCCCAGCCCCGCACACACGCGCGTTCTGCCCCCATTTCCCACAGCATGATGTGTGATGATGATGAGGAGGAGGAGGATAGGATTCTTCTCAGATAGAAGCTGAGCAGGGCGGATGCAGGACGCCTCGCCGAGAACTCGCATTTGTCACAGCCGACATGAGCTGCGGGCCCGCATTTTTGTGCAGAGTTTTGAAACCCACTGAAATCAGGCCCCGAACCCACCGGTAGTGCTGTGCTGATGTCCCGGTCCAGTACTTTAGAGTTCACTTTGGGTATATGCACTTTTCCAAATTGGTGGCCTACTTAGTGGAGTCTTTGTGGAGACAGCTGGAATGTTACTGCAGTGCACCAGTTCTCTTTTTGGGCTAAGCTTTTTGTAGTCGGAGACAGTTTTGTCGAATAAACCCCAGAGATTGGCATAGGGCTGTGTTCATTGTTGTGTTTGTCATGTCTCTCCTGTTAATTTCTATAGGAAAAAACTTGCCTTTCTATATGAAACTTCTTCAGGGCTTTCCCCCGATCTTAGGTTTTGTCAATGCCTATGTTTTTTGCTTTCTGATCTAAAACGTTTCTGTATGCCTGCTTGATCATGTAGAGTGATTTAGAAATTAGTGCTCTGTCTAATAATATTGTGGAGGCTCTTAAACCCTAACAGTGTGATGTTTAAACATGAGATCCAAGTCATAAAAAGAAAACTTTCTGAAGCTTTGTGCTGCACAAGAAAATCTCTGCAAATATTTTCAAAAACATTTTATCTTCTTTGATCCCAGGACCAGAATGTGC
This sequence comes from Aphelocoma coerulescens, assembly GCF_041296385.1. Classification (NCBI taxonomy): domain Eukaryota; kingdom Metazoa; phylum Chordata; class Aves; order Passeriformes; family Corvidae; genus Aphelocoma; species Aphelocoma coerulescens. Next base: position 89,563,200 of record NC_091015.1, read on the forward strand.
GTGATGTCTAATTTAGTTTGACTTTTATTATCCATCTTGCTCTTAGGTATCTGTGATAAATCCTTTCATTGAGAAAGTTACATGGTTTTGCTCTCATTTTCTGCATACTTCAGAAGTCACCTGTTCTTTCAGCCATTTCAAAGAGTCATAGTGCTTTATGTTTCTTTTCAAGGTGGCCCTGATAAAATTTTCGGGGACAACATCTAGCAGAATAAATTTCCATGTCTCAAGAAATAGTAGCTGCTGAGCAACCTGATGGCTATTATTTTGCCAAATTTGATCAAAAGCAAGCTATAAAATGCCTGCATTATTCAATGCCTGTAGGAAGTCTCCTTTGGTAGTCTTTACTGGCAACTTTTTATGTGACCAGTATTTGAAGTTATTTTATCAAAATTCATTGTTCACTCTACCTTGTTACTTTCAAGATTAGTCAGAATAGCAAAAGTCAGGGCATGGATTGCTCACTTTGGGGGTATTGTACCTCAGAAGGAAGCTCACTATCCTAGTGCCAGGGAGTTTTGAGAGGTGTAGATGAACTAGGAAATGTGTAGAAGCAGGAATGATGACCAGTAAACTTCTGTGGTTTGAGAACATTGGGAAAGATGTCATTAGCAAACGCATGAAATCTGACACTTTGAAAATTAAACAGTCTTTTAAATCTAAGGTCACATTTCCCTGCTTTGGTGTTGGCATAGTGAGTGTTTGCAGCACAGTGTGTTTGCTGCTTCTCCAGCTTGAGATCCAGCTGGTCAGCCTGGTTAGTGATGACTCAGACAGTCGCTGCTGCTTCAGGACTGGGAACAAGTGTCCACCCCTGCTGCCTGTGAAGTCTCTCCTAGCAGGGCTTTGTGCCAGCTGGAGCCTGTAGGTAGAAAGAACATTTCTTAGTTGCCGTTTCATGTGTCTCCTCTTTCTTTGTCGTGTGCCTGCAAGTATCCCTTCCCCCCAGGGGGATGCCCAGTGCGTATGGCCTCTAATCAGGATTTCTTGGAGTTGAGAAGTCTGTATTGCTGGATGGGAGACTTCTCCCACTATAGCAGCAACAACCGTGGTGGAAGAGGGAGAAAGGGGAGGTGAGGTTTAATTTTACAGTTTTCTGAATTTTGGGAAAGTAACACCAGTTCTTCCTCCCAACCATTTAATTCTCTTGGGACTGTTTTCCTCACAGTTAGTTTAGTTCTTATATGTACACCCATCAAAATACTTCATGTGTAAACTGTTGCAGTTGGAGCTGCTGAGAGTGAACTGTTTCTCTGGTGTCACCGTTTTTTTGGATTTTTAAAAATATATTCCATTGTAGTCTCTTTTGTGGGAAAAATCTCTCAACTGTTGTACTGTGTATAAATGCATTTTTGATGGTTACTACTAAAATACTGTTCTTGTAGGTACAAGAAATTTAGTAACTTAATTTCATTCTGATTTCCTTTATTTTTTTACTAATCTGAACAAATTATTGTAAACTCTTTAACAAGAGAGTAGTAAAAGTAGACACAAATCTGGCTACTGGAAAAGCATTTTTCAGTTAACCACCTCCATTATTTATTCACCGTGAACAACTTGAAGCCTCTTGCCCCAAATGAACCCGACTGAAAATCTTGAAAATGAGCAAGGGTTAAATATATATATTATTTTGCACCTAACCATCTGAAATATGATATAGATTCTTGTGCTGTACATAGTTTGCAGACTGAAGTCAAAATAACACAGGAAAACAAGGTTGGGTTTTTTCCCCTATTTTATACCCATTGTACTGAAAAAGTGAGTGATTGGCACAAGAACAGAGAAACTCTGTGCTGGTGCCAAAAGTTCACTCCAGGTGTTCTAAGTGTTAGGCTGTTGACTGATAACTTTCAGTCTTGGGTTTAATCTTAGCCAAATATTAACATTCAGTCCTAAATTTTTAAGCTAGCATTCTATCCTAATTATTATTCTCTGTGTGTATGGAATAGAGGGGATAGTGGCAGCTTTTTGTTCTCCCAATCAGTAATTTTAAATATTTCTATAAGGTCAGGAGGACAAGGTTTTTTTCAGTAATTCTGTGCTGTTCCATATATTTTGTAGTTTGCAGATATTTATTTCAAATAAGTGTTTTCTATCTGCAGATAAATGTTTCAAACCTAAGTACATTGATGTCTGCAAGGTCAACCCTATATGCACCAGTTGCCCAGTTTCCTGATTTCTCTAGGATTTCTCAGGAAGGGAGGTGGCAGAAAGACTAAGATGTAATAGATCTTTTTTCTTTTCCTGTCTCCTTATGAAATGAATTTATTGCATTACTCTCTTTGCTATTCTCTTCACCAGCCCAAATCCCCATTGTTCTTTGAGGATTTTAATATGCCTTCTGAGGCACCAATTTGCATGTTTCTGCAGGTCTCTTTTTAACAATGTTACATGATGTTATTGTACTGGCTCAACAAAGTAACTGCTAACTGTGTAAAATACAAGTATCATTCTTGATTTAGACAGGTGTGCAGGCCTAATTTACCATTAAAAATAGTCTTTTGTCACCATCCATACCCTTTTGTTTGTTTGGTTGGTCTCAGTCCTAGTGAATATTTCCATTGTATGAGAGAAACGAGAGAAAACAATATTGCTTATATCTGAATTGGCTATGTGCATTGCATCAGGTAAAGATTGTGTTTTTTCCAGACAGAAAATCTAATTGCTATTTAAATGTTAAAAACTCATTCAGAGTTTAGAGGCTTGGTGTGTTTTGTTTTTAAGTGTCCAATTTGTTTTAGGAGTTGTTACTGAAGTGTTTGTTTTGTTTTAAAGTATCCAGTTCACTTTAAGATTTGTTCTTAAAGTGTTTCTTACTTGAAATCTCTGCTTGGCAATGATAAAATTTACCACGAAGAGATCTCAAAGTACTTTTCATTCATTAATTTATTCTTTCAGTATAAGAAAACAGCACTAAGCTAAGCATTTCTTTCGTGTATTTGCACACAGCTTGTAAATGCTGCCACTACTGTACCTCGATGGACAGCTTGCCTATAAAGCAAGATTTCTGCACATTTAGAGAGCAGTGTGCAGTTATAGTGTATGCTTGCATTTTTATTCTTTGTTACAAGAAAGAAACTGACCTTTAAAACATGCAGCAGCCCTTTTTTATATGTGCACTGTACATTTTTGTCCGCTGTTGGCTCTGGCTGTGGCTACCACTGGAAGTGTAGTCTAGGGGAGCTACTCAGGACATTCTTGGTGACAAAATATAAAATAAAGTGAGAAGTGGAATAAAAGAAATCTTTGAAATCAAAACAGAAAGAAAAATACGTGAAAATTAAGTGAGGTGGAGCAAGGTAGGGTATTGACATTCTCAGGCCAGTTTGTAGTATGCTGGTCCTCAGATCACTTAATTAAATTTGTAATATTTTCAAAGTCAGGAGAACACACATGGATTTTTCCTTATAGCACCTGGATGCTAAATATGGTTTTGAATGTGGGAAATTCCAGTCTGACTGTCTTTGTTACAGGAAATCGTAGAGTTACATTCTTAATTGTTTTGAGATTACTTTCCCGAAATCCAAACTATCAGGATAGCACACAAGTGAATACTCTTGCCTCAGATTCTAATAAGAGTTTATGTCTGTGATCCCTTAAGTAGGAGTAGTAGAGCAGGTTAGATATTGACATTATTCTATTTTTAATGATAATACATTCATTATCAGGAAAGAGAAGAAAAATTTCTGGCATAGGCAGTTTTGAAATTCACTGTGCATTCATGTGAATGGCTTTCTCATATGGTTGCTAGTTTGTTTCTTCTAGTGGATAGTCCTAACTTATTTCATTTGCTGCCTTTTGCTAAATCTTTGTAACTTATTGGTATTGAGATTTATTTTATTACACCTATAGTACAGTAAATTGCTGATATTTCTTCAAGCTTAAAAAAAGTTTATGGTTTGTTGTTTTTGCTTCCTAAAAGGTGATACTCCAGAATACTCTTCCTCAAGTAAAGCTAAAATTCCAACGTCAGCACAAGTTGTGTTATAATTTTAGGGTCTACTTGTTTTCACTCAGGCAGTTTTAGGCTTATGTTCACTTTTCCAATACAAATTCTGAAAACTTTGGAAGGCTTTAGTGGTAGAAAAGTGGGACAGAAAGTTAAATTCATTTGATTTAGTTAGTAAAAATAATTAAAAGCCATTAACAGCTTTTTAGTGACAGTTTGCATACTTTTGGCTGAGAGATTAGTTTACAGGAATGAAAATTGACATTGTTTAAGAGCCAGATGGTGTTACATAAAAACCTGGACAGATGACAGCATTTTTCAACCAATAAGATGAAATCAGGGTAGGTCAGAAAAGAAATCAAGTGGGGTAGTTGAGGAAAAGCTAGCATTACTGAACAGTTTAGGACCAAATCTGGGATGAGGATTTTATGGAAGATGGAAATCCAAAACAAAGGAGAATAGAGGAATTGCAGCATGGGTTGTGTTTATTCTGTCTTGCTGAAACTTACGTACGCTGTGTCTAAAGCAGTTGTCTCAAGAGAGAAATTATAATTTCTTTGTGTATTGCCTCAAAATAATGAGACCATTCAAATAGTAAGTAGAATTCTGAGAACAATGGACGTTTTAGGGGATATGCTATGCTCCATGGTAGATGTTACAGGACTAATGAGAGCATTAAAGAAAAGGAGATTTAGGGCAGCACGGTAGAGGTGCTACTGCTCAAACTGCTGCTACTGTATGAGAAAATGGGATTAAGATTTCTTCTGTACTTTGCCAGAGTACAGGTTAATTAAGGTCATCTGGGCATTTGTCTGCGAAAACAAAGGAAGCAACAAGGTTATTTGATGTTAAGTGTTTAAATCAAAATAATGTTAACTTCCATGGAAATATCATCCCTGGTTTTCATGATGAAAGCAGTAGAATTTGGTGTCATGGTAGACTCAGAAGGTATGTCATTTAGGTTATTTAAACTTTCTCCTTCTCAATTGTTTTTATATGCCTATGTGAATGCAACAGGTTGCAGTAAATCTGATCCAAAAGCCACAAATATTGAAACATGATAACTGCTGCATTCCTCAAGAGGTTTCCTTGCAAACAGTGTGAGATAATTTTGCAATGTGACATTATTAACTTAATCCTCTTTCCCAAACCACCAGTATACTTCCAAATGTACCAGTTCATAAGCACATTTATCTTTGGTGATTAAATGCAAAGCATTGAAACGATTCTTCTAATGTTTTTTTCTTAGAGACTTATACTAGTTTTTGTTTTATTTAGACTTATTTTAAAGTTTAAGAGCTGGTTTCTTGGGGTAGAGAAAATACACAATTTGAATTCCTATCCTGTGTGTTAAGTTAGCATTGTCAGTCGTCCTTGCTTTTGCCCAGAAACCTGTGCGCAGACCTTCCAGAGAACTACCCCTTCTACTGATGGCTGTCAGAGTAACAGTAGTTTAGATTTCTGGGTGTCTGTTTCTTAGGACAAGAGATTTATTTATTATTCAAAAATCTTTTTTTTCTAGTAAATTCTAGAAGGTTTTCTAAAGAAAAACTGATTTGATCTGTGCTTTCTGGCTGAACAAATACGATTCTAATCTTTTCAATGAAACCTGACAAATAAGCTCTTTGAATAAAAGGTTGATGGCTGAGTTTTCTTTGTCTTCACAATGAAAGAATTTTTAAAAAATGATGCTAGTTTTAGCATAATAAGCATGCCTTTTCTGCTTGAGGGTTTTGTGTTTTTTTAATTATTTGTTTATTTTTATGTACCCAGTGATAGAATTTTCGTATTTCTGGGTGGTATCCAATGGAACACTTTTTCCTACTTGGCACATAGGTTGCAAATCAACTGCTTTTCAGTGCTTCATTTTACTCTGAAATATCTCAGATACCTGTTTTTGGATGGAACTCTTATTTAGAGAAAAACTTGAAGTGAAAGACAGTGCTTCTTTCTAATTTAAGTTTTTACGGAAGCTTACATTTTTCTCCACTAAATTAGATGTCATCTAAAACATTTTTAATGTACATATTTTTAAGAAGCATTCTATTACAGCCTTTCACAGGTTTTCAGCTAAACAGATAAACAGCTTTCTAAGTTAAAGCTGCCAGGCAACCCAGAGTGGTGGTGTGCATATTATAAAATTTAATTAGCATAAGATATAGAGTAAATGCTTTTGAAATTATTTTATTCAACAAATTATACTTTTTGGAGGGGTAAGGAGGTTTTTTAGACAGAATTTAGGTCTTCATTCCTTCTAAAATTTTTGACAGCACATATACAGATGTGGTTTTGTACATGTAATTCCTTCTCTTCAACACAGAATCTGCTGTACCACAGTTTTTGTGTATTTTTCAGACATGCAGGTTCACAGTTAAATACCATATAATAATATTGTACCAAACTCTATTCTGTAAATAGATTCTACCAAAAAAGTGTGCATAACTTACTCCACCTTAAGGGAAAATCTACACTTCTTGTGTAGGTATGGGGAAGGGATTTTTGCACTGTGATTCTTGAACAGGTATCTAAATACTTTGGCTCAGACCAGGTGTCTTGGTTTTGGCTGGGATGGAATTAATTTTCTCCCTGGTACAGTGGTGCAGTGCTGTGTTTTAGATTCAGTATGAGAACAATGTTGATAACACACAGATGCTTTATTTATTGCTGAGCAGTGTTTACCTAAGTCAAGGACTTCCCAGTTTCCCGTGCTCTGCCAGTGAGCAGGTGCATAAGCAGCCAGGAGGGAGCACAGCAAGGACAGCTGACCTGAACTGGCCAGAGGGATATTCCATACCACAGTGTGTCATGCCCAATACACAACCTGGGAGGAGTTGGCCATCACTGATCAGGTCAGGCTGAGCATTGGTCAGTGGCTGATGAGCAGTTGTATTGTGCATCACTGGATTTTATTCCTCTCTCTTCTTGTTGTATCACATTTCATTTATTATTATTCTTACTCTTACAAACTTTATTTCAATTATTAAATTGTTCGTAAGCCACGGCTTTTACTTCTTTCTATTCTCCATCCCATCTCACCAGGGCAGGAGAAAAGTGAGCAACCTTAATTGCCAGCTAGTGTTACACCACAACACTTAGATGTACTAAAGGAACAATAAGAAAAATACTGGATTATTGAGTTCTGGACTTCCAGGGTTTTGAATACTCGAGGCTTGGATTTCCATATTTGTAGGTACTGCATTTTGATATTTAGAGAGGCTTAGTATGAAAATCATTTATATAGAAGAGCAATTCACATAGAAGTTGTAAATTTAATAGATGTAAAAAGCAGGATTCGCAAACCTGGTTTGGGATGGCTTTTCAGTCAGGAGAGTTGAAGTGTTAAATAAAATAGAGTTGAATAGATATTTTTTCTTCTTGATTCACAGGAGGGCAAACAAAACAATTGACCCAGTGATCAGTAAGGGCACAAGCTTTCTGATACTACCTTTACCATGTATTTCAAAAATGTTGTTCAGGCAGTGCATTTCATGCTGCAATTACAAGAAAACAAGCCCTCTTCCTCTTCCCCAGACCTCTTGCTTGAGACAGTCATCAGAATTTACTGCAACCAGACAGGTGTTGATTGCTCCAGCAGTAAGTGTGGAAGAATGGTCTACATTCGGCTCCAAGCAGGAAACAGTTACCACCAGGAAACAGTTATTACCACATCTTTTCCTTACCCAAATGCCTTCACTGTAGATGTTTGTCTGAGAGAGTGTTGGGTGGTCCCATGTAAGAGCAAAGTACTTTTGAAAGTAGCAGTTTGATGTTCTCAAAATGCACTAGAAATACTTTCTCTCTACAGGGGAGAGCCATTCTCTATGTGGTTTATGTCACAGGCCATGCTTGCTTACCTGTGTCTGATTGGAAGAAGATCAGTGCTATGGAAAACTCTGGCTGAAAGGTGTCAGTCGATTTTCACCTTAGCTTTTTATGAGGAAACAGTTATACACCAACCTGTGCTCTTCAGAACTCCACAGAATTATTCTGAAGAGTTTGGGCTCTGGTTTTAAGATGTAAATAGGAGTTTGTGGAACACAGAACTGAAGTTCACAAACTACTCATGCAGCCAATAAATGTGTCATAAAAGCTGATGGTGAAGCAAAGCTCCATGCTCGTATCTGTGTTATCAACAGTTTTCATTTATGTGATTATCTCTGGAATTAATCTAAGGATAGATGATTATTAAAAATGTACCTGCTAAGGCTTTTCAGAAATAACTAGCACTGGCTGCTGATAGTCTAAATAATTTAATTTTGATTAAATGATTTTAATGTTTTGTGTTTACAAAGTGCAACTCATTAATAGTTCTAGAATGTGTTGTAAAAAAACCCAAAATCTTAACAGCTGAAATTAAATAATCAAATTGATTTATTTAGCATTTAAAACAATTTGGTAGGCCTGTGCCTTCCCTTTATCTCATGATACAATTAAAAAGAGCTTTTGTCATGCCCTATAAGTTTTTATTATGTTTACTGACTGCAATATTGTATAATAATTGTTAGCCTTTAAAATTTCTTAGCTGGCTCGTGCCACTTGAGTAACTTTGTACAATCTGGCTTGTGCAGTTAGATGTCCCAGGTGCTCTGCACTGTGAGATAGCTGCCTTTTGATACAACATATTGACAGTATTGACATATGACCATCCCATACTATAAGGAGCTGGAGAAAAGACAAGAAGGAGAAGGTACCTTAGGCTTCTTTTTTATCTTTAGTTTCACCATCATGCAGTTGAAGAATTTCCACTTTCAGTTGTGGAAGTTGTCAAGTTTTGATTCTTAATTGTGCAGTTTAGAATAATTTCAGTACAGCTGCAGTATAACCAGGCCTAGAAACAGAAACTGTTGTGCCTGTAAGTTCTAAGGTCAGCCTCTTACTGAAAAATATTTGCCAACCACTTCTAATATACTAAAATAGTCACAGAATGATGATACCATTCAGGTTGGTAGGGGCTTCATGAGGTCTCTAGTATGACTTGCAGCTCAAAATAAGGTCAGTACTTAATTCAGGTCAGATTGCTGAGAGTTTTGTCTTCACAGCTCTCAAGGTTGGAAATTCCACAACCTCTGTGGACAACCACTACTTCATTATCCATTGATACCGCTCCTGTTTCATTTCACAAAAATGGTTTCTCAATCTTCCTCAGTGGAGTTGAGTAGCAGGCTTGGTTCCATCACATGTACATTCTTCCTACATAGAAGAATGTATGTTGGAAGGACAGCAGGAGGTCAGCTAGTCTGACTTGCTCAAATGAGCTCCAGCTGGAACACATTGCTCGGGTTCTTACACAATTAACCTTTTCAAAGGCCTACTCCATAGTGGTCTGCCACCTGCTTAGCACCTCCAGTAGCTCTTTCAGTTGAGTGCTCTGGACCAGAGGACATCCTTCACAGTGAGGCCACTGTTGCCATCAGTGCAGGGGACAGGCATTTCTTGCAGCCTCAAAGGCAGGTGGCTGTATCCCACTCCTGGGGCTGTGTCTGAGTGAGGGCCGTTCCTGTGTGGGGAGTGCCTGTTTCAGCCAGTGACAGGGACTGAGTCCTGGGCACCTCATGACTGGTTTTTCTTTTTGGGAGTCCTGCACTGCCTACAGGAGAATTTCTTGTCCCCTTGTTTTGCAAGCTGTCCTGTTAACTGCTGAAGTAGTTATCTGGAATGCATCTATATGTTGTTTTAACGTTTACTTTCTTAAACTGCCCCCGACCTCCCCAAATAAAAAATTCCCCAAATACTGAAAAATTCCAGGGGGAACACATCTTGGTTATGTCTATAGTAATGGTTTTTATTTCCACACTACTTGTAGAGGAAATTAAACAATTTAAACTTCAGTCTGTTCTGTTTATTGCTTAAAAAAAAGAGAGCTTGTTGAGTAAGCTTCTCTTAATAGCATTATTCTACAAAACAGAAGGAGTGCAGTATATAAAGATGTCATTCTGGAGCCTTTCATTTTTGTCAGATGAGTGTGTTAGAAATGCTTAAGACTAAAATCTTCTTTTCTTAAAAAAAAGAAGGGGGAAAAATGCCCTAACTTTTATTAATAAGCAAAAGTACCACAGAAACTGTTAGTCTGGTTGCTATGCATCATGTTGATAATTCCTAGAAGAATTTTGAATCCTGACAGTGGTAGCGTAATGAGTAGTTTTCAGATCCCAGCATGTTGAAATAACCTTTTGATAAGCTTATGATAGATATATGCCAAAAAAGTACAAGGGGACCTTATCAGCTTTTCACCAGGAAGGGCTTCAAGGACACAGATCTCTGACATATGGCTCGCAAACAGTTTTTCTAATCTATATTGCTCTGGCACCTGAGGGCTGCCACAAGCTGGCTGTGAGTGAATTCACAAGGGATGGTCTTTCATGCAAACATCACAGTCTAGGTAAAGAGCTAATAATGTTAAGACACTGGAAGTTCAGTCAGAACAATTCAAAGCTCTCCAAATAAGTGAGGAGTCCTTGTTTGGTGACTACATTAGCTGCTTCAACTAGATTACAGTTTTTTCCTCAAACACTGGAGCAGAGAGACTGCAGGGTCGAGAAGGTGGAATGACATGACTTGGAAGCACCTTTCAGAGAGGATGCTGCCTTGTTAATCCTTGCTTGCTAATCCTGGTCCGCTTTAGTGCAATTGTTTTTAACAGCAGGTGACAGCTGTGATTGCAGTGAAACTAGCAGTATGGTTTAGTTGTGAGCATAAAGTAGGTCAAACATGTTCTGTGCATTTTTTGAAAGATGCACTAAGCCATCTCAGTAAGAATCTGATCTTACCTTGAAAATCTAGTAGGGTATCTATGTGTGTACACATGTGCATGCACTCGTGTATTAATTTTGGTATTGCTGTATGTATTTGAGACCATCAAAGAGTGGCCAGTGCTAATGGCTAAGTCAGGGCATTCTGTGTGATTCTATAAACATTCATGCAAAAGTGCCATGAAGACCCTATAGAACAAACATGGTGTTAAGCCTAAACAATTTAAAGGTCTTTATTTGTTATAAACTTCTGCTGCCTAGAAGTTGAATGAAAAATTCTTCACTTGATTTTTCTATACAGCATCACATCTCTCCCCCCAGCCCATTATCAATAAGTTAAGTAAGTAGGCTAAACAAAGTCTTCTGTGCAGTTGAACTTAACCCTTAAACACAATCAAAGATTTTTAATGCTGAATAATACTACCAAGAGCAATAGTAGGACAACATGATGCAAAGCTGTTATGAGTTTTGATTTATTGAATTATGATTGGGCCGTTTTGAGAGAGGTTGCCTTGTAATAATTTTTCTCTACACTTCTCTGTTGGTTTTTTTGAGCTGGCTGAATTATATGAAGGTGCTGATTTTATACATTTATTTTGTAGAATAGTCTTATAATTCAAATTCTCTACAGACATAAAATCCCTTTATATTTGGATAAAACCTTCAGAGTGAGCTTATGTGTTTGTATTGGAATTCATATCCTGGTCTTCTCAGGGTGATTGGGTATTATGAATTTGTGTTAAATGTGAAAATTAGTGGCATGGACATTTTCTTTAATGCAGTCTTTCTTTTTGAGGTTTTCAAGAAATACTGGAGCAGTTTGCTGCAACAGGAGTGTGTCCTGAGCTTGTTAGAAATATTGTGAAGTCAATTTTCTTTCCAAAAAAATCCAAGTGTGCTCAAAGGATGCCTCTTGGCTTCCTGTAGTGGCCATGTTTGCTACTCTTTTTCACTCCCCTTCCCCGTCTTTCTTGTAGAAAAGCTCTGCAGCAGCAACTCATTGGGTGGCCAGTTGCCCTGTTTTCAAATCTGAGAGGTTTCTTGGAAACATCCCAGCTTTGTATGATTTTGTTTCTGTTGGTATTCTCGTTTGATCCAGTGCCTTGGACAGTGGCTTCTTCCTGGTTTTGGCTAACCTCAAGTTTTTTAAGTTAATTGCTTTTACTTTGAAAAAGGTATTAATTTTTTCACTATTTCTGTTCAGATCTCTGACTTAAAGTGCTTGAAACCAGCTATTAAAATACCTAACCATTTTTTATTTATTTAATTGAATTTTAATTCTTTTTACTTCACACCCTTTTTTTGTGTTAGGATATTTGACAGTAAAACAGATAGAAGAGCTAATCTCCAAATACAGCTGGATAACAAAGTCAGCAGTGCATGAGATTGTAATTCATACTTTCTGCGTCTAGGTCTCTTTGACTTGACTAGACATGTTCTAAAAAATTATGTAATTAAAAACAAAATTCATGAAAGCTTGTTATGAAGACAAGTTTTAGTATTATGCTGTGATATAAATTTATCTCATCTTTGTGTTTGAAAGAATAAAAGTTTGTATAAAAGTCTTGCTTAAACATAGGTTCTGTAGGAAACACAAGAAAAATTTTAACCTTTTTTTGTGCATTGTGCCAAGAAAATTATTTTAATGAAACCACAGTTAATTTAAAAGTAGTATTTTCTATGCAATAATTAAAATATTTTATTTTCTTTAGTTTCTCTGTGTGTAAATAAAAGTATGGACAAAAATCTACTACAAACCCAGTGTTTAATCTGTGTGTCTTTAAATGTCATGCTTGGAGCTCTCAATATTTGCTTCCCATGGAAAGGTTGTGGGGAGGCACTGAATTCAATTAAAGCAATCTGAGTCTATTTCTTCCTATTTATTTTCAGTATTAGTAGCAGCTGTCAGTTGTTGCATGCTTCCAATGAGTTGAAAAGTATTCAACATTTATTTGTTCTTAACATTCTAGGTTTGTTGCATTGACCCCTTGGAGAGTGTATCATCTGACTTCCCTTATAGTACTTGGAGTGTTAATTCTTCAGATAATGAAGGATTTGGTATTCTCAAAGATAAAAGGTAAGTGTACTGATAGAGTTGTGTGCTTAAACACCTGCAATTTGGAGCATGCTAATTCATTACTAAAGCCAGGTCAATATTATGATTATTGTAAAAGTATCAGCTAATTTTAGAGAGTGATAGTAGATCTGTGATGGTCTATTGCCATTTTCAATGAAGCTTTGCTATATTTTATAGGAAGGGCATTAGGAGATTTGTTTTAGCATTTAGATGAGTGTAATTGTTATGAGTGGACAGTCATTCTTGTTTCTTAACTTCTAGGTCTGAAAATGCATTCTTTTCTAAAATACAAAATTTTCCTAAACATTCATACTTCTTCCAACATTAATCATGTAATTGTTGGAAATTTTGGGACAGCCAATATAAGTCGTTGAAATTTGTAAAAAGATAAATTACCTATCTTAGCACAGTTCAAATAAGTAAGCAGTATTTTCTTTTTACTTTGTGTACCATTGAGTTTGTATAAAGTCTTATACACCATTGAGTGTGTATAAAGTCTTATACAACCAATTTTGGAAGAGATTTTGAGTTTGTTGGCTGGTCCCGTGTTTTGGGGTTTTTTTTTCAATTCCTGTCCTGTACTTCATTACCATCTTGAAAATTCTTTGACAAAATATTCATCATAAGTTTTTAATTTTCGTTGCCATGAAGATTTCTTTTTCAAGATTCTTATTTTGCCTTTTGTTTGTTGTTAAATCCCATGCAAAGTGTTTGAAAAACCATCTGAACATAGTACGAAAACAGGAAATAGGTGTCAGAAAAGGATGGTATTCCTCTTTGATGTACTAACACATCATTTCTGACTGCCAAAGCCCATTGTTCCCTGCTGAGTTACAGCAGGTATTTGCTACCTTTTCTGAAGTGTGATCTCCTGTCATTTCCTTTTCTGGGAGTCTTGGTTACCATTCTGTTTCCTCCTTGAGTATTACAAGCCCAGAGGCCAACTTATAACTCTAAGCAGAATTTGATTTTTTAAGCTCTGTGCTGTATAAATCGCCACAAACATTGAATACCTTGCAAGCTGGAAGGCAATGATTTAGGTAAATTCAGTCATACCTGCAATTAATATTTTTGTAGTGACCAAATCCAAGATGTACCACTCCTGTGTTTGTGTGATTATTTAACCATTCATTTTAGACATGAGGCTAGGAAGACCTCTGTTTCCCAGCTTAGAGAATAATTATTTATGGTAGTAAACTCATTTATTTTACTATTGCTGTTGATGCCATTGTAGACAGAGTTCAAGAAAAATCAGGCTCTTGAAGTAATACTGTAGAAGTCTTGTGGTAATGAATTGAAATCAATGAAGTGCCACTCCAAAAAGCAGTAAAATTCTTCCCAGTATAACATATCTGTGTAGCTGCTTCACACTTCCAGCCAACCACTAGATGGCAAGACTATTACAGATTCATGAGGAATGTAGTGGTTGTCAGTGTATAGATGTAAAGGGTGTGTTGATGTAAAAGTTATGTTGATTATTGTCTTCATGACATCCTTCCATGTGGAAATGTAGCCATAGAAGATCCTTACTTGTTCCATTTATGAATTTAACTAGACGTTAAGTTTACAGAAAGCAATTCAAGAACAGTTACTGTAAGATAATATAACTTTCCTGTTTAACTGATACAAGGAGTTCCTTGTTCATTTTGTCCCAATTCTGAACATATTCTATAAATAAGAAAAGAAAAATTCTTTCTGGTTTGGTGCATTATGTTTCATCTTAAATTCCTACAATTGCAGGTGCGCAGCTTTGGAGGACCATCACTGGCAAGTAGGTATATTATTTTTAATGCATGGTTAATTATTACTTTATTTTTTATGGTTGGCCTGTATGTTTTTTTTTAAAGTCTGTTTTCCATCTAATAAATTGCTGAACTATTTTGATCTTAGGATATTTTCTAAGTTTATTACTGCTTGTTCATAATTTTTAATGAATTCTGTTTTCTTCTGATTTGAGTTATATTAAAGTATATAGTAATATATCAGACTACTTCTAGAAATGCTTTTTCTTACACTGGGATTATCATGCTTTGTGTTTTCTGGGAATTAGTGTTTTCTTTGAAAAGCGGAATAATACTGTGTTGTTCAAGGAGGTAACTTTTAGAACTTCATTATACCAGTGCTGCCTAGAAGGAGGTAAGCTTGATGGGGTTTCCCTTTAAGTCAACACAAGTAATTGATCATTACAATTGCAAATAAATATTAAGTAATATCCATATGAATAGAGATTAATAATTCTGAAGTCTGTTGACTTGCCATTAACCTGTTTTAGGCAAATGTTTATGTCATGTTAGTATAGAGTATATAATTTATATAATTAGTTGGCAGTTGTCCTGGTTGCAGCCAGGACAGGGTTATTTTCTGCAGTAGCCAGAAGGGGCATGGCCAGGACCCAGAGGTTCTTCTCTACCCCCTCACCTCATCTTGCAAGGGTGGGGGAAGGAGTCCCCTGCGGGTCGCATACTGTGGCACTGGGGTTGGGTGTAGTCGGGGTTTACGCATGCGGAGCTCTCCCATGTGAATC
This sequence comes from Aphelocoma coerulescens, assembly GCF_041296385.1. Lineage (NCBI taxonomy): Eukaryota > Metazoa > Chordata > Aves > Passeriformes > Corvidae > Aphelocoma > Aphelocoma coerulescens. The sequence continues at coordinate 89,578,499 of NC_091015.1, forward strand.
GTTCACCTCCCATCTACACTATGATATGTTGCTGTTACTGTTTGTTGCTCTTTCTCTTTGCTGTTTCCCATAAATTGTTCTTATTTCAACCCATGATCTTTACTTTCTGTGTCTCCAATTCTCCTGTCCAGCCCTCCACAGGGAAAGGGGTGATGGAGGAGTGAGTGAGCAGCACATGGTTTGGAGTGTTTCACTGGGAACGCTGAATTGGGGAACACCATTCCTTAACCACAACAGCAGTGTAATCAGTGTCTAAATGATTTGCAGACAATCCATTTTCAGAATAAAAGGTTGCATATTTAAAGCATTATTCTTCTAAACAGACCACCAGGATTTATTATATATCTGACATAATTTGAAAAGATATCCATTAGTACACTATTGTATTATAGCCTGACACTGAAGAAACAGTAATGCAGAGTTGAAAAAGGGGAGATGCAGGGTTTTGTTCTCTGTCTAGAGACAGACACCAGTGTCATGGCAATTACAGAAAGCAGTTCATATGTACAGCTCCTGTTCAGTTTCATACCTCTAAACTTCCACAGTCTCTTCAGACTTTCCTATAAATGTGAAATGGAGCTATATGGAATTAATGACAACTTAGTTCATGAACTAAGCAGAGTAAAATGCTGCTTTTACCATAGCCAGATTTACTTTGTGTGTCTGTGTAGAGCGGCAGTGCTTCAAAAATTTTAATTGAGAAGCCATTGCTGTGGCACAGTAGATTAGTGTGATTTATGTTTCATTTCTTCCTCCTATTCTTTGTGAGTGAAATTTACATAAAATTTACTGTCTTTTGGGGTTTTGAATCTGACTTCACTTTGTCTGTTTACATTCGAGAAGAGGAAGGCAACAAAAACCAAATTGCTTGTGAAGTGAAAGGAAACACAGGTTTCTCAAATGCCTTTTGTTTCCATGAAAAATAATTCTACAGTCTGATACAATTTTTTCCTCTTACTCCCCTGTTCATCAGGTCCCCAAACCAGAATAGTCGATTTTAATGAATAGACTATAAATAGTACTTTAAATATCTTGAATTCAAGTTTTCAGGTGTTCAGAATCCCAGACTTGATTTGCTGTTCTGTGGGGAGACAATGCAGAGTGGAGAAGAGAATTTGATGAGCTCACCACAGCTCATGCCCCTGGGTAATATAATACAAGCATTGTATGTGTCCATCTAGCCCAGTATCTGCTGTCTGAAGGGATCCAGCCAGGAGAAGCATGACCTTGGGTAGTGCATTAAAGCAGGACAAGCTTGCACAGTACTTCTGGTGTACTTTCCCTGCAGCTTCCAGTTAAACCTTCTCCCCACCCCAAGCTGTTCTAGGTGGACCTTCCGTGAGTTTGTCTCGTTGCTTTTGTTCTTACAGACCTGCTGTTGGCAGCATCCTGTAGCACAGAGATCCACAGCTGAACCACGTGCTTTGTGAACAGTCTTCTGTTTGTTTACTGCTATATAATAGTTTCGTAAGCTCTTCCTAGATTTTTTTCTTGTTGGAAGAAATACCAAGCAATCACTCTCTATTAGAATTCTCCAGCAAGCTGTGACTTTATAAACTTCTGTCCTGTTCAGTTCATGAGTGCTTAATTGTTCCTAAAATAGAGGTTCTCTGACTTTTGATATCTTCGTTGTGCTTTTCTGCATTTTTCTTCCATTTCTGTTCTCCTTTTTGTTGGGGGGAAAGAATTACAAATAACATTCAGCATTCAGAGAGATCCTTGGAATATACATTGGCCCTCTCTTCTTTTCATGATAAATGCCAACACGTGATTGGGTATTTTTTAAACCTCTACCGAGCTCTGAGATGATGTTTTCATGGATATTAATTACTTCAAAGTAATGTCCTGAGTAGTAAAGATCAGCTTAAAGCTCATGTGACTTTGTTTTTGGAGATTTTTCTCTTTGAATTTCTCCACTTTCATCTGCCTCTTTGCAAGAAATCACATGATACTTGATTAAAGTTCTGCTGTTCCTTGCAACCGGTCTCTACCAGAATAATCCCTTTCATGTCCCATGGCTTCTCAGGCTTCATAAAAGCATTTGCTGAGAGACCTTGGTGAAAGCCTTCTAAGAAATCCAGGTGAACTTTTATGGACATCAGTGTTCATCTACAAGCAGGTTCACTTTTTGAAGGGACAGAAGGTTTGTGATATGATGTCCTTTGCAGCTTACATTAGGACAGGCATGCATGTCCTTTGTTAGTTTTCCTGACAGTTTGCACAGAGCAGAGATGAGTGTTTAGTGGTTTGCAGTTCTCTGGCTCTTGTGTATCCTCCCTAAAAATAGATACTGCTTTGGACACTTCACAGTCCTCTGCTTTAAGGCAGCTTCAAAGGACACTATTTAACATAAATTTCAACTGTAGCACCCAGCCTTTCATTTATAGCTTTTATAAGTTCACATAAAGACTTTGCATTTGTTTGCACTGTGGGTGGATGTTTGGGTTTTTCTTTTTCTGAATGCTGCTATAAATGTGCCTGTTGATTGTGTTGAATTTGAAAGAACTGCTGTAAGATGTTGAGGTTGGGTGCATGGTTCCTTTCCATTTTACTCAAAATTGGATATGAAAAATTGTTTTCAAGTTATTATATAAGCAAGGGGTGCCTAGTATATCCCCATATCCAGCAGAGAATCACCTGCTCTTAAGTAACATGCAGAGAAAAACTTTAGTAGATTTGTGATACTTTCAGTGAGAGACAACACCTATTCTAATAAATGTCTATTCTAGTAAATTAAATGTGCACATGATTTTTCTTTGGCATCATGGCCCTACAGCCCTGCATCCATAGTAGGTAACTGCCTTAAGGTCCATGCAGAATGGCTGTGGGCAGGCAGGAAAGGAGTTCTTCTCTGTGCCAGCTTTGAAACTACTTTGGCTTGTTTTGGCAAGTGCTAGTGGGCATGTGCCAAAAATGTGCTAAGAGCTGTTTTAATGGTTTAACTGCAGAACTGACCGATTCTAGTGCCTGGACAGAATTGCCACACACAGTGTGGTTTATTTAAGCAGATGTAGATAGAATGCAACAAAAATTATCTGAACAGACTCATTTCCTGCCCTACCTTTTTGTTAATGTGATTCTGGTTTTGAAAATTATTATTGGTCAGTCACTATCACAGTAGGATGTTTCATAAATGGTGGCACTGATTTTTCATGAGTTTTTTTCGTGAAATGGTAAATTTTTGGTAGTTGGAGGGTGAATGATTATGGCTGTTCTGAAACTTGCATTTTTTCAGCATTCATGTGCATTGTGTATTTCTTCTGCTGCATGTACATTCTAAGTATCAGAGACTGAAATACTTCAGTGAAGATTCTGTTAATTTGTGGCACTTGGTTTTGGTCCTCCTTCATCTTTGTTGAGCACTGCTGCCAAGTCAAAGCAAGCATACCCTCCCTTCTTTTTCATTACCATAACTCAAATGCAGAATGCTTGTTGTCTCACATGTAAAATGTGTCTATGTAAGAAGACCTGTGACTGTATTTGTAATGGAGTCATTTAGTACTATTTTAAGTTTAAAATTTTCAAACTGAAGCAAGATAAGCTGAACCTTCCTCAGGGAAGCACTGAAGCACTTTTTTTTTTTTTTTCCTGAATCTGGTTCTGTTTCTGAGAAACTGCTGTACTGGTATTTTTCCTTCTTAAAAAATGGGTGGCAGCTATTAAAGGAGCACTGGAAAAGGTCACTTGCTGAATTACTCTTCCTCATTATAAAGCTGTTTTATTTCTTCCTATCCTACGGAGATGTCTTTGAAACCAGACGCTTCTCTAGTCAGTAGATGTATTAGAATATGCACAGGAATTGTGGCACACCTTCATTGCTTGAGTGTTCAAACTTAAGAAGGTCCAATTAATATAAAAGCAAAATTTTTCTTGTATAGTAAGCCTAAAAATAAACTGGTTTCAGCCTGAGAAGGGACTAAGCAACAGTGCTTTAAAATGGCCATCAGAGAGTGGCTGAAGAGAATAAGCCAGAAAGAAAGGAGTTAATGCTGTGAAGACCAGCAGCTCTGCATAGCTCATTTTCAGTCCCCTGTTGTGTTTCATCATTTTCTCAAATCAAAGCTCCTGGCTTCTGGGAAGAGCCTTGCCTGACCACTCCTGGTGTTAAGCTCCCTACTGCACTAATGGCTGCATCAGCCACACAGACTGCAGTAGGTGTGTAGTACTTACAGTATTATTATACATTGAATGTTTTGGATACAGTTCTTTAGGTTATGAAAATAAATCCTGAAAGGGTTCTCCAGGCCTAGTAGTTTGAAAGAAAGAGGTTATTTATTCCCAAAGGTAGACTGGCCTCTGCTGCCAAGATGAGGAAAAAATAAGGAAGTGCAGCACCATGAGCAGCATGTCTCATCCACTGCTGCTCATATGATCTGATCAATGAAAATTTAGACTTCTGTAAGGAGGAACAGTAACATTACAAGAGAAAAAGGACACTTTTTGGTCAAGCTCTTAACTGGCAGCTGCCTTTATTGAAGCACTTTAGGACTTGATGCTGAAAATCATGGGTTAATATTGAAGCACTCTTGAAGCTCAGTAGTTAGCCAACCAGGATGTTTCTGAAATAACAGCCTTCACTGATAGAAGATTACAAACAGACACACAGAGGTTATTTTCCAAGCCCAGGGCATTCCTGTTCCTCACTACCTTCCTCCTCCAGTCCCTTCTTTGTAGATTCCTTTTATGAGAGTTAGCTGTGGTGATACTTGTGGGCTCCCAGAGCCATCAAAGTTGCTGCCCCCTTCCAGGTGAGCGTTACTGTTTGGTAGGTAACAACATCCATTACTGGGTCAGCTGTTGTGACAGATCAGCTTCAAATTCAGGTCATAGCTTCTCCAGACCTGAATTCATCTTTTGAGCTACACTGATTTCACATTTGCATCAGCCCAGCTCATAGACATTTGTATGCATTACAATGGTCAGTGTGTTCTGAAGAACAATATCTGTGCTAGCACCATTCAGAGCTTGACATTCTTCATGTAATGTGTAGCTATTGGGCTTTTTTCCAAGAAGAAAAAAAAATAATCTTTTGAATCTAATCATAACTCCATAATGCACTTGTGCAAAATTATTCCTAATATGTCACTGAGAGCAATGAAAAAACTCTTCTTGTTGTCCCTAAATATAAATGAGACAGTTGCCCCTTTCATCTAATTACCATGCTTTGTTATGTCAGAGGATTAACACACCTCTGATTTGCATATATTTTGCCTGCCGGGTTTGCTTAAGACAATCTGCCAGTCACGTGCCTAAATATTTCTGATGTAGTCTGCTTAGTCTTATGATCAATGGAGAAAGATTTGAAATACTTCATGAGATATATATCCTGATCTATCTCTTCCCAGACAAATGTCTGTAGGCTGGTCAGGTATAGTGTGCCTTAATGGTGACTGTTTGGTTCCCTTGAATATATACAGGAAGCCTAGGGTGGTGAGACAAGAGAGAGCATTTACAACCCTTGTGTCATTGTTCCCTGTCCATCTGAAGGCCTGTCTGTTTTAGAGATGCTATTGACTGCTGCTTGTGGCTACAATAACAAGCTGACTCTTGCCACAACATGCAGGAATACCAATCCATAGCAGTAACAACAGGGCACAGGGACTAGATTTACATACCTCTTAGTGTATGTGAAGTTTCTCTGAAATGAGTCTCAGGGCACAGTATGATTGTGTATTCCGATCACTCTTGAGACACCAAGGATATGCTGCTTCACTGTATCTCAAAATAAAAGTTCTGTCCTTCAGGGTGTTGCAAAGAGATTTCAGATGAGTGGATTAGGAAATAAGAGGTATTTTCCATTAGGAATTCCAACAAGATTAAGGCTGTAGCAGAAGTGTTCCTGTTTTACACTTGTTAATTCATTTCCTTGATGTTAGAGATAGGAACCAAGGTAATGTCAGCCAAGGCCAGTCAGTCATGTGGGCCAGTCAGTACCAAAACACGGTACCATCAATTCCAGTTCCTGTTGCGCAGTCTCTTTGTCTTGTTTTGGTCATCCCGACGAGATCCATTCCTCACACGGCCCTACACAACTGCATCAAATCTGGTAACAGACTGAAGGAAATAAAATACTTCCTGTGCACCTACGGCAAGGCAGAGGGCAGGATATAGTCTAACAGATAAACAGATACAAATATGCTCCTGAGAGCAAATATTTGCTTCTTCAGTTATTTCAATGTAACCTGAAGGCATCTAGTGTACTCAAAGGCTTCCAGCCTTGGTATTTCGTAGTGGTTGCTGTTCTGTTCATTTTGGCCCATATATTGATGTGAGTTTGTGTTGGAAGATATATAAGGCTGAATAACATACCTCAAACAATTCTGCTCTAAAATATGTTTCCCCCAAATGTTTTTAATATATAAAAGTGGTTGCAGTCCTTCAGGAAAAGGCTGCATATTTGTGGAAACCAAATGGAAATTGAGTTTTATTTGCAGCTTAAGCCTGTACTTTTTCTGTAGCCACTGTACTGTTCAAATACCAGATTGTAATTGTCCCTTGTTTTATATAATGTGTTGCCACAACTCAAATAGGCAGCAGTATGCATGATGGGGTTTTTTCTAAAGGTGCTTTTTATGTAAATGATCAAACCTTCTGCAGATTGCAGAAAGAACTGTCTATGTTGCTTCTCTAGATGCTTCAATTTTTCTTTTTTTTTTAATATTGCGCGACCTTATTCCTGCTTTCTGGCTAGTTATTTCCCAATTGTTAGCTACTGTCTCAAGTAATGTATTCTGCTGGGCTTGGTTTTTTTTATATTGATAAATTATAAAGTCAGCATTCTGGTAAAGTTTTTTGTATTCATTTTCTCCCAGGAGCAAAAACCAGTACTTGAGTAGAAATGGTGTAACTTTGCCAAAAGCGTCACACTTAGTCTGAAAACTATTTAGTACATTTTCCTATACAATTACAGGAAAAGGTTAGTGGTTGGTAGGTTCTTTTTTCTTTAAGAGGAGGGAAAATGATGAGATGGCACAGCCTTTGTAGGTGTCATATATCTCACTGGTAAAAATAGTTGGCTTGTTTGGTTTGTTATTTTTCTTATATTTGCCAGAAATAATATGTAGTGCATATAATCAAATTCATCTCACATGGAGTAGTTTGTAAACTTTTGAAGTCAGGCCTACTGTCTGTGGTTCTCTGGTAATTTGGTTATAGTTCAGTTCTGCCTAAGCCATCACAAGGCATTTTCCTCTCTTCCTTGTCCCCAGAAGCTCAAGTCACCGTTCATTGTGGAGGGTGCACAGAAGAGATGAGGAGAAAATGTTGGAATCGTCCCATTTCTTTAGTTACCAAACAAATATTGCAGTCCTCTTTCTGTAAGCCTTGTCTTCTGTCCCTATTAGTTAAATATAAAGGTTAAACATTATCTTGTGTGCAAGAAGAGCAACTTCTGAAGAAGTAAGGGCAGAAACAAAGGACCAGCAGAATTGTGCTGGGGCTGCTTTAACTGTTTTTATACAAGGATATATTCTAACCCGGTTACGTTTTCAGAAACTGTCATCATTCGTGTGTGAGTACCTGTATTGCTCTGAGTATGATGCTCTCTCAAACTGAACAATGAACACTTATCAGTATCACGTAAAAGACATGACTTGTGCTGTATATGCTTGTAAATGAATCTCAGGCATAGGGGTTTTTTTCTAAGTCTTTTAAATAACTCAAGTAGAAACATTCTCCTTTTCCACTGCCCTGCTTGTTTAATAAGTTGTTTCCCATGTTGCATTTATGCACTTGGCTTTTCAAATATAGTATGTTCCTGATGAGTTTGGGCAGTTGATTTTGTGCCATTTCCCAGGCTGAGCTCCACTTTGAACCCTGATTCTGTCCTTTGCAGTGTCTGCCACTCCTCCTGGGGTATTGCAGCTCACTCATCTGAAGGATTAAGGCAAATATTGAATGAAAATGCTAAGGATATATCAGTCTCCTGTAACAAGGCACTTCTAATACCCTGCCCTTGCCCTTTGGTATAGCTTTTCAATTAAATGTGAAGTTATGGGGATTACTGCATATATGTGGTATTTTTGCAGTTTGCTTTTAAGTGTCAAATAGCAGAATTTCAAAAGCATTGTAGCAGTTAAGATACACGCTTTCATCTTTTCTTCAGGACAGGCTGTGTACTTTTTAAAAAGAAATATGCCTTCTTTTTAAGTTTTTTGGATACTGAATAATCCTCCTCGACTGCTTTAACAGCTTCTTAGCTGTGTTAGTAACTTGCTCAGTATCTTTCCAATATCCAAGTGGGAGCAGTTGATCTGAAATTGCTTGGATAGCACTATTTTTTCTAGTTTTACTTAATAAACTGTGACTCCTAGACAAATGTATTACTCTACTTATTTGTCCCACAATCCTGTCCTTTCCTCTACCCTCCTGGCTAGTTGTTATCAAAATTATTCGGAATTAATTTAAACTTTTAGTTCTACTTAGAGAGCTCTGAAAGCATTCCATATTGTTTATTTTGAGGTTGCAGTACTGAGATACTAAGGAATCATTCAGAAGGCTGCTGATGTGTACCTCTGGAAAATTTTTTTCTTCTGTTCTGGTAACAGAAATATTCTTATACAAATATTTAATTAAAATTTTAAGATGCAAAAGAACACCTTGCATAGTCTGATTTGACAGTTGTTTTTTGGTGTTTCTAATCTCACAGATGATTTCAGTAATAATTTCTAAGCATATTTTTGAAAGTTTTTGTGTGTGTGCGTGTGTGTTATGTTTGTATCTGCTCAGGGTTAAACAAATTTTATTCCTCTGTTAAGCCAGAAGGAGTAATTTTGTGAAAGAACTCAAGGCAATTTCATGTGGAGGCTTCAAAAGATCCTTAACCTAGCATTGTGGTTGGACTTGATGATCTTAAAAGCCTTTTCCAACCTAAATGATTCTGTGATTTTACCAGTTTGCCTCCATGCTGGGAAAAAAGTTCATCTGGGTACTGTGAGATGTGTATTTTTACTATACTTAAATAAATGAAGAGTGAAATACTTCTTTTAAATTTTTTAATACTTTGTTCAAGTGAAGTCACTGCATCCATGATTAAATATGTGAAGTAAATACCTGACATAAATGCAGTCTGTGCAAACTGCAGGGTGTGCTGCATCCTGTGCATAAGTGGCTCAGTAATTAATTTCCTTTGTTACACATTGGTAAAAATTAAATGCTACACTCAGTTGGAAAATGTGGTGATAGTCTGTGGTGATGGGAGGGTGGAAATACAACCTTTGTTTGTCTTTTTTTTTTTTAAACATAAGGCATTTTTTCTTCAGCAGTCTTCAACATAAAGTGAAGCCAGCTGTATTCCATGTTTAATATTTTGAAGTATGGAGCTGCAGTCACCATTCAGTTATTTGTGAGAGTTTTGCTTCTGGATCTACTTTGTCTAAAATGCAGTTCTGTTAAAGGTGTCTGTGAGCACAGGCAGGTGGATTTGCCCGTTGTGAACAACCCAAGAGCTCCTAATTCTGAGCTGACCCAGTTCTGGCATGCTCACTGGCATGTCACGTGCCACCCGTAATGTCATCACTGACGAAAAAATGCAACCTCCCAATGCTGCCTGCCATCATCTCAGCTGTCTCACGTCCTTTTTCTGTCACTATCTTTATTGTTATGGTAGAATTTTTATTTTGATCACAGCACTAACCAAGCCAAGTAGAAGATATGTAGAATTGAAAGTATTTAGGGTTTTTTTTTTTTAGTTCAGCTTGTTTCTAGCACTTAGAAAATAAAAGAACTTCTGAAAGCTGATGAAAAGAAAGTTATAAAGCATATGCAGGAAATTGCACAGAGGAGGTGAGTGGAGAAATGAACCAGGGATTCACGAGAAAATTGCTAAAACAGTGTTACTCTGAAGCTCTCCTGTGCCACTCATCCCTTTCTCAATTTTGCACTTTCTCAGTAAGAAGTGCTGAGATGTACTGTTGCATTTTAGACAAGAGTGAGTATGGGAGGTGCTGCATTTGAATTTACAGACTTGTACGATGTGGTTGCCTGCTGTTTGCCAAGTTTTCCCAGCTTTCAGCAAGGGAGTGTGGAGGTGTCCTTCACTTTTTAATACTTTCATATTTCTTACTGATACAGCAGTATTGACTCCAGTATTTTTTACCAACTGAGCTAAAGCTTTAAAAATCTTAATTACAGGGAAAACAAACCATACTCTCTTCTTTGTTGAGATGTGGGCCACACTTTGGTCATACAATTAAAGCTACAAGCTTCTCTTAAAATACTTGCCTATCCCATCTTCATGGGTTGACTTCTTAAGTCTGTGAACATCTCTGTAGAGAAAAATCTATCTGAAAAACTGCAGAGGAATTGTGCTGGTACCATCCATCTCAGATTACTTTTTCTGTCTTCAGGGACCCTTTGTGAAGCAAGTAATTAATCTTGTTGTGGAGTGCAGCACCCCCACAGAGAGTATCAAATGAATTAAAAGGGGCAATATTTGGTTACCTCCTCAATCTAATGAAATGTTGTTTTCTCTCTGTTCTTGAGCAGGTCAGCTTTTTCATGCTAACCATAGCATCTGTTATTCTTTCCCTATTTATTTTTCAAAGCTGCTTGGAAATTGTCGATACTGGCAGGCACACTTACATATTGTTGTCAGTTCTGAATATTACTGCACTTTCAGTATAAATCCTTTGCTTTGGGGTTTGTTTTTGTTTTCTTTGTTTTTTTTAAATTGTTCTATTTACACATTGTTATAATTATAAATAGAATGCTTCAGCAGCAGCGTATAGAAGGGTACACTCTTAATTTGGCTGCCAGCCTAAATAGCATTACAGGAAAACCTGTCTAGGGATGTGATTGACAGGTATTTTGTCAATAAGAAAGTGAAACTTGGAATTGAGTGTATGAGGTAGAATGTGACAAAGACCCCTCATATCTTAAATAAAGATCCTTCCAGTTGAAGGATCCAAGAGGCTTGGACATAGTCTTACAAAATGTCAGCCAAAAAGTAATATCATGTACTTCAACTCATGTTGAACCTACTAGGTTCAAGTTACAAGAACTGCCTCTTGAAGGGTGGCAACAGCCTTCCCATCCGGCTCAGACTGGGAAAGGAGATGACTTGGATTCAGTCACATCATTTTGAACACTACAACTGGTCACTGCCTCTGTCAGGTCTCACCCTGAATACTTATCCCTAATCCTTAAAGGTTTATGGACGAGTATTCCATATTCTGGGATTTTCTAATTTTTGGTGGGAATCCATGTGTCTTGCAGTGTGTAGTTGTGACTATGCAGAAGCAGCTTCATATCACAATACAGTAGAACTGACACTAAGTTACTGATTGGAGTGCAATCTTCAATTCCCTGTTTTCAAGTGGAGATACTGTATTCCAAGGCTTTGCACACAGCACAAACTTGAAAAAATCAGTTCCTTGTGAAGAACATCTGTTTTCTAGGGCAATTCTCTGAGTTAGCAAGGCTATCTTTTAGTTCAAAGACTTCAAAGAGCTTAGGCAGACATAGTAAGGTGTCTAGACAGTCAGACCTTCGCTGCACATTGTTGTAAGTTTGAATTGGTTAGCAAGCAGTAGTACTTTCTTTAGAGTACCAAGGTACCAGGCCTTGCTAAAGAGAACAGAAACCTCACATACAGTTGAAACATCCTTTTTCTAACTCTTTGTAGGTTTACACCATAAAACAAATGTAACTACTGCCTAGTCCAGAAGCAGACTGTCTGCTTGCCACAGAGCTGTTGGATATGTTTGCCTGCCTCAGAGATTTGTTCTGCTTCCAAATGTAATGTTGCTATTTTCCATCCTTTTTATATATTTTAAAATGTTCCTTATTATGGAATTAGGTGAGTTGCATGAAATTAGTGCCTAAACTAGCAGAATATCATTGCAACAAGTACCAGACAGATCATAAGTAAAGGATGACTGCATTTCTGATGAGTAAACAGTCTCAGTGGAGTGACAAACCTCAAATTGCTCATCAGGAGAGAAATTCAAAAAGCTGACCTTTTCAAAGGGTAGAGAGTAAATGTGAGCGAAAAGAGTAATGTTAAAATGGTCATGTCCTGTGTGCTATGTTTGTTCCATTGCACATGTAATATTTTTGCCATCGGTGTTTTTATTCTATTCTTACCACTTTCCATTTTAACAGTTGAACAACTGTGAGAGATAACTTGCAATCCTGAAGTCATTTGACTTGTCATCTTAAAGGGTATTTATAAACTATAGCATTCAGGGAGCCCCCAGTGTTACCTTAAATAGAGAGATTCCTTTTAGGACTAAGAAGAAAATTGGACTATTTCATTTTGGAATGGCTTTTCTTAAATGTAAGTCTAATGATGGTTGATTAAAAACTCCATAAAAATGGGTAGCAAGCTTAACCATATTCTGTATTTTTATATTATCAGTAAAGACTGCATGAAAAGCAAATGGTATGGCTTATGCTAAACATGTGAAAAAGATGTTTTTCTCCTGCAAGTACAAGTAGCTTTTATTGTCGTTTAATATTGGTCTACCTTAACTGCTTCCTGTAGACAGAAATACTGCTTTTGCTATTTTATTTTTTTGAGAAGAATAGGGTTTGTTCTGCACAAACAAACAAAAACCAAACAAACAAAAAAACCAAACCAAAACAAAAAAGTGCTGGTGTCCCAACAGCCTAATGAGTTAATTTCTGTCAAGTTTTCAAATTCTAAGCAATTTATAAATGATAATGGAAATCTAAGGGTAATACAAAAGAAAAAGAAGCAAGCAATTTTGATTAATTTGATAACTTGATAAAAGAAGCAAGAAGTATTTGTGATCAATGAAACAACGTATTTGGAAATATATACTAGTTATTGGCATGGAAGGAAGAGGACATCCTTGCTTAGAATCTTTAGAACAGTGATAGTCAAGAGAAAGAGCAGATGTAGAGTAGACAGGTACTTTCTATAGTAGTCCGGTTTTGTACCTTTAAGAGCATCTGGCTTGCCACATTCAAGCATTAGATTACAAAATGCACGATGGAAATTATTTATAGGGGGCACACAAACATATAGTTGTAGTTGGGTCTGGTGTTTTTTTTAATGCTGCAGATGTCTGGGTGGTTGTAACACGTGAGGGTGTGCTTCCCAGCCCAACATCTGATTAGTCACTAATTTAGTAAGGAATGTCCTGGCACAGTTTTGTTGAAGCATGTGATCTTATCAGCAGAATAACATTATATTTTTTAATGTGTTTCAACATACAGTTGAGTAAAATAGCTCAGCTGTTTTGAAACAAACTTCATGGTACTCCTTCCAAGTCTCCTTCTCTTATTTCTTATTGACAGAAGAGATACTGCATGTTTACTTACTAAAATATATTTCATGCCTTAAACATTTTTTAATTAATATTCCAAATGTTTTAGAGTCTAAATAACACTGATGATCAATTCCAGACAGCTGTAAGTATCTTATTTTTACACTAAGGGAAACAGAAAATAACATATGCTCATATTCTGTGTGTTCTGCAAGTTTCCACACTCAATGAATACAGATGATCAGACATATTAAGGTAGCCAGTTTAATCAAAATTTTCAGAGATAAATATTTGCTGTAGCGCAGAACCGTGAAAGTTCTCCCAAGTCCACATGTATATTATGGCCACAGCACCACATGACACACACTTCCTTTCCCTAGCTTAGATTTTCCCTAGCTCCTCTCTCAGAAGTTCAGCCTTTTTTTACCTGATGCTTGGATTAGTAGTATGATTAATAGATCACTGATGCAGTTGTGGCCATTGAGGTTACTGTAGGTCAGTTAATAGCGAAAGGTAATGCTTAAGAGAATTTCACAGTGAATATAAAAATATCTGCTATTTGTGCTGGAATTACTCTGACAAATGTACTCATAAGGGATTTGAAAAGGCAGTGAATAGTGGGATGGCCAGGTACCAAATTATTTAAGAAAATTAAGACAAGGACCAACTATGAAGCATTTCAGAAGATCCTGACAGGATTCTTTCTCAGTAAAATAGTGTCTGAAATTCAGTGTAGGTAACTGTGAAGTTATGCAGAAATACCAGTACTAAATTCACATATAAAATAATAGTGTCTGAAGGTGGCTGTAACAACTCATGAATAAGATGTGGTCTCACAAAACCAGCATTGATCAAGAGACTAAATCTACTGTTAAGGAACAGTAAAAAAGACATGCAGGGAAAAAGCAATGACAGTCACATTCCACTCTTGTAAATCTATTGTACGTCAAAATCTTGAATACTGTGTATGGGTCTGATCTGCTACCTTCCAGAAAAAGGTACAGGAGAAAAAAAATCCAGAGCACAGCAACAAGGTAAATCAAATATACAGGACTATTTCCTTATAAAGAGCAAGTAAATGAGGTAGGACTTTTCAAAACAGAAAAGGAATAATTAAAGAGAAATACAATAGAGATCTCTCAAAATACCACAAGGAACATGCCTTCTCTCACACACTTTTAGAATGAGGAGGCATCAAAATAGCAGGCAGCAAGCTGAGGAAAAATAAAAATATGTAATAAGTTTCAGAAATCCTTGGCACATGATTGTTGTAAATATTAGAACTATAGATGGTTTTTAAATATTAATTACAAGACAGTTTTTAAAAGAAAATTAACTGAAGACTTTTAAATAAAAAATCACCACCTCTGGCTTTGAAAGTCCCCAAGCTGCAGGTTGTTGGAAGCTTGGTTGTATTTTATGGAGCTATCATTATGTATTTTCCCATTTTTTTATTCTTTTGTTTAGGTATCCCCAAGTATTCTGTTTTGGCAAGCATTAAAGATAGGACACAGGGCTATATGGGCCTTTGGCAGACCCAGTCTAGCTGGTCTTGTTCATACAAGCTTTGAGTTTTTATTTTGTGAAGTGACACAGTAAGACTGAAATAAATATATCTATTTATATCTACATTTGTATATAGATTTTATATAAATGTTAAAGTCTGAGAAATCCAAGAAGGGCACGTGAGATAGCCATTGCTCAATTTTAGATGGAGTGTCTGTTGCTACCAGCGCATTCCAAGGAAGTTGCAAGGTCAGCGTGTACCTTAACATCACGCTTTTATGCATTGAGGCATGAGATCAGAGTAATATAATTAATCAGAGCAAGAATATCTGATGTTTGCATGTCTGATCTTTAAAAATGTACTGTTCTAAACATGTTAGCTTGCCTTAGAACACAAACTGAGATGTATCTGAACAATCACTGTACAAAGTTCTCGTGTCAAGGCTGTACAGGAACAAACTGTTTCCATTGTGTTCACCATAAGCAGGCAATTTTCTTAGAATGTGGACCTTGACAACTTCTGTCCTAACTGGTTAGCTGAATCAGATATTTCTTTATTATAATCAAAATCTCAAAGTGTGGGGATTCAGCTGGAAACTCAATACAATATGATGATAAACAGAAATAAAAGTTTCTGAAAAAGAATTTTTTTGTAAAAGTTTCAAATACTTTGCTAAAACTCCTTCCAGATATACCTTGGAAAATACTTAGTTCTTCAATCAGTAATCAAACTCAAAACATACTGAAGAGGCTTTTTTTTTTGTAAAGAATAATTTTAGCAGATGGAAATTAGTCTTTTGGGGATTTCTTAGTCACTGAAAGGAGGTGAAAAGCACTGCAGGTTACCTGAAAAGCAGTTGAAAAATTATATGTTTAAAGTGCTCTGACAGTTTCCCAAATAAATTATTTTGGGGGTTGGGAGTTTTTTGTGGGTTTGGTTTGTTTTGTTTTTGGTTTTTTTTTTTTTTTTTGTGGTTTGTTTGTTGGGTTTTTTAATAAGAAAAACCCACCTCACTGAATTAAAGTCTGAGTAGAGAGTTATTTTTTCCACCCTTCTACTTCCCTTCTCTACAGGAATACCTATAGGAACATTCAGGGAGTTGGGCTCAATGATCTTTATTCAAGATTCTAAAGGAAACAGCAAAAGCTGTGATAAAATATTGTGCATTTTACAGATTTATATAGATATGTATGTATTTATATATAACTTCTAAATTGAAAGCTTAATTTTTCAGTCTTCTAGCAAATTGGACTTTTAAAATATATTTCCTACAGCTTAACCAAAAGGATTCTTTAGAAATCTTTTGATGCCCATAAAAAAATGAGGGAAAAGGAAGTTCTAGCAATGATAGGAGAGGCTGTTGTGCTGTGCAATACAAATGGTCTATACGTGTGTTTTAAACCACCTTATGAAATGGATTGAATTTAAACAAAATTAATAGTAAAGAGGTAGGGAATGGCAAATTTGTCTTTGGGACAAAAGCCTAGCTAACTGAAGTTAGCTTTGTCTTCCCAGCAGTTCTGTCAGCCCTCAGCAGAATGTTGTGCATCCTGTCATCCTCTCCAGTCAGGGTGAAGGTTATCGGGTGCTCTGCACTTCTGGCTGAGTGTTCTGGCAGTGCTCGCCTGGCCAGCTCAGGGGATTCCTCTCAGTCACAACTCAGCAGGTGTCCTTGCTGACAAACGGGTTAAGCTGTAGGTCTTCCTTGATCATCATCCCTCACCTGAACCCTTCTTGACTTCTACTGGCCCAGGAGCCATTTGATTGTAGTTTTTTGGGGGCAGGTGTGGTTGCTGGAGAGTGCTGAGTTCTCGCTTGGCCTCCCACTGCTTTGAATTGCAGATGTTTCACAGAGGGCTAGATATTAAAAGAGGAGAAGGGTCAGGTTTGACAAGTATTCACTTTAGAGAAACTCGGTGAAGAAATTGGTTTACCCTGTCACTTTGGGATGGTTTTGTTTTAATC
Organism: Aphelocoma coerulescens; assembly: GCF_041296385.1. NCBI lineage: Eukaryota > Metazoa > Chordata > Aves > Passeriformes > Corvidae > Aphelocoma > Aphelocoma coerulescens. The sequence continues at coordinate 89,595,203 of NC_091015.1, forward strand.
AGTGCACTCAGAAGTAACCATCTTACCCAGCTTGTAATTGTGTATGTGTATGAATTGCCATTGTGTGAAACATACTGTTGCTTTGTATAGTGTATTTCTTGCTTCTGTTTCTCATTATTACCTATCTTACCCTTCTATTTTGTCACAAGTGACACTATGTAGAACTATTTTCTTTAGGTTTTGATGTTAGCATTTAAGAAGTTTATGTCTGCTTTCTCTCTCCAGCTATGGCAGAGCTATAATGTGAGGTCAAAATGTAATATGAACTGTGGTGACAGGTTCCTGTATTTTTTTTAAACCAGCTGGTTGATCAGCATACACAAATACGTGCCTTCTAAAGTGGCATGCATGCTGATATTTTCTCCGTGATTTTAGTTTGTAAATACTTTAAACTTTGATTATATAAATATACATGTTACTATTTTTTCTTGTAATATATCAGATTTGCTAACTTGCTGTTACAAGTGTTGGAGTTGGAAAGTACTGACATAGAGATTACCAGTTGCTCCATCACATGAAAATATGGCCTTGAAACTGAGTCATGTTAGTGACAATTTAATAATCTTTTCTTTTGTCACAGCTGCACAGTTTTATAAACTACCACAGTGAGACTGAATAAAAACAATTCTAATGAAAAAAGCTCTCTTCAAAGGGAGAGAATATGATTGTAATTTTACCATCAGACATGTTAAACACTGGAGAGTTCATCTCTTGTCACACAGTAAACAAATAGATACGTTCATGTTAATAAGTTGATAAATTAGCAGTCATTTAGTCATCTGTCTCACTTTCACTATGCAGGCATTGAAAAAGGCTGTGGACCTTAGGGAATCAAAATGAATCATACCTACATGCAAATGAAAATGTTTGGCTAGCAATTCTGAATATTAATCAAAACATTGGCTCTTTGTGCAGGGACATAAGAATAGGGTTGGTGTCAGTGAAAATGATGAATGATATATAACTGTGTGCTGTGCTTACATTATAATGTAGTTGAAGTCCTGCAGTTATTCATCCTTAAGCTTCTAAAGTCTAATTCAGAACTGGTGACCTGTACTTGGATCTAGTTACGGCTTGCAATTGCGCTAATCCCTCTCTGGAGAGATTTTCTTACATTGCACCAAAGAATAAATTACATGATTAGGTGGAAAACTGGCTCCTATCCTCATGTTCAGGATGATTGCAGCATTGAAGTAATGGTGGGTCATCTGAGCAAACTGTGAGCATACCAGCAAAATCTTTTAGACATAGGTGCTCTCAGTATGTCGTCTGAGTATCTTGCTGTATGGTCCTGCCTTTCATATCATTTGTCTTCTTGTGAGTAGGAAAAGTTCATTGGTGAGAAGAAACAGATTCAGATTGCTACAAACCAAGAGACAGGGAGGTGGGCAGGTTTCAGAATCTTAAGTCACATGTGTGCCTAGGGAAAAAAAAAGCGCATTTTAATGTGACTTGACTGAATTACAGATCATGAGATGAGCTAGTACATAAATACCTTTGTAGAAATGTAGTATAAGAAATAATTTCATGAAATAGTATGTAAAAGATTTCTTGAAAATGTTGTAAAAATAGTTATCTTTAGAAATGGTTCAGATCATTGCTAGGTGGGTTTGGATTTTTTGTTTAGTCTTTTTTTTTTCCCCCTCCAAATATTTGTTTCTTTTATAGCTGATTCCATGGCCAAAAAGTCACAGAGCAGTTGAGATTTTCACCCTTAGTGGTAAGATCTACCTTCCTGTCTCCAGCTCCTCTCTGTTTGTCACACAAATCCAGCATGATCTGTCATATTGTAAAGAGCAAGATTTGCTATCTTCGTGTGACTAAAATGTAGTAATCTGCTTTTTAAACTGCAGTTGAAATGTTTCTTACTTCCTTTAACTCCTCTTTTTGCTTGTGTTTGAAACTTGGAAATACTGTCATGCACCATGGAGCATTATTATGCGTGCTTTGTGAGAAACACTAAAACCTCACAGTGACAATTCACTGTTGCTGATACAAATCAGGTTTTGGTGTCTGTTGATAGTCAGTTTGCTTTCATACTCAATTTTTAATGATTCTCTAAAAATACATATTCATGTGCTTTGTTCTACCCAGTGAATATTTCTTGCATGTGGTATCTTGTTTAGCTTTTTGAATGTTGCACTACTTTTTTTGTCAAAATGGAATGCTGTTTGTTTGGGGTGTTTTTTCTGAATATGCAGATTGTGATCTTAAAAATGTTTAACAATTAATTATTTCATCCAGGTACAAATAAGAATACTGCATAATATGCAGAATTCCATGAAGAGAGAAAAATTTTCCTGAGCTCTTTTTTTGTTTGCTTTTATTGGTCGTCGACCACTGAAAGATATAATTTTTTCTATTTATTTTTTTGTCCAGTCCTGAACCTTGGTACAGCTAAGTACCAGACTATGTTTTGTGTGTAATAGGTGTCTTCATCTTTTTTAGCTTTCTTACTGCCTGTGGTGACACCTGGTATATACCCCAGCAAAGAACTGAGCATGTTCAGCAGGTCCAGTTTGAGGATTTTTCATTTATGCTTGTATGAAAGGTTTCCTCTCTTTTAAAACCAGCCTCCTCTGTATATCTCACAGTGTGTGGAGAGACCTCAAAGTTAAGTAGATACAATAAGCATTTGCAGTTTGAAGTCAGCTTTACATAGAAAGAATCGGGACAGGAAACATTCAGCAAATTTTGGCTGAAAATATGGGAAACTTGGCATGCCCTTCAAGTTGATGAAATATGGTAAAACATATACTTTCATATGCGTGTGCTTATAAATATATAATTGTACACATGCCTGCACACACACACGAATGTGATCAGTTTATTCAGTTTCCCATATTGAAAAAGAGGGGAAATAGTCCATTTGGGGGGGCTTCACGTATGTTATTAATACGATTTTTTTTCAATAGCATTAAAAGGCATTTCATATTAGTTTTCATCCTAAACATGTCTTTGATAATTATGGTAGTTTTTAAACCCATGCTTTTGCTGAAAATAACACCAGTACAAACCATCTACCATAAATGAAATGCTAGAATTTTCTATTAGTTCTGGAAATAAAAACTAAAGTAGATGTTCTTTTGGGAGAGTGAGATATATATATATATATATATATATATATATATATATATATATATATATATATATATATATATATAATTTTTTTTTTTTAAATAATGTCAGCCGAGGATTTTTAGGATGTCTTTAAGTTTACAGTAGGGAGTTCATTATTTTTGCATTCACATTATTGGAAGTAAGACTCATTCATATCTGAATAATTATCACAGGGTTATACATTGAAAGCACAGTGTTTCCTTTTAGGTGAGGAAAAACACAGAAGGCAGCAGTGGTTGTGAGTAGTTCTGGAGCTGGTTGTCCAGCTAAAGCATGCCACAGGCTGACTAAAATCTTTGAAAGCTTGCAGCCTGGGTGGGACACACCACCTACCTCCTAAAACCCTCGAGCATCGTCAGTATCTATCTGAGTGTGTAAAACAGTGTATGTGACACTATTTCCAATCCTTTTAGCTGTGAGGTTGCTTCCTTGTCTCTGGCAAGAACATAGGTTTAATTTCCCTTCTTTTTCTGAAGACTTCCAGAGTCTTTAGTGCCTGCCTGTAAAAGAAAAATTTTGCATAGATGTCCATACCATTTGGGGGAAAGGCCATTCATTTGATAATTACGATCCATATGCAGTCCAAGTTTGTATTCGGCAAGAGCAAAACTGGTAAGATTCCCTGATCGAGCAGTATGTCAGACTGGCATCTGATCTGCATGCCAGCACATCTTTTGGGATGTTTTCATACCTGACAGCAAAGAGCTGTTACTCAACAGCTCTCAAGGAAGTTTTCAGAAAGATCTAGAGGAGGTCAGCTTAGTTGAAACCAGGGTAATGGATAAAAGCAGAAGTAAGAAGAATTGTTCTTAAAGTTGCCCAAATAACATAAAGAAGATCAGGTACTCTGGAAAGCTCTGTGTAAAAATGTCATAATGATGGCCAACAGACCCTGAGGAAAAGCTTAGAAAAGAGGTCAAAATGTGTAAATAATAGTATGCTCTCACTGGGAATAACTATATTTCTGGTCTCTCCCACCTTAAATTGGTTATGGTAAACCCAGGAAGGGTTTGCAGAAGAACAGTGAAGATGTTTGAGGGCATGCAAGAGCTTACATGCGTGAAACAGGTGAGCAAAATGGGGCTTTTAAAGCTGAATGAGCTGACCAATAGGAGGACATTGTAGATAGAATCTTTCCTCTTGATTACAAAACCAAGGGCTTCCATGTTCCTTTCAGAAGTAATAGCACAAGGGGGGAGGCATTCACTGTGAGGTAGAAGGGGCTGTTCTTTCTGTTGAATAAGCAACAGAGCCAATGGGAGGGAAAATTTCAGACAACACTGCATGTGAGAAGTGAGAGAGGCATGGCAAGGCTGGAATGTAGCAGCTCAAACAAAGAAGTTGCTCAGAGAAACACAGATTAGTCATGTGAGTTGAGGCCTCAAAAGTGGCAAGAAGGAACTTAGAAGGACAGAGGAGAGTGACTCAAGTCCAGTGCAGTTAATGCAGTGCTTAGCTGCAACTAAGCAAGGAAATAAGAATCTCCTTGAAAAGTAACATGGGTAGGAAAAGACTTTCCTTCCTCAGTTCTGTCATTTCTAGTCACTTTGAGTTTTTCATATTGGAAAAATTTAAAACTAATTTTTAGCAATCTTAAAAAATGGAAACCTCTTTTCTAAAAAGCTTCATCTTTCAATTTTGCAGTCCTATCAAAAAAAACCAAACAATAATGGTCTGCAGAAACAATAAATCACTGTGAAAAGCTAAAGAGAGTTAACTGTCATCTGCCTGTTCCAGTATAAGACTTCCTGGAAACCAGTTGAAGTGGCTAGATCAGAGCAAACAATATTGGGTGGGGGTAGGCTGGATTTTTGTTCCCAAACATTATGCAGTTAAGCTGCAGATGTCCTTGCCACAGGATGTTATAGGTGTTATCATAGGATGGAAATCCACTCAGAGCTAAAAAATAGGCATCACTGCTGGCTCAAATCTCCACAAGTTGGAGTCTGGAGGACTATATGTAGAAGGCAGCAATGTGGTTTTTTCCTTGGCTGTTCCTTTTGGACACAGGAGAAGATGCCAAAGCCCTTTGGCCTGATTCAGTACAGTACTTGGTTCACCTGCTGCTGTTCCACCAAAGTGTTCTTGGAGAGGTCATTCCATCTCATGCAGCTATGAAATAATCTGGAACCTGATCTGCTGGAAACCTCCAGATGGGCCAATACAAATTCTAATTCCCTTGGGCGCAGAAGAATTTAGAATTATCAAAAAAATGAGACGGAATTTTCTAGATAGTCTTCTTTGTGATACCAAGCAAAATACCTCAGTGTAATTGCAGTTCCACTAATTATGCACTCATGCTGTTCTCAAGTATGATTTTCAGAAGTGGTGAGCAGTGATACCAGTAGAAACTAGTCTTTGAGTACTGAAGTGTTTTATAAATGCTCTAATTCCAAGCTAACAGGTCCTTGACATTTTAGATAGGTACTCATTTAGTAGACAGTTTTGAACCTAATCTTTTCAGGTCTTGCTTATGAATAAGTAAATAAGGTGATATTATCCTCCTTACCTCAGTGAGGGCTGGGAAGAGTTGTAAGGAATTGTAAACAGTTTTTCTGCTGTAGCAATAAGCTCTGTGTAGAGTGTGACAAAGAAAGGAACAGTCCAAAGCTGCACCTGAAGAGTTTGGAATGCATCAAGTTCCAAGGCTGAAATACAGGGACAGACATGACACTGAAAGCTTTTCAGCTTCTGAGTGTGATCCTCAAATGCTTTAAAATGGAATATTTTGTAAAAAGGCGTTTTACATAGTAAATGTATGTGGTTGTGTAAGAGTATTGCATTGCAGTGCATGGAAACTAAAGCAGCCCAAGTTGCATAAGGGGTTCAATTTTGTTTGCTTTCATTTTTGATGCTACATTTTAATTTTGAATGATGCTCCTACATGTTTGCAGATTTCAGTTATTTCTTTTGCTTCTTTTCCTAATTAGAAGACATCACACCTTTGATCTGAAGATGAAACTGTTACACAGAGTCATTTCATTAATTAAGATTTTTGAATTTAGCAGCTCTGTTGTTTCAGGGTAAGCTTGAAGAAATTAAACTCTTAATTATTTCACCTCTAACTATCAGAAGTAAGAAAAGAAAAAAGAAAAGGAAAGAAAAGAAAAAGATGACTACATTGGAATATGCCAGTATTGGTGACCACGGAAAGTCTCAGTTGTAGGCGGGACACTTATTAATGCCTAGTTATATATTGTATTGCATAATTTAGTCAGAGGACTTTACTCCCATTTTTTTAGATCTTACTAGTCCTTTCGAAGAAATTTATACAAAGAAAAGAAGAAAGGGTAGAATCCTTTGTCATTCTGAAATTTAAGCAGCTTTCCAAGAAATTATGTATTACTCACAATGCACCACAAAAATACATGGCATACCTGTTCTCCTGCTCTGCTTATTATTTTTTTTAAATTTATTTTTAACATGTAACATCCCCAGGACAATTCTCACTGTCTCATGCAGGACAGGCAGGTATAAATCTTGCTCGGTTCCTTCCTAGAAAAAGAGATTTCTTATGTGATGATCTCTGGATGTAATGTGGATTTGAAAATATTTTAAGAACAACAGGTCAGCCTGTTCAGTGACTGAAGGAAACCATGTGAAGGAGCAGTGCTGAGCACTGTGCTGAACGACACACAGACGGGATCCTTGGAGTCTTGGACTGTGTGACAAAGCTTCACCAGCACAGATAAGGTTGCAGGGGTGTTGAAAATTAATAGAGACGTAGCTGGTGTAACTGGAGTGGCAGAATCCTTGTCATGCATGCAGCAGTAGGAAGAAAAGCCATAGGAGGAAATCCATATTCAATTCACCTTCACAGAGGCAATCAAAGTATTTTGGCAGAAAGCCTCCTCCTGCCAGCATATTTTAGTTTTTGAGGACTCTGCCAGCACAGTGTTCTGGTATTCCTATTTAAGATTGTTTATGGCAGATGAGCTTGGAATCAGAACTTAAAAGCTATTCAGTTAATCATTATTGAAAACTTGTCTTCCTAGTCCTTATTTAAAAGAATTGCTAAGTTTGTGTGGATTTTTTTTCATCTGTAAATTTCATCATTGGAAAATAATTTGGCTTCTGGCAGCTTGTGGCTGACGCTTTGTAAGGAGGAAAAAAGGATTTGTTGTAGTTAAGAGTAAACTCTTTGCTCTCACATTTTCAAGCCTGTCACTTTATTAAAGTTATTTAGCTTCTCATCGTTTTTGTTGCTGCTTACACCTGAGAAAAATGGGAGATGTTGAGGAAGATTTTCAGTGGAAACAGAAAAATAAAATGTACTAAGTGGGTGGTGATTCTCCCTCACATGACCAGAAGGAAAACAAACTGTTTGGCTTTTGACTGTGCTTGCTACTAAACACCCTGTCATAGTGTGTGAGGTGAGTCACGACTTGTTTATTTATAGCCACGGCCAATCAAAGCCGACCGCTCTGAACTTCATTCAAGACCAGCAGCACTTAGGATGTCTTGTAAACATTTGCTCTCTGAGCAAGGAGCATTCTTCCTGGCAGTGAGCAGCACAGGTGCCTGGCTGGTGGCTCCTAAAACACAAAACAGACTAGAAGATCGTGTCCTGGATTATCTAGATTGGTAGAGAGAGAGAGAATTCCCTTTCACATCTGAAATGCCAGACAGTGAGGATCTGGGACAAGATGACAGGTACTGTGCTTTGCTTATGCTGGCCCTCCTGTGCAGTGCAGGAAGGACTGAGGCTTCGTGTAATTAATCTGTGTGTGCTCCTGTGTGCTCAGCCTGAGATCAGTTTTCTCTGCATTGTAACCAATCTTCTGCTTCTTGAGGGCTTTGCCTCTAATGCTAACCTTCTCAGGAGGGAAGTGTGAGTCTTAATCTCTGATAGAGGGTAAATAGAACAGCTCTGAGGTACTTGTTAAACTGAAGCAGAAGGAAAGAAAATACTGTGTGGTTTCTACCTGGTCACTTTTCCTTTCAAAGCCTCAAAATGTCAGGCATGGAAATAGTTGAGTTGGAGCCATGTTACTGAGAAAAGCCTAACTCATTTCTGGGAGATAGGGCACTGTGTCCCTTTGCGGTATGCCTGTCTTTCTGAAGTTCAGCTTTTATTTTAATTAGCTGATATAACCAACAGTCAGGACAAAAAAAAAAAGTAATTAGATCTAAAACTTGGTAACAATTTAAAAAATACTATTTTCTCAAGTATGATCCAGCACATCCTATGAAATAAATGCACTAATTAAATTTAGCCAAATAGTTTTTAAAATAGGTATTTGAAAAGGAGATATTATTGATGTTTGACTATGACAGAGTTTATAATCTAGATTTTTTAAAGTCCACATGGTTTTTCCATAGTCTTGATGCTAATCAAAATGTTGGCTCCAAAATGGTGTTAATTAAATACTTGATGTTGTAAAAGGAGCATTTGTCATGTATATAGAAGTAGATTCTTTTTTTTCTTTTTAGAAGTTAGTGAACAAAATGCCAGAATATAGAGACAAATTCAAGAAATTAAGCAATTACAAGGATCAGGAGTGAGCATTTCATTATGGCTTTGGATTTGATTTCTTCTAGTTAAATCTGAACATTTATGTGGATGTTTTTCCAGTATGTTTGAGGTGAAATACAGGAGATAATTCTGGTTGTCTGTTGTAGAGCAGCACATTCAAGCACTGCCCCCTAACTGGATGGGCGTGGGTGAATGGATCCCCAGGGGCATAATTGGGTCTTTGCAGGGGTGGGGTCACCTACACATTTCCGTTTGCAAGGATATCTAGGTTGTGCCCTATATATATGGCATAGATTGCAATTAATTGTAGTTGCAGGGAGCATTTTTTCTTCTCTTAAGGAAATGCTGACTCATTGCTGATAACCACCAAAGTGTTAATAGCTATTCTTTAAGAAATGTTTAGTGAGGTTTCCACTTGGTTCAGTTCTTTATTTTTCAATAAAGAAAACTGAAATGTGTGACTCCTTCAAAAAAGTTTTCAGCTTTGTAATAATACCTAATTTATTTTGTTCACAATTCTTTCTCTACAAAGGCTTGCAGCAGACTTTGGCAGCTAAACAGAAGAAACGACGCCTAAGGCTCTAAGACCTCTTTTTCTATCAAATTTGGGGGCTTTTGTTTTGGTTTTGGAAGAAAAAGGATGAGCTTTTCTAAAGCAGTAACCTGGAAAAGCATAACAGAGCCTGCTCTGCCCATTTATCATTTTTGAAGCTACCATTAAATTAACTGACCCTGATGCTCATCCCTCATCCCTTTATGTCTTTGCTATTGAGCAAAAAGGTTTGAGAAAGTAGTTTAATCAAAAGGTTCCAGTTTTTTTCCTGAAATTAATTTGCCTTTTTGTCTTGGTCATAACAAATAGGATGTAACTGGAGAACATTACTAAAGGAGTGCTAATGAGGTTTGGTGGAGGTCAGAATATTTTGGTCCAAGTTAAACAAGAGGGAGTAGAAGGAGGAACTATGGGAGCTGTACAGGAGCAATTAATCTTAGAATTGCAAAAGAAGAAATTGAAATGTAAATGCACAGATAATGGTGTAATTTTAAGGGCACACTGATCAAAGCTAAGCCTTGTATGTATTTAAAAAAGGAGAGCAGTAGTATTTTTGTAGAAGGTGTAGAATAAGCTTTGATCCGTGATTGGTTTCAGTGCAGTGCCCTCCTTGTAGGCCCTTCTCAGATGCATATACTTCTTGCATCCTCTCTCCTCTTGAGTTCGTGTCCTACTTCAGAAAAGATGTAATATAGTGTCACAAGTGTATTTCATGAACGTTGTTGCCTCACAATTAAATATGTGGCATTGGTCAATAGTGTGTTAGTCATACTGTGAATTTAAATAAAGAATAAGTGAAGGAAGGGATGCACAAATACATCTTAGTAAGGCTAGCCAACAAGCTAAGAGAAGAGCACGTACCCACTCGTATCTTCTGTTTTGTTTTGGCACGTGATCATGGATGGTAACAGATGAAGAACAGTGAGGAAACGTGTGGCCACAGGTAGAGGACTGAAAACAATTTAGCATAAGGAGATACTTTCCCTCAGTAATTCTTTATCATCAGGTCCACTACAGGTTTGGTGTAACACAGTATAATCTATTTTTTTTTTTAATTGACAATTTGTGAGGGATCTCATACTAGTCAATGTATAAAAGTTACTGTGAATATCAGTCCTGAAGTGGTGGAAGCACATGGCTGTAGGAATTCTAAGTAATGCATCAGAGTAGTAAGTGAAAACCTACCTGTACAAAATACATTAAAATTCATGGAAAAGAGTCAAAATGAAGTTTTGCAAAGAAAGCTACACCCATCTTGTTAGGTAACACAGAAAGTAATTTTTAAAAAATACTCTTTTTGAAAATCCAGTTGAAAATCCAGTTTTCCTTTTTTTTTTTTTTTGTGCAGCTGCTCTGCACTTCAGGGAATACTCAGCTCATCTTTCCTAGCTGTTTGACTTTGAAAGGCCTTGAACTAGGAATATCCCAGCTGAAGAATGTGGAGGCTGTGAAGGAGGAAAATTAATTGATTTTGTGAAAAAGGACTAAAAGAGTTGTCATTGCAAGAGAAAAATAAATCCAAAAGACTTTCTTCCAAAAGGTGGGCAGATCTGTTTAAAGTTCTGCAAATGGAACTTTATGGTCTTGTTGCTTAGGAAGGAGTTTCCTTACTTTTCTGAACAAAAATGTCTCTTTTGTGTAACCAGTGTCTGTTAACATGGGAACCTGACCTGAAAGATCCCAGGCCTTGTACCGTCTTGGTAAAAGAACAACAGCACATTGTAAATAGCATTATAGTCTTTGCTGAATAGAAAGCAAGTCAATGATAGTATTTACATGGCATTGAAACACTCTGGTTTCATGTAAATAGATGTTTTTAAAAATCTACACTTAATGACTAAGTCATGAGTTTGGACTAATGGCACTTGACTGTCAGATTGTGCTTTGAATGACCTGGAACTGCAGTAGTAGCTGGTGTTCTCCTCAGGGGAGCTGGGAGAAGGAGTGCAGGTCAGAGGAGGGGTTTCCTGTGGCAGCTGGCCTACCAGTCTGCTCACCAGAGTCTGTCAAGAGGAGTTCAACAATGAAATGCCCCAATTTAAGTGGAGTGTATTTTGTTTGTTTTAGCAGGATATTCAGCAAAAAGTGACATCTAATACTATCTGCTGTGTTGAGGCACTTGTACACTGGAATCACCTTCAAAAAAAGCAGGAATTAACCAGTTTGTGTTTGGTCAGCTAAAGAAATACAGTGCAGCTCCTTATTAAGACTTCATAAGATGACTGATGGATTGTACATGAATAGAAGAGGTGAACACATGCTCTCCAGAATAAAATCCTGTTAGTAATGGGTCATTTTCTTTTTTTTAAGTAATCTGTTGGACAAGATGAATTCCCCTATCTCTTTGCAGAACCCTTCAGTGTATCTTTAAAAGAATAGGTTTGCTTTCATTTTCAGAAAACTTTGTTCTTGACTAGTAATATAAGCAAAAACACTACCTTCATTTATAGGATTGATACTGTTTAGCAGGACGCCAGTGATAAAATGTTCCCATCAGTTGAAGAGAAGAAATACAACTATGGCTTTAGTTCAACACACTGTGCAAGGAGTATATAGAGTCAGGGATGAAAGGTTGCTTATACGATGTTTTGTTGAAAGTCCTGACCAGTCTGCTGTGCAGTCCATTGAAAAAGGCACATCCAGCCTCAACAAATGCTGATGACTTAAACGTATTTCTTGTACAGTAATATTAAAAAAAAAAAAATCATCTTGGTCAGGAAATAAAAGGGGGGATGCATGTTACTGAAAGCTGTGAAGTAAGATCTTTTTTCAGCTTTTTATTCCACACCTTCCCTTGGGAAAAAAACCAAAACAAAACAGGAACAGCAAATAGGACTGAACGACTGTTAATAAAAAGCACAAAATTGAAGTGTCAGATGAGGATAGATGAGGCCAGGAAGAAAACACTTTAAAAGTTTGAGAAGCAATGTTGCATAGCATTAATTCATTTCACTCTTACAAACAATGTATTTGAACTATTGGAGGTATGGTAATTAAAGGAGATTTTTGGATTGGGAAGTGTTAGCTACTCTTTAAGGCTGATAGCTACATTCTCCAGCTTTATTTTAAAAACAAGATCTGTCTGTATATCTTAGAGATTCCAAGGGTGCCAAAGTCTCGGCATTGAAGGGATGGTCAAATGTGATCAGTTAAAGGATGTTAGCCACAGTACTACATGTTAGTGAGCCTAAATCTGTGCAGCTCATGTGGATTAGCAATGGGAAATAAGGTGCATATGGATATCTACAAGCTGGAGATATTTCTGTTCAAAAAACTTTATAATATTTGTAGCAAAAAGGTTGTAGATGAAGATTCTCCCTGAAGTCTAAGAATGGAATGTATTTGTGGATGCTTCCTGGTTTTGCTTTTTCTTTCAGTGACACAGCATTTTTTTGCGGAAGTCTTTGAAGCGAGGAGGATTTTACATGGTGTCCCAGTGATTCATTTAAATAGCAGGTCTTGTTGACTTGCTCATGGCCACATGACACACATATAATTATTTTAGTATACTTAACCATTGCATATAATCCAAAAGTGGCACAGGATAGAGCACAGTGCTACATAGTCACCTTTAAAATTAGCCACATAGGTCATTAAGATGCTGTGCTGTGAGTTTAGTGGTGCTGCCCATTCTGTCTTTCCACATAGTGCACATAACATTCACAAATGTGTTACATTGTGTTTTCGTAAGGCTGATCAATAGTGCATTGTGTTCCACCACAGTTCAATAGTAGATTTTAGAGGTTTTGCCATTAATGCACTTAACTGTAAAATGTCCTTTTAACACTATTTTATATTTTGGAAAGAGAAAGGGGTGTTTATTTTCCTTTTCAGTATATGCCCTCCTGAAATTTATATGTAAAAAAAATTTTTTTTACACAAACCTTTTTAGTCTAGATACTATTTTAAATCCTTTATCTCTGTACCTTAACAATTTAGAAGAAATATTTCAAAACCTACATTTTTGTATAGGTCTTCAGGTATAAAATATTTGCTTCAGAGAGAAACTGTATCATTGTAATCACTCCCTTCTGCACTGTGGTGACTTCTTTCTTACAGCAGAAACCTGTGAAAGCTCTGAAAAGGTAGACCTGCTCGATTGGGGTGTGGTGACAGTTTACACACTGCATTTCATTTGGTTAAGTTTCATGATGAACTCCTGGTTGCTTGTTTGTCCTTTGATATCCAGATCCCTTACAGTTGCACCATTCTATAAGTTCTAGATATTAAAACAAAATAGCCATATTACCAAAAGTTATTATTACCACAAAATATTACCTATATTTTGATTTACACATCTTCGGGAATGTAACTTTCAGTTCTTCCAGCTTGGCTATTACATTCTAAGTTACCCTGAAAATTACAGAGGGCACAGGCTTCAAATGTGTGTGGTTACAGCTGAGAAGAGGGTTTAGAAGTTCTATAATTACTAACTCTATGTTTATGTGGGTGCAGTCCTTCCGATCCTTCCGATCCACCACATCATGGTGTTCTCTGTCAGTGCTGCAGTTCTGAGTAGCCTGTCTGCATGAAGATACAGAGAAAACTGTGTACACATAATTAAAAAAAATCCAGCACATCACGCAGAGATCTTTAAACCAGTAACATGAGATCTGCTGACCTTTCTGAGAGAAATGTGATGGGGCTTTGCTTGAACAGATGTCTAGCTACAAAAATGAGAGCATGACAGCATCAGTCATTTTTAGCGAATGTAATGCCACTGACTCTTCTGGCCAGAGTTTGTGACTGTGATCAGTGGAAGCGTCTGGGTGGTAGAGTGTTTTGGGTAGGTTTTTTTTTGCAATTACTAGGCAACAGTTTATATATTTGCTCAGTTATAGAAATGATGCAATAGGCAGTCAGAAGGATGTGAGTAATTTATTTTTTCTGAACACCCTCAACCTTATTGAGAGTAGTTTTAGAATGGAAGTGTAGCACTGTATATCAAACTAAGGATAAGTGATGGGAGCATAAAATGTTATTCTTTCTAAATTATCCACAAAAGCCTTTGAAAGTATTCAGAGAGAGTTGGCCGCTTATCCCCAAAGGAGCACCTGTACAGCAGTCCCTAAAGCTGTTTTGGCAGGAAGTGTAGGTTCACATTTAAGTCATGTATTAAGGTATTGTGAGTAACCCCACTAATATTATGCTAAAATACTTTTTGTGTTCTTGGTTGATTTATGTCATAGTCAGGCACTCCACTCTCATCACCTACATCACGTATCTTCTTTTTCCCTTTTTATCTTTAAATGTGATCATTGGAAAATTAATTTCTCTGGAGTATGGATCATTGTGTGCCTGTTTCCTTTTGATCTAATGCAGGCGTAATAGTTATCTCTGTTTTTACAGGACCATGACATAACCTCTCTGTGTTTGTGTACATACATTATATGTTGTACATACAACTATATGATGTACCTCCTTTCTTTCTCACTCCCCCTTCACCAAGATCTGTTGCTTCTCCCTTGTTCCAATTCTCTGGACTGTGGGTAACACTACCATTAAAGTGGGCTCAGGGTAAAAAGACAGGAAGAATAGACATCACCACGGCTGGTAGTTGTTGGGAGGTGTGAACAAGAAGACGCAGCATGTGCATCTGGTTGTCACGCTGAAGGTCAGCAAGCTGACTTTGTTACACCTCTAATTGCCTAAGATCAGAATAAGGCTTCAAAATAGTCCCTGGTGTTCCTGGTAAAATAGAAAATTGTAGCTATTGTAGAACTGACAAAGGTGTCTTACGATTTCCTGTGGCCTAGAAGCAACTGCCAAGTATTCTTTTGTGGATCTCAGTAGTGGGTTTGCAAGGTTTTGAAGGAAATTTCACCTGTACCATTCACTCTTCTTGCTTCTTGTCCATACACCACATGTGGACCACAGGGCCAAAGCATATAGCAATATATTTTATTTTGCACTGCAGCTCATGCTTTCAACAGCTTGGCTAAAGAAAGCATCACTAGCAAATCAAAGCAACTCCAGAGAACTTTCCCTGCAAATGTGCACTTCTTCATAATATGCATTTTATTTTGAATTGTTAGTGGCTATCCCATTGTGCCTTGTTACATCTCCTCTTAATCCATATTGTCTCTATATTAGTGGTTAGCATATGTG
Organism: Aphelocoma coerulescens; assembly: GCF_041296385.1. NCBI lineage: Eukaryota > Metazoa > Chordata > Aves > Passeriformes > Corvidae > Aphelocoma > Aphelocoma coerulescens. The sequence goes on from NC_091015.1 coordinate 89,610,460, forward strand.
AAAATAGTTTGCATTTTTATTGTACTTTATGCTTTCATCTTTACTCCCCTCTCTGTTTTTGCTATTAGCTTAAAATTGTTAAAGTGAGTATCTACAATTGTCCTAGGTATTTCAGAGCTCTAATTTAGGCATCAGGCCTGTTCATTTTTGCTTTGTGTTTCTACAAAGTTCTACTTTGATTGTCAACAATTTTAAATAAAGGGTAGGAATAAAAGTCTGTAAAAGGATTTTGTTATTCAGAACACTGTCATGATAGTAGTTTTCAGTACTGGAATAATTGGGCAGCTCTTAAAGTGCTTATTATTAGTGCTGTAGAATGGTTTACAAAACCTGGAAGCAGTGTTTCTTTAGGGGGAGTAGCCTATCCATAAAAATTGCAGTTCCCATAGGCCAAAACCCTTGTGTAATACTTTTCTGAAGCCACTAATTATCAGATATGATGGAAATTGAAATCTTTATTGTGGGTGGTATGCAGACGGAAAGTTCTGTGTAACATTGCTCATCCCTCCAGCTGGGTCCCTGCCGTGATCTCTGTGAGTTATGGTTTTATTTACATCCTCTGTCAGGGGCAAATATCTGCATTCAGTGCCTTGCATGGCTGGGAAATTGCAAAAGTCACCCAGCCCAAGACAGAGGACTCTTATCCTATGTATTTCAGGTGCACTGTTTTAAATAGTTTATTTTTTTTTTTTTTTTTTTTTTTCAACTGACTGTGTTGTAATGTAAGAGGAAATGACACCACTGTAACACTATAAATCCTATAATGCAGTCAGGAACAGGGCACCAGTTCTGGGGTTTGGACTTCAATGAGCCCTACCCCGTGGCTGATGCCGCCGTTTCCTGCGGGTCGCGGTCCCCTCCGGGCAGTGTGGCTGTGTCCCCTCCGGGCAGTGTGGCTGTGTCCCCTCCGGGCAGTGTGGCTGTGTCCCCCGCACCCCTCCCGTCCCTGGCTGGTCCCCGCAGGGCTGTGCCACCACCTCGTGGCGGACGAGGAGAGCCGGGAGGCAGGCAAGGGTCTCCGCGGAGCATATTTGACCGAAATTGTGCCTTTTTACATAAATGAGGCAGCGGAGACGGTGTAACTGATAGGAGTCAGGAGTTTGATGTGACCGTCTGTGTGTCCCCTTATGGCAGAGCACCGACCCTTGTACAGTCATTTTTTCATAATGTAATTTTTATTTATCTTGTAATTCAATCCACCTGGGACAAAATGTTGACTATTAAGGCAGTGATGGATTAGACATGCAGTGGGTTATACATGTCGGTAAAATGACCAGAGTTGCTCATGGCTGGCTTGCATTCACTGCGATCGACGCTGTCTGTACTCAGCAGAGCATTATGTGAAAGTTAATTCACTAAAGCTGGGGTGGAATTTACTTCAGATTCTCAGCGTTTGCACGGGGGTTCGTCCATTCTTTGTACCAGTTTGATTTGATATTGACTGGCCTGTGTATGTCTTTATTATTATTTGTTGTTTCATAAAACAGCTTCCTTGTAGACGTTTTGTTTTGTCCACAAAGGTATATGATGTGACCATTTAAGCTCAGTATTGGATACACTGATCAGCCCCAAATGTGATAGACACATATGCTTTCTCATGGTTGTCAGCAAAGTCTTTGGTACAGGTTCTTTTTGGAGGGTATTATTTTATTAAAATTACTGAACAGTCATAAGATAAGCTTTAGAAACAGTCCTTTCAATACAACAGAAAAACTAAAATTCAGTAGGAAAATGAATGTAAACAGCAAGACTTCAAGAGGAATTTCTTTTTTTCTAGGTTGGGTAGCAATTTCATCATCATAGTTTGCAGAACAAGATAAAAAATAGAAAAGAAAAAGAACAAGGATTATATGCATAAAATGAAATGTGTTAATATGTATGGCCATCTGGTGGCAATGAAAAGTACTGTGTTATATTTTTTAAAGAAAAAATAATATTAAAAAACAAATTTGAGGTCAGTTGCTTGATTTAGATGACAGCTGTGCCTTGAAGTCAATGTCTTCATATGACCAGAATGAATAAGCAGTAATTTTTGTATGGACTGAAAATTGCTACTACTGAACAGATTTTTTTTAGGTAAAAATATCAAATTAGCTTAGTATAAAATACACAGAAACAAGCACATGTGTCTCTAGCATATCAGCAGCCATTGCATTGCCAGAGGCTATGGCTTTACAACATGGTGTTTTCAACCAGTTTCAAATTTCATATGAGCTGTAAACAAAGTTGGGTATTTTTGTTTGTTTTACTCAGCTGGAAGGTCACCGATTCCAGTCAAGACTACAGACCCAGAATAAATCAGTGCATTTCAGACGCACTGATGAATTTATTTGTATTCCTTCAAGAAATGTCCCACTTTAAGGAACAAAACCCTGGCAAGGTAAGCACTCCCCAGTAAGATTAACAGTTCTATATGATTTAATAAAAAGGTGAGATATATTTATAAAACAACACGTGAGCAAGCAAAAAAAAAAGAAAAGAAAATGTGCATTCTGATACCTTCAGTCATGAATTTCTGCTAACTTTTTTTTTTTGCTTTGAAGAATATGGGTAGGTAGTCAGTGAGAAAAGCTGTTCACAATGAAGTTTGTAGCAATACAGTCCATCCCCTTACAGCTGTTGGAGCTTCACAAGTTATTCCATGGACTTTTTAAAGGAAATCTAAAACATCACAATTTAATAAAAACTTGAAAAAGCAAAGAAGTAAATAGGCATGTTCCTAGACATAAACATGGTGTTTTTTCACAAATAACTAGTTTTCAGGAATGGCTGCATGAACAGAGTTCCTCATACTTGATTGTGATAATTTTTCTTCTATACACTTATAGTTGGTGATTTTCCCTTTTTTTACTGGAAAGACTGGAGAACCCAGTTCATGAAGAAGCAAGCAAGACTAGGGCTTTTTTTCCTCCAACTAGGAAGAATATTATTATTTACTTCTAGTCAAAAGTGAAGCAGATTTTTTTTTCCAAGAAAAATATAAATAATATGAAGTATATGATGATAATAGATTACATTTTTATATTTGTATTGCTAAATACAAGTTGAAGACTACGAGTCTTTTTCTCCTCTTTTAATCTCTTTTCATTTTGCCAGAAAATCTTTCCTGAAAACAGGCCATTCAGAATTAGGAAATAGAAAGTATGTAGTACCACACTCAAATATTAGCAGTTTAGACTGAAAATACGGATGAGCAAGAGGATTAAATACCTCTAGAAAAAAAAAAGAATAAATTATATAAAAAGTAGTGGTATGTTTGGAAAGTAAAGTTATAGTTAAAAGAAGTAAGTTTATAGTGAAGTAAGGAAATGCAGTATCAGTAATGTGGTAACATAACAGTAACTGTATGTTAAGAGATACCTAATACTGGTTTAGAAAAGCTAATTTTGGTAGCATGTCTTCCCTTCTTTTCCCTGACCTCATTTTCTAAGCTGTGTCATTATTTTACTTCAATAATTAGAAGCAAATTAGGCAATAATGCTGTGTGCAAAATTTCTTCAAATTAACCATTTTATTGCAATTCAGCTCCAAAAGCAAATGGATCTTTTCTGCAAACTTTGAACAGCTCTGTTGTGTACTCAGCACTGTGCAGTTGTGAAAGATGCACTGTTATGTCTCAGTCACCACAGAGGCCAAATCTCAAATTTTTTATTGAAAATTCGGCTCAGTCTTGTCATTAACAGAGGTGCTAGAGTAGCCAACAAGCATCATGAGATTGCTTGCCAGCATATGAGAAAAAGCAGTTTCACAAAGCAACACAACAGGGGGGAGAGCTGTAGGTAGGGGAAGGATGTTTTCCTTTGGTAAGCATACAGCAAGTATGCATTGTAATATTGCAATTAGTGAGTTGGGTTTTTTCCTGCATGTAAACTGTTAAGTCTTTTTTCATGCAATGAGGGTGTAATTTTAGCAGTAAACATGAGCTCGTTAAAGCTTTACAGTAAATGAATAAAAGTAGCAGGTTTTTATGATAGAAGAGGGGATGCATCCTAATTATCCAAAATGGACTGTTTGATGCTTATTTTCACCAGAAGTGTTAGAAGTATTTCCCAGTTTTAAAAAACAAACTTCAATTTTGCCCTGCATTCTAGATTTCATTAGCATGCAACATCTTTCTTTTGCAAAATGATCTAATCATTTAAGTGGAAGTGTTAATGGTGAATTTTAATGTTTTTGCCAGTTTTGCCTACTAGTCTGCAGCATATGTACGTTTTTCACTGTCTTGGGAAGTTACATTCCTGGAGTTGTCCTCTCCTATGTCTTGTGTAAGTATGGTCTCTTTTTCAGTCATGATTAGTGTATGTATGTATTGTTCATTATTTGGTCTCTGTATAGCGAGTATTTATTTATTTGTTTATGTATCTGTTTACACACACATTCAAGTTTGCAGAGGACACCAATCTCTGTGGTGCAGTTGACAAGTCTGAGGGACAGGATGCCATCCAGAGGGACCTGGACAAGCTCAAAAAGTGGTTTCCTGGGAATCTCATGAGGTTTAACAAGACCAAGAGCAAGGTGCTCTACCCGGGTCAGGGCAACCCCCAGAACGAACACAGGTTGGGGGATGAACAAATCAGAGCAGCCCTGCCCAGAAGGACTTGGGCATGCTGGTGGGTGAGAGGCTGGACATGACCCAGCACTGTGCACTCACAGCCCAGAAAGCCAAATGTGTCCTGGGCAGCATCCAAAGCAGCGTGGGCAGCAGGGGAGGGAGGGGATTCTGCCCCTCTGCTCTGCTCTGGTGAGACCCTACCTGGAGTCCTGGGGGTCCCCAGCACAGGAATGACAGTTGAGGGACATGGAGGTGATCACAGGGCCAGAGCACCTCTCCTGTGAAGACAGGCTGAGTGAGTTGGGGATGTTCAGCCTGGAGAGGAGAACACTCTGGGGAGAGGCCTTTCAGTTCCTGGAGAGGGCTTCTAAGAAAGCTGGGGACAAACATTTGAGCAGTGCCTGTTGCAATAGCACAAGAAGTAATGGCTTTAAACTGAAGGAGAATCAATTTAGATTAGATATAAGGAAGAAATTTTTTACATTTTTTTGTCATTTGGAAGTCAGCTTACAAGTTTTTTCAGTGTGTTGATTCTGGCACAATATTGCATAGTCATGTTTGTCAGGTCGAGATACCAAAATCAGGCTAAGTCAAGGTAATGATAAATGTTGTAATGACCACAAATCATGTCTTACTGATAGTAAAAAAGATGTCAATTGATATGAATATAATGGTATTTTCCTGATGAGTGGGAATGGCTCCTGAAAACTGGATTTGACCTTAGAAGTGTCTGACATCAGCATTTCACAGTGCATTTTTATGTAAAACTAACTGTATTATGTAAAATTAGTAGTTATCTTATGCAAAGGCATTGTTTAAGCTTTATTGAGTGACTTCTTGTACAGCAATATTTCAATACAATTTTTTTCTTTGTCTTCATTTTTATCACAGTATTGTGTGCCTTTTTATGTCCCTTCCTTAAGTGCAATGAATTTGGACAGAAACTGTGCAGCAAAATAAAGGCTGTTCTGATGAAACTAGATTTTGGAATAGTGGAATATATCAATCAGAAGAAAAAAGAGAGATCTGGTGAGTAATTAATTATGTTCCAAGTAATGTATTTCTTTATGCAGAGCATTTTATTCACCTTGCAGACAGTTTGGTTTGTCCTGAGAAGCCAACTGTAGAGATACTTCTTGCTTTGAACCTGGCTACTGTTATTAGCTTTATAAGGAGTGACAACGTGTGTCAAATATCTGGGTATGATGATAAAAAAATTACTTCTTCATGGAAAGAAACAAGGCAAGATCTTTGTGTGTGATTAGATGTACTGCTTATAAATTTTCAGAAAAAGACTACTTGCTGTAAGCTTGCAATGCTTATCTCTGTTTAGATAAGGCAAACTTGCCCAGGAGAGAGACTCACTCAAGAGTCTCAAAATAAGTACATAACAGAATTTTCAGTAAGAGACCAAACTCTGTTCCTGTATCTAAATCCACCTTGGTTTCACTCCCTCCAGCAAAAAGAGTTTGTCTTCTCCAAATACTCAATAAGCATACAAGAATTGCCACAGGATAGCAGCTACAAATTAATCAAAGTTTATAGGTGGAAAGGGAAGAAACCAATTTAAAACAAAATTTCATGTATCTCACCTGAAATCTTTCTCATACTGCAAACTTTTCGATTTTAAGCAATAAAGCTATTTCAAGAAAAATATGTATATGAGCAGTGTTATCTTTAATTTGTTCTTTGTGCATGCTCCAGTTTTGGTAATTAAACCTTTGTAGTGTAGTCCCACTATTTACAGGTAGCCTACACTTTTTAATTAGTGCTATGTCAGTAGACTTAATATCTGCTTTGAAACACGCATTTCTTGTAACCATTCATCATACAATGTGTTATTCCTAGACCCAAGGAGAACCACCCTGTGTCTTTTCCCCTTCCCTTACATGTAATGTGATAGTTATTGGAAATAAGTAATAATGCATTGGAAATTTTCTTTCATGCATTATTCTACTTGTTCAGTTTTTAAGTGAAACTGGCAGAGGAAAAGATCAGACTATTGTTTAATAAAATTCACAAGCCAGCACTGGGAAAATGCTTGAGGTCGGATGCATTCTTTCCTGCGTCTCATCCTCCAGTTTAATTTAGCCCAGACAAGTTCCCTACCTTGCTTTGCCCCTTGGGTTCACCACATAGATTCACAAAACCTTGTGGTGACACAAGAGAGAAAAGAGCATGTTGCAAGAAGCAGCAACCAGGAACACTATGACTGTGTTTTTCATTTTATATTGGTTTAAAAGATTCTCAGACAGAGGAGGCAAAATTTGTATCTCTGCTTATCTGTAAAGAGCAACATTGTACCAGACTTCAGAGGATGCTTTGTAGGCATATTTGCATATGACTGTGGATGCAGGGTAACTGGGTGCTGGTAGAAGAAGGGGTTTGTGAATGAAGATTACATGTAATTATCAAGAAAATTGCATGTTCTCCTGTAAAAGTAATGTGGTGGGATAGCTACACAGCCTGTTCTAAAACCAATTACACCTGTGCATTGTACCAGCAGTGTAGTCTAAAAGAGAGATGTAAATTGCCAAGGCAGACGATATTATGGTGAGCAACAGAGACTCCTGAAGGAAGTACAATGGAGGTAAATAGATCTATTGGAATGTACTCAGAATAACATTCTCTCTGCCACTTTGGTTGCTGTATTTTGATAAGCAGCCAGTCTTTGAGTCAGGCTTGTTTTCCTGGTAGCATAGTACATAAATGATGCACTGTGTCAGCAGGTGGAAGGTTATTGTGCTACACAAGCTGTGTGACAGAGAACACACACTGAACCTGGAAATCCATTGGCATGAGTAGGATAAAAAATATATCTTTTTTCTTTCAGAAACAGCAAAAACAAAACCCACAGAAGATGACAGTGAATTAGACATATCAGCTCTGTGTCCCAAGGTGACTTTTTTTCAGTCAGCCCTGTCTTGCTTTTAAAATCTATATAGATAATGGGAGACTATCTAGATTGCTGTCTGTTCTTCTGTGGAAGACTTTAAGCTCCCCAGGAGGCTGTGGTCCTGAACTAAGCAGTATGCTTTAGACATGATTAATTGTCTCCACCTTTAGCCTTATACTAATTAAACTACTGTATTTGTGACTTCTGGCCTTCAAGGTAATGGTTTCTTTGGCCTACTGAGCTAAGAATGTGTTTATTTTGTATTGGCTGTAGAATGATTACATTAGAATTTAATAGCAAAGGTGGTTACTTTCATTTGCAATAGTGAAATTGCAGTTGATTTTTATCAATTTAAAATACAAAAGGGAAACAATAATAGAAGACCTGTGTAATTCATCAGATATTTTTGTAAACGCTTGTCTAATAATTTTCAGTGACAGTGCAAATAGGTATATTATCTATAAAATCCTTCTAGATATGTATGAGAACACTCAAATATCTCATTTTTCTCCTAGTATTCTAAATGACTGTATGGCAAAGGTTTTTCTGTTATAATCAGAATACCGGTTGATATAAAAAAATTCATCTTAATAGGAATTGCAGTAGTTGATCAGTAGTGTATAAAGCCTGACTTTGACAGTGATTGTTTTGAAGGTGGTTTTCTGCTGTGGAAAAAAAACCACCAAAAAAAAAAATCCCATGGGATAAAAATTCATAGCTGACATACCTGGATATTGTTGAATAAATTGGTAAAGGATAATGGTTTTTTTGTTCAGCTAATTTTTGATGGTCTTATAGATATTGGGCTGTTTTTCTGGTCCCAGTTTACTCATTTCGTTACATTATGCATATTTTGTATTTGCAGGCTTATCCTGCTTTCATGACAGTAGGATTTCTTTCAGAATGAATAACTGGAATTTTCTATGCTTCTTTAGTATAATTGTGGTGGTCAACCAGCATCAAACCTCCACATTATTACAGCTTTTGGTTATTACAAAGAGGGATGCTTCACTTCTAAGGATTGTATACTATTTTCATATTTCTACAATTAAAGCTTAAATAGGAGGTGATTTATGTTGCTATGTCATACAAGAGGGACTTTTTTCAGTCTGTAAGCATTGGCTTTCTGTAGTGTGATTTTTTTGAGTATAAGAATACCCTGTATGGGACTGTTTTCTGTGTAGGTTAGCCCTGCAATTGTTGCCAAAGAGCTGTCAGTGTCTGACACAGATGTCTCAGAAGTATCCTGGACCGATAATGGGACCTTTAACCTATCCGAGGGGTATTCTCCACAGACAGACACATCTGATGGTATGTAACAGCCTCATCTCTATCATCTGTGGATTCCAGTCATGCAGATTACCTCAAAATGATTAGACAGTTTGAAGGCAGAAGGTTTCGGGGTTGTTGTTTTTCCCTCTGAAATGAATTTAATGTTCATCGTAGTGTTTTGTATAGTTTTGGATACATCTTGTGTAACAACTGTCCTCGTCTTAAAAATGCTTTTGTGGGTAAGCTAAGCAAGGAAAAGCTGAGGAAGAAACAGTGAATACTCTTGACTTGTTAAACAGCCAATTAAAGAAAGAATTACTAGGTTTTACTACTAGAAATGAAGACAGCCAGCAATTGAGCCTATGAAGACTTAGACTAGGAAAAGATTCTCAAGCACTTGGCTTGATCTGGACCATAAAAAAGTTTTTACTTTTTACAGACTAAACTATCAGTAAACACTTTGCAGGAATAAAGATTAAGGACAGCAGTAGTTTGGTGTAGTCTCACCTGTGGATCTGTTGCTCTGCTCATCTTGCATTTCTCCTAGGAAAAGTTCACTGTAAATGGCAAGCAGGATGATACTACAGGCCAAATCAATAATTTAAATTATTTTTCTAGTATTTCAAGTTGTAAATAGACAGCACTGCATGATCACAGACCGTAACTTGTAAAGAGCAATTGCCATTCATCTCATCTATCTTCCTATCCAAAGCAGGTTCAAAGCTGTTCATTGAAACTTTATGAAGTTTCTCAGGGCTGCGACCATTTGAATTCTGATCACCTCCAGTTGTAGAGATTCCACAACTTCCCTGGAATGTCTTTTTCAGTATTTGCTTACCCTCAGGTTGAAAAGGTTTTTTTCTTGTAGTGAATCAAAGTTTCCCATGTTCCAGTTTGTGTCAGTTTACTCTGATCTTTTCACTGTGCACTGTCTAGAAGAGTCAGGCCCATCTTCTCTCTACCTTCCTATTCAGTAGTTAAACTGATTCCCACCTTTGCCACCTTCTCTTGGGGCTGAACAAGGCCCATTCTCTCAGCATCTACATACGTCCTGTTCTCTAGCCCCCTAAATAATCATGCTGGCCCTCCAGGGGACTCAGTCCTGTATGCCATTGTCTGTCTAGAACTGGAGAGGTCCAAACTGGGCAAAATACTTCAGTGTGCGCTGTCAGTTGCTGAATAGAGGAAAATCCCTTCCACTGACTTTCTGCCTTCAATTTTGCTATTACAGCTCAGTGTGTGATCAGCCTTCCTTGCTGCAAGGGCATACAACTGACTTGCTGCCCACAGCTCTTCTGGAAAGCTGCTTTCTGTCTTGTTGCCCCAAGCATGTACTGCTGCACAGGTTATTCCATCTCAGATGGAGGATTTCACGTCTGCTTTTGTTGAATGTCACAGTGTTCCTTTTCAGCCTGTTCCTTTATACAGCCTGTTGAGGTCCCTCTGAAGGCATCCTGACATCCAGAATATCAAATACACCTGCTCCACAGCAGTTCCTTTCTGCCCATGAACTTGCAGAGTGCACTCCATCCTGTCATCCAAGTCATTAATAAAAACCTTGAGCAGTGCTGGTTTCAGTCCCTGTGGCAGACACCAATAACCAGCCTCCAGCTGCACCTTGTGTTGCTGATGAAGCCTTTGACCCTGGCAGTCCGGCCACTTTTCCACCCACCTTACGGTTCCCTTGCCCTGTTCGCTCACCAGCTTGGCTGTAAGGATCATGTGAGAAACTTGTATTTAAAGCCTTGCTAAGTGAAAAATAAACAAGATAACTCTTCTTCCCCATGGAGCATTTCAGCAAATGGGACATACACAAAAGTGCAAGACCAAATGGGATCTATCTGAGGACTGGCTCATCTGTCAAAGCTCTGTGCATTCGAGCCACCACTCTGCATAAAACACAACCCTTCCTCCTCATCTTCCCAGCCTGTCTTTCCTAAAGAAAATGGAGAAAATTACATATGAGTCATTTTTAGGATTTATTTCCTTAACCCTTATGAATGCTCCTACAGCAAGCTCCTATTGCTTGTTTTCATAGAAAGTAAGTTCAAACTGATTTTTTTTTACCCTCTCATTCAAATACTTGATGAAAGTATTCCCTTGTGCTTATTTAGGCCTCTTCCACAGGCCATGTACTCCACGGTATGTTTCACACATTTCTAATAACAAATATTGTCTCGTTCATTAATGCAGCCGTTAAAATGTAATGTTTTATTTGATTACATCCTGCTTTTTATCCTCTTGAAAACATGAAACAATTCTGATCATCTGTAGAGTTTCCATTGCTTGTTTCCTTTTTAATGCAAGCATTGGCCAAGAAAGGAAAAAGAAATTAAGTTTTTACATTGGTTTTATATATTTATTTAAAAAGATAAACATTCTTTTTTATTATTCCATATGCATGTTAAAAGCTTGTAACACATCCTTACATGCTTACATACTTGTAGTTTATATATATAGTGAAGAAAAATAAATATTATAAATTTTCGGGCTTTATGTGGTTAGTATATTTAGAAATAGCTGTGCTGAAGATTTGCATGGGTTTTTTCATTACAGATAGATACTAGAAAAAAATAGCTTTAAGAAGTTACTTTGTTTAAATAGTTGGGTTGATACCAGTTGATTTGTGGTGCTAGATTTATGACCTTAAAACCATTTTGTTTTAGATTTCACATAATGCTCTTTCTAGTTGAGACCTACTAGAGTATGGATTAGTAAATGTATTCAAAGGAACACTTACTAATTGCATTTTTACATGTGGCTGTCTTTTTGGGAAACCTTTTGTGAGTGCTAACACTGTTTTCTTCTGTTAACCCTGTAACAGATTTTGACCGACCTAGTGATCATGAAGAAGCTTTCGCTAGAGATCTTTTAGAGTTTCCCTCTTTAGAAAATGGTGCTGGCACAAATGATGACGATGACTCAAGCATCGGTTTGCCCACCCAGCAAAAACGAAGGAAAGAGCAAACAGGTGTCAAGGTGGATCACGCTTCCAGACAGAGTAAAGAGAGACCATCCACTGCAGGGTTGTCCTTGCCTTTGACCAGTGACCAAACCTTTAATTTAATGAGTGGAATTGCTGGCGATGTCATCACAGCTGCGGTGTCTGCTGCCATCAAAGACCAGCTGCAGTCCCTACAGCAAGCTCCCTCACAGGCAGCGCCCAGTTTGAGCGAGGAGACAGACACAGAGGAGGCTGATGATTTCGAACTGCTTGATCAGTCTGAGCTAGAGCAGATTGAGAAAGAATTGGGACTTTCACAAGGCCAAGAAGCAGAATCCCAGGAAAAGAAAAAGTCTTCAGGCTTCCTTTCAAATCTGCTTGGAAGTCATTAACCTGGAAGCTATAGCTGGTTACACAGAAGAAATTAAACATAAAACAGAAAAAAATACCATCAAATGCAAAAAAAAAAAAAAAAAAAAAAAGAGAGAGAAGAAAATTCTGAGCTGTGTAAGCTTTAACTATCCCTTTAGATGTGTTGTAATAATTTCCCTTACGCAGAGTGAATTAACTGGATAAATATCAGCTAATACTGATAGTTTAATGTTTCTGGTAGTTATACCTCAATGTAATAGCATGGAAATGAATTATCTATCCACTGTTTGGTTGCAGATGCGTGGCGGAAGTCAGTTGTTCAAAACAGTTTGGGGGAGAGGTTTCTTTTATCTTTTTGCCAACTATTTATTTTGGGGTCCTGAGCCAAATTCTCGATATCGACAGTTTATTTATTGTAGTTTTCCAATCATGTAACACAATTAATGACTCACATTGTGAGGGCAAGTTATCACAGGACTGCAGTGAGATTATAACTGCATCTCACCTCCTTCAGTCCTACCAAAGAGTATGGATCCCTGCAGTTAGCATTATGTGTAGTTCATCTACTGTATATGAAACACATTAACGGGCACAACTCGAGTTTAAATATGTGTGCAACACTATAAAAACCCCTTGATTTCATACTTAAAACCTTTGAATTATTTTGGATATGGTGATGCATTTCCAAGTTTTTTGCTGTTATAGGCCTGTAGAGTTGTAAAGTGGCATGTTATATGACTGACCACCTGCTGTGTTCCTTGATGGAGTCTGGTCCTTGGCAGTATTGCCCATGTGAAGTCAGCCAATGAATTTTATGTTTAAAGTTAATATTGTGTAAACTGAACAACCTTTTTGGGAGCAGGTGAGGGTAGTTATTGTTTGGAGTAGAGATTAGAGATTAAAAAAAAGCATAAAGGCTTTTTAGGTGCCACTTCCTTAATTTGAGATTCTGTAGGTTTTGGTTTGGCTTTTTTTCCCCATGATAGCTGCTTCCACTTGCAACAAAAGTTGTGTTGCAAGCTGAATACGTTAAGATACTTAAAAGTATTTGGTGAGGTCAGTTGCTGGAGAAGACACTCAGAATCTTCTTCTTGGCATGTAATTTAAAACAAAGAAGAACTTGTTTAAATTATTTGCTGGTTTAAAGTCCACCTATGCTGAGTGAGTGGCATGGGATCTCAAGCAGATAACTTATTTTTCTAGGGCTTTTTTGTTCACCTGTGACGAAACTGCACTGCAATACCAAGCAATAGTAATCCAAGAAATAGGAAGAAGTAAAGCTAGTTTTTCTAATGTGATGTAAACCATTAGCCAAGTTGAGGGACCATGTCAGCTGCTACTACTGCTCAAGTAAATTTCCATTTGCTGGCATTTGAAGAGGTGAATACTGTTATCTTGGACCCTCAAAAAGTACAGCAACAGATGATAAAAATCTTCCACTAACATATATGTGTAGGTAAACCTTTGTTTGAAATTAACTTCATTTTGTATTTTTTTCCTTTTGAGGTGAAAAAATAGGCAGATGGCCAAAACGAGTATAGCAAAAGAAAGGATGCTGAGATTTTTTGACACTAGCTTTATTGTTGCATGTGCTTTTTGTGTCAGTAATGCATATTGACCGTGTTTGCTGTCCTTTACCAGTAAAAAGGTAAGCCTGTGCCTTCATTATCAAACACATTATGAAATAAGTGGATGCTGGATATAGATCCCACAAGATGCAGCTTTCAAAATTACAATATCTCAACACCTGAGTTTCTGGAAATCATTAGAAAACATGGCCCACATCACTTCCACAGCATTGGTTGCAAAGTTTCTTCTTTAGCTTTCACCAGCCTGTCCTTCTCATTTGGAAAAAACAACAAAAAAACCAAACACCCAACCAATATTAAAATAAGCTTTTGTTGGAACATCAGTGAGTTTAAAAAGTTCTCAGATGACTTAGAAGCCTCATTTTCTTGCTGCATGTTTAGGACAATCTGTACAGTTAAAAAGAGTACAAATCCAAGTTGCTGATGAAACTTTGTAGGACACCCAAACAACTATGTGCTTCCTTGTCCAGGAGTACTGGTGCCAGAAGGGGAAAACAGGCTGTAGGACAGGGAGAGGCAGGAGGGAGGGAGGGAGCAGTCCTTCACAGGCTTTTCTGGAGCAGATTTGCAGGACAGACTAGCTGGCTGTCAATGGTGGCATTGTAACAGCGTGCACTTTATTATTGTTTTATGAAGAATACTTGTGGTTATAAGAGTATGTAACACAGGGGCACTCTTCTAGAATAATAGATTAGATCAGAAGGAAATGCAGTTGGAGGAGTTTCTCAGACTTTTTGTGAATTACCCATTTTCTGGTTTCAAGATAGGTAAATAGATTGATTTTTCCCCAGTACGAGTCACATTTCTTTTTTTCCAGAAAGAAAAAAACAACCAAAACTTGAACAAGTAAATCATTAAAGTTAGGGACATAGTTGCTTAGCTGAGTGTCTTTAGAATTTTTTTTCTGCTGTCATGGTAGTCAGTTGCATTCAAGCCCCTAAATACTGTGTAATGGGAAGGATATAATTCTGTAACATTTAATATTCTTCCTCAGGTAGTGAAAAGATGTCTAATTTTCTGCAGGAAATAATCCCTTCCCTCCCACACAACCACATGAAAGAAGCACTTTGCTTGGATACAATACATTCCACTGCCAGCAGTTCGCCAGCAAAACACAAAGAAAATGTTTCTCTCCTTTGTGGATCCTTTCCACACTGCCTTCAGTTGGAAATCCCTTGAGAAAACTTCACTTTGCTATATTATAGCAGAAGCCACAAAATAGCAGTTCCTTAAAAATTCCTGTCACAATGGTCCACAGCGTCTTTCTTCCCGAGAACGGTCGTCACTTTCCAATCCTTCAAATTGGATGCATGGGCAGGAAGACAGGGTATAAGGCAGTACATAGCTCTGAAACATGCAGTTTTTCCATGGAAAGCCTGCTTGCCTGCGATTTCCAGTCAAAAGGCACACGGGCAGCGTAGGGGGCACAGTGTGAGGCAGTGCCGTGGGGTAACAGCGTGTGATCCTGCCCTGGGATCAGTACTGCTTGTGTTGTGTGTGTGCTCTTACCTGGCAGTAAAGGGCTCACCCTCCTGTGCCTTGCAGTGGCTTCTTCACGCATCCTGATGGAAGAAAACTACCTATGTCAGGGCAGGGATGCGGGTCACTCTTCTGTGCTCGGAAAATTCCCCCTTGTGTCAGTACATGTGAGTGACAGGATCACCATCTGATTGGTGGCCTTAGGTGTCAAATCTAGTGCAAAACCGCCCGTTTCCAGCACATAGGGTTTCCATGTGTATGTACCACACACCTACTGACCATTCTTCTGTTTGTTAGTGGAAAAAATGTACTATTCTATGCAGAGGAGTTTAAATAATTGTAACCCAAAGTAACAGGATCTGAAAAGATACTCGTTCTACTTGTTCCATGTTTGTTCTGCACTTTTTCCAGGCTGTCCCAGCCTTCTGAACAAAGTCCCTGTAGTCTCCATGTCTGTTCTCAGCACATGAGCGGCGTCGCGGTCTGTGAGTAACCCCCACCCGGGCAACCAGAAACTGGAGAATTACAAAATGTCCGTATTTAAGTATTCTGCAGCACTTTACCTGCCCGATCACTGTTTTGTAAACATGGAACTATTATATTGATTGTTTTAATAAATATGTGTTAGTTTTTATCTTTCATCATCTCATCGTGTGTTTTCTCCCAGAAGTGGAAAAACCCTCTAACAACAAACGGGGTGACCTTATCGCTCTCTACAGCTACCTGAAAGGAGGTCGTAGCCAGGTGGGGGGTCAGCCTCTTCTCCCAGATAACCAGTGACAGGACAAGAAGACAGTCTTAAGCTGCAACAGGGAAGGTTTAGGGTAGGGCATTAGGAAGAATTTCTTCACAGAAAGGGTGCTTAGACACTGGAATGGGCTGCCCAGGGAGGTGGTGGAGTCACCGTCCCTGGAGGTGTTTCAGGAAAGACTGGGCGTGTTGACAAGGTGGTGTTAGGTCATACGCTGGACTCGATCATCTCAGACATCTTTTCCAACCTACCTGATTCTGTGAAAACAAACAAACAAACAAACAAACAAACCAAAACCCCAAACCCAACGAAGCGAACACAAAGGCCCAGCCCAGCCCCTGGCCGGAGCGCCCGCCCCTCCCGTATCCCTTCCCGGGCGCCGCCCGTGCCCGCGCCCTCCGGCCGCCAGGGGGCAGGCGCGGCCCGCTCCCGCCGGACGCCGCGCGGCCGCTTCCGGCCGCGTGCCCCGCCCCATCAGGGCACCCCGCGCGCCGCCGGCCGCAGGTGCGTGTCCCGGGGCTGCGGGCCGGGATGGCCTGGGATGGCCTGGGATGGGATGGCACGGCATGGGATGGCATGGGATGCGATGGCATGGGGCGGCCCGGCCGAGCCGGCTGCGCTCCCTTGGGATGCAGGCTTCCTGTGAGCCCGGCCTGGGCCACGCCTGGCCTGGAGGCTCTCGGCTGCTGCTTGCGTCCCGTCTTATCTCTTGTTTTGTTTTATTTTATTTTATTTTATTTTATTTTATTTTATTTTATTTTATTTTATTTTATTTATCTATAGGTTTTGCCCGAATCTTTGTTGTCCATGTAGTAAACGCCTGCCTCGTCCCAACATTAGGGACACGGACGCATTTTAAATCCAACCGAAGGCAGCTAAAAATCAGCTGTAAAAAAGAGCCTCAGGGGAGATCGCGATTTGCCTGGAAGGGCTTGGCTGTGCTGCGGGCTTGTGAGTGCCTGGGATTTCGCTTTCCTGAGCCCCACACAAGGTAGGACTTGGGGCTTCGATCCTGTGGCTTAAATTGGGAGGGGAGAATGCAGGCGGGTTGTGGGAACGTGTTGTGTAACTACACAGGATTTCTCTGCTTTATGCTGTTTGAGTTGTAAACGCGTCTCCGCGTCGTAGTCAGAGGGGAAGGTTTGTGGCTTTAGATTCTCCTGGTTCCTCGCCTCTTCTGAGCTGCTTTCTTTTGGGTGGGGCGGAGCGGGGGGAGGTTGGGTGTTTTTACATTCCCCCATGTTAAGGTAGCGTGTAGCCTGTCTGCCCGTCACAGACCAGAACAGAGTGTTCTGCCGCGGGTTCCCGCAAGGAGTTCGTCACTAGCAGCCAGCGTGGCTCTGCGTCAGTGGTTTATGGCAGCAGGATTTGTGCTTGGGCGGGGAGAGGCGCAGGGAGCGCCTCAGGGAATACTCGGGATCCCTCAGTGGGCAGAGAATATGTTTTTCTCTGAACCACAAAAAGCATCTGTTACAGTGAAGAGATGCTTATAGTACTTCAGATAAAATAATACGGCCTTTATTTTCTGCATCCCCCCTGTCACTGTAGCACTGCAGATAGTACAAGTAGTAATAAGTAAGGAGCCCGGTGGTTCCAGGGAATGAGCGTTTTATAACGTGTGTTTTGACTCTTTATGCTTATGACTTCTGCCACTGCCTCTCCCTTTTAGTACCTTTTGGGAGGGGCTGCTCTTCCTCTACCTGCTTTCAGACCCCCTCATCCTGATGTATTATTTCTTTTCTCTCCATCTTAAGCCATAGTTTTTCTAAATCAGTTAAAAGATGAGGGTGTTTTCTGTGATCTCCAGATCATGCTTTTTTTGCTCTTTGCTTTTGGAGCATTCAAGAGATTCCATCAACTTTGTTTAAAAAAAAAAGAAAAAAAGCTAAGTTTCATTAAGCACTGAGAAGGAAGGAGATGTATGGGTTTGGAAGGGACAGCTTCACTGACAGGTCACTGCTCTGCAGTTGTCCTCTCGCAGCCCCAGTAACACGGCTCGGCTGGGCGGTGGGAAGTGGAGGGAGACCAGGATTAGCAGTGGCTTCGAGTGCTAGATCTAGGCATGACTGACTGCATCTCCAGATGAACAGCTCTGCAGGGTAAAGTGCTGTCAACACTACATGCACTGGTCCAAAAGAGCTAACAAGGCTTTATTTTTAAATGCAGTAACTTTTTTTTTTCTATTTAATAAGGCTGTGGAAAATAGAAAATAGGCCAGTAAGCAGGTTTTCCCTTTTTACCCTTATTTCAGCAATCACTGGTCTCAAAATCTTAGAGTTGGCAGAACATGAGCTTGTTAAGACCCTTTAGTCACTGATCTTCAGTGAAAAGTGTAGAGCTTTTGAAATACTGTTGCTCTGGCTAGGAGCCCTCTCCTGCATTGCAATCCCAACAGGCCCAGTGGGTTCTGCATCCAGAGCTGGGATGCTCAACTGTTGCTGTGGTCCAAGTAACCTCAAAGTCTTTTATTTTTAAGTTTCTTCTCTTGCTCCTACCCTTGCATACCACACTCATTGCTGTTGCTGGTGTTTAATAAATTTAATTCTGTGCAAGAACTGTGTTTCTGACACTGCCTTACAAGAACGTTGTCAGGACGTTGTGTTGGGACTTTTTTTTGTGTCTGTTACTTAATTTTTTTAGTATGATTTTATTTTTTCCCACTTTCTAGTAATGGCCACCTACACTTGCATCACTTGCCGTGTGGCTTTCAAGGATGGTGACATTCAGCGTGCCCACTACAAAACCGACTGGCACAGGTACAACCTGAAGCGTAAAGTTGCTGACATGCCTCCTGTCACTGCTGAGAATTTCCAGGAGAGAGTCCTGGCACAGAGAGCAGTAGCAGAGGAGCAGAACAAAATCACTGCCACTTACTGCACAGTGTGCAGCAAGAGGTTCTCCACCTTCAATGCCTACGAGAATCACCTGAAGTCCAAGAAGCACCTGGAGCTGGAGAAGAAAGCTGTTCAAGCTGTCAGCAAGAAGGTGAAAATATTAAATGAGAAAAACCTGGAAAAGGGGCTGGCCCCAGAGAGCATAAATAAAGATGAAATGAACACAGCTATTCAGCAAGCCATCAGAGCCCAGCCATCTTCGTCTCCAAAGAAGACACCTCTACCTGCTAGTAATGCGAGTAGCTCTCCAGTTTCCAGGGAAAGCACCAGCTTGTCCCAGAGCAGAGAACGACCAGAAATACCTCCACGACTGCAGTGGTTTGAACAGCAAGCTAGGAAGCTGGCCAAGCAACAAGCAGAGGAAGAAGAGGATAATGAAGAAGGTAAGGCAGTAAACACACTGACAGAAGATGGCTTAGGGTAAGCTATGGTTTGAGCAAAAGCTTTCTCCTACTTCTGTAGCAATGTGGCATTTTCCATGGCAAAAGGTCTTGCTGTTGATTAAATTTTCAGTTTAACAAAGGAATTAAGGTTGGCCTATGTTTGCAGTCAAGGACTCTGTGTTATGTCTGAGCTGCCAGCTGTTCAGCTTATAGACAGACACTAATGCATGTAAAGGTTGAATATAAATAGTCACTAATATGAGCACTATTTCCCACATAAAATGTCAAAGTTTCCTTTAAAGAAGGCTAATGTAACAGGTTGCCCTAAAACTACTTCTGAAAAATAAATGAACAAAAATCCAGTTACGATAATTTGCCATTGTCCCAACTCATTTGGTGATCTGTTGAAGGGAGGGGGGACTGTGGTTGTTTTTGTTTCCCTCTGCCCACCAAGACCAGGGGAGAAAGTTTTTACTCTTTAGCCTGACCGCGTGGCATCGCTTCTTAGCATGTTGACGTCCGTGTTGAAATCTGTTCAAGAGTTGCCACCCCAGTGGTCTGTTCTTGTGAATACAGCTCTGTGTTGGAGGTCAGCCTGGAAAGCAGAAAGCTGAAAAGATCAGAGGTTCAGAATTTCCAGAAAAAGGTTATTTTTAACCTGGGTGCTTTCAGTGCCGTAGTTGACAGTGCCGCTCCAAACGCATCTATTGGAGCAGTTGAATGGGGTGATTGAGCTGTAGCAAAGGGACAGGTATGAATGAGGTGGAACCTCATTCCAGCTTCGGAAACCCCTGTGTCACGTTACTGCATCTGTTGCAGCAGTTCTCTGCTCTTGAAATTTCAGTTGCAGTTCAGAGAACTTGTTCTACATGAGAAGAAACATTTACCTCTGAACATACATCTTAACACCTGAAGAAGAAGCCAACTTGCACCTGTCTAGTAATAATGTGTTAGTCATAAATTGTATTGCAAAAATCTCAGTAGGTTTCTGGATTTTAATTTTCCTTTTAAGTGTGTGAGCAGCAGTGTGTTTTCCCTCACTGGTGGAAGTAAGTATTTTCCTGATGTTGCCAGAGTTGTCTTGTTTTCAATGAGCCATGCTTGTGTTCTTGTGCTGTGGTGAATTAAATTTAAGGCCTGGAAACAGCAGAAAAGTGTTAATAGTTGAGAAAATGGAGGGGGAAAAGTATCAGATCTGCCATTTATGAGCAGCCTTGTGTTTAGCTGTGCACCTTAACAAGAAATGTCTTCTACTGGCAATGGTAAATTCTTGCACCTGGGAGTGGCTGTGTTGCACTTAGCAGTAAGAACAGAAAATGCAGTATTTTCTATGATGACTTTCTCTAACTTAATTGGGACTTAATTTGTTTGGGAAAAGTAATCATATAAAATAAATATTTTTTTTTTTTAACTTCCTTTAAAAGACTGGGAAGATATGGATTCTGATGAAGACGTTGGCTCCGACGAAGAGATGGAAAGTATGGAAGAAGAAGAAGAGGAGGAGGAGGAACAGGCAGAGGCCAAAAGCATTCCTGCTGTTGGGGCCATACCAGTCACAGACTGCTTGTTCTGTCCCCATCACTCAAGATCTCTCACAAAAAATGTGGCACATATGACAAAAATCCACAGCTTCTTTATTCCAGACATAGAGTACCTTGTGGATCTCAGAGGACTAATCAAGTATCTTGGTATGGCTAAATGTTCTCAAATTTTTTTCTCAGGATAATTATATTCTGATAGTGCTTATTTTCATTTGGATATGACATCAAATGGTTTGGTTTGTGTTGCTTTTTTTTTTGTCTGGGTGCTGTCAGTATTTTGATCATGAGCAGGACCACAGGCTTTCCAGGGAGAATGAGAGTAAGCTTGGCTGAGCAAACATGGTCATGTACCCTGTAAGTCTCACATAGTTTTCTGATGTTGAGAAAGTTGTTCAGATAATGTGAAATTTGGGACAAAATTCTCTTGCTGAAGAGTGCATATGAACTGTGTTGTCCTGCTAGTGAGTCACAAGTATTTGTCTCTGGTTTACAGAGCTTTTGGGAGAGCTAAAAGCTAGGAAGAAAAATGTGTCTTCCTTCAAGTCTAAAAGTAATGATGAGAATAAAATAATTTTGGAGTATTGGATAGAAAAATGTATTGAAAGTGCAAAATGTATTATTGAGAATACTGAATGACCCATACCTTGTCACAAGACATCTTTAAATGCACAGACATGTCCCTGATGGGGCCATATGGTCAAGGCATAGGAACAGCAGGGCTATCCTGGAAATTAAAGGCTCAAGGTTCCTCTTCAGTCTCTCTGCCTGCAAGCTGGGAAGGCCTTGTCACAGAAATGTTAATTACTGACCAGGGAGATTTTGTTCAGACCAATAGAAGTGCCAATGTTTTCTGCAGGAGAGAAAGTTGGCATTGGAAAAATCTGCATTTGGTGCAATGAAAAGGGGAAATCCTTCTACTCTACAGAAGCAGTCCAGGCTCACATGAATGATAAAAGCCACTGCAAACTCTTCACAGATGGAGATGCTGCCCTGGAATTTGCAGATTTCTATGATTTTAGGTGAGGACATTTCTCTTTGAGTGAGACACAGGTGGGGACAGACAAAAGGACAGTTAAATAGTATATCAGAAACTACTATTCATTCTTAAATTTAGTGGTGTTTTGTGTTCCAGTACTTACTTTGCATTGCTGGTTCCCCACTCTTTTAGGTAAGCGTAACAACATGATTGGTTGTCTTCTGTGACCATTATTACCAATCCTACATCAAAGTATATTTTGATTACCTGTTCTGTAGGTTTGCTGTTACTGAATTTAGATTTCAGTGCACCAGCAAAGGCCATAAAAGGGCATAACTGTCTTTCCCATTACCTTTTAGGCAAACTGTGGACTTAACACCTACTGTGGGTTTCTTACATAAGTTTTGTTGGGTAGCTGGAGTTGAGCAGGACTGCTGTTACTTAGAGGCCTCTTGTTGAACTTCTTACAGCTTATCCTAAGCTGTGTTCATTTTGGTTAGAAAAACCTCCTATTATGGTGACAGGTGGAGCTTCTGGGAGCGCTTGTTTAGTAGCTGTGCAGAGCTGGTGACCTGCACTGTGGTAGCTTTTCACCATAAGTCACTGTTAAGAGTGCAGCAGCAGAGCTGTGCTGAGTTGCAGAACAGGGTGGAGGAAAGGGGTTCCTTGTCTCCAGGCTCTCCTCAGGGCTGGGCGCTGCTGGGAGGAAGTCTCAGACCAAGGCAGGTGAAACATGACAGTGTTTGTACCTTGCTGTAGCTGTGCCTGGTGTGTCTGGATAGCTGTGGTTGCTCTCTGTGTACAAACCATGTACTGCTGCTCTTCCACAGGAGCAGTTACCCTGATCATGAGGATGGGAAAGATATAGAGGGTCCTGGAAAGCGCCCAGCAGAGAAAGAGTTGGATTATGATGATGACACCATGGAGCTGATCCTGCCTTCAGGTAGGCACGGGGCTTGTGTTACAACATATTTTCTCTGCACTTCCATATCTGCCTCCAGTATGTGCAGCACAGGCCATTGTTGTGTTTTCCTTTGGGAAGGGAGAAGGTAGTTTTGCATTTAAGTGTCTTTGGGGTTATGTCCTCACCTTCTATTATTGTCACTGCCAAGTAGTTCAGCTTCTTCAGCATTGGTGGATATGTGGACTGGGGCAGTGGGTTGCTTTGCCCATTTTACCTCTTTCTTGTCATGTGACTCTCATGGTATACTCCAAGAGTTTCCATATTTGTTTGAGTGCAACTTGGAGAGGCTGTAATTTAGGTTATCTGGTGTTGGGGTTTTTTTGTAGAGCCAGCTCCTACCTAACTCAGTAAACTAATTCAGTAAATTAATTTATTTAAATGTCCTTTTTCTAGTTTAGCATTTGAGACTCTCACTTGCTTTTTTTTGTTTGTTTGGTGGTTTTGTATGAGGGGGACCTCAGCCCTTTCATTGAAACAGCATTGCCTCTCTTCTCATTCCACTAATTAAAATTTTATTTTCTGATAACTGCCTGTTTGTTATCTGAGCGAAGGCCCTCTTGAACAACAGCACATTTTGTGTTTTTTCTTCAAGTAGCTCTTACAGTAATTACATTGAGTTCCTAATAGTCCTAAAATTTTTAAGGTTCTGGACCATTTAAAAGCATTTCTCAGCATAGGGGTTTCCATAGTTCTCACAACTTGCTTGAGTACTCCATTTCAGAAGCTGTTTCATGATGGTCCTAAGCTGTCCCCTCCTGTGAGCAGGTGCCAGAGTGGGTCACCGGTCCTTGATGAGGTACTACAAGCAGCGCTTTGGTGCGACGAGGGCCGTGGCTGTTGCCAAGAACAAGAAAGCCGTGGGCCGGGTGCTGCAGCAGTACCGAGCCTTGGGCTGGACGGGGCAGGCAGGTGAGTGACAACAGGAGGGCTTTGCAGAGGAGAGGGCTCTGGGATGTCAGCACTCTACAGTTCCAGAGGTCGACTTTGCTTTACACGTGGGGTTTATGCAGTAGTTTGTCTTCCACTTGGTTCATTTTAATTCCTGACATCCCAGCAGATACAGGAAGCTTGTTTCTAAAATGCAGTGCAGCTTCTGTGCAAGCTTTTCATTCCATTGTTTGTGATATTTGGTGACTTCCTGAGATTTCTTGGATTCTGCCTGTCTAAGCCACTACTCTTGCTATTTAATAATGTAACATAAGTCATGCTTTGACAGAATACTTTTCTGGTTGGGGAACAATGGTGTGATCCATATCCACTTTAAAAATATAAGAATCACGCTTGGAATGCAAAACAACCTTTTGCTTTAATCACAGTCATGGGTATTGGTAGAGGGAACTGGCCTTTCCCCAGAGAAAAGTGGAAAGAAGAGTGCTAGTATGGCAAGGAAAACCTACAGGTACTTGCTGAAGTATGTGGGCAGATCAGCTGGTTTGCATACAAGTTGTAAGTAAGGTGACAGACACTGATCCCTCTCTCTTCCTTCTCTCTCCCTGCAGGGGCCATCTCTGCTCAGCAGCGTGACATGCAGTACCTGCAGAGGATGAAGTCAAAGTGGATGCTCAAGACAGGAATGAGCAACAATGCTACAAAGCAGATGCATTTCCGGATGCAAGTCAGATTCTGAGCTCCCAAGAGAGCTGCCTACAACTGGTTATGGGAAGGGGGATTTAATGATTTCTGGGTTGCAGATGATCTTATTAAAATGGACTTGGTACCTGTCAAAGGCTGATGTGTTTGCTGGTGTGCCTTTGTCTGTAAAAAGAAGAACAGGAGGAAGCTTGTCTCTTCTGAAAGAATGGTGGGCCTAACTTAAAAATAAAATATCGTCAGTGGAATGTGTGGCAGAGTAGTCATGGCTGTGACTGAAGGTACCTGTAGAGTCGTGCAGCCCATTTCTGGGGGGCAGTTCACATCTACAAACTGGTTGAGGCCAAGAGAAGACCCTAGATTTAAGTGCTTCAGATGGAGTGTATTGGATGTTTTCAGTTGTGGTGCCAGACATATTAGCTGGGTGTTTTGGAGTTCTAGCTGGCACTAGTGAGGTGAAAATTTGAGAGCAGAGATTCATGGAAGGTTAAGTAATTGTTTGAAGAAATGCACTGATGGAAAACATAACTCCAGGATTACTACTGTCCTCAGAAGCTGACTGTACTTGCCTAATGCTCCAGCTCGGGGCTGGATTAATAATTTGCAGTGTAGTTGTTTTACATTGAACTTAATAAATTCTCATTTTCTAAAAAGTGCTCAAAATTACCATAACATTTAGATGAGTGTCAAATCAAAATTTCACATTTCCTGCTTAAAACTCGGAAGATGACAGCTTTTGTTGTTCCCACTGAGTACTGGTGTTTGGTTACCATCGTGCAGTGACCCAAGACAGGTGTTGGCTAGAACAGGCTGGTGCAGAGAAAAGCTGTGTGTTAAAGAGCTGAGGAAGGAGTGCTGTGTTGGTCCTGCTGGTGTAGACATTAAAGGTTTCCATGTCTTTACCAGTTCTGACCTTCCTGTAAGGAGGTGGGCACTTCCACACAGAGCTGTGGGCTGGTTTGTGATGCCCCAAGTTGCAGTGTGCTGGACGCTGAGCATGTGCCACAGGAACATGGCTGTTTCCTTGCCTGACAGTTCATTGGGAAGGCGGCTGGCTACAGCCAGGTTTCACTTCTGCATTTAGGATTGCTGGATTCCTGAGTAGTGGCTTTCACTGGCATGACTTTGATACAAGTTTTCTTTCTTGTGAATGGCGTGTGCGTGATATCACTGAGGATAGTAGGGAGAGACTTTGTCTGTTAACACTGTATTTTGATTTTGATACCTTGAGGTGGCCACCTAAAAACAGAGACTAGACAAGAATAAGAGAATAAAAGGAGGAATTTATTTGAAGAGCCTTCAAAGGTTCATGCTGGGCAGTCAAAAGGCTACACCTGAGACGGACCCTGGGTCACAGGTTCTTCACACTTTTATAAGTTTGGTCCATTTGCATATCAGGGCTAATTCTCCAATTATAACTTTGGTTAATGATGTAATTACCCCAAGTCTGCCCCCCTTCTCTAGGCTTTAGTTTACACATTTTGGGGCCTGGTGTCTTTGAAAAGCAAACCTAGAGAGGCTTGTTACGTCTAACCAGCATGAGAGAACAGCAGCTAACAGGCCACATGAAACTTCAGAGTTACACACTAGGCAGTACAGGATTTGAAAAATATAAAAGTTAAAACCTAGGGCATCAACTTCTTGAAACAGTTCTCTAGTCTCCCTAAGAGGTAAGTTCAGAAAAAGCAGCCCCTTTGTCATGTCAACACTTCCAAGAGAGCAGTGTGTTTATGGGACTTGTATGAAAGTGATAATTTCACAGTGGAGGTGCACGCTGTGTGGGGGTTTTTGTTTTGTGGATTTGTCTCTGGAGTTTTGCATATTAGTGGTTTTTGGTTTTTTTTGTTCTACTGCCTTGGAAGTTTTTTTGCTGTTCATGCTTTTTCTGAGAAGGAGCAAGCTTGAGCAGTAATGGAGGCTACAGGTTTGGCACAGCATTTAATAAGTAAACTGGCTAATACATTTAAGAAAGGTGCAGGTTTGAGTAAAGGGAAAACCGGAGCAGAGAGAATTTTCAAGAAAGGCTGTGTTCACATCCAAAACCTTAAATTAAAGCTGGGTAAATTAATGAGTACCTCCTTTTTCCTGACAAGGTGGAGTTACTGCCATTTTATATCCCTAGCTGGATCTTGCGCACATAATTTGAATTTATTCTAGAGGGTTCACTCTGGGTTATTCACTCTCAAAGTTGGGAGTGAGATACCTGGTATCAGCTATGTGACTCAAGCTATGATTCTTTAGATGCCATATCCCTTATTCCAGTTGTGACCTGGCCCAGCCTGTGATTATGGTATGGATTTCTAGCACTGAGGGTATACCCTTCCTGCTTGTATTTGACAAGTCTTAACATCTGGCCATGGGGAACTGCTCATACAGTTTTCTTTGAAATTAGAGAATACTGTTAAAGGTCTTATGTTTATGGATAAGTTAGATTGCCTTTACACATAGGGCAATATAAAATGCCACAAAAATGCAGAAATAGAAGGGTTAAGGCTTACTAACCTGAATATTGAAACCTGCAGAACTGGCTTTGAATACCAGAATATGTCACCAGTGAGCATCAGAGCAGTATGCAGTCTTGAGCTTTTGGAAGACACTCATGGAATATACAAAACTTACATTAAGGACTAAAGAATTATTCTGGAAGAGTCTTGGGAATAACCTAGTACAATTGCTAAAATCTTAGTGGTGTGTAAGGAGTCTTGGCAGTGAAGGCAGAAATACAAGGATGTAATTGATCCACTGACAAATTACTTTGGGGCCATAAGGTTCAGGCTGAAGGTGCATGGAGTTTGCCACTCTCCTCAACACGAAAGGGAACCAAAGGAAACTCCTGTTCTCGCTGCAGACTTGCTCAAAGAGGCCTGCAGTTTATGAAAAGATGGGGATTGCCTGAATTTCCTGAACGGTCTAGTTCAGACAGGATACCAGAAAGTAAACATGAAAATCGGAAGTCATTTTTCAGGTCACAGGGAAGCAGAAGGAAGTAACGTGTGTAATTTGCACCTGTGATTCTGTCCTATATATCTTGCTTCAGTTCAGTCAGAAGGAAATGGAAGAGAGTATGCGAACCTACTGGTATTTTACCGGAAGTTGTAATACTCGGGTGAAAATGGGTGCCTTGGAAAACCAGCAGAGGGCGCAGGAAAGCTTGTCCCAGAATTGTGTTAACTATGAAAATAAATAAAGCCTGGCAAGAGCGCATTCATGGCGAATAGAGGTAGGGTGAGACTGCAAAGCTCACCACTACCATGAGTTAAGATTAACACCAGGCTTCTGTGAGATGAATTGCTATTAATATCTTCATGTAGGTCCTGGGAGAGCATTGCTAGCTCAGGATGGCTGGAACAAGTATGGGGATTGTCAGCAGGGTTCAGCGACAGTGCTACAGTATGCACAGCTTGTAGGTAATTCCAGCTATGTCGAAGTATTTGAGAGTATTTTAATTGGACACACTTCTCAGCATTTAGTCTTTTACATCCCTGTACAAAGGATAGCTGAAGGCAATTTTTTGTTTCCTGAGGCAATGTTTTGTTTTCTAGTTGCTCCTATCAGGGAGCTATGTTTCCAGCTGTAATCCAGCCTTGCACTTGTGCTCCCCTCCTCTAACCTTGTATTTTCTGGCTCTTATGATGAGAAGAAAGTAAAGTTTAGAGACAATCAAGTAGATTTGAGACTGTCTCTGGGTATAGTGGGTACTCTGGAGCAAGAATTTCCTGGTATGATTGTAATTCAGTGGGCATGCTGTTCCCAGAGCAGATGATCCCTTCTCAAGCGGTGCATTCATTGTAGGAAAGGCTGGCAGGAAGCATAGTAAAGGTACCTCATTTTGGTCAAGGCTGGGGTTCTGCCTGCCTGTCCATCCATTAACAGCTGGGTATTGAAGTGGTCCCAGTGCTGCATCAGGCACTGCAGAAAGAAGCAGCAGAATGAAAGAACGGGTGAAGCTGGTGGAGCACATCGGTACCTCTACCATCTCCTTTTGGAAGTAGTTCTTCTGTTTTGTACACTTAAGTTACCTAAAATCAACCCAAATGCTACTAGAGGGAAAAGCATGTACCTGTTATCTTGCTCAGAAAGAGAGATTAGCATGTGGGATGTAGCATGGCAGAGACACAGGAGACTCAGAAATGTAAAACAAATGAACAGCTAATTATGCTGAAACTGCAAGTCAAGAAGTATTTAAAGTAAGCAGCGCCTTTAGGAGTCCACTATTAATCCCTAATTGGTTTCTTCAAGGCAAACATGACATGTAAAGGTGACATGTAAAGGTGTTGGACTGCTGCCCAGCTAACATCTGATGCTTGAGGGGCATCTCAGGGAGATTCTCCACTGCAACTCTTAAGAGTTACTTTTGACCTATTAAAACTGAGGCATCCTGTGCTAATGGGCTTCATCTGCTCAGGGCTTTGGGCATCTTCCTCCCCTCTGTTGGCTTAGTGCTGCTGGTGGGACACTGCAGGGATTCAAGTGGGTTTATACTATCATGACCTACAATGGATGGGAGGCAATAGATAAGCTTTAGGACACATCTGACTGATAACTAAAAATACATCTTAAACACCTTGAATCTTAATGTTTAATTACTTTAATCCAGCAGTCTATCGTGCTGCAGCTGCAGAATAGCAGTCACCAGAGTATCATCAAATCCTCAGCAGCTGGCAGAGCCTGGATAGTTAAGATGACCATCTAAAGGCACTTCTGACCCAGAGGAAATTTCTCTTGTCTCCCACTGCATCCTAAACTGTGTAAGATGTAGCAGCCAGGCACTTCAGGAGTGATAGAAGTGGTGACAGGACACCTGTAACTGGTTTTATATTAAGGATTTCTGCACATTTAGTGTACCAGACTGAAAGGCAGAGCAATAAATCCTAGCTGGGCCAGGAAGGGAGTCAGAATCACTCTGAAAGTACTTCCTGGTGTTGACTCTTCCCAAAAGCAAAAAGCGATCAGTAAGCAAGTTTTTTAGTAATGGCATTACCAAGCATGTATGTCTTCATACAGTTCTCTGATGCAAGGAAAAGGGCCATCTAACATTGAGACATATTTTCTGTCATTCCTTGCACTTGTTATGTTGGTATCTTATTTGTTTTTCACTTTACTGTATTTATGTATTCAACTTTATTTTTGCCAGCAATTTACAGTGATAAATTCCATAACCTTTCATGTGAAAGTAAGAGGCTTGCTCCTCCTCATCATGTTAATAGGCAAAGGGGAGCGTGTACCAGGACTCAGAAGAACTGCATGTTCACAGCATCAAATAACCTCATATCTTAATATTCCTTTCCTGAAGGATCTTCAGGAAACAGGTCCAGGTAGGAATGACTGGCAATCAATAACCTGAATAACGGACTTAGCAGCAGCAACTGCTATTGATTACAGAAGGGGAAAAGGAAAATCTTTACATTTTGTATGAGCTCTAGAGGCCACAAAGATGGCCTGATGTTTTACAAAATGAAATTTGTAGCAAGATACACTTCTCCTTGGAACACTTCTTTGTTTATTCTGCCAGCTCAATGAGAACTTTATTTAATAATTAAAGGATGCCAGGAGGACCCAGCTAGAAGTTTACAAAACTGAGTGGCTCAGTAAATAGTCACAAGACCAACAGAGGTTGCATTTCAATAACAAATGGGTAAACTGAGCACGTCAGATTCATAAGAGCAGTGCACCAGGATAACCTATTCTTCAGCTCTGGGGACATTTTCCAGCAAGCTGGAGTGGAAGGAGTTTTCCTGAGCATACTCCCTGTGTCACATGGGCAGCAGTGCTCCAGAGCTTTCGGCCTCTGCAGCACACTCACATCAGGCTCTGCAACACAGGGAGGTGCAGCCCTCAACACCAGCTGAAGCCCAAGTGTGCTGTCCATGCCTCAGCTTCCTCTGTTATTTGTGGTTCTTTTAAGCTAGAAAAGAAGGCATGTTTGTAAACCTCAGGGCCAATTTGCCTTGCATTGCTCCACCTCAACCAAATCCCCCCATGCAAAAACAATTTCACATTTCCTACCCCTGCCAATGCTGTTAATGGTTTGCAAGGTTTATACAGTCATCCACAGATACATTGGCTTCTCTTTTTCTGGCTTGGGTAGCTTTACACCCTTGAATTTCTGCACTTTTCAGACATGAAAGCAGCCTGGCTTTCCTAGGCAAGATCTGCATTTGGCCTTTCACTGTTCTGCTGCACTAACAGTAATGCCTTAACAGGTAGGGCAGCTGTGTGTTTGCTCACCATATATGCGCTGAAAATCTTGTTAAAATATTCGCTGAAGTGTTCCAAAATCCAGATATTTTCTGACATCTTTCATAGGAGCAGTCATATCTAGTTTACTTAATTCCTTGCCATCACAGTGTATCAGTATATCCTGCCATTCAGGTTGCCATATTTTAACTAAACTATACTGTGCAGGCTTTCAAAATGCGGCATTTCAAACTGAAGAATTGTTCCAAGGGTTTTTTTCCCACTAAGTGCTAAGAATCACCAACTGATACTGCCTTAAACTGGCCATAGGCCAACAATAAACCCAGACTATTACTTTTACTCTAATAATGCGTTATGTTGATCCCACATCCAAGTAAATTACTGGTAAATGGCATTGTCTTTCTTCCTCTTCAGTACAGGACGTGTGGCAGTTGCCTCTGCTTTCCAGCCAGTGGAAGGTTCATTGTCCCACAGAGAGGGGAAGAGTGACCTGTGAGGTGCGGAGCTGTGTCCATCACCCCCGGATATTTTAGCGTTTGGCCAACAGGTGTCGGTAGAAGCCCCATAATTCATTGTAGAGTCTGTCTTGGTTTCCTTCCTTGTCCGCTGCACTGAACCATGCCTGACATAGCTGCATGAGAGAGCACGTTAGGCTTAGGCTTGTCCTTGACTCTTTGCCACCTAAAGCCATCGTGGTTCTTTCTGCAACACAGTTCCTGACAGAAAAATGGCCTTTTATAGGAGAGGGCAGGAGCAGTACAATCATGGCACAGTCCCATGGCCATTTACAGAGCACAGGATTAGGTGGCTCTGCTGTGCCCACACAGTTCTCTAGCAAGGGCTATCAGAAATTAATCAGCAGGATCCAATGCAACATCTCTCCTTGCCCAGGATCTGGGCACTTCTATCGAGTTGTAATCTGAAGCAGAGACTCGTCTCCTGAGGGCAGATGCTTTTCAGATAGCTGACCAGAACTGACTTGAAGGTTTAAGTGCTTGCAGGAGGGTGCCCTTTTCTTAATTAATAGGCCAGCTGTTCAAATTCTTGTTACAAGGCAGCTAAATATAGAAATCAGCCAGATGCCTTTGAAGTTTTATTTTAAATGACTTGGTCTTTTGGCCCCATGAATCATCCATTTTTTTCTGTACTGTGGCATAGCTCCAATAAGCGATCCCAGCACTGCCATTAAGAACAGCTGAGGTACTTTGGGCAGGATTACAGCCAAAGCTGTACATGCATTCTGAAATTACTCAGGGTCAGGAATCAGTGCCAGAAACTGCAGTCAGCCCACCTTGAACATTTATCATGTCCCAGCAGCAAGATCACCCAGACTCAGAAGGCCACAAAGCATTGAATCATTTGGAAATCCACCTGTTCTTTCCATGGTTAGATACTCTTGCACTGTGTCCTTGTTTTTCTGCTGTTCCTCTTGTTTCTGGGTCATCTCAAGCTGGCTAGGAGCTCTCAGAGTTCAGTAGAGTAGCCCCAAATCTGTGCTTTGTTCCTTGACACCAGCCCTCAATCAGGAATTTGAGCTCTGAAAAAAGCAAAAGAAGCCCCTTGGTAACTCTAGCAAAACAACCAAAGGAACTCTGATAGAAAAATGACTTTTTACACATTTTTCTTCCTGGAGTTTGTGTCAGCAGGAGCAGATCACAGCTCCCATGCTCACCTAAGTGAGGCATTCCAGCATGAAGGCTCCTGAACTTCCAAGTTATATATATGCCTATCTGTGACAGCAGCAGGTATTAACAGCAAATCAGCCAAGCAGAGAGAATAAATAAATCCTCTGTTATTCTGTGTAATATTTTCCTGGCTCAGTGACTGTGGGGAAATAATCCCCTTCTGACTGGCTAGGTTGGTTGATGTCCAGTGGCAAGTGCAAGAAATGGCCGTGCCTAGGACTGAAGGTCATACAAATGCATTAAATCATGTCTCAGGAGCATCCAGGTAAACTGTGCCCCACCTGCCCACATGATCAGCAGCTCTTATGAACAGTTTTACCACAGGTCTTTCAAACATTCACACCAAAAAAAAATGTTTTAAGTAGTTGCCTTGATGTACTTAATCAGATCCCTCTTATTGTTTTTGTGTAAAAACAACATTATGAGAGCATTTTATGGGCTTTCTTCCCTCCTTAGCATTCCATTCCTGCTAAGACCTTTCATGCACCTTTAATAAATCTTTGCTTCTCAGGGTTTTACTGTGTACCAGTTGTATCTTAAATGCTTGTGGGGTCTGCTTGTGTGACCAAGGCATTCATTCCTATTAGATACTATCTCAGAGGGAATCTCTTGAGAGTTCTGAATATATACATCTTTATCTTCCCTGTTATAATTCATTAGTCACCTAAGAGCACCTCTCAAGGTTATCAGAGCAAAAAATGAAGTCTGCTGCAGCACAGCTTAAAGGGTTTGGAGGAAAAGAGTAAAGTAGTGTGATAAGGGGAAAAGGTTTTGTGCAGTCCAAGACCTCTGCATACTGAATGTGTAAAATTTGCAGACTGCAATAAAGGAATCTCAATGGACTTTTAGAGGATAGTATTTACAGAGTAGTTACTTAACGTTTTAGAAGTCCATTGAAGAAGCAGGTGAGCTGAGCTATTCTTATAAACTAACCAAATGCTTCAGAAAAATATGAAATATAGCCACTTCAGCATTTTCCAGATATGGAATTGGTGACTGGTTCTCAAGTGGGTGTAATTTATTTAATTCAGTTCCATTTTATCTTCTTTGCTTCTCTTATTTTTTTGGTCATGTACACAGGGTTTTTGCTTTTTTCTCTGTACTGTGCTACAATTAATGATTTTTTGAAGCCGTTGAAGACTTAACTGGAATTTGTTCATTAATGCAACAGCATCAATTTATGAATGAGTACCCAGCAGGTTTTGAAAGACTGTCTTCCTCCTTGGCAAAAAGCCTCAGCATTCCTGCACATCTGTTCATCTTCCTCTCTGATGTGCCCTATCTGGAGTACAAATACAGATCAAGGTTACAGCAAGAAAGAGGTAAATATATCCAGACAGAAGGAAAAGGAAATCTTGCAGTAGGGACCAGGGTCTCTTCCATAGCCTGGAGAGACACACAACATTGGGGATATTCTCCCACAAAACTTAGCTTTTTGTAAGGGCTCTGATTCCAGCTGATGTTTTGGCATAACATAATTTGCATTATTTACAAACAGAATTTCAGTTGTTCAGTTTCTTTGGATAACATGGGTTGTGTTATCACCTGATTGCTTTCCTCTTCCTGCTGTCTGATGTCTGCATGTCCTGAATTTTGAGACTAAAATACAGGGAAACCCTGCTTTTTCAGTTATCGGATCAGCCCCCCGGGCAGTGATCTCTAAGCTTCCTTCCAGCAATGTCTTCTATCCAGTCACTTGTGGAAGAGACTCATCTTTGCGAGGACCCAGCACATTCAGAATGGCTTCAAACAGGACAAACCATTGGATGGGGTTTTTTCTGTAGTTGGAGACAGAACTTGCTTTCTTACATCCAGAAGTTTGTTCCAGTTTTGACCAGAGGAGTAGAACTTTATAGATAGTACAGCAGCCTGATTGGAAATGCAAACTATTATCCACATCCAACAGCAAACACACAAATTGCCTCGGAGTCAAAAATGGCCCACACCAGTGACAAGAGGAGAGGGCAGGCCATTACTTCTTGTGATACAGTTGCTGTAGTGCCTCTATTAAATAGCAAAACCATTTCTGATGCAGGGATAAGTTGCCTCCAGAAGGAAACCACCGCAATGTGAACCTCAGCCAGCTGACTGGAAGCAATTCACTCCAGCTACCGGGAGTGTAAG
The DNA here is from genome assembly GCF_041296385.1 of Aphelocoma coerulescens. Lineage (NCBI taxonomy): Eukaryota > Metazoa > Chordata > Aves > Passeriformes > Corvidae > Aphelocoma > Aphelocoma coerulescens. The sequence goes on from NC_091015.1 coordinate 89,644,670, forward strand.
AGCTCCTGTGCTGCACCTTGACAGCTTTCACCACAATCCAGCTTTTATCACAGCCCATTACACTGCAGTGCCTGCCTGAGAGGGGAAATGCTGTCTCCTGCAGCCCTAGGGAATACCTGATGCATCCTGTGGAGTTAAGGACATCCTACCTCTGCTTCCAACCCGGCATGTGCACTGACAGTCCAGTGGAGGCTGTGGCCTGGTGCTCAGTCTGTTTGGTCTCAGTTCTTTGTTCTGAAAGGAGAAAAGAACAGAACTGACTTCCCTGAACCTGTGCTTGGAAACAGCACCAAGTCATGAGCAAATGTTTTGAGAAGGGAAATTTTTCCCTCAGAGCCCTGAGGTAAGCAGGTAAAAAAAAAAAAGACAGTGGGGCAAAAGATGCAAAGAAAGACTCACAGCTGGAAAATAGTCTGTGCACTGTGGTAAAGACCACTTCATCTTTATTCATCCAAGGCAATTGCATTTCTGCCAAGAAGATGTACACAGCCAAGATTTCTGGCCATTCACATTGCCTGTTGTAGCTCCACTTACAGACCAAACTATTTGCCACCATAACAGAAAACCAATCTTTGATAAATAGTGTCACTATGGGTGTTTCAGAAAACATGGACACCATGGCAAATGTGGACAGTCTGGCAAACAGTCTCCCCTCTGTTCCCTCTGCTTTCACAAGGCTATTCACCCTAGAACTTCTTCCAGCTTCCCCTTGCATGGGTGATGAACTGGGCAGATGGCATGTGGGGGCATGTGGATAAAGAGTTTCACATTTGTTAGGAGCAGCCTTGCCTTTCCCTGAGCTGGTACTTCACTCAAGCTGAATGCTTCTAATGTTAGCTCAGGCACCATATGGGTGGGAAGCATCGAGTCTTCCTGCAGGGACCTGGAGGAACATGCCTTAGGTGGCTCATGTGTTCCCTCTGGCACCTGCTCTGTGGGACTCTCCACAGCCATGAAGCTCTCTCCCCACTGCTGCCCCTGCACTCTCCTCTGCTTTCACACACCATGTCTCCATCTGCTCCACTCCACTTCTGCTCCCACAGCCCATCCACAGCCACACTTCTGCTCCAGCTCAGTGGCAAGCCCCCAGGATTTTCAGCCAAGAAAAGAAAGGTTGGCCTTTGCATTCCAAGCAGAGCTGTGTGCAAGGTCAGAGAAATAACAAACTGAACCCCATAGTTCAAATTCAGTAGTCATAAATTCTGTGTAATCTTAAAGGAAATGGCAGCCTCTGTCCAGCACACCTTCCCAGCCTCCCAGCTGAAATGCAACAGCTTCTAAATTTGATGCCAGCTCACAGCTGCCCTTTTTAGTTTTTTATCTCCTTTCAGTAGTCATCTTCTCTGATTAAATAGGAGTCAATAGCGTCACTGTGGGAGATGTAGATAGCTCAGTAGTACAGCATATGCTGATTCACCTAGGCCTGTGTTTATTTGGCTCCTAATGGCAGAAGCCCAACTCATCAGCATGCAGAGCTCTATTTACAGTATTCACGACCTGGAGTTTTTATCTCACTTGGAGCCACATTCTGTAAGTTAACATGAACCTTAAAATGGTCTGTATTGAGAAGATAGCCCTGTAAATCAAAACCTTTTTTGCATATTATTAGCTTGGTTAAACAACCTTAAAGGCTTTAATGACTTAATGGAATATGCAGAACATCAACAGTGATGCTGATCCAGCTGATCAGCATGAATTATTTTTGAATGGGAATTGTGCTAAATACTTGATCAGAATTGGCAGAGTATTGTGGACTGAGTGCTTAGGTGTCCCCTTTTGCCAGTGCCATTTCATTTGTACTGCACTTGAGATTCTTGACAGTATCTTCTGTTATCTGGGCAGATAAGAAGGCTCCATACTTAGCTGTAGAGCTTTATCCACTACCTAAACTTTGCATCATTTCTAGAGATGTAGGACAGTATGGGGACTTTTTTTGGGAAGCGGAAACCAAGAAGTACTGGAGAAATTACTCCATCCAGCATAAGACTTGGTTGTCCTTAAGATCTACAGGAAGTCCCCTCAACCCCATTGAAAAGTTTCCTCCTCTGTGGTCTGGGCTGAAGTTAAGAACAAAAGCCCAAGACATTTTGCAGCACTTCAGCAGTATTTTGCTTCCTGATGTCTACTTTGGCAGGTAAACATCCCTGGGAGAGTAACAGATAATGAGGAATGGCAAGAGAGATGACCATTGATCAATAGGGCTAAGTTAATCAGAAGATTCAGCCTCCCGTAGTGAATTACATGGGATGTGCATTTATGTGGAAAGTCTGCTTTTTACAAGCCCATCAGCTTAATATGCAATTGGAGGTGTGCCACAACAAAGGAGAGGAATGTTATTTTTCTTGCTGTAGTCTGCTTTAAACTGCATTGGTAATGCATCTTGAATAATGAGTCCAAACTTTAGGTTTTGATTGTTTTCCTTTTTAATGGGAAGAACTCCATGCTCTTGTATTAATGTACTAATTCATCCTGTTGAACTTTGTACGTTTTGAAAAACATCACTGCAGTACTGGAAGAGATTCAATCCTTTCAAAAGAGAGACTACAAAAGATTGCTTTCATCTTTCTCACATCACTGTAGAGGCTAATAAAAGTTGCTATTGCACAGACCAAAGAAGTACCTGGTGCAGTTCCCTGTCTTGGTGGCACTGGGTTTGAGGTGTGTACTGGCAATAGCAGCTCTGTGGCACCTTCTCCAGTCCGCAAATCATATTTTTTAAATTAGGAGAAAAGAGGAATATGGCAAAAAAGTTGCAAGAGCCCTTTAAAATATTCTCATGCATAGTTGGATTAACTTATTTTATTTTACAGGACACGAAAAAAAGAGCCATGAAGAACAGAAGAGGCTCCAGTGCCACAGAAGCAGGTTTTCATAGGAATTATGAGTCTTACCTCAGTCCCTGCTTTATGGAGTAACAAACTCTCCCCTCCAGCAAAAGGTGGCAAACCCAACCATCATCTGCTTCCTCCAGTAGGGACCTCTAGGGTGCATAGGAATTGTATTTTTGAGATTCTCTACAGAGAAGGAAGCAAGAGCTTTTATTAACTGTCCCTCACTCCCTGCTGCCCCAAAGATAATAAGTTTCTTACTACAGTCTACTTGAAAGTGCTTTGGTATTGCAGCTTGAATGATGCATCCAAAATTCAGGTTTTGATTGTTTTTATTTTTAGTGGGAAGAACTCCATGCTCTCATCTTAATGGACTAATCTTGTCTGCACACATAACTGCAGTGCTGGACTTGCAGGTTACCCAAGTGACCTCCTCTATTGATGTGGAGTGAGTGGTGCACATTGTCTACCTGGATTTTTCCAAGGTTTTCAGTATGGTTTCCCACAGCTGCCTCCTGTGGTGGGCCGTGTGGTGGGTGGGGAACCCTCTGATGGGCTGCACACAGAGCGGGGTGGGAAAGGGCTTCTTTTCAGACTGGCAGCCTGTCACACATGCTCACATCCCCCCAGGGATCAATACTGGGCCCAGCACTGTTTAATATCTTCAAAAGCTATCTAGAAGATGGGGTCAAGTGTATTCTGATGAAGTCTGACAATGAAATCAAACTGAGAGGGGAAGTGGACACTTCCAGAGAGCCAGATTGCAGGAAGGCCTGGATAGGCTGAAAGAGTGGCCTGATAAGAGCCTTATGAAATTCAACTAGGACAAGAGTAAGATCTTGCACCTGGGAGAACGTAATCCTGGAGTGCAGCACAGGCTGGGATCTACCTGGCTAGGGAGCAGCTCAGTGGAAATGAATGCGGGGGTCCTGCGAACAAGTTCAGCATGAGTAAGCAGCGTGCTGCTGAAGCAAAGCAAGCCCCTGGGATCCTGGGTTGCATCAACAAGGACACCACCAGCAGAGATAAAGAAGTCATTGTCCTGCTCTACTCAGCGCTTATCAGGCCACACTTGGAATCCTGTGTTTGGTTTTGGTCCTCGCTATGCAAGAAGGAGTGGACAGGATGGAAAGGGTCCTGAGAAGGGCCACGTGTGCCATGTGAGGAAAGGCTGAGAGTCGGGTTTGTTCAGCCTTGAGGAAAGAAGGCTCAGGGGAGACTTTATCACCATGTTCCAGGATTTACAGTGTGGCTACAAAGAAGATGGAGATTCTCTTTTTACAAGGAGTCATATGGAAAACACAAGAGGTAATGGGTGCAAGTCACTTCTGGGGAGATTCCAGTTGGACACAAAAGGAACATTTTTCACAGTGAGAACAATCAACCATTGGAATAATCCCCTCAAGAAAGCAGTGGATTCCCCAAAACTGGACACTTCTAACGTCCAGCTGGACAGGGTGCTGGGCTGTCTTGTCTAGACTGCTTTTGCCAAGAAAGTTTGGACCAGATGATCCTTGAGGTCCCTTCCAACGTGGTATTTTATGATTCTGTGAAGATACTGATGTTTTCCTGGAGCTGAAACAGTCCATGAATCTTTGGATTTAAGGAGCAGTGAAGGAGAGGCCCCCGCTCTCTTGCATGCCCTCCCAAAGCTCTAAGAGCTGACTTCATTGGTTTTACCATCTTTCCTCCTCAGTCCTAAAGTTTGTAACTGAAAATGGCATCATCTCTAAGGTAAGGACAGACTCCACAAGACATTGAAAGAGAGAACAGAATTAATGGAAAACCTTTTAAAAGCCTCAAGGCTTTAAACTTTGGCAGCACTGCTCTGTGGGTACCACAAAAAAGCTGAGGAGTTGTTTGTATAAACAACATGCAATTTTTGTATATACCTTTGGTTCATTTTTCCTTATCCTATTCCCAAACTAGCATTGCCAGATTCTCACTAGCCTTCCTTCCCTAGTGTCCTGCAAGCCTTGAGCATCACTACACTCTGGTTGTCTTTGACTTCAGCTTCTTAAGTGTACTTCCTTCATACACTTTTCTTGTTTTCTTTTCGAGAAAGTGAGTTCCCCTATAGTTGCTCAGCACAGATTTCCTTTCCCCCAGCCCAGTAGTTTAGGCTGTATCCTACAAACAGGTCACATCTCCGAGGACAATTTTTTGGAGGTTTCTAAGGCTACTTTTCTAAGGCCAACCACTTGTGCTAGACTACAGCACCCATGTTTCTCCCTGCTGTGTCCTGTTTTAGACTCCTGCTCACTAAGGCAAGGACAGTCTGTATTTAGATCATGCCCCGTAGTGTAGACCAGACCTGTAAGTCTGGTTCCTCCTTCCCTTCTCAGTACCTTATCTCGGTGTCCAAAGTCTGTATTAGAAGCAGCTGAGTAATGGTGATGGCCTAAGGCAGGGGACTCAGGTGTTACCTCCTCCCTCATCTGACTGTGGTCAGGTTGAGTTTGACTCTTTGCAGGCTCCTTCATAAACCTGGGGCAATTGTTCTCATCCACTGCTCTGTTTTCTGAGTCTGCCCTCCAGCCTGGCCTCACCCAATGAGGTTGGCTGTAGAATTAGTGTCTCACAAGCAAACAGTGCATATTCTCCTCTGCTGAGTTTTTCTTCAGCTCCCCATCACCTCAGAGCAGTAAGTCACAGCATTTCTTTCTGGGGGTCCTCAGAAAGGAACAATTGGATCTATTCAGATCTGTCTTGCCTGGACAAGGGCTTTTACATGTTTTTTCTTGATTTTCCAGCTCTCTAGGAACATGAGAATATCTGTACTGGGTCTTATGAAAAGGCACTTAGTCTAATATCCTGTTTCCAATAGCAGCCACAATGCTGTGAAAAATCCACTTGAACAAATGGCCCATAGAGCCAGCAAAGGCAAAAGGAGACACTCTCAGGAGTCTGTGAACCTGGCCATTTTCAATTATTTCTTCTTGTGTATCCTCAGCAGTCATGCCTCTTTTAATAGCAGTGCTGAAGATCCATTCCTGCTTATTTCCTTTAGCATCTCTCCCTGGTCAATGAGTTTGGCCTTGAGCCTACTGATACAGTGTGCTTCCAAAAGCTGCCTGTACTAAGTTCCAGAGGTTACCTGGCAGTAACCTCCACATCTCCAAACTGAAGGTCCAGCCTCTTACAAAGGCAGGTGCTTATTCACTTGATTTTTGCTACACCTTCTCCAGCTTTACTCCCTCTCTTTAGATGCAGTGAACAGGACTGTAGAGAGTACTTAAGATCATTGTGGTTGTGCAAAGTCTTTATTAGGGCCAGAAGTCTTGTTCTTTCATGATGATTCCCCACATTTTTTTGGCTAAATGTGCAGCAGTCAGTGAAAAACAGTTTCAGTGAGCTGCCAGTGGTAACTCCAAGACCCCTCTTGAGTTATAACTGCAGGTTCAAAGTTCAGCATCATGTACATGTAGGATTAGATTATTTTTCCCTCTGAAATGCATAACATATATTTCCTGATCCTGAAGCTCACGTATCCCCACTTCCACCACACAGACACACATTTTTACAAGTTCCTTGTCATCAAGAGGGCATTTTGTTGCTGGAAAGATTCCAACTACCTCCACCATTGTGGATATTTCAGTGTTCCTTTTCCAGGGAATTGATGAAGACATTGAAAATGACTGATCTCAGGACTGGTTGTTAGGTGAGCCCTTCAGCAGTCCACATCCTAAGAAGTCACCATTAAGCCAACCCTCTGCTTTCTATCCTTTAAATCCAAAGGAGTTTTCTTCAAGACACCCTTAATAGCATCCACATGGAACATTATAAAACAATTTTTGAAAATCCAGGTGAATGAGGTTGACTGGATCTCCTGTATTCGTGTGCTTATTGACACCCCCACAGAGGTCCAGAAGGCTTTCCATTATGGAAGCTTTGCTGGTTCTTTCCCAGTTGGTTGTGCTCATCCTGTACTCTGAGAACCTATTTTATAAAGAAGAGTCCCTCCTCTTTATAGAGGGTGGGAGGGAGGCTCACAAGTCTGTGGTTCCCAGAACATCCTCTGAGCTGTACTTTGGGATGGGACAAACCCTGGCAGACAGCACTGTGTATGTGGCCCTGTGGTGTTGCAGCATTACTGGCCAAGCTATGGGATATGTTGCACAGCCACATTCCCACTGGGTTGGGAGCAGGTGTCTCCCCACCATATTCATCAGCAAAAAGAAAAGAAAAGATTTAATTGAGCTTCTCTGCCAGGACTTTTTTATCCTTGAATGTCCTTTCTACACCTTGGTCATCCAATCATCTCACAATTCCTACTGCTTCCTGCCTTTGAGTATTTACTTAACATTCTTGCTGTCAGCATAAGCATCCATTCTGAAGTGCTCCTCTAGTTCTTATTTTGCCCTCTTAATTTCCTGTTTACAGTTGGCCCGAGTTGCTTTATGGCCATTCTCGTTCTCATTTGAGCATTACCATTTTTAAGTATTGGCTTCTGTTAACATAGAGCGCATTGGTTCTTCACGGGTTATTCCTGTCTCCTGGTCTTAACAGGTGTAAATCCCTCCTTTCTACTCCAAGACTCATCCACACACTGGCACTCAGGACATCTACTTGCCCCCATGGTTTCTCACAAGAAACCAGAAGTATTCTGAAAAAGTCAGGATAGAGGTCTTGCACTACAGTCTTGTTCTTAACAGCAGACCTTATCCTAAGCTTACCGTCCTACCCTTCCCTACCCTTTGGTGCCAGCATTCCTGCACACCTGGGGGCTCATTCCTGTACCCTTAAGTACCCTCCCTGGGCATCAACTTCACTGCCTTGGTGCCCAGCAAGCAAGTGTCCATGCTGCCCTCTCAGCCACCACAAACCCAGCTGCTTGTTTTGAGTCATAAACCCACTACCACCACCGTCTTCTTCCTGTCCTTGAAGGTCCCCTTTACTGATGGATTGTATTTGGTGCAAGAGGACAGTAATATGAGCTGGAAGCCAAATCTCATCAGAGACAGTAGAGCTTTCCTTCCACCACTACACTGGTCTTCCTGGAAAAATTGCTAAAAAGCCTGACCAGACTAGAGGTGTGCAGGGGAGAGAAGAGAGAGCATCTTTATCCATCCTACAATTAACAAACAACCAGTGCAGACCACCCATGGTCTTTCACGTCCGTGTGAAGAGAGCTGACTCTTCAAATAAAGGGCTTGGTGTGCAGGCTTTCTGGTTTGGATGGAAACACAGTGGTGGTTCTTTCCACTGTGAGGTGTTCCTAACATGCACAGCTCAACAGCACGTGGGGCCTACCCCAGAGGAGGTTGTGTTTCACTGACACAGTACAAAGTGCTGTTTGACTGATACTTTATTAAATACTTTTCCTGTGATCGTTGTCCTTGACATCCTGCTATTGCAGAGGAGTCTTGGCAGGGGTTTGGGGGGGTTTTAAATGCAGCTATGGATTTTACAGAAGTTAATCTGGCAAATAAAACAAGGACTAATAGTAAATGGGCTTCATAGTCAGATTGCGCAATGAAAAGATGTTCTTGCACTTTATAAATGTTTTAATAGTATGGAACTTTTTATTTTCCTTTCTTTAAAGAATTCTGATTTCTCATCTGATAACAAAACAATGTTTGATCCTCTCTGTGCATTCATCATCTTGATACCAAAGTGCCTTACAGAGAAATAAGGCAGGTGGTTGGCAGTCTTTTCCTTGAGACTTTCAACAGAAGTGGCCCTTGAAGGATTTTGACAGCCTGCCCGTGTCAACCTATTAGTATTATTAGTATTACATTGGCATATATGCATCAATGAAACAAACCCAAGATTTCTGAGCTGCCTGGATGCCATTGGAACAGATGGCTGGGAATAGGAAAGTAGCCCAGAAAGCATTTCTGCATGCAGTAGTGCTGCTAGTTGAAACAAACCTGAAAGCGTTCGTTCACCCTGAAGACATTATCAGATGCTTTAGAGGATGGAACTATCACTGATAATGTGGCCAAGTTAGTGAAGCACTAAATTCTTGGCAAATTCAGAGATAGGCTTCAAATGTCTTGGGCTGAGGTCATTACTTACTGAAGAGATCAGCACAGATCTCTTGCAGTCTCCATGAGACTGCCCATCATCCTCAAGGGAACGAGTTCCTTTGGGCTGACAGACAGGACGCTCAGCAACATGGGAAAGTACACATCTACATACATGGAAGTCAATAACAACAGGCCAGAAATGGAGTCTCCAACAACAAATAGGAGCACTTTTTAATCAAAATAACTTTTCTAGTTCTTCTCCTTTGCCACACCCCACCCTCCACCCACACCCCCTGCCAGCTTTTCCAGTGGCTTCTGGGGTGCTGTGCAATCAGTACACAGAATTTATGTTACTCTTCCCATTCTGCTAATTCCAGTTGATGGCAGATACATATAAGCACTGCACTCAAAGAGAGGACTCTGTAATTTATTTTCTGAAAGAAGACCACTTTCTTTCTGCTTTGTGCTCGTCTGGCTGAAGGTGGACCTTGAGCTTATAAGTATTTTTATTCATCCTCCCCTTCCCAATTTACAGCAGTTTCTTTCCTCCCAGAAGCCACAGTGCAGATAAAGTGCCACAAGATTAAATCTAATGACAGTCCAGTTTCCAAAAGGTGGAAACAGTTCAGTTTCCAGAAGAAGGTAGATATACTGCTATGGAGGAAACAACAATTAGTCAGAGGAGAAATATGCACATGTTCATCTGCAAGGTACCTTTTTAAGTTAAGCAGCACTAATACAGATGTAAGCAGACGCAAGGGAGCAAATACTGTGGATAAAGAAAATATCTGGCATGAAAATTACCCTTTCAAGTAAAAACACCAAATAATCAGATGTTTGGACAGCAGATTGTATTACTCCCTCACCATTAACATGCATTAACACAGTAGAAAACCATTTTTACCTGATCTGCTATGAAACATGGTGAGAAAAGAATTAGGAAAAGAGAAAAGCATTGCCTTAAATTTTCAGAGGATTCTTTAAAACCTTGACACCATGTCAGGCAGTATGTGGTATATTGCAGAAATCTCAATTGCATCTCACAAACATGTCTTAAGGTTTCATTTTCCACATGTCATTTCTCAACAGCTGGCATGTTGGATTTTTTATTTTTTTTCTCCCTTACTAATACAAAATCCTTGAGTGGGTTGGCTGTGAATTCCCATCTTTCTAAGCAGAAAGCATCCAATTCTGCTTTTTTTTCCACATTTTGAAGATCTAGACATGAGACACAATGGGGAACTGAGCTGAGAGAATTAATTTCTGCATCTGACAGGGATCTGAGTTACAGTGAATCTGGGTGGTCCTGTGCAGACATGAACATCAACAATATCCCTTCATTAAACGGTGCTTCTCCTTTTGTGGAAGGAAAGAAAACCCTATATTCATGGACACAAAATGTACTCTGGATCTCAGGACACTGAGAATCAGGCATTTCCATTCTCCCCATGCCTATCAACAAGGAGGGTGACCCAGGAGCTGGTCAGAAGAACAGTGGGAAAGTAGACAGGTTCCTAGCAGAATTCCTAACAAATTCCAGTGAAATCATGTAATCTACAGGAATTATTTCTACCATAAATATAAATATAAATATAAATATAAATATAAATATAAATATAAATATAAATATAAATATAAATATAAATATATCTGAAATATACAAATCTGATAAAGCATGTCTGTCTCTGAGCACACCTAGCTGGATTTGTTTATGCTCTAGCAGCTCTTAATTGTCTCCCATCCCTGCAACTATCTTGCACATATCAGCATATCTCCTCCTTTTATTAATTTGTCAGTAATTTTGTTGTTCTTGTTTTAGCTCTGTGGGCACTGTGCAAATGATGGAAATCAGACTGGGTATCCCAACCTTAGCTGAATAAAGACTTACAGGGGAAAAGTGAAGACAGTAAATTGGCTTCAGTGAGGGCATGCAAGCTTGGCACCACCTCAGGTAGAGCAATTGTAAAAATCAGCATTCCAGATCCTGAGGAAGAAGTTAACAAATAGATTGATTGATCCAAAATACTAAGGAATGAAACCAATACTTGAAAATGATGGGCTGGGGAGAAGAAGGGAGCCTGCTCCAGTACCCAAACTAGGTTCACATTGACAAGTGCTAATCTGGTGAATAGTAAACACAATCATATTTCTAAAGAAGAATTTTAAAAGATCAATGAACATCACAGAAATGTAAGCTTCTTGGTTACTTAGAAACAGAGCTCAGTGATTCAGAGTCATTTCTTAAACCTATCTTTGCTTTATGCAGGCCCTCCAATGCAGGTAATAGAAGAGTGATTCAGTCTGTCTGACACACACTATCAAGGTCTGTACTTAACCCCATTCCTTCCCATCTCCTTCATTTCCTTCTCTGAAGCAATGTATTTGTGAATCCTGGCTTGGATCCCAGCCAGGAATATCTGAAAATGCAGTCTCATACTGCCTAAATCCATAAAGAGGAAACTATTCAGACAACTGATGCACCTTCAGGGCAGAACATTAAATTGATCCTTTGGCAAGGAACACCATGTGTAACTTTACACAGCAATTCTCATAAATACTACTAAGATTATCAGCCAAAGCATAGATTATCTTGAGCTGTGGTTGTCTTTTAGGAGCAGCTATGAGAACAGCTTGTACTGTGTGCAGGTACTTGTCCAGTCTATGCTCCCCAGCCCAACACCCTGAAATCTGTGCCTTGAGAAGAGCTGGTGACAATGCCTCATTGTGCATATCCAAGGTGACTGCCTTACTGGAACATGGCAAATCACCCAGTGGAAATGGCACCGTTGGGTAGTCAGAAAGGAATGGCTCAGATATTCTCCTGCCATAATTGACTGGAAGGGAAGTAGCTGTTGCTTCCTACATCTCCCATTATTTTCTTCTAAATGTTGAAAGACCTCAGGGTAAGTTGTGCAGGGTCTTTCTGGAGCAGCCTGAGCCTTGATGTCCTTCCTTCGTTTTCTCAGCCGAGGAAGTGGCCTCCACTGGAGCACTGTGTGTTCCATCTCCCCCTTTTCAGTCCCTAGAGGCTTTCAGCCAGCCTGCATCTCTGGGTCAGCACTATATGCAGCTGTGTGTACATGCAGAGTTGCATATGTGTTCACACACACATCCCAGGTCTGAGTTACGGTTTGAACTACAGACTGAACTAAGCCATTTCCTGAGTTGCCTCCATCTCTCTGCAGAAAGTTCCTAGGAATTTAAATGCAGTGTATACAAGCTTTGAAAAGAGCATTTTCCATAGTTTTTTAAAGAAGGTCTTAAAACATTAGCATATATTATTAGTACCTTTTCCTGTGAACCTTTCTGGCTGCCACAATGCGCGATTTCATGGAATGAGAGTTTTCGTCTCTGAGAAACATGAAAAAGACTCTTCAGGTTTTTCAGCATAATATTTGTGACTCTTTATTCTAATGCACATTTTTACCTTTTGGATCCTCTTTGGTAACTGGTTACCTGTTAAGCCATAGAGTAGCCTTAAGAAATCCCTCTGATGAAACATTCTTTGTGGTCAGGACAAGTTAAGTGTTTGTTTTAACTCTGGATGCAGGGTATGTTTTTGTATATGCTTGGTTATTTTTTCACTTGTCTTTAAGTTATTTACCAGGCAACAGTGGCACGCAACGTCATCCTCCACATCAACATCTGCTGGTATTGAAACAGTCCTCTCAGCAGATGTCTCCAAACTGGTATATGGTGGCATAGCTGCAGTGGAATTCTTAAGACTCAATGATTTGAGAAAGAAGTTAGATAGGTTTCCTCAGTTCATGTGCATCTCTCTAGGGATGCATAAACCCCAAGAGATTTGGATCAAATTCAGTGTGGCAGCTGAAGTTCTCGTGATCAGGAATCTAGCTGGCACATTATAAAATCTTTCAACACAGGCTTTCAGTTTTGAGTGGGCTGGTGATATCTGCATTTTCAAATTCCTGCTAGCATTTGAAATCAGGAATAACATCACTCTGAAATTCCACCTCCAGAGAGCTACCAGATTTCTCCACAAGTACAGCATGAAGGATGAGGATGCCTTTCCTATTCAGACTGATTCATCCTTCCTTAACACAAGGCTCTGAAGGAGTTAAATCCTCAGTCTAGTGAAGATTGTGGTCTTGCCAATCTTCTTTTTTTCATTTTTTTTTTTAAGGTGCCAGACATAAAAATAAAGAAGATGTATCAGCACACTTCCTTAGAAGCTGAGCTTCCTCATAAAGAATAAATGCAGGATATACAGTGTATTTCATGCTGAAATGCATTCCCTTTTAGAATGTCATGAATACAATTAGCCATTAGCAAGATCTCCACACACACACAGGACTCAGATCAGGAAATAATAGAAACAGCCACACACTGTTAAAATGTGAGAGGGAGAAAACTACAAAACAAGAGCCAACTGTTGTGTTAGTATTGTCCTGATCCTATTCCATGTTGGTCTCCAGTCAGGCTGAGAAGAGGCAATGAGTGATCATGTTGTAAAATGCCCAGTCGGAGCTACGGTGCAGTGTGTTTGTGCTCTTCACCACTGTGCAGCGGTGATGGCTGATCCTGGAATGCTGCATTTCACCAGCAGTACCTCAAGCATCCATGAATTAGAGTGATTTCAGTGACAGGAAATTCTTTCATCTTTTTGATGTCCAAGTACTAAAAATACCAGTGACAAACCTGAGCATTCAAGTGTGAAAATTAATTTGAAAGTTCCCTACATTTGGTGCTGCTTGGGGCCGTCTCAGTGTACAGGAACCGGTTCTGGCTTTTTCTTTTGTGACTTCTTTTCCCCTGCAACTTTTTCCTTGTTGGGTGAGGGAAGGACTTCTATTGGATTGGCAGGTGCAGCATGTACACGAGTGCCTGATTCTTCTCTCCGCATCTTTACACCTGGGGTGTATAGAGAACCTGGCTGCTACCAGATTTAAGGTATTTTTCAGTGCTTGGGGTTAGCTTGGACTTAGCACCTAAATCTGGTGCTTTGAGGAAAGTCCCTCTATGTACTTTTTACATTCTATTGAGTGAATTGCAGTGGTTTCCATTTTAATGTGTTATACAAATAATCATTATATCTTCCAGCAGTACCTTGCAGATACTTCCGACACCCTGGTGAGGAGACAGGTTCTATGGTGTCAGGGCTAAAATGAGCAGATACATGTTGGATTTGTGACTCTGGAGGTAGCATCATACCTTGGACCTGAGTATTGTAAAAGGAAAGATACAGATTGCCCAGAACGTGATGTGAAGCATCCACGCTGCTTATTTCAGGTTCAAAGTGGATAGTTTAAGAGGAGTTCCTGATATAAAAAAGAAATATGTACAACTCTCCCTTCCTGAATGACAAAGAAACATCTTCCCACATAATTCAGGGCTTTTTTTAAAAGCAGGATTTCATTTTATTGTCTGTGTTTTAGTGCTACAGCTGGTTCTTCTGGCTGAGGGTTTTTTCTTTGCTCACTGAGTCTAATTTCCTCAAAACTGAAAGAAATCATATAACTCTCTCCATCATTATGCTGCAATGATGTTGTCATATTTATTTTTATCTTCTCTTGTACAAGCCATATTAAATAGTGGCTATTATAAGGTTTTTCAATTTAGACTTAATTGGCAATCTGAAGCCTACCATTTCTTTGCCATTCATCATAATGACTTTAAAGTTTACTTTGCCTAAATTCTGGATCCAGTAAATCAGGAACAGACTATATCTGTAGGAAAAGAAAGAAGCCTAAGGAGGAAAGTAAAACATCTAGGTAGAACCTTCTTGAGATCCAGCCATGTTCCTGTGTTGAGGCAAGGGTGGGAAGTTTGTTCCTCAGTAAAAAATTGCAATGCTCAGTTCTAAAGAAAATCTCTGGTGGACAGATGAGCTGAAGTCACATCGTAAACGTCTGGAATAGTTTGTGGCATGTATTGAGAATGGACACAGAAACACGTTGCTGAGCAGGACCTTAAAGTAACCATGTGTTTTCAATGTGTCTTTTCATTCTGCTTTCCTTGGTGAATGGGATTATCTGTTCTCACATCCTAGTTACACTCAAGAGAGTATTTGTGCCAGCTGAGCTAGGAAGGCTGTATATAGGCTAGTAGTGCCATGCCAATACTCACTAGAAAAAGCATCAAACAGGATGCAAATTCCTCTCTGGAATACCTGTTTCTGAACTGGGCTTGAGCCTTTTTTCCCCCCCAGAATTGCCCCTTCCTTACTTCCCATACTAGTTCCTACTTGGATCACAAGCCTTTCACTCTTGATTTTCATTCTGATGCTCCCTCCATAAAATTAAATGCAGAGCTCAAGGCCACTGTGTAAAGAAATCGCATTTGCATCTTGAACGGGCACATCTTCTTTAAATGTTCATGATGTTGTATAAACATGCATAGCACTAAAATTGCCTGCCTCTCCCCTACCTCTCAAGATCAATACATACCAGACCAGAGAAAGATACAGTTTTTCTAAAATTTACAGTTATAACTGAAGTTTACTTCAATACCTTAGTTGTCCTGATCTCAACTTGGTTTATTTAAATGATCCTAACATCAGCTCTCTTTGAGGATTTCCGGAAAAAAAAAAAAAATATATATATATATATATGTAATTTTTTTTTTATGTTTTACTGTATGACCTTAAGGCTCAGACCCTTATTTACAGACTCTTTTTTCACACTTTTTGGCAAGCAGATTTTGCATTAGTTCACTCAAAACCTGAAAGCAGCATAAAGGATTAGAGAAATCTAAAATTCATCATCTACAGCTCCTCAAGTGTGAATTTAATATGAGAGAAAGCTGACAGTATTATTGCTGCCAGCGTATATGGCTCTGAAACTATTCAGCAGGGCCAGAATGAATTAGGTTTCTATCTGAAAAGGATGCCTATTAACAAAAATGCAACAGCCCATTTCTCAAGGGAAAATCAAACCCATTCTTCTCCAGGATTCACATACAGAGCTTTGGAAAGCATTTACTTTACAAACAAAACCAGGCATATTTCTTCCTCTCTGTGCTGCGCTCAACTCAGTATTCTAATGGATCTAACAAGAGGCACCAGTAAAACCACAGTTTGACCAGAGCAAATTATTTATAATAAATACTTACAAACTAGATTAATTTAGTCTCATTCATCTCAAAGTGACTGGTTTCCCTATGGGAGTGTTTCATCCATTGCTAACCATGAAAAAGCCACCTTTGAGGATGGCTTTGAGTGACCAGCTCCATCAGAGTCACATCCAGACAGAGTTGTCCATCACACTGCTTCCTACTTCCTCCTATGCCTCTTGGAGTAGTTGCAGTAAAGTACTTGAGATTTTATTATCTGAACTATGGGATCAGTTATAATTAACATGAAATTGTTTGTTTCCTGGCAGGATGATGCCACGTCTTGGGATGTGGGTAAACTGATCATGATGATGGTCTCTCCCTTAGGGTGAAGAAAACTTGGAAAAAAAGCTGAGGAAGCCACACATGCTTTTATTTCTTCAGTAAATTGTGGCAATTTAAAGCCAGGTTGCGGAGAGAGCAACAGATCTTAAACTAATAATATTGATTTTCCTTTCTGGAACACACAGCCCCTCTACAAAACACTGCTCTGAGAAAAATATTAGACATCTGCTAAGCTGTGCTTAACGGAAGTATTCATGTTACTCTTAGACTGAATTAAACAGGGTGATATACAGCAAATACATAGGAATAGTCATATGATTTATTAATTTTCACCATCACTGCAGTTATTCTTGTAATCTTACATACTGAAATTGCAGAGCTTTAGCAGAGGCCCTAACATTGTCTCTTAAGCTTTTAGAAGTTACTCTTGTATGTTTCAGAGAGCATGTTTACAGAATGAGTTTTTAGACAGATACATAGATATAGATTCCTGTCTGTACTTTTATAGATAAAAGTATTTTTTGCATTTTAAAGAAACAGCTTGGGAAAAAAAGAATTTAATAAAAGAGGACCCAATCTCTTTCTCCATTTGAGTAAACATGGTCAGGATCTAATGAGCTGTAATATGGGGAAGGATAACTACTGATCAAAGCAGGTGTAAAATTACATGTAAGCCAGGGAACACAGTTTCAAGGACTCTGATATCTTTCATCTTCTTTTATCATCTCTGGATAAGCTGAGGAGTATCCAGAAGGGCACACTCTCAAGAGTGTACCCTCAGCCAGTCTGCTGATGACACAAACTGGGAAGAGTGGCTGACACACCAGGGGGTTGTGTTGCCATCCAGAGGGATCTCGGCAGGCTGGAGAAATGGGCTGATGGGAACATCACTAAGTTCAACAAGGGGAAGTGTAAAGTCCTGCACCTGGGAAGGAGCAGCCACAGGCACCAATATATGCTGGGGGTGCCCAGCTGAAAAGGTGCTTTGCAGAACAGGACCTGGGTCAAACACAAGCCAGCAGTGCATCCTTGCCCCCGAGGTAGCTAATGGTTTCCTGGGCTGCATCAGGAAAAGTGCTGCCAGCAGATCCAGGGAAGTGATCCTCCCCCTCTTCTTAGCACTGGGGATGCCTCACCTTGTGTGCTCTGTCCAGGTCCGGGGATCCTCACTAAAAGAAGCCCTAAGGGAGACTGGGGAGAATCTAATGAAGGACCACAATTATGACAAAGGGACTGGACTATCTCTCTATAACGAAAAGCTGAGAGAGCTGTGACTGTTCAGCCTGGAAAAGAGAAGGTTCAGGGGGATTTATTAATGAGGTGAGTATCCACAGGGAGGGTGCAAAGAGGACAGAGCCAGGCTCTCTTCAGTGGTGTCCAGTGAGAGAACCAGAGGTAGTGGGCACATACTAAAATACAGGAGATTCCCTCTGAACATCAAAAAACACTGTTGCACTGTGAGGGTGACCAAGCACTGGCAATGACTGTCCAGGGGGTTTGTAGAGTCTCCATCCTTGGAGATATAGTCCTGGACAATCAGCTCTGGGTGTCCCTTGCTTGAGTAGCAGGAATTTGACCAAATGACCTCCAGAGGACCCTTCCAACCTCAGCCATTCAGTGATTCTGTGAGAATCACAGGCCAGGCTGATATAGTTAGGACTCCAAAACAGTCCCTTGGTTTCCACCTCATTTGAGCAAGTGAATTCTGCCTGAGGGCCCATCGAGGGAGGCAGAATGGGAGGAAGGAGGAGATCTAAGACTGCATGAACATCTATGTGTTCTAGACACCTGGTTCTTGGAGTGAGAATGAAACCTGTGAGAGGTCAAAATTACTGCCAATAGCTCTAAAGGGAGACAAAAAGTACCGGGTAGAGCCTACCCAAAAGGACTACTGAGAAATACTTTCTCATGTGGGTGGTTCCATGAGATCAGATACCACTTCTCTACACCTTCCCAAAGCAGCACTGTCTGAATGCTTGACTGATCTCCTGGGGCTCACTGCCTTCAGACTGGCCATTTCTTCATTATATTGACTATGAAAGCATATTAAAGGAAGCAGCAAGTGCCAGAGAAAAGAAAGACTTGTGGGTTATGCTGTAGAAGCAGCACCAGAGAAGGTGGCAGCAGCTCATAGAAATTAAACAAAAGATGAGGGAGATACAAGGGGTTTTTTTTATTTTAAAAAAACCCAGTGTTTGCCCAGGCAAACAGCTGAAACCATATTTAACAACAACAGATTTCAAAGGGTCAGTGGTACAGGGGTTTACCGAAAAAGATCCTGCAAACATGAGAAGACCTTTTTCAGTGAGATGATTAAGAGGAGTAAATGGAGGACAAAAAGAAGTTTTTTAATTTTGCTACAGATTTCCACTGCTCTGCACCTTGTTCTGCTTAGTTTGGGCTTAGATGTCTGATTTGGACTTCATTTCCATACTAATTTCCAGTTATCCTACAACTGGGAGAAAACTTCCCAGGTGAAAGACTTATTAATGCAGAGTACAAACCAAGCTTACCTCACTCCTTGCTGCCTGTGTAAAGTGTTGCCAGGTCAGAATGGGAGCTTTTATATCCAAGTCTTTTGATATAAATGTGTCAAATGGGAAGAACTCACCCTTGCACTTTGACATATCAAGATCTATAGTTCAATTAGGACAAAATTTGACAGTAGAACATTCTTCTAGCATTAATAACTGTTGTACCTCTGGTGTAACATGAGATGATATTGCTAGTCATAACATGAAAGTTCCACAAGTCTTTCTCTAAGTGGCAGAAGAGAAAGCATGCCAGGTTTTGCAGCCCATGAATTTTGGGAGAGGAGTGAAGAGCATTGGAGAGGGCCTATGAACTGCCTTCGGCAATGACAAGATTAAATGGAGACACGTGTCTTAGTTCTAGATAGATTTTATCAGTGTACAGAATAGCCCATCAGACTGCATTTTCCACATTTCCACCAATTTTACACATCTTTTTGCAATTAACACATGGTTCAAAGACTGGAATAAAAAATCATTGATACTTTATGTTTATGTCATCTGGCGTTCATCCATAATTTCTCCCTGAATTATTCCATGTTGTCTGGGAACAGCATTTGACAACAGCGGTCTTCAAAGAGTTAGTCCTGCAGGAGCTGTGTAAAGCAGATTCTGCAAACTCTTACATGGATAGTCCTGGTTTAGTCAGATGGTGATTAACAAGGAGAGCTGATCCAAAACAATTGGAGTAATGTAATGTCTTTGTAATTATTTCATGCTGCTAGGCTGAAATACATGAGTTTGTGGAACTCAGTGGTGTAATGCCTAAGAGTTGTGTGTCCATCCAACACCACAGGATGTTCAGCACTCCACCCAGCAATGTTACATGAGTGCAGGGAAACCTCTCCTGCTTATAAGGGACCCTTCCACAAAAGTAGCATTTCAGGACTAAGGAACAATGAAAGCTGCAATTTTTCTAAATGTCAGTAACACTGAGTGTTTTCAGTGCATATTAGCTTTAGAGAAATTCTGTATTGATACCAAATCTTGATTTATAATTTTTCTAATGAACTTAGCTTTCTTACAAATTACAGTGATATAGGTGACCTGATAGTCCTAAGCCTGTTGAGTCATATTTTTTCTGTCAGTATTAACAAAAAAAATCACAAAAATTAAGCCAAAGAGAACCATTCTTAAAAAAAATCTACTAGTTTTAGTAGATATGCCAAAATAGTGACAAAATTTAGCTTTTAAAAAAGAAATAAAGATTATTTATGCATTATTGAATATTGTTATAGCTATAATAACACCGTAGTCCTACTAGCAGGAATGAATTTCTGGAATGTAAAATTTTGATATTATGATGGTGATTTGTTAGCACTTTCGCTAAAAGTTATGGCAAATATAAACAGGACCAATCCTACATCTGCCACGTACTGTCAAAATTCAAGGTTTATGAAAGTACATTGAGTGATATCAGCCACTGGCAGAGCATTACTGATGTGAATGTCTGCCTCACATAGTCTGGCACAGCATCAAAACACTGGGCTGAGGCTCAGCCCAAAGTCCATTGTACAGCCCTGCTGAAATTACTTGCAAGAAATGACAATGTGCAGCTGCACAGTCACTCTTTTGTACACCAGCTTAGCATTGTGAAACAGGGCATTCCCAAGGGATGTACAGAAGTATTTGTGCAGTTGTAAGACACATTGCTTAGGTTTAATCTACATGTACAATAAAGCCAGGGTATAAAACATGCAAAGAGATCCTTATAGATGTGGCAAACCTATGTTTTGTGAGCAAAAGCTATGGCTCTATACTGCAGGTACTGCACTCTGAGCTGATGGAAGATTTCTAGCCATATAGACTGTGCTGTCTCGTGGCAAGCAGTGTTTACATCACCTCACAAAGACTGGTTCTGACAATGTGGGGCAGGTATACAAGGTGACCTCCTCAGGATGAACCTGATTCCCTATCAGGATGAGCCATGGGTGATATCTTTGCTGTCCTGTATGTCAGGTTTCCAGGAGTGCAGGCAGGAAGGCAGATGCAGCACAGAACAGCAACAGCTCGATCTGAACAAACACTGGACCAAGAACTGTGACACACAAGAGCAAGAAATGCAAACAGTGAGACTGAAAAATTAGAGCTAATTTTAGCTGATAATAAGACATTTTCCATCAGGTGTGTGCTTAGGTTTCTTGAAAGGTTGAACAAAAACAACACAAAGGATGTTCTCTCTTTGCCAGTTTGGGGTAAGTAACTCCAGTGCCTCTGCCTGAGGTAAGTCATGCCTCTATTACTCACTGTGTATGAGAAGGTTTAAATTACTTCAGTGAAAGTATTGGGCAGAAGGTTTAAAATTAAACAAAAAGAAATGCTTTTTTACACATGACTACACTGTAGATTTCAACAATGCTGCTTGGTGTCAGCTCAAAACTACAAGCAGGTTGATGACAGCCTTGGAAAACCCATGAGTGCATTAGAAGCTGTCAGCTCTAGAAACCCTTAAACAGACCTTAAACAGGTCACAGAAACTGAGAAACTGCAACAGAGGCATATGCAGGGACTTTGGATTAGTTTATATTTGTCTTGTTTTTACAGTTAGAGCATTGAGCTAAGTGAGCCTCTAAGGGTGTCTGAGATGTATTTGTTCACATGTGTGAGGACCAAAGCAGACACGTAAAATGGATGTTGAGAGGTTACCACAGTCAGCTTCTTTCTTACCTTTATATTTTCAGCATGCTTTTTTCCTAGTTTGCTATTTAAAAAGGAGAATGTCACTTGCCTGAGAGACATTTAGAATCTTTAGTCTTACTCTTACCAGGAAAGATTTCCCAGAGAACTGATTTGCAGTACCTTGCTGCAGAATGCCACTTGAATACTGCTGGACCTTCACAGAACCCATTCAAAACAAACACCCACACTGACTGTGCACCTCAGTAGTCTCTCCATCTCTCTTTCCAATGTGGGTTGTGTCTGTTCTGTTCTAGACTCATCTACATCATGATTTCTAATTTGCTAAGATGAATGTCATGACCACCACCATTGAAAGCCTTTCTAAAGTAAAATGATACAATAGCAATTGCTTTTCCTTTGTCTGCAGCATCTGTTACCCATCATAGAAGTGGATTATTCTGATATAATCTATTCTCAAACACACACAGAAAAAATTGTATTGTTTTTTAGTCTCTGCATGTTATCCTCCAGGAAGTCTGATAGTTCCTTGTTCCATTACTTCTGTTTCCAGAAACAGAAGCTTTGGTAATTGGTTGCATTTTCTTCCTGTCTTTTTAAAGCTCTCAACATGTTTACTCTTCCTATTGGATGAAATGTGATCTATTATCCATAAATTGTCAAAAGTGATTTTTAATAGCTCTGAAATTTCATCAGCCAGATCAGGATGTGTCCTAGGACACAGAGGTGCCATCCTTGCCTTGGCACTGACCACTCCACTAACCAAGCTAATTAATAGTAGTAAGTCAATCAACTGTCTGATGATGGAGGAGGTCCATGGAGCCACACTGAGGTTCATTTATCCATAGACTGGGGCATAGCAAACAGAGGGTACTTTGGAAACGCCACCATTGCACCTTTAACTTTCAAAGTGTGCACTCTGCTGTTCTGATTATCTGTGCTCTGTGCAACATCTGTAGTTATAAGTGATTCTTTCCATATGGTGAAAGTTCTGGAAATTGATAGGTTAATCTGTACAACCAGAATGTACTCAGATAAATAAGATTACACTAGGATCTTGGGGGCAAGGGGAATTTGCAATGCCATATGTGTTAATTTCTGTACCAGATACAATGATTTTAATCCACCGCAATTGTATGTGCTTTGCCCAAGAAAATGATACCCTTGATATCTTATTCCCTCTGCTGCATTTCTGAACTTTTCAGATGATGAGAATGCTTGTCTGTACTTGAATCAAATCTCATATATTGTGTTAGTCTCCATCCTTGCTTGCTTGATTACTTAGCATGCCACAAAACCAGCTCTGGTAGTGTTTGCTCCTTACCGATATTTTCCAAAGAGGACAATGCCAATTTCAAAATTGGGGTGATTTTTCGTATAATTTTTTGGTGGAAGACAAGCATAGTTTTGTGTCTCCTAAATAATTTCTGTAAGGAAAGGAAAAAAAAAACCGAGAGACAAGTCAGCTGTCTGCAAACAGTATCTGAGTTACAATAATGAATTGTGAAGGCACAAGCTAGGGATTGAGAGACTGGACTGAGCATGTTAGATATAGGAGGACAATTCTTTGATTCCATCGAGTTCTCCCTGTAAGCCCCCTCCTGGTAGCTGAGCAGATGTATGCAGATATGCAACTCTTAGGTTTGACAGGAAAGGGAATACAAACTGACTACAGAACTCTAAAAGTACTGAGCATAGTATAATTTTGGACACTGTCAGTGTCCGTATTAAAAATCTGAAAGTATTGTTGAAGTCAATGTAGGATTTGTGCTTTATTTTCCATAAAACATGCAGGTGAAGAAGTCTTCACAAAGTCAGTTTTGACACTGAATGTAAAAGCATCTGAAGTGAAGACTGTCAAGATGACTGAAACCTCCTGTAAATCACTTCTTTGGACACCTTTCTCTCCAGCTGGACACCTTCAGAAACTCCTCAGCTTGAAAAAATTATTTGCTCAACTTTTTTCCAAACCCTATTTCTTTTTTTCTGTGTAGCTGCAAATACAATAAAGTCAAGCAGAATGAAATGAACTGGCAGTTCAGATTAATGTCAACATCTGCATGAAAATACTTCCCATCACTGGATAGCACTATTAGCTATATCTAGTTTATTTGGATAGCTGCATTTAGTACTGCAGACTTCTCTTCATTGCAGCTGCAGGCTATTAACCTAGAACATGACCTCTTTTAGTTATTACTTAAGGCAGTAATAGTAGTGATACAGATTACAATGAAGATCCCTTGAGAAAAAGTACAGTAATTAAACTCTATGTCACTAGAATTTTTCATGTCCTATAATGAAGCCAGTATATTAACAATAAATAAATAAATAAATATGGGGAAATAATGTGGAAACACTTAGCTAAACGAATCTCGTTTTTTTGGATTGACTTCTCTCCTAAGTATCAAAGATGAGATTAAAGGAGCAGTGCGTGGGGGCAATAAGAAGAGCAAACTCATACTAGAATGACTTGGGAAAGCCAATCTAATGCTTTAGGGCACAAGCTGAACACCTCTGCAACTAGGATTTGAACATAAATTTCAGGTAGGTTTGACCCAGTATGGAAATAGGCCATGTGAACTTTCTTTGAAAGATAATTACAGACCATTGCCAGAGGCAGGACATTTCATCATTTAGACTCTTGATCTTTTTGGGCTTGTTGAAACCTATGTTCCTGTGAACATCTGAAGTTACCACAGGCTTCTGTTCATTTACTTGCCTCAGAATCCCACAGGGATTTTTATGCTGCAGTTTCACCTTTATTCAGAATGCAATATCAAATCTGATAAAAATTCAATAATGGCATTCAATTGGACAAGAATGTATGCATGATTTTTTTTTTTTTGTTTGATATCAAAGTTACTAGTGAATGTATATGGGCATGAGAAGATAAAGCACATAAACAGAAAAGATCAGTTAGAAAGATCAGTTAGCTGGACTGCTGAACTTTGTTCCCAGGACCTACAGCTTTAAAGTGCTAATTAAGGTCAGCCGGTAACTTCTCATATGTGCAATCAGCTGTGTAACATTGCAAATTGGGTATGCTTTGCAAGGGAACATTTCTGATTAAAGATGGTAAAACTCCTTTTCCCTGTGATTCAGAGGAACATGATCCAGACATAAAAAGATAAAAATCACTGAATATTACTTTTTACTTTGAGCAAAATCATCTAACTCACCCAACTCTCTGAATGATTCATTGCAATACTATCAAGAGAGAGCTGGGAATGCGTATTATAAATAAAGGACAGACCAATTTCAAAAGAGGTGATGCTATCAGGAGAAGCATCTATGAGAAGAAAATAGATACAGGGATGAAATTTAAGGTAATGTATTCAAGTATCTTTCTTCAGATTTTAATTAAACACCCAGGCTTATCTTTCAAGTAGTGCTATGCTTCCAGCACTTGGCTGAAAAGAGCTAGGAGACTCTGGGACATGTAGAATCTGAAAAGCTCACAGCCAGTCATGGTAACTTTTTATAAAGGCTGCCCTATTTCACCTGAAGACAGACACAGCTGTCCATGCATATTCATGCATTTTAATTCAATAGAAGGTAGCAATTAGTTTATGGTATGCACAATTTTTAAGCATGCTCCCCTTCCTCTCCTGAGTGTAAAAGGCACATCTTTACTGGAAATGATTAAAAAAGCCTTTTAGTTAATCCTAAGGCATCCTACAGACTGATTGCTTTGTAAGTATCCCTCATCTACTACAGCAGGTGAAAAAAACCCAAACAGCCATTTAAGGTATAATACTTCCATCCCACGTCATGCCTCCATAAATATATAACACAGCCAGAGCAGCCCATGGCAGCCTTTCAAACCAGAGAGGGTACCCATTTCTTTAGTGGATGCTGGCCAAAAGCCACTTTCTTTCCTGCAACGCAGAAACTTGGAAAAAGAACACTTTTCTAGTTAATTCTGCACCTTTCACATCACAACATGGTTTGCTACTTTCCTAATAGTTAGGATGGCTCCCTGAGAAGAGATGCCCTGCAGGGTCCTTTTACCCTTGGCAGCACAGCTCTTCAAGATGCCATGCTGCTATTTGTGGCTTCCTACCACAGCTGCACATCAAATATACAAAGCAGCAGCCAGGCACGCTTTAGCAGCAGGAATAAAATGTGAGGACTGGAAGAGAAGTTACTTGTTTTTTATTGTTCTGGTAAGAAATTAGTAATCAAATGTACAGAAGAAAGTAATTGCTTGCTGTTCTAAGCAATTGTTCCAGAAAGAAGTGTTTGTTACTGGGAGAACAAGGGTCAAGTTCACTAATTGTACATTCATGATTAGCAATAGGCTTAATCTAGGAACATTTTGAGGTTGAATCCAGGATCTCTTCATCCAATTTAGCATTTCCCTTGTATCTGTTTCTCCACCATCACCACCGCAAATGACAGAGGGAGAAAAGAAACTGTGACAAAACAGAAGTGGAAGTGGTAATGCTTTAGTTCTTGAGAAGTCTAGAGAAACAGTGAGAGGCTGAGATGCACTTAAATGCAATCTGACTTCGCCCCACTCCTATTTTTGAGGTGATCGATTAAGCTTTTATGTAATTGCATGCACATTTGGTGCCATTTTGAATGCCCTTAGGTATCCTGCCTGATCTCCAGACCTCCAGATGCTACCCTAGAAAGGCATGGATTTCCTACAGGTCCTATGGCATATCTGCAACCTCGGTGTGAATGCGATGATAGCTTGCACCCAGAGGACACCGATTTCAGATGAGCACACTTAAAGTTTTCACTGAAGTGTCTGCCACTGAAGCTGAAGCCACTCCCGTCCCAGTGCCTCCACAATGTCCAGTATAACTCAGGCAAGTTATATTTTGCAGCTTCAGCAGTTGGGGACTGTTTGAACTGGTTGCAGGACGAACCTGCAGTCTGTTATTTTCCTGGAGCCATTCTTCAAAAGGGTCACATGTCACTAGCACATGCCTTCATCTCTGCAGGAGATTTTATTCAGTTGAGTGTTCAGGTTCAAGTCTGCACTAAGCTCAGTGGCCTTGCCAACTCTAAGTATGAAGCTACATCTGTTAATGAGAATACTCATCCCTTTTCCTCCTGTAGTGAACACAGTGTGCAGTGAAGGAAGCAGGTATCCCACAGATTTGTGCTCCACCCTTTGTGTACTTGGTGTGTTGGGATGTCATGTCAGTGAAAGACAGTGACCCTTGCCACAGGCCAGCCCTGGCTTTTACTGCACTGTTGGCCTTTCCGTGGTTCCCTTTTCTGATCCTGCCCTGCCCTACCTTGCTTGCAAAGTATCACAAAGCCATAAATAAAGAATCTTTCCTAAAAACTATCCTGCACTTTGCATAAACCCCTACTCATCACCCACCTCCAGGAATCACCTCCTAGCAAGGTACAGAAAATCCTACATCTCATTTACTATAGATTTCAGACCTTAATTAAACACTCACCAACCATTTTCTTTTCCTTTCCCACACCAGATAACGTGGTCCTGCATTACCTCGCATTTTTTGCACGGGTCTTCAGAGGAAGAAAATGAACCAAAATAGCAGACTTAGCCAACATCTCAGTCATCTGCCAGGGATCTGGGATCAGCGAGAATGGAGTATTTACTCTTTCCCCTTTAAGAAGCACAGAAAATGTCATTTCTGGTTTATATAACTTTCTCAAACAAGTCTTTCTGAAACAAGATTATTTAATTAGCTAATACAGTAGATTTTGTAAGAACTGGAAGACCCTCTTCAGTGATGTAACACCTTCCTAATCTAATCCAGTGTGCTCTGTAGTGACTTTTATATCTTTTCCTACAAATTTATCAAAAGAAGGAGAATTTTGGCTCCCAAAACACATAGGCAATCCCATGAGATAGTATTTTCCTTTTTTTTTTTTTTAATTCATTTTTGGGAGGGGTGGGGGGTAGAAAGATAAAGAGGATGAGAGATTATTTCACAGAAAAGCACACTCAAGCTGCACCTTGAAATGATAAAGTCTATCTCCAGCTCTTCTTCTGAATCACACTAATGTTCTGGAACTTTTAGGAAGAAAAGTCTCATATCTGCAGGAGCTGGTCTCTTTTTTTAGGAGCTAAATAACAGATAACTGGCTACTTCCACAGGTCACTTCTGGCAGAGCTGCCAAACTCTCAGTCCCACCAGAGGAAAACCTGGCAGCTTGCATTTTTTCTGCCACAGTTTCTCAGAAAATACTTACTAGATTAGGTAATTCTGTAAGTTATGCTGATTCATCTTAGCTGTGACACGTTCGATGGCTGAGAGCACACAGGCTGCAACAACTGCTGCTGCATCAAGGGTGGAGGATTTGGTCTTTTGTTCAAAGAACAGGGGCTTGTATTTTTAATTTTTAATTGAGACTGATCCCTTGAAGACAAAACAGTCAAGGCCTGCCTGTGGTGTGAGAAATAACCAGAGCAATGCTTCTTCAGCCAGGAATGAACATCTCAGATCTGGGTGGATGTCCTT
This sequence comes from Aphelocoma coerulescens, assembly GCF_041296385.1. Lineage (NCBI taxonomy): Eukaryota > Metazoa > Chordata > Aves > Passeriformes > Corvidae > Aphelocoma > Aphelocoma coerulescens. The sequence continues at coordinate 89,672,446 of NC_091015.1, forward strand.
TTCCTTTCACCACATAAATAGTATATCAGCAAAATACCTACTTAGTTGCCCTTTGTGGTTTGGTTCATCAAGAAAAACTTTCATTCTCACTTAATGGGTATCTGACTTTAGTTTTGACATCATGGTATGACAAGACAGTTCCCACCATCACAAAGTCTCTGTTGTGAAGTCCTCACCCTGCTCTGTGTGTACTGAGGAGCTGAGCACACCAGGGGTCAGCTCCTGGTGCGATCTCCCCCACAGGTGTTTCCATAGAAGAGGTTGCATTTCACTGCCTTGCCACAAACATTGGACAGCTTGCAGTTTTAAATTTGTCAGACGTACTGCAGGCATACAGAATGGACTAAAGGACAACTGTAAGGATTTGGGAAGCTGTTACATTATTTTTGATGTCTCACCACTACTTCTCAAGGTTTGATGTTGCCTATACTGCATATTGCAGTCATTCTGATGCTTAGACAAGAAAATCCAGGGGAAAATGCCTTTTTTTAAAGAAAAATGGTTATTTTTCCTTTTTTTTAACCATATAAAAAAGAATCCACACAGTTGATACTAAACTAAATTCACTGTGGTCTTGTACAGTAGCTTTTGCTCATATAACATCTAATGGAAAAGCTAATTGACATTCTGTCATTTCTGTTTCAATTAGCTGAACTCACTGATGCCGCCCTCTAGAATTCGTGACAGCTGATCTATTTCCAAAATAAACTAAGGAACTAAATTTATTTGCAAACAAAGATTACCTCATTCTGGAATCCGTGCTAAGCCTTTTTTCTGTCCTCATCAACTGGTACAAGGGAAAATGTTAAGAAAATACTTTCAAACAGTTAAAGATCAAAAGGGAGATTATATTTCACAGGAATATAAAGGTTGAGAAAAATTAATCATAGGTAGTTTCAAATGTTTAAAAAATAATTCAGCACCTTTGATAAAAACCAGCATACTAGCACTTTAAACAGGAATTCCAGCAGAAAAATATAGTAATTATGGATAATATGATAGCATTTCAGTAAGAAAAATATATTACAATAAAAATTCAGAACTTTTATATCATCATCCATGTAAGCATCTGAAAGCATGCTGAAATAATTAGTGAAGGAAAGAATGCCAACCACCATTTCTTGGACAATGCAAACAAAAAGCCCTACAGAGATCTGTCAGGGCACCACAGACTCCTGTTCCAGGAGTGCTGAGAGCTCCCTAAGTGGATGATGGTAGGATCTGGCAGCCAGGGCATCCCTGGGGCACTGGGGCAGCCACAGCCCCAGGGTGAGGCCAGCACCAGCCAGGCATGGTGGGAGCTGTGGCTCAGGTCAGGGCCAAACAGCAGAGCCTCAACTTAAAAGCAGCTCCCACAAGCAGGGGCTGTGGCTTCCCCAGCATCCCCAGCTACAGAAGGAAGGGGATGTTTTCATATTTCCAAAAATTTCCGTGTTTCCTCCATGATGGGGAAATGCACTCAGAGCCCCAACATGTATGGGAAATCTCTGTGGAAGTTCAAGAAACATCTCCGTTTTCTGCTGAGACTGGACATTTCTACCTATGTAGGGATGTATCAGTGTTGAGCAATACTGGGTTGGATAGGAAACTAGGTATGCATTTCCAAAAAATGCAAGAGAGCAGTGTGAAAATAAAGATTTTCATTGGACAGCTGGTTTCTGCCTGCATGAGATTTGAATTGGTTGACATAACTGTAGAAGCTTCCACCGCAGGATGACTGTGTGTGTTCATAACAAAAATCAGGCACGCTCAGTGAACCAGCAAATAATCCACTGCCACTAGCATGGCTATTAACCATCTGCAGGGATCTTAGAGTGCTATAAAGTTGGACATGGAAATGTGACAAATGGCCTTATTACTCAGGAGCACGTTTTATGTTGCATTAAACATGCAAAATGTATTTAAAATTAAACATCTGTTTACAGCCAAAATGCCTTAAATTTGTTTACAGGTGATCTCTACCAACCTGAGTTTTATTGTGAAAGGAGCATATACGTTGTATTCAGCAAACAGAATGATGTGCATTCAGCAAACAGAATGATGTGCATGTATTATTATTTAAGTAGATTTAAGTTTCTACTATCTCATTAGTATTTTGTTTGGAATGTAATACGCTGGCAATTACTTCCTTTGCTCCCTTATTAATATCTTAGAACGATATCATCTTGATTTCCTCAGAGGTACAGGAAGCAGCAAAAAGGAAGAAACTCATCACTGAGCTGTTTTGTTCTTCTATTTATGGTACAGGTCAATGTATTACGGAAACTTCTTGAGAAAAAAAAGAAGAGCAGTGTTTGGCTTTTCAATGTACAGTAACACAGTGCTTCCATTCCTATAATGCCCTGAGCAGTTTGTTTCCTGCACACCATATTCCTGTGCAACATCTTCTGTACATAAAGATTTGCATAAAGTGTTTATCTTGATATAGAATTAAAAAAAAAAAAAAACAAAACAACCAACCAAACAAAAAAACCTATTCTGTCTACTCCCTGAACATTTCTCCTTCATTCATTCAAACACCTTCCTCTTTTTTTGTTGTTCCTGGATGTTCTACCTACAGCTGATTCTCCTCAGGTAAAAAAAAAATGGTATGAGTTTCCATTATTTTATTTGGAGGAAAATATTACGCAGTGCTGAGCTGGTGTAGTGCAGAAAAAAATGTACCTGGATCAGAACAGAGGAAAATAGAGGAGCAACAAGTTCTGTTCCCTCTGGGGTTGTCCTTCTGCCTTTCCCATTGCCTGCTGAAAATGCAATTCATTTCACTGTCCCACACTCCTATTACTTCAGTGTTATTTTTATCCGTATCACTGTTCCTTATTGTTTGTCTTGTTATAATGCCTAGGTATGTCTGCCAAGATCAAGACTGTACAAATATGGCCTGAATCTGCCAGTAAAATGTCACATATTATAATGGAAGAGGTAGGAACAAGAGCACAGCAAGTGAACATTATTGTTTCAGTTTTATGTAGAGAATAAGCCAAACTAAGGGAGATGTTCTCCCATCTGGGAGTCTAGTGCTACTGTTCCCGAAAGAGATGGCAGATGTGACAGCCACAGTCCTCTGGAGGCTGTTGGACACACATCTGGGAGTGTAAAGAGCTGCCTGTGTTTAGGCAACCAGACCCCTCTGTTCAGCCCACTTGAGGTCACTTGCTCAAGGTTGCCAAAGAAGTGCATAGCAAAGCCGTGCTTCAATATAAATCCCACAAGCTCCAGTTCCCTGTCTAAATCACAAATTAATTCTTCCTGGTTTCAGCTTCTCTTTTTTTCTTTCTCCCAACCACCTACACGACTGCTGTTATGAAGTGAATTATCCTTTCTTGCTTTAAATTTTTCTTCTTTCTGTTTCGATCTTTGATTTTGGCTCCAGTCCTTCTCTCTCCCTCAGCAGAAGGCTGAATGCTGCTTCAGTTGGAGGCTGTGTTACAGAATGTTCTCCACCCCTTCTGCTCTTTTGTTGGCATCTCCTTCCACCCCCAGCATGCAGAGCAATTCCAATGCTCTCTGAAGCACAGGGATCGATAGCCTTTGCAATCCCATTTTAGCCAGTGTGCCAGTAGCTGCTGGTAGACAGGCAAACAGGTGATGCATTGAAAAACTCATGTCTGTGAAATACCCACTCACAATCAGCTCTCCAAGTTAATTACATATGTGTGAAAAAAAAAATGCTTCTGATTCATGTCAGATGTGTTTCCTTTTAAGTCATGTTATACATTTATTTTGGGCAAGATTTGGTAGAAAAGACTGACCTTCTTAATGCACTCTATTATTCTCTATAGTCACATTTTTCTTTCTTTTACTGTCACTAAGAAGTCATTCCATTTCTGTGCTGACATTTTTATCTTCTTTTTATAGCCTTTCCAAAAGCCATGTCACTTACTGAACTTTTGCTGACAAACAAAAGCAAGAGAAAGAAAAATGGCATAAACTTCCACATACAGCAAATGGCAAGGGCATGCTGTATTATTCAGATATGGTTGAGTAAATTTTAACATTAATTTCTCACTTCACTCCTTTAGTTTCACTGTCTTTTCCTTCTGGTTTTGCTTTAGTTCTCTTCTACCCAGTATTTTTGACTCTTCTGTTTGTTCTGACATTTCCTCTTTTTTTCCTGTTATTTTTTTGTGATTACCTCTTCTTTCCTTAGAATTCATCTATTTGATTAGTTCTGTCTTCACTTTTGTTTAGCCTCTCTGGGTACTCCTTCAGGTATTACATTTCTACAAAAAAAATTACATGTAGAGAATTTCCTAACTCCACAGCATCTGCTGTTCATCAAAATGTCACTGTCAATGGGCCATTTTTTGCTTTACATTATCAAATCTGGAAAAATCCCTGTTATTTACCTACTTAACAACCACCTTGTGAACAAATGTAATTTTAGGGCTGGAGCATCTTGTTCTAATGCCAAGCTAAATGGCCAGCACTGGCTTAGCTAAGGTAGAGCTGCCAGAAAAACAGATTTTCATGAGAATGGGAATTTAGCTGATGAGAAAAGTTATGATACTTCTTATTCCACTATAAGAAGTCAACCTCCAAATATACTTTTTTAGAGCAATACTGAAAATAGCATTGGTGTTCTTTGTCCTTAATGTATGTGTTGCATCCATAATAGACACAGACTCTAGGGGGACTGAAATGGCTTTACCAGCACCTTGCCCCAATTGGTTTGAATGTCACTCTCCTGCAATATGGGTCTGATGGTTTTCTGCCAACAGCACATTGCTGAGCTGATCTCCAGCCAGCCTGAAAGGTCGGACCAGGTGTTTGGAATATACTCTGGAAGCCTCTCAGGAGAGCTTGAGAGCCACACAATGCTGTGAGATCATGGGCTGAGGAGTGCTGCTTTGGTTCTGTGTACTGCTTTGGTCTTCTGATAAAATGTCCACACCAAGAAAGCCACTACTATCACAACACAGCCAGTGAAGGCACTGGCTGAGCTCATTAGGTACTCCCTCATCTTGAGACTACATATAAGCAGCCAATGAGGAAGACGTGTGATTTCATCACACTTTGGATCTAAATGTGGCTATGGAAAAGCATATGGCTTTGCAATTGTTTTTGGTTTTTTTTTAGATTTTATTTCTTTCTCCTTCCCTGCACAGACAGTTGCTGTCATCTTCACGAGATCAAATGTGCATTGGTGTCATACTTGATGCTGAAATTCACACCTACTTTCCTTCAGCAGCCCCAGCCAAACTTTAAAGATTTTCTAACTGCTGAGGATTTTTTTTTTAGAAGATATTTGATCATGATGCTTTTAGCAGATTTAATTTTGAAAACGAGGTGATGTAATGAATTAAAGAAAAAAAAAAAAAAAGGCCAGCCACAGAAGACTGGGAGAGCTACTGTTTCACACCCAAAGAACAACTGTTGAATATTCGTTCTGCAACGTCCTGCAGCCAAAACCACGATAAAGTAGAAAGATCTGTAGGCGTCCCCTGAAGAGCCGCGTCCTCCGGCGCTGGGGGGCCGTGGTTGAGGAGCCCCCTGAGCACTGAGCGCCGGGAGCAGGGCCAGGAGGTGGCCACGAAGGGAAGGAAAGGCAGTGCCCCCGGGGCGGGGCAGGGCCCGCGGCCGCCGGGGTGCGGGGGAAGCCGCTGCTGAGGGCAGGAGCGCCGGGGGGGCGGGCGGGAGAGCAGGCAGGGATTTTCGTCCCGGAAAGGGGCAGGGGTTTCGCCCGGCTGGGCAGGCGCCAGGGCGGCGGCTCTCCCGGAGCGGGGCTGTGGCGGCGGCGGTGCGGGGGCGGCGGTGCCCGGTGCCGGACCCGCGCCTCCCTCCCTCTCTCCCTCCGTCCGTCCCTCCGTCCGTCCCTCCGCGCGTGCCGCCCGCCCCGCCCCGCCCCGCCGCCCGCGGCCCCGCGCGCCGCTCCTCGCACAGCGCCGGGCCGTGAGGGAGCGGCCGCGCCGGGTCACCTTCCCGGCCGCCGGCAGCCGACAGCCGCCCCCGCCGCCCCCTCCCCGCCGCCATCCGCCGCTTCGGGCCGTCCCCGCCCCGGGGAAGCGGGTGCCCCGGGGCATGAGCTGCGCCGCGGGGAGCGTCGTGCTCCCTGCCGGGGAGCCGCCGCGAGCCGCCGCCGCCCCGCTGGAGCTGCCGGCCGGGGCGGGGGAGGCGAGCGGGGACAGCCCCGAGGAGGGCGAGAGCCGGAGGGGCGGCTCGGAGAGCGGGGCCGCCGGCGGCGACAAGCCCGAGACGCGCTCGGTGTGCAGCAGCAGCGAGAGCGGCAGCGGCGGCCACGCCGGCGGGGCCGGCCCCATCTGCAAGATCTGCTTCCAGGGCCCCGAGCAGGTGAGGAGAGGCGCCGGGGGCGGGCGGGCCGGCACCCCGCACACCTTCCGCACCCTCCCGCTCCTGGGGCCGGGCCCTGTCCCTGGTGCTGATCTCGGAGTCGCTCCCGGCAGGAATCGCCCTCTCCGGCGGCGGCGGCTGTGCGAGCCCCGGCTGCCGCTGTGCGAGATGGATGTGGCAAACGCCTGGGGCAAACCTGAGCCGGCGCAGAGCTTTGGGAGAAGTCAGGGATTTTGCTGTGTCTGGCTTGCACGCTGGGTGTCCTCTGGCCCTCGCGCTCCCCTGTTCACCTCTGAGGGACTCTGCACAATACGAATTTCTCAGGTTTCTGTTAGACTTTAAAATGACAGTGTTAGCTTACAGGTAATGCTGAGAAGACCTCCAAGTATCATTTCTGTCGTGACTTTACTGGGCACAATATCAGCAATGGATCTGTAACTAGCATTTTATAGCTTGTCTTGGAGTTGGAAAGAAGAGAATAGCTGATTTGTATAATACTGAAACTACTGGGGGAAGTGCTTAGTTACATTATTTAAGGTCCTGCCTGACAGCTGGCTAGTTGGACAGCACAGAGCCGTTCTGCAAGAGCAAGGTTCTCTTGGAATTGTGACGTCACACATTTATTTCCAAGTGATGACTGCAAATAGCTGTTGGAGAAATTTATCCAAGCACTTTTGGTATCTTTTGAGGTATTTCAAAGGGCTAATGGTACTGTCGTTTAACACATGGTAATATTTCAGTTGTTTCACATAGGTACATGCACATGTGTAGGCAGCTTTCTGGCTTTTTTTCTCAGTAGAAGCAGCTAGATATTTTTAAGACAGTTACATTTTTGAGTATTTCATAGCCAAAAATACATGCTTTTTCACATACTGAAATTGAGACCAGGTCATTGTTACAGACCCCTAAATATTTCAGTATTTAGTGTACATGTACATGAAAGGTTCCTTTAAAGTTGATGTTTCTGTATTGCCTTTCCAGGGTGAATTGTTAAACCCTTGCCGCTGCGATGGCTCAGTACGATACACGCATCAGCTTTGCCTGTTAAAGTGGATAAGTGAAAGAGGGTCATGGACCTGTGAACTCTGCTGTTACAGATACCATGTTATAGCCATTAAAATGAAAAAGCCTTGCCAGGTAATTTGTTCTTTTAAAAAAATGTATGTGTTTTCAGTCATTTTTTAAAACAAAATGGTTCTTACTTTTACGTCCAAGGTTTGTGGAAAATACTGCAGAAGATCCTATATGCCTCACCAGCTAGCACTTGTACCCACTTGAAGTTGGTTTTTAAGACCAGTTACATATTAAAATGTGTGGTGATTTGGTTCTGTTATGTTTTTCTAGTTTTTGGCTTGCTGTAGAAATGGTCTTTAGAGGTTGGTAAATTCTGTAAGTAGTTAAATCATGCTGAGTTGTGACAGAAAACTGGGATCTCCCAAATTCACTTTCTGAACTTTAAACATGTCTTTATTGTTTGTTAAAGACTCACTCAGAAGTTGATTTCGTTCCTTCTTCAAGCCTGGGGTCCAGAGGGGAGAGGTGAAGAAAGCTTCTGTTGTCAGTGTATTCATCTACTGTAGAAATGTAAAAGGAGGTGACTTTTCAGTCTTGGCACAGTTCAGAATAGTAGAACAGTCTTAAAGTTCTGTCCACCTGCAGCTGTTTCAGAAGCTGAAATGTGCAGTAACATTTTCCACAGCTCTGTTTCAGCAGCATCAGAACATTCAGCTGGAAGTTAGAGCATTGTAGTGGTAGCATGTTCAGGGAGAGGCGGGAGAGAAACTTAAAGCTCCAGCAGATCTCTTAGGGAAGCCTTAATACCACTTTGCATATCAGAATCCTTTAGAGGCTTTAAATTCCATCCTGGAAATTGTATTTTATAACATCTGAGGAACACATTTAGTAAGATAATTGTATCTTTTTTTAGTTTTGATCCTAAGAGCTCAGAGATGATGGAGCTCTCAAAGGCCAGAGCACTTGGGTCATTTTTCTGTGCCTGCATTTGATTGGAGTTTTATAGAAAAGACATGGTTGGATGGTAATGGCAGTTGTGTGAACGTGATAAGCATTCCTTGGATACAGGATATCTGGAGTATTTGCTTATGGCTGTTCAGATTAGGGGCAAGTACTTTCAGAGCCAGTGGACGTCAATTTTTTTCCTTTATAAATCCTCAAAGGAAAGTTTTTGGTAAACTTTCCTAGATAGAATCTTTATGATGTAAAACAGTAAAGGATTTGTAAAACACTCCAGATAATGAAGGTGGTAGATTCTGTTTCTACAGAGACATGGTTTGGCATGGGGTTTGATCCTTTTGGTTTTTTTAACCTTTTAAAAATCTTTATTTCTTGCATAGCCACAGCAATCTCATCCTTTTCCTAGCAAAGATGATAGCAATAGTTTGCAGTTATAGTTTCTGAAAATAGTTGTTAGACAGCAAAGACATGACACAGTTGTCTGCAGAGAGGCATCTAGTACTATTTGAGATGTCCTAAGGTAGCCAAAATATGTACACAGAATAGCAGATATGACAGAACTTATGAAGGACTCTAGAACTGCAACTGGAGGCCAAGTGGGTAATAAAGGTCATCTGAAATGTCATTAGATATCTATGTGTGGACAGCAGAATCAAGCTCAGTTCTGAAGAACAACTATTCAGATTCTGTGGAAAAGAGAAGCAAACAAGAGTCAATAGATGACACAGCAGGCAACAAAGTTTTGCCAAGCTTAAAAGGGAAGTTAAAAGAAACTGAAGAGACAAAAGTTAAATGCCATTCACTGCATGAGTTGTCACCTTTTTTTTTGTTTTTTCTGGGGGAGAGGAGGGAAAAAAACAGATTCATGTTTCTCGTTCAATAGCTAAATATTTGATTTATTCTTAGCCCTGTCTTTCATTTTTTAGGTAAGTCATTTAAGTCTGTCCTTTCTTTTTCTTGAAAAAATAGCATACAAAGAGATTTCATAGAGTTGAAACTCAAATAATAAGTTAGACATGGAATCCTGAGGTCAAATTCCTGAAACCGAAAAGATGACCCATCTCTTTGAAGGAACACAGTAGTACCTTTCTCAGTCTCCTACACAGAATATTCCTCTTGTAGTTGCAGAATCTAAAAGGAAGTCTCAAAATGAAGTCATCTGTGTAATTTTATAAGGGGAATCAGGCTTAAAATGTTCTCCCTCCTCCCCCATATTCTTGACTGTAATAGTATTGGCCGTTTTTAACAGCTGTCTTGGCTTAAACTTTTGGATGGGTTCTGAGTCGTTTTCTACACTACACAAAAGCTCATTTTAAGGTAACTTTCTGGTTAGTTTTGGCAACAAGCTAAGGGTGAGACCATTTCAATACAGAAGGAATTTAAAACATCTTCAGCTGAAGCAGTGAATGTACTTAAAAGTTCCCAAAAAAGGAGGACTTCCTGCATAACGTTAGATACAATATTTGGACAAGAGTAGTTTACTCTTTCAACAACCAGTAGTCTGCCTCAGTCCATCTTCCCAGAATTGTCTCTACCACTCTTACTTATTAGAACTTTGTAGGCAGTATCATAGGAGAGAAAACTGGTGCTATTAACAAAAACAGCTTTTTCTCAGGTGAATGCAGATTTACACCAGGTCTATGCAAACTTGGTCTATTTACACTCAGGTTTATGCAGGTTTACACCAGCTCTTCAGGTTTGCTTTCACCTCATGTATATAAGGAATGTAAAAATGTGTAGGGACTTCAGAAGTAAGAAATTTTTCTATGTTTTCATTCAGAACATTGGAATAGATGTGGATATTCCATTTAATATCTAACATGTTCTATGGTTTCCTTTGCTCCATGGAAGGCAAAGTAATCCCCAAGGAGTGCCTCTTTTTGGGCAGTGCATTCAAGAAACAAAATATTTCTATTCCAATAGAAATTTTTCCAGATTCACTGTTCCAGTTTCAGCAGCTGCTACATAATTTACTTTTAAGAATCCAACCCCGAAAATGCATAGATTTTATTGTAGGAATAAACCTTAAAACACTAAAAAAACCCAAATTAACCCATGGGCTAACAGTGAAAGATGAGCACACAAACAAGTTGATGGTGTTTGATATGATGTATAACAGAGAAATGCAGATTTGGAATTCTTTAATATCCTTAGGATCATATCAGAAAGACGTATTTAACCTTTACCTAGTCCATTAACAAAAGCACACGTTCTTGCTCCTTTTGGCAGGGTGGAATTTAATCCAATAATAGGCAGGGCTGTGTTAATAACTAGAAACTTCACTCCCTCCCTCCCCCTCAAACGATAATGAGGGGAGCTGGAACAAATACTGCTCTGGGCAGGGAGTTTTGGAAGGGCTTTTTGAAAAGACATAAAAAGGAGAGAGAAACTTCAAATGTATGACTTGGAAATTAAATCCACTTAGAATTAAATTTTAGATTAACAAAAAGAAAGAAAGCGCAAAAACAAATATTTTTTATTAGTTTGTTAAGCTTATAATTTGTACAGATTTCCTTCCTAGAGGAAATTCCTAAAAGAAATATAAACACATTGTTTTGTTTTTATTGGTGCTGTCTAATTTTTAAGCTGTTAGGAGATTAGTTCACTAGACTTGCACTTAAGTATGAATATGTATTGAAGAATGTCAGTGCTCTCATAAGATTCAGAAATAATGTTTAAAAGTGGAATAGAATCTTGCAAATGTTGAGAATATATACTTTTGTGCTAAAACCTGTCATTTCTATAAGTGAGTAGTAAAGATATTTAGAGACTTGCCTTTTCTGGACTGTTGCTAGTAGTAGTCTATCATAAAATCATATTACATTAGATGTTTAATAAATCCCGTTCATTAAAACATTATATTCTGGTACTTTGGTGGAATGGACCTATTCCAAAAGTGATACAACAGATGGATGTGCTAATTTAAAACATAATTGTGTGGCAATTCAGCACCTTTTCTGACACCAGAAAAATCACAAAACTTGTTTTAAAAAGTAAGTGCTTACTTGTTAGGCCTGATTTCTTAAAACAGAAAAAATTAAGGTGGTACATTTCAAAAGGTAAGGTTTCACTTTTCCAAATTTTCTTAATGTGCATAATCCTCACTCATTTGAGTAAGCTCACTGGCATCAACTAGGTAAGCATGAGCAAAACTCTGCAGCAGACTGCAGGTATGTGAATGCATGTTACATTAAAAAGTGCAAAAGTCCAGTTCTTCGGATGCTTCAGAATGGAGGCCAGTGTCCAGAAAAAATTCTGTAGTAAATGTTTAGTAAAAGTTTTGCTAATGACTATGCTCAGCTGGATGACAGCATTGAGTTCTTCTAGGCATAACTAAGAAGGAGAAAGGGGCAGGGCTGAAATCTCCAATTATACATCCTAACTGTGCAGTGTACTAAGAACAATTAATGTCACTCCCCGTACTGAAGATCCGGAAGGATACATTGTGCTATTCCATATGTCAGTGGACAAAAAAGAACAAAAAGGATTGTTCCAATACTAGACAATTTACAAAGAAGTTTGAAGAAGAGATAAGGGACAAATCCATGGTACACTAGCCTTGGTACCGAGATTCCTGGTACACTAACCATTTCTAAATATAATTGAGTTTTTGGCATCTCAAATGGGATGTGTTTTAAGAGGCCTCTTGAAAAGAGAATAGTGAAGCTTTGCAGGAACCCTTTGAATGTGAAGGCACTGTATAAGGGCTATTGGAAAATAGAATACTTGGCTCAGATAGGTATCTTGAACTGAATGGAAATGAGATTCAATGCCTGAGTAATCATTAGAAAGTAATTAATATGTCAATAAATGCCTAAAAGGACTTAAAAAAATCAAATCAAGTCTTTTTAATTTCATGTGATGGAGAAGAGAGTCCATCATAGTGGAGAAAGAAGGCCAGTAACATGGTCAAAGTAGTGGACTAAAAGGAAGTGTATTTGAAACAGTTTTGTACTTGCTGAGAAAATTACTTTTGTCATGAGCTTAAAAGATGTGTTACAGTAATTGAGACTTAAGATAAAAGTGATGATGAGAAATCAATTTTTTATGTTTGAATAGTCTTAGATATGCTGCATAGATAGCACATGCAAGTTTTAGAAATACTGGGAACAGGAGGATCCAAATATATATTTAAATTTAAGATAATTCCTGGGTTACGAACAAATTTGTGTATTGGAGGGACAGATCTATACTGCTTGAGGAAGGGTGGGACATGAAAATCCTAGAGATTTTGATGAACCTAATAGAATGGTGAGATCTGTACAAAAAGTGGTAGAAACAGACTAATGCTTTAGTTTTGACAGGAGAGAGAAATCTGAAACAGAAAACTAGATGTCAGTCATTAGCATAGCTAAGTAGCTGTACTTCTCACACTCATTTCTTTTGTAAGCATCTGCTTTTGGTCACTTCTAGGGAGAATTTACTAGACAAGATAGACCTTTTAATCTGATACACTCAGAGTCATCTCAGTGACTGCACTGGGTAGATGGTGATTCTGATGTTATAAGTAACGTGCTTAATGAGTTTAAAAACAAGAGGTTAGCAGAGCTGTTGGAGAGGGCGTTTGAGGGTCTTTTCTGTGGTGGGAAAGGCAAAATACATATTCTGCTTACTTTCTGTGAAAGATCTGAAGGTAAATGAGAGACTGAAAGAGAGAATTGGGTAAGCAATCGTCAGTGGTGCAGAGTACAGAGAGTATAGAAGAGAGGACAGTAAAAATGTCACCACCGACTTAAAAACAGAAATGCAAAAAATAGAAGGCATCAAAGAGAAAATTCTGATGGGATAATGAATTTCATGTTGTGTTTTCTTGTAATTAATGCATAGAGAGACTTGGAAATAAAAGGAGTAGAGGACTGGCAAATAAAGGCAGCAAAAAGTTGTGGAGACAAAAGTCATTTTAGCTTGAGAAAAACGTTTGGTTGGCCATTCAGATGAGAGAGCACATTTTTCACAGAGCAAGTGAGCAGGCCACTGGTGCACTGCTAGCGCACTAGAGCTGAATATTTGGCTGTTAGCTTACGGAGCTGAAGGAGTGCAAGGTGGACGTTACAGTGGAAAGGAGGAACAAAGCTTTAGAAACTTTAGAAAAAATGATAGATTTGATAACTAATGACAAGTGACAGAGAACAGGGGATGGAAGAATATTGTAAGTACCAATGATCAGAAAGTCATGAAATAATGAAGAATAATAGGTGAACAAAGGAACTGATTCTGTCATCATGGTGAGAGTTGGGTAGGGATAGAGAAGAACTAATAACAAAAGACTAGATCCTGACTTACAAGTACTGAAGCATATTTGTATGTGATGAGGAGAAACTAAATTCATCTGAAGAGGTCAGAGCAGACATCAAATAGGAGCTGAAGCCATCAGGAAGGAATATGGGGGCTTACAGAAAAAGTCAAACAGTTTAGCAGTTCTGTCAGACTTCTAAGTATATACTAAGGTAATCAAGTAGAATACAAAACTAAAAAAGCAGAGCATACTTAAAAAAAATAATAGTATTGAAAGCATGTGGGTGTGTGCCCCTGATATGTTACTCTTTTCTGTAGCTTATTAAAAAAGCAATTTCTTTCTGTTTTTATTTTGTGAGATGTGTAAATTGTGCTCAAGGCAGTTTGACTGCTAGAATAGTGTGAAAAAACAGTGCAATGTAAACTGTGAATGGTACTTGGAAATAATTTTTTAATTACAAGTGTCATCCTGATCTAGTGGTAAGACATATAATACAGATTTAAAGAGTGGCATTATCTTGGTGTATTAAATAATGAGTTAACTACTTCAAGGAAAAAAAAAGTGGATTCCTTCAGCCTAAGATTTTCATGGGGCAGAATGACTGGTGTGAGATACAGTGCCAGGTTGTTTTTCAGAGGAAATGCATCAAATAACAGTTATTGCTGGAAATATAAGCATAAATTACATATTTGCAACAGACTTCATTATAAAAAAACCCAAAAGTAAAAGACAGTGTGAATGGGAATCAAGGTTGCTACATATAGGTGCTTATAGGTGCTGCCATTGGAAATGCTAAGAATATCTAACAATGCAAGGCCTAAGACATGGTGTCAGACCTGCATGTAGGAACCTTTGTGTTCCTGGTTTTATGTCATTTTCTGTTTGCTTGGGTGTTTTCCCAATAGCTTGATCTGCTTGAAATTTGTTTAGTGATCAAGGATTTCTTAGTTTTCACAATAGAAATTTCAGTCTTCTTGTCATATGTCAAAAATCCCGATTATTCAAGTCTTTAATTCCTGTCAACAGAGATTAGTGAAAAATACTGAAACCAAGAGGTGGTTGTTCCAGCAGGCTTCTTTGATTTCTTAATATGAAAAATTGTTCATACACGATGGTGTACTGCTTTCATACAGCATGTCTATGATTCCTTAGCTTATACTGGTTTGGCAATGTAAGTAACCTGCTTTGAGCACCAAATACTGTCACAACATCATGACTTCTCTACCAGTCTGTGTTAACTCTGAGGTGTCCCTGTAGTTTAATCTACAAATGAAATTTTTCAAAGAAAGTTTTATTAAATTAATTTTGTGACTTCCTTTTAATACTTCTTGGGTTTGAATGTTGGTCCATTCTCCCTGAAGTCTTCAGCACTTCATCCCAATGACTGGCAGTCATGTCAACTCACTTCTTTCTTAATTTGCTATATTGGGGAGACAGCTTTTGCACCTCTTGCACTTGGATTTTTAAAATTTTTTGTCCCATATGTAGATTCAAAATGGATGTTTGCTATTCATTCTGAAGATTCTTTCTTGTTGCTTCAGCAGTGTGCAGAGAATAGCCCCTGCCTGCTTTCGTGCCTACAGCGCAACAGTGACGGAACACTTTGACCCCAGTTCCTTTGAAGTGTCTGAGTCAGAGCACCCTCATTGTGCATTCTGCCTGTATGACTCTTTTCCCATGGGGTTCTATGCTTCTTGTTTTAATTTATTTCAACTTTACTTTTTATTTCATTTCTTCAGTTCTTATTTTTTTTCTCCTCCTTTTGTTTACATTTCAGCGAAGCTCATGGAGAATGAGTATTCTTATCCTTGGCCACATGCTGTTTCCTTACCCACTACTCTGTGTGTATGTGTCCCATTTTTGCATATTTTTCTGGCAGTATCTTCCCTCCAGGGCAGCACTGAGTTTTGTTACAAGCATTCCCAGTACTGGAACGCACCATACTGTTACCCACACAAACCATATTAGTGGATGGAGGCTATTTCCTAAGCTAAGGCTCATTTTTCTCACCTTTTATGGCCAAAGAACAGATATAATAAGATAATTCCTTAGTAGTTTCACAAAATCATGACCCTTACCATCAAGACAAAATACTAGCTAGTTTTACATGTGTTTAACTACTCTCCTAACACTGGAAGCACATTATTCCAGGCGCTACAAGGATTTTGGAAAAGGCAAACTCCATAAAACTGGCAGCCAGGAAACTGCTTCTGAAGAAAATGAGAGGAAACTTCAGTATGCCTTCTTTTCTTTCATGCTAAGGAGACTCCCTCTGGTCCCTGGGCAAGAGCAGACAGACAGAAAGTCTACATCTTAATGGAACACTTTATGTATCTCTCATTGCTTTATCTGAGCAATCTGCAGTTTACAATCTACTAGAGCTTGTGGTTACTCCCAGCACTTTATGTTCCTCTTTGAATGGCTAAATTCTGCATCTGTTTCAGGGCTGCTCTTCCATAGGAGGAGAGCAATATGACAAATTTTACTTGAAGGAATGGGCATAACAGCTGATGTGAGCTGATTGAGTCACATCAGAATAACACAAATAGAATATGGGAGACTTACACTTTCAGCCTTTTCCTGCACCTGCAGCACTGTTCATCCACATACAGTGACCACAAGAATCATTGTAAGCTCGAATCATTTTATGTCACCTTCCAAAAATGACACTTTGCTGGTATTTGAATGTGCAAGCTGACTTAAAATCCTCCTGAGGGTCACCTCCTCCTCACCCACCATTTACAAAGTATTGCATATCATCTCATTGTCTTCTGGATGCTTGCACCAAATAGAAATTTGATTAATAACTGATGCTTTTCTGGTATCTGTCAAACTTAGGGAAAGATCTTCCTATCCTCCACTTATATCCCCAGTATAAGCAGAGGGACCTTCAAATACATCTTGTAGAAATGCATTCATGGGTGCATCATCGCTCTCTACAACTACCTGAAAGGAGTTTGTAGTGAGGTGGGTTTGACCTCTTCTCCCAAGTGAGGAACAAGCAATAGGACAAGAGGAAATGGCCTTAAGTTGTGCCCAGGGAGGTTTTGATTGGAGATTAGCAAAAACTGGCTCATCGAAAGGGTGATCAGGCATGGAAACAGGCTTCCCAGGGAAGTGGTGAAATCACCGTCTCTGGAAATGTTCAAAAGGCATGTGGATGTGGCATTTGGGAATATGGTTTAGTGCTGGCTGCAGTGATGATAGGTCAATGGTTGGACTTGATGATCTTAGGCATCTTCTGCGACTTTAAGATTCTGTGATCCTATAATCTCTGGGATTTCAAAATCCTCTACTTCAGCCTGTCCTTTCCTTCCTATAGCCTTGGTTAAAAATCTAGAAAATAGGTGAAATTTATTTTTATTCTAGGGAAATGTGCCTACTTCAGAGTTTCTCCACTGAGAATGGATATCATGTACTTGACTGTGTTCAGAAATTGTGGAAAATATGTTGTGCGTTCAGTGGGAAGAGTTTATGGCTGTTGGAATTTTAAAAGGCCTTTCCCTCCTGCTTTTGTAGATCTCACTGATACAATTGCTGTGAATCGAGCCCCAGCAATTAAACCTACAAGATCTAAGGACTTCAGCCTTCTAGTCTAGACCGTTTCAGTATAGAAAGCAGTTTCAGTAGTTTAAATACTCCCAGATGTCCTGGTGTTCATCATGTGACACAAGTGAACCTTTGTCTTCATTGTACAACTGTCCTGCGTCAGGTCTTCATGATAACCTTCAAAACTCTTCCTTCCTTGTTTGGGTTCAGAGATACAGCCTTCCGACCTGTTTACTTAAAAATCATCTAGAATTTCTGCAGCTCTATGTCCTGCAATCCTGTGTTAGTACATCTGAAGTGTGGATAAGAAGCCATGTCTTTGTCCCAGTGTCTCTCTCTGTTTTCATCACCACTTCTCTGGGCAACCTGTTACAGGGTCTCACCACCCTCACTGCAAAGATTTTTTTCCTAATGTCTAATCTAAACCTACTCTCTTTTAGTTTAAAGTTGCTAAACCTCATCTGACCACTACACTCCCTAATAAAGCCTCCCTCCCTGTCTTTCCTGTTGTTCCCTCCTGTAGAGGAAGAGAGTTTGGTAGAATATGTTTTATGACAAGAAAAAGAAAATTACTTTAGAAAGCTAACTTTTATTTACAAACTCAAATTCATGTGGGAATTTGCATGCCTCCAAAGGGGTGGTTAATTTGTACATCTCATGTTTATTTTCATTACTAAAGGAAAAGCACTTTCAGAAAACTCCTGTATGTGCTGGAAGACAGCAATCCAACTGTTCAGACTGTCCATAGCAGTCAGCATCTCTGGAGGTTGTGGGTCCGAAGTCACAGCTGCTTAGCTGCCTGCTGGAGGATTCCACCACTGGACTTGCTTATTGTGTTGGTTGAGAGTCTGGGCTGCTTCACTTTGGTGGACCGTGAGCAGGCACTCACAAAGTGCCATTTTAAAAGCTGTTCTATTGGAAAGGTGCTGAAGCTTGTTTTCACAGTCACAAGAAAATGCCAACCTTTTCCTGTCAAAACCTCATTCCAAGTTCCCAGCATAGCAAAAACCTGTTTGGTGTCAGTATACTGGCCATTTTAATGATTTTTTTGCATACAGTTTTCTATGATTGTGATTCACAATCATGTAATTCAGAGTTGGATGCTGGATAAGTTACTAAGTCATCCAGGACTGACTGGGCAAACCTACCTGAAGAAGAGTATTAGGTCATCTCTTTACCAGGTGTCTGAGCCAGTTACCTCTTTGAGTGCTTTGAGCCGTGAGCTCTTACACCACCTGTTTCACAGTCCTGAGATGTTCCATTAGCTCAGTCTGCAGTCACCAGTCTTAGATGCTCTGCACTTTCTCAGCTCACAGGCTTGATGTTTCCCAGAGTCTAATGAGGAAGTGAGAATTCCATCTGAGATGGAGAAACCTTCCCTCCTTTTTCATTAGACATCACCCATATAAGGATGAGTTGCCCACAAACTTTGGATATCAAGAAATTTTTGTCTGACTACAGTGGCAGAACCAGGGCCTTTTGAAGATCTGTTTTCCTGTTTCTGTCCATTCAGAGAGGTGAAAAAGAATCATAGGATCACAGAACGGTTTGGGTTGGAAGGGACCTTAAAGACACTGGAGTTCCAATGCCCCCTGCCATGGGCAGGGATGCTGCTTTGTAGATGAGGTTGCTTAGGGTCCCATCTAACCTGGCCTTCAACACTTCCCAGCGATGGGACATCCACAAGCCCTCTGGGCAACCTGTTGCACTGCTTCACCACCCTCTGAGTAAAGAATTTCTTAGTTGGTTTTTTTTTTTCATTTTTTTCAAGTGGGTAGCAAGTATTTCAGGGCTTATATCCTACAGGACCACTAAGGTGTTTTTCTAAGAGTGTCCTAAACTAGTTTCATCAGAGCTCAAGTGTTACTGTTAGTATTGGTAAGGAATCCAGAAACAGTGCTGACTGTAGGGTAGAACAATCTTATGAGCTTCTGTTCTGAAAAGAAGACCAGTAGCTCCATCATATGTAGTCAGTGAATGTAAAGAGGGGACTATTGTGTAGAAACAACAATACGTGATGGTGTTTATAGTCATGAATTTTAAAAATGACAGTTGCAGAACAGTAAGTGGTTCTTCCTTAAGTGTGCTTTCCCTATGGACAGCATGTACATACCTCTCATTCTTTTTTGGTGCTTTTGGTATTTGAGAGAAACTGATGGTATATGTATTTTATGTCTGTATTTGTACTGCAAGAGAAGGTACATAGGTTATGTGTAAGTCATATACATGCCATTAAGCCAAGAACAATTTATAGTTTAGGAATTTTCAAACACAGTGATATGAATGGATATTGAAGTATTTGGTATTGCAACCATTGCTCCTTGCAGCACTATGATTGGTGATCCACAATGTAACAAGTCAGAAAGCTGGGAATTTTCAGTGTTCAAAAGCATATTGTGCAATTTAATTTAATTACACCAAGGGATTTCAGACATATTCATGATATGGTTAGAGAAAAATAGAGTTTCTGGTATAGTGTACACTATAAAGGCAGCTATTCTATTTTTTTATAGATAGAGCTGTAATTTTAGATGATATGTATTATCTAAATTGCCATGCTCTGTAATTAAGCACTACAGCTTATATGTTTTATAAAAATGGACTCTTATAAGTAACTGAGTGATCAAAACCATGGCTACCCAAACGATTAGAAAAAATTCAGTGCTGATTCAAACAACAGCACATATTAGTGTATAGTTGTGATTATTTAGCAGTACCTGAAAAAACAAATGCAATTGAATTTTAAAATTTTGCTGTTTAATATATACTTAAGTAACAATAATAAAATATTTATTAATAATAATTTTAACATTAATACATTATACTAATTCTTGTAAATGTCTTATGCATATTTTTAAAGCCTTCTAGTTATTATAAATAATATATGTGATATATAAAACATATAATTAATATTATTAATAAATTATAATTAATAAATAACTTAATTCTAACACTAGGCCAAATTTTCAAGCAGCGTATTATTTACCATACTCATTTGCACTGTCTAAAATTTTATAATTATGACTAACTTCTCTTTAAGTGAAGATTTATTGCTGATTTAATTGACTATAGAATCAATCTAATTGATTTGCTTATCTAATAAATTACATTCAAATTGACTTTTAAAGCAGACTCTGGCAGGCTGCATACAACCCAGAACCCAGGATTGTCTTCTTCATGATTACATGCTAGCATATAATAGCTTGGTATTCTTACTGTCCTGCCTTCTAACCATAGTCCAAGATACATGTTATCTTACTTAGGGATGAGACAAGGCAACAACCTGAACTCAGGATATATTTCTTGAGTCTTTGTTTCCCTTAAAATCTGAAGTACTCTTTGTTTCACATCTTAAAAAAAACCCACATGAAATCAGTATTGCTTCTTCCCTCATGAGCATCTTCCAGATTTTTGTATGAAAATTCTGATTGCAGTCTGTCAATTAGTTTTTGCTCAGGGCCAAAAGGAGTAGAGGCCAGTATTCGTACTCAGTTGATTTCTGGTGAGGTTGTACCCTTTGCTGCTGAAACACATCATTGCCATACAGCAACAGGAAGAAGACTGAACAGGGAAGGTGCAGCTCCCTAACTAAAGGTGGGGAGTTGCTTTGTTCCAGAACTATTGTTCAACTATTGTGAATAATGTTGCTGCAGGATGCAGGGAAATCCAGTGACAATACATGGTGATGTTACTTGATTGCATGTCTTTGGATTCAGAGAGTGTCTAGAAGCAGATAGTGGAAAGATGTAATTATTATGTACTTCAGACAAAACAATGCTTTGCAACTAAACTGTGCTTATCCAATCAAATATGTTTGTGCCTCTGCATTCTTAGGGTCCTCTTTCAGTCTTCTTTCAGTGAACTGGAAACTTTGAACTCTAAAATTCCAATTACATGGCATTTCTTTCACTTTCACGTGATTTCTATGGTTCTTTTCCATTAAAACCTTTCCATGGCTTCTTTTTCTGCATTCAGAGCCCATTGAAATATGCCAGTGACAGAAATAGTTCCTGATGCTTTCTTTGTACCATACTAAAATAATTTCCCTACTTACCCCTATGGAGATGCTGTGAACAGAGTAATCAATTTCATTTGCTTTCCCTTTGGTTCAGTGAACATCTATGTATTGTATGGAAGTGTTCCAATAAATTACTTGGAAGAAGTTCTACTATTGAATATCCTGAATAACACAGAAATCTCAGTTATTAAAATAGTATCCCTAGAGGTGAAAGTTTAAAACCTTGCTTTAACTCAGGTGAACAATGGGTTTGAGGCAAGGTTCTCACAAGGGAATGGACCAACCATTAAGGTATAGAATATTCTCATGTAAACTCCCTGTGTTTCCTTTTGCACAAGTTGTAAAAGTTTTTTAATTATTCACGGAGTCAAAAAGACAGAGAAAGAGTAGCCAGCACTTTTAGAAAGTCAAGCTAGCAGATGAAATGGGAGTTTCAGTAAAGGGACCAGAATTAATACTTGAATGCTTTCAACATGATAGACAAGAAGGCATCAACAGAAATGATCAAGAACAGATGATCCCTGTGTATAGTGACTAGTGTCCAGGGTATTTTTGTAGAAGATGCATGTTCTGGCCCTCCATGCTGAGCAATTTTTTACATACATTTGGTGAGTGCATCAATATCATCATGAACTGCGCAATCTGAGCCTCATGCTCAGCATTTTTTTAGCTAGAATTTAAAAACAGTTCTTTTCCCAGGAGAGAAGGAAAAAGTAACTCCAGAAACCTTTCTCATACTGTCTGTGTTCAAAAAGCAAAATACAGAGTTGTATAGGCAAAATGTGGTTAACCATCCTAAGTGACTACATGGCATGAAAATTGTTAGTACCTGCCTCATATTGCTCATTTATGATCTTGCTGAGGTTTACTTCCTCAGTGCAATTTGAATGAATGTTTTTTCTCTCAGTTCTTCCAGGAATGTGGACCTGACCATAACAGGACAGCCTATGTTTGAGCTAAGCTTTCAGTTTAATTTTGCAGGTCATGTTTGAGTTGCAGAGAATGCAACAGCCATGGCAAGCTTTAATTTCCTCCAGTCATTAATATTTAATTTTCAGATAATGCTATCAAAAGTACAGGAGGTTGCAATGAAATTCAGTATTCCCAATAAAGCTGCAACAGAAATTGAACACATCCTACTTTACAGTAAGAATAGCATTTATTCACATAGAATGGTAATTTCATTTTCACCAAATATACACATCCATGGAATGTGCAAAATGCTGATGAGCTAAGCTACTACGCTAAACGTAGTTAGTTTGAGTCTCATAGGAGTTAAAAGTTAACTTGAGAATAATTTACTTAACCTTACATGTTTTTTAGTTCCTCCAGGAACCTTTCTAGACTATCTCCTCTCCGCTCTGTTGTGTACCAGCAGACATCTGTTCTTGTTTGTTGAAGTCCCCCATGAGAGCCAGGGCTAGCAAGCATGAGACTTCTCCCAGCTTCCTATGGAATACTTCATCTGTATCTTCATCCTACTTGGGTGGCCTGTAACAAACTCCCACCAGGATGTCTGCCTTGTTGCTCTTCCCCCTGAATCTTTACCTGTAAACATTCAACTCTATCCCCGCACCATCATTAAGCTCTAGACAACCATAACACTGATAACATTCAGGACTATCTTGCCAACTGTCCTTCCTTGCTTATCTCTTCCGAAGATTTTGCAGCCATCCATCACAGCACCCCAGTTGTCCAAATCATCCCACCATGTTTCCATGATGTCACAGCTTTCCTGCTGCCCAATGGCTTCCAGCTCCTCCTGTTTGTTGCCCATGCCATGTGCATTGGTGTAGATGCACTTCAGTTGGGTGATTGATCCCATCACCTTTATGGTGGGGGGGAGGCCCTAATTCCTTCATGACCATTCTCAGGTGTTTTCTCTGCTTTCTAATGTATCAGTAGCTCTTGTGCCTTTGCTGCCACATGGATCTCCATTCCTGCCTCCACTGAGATGGCAGACCAAAGGACCTTTGTAGCACTCTGTCCCTCCAACACTGGTGTGCTACCTCCAGGCTGATCTTTAGTGAGCATAGCTTTATCCCTTTTCCCTTCAAGTTTAATTTAAAGCTCTTTCAGTGAGCCCTGACAACTCCTGTGCAATGATCCTTTTCCTGCTTTGCAACAGATGCACCCTGTCTGTCACCAGCAGGCTCAATGTCATGTAAATTGATCCATGATTAAAAAGACCAAAATTCTGCAGGGAGGGAGTTGCGGAGGAGATTTGCCTGCTGTGCTGGGCAGGAACTTGTCACCATTGTCCCCTGTCGTTTAGGTCACTGCATTCTGTTGGGCAGAGAGAGGATAGGGAATCCTCCATATCATGCATTCTGTCTGCCTTTTTGGGCCTGTCCCGGGGAAGGTAGTTGAGCTGTCTCTTGACTCCGATATTCCTCAACCTACTTGCCTGCTCCTGGAGCTCTGTCACTAAGTGGAGTAACTCCTATTCCCTGGCAAACTTTCCACAGGGACGCTCACTGCTGCTGGCCCCTACTGGCACAAGAGCAGGGCACACTCTGCAGCCCGGCACCAGGGTGTCAGCATATTCCCACTGCAGCCCTGCCTGGTCAGCTGCCTCAGCTGGTCACACAGTCCTGCAGTCTTGCCTAATTCCTTTCAATTTTTGGCCATCAGCAAAAAAATAGGTAGTGATAACTTCTCAGAGAAAGAATAATGTAAGACTAATGTAGTTGGCATCACAGCTCAGCTTGTGGTCTCAGATCCTAATGTCATTTAAAAAATCATAAAAGATAAAAGGTTAAACTGTTCTGCTTTGTAAGTAGTAAGATTTTGAAAGGTGAATGTAATAGAATGTGAAGATTTTGTACATTAACTAGGATGTCCAGGCTTCTGGACAGCCAGAAATCCAGATGTACCCACTGTAGGTATAGATGTTCAATCAGTTGTGTACATGCCGTAAGCCAACACTTCCAGGAACTGTCAACCAAATTGCTTGTGTGGTGCACAGATGGACAGGATTTGCACAGTAAATGTTATGTTTTCAGAATGTCCCAAGTAAAATACTGGTGCAGCATTCCAAGATGACTGAAATTACAGAAATTACATACAGCCCAAATTATCTGTATTAATGAGCTCTCTGCCTGATGAAAAGAAAATGGGCATCATGACTCCAGGCACTCTATGTGTTAATAATGTATCAAAATAGACAGCCATTAATGGTGGGCTGCAATTTTTGTGGCATAGATTCTTTTAAGAAAAAGTCATAAAAAGAGAAGCCTGTAGCTAAAAATGACATTTCAAATGTCTGTGTGTGTGTGTGTCTGTGTGTGTGTGTGTGTGTGTGTTTGTACTCATAACTTTGCGTTTTCTGTCTAGCCTGGTCAGTAAGTTAACTATCATTGCATACTGAGTCTTGTAGTCAACATGTGCTTACTGCAAAACATTTCAGAAACCCTAATTATCTAATCTCATAGACTACCAACAAGATAAAGTAAGGAACAGCTATTTCAAAAGTAATTCATTGGACTTAAATCAGTGTGTTCTTTTGCTTCTGAGTGAGTTTTATTCATATGTACAGAGATTACAAATCCTGTAATGCATAATGAACAACAGTAGGGAAGAACTTTTTCTTGTGAGAGTTGATTCTAGCAATTAGAGCAATCCAACAAAAGGTTTTTGAGGTTGTATATTTGGTATATCTTCAGGTTATTCATGTTATATTACAATAGGTCACAGCCAGGCATTATTGTTGCTGTAATGTAAAATACTCATTCGAGAATGAGTGAAGGGAATGAGAGGTCTCAGTCAGCATCGCCCATAATAAGCTGTGTTTCTGAGAGAACAGAGTGGGGTAACCCCATAACAGCTCTTTGGTTTAAGGAGTTTTGGTGGATTATAATTGGTACAGTTGAAGCTGGTATGCATTTGGGTAGCCATAAGGAAATTTCGTATGTTCTTTATTGAGGATGTAGGAAAACCTGTCGTTTCTTTGCAGACATTTTTAATGCAATGTATTCTAAGTACAAGCACAGTCTAGATACTTCTTCGATCCCTTTTCTGCCATGTATTATACATGTACAATAATCAATGGGCTTTTACAAGGCATTATTAAAACAAAATCAAGTTAATATTGATTTATCTCAGAGATGACAGACCTTTGAAAATTTTTCCATCTTTATGTTAGTAAGGACATGTACATAACTGTATTAACTTTATTCTTTAACAATTAGTCCATCAAAGCAATATGTTTCCTTCAACTTCTGAAAGTCTCGACCTCCAAAATAAGGCATTATTTCCTTATACTTGTATTTTTGTTTGACAGAAACCTTAGAAGAAAAGAGATGCAATGTTTCTGGGGTCAGAATTTGAACTCTAGAGTACCATTAATGTACTATACTCCCAAATGATTTATCAGAGGAAGACCAGTGGTAAATAAAAGTTTAAAAGAACCAAACATAATGAAGTGTCAGTAGAAGTAAAAGTCTAGGAAGTTTTCAGGGGCAGACAGTATTGCATTAAAACAGAAGCATTAATTATACTTTGTTTATAACACCATTTTCAAAGGAAGTTTTTGCCATGATTGTATAGTAAAATAAAATGTTTTTTTTTCATGGGCAACTGAGATGGCAGGGTACATCATAACACTACAAATAGGATGGGAAGGAATATGAAATGGGATCTTATTTCATAGAAATTTAAATGAGGTTTTTTAAATTATTATATCTGAAACCTACAGTATTATAGTTATCTAGATACAAAATATCTCACATTTTCTTCCCATTTCTAGTTATTGGGCAAAAATTACAATCTTTCTCATAATATTTATTTTTTAGGGTCATTTGCTTTACAGAAGCTGACACTAAAATCCTGTCTAGATCTTTTCTAACTTGGCAAAATACTTAGCTAAAATAACTGTTACTGATTATTAAATGTATAGTAAGTAAATAGCAAAAACAAATTAGAAAGTCATAATATTATTCATAATCATGAGCAATTAAAATTTTTGAGGCAAGTTATATGAAGAAAATGAGAAAAACACTAGTCGAAATAATGGATTTAAATCATGACACACTAATAATGTGATCATTCAATTTACAATGTTAAATAATTCAGTCTGTTATATTCTAAATGCAATTTCTCAACATTAACTATCACTGAATTATTTTTACTATATTATTTTTGTGACCTCTATTGTAAGCCATTAATTTGACATTAACAGATAAAGTGATTATAACAACATAACAGTGAATACAATAAGGAAAACAATTGTGAGAAATCAAAGAAAGTTTAACTTCTGATGCTATAAAAAGAATCTTACTCTTAGAAAGAATTTTCTGTTCCTGGGTGTCCTTCAGTTGTATTCTCACACATTAGCCATGCTGTGAGTGAGACTTCAGGCAGAAGCAAATGGTGTGACCACAACTCCAGTTCCTCTTCACAAGCCTTGTTATGAAATGCAAAGCAACCAAACAATGCAGTCCTGTGCAGTTCATCTCACTGTCTAATGGCGAATGCTGGCCCTGTCTAAGAGAGGGACTGAGCATTCCAAACCTATCCACATGTGAATAACATCGTAACTACAGAATGCCACCTGCATTATGTGAAAAATATACCTGTCTCAGTAACACCTACTCACTTTTTCATAATTTGTACCCAAACTCAGTCAAATTTATGGGAAAAATAATTAAGGCACTCATTTCCCAGGAGGCAATCTCAGACTGTTACAAATCAAAACTGATTGGAGAGGGGCAAGGAGGAGGAAATTTCAGCTGGGGTAAGTTAACCATCGGGAACATCCACAGTCTTTTTGCCATTTGCACTATGGACTGACATAGACAGAAGATGAGGTCCCCAAGCCCATCACATGGTAGAGCTGAACACCAATCCATCCCACCCCATCACTCCTGGGGTGCTGGATTCTTATGGTAGGCTGCCGACCACAAGAAGGCGAGTTAGCAGTTTCACATAAAACTTTCTAGGCCACTAAAATGTCTTCTGTCTTACACACACAGTGCTTCCTCATCCATCTACTTTGGAATATCATCAATTAGTTTAACTTACAGATTAAAAGGAATGGAGAGGAAAATTCCCTAAAATTTTGTAATTTCTTTGTTATTGCTGACCTTCATACTGAAGAAGGTGGAGGACTAAAATTTCTTTCATAGAACAAAGACAGTGAACATCACAAAGATTAAAGTAGTTGGGTAATATAAGAAAATATCCAACCCTATTTTGGGGTTCTTGGGTTTTTTTAAATTTTGATGGGGTTTTTGGTTTGTTGGTTTGGGGTTGTTTTTGGAACTGTTGTTTGATTTTTAAAGAAGAGTTAGGAACTACAACCTCTGGAATGCTTGTGCTATTTCTCATTAATTGTAGTAATTTTATAGCATGCTAATATGCTGAATCTCTGGAATTACTGACTTTATTGAGGTTGAGAGATTCAATTGATTGCATTCTTGACAGACAATTAGCTGATCAGGAGAAGAGCAGAATAACAACAATACATTCTTTAGAAGAGGCTAGGAAGAGGTTGAGGATCATATATATGTTTCTTAGAACTTTTCAAGGTCAAGTTTTTCTAGAAATAAAGAATTGGGAAAATACAACAAAAAGCCCTCATGAAATGGTTAAAGGTGTTAGGGGTGGTTGACTCTGAGGAAGAGCTATTGGTTTTCAGACAACACCAGAACAGGGATAAGCTTTGTATCTAGACTGCATGCTACATTACTTATCCCAAATGTTTGGATTACCTTTCCTTTTGTTTATTATTGTCTTTCCAAAATAACTATGAGCAATCTAAGTTAAAAAAAAAAAAAAGAAGAAGAAAATAAAATCAACATACACTGAAGTGAGTTTAGGAACTTCTGCATTGCTGAAATTGCACTGTGACAGATCTGCTGTTTATTTCAGTTATCTAATAGTTTTTTCAATTTATTGCCAGCTTCTGTGAATTTGACAGTGTAATATTTTGTGACAGTTAAAGCTTTACTTCATGTAAATGGACTTTGATTTAAGCAATTCCAAAGAAATTTCATACAGGTCTGTCTCACACTGATAAAGAAAGAAGATAGACATACATAACCAACAGCATTTTTGACAGTTTTCTGCCAAGTCACACTATGTACCTTCAGCTGAGAAACGAAAAATAATTTTGTTTAACATTAACCTATGGAGTCTAAAGAGAGTTCACTGAATTTCAGTCCTGAACTTCTAAGCCTGTATACAAGTAATATCTGAGTCATGAAAAGCTCACACCATTCTGTCATCCATCACTTGTTAATGACCTCTTTGACCTTATAAAAAGATGTAACAAAGGAAATGAGTATCCACAGTTGTTCTACCATAAAAACGTAGTGTTTAGTATGAATAGCCCCATTCCAAACCCTCAAGTTCCATGAAAAAGCTAGTCTGCATTTCATGAGTTCATTATAAAAGAGTAGTATTTCAAGATAGACAATTTAGAAATTGTTATACATCTGTCATTTTGAATTACTATATTCAGAACGTTGCAAGAAGAGAAAGAATGCAGCACCACGTGCAAATCAGGCTACTGTAGAAAAGTGAATGGAAAAAGCTGAAAGAGAAGAAAGGGACAGAGAACCCATTGCTCACCCAGGCTCTTCACAGTGGTACTTGATGGGAGGAAGAGAGTGTAAGTGGGACAAAAGAGGATCAGACTGAATGTAAGAAAAAATGTTTTCGAAGAAAAGCTTTTTCCAACCTGAGTACAGTCAAGAAGTGGTGCAGGTTGCACAGAGAGGCTGAACAGCCTCCATACTTGGAAGTTTTCAAGGTGTTACTGAATAAACCCCTGAGCAACCTGGTCTGATCTCATCACTGATCATGTTTTGAGCAGGAAGTTGAACTAGAGGGCTCCCACAGGCCCTTGCAACCTGAATTAAAATTTTATCCTATGATTATATGGTACTGGTTACCCAACAGCTGTAAAAAAGAGAAGGCTTTAGTAAAATAATAGGAAAAAGGAAAAAAATATTGTCAGATGGGAAAAGAGGTAAGAAAACCCATATTGCAACAGCTTTCTCCACTTGTTCTCTATTGCAACTTTAGAAGGAGGCAGGTACATCCAAAATTAGGAACAGGAAAGATGGCTGTCTACAAAGTCTTCACACCACCCCTGGAATGAGTGATGGGGCTGGAGTGGGGAGTCTGCCAAGGTAATTTAGATAATTATGGCCAAGAAAAACCATATATGTTAAGGGTAATCTAGAACAATTTGTTCCTTATGCTGTGTTTTGCTTTTGTGACACTTATAACAGAATTGTATTTCTCGTCTTATCTTGACAGAAGTCAGTACACATACTCAATTATATTTAAATCTTGTCACACCATAAACCAGAGTCATATCACATATGGAAGATACAGCCTTCTCTGGAAAGATGGACATAATTGGGGTGCACTGAAAAGAAATGTTTGTGCTATCTATATTCAGGGCTCCTCCTGAGTTTTCATGTTGCTTCCACACTAGGTTGCAGGTGTCTTTTTGTGCTGTTAACATTGGTTTATGCAGAGAAAGACAACTTCCTTGGTATGTCTGGAACTTCTTTGATGAGAAACCTCAAAGTGGAAAATGGCTTCACACTTCAGGAGGGAGGGATGGAAAGGAAACCTGTCACTCTAGCATAAGACATACTTGAAAAGTATTCTTCCTTTTTTATTCTGTTCATTGCACTCCAAAGAAGAAAGACTGAGTTCCATTCCTAAGACTTAATATTTTTTTTGCCTACATATTCAAAACAGAAATAAAACTATTAACTCTTCAGAAGTTCACAGCTAGATGCTATTGATAGTGACACTGGAGGAAATGGGGAAGCAACTGTTAGCTTCACTTTAAAGTGAAATAGGAGATAGTATATTTAAAATGTCAAGGATATTAGTAAATATCTGTGAAGATATGTGTAAATATTAAAATAATTTCTGATTTCAGGAAAAAAGGTGGAGTTGAATGTGCAACCATGGACAATAACACTTTTATCTTATACAACTTTGTTTCTCTTTTAGTGGCAAAGCATTACTATAACACTGGTTGAGAAAGTGCAGATGGTTGCTGTAATCCTAGGATCTCTGTTCTTAGTAGCAAGTGTGACTTGGCTTCTATGGTCAGCCTTCAGCCCTTATGCAGTATGGCAAAGAAAGGACATCCTTTTTCAAATCTGCTATGGAATGTATGGTTTTATGGATCTAGTGTGCATAGGTAAGCTCAAAATCTTTAAACAGCACAGACTGTGGTTTAAGACTGTGACTATTTCTATTTTTCTAATTGGTCACTCTAATTTATCACTCAGTTCTTTGCAGATTTATTCTCAGCTGATACCTTTTGCAAGTGCTGCTTTTTACAATGTTCCAAGTACTGCAGAGAGAAAAGAATCAAAGAAACTTTGCTCTCAGATTCATTAGTGTCTTCCCAAAATCTTAGTGGTGAGAACAGGATCAGTTTAAATTTCTTCATAAAACAGATGGCTAGCAAAGTTCAGGAAGTTAAACAGATGAAAATATGAAAGGCATTATTAAAATAATTAGTAAAATTACACACTGTCAAGTCATCTTCTGATGCCAGTTTGAATTAGATTGTATCATCGTGAAGTGCAGAAGAAGCCCTTGAAGGTGTCATCACACTGCACACCCAGAATTTGGTTGCACAGATTTATATAGGTCACTGTGCTAGAAATGGAGGAGAACAGAGAAGTCAGGCATAAGTTCTTTGCACATCATAAACAGTTATGAAACACTTACACAGTGCTAACTATAGTAACTTGCTTTACTATTAAAAAGTCCCAAGTCATTGAGCTGAAATTTTGTAAGAGAAAATACATTTTACTGCAACACTGTATTGACCACTTCTGAAATTTCTGAAAGTACACTGGACTTGGGAATATTTAAATAGAAATCCCTTTAGTAGTACCTGGTAAAACAACCTTGATTTGATTGTTAGAATAGTTATGGTTATTTGCGGAGAAAATTTACATTAAATATTACCTAATTATATAATTTGGAGAATTAAATTCACATAATTAGTAATATTAAACCACATTAAAGCACATTAATGAAATTTAAATGGCAAGAAAATGCAGAAGTGAAATGCCATCTGATGTTTGCATTGACATTTTTGAGAGATAAATGTTATCTGAATCTTATATATGGGAATTAGAAGGACAGTGCTAAATTGTGCTCCATAAGGAACAAAGAAACAGAGTGATTCCTAATATCAAGGGTTTGGCTTCAAATGTAAAGCCACATTGTCTTTTATTGAAACCATCCCATGGCTGTACAAGTATTTATATTTCGGCTACATCAGCAGTTCTGTTCATTTTGTAATTTTTGTTAGAGAAGCTGCTCTGGAATGTTTTGTAACACAGGCTTTCTTCTGTGAACCCAAATCTCAGACAGAAAATCAAGCAGGATCTCATACTTTGGAGAAGTGCTTATCTTTTAAATGAATAAAAGAGCTCAGCTACACGTCCTCTTAGATGCTGATTTCTGAATATCACCTCTTCCAGCTTAACACTCAATATTGAGGGCTTTGCTTTTGTTAAAAAATACGCTAAATGAAGATAATATGTGCTTCAGGCATTCTAAAAATTTCATTTATATGGAATTCTGGCTTGTTTGGGTTTTTTGTCCCAGTAAAAAAATTACTTTGGTAAGCATCAGCCAGTTGAAATAACCAGTTACTTCAAATCATTTTAATTTTTCCCATTTGTTTTACTGTTAAAACACCCAAACCAGATTAAACTCCAAGTCAGTCAAGAATGTCTATGGGTGATCAGAAATATTACTGTGTTTATCCATAGAAGTAAACATTTGGAAGGTGACCTTCCATAAATTGGTACATGCAGTTCTGTAGCTGCCTTTCAAGCCAGCCAGGCTCAAGCCACCACTGAAGTGGAAGCTGCTGAACTATCGTGTACCTCACATGGAGCTGGCTCAGCTACACCCTGCAGGAGCAAAGCAAACACACAGCTGTCTTCCCCCACAAGGTAGCTTGACTTTCCTGTCATTTAATAAATGCATATTTTATAGTCCTATCATAAATAATACATGGAAAGTTAAATGTAAAACTGACTACAATTAAACATATTTGGACACTGTTTTGTGGTTATAAAGTTCACTGCAGATATGACTTAACAGTTTACTAGACTGTACTGGAAATTCAGAAGGCCGTATAAAGGAGGTTTGGCGATTGAGGAATTTTGATAATCCAGATTCATTCAGACCCACTTATTCTGCATATAATTTCAAGTAATTTGCATTCTCTTAGCTTGTAAGATCAGAACTTCTTGTAACTCTTAAAAATAGTCAGTAATATAGTCAACCTTATTTGATTTTATCTTATTCTTTCATGATAAAGTGAGGGGGTTTAGATTGATAGTTTTAATTTCAAACTTTCAAATAAAATTCTCTAATAGATGTATGTAATTATTACTTACAAATGATTTCAAAAACCCCAAACACTTTTCATTATGCTGGTGACTTCCCAAGGCATTAACTTATGATTTTACCATTATTATGTATAATCTCTTATATCATAAAGCTTGTAATGCTTACAACCAGCTACAGTTCTCACGTAGTATCTCCTCTCCTTCCATTTGCGTTTAGTCATCCGTGGCATTCTCTTAGTTTTCAACAGGATTTACAGTGAGTGAATACCTCTACTCACACTGTAATTTCTCTTTATGTCAATGAAAAATCTATGCAGACATACAGGTTTTCCTGTGCACCACATATTTCAAGATAATGCTTGAGATACTGGTGGTATGACCAAGATTTATTCCATCTGCTTTCATCTATGCCTCCCTACACCTTTGCAGAAACAATACAAATATTCCTGGTTATTTGTGAAGTGTGATTATCTTCAGACAAAAAGTGTGAAGCACTTTTTGAAATGTTTTGCTATAATTTTAAAAGCAGTTTGCCTAAAGGTACTGATGTATTTTTGTGCCATCTTTGAAAATGGGCACTTAACAATTCATTTAGCCAGCGATTGACTTATACATAGCACACCAGTCACTTTCTTATTAAGTAATTTACATGTAACTTGTATTTTACTTATTTGTTTTGTTTTACATTTCAACAAAAGAAAAATCCCAAACATTATAGATCACCAGTATAATATGTTCAGTTCATTCCAGCATACATGCTTTATTGGTATCCACTGTTCTCTTTCTTCTAGTCTGAATTTTTCCAGAATTCTTCCTGACAAACCGGATTGTTTTTACTTATCAGTGTTGGTTTTAACCCTACAAGTCATTACCTTGTACTTTTTTGCA
The DNA here is from genome assembly GCF_041296385.1 of Aphelocoma coerulescens. Lineage (NCBI taxonomy): Eukaryota > Metazoa > Chordata > Aves > Passeriformes > Corvidae > Aphelocoma > Aphelocoma coerulescens. Next base: position 89,705,759 of record NC_091015.1, read on the forward strand.
TCAAAGCTGAGTGTAAAGCTGTTGTCTTTGAAATTTGCTATTGGTAGAAGTTTTCCTAAAGCAAACCTTGAACATTGATCAAGTAGAACTACAGCCTGTGAAACCCAGAGCTATTCCAGTGATAGGGCTAGGATCAGACCATCCATGTAGGGATTACCAAAGGGAGTGAGTTCATGAAAGGAATGAATAATATAAATCCCTTATCTAGCCACTGAAGTACAGTATATCAAGCCTTTGCCATTTTACTTTCTAGACCTAGCAATTATTTTGCATAACAGAAAATTAATAGAATTTTATATATTTTTTCACTGGAAGATAGTTGTAACTACTGGTCATAAATGGTTCTGACATGAACAAAACCTCTCACAAATAATAACAACTGACTTGCAATCCCAGAACAATAGTGCTGCTCCTTTTCCAACAGTGAAAAGCAGTTGTAACATTGCACTAGAAATATGATTGGTGCCAGTAGTACTGTGGCAAGGGAGTAAGAGAGGGGAGCCAGTGTGAGGTGTGAATTGCCCTCTGAAAGCCTCTTTCTTCCCTGCTAAGGAACTTGATGCCTTGCAATATTCCTGTAACTCCTTGGTTCTAAAAATGAACAGGCTGAAGTTACTTACAGTGAACACATCTAGCTGCATTTTATATGTCTTTACTCAGAAAGCCTTTTTTTTCCTCCCACACTAGATCTGATTCTAAATAGTTTATAAAGAATTATATTACTATTTATAGCTTGAACATGTTTCACTTTATTGCTGTGAGCAATTGATTTCCTTTTTTTTTTTTTTACATCTGTGGGCCCTAGAATAGTTTTAAGACATGGCACTTTGTCCAGAAGTAAAAATAATCTTTTATTCCTGGATAAAATCTTGTGATGATTCTAGGAGGTCCATTCCTAAATGATTATATATAAGATTAGTGTGATAAATAAGATAAAGTTGTAACCTAATACCACCACATCTGAATGATATAAGACAAGTTGACTGCTTGTAATGACATTCAGTAGTAAAAATTTGTAAAAAAAAGTATCTTGTGAGTCAGGATAAGAAAACTTTTGAATACAGTGAAAGAATATAATAGTACTTGGCAAAAATATAAGAAAAAAAATAAAATTAAGATTCTCCATAATCCTGTTGGCTGAATCCCACAGCAATCCCTCCATCTTAGAGATAAAACCTAAAGGTAAAATCTTCTTAGAACCAGAGGACATTTAGAAGGGTCCATCATCCTAAAACTCTGGTCCTTGTAGATGTTAATTGGACAGAAATCTGAACAGCTAACAGTAGTGAATTCTAAAACTTCTTGGGATCATCTGAGTCAAACAAATAATTTTTTTTCCCCTACAAGAGTTCAGCTGTGTCCTCTATGCTTTTGAAATCACGGTGTTTGGAACAAATCAATATTCTTCAGGGATTTATTCTTGTTTTCTCTATCTACATTCATTGCCGTGGAACCCTTAAGAGAAAGGAGATTTTTGCCATTTTCATACAGCTCCACGTCAGTGACTAACTACTTATCTTTTGAGCATCAGAAGTCCACTGGACCTTGAAAATCTCCAGCATTTCAACCTTACCCAGAGTTCCTCTTGTTTGTGGTCTTGGAGCTGTTGGTGCTAAGAACTTTGCCCCCCCACTCCCCCCAGTTCTTTTGCCTCTTCTACATGGGTCTTTTTCAATCTGTAGCTCTATCAAGGAGAAAGCCAAAACTTTTTATGAGAGGAATTATGAAAGTGCTCCTTTTCTCCTTCAGCACTGCCAAATCTGACAACTTTATTCCAAAGCTTGCAATATTTGATCCTTTGTTTTGCAGCTCTTTTAAAGTATCTATGACTGACAGCTTCCACTGTAAAGAAAATTTCTTATCCTCGCCAATGTTTAAAAACTTTGAAAACATAATTTCAATAAATCCTGAAAGCCCCAAGACAGTAAAAAAGAGTTCCCTGAAAGAAGTCATCCTACGACTTCTTCTGTTGTAATTTTAGGAAGATACTTTGACTGTTTAAATGTACTTCATGTACCTCAATGATCCTTTCTCAAATACTTCCTTCTCTATTCTGAAATACGTTGTTCAGGTTCTAGTGGAGTGCAGATACGTATCTTTACTTTGGAGTAAATAGTTTCTTTTAATTTTGCTTCACCACAGCCTGGAGAGAAGTTGGACCAAATAATGCTGTGTTCCAGGGAGAGGTTGAGGAAGATTATTCTTATCTCCTTTATCACTTTATAGGAAATCCAACAGAACACAAAAAGGGTGGATCTTTGTCACAGCAGTAAAATCATGGCTAATTTGGTTTGTAGATTCTATATATGATCAAACGCATTTATTCTTTTTAATACAATCAAGCCAGTCTTGAAGGTACATTTATGTATTGACTATTATTATTGATTATTATCATTATGCTAAATTTTAAGGACAGGTTGCTTTATCTGTATCTGAGAAGATGAAGATAGAAATCTTGCAATCAAGAAAACCTTCCACTAAAATGCTTTGCTGTTACAAAATACATTTAGAATGTTTACTATTGAATTAAGTTTATTTTGTGTTACTTTTGCTGTATTGGATGCTTCAATGAATTGTAGGCAATTTGAAAGCCTTACATAGGTGCTGCATTCACTATCATGTCCTTCTGAAAGAAATCTTTGTGTTTCTCCATCTTTCAGTGTACTGATCTTAAAAAATGTGTTAGAGTAGGCGTTGCTATCTGCAAGTCATTGCACTTGAATCTCAGGTTTGCTGTTCATTGTAAATATTTTTATCATCCTTTCTCCTTGTGTCATCTTTCTGTGAGCATCTCCTTTCTGGTATCAGTTAATCATGCTAAAGGACCTCAGACTCTTAAATCACAATTTTGTTGTGTAGAAACAGATGATACACAATCTCTTCAGCTGAAGGACACCCCAGATCACATTATAGATGTGGCCATGTATAGGAGAATATTAGCCAAGAAGCACATTGGGCAAAAGATTTATAAATGTTTTTGGCTAGGTAGATTGCTCTCCTCCCAAAGCAGGGAGCCAGAGAAAACAGGTGGTGTTGCTCAGAACCAAGTCAGTGTCCTCAACCAGGCTCACTGAGGAAAAAACTAGTAAGAAGGCAGAAGCCCCACATGTCTCCCCAAAAAATCCATATTTGAAATACTCACACACAAAGAGTGTAAGCATAAACATATATGTACATACAACAAGTTAGGAGCTTCATTTCTTTAAATAAGTTTCTTCAATGCATACAATAGGCATAAATATTAGCTACATGGAAATTCATAAGCAGATTGGTCTGTTGAGGACTCCAGAAATTTCGTATCTTCCTTGAAGGACCTTTTAAAAGATTTCCTGCCTCTCAACAAAAAGATGATTTGCAACTTTTTCCTATTGAATACTGAAGAGAAAGAAGAAAGTCTGTCATCCTTACCATGCTCATTGTAGCTAATAGTAACATTTAATTTCTTCTTGTTCTAAAGAAGCAAGGCAGGAAAGTCATTGTACTTACAGCTGTTTCAGGTTTTCATAAATCTTCTGTGCTCCTAAGTTGAACTAGGAATCTGAAAGCAGTTAAATTTGTCTGTATCTGTATTGAATTCTACAAAACACTCTTAAACAAATTTAGGTCTATCCTGTCTACTACAGAAGGTCTAACCTACTTAAAGGTCTACTTAAACCAGTACAAATCTCAGTAAATAAATAGTAATTACCATGAACAAGGGCAGCACTAGCATAAACAGTCAATATCCAAATCTGCCAGTTTTGCATTGGTTTACTTAAATCTAAATAATTCATTTAGTTAGGCATGCACAGATTATTCCAGTATTGGTTATGCTGAGTTTTCATTCAGAACAACTTTATTTCCTCTGCATGTTCCTGCCTCCCAAACACATGAATAAGCAGTTACATTGCATATGTACAATGAGTAATTTAATTGTATCTGGAAATTGCCAGAGTCATTACAATGTGTTAAATCTCTATTTGCTCTCAAAATATTTTGTATAAACGATTTTTTTTCTCTTACTTTCAGGACTGATAGTACACGAAGGTGCATCTGTTTATCGAGTGTTTAAGCGCTGGAGGGCTGTGAATCTGCACTGGGATGTGTTAAATTATGATAAAGCCACGGATATAGAAGAGAGCAATCGAGGAGAATCCTCAGCAGGGAGGACATTGTGGCTGCCACTGACTGCATTTAGAAACAGAAGTTTAGTTCATCCAACACAGTTAACCTCACCGAGATTTCAGTGTGGCTATGTGTTGTTACACCTGTTCAACCGCATGAGACCTCAGGAAGATTCATCAGAGGATAACTGCTCTGGGGAAGTAGTGATGAGAGTGACCTCAGTGTAAAGATTGTGCTCACTGTGCTACACAGATAAGGATAATGTGCCCTGGTGTTACAGGACTTCGGAATGTAGTTATGATGAATGATGAAACCATTAACACTTGAAAAAATATATACACTTTTTTTTTAAATTTAATGTTTTTTATATGATCAGATAAAACACAAATACATTTTTCTGAGGGAAAAAAAGTCTCTTGCTTTTTATATAGTCTGATTTATTGAATCTTTTCTCAATTTGTACCTGAGGTGTATGTAACATAGCTTAACTCTTAGGTCTTTGAATGATGAGGGAACTCATTTTTAAGTAAAAATATATATTTAAATGTATTTTCTTAAACTCTGGCTTTAATCCACTACTGTTATTTTTTTTCCACTTTCATGAGGATTAAACTGGACAACATTCTTCCAAAAAGAGTAAGAATGTTGACACAAGTCAAATATTCTTCCTTTTCTGTCTTTATTTTGCTGTTGTTTGTAGCTCAGTTCAGGTGTGTGAAAGCAAGTAAGGAATATATTGTCCTTTGCCTTTAAGCAGGAAGTCCAGTGGGTGTTCTACAAAACCTAAAGGAAGATGGGAAGTCTTTTCTTTTAGCTCTCCCAGATGTCCGTGCAAGATACCAGACACAAGTATGACACAGACAAGGGAAGAGTCTTGCACTGCCTCTCAGTCTCTAAGATCTGCAGAGTGCTGGTGCTGTGCCTGTGCACAGAAGTGACGTTACCTTCTGAGCAGTGCTGCTGGAATTAGCAACCTGTGAATTTTTAGTACAATTCTAATTATAGATCACTGACGTCCCTTTTTTGTGTTAAAAAAAAAAAAAAAAGAAAAAAAGAAGAAATGTGCATTACCACTTCTGGAATAATAATAAGTCCTGATAGAAACTGAAGTATAAATAATGCAGAACCTTAGTTTTTCCAGGGAAGAAATCATCATATTAAAAATCATCATAATAAAAATCATATTAAAATTTTAATATGAAAATATTAAAAAGCCACTATCATGATAGATAATGCTATGAGGTTTGCTTCTCTTGTTTCTGTTTCATGGCAAAAATTCTAATAGAATTTAATCAAATGGAAATGGAAATAATTTTCAAGTTAAAAATTAGCCTGTTAAAGATTGAGGTAGAAAAGTAAAGCTGAAATGACTCTGAGAGCACTAGCTTACTCAAACAGTTTTGCTGGAATCATAGAATATACTGAATTGGAAGGGACCCATCAGGAGCATCGAGTCCGACTCCTGGCCCTGCACAGGACACCCCAAGAGTCACAGCATGTGCCTGAGAGCATTGTCCAAACTCTTCTTGCACTCTGTCAGGCTTGGTGCTGTGACCACTGCCCTGGGGAGCCTGTTGCAGTGCTCAATTCACCTCTGATGAAAAATCTGTTCCCAATATGCAGTCTGAACCTCCCCTGACTCAGCTTCAGGCCATTTCCTCGAGTCCTGTCTCTGGTCATGTCAGTGAAGAGGTTGGTATCTGCCTGTCATGGTTTAACCCCAGCCAGCAGCCAAGCCCCAGACAGCCACTTGCTCAGTCCCCCACCAGTGGGACATGGGAAAGAATCAGAAGGGTAAAAGCCAGAAAACTCATGGGTTGAGATAAAGGCAGTTTATGAGGGAAAGCAAAAGCCACACATACAAACCAATTAAAACAGGGAATTCATTCATCACTTCCTGTGGGCAGACAGGTGTTCTGCCACCTCCAGGAGAGCTGGGCCTCATCACACATGGTGATAAATTGGAAAGACAAATGCCATCACTCCAAACATCCATTCTTTTCATCCTTCTTCCCCCCACTTTATATACTGTGCATGAGGTCACATGGTCTGGAATATCCCTTTGCTCAGATTGGGTCACCTGTTCTGGCTGTCTCTCCTCCCAAACTCCTGAGCACTCAGCTTCCTCACCAGCAGGAAATGGAAAGCAGGAAAGGCCTTGGCTCGGTGTAAGCCCTGCTCAGCAACAACAAAAACATCTCTGTATTATCAACCCTGTGTTCAGCACAAATCCAAAAGACAGCCCGTATCAGCCACTGTGAAGACAATTAATTCTACTCCATCCAAACCCAGCACATTCCACCCCTGGAATGCTTATTCCATAGCATTTACATAATGTCAGGTGCCCCACTATTCAATACAATCACAGTAACCACCACCTTAACCAGCACACTGCCCCTCTGCTTCCCTTCATGAGGATGTTGAAGGCAACAGTGAGGTCTCCCCTCAGTCTCTTCTCCAGGCTGAACAGACCAAATGAGCTCAGTTGCTCCTCCTACGCCTTCCCCTCCAGACCCTTCACCATCCTCCTTGCCCTCCTTTGGACACTCTCTAATAGTTTTATGTCTTTCTTATATTGTGGAATCAAAAACTGCCCCCAGCACTCGAGGTGAGGCTGCCCCAGTGCAGAGCAGAGCGGGACAATCCCCTCCCTTGCCTGGCTGCTGATGCTGTGCCTGATGCCCCCCAGGACAGGGCTGGCCCTCCTGGCTGCCAGGGCACTGCTGACTCATGTTCAACTTGCCATCAGCCAGGACCCCCAGGTGCCTTTCCACAGCGCTGCTCTTCAGCATCTCATTCCCCCTTCCATACACATATCCCGGCTTGCCCAACTAAAGTGCAGAATCCAGCACCTGATCTTGTTGAATGTCATATGGTTGATGATTGCCCACCTCTCTAAGTTGTCAAGGTCTCTCTGCAGGGTCTCTCTGCCCTTGAGAGGGCCAACAGCTCCTCCCAATTTAGTGTCATCAGCAAATATATTCAGTGTTCCTTTGAGTCTTGTGCCCAAGTCATGAATGAAGGTGTTGAAGAGAACTGGGTCAAGGATGGAGTGTTGGGTTGATGTTGTGTGGGTCAAGGATGGAGTGTTGGGTTGATGTTGTGTGGCTGTCATATCCCCACCCAGCTTCTCTCTCACCCTCCTCAACAGAAGAGAGGGGAAAAATAGGATGAAAAACCTTGTGAGTCAAGACAAAGACAGATACTGGCTCAAGCAAAAGAAGAGACAGCACAGGGAAAATTATTTTAGTTTATTCCCAATTAAAATCAAAACATAAACCACCTTCCTTCCACCCACCCCTTCGCTTTGCAGGCTCAGCTTCAACCTTTCACTCCCAACTCTTCTACCTTCTGCCCACAGGGCAGTGCAGGGAGATGAGGAATGGGAGTCAGCTCCTGTCTGCTGCTCCTTTCTCCTCCTCGCACTTCTCTGCTCCAGCCTTGGGCCTCTCCATGAGTCTTTCAGTATAAACCTGCTCCAGCATGGGCTCTCCATGGCTACAGTTCCTTCAGGACATGTCTGCTAGGGGCTGCAGTGTGGGTGTCTGCTCCACCATGGTCTCTCCAGGGTCTACAGGGAAATACCTGCTCCACCAGGACCTCTCCAGGGTCACAGGGCAATCTCTGCTTGGGACTGACTCTGTTTGGCATGGGGTAGTCCCAGCCTCTCCTCACAGAGGTCACCTCTGCAGCTCCCATCTTCACCTGCCCCCCGGGCACCTGTACCCAGTACACAGACAAATGTTTTTCTGTTTCAAAATAAGTTTATCCAGTGGCTGAAAAATTTTATTTTGTGCAAGAGATGGAGTTCTGGGGCTGGAAAATTCCCTCTCATGAATCAACAGGATGGTGCTGCAATCAGTGCATGCCTTCCTTTTATAAGAGGCTTACGTGCCATGACCAGACACAGGAGGCCTCTGTAAACTACACTTGGAAGGGAGATAGAAATAATTTAAGCATTGGTGCTTAAAAGCTCCTTCTATATTCATAAACATTTATCCAATGAGCTCTACACAGGGCCCAGCATTCTGTGCTACAGTCTCACAAGCTCAAAGTTACTAAATCTACAGATGCCTTACTGCTCTTTAACAAATTCATGTGAAAAGCAGTACATAAGCCATGAACAATGAAATGCCATCTCAGAAAAGCCAGTTTGTCTCCTGCATGGCAAGTTACCAGCATACCACAGGCAATTTCCTTGAGAAAGTATGAGAATTCACCTCTAGGTTATCTTTAAACAATTTCCCAAAGGAAGAATTTGGGGAGAAATAAAAGATGAAACTGACTTAGGATCACTGGGAAATACTTGTTCTTAATTACTACTTAAATGAAGGCTGCTTTCCCAGAAGGACCACACCTCCACTTGACCAAAGTGAGATCACAGTTAGTATCTCAAAAACCAGCATAATAAAGTATGCTCTGATCAATATACTTATGTTTTACTTTTAGGTACTTGTGTTCTCTGAGATTTAAAGAATATTTAAATGGTCTTTTACAGGATCCTAAAAATGAAATTAAGAACTATATGAAAACATTTTATTGTAAAGATATCTTTTTTATTCTCATCCAAATAAGTAAGGAGCTGGGGGGAAAAATACTCACCAGCAAAAAAACAATAGATGTAATTAAAGAGAGGACAATATTTCTGTGTACAAATATTTGAAAAACATCTGGGTCTAGAAGACTTTAACAACTTCTGAGTGAAAAAAATGGTCCAACTAAGAGAAATGAAAATTGCTAGTAAGAGAAATGTTTATGGCAAATATCACAAAGCCTTTTTAATGGTAGGGTAACTCAATATTAATTTCTATGGCACAATAATTTTTCATATGACTGCATTTATGTACTTCCATATGTAGAAAACAAGATCAGGAAATCATAAACAGAAACAGGATTAGTATAGGCAGGATGCAGTTGTTAAAAAATAATGAAATTTTGTTGTCCTGCAAAATATTTTCAGTAGTAAGAGTGCTTAGTGCAGGATATGAACATTTTTTCATTGACCTTGTATTTGGATTTGTGCAGGACTGGCAGTGCTGTAATCACCTCCATGCCAGAAGATGAATTAAAATGAGAACAGGTGCATAGAGAGGATATTAGGATGAGAAAGGAGCAGGGACTCTATTCCAGTCACTACAGAGAGGGGAGGAGGGGTGTGCACAGAATTAGAAGAGCATGGCTTGTTCTGCTTAACAGAAGTCGAGAGGGGATGGTATTGTTCTCCATTAATACATTGCAGAATAAAATTTATTTTAGGCAAAGGACAAGCCTAAGATGGCAGAAGAACTCAAGGACACAAATAGATCAGAAATAAATTTAGCTAGAAGTTCAAGGTAGTTTTAAAATATTCATGGAATGAATCACAGACAACAATTCAAGTTGGAAGGACCCACGGGAGGACATCTAATCCAAGCTGCAGAGTCAGCTCTGAGGTCAGACCAGGTTACTTAGGGCTTTAAGCCACCAGGTCTTAAAAATCTTCAAGGATGGAAATTGCACAACCTGTACGGACAACCTGCTCCAGCTCTTCACTGTTCCCAGAGACGTATTTCCTTCTATCCCACCTTTTCTCCTGTTACAGCTTACACCCACTCTCTCTCATTCTCCCATAAAGCCCCACTGGGAAATGGGTGGCTCTGCCTTCTTGATAACCCCTCGCTGGGCCCTGGCAGGCTGCATTGGGCCTCCTCTGAAGCCATCCCTTCTCAAGGCTGAACAAGACCTGATTCCTCAGCCTCCCACACAGGGCAAGTGCGTCTGCTGAATTTGTTCAGTTGCTTCATGTCTTTCCTGTACTGGGTTGCCCAGGGCTGTGCAAAGCACTAAAAGATGAAAGAACTTGGTGGTGAAGACAAAGACAAAGAAGGCATTGTTCTTCTTGCTGTCCACTGCCACAAAATCACTCTCCCCACTGAGCACTGAGCACACAGTTCCTTGTTTGGCCTTCCACTGCTCACACAGAGGATGATCTTTGTCTTGCCCTTGACATCCCTACCAGATCCCACTGAGCTTGGCTTTCCTAACCCCACCCTTGAAAGCCTGGGCAATATTTCTAAAGCCCTCCTCTGTAGCCTGGCCCTGTTTCCGCCTCCTTTATGTGGCCATTTTCGAGAGGAGTTCTGTCATGAGTTCTTGGCTTAGCTGAGCGGGGCTGCTGATACACCTACTTGTTTTCCCAGGTATCAGGATGAGCTGTTCTCATGTGGTCCATATAGTCATGGCAGCTCCCCTCATCTCTTTCACCCTTCAGAGCTGCTCCTCTGTGATCTCAGCTGCCTACGCTACACAAGATGCCAGCTGCTCACCTGGCGCCCCACGTTTGGGCTCTGCAATGCTCCTCCCTTCCTCCCCTCAGGATCTTCATCTCCTCTCTTTAACACTCACCATAGCTAAGGCTCCCACGGGTCACTACCTCCCCTGCTGGTGTCTCCTTGAAAGGGACAGCAGATCCATCAGTGTGATCCCATGGGGTGGCCGAACCAAGAAGTTGTCCCTAGCACAATCCAGAAACATACTCCTGCATGTGTCCTGACATGCTGCCCCTCCAGCAGTGATAGGGAGGTTCATGGCCCCAAGGAATGCCAGGCTCTGCCCTCCCCAGACTCCCCTGAAGGTTTTAAGTAGGTGCCCTCCCTCAGTCTGACCCCGTGGTAACACAGTAACATGGCCGCCCCCCATGCTGCTGTCCTTCTTTCTCTTGCCTCAGTTCTGCTCATGTGCTCTCACCTCAGCTGTCCCACAGGAGAACTCCAAACATCCCACCTGCTCCTTTAAGCCTTGGGCATCCCTCCTTCTTTTCCTCCCTGCCTGACTTTCCTGCTTGTCTTTCCTGAGTGTGCCACAGTGAATTACTGGAAGAGCCTCCCAAGAAAAGCAGTGACAAAAAATCCAGCCTGAATCAGAGGGGTTTTGATGACTTTATGGAAGTAATTGGCATGTCATTACTAGTGGTGGCAGAAGTCTGCGATTAATACCCTTCTGTCCTGGTTCCAACCAGGATGGGCCTAATTTTTGCATACTGGGAGAGGCATGGCCAGGACCTGGAGGTTATTCTGTACCACCTCAGCTTCCTCTCTCTTCCAGGGAGGAGTGATTCCTCCTGGTCAAGTAAGTGTGGTGGAGGGAGATGTCCGGAATTGTCTATTGTCAGGAGGGGGCTCCATGTGGATAATTTCTTTTCTTGTACCCTCTGGCTTTAGTATTGTAGCTGTTACTGCTTGTTTCTTATCTCATTGCTGTTTCCAGTAAATTATTGTGATCTCAGCCCATGATCTTTACCTATTTTTCCTTCAATTTTCCTCTCCAGAGCAGTGCATGGTTTGGAGAGTCCCAGTGGAGGCAGTGAGTTGGGGAGAACCATTCCTAATCCATGACACCTTTCCTCTCCGTGCTCATTTCTATGGACATAAAATGCATACATCTCCTCTTCTGAAGAATTTCATGTCTCCTCCAAACAACTAAACTTTTTTTCTAATTAATCTAGTTAAGTGAGAAGCATGCATTTAAAGGACACCAGAAAAATCACCATTTACTCAACACCCAGGACCAGATTGCAATATGAAGTGAGGTCTTGCCTGAAGTTCCAGACAGAGGAAAAACACTGGAAATCAGACCTCATGTCAAACCTGCATTTCAGTCACCATCCTGTTCGGGTATTAAAACCACAAGCAAGACAGAATCAAGGTGTTGCACAAGGTAAAGGTTTGCACCACCACCTCTGGGAAGTCACATTTTTTCCATTTTCCTTTCATTAATCACCACTGACAGTAAAACTGCAGAACCACAGGCAGAATAAGGGCAACTTTTGAGTTTCTCTTTTGGGACACAGTTAAAATAGCAAGAATTTTGCAGGGAACAGCCCTCACATTCATATGACAGAAAGCAAGGAAGAATCAGATTTTGCTCATGCAAGAATAGCAATGTTGGCTCTTAAACCAAAGACCACTATCCCAAAACTGTAAATGGTGAAACACAACAAGAGTCACAATGAAAAGTTATTTTCACTCACTATTGTATATATAAAGTTTTAAAATATTTAAAGTAAAAAAAACCAAACAACCCAGCCCATAACAAATAGATTACTATTAGAGGCATATAGTTTAGGGAGTCAAACTGAGCACAACTTCCTAGACTGCACAGACTCAATAATTGTTCTGAATATCAATAAGAAAACCAATAGAAACCAAAAAAATATGCTTCATAAAGAGTTTCTTGACCACAGAAAGCTAATATGAAGGGAGCTCTGTGAAGTAACTCCCTGGATTCTCATTTCTTTCCTTTGGAATTATATTAAAATTCAACTTATCGTTAAAACAAATCATGTAATATTTAAAGTAAAATTTTCCACTCCTCTTGCAGCTGGGTATCATCAGTATTAACCTGCTCTGGTGTGTAAATCAAATTCAGTGATTCAAAGAGCGCTGCAAAGAAACAGGTAGCACATTTACTGAGCTCTGCCTGCCTGATGACACCGCAGACAAAGCCACAGCGGTTTGACAGGAATTTTTTTACTCCATTCATAAGGTTCCATGGAACCCATCCTGAATGCAAAGCAAACTGCTTGTTGGCTCCTCAGAATTAATTTGCAACTTGGACTCCACTGCAACAGAAACTTTGAGGAAAGGGTATATTTGATTTTGTTGTTGACTTTTCATATTAGTTGCTTCATAATATTTGGGGTTTTTTTTAACTACAGAAGGTCTTAGTTTATTGTGTCTCTATTCTGTAAATGACATATCCAGAATGCTTACCAGCACTGAAATCTAACTCCAGTCTACGTACAGCAGAGTACAAGACAATACAAGTGGGTGCTACCATAGTGCAAAGCATAGCTCTCCCTCTGAAAACTTTACTGGTGTTTTAAGATTTCTACTGGATTGAATTTGAAAAGAATTTATTATCTGTCAGATCTGCAAGTCTGTTAATTATCTCCTGAAGAATATGAATATTTTTTTAATGATTTAAAAATAGGAACTGTTAGCAGGTTTTCTGAAAAGAAAGGAAGATGCTCTTTAAAGCATTTTATTTTTCTTGTTTGCTTTAAATAAAAAAGTAATTTTAATAAGCCTCACAACACTTTCAAAAAACCCTAGTGAATTATCAGTTCCTAGAAATACCTGTTGTATAAGAGGAGATAAATTAGTGTTCAGGACTGAATTGACTACCTTAAAGAGGACACCAAAAATAAATTTAAAAACCAGTACTAGTTGTATTTTATGTATTAAAATTAGAGAAGAGGTTTTGGTTCTTTCCACATTCAGAAATTTGTCAGGTGGATACTGACATTCCTCCTGGATTTAAGAAGAGATACTTATAATGCACTGTAGAGTGCAACCACAGTCAGTATTAAAGGTGATGCATACATTAAAACCAGTCACATGGCAAAAAAAATAAAAAGGAAACACTAGGAAACAGGCCTATGAGAAGCAAAACACCTTTCAAAGATCACCTGCAGATAACAGAAAAAAAGCAACTATTACCATAACTTCCTCCTGCTGTGGCCAGTCAGCTATCCTGGAGGCTTGTAGAAACCCATGGACATCCTCCTACTTAATGAATTCTCCCCTGACAGATCGAAGCTATCCCTTCCCCTGGAGCCTCCTCAGGTACAAACTCTAGCTGAATTTGACCCCAACTTGTCACTATTTGCTCCCTTACTTTAGAAGCAGTGAGTGGGCTTGAGGGGCTGTCCTCTGAACTACAGAAGACATCTCAGCTGGCCAAAAATTTGTAAAAGCCTCATAAAATGACATTTTCAGCAGGAAGCAGCTGACTGGAGCCCAACACAGAACTTGTTTTAACACCAGACCAAGCAAACCATACTGAATCAGATCCATGCTGGCAAGTCCATCCAAATGACAGGATTTGGGATCAGCTGTGGGCAGAGACCAGAAATGGCACCAAGGTCACCACAGGAGGAAGAGCTTAAGGTGAATGAAAGAGACTCAGATGATGATGGCATAGTGACCCAAGAAACTTTCTTCAGTGTCCACTGCTCCTTCCAAGCCTGAAACCTTGCTTTGTCTTACACATGAAGCTGGAAAAGGAACAGCCAAACTTCTGAAAGCAAAATTTATGTTTAATAATTTATTCAAAGGTCCTATTTTTTAGGCCTGATAGCACTAGCTCTTGAGGAAAGAGTACTTCTCCCGTGGTATGACCTGCCACCAAAAGGCAAGAGTAACTCAGGTTTTTGTTAATAGATCCCTAAGGGGAGATTTGTGTGACGTGGCACTGAGTGGTCAGTGTTTATAAATGTACATATATATATATATATATGTGTGTGTGTGTGTGTGTGTGTGTATGTTTATTTTAGAACAATTTGGTTGCAATGGAAAGCAGGTATGTAGCCCTTTTGGTTGTTATTATCTATGGTAATATAGCATATAAAAACATAAAAATAACACTTAAGAAAATATGTAAGGAAAAGACAGAAAGAAAAAGAAAGGATAAGAGTAGAAAGATATCAGCTCCTGTGGATCCAGTGAGAAGACTTGATTATTGCAATTTCAGTGTTCATCAGTCAAAGTGATGGTCACAGTTTTGACCCATCAGGGATGGGGGAAGCCCACAAAACATAGGGTTTAATGGGTTATTAATATTCCAGTCTTTCACATCCCCTCCCTTATTTTAAACTTTTGTCCTGCCAGTTTTGAAAACATTTCAAATTAATTGGTTTAATTTGAGTTAATTAATTTCCCCCATTTGAAAAAAATGAGGGGAAAAAATGCAACCCAGAGCAGGGAACCTTGTTTTCCTAAGGGAGCGTATCAGTCACCACACGCGCCTCACCCAGATTATGCCAGGATTCTAAATGTTGAACGGGAGCAGCTAGGTCTGTAAGGAGTGGAAAGCTGACCTCCATGGGAGGAGACGAACTGAATGTGGGTGATGCTCCCACCTTGCCATGCCCCTGCAGCAAGGCCTCACCTGCAGCAGCACTCACTGCCTCTCAGCTGCCTGGGAACTGACCCAGGCTGTGGAAGCCTTGGAAGCCTCAGCAGCCACTGTCATTCCTGAGGCTGGCTCTGTCTCTGCTCTCTGCTGCAGGCAGGGGCCTCTGGTAAGTCCACGAGGCCTCAGCCCCTCTTTACCTTTCTGCTCCATTTCAGAAATCCTTGTCAGCAGAGCTGCTGCTGAGGAAGGTGTCTCTTCCTTCCCCCAGTGGCAGCTGAGCTGGAGAGCTGTGGTCAGGGCTTGACAAACAGGCAGTCATCCTCCCTCCTGCCCAACCCTGCCCAGCCCTGCCACCACACAGGGACCTGAGTAAGACAGATAGTTTTTACCATTGGGCACAAACAAACAAACTCCTCTGTGTAGGTGCAGAGACACACTTGGATTTGTTTTTTCTAATGCATCTGGTCAAAACAAATAGTAGCTTGAGTGTGGTGCAGGGACAGACATTCAGTGTCAGCTGCATTTCTCCTATCTGGAAGCATCCCTGAATAAAACTCTTTCATGTCTCTTATAAAGAAAGCAATTAAATCCAGAAAAGGCACAAATAATTTTAGTGTAATATGTTTTGTGCAATATGTCCCTGATGGACAAGGACATCTATCATGCCGGCACAGACTGACTCCATCTGGGTTGTGTTACTTGTTAAACTTTGCTATCTCTTGTCTCAGGCAGATTCAGCTTGTATTCATGAACTTCTGAATGAGTTTTTGAAATGGAAGGTCTTCTGTATGTGGGCTGATGTTAGCAATACATTTCAAACTACATTCAGTGCACACTGGGGTGGGACATTTGTTCCCACTAAACACATCTGGGCTATCACTCACTCCCAGACATTAAGGTAATCTATCCACATCCCACCTTGCCACTGATGACAACTTGGCACTTGTCCATGAAATGAGTTACTGAGAGGCCTGTTCAATATTTATCCTCACATCAAGTGTTTATCACCTTTGTAGGATATTAATTTGGGTGTTACATATTTAATAAATGCCCCATTTACTCCAGTGGAGAAAAGTGTGCTTCATTTTGTTTATCAATTAAAACACTGTTTAAAAATGCAAACGTGGTCTCTGTAAGTAACAGCCCCTAATGACCTATCCACCATTTCCAGTAATTCATAAGGATAAATTAATTTTCCTGTCCTCTTCCCAAATTCTCATGCTTTCTGTGGAGGTTTCTTACCTATCACTCAAGCGAACTCCCAGACACCTCATGGCTCACATACTGAAAGGTGTATTCTTCACATGCCAGGACAGCCCTAAACTCACCATTTGGGTACAACCAGCCTTCAGCTCTGCTCTGTCACCCTGTCAGTGGAAGTTGTAGGGGTCAATCCCTTCCCAAGCACCCCCTAGATGGGCTAAGTGCTGTAGTTAGGGAGCTGTGTGTCAGCATTTGCCCGCTTCCCCAGCTGAAATGGACTCAGCTCATGCCACAGCAACCTCAAGAGCTGAGACACATCATACTCTACAAAATCCATCAGAGGCCAGCAGCTGTCCCCTCACATACAGTGAAAACACAACCACACACTGCACAATTCAGCTGAACAAGCTTCATTCTTTTGCTACATCTCTCTGTTCTGCATTTACCTTCTCATCAGCACACCTTGTTCATCTTGCCCCAGGCATGGACAAATGTAGTGGCCCCACCAGAAGGAAAAAGGAAAGTTACTTGTAACCAGATCTCTGGGAGATAGAAGTTGTACTCTCCCTTGCCCAGGCCCATTGTTGTGCTGCCCTTCAGCAGCAGCAGCAGCAGCAGCAGCAGCAGCAGCAGCAGCGCTGCATCCTTTCACTGCTGCACTCCGTGAACCCAAAACCAGCCTGTGAGGATGATGCTCCTCAGAAGTGGGACTGCATGCAAAGCCCAGTCCTCAGGGTGCTGCTGGATCTGACTGGGCCACTGCCACCAGCCAGAGACAGGCATGCTCTGCAAGGAGGGACATACTGAGCTCCCTGGCAGTAGACAGACTGCTATCTTACCCCATCAGTGACTTCAAGCCTGAGGATGCCCAAATATTCTCTCACTCCCTCCATGCACAGGCCAGCAAGCTGACAGTGTGAATCAGCCAGTTGAAGAAATCACAGGTAAGGGCCCAGGTCTCTTCAGCTGAGTTGGTCAGTGGCCAAGGTAGCACAGAAAAGACAGTTATTGATGGAAAGGGACAGAGGCAAACAGGAACCTAGGCTTTCACCCTGGCTTTAGTGAGGACTTTTCACTCACTTTGCTCCTCTGTACCGGGATTCCCCTCACCCTTTAATGTACTTAGAGTTTAGATTCTTAGATCGTTTTCTTTACATATACAGCTTCCTCTCTCTGCTTATATAACATATCACAAGGAGCCTCTGCTCTTCAGCAGGGCCTTTTAAAGCCTACCTAAAAGTAACATAATTTAATGTAATATAGCGGCATCCTCACTCAAAACCTTCAGGATAATATTAAACTTGTACTAAATACAAAGCCAGAATTTTATCCTGGCTTGAATACAATTAATTTGAGAAATAAAGATACAGTGTAGAAAAATATATGCAGATTCAGTAATACAGAATTTCAGTAATACAGATTTACTGTTTTGAGGAAAACATTTACAGTAACACATGGGTGTATTGAAGCTCTGGTTCTAATGCACACATTCAACGGCCATCATCTCGATTGAGAGGGAATTTTAAAAGGAAATAAAAAAGCCAGTGATTAAGATGTTGGGGATTGATTTGGTAAGGACAAAACCACAGACATTTTTATAGAGCCTTTCTTTATAAAAGAAAGATATATTTCTGAAAAAATGATCATCCAGATCTTACAAAGAAACTTTAGACCCTATAGCATTTTAGCTTTGGCCTCTCTGTTTACATGAAGTCTTTTTCAAACTGAGCTGCCATTTGCTCTTTCTGGTTTTTGTTTTTTCCTTTCATCCTGTTCAATTCAAATTCTCAAGTGGTTTCACAATGACGGAACAGTTCTACTCAGCCAAAGTGGAAGTCAGCCAAGATACCCAGATGAAGAGATTTTCAGATGAGCTGGGGGAAATTCATTATGCTGAAGGAACATCATTATTTTCAGTAGCATTTGGTAAAGTGGAACAGGCAGTAGGTGATTATTAATCATAGAAACATTAGCACTTTGGCTCCTCTATGCAACCTTTCCTCCTCTGCTTCAGTTTCTCTGAAGTCACACTTGCTCTGGGCTATTAGTCTTGGACTTATGTTGCACCTACTCAGCATCAGCAGTGATGGAGAAAATTCCTCTGCAAAATTAAAACTGGAGATGCTGCTGTTATACAAAAGCAATCAATAATGCTACTTGACCCAGAACACTGAGAATGCTACGCAGCACACAGCAAAAGCATGCCATGATTACATATTTTTTCCACTCATATTAAAAAAAAAAAAAAAAATCATGGACTAGCTTGGGCTGGAAGGGACCTTAAAGGTTCCAACCCCACTGCCATGGACAGGGACACCTTTCACTAGGTTGCTCAGAGCCCCATCCAACCTGGCCTTGAACACTCTCAGGGATGGGGCATCCACAGTTTTTCTGGCAAATCCATTGACACTTACAGTCTAACCTTTCCTTGGTCTCATCTGCAAGTTAGATTAATCAACCTTGATAGTACCTGGAAAAGGAAATACAGAGACCCACATCTAGGACCCTGAGCTCAGAGCCAGACCCTGATTATGAGAAAAGAACAAAAGCATCTTGTGAAAATTTCCCAAGTGTTCACACTGCAGATCCACCAGCTGGCTATTGTTTTGAAGGAAGCTAAAAGATTGAAAACCCTAAATGGCGGCATGTACCAAAAAAGGGAAAAAGTGAATTTCAGTAGTGACAGGGCACAACTCTGGCTTATTTAACCCAGAAAAGGCTCCCATGAGTCTTACTTAGTAAGAAGCATGTAAATGTCAGAGAGAGCAACACTTGACCTTGTTGCAATGAACTCGTATCTTAACAACATTTACCAAGAAACAACTGGAAAAATCCAAGCACCTGTGTACCAGCTATTTTGGGACAAGTGAAATACTTGTGCTACATCAACTATGCTATGCTTTTTAGGCTGTTTGAACTTACCTACATTGAATCTCTAGAAGTCAAAATTATTAGACATAGACTGTAATGGCTGTTCTGGTACTGGAAGTCTATTCTTTTTTCTTGCAGAGTGGTCAGAGACTGATATGTCCCAATAGACCTCACATTTCAGTAGAGGAAGAGACAAACTAGTAGGCAGCAATGGATGGCAATATGATAAGAGATGGGCTGTCGTCTTCCTTCCCTGTTGCCATGATCCAGCTGTTTCAAAGAGACATGTGAACTCTAGATAATGTAAATAGGAGTTTTGCCACAGATGACAGGAGAATGACAGGAGCATAAAGGAGCTCCATTCAGTAATGTTATTTCTGAATCAAAGCTCAAGCTTTGCAGTCTGCAAGCAGATCAAGTTACCTGATGACTAAGGGGGTCCTCATGAAATCTGGACTGGGTTCCCAGTGTACATGCCCACATTTGTTTATCCCTGAATCTGAAAAAGAATCTAACCTAAATAAATCATATCTTTCCACAATCATTTTGCCTGAAAAGAAGAATTCTACCATTATTGACACTGGCAAACCCCATAAAGCCAACATAGAGAAACAGCACCAGGTGAGGTGGTCCATAAAGTAAAGGAAAGCATATGTGTGCCAAGCTGCTGCATAATAGAGGGGCTGGAACCTAATGTGGATTTAGACTTTCTCGAATCACAGCAGGATTATCTCAGTTAAGACAAAGAATTCATTTCTCATCATCAAGAAGAGGGAAGGCTAAGTTTTACTTTTCTTCCAAATGATGCTTCTGGATGGCAGCAGTATCAGCTCTCTCCATTGTGAGTGAAGTAATAAATAATGATGCAAAGACCTTCCCCTCTCCCCTGCATTCCCAATTCCTGTTGCATTTCAGAAGTAGGCAAAGTGATATCCAATTTGTCCAATAGGTGTTTCCTCCTCTAGAGTGAGACATAATTGAATATTGGATGCACAAGCAAGCCCACTGTCTAAATTGCATACCACTTTTTATTTAAAAAACAAAAAGTTGTTCAATTCTGTTGTGCAATGCCCTCTTCACATTAGGTTAATTAAGCCAGTACCATTAGTTGCATGGGTGATGAGATATTTTGTGCCCTGAATAAGCAGGGCTGGAAGACTTGGGCCTTATATCTTCTTGGGATGATCAGTTAGAGATGAAAAATCACAAAGGCAATGAGTGCTTGTCTGCTGTGACTGAGCTTAGCTTGACAGCTGGCCAGCCTAATGCTAAATGTGCTAATCCCGATAAAAGCAGGGCAATTAGTCAGAGCACAGCAAGGACATGCCCGTTAACGGTGCTGAAAGCAAGCAAAGGAAACCTTCCCACGTTACAATACATACTTTCCTTCCCTAGAGGGCTTTCGGGATACCTATTATGGAAATGTTTACTTCGGTAACACTGAGGGGGAAATGGTGCAGTGACGCTGATGATGGTGATAGCCTTGACGTTGTACAAGGGAAGCCAGCAGTCATCTGTACAGAGGGACACCAGCAAAAGGATTTCCTACCTTCTCTGTGATGAGTCTCATAAGAAAACTCAAACCAGGAAAGAATACACAGTATAATTCAGAAACTGACCTGCTCTAGCAAGGAAAGACCTTCTCCTATTACAGTCAGAGTGAATTGCATGTGGTTAATAATTAGGAGACATCTTTTGGTTAGATGCAATAATCCATGGAGTTAAAGGGATTGCTGTTAAGGCACAAGAGATTCCTGCTAATACTTCAGGTAAAAAGCTACCACTTATTTTACATTGACCATGGCTGCTTACCAAGATTTCATTTAAATTTTTCGTAGAATTACATTATCCACTTTAAGGAATAAAAATCCCGTTGAAGCAAAGGCCTGGAAATCCTCTCTTCAGTACCTGTCTCTCGAGTAAGTCACCAAATGCACTCAGAGGAATATCTGGATGGAAACTCAAGATGTGCTGCAGCCCTTCACACAACCCCCACAGCAAACCCTGGCTTGGTGCCTCCATGTACTTGTGGAACCCTGCCCCACGAACTGGATGAGGAGGAGGAGGAGCGGCATAGCCTCCTAGGAAAGGGGCAGGGGCAGGGAGTCTGCTGGGTGTTGAGGGCTGGCTCCACTCAGCTGGCACAGCACTGGCTACAAGAGGATGTGGTTTGAAAACTGGACATTCTGTGTGTACTCAGTTGTGCTAGCTCTGGATTTTGTTGCCTGTTGCTGTATGGACACCGACCTGATAGGTTTGTTGTTTTTACGACAAAAAGGTTACACAGACTGAGACAGAGCAAATTACAGGACTGCTTCATGTTTCAGCCAGAGTCAATGGACCTTGGGCTCCTACTAAACGGTTTGCCAAGCTATAGGAGGATTTCCATGTGAAGAGATCACTGGATTCATAGCCTCTAAGGCTCAAAGGAATCATTTTTGCAAGCCAGCTGGGTATCCTGTAAAGCCTGTAAAGACTGCAAAATGCAGGACGTGTGGGGATCTTGAACAAAATGTTCTCTCTTTTATCAACAAGGAACTGATCTTGGATCTTCTACAGAAAAAAAATAAATCCCATTGAGACCATCCAACAATAACAGTAATGGATGGGACTCTTCACTAGCTGAGGAGAGAAATAACAGACAGCAGCTATGGAATGGAAGTCTCTGTCCCCAGAAACAAAACAACATTGTTTTCATAATGGCAGAAGGTACCCCAGCTACCAGGGAGCTACATTTCTCCTTTTCTGAACAGAGGGTTTGCATATAGCCATATGTTAACTCAGAAGATGACAGCTCACAGAAAAAACACATGAGGTAGTAAAAAAAAAAAAAAAGCAACAGGGAGCTGCCTGCTGGATTGTTATGAAGAATTGCTGTGAGAAAATGTTCATCCTGCTAGGCATTTCCAGGAGCATTGACATTCAGCTGCTCTCCCAGTTTTACTGTCCAGGAATGACAGCTGCCACCTTTGCTAAGTGGTGTTGGAACAGATTCAGCTATGGCAGGGGTCATGTACAGAAAGCATGTTCCTTCTCACAGGTACCACACCAAATGCCCATGCTTTGCATATATGGCTACAGCAAACTTTAAAAAACAGAAAAGAAGAGTGGGAATGCAGATGGAAAGAAAGAACAAGAACAGAAGCATTCCTAGTTTACTCTCACACATGAAATGCTCAGATAACCTGTATAGGTACTGGTTCCAGGCAAGCCCTAGAGATGCCGTAACTTGACATCACAGAAAAGAAAGTCCTTACCCCACCAGCGTCACTGGTGCAGTCAGGCTTGCTCTGCTCACTGCTGGAGCATGCACTCAGAAGTTAGTTTTCCTGCGTGGGCTTTGTAGGCAATACGTCTTAGCCCAGTAGTAATTCACAGTGCATTTGGACAAGGACAAACCCTGAGGGCTTTCCTCTTTGTGCAAGAAGGTAAGATCCCCTGGGCAGGGATGCATGTGGGTCCTTTCCCGCAGATGGAGCCCTTGCCCCAGCGAGCAGCCGCTCCTTGGCTGAGCCCCGGCCCGGAGAATTCCGGGCTGCGGCACAAGCGGGTTTCAGCTGCTCCTTCTCTCGGTTTTATCCGACTGGGATTTTATTTTCACTCCGGGACATTTGCATTAAACGAGCTGGTTTTATTAGCCAATTTCAGGACAAGCCAGGAGGGTGGGGAATTATAGAGAGGGTAGCTCAGTACTAGCCTAACAGGGGGTCAGGAACACAGAGGGAATTGGAAAGAAGTATGAAAGCAGAGTTGTCATGTAACTCTCTTTGTTGGGGTTTTTTTGTTTGGTTGTTTTTCGTTTCTTTTTTTCCAGGAAAAAATCCCATTCTGCAGGAACCTGTAAAATCTGATGGTGGTTTGATCCCCTTTCCTATCGTTGCCTATCGTAGTTAGCCCCTGGCAATCATGCAAGACTCATTTATGGATAACTCTGTGCTTGCCCAGGTGAGAGGAGTGGGGTGTTTATGCCATTCATGCAAGAGGGAAAACCGAGTGGCTGGGCCCAGAAAGCCATGATTGCTGGAAAAAGCCAACACAAATCTGCAAATGACATTTTTCCCTAAAAAACTCTAAGTTTCAAATTTTGTTTTATCCTCAATTAGGAAAAAACCAATTTTTAAAAGTGCTCACAGAGTAGAGCTATACATCCAAATAAATCACACTAAACCCTGTAAAGTGATACATGCTGATGATCTCCAATGTTTTACTTGGAAGCTGACATAATTTCATTGAATTGTTTTTAAGTGGTTTTGTTCAAAGAGTGAATGGAGACATTTTTGGAGGGAAGCTGGTCAGGCTGGTCAGGAGACAGGTCAGACTTGGAAGGAAGGAAACACAACGCAGGTTTTATCCAAGCCAAAATGAAAACTTCAGCATTTAAAAAAAGTTTCAAAATCATTTTGAAAATATTTTGGTTCTGTGTCAGTGAAACTGACCTAATTTCACAATTCATGGGGAATTAAATAGTTTCATCTGAAAAAAAAATTTTCAAGAACAAACCCAGCAATATTTTTGATCCCGAAACACCACATTTCTTGGCTGCCAGTGCAGCAGAGAACTAGATTATAGTACTGAGACAGATGTTATCAATAATGGTAGGCCAAGAAGTAACTACATGTCTCAGTACAAGAGAGTCCTCAGTATTCTGAATCTTGTCAGGCTATGAGGGAACACAAGAACATTCCAGGAAAATCCAGAGTGGTGACATTAGGTAATGTCACTACTCAGAAACCATGATGAAGATAAATGCATGTACTGAATGCGCTGCTTTCACGCTGGGTGAGCAATGAAGTATGAGCCCCCACAACTGTAAAACTTTATGTGATACTTCAAAAATGTTTAGTTATTTATGTTACAGATCCACAAACTTTATCAGTTTGGAATTAACCCTCCCAGGTTCTCACTCAAACCTTGTCTTGAGCGAATCTGACAAAACCCAGGTAGTCCTTTCCTTGAAAAGCTGAAGAATTCCAGTAAACCACTGTATGCCATCTGCAGCAGAGGAACGGTTGTTCAGACTTCAAGGATCTGCTCAAGGACCAATCTCCAGACAGAAGGTCTTTGGAAGAAGCCTTCCTTGCCCTCAGAGGCACTGCCTTTCTCAGCAAGACACAGGCAGCAGAAGGTCCTCAGATCAATTTTGCAAGATAAAAGAAATATGAAGAATCGACTCTAATTGTCAAAATTACCATAAACACTTAGGAGCCACGCAACCAGAATTCGTTTTATATCCATTATATTTCCTATTTGGCACTTGTATAATTCAGTATTTTGAATATAAAGTATCTTTTCATAACTATTATTTTTCCTAGTGACTTAAACTTCCCAGTATGAGAATGGACTCATATATGTACCACAGCTTTTAACCTAACACTGTTGTGACAATATGGGGCTTTATTTAGGGTAATATCTACTACTTCAGCAAAATATAAATTTAACCACTTTGTTCATTAAGAGAATTTAATCTTATTAGAAAGGATGAAGAAGGAGAGATGGGAAATTTTCTCTGCAGAATAAACCCATTAACACCTTCTTCTTACAAAATAAACCAGGACAATCTTTCTGCCTGGTATGAAGATAGAAAAGGCATTCCTGCCTCTTATTTAATAGGCAGTGTTGGTTAGCAAGGAGAGCTGATACTGCCTTCAACTGGTATCCCAAGCACTGCAAGTCAGCAGAAACATTTATCATTTTCACATGAATTGTTCAACTTGGGTAATGATCCAGGATGACTCTTCTGCAGTAAAACATTCATGCACAAAAGTAAATTAAGTTCATGCTGTCATCAGCTGCCAGATTTTTCCACACAAACCAGCCTTACTTGCACAGGATTTCTCAACTGTTTTAGCTACCAGAAAAAAAAAAAAAATCATGTGGGGGATAACATTTGGGGGATAGCTTTCAGCATTTAATAGTCTGAAATCATGGAAAGCAAGGCTCTAGTTCCTCTTTTATACATGCAGTTAATTCTTTACAGTAAAATCTTCCTAGTTGGGCCTGTTGAGTCAAAAATTTAAAAGAAAAAAAAAAAGAAAAATTGAAGGATTTCTGAGAGGCTTTCAGGGCATCTCCTAGGTGGAGAGAAAATATTTTGATTTTAAATCAAAATGAAGCAGGTAGGGTGTAAAAGCCACCACAGAATCTGGGAAAATGAGGTAGGGAAAAAACCAACAACGCAAAAACATCTAGAGAACAAACAACAGAGAGAACAAAGAGACTACTTAATAGCAAATTATTTAGTACTGAAAGACAGGCAGCAGTGTAAATTGCCATCACCTCGTAGAACATCATGCAGGAAAAGAAACCCAGGATAACACTTGCAACCCCTTAAAGGTATGAGCGTGCTGCAAACAGATGTTATGCAGCTGCTGGAATCTGCACTGCAGTCCCTGCTTCTAGAACTCAGCTGGGCTTCAGGTCTTCATCCCTCCCTCCTCTGATCGCCACTCACCTGGGATGTGCAAGGGAGGAAAGGGAAGAAGGAGGGGACAGGCAGTTCACCATGTGGAGGTCCCCAGCTATGGGATGAGGTAGGGCTATCCCATACCAGGCTCTGGGACAAGCCCTGCAGGTGTTGCCTGACACCCCACCCCTCGCAGCACCTGTGGCAGGGCACAGGGAGCTGCACACCACGTCCTGCACGGGGCTGGGGAGGAGCCCGGCTTTAACTGCGGAGTTAGGCTGCTTCTGTGCTGCTTCCTGCAGCCCTGGGGCCCAGCATGACGGGCTGTTTCTTCATCAGCTAAAGGGCAGAACCAAAAGCAGAGTAGGGTTATAACCTCACAACTATGTCAGGTATTAGGATGTTCTCAGTGATTCCTAGACTGTGACTCTATGTCCCTGCTCCTTCAGCTGCAGATGAAACCAGTGCCACAGCTTGAGATGACTTCACCTTTCAAATCCCAGAGACCTGCAGCAAAGGCCAGGCAGTAAGAGCTAATGTCTCAAATTTTTTCTTATTCTTTTATTTTTAAACATCAGAAACATTTTTGTTTTGAAAAGGAAGCCCAAACTGTCTTTTCTTCAAGAATAAATATTTGCACAAAAATTGCGGCAGGCAGCATTACAAAATGATCATATCCTCACATGACAGTAATTTCTATGCCTGCCTGCATAGTCAACCATTTGTGGTTTATCTTTTGTGTGTTTGTGGCCCAGCCTGTCTGACCTTAACCACAGGCATTTTCCCGAGAAGTTTTGGATGCATGTTTGCCCAAGGAAGGGCAACTAAACGCATTTGAGATGCCTGATGGCATCTGCCTGGCCTCCCTCTGCCAGTGCAAAAGGGCACAAGTCTTCCTCAGGAACTGTCACCCCAACCAGCCCTCTGTGGATGTCTCAGATACCCTTGTGCATCTCTAATGGGATCCAATACCTCTGTTTTGCCCGCTAAATTGAGCCTTTGGTGTAACACTTTTCCCAAAACTTTGGCCTTAATGAATGTAAACAAGGAATGAATGTAAGCCTGCCAACATGTCATGGATCCACAAATGTGTAGGTTGCTTCACAGCGACAAGTCTTTCTGCAAGCAGCTACTTGACACTGATAGGATTTTCCCCAGTATGAGTCTACATTTACATTAATCTGTAAGGGTATTACTGGCAGAACACCTTATGAAAAAAGAAAGGCAGGCTGAGATTACACAAAAAGAAGCAGCAGATGACCCTAGAGAAGAATCAGGATATATTTAAATATCACTGGTATTAGTTCCACCTTTTCTTCATGCATTGTGCACTAAATGGGCAAATTAAGCAAAGCTCTTAAACACATGAAGTATTGCCACCCTGTAGGCAAATTCTGTGGAGAAAATTAGGTGAAGCCCAGGAGTGTTGCAAACAATGTCTCAGTACTCCAAGGTCAGCACAGTAATTCTGTATGGACTTTTTTTCATTTTCTTGGTTTACCATGGGTGACTTCAATCCTTGTTCAAAGCAAAGACTTGATCCTCTCATATTGCCATAGTTTCCTATTTTTCTCCATGTTTCCCTAAAAAAATTATTAAAGAAAGAGTTAAGTTCTCCAACACTCAGGTCTTAGTTCAGTTGTGCATCTACATGGGCACATTTGGGGCATTTGTCTGAAAACCTGGGTGTACCTTGACATTCAGCCATGAGGAGAATGGACTAATTTTTTCCAATCTTGGCAAGATGAGCACTCTTAAATCAAAACAACTTAGTCACATTATGAAAGCTGAGACCCTTGCTGTATTTATATTCCTCGCTGTGTTTGGATATTTGCGTGGGCCCAGGGCCAGAAGTAGGCAAAGGATTTGAAGGAGCAGAGAAAGGACTCTGTGTTGCTGATTTGGAGATAATTTCTGCCTCCTCCAGATGAGTCTGGGAAACACATAAGGACTGGCACTTGGTGACGGTACAGTTTCTGTCAAGTGTATTTTCACTGGTTGTATCCTGCCTTCTAGGCACCTAAGGGGGATTTAATTCTGGTGCCAAACATCACAGCCAGTTTGACCTGACTGAGCGGTCAACTGCCCTTATACAGTTGCTTGTGTCTGACACATGGCAGGCCTTGCTAAAAATTAATGAAGGGAAGCAGAGATGCTTAAACTTGTCTGACAGAGCAGAGGCTCCAGGCAAATTCTGGTCTTGATTACAAAGATGCAGTCTTAAAGAAATCAAGAGGTTTCTTGATTTCCAAAATTCCTCCTGTAGATGAGAGGAGTGAGAGAGTCCTGGAAAATCCATGTCTCTGTGACCAGCTTCCCAAAGTGCAGGAGATGGAAAGAGCACAAAATGCTCTCCTTCCCCTGCTCTCTCTTCCAAATACAGACATGCTTGCATTGCAGCCTGCAGCAATAGGGCTTAAATATGCACGGCACCAAGCCCCCAGCAAAATTTCAAGTGCCTACTCCCACGAGTCAATGGATGAGAATGTTAGCTCCTGAGTACATTGGGTTTTCCAGTCTGAAGCACAAGGATTTCAGAAAAGAGGGTGATGAAAATATTTGATTTGGAGAACCTTGAGCAACTCTGAATAAGGGCCTTGCAAGCAAGAAATGAGCATGTGCTCTGTGTCACGGATTTGCTGAGACAAATACAAAAATATGAAAACAACTGCTGACAAAAAGGTCCATGTAGCTGAACAGTCTGTCTGACTGTAGCCAAAACCAGACACACACCAGAGAAAAGCACAAGAACAGAGCAAGCGTATTTTCCCAGCATAGCCTGCCAGGCTCCAAGACTTGGTGCCTCAGGCATTTCCTGAGCCAGAGGTTGTCTGTTGTATTTAATAGCTGCATACATGCTTTTCCTCCACAAACTTGTCCAGGCCCTTCTTAAATGATGTGAACATTTAGCATCCACAACACCCTGTGGCAGGGGTCTAAGGCTTTAACACATGGCAAACAAAGAACTACTCTAATTTGCTGTGGATCTGTTACCTACTGGTTTCACTTGATGCCCCAAACTCTTTTTTTCCCCCACTATTAGTCATGGTAAACATTCAGGGCCTTCATCCATGAAGCTATCCATGATAACATGACCTTTGTCATGTGTGTCATGTCTCACCATAGTTAACTCTTTTCCAGACAAAGCATCCTAGCCCACACTGCGATGCCAGATACAGAAGCCATTCTCAAAACTTTTTTGGTGCCCTCAGCACCCCAGCCTAACAGGTCCCCCTTTTATTTATTGATCCTTTGGATTTCTTGTAGAAAAGCTGTGTCGGTTTTTCCTTAAAACGTCATTTATCCATGTGCTCACTACATGTAATCTTTGTGATAACTTCAATTTACCCTCCAGCTTCACAGTACCACATTTGACTCCCACAGGAGAAAATCACTTATAAGCAAGAGATTACACATTACCACTTGTAGTTTAGCTTTCAGCCCTGAATTCCTTTGCCCTCTTTATTGGGAATTTTGATGCAATTATCCCATGCTTTTTCTTATTTTTTGGCAGGAAAAGGGAAGGCTGCTCTGTCATGCTCTCAAATTTAACCAGCCAGAGATTTATGAACTCCGAAGTTCAGGCTGCAAGGCTGTCTTGTGTCTTCATCAATTTGCCTTACAAAAAAAGTAAACCGATGTTCAGAAATCAGACACCCCTCTGATCTGAAGACAAGCCAGTCTCAGTGTTTTTGGATGAGGTTCCCCTACAAAGGGTAAATACCAAGCAACTCTAAAAGGCCACTACTTAAAAAAACCCAAACCAACAAAAACCCACCCTTTCCATCTCATTTTACAAAAATAAATTTAAGAGCCTAGAGTCTCTCTTAACATGTCCATGTGTTGCATCTTCAACAACCTCCCCTCAGCTTATCAGGACATGGTCACCTCGGCCTTGTCACAGCTCCCTTTGCTGCTTCTGAGCAGCCTCTGCACTGTGGAAACTCTTTGGAGACAAATCTGCCCGGGCTGGATGCCAGGAAAGCCCCTTCTGCAGAATGCACATTTCTAGAAGGAGCTCCTGACCCCTTTCTCCCGTTTCTATCCTGCGTTTATGACAGGGCTCCAACTGTCCCTGCAGTATGGATACCCCACCAAGCAGACTTTCCTTTTGGAGTCCAGCATTTAATGGATGGGATTGCAGTGCCCCCTGTGCCAAACACCTGACATGAGGCCCGGCCTGCCTCAGGGCACTTCAGAGCCCCTCCTGACTGGCCACAACGCCAGAGAGAAAAAACCCCAGTGGTGCTGCCCCCGCAGTGTCACCGAGGTATGACCTGACCATATACATCATGATAGATGCATACCTGATTTTCTACTACACTACTTTAACAAAGAGGATTTTAATGGTTTGATTATGCAGGCCACTTTCCCCCAGATGATTCACCTTGTAATTCTACATATCCCCTTAATAAAAAGCATCAGAAAGCATCATATTTACTGACATTCATGCATGGACTTCCCACCGACACTGAGATAAATCAGCAAGATTTGGCCACTGAGCAACTTGTAGTCAATCCCCTCAGTTAATCACCTGGATTGTCTGCCAAATAGATGGCCTTACTCATCCTATTAATACTGAGACATCCATCATTTGCATTATCTGTGACTATGGAGGTGGAATACCTCAGACTGTCAGAGGAACTTATGTAACACTTTGGGGCAGAAAAGTATTTTCTTGAAAGTTTTTGAAAGTATTTTCACAGCATACAATAGACCAGGAACAGACAACTAGGGCAAAATTGGGGTGTCAGAAAAACAGAATTTGATTTAAGTATTTATAAATATTTTTCCAGTTGTCCTGATAAAGGCTTGGGATATATCCTTTATAGGACAAGTGATTAAGACATGAAAAAACTTGATAAGGCTTAAATTAAATTAAATTATAAATGATAAATTAGCTACACTTATTTTTCATACCTAGAAATTCAGTTTTTCTAAAACTCTGATGTCTGTCTGCCGAGGCAACAGTGTGAATGGAGTATATTGAAGAAGTAACAAAACATCTCAAGAATAGCCATTTACTTGTTTTTAAAAAAGTATTTTAAGAGCCATCAAAGATAGACAATGAAACATGAAACTGTTAAAAACATTCATTCCTTTTGGCACAGATCCCTCTTCGCATTCTTTCTCCTCTTTGCAAGATGACTTTTTCCATGTCTACCATTTATGTGAGCTTCAGGCTACAGCATGCAATGTTTTCTTAAAAAACAAAGGAAAATGAATCCATTTTAACCCAAAGAACACAGTAGCTTTAGTGCTAGAAGGAGTGGCTAAGACTTCGGTTCTGCATTAAAAGTACCAGGGTCTTTTAAAAAGCTTTTAAAAGCTTGGGGGGTTACTTGTTTTGAAAGATCCCTTCTTCTGGTTCCTCTGGTTCTTCCTCTGGTTCTTACTCTGGTGCCTGTTTAGTAACTTTTGTATTGGCTTAATCTGCCGTATCTATGGCCAAGTGGATTGTTGCACTCATAATATTTTTGAAATTTGCATTAGCAGAGGCTACTTGGAAAAGATTTCCACTGACTCCTTTAAATCTCAGTTGTGCCTCTATGATCGTCCAGAGGACAAGGCAAAAATTCCCTGATGTTTCTATCCAGTTTACACAGAAGACAAAGATGGAGGAAAAACCTGCTCTGAATGTGTACAGCAGGGTGCATGAAAATAAGCATCCCTTAGCTATTTTACAAAAAAAACCTGATTTAAGCATGCAGTAATGCTGTTCAGTTAAATGTATTTTTGTGAGGCTAAGTTTGAATTCTGATGTCTACTGCCTGGCAGGAACTTGAACCTATGATTATTATGCCCTTTAACAGTCCTCAAAAATGGCTCGAGTCTGGCTCCACACTAAGGTGGCTGCACCTCAGCAAAGCTGAGCAGCTGGTGTTGCTGAAATGCAGTGCCAAAGAAGAACAGACCTTACAAAGCTGCCTTGCTTCTCACCAGGCTACCTCACACAAAGGTGAAAAGGCAGGAAAAAGACACTGGGGCTGACAATCTCTCACCCCTTCATACACTGGTAAAGCTATAGACTTCTGCTGGTAAAGACCTTCCAACTTCACAAAATATATAAATATATATAAAGGTAAATATTGGATACTTAAATGCAAAATTACTACTTTATTTTTGGTTTCAAACTTGAGGCATCCTCACTGAAAGACTTTGTCAGCCTTTCTCAGAGCCTGTGCCAAGGGAGTGTACTGTATTTAAATAAAGTTCATTTAACTTTCTTCATGTTTCTGTTCCTACCCCAAACTTCATTCTTCAGTATTTACCTCCTCTGGCCCAACTCTCCCTGCTCAGCCAGTCATACAAACCCACCTCTCTTAACCCCAGTCCCAGTTTCTTTGCTTAAAATCATTCAATCTCTTATCATCTCAGTCCCAGTCCCCCTTGCCCAGGAAATCTTCATCCTTCTTGTCCCCGTTCTCAAAACCCCATCATTCAA
This sequence comes from Aphelocoma coerulescens, assembly GCF_041296385.1. Classification (NCBI taxonomy): domain Eukaryota; kingdom Metazoa; phylum Chordata; class Aves; order Passeriformes; family Corvidae; genus Aphelocoma; species Aphelocoma coerulescens. The sequence continues at coordinate 89,737,681 of NC_091015.1, forward strand.
GCCTCCCCTGACTTTCCAGGCAGCTTCTATATAATTCAGGTCATTTCCTCCTTCACACTGCCAGAGTGATAAACGCCTCTTAGCTCTGCCAAATCTCAGCCTTGCCAGACTACAAGCTCCAAAAGATCTAAGCATGTCCCTTTTCTCCCTGGTCACAGAGTTGGATGTAATGTAAAGACATGTAATGTAGGTAAATTTAGGTGAAACTTACTGGGAGATAGGAGGACACAGTGTTGTCTCAAAGCTGACCTCCTGGCAAGGCTCACACTTTCACTCTGAAGGCCTTTGAGGAGATGAAGAGCAATGGACCGTTTTCAAAGGAAAGGTCACCTGGAGTTTAACATGAGCAAAATGACATTTCCTCCAGCTTTATTTACAGAACCAGATGAACCATTTCAACTAACATTTTCAAAGCCCAGCATGGGAAGTTTCAGCATGAATAGCTAAACTGACAAAATTATAAAAAACTGAGGGTAGGTAACTTTCCTGGGGAAAGCTTGGGGAAGAGGAGCCATGCACCAACTCTGTCAGAGAACTTTTCCCCTCTAAACTAACACTGGCAGCTGAGGGGTGGCCAGCCTGCAGTCCAAATAATCACTGTGTTTCTTTTTAATAAGAGTTTGGACCTGCTTCAAGCCTAGTGCTAAAATTAGATATTTTACTAGCTTTTTAATTTTTCAGTTCAAAGTCTAGAAGTTTTGAGAAACCACATAAGCCACTACTGAAGGTTTCCGTCTGGACCACGGTTCTGAGTTCGAGACATCCAACAGAAGCTGTTTTGCATTCTGTAGGAAGCCAGATGAGCACAGCTCAAAGAGGCAAAAGTGTTGCACTTCTCATCAGTTTCATGCTGCTAACAGGAAAAATACAGTTCCACTTTTTACAAAAGCCAAGAGAAGGATGAATACCTGGATGCTGAGTTTTGGCTATAATCACAGTGCATGGTAGTTTAGATGTGCCTTTTCTAAGACACCCCTCTCTAGAGGACACAAATGATTCCAGAGACATAAGCAACATGCCAGTCTGACTGATGTGATTCTTTGCTGCTTTTCTTTGATGAGATCACCATATGCTATTGCAGAGCAGAAGAAGCCTCAATGCCTGAGACTGAATTTTATGGTTCAAGATCACCTATGTTTTCACTCAGGAAATTTATAGTCTTTGCTAACCCTAAACTATAAGACACATCAGTCACACATTGCAACCTTTCCAGCAAACTCAGCTCCACATGCACTATTTCAGTTTCTTTTTTGGTTCTGTCATTTTGGAAGTAGACATAGGAAAAAGGTTAAAAGCCAAATCAGGCAAGCTGTATCAGTAAGTTCAAATTTTCTTGAAGTAAGTAGCAGTCTCAGAGTACCAACTCAGATCATGTAAGACTATGTACTTAAAAACATTTGGCTTAGAAAAATTACCTTTATTAACTTTCCACCAGTGCCCCCCAGAGTAGGATTTTTAGAGCTTTCAAAGGGCAGCAGTGCTCCAGTAAGGGCTCTACCCTTTCAGTTGTTCCATTTTACTTTTCCCTTTAAATATGTTAACATGCCTTTAAACCAATACAGAGACCCTCCTGAAATTTTTACACGTGTGCTTTTTATATGTTGTTTTTTCTTTTACTTACACTTCCAGCTTCTGATTATGTTTCAGGGTCAAGAAGAACCACATGAGGAAAATCAAATTTTAAAGAGAGAGATAGGCGAGGTCATAATCCATAATAAATTTTTTCCCTCTTTTAATATAGTCATCCACCTACCTAAAGGGCTGACATGCTCAATCACCTACCTACTTTTCAAGTTTTGCAAGTATTTAATCTTTTCTTTTTTCACTAGCAGTTAATCAGTTAGTGCAAATGATGCTGCATGCTCATCAGTTACCAATATATTGCTTTATTTCTTGGTAGCAAATTAAGGCTTTATAGTGAGATTTGTACAGTACAGGCCAATTTAAACATTAAAAACTTTAAAAACCATGTAGCACTATTCACTCCATTTTACATAGCCAGAAAAGTAGGGTGTTTTTTTTTTTATTTCAATAAACAATTAAATGTTACTAGTGAGGCCTTATATTTCATGAGTGCAAATGGCTCAAAATCCCACCATCCTCAGGGCTCAACATTTAAATTCCTTGAGGCCATTTTTAGATAAAGGATAAACAGAGAGTATAGCTGGCTCGGATAAAATATACTGTATTACTTGCTGGAGAAGAATCTCTTATTTTAAAAATATGGAAAGGAAAACCCAAATGAAATTAACTGTCCAAGGGATGGTATCACCCCCTATTAGTCACTGACCAGTAACAGTAGCAATGAAAAATTCATTTTCCATGGCCCTCTTCGCTTTAGTATAATTTGATTTATAATTCAGAGCTGATGCCATCCTGTATATTAAAAAATCCAAAATTGGAGGAACGTACATAAGTCACAGGAATTTTTGCAGCAGCAGGACAAGTTTCCTCTCCAGGGACATGTCCAAACCATTGCCCTTTTATTTTATTTTTTTTGTTTTGCAATTTGAGAGAGCATTGTTATAAGTATTTCCTTGGCAGTTACATGTTTTTCTTGAGCATATTGATTTTCACTTCATACCACTGACTTTATTAGTATTGTCTGGAGATGATGGAACTACTGCTTATGGAAACCAGACACAGTGCTTCCCTTCTTATGAGCCACTTACAGCGTTTGAGCTGAACGTATGAATTCACCTGTCAGTCAGGCACAGGGGGCCTGACTGAAAATATCATCACCCCTCGCATGTCTGGCTTTCAGATCTGGGCATTGCATGTGAAAATACAGAGAAACAGCTGCCAGAAAATTGAGAAGAAAGTAACCATGAATCAACCACACACTCTGGGGAAGGAGCCAATGAGATGAGGGACTTCCAAAACACTCCTGCTCATACAAGAGCAAGAGTGACCATGAGAGCACCAGGAGCTCCCAGTGTCACAGGGCAATACTTCTTTGTTGAACACAGCTGTATCTCCAGCCTAAGGAAAGACACACAGCCGAAGTCTCAAAAAATCAAAATCTAATGTGAGTAACACTCCAAGCCCCTCTGTCCCCAGGGGTGTTATCTAACATCAGGCTTATGTCTTTGAAGTTTTGAGATCAGCCATCTATCCTTTGAACTGGAAGGCCACAGAAAAGGGTCAGGTTTCCAAGTGTATTAAGGCACATACTGACTTTGCCTCAATGCATGTGCCTGGTTTGCTCAGGGAACATCCACTGCAGCGGTGCCACAGCTGCTGAAAAGGTACAGCAAAGGGACAAAGCCAGACTTTCTGGTGACAGCCATGCAGCACAGCAACGGGGACTGCCCCGTGCAAGCTGCTCCACCACGTCTCAGAGCCTCCCCGCTGTCCTACAGTACTATCTCAGCTTGTAGCAGAATTACAGCAGCTCCTCAGGCTGGTTTGCTGGCTTTTCCTTTTGCCAGGCCATCAATATCCCATTTGTTCTCCTTCACTCAGGTGAATATGTCACTGCTTATCAGAGCAAGAAGTCCCTATCTACTACCAGAGGGTGGTACTACACATGCAGGAGAGGACGAATTTATAAATGAAGGAAAGTAGTGACCTGGAGGTGGGCTTCCCAAGAGAATCCATGCATGGGCACAATCTCCAGATTCACTCCACAGAAGTGCTCAGCAATGGCCAGCAGGTCTTACTCTGCCTCAAATGAGTATGTTTAAGAACATTACCCAGTATTTCCTGAGGGGTTACAATGGATGACTACCAAAGAGAAACTACGTGGAGACAAGAGGATGCTTTATCAGCCATATTGGAAAAAGTTGGGGAACACAGACACAATATTGCATAGTCAGCTTCATGAGCACAGCTAGAATTCAGATGTATTTGACACAGCTTAGTAGCATTTCCAAAGGAGGGATTATGTGCTATTTCCTTTGGAGGCAGCTACTGTAGCCTGGGACAAGATTATGGCTCTTATGGAAATGACACCCCATCAGGGATGCTGAGCACTCATTGCTTTCGCATTAAGGCAGCCTCTCCACAGAGACCCACAGCACCTTAAAAAGTGATCATACAAAAAGCAAACAAAATAGTCCTCTAGAAACCCCCCTCACCCACAAGGTACAAGAAAAGCTGACTCCCGTGAGCGACAGAAAAGACAGCATTACTGAATATGGGAGCGTGTGTTTATACATCAGTGTTTTTAATACTGCATTGCAATGACAGGTGTGGGCTGTCCCTTCAGAAGAAAGCAGGGTTGGTGTGCTCTATAATACAGCGCTTGCAATGTCGTTTAACAAATCGCAGAGCATCCACAGAGACTTCGCAGTCCTGCACGTTCAACATCTGCAGGTCAAAACAGTTGGCAGCTACAATCTGCAGGCCCTGCCCAGTGATGCTCTCGCAGGATTTCAGGCTCAGGCGCTTCAGGTTGAAGCAGTTGAGGGCTAGAAACTCCAGGCCGGTGTCTGAGACCAGAGGGCACTTGCCGATGTCTAGCGATTTGAGTTTTGTGCAATTTTTGGCGAGGTACTCCACGCCATGGTCCGTGATGCCCTCGCAGCCGCGCGCGTTGAGGTAGCGCAGCTTGCTGCAGTACTTGGCTATGTATCGGATGCCCACGTCCGTGATGCGGCCGCAGTGAGCGATGCTCAGGTATCGGAGGCGCGACTCCAGCTTGGCGATCTCCCGCATGCCGAAGTCGCTGACGAAGCGGCAGTCGCTCACGCTCAGCTCCTTAACGGATGTGCAGTAAATCATCAGGTAGCGCAGACCCTCGTCGGTGATGCGGACGCAGCGGCGCAGGTACAGGTGGGTCAGCTGGGTGCAGTGGGCGGCAATGGTGTGCAGTCCCTCGTCCTCCAGGACAAAGCAGTCCGTCATGTCCAAGTAGCGGATGGAGATCTGCTTCCCGTGCAAGGGAGACAGCTTGATGGAGGCTTCGCGAGTCAGACTGATGCACGTTACTTTGGAGCAGCCTAAGTGGAGAAACACAGTGAGTTTAAGCAAGCAGTAAAAACAAATCTCACAGCAGGACCAGAAAGCTGGGTGTGGAATGGTGTGCTGGACGTGATGAAGGTATCTTCATGTTGCAAGAGTGGAATCATCCTGACTGACTACTCTTGACTGGCTGTGCTGAGTCCCCACATCAGAGGAAATAATAAACTCCAGTGAAGTCAGTGAGGTTGCTTTGAGATTGTGAGCACTGGGAAAGCAACAGACTGATTTTGTCCTTATCCCAAATGTAAAATGATGGTCCGGGTCTATGTAGGGACAGCCTATGATCTGTTACTGCAATATAAACCCAGTGACAGAGAAAATGATACTACGTGACAACAAATGCAGTTTTTTGATCAAAGTCAGGCTCACTGCTGACTGGCTGAATTTGCAAACCAACATCAGAGGCTCTTTCACCATCCAAACTCATTATAGAAAACACAACCCTGCTCCCTTCCCCCCCTCCCCTGCCCCAAGCATTTGGAGAGCAGATGTGAATCCAGCCCCAAGCCTGCAATGTGGGAAGGATGCAAAACTATGGCACAACTGTGTGCCTGCAGAAGGGTGGAGATTCGCATGACCTAAGGAGAATAGGGAGAATTGGTAGGAACCACCAGACTGGTAAGGGCATGCGAGGACACAGCAGACAAAGAAAAGGACTGTGTCCAATGAGAAAATCTGGCCATGAATGGATGTTACTAGACTAGAGGAGAAACACTAGACCTTGCAGGCAAAGACAAAGAACTCGATTAAAGGGAAAAACACACTCAAAGACTTTCCCCATTTTTAACGTCTACTCAGTGCACAGTGGAGAGTGAAAGCTTTTTTTGGAAAGTGTGGTTTCTGCTGCACTGCAAACTGGCAGTCTTAGGCTTCTTAGGGAAATTCTTAAGCTGTGCCAAGTTCAGCTGGGCACTTTCCATTAGCATAGCTAGGAGCAGCTGCAAGAAAGAAGGGAGAGTATACCCATTAGGGATTGAGGCCCAATCGTTTTAGCCATAAATGTCTGCTCAGAGAAATTCTGCAGGTTACACCCAAAAAGGTGCCCCCATGTAGAAATAAAAAGACCTTTTCTGTGTTGCTGGAACACTGGCCAAGCAGTATGAAGTGACTCATAAAAAGTGATGACCTTAGAGCTCCATGTATCAGAAATCCTGCAGAAATCCTGTAGTGTGGAAGTAAAGAGCAAGATGATGTATGGAAACTGCCTCAAAAAGTTAAATGACCCAAAGCTATACCACTTGCTATAACAGGTTGTCATTCAGAGGTTTAGTGGGAGGTATGAATATGCTTCAGTTCTTAAAAGCAAAAAGGAAAAAAAATCACTTGAGATAACCCTGTGGACTCACACAAATGTTGTAAGAATCGTGGGATATGGAGTTGAAACAGTTTGCCACCTGCAACTAGATTTCTACATTCATCAGTTAAATTTTTGCTGGATCTTTAATTTGGGTTTCAAATTTAGTTGAACAGATGCAAATTTTACCTTAGGCCTCAGAAAATTAAATGGGAAAATTGCCCACAGGTCATGCAGAATCAAGACCTTGAAGCAAAACACTCTATTCAACAAACATCTTAAAACTGAATGCTGTTTTCTCTTCAGACTGTGTTTCAGATCCGTCTATGCTCTGGAGCAATCTCTGGAAATACTTTTGCCTTCAGGTAAGTACTATATACACACTCAGTAACATAATGGATTTTTCTAAAGGGAAGCAGTACAATATTAATGGTGTAAAAAATTCACCTCTAGTGTAGTCTTTGAAGTAGGTGATACAAAATACATAAAAGGAGTTCCACAGAAGAAGCTGGCACCTAGGCAGAGTTCTGCTGCACCTGATGTAGCTGTTGCTGTTGCATTTGGCTGAGGAGGTTGCTGGATTAAGAAGTCAGTCTAGATATTTTATAATCTGACCAGAATTCAATTTTAAATCTGGCTTAGTGAGAGTGAGCTGTCCACAAAGCCAAGGAGAGCATTCTGTCTGCTGAGAGTCCAAGAAGCTTTAATGACTGTAATTAGAGAGTGAATAGGTCAGAAGCCTCGCAGCACGGCTGGAATCACACACATCAGTGTGTGATCACTGTTTTGACAAGCTCAGTATTGCCTTGTCTAGTTACTTTGGCTACACTGTAAAACATTTCATGGGAAGGGTACTCAAAATGGTTTCACAAGAAAAAAGTCCATGCTGATATAGAACTGCCTGATTTTTAGCAAAATGACAGGTTCCTGGGTCCACAACAATTTTTCTGTCCTAAATAATACAAAACATAAAAATAAAGCTCTTGTAACAGGATTGTGAGGAATGAGACAACTCTTTGTAGAAATTAAAACAATTTATTAAAACAAAAAAAAAATTGAAAAATTGCAAAAAAACTAACAAAATATAAAAATTTGGGATCCAGATGGCTCGAGAGATATGCCCCAGGAGCGCAGGGATTCAGGAACTTTAGGCTTAAGACAGCTCTGAACCTCAGGTAGAGAAAAAAAATAAACTTGCAGTTTAGGCTGGTCAAAAAGAAATCTATTTCTAAAAAGCCCCTAGAAAGGGGTAGGCTTCTCCAGCACTGCCTTAGCAAGCTGGAGAGGAAGGGAGAATGGGAATGAGCACGTGTCTTTTTCTTCCTTTTATAGCTTTTGCTCCGCCCACAGTCCGCCCACAGTCCACCCCCCTGGTTCAAGGCGGTTGGTGTTTTCCCCTTGACAGACCACCTCTGTCCACCAATGGCTCCTCCTGGTCAGAGGGGTGATATTAGTTGAGATAAGGGTCATGTGCTTATGGGGGGGCTGGGCTGTTTGTTGCAACTGGGGTTTTTTAAAATCTGCCTTGAAACCAAGATACAAGTAAAACATAAAAATACATCCAACACATCTTAAAACACTTGTAAAGGTATACAGTAAACACAGGAAGACCATAAAAACTTGATTAGTGTACCTGGACTGATGGATTGATTTTAACATTCAATTTAAAAATATTAAGCTCAAATTAATTAAAGCACTTAATATGCAAAGACCAAGCACAAATAGGGATTTCATGTATGACAGGATTTTCCATAAAGTAAGTATAACTGATTTTTAAAAGGGAGCAGGAACGTCCAAACAGACTGAAGAACACGTAGTTATTATCTAACACAAGAGTGTTAGATAATAACTTGCAGTCAAGCTCAACCAACTTCTAGCAATATCTCAGACCTGCCCACAAAGCGTATGCTGACAGTGACAGAACTTACATTGTGGAAAGCTCCTGAAGTTAATACAAACATCTGGTTTTGACATTAAAGATTTTGGTATGTTTTTGCTGCCAAGTAGCCATCCAAGGGGAAAACAATTCACCTAGATGTACAACTGTGAACTGGGATTTAATTAACTAGCGTCACCCACCAGCACACATCCCCACCTCCCCTTGCTCAGTATGGAACCAAACCAGTGAACCACTTCTGTTCTCAGAATTGCTTGAGTGTGTAGGTGCAAGCCTTGTCCTCATAACTACAGACAGAAGCAGGGGAAAATGGAATCCTCTTCCAAAACATCCTCCAAAATTACCCACATCAGAATGAAAAAAGTGGACTCAAAACAAGAGCCTAGAGATCAATTATCCTCAATTCATATGCCAGTACATGCAGCAAAAGCTATACCTGAACCCAAACACTCTGACTTCTGAGCATGTCCAAAATCAGGAGTTTTCCCTTACATGCTCCAAACAGAAAGAACAACTTAGGAAAAAAAGAAATTAAAATTACTCTCCTATCTCATTGATAAGACAAGATTCAAGGAAGACAGGTATTTTATTTGTTCCCTACACACTTTATACCAAACTGATGAGCTCTTAGGGACAGACATTACCTTCTGGGTCTGAGAGTAAGAGGCTTAGGAAAACCACAAATGAAGACAGACCCCAAAATAACCTGTTTCAATAACCTGGTATCATCTTTTCCTTTTCCCTGCTTTTGAAAAAGTCATCTTCGGTCTATAGCAAATCCGTAAAGAAGAGCTGCGGACCAAAGCATTTTCAACCACCTACAAGCCCCCAGGTATGCCAGGGTGTGAGCTTCAAAGCTCTAGCTCTAAATCACACAGGTACATACATTTTCTCCAGGCACTGGAGATGCTTCAACCTGAATGTGTGATTAGCAATCCAGAACTAATGTCAGTGTGTACCAACAACAAATAATTCATATACAAGGTCACTGTGAATAGACTCCTGTGGAGTTCCATAGACTCCTTATTACCTTATGGTTTTCAGAAAGCAATCACAAAAAGTGCATAATTCTGATTTGTTGGTATTTGTTTTGATGTCTTCCATGACATTCTGCCATCCTAGGAATGGGGTGAGAGAGTTGGATAAATCAGCTTAAAAAAAGAAAAAGGCAGAGAAAAGAATGCAAATCAGTGTACACCAGATAGGCAGCCCTGGAAAAAGCAGCTGATCTGGTACCAGTGACTTGATAGCACCACTTCCTAGCCCCTCTTGTTTAATCCCCTATTTTCATCCTGCTTGCTGCCACTGGTACCTCTGCAATGGCAAATCTGGTTCGGATGATTTATGATGGCATTATACTGATAACAAATGAGATCACAAAGCAAATGTTGAGCAGCAAATTTGCTTCAGTGCTCTGCTTGGCTGCATCCTTTCCATTAAGTGGCAACCTATTTGCAGAGAGTCAATCCTGTGCAGCTGACCTTGGGAAACATCTTGTTTCCCCAGATCAGGCTTGAAGAAAATTGTCTAAAACATTTCTGCTGATCTAAACAGCTGCAACGGCAGCTTTAAAATATAAAAAAATAGGGAAGAAAAAAGAGAAAAGTTCAGGCTGGCTAAGTCTTGTTGAAATAGCAATGGAAACAAGGGGACCTTGAAGTTTAGCTGGGGATGACAACTGATATTAATACCCAGAAAAAAGGCCTACACTTATTCTGAGCTGCTCCTCAAGTCACTTACCAGATATATGAATTACCTATATATATATAGGTGTGTGAAAAAGATGTAACAAATTTTGCTGAAGTAACTAGGCTTCACCACATGATGTAGCACTGACTGCAACGTGGGCCCTTCTATGGGTGCATTGTGCAAAAATCTGTAAAAATTCCTCATGCCATTTCAACAGGCCATCTCTGCTAGCTCGCCTCCTTTGGAAGAGGCCTGGCCACTCCAGAGGTGCTGCTGGCATTAGGGGCACTGAGATTCTAGTGCTGCCTGTCTCAAAGGTACTGTTAGGAGACAGGGATTCCCACTCCAAAAAACAACACAGAAAGGGTAAGTGTGCAGTTGTGGGGTATGACAAACATCAGAGGCATCTGTATTGGAGCATTCCCTGTTACCTGACACATCCAGGTGTTCCAGGTTTGGGCACAGTGACACGACATCAAAGACTGCCTCATTGGAGATGTTGTAACAGCCAGACACCTCCAGCCTCCTCAGTTCTGGACAGCACTGGGCAATGGTGTAGAGTCCTCTGTCTGTGAGCCGCCTGCAGCCACTAACAATTACTGTCTCCAACATGAGACAGACGTTGGGAGTATCCTGACAAAGCCTCCGGGTCAGCACTTTGAGGGCCCTGTCCACGTTGATTGTCTCGCCAGTCAGGCGAATAGTCCTCCACAGCCGCGGGTCCCAGGCCAGGTTGTACCAGCGGCGGCACACGCGGGCACAGCGGCACAGCTGGTTGGTGGGCAGGAAGGAGAAGATCTGGATCATGGAGTGGTCGGGCAGGCGGTCTATGTTGGCCTGCTCCTTCTGGTGCTTGGATGCCAGCCGGATGAGAGGATGGGTGAGGCGGGTTGGAGGTGGCGAGTGGACCATGGCAACAGTTTCCCCAGTGACTGAGGATGAAGACGTTGATGACCCTCTGCCATTTTGGAACCCAGGGGAATTTGGTGGAAATATTAATGCTGGACTGGGTGTGCTGAGCGTTCGCATGCTCAGGTCGGAATCTGGAAGAGAGAACACACGATTTCAATAAGCACTGGACAGACACAGAGGTTTCTGCATGGCACAGCATCCTGCTAGCCCATTGGTTTGGGGTTTGTTGGGGGTTAAGCAGTCACTTTTACCAGTGCAAGTGAGAAAATCTATTTCAAAAGCCATGTGAGCAAAGGAGACAATGCAGTTCTGAGCCCTGAAGAGGAGAGAGCAGGTGAAGGGTTTTTTTAAATCCAAGGATTTAAATTCTTTATACTCTTAATTAAACACTGCAAGAAATTAGTATTTTTGAGTCACAGGTGCTTTTTTTTTGCCAGAGAGCAACTGTCCGTAACCTTGGTACAGCTGTGGGCTCTTAGAGGCAGAGAATACTGTGGTCCTTCACCTCTCAGCTCCTTCAGTCATTCAGCAGGAGGCCAAAAAAGCTCACAAGGCAAATTCTGCTTCCTTCACCAGATCTGAGCACATGAGAAAAGCACAAATCCATACACTTATTTTCATTGTGTCATTGGGGAAATTAATTTTTCAGTCATGCAAACTGGAACTCAGAAGTTCAACCAAGAGCCCAGTGACTAGTTCTTCATACGCACACAGAAAACACTCCTTTTCAAGGGACTAAAGTGAACTTCAGTTGGATTGGAAAACGAAAAGCCCAGAAAAGTAAGTGACGAAGAAACAGCATGCCTGGAAACTTGTTGAATTGTTACACAATATTTACACACTTATTGCTAGGGATATTTGTCACACTGGAAGCAGTCAACTCAACTCCCCTCCCCAAAACAATTTGCTACTTCTTTACCTTCTTTAGTTCATTTTAGTGCCAAAAATCAGGCACAAAAATTGAGATATTTTGCTACTAGGAAAGGTTACCTTTGCTGTAAGATTATTTCAACTGTTTTCCCTTTGTGCTGACATTGCCTACAAGTAATTTCCACTCCCGCTCCCAGTTTCTCCAAGCAAACCAAGTCAAAGACTGGAACAAAATGAAGATACAACTTTGACATTCAAGCAAATGCCATGGGCAATTAATGGATATTTTAGTAGTATGCTACACAAGACACAACCAGTGTATGAGATGCATCCTGATGCTGAGCACACACCCTCCATCTCAGTACTGATCTCAACAGAAATCCTTTATAAAAGAAGGCACCACCCAGAAATGGATACAGTAACCACAATTTAGTGACCAGCAGAAGAATAACAAGTTTCACAGACGGATGGTGTTTTTAGCACACCAAGCTTTTCTCCCCATCGCATCTCCTGCCGTCACACCAATGTTCAGGCATTTCAGGGAAGTGTACAAAGGCAGCCCCTTAAGTAACACTGACTCTACAGCTCTGTGATTGTGACAGCACAAATTAGGGCTAAGCAAGATACAGCCAGAAATGCATTCAACAAACATCCCCAAACCTGGATTTGGGCAGAGTTTTTTAATTAAGTACATTTTTGATGAATTTGATCGTTACACATAAACATCCCTGTCAAGCTTTTACTCAGCCCAGCACAGGCCTGCTCTGATCTCACAACCTACAAAATAGCAGCCACAGGCCTGTATTTTCCCAGTGTGTCTGCAAGGGAGAGAGGCACAAATGTTTAGCTGAAGAACCCAAGAAACAAAGTCTGATGGCTTGCTCAAGATCACCCAGTTGAGCTGCAGAGAGATCAAAACCATCTTCTCACACCATGGAAGAAAAACCTATAGTACCCAGCTCCTTCCATCTTCCTTTTCTGCATCTTGTTTTACTTAGAAACTCACTATTTCAGCAAATGAAAGCAAAGAACATTTTCCCCAAGGCTTCTGAGTCCGTGCTATGGCTATGTGGTCCTAACACAGGGATTTGTGTATTTATGAGCAAGAACAGTATCTTCATGCTGAGTGGGTTTTGCAGACGCCCTGCTCCCTTTGACACCTCCTAATACCCCCCCTGGCAGCTACTGCAAATAATTGCATCGAGGAGTGTTATTTGGTAAGTGTCTGGTATATGCTGGTATTTCATAAATGAGATTTACAGCTGGAGAGAAAAAACCCACAACACCAGCAGCAGCCAGGCTCCTGCAGACAGGCACTGATTGCACAGGCCTCTTAGGCAACAGTCCCCGAGATTAATTTTCGCAAGGACTTACCATATGTTTGACCACCCTCACATTATCACCAAAACCAGGGACAGTGCCTGAAGTCAAACATGTGCAGAAGATGTGGCAAACCCAGTGCCTTTACTTTTTGCTCTTTTTTTTGAGATTTTAATACAAGAATGTTTCTAATATAAAAGAATATACACTTTTTTCCAAGTGCTGGATGCATCTTCTACTATTACATGTATTTGATATTGTCAGTTCCTTTCCTTTTTTTTTTTACTTCTTCATTTGCTTTGGGCTTTTGGTTGGTTGGTTGATTGTTGTTTGTTTGTTTTACACAAACCAGAACAAAAAGGAAAACAAAATGATATAAATAAAAAAACAGAACAAACACTTATTTCTATTCCACAAAAGAGAATTAAAATCAAAAGCAAAAAGTTGAAATCATTAACATCTGCTTTAAACAATTTTTAGTCCTGTGGGAATGAGTACCTTCTGTAAGACACAGCATATTTGGAGAACATACATTTTTAGTCAATTATTGTTGAAAACACCTTAAAATTTCTGTAGGGTTACAGTCTTCCTTAGTTTCCATTTCTACTTTAGCCTAAAAAAGCTTTTCATACTCCATGATTCTCCTCCCCTTCCCCTGGTGAGCAATACACCAAGCGAATACGGCTAATCTCCACTCCTTTTGGATCAGAAGTGGCATTCCTTCATCACTCCTGGGCACTGTGAATAATCAATACCTTAGACATTCCGTGTGTGTAATGAATTACTAATATGTGTTTTTTAACTTAGACCTCGAGTTAAAAAAGGCCTGACCTTCTGTTTTATGTGTATGCTCCGTGCTTTCTTTGTGCTCGCTTAATTCTCTCATTAGTATAGCAGTTCCAGATGTGCATCCTGTATTTCCTTTCCCTTCAGTCCTGAAGGTACATCATGTGAAACTTGCTCCCTCCATCCTTGGGGGATGGACTTCGAGACAGACACATACACATACACACACATGCACCATGCCTCCCCACCACAAAGTATTGAGGAAAAAGACTGTAGTGTTGTCATTGTGTTTAAAAAAGGGAGTAATGAGCACATTACTGGTCTGCTGAGCCTGTAATGCAATAGGCTCTCAGACAGGAATTTTGCTGGTAGCTCAGCTGAACTCCGTACAGAGGTATTCCTGCTTACTGTTTGCTGTACACCCCTAAGGGGAAATGAAAAAAAAAATAGCAGGTGAGTCCAGAAGCCAGGAAAAACTTGGAAAGCTTTTTGTTAGCATTTAAAACTTCAGCAAAACACTTGGTCTACTGTACATTTTCCAGACTTTTCTAATGTTGTTGGGAGGGGCTTCCTATAGCACTATCTCAACCTCTAGGAGTTTCCTTCGAATTTTGTTCTTTGCCATGTACTGAGCACTAGCCAACAGGCTGGGGCAGTCTGAGAAAGAGCAACTTAATGATGGTGAAACATTAGTAAACACAACCTTGCAAGTACAAATGAAGCTGCTGATTACAGTTCTCAAAACACATCTTTACACATACACATGCCCCATACAAGCATTTCTCTTGTAAACTCAATTGTTTACAAGCCTGAAATGCAACTTTAATTTTGCTGATTTTAGAAAGTAAAAGCAAATTAGAAAGCAGTCCTGCACTTCCCTCCCTACAACCTCTTTTGCCCCTTTGCCTCCAATCTTCTGTGCAAGATGCCTTTTATTAAAGCTTTGATCAAGCTCTGAAAGTTGTTTGTTGATGTAAGACAAAATTTCTTAATAATCTTTAAAGAAATCTCAAAAGATGCGTGCTAGAAACAGAACCATAAAAGCTGACACAGAGGGAGAAAATGCACTAGAGGGAGTTTTCTTATTCCATTAGAAATCTGGTTTATTTCAAAGGATTCTTTCTCCCCAGTTTGTTTCCCAATTAATACATACATCTGGGAACAAAAAGCCTTTAAATATATAAGATTTAAGCCAAGATCTAGTCTCCATTCTTTCTGGCATTGACAATAATATGCAGTCTCTGATTTCAGAACCAGAGGGAGAAAACAGTGTTGTATTTCCATTACTCCAGCAATGCACACTAACACGGGACACTCGATGTCCAGATTCCAGCATGGACTTTTTAAGATTGAACCACTTTCCATGCTTGTGGCATGACTCCATTCATCCACACCTTTCACTGTGGTAATGTGAATGAGGTTTTTTTTAAGTGAATAGTATACTGAGCTCTTCAAGCTAACAAAATTAAAATGAAAATTTTGCAAAAATCAATCAAACTGCAGATTCTTATCTGATGACTAAAAAGGATCCTCCATGTTGATCTGCTGTCACCACTGGCATTTTTAGCAAAACTAAGGCAAGAAATAAACCAAACTCTGTTCAAGCTCTGAAAAGTCAGTATAGCTGAGAAAAATAAAAAGGAATTGTCATGTTTGTAAACATTAGATGCAGAGTAATGTGTGCAAGAAGCATTTACAGAGTGCCAAAACATCACTGACTTAGCGTCTCTTCAATAAGTGTTGCATAGATACTACATATTTTACTAACTGCAGTGTGGGTATAGACTTCACATTTTTACCACAATACCATCAACCTCAGGCACGCCAAGTAAGTACTCCTTTTACAGAGACTGGGAAAAGTGGGAACTTAATGGTTGTAGCAGCTACAGTCAATGGTGCAAAGGCTTCTACAGAGGCTTCTACAGGGGGTACAATATGGGCTGATTCAAGAAGAGACTTGTAAATTTGACAGAGAGATTTCAAATACGGCTGTGTGCCCTTAGAGGAGAGTAGGAAAAGGAGTTAGCTAAGACAGCAGGCTACAACACAGCCCTTTTCTTTCCAAGGCCCTGGGTATGGACAAAGTTCCAGAAAAAGTGATACCTACAGAAAAATAAAGAACGTCTTCCACATCGCAAACATCCTCAGGCATTTCTCTCAGGATGAGTTACCCTACTGACCTTGGTTCCTCCCAGTCCCAGGAGGCTGGGAGGAACTGGAGAGTCTGAGATAGCAAAGAGGCAGCTGGAACAAAACTCACATGCAAACTTGTGTGGGGCTGCAGCGGTCAAGAATGCCAGAAGGAAAGAGTTGCCCAGTGGAGATACCTACATGATTTTGCAGCCTTTTACAATGAAGAACATACAGAATGAGAAATAAAGTTGGGTGAGCTCTCTCATCTCTCTCCAAGAACACTAAGTACACTTAAACTATCTCTGATGTGCATGTCTGCCCTGTTTTTAACTGCTAGGGGCAGCTATTAGTCAGCTCACTGAGGTGCCTGTTCCAGTGTTGTCACTGTATCAAGTTTCTAAGTTTTTCCTCTTATTTGGCTCGCATAAGGAGCTATTTCTTGCCCCCTCTTCTCATGCTTGTGAAAAATGAGGTCCTCACTCTCCCTGTAAGGATTTCTTACATGCATTTGCCTTTCTTTTTATTAGTCATGTTACTAATATTCCCAGTTTCTTCTATCATTTCCTTTACATTTTCTCCACTCTGTGTGTTTTTCTCTTAAAGCACAATGCTCCAAACACCACCCAACCTCACCAGCAGTGGTGAAAGTAGAGTCCTGCGCACCCATATTTCATGGAAACCACATTTTCAACCTTCCAGATTTCAACAGTCTCAGAAGGCTGATGTATTTTCACTATGTGACTCAATATATTGCCCAGATTCCCATGTGCCATACAGTGCCTGGACATTTATTTTCTTCCTCTGTGTTTATAGAATCCATTCATCTTCCCTACACCTGTATCCTTAGAGAATGCTATGTTCTCTCTCTCCTTAATCTACTTTTTCAAGAGTATTTTGAGTACTGAGCAAGCTTCTCAAATTGTGTTAGTTTTCAGTTTTCCAAATATACTGCAGCTCCAGTGTCGTAAATTTTAACCCATTTCTCACTATATTGGTAATTTTGTGTCTCAATTCAATTCAAACAGGTGGTTCCTAGAGAGAAATGGAAAGTCTGGCAACCTGTTAGCAAATATTGTAAGGCATCGCAGATGAGATCAGCTCAGTTGGTCAGAGCACGGTGCTGGTAACACCAAGGTTGTGGATTTAATCCCTGTGTGGGCCATTCACTTAAGAGTTGGACTTGATGATCCTTGTCAGTCCCTTCCAGATCATCATATTCCGTGATTCCTAAAGGGTTCCTCCTGAAACATCATCACAGTTGACAAATGCTCAGAGTGATAACTACACAAAATACTATTCCCCTCCAGTGGCCACCTTATCATGATTTCATTTACTCCGGCTTGTTTCCAATACACACATGCGAAAGTCCTAATAAACCTGCGATGGGTTACAGCTACTGCTTCCCTCTCACTAGACCTCTTATTTTTGCCAAACAGAAAATTAAATTGAAAACTGAGGTCAAAGGAACAAAAACACTTTGGCAAAGGTGAAAACTAATTTCTTAATCCTGTGTGATGCTGTTGGTCATGCAATTCTCATTTTGAGAGCAAAGTCCTGCGGCAAAGCTCGATTTGTCAGTGTAAGAATGAGCAACCTTGGAGCTCACAGAGTAATCGTATCCACATGGTCTTGGAAGGAACAGTTCCACAGAACTTGAAATAACCTTTCATGGTTTTTTGAAAACCTCCCTTAGAATGTAATAAGAAACTGTACCTATTGTATAAGACTAGAGGCATTGTGGAACAGGGATATGTTTACTTCAATCTGAAGCCATTTCATAGTAGTTTCTGTGTGACACTTTACACCTTGGATTATACTGGTGTAACTTCCCTGTGATGTTGAGCTCCAGTTTTCTTTAGCCTATAAACTCCTCTACATACATTTGGAGACCTGATCTTGCATTCCTGGCATACTCACAATAGATGCTTAAAGTCAAACAGCATTGCAAGTAAAGTAATCATTATAGTTTTATTAAGCAAGTAATTCTTCCTTACAATGTATTTGTCAAAAGCTGGAACTAATTTCCCCCCTACTGACTTTGTCCCCTGCCACTTGGCAGGAATTCATTTTATCCCCATAGTTTTGAACAGAGCTAAAAATACAAAGACTGAGGGGGAGGAAAAGTAAAAAAGTGATTCACAATTAGTTTAGGAAGTTAAAGCATCTTAATTTTGCCTTCAGGACCACTGATGATACTAGCCCATCAGCTCTGAGTAAAGGGTTTCACAGTGCATCATTGTTAGCAATTACATAGAGATTGATTAGAAGGTGCATTTTTTCCATGTTCAGTAAATATGTATCCCAGAATGAATTCCACACATGCTTAAGTATTAGCTCTCCTTAAATCCTTCAGGTCAGATGCTCTCACAACTCTTTATGGTATGCCAGGGAGCCCCTCCAGCTGAGCTAGTTTATATTTACATTAGCAAGGAGTGCAGCCCAGAAAGAGGAGTTTTGTGGAGCAAAACTAATATTGCTGAAAACCCGACATCCACAGGCCTGGGAAAGGGGTGTTACTGTTTTGCCAATATTTAATTTAATCCCCAACCCTGAATGCTCAGTAGGGGTTGCTTTTGGTGCTTTAGGTGTACTGCCAGAATGTATTTTTTGGCTTTAGTTTTGCCTGAGTGTAACTGGGTTCATATACCTCGTGGTGGTTATTAAAACAGAGTAAGAAGGAAAAGCATTTCACAAGTGAGCTTTGGGCTTGAGCAAAAGTGCTAATGTAGATAAATCCAGCAGACAGAAGAAGTCCCTGTCTACCTCCTCCAAATCATGAGTTATCATCTCCCAACCTATTCCATACCACTCTGAGGAGAGGCATCCTGTGCCCTGCTGGATTTTCAGGGCTGGATTATCAATGGACTGGACACACTGCATTTCATCGTCCCCCATTTTCAGGATTATCACACCTATGGGGATCCATGTTGTTTGATGCATTGCTCGGAAATGTGCAAACCACATGTAGTTAAAATGAAAATAAGCATTTACAAGATGCTTGTAAATAAGCATCTTCAACATACTTCTATATAAAGGTTTAAATAAGACAACAAAAAGATAGCAAGTTTGCTTAATATCAAATCATACTAAAAAGCTGGCCATCATCTCTCTCTCTTGTCCTCCTAAATTTGACAGTCTTAATTAACCCATGAACCCATCCTGGTGAATACAAAAACCCTTCCCAATTTATCCAGAGAATGACTTGTTTCAGTGAAACAGGCTTACAACTATATCCTGCCTTTTCTTTGAGTTACTCTAACATGCTCCGAGGTAAAAATTTTGTTGAGGTAAAACATTTTTCCACCTGACTGGACAACATTTACATTACTGTGTTCTACTTTTAAAATCTATTGCTCTTTATCTTTCATTTAATACCAAGTTTACACAAATGTAGAGAAGATGAGTGCACACTGCTTGATAGTGGCTCTCAAGCTACACATACATGGCCGGTCACTTAAAATAACAGAGATGGGAGAAACAGATCCTACTCTGTTTTTGAGTGATAACCATTAAGTTTTTGTTGATGTAAATGTATCTTTGCAGTTTATATAAAAAACTGGAACAATTGCTTAATGTCTCCCAACTTCAAAATGCAGAAATCCAGTCAGCTGCTCCAGACAATTGTAGCTGTTCCACTATTTCACCTTTTAAAAATAGGAGAATTTGGAATAAAAGATGTACCAGTTTAGATTACTACAGAACTTCAAGACAAGTTGCTGGAATAAATTTATGGGAGAGAATCCTCAGTTCATGTGGATCAAAACCACAGGGACCTGCAGAACCTGAAGCATAGTTCTGGTAGATGTGTGTAACTCTAAAGGGAAAATAATGTACAAAACAGAGGAATGTCTGCCTCTGGGAAAAGCTGACAATATAGTCACTTTGTTGTGTAATCAAGAGGACTTCCATCCAGTTGGTAGCAAATGCTGCATTAGGCAAATAATTGCCCCAAGAACGGCTGTTTCCAGCATATTCACCATAAACAAATTATTTGTGTAAAAGAACATTGTTTTTCATAATCAACTGTTGGCATTTTAAAAGCATGCAACTCTCAGAAATTACTGAATTTCAAATTAACAGAGAATCCAGGATTTGACCTTCAAAATTGGAGAAACAAATGGTAAGCAGTATGCTAAACAGAAGAATATATGGTAATGGGAGATGTAAAGCCATAAAATTGTGCTTCTCTCTTATCACTCAAGTTTAGATCACAGAATCATAGAATGGTGATGGGTTGAAAGGGACTTAAAGATCATCTAGATCCAATCCTCCTGCTGTGGGAGGGATGACTTCTACTAGACCAGATTGCTCAGAGCTCTACCCAGCCTGGCCTGGAACACTTACAGGGATGGGACATCTACAACTTCTCTGGGCAACCTGTTCCATTGCTTCACCACCCTCACAGTAAAGAATTTCTTCCCTATATCTAATCTAAACATACTCTTTTTTCACTTTGAAGCCACTTCCCCTTGTCTTGTTTCTACACTCTCTTGTAAATAGTCTCTCTCCAGATGCTTATGATGCATTAAATCAATGTAATTTAGAATAGTACAAATATCCCTCCTAAAATAAATTCAGGTTTCGAAAACATAGTCTTTGCTGATAATTTGGAAAAGATAAACCTGCAAATTATAGGACAGAGCTGTACACAGCACAAGAAGAGTTTAAATTAAAAATTTAAAATTTTTAAAAATAAGATTAAAAATAAGAAAACAAACCCAAAACCCAGCTGGTAAAGCCAATCCCAACTCAGCTTGGTTCAGCCCAGTTTGCTATGGATTGTCCATGAGATACCTACAAGTGCCCACTTGGTGTTCCAGCTGATGAGTCATGTGTCAGAACAGTAGACACATCCCTCTATCAGCTGAACTACCAGTACAAGAGTGATAACGAAACAGCAACAAAAAATGCAGCCAACAGACAAGAGAACATAACCTTCATCTAAAAAATCTGCTTAGCAAGTTACCATGTCACTGCTCACTCCAGGGTGAGGTTGGTGAGCTCTTTTCAATCTCGTAGGAGAATTACACTGAGGCAGTAACAGTTTTCCTGACTTTACAAATGAGATGTGTTTACTCCCAGACTGATGCTTTTGCAGCCTAGGAGCCCTGCTGGCATCCATCTGTAGGATACCCATGGATTACAGAACATCAGTAGAACTGTGCGAAGTGTAACTAAAGGTTGTCATGCAACACCCGATCCTGATCAGCTCAGATCCATTTACCTTAGTTTTCAAAGTTTATTTTCTTTTCCAGGAATGAGATTCCTCCAAAAGCACCTGCTAGTATCCTGGCAAGCACTCTCATGTTTTGAGGGCAAATACCTTGTTTCTAGGGTTGCATCCCTCCTCCCTTCTGACACATGGCCAAACTGAGAAAAACAAAGCTGGTCTCCAGGGCTATTTGAAGGAAGGGTAGAAAACTTCACTTAATCCTCAGTTTTGCATTTCTTACAAACCCACAGTGTTGCCACTACACGTACACACAAAGGAATGCATTCAGCAAAGAGCTGGCCAAAGCCAATTGCCCAACGAATTACCTTTGGGACCTGGGTGAGAGGAACACTCTGGAGAAGCTGAAAGAAAAGAAGCATAGGCCTCTGAAGCAGAAATCCATGACAGCAGCTCAATCTAACTCATCCAGCATCCCTCCAACAAAGATACACAAACCGAGGCTTTTTCATAATAAACACGTCACGTTATGAGAGCCCTGGAGTGACAGCGAGCAGTCCCCTCTTGTTACAAACACACACAATACACACAGAGCAACGCACTGAGCAAGCACGTAGTGCTTATTCAGAACCACAAGGATTAAAATTTTGTTTATGGGAAATTGGGGAGTTAAGCTGGGAAAGAGACATGGCCACTGGCAGCTTTCTTCTACTAGAAAAATGTAACTGGCTCAAGCCCAACTGCACTAAGTTACATGGATTCCTGACCACCAGTGTGAAGCAGTCCCAGACTGTGTCAAAACAGATGGTACTTATGACTGCAAAAGCATTCAGAGGGCAGAAGGCACCCTCTGAAACCCAACCCTGCCGTCTGAGGTCCCAATTGCTGTGTCTGTGACTTGTGCTGTATAAATTGCAGATCGCTATTTATGCGCAGCAGCATATGGTAATCTGACGTTTGAGGAGTATCAGATGTACATACATGCAAGTAAATCAAGAATTCAGCACTCAGTATTTATGGCAACTTCAATAACTTCCCAGTCTACTGCACTCCACAATAAATAACTGCTTTATTGTGCATAAAATATGAACTGACTGTAATTATTCCTTTCCAATTCATTGTGATTTCAATTTACCGAATGAGATAAACAAAATTATTCACTGACTCTTTTAATGTCATTCTGATTTTATTAACTCAAAATCAATGTGCAAAAAAAGAAAATGTGATGTTTATGTCTACACAATTGTTATTATTCAAAGCAAGAACTCTGGCCCTATCTAAGTCTTCTAGTCTCTTGCATGTTAACCTAAGCTAATTATTTAAAACATCATCACTAGCTCTATACGGAATTTTACATTTATCCTCAGATTTATTATCTCAGATTTATTACCAGCTTATGGCAGTATCTCAGGGAGTAGACTTAAAAGACAGGACAGCAGAAAAAGCAGCATTTGGAATCAAGAAATATTAGACATCTTGACAAAGAAGAAGATGAAGAGAAAGGTTCTTATTTTCACAAAGCCCAGGAAAAATGGGAACCTGTCAGGGTGGTCTCATGAATATGTATATACACCTGATAGGAAGTTGTACAGGAGTCCCTTCTAAATATAATTAGTCTGTGTTTACCAATTGAGTAATTCAACAATACTCCTCTTTTTCAGGCCTTGCACAGAAGAGCAAACTCTGCCTAATTAAAGCAAATCAAACCCTTGTGAAAACGTCATAATAAACGTGCTAATTCCCAAACTCCGAGTGGAAAGGTTAAGTGATCTTGACCTGTGCCGCTGAAGAGCAAAAGGATATGCTAATATGTACCATTATCTCCAGTGTATGTAGATAGAGGACAGAGGCGACAGAAAGGTTACTGTACTTGCAGAGCTACATAAGAGGAGCAGTAACCAAGTCTGACTAAGAGAAAACTTTGTAGTTGAGGGTTAAAAATCATGACACAGTACACAAATAAGTCAAGGCACAGGCCAAGTCGGTTAGGATTGACATCTAGAGCTTTCTAGGAAGCAGCAAGATTAAAAAAAAAACCAAACCAAAACACATCAATAGAGGAATTAATCTATCAAGAAAATTCTGCTTTAAGCTGTTGTTTATACAGGATGACCCAAGAACTTTCCCACCCTTTATCATCAGCCAGCTCTGGCTTTTTAGCCATCCTGGTCTTCCTGAAACAGAGAAGTAAAACTGTTACCGAGAGAATTTGCCAGGGGGGTGAAAAATGAAGGAGTAACTGATGCTTATTTTCATCATTGGCACAGATACACATTTTGGGCTGAGAAGCAATGCCCTTGCTACAGCTTGTTCAAAGTTATTTCAGTATTCACTTTTACAGATTTTGTACTCTATGCATAAAATACAGACCATTCTCCATTTTGGGAGGAAAGAGGATGAAGTTCACTGCAATGCACATGATCCACAGGAGCATATTAAACTCTGCTCATGTGGACTTTGATACGTCTCCTGAACTTCAGTGAAAATTCCTCAAGATGGTCTTTTTTTTTTCTCACCAAAGTTATACCAAAGATCCTTGTAACTTATAACTTGAGTCTGAGACTCAGCATTCACTGGCCTCAGTTCTGAGACTCCTGAGCAGCACACTCCACTGCCAGTTTTCCTCCTTGGTGTAGAAAAATTAGCATGTGCTCTCCTTTACGTAGAGTTGAGGCTACAGATTTCTTGGTGGGATGCACTGTGCTAAGCTTGGAGACAAGGACTATCAGAACTACTGAATTGGTACTGAAGTCCCAGTGAATTCACCCTCAGACCACCTCCAGCTGAACTGACACTTATCCCTATAAGACCTGCTTCAGAAGTGAGGCTGACGGACACAAAGCACAGGGGAAAGTTATACACTTTCAGAGAGAGAAAAACAGTGTCCAACTGCTGTACTACTGTTATATTTAAGGAGTGAAGTGATGACAAGGTTGTATTTGCAGGATGTGTGATGTAAATTAAGGTACACATCATAAGGCCTGGATTCTAGAAAAGACATTTAACACTGTGCTGTAGTGTCACTAGGTACTGAGGCTTCAAGTGGAGAAATTATAGTAATGACTTACTTCATCGTCTCCTTCCTAATTGCACAAGACTTCAAGCAGAACGGTAATAAAAAAAATATATATATAAAAATGTATTCCTAGCATTCTTCAGTATAATTTGGAAACACAGAATACAGCCAATAAAGAGAGATCACAAAGTCGCATTTAAAAACTTTTAATGAGAAGGTAAAAAATTTTTATTAGGAAACATTTAGAAGCATGTAGTGACTTCACATTTTCCAGCTCACTGAATTTACAAGCAAAGAGGCTGATGCTGCAGTTCCAAGTAGTTCCTAGGATGTGCAGAGTACCAGAGGCTACTGTAAGTTCAGAGCAGCCAGCATCTCACAGGATCACAGCTCCTCTCACTACACACTAAATCTGAAACACTGCCAGGTTAGTTCACTCTCTCTCTTCTATTTGTGGCAAAGAGACTTTTATAACATCAGTAATTGGCTGGAAAGTGTTGCCCTCATTTCATCATACTAAGTTACACTCCACTCATGCTGTATTCATGACTATTTATAGCATGAACCATGTGTAGGAACATGACACTGCAGAAGCGTCACCATGAGAAACGCAAAAGTAAGAAGTGAGATAAAATTACAAACACTGGGCCACTAATCTGCTATAATCCAGTTATACATTTACTTGCTCTGTCATTTTGATTCCATTTACAGAGCACATGAGCTGCATGCAAGGCAGTGATGCTACTGGTATTACACACAATTCAGGAAAATACTTGTGTAGCCCTGAGGGTAACTCAAAAACTAGTACAAAATGTTGACATTTTCACTATTTAATATCTTATCCAGTCTGGGAGACAGAAAAATCTGTTGCCAATTCCTGATCACCCTTAAATTTGTGGGAATAGGTGTCTATCACAAGACATCCCTCTTGTTCAGTTTGGACTGACTGTTTTGACATGATACATGGAAGGAAACAGAGGTGGCAAAAGCACTGAAGTAGAACATTTTCAGTGACAGGAGTGCATGTGGCTGCTTATGTCTACAGAGATATCTCTGTACTAGAGTACTGAGGTCCTTCCATTTCAATCTCAGGAATTAAAATTCTCCCTAGGACCACCTCCATAACACATGAAATGGGTCTTTTGTTCACTACCTGCTGAAATGGGATGTCTGTACATCAACCTGGAGATGGAAAACAATCTCTTCACCAAGCTGCTTCTCATGTGACTTTTGCAGTACCTGAATTCTACCACTGCAGCATCAGGCTGTGATTTAACTCATCAAATCCTGGCACAAAAGTAGCTCATCCCTTACAGAAAGGTGTCTATTCATGAGGGCTGAAGAGCAGAGTGCAAGGACTGACTCTACAGTTCACATGGAGCATCATCTCTTATTGAACAAACCCTGATCTTCACCATCCCACCTTCTTAAGGAAAGACCTTACAAAGTGTTGAGTTTACTGAAATGATGTAACAAACAGATATGCTGCTGAAACGATATTTGACTCACAAGGCTTTTATGTTGAATGGCCTCAGCTGATTAGAAGTCTCTATTCCATAAGCTCTGGAAGGCAGCAATATATTCTCAAGTGATCTGCTATGTTATAAACCAGCCAGAAGCCATTTGAACACCACGATTAGAAAAGGCTTCAGAGAGGCACACAATGTCTCCAGCCATGAGGGCTGACCATTAGGCAAGGACATCAGCTCTTCATTGCTCCAAAACACAGGTGGGCTGCCTGCCCTGGGACTGAGCCATGGTTCCTGCACACTCTAGTGAAGCAGTCACTTCCTTACTTTCTGTATCTACAGCACTCACCAGTGATGCTACTGAGTCTTCTTTACAGACTATAATAAGTTTCATGCAAGTGAAGCCGTATCTGGGGAACAGTTCAGGCAGAATAAGTTATTTTAGCTGAGATTACAGCTGGCAGAGCCTTCCCCTTAGGCAAATTGCCTTGTAACACAACAAAGCCTCATCTGTCTGTAGTACATTGCAGCAAGCTTGCCAGCCTTTCTCTGAACAGATATTTGCTCCTTGACGGGAATTCAGATTTTTGTTTATAGAAAAACTCCAGACTCTCAAGAGCAAAAAGCAATGTCATCACACTTGAACTGCATTTAGCAGCCTTGCTGTACACAAAGGTATGGGTGGGGGCTGTGCTTCTATGCCCTGCCTATGCAGCAGAAGATTACTGATGATAACAAGGTGAGATCTAGGAACAGATGATGATTTCATGGCCCAACCTTGGCAAATGGTCTGGGACACCACCATTTAAGACAGGAATGTGAGTGAACCATTGGTGGTGTGCAGGTGTTAAAAGGACATAAAATCAGTGTGTGCTTCCCAATACTGATCATGTTAAAATGCATGAAAACTGTCATCTCTAACCAGTCACCTTAAGAATGAAAAAAATCATCAGCCAGACAGAGCAGCCTCCTAGTAAGAGGCCAGGAGCTGCCTGCTTTCAGGAAAGCTGCTGCAGGTAAAGAGCCACAGATCATGGGGTACACCCGAGCTTGTGGGTGCTGCTTCACCAGCTGCAGGGAGCAGCACTGGGTCCCAGGAGGTGATAGCACCCACATCTGCAGGATATGGGTGTCCTTCAGATGGGGAAGCGGGGGGAGACTGTAACCCCCACATGCTGGTAGAATATGTGTGTGAACTTGTGGAAGAGAGTCTGTAACTTCTGGAGATTAGTTAAAGCTGTTAACATTAATTCAGTGTTCAGTGCTGTAATTTATCTGTGGCATTACTGGTACTGATCCCAAATGAGCAGTTCATTGACTACTGATTAAATTCATGCCATTATTAAACTGCTTTGATCCTCATTTTAGTTTAAGCTATGTGAACTGAAATAGCACTCCACTGCAGCACATGTGATTCATCACTCGCTGCTGTTTGTTTCTGTTATACTTTTAAGGATGAGAAAACTGATTTATATCAGGTGTTGACAAGAATTTCAAAATAAAGCTAGGGATTAAAGAGTGTTGTTTAACCAGCTGCAACAAGCCATTGCTTAGAAAAGGTGTGGACAAACTCCAAAAGCAACCTAGATGTCACTGTGGATTTGTGGAGCGCTGCTAGCGCTGCGTAGTGGAGCAACAGGGAGATGCTGAACACCTGCACTGAGGGATCATGTTCTGCCTTGGCAAGGACTGCAGCTGATTCAGACTCTGGTTTCTCCTGCAGGGAATCACAACCCTGGTATAATCTAATTATCTCTCCATACATATATGTGCATTATTTCCATATATAGCTACATTTGGCTGTACCTATAGGCAGTTTGCTATAATTACAGATGGCCAGAAATGAAACAGCGGCTTTGAATTTTCTTATTAAGTATGGAAAGTAATGGAAACCACAGAAGTGCTAGGACTGAATAAAAGGCTTACCTTTTATTTATAAAAGTGTGTACCAGGGAAAACTTAATAATATACACCTAATGTAATTAGGAAACCAAATTAAAGACAATTAAATAATTTAAAACTTTTTTTCTAGGAAAAAGTATCAAATTCCTTATGAGTATATTCTAATCACACAATTAAACCAGAATGATTTTACCCTATTAACTTTCTCTCTTTTCTTCTTTTTTTGTGTTAAAATATGTAAGATCAGAAATTGGCATACTACAATAGCTGAGTATATAAGTATGAAAAAAAGCCAAGCACCCAGTGGCACAGTGGTAAGGACTATTTTTTAAGCTGGGTTAAATTTAGCTTATTATGCTAAAATTAATGAAAAATTAATTAGGCAAGCCACAGAATATAGCTTTACAATAAGGGGGACTTGCACAGGTTTCATCTGCTTTGTTTAAAATGCAGATGCTTCATGATAGCACTGCTCAGAAAAAAGATGGACACGAGCTGTAAGCTTTAAGACAAGCTACCATGATATTTTAACTGTTAAGTTTACACTGAAAGGAAAACAGCTTTTAGTGTGTGTCCAGCAAATCCTTGTAACTCAGCCAGGCAATGGCCCTTCTCACTTTCCACTTACTTGGATCTGTATTAACTTATGAGAGGCACGACTGCAGTACTATAGTTTTTTTCAGGCTCATACCAATGTTTTGATCAAATTCTCCCTTATTAAACACTTATTCTCCCCTTTCAGCAGAGTGGCAAAAGAACAGACCCGATAAACCATGAGAATGACTTTGGGTTGTACCAGGTCTTCACGTGAGCTCCCATGCAGCCCATGAGATGATGCATCTTGGGGATGCACTAATGCTGGACCAGAACTCCTGACCATGGGAAACATGGAACGTGGCCCAGAGCTGGGGACAGCTGCAGCTGTGGGAGGCATGCTGGGGAAATGGGAGCCTTTCCCAAATCATGGGAAGCACCGTGGTTTCAGAGGATATGTGCACTGAGCTGTTGTCAGTTAAGATGGTGTAAAAAGTGCTGCCATTTCACTCTTTTCCCTTTTTTGCACCCTCTGTTAAAATCTGTAACTCCACTGCACAATATGATGTCAAAAATGTCATACAGATAATGATGAGTGGAGCCAGAGGATGAAGCCAGACGTTTATTCTTCTGTTTTAACCAATATAAACTGGATTAGGAAATTCAGTTTATATTTAACTGTGTATTTTAAAATAAGCCATAATAACTTTTGCACTAACATACAAGGAATTCAGAAGCTGTTGGATGTCTTGGCAACCTTGATGTAAATTCGTATTCTGCTTCTTTTAAAAGACTGTGTCCAAAAGAAACACTGCATCAAAAGTATTGTTGAGACTTTCCTCAGCACATGTTTTGACATCTAGGCAAATCTTCTGAGTCAGGGCAGTTGAGAAGCTCAAGCAACAGACCTGACGCTGCTGCATCTGACAGATTCACTACTGGGAGAAAGTAAATTGCCTGTCTTCTTTTGACAGCTGAACAGGGGACCTCAGCCACTTGGCTTCGTGCTCCCCATCAGTACCCTCCAAGCTGTCCAGCTTCAGCATGTGGCCAGCCAGGGCATGTAGCAGGGCTGAGCAGCATCCTCTGCAGCTGACACTGAAGTGCTGCTGGTGACATGGACAGAGCACTGAAGGAATTTCAGGGCACTTTGGAACGCCCATGCTCTCAAAGCAGCTGACAGGCACCTAAACGACATCAGTCACCTGTGAGCATGCCACAGTATTGCCTGTCCCCTGTTCTCCGCCCCAAAGCACTGGCAGCTTACTTCTATCACATCTAATTAGGCACCAGCAGTCATTTAGCAGCCTGAGGGGCAGACCTCAGACAGCAAACCCAACCTGGTTACAGAACAGGTCTGCTTCCTTGCAATGGCACATCCTGGTACCAGAGCATTAAAGGCAAGTGGGGTTCACAGAGAGGCATAAAGATTTCTTTCTTCACAGGAATATTACACGTCGGCATGACCACGTGGTGCAGCCAACCTGTGTTAGGCATCCCATGAAGATCATGCAGAATATGACATTCTGCAACACAGGTGGCTCAGGAAAGAAGCTAATGCATGGTACAACAAAAACTTCATTAACACCTCAAGTGAGAGGTGGTAGCAGTCTTGAAATACAACCCTCTGGACACACCACCATGCACAGTGTGGAATCACCAGATTCTGGCATGCAGCCCTGAAAAACCTGGCAACCCTAAGGTTCATTATTTGAAACAGTTTACATCTTCAGTTCAAGTTTCGTTTACCTGTATCACAGAATATATCCAAGCTGAGACATGCTATGAGGATTCTCCTAGTAAGTCAATAATCACAACAAAAGTCTGTTTGACAGGAATACTGCTTCACATTCACTCTTATGAAATCTTATGAAAAAAAAGTAAAAAAAAAAAAAAAAGACTAAAATCAAAGCAGGTAAATTAACCAGCCTTCCCTAAGACATGGAGTTACCTACTGTTAGAGGCTGTGGTGAGGTTAAAGCCTTTGTCACTGGTTTCTACCATCTGGCCAATACATGACACATTTTAATTTTCTATATACTGTTGATGCCTTTTCCTGGTCTTAAAATCAAGAGTCAAACATGGTTAGAAGGGAAAAAGGGATTTTACCTTGGTATTTATTTTAAGGATCCTTAGGTGCACTACATCCAGGTGGAATGCACCTCCATGCACACCTCCATGCACACCCCCAAAAGATATATATATAACATTATAGGTATTACTAATTAGCATACCTATCAAAGATTCCCCAATGAGAGGCTTGAATGAGCCCCCTCTGCAAGGAACCTTCCCCTGGATGGTTCTATCTTAGTTTACAGAATGTGTTCTGGAGAGGACCTTGGGGTCTGGGGCACACTGATCCCTAACTACTACGCATCTAGGATGTTTAGTCTCCTAGCTTGACAAATAAGTCCAAGAATGTAGGCAAAAAGCACTAAGAATACAGAAGTTGTAAAAAGGTATAACAGGGGTATAAAAGAAAAGGCAAAAGTCTTGATGGCATCATGTACTATAAACACATTCGAGATTTAGGCTTTTTACATGAACCTTCTACCTGCCAACCCCAAAACAGCATGTTGCACACCACAACAGAGAGTTGCCATCCGTGGGATGGTTTGCTTTTGCCTCTAACTGCTCTCAGCCACGGTGCCCTCCCACTCCCAGGACGCTCTGCAGAGGAACTCCCAGAGCTTGCTCCTCTGTGCAGATACCAGAACACAGCACAGCCCTGCTAGCAAGGAAACTTGGCAGAGGCTCACAAAATACACAGCTTAGCAATCAAGGGCCTTGTTGAGTTGGACCTTTTATTGAACACAGCTCTGGCCCTTGTCTCCTCTCTCTGTTTATAAGGCTTACCAAGTATATAAACTATTGCTCTTAAATTATGAGGACCCACATTTATGAGAGCAATTATCCTTTGTTTAGAAAGGCTATTTGTCTTCCTCCTGTCTTGTACATGCCTCCCTGCCTCCTTTGCCCAAAACAAAGCAAAATGTTTGTATTTTTATTTAAGGGTGGGCTCCATCTGAAGTTCACTTAATGAGAGGAAATTTCTGCTATAACCATTGGACTGGGGGAGGAGCTGGAGGAGGAGATCTAGTCTTGCTTCAATTCAAATGAAAGTTAGGCAAGGGAATTGTCTGGAGAAATAGATTAAGTTTTTGCTTTTATACATCTACAAAATTAATTATAAGGTTGGGGCAGCTTGGCTTTAAAAATCACAGTACACATCAGATAGTAAGTACCTTGCTGTCAACTGTGTACTAGAGCAGGGTAGGGTTTGAACATGGGACTGGCCCTTCTGCAGTCTGTTCAGATGAGTTGGAAAGTAAAAATTCACTGCTGGGGCTTTAAGAAGACCATGCTATCTCTGGAGAATGGATTAAACTATAACTTCCAAAAGACTAAAGTATGTCTTTGTAAGACTGCTCTGTGCAGAATTAATACTGCCAACATAGCACACATTTGAGCTCTGCAAGTGAGCACACTTGGCTGTCTGACAGTGCTTCCCAGAGAGCTGTCAAGTACCAAGCATAGACAGACTTCCTTTAAGTTTCAGAAAAATGATCCCACATATCAGCTCTGTCATTCCTGTAACTCCAACAAGAATCTAAGACCTGAACAGTCCCATGGCCTGCAGCCAGGCAGCTATTACCCTGAGGACCTCTGTTCTTCCTTCCTCTCCAGAATTTGCAACACGTGCCCTCTGCTACAAAAGGCAACACCCAGACTGAGCCTTTGAAATCGTGGAAAAGAAAGCTTGGTTGCCTGGAAAACCACAGCAGCAGTAGGGAAAGGAAACAGGCACGTGGTGTAGCTCCTCCTTTCCTCAGGCACACACCTCCTCACTGTGAGTAACACTGGAACTGTTCTCTTGTAAGAAATGCCCCAGGTAGAGGAAATCCTTCAGTATCCTTTCAAGTGTGAAACCACAGAGGTACCTTCTGAGAGATGAGGATGGGACAGATCTAGAGTAGCTGAGCTTCCTCTTGGAAAAGAATTTAAAAAAAAATTTTAAAAGGAAGATATTTTTGAAACAACTGCTACAGAACTGTCAACAGAAGAGAAGAGAGGGCTGGCAGGTACAGGGAAGGATGCAGATGGGCAAAGTCACTGCACAATCACTGTGCAGAACAGAAATGCAGCAAAGAAAAATGTTACAGTGCAGATACTGCAACACGTGTATCAATCAACAAGGCCTGTGGAAAAGAAATCTATATGGACGGATTCTTGCTAGCTGTTTCAGAGATGTTTATTTCTCCAGCCGCATGGCCGGGGCTCTGCCGAGGAACTGTGGCAATCACGGGACCCGAGGGTCCTTGCCCGCGCAGGGGAACCCAAAACAACCAACGGGGAATGAGGCTGACCAGGGGCAGGGAAACCCCATGTCTGTCCCCCAGGGCCCCTCTCCCAGGACTACATGGCAGGGGGGAAGGGACCCCGACAGAAAAACCTTCCAGGAAAGTGGCTGTTGTTCTGTTCAACAAAGCTGATCAGAAGATACTTCAGAAGTGAAATAAATTTTCTAAATTACGGATTCTTAACACTGACAGGAAAAACACTTTGACTAAGCAGTTTCAGTGGTTGTTTTGTTCTCCAGGTACCAGGCACCCATCCCCTAGGTGACTTTTATTAACTGAAATTCAATGTTTCAGTGCAGAAAGCAGAAGCACCAGACACTTGCAGACTGAAAGTACATTATTCTGTTTATAAGCCAAAGTCACTAACACTCCCTAACACAGCTTCCATATCCAGATATGATTAGAATGGATCTTTTAATGGGACTTACTGACACAAAGTTATAATAGGAGGTTATCTTTCATGAGGCAGGATGCATTACACACTCAACAATGCAGTACTGAAATAAAATCACAAGTTTCCCTCCTTGTAGAACCTGCTTTCAAGGGTAAATGAACACAGTTATCTTTAGGTATAAATATGAAGTACTCTAGAATCACAGACCTGTTTAGGTTGGAAAAGATCTCTAGGGTCATCAAGTTCAAGCACAAACCTAACACTGTCAAGTCCACTACTAAACCATGCTTCCAAGTACTACATCTACCTGTCTTTTAAATACCTCCAGGGATGGGGACTCCACCACTGCCCTGAGCAGCCTGTTCCAGTGCCTGACAACCCCTTTGATGAAGAAATGTTTTCTAAACCTCCCCTGGTGCAACTTCAGACCATTTCCTCTTGTCAATTCACTGGTTCCCTGAGAGAAGAGACCGATCCCTACCTGGCTACAACCTCCTTTCAGGCAGTTGTAGGGAGCGATAAGGTCACCCTGAGACTCCCTTTCTCCAGGCTAAACACCCCCAGCTCCCTCAGCCACTCCTAAAACTCATTCTCTTAATTAATCACGAAAAGCATAAAGATGAGCTCATGCAAGAGCTAGATGCCATTCTACTTTCCAGAAGCAGACTTTTTTCCTCTCCAATTCTTTTTTGTGTTGTTGTTGGTTTTCTCTTGGGGGTTCTTGTTTGTTTTTGGTTTTGTTGGGATTTTTTGTTTTGGTTTTTTTTGTTTTGTTGTTTTAAACCATCAACAACCATTTTTATGGATTAAGTTTATGCCGTGTCCTAAATGTGAATTTTATAGAAAGCTTTTGCTGTAAAAGAGTCATCTGGTTTGATAAATAGTCATCTTGAACAGGAAATACTTGCATAATGTGAATACATCTTGGACACAGATCTGGCTCACAGTAGGTCTTTTGTGCTGCAGAGACTAACCTGGAACTGTTCCCACTGATACTGCTCTAAACAATCCTGCTGGACTGCAAAGTGTGGATACCAGCATCTCCTTCTGCAGGTTCCAAGCTCTCCAGCTGGAGAGGGGAATTTACCCAAGTTCCACCAGACAGATTAAGAAGAGAAACCACCTGATTACTGAGTTGTATAAATTGGCCTTCCAGTCAGAAAGCCTCTGATCCCTATTACATGGCTCAGCATTGCACACTTAGCTTGGAATCGAGGGCCAAAATGTGGAAAAACCCAAGGTTACTTGTAGGCTGGCAAACAAAACCACTGCAGGCAGCAGTCTCAACTTAAAAAAAGTACCAAAGGACAGAGGAAGATCTTCTGGCTGTAGTCTGCTCGTGTTTCCAGAAGATACTCAATTAATGACTGCATTGAAGGTCTTGAAAGGAACTATGTGGCCAAAACAACTGGGAAGATCTCCCAGGTGAACTCCTAATTTATGAGAAAAGGAAACAAAGTGTGAGTTATCAGTCAGTTCTTGTCATTCAGGGAAGGATCCAGACAGTTTGATAGGCTCCCATGTAATCTAGACAATGTGTTTAATAGGAAAACTATAAGTACGATGGTTGATAGATTAAACTATTCAGGGAGGTGAAGATGAGGGCTTGCTCTGGAGAACTTCAGAAAAGTCTTAATTGCACTCTGTTATTGGACATTACATTGTCAAATCATTTAATGTAGGTATGAATGAAACTCATTTGGATAAAGTTCCAGGCATGCTCACAAAAATATGTAATTTTCCACATAAAGTGAAAGAGTTTGAGCTGACCATTGCTATTGACAAGTAAGGACTTGTGATTGCAATAGACAGTTACACACCATAGTTTAAAGTATACATAGTCTTGAACAAACAAGCA
Organism: Aphelocoma coerulescens; assembly: GCF_041296385.1. Lineage (NCBI taxonomy): Eukaryota > Metazoa > Chordata > Aves > Passeriformes > Corvidae > Aphelocoma > Aphelocoma coerulescens. The sequence goes on from NC_091015.1 coordinate 89,772,251, forward strand.
AAGAAGGGCAAAATCAAAACTCTCACAAAGGAATAAATAACAGGAAATGAACAATCATCATCACACAGGAAAAATACAACTCAAGTTCTGCATGCAGTCCTGGTCCTCTCCTCTCAAAACACTTTAGTATAAGCAGAAACAGTTCAGAGCAGGAGGCTGAGGAGACTGAGGACATAAGAAACAGCTTTTGAATGACAAACATTTCTCAGTCAGAAGAAGAGACAATTGAAAAAGAATATGATGGAGATCTGTAGAGTCACAAGAGGCATTAAAAAGCTATACCTCACTTATTTTCTTGCACTAGAGAGCAGATGATAGAAATCAAACTAACCATAGACAAACCAAACAGACATGAGAGGGCAACAATCTGTAGCTGCAGGATGGCAGCATCTGCAGAAATCACCTCTTCTACTATCATATTCATAATGTTTATAGTTCTTGTTCAGCTCCATCAACACATAAAATCTCACTCCTTCCTCTCCCATGTGGATTTTTAAATCCTGTAAGAATGCCACATAAGCACTTCCAATAAATATAGGACTGAAAACACATTATACTGCAAAGTGTTAAGAGCCGCTGTCTTTTCTATATAGAGTATTGCAAACATGATTGAAACTGATGAGTGTTTTCAAGCCCTAAGGCTGACTGGAAGGTGCAATTAAATGCCTCCTTTTATAAGAACAGCTGGAGCCAAATGGTGGTGAAAAACTGGTGAGGGCCATAAGTCAAGAAAGTAAGCTGTGAACCAGGTCAAGAAAAGGTTAAGTTGCAAACAGGCAATCTGGCACTTAGGACTAAAAAAAATTAATGTGCAGACAATTGCTTAAGTGTGTAAATATTAGGCTTCCAAATAAACATGTCTGAATAAAAGGGGAAGAAAAAACATGGCAGGAAATTAGCATTTTCTGTCAACAGCCTTACAAAGGTAAGGTAGACCCAGGTAACACACATGGGAACAGCAATTTAACTCAAAAGACTGGTGGGTGCAGTGCATAAGCCAGCCCCTCAGCTTGCTAATATCCTAACACTCTACAAGTCTCTCTACAACTCCCCGAAAAGAACTGATGATCTCAGAGGTCATTCTAAATGATTCTGTGATAACTGCCTTCCTGAAGTTCAGAGAACTGTGAGAAAAATTCTTAGTCTAATCTTTGAAATTTTGAAAACAACCTTCCCAGTTCCCATACACTGCCAAAGGCTCAGGCTAGCATTACTCCAAGTAAATTTTGAGTTTTGCAAAGTTTGACAGTGTTTTCTCACAGGATTTTTTACATTTCAGTCAAATGCCACCTGTAAAAACTCACAGAGAAGAACTGTGATCTATGTCTGACCATCTTCAGTATTATACAGGAATTCTGGTGATAAAAAGGAAAATTTTGTTTTCCCAGAAGGTCCTGCAGGACAAAAACATCCAGAAAATGGTTTATATTTGGCAATACTTCTATTAAAATCTAGTCAAGGAAGAAAGGAGAATACTTTCCCAGCTATCCAAATCTCAAGATGAGTAAACAGAACCATAGTAGGTATATGTCAAGAAAAGACAAGGTTTAATACTAGCAGGATCTAAAAGTTATTGGTTTTTTTGTCAGAGAAAAAAAAAAAGTTATAAAAAAGAAATAACTCCCCTTTTCAGGGCACAAGAGGCAACAGAAGCTGAGGGACAGGCTCACACAAGTAGCTCATGTACAGAAATCACACCCTGGGAATGCCTGATGTGGATACTGCAATTCATTTCCAGTGAATGAAGCAGCAAAAGCTGCTGTTGTCACCTAAGGGAAAGGGAACGTGGTACCCGTGTGGGAAGGAAGAGGGATCCTCAGTGTTTGTGCATAGTTTACAGATAACCATGCAGTGGCATTTTCCCTGAATATTTTTTTCCCCCTTAGCATCTCTCCACTCATGCATACACCTGAGCTTCTGCAGTAGAGACACCCCTCCAGGGCCCAGAATACCATGGAAAGGCTCACAGGCAATTCTGTGATTTGTTCTGTATTGCACACACCAAACAGTGCCCAGCTAAAGCGTGATTAATCTTCCTTGAGTGTACTGTTGTCACTGTGTCCTTCATTCACATGGAGTTACAACATCAAGCAGCCTTAAGCAGGGCCCAAGTGCAGCAGCAAGCAGCTTTTTCTGCTTCACATCTGGGAGTGCTGCTTTGGATTAGAGCTGGATTGCTAATAAAGCAGCAGAAGTGGCTGAGGGTGTGCCGAGAGCCAGCGGAGTGCATGCCTGTACAAATGCTTTAATCCCAGGAAGGAAGAAGTCAGCTTGAAGTGAAGCTTCAGTGAATTGTTCCTGCTGACCTTCCAGACTGCCCTAACTTTGCCTGTGCAGAAAGGTCACCTTTGCAACAACGAGCAACTCTATCAAAAACATTATTTTAACAGTAGTGCTGAGAACACAGCGGGTCTGTAATTAACAAGACAAGGAAACTCCACCAAGGTGTTTTTAAAGGGTTTGGTTAGAGGAAGAAGGCAAGAAAGCAACTTAATGAAAAAGCAGCAAAAAAAAGACATAATGCTGAGAGTTCACTGGAGTTCAATTTTCATATATGTAATACATTTTTTTCAACCCTATTGCCGTTTCTAAAATAGTCTGCTGTACTTCAGGAGCAATGAAGCTAAGAGCTAGGTTCCTCTTAGGCTATTCGAAAAGGAACAGGTATTATTTGACAACTTTATTACAGTTTCTTAAGTGTAATAAACACCTGTAGGGAACAGCAGGAGCATTAAGAAACAGGGAAGTGAACTAAGCAGGAACAAAGACATTCATGACTTAATATTAGGACAGGAATTGCAAATATGTTTGGATGCTCAGTCTGAATCACTAGATACGCAGTACCTGTAGTAAGGAGGCACACTGCCACAACATGAAAAAAAACCCAAAACCCACTCCCTTCAATGACTTGTATAATAAATTATCAGTGAGGCAAATTACCATGGCTGGGCTGATAACTGCAGTATTACCAACACTCAAAGAACAGCTGTACACTGAAGGAAAACCTATGCTGCTGTCAGGGGATGTACATTGAGCACAAAAATATTACTCATCAACTTTTCTGCAATAAAAAGTAAATGTAGCTTTACTGAATCCTCATTTTTTCTCATGCAAACCTTCTGAAGAAAAGCTTCTCCACCATGATTTTAAGAGCTGTGGTGGCCAGCCTGAAGAGGCATTCAGCTGCCCAGTAGAGCAGGCAGAAGCTGGCCAGCCCCATCCTGCAGGTTGGCCCCGCTCAGTTGCAAGGGTGGCTATGACCCATACAGTCCCACATGTGACAGCTGAGATCGCTGCCAACACACCAGAAGCATAAGCACAAAAGTATCTGGCATATATCTATATTACCTCAGGGAAGAACGTCACAAGTTTACCTGCCACTACTTAATCACAGGAAATAAAAAAAAGATCAGTTCTGGTAAGTTCCCTCTCACCTCTGAGTCACTCCTTTCATTTAGCCTCACCCCTTCAGTTTGAGGTCATCTTTATTCTGCATGGCTGTTTATAAATAGCTTCCCATTTAGTCTATTGTGGTTTGCTTCATTTGACTGGCTTCACCTTTTGAGCTCCATGCTACTTCTGGCAGTTCTGAAAGACTGCTGTCATACTGTAGTACATAGTGTGCCCTTCACCACCCAGCTTAAACGCCTGGGCAAGAGAGTACCTAATGGTGTGTTTATTAATAAAACTCTGCTCAGTACCGTTTGAATTCCATCCCTTCTTCTCCGTGACCACTACATCTTTTGAAAGATCTCACACTAAGCACTTCTTGCCTATTGTCTTAATCTTCCATGGTCTTTTCCACCATATTCCTCACTTTTCATAGCACCACCGAGACCTCTGCTTCAGAATATGTATGTGATATGCTTACCATACCTTTAGTTCTGATTGGGAATGGATTGTGGAATAGTACACAGCACTGTTTAATTTCTTTTAAGGATTACAGATGCTGAATGCCATTGTTACTGCAGTAGTCGTATCACTGATGCACCTCTTTTTCTTTCTTTGGGCAGCAGGTAGGTCATCAGGCTTCTCTCATGCGCTCCTCCAATTTCTGAGGTAGTTTCTCCTACCTCATGCAAAATCCTGTCCTCTTTTTAGCATTTATAATTTTAACTCTTCTCTGAACCCAGGCCTAGCTCATGGAGACTAATCAATTCACAATTTAGGGAAATCTTGCTCTCCATCCCAAGCAATCCTTCAGATCTAAAGGAGATCTGTACTGCTGCTTTACATTCCCCCTTCTTTACACTCTAATAGGCTTTTTATAGCCTCCATCACCTTTGCACGTTCAGGAAGGAAACAGTACATAACGGATCGGAGAAACAAAATTACTGAAGAAAAAAGCAGATGCTATGCCAGCTTATGCAGTAAACATTTGTAACAGCTCTACAAACCCTGGAATGGCTTGAGTCAAATTATGAATCAGTTTTAATGAAAAAAGAAAAAAATTAAAAAGGAAAAGAAAGCCACCCAAAAACATTCTCATTCTGGTGTTTTCCTTGTCGGACCAAAAAAAAGAAGGAAAACAAAGCCAAAAGGTGTGTGGTGGGAAGTGCTGGATTCGAAGTCAAAAGCTATACCTAAACAAAACACTCCACACAATGCCATGCAAGCTCTTGGAGTCTGACTCTTCTGTGTACCTCTTAGCAGTAAGAGATGGTGATATGCAGCAGTTCTAGTCAGCTCTATTCTTATTAAAATAACATCTTTAAAATGGCATGCTTGGAGTTTTAGTTGCCAGCATCAAAAGATTTTTTTTTAACAAGTCACATTAAAGACTAAAATATTAAAGAATCAAGAGTTTAAGTTTGAGAAGAGCTAAAATTTATTTTTTTTTTAAGAACAAAAATCAGGGACTTAGAAGGAGAAGCTCACAAACCTACCAACAGCTCAAAATTTAGACATTATTGTGTTTCTTTGTATGATTTATCTTCAAATAATTCAGACTCAAGCCTTATTTGATAACCTAAAATTATAGATAAATATTTAATAAGCTTTTAAAATTTTTATATTTTGCACAAGACCCACCCAAGGCCAGTGTAAACATGTTTTAATCTGGATCTCAAGATTTACACTTGCAACTTCTTCAAATTCTGACATTTACCTTCATTTTCCAGAGCATTCTGAAAGCACTGCTTGTACTAAAGAGTGGCAGAACTATTCCATTTTCACTCGAATTTGATGTGACTACAAAGTTTTCCTGACGTTAGGCCTTTGCTCCAATGCAGGAACTTTTCATCTTAATAAAAACGCAACTGAGGAGAGGAAAGGACTCTAACATATAACTGCCTTACTCCAGCCAGACCAGCATTTAACTTCTTATGTATTTTCCTTAAACAAAATATGTGTGACTCTAGGGAAAGCAACATTAATAAACATGATCATATAAACTTTGCAGTGAAAATTCAATGTTACCTTTAATAGTGTCTCTCAAACAGTAAACTTTACTATGAGACCAACAACCTAATCAGATCCTAGCACCAAAATCAGGTGTTTCATTTTCAATTTTTAATGTTTGTCCAATTTCTTCTTGGAATATTTCATGCCCTAAATAAGATAGAAAATGCCAATGAAAATGTCAGATTCTGCTGGAAACTGGACTGATGCCTCCACTCTCCTCAGTTCCAGGAAAATTTTTCTTGATCAAGGAAAGCATTCCCCTTTGCTTACTGCAAGATTCCATATCTGAGAAGCAGATATATTAATGTAAGCAATGAAATACTAAAATTTGTCCAGAATGCTGTTCTAAAGCTTGGGTTAGCAGCAATTTCAGAGTTACACTGCTCTGAGATGATGGCACAAATTGCATCCAAAGGCAAAAAGAAAACAGTTGTGATACATCTTTATATTCCTTTGGTTGCTTTAAGTCTCTGTAATACTCTAGACTGCTCTCCTATGCACTATCACCCTCAGCACTTATTCCCAGTATTTCCATTGAAATTTCCAGAAATGCTCTAAGGCATTTTCCTCTCTGCCCTCATCACAGCATTTGCAGCACACAAATATGCACAGCCTGGCTTGTCCCATAAGTATACTTTCTGGTTTAAGACACTATTGTTCTTTACATGCAAACATATAATTTGCCAGACACTAATTTCTTTCTCAAGCCATAATGTCTTTAGCATATTTAAAGGCAACTCCACAAACTTTATATGCTAGGCTAGCGCATCATTAACTTTTTCAGGGATGCTATTTACATCTCTTTCCCAAGAACACATGGAAGAGCTTTTGCCCTTTTGGAAATTCTGTGTGGAGCCAAGCTTTCCACATTTAGTGGAAGCACTCAGGTTTCTGGTAGCCTCCAGTTCTGCATGCTCAGTTTGAGTGATTACACCCAGACTTGCCATAAACAGTTGCCTCAGCTTCTGCAGTGGGGCACAGGGAAGAGAATGATGGTGCATCCATAATCTGCTCTGACATAGTAATGTTTCCACCCAGGTGTGGAAAAAAAAAAAATCTTGACTTTCAACTGCAACTTTGTGTGGCTGAAGAGTGTAATGAAAAACAGCGACTTGTGGTCTGCAAGTGCAGTTTGAAGACAACTTTGCTGCAAAAGCAAAAAGAACTCCCCTGCCCCTGCAGAGTCCAGGCTGATCACGAGCACTACGTATACAGCACAAGAGAGAAGAGGTGCTCCAGTTCTGTATGGTTAATATTTTGCCAGAATACATAAATACTGGAGGGGAAGTAAAAGCTGTCATTCATATACAAGGTTAATCTTTGCAGTTCTATGGATTGTTATTAGATAACAAAGGACAAGAAATTCACAGGGAACCTAATTTTGTTACTGAATCTTCTGTACTTTTGTCTCACTACATGTTCTAATGGTGTTGAAAAACAGTCTTGCACCCACAAGCCTGCCCTAAACTCTTTACCTATCCTATGGAAAATATAATTTATTTGCAAAGATGCATGGTGGCTATAAAATATGTATATTTTTGTAATGTTATAAAATTATCCTTTCATGTGCATTTCACCCAGGCACAACAGCTATTGAAAATTTTTAATTACTGCAATAAATTTTATACCTATAAAGGGGAAAAAATGCAAATGCAATTTGCAATTGCATCCTCCTTCTCTAAAAGCCAAACAGTTTGAAAAGCAGACAAAACTTGTGCACAAAGTATTGTATTGATGGGCTTATCTCCCAAGTATACTGCAGCACACATAGGCCCAAACCAACTCTTTTCACATTCTCTGGAAAGAAAAACATGAAATTCCTCCACTCCATTACCTGAGTTTCTGGATGACTCAGACATATGTTTCCAGTCCTTCCAATAACCTGACAGGCGCGCAGGTTTCTGCATTCTTTTAAGATTACTCAGACTAAGGAAACTATATGACAAGCTGAAGGAACTACAACAGCATTACTTTGGCACACACGGGGACAGAAAGGCTCTCCAAAATTAGGAGCATTAAGGAACAGAAAGAAATTACTCTTCGAGAAAGCAACTCTGTAGGATTTAATGCAAACTCGGAGGGACAGATGAGGTGAAATGTTCCAGGCGATTTCTCACTATTTGCAGAAGCCTTAATTACTTCAAGGACAGCTTGTTTCTGCTCTTCTGGATGCTGCAAACCTGTCACGCCACAGGACAGATTTACAAGATGTATTTCCTTCAGTGCCAAGCCAGATGCAGGAGGTTCCACCCTGTCAACTGGGTTGATTTGACTCCACACGTAACCGCATCGTTCCCGGGATTGCCGGAATGCTGCAGTTGTTAGAGCATCCTATTGTGTCACAGCGCCGCGCGGCTCGCACAGCTGCGCCCGGCCTCGCCGCAGTCTGGCTCTGGCTCACGCCCGGGGAAGGCAGCACCACGGTCTCTTCTCTTGCATGCCAGAAGAAATGGATCAGTGAACCCCAGGTGGGATGTGCTGTGCAGCAGCCAAAATGAGGCCAGTTTTAAGAGGCCAAAAGCAGCCCTTTGAAGTGTCAATAGATGTAATGCTCTGTATCATGTCACAGAGTTTTCTGCCACGGATCACAATGAAACCCAGGGTTTGCTGCAGAGAGATGTGATCTGCTGTCATGAGCTCGAGCAAGCTACGACAGCCAGTGTGCCTTCCTCACTAGTGAGGCATGTTGCTGTTGGGATGTATGAAGGAAGAATGAGAAAGGACACAAGACACAAATCAAGCACCTAAAAGGACTTTTGGAAAGCCAACTTATGACAATGAAACTGTTAACGTGAGGGTACTTACAGACATCTGGAAAAGGATTTCCAGTGCTTAACCTTTGCTTTCAAAAACAGAATATGCAGACATTGGGAAAGAGATGAAGGTATAGGTTTTGAACCACTCTCAGCCTCTGCAGGCTTGTTAGATATATGAAATAATATATTTTTGTTCCCCAGCAAATGTCTTTTAAATGAATAGCGTAGAACCACTGCAAACTATCCACAGGGAGAAATACCTAAGTAGTCATTCTCTTGCCATGTATCTACTCCAGACACTGCTTGCTACTCACAGAAAAATTCAATTGTTTAGTGAGTTTAGATGACTGTTAGAAGGAATAATTTCTGCTATCTTTTTCTTAATGTTAGTAAAGTCTTTTCCCCTCATGCCTCCTTCCCATTTTAGTATAAAATATGCTCCCATGTTAAATGTGACTGCAAAGAAAATTACATGATTAACAACCGAATTCAAGTTATATTCATAATCTTTAAATTCTGTCTTGAAACTTGATATATAAAATCCCAATTGCTTCTGAGAATTTCAGAAAATGTACATTAAAAGCTTAGAACAAAATGCTTAAATCCCATCTTCTTTAGCAAGTACATGTTCTGCACAGTTGAATGGGTTCCAGAATGAAGCTTCACATTATTTCCAAATAATCTTTACTGTCCTATAAAGCAGTCCATCACATGAACTTTTTGGATTGGACACATAAGCAGATAACACAGACACATTTATTTAATGCTGTAACTGAAACCAGGCATATATTCAGTATAAAACTTACCCCAAGGATTGAGGATTGCCAAATGCCTAGGTCAATGAAATGGGAAAATGGGGCAAAATATTGGGAATCCTGGGAAACTAGACCTGAAGGCTCCCACCCCCCAAGGCACAGGATGTACCAAACTATATCTTAACACCAACTCTTCCAACTCTGAGTGGAGCTTTAAGACATCAAATCACATTTTGTCCTGCTATGATGGGTCATCTCACCAGCCTTTCTTAAAGATGCTGCAAAATGATGCAGCACCAGTTCCAAACATTTCAGCATACTTGATGCTGTGAAGAAGGCTCTGTTGCATCCACTGTTCTCTTGGTCAATAGGACCAAATAACTTTATGTACAGCATGATCAGGTCAAAAAGAAGAAAGCAAAAAGTGGATGTGCCACCCTCAAGTCCATCATACAACTACTTGTGTGCAAAAAATGGGGGCTACAACCCTGTCGTTCAAGTGCTCAGTCAGTCTTCTGCCCAGAGTGTGGTGCAAGGCACAACCCACCTGGGCCAGATCACTTCCCATTCTTTATAAGAAGTGAGTCACATGCTTGATCACTGATAAGGGGTACTTGGAACGGTACTTCATGAACCAAAGTACCTAGCTTGTTTGTTTATCACAAATAGTGACATTTTACCTTCCCGTTCCACAGAAGAAGACAGAAAAGAGCCTATGTAGCACTTGTATTGCTAAAAATGGCTTAAGTTCACTCTCAAAGTACTGTCACAGTACCTGCACAACCCAAGGGAGGTGGTGGCCAAGCAGAAGCAGATTGAACATTTGACCCCTGACTGGAAAAGTGGTGATGTACCACCAGTTCACTTCAGCTAGGTCCAACTGCAACAAACCATTCTGGCCTCAAACCTTTCCCCATCTCTGGGAACACTTTGAATCAAGCCTTTGGTTTGCTAAATTCATACAACACCAGAAATGCATTAATGCTTTTAAACTCTATGTGTCAAAAGGAACTAAACACCTCTTGTGCTAACATTTTTTCTGAAACACTTTCACAACCATGATGGTAAATCCCACTTGCAACACAATCAGAAACATGACCAGAGCAGCGGCTTGCACCTCCCAATAAGCATTATATGTCATCTGGTGGGCAAAATGCCCTCTGGGAAACTGGGGTAAGAAACCACAGCCAGTAGATGCCTGAATGAACACATAGTTGATTAAGGCCAAAAATATCTAGTTACCAGAGGGAAAAAAACCCAAACAACCCAGTGATTGCTCAGTCTGGAGAGAAGCTGGAAATATAAATTCATATATGTTCCACTGGACACCAAAAAAAAAAAGTAAAAAAAATATTACAGACTCAAGAAGAATAATGATCTTAAGGTATTTCCAATGCCCCTCCCTCCTCCCAGACAGCCTCTCCACAATCCACAGGCAGTGTAAGTTTCAGGTCATGCTGTTTTCCATAAGAACTCTGTATTTGTCCACCTCTCCTCCTACTTTATAGTCACCCATCTCTCCTGTTGTCAGGTGCCTGGACCAACAAACTATCTACACTCCAAACAGTTGTTAAACTGTTAATGAACTGTGAAGACTGCTGCAGGCTATTTTGGATCTACAGAGCAGCTTGTGCATCCAGAAACATGTATTCCTCCCACTCATTATTATTATTTGCTCAAAAAAAAAAAATTACCTCTCCTCACGAATCCCTCCTGTGAAACCTCAAGCACACTGCCCACGGAAAAGTGGGTGTTGCAAAGCTGCATCAGGAAGACACTGCTCAGTGTTGCCCTCCAAGCCAGCAGCAGCCTCACCTCCATCTGCTGTCATTTCTAATTGTTTTCCACCCCTGACTACTTAATGCTGCCAGGCAGGCCCTCCTCAACCCCGTGTAATTTACTTAAGCAATGCTATGATTCATCCTGCACAAGGTCTTTAAGCAAAGTGGGTTATTTTCCACACATGTACTGACAATAAAAATTTCTCAACTGTATTTCCTTTCACAGACCCCAGACTGTGTATTAAGGCATCAAATATCATCAGTGTCCTTCAGGCTGGTGGTGCTTTTGGCTAACCATAGTGATCAGACCCTGGCCAAACTGTGACTGAACTGTCAAGTAAGTCAGTGGTAAGAAAGATTTCAAATCCTGTTGGGAGATACGACTTATCCAAAAAAATGTAATAAGTATGGGGTTTATTTTTATTTTTTAAAAATATATTATGTGGTTGCTTGGTTTCACTTAACCTTTTAAAAAAACTATTTGGTGGTTTAAGGAAAGAAAAACTGATGTATTCTGCCAATTCTCTCTCATTCATCTGTTTTCTTGTTCTATTGTTCTCCAAGTGTCTGCTTCACTTGTTAAAAATTAAGCTCAGAATTTCTATGTTTTTAGATGCCTATGCACTGAGGTAGTATCCACACATACCAGGAGAGAGTGAATTGTACTGTGACAGCAAGTGAGGCAGTTCCCACCTGGCCAAGCTCATTTAACCCATTTCGCAGGTGCTGCAAGTCCTTCAAGGCCCGAGTGAGGTAAGGCTGAGGTGCTGCCACTGATCCAGTTTAGGAACCTGGGCTCTAATCTTTGCTCACCTCTGTCCTGGAGTCTGTGCAGGGCAGATGCGAGTGACTGCAACTGTCTGCTCCAGCTGGTCAAAACCAAAAATATCTCTAAAATGTGTAAGCAAAATTAAGTGCTGCCTGCAGTTGCCTTCACGTGGGATATGAAAACATCACATACCAGCATACTCTCTGATATGTAGGAAAGAGCACTGATTTTAGTTCTGAAAGGTCCCTGTCTCTGTCGCCACACAAGGTAGCAGCTGTTGGAAGTGGCCTGATATGGATTCAAGATACATTGCCTCTCATATATCCTAACACACTTCTTGGGATGCCCATGGAATACAATCCAGTAAGAAACCCCTACAAATGTCCTTACATGACACATACAAGACAAGCATCTTTTACATCCACAAATCCAGGGGATCTGCTGTTCAACCAGAAGACAGTTGCAAAGGTACTAGATTTTTATCCCTGTTTTGTGGGGGAAAATGTTTATAATCCAATATTCTCATCTTCCATGAATAACCGCAGCAGAGTTGTGGTTTGGTATGAGGATAGGGAAATACCAGGCAGGAAGAAAACACTGTCTCTATTGGCACTAACATAAGCTCGGCTAGCAAACCACTCTGTTCTGCAGTCCACAACACAAATTGTATGGAAAAAATGGAGAGAGATCAGTAAGAGCCACAAGAATGACTAAAACATATTTCAGCGGACTAGGAAATTCAAGCAGCTGAGGATATTTATCTTACAGAGAAGGTCCAGGATAACCGTTTGTAAGTGCCAGTAGGAAAAGACAGATTTGATAGAGGATCACTCAACTTTGGACATAAAACATATAATTATGTATAACATTTGGAAATTGCAGTAGACATTCTTATTGGAAAAAAGATTTATTTTTATTTAAAAAAACCCCATCAAATCCAACGAAACTCTGGAAAAACTTATGAGATTTATTCTCTCTACCCATTTCTTTTAGCTGATTTTTAGAGTTCTAGAAATGATATGCTGTTACATAAGGAAGTAAAGATCTGTGTTTCCTATCCATGCAAGAGGTAATATGCACTCAGTACAGACCCTTCCGCAGCGAGAAATGACTAAATCCATAGAAACTTGAAAGATATTTTGCAACCTCTTCAAAGAGTTTATTTCTCTTCACTACCACTTAGGTCTGGAAGTAATTAACATTATGCTGATATTTGGTTTCAACTTTTTAAGAAAAATTATTCTGCCGCCATCTTTGCAACCACTTAAGCAATGTCCCTGAGTAACTACAGAGAATGAAAGAGGAATGACAGAGAGGGGAAAAGAAAGCAATATATTACCTTATTATTTAACTGCCAAATGCAAGAGCTAGTATACAAGGAGGGCATCTCCCATTAAATAATTCGCTAACTTTTCAAAAAAAGGAATGAGTACTATTTAATTTGCTTTATAATTCAGTAGTACCTGGAGCATTTGGTTGCAGCAACTAAAACATTCCCAACACAGATCATAGAATCATTTAGGCTGGAAAAGGCCTCCAAGATCATCCAAAGTCCAACCTTTTACCTAATACCACCATGCCCACTAAACTGTATCATGTACCATGTCTGTCTGATTTTGGACACTTGCAGGGATGATAGTGACCTCACCACTTCCCTGGGCAACCTGTTTAAATGTTTAACCACACTTTCAGTGAAGAAATTTTTCAGAATATCCAATCTAAACCTCCCCTGGCACAGTTTGAGGCCATTTCCCCTTGTCCTATTACTTAGCTGCCTGGGAGAAGAGTCTGACCCCCACCGTAACACAACCTCCTTTCAGGTAGTTGCAGAGGGCAATAAGGTCTCCCCTGAGCCTCCTTTTCTGCAGATGGAACAACCCTACTACCTTCAGATGCTCCTGATAGGACTTACATTCCAGACCCCTCACCAGCTCCATTGTCCTTCTCTGGACCTGCTCCAGCACTCAATATCCATCTTGTAGTGAGGAGCCCAGAAATGAACACAGGATTTGAGGTGTGACCTCACTAGTGCAGAGTACAGGGGGACAGTCACTGCCCTGGTCCTGCTGGCCACACTATTGCTGATACAGGCCAGGATGCCCTTGGCCTTCTTGGCCACCTGGGCACATGACTGCTCATGTTCAGCTGGCTGTCACCAGCACCCCCAGGTCCTTTTGCAATGGGCCACTTTCCAGCCACTCTTTCCCCAGCCTGTAGTGCTGCCTGGGGTTGTTGTGACAGAAACCAGCACTTCACCTTGTTGAACCTCACAGCATTGGCCTCAGCCCATCGCTCCAGCCTGTTCAGATCCCTCTGCAGGACCTTCCTGTAGAGGATCAACACTCCCACCCAACTTGGTGTTGTCTGTGACCTTACTGAAGGTGCAACTCGACACCCTCATCCAGATAATGGATAAAGGTATTACAGGACTGGCCCCAGATGCTGAGCCCCAGGGAACACCTTGGGGGACCAGCCACCAGCTAGATATAATTCCATTGACCCCCAACTCTCTGAGCTCGGCCATCCAGCCAGTTTTTTACCCAGTAAAAAATACACCAGATGCTCTTCAGCCGATATATATCCTCTCATCTCATCGTGCAGAGCTCTGCCTTCCCCTCTGTGAGTGCAAAGTTGCCATGCTGGAGTATCTGAAGAGCTGTGGCTGCTCACACACCCAGCACTCACCCAGCGCCATGACTCACACACAGAAAAGGAGTCAGCTCTTCTGGGTTGTTCTCCTTCCACCACACCACAGCCTGCTAATGGGCCTCCCTCCTCCAGGGCCTGAGATGTCACTACATGTGTGGCACAGGAGCCAGCTCACCACAGCCTCTGGCAGGGAAGGGAATCACACCGTGGCTAAAAGAGATGCCTAGGGACTTGGGGGCTGTGAGCCAGCCGATCCCAAGAGGCAGCCTGCTGCCCTTGCCACAGCATAAATCGCTGAGCAAATGCAGAAACTCCAGCCCCTACAGCTAGTGACCACTGACAGGAAGCTGTTGTCATATGGTACCTCATCAGTCACATGTCAGATCTTAACAGAATACCCTGGCAAAACCCAGAGGGGTCACCAACAGCCTGGAGAGATGATTTTTATTATATATTATGACATAACTGTGAAACATGTTTCATTAATTCTTATCACAAAAGTTACTGAAATGAAATAGACAAATATCTAACTACCTCCTAGTTCTTGACCTAGTTGGCCTTTACATCTAGATTGCATTAAGCTTTGCTTGCATTTTAATCAAGTGTGAAGTTTGATTATAAATTATATTTATGATATATAATGCATGATAAAATTATATATAAAAAACATTAAATATTATAGTTACAGTATTATATAAAACACATTCCTTATAAAATATAAAAATAATATCCATTGGACTTCCTTTACAGCAACAAATTTATTAATTACAGTACCCAAGATATCAAAATAACCCAGTGAAAATTTTGAAATCTAGTTATGACAGAAAGGAGCATGGACAAGGAAAAGTGAAGATGATGAAGGCTCTGCTTTGCATCACACACGTTCCCTGACAGGCTGCAGCTGCTACCTCCATTCTTCCCCACACCTGGGGAAAGAACCCAGCTTGCCACTCCTTTCCACTCTGGGGAGCTTTGCTGAAGCCCAAGAAAGGACAGCATCACTCAGCAAGGCTGGGCTGTGTTTGAAGGCTCATAGTTACATAAACTAAAAGGAGACTCCACTCATGCTGTGTAAAGCCAGAAGGAGCCATGTGAAACCAGCTCCCTGCCAGCACAACGTGGAGCACAACCCAACACCACTGACTGAGCAAAGCAGGAGTCTGGAAGAGACTAGAGAGGCTGAGCATACTGCTAGCTAGTCACTGGCTTATAGTTCCACTTGTTAATTTACTTGCAGGAATCCAGAAGGGAAAAGCAAGCTCATGTATAAAGGCATGAACCATCTGCATGTGGAAATTACTTCACCTATTCAGAATCCAGGGAACGGTTCGAAGAACACAAACTTTTTTAAAAAAAAGGAAAGAAAAAATAAGACTATGAAATAATCTGGCAACTTTCTGCTCAGGAAAGAGCTAAGGGAAACATATCCCTGCTGATTATGTGTCTAATAGCTCCAAAAGCTGTGTTCTGTATCAAACAAATCTGTGCAGCACAAGCCTGTTTGCAAAAGGGAGGGCAGGTCTTTAATTGACCGCTTTGGAAATGATGTAAGAGTTTTACAAAGGAGCAAGAGAAAAGAAAAAACACACAACCCAATTCGTAAAATTAAGACATTGCAGCTCATAATATAAAAATATACATGCTGTTAAAACCTAGACCTGTTCCTGTCCTACAGAACTTACATGTGCCAAAGTGTGAGACAGTATGTGATACTGTGGAGCCATGTGAGACAAAATATTGTGCCACCAGAACTAAAAATCTGACAAGAACAATGGATGTTTCCCTATTACTGCCCAAGAGACTGCTACATTAAGGAAATTACTGACCAAGGTCAAAGGTTTCAGAATTTACTTTGATGGTATAATTAGCAAAAAGCCAGAAACATTTATTCTAATCCCAGATCTGACAAAGCCCACTTTATAACTTGGCTTGGCATTTAAGTGGCTTGTCTAGCATTACACTATCTAAAGCCTGGGTGATGGATCAGAATTTACCTCATATGTATGTATATCTAGATTTGCCTTAGAAGTCAGCCTTTAAAGATAAAATAGGCTAATTTTTTTTTTTTTATCCCAGTGACTTTTAAAACACTGTAAAATACAGAAACTACATGTCTCGAATAAATATGTGGTAAAAGAAAGACGAGCTTTTGCAAGTTTAAACTTCAGCTTTTTTTTCATATTTTAACAAGATGTAAATATATTCTCTAAATAAAGTGGTCTGAAAAGAGTTTTTTATAGACTTAGTCCTAATTTTGATAATGTATTAGAGCATAGAACAATGAAAGACATATCGATTTTTCAGAACAATACCAATTTTGTGTGTTGCAAGTATTGTTAAAAAAAATACATTTTCCACTGCGGTTAGGAACTTATTTGCATTTGTTCCCCAAATCAAAGTGAGATGTGGGGAAGCATCAACTCTTTGTGCTGCCCCTTGGTTCAAAGGGAGCAGCATTCTCCCACAGAGAAGGGGGGTATCAGTGGGAGCAGCACTTTAGAGGAGCACGTGGTTTGCTCCCAGGTGGGATAAGGAGGCCTCATGGCTCATTAAGGAGCAGCAGCAGCACTGCTGCTCACCTCAGTGCACTGCTCACGCTCACACCACACATCTGGGTATTATCAGCAGCGCAAATATGCCTCACTGAGGGTTCTAGGAATGAAGCAACTGGGCTTTTTGCACACAAACGCACACCCAAAATCCTTTAACATCATTAAGCAGCTGTTTCCTACAGCCCCTGGAGAATCAATAAGTTGCTGAAGTCAGTCAATCAACAGGTTTGCGGTTCTGCTCCAGGTGGACTCCGGTCAGTTGGAACAAGGTGGAAGATTTTCATCTGGATCCTTTATTCAGCTGACAGGGAAGCACAACCCAAAGTGTTAAAGCAACTGAGGTGATATTCTTTCCTTGGTGCTACTACTGAGTTGAAAAGAAAAGTAAAAGCTGTATCCTTGTGTCCTGACATGCACTTTTGGGTGTTGGTAACTACAGACATGACCCAGGGGCTGTCCGAGCCATGTGGTGGAATGGTGCATTTGATGCAGTGCAGCAGTATAGTCATGCATGTGAGAGGAGTAAGTGTCTACTCCCAGCTTCCCTCACCTCCCCTGCTTCCACCAATTTTGGATGTGTTTTGGGAGACCAGGTGTTTCAAACAAATTTCAGAACCAGTCTGATGAGTAGCAGTCACCTGCTAGATCAAATGAGACCATCTACCCACGTGTGGGCACTGCTGCAGAGAAGGGCTGTTCTGATGGAACAAAACAAAGGAACTTCAGCAGGCAGGCTCCAGACTAAAATTGAAATAATCGGCAGCCCTAAGAAAGATTTGTACATCTCTCGATCACCAGATCTTTGATGAAGACCAAGGTCTCCATGTTTTCAACATTTCCACGGTCTAGCCTGCAGTTAAATTATGCTAAATGCAGTGACTCCAGTTAAGAGTTCTACTAAATATTTTTTGTCTACTGCATTTTAAGCAAGTCCTGAAGACAACAGGAAAAAACCTGTTCTTTTCAAACTTACCTAAATGGCATCCAGAAAAAAAAAGTTAAAAGCCTTGTAACAACCAATGCAACTTTTAATTTTACAACTTTCTGTAGTCCTGGGGACAACTGTTTCTAAAACCAGATGAACAAAGGGGGTCTAATCCTTTATTTTAAGAACAAAGGCAGTGTAATCTAGTCATTAAATATCTGATGATGTGGTTTAATGACATATGAAGAAGTGCCTTGGAACAGGCTGGGGAACATGTGCTAGCAAGAGCACAGATTCCCATGTTGCTGGGATGGAAATAAAAGCCATGCCAGGCCACTAAAGCACTTCCAATAATTAAGCCTTTAGCAACAGAGACCAGATAGCTGGATATCCTAAATTACAAAATAGACTTTAGCAATAATAACATTTGTGAGAAGTTGCTAGAGAGGAAAAAAAAAAACAAGGCAAAGATACATCATAAATGCACAATAATCTCAGAGACCTTTCCCTCCAATTTAGTGTTAACTGAAGTTAATGAAAATGGGGGATATATGGGAAAAAAATTATTAGCCTAATACACAGAATGGTACCTACCGGCTCAATTCTGCAATACTGTATTATGTCACACTAGAAATACTACTATTTGGATAGTAAAAAAAGTGAGCAAGAAAACAAAGTAAGTAAATATTGGCCACTGAAACACAGGTGAAGCTTCTATTTCATTAGAAAAATCAGAAAGAAATCTTCTGATCACTGACCATGCAGTTATAATCACTTTCTATTGCAGTTGAGTGAGTGTGGAAGTGAAAATTTTGGTGATGTACTAAAAACATGATCAGAAATGCAAGCAGCCACCTTCTCTAACTCTGTATGTGCGTGCACACACACAATGTGAAAACACGGAAATGCAGAAATATTTAGATGATGAAGCAGGGGTAAGGAGTATTTGCTTGCAAAGTGCCAGCATTCCCCAGACGACTAGTTTCCTGCATTGAAACCTGCCTAAACACAAATGACCACCTGTACCTGAAATAAACTGTTACCATCTAATTGCAGCTTTTTATTACATTCTGCTTCCCCTCTCCGTGTTAAATATTTAAAGGACATCCAAGGGAAGCACTTAGAAAGGTTTTAGATACAGAAAAATCAGTGTCCAACAGGCGTCTCAACCAGCACAGTAAAATTACTCCCCAATACTAGAACGATCACTGATGTAGTTCATACTTTTTTTTTTAACTTAGCCACAAGAGGGAGTCAACAGTACTTGAATGCCAACACCACACCCTTCCCCACAGCAGAACCAAGACATGGTGCTTTAAAAAAGAGTTTTAAAAAAACACATTCTAAAGATCCCAGTGAGGTATTTTATACGCACTTCAGGAAAATTAGGAGCACTAGCTATGGTGTAAATGGGAACCTTCCGTTTCTTCATATGTGAATTCATATTCACTTCTTCATACATGAATTTGAGGGTGAAAAGAATGCCTATAATGCATAACACAATGATCCAGACAGCACTTGATGCAAAATTTCAGTCACTTCATGGCACCATCCCACTCACAGCCTTTGACAGTGGTACCAATGATTTGAATTACCCAGCTCTGAGCCCTCGTGGCCTCTTCTACTTGCTCCCAGGATCCGTGCACACAACAGCCATCTCTGTTGGGATGGTACACAGAGTACCTGGTGTGGAGTAATGTGCTTTTGCTCAGACCCTGCCATCTAAAAGCTGTGTGTGCTTGTCAGGGCATCACCAGGTAGGCAGGTAAACCGAAGCAGGAAAGTCTGCATTTTGAGTTGTGCGAAGAGCAGGGGGCCTCTCTAAGAGGCAGGCTGGGACACCTCAAAAAACTTTACAGTCCATTCTCTCCATACCTTCACAGCCTGAGCCACCTGAAGGCTGACTACAAGCTGTAGATCCAGTATCCACCTCTATAAAGTAGCAATATATTGGAAGAAATTAAAATAAAATTAATTGAGGAATCTGAATGAAAATCAGGTCTGTTCCTTTTTGTCAAGGTAAGGTCAGGACAGAAGTACTTGATTCTTTAGACTCTTTGCCACCTCTTTTTCTTGTATTTTGTCTTACAAATCATTCCTAATTAGATGGATTTGGCCTTATTAAAATAATTTTTATCTTAACTAAAATGAATTTAATTCTGTGGATAGCTGCTTTAAGCTGGAAACAATACTCAAACAAAGCTCAAAGATATAGTATATTCTCCTCTTCATAATATGTCTACATAAACAAAGATTTGTTCTGTCCATTCCTACATTTACTTAGGAGCTCATAAAACAGAGAACCAAATTAGAAATACCACCCTTTGTTTCAGTGACCCTTCATTTCTTACACTTTGCTTCTCCCATATTCCATCTCCCCCACTATATTTGTGAGAAGGGTAAAAAACCCCACCATTCTCATTAAGTGTATTTCTATTCATCTGATAAAACTGCTTTCTCAAGATGTCTTGTAATCATACTTCATGCTCGTGTTCTGCATTTCTACTCAGATGTTCATTTCGTCCTATGAATATGCAAATGACCACTACTGACACAAGCACTGAAGATGAGTTTGCTTTAAATGTACCAAAAAACCCAAATAGAGAAACCAAACAGCCTCTCATGCACACAAACCAACCAAAAACCTGTTGAGAGTTTCTGCTGGCTGAGGCAATAGAGGAATTTCATCACTAACAATGTTCACAGTTCCCAAAATAATTCTGGTACTTTGAATTGTCTACTAGCCTGGTGATTTATGATACAGGATGCTTTTAAGTGCAGATCCCATTGAAAGACTGATTTAATAATCATGATTTTTTTGGTGAAACTTCCTAAGTTCTTCCAGCTACAATGAAGCTACAATAGAAGCCTTTAAAAAGTAAAGATTTATCATCATTAATTACCACAGAAGACCTTCTCTTTGCACAGAAGGCCACACAGCAAAGTCCACAATGAGCCTTAGGAGGCCAGTGAAGAGAAGAGAACAGCTGGGTACCCACACTGGAGCATCCATTGCATGTAGAAAGTCCATGACATCCTGTTCAAACAGGGGAGGACCAAACAGGTATGAGGCAAGATGAGGGCAGTACCCTCTCCGCCTATGTTTTTCCCACTAGGCTGGTTTCAGATTTGATAAGCATTTGAACTAGGAAACAGGCTGCCAGCATTAAGGGATTCTCTATCACCAGAGATTAGCCCTCCTGGGAACGAACCTACCTACCCATTAATGCATTCCTAACACTTAAAGATGAAGACTACAAGAAATACTACCCAGTCTTATGCTTGATGACATCAAATGTTCCACTACCTCAGCTAGGAACAGCTCTGCCCCAGATCATAGCCAGGAAGACATTTTGGGCACATTCTCCCCCTCTTCCTCAGACCAACCAGAACATGTCAAGGCTGGGGATAAAGAAGCACTCTGTGCTGGGGACAGAAAATCCTTTCACTCATGTGCCTGGATAGTGTTCTTTGCTTATACAGTCATTATGGCTCAAAGAAAATTCCATTCCTGTATCCTATGATGCTGGAGAACATATACTGCAACAGACAGCACACCCACTGGGAGGAAAACCCACTGTCCTCTCCTGGAAAATCTGCCTTCAGTTGTCTCTCCCATTTTCCCTGTGATCTGAAATAATGCCCCACAAGGCTGAATAAAGACTACAATTACAGCTGTCTTTGTGTGCCGTATAAAAGATAATTGATGAGCACTGTCCTTTTCTTCAGGGAGCCAGGGCAAGGCAGTGGAACCTAAATCAGCTTAGACAAGGGGTAGGACCATGTAGGCACAAGGCAGGAAGCAGGCCACTCATTTTAGCTGCCCAGCTCACTTGGAGCTTAATGCAAAAAGCTGAAACCACATAAACCCACCAAGTTTTACATGTTTCCATCCACAAAGAAAAACCTGACCTAGATTCCCTCATTCTTAGAGTCCCTCATAGTTCTGGCCAGGTTTTCATAGGGTTGCTAACCTTGGCTGAGTTAAGGGTTTATAATGAAACACTAAAACACAAATACGTTTGAGCTGGCTTGGATTTTATTATGGATGTTTTGGATGGCTGTAATGCTAGAGTCAATTCAGACGTTCTGGGTACTTTTCATCCAAAAATTTCTGCTTGGAAAAAAAATCCCATGTTTACAATAAATTAAAATCAATCATTATTTTGGGCTTGATTCTCCACTTCACCATGCCAGCAGAGCATCTGGTTTAAGACCAGGCTCCTGAACTTGCAGGGAGCGTACCTTGGTTTTATATCCTCTTACTACATGAAAATAAACCATTTGTGAAAAAATTTACTTGCAACTTCAAAAGAAGCAAAAACATAAGGTGACAGACATGAAGGACATGAGTAAAGAAATAAAATACTTAGAGAAAAGTCAGAAAAAATAAAGCCAGAAATTCAAAATATATCAAAAGTAGTGAAACAAGACTCTAACAGTGTAAAAGACAGCATCTTCGAGCTTGTGAGATGACCCACTGCCTTGAGACACATGAAGATACACCATTAACGTGAGGCTTATGATAACGGCTTCTTAATTAATTTGCTAATTTAACTAAGAACTTCATCCTCAAAAAGTTTAAGCAATGACATACCTCCACTGCCAATCCACAGCTCTGGAAGAAGTTGAAACCCACTCATCTGAGGTACTGGCAATGCAAAGCAGCACTTTTAACATGCTGCTAAAGCAGTACAGGCCCTTCTCAGAGGGCTCGGAGTAACTTGACATTAAGAGTACGAAGGCAAATGAAAACTACCATGAAGACACCATGCCACAGGCTAAGTAATGAAGGAAGTATTTTGAACATGAAGTTTTTTCATGCTTTGCTTGATAGGCTGTCAGTTCTGTCAGCATGTAGCATAGACTGATTTTTGCCCTTCAGTCAGAGCAGTGACTTCAGGTAAGGATGCAGTAGGACAGAGGGAGAAAAAAAGGAGTGAATGATGCCGACAAAACACTCTAAAACTCTGGAGTTCTTCAGAAATCAGACTGGTGTCTGATTCTATCTTCAAAGCCTTTTTGCACTTATTTTAAATTCTTCTTAAGAAAGCAATATTTTCTCCTAAAGAAAAACTTAAACCCAGTTTTCCATGTTAAACTCCCCCAAACTGAGTTTGCAAAAAGTAGTTGTACAGCAAGAATAAAATACTCTATACTATGCAAATACTGTGCATACCTTAACAATAGGGAGTTCAGAGATGCCTGTTTTCACTTACAAATAGGGACAGGGTAATTCTCTGTTAATTTTGTCTGCACTTTATTGAAATAATTATGAAAGGAGGAAGAAAAAGCATGCCTCAAGCTTTGCCAATATCCAAACAAAACAAACAGCAGCAGAGTTTTGTTTTCACTTAAGTTTCATTATAGTTCATATATAGAGAATTAGTGCAACTTAAAACTGGTTTGTATTTAAACCCATGTGTATGACAAGACTAGCCAACATGCTCATTTGCTAGTGGAAAAGTTTTGTTCCTGCCATTGTTTCCTCGTGTAATGTGTTTTCATATATTCTGGGAATCTTCTTCCTAAAACAAAAGTAGATCTTAACAAATTAGCAGAGCTGAACCAAAAGCCCAGTCAAGAAATCTGAACTTCCAGGAGTTTACAACTGACTTTACAGTTCTATGGCTAATGTTCCTCCACTGTGATAACTGAACTTGGGTAAGGGTGGCAAGAGAACACCAGTCACCCAATGAACAAGCAAAACAGCCTTGGCAAAGCTTCAGCAACACTGAAAGCGAAAAACACAGCCAGGAGCAAGCTATGTTTTCCCCAAGTCAGGAGAGGTTACTCAACAGAAAGTTCTTGCTATTCCTCATGCTGCTCGCACAGTTTGGCAGCTGAGCCATTTCCTATTAATTCCTATTACGGCTCACTGCAGGCCACCAGCATATACAACCTTAATGACAATCAGCAAGAGAAAATATTTAAATTCAGCAAAGGAACCAATTGTATGCATCTCAGATGCAAACAACTCCCAGCCAATATGTGACTGGTGCATTACATAACACATCTGCAAGAGCTTGGAAGTTATCTAGAAAACCCACACAGGCAGAGAGATTAACTTTCTAAGTCATAGTCCCTACCTGAGGATTCAAGGTGTTCAGTCATGTAAGGGTGATGTTCAGCAGTTCAAAAAAAGCATCTTGGAAAGAAATAGCACTACATCTATGAGCTAATTAACATATTTCAGACAATTAATGACAGAAAATGCATGTCCAAACACTATGTTTCAATTCTTTGTTACCTGCTCTAGTTGCATGATCATTCCAGTTTTACACTATCATGGGGAAAATGCTAAGGAGTAAGGTGTATGAAAGGGCAGTTAGGCTTCCATTTAGCAGAGGGAGTGACAGATTTTCTTACTGAAGTGGAAAATAGAGGAGAGCTCTCCTGAGTCAGTTTTCTATACTGTGTGTATGTTGTGGTTTAGGCATGGTATTCCCCAATTTAGCATTCCCACTGAAACACTCCAAAGCACATGCCATTTGCTTGCTTCTTGCTTCCCCTTCCCCCTCCCACTGTGGCAGGATGGAGAGGAGAATTGGAGGCACAAAAGGCGAAGATCATGGGTTGAGATAAGAACAATTTCCTGGAAACAGCAACGAGATAAGAAATGAACACTAACAGCAACAACACTAATAACAGAGTGCACAAGAGAAACAAGGACAGTGTATTATCACTCAAGAACTTTTAAGACCAGATCAGTCAAGAAGCCACTATGAATCAACCATGACCTCAGGTAATCTGATTTAGCAAGGAATCAGAGGACAGTATACAACAGTTTAACTTGAAATTGTTCAATGGTATTTATGCTATATATTAATTGTTGAGCCATCCAACAAATATTAGATCTCTGTTCCCATAGTTTTCATGCCAATTTTCAAAGCAAGCAAAATACTCCTCCATCTTTTTCCAGACTCTGGTCATCTTTCCACCAGAAATTAGACAGGAGACAGCACAGCCAACTAATATGGTAGGCAACACGTGACACTAATCCTGACCTGCTGGCTGTAATGAAAGTTGTGACCATCAGCCTAAAAGTCAAAAGGTCAAAAGGCTCCATGTTTCAACAGCACTCTTACAGCAGCTGCTTCCTGCTTGATTTATTAGCTTGAAAAGAGCAATCTGGGAAGGACCTTCCATGGGCAGAGTTGACCATGAAATTTCCACCACATACATGCTTCAAAATGATGCCTCCCTCTCCCAGATTAAAGGAAATTTTTGGGAGCTTTTTTTTTTAACCCCAGGACTAGTATGGTGGGAACTCCTGAGGATTTTGGAGGGCTGATAACAAAAAGAGGCCTTCCTGTTGGGAATCAACAACTATGCTATGAAGTGGATGGATACCAGAACAGACATGAAAGTGGCAAAGTGTTCAGACAGAAGAATCGATCAAAATTGCCAGAATGCAATGATTTCATAATGCTTTTCAGAGATGGGAATAAAAAAATAATAAAATTAGAAGGGGTCTTAAGGACTAATGGAAGCAAAATACTCTGAAAAATATTGCTTAGAGCCCTGGCACTTAAAATAAAACATTCAGAACAAGAACAAAACCATCACTTTCAAGATACAAATAAACCCTTAAGAGAAAGCAAACTCCAACTAAAGAAACACGCAGGTGATATTCTCTAGATCAGCATATGCCATTACAGCCTATAAACATTCGAAAAAAGCAATTTGGTCAAATTTGTTCCAGCTCATTTAACCTCTAAACAGAGAAGCTTATCTTTTCAAGCCAAGACTAATGAAAAAAGAATGTCTTCAATCTAATAGGTCAAATATAAACAGGTTTAAAATCAAACCACTTCCAAGACATTAGAAATGACACTATTCACATGACTGTTCACACTCCTCTTCCTCATCTGGAAGAGGAAGTCCAGACCTGCCTCCAAGTCTCCTGCCCTAGTTTTGTTCCTACACAAAGCAACCACTGCTTAACTGACTACATGTAATCGATTTACTTGGCAGGGTTAATAACACTCAGTGGTATCATTGTGACTGGAAAAGAAGCTGAGAGCTGTGTGTTTGGAGATACTTTCTTGGGAACTGAATGACCAGTCTGCTACTAACACAGTTTCCAGCCCTACTCCTGCTGCTCCTTTAACATTCAATTCTTCTCTACAAGTTTCTGCAGTTTTACCAATGGCTGGATAAAAAGCTGTCCTGCTTGAAGGTCCTCCAAATGTTTGTATTTAGATGTTTTGCCTTGCCCCCAGTCTCCTTCATTCGCTTTTTTTTTTTTTTTTTGATGGGGGTCCTTTTTTTCCTTGTTTTTTTGGTTTGGTTTTCCATAACTATGCAACAGTAGCGCATTGTTAGAACATGATCTAGAAAGAAAGTTCTTAGAATAAAATATAGAAAACAAACCCCCACCCCAGCCCATCCCAAAACCCAAACCAAACAAACACAACGCCCCCAACCAAAACCTCACAAGCTCCTCCCTCTCCCCTGCACCCTGCTCAGATAGTTACTGCAATAAATACTGAATCAGAATCAAAGCACATAATCTCTTGGTGATGGGAACTAAAAAAGTCATTAATTACAGAAAGTATTTGACAAAGAAATTTACTGATCTGAATGACAGCAGAGACAAGCTAGTTTTTTGATTAAATTTTAGGCAGAAACTTTCTCTCTGTAATTTCGTACAGCCTGATACACAAGTACTTGGGTCATACTATTGCTCCCAGAAAGTCAAAGCCTGCAATTTCATGGCTGCTGAGCTCATTGAACAGCACAAGCCATGAGATGCCAAATCCCTTCTGTGAAGCAATGAAGGATCTCAGATTTTTCCTGAATGGTAACTGTACCCTCAGTGTATTGCTGGATAAGACCTTCTATTCCCCCTTCAATAACAAATGGTATGACTTTGCATCCCAGCAAATCTGCTAGCTTCAGCAAGCTGAGCTACAAGAATTCAAGCTGTCTGCAAATAGCCCAATTATTTTCCTCTATCCATTATATCTAACCTAATCTGAATAAGGACTGATCAATTACAACTTATTTCAGTGTTTTCAGAGGACTTCTTCTGTTTCTAATCAAGATTTTATATTAGAGCTATCCTTTCATGCCACAGATACACAAGTGTAAAACTTTCTTTCACTTAAAGAGTTGAAAGCTTACTAGGAATTATCTAAACCATCAACTGAATATGCAAACTTCCATTTGAATTGTGTGAAAATATCAGATGATGTTATACTGCAGCTACATTTATGACTATGTCACTGACTGCACCTTTTGGTAGAGCTCAAAGTACTTCTGGGGTAGTCAGTACTACACAAGTACTGGAAATAGTGATGGAAAGTTGGGCAGTAGAACTTAACTTCTGCTACTAAGGAAACAGCAGCAGGGCCAAGCATGCTCATCAAACAGCTAGTTCAAAGGCACAAACTGAGGTTAACTCACCTTACTCAGTATGGCCAGAGGAGTCCAGCTCTATCTCACCTTTACTGTTCATAAGAGTCCAGCTCTATCTCACCTTTACTGTTCATAAGAGTCCAGTTTTATCTCACCTTTACTGTTCCACTAAAGTAGCTGAAGGCAGCAATACAATCTCACCAAGACTGTTTTGCAAGCAAAACAAGCCCTGTCACCTCAGCCTTTGCTTACAGGTAAGTGCTTGAGCCCTTGGCCTTCTCTGATGATGCTTCATTTGACTGACTTTGATGCTTCATTTGACTGACTTCATTAGGCCAATATCTTTCATGGTCTGGGGAGCTCAAACCAAACACAGTAGAGCAGGTGTGGCTTCACAGGTGCCAAAGAACTACTTCCCTCAGTTTGTTAGCCACACTTTTACTAATACAGCCCAGCCTTAGGCCATTTTTTCCAGCCAGTTGATATTCCCCCTGCCCTCAAGTAGATCAGTCATTCCACTTAGTTTAGTATTATCCATAAACTTGCTACAAATACACTCTCTACCATCCACCTGGGTTATTAATTTGGATTTTAAACAGTGTTGGCCCCAGTATCAGTGCCCGAGGGATACCAGTGGTAATTGGCCGCTAGTTGAAATTTGTGCAGCTGTTAACCTGCTGATTCATATCATAACCAATAATCTTACTTCTGAAATGCATTTTATAGTGTGAAAAAATAATTTTTAAAAAGTTAATTAAAAACCTTCTTTATGAAAACACTTCTCAGCATTTATCCTAACAGACTTTTTTCCTTGAAATATAAGTTCATGTGGCACAAGTTCACATTGCTGTACCAGGAAGCATCTCATACTCTCAGTGATGCCACAGTTCAGGGAATTATTTACACCAACAGCTGCTTGGAGCTGCTTTGTCAGAAGGGCAAGCTTTGGGAGAGTCTGTCAAGCTTACCACAGAGAGATGGACAGCTTGTCCTAGCTTCATCTGGGATAGGTTCATTTTCTTCCAGGTAGCTGGTACAATGCTGTGGTTTGGATTAAGGATGAGAATAATACTGAGAATAATAATGTGTGATAACACACTGATGTTTTATTTTTTGCTGAGCACTGCTTACTTTAAGTCAAGGACTTCTCTGTGTCTCAGGCTCTGCCAGGGAGCCAGTGCACAAGAAGCCAGGAGGGGGCATGGCCAGGACAGCTGACCTGAACTGGTCAAAGGGATATTCCACACCATAGAACATTGTACCCAGTGGGGGAATTTGGCCAGGAGGGGATGATCCCTGCTCTGGGATGGGAATCTGTCAGTGGGTGGTGAGCAATGGTATTCTGCACCACTTGTCTTTCTTTGGTTTTATTACTCTCTGTTTTTGTTCTCTCTCTCTCTTTTAACTTTAAATATTAAACTGTTCTTAACCAACAGGTTTTATCTTTTTCTCATTCTCTTTCCTGGTCCACCACGGAGGATGGGGGGAGTTGTGAGGAGCCATGTGGTACCTAGCTCCGGTCTAGGGTTAAACCCAGACAACAGTTTCACAGTCATCCCTCAAAATCATTGGAGTAGGTAAGACAGGGATCCTGACTGTCCAGATTCCCAACTGAAGCTTGCTTTTTCTCCCCAGGCAGAGTGCTGCATATGCAGAATTTCAGCTCTCAGTTCAATTTGCCATGGAACATTGCTTGGGAGACCTGTAACTTATGTCAAGTATGAGAGTTCTTCCTGAGAATAAACTGATTTAATAATGCTTGAGTTTTTAATCTTAAAAAACTGACAGACCATGCCTGCAAGGAGTAGAGAGAACTTATGAATTACCTGGTTAGAATGCAAAGCCATTCCACTTCAGCATTAAATTAAATTTTCTAATCTAACCCCTCATGTACTTATCCTGCTTGAGAGCTTCTTGGTGGGACGAAAGCTATTAACATTGATTATTACCCATAAAGGGATGTTCCTACAGAAATACACTTCCACCATGTACAAACAACATTAGTTTCAGAATTTGTGCTATTAGCACACACTGCTTCCAAGTGCAAAGAATGACTTCTTTGCAGGCCTTCTCAGAGACCTGTGCCTCCAGCAGCAGCAACACACAAAGTGTGTTTGTCTTTGTGGTTCTGGAACAGCAGAGGGAAGCTGCAAAGGAGACAGCTGTCCCCGGAGAGTCTGTCACCTTTGGGCAGTCAGAAACCTTTGTTTTGATCTGTAAAATGGATGTGAGCATCACCACAGCTCATGGTGGCACTGAAACAGCTTGAGGCTCAGCTTTACTGTGCAGTGCTGCAGCTCCTGGGCACCACAGAGCATGATGGCTCAGCTCCACTGTGGCTCCACATCTGCAACCCCACTGCAAACACCCTGAATGTCAAACACACACAACGTACCCCTGCTGAGGCATTTAGAGGTGTCTGTTTTCCTGCAAGCTGCTCCTTCTGCTCTGGATACTGAGTAGTCACAAAAAACTGTGTTTAATCAGCACAATGTTCTTCTACTTCATACTAGGAGAAAAACACATCTCTTCAAAGAAGTTTTCCTGGAAACCAAGACTGGCTTTACTCAAGGAGAGACTGGATTTGGGTTCATGTCTCCCATGTCTCAAGCAAACCTTAGTAACTGAACTTCTGACCATTTCAAAAACAGATGCTCTGCTGTACCTCTGCTTTCCCAGACACATGCATACCTATTAAAAAGTTTTGATTCCAACAAGTCAGCATTTTTCAAAGAAAAAAACTCTGATCCGAAAGATATTCAGTTTCCATAGACAGAATAGTGCCTTTGACATCCATCTCTGAAAATATTAGGCTATTTAATCACACTATCATCCCTCATGAAACTTCAAATGATTAAAGGGAATGGAAAAACCAGAACCTGGTCCAGCTTTCTGACATGTCTCTCCAGACATTCTCTCTGGAATCGAGATGCTTGGCTTTATCTTCATCCATGCCTTTGAGTTAAGCCCTAGGATCAAGTACCATAACTTTGCATCCAAATCTTGTATTGTTAAGCCCATCCAGAAGGCAACCATCATTTCAGTGTGAACCATCTGCTCTCTGTCATCTCCAGTTCCACAGTATATCACTGACAAGTCTTATTGATGAAATTTCATAGCATAGGCAATTAACATATACAATGCGTGTGCATGTAGTATTTATTTTAAACATACATGCATGTATGTACACAGTTTAAAAAGATATTTGCAGAAACAGGAAGAGAGGAAATCAGAATACACAACATTTTTAAAGGGCATGGACTCAAGCAGTCTGAGACTGGATTATACAGAAGACTTTGAATTCATTACCTCTGTCAGTCTGTGCCATGGCAGAGGTGGAGAGGGCAATGGAAGCACTATTTACAAGCAGCTTAAGCTCACTGCCTGCTATAAACAGATGAACTGTGGCAACCACCTGACTTCCACGAAAACAGTGATTGACAGAAAAATAGAACTTACAAAAAAATGAAAATTAAAGTTAAAATTAAAAAACCCCCACACCTTAGAAGCACTATAGGAAGACTTGGGCCAAGCATACACACCGGCCTAAACTTTCCAGTGAACTCAAGCAAACTGGAGACCTTCAGATGTAGGAGCAGATACATTACATGCTTTGTGAAGGGAAGGCAGAGCAATATATGCTTCTCACCAGCAGTGCCAAAAATGCTGAGAAAGAGGCAAGCATTAAGGATCAGTTTTAGATAGTCCTACTTCCTCTTATCACTCATGACTGTCTTAAAGGCAAGTGTTCCCACACTCACCTAACACTACATTAAGTTCATATCTTCCACCAGAAACACTTTTTACTCCTTCATTTATTTTCTTCCTACCTGCTGGCAGGTGACACTTAAAACATACTAAGTTGATAAACCCATTTACTGCACATTTAGCTAACAGAAGTTGCTCTGAAGGAGATATAACCACATTTCTGCACTCACAGGAAAATACAGGATCTGTAATAAGTCACTAACTGCTTTTATGGCCTCAACTGTCCCTTTTATTGTATGGGAGATTTAACTACCAGGCTTTTATAATAAGCTATGCTAACAGCATACCTTGCTGCTACTCAATAGAAGAATCTTCCCTCCCTTGCATACCAGATTTCTAATTCAAGAGAATCAATTTTCTGCTTTGCTTAAAATATGCATTTAACATGCAACAGTCACAAGAACACTGTTAACTGACTTAATAAATACACCAGTGTCTAATTCCCTCATCTGCTCAGATCCTTACAGCCTCCTGCAAGCAAGCAACACCTGCCGTGACTCGCCATGACTTCCACAGCAATGCACACTGCATCAGGCATCTCACAGGCTCGAGCCTTTCAGAGAGCTTAACAAGGTCTCATGTAATGAGGTTATTGAGGAATGCTCTTTCCATGGAGAGAAGTTATTCCTCATCTGAAAACAGCTTCATGTTGTTAATTAATGTTTTCTTGCCTCTGAGGGTCATCTCACATTCTTTTCTATTCATTCACACAAGAGAAGGAGCTGCAGTAGTTCTGAATGCCAAGGAAGACACGATGTCTCTAGACCTGAGGTGGGGAGAAGACCATGTGAGGATCTAGGAGTGGAAAGGGCACATCCAGCACCACTAGCAGAAAGATGTTGCAGTGAGAAACTACATGTAGCTTTTCTGCATAAGTCTGCACATAAATTATAGCCATATAAAACACACTCCTATGTGCTGTCTAAGATCCAACAGTCATCCAGTAAAGCAGATGACTACATCACAGGTATATTCAGAGGTGACTCAGTCTCAGGGAATGCAGCATGGGAACAGCACACACAATTAGGAGACATGGAAGGGTAGGGGAGGGGTCAGGGTGCTTTGCTTTTATTTTGGTTTGGGCTGTTGGGGATTTTTCTTAGAAACTATTGACAGAAGTTGCAGAAGAGAAGCAGGATCCTGTAACAGACTTTACAGAAGATTAGAGGGAAAGAACAATAGCTTAGGCAGAACAGAAGAACTGTTTTGTCTGATGCTCTGCCAAGCATGAGTTAATAAACAAAACAGTGTCCTAAAAGAATTTGTTAATATGGCACCAAGTGTCTCCTGGACTGATGAAAGATAAGGCTATGTAAAGCATTGCTAATCTATTTGAGCATCAGTTTCTGCTACTCAAGTTGAAGCTATAGATCTTGGCTTTTGGAAGACCTGCTGATTTGCCAGTGAGCTGGCAGCAGTCCTTGGTGTGCTGTAAGTTCAGCCAAGCAACTTCCACATCTTTTCAGAGGACCAGCTCTTTCTAAAGTCACAAATAATTATTTCCAGTCATTTCAGCCTCCCAAACAAACAAACAAAAAATTACTAGCTACCTACAGAAGTCAAGATATATCTTATTAAGATCACACTTTTTTTTCAGAAGAGCTTTCAACTTGTTCTGATCCCACTAAAACCCAAGCAAGCAATTTAAAACATTCCTTTATTGAAGTCCCCATTGTCCTATAAGCCATCCATCCATACCTACCCTCCAGGTATTTATGTTACTTTATGGCACCTCTTAGTGCAGTAGATTAACACAGACTCTGGCCCAGAGAATTTATCCTCCGATTTTAGCCAAGACACAATGAAGGGAGAGGGGGAAAAAAAACTGTGAATGTGACAACTAAGCTATATGGTTATGAAAAGGAGTAAGGTCATGAATGGTAGAAGACTGGCAAAGAATTTGGAGGAGAATGCAGCTTTACACAACATATTGTGATATGCTAGACTGAAAAGATGAACACCATTTGGGTATGTCACAGATGAGAAATAGGCAATTTACATTACGTAGCTGGATTACAGTGACTTGACTTTATGGATCAAAGCAAAGAGAAAATCCTAGCTTGAGTGAAGCTATGCAGTTAAATCAGTGCCATGCAAAGATGCATTCTAAGTTTCTGTGAACTGTCAAGAAAAGGGATTAAATACAACTTCAGAGCAGTGCCTGATGAAGGATTTTTACATGCAATTGCTTTCCATGATCTTCAACATATGGTTATTGAAGATCAGATTGCTTTGTTCCCTTCCTGTAACACAGATTTATGATTATGTTTGTTTTCCTTTCTCTTCTAGAGCAGAATTTTTAATGCAAAAAGTAATGAAAAAAGAATCTTGCCATTAGAGTGTTACATGCTCCAAGCAGCAACTCCCTCCTCTCCTGCAAGCATCCCAGGACAGCTTGTACTTATCTCAATCACCAATGTACATATGCAGCTCAAACCAAGGCTGTGAGGAACTTGGCAGCACTTACCTTTACAGGCTTGCCACTCCCAGAATTTTGTTTCTTTCTGACCGGCATTGTAACACAAAAGAAGCAGCCAGAAAATGCCTAGTTTTGGCACATAAGGGTCACAAAGATGTGCAAATTACAAGTTTGTATGGTTAAGGTGGAAACCAGAGCCTGACTGAGACACAGATCCTGTAAAATCATTTTGGAGAAATGGGGATTTTCTGTTCCTAGGCCAAGTTTCAGGTTAGGATTGGATACCAGACTGATGTTTGTATTCAGTCCCATGACTGCAGCTCCTTTCCAGCATAAGGAGAGACAAAAACACCCAGTACTACCACATTTAAGTAACCTTAGCAGAATCTGGGCCTTTAGTGTTTATACCTTACGAAATAAAGCTAGAAACTGAAAAGTTTTATTATTATTCTTTTTTCCCCACCACATTTCATTTTCTGATTTCACAGAGTATTCTATTGGAAGACACTCAGGACAAAGATAAGTATAGGATTTCAGTTACATGCTCCTTACACTTGTAAACTTTTAGTGCTGTTGCATGACCTTCAAAACTCCAACAAACCAAAGAAATTAAATCAGGAAAAAAGAATATAAAATTGCAGTCAGCATTTTACAGAACCACTCCTATCACAGGTCACTAAATGCTCTTAAAACATTCCAAGAAAGCAGAGATGCTGGGAGCACATTAAAAAATAACAAACCTGGCCCCCAAATAAAAACAACAGTACTTGATTAAGATTAATCAATGCAGATATCTCAATGTTTATTATCTACATGCAAAAGAACAGGGAATTATAAACAGGGCTAGGAAGGGAATATGATAGGATGAAAAGGAGCATAAAACCAAGGAGCTCCTATCCTAAACTGTCCCTCTATGAAAAGAGAGAAAGTGCTTTAAGGCAGAAGTGTGTGTATGTGAACTCTTGCTACATCTGCTGCCGTGTGCTGCAGTGTACAGACACTTGGGGACCTGCCATCAAAAATAAAACGAGCAGTTTGCCAACAACATACCAAACATTAGTGGTCTTTTACATAGCTACAGGTTTTGCTCACAATAGCGCTGCCAAATGACAGCAGGGTTTTGTTCAAACACTTGCTTCACTTTCGCATTGCAGAACAACTGCCTGCCGAGCTATTGCAAATTAACCTGAAACGTTTCTGAAAAATGCGTCTGTTGTAGGCATACGGAAAACCCACAGGCTTTCAGACACTTGTCTGTCACTACAGGGCCTTTAATCACACAATCATTTGTTAAAACAGTTACTGTGTGAAAAGTAGAAAGAAAATGCTATGGTTTCTTGCAACATAATACTAACCAACCCAAAGCCAGAGTAAAGACTTCCACAGTACCATTCAAAGTGTGTTAAAAAGGAAATTTCAAATCTAGCAGCTCATCAACTTCATTGGCTTGCTTTGGTTATCATTTTACAAGCCATGAACTCTTAGATTAAGTATGATCTCTTTGTTTCCATGTGGTCGAGCTGTACAGGATCGCTTGAATGTACTAAAAATTGGAAAAGTAAAAATGCCTGGAGCTACTGCTAGCTTAAGAGGAACAAAATACCACCCCTTACCTATCCATGACTGTACTGCAATTCAAGTGAAAGCAGATAAGAATTTCCATTAATACACACAAAGCAGAAAAACAGGTGCATTCTTTAGTCAGCTAAACCCCACTGTAACCTTGTTAAATTGCTGATTAAGAGCACAATATGGTCAGAAGAGGGGGCAGAAGATCAGCATCGATGTGCAGCCCGTTCAATCACGAAATGTAAATGGTCTTCTGAAAATCACTAACAAAGGAAACTCAAGGCGAGTTCAGCCTACAGACAAGGTTCATTAGTCCACATCCAAACTAAAGAACTTGGCAGGAAAAAATATCTGCATCTTGCCCTTGTCATTTCTAAGACAGTTGGAAGTAAAATCTTTGCCATAAAGCAGTGTGAAATGATTCAAACAACTATTCTTTCCAACTGCTGCTCAGACTAGTCAGTTGTCTAAAAAAAAATCAAAACAAATAAAATCAACAACAAAACCCCTCCCAAGAAACTCAGCTCTAGGAGATATTCTTTCAGAATTGCTATAAAGTGCAGAAAGTCTTTGCTTGTGTTTTAACAACCTTTTTCTCTTACCCAAACAAGACTGCAACTGCCTGTCACATCTGAGTTTCAGCAGGTGAGATAACCTCTAATGAGTCACCAAACTTTGCTATCCTTGAAATAAAATTTAATTGTGGCTGGAGAAGTAAAGGATCAAAAACTGAAAGCTAAAATTGAGAAAACCAGCTTTGAAAACTTGGAAACAAATAGCAGTAAAAGAAGTGACTGATATTTGACTGTTGCTTAACTGCTCTTTGACTAGGTTGGGTTTTTTGGACTGTGTCCTGAGGACCATTCTCTCCTCTCTCTGTGCATCTCTTTCAAACATCTGGATCTCTTACAAAAATGACAATGCTTGTCTGTGCTGGACTTGTATCCACCTGTGCCTATGACCACCCTATCAAGTCTCAGTTACTTCCCATGCATTTGCCAAAGCAGCAGCCACTTATGTAGCACTGCTGAGGGACCTGCTGTTCTATGCATCACTTTTCCCACCAACCACTTCAGGAGAACATACATATGCTGCATGACTGGCCTCACGTTCCCATTGCGTAGTCCATGCCAAAGGTGTTTCTGGACCAGATTAAAAATTAACAGTGGAAAACCTTGATCCCTCCTGGCCAACTCCCCAGTTTATATATGGGGCATAATGTTCTGTGGTATGGAACATCTCTTCAGCTAGCTTGGGTCAGCTGTCCTGGCCATGATCTCTCACAGCTTTTTGTACACTTACTCATGGGCAGAGCCTGAGACACTAGTGAAGTCCCTGACTTAGAGGAAGTGCTGCTCAGCAACAACTAAAACATCAGTGATATTAGTGATATTTTTCTCATTCTAAATCTGAAACACAACGCTGTACCAGCTACTAAGAAAAAATGAGCTCTCCCCCAGCTGAAACCAGGACAATGCCAAATTTAGTCACCTAAATTCACATTCCTGTTTGAAACAGGAATTCAGCATTGCTGAAGGGTTGCCCAGTCTCCCCAGACTAACAGAGCTGGACAGAGGGAGGGCTGTTGTGTTGTCTCCTCCAGTCCATAGGGAAACTGCCAAGAATTCTAACCACCAACTGACTCTGCCTCTCCTGAGCAGTCAGCAGGGCCAATGGCATGGACCAGCCACCCTTAAGCTAAGGGGGGAGGTGACACCAGAATGTTCTATTTATCTGCATCTCCAGCAGTCCAGCAAAGCAACAGCTGACATATGAAGACATCAGACAGCTTGGCCTCCTGCTTTTGAAAGGAAGTTAATCAATACCTCATGGCTCCTACTTCCAGAAAACAGCACCAACAGGTGTTGCCATCATCACTTGACTTATCACAACCCAAGAGGGACAGACTAGGACTCTCTGCCAATCTGGGCATAAGCCAGCCACAGCCTCCTTACTTTGCCTCTACAGTGCTTGTTGCTTGCCAGCTGGGCTGGAGATTACATCTCAGCAAGATGAGAAGCCGTCCTGGTTCCTACTCCTCCTTCTGATACACATTTTATTTCAGAAGACCTTCCCTTTTTTCACTTCGCTATCCCAAGGACAGATTTGTGAATCTCTACCTCAAATTCCTTTTGCAAAAATAAAAATTCCTTTTGGGTTTTCAGACTACTTCCTAGAAGAGGTCCAACTCTTCTGTTTACAAGTTCACAGTATTTGAACATAAATTTCAGCATAAATTTTCTCCCTGTCTTGGCTACTTTGTCTCCTTCTGGAGCCTGCCACCAACTTCCTAAACAGACTCACAGCTTTATTGCATGTGCCAGGAATATTCAGGTAATGCAGCATGTAATGATTAT
This sequence comes from Aphelocoma coerulescens, assembly GCF_041296385.1. NCBI lineage: Eukaryota > Metazoa > Chordata > Aves > Passeriformes > Corvidae > Aphelocoma > Aphelocoma coerulescens. Next base: position 89,809,317 of record NC_091015.1, read on the forward strand.
AGAGTCCAAGCCCCCTTCTCCAAAACCCAGGAAGAAGAGCTTACCTAAGTGAATATGGGGGGGAAAGAGAAAACTGAAGTAAGGGGAATTGGAACACTGAAAAAATTGTTCTGAAAGGTTTCACATTTTAAAAAGCTAAAACTTTTTAGCGCAGCAGGCATCTCAAACAATGCACCTCTATTTCAAGGCACAGCACTGATCGGCTGCAGCTCCGATAAAACAGAGAGCCGCCGAAAGTCATTCTGTATTTACTATTTCAATTCCCAAAGACCTTCTCCCTCTGCAATGGAAGGAACTGTTTGTGACACTGGAACAAAGTGTGTTGTAAAACTTTTTTACATACAACAGGCCAAGTTATTGATGCTCTCAATAAAGTTCTTCTTTGAATACTTCTTTGATGAGGTATTATCACCACCATCATTGTGTATAATGAAGCATATCCATTTGGCAGGTTTTCCTCTGGAAATTCAAATGTCTTCTTTATTATGCCATTATAACATTGACTCTATTATGTCTTTTATGCCCATTTCTGGGCCTTGTGGATATAATACTCATTTACCCACTGTCAAAATGAATGTTTTCTCTTTTTACTGTTAGAGAAACCAACAAGGAAAAACAACCAATATGTTTCTAGCTTACTTGGCAATGCAAGACTGCTTGCAATATTCAGTACATTTGATAACATTTATGAGACAAAAAAAGTCACCCTTATTTCCTAAATGTATTAAGGCAATATTTTCTATCTACTAATTAAATATTCCTCATGCTTCTCACTGTAGAAGTGGTAAAGTCCAGTTTCACTAAGAAATAACTGATGACTGCAGAGTGCCCATAAAGTTGTTATTACTCCCCATGAAATAATATTTTTCTTATGCTTTCAATGTAGTACATCTCCAGAAACAAGACACCTCTTACCAAGCTAGTGCAAACCATTCAATAAAATTTAGTTTGTGCCAGAAGGCAGACTGTTAACAGCTGTTAAATACAGGCTCTGCTGAAGATTGTATTACCTGTTGGGCAGTTGATTAAAGCCACAAATGAGCTCATCTAGGAAGGGAAGTGTCTACATGCAAATAATACAAGTGTTTGCACAAGAAACTACAGAATAATTATTTCATCATTTATGCCATATGTTATATATGTGTATGCATATACCTATCAATATGTATATTAACAGTAATATAGATTTACATTTTGCTAATACAAGCCCTGGCTCAACACCAGACAATGCTACTGACAGCAGAATTAGGCACACTAAGAGTCCAAACTGGCAATGGTAGGAGGTCAGATGTAGGAAGGTAGTTTCTGTACATGCTTCCTCCAACATGTAGATTAATAGTGCACTTGCAATCCCACTGCCTGGAGGTGATCCTAGAACTCACCACACCCCAAATTACATCTCTCCACACATAGCACTGCTCAAGCCTGCTACAGAACCCCTTTGAACAGAGATGGGGTAAGGGAAGATATGCCAAGTCTGATACGAACTGGGAAAAAAAAAGGTGTCTGGCCACTCTTTTTCTGAGCTGTGCTGACCCAATAAAATTAGATTTGACATTTGAGGTATTTTGTTCCATTGATACCTTTCAAGAGTGGATTTTCCAAGAAAAGGCTTCATAACTTAATTTACTTAAGCAGAACCTGCCTCCCAGAAAGGACTAATTTGTACTATTTATTTGGCAAGCCATTAAGTATTTTCTAACTGATGTATTCTGTTCCTAACAAGAGTCTAAAGGGCTCTCAGTCTGCCAGAGGAACGTACACGCACAAAGACACGGTTGCTCCTCCCCTAGGATTTAATGGTTCTAAAAACTGAACTGTAACACAGCCTGAAAAAAACAAAACAGTTTCCAGTGCTAGATTACTCATTTCATCAGCTTCCAGTCAGAAATCTACCCCACCTGATTTTGCAGTTGTAACATTAAGTACCTTCTCCAGCCATCAGCAAAACAAGATGAAACAAAAATGCAAACTATGGAAGCCATTTCCAGCAGATAAACTCCTTGCTAGCTCTCTCCTGCCTGCTGCTAAGTCAGCCTTCTATCTAGAGGAAAGACCTTTGTGATTTTTTTCCTGCTTTAGTATTATGCTGGAAACAATGGCCTTTTTATTCTATGGGAAGAATACTCCGTGCACAATTGTGTGATCATCGCGCGGCCCTGCGTCCCAACCTTTCCGAAACATGGCAGGCACAAAGCTATCCAGCTGACTAATGAGAAGATCCAAGGGAAACAATGAAAAAAATTGTCACTTCCAACAATGCAGAAGGCCACTTCAGTATTCCCACAACTTCTTGCCAATTTTTCTTTCCTTGTGCAATTTCCTACATCAAATAACTACTGTCAGTTTTGACTGCTTAAATGATTAATTATTCTGACCATAAATATTCTTAAGAGAAATGAGAACACTGACCTAGACCTGGAACATTTATTTGCCATAATAATCATAATATGTCCCTGAACATGAAGAAGAGTCTGAGACACTGAGCAATTTATTCCCTAGGCTCTAAAACCCAGATGCTACCCTGCTTGGCCTCTCTGAGGTAGGTCCAAAATACAAAAGCCCAGCTCCAGATCATGTAGTTCCCTTGGGAGACACCTGTGTAACAAAACTATGCTACAAGTCAGGGCAGAAGCATCATTCCAGAAATGGAGACCCTTTTCTGGAAGTGTTTTTGCCTGGTTACAATACAACTAGAGCCTTCTGCGTGCACCCCAGTAGTGACTGTGCAGATTTGCAACTGGTTTGCAGCTGTGCCTCTTGTCTGCAGCATCAAAGCATTTCAGTTCGCTGTCTCACCCCGCCACACTAGCAGATATAATGGTTATGTGCTATGCTTGTGTTTTCAGAGGGTCAGAGACACCCAAGCAAGTAGGAAATTTTCACTGTCTCCATTCATAAGAGAAGTTCATTTAGAAAACAGAAAAGGCAGAACCAGATGATGTCCACCCTTCGACAAATTTTCACTATGTCCACAATTCTGCAACTAATTGAGCAAATGTAGGAGCAGGGCTGCAAAGTGCTGCTAGGAGCCCTACTTCACTTTGCAAAAGTAACCTACATGCCACACTTAGTGGTGAAACTCTTCACCACAATTACAGCTCTTGGTCAAAAAAGTGCATCAGTTACTTAGAGAGAATTCCATGATTTAGTCACGGTCTGTTTTGCACATGGTTACCAATCGTGCTAAATCCTGCATATTCCATTCAGCAAAGCCATACAGATCAAATGGCCAACAAGAACCCCAAATATACTCTGAAAAGAAGTGGCTTGCTTCAACTCACACTGCTCTAACTTGATGGCTTAGGGCCTTGGGATCCAAAGTAGTCTCAGATTCATATGCTGGGGAAGAGAAGATTCATCCTAAACTGAGTACAGCTCTCACCCAACCTCAGTCTCACTGTCCTTTGAACTCCATGCTGTATTCATTGTATGTGGGGGGCTGAGGGTGTTGGGTCTGTCTATTCTCTCATTCTTGGGGAAAAAAAAGCCAAAAAACCCCAACCAAGCAATTACAACAGAAAAAAAAAAAAAAAGGGGGAACTAGCTAGTATTCCTGTATTTTCTTCACAACTCATTTCTTTCCACTGTAGTACTCCTGCCCTACAAGACACAGGCAGAATTTTTTGAGGTAAAAAAATATTCCACATTCAGGAGGAGTTCCTTTATTTTCTTCAGATTATAATAAAGTGATAGAATGTGTTCTACTATGCATTTACTTGACTAAAAATACACTTTGACCCACCTGGCAAAACTAACAAACAGCAAACAGAAAAAACCGCCCAAATACTGTAAAAAAAAAAGAAAATCAATATAATGTATTCCAAGTTATTCTAGAATACTACATAATATATTTTAATGTGTTGGAATAATAGATATTATGACAATATAGTGATATATCAGGATGATAAGGAAATTGCAAAATACTTTGGTTTTAAAATTTAACATCCAGTAACTCTCCAGAGCCCCATCCAACCTGATCTTTAATGCCTCCAGGGATGGGGCATCCTCCACCCCTTTGGGCAAGATATTACTGTGTTTCACCACCCTCACAGTAAACAACTTCCTTCTAACAAGTCTAAATCTTTAGTTTAAGACCATTACCCCTTGTCCTAACACAATAGGCCCTTCTAAAAAGCCTGTTCCCGTCAGAGAGAAGAAGATGTACATGTGCATGTAGAGATGCAGGTGACAGGAAGCAGAAGGCGGCCACATGAACTGAATCCTGAGTCTAAGGATGTCAGTTTTCAGAGTCCTTCACTCACCACACAGGTATCAGACATCTTTGCTTTATGTCAGTATTTTAACAAAGTCTAAACACAACACATAACTCTTGAATTTGACAGTGGAAGCTGCAGTGTCCTTTGTACAAAGACTATTAAGTCAGCTTAACTGCTGCTTGCTAAGGAAAAAAATTAGATTCCTTATATCCTCCTGTGTAAGTCAAATGTCGACCTGTCAAAAAAAGCTAGAAAGGCTTCCCAATTTCACCAAAACTTCATGTTACACACTCACATGCAAGGACGACAGAAAGGTTTATTAAAACCCAAAAGCTGTAGGGTTAGAGAAGGAACAGATGAAAACCATGGAGTATACTAAACATGACCTTTCACTTCAGGGTTTTCCTCCAATCTGACTGCCCCAGGTTACAAACAGTAGTCATTTTATTAGGCTATGACTGCTAGAGTTGCACTGCAAAGTACTTGTAGTGCTTGTGATGTTAGCTTGTGCTGATAATGTGGGATACTCAGTCATCCTCCAAACAGCATAAAGCAGTTCTGACAATTCATGACATAAGTTTAATTGTACTATCAAATTGCAAGGGTTTCTCTCAGGCTCATCAGCCTAAAATTTAGTGGTTTGACTGTGCTGCTTTGGATCCCTGAGCACACCAGCTGTAGCACTTACCACTGTAGCCTAATAGACAAAGCAATAGAAGGGAGTTGGCAGGCAAAAACAAAAATGTGATTTTATGGGCTAGCATATACCCACAAAAACAGTGGTGGAACACAAGCCCAAACAATATAGGACCATAGGGACCCCTGTTTATGTAACGTGAAGCCAGAACACATTAAACTCTTAAGTTCTTTCCAGTGTTAGAGGTTTGCAGCATGCTTTGTACAGACTTTGGAACAGTATCTCCTCTACTTTGCCAGCAAAAACATTACAGATGGAACTGTCAGATCTTCTTGTTTAGTGGTGCCTGCCTTTCTAACACGTGACTTTTTAAAATAACAACTGTCACTCATCAGATAAGCTCAATGTGTTTTCCAGCACCTGCAAAAATGCTTCAAGGACAAAGAATAGATTTCAACAACTGACAAAGTGCCTCTCAATAAGCCATTTTAGGCTGTTTTAAACTTCATGCTTTTCACTTCTATAATTCTGGGTTTTTGTTGAGTTTTAGGATCTGCCACTGTAAGGATCTGTTGTAGATTTGCCGCTTACTTGCACATTTTTTGCTATTTCTTCATTTTTTCACAGTTAAGCAAACAGTGGGCATGCAGGCAAGTTCATCCTCAAGATAAATTTTGTGTATATGGTGTAAAAATGGCTACAGCAAGCTTAAGATTCCTGTCCTACAAGTCTCATTCATAATTTATTTCCTCATACCAATCAGGATTCAGAGAAGGCTTAAGGGTACTTTCAGTCATGTCAGTGGGAGTAGAGGGAAGCCAGCACAAGGTGTATCTGAAAGGCAGCCTTTTCACAACATGAATTTTCACTGAGATCAAATCCCAAAACCAGATGCTGAAAATGAGTTCAGAGTTCAAACCCGGAGTCTGGCTCCTGCTACTTTTCTCACTTGTCCTTAGGAGTGACAACTAAAAAAATCATTACTATAGGGTATTGAATAAAGCAGTCTTTTTGTTTAAGTATAATGTTATTACAAAAAAAAACCCAAAAACAAACAAACAAACAAACAAAAACAAAACAAAAAACAAAACAAAGAAGCAACAAAACCCAAATCCCAAACAAACTAATTTCAGAAAAAAGACCACTTTATTATCTCATAATAAAGAAACCATAAAAGAATGCTGCAGTCATACAAGCAGAGAAAGAGTTAATAAATACAGCACAACCAAGCTTTTGGGGGCCTCCCAAAATTCCCTGTGAAGTTGCAGAAAATTGCTGCTACCAAATAAAATCAGCTAACAATTAATTTTAGACCATAAACTTTCCATTACAAAAACATCAGTAACAAACACTATAAAAAAATCCCTCTCAAGAAAACTTAGCAGAGGTCTAGTTAATCAGAATACCAGGAAGGAAAAAAGCAAACTTGGAAGACTGACACTGGCACAACCCTTGCTGATAAAAAGGAAGAAGCAGGAAGCAGACAGCTCATGTGATATGGCTTAAGCCATACATATGCAAAGACTTAAAGCTCTACAAGCAGAAAAGTTAGTATGAAAAAGATACATCACACAAGCAAAATAGCATTTATAGATAAGTTTGATGTATGACAAGTATTTTGGGGTTTTTGTGATTTAGTTGATTGTTTCTGTGGAATGCATGTTTTTGCTAATTTTGGCTGGTTGAACTACAAGAAACTATTTCACAGTTCCTGCTTCACTACAGGTGCAGAATCAAGATGGGAAACTATATTTTTCTTGTAAACTTAGAAGCATTTAAAGAGTGCCATTAATAAAGCTAAGTATTACAAGGTAATTCCTTTAAAAAGCTTTTCTAATGCCAAGCTACATTGACTGTCCATACTAAATTTAGGGAGGGCTATTAAAAAGATGATGTTACTTGCTCAGGCATTTCAGTCTCTCCATGTTCATTTTAGACTTTGATGCATTAGGAAAACATTACCATTTGCCAAAAACCCCAATGGCATTTGCTATAGCCATCATTAGAAGCAACTAGAACAAATTTAATACCATCCACTTCTCTCGAAAAAAGGTAGCATTTAGCAACATAGACCTGAGCTTTACTCAACAAATGTAGTTTTAATACATCTATTTTAACTCTAGTATTGAAGGAAAAGTGTATCAACATGTTTCTGTAACAGAGATAATCATTTAATAGGAAGCAACTGCTGACAGGGTTTGTTAGATGCTTACATCTAATTAATTACACACACTAGTCAACACTTTGCTCAAGCGCTCAGTATTAATCTGAGTTGCTGGCTAATAAGGTCCTATATGCATATATATCCACATTTATATAAACATGTGGTGTTAAATATGATACTGTCAGTCTTCTTTAAGAGAAGAGTTTAAGTTTGTCAGTTCGTTCCATGTTTCTTGCAGATGTCTTTGAATAAGTGGTTTCTACCGTATTTTTGTGGGGAGCTTTTTTCCTAGGGGTGGTTGCTTGTTTTGTTTTTAAGACTGTCCATTCCATCAAGATAACGTTGAGAAATTCTGTTCTGTGGAAAATATGCATGACAACCTAAACAGAGACTGATCTCCCATCTTTTCTAGAGCAAAAAGGCAGCCAAAACTTAATCACAAACCACCTGTTACTCAGACTGAATGATGGTTTTCTATTCTCATCTTTAACCAGCAACATAAAGTATTTGCTTTCTTGCAATACTGCATTGCATGAACTCTTAGAGCATCCTTGCTTCCCCTCAGGTTGAATGTAACATGTACCTGATTGGCAAAACATAGTCAGAGGAGATTCCTATAAGATTATGATTTCAGTTAACTGAATTTCAAATGTTAAACTATGTTGCCTTTACTTTTTGTAATGAAAGTGGTTGGAAAGTTTCAGCAACCCACAAAGCATTTCCTGAAGGCCCAAAACACTGAAGCATTATCAATTATGAGATCTATGTCAGATTTAAAATATTCACGAACACTGCAGTTTGACAGTGTGGCAAAGTGAGTAATTATATGTCCAAGAAGGCACTGCAGCAGTTGCACTGCCAAGTCCTAAGGTCCTAAAAGTATTACTCACAATGCCACGGGAAGGTGATGTTCTTAGGCAACCTAGTGCCCATTTTGCTGTAAGGATGCAAACACAGGACAAAGTCACAGGAAAGGAAAGAAGGACAGCACAGACCTATTGCTTTCGCTGCACAAAAGGCAGCACAGGCAGTGAAAATGGAAAAACACCTGAAGCCATGGCTGCCTCCAGAGGAGGCTGGGAATCTGTCAGCCAAGAGGCTTGGAGTGTCTGTCCTGCTTATCTTGCTGAAGATCAGAGTAGGAATTACCCATGAATATTGGCTGGCTTCTGCAATTGCCTTCCTTAAAGAACACCAGATTTCTAAGATGCTCTGTGCCAAAGCTTCTCTGATAAAAGGGGGGGTTTGAGGGTGGGCTTTATGTGTGGGTTTTTTGCTTATTTGGATTGGGTGTTTTCAGGGAGAGAGGGACTATTTTGTTTGTTTTCAGCTCGTTGAGTAGGTTTGGTGAGAGCTTTTTTGTTGTTTTAAGTCTTGGAAGACAGATCTATAGTCAGGAAGAAAAGTAAGGAGTCTTAGGGTCAGTCTAGATAATACTTCATAACAAAAATACTGAGAAAGCCCCATCATTGTGTGAGAAAACAAATTACAGTGGTGTTTGCAAGCTGTCATCACAGGACACATTTCTGTGGGTATGAACTAACATCCTATGACAGATTTAAATTTTCATCCTCTTTCCTATGTGAAAGGCAGTAGCAAAGTTGTCCTTTTAAGTACAGAGATCATTCTTGGGGTAGCACTGTGTTTTCATACATGCAAACAATAGATCTTTCACCTATGGAAAAAGACACATGTAGTACTCAATTTTTGCTTCATTAGTTTTTCTTTCTTTTCTTCTGTTTCCTAGGAATCAGTTCCTGACTGCCTCCATAGGGTCAAAAGAAGACAGGCAGATATGTTAATCGTCGACTACCAGAAAACTAACTCAGTGGAACGTTTGGTTTTGTTTGGTTTTTATTTTCCTTCAAAAATGGTTTGAGAACCACTGAATCACAGATAGCTGGGTTGCCCTGTTCTGTGTCAAAGGAAGGACAGAAAACTGTCTTTTCAACATGTGTGTTTACATGAGCCATTGGCAAGGCAGAGATACTCTAATTCCTCTCCCCTCCCCTTTTGGTCTCAATGTTTTGGCCACTGCCTGATAAAAAACGTATGAAAGAAGCCATGCAACAACAAAAAAATTTCACATTCCAAGCATTAACATCACATATGCTGAGCACCAGACTCAATTATAGTTTTAAAATTCATTACAGATGTAGCTTAAACCAAATGGGTGCAAGATGTACAGTCAGATATGAATTTACAGACAAGTGTTAGGAAATAGCTGGCAGAAGACAAGCAGTGTTGCTTGCATTTTGCCAGCCCAATCTTCTCCCCTTTCCTTCCACCCCTCTCTCCCCTTAGGAGTTTTGGCAGCTGTGTCTCAATCTCTTCAAATTACTCTTCTAATTGGGTGTTTCTATGGAAACAGAGTAGAAGACAGTACCTCTCCATTAAAGAACTATAAAAACAAGAGGTGTACCATGAAAAAACAGAAAGGATGAAGAAGAATAATATAATGGAAAAAGTTCTTACCAACAATGAGGAACTGTACAGCCTTTAAACAGTTTAACAGCACAAGGCAAACCAGGACCACACTGATGCTGCCAAGTTACCACATAACCAGCCGTGACTCTGCAAGGATGGCTTTTGACTGAAACAGCAAACATTGTGCAGTTTTTCACATAAAATCTCTCCAGGCCTCAAGTGCCTGTGCCAGTGGCCTGATACAGTCTGTGTCTGATCATATTTCTCTATAACGCAAGATAAAATTCTTTTGCAACTTCATCCTCTGCAAGCATGTACTTTGACATTTAGTGTGACCTCAGAAGGGAGATTTCCTGATACAGTACAGCATTCCAAGGGGAGGAGCAGAGAATGTGCTAGACTGTGACCGAGACTGTGCACCATTCCCTAATAATGTTGCATAGATTAGCTCTTTGATTGGTGTGTTTTGTATACTCGTGGGTTTTGCAAATAGTTGGGAAAGCTTACCAAATTCAGCCCCCAACCAGAATTGGCTGAGTACACTCTGGTGATGACCACCAAGAAGCTGCAGCACCACACCAAGAAAACACGAGGTGCTGATACCCAGAAAGAGAGTACAAGGTGGAGCTTGTGTGCTTCACCCAATGCCTGCCTGCTGCAGAGGCAAGACCTGGCATTGTTCAATCTCTTAAGGAATGCAGTGAGTTGATCCTGGCTGTGTGCCAGGGGCTCACCAAAGCCACTCATCACTCATCTTTAACTGGGCAAGGGAGAGAAAATCTAATGAAAGGCTCATAGGTTGAGATAAAGGCAAGGAGAGCTCACTCAACAACTACTGTCATGGGCAAAACAGACTTGGAGAAATCAGCTTAACTAATTACCAATCAGAATAGGATAATGCAAAATAAAACCAAATCTTAAAAATCCCCTTCCCCCAAGCCCTCTTTTTCCTGGGCTCAACTTCATTCCTGATTTTTCTACCTCTGGCTCTCCAGCAGCACAGAGGGATGGGGAATGGCGGTTTCAGTCATTTCATCATCCATTGTCTCTGTCACTGCTTTCTCCTCAGGGGGAGGACTCCTCACACTCCCCCTCTGCTTCACTGTGGACTCCCTTCCCTGGGAAACATCCTCCACAAACTTTTGGAACACCTTCTCCCTTTCCTTTACTAGTGTCTGCAGGGCTGTTTCTCTCACATCTCATTCTTCTCTCCTGGCTGATGTTGTGCAGTTAACTTTTTCCCCTTTGCAAATATGTTATCTCAGTGGTGCTTCCACCATCACTGATGTGCTCGGCCTTGGCCAGTGGTGGGTCTGTTTTGAAGCCAGCTGTCTTTGGCTCTGTCGGACACGGCGGAAGCTTCTGGCAGCTTCTCAAAGAAGCCATCCCTATAGCCCCTGACTACCAAAACCTGGCCACACAAACCCAATACAGGGAGTAATCACTTCACAGAATTTAGACTTCACTTAGTCACGTCCTGTCACTGATACTGAAAAAACATTAAGTTTATTAATTACAGAACCGTACATCTCAGCAGTGTCAGGTCACTGGACCTGATGGCCCAGCCCACCACTTTAGCCGACAATGAGCGGAGGATATCAGTAACAGACATTCCATCACTTCAGATCCCGAGTCTATTTTAAATCAGTTAAAAGGCACTGCCTACTAGTGAAGGAATTTCACAGCAGCCTCAACTGCAAAAGTACATTCAAGATTTAATCAATTTACAGCATTCCCTTACCTCATAAAACACACATAGCAGGAAGAAGGACCACATGTGGAAAAAAATCAGTTCAGAAGCATAATGCAAAATTAAAAATTAAAGAGTGGAGGGGGAGAAGGGAACTTAATGCTTCTTTATTCAAGAAGTCTGTTGTGCTGGATTTTTTTAGGGTGAGGTTAGGAGGTCTCACCAAAAAACAGGCCTTCAGTGTTTTCAAGCCCTGGTCACAAACCTTGGTAATGGCTTTTATTTGTTTGTTTTTTAAATTAGTCTGCAAATATTCTTCTCTGCTCTTAGTGATACTGAAGACACTAACACTTGGTAAAAAATTTTCCCTAACTGTAAAATGCAGTTCTCATTAATGCACATGTATCTCTTATAACTAGGTTCATTAACTTCTTCCCTTCAAGTTGTTGACTAACTTTTCAAAAGTGCTGCTAGAAATACAGGGCATCACCAGCAGCTGCTACTCAGCTGTGTGAGGCAACAATACCCTGTAACTGTACTGGAGTAACAAAGCAGAATTGTCAATAAATTTTGGGAGGGCTAATGAAGAATTACTCTTGTATTCCATGCAAGTTCGTAATTTATGTTCCTTCTTTAAAATAAACATCTTAATTTCCAGCAATCACCAAAATAAAGATAGAAAGTATTAAATACTTGACATTAACAAGTGCTGCTTAGAGCTAATCAGAGATTTTTAACCTCGAAGAATAAATCTGAAATCCAGTGATAGTTTTATGCAATGGTAGCAGCAAGGAGTAAAACAAATGTACTTTTGTTCAAGATCATGTTTAATGTTGGGATTTGGTTGAAAATCTCGTTAGAAAGCTACATTGAAGACTGGTGTACTTATCAGTCTACTGATTTTTAAACAATATAGCAGTTAACCTAATCTGATCTCTCTGTTGCCAGGGCCTAAGAGCTGAAACAGAGGTCAGGGCAGACAACAATAGGTCATGAAGGAAATAAAACATTAAATGAGGTGGCCAGCTGCCAACGGTGCCTTGGCATGAGGAGATTATTCTTCATCCCCACCTTTCCCAAATAATTCCCTGAAAGAGGACAGTGAAATTTGACATGTGATCAGAGTTGATAAGCCACCCCATAATTACAGTGCTGTGCAGACCAGTTTTGCTCTAAACTGTAACCGACACCTCCTTCTACCCCCACAAAGTTTCTCTACTACATTCAAAAATATAGCAACAGGGGTATTTGGTAGTTTTTCTGGGAACCCCCCACTTAGATGAACACCAGTTTGTGTCCCTGAAGGGACACTTATCCTTGTCTGCCTGAGATACAAAATACTGTCACAGTTGCCCTGGCAGCAGAAAGCAGCATCCTCTAGATGCATCTGGTGAGCAGAAAACCCACACAAGAGGTAGGTGACCCTAGGAACACAGGAAAAAACAAAAATAGTTAATTTTTTAATCTCCTTTTGGAGCACATATGAGCATAAATCCATGCATAAACGAAGGTATTTGTAAGAACACTAATCTGCTACCTCAGCCCTTAGCCACTCTTGACTCGGGAGAGGCTTACTGATATGGCCTTTTGATGAAGAAATGCAGAGAACTTAAGTGATCTTTTACAGAGGCCTGCATACTCACCAATCATGTTAGGAAAAAGATTCACCAAATTTCAAGACAGAGAGAACTTTCAAAATTAGGAAAGATTTCTTTTATTCCCCAACTAAATAAATACATTATGTGTTACCAGACAAGTTCATCTTTTATGACAGTGCTACAAGGAGCCCTCATTTTCATCAGTTTCTTGATCACTCGTTGTAATTTCCCCAGTGTACTGGGAACTCAAGTTCCTAACATCTGGAGTTCTTGTCTTCATACTGCAATCTATTTGGTAAGAAAAAAGCTGAAAACAAAACCCCAAATAAGACATCTAATTATTCATTTTTTAAGTAAATATAGTATTCCTTTAAGTGTGATGATATTCTCCCTCCATGCTCAGGAAAATCAGTGGCAAAAAAAAAAAAAAAAAAAAGGTGTGTATCACAGAAAAATTTTCTGGTTCTCATTAACATGAGGAAAACCACCTGGAATTTCAATAGAATTAAGAAAAATATCCATTTCCTTTAAACAGATATGAATAAAACATGTTAGTTGAGAAGAGGAGACTGATGCAGACTGATTCCTTACTCAAAATTACTTTTAACAGCCTGTAAGTGCTGCTGAGCAGGGCAACATGATTTCATGAAGCTTTGTGCAGTCTCACAAAGATGAGAGAAACAACAGGAGCTCACAATGCACAGAGCACACATAAAGTGAAGCCTTCCAGGACTCCCACTCAGGCAGAGGGCCAAAGTCATACCTAGATACAACATGAGTGGGCTACTGATTTACTGCAAAGTCAACTGGGTTCACTGTCTAGAAAAGGAATGTTTGCATGCACGTTCCAGAAAATATGAGCTATTTCCAATGTAGAAAACAGTTCCCATATTACCCAAGACTCTTTTACAGACAACAGAAGTAATTTTTGCTGCCCCTGTGCTGGACAGCTGCAGTATATCATTGCCATTTTCCATCTCAACCCTAGACAGAAAGCAGAAATACTTCTGATGCACACTCTATTACAATTATTTTAAAAGGAGAGAAAAGAAAATTACCTACATAATAAATTAATGCTACACGTTGTTCAGCAGCACACTGGAACAAAGGAGAGGAAATTGAAGAATCATGATCCTTCCAACACTGCTGCAAAATGCTACCTGTCATAACATTCCCTCCATGTGCACCTTCTGCTGTTCTGCCCAAAACAATAGGCAAAGTGGGACAGTTTTCAATTTCATCATTTTGAGGGAAATCTATAGCTGCATACAAACTGACCCTATTTCCCTGCTTGCATCATTTGCAGTTATGTACTTTACATTTTCTTGTGACATCTCTGCACATCTTCTCACTTCCTTGGAAAAAAAATTAGTGGGGGAACAAGCAACAGAAAGGAGAAAGTTCCTTTTGTCTAGGTTACTTCTCATTAAGCCAACAATAGGCAGCTCCTTGGACAAGGCCAGATCTGGAATAGGATTTTAGACTACTTGGTACATCTTCACAATATTCCCAAACAAGTCATTAGTTCTGGTCTATTGTATAAGACATAGTTAATGTTCCTAGACATCTTGCACTAGGTGAGATGTTTTTAGCAAATATTTAATAAACAGCAGAGAAATTAAATGAATACATGCAAATTTTAAACACTGAATTTAACAGCTTATTGAAGGTTGTTTGATCCATCAGGTCTACCAAATCATCAGGGCTGCTTTTAAACTGCCATGAAGTTTGACAGCCCCTGCCTTGCTAAGTGCCAGAGTTCATTTGCTTACAACTCTTGTGCACTGAAATGTATTATATTTATACAAGAGAATTGAAGAGTACTGGATGTGCTACACAGTATGTTAATTTGTTTCCAGAATGCATCCCTGACATACTGTGTGCACTCCAGGCCCTATACAATTGTCACTCAGAGCAGTGTGAAAATCCAGCCTGGCAAAGACCAGGAGAATTCAGGCTTTCTAGTAAGCTGTGGGTATTGCTGAGGCAATGCAAATGAAGAGAACTTAGTACCATGTATTACCAACTCAGATTTCAGGTCAGATATGTACCACTGCATTTCTCTTACATCAACTGATGTAATTAATCAATAACAGACTTTTAAGTAAGCTTTTTTATCATGTGAAATTGCAGCTGAGGTGGTATTAAAAAAACCAATAAAAATCTCACTGCAATTGTTCCATGGATTTATACTGCCTAGAAGTATTGTGGAGACATCAAACCAGACAGAGAGCACCTTCCATGGAACTGTTGCTCCATCACTATGAATGCAGGCATATCCCCATTGAGATATGGCAACCTACACTCCTCAGACCACACACCTGAGGAATTCTGGATACATGCAAGAAAAATCTACCCACAATTCTTCTCAGAATTCAGCATTTCCCTCTGCATAAAAGAAACCTTTGCCCTCCTAAGCTGTTTAGGAATTGTTTTTCACATTTTGATAATTGCAAGAGGAGAATGGTAAAAAAACAAGGTATTGGTGAAGAACTAAACAAAACCCATTATTATGTGCCCATTATTCTGCAGGATTTCTATCAATTTCTTTGCTTTTCATTATTTCCTTGCATTGCTGACCTTTTGATTCCTTCTTTTCTGGCCAGCCTATGACAGTTTAAGCCAAACACTTATCCCACTCTTCCATTAAACTAAAAAGACAAATTAGGACTTTGCCACAGAGGGGAACAAAACAAAAGAGAACAAAACAAAAACATAAGCAGGTTAAGGAGAATCTGCCATTTAAAAATTAACTCCCAGTTTCATACACATTTTCCTTGTTGGTGGAAAAACTCACCCACAAGAATGGGTGAACAGCTGGGTAGTTGTTTTATCTTGGGCTCCTGTAGGCATGGCCAGTGGTGCTGGCAATGCTACAAAGTTTACTCAGCATGGCGTCGTTTGGTGGCATCCAATAGTTATTTACTTTACAAAAAGAAAACAAAGCTTATCACCAGGAGACAACACACCAGAGCCCTAGACAGGCCACAAACGATCACTGAACTCATCTAGTTTACCCTAAATCACAGCAAATTTGCCTAGATTTCCCTAGGATTTTTATAGGAGGAATTGTTCCTATAGGCAGATTGGGCATTGAGGTTGGACAGGGCTTAACCAGCAGCATCTCTAGAGTAAAGGTTGTGGGAACAGTTGCAGCTTCATTTGTGTCCAAAGCTAAAGTGCTTAAACTCAGGAAGTTATCCTACATGAGAAAGCCCTGGAGGGAAGAAAGTCTAAGAAAGGACCACAGATTTCCTTGAAAGATGACATCTAGGCATCTGTTTGGAATACAGAAGGGTGCTGTTAAGAAGTAAGAAAACATCAAAGGAGAAAACACTGGTCTAGAAGCACAGGAATGATAGAAACTGCCCCCAATCAAATTTAACTAAACATTGAAAGGTTAAAACATCTAGTAAGAAGTTCTTCATCTATATTAAGAAAAAAAAAGAAAATATAATATCACAGGTAAGTAGTAGAGGTGTTGTCCAGAAATAAATGTAGATGAAGATCATTTGGGAGCAGTCTGATAACCAAGATACAACAGTAAGAGAAGAACTGTTCTAACTACAGTGTTGCTAAGAACAAATAGGCATTTTGACCTAGAACAGTTTTAGGCTTTGAATGAAAGAAATATTCTGGATCCTTAGAGAAATAAAGCTTTGAAATAATTTCCCACAGAAATGAAGGGGAGGGGACAAAGGGCTTACAAAAGGGATCAGCAAGTTAATAAAAAGGATTGCATGAGGCAGTTGCTCCCAGAGCAGAGCAGCTGGTCCCAGTGTCCTGGGACATCCCTTCCATATTTTTGTTGTCCTTCAGAACAAGCCTTGCCCACCTTTATTACAAGAGTCAGGATTACATTCACACACTGTCATAATTTGCAAACCTTTTTTAACCCTTATTTCATTACTAAATGAAAAAAAAAATTCAGCTGAAGAAATAAGTGTTGGTGCTAAACATTAAAGCATTGTTCTACAAAGCCTTTTCTTTTCCAAATACAGTTAATCCATCTCCAAAAATGGACTGAACTGCATGGGAATAAATCAAGGTTCTAAAATCCCAAATTACTATACAAGTGAAGAGACACTGAAATTATTTCCTCCATCCCTAATGACTTCAGTTTCAGTTCTGAGATGCAATCAGAGCACAGTTTGTTAATGTGTATCGATGTTAACTCAGTTTTAGAGAAAAATGGCTGGAAAAGCTCCAGTGCAAGTACTTTCTCAATATGTGCTTCTCCTGAAATGAATGTCTTCCAGAAAACTGTATAACGGCCAATCATTTGCCCAATTTTAGGAAGAAGTCAGCACAATAGTTGAAGATTTTCAGAAATAAAAGTAACTTTTTTCATTGTGAAATGAATGCTTTCTCTTGCATCATGTAATAGGATAACAGTATTAAAAGTGAACACAGAAATAAAGTTTCAAATCACAGGAAACAACTGAAAATTCTGACAATCGAATGAAAACGTTTTCCTGTTTGGAGTAGTCTTATAATGTAAACTATCTTTACAGCAACTGTCTCTGTCTCGCTCCATTATCTATATTCCCAGACTTAAAAAAATCCCACATTTTTCTAAACTTGTACTATGCCTCATCTCTTTGCAAAAAGTTGACAGAAGTTTGCTTTTTTAAAAAAAGCTTACATGTATTAGAATGGGAATATAAGCTGAACAAAGGAGAGACCTCTCCTCTCATAGTAAAAGAACAAATTTGACTCTCTCAGTCAGTTAGACATAGACTTAAATTAGTAAACTCAATACAGATTTTAGAAAAAAAAGCAGAAATCGAGTAAGTCTTCAGGAATGTATCACTTTTTCTATGCTACAAGGTATATGTAGTTATGATGCAAGTTTAGGGGCAGGAAGAGCTGGCTTTAGGGATTTGCAGCATATTTGTAAGGGTTCTCTTTTCAGCTGCTGGGGTGTCAAGTAAAAAGCCGGAACAACGTAACTGAAGCCTCCATAAATTAAATACTCTTCTAAACTGCAATTAAATTGTTCCCTGCTACTAGTTTAATAGTCCCTCCTTGGTTTCATCTTCAGCTTTCTGTGGCTTACATTCCTTGCAGGGATACGTCAATCTGTATAAACCACAGCAAGAATTGTTAAAACTGTGGTGTCTAGGCAGCTGCATATACCCAGCCAACAGCAGTCAAAAGCATAGAAAAAACAATTACATTTTCTCCTGCATGTATGTTTTAAAAGAACAACAAACCTTACAAGGCCTGTAGAGGAGTCAAATTTAGTAAATCACTCTGCTGGAAATATTAAGTCCGACTTTGGGCACACAAGCACCATGGTGTAAACTGGCATCAGCCTTGGGTTCTGATCAACTGAGCAGATGGGAGAGAGGCAGGAACACTGTTGTGGGCTTTCAGGACACTGGCTTTGGGGGGAGGCTTAAGCTCCTGAGGAGATGCCAGGTGCCACAGCTGAATGGGGATGACACCTCCTGATGGCACGCAGCTAATGCACAGGCAACTGGGGAGAGGGGCTATGAAGGAGGAGCTTCTGAGCAGCCAAACTCTACTGTTTCCAGGATCTTGTGCTGCATTTAAAATGCAAGGATACCAACAGGAGGGTGAATACTACCCCTTTTTAAGTGCTGCTGGGACAAAACCATAGGGGACCATTGAGAGAGGTCTTTGGCAGAAGCTGCAGTGAGCCTGGATGCCTTTGCAGAAAAGCAGGCAAGCGGTGGGGTTAGACCTAGAGCAGGGGAGCAAAGCCGACAAAGCCAAGCACGGACTTTAAGTAACAGCAACAGAGTGACTGCTGAGGAAATTCTCCATACTTCCTGAACTGCAGTAGAAACATGTCTCCCAGATATTTAACACCTATTTAGCTGTTAGGAAAGCACCAGGCAATTCAATGGTTATTTTGAAAGTTCACCAAAAGATTGTTTCTTGCACCGAGCACAGCATCTTCTCATGTGACACTCCACTGAATGATTCCATCAGCCTGGAGTCTGGTACTGGAGTGATGCTTTGTGTCAAAACAATTTGCCTTTTCAGTATTCAGTCCTACTGTCCTGTTAATCTGTATTAGCTACAGGAAGCAGGAAAATTCATGGAGTTTTCAGCTCTGTTGATGCATATGAAAATCTTTACATGGCAAAGCCCTTCGTATGAGAAACTGCAGTAGAATAATCATCCTGCAATTAATAACTTCTTGAACTGGGCACATCTAAATACTATTCAAGCAACCTCTACCATTGTAGCGGGTTTGGTTTGTGACCGGGCAGAAACACCATTTTAGTGTAGTGGTTTGGTCCAAAATACTCATTACTGTTTATCTTCTGTGAGATAAGAATTAGGAGAAATGCAAAGCAGACACCAACCTTGAAAGAATATAAAGAAATTTATTAACAGACCTAAAAGAGGGAAAAATTAAAAATAAAATCATACCACACCTTCAGAACTCCTCCCCCCACCTTCCCCTCTTCTCCCACTGACAATGTAAAAAGACAACCCCTAAGATGTTCAGTCTGGTTACCACTTTGTAATAACCTTGTTCAGTCCATTTAGGAAGAGGAGTCTCTCTTGCCCAGGCTATGAAAACATTATCACAATGAGACAGCCGCCCATGTTGGTTCTCTGCTCACATTTGAGTCCCTTCCCCCAACTTGCAGCTTTTCCCACAACTGCTTTTGAGGGTCCACTCTTGAAATTACTGGGGTGCAATTTTAAGGTTGAGCTGTTCAGAAACAAAAGTTCTCTTCACCCATCTCTGGGAGCACTTCATCTCTAAGAACAGAGGCCCTTCTCCTTCCCTGGGAGCAAAGGGTCCTCTTCATCTCTAGGAACTGAGGTTTTCTCCTTTTCCATTTGGAGCAAAAGTCCTCATCGCTTCCATCTCTCCCTGTTGAAATTTCTCATTAAATTACAGCTGCATCAGCATCTGCCTATCTCAGCGCAGGTGCTTTTGCTCACGAGTACAAGTTGAACGCTCCACCCCCCATGCCTTCATGAAATTACAATGGGTACTCTCATACATCATAGCTTTACAACAGAATTTCAGCTTTAAGCATCTCCTCTTTCTCTTCCCTCGGGTTTTCAGCTCTTCACAGCACTAAAAGGGTTAATCTCACCCAGGCCTTGCAGCTGGAATTTCACTTATCGCTGTTGGTCCCATGATCTTTTGCTGGACAGCAGGGCAGCTTCAGCTGAATCTTGGCCACAATGGAGAGGGGAAGCCGAGCCGCTCCGGCTGCCCACAGCAGGGCTGTGGGGGGTTCTGCGGGTGGAACAGGGCCCATCGGCTCCAGGATGGCCGTGGCCCGGCCCGGCCTGGCCCGAGCAGGGCCTGGGTTGGGCCCACTGGCCCCTGCACAGGGCCCGCAGCCACCTGTCCCAGCACTGGAAACGAAAGAGGAGCTCTGCTCAGGGTTTGTCTATTCTTAAGTGTGGATCACAGAGGCGGTCAGAATTTAAGTGGCTAAAAAACTTGTCCATATTCAAACTGGCCAGCTGATAGGTTCTGTCAGGTCACAGAGGAAGCTGTAAGCATCCCTTTGCAAGAACATCACTTCTGGAACTATGCTTGTTAACCCATGACAACCATCTAAGACATGACTCATGTTTCAGCATTCAAGTGGGTCCCATCTTGGAACCCATTTCTGGGCACATGTAAGAATGAGATTTAGAACAATCAGCAAAGTTTAACCAAGAGGAAATCATGTCTGACCCACCTGACAGCCTACAGTGATTCAGTGACATTGACTTTTTTAAGCCTTTTATTCGTATCTTCTTCAATATTTTTGCAACCAAAATGGTACACCATGGTCTGAATGGCTGAACAACCAGAGGGGCAAAAAAATGTTGGATGGTTGGTCCATTCCACAATGCTCAGTCCTGGAGATTCATGTGACAACATCTCCCTTACTTCCAAGTTCTGGACTCCTCGATATCAGACTAACATTGAAAAATTGGAGTAAGTCCATCAGGAGGCCCCCAAGGTCATTAGGCTACTGGAGCACGTACCTGTGAGGACAGGCTGAGGGATCTGGGCTTCAGCCTGGGCAAGAATCAAGTGAGGAAGTGGCAGGAGGAAAGGGCTAACACCAGTTTCCCAATTCTACAAGAAGACTGTCAAGAAGTGAGAACCAGGCTCTTCACAGCAGTGAAGATGTGAAGATAAGAGGCAATTAACATAAGTTCAAATGAAGAGTCCAGATGCTATGAAAGGTAAAGTCTTTTTGCTCTGAGGAAAGTCAGTGGAAGAGGATTCTCAGCCACTGGCGTTGGGGGTTTACAAAACCCAGCTGGATAAAGACCTGGAAATCTGCTGTGATATAGCAGGCAGTTGGACTTTTCCCCCAAAGTTGTCTTCCAACCTGAATTATTCTATAATTTTGGAAAATACTATTTATTTTCTTTTACAGAAAAAACACTTTAGGATGTTAGATTCAGAGATATGACAGATTTGCTAGTTTCTGAATGAAGCAGATTTGCTTCATTATTATAGGTACACAAACTTTTCCAAAGCAGCTCTTCCCAGCATGGACAACCTGTATCAAGTCCAATGAAAAAAAAATACCATCTAAATTTCCCAAAAGGAACTAGAATTAAAACTCAAGAGTGCCTTGTGACATTAAATCATTCATACTATTACCCCATTTAAAAGTTATTTCATGTGAACAAAGGATCCCAATCATGCTGTGGGATCAAAAAACATGACTGCTGCCTTAGTTAATTTATCTAAAGGCTTCCTACAAGCAGAGGCATTTATGAGAATACCCCCCTTATCTGCTTTTATTAACAAAGTCAGGGCCAGGCAACTACTACCTCATGCATGCAACACTAGACTCTACTTTTGCCCCTACTGAATACTGCCTCACAAGATATTCCCTGTAACAAACTTCATACTACAAGGATTAAAGCATGAATTAAAGTGCTTATAGTACAAAGATTTAAGTACAAAGTCATTAAGGACAAGTCTGCACTCTGGAATTTAACGAGGAACACATAAGGTGTTGACCAAATGCATCTGGAAGAGACTAAAACAGGCTGTAGCACTTTTTCCCAGTTATCTTCCTACTATATTACTATATCCTTCTTTGAGTCCTGCAGCATTTAGCAAGAGACCTATTCTATGGCATTTGTTAACATATTGTGCAATTCTAAATATAGGACACCATTTCTTACTGTCACAATGAAAGCGCTGTCTTTTTGGGGACAAAACAATATTTTACTTTTACTGGAAATGGTGGAGGGAAGAAGATTCGGACCAAGGACTTCTAAAAGATTCCTAAATCCACCAATTTTCCATTTCCATAATTTGCAATGTTTGAGCAGTCACTACAGTTTGGAAGCTATCTAGATACATGACTCACTTCTGGAGTATTCCAGCTGTCACTGATCTCCCAGAAGAATGTCTGAACAAATGCAAATGTTTTAACAAGTTTATCTGCAGCCAGAAAATCTCACACTAGTAATTCAGTTTTATTGTAAGTGTCAAGATACTGCTAATGTAAATGGACTTTGTCCCTTGGCTCAAAGAATCAATATATCTCAATTTTTGCGAAGACTTCAACTTGCCAGACCTAACAATACGAATTAAAAGAAATTCAAACAGCTGACACTGCTCAACATTACAGTGAGCACATTCACACTGGTACTTTCTAGAACCCCAACAGCACTTTTGGAATCAGGGTTCTGCAAAAGGACTGGAATTGCACTTCAAAGTGCAGGTCTGAGTGGGAAAAGCTTTTTCTGCCACGACTGCATTCATGCTTAATACTCTCTAGCTGAAGGTCTGAAGTAATGTTTAGCTATGTTGTAAGGTGACAACATGTCTTTATTTCACAGCTGCCTACTCTATGGACAAAAACATTCAAAAAGCATTACTTCCGTCACATGGGAGGGAGAAGGAAGCTTTCAATCCTTTGCAGATCCAAGTTACTGCAGATAGTAAAACACCTGATTTATGTGTACAGGCGCTGTTTGCCTCTGCACATTATGGTAGAAGGACTTCACATTTTGTTTTTTGTAGATCCAATTTTGCTTCAACAAGTCAATTGTGGGTGGAAATAACCAAATATCATATAAGATGCCAAGCAGAGGCCTCTGCAAACTTGGCCCAGGGTGTGCATACTTGTCAGCCTTAAGTTTGCTGTTCTCATTTTAATCCCCCGTGCTTCTCGCATCTGCAAATTGTTAAGCAAATTTAAGTCCTTCATTTATCCACTTACAACCCAGTCTGCTTTCCTACAATATTTTATCATCAGATTTATGAAGCCACCACTGTTTCACTTTGAATTTAAATTAAGTTAGATAGTAAATGATGCTAATTTTTAAGCAATGGCCACCAAGAAGGTGCAGGTATCAGTAACAGCATGTTGCTTATTTAAAATACTGCTGCCAGAAATCAGAAGGCAAGTTTGAAAGGGAATTAAACACAGTCATATTTCAACTCCACCATATCTCAAATCACACTATTTTACTATTTTATTCCTGCAGGTTACATCAGATGGGCAAATATTATGTGCTAGTGAGATGTTAATTACCCAAATGATTTATTTAAACCTTCAGGTTTTTCCCTAACACAAAATGCATAACTTGGTATGTTCTGTACCCAGTTTCCTGGAACACACAGGTATCTTTCTTTTCTTATGATCCTTTGACCTATCCATTAGTGGATGGAATGATTAATACATGGAAACATCTGCAATATGGTAATTTTTCCCTTGCAAAAAGGAGCAAAGTATAAGAGGATATTACTGCAATATAGACAATGTCATTTTTCTGGAAAAAATAATACAAAACTATCTAGTAAAAAGCCACACAAACATTAAATAAACAAAAGAGAAAAGTTTAGATGCAGCTCCCCACTTTACCTACCAAAACAGAAGAAAAAGAAACAAAAAGAAAAAAAAAATAAATAGAAAGGGTCTGACATGCAACGAAACAAAAAGAATCATTCCTCACTTCAGATTTCAATGAGTTGCACATTTCCAGACAGCTGTTCTGTTTCAAACAAACAGAAAGGTCTGCCTAGGGATATGAAAGCTTTCTATCAGGATCTTTTTGGCTAGATAGGGGTAGTCTGGCATGGAGTACCTATATCTGTATATCCTATTGAACTAGGTTTCTCCTATTATACTAGGAAAAAAAAAAAGAGAAAAAAACCACCAAACCTACAAAAAACCCTCCACCCCCCACAAACAAAACCAACCCTAACAACAAAAGAACTCCACACACAAAGAAAGAAAAACTTGCCAAGTCACCAAGCCCCAAACTTTTAGGAAATAAATTCCTCTTTTAAATAAAAAAATGCTACATACAACTTTATTGTTATCACATAACATTGTTCTTTGAGAGTCTTGCCTTGCAATGGAAGTTTCTCTTCCCTTGCATATTTGATTTCCAGTTCCTAGATGAATTACAAAAATTAGTCCCATGAAGTTCTGGGTAATTCACTTGGCTCCCACTGCTCTTCCAATCCTTCCAGGACTGCAGCTGTTCCAAGGCAAGCAGAAAACCCCAAGTATATTTGCCATTTGATGTGCTATGTAAGCAAATAATGTGTCTTTCTCCTGGAAAGAGATGCAAGTCTGACAACTTATTTCATGCTGCTTAATTTATTTCAGACCTGAACAGCTAAATGACTTAATTGGTCTCAGCAGCTGACCATTATGATTTGATGGCCACATATGGCCAAACCCTGAGGGAAAAAGAATGCTGGAGTTAGCATGGCAGTCAGAACTTTAAAATGCACAAACAACAGGTGAGAATAACAAAATCATCTGGTTACCCAAGACAGGCAGCTGCAGACATAGAAGATGTGAGACAGCTGCTTCCAGTTGGTGGTGTTGACTGTTAGAAAACTAGTTATCCTTACAAACTTAACATA
Organism: Aphelocoma coerulescens; assembly: GCF_041296385.1. Classification (NCBI taxonomy): domain Eukaryota; kingdom Metazoa; phylum Chordata; class Aves; order Passeriformes; family Corvidae; genus Aphelocoma; species Aphelocoma coerulescens. Next base: position 89,833,907 of record NC_091015.1, read on the forward strand.
TCTGCAATAGATATCCCCAGGAAGACATCTGGAAAGGCACAGAGGAGTCTTAATTTCCCTTAGAAACAAAATTCCATCATAATCCATCTTATCTGTAACAGATGCTCATTCTGGAAAAAAAAAAAAAAAACCAAAAAACAAACCACCAAAAGCAGTCCACCATGGGATTCCCCATCAAAATTCAACTACAAGTTTTGAATTAAAAAATTATAATTATGTGTAACTCACAGCATCTTGGGACTAGATACTGGCCATGAAGAACATGCTGCTCAACGCAGATCCCAGCCAGCAGAATAGTGCCACCAGACAAGAAACCTGGGAATTTGAATTCAGATCAAAAATCTGTGCTTTAAGACTTGAATTCTGCATTTGTTTTGGATAACAGAGAACTTCTCTCTTTCCATGAAAAACACATGCTACTAGCCAAAAAAATGTTGGTATCTAACAAAAGCAACAGTAGCTGACTAGTGGAAGAGTTAGTTATTGATGTCCGAGAACAAGAAAGCAGTTTAGGTACAGAAATCAAACTGCTGCAAATTTATTGTAAAATTTCTTATTCTATATTTGTCCAAACCAGCTCTCCAATACTGAATTATAGATACACTTTCTTTTTCTAAGGAGCAAAAGAAAATACAAAACTGGCAAAAGATTTTAAAACATTGACCAACAGGGTTTAAAATAACCAATAATAACAGAGAGTGAACAAATGGCTTAAATATGGTAACATGCTGGAGAGATAATTTTTTGTCAAACATGAAGTGTAATTTGACATGAATGTTATTGCTGGCACCCATAAATAGCACCATCAAGAGCATGCTAGTGTGCCAGAAAAAGTCGTTGCCTATTAAACAAATTCAGCCCTTGCTTCTTTCCCCGTTCCCTCACTGTACTCAATAGCTCTGCAAGAAGGAACACAGCCCTGAATTCTAACTAGCTGAAATGTACTTGGGAGAGCATCTTCCTGAAAGCTCCTCAAGTACAGGGCAAGTAAAAAAGCTGAGTTCTATCTGTTGGCATGGAATTTATTTTAATTTCATCCATCCAGCTCCACAGTTCCATCCCTCATCGGGTACAACATTAATATGGAACTTGAGATTTCATTACAACTGCGGTGCTCTGAAAGAGCAGCATTTACCAGCTGCACAAGGACATCAAACTCACCCGAGCCACAATTAAAATTACAAGCAACAGAACAGAACCAGAACACCTCAAACAGAAAACAGAGAAACTCCCTTAAAGGCCATGAGGGTCAAAAATATGAGTGGGAATCCTTCCTTCCAGTTTGCTTCCCGTATTTCTATGATGCTCTGCCTGGATGTACCAAATAGAGTTAGCTTTTGATGAGTCAAAACAGAGGAAATTTTTTCTAGGATAAATAAAAACAGGGGTACTGGGAGTTGGAACAGACCATATTTTCATATTTGAGAACAGCAGGTGCTTTTTAAACCATGAGTTAATTCTGTATAGAAGCAACACAATTAGGTTTGAGCTTCCAAAGTAATCCGAAGTCATTAAACAACCAAATTCTGCATTGAAACAAGGCCTCAGGTGAATTATTGTTATCTTCTGACCTTTAAAACTAATTGCAAGCTTAACACTTGTAAATATGTTTTTATAGCATTTAACAAACAGGGGCAAAAAATTTAAAGCGATGTTTGGATGCTGGAGTTTACAAACATATGTCAAGGACTTAACTTTTGGCACAGATAAGTGAACCAAGTACTTTGAAACTCGATGTCAAGGCTTACAGCTGACCAATTTAACTGTAAAGGCACTTTGGACTTCATTTACCTGAACTTATGGCTGAATAGCCAATATTGAAGAGAAATATTTCAGCATAAGGAAACCATTGATCATAACGATATTTGCTAGGTCATAAAAAACTGATTATACTGCAACAAGCCTATTCTAAATCAACACTAAGTGTTGGGGTCTAATACTGTTTATGCAGCAAACACTCACTGAGAATTATGATCTACTTTGTTTATGCTCATTTTGAATGCTTTTCTCCTCAGATGATTTACAGTTTTATTTTTTCTTCCAAGGCTCAGTTCCTGGAATTCTTAAACTGCTCCAACTCAGCCACTTCCAGATCATCCATTAGTTGTTTCATTAAAGTTGTGGATTTACAAGGCCCACTCAGCAGTCTTATCACTGACTCATGTTCTCATCAGCAAGCAAGTTCTGACCACTAACTATTTCACCCCAAAACTGAGCTCTGCATTATCTGTACAAGCCACCTTGCCAGCATGCATGCCAGCACCAGCTGGGTACCCAGGTTTTACCCCCTCCCAGGAGCCACTTTAAGACTTTTTTTTGAGAATCCAACATTTAGTCATGCCTAGTCCTGTGGTCCTCAAGCATCCAGTCTCCTTGAAATCTCACATCAGCTGGACATTACCACGAATGCTGGTAATACATCTGCCTTCCCTCACATTTCCTCCTGCCTTACACAAAACATCTCCTGCCTTAAGGCAGCTTTGCAAATTCCATTCCTCCTAGAGCCAGGAAGAACTGGGAAACACAATGCACACTCAACCTGAGAGAGACTAAATTAGAATATGTTAGTTACATCATGTTACATCACGTTAACACGAAAAACCACTCAGTCTTCCCAATATTCAGCCAAGGCATTTACAGAAGGCTCTCAGAAGTCTGAGTATTGCTCTGCAAATCTGTGAGTCTCCATGAACCAGAAAGACTGCTCTCTAACAAATACAATCTGAAATATTACCACCTTTAAATAGCACTGAACAGGGACTCGATGATACTGCTGCCTTGACTGGCTATCACAATGGAGCAGATTGAAAGAGAGACACTTAAATGTTCATGTGTACATCACAGGTTCTATAAGGAGACAAAAAAAAAAATAAAACAACCCTGATAGAATCACTACTCTTTCCTCCAATCTTTTTATGCTGTTTCCTATGGAGTTCTTTACTAATGTGTTCAGAATATGTAACTATTGCTTTAAATTCAGGTTTGTTGCAGTGCCACTACGTTTTAATTTGCTAAAGACATGCTGCAGTTGGAACTGTTGCTTTTAAATTAACTTTTGTAATTTGTGACAATTTCTATTGCCTGTTTTCTTACATTAAAGTTTTATATCTAGTGTAAGAGAAAATTAAGATGCATGTTATTTTAATGTAAGAAATACTTAGGCTTGCACATAGGCTTCATCACTCGAAGATATCATAGATGGATTTGAGCTATATTTATAAAAATCCACTGATCCCCCCAATATGCCAAGAGGGTTAACAATCCCTCTTAAACCTTCCATGGCTGGAATGATCACAAAATGTAAAGTAACACCAGGAAATAAAAATATGAAAGTGTAGATTGGTGCCATTTTAGCACTCTCAGACATGAGCAAGTTACGGTGTCAACGTATCCATTCAATTTCCTTGGGTGTATGAATCCCAATATGATCCTCCCCCAAGCACAATATGGGGTTAGCTTTTAAATGGAGCAGTCTTTGCTTCTCATATACATATCACTCATCTGATCATACAGCCTAAATGTAATTGCACCATTTTCCAAACAATTCCCTTAAGATTCCTGCCATTCACATTACTAATAGGCATACTTATTTTACTCCTCAGTTTCTTGTAAGTTAGTATTCTTAGTATGGTAGCCCTAGTAGCTGCTAAAAAATTAACCATAACAATACTGTCCAAATCTTAACTACTTCAAGTTCAGTCAATATTCAAGTCTCAAAAAAACAAACAAACCAAAATCAAAAATAAAAAAGCAAACAAAAAATGAGGTTTTTTCCATTATTTTACTACCTCAAAGTGACTAAAACAAGTATCCTACGTTGTTATGTGATATTCACTTTGTGTGAATGTAAATAAGTCCATTAGATAAAAGGCGTGTGTGTGAGTGAAATCTGGCCCATCAGTCACTACATAGCTTACACACACAGAAATATGCTAGCAATGCACTGCTCAGCCACTTCAAAACACAGCAAAACAAACAGCATCAGCTGCTGAACACAGACTGATATCAGGGAAATTCCTGGGTTAAGAAAGCAATGCACACGGACTCCTCCTCAACTGTAATTACTCTGAGAATAAATTATATATCATTGTTAAATAAATCACAGGTCATTACCAAGTCATATAATTCACCTTCATGAGAAACAACAAAAATGTCAGATACTAGAAAGAATAAATCTCTGTGCCTAACAGTACTTTTCTTCTGCGTTTCTGTATTTAACATTCATTGTTCCCCTCTAATACTTATTTCATACGCTCATTAAATTCCTACCAAATGCTTAGATACGTCTTAATTCCTGAAGCGTGAGCACCATCACTCTGAGGGTAAAGGTTCAATTTTGCTCTCACATCAAAGTGATGCCTTGGAAGCCCTGGGTTAAACTGAGATAATATGAAAAAAACTGAACCAAATAGCTTCGTATATTGGTAATCAGCCAGTCTGCCAGCTGTGCTACTGGAGCAAAGTAAGTTATCTGCCAATTCTTGAGCAGGTATGTGCTCTCCACATGAGGAACCAAGGCTCTTGAAGCCAGAGGATTATGTTTAGATAGCTTCTATACTACTTTCACTAAAGTACATTTTCTCAGGCAGACTAAATATGGTCTGGGAGCATTCTCTGGCAGATGCACATTTAGTAATGTAGGTCTCCAGATTAAGGCAAAAAGAATTTTCGTTAGAAGCAGCACTAACCAAAACTAATGAATTTAGGGGCACATTTCATTACAATCAGAACTGAACGCTACGTGACAGGGTTTTGTGAGGTTACTGCCTTGTACAATAATTTCTACAAAACACTGAACAATGCTCTGCAAGCAGAGGGTGAGAAAGGAGTTCACAACTTCTAGGTGATCTCAGAGAAGAAACAATAGGAAGAGTCACTGAACTTTTCCTTCTTGTTTCCAGCTAACCCTGCCAAAGCAATCCCAATCATTTAAGATTGTTTTCTTCTTTATCCAAAATAAAAGTTTAGCTTATTAATACACAAAATTTTGAACTATTTATTCTGCTCAAAGCACATGCAGATTTCATTTCTTATCAACCTGATATTGCTCTGGTCTCTGCTGTCATATTCAGAAACCCCATCTGTTGTGTTGTGCACCATAGGAGAACTGCATCAATGATGATAATCCAAACAGCATTTTTTCTACACACACAAGTTGCTGCACGCTTTCAGAAAACACATCCTGCTAACTTCACACCAGAAAGGATAAAGACAGGTTCCAAGCAAAGCCATGCACCAAAAATTTTACATAAAGTATTTCATCTACTAAAACAATATTGTTCATTAAAGTAATTTACTAGATGTACACCTAAGACATTACTTCAAAATTCATGTGTGAAGCCCTGAGGGAGTCGGGAGCTTTCATCTACATGGCCTGTTTTGAAATCTGGCATGAGATGAGTGCCGATGAAAAAAATTTGTCACAAGGCATTTTTGCCACGTAGTTTTGCATCACTGAAATAATTTTTTTCACCCTACGCTCATTGACAGTTGTATTAAATCTGATTAATACAACCATTTCCACTGCACTGTCAGATTCTAGCGAAACATGAGTTTTCAGTGGTTCAAGAACTGGAGCTGTCAACTATAATTTAAAACTGCACCCAAACAATGACACAACATTATCTCAGTATTTCAAAGATATCTTAAAAGAAGACTCCTTAAAAAACTACCCCCTCTTTGCATGAGCAAAGTCCCATTAGAAATCCCCACTAATTAATAATTTATATTCTTAGAAGAATTATTAAGAAGTGTCAGATTTCAGACTCCAAATTGAGCTAAATCCCCAGAGGCAAACTGCAGGTTTAATTTACTGTAAGAGAATCTCATCATTTTCATTAAGCATGTTATCTGGAGAGAGATTTGAGAGAGGACCGATGGCTTCCAGACTACAAAGCACTTGGCTCCCAAGAACCTGCCATTCTGTCAAATCTCTTAGTATCATCTAAGAAAAAGGCAAGAGCAGAATAGCTTATTGCTCCATGTCAGAGCTGCCCAAATTTTCTACTTCTCCTGCCACGCATGTTTCCTCCTTACTGACTCTATTCTGAATAGGAAGCACAATTCATGCTGACAATGTAATTGCTCAATTATTGCAGGCTGCTTACCTTCCAAAACAAACTAATCCAAAAGAAATCAGAGGAAAACAAAAGCAACTGATGGCATCTCATGAGCCAGAGCATTGAAAACAGTGGAAAAATCAAATAGAATAATGATCAAAATATATTTTTCTAGTACCAGTGCCACAGAATTCATAAAAAGTTAAATGGAAACTTTCAGATTAGCATTTGGTACTTTTTGCTCGTGTCTTCTGCTTCCCTTCCTCCCCCATCTTACTCTGTGGCAATGTTTGTCTGGTAAAACTTTAGCAACCACAGATGCATACTCTTTAAAACTAATGGTGTGAATGAAAGTTTACTCCTAGGCAACCTGAGTATGGTAATAACAGTCACTACTGGTGTCCTACAAGACTTTGACCACAGGAGGACATATCAAGAGCAGCACCTTTAATTCCATCCTCAAAGAGAATCTCCTTCCAACCAACACTGCCCACTGAGGGCCAAATGGGAATTCAATTATTTTGTGCTAGGTGCTTCAGAGAGATCACACTCTACCCAGTCCCCATTTTTGGCCAGTAGCAGTCTGGGTACATTTTAAAGACAGAGCTAAACCCACCCAAAACACAGCTGATTTTCCTATTTCTTCAATTCATGTTAAACAAGAAAGATAAGCCCTGAACTCTTTATTCTTTAATGTGCAGGATTACTTTGCACACGTCTTGCTGATGTCTCCTCTCAGGACGTGGTGAGCATTACTTACAATAATATTCTTTTCAAGTTCTGCTGTTTGCAGACTCATTCTCGTTTATCATTTAATCAAAGTTTCTAAAAAGATGCAGCATGCTGAATAATTCTCCATTCTCTTATCACACACATAGGTTTAAGCTTTTCAAAGAGCCAACTTTGCAAACTGAACTAGTCTGAATGTGAAGCTGCATTTGGTTTTTACTATACAACCTTCAGGAAAGGCTGAGTAAGTTAACATTATTCTCCAAGAAGTACTTGTGCAATTCCTTTGAAAGACATAATCAATGGCTGCCTATTAAATACATTTCTGCCAAAAATTCATTATTTGACTAGTATAATAAAAAATTTGGTAGGACATACCGTACTAAAATATCTTTCACACAATACTTTAACTCAGTGATACTTCAGCATGAGAATTAAATGATTTTTGAAAAACACTGTCCTCTTTCTTTAAAGCAATGCCACTACCAACACCAACCAGCAACACACACATGGCGTAATACCTACCTGTTCTGTGTTCTGTTTAAAGCAGTCCCTACATCAAGACATTTCCATCTTTGCTGCCTGAAACAATTACAAAAACAATATAACACCGGACCTTCTCACTCCAAATTCCATCTCTCAAATGGGACAGAGGATTTCCAGGCTTCAGTGTGAGGCACCAACAGGTAACACTGTTTTTGGAGGAAGGCTCTCAGTGGAAGTCTCAGCCTGAAATGGATCCACTTCTGCGGAGAGTGGGAGGATTTGAAGAAACCAGGCAAATGGCATTTGACCTTTGCTCTTAAAGCAAGCAGAAAAAAACCCAAAAGCCTGAAACTCACTGGGTGGCACATGTAGACCCCTTATGCAAAGCTTTGTTTTTCTCCTTCAGTTATGCTTGAACGGTCAGAGAAAGCAACATGCCAGGAAGAAGTTTTGTTGTCCAGCTATCCAACACTGCACACTCCCTGGAGGCTTCCTCTCAGATTATCATGTTGTGCTTAGTTTGGTCACAATATGTTTCTGTAAAATATTTCACTATACTTGGAAAAAAGCCTTAACAGCAGTCTTAGGGGAAATCACCATGAATAAATGCCAGGCTGCTTTTCCTAAAAAGTGGCAGATATGAAGTGAACTTGATTGGCAGTGTTTGAAACACCCCATCACCTGCTAGACTGGCAGTTCTTGAGTCAAACACAGCAAGTACCTCCAAGCACAGTGCAGTTATCCAGCCCTGAGATAATTATCACTGCTAGATTATGTCAGTGCAACCAATAAAAGAAGTTTATTTGAAGCTTCTGTTTATATAGAACCCCTAAGGTATTCTCGTTTTGAAGAGGTTGTTCAAAAATGGTGTCAACACAGCTTCAGCATTAACATTAAGAGATACATTATCAAGCAGGGCTTCTCTGACCTGACCTAATAAAATAACTTATCCACAAATGCAAGCAATATTTATAGAATCTCTACACGATCTTAAAACAAGAGTAATTATTTTTCCATACTTGCTAAAGAGAATTGATATTTATTTTAAATACCTAAATGCATCCTCCCTCTTTTTCTCTGCAGGAACAGCCAGCTATTTTCACAGCTGAAAGCAATAATTTCTAAATGGGAAAATATTTCCAAACAAGAAACTTCTGATTATCACCAAGCTGCTCAATTGTTATTTCATTTGGATTTTTTTGTTCCTCTCCTCCACAAACAACCATCCACAAAGAGGGTGGAATTTAGGTGTGTGTAAGAACACACATTTACAGGCAATAAGCTCTTCAAAGCGTGTATGGTTTCTACAAAAAGCACCATTAATACAATTCACATTTGGCACCACAAGTGTGCTTAGGACAGGAAAAGTACTTTTCTCCTACCACTTGGGAGAGGAATGGGAACATCTTTCAAAGTCTTACCTATTGAGTCATAGCAATGATCATATTCTTCATAAAAGACACAGATCAGAGGCTAGTTTCTGCAAGAACCATCTTTCCCCTAGAAGTTCTTAAAGACTGAATTCGGCTAACTGAAAAGATTAGTGCGGGTTTTATACAGGCTCTTCTCCTCTGCTGGTTCCAAGGCTGTTCTCATAAGCAACCACCAAGCAGTAATCATACAGCCAAAGACTACCTAGAATTAGCTAAATCTCTTCTCATAGTCTTGTGCCTACACAGCTGTAAATATTCTGAACCCCATTCATATCAGAGCAGTGGCAAATGATTCCTGCACTAGTCTATCACTGAAATACTTGAAACTTTGGACAAAATGTATCAGAGGCAAAGGCTTGAAGGATGGAAACAAGTCCAATAAAGCACAGTGTCATAAAATACAGATCCATTAATATCATGGAAAAATCAGAATACATGCAGCTGTCCAGGAAATAATCAGGAAATTACATTAATTACAGCCCTTTTCTCTGCTTGACATTTCACCACAATACAATGACTACTTTTTCAGCTGCTAGTAGGACTTATACTAGATTTTCCTAAATTGAACAGAGTGATAGCAAAGTGAATTAAGTTAAGAGGCTATACAATCTTGAACTGTTGCTTTTCCACTACATGTCAAAGAACACATCCCCATTTTCACAAAAAATGTTCCAGGCAGATCACAGATGTTTCCAGATGCACCCAGTTAGAAAACCAGAATAGGCTGGGCTGTTGCCTCTTTCATTCTAGAAGGAACAGATGAAAATAGTGGAAAGATTCCTCCCCCCTGCCAAAAAAAAATCATCATGGCAAGTTGGTGGAGTAGATCCTTTTGTTTAAGTCCTAGAGGACATAATGTCCTCAAAAGTGGCAGAATTGCCTCTGACTAAGTAGCAGAAAATGAAGCTTACTATTTTCCTGTCAGCTCAGTTTAATGAGTAACATTAACACCTACAAGTCATGTCTGGCTGAAGCCTTTCAGTGTTCTTATCCCTTTTTCCTCATTGTCATAAAATGGTTATTATACAAGAATATATATAATTTTACATCAATAGTAGGAAAAGTAATGTCTCTGGACTAATATCTACAATACATTCCTTATCAGATCAGAAGTCCTTTCCTACAAACACAGCCTCACAGAGGAAACTGTCCAAACAGAGTTGACAGTAACTCAAGAGCTGCTATTACTGAGAAAGTCTAATTGCTCAGCCTTATCCAAAGCAAATCCACCCAGAATTAAATTTCACAAACTGGGTTCTTAAGACACCAGCGCACATTTCCAGGCCATTAACTAGGTTCACATGGCTTCAGTTCTACAGACAAAAGAGGGTGTTTCAAAAGCTTAACCACAACCACTTCTCCTCAATGCCTCTATTACTAAGAAAAGCCTGGTGACCCTCCAATCTGAAGTACTCCTATTTCAAATTCATACTCATGACAAATGACTACAAAGAAAAGAAACAAATTCACACAGGATGTGAATTCTCTCTACAGCTGGTACAAGGAACATTCCATTTTTCAACATCTACAGACATTTGGGGTTTCATTGTGGCTAGGAAAGTGTCATATGTTTATGTAGAGTATGCTCAAGTCTAGCAGAAAAATTAGGAAAAGACACAAAAAAAATCAAGTTATACTGTAGAACTTGGACAATTGAGACAACAGTTTAAGCCGGAGGTACCCTACAGAATCCCATAGACCTGCCACCTCCTAAAGAAACCAAGTAAAACCATGGTTGGGAGGTAATGGTATACTTCTCCTTTTTCCAAGAAATCTGGCTCCATGTAGCTTCACAAATTCCTGCAAAAGAAAAATGGATGAAGAAGCAGAGGCAAGGAGCAGGAACACCACAGAGGAAAGATTGGCTCTGATCAAGGACCAGTCTTGACTTTAAAAGTTAAAAAGTGATCTTTGTCCTAGAATGTTCAATCACAGTTAACAGACTGTTAAAGGTGGTGGTTTTTGGGGGTAGAGGGAGCTGTGTTATGGGGACTAACACAGGGATTAAGCCCCTTCTACTTCATAAAGTTTCTCAAAGCCTCACAACACAGGATAATGAAAAAGAGTATAAGCTTGCAGACTGGGGGCAGAAAAAAACCTGGGTGAGTTAGGCATGCACAGGAAATGACATTAATTTCTGTAGGTATAAGATAGAATGCAGACAAGAACAAATAAAGTTTGGAGTTTTAAGGATCCAAAAGGGTACAACTGAGTACAGTAGACATATAAGATTTATGGGAGGGCAAAAACAGAGGCAAGGACATGAGGACAGAAAAAAATAATGTTACATTCTATTTCTCAACACCAAGCCTAAATATCTGAAAGCAGGGATGTGCTTGCCAGAGAGCATGTTTGGTGGTGATGTGAATGGCAAAGGGAAGGAAATTCAACGTGGAACCACTCAATAGTTTTTACACAGTTACTGTCCTTCCCACCCTCAGTGCTCTGTGCAGAGCCCAGCAGAATTAATTTCAGCGCATTTACAAGCAGGTTACTAGCCAGAGGACACATCCTAACTGGGTTAGGATAAAAGCTAGACTTTGGGAGAATTACAAGCAAATCTCCTCCACCCCACCCTATAACAAATTCTCCATAGGGCTTTGGAGCTCAGCAGGAGCAGCTCCATATTCCTGAGTCCTGAAGGTGGTCATCACTCCTTTTCCTTCCCTGCACACTAAGCAAGCAAAGAGGTTTGCCAGTGGTTACCTAGCTATATCTTTTGTGGCACAATTACAGCAGTACACTTACACACCAGCAAAGAAACATCCTTCTGCAGACAAGACTGCTGATGCACAACAGCCCACCCTGAGACATAACCATTAAATGGGATGCTCCCACACAAGGGTTGACCCTCATATCAACTGACCAGGTTTGATTAAACTTTTGACAGCAATTCCATACTTTGCACTGAGCCAAGAGACCTGTACCTATCATAGAACCATAGAATACGATGAGTTGGAAGGGACCCTCAAGATCATTTAATTCAATCCCTGGCCCTGCACAGGGCACCCCAAGAATCACACCCTGTGCCTGAGAGCATTGTCCAAATGCTTCTTGAACTCTGTGAACTCTGAGCACTGAAACAGGCTCCCCAGGGAAATGGTCACAGTACCAAGCCTGACAATCACCCTCTGGGTGAAAAATCTTTCCCTGATACCAAATCTAAGCCTCCCTTGACTCAGTTTCAGGCCATTTCCTTGAGTTTTGTCACTGGTTACCACAGAGAAGAGATCAGTGTCGCCCCCTCCTCTTCCATTTGTGAGGATGTTGAAGACTACAATGAGCTCCCCCTCAGTCTCCTCCAGGCTGAACAGACCAAGTGACCTCAGCTGCTCCTTATGCTGCTTCCCTTCCAGATCTTTCAACATCCTCATTGCCCTCCTTTGGACACTCTCTAATAGTTTAACATCTTTTTTATATCATGGCACCCAAAACTGCCCCCAGCACTCGAGGTGAGGCTGCCCCAGTGCAGAGCAGAGCGGGACAATCCCCTCCCTTGCCCGGCTGGCCATGCTGTGCCTGATGCACCCCAGGACAGGGCTGGCCCTCCTGGCTGCCAGGGCACTGCTGACTCATGTTCAACTTGCCATTGACCAGGAGCCCCAGGCTCCTTTCTGCAGCGCTGCTCTCCAGCCTCTCCTTCTATACACACAATCAGAGTTGCCCCATCCCAGGTGCAGAATCCCGCCCCTTCCCTTACTAAACTTCATACAGTTGGTGATCACCCAGCTCTCTGTAAAGAAATTGGTGCCAGTGCCTTTTTCACTTCCTCATGAGCCTATGTAACAAAGTAAAGAACATTTTCTCAAGAAGGGCAAGTCTCGTAGCTGTAAATGAGGCCCTGATCTTACTATTTACTACTTTCCCACTACTACCAATGGGACCTCCTTCAGACTAGAAAAGGTGTAGAGGATCCCAGTTGTTTAAAAAGACTACACACATATGTGTGTGTACACACACACCATACCCCTTCCACTCCCTCTTTCTCAAACATCAAACCATCTTCAGTTCATTTCTTCAGATACTAATGGCATTAGAACATGAATACGTGGGAACTTCAAATTTAGGATACAAGTCAACATTCGAAAAATTTTTAAATTTAAAGCTAAACACCTCTGGTCAGGTTTTATTACACTGATTGAACAAAAAAGCACTGCTTCAGTCAATATGTTTGTCTGTTCAAACAACATGTTGCAGCTCTTCAAGGTACCACTGGTGAAAAGTCATCTCTTTCAGAAACAGAAAGGTAGCAAGTGAAGCATGAAGCAGTCCTCCTTTTGGTGAAAAAAGAGATGCTCTCATTTTTCTCAGGGGTTAAAGACGAGTGATGAGTTAGTGCTACCTATGTTCTTAGTACACTTTGTTACTTAATTAATATGAAATGTCAAGTATGTGGTACTGCTAACAAAGAATTGTAAATATTTTAATGTGCATAGTGAACCAATTTGCTATGTTCAGTGCAAAAGTTTTAATCTACAATGCTAATACATGAACCAACAAGACAAATTTATAAAAAAATGAGCACAAGACTAAGTCCTAATGCTAGGTATTTATACCACATAATTGTGGTGTGGCAGTTGTATTTCCCAGTGTCCAAATAAAAATGTTACATTTATGCCTTTATTATAAGAGCTTACAAACACTACTTTTGTCTGCCATTAATTCACAGTTGTATTTTTCAGGTTACTTAATATAAGCATAAAATATCGATGTTAATGCTGACATGCCAAACAGATATTTTTGTGTTTACCAGAAACATCTAATTATATCTGTCTACATAAGTAATGAACATAATCTAAAGGGAAGTCAGTATTATCTAAAGCACCAGTGCAGAAGAGTAATTCTGAACTTGCTGAACTAGCAATCCTGTGTACTGATACTTGCGTTGACAGGGATTAGTCACAGCAATATTTTTCAGTTTACAGCTGAAAAAGCAGTCCCAAAACATTTGACAAAACACCTGCAAAGGTGCAAAGAGCAAGATAAGTTCACTAGCATTAAGGAATACGATAAATCATGCTTTAGGACTTGTGAAGACAAAGTAATCTGAACACACAGGCACACAGGAGCACCTTCTTTTCTACAAATGACCACCCATCTTAACATTGACCAGGCAATTTCTTCTGCATTGACTATGATTGAGATTGAATCATATGCTTATGAAAAGAAAACTCTGCACCAGAGTTAAAGTGCTGGCATGGCTTACAACTGTAACTAATTATCCATGCTGCAAGAATCACCTCTGATATTAATAACTGCATTTCCATTTCATGTAGGCGAGGATCAGGAAAACTATTTATGGACACAGATAAAACTAAGGAGATACAAAATCTTTTTACTTCACAGTGAGATGTTATCTTTAGATGCTACACCATGAATGACAGAGGAAAAGCAGCTTTTACCATAGTATGACTGTATTTTTCTCAACAGCCAGCCCTGAAGATCAAAATGCAGAAAGCTAACTCACAGCAGCAGTAGATCTGAAGTACAGGTGTCAAGCTTTTAATTGCTTAGCAGTTTTTCATTTATGGGGTGGAAGGCAGCAATTAAAGCAAGAAGATTTTAATCATAGCTCAGGAATTGCATTTTCTGTTTTGCATCTCTGTGTGCTCCCAAATTTGGACAAGGCAACAGTGTTTTTAGCAGCTACTTCGGTACCCTGAAGTCTGACCTGATGCTAACTAAGGTCTGTAACTTGACAAAAAAAAGAAATTACTGTAAAGTAATTAACATTGGGGAAAAATTTTTCACGTTCCAGCTAGGAAATGAGAGACCAGAAAAAGAACACAGCAGATCAAACTCATGGTTGCATACAAGACACCCACAACATAGCAAGGAGTCACTTAAAGCAACACACTGCAACAGCATGACAATCCTTTTCAAGGTACTTGTGAGCACTGGAACAGGCTGCCCAGGAAAGTGGTGGAGTCACCATCCCTAGAGGTACTTTAAAAGACTTAGGTGCCTAGGGGCACAGTTTAGTGGCAGACTTGGCAGTGCTGGGTCAAATGGTTGGACTCAATGATTTTAAAGGTCTTTTTCAAACTAAACAATTCTATGATTTAAAGGTAAAACGAATAGTGGAATTTCCCCCCTACAACTTAATGACTGGGGGTGGAAAGGGGATTGACTCCAAAACACAACAACAAAGGCACAGTTGTGCATTCCTCTCTCTAATCTAATATGTTGTTGGAAATGAATGCATCCTCATTTAAGATTTGCAAACAAAAGGCCCCATACAGCATATGGGACATGCAGTGAGATTTCAGCTAAAATAATAGCAAACAGTACATATCCAGATGCTGGCAGAATTAATCTCATCATATACAGTCATGGGATCCTAGATCTGTTTGGAGGTATTGTCAGTTTTGGATGTATGTACTGGCCAGTTTTGTTTTCTTTTTCATTTTGCAAGACTCAATTTCCTCACTGGGAAGCTAGCTGATCACATAGAAAAGCCAATAATTAAACTCAGTCTTCAGAATTAGTACAACTATCCAAATTTTTTATCTTTTTCTGCTTATGAACTACCAAGAAAAATCATTGACCTTAGAAATTGAATTGATTACATACTCCTTTGACAGTGAATGCACTGTATTCAATCACTTTTTTTTCCCTGGTTAAAATCAGCATTTTATTCAGAGCCTATGCAAAATGGCTTTTTCACATCTCAGAAAAAATTACTTAACAACCAATTTTGTGTCTTTGGGCTTAATTTTAACTTTTGAAATCTTCAGTATTTAACTAGTACATAACATGGGAGGAAAGCTATATTTACATTTCACGAAAGAAAATATATTCCAAATTCAATTCTGCATCTGTATCGTAAACCTGATGTAAGCATATTTAGATCCCATAAGACTGTTACAGTGCAGTAGTTCCTCACTGTACCATGATACTAATGAATAACGCAATATCTGCAGTAGAGAACAAAGAAATACTTTTTTCCTTGAGAGATTTTAGCAACATTTTCTCACAAAGTGATTTTAGATTAATTACAATATCATTGAATATCAAAACTTTGCCTGTATGGATCCTCTCAGTTACTCTTAAGTTAAGGAGGTCTATCACTTAGCAGTTTGAAATTGTTGCCTTTTGACCCATGAGTGAAAATATATTGAAAAGTAAGTTTTAAACCATTTTGGATTTATTAAGCAAATATCATTCAAGTCAGATTGATAGATGGTGTACTATCATATTCAGGCCCTTTTTTTTTGGGTTTGCTAAAAAAACCTTTACTATTCAAAATATTTAGATATCATGGAGAGTAACTTTGATTTGAAAAGAAACAAAAATAATATTTTAAGATACCCACAAGTTAATAGGCAGCTATACATTAAATTGTGTCCCACTGTTGCAGCGGGGATTCTTGCAACACGTGTGTCAGACAACGAGGCCTGTGGAAAAGAATACATGGACCGATTCTTGGTAGGTATTTTCAGAGGTGTTTATTTTTCCAGCCGCCTGGTCGGTGACTTGGCCAAGAACTGAACAATCACAGGACCAGAGGGTCCTTCCCGGGCAGGGGAACACAAAGCAACCAATGGGGAACGAGGCTGAGCAGGGAGTAGGGAAACCCCGTAGGCCCTGCCGCTACCCCGGGGCCCCTCTCCCAGGACCACATGGCAGGGGGGAGGAACCCCAACATCCCACAATCTTTGATTTAATCAAAGACTTAATGTAAAGAAAATAATTGGTATTAATAATTTAAGCTTGCTTCTTGCACATTTTCAGGGACGTGTTCATTCTTAAGAGTTGTTTCTAAACTAACTGAAGTGGCAACATTATTATGATAATACAATTAAACCAAATGAAGGTGGCTTATATTTGCCTAATTAGGAGTGATTGATAATCTCAATATTCAGTTCAAGCCTAAGCTGTACAGTGCTATCCAAATGAGTGTCTCCTTTGGCCTTTAACTGAATCCTTTAGAAAGAAATATTTGGCCTCAGATTTTATCAGGAACATCTGATTCTTCACAGTCAACTTGGTACTTCACTTTTCAGGAAGAAATTCCCATACCCTCTCTTCCACTTCCCTCCAGTGGAATCTCCACAAGGAATGACACTAGGCACCCAAAAATGCTGCTGTTCCCCTTCCTCCGCTCCCCAAACTCTACTTGGCATGTTTGCTGATAAATCATTTGCTCATAACCTTCTCATTAAGAAAACTTAAACGCTGAGCTTCCATCACTCCAGGGCTGGAATCAAGGGAACAGTAAAGTGGGGAAAGGCTTTTTCTGTCCACAACTATGAAACTTTACTGGACTGACCACTGGAGTTTAAAGCTGACAAATTTACCCTCTTGAGTAAAGCGGTAATTTACAGGTAAGGAAAGACTATAAAGGCTATATAACAAGACAAAATACTGAAATTAAGGGAAGGCATCTCACATCTACCTCTATGTCCTTAAGCAGGTTACTGTAAAAGCCTAGATCCTCTCCAGTTATCTGGAGGAACAATTATAAGGATAAATGTTGCTTAACTTTAGAGACCTCATGATGGATAGGCAAAGAACCAAAATGTAACATGTTCAGGTAATATGTAAAAATAATCCACATTCTCTCTTGAAAAACAATCTTTTCCAAACTAGCTTGTGTTCACAGAACTCTAAAAGCAGGCATCCGCATTCTGCATGAAACAGCGCTGTTGCCGATGCTTAAACTCTTGTTAAATCTCTCCCGTTTTATAGCTAATCACATTTTTATAGCAGGCATGAAGCATTCTACAAGGCCCTTGCTGAGCTGTTCCTGTAAATCAAAACCTTATTCCATCTTTCTGCTTGCTGGCAGCAGAGCAAGGTTACTTTTACCATTTATGGTTATAAAACACATCCAACTTTTTTCCCCCTTCAGTTGCTGCCTTTTTTCCACTATTCTTTCCTTCTCTGTCTCACTCCGAGAAAGATATTCCAAGTTCAGCTAAACTTCAGAACTCATCTGTAACCTTTTTCTTGTCTCCCAGTACACTTACAACCTCATGAAAATATCTAATGAGAAGAGAGTGAAACATTAATACAGTATTTAGGTCAAGAGCCTCCTTCCGACCTCAAGCCACATGAAACAAACAAAAGCCACACAAGAACAGCAGGAGCTCAGAAGCTCTGTATGATAAGTTATCATTATATGGCCCATACATATATCAGCTCACAAAATAAGGCCCAGATCAGACTGGAGGTGCTCAGAATGATACTTATAACATCCTGATATAAACACTCAGTTCAACATGTGAGCAAGAAGGCTGAAGAAACACAGTTAAACCTTACTATTTGACCCACATATAAGCAGCCACCACATTCTGCAATAAAGCAAGCTTAAGAATGAGGGAGGAAAACAATTCCTGGATTTAGATATGCTGTCCAATAACATCCAACCCTCCTGGCACATAGGGTATTAAACTGAAACAGCCTCTATTTACAATGACCACAGACTGAAACACCAGATTCAGTTTCTTGTCAGGTCTGGTTCCGTTTTTCTCTCCTCCAAGTTGGAGCCGGAACATCCTACCACAGAAACAGGACACTCTCTGCCCTTTCACACGCCTCTACAGGGCACATTATCAACACAGCTCTACAAGAAGCTATGTTGCATGGAAGAACAAGGATGTACATTGGAAATTCCTGAATTTTCATCTAGAAAGAACTCCAGCCCACACTGCATATGGGAGCAGTCAGCACACATGAAAATCATTACAGGGATGTTATTACAGGAGAACACATGTCCAGTTACAAAAGCAAAGCAACTGCTGCTTAGAAATGAAGTTTTTCCAATGGACATGAAATCTACAGTGCTTCAGAAACATATAGATACATTTATGGACTAAATCAGATTTATCTGAACATCAAGAACAACCTCTGTTTGGTCTCAAACAATCCTTTAACAGCGTCAGCCCATTGTTTAAAACTTGATGTTCAAAAGAAATTTAAGCGTAGCACATTCTCACATTTAATTTCTACAGTCATCTTAGCCAGGGATTTGCCACCACAGAGAAATCAGCTCTGAAAAAATACTGACATTTAAACTTAAAATTTCCTGAATCTTACAGGTGAAATGAACAAGCCACAGAAGTGGTGAGGTACACGTGTACAGAAAAAGGATTCCTAAGGAGATTATTCCCACATTAACTCGGTGGCTCATGACAACAAGCTGGTCTGTGAAGCCACATCACTCCATTCTTTTTGCTCCATTCTGCCTCAAGCAGAAATCTGCAAGCAATCAGTAAAAATGATGCAACTACCTGCTTATCAAGGGGGTTTTGTTCTTCTGATTTCTGGAAGTATGCCTTAAATAATGCTGTTCACTTAAAAGATGTTTGATTTTGTGCATAACTTCTTGTACATATTCTATGCAGATGTGAGCATAAACTGTTACAATTTTCCACCTGGATATTCACAGTGACTGTACTGATTAATGGCTCCATAACTATTACATCATTCTTGACTTCATCCCTTGTAGTTAAGCGTATTTCATGAACAATGGAACAGAGGGTAATCAAGGAAATCAATTTTCAAGGTCCTAAGTCCTTGACACACAGACCACCTGCATGAGGTGCTCAAAATATCTTTGCATCCTGAACTCAAGGGCAGGAAGAGGCAACGGAAGCATTTGGAGTAAGAGCTGGGTGCTGGACATTGGGGAAATAGTAGCACATAAGGAGAGAAAGGGAGGGAGAGGAGCCATACAAAACCTTGCTCTGCCTGCAGAAGTTGCCTCCCCTTCCCCTGAGCCCAGCAGGACAAGGTACCAAGAAGTGGGGCTTCCTTTCACCCAGAGAGGGAGTCCCTGGGGAAGAGCTGCAAAGAACAACACCTGTGAAGGTATCTCCATGCTTGTATTCTCTTTTTCATTATTTTCTTGCAGAACTTACACTACTACTAAAACTAAAGTCACTACAACCATCTCCTTCCTATTCATTGGCTATCTCACAGAGAGGTCCTCAGAGCTGCTGCCTTTACATTCCTGCCAGGGAGAAAAGGTTGAACATCCACTGAATCCGAAGAACTCCCAAAATTAGGCTGCCTGCAAATACTTTCTGATAAGAAACTTCAACATAGCCATCCTCTCTCATACTTAACTTAATTAACTACAGATGGGTGCCTTCAAGAGCTCATCAGCAAAGGCAGAGAAGGAACTTGCTATAACCTTTCAGCTCTATAGCTCCCCTATCCCAATGGCAAACCAAATCAAACATGGGTTCTTTATTCTTCAAAAAACAAAGGTCAGATTACAATTTCATGGTAAGATGAATAAATATCTGGAATAACACTATTATGTCAATGGAGATACCCTGGATTTGCACAAAAAATCTGGCTCATTGTGTTCCAAATTGCTAAAAATGTGGTTGACATCACAACATAGAACAGTAGCTGAAAGATTTGAAGAGAACTCTACTTGCATGCATTTTTCTGAGCAAAAAGAGCAGAAGGTTAGATTCCAATCCTACTGTCAACATAGCAAGGGTCAACATTAATATTTTCTTCTCATGTAATGAATTGTCAGACCTCAGCTATGCTGCTGTCCTATTATCTCCTGGGAGGAAGGATAAATTGGTTAATATAGTTCTTTCCAAAAAAAGCCTTCAAAGCAGAAACATCTGGTCTGTTCATTAGTCACTATTTGGCCTGAGTTCAGTAGTAAGGCAAACTACAAAACCCATTCCCTCTCTCTTACCTAGAGAGGTCACAGTAAATGGGACCCTAGGTTTATGGAAATCATCGCTAACTGGAAGGAAGGTGGCTGTGAAGCTTACAGATACACTTTGTTTCCTGTTCTCAGCAGCAAAAAAATGCATTCACACACACTATCATCTAATGGCCACAGGAAGTCATATGATTTACAGGAGACAGATTCAGGTAGTCAAAATATTTTTAAATGTGGCAGTAAAGAAACCCAATTTTTTTTTTTTTAATTTAAAGTATGCTAAGAGTTAGCTCAAAAAGCTAAACCTACAGCCGCATGAAAACTGGAAAGAGTTGCAGAAATCAAGCAGCGTGAATCAGTCTGAAGCAAAGCTGGGAGCTCAATCCAGATACCAGAAGTTTGGGTATAACTCTTTGGTCAGTTGCCCGTGCAACTGGACTGAGCAATATTGGAACCACACCCTTGGTTTTACATTTAAGAACACTAGTATGGTTCAACCTTAATTCAAGCCTGCCAGAATTGGAAAATAAACAGAACCCTATCAGTCTTTCTCCCATCTGGACTATACTAAACAGCAGCCATTTACAAAACAGAATACCAGTTTTTCACTCATCATTCATGAGAGAGAAGTACACATGACACGCATGAGGCACACCATCCAAAGAGAACTGTGTGATGAGATGAGATTATTAATGGGATAGTTTAATCACAGCAAAATCCACAATAGGAGTTTGCTGTTGTGATGCTCAGTATTCTAATACCAGGAGTCTAGACAACACCTAAGAAAGTCCCTAAAACTGCAGGCCATCTTTCTGCATGTACATAATGTGTTTTAACACCTGATTTAAGGTAAAACTTCAGTTAAATTTAGGACACCCAACAATGTCAAAATTACATAGGTATTAGGTCATCACTTTACCTCCAACAACCCTTAGGCAGCTGAAGAGTGCTTACATGCAACCTGCCCCAAAGCTGTCTGGACACATCAGAAAGACAGGTAAATGCTGCTCTATCCAAAATACACTGCGAGCACTACACCTGAATTATTGGTACCACAATTAGGGTGACCACAAAAAACCAGCAGATCTTTGAACAAGCACCATCTTAATATCAATTGAGGCAGAAAAGGTCAAAAAAGAAGATTTTTTTAGAATTCATAAACATAACAAAGGCAAGCTAAAGCTTTACAGAATTTCCTTATTATAAAATGCTTGGGTTCAAAACCATGACTACTGTTTCACCTTAGGTCATATACCACTTTTAAGTTTATTTAAAAGAAATTCAACAAAAAATAAAATTTTAGACTACGGCCTTGCATTGAAACCTGTTTGTTTCAACAATTATTGACCACCTTCTGATCCACTACATAAACCTCTGCTATTCAAGCAAGTAGAGATTTGAAAAACAGCTGTTGTCATAAACCACAGTGGAGAGAGCAGACTGGAACAAGGGATTAGCACCGGGTTTCATAAGCATTTGCAAACAGAAGACACTAGTCATGTACTTGGGAGATCTCCTACTCTGTCCCACTCTTCCTGATCAAGCAAGGTCTCTTACCACTCCAACTTTTATCTTCCTTCCCCCTTCAAATACCTGTTCAGCTTCCTCTTCACAGAGGGCTGTAAGAGACAAACACTTCCTCATCCAGCGTCTGCTTCTAACTTTTTAGCAGTTGGAGGTTAGGGATGTGAATGTGGAAAGGGTGGAATTTTTGTGTTGTTTTTTTTCCTACTTGCTTGCTTATTTTTGCCACCTTCTCAGTCCAAACTGCAGCGTCTGTGCAAGCAGTAGAGAGTGGCACTGGGGAGCTAGGAATAAGTTTCTTGATCAGCTCTAGTACTCCTGCAAAAGATCCAAGGTTGTGTTCATGGTGACACCAAAGGTTTTAAAGACACAACTCTCATCAAACACAGCCAAGCTGAATGTTCCAGGGTTTACAACTCAACATAATTTGGATCGGGCATTGCAAGGGTACAGGCTTCTGACAAAAATTAGCTTAACTCAAACCAGGGACTCTGTATTCCACAGCTAGAGAAATAAACATCAGTATAGATGAATAGAACATCAGTAAAAATTATAATAGGACTGCAAAATCTTTTTCTCAATCTCCACAGAAGTAGTTAATATGCTGCAATGAAAAAGGCTAAAAAAAAGTTAAATATCAATAGCACCATACTACAGACACACCAAGAAATGATGTAATTAAACTTCTGTGATCCTTTTGTACAGGTTATCTTTACGGTTGAGCCGCTTTGACACACACATTTAAGAGCATTGTTTCAGACTGTAAGAAACTCATCTGTTCCTCTTAAAAAGTCCAAAATTGTATTTTATAATATTTTAATATAATATTTTGTAATTATATTTTATATTATTATAAGATCACCCCATATTTTAAAAAAGGGCGGGGTGGGGATGTACTACACAATGTAATTTTTTACCTGAATTATTTTAAAAATATTAAGCTTTTTCCAGAAGGAAATTAAGTTTAATTTAATCTCATTAATTTCTCATATCTAGCTTCTTCTTGGTTTCCAGCCGCCCTAGCAATTTCAAAACTAGCTAACAGCTATACTTTTTCAGGCAGTAATCTTACTAAAATTGTTAAATATTTCTCTAGACTGAAAAATGGAAGGACATCTCCTTATGACTTTCATTATCTATTTTTCTTCAAAATAAGCTTGTTCTGTTTACCTTCAGGGATCTTCAATGTTTACGATGCATAATCTGCACTATTGAGCAATTTCACTTTCAGGAAGTAAAATTTTCAGCTTTTGTAGTCGTCATTGGCTTGTTTTTATTCGTCCTGGCAAACATGCTGTTACTTGCATACAGCATCACTGTGAACCCAAAAGGGAGAAACCAAATCTGGAAAACACCTTGAGCCTACAGTCTTATTAGCTCACTGAGAAAACTGAGATGTTTTGAAAATGTCATTCAGCATCTAGAATCTGGAAGTTAATTCTAACTCTATCAAACTTCACAGTGTGAAGAGACATGAACTATTTTAGTCAGAGCCTACAAACTTTGAAACAGCAACTAAGCACACTACTAACTGAGGTGGAGACCCTAACAGGTACCTTTCACATCCATAGCAAACAGTGATGCCTTTTATATACAGCTTTCTGCTCTAGCAAAATAGTTTATTCATTTACTATGGATCATACTTTCAATGAACTCCTGGAACAATTTTTCACATGCTTCACCTCCTTCCCACATACAGGAAAACACATAAACTCTGTTTTATCTCACATGTTCCTACAAAGAATATTCCACATGTTTCCCCTTGTGCCCTTCTGCTAGATTTTCCTATAGTTTTAATGCCTATAAAAGTTGACCCTACAACACAACAGGTAGATCAAAAGAAGGCTTCCTGGAGACACTTTACAAAACCGCTTGGACATTTCAAAAAAGCTTCCTTGGTAGTTGCATTGTCAGAGATGCTCTTCCAGCCTATGAGGTAACCAAAATCCTGGTTTTCTTTAGGCTACTGTTCTCTCTAAAAGAAAAAACGCAGTATTTTGTAGTCAAACTGGAAAGATCTTTCACATCAGCAGGCAAAATCTGTCCATAGTATGAATACACTCCACTCCTAAATGACAATCCATTTCCAAACTTACACATTAAAACCAGCACTATCAGAAAAATATTCATTGGTGAACAAATCCAACGTGAGAGCAGACAAGGGATAGAGTCTGCAAAAGCTCATAAATAGTCCCTTTTCATTTTTAGTTCTTCTATTTCACACCAGTGTTAGCTGTTAGTTATAAGTGTATATGTAAGACTTAAGTATTAGTCCTACGAATATCTAGGCCAATCTTTCTTTCCTTCATGACTCAGCAGAGGCACCAGAACTTAACACAGGCTCATTCAAGGCTCATAGTAAAATTTGACCTAATATTAAAGTCTAATTCTCTTATCCACACCAAGCATGGACAAGTTCTTAATCCTTTCTCTTCGCAGTCATTTTTTTCTGTATTCCAAGACACACTTATGTCCTCCTGCCTTCCCTGCCTTATACTAGATTAAGGAAATAAAGGTATTTCAGTGATTTCCTTTACATGTCAGGTTTTCTGGACTTCAGTTCAATCCTGTATTGCCTTGAACTTACTCAAATCATTACACTTGTAATGAAATACACTCATAAACCCTCAAAACAACTACCAAGATGCTTCTTAAAGATAAACACAGCTTAAAATGCAAAGTACTTGAAATTCAATCTAGCAGGGAGCTCGTATATCATACTTTAATGCTTTTACAAACTGAAGGAAAGCATTTGAAATGCCAGCGTGAAACAACTCTGAAATAACTCCATTTTTATGAATTTGCCTTTTTAAGACACTGTAGTACTATTTGCCACCTCTATAAAAAATAGTAACATTTACTTTAAATACCACAGGTTTTATGGTGTCAGCCAGGATGGCTGGGCAGAGCTGGGTGCACCTAAGTGCTGCAGGACATGGACTTCATGGATTACAAAGGCACTTGCCTCTCTTGATACTTGATAGACCACATACATCTGAGAACGGAAATACCTTTAAAAAAGCCCCATGGTGTTAGAAAGTGCAGCACCAGACAAATGAAGCTATTTCACTCAAATTTGTTTTGGCAGGTTTTCAACTCTCTAGTCTATCCTTGCCTTGTTTTCACACACAGGCCTTGGAACAATTCCATTTATCAAGTGTACCTAGACGGAGCATTAAGTTGGCCACTGAAATAAGATGGGGACAAAAGGGAAAAGTAACGCGATTCAATACTGTTAACAATTTTCTCACTATAGTTTTATGTACGCAGGACAAAAAGTGTGAGGTAGACAGGGAAAAAAAAACACATATGAAATCTGAAGATGCAAAAGACTACTTTTCAAGCCCTGCTACTTGGCAGAAGACAATGTTAGCCAAATACTAAAACCTACTCTTGTGAAAAAAGTCATCATAATATCTCAGAATAATTTTCAATTAAGCTAGAAAAGGGATATATACTTATTTTCCATAGTCTAAATCAGACAGTTGCTAGTGCTTTATGTAAGACTGAAGAGCTTCCAGTTATGCACATTATATTTTTACATATTAATAGAATGGCTATAATTTCCCACATATCATATATCCAGCATAAATCTGCTAATGGAAATATAAAATTACTCTGTGTTTCAAGCAAAAGCTACACTTCATTTTACACTGTCTTTCAAGGGAAACTACTTTTTTTTTACAGTACCAATATTCACATTAGATACTATCAGGAAAGAGTTTTTAAATATGTACACTTGGGCATCTATTCACATAAGAAGAGCTTCTCAATTGCTGAATTTTTATAGCAACTTTAAGAAAATGAAAAAATTTTGGCTAACCACTACCATGCGTTGAACTTGAAAAATTAAAGCAACATCCTTACTCTATTTTGGAATTTAACTTGGACAAAATTCAGCTTCCATTTTATTCTCAGACATTTCAGTAAACCATAACCGAGTTATGATCAGTTTTAATTAAGTTAATGGATTATGCAAAATAAACTACCTAAAATCACACAAATCCTTTTTACTAGGGCCTGCATTTGGCTTCTAAAAACCAGTTTAGTTTGGCAGACACTTATACTTACCAAATGGCAAAAGCAAGAATAAAAAAGCAATGAGAAAACACTGACACCGGGATGACACCTAAGATCTTAAAAATTGTCTTCCCTAATAAACATATCTTGCAATATTTTCAATGGTGTAATTTACAAACCTTTAAGGAGGAAATTGTATTGTTATGATCATGAAATTCCCAGAGCAACTTCGTTGAGCATTTTTAAGTATTACTGCAAGATACACACCATCCTTCCTGCTGTATTTTCTCTGTGCTATCAAATAGAGCACATGCTCTAAGTCAGTCTTGTGCTCCAAGCTTTTGTAAAGTAAAACAATTTAAGTCAGAGCCTTAACTTGATTCAGAGTATCGAACTGATGGACACTTGTTTATTCAAATTATAAATAAGATTTTTACATATAGAACAAACCAAAGTACAGATAAATGAGTCATTAATAACACAACTTAACATTCACTATTTAAACAAACAAAAAAACCCGTCACCATTTTACAACTTGTTGCAGTTTGACTTCATGGCAGACAGCCACCCTGCATCATTTGTGGGTGAGGAAATGGACTAAAATTATAAATGATAGGAGTGGTTTCTAAGACTTAAAAGTTCCTTGATTTTTCCTACAACAGTGCCTCTTTTCAGTGGAGGTGTCATTACACCAGAAGTTTCTACCTGAGGGTTCAGAACTTTTACTATCAATATTTTAAAAAAAAAAAAAAAACAACCAAACAAACAACCCAAACCTATTGTCAGCAAGCTAAAGTTCATGACTGGACTCTGTATTTCATGGAAAAGTTTCAAGATCTGCAGATCAACGAGTTGACATTCACAGCACATTACTTCAGCTCTGTTAACCACTTTGGCAAGGAGTCAGTCCTTGTACAGTCATCAAGAAGTACAGACAATAATTCTTACCCTTTCCCATCTAGGTCCACACTATTTGCTTGATTAATGACTGACAAGTTTCACCAGTAACATAAATCGACATATTTAGCAGGGAAGCCATGGAAAATTGTTTGCCTATCAGTAGAAATTAAACATAGGATTTGTACAAAGATTAGGCTTATGAAAGATGGGACAGATAATTTGCAGCAAGACAACATAGCAGTAACTTCCCACCACAGGAGGTCTTCTGGAAAAGCTTTACTACTCTCCACAAGTCTCATCTTGTACAACAGGGAGTAGTAGCAGTGTCTCAGTAACAGATACTATTGCAAGACTGCAAGCAGATGCTTTTCTCTGTGTTAACCGGATAAACAGAGCACATTTTCAATACCTGAACTTGTCTGCTTCTGGTGTAGTCAAAGTTTTTCACCCAGAACAAGTCAAGATTAAGCTACTCAGTTACAGCTTTACTTCTCAAAAGAATTTAACCAGACATCTAAATCTAT
Organism: Aphelocoma coerulescens; assembly: GCF_041296385.1. Taxonomy (NCBI): domain Eukaryota; kingdom Metazoa; phylum Chordata; class Aves; order Passeriformes; family Corvidae; genus Aphelocoma; species Aphelocoma coerulescens. Next base: position 89,861,220 of record NC_091015.1, read on the forward strand.
CTATTAAATCTATCTATTTAAATTATCCAAGACAAAAGTTTAACTGCTCCTAATAATCTAATAAGCTTCACAGCAAGCAGCAGGTAGATCATGGTGATCACTTATGGCATTTTATATTAGATTTACTATGCTGAAGCCCTTTTATGCTTACAGAAAAAACAGAAAAGGTTTTTATTTCCTTCCTCCTGTGCACAATATTTAGTGAAGAATAGTCATGATTGTTGCTCCAGCAATCAAGTCTATTTTTCGGCTTGTGGAAGTAGGTTAATTAATTTATGACTGCCATCGCTTGTTAAGGAATTTCTTTCTGAATAACTGCACAATATGGGATATAATTTCATTTCAGGTGAGACTATCAAAATACAAATTTGTGCCAGTTTGGCCAAATTTAGAAATATGTAATGGAGCTCCAGGAAAAAAAAAAAAAAAAAAGAAAAAACCAAACAAAAAAAACAAGCAAAAAAAATTAAAAAAAAAAAAAAAAAACAAAATCAAAAACAAATGGAAAACCCAAAACCTGAAAAACGAAAAAAAACCCACCACATCTTTTCTTTTTTGGCTGAAATAGCATTCAAGTCTACTCTGCAATTGCGTAAAGTTCTGCCAAGCAATTCCATTTCATTTTCATCTCCTGCAGGTAGTACTCCTTCCATCCACATTTTTCATTTGAAAATGGATTAGATATAGCCAGAGGGTGGGGATTTTTTCAAGAAAGCCATGAGCCACTACTTTACACCTCCAACCCTCACGTCATCTGAGAGAGCTGGCATCAAAGCCTTCAAGGTTACTGATGATTTCTCCTGCTGGCCAGCTGAAACCCAGCAGTACAGCAGAACTGAGCACTGTCCTAAACCAGTCAACAGACAGTAGGTCCCCAACCCAACCTTCATACTGTCCAAATCTGAAGACTCCAGAGCTCTGCTAGGTCTCGACAAAGAAGTTTGACTACATTAAATGAAGCACATGCACTACTACAAGAGCTCCAGAGAAATTAGTGACTCATTTGCCTTTAATCCTATGAATGCCCTATGGTTCCATAGTCAGACATGGTTTAGCAAAGTCATTTGTCTAGCTATCATTAAAAAAATTAAGGTCTTCACACTAAGCAACTCCAGCCCAGACAAGAGATGCAACAGAACAGGACTGTGAATACCATTGGCTTCTGCCTCCCACACGACCAACAGTCCCTCTCACCCTCAACATGTATACCTCAGTGCAGCCATACTTTATATATCCTTGGAGAGGATTAATTTAATTTTGATTTCCTCTCTGTGTTTGCTTTGGAAGTTTGCAGCTTGAGCAATATATATACGACCAAAGTTTGGCAGCAAGAAGCCCGTAACTGATGTATATCATTTCAGCCTGGCAAGCATATTCAAGAAAATAACAAGCTGGCAGTGAGGACAGCTTCATCTCACATTCAGAAAGTGGAAGAGTGGTGTAGGAATAAGGAAAGGCAAGACATTTCCAGAAGGTAAATTTAAGATGGATGGAGTCTGATATTGTCCATGTGACTGAGGGAACACAGTGCTCAGCAAAACAAGCTTTGATCATGACAGAGGAGGAAGTGGCAGGCATACAGATCTTTAAAGGCCTTTCCATCATCCAACAGGTTTCTAGTGTGTTGGTTACTGATACCTTCCAAAGCTTGCCAGAGCAGTGGTAAAAGCAGGGCCGTGCAAAGAGGTATTATTGTCACAAGATAGCACACAGAAAAATAAGAATTTTGCTGGTCCAGCTTGCATGTTTGAGCATAATGCTAGATTGATGAAAACACTAAGTATTTGCTATAATGTTTTCCAGTGAGAGGAAGAGTAATGAACTCTGCACTGTACCATTTCCAATTTAAGTGTCAGTTAAACATTACAAATTTCAGTCTCAACTTTTATTCCATCAGTTGCCCATCACAAAGAAGTTAAAAGCATGTATACTGTGCTATTCTAGATACAAAATATTTTATTCCATGTAATCATAAAATCATACTTCTATGCTAATCCCTCCGAAAACAGCTTCTGCTGCATTCCAACAAAATACGAGGACTTTCTTTTTAGCTTATTCATGTGGTTTCTCAATAGCTGAAACGCATTTGCTCAGCTGAGTTCTGTGGTACCTCCCTGCAGTCATAAGCTCCAATTTATGAGTGAAGAAGGCACTATTGCCTGGAACAAAATAATCCATCTGTCGGGACACAGACCTCATTTCAGGGACTTTCTAGTACACAAGGGTTCTTCACTGTGTAAGAACTCAAAATTATCCAACATCACAACCTATTACTGCTTCAATAGAGTACTAGTCTTCCAGCATTTAGATTTCCATGTGCCTAGAATTGACAGTGTTCCTTTCATTAGACCTCTCTATTAGTTTGTCAAGATTCTCTTGTTGCTTCCAGCAGAAGCCTTCTTTAAAGAGACAAGTGCTGAAATGCAATGCTCTACATTTGCCTTAATGTCTTGTTATCATTGCTTAGCAGTGTGTTATCCCTACAGATAAAACCTAAATCTACACCTACCTTTTTAACATAATACATCATAGAAGATGTATTTTCAACTTCAGCTTTACTATTTTGCTATCTTTTAACATCACTGATCCCTTTTCCCAATCTAAATTCAGTGCCTTTAGTTTGAGCAGTCTCTTCCCTCCCCAAAATAAAATTCAGTTTGGTGTTTATGTGATATGAAACCAAAATAACTTGTGGCAGAAATTGCAAAAAAAAAATTAAAACATAGTCCATTCAGACTCAGCTCTGGTACTGAGTTTGTGACTAAGTATGACCGTTCCATTAAAACTAAAAAATTAGACACAGATGAATAGGAGTCATCAGGTTCAACTCCACAGTCAAAAGCTCACCAAAAAAAGAAAAAAAAAAAAAAAAAAAAGAGGAGAGGCGAGGGGATAAAACCTGTTTAAAATCAGTGTCAGTTTCCTACACAGTATTTCACCCAGGCCCAAGATTCAACATGCAATGTTCAAACACCGAGAATAAGACCATGTATTTCAACACCTACATATAAGCTTTTATTTTTTACTTTTAAGCCTTTGCCCTTGAGTGATTCATGGTTTGAATACTGCTATCTGAAGACTATCATACTTGTTGTGTAAGACAACATCATTTACAAGATGGTGCAACACAATTAAACACCTGGTTTTCCCTGGCCTTGTTCTGTCAGCCTGCAATTCTTTCCTGAGGAAAAAGAGAAAGTTACGGTTTTTCAACTGCTTCCAGATGTTAAACGGCAATGGCTCTGACCAAGATACCTGAAGCTTCAAAAGCTCCAGCTAACTTGTACATCCACATTAAACAGAATCAAATTAAGTGCATCTGGCATGGTAAGCAAAGGCATCATGTCACACTTCCAGAGCTCTGCACAGGATGCCTCGACAAACTGGGGGCAGGAGTATCCTTCATTTGGATCAAATTAACACAGACATGATCTACAAATGAGGATGTTGAGCTGGCACATCAATAAAACTGCACAGGAGTCTAAAGACTTCCAAGCCCAGCAAAAGATTTAATTCTGAGCTGAACACACCATTACCAGACCACAAAGCTTGCCCACAAAACTGGGTCAAAATTGAAAAGATCACAGTCCAAGGACAGCAAATTTTTTCCGTTGATATTTGAACCACATTAGTATTAAAAAATACTCAAAGTCAGAACAAAATTGATGTTACTTGTTTAATTTTCAAGAAGCAACCAAGGCAACAAAACCTTTCTAGCTTTTGAGAAAACATGTACACACTACAAACTACTACAACGCAGTGTTAATGAGGTGAGGACCGGTGATGTGTTCACAGTTTAGCATCCTCTCATGCCAAATATCTTGAAAATTCCAAAACATGCACAGATGGGAAGAGTTAAGCTCATCCCAATCTTGAATTTAGTTTCCTGGACACTACTAAATGAACACAAACAGGAATAAATAACCCTACAACACATAAATATCATCCTAGCACCTAAAATATACACATTTTTCTTGCTACAGAGAAATGTGTCAAGACATAAATGGAGACCAGGATCATTGACATATGCAGTACATACCAAAGTGCAGTACATACCAAAGATGATCTTGTCCTCAGGTTAAAAGGAGCTGACAAACATGCCTCAGGTTTTCACTTAAGTTTCAACTATTTTCTTTTCATAAAGGCTTTGTGTAATGTTTGATCACTAGCTGCAGTTTACTTCACTATTCCAGTGCAAGTCCTTTCAAGCACAGCTCAAGCTATTCTTGATAGATAGCCCCTTGATGGGACACACCCATAGGTTCAATGACGCTCAGACATCAACTGAACTCCTTCAGAGCTTTGAAGAAATATGGCCTCTCTTAGGACTTGAAATTAGTGACACTTACTTTTGGATTTAGCGTGAAAATATAATTTAATCCAAGACAATAAGCAATATTTTCAGACTGCTATATGATTTATATTTTAGAACCACACTCACAATCCCAAGATAAATATCATTAAGTTTCATATAGAGTTTATGATTTATCTTTTGGATAAAGGAAGTCTATCTGGTTTCCCAAGTAACATCAAATTCCAAAGATCTGCCATGATTACATTTGCTGTTAACTAAAACATCTACTACAAAATACTTGTTTCTCTGGCATGCACTGGCTAACCATTCAGGCAAAAAGTCACAATTTCCACAAAGAGGCCCAAAGGAAACACTTTGTCCTTTCTGCAGTATCTGAGCCTGCTAACTTTATGAGCATCATATATCATTCTGAGCAATAGACAGTAGAACACAAAGGTTTGGTCACTCATAGTTTTAACCATATTCTTTTTTTTATGACTTTGCAGATACTGTTTTTCAATTTCTTTTACGTAGTTTTACTGCTTGCAGTTCCAACTACATTCCTTTTTATCTCCTATTAGGCAAAAAGTTTAGTTATTGTTTAGTTATGGTTTTATTATTCTTCCTTCAAAAGTAGTACAGAATATCACATATTTAAACATGGTTGCTTCAATTTAGAATCAGGAAATGTTTAACAGTAGAAGTTCATTGCATATTGTCCTTCTACACTCCTCTTATTTCCAAGATACATGAGAAAAGATCTTTGTCTCAGATAAGGATACATAAGGAGTTGACCTAAAATTTTATGTTACGATTTCTGTGAAATTAGCAGGTGCAAAATTTAAGCAGCATTGAAGCAATTACACTACTCAGTTAAAGCACAAATGAAGGATAATAAGTTACTCTAACAGTCTGGCCATTAACTTAACACCAAATTCAAGAGGCTACCCCTGTTGTTCTTTTGCTTTAGGGTTCTGTTCACACCAAAACTGGAATAACCAATAACAGAAATTAGGACATGAGATAAATTACATCAGTTCTGAGCCTTGTTTTTTCAGTTTGTCTGCTGTCTCATTCAAAATGAACATCTATCAATAATCATGACAAGTAGTGTTTCACAACCAAATCTCATGTTTGCTTCAGAATCTTCACAGTTTTCTCCTTATGAACAATATTTTAAAAACAACTAACATCATCACAGACACACAAAAAATATATTAGGTGGGGATATTTTGTGTGTGGTTTTGGGCTTTTTTTTTCTTTTTTGCCATATACAAGCATACATTCTAAACAGAATTAAAAATATGTGAATACATAAACACATCAAGGTGAGAAGATACCAATTCTCCTTCATTCTAAATAGCTATTTAATATGATTGGTAAAAAGCTGAACCCAGTGACTGAACAGCACTGCTGTTATTTTGAGTTGGATACATTTTCATTGGGAGTGACATACTCAGCATAGAACAGCAAATATTCATATTTCACTAAATGCTATGGGACTCTATCTTCCTTAATTAGACAGTGGCAAAAGTGATCTTTATGAAACATTGAAGGATAGAAGCAGATTTATCATTCATCTAATGCTATTTCAGAGGAAAGGAAAATAAACATTCCTTGAGAATTTTTTTCCTCAAAACGTATTTGTTAAGTATCCTGCCAAGTTAACAGCACCAACTGACACTCACTGATGTCATTTTTTTTTTTACTGGAACATGACAAAGCATATTTCAGAATATTGTGAGTTTGATCCAGGTCCAGAATAATCTCCCATTAAAACCAGGCCCATCAGCTTCTTGATCAGCTTCACACGTTTTACATGGCAAAAGCTTTCAAAAGACAAACCCTAGGCTGGACAGAAAACATGAAGTACAAGTAAATCTGAGGTATGAGGGCATTAAAAGAAATTTGAGATAGTTAACTCTACAGGAATAGCAAAGGGAAAATACACTCACAGCTAAAATCAGATTGAGCTGCAATTTTGCCTCAGATTACAAAAAGTTACCAAAATCTTGTTTTAGAAGTGAAAGAAAAGTAAGAGAGCATTTTCAGAAAGCAAAATTCAAGCTAATGGTTTATTTCAGCCCACAAAACAGAAGGGTCACGCAAATAGTTTTCCAGGACAGAACCCACAAAAGGCAGTCCAATTATAATTTTATCACTTAGACTACATGTGTGCCTGTTCTATAAGGAAAACTACCATGCAAGTCTTTCCTTGACCAAGGTAAATGACTGCTCTGAACAGTGAACAGTTTCTGAACTTCTGGGTGCCACAGTAAGTTTTTATTGCTCAAATGGAAGCTCAAACCCTACGTGACGAGGCTTACAAAGTTTCTTATGGGGTGAAGGTGGGAAATGTGGGTGTGTCTAATAAATAAACAAATAATCCGTGTTTATGTAGGTCTACATGGACATGTAAATACCTTCATATTAAGCAAACATCACAGCTGGAAAAAAGAATTTATTCCTACTGCTTACATCCTTGAGATTTCTTTCTGTTTGTCTTTCAGAGGTTCCCACGCAACATTGTTTCTCTATAATGAAAAGGTAAAATACTTCCCACAAACAATGAATATGTCACAGTGCTGTAAAATTTCACTCTCTTAGATATACAAGATGGAAATGGACTTCATGTTATGGACAATTAAAAGCACTATAGATTAGATTAGGCACTGGTAAACCCCAAAATTTAGTTATGATAACTCTGATACAAATATACAACAGAGATTTATGATGTATCCTAGTGACTGCAAGCAGCATGCCAGGTTACAGCCATCCAGTAAAGCTATCAAGCTTCTTCCCACTCACACATTCACATGTCCAAGGCAGCACAAACACCTCAAGTGGGTGACATGCCTATGAAAAGTCTCCGTACTTCACTTTGTGAGAGGGTAACTCCAACTAGCTGATCTAAAATGACTACAGGATCTTGCAAACAAGCATTTATAATGCACCTCTAAGGAAATCCTGCCTGCCTTCTGGCAAACCTATGTACACCCAAGAGGACAGAGTAAAGTAGAAATCTCCTAGCCCAGTGTAGCTGAAAGGTTGCTATGGGCACTTGTTTTTTCTCTAGCAAAAAAAAAAAAAAATTAAATTGCTAATACCACAATTTTACTTGGAGGTTCAATAGATACACATTTCCAAATCCACCATCACAGCTCAAGAAGAAAACTATCCTTAAATTTTAAAGGAAGTATCACAACGGCCGCTTAGTGACCATGCATCAGACACAGCACCAGACCACAAGTTATATGTTCAGCTGTGGCTGATCAAGGCTAGAGGAACACATAGATGGAAAATCATCAGATTATACTCATGCTCACAACTTCTGCTTATACTTCTGTGGGGTATGCCCAGCCACTGCCCTGAAGGGACGTCTGCTGAGATATAAGGAGATTGCTCAATCTCCCAGCAGGACTCCCTGGAAAGGCAACCACTTTGGTCACAGCAAGAAAAGGCAGACCCACAATCCTTTGGGAGACACTATGCAGATCATTCTGTAACACATTGGTCTGTTCCCATCCCAGATCCTCTGTAATCCATTGGTCCCATACTGATCCCCTGTATCCCTATAAAAGCAAGCTCTCTGGGGCCCCTCCCAAGAGAGGGTTCTCGTCCCTGGCTCCCCCCTTTGCCAGAGGGGATCCACAATAAAGCTACCTCTGTGCAGAACCAGCCACACGAGCCTCTCGTCTCTCTCTCTGGTCTGGCTTGGCCTGGAGGTGCCCTGCAGAGCTGAGCTGGAATCACGAGCTGACAGTCACTAAAGAGCTGACAGTCTCTGCAAGGGCCCCTCTGCCAGCAGCTGAGGGAAGACACGTCGGGAAAGCGATTCCTTTCGGGACCATCTCCCTGGACCGGTCACCTCTTCCTGGGTCAGAGCCGCTGACCCCACCACCAGCTGTAATATACTTCCAGCCTAGTCTGCTGTAACTGCCTAAACCAATGGTGATCCAGCAGTCAGAATTATCAGGAGCATAAGCATTATCATTATCCACCCTTGAACTGCCATTTTCATCAGCCAATCTCAGTACATACTTCTCAAGGGAAATCTGGGAATGCTGGCAGAAATGAGGAGATGCCAAACTTGAGAAAAACACAGCAGCAGGAACTATGGTACAATAGCCAGAAGAGAAGTACAGAATGGCTCAGCAACTCAAAGCAGATATTTCTCAAGCACGCTGCTAGTTTTGGCACCGTTGGTGGTATCAGTCTTAAAAATTATGCAGTCATTTGACAAGCTGACATAAAAAGATAAGATTAGGAACATAAGGCAGGATATTTGATGCAATAAATTTAAACTACAGCATCTTAACAGGGATTGTGAAGTTATAGTCAAAAAATTTGCTGTTCCAATTTTATTTCATTATTTCAATCAAGAACTAGAACTAAACTGAAGGAACTTGTTAGTCTCAGTTCATAAGTTCTGAAAAATTGATAAACCTGACATACTTAAATATGCATTATCAGGTTGTACATATTCTTCAAGAAGTCTTAGGACAGTCTAGCATTCAAGGATGCGGTTTTGACCAACAAATGCTGGGCATTCTTCAGATACTTCGAGATGACGTCAATTTTCAGAGAAGGAAACTACTTTAGACAGCTATTATAGGCAATAACAGGAGGAACATTTAAGTGTCAGAACCTTCCTGTGATAACAGTATTTGAGTAGTTTGGTACAGCATTTTACCCAAAGAATTACACTTGGGATCCTGGATTCCTTAAAATCAGATTTACAGGTAATTGAATAAACTGTAATCACTCCTACCAAGCATCAGACCTTACTCGGAAAAGCTAATGCCAGGTTTTTAAATTGGGATCATTTCTCTTTAACTGTACTGTAACTGCATTTGCTCTGGTGAGTCTCACATTTCAGGCAGCAGATCAAGTAAGACTGCAGTTTCATGTACATTTCCAATTTGTTCTTGGTATTGTTTGGGCAAGTTTTAAACATTTGGCTATAGCATTTCAGTACAAATTAGCCAGAATAACGTAAGGTTTCAATTTGCAAGTTTAACCTTGCCAGTATCCCAACTACTTTTGCCTTGTATTTGAACTCTAATTTAAATGCTGATTGTAATGGTATTGTTGTAATTAGCAGAACAGTTCTGCAGGAACACTGCCTATTAGATAGCAATAGCATATCAAGATGTGGTTAAGCACAAAAAAATAGTGCTTAAGAGCAAGCTCTATGCAACTTTGTACCTTCAAATACTGCTTGAGGTGATTATATTTGTGTATGCATTCAGATATGTTGGTTAAAGGAATTTAAATAGTGAGCTCTGTTTATTCGGCCAAACTGTTTATAGTTTTGGATTTATTACCTGTCACGCCTTTCAGCCCCCTCTTACTCCTCCTCAATCTTTTTGGCTTGAAATGATTCTGTTTTGGCACATTCTGCAATGCAACATTTCATTTTTCTAGAAAACTCCCCTGCTAGAAAAGTAACACAAAACCCTAGGAAACTTACCTAGTCTCCAGTTTCACTACCAACTCACAACAGCAACAGTTCACTCAAAGCCAACTGAATCTCTGCCCAGTTCCAAGCAAGCAGGGGCAATTTCAGGCATTCATATCAACTTCTGACACACTTTGGTGTACAGAAAGCCTGCTTTGACAAAACTTCAACAGTAGAACCAAGAGCCCAAATACCCAATAAAAGGCTGCAAAGACATGAGGACAGAGATGAAAAGAAGAGAACTGCCATCAAAAGAATAGGAACTATGCAAAGATCTGCATTCATCCAGAAAGAACCCCTACAGGTTTTCATTTCTGATAGTGGGTTAATAAAATTCTAATGTTAAGAGAAAATGAAAAGAAAAATGGTGAAGAACTGAAGTGGGAAAAGATTTCTTAACAGGTATCAGATGAAATAAGTGATCATCAGAAAATCCAGGTAAAAAACTGCATCTCTTTTCAGTAATAGTCTTTTGCCACAACACCTAGCTCAGTGCCCCAAGAGGCTACACAAACAACTCAAAAGCTTCAATGGAACTCTGAAATACCAAGCATAGTACCTACCTATTTATGTGAACCTTAATACACAGAAAGGATGTCTATTTGCAAACTGGTTCTCTCAGATTTTTATCTCCCTCTGAAAAAAGATCAGGATTGCACTCACCTGAATCTCAGTTTGAGCTGATTCTCAGTCAGGAACCATTTAAAATACAAAAAGCATTCAGAAGGAAAGAACCTGCTCCATCTTCCCAAATTTTTCATGTTGTCCATCACAGTCCACAACACAAGCATTTCTCCTCTTAAATTCACTGAATAAATTAAGAATTACTCAGAGATCCAAAAGATACCACGTTTTGAAATAATTTGATCATGAAGCCAAAAGAAATTAAATTAATTACAGCCTCCCTGAAAGTATCGTATAACAAGTACTTTGTTCCCTCACTTTTAAGGTGAAATGAGAGGCACACAACCCAAACAAATTTGTGTTCAAGAAATGTCACTTAATATATTCCCATGTAGAGCAGTGATAAACATTTTCTGATACTGAGGTCAATTTTTTCTGGGAAAAGAAATTTTTCTATATAGAAGCTTCAGTGGCCAGGTCCCACAATAAAAGGATGGCCAATGGCCACAAACACAACCTGATCAACCAAGCCATCATCTTGCACAGAGTACAGTAACACTTTTACATGAGTAATTAAAGCATTACATATTTGAAAAGTGCTACATTTTCACATAGTTGCCCCCCAAGATGATTTAATGGAGGGAATGGCTTCTAATGAATGTAATTGTTCCCACCAAGCTATATGCCCTGCTGCTCTGAGAGTCATAGAATCACTTAGGTGAGAAAAAACTCTTAAGATCATCAAGTCCAACTGTAAACCCTGCACCATCAAGTCCAGCAGGAGGAGGATACAACTAAAACAGGAAGGAGGATACAACTATGAGACGGAGGGCTTTTCTCGTACACAACTAAAGTGCAGAAGAAGTACCTTGTGTTGAGATGCATACAAACAGCTACTGCCAAAAAAAAAGCATTTGTTCTGCACACTAAACATACATTGCAGTGCACTCTAGAATTTTCAGAGTACTGCAAAAGGAGAAACAAAGTAAAATACTTACTCTTTGAGGGTCTCTAGAAGTCGACTAAAAGCAGATAAAATTTTATCTTCTTCAAAATACAGCAGCTGGCTTCACCATATTTTTGCAACACTCAAAATACTAAGATTTAATGGGATATATTCAGAGGTACTTCAGCACTGAGTCCCCTTGCTAAAATAGTGTTTTGCTTCAGACCTAATCCTTCAATTTGATTTTACAGAAGCTGAGAAATAAATTAGAACTTATACATTGAGCTCATACATGAGCTCTCAACTTAAAGCTGCCTCTGGATTACATCTTAATGGCTCTATAGTAAACTGCAAAGAGTATTGATTTCTTTTATTTGAAAAACAGTCGGTCAAGTTAATACAAAGCGTCCAGCCTGGACATAACATTCCATGCTTTGCAGGTAAGTGTTAGAAGAAAACTCCCTGATCAAGGTAAGCCCATACAAAAACAGTCATTCGGTCTAATCTTCTAAATCAAGTTTCAGACAACAATATTCCAGCTGAGACTGTGTCTAGCAAATTGCATTTAAATGGCCCACAAAAATCCATTTAGTCTTTCACTTGCCAGAAGAGCAATGGGGGGTAGTAAAAACTCATGTGTTCTCAAGTTTCTAACTATAATTGATCGATAGGGTAAAGAATTGCAGACAACGTCGGAGACTGGGAAAGAAGTAAAAGGCAGCGATATTCAAAGCTAAAGAAAGCTGTATCCTCAGGAGAGAGGCAGTGTGGAGGCATCAGCATGCATGCACACCCACAGGCTACCACCTTCCTTCTGAGACAAGCTATAGCCAAACAAGCAGGTCTCTCCAGCCTGTGATTTACACTGAGGACCAGACATCTGGGTTTTGCCACCTTCCCTTCACTGAAGTACACAAAGTGAGAGCCACTGGACTCCAGCTTCAGCACCAGTACAGCCTCATCTTTGCATCCCTTTCAAGTGCATCACTGGTATCTCAAAGCTTGAATTTAAGAAGCTGCATGGTCTGCCAGGTACTGTCTGCTTTCCTCTATGCAACAAAAACAGAGTAGTGGTTACCCCTCCGATGCATCACTGAGTGAAGCTTGTTTGGCTAAGGATACCAATACACACTGTCCTTCTCTGGGGGAAGATCACCCAGACACACTCAATAGCAGGACCAACATTTTGTCTCTTTGAAATATAAAATATTCCACAACTCTACAGATGCTCTAAATCCACAATGTGAGGGAGGGTACCATTATTTTGGCTATAGCTGCACCACCTGTGCCCATCAAAAGAGTTAAATGATGTTCCCTTAACAGCATATCTAGGAGTGGAACAACACAAGCCATTTCAAGCATCTTGTTTCCCATTTTAGTACCCATTCTGTAGAGAATCATCATAGCTCTGAAACTCAACAGGTTACATGACTGCAGTCATCAGGATGAAGAGTATGGTTTGATTGCTTAAACTGATGGCAACACATGCTGTCAGATACTTCCTGAGGTGGTTCGCCCTTCCAAGCGATTTTGCAGCTCTTGGGAATCTGTACCTGCCTAAGTAGTACTTTACATGATTGTTTCTCTGCTGTACAGCACTAGAGCTAGAATAGATCAGTCTGTTGGGGTTTTAGTTTAGTCCTAGGTTTTTTTTTTCCTGTTAAAGGAATTTTTCCCATATGCATGTTGCTAGGTGACAAATGGCTGTACTTAAGGAAGACAAAAGACCTGCCCATTGAAGGTGGGGTGGGCCTGGCTACTCCTTTGTTTCACCTGGGTGTGGGGTCAGTTCGCTCTCAGCGTTCTCGAGAGAGAAGCTGCTGGTGCTTTTCGGCCGTGTTTCTTTCTGCGGAGAAAGATCCCAGGATCCCCGGCCCACCTTCCCTGCCCCTCTGGAGGCTGGGCTGTGGCCACCCTGCCCCGCCGCTGATTCGAGCCTTCGCTGCGTTGTAGCCATGCTTGCCCTACCTGCCTGGACCTCCGGGGGGTTCCCTGCTTGGATACATCGCGTCTGCCACCAGGGATTTGTGCTCATCCCTGCTGCTCCAGCCCGCCGTTCCAGCCTGCCGTTCCCAAAGGTCCAGCTGGACACTGGGATCGGCTGCCCAGGGGTTTGTGAAGCCTTTGTTCCACCCTTCCCCGGGATCCCAGGGCACCAGTGCCGCGTGCTCCCCGAGCTCTCTCCGGAACATCCCCTGCAGCCGCGGGGGAGCCATCGCACCTGCCCTGCTCACCGGGAGCCGCCAGCGATCCCTGCCGGCTGCGAGCGGAACTGCACCCGAGGGGAAAGGGCCCGACAGCCGAGAAGGCTGGGACTGGGTTTGTGTTTGCTGTTACTGCCATAGTTATTGGTGTTTGTTTGACCGGTTATATATATAATAGTAAAGAACTGTTATTCCTATTTTCCCGCATCTTTGCCTAAAAGCCCTTGATTTCAAAATTATAATAACTTGGAGGGAAAGGGGTTACATCTACCATTCCAAGGCAGGCTTCTGCCTTCCTTAGCAGACACCTGTCTTTCAAACTGAGACACAGTCCCACAAATTTCCTTTCTAGTTGTTTCAAGGCATTCCCTTGATTCAGCTTCAACAAGTGTTGCGTCACCTGTCTTACAGAAACAGAAGACAAGCTGTGCAGAACTGGAAAGAATTAGGTCTGTTTGAAAAGCTGGAAAGCAGAGGCTGTGAAGGCCTTCAGCCCCAAACAAATATTCTGCTCTTCACAGAGCTGGGCACTCAGGAATTCAGCTGGCAGTAAAAATTCAGAGGATTCAAAGAAGCCATCTGCCATGTGCTCAATCAGGATCATTTCCCATGGCAATGAAGGTGAAGAAGAGTTCACCTGCAATGTTTCCTAGTCCCTCCCTTGCCAAACCTAGATACATACAGCTTGCCGCATAACACGACTCATTCACAGGACAGCACACAGTGCTGTGAATTTACAATACAGGCAGAATTTGAGCATTCTCTCCCTGCAGTAAAGTCTCCAGTGAAAAGAAATATAAATGTACCACCCTCTGTACTGAGCAGATACCACTGTACCATGGTAGGCAAATACTAGAGTGGAGTAGGTAAATTTTACTAACAGTTAAAAAAATGTTATGCACACACCCCGAAATACATACATGCCACTGCTTGTACAGCATCTAACACAATCAGACTCCTGTTATTAGCTGGCCCCTAAACATTACTCTATAACTGAACAGTAAAAAAACATTCAGCCTTCCATAAGCACAGAACTCAACTCATCTTGTGGAAGGTAAAAGTCTTTATTATCAGCTGAATCCTCCTTCAGCATAAGTCTACTGTTCATGAAGAAAAGAGGCAGCATTCGTAAAAACTCCAGACACATAAGTTGATAAATGGGCTTTCCAGTAACAGCACCAGTTTCAACAGCACCTGTTTTGCCCCAGCTGCTTCCATGTCTCTGGTCTCACTATCCTTTGCATAACTCTTATGCTCCCTGGTTATTACATTCTTCTGAATCTGTTGTCAAAATAAGTGTTTGTCAAATCACACTATTCCAGGGCACAGAAAAATTAGGCTAACATCTGAAATTTCCTCCAAGTATAGAATACACAATTACACTGCTCTGAACTCTGATTCTGGATGTGAACTCATAAAAACATTTTTACTACAGTATCTGCTGGCCTGCATTTAAGCCTCCCTCACTAATGAATTAATCAGCTGCAAACTAGTGGGGAAGATTTCAGGGTCAACATTAGTATTCACTGGCTCTATAGTGGGCTAAATTAAGAACATAAATCTTAGAGATTAGTAAAGGATTATTTTGCATTATCTTATTTGAATCCAAGGGGGAAAAAATGCTTTACAGACTGAAGTAGAACAGAAGTTTAGAGCAATTATTGAGTACTGACTTCAGAGTTTCCACTATTCTTTTGTGGCTTCTTTTCTTTTTCACTGCTGGCTGTCATACAGAGAATGGATTTCCTAAATCTACTTTGTGTCCTGGTAATTCACCTCTTTCAGGTACCTCAAAACTTTTGAATCTACGGTTTAGAGAAATATGAAGTCTACTATTCAACTTAACATTATTAACCATTTGTTTGTTTATTGTTACATTTATTGGCACAGATTCTAAACCGGTATCTCTAATGATTCATAGGTGCCAGATATTCATTTTTTGTGTGGGATTATGCATGCTCAACAACAGAGCCTATATGATTTATGTGGTCATTTATTACTTACATGAACTGCTTTTACTGAACAGATTCTACAGTCATAGTCAGACTTGCCAAACTAGAACTTTTCAAAAGTCTCACTTCTTTTAACCATAAGAAATAAAGCTAGACTGAGAGTAATCAGAGCTTGTAACTTAATTTGTAGTAACAGAAGTGTAAGAAATCAGAATTATTATTTGATTACTACCAAATATAACCAAATCATTATGACAGAATTAAACAGAAATACTAGCTAAGGCATATAAATGTACAATTTTTAAAAATCCTTTTAGCTTACATCATTATATATCGTTATTTCCTCTCAGCCTTCAAAGACACACTTGTAAAAACTAGGGCAAATAGACTTCCATTTAACAGAGCACACCTACTCACATGTAAGAAGTCAGAAAGGAAGAATCAGCATTTCTCTGTTCATAGGCCAGTTAGTACAACACTGTGCTAATACTGACAGGTAAGACATCTCCTTCTCCTGGACATTAAAAATCTAGCCCTGGGTGGTGACATACTCCAGTAATTGTAGGTGAGGTGTATTGACCTAATTAAATCTGTGTCATCTCTTCATGCCCGCAGCTATACTTTCGAAAAACTCCTCTCAAGCAACTCACGTTTTCATGGTGTTCACAGTACGAAAAGAAAGAGGCTGATATTTGACCTAAAACGTATTTCAAAAAGCTTCCATCAAGCATATCCTTCAAATATAACTGCAAAATCAGATCATATAAAATCTTAAGTATAAAAGTCTTTGCTGAAGAAGTGGCACACAAAATTACTCCTAACCCTCTACATTTGGGTTCTGCAGAAGTATCTTAAATCCTTTGTCACAAAGTTAAATCAGAAACTACCACAGGTTGAAAGTGAAAACTGTTTAAAGGAAGACCTGTTTTTGAATTTCTAGCAGACCACTGCTACTGTACACAGAAGGAATGAGGAGGAGTGGTTCCTCTTCTGAAAACTGCTAGGATTCTGCTGGGGGGCCTGACCTGGGTGATGAGTACCAGCTGCCTACCTTCACTGGTAGCTGCATTCTTCTGGGCTTTGGTGGGTGTGTGATCCGTACTGGAACTCACGTCGGATGAGATGCTTGAGCTGCCCTTGCCTGCAAAAAGAGAAAGAGGTGGAGAGGGAGGGAGAGAGGGAGAACAAACATGAATATCAACTCTGAAATAGAAAGACCTTCAATATCTGAACCTGTAACAATTCCAGGAAGCTTTAAACTAAGTTTAAAGCAGCTGATGTGCCTTTTGTACACACCAGGGTAGGAGTTAACTGCACTGTAACTTCATGTGCATCTTCATATGTATTAAGGCTGAAAATAGTCTCCTGTGCCACAGGGCCTCTCACTACACATTTGCTAAGCTCCATTGTAAATGAAATGTTTGTGATTAACAACCTCAGAGTAACTAAAATGTTCAGTTTACTCATTCAAATACCTCTAACACAGATCAGGATAAATGGTTACATTCAAAATGCATTAAATGAGTTTAGATTTCTGTTTAATGTGTTCACATAATGTATTCAAGTCACTTGGTCATGTGAAAATGAAAGCAAGGTATCTGTTTTCTCCTTCACCATGCTCACTGCATGATGTAATACACCATTTCAAAACTAACTTCTCACTAATGGTGGAGGGTTTTAACTGTAAATCATAACCTATGCATGTTCCTTCTCTTATTTTCTCTCTTAAAAGCTTTTCCTGAATTTCCTACATCAATGTCTTCAGACCTACATGCGGAATGTCAAACTCTAGGTAAAAGTTACAAACAAAAGAAATCCAAATACACATTAAAAACCCAGATAGATATTACAGAAGAACAGAGTTGTCTAAACCAAAGCTGTCTTTTTGTTTACCTGTGAGGATCTAAGGAGTCACTTCTGTTTCCCTTCACTCATTCTACTCAATCTCAGTAATTACTAAAGGGGGATACATTATACCCTGCAGCAGGAACCAGACCAACCACCCAATGAGCAATAAGTGAGATAATTCTAGAGAGAGGAAATGCAGTGAGTACTGTTGCATTTCTAGAAGTTACCTGTCCCCACAAACACTGCATCATTGAAGCCTTTAAGACCTGTGTTATTTTTTTTGACCAAAATTAGGCTGTGTGCAGAAATCTAGCTGACACCAAGTTTCTGTCACTTGAGTAAACCCATAATCACAGGAATGTTAGCAAGAGACTTTTCTGATCTGTTATTTCAATCAAGCATTCCTTGGGGTTCTGGGTTACAGTATGCCTGGTTTTCATAACATTTAGATGTAAGGGAGAGGTCTGCTTTTTAAAGGTGCCACAACAGAACAAGGATTTAAGTTTTAATGGGAAACGACTGGAGAATGTGCAAATGTAGGTTGCTTCACAACCGAGGTACTGCCACTTAATCTGTCAGCCAGCCCTAGAGAATCATTCTCCTCAGAAAGTTGCTTAAGTTAACATGCTTAGATTTGAGAGATGATTATGAAGTGAACTGGAGTGAAAGGATATTAAAATGGCCAGAAGGAAATAAAAAAATAAATGGCTAAAGCTAGTAGTTGGGCAGGGTGAAGAGAGAGAAAAAAGTGTATTTGCAGTGATTCACTAACTGCTTTTTACATTTCTTTAAGAAGTTAAGCAAAACCAAGAAGCAGCACTTCCAGAATATCACTTCAATTGCTCTCAAGCTGTGACATGAGTTGGAGTAATGGACTGTGGGTCTTTATAGAAATTACTGCCTCAAAATAACTCTCTGGCTAAGGCAACAAGGTTTGTGGTAGAAGAAAGGCAGAAGAGAAAAGTAAGGATAGATATTAAATGTTCTTTCCTAGGAAGAGGCCAAAGAACATGAAACACCTGCAGCACCTGATAATGAAATCATTACTGACAGGAAAGGTATTTAGATAGTATTGCCACTACCAGCAAGTCCTTATGTATCAAAAACTCAAACAACAGAGGCAGAAAACAAAATTCCAAGGGGTATCAGCACTCCTTAAGAGATTAATAGAAAGAAAACAAAACTAAACAGAGTAACTGGAAAATTATTTGCTCAAAGCAAATAAACAGGATTTCCTCTAAAAAAGAACTTATCTTTTTTGGGGGGCAGGGAAGAGCGAGAGGAAGTCAGTGATACCAAATAGCAGCAGAGTTGCTAGATGGTCATACCTGGCATGGGCTGTTTTCACAAAGTGAATGCTTCCCAGGCTCCATACCTCCCCATTACCAATAGTATTTCTATTTACCCAAAATACAAGCCCACCTCAAAGAGCATAACCAAAATATTTCACCCACTGTAAGCTACTAATTGTCAGTACACCCAGCAGCAACATATTTACAATTGCACACTTCTATAGAAATTGTGAAATGCCTAATGTAAGTGTAGAAAATTATCATTTAAATCTACTTGAACTTTGAAACATTTTAACACCTTGCAAGAATTTAAAACTAAAAATTAAGGAAAAAAAATATCCATAGTTACTGCTTTGGTTGGATACAGTTCTACCTGTAATTATTTTTTTAGATAGAGTCTTCTCTTACTTTATATAGCCCCAAAACTAGCCTTTTTCCTTACTGACTACTCTGAAACACTCCATTCAGATGAGGAGGAAGCAAGACATACTTTCTACTAATTTTCAATGTGTTTCAAAGAGGCTAGCTGACAATACATATCTTTTGTTTTGAGTTTTTTTTCGGTGCAAAACAAAGCTTCTAGTAGGCTAGATTTGGCTACTGCAGATTCATGTACACATGCCAGAGCTAAAACATAACAGTTTTTAAATATTCTCCAAAGAGGAAAGGATAGGAGAGCAGCAGCTGTTCAGCATGGAGATTGTAGTTGGCCTCTTCTCCCAAGCAAGAAGTGACAGACAAGAGGAAACAGCATCAAGTTGTGCCAGGGGAGGTTGAGATCCAATACTAGGAAAAATTTCTGCACAGAAAGGGTGTTCAGGCACTGGAACAGGCTGCTCATAGAAGTGGTGGAGTCGCCATCCCTGGTGGTATTTAAAAGACATGTAGATGTGGCGTTTAGGGACACGGTTTACTGATGGACTTGGCAGTGCTGGGTTCACAGTTGGACTCGATTGTAAGGGTCTTTTCCAACCGAAATGATTACATGGAATATTAGAATCACAGAAATTCAAAGACTGCCGATTCCCCTAATGCCATAGGGAAACTTAAAGCACAGTATAACACTGTTTCCAGAGGCCAGTTCCTCTCCAATTCAGAAAGTGCACTGAGAAAGCCATTGCACATTGCAAATATACCCTGACAACAGTTCTAATGCAATCACAACTAGAAGCATCAAACAGAGGGCAATATTGCAAAGACTAGAGCAGTAATGACTGTATTTGATCCTCTGCTTAAACAAATTAAAGGCCTGCCAAAAGCTTCCCTAACATGACTTGCAATCATCTAGAGTTTCCTTCATGCAGTCAACAGTTCTTTATTTCTAAATCAGAAGATGCAATTGAAAAGAAAGAAAACTGCACTAGGGTAGTAGGTAGATATGGCAGAAGAAATCCCTTTTCCTAGAATACAACATAATTCACACTGGGAGTGAAGGTACCATGTACCTCACAACACCTGCAAAGAATCAAACAGCTACACAGTTGCAATTCAAATCATTTCTTTGACCTGCTTCTGAAGAAGCAAAAGTATAGATTTTTTTTTTCCTTCTACTAGTGCCAAAATCTTACAATAGTGGAAGGAACAAGATTCCAGCCATCTAACCTAGTATGCTATTTCCTACAGATTACATTTTGATCCTGCTGGAAAGAAAGCTAGAATCAGGCAAGCATATAACAGATAGTTCTTCTGAACATTGTCTGTCTTTAGGTCTTTGTAGCCCACGTAAACTCTTCAGCCATAGATGTCTTTCTACTCAGTAGCCCTACAGCCTCATCAAATCTGCCTTGACTCTTTTGAATAATGACTATTAAAATAATGTGTTTATTTTCTTTTTATCATCACAGATGGCTAGATTGACTACAATGTTATGTTTGTTTTATAAAAGTGTTTCCTATCTTACTTTTGCAGACTTTGGATTCTGCCAGTCACACTCACTGCTGAGAAGTGTCAAAGACATCACAAGTCAGTCAGGACAGAATCAATGCAATTTAAACTTGACTGGGAAAGCACAGTCTATAACTGTATGACACTGAAAAACTATTTTTGGAACCACATGTGCAAAGCCTGTCCTAGTCTGAACCACAGTGAGTCCCCTTCTCTTGCTCTGGAACAATTTTACTAGGTTTTTTTGCAGCACATTTGCCTTGGATTCTGGTGTATGGGCATTTGCATGCCCTATATTACACATCCTTCTAAGATCTCATAAAGATAGGCTGACCTGACCATTGTTTCTTATGTGTCACCCTGGAAAGTAACAGCAGTATTTCTCTTGACATCAAGTTCTTATGTGATGACATCTTTCTTCAGCAGGCAGTGACAGGTACCTCAGGAATTAAATGGATAGTAGGGCCAAATCCACTGCTTGCCATGCTGAAGTGAAACATTAGACAAAATGCAAAAACAGAAAAACAAAGTAATCATTTAGGAAAAGAGAGCAGAAAGCAATTAAGCTCAAAATATCCATTAATCTTTTTAACTGTCCAAAAGTGTTATATTACAATGACTTTGATGTAAAAAATCTGAAAATTTTGTTTACTTAAGCCATCAATTCTTATCCACATGACATTATACAAATTAAATTTCTCAACATGAAAGTGCATATGTGCATGGTTTTCCTACCAGATGATCACTACTTTCTCTTTTATATCTTCAGAGAAGTTCTTTTAAAATCAAATACATGCCAACCACATCAAGAAGAGATCCAGAAAAAAAACCAATCCAAACCTCAAAGCATCAGGGATCATTCAAGAGGAAAGAAAAATCTCTTTTCCTTCTCTTGTTTCCATGACGCACATTATGCTGGTCCAAGTCACCAAAACCTCAAGTGTATCTCTTTACAATCTGCACCTCCAAAGTCTGCAGACTCCTAGTATGCTTCCAAGTACTCCCACAGAAATCAGCAGCCTAGTGCAGTACTTTAGCTTTGCAGATATACAGCATCCTTTAAAGATGCAATGTATCAATTCATTTATCCAAAGTAAAGTTGGACTACACACTGTGGACAATCATTCTCCTTGAACTTTACATTTGTACTAATGCAAATTATCTGTCATAAAACTGGTTTCCACCTATGATTTCTTAACTGCTGAGCAAACTGCCACTGTTTCAACACTGAAGTTACCTACCTACAAGCATTGTTACTCACTGAACTGCTTTCAGGATGAAATATGTTCATTTACAAATTCATGTTGACCTTCTGCCCTAAAATCTTAGCAGTATGGCTCTTAAGCTTGCTTTTTTTTCCCAAATTAAAACGTGCCAATATAACAAGCAGGCTCCAAATTTCATTCCACCCTACATTTTTCAGGCTATGATAAAACAAACAGTAATCTGCACAAACTCCAATCCCAAGGAAAGGAACTAAACTGAATGTTTCACAGGAAGCACAGTGAAGTTGGAAGAGTTTGCAGATATGTGCCAGCACTGGCACTTTGGGACAATATTTCTTAAAACTTTCACAAGTGAAATCTCCACAAGCATTTTTACATTACTTTTTTTTATTTTTAAACCACAGCTCCAGCTTCCAGGATTGTGAAATTTGGCTGTGAAATTTGGCATAACTTAGCTATGAAATAGTGCACTTAGTTCTACAGCATTTCTGTAAGTTTTAAGCTAAACTTCAACTCAGGTCCCACAGGCCAATTTGGCCAGTTTTGTTCTTCCAGTCAGTGCCTGCCTCACCTTCTCAAGTACCACAGCACACGACAAAACCTCCTGCAAACACCAACAGGCTACACTAACATCTCTCTGGTAGGGAGTAAGTCACCTTATGTTTTTTATTTCTTTTAGGAAATTGTTTCAGGTGCAGGCACCGGCCAGCTCCATCGGCCCCACCACAGGGCATGGGTGAGCCCCTCAGCCATGGGTGGGCAGGCGCCTCGGAGCAGGGAAGCCCTGAGGCACAGCCCCTTAGTGTCACCTTTTTGAGTCAGTCTTACAACCAGATACAAGAAGCCACTTGAAAGGTGAAGCTGTAACAACGAAGGCAATAAGCATTATTTAATTCTGATGGAAATACGGCTGTGCAAGTTCTGCAGCTAGCAAGACACAATGGCTCATGCACTACACTGCAAAAGGCCTGAAAAACATACAGTAAAGTGCAGGTGGGGGATTTTTTCAGAACCATTTAGCAGAATTATGTTTATTACTAGCAAGGCAAGACTTCAGAAAGTCTGGATTAAAATCATGAAGCGTAAGTAAAATTGTTCACATAGGCAGAGATTCTAGTTGCTGTGCTAGAAGCCTACTGGGTTTGTAGTCAGGACATCTTTAACTCTCATCTTGGTGCTAAATAACTCACTATGAGTTCAGAATAGCTAAATGCTTTATTTAATGAAGTCTTCAAGTGGACTCATCTAGTCTAATGGCTAAAAAGAGGCAGGGCACATATTGCCTCCTCTATGTAACAGATGATAATATCTTTTCTAGATATTATCCCTTTTCTAGAGAACTTCAGCACTCACTGATGAGGCTTGTTAACCAAGAACCTTTATATGGCACTACTAAGGTCACCCTAATTTTTGAAGACAGTATGTTGTCTGCATTATCACAGGATTTCACAATACAGTGACAAACAGCACACACCACTGCTAGGTTTATAAAGAAGCAATAATGCATCAAGCTACTTTGAGGCCTCTCTTGACACCTGCTAAGCAGCCTGAATACCAGAAGGTAATGCTTATTTGCAGCCAAACTTTGCACCCACTCCAAGTGTTAAGCTCTACTTTTCAAACACACACTGATAAAAGCCCATGAACTGTTTAGTCTAGGCTGCCTGAGAAGAAAGAATGCAAGTACTTTCCTTATTTGAACTCAAAGCGAGAAAACAAGATGAGAACGCTTTAACATCCTTTTTTATTACTCATCAGGACTAGCACATCTCACAACTAAGTATTAAAATACTATCTTTCACTGAAGTGGCTTAGCCTGTATTCCAAAAATGGTTCCTACTCTGTAACCTTCTACTTTGCCAAAGCAACAGGGAAATAAAACTTTGGCCTTCCTACCAATCACAGAATTTTCCTAGAAACTGTTCATTCATTCAATATAGGACTTTCCATTACAAATTTTCATCCAATCTCCACCATGTTTTAAGATGGGCATTTACTTGAGATACAGCGTTCTCAAGTTTATTACCTAACCTTAACCATTTTAATCTAACAGCTGAAAATAATTATGAAACCAACATAAGAAAGTAATAAACACAATTAAGTCAAAACAAAACCCCTTTTCTAGTTTTATACTTTCTCTGAGAAAGTCACTTCACTGACAAGTTCCCCACTAATGGCTAATTCAAATCTGTTTTTTCCCACCTCTGTTGTAATTTAAACAAAATGGGAATCCTTTTCATTCAGAAAAGCCAGTGACTATGCAGTTCAATACCAAAAATAAATTAGTAGAGACTTCATTTGCACCTTCTCGAATGAGACATGCCAAAGGGTGGGGGTAGCCTGAGAGGATAAACTCCAGTGTAGATTCTGAAGTGGCTGCAACCTGCTATTGCACTGGAATGCATCAGACATTTGGTATAGGTCTGAAGTTCATTATATAGTTCAGTAGTACAAAATCAAACCCACCACATACATGTTTGTCTTCCACAATAATATCATTAACACTTAAAATATGTATTTAGATTTTCACAAACAACTAGTTCCAAGATCTAAACAAAAAAGGTTAATACTAAACTTACACTATCAATTTTACTGCTCAGCCAGGTACAGTGGAAGCAGAAGGAACCCACAGCTGGAGATGGCTGCTGTGGCAGTGCTGGGGGAGCAGCTTTTTTGGTGTAGTACATAGTAACACCACAAAAACCAACCCCACAATATCTCCCAAATTTTGAGCTTGAATATTGACAGCTGGTTAAGTCAGAGTTAATGTTAGAGTTGAGGAAGTGAGAAACCTTTATCAAGACATCATACAAAGTACTCTGGTATCAGTGTACGTTGTGAAAAGCGATACAAAAATCTTTCACATGACAATACAGATCTGACAGTCTGAGATGCCTTCTTTACTTAAAGAAGAACAAAAGAACCTGACAGCTAAGGAAGAGCAGACAAGGATCACTCTACTCTTTTAGATAAGCACAGTCACTTCCAGCTTTTCTTTACTGATGGATACAGGGAGGGGGAGAGGGGGAAAGGGAAGTGGCTGACTCAAGGATGCAAGTAGAAGGAGACTTTGCAAAATAGTGGGATTACAAAAACTAAATAAAACAGAATGTGAAAAAGGCATATAGTGAGAGAGTGATATCTTAAAGGCAGCTAAAATGAGAGAACCTACATGCTTCAGAAAAATCCCTACTTTTTCAACTAACAATTAAGTTTGGCAAAATTACAAGCCACATAGTAGCAGGTTCAGAAATAAAACTCATCAGCACACATAACTGAGTTAAAACAATTAAGACTATAAAAAAAGCCATACTGACAAAAGAAAACAAACTAAGGTTTCACATAATACATGTGGCAATCAACTTTAGATTTCTTCTTCCTTTCTCTCTGAATTCTATGAAATGCAAAGTTCTAATGTTGCACTAACCACAGATGTCTAATGATTGCAAGGAAAATTAAAAAAGAAAAAAACAAAACCAAACAACAAAAACAAAGACCCAGCACCTGTCTGATTTTTTTAACACAGTTTTAACAGATCATTTTAATATAGTAGAAAATTCCATTATTCCTATTGAAAACGCTGTGTTTTAATTACTTAAATTAATCTTCTATTCTCAACTCTGTACAGAGACTGCACATACTACTGTAATTTGCTGCTGCAGTCACCGCCTGAACACTGAGAATAAAATTTATCCAAAACAACATAGAGGCTCATCTATCCCCAGAATATGAGCAGGATAGTAATTCTCCATAGAAATCTCATGCTTTCAGTGCCAATTCAGCATTTTCATTTCTTCTGCACCATATCTATATTTCAGCCGTCTTTCACAAAAAACCTTCCTTTCAGAGAACATGAAAACATGGCATGGAAACTCTCAGAAGAGTTAAATTTAAATGTATCTCCCTCAAGACATTACAATTTCTTCATCTATTTTAATCATAGCATACTCCAAGGTATCCCAACAGACCAGCAACAAAAAGACAAAGGACACTTTTTAGCTTGCCCTACAACCTTCACCAGGGCCATGTTATTTATAACTCACACAGATATTCAGTGGGATAAGGACACATTAAAGAAAAAAACAAAGGTAACTAATATCTACCCTGTTGACTTTTGTATTTAATTTTGAAATGTTTTTCATTCTTACAGTAGTATGTGTGCAACTGTCATAAAGATTGTTTGGCTATAGTTTGAAGATTATAAAATTCCTGCTGAAGTATATCCATAAAGCTCAGATTGAACTGAGTAATTCTGGAGAAAAAAAAAAAAATAAAGGCATTGCTTTCAGAAGTGTTTTATCTAATGCCTTTGTGAAAAGACATGCTTCATCCCCCTTTCCTTCCTGCAGAACCAACAAGAAATAATTTTGGTCTTCAGTATAACTCATTCTTGTAGTATTCAGTATTAGCTTCTCATTAGAGGAAAAAGAAATACTGAAACTAGGGCACATCTCCAGCAGAAGAAAAGAGAGCAGAACCAACAGAAACAGAGTGGGTATGTCAGTGACCACTACACATGACAGTTCAAACAATCTCTTGCTCATGATGTTCTTCTCTGGATGGTTTCTGGGAACCAGCAATGGTGCAGCAGGGCCAGTCTCCAGCTCCCAAGCATCCTGCCCAGCATCACACTGATTCTTGCAATGTTCATTAATTCATGCTAAGTTTCTTTCTCTGAGCCAACTCACTACCTGTACAGAAGAGAGGACAGAGGACACGCTGCTTGCATTAATATTCTGTCAATTGACACCAAATCTTCGCCACACTTACTACAATCTCATGTGGGCACGCTTAAATACTCAGGCAATCATCTCTGCTTCTTGATCACACTATTGCCCATAGGTTTTAATTAATCAGTACTGGTAAACTAACAGAAGCCACACCAAAGAAACATGGATCATTTTTGAGAATTTTTCCAAACCAAACAGCAAACAAAACAAAACACCCAAACAAACAACAACAAAAAACCAAGCAAAAAACCTCAAAATCAACAGAAAACCCCAAACCAAAGAAACAAAAAAAAAAAAATCCCAAAAATTAAAAAACCCCAAGCAAATAAAAAAAAAACCACAAAATCCACAACCAACCAACCATTCAACCATTATTAAGATTTGTAGTACCTGAGGTAACTGTTAAAAGCTGAGAGAAAGCACATAAAGTGGTACAATTGCCTATGGCAATGCAACAGCAATTATTACAGAAGAAACAACTTATTATAAAAAAACTGCTGTCAAGAATCAGGCTGGTAACATGAGAAGGAAACTAGAAATCCAAATGGGGATGTCAGATAACCTGAGGCTAATGGTAAACACAGACCAGGCTCTGTGGTCAACAGGATAAGGTCCAAGCACACTATCTGCAAGATACTTCTGGTTATCTCCTTGCATAAACTTCCACTCAATAATACATTTTAATGGCTTTTGTATCATCCTGAAACTAGCTAAGCTACCTATGCAGTGTAATGAAGATGGCCCAACTGGCTCTACTTAAGGATCAGCACCTTACTCCTCGTTCCTTTGAAAGATGTGCCTGACGAACCAAACTGAACTGACAACGCCCAGGACAGCAGTCTTTTTTGGCAGACCTGTTAGGCAAGAGTAGCCAAACATAAGTCAATAGCTTTGCCACTGAATAACACAACTCAGCTTTTCCCAGTTCTTTCAGTTTCTCTGGTTAGCTTCATTTTGCTGAAAGCAATCACCACCACTAACTCAGTTCTGTGAGCACTGTTCCAACTCTTTGACCACAATCTGTCTGACAAGAAACATTCTCAAAGTGTCTTTCAAGTGTGGAGTAGAGATGTTCAACAATTTAGCCATTTGGGATTTAATTTGTGTCTTCCTACATTTGCTCCAACCTAGCAAGTAAGTTTAATAAAATTTACAATCACATTAGACCACTTTTGCTAGCAGACAGAGCAAGTCTGGACTTTTACATGCAGAAGTAGAGCATGGAACAGAGTAGTTATGTCCTGGGAACTGACAACAGTTGTGCATCTCCTCTCACTCCCTCCTCTTTGAAAATCTCTGTCTAGTGCCATTTGGCACCTTTCATACCCAAGCACTTCCTTAACTACTAAGCATCTACTTTTGTAGCTGTAGGCAATAGCAAGCTGCATTTTACTTCCAGGGAAGCATGGAGTTTACATGAGCCAGAGGGAAACACCTGCACGTCTCTGGTCTTGGCATGTCCATGGCTACATATCGGATCAAAACACAGTTGATGTCAAAGAGCCACAGGTGCAGGAAGCTTGCTCCAGTGCTCATTTCCACAATATCCTTTTAAAAGGACAGCTTATGCTTTGCTAACTACACTTAAGAGAGCTGCTAACGACTCGTGCGATTCTTTTTCTAACGTGTTTTAGCTAAATGCCACTGTAAAACTACAGTTCGAGAAATACACTATGCCATGCCAAGAACCTGACTTACTCCTCTTAAAATTTAGTCTTCAGAAACTATCTGTACCATGCCAACAGGAGCAAAACTGCTTGTCCAACCCAGCTAGAAGTTTTGTTGATTTATCTCATTCTCTGCTATGCTAAAGTAGGGTAGAGTCTATGAGCCAAACCATTGCTCTAACACAGAAAGGGCCTTCAGAAGGTTTTGAGATACTCTTCTACCAGTTCATTAGTACATAGTGCAAAATGTAATTGAATTGAAATGCAAAAGTATTTCCATGTTTCAGGGAATTTTTGCAAATTAATACTGAAATCCAATCACTTATTTACTGAAAACTACTTCTCCAAAACTAAACAACACACTGAAACTAATACTGATGTAGTGATTTCTCATGTGATTAATTAATTCTCATGTGTTTTTTTCCTTGGGTACTCCTAACCCTCATTAAAGGAAAAATCTAAGGCTAACATTTTTTTCAACATAGGCACAAACCCTACAGCGGCAGGAAGACCATCACAGTCCTACACTGGCCTGGAACAAGCAAGCCCAGTTACTCTGCCCAGGGAGCACACATCAGAGGCATTTTATACTAAACAGGCTGATTTTTCCACTTATGCCAATAAGTGTACATTCATCCCCTAACAGAGGGCCTGAGAGAAGGCAGAAATGCTTAAAACCATCACCTGTTTTTCCACTGCTTGTCATGACCTCTGTCAAAAGAGGTCATTAAGAAGGTACTTGCTCAAAACATAAGCAGTGGCAGTCTGTATAGGATGGAAAGGCAGAAGGATGGAAGTGCAGAACACAAGCAAAACTTGTCCTATGTCTGTGTCAGAAAACAAGTAGAAATATATCTGAAATGTTGGGTAGCAGAGGTGAGATTATAAAAATATTTTCTAAAAAAAACCTCCTATGCTTCCAACAGTGTGGAACAGATATTTATCTTACTGAATGGTTATACTACACCTCTGAAATTAAAATCAATAGCTACCAAAAGGAAGTTGCCATAGGAAAATAAGAGTTTTACACAGATTCTTGCTGCAATTCCAGCATAGCACAGCTACTAATTCACAATTTAACCAAAAGAATAAATGCCATTTGAACATCCATGCTGTCTTGAAAACTCCGTGAGGTACCTGATTTCTACATATAAATGCACACACAGGGTTGCATACAGTCAAGAAATGCAAGAGTGTGTCCATTTTTAAGATCACTTCAGAAATCGAAGTCGCACAATGCAACAACTGCACCAGTATTATGACTATTTTGAAATTCATAACCTGCATTTCAGGTGTCAGTGAACACCTCAAGGCAAGCTTTCTCAATGGTTACCTCTTAACCTGCAGTGTTCTGCCTTTTTTCCTTTGAAGTACAACACACTTTTCTTTGAAGTAAAAAACACTCTTATTTCAGCTGAAACACAACTTTAGAAAGCATCACAATAAAATCTGAAGCTGTAGACACAGGCATCTATAAACGAAAAATATCTTTAGTAAGTCCACTCACAAATAACAAAATACATTTTGAATCTTGTATCTAAAACATTTTAAAATATTCATAACTATAGAAGAATGTTTGCCAAAGTGGTTTTGGCACACAAAGGGAGAGATGGATACTGAGCATGCATCCACTGTTCTAGGTCACAGAAAGGTTGATCTATCTCCGAGCTCCGCTGACAATGCCAGACAGCAGACGCCTTTTTGGCACAGTTATCCCATCTGACTGAAGGAAAGCACACCTCTCAAGAAGGACTACTATCACACCCTTTTCATTTTATCTTACCATAAAAGCATGTAACAACCATTAGTAAATACCTGTTTCAAAAGGAACTTTTTTCTTTGAGGAAACAATCGCATAAAGCTTGATCTGTTCCCAGGGTGACCTTTCACTATGTAAGACTACTTCAAAGGGATAAATCACAGCCTCAGTTGTCATTATCCCACTGCACTAGCTTGCAACAGTGCAGAATAAGCTTTCTTAAGCACTTTGACAGTCTCCCTTTCCAAAACAGGCACCACTGATACGCAGCACCTTACAGCAAGAACTTGCATTGCGTGCACTGCTGTCTTTAAAAATCAAGACAACAGAAACTATTCACAGGCCGTATCTGACATAAGGGTTGGATTCAGATTTATTCACTACTCACCATATCCCATCCTGCCAACTGAAAACAAAATGGCCAAAGAGCTCTTCCTTCACAGCCCTCCATTCCACCTACTCCCTAGCAATATCCACAGGCACTTTCCCAACATGCTCTTCAAGCTAATGAAATCTCTTTAAATACACTGCCCTCTTTTAGTCTCTCAGATGAACCTCTCCATGATTTAAATAGTCTACTGATAGGTAGGCAAATATCCATCAAGACAACTAGTATTAAATACTAGTTGTTTCCTCAATTCTGCCTTTCTATATCCATCTGACTCTTTCAACAAAGAAGATAAGCTCTGGAGGACTGGAATTTCATTCTATTGCTGCAGTCCAGCAGCAGAAACAACCAACGTTTCCATTCTGGAAGACTGCAGGGAAAGCTACTTCTCCTATTCCTGGCAAGAGCAAGCAGTTAATCTTCTAATTTTCACTGAAAAGAACAGCAGAGAATAAAAACTCTGCAAGTTGATCAAGTACCCACCACAGTGGGTAAAACAAACTGCCAAGTGACATATAACAGGATCCCTGCAAAGGTATGCAGGGTCATGACACACATGATCTTCCACAATGATTTATTCTTTTTAAAAAGCTGTAAAAATCAGGGGATAAAGTAGGTGGTCATGTCACTCTTCATCCAACAAGTCTGCACTGATACAGTGCCCTGAAGTAGACAAACTTTCATAACAACATTGTGAAAACCCACACAAGTGTCAGTAACTGACAGATGACTGAGCTGTGCTAAATGGCTCCTTGCTCCTTCTGCACAGGCAGGACGAAAAGATGCAGCTCACTGAAAACCTTACAGCTCTGCAGATGAGCTTGTTTGCTCCCCATCTGTTCATGCCCTTTTGGTCTCTGTTCAAACTGGAAGAATACCCTCCGGAGAGCATGATCCCCAGGGTGCATCAGGTTTCTGATCCACACTGAATGCTGGGTCAGAGCTTGCCTGTGGAGAATGTTTTAATTACATCATGCTGGAATCTGGCAAGAGTCCTGGCATTTAATTAAACAGCCATTTTTTGAAGCAAAGCTCACAGCAGAGCAGACAAAGAGACACAGAGGCCTGATGATGTGCTTCATAGCAGCACTTCCCCTATGGCCCAGTGCCTACTTTGTAAGCAGTCCCAATCTACCAGGAATACAACATTTCACATCACCAGATGCCTAAAATCAGGCTAAATGGGGTGGTCTACACCCAGGAGTATGAAAACTACTCACACTTTCCAAGAACAGGGAAAACCATGGTAGACTGACTTCAGGTACAGCTATAAAAGCTGCACAACCAATATTAGGAAAAGGTGACTGGGAAAGGTCCACAGAGCAGCCATGCCACCATATTTCCCCAGACACACACAAATGTGAGGCTCAACAGGAAGATAACAAAATAGCAAGCATGATGGTTAGCATTTTTTAGGTATTTTTACCTAGAAAGTAACTTTTTCTGGATTAAAAATAAAAGTTTCCTTTTTCCCGAGGAGCCCACTCCTCTGCTGCCAGGTCCAAAAGACATTTTTAAAACTACATTCCTGGGATAAAGCATTCTTACTTCTAGTTTCAGTCATTTTCAAAATTTTTTTAACCTATCAGGGATTTATAAT
Organism: Aphelocoma coerulescens; assembly: GCF_041296385.1. NCBI lineage: Eukaryota > Metazoa > Chordata > Aves > Passeriformes > Corvidae > Aphelocoma > Aphelocoma coerulescens. The sequence continues at coordinate 89,893,095 of NC_091015.1, forward strand.
GCTCTGAACATTTGTACAGGAACCAAGGATGACTCCTCAGAAGCACGTAGCAAGCACATCCACCCAGAACATCTGTTCTACCTCTGGGAAACAAAACCCATGTCTAATTTCACAGTCCTGAACACAACAGTCTTAAAGGTAGCCTAACATGTAAAATCTCATTCCCAATTTCTCCAAGCACACCAGTAGCAGTTTCCTACAGATATTCTGGTTTAGATCAATATTGCCATTCTGGCCCTCAAAATAGGATATTTCACACAGATTCTAGTATTATTTTGTTGCAAATACTTTCCCTGAGGTACAGTAGCCTTTCCTCTGTCTCCATGCTATGCCATGCTGACAATCCATGGTCAGTTTAGCAATACACTCTTGATCCCTTCTCCTCAGCTGCCTCCAACCAGTGAGATGCCTAATAAAAGTTTTACTGTCACAGTCTCCTCCCTGCACTACTTAGTATTTCACACCAGTGAGTTCATGCCATTTCTACTCTTAAAACCTCACAAAGTTCTGTTAACATTTTCTGTTATGGTCCTTTTGCAGTAAGGATGCTTCCCATCATTACTACACACATTGCTGGCTCATCTAGTTCAAAGCCTATAATGAAAATGTTAGACAAGATGGGTCTCTGAGGGAACAGCACCAGTAACATCACCCTTGTGGTAACTCCCTCTTGAAAACTTCACTATGTGCTCTTGACATCAACCAAGGTTTGTTCACCCAAAGACATCTCATTTCAGGAGACAGGTTTTCCAGGACTACAGGCAGTAGGGGAAAAGGAGGTGAGGCAGCAAAGAGCTGCAGCGAGCTTGCAGGTACTGTCCAGTAGAAGACACTGCCCTTTGGAAGAAGTACTTCCTTTCTGAAGCATTAAACAAACAATACAAGGCAGAGCTGCCTTTTGTTAAGGAACTAAAACTAATGTGTGCTTGGTTTTGATACAAAAATACCAAAATTCAGCTTGAGAAAGCTTGAAGACCTAACCCAGCAGCACCATGTTTAACATAATAACAACTATTACCACAAGCATTACAAAACCTTGCAGCTTCCTATCTGTGAACTGTCAAACATTAAACTTTCTCTGATAGTATTTGGAGAGAAAATTAGGACACCAAAGCTCTTAATTTTCAAAGGTCTCCTCTCCCTTTAAAATTTATTGAAAAAAAAATAAGAACAGTTGCCACCAAGAGCAAGAACACAAGGTCAAGTGAAGAGTCATATGGCCGATTCATTGTCCCACCCCATAAAAATGAACTTCTAAGTTAATCAACTACGACTTATACTTGCACATGTAAAAGTTGAAAGCTAAGCATCCCCCCCAAAAAAACCCAAAACTGAAACAAATCCCAACAACTAAAAGAAAACCCACAAACCAATAATAGCAATAATAGCTGCAGCTAAAATAATTGAAATGCTATGAAATATAAGCTACTTGCTTTAAGGCTAACCCACCCTTTTAAGAATACCTGATCATAGTATAAAAGCCCTGTAGTGCCTCAGATACATGAAAAATTTTATGTGCTTGGCCGTAAGAACCCTTTAAACTGAGAAGTTTCCAAAGCACCTTACAGGGAAGATGTGAGGTTGGACTGTCAAGCACACTGCATGCTCAAACAAAAATTTATAGGAATTTGGAAGCTTTTAAAAGTTTCTCTACTGTACACAATATCTGCAGCATGAGCTGTTCTCATGCCAAGGTTGTATTTTTCTAAAATGTGGTAGCAAACACTAAATTTCATATTTAATCTGATTTGACACACCAGATTTTAAGTTCTTATATGCGTAGTCATTTTAACTCTGAAGAGACAGACATTTTTAACAAGTAGATGCTAAAATTCTCCACAAAAATCCCACCACCTACAGGCTGCCAAAATTCATATGACCGTAGTGATTTCAAAAAACACAGCTGACCTGAAGGCACCTTGGAAGCTGGTATGTATTATGAATGCAATTTCTCCTGTCACAATTCATATAATCCTGGGTCATCAGGCCAGTAATTTCCATTCTACCTAAGCAAGAGGCAAAGGGTGCCCTGATGACCTTCAGCCATCACTTGTTTCTGTACACCACATTTTAGATGAGGCTTCTGGAATGTGTTTCCACCAAAGACCACTACTAACCTGCTACATGTAGAGAGAAGTACTGTAACAGGAAAGACAGAAAACCCCTGAATCAAGCAGAGAAACACATTTGCTTATACAAAAACCAGTTGCGGCCGGCAAGGCAGAGGTGTCAGATCTCATCTCAGAAAGTTCCTCCTCTCAATCTCCTTCCATCAAAAAATTATTTAACTACATATGTTCTGATGAATTATATGCATTGTTTGGCTGCCAGCTACAATCTTTTGATTTGTACTTAACAGCTGAGTCAGAATTCTTAAAGAACCATTTAAAGTTCTAACTCCAATCTGACTTCATAATGGGTTACAGTATGCCTAATGTCACACATTCCCCAGCTGGCTTACAAACTCACTCAGAACCAGTCACAATGACTGTCTGCACTCCAATGTCGAATTTTAACATTAAGAACATATATGTTTATATTTCTTTCATTTCAAAGGTTCAATATTTTCTTTAAAGGATAGCATCTTTTAACCAGACCTTTTTAATTGGGTTACTATATGCAAATTATTGTGAATATTAGTATTACCAACATTTCATAGTCTACATATCCTTAGGAGCCCAGCAACACTATTTGCATTAAAAGCTACCCAAGGACACCCTCATAGAAGTGAAAACTGTTACAATTAATGCTAAGTGTTCCCTGTAATTGTTCTGACTGCCTTTGGAAAAGCATACTCATAAGCTGGAGCTCTTCATTGTATTTGTAAATACTGGGGTCCATGTAGTTGTCCATCCACAGAATCATATAATCATTTGAACAGAAAAGACATCTAAGATCATCAACTCCAACCATGAACCTAACACTGCCAAGCCTAGTACTAAACCATATCCCCAAGTGCAACATCTACATGTCTTTTAAATACCTCCAGTGATGGAGACTCAACCACTTCCCTGGGTAGTCTATTCTAGTGCTGGACAAGTCTTCCTATGAAGAAATTTTGCCTAATATCCAATCTAAACCTCCCCTGGCATAAACTGAGGTCATTTGCTCTCATTCTGTCACTGGTTACCTGGGAGAAAAGACCAACCCCCACCTCACTTCACCCTCCTTTCAGGCAGTTGTAGAGAGCAGTAAGGTTCCCCTTGAGCCTCCTTTTCTTCAAACCAATCAATCCCAGCTCCCTCAGCTGTTCCTCATATGACTTGTGCTCCAGACCTTTCACCAGTTCCGTTTCCCTTCTCTGGACCCTCTCCAGCACCTCAATGACTTTCTTGTGAGGGACCCAAAACTCACCACAGGATTCAAGGTGTGCCCTCACCAGTGCCAGGGGGATGATCACTGCCCTGTCCTGCTGACCACTCTATTGATGATATAGGCCAGGGTGCCACTGGCCTTCCTGGTCACCTTCAGGCACAACCATATTAAAAAAAGAGGCAACCACTGTAACTAGACAACATTTGATGTGTTGGTCAGTTGCACAACTGAATAAGCAAATTGCTAAGAATGACAACAAATTACTCTCAGGACTTAACGCAGACTGCTGTCAGCTTGAACAGCAGAGGTTGTAAATGCCTAGAAAGACTGCTTAAGCTTCTGGGTCCTGTGCCTGCTGTAGGTGATTTGCACAAACATACCAACAGAAACAGAAAATTCATAACAGAAGCAAGCCTCCAAGCATGGACCCTTTAACAGATGCCATAACTAAGCAGAAAACAAAACAAAAAAATTATATGTTTTGCTTTTAAAACTAGTAAAATATTTACCTTGTTTTTCTCATGGCAGGAAGTCCAAATGCCTGCTTGAAAAAACTTGACCTAGCCACTCCAGGAACCACACTGCTACATCTGCTTTAGGCTGTCATTTTCCATGTTCTGTAGAACCACAGAATATCCTGGGTCGAAAGGGACCCATGAGGATCATCAGTCCATCTCCTGGCCCTGCACAGCACCATCCCCAAAAGTCACACCATGTGCCCATGAGCATTGTCCAAACACTTCTTGAACTCTGTCAGGCTTGTGCTGTGACCACTTCCCTGGGGAGCCTGTTCCACTGCCCAACCACCCTCTGGGTGAAAAACTTTTCTCCAACATCCAACCTAAACCTCCCCTGACACAATTTCAGGCCATTCCCTTGGGTCCTGTCACTGGTCGCCACAGAGAAGAGATCAGTGCCTGACCCTCCTCCTCCCCTCACAAGGAAATTGTGACTGCAATGAGGTCTCCCCTCAGCCTCCTCCAGGCTGAACAGACCCAGTGACCTCAGTCACTCCTCTAATGGTTTCTAAACAATATTAGATTTATGTATGAAGCAAGAACCACATCTTACTATTACGTTTTTGGAACTTACCCTGGCAAATCTCATAACTGCTTTTATTAAAAATTTATTTTCTATATGAATCAATCACTGACTGGCAAATCATGCAAGTACTTTAGTTTTTAATAAAGACATGGCATTTAATCAAAAAGTAGTTGGATTGCTTCTGTATTTCCAGAATTACAAAATCAATAGTAAAATTCAACAAATGTAGATGAAAAACTTCTCAGGCGAAAGTTTCCCCTCTGCTTACCCTGAACAAGCTTCCCTGAAGTAGGTTTCCCCACATTTGAATCACCTTTTACTGCTGTTTGCCAGTTTTAGAGGAACAGTCAGTGTTTCCAGGTCCAAGTTGCTCCATTTAATCCAGAGCATTAACGCAGACTCCCTGACATGGGAAGCAGAGCCACGCTGACATGCCTGCGGGTATCTGACATCCAGCTACCAGAAGCTGTTAATGCCAGGAGACACAAAACATGAACAAATGGGCTGGTAACAAGAATTCTCCTGGAGAAAGAGCAGCAGATGCCAACAGTATTCAGCTTTTTGTAAGGTAACTAAAATATTTAGAGTACTTAGCGTTCTTCTTTTAAGAGCATAGGCCAGAAGAGAGCAACAGTCCTCATTAGGCCTAAAGAGAAATATGACCTAAAGAACAAGTCAGAAGAAATCACACCATTCCTATCAGATATTTGTTTAGATTTGGAGCATCCTACCTTGTGATGGGAAAGGTCCTCAGTCTGTGTTAGTCCTCTACTGCAGGAAATGCTCACCATACAAAAACCAGTATTCAGGAAAAGAAAGCCTAAGCAGGATTAGATAATTACAAACAGAGACAAGCAAGTGAGGCAGCTTTGAGTCACAGCTGTTGTCAAGCTACAAAATCTGCTTTTTGCAGGATTCTGCCAATAATCACAGACAGTAAATGTGTCCATTTGCCTTTCTTCTATCCTTACCAAGGAGGAAACAGACACCACAGTTCTATTCTTTTTTTAAACCCCTGGAATGGCTTCAAGTCCATAAAGGAATTCTGCACAAGTTATTTGAAATTCACAGACCAGACCAACTTTAGAAATTTGCTGAAGAAGCAATGCCCATTAGCAACAGAATTTCTTCCCATGCAAACCTTCTGCATAGATAAGGATTACAGTTTAGACAATTATACCAGCAACAAATGGATTCTCCAATGGCACCTTACCTGATCTGAGGAAACTACTATGGACTAAATTTGAAAATGCCCTTTTCTCTGTATAAACCAAACTAAAACTAAAGGGGCTTATGGTTATACCCAGCAGGTAGATTAGCTTTCACTCTAGGTTCACCCTCAATTTAAAAGGTAGTCTCATTGCTTGGAAATAGAGACTTCCAGAAGAACAAAGATACTTTCTACATGCAAACAGATGCTTCGACTCAATCATTCTCAGTGAGAGTTGCCCCAGTTGGACCCACCAAGTCCAAGTCAGGGCTTGGACCTACAGTACAGTGTGATACAAGCAAAGTATTTCAGAAAAAGCTATTTCAGGGTAAGATGAACTCAGACAACTTTATGTTTAAAAGCTTTTACTGTAAAAATGTTTTTAAAACCCATCCCTTATTGAGAGCTATTGAAAACAGATGAACAATAAAAATGCTTATGCAGGAAAAATAAAGAGCTTGGAAAAGTGCAGCTTTATTTCTTATGGTCCATAAATCCAACAGTTAGAGATGTGCTATACATGCAACAAAACTCCATTTCCAAAACCCTAAAATGGTCCTTCATATGTCACTGCAAATTCATGGAGCTTCAATTAATTTTGTCATTATGAGAGGAGTTGATCACACAAGTAGGTTAATACATTGCCACTCAGCAAGGCTGCACTACTAGAACAGGGATAGAAAAGCAGCTTTATCTATCTAACAGTTCATCCATCAAATCAAAAGGCTAAGAGAATAGGGTTTGTTCAGACTGGAAAAGAGAAGGCTTTGGGGTGACCTAGGTGTGGCCTTTCAAAACCTGAAGGGACCCCACAAGAAAGATGGAGACGGATTCTTACCGAGACATGCAGTGACAGGACAAGGGGGAATGGTTTCAGACTGAGAGTAGGTTTAGGTTAGATATTAGGAAGAAATACTTTCCTGTGTGGGTGGTGAGGTTGCCCAAAGAAGTTGTGGATGCCTCATCCCTGGAAGTGTTCAAGGACAGGTTAGATGGAGCTGTGAGCAATCTGGTCTAGTGAAAGATGTCACTGTCCATGGCAGGGGGTTGGACCTAGATGACCTTTGAGGTCCCTTCTAACCCAGGCCATTTTGTGACTAAACAGCAAGGAAAGAACAGACTCTCTTTCTCTCTAATGAAACTTCTTATATTGCTGCTGCTCTGAGGCTCAACCACAAGGTGTCAGAAACAAATGTTTTTAGCTAAACTATAGTGATGAATGATTACAATTTGCAGGATTTAATTTATAAACACAAAATACGACTGCAGCTTTTCACTTCTACTGACTACTGTAGCCAAGAGAATTGCAGTATTTCAAATAAGGAGTAGTGAAGACCTAACTTGCTTCAGATACCAGTCACACTTCTACAGGTTCTGTCTATTAACTCTTCGCATGACTCCATTAAACTGTTCTTTGTTCATAAGTCACTAAGGGTCACTGCAAAGGAGAGGACACCAGGCTACAGGGGTCTCACTTCAGCCAGTTCATGTATTTTAGGCTCTACGCAAAGGTACTCCCAGGAGTGTTTTTAGAGAAAACGATCTTGCCCATACAGTCCTTTTCTTCCAATTCTTACTTCTGCCACTGCTGATAACTGCCACAGAGATTTTAATTTAAATAATGGGGGACACACATAAATACTGTGCAAACCCTGGGCTGTCAGCCTGGAGAGATGATCATCACCTACACAAACAATGTGCAACATTTCTTAGGATATAAGCAGAGCATTAGGATTTAACTCCATGACATAAACACAACAGCACAATATGAAGAGTCCCTTTCCAATGAGAACTCATACAAAAACATACTGCTCTGAAGGACAAACCCTCAGGTGCCATGTTACAGAGGAAGGCAAGCAGTCCCACAGCAGCACACTCTCACAGGTCAAGGACATGTCTTGGGTTAGCAGAAAGCATGCCAATGAATCCCAAGGAATCAATCACCATTTAAGTTTAGCATCAACCAAAAATAAACATGTTCAAGTCTAAAGAGCATTTTTTACATTACATATGTGCAAACAACATTTTAAGATAAAGGTAGTACTTTGCTATGAATGAGGCATAAAGTACTTCACAACAATTTATCTTACTGTCATTAAACATTCAAAGAAACAGCAATTCTAGTTTGTTTCCTATGGCCAGATTCCCAGATTTAATTTTTTTTCACACATCTATTTAACCTAAAAACTGGACAGCTTAGGCTTCAAAAAAACAGAAAATTGAAAATGCAAACAGCTTTGCCTTGAGGTGAGAGGACTAATAAACTTGGTAGGTTGCTTATCTTTACAGCAACATTGGAGAACTTTTGCCAAGACTGTAGATTCCCAATTAGTTGAGACAGTACAGGATTTTACATCAATTTTCTCACTTAGAATAACAGTTCTTAGCATCCTCCACTTTCATCTGCAACTCTAACTAGCAAAAGAAAATAATGACCATTTATTCTAAGTGAAGGTGGGAGAAAATTCTGCCTACAAGTTTTCCTGCAGCTCTGGTACCTTGTTGAGAACTCACCTACAGATTATGGAGATTTAGGGGGAGAGAAGTAAATGTTTCTCCCTTTCCTAGTTGATAAACTGGCTCTGAAACTCTTCATTTCCCTTCTGCTCTTCTAGAATGAAGGAGGCTTGATCCAGTTCTGTCATTAGATTTATGAGGAATGTGCAACACAGACCCAGTGGGCAGCAAGGCCCAGTTCTGTCCCCCCTAAATTTTCCTTTGCTTCAGAGGAGTTTGCTGGCTGCTATAATTTAGTTGGCCTTTCCTATTTCCTGTGCCTCTCACAGACAATAAACAGAAATATTCCAGACATTGCATTTTGTCTGGATCCCAAGAAGCATTTTCAAAACAACACAAGTACTTGCAGTACGCTCTTTCCCACACTTCTCAAAACAACAGAGCAGAAAAGAAATACTCATCTCAAGAGACAACTGTGCCATTAAGCAAGAGAAGAATAACCTTTTAGCCACTTCATAATTTACGCAAAAGTGATTAGGAGGTGTAATGGAAAATTCTTCAGGATGTTAAAAACTTCTGGCCAGTCTGAATGACACCAATGCAAGAAAGAGTACTACCTGAGCTGCACAGAGTCAAGCAGCAATTGCCACCAACCAACCATCTGCACATGGGAGCACACCCAAGGCTTTACTGGCTTTGCATGCAGTTACCAAACTATGAGAAACTGTTGTCAGATTTTACAAGAGGGCAGCAGGCAACTGGATTTACTGACTGTAAGGATCTCAGGATCAGAGAATCAGAGACAACAGATGTGCATCTCTCAGAACACATTAAGGTGAAGCCAGACTAATCTTAGACTGGAGTTTGCTTTCAGCTGCAGAGAAACAATTTGAGAGGCTCTTGAAGAGCAATTCCAGATTTGACCCAAAATTACAAGCAAATTCCTTTGGCAACTTCAGGATGGATTCCTTACCTGTTCTGTTTTTAACTTCATTCAAACCTCCTTTCTTACCTATCCTTAATTGTTTCCAGCATGGTCACAGAGCTTCATAGTAGTTTACACAGCAAGATACCACAGGAAGTAATTCAAGTGGCAAACTCTCTTTAAAATACTTTTGAAAGCCTTTGTGCCACTTATCTAAATGGTGTTATCTATCCATACTGGTGTTACCAAATCATAAATCCATTACCCTTAAGAATAAATCCTTATGTAAGTGGCAAAGCAATGACAAAACATCAGATAGAGAGAGTTGTCCACTTACTGTTCACAACTGATGCTATCTCTTTAGAGAAGTTTTCTTATGTCTCATGTAAAGAGTTAATCTTCAAGAAAAAAAAAAACAAAACAAAACAAAACAAACCAACAGTGATACTCTTTCCAACTTTGTTGGCAAGCACAGAAGGATCACCTGATATGCCAGGCCCTTGAGATGTCTTGGACTATTGCCAAACAGGAATGTTAAGCTTTCTACCTATTGCTCAAGAGAAAGGCAGCCCTTCAGTAAATGGAAGACAGAAACAAATTTGATAAAGTTCATCAAAGCTGTGACTGCACAGCTCCACGTTAGAAGAGTTACTTTGCCTCTGCTCAGATGCAGCACCCCTGTCTCCTCCACCACAGAACATTCCACCAAAAAAATCCTAGGGGAATACCCAGCTTATTGCAGCTGGCAAGCAGCAAACTAACACATTACATCAATAAAAGAATTTTAATTCACCACCTTTCCAGAGGGCATAGCCCTGTTGAACGGTGAGGTTGTCACATTTCACTGGGTCAGGTCAATGCACTACATTAATATATATTGACATAAAGCATTTGTGTTATGGTAAATTGTTTATAAAAAATGCAATTAGCTGATTTCTGGCCTGCTGGCAACCAGAATTATCAGGGCTCAGCTGATGCATTTCATAAGATAGCCAGGATTTAATGACTTTCCTGTATAACTAATGTGGCAAGACAGTCTCAAGGAAAGTACAGTGGTCTGGTTTCCAATCTCCTTAACACATTTCATTCTTGCATTACTTGTGCTTGGTTTTTTGCATCTTTTTCTAAAGGCATAACAGTACATTTTCCTTATCTGAATATTGCATTTTAAATAAAAAAGTAACAAAAATACAGTTCAATTCCTGAAAAGAAATATTTCAGAAATAAGCCATCCTTTTTAGATCACAAGAGTCAATGCTGGTCACAAAAAACTGAAAATCATATTCTTAGTCTTAACTCTTCAAATTCATTTCACCAGAACCAGATTAGAAAACTCTTTGAGGATTCTTATTGGAATTCTAGGGCTTAAAATTCTAGAAATTCCATTAATCTAGTTCATATACTAAGAAGAACTTAGAGGCTCAAAGAAAGTTGTGAAAGCCATTTTTTTTTTAAAGATGCACTACACAGGTAAATAAAAAGCCAAAGTATTAACAACACTATGTAGTATGAATATACAACATCTCCAATATATGTTCAGAAGCCAAAATTAAGGCCAGTTCCCTAAAGAATTTTGTTCTTCAAGTTGTTCATCATACATTTTTCATTTTTGCATCATGGATTTTTCATTTCATTCTCATCACACATTTTTGATTTCTGCAAAGCTGTATTACTTGTGTGCAGTCTGGATATCACTAACACAGGACTTCAGCTGTCTGGCAGACAAATGCAAAGCCAACATACAACAATTAGCATATTAAGATTTTTTCTTTTAACTTTTCATGGCTTCATCATGAAGGAGGATTTTAAAAAAATATGAAGTCCTTATTAAAAAAAAAAAATCCCTTTTTAAAAACCAGTAGCTCTTGTTCCAAAGCAAAGAGGCTCAGCTACACCACAAGATAAGGATCTTTTCTCAAAAATGAAGCAAACTCAATTTTGCTATTACTGTAGAAGAGAATAGCAGAGAACACTTCATGTAATTCATTATTCTTACACCATTTCCTATCACCCCAAAACACACCACTAGGAACATCTAGCTCACGAGATGATTCACTAGTAACACAGATTAGTCTCTTATCCCTAGAGCATTCATTCATTTTTTTAATTTAAGCAAAGTTTCTACTGGGTACCTGCTGAACATCTCTTGTATGGTCCAGGAAAAAAAACACCTTTTCACTGCAGCTCCACCTCTTTGTACTTTCAGCTGTAAGACTCAAGACTCTACAATATGTAATTGAATTTACACTGGGGGTTTTTTTCCTGAAACTTCCTGTGGTCAAGTCTACAGAAAAAAAAGTTTTACACAAAAATCCTCACACTGGAAGAGCACATGTTGTTACAATTAAATAAATGCTGGTAAGAAGCAATCTTCATCTTCAAATCAGCCTAGAGTACCTAGGATTTGTAAAGTGAGGGAGAGGAGGTGGAGCAATTTTATTCTTAGTTCTGACATCTACTGCTACCAGCTAAAGAGCAGTCCCCAAATCCCCTGCACCCCCTACTTTATTCGAGTAGCAATAATCTGTATTGGCAACCCACTTCCATCCTCATATGTTTGGATAAGGGATAGCAGCACTTCTTGCTCATTACAAGGTTTTTCATAGAACACCGAAGAACCTCAAAGAGGTCAAACCTCAAGCAGGTGAAATACAGCACCTGCAAGAACTATGAAGAAGAAACTATGGATATCTTTTACTCCTGTGGAAAGGTAAAACTCTACAGAGATGGAAGAAATTGCAAAGGGCTTGTGGAACACTCGGAAAAAGCTGACTGCAAAAGTATCATAGAGCAGCATTGCACCATCACACTGTATTTGGAGAGCATTCTAAACCAAAGGGAATTAGAAATCAATGAAAACCCCAAGAATTCTTTGCATTTGCCCTTGAGGTCTTGCATTGCTCATCCTGCACCTCTCATAGTGCTACACAGGTTGAAACCACAAAAAGCAAAAGTAGATTTTTCATGTAAAAGTGAAAATGAAACATACCACACTTGTTTAAGTGTGGTCAGGCTGCCTACTAGTTAAGGATTTGTGTGAAAGACTGAGGAACTTCAGTGACCTCTTCTCTACCCTGCCCTTCCTTACTTGGCTGCACAAAGCAGCATCTCTCATGAAGCCTAGATTACTACATTCCAACAGGTGAGCTTGATCTATCCTATTCATTAGAGAGAGCTTTTATATTACAACGTGGTCGTTGTCTCTGGAGAATGCCATCCACTTCAAGACTTCACCAGGCATGATGAAGAACTCATGAAGAACAAAACAGCTGCTTTTGGGTATGAGCCAGCAGACATGAGGGATCTCCTCACAGGGCTGACCAGTAGCCATGTACCACCACTTTCTGCCCTTGGTAGATATCAATTTTTTTCAACTAAAAGAAAAACTTAGAAGAGTAAGTTCTACTGATTGCACAGTGATTTCGTCCACACTTCACACCCACCCGCCAGCATCTACAGGGCTAAAGCAAGATGGTGTGACAATCCCTCTTCTCCCAAGAGCATAGTTAGAGACCTGGCCTTGGCTCAAAAATACCTCCTAAATCTACAGAATCCTTCACAATTTGTCTTATATTTTCTCAAAACCACGGATGGCTAGCATTAGCAACAAGGCTGTTACCAATATGACCCAATTAACAAAAAGCCCAGGCTCCGTGTCCTACCTAGCACATTCCTTTCAGTCAAGTGCCAATACCTCAATTAGGAGGAAAATTGAGGAAAACATGGGTAGGATTAATCAGTGCTTAAAAGGCACAAATGGACAAACCACACAACCACTGACAGCCAACTGCTGCATGAAAGGCTCCTGTGTCTGACTAGACTGATTCTAGTTTAGATTCTAATCCTGGGGAAGCTAAACTTCAGTTTCTAGGAATGTTTTTGCTCATGTAGGGACTTAATGAAGAAACCCTACACTTCAGTGACAGACAAGGCAAGGGTAAGGTCAGGAGGAGATCTTATCCACAGAAGGGCAAGAATTTGTTTTCTGTAGAAAATGAGGCCTGGCAAAATGAAAGCAGGAAACCCATAATGGAACAGGTCTGCAACATTCACTGTGTCCTACTGCTGCCAACTCCTGTGCTCAAAAAAAAGGTAAGAGATAAGGTTGTTCAAATCCACTTCATTACCTGACACACACTATGGAAACACGTACCATTTTAAAGATGCTGGGCAGTCATCACAGTTCAGCTCTTGGAGACACAAATACAGCTTGCCATACTATTTGCTTTCATGATGAGAAGCAAATTACACCATTATCAAAGACCCAAATCAAAAGAATATTTGAATCAATAAATTCCTGTACAACCAAAGAGAAACTAGCCCTTCCCCTTATTCACAATTTCTGTGCTACCTCTTGATAAACTGTAAGCCAATTCACAGTTGGATTATTTCTCAGATACAAGAAAGGCTCTCACATGGAGCCTTCTAAAACCAGATTTAAAACAGGAAAAATTAGTAATTGTTTGAGGGAGAGGAAGTCTCACATTCACCTTTGTTCCACTAGTTCCTGGCAAGAGAAATAAATACTCACCACAAGCATTCGTGTTTTTCCGTAAAGACAACCATGCAGGGCAACAAAAGGTACACCCACGGGGGAGTATAGAGCAATAATTTCCCAAGAGAAATGAAGACATAAGCAAAATATTCTGCTCATGCCTAATTGAGTGCCAAAGAAAACTTTAGACTGGACTATGCTGTCTAGTCTATACATACAAACGGAAAGAAAAACAGTTTCAAAAAGTCGCCCCTAAAATCTTACATTAGAACTTTTTAATTTATGCACTGTGGCTTTAGTTCTGATGCCACAGAACATTTAACCTCTCACCTTTCTAGAAAGTTACCCACTCTCCCACACAGAACAAATGTTCAAGGAATAGATAACATTAACAGGTGAATTACCCTAGAGGTAGCTTTTTGGTACTAAAATCAAAATGCAAATTCAACTGCCAACTAGCATCAGACATAACAATACCCAGAACCCATTGTATTGTACATAACTTTGGTTTTAAATAGAAGACACTACATTGAGAAGCATCCACTAGCACTTTAGAGGATTAAAATTAACCATGTCACCTGGTGATGACAGCAATCAGTGATTGCTTTCAGAAGAAAACTTAAGACAATCATATTTCATTATTTCACATATGAAAAGTAAGCCATTTCTTCGAAACTAGAGCATTAACCTTCCGTAAGTTAAATGGGGGATTTAAACCCTCTTTGATTCAATCCTAGAATATGTGAAAAGAAGCAAAACTTTACACCAGTAGAATAAGGATTACTGTCAAGTATTTTTACCAGTCATGGCTATATCAACTTGAATATGGCAGAAGTGATTTCTTCTTATTATTAATAATATAATTTTATTAATTAAAGTAACAATCCTAATTTTCTAGGAGCAAAAAAAAACCTTATCCTGGGCTAGCTGTTCCTCCTGAAGCAAGCAAAACTCCACTGAAGAAGCTTTTATGAAAAGTACATACCATTGCTGCTGCCAGAAACAGCAACAAAAAAACACAGCCAGATTCTACCACCACAACTCTTAGGAGGATTCTTCTATTTTATCTCTTCTCTGCCAAGAGAAAGTGTAGTCATTGAGAAAGCGTGAGTTTCTTTATCCAGTGGAAGTGAATACCATTTTTACCATTTATAATATAAGGTAAAAATAAATTACAGCTGAAAAACTCCAAACCAGCTGTAGACACAAGTTTACAGAGTACTGTTTAATACTCAACTACTGTAATACAGCCTTCACACTTGCCAGAACTTGCTACAGCTGAACTCTATTGCTTCTGAAAGCCTGGTAGTAGCTTTTCTTAAACATAAGTAACCAGTAGAAGTACAGGAGGATCAAGCTAGGGAATATTTAACCAAACTGGACAGGCACAAATCCATGAGACCTAATGGAGTGCACTGGTAATGGCTGTGGGTCTGGCCAATGTCATGGCAAGATCCCCCAGTTACTGCAGACAGGTCAGGAGCTCCCCGAGAGATGGACAAAAGCAAAACATGCCCCTGTCTCTAGAACAGCTTGGAGGACAATCTAGGGAGCCACAGGCTAGTCAGCCTCACCTCAAGGAAAAGTGACAGAGCTTGCTGGAAAACATTTCCAAGCCAAAAAGGTGATGGGAAGTCATTATCAGGGATTTATAAGTGGAAGCCAGTCTAGGCCAACCTGACAGACACTAATAAGGAAACAACTGGCTCGGTGAACTAGGGCAGTACACAAGTGGTTTATCCTGACTTCAGCAAGACTTCCCAACTTTTGTTTTCCATAGCACCTTCATAGACAAATGGATGAAGCACAGACTAGCTAAGTGGACAGTGAAACAAAACTGACAACTGAGAAATCTGCCAGGCAGAAAGTTACTTAGAGAGCTAGGACACCTTACTCTGGAGAAGAGGGGACTCAGACAGAATCTTATCATTGTGTATGAATACCTGGAAAGGAGAGGGAGTACGGAAGACAATCTTCTCAGTGACAGCCAGTGAACAGACAAGAGGGAATGGTCACAAACTGAAATACAAGCATTTCCATTTAAACATTAAAGCACTTTTTTCTTCTTTTAAAACCTACGGGTGACCAAGCACTGGAACAGGCTTCTCAGGGGCATTGTAATATCTTCATCTTTGGGGGTGCTAAAAAATCTGACAGCACAATATTCTGTGCAACCTGCTCTAGTTGGCTTTGTTTTGAGAAGCAGGTTGGATTAGAGATCTCCAGAGGTGTCACTTCCAATCTTTGGGTTTGTGTACTTCAGGTTCTACAGACATTAAAATATGTCCAAGAGTTGATTGGAAAATGTTGTAATGTAATTTTACTGTCTGTACAGATCTCCACCGGCAGTCTAGTATTCCAAAACAAGAAAAAATCCACAACTAGAGGCTCTGGAGTAAGAGAACCCATGTTCTCAAACCATGCTAAAAACAGATGAGGACCTTCAGGCTTGGTGGCTGTGCACAAAAGAGTACATTCATATGTGAACCTGAGGAGGAAGGTCAGCCACAGATATTCTTGACATATAGGGGCATAGAGTTAGCTTCAACTTAATGCTAGCAGGGCTAACTGGAATTGAAATCCTCCTGCTACAAGACTTTTTTTATACCTCTTTTAGTATATTCTGAAGTCTCAAAAATTCTAGAAGCTCAAGTTGTATATCAACAATTTTCACCACATAAACCAGCAATAGCTTATTGTTTCCACAACCTTATTTTAAAAAGGTTATGCAAGACCACACTTGGAGTGCTGTGTCCAGTGCTGGAGACCATAGCACAGGAAAGACATGGAACAAGTCCAGAGAAGGACCACAAAAATGTCAGGGTGCTGCAGCACACCTTCCATGAGGACAGGCAGGGAAAGTTGGGGTTGTTCAGCCTGGAGAAGACTCCTTTAAGGCCTTATTCAATCTTTCAATACTTAAAGAGGGCTTATAAGATAAGGACAGATCTCTACTAGACCTGTTGCAACAGCACAAGGGGTATTGGTTTTAAACTAAAAGATTTAGACCAGATACAAGGAAAAATTATTTTACAATAGGGTGGTGAAACACTGAAACAAGTTGTACAGCGAGGCGATGGATAACCCATCCCTGGAAACATAAACGGTCAGGTTGGAAGGGGCTGTGAGCAACCTGGAGCTCATTGCAGAGGGATTGAACTAAATGACATTTAAAAGGTCCCTTCCAATCCAAATTACTCCATGATTCCATGTTGATGCCACAAGCAACTTCCTTATAAAGTGTCAAAGAAAAGGCAATGAAAAACTGGAATAGAAATATGTTTTACTCGGTACTACAGGAAAACCCCAAAAACATCTGTGGGGTACGTCTGTTGGTGACCAGCTGTTGCCTTTCGCCTTGCCCTCCAGTGATGAACGAGATCAAGTACTGCCATCATTGCAACAGAGACAAAACAATACAAGAGCCATGAGCACCATAAGAAACTCTCAAATAAGTGCACTTCGTCAGTTCCCACAATAGCATTACTATCTCTCAAGGATAGGATTTAAGTAAAATTACCCTAAGTAATTATTACAATTTAAGAAAAATTTCAAAGTTTCTCTTCTCTGTGAAGCCATTTACACAGAAGGAGGATTGTGTGCAATCTGGCAACAAAATATCTGAGCCTTAAATAGATGGAGTGCTGCTCCACAAAGCATGCAGTCACACAAACAAAATCTGGACTCCCCACGAACTGACAAGATTACAATTGTCATGTGACAACTAGACTCGATACAAATTCTCCTTTCACTGTGAAACAAGGTCGTGTGACTCTCGATCAAAAGAGGTTCTTCCTAGTTAACTATCATTGACGTTATGCCAGGGTTTTTGGACTCCTCTTTCTTTCTTAGAAGAAAGATCAGAACAAAAACACAGCCAACCTCATAACTGCGCGTTTTATAATGTCATCTGCGATTTCATTTGGTTTTCTTTTCACAGGAACAAAAGAGGAAATTGAGGAAGATAATTTTTAAAATAGATTTACTGAAAAGAGTATTAAAACACCTTCCTCCAAGCTACTACCCTGCTTGGAAAGACTTCAGTATAGCATTACTGCAGCTATTATACACATTTGTACACAAATCCCTGAGAAAGAAAAGTGCCACGTGACTTCAGATCTTGATTTGACAAAATTATGTATTGCAAACAGGAATTTCCTGATTCAAAACATGGGCATGAAAGAGAGATTCCTGTTGCTCACTTTACTCCAAGAAGGGTAAAAAAGGGTAAAAAAATCCCCAAAAAACAACAATTTTTCCCCATTTACTTGTTTAAGGCAGAGGTCACAAAAGTGCATAGGGTAAAGAGCCTATTTTGCCAACATACTATTTTTGTTGAGTTTGGATATTGGCACAGGGTAGGAACCTTCTTCTTAAATACCTGTTATGATATGCTACTTGAATAACAAAGTCCCGCAGCTTGTCTATCCAATCACAAGCTGCACATCTATACACATGGAAAGTGTTGCATATTTCTTCTTCTTATCAAGAAGGAACAGATTTTACTGGCAGCCCACCACCTGTTTTCCAGCTTTTTAAGGTCTCTACTCCTTAATTAAATAGTTGTCCGAATTTAGCAAAGCACATGTCCTGTATTAAAAAATAGGGCATAGCTAACCGTAAAATGAAGAGCAGAAATAAACCACTTGTGCATTTCAGCCTTCAAATGTCATCCACTTACTTCTGCCAGTCACTTTCCTAACACAAACAAGACACACGAAGGAGCAAACCAACTCCTAGTTAGGAATTGTTCACAGAAGTAAGGAATCCAGAAGTGGCCGAGGACTGAAACTGCCAGAAAACTAAGTTCACTGAGGAGTTTTTTGGGGTTAGCGGTTTCGACTTCAAACCACTCACCCAGTTCTGAATACATGTAGACATTTATTTCTCCCCCCTCACAAGGAATGATATAGTATCAACTTCAGTTTGGATTTTATGAAGTCCAGTCTGGTAGAAGGATATTCAAATTCAGTTTAGAGAAGTTACCAAAGCAGTCTCATCTCCTTCCATGCCTTTGGGGAGTGGGTAAAAGAAAGACAAGGATGTGCAAGTCCTGGACTCCTACTACCGTAGCTGAGACAGGTCTGCTGGAAGCTTTCCATGTCATGCATCCCCAGCTTCAAAGTTTATTCAGGCCTCAGACTGGAACACAGTTTTTTCCATTTATTTTATTTAAATGTATGGAAGAGCATTCAGTTAATCTTGCACCATGCAAAGCTACCAACCAAGTCAAAGATAACTCCCTAGAGTACAGTTAGTTAGCTAATATCTATTTAAAAAAAAAAAAAAAGTGACCCTCCCTTCCCCAAGAAGCCTTTTATGAAACAATAACATTTTATGAAATAACACGGATGTTAATCAGTAAGTTACTTTCTAAAAAGCTATCGATAAAATTAGCAACTTTTTAAAGCCTAAATCTCCTACAAATCTGTAGCTGTGTGCATGTGTATAAACACACATGCTTGAATCACACACAGGCTGTTCATTTTTTTTAGAAAAGAAAATTCTGTTTTATGAGAAACTGACAGCAGCACAGCAGCTCACTTAAGTGCTGTGCCCGACCCTCCTCCTGCCCCTGCCATGTGATCTAGACAGCAACATGCAACATAAGCACTGAGCTTAGAGCAAATTTACTTTTTGGAGACAAACTGACTAAACACATACACACACAATCATTTTGAATTGCTCAGCAGACAGTTACTTAAAAAATGAGCATCATAAGCAGCATTTTTGAAGATTACTTTCGGTTAACAGCAGTTGGCCACTGTCAGACTGCAAATACACTTTTAAAAAAAACACTGGTTGAAGGATTGACATTTGGAATATTGCCATACTTCCAACCCCAGCTTTGCTGTTAAAAGGCAAGTCTCATCTCTCTGAAGGGAGCAGCATGAAATCCAGCCACAGGTAAAATGCAAGAACCAACACCGGACAAGTACCAAAAAGCAGAATACAACCACATAAGCAAGCGTGCACACAAAAAGCACTATTGATTATCACCATAATATTTACAGTAGTCCCATGGAAGTTGTTAAGGTTTAAAAAAAAATAACATAAAAACCCCCAAAAAAACAAACAAACAAAAAACCAGAACAACAAACACCCCAAAACCCAAAAAAATACTTCTATCAGAGCAGAGAGATATTTTGTCTCAGCAGATCACCTGAGAAAATATCAGAACAGTAAAGTAAGATGGTGCTAAGTGTGATATACTAAACTTCATGTTTAACAGCTCAAATAGTATTGTGTAAATGCAACTCAGACATCAAAACAAAGTGAGGAAAAAATGCACACCTTAGGAGCATTTTGGAACCCAACTAGATGGGATTCTTCACTTGACCATGGGAAACTCATGGGACAGAAACAAAACAAATACCAGGATGAAAAACTGTCCTTGCTGCTAAAGATGCAATACACAGGGGAGATACCTCAAGGGGGTGTCACAATTTTGTAATTAAATAATGTAGGAAAAGCTCATTTATTACCATTCCCACCCATTTACCCTCATTAAGATTTCCTGTGAGGCTTCACAGATTCTAACCACCAATATAAATAATTGATAAATGATTATGATTCAACTCTTAAACAAAATAGTGCAAGACTATCATGGTATACTGTTTTTCACAGCTAATGTAAGCACTGCATGTGAAGTAAATCCAGCAACACTTTTTGCAGAAACAAATTCTAACATATGCAAAAATCTACAGGTCCTGAATGCTGGAACTTTTGGATTAAAAAGATTTCCATACACGCCATCAGGTGTGTCAGAACACCTGGCATCACTGAACTAGCAGAGATCTAGTCTGAAATGAAAGGCAGCATTCACAAGGAGTTAGTGTCCAACAGCACCTTCCAGAAAAAGGACAAGTCTGAAAGTCTGGGTCTATAATGCAGACCTTAACCATGCTCTCCAGCTGAAGGGAGAGATTTGAGAGGGTAACATACTCCAAAATGAACACAGGTGCTACAGGCTGGCAGTTCCTAGACAGTTTTAGCTACTGTATACCAGGTCACACATCATAATTAAAGCCACCTTTGTGGAACCGTGTTGCCTGTGCTTCATAGCAACAGCATCTCATGACAAAGGCAGGTTTCTGTATTGGTGCTTACTTTACCAGAACACTGGGATCTACACAGGAATTCTCCTTCCAAGTGGTTTGTGAACAGAAAACACCACAAGTAAAAGTTTGGAGAAGGAACATTTTCAAACTAAGAACTGAGTGAAAATTATTCCTAAAGAGTTTGCATTAAAATCTTGCCAAATTAAATATTCAGATTCAGAAAGAAAAGTTTGTCAGCAAGGCTTATGATTCAGAAAGGATGTTGATTTCCTTGTCTGAGCTGCTACTTCATCTATTTCTCCCACAGTTTCATCTATTTTTCCCCTGCCATCCTCTGTTCTCTACAGCACCAGGCTCCTGTGTTGCATCAAGTCTTTCATGATACATTTTAGCTGACCAACTGGAGCTGCTGCTCATTGTCACCAATCCTCTCTAGACCAGCTTCTGGAAGAAGAAAGTGCAGGAGATGCCCAAAGACAGTTTTATCCACAACTGCAGGATTCTGGACAGTTGACTTATTAAAAAGACATTCCTTCGTATGGTCTGAACACCGGTATTGTCAAAATTTTGTACCATTATTTAGCTTTTCTCAAATTTGACTGGTCTCAGTTAATGGTCTCAGTTTAATGAGGAAGTCACTTGTGAAGAAGACATGTTGAAAAGTTAGTTATTTTTCAAAGCACAATTTCACCCCAGTGTCACAGATTCCTTTCACACATAAGAAAGCAGATTATTCCTCCAACTCATATCACAAAGCCAATTTCCTGATGTTACAGAAGCCTGCAGTTTTAAAGTCCTTCCCATGAGGATGGGAAACTGCCTCAGGTGGAAAGAGGGACAGCATCCAGTCAGCCTTTTCCCAAAAGTCCCATGCCAACAGCTGGCACTACAGTCAGCACCCACCCAGCCTCGTGCCCAGCACAGAAGGTTTTTCTGGGCAGAAACATTACAGCACAGCATGCAGCAAGCACAGGGAAACACTGCCAAGGTGTCTGATCAACTTGGCAATAGCTAAAGGGCAACATCCTTCGATTCAGTCCACTCATCTGTGATGATGAGTAGGGTCTTGTTTGGTCAGCTGCCACAGCATTACATTTTAAGAGAGGTCCTTAAATAAAACACCTGACTTTTGGTAGCTTCTACAACAAAAGACTACTCTATCCACTATCAGACACAAGGCCTCCTCTTATTTAAAAACAAGCAAAGAGCTAAGTAAGTGAGAGAAAGAAGAATGATTTATCCCCAGGGCAAGAAAGTGAAAGATAGCAGTAAGACTCTTGCTAAGGTAACTGATGATTTCCACTGCATAGGCAAAAAGTCTACAAGTTCTGCTCCATGATAAAGTGGATTTCTTGCTCCAGTGATCTATTTTTATCTATTATCTATTATTATCAATAGGACTGTTCAAACACAACTGCTGGAACACATTCAGAAAGACTCATTCCAAGCTTTAACACTTCAGTCTGAGTCTACAGCATACTACAACTACAACATACGCAAGCCTGAAATCTCAACCTCCACATATTTTTCAGGTAAACAGATTTCCAGGAATAATCACCCTTATAAAAATCATTTTAAAAGTTGAAATGAAAACTTAGAAAAGTAAACTTGTATTTAATATTTGACATTTTAAAATAGGTAAATTCCTGTAAACAAAGTTTTGTTTATGTATTAATTTATTATGTTACAAAATTTTAAATGAGTGTTGTGTTCATATCCCATCTGCATGGCATGATTTTTCAGGTAAGCAATTTTATTTACATTTAAGCTTCATTCAGAGTAAGTTTTAGCCTTAGAAAATTAAATTAATGGAAAACAAATACATTCAAAGGCACTGTCAATTATTCACTAGACTCTATACTAATTTAGACTCCTCAAACATCCAACTGTCCTGTGCATCTTAACATGACAATTGTAGCTTCCAATAAAATCGCATTCAATAAAGCCTTGGGCAACCAAATAAATAAAGGCAGTCCTATGCAGTTTATGTGATCAGTCACAAACACTTAGCTGCCTGAGATTATTACATACACAGCACTGATGTGAATTTTTTAAAAAGTTTATTAATGATAAGTGTAACAATGTAGCAGTCCATGCAACACCAGATTTCCTGGTCATAATAGCTCTCTATTTTAGAAGTGATATCTTGAGCAAGAATTATCCTTGCCCTAATGTATCTGTTCAATATTGAGATGAGAACCAATGTGGGCAAATTCACTAAGTTCTGCAGTTCCAGAGAAGAAAGGAAGGAAGGCTATGTGAAAAAACCCAGTCATTTTAAAAATCATTTGCAGCTGTCTTCCTGAAATCTCACCTAAGATATCGGCAAGCAGAAAATGGGAAAACAGCATTCAAGAAGCTCAGCTAACAAAGGTACTTTTCTCCACCCCTAAAATGACACAGCATGGTACAGCATCTGCCTACAAAGCCCAACAGGCTGAAAACTGTACCACAGGCACCACTCCATGAACTTCCAAATGAATATTCAGGTTGCTTTTAAAGTACACAGCAATTGGTGTTACCCCTCCACCCGGAAGCACAATCACATCCTACTAAAAAGCAAATTTTTACAGCAATTAGGTGGTTCATTTGTCAAAGGCACCAAAAGCTCCAGTAGTTTATGGGAAGCGAAAAAAAAAAAGGCCTTCCTTTATCAGGTTTAGATTTGTTCTCCTCTGTATCACTCAGGGGAAAAAGTAGCATGAGTGCTTCTCCAAGTTTCTCTGTAACTGACAATGCTTAGAAGTTACCAGGAAACACGATCTATGAGGCACATTAATGATGAAGTTTTGGTCATGGGGTTTGGGGATTTTTCAAATTTATTTTAACTTTAAACCACTATTCCACCTACTTCTCAACACAGGTAATGGTCTGCACTGCAAAGATTATTTTGCCACATGTAGTCTGCACTCCCAGGATCCAATCTCTGCTCTGAATGTAGGAGAGAGACGAACTAATTAAGAACACCCTGATAGCACTAATCCTCCTCTTCCTCACAGTGCCTATCAGGTAGTTCTGGAACAGTTAAGGTCTCCTTCCCTTCACTGAGGGCTGCAAAAGACTCAGTGTCAGTCACATTCCTCCCCAGAAATTGTACATTTATTGAAGCAGTCAGTCCTCTGAATCCACAAGAAAGCTCAGGCATGCATTCATGCCTTCCCGTCATTGAGGTGAACACCCCCCAGCAGCATGATTTTTTGCAAGTGACCAGAACTATCAGCAATGACCCTTTCAACTGTGGTGAAAAACTAAAGATTTCCCCTTTCAAGAGGAATCCAAAGAGGCTTTGATTGCAACTTCCAGGTTCACCCCATTTATGCAGGAGTTATTCTAGCAATGCTATCAATCGACTGAAACCCCACAACAGGAAGAATAGCTTAAAGCATCTGACTTCATCAACTCTTCAGAAAGCAGAGCTCATTTGGCAGGAAATGAAAGGAACTGCAGAATCTGCTCTAGAAGTGGCGTCTTTCCCCTTTCCTTTACACAATCTTCATGCATATTTTGGATGTGAGAGGTGTATTCTTTGGCAGTTGCCGTCTGGACTCCCAAAGAATGGAGCAGACCACAAGATCATCTCCCTCGCTCCACCTACAAACCCTCAACAACAAAAAAAGGGGGTGGTGGAGATCCTATACGCTTGCCCAATACGCCAAAGGGAAGACATATATCCTACAGAGTTAGCTAAATACTTGGAGGGCAATATATATAGAAGAAAGCTAAAAGTTAAAGAAAGCTTAAAACTAGCTGGCAGGAAGACAAACTTTCTGTACTTGCCATTGGTTTGTCTAACACCAGCTGACTGTTCCAGTAGTCCTTCACACCAGAAGCAAAGCAGCTGAAATTCATCCCCGATGCAACTCCAGCGAGACTAATAGGTTTCCACAAGAACGAATCAAACCCTGTCTATCTAAAACCAAACCCACTAAAGTTTCACTGAAGCGAAATTGCAGGAGTACAATCTATGGATAACAGCTGGAGAACATTAACTCTCCCCCCAACCATTGCCGGGGTTAATTTTTTTCTTTCTGTTCAGACAGGAAGCAGTCATATACCATACTGCATAATATAAGGATCCTGGGATATAAAGACGAGCAGAAAAGGATTACAAAGAGCGCTCTACAAGTTTTTTAGCAAAGTTTCCCCTGCCATAACTCCCGAGCTGCCTTCGAATAGCAAGCCTCATCGCTGCCGCGGCATCATGAGCTGAGACAGCACTTAAACTCCCATCGAGTGAAAAAAATTATTGAACATTAAGGGTGTTTTTAAGGGGCGCAGCGGGAGCCCAAGGATTGTGTCGCGGATCCGGGCGGGGGTCGTCCCGGCTGGGGAGAGGAGGACCCCGCCGCGGCGCCCCTCGCCCGGTCACCCCCTCCCCGGCCAGGACGACCCCGCCGCTGTTCCATGTCCCATGTTCCAGCACCGCTCCTGTGCCCCCCCCAGCTCACCCTCGCTGCCGTACTGCTTGCCATTGTTCGCGCCCATCCTGCCGCCTTCATGCTCGTCGCCGCTTTCCCACGCCGCCGCTCAGCATCTCTACCGCGGGGCGCCGGGCGGCCGCGGCTGACGGGGAGCAGCCCTGGGGCAGTGGCGGGGGAACAGCCCCCAGAAGTTTTCACGGCGACATGTCCAAAGCAGCCTTACAACCTCCTCCGCTTCTTCTCGGGTGGCCGACACCCTCCCTTCCCCACCTCACACACACACAAAAAATCAAAAACAAAAAACGAAGAAGAAAAAAAACTTTAAAAGTGAAAGAATCAAAACCGCGATGTATCGGTGGGCCCTGCCTGCCCCGGTTTCCAGCCGGGCTGTCAGGGCAAGGAAGGCGGCTCCAGTTATAATCCACAAGCAGGACGGGCAGGACGGCCTCCGGGCGCTGGCTCCACCGCCCCGCGGCGGGCGCTCGGCTCCTCCGATGCTTCAGCGCCGCTCCGCCTTCCCCCTCCTCCTCCTCCTCGCAGCCCTGCCGCTGCTGCCGCCTCCCCCGGGAGGCCGCCGCCAGCCACTTGTTGCCCGGGACGGGAGGAAAGGGAGCCTCCGCCGCAGACTTTTGTTAGCGGCAGGCGCCTCCTCCCGGCGCCCAACGCCGACGGGCCGGGGGAGGGAGGGGATGGGGATGGAGGGAGGATGGAGCCCGGAGCCGGCCCCGGCCCTTAAAGACACAGCGCCCGGCACGGGGCTCCTGCGGCCGCTGCCCCCTGCGTCCCCCGCTGTCCCAACAGAGCGGCCCGGGAGCGCCCGGCGGGGATGGTGCGGGGGCTGCTCGCGGAGACCCGCCCAGGGCGGCCCTGCCCGGGTGTCCTTCCGACGGGCAGGGCAGGCGCTCTGCGCTCTGCATCTTCGCGGCACCCCCGACCCCGTGCAACTCGCAGGGGCTGACAGAAAGTCACCGTGTGTAGGAGGAAGCTACTGCGGAGTTCGAGCTGTTTTCTCCTTGCAAATGGTATTCCCACAGTCACTCAATTCCAGTGAATCACTCCCGGCCTTTACCACCACATCCAAGAAAAAATATCCAAATGTTGAACATCCCCCAAATTAGTTCTTCAGGTATCCTATAGGGATATATCTCATCCCTTGGGATGAGATGTTTCTATTTAATTCAGCTTTCTTAAAAAACAGTTTCTGCTTCTTTCATCCTGAAAGACAGACTCTCAAGACCACTGGGACCACTGGGATAGTGGAGGTCGTTAATGGGGTAAGCCCATGCAAACAACAGCTTTGGGAAGCAAGGATTTCAATTTCACTACTGCATGAGAGCCCACACCACCTCTGCCTGGCAAAAGGGGCTGGATAACAAGAGATGCTGTCAAATGGGAGTGAGGATAAACTGCATGTGACTGGGTTAATACAAAAACTGCCAGTCCCAAGAGGATACCTAGCCCCAATGGGCTAGGTAAAAACATCAATTAAATTTGCTCCATGAAACTGTTACCCAGATTAAGTGGTAATCGGGTGTTATCAAAGGCTATCTGGGAAAGAACCAGATTTAAAAGTGAAAAAGAAGGATGAAAGTTTGTGATAGGTGGAGAGAGACACTGGAGCAGGCAGTCCTGGTTTGGTGCTGGTATCTCTCTGCCTTGGCCTGATGGCGCTAGCTCCCTGTCTGGTGGCAGGGCAGGGTGTAACAAGCAGGGATCCCCACCCCAGGTGTGCAGGGGGTCTTGTGGCACCTATGTTAGCACAGGGAGCAGCACAGTACATGTTACCATACCTGAAATGTGGTTACACAGGAACCTGCAGGATGTGTGTGGGAGCAGGGGAACCCACACTTCCAGAAGAGGGCTGTCAGCTTGCAGCCCACACAGCCTGGGGAGCGGGCTGCCCCAAGCAATACGTGTTTGAGACTAGGACTTTTTAGGATTAGTTTCAAAGCTCTTTACTAATATTTTGCAAGTATCTATGATTGGTGTTTATGTGTTGTATTGCTCATACTGACCGTCAGCCAGGTCAACATGTCCTTGTTAAAAAGACAAAACCACTTTAACTCTGATTTGATTAAAACCATGGGTTGAGCAGTTTTCCCTGCACCACACTGTGATCCTATGTATGAAAAAGCCTGTCTTCCTAAACATGTCACAACACCCACAAGACAATTACTGCATGTACAAATAATTCTGAGCTAACTGTGTCTTTGTCAGCTTATACAAGCGGCATATGAAATGGCAGAGGCATAAGTATCAACACTGACATAGCTACAGAAAAGGTGTCTAAAACCTGAAGATTTGGGGATGAGGGGGTTAATTAAAAAAAAAAAAAAGTGTATTTTCATTAACAGATGGGCTAATTACCAGAAGCTGAAAGAGGTACCAGCACCACAGATGACTGACAAGTAATCAGGCAATGTTTATGAGGCTCTAATCCCATTGGATACCCATCATTAACTTTCTCCTTGTAAAAAAGTTTTGGTTATGATTCAATACTAAATACTACAATACAATGCTACACACACCCTTCAATTCTCAAAAGTAAGTGAAGTTCTAAGAAAACAGTGCCTTCTGGGATCAGACTCATCAAATGACCAGCCTAGGTCCTTTGAAACAAAATACTAATCAGTCTAAAAATATAGGTTTCTGTAATCAAAGGTTAATTTCTAAGCACTGATATTAAACAAACTTAGTACTGTGCCAAAGCAGGTAGGCCTTGACACAAGTGTCTGCTTTTAACATCCTCTACTTTCTTTTTGAGTGTTACCTGTTCAGGGGTAGGGCAGGGGAATGGGGGAGCAATCTGCCTTCTGTAAGACAGTAAATGGTCGTGGGGCAAGGTCAATATCTGCTCACATATGGGCCCACAGACTACCAACAAACACATACAACCAAGCGCTTCTTTTCCTGCTGTGTGGCTTGTGCAAGTTTGAAAAACACACCCCAAACACTTGCTAGGAACTCGCCTAGGCAGAGTAGGATGGTAAAGAAAAAATATAGAGCTCTCTACAGCACAGCAGCCTACCTTTGTCACTCAGCCCTCCCACCCAACTCGGCTGTGGGCCAGCACACCCAGCCACACCATCCTCCCTGCCAGTACCGCAGGGCAGTGTTAGTCCCCAGCTGTGGGAGAGCACATGCAGGCTGGAAACAAGACGTGTCCTTGCTCCATGTGCAGCACAGCTGTGCTTAATTCTAGCCTGAAATACAGCAATGGGAGGACCCACTGGAAACAACTCCTGAGGCAACCTCTCAGCTCCTTGTGTCACACCGTGTGCTCTGCATCCCGTGGCAGTCAACCACCTGAAAGTTTTCCTGCATGGGTCATAGGACTAGGAAGGCAAATGATCCCACTCCTAACTCCTAGAAAGCTGTACAAACTTTTTGAAATGTAAGAGAAAAAATTTCTCAGACTGGCTGGAAACATCACCTCACAGACCCAAGTACATAGCTGTATGCAAATAATTTTAGATCATTCAGGAAAAAAAAAGTCTCCTTGAGAGAGAATATAGCAGTTTCCCTCCAAATTCAACATCTGATGCACCACAACTGAAATTACTCCCTTTGCCAAGGGGTAATTTTGCTTATCAAAACCAGCATAGGCTGGTGCTTTGTGAGACAGGAAATTCAACTGTTTAGGGAGCACTGTAAAGAATAAAGACATTAGACAGACATGTTACCATTCTGTCAAGTTTATGACATAATTCCCAGGAATATTCCACCATGACCAGAACCAAAAGGAAAGAAAAACAAAACCAATTAAAAAAAAACCAAACCAATAACAAAAAAAACCAAGAAACTAAACAAAACACACAAGCAAACAAACAAAAAACACACGGGAGAAAAAGTCTAGAGAGGAAAGAAGGTCTTGGTCTAGGAAATTTGAATACAGCTTTCTGATGAAGGACTGAATATTGCTGCTGCACATTGTGTTACACTCTTTCTACAGGAGAACGAGGTAGAGAACACAGGGACAAACACAGGGACAAAAAAAAGCACCAAACTCATTTTGTTAATAAAGACATAAAAACGTTGCCAGAAATGTATTCATCACAGATGATATTTCTGACAACGGGTAACTGTTTCATGAAAGGCATTAGGACACTCAAACTTGGAGCTTCATAAGCCCAAAAACATCAACATGAGTAGAGAAGTTAGGAGATGCTAGTTCGAAGAGGGCCTACAAGTTCCAGCTAGGACTGAGTCATCTTATAGCCCTTCCGTATTTACCAAACCCTCGGCTCATTGTGGGATTCACTGTGGGACCCTGGGAGGCCTATTATGTTCAGACATATGGTTTGGGACTTAGTAACCTTATGGTGCCTGCACATGAGACTTAGAAGATATTTTCTTTCAACAATTTCAGAGATGTTTCACTCATTCTTGGCAAAGTTCTGTAGTAGGGTTTTTTTCCTTTTTTTTTTTCTCCTTGCAATCTAGTTGGTCCATACCTTATACATTGTGATTTTCCAGTTTGAACTACATAGTATATTTATATATAAGTACAAAGGACTGGTAAGAGTCTCTTGGCTGTGACTGAATTAAGCTGTCTGAACCATATCCTGTAACTCCTATGTGAAGCTGTTTACAATAACCCTTTAAGACACTCCCACCTTCAAAATGGTTCAAAGAATCTGAAAGCGCATCAGTTCTGCCATCTTTTCAATGATCCAAAGGCAACGCAG
This sequence comes from Aphelocoma coerulescens, assembly GCF_041296385.1. Taxonomy (NCBI): domain Eukaryota; kingdom Metazoa; phylum Chordata; class Aves; order Passeriformes; family Corvidae; genus Aphelocoma; species Aphelocoma coerulescens. The sequence continues at coordinate 89,922,711 of NC_091015.1, forward strand.
TGCTTTCTGTAAGGACAAGAACAACTTTTGGTGGTTTTGCCTCTTAATACAAGCAGTACACACCCACTTCAGAGGGAAGGAGATGGAGTACTATCAAATGCTGGTTTTGCAAGACAGAAAGATTTGTTGTTCCATATGAGATGTGCCTTCCTACGCTTTCCTTCTTCATAAGGAGACATCAGTGCATTTTTCTTAGACTTGTATCCTGTCCCAGCAAGAGGAACTTAGAAATTACTAGAACTGAGGAAAAATAAGAAAGCTATGGGCCAAAATATTTCTATTTGGATGTGTTGCTACAGTTATTTCCGGCAATGTTTGTATTACATCTTTATTCATTACGGGCCTCCCTCTGTGGTACATTACATGTCTCATGATGCACCATTTTTCTATTTCATGAACAAAACCACAACGATTTTAGAAGAAGAAGCCAAACAAAGGGTTCTGGATTAAAAAAATAAAATTTAAAAAATTGAAAGCAGCAGAAATGTTTCCATAAGGTATCATCACAGCAATTCCAGGACTAAATAATTTGGCTTTGAAATTTTTGCCACAGTTGTTTTGGTAAGGTTTTTTCCTTCAGTCTTAGTCCAAGTTTTCCTCTTTGAAAGAAAGAATAAACAAATATCAAAAACCTCCAGCTACTTCAAAGTAGCCTTATGTCAAAGTTCAATTTAGAAGCCATTTGTATTTCAGGTCTTAAAATTCCAGCAGCAAATCTAGGATTAGTTTCCTATTTGGTGAAAGAACCTTTCCTTTCCTTTCCTTTCCTTTCCTTTCCTTTCCTTTCCTTTCCTTTCCTTTCCTTTCCTTTCCTTTCCTTTCCTTTCCTTTCCTTTCCTTTCCTTTCCTTTCCTTTCCTTTCCTTTCCTTTCCTTTCCTTTCCTTTCCTTTCCTTTCCTTTCCTTTCCTTTCCTTTCCTTTCCTTTCCTTTCCTTTCCTTTCCTTTCCTTTCCTTTCCTTTCCTTTCCTTTCCTTTCCTTTCCTTTCCTTTCCTTTCCTTTCCTTTCCTTTCCTTTCCTTTCCTTTCCTTTCCTTTCCTTTCCTTTCCTTTCCTTTCCTTCAACATTTTAAGCATTTTATTTCACAATTTGAATTTAAATAAAATGTTAAAAAATTTTTGTATCCTTTTAATGACAGCAGAAGCCAAGTGGTATTTTTCTAATTAAGTCTACTTTTACATCACCATGTTCATAGGGCTGCATATATTTTGTGAATGCTTCATGATAATATCTGTGTTGACTGCTTTTGGGCATTGTAAAGGGAAAAAGAATCCAAAAGAAATTTGACTAATATGTTGCTGGCAACTTAAAACCATTATCAAAAGCATATTGTTTCATTAACTAGAAAATGATCCATTAATTCTATGTACCTCCTAAAGAAAGAAAAAGTCTAGATTATCTTCATCTTTATAGATAAAAGTTAGGGCCTCATTGCCCTGTGACCTCAGAGTATGTGCCATTTTCTCATTAGTAGCCTCAGTATCATTATGAGTGGCTTGATCTACATGGCTAAAAAGCTGCAGGATCTAAGCATAGCTCGGATTGTATTTTAAGGGGCAGCTTTAAGTAAAGCCTGTTCTCCTGGCTGAGAACTCTCTTAGCATCCACTTGCATGAGGTCAGGCTGCTCCAGCCAAGCAAAAGCTCTGGTCCCACAATGACTTCAATAGGTCTGGTTGAAATGCACTCAGTTGAGGTCATGTTCAAGTTCTAGGACATTTTGGATGAGTTTATGTTCTGATAGGTTTGTCTGATGGGATCACAGACCAGATGAAGTACAGGCAATTCTATCAAATAAAGATCCAGTTTTATTTTAAACTTCTTTTGGAACTTCAACTAATTCAAATTTTTAAAAGTTTTCAACCAACCTGAGATTTTAAGACATTTTTGCTGATTTTTTTTTCAGTTTTACAGGAGAAAATCCTCACTAGGATCTGATTTTTCCCTTCTTCCAACAACAAAAGCAATAAATAAAGTTCAGACTGTGTTGAAACATGTTTTACATTACATGTAAAATCTGTTGAAAAGAATAGTGAGTTTGAAAAGCCAAGCTCCTAAGTCTCAAGTGTTAGAAAACACAGGAATGAAGACTGTGTATAGGTCCAGAACCACCATCCTGAATTCCCCTACCTTGTCCCGAGTACACCTTCCACAACAGACAAACCTGAGGCCTTCAGACAACACTGCAAAACCACTTCAGTCCCAGAAGCAGTTTGCAATTATGCAAATTGTGGCATTTTAATGCATAGGCACAATGAGACATAGTGGGACTGTGGAAGCAAAATTAATTCTGGCATTTCACAGCTTATGTCTGACCTTGCAATTTTAACATAGAGGTTTTTCATTTGATTTAAAAAACAGTGTTGGCTAGTGCAATCTCCAAAAATTGAGCAAAGAATGAACTTAAGATACATTGCCTCATCACATTGACATCTGTTGCAAGGATTTTCAGGGTTGGAAGCCTGAACTCTGCTAAACAGGGGGCTGTTAGTTGGACTAAGAGAAGTACTGATGGAAACATAAGACTTTCCAAGCACCATGGTTGTGTCTATGCTTCTCGGAAATATGTTGTGGCCTTCCTTCCAGTGACAAACAGAGCAGGCTGAGGGTTGTGCCCAGGTTGTTCATAGTAGACCTTCACACTGTGGGCACTCCCTACACAGGGATGTGGACAAACTCTGGAAACCCCTGTCTAGAAACAGCCTGCAGGAATCAAAACTGGGGAAAGACAAAGCTTTGTTATGAGTGATGTGTATCTTCTCAAGAAGCAGCAGGTGTTGCAGGATCACAGGGTGCTGGACAAAGGATGCTCCATTAGACCAAGCTTCTTCTGACCATTGCACCTCCATAAGCACAGTTCCTTCTGCTTTGACCACCACCCTCACAAACAGTGCCCCACCACATCCACACCAAAGCCTCATTTCACATCCTTTCTTCCCATCTGGCTAGTTGTAGTCTCAGCTTCTTCTGTCCCATGTATGCCAGACACCTCACTCAAAAAAGCTTGCTTTCACCCTTTGGCCTTCCCTCCCTTCTTCCTGCCTCTACTGTCTTACCTCCAAAGCACACTCTTGCATTTCCACAAAATTTTTCCCCTCAGCACTTATCTCCACTAACTTCCTTCTACACTCAGTCTTCGTGAGTATTCCCTGAACCAACTTTCTTCTGGTCTCTGCTGCCAGTTCCATTCTTCTGCCTCAGACTGATGTTAATGCAAAACATTCTAATAAAATTCACAGTGGCTCTTGAATTGTTCAGCCCTGATGAACTCCCTCCCAGTTCTTTCTTCTTTTCGTAAGGAGAGGCAGCAAAATTTAGCCACGTTAAAGGGAGTTTCACCAAGTTTCAATCAGACGGTTTTGTTGTGTTTCAGAACTTTCTCAGACATCACACCTGAGTTGTCCAGCCTGCAGCTAAAGTGTCCTATTTTCCATTGGTGGTGTCACTCCCTGCACAGCCAGCCTGGATTTCCTTCCAAGCTTAGACTGACTTCTTCAGTTTTCAGTGAAGAATTCACAGACAGCTCTGTACAAGGTTTAGTGAGGGGAAAAAATGTCACTTTGCTGACCCTAGATCTCCTCATAGGCCTGGCAGAATCATATCTTGCCCAGTCACTGGGTCACTCAACTCCCAGATGGAGTAAACTAGGTTTCTTCTGAGGCAGCTTGCACGCACTGAGAGCAAGCTGTGTATGCCTTCTCCCAAAGGCAAAGCCAGCAAATGGTGACCCCGTTGTCAGTAACACTAATACCACTGTCACCACATCCTGCACTCTTAACCAAGAACCAGAACTTGGTTTGTAAACAGTAGTGTGATATGCTGAGAAAAATGGGTGCGTGAAGAAGCATGCACAAGAAGCTCTTTCAGTGCTGCAGGCTGGAATACTGTGCCACAGAAAGGAAAAGTGCGTGTTTATGTAAACATCAGCATTTACATGTTGAAACAAAGATAAGGTGTGAACATCAGCCATGAACCTGCAGAGGACACCGATGGCAGCTGTCTGGATGCAAAAGAACAGTTCAAGTATCAGCCCATGAAGAGCATGTGTACTTCCCCTCACAACAGGACAGTCTTGTTTATATGCTCTGCTAGGAGGTTTTTCACATAAGAGACCAAGATTCTCTGCCTATGGCAAATGCCCCAGTGGATGGCAAATGTCCCAGCGGAGTCATTCTATCATGCAGTGCAGCATGTTGAGGGAAAAGGTTCCCTCCAGTTTTCATCCCCTCCCCCGACACACACACACCTTGCCTTGTCCCGTATTGTCTTGGTTTAGGAATAGTATTCCCCAATGTAGTATTCCCAATGAAAGGCTCCAAACCATGCACTGCTTGCTCACTCTCTCCTCTCCCTCCCTGCAGAGGGCTGGAGAGGAGAACTGGAGACACAAAAGGTAAAGATCATGGGCTGAGATAAGAACAATTTACTGGAAACAGCAATGAGATACGAAAGGAGCAATAACAGCAGCAGTACTAATAACAGAGTGTACAAGAGGAGAGTGATTCCCACACGAGAGCTCACCACGAGGAACACAATGCTACCCCCACAACTCACCTCCCTCTACACGACCAGGAGGGACCCCTTCCCCACTACACCTCCTGAACATGATGTGAGGTGCTGTAGAATGACCTCAGCATCCTGGCCATGCCCTTCCTGGCTACTTCCAGGAAAAATTGACCCTTACTTAGCCAGAACCAGGACACATGTGCCTATGACTAATTCGGGAATTTACTGTAAAGAGAGTATCCACATGTAAAGCCAGCACAATTAGCATGTGTTTAATATTTCCAGAAATTTTATGAGACATCATTTAGCAGGTTAATTTCTGGCTCAATTAAACCAGTGGATTGCTTCTGGGAAACAAGGTACCATTGCTTCCTTTTTAACATTCATATCTACTGTTCTAAAGATTTTTGCTCATACATATTAAATCTCTTGTGAATGTCCTTTGCAGTTAAGAGAAATATAATAGCGGTCTTACTACAAAGTGAGCCAAGAGCTGAAGCATTACTTTTTCAATCTGACTTTCATTGATACTTCCATATTATGGGACTCTTCACCACACAACCTCCCCCTCCCCAATGGCTCCAGGAGGAGTCCACCCATTTCATTATCCCAAAACTTTGCTCAGAGGAACACCTGATGACAATGCAGAGTGCAACCTACCACCTAAGTTTTAGCTTCAGCATATCATAGTCACAGAATAGATTTTAGATTCTAGATTTTTACATCAGAGAGATACCATATTCAGGGAAACAGTTTTGCAAAGGGATGGAGCTCATCTGAAGTTTCCCTGAATGTGGGAAACTGGGCAGCCCTTCTCGTGGTACGGTCTAAGAAGGATCAGCTACATCTGGTTTTACGCCAAGTAGATCAGTAGTTAACAATATATCTGTACTATGATTCCTCTTCAAAATTACCATCAGTCTTCAACACAAAGGCAGCTTTATATCTATACTTATGTCATTTTCTGCATGGTATAAGTTTGGTTTGGTTTAGGACAGAGATTTTTCAACATTTCATCACATGGATCATCTTTCAATATGGATTGGCTGTTATCTCCCAGGCCTTTGAAGCAGCTAAAGCAACTGCTTAATTAAATGTAAACAGCTAACAGTGGTAGCTTTTTGCATAGATACTTTACCTTTTACTGCACTAAAGCCTGGTAACAAGCACATGCTGTGTGTGGTACAAGCCTGGGCACTAGGCCATGGCCTGACCTTCCTCTCTGAAGGTCTCAGTAGTCTGTGTAGTTCTCCCTGTGATGGCTTCACACATCATTCCTTGCCCAACCAGGCATATTTAAGCTGATGGCCAGAATTCAACTTGGTAAGGCAAGTGTCTAGTACACACTGACCTTACTGAAATGCTGGTAAATGTCCTGGATCAACAAACACCATTATCTTTAAGACTTAATTTTTCTGGAAGCTTTCAACCATTAATAAGTCTAAACAGAACACAGAGTTGCATTTCCTAAAACAGATGCTTTTGTGACTTTTGTCCTTTTGCTGCTCCTTTCATTGACAGGGATCAAGTTAAAGAGTCTGAGGAACTTAAAGCATTTCTAAATCCATTTCTTGGCACTTATGAACTCTGGTGACCGGGTTCAAAATGGTAATAATAAATTAATGAATAATTCAAAACCACTTATGGAAGTCACCCTCAGCAATTTCCCTTCACATCCCATGTACTGAACAGTGAAGACAGCTACAATGGTTGGCTTTATCAGGACATTAAAGCTGTTACAAGGGTTTAAAAGATAAGAATAGCAGCACACACAATTTCAAGTAGAAGTTACATTATACATGGTGATATCAAGCCAATGTTCTCATGAAAGCACTCATTTAGTGAGTTTAATGAGAGCAATTTGTCAACAATTTCACACACCATTTGCCTACAATTCTCCAATGCAGGATTTCACTGCACGCTCCTCCCCCCCAAATAAAGTGCATGTTGTATACAGTTTTGCCTATCATTAATCATCTTTTCAGCGCTGCAAGTTCAATGCTGCTTTCCCAGTAGGAGTCCAAGGGAGCAACATAGCCAAAAGAGGGAAAAGTCATGGGAAAAGAAGAATATAAATGTTCACTTCACCAAAACAAAAGTAAAAAACAAAATACAAAAGCAAAACCCCCAAACCCTAGTAGGACTATCCTTGCCTGCCCACAGTAGCTTCTTCTAACAGAAACTTCTGGAGTTCTACTTTTTCCTTGAGCTGAGTGTACAACTATCAAATCCAAATTGTGCTTCTTTCAGCTTAAAAAGTGGCTAAGACTACCAGTCAGTTTAGAATAAGAAAAATACAAAAGCTAAAGAAAAGTCAAACCACTTCCCCCTCTGTCATCAGGTCCTGGAATTGTTGCATTTTGTTTTTCAACTATGTTCAATTCAAAGATAATTCTTTCTAAAAAAAAAAAAAAAAAAAAAAAAAAAAAAAAAAAAAAAAACCCCACCAACAATTCATGTATTGATTTAATAAATAACTAACTTAAGTCAGTTGATTGTCAACATTTTTCCCCTAACCAAGATGACTGAGGGAAAAGCAGATGGAAAGTAATTAAGAAAACCAGGAGTGAGGTTAGCTGGAAGTAACTGATACTGTTGGTAAATCTGGGACTCATAAATGATTCTCGTCCATGAAGGAAAAGAGGCAGATGTTTCTGCTATTTCAGCAAGAAGCTAGGGAGAGCAAGTAAAAATGAGAATAGAAATCAATAGAAGAACAATGAACCCGTGAATATGCAATCCAACTGGTATTACACACTTCCTTCTTTTCTCTGACACTCCTAGTAAGTTTGAAGGCTTTGAGAAGTGGAGAAGGAATACCCTGACATGATCTTATTAAAAAAATTCAAGACACCAACAACTATAGCTTACTTCATCTTTTATGGACTTGTGCAGTAGGAATATGGACAAAAGAAAGCACTAAGTTTACTTTTAAATCTGAACTTTTAAAGATGTGTAGGAAGAATTGCCAGTTCTGCACTGTTGCATGTTATGCTTAAAAGATATTGAAAACCTGAAATGAAGTAAAAGAAAAAGGGAAATAGGTGGAGCTATAAGTTTATATTGAACATAGATAGGATCGCTCCCTTTTGCAGGGAAGGCATTTTAGGAAGGGTTGTGAGAAGAAAGTGGAGGACAGGGGGAACTGTACCGAGCATGTCTGAAGGGGCAAGGCATGGCTCAAGCTATGAAGCATTTCCATGGAGACAAAGAGCTGCTGTCATCTGCATTGGCAGCATTTTCAACCCAGCAGTGGTCTGCTTCACTAACTGTGCTCTTCTGCCAGAGGCATCTGAAAGGAGAAGGTTGTTTTCTGAAGTGCAGCAAATCAAGATTTTACTATTTTGGCCTTCAGCAATTATCAATAAAAGGCTAAATGAAATATTTTCTTGCATAGGCATAAGTATAACTGCATGTTATATAGCAACCACTCCTTTTAGATTTGTTCTAAATCTGCTTAAAGAGATGTGTGTTTCTGAATACTTACCCATCCACCTATCTTTCAAAATTTAAACAAATACTTTAAAAATTGCCCCAGATGTATGATACTGCATCTGAAGGAATTAAGATGTTCCATCTCAGCTGCTGTTATCCTACAGGCTTTTGAGAGATTCTCCTTCATGGGGGAAAAAGATAAATCCATACAGAAAGATCAGGGATATATATTTTTTAAATTAACATTTTAAACACTGTATTTTTTTTCCTTCTTGGAAGCTGTTGAAGGGTTGTCAATGGTTGGCAAGAATAAAAAAAAAAAGGAAAAAAAAAGAATAGCCTGATTCCCTGACCCCAGTTGTCCAGGTATGAACCTATTCAGATTAGTCAAAAAGAAGCTATTGCAGAAAATACACAAATTTGAGGGGTTGAGGGGCTTCCCTATTTCTATCTAGATTTAATTTCTTTTCTGGCTGCAGTAATACATGGTAAGTTACCATCACTAGTCTCAAATATAGGAAAGTAATTACTTAGAAACTTCAGATCTGAGCTTTGAAAATGCACCTCTGGCCATAGTTTACTGTGTGGTTACAGTCAGAAAAGTCCTGTAAAAATGACATGAAGATGATGCAATATTGTCAGCCACAGAAAATTCTATTTGTTCAATTAGCAAGGTCAAAGGATTTTTGTTTTTCTTTTAGTCCCATGCCACAAAATTTGATGTGGCTGAAGAGCTGCAGAGTGCATTTCTGTGTCATAGAATCATTTAAGTTGGAAAAGACTTCTAAGATCATCGAGTCCAGCTGTTAACCCAGCACTTTGAAGTCCACCACTAAACCACATTCACAAGCACCACATCTGCATGCCTCTTAAATATCTCCAGGGATGATGACTCCACTAGGCAGCCTGTTCAGATGCTGGACAACTCTTTCTGTGAAGAAGTTTTTCTACTCTCCAATCTAAATCTCTCCGGGCACAACTCGAGGCCGTTTCATCTTGTCCTGTCACTTGTTACCTGAGAGAAGAGACCAATGCTTGCCCCACTCCACCATACTTTCAGGGAGTTGTAGAGAGTGATAAAGTCCCCCCCAAGCCTCCTTTTCTCCAGGCTAAACATTCCCAGCTTCCTCAGCTGCTCCTCACTGGACAGGTGTGCCAAACCCTTCACGAGCTCTGTTGCCCTTCTCTGGACATGCTCCAGCACCTCAATGACCTTCCTGAATTGAGGGGCCCAGAACTGGACACAGGACTAAAGGTGTGCTGTCACCAGTGCCAAATACAGGGGGACGGTCACTGCCCTGGTCCTGCTGGCCACACTATTGCTGATACAGGCCAGGATGCCACTGGCCGTCTTGGCCACCTGGGCACACATTGGATCATGTTCAGCCAAGTGTTGACCAGCACCCCCAGAGCCTGTTCCAATGGGCAGCTTTCCAGCTACCCAAGTGCAGGACCCATCACTTCACCTTGTTGAACCTCAATTGTCCTTGGTCCATTGATCCAGCCTGTCCAGACCCCTTTGCATAGCAATAGGCACTGCAGGAGAAGAAAGACAGACTTAACATTTTGCATATAAAGACATCCTGTGGACACTCAAGAGCCACCTGAAAAACTCTGGAAGCCTTGGACCATATGGATCTTTCATCAGCAGAAACTCCTGCATGATCAAATCCTTTTCAAAGGAGAATCTGTGAGAGCCACAGGAAATGCCAGTGGCTGCCTCAACACCAGGTTCTCCTGCACACCGACTGTGGACACTCAGGGCAGTGGTAGAAGCAGGATCTCCACAGAACTGGTTTCACCCATAGGTGAGAGACGAAGGGTATGCCTATATGGCGAATAATCCTCAACCCCTATTGTGAACACTGGAACAAATACTTCCTCTTGGAAAAGTACAGAAGTACCAGGAGTACTCATTGTAGTTTCTTCCCTATTATATAGCTAATCCTACACCACACATCTTTCTGCAGAAGGATGTGATCCTGACCTGAATTAGCTATAGGCACATGTAACACTTGTTGCTTAAATACTAAACCTCAGACAACTGAAGATGAGAGTGTATCAATTTTACTTAATACTTGAACTAGTTCTATTACCACATGGTGAAATATAGTCACCACCTTAAGGATATATCACATGGAAGAAAGTGGATAAAAGGCTATAAGGATGCTTTTAAGTCCATGCAGTCCCACAGGAAGACAGCCAAAAGTCTACAGGTATGCACAAGAAAATTCCATCCACAGCCCCACATGCTTCAAAGCTTTTTTTTAAGTGATCATGGTGCAGGAACCAAAACTCTCTAGAAAGAAAATCAGAAAAGCAGGCTCGGGATTCCCTCTGATATAAAATCATGCTATACCTCATGCCATCTTTGTGGAACTTGCTGACATAGGAGATTGTGGAGACAGACAGCATTGTCAGATTCAGAAAGGATCATGCAAATTTATGGACAGTAGGTGCGTAAACAGAAAGGGAACGCACCCTGTAACATTCCTCATCCAACTGTGGATCCAGTGCAATCCAATGGGAATGGACCAGGGAAAATGACTAAGGTTGCATAATCTTATTAAATAGCAACTACAGTTATCCTTGCTGCTGGAGAGAAAGTGTACTGCGAAACACAGATGGTCTGATTCTGTAGAGCATTTAGAGAATCTATGCCCTTCTTGATAGGCACTTAAAATCTGTACTGCTTGCAACTGCATCAGGAATCTGTGTGACATTCAGGAGGCAGGCCTCAAAACGACTGAAGTCTGTGATCATGTTTTCTGTACTGGATAGAGCTGTATTAACATTGATATAACAGGCAGCCCTAGAGTTATTTCATTATTTAAAAAGTCTGAAGAAAACCAGCATTGTAGTTTTGTGTTCTTTTATCCAGATCCCATCTGCAATGATGGTGGAGTCAGGCACCAGTCTACTGCTTAAATCTTGCATCTCAGCCCTGTCCACCCCCACACCGCTGTTCCCTAATGCATACTTGTGACAAACTTGGAACAACATCTGACCTTTGAGGCCTCTATCCACTTCCCTGCTGCTTGCCAACAAATTCTGGCTAACACTTAAAGAAGATATCTCACCACTGACCTGGCACTGTGAGTTATCGGCCTGCAGTGAGGCCCCTGCAGTTTAGTAAAACAGTGCCCCAAATACCCCAGGATTCCTAACCCTGCACACTCACACCCCCTGTTCATCAAAATAGTGCAACTGAGCTTTATTATTGCATCATTATTAATTTGAAGTATGTGTGCTCTCTTGCCTTCAAAAATAAAAGAAAAAGTCTGAATTCAAACAGTTAGAAAAGGGCATGGGAATATAAATAATCAGGGGTAACAGTCAAGAGCTTTCTGTAAGTGCTTTGTCATTTCAGATGAGTTGATGGAGGGAAAGTGACTGGTCTCACAAGTCATCTTAGGACTTGCTACACCTACACCTAGATATATATATACTTTTTCATATTCAGGATGGCTGTCCCCACTTCAAGCCTTTCTGAAGATGTTGCTAAAACTTTGGAGACTGTATATCATTATGTAAGATATTTATGAAGTTCTTGTAAAATTTAGCAGCTCTCACAAGAAAGCCACCTGGCATGTTTAACAAATTACAGTAGGACTGGGTGCTTAAGTAGGTACCATTGATTTTAGGATATGTCACTGCAAGGTTTGGAAAGAGGAAACCTAGGTCATTTTCCTACAGAAATCTCAAGTTTAGTGAGAGTCTCAGAAGATCACTTGGGAAAGGCAGGGATTATGTCAGATGTCCTGGGCTCATGTTGATCTAATCCAGTTGCAAGACTTTTGGTGATGAAGACAATTTCTCCAGTACTCCCGTATGCTGGCCATGAGAACCTTTTCCCTAATATCAAACTTGAATCTTCCTTGCTGCACCTGAGCAGATTTTGCTCTACCCACCATAGACATGCAGTGCTCACATATATGAACACTTGTATCCTACCTCCTCCCTCAGTCTCCTTCCTGTCTCTGAGACGAAAGAAGCCACTTCATTACATCCTTCACTGAGATAAATACTGTTAAGAGCTCTGATCGTCCTCATGAGTGGTCTCAGATTTCCTCTCTCAAAGCTGTAAATGTCTCTAAGCACAGCACCCAGAACAAGGCACAATATCCAAGTCAAAACCTTATCAGAACTGACTGTCCTGCACAGGGCTGGGGCTCCTTCGCACACAGCCACCCCTCCATTTCTCCCTTGGATTGGGAGTTTTGCCTTCTAGGCAGCAGCTCTATACTGCTGATTTATGTTCAGCTTTTGACCCATCTGCAGGCTCTGTGTACAGGCACAGGCAGCTGTATTCTCTTGCCTGTTTGAGTTGCTGTAGCCTCAGTGGCAGTGATAAGTAGACTGTTGCAGATTTACAGTCAGTGAGCAGATGACTCAAAATTGCACAGACTTCGCTTTTATTTCCTCTTTACTTTATCAACAGACTCAAACTCCACAGGGTGTATAAATTCCACAAACTTCTCTTTCTTTTTTGGACTTTGGAAAAGTGCAGGTCAGGCAGTGAGGGTCCTTTGTACAGGACATTGCTTATCCCTACAATGCGCTTGTGCTCAAAAAACCAGTTTGCATTCCCTCAGGAATATACAGTTTATACATAAATACCTCTTTCTTATTTAGAAACACTCCTCAGTCTGTGATTTCAAGAGGAGTTCAGCTACTCAAATGTGGGTCTCAGTTATGAAGATAATTGGCCACACCAAGCAATGTGCAGTAGGAGACTCAGGACTGGGAAGAAAAGTTGGTCTGCTTCGTAGTAAGTGGCATTAGATTTACACATCTTGAGTTTAAATTCCCAAATCCAGCAATAAGCACAGGAAAAGCACTAGGACAACCATGTTTCTAGGAAACTATTGACAGTTGTTCAGTAGGTAGAAACAAGCAAGGAAGAAATGGTTAAGGAAGCTCAAAAAACCCTCTTAGAGCAAAAACCTACCAAAAAAAAAGTAAAGGAAAAAAAAGACACTTCTTTTTTTAAGTATGTAAATCAGAAACTTGTCTGGAGTTAAATTTAAGAAATAAAAGACCTTATGAAACTCAATTGTACATGCTTGCCAATATAATTTCTTATTGACAAATACTATAGTAATAAAACCTAGCCATAAAATGCACCTCTAAAAAAGCCAAATAAAATCAGAATTTTTTAAACTAAAGCTAGTGTCATATTTGGTCACCTCCATTAGCCTGAACACCCATGAGGTTTTTGATGTGCAAGCACAGCTTAGGCTGGCCCTGAAAGGGCAGTTGCTGACACCCACCAGCCATGCAGGCTGAGTTGCTCTTTAAATCATTCTCATGCCATTCTCATGAAATATTACTTTGCTATGACTGTGGCAACACAGAACCTGCTTTACAAAAAGGTAAATCATCCATACAGTGAAGTTGGGCAGACAACAGAGCAGGAAGAAGGGGCCACTTGCATTTCAATGAAGCTAAACTTCCCTCTTCAGTGATGTCTTCTTCAATTCTTTTAGCTCTAGCTGCCTGCTCTCCACTTACAGCCTTTTTTTCAGAGGAATAAGCAGTGGAGTCCAGAGAATAAGCAGTGGAACAGAAGAGAAGGAAAAAGACAGAACCAAGGATGGACTGGTGACTAACCAGTGAGCAGTGCATGTTTTCTCCTATTATTTTAAATAAACTTTTTTAAAAAATATATGTCCCCGAAATACCCACATTAATGTAATTGATTTACAGGACACCTCTAACCACTAGACCAACAGCCTACAGAAATAAATAGTCATTATAAAAGAATGTTTCAGTATTCCTTGCACAGCTATTACTATTCTAACATTAAGGAAGAAAAGCATTCACTCTTTCATTCAAGGAATTCGGCTATTAATTTTTTTTCCTGCGAAAACTGTTTTGCTGAAGATACCAAATCCTTTCCTTGACTGGAAATTACCTCAGTATTGTCTTTATTAAAAGCTTGTTATTTAAACCACTCTGGACAACTGGCCTAGCAGAATGCTGTGTTGGTGCATCTAGTTCAACACACAGAGCTCCTTTAATTAGGGAAAATGCGTCTCATGGATAAAATCAGATTGTGCTACTGTCGGCTCCAAGCGTTAGGTGAAGAGGATCTCAGGGCAGACCTATTTCAGGCAAACTTTAATCTTCATCCATCTTATTGCCACAGATTTAAATGTAACCACATATATCATCAGAAATCTTCCCCTCTATTAAAAACTAGGCATCAGACATTGATCGTTGGGCTATACTGATTCAATGATGGAAGCATCAGCAATCCATCTCAGAAAGGGAGCCAAAAGCATAAGAAATAGTTCAGCTTATGGGGTGTTGCTGTTAGAAAACTAAGAATGTATGTAAATCAACCCCAGACTCCAGTGTGTGGGGAGAGAGGGGAACTTGAACACCACCACACAAAATGATGTGGTCCTACCACATACTCGAGCTTGTTTGGTTTACTGTAATACCCAATCCACCAATATTAATTTCTTAATGAAAAACTTGCATCTGGGAAACGACATCAGCATCAAAGTGACAAAATCCACATCCTGCTTAAATTTCCCTCACTTGAATGACATATCCATGGAAAATCACTGCAAAACAAACCAGAGCTACAACAGAAGCAGACAAGAAAAAAGTACTGTGTCTACTAAAACTAAAAGCATGTATTTTATTCCAAAGAAGCCAAGCCAGTATCTTTGCTATAATCTACTCAATTAGAAAAAAAGAACCAAAAATAAGAACTAACACACAAAACCAACCAAACAAAAACCCCCAATCTCTCCCAAAAAAACTCCACCCCCCAAAAAACCCCAACCCCCCCAAAAAACCCTAACACCCAAAAAACACCACCAAAATATATTAAAAAAAATCAACAACAAACAAAATTTCCCCCCAAGCCCCATGCAACAGAATCACACAGGTTTTCTGTTGAAACTAGAAACCACTGTTCTATTGAATACCTTTGATAAAGAAACAGGTCTTTCTGTAGTAGAAGTGAAAGAGTTAAATTCTAGATATCCTAAATACCCCCACCTTTCCCTGCTGCTGAAGCTGTCTGCACATAATTTGAGAAAGTTGAATTAACGGAAAAGAATACTGTATACATAACACGTTAAACTATGAGTATGAAAAGAATGTATGTGAAAATCCTGCATATTTTCTGCTTGCCTTTAATTAGAGATGGATTCCTGATCTTGATTATCCCAAGCAGAAAATCAAGACCAGTCCCTGAAACCAAACAGTCTTCCCTTTTTGGGCCTCCTCTTGATTTATGTAGGGCTTTAAACAACACAAAAAACCCCCAGAGCTGAGGTTACTGTTCTTTCACATTAGTTGCTTTTTCTGAGGCTGTAGATGGGCCTGTGCTTTATGATACTTATTTCTTGTTATGCCTTATATTCCAAGATAAGAGAGAGCTGAGAAAAACCACTACACAAAGTGATACACTTTCAAAATCATATTTTGTTAACCATTTTATTATCTTTTGATTAGGAGTCCTCCCATTTTAAGATGCCCCTCCTGACAACCCATCTTTTTGGTTTGGATACTACTATGCCACTTTTAAGACAATTAAATCCATTGCGGAGTATTTTGTGATAACTGCTCTTGGCTCATTCAAAGTAGCACCCAGATACCTTGAATAGCTTATTTGACCAAGTGATGCTTCAGCCTCTTTGCCACAGGAACTAAGGCAATGATATTTTGGGAGAAGCTACATTTTCAGATGTGACACAATAATATGTCAAAGTCAAAATTCTGAAGTAGTTGCTTGTGTGGTTCACAGCTTGCAGGGGGAGAGATAAGAATAAGGTAAAAGGAGAAAGGGAAAATTATAATGCTAGAAATAAATGGCATTAACACTGTGAATTAAAGGGTTTACCGTCACACATTTTAGCTGCATGTTCTCTTCTTGCACATACAGAGAAAGATTTGAGGCCTACAGCTCCCTCACAGAACCTTGAAAGATTTAGAGTCCTCCTTCTGCCCTGCGGCTACATAGAGGAAGACAGGGAGGCTGAAACCACTCTGTTTCTTACCCTCTTAGGCAAAGCAGCCATTGTCCCTACCCTTAGGAGGAAGGAGAGACTGGCTGATCTCAGGAGAGACTGACTGACCAAACTTCACTGTCATCCAGCCCACTGGAGGGAATGCTGCACGGAAAATATTGACACAGGAGCAGAGGGAATGCAGTGTGACCAAAGGAGGAAACTCAGCCCAAGTCAAGACAGAGCAGAGCCTGCTTCTGTGGGTATCAGGGGCTACATTGCCCTGAGGGTTGCAATGGTCTGGAAGGTTGCTAAATTAGATGTATGTGTTGGGTTACAAAGCCATCACAAAAAATATCCAAGTCTCAACTCTTTTCCAAAATGAGTGAAGGTAGCAGGTCAGTAAGATGAAATGCTTACACCCTGGTCAAGTTCTCATTAGCTAAATAGTGAAAAGCAGAAAAACCTGCTTTTATGTTTTCTCCTAAAGCCACAGGCTAACACATCACTGTATGGCACTGACAGTTTCTAAAGTTATCATGAGATCAGCCATTATATCTCATCTTTGTTTTACAACTTTTTCATCTGTTTCACATTTCTTGTCTCTTTTACACAGTACTTTTAATAGAAATCTGACCACCATGACTACAGTACTGTACTGTACAATTAGCTTGGGGGATATGGATGACTCATCAGCAAGAACATGTGAGGAACACAAGTCCCAGCAGACTGATAGAGTCTTTACCTGCACAGCAAGAACATGTGCACAGACATGATAATTGAGAAGTCTGTACCAACTGCAGAGCATGCAACTCTCCTTGGCTCAGGTGGCCATATTTGCCATTCCGAGGAGTCAGTTTGAGTGGTTTCTTCTGAAGCTCCACACACATGTGGAGCCCAGCACTCATATGTCGTTACTGTACCCCTGAATTTTCTATGAAGTTGTTCCCTTAGTTTAATTTCAAAGCCCTGCAGGACTAATTACTTGACCAGTAAAGAAACAAGCACATAATTCTGCATACAGATAAACATTCTTACATGTTTTTTTTATTTGAAAGTGACTTCCAGTTGAAATTGCTTTAATTTAGACTGTATTTCTGTAGATCTTGAAAACTCTAACACCAGATTCTCCCTCAATTACCTTTTATAAGGTAACTAGCACCATTAATCACATCTAGGTAAATCCAATAATCTTGCATAGGCAAGTAACTGAATGGTTACACTGTCTGTCACTCCCTGACATGCATATTCGTCACTTCACAATATGGCTGTGTGGAAAAGCTTGTATATGATTAACATTGCTCCTTGGGGATGGAAGAACAATGTTTTACATAATGACTGACACAAAGAAAGGGAAAAGATTTATTTGGAAAATTGTGTTGGGCAAGGGGAAAATAACAAAAGTATATTGGAAAAGGGAAGGCACCAGTCACAATCTTCTTTCAAAGCAAAGTTACTATAATCATGATGAAATCTATGCATGGAAGCTGTAGACTATGCCTGACTCCTCTCATGGGCTTACAGAAACACACCATATAGCAGAAGGAACAGGAGAGTGAAGAAGCACTGCAGAACTGCATCTCAACTTTTATCACCCTGCAAACACTCAAGACCAAGCTGGACAGGGCTCTGAACAACCTGATCTAGTTGAAGATGCCCCTGCTCATTGCAGGGGGGGTGGACTAGATGACCTTTACAGGTCCCTTCCAACCCAAAACAATCTATGATTCTATGATTCTGCTGCAGGTCTCAAGAACACAGCATGATCTCAAAGATGGATAGATCTGAGTATTCTAATTGTATTTTCGGTGTTTCTCTTACATGAAAAGAAAAAAAAAGGTATATCTAAGAAATGCCAATGTCATAGATCCTTATTAAGGCAGAGTTTAAATTATCAAGTGGTATTCTGCACTCTTGAAGCATTTGTGAAGTGATTGGTCTCAAACTCAAACCATCTTTTTTGAATGATTCCTGTAACGCACATACTTGCTTATCTGCTTTTGAAATCACATTGAAATGAACTGCATTCACTGAGCTATAACAAATGCCAGAAAAAGCTAGAACCTAAACTGTATAGCTTCGTTCTTAGGGATATGTTTCTACTTAACATCCTGTACTAATATGATTTTATTTTTACCTAGATGCTTTACTTTGGAGCAGCAGCACTAGAGATCAAAAGGAACATTAAGAGAAGTTCTCATCAGAGACTGTTTGTGATGATCTCAGTTTTGCTTTGCCCTTAATTAGCAAGGAAAAATAGATTATTTTAGTGAGTTTTTGTCATGCTGTTTGAAGTTACAGCCTGTCATTAAGATCCATAAGAGTGCAACAGAGCACACCAAAATCAATACCACACTTTCATTCAGGGGAGTCTGGTGTCTATTTATGTTGCTGTAGACTCTGATGCTGTGAAAGCCTGCTGACTGTAATAAGAGTGGAGTTGGCACACTGGTACAGGTCTAGGCATTTCACCATGGAGCCCTTGCATATACTCACTGCTCTTGTGCCAACTTCCTCTGAAGGAAGTGTATCTCTTGACAGGATCACTTTCCTGTGAAAAGGGAAGAGAAGAACATGGTGAGGTTTTACACGTAGACATGTAGTCTCCTCACTGACTCTGATCAACTGCGAAATATTTGCAACTTGGAAACAAAAAATTTCCCTTCTTTGCTCCCAGGAAGATAGATCTGATACAAGTCAACTGCACTGAGAACATTCTGAGAACATCTACAAAATTAGGGAGGCAGGAGCATAGTGTCTTGATTACAGATAGTGACCCTAATGTAGGAGCTGTCCCGAAACTAAGACTTGTGTGGACTGAGGTGCTTATGGTCAATGCCAAAATGAAAACAGGGTGTGAAATACAGAACTTAAACACAGAGGCTAGGGATGTGCTGAGCTGGGCCTCTATGGATTGATTAACATTTTCCAACTTCAGTAGAGTGTAGGGGCACGTTTTATTAGAGATGTTGGTGGGGTAACACTGTAGGAAAGTTTAACCTCAGTTACATCTAGACAAAGCAACCAGAACATCAGATTAGAAAATGACGAGTCCACAAAATTCACTGGGGATATATACTGTTGAGTAGCTGCTTGAGATGATCTCCAACAATCCCACTGAAGGAAAAAGCTCACCTCAAATCCTAAACAGGTTTCAAATTTAATTCAAATTTTCTTTAGGTGAGGGAAAAATATTTCTATTTAATACTGTTAAGCAACTATTTACAGTTAAGCATCTGTCCTTCTATAAAATAAACTAGCTGATAATCATGAGAGAAAAGCAATGACTACACCTGTGAAGATACTTTCAGCTATAAGCAAAACAGGGTAATGTATATTATTAATGATATATATTTTAAGAGTCCCCAGGACGAGGCAATCTAGCAGACTTGGCAAGTGAAAGTAAAGGTCAGGAATCTGACTCAAGCATGCATTGATGACCTGCTGGCAATATACAGAACATGCTGTTTTAATGAATTCCACTGCTGGAACAAAAACTTGGTACAACCAAGCAAACGAATTTGTTTAGCACAGTTGTGGGCTTTTTGTAAACTATTCAATGGGGTGAGAGAAAAAGAGGTCAAAGCATACAGTACAGAGATATCATTTCCATTGAACAAATCCAATCTAATAATCAAATTGCCTGACTGATCTAGTCCTGAATGTATGAAGGCATTACCTAAATTTATTTTCTATGGGTTTCTTTACCTTTTAATTGGCCCTGGAACTCTTTTTTTTTTTAGCAGGATAAAAATTTAAATATACTGTCAAAATATCCCTTGCATAAAAATCCTTAAAATTCAGAAAAACCTTTTCAACAGCCTTGTTTAACCCACTAGCAACACAAGAGTAATGCAGAGACTCAGCAAAACAGTGTTTAAAAACTGGCAGTGTGCTGTGCAGTACTTCACAGCCTGAGGTTCTGGATATGCCATAAACCTATTCCAGGGTTACTCAGAATCATTGTCAATTGAGTCACACAGATGTAAATTTGCAATGCCCACAATGGCCAGGGCTTCTCTCATGGTGCAGTGATAAACCCCAGACACACAAGGTGTCTGGCATGCTTGTGTTCAGAGGCCTGAATAGCTAAAATTTCCTGCCATTACTACCACCATCCAAAATTAAGCATGAAAATTATGGAAACAGGTCCATACTTAGAGTCATGATCAAACTGCTGCACAAAACAAAAGACTTGTGTGAACTGGAACTGTCATACTGTTTGGTATGATAGCCAGAACAAATCTGATAGGCTCAGAAACCTGTAATCTTTCAGTTGAATGACTGATTATCATTAAAAGGGCTGATGTTGCAGGTAAAAAGTGAAGAATCTGAGTTGTTTCCATAGTCACTTTGAATATTGGGAATGTATTTCCAAAACAGGACATTTCTCACCTTCAACAGGCCAAACAGCCAAATTAAGATAAGGCCATGATGATCACAATCAGCTAACAGTTTTGGATAGCAAACAATTTTCATCTTATTAAAAGAGAACCTCTTACAGGTATTCTCAGTTCTTGAATTACAGACACAGCCATAGTGATCTGCAGGTGTTAAAGCTTGTTTTCCTGATGAGTATGTTAGAAGGTATTTTCAATTATTTCAGCAGATAGAGATCTGCCTCTCATAAGAGAGAAATCTAAACCAGCACAACACAGATGTTACGTACTTAGTTTAAAGTACCAAAGCAGTGCTGTGCTCTAGAGAGCGTGATGAACTTGCTGCTCTACTTCCTATTTTAATCATTATGAATTACTGATGTTACAGGTCAAGGAGTCTAGGGAAATTGCTAGAAGCAATTACAGTTCCAATTTGCTGGAAATAATGAGAACTTCCAACGATTTGTTAACCTACAATAATAGTACTGGCACACATGGACAGCTGTCAGCAGAAATTCCAGGTGAAATGTGTTATCTACTCTCTCAAAAATGATAGGGCTGTCCTTACCACTCTGCACCCAACAACCTTGACTCATATCCCTGCTTCAGTTGTCTCAACTTCTGTGTTTTGCAGTCATTTTATTTCTTAGTAGCATAACTAAAGCTGTTTATCACACACAGCCTGCCACTGTTGTTCAGTTGCCTCTTACATGAATATCTTATGATATTTATTCCTTATTTATGATAAGGAAGATATTTAGGCCTATTAAAAGACCCAAGAAGTAATAAGTCTGTACAGCTACATGGGAGTTTTGATTTTGGTTGCTAACTGAGTGTCAAGGTAGATGAAAGAGGTAAAAAAAGGAGGAGAGTGCAAAAAGAGGGCAGAAAGACACATAAAATAAGAAGTAATTGCAAGCAAAGAAAAATTAGGAATTAAATGAGAAAACAGTAAAAAAAGAGGCCAAAGTTACTGTAAAGGTTTAATTGCCTCTCATATGTAAGTTTCCTCAGATTCTGAAGAAAACATTAATACTTTCTGCAATTACATGGGAAAACTGAAGTCCTTGTGACAGGCAGCTTCTCGCAGTCCTGTGCCCGGGGGAGAGATTCTGGGTTTTTTCAGAAGCAGGAGAAAGTAATGTCTATCCCAAAGAAAGGGGTGACATAAAACACTGAATGGACCAAAATCAAGGAATATGCAGAAAAACCTTATGGCAGAAAAACCATGGCTGATGGCTCCTGCACTCATCAAAAGAGCTGAAGATTTTGGTGAGCATGAGGAGACATTCCCTCTTCAGCAGCCACTTGAAAATGTACATAGTTGTTGCCATGTCCTATACACCATAAAACTCCTCATCTCTGAGCAAACAACAACTGGACGAACATGTTAAGAAAACAGAAGAAGACTGATGTGCAGGAGACTCCAGTGCCTATGGTCAGAAGGAGGATCCATATATTAATGTCCTGATGGACTCAGCATCAGCTATGTGTGCAGGAGAGAACTGGAATCTGGTGGGGCAAGCTAGTTTCTCCAGAGCAGCCTTTCCCTTAGGATAGACAGCAGAGGTACTTATTAATAGACAGGCCAATCCTATGACAAAACTGAAGATGAAGCTAAGCATTAAGCTTTTCAGGTAGAGAATTAACACAAATGAGTTAACAAAAGCCTGTTTTTTAACCGAGAAAGAGGAGAAATATATTTTTCGACCCTTTTATAACTGTGAGGACAACCAGAAAATGCTTCCAAAATTGATACCATACGTGCAGATTAAAACCAGGCTGCAAGCCAAATCCTCCTCTTCAGTTTCACTGGTGGAGCCCAGCAGACTGCCACAGAGCTACACTGAAGCAGCAGGGAAAAGAATTTGACCCTTTGACTGCTGCCTCAAAAGCAGCTAACTTCCCACTGTATGTGGCAGTCTCCATTTTAAAAGTTACAAATGGCTTTGTGTGCAGAAATGTATAGATCTTCTGCTGGAATAGCTATGAGGTGATGTCCTTCTGCCCTGCTCTCTCTGGAATGACATTCCCTCTCCCCTGAGGCAGCGTAACTGGCATTCCTACTGTTGTCCCTGTCTAGCTGTGGATGTGTTGGATTGTACTGGTTGCTGATGTAGGAAGTTCCTCCATTCCCTAATCATTCTTCCAACATAGATAATCTGTCAAAATAGCAAATGATGATTTTTAAGCTGGGCTATCATTTAACTTCTTCATTATTCCACTGGTCCATACCTATAGACTCAAGTAAAAAATGTGCTCTCCTATCATTTTCAAAGTCAGGCAATTCAAATGTCAGGGTTTATCTCATGATCACAGCTGGTTAAGATTTATTTTTATGGAACAGAGGCTACATATTGTATACATGAACAAGAAAGTAGACTCCAAAAAGAAGAATATACATTACTTTGCAGTAAAGCTAAACCTGGAAATGCGAACCTTAAGTTAGCAATACCTCTTTATACCATGAAATTCTGGATTCTCTTGGGAAGGACTGAAGACTAGAATATCTCACTCAAATGATAGATATAAAATGTATCCTGACTAAAAAAAAGAGGTACTCACAGCATGAAAATAGCTACTCTGTACTAAAATACCTTATAACTAAACCTGCTAAAGCAAAGGAAAGTTTTGTTGTTGTTGTTGTTGTCGTTTATGAAGAAGCTCATACCAAGAGCAACCTTCATATACAAACTCAATTTGTCCCTTAATGCACTTGGATACAGACTTAGTTCAGGGCATTTGCCCAAGCATATTAGGGAAAGGCAGGGATGTCTCTTGCTCAGAACACACCAGCTGATGCAGAATTCAGTTTTCAGGTGATGAATTTAAGAAAATGGGAAAGGGAGAGACAAGAGCAGGAAAGAGCACTTTGGTGCTCTAATGCTATGTCTCTGCTGCAGACATGAAACCTTCCTTCAGTTCCTTCTCCCTCCTCAGAGCTCCCCACCATCCAGCCCCTGTCCTTTGTTTTAGCTGTAGCTCATGTTTTCACCAGACCCTTTCCAACTCCCCATCTGCTTGCCGAGTGTACTGGATTTGTGTAGCAGGGCTTTGGTAGTGGGAGGGCTACAGGAGTGCCTTCTGTGGGAAGCTGCCAGAAGCTTCCCCATGTCCGGCAGAGCCCATGACAGCTGGCTCCAAGATGGATCTGTGGCTGGCCAAGCCCATGAGCTACCTTGGTAGCACCTCTGGGATAATGTACGTAAGAGGGGATAAAAAAAACAAACACTGCACAACAGCAGCCAGAGAGAGGAGTGAGGATATGTGAAGGGAGCAGCCCTGCAGACACCCAGATCAGGGAAGAAGGAGTGGAGGAGGTGCTCCAGGCACTGGAACAGAGATTCCCTGCAGCCCGTGGTGCAGCCCATGGAGGTCCATCCAGGAGCAGTGATTGACCTGCAGCCCTGGTGGGCCCCATGCCAGAGTAAGTGGATGCTCAGGGGAGGGTGTGACCCTGTAGGAAGCCTATGCTGAAGAACACTCCTGGCAGGACATGTGGCCCCATGGAGTGAGGATGCTGAAGCAGTTTGCTGGCAGGACTTGTGACCCCACGCAGCAGCCTGTTCCTGAAGGACTGCACCCCTGGCAGAGACTCACATTGTTTGTGCTGTTTATGAAGAGCTGCAACCTGTGGGAAGGATGCACATTGGAGAAGCTCATGCAGGACTGCACCCCACACTGCAGCAGGGCAAGACTGATGAATCCTCCTTCTGAGCAGGAAGGAGTGGCCCAAACAACATGGGATGAACTGATCACAGCCCCCATTCCCTGTCCCCTTGTGCTGCTGGGGCAAAGGAGGTATT
Source organism: Aphelocoma coerulescens (assembly GCF_041296385.1). Lineage (NCBI taxonomy): Eukaryota > Metazoa > Chordata > Aves > Passeriformes > Corvidae > Aphelocoma > Aphelocoma coerulescens. The sequence continues at coordinate 89,946,805 of NC_091015.1, forward strand.
GAAAATCAGGAGTGAAGTTGAGCCCAGGAGGAAGGGAGGGGTGAGGGGAAGGTGTTTTATGATTTGGTTTTATTTTTCATTATCGTACTCTAATTTGATTGGTAATAAATTAAACTAATTTCCCAAAGTCAAGCCTGTTTTGCCCATGACAATAATTGGATCATGATCTCTCCCTGCCCTTATCTCAACCCATGAGACTTTCCTTGTATTTTCACTCCCCTGTTGAGGAGAGGAGTAATAGAATGGCTTTGGTATGCACCTGCTGTTTACCCAGGGTCAAACCATCACACTGAACCAGACCTGCTTCCTTCTCCAGCACCAGAAACTTCTTTGCAGTCCCTGTGTCTCCACACTGGCAGCATTCAAGGGAGTGCTGCTTGGATGCTCACTAAGAGCAGAGGAAACTTTGCTGTTTTCCAGACAGCTTCCAAGATTCACACAGTCCAAAAAGTCCAGCCTCCATGAAGAGCATGCAGTCAATTTTCTCTAAGGCTGAAGCCTTTAATATGCTTTTCCAGAAATGGGTCACCTGAAAAAAAATAAACCACAAAACCAAACTCACCATAATTTTCTTGTACTACAATGTTTATTCTTCATAAGTTCTATTTTAAGATATGATTGAAGTTTTGGCTAGTCCTGAAACAATGCAAGAGAAAGCTCCAAGACAGAAAGTTTCAGATAATTTTTTTCTTTTTTTGGCAGGGGCAAAACTATACATAGTGTCTCAAAGATGAAACTTAAGCAACCACCAATGACTGCAATGCCTGACCTGCTTAATGTGGTACTGGGGATACAAGAGAAAGACCAGTCTGGTAAAAGAGAGTCATCAATAACTTTTAGAATGGATGGTGATATTCACTGGGTTGAGGGAAAGAGTAGGAATGTTGCATCTTAAGCAGCCAAGCACTTCTACAGGCACTGCAGTTAATTAGCATTTTTGCTGGTATCTGTTCCCTTACATTTCCAGGAGCCTCCTGTCACATGGGAGGCCAGTACAAGATCAAGTAGTCCATCTCTGGATTATTTCTGTACAAGATAAGGTAATACAATCTCATTAGATCTTAATATAGCCAAAATAGTTTTATAAATTTAGTTTACCATGTGTTTCCAAAAAAAAGCCATGTAGAGAACATCAATTAAAATGACAGCAAGGCAAAAGAAAGCTTATGGAGAGTGCTTGTAGCTACACAAATAAGGCTTGAATGAGGTGACAACAATGCTTACAACTGATGATTTAGCATTAGCATCTGGTGATCAAGACTTCCATAGAAGGTATTGAAAATAGTCAGGTCTAAGAGAACCTTCCCAGTCTCTCCTTTTTACTCCTAGATGGGCCACTTCAGCATCCTTAGCAAGTGCTCTTCCATCCTCGGAGGGAAAAGGCCTGAGCTGGGGTAACGTGCCCAGTTTACCCACCACAGTTACAGATTTTTATGCATTGGTTGGAGGAGTCCAGAGAAAGGCAAAGAGGTTGATCAAGCAGTTAGAAAACAGGAGCTATGAGGAAAGATCAAAGGTATAAGATTGTTTAGACAGGGAAGAAAGAGACATAACCATTTTCAAAATGTAAAGGATAAGTTTGACCAAGACGGGCAGCAATACTGGATGCTTACATATGATTAAAAGGCAAAGGAGGGATTTAAACAGTGAGGAGGTGACTTGTCCAAAGCAACTCAGAAAAGCCAAGAACAAAGTTCGAACAAAGTTCAATCCCATGGTCTCACCTGTAGCCATTATTTTCCAGATACTGTTTCGGTGACAAGCTCTCTCTGAATGCAAGATACCAAATGACTGTGACTTTATACCAAAGTGAAGTTTCTACTGTGGAAGTCTTACCTGAGACTGTTTTATCTTTACTCTTATTAGTTGTTCTTATCCTCATTTGTATTATGTGCATCCAGATGTCTTTATAATCTCATTTCTTTCCCAAACAAACAACAGTATGAAGAATAGCCAGAAAACCTATTTGTAAAAGGTGAGGTGGGTAAGGATGCCTGCAAGCCTGTTCAATTTGCTACTGGCTTGGAATTTGCTGCAACTTAAGTGAGTCCCAGTAACAGTACATTTGAAGAACAATCTCAAATTCTATAGCCACGGGATGATAGAAGCCCACCCTGTCAAAGCACAGTCCCACTCTCAGGCACATCACAGATGCAGCACTTCCTGACTTCCCTCACTACTCACTACTCTGCACTGTTTGCAGTAATGGTCCTTGGAACAGCTCAGCCATCAGAGCCATACTATGAGCAAAGCTCTGCTATTCAGCTACATCTGGCTTCTACAATGGGTAGTGATTTTTTAAATTAAATCAGCATGCTGAGGGTGTGCCAGCTGGACACAGTAAAACATGGATAGCATTCTGTTAAACAAACAAAGAAAAGAAAGATAGATATTCAATGAATTTCATTTGACCCTCAGTTTGAAAACCCAAAAATGAAAGTAGTTGTTTGCAAGAACATCTCAGAAAGAGACACTCCAAAGACCTAAACACCCGAATTTTCTGGTTGCCCGTGTGGCCAGATATCAATCTCAACACATGGCAGATAATCTGAGCATAGGTAATGCATTCTAAATTAAGTTGGCTATCCAGGAAGCAAGTTGCTTTTAGTTAGGTGCCAAACAACCATCAAATCCATTGGGAGTTGGAATGCTCAAGCATTTTGAGAACATACTCAGAAAGGAGAACAGTGTTACAAACCACTCAGGACTTCCATTATTGTATTTTTTTCATTTCAGGAACCAAGCTCTTTTATGAGTTGAAGCAAAAGACTCTGATTTACTAATAGCATTATTTAGAACATAATTTCTCCAACTGATACCTTGTTGGGCACTATGTGCAAGAGGCCAGAATGAAGTCAATGCAGGAAGTCATGAATCATCATAACCACAGTTTTTGTTGTCTTTCTGGAAATTTTCTCAGACTACACATGATTAGTGTAAATTAATGATACATGTAATTGCTTTTTTTTAGTATAACTACCACTGTAGATGGAACATCTTTTAATAGATAAGAGACTGCTGATTGGCAGGTTGGGTTTTGGGGGTTTTTTGGGTTTTTTTGTGGGGTTTCTTTTTGGCAGAGAATAACCTTTCCTTTGACACTGGGAACAGTAAGAGAAAATCATCATTTTATGTCTTAAAACTTTGCACCTGTCTCTGACAATAACTATATTCCCTTGCTTTGTATGCAAAACCACTAGAAGTTTGATATTTAGTGTCTTTAAACAAATATTTCAGGTTGTAGGCAAAGGTGAGAGTTAGAATGCTCTTTGGTCTCATAGGTAGCTGCATTCTTAATTTTTCAATGCTTTCAAGGAATTCACAAAATAGAGAGGTCATCCTTGCTCCAGTACAAAGACTTCTGACAAAAGACTTGAATTTTGAAGATTTACGCACTGGAGCGAGGGCTCGCTCCTTATGTAGGACACTTTTGGGATCAGATTGAGCTATATGAGCCTACTTCAGGCACAGAGGCTTTAGCAGAAGGCATCTTTAAGATCAAACCTAATAATCAGAAAGGATTTGCATATAGCAGTGACTGTGAGACAGGCATGAAACTCAAGTGGAAAAAAAAATGGATCACAGGAATATCTGAGACTTTTCTCAAAGATGTTGTACCCTCTGGCAAATCTGCCAGACAGCTCACCTAAGTGTGTGTGCAGAATGCCACATCCTATTGAGATTAATACTCTGCCAAAAGTATAACAGAAGAATGAATAGAAAAAACCCACAAGAACAATTTGCAATACTTTTTCTTAATAAGAACCACATATAAGACAATGTAAATATATCAAAGTTCAAGTTCTGTAGAAACAAAACAAAATAACTCCTCCCTCCCTATAACATCCCATTCTGTTTCTTTCCAAAAATCCTGATATAAACACTTTTTTCAGCAAGCAAGCAACAAGCCAACCAAGCACTGAAAAGTTTTGAACCATGACACTGTATTGATGTCAGCCAGAAAACAGAATTCATCATGAATTAATAAAGAAGGAGGGAGAGGAGGTATTGTCAGTTGGTTTTAATCACTTACAATGAAGCAAAAGGAAAAAAAAAACCCAGCAAGAGAATAGGAACTCTAGATTTTTTCATCTGATACTGCGAGTAATGTAGATGTACTCTGTACATCTGATGTTCAGGAAGATTTAGCATCCAAAATTTAAGTGTACCAGGAATTCTCTGGGAAACTGAGCACTTCTAAAACCAGGACATTCTTCCCCTTTCACTGTCCAAACACATTCACCTCCTGTAATATCCTAAAAATGAATAGCTGAGATTGACATATCCCATAATCTGGCTGCTTCATTGTTTCTTTCTTCTGTGTTGTGGAAGCCACTGTTGAGTGATTGAAAGTTAAATTTGTGTCCAGGTTAAATTTAATCAATCTTAGCATTAATCTCAAATTTAACACAATCACTTTCTAGGAAAAAAAAATAATTTTATCTCTAATACTGGGTCCCAATTAAAATAACCTCTCTGGCTTGAACACCAACATTAGAGATGAGAGACCAAACTACTGTGCTTTGCTTGGCTGATTATCTAAGTCTTTCCACTGGCACCTTCTCAAACTGACAGCAGTGGAGGAAGGCAGGGGCAGCAACAGTATTGTGGAGGTTGCTGTCAAAATGGGAGACAAGGGAACAGCATGCAGGGCTATGGAAAAGGTTGAGTGTGGTTGGGAATCACTGGTGTATAACTGGTCCTGACTGAAATGTTTCACAAACATACTTAACTCAAGAAATATTTTGCCATTTCCTCAGATACGCCCCCCACTCTGCACACACACGTCTCTCATTATGGACTTAATGTGCAGTACAAGCATCTCCCTTTCGCTTGTGCAGCAAGAGGGCTTCAACATGAAAAGTCTTTGGGCACTATTGCAAAGTTACATGTGTGTGTGGCCCTCCTGCCACACACAAACCAGGATACAGTTTACATTTAATCAAGTTTTTAAAAGAATATTGGCTTGACCCTGCTCTTGGGAAAGAGGAAGTCCCTGAAGTATAACAGCAATGACAATTTATGTTGGTGTTTGGGGGTTTTTTCTGCTGAAGAGAAATGCTAAAGCCTCCTAGTCATCATTTTGGACAAATAGCAAGGTCCAGTGTCACCTCAGAGGATCTGTAGTCATGCCATTTTTCTATAGGGGTCCCTGCTACCTGCCATGAACTGTTCCTTCCTCAGCCCGCCAGGTATCAATCCACCCCCCTTTCTAAGAACAGTGATAACTTCCCTGCCACTCTGCTCAGTTTATTATTTCAGCTTTTTAGAAAGTGTGGATAACACAGAGAGCTAAATACATTCCACCAGGAATCTCCCTTAAAGGTGATTCTTCAGTAGCTGCTTTTGTTTTTCAGCTCCCAGAAAACCCATAAGCAGTTTTTTCTGTGCCAGAGCTTGCCAAACACTTGCAGAAAAGCATCTCTCTCTTCTCTTCTCCCCTGTCCACCTTAATCTTTCCACTCCAGCCCTGGAAGCAACTCCTGCACACAAAGGGATGAGTTTATCTCAGGCATAGTTAGAGTTAATTGGCTTGAAACTCTGCTCCCTTTTCAGCAGAAAGTCCTCTCAAACTTATTAATGCATTAAAACCAATTTATATTTTAGGTGTGCCCACTGGCCCTCCCTGTCTCCCATGCACCCCTGAGATGGAAACAAAACACTCTTCATTTTTCAGATTTCTCTGCCCTCTGCTATTTGGGCAAAGTGGGGAAGTGAAATACAAGGGGTTAATTTTCACTTTAGGCCTCAGCCAACATGCTTATACTTACGTTTTACAACTTGCAGGTTTCCCAGTGAGAATAAGCTGATGTAAATAACATTTTCTGCAGTCATCTGGGTCCTCTGCAGTGGTGTTCAGCCCAAGAACCTGAGAAAAGATGGAAAATGCCTCCAGAGAAGAGAGAGTGACGATATGAACAGATCTGGGTCTATGACCACAGCTACAAGAGAATATAGGAGAGAAAGTGGGAAGGGGAGATACATAAAGTACCCGATTTCAGGCAGCATGATGCTGGGCAATAGAAGCAGTGAGAAGAGAATGTGTACATTTTCTGTTGCTGGGAAAAGTAAGGAGTTCCATTCAAGCAAAGAGCTGAGAAAGCCCATTCACAATGCACTAGCAAGGAGGATTGAAGAAACTTGGATAATGGCATGGGAGGAATCAAAGTTAGACTCCTCAACATTTTCTGCAGTGCTTTACTTTGAAACTTTCTAAAAAAGTGGAGGTTTAGTATCCCTTCAGAGAAACTATTCCCAGCTTGGTAACAGTAACAAAATAATTGGTAACAAAATAATTTTCTTCTGCCATTTCTTCTGCTTCTCTACATCACTTTCATCCCTTCAAATAGAATGTCAGACCTTGCCTAATTTCTAAAAGGGTATCGTGTATCCTCTCCATGTACTAGGAACTGACACTTTGAAATCCAGGATAAAGACCTGGCACATGTATCACATATTGCCAGATAAATGAGCTGAATAAGTCACCTCAGAAAGTCTACTCAGTTCATGGCACCTCTAACTCACTACAGTGAGTTTCCAAACAAGAAACCTGAATCCACATCTCTCACCCACTAAGAAAAAACATTTAGAAGTTGATACACATCTGGATTATTTCTTCCAAGTCTGATTAAACAAATATAAAACAAACCAAGTCTGCTTCCAGGTCCAGCGGACACCCAAGTGAAGATGTTGGCAGGACAGTCTGTCATGAGATCCTGGTAACCCCAGCTCCAACTCCCAATGCTGCCCAGGCTAGTTTTCTGGGATGCATTTTATTTCTAAAAAAGTTTTCTTCTTGTGACTCCTACTTTAGAGGCCTGCGTGATTCCTCTCCCTGCAGCCTTTCCCAGGACTGGAAGGAGAGGAAGCAATGACATGACAATGTAGGAAATAAATGCAGCCATGTTCTCAAATCCATGCAGCTCAGAAACGGGACAGGTAAGCATTACCTGCTGCCTCTGCCTCTCAGAAATCAAAGGAAGGAGACGGAGGGAAGCTCGAAGGAGGAAGGCTCTAGGGCTGCAGCAGAGAGTGGGAGAATGGACAGAAGTCTCTTGGGATTGATACACACTTGCTCGGCACATGGCAGTCAGTGGCTGTGCTGCTCGGACTCCAGGATGGCAGTTCTCACCCTATGCCACGGCAAAGTAAAATTACTGTCTGACTCCACTTCTGCCTGATCTATACACGTGTAACCTTACAGCTGTCAGACTCCATTGCAGATAATGAGATCCTGACAGATGAGAACATTTCCCCACATCCCTTTCCAAGGGTGCAGCTACCAATCAGTGGAACTCCAAACCTCCCAGCCTCATCATGAGCAATAGTGGAGGCACTACCAAAATCTTAGGCAATATGTTTTGGATGAATGTCAATCCTCTCTGCTTCTGACTCAATCACTTACTTCCCATGGTCCCTCTCCCACTTGCTTCTACACACACAGCCCTGACATATGGCCTGAATTATACCTTTCCTTCATTGCAGGATTGAAATCATCTCACCTGCCTATCAGCTTAGCATGGACCAGCTACCATAAAGAATCACCTGCTGGGAACTATGACACTGAGGACGCCAGCCTGTGCTGCACGGATGGCACGGCCAAGCAGACCCAACAGCTGCCTCCCTGTGGTAACTGCAAAAGGAAGTCAGGAGGTAAATGATGCCTTTATCCACTGCCCAGACAGATTCAAACTGCTTGAGAGAGACACCTAGCTTTGTTTGCCCCACCTTTTATGGTTATTTTTTAGTTTGGAAGATTTATATTGGAGGATTTGCAAACAAAATAAAGTACTACAAAAACCAAAAACTACGAGAAAATTACTTTTTTCAAGTTATTTTATTTGTCCTACTCCTGTTTCTGTGGTTGAGAGGAGCAAACAGAGCAATCACAAGCATAAGCATGAGCTAGAAGAGCATGCAAGAACTCAAGGAGCAAAGCATCTCTCTAGTAAGCCAGTATTGGGCAGAGAATGATTGCTTAAGGGTGGAACAGTATGGTTCCCTGTCTGAGGTGATCAGTCATAGACATTTTGGAGATGCATTGACTTTCAAGGAACGCAATATATTGACCTGAAAAATGAGGGTTGCTGGCTTTACCAATGACTCTAGTTCCTTGTGAACTTGGTTTACTTGCAAACTGTGTCTTATGTCACCAGACTTTCTACAAGACTTGTGGAGGTAATAAAGCCCAAAATCTACTTTAAGGATTTGAGATTTGCTACACCAGACTCAGATTTAGTCATCTATTTATAAATTGTGAAATGTTTGTGGCTAGTCTCATTTCAACAGCCACTTAATTAAGCATGTTCAGTCTTCTATAGAGCTTAGAGCTGTGATCCAGGCTCCTAAGACCCATTTTGAGAAGACTGGAATAGTCTTGTGCATGCAAAGATAAGAATATGGCAGTCCAACCAAGTGACTCAAGTATTATGTAAACAGTTGACTGTTTGGACTCATTTTCAAGAGTCTCTGTCCCTTATCCTTAGAAATATTAAAATTAAGGCAAAACAGTGCTGTTGCATTTGTCTCAGACTAAATAGATTTCAATCACTGCTCTACTGGGAATGAAACTAAACATTAAACAAGTTAATCTTCATCTAAATGGGTTGTAAAGCAGCTTTTCTCCATAAAAATGTAAGCTACTTAAGAAATAAAGTGTTCAGGTTAATACCATGTCTGCATGTCCACATATGTCTCCCACCAAAATCTATACAATTTTTTGTGGCTTTATAAGGCTTGTCACTGATACATTAAATATGTAAGAAGAGCAAAATATCACATCATCCTTTCTCTAATGTAAATTCTTATGCATCACAAGAGGAAATTCATATGAGGGTACGAGCTAGGTGTACCGTTTCCAGTGAAGTGTTCTCTCTGAATCATAGCCATCTTCTCCAGCCTTAAAAATTGATTAAGAGATCAAGTGTACTTAATAGCATATAACAAAGAGAGGATTTCATGACAGGGAGTTGCAACCAGACAGATGTGACATATAAATAAATGGCTTTTGCTCTCGAGGAATTAAGCAAAACAGCTTGGCTCAGCCAGACTTTATCAGCTCCTCAGAATGGAAAAGATGTGTCCAGGAGGTACTCAACAAATGGGATGCTTTTGTGTTTGTGATCTCCACTCGTCCTGTATTAAGTCGCCATAGTAACTCGACTTCTTTTGCTCCAGGGATTGCCTACAAGAAAACAGACGGAAACCTTGGCCTAGAGATCGTGCTGCCATCTGGGAGCATGCTGTGGGGCAGCAGTCTGCTACTTTAATTATGTCTATTAAAAAAAAAAAAAAAAGAAAGATGCTGCTGCTCATTAAACAGATCAAATCCCTCCAGTTTATCCATCATGTAAGGCTACTTACATGGCTAAGACTGGCCCAGACCTGGACTAATTTTCTGCTGACTTAAGTCTGCCTTACCTCCCACTATCCTGAGAGTGCCAATATTTCTTACTGTCCTCAGTCTCTCAGCAGCACAGCTCCCAACTGTAAACAGGCTGTAAGAGCCCAGCTGGCTCAGCAGAACTGGGATCCAGGAATTGCTATCTACTGTGCAAAAGCCAAAAAAAGCTTTGGGGAACGTAACAGAAATGACCAGAGTGGCTCTCAGACTGTGTCACTAGTCTGTTGCACTACTGAAATCCCAAGACCCAGTGAGGAAATGCTTCTAAGAAAAACTAAGGGGCGGGGGGCAGGGAATAGTCTCATGTTTGCAGGCACACATGCCTTCAGGCTTTATTTTCCAAGCCTGGAAGAAAATCTGCTGTTTTGATTTCTGCATGTCAGGTACTGAAGTAACAACAGAGCACTCCAGTGCAGCACAGTGCTCTTTTCATGCACTTACTAGCAGCACCCTTCTGTGCAACTTTCTTTTTATGGAACCTGTGCCAGAGCTGTCATTCAAGCAGTCTGAGGAAAAGCATGATTAGGTAAGGTGTGGTCGTATCCTTTTACAGGCAACTAACGTCCATAAGCACTACTAATTCAGTAGACACCTAAAGCTTGCTTTCCTGACTGAGTAGTGCAGCTCATTCATCCCACACAGGGTTCGTTTTGCCTTACTCTAACCGTATGACCTACTTCAAAGGTTGGGCTTTTTTTTTTGTACAGGTTTTACAGACACAAAAACTCCCACCAAATCAATCCGGCCCGTTCTTAATTTAAAAACAAACAAACAAACAAAATCTCAAAACAAACGAAACTTATTTAAGCCTGCCTGTACTCGCCCTAGAGGCAGAACCTTTACTGCGCCTCTATTGCCTCGGGCAATGTTTCCATCTCGTCCTAGGAAGTCCTTCAAGACACAACAGCACCATCTACCGAGGGGAGCCTCTGTGAGTCCTAGGATGCCTTGCCAAGTATGTTAGATAAACGGTATAATTAATGACCTTGTTATAACTAGGAAACTTATTTCATCCTGCCATGAAAACTGTTTAACTTCACCTATGATTGTTTCTTTTTGGCCTGTTTAGTCTGGAGAAGAGACGACAGAGAGGGGATCTCATCAATACATATAAACACCTCAAAGGCGGGTGTCAAGAGGATGGTGCCAGCCTCTCTTCAGTGGTGCCCAGCAACGAGAAGCTACGGTCACAAACTGAAACACAAGAAGTTTCACCAACAGCATGAAGAAGAACTTCTGTTCATTGAGGGTGATAGAACAAGCTCCCCGGGTAAGTAATGGATTTTCCCTCATTGAAGACATTCAAAACCCAGCTGGACACATTCCTGTGTAAGCTGCTCTAGGTGACCCTGCCTTGGCACTGGGGTTGGATGAGATGACCTCCAGAGGTGCCTTCCAACCCTAACGATTCTGTGATCCTCAAAGCTGAGGAAAACTCTTCTCCCATTTCAGCACCAACGGTTGAACAAAACTGGTTATTCATCATACAAATGATATTTTGTGGGTGAGATACTTAATTGGTACTGCTGAATATATAAAAACAAAAGAGGAAATCAACATAGCTGTTTCAACCTGGTAATATAAAAAAAATCTCCTACTGAGATATACAATCATTTAAGCAAGGTTTCCACACAAGTAAACAATTAAGACATCTCACCTTTTTTTTTCTGTTTGAAACAGCTTCTTTGTTGACTCTATTCAGGTGATTCATAGTAAAGTGTCTGAGAAGTAGCAATCAAGTGGCATTCAGCCTTAGATACTGTATTAGCATAATATTTCAAAGCATATTTCATCACCCTTTTATGACTTAAAATGCAATTTCTCTTCAACCTGTATCAAATAATCATCCATAACTGTAGCAAGATGATCTTCCAGTATTCTTTCTTTTTTTTTAATCTCACATATATTATTGCTAGGCACCCAGCTTAATATGAATTGACATTGCCTTTGAGCCAGTGCCTAAAAATGCATTCTGCCTGGCTGGCTGCCTGGCTGATTTGCTTAAATCTGCTTTTAAGAAACACTGAAGGCATTGAGATTCTGTCTCACTTAAACAAATAAATACAGTCTGCTTTGTAGAAAGAAGATACTGTGTGCTTCCTCTTCCTCTTTTTGTTCCTGTTTAATAGGGTCTGGAGACTGATTAAAGTAGGGAAAAAATCCCACAAAAAAAGAAAAAAAAAAAAAAAAAAAAAAAAAAAAAAAAAAAAAACCAAGAAAAAAGTCCTGTAAGGGGTTTTCAAGGAGTAAAAGCTAGATTCATGTCTACAGCAGGTTTTATGGAATTTCACCATCTCTCCCCATTGCTCTTCTGTGGTTTGACACACCTCAGGCTACAGTATTAAACTGATACATACTGACAGACGATATTCAGAGGCATCCTCTTCAATCAAACAGCTGAAAATGCACGAACAACAAGAGAACCTGGGCCAAGAATGCAATCTCACCTGCTCGAGCATTTCCAGATACGTTCCTTGCATTTGTCTGCACCTTGGGTACAGTCAGCTGCAAATATGATTATCCATTTCAACATTCAATCTCACTATCTCACTTTCCCACCTCCTACTTGGGTTTTTTATTAGCTTTAGATCTGATTTTTTTAGCTTTTAAGGACTGATCAGTGTTACTTACATAGAACAACATAGTGCTACTTAAGTGCTGTGACTACTTAAGTAAGTAGTATCACCACTTAAGTACTATGGCTACTTAAGTACTATGACACTGTAACATCTCTGTAGTTTCCTATCTAGCAGGGACAGCCAACAGTGCCCTGGGTTCTGTCAACAGGGTCACAGCCAGCACATGGAGGGGAGGAATTCTATCCCTCTGCTCAGCACTTGTAAGATTTCATTTTCCATCACCTGTGTCTAATTGTGGGCCCCTGATACAGGATGGACATCAATAAAGTGAGTTTAGTGTCTGGGGGTTGGAACACTGTCCTCTGAGGAGGCCTGAGGGACGGGGGCTTTTTCAAGGCTGGGGAACTGAAGGCACTGGAGAGACCTCACAGCACTTTTCCAATACATCCAAGGAGACCACTGAGAAGAAGGAGACAAGCGCTTCACAGTGATGCACAGTGGGAGGATGGAAAGCAGAGAGCTCAACTGAAACATGAGAGCTACGATTTGCATATGGCAACAGTGGAGGAGTGGAACAGATTACCTACAGAGGCTGTGAAGACACCAACCTCACCAATTTAGAGCAGTAAGTTCCTGTCCCTGTATGCACCTTCTTTCCTTACCTCCAGTACTTCACAGATTGTCATAGTGCCTCTTCACTCCTCATTTTTACTTAAATACAAACAGTGACAACTATTAGCTATCCATATGCTCACCTGTAACAAATTTAAGCTTCATGAACCCACCAAACATAAGCTCTAACAACCTAACCGCAATGGGAAAACAAAATTCACTCCATACTTCATTCAACACTATTGCACATATTAACACAAATGACAGCAACACCACTTAACCATTTCACACAGCTGGAATTTTCCTGAGTGTTTTCTTCATGATAGCGATTAAAATATTATGAAAGACTTTCATTACTAAGACCAAGGTTTGGGGTTACAATATGAAGAAGCCCTCTTAAATACTGTATTGTCATCAATGTAAAATGACAGCATTAAATTTTGCTGATGTTTGAGAAAAAACCTCCCAAATCTGAGGTGCAGCTGGGAAAAAAATCCAACAAGGCATCCAAATAGGTTGTGGAGGGTTGTCCTTGGGAGCAGGGAACACCTATTTGTCCTCCATTTGTGCAGAGCCAGACACAATAAACTCCTCATCCATGACAAGGGCTCTCAAGCACTGCAGCAACACAAATCCAAGGGTGAGCATAGTAGACTTATCCTGGTGCGTATTACAAATAATGGAATGTGTCCCTTGGCAATAAAACGTGGGTCAGATAACCATCAGGCCCTGTATGTATATAATTAGGCATACAAAACTGGATCCAAGCTGAATAGCTGCTTTAAAAATATCCTTCAAGCCACATTTTTTAAAGTTCTTCAGTTTAACATGGTAAAAGCACATAAGAAAGAGCAAGCATTGCAACTGTGTGGTTATCCAAGTCATTCCTATGTACAACTGAGTCGTCTCCTAGCAGCATCTTGTCTGTGCTAGGGGCTCATTAAAATGCTAAAAGGTAACCATCAGGAAGGTGCATGAGAATGTCATATGCAGGAGTGAGTTTAAGGCCCTTTCAAATTTTGGCTAAAAGATTACTAAGAGCAGAAATTTTGAGAAATTTCTGGATGCTTGTTAATCTTAAGGTATGTTTTCCATTCCTGAAGGATCCTGCCAAATCTAAGGGAAGGGAGAAGGAGGGAGGATATAAAGTACTCATTGTTCCTGCTGAGTTTCCTTCTTGGTTTTTTTTCATTTTATCATTTAAAAAGAGTATTGTTTTACTTCAAATCTATTATAGAATAGGGAAGAGAACTTGGACCCTTAATTCAGCAATTGAACTCTACCAAGTTTTGTGCATATGAACAGTTCCTGTAACTTTCATGTAACTTATTACAGGTGTAAGTTGAGACATGATAAGACATTTGGTTAACTCAGATGTGTGTACATAATTTTCTTTGAATTTTCTTTGATCACTTCTGCAAAGCATTCGTCCCACTCACATGAGCACACTTAAAGAGAGGTGCCAGCATTACTCAGAGACTTACTCTGTTTGGATCATAGTTATTAATATTACAATTTATTCTTCTCCTTCCTTCCTGTGTGCTTGGCATCCTGCACAGGAAAGGGAAGGGGGGAGCAGGGGGAACCCATAAAACCAGCAGTATATTTGTAGCGGGTGAGCAATGGAACTAATGGAACAGTAACAGAAAGAAGTAATCTGGTCTGAGAACAGGCACTTTTTCTGCCTTTTTTGTTGTTGTTGTTATTTTAATAAAAAAGAAATACGCCTTTATTTCTAATAAAGATGAGACCTAATCCATTTTACATACATGAGGCTCACATTTAGGAGCTGAAAGAGAACTGGAGGAAGGTCTGACATTGGAGTTAGGGCTACAGAGAAGGACAGTACCTGAGGAGTCTGAACAATGGGACAATAGGGCCAAAATTAACTGGCAGGAGGAAAGAGGCAAGAGTGGAAGCACAGACAAAAGCATCAATGTTGTAATGGAGTGAAGGAAATGCCAAAAAACGTTCAACCTCCCCGACAGAAAGGATTCAGCAGAGCCTCAGTGTCAGGTTATGTACTCATACAATACTGCTGCCAGAGGGGCAGGATCAGTGCCGTGTCCCCACAACATCAGAAAGAAGACATGAGAATGAAGGTCACCAGATACCATGAGACATAAAACAGGAACTGCAAAGACATTTTCTTGTTTATTGCATTTGAATAAACATAACTATCAGCAAAACTTAGTGATAGTGAGACAAGCATAAAATTGCATCTCTCATACAGCCAAGGTCACAAAACAAAATATGGGGAAAAGCAATCTACAAAGGTATTTTCTTGGGGAAAATAAAGAATGGATCTTTCTCTAGTAGACAAAGAAAAGGCCAAAACAATTGGAGGGAGTAACTTCTCATTTAATCTTCTTTGACTTTCACCATGAAATACATTTACCTCTACTTTACCCAGATACTGATATTTTTTGACTGTAGCAGCTCGATTGGACGTGAACCAACTGGAGAACTATAAAGGTTCCTTGCCTTGTGCAACAAGCAATGCAGGATGTGAATTTGAGCTCATGAATGAGATGCAGTTTTTCTCAGGCCTCAAATCAGGGGCATAAATCATGTGGAGTGAAATCAACCTCTACTACTAGATTACACCTACCTTACCGCTTGAGTGAGGCTATCAAGTTGTGTGAGACATGACACATAAAAATACCAAGCCTGTGCCAAGGACTTCACACATCCACTTCACCCCAAGCAAAGGAGGTTGGAAAAACACTGTTTTGAAAATTTTAATTGTCTTCAGTATTGTATACAGATTTAGATTTTTGAAACTAAGCGGTTTCTATCAGTTCACTGAGTCTGCATGGGTGGAGAGCAGGTGTGGCTATTACAGCTCCAAATGCAGGGCAGAAGTCTTGTGATGGTTAGATAGACTTCTGGTCATGAATCCTGCACTGATGCACAGAAAGCGCTGGCTGTGATGCCTTAGGTTTTAACTTTCATATTTTTCAAATCCTGTACTGCCTAGTGTGTAACTCTGAAGTTTCCTGTAGCCTGTTAACTTCTGCTCTCTCATGCCAGGTAGACATAACAAAAGCCTCTCCGGGCCTGCTCTCCAAGAACATCCAGACTGTGCTAGGCCCAAAAAATATAAAGCAAAGAGCCTCTAAGGAGGAGCAAGCTGAGGGCAAATTACATCATTAACTGAAGCTTTAATTGGAGAATTAACCCTGATATGCAAATTAACCAAACCTATAAAATTGTGAAGAACTTGTGACCTGTCGTCCATCTTGGCAACAGCCTCTGGCTCCCAGGGGGTACCTTTGAAGGCCTTTCAAATAAATACCTACCTTTATTCCCTTACTCCTGTCTGGTCTCTGTTTCTAGGAGGCCTCTTAAGGCATCAGCTGGACCTGCAAGAGCCACACTAAGTAGGTCTCAAGCAAAGAAGGGTTTGTTTGTTCAGAGATGTCTGTGCTGTGCCAGCACTGAGGTGACTAGGACCACAACCACTTGATGCAGAAGTCATACATAAAAGTATTCCCAAAACCACAAAAAAATAAAACATTTTTGTAAAAAATATTCTTTACATGGTATATTTCATGCCAAAAATATGTCGCATCTCTTCAGCTCCTCAAAGACAGAGGCTGAATGCAGCTGATCAGGCCACCAGCCAACTTTGTCTTTGAGCCTTGCAGCAGGAGAAGAATGGCACATTGCTCAGGAGCCAACCAGGGCATGCTTCTCCTGACTGCAGCTCCATGCCACAGCCAGCTGGAGACAGGGAGCTGCTCCCACATCACAGTCATGCAGGGCAGCCTCAGCTCAGTTCACATGCTCAAAGTTCAGAAGACAAGGTGCTAAGGCAAACACAGTTGTCACAATCACTTAAGAGCAAAATGCCCAATTAAACCATGGGAATACAGCCCTCTGAAACCAGTGATTTTCTTCACAGAACTTTGGCAGTAATCAGCTATCTTCTCTCTTTAACCTGTAATAGTTAAAGATGACATGGGAGTGATAATATGTACTAAAAAAATAAACAAATTCATGGGTTTGCCTCTTTTCCCCTTGCAGAACACAAGCTATATTGATGATTTCCTCACAACTGTGCCTGCTCCAGAGTTTGTCCAAAATGTTTTCTAAAATTAATGCTGTTATTAAAAAAATAAAATGTTTGAAACATTTCCATGTTTATTAGGCTTCTTCCAGATATTGTTTGACAGTATGAAGGATAGGATTAAGATGTCTAGGTACTCTTACTAATGAAAAACAAAACAGCATTTGGGCTAACCTACTCTCCCAGAAACATATCTTGGGATCAAAATTAGCATTCACATTCTCTATTTTTAAACAAAAATCCCTTTGTCCTGCACAGATTACCTGTTACCATTGTTCTCAGTTTTCAGCTGACTTCTCAGGAAAGGCAAAGAATCAAACAGCATGATATAAATGGCCACAGGGTGAGACTGGGAATCACTGTGCGTCACTATTCAAGTGGCATAGCTTACTCCTGAGCTGTTATATTTAGGCTGAATATTCAATTTTCTAGACAGAATAGCCACTGGAGAGAGAAATAAGGATCTGTGGAGTTGATGTCTAAGGAGATCCTAGACTTTAGACAGACCTGAAAAAAAGTTAATTCTTTATTATATTTCACCAAATACAGACAGGAACATGCGGTGGGGAGCAGAAATTTCTCTTGGGGTTGCAGGGCCATCCCTGCCGGGTCTCTCCCGCCTCCGTCCCCGCTCCCGCTGTCCCCTCAGGCTCGCAGGGCTGTTTCCCGCACGGTTCCCCCGCTCAGCCCTGGCTGCCGGGCAGCGTTTTGCCCTCCCTTGGCCAGGCTTTCCCCGGGGCTCTCGCCCGCCCGCCCGTGGCTGAGGGGCTCAGCCGTGCCCTGTGGCAAATGCTGGCTGTCTTTAAAATTAGCGCTCCTCCATCACTGCTGCTAAAAGTTGCAATAAAACTGTAACAAGACAAAGCTGTATCTCCTGAATCCCGGCTGAAATACCAAACTGGAAGCTTTGTCTTTACCATCCCAGCACCACCACTGCACCATTTAAATCTGAAAGCTCTGTGCCTAATCTGGATGACTGTGGATACACTGATGCCTTTTCCAGCTGACCAACAATTTAGGGCATTTTGAACGGGGGAAGGAGAGAGAAAGGAGAGGAAGTGGGCACCAGATACTTACTAGAAAGCAATGTATTAACCCTGCAAAACTATTTATGCACACAAGTCATCCCAATTAAGCAACAAATGCCTCAACTGGAAAAAATGAGCAACGGGAAAGATTATCATATTTGTCTTTTAGTTATGATGTTAATTTAACTTGACTCCCAAGTTCAAAATATACTATTATTATCGGTTGGTAGCTCAGATTTCATGAACAGTTTTCCCTCCAAAGGATACCAGTAGGGGTTTAAACTTCTCATTACAAGTTTGAAAGATGTCAAAAGCTTGGCAACAGCAGTACAGCCCTCATTCAGCATTTGGGATAACCTGGAAAAGGCAGACCTTTTCCACTGTTTGTCTTCAGAGCTTTTGCTCTGACCAACCTTACCTCACTAGTTTAACAGATTTTCTTCCTTTCTCTAAATGATTTTACAAAACTATTTGTACAAGCAAACATCCCATATGTGAAGCAACTCACCTGAGAAGAAGGAAAACTTAATCATGCTCTAGAAATCTAACATCCTAAGTAACTTGTCCCCAGTTTGCCAGAAGCACCTGGGGACAGTAGGGACTGCTGCAAGGGGAAGAAGGCAGAAGGGAGGTGAGTGAGAGTACAACAGCTCACAGCACACATCAGCTTTTTGTATATCGATTAACCCTCATCTTAGCACATGAAATCTTCTGCAAACACTCTCAGGAAATTGTTTTAAGTGATTTCTAATTCAAGTGGAATGAACAGAAGCAATTAAATATTTTGAAATCTCCATCTTGCTGGTCTTAAATTACAGCAGATTGTGGGAAAACTTGAAAAGTTTCAAAGCTAAGGGAGCAAATTTTTCACATTGAACAGCATCATATGACTTTTAAATGTGAAAAAAAATTGCTTAAGGCAGACATCAGAAAAAAAATTAGATTTTTAAAAGCCTCAAAATAAATGGAGACCTGAAAGTTAGCTTTCTTCCAGTCCAAAATTCAGTAGGGAAGGAGACCAGAGATCACTGTGTTCATTTTGAGCCTAAGAGAATTCCATTTTAAAGAGCTCATAATAATCACAGCTGAAAAAAATCCTCTCTGCATCTGCATGCTAATTTATCCCTTAACTTTCAGCCTTGGGTTAGTTTCCCAAAATTCATATTGTAATTCTGCATATATATATTTTTCAATGTCAAAGCCTCTGTCAGTCTGAAAAACTGTTATTTAGTGTCCAAATGTAAATACACATGCCACTAGAAAAAGGATCTATAGAAGAGGCTATGGACCATTTACTTTTTAAATGTTCATTTAAAGACATACCTATATCATGAATGTAAT
This sequence comes from Aphelocoma coerulescens, assembly GCF_041296385.1. Classification (NCBI taxonomy): domain Eukaryota; kingdom Metazoa; phylum Chordata; class Aves; order Passeriformes; family Corvidae; genus Aphelocoma; species Aphelocoma coerulescens. Next base: position 89,965,840 of record NC_091015.1, read on the forward strand.
CATAAAAATTGTGTATAATTTTAAAATAGACATCACCTGGAAAAATAACTTACAGATTGCAGGACATTAGTGGAAATAGATGATACTATATGGAGACAATTAGTGGACTATATTCACAGGAATACTAATGCAGGAGAGGAACAATCACCGTGAAATATTTTCTCTTTCACAGGTATAGAAAATAAAATAATGAAGCTCTATTTCATTACAGACTGACAGGTGTTAACCTATATGAGAAACTGTTGCTTCCACTGTTAAAGGAAACTGAAAGTTAACTTTGAAAAGAAGTGTTTCTAAAATGAAGTGGCACACAGCAAGAAATTTTAGTACCTTATTTGCAAGATGCAAGTTGGCTTTCCTAGATGATGGAAAAGACTTTACGAGGAAAAATAAATTACACCTTGGTGATATGACTAACTGTGGTTCAGCTTTGAGAAGTAATGAACTAAGTTTACATGAATCTCATTGCTAGAATTACCTAGTGAGTGTTTTCTTCTCAAACACCAGCAGTGCAAACTCCTCTCAGGACCAGAGGACTATATTTGGTTCCCTTCAGACCTCATAACTGCATCATCAAAACCAGAACTGTTTCCCAAATTCTGAACTAATGTATAAAATGTGCTTATATTCCTTACATGAGTGTACCTATGCACCAAGAGTTTACAACAAAACTTCTAAGTGTCCCATTAAGGCAGTCCATATATCCTGTCATTTTGCTCAGTATCCAATTCCCAGAGGTTTTAGAGATTGAAGGGAAGAAGAAAAAGGGTATATTGCAAACATACACAGAAAAAGCATTTCCCCAGCATCCTGTTATTCACAAGGAAACCTTGTTCTAATTCTCAGCAGTATGTATATTTATACCACTGAACATCTTCTAAGAGTAAAATCCTCTTTTCAAAACAATCTCAAGAGGCAGTCTGCCATCTAAACTAGAAATTTCCTGGGCTGAATGGTGCCCATCCTATCCAAGCCCAGATGGCAGGACCAATGTCAAAGAACAAAAGGTGAAGAGACTAAGTAATCACAGGTGGTGAGATTAAAGAAAGGCATTTGAAGAAAGATGGAGATGATTTGGAAGAAGTAAAGGTAAGTAGTGAAAATTATCAAGAATAGCCCCATCTCCTTTACCTAGAGGCTGAGTGCATACAGCAGCAAACACCAACTGACGGCAATATAGGCACTATAAGGGACATAGGGAGAAAATATTTCAGAGACAGATGACACTTCTCAAAATGGGATAAATCCTCCTAGTGATTAGAAGTGAAATTAAAATTCTTTCCAACCTGTTAGGGTCTAAGATTTCTCTCAGAAAATACCTTCATCAGCAGATGCAACAGAAAAGGCCTGAGAAACAGTGGTGGGAGATGGGTCTGAATTGCCTGTGTCAAGTGTTGGCTTTTTGGGCCTCAAAGGCCGTCAAAAGCCACCTGCTGATGGGATTTGACAGGACACAGGTTGATGGTAGGTGAGCAAAGAAACAGATTTGAACTGACTCAGGGTGTGAGGAAGTGCACAGATGCCATGCAACCTTATACTCAGACCCTGAATCAATTAAAATCTTAGGGTACATCATAGTGTCTGCTTAGAGAATAAATGAGGTCAGGATGAACATGTATGTGCTCCTGCAGGAGATCTCATGGTCAGTGGTATCCAAGCAAACCACGCTGGCAGCTCCTAGGGGTAAATCAAAAACCTGTAATCATCTTTGGGAATAAAAGTAGTAAGCACTCCACGGTGCAAAATGGTCATGACTTTCCCACAGTAAGAAACCCCTCATATTTATTGCAAGTACTAGCAAAACAAAACAAGGGCTCACAGCCAGCACAAGTTATCTTTTCCTCAGGTTCTCCTTTAAAAGTAGTATCTAAATACTAACTTTTTGTATTACAAATGCACCAACAGTGAAGCAACACAGCAGGATATCAGGGTCAGCTTTCTGCAGTCGATTTATGAGGTATAGTTTGTATCTTCTATCACACCAAAATGCTTATGCCAAAAAATCCACAAGAATACAGAGGAAGTACAGAAAGACAAACAACAGCTTTTTAAGACTTTCTACCATATTTCTATACACATCTTGCTCTATTTATATTACCTCATGCTACCTATTCTGGCCATACAATTCAGTTAGCAAATCACAATCCAAGAAAGCTATCTGCTTTGTGACAATTTAAATAGTTAAAGCAACCAGCCTCCATAGACATAAACACCAAAAGCCATGTAAATAGATGGGGAATGTCAAGTATGTTGCAGACAAAGCAATAGACTATTTATTACAGCAAAGACATTCCCAAGTATTCTCAAGCTGTAACCCCACCAAAAGTGTATCTTGGAGGCTGTTCTCATAATTTCACTCTGTACCTCCTTCCTCCCTTCCCCAAAACAACAGGGACGATGGGAAAAATGATGTCATACATTTTGCTTGTTGAAGAGTCCCATAGGCAGCTAAAATATTACACGGTAGTTTTTCTTAACTATTGCTAAAGCCACAACAACACGTTCCAAAGTAGTCCCAACCACTTTTCCAACTGGAACAGATTTTCCTTGCTCTGAGCTCATTTAAAAAGGATTTTTGTCTTCACTTAGCACTATGTGCAATCAAGCCAACATAAGAAGTCCAAACAGTAAGTTTTCATCTACTAGCACAGGGACATGAGAGAAAATGGATATTTAACACTAATACCAGATAATAGGGCTGTTACACAAAATTCCATAAGCTCAGTGGGGAGTTTTTCATGCACAGTTCCTTCAAACCACTAATTAGCAGAAGAAACTCACAGAATGTGCACACCCCCTATGTTCTTCCTTTTATTAGAAGGAAGCAGCAGGGTCGATTTCTTTTTTTAATATACTGAGGTCAGCATCATTTAAGACAAGTATCAAAACTTATTTGTTGAAAACCTACCGAACCCTTGTGTTGATTCTTGTGCCCATCTTTGATGTTTGTGGAGAACTGCAGAACACAAAATAAAGAAAATTATAATCACCTTGCCATTATTTGAGTATGTCTGAATAATTTTCATGGGACAGGTGTGTGTTAATACATACAATATTGACTCTGTGTTTTGGTGCACATAAGAAATTAATACTTGATCTAAATACAGTCAGCTTAGTTCAATCAAAACTCAGAAAAATCTCAGAAAAAAAAAACTCAAAAGAAAAAAAACAAAAAACCCCAACCAAATAGTCAACAAAAGCATGAAACCTGTCATTGAAGTCAACTATTTATGTTCTCAGCTCATAGCTATTTTTTTTTCTTCAGTGTATCTTATGGTCAGTCTAACTTTTCACTTTTTAATATCAAATTATCTATAAAAGAACAGTGGCAGAAGACTGTACTCAAGACAGATAATAGTCTTTTGATTGAAACTTTTCTTAATCCTCCCTTTTTCATTCAGAATGTGACCACATTCCCAGAAGATACCAAATAATATTAATCTCTCATCACTGTTTATAAGGTTTGCAAGAAGTTTTGAAAGAGACTTGTCAAAGTGTATTAAAACTGCAGCATTTCCAAAACAGTCCCAGCTGATTAACAGGAAGCTATACATTAGCGACCTATTGAACTTTAAACACTTAAAATGTCATTTTTCCCAGACTGATAGAATTTAAAAAAAAATCAGAAGCAAAAGGTAAGGATGGGATCACGCAAAACTCTAAATCTAGTGCAGACTCAGATCTGTGATGTGCAGTTTTTTAACTTGACTTACTCTGTTGTGAACTTGCAGTGCAGTGAAGGTCTGTGGACATCCCGAACCAGAAACTACTGCTTTGCAGAATTTCATTATGAGGTTACAGCACAGCATGGGAATCTCAGATCCTCAGCACTAAAATGGAGGAGAAAAAAATGCTCCTAATAGCTAAGAAACAGAGACACACCAATTCCAGCCAGCTGCTGTGCAGAATAAAACAACCCTTTTGCGATTACACGGTTTATGACTATATGGCTACAGGTGCTTACTGTCATGGTACTAGACTGAACAGACATTAGTGACAACAACAGAAAAGTAGAAAATATCATAGATAAGAAACACTCCAACACACTAGGGGAACATGAAGGGACAGCAGTCTAACAGGAGAAAAACCTACAGGCATAATATCAGGAACACTGCAATGAGGGCACTGGCCTCCACTGATGACACTGGAGGCATTGGGATAAAGCCCTAAGAATGGTCCTGAGGGAGCAGAGAGTAATGCTAAGACAAGAGCAAGATCAGCCTCTTCTCTGAATGTGTTGCTCTAATCACTCTCTACCCTTTGCACCTTTGCCATCTGTGTGTTCACACACCCAATCCCCATATTTTTCACTGCCAATTTGATTTTTAACTGAGCATCGCCACCTAAGGGAAGACTCTACACACTTCCATTTACCAACTCCATGTGGCTTCTGCCACAATCTTGGAGATGCATCTCCCCAGATCTCCCTTTTCCAGCCAACCCCAGGAAGTCCCAGCAAGTATTAACCTAATGGACAATTCCATGTTCTTATCCAGTTAGTTGGCAGTGTTCAGTTACCTTTGAAATTCCCCACAATTCACACTGATCCATAACACCTGTCTTGCAAGGTATCTGCACTACTGCTGTTGATGGCAGACCTTCATTAGTTTTGGACACACCACATCCTGGTACTTTTAAAGATAAATCCATTTAATATCAGAAGCTCCACCTAAAACTGAATTGAGGAACTGGAAAGTTCCAACAGAAACCAAATTCTGAGCAGGAGCAGCAGAACAGACAAAGCTATCATTCATTTTGTTTGCATTAATGGGATGGGATTAAACATGCTATTTTTGCCATGACAATACAAAAAAAACCCACTGGCTGTTCAAACAATGCACCACAAAGCACACTTTGTATCCTTCCATTTTATCATACAAATCAAAGCAGACCAGGCACTTACTAACAAGAATTCCAAATTTAAGTAAGCAATAAAATTCATGCTTCCTTACTCATCACAGGCCCTTGAAAGGACTACTGCATTTTGTTTCATACAACCATATTTTCTTAAGCCAAGAGAAGCACCAGAGCAGTATCTTACTGTGCATATCAGGAATCATCTGAACAAGGGTTGTAAGGATAACCTGGCTGGAAAACTAGTGGTCTCATCAAGATATCCACAGTTGCTTAACAGCAGATATTCATAACAATCACAGATTTATTTGAGTAACTCCTTCACTTGTTAACAAAGAAATAGATCCTATAGATCACAATACCTAAAAATTCGCTTTTAATTTCTCTTTGAAGAGACTATATGAAGTACATTCTGCATTAGAGAAAGACAGAGATGATGAAAAGTTAGGCAAGGGGCTGTGACCACTGGAGGTGAAGCAAGAGAACAAAAGAAGTGAAAAAAGAGTAAGGAGGTAAAGATAAACAGAAAACAGGTATTGGAAGAGCAGTTTGTAGAAAAAAACCCAAACATACGTATGCAATTAGAACAGCTTAAAAAAAAAGGTAAAATAAATACTTTGAACCTAAATAATGCAAAACCAGTCTAATATTTTATATGGGGTTTTATCCTCCTTTCATGGGTTACTCAAGAGCTGTGAGTAGGTAAAGGAACTTGTAGTTGAACCCACAGTAGGAAATGTTCTTCTGACATTTTTGGTATCTCTATTTCTTATTCTCTAATACAGGCAGGCTCAGTTGACTTGCCTGAAGTACAATTGTCCTGTAAAATATTTTGATAAGGACAAAAACCTATAAAAGAAGAATTTTGCTTCCTGCTTAGTTTCCAAGTTACAGAATAGGCTCTTCTTATGTTCTTCAACTCTTCTTTATGTAGAAATTGTAAAACCTTGATAAATTATCGGAAACCTTATCAGACATGCAGATGTTTCAAATATGCCCAGGTGGGAGACAAGGTACACAAAACTTAATATGCTGCCTAATTTTGCTTGAAAAGTCTGATTCAGAAAGTGGAGAAGCCTTTAAACATTTTGAAGATGTTGACAACTAGGACCTACATCATCGGGTGTTTCAGCTACAGCAAAGTTTGATACAGTGAGACATACAGCTACTCCCTGTCCTAGATTTAGATCCCCACTGGTACATTCCATGCTTTATCCTCTGTTGGGCTGCCTATTGAGAATTCCAATTTTCAAGTCTGTATGAAATCATAAGTAAAAGTTCTGCTATATTTAGTATGCATACTTAAGAAGGTAAACACTAAAATCAGTACATTAGAGCTTGTATCAGTTTCTGTTCCAACTGTGCCCTCTGTTATACTGTTTCATTAAAACACTGAATGTTGAGCAATGTTACAGGATAAACAAAATACTTAAGAAAATAAATATTCATTAAGAGAACATGCACTGTTGTATCTAAGATCATAATAACGTTTTATAATTTCTTCTACTTACTAAAAATAGCTCCCTTGAAAGATCAAAGCAACATTAATAAATGTTTATTAATTTAAATTGAAAATACAAGATAAAACTAAAAATCCTAGATGAGTTATTAGCAGTGTAAATAAAGACAACCCTTTTTGATCTAAAAATGTTTCTTTCTCAAAAATGGAAAGCACTCAGTTGTTCCCAAGCCTTACCATATCATGAACTTTATGTTCCAGCCACAAGAGAAAAACAAAGATCAGTAATGCAAAGAGTAACAGAAGCTTTCTTCAGGACAAACATTGTCAAAACTGCAGCTCTAAAATCAGACATGTTCTTGGTTAGTGTTATCAGTTTGAATCTTACACTAAAATGAGATTTTTTAAAAAAGCTAAATTTAGGCTTGGAATGACTATTGAGCAGAAGAGAAATTACAAGAATAGCAGTTCAGACCTCTTACAGCCAAAGCAGAGCCCTACTTCTAATACCAATTGCTAATGAATGTTGACAGCCAGCATGCAGGCATGCCAAGGTAAAGCTGTGGAAATGTTTTGAACACTGCTTGTCTGCTAAAACACAAGTGTGTGTTTTAATTAATGCAGCATTCAGTTCACTATTATCAGAAACATCTGTCCTAGGATCTGTTGGTAATTAATGGAAATTCAGACCCTGCCAGAAGTCACACAATTTGTTCATGCTTTATTATCACAACAAAATAAAACTTCAGTTCAATTTTGTTCCAAGTTTAATACAGTCGTTTTAGAGACAAATGTAAACAACATTAAAATTGCTTAAAAAACTATATTCTACTTTCTCTTTGAAACAACATGTGCCTACATTTCTGCAGTAAATAGGCATATGGAAAAATACTTTTATTTGGCAAAGCATTTGAAAAGTTGATCTTAATTTGCTTTTTCTTATGTCTTTCTACACACACACACACACACGTATATGTATATGTATATGTATATGTATATGTATATGTATATGTATATGTATATGTATATGTATAGATGATACTGCATTGCATTACATCCACTGACTGTTTTCCACAGGATGGTCACCAGACCAGCCATGGGTGAACACAACTCCTCTACAGAGCAGTTATTCAACATTTTGCCTTTTTCTTGCTACTCAGTGTACTGCCTTGGGCATATTTACTGCAGGGTATGATTACTTAATTTGTTTTCAATAACAGGATAGAATACTATTACTAGAACAACAAAAATAGAACTGAAACTAATACAATTACTAGAACATAAGTGGCTCATGAAAACTAATTTGTATCCATACCCTACACAGTGGAATTATCCCCACCTTCCAAAGGTAAAGACAAGGTACAACCATATCAGCACTGTAAACACCCGTCAACCCTCAGGGCTCATATCCTCACTGTTGTTCTTCACACAGTGTAGTAATTCAAAGTCTAGTGAACTACGTTGTGGATATGTGAAACATTATCACTTAAGTTTCTACTCTTGAGTCAGATGCCATGTTCATAGTACTCTTAAAGGTTTTATATCTAGCCAAGTTGGGATTTTTTTACCCTCCCTAGATGACCAACAAAATACTCAACATGAAGGTAGCCTGCTCTTATATATCAAATAATTTCTTCAAAGTAAGAAGCTGCCAAACTTTAAGAAAAGAGAGGATATAATCTTCTCTGTTCTTTGACATTGTTTAGTCTTCATTGAAGAAGTTTTAGCTCATTTCCCCACCCCCAGGTCTGCTTGAGACAGATATTCAAAATGGAAAATTGCAGTTCAAACTGTTAAAGCTTAGCAAAAATAGCACATAAAACTCAGAGAAAAAACTTACAATGGGAAATACTGAGCATTATGGATTATGTTATCACCTAGGCTAATGACATGTCTATAACATTACCTTTCAAACACTCAGAGTTACACATGTAAATGATTTAAAACCTTGCCAATGGATTACAAGTCTTTTTCATGGTTTTGATGAGAAGAGTACACAGCTGCCAGAAGGCTGGAAAGTAACCTGAAAAAAAGGAGTTTGCTGCCAAATTGTTTCAGCACTACTGATGAGATCCAGTTTTGGGGATGGGTTGGGGATTCTCACCATCTCTGTCTTAGGCCTTTTGAGTGCAACACCTCAATCTTTTCAAAACACTGCAGATTTGTGGCATCTTTGTCCCTCACCATACAACAAATTTCTGGCTAAATGCAGTAAGTGCAAACTCCAAATGTACCAGCTTATAGAAGAGCCAATTCTGATGGGAATGATACACACTCATATGAAACAGAAAACTATGTAATTTAAACCACATTTTTAACCGTTAAGCCTTTCTTCACCAAAATATTCCTCATTCTCCATGTGTGTATGTGCATATAAAAAAACCCAGTTGTTGGCCCAGTTCTTGAAGCTGAGTTCCCCAAATGCATCTCTGAATGTGTGGGTGGGCATTGCAGACCAGGAGGAAACTTTGCAGTGAAAGGTAAAAGAACCAATTCCAGGACAATTTACAATTACTCTACGTATTGCCCAGTGTTAACCTGTAACCAAGGGCTGATGCTACACATCCACGTGAAAGAGAGTAAGTTTTCAACATTTTATAGCAGCAGTAAATTAATGATTAGTAAAGCCATCTTTGTGAGATATGCATAAAATAGCAGGTGCTTTCCAGACAAAGAGAAGTTGTCCCAGTTTTGTGAGTTTCCAGCTGAGAGATCTTTGCTTTAGTCTTTCATGGTATGATTGGGAATGTACAGAGAACATCTCCAAAAGAATAATACACATTTCTGTGAAAGAGAAAAACAGATTTTCTGGATATGAGGCAAGGTATATGCTAGAATAATGTGCCAGTACAGTCAGTTCTAAGATCTAATAAAATAGAGGAAGGGACTCATTGTGCCTCTGAAGCAACTGATTCCCAGAGCAGAAAAACACTCATGCCTCACATGCCTTGGAAAGAAATTCACAGGAAAAAAGAACGTGGCAAGGGAAGTCAAGGGATTGCTCAGCCTGCTTCACGTTTTTGACTGCTTTACATGCAAAATCTCTTGGAACCCCAAGTCATGTGCTCACATATGCCACACGTTCACACATCCAAAACCATCTCCGTTCCAAAGACCTGCAACAACAGGTTAAAGCCCTTCCTTGCAATATGGTCCCAAAGGCAGACACCTCCTACAAAAATGAAGAGGGGAATAAGGCACCTGTCGGAACAGCGATGCCAGGTGGCAGGTGCTGCGACCTTCCAAAAGTGTCCCCCAAGGGAAGCCGCTCAGGGAAGCCACTCCACACACACACACACACACACACACACACAGAGTCCACATACACCGAAAAGCTATCACGAACAAGCCGATGGCCAAGAGAGCAGGAAGGGTCCTCGTATGGGGCTGCACAAGAGGTGTTTATCCCACACATGCAAAAGGGTCCAGGCACAAAGACCAGATATCAGGGAAGGGTCCAGGGTTACATATGGGGGCAGGGAGAGCATCCAGAACCAATGATCTGAGGGTGCAGGGGCGGTACAGAGGCAGGGCCAGGGCAAAGGAACCAATAGAGAAGCTCTGAGGGAGCAGCAAAGGGACAGGGGCCAATGGGGGAATGGGACAGGGAGAAGTTTCTAGATCGGGGACATAAAGGGTAAAAAAGGGGCAAGGAGGCCAACGGGCCAATCACGGAAATAGAACTGTGGTATATCAACATAATCAAGCAAAGTATCCTGGGAGAGGCTATTTTGGTCTCCATGAGTAAGAGGTAATAGGCTCAGAGCCTTTCCTCCAAGGGACCTTCAAGGTCGCTGAATTGGCAGGCCTGTTGGCCTCCACAGGCACCCACCATCAGATGGAGGACTTGAGCTCTGTGCACTCAAAATAGGCAACTTCAACACCTGTTTCCACAAAAAAAGAGGTTCAGACCACCGGGTCATAGATAAAACTTCATATATCCTCTTGTGACTGTGCCACCATACATTAGAAAATCGGGACACAGAATCGGTGTGCCTGGAAGAGAGACAGAGCCTGAACATGAAAGCACAATGTTGGAATTAGGTTGAGGACACAGTCAGGAGGAGGCATTATTCAGGCATCTCTGTAGAGAGTGAACAACCCCACTGTCTTATGCTTACTCAAGAGAGTCTGCACCCTGTCCACAAATGATCTTACTTTGGGATGTAAGTGTTTTTAAAGGTTAACACAAAATCCTGGGATACAAGTTTTGGTGCAGGCATCCCATTGTGTTAAGTAAGGAATTCAACACCATCTATCTGCCAAGAACTGCAGGCTCATCACAATGGCCTTTTGCCAAGGTTGGGTAGTCATGGAATCACAAAAGAGCTTTAACAGGAATGAAATAATCACGGTAAAAAAGAAGACAGACGGAAACTTATCAATCTGATCTTTAAAATGTTGGGGTAATATCCTCTCAAAACACAGATGCAACTGGGTATGCAGCTCCCAGTCTGTTTTCTTTTTGGAGGTAGCTGGGTTTACTGAGACCTGCTGCAGCCTTGAAAGACTCTTCTCACCCTGTCTGTGAAGCTGCTTTATGCAGCTACTGAAATAATCAGGGTACAGTTCATCAAGCAAGTTTAGACTGTTTTTGAAAGCATACTAGTATTTCAGGGATGGAGCACAAAGCAATGAAATGGAACTTTATGATGAAGAAAACCAATTTGCAACTTTAACTCTACACTGACTACTAATGTTCATAATGTACTCCATACCCATAATATACTAATATCCGGCTATGTGCTCTAAAATCATTTAAAAACATTGCAATGCATTAAATCTTATATTTGAGGGGTGGCAAGCCACTACATATAAGATGCCATGTGCCAAATTCTGTCAAAGGAAATAAAGTCCATTATTTCACATTTTTGCTAGAGAAAAGAGTGTTTTGGGTATAGTAGAAGGCAACAGAACCCCCTTCTGAGGCAAGCAGAAGTATGAAACCCTAACTTTAGACTTCACTGCCAATGAGTTATCTTTCCAGTTATCTTCAGCAGAATGGTAGTGGATATAGATATGTCACCAGTACCAGATTTGAGTGAACCCGTCTTAGCCTGTTGGCATGCCTTAAGTAGCTATTAGCAAACTTCTAAAAGTATTAATAATGCCTCTGCCAACAGTCATTAAATCAAAACTAGGGCCTTCCTCATGAACTGATCCCCAGTAACAGCCAAGTAGGGAGCTTTTCATTATGTGTCACACTGAGGGTATCTAATGCAAAAACAGGGAATTGTGGACCTGAATCCCTTATAATGGTTCAACTGAGCTTTTTTATGGACTAGGGGATGATCGAAATCCATATGCTTAAACAAAAAAATCCCTTCCATTCTTTTTTACAATCAGGTTGAATTTTACAGCCTTATTTAGATTTATGAATAGTCATTTCTATATTTATAACTATTGTAAAAACTGAACAGCTTATTCTTTTTGCAAACCTAACCTCTAATTTAAGCCAGGAAAATAAAACTAAAAGCTTTCTTAAAAAGGAACATTGTTCTTACAATGACAGAAAAGAGAGAAAAATAAAAATGAAATGGGCTTTCCTAATCAAGGGGAAGTAGTGTCATGAAAAGAGAAAGCATGGTTCATAGTCAAGTTTGCCGCCTGACCTTTTGTGAGGCTTCTAAGCCCTCAGGTCCAACCTTCTACTTAGCTCACTCTAAGGGTCATAACCACAGGACAGAAGTAAATGTGCTGACCTCCTTCCCTCTGTGCCTTTGTGGGAAAGATAATTTATCACTAGTAACTATGACAAATTCAAGAACTTACAGCCCTGGTAAACAGTCTATTTGTAGTTAACTTGCAAGACTTGGGAAAAGGGCAAAGTGGATACTCTTGGTAATGCAAGTGGTAGACTGAACAGAAGGCTTGGTTGAAAGATAACAAACTGCTTAGTATATGTAGTTTATTTAGTACAGCACATACCCCATGTCCAAGACAAAAATAATTCTCTTCCTTTCCCACCAGCTACTACAGCAAGACCATTGCAATAAACGCTTCCTATATTTAATTGACAAAAGCTACACCTACTATGCTGTCTAGTATTCCAAAAGTTACGAAGAAAATAGGAGTACTCAGAATATATACTCAGAATCCTTTGACAGTCATAAGAAAACCCAGTGGAGGAGTCTGGTACAGACAGCAATTATTTGCAGTAGGGTAGGGATAAAAGTTCCCTGAAAAGGCACTGCAGAAGCTTTCTCAGTAAAACTCAGCTACTAAAACATAATATATGCTATGCAAACTGAAACTACAATGTTAAATCTCCAAATTTTAGGGAAGGAGTTCATAAACTTTTCTAAAGCCCTGAAATTCAAAACTTAATTTGAAAGGCTTCCAAGACCTCTGTCCTTTCAGGCTCTCTCTACTAAAACCATACATTGTATATTCTAAACACTGCTGTTGCATTGCAATGAAGCTACTGCACACTAGTGGCCCGAAGGGACATTGCCACATTTCAGTCGTTCCACTTCTCTCAGGAGAGATGGGGCTCACCTCCATTATGGTCATACCACTCCCTAGATCCAGAGCTAAAAGTAACTGGACTCTTCTGACAGTATCTGGAAGTCTTATGGTGAGGATACTGCCAGGACAAAGGAGAAGAGGCTGAAATTCAAAACTGAAGGTAAAATGTTCAGGCAGGGCATGGGACTAAGCAAAAAGTAAATATTTAGGAAACAAAAGCAAACAGAAAAAACAAATCCCAGTCAAAACGGTGGGTACATGCAAAAAAGGGAAGAAAAGGGAAGAGCAAGGAAGAAATTGAAATGCTGGAGTATTTGAGCCACTGGTGACAGTTTCAGTGGGAGACAGCAAAGAGGCATCATCCCTTTCTCCTAAAATTCAGATTCTACTTACAGGCCCCCATGTGTGCACTGAAGAAAATGGTTAAGAAATGCAAAGAAGGTTGCAGTGTACGTGGCACTCCCAAGAACTTTTTAAAAACCGAACCTAACCAAATTCGAACCTAACCAAATCAGTCTACACCTTTCAAAGAGTCAGAAGTCACTCAAGTGTTTTGTTTAAAATGGTACTGGTTTTCTTAACAGCAACAGAGAAGTATTTACAAGATGAAGTAACTGCAGAGGCCTTGTAACAACGCTATGCAAGACAACTCACCAGGGTGTTTCCATCTCCCCTACAGTTCATGTCAGAACCCTGCAATATCTCCAGCTGCACACTGTAATAGTGATGAATGAGTTATGCAGCTGATACAGAAAATCAGAGTGCAGTTTGCCCTTCTTCATCATTCCTCAGATATTTAGCATAGCTTTCACCTCCTTCACTTACAATTCACAGAAAGGCAGATGGATGCATGCTTTTCCATGCTTTGCTGGAAAAAAAGGACTGCTAGCTGTTTGCCTTTATTTAATAGTTGTTTCAAGAGCTTTTCAATGAAGAGAGAAAAAAAACTACAAAAAGGAAAAGGAAACAGTCTCCTCAAAAGGCAAACCGCTGCAATATTTCCAAGCCAGAAGGCACAATCTGATCAGGCCACTTAAATGATGGCATGGATTTCACTCTTACCTATGGATTATTTGACATGTAGGTCAGTCTTCTAGTAATGAGGTGACTGGTAATAGTATTTATGTATCAAAAGTTTGGACACTAACCTCCCCACACTAGTAGGTTTTCTTGTGCTTTTGCTGTGTTAGGAAGATCACTTCATTGCTTCTTTTGGCATTACTAAATGTGGTTTTGGAATGAGGAATGCAAAATGGACATTTTTTTTTAATCAGAAACATGCTGCAATAACTACATTCGTTTTTGGTATTTTTAAGCAGTCTGCTTAGTGACAAAGCAATGCCCATCAGGTGTCCATCTGCCTTGGAGCTCAGTGGAGCTCTGGTGTGAGTGTTGTTGTCCCATGCTGCAGAAAGCAATGTCCAGCAGGAGCAGAAAGGCCAGAGGCTTCACATCCTTAGTAAACCAAGTCCCCAGGGGATTGAGACCTATTCTTCTTCTTAAAGGATGAATGTACATATAAATCCCAGTATTTCCATAAAACATTTATAGTTTGAGAACAACAGAGCAAACATAGGGCAATTGCAGGGATTTGGTTGCATTTGCCTTCTGTAGAAATGTGAAATCACAGTAATTTTTCTTTTACAAGAGCTTTTGTAACATGCACATGTGCTTTACTGAATTAGCAGTGGTCCTGTCTGGAAAACATATGTAATTAAACTGATGTAGGAAAAGAAGAAAGACAGTCCATTGTCTATTGTTCCTAAAAAAATAAATATTCATGTATCCAAAAAATAAAAGCCAATTGATGCAGCTCTTATTAAACCATAGGGACAGGATAAAAGGGAGCATCCTCCCATGTTGTGCTGCCAGAGCAGGCCAGGGGGCATTGTGAAAACATCAGAGAGGAAGTCCTTGAGGAGCTAGTGGAATTACTTGTTGGGGGCTGAGGGAGGAAGACTGGAGGGGGCTGCTGGAGGTTCTCCACTGCAAAGTCAGTTCCTGGAGGGGCCATTTCAAAGCCCATCTGATGGATGGAAATCCTGCTTCAGCCTTAAGGAATGGATGCAAACCCCTCAGGAGATGAGAACCACCACCCACCCCTGCAATGTGCCTGGGGTTAATGAGGCCTTTTCAGGTGGTTAGCAATGGCAAGACCAAGGGCATGCCTTCTTAAATACTCCTTCTTGAGGAGCACTACAGAGCTTGTTGTCCTCATCCCCCGTGGAGCTACAGGCAGCAGCCATAAGAAATGGGGTCTAGAAATGTTGTCCAGGGGTCTCAGCACATTGTAGCACCCACTGGTTTCCCGCTATGGTTGGAAAGGATTCTTGCCCCCAAGGTTGATCAGGTGCCACATGGTGGACCAGCAAATGTCTCCAGGGTGGTTTTGCCTTCCTCTGCTGCATGGAGTACAGCCCCTTGCCAGGGCTCCTTTGGACCATTCTGTAATAAGTTCACATTATCTAGGAATTAATCAAAAAATAATTTATCAGCATACCTGTTCATCTGTTTTCTCCAAAATATACAGCCCACCTTATTTCCTTAAGCTTAAAAGAACAAAACATTTAGCATTTAAATGTAAACAAATCTAAGTGTTCCTACTGAAATGCAATACAAGTTAGCTTTAATTTCTGAAAAAATTGTACAAAGTGATTTGTACAAGAAGAAGAAAGCTACTCAAATCTCTAAAGGAAAATCAAACATTTCAGCTGACTGCAGTGAAAATTCAAACTAACTTCCCAAGAAGGCTGTTTTATTTTACTGCACAGGTGCAACAAAACCTAGACCATCTGTGTTAAGGATGAACCACAGGATTGAAAGTTGTGCTGGATGAGTTTTAATCACTACAGATGGACAATAAAACAATAGCTACATACAGTGGATCTACAAAAACATAGAAAAGGGGAATTTATTGAAAAGAAACCCGTTTCCTTTCTTCACATTTTCTTTGTTTAAGTGGAGGCCACTGAACAGCCTTCTCTGAGCATTATGAGATGTATATTTCTAGTAACTTAAAGCCAGAGTTGGTATCCTTTCTGTGTTGTCAGTCGGCATCCAAGGTACACCAGTCTGTTTTCTCTGCAGAGATTTTCCTCCCCTGCCTTTTTTGTGTGTACTTCATTGCTCTTCCACCTGCTCTCTACAGCTTTTATCACAACTTATCTGTGATTTCAGGACTTTGCCACAAGAATGAGGTACCCACCCACTGACAAGTATTGTGGCTTCCCTGAGGATCTTCAAGGAAAGCAAAGAGAACAGCATTTTGCTTTCCTTTCCTCCTCAGTGGAGCAGGAGCTGCTGGCCCAGCTCTCCTTGTTCTTTTTCACGATGGACAAATCTAGTACTGTGTTCATGCATTTCTAGTTCCTCCTGTTCCTCTTCAGAGTGCTCAAATGTGCCACCGAGAGCCCTGTCCTTACCACACATTGTCTGTCCCTCCCTTCCACATGGTCCATCTCAGTGAGCAGCTGTAGGCAACAGCTGTTTGAGTGCTGCAAACGCAGCTCCCAGCTGGGTGAGATGCACATCCCACGGCCAGACCTTCACCCTGAGCTGCCACAGAAAGAAGCAGGATGAGGACAGTGGTGCTGTTTGTGTTTTTGTGTGTGCTGGGTGTGTGTCTGTGCTGACCTGTGCAGCCAGCCATGTGCATGTGTGTGCCATATGGGTGTTTGTGCGTGCACATGTTGGGAACACACGCTCAGCCTCACTACTGACAGGACCTGGGGGCTTGGAGCTGCAGCAGCCTCCGCTCTATCAAGCTGCCACAAAAGGAAACAAAAGACTTCCCTGGGTTTCTTCCATTTGGGAAGGTGTAAACAACCAATCACAACAGTGCTCTGGAGAGTAGCTCTTGCTGACTTTTCTTGCTGCATTTCACAGCGAGGCACTGGGGCCAACACTCTCCTGGGACAGCCCTGGGAGGGGCCTTGATAGGGTGTCACCTTCTCTGGAGAGAAGGCCCCCATTGCCATTGTCCCTCTGTGCTGCTGTGCGTGTGAGGATGAGTGTTGTATCACAAAACCTAACATTCATATGTGTGAATTCTAGTCCTTGAAGATGTTTTGTCCACCAGCCCACCACCTCCAAGTCCTTTAAGTACAAAATTTCCTGGTCTCTCTGATGCTTAGAGGATCATATATGGCAGTCTTCGCATCCTGCATTTCAAAATAATAAATATGACCCTTTACTATCCAAGCAAAATTTTCATTGCTTGTTTAGTTACTGTCTGGGTTTTGACTGATGCCAGAACAAGTTTTTAGCTAAAGTGGTGGTCAACCCAGCCAAAAAATCCTGATGCTGAACAGCAATGTCTGCTCACAGCCTCAGTTCTCTGGGGAAATGCTTGCGAAGAAAAAGAAGTCTGGTACACAGAGCCTTTAGTTTCTGTGAGCTAACTGTAGGGACCTGGGACATATTTGAAGGGTTTCTTGTTTTGGGAAGTTTTAGCAGAGATGGATGGATGGATGGATGGATGGATGGATGGATGGATGGATTAGTTCTTGATTGCTCTTTCACAAGAGTATATTTTTTTCTATTGCCAGACAAGAACAGAATTATTTGAACAGAAATTGTTTGAAAAAGAAACACACCAAGAAATAAAAGACTGCATTTTGTTTAAAGTAATATTTCTTTCAGTTGTTCAGCTTTGTCTGAGTCTTAAATGATGGTAAGAAAAAATTAAACAAGAATGTCTGTATTCTCCAATGCATTTTATTCTACTTCATAGATTTTAACTGCTCTGTTCTCTAAAAATAAAAAATAAATCACACACAGCAAGGAAAACTTCTAAAACTCTAAAATAAAACTTATTTTGAAAGCAAATGTGTAAAAATGCCACAAATTTCTGAAACACTCATTGGTTAGAGTATTCTCCTTGGCCCAAATTCATGCAGGTTAGGAATCAATCTCAATTTTATATGGTCTCAGAAAATCATTACACTGCTTTTACAGATTTATGTTTCCAGACACCAGCACTTTATTACACATCAGGCCCATGTTCTGTATTCCACAGGGGAAAGCAACCCTCATTTTTTTAGTTCAGTCCTAGCATGAGGATGGGTTATACACAGTACACAGGACAGGTCATCCGGGGTTCCCAAACCAAAAGTTGGTGTGTTCTGGAATCCGTTCAACCACACCCCTTCACTTCAGGTACACAGTTGAACTAGGCAAGGCCTTTTAGGCTTGTCCCACTTGGGTCACCAGAAAACTGTTCTTCCAAAATCAGGATTCATCACCCAGCATGCAGTAAGACACCAGGTTATGATTTATTTCATATTTGTGCATGGATGAGTACCAGGCGGTAAATCCACAAAGCTGGAACCCTGAGCAGAGAAGACAATCATTATTTATACCCTGTTAATCTAATAAATATTCAATGCTTATTGCTCTCTTATTGGTTACTCATAAAAAGGTTGATTGTGCAAGATATTATTTAATTCATTATTAGCTACTGTGCATGATTGGGGTCTTTCATTTGAGTCAGAGGTCATTTAGTGGTCGTGATCTCCCGCTGTGAGAATTACCCTTTACCCAGTTGGAACAGAGTTAGACACCATTGCTGAATTAGTTTAGTTAGTATCTTCTTATCTCGGGTGTTCTTGCCAAGTTCTAAGTTCTGCATTCTTTGTGCTCACTATCAGTAACTCTCTTCCTCCTAAGCTTTGTTAACCTCCCCTTGGGTCTGGGATCTTTGAAGCATGCCAAGCCCTAAACTTTAAACAATTCTACTGACAAGTAATTTGTCTTAGGATAATCAATACTGTTCCTCAAATCCTGTCTCCAGAGCTCTCCTACTGCTTTGCCCCACACAGGACTCTGCCCGCACCACTCCCACTTCCTGCAGACTCTGGGTTCAGCCTCTTGTGAGCAGGAGTCAGTCACCACAGACCAGCTGGTGGGAACTTGTGGCTCCTATTGCCAGGGCTGCAGTTAAAGAACAAGGTGGGATCACGTCCAGGGAGCCATCTCTGAGCCTCACCGTCTCTGAGCTGGCCATGAACCTCAGCTGCCACACATCCCAGAGGAGAACATCCTTAAGACCCATCTGAGTGAGTGAGTTACAATGAGCACTGCACATTTAAGACTAACAGGAACAGAAGTCAGAGTATGTGGCTGATGAACAGGACAATCTTTGAGACATCCAGCTTCTTCAGCCTCCGAATCCCTGCCAGCTATCTGTGATACACAGACAGGCAGCCAAGCAGCACAGTAACCCTAATTAAAGTCAGACTAGTGCCTCACAACCTTCTTTCTATAACCCTTCCTTTAAAATACAGCAAATGGACCCTACTATTAAACAGCTTCTCAATTCTCTCACAGAAGAATCTTAGAGAAACTCTTTTACATTTTTCCATATCAGCTAATAAAACTTGGAAGAAGTCATTTTCTTCTCCCATAGTACTAAAGCCAGCTCCTTCCAGGTTATTATTATCTCTAAGGCATATTTAAAGGGAAAGGCTAAGGCTGAATAATGAAGTCAGCACTGTTACCATTTCATCCATTGATTACTTTTACCCCGAGGCTGCATCTCTGGGATGTAATGATTTTTCATGCTAGCTCCAGCTCATGAGATGGCATGTTGGACTGACATGAAACAGAGAAAGTGTATTTTCCCACTCAAGTGTTTCAATATGGCAGTTAGGTTTGCCAAATCCAATGTTTCCCTGTTGAATGAATCATGAGGTTGAGCAGCAGTGTGCTTGAGTAGTCTGCACACTAATTTTTGTGGCAATAGTGACCAAGTTGGCAACTTTATAATTTCTAAGCCTTCAAAAGAACAAGATATGTCTTAGAAAAACCCAACCAACCAAACTAAACAACGAAGAATGCAAACCCTCAATTAGCCTCTGACAGCCATTTGAAAATTAGAAGCATCTCATTGACAAATATTTTAACAGCGAATAAAGTTCTCTCTCCACTGTGTCATCAAGTATGAGCTCCTAGACATAAGGACAGAGGACATAAGCCACTGTCTTCAAATTCAGAAGTCCTACACTTCCTGGAATTCTGCCCACAGCTATAGGATTTTTTAAATTGCCACAGATGTCATGGATTTGTTCAGTCAGTATCAGGATTTTCAGTTCTGATTTGGAATATATTGAGTTAGGAAAGAATACTCCCTTCTGCAAGATATTTCAAAGTAACAAAAACCAGCAGAACAGATTAATTCAATTTTAAAAGGGCAAACTGGAAAGATGATGTTATTTCCATTACAAAGTATGCTGCTGTGGGTGATTCTAAAATCTCATGTACTTTAATACAGGTCAAATATAAATCAGCAACCCTTCTGTATTCAGCTTCTCAAGTAAGTAAAATGAGGTGTATGTTTTGTCCTAGTAGTTTACCCACACTTTATCCCAGTTTAGAAAACAACAAATAAAATGCTTCTGGTATTGGAGCAGCCACTGCAATACTAATAATAAAAAAAACCAAACAGCTCTCCACTACTGGTTTCTGCAGAGCAATATTGGCATCCAGTGGCCAATTCAGTAAATCTCTGGCAGCTGCATTCTGCAGAGATGGCTTGTCTTTATACATGACTTAAGAAGATGCATCTACATCTCAAATCAAATACTGAAGCACCATTCAGTTTTTCATAACTGCCTATTGACTCCATTCTTTGATGATCAAAGCAAGCTCTCAACAAGTTTAAAAAAACCATTATAGCGAGCCATACATTTTTTGCACGTTGTACAATCACAAGAGAAAATTTCCAGACTTTTGAACACCAAAGGGGCTACTTTGTGCTTTGTGGTCTTTCTGGTTTTACATCTTCACCTTTGTCACTCCATCTAACAGCGACTCTTTCAACAGTTGTGATGGCTAGCATTACACTTTCAACACTTTTTGCCCCCTCTAACTGTAACAAAATTAAGATGAATGCCAACAGCATTGTATGGTGTGGTACCTACACCACCTCAGCTTTCATTAGCAGTCACGAGACTGAAAGATGCAACAGAACGTTCTAGTTGTGTGATTTAAGTACTCTAAATTTAGAAACCTCAAGTTGGCCAAGCATCAACTGTTTTGTGAGGCAACACCATGGACACACAGAGGCTCAATGACCAGACATTCCTTGTCAACTCTTCCTGGAAGCTGCCCAGGTGCTCTGCAAAAAGCCAATTTGAGTTCCTACAGACTCATCAGCTGAGTAACAGCTCACGTGTGAGCAACTACCCAAATCCAAAGGTCAGCTCATAACTAATCTTTATAGCTGAAACAATCCAAATTATTTTAGTAGCTGAGGTCCCACTAGACCTGAGATGGCTTTCTGGGGAGATAGCTTTGCCTTCCCCGCCATAGGAGCATAAAGGAGTGCAACACAAGGATAATCCAAGTGAAGCTTGTGCCTTAGCTAAAGCCGATGATCCCAGATGGCCCAGCCCCTCCAAAACCAGGCAGATGACATTATTCTAGTGCTCTGTAAGCAGGAGACTGAGTGGAGACCTCATTGCAGTCTACAACTTCCTCGTGAGGGGAGGAGGAGGGTCAGGCACTGATCTCTTCTCTCTGGTGACCAGTGACAGGACCCAAGGGAAAGGCCTGAAATTGTGTCAGGGGAGGTTTAGGTTGGATATCAGAAAAAGGTTTTTCACCAAGAGTGGTTGGGCCCTGGAATAGGCTTCCCAGTGGCAAGCCACGCCTCCATCACAGGGACAGGCTCCCTTGGCAGGTCCCACCTGTCAGCTCTATAGAATTTTTTTGAAACCAAAACCTATGAAAACTGAATAATATTAATTTTTCTGGATTTTAACACTTGCAGAATTTCTTTCTTCCCCCATGCCCCACCAAAATTTAAAGACAGACACCCAAAACAGAAGGAGTTTCAAAACATATTAAGGAAAATTGATACAAGAAGGTTTGCAATGTCTTTTCACATATAATTGCTAAATACAGCACAGTGGATTTAAGGATTTATCCACTTTTCTGACCCATAACCAGTCAGAGTTATGTATATCTCTGCAGAAGACGCAAGCACAAAAACACTGGTAACAACAAAATTAAGTATTCTTAGTGAATTCAATAGAATTTAGAATCAGAGCATTCCAAGTTGGAAGGATTATGATAGTCCAGCTCCCTGCTCCTCCCATGACTGCCCAAAACTAAACCATATGCGTAACAGCATTGTTCATCTTCTTTGGTGACATCAATGCAAGTCAAGAAGACTTCACAACAGAAGTTAGGCCATCTCAAACACGAGAGAGAGCTCAGTCAACAAGGCTGAGCAGTTTCTCAAAGAGCATGGTACATGCATGTTGAAAGAGTAAAAACAGTACAGTAACTGAAGTATTCCTGACATATCTGAAAGCAAAATACCTTAGGCCTTCCCTAAGAAGGCAAATAAAAACATTGGAAATGTACGCTATACCTAATGATTAGACTAATGGCTTCTGTCTCTTAAGAGTCTTATGCCAGCTCCTCTTGTCCTTGAATAGTAAGCTAGTATAGCTCTGTGTTACTTGTCTGGCCCACAGCCTCTGCTGATACTTAAGCCAAGGAAACAACACCAAAAGAACAATAAACACAAGCAGGAGATTGTATTTGCTGCTGTGGCCTGCATTAGAGAAGAACAGAGGCACAGGCTCCGTGAGTTACTCTATGGCAGTGACAAGGGCCACACCAGATCCCACTACAAATGTGCAGCCATTGGCTCTATTCAAGATAAGTACATCTCCTACCTTTTTGCCCTAGACTTGAAGAGAATAAGCACCTCATTACATACCTAATTCTTACAGAGAGCCTTCCCAGCATGTGCTTTGGAAGCAGCAGTTTTGTAGCTTTTCTTCCCTGTAAATTTTGCTTTTGGCACAAGGTACCCAGATCCCATGCTGTAACATGATATACACCTTGGCTAAATGATCTTATTATTTGTCAACGAACCATGCACAGCTCCTGCTGGCCTGAATTTACAAGCAGACTGACATCAGGCTTTCAAGTTATTATAATGTCATGGTATGCTCATTTAATATGCTCCATACCACATTTTTAGCTTATCTTTTCTCACAGAAGTTAAAAGTTGACGAGGTGGACTGGATCACTTGTAGCAATTCAGGACAGAATCATTCCCCACATTCGCATATTCAAGGACAGGTTATTTTGGTTGTTCCTTAAAGAAAACAAACAAACAAACCAAACAGAATACTTTGGGCTGATCAGTAAAGTACCTTTGAATTTGTTATTTGTTCTAACTCAATGCACCTTCTTCACAAATGCCAGCACAATGGCCAACTGGTGTAATTAAGACCCTTTCTTTCTGAGGAAGGATTTTAGTAAGCCACAGTGACATAGCCTGCAATAAAAACTTGCTTGTGTTTTTCCTTGAAGTGTTAGATCCCCCACCTTTTTCTGGTATCTTGCAGAACCAAATCTATCTGCAAGTCTTTTCAGTTCTCAAACTTCAATGCAAACATGATATGGGAGCCTCTTGTAAAGTCAACTAGAGTAAAATAACACTTAAATATTAACAATGACTTGTTCTGTCCTCACAGCCTCTCTATAGCATGGTTCAAGCATCATTTGCAAAATAACCGCTTTAAAACTTAACATGACAACACATACAGAGTTAAGTCTCTTTGTACGTGTTCTGAATCCAAAGGCAGAGAGAAATAGAACTAGTATATGCTACTGAAACTTAATGGAATATCAAATTGCATCAGACACCCTTCTAAGCCAAACCAAGCTGAGCCACACTCACACACTGGGAATGTACAGCTCCTACTGCAGTTAAAAAGCTCCATATGCTCTTTTTCCAGACAGGACAGTGCATGACATTTTCCCAAAGCAAATTCTCCGAAAACCGCCCAGAACCCCTCCCCCTTGACAGTTGAGCCATACCATGCAGAGGAACACAGAGAAGTGTCTTACACATTTTTTGGCTCCTTTGCACTTGCAAATGCAACAAACGAAATCAGCTTTTAAGTGCATGGTCAGTTATTTAAATGCTCGGAGCAACTACTGAGAGGCTTATAAACAAATAATAATTTTAAAAAACCAAAAACAGCAAAAACCAAAAAAAAAACCCCAAAACAAAAAAAAAACCCAACCAACCAAGAACCTCATCAGCATGCAATGTTTTCCTCATCTTTGTTTATAGGCATACACACACAGTGTTTTAACTACCCATGATGCCAGAGCTAGGCTGCTAGTCTTTTCTGTTCTGGTATTTCCACTCAGAAAGGCCTTCAGAATTCTCCTTTTCTACTTCTGCCAGACATCTCTTCCTGATAGAAATGGCAAGCCAGTAATAGTTGCTTCTTCTGTTGTTGCCTTTCAGCAGTGTAATAGTGGCAGAAGCTGATTTATATTTCTGCAGACAAGGAGGACCCTAAAACCTTTGTATTTATGCAGTCATTCCTTATAGAGACTCAAAGAAAGGTCATAGTGATCGGAGGGGATTCCCAATACTATGAAAAGACAAATTATGTATTCACCTTAAAGAAGAGTATCAAAAGATTCTTGAGAGCCATGGGCCAGTCAATCAAACTCCAGTCCCTGACAGGACTACTGAACAAAGTCCCACAGGCAGCCACAGAGCAGGGACATCCCTCAAAGAATGATGACATGGTCAGTAGTGCTTGATGTCATTATTAATGACCAGGAGGGAGGTAGAGTTCACTCTCAGCAAATAAGATACCAAATTGGAATCACTCAGTACACTGGAGCAAGTTGCTCCTCAGGAGCCTGTACAAGCTTGAAAAATGGGCTGGCAAGAAAGCTTGAGAAGTTCAACAGATGCAAGTATCAAGCCCTGCACACGGGATGAAATAACCCCACACCACAGTACAAGCCAAGGACTGATAAGCTAGAGAGTTATCTATGCAGAGAAAATCTGGGTGTGTTGATAGACAGCAAGTTGAAAACTGCCAGCAATGTGCTCTTTCTTGCAGCAAAGAAAATCACCTACATGCCACAATGCATGCTAGCAGGCTGATGGAATTGTTTATTCCCTTCTATTTTCTATTTGTAAGAGCACATCTAGGATAACGTGTCCAGTTTTGTAGTAGGAAAACAAACAAACCAACTGCCTCCCAGACCAAAGAAAACCCAAAACAAACAAACAAAAAACACCCCACAAAAACTATGAACTTGAATATCCAGTTACAAAGAATTTATCCTGATGCTCATTTCTCCTTTTCAGATTTCATTTTCTTATTTCGTCATACTTAAAGAGATTTATCAAAGGGAAAGGAAATGCTTTCTACTCCCTAAGTATACAAAATAAATGAGGATTGAAAAAAATCTTCATTTTCCCTGGAGTCTCATACCTGCCATGGTAGTTGAGGACCTTTCAAAAAATTGTGATGAATTAGGAGCTTCCAGTCCCCAGATACATCAGCACAGAGCCATCACAAGCATAGATAAAATAAAATATATATTTAAAATTTGATACATTTATGAAGTGATAAACAAATCTTTCCATTCCATCTGGATAACTGTCTGTATATATTACCCCCTGTTTTCCAGCTATGCTTCTACAGTTGCATTTTACAACAGGAAAGTCATTCTTTATACAGGAACATTCAAATAAGATAGTTTGAACTTTTATAAAAGGGTAGGTAGCTTCAGTGCTCGTTTCTTCAAGTTCCTGCTTTTAATTAGCCTAATGTTATACTTTTATTAAAATGTATTTTTCAGCAATCATTAACAGCCCATTCAGTTCCATTTTGCAGAAAAAAGCCATTTGTTGAACTATTTATGGTGAAAGTGAATGGCAATAAGTGCTTTAAAAATAAAAAATACGAAGGACTGAAGAACCCTTTTTTAACAAAACAGGAACATTTCAATTTCACCCCCTCGCTTCCCACAGTAATTTTAAAGCACCCGCACTGGACAACAACCAGTAAACAACTTTTAAATTAGTTTCTCATATTACTGTCTATTACTCTATGCAAGAACATTGTCCAATATTCACAATAAAGATATACAGTGAATACAGAGCTTTCTATAGCTTTCTCCCCAGTCTCCCAGTAACAGATTGTGTGAAATAAACACTATGGAGTTACATTTGGGTTTTTTGTTCAGCCTCTTTACTCCAGTCATGTGAGCTGGTTCAGTGATACAGATGTTAAAACTCTGGGAATAGTTTAATCAGCTCTACACTGAAATGTCAAACTTCTTTAACAGAGAAGAGGAAGTTCAGAGAAGAAAAGAAATGTTCCTGTGCTACCTTCTACCTTCTCCTCCTTTCCTCAATGAGCTCTATCCCAACAGACGAATGGATTGAACCAAGTGCAGTAAATATTCTGTCCAGATGTTGTAAATAGCAATTTTGGCTTCATGTGCTTTTCCAAAAAACATAAATTAACATTTGAATTTCATGCAAGTCAGCTGATGGAATATGATCTCAGTCCTAAAAGGTTTGCACTGATAGACCAACCAATTTCTGTCATTACATCATCATAAAACACTGTGAGCAAATTGCTACCAAAACAAACACACCTTTGAGCTGAGCATATATTCTCCGAAATGACACAATAGATAAAAACTGAACTTTATTGCTGTGAGCAATTTCTCTATCTCAGAATTCACTTTGCAGGATAAGAGACAAGAAACTTAAAACCAAGCCTGAAATACATAGCAACATCACATTCCCAAATACTTATTTAAGGTGTACTACTTAAGTGATAGCCTACTTTGCAGGATCCTTCTTTCCTTTCTCATCTTCAGCAAAGATTTTGTAATAGCCAATATCCACTGGCCCTATACAAAGCCACAAACATCTATTTTCGACTGCGAGCTCATTGCTGAAAGGAAGCTGCGACAGTGGACAGGATACTCCTGCCCTGTTCTTGTCTTTCCATGGGCTTTCCATAAAGAGTCCTGACAGTTCTCTGGCTCCAGCAGTTGAGGTCACAGTAACACACACAGTGTCTGTATTTACTATTTGCAGTCCAAATTTTTTAATTTACAATCCTGACACATTCCGATTCCAGTACAAGTGGTGAGTTTGAAGTAGTCCCTTCCATCAAGACTTCTCACACCAGCACACCAAAAATCAATTTTCATTATATTCCAAAAACTTTGCACCAGTTTACTTAAACTGGTACTGCTGTCTAAGCATTATAATTGCAGAACATGGCAAGCAAAAATAAATGGTTTGCCTCAAACGAGCTGCTTCCTTTACCAAAGATCAATGTCACTATGGCTGGTTGCTTCATCTATGTTGCAATTCATCACAAGAATGAAAGACCTAAATAAGAAAAGACAGCAAGGATCATTAGCCCACACATAAAGGCAGGTTCACTCTCTGCTTGCTGTCATTACAAGAGAAATTTGCCAGTGTTGCACAAAAATAAGAGCAGCTCAACATTCTATCTGTACTGTTCCACAAGTTGAAGCACTTCTAGCAAACCACATTTTGTTCTGCCTTTCATATTATTAGACCAAAAGAGGAACTCATATGCAATACCCATACTATTGAACTGAACGGCTTTCAAAATGCCACCAGGATGCACAGCAGCAAAAGAAATCAGACTACTTGCTTTCAGTGAAGAGTGCCACCACCTCCCACAAGAGAATTTAAATTTTACCTCTTTGGAGTATGGTCTCCTTTTAAGAACATTATAAATATCACATTACAAGTCCAGCTATGTAAAGCATACTCAGCCATATAAACTATGAAGTACCATAGCACAGTTTCCCTTTCAATAAATGACCTCAACTGGTGACTGGGACTGCAATTAATTTTTTTCCCTTCCAACAGTTTGAAAAATATATACAGTGTTGGGCTCCCACTGTATAGCCCCAGACATAATTAGTGGAGCTCTTACTTTAATTAAACAATTTCCTAAGCTTTTTTTTTTTTTTTAATTTACCACACCCTGCCATCTGCTTGACAATGTGAAAAGCAGCTTTACAGACTGGCAGGGTCTCCGCTCTTTCAGACCAGCAGAATTAGTGGCAGAGGCATGCCTTTCCAAACTCACAATAAGATCCCATACTCAAGAAGGAAAAAACAAAAGCTTTCCAACATAAGGCTTGCAATTTTTTCCATATACTGGCTTCAGAAAGAGCTTGAAAATAGTTCATCACATCCAGTAGTGGCATAGTTTTTGTCCAAGAGAGCTCTGCCAGTTAGGTGCTGCCACACAGTGCTCTGCTTACACAGCGCTACTTGTACCTGTATGTTTGTGTCACCTCTGGGAAAGCACATGCTGCAGAACCAAATAAAAGGTATTTTTCAGGGCTTTTGTTTGATTATTTTATTTTTAAATATTAGCTGCAACTTTATAAAGCTAATAAAGTGGCTAATAAAGTGGCTACTTGCCGCTACTACTCAGTGACAAATTTAGCACGCTGTCACTTAGGCAGCTTGGAGCTGGCAACTCAACATTTCTGGTCACAGGGAGGTAGCTAAATAATACCTTTTCATGATGTGCTGGTAGCCTGATCTAGTTCAGCTGGTTAGGACATGGTGCTAATAACAGCAAGGTTGTGGATTTAATCCCTATACAGGCCATTCACTTAAGAGCTGGATGTGGTGATCCTTCTGGGTCCCTTCCAATTTAGAATATCGTGTGATTCTGTGAGTTCACCCTGCTCTAGGCAGGAGATTGAGCCAGATGACCTACAGAGATTTTTTTTTAAGGCAACTAATTCTATGTGGGAAAGAGGAGCCAAATGGTATTGGTTATTTAGTTAAATATTAAATTTATAATAAATTTTGTAGCAAAAATATAATCATGGGTACTAATCTGTAGGTGAGAAAGTGATTGTCTTCTTCTAAACTTTCTGGCATAGTGTCTGCTGTAGACTGAAGCTTTCGAGAACACAGTTTAAGTCTATACACAGCAGCAAGTGCAAGAGATACTTGAGAGATTTTAAATAAGGTTACTTCCACTGTAGTTTATTAGAAAGCTGCAGTGATACTGAGTTCAGTGGGGACTACATCAGCTCTTGTTGGATGACTGACTACAGCAATGAACACAAGCAAAGAGATACCACTGTCCAAAATCTAGTGAACTCTTGCAGGGAGCAAATAGATTCTATTTCTGTTTAAAGACAGTCAGGTTTTGATTTTCTAGTTTAACTTTTCACAGCATAGCATGTCCCGTCAGTTTTTCCACACAAACATATTTCTCTACACACAATTGTTGCCAGCTCTACTGCCTATGGAGTTGCAGAGTCCTGCTGGATGCATGTTTGTAGGTAAACCACTAAACTGGAAAAGAATTATAGCAAGAAGTTGTGGGAAGACAGAAAGCTTATAGTTTCAAGTGGTTTCAGTGGTTTTACAATGCAAGTCAATATATTTGCTCTCTCACTACTTTTTTTTCCTTCTATTTCCTGAACAGGGAAGACAAAAAAAAAAACAACAACCCTTATTTCTTACTGCTTATTTGATCAAAATAATATTCTAGCAATGAAAAGCTGTCAGGATCTCAAAAACTTGCTTTTTATTAATCAAACTATGATAGGCAAAATAAGCAGTTTCTTGTTCACTTGTTCTGATACCAACAGGAGGACTTTCTGTTCTGCTGCTCAGCAGTCTTGAAGCATCTTCCATAGCTCCCTCAGAGGCCAAGAAATACCACTTGCAAGCCTTCCCTGGGAAAGGCTGGCCTCTCAGGCATCCTATCAGCAGAGGCTCTTCCTGTAGCAGTTCAAGACCCCTAGAGGTAGGATCCATTTGAGGATAATTAAGAGCAGGAACCTCTCCATTGTTCTATCAAGACTTCTCTAGTTGCGTTTTTAAGCCTGATTTAACCCTTGGTGGTGACCTATGTCCCACTGTCCTCTCACAGCTTACACTCATGTCATAGCACAAACACAGCTCCATTTGCAGAAATGTTGACTTTAACTCCTACTTAAAGGAAGATACATATTTTTAATGACAATAATAATAAAATGGACCAAAAGGGACCCACACAAATCTATTCCCCACCAGAGTTCCCACACTTGGAAACACACTGCAGCATATAGGGATTTACCTTCCACCTGGAAGGTTCAGGTTTCAATGCAGGCTCCCTGCACTGTCTTACCCTACCAGTTTTACTGCAATTACCTGAGACAGCACAACCGTGCTAAAATACGAGGTCAAACATTGCACTGACAGCTTCAGCCCCTTTAATCCCATTAGTTCTTGGTTCTCTACTGGTGCAAGTCCAGTGGAGAGTGCAAGCATGGAGAGAATGTTCCCAAAGTTGCAAGCAATCACTATCCTCAAGATTTACAAATCATTACAGACCAAGATAATAATCTTTTTCCAACAACATCTTTGCAGCTGGCTTGCTGTTCCTCAGCTCATCTTTTACCTCTCAGGACAGGTGGAATGCCTGGCTGATGGAATTGTGGCAGCAGTATGGCTGGTCCTCTTGGTGTCACAAAGTCAGCAAATTAGGAATGTTTGTTTAATTCACACGCCATTTAGCTGCTAAACAAGAGACTCCTGTAATTCAACTTTATGCTAGTGACAAGAAAAGTCATTGACCCTCAGGGTATCTTCCCAAGCACTCAAGCCAACACCTTTGATACGGCAAAAATGACTTCTGAAATTCAAGTTAGATCCAAACTTGTCCTGGCAGCAGAAGTTCAGTATAGAGCATTTAACAAACTCTAATCTGGGAAGTTTATTTCTATGAAGATTTTTTTTTCCCTTTAAATGCAAGATTTGAAGAAATAGGTAAGATGACAATCCTATGACTTATCAAATATAGCAGTGTTTCTAAAAATAGGAAACATCATCCTCCTAAGACCTAAGCCTATTATAGAATTTATTAAAAAACCGAAGCAAAGAGAGATTCCTAAATTACATGAGCACTTCAGCTCTTCTTTTGATAAGGCTGACAGAGTGTAAAGGAGTATAATAAATACAAAACATGTATGAGGAACATTTAGATATTATAAAAGTAGTGTGTTACCAGGTGAACAAAGAAAGACAGGAAGGAAGGAAGGAAGGAAGGAGGAGATTCACATTTAAAAATGAGAGAAAGCTAAATTTCAGACACATTTAGGCACTGCCTGCTGAGACACCTCAGTACCCACAGAATGCTGCACTAAATAAATAGCACTAAAACATTGAATTTGCTCTCTTCAAATCATTATTGTTCTGAAAAAGTAGAGAAAGTATAGAAATGACAATACTAAAAAAGACATCAGTTTCACATAGGTTTTTCAGCTCTGAGGTTTCCATTTGAAATTTCACTCAGCTCAGTCACTAAGCACTACAGAATATGATGACAGAATAAGATGTCCTGAGTCCATTCCTTAGATTTGTGCTTGTCCAAGGCGCTTATTACAGAATTAATCCCACTCAGACTTGTGCTCATTAATCAGATGCCCTACGGATCAGATAACAGTGTTTGAACCACCCACACTGCACCTTCCACAGGAGGCTGTCACAAAAAACGATATGAGCAGACCAAAAGCTTCTTTGGAAGAAAAGTAAGGAGCTGAACGAGACATCAGAGTCTTGCCACACCAATATCCAGCTTATGTTACATTAGCAAGACTACCATGAAGGCAATGCAGGGGAAAAAAAATTAAACATTTCTACAGGATATGAAAACACTTGTCTGACATCAAATTCAGCAAAAGCAAGTTCATCAGCCAATTTCAGTTGTCAATACTATAAAACCATTCTGTGTGGTCTAACCCCACAAATAGAGAGTGAAAAAAAATCCAGGGAGACCAGACTTATTTTTTTGGCAAGAAAAATTACCTTTTCCTAAAGGTCCTGTGTTAGAGTTGCACTTCTCAAACTACCTCTACAGTCAGAAATCAGACCATGTATTTAGTTGCACATATATACTTAAATAATTAAAGTATCCTGTCACTGTGGAAGAGATTTTACTAGTCTTATAGGACTGAGATTATTAGGGCAATTAATTACATGATGCTCCTGAGAGCAAAGAGATAAGATCTCAACCTGCTAACACCTATGTTTATTGTGTAAAGTCATTTTTCAGCATCAGAACACACTCCATCTGCAATATAACTCTACAGACAAAATTATTTTAGAAAAATTAATTGACTGATATGAGATGGTGCTTTAACCTCAACAAGGATCTTAGCTCCTTTTTTGTCCTTAGCTCCTATTTTGTCTCAAAAATATTTTTTCAGAATCAAATTAACTCCTTCATAGCCAGGCTATTTTTTTTTTCTTTTGAGTAGGGCTAGTTCTTTGGCCAGCAGTAGCCTTTAATCATTGGCAAGGCAAAAAAAAAAATTGTTAACAAGATTCAGAACTATGCATCTGCAGCATAAAACAAACTAAGAATTGTGGCCAGGAACCCTTGGCAGCAAAACTGCTGAGACTATTAATTATAACTTATGTTTTCATTGGCAGAAGCTACTAAAAAGTTAAAATATATGGTGCACTTTGATATCACGGGGAGCACAGGGAATGATGCCAACTTCAACTCAGTCTAAAATTATGTTTCAGAAGAAAGAAAAGCACTTACCCACAGATAATGCAGGGACTCCATTTAGTTTAAGAATGATCATTAAAAAATTCACTAGTATTACAAATTTAGGCTAGCAAAACTGGAAGGGTAATCTTGATTTCCATCAGTTTGGCTTTCAACTTTTAATATTTTTCAAGGCTAAACCACTTCTGGATTTTCAGCCAAAAGTATCACAACCCAGTAGTTTCAAGAAAACTGCTTCTACTTTTCTACTGCATAATTTTTGAGAAATACTGGAGGCCAGAGAAGACAATTATTGTCACTTGTACATAATAAATACCCATTTAAAAAATGTAATTTCTTAACTATTCCCATCCATCATTATCATAAACAGGGATGTCTGTTGTAGTAGAAAAAGACTGAAAACAGACTTCAATAATGTACAGGACAGCAGCCATACCCTCAGCTACCTACTGCAAGTAAAGTGCTTGTGTGCAGTATTACACAAACTGGTTACTGGATAAATGCCAGTAAAACCAAGCAAAGGTGTGTGTGAGTTGGAAGAGTGGGAGGGAAATGGAAAAGAAGGTGAGATCTCCAACAGAGACAAAGAAACCGTCCTGTCAGCTGCAAAAACCCAACGCTAACCCCTTGTGTAAGTTTTTTTTCCAGTTATAGTTTGTTTTAAATTACTGGTCTTGCTAAAAAATCTCTTTCACCATCCAAGCTCTCTCTTTTTAGACCATTTTTACCATTTTACTAATTAGAGGTCTTTAAAAAACATATGATATCCTGATCCCAACCCTTAAGACTGTCATCATTTTCCTCATCAAAAATACAACAAGAAAGCATTGGCTTCAGTAGTTTGTCTCCAATTATGTTTGAAGCCAACAAATATAGAATCTATGTTGTAGAAAAAAAGCACACCTTTCCAAATTTCACTTTTGGAATGTCAAATGTCAGTTCAAAATTCAACCAGTACCATAAATTTAGAAATGGTAGGCCAATTTTCTCCATCAACACCATGCTCAGGGGCCATGAACAACATTAACAGAATCAAAACCAGAACTGAAGCTGGTCTACAGAGCAGAGACTTGAGACATTAGTGTTCATGCATTAAGCCCAGAGAAGGCCAGTCCAACAAAATGTCGCAGTATGGGTCATAAGGCTTATTTCTGAAAATCAGAAAAATCCTGTCTGAAAGATGAGCAGCCTTGAATGAGCAGCTCAGTTGGTACAGAAGTCACCAGTACCCTTTCATCACTTTTTCCAAAGGTCAATTTCTTCCACTGTGAAAGAGTCTTTTCAGTCTGCAGTAGTCTGGCTTTAGTTTCCAGTTGCTGCACCATACCATACCTTTTTCTGCTATGTACATGTACTTACTTTTTGGCTAGTAAGTCACCTTTAATTGATCTTGGGAACCTAAAAGCAGCTGAAGCTCCTGAGTTCCTCCACTGAATCACAGTGTGTGTTTCTACTGACTCCCAGCACAGTAGGATGCAGCATGCCACCAGGCATTGTACATGCCAACGAGAACATCTGTTCTCGTTCTGTTCAGGGGCTTTAAGCAGATCCTCACCAGCTAATGATTACCAGGATCAGACTCATTCCCTCATCATTAAAGATCTAGCAAACTCTTGTTTAAGATCACTTGTGCCAGCCACTTTGCTGCTTCAAACACAACTGGTAATTACTTGGGGTGCTCTACTTCAGAAGATTCAGGAGCCTTCAGAGACTTTTTCCTAAATCTAGGAGCTGTGTATGAGAATTTTATGTCCAATTCTCTTGGACAAAGGAAGTTTCCAGACTGCTAGGGAAGGGAGTATTTAGGAAAAGAGAAGCAGAAAGTGGGACTTCACTAAAGGAGCCTGTGGTACAGTCAAAAAGCTAGGAATATACAAGACACATCTGAGAGTCACAAAAAGGCTTCCACAGACCTGTGCCAGGTCCAAGTGAGATCAACTTCTCAGCTGAAGGCTTGAAGATGCCAATTTTTCTTCCAAGTCAGAAAGAAGGGAAAGCTAGAGTCATGAAAGAGGCTAACATGGCAACTCCAAGGTCAGTTGTGAAGGAAGGGAAAGAGGGCGTAGGCGCTTCCAGCGTAGGAGCTTAAATTCTCCTTGCAAGCCATGGTGAGGACTGTAATATTACAAACTGTTTCTCCATAATTCATTAAAGTACATGGGGGGATCCAAAATTACACTCACAGCTTCTGAAAAAGTGCTCAACGCCAGAGCCCATAGATGTTGTGGAAGCCTTTTAGAGATTGAAGAAGAGAGCCTTTGCTTTCAGGCTGAAGTAGCTCATCCTTAAAAGACTAAACCCCATGGCTATTATGGCCTGTGACTGGCAGTGTGGGAAGACTGCAAGATTCATGGGAGGGATATTTTTTCACTGCAGCAGATTTTTGGGCAGACTATTGTTTTGTGAAGAATCCCACGGCACAGCAGAAGAGACTCTTTTCCTTAAAAAAAGACTCAAGAAATGAAACACTGACGAAAACCCATGTTTGTTTCCCTTGCACAGGTTAGTAGAAAGAGAGAGGGTACTGAAAGAAAAAGGTGTTTGAAAGTTACTTTAATTTCTTATTTTTTATTTTTATTTTTAATTCTGTTAGTAATAAATCTTCTTTATACTGTAACTGTTTAATTGTGGACCTGTTTTGCCTTGAAATTTTCCATTTTCCTCAATAATCCTTATTTCACCTTATGAAAATGAAGTTTTAATTTCCCCTTCTCTGCTCAACTATAACAGAAGTAAATAAGATTTTGTGCGCTTAGACCATCACAAATAGTCCCTCCTGGCTGATCCCTCCGCGGGCAGGATCGCATCACAAATAGTCCCTCCTGGATGATCCCTCCGCGGGCAGGACGCATCACAAATAGTCCCTCCGGCGGATCACTCCGCGGGCGGGCCGCATCACCGCGGCTCCGTCCGGCGGATCCCTCTGTTATCAATGGTATTGTGATGTTGGCTTTTCGCGTGTTCCAGAATTGTTATGAATGGATTGTGATGTTGGTTTTTTCATGTTCCTTAATGTTAGAAAAGCTTTGCCTGGATTCTGTAATGTAATGCTGTAGAATGGCTGCAGTTTGGGTGCTCAGTTTGGGGAGGGTCTTCACATTCCTGGAAAATCTTATCAGAAGAAAAGAACCCGAAACCAGAGGAATGAGGCAAGGAACAAGATAAGACTGATGAGATGATACTCAGCAATTCCAAAGAATGAATGAATGATGCATGACGGTGATGAATACGAAATAAGCGCTGTACTCTTAAAGCCAATCTTTTGGACGTAAAGGTGTGCCTTTGGCTCTCTGCCGAAGCACCCGGCCGTAGCGCCCTGTGTGCTGTTGTCTCCTAATTGTCCCTTTTCTTAAACTTTCCTTCAAATTTTACAAAAAGTGAAGCTCGTTTTTCACATATAACAACTCAAAAATATCTGTAGAATCATTTCACATTTCCATAAGGAATGCATGCATTACTGTGAGGACACAGAAATGGCAGGTTTTTGTTCTAAGAATGCCTGCTTTTCCCTTCCTACTGTCTTTCCTACTTTAGACTGCCCTCATGCAACCTATTCCAGGATTTTCCTAACTTTCTTGCTGTCTTAGTCCCTGTCTACTTTGTTCCTCTCAAAGAGCACAGATGACTTCTATTAATACCACAGTGCATTTGATGCCTGAAAGACAATTTTTATAGCAGAAAAAACAAATACATTACACTCAGTTGAGAACACAACAGTTTAACAGAATTCAAGACTTACCACTGCATGGGGTAGATCTCTATCAAATTACTGGTACTAAGCTGAAGTCAGATTTCACCAACTTAACCAGCCTTTCTCAGATAATAGTAAGACCTCAGATGTCTCAGAAAACTGAAGGTGCTCATAGACCTCTCCACAATAGCTGACAGGTGAAGAATAGTTCCATCCCATTTAATCAAAATTACCATCTAGCTGCAACTGCTAGCTATGCCCCTTCCATAACAAAACTCCTTCCCAGTAAAGAAATACTATATTAAAGCTTTGTTTCTTGTACTTTCTCTCAACCTTTGTATAAAAGTATAAATAAAAGACTAAAGAATTGCTATGACAAATATTAACATGCTTTGCAAGGACTTTACACTAGGGAAATGACACAAGTTTCAGGGTGTCTCCAAAAATAGTAATAATAACCTTTAATCATGAGTACTTTTTAGAATGTGCTTATTTCTTTATTTTTAAAACCAAATAAATATTCCACATTCCATTAGATAATTAAACTGTGACTAAAGGTATGCAAGCAGGACTGCACAACAATAACTTACAGGAGATGACAATACGTGATAATTACTCAAAACTTCTAATAGTTTCAGACACCCACACCAACCAACAGTGGCCTACTGAGAACTTGGACAGCAGGCAAGTAAAATACAAAACCTTACAAGGAAACAGCTGCCAAACAAGAAAGTCCCCATCTGCAAAGAAAAGTTCCAGCATACACATTGCTCCATACTATCAATTGCTCTACTAGCTACATACTATTAACACACCAGCAATGCTACAAAACAGACCTGGAGAACAGCAAGGAGCAGCAGCTCTGTAACAGACAAAAAACAGCAACCAAAGTTGATAAGAATGATGGCAATGCACAGCCTAAGCCCAAGCAATATAGGCTTAGGAACAATGCCCAAGCCCAGGCCATCAGACAAACCTGTGCTAACAAGACCAGGTCCATAAACAAATCAGGAACTCCAAAGATGGCTCCGAAGGCACAAACCCACACTTCAAGCCATCCTCAAAAACCCAGGCCTGAGCTTAAATAGAGCTTGGGCTCGTGGGCAGAGGTGAGGGTGGGGAACCCAGGTAAATGTAGCCAGGGTAATAAAGGCATTATTATATATAAAGTGCACTCTGAGTCCTGAAAGGGCTTGGGAACAAAAACAATGAAACAAAAGGAAGCAAAAACAAGAGCGCCAAAGACTTTCTAACATAATTAAACACTGAGCTCCCTCTAAAAGCTGATTGTTTCCCATGATAACACAAATTGCCAATCCGTTTACCTAATTTTACAGTCTCCAAAGAGAAGAGATTTCAAATTTCACAAAAATACTTTGAATAAGGGCATTGAACCTAACTATAAAAAACAATTATTAGGAGCCAAAGCCAAGTGGAGTGAGCAAAACAAGTACCTGAAAAAAATAACAGCCTGAGTGCAGGTGATGCTAGCCAGGGTAACACAGGTGCTTTGCATACATCTTATTCTTAATTAGTCTAATTATCTGCTGATTTAGTATTTAGTCTTTGTGCTACCTCTATATGAAAAATATTTGTTTGTAAATTAAAGTCTTTTATTGATTCCTATCAATAAAAATTGTAAATTACCTGCTTTTGATGGAGTTTTTAAGTTAAGATTCAATGACATGTACATTCCTGCTCTAAAAATCAGTCTAACTTATAGTCCAACATGAATACTCTGTGACTGTGAAGAAATGATAATAGTTGTTCTGAAGAAAGCAAATTACAACAACAGTACACACAAAATGCCTCAGAATGATATACTGAGAAAACTACACTTGCTAAGGGCAGAGATATGAGTAGGGGAAAAAACAGTTAAAATGCTCTTTTATTTAGAAGTATACATTCAAATACGCATCCCATACCTTCTAGAGCATGACACCAGGGAATGCTCTAGGAAGGTGCAAGGTTGACTACAAATGCACTTGAGCTTTCCCAGTCTGGTCAAAGAAACTGGTGCTTGGAAAGGTCATAGGTGTCACATTAAGAGATGAGGCAAAACTACCAAAAGCCAGTCTGAAATTGGGCTGGGGAGGCGACTTGAGAGTACTTCTTGGTACTCTCAAGGACAAGATAGTAAGCACCTGCTGGCCACTGTAAGGTACCCACTCATCATCTTTAAGTCAATTCCTTGGAAGGAATGCTTTGTTTACATTGCAGATACAGGCAGAGTTTCAGAGGTTCTGATCCTTGTAACACATAAAAACAAAATACTTCATCAATCATTTGGTCTTCTTCCTACTTTCATGCAACAATGACATTTTAGTGCCAGGAGCTACTGACGAACAACACGCCTGCTAATACATCACACCTTGAATAATTGGGAGTAAACCCCCTATTCTTAAATGAGAAAATAATGAAGTTATTTATGAAGTGTTCATCCATTTGAACAAGGAGGTACTGCACTTGCAGAGTTGAAAATCCACTTGCCCAAGGCAATCTTTCATACATTTTTGTTCTGACTTCAGATGTTTGACACTGCAGCTTTAAAGAGAGGCCTTAACAAAGAGACCATGCTGCAAAATTGACTTACACAGGGATTTATGTGGTGATGAGACCACACTTGCTGGATTTCTTTGAGTATTTGACAATAATTTTCCTCCCCCTCTAGGTCTGGCACTCATGGGGTCCCTGTGGTGGGTCTGAAGAAATGGTCTCACACTGAGACCTCTAGTAGTTTACAATGAAAAAACATCTTCATCCTGGAGACTGTCCAAAGATAACTGCATAGCCAGTAATATTTTAGTTCCTTTATTCACTCTTGGAACTTCTGCATTAGACTTTGGCAAGGTGACATCACAGTTAATTTTGCAACATGAAGACAAAAACTGCACTATTAAAAAAATTATGAACAGTTCACAGGTTATGACTCTTGCACCCTGCAGACATAAAAATTCTTAGAAGACACACTCCAGTGTTGAGTGCCAACCCCGACAACCTGACAAACTGAGGGTAGAAAAAATGGATATTTAATTCAAAACTGAAGTTACATTTGTGAAATACGGACTGAACTGTGGAGAGCAGTTTGGTTTTTCATTTATTGGGCACGTGCCTCATATTATGCTATTATAAAGGTAAAATATTACTATAGAAAGCATACCAAATGAACCCAAACTTGTCATGGTATCCCCTGACACCATATGTTTGATTTCAGTGTCAAAATCTGTTAAAACAAATTCCGGGTTTTTTTTCTTTAATTTAAATTTAGTTGCTCTAATAAGATATGTGAGCCAAACACATACCAGCCCGTACCAAGAAGGAAGTCAATTTCATCAGCCTTTCCTTTAATACAAGGCTGATACTTTGCTAAGATCAATTCCTGCCTCATTAAGCACAGAAACAACACTGCTATCTGGTGGTAGTCTCTGGGCAATACACAATTTGGCAGCTTTCCACCACTTAAAAGTTCAAAAGCAGAATTTCAGTGAGGACCAAAAAAACCAAAAACAACAAACCCAAAACCCTCACCAATAACCACAACGATACACCACAAACCAAACCCAAAAGATTGCACAGCAGTCTTATTTCAGGGAGCCATTGAGACAGACTTCAGTTATTCTCAGACACGAGAAAGTTCAGATTTATTGAACATAGTAGAAGATATTTGGAAGGTATCTCAATTCTCCACCCATGAGGTTTCTCTCTCTCTCATCCGCCTGAGACAGGGGAGACTTCACCTTAATCATTGCTGTTATCCACCTTCATGGTTTAGTATTTAAGTCTGCATCCTTAAAAGCACCATCTTGAATTTCTGCTAAGTGTTCCTTCCTGGGATAATAATTGGCTGCACTGGTCAGTCTTCTCAGAGGAGGTGCTTCAATAGCCTCATTTCAGAATCCACAGGACAAAAATAAATCAGCTTCCCCACACTGACTCTTCGCCACCCCCAGGAAGAATCCGTTGGTCCTATAAGATTTCATAATTACAAAGAAACAAAATTAAACAGTGGATGTTTGGCTTCCTAAGCCACTCAGTGCCTTGGTAAACAAGTTTCCTACAAGTCCACCTCTTAACAAGCATTCAGGAAATTATGCTAAACAGTAAATCACATAACTGAGTGGTCTGGATTATCAGCTACAGTCATGTACAAAATAATATCTATGCCTAAAATTACGATTATACATATAAAGTCAACTGTACATATTTACCACCAATATTCATGCCCTCTAAAATAAAATGAAAGCTCCAGCTGTGGTGATTATGGAAGTTATAGACATATGCAATATTTGATGTAAATTACAGAGTTGCCAAGTATGCATACAATCAATGGTACAGATTTGTTTATAGTTTGCTAAAGTTCTGTTTAAGGCAGATAATGAATGGCAGTCATATGGCAGCAATTGTGGTCTGCAATTTTTAAATTACTTTATCATTACTGTAAGGAAACAGAATTCAGTTTTACAATGCCTTTAGCTCTTTACTGTTAGACCACTAAAACTTTGGCATCACTTTTTAGCAGTCTTTTCTCGCATCTTTTGTGGGGGAATTGTCTTAGGATATACTTGGAAGCATATTTATGCCTTTTAAGAAGTAGAGTTACAAGGCTTGTGACTTACAGAGGAAGTAAACTTCTTGAGTTTTGCTTCATACCAAAATGTTTCAGAAAAAAAGGAAAGTTATTGAAAAAGTTTCCTTGCAAGTCTCCCACTGGAAAAGAAAATTTCTGTGAAAGTCATGAATTAAAAAAAAAAAAAAAAGACAAGAAGTAGTTTGCTTGTTTTCTAAAATCAGCTGTAAGTCTTGTCTAAATACCCTCTACTCTTTCTTTGTGGAATAAAGTAGACCCTCCACTGATAACCTTTTTAACATAGTAACACAAGTATTAATTCAACAGTTTTGATTCCAGCACAAATTTGGAAACTAAACCATCCTTCCACCTTTCAGATTTCATAAGACTGCAGTTATTCTCCTTAAGAAGCAATATTAAATACACTGAAGAAAAATTACTGGTTTGAATGCTTTGAAAAGTATAGATTTAATTAGCAGGGCATGATCTTACTAAACAACTAGACTTTCAAGCCCTCATTCAGTTGTAAAATTCCTGCCAATTCTACTCATTTAGAAAGCAATTCAGATTTTTTTTTTTTTTGACAATATATTTTCATAATAGAGTATGAAATTTGAGTGCAATTCCAAAGTTAAATAAGCATAAACATGTTGGAATTATATATCAGCAAGTCAGGAAGCAAAGAGCTCTTTAAGACTCTTAGCCACAGTGGCTGTAGAAGCCAATTTATGTTATACAATATTAAAGTTTTTTTGTAATTCAAGATTAATTTTCTTTGAATACAAAATACTCCAAAGGCAAGACCAACATTCAGAGCCACCTATAAAAACAGAAAAGCATGCTAGCAAATAGCATAGTAAAAGCTGATGCTTTTCTCATGTTTTTACTGTTTATAAAACTTACTAATTTTCTAGTCTAGCAGACCATGCAAATAACTAAACTTATTCAGAGATATTTTCACCTTGACTTTGGTGGTAGGACTGTAGCAAATTGGGTTTTTTAAAAATAATTCCTTGGAAAAGCCTTCAGCATCCTGTACCAGAATCATCTGTTACTAGTTTTTCCCTAGAAGAATATATCCCAGGACTTGATTTCTCCTACCTACAGTAGTAAGCTGTGGTCCTTTAAAAGCAAGTGAGATTGAAGAAAGACTGAATAGTTGGTCCCATTTCTACAACAAACCTCAGCTGAGAAAGACATGAAAATTACATCTTGTCCTAATAGGCATTCTGATTTCAGCTGTCAGAGATTTGAGCAGGTGTTAAGTAAACTGAAATACATATTTACTAGTTACTAGAGATTTTCTTTACATTTTTACTTTTTGATTTAATGTCTGCACCTGCTAGACACATTTGTTATAATATTCCAGAAAGGAAGGTATAGCATAAACTACAAAACATTCTGCAAATATCCACTCTGCTTGGAAATTTCCTCCTTTTTCCAGAAGGAGTGGGGGAAAAAACCTAATGTGAAGCAGGATGGCTTTTTGGCACTATGACCTCTATTCATTAAGAGCCAGCTTTACTTTACCAGCACCAGCTCACGAAGCAGATTCACCTATACTAACTCTGTAGGAATGAAAAGAGGGGAAGTAACCGAGAGACTTCTGATCCCATTTCAATTCCTCCAGTGACTTGGCAGTGGGACTCTGCTGGATTAACATTTTTCTGCTTCACAAAGAGACATAACCAAGAAGGTGTGAAATCAGAATGCATCTATTTTAGATAACCCACAAGAAGTGTTGCTGACAACAGCACTTCAGTCCCAACCCTACAGCTGGACTGTCCTCACAACACATCAGAGACCCAGACATGGGCAAGATGTAAATGGAAAGTACAACACAGTTAAGAACCTGAATATGGCACCTGAGGCACATGAGGTTCTGTGTTTTCATAAGCAACTATGTTATTGCTGTGGTCTACAAGCCTTACTGCCATTATTACATTTGGCAGTTAAAGCATCTGGTTACTAGCAAAAGGATAAAAACTTGTCTGGTTTTCATCCTGAAGGGTCAGTACCCAGTGGTAGTCAGGTGCAAGTCTGTGTCCCAGACTGCCACATCTTTCACTCCAAAATCCCACATATGGTTTTAGGAGCACTCCTTCATTGAAAGCAACTGCCACTCCTTCCCTCCCAAGCCATCCTGCCCAGACAGCCTGTACGCAGTCACACGGTCTGTTCCCCAGCGTCTCAGTTACTCCGGAGTCATCACAGCCCTGCACCAGCACACCGAGCTCCTGCCTCCCATTTGTTTCTGCATTTTGCATGCACTCATGCAAGTGCTTGGGGCTGGCCTCTTGGGAGCATTTTTGCTTTTCCTGGGAGCTCTCTTCAACCACCTTGCTCCATATATTTGCCACCCCTAACTTCTGTTCTTTCTGTTGTTAAACTGCCGTCACCCTGTGTCTGGTTTAAAGCCCTTTACACTATGTTGTCAATTCCATAGTTAAGGGCAGTTTCATCTCATTTTGTCACAGGAACCCCATCTGCTATTCCTTGAAAAGGGAAATATAGTCACAAAAGCCAAAGGATCTTGTGCAACTCCAGCCACACCACCACTTGTTAGTTTACAAGAGGCATCCATTCCTACACAAGTTTTCCCTTTCACCCTTGAGGCTGAGGACAAGATAACCTGAGCTCTCACATCCTTCACCTTTGCCTTCAGAGCTTCACAGTCCCTCTTAATTTGTTCTAGGTATCACTTGGTAGTGTCATAGATGCCCTGCAGGCAATCAGTGAAGGGTAGCACTCTGAAGGACAAATGAATTTTAGCAGTCACATAAAACACACTAGATCTGGGCCCCAGCAAGCTACAAACCTTTTGTAACAGCAGGTCTGGCTGGCAGCTCAGTGCTTCTATCCAATGTAAATATGAATCTCCAACCACTAATGCCCATCACTTCCTCTTGGTACCAGTGCTCTGTTGAGGCCCAGCTGGCTCTGATGTCTGACTCAATGCAGTTCATTCTCATGCATGGCACAGTACCCAGTTTTTAAATGCGGATCAAAGAGAAGAAAGAGCCTTCTCCTGCTGCTGAGCCAGAAGCTTCCAGCCTCTCCCTTCTTGGGAGTCACTACCCACCACTCCTTCAAGCCTGGTGTCTACCTGGGTCACCTTCTTTGTATTGTGTGGTTTGGGCCTCATCTCTGCAAACACTCTGTGGAGACTCTGTCACTGTGTCCCCCCTTCTCATCTCCTTCCTCAGATAGCAACTCAGTGCTTCAAACACAGCACATGCCCCACAGGTCAACCACTATCACAAGCAGATGTGGCCCCAAAACTCCCTCCAGCTCCAGGCCTGGAAACTGGCATCCTGTTTCTGGAATCCAGCATGGTCAGGGGTGAGTAACTACAGGAAGAAATAAGATGATCCTATAGAAGAGAAACTGCCCAAATGAAACCCACAAATAATGGGTTTTTTACTGGTGTAGAAGAACTGAGAGCTAATATAGGTCTCCTCCTACTGCTCTTCAAAGAAGAAGTTTTAGCTTTTCTACCTTTGTAAACACTGGCCCTGGGCTGAATTTGACCTCATCTGCAGTACAGAACTACCAACAGAGGCTTAAGTATTTCAGACAGGATTGAAGGGTAGGTGTTGAAAGACTTGAAAGGAGACCTCAAAAGAACACGCCAATTGTGATATAAGAGCAGAGGTGAAAATATGGTTTATGAAATGGAGGCACTCCTTACTGGTGTTTGGGGTTGGGTTATAATTTAAATACCATAGGGTATTGGAATAACTTGTCTCTGTGTTGTTGACCTTGTTGAACCTCATACAACTGGCCTCAGCACATCAATCCAGCCTGCCCAGATCTCTGTGCACTATTGAAGCCTTTGCTGCCAGATAGGCAACATCCACAGCCTTTCCCTCATCCACTGGGTGAGTCACTGGTCATAAAAGGAGATCATCTGGTCTAGCACGACCTGCCTTTCCTAAACCTGTGCTGGCTGGATCTGATCCCCTGGTACTATACTAGGTACTATACTATGGACTGAGTTTCTTTATCCAAATCAAGTGATATTATCACTCTTCCTTGCATAAATGAAGAAACCTACAAGAGGCTATAGATACTTTTTTCTTCCAAATATATTCTCTAGGAAAAGATACTTTATATCTCAGTAGGATCTTAGAGTGTACAGGAAAGCAATTTTACACGATTCATATTTGATTCTTTTGCCAGGGGCATCGTAGTCATAGAATCACAGAATCATGGAATATACTGAGTTGAAAGGGACTCATTAGAATGATCAAGTCCAACTCTCCAGCTCCTGGCCATGCACAAGACACTCCAAAAGTCACACCATGTGCCTGAGAATGTTGTCCAAACACTTCTTGAACTCAAACTGTCTTGATGATATGACCATATCTCCTCTATTCAGTATCTAATTCAAAAAGAAGATACAGTTCCTGTAGGGATAGGAGAAGGTAAGTTCTCCTGCAAACCACATCTTCAAGAAGATGTCAAGAAGACACTCAAGTCAAGTATTTCTGTCTAGAAACATTGAGATTCCTTCCATTTAATTAAATTTCAACTTGGGAGATTCCAGTAGGATGTCTAGACAACCACTAGCAGTTAAC
Organism: Aphelocoma coerulescens; assembly: GCF_041296385.1. Taxonomy (NCBI): domain Eukaryota; kingdom Metazoa; phylum Chordata; class Aves; order Passeriformes; family Corvidae; genus Aphelocoma; species Aphelocoma coerulescens. The sequence goes on from NC_091015.1 coordinate 90,010,835, forward strand.
TAAACAGTTTTCTCATCACTGCATTAAGGAAAGTGCATGCATTGCTAAGATAGCCTAATTATGTGTTAAAAGAGCTTTAAAATAAACTTTCCTAAAGGAAATACTTGGCACACTTTGATTTTACTTACTGGCCTAGTTGCACATTCTGTAATTCTCCCACCAAGTACCACAGCAAAATGCACAACTTCTCACAGCATTCAGGATGCAGGTTTTTATCTAGATGGTTTATATGTTGGGTATCGTAGCTTTGAAAGAAATACCAAGAAATAGAGTATTCAGGAAACTAAAGCAACTTGTACTCGTGAGAAAATTGAACACGTTAGAGAAGCTGCAAGTACCAGCCAGATAATGAGTTGTAAGAGTTACTTTCTTCATCCATAACTGCTAAAGGAGGACAGGAAATAAAACTTTAAGTTTTCTTAGCAAATTAATTTGTTCAAGAAAATGTATTTCTCTCATAGCACATGGGGGACCATATGCTGCAGCAGGTGGATGCCCAAATGAGGCCGTGACCCTTTGAGAAGCCCTTGCTGGACACAAGCAGGACTTGTGACCCCATGGAGGACCAACATTGGAGAAACCTGTTCCATAAGGATTGCACCACACAGAAGGGACCATACACTGGAGCAGGGGAAGAATGTGAGGAGTGCTCCTCCTTCCCTGAGGAGAAAGGAGCAGCAGAGATGTGTGATGATCTGACTGCAGTCCCCATTCCCTGTTCCCCTGCACCACTGTGGGGCGGAGATAGAGAAACTGGGAGCAAAGTTAAGCCCAGAAAGAATGGAGGGGTGGGGGGAAGGTATTCTAAGATTTGGTTTTATTTCTCATTATCTTGACTTGATTGATAATAAATAAATGAAGTTCATTTCTTCAAGTTGGTTTTGCCCATGATGGTAACTGGTGAGTGATCTCTCCTTGTCCTTATCTCAACCCATGAGCCTTTCATTATATTTTTTTCTCCCCTCACCAGCTGAGGAGGGGAAAGATGGAGTGGCTTGCTGAGCACCTGGCAACTGGTTGGGTCAGACCACCATATCAGTGTGTATAAACACCTGAAGAGAAGGGAAAAAGAAAATAAAGCTGGACTCTCTTCCGTGGTATGCAGTAAGTGGAGAAGACACAATGGGATCAAAATGAAATACCAGAAGATCCACTTAAACATAAAATAAACAAGAACTTCTTTGGTGGTGGTAAAGCACTGAAGTAGGTTGCCCAGACAGGTTGTAGAGCCTCCATTCTTGGTTAAATTTAAAATCCAGTTGGACAGTGTCTTGATCAAGCTGATTTTATTGACTTGCTTTACGCAAGAAGCTTGGACTAGATGATCTCCAGAGGCCCCTTCTAACTTCAACTATTCCTTGACTCTGTGAAGCTATGTGGGACATTGGTGTCTAAGATAGTAATTAACTTACGGTAGCTTTGTTTTTAAAATATTTTTACACCACCTAGGCAGACAAAATAAGGCTATAATTATAGTAAGAATGCAAGTACAAGCCTCCTTCAGAAACCATTCTTTTAATTAAACAGCTGACAACTAAAACTGGGATTCAGGCCTGTAAACCCTGTTTTACACAAGATTGTCTGTGGTATAAGCAGTCTTTCTCAAAAGTTTTATATTTTTCTCTCTTTTAATGACAGAGGCTTCTCTTATTCCAAAATACCCTGAAGATAATTTTGTCCTCTTCGGCATAGAAATTTCCAGGCAAAAACCCCTTTCAATACTGCAAACATATATAGTTACGAATATATGGAAAAAATTTTCATCACACCTTTAAATTCTTAAGCCTACAGGGATTACTTGTGTCCAAAAAAATCATCAGTTTATGATATAAACCAGAAGGACATCAAATTCAGTTGCAATTAGTTTTTAACTCTGCCTCTCTAAGATTAGCCATTCAGAGGGTTGGCAAGCCCCAGGCAACTTAAACACCTAATCACAGCACACAGAAACAATTTGTGCACTTTGCTTCTCCAAACATCTGCATTGTCTGGCAGATGAGGGATCCACACACATGGAAAGTTTCACACATGGGGTCACCAGATAGGCTAAGATCATGAACTTTTGCCCTTGATTTCATAGAAATGAATTACTGTATGATGCTACTTGCCCTACTCTATCAAATCTTAGCCAAGAGATATTCCTAAGCAAAGTACTTCATAGCCTCATAGTTGCCAGTTCTAGTAAACAACAGTCCATAATAATAGAAAAAAAAAATCCCTGCTGTTTATCTAATCACTCTCATATCCTTAACTGCTGCTTAGCCTGGCATTAGAATTTTATTGTCAGTAGTTTATCTAGCACTACAGGTTACCTTAGGCATTATTTTATACCATCTGCAACATTTGGAATGTCTGCAAAGGTTGGGCTCTGTTCCTAGAAGGGGTTTCCTTGTGATCTCTTTTTCTTCATTGAAAATGAAAGTAATCTTTACCACATCAAAATATCAACAACATTTAGTTCATTATGTCATGGAGTTTGTCATACAAAAGTTTTGATGAAGGACCAAGGAGAGACCCATTACTTTTGCCAAAAGAAAGTCAAATAATGACCACTAAAATGTTGTAGGGCAACACGAGGATTGGAGACAGGTTGTGTTCTTTGAACACTCCTGTGCCTATAAGCACAAGGAAAAAAGAATGACATTTACTGCTCCATTCCACATACCACTGAATTCCTCTTTTTCCCCCCCTCGTTTGAAAGTACTGATGAAATTTAACCAAGACCACAACAAATGGTCCAAAGAACAATAATCAGCAAGATTTTTTTTTTTTGTAACATTTGGATAACTTCAAGAAACATTTTGGAAAGTGATTAGTGAGCATCTGCCAAGGCTGTGCAGTAACATACACTATATCAGATTATGCTTGAAGTGTTTTCTATCCATCATATGGACAAAGCCATGGGCTAAGTGCTATGGCACTGACTTTGAAAAGCAAACCAAAAGAACAGACCATTCACCACAGCAGGAAAAAGAAAACTAATTATTTGCCACATGCAACCATGGTGATTAGCCAAGAGGATAGACACTTGACAACCTAGGTATTTGAAACAATTGAAGGTTCCCACAGAAAATAAATTCATGGGAATCATCTAGACTTAAGGTGTCAAGTCCCAGCCACCTCTTGTGAGTGAATGTAGGAAATTTCTTTTAGCATAATACACCACTGAGGCTTTCTGCAATTGGTAGCACCATGTCATTATTGCATTAATACCCTTTTACCTTTGAATCATGTATCCAGTTGAAAAATATGCAACCAGCCTTCATATTTAAATCTAGCAAGTTTTATCTTGCTTCAGCCTCTTTGCAATCTACCTCTGTACTTTAACTATGAACTGATGCCTCATGTCCTGAAGCAGGGATGTGAAATACATACAGGACTCCACAGTAGCAGCAGGCTGCTGTCTCAAACCAGCCCAGTTTCTCACCACCACCGAGAACACCACATGCTCCCAAATTTGCATTTGTTGTGTTTGTATTTGGGTTAATGTTTTTAACCTATGTAATAGCTTCTTCTACAAGCTGAGATGAGCACACAGTCAGCCAGTGAACTGTTTCCTTACTGGAAACTACTTTTTACACAGCAGCATCTTGCAGAATCTAAGGTCTTTAAAATGGCATCAGGGCACATGAGATTCTAAAAAACCCACCAATATAGAAGAGGCAGCCTGGCCAGCCATTCATTTCTCTCCAGAATTTCCTCCCCCCTCCTCCTGCTGCAACATTACCTTTTATTCCAGCCACGAGCAGTAGAGGAAGCCTGTATCTCCCCTTCTAAACATCACTATAGAATCATACAACAGTTTGAGTTGAAAGGGACCTTTAAAAGGTCATCTAGTTCAACCTCTGCTGCAATGAACAGGGACATCTTCTACTAGGTCAGGATTCTTGGAGCCCTGTCCATCCTGACCTTGAGTGTCAGGCAAGAGGGTGGGGCACCCACCACCTCCCTGGGCAACCTGTTCAGTGCCTCACCACTCGTAGTATAAAACTTATTTCTCACATCTAATCTAAATTGACCCTCCTTCATTTTAAAGCCATTATCCCTTCTTTTGTCAGAACAGGCCCTGCTGAAACATGCTTTCTCATCTTTCTTTTAGGACCCTTCCAAGCATGGAAAAATCACAATAAGCTCTCCCTTGGACAGAGCCTTCTCTTCTCCATGCTGAGCAATCCCAGTTCTCTCAGCCTTTCCTCACAGGAGAGGTGCTCCATCCCCCTAATCATCTTCATGGCCTTTCTCTGGACTCACTCAAACAGGTCCATGTTCTTCCTGTGCTGGGGATATTAAGGAAGCTTCCCAGTCTGGCCATTCACCAGACTCTCTGGCAGTCACCCCCAAGGCCAGGGACTCTCACTGCTGGGGCCAAAGCCCCTTCACAGCAGGTGGCTCCAGTGAGCTGAAGGGTGCCCGCATGACTCCCTGCACACCCCACCCACATAATCAGACCAGGCTTCCTTATCAGTTTGACCCCAGATTTCCCATAGCAGGGCCTCAGATGTCTCATTATATAAAGCAATTTAATTCCAGCACAATAACACAGAAGAAGTCCAACCTGGTGCCTCCAAGGAGGGATCCTGAACAAAGGACCCCTGATCTTTTGTATCCTTACCGTCTAAGGGTGCAAAAGTCTCAGCTCTTCCTCCTGAGGCTTCTGGCTGCTGTCCTGTCTCTGAGTGTCACCTAGATGGGCCACCGGTCCCTGGGCCCTTTGTTATGCAAAGGGTCAGCTCCTCACGGCTTCTTGCCTGAGGCTCCCACCCAGAGCTCATCCTGCAGCTCCAGCTATAGCTGCACCCCAGCTACCTGCACTGAAGGTATTCCTCAACAGGGAACTCCAGAGCTGGACACAGGACTCCAGGTGGGGTCTCACCAGGGCAGAGTAGAGGAGCAGAATCACCTTCCTCAACCTGCTGGCCACGACTGCTTTTGATGCAGGCCAGGGCAAGGTTGGCCTTCTGGGCTGCTAATGCAACCACAGCTTAAATGGGTCTCCAGCAACTTAAAGTAATTGCCTCCTTAAAGTCAGCTTCCCTTTCTGTTCAGGTGCTGAGGGAAGGCTTCCTCATCTCCATGGGGCAACTCTGCTCAGCAGAGTCCTCCAGGGCAGCTCTAACCATATCTGAGGGAATCACTATCCTCAGGGTTCCCAGCCCCCAGAGACTCACAGAGGGTAGGAACAAACACCACACCAAGTCAGAAAGCTCGACTCCAAACAACTGCAAGGTAAATCAAGATGTCATTCACAGTCCCATAACAACACAGCATTTAGGACAGCTTTACCTCCTTGGGGGAGCCCAAATTGTACTGTGGCCAATGTATGGGAGGGGAAGTTACAGCCTTCTTTGTTTGTGTTTTCCCATGGAAATCAGTTTCACCTTCCCTCCTGCCAAAATTGTCAGCATTTCCCCTGTAAGCAGAGCTGTAGGCAATCAGCTTTCCCAGAGCACCCTCTGCAATTTCTGTACTTTAGACAACATTGGTAATCATTGTTCATGAAATCTACACAGCTCACAGGACACTCCCACTCTGTGCTGAGCACAAGCTGTGTTCTCTCTCTTGTAGCAGGAGAGGGGGTTTCTTTGCCCTATCAAAACATGTTTCATACATGGTTATTGACAGACTGTTTTTTGAGAGGAAAGAGAAGATAAGTAGCATCTTTAGCACATCAGAAAAACTCAGCTTGGGGAGAAAATTATCAATAACATTGATATTTCTGCATCCAGTAATTTCTCTAGAACTGTCTCTAGAAGAATGCAGCACTGCAAAAGCATCAGTACAAAATTTAACTAATTAGCCATTAAAAAATAAATCCTTACATTAAAAAAGACCAGCTGCAGACTGATCCCTGGACACATCCTCCTCTTATAAAAACCAAACACATAAATTCTCCCTCACTCTTCTGGGGTTCCCACATCAGTACCTTCACTGAAGAGCCATGAGGCAGAATTCAGCTGCCTGAGCAAGACTGCTGCAGGAAACACCAAATATGAGGAATGTGGATAGCTGTTTTATGAACATTCAAGTGACACCTAGCACAGGCAAAAAACCTCCACGTTTCTGCAATAGATTATATTCCAAGTAATATCCTGCAGCATGGCTATTCCTGAATTCAGGAAAACAGGGCCTGCTCTGGTGAAGTATGTGAACCACAGTCCTTGTGGGTCTCAATCATGTCCCTTCAGCCTCAGTTCAACAACTGCTCCAGCCCACAGCTGTGTGCATGACAGGCCAGCCTTTTTTCTTGTATTCTCTCAAATGTAAGAGGCCCAATTTCATAAATCAGGCAATAATGTGAGCACTCCAGCTAAACCTTTTCATTACATTACTTGCCCTGTGTCACCTCTGCATAACAAAGCCAGTTTGCAGGAACTAGACCTTTGCTACATCAGTGCTTTTAAAATGGTGAAACAGGGAAATGGTTGCTTTGTTCCTTGGAAAGCACAAGACACTAGCACTTCAATAAACATCTGTGATTTTTCTCATCATTTTATCAGAAAAACCTTCAGCCATGTCCTGTGCTTTCTGTTGTTATTGCACTTTAATAGCCCAGACATAAATATAGAAGCAGTCAGCTGTGTGACACCAGCACAGCTGTGCCGCTACTTTAATTGTACAGCATGATGTCATTCATCAATTCCAAACCTCTCCTACCAGATACCATTTTCCCTTATAAGATAACTTGTCCAGTACTGAATTTATATCCCAACTGTAATGTGTTCCAGTGAAAATTATTCCACTGAAACCACATGTCAGGTTTTTGTTAAAGACTGGGCATCTAATAGGACACTTTAACTTACTCACACCACTAATAGCTCTTATTTGTGCGAGTCACAAGACAAATTTGACAAGAGCCAGGCAAACTCCCTCATTTACATGGGAACATCATCTTTACCTCCTACCTGTAACTCTGTTTCATGCTTCATTCCTACTTCCTCTCAAGTCCTTTCACACTTGTGCCAGTTTGAGACAAATTTGGAGGAATGTCCAAATTTGAATGTCCTCTGATAGAAGGCAGGTTACAGCCCTCCCTCCCCCACCAGGTTCGGGGAAAAAAAATTTCCTCGGGGGAAAGTGAAAGGAGAAAAACCTATTTATTTAACAAACACAATGCACAATGGGAAAAGAATAATGCTAGAGAATAAAACCTCTCGCTATGGAGAGAATCTGGTAAATCGCCAGAGAGAGTCCTTTCTTTGGGTATGATCTGTCTCTCCTTTTCGGAGCTGCGTTGGCCTGGGACCCCTCTGGGCCTCAGTGGAAAGTTCTGAACAGTTCCAGAAGAGAAGAAGTCGAAGTCCCAGGGAAAAAAAACCTATCTCTCCATCTCTCTCTGGAGAAACGGAGCCGAAAGCTGGCTGAAAAGCAGCAAAGGGCGCTTCCTCCGTGCTTGCTGCTGCAGAAGCGTGCAGAGAGATAGAGTGACCTTGGAGCACAAACTGCTTTGAAAAATTCATCTGGCTTTTTTTCTTTATCTCACACCCAGTTTTAAAGACACAGAAAGGCACAGGAGTCATGTCTGGACATACAGCAGTGCTAAGGGACACACATCATAAAGTCACCCCAAGACAGCAGAGCTCCTGTCTACTTGCACAGCTGTCTAGGGAGAAAACTTACACATCTTTATAAACATTCCTTATGCTTGTGACAGTTCAGTACTCTGAATGGGCCTACTGAAGTACATTTCAGATTTTTTCTTTAAAAAATGATGCTACAGCTATACTGTCTTGAAGAACTCATTATTGCCTGTTAAAAACCACACACACCACTTTTCTTTGCTTTACACTTGCTAAAGTGCCCCAAACAAAACTGTCAATTCATGTTTAAAAAAAAAATAAGGCCCTAGTCTAAAGCCATTTTATCCATGCATTTAAAAGCAAAAACTGAAATAATGAGATCAGAACAAAGGATTTACTTCAGTTGAATTTATTTGGCAGCATCATTTATGTTACTGGAGATGGCATCAGAGTGTTACCTAAAATAAATCCTCATTATTTCCAAACAATGCACTACTGAGCAACAACATCAGTACATTAAGTAGCATTGCAATTACTGATATTGTCTCACTAAATAAATTCTATAGATTTTACAAGTGGTTCCAAAGCAACTAAAGGCAAAATTACAGAATAAATGAAGATAAATATGTCAGCCAGCACAATGATCCTGTGATTTTTATGTTTAAGCCAACAATATTTTTGTTATAACTACACCACTGCAGAAGGAAATGTAACCACAGGATTCAAAGTTCCTATTAAAGAAAAACGATTTTTTTTCATTAACACAAAACAGTTACTTTAAGAAATTCTACTAATTCAGTATCACATTCTTGCAAGACTCTGCAGCTCTACCATTTCTGAAAAAAAAACTCCAATGACAAAACTGTCAACATAAAAAAAAAAATTGTACCGTTTATAGCTAGACAGCCTTTTTCTTTAAAATGTATTCTACAAATCACTCTTGAATTTTAACATATGAATGGCTGTACATAAACTGTTTCTGTTATCAGCACTGCTTTTCCACCCAAGCAAAGCTGGTTCTATGGGCACTTTGAGAACAGCAGACTGACTGGACAGCTCTAGCTCTTCTGTGAACTGGCAAGCAGTCAGCATGTCTCAAAAAAGTCTAAAATAACTTTCCAGACCTCCCTTAGAAAAGATAGCACCTTTGAGAAAAGGAACAATGATTTAATACAGTTCACACGAGAATTCAGAGGTCTGTAAGTCTCCACACTTCCAAATGGGAGCAGAATGCAAGGTAAAGAAGCACAACAAAGAGATGGGTTTTGTAATTGTTAGTACCTGGTTAATTTCCCCTCTGTGCAATATTTTGCTCAGTCACTATGTCCGGGCCAAGAATAAAATGCCACCTAACAGGGGAAGGGTAGCATGCAGTCAGCAGACCATTGTATCACAGTGCTCCTCTTGAGAAGATGAATTGCCTTGAAAATATCCCTTCCTCCCCGCCAAAACATCATCTTGGTCCAACAGGCAGCTGTCAGATATTTTTCATTAACATGAAACATATGCTGGTGTTCACACATGCACTACAATCCTTACTCCTGCAATGGAGAGAGCTCCTTTTTATGTTTGACTGTAAGCCAAAAGCGTTTTCGTGCCCACACCTGTCTTCAAGAAGAGGATTTTGAAATGCTGGAATTAGAACTGAACCACATGTCATAACAGGAAAAGTTAAAGCATAAGTAGCCTCTCAGTGTTTGCTCATAAATGACCTTTATCAACGAGAGCAGCCCTACTGAACTGTGATGGAGCAGTTATTGCAAACACACATGGCATGGACAAAGTATTTGGTATCTCTATTTATTGATCAGTATATTTTCCTGGCCAAAAATTTTCTGCTGTACCCAAAGAATTTTCTTGTTACTTGACTCACTACTTCTACTGATGGCAGGGCAGGACCAAAAAAAAACAACAAAAAACCACAAAACACCATAAAAGAAATTCAAGCTTTGCAAAATGCCTGTGTTGGCTTTCACTCTTAGTCTTTCTTCACCTAGAAGAAAATTCCATCCTCAGTGCAATGCAAGAATTTATAATCCTTTTTCTTTATTTATTTAATTTATGCTCTAAGTACTTGTAGAATTACACATTAAAGATGTATTAAAATACACTGTCATTCTAAGACAAAGAAAAGGTAGTCAGACTTGGAACTTGAGCCTCAAGTTAAATGTAACATTTTATTTAACATAACTGCATATGAGAGGTGTAGTGGTTTGGTCCAAAATACTCATTACTGTTTACCTTCTGTGAAATAAGAATTAGGAGAAATGCAAAGCAGGCACCAAACTTGAAAGAATATAAAGAAGTTTATTAACAGACCTAAAAGAAGGAAAATAAAATCATACCGCACCTTCAGAACACTTCTCCTCCCCCCACCTTTCTCCCCTCTCCCAGTGGCAATGTAAAAAGACAACCCTTGAGATGTTCAGTCTGTTTACCACTTCCATAATAACCTTGTTCAGTCCATTTAGGAAGAGGAGTCTCTCTTGCCCATGCTATGAAAACATTATCACAACGAGACAGCCGCCCGGGTTGGTTCTCTGCTCGCATGTGAGTCCCTTCCCCGACTTGCAGCTTTTCCCACAACTACTTTCAAGGGTCCACTCTTGAAGGTTTTTGGGGTACAATTTTAAGGTTGAGTCATTCAGAAACAAAAGTTCTCTTCACCCATCTCTGGGAGCATTTCATCTCTAAGAACAGAGGCCCTTCTCCTTCCCTGGGAGCAAAGGGTCCTCCTCATCTTCATCTCTAGGACTATCTCTGGGAGCATCTCTAGGAACTGAGGTTTTCTCCTTTCCCATTTGGAGCAAAAGTCCTCATCGCTTCCATCTCTCCCTGTTCAAACTTCTCATGAAATTACAGCTGCGTCAGCACCTGCCTATCTCAGCACAGGTGCTTTTGCTCACAAGCACGATTTGAACACTCCACCCCCCATATCTTCATGAAATTACAACGGGTACTCTGATATATCATAGCTTCACAACAGACTTTCAGCTTTAAGCATCTCCTCTTTCTCTTCCCTCAGGTTTTCAGCTCTTCACAGCACTAAAAGGGTTAATCTCACCTAGGCCTTGCAGCTGGAATGTCGCTTATCAAACTGGAGGGAGGGGGGGAGCCAAGCCGCTCCAGCTGCCCACAGCAGCAGTGTAGGGGGTTCCGTGGGTGGAACAGGGCCCATGGCTCCAGGATGGCCATGACCCAGCCTGGCCTGGCCCAAGCAGGGCCTGGCTGGGCCCGCTGGCCCTCTCATGGGGCCTGCAGCCGCCTGTCCCAGCGCCAGAAACAAGACAGAGCTGTGGGGGGTGTTAGTCTATTCTTAAGTATGGATCAGAGGTGGTCACAACTTTAAGTGGCTTAAAGAATTGTCCATATTCAAACTGGCCACTGATAGGTTCTATCAGGTCACAGAGGAAGCTGTAAGCGCCCCTTTGCAAGAACATCACTTCCGGGACTATGCTTGCTAACCCATGACAAGAGCTACTACAGTCCTGGATTAAGTATGAAGAGAAATTTCTAAAGAAGTATGAATGAAGTATTTATCCATTGCTTATGCAGAAAGAGAACCCATCTGTGACAAAAATTTATTTACAACTCTGGAAAAATGAGATTTTTGAACACAACCTAAAACCTTAGCAGAAAAGTCTTAATAAGATTAATTGAAGTCCATATGACAAAATCTCTCAACTTGAAGTTATTTGCCTTTTGCAGATTGCTGCCTAAGGAATATGTGGAGGCAGGATTTGCCATTCCCTCAGTTGCCTGCACTTTTATCACCTACTTTCATCACATCCCTCTCTCTTTCACTACTGTAAGAGGATCAGTTGGGAATTTCATCAGTGTCCAGATAGGTAGGCAGATAGCAATTATCTTTCAATGAAAGCAGATATTTTCAAACAAAAACAAACCAAACAAAAAAAAACAAACAAAACAAAACCAAAAAAAAGAAAAAAAGAAAAAAAAACAACAAAAAAAACCCCCCAAACCATACAAAACCCAAAAGAAACCTAAAAAAGCCATAAAACACACAACACAAAGAGGACTTAGATCTTGCTATTTCATTATTTTATTAAGAATCCATTTGGCACACACTCTGAACATCTGAACATTAATCTCCTGCAGTCAATGAATAATTTCATTCCTGTTTTGCCTTTAGACTTAAGGACACAGTGTTTACACCTCTCTCAAAGGGTGACAAAATGCTGCCTCTAGGACAAAAATCCACTTCTTTCAAGGATTTTTCTCACTAAAAAATACACTAAAAATAAATAATAATTGTATGTTTCTGCCACTAATATCTTCCCCAGCATTTCATCCAAACTTTTGTGTATTAACAGCTTGATTGACAACTACAAAAGCAAGTTAATGTGGTATCCTTAGTCTACATGAAGCACTGGATGCAGACCATCTGATCCATGTAGATAAAGTAATCAAAGTGCTTTAAAAAAAGATCCTCCAACACAGCCTGAAGCATTCAGGAAGGAATGGTCATTATGTTTGAGGAAAGGTCCATTTCAGCTTCCAGATTTGAAGTTCTGCTCACTTTAGGATCTGCAAGTCTCACAGTTTACCTAATCTCTAATTCCTAGTTTACTAAAAGGGTTATGTGCCCATGGCCCTAAAATTATAAACCCACTTGGCATCCTGAATTCCAGGTCTGATAGCACATAAAACCCCTGCATCATTTCTTTGGATCTGTCATATATGTAATGGAAACCAGACTTATAAGCAGCACTGGTAAAATCTGCTGAGCAGTCTCTGAGACAGAATAACCTGCACGGTCAGGTAATGCAGACCATCCTCACACCATTTTGTCCACTATTGCAAAAAGATCACTGGATACTTAGTAAAAATCTACCCAGCTGCCCAAGTAGCTCCCATCAGGAGCTACTGCTAAATGTCTTTGAGGTCACCACTGAATGTGACTGCTATGATGCTGCTGCTTCCTCATCAGCGCAGTCACTGTCACAGCAATAGCTCAGGGACTGTCTAGACTGACTGTCACAGATTCCCACCACATCTCTTTGATGAACACGTTTTCTCTTAGGCACAAGAATCTTTGTCATCTGAATGTCTTTGAAGCCAGATTAACACCCATTTGGAGAAACCAAAATACTTACATTAAGCACTATAAATAGTAACTGTCTCACAGGTAGAATTTTACATTTTTTAACTCTCCTCTTCAACAAAAAAAATAGCTCAGGAGGATGGTATATATCAATACCATAATGTAAAAGTAAATGAGGGAAGTGATATGCAAGGGACCAATTTTATTTTTCTAAGTGAAGTTTGATCAAAACCCAGAAAGTATCTGAATTTGATGCACTTTTTGGATTTTGAACCTCCAGCTTATGTTAAACTGGCATTTTGGACATATTTTAGTAATCCCACCCACTGTCCTTAACCACAAGACAAAAAAGAAGTCTTTTTTTGATCATATACAAAATTTGATCTGCAACACAGTGTTTAGAGTCAAAATACATATCATCAGATAAATACAGCTTAGACAGCAGTATGCCCCCCAGGTCCCCTTGTAACTGGTTACCATTGCATGAATGGGGTAAAGAAGGAACAGGACATGTAGCTTCTTGCCTGAACAAGACATCTCCTAGTGCAGCACAGCATCTCAAGTGGCACATCACCAAAAAAACACCTAATGCATACTCACATACGTACACCTGGATGTTTTTCCAAGATTATGAATGAGCAACATTTGTTAAAGGAATACTTGACTGTGGGTGGAAGAAAAACACATGATCTACACTACAATGCAGTTTCTGCTAGCACCCTAAAAACATTTTCAGTTCTCAGCACTGAGCTGGGCCTAGCCGCATTATCCACTTCAATAGCTCAGATTTCTTCCAATTTCTGTGCATAGGGGACATCTCAGAGTTTGCATATTGGTATTTCAGCCCCATAAGAAGTTTTTGTAAGTCTATTTGAATACTGTGTCCTCTCTTTGATGGGAGGACACAGAAGCCAAGGAAAATGCAGGAGACATCACTCAACTGGATACTGAAAAACTTCAAGTGTCTTGAACTAAATCAGCCCTGCAGAATGAAAGACCTTGTAACACCCCGCACTTTCCAGTCACAGAATTTTCAGTCAAATCAACTCCTTGCCTGCTTTACCTTGGCTTTTGATGCCAATTAGAAGCCAAATTAAATCAGGCATCTATTTAGTAAACTTCCCCACATGGTTTTGCTCTGCATTTCAGTACATACTCAGCTGTTGCTTTAAGAAGGATTGATTACGTTTAAGAGCTTGCCCTCGCTTATCTGCTATGAATTTACATAAGCCCATTATGTAAGCCAGAATTTGGGCTCCTTACGGCAAGCTTGACACACCTCACATTTGTCTTCATGCTCAGTTTCTGTTTACAGTCACATCCATGATAACTTGTGAAGAAGAGTAATGCAAACGAGTTACTTCCTCGGTCCCTTGTACCCCCGATGCCACCAAAGGCTCCGGCTACACCTCATGGATACACTCCTCCGGTTCCTCTGCTGCAGCGCGCCGCACTCGCGAGTGACAGTAGCTGTGCAGCGAGAAACACTAGAGGGCAATAAGTGCCCTTCAATAAGCTTAAGGGAGTCCTAAGGTGTGCTTAACGCTTGGCTCCTTCTTAGTTTTGGCACGGATATTATCCTTCCTCGGTTGCACGCTCTAGTTCAGATCTCAAAGGATGTGCACATCGAACCTCTCTGGCCAGGCTACAGCAGCACTTGTGTGCTCACTGAACTGCTTTCCTTTCCATCTATCCTTCTCCCACCACCATTCATTCTTCCCTTTAGAGAGTTATCCAAGTCTTTCAATGATGTGATCTTTTCCACGTGGTACATTTGTTTATCAGCTTTGCCATACTAAAGTACCTACCCATAACTGGAAAAAATTGCTTCAATGGAAGACAGGATTAAGTCTTGACAGTGGAGAGGGAAGAAGAGGGGAGTTCAGCTGATTTCCTTACAGGATTCTGTTAACACTAGTGAATAATCTTACAGATTTATGATTTTTGATCAACAAATCCACTCTTAGCTCTAATATGTTCTTCCCATGAAACGTTTTCACTTCTTCCCAATAATAATCCTGAACAGAACAAATGTAATAGTCTTCTCACTTATATATGAAGATACTGTTTTCCAAAAAGGGTGAAAAAAATCCCAACCACAGAGCACTTGAACGTGTCACTCACCTATAGACTTGCATATGAAATTACATAAAGAAGAAAAATACAAAAAGAAGTTGTATGCAAGCCTTCCTTTTTACTGTTTCCTAAATTTGTCCCAGGTTTTTAGGGAGAATAGTTTTGCCACTTGAAAATTTTCATACCAGTTGAACAGGATAAATCACATTCTACTGGGAAGACCATTCCTCAGGTGTTTCATAATTTAAATTTAACATGTTTTCTCCATGCCTAAGAAGCGTAACAGTTCCCAGATGGGGCAGAAGGAGTTGTAGAAGGATTTTTCAGGATTCATAATCCGAAGTATGGTAGAAACATTTAAAAAAAAACAGTAAATAGTGAGGACCTGTTTTGCCTATCTTCTTGGCTTCTCTTCCCACCTCCATTTTCCACCCACCTTATCTAACTCAGAAGTACTACATAAAGAAACTATTTGAGAAACATGCAAAAATCTGCTAGCCTTCTAAAAAGCCATAGTACAATTAGCTTGGTCTAGACTGCTGTGAAGTTGTGTCTTTTCAATAAAATAAAAAATACTAGTGGCTGTTCATTTAATATTTCCCATTTAATGAAGGGATGGAAGCGAGCATCCCAAAGAGGATGGGAAGCCATGCTGAAACATGCAGATCTTATCTGCAAAGACTGCATGTGTCAACGAGCAAAATTTAAAATCCAATTTGTCTGAAATGTCTTATTATTTTGCCTTTAAAATTCATTAAAGGTTTTTAATTGAATAGTTGTGCAATATGTATTTGCTGCCAAACATTATAGGAATGTAGTGTTAACGAGGATCTTGAAAATTCTAACATAAAATGTGCTCCATGACATAGGCAGGCTTACAAGCTATATTTCTCCATTTTGACATGCTCATACAACAGCAATGACAGTCTTATTCTTGATGGGAATCAGTCCCCACACAAAGAAAGAGAGATATGAACTGTGAGGAGTGTGTAGCAGCAGCTGCCTCGCATAAGAGCTCTGGGATGTGGACAGGCTTAGTCCTTGCACAGGTCTCCTGGAGCTGCAGACCAGCCCAGGTTGTGGTGCTTTATGTTGTATCTCTTGTGTTCAGGCTGTACCAGTATTTCCAAAAAAAAGGGAATATAATTCATACAGTCATGTGTTCATCCTTCCCCCGCTTCAACCCCTTTTCTTCCTTTCTTTTTCCCTTCTCCTTTCAGGCTTCTCTAAGCCCTCTAAACCCTTGTGGATCTTGAATACAGAAATTGTTCTTAATTAACCTGATCAAGACAGAAGCAAAGAAAATGTACCTTCTCATGCAAAGCCTTGCCCTGGCCCAACAGGCCAGGAATTGTGCATGTTCTACTCCCAGCCTTAGGCTTTTGGGAAAAGCTCATGCACACACACACAGAGGAACAATGGCAATGGGGGACCCCAAATAATCCCCTCCCCAGCTACTCCCATGCTCATCCCAGGAGCCATCAGCCCATCAAAGGCCCATCTCTACAAGTCCCAGGAGAACCTCAGCCCCCCTGCCCAGACATTGACCCATCAAGAAGGGACAACAGGAGCATCTCTCCAGAGTATGTTTCGGGCTCTGCCTACGATTATTGGGCACATTATGGGATGCAAGGGAAGTGCATTTTGTGATTGCACAGGACTTACTGTAGGTTTTTGTGAGCAATGGGGCAAACGTGAAAGAATGGATAAGGGAATCAAAAGGGCTGATCACATATCAGCAGGTGTCCTCTCAGGATACTTGTCTGGCCCTGTGCTGCACCTTCTGTTCGGTCTTCTCAAACTATGTTTACCTGAGGGGAGGGAACCTCTCTATTCTCTGTGTGTGTGTACATGTGCATGTGTGCAGGGCTCCAGCTACAAGCATCTGGAGGGCAGGTTTGCAAGTCAGCATGCAATCTCCAGCAAATATCAAGGATGGCTTGCTGGTAGGTAGGTGAAGCACCCTGGGAGCCAACAGACTGCCTGTCTCCAAGAGTGAGGCCTCTGGAGGAGCTGGTTTTGGAAGGATCAGTGGGATCCTAGCCAGCTGCTAGGGCTTGGAGGTCAATAGAGACCCCCATCTTTTTGCTGTGTCTCTCCAATGAGAAGACCATGGGGACTTGGCTATCAGAAGGACCCATGGGGTCCTGGCAAGCTGCACATGGAGGTCTGGACCTGCAGTTGAAGGGATGCTGTGGGTCCTATGGGCCTCTGTGTCCAGGCAGCATAAACTGGGGAAGCTGGGGGCCAGGGACAGCTACCTGGTAGTCTGCATGCCTAAGTCCTGCTGCTGGAGAGATCCATGGGGTAAATATATGTGTGCATATATAATGATATATTTAATTATAATTAGTAATAATTGATGGCAATTATTAGCCATAATCCTATAATTGTTAGTAGTTAATATATATTAATGACATAACATATAATTAATATATTGATAATATATAATACATGGGATGTGGAGAGAGAGAGAGAGAGAGAGAGAAGGAGAGAGAGAGAGATAATTATGTAATAATGTTTCACACTAAGAGACCTACACCTTGTTCAGCCAAAGAGGGGAACAGGATGAGGCCACTGGTGCCACTTGTGTGCCTGTCTGTGTTGATCTGCATGGTCAGGCAGGTACACACCTGTTGCACATGTGCAGGGTGGTGCATGCAGTGTGTTCATGTGCATGCACATTCCCTTACTGCCAATGCACACAGCCTCAGCACTGGTGGGAACCAGGGGTAAAAGCTGCAGCAGCATCCCCTCTGTTGGGCTACTGGACCCAGCTGCCCTCTGCAACATACAGCTTATATCTAGAATTCTCTATATATTCTGGATGTTCTTGTAACCATCCACTCTAAAAACAGCTGGCTATGACATCACCTTCAAAAAGGGTTTCTATTCCCAAAGTCATTGACTGTTTAGATACATTTTGATCTCTTCAGTGGCTGTGCAGAACTAGACCCTCTTGTCTGCACCAACACCCACTGTAGCTCATGTGCCCCATGAGGCTTGCTGGAAGATAAGATCTACAACATAAGTTAGTGGTACCTGTTAGAAAAAATAAACTGATACCCTAAACTTTTGAAGTGATAGACTTCAAACTGGCAACTAACCATATAGTTTACTGCAAAGCCTTTGGTGTCAACTACAAAGCACTGAAAATTGGAAAAAAATAAGGCCCTCCATTTTGTTACATAGGAGGGGTAGAAGCAGAACACTACTATACCTAAAAAAGTTTGGATTTTGATTAACTGTGTTTCAGGAAAACCAGTCAGCTGAGGCAGATTATTAGAGAAACACACCAATAGTTCCCAGAGATCCTAATCCACCTGGATGACCACTATCAACAGCCTTATCAAGAAAGCCAACTGTAAGCATTGATAAACATATTCTAAGCCAAGTGACTTTCTGCCTCTCCTGGGAGCACTGTGCCTGGGTTTCCCAGGAAGGGATAAGGTTCTGTACAAGACAATAATTCTTCCTTACCCTTGCCAAGAGAGTGAAAAACTGTTCAACCAAAACCAGAACAAAATCTCATAAGGTTTTCAGACAATTTTCATACACTACTTTAACTTTTCTTCAACTTCAGTAAGTATTTCCAACCTGTATGCCAGGAAGCTAATAAAACACTTCAGTTCCTTAACAATAATCACACTAGTACAAAAAAACCCACCAGCTAACCTAAGGACAGAGTCAAATACTAGGATTCTCAGTCAGAATTAGGGAGAGGGAAGAAAATAATTCCTGCTGATAAATTCTGACTTCCTAGGTAGTATGTCATGATCATGGCAAGTAAGAAAATCTAGCAGCATCATATTAAGGAATCTCAAACCCAGTTTTCTTTCTTCACATAATGTGGAATAAACTAAACAGTGGCCACTCTGCTCATGCTTTTCTATTGTCAGCTCCTCTCCAAGTGATGCAACTGGTACACATTTTCCAAGTCACATACCACCATACTTGTATCATGGCCCTGACAGGTTAAAATACTTCCAATCTTCCCAGAAATCCTATAGCAAAATTAAGGTATTCCATTGCCACTTGTCCACTCAGGGACATATGGTGAGAGTGTGGGCAGTATAGCCACCTGATGCATACCAGTCAGTCGTTTGCATTTAATGGTTTCTCTTTCAAGAAACCTTTTGGCCCGAACACAGTCTGTCACTGCCTGAGACAAACTCCTCCCTTACAAACTCCAGACAGTAGACACTTGTTAAGTCTCATTACTTGCCTTCTCTGGTAAGAAGTACTTTTTCGCCTGACTCTTTCATCCACTGATCAGATTTCCTCCTATCTTTCATCAGGCTCAAGAAACAGAGACTAGGGAAAGCTTTCCATTAGTATTGAAAGGCTTAAAGAGAAACAACAGAATGGAAAATTTTGTCACAGAAAAAAAAAAGAAAAAACCAAACCCCACATTTAAGGCGACATTTTGTTTTTCTAGCCAAGAGATTTGGTTCCATTAAAGACACTGCCAGCTTGAGCTAAAGTTAGATTCCCAAAAAGCATGCTGTTATACTGCCCCAGCACAACAGATTCTCCAGACCTGGAAAAAACCAGTGTTAAGGGGCTGGTCTTGGTCTGTGTATTTTAGCCAGTAGATGTAATCTTTCTGGACTTCAGCAGAGCTTTTGATACTGTCTCTCACAGTATCCTTCTGGACAAAGTGTCCAGCATTCAGCCAGAAAAACACATCATGCAATGGGTAAGCAACTGGGCTCATGGATGGAGCACAAAGGCTAATAGTGAATGGGGTGGCATCAGCTGGCATCTGGTCACTAGTGGGGTTCTGCAGGAATCTGTCCTCAGCCCTGTGCTTTTTAGCATCTTCATTAATGGCTTGGATGCAGGACTGGAAGGCACACTAAGTAAGTTTGTTAATGACAGTAAATTGGGAGGAGCTGTCAACTTCCCTGAGGGCAGAGAGACATCAACAAATTGGAGAGATGGGCAATCACCAACTGTATGAAGTTTAAAGAGAGCAAATGCTGGATTCTGCACCTGGTATGAGGCAACCCTGGTTGTGTATAGACTGGGGAATGAGATGCTGGAGACCAAGGCTGTGGAAAGGGACCTGGGGGTCCTGGTTGATGGCAAGGGGAATCTGAGTCAGCAGTGCCCTGGCAGCCAGGAGGGCCAACCCTGTCCTTGGAGGCATCAGGCACAGCATCAGCAGCCAGGCAAGGGAGGGGATTGTCCTGCTCTGGTGAAGCCTGATCTTGAGCACTATGTGCAGTTTTGGGTGCCCCAATATTAAAAAGATACTGAGATGTTAGAGAGTGTCCAGAGGAGAGCCATGAGGATGATGAAGGGTCTTGGAGGGGAAGCCATATGAGGAGAAGCTGAGGTCACTCGGTCTGTTCAGCCTGGAGGAGACTGAGGGGAGACTTCATTGCAGTCACAACTTCCTCATGAGGGGAAGCAAAGGGGCAGGTATTGATCTCTTCTCTGTGGTCACCTGTGACAGGACTCAAGAAAATGGCCTGAAGATGAGTCGGGGGATGCTTAGGTTAGGTCAGGAAAAGGTTTTTCACCCAGAGGATGGTTGAGCACTGGAACAGGCTCTCCAGGGATTTGGTCACAGCACCAAGCCCAAAAAAGTTCAAGAACATTCTGAGGCACATGGTGTGATATCTTGGGGCTGTCCTGTGCAGGCCTAAGAGCTGGACTCAATGATCCTTGTGGATCCCCTCCAAATCAGGTTATTCTATGATTTTATCTATTAAATACTAGAGTTTTACTGTATTCCTTTGCATCTCTGTTCTCCTGTTACCAGTTCCCCAAACATAAATTTAAAGCCTGTCTGGCTTCAAATCAGAAAAGTCTGGCTTTAAGTCAGAAAAAGCAGAAGACTGGTGAACCATGGAAGGCACTGATCAGCAGAGAGAGTGCTGCATCTCAGGCCAACACAACCAAAGGAGAGGGAGGTAAGGGGCAGACAAGAGGAAAAATCTCACTTGGCTGATGAAACTGCATCTCAGTCCTGATCCAAGTTTCTCACAGTGAAGCTCACATAGACAAGTGACAGACTTTGCCATATCACACCACCAGTACTATCCAGAATAAAAATTATTAGGACAGTATTAAGGGACTAAAGAACTCACTACAGAACTCACTTGCTACAGAACTGATGCCCTCAGTGCACAAGTTACACACTTAACACTTCAAAACACTTATACTTGCATATACATACATGCACATATTCAAGTCATGAGTGTATATATATATATATGTATATATATATACATATATATATGCATGCTTAGGATTACAGGCAGACTCACTCACTGTTACTGTTTTGTTACCATCCCACTACAGCGAATTTAAGGAAAAAGCAGTCAATAAGTGGCCTTGCCTTAAAATGGAAATTGCCTTAAAAATACTTTTAAGCCTGAGGGCTTGCAACAGAGACTACTAACAGCCAACCTAGAGCACTGGCTACACTAAAGTTTTGATCCACTGGAAAAGCAGGCTGGAACAAGCCAGGAGAAGGTACGGCATCATACATTGCGAGAAGCATCACACATGATTGAGCAGTTGCATTTCCAGACATCACAGGATCTCTCCTGACTAGATGAGGCTTACATCTCCCACTTTTGAAACTGGCAAATCCTAAAGGAGTTTCAGGTGCCATAGAAAGTAGTTCAGCTCTCGGTGTGCCTAGGACTGTCCACATTTCTCAGGATCTGATCTTTGGGTTTCATTCCCAGAATAATTGCTTCCTCCTCTTACCTCCTTTCTCTTGCTCAGCTGAAAAGCACAGTTACCTAGCCAGAAGAACATCTTTTGAGTCCAGAAAGACCCATTTCCTTAGATCCTATCCAGAATTTCAAACAGTGCCCCACTATAGAGCAACATGCTCACACCTGCACAGAGATAATTTGAGTACAGAATACAGTGTATGCAGACTGATTATTTTAGGTTACTTTTCCCTCCTCCCTCATTTCATGATCCTTCACAAGGGTATCACAGTGCCTCAGCAGGACCAGGGACAATATCACAGGCAGCTTTTGGTTAAAAGGAAGATCAATCCATGCTGATAGGGCGACTTTAAGGCTCAAAGGAATCAGACCAGCTGAATTTAGTCACCAGACTGCTACCAAAGTCACAACATTTTCATAGAAGTAGAAAAATAGTGCAAGGTACTTGTGAAGAGGAATAAGAAAGGACTAGCAGACACTTCTTACAGCGACTGTCCTTCAGTTTTGGCACACTCCAAGAACTACAGGTCACCTTATCAGGAGGCAGAGGCTGCTCATGCATGAGCATCATGGTCCAGTGGACGTGTGTCTGCCCATGGCAGGGGTGTTGGAACTAGATCATCTTTAAGGTCCCTTCCAACTCAAATCTTGCTATGACTCTATGGTCCTTGTTCTGGTTGACCTAAGGGGCAGAGCTCTGAACTGAGCATATTCAAGAATAACAGGGGTAAAACTGAGCCAGGCCTTGGGCACGGTAACTTCTTAACTCTTTCTTGAACAGCTTAAACTAAAGTTATTTAGAAAAAAAACAAAAACAAAAACACACAACCCCCCCCCCCATTCCCTATCCCCCTTGCTGTCACTTGTCTATCACTTCCTATGGGAAATATAGCATCAGTTTGTAGGACTAGACCTCTCCCAGTGTGTGTTTAAGTCTGGAAGAGCAGGGCCTAAGCCCTTGCATTGCAGAGTCCTAGACAAATACCCTGCACCTGAAGAGAGATCCAACCCAGTGCCAAACCCTCCAGGGCCCATACCAAACCTCGCAAGCATGTAGCAGGCAACAACAGACATACCTGAACTAGTGACAATTACATTCACCATTCTAGTGCCCCACACCAACACTTAAAGAAATTAATCCTTAATTTCTATTAAAAATTATAATATTAGAGTCAGACTATTTGCTTGCTAAAACCTCTGCAAGAAGTTTGGAAACCCCTTCAGAAAGTCAGTCATTCCACATCTGAGGTTTTGTATGGTCTCTAGCTTTTCAAAGATTTCACAGCCCTCAGAGGAGTATCAGGGTGTTTACCTTATGTCTTAATTAATTCCCTAAATAACAGAAAAGGATGTTTGTACCTTAGAATAAAAATATTAATTTCTAAACTTTCATTACAATAGGAAAAATGAAGGAGAACACATTCCTGGGTGGCCATATCATACATTTTCATGGCAGAAATAAGTTTTAGCTTGTATTACGTGTTTTGGAGTGTCTGAAACGCAAGCTGTCAACAGTGTGGTGCTTGTTTTGAAATTTTACATTTTTAAAAGGTTGGTTATGACAGCAAAACTTTTTACCACTAACTCTGTCATTCATTATGTGCAGTCACCACAATCATAATTGCAAGGAGTTGTTTTCCAGGACTAGTGAGCAAGCATATTTATTGGTGTATCAGAAATAGCTTATTTTTCATAGTTATAATCAGAAGGACTCCAAATGGAAGATGAGCATCACCATGTGGGAAGCTGGGGATACAGAATAGAAACATGAAAACCAGCATTAAATTTATTCCTTTCGTTAG
The DNA here is from genome assembly GCF_041296385.1 of Aphelocoma coerulescens. Lineage (NCBI taxonomy): Eukaryota > Metazoa > Chordata > Aves > Passeriformes > Corvidae > Aphelocoma > Aphelocoma coerulescens. Next base: position 90,033,990 of record NC_091015.1, read on the forward strand.
CTACCAATACAAACTGTTTACAAGAAAACCTCATCATCTTTCTGTGTCTTTCATCACTGTCACTGAATGTTGACCCATATGTGCCCTCTCTTTCTTTTTCCATCCAGCTCCTACGCTTCAAGCTTTATATCAAGCTATCCAAGTGGCAGTATCAACAACTAAAATATAGAAGTAAGGGGTATTTTTCCACAAGAAAATAGACACAGGTAGCACCAAGGATGTACTGGTATTTAAAACTCGAGTGGAGTAAGGCTGCTGTTAGCCAAGCTCTCCTGAGGCCTGAGGATAACAGCATATTCTTGTTTAATTGACATCATCTATGCCAAAACATATTTAACATCACAATTATTACCAGGATTTGGTAGAAAGACGTAAAACTGGGACTGAATTTCTGAGTCACCGCCGTGGCTCACACCACCCTGTAAGTTCTTCCAGTGCACTGAGTTCAAAACAGCCTGAAAATGGTGATGGCTTCGGTGCATGGATCTCCCTTATGGCAGACAAACCGTACATTTGCTCCCACACATGTATACAGACAGGAAACTAAATATGCAATTACCCAATTTGCAAGTGTGACACATGTGCACACATCTATGAGGACACACCCTTTCAAGCCCCATCCTGTATTTCCCCAAATTTAAGTCAGTTTATTTCCTCCCACAGACACTGATCCTGCTTGCCAAATAAAATTCTGGAAAAAAACAAGAAATGAGTAGCACTGGTCGCTCTGGCTGTTTATGATCCAAAATGTTTTTTACTCAATTAGTGCTTTATGTAGGTTCATTTAAAAAAAAGAGGTTAAAAAAAAAAAAAAACAACACCAAAAAAGATGGTAATAGGAACAGAAAAGTAAACGTCAACCTTTTTTTCTGGAAGTTAGCTACTTAGAGAGAAAAAATAATGTGAAACAGTATTTAAGAGGAAAACAAGTCCAGGGAAGCAGCCCATTCAGTGATGATGTTTTACTGTTACAGCTTATTTTAGGATAAGTCAGTACTGCTGGAAAGTAGCAGAAATGAGTAAGTTGTTTCTGAAGTCATATCAATGATAAATGATTAAAATTTAAACCAAACCAAAACAACAAAACCAACAGGCTTCTCTTTATTATCTTCCAATATATACAGCATGATTGAGGAGGAGAGAAAATACCTGCACGCTACAATTACAATAATATTAACTACTGTATCAGCCTATCAGGCATTTTAGCTACTCCAGTGACTGCCAGAGATAACAACTGACAGAAACACCAGCATCAGAGATACAGAATAAAATAACAATTGTTGAAGTAACACCGAATAGGAACAACTGTTTTTCACAGGACCGGCTGCTCAAGTGTCCAGCAAACCCTAGGCCTTGGTGACAGTCGTGTGCTGGTTCCAGTGAGTGCAAACAGGGGAGGGGACAAAGAAGGCTGGCCTGAGCCTCAGCCCCTGCCCAGAGACAGGAGGCTGTGCCCTGCCTGGCTCCCTGCCACGTGCCACAAGCATCTCCAGTGAACAGACAGGCACCATCATCCCCTTGTGTGAAACTCAGTGGCACTGAAGTGTTTTGTTTCATTTTTATTTGGAAAGGTCATTCTAGGCCACTTGAGTTGAACAAGATAGCTGAAATATGTAAAGTATTCAGTAAGAGAATTTACCCCAACTTTATCTACAGGAGGCTCATGCGGAGACAAAGTGCTACGAAGAGAAAAGTCAATTACAAAGCCCAATCAGCCCAGACACTGACCTCTGTTGCTGAAAGGGAACCATTCTCAATGCAAGAGCTGTAGATTCACACACACACAGATTTGAACCGTGAGTTTATCAACACAGAGCTGCAGCCTTGGGCTATCATCACATCCTGAGATCATCCTCCTAAAATCCAGCCCCAGACTCTACCTGCAGTCATGAACCAACACGTAGACTTTCAGATTATTATTATTATTATTATTATTTTGTATTGATGATTATTCTGTTTATGATCCAGTATTGGCAGCAGAGGCTGTAAAGCTGAAGACTGTCTTTTAGATGGAGACTAGACTGAAGTGTAACAGTAGGCTCTCCTTTGAAATGAAGGATCCCAAGCACCAACATAACTAACAAAGCAGTGTCAATGCAACACTGGATTCTGATCTGCAGGGCCAATTTCTGGAATATAAGAAAATTAGATCTCAAACTTCTCAAGTCCCTTTGGAAGACAGGCACTGAAAATCAAAGGCAACCCTAACCTCCAGGACAGGTGCTCTAACCTACTATGCTGAAGCTCCAGAGAAAGGCAGGCATAACACTCAGTTTAATGTTTCCTGCCTGTTTTGGCACCCTGAACATTGTGTGATCTTTACAGATCAGCTATCAAACCTACAATCTAAAGAAGCCTAAGCCCCAAATAGTTATGATCACCTGTTAGAGCCTGATGACCTTCTCTCCAGATTCTCTAATCTTCATACATACATACGTAAGCAAACACAGTGAATCTGAGCTGTGTAATTAACTTGTATTCCGTGAAGCTTTTTTTAAAAATTTCACTGCTCATTATTCACCGTGCACACATCAATACTAATGAAGCAACAACTTGACCTGTACAAGAGGAAGTGGGTTGTGATTTGCTACCAACAAACATCCCCATTATCAGAGTGCTAATCAGCTCAAACATTTTTGTTGCTTACCCACAAAGCATTTTGGAGCACATTGAGGACTGGCTGCTGCCTCGGGACCAGAGCACCAGGGCCACCTCATGGCCCCAGCCAGGGAGCAGGGCAGGCCGGTGGGCAGCCCTGGCTCTGGCTTTCAGGCACCTCCCTGAGGATGGGTCAAGGCTATGCTAGCACATCAGTGCACAGGTCAGGCACCACACTGTCCATGACCAGGCAGGAGTGTAACAGACTCTTGTAGAGCAGCTCAGGCAGCACTGAAGACCTGGAGTTGAACTGAAATTGAGGTCATGGGCCACCCCAGGTGAGGCTGCTTAAGGGAGCTATGAGTCCCAGTAAAAACTGTTTGTAGAGTCAAAACAAGTCTCATGAACAAAGGAACCATCATCCTGCAGCCTCTTTCAGAGCTTAAAGGCACATAAAGGCACCTGACATTAATGCCATTTTCGAAATTCCTTTTGAGAGTCTGGGGGAAAAAAGTTAATAAAAACCTTTTCTTCTCCCTCTTCATCTGTCCCTATCTCAAAGAAAAAGCCAAACAGATAACATCAAACTTACATGGAAATTACTCTAGAAGGATGTAATTAAATATGACTCTGGATGGGTCAATTTCAAACAGCTGGTTTTTCACTGGATGGCATGAAGAGCAGACAGGCATCTGCTCTACTTGCAGTGCTCATTAGCAACCTGTCTGTCCCTTAGAATTATTACCTTCGTGCCGAGTTTTGGGGCTTTACCATGGAGGTTACAGAAACCTCACCCCAATTTCAGCAGTTGGGGTACACATAGTGGTTCCCTTTCATCAAGATACCAAACCAAATTACTGGTTCTCCTTTTTGTCTATCAAATATATTTTTAGCACTATTTTTTTCAAGCTCTATGAAGTGGACTAGCCTATACTTATCTTCCCAAAGAAAAGCCTCCTCCAGCCAGCTCAAAATCTGGAAGTTTACGATATGCCAGAGGAAGACAGAAATCATAGCTTCTAAGTATTATGCCACATTAGCTGTAAGGAAGAGAGAATCATTATGGCTATTTTATACAGACCAGCTGCAAAGGCAGCAGCCACAGCACTTGTTACCACATGGCTATTTCAGGACTGCAGATGTTGGCCTTACCAGCCCCAGGAACCAGATGCAAAAAAGGATCCCCAGGAAAGCACTTTCTTTCTCTTCTCAGTGAGAAACACTAACACAGAGACTTAGATGCATCCAGAAAGTTAGCTGTGACATTTCTGCAGAAAGATACTGTTTCCTCTAAACTTCAAAGGACTCTAGGTTTGTACATCAGAAACTGGAGAGTACTTTTTACAGAGTCTAGCATTTTAAACAAAGTGGTGGGGCAGATTTTCTGTAGGAAAGGCTTAAAGAGCACTGACCCTGCCTAAACACAGTGCTCTAAAAGGCCCAGGTGGCTTGGTGGCTGAGGCTAAAAAAAGCTGCAGCCACATAGTAGAAGGGTAAAGGAAAAATGTTTAGAAGCTTAATTTTTCTTTTCCTGACTGCTAGAGAGGATGGGAAGGGCAGTAAAGAAATCTCCCCTGGGTTATAAAAGACTACTATGTTATTGTGTTATGCAGAAAACAAAGATATGGAGATAACTGTGGGAAAACTTGCAACTGACTTTCTCATTAAAAATTTAGGTATTTGGTAGAGTAGGGGGATTTCAATGCTTTATTTGGAGCAGAAAAATTGAGGGGGGGGGGGAATTGGCAGAAAGGAAGCGATGTCTGCATATTTAAACTGCCTAGAAAGAGGAGAAGCAAGGATGGGAGAGAAACCTCTGGCAGGTTGACTAGAAGATAATTTGCACCATATAGCTCTCTTCTTGAAGGACGGTGCCACCACCCTAGCAGAATTAGCTCAATGATTCTTTAAACTTCTCTCTGCTCTTTGGTACCTCTTACTGACACATTTTACTGACAATGAAAAACTTGCCCTTCAAGGCTTTGGCACAATTTGTGACAGATCATTAGCACAAAAAAGCAGTCTCTACACCAATTACTTCATTCGTTGATCACATGAGGGCACAAAAACATTATTTACTGGGTTTGAAAATAACAACTCAACAAGCAATATAAACTTAAATAAAATGGCTCATTACTTTGTTTTTACCTGTGCTGAAATTTAGGTACTTTTGCATAACAATGCAAAACTTGGTTTTGTTAATTAAAAGACCTTTTTCATACTCAGAGCTCATAAAAAATAACATTTGTTTTTATGACACAAGCTTTCTCTACTTGCGCAAAATTGCAATGGAAAACGAGTTAAGCATTTTTAAAGGGAAAAATAATTAAATACTAGTGATATATTATGGTACTTAGGTGTGAGACCCAGATTCATTTCAACAGCAATTTATTTAATTTGAACCCATGCATCCCACATGCCACATAAAGCACTGTGTCCCCTCTGTGATGGGACTGAAGTATCTAATACCTCATTCCCTACTGGAAATGTGAGAATCTTTACAGAGTGCCTTTGTGAAGCAGCTCCTTTACAGATATAACATATTTCTCTGACAAATTCCTTGACCATCTGATGAATCCTGAGGCACGTTTTAATGCCAAGGTAAAAAGATTAGTTTGCCCCTGTGTTACTGAGCCCAGTGGACTGTAGGCTACATCTACTGCTGCAGCCTCTGGGGAAGTGTTTGCAGCGGTGTGCTCAGCTTTGAGCTCAAATACCCACTACACAGGCAATGGAAAGTGTGACATTTCAAATCCACTACTGAGTATACTGAAGGTGCTGAGGAGAGTACCAATCCTCTCATATGCATGTCCCTGTACAGCAGGTTGCATAAATTTAACTTAGAACCTCACCAAAAGCTTTTGCGTCTTAGTGAGCCTGGCTATGCCTGCAAGACAAACAGGCTAAATTAAAACACTTGAAGGTATTTTCTTGGCACATGAGAAAATGTGAAGTTTTGGAAGGAGTTCTTAATTGAGACTCTTTGACTCAACTGGTGGTTCTATGGCCTTCTGGTACATAAATTTTGCATGTGTGTACATATATATATATTTATATACAAACACATTCATATACATGAGGCTGTGTACAGAAAGAGCAGGAACAGTCTGTCCTAGGGGCACACTTGCATGCCTTGCCTATTGCAAAGCAGTGGGTATTGCTTGGATTACTGAAAGAATAAAACAATCATCTGTACATCTGCTGTAATGATTTGCTTTGAAGGCTGCAGTCTAGATGAAAAGGGACTGTGAGGATCAGAGAGCAGTGGATTATACCACTTGTTACTTCTCCAGCAGGAAGCCAACTCAAAATACCAGTACATCTGCTAACTCAATAGCAGATGTGCCAAATCATCAGTTCAGTTCATTGGTGATTCCTCTTACCTGGCTTGTCTTATAATGTCACCGGCTTTTGGAAAGAGCACCTGATAAGACAAGGCTGAGGTGCAGAGGCCTCTCAGAAGACAGGGACAGTCACGTTGGTAAGCCTGGACCTGTCCCAGTACTTGCCATTGGCAGTGACAAAAGGCACACAGCTAGGGGAAAGTGTACAACCAGAATGAGTGGGGAGCGATCTTTTCCTGCAGCATGCAACTCTCCAGCGACTCAGCTCAGACAAACCTCCTGAACAACTGATAACTGGTATCTAATAATGGAGGATACCATTCTCTTCAACAAATTTGTCCCATTTCCCTTGAACATACATAAAACATAGAATCAATAACATCCTGTGATAGGCTTTTCTGTTGCTTAACAAGAAGTTTCAAACCTGAGCACTGCCAGTGATGCCATGATGATTTTTTGCCTTCTCTTCTATACCCCTTTTATATACCTTTTTATAGCTTTTGTATTCTTAGTGGTTTTTAGCCTACATTCTCAGACTTATTTGTTAAGCTAGGAGACTAAACATCCTAGAAGCATAGTAGTTAGGGATCAGTGTGCCCCAGACCCCAAGGTCCTCTCCAGAACACATTCTGTAAACTAAGATAGAACTGTTTGGGGGAGGGTTCTCAGGGAGGAGGGCTCATTCAAGCCTCTCACTGGGGAATCTTTGATAGATATGCTAATTAGTAAGGCCTGTAATGTTATACTAGATCTTTTGGGGTAGACATTGCAGTGTGCATTTCAATGCATTCAACCTGGACGTGGTGCACCCAAGGATCCTTAAAATAAATACCAAGGTAAAATCCCTTTTTCCCTTCTAACTGTGTTTGATTCTTGATTTTAAGACCAGGAAAAGGCATCACCAGTTTCATTGAATATCCCCTATTTCTGCATCAGAAGGGTCACTAAGCATCTAACCTTGCTTACATTACCTGTGATCCTACATATTACATGTAGGATCTGCTTCTCTCCCTTCCAGCCTGAGGAGTTGAAGTCTCTTGAGATGATTTCTCATCCAGAAGTCATTGCATACCTCTGACCTTTTTTCCTTCAGTTTTATTATCTCTTCTGGAGGTAGGCTTGGTGGAGGATTAAGTGGAAAAGAGAAATACAGGATGAGAAGCAACATCATAAGAGTACACAATGTGCCAGGTACAGGTGTAATCTGAATTTATACAGTGGTCCAGGGCTGTCTGTTCTGGACTTTAGCATTACTGTGCACTGAGCTGACAGTAGTACAAGTGACTACAACAAAATCATACAATCACAGGATGGTTTGAGTTGGAAAGGACCTTATTATCTAGTTCCAACCCCCCTTCTGTGAGTAGGGACTCCATTCCCTAGACCAGGTTGCTCAGGGCTCCACCCAGCTTGGCCTTGTCTATGTGCCATTCCTCAGAATTGTGGGAGGACAAACAATGCCTTGTGTGCAAGATGGGAGTTGTTGCCTCCACCTACCCCTTGAGCATCACTTCATATCTATCTACACAGAACTTCAATAACTGTTCAGTATTGAGGTCCTTCTGCAACTCTTTACAGCCTGCTTTGGTTATTTCACCCCGAACACCAAGGTATCAGCAGCAAAGCAATTAAAAGGGTAGCTTTTTTACAGTACTGGTACTGGTGAATAGTCTGGCTGTCAAACTACTTACTTTCAAGTATCCTCAAACCCATTATGCTGAGCTTTTGATGGGGTACCCTTCCTTCTCAGACCAGGGTAAAAGAGCAGAGGAGGCTGCTGTTCTGCTGTGTTCTTTATTTCATAGTCTCATAGCTTTCTTGAAGGCAGAGTTCGAAGGGGGTTACATGATAAAGGCAAGCAGCAGCAGCAACAGCAGGCAAAAACAGCTGCTTCTTCTTCTATATGCTCTATACATTATACTCTATACTCTATATACTCTATATACTCGATATACTCTATACTCTATTTTCTAGACTCTATATTTTTTCTTACAGAAGTGTGGATTATATTTTTTATCTGACCAAAAAGATTAACACACAGTTCTAGTTTTTCTTTTCTTAACCTATCCTGGTCTAATTCTAACAGTTGTAAGTCTTACACAAGTGTTACAAAGGTATTACACAGATTTGCGTGTACAGTTTCTATCAGCTCTTATTGTTTATGTGAACACTCTATCTAAAAAATGTGAGCAGTGTAATTCTATCTATATTTTGTCTAAAGTAAAGAAATTCTGTGAAAAGGTAACACTGCTGCAGTAAGAACTGTGTTTGGAGTCTCTGCTACAGCTTTTTAATGTTTAAGGCACTTCGCATATATTTCTACTAAAAGTTAAAAATCTGTATTTCTATTTCATTTTGGTGTGGCTTCATGTATCCAAAGGTTTTAATTCAACCCCTGTGCTTTGGCTTCTCTCTGGGCCTGAGTCCAGAGGAGCTTTCACTCCAACACCATTAAACAGTTTTAATTTTTAAAAATTAATTTTAAATTTAAAAATTTTAATTTTTTAATTAAGCCTCAAGCCTAATTAAACATTTCTGGTTTCCTGATAACTTCTAAATTTTTGAGAGTATTGAAGGGTAAGAAATGCTGTGCCAACTTGTGTTCATGCTGGAAGTTGAGTGTTTCTACATAAACAAAGAGGCTTTGACTCAGGGGTTTTATTCCTCTTTCTTTGCATACAACATAGACAGCACTTTAGATGCTGACTATTTTTTTTCCAGTCCAAACATCCCCTATTGTATGTGTATCACTGAGGTAGGAATAGAGCCATACAGTGATTACATTAACTTCTCCGAGATGAATTTGCAGGATGGCTGGTTTATGGTTATCACTGCACACTGACTTGCCTTAAAAAGCCAGAGAGCCAAGGTAACGGCGGTTTTAAATATGTATTTTCAACCAGTAAAAAAGAAGATGATTAGTTTAAGATTCTAATGAAGGTATGGGCTCCTGCAAATGCAAAGCTAACATCCTACACAGTGGAGCCCTGCTGGGACAGAACCAGCCCTGGAAACATGTGCTGTGATAACTCAAAACATTTGTCATTCCATCACAGAGAGAAATTTTATATAGTAGACCTTCACTGTGAGTTAATGAACTGATTTAAGCTATCTAATCCTCACACAGGAAACATTCAGTTCTTGTACCTCAGTTCCAACAGAGTTAGCCTTCCCTGTCGTGTGGTAAACCTTAAGTCTGCAGGCAGCTTTTTGACCGCTAGACAGTGCTACCCCAATGACAAATGTCTTAATTTTCCCACACTGATTGATTTGAAAAGGTTTTCTTAAGCAACTTGATGGCAATAGTCTCACAGACACTTCTTCAGGTGCAAGACAGAGGTATACGAACATCTCTATATATACCCCAGAGGATCTCTCCTCTCCCTAATCCGTTACAACTAAAAACCAACACTTATGATGATGATGCTGTCTTCCTACATATTTTCTGAAAACCATGGTATTGTATAGTATCAAAGGCATCTTTCTGAACAAATAAAACTGTTTCTTGTACATAGGAGATGGGAGAAAATGATGCTACCTACCTGAACCAAAACAACTGTAGCCATAGGTGACTTAAGTGATTTTATTGCCATGTAGAACACATTAGAGATGGCTACAAATGACTGTTAAATAAATTAACATTGTGTCTTGGCAGGTTTGAACAGCAAATTTTCCAGCCTAGGGAAACAGAACAAAGGACTATCTTAATGTATGTGGACTCCATTAGGAAATCCCAAGATTTACCTCTTCTTCATACCTCTTCTTTAGAGACCAGACATAAAGGAGTCAAAGTTACTTCCATTTACAGACATAAGAAAATAACCCATAATCAAATTGACAGCAATAACTTTTGAACATGTAACTGCATGATTTAAGTGGAGCTCGAAACCCTTGCTTATTAGATCATACCTGCACTGTCAGTCTCAGATACATTGAGCAGAAACAATTCCTTCACATTGCTCTCTTGGTCATCTTAAGGAAGATCTTGCAATAGAAATATGGACAGCAGTAACTGCTGTATAGTGGTGACTGCTGACCTCACAAGATCAATCACCTCTGTCTTCCCAAGAAAGAGCAGCAGAGACAACATTTTAGAATTTGATTGAACAGTACACATTATTTCTAATATGAAGGTCAAAGATCAACTTCCCTAAAGAAATATGATAAAAATATGCACTCTCCTCTCTGCAACAGAACCAGTGCACATCACTTGTCTTCCAAATCAAAGACAGATAAGCCAAGCACTCTCTTTCCATTGCAGTCACCTTCAGGGATTTCTCCTCTCATGTCACAGTTATGCAGGTAGCTGCCTAAAGGATAAATCACTGCAGTCCATATGAGGAATGAGGGGGAAAGCACTGCATCCTTATTTCCCTCAGTCTCGGCAACAAAAGAACGGGTGCCGAGACTTTATCAATTATTTATGCAGCTGCCATTACTTCTTCTGCTCTTTATTCCCCAGATTGAAATACCTCTCTCTCTGGACCAAACTCCATCTTCAATTATTCATTCAATTGGGCATTTTTTTTTCTCTTGCTCATTTAAATTCTTTTTTGTTTGTTTGTTTGACTTGAACTGCTGGAACAGCAGCGATTTGTAGATTAGATAATACTGAGTTTGAAAGTTTGCCAAGAGCAATAGGCTGACCTGCAAAGTAAATCACCCAGACTTGGCAAGGAGGATGAGCAAGGACTATTGCAATACCTGCCATGGGCTTTGCATCATGTCATAACCATGCTAGCCTGATCCATTTGGACAGTGGCACCCATAACAACTGGATAACTAGCACAACTGAAGTACCTGTGCAGTTTGCAGATTCAGAAGTTACAGTGACTTCTGTATATCTGTTGCAGCATATAAATCCCAGATAATCACACAAGCAACAAGTAAACTACCCAAAGAAATGCACCAGTCATCTCCCAGTGCTAAGACTCCAGGCTAGAGTTCACACTTTCATATTCAGAAATTTCTTATTTTGCTAAGAAATATAATTAAAACTAAATCAGCTTTTTTAAAACTAGCTCTACAAGCATGTCCTCATTTCCAACCTGTATTACATATGAAGGGTACTCTAAATCACCACAGAAGCTAAAGAAAATGAGAGAGAAGGATTTTAGTTTCATTTTAAGCCCATAAAATCTCCATATCTTCTTTAGAAATCTCTCTCTGAGTCTCCGAATTTAAAGTAAACCTGTTATGCTGTTAACACCTCAGAAACATCATTTATCCATCTTTTTTGAGGTTTTGCATGCTATCTTTAATGTAATGAAAGCATAATATTTTTTTTAAACTCTCAGGAAATAATTTCTCACTCTTCCTTTCCTGTTCTTCGCATGCAGCTTGAAAAATCTTGTTACTCATATACAACCATTTTGTCTCCTATTTCCACTAAATAAGACATTAAGACAACTAAATATAGAATGTGAAAGTTTTGAAATGAGAGAGAAAAGCACCAAGAAAGCTAATGTCTGTCATTACAAAAACAGCTGTTGTGCAATGGTAAATTATGGAGGTAACAGTGGTGACACCATGCCTAAGGCTGAATGAAGTAGCTGGCTTCAAAAGTGCGGATTTTTTTACGTGAAATTCCGGAAAATTTAATATGCAAAATATAGGTAGGCTATCCTTCTTACTAACGAAAAAAATTTAAAAATGGAACCTCTCTGGAAGTCTCATTGTCTTAGAGATTTTCTTTAGTGGCAATTTTTTACCATGCTGGATAGCAAACAAGGCAAAATTTCTGTCTTCTGGTCTACTCTGCATCATCATACTGTACTAAGCAGGAGTAGTTTTCTTGTCCAACAGGGTCCTGTGGAAACATAATAGAAGAGCTTAAACTCTGTCTTATGCTAATGAATTGTACCTCAGCCTTAGACCCACTGCACCCTGCAAACATGCATTTTCCAATGCTAAACACTGAGATAAATTGGCCAGATAACACATATCAACACTCAGATGACACACAGCTTTTTGTTGACAGAGCATTACTGCTGCTCCCAGTGATTCAGTATTTGGAGAAGACCGAGTACAAGATGAGAGAAGGCTGGTTGAAACTGAAGCTGAGGTAGGTGAAATGATAGTCACACCATCAGCAGCCTTATTCTAAAAAAACATCCGCAGCTTCTAGCTTACAGCTGGAATAGATCACCCTTCCTTTCTGACTGCCATGAGCATCTCCTGGGGAGAGAAAGGAGGGGGCCAGGGAGGAAGAAGTGCTGCTTGTGTAGAAGACAAAGTCTCTCATTCAGTCTGTTAAATAAATATCCAACACAAACCTCATCCGCAGTCCTTTGCTTTGTTTCTTCTATAAAACTGCATGTAGTAATTAAAAATAAATGGAAAAAGCCACACATAAAGCAATCCCCTGCGTTTCCACCTCAGCAAGTTGGGAAGAAAAGTCATGATAGATATGAGGTGCCATGGGAGAAGGTAACAAATGTGCAGGGCAACATGCACAGAATACAGAAGAACAAGAAAAATGAATTTAAATGCTCACTAAGTGGTCCACATTCAAATAAAATTATTTGAACCATTAATTCTACAACAAAGCAATGTCAGCCAGACATTAAATGCATAGGGACTTTTAGGTAAGTATTAATCTGTTGCAGAAAATAAATAAAGCCAAAACAGATAATATGTTTTAAATTAATATCTGTTAAATTGCTTCTACTTCATACAGGTTTTGTTCAAATATATTTGCCTTTAACTTGTATCCCAGAAAAATTTTTATAAATTTCAAGGTGTTATTAATATGTCTACTACTTTATGCTAATAACCCATGTTACTAAAACTGCTTTACAAAAGATTCATTTGGAGCATCAGTACATATTAAAGGCCACAAACTGTGTAACTATTAGCCTCTCCCCCACATGGCTTGAAAAAGTATTAAAATAGACTCACTTCAAACACCAAAGCACAACAAGCCCCACATCGTCCTGACAGGACTGATGTATTTTGTGTCACTCTTTGATTATAGCTTAAACACTAGATTAGCCACTATCACTTGGAAATTATTTTACTAAAGAGTTTTAAAGGTCTTCATCTAGTATCTTTCACCATCAGGTACTTCATGCAGTTGCATAGATAAAACATAAGCAAAATACAGTCCAACCTTAATGGATTACAGCAGCACTCAGCTCTCATAAATAAGGAGAGAGAAAAGACAGAAATAATTCACTCTAAACCCTCAGTAGAACAGGGGGTGTTTCTGAAACTGCCAGTGAAGGCAAAGGGCTGTGACTGCAGTACATTCATTTAGTTTCACTTGACTGGGGATTCTGCCTTTTTCCCTTTTACTGAGGAAGCAGGAACTCATGCAGTAGCTTCTTGGAGCTGCTGAGCCCAAGGCCATCAGGAATAACAGATCTAGGTTCTCAATGTCTCAAGAAAAGCCTCCATCTAATTTTGAGACTTCTTCCACAGGCAGTGTATGACTGTTTGTACATCTCTCCCTCCTCAGTGAGTCAGAGCCATGTCTACCCTACCAGAGCTTGAGAGTAGCTACTTATTTCAAGCTGCCACTTATGACAACTTCACACGTACATGGTGATGTGAATTAGGAAGGTTCTCCCTCTTCCCTGCTTTCCCCTCAGGCCGTAATTCCTTCCTACAGAGAGAGAAGGGTGTTGGATGGATCTAACATGCCCATGAAATACTGCTGCAGGCAGCACTTTAACTTCTGCATGCTCTGAGGGTGACCGATGAACATTTTAAATTCCATGTTGAGAACCCTTTGTACTAATTATGATGCTGTCAATTAACCATTGCTATGACTTCAGTGTATACATGCTCAGGACCTATTCATCTGCAAGGACTTCAGTGCTGTGGTTTCAGCTGCCCATTAGGACAGCAGTTCCTTCAGAAAACCTCAAAAGACAGTCTCTTCTTCCCTTTTTAATTTCGTTCCGTAAATTTAATTCCAGTTATTATGTGCATTGACAATAGCCTTTCTATGCTGTTTGTTTATAAAAAGTGACATTACTCCCTTTGAAAAAACAGGAGGAGGAATCTGTGGAAATAAATGTGCTGTGGCAGGGGACCACTTTGGAGTAAGGCTCCTTCACACAGGGTGAGCAGCTGTACAAGGAGCTTGCTGAGGGACCAAGTCCTTCAGAACTGCAAACCACCAGCAGGAAGCAGCCTCTGTGTAAGGAAGTGATTAGGTATTTATATCCTTCACTGTGGCCAGTAAACAGAATTAGTGTGACTTGGACCAAGTTTTAATTATACAGGAGCTTAATGATCTAAGCTGCTGTGGGAGGAGTGCGTGGGGGAAGAGAATGAAGGGTCAACAAAGTGCATCTGTCTGTTTTCTCTCCTTCCCTCTTCAGAAATGGCATTTACAAGGCTGCTTTTCTGGGGTTTTCAGGGTGTTTTTCCCCCTGCTTTTAGTCCAAGGGATATTAGATTCACAACTGGTTCCTGAAGAAGTGAAAAGCAAGGTGATGTTCAGTCATATTTCAAAGTATTACTCCTTACCAGCCTGTAAATCACTAGGCTTAAAACACCAGCAACCTCATCTCTCAACACACATCGTCAAACCTGCCAGACAGGTGAGAAAATCCTCTTTGAATGGCACCTGTGAGCTGGCACACTCTGTGAGCTGACAAAGTTGCTCTGCTGCCTTGACCGACTGTCTCAGTGAAGATGCAGCACTGATGCTATTACTGGCTGCTCTAATTAGAGCTCTCAGGGAGATGGGTCAGTTCCTACCTGTCTGAAAGGAAACTAATCTCCTGCATACTTAACTTCAGGAACCGTAACACGATTACATTTGACTCCTTATTTTTCCTACATCCTCACGAATTGCAATCAAACCGAGGCAAATTGAACTGAACATTACTGCTTCATTCCAGCTACCAGAAAAAGCTCTGAAAAATGTGCAGGTTCAGTCTGAACATTTTGATCCTTTCTGATTCTCTTTTGCATAGAGCGAACACTCCATGAAAATACCCAACACTTAGCTTGCCTAGGGATTCTCCCCAGTTCTGCTGCAGTTAGCATGGTAGAGAAATAAGAACACTTACACTATAAAATTCATAGTTTGCATTTCTAAATGCAGTTAAAGTCAAGGCCTTGGCTGGTCTTCCTAGGCAAATGGAGTACCTGTACAGGTTCAGATCTTACAAAAGTTAATTTACAGGGATTTCATCAGATCTTACAAAAGTTAATTTACAGGGATTTCATTAGCCCCTGCCATTCATTTTTAGTCTGGAAATAAGTAAAGATAACTGGAATACATGCTAAAGTAGTTAAACTCAGAGACTCCTGTTTTCAGTCACAAATACTGATATTTCTCTTTTTTGTCTTCCAAGTGCTAATTGCTGTACCAGGTTCCAACGAGACTCCAAACTGACAGAATACACATTACTGTCATATACAAAAAATAATGCCACCACATTCAAAAAATAGGGCCCTTGCATGTACTACTTGCACAAAAAAAAAAAAAAGCCTTTATGCAAGTAGTTTGCAGTGCCCCAGGAAAAAAGCAAAGGTGATCAACATCATAATGCCCATAGTGAAGCTGAAAAGCACCCTAACAATAAAGATGATCTGAAATGTGACTTTAAGCCAAACAAAGAACCTATTTTGTTTTACATGTGGACTGAGTATTGAGATAGCTCTAAACAGAAAGGTACAGCACAAAAAATTGCTGTTTACTGCCATCCTTTTTCATCAGTGGAGCTTATTATGATTCTGACTAATAAACCTCCTGTCAGCAGGGGTAAACCACTGTTTTGTCAGCTCAATTGCCACTCACCTGACCAGAGCACAGTCCTGCAATCAATCAACCCTGTCAGGACAGAGGCACCAAGTTAACAGATGGAGTAGGATTTGAGTTGTATCAATTTGCCCCACGAATGCTCAATCAGAGAAATTTTGAAACAGAATTGAATTACCGTTCACCTGTGCCTGTGCTGAGAGGACACACACTTAAGTTCTTGCAAGCAATATGCAGAGCACAGATGTGTGGGCAAGGCATTGATGCATAGCTCAGGTAAAGGTTACACAGATTTAACAGCTGCAATTACAAAGCAGCTATTCAAGCAGTTACGTGCTCCTTACCCTCTGCTGAGTCTGCAGAACACAGCTGCATGGTTCCTACACCTCTATTGAAATCAATTTATCAAAGGAATGGTTTTCTCTTCAAAATGGCTGGTACTGGTATTCAGCCTAACGAGGAGTATCAGCCTATGTGGTTAAAGCAGCCTTAAAATGGAAGTTACCTTTTTAATGTAAAGAGATTGATAAGAAATCAAGCAGATAGTATTATTCTGATAATCTATCTGATCATAATTTAAGGGATGATCAGATGGATTCAAGTGCCAAGAGAAGAAAAAGCTCAGGTTACCACACTTGAATACACAGTCCATTACATCATCATCTGTGAGTCAGATACCATAGAAACCCAAGTCTTGTTCAGTGTGAACACTGTACTGTTTGGTACAGCAAAAAACCTGTTTCTCTATGCCTAAAGATAAAAAAATGAAATTTCTAAAATAAATAAGAGAGAGAATTTTATTCTGTAAGCAGCTATCTACCATTTTAAGCCAAAGTTTTGCAGTTTATCATTCTGAACTAGACATCTTTTGCGATTAAATAGGCTTTCCTTTAGGCTATGCCATGGATAAATATAATTTGCAAATATGCTAAGTACTGTTTCTGCAGATTCCAATTTCTTCACAAACAGAAGGGAACATCACTTATTCACCTAGCATAACTGCCACACCAAGAAGTCATCCTTTAGATTTCAAGGAAAATAAAATTCTTTAAAAACCCACATGGTTTCATAAGGCACGGAGATGTACCTTCTCACAGACACTGTTATATATATTTACACAGAAACCATACAACAGAAAACAGTGTTGTCAGTTCCAAATGTCAGCTAATCCCATAACATAGCAGTAAAAAAAAGATCCAAAACTGATATTCTTGACTCCCTGACAAGCTCCTGTAAGCCCATGTGTTGCATAGGGGTTATGTGCTATCTAACTCTGTTGTGCCTATCAATCACATGCATCGAGAACCAGGCATTTCAGGGTTTTCATTCTTGCATGTAACACCACTAGTGCAAATCTGGAGGGCAATGCTTCAACACAAAGAAGTCATCAATGTGTACATCTGGGATTTACTATATTTCATGACTCTCACTCAACTTCAGTGAACGACAGTTTAAAAGGTTGCAGTCCCATAGAAAAACACTACAATGAGAGAGCTAGAGAACTACAAAATGGATTGCTTCGTAACATGGAAAGAGTACTAATAGAAAATCCCAAAGTTAGTTACTTAACTCTACAATAGTAAGCAACACTTGACCAGTATTTCCAAAATATTGGTATGGAGTCAAAATGAAGGTTTTAACTAGTACATTTATAAGGTTCTAGGCCTTCATTCAAATGGAAACAAAATGCACTGAACCTGTGTAAAACAAAACATATTTTTGTGCTCTGTGGCTTCGGGCTAGAATACTTCTACATGTACCCACTTCAGAGTCCAGCAGTGTGACTGGAACACAGCCAGCCTATTTTAAATGAAATTGAAACAACAGTTAGGAGGGGAGGAGAAAGAACTTATTAAGCAGAAAACAGCATTGACCTACAAATAACTTTTTTTTAAACATGCAAATCTGTTCAAGATAGCAGAGTCACTCAGCTCTAAATGTTGAATAAGGAAGAAAAACCAAAGGCTATTTGAAGAGAGATCCTGCTACAATTATGCTATTTGCAATGAATTAGAATTATCTGTAGTACATAAGAAGATGGAAGAATTGGAAAATGCAACTATGCTTTCAGAATACCCATCAAAATTATTTTAGGCAGCATTTTTAACAGAAGAAATAGAGATTAAAAGCAGGCCAGTGTAAAGATTACCAATTTTTTTGAAAATCATCCTTTATACGTGTTTTTCAGAATGAAGCAACTCTAATTTCAAGAGTTTTATTGTAACACTTCAAGCAAAACCTTTGGCTCTCCAGGACAATAAATGTGAGAGCATTAAGTACTTGACTTTCCTTTACAGAAACTATTCACCAAACTGAAAATTCACTCTTCGAAGCTGTTTGCTCTGAACAACACACAGATTACTTTAACTCTGTTAAGGCCACCTGACATTCAGGGCCAGATGCCCAGAGCATCAGGAAAAAAGAATGTTGCACAGGTTAAAACACAAAACAGAGAAAGAGGGTAGGATGAGAAACAGGACATCACTGGGAGCAGGGCTTGTTTCTGGAGAAGAAGCACCAAGTCAGATCATCTCGAGATAAAAGCCAGTAAAACAGACACAAGCAACCATTAAACCATGCATTGTCAGTGCCACTGCACACTCCTCACATTACACAGGATTCACAGAATCAGGGACATTGTCCTGCACATGAAGTGGTTACAGCACAGGCTTTTTCCATTACTTTTCTTTTAAGGTGAGGGAGGTCTGGAAACTACTAGAGTCAAATCAGGAGAACTGAAATCACCATGAGTACTACCCATATAGCATGGCTCTTTTGATGTCAGCAGAACAGTATTTTCCAGGGAGAGAGTTTCAGGTAGTTGGTCATTGGTGATAGTGCAGGATAGCAGGCTAATTACAGCACTATTTCTGCACAGCATCTTTCTGTCTCCTTGTAGAACCCTGTAATGAGAGACAGCTGGCACCATTTTTAAGGTGCCCAAGGTGAGAGAAGATAGCTGCTATGTACTGCCCCTACAAGCACAACAAATATCTCAGGGGCCGTGGAAACCATGGTTAAGAAAGGAACAGAGTAAATTTCCATAAGATTTCCTGTTTGGAGGATAAATGGCAATCTTACAATATTTTAAAGAGAGTTTCTTGAATCGCAATCCATGTTCTCAGCATGAATACCTGATTTTGACAATTATACTTTGAGAATTTCACAATACAAGGGAGAAAAAAATGAGAAGTTGGAAAAAAATGAACATGATATGTTGCCCAACTCATTGTCAATCAGGTACTGATCCAACTGTACAGTCAACCCACTTGAAGTAATAAACTAGCAAAACTTCACAGATGAAAAAAATGAATCGTGTTTTAACACTTATCAGTATAGAAAAGAGACCATTCTGACTTCCATTCAGGTAAAGAATCCAAACATTTGTGTAGGTTCTCCATTAATTTCAAGGGCATAAACTACCATGCAATACACACAGAAATACCTCACTGAATTGGAAACCTGACTCCTGACATACTGGTAAGATTTTTTTCTCTCCCCCAAGAGCTGCTCAGTACCTCTTCCTGCCATCTTTTTCCAACTCCACACTGCCTTTTTTATACCAATTCTATTATGAGTGCTTACTCACAGGTTTCTATCAGGCTCATGACTTTACAGCCTCCTGAATGCAGATATCAGCTGAAGTATGCGTGTATCAGTTAAACCCCAATGTTATTTTAAACTCATTGTACAGCTATTACTACACAATGATAAGTGGGTCAGCCAGCAAAAAGGTAAGAATATGCCACATAGGGTTTCTCACAAAGCTGAAATTTTAAGAACAAAAAGAACCCATAAAACTGCTTAGGTCATATCTACAGAAATGTGAACTTGTTTACAGAAGGCTCTGACCTGACTCATGGAGGGAACTTACCCATTAGTAAGCCCAGGTTTTTCCACTTCAGCTGCTCGCAACTCAACTTGCAGCGTCTTACCAAGAGAAATAGAAGTTTTGCCCATCCCCTCTGTGACCCACTGCAGCAGCATCTCAGGATCACATTTAGTGTCTTAGCATAGAAAACTCTCCCCTTCATTCTTGCCAGGATGTCTTTAGATACGGGAATCCAGGCTCTTCCTCTTTCCTTCCACCAGCTCACTCTAAGATGGCAGCAATTCTACTTTTTCCTCTGCACACACACCTCCCCCCTGAATTTTAAGAGGTTCTTAAGAAACAAGAAATATCCAAACTGAACAAAAAGTTTGGCCTTTGCTCAGCTGGTGCTCTTCAGACTACAAAAATTTGTTTTCATAAGTCATCTTCAACTCATAATGGAACACCTTAACTATATCCGTTTTTTTCATACTTGTGATGTTCAAGAACTATGTTAGCAGAGCACAGAAAGGAGGCTTTAATGAAAATGCACCACAAAGATCTCTGAAATGTATCAGTTACTTGCCCATAGGAAGGAGGGCCTTTGTTAAGAATTCAGTTCATTAAAAGAATGTCATACCTGTGCTGTTTTCATATACTGGTGTCTCCATTATGGAGGAAGGGGCACGTGGGATAACAATGCAAAAATGTGGATCCATTTCCTTTAAACATTTTGGGATTCATTGCAGGATAGCCCTGGTCTGCCAGGGTCCTGAGGGCACTAACACCCCATAAAGAGCTGTGACCAGCCTCACCTGAGGCTGCTCCCCACCCTTGAACCCAGGAGGTCTATTCAAGCTTAGCCCTGGGCCTTCACGCCTTGCCTGGGCCATGATAGAGGAGTGCTGCTCTCCACACCCATGTCTGGTCACTGAAGACCCTTAATTTAGGCTCTGACCCACAGACTGGTTTCCTGGCTCGACCTAAGCCTAGCCTTATTGCTATGGTTGTGCTGGCTGATCACTGCACCTACTCCTAACCCTGACCTATGGATTGACTTCCTGACCTTCAATCTGCCTATGGCCATGATATTGTATCACGATCCGAACTCTTGGTATTACTTGGCCACCACCTACAGATCTGTCCTGCCTGCGTAGTGTGGGTACTGGAGGGTAGGTGGGGACTAGTGAGGCCCTTGTGCTGCTACTCCAGGGATCATCCTCGACTTCCATCTCCCCATCCCTTAGGGAGCAGCCGTGATCTCAACATGGTCTACGTGCACAACACAGTATGATCAATAGGTGCAAAGCCTACTTTTAGAAAGGCAATCAAAAGATGATTTGCTGCCAAAATACTATCTTTTGGGAGTGCAAAAGGCAGGGGCTGAGAGTCCTTTGCTTGCGTTGTTTCTTTAAGTTCAGCATTTCCTTGGTTCATCACGTCTAATCTTCATGTGTATTAGGCATGCTTGGCTTAGTTATTTGAAGACAGCAACCATCCAAAATACTAAGTAAAATGAACTCTAGAAGCTCATGACACCAAAAGTCACACTCATGCACATTGAGTCCAATGGCCAAACTTTGGTTTGACCGTATTACCTATAGTTCAATAAAGGCAACTTGCTGTAGCATACCTGGCATGCCTTTGACTGACCCTTTCCTGCAATTAGACCTTTCTGTCCTGCACCAGGATTAAAACAAATTCCTACTAACCACTCCACAGGGAAATAAAGTCAGTGGATGAGAATTGCCTAGAATTTAACTTAATTTGGAGAAGCTGAAGAAGAGAAGTAAGTATGCAGTTGGTTTTAGATTAAGTTATCGTACTAGCTGCTTTTCAATTCTTTTGTTGTAAAGGTGCATAACAAATTAGGGAGAGACATCTCCCTCACAAGGGAAGAGGATGGCAGCATGAGAAGGGAAATAAATAGAATTCATATGCAATCAATAGTTTTATCACTTTAAAGGAGAAATAATGAACAATTTACTCCAAAACACCAAAGGCAGAGTTACTTTTATGGACTTCAGGGATCACGTGTTACAACCAGAAATAAGACTTTCACATGTCAAATCATCAGTCACTGTCTTACTAGTACAACCACCAAGAGACCTTGCCTTGTACAAATGACCATGACAGAGTTTGATATAAGGGACATAAATCTGCAAACTGTAATATTTCCGTAAAATAAGGAAAAATTATTTGTACATTTAGAGCTATAATGGATTCCTGGAAAAGAAAATAATTTTGATTTTTTGGAAGTATGTTTCAGGTTGCATTTAAGAAGCAGGCTGACTCAGGGTGCACTGACATAAAAGTAATTCAAAATAATTTTTTTAATTGATTACCCTTTCCTAAGAGCAGATTGTTGGACATTATAGTGGGCCTTGTTAGACAACTTAAGAAAGTGCAGGCCAATACTTGCATGAGAGTTGGACAAATACAATTTATAGTTCACTACAAAAACAAAGGCCTTCCTTTTATGGGAAACAAACAAACAAAAAACAAACAAACAAAACAAAACAAAACCATTCATCCAGATGAAGTATGCAAACATAGATATTTTCACTACATACTTTGAACTATTCCACAAGATTACAGAAATCCATTTGAAAAAAAACCTATATGCAGCAAATCTACATACCAAACTATTAATTTTAGAGTAAATAAACTTAATTTAAAAAAAATTATGTAAATTGTTTTGCAAAATTTTAGATCAACAAACTCTATTTCTTTTTACCCTCAGATTATGAAGCTTATTACAGAAATAAAAAAATGTTATTTTGTACAATCTCTTCCACCACTAGTTTAAACTTCATTACACAATATGATGAAGTCACAGTCCTGTTTTCCAAAAGAAGGCAGGAAAGACCTGACCACAGCAGAAAGAATCTTGGGATGTAGGGGCACAGGGGAAACAAAATTACCAATCACTTAAGTACTGCAAGGAAAACAGGAGTGGTGAAGTGCACGCTAAGTGAAAGAAACAAGGCTTCTGTTTACCGATGAAGGAGAGAGTCATCTTTTTCTTGTGTAATCTGTCAAGTAAGAAATGTTTGATTTGGGCAAAAACCAGCAGTAGAAGAAAAAAGAGTGCTACTGATCAGTGTCAAATCACCTTACATGTAGACCTAGACTAAACTTAGAATGAGACTCCTTGTACAAAAATACCTGAAAAAAAAAGGACCATATGTCTCTAAACATCAAAACACTGATGTTTTGTTTATCATACTACCAAAAGAACTTAAAGTAATTAAACTGCAAGAAGGACATCTTTAGGACACACTTCTTAATCCACCTTATCTCTACAACAAACCTGGAGCTCTTGTTCAGACTCTATTTGGATCCCTGTAAGTTTTCTGCCTCCTGTTCTGCTATCACTTAATTCTATGTTTTCATACTGCTGCTGGTGCAGCATGAGAAATACCCTTTGAGGTTCTTGACTTGACTACAGCATTTTCTAGATTCTAAATAGAGAAAAGTTTTGTGTGATACTGTAAGGCAAACAGCCATGCTACGTAGGTAGCAATTTAGCCAGCATCTCTTTATATATAATCTCTTTCCTTGGTTATCAAAAGACAAGCTACAACTTCGTTATTGAGTTCTTCCTTGACCTCCATAGTTTTGTAGTTTAGATTTACACAAAATCAGTTCTGTAATTCCTAAGAAGTGGGAGGATTCTTTCTTCCTGATTTAACAAGAAAAAGAAAACTACTCCTTTTTTAAATCATACTCAGTACTTTCCAGCAAGATATGAGGTCTGCTGCGATGGGATTACAGTCACGGGGGTAAAAGGAATGCACAATCACTGTGAAAACCAGGCAGAATACAAGTCTTTGTACTAGTCATAATCCATGCATTCAGAGCAGACCACTTAACTGCAAAGCTCGTATCACTCCAAAGATTTTATCTGCACTAAGTACAGTAAACCTTTCACAGACATACCTACTGATTCTACTTGTTCCCTGGAAATAAGAATGATGAGGAATCAGAAGATGCAGTTGCAGGGAAAATCACGCTGAGGTTGAGTGATCTTCCTTCGGGCAACTGAATACTGGCTCTGGAAATGGAAATTATGTGCCCATCTCTGACACAGCCCCCATGGGATGTGGGACATTCATGCAAGACAGAAATTTCAGAAGTGCCAATTCCAGACACTCACAGGACACTCATCAGTCTGGCTCAAAAATTCACAACATATGGAGCTACAAATGAAGTTGTGGAGAGGGAGGCATGCTTTGAACATGTCATATAGTATATGTGGGTTTTAACATTCAGATTTTAAAGGCTTCTCAGATCAGATATTTCAAGTTACCCAAGAGCTTTGACTTTAATTTCTCTGTGTTTTGATTATCACCTTTAAGTTAGAGCAATGCCCTTTATACAACTAATGCAAGTATCTATGAGAGTTAATTTCCATGGAATATGGGTACAAAGTACCAAAAAGAAATGTTCACAAAAATCCTGCCAGCAGATGTGGCACACTCTGCTGTAAATACAGTCTAGCAGTATGAAGGGAATGGGAATAAGAGAACCTCTGGCAGCTTTGCAACAGCTTTCTGTGAGTCCTGAGTTGCCCAGACATACCTCAACATCTCAACCCTTCTATCTGCTCATGGCCCCTGGGGGACACAGCTGTCTCCTCTTGCCCCACCGTGCCAGCTCCTCACTCAGGCCCCACAGGAGCAGAAGGAGAAGAGTTTGCGAAGTCTGTCAAGACACTCAGATACCTTACAGGGTTATTTCCCGTAATTTGTCTGGCTATTGAACAACTTCTTGCCTCAATGAGGGAATTCATATTTTTGGGGATGACTTACTGGCATTCTTCTGTGTGAAAAGTGTTTTACTGTGGACATTATGTATCAATTTATATGAACAAAATACTGATTTGGTCAATAACACAGGATAAATACATGCGGTTTTCATTACTGTATCAGACACAGCAGTATTTAGCCACTCTGGGATCACAGCAGTCTTGGGAGGGCTGATTCTCAGTTTTGCCTCGGAATGAAAAATAGGATATGATGATCTAAATAAAGATTGCATCAATGCCCACAATCAAGGAGCCAAACTAAAATTGTTGACAGGAATGGAAAAAGACTGTCTGAACAATCCCCACACCTCTATTCCTGCCCCAATGACCTCACTTACTGTAATGTTTCAAACAGTTTAACTGCCACAGACTTTCACACACACAGACACCAAAAGAATAATCACAGGAGTCAGAGGAAGCAAAAGTTACAAATACTGGATTATATTGGATGTCTTCACTTGGTCATCACAGAGGTTTAGGACTACGAAGCTTCTTTTACTGATAAATTCGTCCTTTAATACGTGATGTTCAATTTGTTTAAATATAAAGCACTACATTTTCATTAAGATCTAAACTCTGCTAGGCTGCCTCAGATTTCCCTGCCAGTGCTTTCCCTAGATGGAGACTCTCAAAGAAGCAGAACCCTCATTTCTCCTTTCCAGAACTGGCATGCCATTAGACTAACCAGAGAGCCACTCCTCAGTGTCAGGCCGAGGGCCAGGGTACATCACAGAAAGAACTCAGTCACTGCAAATGTGCTCTGGGTGAATATCTTCTGACAGAATGAAAGTCTGGCCCATAAAAGACAGTGGGGGGAATTTATGTTGTGAAGCTCGAGATTCAATCATCTCAATCTCCACTACAAATAAGGGACCCACTCCCTTTTGACAGATGTCTCCAGCTTTGAGGACTCTCATCAAGTTAAAAGCCAAAAAATAAACCTCATCCAGGTAGAATCACAAGTAAAAACTTTTCCCAGACAGTGAACAACTTTCTCTAGTGAATATTTTCATGCCTTTTTAGATAGAGTTAATATAAATTTTTTCATGCAGTTGCAAATGCAACAGACCAAATTCTCAAAGTAAAAAAAAAAAAAAAAAATTAAAAGAATCATTGCATGTTTCTAGAGCACAAAGAGCCCAGTGTATTATGTTTTCATAGACTTTATGTGTATTAGTGTTAAAATTTTCCCTTCATACAGGAGATTCCAGTCCCACAGTCTTACCACTGCTGTTTGAACGGAAGCCCCAGTCTTACTCAGCATGAGCTGTTTGGTTTTGTTCAGAGGAATAAATCTAATAGGATAACATGCTCCTTGTAGACACTGGTGAAACTACTGAATGTAAACATCTGGATTTACTTTATATTTTCAATAAAATTACACATTTTATTTTTGATTCAGTAGGCAGTAAAATACAATGAAAACAGAGCTCCAGATTTAAGTAGCTTTTGCTGCATTTTTGAAAGTCTTTTATTATGAAATACACCTTGTCTCTTCCTTCCCTACCAACTATTTTGTTGTATTTATCATTTCTACAACCATCATAGGCAAAGTCAAATTTTTTTTTTTCCATTACAAAGGAATATCAGATTGACAGGTTTTAAACCTGAATGCCTTTGTTTTTAAAGCCACTGGAAAGGTTCTGTTCATTAAGGTACATGAGTCACATGCTGCAAATCAGTAGTGGGGGGTGGCATCTGTAACTCTCTTCCTGCCCCATATACAAATGGGGTTTCAGTGCAGGCTAATGTAAAGCAGAGGGAATAAGCTGTTGAGGGCTTAAGTCACTCTATACCATATAACTCAGGTTCAGATAGGGACTAGCCATAAACATATAATTAATTCATGAACAATATGAAAGAAAGAAACTATACAACTATAGAATTAGTTGTGGACTGGTTTTGGAAGGAAACTCTAAATGGTAGTACTGTCAACTGTTCAGCCTTTCTGTCGTGGCAGGTGACATGTCAGGTTTATATTTAAGCTACCTATCCACCTGCTAGGAAACCAAGAACAGCAGCTGAAAAACCAGCCTAGAATCAATCCTACTTCTAACATTACTTGTAAAGACAGCTTTTTTTGTGAAATTCTGTACCCACAGGTACTCTGCTGTCCAGAAATCTCCACAGGGCCTAAGGGCAATGTTTCTGGACAATGTTTGCAGAGCACTCAAGCACACTGTTCCCTGTGTCTTGGGTAACATGAGCCTTTCAATTTGATCGAGTTACTTCTCTTACAGATGGAGACATTCATAATTTGTTATTGTTATTGTTAAAACAACTGAGGTTTTGAAGGCAGGAAAAAACCCTTATGGAATGAGGTTTCTGAAACATGACCAAGCCAAAGCCACCAAAAATAAGTCTGGCCTGTCTGCAAAACAAAACTCTTAGTCTGTCTCAGTCCATTCCCTGTGTTGCAGCTATGCTTCCGGCAATATGAACTCACCTTGTCACTTAATTACAAGAGGAAAAGCAACCTAGACACCCCCAGGTCAGTAGTTGAACCCCAAGTCATTCGCCCAACAGTCTGGGAAACATTAGGAGAATAAGGTTTTATTCTCATTGTATTCCTATTAGAAACAAATATACATGGAAGGCAGGGTTTAGAAAAAGGAATCTAAACAGCACAGACTGCACAAACATGCAGGGACTTCAGCCACAGGACTCCAGGTTTATGCCAGCAGAAATGGGGGATGACACGTGACCAGCCGACACTCTCCAGACATTTTCAGGGAGCCAGAATGTGAGAGACATTGCTGAGATGGCCATGCAAGACTTAGCGAAGGTTCAAACTGCTGTAGTTTCCTTCAAATAGTTAACAGCAAATTTTCCTGTTAAACTCCTCTTTCTTCAGTAACTATCAGTTAGAACTTTATTAACTAATCAAACTGTGTAGCACAAAAATAATTATGTCAGGAGACTTCGGAGTGTCACTTGAAAGGCACTCTGAAAACAAAACACTGTCCCCTTTTTCCCTTACATGAAAACCACACAAAACAGCAATTACAGGGAAACCATGATAAAGAGAAAAGGAAGAGATCTTTGAGTCTTTCTCTGAAGGATCCCACACAGGATATTGACTTGGCCAGATGATGACTATGGAGAGAGAATTCCAGATGTGTGGGTCTCAGCTAGGAAAACCTTCCTCTCCCCTAGACACCCACACATATCCACTTTATGCTACTCTTAAGCAAGCTCTGGAATGAAAAAATAAGAATTATGGGTGAAATATTTGACATGAACATACACCCTTGGCTTACGCAAGCCCCTTGATGGATTCTTGAGAGTAAATGTGTACCATGCAATTTTCCTTGAATAGAAGGAAATGCCAGACACTTACACAGTGATCAAGCTACCACTGAACCTCTCTGCCTCCACTAAAGAGAGCTGTATACTTGAGGCTGGTAGAAGAGGTTTGGTTGTCAAAGTGATCTCAGGTTTTGAGCTGTGTGCTAGTAACCATTAAGAACTCCACATTTATCTTGCAGGTCTTATCTGATATAATTTATTTCTCATTTCAAACATCAGGAGCAACTGAAGGAGTCCTATATGATGATTTCTTGACAGCTGTTTCATACTGGTATACCAGTGTTGACTGTGACTCTCATATGCCCTGCATGGATACCAAACCATCATTTCAGGCTTCCTCCATTTTTCTTCAAGTTAGAAACTTTCTTTGAACCTAAGAAATCAACCAGAACATAAGTAGGACTAAGGAACTATGATGTCTGTACTAATAAGAGAAAGATAAATACCATCATGCCTCTCAGAACTGATACAATCTATTTGTGTTCAAAGTATTAAGAGACCATGTGAGGCATGCAGTTGTGGAAGAGACATGACATGACTGCAGCAGTTTTTACTCTGTATTGAGATTAAATATCCTGTGAACCTAGTGGCCTTTTGGTTGAAAACACACTGTTTATTCTTTCTGGCCTGAGAAGCCAGCATTCACAGCAACTCTTAAGTCATACGACCTTCAGGAGAATAAAGAGCTGATATTTGCACTTCATCATCATAAGTCAGGAAGGATGACTCCACTTCCCGATTGCCAAATTTACCATAAATCCCAAAAAGTGACTGTGAAAAACAGAAGTTCCAGGAGCTCAGGTCTTCCCGAAAATTTATCACAATGGAAAAACAAAGTAGTTTACCCTTTTCCACACCCACACTCCAAAGGAAAATTATATTCTACCTACTGATCACAGATCTCTGCCAGCTGGTCAAGCCATTCTATTGTCCTAGTCTGGATTGCTTTCCTTGCTGGGTTTTAGTCTTGGAAGAAATTCATCACTGAAAAAAACCATGAAAAAATTTCTCTTTCACTGCTGTTCAGAGAACCTATATGCTCACACCAATAGGAAGTTTAGACCCATGATTATAGTTTAAAAAAACCACCTTTTCAGATGGCAAGCTCAGAAAAGACTAGTCGGTCCCACCTGGTCCCCTCATTAGTTTCCGTATATAATTTTCCTTTCATTACTATTGCAAATTAAGGAGCAATTTGGTATGGAGCATGCATCCACAGGCACAAGAGTAGCTGAATTATCACACAGACTTAATAGGATGCATGGCATTCCTAAATACTTTTAATTGAATGTACGAAAAGAAAAAAAATCACTTCCTCTGATAGAAAATAATCAATTTAAAACATATGCTTTGCTTTTTCAGCTTGAATACTCCAATACTTGAAGGTCAGTGTCTTTGGGAATTCCTGTTTCTAGCCACTGTGGGGCAGAAAGTGAAGCGTGCATGTTTTGTGCTTGCGT
Organism: Aphelocoma coerulescens; assembly: GCF_041296385.1. Classification (NCBI taxonomy): domain Eukaryota; kingdom Metazoa; phylum Chordata; class Aves; order Passeriformes; family Corvidae; genus Aphelocoma; species Aphelocoma coerulescens. The sequence continues at coordinate 90,063,043 of NC_091015.1, forward strand.
GTTTAATCCACCATAAGATTTCTACAAATGTATGCATCTTGTAATAGCCACATATCAATCCAGATTCTGTCCCTAGTTACAAGGTTAAAGCCTCCTGAAGCTTGGCTGAAGCCATCCCTCAATTCCAACTAAATAAATAGCTAATTATAGCCATATGTTGATGAGTGACAGATCTGTAAAGGCAGACTTTTGAAAAAAAAATTAGTGGATAAGAAAGCGCTCAATTTCACCGAGAAAACATTCACTTTAATTACAAGCTGTTGACTCAGTATTTTAGTACTGAACAGCAATGGCATGTGGAGATAACAATCAAAACCAAAGAAGTTGACCTAAAAATGCTTTTTTTTCTCTTAAACACTGAAACTACAAAACAAAATTTGCAGCTTGTTTTGGAAAAGCTCCATTATTACTGATTTTTGACCTTCATGACAGTTACCTCACTGTCTTGGGAAAGGCAGGAGCACACCGTCATAAAGTGTTTTGAAGTTTACTGGCATAGAAATAAAGCTTGTCAAGATGGTACCATCAGTCACCTAGATTTTAACCCCTGCCTCTTTGTGTCCTTCCTAAGAATGCAGTTAGGCAACAACACAAGGACTTCCTGTTTTAAAATTGCTGTTTGCACAGTCTGATGGAAATGTAATGATGGGTCTGTGCTTCTGGTAATTGTGGGTTACCCTGTCACAGTAGTTTAGCAAGGGATAAAGGTGGCGGGGGGTAAATGGGGAGGATGTGGCCACCCCATTAAAAAACAAAGCAGTGGGAAGATGTCCACCTGACTGAGGATGCTTCTAAGAAGTGACAAGCTGCTGAGATTCACCACAGAGCCAGAGAGTTTATTTCTCTCATGGAACTGGTGGATCCTCCATGCCATCCTCACCCTCTCCCCAGCCAATTTTTCCCCCATGTACAGTAAGAACTTGCTGATCAAGAATAGAAATAAAAAGAAAGTACAGATTTTGAATATAAGTGTAATGCCCCACTGCAAACAGAAAGGTGTGACTGCATCCTTGATGATTAACATGGCTAGAGATATTTTCCTTATCTCTAGATAACCAACAGGGTGAAACACCAACTTCAAAAAGGTGATTCAGCCACTTTCAGCCACATTTTGGAACTGCCTACCTATCTCCTTCCAGCATCTGAGGAGAGGGGTAGAACAGTTTTCATCTGACGACACACCTCTCATTTTAGAGGGCAGAAACCGATCTACCACATTGATGCCACAGCCAGGCCCTGTCTAGGTCTCATCCCCATTATTGCTTTTGAATGAGAGTGCCAGTGACACATGAGATACTTTGGCATAGATGCCTTCCAGAGCAGTACTGTCTAAAAAAACCCCACCTCAATAATGCTGAAGTTTCCTGCCCAAAATATTTGAATAATCCTGAGAGAGCTCAGGACCCAACTTTCAATGAGTCCTCTTACTCTGTTAGTAAGGCATTTGTTAGCCTAGCTGTTTCCTGTCTCTGGAACAAAGGGAAAAAAAGGGAAAGGATACAAGAGACCCTAAAATCTATTAGCATTTGACATTACTTGCATCAAAATGATGCTATTTATCAAGGAACAACCTCTTGGCCTTGCAGCATTGAAGCCTTTCTTGGCAGCACACATAAAATTCAGATTTCACAACGGTAAAATGGCACACCTGATTTTAGCTGCAGATAGAAGCACAACACAATTCTTCAACAATTCAGCTGCTGCTGATTATTGGTATAAGCTTTTATTATTAGTATAAGCTTTCAGACTTCTAAAGAAAATGGACCTATGATCCTGTCTCCGTAGATTTGTACTACCTCCTTCATCTAAAAAAAAAGACATTTCTACATATTTTTTTATTTTTGTAAAAAATATTTAATATTGTTGCTGAGAGACAAGCAACATACAGGGAAATCCTTGTAATGCTACATTTGTGTTTATAATTACTGCCATATATTTTCATTGTTGTTAAGTGTTTCAATGAATGCTATCTTAATATTGGGGATAGAAAGTAAAAAATCACCCTGTTTCATTGGTGAGGATTTTTGTATGGATAGACATTATCTATCTATCTCATTCCCTGAGCTGACAGGGTCTCCATCTCTAAAAAGATGGCCTAAAGTGTTGTGAATATGCAGATGTTTCTGTTGAAATCCTTGCCAAGCATTTTGGCAGCTATGAAATAAACTCTCAGTGTGTTGTTTTTGATGGAAACCATATCTGATGGATGAGCATCTTAGCTTCATTCACTGACACTGCTTTAGCCCAAATGTTTTTATATAATTTCTCAGAATAAGAGATAAGCACTCTGAAGAACAGAACATAGCAGAACATCACAAGCAATACATGAAACAATGGTCATTCTTCTAGCAACCACAGTTCAGAAGTTTCCCCATGCATTTATGTCTTCACTACAAGAGCAGGAGACGTCATTAAGTGAAGGCAGCTGACAGGCTCCTAAAACTTGGCAGCTTGGTCAAAATCTCCAGAAGCTTTAAACAGCATTTATATTGTCAGCACCAACCAATAAAGTAAAATCAAATATTTAGTCTTCATATTCACTTTCCAGGAGTTCATTTTCATGTTTTCATAAAATCCACCAGCTAGAGCACAGATGATTATTTTTTGGAGCACTTTTCAATACCAGCAGGATGTCATCATAGAGGTAAATTGCAAAATAAAAATGTAACTAATTAACTTTGACAGTGCATTTATTTGATGAAGTATCATCTTGCATAGCACAGAGTCAGTTACAAGCACCTGCTACCAGAATGAAGAAATCACTGTTAATCTGCTTATCTGTGAGGCTCCTTTAGCTTCCAGACTCCTTCTGATGCAGACTCATGGGATCCCAGCAGTGGTATCCCTATGCCTAAAAAGCACGCAAGCAGCAAAACCTTGCTTCCTTCCATGGTAAAACAGCAAATGGGTGTATTGATTAAGAAGAAATGTTCCTGCTTAGACCATGGAAGTGTAAACAGAATGGATTAATAGAGATTTGCAAAAGATTAAAATTTAAATCTCTATTCAATTAATTAATATTTACAAAGCATGTTCAGTAACTAGCAAATCCCAGATTATTTACCTTTGATAAAGCAGTATCAAGGGGAGAGCCCAGTGCTGGGGCCCCTTCTGGAGGTCTGGCTCCCTGAGGCTGAGGGCCAATATGGACTGTCCATTACTAATGAATGCATTTACATTTAACACTGCACCTGGAAGAATTAGTATTTTCACTTATCGCAAGATGTGAAATAAATAAATTACTATCAGCAGATGCTGCCTGGCAACAAGGGATCTGCCAAACTAGAATCAGGTGCTGGAAGAGGGCACAAGCAGGCTAATATCCTCCCAAGCCACATAAGAAATCTAAAATGCTGCTTCACAAAGTGCAGCTGGTGAACAAACATTATGATTGACTGGCTGAAGCTCCATGCATGCAGGATGGCCTTGAGCTGAACTAAAACCAGCAATTCATCACACAGCTGCACTTGCCCACCTACCCTGAATTTAGCTGCTTCCATCCTTTCGCTGTGTATCTGAGGTTGTAGTGCTCCTGTCTGCATTAAGCTCCAGATGGGTATTGTATACTCTTTCCCAAATCCCGTATTTGTTTGCTTTGGAAAGAAGACAGGCCTGCCCTGGGAAATGGTAGGTAATTGAACTACAGTACAAAACATTTACAGACCTCACTTGGAACAAGTTTCCACTAATTCATAAATTTTGGGGGCCACTTTTGTGACTGTGAAGAAGAACTTCCATTTTCAGAAACTAAAGAGAACCACTCCACCTTGGTGGAGCACCTGTGTATCCTATGCCCTGGACTCCACTACCTTTAAACAAAAGGTTTTGCTCACTTTTCTGCAAAAAGTGCCCAAAAATGCAGTGTTTTCTGACATTTTGCTAGCAGCAACTATATGGAAGAAAAATTTGGAACAGCTTCAGCACTTGAAGGACAGTTCAGGTCAAATGTCCCCATGGCAGTTTTAACCTCCCATGGTGTTTCCTGCATGAATGAACAATTTCATGGACTAGAAGACCACACTTCTCGTGTTCACCCATATCCTGGGAAGATTACCATCTCTGGTCCAGACAGCCACAAGAGGTCAAGCCTCCAGTCATACCCAGGACTGCAACCAAAATTGGAAGATTACTACTGAGAACGGATATCACAGAATTTCCCATATGCTGCATTAGCAAACTGAACTAAAAATGCATTTATCCTTCAACAAAGGAAGCTTGTCCTAGACATGGGACGAACTTGCTAATGAAAAGAGAAGTTAATTTTTAGATACTTTGTTCCTGGTTATGCAGTAAAAACATTGACAAAACAATCAGGGTAACAGCTTGAGATCAGAGCAGAACAAAACCTTAACATTAACAAAGCAAAAGCATCCCTCAAGGGAAACTTGCAAACATCTCTATTTATATTTTTTTTATTTAACAATCAAACAGAAAACACAATTTATCTGTACTATTGCTTATATACCAGAAGTACCCAAAGGAATTAAATTCAATACATATGTAAAAATAAAACCAAAATATTCTGGGTTTTGTTTGTTTATGCCTTCATTCCAGAGATGCCCAGATGTGCATGAGGGATAATGAAATGTTAGAAAGAATATCAAGCTTTGTTCAGTGAATTTTGATAGGACTGGAAGTGTCAGACCTATAGAAAAATATACAAAAATTTAGTTAAGTTTCATATGGAGCATTAATAAAGACTTTTATGAAATCTGGGACCCTGAATGACCTAACCAGTTCTGCATCCACATTTGGGAAAAGTGGGAATCAGATGGAGGAGTTTGGTATATGTCAGTAAATATTAGTCAAAATAAACCCAAGAATTTGCAGTCAGTTAATAGAGAACTGGTTATCAGCTTCAGCTGATTCGCTCTGGAAAAGTTAAACACTTTTTTTTTCCTAAAGTACTGCTTGAGAGAGTAACAAAAGAGAGGTTCCATTTTAGAAGAATGATCTGATTAGTGTGGTAAGAGGGACTGTAAGAAGCAAAAAACTGAGAAATAAATCTCAACTCCATCTCCTCAGGGCAGCTGTACACCTGTATCTCCAGTTAGCTCAGGGATGAAATGTTCTGCACAGGGAGGCCTCAGGGTCAATCATTTAAAAAGTCAATGAAATAATGAAAGTTAATGTCAAACTCTGTTATCAAGCAGCAAGTCCGTTTGAGGATGGCATATACACACCCAGTACCAAGGCTTCATCACTATGGATTTCGCTCTCAGTAGCTAATCTAGCTTACACAGATCCCTCATCAGCCAGAATCTGAAAGCACATTTTGGGAGTCTGACCACTGTGAGCAAGTGATCAGCCCCAGATTTCATGTTGTGCATAACAACTTCTCATCGACCTAGAAGTTCAGCACGAAGCTTCCAGAGGGGTTTTTCTGTCACATTCTCAAGCATAGTAAGGAACTGCTGTTCCATAGGGCAGAACTCCTTTGCCCAGTTTAGCCCTTATTTTCATGCTGAGGAGAAAGACTCAAAGCCCATCAAAACTATGCAAAAAAGCACCACAAGGAACACTCACTCTGCTAATCCTTCCACAGAGGCCACCAGCAGTGGAACGTGAACACTTAGTGATGGAGAAATTCCACAGCACTCCATTCCTTTCCTCCACTTGTGCAAATTCCCACACAGAGAGGCGACGGTAGCATGGTAACTATTAAGTGAACAACTGAAATATCGCGTGCATTACACCATAAAATAAGATAAAAAGAGTTATTTTTCTATACTACAACTTGTAAGTATAAAAACTGAGGTACCCCCCAGTGGGAACAAGCAGAAATTGCTGTCTTGCTGGTGACAGGTCTTAATTTGCTGCAGAGACTTGCAGGCAGCACAATGATGTGTTTGCTCTCACACTACAAAAGCAATTATTTTTGCAGAAACTAACCACTTTACACTCTGGAACTATATAAATAATTAAGACTCAATTTTTCAAAATATATAAGCACAACACATTACAAAATAAAAGACTGTGCACTATGCAAGAAGTTTCAGCTCAATGCACATATTGAAACCTCATCATTTTGTCCAAAGGATTTCTGAACCCTGAGGAGCTCAACTCAGAGCTGGAAGATCAAATGGCAGGAAGCTGGGGCTGAAAAATTACCTCATGGTACTTGTAATATCTTCCACTATCAAAGCTCTGAGTTAAAAGAAATTGTTTAGGCAGTTGACATGCTGTGAATCAAAGAATGCTTAAACTTTGCAGGGAGATTCATCTTTAGGCAAATAGCATTGATTCTAACTTTGTATTCCCAGGGCTTCATGTCAGTCAAACAATGTTCATGGGTTTGTTTTTTTCTAAGTGCCTTTTATCTGCACTAAAAGCTCATAGGGATCCATTACACCTTTATAAAAACCTAATTTGAATTTTTCCATGGCTTTCACATAAGTTAGTAAGCAGACAGAAAAGATCTGATTAAAATGGGGGGAAAAAGACACTTTTAAATTTTTTTTCAGTTTATTGACCAATTACATTTTTCAGGCTCAGTTGTTACAGGTCATATTTAGCTGATTAAGTGTTTCCTTAGCACATGAGGCAGTCTGATACTCTGCTGTTTGCCAGTCCATCCATTTGTCCTTGGCTGACATTCTTTACGCTATCTGACCACCTTCAACTAATTTTTTCTAGAGGAGAAAAAGTCTCAGAAAATCTCCCAAGTTCTCCAGTGATTAGCAGTTAGGCATTTGGGAATTGTAAGAGCACCCAATAAACCAAGTTTTATTTTCTGGGCATTCAAAAATGACAAATAGCTTCCTGCTTGAAAGAAAACCAGACTTTACTGGGAAAACACAAGCTTGGAAAAACCTGAAAAAACAACAGCAGATGAGACTGACATCCTTCAGAGTACACTGGCAAAAGTACTGACCCAGTCTGCTACTGTCCACAGTGAGTAGATACAAAGGGATTTCTTCTTTATCCTGAGGAAGACCAGATTTCAGCGGATGTCAGGTGAATGGGAAGTAAATCTTTTGCCTTTGATGGATATTTGGGTTTGAGGATTGCACTTTCTAATCCATCGGGGAAGAGAGACCTTCATTTGATTCAGGCACTAGACCATGGTGCCTGTGACATCTGCTACCTGTATGGATCAACATCTGTCCTTGCTAAGTGCATTCACTGCTGGCTTTTGCAGCAATGGCTTCAGTGCCAAACAGCTCTCTCATCGAGAGGTCGAGGGCAGATACCATCCTTGCAGAATCTGTATTTCAAAACAGGTAACCTTTTACATGGTGCCTCTTCTTGTCCTTTGACAAACAAGGAAAAAAACCATCACACCACCAACAAAAATAACATTTTAAACTGCAGACTACAACAAGTACCACAGCATCCTTCAGTAAATTTACATTCTATTTTTCTTGGCAGGGCTGATCTTAAACAGCAAGGTACCGAGGTATTGCCCCCCATCAAAGCAATCCTGGCCCACTGCAGATGCTTTTGCGTATTCTTGGACTGATGCCCACAAATTACTGTCTTCCCCTAAGTCCCCATGAGATGCTGCTGCTCCCCTGTCCTGCCAGGTTTCAGGCCTTTAACCTCACCACCTACTCAGGTTCAGCTCCCAGACCCTGAGAGGCAATGCCATAAATTCACAGCAGAAGCAGCAAAGCGCAGCATCACTGCTTTTACCACCAAGCTCCACCCATGCAGGCAGAAGATGAGGTTATTGCTGTCGTTGCCACTGACCAAACAAGCCCTGCTCCAAGTGCGAGGCTCGTTTTGGTTTCCCCATTCTCCCTCACCACCACTTCCAGCAGATCCTCATTCCCTTGCACCCAAAGCACAGCACTGGCTCTCTGTGCAGCTCTGTGGAGTTGCTGCTTGGGGTGCATCTGGCCAGCTTGATCCAGCAGCCAAGCTTCAAGAGAGGAGCATTCCTAGGTTCTTTCCATAACAAAGGTTTCCCAATCACACCAAGCCCAGCCTGTCACATGTGGTTTGTCTATTACCTCCTTTCACCTGCTCTTCCCTCCAGTGCATAGCACGGCTGCTGGATGGAGGATGGAAAAGGCAATTTTGCTAGAAAGGAAAGGAAAATGTGGCAATCAACTGCTGAATACATTAGTGGGTCTGGAGCTTGTCTACACCAAATTCCTTGTGGTTCATGACCAACTGAGACAACACACTTGTTAGTTGTAGTAAGAAATCCTTCAGCATACAATTTTTACTTTCAGTAGTAAATGAGCAAATAAATTCTGTTTTATTCCATTGAATATGACAGACCTTTTTCACAATTTAAGATAGTAACATGTTAATCTGAATTCTCATAGGCAGAAAAGACTGTGATACAATGCTCTTTTATTAGGCTTATCTTAGCACAGTGTGGTTCAGCTAATAGTCTCATTGCACCCACATGCAAGAAACAGTTCTTTGACTTTATCCAGATACAAATACACCTGGTTTAGATGATAAATTGGAGTCTGAAGGGCTTAACAAACTCATGGCACTGCAACTAAAAAAACAAGCAAACAATTGAAAAGTTTAATATCTTAACTCAAAATATTTACTTTTCCATGTTCTAGGAAGAATGTGAATCCTATTAATGAAATATCCAGAATGGAAGGCAGGGGGATTTTGAGAGAATCCTGCCTAAGATATTTCATGTCCATATGCAAATGACAGCCAGTGCTGTGCCTAGTTTCTTTTGTCTCTTCATAATACTATTTTGAAACTAGAGAAAAAATTGACATAAAAAATGTTGATAGAAGGGGAAATGCCAATAGTTATGCCATTCATCATCCTTCATGAAATAAAAGATTTTTACACGCCTTTAACATGTTTACAGATGCTTTCATAGCAGACTTTAAAGGAAGTGCAAGAAGGTATTTGAACATTATATAAATCTCAAACTCATCTTTGTATCACAGATTCAAAGAATCACAGAATATTTTGTGTTGGAAGAGACCTTTAAAGGTCACCTAGTCCAGCCCCCCTGAAATAAGCAGGGACAGCTCCAACTAGATCAGGTTGCTCAGAGCCCTCTCTGGCCTAACCATGACCAGGGGAAGAGGGGGCATCTACCACCTCTCTGGGCAATCTGCTCTAGTGTTTCATCATCCTCATTGTAAAAAAAATGATTCCTTATATCTAATCTAAATTGACCTTCTTGTAATTTAAAACTATTACCCCTTGTCCAATCGCATTTGATAAATACAGAATTTATCACTGGAGAACTTCTGCTGAAATTCATACTCAGGAGATACTGGCTTTAGGCATGCATATACTGTAGCATTTTCAGCCCTACAAGCACTAATAAATAATGCTTATGCATTGCATATTACTGCATTCTCACAGATATATTGATTACTCATTAGTTTGCTATAGGCTCTGTATAGGCTATTTTACAGTTCCCTGTGGTAACACAGAAGCCATGTTTGGCAAGACACATATTTCGGACAGACTGAGGTCCTTCTAAATAAAACTGGAGAGGGTGAAATATTGCAAGCTTACAAGGGCATATTTCTGAAACATTTAAACATATTCTCAACAATTAATCTAACTACTGAGCTATACACAAAAGAATATAGAATACAAAAGCTTAGAATACAAATTCACCACCTCCTACCACAAGTTTTAGTTAAATGGCATTCAACTGCCCCAATAATCTCCAAATAGCTCAAGTCCAGTATAGATTACTGTTTTAATAATACACAAAGCCATAAAGGGGTTTTTTTGCAACAGTATGTTATTGGTGGCATTGGGTGTTATTAAATTTCATATAGCAAGTGATATTACACGTAGATGTTTTAGTGAGAGTCAAACAGTCTGCAAAAAGCACATCCTAATGCTTGAAGCAAAGATGCAAAATGTAAATTCAAAAAGGGGTTCTGAATTCCAGGCAAACCCACATAAATACATTTTAATTTATTAACTAGAAATAAGTTCTAGAAAATATTTTAAATTATTACTTGCATTTTTTTTTTAATGTTTGAATGCCCAAGTTATAACCATTAAATAAACTGTAATTTAGAAATTAGGCAAAAACCTGCACAAAACACACAAAGAACCCTGTGTATAATGATTTAATTTCTTCCATGATGAGAAAATGCAACATTTGTACACGTTTGGTTTGATGAGGAGATAGTTTCTCTCCCTTTGATCATGAAACAATGCTGGAGCCTCAGGCCTGATGTGAGGACAATGCAATTCCCTCTGTAGCACACAATGTTTATAAGCATCCCGGTCGCTCAGGATCCCACATACCACACTACAAGCCCTTGAGAGACAGAAACCTTTAACTCGGGCAGCACCTGGTCCAGTCAGCCTTCAGCAATGCCACAATAGCATTAATGCCACTCCAACACTGAGGAAGGAGCTGTTTGGATTACCTGCAAAGAACTGGCACAGCATCATCACCTTAGTGAGCAGGGCTGCAGCTGGGCATCCCTGAGTATCCCCACCGGCAGCTCAAGCCCAGCTGCTCCCACCAGCTCTCGTGTTTTGGAGCTGCTGCAGAGTCACGTGCCCCAGGTTGCCTCAGAAGAAGATACAGTTTTGGACTCGGAACACAAGCCCAAAGAGCAAAGAACATTACTAAGGCCAGTGCCACAAGTGATGCATACAGCTGGGATTACCCCAGGCTGTGAGCCTGAGTGAGCCATGCAACAGACACCATTGTGAAGATGGGGGATACAGAGCCAACACTCCTGGGTGCCCTGTGGCAGAAAGCATGTTCTGGATGAGTCCCCTGCTGCAGGCGACCAGAGACAGAACTTTGAGTCTCATGTGAAAAATAAGTCAGGAACTTCTGAGCAACCCAGGTCTCCTTGTGCCACTGAAACCCAACATTATTTTTATCTTGGTCTATCAAGCATTAATAGGAAGCTTCATCTGCTTCATCAGCTGGAAACAACTTTGCCTGAAGCTGCCACCAGGGCACTTGTGCCAGCCAAAAAAGAAAGATGCGGGTTTCCTGCAGGGGCACCATCCTTATCATCTAACTTGACAAACCAGCTGCACCCAGAGCAGACTGGTCTCAGAGAAGGGGTACAGTTTGGTTGTAAAGACCATTTTTATTCTTCACACAGAGATGCAGCTAAATCAGAACTGTATTAGTAAGGCACCTGTCTGACTGAAAACCCAATTCCTTTGGCTGTTTTCTTATCTTTCAACTCTACCAATTCACAGAATAGAATGCTACATAAATATTCAGACTTTTCCTGCAGCATTTCTGTAGTCTTTCCAGTCATGGACTGCCACAGCCTAGAAGTCATGGCAAGGCACACAACCCAAGAACTTGATCCTAAGGCTGATGCATGAGGAGTGAGACAAGGAGAGTTCTACTAACCCTTTGAGATAAAGGCCTTCTGCACAATTCACAGTGATTGTAGTGATTCAAGCTTCATTTACCCCGGTAAGAGAAAGTGTTGTGCATCTAGCTCTCCTTTGTCCTGTCCTTTGCAGGAAAAGAGGCTGAGCATATATTTTACTAGAAACAGGCTTTCTTCAGAACTCAGGCCCAGGGAAAGAAGGGGATCTTCAGCTGGGTCCTGAAGATTCCTTACAACTGCGTGTCTGGTCGCTTCCCCAGAAAAATTAGTGTGTAGAAGAATTTCTTAAGTTTTACTCCTCTAAATTATTATTATTTTATTAACACTAAATGGAAAAGAGTATTTTCCACTTTGTGCACAAGATCCACATTCTGAATATTCCTTCAGTAACATTCAGCCATAGTTTGACAATATTTTTAAATGACTATTTTATTGTTTTAACTACTATGGTGTAAAGAGCTGGAAACATGCATCACACTCAGTTCCAACTTAAATTTGCAAGAGGCAATTTCTGGGGGAGGAATAACTCAAGAAAGAAGTAGAATATGACTGTGGAGATGTCCTTCCACTTTATCTGATAACAGATAGGAAAAAACAATCATTATTTGCTCTCTCCAAGCCCTAGGCCATTCAGAGATCAGAATCACTGGCCATTCTTTAGGCCAGGAAATCCAGCTCATCTGTCCTCTTATGAGATGTCTGGCTGACAAATTTTGTTATATGCTAGTTTGAGTTTCTTATACAATGAAAGATTTTAAATTGCCAGATCATTTAAAAAAAAAAAAAAATCCTATATAGAAGAAAAGATTTGAAAGAGACCCAGTAGCTCCAAAAATCAGGGGTGACAACTAAATAGCCAACTAGAGATGGAAAGCCCAAGCATAGTGATTGAAGAAACAAACCCAAGACCTGTTTTGTCTAGCAGGTAATTAGCAGTAGCCCCAACACGGAAAAAAGAGGCATCATTCTGAAGCAAGGCAATACCACAGCAGGGTCCTTTCAAGATTCCAATCATGTATTTGTGGTAAGAGGCCTCCTTTAAGCTCAGGACAGGACTGGGACTCTAACACATTAAAGCTCGTGCTGATCTGCATGTTGGACTTCTGATTGTGTGAGTAAAAGTAACGAGCACTGTCCTGATTCAGTCTGCTACTGGGGACACCTTCAGACTTTGCCCTGTTGCTTAAGCAGCAATTACTAACACATTTCATTACCAGGCACAAGGGAGCTTTGTGACACCTTTCATCATTCATACACTGTAACACATTGCAGCACTGTAATCTATTCACATGGACTTCTCTAGTGAGATGGCTCCGTTTGAGATACTCCCGGACCAGATGATTTTTCTACAAAAAGCAGTGAGATTATGGCTAATTATTTCCTGCTGTCCTTTCTGTGTCTTCTTTATTCCATTAAACAAACAGACAGTGTTTGGTATATGAGTAAGAAATGTAGTGTAACAGAAAATATGTTAGAAAGGAGATGATTACTAATCACTGCTTTTTGCCCAATACAGCTAAAATGACCTATTTCCTCAGCTCATCAGCTGAGCAAACTACTGACTTCAAGATGTGAGAAATCATCCTTGTCCTTTGGTTTCAAACATGATTTTGTTTCTGTAATGAATTCAAGGAGCAAATATGACCTGGGCTGAAGGAGAAGCACAAAAAAACTACAGTCAGCCCAGAAAAAGAAGACATGAATGGGAAGCAGAGACATAAACATAAAACCTTGCCTAACAGTTTATTAAATAATTTTAATGATTTTAATACATGGAACTCAAGAAAGCACCAGTTAGGCTAACATTTGTCCAGGACATTCCAGTACATGTGAGGAAGTAAAATGTAAAACTACTCTTAAAATAAAACTGTACTGCTTTGAGCAGTAAGAAGATAAGAAATTAACCAGAGCCCTCAAGTGACCGATCAGATGGAAATTAATTAAAGATGTGAGGGGCACGATTCATTATCTGGTGGAGTTAAAAAGTATCAACTACCTTATGAACACATGAAAAAAAAACCAAATGGATACACTTCTCTTATACTACATTAAACTACTTGGGCTTCTCAGTATTTCCAGGACTGAACATGATTTTGGGACAAATAATCACTATGTATTCTTTATAGGTTGCACTGTGAGGCACACGGTGTCCAAATGTTTTGATTCAAGAAGCTTTAATTTTGGGGTGGCTTGTTTTTGCCAGGAATTAGAGGAGGTAGTTCTCAAACATCAGCTCATCTGGAATTTTCAAATGGCAAGTTAAAATCATGTATTTACAAGTGGCTTTTGGGATTCCCTTTTACTTTTCTCTGACTAAAAACAGCACTAAAGGTTTCTTTCCCTTAAATAAAGAATCTCTCTAAAATGAAACAAAAGAGGAACACTTCACAATGACAGCATTTTAAAATATGGAGTTTTAAACAATATTCTTCCATAATTTCATGTACAAGTTGTTCTCAGACCCATGGCAGGGAGGAATGAGCTCAGTGCCAGTAAAATCTAGTCCTGACAGAAAGAAATTAGTTACTGGCAATACAGTTATCTAAAACCATACACATTCTCAGGAAGAAAGAAGGTAATATTGAATTAATGCTTTAATATATATCCAGCCTTGAGTTCAAAAGGTACAAGGCTTGCTTCAAAGAAAAGACCTGCAACTTACACCTAAGTGTACATAAAAGCCATGTCTAAATTGGCAGGGAATTCAGCTCAGTGCAAGCAAAAAAGTAAAACAAGGCAGCTGGCGTGAGGCCCCTGCATCTCTAAGAGTTTCTGCCTCAAGTCCAGCTTTAGTCTGGTTGGCTGGAGATTGAATGTTCCCTCTCACTGGACATGGTTTGAAGCTGTCCGATGGATGAACCACTGGTCCATCTGGAGATGATTAGCTCTCCCTTAGGATGATGAAGATTTGGTGCTTTTAATCCAAAGACACTCTTAGGCAAGCACAAACAACTTCTGCTTCCCTCTTCTCAGTTTATGGTCCTCTCCTGTTTTTCTCTCCTTTGCTCCAGGACACCATGCCTGTGGCATTGTAAGTGATCTACAGGATGAAGGCAGGTTTGCTCTCTTGTAAGCATTTGAGTTTGCTCCCCGGTGCTCACAACGACGGCTGTTCCAGCTCAAGGATTGCTAGGTGAGACAAACTCCAGTTGCAGGAAGGAAAAACCTCCAGCACAACTGGGGATGACTTTGCCAAAACACCTCAGGAGCCAGGAGCTCCTTCACTCCAGCCCCACCCCACAGCCTGTCACGCGTCTACCTGGGATTTTCAGAGCTCCTCTGCTGTTGACTCTCCAAATATGTGGAGTGGTGCTTGGTCATGGGAACATTTTAGTATAGTTGTCTTTGGGAGAAAGAGGCTTTGCAGCACTTCTCTGCTGGCCACTGCTCCTCTGAGAATCAGATACAAGTATCTGATACCTCACAGGGTTCCCACCTTCCCAAAATATTTGCCAGTTCTCCTGGAAGGGGGCAAGGTGAAGGTAACACCATAAACCTAAGTGCCCCAGCGAAACTCAATTACAAAGAAACCTTGAAACCACCCTGCAATTTTGAAAATGCTGAGAAACTTCTGCAAGTCTTTCGGAAGGGGGTTGGTTTCCCATCTTTCTCCCACCCTTAGGCTGGCAAAATCTTGTGGTTTGCCAAGGTCCCGGCTCAGAAGGCAGCCAGTGCCCCAGCCAGCGAGGGCCCTCCTGCAAGCTCCCTTGGGCCACAAGCGCATTCCTTTGCCCAGAGCTCAGGCAGAGATCTTGAAAGATTGAAGATGTTGCACTGCCAAACGTTCAAGATTTATTTATTTCAGGTGTTCGACCAGAACAGCTGTGGGTCAGACACATTGGTCGACGCCTCGTTCAGGACCCCCACCTTTCCTGCAGCTCCACGAGTGGCCCTGCCCGAGGCCCGAAGCCCACGGCCAGGGAACGCCTTCCCTTGCCCCCGGCTGCACGAGGAGGGCGAGGGGCGCGCAGATGTGGGGAAGCCCACAGCGCCCGTGGGGCCCGGCGGGGCGAAGGGGTGCGGACAGGTGCCGAGCCCGGCCCGGCCCGGCGCCGCCACGGCCGCGGGCGAGGGGCGCAGCGCGGCCGCTCCGCCGTCGGGAGGAGCCGCTCGGTGCCGCTCTTTCCCCCAGCGCCGCCGCCCGTCTGCGAGCGTGTGTCAAACCCACGTGCTCCGCCAGCCCGCGCACCGGGAGCGGCGCCCCGCGGCCGGGCCCCGCCGCCGGCCCCGCACCGCCCCGCGCGGGGACCTCCGCCGGCGGCCGCGCCGCACCGCGGCCTGCGCCGTCCCCGCGGCAGCGGGGAGGAGGAGGAGGAAGAAGAGGAGGAGGAGGAGGAGAAGGAGGAGGAGGGCGGTGTTTTCCTGCGCGGCGCCGCGGCCGTCGCCCCGCCGCCGGCGAGCGTCAGGCGGGGGGGGGCCCGGCCCGGCCCTTCCCCTGGCCCCCGCGCCCCGAGGATGGCAGCGCTGCCCGCACGAGTGGCTGGCGGCGGTGTCCCTCCTCTTTTTTTTTCCGGCAGCGGCGGCGGCGGCGGCAGCGGCGGCGGATCATTGTTGTGTGGGAGGAGGGCGGCGGGGATGGACTTGATCTCTCGGGTCTCCTGCTGAGGCGGCAGCAGAGCGCGCCCCGCCGCCCAGCCAGCGCCGCGCCGGGCAGGGAGGGACCGGACCGGCCCCCCGCCCGCTCCCCGGCTCTTTATTTTTAGGGGGCTCTGCTGCTCCTCTCCCTCGCCCTTATCTCCCCCCCACCCCCTCCCCGCCCGCACACACGCACAGGGACACGCACGCACCCTCCTCCGGTGCCCTTTCATCCTTCCCCCCCGCCGTCCTGCCGCGCCGTCTCCTGCCACGGCAGATGCGCCGCGGGTCACCGCGCAACTGGGACTATGGTGAAATTTCCAGCGCTCACTAACTACTGGCCCCTGATCCGGTTTCTGGTCCCTCTCGGCATCACCAACATCGCCATCGACTTCGGGGAGCAGGTAAGGCAGCGCCTCTCCGGGGAGCGACCCTCTCTCCCCCGCTCGCCCGCCCTCCCGCAGCTCCGGGCTGGCGCGGTCGGCTCCTCCGCCGGGAAGGAAAGGGAAGGAGAACCGTGCCGAGCCCTGCCCCGCCGTCCTGCCCCGGCTCATCGCGGCGGGCGGGGACTGCGGCCCCTGCGCCGGTGGGGACAGCGGGCAGCCGGTGCCGGCGTGCCTGCCCCGGCGGCCGCCCGAGAGCACGGGCTGCCCCGCACCCCCAGGAGATGCCCGGGGAAGGACGGCGGGGTTTGGGTTGTTTTGGGGATTTTTTCCCCTCTCATTTCAGGATTATATAATCTGAAATTACATAATGCATTGGCCGGGGGCTGGCTGTGGTTTATCCCCGCGCTGACACGGCCGCTCAGGTGCAGCAGCCCCTAGCGCACTGCAGCGCGGCTCGGCGGCGGCTGGAGCGGGGCGCGGGGCGGGCGACCCGGCTGCCGCCGCCCGCTGCCCAAGGGGCGCCGCGGCCCCCCCGCCCCGCCGCGCTGCCGCTGCCGCAGCGGTTCGGCCCCGCCGCCGGGAGCCCCCGCCGCGGCATCGCGGGAGGAGCGCGGCATCCCGCGGGGAGCCGCTCCGCGCCCCCGCGGGGAGGGGGCGACTTCCCGGCGGGGCTCCGAGCAGGTGAGCCTCCGGCTGCACCCCTGCACCGCCCGTGTTCTGTGCGCCTCAGCGCTGCTGCAGTTCTGTAGCGGTGTTGGTGACCTAGGGCTGTCCCCTGGCATGGACACCGAGAAGATAGCCTGGTGTATCCAAACCCGCCGTCAGCCTATCGCCCTGACATGCAGCCATCCCAGTTTGTCCTCCCAATCCCCGCTTGCTGCGTTTGCACCGAGAACATGTTCAGTGCTTGACGTACTCACTCCTCTGCCCGAGCTATCCCCGGTGGGTGCTCGTTTGCCACTGCACTGGGGCGTCGGGGAATCTCTGTTCTCACGTTTCAGTATTTATGACAGTCCAGGCCCCGGTCTTGTGTTAGGCTGCACTATATAGGACCTGTCGTTACATTTTTAGTAGGATGGTATACACTACTACTTGCTCACAAGTGTTAAACTGGGCAGCCACACTAGGTATTGCACCCCAAATAGCTTTATCCTTGTCCTAAGTCACTCGGTTTGGCTAAGAGGAATAGACACTTGCTCCCGTGCTTCTTGAGCAAAGATACCAGAAAACTAGTGGGTACTTTCAAGCATTAGTAAAGAAGAAAGTGAAAGGAAAAATATTACAGTGGGAAAAAATAGCTAACATTAATCATATGTTTGTCATGTCTGTGTCAATTGCATTTTGATTCCTAGTCCTTTCAATAAAGAGTGATACTAAAAAATACAATTCCATCCTTATCTAACAATTACATGCTTTCCTACTAAGTCAGTCTTCTCTAAAACATACTGGGGGGTGGGGGAAAGGGAAATCTAAATATAGAAATGACAAAGGAAAAGGTGATTTAAATGCTAATAACTATGCCATGTTAATAACATACAGTAGAAGCTAAATTGAAGGCAGTGCACTCAGCAAACGGAGTATGACAGGTGCATTCATACAATTTGCTTCATACAAGGTCAGCTCGATTCAAGATAAATGTCAGCCTATAAAAAACCATCCCCTTGGCTTCAGTGTGCTCTGAACCAGGATTTCAAAATTTTGTGAGTAATTTTATAAGTGAGGGGCCTTCTGTCTGTCTGGGTACACAGGAGGGATGTTAATCTGTGGAGTATACATGTAAACACTTAAGCAACTTTGACAGCGCCAGGGACAAAAATATCTTAGAAAATTTGTTTTGTTTGATAGCCAAGTAATAGGATTGGCCCTTCAGGAGAGTTGGGGTTATCCCTTGTCTCAGATGACAGCTTGGGGAGGTATTTAACTGAAAAGGGAGAAATCCAGCCTGCTAGAACTCTAACTTCTTTCAGGAGCAGAAACTGGAAATATATTTCCATTTAGGTAAGGCTGGTACAAAAACTAAGGAAACTGAAGCAGGAGCAAAGCTACACCAGGTCTGAAGGTTCTTCTTACAGACAAAAGGACAGTGATTTTATTTTCCTCCATGTAATACATGAAGTTACTTTTTGCACTTGTAGGACATTACTGTTGGACTTGTGAGGCTGAAAGTACATTGACTCGCTGAGCCAGTCACCTTTCTGCGTTACAAAATTGTAATAATTTTAATGCCAGGGCTGAATAGAAGCAACGTAGAAGACTGGGTGTGCCAATAGATAGCTCTGCAAAGGCTGTGGTACCCCTTCCTGTGAATGTATCCTGCAGATAAGAAAGATTTTTAAGAATGATAAGGGAAGTAATATTTGCATGAAGTAGTGTTACTTGCACTGGACAATACTCTAAAAGAGATAGGAGAACTACACGTCAGAAGTAAGAGATTACTAAAAAAATTAGGGAGAGAATGGACCTTGCCTGACCAGGGAAGAAGAGATGTGTAAGAAATGCTGTAAGTCATAAACCCTTTTGATGTATGGTGTTCATACATTGCTCCCTCAAGTGGGGAGAATATTTGGAAGTAGAGCATTCAAAGCAGAGCCTTCTTAGCAAAACCTTATACTGTTAGCTATCTGAGATTGAAAAATGAGAAACAAAGAGAATTATACCTTTTTTTTTTCCTATTACCTTGAGAGGCTTTTCAGGGTACTGAGTAGTTGTAGTCAATAGCAGACATCGCTAGAAAATTACCAGGTCATTGGTATGCAGCTGCCTCTAGGTTCTTGCTACTTTAAAGGAAATTTACAGTAAGGCTAAAGAATGTTTGTAGACCATAGGTTAAGGCTGTCACCGTTGCCCCATATAAGATGCTTGGTATGGCAAGCATGTTTAGTTTACAGGAAGTAAAAAATGCTGGCTCAGTGCTTAAGAGCTAATAAGCTCTGCTCATGAAGTCACTTCCAGGACCACTATAACCAGTAAAGAGCCTCCTATTGACCCCTGGACTTTAATCCAAGGATGCCTTAGGACAAGGCTATATTACAATGTTACTCCAATTTAGTGAGCTGACCTCATTTCCTCACCTCATAAGATCTCTTAGACAAATAGCTGATTTTTTCCCTCTACTAAAAAAGGTAATCCTGATGCATGACCAGGTAAATGACCAGAATATTAGAGAGATAAACCATTTCTAACCTACTTTCTTGATTTCCTTCTGCGACCCATTTCCAATTTATTTACAGTGCTGCATGGCTTTTATGAAATTAAATACTACATAGCTTTCTTCTTAAGAGTATGGCCTTCAGCAAAATAGTCCCAAATATTTTGGTTAAACGTTCCTTCTCCATTCAAATCTGTGTCTCTGTATGTCAGTAATGTGTGTGTTCATGTGCACACATCTCTTTTTCTCTAGGTATACGCATGCACACACAAATATACACAGTAGAGCATTTTCATCCCAAGAGCTTAACACCACCAGAAGAGAGATGGCCCTTTCATTCTGCCATCGATGACATTCAACTCTCAACATCTCTCCCTGAGATTCATAATAATTGCTGTTGTATTTAAAGCTCAGTCGTCAGAGAGCAGAGTTTGCATTAAAAATTCCGGCTCCCATGAAAAATGCTGGATGTACTTGCTTAGAAATAAATAAATAAATAAATAAATGCCTCCCATGTGATGGAGAACAACGCAACCTCAAACAACTCAACCAGCAAATAACAACATCGCTACCCTGTGGGCTCAAAAATCCGTCACCACCCACATCAGTTTTCCTTTTAACACAGTTTCAGAGCTGCTCACATATGTTGTGGTGGCCTGGCTCGAAACATACGCATGCATTTGCATCAGCATTGTTACAAGGGGGGAAAGCTGAGGTGTGCATGAATTCTCTTTCTCAGAAGCACAGAATCAACCATAGGGAGCGCTAAATACAGTTTGCAAGTGTGGCTGGTTACTCCCTCGGATGCTCATGGGGTGGCAAAGGCCAGGCAGAGAGCAGTTATTTCACTCTCAAGGCTTGTCTGCAGTAGTCCCTTAATTATCAGTGGGAACGCCAGGAGGGGCTTTTTGTTTGGGGTATTTTGTTTAAACTTTGTAGCTATCATGTATCGAGCCCCTGGATCATTAGTTTGTGTCGCTGTCAGTAGCTGTTGGCCGGGCAGTTTAACTTGCCAGCATAACTTAAGTATGCAGACACGGTGTTCAGTGGCTTGTGGGCCCTTGGAAACTAAACCCGAGCAAGCGCAGCCCTGCTGCCTCCTTCTCCAGAGGTCATTCAGGTGCTCTGGTCCTGCAGAGAAGTTGCCATACATTGCCCACGTTGTAGTGTTTGAGATCCAGCAGGCGAGCCATAAAGGAAATGCTAGATGTTTTAGATTCCAAATTATTTTGCAGTAACTGCTGTTTTTTTCTTGTATTTGATTGGGGGGTTTTGGCTGGTTTTTTGGCTGGTTGTTTTTGTTTTTTTTTTTTTTTTTTTACTTAAAAAAAGAAAGTTGCCAGAAAAGGAGAACAAGTCATGAATAATGTATCAAAAAGAATTAGTGAGCTTATTGTCTGCCCATGCCATTTGCAAACTTAGTAGGGGGTTAAACATTTTGATTAATGCCTTATGAAGCTCGGTTTTGGGGTAAGCATTATTGTCTGGACATTCAAAACAAGTAATGGGAGAGTTCACATTCCCAGCTGTTCACCAGGGATTTGTGCCAAGTTGTGTAACCTTTCCGTGGCACAGTTTCCCTGCCTTTGAAGTGTGCCTAGACACCTACCTGTATGTAGATGTAATGAAAATTCATGTGTCAGAAGCACTCTGAGATGAAAGGTGCTGTATGAGTGCAAAGTACTCCTGTTATTGATGTTGTAAGAGGTCAGGGACTCGTTTAAATGGTGTAGGACTTTAGTACCATATAAACAAGAAAGCTAACAAGGTCCTATAATTGGTGTACAACATGACTGTATGTTATTACCACAACCGCATTACTAATAGGGTATGCTGATGGAAATGTCCTGTTTATTTTAAATGAATGTGAACCACACAGCATTTTAAATTAAATTTAGATGAAATTATGTTGAAGAAGGAAACATGTACAGAGTAAACTATCAACAGAAGTTATTTTGTTGTTATTGTTTTCCATGGCATTATTTTGAAGTAGTTTCTCTTGCAGAACTGACAAGCCAAAAAAGGAAATAGCTAGGAATGACCACTGAAATACATCCAGCTTTCCTGTTTAGCGTGAGCAAATCCAAGTGAGACCCTCTATGAAGGATTGAAAACCAAACCACATACACCAGAAGTAGTAATTTTCAGAGTTTATACTTCAGCACTGTCTCCAGAGACTTTTCTGTAAGCAGCGCAGCTTTACTTCCCTATGTATGCCAGCCTGAGCCCTCCAGCCCTAGCTCCTAAGTGGTCATCTGTCAAGCACTGGAGGTTTTCACACCAGTGCTAGATGGGCTCTAGACCATGTGGACAACTCTTGAGACTACCCTAGAGGTTAATTAGGCTTATCTGTCTGTGTTAGTGCAGCGGGCGTTAGACCCCAGGCGCTGCATTCACCACTCGCACAGAGCATTTGCTGGCATTTCACAGCAAGCAGTGCATGCTGAGATCTGGGAAGAAGTCAAAGATCTCATAAACCATTGCAGATAAAAGCCAAATCTCAACAAAGCGCTAATGTTCTTAAAGCTGACAAAGACTTACTCCTGGCAGCTAAACCAATATGTATTTGCATTTTATAGCATGCAAGGTACAAAATAAACAGGTTATGAAGAGCACTGGGGCTATCACTACTGGAGATTTCACATGGTACTAGAAATTATGAGAATGAACCTACTAATGAGGTGTCCATTCCCTGCAGTGCTCCATGTTGCCATAGTGTAAAATACATAATCTTGAGCTAGGACTTGTTTAGCTTCATTTGTCAGAACCTTCCCTTTTTTTATCTTGCTCTCTCCTTCCTTCACAAAACCATCCAGTTCCCTGCCTCCCATCTCCCATGGCTGTGTCAGCTTGGCTCTAAGGACCTCTCTGGACTTTCTTATGCTTCACTGTTAAGAACTGGCAGGTTTTGTACTTGATGATAACCATTCAGCATGTCTGAAGGAGTTTGCTATCTATAGAGCTGTAGAGATAGCTTATTTTCAGGACAGGTTGGAAGGAGGGAGGGAAAAGCAACTCCATGCAGCCACTTTTTAATGAAGTATTTTAATTAATCTCAAAACTGTAAATTCAGATAATTGTTGCCCACCAGGTTGCTGGAGAATAAAACTTTGAGGTCTGTGGGATGGAAACAATTCTCTCTACCAGAAGATTAACTCATGCAGTGGGAGACAAGGCTCATTTAGAGCTTTGCCAAGCAGTCCCAGTTCCCAGTCTCTAGGCTGGAGGGCCCTCTCTGGAGATAACTCCAGACATAATATCATTAGATATCCACTGAAAAAGGTTCTATGGGTAACCAAATACTTCTCATGCTTATTTCAGAGATAAGGCTTCTCCTCCCTATGCCAGTGAAAATCTGGAAGACTGACAGCATCAGGAATTGAAATCAGGAGTTGAAAATACTCCAAGCCTAATTTTAAAACATGGGTTCAAAACTGAAATTTGAAAGGGTTTTGAACCCTTGTATTCTGTATCATGTTGAGAAATCCCCGAAGTAAAACTTTAGGTTGTGAACTGACCATTTGATTTGTTTCGGGGCTTTTCTTGTTTATTTCTTTTGGCTGCCTTTTTCTAAAACCAAGAAAGCTGATTTCTCTTTACATTTGCTTTGGTCTGAGCTGATTGCTTTTTAATCATTGCTCATTTTGCTGCTGCCTGAAGAACTTGGTTGTATACAAAGGCTTATATGACAGGGCCAATCTTATGACTGAAGATAAGTGTCTTTTTATATGCAAAGAAGGCATACACTCAAGGCTCCAGCTCTGAAAGTGCAGTTCCTATCTTGATCCTAGAAAAGACATTTCTCTGTCTTTGTGTGAGTTTCATCAGTTCTAAAATAGTGATGTGTTTCACAAGGCAGTTACAAAGTATATTCCTTCATATTTGTAAAACATGGATGTAAGTTGCTGTATAAATAGAAAATTTAAATATATCTGCCAGCTCATGCAGAAAATTCCATGCATAAAACTGAGCAATTCCAAACAGACTTTGCTTTGCAGCTACTTTGAGAAATCTGTGATGTTTTTAAATAGCAGATATTACTGCTGAGCTCGTCCTGCTTAAATGACATATCAGAAAATGTGTTTCTTAGAAAAATACATGAAATTTGTAACTATCTTAGATTTTAACAAGCTAATTTAATCAGCTATTGATACCTCATGCTCTTTGTACTTGGAAACCTGTGAATTTTGGGGTGAGGGAAACAGGAATGTTAATATGCAATTAGATCATCAGATTGCACTTCTTTCTGCTTGCTCGATTTTCTACTGACATGATATTGCTGTAGCTATGGTTTTAGACACCACCACTGTCTCTTGAGATAACTATTAGATAGAGAATTAAAAAAGAACCAGCATAAGAGATGTGAATGACCAGTGCACTTCAGTGTCCGAAAGAGCAAAGCTCTGCAGTTCTCCCATCTTCTGTCTCCTCTACAGTATCACCTCTCTTTCAGATTTTCCACAGAACTTCACTACCTTGCTATGAAGTTTTTCTACATGTGCAGTTTTTTTCTTGATGAGTTCCCTCCTGATGTAATGTAGAATAAAAGAGCCTGCATGAAACATTAACTAAGAATAATTCCAGGTGTAAATATTCATTTTGTTCCAAAGAGGGCTGAAGTAGAGCATTGTTATTTGCAAAGGCACAGTTGATTTCCACAGCTTTTGCAAGAGCATTCTAAAAAAGGACAAAGGAAAAATACTGGAGAGTAAGGAGCAGGTTGTTGAAAAATAAGTGCACAAGGGTGTGAAATCTCTCAAGTACCATTTTAATTATTTTACCAAAGATGATGCAAAAAATTCACTGTTCCTGTTTTGGCTGGAGTGCTACTGTTGAAGAAAGGGTGGTCACTGTTGCCCAACAAGTCCAGTTTGCTTTACTGATGTAGTGGTTCAGCAAGAGTTCAGCTTTTAGTGTGGGAAGTGAATAAACTGCAAGGCACTACTTATTTTCAAGTGTTTTGCTTCACATAGTGTTTCTGCATTGTTAAGGCAGTTTTTTCCAACCCTTTTCAATTTTGACAGCCCAGAAAATTTTCAGTGGAGTGCAGAGAAAATTCACATGCATAGGAGCTGGAGAGCCTACATGGTTTTATATTTCTTCATTACCTGTTTCCAACTCCTTGTAAACATTCCCTGAGGTACAGGGTTCTGTGGGGCTGAAATCTCACCAAACCAAAGCATGTGTGTGCTAGTCTGTTTGCTGACAAGTACATTTGAAAGGCTTTTGACTGGGAGATGGTCTGTCTTCTGGCCTTCTTACCTATGTTTTGTATTTGAATTAGTGAATGAAGTCAAATGCAGGCTGCACCTGAACTTTAATGTGCTGTCATGGGTTTTGCCTGTGCTGGCTGAAGAATGCGGTAGTGCCTGCCAGCTGGGACTGATTTTTTTCCTTCATCAAGTCCAATGTGCAGCCTGTGTAGGTATAAGGGGTGCAACCACATCACCCAGTGTTCTTCCATTGTTTTTTAAAAGATGGTGTTTGACATCTACTTTCCTGAAAATGCAGGTTTTATATCTCGATTTTATTTGGCTCTTTTTCCTGTTTGCTTCCTACTCACACCTCCTTCCTTCTGCTGCATACCAGTGACCAATACCTTATTTTTGTAACCTCTGTGTTAGTATACAGTAGCTGCTATTCCTGTAGCCATAGATAGCTAAGGTGAGGTAGCCTCTGATCCACCTCTGGCAGCTTCTCTCCTCAAGGCAAAGGCTTTCCTTGCCACAGCATACCAATGTGCTCCTAGAACTTGGCAGCCTTTGATCTCAAATCTGCTGTCCTGCAGATGGAAGACAGATTCTTGAACAAGTCCATCATTGCCATTTCCTCTGTCAGCATCTTAGCAATTAAAAAACCTTTAGGCCATTTGAAAAGAAAATGAATTGTTAGCAGTATCACAGGGTGGGACGACACTTCACATTTTTGGTTCTGTTGAGAGGGGAAAAAATGTCAGTTACGCAAGAGGAAAGATTATAGAAGTGAAGCATTTATAGCTTGGATGGAAAAGGGAGTTTGATAACCATCTGCAGTTGTATGAACTGTGCTGTGGTCATGAAGGAGAGGAAAGAGGAAATGAGGTTACCTAGGTCACTGCTGTGGAGAAGAATGTGGCAGGAGCGGTGAGAAAGATTGGGGTGGTAAACAGAGTTTAAACTGAAAAGATTTCCAGATGATTTTCCAATTAAAAAGCAGAAGTTTTTCCCTCTCACACTTTACTTCCTTCTACATGTGGCACAGAGAGTGCTGACCTTTAGACAACATTAGGTGGTGATCACTGTAAAGTGCTGTACATGATGGGTCAAACCTGAAGACCACATTTTCTGGTGAGGGAGACAACCAGTTTGAGAACCTCATCCTCCTCTAAGACATTCAGTGCATTCTAGAAGGGCATTGTAGTTACAGGCTCTTACTAAGGTAAAGTGTAAAAAACCTGCCAGTAAGAGGTGAGGAATTTCTTTTATTAATAATTGGTGGTCATAATACAGTTTTCTCACAGCACCCTGTTTTTCACATGCTGCCTCCCAGATTCAGCATACAGAAAGCACTTGCTAGGGAGAGAAACCAGAGCTACCTAGCTAGTGGAAGTATTGACTGTGAATCCTTGTCTTGTTCCTTTTAGAAGCATTCCCTGGAGGCAGCATGCCCTTTGCTACCCAGGTGAGCAATACACTGTGTTAGGGTCTCCGTGGCAGGGCTGAGGGGAAAACATCCAAGCAAAACAAGCATATTGAAATGCAGGAGCCTTTCCAGTATGAGAGAAGCAGAGTGTTGAGATGTCCTCAGTGTGGAAGTAAGGGAGATATTAACTCTGCTTTTTCGCTGGAGGCTTGCTGAGTTTTTTAAAGGCATAAACTGCCGGGAGACAAGACTTGGCAAGCACAGGGGAGGTTTCAGTCCTGTGGTCCCATATGCTATATGTCCACAGCCCTGCAGCCTTTCTTGACCTTTCTCAGTTACCCTTTCTTACTGTCTTCCCAGTTCAGTTCTTTGGGTTCTTTGGTTGGTTGTCCCATGGGTGCTGGAGTGTATTAGTTATACAGACATCTCTGTGGCTTTGTTCCCAGACTGGGGCCGCAGTGCAGCACCTCTCCCTAATTGCTACCAGGGAGCCCATCCATGTTGCCCTCATCCTGTTACTGGCTTGGGTAATTTATTCCATCATTCCATCCCCCTTCCTCCTCCACTGTGTCATTTTGGATATGACTTTGAACATTAGAATTATTTGCAACCTACTCAGCCCAAGAGGCCATCTAAGAAGATGGGGTCACACCAGCCACCAACTCTGCCCAACGGAAGTGAAAATGCCAGGTGACTTGACATCTCTGGTCATTTTTCTCTGCACTTCAGCAGCACATAACAACTGGTAATGCAGGCCTCCAAATTTAGTGCGACAGCACTGTCAGCTTCCCCTGTAGTTATGTTGGGTCATAACAATTTTGCAATCTTAAGCATTCACTTTAAAAGAGGAAGAAAATCCAAACCACACAACATTTTTCAGCTTATTAAAGCACCAAAGGCAGTCATTCGCTGAAAGCTTTTTTTGTCACAGGTAAACATGTTTTTCACATGCTGCTTTAAGACACACATGCTCATGCATATGTATGAGGTGTGTTGTGAGCAGGAGACTGCCTTTGTAGGAGAATTATACACTGAGTGGTGCTAAAGTACTGTGTTGCTTACTACTGACTTACATCCAAGACTGTAAGGTCAAGGAAATAAGGAGATGGGCTGTAACTGCACATGTACCTGAGGTGTTGCTTATAGTTTGAGCCATCTCTGGTTACATGTTGCATGTGCAAATGCTGTTTTGTTTTTGAATCAATGGTTTTGTACATGGATTTTATCTTTCCAAAATGTGACCTTGGGAGCACTCCTGATCACTGCACCACTGTTCTTTATATACTTGTGGGCAGTCATTTTGCTTCAGAGTGTTTTATTTCAAAGCATGAAAGCATGACGACCTTTCAGCGTTCACAGTCCTGTTCTTATATGAGCTTTCTGAGATGCAGTCAACGGTCTGCTGGTTAGGACATGCTCCAGCATTGTAATAGTCTTGGGAAGAGCTTTCATCAGCAGTGCCTTCTGGATCTAATATATAAGTAGTTTGGGATTTTTCTGTTAATACAGTGCAGAGACCAGTGTTTCTGTCTTTAAATAAATTCATGATAAATCACAGCAGGTATCCTGCTTGACATTTTCTTAGTCTAGGCTTGACCTGTTGGTGAGCTTTGAGTCGCTGTCCAGAAAAGGCCAGTGTCATTGTGGGCTAGCTTTTCCAAATCACAGCATGCCATTTTTGTCAGCTGCAAGCTCCTACCACTTTGTGGGTGGTTGCATCACTGAGGAGAAAATAGCTAACGAAGGCACAATCATTGCCTCGGGACTTTGTCAAGGAAACCTCATGTGAAGTTACATACTTGTGACTTTGAGCTCCAGGGGTTTGGTTATGCTTGCAGTAATCTGCAGATGTGGGGTGTGCTGTATTCTGTGTGCATCCAGAGATTGAAAGAGGAAATGAGTGCTAAGAAAGAGAGGTTTAGATCAAGAGGGAAGCTGTCTGAAAGAGAAAAGCCTGACATCTTTAGCTTCAGAAATATCAGCACATCCCAGAAGTCCTGGGTCATGAAAGCTTTTCACTGCATTGGAAGGGCTGAAATGCTCCAGTCAAAGTGACTGTGGGGCCATAATTTCATCACTAATATCTTGCTGAATAGCAAACTAGAAACTTTTCCCTCTGTCCTTCTGCTGGAAGTCTAAGGCAGACAAAGGAGGCATGCCAGTGCAAGTTTAGCTTAATGAGAAGACCATCAGGCTCTATATGACCAGCACTGAGAAGAATGTCAAATCAATACTTGTCCAGCTGGTGATAAAGGATAACCTGAGCTTAACTGTAGAAATAAATGGAGGAAAAAATATGACTCACTAATGTCCTTGGCCTTTTTTCATGAACAGAGAATAGTAGCAGCACGTGAAACCATTAGATATGAATACAGTCTCTTGAGAGCTCTGAGTATGGAGTGCTATGACAAGAAATAAGCAAATTGGCTGGACAGGGAAGTGGTTTTGTCTGCATCCAGAAGAACAAAGAATATTTGAGTTTGTTGGTTTGGTTTTTTTCACTCTTAACGTGCTTATAGCATTAGGGAACCCTAAGCACTGTTCTGCTTTGCAGTTGACACAGCATGGGGGTGAGGGATGCACAGACAGGTTGGAACAATTACAAGAAGGGATTAGTAGCTGTTTTGCAAGAGGTTACTATTGCAACTTCTGGGAGTTGGTTTCAAAGGCAGCTGCAAGCATGAATGTCTCTTATTTGCTTTCCATGAAGAATAGTGCCTCTATAGTCTCTTGACATTTAGAATCAAATACCTCTACACTTTCCTTCTTTCTGTTTTGGACAGATAAGATTCTATAACCTCAAATCTTCTGTGTATATCCCTTTGTTTTGCAATTCCTTTGTGAAAGAAAGAAAACAACCATTGAGAAAGAGAGAAACAGGATATAAAAATAAGGAGCTGCACTCAATTCAATCCTTTTTTTTTCTTCCACTGAATCCCTGTGTGGCAGTGCAGTGATGCAGCACTATAACCAACAGTCTGGCATCTGCAGCCTGCCAAGCTGAACCCTGAAGGATCAAGCATCATCAATCTCATCTTTTATTGTCTGGTTTTGGCTCTTTGTTTATACATATTTATTTAAAACTGGGGATTTTTTAGTTTCAGCCCTTGGCTGGGACCTCCTATGCCCTGCTGTAGTTGGTGGCCCTGGACAGCTCCTGTCCCTTTACCTTGTCATCCTGTCCCCTATTTACTGCCCTTTTTTTAGTCCACAGTAGCCTGTAAGCTTCAAATACCTGCTTCTCTTCTGTCTCCTCTGCTTTTCCTTTTCTGTGCCTGTCCACAGGCTGCCTCCAAGGCACATCCCATTGCTGTTTGCAGACAAGCAGCCCACAGTTAGTATGGCAGCAAGGTGCCC
Organism: Aphelocoma coerulescens; assembly: GCF_041296385.1. Classification (NCBI taxonomy): domain Eukaryota; kingdom Metazoa; phylum Chordata; class Aves; order Passeriformes; family Corvidae; genus Aphelocoma; species Aphelocoma coerulescens. The sequence goes on from NC_091015.1 coordinate 90,092,406, forward strand.
ACTGCCTGCCCCCAACAGATTCCTTCCTTGCAAACAAGAGGCCTGGTTCAGCAAAAGAAATGCTTAGTTAGAACTCTTTTTTATGTTTGTGGGCTTTAAATATAGGCCTCACTTAAGCTCATGTACAGGTATTTATCTCATATGAGGCAGCCAGACTTCAAATGAAGAATGTGACCTTTGTAAAGCTGCAAGGCTTTTATCTAGCAGAGGGTCCATGCTTGCCTCTTCTCCTGCACACATGCAGTTGTGGTACCAGGCAACATGCTACCCAGCTGTATGTGTTCCTCCTTTGACATCCCACCATGTCGGAGCCAGGTCCATCTGGTTCAGATACTTTTGCTCTAGGACTGGCATGTCACCGTGCTGCCGAGGCATGGCTGTGACTACTTCACCACTTGACCTGTGGCTCCCTCTCGTCCGCACCCAGGTGGCTTGTTTTGAATTCCTGCTCAGCACGATGCCATGTAGGAGAAGCAGTGACATTTTTGTCCCTGTATGCTGGTGTCTGATGGCACATGATAAATGCCTGGTGTCCTCACTGGTGGCTTTTTTAAAAGACCTTGCAAACAAAGGTCAGGGTGATTATTCTCACTAAGTCTTAAAGCCAGTTTCTGGATCACAGATGAGAATAGCATTGCCTGCATTTCCCACATACCTGTTCATCCTGCTGTTAGGTCTCATTGCTGTGGCTGACCAGGAATGTTTTCTTACCTGCATGGCCAGAGATAAAGATGTTGGAGTGCTGCAAGAATCTGATCTCAACAAAGTCCCTTTTGGATCAGAGAGCACTTCTGCTTTTTGGTGTATTCTTTCAAAGACAATCCTTTGAGGAAACCTGGGAGAAGCATGTCAGACTCAGTCAGTAGTACATGGGCATGAATATAATGTGCAGAGAGGTCCAGGTGTTGTGAAGATGCTCACTGTAGGCTTCAGACAGAAACGTTCCCATTGTGAATCTGTGCATCACTTGAGGGACTCTGATGTTTGTGACCATTTTTAACATTATAAATATTTTTTAAATGCTATATATAATTTGTCTTCAGACATTTTCAGGTCATAACTAAAATACTAGGCTTGTTCCAAATTAGAGATGGATGGCATGAATAGCACAGTGTGAGTCAGACCCATCACATGTTCTAAATTAAACTTGTGCTGAGCCAACATTGATCTTAAGCCTCTTTCTGAAAATCTCCCTATCTTACAGAAATTGCTGATCATGTTTCTAAAGAGGTTGATAATGAAGAAAAACTAAAGCAGAAGCATGGAGGACAATTGTATGATGGGAGGACTTAAAACATGCAACTAGGAGAAAGTATTCTGAATAAACAAGTTAGTGAAATAACAGCTTCAGTAGCAGATGGGTTTTGGCTTGCCTAGCACTGTTAAGAGTTCAAATTGCAAACCTCTAATGTTGCTGGAGCAGGGTTGTCTCCTAATGAATACAGATAGGTGTTTCCCTACCTAGGCATTGCAAGCTGCCTGAATTATAACCACAAAGGGCTCCTGTTTTCTTGGGGGGGAAAGAAGAGTTATGAGGGTAACATAAAGATCAGAAGATTGGAGGTCTTGGAGGATTTATCTGATGACCTGTTCCCCAGTAGAGGTAAGACATGCTTTAAGTGAAATTTCGCCTGGGATACTTTGCACAGTTCTGGTCATACATACTTAAGGCAGGTCAGTTCAACCTGGTTCAAAAGATTAGGCAAAAGAAACCCCAGCTATTAATTTCTCCTTGTGTTTTTCATCATCTTATCTGAGAAGGTAATATGGAAAGGTTTTGGTTTCTGTAGCCCAGCAAAGAAAGGTAGAGTGTGATTGAGGTGTTTGTCTGTGAGGGAGATGGGATTGTGTTTTCTCATGGGAAGATGGTAGCCTACCTGCAAACAAGAGGAAATTGAGTAGCAACATATGACTTTGAACAGACAATGAGTGCTTTTAAGCTGGAAATGAGGAAGGCTCCTGGCTACCAGAAGAATGAGACTCTGGAAAGATCAGGGTCAGGAAAGCTGGCCAACTTGTTTTTAAGATTGCGTTAATGAAAGTAATGCTATTGTAGGTGTACCTGGAGCACCACAAAGGACTGAAGCCTACACCCCTGCAAGTTGTTTCCATTCCCTTTGTGAAGGGAAAGTAGTAAACTTCTCAATCTGAATAATCTGAATGCTGTGGTTCTAAAATACTTGTTTTTCAGTATTTCTGCCTTCTTTGAAAGAGGTCATTGCTTACTTGAGACCTTTACAAACCCTGTTCTGTCATAGGAATGATTCCCAAAAACGCAAGGTGTCCCCTCACCCAGGGACACAGAGGCAGGGGGCTGCTTCTGAGGGGCTGACATTGCTGCCTCTGCTGCTGCTGCTGCTGCTGCTGCTGCTGGCGCTGGTGAACAAACGGAGCTCTGTTCATTTTCTGCTCTAGCAGAACGAGCAGGGGGCGGGGAATGGGACAGAAGAAGGATGAGCTCGGGGATGGAGGTTGCTCAATTGAATGAGAAAAACATAATGAGAGAAGACAATGTATATTCAGGTTCATAAAGAAATTCATTCAATGATACATGTTAAACAAAATTTGGAAGGGTTTGCTAATGCCCTTTTATTGCTGTTCACAGGACAGCTTATCTGTTCATTTTTCTGTTTTGCGTGCTAATGATAAATCAAAGCTGATCATCTTGTCATTGCCATTGACCCTGATTTAGGACAATCTAAAACCATAAAATACCTTCCCTTTTTCTCATTGCTTATGTCTTCTCCCAGCATTCCAAATAGCAAGCTGCAGTTGTGATATGAAAATCCTTTTATAGAGGGAAGCTTCCAGACTTGACTTGAGCTTCCAGTATTGAGAGCACTGGAAGAGACATGCTTATCTTTTGTTGGCCAATTTGAAAGTCTCAGTCTGTGTATTTCCATCCATTTGAATTATGTTGCTTTGTCCTTCTGAAAGCAAAGCAGCCATTATTACAGTAATGAGAAAAAAATCTATTACAAGTTTTACAAGACACAGTGCTTTCAAAAATGTGGCATTTTAGAAGTGTGGGCATTAAATTTGTTGGCCTCTGCATAACTGGGCTACTAAGAAGCCATATTGGTGCTGTTCAAGTAAGTTAAAAATGGAATTTTAAAATGTTTTTATGATGTCACTAGAGCAGTGCATGCAATAAGGAGAGCAAATGCTGAAACATGAGAGTTTTAATTCTGTGTCTGAGAGATTCTGCATTTTCATTTGGGTGAGTTGAGGCTGAGGGAAGAGGGACTCTCATTTGACTTGGGGGCTTTGGGATTCTTTTCAGTTTCACCACATACATGCGAGTGTTTGAGCACTGATGAAGCACAGTCCAGTTACTCTGCTGGCAGCAAATGGAAGCAAAAGACCATGAGATGTGTCCTGCCTGCTCTGACCTGTGGCCATCATCGGGCCCTACTCCTTCTTCAGCCCTGCTGAGGAGGGGTGGCCAGGAAGAGGGGTAGGCAAAAGGTTTGTCTCAGTCTGTCACTGCTGTATGTGCAAAGAAGTGAATCCTCTGGCCTTTATGAAGTCTCTTACGTTGACTTTTTTTTTTTTTTTTTTAATCAGGGCAATGTTCATTTTCCCACAAATAAAGTAGCAGATCTGTTTACTTTATACTTACATCCTAGACTCAGGAAGGTTGAAATCTCCCTGCAGCATCACTGTTCCCTTTCATCTCTAATAATCACTCCTCATTGCTACACTAATACATGGGAAAATGGATGCAGATTTGGAATTTCCTTGAATATCTTCACTCCTTGAATAGCCATGATGACCCCTGTAACCATAGATAGGTAACAGTGCCTTTAGAAAGTAGAAAACTGATTTCTTTCTTCCCCAGTCTTTTTTAAAGACTGGTCTTTTTCATTCACTCTTGGTAGTGAATTAGGAATTTGCTGTATCATTGTTAACTAAGCAAAATAAAGACAGTCTGGAAATAGAAATGGCTGCAGCCTGTGCAGATAGATGTCAGCTGTTGCTCAATGTCATTATGAAACTGTGAAGTCATCAGAAATAGTCCCCACAGGGAGCGTGAACACTGGGCACAATGCTGGGTTTCCAAACTAAAAATAGAGAGACAGAAACCTGGGTAAAAGAAAGAAGAGGAATATCACATGACATAAAAGTGGCTCCAGTTCTTTTTGGCTCACTGGCAGTTTTTTGCTGTCTTGTAATACCTGATACCCACAGAAAAGATTCATGAAGATCCATGATCAATGAGTGCACTCTTAATCCAAGATGGTCTGTAGTGTTTCCCTGTGCTCAGTGGGAACTTTCTCCACATTAACATTGAAGCCATGCAAAAACATGACCCTTGAAAGTGAACAGGAGGAGGAGATTAAGGAAAGGATAACTTATCTTGTTAATGACACCAAGGAATAAGACACTCAAGAGAAATCCAATAGCTTCAGCAGTAAAGGTCCCGTTAGCACTGTCAAGGATGAAAAGGAAAGCCTTTAAGAAAAAGAGGCAATAAATTTGCTTTCCAACTCCTTTATCACCCATTACATAAAAAAGCCTGAGGGAACAAGATCTTACAATTGGAAAGAGTCTTAATGGCCCAAAACTCAGCCCAGACATTGGAACAAAAGCTATAGTCATCACATTTCTTTGCTTTCCAGACAAAGAACTTATTATGTAAAAAGCAGAATAAAACTCAAGAGCCTGGGATATGCCAACAAGCAAACCTCCCTTCACTCAGACAATAAAAAACAGATCAGGAGAGAGGACTAAATGCAGGACTTCAAACAGCAGCCTGTCAACCTGTCAGACCAATGTGAGTTTGAGATGAAGATCCACCAGTTTTTCACCTACAGAAAATGACACCATCTATGCCCTTTGGAGTTTTTCTTGTAACATCAAAGCCAAAGATTCCACACCTTCCATCAGAAGTTAGGGCTGTTGTAAAAGTGAGGGGTATCTGCTTATTCATATAACATGATTCAGCTTATTTTGCTTCCAATAATGTTGAAATCACTGCTGAGTGCTTGTTGCCTAGTAGTGATGTTTCAGAAAAGAAAGAAAATATAGAAGTGAGTAGTTGAAATACTTGCTGTTGTGTTACTGCCTCAACAATATTTCTGTATCACTTGTTTGCCATAGACAGAGAAGTCAGCAATGAAGGAGAAGGTAGATGGTACTCCTCATTGACAGAAAAAGAGACAGCGTGTGAAGAAGTATTTTTACTTAAGAACTAATACCAGATAATCCTAATGAGGCTGCAGGATGTCACCTGTAGAAAAAAGCAGCCAAATCTCACAGATTTTTTGTGAAACTTAACAAAATAAGGCAAAGAATGTTCTTTAGCCTGGTCTTTATTTGTAAAGGGTACCCTTTATTTTAAGGGTACTTTTATGACCAAATTATTAATATTGTTATAGTAAGATGCAGAGCTCCCAGGAGAGATAAGGAAACCACTGCATCTGCCTTCACTGGATACCCAAGGAGTGCTGTCTTTCATGCCTCTGCTGGACATAATTTTTGCCCACTGACAGAAGGCTACTGTTGGGAAGAACCAGCTCCACCCTGAACGAGCAAAAAGACGATTTTCACTACACAGATGTGTGAGATGTGTTCTGGGAAGAAAACTCAGATCAAGCTGATCCCTCATAACATTAATCCCGTGAAAATGAAATTTAAGGCAGTGATTCAGGCAAGCTTCTGTTTGAAACTCTAAATTGAGAACTACTGTCCGTGAATAGTTCTATTTTCCACAATTTGCTATGGTGATAAATGTTTATGTTACGTACAGAAGAATAACAATACATATAGCTGACTATACCCATTTGTAACACCGTTAAAGGAGGAGGGCTAGTTAAGGCCGTGAAACAGGCTGCTCTGAAGCTACAGCTACATTTTCTCTTTCTATTTTAAAAATACATAAAGAACCAGTGTTTCAGTATTGTATTGTCTGAATTGTATTTATTAAACTAAGAGCAGGAACAGAAAAAAACATCAGTCTAGCCAAATCCACTAACATATAGTGAATAAGCCTCAGACAGGTAAAAATTGGGAAGGCTATAAAACAGCTGTAGAGAGCAAGCAGCATCATTTGTAGTATTACATTTCAGGAAAAAATATTAAAGAAAAACAGTTGCAGATGATAAGATGATATAACCCTGCACAAATGTGCAATTACACTAAAAAAAAATACTCCCAAATGGTTTACTTGATTTATCTGCATTTCAGTAGTCCATTCTTCAGCCTTTTACTATAGAATTTCAATATCTCATGAGTAGCATACATGCAGACTTAGGGATACCAGAGCAAAGCTTAAGATAAAAATTAGGTGTGCTTATGCAGTAAAAGGGATTTTTTCATTATAATATCTTGGCTGCCTTACTGAGTCTGTGACCAGAGAGTTTAGACTTGAAGAAAGGACAGTTCCTGTGTTTCAAACAAGCAAATAACAAAGAAGTTCAGTTACAGCATCCTGTATTTTAACACCATGTTTCATTCTAGATCACCTACACTGTAGTTACTTAGTATTCTGAACACCCAGCATATTCTTTTTAAAAAGAGCCACAAAAAGTATTGTTTTCTTCTCATGTTCTTTCTAGTTTGCATGACACTGCAACTGTACTTCCTTATTTACAGTTACAGCAGTAGTCAGAAAAGGTTGTTTCCTCCAGAAACCCAAAGATCCCCCCCTTTTGCTTCTAAAGGTTGTGCTTTGCCTGCTAGCAAACATCTGCCTCCAATTTCTATGCAGATGCTCTTGATCACATGTATCTGAGTCATGTTTCTTCTGGAAACATAGGCAATGAATTCTCTAAATATCGAGCTGACCTGATGTACTGAATGGCCACTTATTCGCTGCTTCCTGTGCTGGGGTACAACTGATGGCAGCAGTGCTGCTGTGTTCTCAGCTTAGATGTCACCAGTAGGGTAGTTCATAGCCCAATGTGCAATAGCCTGTAAGTTTAAAGTGATAAAAATGCAGTCTTCAGAAAACCCACAATCTTAAAGAAATTCCCTTTCTTCCCCAAAAAGCACCTCCCCATCCCTTTGCCAGGTTGCAGCAGTTCTTACTCAATCAGCACCTCGTTTCTTCCCTCCGCAGCCATCACCAGGAACCACTGGGGATTATTTACAGTGCTGACACTCCTGCTCTCACATGAGTCCCAAAGCTATCTCTGGCAACTTCAGCATAAGAGTGCAGCTAAGCTTGGCAGAACTGCACTGGTGAACTGGGGAGCATTGACAAACAAGAGGACATAGTGGCACCACAGTCCCCTGCAACTACTTCCTTTTGGAAAAAAAGTTCATTAGTGTTCAAAGTTAAGTTTTGCTTAAGTAATTTATTTACTTTTGAGGTCATCAGCTGAAGAAGTAAAAGTTAGGGACAGAAGTGCTGTAAACAAATAATATGGTAATTATAATTCACTGCTGAATGTTTGTCCCAGTTAAGAACTCTGTGTTCAGATTTTTCTTCACTGTGAGCGACTGTCAACATTTCACCTGCCCCATCTAATAGGTGCAGTTGGGTGGTGCAAGTCACTTGCTCCTTTGCTCAGTTATTTCCTCCCTGTTCAATGAATACTTAGCCAATCTAAAAATAAATGCAAATTAGTCTGTAAATACTATGTTTGGGCTGCAGGCTGCTAGGTAGAAGCAAATTCAGCCAACCATTGTGTATGTGTGATAAAATGAAATCTGTGCATTGATTTTTTTCCCCTGCTTTGAACTCAAGGCCGTCTTGTATTTCTGGCTGCTGCTAGAACAATGAGGCTGTATCTGACAGCAGAAGTGGACTTTAAAAGGCAGAATATAAATATTTGGAATGTGCACAGGGAAACGAGTCTTACTTCTTCCTTTTTGCAACAACAGTCAGTCCTGCTCTTCATTGAAAATTTGCCAAATTCAAGTTACTGTTTTTGAACTGAAGAAGCAAAGCAAATGAGAAAATGTGACACCTTGAAAACAGATCTCCTGCCGTGAATGCAGCAGTTCAGTAGCAGGGACTTGATCCTGAGTGTTCTGTGGTGTCAGGGGTACTGGAGGCTCCTGCAGAGCCTGGGAGCTGCACGACTGAGCCCTGGAGATCCCTGCAGATGTGTTACACCAGACCTGGTGCAGATGTGTTAACACCAGACCTGGTACAGTGTCGTAGCTCTGAAGTTGTCATCCTGCACCTGCTCATACTGTTGAGGGGCTCATTCAGACTAAGGAGAAAATTCAAAGTAATACATGAAGTTAAAATACCTCCTTTCCCCACCACACCAAAAGGAAAGCAGGGTTTGCCCTGCCTAAGGCCGACTGTGGCTGGTGTTGCACCACTGCTGTTTCTGTGCTTTCCTCACGGCGAGTGTGAGTGCCGCCTGCTGCGGGCTGCAGAAAGCGTGTCTCACCTGTGGCTGGCTGGGGACAGTGCAACTTGCGAGCTGCATTGAGGAGATTATGAGCTCTGTGTAAGCACCTTTAGTATCCACCAGGCTCCCATTTTGTTTGTAAGCCCAGTCTCTCCTTCTGCTATCTTAATTGCCTCCACATTCCACACTCAGCTGCAGTTGGAAGCAGTGATGTTGCAAGGCTGTCCATAGAAGGTTACTAAACATTGATGACCCTTGGTTATCGGGAAGAACTTATCTTGCCAGCTGTTTTCAAGAGAAGAAGAGATGCAGAAGGCAAAGCTATGTCAGTGAGTGTCCCTGAATACTTCAAAAGCCCCCAAATTCCCTGGCAAACAGTGATCAAAAGGAAAAATTTCCAAAGCTGGGAAAGGCAAACAGCATTTTTTGTTTTGTCTAATTCTGTTTATTTCTTGTGCAACTGTAACAGAAACTTTTGCAAAATCTCTGAGGTATATCTCATAGCTATATCTCCTGAATTTGCACACCACACAGACAATGGAAAGTATAGTGCTTAAACAAATGAGGCTGTTTGTGTATGTGTGTGTAGGTAAAGTCAGGCATGTAGGATTGGACAGGGATAGGAATTGCTCTGACTAGACACTTGGACCACAAGGTTCTCCTTTCTTATACGTTAACACACTGAATTTGTGTGTGAAGGAAATACATCTTGGGGCTGCTGGAGGGAGGGAAAAAGGTTCATCCCTAAACCTGCTTCAGGCCAAGGGAAAGTAAAGAAATACAGATCAATGTACAAACTCAGTTTTCTGGCAAGCATAAAGCTCTGAAAACTTTTTAAATCTGTATCATTATCTAATTAAAAAAAAAATAGACACTAAAGTTGACTGGGCAAACAGGAACGCCGGGGTAGCAGCAAGTAGATCCAAATTTGAAAGCCTGTTAATTAATTTTTTCTCTCTCACATGTTAATGTTATCAGTGACGACTTCAGAGTCAGATTTTAGGTTAGTATTTATTAATATGTAAACCTACATGTTCAAGTAAGTCATTCTCAACAGTTAGCTAATTATTAGCGTGGCATGATTTATGCAATGTTAACATCACTAAAGGATGATGTGCTCTACTCCCTCTTGTGAAGTTTTGTTTCAGGAGGTAGAGACATTGTCTACAGTATTTCTTTCATTTCACCTAAATTCTTATTTCATCTTGGCTTAACCTGATTTTCATAAGACCCTAGTTTGTGTTTGTCTCTTTGGACAACCTACAGCTAAATTAGTGTCTGTCAGGCAGGGTTATGCAATGTTACATATTGCCTTAGGACTCTGAAAACTCCATCATTCAGCATAAATCGAGGAGTTTCAGTTCCAAGAGTCTGGAAGCTTTCTCATTTGTGAAGTGTTTTGATTCCCTCCTCAAAGCCACCAGCATGTTTGATACCATTGGGCATCTCCATTCAAGTGAAGAAAAACACTTGAAATCGTAGAAATATAACAATATTAAGCTACAACCTTTGCCAATGAAGTCTAATACAGTAAATTATGTGAAATTTCTACCTTTAGCTCCCTAGTATCATAAATACTTCTTTGATAACTGAATCCATCAAGTCCGTGACTTTTTCCACACCATGCAAGAACCATAAACTTCAGAAATAGTCTAGATTTGTCTTTTACTAATTTAAAAATAGAAAGCAAAAAGGCATCATGTGCCTGAGCAGTGTCTTACAAGTAGTGTGCAAAGTAATCATGGTCAGTGTCAGTGTGGTCCTGGTACGATGCGTATGAGCACATGCTTGTAGTGCTCTACTGACTTCAAAGCAGCTTTGTGCATGCCTCAAGAAATTATTTATGGTCAGGCTTGAAAAATCTTGTTAACAATCAAGTGTTGAATCTGGCTCAGAGGTAAAATAGCAAAAAGCACTGAGCACGGTTTAGGGATCCAGTCTCAGGTGAGCCCTTTCTTGTGTCACAGGCTGGGAACCCAAAATGTATATTTTTTCCAGCATGATCTGGCATGAGTTTTAGTGAAATAATCTTTCATGTTTTCGTCTGCAGCCCTTTCCACAGTGCTTCCTCACTCATCTGTGCTTCTCTGCTCTTTCCTTCAGCACCTTCACCTGACTCTCCATTTCCCTAATGACCATTGTATATCAACTATTTAACAAGCTGCTGGCCTGACAGTGCTCTGAACTGCTCATTTGCAGGAGCTGATTTATCTAATGTCTTCAATTTGTGAATAATCGCTTGAGTTCACTACTGACATCAGTTTCCTTTCAGTGCAATTAATTTCCTCTACAGTGAATACACCCTGGCGAAGCTTAAGTCTTGGCTTTCCTCTTGCCTTCTTTTTTCCTTGAATCTGTATTGCACTTCACTGCTCTTTACTGCATACCCTGTCCCTTGATAGTCTCCTTCTCAACTTTTGATTATTAATTTTCTGCTTTATCATAACCATATATTATCTTGGACTCCTCTTTCAACATTTTCCTTTGTAATCATACCTGTTTCAGAGGCTTTCTTATTGGTACTGCCTGATGACTGTGCTTCTTATCTCTCAGCCTGCTACAGAAGAAAGCCAGCATCTGCTCATGCAAATCTGTGCCAATGCTGTGTTTATTACTCCCTCCAAACCACAAAGTTTTTCCTCAAAACAAATATTGTCAAAAGAGAAATGAGACGGAGTGGGGCAGTCAGTAGAAACAACAAATCCAAATCAACATACATTATTTTGCAGTGTATCCCGTATCTCATTTAGACACCTCTTGGCATATGCAAAAACTGCCCAGGACACATGGCTCTGCTACCTTGCCATCTGCCCAGCTGCCTGCCTCTGTAGCCTGCTGGCTGCTCCCCTTCCCCTAGCGACAGTATTTGTGTTGACATTGCAGTGGCAGTGCCCGGTAACAGGATCCGCTATTTACACGTACTGCAGGACATGACTCCTGCCCTGGCCCTGCTCTCGGAGTAGGGTCTCTTGCTCCACATGCTGAACCTCTGCATTTAGATGAAAGATACAAGGAGTCGAAACCTTGTTGGAAGCAGAGTAGGCCGCTGTTGATTTGAAATTTTTTAAGTTAATACTATTCCCAAGTTTCTTTTCGTCAATAAAAAAAAACATTCGCTCTACTGGGTCTGGTTAGAATTCATGGGGATAATCAGCAATTACAAGCAGATCACAATTACTAATTCACTGCAGCATTCCTAGAACATACTGTTTCCATTCCTGGATTGTTACATTGGCATTTAAATTATTAAAGCTGCATAATAACAAGTCATACGTTCTCCCTGGAGGACCTGAAACATTCTGATATTTCTGTTAATGAAAATGCTTCGAAAATATTTTTTTTAAAAAAGTTTTCATTAAGTGCCATAGGAGCATGCAACCAGGCTAATAGGCAACTACATGTCCACTCAATTTAGGAAAAGATTAGCAACTTTAAAATAAACAAAGCTTGTTGGGATGCCTTTGAGAGCATTTTTCATTTCTTCATTCAGATATATATGTGTTTATGCAGGCTTCTCAGGTCAAAATCAGTTCTTTTGAGTTACTATTTTTAAGAGCGCTTAAGATTAGTGCTTGATTTAGTACAAATTCTTTACAGCTTAGTCTGCAATATGTTTTTCCAGTCTTGCTCTTTAACCCCCATTCAAGTGACTCGGTTTGGATGAAAACTGATTACGATGTCCACGTTCTGGTGTTCCGTCCCGGCCTGCTTCCTTCCCTCCTCCGCACAGGCGGGGTTGTTGTGCTTGGCTGCCTCTTGCAGGGGCTTGAGAGGCACAGAGGGCCAGTATCTCCCCCCAGTTCCATGCTTGTGGTGCTGGGGGAGGCAGCTCCCTGTAGCCACATCATCATGGGCACATGAGTGCCATGCATGCTGCTTCTTACTTTTTCCACCTGAATTTAGGTTTATCGCTATTATGTTTTCTGCACATGTGGAAGCCACTCCAGAAGAAACCAAACAAGTTCACTCAGTGACAGAGGATCTGGTCCAGTGTTGATTGAAGCCAAAGAAATATTTCCGTTGACTTAAGAGGAGGCTGGGTGTGGGGAGGAGGAGAAGGAGGAGGAGGAGGAGAAGGAAGAGCACCAGAGAGGCTGATAGGCAGCTGCTGTGCCTGCAACCAGTGAGACCAGCCTTCTGTTGGGCAGCTTCCATCATCTCCACCACCAGTACTGGGGTTTTTCATCTCCATTTTTAAGGAAAGAGCAGTGGTTGTTCATGTGCAATATTGCAATTTGCAAAAACAAAGCTATTGTGCAAGACATGACATTTATTTTACTGTAAGATTTCTTGTCATACTCTGTCCTAATAGGGTGCACATCAAAACATACTCCACTGGTAAGGGCCTCTCTTTTGGGACAGAGACACTGTGTGATGTCTCTTCTTCCCTCAGGACCGGAGTTATTTTTAAGCTTACTCCTATCAGGTAGTTCCTTGCCCTGAACTTTCTAGACTACTTGTTCATGCAGTATTTTTAGTATGTGTGCCCGTTGTTCTTCCTATGGGAAATTGCTTAAGGTTTTACACTGAAGGGAGACGTGAGACAAAGTAGTGACGAATGACTTGGTGGGATGGTTTCTGCTGTTGAATGACAAAACACACCTGAGGTAAGAACCAAACTCTGTAGGAGAGACCCGAGTAAGCTTGATGCCCCTTCCTGCTGATGGAGAACAACCCACCATGCCTGGGTTCAGCAGTGCAAGAAGAAGGAGAAGGCTGGGAAAGGTAGTAAATACCCTGACCTGGCATCATCCTAAGGATTTAGGCTGCCTGCTGCTGCTGCTGAGAGTTCATAGCAGCTGGGTGCCTCATTTTTTGGAGAGTTTTTGGAAAAAAATCTCTCTCCTAATTGCACCAAGGAAAACCAGTAACTGGAGTGTCAGCCTGAGTATACACTAAAAAACCAGATCAATTAGTTCAATTTTTTTGATGTCAATTTATTAATTTTTATATGCATTTTATTATTTGGTAGAAATTCTTTGGCATGCCCACACAAGAAAGTATCTGAAGGCTTACAGATATAAGCATGACTCAATGTCATTTTTAGCAAAATAAATTAATCCTGCAGATCCTGAATGATACGTGCTTGTCATTTTTCTTGCCAGCATTGTTTTCAGGCAAACCAGCATTCCATATATAGTTTTCTTCTTTTAAATACCTTCACAGAAGACAGATTACTTCCCATAAATTTAGGTGCATATTTTGTGCATAATACTCTTACCTCAAAGTACACCTCAGATATCAGTATTTTCTGAGGTAGAGTAGTAGCACTTCAAATGGTCTGAATAAGGAGTTAATTTATGTTACTAACACCAGATCATCCAGTGCCCCACTAGTTGTCCATCAGTGTCCACTCAGATGTTCATCTAGTCTAGCAACTCCTTCGGACATCTGTTGCTGAGGGACTTCTGTGGAATGACTTGTCCACTATGGAGGTTTTGTCTGTCTTCCGCAGTGAAACTCCAGTGGACATGGGGGATCACATGCTCCCAATATTGGCCAGGAGGATTATCCTATTTGTTTAAAAGCTCGTATACTGCTTAGCATAAGTTTCCTTTTATTCAGTAAAATTAAAAAAAATTAAGACTTAGATTTGATGAACTACAGTTTTGCTAAACCTGTATTATGCAGAGGCACACACAGACCTCTTTTTTTGTAGACTGCACTCAGTTGTCTTTCCTCATGATGGTGTCATATTCCTCCCACCAGGGTGAAAAGCCTCCAATCATTCTTTGAAAATATATATAGAAATCGGATATCTAAATCCACACAGTGAAGGTCAGCATGGGATGTTCTTTATCTCTATGCTACTACTGCATTTCCCATTATGTGGTTTCTACATACTTAAATTCTCAAATGCACATTGCAAAGACACCATTATAATGAAGGTCGTGTAAGTCCACAGCCAGGCAAGAAACAGGACCCACTTCCTTCACTTCAGACCACATCCTTAAGAACTCTGGGCCATGTTTTGCCTCTGTTGAACATCCTTCAGCAAGGTACTGTCACTTTCTTTTTAATAGTCTTTGCTTCTTACCACTGACAACCAAATGCGGGCATCCCTACATGTCTCTGACTATTACACCCATATTGTCTGTGGCCTCTAATTGAGATTTGGGTTTTTCTCAGCAGTGAAAGAGCCACAGAGTCCTTAACCTATTAAAACAGTATTTAAATTAAAGAGAAGCAGATGTCACTTTCTGCTGGAGATCAGCCCTTACATACAGAGCTCTTCTTTTGCACATGGGGCCTAATTGGTTTATATGATGGTTCCCCTTGGGATATTTGGGACTTGGATCAGTAACCCAGGGCCACATCATGCTAAAGCATTCAGTTGTGACAGGCACCACGAGAATCTCACTGCCTTTCGTGTAACGTTATGCTTCTAAGCTGTTATGGTGTACTCAGAAGTGGTTCAGCTTGGCTGAAAGGTGCAGCTCCTTCCCCCAGGACATCTGTGTCACTGTTGTTGTCATTTATTTTCTCTCCTTTGTCACATACCCAGTAATGAGGCTTAGTTACCCAATAGCCAGGATCTGTCTGCGCAGAAATGCCGGACCAAGGAGAATTGATTCTTACCTCCACAGTTGTCAAAGGATGTTCCTCTTAAGCTAAGCTGTAACATAATAAATTACATCAGTAGCTGTTTCTAGGTGGAGCTACCTGTACATATAAACTCTACAGTCTGGGAAGCTTGCATGGAATGTTGGTTTTTTTCCATTATAATTTGTATTTGTGCTGCTGGTGCAGGCAGATCAATTTTGGCTCCTGATTTTATTTTTTCCTTTCTTTCTGCTATGTCACTGCTCTGTTTTTCAGACAATGTGCCAAACTAAAATTAATCCAGTGTCAGGAGAGCAGTAAGAATTACCAACAAGGAAGACTAAAGCAAGGTACGGTTTGTAAATACTGGTAGCAAAGGAAGGAAATTCACTTTTTCTCCCACTTCAATCTATCAAGTCTCTTGGGTGAATTATTCATGCCGTTTCCACCCCTGGCTGTATTAAAAAAGGTGTAGCAACAGCACAGCCTCGCCTGAGAGTCATTTTCTTCCTACAGCCTTTCACACACACTCTAAGGGATGGCTTCTTAGGAATGACCTTTTTTTAATCCTGTGGCCTCCCTTCATGCAGCTCAATCCCTGAAACTGCAACATAAATCCAATAGAATAACCACCATAATGAATGTGGCTCAATTTCTGATGTTACTGGTGTGTATCTGCTCCTTTTGCTTTTTTTCCCTCAGAAGGAAAGCAAAGAATAAAGACCAGCTGGGGAGACTCTCATCACTTCATGTCATTTTTCTAATTAGCCCTTAGGATTCTTCCAGGAGTCTCCAGGGGCTGAGCCTAATCAAAGGCTGGAGATACTGTCAGGAAGCAGTGCGTTCATTCAGAGAGTGTGCTGTCCTCCTGACAAAGCTTGTACTTCCTTTCAAGTTCTTTTAAGCATCCTTTTAATTCCCTTATTACTCTTTTAACCTCCTTGTTTGCCTGCAACTATCAAGGAGCAAAGGAATAGGAAGTCTCAGCAGTTTCTTCACATGTCACAGTACCAAGGGAGAAGAACTGAGAAGTAATAGGGCTTAGAAAGAATATCCTTCTTCAGTCCAAGAATGAAGCATCTGATTATTCAGCCTTTAAGCAAACTGCAAAATGACAAGCCAAATCACCCTCAGGTTCCATATTTTTATATTGAAGCTGTATCTTTTTGAAGCATATGTGTTCAGTATAATGCCAGTGGTATGTTCAAGTCGACTCAGTAAGATTAGGGCTCAGAAACGGTCCACAGAGTTATTTTTTTAATATCTTTTGAGCATAGAAATCATCTCAAATCACACTTCAGATACCAGGAAATATCCTCTGAAATACAAGCTGATGTATGTCATTCTTGTCCCAGTACTGTAATTTAGTGAGACTTTTTAATTGTGATATGACGAAGAGAGATTTTATGGCAATTTTGAATAAGATTTTGTTTAAGAAAAACCATTACTAAAATGGAGCTTTGTCCTACAAAACCAATCTGGGTCATTTCTCAGCATGCACTGAAAGCGAAAGACGATGGACCTGTCAGTCAGGGAGCACAACCTCTTTGAAAGAAGACACCACTTACCAAACTTCATCAGGAAAGAGTGATGCTCCTGAGTGTCTAAGCACAATGTACTCAGTTTGATCAAGAACCACCCAAAGACAACTCTCATGCCACTTCAGCCGTGAATTCAGGAAGAAATCTCTCCTTTTTTAAAACATAAAATAAAAACTTCAGGATTTTGAACTAAAAAAAAAGTTAAGCTAAAAATCATGTCAATTCCTTTCATTAATAGGGATTGAGTATCCATTCCCCAATCTCATATCTTCTTTACAAGCAATTTTTCTTCTTTGATTTCCATCCTGCTTGTTTTATCTGCACTTTGTGCCTTGGCAGGGACAAGGTATAGGAGCAGAAGACTTCTTCATAGCAGTCAGCAGTCCTCTCTGACTTCCCATTTTTGTAGTACTCTCTGTTTTCTGAATTTAGGACGACTAAAGAGAGCGTTGAAAGAAAAGAGGTGGCAGCATGTGCTACAACTCTTTGCAGAAAATGGAGTTGATTTAGCAACAGAAGAGATGTGTGTGCTTAGGTAATCTTTACCTAGAGCCTGCCATCTTTTTATCTTCGTGATCCTTTTGAAATGACTGTCTGGCATTTAATTAAAAATAATTTATTAAATTACTTAATTTATTAAATATAAATAATATAAAATATAAACATATACATATATATAATAAATATATAATATAAAGATTCAAATATTTAAATAGAAATATATAAATAAATTATTTAATTTAATAAATTATTTTTGTTGTTTCACATTCTCTGAAAGCCTGCAGCCCATAGGAAGGACATGATATATGTGTTTCCTCTTCCTAAGACAGTCACAGGCTCTTCTGCAATAGGAGCCAAGTTTCCTTCAGCAACAGCAGCAATTCAGTTCCACATTTTCCCCTCAGTTTTCTGCATCACAAATTTGCGTGCTGAGGTTTCTTTCTCCCTGGCTTTAACCTCAGTCCCATCTTCACCACCCGCTTTTGGTAGTGTCTGGTGTTTATTTAGTGCCAGTTCCCTGTTTTGTACTGTTAACCTGCTGCAGGAACCTGGTTTAGGGCATCACCTTGCATAAAATACAGTTTTTATGCTGCTGAAAGACGGATTTAGTGTTGCTATGATTATTGCTTTAAACACAAGAATTCCCAGGAAATTACTACTTTGTTCTTATCTAGCCCTGTTGTGCTTTTTCACAAAGAATATGCACTATATGCTTTCAGACTTTTACTAAATGAACATGAATCAGCAAAGCCACATATGCTTTCAGTGCAGCAGAATGTTGTTGACAGTATTTTTATTTTTTTTTAATCAAAAAAAGGCCCAATCCCAAGTTTTGGCAGGCTCAGAGAGAGAGTTTTTTAAATTACCATTTTGGGGCATCCTGCCATCTTTCTCAGTGTACACTGCCTTCCTGTTTATGCCCTTGACTCCCCCAGAACCAGTGGGGGGGGGCAGGGGGGGAAATTATGCCTAATTTGAAGCCAGCCTATGGAGAAAGGTGCGAGATTGAAAGTAGTTTTGTGGTAAATACAGATGTCCTGTTTAAAAATAAATAATTTCTCTCAGCAATGCCTTTTTGGCTTGCCGAGCTTCCAGAGAGCGTTAAGGGCTATGATAAGTTGGCATTGCTGCTGCGGTATCGTAGCAACTCCAACAAATCAAGACTGCGCCCTCAAACAATGAATCATTCATTTAGAAACCATATCTTCTCCTTCCCTTACTTGTGAAAGATTTATTCCTTTCAGGAGGAAAATTTATATCCACCATACAGACATAGGCTGCACAATACCTTGTGGAGTGTGTACAATAGCTTTGGAGGGATTGCTCAGGGCACTGCCTTCTGCTAAGGCAGTCATTTTAAAGAAGTATGAAAAAGGCAGCAGTGGTAGCTGTTTGGGTAGCTGCCACTCTCCAAAGCTGCTTGCCTTCAACCTCTGCATTTTACCTGTCTTGCTGAAGGGAATTAACATCACATCATTATATCTTTGGGTTTAGCTGTTTCTCATAAGGTAAGTGAATCACCTAGTGAGCCAGCAGCTGAAAGTAATGATGCTGCCAAGTTACTTACTAATGATCTGCCTCTAACAAGCACCTAAGCTATAAGCAGGAGGAAAAAAAAGTGATTATTTTCTTACTGGGAAATCCAAGCTGAGCACATTGCTAAGAAACACATCAAAAGAGCCAGCTTAAAACACACTAAGTCAGATTTCCTAAACTCTCCTAGGCAGCTTTGAAATCTAAAATGTGTGAGAACCACTGTAAGAAGCCCTCTGAATGAGAGGGCTGTGAAGAAGAAAAGTGCCTTTCCAGGTCTGTGTCCAGTTGCTGAATTAATAACAGCATCAGAGCACAGGCTTTCTTTTTCCTTTGATGTGCAGATTGAAAGAGAGGACTTGGCTTAGAACACGTGAGCCAGTTTAGTTAAATAGAAATACAGAAGTGAAATGTCTTTCCAGAGTAAGAAGGTCTAGCTCTGGACTTAGGCCCGTCAGAGAAGTAATATAGTGAAGTAATTTGATTAAATTAATAAATACAGGCATATGCCATACTTAGGCTTGTTGACAACAAAGTAAGCAATAAAAAAATTGCTGTGGCATCCAGTGTAATCAAATTTTATTATATTTGTCATGCTAGTTCTTGAATATTAGTTCAGGTTTTTCAGCGTTGACAAATCTCCAGATTCAAAAATTGAAAACATGTGCTCCAAAGGGTTAAAAGAAACCCAAACCTTTATTTTTTTAAGCTAATCAACAGATATTTTTAGATCAGATGTAGATTTTTTCTTATTGCTCCAGTAATTCTAAAGCACTAGGGCTGCTGTGCTGCCTTTTTTCTTTAATTTGCGCATGGCAAGTTTTTCAATCATCACTGAAGGATTTGAAATATAAGGTGAAAGAAAACTTGGCAAAAACATTTCTTCTATGTATGGCTGACACTGTCGATAAAGAAATCCTCATTTCCCCTTTCTCTGCCTCCAGTTTTTTTTCCAGAGCTGTGTGGAAGAACAATGATGAGTGGGTAGTTTCATTGGCAAGCACTTTCTTTTCTTCATTGGACACAGAGTGCCTGATAGTTCAATTAAAGTACTTTATGTGGAAGGTTGATACCTGCATGTGCTGGTTTTGGCCAGGATAGAGGTAAATTTTTTCATAGTAACTGGTATGAGGCTGTGTTTTGGGTTTGTGCTGAAAACAGTGTTGATAATTCAAGGAAGTTATTGCTGAGCAGTGCTTGCCCAGAGCAAAGGCCTTTTCTGCTCCTTACCCCACCAGCCAGGGGTCTAGTGGTGCACAAGAAGTTGGGAGGGGACACAGCCAGGACAGCTGACTCCAGCTGACACAAGGGGATGTTCCAGACCATGTGCCATCATGCTCAGCATACAAAGGTCTGAGGCAAGAAGGAAGAGGGAACATTTGGATGGTGTCATGTGTCTTCCCAAGTTACCTTTATGCATGATGGAGCCCTGCTTTCATGGGGATGGCTGAGCACCTCCTTGCCCATGGGAAGTGGTGAACGAATTGCTGTTCTGCTTTGCTTGTGTGTGTGTCTTTTGCTTTTGCTAATAAATTGTCTTTATCTCAACCCCTGAATTTTCCCACTTGACCTTTCCCATTCTCTCCCATACCACAGTGGAGGGGTGGAGTGATCAAGTGGCTGTGTGGGTTTGCCCCCAGCTGATGGTCTGGGGTCAAATCACAAGCACTGCTCCCTCACCATGTAGAAAACTTTAAACACAGCAACTATTTGTGCTTTGTTTTAACCGTGAAGCAGTGGAGAATTATAATGGCCTCAATCATTCACAGCTGTCTTAAGGAAGCATCAGGTTATCTGTTGCACGTCACTGTAGAAGAGGATAGTAGACAAGTGGCAGATAAGCTCTTTTGAAAAAGCTCATGGTGATACCTTTCAAAGCCATAGTGTCCCAGTTTGGTTTTTTTTAACATGAAGTCTTTTTGTTCCTATTTCAAGTTGAGGGAAATAATATATGCTGAAAAAGTCATGATTGGGGCTGAACCTACTTTAAGTCTAGCACTTGGAAAGGACTTCTGATGCACACAAAACTACAAAGATATATCTCTGGTTATAGGATCATCACTGGTAAGCAACCAAATTTCAGTCAGTGCATTACAGCCCTTAGTTTATTTTCTCTCCTTTCCATCACCAAAAAAGACTGGAAACAGTGTTTTTGGTTATCAAAATGTCTCAATTAAAACTAAATATGTGCAGCGTTGCTAAGCAAGTATAGAGGAGGCACTCTCTGTGCTGAAAGGTCTGGTCCTTGAGGAGCAAGGAGATTAGAAGAAAACATTCCTGCAGTATTTGCAAATAAGTCTGTGGTCTGGCTTCCAGTTCCTTAGAGTTACATAGTGTATGTGCATTATTTTCTGTTCACCATCTGGAAAAAAGTTACTAGCTTTCTAGGGAATTGCTTGTATCCTCACTTTTCTTTGGCAAATAAGGGAGAGAGGTTTGAGAGGTTAACCTCTAGCAGAAAGGTTTTTAAAGGTAGGACTGTTCACTACGGAAGGAGGCAACCACCTAATTTTCCATTTCAGATCAGCTCAAATTGTTTAGTTGAATTTCAGCCTTAGTTAAACAGAACTTCAGAGTAGTGGTTTTAATCACCACTGTCTGGTTTGGCTCGCAAATTCAAAAGTGTTGTTGAAATCCATACTAGAATTGTGAGTTTTTTCTTACATGTGGATGGATTTTATTTTATTTTTTTAAGTTAATGCCATCCTTTGTCTCCTGGCCACTAGTACGTTACAGTGCCGCCTCTGCAGAGAAGACAAGAAGCACTGAACTTCTCTAGCCAAAGGCGAAAGCAGTTACTCTCTGTGGAACCCATGTGACTGCTCAGAACATTATATTGTCTTCACTTAGAAGGAGTGAATACTCCTTTCTCTCTATCAGATACCTTCTAAAGCTGTTTATGCTTTACTTCTCTGGGGAGTAGAATGGCAGGTTTTCATTCATCATCTGCCAAATTGGCCGTATCAGAATTTCACGTCTGGCATTTGAAGTCATGACTGCCCTCGTGCCCATGAAAAACTGAAGATACTTTGATGATTAAATGAAATCTTAGTCTTGATGACCTTTTCCTTGTTAGAAGAGATTGTTTTTTTGGACTATGGCCTCTGGCCTTCAAGTGTAGTATCCGATTTTTCCACTCGTGTGCTGTGAGTACTTAGTCATCAGGAGGTTCACTGCCAGACAAATCATAGCTCTGCCTTTCCTGTTGTCACTTTTTAGTACCATTCTTTGAACTATTCATGTGCTGATGAGTTTTTCAGCAACAAATGCAGGGGAATAAAGCTCATGATTCCTCAGTGAACTGCTCATCACATATACTTCTTCAAAGAACTGAAAAAATGGAAGAGACAGTTTTTAATTACTCAGAAGAAGTCCAGTTTACTTCTCCTTCCTCCAGACATTTACAGGAAGTTTATCCTCACTTTAGCAGTCATTCGCTCTCAGACATGCAGATGAACACCACTCCCAAAGGGGCAAAGTGAATAAACTTTGGTTCATTGACTGGTCTGTGGTAGGAAGAACAGAAAACTGTAAGAAACCTTTCCATCTAGGTCTATTTGGCAAGAAAGAAAAGGGAAAAAAATACATGAGTTGCTATCTTCAGGAATTCAAACCTTCTGCCCTGAAGTATATTAAATTTAGAAAACATATTAGTGTACCACAAAACCCACAGGACAGATTTCAATTGACTCCACCTAGATTTTGGTGGCAAAACATCCTGGCCACATAAACCAGTGGAGCATTTTGTATGGAAATGTTGGCTTCAGCAGTTATTACTCACAAGTCAAAACAGAAAGATTTATTCCGTTTTCCATTTCAGTTTTCCTCCGTCTTATAACCTCATGAGAAGAGCTTCCTTCTTTTCAGTTTATCCAGATGTAAATACTTATAGAAAGTTGAAGGTGAAGAATTCTTTCTGAAGCTTCTTCCTGCTGCATTTTTCACACAGAAGCTTGTTGGAAAAGATTTGTAGAGTCAGAGAGGATGCTTGGGATTCACCTGTGAAGCATGTGCAGCTGCTGTGGAAAACAAATGCAGCCACTTTTATGGTCAGGCATTTTGGCTAAGTTTTTCCCAGTATATACATTTTCTTAAAGTAATACTTTAGAGCAGGTAAATGCATTGGAAAGGACTGTGGTCTAATGTGGTGAGGCTCTGTAGCCCTAGAAGATCAAAAAGTGTAAGGCAAACAAAAGAAAGTCAAGCAAAAGCAAAACAGTAATGAAAGCACGAAGGGGGATGGTGTTATGTAAAAAAAGTCTTTCTTTCCAGTGGACTGAGGTATCAAACTAATTAGAGTCTTTTTCATTCCTAGCCTAGCTTTTGAGCAAGGCTCAAACCATGTGGAGGCACAGCAGCTGGCTCCTATACCTAGCTGGAGTAGGACATCTCATGCCTTTCCCTGTCTTTCTGAGGTTTAAGCAGGTGAAGAAGAACACAGATCCTGTCACACACTTACTAAAGTGATCTTCAGACTCTTCACCCTACCAAGTCTAACCACCTTATTAAATGCAAAGTTCTCAAGATGTTTCACGTTAAAAAAAAGCAACAAAAATTCCTTAATCAAATTTCTCATTATCTTGACTTGTAGTGCACACACAGTTATCTTCATTGTATCTTTTAATAAATATTCATCTGTTCTCTTTGCACATGTAGTCAAGTAAGACAGTGATGCTGATAAAATATTGGTTTAACTGATGCTAAAGGAGATAACTTGGGCATGGCTAATAAAAGCTGAAGCCAGCATGATTAAAAGAAAAAAAAAAGAAGACGATATTGTAAGCATAACAATATTGAATGGTTCTGTCTGCTTCAATGCAAACGCAGCGTACGCAGAAAGAAGAGCTGGGTGCTGTGGTGGTTGAGAGCACAGGAAAGTAGGGCTAATGTGGTTGTGACCCATCCCTCCCTTACAAGCTTTTTTGAAAGGCTATGCATTTGTTCTGTTACTTGTTAAAGAGAAAGGGGGAATGAGGAGGCAAAGAGGAAGCCGTAACCATAGTGTGGGGTGAAAAAACCAGGACTATATAAAAACCCCAACAACCAAACCCAAAACCTGCCTTTACATAGCAGATCTGTTGCACACATGTGCCAGGCTTTCAGCAGCACTGAAACATACTGCCTCAGAGGCTGGCCCAGCTGTTTGGTGTTAGCAAACAGCTGGAGACCTAAGGGAAAACACCTCTGAGATGTGACCTGGAGAACCTAAGCCAGAGCCCTCTGCCAAAGTTGTTCTTTGGAGCATC
Source organism: Aphelocoma coerulescens (assembly GCF_041296385.1). Taxonomy (NCBI): domain Eukaryota; kingdom Metazoa; phylum Chordata; class Aves; order Passeriformes; family Corvidae; genus Aphelocoma; species Aphelocoma coerulescens. Next base: position 90,116,082 of record NC_091015.1, read on the forward strand.
CCCTGCAAAAGGAGGTGAGGCCTCCTTGTTTGAAGTCTGGTTTTGGGGGTGTTTTCTCGCCCTCACGCTGCATGTTGTACTGAAATAGGGGGTGAAATGGGACAAGCAATCCAAACGACATTAGTACTTGTGATAATAATTTCAAAATAAGATGTAGGCACTCCGTTGTTTTCCAGGCTGTTTCCCTACCTTCAAGTGCACAAGATACATATATTGCTGAAAGGCATCATGCCACATATCTTTTTGCCCTTGTTACCTTTGGAAGAAAACCAGTTTTCTGTTTCAGTGGTTAGAGACCTGTCTTCTAAACTTCAGCCAGATTGTATGCCAGCCCTGTTTATACCCATTTGTTCTAAGGCCAGCACTGTCTTCTGAATTAAATGACACTTCTTCCCTGTTTTTTCCATCATGGTTATGTTGAAACAGAGCAGCCTCTAAGTCTTCTCTTTGCTATGGAAAACAACCTCTTCTGGTTTCCACTCACTTGATCAGGTTTCTCTGTACCCCTGGATCAACTTAGTAACCTTCCACTGAATTGGGGATGCTCTGAAAGCCTCCTTGATCCCGTGGAGAAGAAACGGGAAAAAATATTTCTCAGTCTCTACCAGAAATGCCTCACCAGTTCTCCAAATGCATTTGCCTTTTTCCATGTCTGCATCACCCTGCCAGTCAGTCATTTGGCAGTGTGTTAGTACACCTAGTCTAACTGAAAAGTTCCTGGCTCATGCCAGAAATTCTTGTTATTGGTCTCCAGTATTTGGCTTGGCACTTTCAGCTTTTTATTACACAAGTCTCAAGGCTATCTGTGCACGTGGTACTTACTAGATTTGCATCCTTAGCATATATAATCTGCATATTCTCAGTGTTTGTGATGTGGTGAATAAAAATTAATGGAAATGCTAAAGAATATCAGCTTGATCTTCAGCAGCCCCACCAGTAAATTCCTTTGAGGCCTGTGAATCTCCTTTCAGTGTTGCTGATTGCATTTCTCTTTGAGCCAGCCCCGTAAGCATTTCAGAGGTCCTCTTCTAATCCATGTAATTATTCAGTCTGATGAATCCTCTCCTATGTGATACCATATCAGATGCTGTTACCTAATCAGATTGTACAAACACCAGCATGACAAATTAATTAAACCCCCTGAAATTTCATGCACTGCTTCTTTCAAAGGTTTGCAGTGTAGACTGTCTAGCTGTTGTCTGGACCCTGCATAGAGCATACTGAGTATGGCTTCAGTCCTCAGCTTTGCTTGTGTTCACTGTTGTTGCATTTGCTGAAAATACAGTGGGAAGTATTCTTTTGGTTTGGGGATAATGTTTATTCCAGTTTGAACCATTTCAAGTTATAATAGGAGGAGGAAAATGTTCTACTTCATTGGCTGTTTTTTAAAGTGTTCATCATTGCTTTCTCTCCTATGTAAACACTGCTTGAAGATTTCCTCTCTTTTTTTTTTGTTTTGTTTTTTGTTTTGTTTTCACTGCTGCAGTATGCAAGTTTGGTTGTTTACTCGATGAGGGCAAAGTATGTACTGTGGTCAGAATGCACTGGAGTACCAGTGCCAGCAGTACTCCCACAGACCCATGCAAAGGCATCTGCAGCAGATTGGGATTTTTTGTGAGCTGAAACCAACAGTCCTGCTTCCCACTGACTTGGTAGCATTCCACTATGAGATCCACCATCGCCTTGAAAATAAAATGTGTGTGTACAGCCAAATAGGCTTCTCAAAAGAACATTTGCAACAGGCTTGCAGCTTTGTTTGTCCCAGCTGACTTCACGGTCTCCTCTGTGGTTACTACTCTTGAAAGAGATGCACAAGTAGAGATGTGTGCTCTAGTGGAAAAGAGAAAGATGATAAGTCTCTGAGCCATACCTTGCAACTCTTTTGTGGTCTGAGGTCTTCAAATTCCTTCCTCTCTAAGACTGATAAGCCTTTTCTCATAGCATCTTTCAAACCTGGCCTCTCCCTCTGTTCCACATCTGCCACCGCAGGCACAACTGCCTGTGCATTTTCTATATGGTTTGCTGCCTTCCTGCTACCAACAAATTGCTCCTCTCTGTCACAGGCAAGTTTGGTAAACATGCCAAATTCACAGTGCTGAGCACCCCAAAGAATTCACTGATTTATCACCAAATCAACACACCTTAGTGTCCAAAAATATTTTAAATGTTGTGAAGCATAAGAATTTAAACAGAATATCTCTTCTTGCTCTGACCTGGATTTCACTTTCCTCTTTCAAAATCTAATTTATTCCCAACTACTTTGTCCTGATGGAAAACCATGATCTATGGCATGACAGAATGCTGGCACTGAAACAACCAACAAATGTGTGATATTAACATCAGGTCATTTAGGAGCAGGAGGTTTGGTAATTTGGTCAAGGTCCACTGTAGGCTTGCTTTGCAGTTTATTAGTTTGCTGTAGGCAGACAACCCAGCCTGAAATCAGAAAGTTGGAAAGGCCCTGGGCAAGGGCTTCCAGGGTCACAGGGACAGTGGGTCACTCACCAGCCTCTGCACAGGCCCTCACTGTAGCTGTGGCACTTTGGATTGCTTTATATGTTGCACAGTTGTACGGTACAAAACCTCTTTGAACTCATGGGTGCTTTAAGCTACTTCAGTTCTCCCAGTCTCTAGAGAAGAACAGTAATCCTAGTCTGAACCAACATTAAATAAACAAGCAGATAAATGTACTTTTTACAATTTTTTCATCATAGCACAATATAAATTGTGAAGTACTGCAAATAAACATTGCTCCGAAATGTAAACTTGCATGGAAGATTACAGCACATTTGTGCCCTCAAATATCCAACATAGGACAGAAAGCAAAGAGTATTACTTGACTGAAACTTCAAGTCTGTTTCACCTAACAGCTGTAAGAGAAACATGTCCAAATTGTACAACACAAGACTTGTGATTTCTGTCATGACTACAGATAGCAGGGCTGAGGGTTGTTAGCAACCTTTAGAAGATACTATTTTTGGAATATTAAAAGCAATATTGAATTCGACAAAGCCAAGCTTAGTTGCACCACTTCATGTAGAACTGTACCATTCCTTCTTTCCATTGCTGGTATAATTTCACCTGTTTTAAGTTTATGAAGCTGGACAAAATGAGAGGGGGAGTCGTGACACTTGCTGCATCCTTCCATGTCTTCTGGTAATACACCTGGAAGAGCAGAAGCACCCAAAGAAAGCTATTCCACAAGGAAAAAGCACCTTTTGATTTGCACTGATTTCAGAGTCTACTGGATCAGGTCCTACCACTTGCATAAAATAGCACTTTAAATACATTTACTTACCATTCTGAAACATGAGTTTGAAAAAAGCTTATATTATCACAGTACTGCTTGAAGCCCCATCTTAAAAGGGCCTGTGGCTCTCATAAAATTCTAACCAAAAAAATACAATGACCTTTTTCAGAGGCTTTTCTCTTTATTTTGTACTTTATAGTCCTTCTCTCTTTCCCAGAGGTGTTGGCAGCTGTTCCAATGCTGGCTGCAAGTGTGCTGTCCCAGTGCAGGCAGCAGGGATGGGCCTGGCTGAGTAATTGCCCTGCTGCTTCCCTTTCCCAAGAACTTAATGCTGACTGCTGCAGTAAGTCAGCAGACTGGAGTGTACCTTTTGGACCCTCAGCTCCACTGCCAGTTTCAATTAAAGGCAGTCACTCTACCAGGTCTCTGGTTAAGAGGGGTCCTCTGTCACCAAAGTGCCTTGTGCAGGACCTGGTCTAGGCTGAGTGTTTGCATTGCGAGTCTCGTGACACGAGCACGAGGAGTGTGCCACTTCATCCTGCCACAGCCACCTGGGGGTTAGCAGAAAATGTTGGTTTTTACTGCTGTTGACGGTACATCCATTAGTGCTGTAAATCTTTGTCCAGAATCTGAGAGCCAGGGGGAACACAGCTGTGCTAGCCCAAACTGCGGCTCAAGAGCTGATCCCCAAATTGGAGGTGAAATAAATACCAAGACTGAAAGAGGTTCAAACTATTCTTCTTTGTCCTATGTTGTTTGGGTTTCAAGATAAGCATGCAACAGAGCTTCAGAGCAGAATTGCCTTTTAATTTTACAATGCCAATAATTCAAGGCTCTTTGGTTATAAATCCCCCCAGTTTCATGGAGAAAAGGCTTAATCCACTAGATACCACTGTGACAAGCATCTGCTTCCTCAAAGGCATCTTTATTAAAATGAATCAAGATAGTCTCTTGGGGGAAAGGCATCACAAAAGCTCTGTAATAAAAACAAATACTTTATTTTCCTTAAAGTCTTCTGATCAACAGCAGCAGATGTATTACTGACTGAAAAAAAATTATAGTATTTAATTATGTAGTTGAATGGGCCTGTCTTTTGTTCAAAGTGAAATAAGTCATATAGCTAACAAAAAAAATTAAATTCTTCAGCTAGATTTGAACTGTATTTGTTTAAGAGATTGCTGAGTTACAGAATTATTGCATCTCAGTTCCTACTATAAAATAAGGTTTTGGCACTCTTGCCTGGAGTTGAGAAATCAGTCATGCTGTTGCTTAAATTTGCAGTGATGGCAACAGTTCGGCTCCAGTGTAACCTCAACAAAGGATTTTCTCCAATATCAAACACTCACAAATAGATGTGGAAACATAAAGTCAGGTCTTCCAAAAAGAGAACACAAAAGTAGTAAGGGAGCTGCCTCATAGACAGTGAAATATGCACAATAATTTCCTCTACTTCTAAGTTTATGAAAATACAGTCCGTATGTTTAAGGCCATTTGGTCTTACCTGATGGCAGGGTGGGAAGCAAGAGGAGGAAAGTGTAAAGGGCTAAAGTGTCTGACAGTGGGCAGCAGTGAGAAGCTGTTTCCTGTGATGCCATCTACTGCTCTTTATAAAGTGCATGATGACCTAAAGAAGGCTGAATCAGTTGCTGTTAGATCAACCTGCAAGGGACTAACCCCTTGGGGTTTGTAAGCTACCCACCAGCCACAGGCACAGACATACCTGTTCCTGGGCATTGGGCCCCAGAGCTCGCTGGGGTTAAGAGTCCTGCCCTACGTTGTCATCACAGTAGAGTCACCAATTTCAGGGAGTTCACTGCCTGCAGTAGATCTGGGGTGATCTGAGAGAAACGCTCTTTTTTTGGATCATCTGAACTTCAAGATAGACTATTCAAGAGAGGTGAATTCATGATACCTGCATTCACTTTGCTCTTGTCACAGTCATGTTTTTGACTCTTTGAAACAAGTAATTCCAAATAGAAAGCTTAGAAAATATGTATGCTGTGCAGCATCACTAAGTAAATACCTGGCATAGAAAGCTATGCTTTTGCAGTTGTACTAGGCTGGTTTTGAAGATCCACCTCTTTAGGATCACAATTGCCAAATGACAGTGCTTTGGAGGATCATCCCACAACACTTCTACAGCTCTTAAACTGCAGTTCCTAAGCTAGATCACTTCTTGAATTCCAGCAAACTATAACCTCATTTAAGCTCCATTTATAAATTTTCCTTTGGGACCTGTGACTAGTGTGAGCAAGTTTCTTCTCAGCTGCTCAGAACAAACATAATAGATTGTCAGCTGGAGCATGACCAAAGGGAGTAGCAGTTAAAACCATCATGTGGCATTATCTCAAAGAAATTTTCATTTTCTTTGCAAACATACCTTCCAGTTCTTGTTGTAAGGCACAACCAGCATTCACTGCTTCAAAATATTTCAAATGCTTGCTCCCACTACGACTCTACAAGGTCTGTTTCAGGACCTCACTTCCCTGACGTCAGAAAGGATTTGTTTGTCAAGATCAGCATAGACTAATTTGTTCCTGACCTGCACCTGAAGACTCGGTAGACTTAGTGCCTTCCTGGCACTAAGAAATGTTCCACCAGTGGCTGTGCATATCCTAATTTCAATTTTTCTACCATGCAAGTAGAAGAGTTCTGTCAGGATCACTGTGTGCTGTTGGCTTCATTCCCATGTCTGCAGTGTTTGCATTCTGGTATTACACACCACCCCTACAAGAGCTTCAGCATTACATTTACCCTTAGGGTATATGCCACTGCACTCCAAGTTGATGGCCTTAGCATCATCACATTTCAGAAGCTGTTGTGAGACCACTTAATGCTTTTGCCTGACTGCCCTGCAAGCCTTGACTAAGCAAGCCCAACAGCCATATTTTGTCCTTTGGCATTCAAGATTCAGCAAAGGATGAATTGTAATCTGTTGTTCTTGTAGACAGAGAAATGTAGTAAAGTATTCACTGGGTAAGACCTATCTTACAGGCCGTGCTACACTATCAAAGCAAGCCAGCTCAATTTTTCAATCCCCATAATGGCAATAGTGTGACACTTAGCTCTCTCTCCCTGCCTAAGAATCTTGGCAGGATGCCCATCCAAAGCCAATTTTGTATTTTGTATTAGAGCAACTCAGAGATAAATTATAGCTGTTCTGAATTAATGTTGTACATGCTCTGTACTTCCCTGCTCATCAGCAAGAGGACAAAAAACCTCATGTATGGAGAAGATAGAAAAGAGATTGCATCTCATTTGACTTTGTGGAAATAGAGGGGTAAATTACTCAGAAAGCAGAACAAGGCTGGTCTGGGGGCCAGGGGCACAGTAATGGGAGGCTGTTCTCTTGATGAAACCTCAGTACAATGTAGAATAGTGCTGTGAAAGCATGGTAGATAGTCTATCTTCACTGCATTTCTTACCACTTTTGAAACCCCTGAGTGAAGAGACCCATTATTTAAAACCTTGGGCAGAGAACCTTTTAGGCAAAATTACCTGTTGCACTATGGTGTACCAGGATCAGGTTCACTTAAGCTTTGAGAACCCTTCAGTGTTTTTCCTGAACTTCAAAAGTCAGACTCTCATGCCTGTATAAAACTAATGAAAATGAGTTAGTAAGTTTTACCTGTGCAATTCAAGTCAAGGAGTTAGAGCGAGTAGGGTGGTGGAAAAATGTTCACTGCAATTGAAAGAATCACTTTTAGCAAGAAGGGAATCAGGAACACAAGAATGAGAAAGGATGTCAGTAAAGATAGTTTTAAGCTTGGAGTTAAGTTTGGTGTAGTCGCAAGACTAAGAGAGAGCTGAATTTGCCAGGGGTGTCCTGGTGGCAATTATTCTGCTGCTGAAGGAGTCTGTAGAAATGCTGTTAGCAAAACCCAATTTAAGAATTACTGTGACACCATTTGCAGTTCCTCAGTGGAGGAAGGCATCCATAGTATGTCTGGTCACCTCTTTAGCTGGAAGACATTTTAAAAAAACCTTTTTTTTAAATTTGTATTTTGTGAACCCAGGGGTAGATGCCTTTGAAATTAGATTAAGCATCAAATTATAACACGTATTTGGCATAATCAAGAACACTCACAAATTGACTTGTGACTGCACTGCTGGTTAAGACTCACCCCTGCCAGATATATAGAAATCAAAGTCACAAGACTTGCTATAACTCCATGTGTGCTTCCAAGACTCTCTTTCTCTGAGGACAAGACTGCTTAGGTACTGCTTAAGGAATTCTGAGTAGAAGCACTAGCCAAGGATTTGCTGAAGGTATAAGGCATTTAACTATTGCCAGGCATTTAAAGATTACTCCAGTGAACCACTGTCTCTGGGGTTTGTGTGTCCCAGTATATTCAGAAAGAGTGCTTTTTTGTCTCCCTCTGTAAACTTACCTGTTACCAAGAGGTACAGAGGAAGAGTTGGAAGCATTGATACATTTTCCACTTTCTCCCCTTTTCACTGAATCCAGTAAGGACAGAGCATATCTAGCTTGATTGCATTTCAAATGAACTGGTATTCCACCTTATTTCCTTTGTCACAGAAAGCCATTTATTATAAGAGCAGCAATTTGGCTCCCAGCTGCCATGAGATAACATAACCAGCAGTAATCAGGTTCTCCCATGACATCCCACTCCCCTAGGTCAGAAGGGTATTTTCAGCCTTGCTTGTGTAGAAATATTACTGTGCTTCCCCTTGTGAAAGACAGGGTGTTTCAAAGAGAGTTCATGATTTCTAGAGAAACTTCTTTGCTACTTGTGCTCCATGTAGCTGCTGTCTGGAAAAACCCATGTGCAATAATTTCATTGTGGGTTGACTTGTTGACTTCATGTCACTGGATACTGAGAGAACCAGTCAAGCTATTTTTAAAAGGAAATGTTGGCCAATCCTGTCAACAACACCTGCAGGAACCAGGCGAGGAGTCCAAGGTTCTAAAAACTTAGGCTGAGGACAGAGGAGGTTAGATTTTCTGAGGGAAAATTTTACTTTGGAGAAAGACTACCTGTTCTCCTTTCTGTCTGCCTCCACGTCTTTACCACCTGCTTTCCATTTATTCTAAAGGGATGCATTAGGTTAAATTCTAGAGGCAGAAATACGGCTTTTGTGAGACTGTCCCTTTCTACAGATACTGAAGTATCAGACAGTTCTGTAATAACTGGAAATACTTCAAAGTGTGTTTTGCACTAGCTTTAGAGAAATGAAACCACAGCCACTATCCACAATTTTTTTCAAGTCCACTGAGTAACTTTAGTCTCATCCTAATAAAGCTGCTACAAAGAATAAGAATGGAAGAGAAAGAAGAACAGATACAAATGAAAGGTTTTCCTACAGTTGTTGTGGACTTTATTTATGATGGGTGTTTCCAGCAGAGGAAACACCAAGTTTGTATTTAGGCTGGTGATCTGGGTGCCCTCTGTTTGTCACTTCTAAGCAATTAAGACATGAGCTATTCTGGCAGCTCTGCACTTGCAGTCACAGGCACTCACACCTAACAAACTCAGCTTTGTGTAGCCCAAACTGTGCTTTGCCCAGCCAGCAGCGTGCTGGAGGGAACAGCTGCTTAATGACAGACCTTAACCAGCCGTGCTCCCTGCTCCCGACACAACAGCTGAGGAAAGTATCAGACCTCAAATATTTTCTGCTTGACTGAAGATGGGCAAAGCCCTGGAACATAAGTAACAAGTCAGTGCTGGGCCACATGGGCAGATAAATGCTTCAAGAGTAAGCTAATGGGCAGCAGATAATTGCATGGTGCACTAAGCACACGTAAAGGTAGGGCTGTACTGCGTGTTTGGGGACAGCTGGTCAAGCTCCAACTTCTGAAGTCAGGCACAGAAGCCCTGTTTGATGGTTATGTGTCTTTTTTGTAATCATGGTAGCTTTGACATGTACTTTATGGATTGTTCAGGTTTTTCTGACATAGTGCAGTGCTTAGGCTTCTTCCTAAGCCCAGTCATTGGACAAGTCAAGAATTTTATGTATTTGCTCAGCAGCTCCTTGCCACTCCTGTCTGCAGTGAGAGAGAGAACATTTACTCAAGGTCGTTGAACAAAACCTGCAGACTTGCTTTGGTTTGCTTTAGCTTTTCATAATGTGCAAGAAATGTTCATTTAATAGCAGAGACTCAGTTGCTTTACATATTTTGCCTAGCTCCACTGAAAGCAGAGGGGTTGCAGTTCATGAGCTTATGCTTACTGCTGCTGGCTACTGATGAATTTGAACCACAGTAGGGGAGTGAAGGAGCAAGGAGCAGATAACAAAAGACAGCTCCACCTAATTCTCACACTTTGAAGTTCTAAGTAATAAATTTGTACTTCTTCTTTACACCAAACCACAAAATATGTGTTTTCATGAGTGTACTCCAATGAAGTAACCCACCTCTCCCAGCTGACTACCAGTTCTGGCAAAATCAGTAATTTGAAACAATAGCAGCAGTAGGGTAATCTCTAGAGCAGCCATGAAGTGGTAGGATAGTACATGTGGTGATAATAAAAAGTTTTGCTGTAGTATTGATGACCTTGAATTTGATTGTTAGCTTTCACACAGTTTGCTGGGTGTAATTATTGCATTCCTTAAACTCTGCCTGGAAAGGGAATTGAGAGGATATGTCAATTGTTTGGCTTCCATGTAGGAGGACATGGGGTCTGAATCACTAATAAAGAGTGGAAAGTATCTAGAAATAAGAGAAATGAAACAATAAAAGTATCAGTAAATTTTACTGATCTTGCCTCTAGGTTCCTTTCCAAAAGAGCCAAAATTGGAGACTCAATCACCTCACAATTCCTGAGAGAAAGAAATCATAATAGGGTACTGCAGCTTCAGTCTGCAGGAAGAAAAATACTTTGCCCTTTGCTTTGAGCAAATATTGGTAGTGTTCTTGTCTCCTGGTTTTTTAAGGACTTGAACCTGTGTGGTCTCTGCTCTGTGTGGTGCTTGACCTTCACTGCTCTAAGCTTGGTGCCCAGGAGTACACTCGGCACGGCTGAAATACAGGCAAGATTTCTGTGCAGTTAAAGTAGTTTAACAAGTTTTACTGAACCTGTGCAACTCATATTTTGCAGGTGTTTAGCCAAGTTTTGGTCTGGTTTAAAGGCATTTTGGTAGCTTCTGCCAAATTTCGGAAGTTTTCACCAAATGCTTTATACATCAAGATTTTTTATAACTTGAAAAATTTAAGGAAAATATTTTTTAAAATCTACAAAGCCAGGGGCAAGCCTCATTAATTTCCTATATTCCTGCAGCTGGCAAAAGTACTTTTGCAGATATGTTGAAGTATTTGCTTGGATTTTTTTTTTTCTATTTGAGTATTTCAGTATGTTTTTAAGGGTAAAAAATGGATTTACACTACATGCAGGATCTTGTAATTGTGAGTTTCAGGTGACCTTATGTGAAAAAATGTGAAAAGCTACTTATCATGAAAACATGTGAAAGAAAGTGAGGAGAAGTGGTACTGAGTGATGAAACAAAAGGTTTTTCAGGAATAGAAAGGTACACGTGGGAAGTGGAGTCAAGCTGATGCCAGCAAGTTTTAATGTGCAAGGGAGGCAGATGTGGATCTTCAGATGCCAATTTTGGTGACATGTTAAAGTTCAAGGTGTGATTTGCCTCTCACGATGGTTTTCTAGGGAGGGTGTGGGGTCTTCTCCACAACATCTCCCAGATGTTCAGCCTGGAGCAGCGCTCTAAGCTGGCCCCCTGGGCCCCTTCCAATCTGAACCTGTCCATACACTTTGGAGCCTAGTGAGGTTTAATCATGGAGAAAGCAGCTCTCTCCATTTCAGGATGAGAGAGCCAGCAGCAGTGTTTCAGCAAAGCCTGAGTTAGTGCTAATAAAAGGGCAGTGTGCCAGAGTTGAGAGAGACTGACGGGTGCGGGACCTGTGTTGATTAGATTTGCCGTGTGCATACAAACAAGTCTTACAGCAATCCTTTGCAGAGATTTAATTTATAAACATGAGGAAAAGTGATTTTATGAAATGTGCAACTGATAGTAAATCATCTTACTCTTTACTCTGGGGGTATAATGTGAAGAAGAGAACAGAGCCCATTTCTGTGGGAAATGAAAAACAAAAGTAGGAGCATTGCTGTAGATACTTTATCACTTGTGATTAAGGCAAATATTCTTTGTGTGTAAATACATATGATATGCATTTGTATCCTCCCCAGTGTTTTCTAGCACTTAAAAGTAATCAAAATGGAATTTGGTGAAGAAATGATAGCTATTCCACTGGGCATGCTGAAGACACAGGGAACCAACCTCCTAGTTTTTTATGTTTCAATTTACATGTCTATTTTATTTGTCTGTACTCATAGACTTAGAAACAGAAATAGCTTTTGAGAGGAGAATGAGTTTTTGGCATGAGAAGATCTGAAGACAAATAATGTCAGCCCGGAGTTTGCCATGCTTATGTAACGTAATCCCAAATGCTTCTCACCTTTGTGGATTAGCTCCAGGGAAACCTGAACTAAAAGCTTGCACACTGCTTTGGGAGCAAAGCATTCCCTTGCATGTTTCACCTTAAATACATTTTGGACAATTGATTAGCATCAGTCAGAGGATACCATAGGAAAGTCATAATGCAGCGGAATATCTCTGGCGTTGATTTTGCTTTTGTCCTGTTCCCCTATAAGCACTGCTTCCTTAAAAAGGCCAGGAAAAGTTAAGGCTTATGGTCTCACCTCAGGAGTCATGTTTTTCTGCAGACATCAGTGGAAATGGCAGTGGTTTAGGTCTCCATCATACTGGTATTGGGCATCCCCGTTCCATAGACACTGCACAGGGTGTGTGTCCTGAAGGGCTTCCCACAGTCATGGCTCAGCTCTCTTGGCTTCAGGGTCAGTGTTTTCCACATCCCACAGGGAGGCAACCATCTGCAGCAGCTGATTCACCTCTCCAGGATTGCTCTCTGTCATAAATATTCTGGAACTTTGTCAAACGTAATTTGAAATGTGCCACTTTTTGGCTTCACTGAGTCTGATTTCTTTCCTGTGGCGCTGCACCACTATCTTCTGTAGTTTGTGTATTATTCTCTGCCTCATTGTGCTGTAACCTGTTGTTCATGAACCTACACACAGGCAGTAGGTGCCCTAGGGCAGTGTGCCATAGCTGCTCTTCCAGCTCCCAGACATGTCCTCCTCTGCCTTAATTTTTGCAGTGGAAAGGATTTTCCTTTTGCACTGGCATGACTTGCCACTGCTGCTCTCGTTATTCCTGCACCTCCTGGCTGTGCCTGTTTAAAGCTGAAGTTCCCAGATCCACCCCAGGTCAAGTGAAAGCTGCAAGTGCTCTAGAACTATGTTATTTTGGATTTAGGGTATTTATTTAAACTTCTCCCAGGACACACAGCCTGGACATTGGATAGTGAGTGGCTAGTGTCAACAAGTAAAACTGAGATCCTGATCATGGTCACAGAGTAACAGGCACTTCTGTTAGAGTAAGAACATTGCAAAAATGTTCATTCTTGCTTTTCTTTGCTGCTCAGGAAGGTGAATGGGAAAAAACTTGCAATCAAAGGCATTCTCGTGTCCATTGACACCGATGGCATTCTAGTTTTCATGGCTTGGTTTTTGTTTCACAGAGTATATGGCTTTCTTTTAGGGCATATTCTCATTACTTAAGCAGGCAGAGTAAATTGGATTGATGGTGCTTTTGTGCACTAATTTTTTTTAAAGATTAAATGTGACACTTGGCCTGCATTGTGAATTAGAAAGCAGCAAGCAACAGGAGAATCTCAGCTCTCATTTTCAGGTCAGTCCTAGTGCTCTTCTAAGGACATCCTCTCCAGAGACAGGCCACACACCACAGAGGTGCTGAGGTGTTCCTCTGTCAGCACAGGCATTTTGTCTTCCTTCAGGTGGGGTTCAGAGCTCTCTTGGCTCAGGACTGGATCATTTCTGTGGGTTGAACCAATGTCAGCACTCAGAGCATTGTGGGTGGGGGTGACTGGCTGTTATCCCACAGCCAGCTTTAGTAACGGAGCCGGGGGCAAGTGAAGGGTTTTAATAGTGGGTTAATAGGAATTGACCTCAGATGGCATTTCAGACATCTGACACATGAGCTACAACAGATGCTGACCCAAAATTAGAGATACTGAATTAGGATAAAAGCATTGCAGAATAAAACAAAACAAACATCAACTCCCCCAAAGAAAGACCCAAAACAATGAACACTCTTCAGTCATAATTTTCAAGGTACCAGGTCTGACTCCCTCTACCCTTGCAGGGCTCTCTTCATACAGTATGTTTCTTGAGCCCAAATAAATGTGTGTGTGTGTGTGTGTGTGTGTTAATTTTCCCCAGTTCTCTCTCAATTCTATACCTGTGTCCATGGAAGTCTTACACAGACCTGTGTCAGACCACTACCTGTTTATCTCAAATTGTCCATGGGGGCTCCTGAATTTATGAGAAACCCGTCCAGAAGCAGGGATGCGGCTGCAGTAGCTCTCAGGTAGCACCTACACAGTGGCCCAATTAAGCCATGCTTTGAGAGCATCAGATCTGTCAGGTGTCCTTCTGGCAGCACAGTTCCTGTGGTGGTGACAGCAGGAGGCAGAACAGCCAGAGCCAGCTGGTACATTGGATGCTGAAGGTTTCAAAGTGACAGGATTTAGTAAATGAAAACTCCACCAAGAGTCATCAGGAGAGGGATTATTTGACACAGGAGATAAACTGTCCCCTACATCATCTTGCTCTTTAACTGGACACTTCGGTTCTCTTCCATTTTCTTAGGGAATACTAGGTAGGAAGAAAGATTTGTGCAGGGAAGGGTAACGCATTATGAATGTTTGCTGAACCAAATATATATTTGGCCAAGATACTGCCAAATTGAGCAGGTTTTTGATGTCACCTGTAAATAGATAACTAGCCTGAACAGACTTGAAAACATCTCAGGCAGAATCCCAGTTTCAAACAAGCCACAGGAACATGCCAGCTTCCAGTATGTCACATTCTGCTTTTCTGGGATAAGCAAAATTGAACATTGACAAGAATTACATTTCTTGGATTTTACTTGCTCCTGTTTAAAACACATGCACTGGGGTCAAATATTGACTGCACAGTCAGTAGTTATCCTCAAGTGAAGTAGAAAATGTGCCTGTCTAGTTAGATACAGGCCAGTAAAATGTAGGTAGTATGTAGGTAATAAAACAGTTTTAAAAGCGGAAGAAAACTTCTGCAATAGATGTTGCTTTCTTGGTCGATTTTAATTTTTTTTTTTACTTCTGAACCAATACAAAGTAAAATATCAGTCATCCAGTAGTCTCTGGGAAGGGAGGATCATGGTCAAATGGTCAAACTCTATTGAGCCAGCTTAAGAGACAGCCTTTGAATTTTTGGCAACAGAGGCGTGTAGCCCTAGATTGAAACCAAACCTTTTCTGCCAGCATTAGTGAATAGTGCTAAAAGTTCATGCAAAATAGGACAAGTTAGACGTTTGACATTTTTCTCATAACTGTTGCTTTTCAAATCACTGCCTTTGCATGCAAAGGTTTGTTGGATTCATCCATTATGCATGTGCTAGAAATTTGATAGAGGTCTCATATGTTCCTTCTAAGAGGCTGAAGCCAGCTGCAGTACCCAATTGTAAAGATGTGGTTGCTGGCTTGCAATGTTCAGTGTATTTGATATTCCTCTGACTTTAATCTTTTGGATGGGAATTAAAAGTGCTAGTCCTCTCTGATTTTTGTGAACATTAAAGACAGCACACAATTACTCATAAGAAAAGGTTCAAAGGGTTGTTAGCACGTCCTCCAGTGATAACAAATGTATTATAGAAGACATTGCATAGAAGGAGCTGTATATCTTGGTGCCTGCATTTTTGAGAAATATTTTAGGAATATGACTTACTTCAGCTAACCTGTCCATGTGTCTACCAGATTCTGCTCTGCCTGGAAGTGTTCTGTAGGATTTTTTCTGCTTTTTTCTAAAAGAAGGGTCAGCAATATCTGTGGCTTTGTTTTAATCACATTTGATGAATTGCACTTTACTGTGACATTTCCACCTACTTCTGCATTAGGCTAGTGGTTCATGAAGAACTCAGGAGAAGGTGATGTCACCAACAGCCTGTCTTCCAGCATCTGGATTTCCTGGCTATCCCATCAAAAATGGTGTGAATATGCCAGTTCAAAATTGGATGACCTCTGAAATACATAGGATCAAGCTAACATGCTGTGCTAAATATTGTCATTAGTATTATTGCTGCCTAGTTCTGTGTGACTTCACCAACAAGTTACACAAATCTTTGCAGAGGCATGCTTTCTTGTGATACAGATGCTACTGATGAACTTTCATTATTGATTTCTGTTCACACAAAAAGTGTACAAAATAGAGTCAGATTAAAAAATGGAAACCTTGCCCTGGTTTATATTGCCTTCCTTTATGAAAGATTTAATTGGAAATCTAACAGGAAATTAGACTGGAAGATTACCAACTGCATGGATGGCATGCCATGAAAGATCAAGTGTCTGTGCCTTTCATATTGCACACAAAAGCAGCTTTATCAGTTATCTGGGATTTCTTGTGAATTTTAGGATATCAAATATGACATCAGCAGCTTCAGCAGCTTCAGCAGCAAAAAAGATTTGGAAATACATGAGGTAGAAAATCTATGCAAATTTTCATAGGGATTTTGAGAGTTGAGGATGAAGAGTCTTTTACATTGTCATCTTAAAGTGAAAAAAGAAAAGGCTACAGAAGTTAGCCATCCCTAAACACAGCCCTATTGACTGTTAATTTCCTAAGGATCTTTCCAAAGAAGCATTTAGAAGGATTACTTTTTCAGGGCTAGCCTCTGGAGTATTTCATCATGTCAGCCACACGTTCCACAGGAGTAAAAACTAATGGCAACATATCTCATACAAAAGTCCCTTTTGGATTTTGCCAGTTTACCTTACCTGGTACACAGCGTGTCTCCAGGGAAGATTACTCTGCAGTTATCTACTTGGCTGTCATTTGTTCATTCAAAAGAGAAAACCAGAGAGGGAGAGAAAGAGGAGTGTTCAAGTCTTTCTGTCTGTCCTACTTAGATGGAAAATCTTAGTTACCCCGGGGCCAAAGTCATATGGAGCTGTTTTCACTGGCATGAGGTCTGTGCTAGGCAAAGATTTCTCTCTCTGCAGAGGGATCATAGTGCCATGCCTCTTGACAAAATGTTATTTTTTAAAGCCATGTTTATCCCGTGACCTTGTTAGAGGTGGATTACCATCCTCCACAGACTCTGGTATTCTCTAGTTGTACAAAGCAGGAAGGAAGCACTTGTGCTTGTGAAACTGCTGGAAATAATTCAGCTGTTTACATGTGATGAGAAGTTTTTAAACTAGCCTGCCTGATACTGGTTAGCTGTTTCTCTTTAAATTGATGCTGCCAGAAATATTTCAGTCTTGACAGAAGAAAAGAGAGGGGGAAGAGCCATGATCAAGGAACCTTTTCTTTGGCGTAATTTAAGGCCATTTGTCTAATATTGGCAACAGCATTTGGGAGATTCAGCATCTTTTCAGCAAGTTTAAATTAGAAGATTGTAACCCTGTATACACCTTGATACTGATTACTTCACCATCACAAGTATCATCACAAAAGACAACTACACTTGACTATTCATTTCAGAGGCCATAGTCTTCCACAAGTTGTTTCAATGCAGTTTTGTGCACACACTAGTGCTTTGGGCATCAGCAGATTTAATAAAATTTGACCTTACATCAATGTAATATATGGAATTATCTATATCCCAGGAAAAGTTACACATAGCAGCTGCAGCTATTCCATATCTAACACATGGTGTTTTCAGGAAGGAGCAAACTGGAACAAGACAGATGAAAACATTAGCCTCAGGCATTCAGGTCAGAGAACATTAAAACAGAGAGATTTGGCAGATATCAAGGGTGGGAAAGTTGGTATTTTCTACAGCTTTTTGCCATGTTGACAGTGCAGCTTTATTTTCAAAAATTAAGAATGTTTTATAGGAAGAGTGATAAAAACAGGAAAAATGCTCATTTCTACTTCAGGGATGCAGGTTTGTTTCAAGTCAATGGGAATTCTTGCTTGTATTATCTCTGGAAGGGAAAATAAAGTCAAACAACTGCAACAAAAAGACTATGCTTACATTTGCAATGGAAGGACTTCACCACAATTACCTGATGATACTCTACCTGGTTTGCTCAAGATAAAGTGGTATTAGAACTGCTAATATATATAAGTGGATAGAGTGAGGTTTGGGTGGTGGCTTGGCGAGATGTTCCTGGTTGGCTTCATTGCCATGGCCCTGTCAGCACACATCAGCTGTAACCCACAGGAACTGAATACGTGTTAAATCATATTTCATCCTTCATGTTTTTTGAATTTAATATTGTTTTAACAGTTTGCTGGGTGTACCAGATGATTGATGCTGTCACACAGCAGATAAAATTTATCATTCTGTCATTTTTATTCAATACTTTAGAGGCATTTTGGTTCAAGCTGGAATCTGAAGGAATGTTACACATCTTTTATATAGTTCACCTTAGTTATAAAAATAATCCATCTAATTCTCAGTGATTAATTGGCAGACATTTCCTAAACACAGACCTAGAATTAATTTGTAAGTTAGTTGTTGTACCTGAATATGTCTTGAAAGACACGCACTGTATTTCTTTTTAAATTTCTTGCAAGGGGATATAAATGAATATGGTATCAAACACAAACACACAAATTCATATATACACAAATATATATATGTCAACTACATGAAAGGAGGTCAGTTATGTTTAATCACACGCATGTTTGGCCTCATTTCGTAATGAAAGTCATGGACTAATATCAGTTATTCACAACAACTACATGGGATGTTGTGAGAAGCTTGTTACGTGGAAAAAGCTTTTTAGCTCCTCAACTTTGAGCATATGCCAAAGCTTTTACCTGTAAAGATGACCTGCAAGGACTGTGCTCTGTTGAAATCATGGCTGAAACCTCCGAGCAGTATTTCAGTGATTTTGTATTATCCATGACTGTTAGCAGGTCATAAAATTATTGTAAAAAGGAAAGAGACTGACTTCTGGTATAGCAGGAGTTCCATTATATACTTCAGAAATAGATACCTTATCTTCAAGTCTACTTGACTTGAATTTAGTCTATATTAAATTATTTTGCCTGTGTCACAAGTCACAAGTTACTGCTGCTGAATCCAGAGAAATAAAGCCCAGCTTGGGGTGAAAAAAATGACAGCTAAACTTGCTTGTTCCTTCAGAAACCAGACGCAGGAGATTATGTTTGGTACCCTTCCACATGCGCTACATTATTTGCTCTTTTTGTGTTTCAACAGGCCTTGAATAGGGGCATCGCTGCTGTCAAGGAAGATGCTGTGGAAATGTTGGCCAGCTATGGGCTGGCATACTCCCTGATGAAGTTCTTCACGGGTCCCATGAGTGACTTCAAAAATGTAGGTCTGGTGTTTGTGAACAGCAAGAGAGACAGGACCAAAGCAGTTTTGTGCATGGTTGTGGCTGGCGCTGTAGCTGCTGTATTTCATACCTTAATAGGTAAGGTCACTTCACGTCTAGTTTATATGACTTTTAATTTGCTTCCCTCAGCCATTCTTCAAACTGCGTAAGCTGTGGGCTTAATATTTCATTTGTAAGTACAACAGGAGATGCAAAAGAGATGAGATCTCTTGGGCTGGTATCATGCCCATCTACGCAATTCTTATTGCTTTTTAGACGGGTTGTTCAGGAGCAGATTCCATGCACAGGACTCTCCTGCCTGGAAGAAAAACATGCTGCTGATCTCTTTCAGTCAGGTTTGTGAGCAAAACTTTGGTGAGGTTGACAGGTTGCCTGAAGCTAATAGCTCAGTGATACTGTTTTAGGTAGTGATGATCAGCTAGCAGTATCTGCTGGGTTGATGTGGCAGGACTTCAAGGTGTCCTTGGTAGGGCTGTTTGTCAGTTCTTGGTGGCATTGTTGGTGTACTCCCTCTGTAACTATTCCTTTGCTACTTATCTCACTGTACAAAACTCTCAGCAGTGCCAGCATCCTCATTAAAATATCTGATAGTATTCTCTACTGCTGCTAGTCATCATCCACTTCTGTTGAATAATTAATCTGTGAGGAAGAGGCTACTAAGAGCAATTTATACCAAACTGAGACCAACTCCCTGAGTGTACTCTGAAACAAAGAAAATACACAAGCAGACACAAACTGAACATTAAAAGTAAGGCAGCCACAGGATTTGCCAGTTTTTGAGAGCCTGAAAAAATGGGATATCAACTCAAGCATCAGCCACAGCAATAAAAGCCATTTAACTTGGAAGACTTGTAACTTCATCCTCTCCAAGGACGGCACTGGATTCTCTGCACCTTCTGGCTCATTCTACAGAGCTGAAACTTCTGGACCTCAGCAACGAGGAACAGGAGATGCTGGAGGAAGAAGCAGAAAGTGCACTACATTGAGCAGGTAAAATCCTAAAAAGCTGGGAATTTTAAGGGGTGGGAGGGAGGAGGTAATGTGACAGCCCATAGAGGCACATGTTGGTTCACAGGCAGTAGCATTGGATTGCATCACCACCATTAGGGAGCCATTCCATCCCAGAAAAATGGGAAATGTGAGTGTAATGGCAATATCCTGTATTGCTGTGAAACCTCAGAGTGGCCTGGAAGTGAGGCAGCATTCATTATCAGGCTGTTAATATCTCAAGAGCAACATGTGCTGCAGTTCTCATATAGCATAGAACAGAATAGAATAGAATAGAATAGAATAGAATAGAATAGAATAGAATAGAATAGAATAGAATAGAATAGAATAGTTCTATTTCAGTTCCTGTCTGAGTAGGTATAAGATCCATCTGGTAAATACAAATGCCCCCTGCTCTTATCCTTTAACAGGCTGCCAGCTATATTCACCAGCTTTATGTGCCTCCCAAGCACTACAGTTTGTTTTCACCATCATATCTCTTATTCCACCACTGGTTCGCAAGCCCTGTGTTATTTAGCTTTGCTCCATGTTATGGTCATAAAAACTGCTTACAGTAATGGCTCACTAGCCAGGGCAACTCTGTGCCAGGAATAAGCTGTTGCTAATTTTGTAAGCTGAATCCATGCATTCAAGTTAATTTAATTCACTGATACTGATTGGTCACTTCCTAAATATGTTTACATTTGAGGCTGCTTTATTGAGTCACTGTTATAAACTTTGGGCCATTTGTACATTTGGCTCTCATATTTCTTTGCCTGGAATATTTCTTCAGACCCCAGAGCTGCTCTTCTAGTTGCTCACTTGCTTTCCGGCCAGTCCTGGTCAAAGTTTCTGCCTTTGCCAGCTGGATAAAAAGTTATTTTCTAGTCATCCAGTATTTTATTTTAAGCAAGGATAGATTTTAAGAAAGTTTAAAGTATAACTATCAGATTTCCAGGTGAAAGACGTAACTGGATTTTCCATGTGTGACTTCTTATTGAAAGGAGGTGTTTGGAACAACGGTTGGAAAACCTGTCAGCTAAATTTCTTGCCTTTGCCTGGAAGTAGAGCCCTGCTGAGTTCAGAACCTCTGAAATGCCCTCTGCAGATACTAGGAAAAAAAGGAGGCTGTGCTTACCATACTTATTAAAGTCCTGAATTAAGGGGCTGGCTGCACACAATCTTTCAGCTTTTTATGGTGACAGGCTGCAAAATATTTTTTGGTATTTTAACTTGTCTATGCCTGAAAATATGCAAAGGCCACAGCAGAGACTGGCAGAGCGCCTGAGGGAATTGAGTTAGTCAGATTCTAGCACCAATTGCCTGGGTGATGCTGCCAAATTCTATGTTCCAAGTTTTCTTTGAACCTGTTTCAAGTCCTGATTATTCTGCTCTGACCCACAGATGCACAGCCTGCCGAGCAGGAAGAAGAGAAGGAGTCCAGTGACAGGCAGCCTCCTAGGACCTGCAAGTATGCCACAGCAGCTGCAAGCTTATCACAGGCTATCTACAGGAGGCACAAATACAGGTTACTGATGCTTGGTGGATGAAAAAGAGAAACAAATAACACTTAGGGGACAGAATTTTTTCCACATGCCGTAAATATAGGGCTAAGGAAGATGACATGTCTGTCTGCCGTGGACTGTCAAAGCCCAGGAAGAAACAGAAAACAAAAAGCCCAATGAAATAAGGAGTACCAAAAGTCAAAAGGAAGAAAACAAGTGGTGGTAGAAACACGGTGACCACAACGAATCACCACATTTCCAACTGTGATAGAGACTATTTGCAGTCTACACACGCAGCTCCTCACAAACAGCTGCCTCTACTCATGGAAAATACCAAACCAGACCGTTTCACCCACCTGACTCATGCTTCATTGCTTCAGCACCAGCTCCACACTGTTGCTTCCCCACTGGGGCTCACACAGTGCTCTGTGCCAGTGACTGGCTGAGCTAAACCACTTGAAGTCACAATTGCAAGCTCTGGGTCCCTAAGTCCTCACCCAACCACATCCTTATGAAGGTCTGCAAAGTCCTCACCAGCAGCTCCTATCGCTCCCCTGTAGAGGTAGCAGTAACAACTGAGAACCAAGTTGGCCAAAGGGATTCAAAACCATATTCTCATCCCACTCACAATGCTCCTGTAAACCTTGTTGGTACAGTATTCCTGGATTTGCTCTTTCAGGTGTGATCTGGAAATAGAATATAGTATTCTGCCTTCTTTCCCTTGGGCTACTTTGAGGGCAGCTACTGCCATCAGTTAGTTTCTTGGTGGGAAGTTCACTATGGAGACAGGGTCTAAAGTGCCTTGTTATTTCAGAGATTGGTTTTTTGGTGGCTGTAAGAAAAGGGATTCAAGATGCTAAGCCTGTCTGTGCATATTTTTGACATGTTACTAAATTGCCAGCTTGACAGAGGAGAAAAGTAATTTATATAACATTATGCTAACATAATGCATTTCTTAGTGTTGCTGGTAAGCCCTCCATACTAAACGAGTCCTTTTAACATCAGTGTTATGAAGGGCGTGCACATTTTATTTGGAAATGAACAGCTTTGTTCAACTTTTCACTAGATTACTGAGAAATAGTATACTGAGAAAGTTTATTTCCTGTTGAACAGCTCCCAGTAGTTCTGGAAATGATAAGGCAGCAGTTACTTTGGGAAAAGATCCTCTTTGCTTTTTACTATACCTGGTTAAAAATGACATGATGGGTCATTGTCATCACCAAGAGAAAAAGGTTGGAGCTTTAGTAACCGGTAAACTTCAGTGTAGGTTACCTTCAGCAGTCTATAGCAGATTGGAGGCACAGGACATGTGAGCAATTTGTTTCATGCCCATTTATTCCTGTCAGTCTCCTGCACGTGGGCCGTGGATTGCACAGGGGAAAACTTCTGCAGTTCCTAGCAACTCCACTGATACTTTTGAACTTCCCACATGCATGATCACTGCATGTACATTAAGTCTCCATAAGAGGTGACACATAGGTGTAGTCCTGCCAATTCCAGTGTAACACTACTGGAATTTTCCAGAGACTGGGAGTTACAGAGTGGGTTATGACAAGCTGAGGTATTATTTTTTTTTAGCCAGTCTTATTCTGACAAGACCACTGGACTGGAGTATACTAAACATTTTGCCGTGGAAAAAACTGACAGCACAGGAACACAAATCAGAATATAATCCAGGCTTGCTGCTTTCCTTCTCCCCCCCCCCCCAATAAAAATAAAATTTTATTCATTAAAAATTTGTCCTTCTGCACCATCTTCACATGGTCATTGCTAAAGCAGTGACATGCTTCCCTGGCTGCCCCAACCCATTTCCCACAACAGGGGCAGTTTCTTCTCAACAAGGTACTCAGGACAAAGGAAGAAACCTCCTGACCAAAACATTTTTGAATAGCAGTGATTTGGTTTCAGTTAAAACAGGCTAATTTTGAGACTTATGAAATGTTGGCTTATATGAAGATATTTCAGATACCAAAATTCATTGGTAGATTTGGGAAAATCAACTAATGCAATTTTGGAATTAGAGCTGAGCACAGAAAAACACGATTGCAGTAATCAGTCTGCATTGAGATGCTCCTAAGCTGTTTTGGGTTTTTTTAAATTCATGTATTGCTATAAGCAAAGTAAAAATATCACACAGCCTTCAACACTCTGGTCATCTGAGCTTTCACAAGGGGAAACCAGAGTCTTTCTCTTCTGTTTTAAATTCAGGCTAGCCAAAAACATAAAGAAATTTATATACCTTGTGGCACCTCCAAATGAAGATTTGCTATTATTTTTTCACATTTGTATTTTCCTATCTCCCCAAATCACTTAGCTGAACAAATCATCTCAGTGCATTAAGCATGGTTCTAATAACACCAAGGTTGTGGGTTTGATCCCTGTACAGGCCATTCACTTAAGAGTTGGACTTTTGATGGTGGTCCTTGTGTGTCTGTTTCAACTCAGAATATTCTATGATTGAGAAACTCTGATCAGCATCAGTTTTGGCCATGTGAACCATCCCTCCGACAAGCAGCAGAATAGATTTGTTACATCTCAAGTCTCCAAGTTAACTTGTAAAACTGGCAGCAAAGTATGTAAGTGGAATGTGTCTAGAAAGACCACACTTTAACCCAAAATCATGCTTTGGTTTTTTTTGTTTTTTTTTTTTTTTTTTTTCTGGTAAAGCTCATTTTGACATATGTAGCTCCGTGTCTGGAAGTAAACAGCATCACTTCCTCTGAGAGTTTTTTCTTTATGATTTAAGTATGATATGCTCAGTAGCAGTCAGCTCCAAAATAACTACAGTACAGCTATTTGTCTGAGACTGCTGGCATCATCAGGAGAGTGTTAAGAATGTCTGAAGTTTGTGTGGTAGTAATTGGCTCGATAGAGAAATCGGTGTAGGGACCAGGAGATCCAATTAGGTGTATGGTTTTCAGTGTCATTTCTTGACCTTCTGGGTCTTAAAACTCAACTGCAAAATCAAAAGCAAGAATTCCTGCTTAACTTCTGTAGCAAAACTGATCCTAAGACACAACAAAAAAAGTGAGGTATTAGAGGAGAGCAAACAAGCAGCTTGTCTTGGACTTCTCTGTTTTAGTTGAAATGATGCAAGAAGTGGGAAGTGCCATCTGCTTTAGATTCGTGTAATAGTCTCTGGCTCTGTTGTCTGTGTTATTAATTTTGTACCATTCGTCATAATAAGTTTGTAAGGTTGGCCAAGGTTAAGTTCTAATTGCATCAGCAATTGCTTGATTCACAGCTCAGTGGCACATGTCTGTATGTTTGTCAGTGAATCTCAGCTGGCTGAGTCCTTCTTTGTGAGGCTGGAAACATTCATGGACATCAGCAAAAGTGATTGTGTGCTTTCACTGACATGTGAAATAGTTGACTATTTTGAAAATAAAGTTTTAAGTTTAACCATTATGAATTTAAGACCAAAGCCACATTAAAAATGCAGTTAAACTTTTTTTTGATGGTGGGAAAAAAAAAAATCTCTGAAGCTTACAGAGCTCAGTGCTGATATCCCTAGAAATCTTAAAAATGTGGTGCTATGGGTTGTAATGGTATAAGTCCCTTGAGAGTGCCCTGCCAGTAAACTACAGCCCTTTTCTTAGAAGTGAGAGTAGTTCAGCTTCTCTCCCTCAGATTCTGTGAGTTTTTCTCTGATAGTAAACTTTAAGTAAAAAAAAAAACTCACTGGCCTTTAGAGGCAAAAAAGTTACTTATTACTCACATTCTAAACATGTTAAAGTCTCATTTAAAACAGGTGAAGGGCAGGGAGAGCAGGGAAGGGTGACTTGTGTAGCATGCTGTGCTTCTAGCACTGTGCTGCTGGAGGTGGCCCTCCCCAGGAGCAGGATCCTCAGCACCTGGACTATGATTCTCAGTCCCTACGTGCAGGATAAGGTGGCGTGCTTCCTGCAGCAGTTTTTAAGTTTTTGTGCAAAAGTGTAAAGCACACTCAATGGAACCTAGAGAAAGCTCAGCGAATCCAACCTTCACAAGTGGCTTGCCTCACAGAGCTTCCAGAATATTTCCTTCACTGAAATAAGTTGATTCAGAAACATCCATGTAGTGTCCTGCCATAAATGCAGCTTTCCACAGGAACTTACCGTGCAAAAATCCCTTCATAGCAGAGAGTTTTCAAAACACTGAGTGAAGATTAGCACATGGCTATTCATGCAAAACTATAAAGAGGCTGTACCTGATGTTTGACTGAACTGCAACAAGCACCTGAACAGTTAAGGGACGAAACTGCCTTCTCTAAACTGAAGAAAGGTTGGAGTCCTGCTTTAAAATTCTTCCCCAGCCCCGTTCAAAAGGAAACAAGGCTGGGAGTGCCTCAGTAAGGTGGCTAAGCAACTTGGGATTTATTGAGTGAATTTGGAGACTGTGAGTCTAACATAGTTTGGGTGAAAGACATATAGCTAGGGACCAGCATAGGGAAAGGGGGAGTTTTTAACATTTTTAGCATGTTTTGGACAGTCCTGGTTATCTGGAATGAGGCTCATGCTTGTTCACAGTGCTGTCATACCACCTGCTTTTATTTTACTATCATGTTTACACTGTCTTGTTTGGACTCAAATAGTCTTTTCAGTTCTGTTAATCATTTAACTGCTGTATCTCTAAGCCATCACAAAACAATGATAACTTAAACTCCTCTTTACTTGTTTCCAAATGCTGTTTATGAGTTACGAGAGACAGTTTTAGGCTAAGAAGGTTGAATTTGATGACTAACATTAGCATTTGTCAATCCAGTTAGGAGACCTGCATGCATGAAGAGGACCTCTGTCCTGAAATACCCTGTATGAAGATCTGTACAAAGATAATAGAGTTGTTGTAAGTGGAAAATTAGATAGATGTTCACATTTGAAATAGTCAACTTAGAAAATACACAAGTAGGAGAGAACTGAAGTAAGGCTCCCCAGGGACAAATAATTCTGCCATTACTTGCCTTGGGAGATCGGCCTTACAGCCTAATCATTCTTTTAATAGCTATTGCAAGTGTATAGAGGAAATCAAGTAATGATGTGCAGGTTTAGAACATAGTTTATAAAAGGTTAAAACTGTTTTTAATTATTTAACTCTGCATATTATATTTGTCTCCATAGTTCAGACTCCAGTCACAGCCTTTATTATTCCGGGTTATTGGGAGGACTCCGGGGTTCTTAAACCGGCCGGATAACATGGGTACTAACAGAACTGTAAGCAGTTCTGGAGAGAGCTGTGTGGTGACTCCCCATGTCTGTGCTGTCTTCAACCCAACACTTTGGGAAGAGAGACCTGGAAAGAGAGTGTTTTCCAACACTAAAAGTTGCCTTGGGTTGAACACGACAGTGAAGTAACGTACTGGCGATCAGAAGTGGGAACACGCTGATTTCCAGAGGTGCCCTTTTCTGACTTGTGGCTCCTGAGGTGCTGGCTCTAGATAAGGAAACTTAGGCAGGTCAAGGCTGCCTAGGGACTGCACAGCAAAGCACACAGTGTCCTGACAGGTCCTGGCAGAGGTAGTCATTAGGCAGAGTAAGGGAGAGGCATAATCAGTGTGATTTGTTGCATGCCATCACAAATCACAGTATCCTTTTGCACCTTTGGGCCAGTTTACAGGTAATGTCATGAGAATGCAGTGATAATAGATGGTTTCAGCATTTATAAGGCACTATATCCCATGAAATACACACTACCTGGTGAAAACAGCTTTTCTAACAAAGAGCCTTGATTTAATGAAGGAGCAGTAGATTTTCTGGAGTACCAGCGTGTTCATTTAGCAAACAGATGTGGCACTTACTATACCCATCTCCCAATCCAGCCATTTGTTATCATTCCTCTGCCAAAGGTTACTTTAAAAAGAACCATGAGAGCACTTCTTAGTTGTAAACAGCAGCTGGTAAGGCTGCAATATCTGAAGCCCTTGCAGCTGTTTGCTAAGTGGATGTGTGTCTGAGCTCCAAGGCATCACAGTCTTTCAGGTAATTCTGAATACCTCACCCAAGAGTCCATATGTAACCTTTGGTTTTCATTCTTATTCTTGTTTCTCCACAGCATATAGTGATCTGGGGTATTACATTATTAATAAGCTGCACCATGTGGATGAATCAGTGGGAAGTAAAACTCGGAGGGCCTTCCTTTATCTTGCTGCCTTCCCTTTTATGGATGCCATGGTGAGTGCCTGATTCAGAACTGAAATTTGATGTTACTGTTATGGTTTTTGTGACCCTAATTCACAAACTTTGTTACCTGATGGGAAACTGAAGTATGCAGAAGTAAGATGTGTCCTTTGCAAGCACTAACTCTTGATACACCTAGGCTCATCTCCTGCTACATGGAGAAAGCATTTGGGAGGACTTTAAACATCCAGAGATCATGACAGATGTCCAAAACCTCAGCTGCCTTGTTAGAGTCACAGTATGTGCATGTTGGAAAGCACTGGTCATCTTGTGGCGAGCTGCACTGGTTGTCTGTATGTGACCTCTTTCTGATTTGTAGTGAAAGATTTGGATTTGCCATGCATTCCCAGATCACCTGCAGAGCTCACAAGAAATAAACTCAATATTTTCTCAAAGCAAATTTGTCGAAAAGATGATTCTTACCATCAGTTTTTGTAAGCACAGCTAAGTCCAGTATATCTCAAATGCTTGGGCAAGAGAGCCACACGTGGGGTGAGCTGCTGCTTCCCAGATTCTCACTGCTTGTGGCCTACACAACATGAAAATGTGGCAACTCTCTTTGGCACCTCTACCTCTGTGTAAAAGTGCTAAAGGATAATCTTCTCATGTCAATGCCTCCGCCACCTTCTCACCACTTTTGCTGCTTGCAACAGTCGCTTTACAGTTGTGTACGATAAAAACGTTGGATCATTAAGTTTTCTTTTCCAGACAGGACTCAGTATAACTCAGTGGGCCAATGAATATTCCACTTCAGAGCTGCATCTAGCTGATGAATGATTATTTATTAGATTATTTATTATGATAATTCATCCTATGCACCGTCTGATTTACAAAGGGCTTATTTCTTATAAGATGTGCTCAGAAATTTCTATACAGTCTGTAAGTTTATTCCCATTCTCCCTGCCAGCCTTGCAACGAGAAACTCAGTGCAACAGTGCTTTCTCTGCATTAATGGCTTAATGTTTGCCCAGGTTGACACCAGGTACTGCTGGTAGAAAAGAGCTTTGTGGGTTGTTTGTGTACACTATAACAACCAGAAAACAGCATTCTTGGACCTGAAATCATTCACAATATCATAATCACTTTCCAAACTTTTCTCTGACTTTTTTCAGGCATGGACCCATGCTGGGATTCTGCTGAAACATAAGTACAGTTTCCTGGTGGGATGTGCCTCCATCTCAGATGTCATAGCTCAGGTAAAATCTCCTCATAGAAGTCACTGTTGCCATTGTGTTATGGACCAGATGCTTTCCTAAACAGGAACTCTCTTGTACAGGGAATCTCTGTGCCTTCTCCCTCTTCCATGAACAAGACACCAGAGGAAGTAATCTTGTGTGCTGCCCTCTGACTGTTTCTTCATCATGTGAAGGCTATTTGCTGACAGTTGTGGTTTAGAACAGTCTCACTTGACTGGATCAAGTCAGTTCCCAGGACTGTTTTGTTACGGTCATGTCCTCAAGCACTTCCACAGCCCTGTTTCATAATGGCTGAGAAACAAGTTTTGTACAGACATGTGTACATTTGGGAAAAAGAAAGGTCAGGCAAAGAGACTACTGGCTGCTACCAATCCTGAGGCTGAGAGAGTGCTTTGAAAGAGATCTTTCTCTCTCTGTGTATTCTCCCCAGCACTTTGCACAGTTCCAGTGAAATCCTGAGTTGGAAGTGAAGGCTTGGTTCTCCAGCTGACCTGTCAGTTTTGCACATGGTGTCTAATCCTGGGAAATGCAGTGTAAGCCACCTTCTGAGTACTTGTTACTGATCCAAAAGGTGAAGCCTCAGAAGTGCACCAGAAGGGGTCTCTGGTAATAACCCCTGGGTGTTGCAGAGAAGACCAAATATTTTTTGAACTTTCAAAAGGGAGGTGTTAACTGTCCTGTTGCTTTGTATTAGGCACACTGAAAAAATGACATTCATACACACTGATGATGGCCAGTGTTGTAGCATTTAATAACCAATATACAGCCCTCTTTTGAAAACATATAAAAATATTATGAAATTAAGAGTCTCAGCACCCATAAACAGTTGCTGTACTTACTGCCCCCTTACCAGCTGAATGGTGTAATGACTGGATAAGAAAGAGAATAAAACAGTATAACATCAAAGGAAATATGAAGTCAATGGCACTCAGATCAATTTTCCATAGCTTTTTCCTGCCACTAAACATAAGGAAACCATAAACCAGGTTGACCCATTCAGTCAGTTGCTACTCTGTATTTGTCAGGTCTGCCCCACTACAGTACTGCACTAAATCCCCAGAGATAATACCAATTACTGTAAATTACCTAAATCCTCAGGGTCTGCTCGTGTTCTGATGTGACCTACAAAGTTTCCTGACCCTGGGTGCATGTCGGGTCATGTGCAGCTAAATACAGAAACAAATTCTTATTTTTGGCCGTGCCCTTTCCACAGCGGTTGGTGAGTGGGGTGCCAGGGTTGTGAAGAATAAGACACCTGTCATCTTCTCTCACCAGAATACTACACAGAGCAAGAGCAAATCCAGAACACAAAAAGTTGTGGCTGTCATACCCCAGAACTCTACAACTACATCTGTGCTCTACACGGGGAATAGGGGCACAGGCAGTAGCCAGTTTTCCTTGGATAGCTTCATGTGCACACTCTTTGTGACTGACATCACTTCTGTTTACTGAAAAGCAATGTTTTTGTAGGTTTCAAAAAAGGAGTTTTGCAAACCTTCATAAGCACTGTGGCCTGCCTAAGGAACATTCGCAGAGCGTGGTTTTTCTTAACTACTTCTACAGCTCTAGCAATGAAGGAGAGAACCTGCACCTGAACAATGTGTATTGTATTTGTTGTAACTCACTTGAATGCCAGCATGTCCTGGCAGGGTTTTCTTGGTTCTGCTCTTCACAGCACCAAACACAGTTGGCTTTCCAGTTGTGCCCCCCATCCAGAGTCATTTGGAATTTAACAGGCATGTGATGCGCTCTGTACTTAACAAAAAGAGTAATATCATAATAATCAATTCCTTTACATTTTATGGATTGAACATTTAGTCTTAAGAGGCTGCATTATGAGCTGTTCATTAGCCCAAAAGTTTCCATTTAATTTACATTAATGTGGCACTCAGCTGAAGAGCAAATAATGAAATAGCGAAATTTCACTTGAAAAAGTTGAAAATTAGGTTGACAGAAGACTTCCTGCTCTAAATATTGAAGTGAATACTTTAAAACATCTGGGGTTTTAATTGCCATTACCCTCCCCCTGGCAAAAAAAAACCAAAACAGTAGGGCTTGGAAGCTGACCCTAGAAGCATGTCTCCAGCCTCAGTGTGTATCAGAATAGCACATTCTCCTGGGAAGGGTGACACTCAGGCACATGCTTGCTGCCAGACCTTGCCAGTCTTTCATGCCAGCCTTCTCCTATTTATGGGTTCTAGTCTGATGCCTGGCCAACCTTCAAGTCCCATTTCACAGAGTACGAATTTAACTCTTGTTCTTCTCATGGGTATGACAAATACTGGGGGTCCTGACTAAAGTTTCTAGGCTTGAAGTCAGATGCTGGAGCCATGCAAGTTGTTGTTTCAGATGGACTTAGTAGGAATCAGACAGGAGATGTGTTGGCCCTGGAGAAACTCACAGACAAATAGTTAATCATCTGTTTGGTTGCTCTGCAGGTTGTTTTTGTAGCCATTTTGCTTCACAGTCACTTGGAGTGCAGGGAGCCTCTCTTGATCCCAATCTTGTCCTTATACATGGGAGCACTTGTGCGATGTACCACGCTATGCCTCGGATACTACAGGAACATACATGATGTTATTCCTGACAGAAGTGGGCCTGAAATGGGGGTATGTCTTCATATTTGTGTTTTTTCAAACTCAGTAATTTTGAACTTGGGGGTTTTTTTGTGTTATAATGCTGCATTAAACCACTGTGCATGAAGGGCCTTCTCTCTGTCCTGCAGGAAAAAACATTTTCACTTAAAGAGGCATGGTAGAAATTATTCCAGCAACAGCGCATGTGAGACAATGCCTCCCATGGTATGGATGTGTCTACTGAGGACCTCTGTAAGACAGCACAGCATGAACTAAGTGAACACCTTAGTTCATATTAGTTCATATGGAAGAAGATATCAAAATTTCTCCTTTTCTTCAAATGTCATATTGTTTTTCATGTAGCTTTGTCTGGTAGTCAGAACAAATTATGCAGATAGATACTTTATGCATTATTTATCGAGATCCATGACACATCTTCTTTAGAATCAGTATTGCTAACATGACTGAAAATATTTTAGGCTGCTCACATTGAAAATTCTTGAAATGAATGTACCAAACTGACAATGGGTGGGAAAAGCAGAATACATTTCTCCATGTTTTGGTCCTGTGCTGCATGTTTTTTTTTTTCCAAACACACTTCATTTTTTTACCTTGTGTTGCAGGGAGAAGCTACAATAAGGAAAATGCTGAGCTTCTGGTGGCCTTTGGCATTAATTTTGGCAACTCAGCGAATAAGTAGGCCCATTGTCAACCTTTTTGTCTCCCGGGACCTAGGTGGCAGTTCTGCAGCCACAGAGGTAAGAAAGTCAGTGCTCTCCATTACTGCAAATGATACATGGTGTTACCTCTGTGCCTCTCTTCTCGGCCAAGCTGACAAGAAAAAATTGTCTTAAGTATATTTCTGTTTAGTGCTCTTTTTATGCTTGAAGAGAAGATTGCTTGGACTCTCACCATGAGCTCTTCTGCCTGGTCTAGTGGGACCTCACCCTCAACAAGACTAGTAGAGCTTTTTCACTGAACACTGCTTGCATCCCAGGTTTTCATGCTCTACACATAGGTACATATAATCTGGAGCATTCAGATCCCAGAGATTTGAGAACAGTGATCAGTAGTCCCATGTTCTACTCTTTCCTGTCATGTATACCTTATGGCTGTGCAAACTGTTGTGAAACTACTGTTAGCAGTCAGTGCATCATACAAAACACTGTAGAGACATAGAAAAGCACACATAAAAAAAAAATCTGTCTCCTGGTTGGGATAGGAAATGTACCCTGTTTCTCTTGAGGAATTTCCGATTACTCCAGTAAGTCTCCTACAGCTGTTGGGAGACAGATTTCTGATTGTAATGCAGAGCCTTCACCAATGCTCATCACGAGCTGACCCATTCTGTTAAGAAATCTGGGGGACTTGTGCTGCCGGTTTCATGCGAGGACATCTAGATGTATGTACTCATAGGATAAGCAAAGCTGTAAGGTACTAAATGAAAAGAAAAACTCAAAGAACTGCTGCTAATTTGCCATACGTGATAGTGTGTATTTCACTCACTCAGGAGGTGCCAGAGACTGTGAATAAACAGCTGTGAAAAGAGAACTTAGGAAATGTAACACTTTTACATGTGTGATTCAGGCATCAGTCTATGTGTTGACCATAGTCTCCGTACAAGGGGAGCCAGAGGTTAGCAAAGACCAAAGTTTTGCATTTCTTGGTGACTTTTGATTTCAGATGCATCACATTTCCTGGCTAGGCCATTCCGTTTTGTTGCTACTAGGATGACTGCAAATGTCACAGCTGGTGATTTGCTGGCAGTTTTACATTAACAGTAATGGTCACATTCCAACTTTCTCTGATTTATGAAATAATTGCCTCTGAAAAGGGAGGTGCTGGCAGTACAGATAACATCAGTGTCTGGAGCATCAGTCTCCACAGAAGTTTTACAGGTCTCCTATTCAGTAAGAGCAGCAGCTTTCAGTGTGGGCAGGGAGTCCCTGTGAAGAACTAGGCTGTAACATGCTCATGAGGACCATAGTTCTACTTACACTGTCCAGCTCCCACTGCTTTTTTTTGGACTGCCAGCAGAGTTATGGTGATTGGACTTCCTCTCTGGTGGTGGCTTTCATAGGGGCCTTTTTTACCTGTCAAATACAGGTGCTAGACACTTAGGAAAGCTTTCATGCATATATGTTGGAATCATACCAATTGAGGAAAAATACTGGAAAAAAAATCTCTGCTAAAAACTTCAATACTTTACATACAAACATACGAA
This sequence comes from Aphelocoma coerulescens, assembly GCF_041296385.1. Taxonomy (NCBI): domain Eukaryota; kingdom Metazoa; phylum Chordata; class Aves; order Passeriformes; family Corvidae; genus Aphelocoma; species Aphelocoma coerulescens. Next base: position 90,149,396 of record NC_091015.1, read on the forward strand.
ATGTGGTAGTGAAATACTTTTTCCTTTAACAGGTACTGTGTCATTGTAGTCCTTTTGGACTTCATGATTAAAATAAGCAAAATATCTTTTATATTCCTTACTTGATTTAACCTAGTTAGGTTTCATACAGATGGAAATTCTGCTGAAAATACAATAATGGGAGGGTGTGCAATTAAAAGGGGTACTATCTTAAAATTCCAATTTGTTTTATTTGAACCAATTACTTTTTCAAGGTACATTAAACATTATTAAAGCTATTATTAGCAGGGAAGGATCTATGCTACTCTTCCTCTGTGTGGATATCACTACATTCCCCACTCTTTTAAAACAGCACAGGGAACTAATTAGCTTGCTACAGATCTTTTAACCAAGCAGAGACCAGTTATATCTATAATGGAAAAGTGGATTCAGATAATCAAGAAAATGTATATTGAAAGTTTAGGCGTGAAACACGGACAGCAGTAGTTAAAAAAGGTCTTTCTTAACGCTACCATTGCTTTGTAAAATTAGTCAGAATTTGGGTGAATCGTAACACGTCTGAACCTACAGACAAAAGGCACCCAAGCACTTTGATTTCTAGAGTTAAGAAAGTCAGGCAGTTCTCAGTACAGATCCATACTTCAGCTCTGAGGACTAGAAAACTTGGAGTGACAGCAGACTTACAAGCAGCCACAGGAAGAGCTCCAAAACACTCTTCCTATATGAAAGACATGAAGTACATGTGTTGGGACTTCTTCAGCAGTCAGAAGCATCACCAAAATCTTTCATACTTTAATATGTGGGGGAGCTTATGTCTTTGATAAACCACTTGGACTGTACTTGTGAGAGTGTAAAAGGGCCTAGTGTTAAAATTTCAGGCAGTGAATTGTTTCTTATAATAAAAATGTTCATCTGGAATTATTTTTGTCTGGGGTTCATTAATGAGCATCAAAGTGGGGACAGGTAGATTTTTTTTTTCTTGTAACTGCCTCCTGCCCCCAAGCAGTCAGGTTGGTGTCCTAACTCAGTCAGCCACTGAGGTCCACTGATTTGTAGTCTGTCTGTCTTACTTAAAGCTGCTTTACTTATGAATAGCCAAGTAAAATGTATATGAATTGAAATTATGCAATATGATCCGAAACTACTGCGAGCTGCAAGCCATTCTGCTGCTCAGGTATCTGTAGGTAAAATAACTCAGGAGCAATATGGGAAGAAGGTGCTGGGCTGGCTGAGGGGTGCACCACAGCTCAAGTTAACTATTATCTCAGAGTATCAGAGGCGATGGTGAAATGACCAAGCTGACTTAGGATACTTCATGGCACAAAAAAAATTCATAAGCTTAAAATGCCAGGCCAAATGACAGCCATTTTGACAGTCTTCCTGAAAGAAAAAGCTTCCAGTCTCTTGTCGGGTTTTGCATTGTGTCAAGGTCAATGTAGTGATACTGGTGGGCAGTAGCACCCTATGTAAGTTTAATTATTGTGTTTGCAGATTTGAAGTTCGTGTTTCTCTGTCTCTATTCATAGGCAGTGGCGATTTTGACAGCTACATATCCCGTGGGACACATGCCCTATGGCTGGCTGACAGAGATCAGAGCAGTATACCCTGCTTTTGACAAGGTGAGTGTCCCTGTTAGGGCTGTCATAAATACCTCTTGTGGGGTTTTGCATGTGTGGTCCTCCTAGTTCTCTCTGTTTGTTGTTCCACTGATAGGTTTTCTTAAAATCTGGTTAAAATTAATTGGCTTTTGGTGGCTTCAAGCTGTTGTCTGATTTATGATTTTAACCTTAGCTCTGTGTTACAGAATAGATAGGTGCTGTACTTTTAAGGATTAAAAGAAGTCCTCACTATGAGGTAGCTACTTAGGTAATGAAGTGATTTCTCACAAAGTGTCATCACTGAATGAGCAAGCTCACGTCTGTGCTCCAGATTTTGTGGTATCTCTCAATTTGGTTTTATATATTTAGCAAAGGGTGTTTCATAGACTGACACTAACACAGATAACATACACTCTTTTAGTAGTACTGACTTAGCTGACCAAGGCTATGAAGATTTTTGTTGGTAAATCATGTAATTATGTAAGAATGCAAGGACTGCTCCTGTAACTGAGCACAGAGCGAAAATTAATTTTGTTTAGTCTCTTTTTTTGCTCTGATTTATAACTGGTACTCACTAGTCCCTATGTTATGCAAAGAACAGTCCTGTCCTGTGACTCTAGAATTCAAATGCCAGATCCTCTCCTTCCCTTTATTTATTAGTAACTGAACTTTCTGATTCCAAATGCTCATGAGAAATATGTTTGTTTTCTCTGGAATGTATTTAACTGGAGCAAGCCCTGTTTAATATCATCCAGCATATTTCCAAGGAGAATTTAAAAACAACACAAAGTCAAATCAGTCATAACCTCCTAACCTGCCTGTGTACAACTAAATTGACCTGTCAGATAAAAAACCACAGGCAGGCTTTCTCGGAGGCCATGCTACTGAAAAGGAACTGCAGATGCAAACCCAATGAAGTGCAAGATAAAAATAGTTTGGGACAGGAAACTCAGGGGCTGCTAAACTCATTTGATCCGAGCCACAATCAAATGCACTATTACCAAGCAATAGTAACAGCAATTAAGACTCCTAAATTCAGGTCTCATTTGGCTGGTGAAAGATATGCTGACAACTGCAGTGGTGACAGGATTAGACCATGATTTGTCCACTTGTTTATTTCAGTAAAGGCTTCTCATGGGGCTCTTGTGGAACAATGTGAGAAAGAAAATGCTAGGTTAAGGCACAGATGGATACAGTTTATCTAACTGCTGGAAAAGTACTAATGGGAATTTTAATTCCATGTTTGAAGAGCAATTTGTAATAAAATGTACAAAATGAGGTAGCAGCAGTATAAAGGGTCTCTCATCCTGGCAACCATATGTGTAAATGCCTTCACTGTACTTTTCAGACAATAAATACCAAACCTGAAACCCACAGTGGGTTTTTTTAGATTGCTGTGAGAATTGCTTTCCCTCAGTCATGCATCACCTTGTGTCACTGTGCCTTTCAAAAGCTTTGTTTCTTTAAGCTAAGTCTTTCTCAAAAGAGTCCAGATAGAAATTCTTTTTATTTCTGGACCCTGTAAGGTGTCCATTGTGATTTTCAGAAGCCAGAAGAGTGTGTTTGCATGCAAACTCCCATTTTCTTTTGTCAGTTATTCAGGAAGCTGGCAATGCTGATAGCCATCAGAAGCACACTGACTGATGGGATCTGAGATGCCCCCCTTCAATGGCTCTATTGGAGAAGTCAGATTCTTGTCTTCACAGGGAAACCATCACCTCTCTTCACATTTGTGAGAGAGATGCAGGGTCCTACTTCAGTCTTTTATGAGACTTTATGTCCAAAGCAACCTCATGGCCTAGCAGTTACATTCAGGTTAAGGGTTACTACTGACATTCTGGAAGAGAGGAGGCATATGTTAGTTCTGTGCTCTGTATGCTGTTTGATATGGTGATAATGCCATTGCTCTCAATGTACCCTGCCCCCTGATTCAGAGTAACACCAATTGTGAGATTTGTGAATGCTTTTTATCTGATGACTAGATGGGAATGGATATTCTTTTTGCTCCAGAATCTCCATAGTGTTTTGTTCTGAGAACTGAATAGCGTGTAAGAGTTATGAACAAAGAGTATGTGGTCAAGAGTTGGAGCAAAGGGTGGAGTATGGCAAGGGCAGGGATAGCAGCAGTGAGGTAAGCACAAATGAGAAAGCTTTTTCTTAGCAGCCCTTTTGGATGGCTTCATTTGGGTGTGCTTTATTTCCTCTTTGTTATTTTAGGCTTGTTAGAAAGTTGAGCCATGCAGCCAAAAGTTCATTTAAACACTGGTGAGTGATGTAAGAAAGGCCTATCCTCACATCTGTAAAAACTAACAGTAGCAAAGTATTTCTTCAGAAACCCAATTAATAGTAATAGATGCATGAAAAACCATTTACAGAGAGTTTTCATAACCTGTTCCCAGAAAGGTCAGACAGAGTGGCTTCCTGCTTTAAGGTCTGGGCTGCCTACATCTTCAAGCACCCAAACTTCCAAGCAGGTATTTAGGCAGGAGCGTGGAGCCATCTAGGTGCAATTGCTGCACTGATCAGAGCAAAGCCTTAAACTGTAAAATTCCATCAAGCACTTGAATGTGTGTGGAATGATGTACTCTTCCCAGTGCTCCGGTCCCAAGATGTGTCTGCGATAGTTCTGTTTGTCCTATGAGTAACTCCAGTAAAGGAGGCTGACTGTGTGACACGTACTGCTCTTCTACCCAAGTTACATCAAGGGTGTATAAATGTACATGATGGTACACGTTTTATCAGCAGGTGCACAGACTTGTGTATCTCAAACAGTCCCAGCGTAAATGCAATAGATGACCTAACAGCCTCTTGCTTAAGGGCTCCTAATGGTACCCTGCTTTGATATCCCATCCTCTCCTTTCACAGACCATTTAGTTTGGTTTTATGTGTTCCCCAAGGGCACTTTTAAATCTTCAGCTTCATTTGCTGTATTAGACATTTGGAAGTAGGCTTTTGTTGTTTTAAATAAAACTTCGCTGCCATGTGAGTACAGAGCCCATGTTCAAGGTGGAACATCCAATAGTCCTAATTATGTTCTGTTCATTAAACTGCATTAATGGAGCCAGCTGTTCCAGAAGCTTTGTTTATATTACCTACTTGTCTAATTGGATCAGTAAGGATGCTTGCATTGGTGATTTGGTACCAATTTGTGGTAAAACGAAATAAAATCCTGTTTTTCCTGTGAAAACATCCTACAAATTTTAAGGTTAAAAAAAATTATGTGGTGTTTTTTTAGAAGGAACTACCAACCTTTTTCAAAGCTGAATTTGTTAAATAGGACTTATTCCTTAGAAAAGTAGGAAGATTGCTCAGCCCTCAGTGACCATAGCAGCAGTTGCTGTTAGTTTAAGCAGAAAATGGTCTGTAGTGGTACAAAGTACTCAGAAAGCTCCAGGTTAAAAAGCAAACAAGCAAAGTCAGACACGGGCAGGCATAGACAGTCAGGTCCAGCACATGGCCCTGGTGTCAGCAGCTCCCGCTTGTCTGGAGCCAGGCTAATTCCCTCTATCTCTTTCTCCCGCCCTAGAATAACCCCAGCAATAAACTGGTGAACACCAACAGCACTGTCACAGCGACACACATCAAGAAGTTCACTTTTGTTTGCATGGCGCTGTCCTTAACGGTAAGAAACCTTTGTTCAACTCAGTGGTTTTCATCTCAACCAGAAAATTGTCTCCTCTACCTAATGCTAAAAGCACTAGCAGTTCAAGAAAGGTGAGTTGTCTTGTCTTGTGAAGCTCTGTCCCTTTTATCTGGAGAAGGGACTGTGATCATAGTATTGGACTACCAAGAAAATCAGCTGTCATTAACTCAGGCTAGATATCAAAAAGGCTGGAGTTACTTCGCTTTATTTTCACTACTCTTCATTTCAAATCAGCCTCCCATGCAAAAAGATATCAGAGATCTGCTTTTCTTTTCATCTCTTTTTGTTTCTTTTTTTTAAATGAACAAAACTTCAGGTAACCAGTGTGTCAGGAAGACAAAAGAATGCATTTGTGTCACGTGCAGTGGGAAGGCAGCCTGTTCCTGAGCATCCTTCATTTACTGCGAGTAAATTTATTAGTAGATTTACAGCAATAGCTGTTCCCTGCTGCTTCTCCTGGCACTGGGTTTTCATGTGGGGGTACTTTGATGCACATTTGTTCTGTTTGCTCTCAAAATTAACTAAAAAGAGCAATATCGGAGATGGTGCTGACACTGACTAAAGGGTCTCAAGCTGTGTCCATGCTGGGAAGCATTGCATGGGGATGACATTCAGGGAGAAATTTTGCTGAGCCTGCCGTGTTTCAAAATTACCAATTTGCACACATAAATACAGTGCATTTTCCCCAAAAACACCATTTCTGCAAAGTTTTTTAGCAACAAACAGGCAGTGGAAGAAAACTCCTGCAGCTGGTGAGGATCACAGCATTTGATGAAGCAGATGACCAGGGTCAATCCAACATCTGTTTCTGTATAGGATGGATTTATATTAGTGCTTGGGGCCATGATATTGTCCCTCCACAGTACCTGCACTAGCAGGAAAAAAGAAAAGGAGAACCTAGAAAAAAGGTTCTTCACAGAAGAAGTCCTTCATCACACTAGAAAAGTACTTGGGAAATGTGGCACTTGTTTTAGCATACAATGCACAAAGTCCTACAATTGAATCTACTCATACCCCAGACAGGTTTGCTGTTTATCCTCAGCATTGTATACTTTCCATGGGTTAACTGGCTGCTTTGGAGCTCTCCTCTCCCTACGTTCACAAATTTATTGTTGAGTATGGGAGTGCTGACCGAATTTCTGTCTCCCTTTTATTGTACTGTAGAACATTTATGACTGAGTTGCAAATGGCTTATGCATGAAGAGAAACTAATTTATGTCAAAGGAAAGTTACAGTACACAAGCCAGAAGTATTTGTAACCATCCCCACCTCCTTGCCACAACCTGGGAATGTGGGATACAGAACTCTGTGTTATTTCACAGTTGAAAATGAAGCAGCTCAATCCATCCATAGCTGAATTACATTTCTTCTGCTCTTTGTTTCCTATGCTTTTTCCCTAAACAGCTACAACTGGCCACCATCAAAGACAGAATTGTATGAGCCAATGTGGCATCTACTCTGTCTTTAAATTTCCTTAAGCTTGACCTCTTCTCATGTGGCTTAGAGACCAACAGCTCTTGCTCTAACTTGTATTTCCTACAGCATGAAATGGAGACAGACATATGCCTGCACTGAATTGGCCACTGTCTGGAGACTTTCCACAGCTCTCCCATTATCTACCATTACACAACTTGAGGTTTTCTCTTGTGTCCTGTGCCAGGCCAAAGTTAAGTTCTCTACAGCTGGAACCTCCCTTGACTATGTCAGTTGTTACAGACCCATGAATGGGAAAGGTTTCCTTGTTATAAATTGTTCTGAGGATACTATTTCAATCTCAGAGTTTTCTCTGAACTGACTGTATTCTTAATTCTCCATGGTATTTATCAGGTTACTCTGGTTCTGATAGATTATGGGATTTTCACATAACCATCACTATCCTCTGCAGAGTAATTTTTAACCATCGCAATAGGCTTTTGTTTTGTGACTTTCTGGGATTTTGTATCTGAAAGTTCTCCATTTTACTTTCAAGGGCAGCTCTTTCATGAGATCATCATGAGAGATTTGCCCACACTGAAATTCCAGAAACACTTTTGAGGTCCATAGCTTTTCCTGTCCTGTTTCTATTTTTGCCTGCTAGTGACAGATTCTTAGGATTGCTTGTCAACAGACAGAGCAGAAAAATAGACATGAGCTCTAAAGATTCAGCTGGATTCAAAGGCTTGAGCCTGCAAATGCTTCAGCACACAAACTCAGCAGATGACTCCTGTTAATGTGTGCCACAGGCTTTAAGGAACTAGACTTTAAATTTGCCTCTGTTTTGGCCAGGTGAGCTCCCATGGCCATTGGTGATAGCTGTGTTTTTATTCAGGGCTCTACTTCAACAAATGGCAGTCAGACTAGTGGCATCACCATTGGTAACAGCTTGTTCTTTCAGGTCAGAGGGAAAGTGAGAAAGAGGCTCCCAGGGTAAGACAAAGCAAATCAAGTGCTCTAGACATGTCATGTGAATGCATTTTCCAGTGGATGATCTATAGAAGGATTCCAGAAGATGTAAAGATAAAGGCAGTCCATTAACCACTCGAAAAAATAACAGTGAAGCTTTAAGTACAAGCAGCAGCCACGCAGGGAAGTACCTTCCCAATGTAAAACCCTGGGAAGCTTTCAATCATTGAAGACATACTATTTCAATAGAATTGGGAGAAAAATGTCCCACCTCCTTCCACAGACCAGCCATGCCTGCACAAGAAGTACTGCAGTCCTAGTACTGCAACAGAAACACCTTTTCACTGTTGTTGGTAGTGATAATATTAGGTCAGAGTAGAAAAAAAGGCATAGTTTTGTTAAGAAACATAACTTTATGGTTTGTTTAAATCTTCATGGGATCTGAAAGGCTACACTTGAGCCTTTCCAGGCTAACTGTGCAGCATGCACATGTGTTCTGTCAAGTATGATCATAAGTACTGCCTCATGGTTTTTAAGCATCAGGTGGGTGTTACAGCTGCTTCTTCAAAAAATGGGAATTAGTTGTATTGCTTAGTGAAAAATGCGTAGACAAGCTGTTTTCTTTAAAAGCTGTAAGTAGAAGCCATTAAACTCCTGATATGTAAGGCAGCTGTTGTGATTAGTCATATTGATGTGGTTTTTGTTGTGAGTAAGTGGGGATTCCTTCCAAAGCCATGTTTTGTGACTGTGCAACTGAATGTATAACACATATAGCAGAGGGAAGGGACTCAGCTGTAGAAATTTGTCTGTACAAATAAGGGACCATTCTGATTTTAAAAAATAAGTCATGCTTGGTAATTTACATGCACTTTAAAGGGTATGCATGGTGTTGTTTGCCATTATCTGTTAGTTCACTGCCATTAGACACTTCTTTCCATATGTAAGTAGAGATACTGCTCCAAATGCCAGTGCTGCTGCCATTGCAGATCAGGCTGTTGAAGAACTAAACATTTTGGTTCAATGCCTGATTAGATGGCCCTGCAGATCAGCCCTGAGGTGGCTGCACAGTTGTAAACTAAGTGAAGACACAGACACATGAGAGAAAAGTGGTGCATTTGTAGCACATATCCCTCCAGCTGTGGGATGTGTCAGCCTCAGCACACTGCAGAAATCCCAAAATAATTTGTCTGGGTGCTAATTTACTGCATTTCTCCATTGCAGCAAAGGTTTGCTCTGTCAGGAGAGAACTCCCTTACACGTGAGCTGTGAGTAGAGGGGCAGGCTTTGCGAGGAGCAAGCTATGCAAGGAAACCCTGACATACCCAGCAGGGATAATAGCAAATAGGCTGTGCTTTAGCAAAGGGTTTTTTTAGAACAGTGGTAGTGCCTCTGAGCTTGGACACCACAGTGCAGAATTCAGGGATTTTTCCAAGGCAGCCTGTGACAGGGCACAGATACTGCAAAATTACTTTTCTCTCTCTGTCTCTCTCTCTCTATTTTTTTTTTTTTTTATTCTCTCTCCATTTCTCACCTGAGCTCTTATTTAAGTCTGTGTGATGACACAGAAGTTGCAGTCAGTTAAGGCCCTTTTCCCTGGCTAATGTTAGCTGCTGGCAGCCATGTGATTAGTCATCATGGTTTGGTCATCTGCCTCTGAACTGCAAGGCTTTGCAGGCTGAGTTCACATTAGTTGTTAATGCCTGCTATATAAAAGTAATAGAGGCCTCCTTTGTGAGGGCTCAGGCTGCTTTGCTGCACCCGCTGCAGCCTCGTCTGTGTGGTCAGAGCCGTGCCCTCACACACGGCTGTGTGCAATCCCTGCACACCCTGAGCTGAGAGGCGGCCATCGATTGTGAAGGCAGCACCAGGGAAAGTGGGACAGTCAGCTCTCTGAGGGGACTGGAAACAGCTGCATCTGTTCATGTCTCAGAGTCATGCTGGAAGGCAAGTGATGTCTTAGTTAACGTGAGGTCTGAGCACCCTCATTTAAGTAGATGCCACTAGGGTAAAAGCATGGCCAGCTCAGTGTGGCTGGCACCAGGTCACTGCATGAGGAACATGCAGGATGCTGGTCAGAGAAGGCAGCTTCTCAGAGAGCCCTGGGAAAGCTCCCTAGCTCACCATCACTGAAAGTGACCCTGAATAGTCTGTACTTACTTGTTCATTTATTGTTCATTGCCAGGGAAGGAGCAGTCAGCTCTTACAGCAGTAGTTTGAGACCTGTGCAATTTGGTTCAGCTTTGTCTTCCAGCAGCCTCAGCTGGGGCAGACCACAGTGCTTTTGGGGTACAGTTCCAAACACCAGCTCCTGTTGCTACATGGTTCATGTTAGCTGAAGTGTCAGCAAGACATGTGGCCAGTTATTGTCATATTCTCTAGTCTTCTATGTATTACACCAGGTTTTCCCTTCCCAATAAGACAGGCTCAAGGTGCCAGGGTAACATGCTATGTGCACCACACCATGTTCATCCATCTGTCACCAAGCTAATGTACAGCAGGAGAGCTGCACAGTACTTCTAAGTTTTAGCATGTGTTCTATTAGAAACAGCTCAAAGCTGTTTCCAGCTATTTAAAAGGAATTTCAATGCTGCTTTGCTTTTTTTTTTTTTTAAATGAACACGTGGTCATAAACAATTGGAGAGGTAGGAGTTTTCACAAATAAACAGACTGATTAAGGGGAGAAGCTAATTGTATGGAGTACTGTCTTATATTTAATTAGTAAACACTGCTTAAGAAACAAAATCCAGATGTTCAGTTTTGCCCTGTGATTTTTCATTCCTTCCTGTTCCAAAAGACTAAAAGATAGAGTGGAGAGAAAGTGTTCACATTTAGACATTTATGTGTGTGTGATTTATGCAAGACTTATAAATTTCGTATTTACTCGTTACAAACAAACTAGTAAAAACTTTAAATCTTTAAAAAAAAAAAAGAAAAATAACATTGCCATGAAGTTTCAATGAAAGTGAAGGAAGTTAAACTGAACAGATTGATGTGCATTTTGTTGTGGTAACCAAACTCAAATTCCAGGTCACCTGCATTAGATTTAAATCTCAGTAAAAGTTTAAATGTAATGTACTTAGGAGCAGACAGCTGGTCAGTTAAATGGCTTATATGCTTAACCCTGAGAGTTAAGTGTGTGTGTGTGTGTCAATACATGTCAAAATGTCACCTACTTTTCAATCAGGTTTGGTTTATTGACTAATGATAACTTTAAAATTTTTCTAATACTAGCAAAATTATTTTCTATTTTATTTGTTAGGTAATCCCTTATATTCTATAAATAAAATGCTACATTTTTTGTAAATAGTGTAGTGTTTAGATTCATAACTCTTTCTTTTGACAGAGGATAAAAAGTACTGATTTCTAAGGACTCCTGCTGATGAGCATCTGTAGTTTGAGGAGTTACTATTGGCAAGTGTTTTTCTTTCATTACCTGGTAGTTATCAGACCCTCAGGAAGAGCAGCACACAGACATTTTGTCAGCTCCTCAATGATTATACCTTGTAGCACAGCAGGAAAAACTACCATCACTTGGCAGTTATATTCATCTCATAGATTAATGTATAATGTATGCATCTGACAAGTAGATAATCATATTCAGTGTCATGCTAGGTGAGGGGGTTTCTGTTACATTATAACCACCAGAAAGTTTAAGCTGCAGCATTTAACATGCTTGCTTGTGTATTTTTATTTCCCTCCAACCATGGGCAAAAAAGAGGGACAGATGCTGGGAACCATAGACTTGCAAGATTCAATAGGGAGACCCCATCTCAGTCTGGAAACATCAGGGTGAGGTCCAGAGTCACAGGGTTTCTCTTGCTGGATCCCTGTGATGGGATCAGTTTCAGCCTGAAGAGGGGAGGAGGAAAGTCTTTGTTCCATTTGACAACAGTTTACTGCAAGCCATCCCATCATTTTCCTAATTCTCAGTTGTCATCTGCTTGGTTATGTTCTAAATTAATCATCAAGAACCTAGGAGATAAGAAGAAAACCCTGACCAAGAACAAGGAAGCCAGTGTAACAGGGAAAATTCCCTATATGACAAACTGAGAAGCAAAGAAGACAAGACTCAGGAGCTGCTGCTTCCTACTTCATTCTGTAAGAGCAAGAGTCAGTGGAAAAGAAGCAGCTGTGTTTCATTCAGGCTGAAAATCACAACTCGAGATGCCTTAGCTTTTGCTCTCTGCTTTGGATTTGGTTATGCCAGACTAGGAACTGCAAAGTGGGTACTGGCTGCTGACTCTCCTGTCCAGTTGATCAGGGAGGCTCCACCAGCCAGTGAAATGTAGCACTGGCTGATAAAATTGGAGTCAGAATGAGTAAAGACAGACTATTCATACCAACTCAGTATATTATTGCAATAGCATTGCCTTATTGACTTATTCCCTGATGCTGTGCAAACACTCTATACTCAATAGTTGTTTAATTTCCAGCTGAACTCAGAAAATCATATTTTCCAGCCTTCAGCCTGGCAGCTGATTTTTCCCATGAGGGACACCAAAGACTGTACAGTTTTCATAGGCCCATTTGCTCTCAAATATTCAGTCTGTAGTGTAATAAATATACCATTTCATATCCCTTTCTGCACTTACAAATAAGTTCATCTTCCACGTGATAAACTATCCTGTGTAAAGCTCTTACATACATAAGAGCTATTTGATGTTTTCAACTATGCTGTCTGCTAAATAATGAGACATAAAGCAACTCTTGACAGAAGTTAAAGTAAGAAGTTATAGGAGAGAAGTTAAAGAATGTGTTGTATCTCTGCAGCAAGACTGACTGCTGGCCTATTAGGCGCTCAGGATAATATGAATTAGGCTTGCATGTTGAAAAATTCCAAGGCACATGTTCCCATTTCACTGAAATCTTTTGAAGGCAGAAGAGGGGTGTCCATAGCATGAAATAAGTGCATGGCAGGTGGCTGCAGTGCACAGCTCTCACTGGGTGTTAAGAGTCCCACAGCATTTAGCCACCGTGAATGCACTTCCTGAGCTGCAATAGCTAGAGAGGTATCACGCCCTCTGCTTTCTTTCCAGCTTTGGAGATGATGTACCTGGAAGGCCAAGAGAGAAAACTGCATTCAGGGCCTGAACTGAGATTCATTTTTAGATGCCTTAGGTGGCTTCACTGTAGCTAGAGGGTGTGCAAAGGAGTATTTTAAAATAGGATTTGCCACAAGTAGTGCATATGAACATGTTTTCGCAAAAATGTGGATAGTGTTTTTCTCCTGTCCTAAAGAAAATAAGGTCAGTTACTACTACTACTGTGAAATCAGTATTAGACTGTCAGGTAGCAAGAAAATGTAGAAATACTTGAATTTATCTACTCACCTTCATGCATTTGAGAAAACAAGGATGAAGGGTTGTGTGTGCTCATTTGATTAAGTTTGGTAAGGATCAGCCTAGAGAGGAGCAAAGTGATTTGCAATTCTGACCCATGCAAGAAACTATTAGGGCTTTTACTCCATTATTCATCTTCCACTGTTACTTACAAGGCCTTTAGCCAAGTACCTGCTGCCTCATCCCCATGCTTTCAAGTGATCCAGATGCTGGAAAAGGGAGCAAGAAAAAAAACCCAAACTGTTCCTGTTTCCTTGTGACTGATGCCATAGGTTTCCTCAGTGTGTTGAGAGGGTGGCTAGCAGAAAAAAAATCACCCAGTAATTAGCTGTAATAGCTATAAACATTCCAGGCTGCTAATACTAGTTCTTAGTTCACAAGCTGAAATCTGAACAAAGTGGGGATCCCTGAGATCCTTAATTTAGGCATCCTTCTCTGTGCTTTGCATGCAATGCTGAAACCTCTCCATTTGCCCATCTCAGCTCTTATGGAGATGACAGATAGCAGGCATTCTGAAGATGGCCCTTTGAAAACAAACAAACAAAGGACCAAACTCTGAATTCGGAACAGGGACAGTACTGGAGGGGTGTGTGGTGAAATACGAACATATTTAATGCTAAGGAGAGCCATTTGTGCATTGATGGTGCAAAAGAGCAGCTGAACAAGTAGGTAAAAATGAACTGACGTTCACAAAGCCTCATTTTTTCACAAATTTTTGACTCATGATCTAGGGAATTGCATCATGCTCTGAAAAGGAGGAGCCATACGTTTAAGTTCCTTTGCATTTCAGATACTGAACATCTTCCCTGCAAATGGGGAATGCAATATGACATCCAGTTAGAAACCTCATTAATCTGTTCTGGCTTGAGGATTTGGCTACTCTAGCATTTCTGCCTTGCTAGAAGAAACAGCTGTGCCACACCATGAAAAACAGGATCATGATGATTTCTTTCAATGTGAACAAGGAAATCTGTGAATTTTTCAGTGTTCATGTGCTCAAACTAAAACATCGCACAGACTAAGTTACTCTGTAGAAATCACGAATTTTAATTCTGGAGCAGAAAGGTAATATGACTTCTGATGGCAATAATGCTTTTCAGTTTTTGAAGTGTTTGTGTTTTAACAAACATGGCCTGGGACTGTGTTTTGTGTTATAGTGTTTGGTGTTATAGTTCCAGAAGGTCAGTTACCAACCACTGCACTAGAATTTATAAATGGAAGATTACTTAAGAGCCAACTTTCTTAAAGTGGCTTGTGTTGGTGCATTAACTAGGGTGAGCCTTTGCTGTTTTCTAAGGCTGACCAAGGTTATATGATTTGGGGGGGGGAGGGTGGGGTGTGTGGGTTTTTTTGGAAGTTAAGTCTGACTGGAGTACTTTAGGGTTTGAATAATAATTGATTTTTTTCAATGCATCACACAATATCAAATTGCAGATTAATACTGCCAATCCTCATTCCCCTTCCACATAGTTTACAGCAGTCAAACTTTATAGTATATTGTCCAGTTCATCCGGGTTAAAACAGTAGTTGATCCTCCCCTGTCCAAGGTCATGCTTACAGCTCTCCTGAACTGGAAATTTTCCTGAATATCTCCTTTTCTGCTTATGAGAATAATCAATTACCCCTGAAGACCTTCCAACTCAGAGTAACTACTGTGGTATATCTCCATTCCTGGTATTTGTTGCTCACTTTCAGGAATACCTTTTCATAACAAAGAGGAGCTTAGTCATGGCTAGCAACTGGCTTTAAGAAACAGTACAAACTGTATTTTCTTCAGAACTGAAGTACTGTATAGCTTTATTTTGCCTTCTGTGTAGTTCTTCCTCCTGAGTTTAAAGATAAATGAAAGCAAATGAGACTAGTTCAGTTGGTCAGAGCATGGTGCTAATAATGCCAAGGTTGTGGGTTCAATCCCTGTATGGGTCATTCATTTAAGAGCTGGACTCAATGATCCTTGTGGGTCCCTTCCAACTAAGAATATTCTGTGATTCTCTAAAATATTTTGCTGCCACCGTATCTACCTATGACATTCAATGTCAGAAGTTTAAGCCATTGCAGAGGCCACTGGATTTGTGTTCATTTTTTCCTACCTTTTGTTGTCTGTCTTTGTTTTGCATGTCTGCATTGCTTTATTATCAGGGGTTACAGCCTGGCTTTACTAAAGTCGTGGCAGATTTGGACTGAGAGACAGTAAAATCCACAGGAATAAATGTCACAACAAGAATCTGGTCCCTCTCAGAGGACACAACCCCAGCTGTTGACCATGCCAGTGTTTGAAATTCCCGGGTGTCAGAGTTCAGTGTCCTTATCTCTTATGAGTATACAAAGAAAGAATGTAAAAACACGGACAGATTTCCCCAACTCTCTCATATCTTACTTCACCAGTGGTGTCATTACAGCCTTATTGTATTAAAAAGATCTCACAAGTCTTATCTAGAATATCCATACTTTAAAAAAGCAGCATTAACTTTAAGACTAAGTCAGTTTTATTTTGACTTTACTGTTGTAGACCATATGAAGGTCAAGGACAGCTTTTCGAGTAATACCACTCATCCAGCGGAGGAATTTGTTTTCACTGCTTTGATTTTGCCCATCTCTTAACTCCAAGATTGTTTTTTTTAATCTTCAGGCTGCTGGCACAAAAATAACAATTGGAAAATAGCATATTGGCAAAAAATAACGATTGGGAAATGGCATATTGGCAGACAGTTGCTCAAGAAGCTCTTCACCTTTTCAAGGTCAGGTGTAGTTCCCATTTCAGTAAATATTATTACAGACATGAATGGAAGCATTCCTGCCTGCTCAGGAAGATGCTGGGCCACCAGAGGCAGACTTTATGAAATCCTCACAAGGGCCTTGTCCCATCCATGGTACTGCATTGAGCCTTTGTCCTGGAACAAATGTTTTTTGTTTGCTTCAGTGAGGTGATTAATGTCTCCCTCATGATTGTTCAGGTTTCACACAAAGGGTCTGTTCTGCATGAGTGGCTGGAGCAGGCAGAAAAGGAAGCATCAAAAATTGTCCCTGCGGCAATGTTTCTGTTCAAACTTCTTGTTCACAGTAGGAAGAGCAGCAAGGGGCGCAGAAAAATTGGGACAGAAGAAAGTTACTAAGTTGGGACATGGACAGTTTTCAAAGAGAGACCAGAAATCTGCCATCTTTGGTTTATTGAAGCTTTTTAGAAGTGCAGTAAAATATCCTGCTTTCTGAAAAAAAATAAATAAGCGGCATAATTCGCTGGGGAGATACAATGAATACCTTAAACAATTTAGTGACCCAACCCAGCCTGGAAAATACCACCTAAGTACTTACAGCAGCAGCTGGGGAGACAGCAGATGTGGCATTGTGTTAATGCTATCAGAGTGTCAGTGAATTGTGCAGCTGCTGGACCTGCCTTTATTTCTAAAGAACGTAGTGCTCTGTCATGCTGGAAAGCTGGGGGAGTGGGGGGAGATTTAGATATGTGTAAACCAATTATTTCAGAAGGAGATATAAAGGTAGGGGGTATTCCCACAAGCAGGCTCTGGTTCCCCCGCTGCTTGACAAATTTTATGATGGCTGATTTCAGCTTTACACCCCCTGCACAGGACACAAAGTGCACAGAAATCTATACTGACTTGCAGGTGCCTGAGAGATCATCATTATGAGAGAATGTCCTTGTGATTCAAGTCATCAGCATTATGATAAATCAGTTTCAAATGTGACTGCGGTCTGACATTTTTATTGCTCACAGATCCAGGGGTTTTTGTTTCATGGAACCCCAGAATTGTTCAGGTTGGAAAGGCCTTAGGAGTTCATCAGGTCGAGCCTTTGGCTCAAAGCAGTGTCTGCTGTGATGTCAGAACAAACTCCCTGGGGCTTTGGACAGCCTGTTCCTGAAAACTTTACATTTCCCACACAAGAAAAGGACCCACTTTCTTACCACTTCTGAGTTACAGGGCACATGAACACACATCATAATATGTCTCAACAGAGCATCAGACTGCAGCAACCTTGACCCTGAGATTTGCTCAGTTGGTTAGAGCATGGTGCTGATAACACCAAGGTTGTGGGATCAATCCCTGTGTGGGCCATTTAAGAGCTGGACTTGATAATCCTTGAGGGTCCCTTCCAACTCAGAATATTCTGTGATCTATGACTTGACACCTCAAAGTCTCAAACAATTTGGGATGATGAATTTAGTTTTTTGCTGTGTATCAAAAATTCCTCAAAACTGCCAAAACTGCATGTGTGGCTCTGCAAAGACCACTCTCTGACATGAAATGCAGCAAAGATAGCATGAGTCTGCAGGTCCATCTGGCAAGGATCAGGTTATGGTATGCAGCAAGCTTCCGTAGCAAGGCAGTGAAGCTGGCCTCCAGTGTTGTATCATACCCAGCAATTCCTCCACAGATTCCAAAAAACTTCATGATTGTTTATAGAACTCTGCATAAAAAAAACTAAAACCAAACAGACCCAAAACAACAAACCTAACTGAAAAAAAACCCCCAAAACCCTTAAGTCTTTAAAGACAACAAGGTTTTTACTTGATTATTGTCACGGTATATTGCATACAATTTCCTGTCAACAGGGAACAATGGCTTTAAGATAAAACCTAGACTTTATGATTTCTTGGTCCACAATAAAACACAAAAGCACTTCTTTGTGTAAATCAGTGAGTAGCTGCATCGCCTTCCTTCATAAGAACCCTGTTGAATGCTTTCTGTGGTTTTCGACTACCTGAGAGGTGCATGGTAGCTTCAGGAGGTATTAGGACTTTGTATTCTGTGCCACACCTCTATTCAACACGGAAACAAACCTCAACTGGAATTTGAAAAGGGGGGGTAACTATTAACTATTTCTGTTGTTTCAGTAGTAGTAAGACATTAACAGTTAAAAAGTCATTACTTTTATTCTTCATAAAAATACAGAAGTGCAGTTTCCTTTACCAGTAAGATGTTAGAGTAAGATTTTGAGTGAAAAGCCCCAGTACTATGCAGTCATTTAGAGAACTAAATTTTCAAGGTTGATGAAGGTATAGATTTGAAATAGCCATGAAAACAGCACTAACAAAATAAACATTTTTTTTCCAACATCTTGTAAAATAGATTATTGAACAGAGGAGACAATCCAGCATTTAGCACAGATGCTAGTTAAAACAAGATATTATCTTGACTTCAAAAATATATCTGTGAAATCAATTCATCTTGTGTGATACAAGTTCTAAAAGGAGACAGAATTATGGAAGTTCTGTTTATGTCAGAAAGAGGGAGACCATGGAGACATTTGGCAAATCAGGAAATTCAACCATGTAAGACTCAGGCTAATTTTGATTTGTTTATTGCACGGTTCAAAAAGCTAAATCATGTCATTTATAATCTTCTATAGCAATAAAAGTTATAAACTTAGCTGACACTATCTCAAAGACCCGAGGTGCAATTCAAAGCTGAGATGTGTAATAATTTGCAAAGTAGGTTCTCTCTGCCCTCACCGGGCACCATGTAGCACAAATGGTAATAGGTAATGAACAAGGCATGGGTTAAATTAAGCTACAACCTTCAATACATACACAGAACAATATCTTGAGGATAAAACACCTCACTTGGACAGCCATAGTTCTGCAAATATATCACGTTCAACAAATTATGTGAAACATCTGCTGAGTGTTTTTTTGCTGGAGAAAAATAGGAATTGCATTTCATCACAGGATAACCTTTACCAGGTTAACCATTTTCCACAGTAAAATCTATTATTCCAGACTCATTCCAGGTTGGCATATGTCAAACCTATTTTTAAAAACATCCATTTTGGATCCCTTAATTTCTTTTTGAGGAACATAGAGCCATATTATGTCTCTGTCATCTGCCAGATTTTCTTCTACCCAAAGACTGCACAAGGTCTAGAAAAGCTGTACTGTTGTTCATAGCTCACTGGAATACTCTTTTGTGCCTTATATTTATCAATGAACTTCTCAAATACAGGCAGTTTTCTACAAGTACTGAAGAGCAAATCAGTCTGGCACCCTGCAGATTACTATACACATGACAATAGCCTTTGTTAGCATAATGTATTATAATGCATTATGTAGTGGGTCTCTGAGGTTTAGTAATCCCTGTCAGCAACCAGAATAAATGGAAATAGCTTCCAGGAGATGCAAGGCCTATGAAAAGACTGTTATTTTTCAAGAGCTAGAAGCATTCAGACTCACACATGCAGCCTTTGGAACAAAATCTCATGAACAATCTTTCATCACAATCATTTGTGGAAGTCAAATGCCATAATTGTACTTAAGAGAATAAAGAGAAATTGAACTGAACACTAGCAGTTCTGTAGTTTCCCTACTGAAACAAAGATTTGCTGCATTCTCTCAGGCTTGGTGACGCAGTTGTTCTTAATTTTGACTTTTGAGTATGCTTAGATGCTGAATTTGTTAGCTGAAAATAGCCAGGTTCCACATAAAAATAGGCACACCTCTTTGAGGAGGGTCTCTAAGCCACAAGTGATAGAGTTTTTTACTGATTTTTAATGCACAGCTGTATAGGAAAAAATCACTAATATCAGATAACAGAGCATAACCTGCATGGGATGAAGGTGCACCACAGTTACTGAGCTCCTAAAGCAGTAACTCTCATGCAGACTGGGAAAGGCATCTCTTATGCTATGCTTGCCCTGCTTTTTATGCCCTTCCCTTCGGCGGCTCCCAGTGACCTTTAGCAGGGAGACAGTACTTATCTAGCTGGAGCTTTGATCTGAGCTAGTACAGTTGCAGTAATTTTCTTATGGTGCTGTGACTTGTTGGCATATTTAGTAAAGTTTTTCAAATTTTACTAGTGTAGAACAGTTGAAGGCACAATACCTAAACCCAAAACCCTTCAAATCAGTTCAAATTACTAAAACACTTTCAGAAATGCTTAGGTTACTGTTGTTGATACAGAGGTAACATCATAATACATACTACTGTCTTTATGCAGAACTGCTTATTCTCTCTAGCATTACACTCTGCTATTTTTTCACACCTTCATTTCTTCTTGTATTTTTAAAGCACTCATTGCTGTTCAGTTGAAGTTCTGGTTAAATGATCAAAGGCTTTAAAAAAAACTATCCTTTAATATCATGCTGCACTCATACTGTTAGACAACAGAAAATCAAGTAAGCTCTGCTGCTAGAATTCCACAAGAAAAATCCTTATTCCCAAAACATTGAAATGCTTCGGCCTCAGCAGAGTTGCCAGGTACAACACTCAACAGCCAACTGCAATTGCAGCCTGAAGCTGCAGTGCCACTCTGCATGCACATTGCTTCCCTCTGCAGAAGCTTTCACTGTTTAGTCTTCATCTCTTGATTAGATTAAATGAAGGTACAGCTGTAACCCTAACCAAGCCATTTATTCTATTTTTAACCTTGCAGACGTGCACAGAAACACAAGTGGGGTGAGAAAACAATGTTAAATTAGGAGAAGGATAGGAAACATTCTACTTCCTAAAATCTTTCCTGATCTGAGTTGCAGGAAGTTAGCACTGCTTATTCCAGTAGAGCCTATTTCTATTTGTTCTGTGTCACAGTCCCACTTCTCCTGGACTGTTACCACCTTCTCCAGTCTTCTGTCAGGCATCAGCTTTTACTAAGATAATGACAAACATCATATAGACCACTTGAAATCACAAAAAAGCAGACTTCATCCTATTTTCAGAATATGCCATCTGTAATGAAGTCAGCAGCTGAAATACCTTCCTGCTTTGCATGTTTAGTGTTATTCTTTGCCTGAAGTAGAGCCTGGGTTTTTCCACTATGTTTTGTCTTTGAAATATATGTTGGCTTCCAAAGTTCCAAGCACTCCAGGATTTAAATTGCAGAGGGCTTGAATGATGCAAAGCATTAATTTATTTTCCTGAGGCTTTGTTCCCTGTGGGCATTGAGAATATCATCTCATAAGAGGATGGAGAGGGATCTCTCAGCAAAATGAAACTAGTTACCAATATTGCAACCAAAAAGATGGAAGGATGCTGAGACAGAGATAACAGAGGCTTCTGCTGCCATGCCTCATCTCCCCAGACTACTTATTCTTGAGCTTAACAGTCTTTACCCACCAGCTGCTTTATAAGAAGTGCTCTTTGAAGCCATTTACCAGCACAACTCTTTGCTGATGGGGGGGTGGGGAAGACTGCAGTTTGCAACAGCTGAGGAGGAATGACTGCATACCACCTGGGTCTAAGTCATTATCCCTGATTGGCAAACTGACCTTGCTCCAGTGGGAGCTGGGTGGAGATTGAGTCTGTTCTTATTAAGGCCAGGAGGAAACCTTCATTTTAGAGAGCAGGATTGCATACAGTGCCTTTGGTCACTTGTTTGTTTGCCTGTCTAACCATGTTCAACACTTTTTCAAGCTGCTGTTGAAGAGGGAAAGACTTCTCTGTTTGCCTTTTGCTGGCAGTGGGCAGGCTCTGCTGTTAGCATGCATGTATGGAATCTGGCAGCAGCAGCAGCAACTATACTGCTCACTAGGACACTAATGGCATTGTGCAATGCAGGCAGTGTAAAGGTCCTTGCTTTGAAAACAGCAAATTTTAAATGAAGAGTGGACATCCTTGTATCTTACTTTATTTATTGGATTTTGAAGAAAGACTTGACAAAATATTCCCTGTATGACTGCTTTACAGGGCGTTTGCAGTGAGAGTACAAATGACTGGAGTCTGCCTAAGGGTATCTCCAGCAATGAAAGAATTCACTCTGCTGTTGTACAGTTACTTTTTAATAACAGAATTCTTAACCACACAACCCCCTCTGCTCTACATTGTCCCCTCTGCTTCAGTCATACTCTGTACATGTAGATTGGCAAAAGAAGTGCTCAGTTCGTTTTCTGCTCTTACCTTGCTCCACTCACTGTTCTCTGTAGAGGTGATGGAGATACACTAAAGACAGTATCAAATTAGTCAAGTAAAACCTGCAATTGTAGCAAATAAATAGTAGTTCCTACCCAAAGAAGTGGAGAAGAAAACTGAAGATGGACCTTTATGCAGGAAGGTGGAATGTTTTGTTCACCACACAGAGGGTCAGAACACGAAACCTCCCACAGGCCACTCAGTAACAGACCTTGGGAGACTTCTGCAGCCTGGGTGCTTGGAGTCTTAACAGAAAGGACAATTTCTGACACACAACCAAAGAATGAGAGTGAAATCCCAGCTGTCTTAGAGGTTGTAGGACTTCAAAAACTAGTTTGAAAAGCCATCTGAACGTGTACAGGTGTGATAACTGGATAAAAAGGAAAGAGCTAGCTGCTATGATACAAGATGGTAGGCTAGATTATAACAGAGTGGTTGTAGAGTCTTCCAGACTCTATTGTTCAGCCAATGTGCATCATTTACAGGGTACACAGGTTTGTAACCTGACAAGAGGAGCACCAGAGCATTTAAGGCCTCAAGTTTTGCACCATTCAGTCAGCTCACTTCCTTAACATCCACTTTACTACAAGAATAACAATAAGAAGTGATTTTTTAAAATCACAAAACCAAATTAAATAACAAAGCAGTTGTACTTGAAGGTACGGTTTCTTATAGGGAAAGTCCTGTAAGGACTGTCAGGACTGTTCTTCAGTGAGTGCCTTGAACTGAAGCCAGACCTGCAGCTGCCAACAGCCCCTTCAGCTCAGATGGAAGCCCTGCCTCAGGACTGACCAAAAAATTAAACAGCATGTACTACCACTGTACCAATTGTCATGGGTTTTTCATGGAAGTCTTCCTTTCCTGTATGGACTAAACAGCACACTCTTTAATGAAAATAACAAGACTTAGAGGATTTGTGGCCTGAGAGCACTGTGTCTGTAGGACTGTGATGAACACCTTTGCCTTGCTATCAGACATTGCATACCAGCAGCACATCTAAATCTCTAGTCTTAGACTTAGGTCAGATCTCTGGGTCTTGGAGGATTTCAAATCTTAAGTTACTAAAAAATTTGATAATCTGTTTAGGAGTACAAGTGTTTTAACCAGACCAAGTGCTGTAAAAATCAAGGTTTTTACTGTTTGTATAATAGACCATTCAAGTACAACCACTTGCAGAAATGATAAAAATTCTTTCTCTATGCATCAAACTTGGTATGTGAGGAAAATTAAAGAGTAGGAATTTCTTCTGAAGTTAATGTATCTCTCTTATGTACATGTGTATTTTAATGCAAGTTAAATATTAATATATAGCATATATATTTACCATTAGTAGAGTTATTTACTCATTGGTAAACAAATATTTTAGTCCAGGAGGGCCTACTCTTTCTTGTGCTTCCCTTCTGAAATATAAACATTTCTTAATTTTGTTCTTTCTAGCTCTGTTTTGTGATGTTTTGGACACCAAACGTGTCAGAGAAGATTTTAGTTGACATAATTGGAGTAGACTTCGCTTTCGCAGAGCTGTGTGTCGTTCCTTTGCGCATCTTCTCATTTTTTCCACTTCCAGGTAAAAAAAGAAAAGGAAAATAAAAGTTCTGTAACCTCAGAACCAATGGCTATGGGGTCTGGCATGGCTGTGCATACAAGCGTGGCTAAATGCATGCCTAGCATAGGTAACACTGCGTGTACTGAAGCTGCTGGACACCCAGACTGTTTACATTGGTACTCGTGATACAGTTCTTGCCATAAGAGCAGCCAGTCAGCAGGCAGAGTTCAGACTGTCAAAAGTGAAGCCTGAATTCTTTCTGTCGTGGTTGACCAAGAACAAACACATGAATGGCAGTAGCGATACATGTGTGCTGAGACTGAAGGTAACTCTTTGGAAGAGCATCTAGGAACACCTCCACATGAACATCACCTCCATTACGCTCCCCTTCTGCTGCCAGACTCAGTGGCTCCCTCAGAGCATAAGCATGACATAATAAAAGTGAATACTCCTATCAAAGATTGAGACAGCAATAATCAAAATGTTTCAGATTTCTAGCCCTGTAATTAAATGCAACATCTTTTAGTGATTTCTGCTTATACGACAAGACAGTTTCATAATAAAGGTAAACTACAAATACGAGAATAGGTACATGTAGATATCTTTTTTTGTGCTGACTGTTACACCATGTGCCACACAGGAGCCAGATGGAAAATTTTCCCCTGTAGGACTTCTGTTTAGGGAAGGGGATAGTTTGGGGATTTTTAAATGAAGATAACAGAATGGACTGTCTAATAAATTGGTTTTAAGAGAGCAGCTTGTAGGAAGGAGTGCTGTCCATAACTGGCTTTTTTATGTGTTTCTTCGTTTTCCCAAATCAGTATATTAAAGCAATTTGAACATAAGATCTACTTCCTTTCTAGTAGAGTGCAAAGTTACAGCAGTAAGTTTCACAATAGTTATTTCTGAACAGTGCTCTCTGCATGAAAAAGCTGCATATGAGATGAATGACTTTTTTTTTTTAATACTTTTGCCTCTTTTTCACCCCTGTTTATGAACAGTGACTGTCAGAGCACACTTGACTGGTTGGCTGATGACTCTAAAGAAGACATTTGTGTTGGCACCCAGCTCAGTGCTGCGGATTATCGTCCTCATCACCAGTCTCATCGTGCTGCCTTACTTAGGGTAAATCATTATTCCTCACAGAACCCAGGGGTTTGCTTTCCTCTTCATTCCTCTTCCCTGTCACTTGATAGCTGAATTTGCATAGCTCAGAACATTTTCTCCAAATACGAACCATGATACAAAGCCCAAATAGTGTCACTGTCTGGAAAAGAAACATTTACAGATTTACAAGCGTGACTGCTCTAGACAGGCACAATAGTGATGTCCCTTTGGAAAAAATACACAAATGTCAAAGAGGCAAAAATGTGTCCTAAGGGGAATTTATTTCCATGTTATTAAACACACTGTTAAGAAAGCTAATGGAAGAATATATTGTTTAGAAGTTAAATAATCTATTCTACAGACCTCTGTACAAGACTTTAAATTCTTAGTCCATAATTTGATTCAGTGTGCCTCTTTACTAAACAGTGAAGCCATTAAAAAACAAATGAGTCCTTTAAGATACCAGTTATTCTCTTTGGCAGTGTATTATGTCTTTGAAGAAAATATTTCTATCAGCAGATTGGTTCTATATGCCAGTGAAAATATACTTATGAATCATGCATTCTCACACAACAATGACTGCTTTCTTTCTATGCCTTCAACAGAGTTCATGGAGCCACTCTTGGAGTAGGATCCCTTCTAGCTGGTTTTGTAGGAGAATCCACCATGGTTGCAATAGCAGCCTGTTATGTCTATAGGAAACAGGTAAGAATTAGTCTCTAATGGTGATGAATGCAGTAGATTTTAGTTCAGATTAAGAGCATACTTTAGAAATATAACTCCCCAGAATTTGGTTTGCTTCCCTGTTAAGTCTCAGGAGTGTGCAGCTTGGAAAGTCTATGGGTTGAAATAAAACCAAAAGGTGCCAGTGGGCATCTAGGCCATGGGACATGCTGGTCTGCAGTCAGAGACCCTCTTGCTTGTCAAAACACATGTATCGTGGATGTCACGTCCTTACCACCAGCAGCTTTGCACTGTATATTTGCAACTGCAGTACAACATAGCATCGTTATGTAGGCATAGGAACTACTCATCCAAGCTTACAAAACATGTATCTGTATGTATATAGAACCAAAGAATCACAGAATGACAGAATGTTAGAATGGTTTGGTTGGAAGGGGCCTTAAAGCTCCAGCAAGTTCCAAGTTCCCTCCCATGGAACGTGTTATGTAGTATTACATAGTGTGTATATTTAAATCTGTATGTATACACTATGTAATACATATATATCTGTATATATACTTTTATTTCTTTATAAAATTAGCTCTGCTGAAAATGGACAAGAAGTACAGGTGCTTGTTTTTTTGCTATCTAGAGGAGTGGCTTAAAACAAGATACACTCCTGCAGCAGTTGACAGTAAGAGCTTACAAATAATTAAACAGGTGTATTTTTACATATTTCAAACACCACAATCCTGCATGTATGGAGCAGTAGTGATACATGGATTTTGAAGAAGATTCCACTAAATTAAGTCAAACACAGGACAAATATTGGCTGGGTGACTGGGTACATTGCAGTACCTGCATGTTGTGTCCTTTCAGGTTTATGTTCAAGGCACTGTGTAGGGCAATAGGCCCAACTCCAAGAAGAGCCAGCAAGGTGTATACATCCTTCTGTAGTACAGAAGGACTCTGTGGATGGGAACAGAAAATATAACCTATGCAGTGACTTTTTTTGTTGTTTTAATTAGACTTCTTACTAAGTGCCAAGTAGAAATACCTACCTTTTTTATTTTTGGGAAAAAAAAAACCAAAAAACAAACAAACAAAAAAACAACCTACAGAAGATGGAATATCTAAAAGCCTTATATTGGAACAAGCCAAAATCAGTTTTGATATGTGTTAACAGTGCAGGCCATGGCAAGAGATCAAAGTGTACAAGGTTCATAAGACAACAGAAGAATCATAACCTCTGTCATGATTAATTTGTCGTGTTTTTCTTGAGAACCAAAGAGTAAAACTTCCAGACACTGAAATGGCTTGTCTTGACCTGTGGTTTCACAACATCCTCATTGCTTGTTTGTTACCACAGTAGCTCACAGAGTCTTTCTGGCCAGGGGCATTGTGCTTAATTTTTCTCAGTGGTGAGTGCAGGTAGTCAGAGTAGTAACAGTGCCAACCTAATTTATTCCTTGTTCGATGTGACAGTGGCAGAGCCAACCAGTAGCTCTATATACCAGGTTGTTCTCACCTGCAGTTGGAGAGCTGCAGAACAAATGTTGTGTAGACACCTCTGAAATTTTGGAACTCTGATACACCAGTCTCAGCTGAATCAATAATACCTGTGGGGGATATTTTGTCAACTGTACGACTGTTTTCAGTAAAACTAGTCAGCCTGCTGAGAAATGGGTAATAAGGAACAGATGCTTCAACTTGTTTTGTAGGGGGCTGGACGCTTCTAAGCTTTACTAATCCAGGACATCCTGGATGAATCATAGGACTCTTGAGTGACCTCCTGCTCCTGCTAGCCAAAAATACTCTAATATTACTTGGCCCTTGCGAGGCAAGGGATCAGCAAGTGGATCAGCAATACCAAGAAAAGCCAGAATGCTCACATCTTGTAAAATTCCTGAAGTCTGACATTTGAGAAATTAGGTTGCCACCTCGTCTCCCTCCCTAGAGAAGCTTTTCTTCTCTCACATTTTGTTTTCCTTTTTTTTTTTTTTAATAAAAAGTCTGTGATGTAAAATATTCCAGATGCTCTCTTCCCTCCAGTCATGCTGAAGCCTGTTTTGGATGTTGCTTAGCATAAGAAATGCCTGATTGCATTTATGTTAGAAAGGAGAAAGCTGAGCCCCAGAAAGGTTATGAAAATCTTCTAAGTTAAGCCGAGTTATTAGTAGCAAGCTACAAATATGACACAAATATTCCAGTTATTAATAACCTACTGTAAACAAACCATATTCTCACCTCATTTCCCCCAGTGTCCAAAGTTGGTGGGAGTGTGTCCATGCACAACTTACTGATAGGTTTCTGGATGCTTGTTTCAATCTAGAAAAAGAAGAGGAATGAGAATGAGACAGCTGCAGAAGGTGAAGACTCTGCAATGACCGACATGCCTCACACAGAGGAAATGACAGACATCGTAGAAATGAGAGAAGAGAATGAATAATAAATGGGATGCAATTGTTCTCTGCAGGGACGATTGGAGTGACGCTTCAGCATCTTGTCGTCTCTCATACTTTTTTGTTTGTTCGTTTTTATTTTTGTAATAAAGAGGCCTTGATTTAAAAGGTTTCAGATAAATTCTCTAGCATACTGAGTATGCTCTCACTGATGAGGGACCTAAAAAGAGGTCTTTGCTTCTTTTTTTTTTTTCCTCCAATTGAATTTTTTTTCTCACTCCATGCAAGCATAAAAGATACAATTGCATCACTGTAGAGTCTTCCTTACTTATGCATCCACCTTCTCTGGACAATCTGCATTTGTCAACCAAAGCCCTGCTCCTGTGCACCTGTGTGTGTGCGGACCTGCGCTCGCACGCTCGCACACGCACACTGCCGCGTGCCACTGGCTCAATGCTACTGCCATAACCCCACTCCCTCCCCTCTCTCCTTTTCCTTCCTTTTCTTTATGAGAAATGGAGAAGAAGTTTGGAATACAGAGCTTTATTTTACTTGCTTGAAAATGACTTTGCTACATAAACTAATATACAATGGTGAACTATATCTTTTTGTTTGGCCTCATCACTAGAGCTTATACTGCACAGGGTACAAAACAGGGAGGAATGTGGGAGTCTCCCCATACAAAGTGGAGAAAAACAGGTTCCTCTCTCATGTTGAAAGTGTGTGGATGTGTATATACACACACAGGTACATGAACAGAGACATACATATATATATATTTATATATATGCATATGATAAATAAAATACACACAGGACAAGAACTCTATTTAGCTTTCATTCCATCAGAAAGATAGTAATTTTTTGGAAAAGATAAACATTTAATTCAGAATCTCCTTGAATCACTAAGTCCCACCTGACATATAATTTTCTTTAGGAAAAAAAACGCACTTTCCTCTTGTGAAGAGGGTCATGGCAACTGATAGACTTTGACTGTATTTGAATAAAACAAAAATAAATATTGACAAGCTTTACCAAAGTTCTTGTCCACTGATCTAAGTTTAATTTTTAAAGGTTGATTTGTTCTCTATAATTATTTCTGGTGCCTCTATATTTAAAAAAAAAAAATCAGATAACGTATGCAGGATACCGTGGTACATCACGTTACTACATGCAGCTCCATGAAATTTTTTATATAGAGATGTACACATACTTACATGTATGTGTGCACGTGTATATTTACCTCTATACACGTGCCCACACACACACATATGTATGTTTTGCTATAATGTATTTACCTATGCAGTAGATCAAAATCCATATGGTGAAGCTCAAGTACTGATGGTCCTCCAAGCTGAAAATGTTGGATGAAAATCTGATGATGTGTTGGCTCTCAAGGCAGCATTGTGTGGGAGCGAGGAGCTGCTCGCGTCCGCCCTGCGGAGCTGTGCTCGGAGCAGGCGGCAGGGCAGGCCTGTGCTCCGTGTGCTTGTGGCTGGAGTGGCCTTAAATAACAGCCTGAGGTCAGGTGGGAGACTCTAGCTGGGTGGAAATGAAGGCTGTGTAAGAGGTGAGGGAAGCAGGGAGGTTTTGGGTGTCACTGATGCTGCTGTGGCAGCAGCTTGTGTTTCTGTGCTCTTCTGTGTTTGGCTGCGGGGCAGCGCTCGTTACCGGTCTGTAGTAGCTTGGGTCCTTTCAGATTTAATCATGTCAGAGTCTGGAAAGCATTATCCTCCATCCTGTCTCCATAGATCAGTTAATTTAAACCTTATTTAGTAAAAGTATATTTTTCTAAGTTGTGGAAATTATTATTTAATTGTGGACAAATTCTGTTTCTAGATTTATTTGCCAGGTAGTCCCAGCAGTCAGAGAACTGATCAAAACTAAACATTAGTTTAAATGTTTTATCAATATATATGTATGTAGACATACACATGTGTATAAATATATATATATTGTATATTATGTACATTTATTTTAAACTACAATACGTTTCCTATTTTTCCAAGTTCAGCTAAAAATGTCTCTACAAAACTACTGAGTTGACTAGTAACTGGTTATGGCCATCAGGAAAGGCATTGTATCAATGAACTTTACATTTTATTGGAAAGATTTGTACCAATTTGTTACATGTGCAAATACAATAAGAAAAAAATGTAGAAATTTCTGTGTTAACTGACAGATTTGCAAAATCAGTTTATGTTTAATGAGCAGTGGCACTAGAAGGGTAAGACTAAAACCAGTAACCATATTTTCTGTGCCACCACAGGGTAAATACTTTTTGACAGTAGTTTAAAACAGGTTTTTTTAGAAAACCCTCAGACAAATTAATGTGTGCAGGATGTAGACTGTACACACATTCATGAATACAGGTTCTCAAACAGTCATATGTATATAATGTGTATATAGACTGTTACAGATCACAGTGGCCATTTGAGGTCTCCTCTATTCATGTAGTTTTGGTTTCTCCAGTAGATTTGTATCCAAGCCCACAAGATGCAGTTTTTCAGGACCTGTAGAGGTGAAGCAAGAAAATATTTTTGTGTAGTATTTCTTTTGGTACATGACTAAAATGCAAACAGCAGTATTTTTGAAGAATTTTGAGCATTACCACTGTAGGTTTCAAGGTAATGATTGCTCCAAAAAGTAAAAATCTGAAAACAAAGGATAACACTGAGGCTTGTACTTTAGATAAATGATGAACAAATATTAAAAAAATAATTATTGGTCATACAGAGCTAAACTAATGGCACTGTAAAAGATAAATTTTCGATTGTGTGTGTAATACTTACTAGTCCTTTGCTTTGCAAGATACTGAATGAGCACAGGAGAGGTGGGATTTGGGCAAGAACTGAAGCAGTGACATAAGGACATGTGCATTGCATCTCTTTCTGCTTCCTGTGGGTCATGTATTTCTTTACATTTCTCTGCTGGATTAACAAAATGTGATGACATTTCTGCAGGGAGTGGGTCCCAGCCAGCCCCTCGTGCTGGCCCAGGGGCTTGCTGGTGGGTAGGCAGGATGCTCAGCAAGGAGGGAGCTCTCCCTCTGTCCCTTGCAAACACTGGGCCTGCTTCTAGAACTGTTGGCAGGAGCTTCAGCAACCTTCTGAAACTTCACTGCTCCCTGTCAGTGGCAGAATGAGCTGGGCTGGTGGAGCAGCCATTGTGATGGGCTACAGGCTGGGAGTGGGCAGGCATCCTCTGTGGCCAAAGCCCCCGTCAGAGCAGCACTGAGTGTCTCTATCACGTAGATGCTGGTTCATGCCTTGTCCTGCACCTCTTCCTTTCCAGAACTACTTCCCTGAGTTCTAGTAAAATGGCTTAGCTGTCTCTCTCTTGTGCTATTGCTTATGAAATTGCTGTCTATCTGTGGTAATTATTTTACAATAGAAACCCATCCTGTTTCTGTGTCAGAGAGCTGGAGCACTGTCATCTCAATGAATTCATGTGGAGACTTGGCCTTTCCAGACTGAATTGCACAATAGAAGTTACAATAAAAAGAGAAAAATGTTGATCTGCATCTTACATCTTGTATTGCAGAGCAGCTCACACAGTGGGAAATAAGAGCAGAACACCAATAAGCTGTGGATTAATGCTCCTCAGCTTCTAATAAGTACGTAAAGTTGTGTTAACTTGTCTTGAGCTTTCCTTTTTCAGAATTAAAACACTGCAGGTTTTTTCCCCTCACTGCCATAAGCAGGCTCCCATGCTTACCAAACACTGGACTTGATGGACAAAGCTCTGCATTTCTCAGCCAGTGCCTGAAGCCATTTGGGTGCAGCAGCGGGTTCCCAGGCATGGGGCAGTCCCGCTCCCCATCCCCCCTGGCACAGCCATTCCAGGCAGGAGGGTGCAGTTCCCTGTTTGTTAGATAGAGCCGCCCTGAGTGAGAGGATTGGGTAAGTAACAGAGAAGTCTTTTTGTTTTCTACTCATTTTGCTGCTAAATATTTCCTTTGAGCAGGAGATTTATATCTGGCTCTTGCTCAGCGTTTCACCGAATCTGCAGCCAGAGAGGAGCAGCCCCAGACGAAGGGTTGGCTGATGAATGCAGCTGATTCAGGGCAGGCCATAGCCCACGAACAGAAACCTTTTGAAGGCAGGAGTGCCTTCTTTTGTGGGATGGCGCCTCGTGCTTAAAAAGAAGGGAGAAAGGATGCTTTCAGGCCTGGGCAGCCAGAGGCTTCGGGAATAGTTTTGTGTTGGGCTGCAAGGTGGCAACAGGAACAGAGCATCCTGCAGTTTCAGCATCCCAGCCCCGCTGCTGGTGAAGTGCAGAACAGTGTAGGGCATGGTGAGGCAGCAGGATGGGCTCTGTCTGTCACAGAGGTCTTGTGGTTGTGGCATGGTTGGCGCAGGTTTGACTGCAGCTGGTTGTTACCTGGGGACAGTGGCAGTAACCCTTGGAAAGCCATGAGTATGTACATGGGTGTGTACATGAGAGTGCTGCTCAGGCAACTTTGTTATGACCTTTGTATAGCTCCTTGGAACAAGGGTTCAAGTCCAAACATGATCCTAATGTGGGACTTACACTAAGCCATTTTTTAAAATTGCAATTTAAGCTACATAAAAGAGTAAATGAAACAGCAAACATTATACCATTAAGCTAAAACGTGATTTAGAGCTGGAACAGGAGAGAAAGAGGACATGCTGAAAATCTGATGGGTATTGTATATCCCTCCTAAAGACAGCAGCATGGCGTGGAGATGAGGGAATTGGAGAGCAGAAAACATCATTTCCCTTTCAGCTTCCCTGGAGGGGGGCTGAAGGATGAGGAGCAGAGTGTCCATGTGGCACTACTTCTATGTATGTTGGTTTCCCAGTAAAGGAGCCTTCAGAGGCTGGAGTGTGAAGCATCTTAGAAAATGGTTCAAGCAGAAATAAACCAGCCTGCAGGGTTTATGATGTGCAGTAAGGAGGCACTAAGTATCTTCCAGTTTCTGAGAAACTGACAGGGCTGCGTTGGGGAAATGTCACATAAATATTAATTAAACATGACAGAATTACCACAATTTTGGTAGCAAATTGGCATGTCCCAAATACCAGCTTAACTAGAAAATGTTAGGATTCCCTTACCTCGTTCATGTTTGGCTTTCTACTAGAATTCAGCAGACCATCTACTTTGAAGGGAGTAAGTTCCTGTGGAGGGGGTGCAGTGCAGAACAGGCTGTGGGGGCTTGTGGTAGAGTCCCAGGTGGGAAGAGGAGCTCTGAATTTATTCTGTACCCTGCAACACACTGTATAGCAGCCTGGCAGCATCATGAAGCAAGGCAGAATTGTCAGCAGCAGACTGGGTCCAAGTGTGGTTGCAAGATGCAGCAGCCCTGCAGAGCAGTGGGAGGGCATGGGATGCAGGATAGCCCTGGCTCCAGACTCGGGCTCAGGCAGCTTCTGTGGATTTGCTTTGGAGAGCCAAGTTCAGTTGTCAGTGCATAGATGCAATCCTCAGCAAAACCACTGCCAGACTTCTCAGTAATTGGCATCTTGTGAACAAAAAGGCTACAGACAAAATACGGGGGCAGAGAGATCAAGCTTTAGGCTCGGCTTGGAGTGCGGAGTTGCACAGAAGGGCATTTTGGCTGCAGCTCATGCAAGTTAATGGTAGGGTTAGAGAGTGAGCTTCAGTCTCAGCATTTCATAACCATGGCATCCAATCTATCTCAGTAAAACACAGGAATGGAAGTATATTTCTAGGTGCTCTTTTGTCCGTAATCCCAAAGGGAAACTTTTCCTCAGTTTTGCCAATCCTTGTCACTGCTCAAATCAATGTATTAGTTTTACCTCATTATTTTCTGTCATTCCGAGTTCAGTGTCTTCAGACATTTCCTCATTTTCTTCTGAAGGTTCCTGCTAGGCTTATTTTGTTTGTTGGCATTTTGAGAAGGAAAATGTAATCGTCATGCTGACTGAATGTCAAGTAATGCCGTGATTAAAAAGTAGCTTACAACAAAACTCTTCTTTGATGGACTGTTTTTTACTTCTCATTTGCTAAGCTGAAAAGGAGAATCAAGAAGTAGAACGGATTGGGGGGTGTCTTTATTTAAAATCAAGAATTAAATGAGTTAATTCAAGTTCATTTCTTAACTCCAGCCACTTTGTGACTTTCTAGTAAAAGACCTTTACCCGGATTTTTCCAGCAAAGTTAGCATTGCATCCCCAATGCAGTGCAGAATAGTTTGAGGCATGCAGGCTTCATATATTTCACAATTAAATGTATAACAATGAGTTGAAAAGCCTGATTAACAGGGGCAATCCATTAAGTTTACAATTCATCTGGACATGAGCAGCCTGGTCCAGTATCTAAGGTGGCCCTGCTTTGAGTGGAGGGGGATTTAACAAGAGGACTGCCTGCAATCCCCTTCCAACCTAAATTGTTCTCTGATTCAACCAGGAACCTAGAAAGGCCCTTCATCTTAAAGGACTTAAGATTGCTTGCCTTTTTTTAGGCTTTTGGTTCAGGATTGAGAGACAGTGCCTACTAGGGGTCTACAATGTAGATATGTGAGCAAAAATGTTGAGCTGCACAGATTCTTTTGCTGATGACAAAACTTTGGTATTTCAGAGCCAGCTTTACAGTACCCTCCCACCCTGAGCCCACAGTGAGAGCAAAGCAAAAATAAGCTATTGTATCTGCAGATAAAGTATTTGAGTACTGTACTGCACTTCTCCTGTTAACTCTCTAAGGAAAATTGCCTGAAAACAGCAAGCAATTGCACTTATTACCTGCTTCCTCCCACCTCTCTTCATGTGCATCATTCAGTGTTTAAAAAAAAAGCTACCCTTTCTCATAACTCCCCTTTTTAATTACGGTAATGCAAAGTAAATACTTATATTTACATAAAAGAATAGCTTGGCCTATCTGCAAATAAGAGCATATAAATCCCCTCTTAGGAAAAGATGTAAAAATTGGAACAGCAGCTGTATCCATAATTCAGCAAAAAAACCACAACAGAAATGCAAAGAAAAAATTGCAGAACTAAAAAAAAAATATTAATTTCATTAACTTTTAATGAGACTACTGCCTGGGTGGCAAGTAGGGTATATGTACACATACAGAAAACAGCAAAGCCTAGAACTAATGTTCATTGCTCAATTTTGCAGTTTTCTCTCCAAAGCAAATGTAACTCTGCTTTTGTGCCTACTATGATGAACAAAAGAATCCCTCCTAAGCTATAATGAAACAATTGGAAGGCTACAGGAATAAATTAACTGGTTACTTAGATCAACTGATTTTATCCACCAAGTTTGCAAGCACCACAAAATTGCAAAAGCAAAATCTCAAAAGAAGTTAAAGGTACCTGTTTTTGTAGATGACATTCTCTTGCTTATTACCATCAACAAGTTTTTCTCTTGGTTTAATAAAATTATCTGCAACATCTTTGTATATTTTTAAAAAGCAAATGCACAGGATGCAAGACTTAACCTGTGTTTTCAAATAGCAGAAACAGCCTCCACCATCATAAAGGCAATCAAGCTCAAATCATGTCAGGTTTTGATCTTTCAGAACATTGCTCTGTCTGCTCCCTTATTTTAGATGATTTAGATTATTTTGTGGTGTTACTGCCTCTGCCTTAGTTTCATGAATCTGGCACTTATGGAGGGTTTGTGATAAGAGACTTGAAGTTGGGATTGCAGGTAGTGTCAAAGCCTCCTGCGTTGCTTGTGCTATTTGGCAGGGCATTTTACCACCACAAGCCACAGAAATTCAAACTGGACTTGACTCTGTCTGGTGGAATGGCTGAAATTTTTCATGGAGTTTGGGCAGCACAGCTTAGCAGCATTCCCTTTGAGAAAGCCTTGTTTCACCTACATGGGACAGAGAGCTCCTGAGGAGGAGCACATGTGAGTGTAGAGGAGTGAGTGTGTGTATGTGAACAGAGATGGACAGATGGCTGCAAGTGAATGAGCTGAAGTCTTTTGCAAGCACCCTGCACTGTGTTATGCTGCAAGGACCATACTGGCAGGCAAAGAGAGCAATAAGCCCTTCATTTATTGTCTTTAGTGAAAGGTTCTCTGGCATTTAAAGGTTACTGGGCATCTTACTCGATCCTAGTTACTAGAGAAAAACAATCTTTGTAGAGCAAATGTTGTCGTGCCTTTCGCAGTGGAGAAGCCAGTGTCACACAGCCTGCTTTCTCTATCTTTGCATACCTGAGCAGGGCCAGCCACAGGGTCACTCTAGAAGGGAACTACAAACACTGAGCAAAACCTAAAGTACAGAGCAGCAGACAGGAAATGTTTTGTCTTCACAGAAGGAAGTCATCATGGAGGAGAACCAAACTGTGTGGAGGTAACTCCCCGGAAGCCTCTCAAAGGAGATGCAGTTTCTGAACAAAGGTGGCTTTGACCACATCATGCAAGGTCAGACTGCACCATTTGTAACATGATACTACAAGGACAGAAGGTTCTCCAAGCTCAGAGGGGTGCTATAAGGATTACATTTGCTACTGCCAGTGAAAGAAGCTTGGATACTACAGGGAACAGTGTCACAGAAATGCCTAAAAATACTGAATTCATATTTGCATGTTCTAATTGTGCCTTTGGGTTCTCTAAAATTGACTTGTTTTTAGTTTTACAGAAATACTTTTAGAACTGAGAGTGAGAAGTAGTGTCTGGAAGCAGCATTCTGAAAAAAAAAAGGACAACCCAAAATCTGGAGACTCTTGCTCAGGAAAGAGGGGAAAGGAAGTGTGGGAGCCTCATCTTTTCCCAACCTGGCCCTCTAACCATGGATTATTCTGCAGGACAACATCTTGTTCTGTTCTCAGCAGACTAACAGTGCTGAAAGAGGCAAGAGCAGTAGCTAGCCACACTTTGCCAAAGTTGCCCTGGGATTAAAGTAAATTCTCTGTCAACATTCTCTATTTCTGTAGAGAAAAGGCCCCATTTTTCAGTTTGTTCCTGTAATTTGAAGGTAAATCTCAGAACGAGGCAAATGCATATTTCACCTGAGAGATATCAGTGGATTTTCATTTCTTTCAGAATATCTTTCAGCATAAACATCAGATTCTTTTTTAGGATTAAAGCTGTCTTTATGCAAAGCAGCATGCCTAACAGCCATCCTCGACTACTTAAACAAGTCAATTTTGCAAGGACTGTAGGTGTCAAGCCAGAGCACTGTTTGGAACTACAGTACAGGGATCTTAGATTTTAAATGAAATGTTACCTCATGCATCATTTTCTATCATACTTGTAGAATTCCAGTTGGTTTATCTCAAAATAAATGTTGCTTTCTGTAATCTGTACACATGCTAAAGCTGCTGGTTTGTTTTTTTAATGACCATTTTGCTTTGCTTTAACATGTGAGTTTTCTTTAAACCAAAATGAAGATTAAAACTTTGTACATTTTTAAAATGACTGCTGAGGTCAGAAGTCTAAGAGTACGTGCCGCATTAAAATTGAGTGCTGTTTATGTATTTAGCAGAGATGTATGTTTTTGCATTGTTAAAAAGAATGATCCATGCTTTCTTTGAGGGGGATCTGTGCTCCAGTATTGTCCAATAGCTTTCATATTCTAATTACTTTAATTAAAGTTCTAACAGTTTGCATATGATTCATGATTCTGATTGCTTCTGTTTTATTAATTCTGATAATCTGACATGGTCCAAATGCTCTTCTCATTTAGAACAAGCAAAATATACCTCCTGGTGAGAAATTAATCCAACACGCAAATTGCTTTTGAATTATGACCACGATGCTGCCAACTGCAAGGTCTTAACTTGAAGTTAATGAAATCCAAAGGTATCCATAAAATGATGCAAGACAAGCTCTTTATTTCTACAAAGCCTCCAAGTGTTGTTGAAATGGAAATACCGTGGTCAGAATACTTTTTCCATACCAAATCAAATACATTTATCGTTCCTGTTAAACAGACACTTAGTATTTAAAAGGAGAGCATTATTCCCATCAGGCCAAGGCAAACTCAAATGTCATAAGATTCATCCATCTGGCAGATCACCAAAGCTGTTCTTACGAACCTGCAGAAGCATTATTAATCAAAAATAATTTTTATTTTGAACATGTTCCTTGAGTACTCCCAAATGACCAAATCTGAGCCACCCAGAGCCAGTGAGAAGACTGGCTTTTAGTGCTTTGACACTTGAGCAGCCACTGATTTTAAAAAGGTCTTGGAAAGGTACCATAGTAAGACTTTGCTCATACTTTGCTGACAACTCCCTGGGATCCTGCTGCCTCAGCTCTCCTCACACCGGCCCACAGCAGAGATCCAGCCTTAGGGTCTCCTGCACCTCGTCAGCCCTTCAATTCCTGCCTGCTTCTTCTTGTCTCCCCCCTTTGGGACTCCATGACCACTCTCTCATCCCCCTGGCATCTGTGGGAACTGTGACCACCCTCTCATCCCCCTGGCACCTGTGACAGGGCTCTGTTTCTCCTGGACCTTTGTGCAGGGCTGTCCAGGGGACCGTCACAGAACCCTGAACTGGCTCTTGCTATGTCCAGCCCCCCCATCCCGCTCTCCAGCCATGGCTGGAGAGAGGATTGGCTTATGGCTGGAGAGAGGATTGACTTATGTCTGGTCATGTTCCTGTCTGAGGCCGGGAGGGCTGAGGAGAGCAGAGAACAAAATCAGGGTATCTACACCAGCAGATGATCCGTCTCTGCCCTGCTCACAGGCATGCACTCACTGGCTGCTGGCACCTGCTGGTATGGCTGTCCCATGCACACAGTGGGCCCTGACCTTGCCCGAGCTCTCCCTGCCCAGAGCACTGCCCTGGCAGGAGGCCATGCTAAAAAAAAATATAGGAAAAAAAGGAGCTTGGATAGGGCTCAGAAAAAGATACTGCCCTTGTGCCTGCTGGTTCTCTGCACCCGCTCATGAGGCCAGGCCAAGGGAGCCAACATCCCCATGGCTTGGAAGGCCAGAACCTGTTTGGAAACAGGTTTGAGAGTTCCTGCCACACTGCTTCGTTTCGAGCAGGCTGAGCAAGGGCATATGGCACAGAGTCACGTTGTGGAGAGTTTGTTGTTTCTCAAACTAAGCTTTCTCTTTTAGGGACTTTGTAGGCTTTATTTCACTCTTCCTAAGAAAGAAAGGGCCTGATCTGAAGCAGGTAAAAAGTAAGACATGCAGTATGAGGGCAAACAGCATTGTTACTTCATCTTCTTAGCTTGTAGTCTTGAAAGCCTCCTCTCCCTTGCACCCATCAGCAGCACCTCGTCTG
This sequence comes from Aphelocoma coerulescens, assembly GCF_041296385.1. NCBI lineage: Eukaryota > Metazoa > Chordata > Aves > Passeriformes > Corvidae > Aphelocoma > Aphelocoma coerulescens. The sequence goes on from NC_091015.1 coordinate 90,188,093, forward strand.
GCTTTTTCTCCATCGGTAATGATGACAATTAGCTCTTCCATTAATGATGTATACATTATATATAGATAATGAATTATAATCCATTTTATTCCCCCAAAGGGCATGCACAGACCTCAGATGAGAAAGTGCCCAACGCCAGACAGAATCCCTCCTACTTGTGGTACTGCACAGCATTTGCTTTTATGTCCAAAAATCAATGACAAAGTGGGGGAATGCAGCCCTGCTGGAGGTCTATAGCATCCGTGCTGCTGCGGGAAGACCGATTCTGTGCCAAGGAATGGAAAAGGGCTCTTTACTGCAAACAGGTAAAAAAGTGCTGGCACTATCAGAGGTATGGCACTAAGAGAGCAGAAGCCTCACCACTGCCTGTAAATGACACTCCTGAATGTGGATGTGTTGGATGACCACAGCAAACACTCTCCTGGTCCCTGAGACATGTATGGAGACCTGCAGGGAGGAAAACCAAAGCCTATGCGTGCTGCTTGACTACCCAGGAGAAAGTCAAGCAGCAGTTATTAACTCTCCACACAGGCTGTTCTGCAGCTGTGAAAAACAGGCCTCCTTCCTCTAGGTGACATAAAAACTGTCTTGTGAGCAGACAAACATTTTCCCAGCAGCTGGAGCCAGTGCTCCCAAACTTACAGCCAAAAGAGACTGCTTCATGCTGAGCCCACCTACCATGAGCAGGTGGTCGCTTCTCGCATCCTCCAGTGCAGCACTTCTTTAAAGAACCAGGGGTTCTTTAAAGTAACAGGGTGCCCCCACAATTGCAGATCTTACACCTTCTATCCTAGCTCCTCAAAGGAAAATTCACACCATTATTTCCTTTGAATTTTCCAGGCTGTTGTTTTACATATTTTTGGGAAGGCAGACACATCAGAATGAGCATCCATGGGATGGGGTGTTGGGGGATTGTATTGATACCTGGACCTTTCATACAGGTGCCTTACAAACCAGGTGACTGTTGAAGTTATCACAGATTTGCTTTAAACATCCCCAAGCACTGCTCCAATTCATTTTTCCTTTTCCATTTTTTTTTTTTTAAATAACGTCTCCAGCCACCTACTACCTTTAAAAAGGCACTATTTTGTGTAATTAAAAATGGTTTTATGTTTGCAACATGGTTTGATGAGACAAAATCCAGAACATCTGAGTGAAAAGAGCTCTAAAGAGGGCTCATCAGTAAATGAACGCCGTGGAACCACTTGATTGTCTGAAAGCAATGTTAATATTAGATACTAAAAGCTAGTACACAAGAGCCCTGTGCCATCCCCTGGGATAATATCTGCAGGAGGTGCGGGAGGCCGGTGGTGGTCTGGGTGGGTGTTTGCTGGGGACGATATTAGGGAGCCTGAATGGAAGATGAGAGTCTTCCTCACAGAAGGAGGCAGCTTGTCCTGCCAATGTGTAAGTGCTATTTAAACAAGGGAAATAAACTATTAAATCACTGAAATTTGGTGGTTTTCTTGCTGTTTTAGCTGTAAACCCTCCCTTTCCTCTGTGTTTTCTACCCTACTAGCCAAGCAGCTTGACAACAACCCCTGAGAAGAAATGTTATTGATTCTTCTGTCCCCCTTTTGAATATAAATTCAAAAGACACACTCAGGTGAGAGAACAGAAATTGCTCTAAACTGCTGCTTGCTGGCTTCTGAAAGGAACACAGTCCTCCAAAATGCAAGTGTACTCATGATGCAGTTCACTGGCATAGACGCTGAACTTTGGCAGCAAGAGATGAACCTGCCTAGCAGGAGGAAGAAGCAGGCTCTCACCCAAGCTCTTACTTTCAGCTCTGCAGAACCACTCCGTGAGAAAAACACCCAGGTCTTCAGTATAAAACAAAGGCCAAAATGTTATGTATTTCTGAAAAAAACATTTTCAAAGAAAAATTTGAAAGATTTTGAGTGAAATGTTGCAGGTTTATGCCCCATCCCGTACATCCTCCTTGCTCAACATAATGTATTATTTCTCTTACCTTTTATGCAAAACCAAAAAAAATTCTTATGATGCAGAAAACATACAGAAACATGAGGAGAGTAATAGTTCAGCAAGTGGTCCACCTCTAAATATATAGCATATTCAGTTTTACACTGAGTATGTCCTTCAGCTAGAAATAATTTTTGTCATCTCAGTAACAGCAGTACAGGGAAAAATATTCTGTTTTTCAAGGCACTTTAAATCTTTTTAAGTATCTAGGCTACAACTGGCTTTTTCCCCTCTATAGTAAGGACAGTAAAAATGCAATATGCTTTGTGCACCTTCAACTGCACTTGGAAACTAACAGGTTTCTACATTATAAAAGTTACTTGATTTACTCTTTGACAGTGTGAGAATCCAACCTCACCATTTCTCACCCTACATTATTTTTGACACTATGTAGCCTCATGTTTGTGAAGCAAGAGTGAGTTATCCCAGAACCACTGCTCAGGATTCACTCTTACAGAATGATTCTGGCTGTGAAGACTCCCATGCCTCCACACATCACCTGAAGGTTTGGGTGAATACATAAACAAAACCAGATACTTAGCAGTCAAAGACAGGGCTTGCTACAAATTTCAACCCCTACTATCAGATTCTTATTCAAGGTATAAAACAGATTAATTACTTGATATTCAAAAGGCTAAAAATGTAAAGGTATGAAAAATCTCAGGTCTCTTCCCACTTCATTTTACAGTGTTCCACATCTTCAAAATGTCTTTCACCTACCTATGCTCTAATAACTTCAACTAATATATCCTGTCATGCAAGTCGCTAAAGGTAAGGCTGATGCTGCTAAACCGTACTCTTTTGAGATCACTGGATCACAAGGCAAAGATCAGGAGATCACTAGGTCACAAGGCTAAGCATTTTGGCCGTGCCGTATTTCCTCAGCGCGATCGGTATTTGTGTATTTGTGTATTTGTGTATCATCACCGCGCCCTGCGTTTGCGGGAGCACCACGGTGAAGTGACAAGCCCGCAGACGTGGGCTGTGCCTCGGGAAGGACGGCAAGGAAGGGCTCCGGGTGCCACCAGCTGGGCGGTGTGGGACCTGGGCTGTCCTTGCGCTGTCCCTTGGCCTGCAGGGACACCTGGTGACAGACCGGCAGGGGAGCGTGGGCTCGCCCCGCGGGGCTGCGGGGCCCGGCTGAGGGGCTCCTGGGCCCCCCTGCAAAGCCACGCAGGGCCCGGGGGCAGCTGCGGGCCAGAAGTGAACATTCCCAGCGAAAAGTCTGTGGAACGCCACCAAGACTGGTTCAGAAGGATGGTACTTGTTTCATAATTATCGTAGCCGGGTTTTCTGGTTTTTTTCTTTAAATATAAGATGGATGGGTGCACAACAGCTCTAACAAGGACAGTGTGTGAATTCTCTCCCATCTCAGCGAGCCACAAACACTGCAGAATTATCCGATTCTGAAAAACTAAGAGAGATGAGAGGGAGGGAGGAAAGTACCAACCCTGTTCAGCCGACATGAAAACATGCCAATAAAATGGGGGATTGAGGTTTTTTCAATTAAAAAAAATTATATTTTTCAGACTGAAAGCCTGATGCTGAAGAGCACATGCAGAGGCCACCTACTACCGCCCCTGCAGTAGCTGACTGCTGCAACAGGCCAAAGGAAATGTCTCCTGTCAAAGATCTAGTAGGCAGGTGTCTGAAAACACCACCCCAAACCCCACAACTCCAAAAAGGGGCATATTGGGCAAACAACCCCCTAGAGGAGGCAGCTCACGATCACATTGTGTGCCTTTCCTTCCTCAGCATGCCACAACAGCCCTGATAAACCAATTTTTAGTCAGTCCTGACCAGTTCTTCAATGGCTCAGTACATTTCAGGGTGGTTTTTTTGCCCTCCCAATGACTTACATACAAGTTGAGAATAGGAGAACTCATCAGCACCCAGGCAGAAATGAAGGCTCTGGGGAAAGGGGAGTGGAGAGCCACCTTCTTTAGGAAGCCTCTACCATGCTGAACTTTCCCTGCTTCACTTGCAGTTCTGTGGAATTAATAACATTCCTTTTCAATTTCTGAGATCTTGAAGTTCCTCCTCAAGACATGCATAAATGAATATATTCTTTGAATGTGTCTGGTTTGGAGCACATTAGTCGATGTCACAGCACAAATATTCATTGCAGCCAGCTTCCAGAGCATGCCTCCTGTCATCTTCCAGCATTAAGCAAAAAAGGGAGCATTCATGAAGTACACTTGGCCATCTTCAGACAAAATCTGGGTCCTGTCCTGCCAGCTAGCATAGTGGGAAAACAAATGGCAATTATGTCCAGAAGAAACAAGATGCAGGAGCTGCACAGCCCACACTGTTTATATACCGGGGACACAAGTTGAGCCCAGCACCTGATATCCAGAGCAAGAGCTCCCTCTCCCCACCTCCCTCAACGTCTACATGGTTCTCTAACCACACCCAGCATCCAGGTGAGATAAAAGCTCCCACATTGCTCTCCACTCCTTCCCTAGCTCTTGATGAGAGGGCTGCTGCTGTCACACAAAAATACACTTGGCCAAGAGCTGGCCAAGCTTCGTCTCAGCTGTCTAAATAAAGGCAATCTTGAATCAACCACACCAGGTCCTGGTGAGCTCCCACAGGACACCATCAGGCTTCTCTGAGCCACACCCAGCCTGAGCTTGGATAGACTGCTTGCTGCTAGCACCAGGTATCCATTAACTTTATAACTTACAAGGAAACAGAATAAAGACAAAATAAAAGCTTCATGTAGACAGCAAAAGTTTTTTAGTGAAAAATACATACAATATGTGACTTAAGCACCTTGTGCCCAGTCCCACCTTCCCAGTTTAAGAAACAAGCCAATTATGTGAATTGTTTCCAGTGCTAAGGACTACAAACTCAGCCCCTAAAAAGCCTCTGCTTCAGAGGCTTTTGTCATACATTCAGAACCACTGCTCTAATGTGTGACAGTACCTTTTTCAAAGAGGTGTTAAGTCTCAAGAATATATCACAATTAGATAATTTCAGTTAAATAAATCGTAACTACAACTTTTTTATCAGAGTTGTGAGCTGCAAAAGTTAATTTATTTTCCTCCTTTTCAGCTTTTTTTGGACAACAGCAATTCAGGGAATTATTTGGTTTTGCTGCCCATGTGCAAGCAGCCAATAAGTACTTCTTTTACCTCACTACTTTCATGAACAAACTAACTTCAACATGGATTTCAAAAACTAAAACACTGAAAATATAAAGCAAGGCAGAAAATAAGCCATAAAGCAAGAAACAAAATGCTGCCAGATGAATTAAGTTTATTTTTATTCCCTTGTAGCTCCCAGAAATTTTCAGTAACAAACTAGTTGATTTAGAAGGCAACAAAAACATGACAAATATAACACTTGAGTGCATGGCAAGCCTCATTAATGTGTTTAAAACACATTTTAGAACATAGTGAATGCATATTTTCATTGTGTATATTACCTTTCACAATAATGGTTAACAAATTAAATTCAACTAGAACAGGAGAATTTTGCATGCCACTTTCTCCAGAATATTCAAATGAGAAGTTTTTATAACCTTACTCATTTACATAAGAAGGCTTTCTAAGAGAAGCCAAGTGACCTGTGTATGACCAGCATTTCAGTTAAATCAGCTTTCACTCTCTTGTTCCCAAAGTCATCTGGAGGATGCACTTCTACTTGAACCTAAAAGCTTCATTATTTAATTATTTTTAAAAGATTTGTCAGCACTTCCAGCATCTGATACATTCTGTATTCTTTCAGTTTAAAGCATCATGAATAACTAAGCAGAAGCAGAACCTCCCACATCTCCACTCTTGGGAGGAGTAAGCTGCACCAGACATTTCCATCTACTGCACTCCCTGGATAAATGAAAATCCTCATGTTCTCCACAGCAGCTGCCAGAGAGGATTAACACCACAGGAACAATAACAAGAACAGAAATGAAAGTTAACAGGCATGTGGCTATCTCCTATCAGCTGTCATAACTTAAGTGGGAATTCTGTGTAGCCTTTGAATTTGTGACTGACTATCAAACAACTTTTATACTCCCTTATCACATTTGCCATGTTCCTCTCCACGGGTTGAAAAGGGAAGAGCAGCTCATTTTCAGTGTAACAGACAACTGCCTTCTAAATAAAAGACACTAATATAGGAAAAAACATCCCAAAGCATTAGAAAACTTTTAAGTAATGTCTCTCTTATAGCATAAACCATGGCAGGCATTAAATTCCAACTGCAAAAGAATTGTATTACTTCCCAAGACCCAAGATTTGTATAAATGGCTTCTAAGCACTATTAACAAGTATCAGCCAAGACACTGCCACCTTACTTTCCCAGAAGTTTCAACTACCATTATTTTGGGGAGCAAAAGCTTAGCTCAGCTCTTACCACAGAGCCTCACTAAAAAATAAAAGGAATAAATCTATAGTTTTGGCAATTCTATCCAGAGTAAGTCCTTCAAAAAAAAAGGACTGCAGAAGCTTCTTTTTTTTTTAAATAGAAAACAAAGCCATGCTTGCTGAACTTTTACTATTTAAGATAGTACCTATTTGATACTTTATTTCAGACGTCAACTTCCAAAACACAGATTCAAGTTGTAGATTTAATCACACAGATTTTGTCATTGTCCTGTTTCAAAATAGCACGGGAAACCTCCACAAGCAGCATAGGTTTGTCTGCTGAAAATCACTTGTTCACAGCATCGTCTCTTGGCACATTCTGACTGGAATATTATAATGTCTGTCATCTTCAGTTATGAGAGTCACCACAGGCCAGTCCTCCTCCGGGTCATTGGGGTAAAGTGTGATGAACTCATCAGTGCTGTACTTATAGAGTCGGTACACTTGGATGGTGTACTGCAGAGCATAAGCAAGAAGAAACATTTCCACCTACATTGGAAAAAATAAATATTTGTGTAAAATTCAACATTTTTTCACAGACAAAAATTATGAAATGAGAAGGCATATACATGAGCACCTCTCATTCAGTATCTCCATCATACACCTCTATGATACCATGCAGTTAACAAGAAAGTCTTCAAACCCACAATGGCATAGTAGGAAAATAATCCTAAAGGAAAACTACACAGAGTGTCCTACTGCCAGGTAGGAAAGACATTCTTGTATCAATATTCATCCTGTTAAGTCACTTAAAACCACACAAGAGCAGGTTTCAGGCAATGATCCTTTCACTCTTACAGCATTCTTTGAACTTTCCAGCCAAATAAAAAGAAAATGGAAAGCCCTTACAAAGCTGTTGACAGGAGAAGAAATTCAGAAAAAGAAGCTGTAAAAAGCTTCTGCCTTGTCTCCTACAGTGGCAAGCATATCAATAACAGTTCACAAAGAATCTTACTGAAATAAACAAATCTGGTCAGCACAAAAATAGACAACATAACTTCTTGACTGAACTGAGCAGAAAAAGTCACCAATGAATCACCTATTTTCACAGAAACAGCAAACTGTCTCTGCACTTGTCAGATTTTTAAGATTAAAAAGAAAAACCATAATACTTCCATGTTTGTAGTATTTACAATTAAGTAGTGAACTTAATTGCAGTGTTCCACTTGTAATGAATTCAATGGGACTTTTTTAAAATGGATGTTTCCAAAATCCTTCAGACTATTCAGCTCATTAACTACTACTCTTTTTGGTTTGGGGCTTTTTTTGTAATATGTGTACCATTTATGCTACGTATAAAGCCGTAACTGTCATTAGCTTATCAGAATTCATCACATGTATGTCCTACACGTTGTCTTCATAATTTGAGTATCAGCTTTTATCCTATTTTTTAAAAAGCTAACAACTAAGAGATCAATACAAGTGTTCTATCATTAGCAAACCCTATTTCCAAAGAATGCGACCTGCCAGCCACCAGACAAAACCTGGTGCTTCAGAGGAGGCCCTTTACAGACTCTCACTACAAGCCAGCAGTTCTAACATATTCTTCCCAACAAAAGGCCAGACACTTCAGCTGGCCCAACAAAAGCTGGGTGATTTCTTAAACCACTTGAAACTAAAATCTCTAAACCAGGAAAATAATGCTGTATGAGCAATCTCTCCTTACTTGTTCAAGGCCTCCACTGTGACCAATATGATTCAAGTGATTATGCATTAACTGACAAGGGTTGCTGGATGTATCCCGTGCAAACAGGAGCCAGGAGAAGACAGGCACTCTCCTTCCACTTTTATCGGCGTTGTATAATTCAATGGCAGTGTTAAGCATCAAAAATTTCAGCGCTTCATAGAGGCTATACTCCTCCTCTTCGTTTTTAAACAATTTATCACAAGCCTCTTGTTTCTCAAGGGGATCCTTTATTTCACTTATATTCTTCCACTAGAAAGAACAACAAACAAACCATCACACACAACACAAATGAACAGCCATCACCCTGCAAGAGCTGCAAAAAGCCACTTGTGAGTTGTCAGATGCTCAGCACAGGCACTCAAAATTTAGCTTATGAAGAGCTTTATGCCTTTTAAAAAACACTCAAGAATATTTCCACAACTGTACCCCTATCAAGGTCAGGCTGAGTTAGTCTGATTTTGTCTAAATTGATCCACAAGCAAAGCAAAAGGAGCGGATGCTAGACATTGCTGCAAGGTGGCTGAACAAATACTGTCGTGGGAAGAAGCACTAAGGTAATAACCTTTTTGTTTCCTGCACCCTAAATCCTACATACTTCATATTCTTTAGATTTCTGTTACTCAGAATGCATATTTCATTCCAACCCTCAAACTGCTGAATGCAGTATTCCAAATACTCTTAAAAGCCTTCATAAAAAGAGAATTTGCATTCACAGTAAAACAGGAACAACTGAATAGTTTTTTAACAGGTTCCAGTGTTCCAAGAGGGTGAAAGCATGTGGCTAGGTAATATAGTATGAACACTTAAGGGCACAATCATGTTTCTATGACCCAGAATAAATGTATAAAAATGAACAAAAACTACTCCTTTGAAATTACTTCAGTGTTGTGCTGTGTTTTTCTTCCCTTAACCTCATCCAGACAGCAAAAAGATTTGTCCATAGTATAAATCATTCTTTCAAATAAACACAAGACATAATAGAGGAAAAGAGCTACTCTGTTACATTAATTTTTTCACTGAAATCTGTCTAATTAATAGTTTTCTGCAGAGCTGCTTGCAAATTAATTCCAGCATCAGGCTATTGCAAGTAGTGAAAGACCAGATGCCTGGATCTGAAGACATTCTTTACTTGATTTTTTTGTAATATACATATGGAAAAGGGACTTCCACTACTGAAAGCATCCTTATGCTAAATTCACCGAATTCAAAAATCTTTGTCACTTTTCTTATTTTTAAGTGACAAAAGAATATACAAATACTTTTCCAACCTTTTTCCTTAGAAGTATTAAATACTCTTTTATTTCATCACTTATTTCTCCCATCTTCTTGCCAGGTTTCTGTTTTAACTGCCACTGCTTGATCCAGTCATACTTGCTCTGCAAGTTTTCAGGAAGCTGGAAGTTGAGAGAAGAAAAGGCAGCTTAAGTCAAAAGTCTGAAAAGGAAAAGCCACCAACCTGCATATTTTATTTTTTTTAACATTTTGCACCTTAAAACCATACCTCAGATGTCCTTCTGAAGAGATGTCACAGTAAGATGACCATAACCAAACACAGCTGGGTATTTATAATATTTGTTGGGTAACAGTCTGAATGCTGGTCTATTACTGTTTCCAGATCTAACAAACACACAAGCACTGGATAATCAACAAGTTACTCTTGCCTTCTTTTTTTTTGTTGTGTTATTTTGAGTTGTTTTGTTTTGTTTTTTTTTTAATTAAAACACTCCCCCACCAGCAGACAGATGACAGTTAACTGTATTTGAAAGCGTCCCTGAACCAACAGAAGAGGACATCCATCAGATCCACCCAGAAGTCTTGGTGGACTGCAAACTACTTTGTCCAGAACTCACAAACTGTTTCCTTTTCAGGGAGCACAATTCAAACACTCTGGGACAGGTTTTTTATTAAAGAAGAAAACAACCTGGGAATTAGCTGATGAATCAGATCATGTTTTAGCCTCAGAACTGCCTCTTTTACTGCTCATGTGCTACACCTGTTCAGTTCAGAGCTTTCACACTTCCCTTTAAGGACATCTGGCAGTTGCATGCCCAGTTTTGTACCCTCATCTATTAACCCATCTTACTGCTAGAACTGCAAGAGCAACTTGTGTCTCAATGGATTAAATACTTGCCTAGAGCAACACTTATGCCCCCAGCCACTACCAGCCCATTTTCAGTTTATTAGCACTCCAAACTAGTAATGTGTTCTCTTTAGTGGCAACAATGTGTCAGATAGGCACAGACCTTCCCCCACCTCAGCCTGACATCCTATGCTAAATGGACACATAGAACTAAATAATCAAAAATTATATGCTAGTAACTTCTACAACTAGAAATGTACATATAATCACCATGGTAAATTAAAAACAAGAAAAAACAACAACAAAAAAGTTATATTTGTACTGCCAGCTGTCACCCTACACATATCTCTTATGTGCCTTCTGCTGTGATGCATAACAATTTAACATTTCAGTTTGTTTTGTAGGTGTACACCCTTTTCAAAAAAATGTTAATTATCATATGACACTTTCCTCGATGAATCAGTAGCAAAAAAATCCATGAATATCATTAAAAATTTCAAAGTACATAATTTTAAAAAAGTTTGCACGCTCTTTAAAGAAGCACTGGGAAACTATGTTCTTTAGTCTGATAATGTGGAAATGGTTGAGAGCTGAAATAATGTGTTTTTACAAAAAGGAAAGCATTTTGCAATGCACTTGCAGTAAAACACTTCATAGAACTGTTTTTATCAGTAATTACAAAGATATAATCATTAGACGTTTACTTAACAATGACAGTGGCCAGAATGAGAAATGTTCAGATTTCCTCTAAAGTTATACAGAAAGGTAGTCTGCATCAGATGTTCACCATTCCAATTCCCAGCAGCATCCTGACAACTGGAACCATACTCCTCTCAAGTGGCTCACTTTTGTACAGGCAGCTTCTTACATGTTTGTTTCCATGTTCACCAATACCATCAAATGGACTTTGTTAACACAAGAAAATTTCTGGAATATTCTTCTTCTACTTGTAGGAAGATCCTTGCTTTTCTTACACATCACAAGAAAATCATCACTCCACAAGAACTGTTATTCATGTCAGGTTGGAGTTGCTCTTGCACTTATTTTAAGCAACATTTAAGACACAGGTAATTACACACACTCGGCAAAGCCTACAGCATCCAATTTGTTACTCCACTTTCTAGAGAAACCATATAAGGCACACAAGAATAGATATTATAATTTTGAAAAGCTGGGGGTTTCTCAAATGTTAGAATAAATTGTCTGTATTTTTTGTTATTGCCAGCTGTCTTGTGGAAAACCTCTTACTGCCACATTATATGCAGTAAGAAGAAACCAAGAGGGCAAGATGAAGACAGACAAGACACATTCCAGTCAACACTACAGTAACATTTATACACATTATAAACTGGAAACCAAGGGTACCTGGACTCAAATCCAAGTTGAAAGAATCACTGTGCACTAACAACAGTCTTGAACACTACTACTTCTCAGTTCAAGGATATTGAAAAGTGAGCATATATATTGCATAACAGAGAAATGAGATCATAAAATTATCAAATAGGTTAGACCCAGTATTATTCTACTGTCAGAAGATCAGCTTGACACATACCATAGTAAAATCCTCACTCTGCAGCCACCTTGGTAACTGGCTAGCTTGGCTTAATGCCTGGAAAAGAGTTGCTCTGAAGGCACAATAGTTATCACCTCGTATTCTCCTTATAGAGGCAAACTTCTGAGCAACTGCTTCATAGCCCTAGAAAAATATAAAATCCAAAGAACATTAAATCATCAATAAAACATTTTAAGGTCACACACTGGTAACATAAGAGATATTGGAATATTATCATCCAAATGCTACTGCTATTTAAAAAAAAAAAAAAAGCTTGACCCACTAACCTTTTTGGAAATTCAAATGCTTTTATGTCACAAATTATGCTTTGAAAAAACCAACTTAGTTCTGCTGAAAAATAAACAAAAAACTGAAGAAATCTAATAGATAATTGTTTGAGGTATTTGTTTGATGACAGAACATAAACATCATTGAAATATGGGCAGCTAACTCATGTAGATTTCCAAAAAATATCAAACATCAGACACACAAGACTACACATCATGCTTAAATGAAATTTCAGCAACAGTTAATGCTACTTACTCAATACATGTCACATGTAGTTTGTTTCTGCCTCAGGGTAAGTTTGTGTTTACGCTGAAATATCTTGACACTTGCCTCAGCACATTTGTTCCCTCCCTGCTGTTCCCATACACACAGTTGATGCAGAAGCCACAATGCTGAAATGCAGCTTCTGCAGCTCAGCTACCCTGGCAAGGGCCAATGCCCTGTGTGTTTGTATTTCTCACAGCAATCTCCTGAGAGTGGCATGGGGAGTTTTTGACTTTTGTAAGGTATTTTTTATGTTTACTCACATATATCACTAAATTTTTCAAGCAACGAAACAACTTTGCTTTATTGTCTACTATTCTAGCTCAAGATTAATATAAAAAAATTAGTTCAAAAACTGGAATAAAAAAAATCTCAGTAAAAATTTTTAAAAACCCATGCAATTCACCAATTTCAGCTACCTGCCTTCCACCTTAAATTTTGGTCATCTGCTCTGCACTTCAACAGTCCACAAAATTAGCATTTTATGTCCATAAATGAAATATAGAACTTCAATTGAAAACAGTAACAAAGGACAGTATTCAAACCCCTAAACTATGTGCAAGTAGCTTTACTGAAAACACATTTGGAATGAGAACAAAGAAAAGTATCTGCCAGTTGTAAACCACTTATAAGACCTCACAACATAAAACATTGCTACTGCATTTCCTGTCTTAAAAGATTGACCCCATAGGAAATAACATAGCAAACAAAAATGAAGAGCCTAATAAAATTCAGCAAAAATAGAACTGCTACCTTTCTCATCCTTTTTGCTACTGGTGTATTTCCTCTCCATTCCTTTCTGCAATACTCCATGATGTCCATTTCAGGTGAAACACTTAGTTTATATTCTGTCAAAACAGAACAGGCAACATTATAAAGAAAACAGAACAAGGTAGAAAGCACATCAAATTTTTAAATATGCTATCACTTTAAAATAACTTTAGTGCCAAATGAAACTGGCAGCACAACCTGTAGCTACTAAGTAATTATTAGTATGGGAGGGGATAAAATCAGTTTGCTCTGAAAATTACATGTGAAGAAAAGTAATGATGTAGTTCAACAAGATAGAGAACACTCTGCTCCTCTCTTCTGCAAAAGTTAATTGGCAAAGAGGAGAAATTAGTAAAGTACTCATTTTCTTAGCAAGCAGAAAAGTATTTGACAGAAGCTTCTCTTCTCATAACATAGACTATGTGACTGCTTTCCAAAGAATTCACATTAACTCATAAAGTAACTACAGAAACACAGGGAATGACATACTAAGAGCAATTAATTTTACAGAGAATTGATCTTTTTACGAATCAAACTGTACAATGCACTCAGTCATAAGTAACTGCTATTGAACACAGACATCTGTGCACAAAAGTCCCTGGAAGAGAGGGTGTCAGGACATCACACATCAGTGCTACAGTGAGTTGCAATACTGTATTTGAAACTTCACACAAAGTTCGATTGTACCTGATGAGTTTGTTTCACAAAGCAGTATTTTCTCTCTCTCTATTTCTTCTTCATCACGATACATGTCCTCCTCACTGCAATAAAAATCAACATGTACCTCATGTAACACCACAAACCTTACTCTCTTATTCAACCTCTTCCCCTCTTTACAACTCAGGAAAGTATTTAAGTGTTTCTACCATTTTTTTTTTCCAACTCAATTTGCTTTCCATCTTACCCATTTTCATAGAATCAACACTAGCTCTCAAAAGTAAAAAAAAGTTTAAAAAACCCTGTCAACTGCTCCCCTTCAGTATCTGTCACTAGGTTGGTAATAAATCACTGCCTGAATTTCTCTTCTGTGGTTGAATGGCTACTACAGTCCCTTTGTATTTCTGTATTTTACAGTATAAATTTGCAAAAGACACAAGCCAACATGTCTGTTTGCTGCATATAAGAATAATGCACCCTATGCAAGCAGCTAAGAACACATTACTCAACAGAGCTTTGGATCTACACACCACTGGGACTGACCAACCTGCCTAGTGCTGAGCAGAATACATGACAAAATACAGTGAAAAGTGGCCAACCACCTGCATTTAGTTTGAATGTTACTAACTCAAAGGAGAATTTCCACCATAATCCAAACTACATCTTACATATTAGCTGAAATCCAGAGAAACATTTCTTCCTCAAATAATATGGGCATTTTGGCCAAGGTACGTTGTCATTAGCGTAAAATACCTGTATCTGAGCCTATATACAACATTCTGAGTCAAGCTATGACCATGAGAGAGGAAATTATGCCCTACAAGAATACTGCATAGATTAGCATCTGCAGCTTGGATGTGAACATTACTGTTAAAAACTGAGTTCCATACAATGTTCAAAAAACTGACTGCAAATTGCACATTCCACTCCTGAGAGGCATTTGTCATATAATTACATCTAGCAAATAAACTTCTAAAAAATAATCACAGCTTCACAATTAAAATACTTGAAAAAACATATGTCACCAGATATATCAGTATCATTTAGGCTTACCACAACAAGAAGTTTACATTGAAAGTCTGTTTTTCAAAGAAAGTACTTAAGCAGAAAAAGGCTGCACGGTTATTATTTACTGCCCACTACTATTAGCAGCTTCTAATCTACTCCTCAAGAACACCCCAAATCCAAACCACAGTCTGCCTTCAAAAGACTAGGAAGAAATTAAGGCAGTGACCCTGCCACATCTTACACCACTAAGAGAGGACAAGCCATTAGGAAGACTGCGAGAAAGAGTTTCATGTAGCCAGATGGAAACTGGATTACTTCCATTAAACTTGAAAGGACGGACTACTAAATGACGGCTCTGTATTTCTTTTTCTTTATATCCAAACCAGCTTACTAAACCCGTCTGCATGTATTTCCCTTGAGAACAAGAAATCTTTAGTATAAAGACCAATGTAGGTTAATACCAGGAAACTAATCCACTGTGCTGTCATATAAAACTGGTTTCGTTTTCATGGGCATGCTCAAGTAGCTGCTTGAAATCTCGTTTTTAACAACATTAAATAATTATTAATTAAAAGAGAAAAAATAGATATAGTAGGTATTAAACACAGTACTATCTGACGAGAAGAAAAGTCATAGAAATACTTGTTTCAAGTCCATATTCATGTTACAGTATGATACTGGACAAAGCCTAATTTCTCAGCAGAGTTTAAAATCCACTAAGGTTTGTTAAGAATTTCAAGAATACTTAATAACCTTGAAAATACTATGAAAAAACCCACACAGCTCAGTATTTGACAGCAGCACTCTCTAGCTTATCTTCTCTGTAAGCCAAGTATCTAAAATATAAAGCAACAACCTCCCACTCTGAGCATGAAGAAACCTGCTGCTACAAGGGATCCCACAGGGATGTCAGGGCAGGGAAATTGTTCCTTTGCAATACAGCCTTGAATAAATTCAGCATAAGATGCAGAAAGAGAAGTGCTCAACTGACTAAGTTAGTGAGATTACTCAAGAAAGAGGAAGTTTGGTGTAAAGGAAGCAGTGTCATGCCCCTTCTGCAGATATTAAACCACCTTCTTTCTGGGAGTTGACAAAACAGAAGCAGCCACAGACTAAGCAGTCACATGACAGACTAACATCCAGAGTAAACAAGGTACTGCAATTCAAGAGAATTGTTTTGAAACCCAGGTAGCCAAGAGGTGCAATCCATCTGCACAGGCACTATCATTCCAGACACGAAAGTGTGTCGTAACACTGTTGTAGCACAGCAACTGTTAAGTAAATCTGTGGAAAAAAGAATGTGGAAACTAAAGCCTTTCCCCATTAATGTTCAGATAAATGACAGATTTGACAAATATAGTGAAAATAAAGTAAGAGGTGGAAAAGAATGATGAAGTGAAAACATGCATGCACAAAAGAAAAAAATAGTGCAAAAAGTTGCATGCAAATACTTAAATTGTTGAAGTAGTTAATGAGATTTTGCTGAACCAAAGATTAAAAAATCAGAAATTTACCTTAATGAACTGAAAGTACCCTCCCCTTCTATACAAAAACTGTTAATATATTTTTAAAAAATTAATCCTTACCTCTCCTCAGATGACTCCACTGCTGAACGATTACTAGCCACAGGTACATACAGTTCACAGTTTCTAGGTGCATCCTGATCCGTCACAGGAGATTTAATCATATCTCTTTTCTCAGGTCTCCCACTACTTCTGTATACATAGTCTTGTCTTATTTCTGATGTATTTTGCTCTTTCTGGCCTGCAGCTGCATTTGCTGAGACAAGTTCCTCAGAAGCAACACCAACTTCATTTGTATGCTTCACCAGCTGTGTGGGAACACCCTCTTTTTTCTCTTCTGCACCTGCAGAAAGGCTGGTTGGTTCTGTCATCCACCCTTGAAGATTATCCTGACTTTGAAGAATGAAAAAATATATGAGGAGTTTCTCTCCCAGAACAAAAGCGCATGTTCTAGGAAAATTACAGTATTTTAAGAGTTAACGTTGTATTCAGAGAATTCAGAGGGTACACAAATTATTCATAAACAGGAAGAAAATCCAGAACAATTTGGTAAAATAAGACAGCACCCAAGCTATTTTCTAACTCATTCCCCTGACCATCATTTCTTACCACGGCTAAGCTGCGCCAGTTCTTCAAACACAACCTGCACTAGAATTGGTGCCCTAATTAAACACCTGCTATCCTTGAGGTGCATTACAAACTCACCTGAGTCAACTCATCCATTGCACCAGGATCACTGCTTAGTGCAACAATCTTTGTCTTTCCAATATGGTGCTCAGGGTATCAAGACAGAATGTCTACAATCCATTCTAGCAAGCTCTCCAAAGGTTTAGGATTTGTACAAATATAGTAAATTTTCAGGGATATTTATCCTAAGTTGACAAATAATGCCCACTAAAAGTTATGGGTTGCTTGGCAATTGTCACATTCATGTTCTAGACAAATAGTGGCTATCCAGGCTGGTGACCTCAGAGCTCACAGACTTAATATCCACTCCATAAAACTTAAAACTGCACAACACATTTCTATTTCTAGGTTAAAGCCTCCAACCTGCATTACATCTTTGCTTACTAACGTTACAGCCCTTTGGCACCCGAGCCCTGATGTATACCAAGCTGTCCCATAGCACAGAGCTCAGGACTAGAGTTCACAGAACCACAGAATGGCCTGGAAGGGACTTTAAAGGTCACCTACTTCCAACCCTCCTTCTGTGGGCACGGAGACCCTCCACTAGACCAGGTTGCTCAGAACCCCATCCAGTTTGGCCTTGAACACTTTCTGGGATAGGGTATTCACAACTTCTCTGGCAACCTTGTTCCAGTGCCTCACCACTCTCACAGTAAAGAATTTCTTCCTACTATCTAATCCAAACCTACTCCCTTTTAGTTGGAATCATTCCCCCTTGTCTTGTCACTACATGTCCTTGTAAAAAGTTCCTCTCCATTTTTCCTGTAGGCTCCTTTACCTACTGGAAAGCCACAACTAGATCAAAGCCCTCTCTCTTCCAGTCTGAACAGTCCCAAGTGTCTCAGCGCTTCCTTACAGGAGAGGTGCTCCATCTCCCAATCAGCTTCGCAGCCCTACTGGGGACTCGTTCCAACAGGTCACTGCCACTCCTGTGCTGGGGCCCCAGAGCTGGATGCAGCACTGCAGGTGGGCTCTCACCAGAGCGGAGCAGAGGGGCAGAATCTCCTCCCTAGACACCCCTGACCACGCTGCTTTTGACGCAGAGTCGCACGCCACGTCCCGATTTCTCCCGTCCGCGCTCCTCAGGGAAGGAAGGCCCAGGCCTGGCACAGCATACGGCCACCCGTGCCCGCCGGCGCAGCGTAGCCGAGGGTGGCCTCACCTTTCCGCCGCGCTCTGTGCCGCCCGGCACCGCTCCGAGCCGCCGCCCGAAGCCGGCAGCCCCCGCCGAGCCCCGGGGGCCGCTGCCGGGCCGGGCCCGAGGGGAGGGCGCGGAACTCGGCCCGGCCGCCGCCGTTCGCCGCTCATGCCGGCGGGGCCCCGGGCACGGCCGGCAGCGCCAGTCCCGGCCCCGGCCCCGGCCCCGGCCCCGGCCCCGGCCGAGCGCCCGCCCGACCCCTGCACGGCCCCGCAGCCGCTTCCGCCCCGCCGGCCGCCGGCACCTGCGCGCCTCGCGCTGCCGGAAAGGGCGGCCCCGCCGGCCCCCTCAGCCCCGGCGGGCGGGACGCGGCACCCGGTGCGCGGGAGTGAAAGCGGTGAAGTGAAACCCCCCCCAAGCTGAAAGGCAGCAGTAAGTTCTCGTAAAGAGAGGAGAGGGCGGAAATAAGAGTTGCTTTCCGGCTGCCAGACGCTCCGTGTAAAAGGAAGTGCTCGTAGGATGCGCAGTATGTGTGTGTGTGGAGCTCGTATAGAGCTTGTCAGAGGCTGGAAGTCTCTCTTCTGGGAGCAAAAAACCACATCACCACATTCTGATACACCTTTGTGAAACTCTAGGCAGGAGAGAAACGCTCACGGAGAGTAAAAACTACATGCTACTGAAACATACCCATTATTTAAAAAAACCCCAAAAACTCAGAGTAAAAAGTCGGAAATCTGTAGAATCTCTGCTGTGTGAGAAAAAGCCCACTGCAGTTTGGGCGTTTGGGGGGGGGGGAGGGGGTTTCACAATGAAATTTGGCCTGAAAATTAAGAAGTATTTGTCTTCTTTTTGAAATTTCTCTCATAAGAATATGCTTTCTCTGAGTATGGCAAGTGATGCTGAGACTGGAGGCAAATTACTACAAATAAACTTGTCAGCAAAGGTATTTGAACTAACATGTCTTTAGAGTATCGAAGAATATTGGGAGAACATTTTAAAGGTGGAGGTCAGGTAGTAAAACCTCTAAAAGGTTAAAATGGCAATGATAAGTAATTTGCAACGTCATGAAACTTAATATAAAACCGACATTTTTGTAAACAAGCCTTTTTGGTTTCTTTTATGCTCTAGGCATGTGGAAGTATCATGAATGTTTGAGCAGAAAAAATCCCATTACCTTAGGTCTCTTTTAATCACTGCTCTTGTGGATCCAATTCAT
The DNA here is from genome assembly GCF_041296385.1 of Aphelocoma coerulescens. NCBI lineage: Eukaryota > Metazoa > Chordata > Aves > Passeriformes > Corvidae > Aphelocoma > Aphelocoma coerulescens. Next base: position 90,207,317 of record NC_091015.1, read on the forward strand.
GTTGGATTGCTCTTGACAATGACATGTCCTTTGAAAAATCTCTTCGTTTGAACAGCTGTTTGACTGACAGGTTTGTCTCAAAATGCATTCTTGTTTCCCACGGGTCACTTCAGAATTACTCCCTATCGAGCAGCTAGTCCACTTGAAGTATACCCAGCTGTTTCCCATGTTGCCATCATTCAAATAATTTAGATTTAGTAGCATTTAAGAGCCATTGCAGTTGCCTCCTTTTTAAGATTAGGTACTTTATTTGTTAGGGGGTCTTTTTGAAAACTTTAAGGCAGAGATGTTTTGGCTGACCATTTCACAATCCTTGAGAGAACTGCAGAGCAGAATAGGTGAAGCAGCAACCTAGACCTGTTTCATCGTGATGAGCAAAATAGAGCGATGCAAAATGACCCTGCAAAGTAGTTGAACTGTACCTGAGTTATGAAATGAAATTTGCAAATTCTGTGCATGTTCTGTTTGGAACTGTTTCCTTGTAACAGAAAGTTCCTGAACAGCAAATTGTATTTACTTCCTTTCTCGAGAAGTATTAGATGAAAACTATGCCATGATGTCCTATTTTGGGCTGCACTACAGTAGTGCTTGCCTTGTGAACTTGAAAGAATGGGTGCAGTCTCTGTCATTTGGTATTTAGCTGCTTACAGATGGGGCTTATGTCAATCACAGGATTAAGTGTTTTTTTCTCTGCATCACAAAAAGACCAAAACTAAAAACCCAAAGAAGGTATTTTCCTGATGAAACTTTGTTTTTGAATTAACTGGAATAAAGTATCCCAGACGTCATCAGCTGAATAAACAAATTTAACAGAAAAGTCCATTCTCTCCGCTCTCTCTGCCCTCAAGAAAAACTGGGAAAAAAATTCATAATCTTCAAATTGGATATATGCCATAGTTGAATTGATTAAGGTTATTCAAGGGAATATTCATCAGTTTTGCTTTTATGTAAACTACTTCTAAAAATAGGGTTTCTCTCTGCCTCTTGTTAACAATATATTGCAAGCATATTTGACACTTATTTTCTCAGCAAGGGGTATTTGTGTGTCTAGTGTTGATATGTAGTAGATACGTCAGATATATGATATCTGGAAATGTTCAATAAGTTCTGTGACACATTTCACATGATAGAGTGTGGCAAAAGAGTTGTGTGTTAGTCATTGCCTTCCAGGTTGCAGAAATTCCACGAATAGTTTTAGCTTGCAAACAAAAACCAGTGTCTTAAGGACTGAAGGCGGACGATTTAACACTAAAGGAAAAGAAACTGAGATAATGAAAGTGCAGTGTTTATACAAATGTGTCTAGAATAATGCAGGTTAAACAAAGCAAAACATCTTTTTCATGTGTGTTACAAGTACTACCAAGTTGAAAAGGAATTCAGCATAAAGTCTTGAATTTTGCTTTCTAAAGACTGTGGAAGTGATGAACACTTCTTTTTTTCTGAGACGATCCATTTTTAAACAAACAGACCCCTCAAAACAAACAGACTCCTTTGTGATTTGTGTACTCAGTTCCATTCTAATAGGTATACTTATTTTTAAAAAAAAAGTCTCATTTGCTCGAATTATGTAACATTTCTGAGCAACAGATTTACCTAAACTATTCAATGCATTAGATAAAGCAACTATGCAGTGCTTTCTTTTTTTGCACACAGCTGCTTCTAGTGTTTTGCATGGATGGTGGAGAATGTTAGTCATATTTACTTTAATTTAGAGCTTGGCCCCTACATGATCAGCCATATCCATTGAAAGTGCTGTATTTTCCAACAGAGCCAGTTGTCCTTTTCAAAGTCTTCAGGGCAGAAATAGAATCTTGCTTTTCAGTCTTGGTAAATAATAAATGTATGTAAACAAATTAGAAAAATACAGAAATTACGGATCATAGGAAGATTTTCCACAGGATTCTGTTGAGTTTCTGAAGTTAGTTTGAGAGAACAATGTTGACTTATTCATTAAAAAGTCACTGTATGTTAAGATCAAGCAAGGCAGACTTCTCTATACAGAAAAAAAAAAAAAAAGAGCAGCTGTTTGCTTCTCTTGAAGATATTAAAATAGTCATGTTGTTATTTAAGATTTTTTTTTGAGAATGGGGCTTAGGCAGAATTTAGACATGTAAGCCCAAGGTATTTTTATTATTTCCAAAACACCTAAAACTTGTGTTTTCAAACTCGTATCTTCAAAGTAGGCAGTGAACTAAGTGTAACTAAAGTCTACAGTAAAAACCAAAATGCATGCCTGTTGTCCTGTATGTGATCTATTAGTAGCTCAGACTATTTCACTTAGAAATCTAGTTCTTCTCTTGTTATAATTTCCAGTGGAGTGTCTGGATAGCTCCTGTACCTATGGGAGAGGTGAGATTCAGCCTCCTAGCTGAAAATAAAATTGAGATTTCAGTTCTCAACCCCAAGGTACTAAGATCAACACCACAATTATGTAAATCCGAATGAAGAAGATCAGCAAGCACTACTTCTAGTCTAATGCAATTCTGTGTTATAGGAATAACTCATAGTTTTGCAAGAACACATCTCTGGCTTGCTGGTCACACTTGGAATGGGTTCAGCAGAGTTTACTTCCTACTGTAAGTTCCCTACATCCTTTATTAAGTGTAAGGTACGACTATCAAACTAACTAAGAAAGTTCATGAAAAGACACAAAAAAGACATTCAGTGCAATACAGATCATATTTTGTAAGTCTGAAATATTTCTGTACTTGGTACTTTCTGGTAAAGGACACTAGCAGCTGAGATTTTGATACAAAAATAACCCATCAAACCCCATGAAAATATATTTTTATTCTTTTTTCCTTATTTAATGCATCTTGATGCTTGCCAGTAGTTGTTATTTTCTTTGCTAAGCTAATTACAGTGCACCACTTGAAAATGGCTCCACATTTTTCAGGAGTATGGTTAGAAACCTTTGGGCGATCAGTTCTTGTGACTGTAGGGGAATACTGTTCAGAAGAAAAATAGATGGGGAAAACCCACCAGTAAGAGTCAAATGGGCAATACAGTATCCATTTATATACTTCCATAATTATGTATTACCCATGTGTGCTTTCCTCTAGCATCCCTGAATTTGTTAGAGCTTTTGGAGATGTATTCCTAAGAAGATATGTCTCCTTCCTGGTACATAAAGACAGGTATATAGAGGTGCTGCTTTCCACTTTTATAGTTTCCAGTTTTATATTTCCCTAGAGTGAGCTCTAAATTGGCATGCTGCTGTCCAGCAAGCAGAAGGGTGTTTCCAGCACCCTGTGTTCCTTTTTTAAATGGCTGAGAAAAATACGTAGGTTGTGGCTTTGGTGCAGTGAGTGGGTTTTTTTCAGTCCCTCAAACAGAAAATGGAGAATGTGTGAGTCATATCAATGTAACCTATACATCACTGCTAAAAATTGTGGCTGTTTGCAAGTTAAAAACCTGTCATTATTTTTCCACATGCACCAGTCTAAACAATTAAAGTTACAAGCTTTCACAAAAAGAAAAAACAAAGGCACATTTGAAAACCTGCTTCACTTCTTTTTAACAAGCTTCATTTGCACATTTGAAAATGTGAAAACAAATTGAAAAACATTATTAAAATGCACAAATTGTCTATGAATTTGATTAAAATATTTATTAAAAGAAGTTACAGTATGATGTAGCTATTTTCTTCATTATTAAACTAAGAGTACCTCATGTCCTCTAATTGGAAAATAATTACAGAAAGTTTGTTTTAGAGTGCTCTCAGTAAACCAACATTCTCAGCAATTGTTGTGTCAGAGTAAGCCAGCAGAATGTCCTGACTGTTGCCCAGACGAAGAACACCCTTAAGTGGCTCAATCAGTTAACTAAACCTGCCTAAACACTTTGTGTATTTCATACCTTTTTTCCGCTACAGTTTCTGCATTAAAAAACAAACAAACAAACAAAAAAAAAATGGATAGAGGATATATAGTCTGAAGAAGCCAAATAGTGATACTAAATGCAAAATTCTAGCAGCTTTATGAGACAGAAATTTAAGAAACATACAAATGAGGGTTGGCTTATCTTCTCCACCCATAGTATCAAGGATGTATTTCCTTTACTGATTGATTGAAAATTCATTTTCATTTAAGCTTAAAGAGAAAGTTTAGAATTAGAGTTACTGCTCTGTTTTTCACATTGAATCTGCAAAAGTCCTTGCATTTTTATGGTCACGAACCTGCCCGACCTCCTGAGAGTAACAAAGAAGATGGAAGACAAACTGTAAGAAGCAAACCCACCATATGGCCTGACTGGAGAAGAGATCAAGGTGAAGTCAAGTGGTGAGTTGTCACATTCTGCCCAGGGACTCTGACATGTCTGCATCCATCACATTTGCCAGGTCATGTGATAAAAGTTCATCTGCACACTCAGTGAAGAGCACAGAGAGACCACTCTCATCAGCTATGCAGTTGGAAAGCCTGGCTGAAAATCTAATGAGAGGTGTCTTTTGCAGTCAGATGTACTTCATAAGGTAGCATGCCATTAAGGTCAACACACTGGGAGAAGCAACATTAAGCTGGGTTACTGAACTAATGAAACATCCCAAAGAGTACACCAGCACCATGATAAATATTGTATTTTAGTATCAAAAATCAAGAAGCTAAGGGTTTTTTGTTACAGTGCTCAAATTCATTTGACCATGTTACTGTTTTCTAAAAGAGAAAAGAAGTGGTATTTTGCTCTAGTAAGTCAACAGATCAGCCTCAAGATCTTTTTCAGTTCATTAATCAAGTGAACTCAATCCATTCATTTGGAACAAATCTGTCTCAGCTGATGCTCATAAGTCTACCTAATGAACAAGCCTTTGGAGCTGCTTGGATGTGGCTGCCCTTGCACATACCTGCTTGGAACAAGGAATGTGTTTATGCCTGCTGTGCAGCTACTCTCCAGCTGACCAGCTCCTCAGACCCCCACTTGTTGATGGTAGCTCCTGTCAGCTGCCTTTGGTCCTTGTTCCCTGATGAGAAGCACCTCTCCATTTCCAGCTTGACCTTGCACCAGCCTTCCTCAACAGGGAAGACCAGGCTACTGAAGCTCTCATCCATTACCCCTCTGCCAGCTGTGACACTCGGATTGGTTTGGGGGATGGTATAAGCCTTCTTTTCAGAGTGCAGCTGGGAGCATACACTGGCTTCCACCAAGAAGAGACCTTCAGCCTCAGCCACAGCATAAACTCTTTACTGTGGTACTGTTCTTAAACCTTCTCAATACATACACAAAATCTTCAGTTAAAATATCATTAGGAAGTCTGAACTGATCCATAAGATATATTGAACTAGAAAAGAGCAGAGAGACCCCTAAAGGAGAGATCCTTTGGAGGCTGTAGCACTAGGATTGTCTAGTTCACTTCCTTAAATTTTTTTTTTAAAATAAAACTTTAAAAAAGTACATACAGCTCATATTACTGAGTATGAAAAGGAGCATAACAGTACTGGAAACACGATGGCCTTACCCAATCTGATCCACTTGGTGGCTGGATCTGAAGCATAATGGCCTGCTTGATTTTGGAGGTTTTATGATGGGAAAAGTCCTTAAGTCTTCTCTCTCTCTGAATGGGGAACCTGTCTAAGAAGTGAATCTTCTGGAAACTCAGCACAACAGAAGCCAAGACATAATATTTATGTTTTGCTTTTCTGGAGCCCTTCATCCTGTACTGAGGAAGCTGGTAAATTAATCTTACTGTTGTCTTTAACGGGGAAATTTTCCTCCAGTTCTCTCATTAAACTGCCAAGAGATCAAGCATAAAGGCAGTGATAGCCCAGAAATACCTTGAGGTCCTTTACATGAACTATATTGTATTGTTCTGCTCCAGGGTATTCATGTAGCAGCTGAACAGATTTTATTTATAGACACAATTTGCTGTGGACAGTGAAACTCACTTGTTCCTAATTTTCTGCAGGCCTTATCATTCTCCACATAAAACCAAAACCTTCCATAATTCTATTTCAAAGAGTAATGCTTTTTCTGTTGTTTTGTTGTTGTTTGCTTGTTTTGGTTTTTTGTTTGGTTTTGGTTTTGTTTTTGTTTTCACAACTACAGGATTCTGGGCTTATTATCTCATCTAGAAGACAATGATTCTTCGAGCATATATATCTACCTAGCAAATAGTTATTGTACCCTGTCCCCTCTCTCACTTTAGCTTTAGAAGTTGTTGCGAACTTCTATGGGGAGAAGAGAGGCAGCTATCATGCCCAAATAATAAGGAAACATTCCCTATGAGACAGGTTTAATTTAAAAGCTGTTGGGTTATTGGGATAAGCTACATCAAACAAAAGAAATTATTATGTCAAAATAATAAAAAGTAATAAAAATAATAGAAGTATTCTGGTTCCACAGGTACTTCTGCATAAGGTCTTCACTTTGGTTGTTTGTATATCATGTGACTAAATGTGTGAACAATTTCTGCAGACAAAACCCATATTTCTACATGCAGCTGATATGTCTAGTACCTTCTGAAACAAAGGTCCAGAGCTTGTTCAGGTAGAATAACTTTATGAAAGGAAGAAGCTTCAGGATGTTTCTGCCATTTGTTTTCTGACATCATCCGCAAACATTTGGAGCTGTCAGATTTGGATGCTCTTACGGATCATCTGTTCTTAGGTCTTAACCACCTGCTTCTTGCTGAACACCAGCTGACAACAAGGAGTTCAGTCTGGTCACAGGAGTATCCTCACCTCACGTCTACAGTGTTCAGTACTGACAAATTGCTCTGGAGCAACACTTGAAGGGTCTTGTAGAACAACTTGGAAAACTTTTTGATCTGTACACTTGCTGAGAAGCTTTTCCAATTAAAAGACTTTTATTACTTTCTTAAATCTTCCAGGTAAGGAGTCTGCTTGTAATTTGAGAATGATTCACCAGACTGAGCTTGAACATTGAAGCAGTCCAGGAGCCTGCAGCATTTGAAATGTAGGGAATGCACAGACATAAAAAATGGTGGTAATTCTGTAACATTGGAGCAAATCCTTTCCATCCCTTGGCATGGTACATTTTTTATGCTTAGGATGAGGGGTACAATAATAGTGGGCTTCTGTTTCTCTTTGCCTTTGGGAAAACTAGTCATCTGTGGTGATTCTCTATTCTGGCAATAAAAAACTAACCTGTTGATGTTTTCTGCATTATTTTTCTGATGTTTGTTGATTTTGGGTTCTTCTGCTATGGTTTTGGGGGTATTTTTGTGTGTGTGTGTTTGGTTTTGATGGGGTTTTTTACCTCTGGGTTCTTCATTTGTCTCTCTGAATTTTCAGATATTTCTTTTTGACTACCAGTGTCAGATAATTTTTCTATCTAAGGTTTATTTCTATTTTTATTAGAATCCATCAATCAATCATAAAAACCCAGATCCAAATCTAATCTGTGATCCTCTTGCTTAGATCATAGAATAAGCTAAACAACATTTATGGTCCCGATTTGTGCTACCACATCAAGGACATGCAAATGTGGTTGTCTTTAGCTGACCTTAATTTACCCAGTCCAAATTTCTGCAGATATTTACATGGAAGGTCCTATGGTAACACACATAATCTGGAGACACAAAACACACCAAGTACATAAGCTGGCTGCCTATATGCTGCTGTCAGGCTTAAGAAAAGCCATAGTCCCTGATGGTTTGCAGCCAGACACGTGCATAGAGAAGTGGCCACAGACTCTGGGGTATCCCAGACCTAAAATACTGTCAGTTTTTGGTGCTCCCCTACCCATCTTACCAGCTGGCAACACTGCCTGTCAAACCTGTCTTCTGCATCTCAGACCAACCTTGCACGTAGGGATAGATTTTGCCTTGGAGTGTGGAAAATGCTCATTTACATATCAGCTAAAAAACTGGACTTTTGGAAATAAACAGATAGTGCTTCTAAACGGGGTAGCACCTATGGTGGCTACTGAACAGTTTTGCTTCTGTTCCCCTGACTTTGGTGGAAGCTCAAAGGAATGTCTCAATTCTAGATATCTCTATCTGCAGCTTTCCTGAGTTATGCTCACACCACGTGTTGTGAAGAAATTCACCTTCTTGGGTTTGCTCAGCCTGTAAGTTTGACTCCCACTTTTCTCCTTACTTAGAGAATGCATTGAGATTCAGATGTCTATCACTGAGGACTCTTAAGCTCCCGTGCTCAAAGTTAACCTGAGAAGGCTAATGAGGTAGTTCAGCATTTCCCTAAATATACCTCTGGGGACCCTCAAGACAGAGATGTGGTCCAATTTGATCATGATGGGCTTTTCACAGCCTGTGAAACAAAAGCATGTGGTTTCACTCCTGTCTCGTTCAGAACTTCAACAGAAGGTGGCCAAAGTGTATCTTGGCTGTATCATTCCAGCTGCAGCTGCAACAGAAGCAGTGAAAATGCCAAATGTGGGGACACAACCAACAAACAAGAGGAACCCTTAAGTCATCAATACAGGAAAGGCAAGAAACACGTCTGCTCTTCTGGAGAACCCTCACAGTGGTGAAGTCTTCTATGTTGCAAGAGCAGCTGAGAGCAGCTTCAATTACAGTAGGAATGATCTCTTCATGTGTCGCGTTTTAAGGCTGCAGGGAAGAGGAACTGCAAGTACACTTTCTGGGGATATTACACTGGAAAATTTTCCCATCTCCAGTCATAGACTGGCACTTCAGACTAAAAAGTATCCATGGACTTGCTAAGTCTTCCTTCATGAATCTGCTTACTTCTCCTAGCCATGTCTTTTCCATACCTCCTACTGCCCTTAGGTAGTTGCTTGAGATCCCATGTATCTCCTGTGTGAAGTCCAGAATCACTACAGGATTGATTTTCATTCCTTTTCTTCTGAGTCTCTTCCTTCAGACCCTTTTGCTCTGTTCTAATCCCTGTCCTGTAGAAATACAGATACATGTGATACCACATTAAAGAAGCAAAGAGGCAAGACAACAAAAACATAGATTTTACTTTTTCCCTTTTTTTCCCCTTCCAGTAGCATGGATAGAAGCTACATTAAGCTGAACAGATGTTTATAAAATCGTTAATTAACATGTAACATACTGAGTGTTTTAGAGCTTATTTATCCCAAGCCAGCATCAGAGCAGGTACACCCCAGAAGGGGAAGACTGCAGCCAGTGAAGGCTTCCCACTGAAGCATAGGAAGGCTGTGAGAGGCAGAGAGAAATCACCAGATCTCGCTGCACACCCCCCCACTCTGCTCATTGCCTTACTGATGGGACTGAGCATGACCTGTGGTAATAACAAGGGGAAGGAGAAGAGTCTGGAGTGATGTTGAGCCTGGGAAAGGGGAGGGGTGTTTCTTCCCGAAGCATTCTGACATTTGTGTTTTTTAAAGTTTCCCAGTACCTAAATCTGTAATTAATTACTAATGCTAATTGCCAATAAATTAAGGTAAATTCCCCAACTCAAGTCTGTTTTGCCCATGAGAGTGCATGAGAAGTGATTTCCCTGTCTTTATCATAGCCTAAAAGCCTTCTTGGTCCTCTTCTTCCTGGTTTTGCCCCCATGCCACTGGTGTGGGAGTGAACGAGCAGCTGTGTGGGTATGTGGCTGTTGGCTGGGGGGAACCCACCACTGGGGGCAAGTGTGACAATCGAAGAATTGAACAGAGCTTATTGAACTGCATTTTCTGATGCTTGGAAGCCATCTAAAAAATAGCTATAAGATTCTTATCATTTGTAAGACCACAGAATCACAGAAAGGTTTGAGTTGCACAAGCACATTCAACTTAGTTGCCTCCCCCTTTCAATGAAGCGTTGAACTATGGCCAAAAGCTTCACTAGAGAGGAAGATATTTTGGTTAATTGGCCTCCCAAGGCATTTAACCTCAGAATTATGCGAAACTGGGGTATGTCAGAAGATGAAAGCATCTGAGACCCATTATATCTTTTTCATGCTTTTTCATTTTTCCCTCCCAGCAGCACTGGTCAGCACACACAGCTTCCAGCAATGCTCCAGCCATCCTCCTCACTCATCGGCCGTGGCTGACACAGAGCTGACCCAGAGCTCTGTGGTTCATCAAGAGAGATGCAAATCAGCCAAGCCCCAGGGAGAGAAGCTTTCTGCATTTATCTCCTGTCTCTCCTAGGTACATCACCTCCTGCCTCTGAGGCATGTGGGTCTCCTTGGATATTTTCTGACAAAGCTCTCAAAACCCCTCTGCAAGGCTCCCTGCTCCATCCCTGGCCAAAATCAGGGTTGGACTAACACCACAAGGCATGCTGTGAACATGAACACATGTCACTTAGTGAGGCAGCAGCACCCCTCCAGCCCAGCGGCCATGCCAGGCTCCTCTCCAAAATAATTTCAAGGGAGCACAGAGTTGTATCCTTCCCTCTCACGAAACCAGGCCCAAAATGAAAGTTTCTCTCCTGCCAGGGAGGCCTTCAAGAACCCTGAAACCCTCACAAAACAAGAGGGAGAGACCAGGTCTTCTGTGGCACCAAAATTCCAGCTTTACCTTTTCTTCAAAATCAGGAGCTTTTCATAAAAATGAAGCCTCCAAAACACATTAGTGCTATGGCACTAACATAAAAGGGTCACAGGTGGGACTGCTGTAATATTCTTGAAGTATAAAAAACAGTGACATCCAAATCAAAAAAAAAAAAAAAGGTAGGTCTTTTCCATGCTTTTACTGGACAAATCCTTATTCTGGACAACTGAACTATTTTGAAATCATACATATGCTTAAATCTGTGCTTTCCACAAGTTTAAAACTGCATTTGAAAACTATTTCCTAGACATTGAACTCAACACCCTGAGCCAAAGCAGGTGAAGTTAGCAGCTACAAAAGAACTACACTGAGCAATTTTTAATTAGCTTCAACTTAGCAGCCACAAACTTGACAAGAAGCAATTTCAGTGTTAGAGCTGAAGAATGAAGACTGACAGTATTTCTTTTGGAGTTAAAATGAAATACAGAATATGGTTCATACATTTTTTGAGATGCAGTTTTTAAAAAAGATGACATTCAAAACCCAACATTTTTTACTCCATTACAATAAAAGATATACATTTCTTCAGCTTCTCTGTTCAACTCATTTAACACACATTTTCAAGTTTGGGGAAATATCCAAACCCGACACTGAGGCTTCAGTATGGTTTCTTCTTCTTGCTAAATTAAAAATAGTAAATAATAAATGCATCCTGACTTTAGCTGCCTACAACACTGCATTTTAAAAAAATCATTATGACTGTGTGCTTCTGGATTTGAACAGAAAATTTGTCTCTGCCACTGACTGGAAAAGCCCCTGGCACTTACACAGTACCAGTTTGTTTCAGATTCACTTTACTGAGGATGATTTTCTTTTTTTATGCATTTTTCTTACATACACACAACCCCACACATATATATATACATGTATTTATTTATATGTAAACAGATATGTACTTTTTGCTTTATATATATGTAAAATATATTTTCAGGGAACCTGGTTAAAACTCAGTGCAGCCTCAAATCTGTCTCAGTGTTTCTTAACGAGTTCTCTCTGCATTTACCTCTAAGAATTGTGATTATCCTCACCTGAAGCTCCTCTGTTTTCACCTCCCATTTCTGTTCCTGGCATGATTTGGCTGGCACCTCTGACACCTGATAAGGTGGCAAATCTGTTTCAGTATGTCCTTTCCGGATTCTTGGGACAATATTAGTCTCACCTAACTTCAAATATCTAGGGCAAAGATTTATGCTGGTCACTGCCAGCTCCTGCTACAGTCAATGAAGAGAACCAGTCCCTTCTAGAGACCCACCCCCTGTGGCTGTCCATGTGCCATTGCCTTCCACTGACAAGGCAGAGAGCCCTGGTTCAGATGCAAACATCCAAACTGGCGAGGTAAATTCCACTGTCTGTTTTAGATTTTTATTAATTCCCCACTATTAATATGCTCAAGGTCACAAAAATGTACATTTTCACAATTTATCACTTTCAGCTGTAATGCTTTTGTATTCCGAAACACAAATAATATGCAAATCATTAAAAAGTCCACTACAAAAATACATACTTTTTTTGGTATGTCTGTTTGTACCAAAACAAGAATAAAACAGACAAGTTTATTGATAACTGTAAATGCTACTGTTGATGCAAAATAGATAACAATACTCTACATTTAGGTATTATAACTTTTCCCCATGCAGAGCAGAACCAAATCTAAAGTAAGAAAATTATTTCATTCAGTGAAAAAACTTCCTTTTAATAAATAAAGTACTTGCTATGCAGGTTTTGATGAGATGAAATTATTACAGCTATCAAGCCTTCTTAATTAAAATCTACAAATCATTCAACAAAACTGAACTCAAACTTTCAGGAAACATCTACAATGCAGAACTCAGGTGTTTGTATTTATAAATATATATATATATACACACATATACACACAAATAAAAGGAGCATAAGGGATAAAACTGCTTTCCTTTACACAAAGGAACTGAGCACTGTCCTCCGACTCCAAGCATTACCATGAAGAAACCTCATGCAATTGCTTTAGCTCCTGCAGGCTTTGTTCACATTGTTGCTACTGGCATGCATTTTATCCTGCAGGTTAAAAAAAACAAACCTGCCTGTCCCCATACCTCTAGGATAAGGGGAGGCTTTGTTTCTTAATAAATCCCACCCACCCTCTTCAATACAACCATTAGCCTGGGGACTGTAAGCTTTTCACAAATATTTTGCGAGATCTAATACTTCTTCAAGTTAAGGTCCCTTATTTTGAAATAATCAAACACATTGATTCTTTTAGAAAACAGAACTGAGCAAAATGTTCCATCTAGTAAGGTAAATCTCATTTACATGTCCTGGACAGACTTCTTTAAACACAGAGGTCTAAATTAAAGATGGCAATTCTAGGCAAGGAGATTAATACATAATCTGAGGACACAGTATGTTTGCAACACTGCTGAATTCACATAATCCAAAGAAAATTACTATTTTCTGAAAATGCAGTGTTTGTGCATGTATTCCATGCACAACTTTCTCAGATTACCTGCAAAGGAAATCTTGGCAGGTAATGCTGAAATCAGCCCTTAAAGGATTTACAAGTTGACAAAAGCCATACGCAGCAACTGGGTCTAACTCTGTTGTGTGTGACCTATTAACGCTGCCCTTTCTACCTTGGAGAAAGCGATGCACTTTCCTGACTTACACAGGAGATCTTCCATTCATCTGGCACAGTATTCTCGTGTGTTGATTTTTTCCCCCTGTGTTACAGTTGTTCACCTTCAGGTATCGCTGCTGGGTGCAGACAGCTCTGTTTCCCATGTCTGAAGTAAGTACAGCCTGCAGCTGCTTGCTGTGCCTGTCCCTGGAGAGAGGCGTTCCAGCAACAAGGGAAGCCAAGTGGATTTGAAGCAGCCATGCAGCGGCCCCAGTTTATATCCTCCCATCCCGAGTCAATGCAAGCTAAATAGCCTGGAGTATAAACTGTGGGACCCCAGGAGTTGCTTCCTCTGTGATTCATCCTCCCTAGCTAGAGACAGACAGGAGTAGGGAAAGGCAGTCATTGCTTTAGGCACTTGAGTTTAACCCATCCATGGATGTCAGAGTAAACCCTTTGGCTAGCAGTGGAAAACCCAGCATGACCTTTGCCTTCGTTGTCAGGCAGTCCAATTTTTCTTGTCTGACAACCCTCAGATGTTGTCATTTTTTTTGCCCCAGACAGTACAGCAATATATTTTATATTTTTTATGGTTGACTGATGGTGAACTGAGCTGCAATGGGAAAGCAAAATGTTTACACAATAAACCCATAAATCATTTTGTAATCATTAATGAGCATTCTCAAGATTTTACTGCTGCTGATTAGAAACCTAATTCACTGGAATTGGTCACTCACTATATTATACAAAGGAGAAAAAGAAGTCACTGGTCCTTCACGTTCTGAAAAGGGGGATGTGATAGTAGCGGTCATCCTCAGTCAGGAGAGAGATCTCATTCCATTCCCTTCGGTATTCATCTGGATAGTTTACTTGAAATTCCTCAGTATTAAACCTATGCAGTCTGTAAACTCGTATCTTTACTTCAAGTAAGTATCCAAGAAGAAACAGTTCAACCTAAAAATGAAAGAAGTCTGTAAGAAATTTGTTTCTAGACTTTGAAAACTAAACTGGAGATAATCCAAGTTAAGGCAAGTCATTTAGCTTCAAAACAGTAGAGAAGGATTAAAAGGGGTCCTTTTGCAAGTGGAATAAGAAAATTAAAAGTTTGAGGGCATTCCCAACAGCCCTTCCACTTCTCTTTTGCATGTAGAGGGAAACATTCCTCCTCCACCTGACACCATACATAACCTGCTCCCAAGCCATCTCACACAGCTTATTGGGGAGTAAGAAAAAACTAGCTGTTATCAAGATTGATACACCCTGATAAAATGGGAAGCCTGCCACCTTGTGATCACTTGCTACATGTGGAAAACATAATAGCAAAAGGAGAAAGTTTCCTGGTACTTCACATCTATGAAACTGGAGAACTGGCATCTTCATTGATACTTCTTGCTATGGATTGCTGAGTCAGGAAAAAAGGTTTGGGAAAAGTTCATATCCTTGGGCATAGCCACAGACCAGAACTTGTCCAGTTATAATCAAACTGCTCCTAAAGCTGACTGCATCATGTAACAGTTGATAACTGAAATTGATATTAAAAAATCATTTAAACCACTGGAAAGTGAAACTATATGCAAAGGGCAGTGGGGAGTTTAGGTATCAGCACTGAACTCCTCACTAATTATTAAATAGGAAACAAAAACCTTAACATATAAAGGTGAATACTGGAGTTCTCATTACCTACTCTTAATAGACATTAGATCTCACCAGAACCAAAGGGTGGAGAGAAAAAAGAGTGATGCTACAGCGTTTGGCATAGTGGAACAGATAGGAAAATCAGAACAACAGGTCAAAACAGCATAATCTAAAATTATTTTACATATCAAAGTTATTATTGTTCTAAACTATGTCTTATTGACAGCCTGTAGCACTTTTTGGTCCAGTCTTACTACATTTTTTTTCCTGGAAGGCTATCCTAAATCCACTTCCCCATATCTCAAATTCAAAAAAACTGGCCAGCCAGCATGGATGATGTATGATAGAAACACCTAATCACTACAAAGATAGAATAAGTTTTGTGATTTGTTTTTCATTTATATCCTTACCTGGTCTAGGCAAATAGAGTCACCTATGGAGTTCAGATGATTCATCATGAAACTCAGAGGGTCAGACGAAGAGTCACGAGCAAAGAGAAGGCTAAAAAGGTTGTGTACGGGTTCTTCCCTGCTCTTTATCTGCTCATAGGCTTCGACAACTTCATAGAGCATGATGAATTTTATGGCCTCATATAGTTTGTATTCCTTGCTTTCATCAGAAAACAGTGCATTACACAGGTTTCCTCTTTCTTCATGATCTCTTGTGGCACTTATTTCAGCCCACTGGAAAGCACACAGAAGAATATTAATAAAATCATTACAAATTCTATTTGACACAAAAGATTGAAAAACAGGAACAGAAGCGTGGTCTAAGTGTAAAGCATCTATTAACCAACACTGCCCAGTCCCAACAGCATTTGCAGGCAGCAGCCCTCAGTGTGACCAAGGCCAGTGGTTTGAGGTTCAACAAGGCCAAGTTCTGGGTCCTGACCCTGGGTCACAACAACCCCAGGCAGTGCTATAGGCTGGGGGCAGACTGGCTGGAAAGTGGCTCAGTGGAAAAGGGTGGAAAAGTGCAGGTGCTGGTCAACTGCAGCTGAACATGATCCAGTGTGTGCCCAGGTGGCCAAGAAGGCCAAGGGCATCCTGGCCTGTATCAGCAGTAGTGTGGTCAGCAGGACCAGGGTGTGGTTATCCCCCTGTGCTTGGCACTGGTGAGGCCACACCTGGAGACCCTGTGTTCAGTTTTGGGCCCCTCACTATGAGAAAGACATTGAGGGACTGAAGCCAGTTCAGAGGAGGGCAGCGGAGCTGGGGAAGGGTCTGGAGCACGTCTTACAAGGAGCAGTAGAAGGAGCTGGGGTTGTTCAGCCTGGAGAAAGCAGGGCTCAAGAGGAGATCTTACCACTCTCTGCAACTACCTGAAAGGAGGGTGTAGCCAGGTGGGGGTCAGCCTTTTCTCCCAACTAACATGCCATAGAGCAAGAGGAAAAGGCCTGAAGTTTTTCCAGGGGAGATTTAGATTGGATACTAGGAAAAAATTCTTCATCAAAAGTGTTGTCAAGCATTGGAACAGGTGGTCCAGGGAAGTGGTTGAGTCACTGTCCCTGGAGATATTTAGAAGTGTAAATGTTGGCACTTGTGGGCATGGTTTAGTTCTGGGTTAATGGTTGCACTTGATGATCTTAAAGGACTTTTCCAACCTAAATGATTCTATGACAATGGAGCTGGGAAAGGCAGCAGGGAACCCTGTTAGTGAAAATAGGCAAAAATCCATCTCATTGGCCAAACACCATCTTTATAAAAATAAAATGAAGTTGGGAGCTAGACCTCATGCCCAGTAACAGCATAATGGATCACAGAGTTGCTTTGAAACAATTTTTTAATTGCAAGGATTTATTCATTCTCCTGACTGGAAACCTTTTCTTTAAAAAAAATCAAGTTTAAATGCTTCATGCATTTCCTCTTCATGCATTCAGCTAAAAGAACTACAACAAGCTAAAAATAAAAGCCAAATACCCCAACACTGGGAAATGCAAAGAGCAACCAAACCAAAATCATAGCTGCACATAACCACTACCAGGCACATCTCAAGAAGACAGGCAGCTGTCACTTTGGCACAGCAAAGGTGCAGGCAAGGGACCAGATCTCTATTTTAATTCCCTCTTTTTCTTACTAATGCTTTGTTACCAGAGCTTGTATTAGTCTGTTTGGGGTTTTGAGGGGTTTTTGAAGTTAATAATTACTATCACTGCAGATGCACAGAAACCCCAGAGGAGCTCAAGAAAGGTGCAAGGTCTTGACAGGCCAACTCTTTACCTCTGTTTCAGAAGGCTTTGGGGCTACTAAATCTCCCCAAGTTTTAAATACATAAATAAGAATTATAGTCCTGAGTTGGGAATTATGGCAATCTGGCAATGCTGAGCAGAGGGGGCGGTGAGGCTGACAGCTCTTTGCAATCAAGTGCTTAAGCTTACAGAAAGAAATTGAAGCAAAAATGGATAGTTACAACATTTAATGGGGGTAGAAGCAAAGAAAACACAATCGTTTTAGAAGAAAAGGCACTGTTTGTTTCCTCCTTCCCGTCAGGGGAGGGAATCCAGAAGCATCTCATACAGCATGTTTATTTTTAATCAAAATGATGAGATACTGCAGGAGCCACTTGATAGCAAGGGCTAGCTGTGGGAAGAGTGGCCTCCTTAACTTGCAGAGGACTCCTGAGTACTTGCCCTAGTGGATCACCAAAAGCTGGATTTCCCTGCAGTAGAGGTGATGGCCTTCCCAGCAACTCTGCAGTCTGAACCTGGGAGGGAGGCCTGACTGCCCCACAAATATGTAACCAGGAGCAGTTCCTTAACTCTGTCTGAACCCATTTCTCAGGGCTTTTATTTCTCCCAACCATTTCCTAGATACTCACATTTGTCTTTAATGCCTCCATACATTTGCGCAACTTCCCAAAGGCATTGGGACCTGTGTATCTTTCTGGCCCAAAACTGTATTGCTGAATCCAGTTACAACCTTGAGAATACAAAAGCTTTTCAGGGAGCTGGGAAAAAAACAAAAGGCAAGCTAATCATAACCATAACAAGAAGCAGAGTATAAGTTTATATAAACTTGTCTACATAGAATTTACAATGTGGTTCTATCAGCTGTTTGTACAGTTCAAACAACCAAGTAAATGGACCTCACAACTCAAATGCTGTGAAGGAGGATCCACTTAACTGCCAAGTCCTTAAGAAACTTTTAAAACAGGGACAGCCAAAAAAAGATGAAAATATGCTGTCAGCAAAATATATAACTCACACTCTGAAAAGCTGGATAATTCCAAATTCAGAGAGGTATTTAGGATTACAGATACCTTCCAGTCTGCACACACACCTCTACAGGCAGCAGCTATATATCCCACGTCCCTGCCACTATCTCCTGCTGTAGCTCCTGGAGCCCAGGGCAGGATTTCTGCTGCTCCAGCAACACAGCAGCTCCCAAGTGACCACTGAACTTTGCATGGATGTGGATGGGGAGGATTCAAATAACCTGTTGTGTTTAGGGAGTGACATCTAGCAGGATGGCAGTAACATTCATCCATTCACTTTTACTGTTGGTTTGGTTTTTTTTTACATCATTTAGACTTGTGTTCACATTGGTGTATTTAGATCAGGGACAGTTTTTCAATTAAATGTAGTTCAATGGGTTTGAAAAACTTCTCTTTAAATTCTGATAACGATTCTCCACTTCGACAGCCAACATATCACTTTTCACACTGAAGAGAGCTTCCTTCTGCTGTGCATGGATAGCTGAAATGTGTTCATTTAGGAAATGAATTTTACCTTCAATATATCTCTTTCCTTCATCCACGAAGGAAAAGGAATGCCTTGGCTGAATATCTGAAAAAGCACCGCTCTTACTACACTATAGTTGTCCCTCTTGAGTTGTCTCAGGTATTTGATATGACAGCTTCTAAACAACTCTTCATATGCCTAGAAAGAGACCAAGAAAAATTAGCAATAAAAACATTAAATCTTGGAAAAAACCCATGTTGTTTGAAGTCCAATTCCAAACAACTCATAAGAGGGAGCTAGAGGAATGAGAGCATATGTTTTTAAGATTTATATACACAAAAATGTTAAACACCATGTTTTTGTAAACACCTTAGACTGGCGCTGCCCCTTAAGAGCAATTCTGCATTCTTTCCAAACCCAGCAGCTTGTTCAAGTCTCTCCACTGCTGCTACTGTAAACATTCACATGGTCAACCAAATTACAGCAGATCAGCAAAGATTTCTGTGTCATAACAGCATTAACCTCAACTGCTTTACAATTTGTACTGACCTGTGAGATGCAGCAGCAAAAGGGCAGGAACAGGTATCTGGAGAAAACTCCTTTTGGCAAAAACATCTCCTTACACTGACCTGAATCCATCGTGCAACACTGACCTGAGGCTGAGCAGATCTGGGAGCTCTGTGCTGAAGCGGATGGCCCTTGTCCAGCTACACACTCTGCATTACCTCTGTCTGCCATCTGAGCCCTTGTGGAGACAATTCTGAGCAATCAACTGGCAGAGAATTAGGGAGAGGATTCTACAGTCCCACTGGCTGCTCTATCACTTCCAGTTTGCTTCCTGAAGGGGATAGCAGGATGGTCTCAATCCCTCATCCTCTTTTATCTTGGTTGCCTCATCACCATATCCCACCACCACTTCTCAGCTGCACTCTGTCCCCTTACTCTTACTGTATCAGCAGAGATAGTAAACCTACAGAACTCTTCCTGCTGGGGGAGCTTCCTGCTGCTTCAGCAAGGTTGAGGGCCTCAGAGAACGCTCTTTCTGGATGACCTGCCTTATCAGCTCACCATCTAGGTGGACCACATCCAAAAGAGGAGAGCCAGCACAAAAGAGGGAGAGGGACTGCTTAGCTAGAACAAGGCGAGAAAGACAAAGAGACAAGGCAAACATGGGATTGCCCCTTTTGGAGACAGCAAGCATGTTATGCTGGTTAAGGATCTCATAAGATCTCATCCTAAAATGTGCTCCTTACCATGGCAACTTCTAGCTGATGTAACCAGACATCCACTGGCTGCTCCATACACAGGAGTCTCCTTTTCAGGTCTGGTCATCCAGAAGGCTCATAGATTTTCTGAAAGGCTTTTTGCCCAGTATGGGCTTGCAAATTTATTAGAAGTTCTGCTGTCTTTTGTCACTTGCTCTTCCAAATAGTTTTTGGCCTCATTTTTTGTTCTGTGAACTTTTGGCACTGCTGTGTTCTTGCATTTAACATGGCAAAACTGGATCTTTTCTCTGTTCATCACTTGAGCACAACTCCAGCTTTTTGAAAACTATCCTCTTTTTTCTACAACCCCCTTATGCTACTGTTTATCCTTAACAGCTTCTTTTTACCCTTTAAGTCCTTCTTGGTATGCATTTGCCCTGTGATTCTGATACCATGACCTAAAGCCACATACATGTCAAATACACTGGTGCAGTTAACTGCCTGTCTTGCCAGCAGCACCCTGTGCAGAGGAAGACACAGGCACAGAAGCACCTGGGCTGGGGTGCAGAGCTGGAGCAGAGAGACTGTGCCCAAAGGCATGGGATGGCCACCATCCAGCACCCCAGCTCCCTGCCTGCTGGGCACCACCCAAGCTGGCACAGGTCAGATGCCAGCTCCTGCCCTGCCTGCCCCCAGCTGCAGCTGATGATGGTGGAGAGGGGAAGGCTGCCAAGCATGGATCTTCAGAGCTTGGAAGAGAAATGGATGTGGTGCTTCCTTCCTCCCTGGAATAAGAGTTTTTACCTTAAATCAAAGGCTGGCCAAGTGACAGCACCTAAGACCAAATTATTTAGCACTGGGGATGTAGCACTGTTAAAGGTCGCTGGTGCTAGAAGAGGGAATTCAGAATATACACAAGACTAAAACCTGATCTACATTTTGACCTGTACTACTGCACTCTTTATTTAGACCCATGTTCATGCTGTCCCTTTTGCTTTTTATTTAACTAGCCAGTGTAGCAGGCTTTGATAGCTGCTGCAGCTGTTTGCACTGGGAGTGCTATTCCTTTCCCAGGTGCTGGTTCCCCCCTGTCTTCATGCAGAGATTAAAATTTAACTCTTACCTCCCTCATCTGTTTGGCCTGCTTTGTTTCTCCTTTCCATTCTCTTGCACTATAACCAAGTAGATCAACTTCTGGCAGCACACTGAGATTCCCTAAATTGAGATTGATTCACAGATTAGTTACATTCTGCTGTTCTGCAACTAATGGGGCGTTGCAGGGGTGATTAATGAATGTGGAGTGACAACAAAAAGCTTACTTATGAGTTTCCTCTGAAGATAGTTGCTCCACCTGAAATATAAATGATAGAACAGGTGCCAACAAGGAGGTGTCAAAGGTCAGTATTTACTGAAATAAGCAACAGTGTGGAAGATTAAAGTCTGCATAATAAAAACCTACCATTTCAGTAGCCGTGCTAAAAAGCTGTATAGCCTTCTGCAATACCAAAAAACAGTGGTGAGGAAAGACATGCTTAACATTAGCTGCACTTTCACTTTTTGCCACATGAGACACAAGGATTCCTTGCTGGCTGTTCTCCAGGACCACACCTCATGCCTTCCTAAAATAGGGATAAAAAGAGAGAGGGAAGAATCTTATCCCTATTTTGAAGTACTTGTTTCTATTTGTTTTCTTACAAAAAGAAAGATCATTCAAGTATGATACCACTTCAAATGAAACACAAAACATGACATGCAAAAGATTATATTTTACTTAATACACATAATTTATATACTTAGTTCTTCAAGGTTTAGGGATTTGGGTGCACATAGTTCACATTTCTATGCTTTTCTGCACACAGTGAAGGCTACATATATAGTTAAAATGGAGTCACAGGAGGACTGGTATCAAAGACACTGCTCAATAACAAAAAAAAACCCAAATTACTTTTGTTTACTTCAGGATGTGCTGATCTAGAGACCTGTACTGTCATTATTTTGTCTCTAAGTCATGGCTTTAAAGACCAGGGATTCCTAGGACTTACTTGTAGTCAACAAATGGGCCATATAAGGCAATATTAGCTGACTAAGCATCATACGACTGCCTGGGGAATTAAAGGAATGCTCCTGCCTCAATTTGGGTAAGTTTAGGGTCAATTTAAAGCTCCAGAGAAAGATCCTCCCCAGGGATTTGGTAGAAAGAAGCTCAGGAGATCATCACGAAGGGGGTGCACGCTCACTGTTCCTCAAAGACATAAACAAAGGACAAGATTCTGTCGCCGCCTTGGCATTACAGACACAGGTTAGGGAAGGTTATAGTTTTCTGTTGTTGAGAAGAAGACCTACAAGTGAGAGAGGGCCTGGAGACTAAACAGTTGACAAAGGCAGTATCTGCTCCCTAAGTGAGAAATTTGTCCTCTAGAAGAAATTTGAATATAGGAAATTCCCAGAGCTCATGATGAACAGCTGCTCTGTTATTAACTTATTTATTGATTTAGTACAAAACTTTAGGAGAACTCAACTTTTTATAAAGACATCTGCAGAGAAGGCTGAAAAGATCCTTCTCCAGGGAGTCTACAGAGGGAATTACTCATTCCACATAGTTTTATGTCAGCTGAACTTCTGCCCCTCCTGGCTTTAACAGGAAATTTAAGAGGGGCTTAAGTTTTCCAAGTAAGTTAAGCCCATGCACTGTGGACAACAATCCAGTCAAAGAGTTATATATCAATTCCAACCTTTGCCACAAGATAAACAGTGATGCACTCATTTTTATGAGCATTGTTGCATGTATACGGAGCACTGCTTAAACTTGGCTTTTCCCAATAATCTGTTGTTTGGAGAAGTTTTATTACAAGATGTTGTGCTAGTCATCTGGTGATGAGACCCACACCTCATCTTTCCCATGAACTAAAAGCAAGTCAAGAGCTGTAAATAAAAAAGTGTCAACAAACTGTTAACGATGTTATCGGAGGTGGGGTCGGGGTGCTAGTTCTGAAGCTCCAGAAAATGTTTATTATTGATGCCAAGTAACAGACAACAAAACCTCAGCTGTAAGTTTTGGAAATGGAAAACCTCATGGAAAAACCAGATACTCCCACTTACAACACACACACATATACACTCACACTCCCACTGAGGGACACCAGTGGGCACATTCTCAGTAAGCACACAAACTTCTACCTAGAGAACAACTGAGAAATAACAATCCCAGCAGAATCAAGCCATTCAATTTCTTCTCTCTCTTCTGTAGCAAAAAAGTATCAGCACTGAAAAAAACCTCAGTGGACTGTGAATAACTGAACCTTCTGTCAACTAGAACAGAACCTGATGGCTCACAGACATTGTTCAGCCCATAGATCAGTGGGTATTCTGGATTTACACTGTTGTATGCAAACCAATGATGATTGAAATTAACACCAATTTAAATATACAGTATCAATGGGAAGTTGCAGCAGACTTTCATTTCATTACTTAAAATGACTGTATGGCCCACTCTCACTTTTGATTTTGAACAAACTGGGTCTATAAAAAAATTAAGAGCTGATCCATCTGTTAAAATTACATACATTGCGTTATGGAGTACCAAGAAATACATGTGAATGCAAAATTTCTTCCTTCACTCCTTCTACAGGCAGAAAGATGAGAGCTCCACATCAGCTTTTACACTGAATCAAGCAATCTTTTGAAAACTTTTTGATGGTAATAATCCTGAAAAAAACCTCAGACTATTGGAGTTCAACAAGCTCTCTTCCAATGCACATGGTTAACAGGTGCTTGAACAACTGCTCTTGAAGGAGTGCTGGGAAGCACAGACTTACTGATTTCCATCAGAAACACAAATCAGTGTCAGAGAAGATGAGATAATCAAATATTGCTCACCCATTTTTATTTAATATAGGGGATTTATAAATAGGTATTTCCCTAATAGAAAGCCTAGTGGGTGATGGGAAAACCTGCAAACAAGTGGTTTTGAGTATTTTTGCTACTCTTGTATTGCAGCATACCTTGGACTTCATAAACTTTCCCTCCTGTCATGGGAAAGCTGCTGTTCAAACAGCACTTTGTGATTCAGTTAATACTTTCAGTGCTTATGTCACACTTAGAAATTAATTACATTTTTTATTCAAGTAAATGACATTTAGAAGTAGCAGTTGGGTTGCAAAGTACTGCTGGTAAAAATACATCATGAGCATAAATTAAAAAAGGCGGCAGCTTAAAATAGATCTTTCCACCCCCCCTCCCTGCACCCTCCAAAATTCTTCAGAAACCAACGAGCAATTAAATTAATAACACATTAGTGGGGGGAGTAAAATAAACCCGTAGCTTTTTAAAGCAAATCCATTCTCTGGGATATGGACACAATTCATCCAGTTCTTCAGGAGGCAGTGCCAGGAGCATTTGCTGCTGTGACCAGCTGCTGGGCTCCCATCTTCTTGAAGACTGACTCTGAGCAGAAGTATAAAGACAGGGAGGCCTAACTCTTGCCATGCAGAAATTTGGAACAACAGAGGCTGAACAGTGCTGGAGTAGGAGCTGATAGCAGTGTTTATCTTACAATGCAAGTAGTTCACCATGTTTTCTTTTCATGCCACATCAGCTTCCTGCTAGTGCCAAGCCTTAAGCTTTTTCCCCCCTGCAAAGTCAGCAGGAGAGACACACAGAAGAAGACAACCAACAAAAGAGGCCAGAAAAAAGATAAGTAAGAGACACCTGCAACATGTTTCATTCTCAAGTAACTCAGGAAGAATCTCTAAAGGATTTGCTTCACATTTGACACCCTCACAACTTTTTTGGAGGCTGCCACCTTAAATACTCATAATTGACAAAATGCAAAATGTCAGAGATCAGCTTGGGAACTAGTAGAGAGCACTGTATGCATTACTGAATATTCCAGCACGTCTGATGGCACATTCCCCCTTTACTTTTTTTCTCCATGCCGTTAACAAGGCCATCAGAAACATAACAGAGCATCTTCCGAAATTAAAACCTGAGAGAATGATTTCTTTTCGGGACATTCCTCTTCACCCCCTTTTTGGTACTGAAAGCAGGACACAGGACTTGTCACCATAAAGTGGCCAGGTTTCATACTCCCATCACACAAAACTGTGTTCCTAGTTCCCTAAAAGCAGGTATACCCTCATTCAAAGAGGGAGGCAGAATGTGGGACCCCTCTGTTCCAGCCATCCTGCTGCCCACCTGTAGCACTCCTTCTCCCTCCTCTGTTGGGTGCAGAAGTAGGCAGGGAGACCCCTCAACTGAGACATGCACAGCTTGGCATGGAGATCCAAGTCTGCCTGTGTTCATGGTGTGCATGCAGAGTTCTCTTCACGTTGTTGCACATTGCTTTTTTCCAGATTATACACCATCAGTACCAAGGTATGTTACAGAACAGGCTAAGTCCCTCTTTCAAGGGAAAGCAAACAAACTTACCCTTATAGAGCAAGCACAAGCACGATGCACATGTGTACAAAGACTTCAACTGAATGAGCCAAGAGGAAGACACAGAAAAATTATTATTATTAATTTTTCAAATTCAATACCTACAAAAGATTACATCCCATTAGAGTTTAGAAGACAGAAATATGCCTTTTTAAGTGGTGCCAAGAGATTACAAATTCTTTGATTTCCCAGTTTATTATCAGCACCACACCAAAAACATAAAAAATACTGAAAACAGATCAAACACATACCAAGATATGTGGGAAGCACTGCTTAATTCAAGAACTATTTCATTACAAATCCCTTCCTTTACAGAGTAAAGCAATGTCAACTTGTTAAGCAACATTCACCTGTTCTAACAAACAGGAGAGATGAGGATCTCTCCTTGGTATAATAAGAAAAAGAAAATAATTTACAGACAAAGATGGTAATCGTCAGTGACTTATCAAAAGTTCAACCACGTCTGCTGATCAGATCTCTTCTAATAAAAAAAAAAAAAAAAAAACAAACCAAACCAACAAACCAGAATCCCAGCCCCAAACCATATCTAGAATCACACAATTACCTAGCAAACAGAATAGTTTTGGTAACACTGAGGCCCATCAGTCGCAAGAAGGGTTTTATTTGCACAGCTGTTCTGCATAGGGCTGTCCCAACTGCCCTCTTAGCTCCCTCAGTCTTCTTTCAGAAAAATATAGAGAACATAGAGCTGGCAGCCTTCTTCGGAACCCCTGATCATCAACAGGAACTGCTGGTGTTAATGCATCTATCCAGCTGGGACACATACTTATTCCTACTGTGCAGCAACAACCATAATGTGTTCTTACCCACCATGTGATCATCTAAAATATACCCTACTAGAGCTACCTTTACAAAACCGATTTCAGCTATATAATCAAGGTATTAATGCATGCCTTAGCCTGCACATACCATTTCTCTCTACAAATGCCTATGAGAACAAAAGGAAAGTTCAATTCTTCATTTCCTGTACAATTCAGCTTCCTTTTTAAGGCACAGGGTGCTTCATCCAAGACCTTCAGATGAATAACGCTTAGCCACACTTCCATTTAAGTAAGAAAAAACATGAGAGAAGCCTTCTGAGAATTTACAGTCCAGAATATTGAATGAGAAACACATGAAAAGCATTTCATGCCATTAAAAAAACATGAATCTCTCTAAAACGGTTATTCCTGAATTAAGAAAAAAAAGAAAAAAATAAAATAACCTTTTAAAGAAGAATCCTCTGAAATCTCTGCTACTGTTTTTTCTTAATGTGGAAAAAAATCTGTTCCCATCCAAAATTGTTATTTAACGCCTGTACACTTCAAACAGAACTTACGTAAATGCACTAAATCTATTATTTGAAAGAAGCCCACTCTAAGAATTCTTATTCTGCCTGCTGCAGAGTTGCATGCTGAGTCATTCCTAATGCCAGTCATGGTTGTTTCACAATTTTCAAAATACTTTTCTTTTTCCTTTTTTTTTTTTTGCCATGCTGAATCCAAACTGACAGAATAAAGGAAGTACTTTCCTCCTGAACATCTTAAATCTAGCTGACAAGTATAAATACCTTGGGCTTTTTATGGGGGGAAAAAAGAAAACATAACAATTATTTTCCTCCTCCTGATTTTTAAATCTTGCTAGACAGCACAAGACTTGTACCTACCACCCAACCCTCCAAGAATGCACAGTCATTAGGTGCTCAGGAGGCTGGGGATACCACAGGCAGCATCCCCCCTGGTCTCTCCAGGAAGAGGTCCAGTGGCAGCTGCCCCACTCCTGGGATTCCCCAGTGCAAGAAGTGTCCCTGGCCCTGCCTGGATGCTTTGTAAGCACATACCGCAGGACAGTCCAAGCTACCTGTTAATAAAAAGTTATCCCAACTGGTATCCAGGAAAACAGCAGGATCAAGTAACCCATGACAAACAAAAAAATCAACTCTTCTGAGCTTGTTTACTGTCCAAGGAGAAAGCCAGGCCTCTCTCACCAAACTACATCCATGTCGCTCATCATTCCCATCTCTGTACAGGGTCTGACTGCTGCACCCCACAGAGATTCTGTGTTTGTCTCCAGAGCATGGCCCTCTCCTAAGTGTACCCAATTCTGTGTGCAGGCAGTGCAGAGCTGTATATTTTTCACGTGGATTAGTAAATACAAATAATTTATGATTAATAATCACAAATGGTTCCTATCTCCTGGTGCACCAGATCACAGAGCTTGTGCTTCCTAAGCAGGTATGTGCAGAGGTTATTCCAGCAGTGTTATCTGTTTCCTTGGGAGTTTTACTTTGTGTCTTGCCCTCCTTCCAAGACAGATTAGAAGCACAAAGCAAGGCCAAAGAAAGCAAAATATCAAAGCCATCACTCTGAATGCAAATGGCAGAAATTGATCTTGCATCTCTTTCCCCCTGCCTCTCAGTGTCCAGTCTAACAAAAACCAAAACTTCAGCTTTATTCTGCAGACCTTGTGGTATTTGTATGGGAGCAGCTGGAGTGTTTAAACCCTGCTCTCTCTTCATCATTTCAAGGGCAACACTTTAAAACTGGCACATTTTAATTAACTCAAGCACACAGGAGTCCTCTGCCTTTTTTTCAGAGTGCATTACCAGGCACTTCTGGCCTAAAATCTTAAGCAAAAAAAGCATGTTGAAAGGTAAAACTGACTGCATCAAGATAACTTACATTTCAGTTACAATCACTCAGTGTAATGCCAAAGTCATAGCTAACAAAAACATTTCATAAAAATGTGATTCAAGAACTCAGAATATTCTGTGTGGGAGCTGTCTACTTGTAAATGCACATTATAATTATTAGTAGTATTATTATGCATAATAATATCACTTGTCATTATTGTCATTGCTAATGCACAGTTGGTATTTTTACAGACATTTGGATGCAAGAGAAGTTTCAAACAAAGCACTCTAGGCATCAGTTGCAGGGATCAAGAGACCAAAGCTCCCTGACACCTCTGCATTTGCACAAACTGCCTAAAAGCTGGACAGTTATGGGGCAAGGACTAAATAAAATACGAATCATGCAGCCCTGTAAAATACAGTTAAGTGTGACCCTGCATACTGAGCTCTTTTTCAGGGGCTGGCACTTGGCAGAGGCATAACTTACTTTCACTTGTAAAGTAAGAAAATGAAATACAGGGTACTGGATAGTTTCTGACATGGAACCCAGCAGTGTAATTTTTAAAGTTCTTCATTTATATGAAATCCCCTATTTTTAAGGCCTTGGCCTTTGGCAAGAACATCACAGCTGAAATTCATGTGCAGGAAATGACACAAAATGAAACCAGAATTGCAGGACAATAAACATATCTCCAAGCTGCTCACAAAAAGCCCATGGCATGGTGCTGTGCTCAGAGCAAAACTGGGGAAAATGGGTAGAGCTTCCCTTTGTCGTACAGACAGACCTGGACCAAGTTTTTAAGTTTGCAAAAGGTCAATTTTGCACAAACTCGGCAATTAAAACCTTGCTGACCATTCGAGGGAGGTGGTTCTGCCCTCCACTGTCGTGAGACCCCACCTGCAGTACTGCATCCAGCTTTGGCACCCCCAACATAAGAAGGATGTGGACCTAATGGTGCAAGGTCCACAGAGGAGGCCATGAAGATGATCAGGGGGATGAAGCACCTCTCTTATGAGAACAGACTAAAAGAGCTGAGCTTGTTCAGCCTGGAAAGCTCCTACAAGACCTTACAGCACCTTCCAGTACCTAAAGGGGCCTACAAGAAAGATGGAGAGGGACTTTTTACAAAGGGATGTAGTGACACGACAAGGGGTAATGGCTTTGGACTGAAAGAGGGCAGACTTAGGTTAGACATTAGGTAGAAATTCTTCACTGTGAGGCTGGTGAGGCACTGGAAGAGGCTGCCCAGAGAAGCTGTAGATGTCCCATCCCTAAAAGCATTCAAGGCCAGGTCTGATGGAACTCTGAGCAACCTGTCTAGTGAAAGGTGTCCCTGTGCATGGCAGGGGGTTGGAACTAGATGGTCTGTAAGGTCCCTCCCAACCCAAAATACTCTATGGTTTCCCTGGTGGCAGCTGACCTTCAGGCAGTGCCAAGCACCTTGCCTTGATGCTGCTTTGCTGCACAAGATGCAAGGGCAGACTTGATGATGGTCAAAGCCTCATGGACACCACATCATATCAAGGCACTAGTTTGATGCTAAGGTACCCATTTCTCACTTTCATAGCACTGTTTACCCAACATGACTACCCTGCCCTGGAAACATAAATGCTAAACACTTAAAATATGTGGGGAAACCCCAGCAACATATTATATATGGACAAGGAACCAGAGACGGGGTCCTGCCAAAGACCACGAGTAGAACTAGCAAAAGGACCAGAGACTGACCATATACAGCCACATCTTGCCACACTTTTAACCCTCCACCATCACAGAACATGGCTCAAATAAGACAACACAAGTCTTCTGCTCAGTCTACAGCATTCTCCTCAGAAAAGTGTTTGTTTAAAGAAAAGTGTGGGCAGTACAGGTTGCCTTGCTTGACACATCCCTCTGCACAGGTACATAGTGGCATCTGCCTTCACTGGTGACATGGGGACAGGAGCTAGAGACACGCTTCCTCTCTCTGTCAGGAGCTTCCAGCATGTCCCCACAGACTACAGAGAAATCCCAAGCATTTGGGTCTGGATCTTGAGAATGCCAAAAATGTACAGTGTGTAGAGCAGTGAAAAAATGGGAAGAAGCTACAAGCACAGCATAAGGCTGAAAAGAAACTAAAAGCTACTGACTTAAAAATTTCTCAGAAAATTAATGAAGAAGCCTGTAGAAGTTTTAAAGTATTTTACAATGTTTGCCTCAAGAAGTGATCAGCGGTATCCTTATTTCCTTTTTGTTCTCACTTATGCAGGGGAACAGCTGTTACATGCTTTTATATTATCAGGCAACAGACAGCCCAACCATGAGTTATACTGCTCATGGGAAAAAAACAAACTTTTCATCGAACCAAATTCTGTAATATACAAACTAAACTCTAACACCTCAGAATTGGTACAAGATCCCTAGCAACAAACTCCCCTCTTAAAACTGTCAGTGACTGCTGTTACATTGCTGCAGCTGAAGAACTGAAACTTGTGTTTTCCATCATGAAACGCTGACATTTTCTCTAATAAGTAGCTGTTTCTCTGTCTTTCTGGAGGGTACAGCGTTGTTCTGTCTGATCCAGAGCACTGCAACCACGCACTGAGGAACTGGCATTTGCTATGCCGGGAATCCCAGCAACGGAGCACATGGGCAAAGTTCCCCGTTACTGCTACGGGCTGGCACCACGCCAGCTGCATCACCCCCAGAGAGCGGAAAGGATGCCCTGTGTTCACCGGGCCTTCCCAAATTCCATCAAAGCAGAAAACAGAGCCTGAAGTGCCTCAGGGCCAGATGTCAGACAGCAACTCAGATTGGTGTTTGACTTAGAAGAGTACTAGAACTCTTTTAGAAGTCAGACTGACATAAAAATGCCATTAGAATATGACTTACGCAGCCCAAAGGTAATTTATAAAAAATAAATTCACAGCCTAAAACAAGAGCAGATTAAGGAGCTCCTCAAGGTAAATTTTATGCCATTCTAATCACACCCAAATTTAGTTATGCAAGTGTAATGAAAGCAGTGTGATTGTATTACCTTTTGACTCCTGAGCACTGGTTATTCCCTGTGTTTTTAAAACAACTAAATTATACCCATAGTCATCTGCCCTAGGACAGTTTGGCACCGTGACTCCCACAATTCAGCTGCGCAGGGTCGGGAGGTGCCGCAGAGGTATTTCTGAAATCTCAAGCTCATTTGCTTGGGTAGTCATGCAAGATCAAACATTTTCAAACATTAAGCTCAAGAAAAACTGCATACATTTTTGAAAAACCCTTTAATGTTTGTTGTCTGATAATGCTGGTAGGTAAGATGAGAAGATTCAACTGGAAACTATATCTAAGAAACAAGGTGGACAGAAAGACTTGATGCTGAATGGGAAATCAACACCACCTAGGCAGGCAACATGTTCCAAACAGTTAAACAAAGTGAAAAAACCCCTTATATCCAAAAATGGCAAAAAAATTTCAGAACTACAAAAATTTAATTTTTTTAAAATTCCAAATACAGATACTTATCCATAAAAGCACTTAGATTTAAATGCTGACCAGCATTTTCATGCTGCTTTTTCCCTTCAAAACCAATTCTAACACCTTTCACCTGATAGTGTTTTAGATAGACAGGCAAAATGGCATCTTTTCCTCTTACCATATGGAGACCCCCTCAGCTTCTAATCAAATCATTTGTCCACTAGCAAAGAAAGGAAATTCTTAAAGAAGCAAACTTCAGTAACTACAAAGGAACTTTCTGAGCCTGTCATTTCTTCCTGTTTCATGTATTTTGCCTCTCTGTTTCACCACTTGCTGAAACTGGAGTGGGCCAAAGGACGGAAGTGGGAATAACGGTACTTGTGCGTACTAGCAATGGAGCAGGTAGCACCATGCTAGCTTGAACTCACTCACTAAATACCACAGAAATCTGGTTCTTTCTCCGCTGCAAAAATGAAAGTATAAGCTGCATACAATTTGTACAGCTCCTCCAAAAGGAAGACAAGCTGGTTTAGTAAGAAAGACAGTGCAATGAGAGCTGGATGAGTAACCATCAAAGCAGAAATGTATCGCAAACGTACAGTACAAAAGCAAGCTAGCAGGGCATGGTCTCTTCAGTCTAAAAGATCACTTCTCAGTGACATAAGAGATCACAGAATCACAGAATCATTTAGGTTGAAAAGGTCTTTAAAATCAAGTCTAACTGTTAACCCAGCACTGCCCAGCCCACCACTAACCATGTCCCCAGTGCCACATCTACATGTCTTTTAAATATCTCCAGGGATGGTGACTCAACCACTTGCCTGGGCAGCCTGCTCCGATGCTTGAACACTGTTTCAGTGAAGAAATTTTTCCTGATATCTAATCTGAAACTCCCCTGGTATGACTTGTTACTTGGGACAATAGATTGACCCCTACCTGGCTACAACCTCCTTGAGGTAGTTGTAAAGAGCAATAAAGTCACTCCTGAACCTCCTTTTCTCCAGGCTAAACAGCCCCAGTTCCCTCTGCTGCTCCTCATATGCCTTGTGCTCCAGACCCTTCACCAGCTCTGCTGCCCTTCTCTGGACACACTCCAACACCTCAATGTCTTTCTTGTACTGAGGGACCCAGAACTCGACACAGGATTAGAGGTGTGCCCTCAGAAGTGCTGAGCACAGTTGGACAATCCCTGCCAGGTCCTGCTGGCCACACCATTGCTGGTACAGGCCAGGATGCCCTTGGCCTTCTTGGCCACCTGGGCACACGCTGGCTCGTGTTCAGCCATGCCTGACACGGAGGACCACCTGCAGCTGGCCTCTCCCTGGGTCCTCCTGAATCACACCTGCATTTATGAGCCCCTTCTTCCTAAACCTTCACGCTTCTGATGGAAACAGAAGCCAGCCCGCGACACGTAAATTCATAGTGCACGCAGTAAGGAAAAAAAAAATTACCGCCCCCGAAACAAGCAGCCAAGCCCCGGCCCCACACCCGAGCTGAAAGCGGCGCACGCTGTTGTTTTACAACCGCGATCCCCACGCAGGTCGGCACTAACTCCGCACCCAGGACACAGCAGTTCCCCAGGGAAGCTCAGCCCGGTGGCGCTCCCGGCATTTCCCCGCACACCCACGGCCGCCTCTCCCCAGGCGGTGCCCGCAGCCCCCGGCCCCGCCACCACAGGGGCGGAGGGCACGCCCGGGGTGGTCTCGCCGGGATGCCCTTAGGAGCAGCTTTCTGGGAATCGCCACTTCTGGAAAACAGCCCCCAAAGAGTCAAGTGGAAAACAAAATGGGGAAAATAAACAGCAAATAAAGCCAAACCCTCGCCGCGACTTCGGGGACCCTTCGGGCCCGCCCGCCAGCCCCGCCGCGCCTCACCCGCTCCGCCGCTCTCCTGCTGCGCCGCCCCGGGCTCCAGCCCGGCTGCAAAGGCAGCGCCGGCACCGCCCGGGGCGGGGATCCCGCGGGGCCGCCCCGCTCCCGCTCCCGCCCGGCCGTGCCCGGGAAGCGGTGAGGAGGGATAACCCGCTCTCCCATCTCTCGGCCTGTCTCCCAGCGGAGTTCTCCATTTCCGTAGCAACCCTTGCCGCTCTTCCGCCAGTGGGATACAGTTTGTGCTTGGGTGTCACACTACGCTGTTTTACATTTCATAGCAGCATGGAATCATACAATGGTTTGGCCTGGAAGGGGCCTTAAAGATCATCTAGTTCCAACCCTCTGCCATGGGCAGGGACAGTTCTCACTAGACCAGGTTGCTGAAAGCCCCATCCACTCTTAGCTCTTAACTCTTCTATGCATGGGGATGCCTGAAACATTTCTAGGGATTCTAGTTCCCTGAATGGAGACCAACACCATCATCACCTGTTTGAAATCTAGCCATTATATGTAAACACAACTTAATAACTTTGAAGTTGTTGGTTGGTTTTCATTTTTTCCCTATCATTAAATGTTGATTTCCTCAACAAATCACTCTTTAACAAGATGGAGTGCATTCATCCAAAAAGAAATTCCTCTTTGCCAAGTATCTTCCCTTATAATGGGCTTTATGTGTAATTTCTCCCAGATATGTAGAGAATTTGCATAGACTGGTGTACTTTCTTTTCTAGTTACATATTAAAGAACAGTTTTCTTCCATCTCAATAAGGACTTTGCAGGAAAAACAGAAAGGAATTGTGATGGTCCAAACAAAGACTTAAACCTTTTACAAAGTTACAAGCAGTTTGCTCCAGTACAGAGCTGAGACAAACTTACACAGTCTTTTGTTACTGGATTTTGTTTGTGTTTGTTTGGGATTTTTTCCCCTAAAATATCACAAGATATTAAAATGGTTGAAGATCAAGACTTTTCATGAAACCGTGAAGAGATTTGTACTGCCTGGCATGAATATCAGATTGTTTCTCCCTCCATCTCAGTTAATCTTGGCAAGGAACAAAATAGGCAAAACCTGCTAAATATTGGTGTGCCAAGAATTCACTTAGGTGCGCTCACAGAAAGCCATAGACACATTTATCCATGTAAAAGAAAATCTAGGCTTAAAACCCAGCTAAAAATAGTAAAAGCAAATAGTTGACTTAAGAGGCCTAAAGCTGTCAGTTGTGTAACAGCACTGTGTGCTACTCCATCAAGAAATCCATCTGGAAAAAAAATTTCTAAATGCCACCTCCATGCCTCTCGGCAGCATCGGTTACCTGGTGCTTTCTGTCTGGACTAGCAGATTGTGTTTAACGTAGCTGTGTCTCAGGAGCTGCAGCTGAAAGAGATGCTGTCAGGATATAGCTCACATGGCATCCACCTGAGAAGGCTCAAAGGTGGCTGGAATTTATTTCTGAGCCACATCTTGTCTGCAGTTATCACATACTTCAGCTTCCCTTCCCAGCTTTTTTCTTGCCTTGGCCAGGCCAGTGTTGGTGGCAGTGGATGGTTTAGCATTGCAGATAAATCCAGGTTTGCCTCTTTCTGCCTTCTCTTAACCTGTGTTAGGACTTTAGGACTTTAGGATTTAATTGGTGATCTCTTTGTGCAGGCAGGCTTGAAAGTTAATGTTTATCTGGCTGCTGACTCATCAGAGGAGATGGAATGTATAGTACAAATGCTACAGATCAACCGCCGTATCCGTGGGTCCTTCCCGTTTCACGGCTCTCTGCTCTCTCCTCTGTGCATTTATTGAGCACTTCAGTGAAATCTGGAGAATGGCCTTTCCCTCTATGCATGGGAATAAGCTCTGGGGCAATCAATCAATCAATCAATCAATCAATCAGAGATAACTTACTTGAAACTCTTGAGAGATTGTTTTAAACTAACACTGTCCATTGTGTCTTTTCTTCCACCTTAAGCTGTTTCTGGACCTCTTCCCTGAGTCACAAAGAGCTCTCTAGGACCTTTTTCCATTTGCAGGGTTTGGCAGGAAAATGTTGTCTCTCCTCCTTGTGAGATGGGACAGCCTCTACCTGCCTCCCTCCTTGGCACGGGATGTATGCACCACTGTAAACTGAGCCAGGTAACACTCCTGCACTGTTGGACTGGTCTGTGTGTGCTGTTGCTGTTAGCTGAATGTGGGTTAGGATAATCCTTGAGAGAGCAAGCAAGATCCAGGTCTGAGCTGGGATCAACAGCAGAAAGGGAAATAGCAGCTAACTGGAAGGCAGTTTCTTTTACAAACTTTGCAAAATTGGAAACATGCTGCTACAAAGGTTCAGAAAGCTTCAGGAAACATCAGCTGCTCCAAAATGTTTCAGAGAATCATAGAATGTTAAGGGCTGGAAGGGACCTTGAAAATCATCTAGTCCCACTGCCCCTGTCATGGGCAGGGACACCTTTCACTATACCAGGTTGCTCAGAACTCCATCCAGTCTGGCCTTGAACACTTTCAGGGATGGGACATCCACAGCTTTTTTGAGTAACCTGTTCCAGTGTCGCTCCACCCTCACAGTAAAGAATTTCTTCCTAATGTCTAACCTAAATTTCCCCTCTTTCAATTTGTATCCATTCTCCCTTGTCCTGTCACTACAGTTCCTGACAAAGAGTCCCACTCCAGCTTCCCTGTAGGCCCCCTTCAGATACAGGAACGTTGCTATGAGATCTGCATGCAATCTCCTCTTATGCAGGCTGAACAGCCCCAACTTCCTCACCCTGTCTTCCTGGAGGTGCTCCAGCCCTCTTATCAACTTCATGGCTGTCCTCCGGACCTGCTCCAACAAAACAATGTACAGAGAAGACCTTACACAGCCCATGCATTCAACAGGTTTCAGCAGAAATAGTGCATCCTCTGCTTTCCCTCTGAGTAGGCAGCAGCACCGCAGGGACAAAGGGGCAGCTCCACGGAGCTCAGACTGGAAGCAGCCTAAGTTGGATTCTCTTCCTCCCGACTTCCTGGTCACGGCATTTTGCATATGTTTGTGATACTCAAACAAGGCTAGGTCCTCATGGCAAAGTTCTACTGCTTAGGGATATTTATGACATTTTCTTCCTTTAGGGGAGCATTACGAATTTTCCCACAACATGAACCTCCAGGCTTTTCTGCAGGTCATGGCATTTCCAAGCTGCAGCCATGACTGTGACTACCTCCCTCTGCTTGTACCCACGTGAGACTGCACAGGAATTACAGCAAAAGCTTATACTGAAAGCCATTGCTAAGCAAGTGTGAAGACATTTTAGCCGTGTCTGTTGAAACCCACAAATCAGCAGCCAAAGCAACTGCTGTGCTCATCTGAAGGTGAGCAGCAGAATTACAATCATGGCACAAAGAATGCAACAGTTCAAAACGAGTGCTGAGACAAAGGCAACAGCATCCAAGCCAGTAAAAGTAGGAAGCCTAGGCACAGAACTGGTGACAGGCTCCTCCTTCAGTTTTTCAAGCCCATTTTTAACAGTCAAGAACCATTTCCTTGTTTAGCGTAACTTATTACTACTATCAAGGTCAGGTAGCCGGACACATAGGTAAAAGTAGTACCCATGCAGCTGTAATCAGCAGCATAGGATTTTTCTCAGCTGATCACCAGCTTGTTGACATGCCAAAATTTATACCACAGCAATATTATCTTACCAGCACTTCTCTCTGAGCTAATTCTGCTTCGCTTTTCTTGTTCAGTGAAGTGGTCTCTGTTCTTGCTGGCCTTTCTGTCATGTCGCCTCTGCATCTCCTCTCCAGAGTACCAACCCCAGCTGGATTTCTCTCCCCTGACTGCTTTTACTGGGGTTAGAAAATGAGTCTCTACAGACTCGGCTCGTCTTCACAGATCAACAAGCTGTGAAAGGATCTGGCTTCCTGTTTCATTTCCGTTGAAGTTTTCAAAGTCACACAGGCCGTCTATGCTTCTCCATATCCAAGCCACAAGAAGAAAATTGAGCATAACTCAGCTGTTTATAAAGGTCATACTGCTACATCCCTCTGCATCTCCCAAGTTGCTGCAGGGATGGAGTTTGCAGGGTGTTTTTCAAACTGTGATGTACCACCCATACATGGTCTCTATCTCAGTGGTAGTCCACAGAGAGTCACAGCCTCACCCTTTCAGCTCCAATGCTGTGTTAGATTGCTAAGCTCTTAACATTACTTACCATGCAATCAATGTGACTTCTGTAGAAACAGTCTGACCATGAAGAGGAAACAGGTGGTCCACACAAGCATCCCTTCCCTATTAAGTTGTGGACATGCTATGTAAAAGCAAAGTTTACACAGATATGGTTAAATCATTTCATAGATACAGTATTTTAAATTGGAGTAAGCAAAGGGTCCTTCGAAAGAGTCTTTCCTTTCCCCTCCTCACTCACTGTTTTAAGTTACATGAGACAAGTGGTTTCTTACAATCTAAGACTATTAATTCCTTCTTACTTATGCTGTTGGAAGATATACCACAATACCACAGCTTACAAGCTCACTACGTCTAGTCTCCCACTCTGAAAATACCCACAAGTTCTTGTTTCAGCAGGAGAAACAGCCACTTGCCCTTGCCTCCCAGAGATTCCTACTCTGTTAACAGTTGCTTCACATTTCACGTGCATTTAAACAAAAAAGTACAATTACTGACTCACATTTTCCCTTTCACTAGAATGTCAGTTTCCCTTTCTACCACTTTTATTACAGTATTTTTGTCAATTTAGTTCTAAAATGCTATTTTTCCATTATCACCCTAGGATCAGAAGCGTTTATTTTAAAAAAAAAATTGAAAGGTGGTGTTGGGGGTAGAACTGTTACCTATATTACATTTTTTTTGTTTGTTTGTTGGCACCTCAGAAGCTGAAGGCAAAATCTGCTCTCCCTTCTCCAATCCAAGCCTTGGGCCCCATGACTGCAGGCCTGCTAACACTTCGTATTTCACCATTTACTGTGGAGGACAGAGGAGAGGAACAACAAAGAATTTTCTTTCTTGACATGTTCACTTGCTACCTTTGAATGCTTTCATGCTATTCATGCTCCGTGCCAGTGAGCATCCAAAGGCAGCAAGTGAATTCTTAAAGACAGTGTTTAAATGTATATATATATGTACACACACATGCACGCGTTTATATGTATATAGGCATATCTTTTTGGTCTGTGTTCTGTTCCCATTAGCAGAACAAGATAGTTCTGAGAGCAGAAAAACTATGCACTGGGTACAGGACCAGTGCATCTCCAAGGGAAGATCCTGAAAGAAAATTAGTAGGACAGAAGAAAGAAACACTGCACGTGCCCTTTTTTCCTTCCTTGTTCAGCACTGGGTTTTTGGTTTGTTGGTTTTTTGTGGTTTTGTTTGTTTTTTGTTTTTAATAAAGCAAAAAAAGCAAGCTGTTTAGTTTAAATTTTACAGTGAAAATTAACTTTCTTTTCTGCATTGAATTCCCTTTAGTTACCTTAAATTCCTCTATTGTACTTCTTACTTAATTTTGGTCGGGTAGTTTGGTTTGCTCTGGCCATAAACTGTTCTGGGTATTTAGTACTTCCTACTCTTCATCTCTTTTTGCAGTTTCTACATTCTTTAACCCATATACCATAATGCCCAGCTAAGCATAGCTGGTTCACCTGGATAACTCTTTAATACCTCTTTAGGCTTTATCCAAGCAGAAAAAGCATGGATTACCTCCCTTTCCTGCTCTGCTGGGGCATAAATATTTGCCCAAGATCTGCATTTCTTCCATACTCCAGTGAGCATCTTTAGGGCATGGTGAAAATGCTAGGACATCTGAACACTGTGGCAGGGATCTAGGAACCTGAAGGAGTTTTGGAAAGTGATGCTGTCTTTGCTCCAACAGGATTAGGTGACAGGCAAAGAAGGGTTCCAGAAGGGAAAAGAGGACAAACCAGGACCTTCTGCACCCCTTCCTTGCAGGAAAGCCCCAGCTGAGCCTTGGACCTGGACTAAGTTACAAGAAATACAGCATGAATTCCCCATACACACCATGCACCTTTTTTCTTAAATTAGAAACAGCTAAGAGGTTTATGCAAGATTATGGGGAAAAGAGAAAGACAAACCTTAAGTGGAGATGATGAGTTTGGTATGCTGGAGCCACCTGGGCTGACAGAATCCACAAACCAAGAATAGCTGTGTTTTACTAGTGTTTGTTTGCATGCCTGCCTATTTGCACTCTTTATCACATTCCCAAGCTGACAAGGAAATTTCCTTTGTCCACCCCCACACTTCTGCGGTGGGTGTTATCAGACGGCCTCTCCTACCCACGACATTCTCTTGTGTTTCTGTGAGATGCACCAAATGAGCTCTGCACTTGACTTCACCACAGCTCACTGTGGTTGTTCCCCTGCTAACCAGTGATAGGAGAGCTCTTGGCCTTCAGCAGCAGCTGGGAAACCCAAACATGACGTGGCACAACATCATCGAGCTCTCTGAAGGCTGGAAACACAAGATGGCCACCTGAGTTTGTCCTGGAGCTGCAGGCACTTCCATCTCCGTTGCTGAGCCCTAGAGCCAACTTCTTACTTTCTTCCTGCTTTCTCTCTTTCTACAGAAGCAGACTAAGGTTACAGAGACAAATATTCCCAACCTCCAGGCATGTGCAGTCACTTTTGTTCTGCTGTAACGGGTTGTCCTGCCATCTCATCTGCTACCTGGAAGAAAAATCACCCTTTCCGGAACCGCTGTCCTTACTGCTGACTACTTTCTGCTGCAGCTGGATAGGCAGGGGCAGGAGAGCTGCTGTCCTAGGCAGGTGCTCAGTGGGTTAGTGGTTCAACAGGCACCCTTTTCTTTCTGAAGACTAATAAGGAGAACAGCATCAATACAATTTACGTTCTGTATTTTGGAAGAATGAAATGCACAGAATTGCCTCCTAGTGCCTGGGCTTGGGCACAGAAAATCAACTTGCTGGAGAAGAGGAATCCCTATTACAAAATCTGTGATGGATCTTGCTTTTTAGCAATTATTTTAAAATCAAATACTTTGTACTTGGAATAAGAGTCCATATTATGGTTTATTTTTATTAAGAAATCAACATGCAAAGGCTCAGCTGTTTCTCCTTCATGCTGAAAGATGTTACTGCCAGAAGAAACAACATACAGCCCATTTGTAGGCAATTTCCTTTTTTTTTCATGTCAAGTGTCAATCCCCGTCTTTGCAAAAGCAACTAAATATTTATGTTTCACTGCCAAAAGCGCATAGCAGCAAACCAAAGCTAGCATTTTAAGACTCGTGTGCTATGAGTGACTCACTGAGACTGAGAGCACCCCTTTCCCTGGGGTTCTCCTCTGAAGCAGGAGGAGCAGCTGCTTTCTGCCACCCATAAGAACCACAGCAGTCACCAGCGATGGCTTGTTTTGTACGGATGCAGCAAAGCAGGGTCACTGAGGGCAAGAAAGGAGCTCATTCTTTTCTGAGGAAGGAGTCACTCTAGCCCAAAACATCAAATGC
Source organism: Aphelocoma coerulescens (assembly GCF_041296385.1). NCBI lineage: Eukaryota > Metazoa > Chordata > Aves > Passeriformes > Corvidae > Aphelocoma > Aphelocoma coerulescens. The sequence continues at coordinate 90,247,725 of NC_091015.1, forward strand.
CAACAGTGAAAAGAACAAACTTTCTTCAGAGGGAGACTTAGTGACAAGCAGGAAAATAAAACACATGTGAAAACCATGTAAAAACTAAGGGAAAGCTGTAGCTAGTACCCGTAGGAACAACAATGGAAAAGTCATGGAGAGACAAGGGGGCCCATGCTTCCTTTCATAATGCAGCTCATTGATCTAAATGTCTTTTAGATTAACAGAAACAGCAAGAGAAGATGCTCCTTTCTGAAAGACATTTTGTGCAGCTGGTTGCTTATTCAGAATTGCAAAGATAAACATCCTGGTTCTATTTGGCATTTTCTTTCCCCCATCTCCTAACAATCCCCATCCATGCTGACAGCTGAAATTAATATATGTACTTCTTCATTTATCAGAAAAACAACCTGCTGCTAAACTAATACAGGCTATACTTAACTATGTATTTCACAACACAGAAGGAAGGATGACATCAATTTCTTTTAATTAGGATATGGGACCAGAATTCAGAGAATGAACATCTATTTTTGCAATTGCCAGAATCTTACGTATCTTCAGCAAATCCTTTTACCACCTGTTAAAAAGGGGGAAGGGAACTAAAAAGCTTTCTCCATCTGTAAAGTGAAGCTTGATGATTAAAATTGAGAGCTGCTGAAAATACCATGGTGATGGAGACTCTTCAGCTGAATATACAGCCCCCGCTGTGATAACAAGCAGCACTCTCATCTCCCTCTGCAGTCAGTGACAATAGAGACAGAATTCTACTTGTGAGAGATGTCAGCACCTTCCTGACAAAGGATTCAATGATTTCTCTTTCTGTAATTTTTTTTATGGATCTTACCCCTTTTGACATTTTGCTATTTAGACAGTGAGTATTAGGATTTCTACTTTTCTGGCAAATAAATGACATATATTTTCTTTTAAAAATTCCCTGTGTTGAGAATGTAAGAATGAAATTTCCTGGCTGTTCCCATATGGCTTCTTCTCAAATATAGATGTACATGCAAATTTCCCTGGACCCACCTCCCACCCCAGAAATTTTGTCTCAGTGAAATTTGGCTTTAGATGTTTATAGGATTTCTGTAGACCCCAAGGTCATGCAGGAACTTTTCCCTCAGCAAGTCAGGCATGCAGAGATCCCAGATGCCACCCATGGGTGGGCACCAAGCAGACAGCACAGGAGTTCAGGAGGTCTGATCCATGCTTGGCATGTTGGACTCCAAGCATAATTGATACAGGTGAGAGGAGTTGGTGCTTCATTCTTGCATCCATTTTACACAAGGAAGGTGGGGATTTTGAGTAGTTCTGGAAGAACATAGCAGAGGTCTTTCTCCCATGGTTAGGAGAACTGTGTCTTGGATTCTGCCTTTATTTTCTCAAAATTACTTCTAGATTTAATCATGTCCTGTGAACAATCTGGATTTACATTACAGCAGAAAAATGCTACTTTCTCTGGCAATTCAGGATGACAGTTTGAAGACTCTTGAAGCTGCCAGTAAATTTTTATAGAGAGTTTTACATTTAAAAGGATCATTAACTATGCCATCCCATAATTGGATCCTTATGTTACAGGTTTTGTTTGAAAAGCTCAAATGGTGTCTACGTATGTTAATAAACTTATTTTAGCACTGAGATCACAAATGTGTGACAAATTGCCTTGGAGGAGAAATGAAAGGGAGACCATCTAAACTTCCATTTTTGTGAGGGAAGGATTCTAACATGTTGGGGGCACAGCAGGAAACCAATGAGGAACAGAATGTACAGACATCGCTGCTGTTAAATATAGATCCCCAGTTCTGAGGCAGTGCAGAGTCTTGCTCTTAGGGTCTCTTCAGCTAACAGGTGTCTCATGTCCTCAAAACACCTCACATTCAGGAAAGAATTGAATCAGATGAGGGTATTCTGCCTTTTTATTCATCTTCCGTAAGTAGATCCAGAAGGTGTTGCAGCACTTTTCTACAGGTGATAAAGCATAATGTTGCTGGATTTTCTTCTCTTTTCTTTCTTTCTTTTCTTTTTTTTTTTTCTTTTTAAAGTTTTTTTTTGATTAGGTCTAACGTACCTCTGAAATGGCTCCATTCTGCAATCAATTGCATATCACAAGTGAAAAACCCCCAAGCAGATGATTCTTTGTGTTTTGCTCCATTTGCTTTTTTCCCAGTGAATGTAGGAACGGTCCTTCCTCCACTGACCTTCAAGTATTACTCTGACACAAAATGTATTAGCATGAGTCAAGCAGTGTGACTACGACAGCATCATGGTAAGGTAAATACCGTATCGTTATACTTCCTTCCTCTGGCAATATCTCCAGGAGACAGGCTTCATAAAGAGCTACACCCAGTAGTAAAATAATTTGTGCTGAATAAACAAATACAGAGAGATGTTATAAAGTCCAGCATGGAGCTCAGCCAGACCTGAGCCACTACTTTTAAGTGGCAATGTCAGCTGCCAGAGACATTGAGAGAAGGCGAGACATTTGTATAGCCAAACTAGGAGCCTAAAATGCCAAAATTAAGGCTGCAGGTGGTAATAGGTTTTGCAAACTGAACACCCTGGGTCCATGGTGTATATGCATGGACCTATAGCTTTTGAGAGCTTTCCCTCCTCCTTCCCCTCCCCATGCCTAAATGTAACATTAGATTTGCCCTACTTAGGGAACATATCAAAACATTTCAAAAAAGCAGCCTGAGTGTAGCTGAGGGAATGGCAAATACAAGCTAGACAGATGCCATACCTCATATTTTCCTCATCAGAACCAAGGGTGGGACTTCACAGTGTAGCCTAAGCAGAGATCTCTGCTACCACCTTCCCTCCATTGCCAGACTGCTGTGACAGATTTGCTCTGCCAAGCACCACTGTCACAAACAGCTAAAGCTGTTTTGACTTTTTAAATAGGAGCTCCATGGTGTGGGTTAGCTGGAAACAGGAAGCTGAGGTGTGCCCGTCACAGTGACAGATTTAGGATGTAACTCCTGCTCCTCAAAGGGAGCCCAGGACACACAGTGTGTATCCAAACACTGCAAGGCAACAACATTGGTACATACAAATTTTTATGGATAACTTAAGTGCTTGGTCTCTTACATAATCTGTAAGATTCTTGCCAACAAAACCGTTTTACACCTGAGCTCTTTGTTTCTAGGACAGGGTACTTTGGGCATAAAGCTGTGTCCTCCTGGCATGTGTTTCCCTGTGTCCTTCCGGGCCATACACCCCTCCTGTCTTCTGGATGTTCACCACCAAAACTGAGGATAACAACTCAGCAGAAGAGCAGGAGTTCCCACACAGCTCTCATGATTTGCCATTTGTACCTCTTCATTTTTCCCTCTGACACAAGCATTTCTACATCCCCTCTGTCAAGAGCAGCTCATACAGACTTTTAACTGTTCCATAATTAGCAAAGAGCCCTTTCACCTTCCCTCTCACAAAGTGCTGGATGTAGGAAATCTATAAGCATGGAGAGAAGGGAGGAAGCTTGAGAAATACAAGACAACTTGGGAGAACAGCTTGAGCAGGTCTCCCTAGAGTGGTACAAAGTTCTGGGAATTGTGTTCTCCTGCAAAAAGGTTAGAACAGCAACTCCTGCTAAAAGTAACATCTTCCAGTGTAACACTTCTCTACAATGAAATAACATCATTTTCACTTCCAGTGGCTGGAGAGACTCAGAAATGTACAGAAAAACACCGCAAACCACCTTGCTGACAAGAAATAGCTGCAATATGGCAGGGTGGCAGATGCCACATGACAGAACTACAGCATAAAAGTACAACAGCTGTTGATACTTAAGACAATCCACCCTTTTTTTACTACTTTGTTGTAGAACACCTCCAATATTTACACAGAGATGTATTATTCATCTAGTGCCCTTTTATCCAATGAGAAAGCTTTTCCCTTGCACCTCTAAAATACAACAGAGTGGGAGGATCAAGTAACATGGTAGAAGCTGTTATTTTCCTCTCTGACTTGGGCAAAAAGTCAGTGTTTGACACCAAGCAAATTTAACCATGGAAAATAAAACCCTGCCTTACACAGGACAGTAATACCAAGGCTCTGAAAAACTTCACAACTTTGGCTGCAGCTTTCACACTGTTAGACTCCACAGCATATACATATGGCTTCAATACTTTTTTTTTCAAAATTACAATGGTACCTTGCTAATATAGGGACTGATGTGTGATAGAAATTATAAATTAGAAAAGCAAGATTGTTAGAAAAAAATACTCGTTATTTGCAAATAGATTTGTAAAGCAGATAAAGAGCTTCTGTAGAGCACTTGAGTACAGAAACAGTCGACATCTGAACTAATGGAAAAAAGAATTACCATTGCCTCATCTTTTATTGTCAAACCAACAGATGGAGTTTAGGCCTTGTTACTTGTTAGAAATGTTACTCCTCTCAACCCTTGCAGTTGACTAACAGAGAAAAGTGCATTTCTTGATTATTTGTCAAACCAAACATTACAAATGCAAGAGGAAGATTCAACTTTAATCAAGTACTTGCAGTACTCACCTAACCATGCACGACTGGAAAAGTCACAGCATGCAAACAGAGACAGATGTTCGCTATCACAAGCAAATGCCATCCTTACCCAAGCATAAATCCTTCGGAGGATGAAAGGGAATCATAGGCTTATCAGCTATGTACTGCCTATCCCAAAACATTCTTACTCAAAGATACTTATTCTGTCTCTATTAAATGCCAAATAAAGATATTTTCCTCTCTCTGAACTTTATCTCTGCAGTCTCCCTGGGACAGTATCTTCCAAGACAAGCAGCAGATACTTCTAGGGAAATGCTTTTAACTTGCAGAGTGAGCTATTTTGAAGGCATGTCATCTATTTTCAGTAGCTTATCAGAAATAACTGGAAATACTTTTTAGAGTAAAAATATTAATTACTATTTTGCATATTTGGACTGGTTTCCAAGACAATCCTCCTCTTTCCCATCTCCAGGGTTTATGATCCTCTTCAGCATTTCTCCCATCCTGCTCCAAAGATGTTGAAAGTTGTCTGCAATGTACTGCTCATGGCTGCACTGCTGGATGGTAGTGCACTTTCTAAAACCAGTGGTGACCTAGTAAAAAATAACCTGCAGCCAGTACAAAGAGGTAGCAAACAGCACTGTATCAGTGCAGAGAGAAAGACAGTAAGTAAATTAGATATTTGCTGCAAAGTTCCACATCAAAGAGCAGATACTGCACAGGCAACTGTGCTGGTTTCTGTAGGTGCAGCGTGCTTCCCTTGGTCAGATTCTGAGGCAGTGGCATGGATCAGATGCACAGTTAAGGTCCAGTGTTGTCCATGCCTACTCCTACTCCTAGTCTTATCCTAGAAGGACACGTGCACTCACCTCCTTTCTGTGTTTGCCCTCTGTCTTTCACTTATTTCTCCCCAGTCTCCATCTGTCTTGGCCTCCTTTCTGAATCACCGAATGCCATGAATTGGAGGTAGCACCCTTGGCTTCTCCAAGACATCACGCAGAAGAAGCTCATGCTGTTCCCATGTCTTGCTGTTATCACGAGTAACTCAGACTTTGGAAAAGCTTTTAATTTATTTCCCATGAAACACCACATAATTCAACTCTGAGGCAGACCCTAAAAAACAAGGCTTCCTTTCTTTGTGTGTATAGATAACCACTTATGCCTCTCTTCATCACTGCTATATTTCTACTTAGAGAGAAAGCAAAGGAAGGGCAAATACCATTTTTATGCATGACATTAGTTTGCAGCCCCTGAAATTCAGGAAAAAACCCCACCAAGGATTGTATGCACAATCAACATACCTTGAAGAAATCCATCCACTTTTCCACATATATACATCTTTCTAAAGTATTTGCAGCGTGCCTGCACTCCACTGCAGCTGCCACCCTTTCTCACAGCACATCATTATCCACGTGTGCCAAAGTATTTTGGCACGGCGGCCATTATATCCCTTCTTATCTCACATATTATGATCCATCAGGAGGATAGTTGGAGAAACAGCAACAGATGGAGAACATGTCTTAAAGCGTGTGAGTGAATGACCGGTTTTCTTTCCTGTGGGTGCTCCCATACCTGCCCCGCTCTGTGTGATAAATCCAGGCAACACCACACACATTCACTGAGTAACTGAATGTGTATCTTAGACTTTTACTGAGCAGCAACAGACCCATCAGACATGGAAACCAAGGAACAGTGTAGTGCCTTCGTGCAAATGCAACTCCCCAACAGTGACTTTGCAAATCATGAGCACAAGGACATTTCTCACTGCTGTTGCCTGAGCTGCAGCAAAGAATGCTCTCAGCAAAGGTTGTGGATCTACCTTGACAGTCTTGCTGCAAGTCATGAAACTGCCAGATAACCAGTGAGACTACTTCCCCAGGGTCACACCATCAGATCATTTTGTCTTGGCAGTCACCACGTATGAAGACTGCCCTGAAAGGTTTGATTTTCAGCATAATAACATTTTGTGTGAGTTACGATGCAAGCCCTCGGCCACAGAAATGTGCTAGACAGAAAACAATTACATTCATTTCTTGACTTCTGGCAGAAAGAACACACAGCACTGTCCCAAAACAAGCTCTTAAACCCCCCTGATAAGCTACCTGGAAGAAGAAAACATTACAAGAAACAGTTAATAGACCAGAATCTCTCTCATGCTCCTGGAAGAAAAAAGTTTGTCAAAAGGTAAGCTGTTACAAGCTCAGATGATGGCCTCATCCATATCATGAGTACCAGTGTAGTAGGAATTCAGCTAGGATTTTCCTACTTAAAAATTCCCTAGAGAGTGGGATGAGAGAGAACAGAGCCTCTCACCGCAAGCAGATGAGTTTCCTGGTAGAGATGCTGACCCCTACATTGCAACCTTTTACTGTATCACACATCAAATTACTTATACTATACCCAGACTTCATTAAATAGAGAATATCATATTTACATTTTAAAAAATAATAGACTATTAAACAGGTGGAGGTCTTGAAAAGGAAATGGATGGCTGAATATTAAATGAAAAATCAGGTCCCCTTAGAAAAATCAGCACTTAATCCAAAAAGACAAATAAAGACTAGATTCACTTTAGACTGAAGAACCATTACCCACCTGAGCTGTGAGATGAAGTACAGCAACATGCTTTATGTTCTCTGCAAGCAGGTCTGAAAAGCAATGTACAATTCTGAGCTGTCATTCACGATCAGCAGCCAGGGTAAAAGCAGCAATCATCACCAGATTTACACCCTGCCTTTCATTGTGAAGGATCCTTGGGAGAAATGAGTTTAGGCCTCCATGAAACTCCATGAGCAATGAAAAATTATGACATTCAGGCACTTTTTGGTGGCAATCAAGTTACCTTCAGGATACCCCATCCTAAAAGCTTCCCCTTAATGTTTCATGATATATCATGACATTCTTTTTCCATGTGTGAACCAGCCAGGGCTGTCCACTAGCATCTAAAGCTCCCAACAACAGCAACAAAATTGGAACACACCAATGGATGCATTAACTGCACTAAGTGGGACTAGCAAAAATTCCCAGATTTGAGTTTTCTTAGCAAGCAGAGTCCAGAACCCTCCAAGGCCCAGGAGAACACTCCATCACCAAAGAAGGAAGCGCTCTTTCACCATCAGTCTTGAGAGATGGCAAATTAAATGACATCATTCTGCAAATACTCAGTGGATCTTGGCATCACTGAAGGGAAAGTCTGAGAGCTTGAAGAACCATCCATCTCAAGGGATCACATGGTCTTCAGCAGCACACAGGCAAGACATGTAAAAACAGACAAGATATGTGATGTAAATTGACCAGAAGTGATTAGACAGATTCCCAGTGGTTCAACAAGGCAAGCTTTCAGCTGCTGCCAGCTCTTCCTCAGCCTTGGGAGTAACCCTTGGGATTGCAAATTCTCACAGAGACTGAGTTCAGCGTGTGCCAAGTGAATTCCTGGTGCTGGCTACTGCCAGTTGAGTCTTCAGGAAGCCTAATGTGACATCTCTGCAAGTAATATTTGTAGATACTCCTGATGTGTGAGTTCACTGGAAAAACAAGCCTCCTGTTTGAGACCCAAATGAATACTTTTGTTGAACTGGGGTTCTAGTGTCACTAAAATCAGTGTTTGACATTTAATATGCAAGGGCAGAGTTTCAAATTAATCAAGTTCAAGGCAAGTTACACTTACCTCTCTTAGGACAAGAAAAAATGGCCCCAGGAGCTGGCAAGAAAAGTCCTGCAAAAGGAGTACTTGGAAAAAGTCAGGGGAGCTAGGCTGGCTATCCAAGTAGTAAAAAAAAGCCAGCAGTAGTTGGCTTATATTTGTTTAATATAAGAGATCTCCATACTCAATTCCATCAGAACAACTGCTTCCCAAGGCAACTGTAATACCTCAGCTTTGTCTACGAAATACAGCGGCTCAATAAAAGAAAATTATTGTTCATGGAGGAGGTACTGAAGGGGGGATTCAAGTTTTATACATATGGTCATAGACTCTAAATGAATCGTTGAAGCTCAACTTGGCAACATGATCTCAGGATTTATTATTCTACAAAGTATCAGCTCAAAAGAAGTCAAACACTTGGAATTTTTAGAAAAGAAATAGAGAACAAAATGCCTTTTTCCAGCTGTGTAAGTTAAGATGCACCTGTATAATAAATATTGTATGAGGTTTGTCCCCTCCCATCATAGAAAATACAGAACTTGTAACTAGGGAAGGTTCAGAGAAAGGCAGTTAAGATGATAAACAGCTTCCCCATGAGGAATAAACAGACCAGTACTCTTCAGCTTGGTTAACAAATGCCCAAATGAAAAGTAAGTAGCAGATCATAAAAGCAAAGGTAGGACATGAAAGTTGGGGGGAGGAACTGCCCATTCAAAGCTTCCAAGATACCAAAGGAAGATGTCAGTGGGTTCTTGGCAGAACATATGGTTCAACTTCATAATCTATTGCTACACAAAGTTGTGGATACCAGTGGTTTACTGCTATTCTAAACCAATAATTATGTGTTAAGTAAACCTCAGTGGACTTTTCTTCCATGAGATACAAAGCCATAATTTTGTAGGAAGACCACTGAGTATGACATAAGAGAATACAATGGGGTGGTAATTGACAGAATGTCTTTTGGGAGCTAAAAATTCAGTCTGCAGAGATTGAAGTGTTGCTCTGGTGTTAAGATTTCATCCTTTCTCTAGCTCATATATTTGTCCTCTTTGGACAGAAGATATTTGCCTTCAGAAAATTTGAACCTTGAGAACCAGTATATTGCCACAGGCATAATGATGGAATCTGAAGCTTTATTAGCTGCAACTGCTGCAGTCTCAGGTAGCTCATCTACACATTTCCTTGAACAACAAAGACAAAAAGTCCCTCCAGCAGTCAAGAAAATGCAGATGTTAAGATAAAAACTCATGGAAAAAGCAGCATTCAGATTACTGCTCATGATAATTAGACAAGGAAAGAATCTTTCCCGTAGAGAGCTCAAAGAATTTATGTATTAGACCTCAGCTGTATCTCCAGCTCATTTCATCATTTTAACCTAAAACCAGTGAAGAAAACTGGAAGGTTGTGCTCTCCTCTCATATTAGGGTTGGTTCATAATGGCTGCTTCTTCTATTGGAAGGCACAGATTGGCTGATGGGAGTTTTGGATTAGCAGGCCTGGTGCCGGCTCTCTCCTGGCATTAACTAGGGGGACAGCAGACTGCCCTACTCAATACCCCCAACTTCCCCTCCACCCCCATTCCCCTAAAGACTTTTGGATAGGGCTAAGGGCAGTGACTTAGAGGAGATGAGAAGTATTCCTGTTTTGAGGACAACGACATCATGAAAGAAGTATATTCTCCTGCTCCTACACTTCAGGCTCCTAGTCCCTGTGGCATGTCAGTGAAATGGGAGATGCCATCCCTGTGCTGATGCTTGGTGTTCCAGCGTGGCACTGAGGACCACTGAGTGCCTGTGAAGCAGGAGGTGCTGGGTATCTGCTTGCCAGGAGAGAGAACAGTGGGCACCAGTGAGAAAACATCATGTTCCTGTATTACTGTGTACACAGAAAGAGCCTTTAGCCTTTTGACAACACGAACCAATATGAATGTGCAAAAAATACTGGAAGCAGAAACTCTACAGATGGAAAACCTGTCTGTTACTCTCCAATATAACCTTCATCAAGATTTAATTTCAGGAAAAAAAGAAATTCACAAGTTGTTTGCCTGAGGGATAAAGCAGTGGTTCTGACAAAAGCACCTACAATACCTGGAGGTTGTTTAAACAAATACAGAAACTTGGTCTTCCTTGGTTCTACCTACCTCCCCATGCACTGGAATCCCTATAGCAGAGACATTAGTAACACCTCCACACTGAGTCTATTCATACCTGGAAAAGGTATATAAAGTTTAGCTCATTTTCTGCACTGGAGCTGACATGGTAACACTCCCTACACTAATCCCTAGCACATGGATACACTGCTGTACACAGCAAAGATTGCCTGTCCAAATACTTCACCAAATACCAGCAACTCAAGAGATTTCACTACCCACAGCTGGCAGTTCAGTATATTCCTGTCTTCCTTTAAGATCTTTAGGAACCGTGGAGCTTAACCTCAAATCAGCCATCCTGGGTTACATCCATTTCTTACTCACCAGCCCCTCTTTCAAATGGAGTCCTTCACTAACACCCTTTGTGGTGGGGTTTTAATGCTTCCTGGCAATATCATGCAGTATGCTTATGCTACATGCAAAGAACATCCCATTATATTTTCAGGCATCTTCTACTACCAGTCAGGTTTGCATGGTTACTGAAATCTTCTCAAGAAGCCAGATGCTTTTGCTGTGTCATTCTGAAGGATCTCTGTTGTGCCCTGGTCTGAACATACTTTTGGATTTGGAGAAAGAAAAAAACGATTCCTTTTTCCTCTATTCATCAGTACATTAATAGTCCCATCTGAGAATGACTTACCGTCAACAGGAGCATATGCAGGTATGTGTTAGGCCTCTGTCCATTGGGAAGACAATGTAGGTTGCTTCCCTGACCATGGAAATGTTATCTAGCCAGGTTTTCTGCTTAGCAGTTGCACATTGGCCTTCAAGTGGATGTGTTCATCACACATGCAATGAAGAACTGAGTCCCCAAACTCAACTTTAAAAGTACTATCTCATGCACTGACTTTAAAGTCTGGCAACCTCTTCTCTTCCTAAACTATCAGTAAGCAGTGACTGACTGGGGTATGTTATCAAGAAGAAACACTTAAGAGTCTTCTCTTGAATCTCCCTGGCTATTTCCCCTCCTTTCAGCTGTGACATTGACTGCCATTCCCTGTGCTCTACAATGTTCCTACATCAGGGCCTCACACCAGCTGCTCTGACTCGTGTTTTTGGTCTCCACTCTCTATCAGTCTGCAGTGCTGCTCTGTGGTGTGCAAGACAGTCAACAACAACTGTGCCCAACTGAGTCTAAGTGGCATTTGCAGCCCCAACTACTCAATCTGGTGAAACAGAAGGACCTTATACTATCATTGCTTCAAAGCATTTCAATAGATTTACAAGTAGAAGATCTAAAGCTCAAGCTCATCATTCGAGCTTTGTGCAGCTAGAAGCTCTTGCACCAAACTGCAGGTTTTCGTGCAGAACTCCACTCCATCAAAACACGTTGGCTGTCCCAAGTAAGGCACTCATGGAGAGGGCCAGAAACAGCACCCTCCTGTTTACATGTGAGCCAAAGAGTCCATCTCTGCTACCTGAAACAACTACAAGTGCATTATTTGTCTGTAAAGCACTTGGCTAACTTTTCTCTAGCTTAGTGTATCTTCTGACAAGAACCATTCCACAAAGTATGTGGCCATCTACTTCCCTGTCATGGAAAAAGCTTCCAGTGGCTTATCCTGGTCAACAGGTCCTTCCTGAATATCTTCTGTCTTTCTATATGTAAAACGTCTCTCTCAGTTGTCTCTCCCAGTAAGTAAACTGTGAGCAATTAAAGGGACTGTTTCATCACCTGACAGGGAATAGCAGAAAAGAGTAGGGAAAAAAAAAATCCTGTATACAGTGCAGCAGCAAACAAACATTCTGTATTGTTCCCTAACCTTTCACCTCATTTTGAATTGTAAATAGCAGAAAATGCAGGAAGATAAATATACACTATGAGAAACTTTTCTGCTTTATGTGTTTAGTTGCAAATCCCAAATCTTTATGCTTGAAAGTAACTTTACTTCATAATGAATCTGGAATGCCTAAAAGTTGTGGGAAATCTGTTCCCCAGTTTAATACTAACTTGAAATATGATCCTTCGGTCTTTAACTGGGAACATCTGGTAGAAAACTCTGCTGGTTGAAATCTACTAGCTAATAAAGACCATAATACATTTCCACAGTTAGAGAGTTACGCATGTTTTATATAAAAGCATTCATGACACTACAAAGCACTCAACACTTAGAGCAAAGGCAAATATTATTTTGTAAGGCATGAAGGAAAGATACATCATTGCAATTTAAAATGAATTTCATGGCAACAAAGTAACATACTTTTTTCTTTTAAAATACAAAGCCCAATTAAAATATAGCCAAACCTAAACTGTCAAACTCCTCAAAGCAAGAGATCAGACAATTATGTCAAATATGTTTAATTTTTTTCAAAATAACTGATGGCAAAATAAAATATTTACATCATGTCATACTGTGTAAACATGTAACGTCACTGTACAAAGAAATATACATGCAAAATAAAGCAAAAAATTTAACTAAAACAATAAAGGAAAAATAATACACAAACATAATGATATGAGGTTGGTACGAATACACATCCAGTTTCGAAGTCAGTTGTTTTCTTTTAAAAAGTTTCTGTACAACTTTACAAAAAACCAAAAACAAACAAACAAAAAGAATAAATAGGATACAGTGGAAGCCACAAAGCTCAAAACTAACCCAAGCTAGGTTATGGCTTAAGACCCATATTTCTAACTCTTGTGGGATGTCGGCTTGGTTTCCTTAAACTTGGCATTTCACACAAACATAGATGACAACACACCCACATGAACTCAGTGATGCACAGAAAACCATCTCTGTCTTTTTAAATACCTCACGCTAATATTACTTCAACCTTAAGAACAGTTACTAAGACAATTACATTACATGTCCAATTCTCCTCATCTGACTGCTACTTTCTGAATGTATTCTTCACCAAAGAGCACAAGATTAATTTGTTCATTTCACAGAAAGAAGTAAAAACACAGATTTGGAAATTCTAAAAAGTAGTTAAGTGTTGAGACTCATTTGGGGAAAGTCAGACTTTGGCATTTTAAATATAATAATAAAATTTAAAAAGTGTCACCCTACTTCTTAATCAGTTTGACATTTGGGATACCAATCTCTCTCTCTCTTCAATTTTTTTAACAATCCTTAAAACTGACTAGTCTTGACTAAATTCTATGCTAACCCTCATCTTAAACTAATAATGACAGTGTGGTACAACACACCCGCCCTTGCCCACCCAGAACCCCCAATCACACAAACAAAACCATAAAGCTCGCCGTACTAAGTATGTGCTTTTTCTATATATTTATTACAGTTACAACAGAGGTCCTCATAAATAGTTGCATAAAATGTTAAAGCCACAACATTGCACATGATATGAAAGAAAACAAAATCCCAAATGAGTGCATTTACAGTATTTCATCCTGCTGTATACTGCTTGACAATTGGGTCAGCAAGCTGGGCACCAACCCAAAGTTCTTTTCTAGGGGGACAGTGAGTACTGACCCAAACTGAAGACCCGCACAGTGGTATACCACCATTTAGGAAGGAGGGGGGAAAAAAGGATAAGAGGAGGGGGAAAAAAATTACAGACCGAAGGCAGGTAACAGTCTATATACAAGTAAGGCCTACATTTTATCAGAGCAAAACAATTCATTCTATTTGTATGCAAAATCTTTTGAGGTTGGATGCACTTAAAAGCAGAGTCTGATCTCAGTGCAGTGCTACGTGAGATACATACAGGCGAGGCAACTGGAAAGCTCTAAGACCAAGTGAAAACCAGATGTTACAAATGAAGGCTGTACCAATGGGCAGCCATTTTGGTGAGTCTTCTCCAGGCATGATCTGATTTTTGTTTAACACCAGTGCTTTAAACATAGGCATTTCTTCCTTGAATAAATCTTGAAAACGGTAGCTAAGTTCACTTGCAAAATTCAACTCTTGTTTATTAAAAAAACTATTTTTTTTTTGCAGAAACCTGAATAAAATACTGTTACTGTATCGCTTGTGACTGCTTTTTGCAGAGTACAGTGCTATTGTCCTCCACCCCCGTGAAGTCTGCATCTCCAGTCCCCCGCGCCGCCCTGCGCGGGTCCCTGCGGAATGCATTTGCACACGAACATTCACTAGCAGCTGGTTGGCTTGGGGTTTGCTTTCCTCAAAATTCAAGTCAACCGCTGATTGGCAGAAGGAGTCTATCTCCAGTCTGATTGATTGGCAGGAGGAGTCCATCTCCAGTCTGATTGATTGGCAGGTGAAAGAGAATGAGAGAGAACTTCAAGCAAGGTCAAACTCTTGGCAAGAGCCTGCTCTGTAAGAAGTTTTTAATGCTACGGATGGGTCGAACATCATTCTGGTGTTTTCGCCGCTCAATGAACGAAGTCAGTCTGGATATATCAATGCTGTCAGAACTTTTGCTATTCCCCAGCTGCAGCCATTGCTCCTGGAGGGCCAGTGCAGCCGAGGGACGTTTAGCTGGGTCATCCTGAAGTAGGAAGCATACGAAATCTTTGGCCTTCTGGCTAACTCCTTTGAAGTAGTCATCTGGGAAACTAAAGTCCAAGCGGCAAATATTCAGGCAAGTTTCCTCTACACTTTCATCCAGGAAAGGAGAGACGCCACTAAGAAGGACATAAGTGAGCACTCCAATGCTCCAAACATCTGAAGTGAGTGAAACAGGATTTCCAAGAATAATTTCAGGAGCTGCAAACTCTGGGTTTCCAAGTAACTGGTGGATATAATACGTGGTATTGAGCTGGACTGCGTCTCCAAAGTCAGCCAGTTTTATTGTTGGCCTAGTGGAACTCTGGTCCACCAAAATATTTTCAGGCTAGAAAACACAAAAGCAAAAGTTAAAATGTCTTTTTTCAAGTCAGTCTAACCCACATTTAATGCTCCAACTCAGCTGGCTTCCCAGCCAGTGTGGTCAGCTCTAGAACATAAATAGCTGCACGCTACAGGGATTAGTGCTGAAGGCCATCTCTGCAAAGCTCTGAGGCTTTACCAAGGCTTCCACAGACCAGCCAGTAGGTGGTTTCTTGCTACTACAACATGCAATGAATGTGCTTTAGCTGCTGGCACTATATTTTTTGCAGGAAATATAGTTCTGCCATGTAATACTTCAGTTGTTCACAACATCAGCTTTGCAAAGCTTCACAGGAACTGGGTTTCAAAACTTTAGCTTCAGGAACAGAAATTACAACTAGAGGGTGAATAAAGCAACTGCTCCATTTGTTTTATGACAGAGACAACAAAACCCTTGCATTTAAAGACTGGAAGACTTTGTAGATATTTGCATGAAGCTTTCAACAAAATCCAGCTTTATTTGGCAACTCTTTAATGTAATGCAGCTATACAGATGGAAGACAAGCCCTGTTAAGAGACTATGACAGCAGAAGATCCCGTTGGATGCACATGACTTCAAGAGAACTGCCCCATTATTGGTGAGCTGAAAGTGGAATTATTGCTACAGTTTTATTTCTGAAGCTACTGCTGTTGTAGCTGTAATCTCTGCAAAGTAAGAGCAACTTACCTACAACTAGTTTTTAATTAGTTCATCTGTATGTACCCTGTGACCAGAAAAAGTACTGGTGAACTCTGTATAGCACACTAGAAAAAATTCAATGGTACGAAGACACAAAACTAGTTCTGCTTGGAAAACAGAAGTACTTGGAGGGAAGAGACTCAGGCTCTTTTTGCTTTTTCTCACCATGACCCCATTTGGTTAAAGACACCCTGTCTGCAAAGATGATTTGTCAATGCTAAAATTCCTTATTATTCATATACAGGTGTAAAAAAAAAAGTAAAGATTAAGTTTTTAATTAATGTTCCCATTAAGACCTTCTCACACAGTTTTTTTTACTAGAATGCATCAAACCCTTATGGCTCAAGTAACACTCAAAGGTAATAACAAAGGCCCAAGGAGGCACCATTCATGTGGATATCACAGCCTTTAAAGTGCAAAGATGAGAAACATTTTTGCATCAAAAGAGGAAAAGCAGTCTCTTCCACAATAAACTCTATGCTTCTTGAGAAAGAAATTGATTTCTGCTGCAAGTTTATCAGAAAGTAAATAAATGAATGAATAAATGAATAAATAAAAATCAAGCAAAACTTCCTGTCAGCAATTATTTCCAACACAAAAGGCCACACAGGGCAAACAAGCTATAAGGAGAAAGCATAGGGAATTGAAAATTTCTGCTTTGCTGGCTATGGGTTATGAGTGATCTAAAGCATTTGGGGATGGAGCCCCAAGCCATATCCTTCATGAGTCTCTCAAAGCATTTCAAAGTTCTGTGTTCCCAGTTCAAGTTTTCTAAAAGAGGGAGATTTTTATACCTGCAATGATGCATACTGCCCAGAATCCCATTAACACCTCACCTTTAGGTCCAAATGTGCTATTCTGCAGTTATGAAGATACTGCACAGCTTCCAGAATCTCTCCCAGGTAGAGTCTGATCTTCCCTTCTGTGAGGTTTCCCCATCGCACAACATAGTCTAGAAGGCGACCCTGGTCAGCCCTGTTAGAATTACAAGGTTGCATCTTGGATTAATCCATGCATCAGAACTGAAAAAAACCCCAGGCTACAGACTACAGCAATAACTGGAGCCTGCAGTACTTACAAGAGAAAGGACTAGGGTATGAAGAGAAGATTTCACATCAAGCTACCAGATCACACAACATTTCTAATTCACTTTTGCAGCCATTTGATACAAAAAGACTGTTGAACCTTCAGACTAAGATAATCATCTTAATGTCTCTATTTGTTCCCTTCTGAGTGTTAAATTCAACATTTTAGTAACAGCATTAGACAACTGCAATATTTTACTTAGGTGCTTTCAAATTTCTATGAAATCTTAGAGCTCCTTATTCATAAACCACTATAAATGCCCCAGAAAGTCAGCTGTAGATATCACATTTTACAGATAATTTAGAGTCCACACACATTTCTAACACTAGTATGTAGTTGGTGGAGGTCTCAAAGGTGTCGAGAAGGCCAATGAGCTGGGGATGCTGGAGATTCTGCATGACTCCAAGTTCATGGGTAACCTGGTCTCGCTTCATCAACTTCTTATTCACAAACTTGGTGGCTACTGCTTGCTTGGTTCCCTTCTGGTCACACTTCTTAACGACAGAAAATCTGCCCCTGGAACACAACAGTGAAAGGAAAGAATTAACAGAGAGATGCAATCAGGACATACTTTCGAAAGATATACTCCAAGAGATCTAATTTTAGATCTCCAATAAGCTACCCTTACAGAGAAGTTTCTGGGCATGAGAATTTTCAGTGTGTGCCTCTACTACAAACTGTGTCTGTATAAACTTGACAGAGATCTGTTATATCACATTTGCAGACAACTTGTCAGAGTAATATCCAGCTTTCAAAGGTCATCATTAATTGGACAACTGTATATTCTACATGACTTATTTTGCCCATTTTCAGACTCCTTCTGTCTGTAATTTTCATACTCTAAATAACATGGTTTAGGAGAACTTCACTACAGAAGCAGTCTCAGTCACTGTAAGGCATGCTTAAAAAAATATGCCTTAATCTATGATACCACTTCAGCCTAACTGCATTCTGTTTATGCAGTGCCACCTAGTGCTGGCAAAATTTTTGCTTCCTAACTTCTGCTTAATTCAACAAAATTCTGGCCTTTTAGGCTCATACATTAAGTATTTTTCAAGAAGAATTTAATTTTTGAAAAAGAATTCAATATTTTGACACAGACAGCTTCAGAGATCAGCATACAGAACGCACCTGCCAAGCTCAGCCACTTCACTATAGTGGGAATCAAAATTGTCTTTCCAGATTACCATGATCCCATCACTTCCAGGACCTAAACAAACAAAGAAACAAACAAACAAAGAGAAGGACAGTATGTCCAAGATTTAATATACTCAGATCCTTTGGCTATGAGGGGAATCACCCCATCCTGTAAATCCCAGTATGACACATAGGGTGGCAGCAGGACAAACTGGATTATACACCACGGGAGCCCAGACAAGGCAGCAGAACAAAATCTATAGTGGAAACAATTCAGGTACAGTGGGAACTCTCTGTACAGGAATGAGCAATCTTGGCAAGATGAGGGAAACAGTAAAAAGAAAAGACATCTTACATTATATCTCGTAATCAATAATACACCAACCAGTGGAAAAAAAAGTGGCCAGGCAGTGTAGTAGCTACCTTAGAAAGCAACTCTTACTTTTCAGGAAAACACTAGTTTAAAGACCAAAATTTCATTTTCAGCCTCTTTTATGTATTGCAACACACTCATCCTAAGGCTTAGCTACTGTCTGTCTTGGGTCAGTGAGCAAGAAGTGCCTGAAATAATGAACACCTCAATATGTTGTCAGTAAGGCACTTACTGCAGCTGCCAATAGGCAGAGCTCAAAGTGGCACCACTGAATATAAACCCCTAAAAATTTCAGCTGAGATTTGGAAGAAACACATCTTTCACAGTCTGGTTTAAAATTCCAGGAAAACAGCAAAGCTCTTAGAAAAAAAGGGAAGAAAGACCACATTTTGAAGAGGGTTGGGACAACTGTATAAGTCCCCATATCAGCTGGGACAGACATACACAGAGTAGCACTTCATATCTTGGGGTTTTTTATGTGAGTCAATTTGAGACAGAGCCATTGTGCTAAAATCTATGAATTAATTCTCACCAATGGAAAAATATACGGGCCTCACAATGCCCTAAAGGACCCAGATAGCATCAACTGTTATAAACTGCCTTGTAAGAAAACCTGTAATCCTGCTTTTTCCCTATGTCTAAAAATGGAGAATTATGAACATTTAGGAGAAGAATAAGTGAACGTACAAACACACACCAAAACTTATCACTATGTCATCAAACGCATCAAGCAAAAATCTTTTTTCCCCTTTGCTGTCTGCCCCCAGAACACAGGCGTTTTTTCATCTTTGCACATTTCCTTTTCATTCCCTCACAAACATTCAGGTTGCTTTGCTTCAGGTACTGAAATAATTTAACTGTAGATCAATGATGCAAAGACAAGAACTAGTTGTATGTTCTCCTAAACACTGTTGCTTTATAATCCAAGTAAAGGATAAAAATAAATTACAAAGTAATGCTACTTTTTTCTTTTCTGTACATTTTAGAAATTATGTTAGCACAGGAACATTCATTGAGACTAAACTAAGAATGCTGATGATAAAATATGATTTTATCAGCGTGTTTGAACTAGTACTGGCAAAGTATAGTATAAAATGCTACAAAATCATACACATGTTGACCATAGTGTGGAATATATTTATGAACCTCTAATCAGTTCCATCCTAAAACTGCATCTATTCCTGTTGAAACAGGCAATATATTACAGGTAAAAAGGTTATGATACTCCTTTAACAAAGGGGTGCCCAAGAGCTGAGCTTTTCTTTTCACTGTTCTATGGGTACCAGATGCTTTGACTGTAAGCAGGCTTTAGAAGAAGGCAGAGACAGGCCTACCTAAAACTCGTAGACTGGCGGAGGATGAAACCGAACCCATGTCGTTTGCAGCTATACACGTGTAGATACCATCGTCTTCCGCAGTGACGCCGACGATTTTCAGCGACGCCTCTCCCAAGTCACTGGGAAACACAACAGCAGCCATTAACTTCCAGTAACTTCACAGTTACTGTAAAATCAGATACAGTTAGGTTGATATTGTTTAGACTTCTTATTCTCCAGCCCTTATCTCTCTGGATGAACATTACTAACCCTGCCCTGCTGGATCAGAAGTGTCCACCAGAACCTGAGCACTTTGTGTCCATCCAGTATCTTGGAATGACCTACAGACTGCTGGAAAAACATCCCGACTGACACTCTCTCTCACCATGTCCCAGGCTCCACCGTGCTGGAAAAATCAAGTGCTTCCCCTGTTTCTTCCTGCTTCCTTTACCTATTTCAAGTTTTTGGAAGCCGTATAGAGACAAACATCCATCACTGTTCCTTCTGAAAGGTTCGTTTCCATCTGTGACTCCCAGTAAGTGTCCCCTGATCAATCATTTGTGCTTTCAGAGCATTCACCCCTTGTAAGAGAGGGCTTGCCCTTCAACATAAAAGGCACACTTCACCACAACTCTGGAGACCTCAGAATTTAGGAGAATGAGGATGGAAGGAAACTAAAAAGGACTTAGGTTTACTCTCTGCTCCAGGGCAGCAACAGCATTAAGCTATGTAAGACCAGGGCAGAAAGACTCTGCAGGCTCTTCCTTAATCTTTCTCACTGTTCAACCACCCTTTTTGTTTGATGGTTTGTCTTTAATGTCTGCTGAAATCTTCCTCTGTGCAATAAATTTCTAGTACTCTTTTGACTATCTGCTATGGACATGAACAGCAGATAATTTAATTTGCAACAGTCTCTTACAAATGTGGATACTTGGCAAGTCCTCCCTACACTTTTCACTGCTAGGCTCAAACCAACCCTAATATTGTGCTGTTTTTTCATAATAATTCATGTTTTCAAGATCTTCTATCATACTTATTGCTTTCCTTTGGATTCATCTCAGTTACTACGAATCATTTTACTGACTGAATCAAAAACTATTTGCAATGGTCTTCACCACACAATTCCAGGGGGAATAAAGAAGGTAAATTTTAGGAACATAGGAAGATGACACCCTTCCCCAGCTCAAAGAACATTTCTGGATTATTTCTAAAAATGTCAGCCACAGCTAACATGATTTACTGGATATAATTCTGTAACAGTAATGAGTAAATGTAGCAAATTTAACTCTTACACAACTCACAACAGCTCTGGATGCAGTAGTAAAGCTGCCACACTGCCTTTGTCTCCCCATTAGAAACAAACACAAAACCCAATGAAAAGAAAAAGCAGGAGCAGCAGGAAGTAAAGAACAGTATAACATGCCATCAAGTTTTCACAAAGAGCCCTTCATTCTGAATTAAGAGTATAATTCATAAATAAGACATTTCCTCACACTGTTAGTTAAGTTACTCACTAAACTATATTTTCTGTATATAAAAGATGCTTTTCCAGAAAATTTTTTTTTCAGTGCAGCTTCCCATTCTAAAATAACACAGTTTCTCCTATTAATCAGGTGTTTGAGTTACCAGTTGTTCTGTTATGTTCTGTCATAGCAAAGCTAAACCCAGACAAAATTGTTAATATCCACACTTCAACAATGAAGAGGGATGTTGCCAGATCAGTAGGAAGCAGGAGCTTCTTTGCAAAACACTGTAGTGTGATCTGAAAGCCACCAATGGAAATAAGGGACTGGCAGGATCTGTCACAGTACTGGCATGTCACAACATACTGGTCTGTTTCAAGGACCAGGTCAGTGTGACAAAACCACAATGGCTTCTGCAATAGCTAATCAGAAATAGCAGATTAATTTTATTTAGATTTTAAAAATCAATTGTGTAATATTGTTACCCTAGCCATACACAGAAGTTATATAATATTCCTGGAAAATCTCAGCTGTGAAGTCTTTCTGTGTGAGAGCAACCCTATCCTCATGCCTCAAAGCCCAGTGCTGCTTGGTACCAGGGGTGCAAATTAAAAATCTAACAGTTTCAGCAGTTCCTGTTGAACATGACACAAATTACCTGTAGGAAATGCTGTGGTGACCGTCATTGCTCAGTGTATTATGATCAGGACCTTTCCAAGTAACTGAAGCCTTGGGGCGACCACAGACTTTACACCTAAGCACGATGGTCTCTCCTGTCTCACATGTTACCTCACTCAATGGAACTATAAACTCTGGGGGAACTGGAAAAATAAAATTAATGGCATTAGGTCAACAGAAGCAAATACATTTAATTTCTATTCCTTGCACTGTTTTCTATTAGACAAAGTAGTACTTTATGTTCCCAAGGTGTGTATATCCCTCTACCCTTGGAGCACGTCCATGGTTAGGCCCCTTGCTGGGGCTCTGCAGAGCTAGTGAATTTTTCTCCACATGAGCTTGGACACAACATTACTGCTGTGCTACAGATAACCCCGAAGACTACCATGGTGAACCAAGCACCCAGTTTATGGCAAGGTGAGGAAAGTCTACAGTGAAAAGTATTTAAGGATGTGCTCAGCTAGGCTATCTTTATATCCAGCCAAATTTGCAAAAGGGAACACAAAACACTTCATCCACTAAGGCACTGTAGTGCTTTCCCTTTTCCACAGGTGAAACTGAAGAAGTTTGTTTCTGTGAATTAAGCTAAATCCCCAGTTTGGTTCTGACCCCAAAGTGCCACTATCTTTGTCCTGATCAGCCTCTGCACTGGAGAGGTCCTGAATGTTCCCTAGGGAACAAGATTAAAAAGGAAGAAGCTCCAACTCCTAGCCTTGTACCTTTTCAAATTCAGCAAGGCCCAACTTCCATACAGAACAATCATATGGTCCTTGTGTTTTATGTTCTTTTGGACTTGTGAACTAAAAAGGGTCCTTGCATCTTAAAAAATAAATACAATGTCATTCATTCTACCTCATCTAAAAAGAGGCTTTGTATATTTTTGTAGAAAGCACTCAGTTCCTGACATAATTCATATCAAGCAAATAATGTTTTTATCAAATTATATTGACTGAAACTTTTAAAAATTAAAGCAACTTACCATCATAAATGTAATTGGGGTTGAGAAGCTGGAAAGGAGAAATTAAAGAATTAATGTCCTGATAATCTTATAATAACTTAAAGAATGGTAGAAAACCAAGCACAGAGATGGATCAAAGTTAGCTGTACCCACAAAATCCAAGAAACATCTGAATACCACAATTTCTGCACCACTCTATTCTTTTTGCAGTATCTTTTTGTTGTATGATGCTTGCAGGTTCAAGGCTGTAACTTTCAGTTTTCAGATTTGGCAAAGACTGTCCATTAAAGCCACTGCTGCCTTTCATTCCTTCCTGTGAAGTTCTGACAGAGGCTACTTTTAAAGAAATCCCAACCCAACTTCTTTTGGAAACTACATCTTTGAATACTTACTTTTACAGAAACCTTGTTGGCAAGTCCTTCTCGGGATTTGCGATAACCATTCTCTAGCTTGCCTTCCCTTTTGCCGTCTTTATCTTTTTTCTCAGATTTCTTCCTTAATCGGAGTGCTGTGTGCCAAGACGTTGACTTCCTGAACACAGAACATGAAACTCTGATCAATTCTTTTCAACTCCCTGCTATCTCCTTATACTGTCTAATTTCATGTGTCATTGGAAAAGTATGTAAAAATGTTATTTCTACGTATTACAGTACAGTAAAATGAAATACATTAAGTATTCCATAAGAGATGTCACCCTTGGCTAAATCTGTGAACAAGCTACTAATGTAGTCTGGAGTTCAGTATTCCTTGAAATCACTGCTCCAATGGTAAACTTGCTATATGAAAATGCAAATGTGAATCAAACTGAGCAACAACTAGTATGAAACCCATACCAAATACAGCCTGACTAAAGCTTTACACAAAATTCACACTTTGATACAATTTCTTCCATTGCAGATATAAGAGAGAGTTGCTCCTAGCATACAGCCATTTTCAATAAGTTTGTGGCTTTTTGGAACCCTCAAAATCTTGTTTCACTTGAACAAACATTCCCTGTTTTCCTTGACAGAGGTGTCTAGACTGGTAGCTCATTCTATTAAATAAACAAGTTAAAACCAATTATTGCTGCTCTTAGATCACACATTCTCTTCCCAGAAGATTGGGCTATTGCAACTTTTTAATAAAGAATATGTGCTTCTGGGATCTTTCTTACTAGCTTTTTGCTAAGGGACCTCTCAAGTACTCATTCTACTTGTTGTTAATTTATTTCTCAATGATCACATCAACTTTTGGCCTTAAAGGTTCAAAGCCTTCTCTACACTGGAAGTTTTCCCTTCCTCCCCTTCTATGCCCACCCAGGCACTCACTTGATGGTTCCATCAGGGTTGTCAATGATGATTGCACTGGTATGCCCCAAGACATAGCCGGGAATCCAGCCCTCGGCTGCGGGGCACTGATCAGTGGCGGCTCTGAACACCAAAAACATGTTCTGTTGGTTGCTGGCTAGAATCTGCACGACCTCTCCTTGGTAGACATTTATCTCATCCTCCTTCACTGCCGTGTAATCGTGTGTCACCAGCATGGTGGAGATATTGCTACTGCTGCTACTTTCACTCTGCAAGCGTCAATCAGAAGCAGAGAGAGCAGGGGGGGAAAAAGAGAATCAAGTTTAAAACGCATGAAGAAGACAGGCTGTTCTTGGCCTGCTACATTACCTACCTAATCCACTCGGTTTAAACTGTAGTCAAAGAAAAGAGCAGTGTTTTCCTCTTTTAGAGCTGACTGTGTCTGTTTATCTTGTGCATCAGTCTGCTATTTGAACATTTTCATGTACTGCGGCTGCACAAATTTATTCCCAGTACAGTTACACAATATCATTTCCTTTAACTAAGAGTCAGTTTATACATAAATCTCAACTTGTCTTCCTTTCAAAGCTCAGACACTGAACCTTGCATCTTCATCAGGCATCAAAACTACAGTACAAGCATGTAAGACAGTTTTAAGTTACTGAAATTACATGGTGCTGTAAGTTCAGTTTCAAAATCACAGTCATTAGCTCATAATCACTGGAAATTCCAACAATGAAAAATACATGTAGTCTTTCCTAGCACTATATGTCAGACCTCAGGCACCAGCCTTCTGCACACAAAACATGACAAGGTACAAAAGAACAAAACAGGGTTTTGACAGCATCTCTCAAAACCACAAGACTTATCTGTGGTTGAATCTGTATGATCAGATTTATTCCTTTAAATTCAGGGGATGAAGTAAATTACTGAAATAAGAAATTATTAATTTGATGGTCAAAATAGACCCACTAAACTATAAGAATCCCTTCTAATTGATTAGTGACTATGATAGCTGAGCATTGTTACCTGTTTATCATATACTTTCAACAACTGTTCATGATTTTGTTCATTTCCCCAGCAAGCATTTGTGGAAAGCTAATTATGGCTGAGAAGGTGTTCATTCAAAATCATATCACTTTCAGAACAAAAAGCTTCTCCTGACCATGAACCTACTGGAAATTATTATAAGACTTATTTTGTCCATTTGCATGTATTCCTTATATGAGGTTTAGTAAATGGAAATGTAAAAACTATCTTCAGATTACACAACCTACTCCCTCAGTAATTATTTCTTTCTTGAAACAAGTTAAAACCAAGGTGAATGGCCTATTAATGATGTGGCATGAGGGGTGTGTGTGTGTGTGCCTGTCTTTTGTCTCTGTCCTTACTTCAAACTGTTTCAGGTCACTCAGTACCAGTGAGGGCTCACTATGGCTCAGGAGAAGCTGAGCTGAAAGAAGGAAATGAGTACCCAGGTTCCTACTGCATATAGAGCATAACCACACTAGTACCACTCGTGCCAGCAGACAGTGGAAAGCTTGGCACATAGGACTAAAACAGCATCATTTTTTTCCTCAAAACTGTCAAATATCTCTCAAATATTGAGGAGATGCCGGGGGGTCAGTTGACAGCATGGTGCACTGGGAGCCCTGAACACTGCGTTCTCTTGCAATCCGCTAAAGGCCTTGAACAAGTCACTCCGTCTCTCTGTGCCTGTGGTTCCCTGAGGACTCTGGCTGAGAAACCAAGACATTTGGAAAGGAACAGTCTCAGATTACTCATTCATAGCATGTTTAACACCTGATGCTTGGAGTGCCAGTAACTCTGTACATTTTATTCGAGCTGGACTGTTACATGCAGCTGAGTGACTCAAATCTTCTTTTTGCCATATTGGACTGATGAAGCATATGCTACCTCAGTGAGAAAGATCTCATTGTGGATTGTAACTCGACTCAAGGATATTTACATTAACTTCAGATGCAGTTATTTCCACTGGGAGAACTCATTTTTTCTAGTTTAGCGGGTGGCCTGCATAGCCTTTTGTATTAGCAAGTCCTTTCTATGATTCGGGCAAACTGGGAACAGCCGAACCAAACAAATTAAGTCTCATTTTCAGTCACTGCTTAAATTAGGATGACAACTTGCTACATTCTTTTACCTAGATGAAAACCAACTCTACTCAGAAAAAGAAGCTTTTGTTGACTTCTCCTGTTAAGACTTACAGGGAAAGATGAAGGTAAGTTGCAACATCAAACTAAGCCTCAAACCTTACCCCACACACTACTCCTGAACGTACTGTTTCTTAGCATGCAGAAGAATTTGTGTAACTGCAAGACTGACCTTTCTATAACATAACATTTCCTTCTGACATTTAAGTCTTGAAGGATCATAATAAACTCTGAATATTTCTTATGTTCAACAGGGACAGTTAAATCTGTTAAATAAACAACTGTCTGGTAACTACTAAGTGACAAATGTTCTCGAGAATGTGTTTATATCAGAATTCATTCTCACCACAGAAAGATAGCCTTTCCTTTTGCCTTCCAAGGAAGTAATTATTCTTGCACAGTTAATGTTTTCTTACTGAAAGTACTTCTGGTCAACACTGACCTCAACTATGGGATTAGAGGAGGATCTACGAACAAAATAAAAAAAAATTCCTTCCATATTCCTCAACTAGCAAAACTTATTCCTTTTTCTTCTTAGAAGTAATTTTTCTTTAAGTAATCAACCATAGCCATATGTGCATGTGAATATACATACACCAATGGTTAAATTAAAATAAACCTTCACAACCCATTTTCTCCAGCTTGTACAATGTGAAGTGAAATCCTGCTAATTGGTCTAGAAATGAGGTTATAAATGAGGACTTACGGCCCATCTCAATTACCAAACTAGAAGAGTTATATAGCTGTGAATATATAGTTGTGAAGCAGAAGGCACGCATTCCAGTATTACGTTGTATAGTGAGATAAAAACAAGCAATGGTGTCTTTGCTGAGATAGTATTAAAATCCAAATGTTTTGAAATCTCAGTGCCATCCCATCTTTCCCTTTCTCCTTTTTTAATAGAGCAACCTGAATTAGTATTATACAAGTACCTCCATCTTGATTCACATACTATACAGTAATGGCAAAATATTCAAATCACCCTAGATATTGCATTGCATCACAACACATCACGTAACATCACATCACATTTTGCTAGACTGAAGATAAACACAAGACAGAGCTAAACCAAATAAAAAGCTGAAGGAAGATCAGGATAAAAATACAAAACATGCAAAGCGTAATTTTTTTTTTTTCTGAAGCTATTATAAAAGTAAGTGTAAGAACTAAGAAGTCACAAAAGCTTTGTGTGTTAAACAGTTCTATAAAGAAACACATGCATTTAAAAAAGGTCCAGCAAGTTAGGTGATTTGCAAAACTGGTACTGCATACCATTTGTAAGAGAGTGGAAAAACAAACATTCATGAACACAGTGCTTAGTGAGAGAAAAATCAAATGTGAGTTTAAAAAGAAAGGCACCATAACCTGCCTACCACGTCCATGGCAAGTGCCTCAACATTTCTTTATATTTGCACATGCCCCTGTGATTGCTGTGTTGCTTTCCTGGTGGACATTATTAGAGATAACGTAGATTCTGTTGATACCCCCGATTTCTGCACAAACACAACAAGTGCACACTAAGAGGTTGAATCTCCAGAAACCCGAAACCAGTTCTTCTTACAAAGGAGAAAAGACAAGTGGAGCAGGTAATTGTTTGGGTTGTAGTAGAAGTAGGATTATTCTCACTAGCTTTTGTTGGCCTGTTTTGAGTGGATTGCAGAAAGCTTCCTTGATCAAACACAGGATTTAAAAAGAGACTGCTGTACAACAACTAAGGCTGAAAGGAGAGGGGGAAAAAATAAATTAATAAAAAAATAAAAATCAAGCAGCCCAGGGAACGTAGATGTCTCCACGAAGTTAAAACTCAACAGGACAACGGTGGCAAATTTGTGCGTGAAAGGGAAAAAAGCCCCAAGGCAATCTGCCAAAATCTTGAATTCAGATATAAGTGCTGTTGCAATGCATACCCCAAGGTGCTCTGGCTGCCACGCTTCAGCATGTTAATTATGTGCCTTCAAATTAGAGACGAAAAAAGCAAGGACAGCAAGTTAGTAGGTATCAGCCTAGTGATCTACGTTTTCAGCAGAGGCAGAAATTGCATCTAATGTTAGCAGTTGCTTTTGTGTCTGTATACATAGCCGTGTTTGCATGTATACATACACACAGGTAGACATTTTGGGTTTTTTAATGCGCAGAAGATACTGGAACAGTTGATTATTTCAGAGCAGTACAGCACCGGAGAGCCAGAAGTTAGTATGGAGAATGATGGCAATGCACAGAAAGGGAGCGTGGAAGGTTTTAGAAGAGCTCGCAGGACAGAGGTGCTCCGCTCTTACCCCATTACTCTGGGTGGAGTGAACTGACTGCTCGCTGGTCGAGGAGCATGTGCTCATGCGGTCTGTGTCCTTGCTGTGTGAAGAGTGGCGGTGGACCTGCCGCTGGAGGGAGTCATTGTCCCCAGGGAAAGTGAAGGAGCCAGGGCGGCTGGCAGGGGATGCTGGGATGGAGCTCCAAAAGGAGCCCTTCTGCAGGGGGCTGCTGGGTGGAAAGGTTTCCTTGCCAAAAGGAGAAGGGAAAGTCGTGGATAGAGGAGAGTTCATTGGAGAGATGGCTCCTGGCCTTGGCTTCCCAAGCGTCAGTGATCCTATGCTGTTTCTTGTTCGACTGTCCTCTGAGATTCCACGTGAGTCTTTCTGGGCTCCATCAGCTGAGCCAGAAATGTTTCCTGGTGTCTTCCTGGGACTTTCAATAACTTTCATCTTGGGAATCTGTTCAGCTTCTCTCTGAGGACCATCCGGCTCTGCACTGGGAGTGTGCCTGTCTGGCTGGCTCAGGCCAGTTTCTAAGGAGGTGTTGTAGTGTGGCAGGGAGTGATTGTGAATGGACATACCTGACATCTTGTCTGCCTCTGCTTGGGCCGAGGCTGCAGAGGAGACCAGGACTGGGGAATGGTGTCTGACAGGCTGGGGGATCCGGGATGGCCGGCTACGGCTGGAGCTGGGGATGCCACTACAGCTGCTGGGGCCGCCGCTGTTACCACTGCTGCTCCCGCCGCCGCCTCCACCACTGCTGTGGTTCCTCTGGTACTCGATCGGGGACGTCAAGGCTGCAGTGGGGGCGAGGGGGAGGCGGTCAGGGGAAAGGGGGCAGGAAAGGGAACAGGAACAGTTTAAAACAGACATGTCTACTGGCAAAAAGGGGAGTGCTGTTCAAATAAATTTCCTTAGCAGTGGAAAGATGCCACAGACTTCAAGCCACTTTTCTGTATCTAACCTTCATGACCAGCTGTATCTACCTATACTAAAGATTAAAAGTCTGAAGCTAAGAAGAAATATTTTCCTCTAGGATCACACTGTCAGTCAGCAGCCAAGTTGGGAAAAAACAGGTCTGACTCCAAATTCTCTGCTTGTTGTTACTCATTACAACTGTTTAAAAAAATCTGGGTTGGGACAATAACCAACAGATATAAAAACAGAGCAAGAACCTTCTAGTGTCACAGCAGACAACACCACCTTCTACTTTTCTCCTGCAGAATCTGAATGTTGTTGCCACAGTAAGATGCGACAACAATGGCCACCAAAATAACAGAAGCAAAACACATTCTGAATAGATGCTTACAATTCCACTTGGGTTTAGCCTTTAAAGGCTTGCAGTTGCTTAAAAGGGGTACACAAGCTCTCAACGGATGGCACCTATCTTGATTCACTCCTACAAAACATTTGGAAAATTTCACCAAGAGAACACCATGTAAATTCAGACTACCACTCTTATAATAAATGCAAGCATCTGTTCTGAAGCAGAAATGCGGCACATATCCCCCAACTGTTCTGTATTAGCTCAGGAAAAAGGCAACTTGCAAAACATTTCAAAGCCAAGAATGATGAGATGAGAGAAAAGTCATCCAGTTACAAACTTTCAGTAAAAGAAAATAATTTACCATTTAAAAAGTTGCGCTGGTTTTCCAAAATTTGGTTAATTTCATGGATCCATAACTGACGGACTCCCGGACTGGCAGAATGCAAAATAAAGGTCTCTGTGACATCGCCCGTTCTTGATGTTAGTGCAAATTTACATGGATCACTGTCCACATTTTCCTCCAAGGAAAGGCAACTCACCTTCATGAAAGAAAAAAAACCATGTATTTTATGAGAAACATACCTTTAAAATCTCTTTCTTAGGAGTTTAGAGTCAGATCTTCAAATGATAACCACTCTTTCCTTCAGTAAAATAGTACCATAAAATGAAGTATTCCAGTAAACTAAGGATTAGTGGATATCTTACTGACACACCGTGCCTGAACAATACCCAGCAGGTCCGCACGGCCCAATGTTCTCCATCCTTCACTTTCCTTTCAGATTAGTTAAAATGCTGAGCCTGCTGTGGAGGCCTCTTTACCACTGGCCCCCACCAAAGGCTTCAGCTGCAGATACAGCAATGCCTTGGACCAGGCTGCTCAGCCAGAGCTATAAACAGCAGGCTCAGGTGGCAGGCAGAGCACCAAGGTGAATTAGGGGAAGCAGGGTCCACCCAAAACACTTCATGAGGGCTGCTGGGCCCTAATATCAGGTTTTTTTTCAGGGCAGCTTGAAGTGGGAAGCCCTTATTTGTTTGAGGAAGAGCTGACATATCTAAGAAGGTCATACTACTTACAAATGTTATCTACATATCTGGGTATCAGAAAGGATATAAAAAGAGTTATTACCTCTACTTGCAATGACTTTGAAATGTGGCGTAGACACAGCACAGAGCTGAAAACTAAACTCTTTGTGAATACTTGTCCAGTGCTTTGTGCCAGAACACCTGCTTTGATATGCTTCATGCAGGAAGCATCAGAGTACTGGGATCTGAAGATCTCCACTTACCATTGGAGTGAGAACAAATTTGGTAGGAAGTAATTTCAGGAAATGACTGACAGCTCATTGTGCTCTGTGATTGCACATCTAGATGTCACTAGTGACTGCCCACAGAACGAGAAACTGTTACCTTAGCAGAGTTCGTGCAGGGGACACAAAAGACTCACACACAACAGTTACCTTGATACTGTTTTTAAACAAGAATCCGGGCATGGAGAAACCTTTCTTTTTATCTAGCAGCTCACTGAAAATGACAATCTGCTCAAACAGGAAGACCCGTCTCTCCTTGCAGCGTGGTAGAAGTCCCGCATCCTGGTCTGTAACCAAGAATGTGTCCTGGAGCAGGAGCTTACCCTGGGCTACAATTTTACCCTAAACACAGAGGCAAGCAGAAACACATTTAGTGCAGTTCTTAGTTTCTTTCCCCAATCAACCCTTATGAGCACATTCTCATGCCAAATAGCTTTGTGTATTTCCCACCTTCTGACTGTCATTGACCATTATATATTCATTTGTCCTCCTATACACAAGATATTCTTGTGCTGATTCTCAAAAAAAAAAAAAGCAAACATCAAAAATAAAAAGACAAAACAAAACAAAAAACCAGACCAAAACCCACAAATCCACTCCACCCTTTTCAATTCACACTGCATTCTGAGGCTTGTAACACAAAGGCTTCAATTTCTCTATTCTCAATAACTCCAACAGTTACTGATATATTCTTCCAGGGTGCTGAGTAGGGGAAGAACTCAAGTTCATGTCTGCATCACAGAATATAAAGAGCTTTGCAAGTAGGTGTGACTGTGGCCTGGCTGGTGCATACTGCTTCAGTAACCAATTTCCATCTCTTCTAGACTTAGCAAAACATGGAGGGCTACAGCTGCCTCAGGTACATGATTGACCTTAGTGACTCCTCCTTTGTCTACAGTGCAGAAGTCAGGTCTGCTCACCTGCAGATAACTGATTATTACACTGCTTTCCAAGCCTTTCGTCAACAAGGGAACTGTAGTAACATGTGCCCCTTCTAGGTTATGCAGAAGGACTTACCTAGTGTGACTGACACAGCAGGTAATGTTTCCCAGGAAAACCTCCTTGA
The DNA here is from genome assembly GCF_041296385.1 of Aphelocoma coerulescens. NCBI lineage: Eukaryota > Metazoa > Chordata > Aves > Passeriformes > Corvidae > Aphelocoma > Aphelocoma coerulescens. The sequence goes on from NC_091015.1 coordinate 90,279,804, forward strand.
CAGGGCTAAGACTTGATTACTTGATTTTTCATTCACTGCTTTTTCACCAGCTAACCAGATAGTGAGGGAGCACTGTACACATTTCTCCCCACAATATTAATAGTTAATTTCTAGAGAACCTGACAAAATCTCTGAGCAAAACTCCAGCCAACTTACATCAAATCCTTGCAGGCGGCCAACATTCATCATGTCATTACACCGTTTTGGTACTATGCACATGACCTCTACAGCTTTCTGTTCAAGACAAATAAAAAGTCAAAGCTTTATTTTCCAGAAGAGTTAGCAGCATAAAATTTTGTTTCATTTGATACGGTTGCTTTAGAATAGAAATGCAAGAAGTAAACACTTATAATCACTTTCTCAGGAAGATCAGAAAAGGAAAGTGACTCTGCCAAAACAAAAGAAGTTCAGAGTTAAAAGAATTCATATCACTAAGTGAAAATGTCTCAAGTACCTCTAGTTCTGTTGTGTCAAGATTAGCTTTTTTAGAATACTTGAGGAAGTCCTGAAAAAGAAAAAAAAAAAGTCAAGTAATATTTCTTTTCTCATTAATCATCAAAGAGAAATCTGAGAAAATCTGAATTTGATACCCTCTATCAGAATACGACAGACTGCAGAAGACACACCATTTGGACTTAGCTCATACAAAAACATATGCTAAGGCAATGACCTCTGTGCTACACAGGGCTGCTCTTCAGTAAACACTTATGTGATATTAAAATGATTGCAGGTGTAGCTGGAGAAGCTGTCATGAGTCCCAACAATTTGTATGACTTTTACATCTGAAAACAGTTGAGAGTTCCTTCTCCCATTCCTATGACACTGGTACAAATTTTAAACATTTCCATGGCCTAAACATTTGGTCTTTAACTGTTAAGAGAAAAAAACAAATTTCTGCCCAAGCCATCTACTGCAATTTTTGTAAGTATCTGCATGTGCTCAGGAAATAATCAGATGGCATTGCTTACAAATCTGCGTTCTGTTAGGGAAAGGGGTGGAACAACATCAGCAACAATTAAAAAAGAAAACATATCTGTTAACACAACTCACTCATCTCAACATCACTTTACCTTTAGTAACAGCTGGTATTTCATAATTCTCTGCACAGGTTTTATTAGCAAGTCTGTGAGCTGAAGTCTGTGGCCCAGGCGTTGCTTTAGATCCTGAGAGTTGTAAAACAAACATTTTTGCTTGTTCAGTTAGAAAGACCTTTGTTTTGTTGAGTTAGAAACACAGCATTCATAGCAGTATATGGAGAAAAAAAATATATATATAAACAAGGACATATCAGTATTAACTGTTATCAGACCAGAAATTGGCAAAAGTTAGAGAAGAATCTAATTTTCAATTTGCAAAAGCTAAAGTCCTTCCCCTTATCACCCTTGCTTCCAAGGTATTCCCTTCTGCAAGCATGTTTCATCTCTTTTTTTTGACAAGGCTGCAGATTGAAATGTAATTTTTCAGTCAAAGGTTGTATACAGCCTATTTTCAACAGTGACTTCTGCTCGTCCAGAATTGCTATTCCATATAAAATACACTGGTAACTGCCTGGGCTAAGGCTAGTAAGGATAAGACTCTACTGATTAATTATTATCTTATACCTAACCTTTAGTTTTCATTCTCTAGGAGTCTATCAGATTTGAGAAATCAGAACAGAAATGGCAAGCAATTGTAATTGAAAACATTAACAACAATATCTGCTGCATTTTTTTGTTTTGTTTTGTTTTCTTGTTTGATCAACAGATTTGATAATCCTTCACATATCCTCTCTCAGGGACTTACCTCAAAAAACGTATCAATGTACTCTGAGACAATGTGCTCAGACTTTGGTTTGTTTTGGCAGTAAACTATGTACATGTGCAACCTTCTCTCCTAGAAGAATAAAGATACAGAATGATACACCATTATCAAAAAAAAACCACACACCAGATTGAAATGGAGTACTACTTTAAGAAGTACAGCAGTTCCAATGTATGAACTTAGAAAGGAAAAGAAGTAGTTACACATGCAGAAACTACAGATCTGAAAACACAATTATTTGGGAACATCATTATGATTTTAGAAAGGCAACACAAGTGAAAAAAATTCCCACAGCTGCAAATTCTCCTGAAAAACAGGTGTTCAGAGATGACAGCTCTGCAGGTCCCACAATAAAATTAAGCATGAAAATAGTTATATTTTTCTTTTACCAAGAGCTATGGGAGGTTGGACAAGATGACCTCACAGTGATCCCTTCCAACCTTAACCATTCCATGAGTCTGTAATGGAGCCTTTGACATACAGTATTTTTTATTCTATTTGAATTATCTGATTATTATTCAAATCTATTAGAATAATAACCTCCTCCCATTTACATGTACAGAACAGTTAGGAGAAAACTTTCATGTCTTTTATTTAGTATTGGGTGTCCTACTGGAGTTTGGGTGGGGATGTAGGTGACGAAGCCTGGAAATGGAGGCACAAGTATTTTTTAAATCTGATTCTTTATTTTGTGCATGTACTTTTAACATCAAAGCAACAAAGAAAAAGAGAGGAAATAACTTCACCTTTTAAGATTCATTCTTGATTACTGACCTTGCTGTTTAAGAAGTACAGACATACCTACTTCAAAATCTTTCCTATCACTTTGCTAGGATTGGTTTGCTGTTAGAGGCTTTGCTTCCCAGAGACTTACAGAGTACTGATCAGTGAAGATAAATGGTAAGAAAGAAATGGAAAAATAAGATGGAGATTGGAAAGGACACAGGACACAGATTAAGAACAGGAACTGAATCATGTTCTAGCCAATAGGGTTTTGCTAGAGGATGCTGTAATAGCATCACAGCTTGCCTTTCCATCTGGAGTGGTAAAGGTGCCTTTCGAAGACAACTCAGTTACAAATAATACCAGGAGAAAGAAAGTAAAACAGCAATCAGAAACAGGGAGAGCTACTTCCTGCAGGTTTCCCACTTTGCCAGTGACAAATTCTCAGAAGGGGAAAGGATACAGAATTGGAATGCACTCAAACTGGAATAAGAACGAGCCTCTTTCCTATTTTTATTTCTTATATTCCATGCTACTGCATGGACACCTGGGATTAGAAGGCAGGGGTCACACGAAGTGACAATTCCCTTGCACTGAAGTGTAACTGAATAGAGAAATGGGGCCCACATTCATGTCCCCTCTCCAGAGGAAGGTACTGGGGACAAAGACTAGAGCATATACTCATTCTATTTATAAGCTCTTAAAAGCTATCTCTCCACCTCTTACCACGAAGAACATTGTACAGCACTTTCTTAACAGTATTCTACTTAATAACCAAACATGTTGGTCAGTAGCAGCAATAGTTTGCCAACAGACATTTGCACTTACATGTTTAACAAACAGGGATCCCAGCTTTTCTGGATCTTCAAGGCACTTCTCCAACTCTCCTAAAAAGAAGCTGAACATAAACAGAATAAACACTTTTTTTTTTTCTGACAGTACACATTATAGCAACAGGTAATTGCAAGGCAAAGTGATCGTACTGCAAGGCAAGACACTTTGTGTCCCCTATCAGCAGCTATGGATATTAATGCATGTCCAAACTGACAATGGTAACAGTGTAATATTTCAATATAGTTTTTCAAAAGGACATGCTGAATCCACGTCAAGATGAAAAAAAGCCCTGGCATTCACTAACAAAATTATCAAATTTCATATATATTGACTGAAAGCTTCCCCCTTCCTAGTCTGAATGCTTGAGATGCTAATATTTCCATGCTAACCACCCCTAACAAATTCTTTAGACTGCATTGTTAGAGAGAAAGCCATGTACAAAGTTCTGTTCACATTAGAGATCCTCAGTTGAGGTAGTTGCTATATATATACATATATATACATGCATCCTTCTTTAAAGCAAATCTTCACACCAACATCTGTAAGCTGAATTTACATTTTCTACAACTCAAAGCACAAAACCAACTGCATTTACCTTGTATCTGAATATCTGAAGAAATAAAATAATTTCTTAAAGCCAGTCTAATACTTTTTAGGTACAATACGTACTCTCTGTGCCAGTCATAAATCTGGTGAATGTTTCCAAACACAATCTTGTCTTTGCCTTTCATATCATCAGGTACGCCATCTTCCTTCATAAGTGCCATATAACCCTGCAACAGTGCAAGTGAATTCACTGTGAACATTCTTACTTAAAAAAAGTGAGTTGTCTTTTAATCCCCCTTTTCCCAGAAGATGTCCAATGGCAACAACTTGCTTGGGACACAAAACCAAACCAGAAAACTGCTCTGTAACAGCATAACATAAGGCACAGACACAAAGTATCACAAATTGACCTGAGGCTGTCTACACATCAGTGCCCCGTGCTAGAAAAATGAATTCACTCTGGCTAATTTAGCCTGCGTGAATGGGCTCACAGCATGAAGGAAACTTCCACAGGCTTCTCCTTACTGCCTGAAGCAGCTGCAATGCCTTGCCAAGTGGGGCTGCTCCTGAGCACAAGTGCAGCTTTGCTTGGGGTCTCTTACATCAGTCACTCACGCTAACCCCACACCAAAGTGCCCTGAGGAGGAAAGCACTGCTCGTGGGACTGCACTGAACGGACTACTGCTTGCAGTATGAGCAAACCAAACACAAAAAATCTGAAAATCAATTGTTAGCAAGCATTCTGGCTGCAATAAAGTCCTTCTTACATTTTCCTATAGTCCCATATTATTTTTGGTGTCTACACAGTCGTCTCACTGAGCAATTCTATCATATAGTTAGATCTGGGAGTGTTTTTAAATTCTGCAATATTCATGCAACTCTATTCCTTCCTTTTTTCCCCCCCCTAATACTTCTATTCCTAAATAGGCAGGTTGGGTTTTGGTTTGCCACGTATATGTTTCAATGTCTAGCATTTTCACCTGAAATTATTTTGTTAGTTACAAAAATACATCTATTTGTAGACTCCTAATTCACCCTTTAAATACTGTAAAAATATTATCAAGAGTGTGTGATCTTTCCTTCTCTCCCTCCCTCCAAAATAGAGTTTAAGAATTGAACCTTATTAGGCTAAAATTGACTGTCATGCTCATTCTTTCTGCTCTTCCAAATGCATCTTCTTGGTAGCTGAAGACTGAAGGGAGATGTGTGATGTTATCTCATTTTACGGCAGGGGAAGCTAGGAAGTCTAAGAGAAGCCTAGCAGTAGGAGAGGAAGGAGGACTTTCAAGTCTTGGATAGCTGCTCTGTATGCTGAGCCACAATGCTTTTTTAAAAAAAAAACTTAGATGTGCTAAATAAACCCACTATCTACCAGAGTAACATTAGGCCAGAGGTAGTGTTTTTACAAAAAAGAAAAAGTCAAAGAACTACACTCCTCAAGAGAACAACAAGGTGGACAGAACAACAAGGTGGACACAGTAACAGGAAGAAAGGAATAAAATCTGATGTAGTATTTTAATACATTAAAAGCCCGCAGGAGGGAAACTTTCACATTTTTAGTCTCTTCCTGTGTCTCATTTTGAAAAACATAATGAGGTTCAAGCTGCACAGCTGGTTAGTAACACACTTAAAAAAAAAGAAGAAATCACGAGAATTAAAACCATCATACCTCAACTACATAGCCCAGATCTCGCACATAATCTCGCTCTGTCTCCACTAATTCCTGTAAGACATAGCTACAGTGGAAGGAAAAAGGTGAACGCATATTAAAAAATGAAAGAGATTTTTCAAGAGGATTAATGGCATACAACTTTTTAGACATTTGCAGTCACATATGTTTGATAGGCAGAACTGAAGTGGAAGAATTAATGCACATTGGTTCTTAGCAAGATACTGCTTTGACTTTGAAACTGGACAAGGCTCGCTTCTGTTTATCTAAAGTCAGATGTTTTCTTAAACGTGACATTAGAATTAAACATTTAACTATTGTTTAAAATAAAATGCTATTATGTCTCTGGTCTGGAGACTCTTAGCCATATAGATGGTTATTTCTACACACAAGTTTAAAAAATTTGAAACCAGGCATGTTTTTATTCTACCATGGTAACAGTTTACTACTATATAGAGAAATTAACCATGGGTTGGAATAGAATGAGGGGAATGACCATTTTTTGTAAGCCTAATAAACCTTTGGACATTTAAAGATCAGCATCTTCCCAAATAAATGAGAGTGACATGCAGCAGAAGTCAAACACAGATATGACTAGAATTAAAAATCACAGATTGAATGTCACAGAGAAATGTGACCACAAGCTTAACATCTAAGACAAGTCCTCCCACTTTCACACTAACAGCTTCTGCTGCCAGTTCAAAATGAGCATTGTTAAAAAAAAAAAAAGGAAAAATTGTAAAAAATTGGTCTTACTGTCGTCTTTTCAAGGAGCTGGATTTCCTTTCCTCCATCTCATCTATGGGTGACGAGGAGGATAGAAGGGAGTTATCTGAAGGGTTGAAGGACGGACTGCTGCTGTCACCTTGATCTACCAACAAGGAACTTGGACGGTCCTCCAGAGCCTGAGAAGGTATTCAAGACAGTCAGCAACAATGATTTATTTCTCCTTTACTCACAAGACACATTACAAGCAGCTGTATAGAGCAATCTATGGGAGATAATTACTTTAATGTATCTTGGCAAAGCAGGTCACAAGCCTCCAGGAAACCAGCCAACAATATGGCTTTCCATGATAACTGAGCCTTTGAAGCACATTTGAGAAGCACATTTGAGATGACAGTCTTTCTTTCACAGGAAAAGAAAGGAGCTGAATTGGTTTGAGCAGCAATGGCTAAAAGTCAGACTATCCTGCTCAGGATGTAAGTACTTCCATAGTGGGAGCAACACAAATGTGTCTTCATGGCCAGGGATTAAACTAAATCTGTCATATTTGACTTCTGGCATATACAAATTACTTCCAACAATAAATAGGACATCTTTAAAGGAGATTTTTATGATGTTACATTTTTAATACAATAGAAGCAGCATTCTTTGTCAGACATTTTGGTTATCTTAATAACTAGCCAAAATAGTGTCTTAGTGAAGAAAATAATGACTTCTACACTGTCAATGGTGCTTTTGAGCTTGTTCAGATCCTAGAAAAGAGTCCTTGTATCCTCTGCCAGATACACTATCTCCCTTGCATGGATTCCACAGGCTTCTGTTTGTATAAAAGATGAAAAAGCAATGGGAGAAATAATACTAACATTTTCTATGAAGTATTCATTTGATTTCTTTAATTCAAGCCCATAATCTTGGATCAAGCTACAGCTATGTATCACATTTTCCTTGCATGTAATACAGCCTTAACGCAAGACACATTTACTTCACCGGGGTGGGGTTCAGCTATAATTTTTTTTTCTTTCCCCACAAAAATAAAAACCAATAATGATATGACTTGCCCAAAACCCAGGGGAAGCTGACCCTTGGCTAAAACTGTGAAATGAGAACATCTCCCCAAAGGACTATATGCACGGATCATTAAGTTATATCCACTGCTAGGCAGCCTGAAAGACACATGGACTACCAAACTTTCCATTTACAAAACACTGTGTTGCATTTTCCCATAGATTACTTCTTATTCACCCTTCTGGTATAAGAGAAGTAAAAAGCAAAGTGAATACCCGAGAGAGTACAGTAATTATTTTATGTAATAATGTAATTCTCTCTGAATGAGAAAACAGAAAATAAATTTTTTAATTCTGAAACTCAAAGCTTCTTAAATTTAGAATGAACCTGGAAAATATCAACCTCTGATAACATGGGGCTGCCATGCTGCAATTCTTTTTAGTTTTCACAAAGGCACTTCATGTTGAGCCCAACAGGGGCTATGCTGCAAAAGCTGGATTTAAAGGTTTTGAGGAAATCCAGAATTGCTGAGGGACCTCTTGAGACCATATAGTCCAATCTCAAACAGGGTCAGCTAGAGAAGTTTTTCTCAGATTGGGTCAAGCTGGATTTTGATTACAAAGGGCCTTCCTGGAATTATGCATATAATGAGAATCTTCAGAAACAAGAAAACTTTAAAACATGTCAACTAGAATCTTCAGAAACATGGAAACTTTAAAACATAGAAACTTGGAAAAGCTGATACAAATTCCGCCTAATCGATTTGTTAGCAAGGATGGAGGCACCGACATGCAAAATGATCCCTTTACTCTTTTACTTATTTCTTCATTATCATGTTGACTAAAGAGCAACTAGATAACATAAATGTTTCTGCTGTTAGGGTTACCTACTTTACTGAGGACCATCATAAGATTTGCAATAAATTTAGTTTCAGGGATTCTTCTCAGAAAGGTCTATTAGTCTAAGACCCTGGGTCTTTGCATTTAGTCTACTAATAGGACATTTTCTTTTTACTAACAGGACATACTTAGTAAATTTTCTACCTGTTTTCTTTCTAGTTTCTCTTATTTATTGCTTTTTGCTCCTCTATATAGCCATTTACCTATTCAGTAAATGCTTTTACAAAAGAATGCGTACAAAATGACCCCATACATCAACCCAGAAAGGGAACCCAGACTTTTGAAATAAGACAGAAAATTTTAGGAGTCAATGTAAAACATGCAGGTTTTCTTTGAATAGCAAGCTGAGGCTTGAAGACACAACTTCTTTAGACACATGCACCTGCTGGTCAGTCTCACCATTTTACTTTTGACGAGCTCCTCAATTGCACTGACGAGTTCGGCAGCACTGGGCGTCTCGGAGCTGGTTGGCCGCACCAACAATCGAGACGATGTCTGTGCAATGACACAAAGGAAGGAGAACCCCAGAGTTAGCCTGGTACTTGCTCAAGGATCAAGAGACTTCCTTCACTTCTGTCAGACAAAGGTACCCAACAGGTACTGTCAGTGTCATACAACACTAAGATCATCCCTTCCAACTTGAGCAACTGGAGTTGGAAGTTTCAAGAAAACCCCACAGAAGTTAAATGCTGGGATAAAAATTCCTGTTCCTACAGGCAATAGAAGTCAAGGAAATATAATTGCTGATAATTGCTGACAAATAGCTATGAAAATTTCCTGAGCTGACCCAATGGACAACAGTTTGTTAACCTATTTTATTGCTGCTTAAACAAAGCAACAACTGCAGAGCAGTAAGAGAAATCAAGAAGATTTGAAATAAAGGAGGAAGCATTATTATGTTAAGAAAAAATAAACCAGTAATTCAGGGGCATTTACTTTTCTAAAGGAGCTGGGGTATATTGCCCAGATTCAGATGGGAAATTGAGCTCACCATTCCTTGTGCCATCCATTTTTTCCAATGGTATGTGTAGAGCACAGAAGATCTCTGGCCTCATAAGCTATAAAATGCCAGTTTATAGATACAACTGAAGGTAAAAGGTGTTCACAGTAAAGGATTCTGGGAGAAGGCCATTAAATTCAGCCACAGTAATTTGCAAACAGAGTTGTTTGCATATTACATTTATCAGTTAGTAACTGGAAGGTGGAAACAGGGTGTAATATGAACCATACTTCATATTACAAACAGCACAGTGAACATCTTGCAGCACAGGGTGAGCTGTCCTGCAAACATTTCCAACAAACCGGACAAAGAAACGGCATGAATAATGACTCAACACAAGAGGTTCTGCTCAAATCAAGCATGGGTGTAACAAGACTCCCCATAAGTAAATAAAGAAAAAAAAAAAAGAAGAAAGAATACACAGATTTTAGGTAGTTTGCCTTGTATTTGCCTTATTTGGAAAGGAAAAACAGGGGTTGGGTAAGCAAAGGAAATAAAGATAACTTTAAACGGAAAGATATGGGAACTGAGCCAAAGCAGAGACAGAACACAAGTCAACATAATGCTGCATCAGAGTTTACAAAAAGAGAAAACAAAAAGCGAAAATAATTAGTTTCATATTAACACAACTGATCTTGAAACTTTTAACACTGCTTATCCAAAAATTAAATGCAAATGACTTGTAAACTGCCATCAAATGCAAATCCATGACGTGCGCAATGATTCTGCTGAATGGAAGAATGCATATAGTGTGTAGATGAGCTCTTAGGGGAGAAAATGATTGTGTTATTTAGTGCTCTTGGACAAATCAGCATGGCCTAGCACATGATGTTTGCATGCACACCGAAAACTGAGCAATCCCACAGCTGGCCTGTCTTTTAGGCAATTTACATGCTCCTGACATCTGACTGTTGACCAGGTTTTCCAAAGCTGCGCCTGTATGCGGGTTTTCACTTTGGATGCGGAGCTCAGCTTAGTCTTACAAAACACTGTCAGTGTCAGAATCAGGTTCTGGTGATGGTCTCTTTTATTTCTCTGTTGGGGTATATGGGATGTGAGGCAAAACTTCAGAACTGTGATTCCCAGGACCTGTGGTTATAGCACATATTATCTGAAAAAGAAGGAGCTGCACAGATAAAACTCCTTGCTGACTTTCCTGATGATGTACTCTGGGAGCAGAATACAACCCTTGCCCAGAAAAGAAGGGAAAACTGGAGTGAGCAACTGAGCTCAGGCAGGTATGAGATGCTACTAAGGGCCCACAGGAGGCTGGGAAGAGATGAAGAAACCCAGCAAAGAGGGAGTTTCCAGCAGGAGCTCTGGAGAGAAAGAAATGCTTGCAGGGAGGCACAGCTGAATGCCAAGTCTCTGAGGTCACAGAAAGGAGGAGACATTCCTTGGGATCTGGAGTAGCTGAGCAACCCAAGAAACCACCCAGCATGGCAGGAATGTGAAGAAGGACTCCATCCAGAAGGCAGACAACTGGGAACTTGTTTGCAAGCCTTTTATTAAATCAGTAACTATCAATAGAGCCAACTACCTTCTCCTGGGTAAAACCTTGCTCTGGCTTCTCACTTCTGTGTTCCAATAAAGCATTTACTTTAGGTGCTAGAAGTTGGTGGTATGTGATCTTGAGGGAGACACACACAACCTCCCAGGATGCCCTATGAGGGGACCTTTTGCCTCCCACCACGAAGGACAAATATTGCATAATAACAAGACATCACAGAAGAATCACTATTTGCATGCTTTGAAAAATTATGGTATAATATTAACTTTACCAAATTTTAACTTCTCTGAAGTCTCTGCATGTAGTTTCAGCTACTTTAAAAACTGTCCCAACATGTTTTTACTGAAGTGGGTGCATGTTAATCTTTTAAGAAGTTGTGCTGGTTTTGGCTGGGGTAGAGTTAATTTTCTTCAGTGGCTGGTATGGGGCAGCATTTTGGATTTGTGCTAAAAAAAGTGTTGATAATACAGAGATGTTTTTGTTATTGCTGAGCAGGGCTTACACAGAGCCAAGGCCTTTTCTGCTTTTTGTACTGCCATGCTGGTGAGGAAGTTGGGGGTGCTTGGGAGGTTGGGTGGAGATACAGCCAGGACAGGTGACCCAAACTGACCAAAGAGATATTCAAGACCATGTGACCTCATGCTCAGTGTATAAAGTGGAGGGAAGGAGGAGGAAAGGGGGGGGACATTTGGAGTGATGATGTTTCTCTTCCCAAGTCACCGTTACACCTGATGGAGCCCTGCTCTCCCGGAGATGGCTGAACACCTGCCTGCCCATGGGAAGCAGTGAATCAATTCCTTGTTTTGCTTTGCTTGTGTGCATGGTTTTTGCTTAATCTCAATCCACGAGTTTTCTATCCTTTACTCGACCTGTTCTCTCCCTGATCCCACTGGTGGGGGAGTAAGCAAGCAGCTGTGTGGTATTTGGTGGCTGGCTGGGGTTAAACCACAATGGAAGTGAAAATGAAATTTACTGGAGATGGAAAGTTACTCAAAGCTGCTCTTACTCCGCTGTGGTAAGGGTCTGACTTTGCACCAGAAATACATAAGTAAGCAGATGCTAGTTTACAAGCATATCCCTTCACAAATATGTGTGTGTACATATATATATATATATATATAGTGTTCTTGCTATGTAAGGAAGTCTGTAATGAAGTTAATTTTTCTCTGGAGCACTTTTTATAATATTTGTATTTCAATTGTTTTCTGTCACTGAAGGAACATGCAAATATGGCAGCTCATCAGCAGGAGCTTAAACATATTTTCACCAACATTATTTTCATCTTATTTCTAAAACTGAGATTATTCTAGCAAGAAAACATTCTCTCAGGTCTGAAAGCTGGCCTATTTTTGCTTATTTTGTTTCAGGAATATTTCCCAGTATAATAACTCTTCAACTTGTATGTTACACTTTGTCAATTCAGAAAACATGTAGGAATTGAATACACACAGAGCATAAGAACCAGCCATTTTGATCCTACTAACAACAGCTTCAGGGATGAGTGAGATTCTCACTGAAAGGCAGGGTTTTAGAAAGGAAAAAAAAAAACAAACAAAAATAAGATCCACTAAAGTTATTAATAAAATCTGCCCCACTGAGAACAGAGAGCAAGCAGTCACAAAATTCACTAACAATATTCAGTGCTGTAGATTAAAAAGGTTAAAAATTTTAAGGAGCAAAATGGCAAGAAAACAATAATGTGATTATCTGCCGCACAAGTCCAGATTATTTCCATTCTAAACACCTCCATTTCCAGACTAGATACGTGTCCCCTAAATGTCTGATCCAGGTTCAAAATTGAAATAAACCCTCACAATGTATGAACATCATAACATTAAAGAAAAACAGATCATATGCAAGTGAGATTTTCTTCATGCAGTTACTACCTACATCCAAAGTTTCATTACCAGTGCAAAATTTTTACCCTCAATTTTAATGTGCCTTTGTTTGTAAAAAACCGATGAATTATGTGCTGGTTTTGGCTGGGGTAGAGTTAAATTTCTTCCCAGAAGCTGGTATGGGGCCATGTTTAGGATTTGTGCTGGAAACAGTGTTGATAACTCAGAGGTGTTTTAGCTATTGAGGAGCGGAGCTCACACAGCACTAAGGCCTTTATGTTTCTCACCCCACCCCACCAGCAATGAGAATGGGGGGGGCACAAAGAGTTGGGAGGGGACACAGTCAGGACAGCTGACCTCAACTGACCAAAGGGATATTCCAGACCATATGGCAACATCCTCAGCATATAAAGCTGGGGGAAGAAAAAGGAAGGGGGGGACGTTTTGAATGATGGCGTTTATCTTCCCAAGTCACCGCTACACATGATGGAGCCCTGCTCTCCTGGGGATGGCTGAACACCTGTCAGTCTATGGGAAGTGGTGAATGAACTCCTTGTTTTGCCTTGCTTGTGTGCACAGCTTTTACTTTACCTATTAAACTGTCTTTATTTCAACCCAAGAGTTTTTTTCACTGTTCCCCTTCTGATTCTCACGGGGACAGTAGAACAGTGACTGTGTGGGGCTTAGTTGCTGGCTGGGGTTAAACCATGAGAATTATTATCCTTATTTGGTAATTCTTTTCTCTTAGGCATCCCTCCTTCCTCTCCCCCCCAAACCCAACAAAAACCAAGTATAACAAAAGGTATGATTATAAAACAATTAGACTCTAATCACTAAATATGTCATCAGCCAAAGTGATGTAAATCATCCTGTGAGCACACAAAGTGGCCTGTTTTCACATTTAAAGTGCTCACTCGTGCTTTGAAAATAGAGAAGCATTTAATTAATGCTCTTTTCACAGAACACCCTTTTAATGTTGTCTAAAGTGAAATAGTGATAACTTCCGTCTACCATAAAGCTGTATTACGTACATTTTGGAGACCTTTGGAAGCAGAAGAAAAATTTGTGCAAACAGAGGTTATCTCACCATGTGAAGCTTCCCCCACATCCTGCTCCTACCTTGTCATCCTGCGAGTCAGGCTGGAGAAGACTGTGTTGCTGAATTGCCATGGGAGGAGGAAGCGGCACAGCATCTGCTCCCTCTTCGCCTTCCTCCTCTCCGCAGCTCTGCATGCCGGAAGAGGATGACTTGGAGAGAGTGCCACTGCTCAGCCCCTCGTTCCGACCTCTCTGTAAATAACATCAAGATGTTCAAGCTCTGTTATCTCAACAGCATGAAGCTTGTTATCACATGCTTGTTTTAACTCTGTTCTGTAGTTTCAGCCCTCTCCCAACCAGTCCAGATGCTACAAATTCTCCTTAACAGAGGGGGAAAATGCAGATGCCAAAGTCAGTTTTCAATGTTTGGTAAATGAAAAAGAATTTAAATAGTAAGAAAAAGACATTCAGTTGAAATTTACTACAAGGAAAGTGTTATCAAAGCCATGCTTGTTTTCCAAGTTCAGTTCTGTAAAGAGAAATCTATCTCTCTGAAATGTGTATCTTGCTATGTATCACAGCAAGTCTCCTAGAGGACATAAAAACTCACTATTACAACATGTAGTATTTTTACAATTTATCTACCTTTACAGGCGGAGAGCATAGATGGTTATTGCTTTTTCCTGACTTCAAGGCACTGGCCTTAGATTTTCCCTTCACTCACAGAACTGCAGAATAACTGATACTTCCAAAACAACACTACAGCTGCAGCACAGAGGGTCTCTTTCTACAGCCTGACATTCAAGGTCAGAGGCCAGTATTCATTGCTAAACAACATCTCTCAATTCATCATGCTGCCAAATCTTTAGTCCTTCCTTTCCCAACACTTACTGTGGAACTTCGCTAGTGTTCCAAGCTTGTAGAAAAATACATTGGGAGGGAAAAAAAAAAAAAAAAAAGGCAGCAATTAATAAAAAAATTGGGCAACTAAGACTGCTTTTCTGTATGGTAAGTACCAAAACCAATAGCCACAGTCAACCTAATAAAAGGGAATAGCATGCACTCAGCTGTGCCCTTGGAAGCAGTAACATGACATTCGTTTCAGCCTGAACCATAGGTTTGTAACAGAGAATTTGGCTCTTGTCTGCACCTAACTGGAGGCCAGCTTTGTTCATACAGGAGTTCCAGACTCTGAAGGAGAGGCACACGTTTTTGGGAAGAGGGAAGTCCTCAGTAGATGTCCTTTGTGGCAAAATTTGGATCAGTTCACAATTTCCTTCTCTGCAATGAAAACTGCCATGCATATTATCTGACTGCTGGTAACTGGCCTGCATTGAAGGACGAGCAATTTTTCTGTGCTCTCTTATGCAAGGTGAAATTAGAGCTTTAAGCATCTAAGCAGCTCTCCCTACACTTTCCCTGATCCATCAACAAGAAAAGCAAAGGAAATACAAAATGACCTGATTATTCCCAGACCTTGAAGCACCTTTACCCACAAAGCCATTATCCAAATTAGCATAAGAGAGTCAAGTCAAAGGACAACTTTTTATTCTCCCATTTCTCTTTTTAAATTATAGATGCTTCACAGAGCTTTACTAACACTCTCAAAGCAGAGGGCACAAGCTGTCCCTGGCACAGTACTGACGCAGAGTGCAGCAGTCAAGGATGAGCACAGGGCACATAACACTTTGCTCCGCTGCTGGACAGTCAGTTGAGACAATCTTCACCTGACAACATTTAATTCTTTGAAAAACCTACAAGCAAGTCTCGGGAAGCTGTCTTAAGCATTTACCTCTTCAACAGTTTCATCTTGTGGTGTCGCTGCACTGTCATCAGAGTCCTTCTGAGAGCCTGCATCGGCACTTTTACGAACCTCTCTGCTTTTCTTATGCTTGTGGGCCAGTTTTTTGACGTGCCCATCTGCTTTCCCACTGCTAAGGCGCCTCACAGGACTGGTGAGCCATTTCCTCAAGGTGTTGCCAGGGCGCTTGGGGCCCGGGGAGCTCTGAGCACCGATCATGTGGGGCTGAAGCGATGTTACGGAAGCTGGAGGACTGGCATCATTGCTGGAGACCGAAAGGGAGTCTGGAAGAAAGAACAAGGGGAGCATTTTAAAGCTGAAGCACCAGCAAGTGAGAAACAAGGCAAATGGACATATGTAATAATGGACATTGAACTGAATTTATGGAGAAATCAATGAGATTATTTTGAGGTAACCTGGCCTTTAATGACACCACAGCTATCAGGGTTCATGTTGTACATGGCTGTCCACGCACAAGCACCACTGACATGCTTAGAACAGTCAAGCTCCATTAAGTTGCTCCTGCCTCAACTATAATTCATACTTCTCACTGCTGATACTTACTTGATAGTGAATTATACTTTCCATATATCATGTAACTTTATGAAAGGATATGCTTACTGCTTACTTTTAATGCTTACTGCTTTGAGCAAAGACATGAAGGGTAACAATAATTGCCTCAATGAGATAAGCAAATCATTTTTCAAACACCAAATTTAATTACAAATGCTCCAATTACTTTCATTATTTATATATTTCCCCTGCCCTTGGGATAGAGGGAAGAAGAAACCAGAAGACAGTTAAATGTCTGTCTTTTGCCTAAATTTTCTCAGAGTTTTGGCTTTGTTTTGTTTGTTTTTTAAAAAGGCACAAAGCAATGTTTAAAAGCCCACTTGCTGAAATCTCAGGATCAGCAGTAGGTCTCAGCATGACATGCTTGAAGTTCTGTAATGAAAAAAGGATACACTTCTCTCAAGCCATAGTTAAATGTGCATGAGGTCAAAAACACTTTCCCACCAAGGTTCCTGTCACTTGACCAGGACTGTATGCTTAAATACCCACTGGTCAGCTATTGTGAGACTAGATTTCTTTTCTTCCCCATGCAGCACAATGCTGTTTCCCCCAGCAATCCTCTTTTCCTAAAAATATACTTTTTTGGGGGGCTGAAGAAGGGGGCTGGAAAGATTCTTGTAACACCACTCCTATAAATATTATCTACCACTAGGGTATTAGCAAGACTATCCTAGGCTGTCAAATATGGGGTTTTTTTCTCCTGTGTGTGCACTTTTGCAGACAGTTTACATAAGGATGACATAAATAATGTTTTGTTGAATGTTTCTACTGCTGGGAGTTAAATGCAGTGCTCGTGTTCCTTCTTGAAGCTTGACACAGATGTTCAGGTCACCTCTTCTGGCAGCTTTTCCCTAAGAGGTATATTGCCAGTCTGACCAGAGATAGTTTATAGTTTGAATTTTGTGGAATAATATGGTCACATTGATGCAGCAATACACTTCATCATAAACATCCAAATGCCTGGACCCACACACAAGTATGTGAGGCTGTTCCGTTTCCACGGAGCACTAAGTGTAAATGATGGTTTAGAATGGAGATGGGGAAAGAGACATAAAATGTGGACATAAGAAGTTAGGACTTTTTATTTTTCCTTCACTGTTCAATCTGTTTCACAAAGGGAACCCTTTCCCTGGGATCCAAAATGTGATCTATCATGCTATTTATGAAAATGTTTCTCTGTTCCAATAAAACCCATGGCATGTCACCATTAAGATACATCAGCTCTGATGCCAAGAACATTTGTAGCTTAATACTGTATGAGCACACACATAATAATGGCTGTTAACCACCACTTTCATCAAGTTCCACAAAGCTGAAGATAAACTTTATAAAGCATACTTTCAGTCTAACAAGCTAGCTGCTAACTCTTTAAACCAAGTCACACCTACAGAATTATCTTCCAGCAACAGCTGTAGCTGTTGTGCACATAGGTAAGGAGAGATTACACAACACCATTAACCTGTCTTCAAGGCTTTAAGTAATGGGTACTGGCAAAAAAGCAGATGCAGAGCAACACTAGTTGTCTTTGTCTCTAAATCTTGGGAGAGCAGTGCTAAGAACTGTCACATTATTTTCTTGCTGAAGTGGAAAGCATAAGAAAGAAATTAATTATCTATAACAATGGTTTTCAACTTGCAATCTGAGTATCCCTCAAGGCTCCAGGATTACTGCTTAAGGGTTCTCAGCACATATGCAAGAAAAGCAAGCCTACTAGCCATCAGCATCCACGTCACAACAGATTTTTGACTTTATCAAAAAACACCCTGATCTGCTTATTAAAAAAATTCCAAACAAAACTTGCAACCATCTGCAAGCTCTCCACAGGAATCCAAATAATCTCCTATTAAACCTCTGTAAGAATTTAGTTTGACTGCTTTTTCATCAAACTTATCTTTAGTGTATCAAGCATTTTAATTATTATCAGATGCTTTGTTTCAGAAACCACAGCAAACATCAGCTGATGGGTATTTCAATAAATAACCTTCTGCAACTCTGCTAGTGGACTGTAGATGACAAAATGTGGTGGTGTTCTTGTAAATAAGTTCCTAAAGCACAAACTAAATGCCCTGTTTTCAAGACTCCCAAGCTTGAAGATGTTATAACTACTCAGCCAAGTTTTTCTTTCACTTGTATATATTTTTCCTCTCCATAACAGTTCATACAAAGTTCCTTCCATGCAAATAAAATAGAGAACATTCACTCGTTTACATAAGAAAAAAAAAAATTAAGCCTTCACAGAAGTTCACCATGTCCTGTTTCATATTTTTATATCTGTTGCATTTTTTCCTTTACAATTACTCCTTTCTAACAAAAAGGCAGCATGGTGGTGCAATAACCGATTGCATAAGATTGACTTTTACATAAACATGCCTATTCCTAAGCATGTAACATGCCTGCAGTTAATAAACCCCTTCTTCTTTTTATAAAGTGTGTTCCACCTCCTCAAATTTTCACGAATCCTTTTGACAATCTACACTTAGCAACTACTGAATTTCTTGTAAAACCAAGCAGTACAGGACAGAGGCCCTGAAACTGTGGAAGACAAGTAAGTATTTTTGCCTGACTGTACTTTTGTTGTACCACTCCTAAGTGTTAACCCAAGTCAGGCAAGAGTTTGTGGGCAGGAGGAGGGAAAAGAGCACGGAGAAATACGTACACTCTGCTCAAGCGGAGAGGATCTAAGAGACAAAACAATGTAAGCCAGACATGTTCCGCAGCACATACTTCAGCCATATCCTCCCACACAACATCAGTTTTCATTTGGCATGCGGCATGTAACTGCTGCTTATCTTCTCTTCTGCATGACTTAATATGAAATACTTACTGAAGTATTATTAGGGCTTCAGGGAATCACAAAAGTGGACATAATGTAAGTGGTACACCAAAATGATAGCACTGTTCCACTTCGCTCTTTAAAGCTTGAAATCATTCGGAGAGAAGGAAAATCACAAAGGCTGGGGACCTCTGGAGATCAGGTAGACCATGCCTGCTGCAGGGTGTACTGGGTTGCATCCAGGCAGCTTTTAATCTCCCGAGGAGACTCCACAACCTTTCTGGGCAAAATGTTTCAGAGCTCTGCCACCCTCACAGTAAAGCAGCTCTTCCTCCTAGTCAGATGGGCCTTCCGATGTTTCAGTTTGTGCCTGCTGTCCCCTGCCCTGTCACTGGGCACCAAAAAGAGCCTGGCCCCATCTTCTTGAAACCCACCCTTAAGATACTTGTATGCATCGATAACACCTCCTTTTAAAATAAATATACTTCATTGCTATAAAAGCATCAGCCTAAAGATCCAATTTTATTAAATGGGGCATTAAAAATAAAGAGATTTAAAATCACCAGTGTTAACCTGAAAAGAACACCAACCCACTAGGCCTCTTCAGAGATCAGATCTGACTTTTTGCCCCTCCTTAAATTTGCAGAAAACATCTCTAAAACATCATAGCTGAGTTAACACTCATCAGAAATATTGCATGCCAGTGTTTTCCTAGTGAGACCCTTTACCATCTATTTTCCCATCCCACCCCAGCCAACAGGCATCCAGATCTTCCACTTACTCCCATCTGTTTCCTCAGGACCCCAGTAACAATACTAAAGCACAGTCATGTGCAAAACCTAGGTGCCCATATTAATATATTTATGTAGAGGCATTGCCAGATGGAAGCATTAGGGAATATCAACATCCAGTACAGGCATTTTCAAGAGCACAAAAAGACCTTTCACCTTCATTGTGAGAAGAGCCCCACGGGAGTGTCTCAATTCTTCCTGTCCCATCACTATAGACTACTTCTATCTATATAATTAGGGATACAGACTTGGTTTGACTGATTACCATGCTTGGGACTGTTTACACTAAATCGGCTTTGTTTCCTTTATGACTACATAGAAGATTGTTTTTCTAGGGTTGCTCAAGAATATTTTATCACTAAGACACGCTAAGACAAAAAAAGGAGTGTTCAAAATTAAACCGAGAACAACACGGAATTTTAAAACCAAAACAGATGGAATAAATTTGGGGTATGCTAACCCCAAATGTATTTCAAGTACAGTAAACTTTCTAGTGAGAATTAGACTCCCTTTTAGAAAAAGATAAATGAAACAGATGGACATCTTGGAGAGAAAAAAAACCCAACACAAGTATTGTGATCATACACAGCAACACCAATCCAACAAGAAACCATTGAATTTTATAAACCACTACTTGTTTAAGCAGAGAAAGTTTTGCAATTCAATAAAGTACTTTAAAAAACCTAAAGGATGGGCTTTGTTTTATAATTCATAGCCACAATAAGAAAAGAAGGCATTTAACTGCCATTTCCCTGAAAGCAAAAACCACATATGTTGCTCCGGTGGTGAGGTCAGAGAGTTCACTCAGAGTCCATAAATATATTTTTGAAGCTAAAGGGCAGGCAGCATGGGTTCTGACCCCCTCAAACTGGAAGATAAAGTTACTTCCAACAAACAAGCAAATTTTTGAAACTGGAAGGGAAATGGGAATTCTCATTCTAGTCCCAGCTTTCTTAGCACTAGAAACATGCACATCTGTGATTAATAAACTGTTTTTTTCCCTAAAAAATAAATCAGCCATGTTAAGCTAGTTGATGACTTGAAAGACTCTGCTTCATATTAACTATTTCCATATTGCTGTTTTTCGAGTTTTATTGCAAGGCGCTACAGAAACCCTGACTCCTTTATCTAGGGAATCAAACTGAATCTGCTTGATGCTTGCTTTGCACCTCTAAACACAAAATGCTCCAAAATCAAAAATAAGAATATTTCACAGTCTCTGGACTGTAAAACAGCAATGGGGCAAAGACTGAAAAGTAGAGCAAAGCAAACTTAGTAACCCTGACTGGCGTCTCACTCTGCTGCTGCAGATCTGCCATCCACCATGGACTTCAGGGAACAAAAACTCAACCAGCCAACCAACCAACCAACCAACCAACCAACTAACAAAAGCCCTGGAGAAATTAACCAGCTGATCAATAAGACGTGATGCAGGTACATTATGAGCATTTGGGGAAAAGAGCTGTTTGTTGGTTCAAAACACAGTGAGCACAAACTACAGCAATGCACTTTCAGGTTTAATACGCAAGGTGGAGTTGACAAGCATCTAATGACAAAAGTACAAAAAAGCCCACCTTCATAAACAGTGATCATTTGTTATTAGATGAGATGGGGAAGGCGTGAAAAAAGAGTGTAGGGATTATTTTAGTCATGGACACGCGCAGTTTCGGCCTGGGAACTGCTTCTGAGGTAAGAGGTTACCAATCTGCCACGTACAAGGCCATTCAGATAATTTTGTATGTGTCAGGAATTTTACTTCTCCCCTGCTGGATATCCTCTTAAAAATATCCTCGTTTATTTTTTGTAAACCAGTACTGGAATATACATCAAAAGGCATTAGATGTGTTTCAACGTTCAAAAAACCATCAAAACAGCAGTTACCATTTAAAGACAATGCAGCTTAAGCATTATCAGGCACTTCCACCATGCCCTTTGGGAAGCACAAATTTCACTTGTGAGGTAGAGTGATATACCTCTCACAAAACTAGTTTCTTAGAAAAATATATATAAAGAAAAGAAAAGAATCACAAAATGCAGAAAGCTAGTACTCAGTACATAAAAGAAAATCTCTCTATCACATTTGTGTCTGGAGTGGAACAAACAGAGCCTTCATCTCTGGTCAGCAAACCTTTGTTGTCATTTATTTCAAGTTATGTACTATGCCAAAATATCAGTTCATGATCTTTTCAGTAAGTGAATGGACAAAGAGTTCTACTCCTTAGCACATCTTCCCTGATTAATAAATTATCTGTATTAATTTTGACTGATACAGGCACTAGTCCAGAGCACTTCGATTTACATGTACGGAATAATTAAATAAGTCTTCCACATCATCAAAAGCTGATAATGTTAACATCAGATAGGCTGGAATTCTAAGCTTGAGGCTAGATAGTCTTCAGCTTCTCTTAATGAAATACTAAACTGCCCAGCAAACAATTTTAAAAAAACCCTACCCAAGACCGTCATCCTAATGACTTCCAAAGGTCTTTCTAATATTGAGAAAAGTCATTCAACAGACACATTTGCAACTGCACTAGAGAAAGGAATGAAGAAAACCTCTGAGTAAGAGCAAAAAGAATACACTGTTCATTTGAATTAAAAAATTACTGGCATGGACCTGAAAGGTTTAATACACTTACATTATAGTTACGTTATCACGATTTTTTATTTAGTATCTTCTCCTGCCTTCCTACCCCATAAATTTAAACCCAAGTTTTTGTAAACCAAGGTTTTACTTTTAAGTTTTGAACTAGTTTCACATGCATTACAGAGTGTACACAGAGCTGCAAATACAACTGCTATCTGTGAGCTAAACACCATTAAAATTCAGATGGGAAAAAACCCTTCTCTTAGAACTGCTGGACAACTCTGCATCCACACTTGTGTTTTTGTTTTTGGGAGTTTTTAAGCAGGAAGAAGGCATGATATTGTGCCAGAAAAAAACCTTCCCAGGTTAACAAAAGTAGTTCTGTTTGTGCTCCCTGGAAGTCAGACTACAGGGATATAACACCTCAAATCTAAATCTTGTATACTGCTACAAGCACAAGGCAGCACTACAGAAAGGGAGAATGGACTTCATGGGGCATTTCATTCTTTGCAATAAGCTGTTATTCTTCCCTTTTTCAGGAGAAAAATACATTTTGTGTCACAAATAGGATGTATTAAGACTTAGACTGCTGAAATTTAGTTTCACAGTTTGTGAAAACCACAAGCTTTTAATAGATTAAATCTCAGCTTCCCTGTACGCAACTTACATTTTAATAGGCAGCGTCTGGATTTCAACTATTCTTTTGGCCACCTGTTTGTTCAGATTTAAAGACAGCTACATCCATGTGCCTGGCAGGATATGCCAAGGACAGTTTTATGTAATTTAGCACTGTTTCTCAGTCAAGTCCTTACTCTATGTCAGTGTACTGAGCCATCCCCTTTACAGATCAGAGCAAGTGGCCTGATTATTTTAATATGATTGTCTCCCACTGGAAGGGAGCGTGCATTTCCCCTAACCACTAACTGCACAGGCACTTGCATGCTTTTATGTAAGAGCTAATGAACAGAAACATGTTCTCATTTTCACTCAAAGTCTTCTCCTTTTTGTGCACAACCTCCAGTGAGTTCCTTCGGGCCAAATGGGGCCATCATCCAGTTATTTACCTCTTGCACTTCACCTGTGCCTCCATAGGAGGCATATGACACCATTTTACATCACAGAAGATTATTTGCTCTGCAGACAACTACAACAGGCAAGATTTTCAGTGACAGATTTAACTTACATATTAACAACTCCCTCATAGGGGCTGGCAGATACCATGTAATGTAAGAATATTAAGGTCAAACCCTTCTTTCAGTAAATAGCTGAGAAAGTTCTTCAGTGCAAACAGCAAAAGAAAATTAGAGAAATACTGCTTTTCTATAGTAGCAAGCAGGTTCTCCCCCAGTACCAATGTATTTTCCCTATTTTGCTTTAAATACAGTAGCTTTTAGGATCAAATTTCTCAAAGTTCCACAAAGACTCAATTACATTACTCTTTTTCAAAGCATGAGCATTTTTGAGCTTTACTGCAGAGACACAAATATTTTACACTGTCTGTATATGCTACTTTAGCTAGATGCCTGGTATCAGGTATATATCCAACTACTACAGGATGACCAAAGTAGAAATCAGATGAAGGCAAGGCCCAACCACTGCTCCCTCCAGAAGAATGGATGCAGCAGGAACAATTGTTCCAGGCCCCAGGCTGCTGCCTCCTCAGTACCCTGAGCCGAGAGGAGCAGCTCTTGCCTTCTCCCCAGCACTGATGCTGCTGGAGAGTTGAAGATCTCAGCACAGGAAGCTGTGGAGGGCACAAGACAGCTACTGAAGGAAGCAGTAGGAGCTGGCAGCACTCGCTCCCTTCCAACTGCTCCATGGCACAGCACTCCCCGCCTTTGACAAAACCAAGCAGCCACCCAGTGAGGAGAAGTGACGTCTGAGGCAAAGAATGGAAAAGAAGGAAGGCAGAAGCTTTGGGCCTGGGCCTCATAGGCAGCACTGGTGCTTAAGACACTAGGCAGAGTTTGGCTGACTGCTGACAATCCATCAGCCTTGTGCTTGCCACGTGCAACCCACTCCCAAGAGCCATGCTAAGGGATGCCAGCAGCAAAGATGCAGCTCTGCTCGTGGCAGAGAGCTGTATGTCACACACTACGAATGGGAACCACTCCTGACAAGATTCGTGATAAGCAGTTTCAGATCTTAATTGGGGCAACTGCACAATTAATTCTGCTCATCTGTTACTGAGCTGTAGGGGTTATATCATCTGCTACTCTAATTTTTGCTGTAAAGTAAATTTTCGCTCAGAAATGGATAAAAATAAACTCCAGTCCTAGAAATACAGCTCTGAAGCAGCACAGCAGCTCATCTGATATGCTTTGTGCAGCAGTCCTGAAGAGAAAGATTATGAACAGATATGAAACAAAAATGTCTATATCAATACAGATAACAGAACAGCCAACCAAAAGGGGGTGGAAAAAGATGCATTCAGCAAGCCCTCAGCTCTTCTGAAAGCAGAGAAAGCTGTGGAGGAAGGGAGGGAGAGAAGCAAGTCTGCAGAAATTGCATGAGGAAGAATCATAATCTCAGATGTTATTTAAAGCAACACATGCCATGCTTCCCTGTGCAAAAGCTCAGCAATGTAGGGCATCCCAATGGAAAGAATTTATCCTACGCAGATTTTAAAACAGCCTCCACTGCTTCAAGAAAAAGGCTGTATACTGCTAAGATATTGCAAAAGCAAGTTTCAGCAAGCCTGATCTCAAAAGGAAATAGCGAGACACAGTTCTGCTGTACTGTTGAAACTGAGAACGTACACACAGATAGGGAGGAAATTAGCTTCCACCATTTTATGTAATCAATATAAACAAGTCCCACAATTATGAAGGCAAAAACTAATTACACACAAAACCTGCAAAAATTCTGAGCAAAAAGCATTTTTTTCCTTTTTTCCAGAAGTTTGAAAAAATTTGAGCAACTATAACCTCTGCCACTTATTTACAAATGCATGACCTCTACAAAATGAAAGTAGATGCATTTTATTCTCTCTAAATGCCTTAAAAAATGAGAAAACCTCCAAAAATTCTCTAGTAAAACTGACAGAATGTATGATGAGTCAATAAACACTTTGAAACACGAAGGGTAGATACCATAAATAATTGCTAAGCATACCTTCAAGTGTACTAGTAAAGTTTTTAGAGACAGTACACAGTGTTAGTATTAAGTTACAAAAACAAATGAACCTGCAGAAATAATGACACTATCAAATTTCATTTGTTTTAAACCCCCTCGTTATTAGACTACTTGTACTAAAAAAATACTCGTTTCCTGTTCACCCACTGCAGTTACACATTAACCTAAATACACATAATAATCCAACAGCAATTTTAACAGTCTTTTTCTTTCCCCCTATCCTCTTGATTCAAAGCAGAAGAGCTCCTAAGAACAGCTAGCAATTGTTTGGAGCCACAGCTTTAGCAACAGCTGTACAAACACATCAATCTCAAGTTAGGAACTCTGCCACAAGCTCAATAATAATAATATACTGTTTAGCTTTGGGGCTATTACAATAACTTTGGTCATTTTCTCTTTCCAAATGTTATACTGTTGTAGCCCTCAAAAAATACATTGAGAAAGTAATTTAGGGAATTGGAAGCGCAGATGGAATGGCTAAAATAGTGAAAGAAATGGGTCCTCTAAAATTCCTATAGATAAAAAATGTTTCCTACTTCTCCAACTAATTATATTAGTGATAGAGATTCATTATACACTGATGTTTGCCCCTTACCCAATTAATTGATATTAGTAATAGAAATTCATTGTACAAACATTACTTTGCATTGTAAAATGTTGACCTTTTTGGTGCAAACACTGTCTGGAGCCCTTGTGGCCATGCCACTGCTTTCAGCCTCCCCACCGCGTAACGAGATGGCTGTAGGTGATGACAGACAACTCCCTCCAAGCTCAATTCCACCTCAATACCTACATTATCAAGAGCAGACTTCGATAACAGTGATTAGAAACTGAACTGGGTTTATATTTTTTGTCTTAAGATGGAAAGGTAACCTGAGCAATACAGTGAGAGCACACATGATTTTAATAAAGGTCAGTCACACTGGAAATACAAGCGTTTTTTAAACAGACTCACCATCAAGGTTGACTAGCAGAGAGCTATTGAAAGTTGTAATGCCTATCTGCTGCAGAGACGCCTTTCCAGGATGAAGTATTTTAAGGGATTTGTAAAGGGGAAGATACTCCTCCACAAATTCATCAATTTTGAAAATAGATTGCATTAAAAGGGGAAAGATAACTCCTTGGTATAGAGTATTTTAAAACAAGTATTTTAAAACTATAAATTAATGGAAGATGTGACATTTTATCTCAGTGTGCAATTCAAATACACTGAATACTAAAAACAGAATCATTGCCATGTTCGTTAACTTGATTACAGTCTCTTCAGGAATATTGTATGTACTGCTGAATTTTCTTTGGCATGATCAAGCCTGCACAAAAAGCTACATTTTGTCATGCAACTTTTCCATTGTTTTTGTTTCCTTCAATTTTCCCAATAAAGCCTCAAGAGGAAGGTGATGCTGTGAACTGCCTTGTCCACCCAGTCATCTAAATTCCAATTCTTCACATCATTCCCCAGCATCCCATCCATCCCCAGCTCTTCTATCCATCCTAAGTGGCCACAGGAAAATGATGTGGTAAGATCATGGGAGAGCATCCAAAACTGGTTTGGATGTAGGAAACGAAAGGGGAAAAAAAAGGTTTAAAAAAATTAAACTTCTTTTGAAAGGCAATTAAAAGGCAATAAACCAGTATTCTTTTACTTGCTTTAATTAGACACAAAGCAGAGGAAGGGAAGGAAATCTGTAATAATTTCTACAAAACAGTAATTACTGCTTTTTTAAGTTACAGACAACTGTAAGCCTAAATTTAGGGGCAAATAAGTTTTCTGGTAGAAACAAGGTAAGAAATTTAATTAGTTTCTCTTCATTTTTCCATTTAAAAAAACATTTCTTCTTTTCATCAAGTCCCAAGCATTTCCTACAATGCCTCTAGACAGCCCATCTCTAT
This sequence comes from Aphelocoma coerulescens, assembly GCF_041296385.1. NCBI lineage: Eukaryota > Metazoa > Chordata > Aves > Passeriformes > Corvidae > Aphelocoma > Aphelocoma coerulescens. The sequence continues at coordinate 90,306,942 of NC_091015.1, forward strand.
GAAACTCTTCTTCTTAGGGCAAACTACTCCACACAGTTGATTTTTTGGGTGGTGTCTTTTTTTAACCACTGATTCAAGAAGATTGACTGGAAGTGTCCAGTTCAAGTGCAAGGAAACAAAAACACACGTTAAGTGGTTTAACAAGTATACTTAATTCTTCTCTGTGAGGAAAAGCAACTTCTGCAGGGGAGGATTGTTAATGTTACTAATGTCGTCTTTTCAAAGCAGGATGGAATATACTTATATCACCTAAATTCTGTTCTTCTCATTACCTCCCCTAAAGGAGAGTCAGCAAAAGCCTGGATGAGCAAATTCAATGGATTGTCACAGCTGCTTGTAGCTCTGCTCAAAAGCAGATTATGAACATATTGTTCATTACTAGTCTTGCAATGAGCACCTAGAGGAAACTTTAATTATGTGAAGTGATAGCCCATTCTTACGCTGCTGCCTCACTGAAGCCATTTGTTTAAAAGAGAGCTGCAACACAGCAAGAGGGAAATTAAGTTGAAATATAAGCTGGAACATTTCTGGCTTCCTCAGTTTAAGCCCATCCACTCAATGCAGACTTTTGAGACCATGACACAAAACCATTTGCATCAGATGCTTAGATACAGGTATTCTCTGAGAGAGCTGACAAGGAGGTAAAGACACAAACACATTTCTGGTATGAAATCAAACTCCACCCTTCTTTTCAAAGTTTTATCAATATTCCTTCTGGTCTCTCTCTGGGAAATTTGGAAGCTCCTGGGATTGACTACTCATTGTTCCATCATGTTTTTGAAGCAAAATCTAGAAATTCATCAGTAAGTACTTTGAATATGCTTCAGTAGCAATACACAGGAATACAGACATCTTAGCAAAATCAAAAAATGCTCATTTGTAAACACTTTATCCTTAATACAAAAATGGAGTTACAAGTCCTTATTACACAACGATTGTATTATAAACATAACTACAGTTCCTTCAGGAAAGCATATGTTTTCTTTTTATATCTTTAAAAAAAGTTAGAACTCAGAACTGAGTAGCTGGTTTGAGAACAAGCTGGGGCTAAAAGAACCATTTTAAATTACTCTGTTTTCATGCAGTACACATATAAAAGTCTGAGTGAAAAGTGCTGCACTGGAGGGAGCAGACTTCTAAAGATTAGAGGCAAAAGGCTGCCTGGGGTTAACTCCATACACACATCTGATTCACAGTGCTGCTCAGTCTTGGCTTATTTCACAGAGCAGGTAACCTACCTGAGAGCTACAGAAATGGCATTTTCAACAGACTGAAAAGTCCAGTCCAGTTGAAAAGTCCAGTCCAATATATCCAAATTAAAGGAGAAAAAAGTCAGGAGTAGTTCAGATGAAAATGTGGATAGCTGTGGATCTTACCAGCTCAGAGCAAAAAACCCGAGTCTCAAATCTTCAGGTTCACAAGAAGGGATGGCAATTATGAAAGGACATCAGTATTTTTCTTGCATAAACTCCTACGCCTCATAAAATTTTGTTGGTTTTTGTTGTTGTTATTGTTTTTGTTGTTTGTGGTTTATTAAGGGGGATCTCGGGGTGTGGGAGGAGGGAATGGTGTAGCATTTTCTGCAGGATCTACTCCCAGGTCTGGCTGTCTGTATGACTGCTGGTGTTGATGCACAAGAAGCAGCTGGATCGTATGTGCAAGCACAGGGTAAATAAACCAGCAGTACCTGACACATAGCTCATTTTTCACTAACCATGAAACAGCACCTTCAGCTAACTCTCTTTTGAGTCCTGCAGCCTAAAGATTCGGAAAAGCCAAGAACAAGTGAGTAAGGACACAGAGGTCAGGAAAGCAGTACCTTTGCATGTGTAACTGTATAGCTGATACATGAGCTCAGTTTCAGGAGGATTTCTGTTGCATGCTCTTTGTGGAGATGGAAAGGCACACACAGCACATACTTAACAGCTTCCATCTGTATTCTAAAAGAATAGACTTTCAAAGTGTATATGTGAATCTATGCCAAGAATTACACCAACCCATTAGTAATAACTGGACTCTCCCACTGCATCCTCTGAGTTCAGTCCTCAGAGATTCTTATCCTCTCTTAGACACCATTTGCTAACAATTACTTTACAGTAAAAGCATCCTGTTTTATGGATGAATTATTTCTGAGGCTTGATATACCATAAAATGTTATGAAAGAGGAAAAAAGAAAGATAGGTTGATTCACATACATTCTTTTAAGCAATCTACTGCACATATAATAAATGTATTTCTTCAAAACTAATTCTCTATTCTTTCTCTACTCCTACAACCACCTTTCCTCCCTCAAACCCCAGCTCCCAGATGGTTAATAACTTCAGGATAAATTTGGGGGTTGTACATTTATTCCCTGGATTTTATCCATGAGATTTGTCTCTCAAATTTCCCAAGTGAAATATAGACTCACATGATCCACTTAGGGACTAAAACACATACATGCTATTGTTTCTTCCAGCTCATAAGGTAACTGAAAAAATATGTTATTTTCGATATTCAGTTCCAGATTGAAACTACTCAACACTCTCTCCAGCCAGATAACCATAAACAACTTTAATATTTATCTTGTCTCTCTTGTCTCATATGCAAAGCATTTTTAAGTTACAGAAATGGGTGGAATTACCATGAGAATTGGTTTCCTCCTACCAACACCACTGCTTTCTCCAACTGATGTCAGTTAAATGCAAAAATACAATACTTACTTATTAGTTTCAGTAGTTTCTTGCCAATTCATTACTCAAAGCCCTCTTTTCTTTCTCCCTATATCTGAAGTTTTTCTTCCTTCAGGCTTGATGCATAAGTGGGGCAAAAACTCAGACCATTTAATTAAGCAGGAATACATAATTATTAATTGTACATGTACTCTTTTAGTGAAAAATGTACCAAACTTTGTAATTCCTTAAAAAAAACCTTAAGCAATGCCCAAGTCTTCTACAAATAAAATCATGCATTAGAGTACATTCTGAATATTAAGCCTAAATCCCACATTACCAGTTTCAAACTTTCAGTGGCCAGTGATGTTACAGATACAATTTTTACTTGTTCCAGTTCAAGAGATGGCATAGCTACAGTTATACTGGGTATGCAAGCAAGCTTAGTTCCCCTATTATGAAAGCCTCTTGAGCCTCCTTATGGCATGGTCTGTGTGCATGGACATCTGTTTTTAAGACACAGAAAGGGAACAATGAAGAATGTTTGTGAAACCACGTATGTTTGCCAAGACAGACTTCATATGTGTCTACGATCTTAATTTATGGTCATAACAGAAAGCATCTCACTGATAGGAACTGACTACACCCAGCACTTCATAAAACATGTTTTGTAAAAATTATTTGGAAGTAATCTAACCACTGCAACTCCAAGAGTTTACAAATGAAGCAAAGGAGCTACAGTGAAGACAGGAGAATGCAAAGCATCAGGAAGAGGAGAAGACTGCTGCCATGCTATTAACAGACCTCCAGCAGACTAGGTAGTCACAGCTCTGGGTGAGGACTTGCTCGAAAATATTTTGCTGCAGAACATTCTGCCTATCAACTACTATTTATAATTGACTCCTTTCACTCCCACCTTCCTGCAAGAAGTACTGTAAACCTGTACATGTTTACTTCTAAAAACTGGAATAATTGCTGTTTAAGGAAGCGATTGTGCAGCACTTGGGGGCTACAGAGCAGCCTTCTGAGAACACAGCTCTATTGCTGGATCTGAGATGACAGCCTGCTAACATTAACTCCCACTGGCGGGAACTGCAATGCCCCGATACCTTTCGAGGAAGTACTGAGAGATACGACCATCCACTGACACGCAACCCCATCTTCAGAGGTCTCTGATAAGATTAATTCCCATCACATCCTCAATTTCATGTTTGCAGCCTTCTACCATCCTCCCTCTCCTCTCATCCATCCATAACTGCAGTTTGGATATTACCAAATAACACCGATTATAACTTGCGTTTTGCTGCTTTTTTAAAGTATATGCACACAGCACACAGCAACAGGTATGTAAGAAGGCATCCCAACAGGTGCATCAGCTCCAGACACTAAAGGTTAGCCCTGTTTTGTCCTGGAGATACTTCCAACATTTTAGTGCGTATCATACAAACTTGTTCAGCAGCAATAGATCAAATGCCAAGCATTGTTTCCTGTTAAAAATTACAAAGGAGGAATGGGAGAAAACCCAACAAGAAATTAGTTTAACATGAACATCTTTATCCTTACCTTTGTGCTCCTCCAGTCCAGACCGAAGGAGCACGGCTTACCTCCATATTACAGAATCAATGCTGCCTCTAAATAAATTTCACAGACTGATTTACTTCCCAGCTGCCCTTACTTTTCAAGCTCTAATTCCCCAAAAGCATTACTTCTCAACAACAATTTAACAAAAGTGATACATACTGAATAATCTATGACTCCTTTGGTTTAGCAGCAACATTCTGAGAAAATTTCTGCTAATCTCCTAAAATACTACCATTAATAACGTTTCACAGAGCAAGAGTTACCATTTCTCATTTCCCTATTTCAACTAAAAAAACCCCATAAAGTAGCACATGCCTCTTACAAGCTTTTTTTGAAAGACCTTACTGTACAGCATCTCAGTATTTTACAGAGAAAATTCATTCCATAACCGCTCCCTTTCCTATACAGGTCCTCTCTGTAATACTGCGAGGTTTTTGGCTGGGGTCAGATCAGAGGGGGGGAAGAGTAGAGAAAAAGAGAAGGAGGAAAAAAAAAAAGGCATCCTACTAAACTCCTGTGATTTGGAAACATCCCCCAACCAACCAACCAACCTGCCTCCCCCTGCCCATTGTATCTGTACTGCGCATATTTGTACCTAAATCCAGGATCCAGTATTTACAGCCACTCGGCTGCCCGTTGCCGCAGCAGGTAGGATTTACTGAGTGAAGAGATCCCAGAGTGTCAATCTGTTTAATCCTGTTCGGCATGGTGAGGAGTCAGCTGTTCCGATACCCACAGCTTCCAAACAACCACTCGCCTGCACGCTGGGATGGGTTACAGCTTCTCCTGAAGATGTTCACCCAGATAACGTTACAGGCAATGCCATCAGAATGAGGAAGTCGCTGTTATCTTCTCTGGCTGCTTTAGACCCCTGCCTGCTGTCAGAGCAGCTCCTCTCTTCTAGGGATGCTCTCCTCTGACTCACTGAACACAGTTCCAGTCTTTAAATTCACATGTGGGAATAGCCAGATGCAGCAGATTACACTCTACCGTAACTACCCTAATTGAGGCTCAGGGTGATCTTAAAAAATACAGCAAAGCAGCAATTTTTCCTCTCAGCCTTCAGAACAGATGCAGTCTAGTACCCCTACAGAGCTCTATCATAACCAGAATGCACAAAATGAACCTCTAAGACATCTTTTTATTTTTCACAGCATTGTTAGTTTTTAATGCTTCAGCTAAAGGCATAAATACAAAAAAGATGGACATTTTCTGGTCAGCTAAACCATGCAGTGCTTTCCCTGGAACTTCCAATTTTCTTTGAAAAACAACTGATTCTGTCCTCACCTTCACCTTCTCTTGAGTGTTGTTTGTGATAACCAATCAATCAATCAATACACCAAACCCACAATACCAGAAAATCCACACCACTTGATAAATTAATTTAAGTTCTTGCCCTGGTTTAAACTACATTGCAGATCTGTTTCACCTCTGTGCTCACACTCTGCCAGATATATTTCTAGTTCATTTAGCTGTCTTCCTGTTCAGTAAACTGAGACTGCATGTATTTTATTTTTTGTACACGCATTCTTCACCTAGCATGCCACAAAAGCATTTGTCTATAAATATTTGATTATGTTTCTAGGTTTTTTTCTTTGCTATGCAAACCAAGGAAAGATGCTTGGTTTCTTCCCCTGAACACATTATTTTAAAGCTAATTTTATAGGAGCTACATAAAGCTACATTCACTAGATAGATACACAGCCAAAGCAAGAATTAAGTTTTTGTAAAAATGGAAATGAAATGCTTTCTAATACTATATGATCATGGCAAAAAAAAAGCCCAAAGTAAGATTGAACTAACAATACTATATAGTACACAAACACGTAGAGAGGGTAAGAAGAAAATCAAGCAGTGAGGGGGTTGCCAATGATACTAGCACAAACAAATGCATGTAATGCAAGGATAAATAGGAATTTTATGCAGAACTGAGAGTCTATAGGGTCCCAGAGTCAAAAAAAGCTTATCATTAGCATGTAACACAAGTGGGGTACACACACCTTATCATATCTATAGTACTGAAGAGTTGTGGTCACCCTCCACCTAAGAATAATGTTTTGCTTTCTAAGGAAAGCTAATCTAAATTCTGAATCAGTTTTTCCTTCATAGCCTCCTGCACTGAAACCATTAATTCTGACTTTTGATTAATTTCTTTTGACCCAAACCAACTTTCAAATGACACTGAATTCCTAAGGGTGGAGGTGTTGGGAGGGGGGTGGGAAAGGCAGAGGAAAAAATCCTCTCTTTCTTCAGGATAAGTGATCTTTATAGTTTACCACCTACAGTGAGACTTCCACTAAGGCTAGTTTACTCTTTGTGAAATTGCAGAACATCTGAAAATCATTCTAGCTTCTAGATGAGTAAGAAAAAAAAAAAATTAAACAATCCCTTTCTTTCACTCCACAACCATTCCCACGCACATCAAGCAAACTCGAGAATATCCAGCCATTCTAGTTGCAGGAAAACTCTCACACCTTTAACCAACATCTAGATAGAGAGGTTATCAATACAGCTTTGAAATACTGATTTCCATATGTAAAAAAACTTCTGACCAAAAGAGAGCAAAATTTACACATAAAACTGGTTTTAGGTTGGTTTTGTTTTGCTTTTTAACTGCATGTAGACTGCCCTTATAAACCAATAATATATGCAGGAAGATATTATAAATGCTCTGGGAACCACACAATTTGCAGCTTACTATTGCAAGAAGTTCTTCCGTTCCTACTGAAAGCAAACACTGTTATTTTTAGGTTTTGCTTTGACCCCTTCTCAGAGAAAAATCTGACAAGCAAATCAAAGTGGTGAAGGAGAGAGAATGACCGCATGGACGGTCTCAGGGTCATTTTTCACAGCTTACATGGTTAAGAAGAAAGTATCACAGATACACAGATGTCTTGGATGACACAGTTTTTGTAAAAAGCAGCTGCTTTGCAGCAACACTGGAGTGAAGACAACAGACCCCATATGAATGTGGTGCAGAGCCACTGGGTGCGTTAGGTAAGAATTTGGTGGAAAAACATCTCAATGCATATACTGAAACAAAAGCTACAACCTCCTTATGGTCCTAGGCAGACAGCACAGACTTGTAAATTCTCCTGAAGTATAAGCAAAAGGCTGATGACTTCTGTATCACAAACCCAACATTTCTTAATTTAACAGGCAGGGACCATTATGCAGTATCACTCAGATCAGACTTAAAACTCCTCAAGATGTATCACAATTCTCAGTTTCTGAGACAGGGACCTCTATCAATACCTGTAATTTTATGCCCAAACAGGCAGCCTATTAATGTCTTTCCATGGTTTACCTCAGGTTCTACCACAAAGCTCCCTTTGTCCTTTAGCTCCATCCGGTTTTCTGTATTCCAGTGCCATATCCTGCATTAGCTATCCCTGTCTGCTAGACAGCTCTTCCTGCAACTCCCTGCATCAGCAGTTTTTTGTAGGAACTCACCCTTGGTAATAACAAACCAATGAGGTACCCTTAATTCCACAGACAGGAACACATCTACATGGAGAACATCTTTAGGAAAAAACTCAGCTGGGTACAGAGCACAAGCTCAGCGCAGAAGAGGTTGGGCTGCAAGGCGTGTTGCACAGCAGCAGTGAGCTGCCCCTGCTTCATCTGCTGCTCAGCATTTGAGACCACAGGCCATCAGGAAAACAAACTCTGATGAAACTACCAATGAAAAAGATTCATATATTGATGTGTGGCAGTTGACAAAAGTTGAAATAGTTGTGGCTTTTTTTTTTTAAGCAAACTGTTTCATTTTTTTGCCTTAACTGCCTTAAGCTGAAATGAATTTTCTTGGTTATGCAGTTTATATAATATCCTTTAAAAAAAGTAGATAGCTATCATCTTCATTTCGGAAATAAAAGTACTAATGAATGGCCATTCTGGCCCCAAGAAATTTAAGATATTTCTCAGTTACTTAGGACACGGACAAAATAAATGTCCAGGTGAAAATTTTCTCTATTTCATGAAGATTTTAAAATTCCAGGCAAAAGAGCACACTCATTTTTAAGACAGCATTTTGTAAGAAAGACTACATCCCAGTGATTAAACAAAGAAACTAGAACAAAAAAAAAAAAAACAGCTAGAAAACCATGCCCATCCCGAGCAGATCAGGTAGCACATACTTTGTATGACAGACGCAAATGAAGCATCAGATGCCCGTATCTATTACTACAGTGCAGGAACGGGATCAGCTTTCTGCAATTAATCTCAGGGATCACTGACGGACAGTGTCAGCCCACCAAAACCATTTTAAGGTATTAATATTTTGCCAGCTCACCCCAGCACAGATGTAACAGCTCACCAGTCACTGGCATTGACAGTCAACAAATTAGTTCATTACAGCTTCAGCTTCTCACAGGTACCAGCTCTTAACTGCTACAACTTCCTTATGGTCCTAGGCAGACAGCACAGATTTGTAAATTCTCCTGAAGTATAAGCAAAATAGTATAAGCCTGAAGTATAAGCATCTGCACCCACCATTTGCCACTGTATTAACTTCCTTATGGAAGTGCTACCTCGTGTGAGGCTTCTATTAATAGTACTGCATGTACGAATGGAAACATTCATCCCTTCTTTCATTTAACAGGACAACTGGAGTTAAGCTGATTGCATTTCTCTTACTCCTAAGATATTTGCATGGTAATTGAAATATATAATAGAATCATATTAAAACAATGATAAACAGCATTCCAACTTAATCTTTGTAAGGTCCCATTACATTTTGCACCATCTTGGTGAAAACAAGCAGAACAGGAGAGGGAAGCTAATAAAATGCAGAATTTTCAAATTTAAATACCTATTCTGCCTGCGAGCAAGAAGCGAAAGAGCCAACCTTCCTTCCTTAATTCTGTCTTGGCAGGGTGGGGAGGTGTCTGTGTTTGAAAGATTATAGCATGAGAAAACACAGCTTCAATCTTGTTCTCAAGCAAAACTAAATCTTTTCTCTCCAGAATCTTCCTTCTCATATTCCTGACATTCCATTTACAAAAGTAATAGATTTTGGAATCAGTACTACAAAGTTATTTTAAAAATTCTTGTTCATCTTAAGAGGGGAGAAACCTATACAAGATAACTGAAATTAATAGAAGACTGAATTCTATTTTCGGTTCTGCCAGCATCTAAATGTCACAAGTTTTAAACAATTTTTGAAGTGATCTATGAGACAAATGCTTCCACGATTCAGTATTACACAGTTCTTACAATTTTCAGTCATGTTTCTGTGTACGGGACAGAAAAGATTCAGACGTCCAAAATTATGCAGGACCAAAGACCACCCAGACCTAGGAGCCAAAGTTAGAAAGAAATCCATAACTATTAAAATTCTTGAACTAAATAACATTGCACAAACCAACAGGAATTTTATTTACAATATGCATTTTGCATTTAAAAAAATAATAAATAAATCAGGCAGACTTTGCATACTGTCTTGGGGTGACTTTACGATGTTGTATCCCCTATCGCTCCTCTATGCCCAGAAACTAATTTTGTGCCTTGAAGCTGAGTGTGAGAGGGGGGAGAGGAAAAAAACCAAGCAAAACTTGCAAAGCAGTTTGCACTTTGTTTCAAGGACACAGAGATACAGACTCCTCTGCGCTCTGCAGCAGGGAGGAGAGAGCAGAGAGGCACCCTGTTTTTTTCAGCCAGTTTCTCAGCTCTTTTTCTCCAGAGGGAGACGGAGAGTTGAACTTTTGTTTTCCTGGGACTTCGTTTTTTTTTTTTTCCCTTTTCCTCTGCTGGACTGTTTCAACATCAGAACACCTCGGGAGAGTTCTCCACCAAGGCCTGGAGGTGGGCCCATGACCCGGCTCCAAGGAGGGGGGAGAGAGATCTATGGAAGGACTCTGAAATTTTCCCAGGTTTCTCCACAGTGAGAGGTTTTATTATTTAGCATTGTTGTCCTTTTCCTGTGTGTTTGTTAAATAAATAGTTTTTATCTCTTTCACTTTCCTCCAAGGAAAATTCATTTTTTCCCGAACCTGGTGGGGGAGGGCTGGTTGCAACCTGCCTTCTCTCAGATGGTATTTTTCCTCCAAATTTGTCCAAACCAGCACACATACAAATCCTATCTCCGGCAGCTTAGGCACTCTGCCCCACACCAGAATACTCTAATACAATCAAGAAATTGTAGAAAGCAAAACCACATCAATAAATAAATCTGAGGGTAAATCTTCAAAGGTGAGCTCCCACACCGCCATGAAAATTCTGAAAGGAGCCTAACTTTGCCTTTTCCTCAGTGTACAATGTATGCACAGTTTAACTGCATGGGGTACAGCTGTGCCCCTAGGATCTGGTTTCTTTAGCTCCACACACAAAGATCATGCTGTTCCCAAAAAATAGCTTCGCTGCTCCTCAGTCTCACAGATAAATAACACTGCCAGTCTGCAAGGAGAGGAATCATTACAACAGTGGCTCTTTGGACTTAACATTCAGAGTGCTGTTTCCTGTTCTTTACCACCACTGCTGCCAGCTGCCAGAGAAACTTTAAACTCAATCAGTCAGAAATTGTATTGTGCAATGAATTGTGTGAACATCCTTAATTTGAGATTTCCAAGAACTCCCTCCCAAATACTGGTATTTTTCAACAAAAACAAACAAACAAAAAACACACAAACCAAAAAACAAACCTGAAATCTCCAACCAATAGCTACCTCCAACAAAACACACAGGCTATCTCACTAGCTGGCAAACCCGGGAAAAGTATTTTCTGATTAAGGGTAAAGAGATCCTTTCGGCTAGGTGATTTATAGCCTTCCATCCTACATCTTGGGTAAAGCATTTGTCAAGAGCAACTGATATCAAGACACTGAAGTACTCAGGCTTTAATTAAAAATATTGGGAAATGAACCGTGTATCCAACTATTCAGTTACCCAGGCTAGGATCTAAACAAGTCCTTCCTATCTCCAGCTTTGCAGAACATGCCCTAGCTGTTGCTCATGCCTACAGTAAGAAAGAGTATCAAAAAGCACATGACACAGTAAATTATCTCCTGTCTTAATAATTTGGCTATTATTTACTTGAATTTTTAAGTCTGTTCTGTGCTGTAGCCAAGGGATTGGAGCCTATATGCCACTCCCAAGAATGAAGAGGCCTTCCAAAGAAATGATGAGATGTTCAGTGTCCCTGGTCTTCTGTTTATCTGGAAAAGCTTTGGGAAAATTCTGACTCCTCAACACAGTCACCACTGCCAAACCAGCTTGAAGGATCCCAGCCACTGTCAGCAAAACCACAACAAACCAGCTTTAGATAATTCAAACAAAATCTTTTGGATGAGTGTAAGGAATTTTGTTTCACATACATTCAGTACTTAGCAAGGGGTGGGAGGGTAGAAGGAATAGGCCATGTGTCATCTCTACTTTGGAGAAAACACAAAAAGCGTTCCAAGCAAGAAATATTTGCTGTCCTAATGAGACATATTGAAGAAACACTCAGTTTTTTACATTAATTTTATTATACAAGTCACCCTTCATCGTTCATTTTTTTCTTTATTTCCCCAAGGGGAAACAGCCTTCTGGTGTGAAAAAAAAATCTGGTCAAAACAAGCTTTAATTTTCCAAACCAGTTTTAGCTTCACATACAGGAGGTTTGGATTCTTTTTAACATAAGTCTCTTAGGTAATTATCTTAACTAAAAATGCATGCAGTCAAAGACAAAAGAATACATTAATCAGAAGTGCTCAGAATACTGAATTGTTCTTGACTTAAAATTAATTTCTTTTAAGTCACTTAAAAGGAAAATGTACAGTTCTACCAGGTCAAACCAGGTCATTAAAAACCCAAAACAACAAAAGCAAAGCTTGTTAAAAGGGACACATACTCCCTGTAAGAAATACTGATGCTGAAGTTCCATACAAATGCATCTGGAGGATTTACTTCTTCCAGCTGTGTGGGCTACCTGCTGCTTGGTATTATTGACAAAAACACTTTTCTTATTCTACTTCTGCTCAGTTCAAACTGTAAAAATGCCATTTGGTTAGTTACAAAGGTTTACTTCACTGCCACCCTCTCCTCCTTTTGTCTCTGCTTAGTACTGCTTACCACAAGTCCTGTAACAGATTAGGTTAAATTGTATGGCACTCCTAGGTGTGGCAGATGGAGCCCAGCCACAACCCAACACCCTGCTGCTTCAGAAAGCAGGAAAGGCACGTGGGCTCTGAAAGCACCTGAGTGGATTTCAAATGGAAGCATTTAACACAAAAAACCCTTACATACTTTCACAGCTTCCTTTAATATTAAAAGATACCATAGCAAAATGAAGCAACCTCCTCAGTTCCTCTGCACTGCATCTAACAGGAGAGCAAAACCAGAAATAGGCATTTTTCTCTCTCACTCTAAGCCTGGATTTCAGATGCCATGTTTCTGTAAATTATAAACACAGATTTGTTACTAAGTACATTTAAGTATATTTGGAGGCTAGCTTTACCATAGGCACAACAGAAAGGAGGAGCCAAAAATCCACAGGACTGGGGCTTATTATTGTACATTGCCTTTCAGATGATAAAACACAGAAACACTTGAAATTGTGTACTGTCAAACAATTTCACAAATGTGAGAGTTTTTGCATTGTAATTAACAATTTTTTAATATCTACTCTGAATTATAAATGTAGCATAATTCAGCCCTGAAAAGGCAAGACATTTCTGTTTGCATTACACAGAACATCTTTTACACCCATTTAAAAGAAAATTAGCTCTGAACCAAATAAATTAATGTGATCACACACCTGACAAATTTGAAAAGGTTAAAATTCCTCCAAATTACATCATCCCTTAGTAGAATTGTGAAAATGTAGTTATGAAATAACAACTCTGAGCCTGCACTTTAGATATTTCAGTAGGTTACTACACTCAGTTAAGACAACATGTTCCTTCCTTTAGGACAGCAACTAAAATTCAGGTGCCAGAAAATTGTTTTAACTGACACAAAATTTTTCCACATTCTCTTTTCCTAGTTAGTTCCTCTTGAACAAAGAATGCCATCATGGTAGAAGTTTCAGATTGCTAAATGTTAACAATAACAGAGTAAGGCACAAACAGCAAAAGACAGTCAAATGCTGCTGCTATTAATTTATTCCAGTTCTGAGAATTGTAACCTCCACAAAGTCTTAAGAAGGTGATGTGAATGAGCACTGGATCCCATTGCCTGGGCATTCACTTAAGCAAGCAACCATTGCACAAAGAGAGCAAATCACACACCTTGAGGGTACCACCTGCTGTAAACACCGGTTCTTTAGAAGTTACTCTGAGACTGTAAACAGAGCTCTGAGCCAGTGCTTTCCAAACTGACTCTGGCATGACTATATGTAGTCCTGCCACATCTTTAGGATGAAAGGATAAACACACCTAAGCCTGTTCTACTAAATCAACCAGCATTTAAAGTACATGTATTTTGTTCCTTCTGAGACAACGAGAGATGTGAGCACAAAATACACCAGAAGCAACCAACAACCAAGTCATGCCATGACAGATAAACTCTTTAAAAACAAACTGGCTACTCATAAAAATTTTAAGATACGTGGTTAACAACTTGGTAGTTTTCATCAATCAAGTTTTTCTGTTTAATACTGCCTAAAGAATACTTCAATCTAGTCAATCAGTCCCCACCTGTCAAGCCAGAGACCAGGGTTCAATTCACCAACAGGGAGGTGATTCTTCCTTTGAGGGACGTAGCTAGTAGTGGTGCACTTGGCAGTGCTGGGTTAATGGGTGGGCTTGATGATCTTAAAGGTCTTTTCCAATCTAAATGATTCTAGCTTCAGCTTTTAGTTTCCAATTTAGTTTTGGAGTTTTTTTAACCCTTTTTACTTAATATACTGTTTTTGTTAGTGAGCTATGCTTTCTTTCTCATTCTCTTTCAAGATCTTTTTCATCACTACAAATTCCCTAAATGTAACATTTTAGAATCCTCTCCCATTTTTTATAAAGTGAAGAATAACAGCTTGGACTTAGACGTTGAAGACCCCATATACTTCCATATCCCTTAAGCTTTTCTGTAAAAAGCAACAAATGACTACTCAGCTTTACTACTCCCTCTTTCCATGTGGCTTCCCTAGCAGCTTTCCTTCCTTCAGCATATTTGCAGGTTCTTACATGCAGTTAGATTTCCCTGGACGCCGTGTTTAAAGAATCTCTGCATCACTGATACTTTAAAGCTTATATTAAAAAATGAACATGCACCTGGTAAGGTTATAACCACACCCAGCACAGTGTAACAAGCACAACTAGAGTTTTTCACGAGGAGAAATACTTTTTATGATTCCTTCCCATTTCTTACATTGAATAAATGTATTTGGAGGCAAAAATCTTCATGATTTCTGATAGCCCCAAAGGCCCTAAGAGGAGTTCAAGACTCCAGGAAATACTTCGAACATACCAAGTCCCTGTTAGCAATTCTAAATTTTAGCATAGGATCACAGGATAACTGAAGTTTCAAGTGGCCTCAAAAATCCATGTAGTCCAACCTTCTGCTCAAAAGGATGGGTCAGTTATGAGATCAGACCAGCATACCTGGGGCTTTGTACAGTCTGCTCTTGAAAACCTGGCATAATTTTAAGCTCTTCTTGTAACAGGGGCAATTTCTGCTGCACTGTAAATGGTTAATGAACAGTAGAAGTTGGCCACAGCTGGTTTACAACCACAGGGAAAAATTACATGATTTTGGTAATCAAGGATAATTTGATTTCAGGTTTACCTAAGATGACCTTGACTATTTATGCCTGCATGTCAGTTATGGAAAATGTCTTCGGGTGCTATAGGGGTTAACCATTATATAGCCATCCTAGAAAATGCAGACTGCAAGTTTCTGAAAAGCATTATCATTGTGTTTTCCTGGGATCATTAAATGTTTTTATTAACTTATCACAGCAGCCTCTTTTATACCGTTTGCTCTAAGAATTCCATCACTTTTTAGCTTAACTTCCACGTTGGACAATAATGAATTTAGGTTCAATAGTTGTTCCACATAGAGGAAAATGTCTTGCTATTTGTAGTCAACTCAGAACTAGGAGGAAACACAAGCATGTCCTGAATTGTAATTATACCTATGGCAGTGAATATGCACTCAAAATAGAAGCGAAACATTGCATAATAGAGCCAACAACTTAAGAGATGTCAAGGGCATCTGTAAAAAAGCTTCTGATAGTTATGTTAAAAATGATGCAATGTTTCTAGTTTAGCATGCATAATATTTTACTTTTTGCAGGAAAAGTGAAATGAAGTCAGCGGAACACATTCAGCAGCCTCCTCATGAAAGCAGAATTGGAGGAAGTCAGTGGAACCCTAAATCCTGCTGGTTCCACCTGCAGGCAGTGATGATGACAGATGATGTGATGTAATGTAATGTGAGGACGTCCCAAAAGGTGGGTGCACAAGATCATCAGCTCTAGCCTGCTCCTTAAAAAAAAGAAGCAGCAAGCAAAATGTGGGTAACAAAGACACCCCCACAAAGTAATTCTCAAGCCTTCAGCAATTTTTTAACGTTTGTTGCACCTGAAGGGGGACAAGTTAAGGAAAGCAAACAACACTTCAGGAAGGTTTTCTTCAATTGCAAGATAGAAACAGCATTTGCAGGATATGATTTGAGTTTCTACTCTGTTCTAACCTTGGTTAGAAAAAGAAACTGCTGTCAAAGAAAGGCTAATTGCAAGCAAAGTAACAACTCTCTTGGGAAACCTAAAGCCATCAGAATTGCTGGTTTATATCCACCCTCTACCTCCCAAAGATCAGCTGTGCAAATACATCTGTTCTGAAGCAGATACTTTTTACGCACTGATTTCCTTTCCAACTACAATATAGAAGAGAAATATATTTGGCAGTTGTCTGGGACCAAAAGTACATCCAAGCCAGTATTATAAAAATTTCTTTTTCTCAGCTGTAATACTGAGCTCCCAAGCAGAGCAAAATCCTTTCATTAGCTATGTACAAAAACTCCAGAGACAAATTAACCACATACTTATGCCCACAAATAGAGTCAGCATGGGAAATACAGATATATCTCACAAGTCTTCCTAGGCTGCATTATGATAAAAGAATAATGCAGGAGTTAAAGGCAGGTTTATGCAGAAATCAATCCTATGATGTTTCAGAGCACATGTGAACTTGACTTAGAGAGAACTTGTCTAGAAATTCAAATGGTGAGATTCACTGAACCTCCTTGTCTAGTTTAAGATTGCATAACACCAAGGAAGCAATTCATACAGACTTTGCTATTTCTCAAGGCTCAGTTAGAATTTGGCTATTAACTCTGACTATCTGACACAGTTTGGCTATAAAGCTCAATGCAAAGACTATTATCTAATGAACCACAGTCAATTGCTGACATTTTATCTAAGTTTACTTATGCTCAGGGGATGTTTTGAACTGCAAACTCAACTAAAACCACAAGGTAGGAAAATCAGCATAGAGAATTCTTGTTTTACTTTATACTGCAGCTACTTTATTTACCCGGACTAAGGCATGAGAACATGTTTGAAAAATCACACACATACAACCTAAATTCAAACCATCCTTGCCACTATTAGACTAGCAGTGCTTTTGGGAAAAATATTTGTGACTAAATGAAAATTTATGATTTATTACAATTTCAAAACAACTGGTAATTGTGAAGTTGAACTTCAGCTATTAAAATGCATGCATCTCTGTTCAAGCTCAAGTCTGCCTGGTAAGTAAGTTGAACTGACACTGCAGGACAGCCTTTACAATTTTTTTCTTAATTAAAACATGTGGAGTGTCAAATTCAAGTGACTGCTCAGTTTTGCTTCTCATGGGCTCCTTGTAAGGCTTTCTATCAGCTGGCTATCTGGATGGGCAGCCTCTTATTTGGAAGTTTTATGAGGAGGTAATTGATTCATCAGGGAACAGAATTTTTATAGTAAGGTTTGGTGTCCTGTACAACTCCAACATATTCCTCTATATCACTTTCTGCATGCAATCACATTTGTCAGTGTAGCAGCAGCAGCAGATCCCGCTTGGTTTGGTGCCCTGGAAACTACAGTCCCCACCTTCTGCCACCTGGCCCCAAGGCAGCCCAGCAAAGCACGTACCCCACCAGCTCATTGTCAGGAGTTACTTTCCCCTCTGGCCTGGGCTGTAACTCATTTCCTGCAGCTGCAAACGCTGTCAGGCTGTCTCACAGGCAGCGCTTTGGCTCGGAGCCACGGGTGGGGATCCTTTTTCCTTACACATGGCCTATGCTTCACTTGCTTGCAGTCTCAAGACAGCAAATCCTCCCCTTCTACAGCCTCCCTCTGCTTGCAAGCAAACAACTGCTGCCCAAGTCGTGCTGCTTTTCTTCCACTACAAACAGGGAGTCCTTCTTCAATTATTAAAACTGGGTTCCCATTTTGCTCTATCAAATTCTCCTGCTGCTACACAGAGCTTCCTCTTCCTAGATTGAACAGTATTTAGACTCAACATGAAAAACTCAATTTCTCAAACACGACTTTCAAAGGTCTCAATCACACATGAGACTTTTACCTTTACTCTCCCCTCCTTTCCTTGAAAACTGGTATTCTGAATAGTATTCAGTTGTGTGAGAGCAAGCTTACTTAATGTAAAGACTCTGTTTTAGCCCATTCTGTGGCATCAGCTATAAAATCTCTCTCTCTTCTGGGGAAATATCTCTAGGTCACCCACAACAATTTTTGTCTTCCTTAATTCCTGAAGAGAAGGTCCCTACAGCAATTCAAGAAGAGCTCTGACACCTGCCCTACACCAGTCCTTCCCATCTTGCAGGTGTAGAAAATGGCTTACTACACAGCTACTTGAACAGATTTGTTAACCTTTGTCTTGCAAAGCCATTTGATCTGCCTTATTATGTTAAGATTCTTTGAGAAAGACTACATTTGGAAAAAAAAGACTACAGAAATAACATTTCTCTGTTCATGGCTGCAGTATCCTCAGAGTAAAATCAAAAGCCAGTATTCAGTATGTGAGTGGTGCGTGGTTTGGCACCATGTTACTAAGACACCACCTCTCAGATTTGAACAAACCTATACAGATCCCTGGGTTATGCGATGGCATAACACAGGCAAACACTACCTTCAGGTAAACAAAAGACTTCTGGGGCCAAGTTTTGAAACAAACAGACAGTAACATGAATTGGCAATTAGACATGGTCCCCCCAAAATCTTGTAACTTAAAGGAGACATAAATGTAAGTCTCACGAGCAAAGGTTTGTTGAAGCCTTTGTAGCTCTCCAAATAGTAGCTCCTACAGAAGGGATATGATGGACTTCAGAAGTACTCACAAATTCAGAAAAGACAGTAAACTTGTGATCTAAACAGGCAAGACATTCACAAACAATTTTAAATAGCTGCCAATTTTTCTGAGCTTGCATGTTCAATTTCATTATACTGAATCCTGTCCCCTGCCTTTTACCCAAAGCTCTGTGGCAATGTAAATGCCCTGCAAAGAAAAGAAAGAGAACTGCACATATGAAAAAGAATGTATCACAGAATGAAAAGAAACCCATGTTAAAAAAGAGAGAAGCACCAAATAAAACAACAGGAACAATCTTTCTCCCCCACACCCAAAAACATGTGTGAAATGACTGCAAAAAAATGTTGCCTTATGCATTACTTGTGAAAAACATGTTCGTTCAGAGCTGGTAATTTATTTTTTGTAGAGTGCACCAACTGCTATTCAGCCTCTTCACTACCCACTTGTTTCTCTTTTCCCCCTATTATAAAAGGGATTTAGATTTTTATAAAATGTATTCATCTGTAAACTGCACATCAAATTGATTAAAAGACCCAAATAACTTGCAAAAATAGATCTGATATCCCGCAGAGCAAGCAAGAGGTGAGGAACCCACAATCAACTCTCCCCATAAGTTACTATTCACCTAGTGAATGTCTTCTGTGCAATGCTTTCCTCATACTCTTAACGAAGTGTTTATTATCTTAACTACCATGAAATTTTAGAGATTGAAGAGACTGTAAATGCATATATTTTTAATCCATTCATACTGATTAGATGCTTTAGATAATACACATTCTTAGAGGAGAAGGAACACCTATCCTTGTAGGAAATTGATGAGGGTCATTTTTGGGGCTGTCTTTTAACATGAGAACAAAACAACATCACCTTTCATGGTTGACAGATAATGTATGGACAGACAAGGAATGGCCAAGATCAACTGTTAGAACTAGGCTCCACTGAACATATTTTCTGCTTTAGTAATCTTGCATGTTTTCCTACTTTGGGTAATAATTTCAGATTATTTAAGGCATTAAGTATCACCCAACATTTCTGTACTCAGTGATGAAATGTGGTTTGACACACCATAAGAACCAGCTGTCAATTACAGAGGTTTGCCATATCAAAACTTTGAAGCTCATTTCACCTCTGATATGCTGTGACTTTCCAACTTGTTTTGCTGGCAAGGGGTGCTACTGATTAGCACTGTTGAAAAGATCAAAACTGTGGGGTCTGTAGATACTGAAAGGAGTGCAAAACTCTTCAGCAAGCCATCTGTATAGGCTAAGCACTCTACATCCAAGTAGCCAACCCACTTCTGATGGTGATCACCTCCTCCTTTCCCCTGCAACACATAAACCCTATCTTTCCCACAGCCTCTCCCAACTCATGTCTTAGACTCATGTCTTAATGAATTCTCATTAACTGTACAGAATTACTCCAACTTGATGCTCACACTGTGAGCCTCACAAAGGATGTGTATTTTCAGACCTCGAAATCCTAATTTGTTGAATCTCTCAAAAACTCTTAAAGTTTTACTGACTTATTGTCAAAAAAGGAAAATAAAATCTGTATTATAAAGACTGAAGGCACAGGATTAAGTACTAGAAATGTAGGAAGTACGTGAAAAATTATGCACCCAAGAACATGGACTGACTTAAAATTATGTAAACCACTCACTTGTTCTTTGTTAGAGGATTTGTTTTGTTTTGTTTTTTTAGGAATTCATACCTCAATCAATACCCACAGTGAACAGTTCTGAGAAGATCATGTAATTGTTTTTCCATTCTTCTGATTAGCATATTCCCCAATGCTTTATTTAATCAAATGCAGCACTCGAGAATGAATAATTGGTTTGTGGGATTGTCTGAGGTACTTTTCACTATGGGGGAAAAATAAAATCAAAGCACTCCACTGATTTTGCTTAATTTTTATAATCCCTCAGTGAACTGAACACTATCAATCTCTTTCAAGCAATAGAAAGATGAGGTAGGGACCAAAGTGAAACATATCCAGTAGTTTCAAGTGTCTTGTCTATGCTTTTTTTTCCCTCCCCAGAATACTTAACATTATGTAACAGCTTGCATGTTCAAGACAGTTCACACTCACTTCAATCACACAGCAAGGCAAACTTTACAAATTAAACATCCATCTCCTAAAGCCTGACACCCAGCAATGTGGGAATAAACAATTAGCAGCTGCTTCTTATCAGTTAGGATTAGGATGGCATACCACAACATCCCGCAGGAAGCCTGTGGCAGGGACAGAAGGCACTTCTGAGGCTGCATTCAACCCTGCAAATTATGCTCATTCTAGCAATGGCTTTCTCTTCTTCTTCAGTGTCCGTGATTAATATAATTAATTAATGCTCTTTACTTCAAAGCACCATGTTAAACAAAGTAAAGTATCTTTGAAGTGCTCTGCCCCACTTTCCCTAAACAAATGCTGAAGAAAAAAAGCGTTACAGGTCACATCCACTGGTTTGATTAATAAAAGTACCTTCTCAAACACAAAACCAGCTCTGTCTGTCCCACAAGATTCTGACAGGCTCAATGTATTTCATATAATATATAAATACATACATATATAGTCCAGTACAATTTGCCTCTCCTAATAAAATTCTCTGCATTCAAATGTGAAGTCCCTTAGCTCCAAAGGAAATTAGATTTATCAATACTGTGAGTGTTGTTAAAAAAAAAATCCTGATTTCACCCCCTAGCCCAAGAATAAAAGTTTCAGCATTACCCAACTACATTTTCAAATTTTATCATCAGAATATCTGCAAGCTTTCCCTATCCAATTTATTATATGACACAAAATGACAAAAGACTACAACTATACAGCTCAATCCTTCAAACTCCCCTCCAGCCCCTAATCACCCTGCATTCAGGAAGTTCCTGGTGTGCCTGACCCTAATGTAAGAAACACAGACTCACTCCTGTTTTAGTCAAGCATATTTATACAGTGTCTTAAAAAACCATGGGAAAAATTGTAATAGCTGGAATGGACTGAATAATTGAAAAAATTGTGGTTATATTTACGGAAAACTTTCCAAAACCAGAATTTTGTGTTTTGGAAGACAAATTTTTCCCAGCATCACTTGTCTGATAGTCTTGTTACCTGCAATAACAAACTCTTTGAAATGCACATGTGACAAAATTCCATCTGATTAACTATTTTTCTGGTTTTTTCCTCCTATATTTTTTTATAAGTTCACATTTCTTCCTGTTCACAGCCTGCAAACTCAAGTAGGTGCAAATGAAGCAAGCAAGCGTTTTCTCTAATAAAAATCTACTCTTTGAGCCTGGGTAGTTTACAGAGTCAAAAGATTACAGCACACTAAAACCCTAAAACCTTTCAAAAAATCATCAGATTTTTCTTGCACCCTTCAGGGGAATATTCTTTCATGCATCTGAAAAAAAACCAAAGTAAGATTTCAGAGATGCTTTGGGAAAAAGGGATGAGTGTGCCAATGCTACTCCAAAAAGCTCAGTTAAGTAAAATGCAGACGTCCAAACAAACAATTCCTTTGCCAAGGCATAGGAATGAGTGTATTTACCTTTTCCATTGATGAACCTGATGTTGTCAACACTTCTTACTGCAGGGTTTCTCAGGAACCATGGATAATCCATGCTGGAGATTTTCTTCCCTCCCCACTTTTAGCACTTCTCAGGTACAGATTTTCCTATCGCTGCAGCTTGATCTAATGTGATACATAACTCTTCACTAAGATATAATTTGCTTAAACCTCTTCCCTATCTTCAGCCACTTAATGCTGAGAACTGCCAACTGCTTATTCTTGGAATAGACAGCGTGGTTGCTGAAAACAAGGCAGTGCACGAACACCGAAGCTGCCATTTGCACAGTACTCTCCATTACCCAAAATTCACACTGCAGATGACTAGGCTTTGTGCCCATCATTCCTTACCTTTGTGGTTAAAAATGCCCTCCATCTCCATACTGCTGCGAGAGTGAGCGATGCAGAGGGACCCGCAGGGGACCAGGCCTTCCGCAGCTGGGGACCGATCTGTGGTTCGGACCAGACACCAGTCGGGCTTGTCATGGGGCCTCTCCAGGACCTCCACTGTCTGCCCACGGCGGATTGTCAGCTCATTACTGTTGCAGGCGGTGAAGTCGTGGATCACCACCGTCAGCTCGCACCCACCAGACAACTGTGAGGGGACAAAACAAGGAGAAGCCAGATGAATGCTCGTTATCAAACCATCACGCACCGTTACCTATTTAGGACTGCTGGCAGGATTCATATTTTGGATGAGCTAGCAGGCTTCTGGGACTTTCCACATCAAGAAGAGATCCTTTCAAAATCAGGCAGTTCTGGCGTTTTAGAACAGATTTCTAACTCTGCTTGTCTCTACCTACTGTTCAAAGCACACTGGTTGTGACAGTGCTGGGCGGAGGATTTAAGCAGTTTTTCTTGCTAGACTGCTCCTTATCCCAAAAGCTGAAGTAGCAGTCGCTTCTGAATATATTTTATGTGTGATAATTAGCAAAAAAAAGGTCAGCTATTACTAAATACAGTCACTCATGAGCTTTGTTATCTTGCAAATTCAAGGCAGAAGGAGGGCGGTTTCTCAAATGAACTTATTGCCTTACTCCTACCCTACTCACAGTTTATACACAGAGGACACAAAATCATCCAGGACACACCATACACAATTATAAAAATCAGCGTGAAGTTCTTCACATAACATTCCCAAATACTTAACTATTTAATAGAAAATTCACGCAGCTTACAACTTTCACATTTTTGTTGGCTCCCCAAATAAAACAGCACAAACTTGAATTAAAAGCATGCAAGCTTAGGGGTTTCCTCCCCCTCTTCAAAACACTTCATTTGAATAACTTTGCCTAAGCTTTAGTTTCCTCTCTTTGATTGTTTCATCTGCTTTGATGTGAAATGAAAATTATTATCAGAACTTTGCAAAGTTCCCAAGATTTTTCAGTGCCAAAGCACCCATTCAACTTAAGCAAGCAGTCCTGGAATTCCTTTTTCCTTATGGCAACGGCATTCCAGGCTACTTCAGTTTTTCATGTGTGAGTACTTCTATAGCTCTGGCTGCTTCAGTGCAACACTCATACCAAATCTCAGCTGGTATTCAGCTTCTGTGAATTCAGTAATTTTGAACCAAACTCCTTCAGCTCAGTGAGGTAATCCTGCAATGCCCTACACTGACAGAGGAATTTTGTGAGAGTTCCAGCTGCATCACATCTAGAATCAAGTGCCACACCAGAACACTGCACATCTCCTCCCTTGTTGGTTTTGACTGTTTCATGGCTGCCAGCTACATCCCATGAGCTTCAGAAAAAGGAGATAAGAGACTGCATTGTTTCTTATTTATTAGTGTTCGTTACAAGCCTGGAACGGAAATGCTGGACAGAAACTTTTCTAGGAAAACGCTATTTGTTACCAAGCAAGTATTTCAGAGCAAATGACAAAACCAGCAAAATCCCAGTAAGAATCAAAGAACAATTCCAACCCTCTCTTCCTCAAGTCTGCAACAAATGACAGAACATAACTCCTAGCAGATGGGCTGCAGTAACTCCAGAGCTTTCCCATCGTATCTGCCTGCTAATCTCACTGGCTATCATTGCTTATGTGCTCACAAAGGAGGAGAAGTTTTCTTGAGGGAATGCTGGGGCCAAGAAGGGCAGAAAACCCTCATACATCTAGTGTTTAAGGAAGATAAATCAAGTTGTACCCGTTTAGATCCAGGCTAAAAATTAATCACATTGCTTCCTTCTACCCTGTCTCTTCGGACAGACCCAATACACAAATTACAGGGGAGGTACATCTTCAAAACATGTTACCTCCTCCCTCATTAAAGTATTTCCTGTTCCCTTACACTCTCTTTTTTAGTCCATGCAAAGCAATGCAAAGGGGAAAAAGTAAAGAGCTTTCCCTTGTTTTCTGGTATTGATTTATGTTACAGCCTTTGTCAGACCAACTCAGAAACAATTGAAACCATCTGTATGCCTGATGGGGGCTAAC
Organism: Aphelocoma coerulescens; assembly: GCF_041296385.1. Taxonomy (NCBI): domain Eukaryota; kingdom Metazoa; phylum Chordata; class Aves; order Passeriformes; family Corvidae; genus Aphelocoma; species Aphelocoma coerulescens. Next base: position 90,331,394 of record NC_091015.1, read on the forward strand.
AAAAAAGCTGATGAAATATGACTTCACAAGGTGGCCGGGGCAGACCAAATTTTTCTCAGGAGGTCCGTATCCCATCCAGTGCAAGCATAGTAACAAACTGACACTTTCCAGATACTGCATCTAGTCCTTATATTTCCTCCTAAATACCTACAGAAGTATATCTTTGGTGCTTTTTTTGCTTTCCTGACCCTTCACTTCCTACAAATAGAGATTAAAGTATATTTTGTGACTGGTGCAATGGCCACATGTTTTGGTAATACAGATGCTCTTTTTTCTCCTCGCCCTAATAAAACACAAAGTACAATCTCAGATTTTATGTTCTCTAAGTATTTTATTTAACATTAAGCTAAAGGAAAAAGCAAATGAAGGCTGTCAGTGGCCGTGTCAGATACTGTTAAAGTACACAAAATTCCTAGTCTTTCAGTGTGGGAATCAGATATCCTAGCTGGTCAATATTCCACTGAAATCCAATACTCATTCACACTTCAGTACAGTGTGTAAGACTCTTCTTGCACAGAGTTGTTAGATCCACACCATCCTCAAACATGCACCTATGCTGTTACATGCAACTTAGTGAGGAACTTTTCCACTACTGCCTAAGACACCAAAAACAATGATTTCTGTACCCAGCACACACACATGGCACTTTGGAGAGCTGAGCAAAAAAAAGCATTTACCAATTTTCCCTTCCTTTGGATTAACTTCCCTTCTTTCTGCCTACTACAGTAGTGGTTAGGAAACACTTCTTTCCTCTTTGTTTCATTGCTTGATTCCTCTCCATAGTACACCTTCTGAAAGCAGTTGCATCTTTCACACTGATTAAATGCAGTTGGACAGCAGGGAGTGTCTGATTAAGTGTGTTGCTCAACAGCTGTTGTTGGACAGCTTTGGCAAGGCTCTCCAGGCTAGCTGGAGGGAAGAGCAAGAGGCACAGCAGAAATTGGGAGACTGATTTGCACTGAAGGGAAAAGAGTTACAAACCATCTAAATCCAAATTTAGGCTGAACAAAGGCTTTATATACTTTATCCAGCCATCTCAAGAAACCCTTTATGTAAACTGAATTAATCATGCATGATAAAAATAAATGATGCTATGTCTGAAACATGGAAACTGGAGAGACAGAGGCGAGATGAGAAACAAAAGCCAGACAGAAACAGAAATGCAGATTAAAAAAGGCACAAGGTTTAATTAAACAGCTTATCATGGGACACAGTGCCTTGCAGTTGCTGAAATTAATGTTAACCATCCATGTTCACCTCTCGAAGGCCTTTTAGTCACTGTCGCTTGTAGAGAGAAAGAAAAAAAAAAGCGACACGAACACGCAAACACCACACTAAGCCCATCTGCCACCACTGTCTGTGAACATCATGACTGACCAGACATTCAAGAGCCTTTACATCAGGCCATATAACACCTCTCAGGACTGCAAATGAAATTTAATTTTCCATGGTAATTTTACATTAAGAAGAAAGGAAAGCAAAGAGAAGCTAACAAGATTTCTCAATTATTTCAAGCATGAAAATCATTAATCCCCTTTTAAAATGGAAACAAGTACACTGTGGGAGAAACGAAATGGGACAGCACAAAAGTTCTGCCTCAAATAAAAAGCATTTTGATTGGACCAAGTAGCTGTCCAGACTTGGTTTCTGACTCTGACTCATGGCACTCAGAGCCATGTCTGCTTTTTTACTAACACTTTTTTTCTACTGATGGGAGCCTTTTCAGCTTCCGGAGACTCAGCTGGCAGAATTAAATACTTGGTTGTCTGCTGCTGCTTCGGTCCTTTTTGTGTTTCAAAGAACTACAGACAAGCTTAAAGAAGAATGAAAATGAAATACAGCTTCACATAGACAGTAATACAAAGTGTTACCAGCTAGGCACAAAAGACAATTTCTTAAAAATAAAATAGTGCTCTACTGACCACCCACAGCAGCTTGCATGATTTCTACTATTTAGGAGAGCAATCAATGACAGCTCTTCCAGCTCTTCTTCTCTCATCTTCTCAGATACCAAAATACTAGTTTGGATTATTTCACATTTCTACCAGATCACTGAATAGAAGCATGAAAAAATCCTATCAGACCTATATTGTTTCCTTCAGCCTCCCTATTTAATTTCCTATGCACTGGATCAAGTTCAAAAGACAATGTTAAAAATCAGATGAGGATGATGAAAGGCCAAATGGATGGTCCAAGAATCTCTTTTATCCATTACCCACCTAAAATGCTGGCTACTCATCTACAGAACACGAATATAAGGAATGCTGTGAAAGGTGAAGGGCAAAATATTTACTGAGAAGGGTACAATAAGAGCACTCATGCAGAAAACTGAGATGCTTTGATGGAGTAGAAATCTGTCTCTCAAAAACTCTTTATTTCACTCTGGATTCCATTATACCTTCCAATATTTCAGGATGGGTCAGTGCTATTGACGTATTTAGCATGTCTTGCCATATGAAGATACACCCCATGATAATAAAAAAAGGCTGGAAAGGGATCTTAAATCACTTAGTCCACTTCATTGCCTTCCTCTAGAGCATGATCAACCACATCTGTGTGAATCCTTAACATTTATCCAAACTGTCCTTGAAGAACTCCAGTTATGGAGATTCCCCCAGCCTTCACAATTACTCTGCTCTAGGGTTTCACATTTTCATACTCATAAAAAGTATTATTGCAATCTTTTTTTAAAAATAAGTCCTTTGATCACATCCCATCCACTTAAAATACAGGTAAAAGACCATTAAGTAACTCTTTGTGGTAGCTTTTTACACACTTGAAGACCTGACGTCCTTCCTCCTGCCTTTTTTTTCCTTTAAACTGTTAGTCCCAATTCTTTACCTTGCCCTGTGAGTTTGGTTTAGTAGACTTCTAATCAATCTTTCTCCTTCTTTCCCTCAGAACTCTTCCAATGGACCACTGATTTTCTAAAATTCTGTACTCAAAACTGGATGCAGTATCTAATGAAAGCCTTACGAGTTCTGAGTAAAGAATGAGGACTTTGTGTCCTGCAGCTCAACATGCCATTTCTACCAATATATGCAAGCCAATATATTGCTGCTTCCCTTGCCCTCCCAGCTGCATCACACTGTTAAATAATAAACATCTTGTGAGCCTCTGTAGCTTCTCAATCATCCTCTCAAAAACTCTTCAATGTTCTCGCTGTTTTCATTAGTATTTAACTATTTCCACCTATTCATATAAGTGCAGACATGTTCCTAGTAAATTGCACAGTATTTTGCCTGTTAATTTTTCCCATTGCCAAGATTATTCTGAATTCTAATTCTGCCTTCCAACACTGTTTTCAGATGACGTGAAGCTGGGAAGGATGTCAATGTCAGCTTTATAAACATATGGTCTATTGCATCATCCCAGTCATTACTGAAAAGCAGCATTGCAACAGTGGAGCCAACAATGAGAAGTTACAATTCTCACCTAAAAAGCAAGGGTGGAAAAGAAAAAGCTAATAATGAAGTTATTTGTTGTTATGGCAACTCCAATTATGTCAGAAAACAGGATACAAGGAAAGAAGTTCATCTGGACAATATTCAACCACTTACTATCAAGGTTAAGGATTTTCAGCTCTTTCAAAGTGTTACCTCTGAGGAGGTGAGAAAGAATATTGACATTTGGATAAAAGACTTCATTCTTGATACTCCCCCTGTATAACAGTTTAAACTTCTAACGAAAACATTTATTTTAAAATAATGAACTGTCTGAACATATAATTGGTGGAAGTAAAAGAATGTTTTTTCTTGGCTGTTGATTAATATGACATGTTTGATATTTGTTGTCTTTTCTTAACCTTGATTATGGATACATGTGAACAGAAAACAAGTTCAGCAAGAGCTTAATAAATAATACAGCACTAAACACTTCTACCAATTAATTAATACTATTTTAAATTGCTTGATATTTTTAATGTTTCTTGATTTGGAATCCCATCTCAGTTAGGTACATGCTCCAAATTTTACCAAGGAGTTCCACTGCTTCCTCTGGCTAACCACATTAACAGCACTTAAAATCTGTACAACTGTTTTTTACTCCATTTCTGTAAGACATTCACACACACTTCAAGCTTCTAGGCTAAGAAAACAGAGTCGATTTTAAACCCCAAATGAATTGCAGCTAATGAATTTTCAACATCCAAAGTGAGAGATTATTTCAGACTCAGCAACAGTATTAAGACACCCTGCAGATTTCACTGGCCACCATCCTGTTACTGTTCCTTAATAATTTTTATTTTGTATTTTTAAACAGATTAAAGAATTTCTCAATGTATTTAGCAAACCAAACCATATAACAGAAGTATTAAACAAAGCTACCGGGCTAATTCACACACTTTTTAGAAGTGCACAATGGTAAATTCCTTCCTTGAACATACAATACATAGCACAAGTAACTCCCAGGGAGTCTTCAGCTTACTTTTCTTGGCAAAGAAAAGTCTAACAAAAATTTTACACACAAATGTAAGAACTCAAAAATACATTAAAAACAACACTACAGTCACTAATCACACTTAAAATTTAATTTGTCAGGAAAATACAGAAAAGTGTTTTCCATTTCTCCTTTCTTCCATTCCTCCTCCTTTTAACTTATAACTCCTGTTGAACAGGTTGTTGGTAAGACTCCTCCTCATGTCAGACTGGAAAACAATCCTGAGGGCATTTTACTTGGCCACCTTTCTCAGCAATTCTCACATGACGCATGAAATGTGACTGTGAAGGGCATCGGGAGACAACCCGCACTAGTCACCCTCGTGAACAGTGCATCTCAAACCACTGCAGAAGGGCAATGCCTCTGCAGGCAGGGATGGACTGCATCACCTCCAGCCTGCACACACACAGCCTGACATCTCAGCCAACAAGCAGGGAAATCAGAGACGGCATGTCTTGCTTCTGAGTGTGGCAGGTTACCTAAACTCTGCTCTTAAGAACCGTCTGCTAGCATACAAAACTCAATTTTTGTAAATCCCTAAATAGTTAAGTAAGAATGCTAAGAATAAAACAGCAAAACAAAAGTCATCAAAAGAGATCTTCTTCCTCTAAGCACCTGTTTTTCTCACAAGTATCTTTAGAAGAAGCCACCACCAAAAGTACAGACCAACCTCAGAACAAATGCACAAGGTCAAAACATAGGCTGTTTTTGACAAATACAAGAGCAACCTAAGCACCTAATATTTCCCTCCTTCTGTCTGCTTCTCTACATGGAAAAATCAAACTATAGAGTTTGAGTGACATGTGAAAATACAGGAAACTCACTGAGTTTAGGTGATAATGGGAATGATCAAAATATTATTCTGAGAACCTGTTCACTTAGCTACCCTGAAGAATACTTCTTATTTATCTGTGTAGTTTGAATGGCTCATCAGAACAATTTTACCCAAGGAGGTAAAAGACCAGAAATCCCTAACCGAACTTTCAAACAATTTGCTAGGCATCTTCAGTGTTTTAATTCATTCTTCTGTTTTATAAACTTTAATTATCCATCTCTACCTCCCTCCAGGGTCCTAACAGTTCTCACTTGCCAAAAATCTTGTTTCAATTCCAAGTAACACACACATTTCATAAACATTTTTATTCTTTTGACACTTACTTATCTTCCACCCAGGGGAAACTGGCTGTGTATCCTTATGGTATAACCCAGCCAGAATCTATAGGCAGAGATGGAGGAAAGGAAACACCAGCCCTAGTACAAAATGACAGTTTTGTGGGTTACCTCTGGACGATTCCATCAGCTTCCATGCAGAAAGCAAACACCTACTCTCTAACCCATAAACACTGGAGAGTACTTTTCCTTCACAACAGTAACTGTGTGTGGCAATCACCAGGCTCAAGCCAACATGAAAAGCAGATGGTATGCTTTCAGGAAGGCTGAGATTAACATCAAGAAAAATGCTGTGCATCACTATCAAATTTTATGGAAATTAAAACTTTCATTTTAAACTGGGTCAAATCTGAGCAAACTGCAGAACAGAGGGGACCAAAATGGTTTCAAACTGGAACAAACATAAACCTATTAGATTTAAACAATCACTCCAGCTCTCTCATGGTATCAAGGTATTTTCTCTACTGCAGACAGTTTAAGAAGTTGAGTATTTCCACACCTCTTCTCTGAAAGTACTAATCTTGGGTGCTAATTCATACTAAAGGACGAATCATGTGCTCTCAGCACAGAGCAACATCTGGAAAACTTACCTTGTCGCTGTCTAGAGTGTTCTGGGAGGTTCGTGAGGCAATTGAAATAGTGTCAGGCTGGCTGCTGCCATCTCCCTGACTGTCCAGGTCCTCACCATCTCTGCAAAGAATTCAGTTTTTATTACAAGAATAGTACTGTGTTTGTAACATGTTAGTTAAAGAAGTTAGACACTCCTAGTGTAGCAACAGACAAATTAACTGATGCAAGAATCAAATACTCAGTACTTAATACTCTGTTCTCTGCTGTAAGAGAAGGGATTCATTTGCTCAAGGTCTGTGTAATGTACAATTAAGGCAACCAGTGAGCCAGAACTATGGCAAGAAACTTGCACAGTCACTTAGCCAAATCTAGCAAGCAGGACACTTGGTCACACATTTCAAGCTTCATGAAAAAAAAACCAAGGACCTGAATAACACACACAGAATTGCAAAAATCTAAAATGTACAGCTATCTTGAACTGCAGTTCCAAATCCCTTCTGTAATGGCTCATTTACACAAGTCAGGGACTGTTCAGAGCAGAAATCTGAACAAATTCAGCATTGCAGGAAACTGTAAATTAATGATAAGATAAAGCTGGACAAAACGACTCTTGCTTTTGTCCAATCCACTGAAAGTCATTTGAAATTCAACACTACAGAGGAAAGAGCACTGTTGTGTACATAGAGATCTCTGATTATTTGAAATACTACTTACCTTCTTCCTTTCTGTTTTGTTGTTGGTGCAGTTTTGGGAATGTGGATGGGCTCTTTCAATGCTCCTTTTAGATGAATAGTCCTTTCTTGTATCACTTCCCGGATGTGTTTGATCCAGTCCTGTTTATTCTCTATACTGGATGCCTTTGATATGCAAAAGAAACAAAACCCCCACAATGGACCACTATGGCTGAGAAGATCCACACATACAGTCAGCTAATAAACATAAAGAGGAAGGCATAAAGAATGACTTTGTGAAAAATTTTTGAAAACCTGAATGGAGAAAAGGAAATTCTAGCTGGCTGTCTTCATCTTGAATTGCCAACACTACTTTACACTTCTCAACATCATTAGTATTGTTCGTTTGAAAAACATTTTAAGCTAAATTCAGAGTTCACTTTTGTAACTTGAAGACTAAGGCCCTGTATGCATCTCATGTGAGACAGGGTGGACTGATTTACTTTAAGAATTCCAGTAATAACACCTTGAATACTAGTATTTTAAACTCACCCCATATTTAGCTCAATTCTAACTTGATGTAATAATATACTATTAATGGCAAAAAAGTTAACTTTTATGGCAACACATATACTTCCACAACACATTTCATGTATTACTCTTCCCACTTTTTGATACGTATCTTGAGGCAGAAAGCTAATTTAGGGATTGCATTTTAATAACTGCTTGCAACATATCTATTTTTTTAAATGCTTCAGAAATTACTTGATATCCACCTGCCCGACTTCTAATATGATTGTTTAGTCCAATTTAACCCTGCACCTGAAATGCTACTAAATATAAATATTATTGTAGATCTGAAGAAATTATTATATATAATTTCCTACTTCTCTTAATTACTGTCTCCTGAAATAACTGGCTTCAAATATATTATAAATATTTAATATATTATAAATATATAATAACCAGGAATTCTAAACAGATGAAGAAAATTGTAGGAACAGATGGACAGGTAGGAAAAAGAATTTTGTTTTCTTTTACAAACAAAAACATTTAGGAAGAGAATCTAAACATGACCTTTTTAAAAACCTTTTATTTAGTTTTTCATGGAATTTACTTCTAATATTAATGAGCTAAGGAAGTGCTTGTTTTCAACCTTCAGAAACAAACAAACAAAGTCCATAAAATTGTAGAAGAGCTTGATGTATCAGAGATGTTTTCTAAATATTCTATGCACTAAGTAAAGCACAGAACAGAAACACCTTAAAGTGATCTTATGCAGAGAGCCCTTAATTAAAACCTCTTATTCTGCTCTATCCTGGGAGGATCATTTCAGGCTGCAAAGCACTGTCTGTGAAATTATGCGAACACTAAGACTGAAAGAAAATCTAGTATTTATTAATGTTACATTTAATTTCCTTGCATTCCTTGGCTGATGACAGAAAGCTAATGTAAGCTTTTCTTAGTCTGTAATTCACAAGGGAAAGATATAAATTTGAGTATTGACATATAAATTGGAGGGGCCATTTTTAAGTGACATTACTGAGTGTTCACTATGAGTATATGTGAAATCACAAACAAGTTTAATAGTAAGTGTATTAACCTATAAATAGGAAGATGAACTTTGTTTCAGCTCAACACAGCTCCTCAAGATATGCCAAATTACCCATTAGCTGCTTATGGCATTACAAAAATGGGTTTTCAGTTGAGAAGGAGTCCCAGGTTACATACCATAACGACAGGAAAAATTGATTTAGCCATTTTCCTAGTGAGCCAAAGAGCACTAGTGACACCTGTAACTTGCCCAGACACAAAATTTATAGGCATTGCATGCACTTTTATCCAAAGGCAAGTAGTTTCAGAAAACCTTGTAACCCACAGAAAGACATAAAATCTTTTGCAGTGTTTGTTTTCTGCATAAAAATACGGGTCACAAAAAACAGCATCGCCAACAAGCAGTGACAACTTGAGTGTGAAAGGTAACACTGACACCAGCATTTCCTTGTGGCACCAGCTACTGTCAGCTAATGGCTGAAGTCTTCAAGCTTATGGAAATCCATGGGATCAACCCTCTCCCTACTATGATTTGTGAAAGCAGGTTTGTTTAATCAGTCAGTAGGCTACAAAGATTCCTCTCTGCTGTCAGGCCACATGAGTTAGATATATATATATGCCACCACCTCTGCACACAAAGAAAATTATCTGTCAGCAGCTGTCCCTGTCAAAGCAGGAAATCACTTGTTGCTTTCCCAACAAAGATCAACAACAACTAGAAGACTTGCTACAGACTTAAAAGCACATCTGCTAAAATTACCTTGAGAACAATTTTGTTGTCTGAAGTTGGTGTCCTTCCAACCCACAGAGCAAACTTGCAGGGATCTCCTTCTACATGTTCTGTGACACCCAGTTCAGAAGTCTGGAATGAAGAAAAATTTGTTAGGACCATATGGCATTTTTTCTCAGAAGCACAAAGGCATGCTAATATTCTAAGAAATTGAGCACTGCTATTTAAAGAGATTTTCAGAAGCTTAAGGCTAACTCATATGCTAGAAAGAATCCTTTATTCTGTGGTGAGGTCTCTTCAAAAAAGGAAGAACTGCAAGCTTAACAGTCTTTTCTATAAAGTGACAATAAACAGTAACACTTATAATCTGAATACCAAAATGCTTATTTTAGTTTTTGGACTTGACAGTAAAAGCTTTATAACTCTAAAGAAGATGCTTGGCAGAAAGTAAGTTTTGGCTTCTCTCCCTGTTCATTTCCATTGGAGAACACTCACTGTTTACTGATTTTTATGCTTTTTCTCAGATAAGATATGCTTAAGAATTCTCTTGATATCTTCTAAAACTCTGGTCTCTTTTCTGTCAAATGAGCCTTTCCTAGTGTGTTTCCTTCCCTCTGAAACAGATGAAATAATTCAGAAATGCAGTTTCCCTGGAGAATTTTGTGATACAACTACATGAACAATCAGTCTTTGGGAATGTTCTAATGTCAGACCTTAATAGCTAATTATCATCCAAAATGTTTTCACTTTCTGACTGGAGCAATATCTCACTCATGTGAATTGGCTTCCACTTTAAACAATTCATACAGGCTCTGCTCCAAAAAAAATTACAAACTAAGAAATACAGCTCAAACTAAAAGAACTCTCACTCCCCAACAGCTGCTAAGTATTCTCACATGATTAGAAGCTGAATTTTTCCCCTCATACACATCATCATTAGCCCATATACAGTTCAACACAAGAGATGCTGGATACCCAGTACCTGAGTAAAGGTATTTTTTTTCTTGTCTCACTTGGATGCCAACTTGGGTTTTTTTGGTTTTGGTGGGTGAAAGCTTTTTTGGTTTTTTTTCCTACTAAAATAACCCCAACCCAACACATCCACCCTTCCACACATAACTGCCTGTGCCCAATAAGCAGTTGAGCAACATGGCTCTCTGCAAAGGACACTGGCAATGCTGCAAGTCTGCATGGGGCTCCAGGACAGGCTCACAGAACAGAGATCATTGTGGGTTACTGGATGCATGGAAACCACACTGAGGTGAGGAAGCTCCCAAACACCAGTTACCGATGACTGGGAGACTGTTCTGTCAAAGTAACACCTGCTTGCCTTGTTCCCACAGCCCTCCTTAGGCATTTGCTTTTGGACACAATCTCTTGCCAAAGGAGTACATTAACACATTCTGCCACCTACATATATCATGCCATTGAGTATCCTGTGTTGGGGAATCCTGATGGTCATCATGGCCGAAGCAAAGAGAAGGACCTAATTTTTGTAGAGCCACCTTCCAGAGCTAAGTCACAGAAGAGCATACAAAAAAGATCTTTAGCTCAAATCAACATGCATGGTTTCAACACATGCCTTCTCTAAAGATTAAATTTTAAGAGCTGCTATAGTAGTACACTGCACTACAGGATATTTTGCCAGACAAAATATGAAAACAAAAAGAATCCTTGTGTTTTAAAAATCAGGTACAGTGAGAGTCTTCAAGATTTCCATCAGCTTCTCTAGGACATATTACTAAATTCCTGCCAGAGGAACTGACATGACAAGTTTACAGGACTGATTTTTCAGTTCTATCCCCTCTCCCACATGATCCCTTGGCAGCTATTGATATTCTCCAGTATACCAGCATTTTTCTGTGGTTTGGGTTCTTGAGAGCACCAAAGAAGGGTGTGACCAACAAACTGCTGCAGCTGTGTTACCTGCTCACTATTTTGTATCAGGAAGGAAAGCAAGTGTTGGAAATGAAGTGACAGAATATGCAAAGAAAGATATGGAAAAAAATAGGGTTTTTTTTAAACCAACCTGTTTTACCGGTTTCGACACAGAAGTGGGAAGAGGGAATGAATGAAGGAAAAGCAGCAGAAGCATGGAGAAAAGACTCAGTATTTACACCGTCTAGACTTAGTCATATATGCCAAAAGGATCAATACAAGAATAATGATTTCTAGAGAGTGATTCTGAGAAGGAAAGTAATTTCAAGTGCTTGCTCTGACCTATTTGGTGTAAATGCTAATCTTGCCCTCGAGAGATGCAGAGCAAGCCATGGGAGACTGTCTTGCCACTTGGCTACCTTAGTTTATGGAGTGTGAGTACTGCTCTCACCCAAGTCATCCAACAGGACAGGAAGGTAAGGATGTGAATTCCAGAGTCACATTTTGTAAAGCATACATGCTACAGATAAGGAAAGCAAGAGTGGAGGTTTTGGGGGTTTTTTTTCTTTCTTTTTTTTTTTTTTCAGATGGGAAGACAAACATTTCCACCTTTTCATCCTTTCAGTAGACTGTAAGTACTGTAATTCTATTTAGAGAATTTTATTGTAGGACTACTGGTCTCAGCAAACATTCTGGAATGAACTTTTCCAAAACAAAGTTCTTGCCTTCCCCAATCAGTATGTGTGCAATATCCACTAAAACGAATCCTTAGTGTGAATATTACTACAACAGCAATGGTAAACAAGACAAAGGCAGCTTATCAACTCCTTCCATCCTTCTGCTTTATACAAATAAGCATTAAAGAATCAGCAATCAGCACACAATTAAGTCAAAACCAGTCCAGCCCAATAACGATTTTCATCTGACCTGACACACCAAGACTGACATGTACCCTTCAGTAGATGCTTTGAGCCTATCCTTTCACCTCAAAAAAACAAGACAAAGCACCAAAGTTGCGAGATTCAGTCTATACATTCCAAGGCTGTTCTTTCAGTGCTCTGTAAGAGTTGTTCAAGTTCTTCAGGCATGCTAAAATCACCTGAGCTTAGCTGAAGCCTAATCTAGCCAGTTTTGCAAATATGATCAGTTGTTCTCCCATACTTACAAACAGTTTGCTCTTGTAAATGTATTTGCTCCTTCCGCTCGAGTCCTTTACTTCTTTACTGAAAACCAGGGACATCTCAAAAAGGAAAAGGTGCCTCTCTCTTCCCTTTCGAATTAGTGTTTTTGGGTCCCACACTTGGAAGGATTCTTGAAGGATGAGCTCTCCCTGAGATTCTATATTTTCATCAAAGCCTAAGAACAGAGTGAAAGGAAAGATTCACCATGAAAAGTTGGTAATACAAGGAACGTAAAAAGCACAGCTTTTGTTCATTAAACTGTATGATTTTTTTCCCCTAATACAACTTCCAAAAGATGGGATTCCAAGAAAACAATACTAAAAACAAGACTTGATTTTAACACTGCAATATACTACACATAACTGCAGCTCAAATCTACTTCTAAATTTAGACATCCAACTGTTAAGAACTTAATCAGCTCCTCTGGCAGTATTTTACCAACAAATGATGGATCTATCTTTGTCAGCTTCTGGTAACCTCTTCTGTGATGAAAATGGTTTCTCTTATGAGCATTCTGCCACTGTAGAAAGTAAGCAACTTGCAAGGACACAGAGCACATCAGGTTCTTCTGAGAGAGGCAAGTTCCCAAGTGCCACCTTTTCTGGATGTACACCTTCTCTAGCATATAGGCAGTGAGCACAGAAATGTGTTCCAACTGGGGATGAAAAATCATGGCAGCTTGGAGCTGTTGGCATATGATCAGCCTGCCATTGGTCACGCCAGAATCAATCCACAATAAAGTAATTACCAGCTGGATCACTTATATTGAGACATAATGAAAAAAAGATAAAGATTGAGAATACCAACACTTTTACTTCCATTTTAGTGGTACCATGTTATCCCAGTTTAATACACAGCTTTAAAGTTGAAGGATAACAAAAATTGTCTACCATACTCTCCTGAGTGGTATCAAAATGTGTTTTAAATAGATAACTGCTTGCCAGCTCTCATGTTCTAAACAGGGCAACAGTATGGAGAGGATCAGAGGCAAGTTCCATCAAAATTCTCCAGAGACATAAAGAGGAAATGTGCTCACTCACTATATTTGTCCAACATGGGATGACTCAACAATACACACACGATTTGCTGTAAAACCAACTTATGTAAAAGATTAGGATATTCTCCAGAGTCCCATTCCCAGTTAAAAGATTATTACCAAAGCTGGTCAGCTTTTACACTAAGACCACCTCCTGAATAAGCATTTGGAACTGATCCTGTAAACTGACCAACATCCCTATTGTTTGAAATCAAGGAACAAAGGTGATTTGGAGCATTCACATGATCAAGGATCACATGTCAAACCGAGGCTAATTTTACAGTAACTAGCACAATACTGGAAATTCCACAACAAGCTGCATGCTACTACCAGAAGGCAGAGGGGAAGAAAAGGCATATTGACTAGAAGCACTTAAAAGTATTTTTTCAGCAACTGTAGGGTAAGAAGGCCCTGCTTTTCCCTCAAAAAAATTTAAATGCCCAAGAAAAACACTTTTATTACTAAATGTATGATTACACCATTAAAACATGATAACGTGCCAATTGCAAAACAGATTTTGGCAGAAAGTTGTTCTAAGCACATAGATGCATTACATCCAGCCTCCACTGTCTGCCATGAACATGATTATACTGGCTTAGGCTTGGGCTAAATTGGCTTATGCTGACATTTTACTGCCAGAAGATAAATTTCATTTCAACCAGAAGTCTGTTATGGAACAGGCAGCAAACAGATGTGAAAAAGAAAAACTTCCGGGAGACAATTATTTGATACATAAATCAGCAAAATCACCAATGTGACACACTTATGTGTCTCATACAAAGAAGCTAAGGATACTGGTTGGAAAACGTAGCCAAAGCCAGCATATCTGACCAATTACCTATTGCATTTTGGGTGACTAGTGGACTACTTCATTAGCCTACATGTTTTTCAAATCTGCAGTGGCACAGCTACAGATCAAGGTGAAAGAACACTTAAAAAATTAACAAAACTGTACTAGCTGTCTGTAACAATTAATTTTCCTAAATAAGTTTACATCTTATATATAGCCCTGCCAAAATGGTATGAAAAATACAAACGCAGAGAAAAGAATGTGTTCACAAAACAAAGTTAATCTGCAGCGCACAATGAAATTGGAAAGGCAGCTTGAATCCTACCTTCCAGCATGCTGAGGTGCATGGCATCATTGGCTCGCTTTGGCACACTAAGCATCACCTCCAGGCCATCCTTAATCTCACCTTTACCTTCTTCACAGCATGTGAGCAGCTCCTGCAAAAGACAAGCAGACAAGAGGACTCTCTATCACTTATCTCTACACTAATATGACAGACAAGCAAAGAGTACTTCTAACAAATCAAAAATCATTTTTGACATTTAAAATCTTTTTGAACTTCTTACGCTACCAGTGACATGACAGCATATTTTGTTTCTAGCCTGATGAGTTCTTCAAGAAGCAGCCCAAGCTATCAGTTAACCACTTCTAATTTAAACAGGATTATCTGCTTAATAAGAAATCTTCAAAAGTTATGTTAAGAACAAAACTTTTTTTGATAAGCACAGACACAGTTATCAGATGCTGTGCCACATCAAGGACCAGAAAAATGCAGCTGCCAATTCATGAAGACTGTGGAAAGCAGGGCAGCACAAAGGGACCCCTCTTGCCTCCCATGTCAGTCATTGCTCCACTGCACCAAACACCTGCTCTGTACAACTGCTGATAAAGAGAATTTACATCGTTTTATTCTAAGTATTCCATGAATGACTCTATTCTGTGTTTACAGTTAAAAGCAACCTACAGACACAACTTTTCAATACAAACAACCATTAACTAATGGATAGAAGTTTGAGAATTGAACATGCTGAGGTGTTATAGTAGAATTTAGGGCATACAGTTCCCTGCTCATTCAACATCCCAGATTTAACATAACAGCACCTGAGCTGATATTCAAATTTCCTCACAGCCTTTAAGCATTTGAACAGTATCAAGATAAAATGTAGGTTACGTAACCAAAAGGGCATATTATGTTCCTTCTGTTATTCAAAAGACCCACTTAATTCATTCCCTCAGGTTAAATTCCTTTTCCCCTTTTTAAAGGGAAAGCCACGTGACTTCTACTATTATTATCATGACATTATTTTTAACTGCCAATACCACCTTCATGGAAAAACACTACACAATCACACCTAAATTTTGCATGACAACTCCACAGAACAGTGAGAGTAACTAAATTATCTCTCAGAGGCACAGAAGAGGAGCAGCTTCAATACCATTCAGGCAAAGAAGTGAAGCTTTCAGAACTGTAAAATGTTTCATCAATCATTCGTCCATCATTTAGGGTCTTAATCCTACCATGCTTTACATCTCTCTTCTTACAGAAAAAGAAAGGAAAGGCAACCCAGAAACCCAGCAACCACCAGACACATCCGTTTTGCTATGCAGCAAAGACATGTGGCTCTGCAAACACTGGTGAAACCAATCTATCCCACCACTTCCATAATGTAGCAGGCTAAGGCATATTAATATTAAAAATAATAATAATAATTGTCAGAATTAATACCTCTAAATTTCTGAAACAGCACAGCCTAGAGTATTTCTGTAATTATAACCTAAGTTGCAACTCTTTGCAAGTGGAAAACAGATAATAAGTTTCAGTCAAAAAGGACAGATTTGTTACCACCCACCTGACCTGAAATAGCCTCTAATGTTTTTCAGAAATTTCAAAAGTAATCATGCATGGCTGTTCTCAAGTAAAAAGAGGAGACACAGATCAGTTACAGTGCTTTGGTAGGCTGCTGTAACAAAACAAGCATTGCCACCCAACAGAGAGCCAGCACAGTCCAAGAACACTGCTGCTCACTTGAGAAGACATTTGTCCACTGAGTGAAAGCTCTAACTACAGGGTTCCAAAAGTTGTGCTTATTTTAACAGCTACTATTTACTTGACATTTTCAGGCAACATTACAAATAACAACTCTTTGTGCAACAGCTCGACAAGTACCATCACTATGTGTATATATTTACTGATACACATATATATTTATGTGTATTTATATGTCTCATAGATATTTTATATTATAGTTTTATATATAAATAAATATATTAAATTATTTTCTAATTTACAGTACTTAATACCATCAACATAGCTAACGGCTTGCCAAAATTTGGCGTAGAAACCATTACAAAAATGCATCCATATGGGCATGAATTACTTTTTTACCCTGGAAATGCAAATTATATTTTCCAAGTAAACATTAGTAGACAGGTATCTTTTTTTGATTTACAGAAATCAGGACAAAAAGTTGCTTGTTTATGTCTTCTTTCATTTTCAGTTGAAATTTTGCAGCAGTATTTGAGGCTGCCCAGGATGCTGGAGTCTTGGAGAGCAGAGTAAAACAACCCTCCTGATTTCAGCAAGAACTTTGCCTTCTTAAGAACAGCAGAATCAGATGAAGAACTCTGAATTAATACTGACCTTTAAAAGAAGCTGGTATTTTGTTATCCTTTGGACAGGTTTGATAAGGTAAGAGGAGATAGAGTTGGCCAGTCCATGTCGTTGTTGTATCTCCTACATGGAAAAAGCAAACATCTGAGGACTGTGAGCACCAACATTCAGATATAAACTGTTTTGAGGGATATGCAATAATATACATTAACTACAAATTCTATTTTAGCAGGAAAAATCCCCAAAAAACAGGATGACCAGATATTCCAGGCACAGTGAATCATTATGCTGTGCATCTGCCTGCTCACTTAATACAAACAGAAGACTATTACGTCCAGGAGTACCTGTAAAATGTTTCAACAAACCTAAATACACAGAGCAACAATTAGGGACACAGAATGTGTGGCAACACCTTTTTTAAAAACATTAAGATTTGTACTTCTTTTGCTACTTCCAAGAGAGGAAAAAACCTCACATTCCAGTGCTCCAGGGAAGAGGCAGGAGTACCAGGAAAGGCTGAGGTGGAGGTTTCTCAGCATCCCCTGCTACTTCAGTGCCAACAGCCACACATGGCCTCATCCCCCACCAGAGGGAGCACCGAGTAACAGTTTCTGACTGAAGAAAAGAGGTTACCACGCACTTGACAAGTAAACAGCCACTTACAAATATTAAAAACAGTGACCTCCACGAAGCTAAAGGTGGAAAATAGAATTATGTGATAGCTAGATGGGATGATTAAAGATTTCAGGTACTGATTAGGGCTGAACTTCCCTGATAGAGTCTGCCATTTATCATAGCATTGAATGCATTTTAATCAAGCAGTTTCAAACAGCAAGTTAAGCCCCACAGCTACGTGCCCTCCAACCATGATTACAGTATCAGAAATCCAAAAATGGGATAAACGTAATATTTTCACATGGACCAGTGGTGTCATCAGTGGAAGCTCTCAAGTTCTCTGTGCACTGAATTAGGTCTCCACACTTTAGGTGGATTAGGGGGTGGAGAGCTCTGTATATAGTGGTAAAACAGATGGATCAAAGGAAGTGGTGGCAAGAATTTATTTCTAATAGTTTTATCAGAGACCTGTGTTATTTTTTAAAATGGTATTTACTAAATTTTTCTTGGAATGTCATATCTGCCTGATTTTCTGTAACTTACCTGCTCTTCTTCAAACACTGAAAACTTAACAGAGGCTTCACAGAAAGGCTTTGCCTTACAATGTTTAGAAACCCCATTTCCTTAGTGATTAGGCTTTTGAGATTAACCCTAAGAGCTTCAGGGATTTCCTCTACTTCCCTCTACTTGTACAAACAATTCTAAAAAAAACTATGGTGTCATTACACAGCTAGTGGCTCAGCTGGGAAAAAAATGGAAAGAGAGCACTCTTAATTGAATCATCTGTAAATACATGTCCAACCAAAACTCATTCAACATGGCCAAAATTCCTCCCTAAAACCACTAACGCATCTACATTTTTGTCCCTTTTTTATGCAGAATATTACATGTGCAGACCAAGGAACCTTGGGACTGAATAAGGAGGTTTAGCCCTTCTAAATAAGAGCAGTCAACTGAATTACCACTATATGCAATTCCAGTTTAAAAGTGCTCCAAAAATCTAACCAAGATTTCTATCTTTATTACATACAATGCAAACCAAGCACATCAAAATGCTAAGATTTACAGGATGTGCTTGTGTGAGCTGAAGATTCATGTCAGTTGTTGTTGCCAGAACCTGCATCCAGTTCTGAACCTCTCTGATACGTGACAGCGACTTTTCACATCTGATTTGACAGCACTGTAACACCAACTGAGCAATGGAAGTTAACCATGTGAGATACTGATTTTCTTTGGCTGACAGCTTAATAAATTGCATCATTACTAACAGGAAACTTGCATTTTCTTAACAAATTAGGCACTCAGCAGAACTGCAAATCCACGAGTCAAACAGCCAAGGCGTGCTTTTAAGGTGGACATGAAGTACTTACATCAAAGTATGCTCCTGCATGTTCTAATATCAGCTGAGTAGAATCTGGCTTATTTTTACAGTAGGTAACATACATCTGGAACTTGTCTGCCTGCAGAACAAAATGCAAATTTACACAGGTTATCAGAGAGCATCATTCCTGTCTCAAAGTTTTTACACGTTTATCAGAGATTTTATCTTCCCTATCAAGAAACTGAGCTGTACAGAATTATATTCCCACTCAAACTGGCAGCATAAGAATATACATCAGGCAAGTAAGACTGCAAACAACAGCAATGTATATAAAAGTAGGTTATTCAAAGCTAAGACAAACCAAATCTGCACACAGGTTTAGGCAACGTGCATACACTTCAAGAGCAGCTAAGCACTGGCATGTGACAGGAGTGCCCTAATTGTTGTTTTTTTCTCAGTTAAAGATACACAAGTTTTAGTTAAATTTGAAGGAAGAGGTACTTTTACAAATCAAAAAGGAATCTGGGAGCAAGAATTCATCCCTTCATGCCTCCTATCTCCCTTTCTACTTCTAAACATAAGTCTGACTTCATTACCCAAGTAACGAAGCAATGTCCAACATCTTCTGGTAACTGTTCATATTTTTCCAACTCCTTGAGAAATATACTGTGGGTAGAAAAGAAACAAATAGTACAAGGCACATCAAACATGTTCATTACAGCAACTTGTATATTGTCTGTGAACAAAGGCCATTAGAAAACTTTCTGTAATACCAAAAGCATGAGTTAGGGAAATAAAAATAACTGGAATAGATAAAAATGTGTAATAAAAGTACTAATATAAAATATAATTCAATAGAAATTCTGATGTGAAAATCAGAAATTGAACCAGCAGACATGCAGTTAATACATATTAATACATAAGAATATACAAAAATTTAGTAATTGCTGTTGTTCTTCATCAAGGAGGTTTCCTACTGTTTTCAGTTTCAAGAAAAGTTTAGCCTTCATCTCAATTAAAAAAACCTCAAACCTTACTTTTTGGATACTCAGGTTCCCAAGTCAACACAGAGCATACAAAGAGCTGTAAAACCAGGGTCTGGAATATGCTAGGTGTATTTTATTACTTCAAAGAATCATAACCCAATACAAATGTGTACACAACCAATGAAGTAACAAAGAAGGAAGATTCAGAGCAAGACTTCTGTACATGGATCTCCCTAGGAACAATTCTATTCAGAAGAAATGGTGTCGACAAGTCTCTTTCATGCTCCATGCACAAGTAAATGTAATGATGCTAGGGCATCTCCAGAGAAGCTATGAAGAGCCAAGGAAGAGCTGGGAGGTCTACTCTTTCCCATTAACAGCTGCACTAGGATATCAGGAATGAGGGTTCTGAAAGAATGACAAAGCCCTAATGTTTGTGCTATGTTTGTATCCTATTGAGTTCACTGGTTTTCATCTCTTCAGAACAACTGACAAACCTATGACAAAATTTTGATGTATCCAAATAATTTCTTAAATGCTGAAAGATGACCGAGACTGAAAGATACAGCTTCTAATGGTGTACCTACCTGTCTGCAAAAAGCAACAACTGAAATAATTTAGCAGTGCAAGAGGAAAATCTTTAAATTTTTTTAATGGAAAAGCATTCATTATTGATATACACAATATTTTCATTAGGAAATCCCTCAGGTCATCATTTGGATTTAGTAGTAGTATGGAAATGGAAGATAAGTCACTCACTTATTGTGGAACTCATAAATTTCCTGCATGTTTCCAAAGATAATGTGTTCTTTGTTTACAATACCAGGTGGGATCTCCTCGACTCCACTTGTCATTTCCCATAGATATGTCTGCCCAGAACAAAAAAGACGTGTGAAAACGATGATAAACTCCCAACAGAAGCAGCCAGGTATCTGTAAATATGCATTCCTGGACAGAAACTAGGCAAAGATCACACAGCAGCATCATCTCCAATTGTGACAGTGCCCGTTGTGTCAAATACACCTTGTGATTTTGACAGTGAAATAAAAGTTCTAAAACTGACAATTTAACATAGTCCCTGAGACTTCATCATTTAAAATGCATAGTGTTCTTGACAACCTCTAATGCTTCAGGATATTCCTTATCAAGGTCATGTCTGCAGTGTAGAAGTTCATGCTTTGAGCAACAGCTACCACTGAACATTAGTTGCTTCAGCATAACAATTACTGGGCACTTTTCCATGGAATCTCACTGAATTTCTATTCAAAAAGTCAGCTAGTAGCAGAACATGTGATACAGATAATAAGAGAATTAGCACAAGCTCTTCTCTATTGCTAGCAAAGCAAATAAAGTAAACCCCTCCTTTTTCCCTCCTCTCTGTAAAACAAAAACCCTGCACACGATTCTGAATTGGGAAAGGAACCAATACTGAAACTCAGTACCGACAAAAGCAAAACATACAGGGGGAATTCTGAAATGGCTGTTTCAGATGTAATTCTAAATTTCTTCCTAACAGAAGTAAAATTACTTAATTTGGCCCTGTGACTCCAAACCAATCATGCTCAGCTGCTAAAACCAGAAAGAAACAGAAAGCAACGGATTGAATTCTGCCTTCAAAGATTAGTGAAAAAAAGAAAACTCACATCCATGCATTCCCGGAGGTCTCTTACGTAAGCCTTTTCTGTCTGAATTAGCTCAGCCATAATGAACCTTAGGTGACAACAGAAAGAACAATCAAATCTCAGTCTGTTAGATCACTATGAATGCATAATAACCAGAACACATCTTTCTCCTCATCAGCTTTTGCTTTTCCACTGCAGCAAGAAAAATCTGAGAACTGAAATGTGAAGAGAGAGACAACAGATGAAGGAAACCTAAGAGGTAACATCCCTCCATTACTAACCAGGAAAAAAAAAAGGGGAAGGAGATGGAATTTTTTCTCTAACACTTTTCACTGCTACAGTCATTTAACTTTTGTCTTGCTTCCTCCCCTTACACAGTTATTTCACATTATTTCTAAAAAGGAAAAATGCATGTTAAAAGCAGTCTAACAGTTTTGAAAGTTTAAGATTCTGTCATGCTAGAATTATCTGTGAGAACAAACGAGAATAAATGGCAATAGGAGATACTATCACTCTCTTTTTACCAATTATATGATTTCTAAGCTGCCAGACAAGCCATGACAGTTGTTTCATTATCAGGATTGATTTATGCATTCTCATTGATTAAAAATAAATAAATGTATTACTCTTTCCTGCGGGCAGACTTTCGTTTTTCTTCGTTAAGCTCATGAGCAGCATCGCGCAGTTTCACCTCTGACCCAGGGACACTGGCTGGGATTATATCCAGCTGCAAGCTTTTGCTCTTTATTAAAGAAAGGAAGAATTGATTAAGGAAGGAGACAGGAGAAAATGGTAGCTAAATCAAATGCAAGGAAAGCTTGTTCGTCTGTCATCACACTCAAATCTCTCTTACCGATTTATTGGAATCGGAGGAAATACCCAGAGCTTTCTCTAAAGAGGTCCTGTATTTCTCCATGCGCAGGGAAAAGTCTCTGTACCTCTTATCCACTGCTGTGACACATTTTTTAATCTCTGTTGCATGAGCATGCCCTTTTTCACAAAAGCCATCAGCCAGCTGTATCAACAACTTCACCCTCTCTTTGGTTTGCTATGAAAAACAGGAAAATATCAAACAGTTACAAGCTCTATCTGTCATGCAGGGGGTCATTTTGCTCAACTGCTACTAACTGCAATTAGAGAAGGAATTGAAGGAGCTACCTTCCTCCTCTCTCTTCCCAGAACTCCTTTATACAGATACCTTTTACCTAATAAAAACAGCACAAGATTAATGTAGGTTTCCTTGGGCTTTATTATTATACGACTAAAAGCAGACTGTTTATTTTTCTTTGAAAAATGTGCTTCATATCTCACCCAGAGATTAAATTCTGCTAGGCAAGCCTTTCAGCATGGGTACTCTTGCATCAATGCAAAGGCATTTTGGTGCCAAAGAGGGTACTTGGTCCACTACCACTGAAGCACTGGTACTGGACCTGGCCCACAGTCTCAAGAATCTACCTCCTTTAGACACCACTGAAATGCTGAGATGGAAGTAATTACTCTTTACTTTACTCTTTAATGGATTAAGACTACATTCTTTAAATCTTTTCTATATTATGCTTTGTTGGCACAGAGTTGTTTGAGAGCAACTAAGAGAACAAGTAGTTACCACCAAATCTGTTAGTGCTTTTCCCAAATGACAAGCTGCCTAAGCACCTTCTTTCCTGTAAGTCATAAATCATCCAAAATGGATGAGTTTATACATCCACCTCTCTCTCTCTCATGAGTGAAGTGTACTGTCAGGGTCCTTGCTAGCAGGGAGTTAAGCAAAATAGTCAATAAAAACTGGACTCTTACATTAACTGTCAAAATCAAGTTTGTCCTCTTTTATTAATTCTTTTTCTTCCCTAATGGTCCCTCATCCAAATACTTCTTTTCAGTATAGAATTAGCAAGGGCTAACATATCCTCCCAACAGGTAGCAAAATGCCAAGGGAGTGATACAAACAACATCCTTTCAAAAGGGGCACCAACGTCATCTGCAGGCTGACAGAGGAAATAATTTCCTTGAGAGGAAATAAGGAGGAGCAGGGTTGCTCTGCATACTGGAAGGGATCCGCAAATCAAAGTCTGGAGGAAAGCTCAGACAGAAGAAAATCCAGGTTTGAAGTGATCTCTGTTCTTTCTGGATTCTCTTTTCTCCCTTCCCACATGTCCCCTGACCAGCTCCATCTCCAAATCTCTTCTGGGGTGATCCTTCAGACAAATGAACACTCGCTTACTTTCCTAGGCTCTATTATTTCTGTATGAAGGTTGGAGAGCCAGAGGGAGAAACAGATGACAGCTTGAACAGGTGGCAAAACAAAACAGAGAGACAGACATGGCTACAAACTCAGGTACTTCAGTCATGCTCTGGTTGCCTCTTTCACAAGTGAAAACTGGTAAGCCTCACGAGTGACATCTGCATCTCTGTAAAGGCCTCCAGAGATGCAGAATTACATTGTGCTGCCTGACTCAAAAAGGTTTACAGCAGAATCACAGAATACTTTAATTTAATGAGTTTCCTAACAAATAAAGCTTTATTTTTTTTACTATCTTCCAATTAATAATAAGCTGAATAATAATACAGCTTGTATTTTATATCCTAAATGAACATTCAGCAACCCATAATCATAAAGATATGAAAGTGGAAATCAAAAGCCCTGCAAGGTTCGTGCATATTGAAAACATTTTTAAGCTACCTCACTACGATTTTGTCACGAGAAAGCAGAAGCAAATAGGGCTCATGAAGCTCCAGTAACAATGATTATCTGCTGGTTATCTTCTGGTTTATTCTATTCTCAGCAGAAATACAGAGAGAAAGCCATTACAAGTAAGCAGATCTTGATGGACACATCAAGATTTTTCATTTTTTGATGGGCAGGGGAAATTCAGTTATTTTATTTTGTTTCAAATCTTATGTAATTCAACTTGTATTCAACTTGTTTATTGACAACATACAAAGGAATAGAATGCACCCTCAGCAAGTCTGTTGATGATACGAAACTGGGGGGGATTGGCTGTGCTGCCACTCAGTGGGACTGTGATAGGCTGGGGAGTTGGGCAGAGAAATCATTCTAATGAAGTTCCACAAGGGCAAGTGCAGGGTCCTGCAACTTGGGGGGGGGGGGGGGGGGGGGGGGGGATAACCTCAAGTACCAGCACAGGTTGGGGGCTGATCTACTAGGTAATAGCTCTGTGGAGAAGGTCCTGGGGGTCTTGGCGGATGAGCATGAGCCAGCAGTGCCCCTGCAGCCAGGAAGGTATCCTGGGGTGCACCAGGAACAGTGGCCAGCAGGTCAAGGGAGGTGATCCCTGACCCTCTACTTGGCCCTAATGAGGCCACATCTGGAGTACTGTGTTCAGTTCTGGTCTCCACAGTTCAGGACAGACAAGGAGCTAATGGAGAGGGTCCAGCAAAGGAACACAAAGACGACTTGGGGTCTGGAGCACCAGTCTGATGAGGAGAGTCTGAGGGAGCTGGGCCAGTTTAGTCCGGAGAAGAGAAGACTGAAAGGGGATCTCACCAAAATATAAAATATCTCAAAGGCGGCTGTTAGGAGGATGGTGCCAGACTCTTCAGTGAAGCCCAGTGACAGGACAAGGACTAATGGCCATGAACTAAACACAAGAAGTTCCATCTCAACATGAGGAAGAACTTCTTTGCACCGAGGGTGGCAGAGCCCTGAACAGGCTGCCCTGGGAGGTTGTGGAGTCTCCCTCTGCGGAGACATTCAAAACCCACCTGGACACAGCCTTGTGTAACCTGCTCTTGGGGACCCTGTCTTGGCAGGGGCATTGGACTAACTGATCTCCAGAGGTTCCTTCCATCTCTAGGTATTCTGTAATTTTGTGATAATTTTTTTATTTATTTTACCTTTGCTGTGATCTGAAATTCTTCATGTTCTTTTAACAACTCTTGAGTGTGCTGGATACTGGAACCAGTGGAAGTATGTGTGGATAAATAAAACTCTCCATTGTCATGAATCCACTCCAGAGCCTAAATAAAGCAATAATGAAGGAAAGTAAGAGAAAAGGCAATATATTTTTGCCAACATAAACCATCTGTAATCAGTATTTGACACACACAGCTTGACCATAGGTGAATTTTAGTCTATGTCACTTGTGGCAATCATCTAATACCTCTACAATATCAAATAGTTCATAACTCCTAAATAATTCACTTAGTCTATGAAGCAATGCTTAAAGAATTAAAAATGACATATGAATCTGAACACTTCAGGGAAGTCCACTACTGCAGGACTACAGCAGTTCACCATTGAAAGGTTATAACTAACTGTGTTTACAAGTTTGGTAGCATACTCCTCAGTTGATGAAAAAGAAAAAAATCACTTTTTTGGTGCCACATGGGACAGCTAAATTCAGAAATACACATTTTCCAACTTGTAAAAGTGTCCATAAGACTGTGAAGTGTGTAGGCTAAACTTTCCAAGCATGCAGGATTTAACTATCACTCCACTCTTCTGCTGACATGTACTCCAGCCTCACAAAGTATGGTCTGTGCTCCTAGAAATGAAACCTGCAGCAGAGAAGGAATGGTGACATGTCTCAGTTAAACCAATTCACGTATGTATAAGTAGAAAAAAACCCAAGAACCAAGAACTGCCCACTAAAATTGTTTGCCTTCCACATCCTGACACTTTATTTGCTCTCTGTTATGAAAAAAGGTGATCCATGTAATTATCTATGCTTTACCCACATTACCTGTTGCCCCTTTAAGCGTAACTCAGTGGTCATGAGGAATCTCTGGCTCCCGGAAAAAGCAAGAGTCGTCTCCAACTGCTGCATAACAGTAAAAATCTAACTGGCAGCTGTTCTGCAGCTCTAAATACAGGCTTCCTACAGCAGCATGCAGCGGGACGGCAGCTTAGAAATTTCTCGTTTCTGACAAAGCCAATAGCAGATGTTCAAAGAGTTTTATACAGCTTGCTTAGAACCACCTTATTACTAAATGCATGTGTATCTTCTGTATCTTCAGTAAATACACAGAGCACTAGACAAAAATTTAATATCCCAGGAGAAAAAGTAGTAGACTGCTATTGGGTCTTCACTCTTCCCTTAAAAGGATAAACTGAAATTATGAGAGTTATCTATCCACATTACCAAGAACAGGCACAGGTTTATCTTGGTGGACAGTAGATATCTATGTTTCAAACACATGACCTTACACTGAATCAGAAAAGGCACTGTCTGTATTATAATTCCACCAATGATTCATCAAAGCTGTGACAAAACAAGGTTGATTCCCTTACTTCCATTTCAAACTCTTTTCCTTCTTGGTGCACAACCTGAAATGAGTAGAAAGCCTTCAAAATTGAACACTGAATGTGAATGCCAGGATGCCATTTTCTTAGACACACACAAGTGCAGGTGCAAGCCTGTTGAGATGGGCCTATACTTTTAAGAAGTCGCTGATGGAAACAAACCAACAACTCCTGGACTTCTGTCAAAAAAGCAACATTTCAACCAGCCACCTCTATGACACCCCTTGTCATTCTAATGTCCATCTTTGCAAGTGAAGACTGATGTAGACAGGCAGCATAGCTACTGCTGATATTACTAACATTTAATATTTCTTGCTTTTAACATTTTAACCTCTGCCTTTTTTTAGTGTATTACACAATGCTGGAATGAATGATAAACAAAAAACTTCCCCTTCCCGAACCATAGAATGGTTTGGGTTGGAAGAGACCTTAAAGATCATGTAGTTCCAATCCCCCTGGCATGAGAATGAAATGTTTTCCCTTTCATACCTTGCTGGCAGCTCTCTACAGGCACAATATAACAGAAAGTTGAACTTGATGTTAATTCCTACAGTTTAGATCAGCTTTCATTTCATGTGAGGTATCACTGCAAGAACTGGAGAAATCAGTTTAGGGATCAGGTAATCCCTTAACTCTGAAAGGACTTGAGAATCTACCATTGTCCTTGCAAACTACTACAGTATCTTCTCCATCACAAGGGCATCAAGTTCTGAAAGCACAGAGAACAGGTTCTTCCAAATTCCAAAAAGACATCTAAATGAAGAGAGCAACATTTCCATTTTTTTGGCTAATCAGTGTGGAGTCCCATATATGGTTTGGTTTGCTTTGCTTTTCAATTCCTGAACTGGTGACTGCTGAAAAATGGGATTTACAATGAAAATGCTGACAGATCTTTATCTCCAGGGTTTGACTGTTAGTTAATAATCTCCATACAAAAAGAAGTAGATCATGTGGTTGTCAGAGGTTTACATTAAGGTTATTCAAAAGTGGGGTGGGGAGGGGGAGGTGAGGTGGGACAGGGAAGGGATGGTGGTGTTGTTTTAAAGAGGTATCAGTCTTCAAATTCACTCCAAGGTTCATCTAGCACTAATTTCTTTGTGAAAGCAAGAAAGGCAGACTTGAGAATTCTTTTAAGAAAGCAAACCAGACCAATAGCATTTAAACTTTTGTCTAAATTAGCTGCCAGAAAGAAATAAAAAATTTGGGGTTTGAGTCCTTTAAAGTAGATCTGACTATATTTTACACTATGGGTGTTGTGTCCTTTTCTGCAGAACACAGACAGCTTCCTTTCTTTGTCTTATAACCAGTTATAAAAAAAGGAGTAAAAAGCTATCACAGATCAATCTATTTACCACTTCTGCCTTGAACCCCCTACTTATTTTTAAGGCATTTGTTTTGATTAGTGAAGGAGATTTTTTGTGTGTGTGTGTGGTAGTTACTTAATAGTTCTTTCCAGACTGATAAACTCAACAAAATACCAAGAGGTGGATCTATCACGCAGGAAACCATGAAACCAAACATACAAAGAATTGAAAAACCAAAGTAATTCAGTTATTATTGTTTAATGAGTTATCCAACTTGTCAGATTTCTAGAACTGCCAATCAACTTAATTAGATATTTTTCCTCCAACATCTGAGAAAAATGCTGCTGCCTGTAATTTCCCCAGACAAATTAGGTGTGCGTGTAAAAGTTAACAAGCATAACAATTTGTCAAACACAAGCTTGCAGAAATTAGATTTGCTAGTACCAGATGAAGCTGGCAGAAGCAAAACATCACCTTTAAGTTACAACAGTTACAGACTCACTGCCTCACCAAATTTAGCTGTTCTGTATTAAAGGGAAGGCAAATAATTCAACTTTCTACTTTTATCCTTCTGATCTTTCAGCCGTTTGAAATATTGAAGGCAATGACAAATCTGTTACTGTGAGAAGACAGCCTATGTCACCCTTGATCACACCAAAGAGGACTTTTATATGAAACCCTCACCTGTTTGGCACTTCTTTCAAACACCACATACTGTTGGCATTGATCAAGACGTCTTTTACGCATGGTCCAATAATGCAGTACACGGTTCTCCCTCTGGAACAGTTCATTCAAGATATCTGAAGAAATGAAAACAGAGCTTATGACAACCAAAATAAAAATATCACATGAAAATCAGGGGAATGGAGTACTTTACTTCATAGAATTTACTATACACTTACTCTTTCTGTTAGTCTTTGCTTGGCTTTTTCCTGATAGTCATCAAACACAGAGCATTCCTTTCTCATTACTTACAGAAATGCTGGTTAAAGAAACTAGAGGTGCAATTAAAACTTACTGACACCTTTTTTTCTCTCAAATATTTTTCACAAGGGGACTGCCACTTCTTATAGCAGGATTGAAAATGTAGGCTGATAAAGATGGCTCTTAATGGGGTTTCCTCAGAAAGAACAAGCATGCGCAAGTAATCACAACATGCTTAAACTCTCACATTAATTGAAGTTAAAAAAAAGTGGTTTTAATGTATCAGTCTCCTATAAAGTATTTTAACCATTTAATACACATGAACAAATGTACAGCCTCAGGTCACCACAAGATCAAATGCAGCATAAGCAGACATTATAGGTACAGAAACCCAAGTAATAAAAATAGGCAATTACTAAGTATGTAATTCTCTATTAAAAAAAAAAAATCAAACCCAACAGTGTATAATCGAGTAAGCTGATTTGTTACATGTGAATGTTCACTGAACCTTGAGAGAAATTCCAGGTAATCAAATAAATAACTCCACAGTTCATTATTCCTAAGTATCAGAAAATTCACATCCAAATCCCACATGTCCAATATTTTAAATTCTTCCTAACAAAGAACTTGTGCCTACACTATGCAGAAGACCTTATCAGAACTCTGCTTCTTTAATACTTATGGTTTTTCCATCAAACAAAGAAATTCTAGTTTCCTGTGAAGCTTACTTTACCCACTGCTGCTTCCAGAGCAGCAGCCCTACTTGACTTTGTAGCTACTGCAAACCCAGAGGGCAAGCTGAGCAGAGGGGAATGGGGACACCCAGTATCTCCACCAGGTGATTCTGTGGGAATTGCATAGAGCCAAAACGGAGGTCCAGCAGAAGCAGAAGACACCACAAAAAAGGCTCATTCTTTACATCAACACTTCACTTGCTTTTCTACTTATACCCAGGGCTGGATATTTCCATAACCCATAATTACAACTGGAGGCTTTCAGGTCTAGGTGTCTTAAGGTCTCTGCATTCTGCTCTCCCACTGTGCAGGTCTACCATGCTTTACATCCCAAAAGCTAACAGCTCCAAGAAACAGTTTGACAGAGAAGCTCAAATAACAGGAAGCCTGAGGGGAAATGCATCTTTGTCTACCTCATCAGAGATCTGGGACCAAACACAGCCACTTGTGACAGCCTCCCTGAGGATTATGAAACCTGTCTGCATCACTGCCAACATCCTCCTGCTTAGAAGCACCATATTCCCACTTGCCACAGGCTGCTGAGATCACCCAGAACTTGCTTTTTGTTGGAATGTGGTCACTGTGGCCAAGGTTTTATTTTCTGCTGGTCAGGCTCCCCTCAAATATGCCTCAGCTGATCTGTCCCTTAGCCAAGCTATGAGCTGATCTGCTATGAGCCTCCCCTGCTTTCTCAGTTTTATTTCTGCCTTATGTCACCTCCAGAACACTTGCTCAGAATACATGCCAGATTTCGGGAGGTAGGGAGGTGGAGTGGGTGGGACACAATTACCATTATACAATGCAACACACCCAACTGGACACACCATATACAAAGAGACATCTTGCTAGTGACGCAAGCAAAGTAGTTCTGACAAAGAGCAAGCGAGGTGAATTTAGCTAATTGGAACAGCATTTGTTCTGTCAGGACATGATACAGATGGCAAGGCAGTGAGAGATATTTGGCTAGGCACTGTTAGTGTTAGTGCCATTAATTTCTTGGACTGACAAAGAGGAGAAAAAATATTCTATAAACTACTCTAAGGGAGTTATAGAACATCAATATTTAATATTAGGTTTGGAAAAGCATCTCTATATCTCAAGCCGCCTGAACTACAGTCCCTGTTGTTGCCATTTACTTTGATTCCAACATTTGTTAGGATTGTTCCCTAAACTTTCAGCTTATTCTCCAGGCTCAAAGAGCTCTTAGCTGTCTCTGTGTGTCCTGGTCCCTTCAATCAGCCTATCTAAAAATATAAGCACCATTAGACAAGTTCCTGAACTGTGCTCAGTCGCAGCCTGTACTGCAGAGACTGGTAGCAGAGATGCACACAGACTTAGCACCCGAAACAAAGATGAAGATGCACTCATTTCTGAGCTTACAGGAATTGTCACCAACTCAATCCACCTGTCATATCACAGTTTCAGGCCACAACTCCTTCCTAAATGAGACAGTATGTGGGTACTCAACTGCATATCAAAGAAATTATCATATGCTGGTATGCAGGGATTTAAGGACACCTCTCAGAGTTCAGTACCACTGTAATTCCTGTTCCCCATGAAGCATGTGCTTAACTAAACTCTGCCTAGATTAAGACATCACTTTTCTAGATAACTTAATCTGCATCTGGGAGTAAGGATCAAGTATGCCACGGAATGAGGTTTTTGAAAAATGTCCAGCAGTTCTGCAGAAACTCAAGGACTACTCAAGTTTTTAAGGTGTTAATTTATAAACTATATACTGATTGCTGTCTGCCACTTTCAAGCATACATCTGAGTATGAGTGTGTAATGCTCTATTAGAACATATGTAACCTCTCTTTCACCAAAATAAATAAATAATTTTTTTCTCTATTTACAAAAGAGGTGAAAGGAGATTTTTTTTTTTGACACGCAGATTTGAACAGGAAGAACAGAGGGAACTTTTACATCATTTGGTCAGCTACCACCATACCATTGAGACCTAACAGCAAGGAGTCCCCACTAGTTCTAGCTTATGTTTCATTCTCAGAAGCATATATTGCATGGCTTATGGGGGGAAAAGTATTAGAGCAATAGCTAATTTTTTTCTACTTGGGGATTTTTGCTGGTTTTTTGTTGCTTTTTAAACATGTATCACTCATCCAGAATTTTAAATGTACACAGAACATGCATAACACTATGGTTCTAACATGTATTTACTATTCTTAAGGACATTAGTAGAGATCTTTTTATTCTTTCCTCATATGAGCACATATGAGCACATAACAGTCAGAAAGACTGTTCCTATACAATTTCAAAACTGAATTTTAAAAAGTACTCAGTAAGTGTAGTAGCTACAACTTCCTGCTTGCTTCTGCTCTTTTTTCTTTGTCTTTTACTGAGAGAAGAGCTAAAGGGCAAATGTCAGCTTCAGCTATTGATACTGCTGGCATTGATACTGCTGGTGTTGAGATTTTGTTTTTTACAGTTCTATAAATCTTGATGTCTTGGGGACAGAGGAAAAACAACCCTTTGTCGTAGCTCTAAATTCTCAAAGTTTCAACTGCCACAATCCAATTATTTCCTTAAGAGTATGGCCAATATTCTAGTCTCTTTCCAACATAAAAAGTTCACTACAGGAGGCTCTTCGAGTACAGTCAGACTTTGACTTGAGTACTGTCAGTAAATTTACTGGGTAAATTTAGCACAAACTGTTTTCCCATTGTAAAGTGAAGCAGTGAACATGTCCTTTTCTAATAGAGTTATCAAGTAAATTAGAGCGGAAGTGACCTCTGGAGGCCATCTGTTTCAATCTCCTCTTCAAAGCAGGACTAACTTCTAAGTTTTTCAGGGGCTTGTTCAACTAAGTTTTACAAATTCTTAGGGGTACAGATCCTACTACCTCTCTGGGTTACCTGCTCTATCTTGCTGTAACTCTTTCTCCCATCCAGAATTTTCCTTGCTGCAACTTTTCCTCTAAACTTATTGACATGTTCCTCTTGAGTCTGGCTACATCACATGCATAACTCCCCTTTGGATAGGTGCAAACAGCATTTAATTAGAAATTAGACTTCTCTGATTTTGAGACTAGCATGGCCAGAGTGTTCAGTCACAGCTTCAAAATGCACAGAACAGAATATGACTGGCAATTAAATTAGTAAAATGCATATTTACTTCTGAATCTCTCTGATCTCTGTTCTGCTACCACACCCATCAGCTATGCGTACCCAATTGATTTTTGCACTTTTGTCCCTCAGAGCCATACAAGTCTCTCTCCATTCCCTAGAGTGCTTATTACACCTTAGAGCTGCACTACGTATTATTAATCTTAGCAAAAGCCAAGCCTTATGTAGTAGATCTTTCCAGCTTCACCTCAGCTGCCACATGTCTACAAATCTAGTTTAGACATGACTTAAGTTACCCTATACTTCATTAAGTTCCTCAACACTGATTCAAACTATCTGAAGGGCCTAAGGGCATGGTACAAGCAATAATCTCCTATCACTCTGGCACTCCCAGGGAACTTGCAGAATGTATGGCACCAACACACTGAATAAGCTTACAGTGATCAGCTCCCACTTGGCTTCAGACCAAACATTATCATGTGGAAGTTTACTACCTCATTGTCTCAATAAAAGCAGCACATTTGAGTCTCAAACAGAAAGAAGATTAGGTGTAAGTAGCAGATAAAAGAATTCCAAGCACCCTCATTTGAGTATCAGACACTTTGAAGACTGTCAGCTCCTTCAAAGTGTCTGAGCAATTTGTCTCCTGTTAAGCCTGACAGAACTCCTTCCACTTGGGCAGGCTTCACTACCCCATCACCCCACATATCACAGCACATGATGATCACACTCTTGTGAGAAGAAAGAGAACAAGAAGCCCCTTACTTTTCACTTGTTGTTCAGGTGCTTTGATGTGTGTCACCATCCCTGGCATGTTGACACTATTCCTGTGCAGGTATTTCAGGAAGACATCAGCATTCCTCCGAGCCAATGTGCAGGCCTAGAGAGTCAGAGGTACAACTTTATTTGAAGATGCACAAATACACATGCAGAAGAGATTAAAGATCTTGTCACCCCCTTTTTGTACATTTCTCACCCTCTTCAATTTTGGAAAGCATTGCATGTTAAATCTTTCTACAAGTAAGCAAGCCAACCCAACTCTTAAAATAGTTCTTCTGCCAAATAGCAGTTACACCTTACCTGGCAGGGAAAAAATACCCCACGGATAAACAACCCCAAATAAAATGCTATTCTCCTCTTTTCTGAAGAGCCTGAAAAGCAATTACCTGCTCTAGGGCTTTCAGCATGACTCAGAGCCCATAGAGAAGTTTGTTTAGTGTAGGTGCCATGTGCCACCTGAAGTTGCTTACTGCCTAATCACAGTGCATATGCTTATGTACCCACCTGGATATTCCAAAACTTCCATTAGTACTTTAAACAAAAAGTGAATGCTCTGCTGAAGTGAAACCAGAAGAGCTAAAACAAAACCCGCCCTTAAAATACTAAGACAAGGCCTTGAGAGCTTTCAGTCCTTGCCACTATATTACAAACACTCAGCTCACCTGTCTTAACATACATCAAATAGTATGTATGGGCTGGCTGCCTCATTTTTAACATGCAAATTATGGAATGCTACTTTAAAAGGTTAGATAAAGGTAGAATGGTTTGATACAGTAACAAAGACACTAAGTCATTTCTCATAACATTTTAGTTTTTGCGTTTTGTAATCTGCATAATGAGAACAGAAATGTTTTTAACAAAAAAGTTTTATTCTCTCAATAGTCTTTCATGATGATGCTGGAAAATGCCTTTGATAACAGAGGTAGTTACACTGCTCTGCAAGCACATGCTGCCAATTTAATTCAGTATGATCAATAACCTTCTTCACTGGGACATTAGCTGGAACAAAAATCTTTCATTTATCTAAAGATTATTACACAAAACCCAACTACTCCCAGATGCTTGTCTAGCAATTTCCTCCTTCCATACTCCACTGTAGTCCCAGTACATCTGAGAGCTGCTCTGATGCACAGGCAGCAATGGCACTGTGTCACTTCTCTTCCAAAGCAGCAGACTTTAAGCATTCTTTAGAGTGGCAGTGACTTCCAGTTCCTCTTCAGTCACACTGGGAGATCTGATATCTACTGAAGTTCAACAGGAAATGTATTTATAAAACTGGCTACAATTTTATGCACTTGGCAGTATTCTCTCAATCACTGTCACAAGCAGTTAACACGCCACTTCCCACATCTTTGCAGTTGGGGACATACCTGTAGTTTGGAACGGGCACTGTTGCTTTCCACAGCCACGTCAGCACTGTAAGAGCAGTTTGCCTGCATGCTTCCCAAGACACAGGAGACCACAAAAAATCCCCAACCTTACCTTTAGAAATGCTTCCTTCTGCTCCAGGTGTTTGCTTATCATGGGAGTAACATGATCTGTCTCAGAATTGGGACCCAGTTTGTCTGCTCCCCCACACCAATCTTCTTCTCGCTTATATTCTTGCTCCAGGCTCTCCAGCACACTGCACACCTTTCAGGAAAAAGGAGACCAATTCAGTAAGGCAAAAAATCAAAATTCAAGCCTCAAGAAAAGAAAACCCATCTACCCCTTACATTTATCCTCTAGCTTCTGACGTGTTTTAACTGGGACTTAAGAGAAGGCAACAAACTTTGGCTGTAGGTTTGCAAGCACTGGCCTGCTTATGTGGAATTGCTCAGAGGCTGCCCCTAAAGTTGTTCATCTTTCTCTGCCTCTGTGACTGCATAGGTCTGGATGGGCTTAAGTTATGACTGCAGAGGAAGCAACCTTGCCAACTTTCCCCCAAACTTTTCTGTGGACAAGCAGATTAATCTGATTTTTCTCTGACTCCCACACAAAAACCAGAACTAGCCATCAAATGAGTAAATATAACCAAACCTCATCAACCATTTTTTCAAGTAATGCTATTTTATGCCATGCTGAGGAATTAACCAAGGCAGACCACAGATCACGTAGCATCTCTGTACCTGTTCAGAAGTTTTATAGAAGGCAACAGAGGCATTCACAAGCTTGAGACGGTCCTCCATCTTCAGCATCAGCTGTTGCCAGTGGGAAGCGACCTTCTCTGCACACTCCCGGATCATATCCATATCATAGTGATTAGCCTGCAGCATTGCCTCTGCCTTCTGCTGAACCTGCAGGGCACTTTGATGTGTTTTCTGACAAGAGGTGAAAAGTCAGGAGTTCAGTGGAGCACTTGAGATCATTTCCTTGAAGACCTCAGAGCGTCACATTCCCACTGTGTCAATGACACTTCTATACACATGCACAAACACCCATCAACTAAAAATGACTGTCTGATACTATGTGACTCCTCTATGCAAATACAAAGGAAATAAACCCTGTAGAGATTTATCACCAAATCAACACTAAAGCCATTCTTAAAAAATAATAACTGTCTAGCATTTAGCGTTATCTATGCTGCAGTGCATGTTGTTGTAATTACGAATTTCACTTTGATTTTCTTTCCCTTCACAGTGAGGAAAAAGAAGATGAATTGGCATCTTATTTTGCCAATCTTTACAGCATTAGTTTCAGTCTTTTGCACAGCAGTAGTGAGCAGGCATGCAGACTGATAAAAAAAACCAACTCTCTATTGACAAATTTTTTTAACTGTATTTCTCTGTGCAGAGAAATACTTGCCTAAAATCAAGTAATATAAAAATATTAAAGGGTTAAATACTACTAAGTGTTATTGTATCTCAGTAAAGAATGACCCAGGAAACACAGAATTCTAAGCTTCCTAGTCATTTATTCTTAACTTGACTAACACCTAGAGGTCTCATGATTTTTGTACTTGAGAGTTACCAAAGCTCTCAAAATGGGGTGCATATAGTGCAAACTGTAATTAAATTTTTTTTAAAAAGTCAAGAGAGGGGAAGCATAAAACTCTACCAAACAGGAAACAAACATTAAAGAGTTACTGCAAGGCAGAGTACTCCTGAAAATAGTCTACCCAAACAATCATAATATTGCTAATATTAGTACTAAGTTACTCAATAGTGCATGTAAATGAATAATACTGCACTTCAATCAATCTTAAGAACACTGCCTATTTTTTTGCAGCAATATGACCAATCCAATAAGTTTAGTTTTAAGCCATGGCAGGGGACTGACATACCACCACACACAAGTTTCAGTGAAACCTACTCTGAAAACAAAAATGGAAACATTAAAGGATAACCTCAGAATACACAAAACTGATGCTTCCTGTTCCATTTATCCTTAACTTTTTTACATTGAACATTACAGGTTATATTCTAGTAAAGGAATAACAAATGAAAACACTATTTTCAACAAAATTGCTGCAAACAGCTATCACTTTACAAAGATGCAAAAAGGCACTGAGAAGATGTTCACCCGGAAACTGCAGCTTCAAAATGAGTAAGAACAAAAAAACCCCACCTTCTCAGTAAGCATTTTCATCTCTTTGCCACAAATTCAACAGCTTTTCCTAAACTAAAAATATTGTGGCATGAATCCAAGAGTGCTATTTACAGAGAACTGTAAATACAAGACTATGGTCACTAAAATGGTGCTTTTACCTCTATTGCATGTTGAAACTGCTCATGCTCCCTCTGCAACTGTTCGGCCTCCTGCAAAGAGCTAGCAGTGATAAGCCCAGCATTTAACATTGACTCTCCATTTCGGATCCAGCCCAAAACCTGTAACAAAAGAGAAGACCATGAAATATACAATTCCACTGCTAACCAGCAAAAAAGCACCACTGTAGGGGAAAAAGCATTTAGGGTCACATTAGCACTGGAATCAATAACTAAATAATTTTTTAATTACACACTACAGTGAATTTTACATTGAGTAAGCACAGTGAATGACATTGACTACAATTTCACTGAGCTAACAACTCGCAGCTTGCAGTCAACTACTACATGCTTGTGGTCTCAGTTCACACTCTGAAAAAGGTTGTGCTTCTGAATACTGTTTCTGTCACCTGAAAAGCTGGAACAAGTTACAAGCAATAGTTGCCTAAAAGCCAGTGTCAGTAATGTAAATTGAGGATATATAGCTTAGTAAAAAGTATGCACATAAGTTTGAATAGTAATGTTGAGAAAAATGTGACCACTGAGTGTCCTTCTAACTGCTTAAAGATTTTCATTTTTCACAATGTGCCTTCTTTGACATGTCCACTGAAACTGGAAGAATCCCTGGCTAGGCAGAAGCCTCAGGAGGCCACCTTATACAGTCCTTATCAACAGCAGGAACATACAACTTTTTAGACCCCTCCCAAAAGACCTCCACCTTGTTCATTACTCAAGACTCCAATCTCACACTTCCACTAGACTTTTTTATCATAGTAAGTCTTTCAACTTGCTTCAATTTTAGCTGATTTCATTTCTCCTGCCCACAATCAGGGACCAAAAAAAACAAAAACAAAACCAAAACAAAACAAAACAAAAAAAAAAACCAACAAAAAACCAAACCAACCAAACAAAACCCCCAACATTTCCTCCCTCTTTGCATCAGCTTTGTTTTTCTCCCTCCTCTCTCCATCAGGAACATTATCTGCTTCTCTCCTTTAGACTCCTCTTATCTCATTGACCATAGTCTCTTCAATCTCTCCCATGTGAAGTTAGTTGCCTTATTTTTCTAGAACACTGCTCTTTTATGAGCTCTCTTCAGTTGATAACCATGACTGCAGTCATAATTTTTCAAATAATGAGTAAAATGGGACATAATTCAGGTTATTCACTGTCATCTTACAACTCTTCTATGGAACTGCTGCCCAGCCAGTAATTACCCTTGTATTTATTCAGCTGATTATTTTTTCATGCTCTGTATTTTTCACTATTAAAACTCATATCCTTCTTAAAGCACAATTCTCCCATACATCAAGATAATTCTGAACTGCAATCCAGGGTCTTCTGATGAACTCAAACCCTTTTCCCAGCTTCTTTTGCCTTTAACTCCAAATTTAAAAGCATAATTTCTAACATGTAGATTTTCTGTCATGATCTAGCAGTATCCAAATACAGATAGATACAATTTTTTTTCATATTTAAATTTGTTTTCCAATCCACTGAGTCTCTTAATAACTTTTGTTACTGAGTATGTTTTTTCAGCAAGTTATCATTTTTGGTAATGTAGTCTCTATGACATTCTCATAGTAAGTTAGGTCCAGACTGAGTTAAACTATATTAAAACCTTTGATACTGCTTTTCCACCCCTCCCAGAAGAGCTGTTACATTGTCAGAAAAAAGGAAGGGGGGTTATCAATGGAAAACTATGATTAATTAACCTAGGTTAGCCTTTTCTCCTTTTGTCACTGTTCAAGTTTAACAAGGTACCTGGTTCAATATTTTTCCTGGGAACTGTTTTAAACTAGCTGACCTATAATCCTCCCTTAGTTAGTCCTTTCCCCCTTTTGAGAAGTGGGTGTTGAGTTCCAGGCTTCCAGAATCTCATCCAATCTCCTGATGTTTGGAAACAATAAGCACTAATGTCTATGGCATTATTTCAGGCAGTTTTCTAGGTATTCTAGAGCAAATTTCTTTAGGCCCAGTTGAATTGAACTTCACCAGTGTTTTTAACTTTTTCCTACTAACTGATTTTAGACCTTTAACCACTGCTAATAAATATATTAACTAACAAATCAGCTAGCTCTTAACACTAAATATTCTCATCTAGTGATCCACACACGACACTACCAATTAATACAGTAATGCATCAGGTTATTACTGAGTAATCAGGATGATATGACTGTACTTGCAGACTGGAAACACAGGCAGAGCCCAAGAAAATAACCTATTAAAACTCACTTCCTCAAAACTGAAGGGCACATGTGGGTCTACATCCAAAGTATGCTCTGACATGTCTGACAGCTTGAAGCAGCTGAGGTCTAGCCACCCTGACACAACATCCACCCCCTCAAATCTGCACCACAATCTCACCCTCTGTCTTACACTTATCCAGACTGCGATATTGTTGTATTATTAATGCGGTTTTTCCCACTTCCGTCTGCACAACGAATACCTAACAAGTTTTTTCCACCCTGATAGCATGTATTTGAATTCTCCTATATAAATTCTGGAAGTCTGTAGAAAAGAGTAAGTCTACGGTGTAGAAGGGAGGGCATGATAGCACCTGCCAGACGTGTAACTAAGTGCACATTCTGGTCCTCTGGGGAGACAGCACTGGGTCAGGTGCAGCCTTGCAAGCAAGGGGAAGATGGCTCTGGCTTTGCAGCAACCTCTCCTACTGCAAAGGAGACACTTGCAGATCACAGCCTGGGGTACATGAAAGGGACCATGAAAGAAGCTGGGAGTTTCTAAGTTGCTAAGGCACCTGGGGATTGTCAACATTCAAGGGAGCAAGCCTGGGTAAGCCTCAGGAGCAAGAAAAAGGGCAGCTTCTGAGGGAAACAGATGGATCCAACAGACTGTAGATAGAAACTACACTTGGAGAAATAAATTGTCTGCAAGAACACAGAGACAGGCAATTCTTTTAAAATCCCTTTTTTATTTCTATTTTGTCTCACTAAAGTAATTCTAGGTTCCTCCTCTACCTTAAAAAGTGATTCTTCCAGGTACAGTGTAACAAAACACACCTTTTTAGGGTTCTTATACATCTAGCCTTCTTCAGAGAATTTTAACGAAGGAGAATGCTTAAGACCAATCGAAAGCTCCTCTTGACTTGGCAGCCCATTATATACAGCAGAGACAGCTAGAACAGAATGTGCCATTTCAAACACAAGGACTTGCCCTCCTGCTTGGTGCAGGTCAGGGTGCAAGTGCACATGCTGGTGAAACTCACAGGAGGAAAATTTGCCAGCAGTACTTTCCCCTTCCCCCTACTCTGACTCAAGGGGAAAATATAAGCACTAGTGAGTAGGGAGCCTATTCTTCTTCCAGGGGTGCTGCCTTCAGGGTTGGTTGGCATGTTCCCACCACCTCCCTGTCTGAGTGGATCACAACCCCCATCTCTCCCCTCGCAGCCTTCAAGAGGCTAGAAAAGCATTAGTAGAGCATCGGCAAAAGTGTGGAAATGAAACAGAACTTGGGTCACTTGGGACACTTGAAAGGGTCAAATAGGTAGGTCTGTAGGTAAGTTCTTGATTTAGGATTAGTTTGTTGGACCTATTTTTGACTGTAACTAAACATGATCACAAGACAACCTGCTTCAGTCTGCTGTCCTAGCTATGTTTTCATATCCATATGGCACTACACAGAGTGCCAGGATACCCTTCCTGAGTAGTATTTTGGGATAATCAGAGCTCAAGCACCAAGTTGAAAGATCTCCTAGTGAAAACACAAAGCAGCTCCAGGTACTCTTGAGGGCAGAAGTATCTGTACACCATTGTACATATATGTATACATAGTTATATATCCAAGAACATACACCATGATCAGAACAGCAGACAATATTGCACAGAAAAGGCTTAATGAGCATACTGAAAGCACTTGGATTGGTTTTGGAGGTTGGTAGGGATTTTGACCTTAAGCAGAGTAAAGCACTAATTCCACAAAGCGAGTGTGGGAGTGATTACAGCAATAAGTAATTCAACAGCTGTATTTTAGGTGATTAATAAAAAAGGTTTGTCTGCCAAACAGGCAACTGGAGTTTTGGATGAGACAGACATTTTCATAAATATTTCTCTGCCTCCACCTACTCACATGTCCCTGCCCTCTAAAAAAGTGGTCACACTTCCCTTTCCATGTTATTTTCCCCACATACAGCTGTCCCTTTTTATTTCAGTCAGCATTCTCTTCCCCCTGTCTTCCCCGTTTTTTCTACACTGTAATTTTCTATCTGGTTTCTCCCTTTCTGTACCTATTACACATCAAGTTGACAAGTAAATTCTTTGAAGGTTTTCTTTAAACCTCTGTTTGTCTTCCAGCTCTTCTGCTTCCTCCTATGCCACTTCAATGCCACTGGTACCATAGTTAAGGAAGAAGCAATACTGAATGTTTTTGTCTACTTTCTGCGCTTATTTGATCAAAATTCACTAAGCACCAAGTTTCACTTCCTAGTACTGAAGAGAATCTTTGCAAGTATTTGTCTAAATTCCTGCAATGTTCCAGTCTAACCTCTTCACATTACTACAAGCTACATATTTTTATGTATTTTATATAAACATATTTGTGTGTGTTCATGTGTGTGTGTGTATGAAAATACAACAGCAGTAACGTAGCTTTGGCAGGAAAAATTTAAATGGAAGTACTGTTTGAATTCTTGCTATGGAGACAGTATCCCATCTACATAATAAATATGCTTACACACAGCTGATCAACAATAAATCTAACAGAAAAATCACAGTAATTGAACAGGAAAACCATGTGTTCACTGCTTCAGGCTACGAAAGAGACTGAAGAGGAGGTTTACCACTTCATTTGACTCTCAGGTAAAGTACCTACTGTGACCTGCTGACCGATAAACTTTTTTCCAGTGCAGAAGAGACAGGAGAAGATCATGCTTCCTGACACTTAATAAAAATTAAAATAAATCAGATATGGTTTTCTAAAAAGGCAACTGAAATCACGAAACTAGGAGTTACTAGCCTCAAAGCTTTTAAGGTCTCAAAAGAAATCCTATGAGACAACATACTAACATTCAGTTTGAGTTCCACTCAACTTTTAGGCCTCAGGCTGGGCAAGTATTGCAGGTGAATCTGTATAGTAAAATCTGGAAAAGTAATACACAAACCTTCTGTCAGCTACATGTTCATGTACGTTTGTTTGAAAATTCACACCTATTGTGGCATTTAATTCAACATAAAATCCCACTTGATAGAGGTGTGTTCTAGGAATATAAAATAGAATATGCTTTTTTCTTCCAAATCCCAGTCTACCAAGAGAAGACAGTTGGCTAGGTTAGTGTACTACCTATACCTTTATTATAAAATAAACTTTTCCAGTACTTTCTTAAGAATCTAAATTTGAGCTTCAGTTTCAGTCAGGGCTAGCAGTGGTTTGAAAAAGTTAGAAATTTCTTATAGAATTATCTACAAATCACATACGAAGTGCAACAGCGATATTCCCCTAAAATCCATGATGTTCATCATATGCCTGTTTCTGCCAACATACAGAACATTTGTTCCAAACACAGGTTTTAAACATGTGTGTCCTTCTTGTCACGTTTAACTTGCATGCATACAAACAAAGCTAGTGGACCAAAGCCCTCACTTTATTGTGGGAGCATACAATATAAATAACTATTTAAATAGTGTCTCTTTGAAATATTACCAAAGTTCTATATTCTGTTTTTTACTGAATACTATTTCAGTATCATGGAAATTAACCTTTAGTTTTTTTTACTAACCCATCCCAGCCAAACCCACTGATGTACCATAAAGGGATGAGAGTGCCTCAGCTGGCATTCACATTATTTCTTTCAATTTTTTCCTTCCTTTGCAGATGTGCACTCTTTTCCTTTACCCTCAAGATAACATGCAACCGAGTACAGAAACTATCCTGATCTGCAATCATTTTATCTCAACCATTGCTCGTGTGAAAGGAGGAATTTGTAATTTGCACTTACCAAGATGAGTAAGTGCTAAGGCAGATACAGCACAGTTCAGTAGAGTACACAAAGGCTTGAAACAGAACATCAGGTATTTGACTGATGCCTATATTGCACTGACAGCAGACAACTATCAGTTTTTTGCATTCCTTTAATTCAAGTCCACACAGAAACTTTGTATCTGCTGCTGCAGAGCAACCAACTACTGCTTGAAAATACTTTGGGAACCTTCTATTCACTTCTCCTAGTCCTAGCTGGATCCCTTTCATACTACTCTGCAATTTGAGAGTTGTCATTCAGTCTCACTATGGGCCACAGTAATACAACAGACTATGGCAAACTTCTGTGATGCTGCCAAGTGTGAGCAAGATCAAAAACTCTTACCATTTCTAGTGTCTTGTTTCTTTCTTAAACTTTCACCTACTTCAGTGGCTTTGCCCACATCTCAAATTCACCAAAGCTTTAGGTGTTTATCAGATAAAGACCTCAAAACTTGCCACTTTTTTGGCAGGAGAAGCAAAACTTTGTTTCTCTTTTC
Source organism: Aphelocoma coerulescens (assembly GCF_041296385.1). Lineage (NCBI taxonomy): Eukaryota > Metazoa > Chordata > Aves > Passeriformes > Corvidae > Aphelocoma > Aphelocoma coerulescens. The sequence goes on from NC_091015.1 coordinate 90,374,806, forward strand.
GAGGAAAATAAACTATGTTGATATTATGTTATCATTATTTGTAGGTGTTTCAAACAATAGACCAAGAAGTATTAGGTCAGTGTGCAGGAACTGTGACTGAGCATTGTTATTCATCCCCATACAGATGGTAAAAGCACGAGTTTAACATTAGTTCAAATCACTCTACACTTCAAATATTTGACTGGCGTCTACAGAATATCAGAATAGTTTGGGTTGGAAAGAATCTCTACAACCATCAAGTCCAACAGTTAACCCAGCATTACCAAGTCCACCACTAAAGCACGTGTCTCAGTGTCACATCTACGTGTCTTTTAAATATCTTCAGGGATGGTGCCTCCCTCAGTCCTGTTGCAGTGCTTGATAATCCCTTCAGTGAAGAAATTTTTCCTAATATCTAATCTAAACTTCCTCTAGCACAACTTGAGGACTTTTCTTCTTGTCCTATCACTAGCTACCTGGGTAAAGAATCCCACCCCCACTTTGATACGACCTCCTGTCAGGCAGTTTCAGAGAGTGATGAGGACCCCCCCGAGATTCCTTTATTCCAGACTAAACATCCCCAGCTCCCTCAGCTGCTCCTCATAGGACCTGTGCTCTAGATCCACACAGCAAGATCGACCGGCGATGCGAGTTAAAAAAATGCCCTTAATATTAACAGAGGATGAAGTTTCCCAGGTGATCAAAGTCATCCCCTGCTCCCAACGAAAGACTCTGTGCAGCAGGAGGACATATCCCGCGCGTGTTTTCGGGAGCAGAGCTCCCCAAGGGGGAGGCACGGCTGCCAGGGGGCGGGGGAGCCGTACCTGCTTGACCTCTGCCTGCAGGTGGCGCAGCTGCACGCACTGCTCCAGGTGCTTGCGGTGCTGCTCCGCCGCCACGTCCAGCTCCTGCTGCTTCTCGTGCAGGAACTCCAGCAGGTCCTGCACGCGAGTGGCCATGTCCACGTCTCTGTCGCAGAGCAGCTCCACACCTGCAATCGGGACAGCCCCTCATGAATGACTCGCAAAGCTTCCCAAGACAAACAGCTCATTTCCACTGTTTTACACTTGATTTTCTAGTTGCTTCTCCAAGTTAAACCTAAGCCTTGGAGCATTTGCCTACATAAGCATAGGGGTTTGCACTCTTAGAAAGGGAAATGTGATTTTTTTTAAAGTCTGATACTTACCCTACCTGACCATATACAGTGAAAAAGATCAATTGAAGGGGCATAAGGAACAAAAAAGGAAGACATTACTTGGAAGCTGAAAATCTTTGCTTGACTGCATTGATAAGATTACCTACAAAACTAATGCTTCCTTATTTACTCTAATTTTACTGACTTCCTGAGTGAAATCCCTTTCTTTAAAAACTAAACACCTTCAGGTGTTGCCAACTCTGACGAAATTATGTGCCATAGTACCAGTATGTTCTCACAGACACAATTGAATGATTTGCGTTTAAAGGAGTCCACACGTCTCCAGCTTGCAGTTAACCAGCATCTCTGTTATTTTCACACATCCCATGGAGAGACAACTGGATAATTCTTACAAAGCCACTGCCCAGAATAGCACAAAGGAGCCATCTTACCAGATGCCTGCACTTCATTGACATACTGCAGCAGATCCTGCCCTTGGTGGATGACATCAAAGGTCAAGTTATTCATGGTCAGGGCTTTGTCTGCATGATGCTGGAGCCTCTGTTCTGCTATTGTAAGATCTTCAGTGTCAAAGTCATTCATCTGCTGAGAGAGCTCATCATTCCAAGACTCAAGGTCTGAAATTATCTGGGGGAAAAAGGATGGAGACAATGTTCAATTACCCATTACACAACAGAAAACAGTTTACTTCCAGTGTTGCACTGATGATGGACATAGGGAATTCAAGTTGCTCACTGTTGATTGACTTCACTGATCAAGTTTGACATGGTTCAGACACGGGCTGTCTTATCATTTATTTTAAATTTTGGCAAACAATCCAAAAGAACCTCTTTGAAAACTGCTACAGTTCTTCAACCAGTGCTTGCAACACTGTGGGTACCCCTGCCTAATTTAAGGTACTCCATCAACACATTACTTGTGAAACAGATGAAGTCAACATGTTTTTATCTCCACTTTTAAAGAAAAATGTGGATCTGGAATATCTTTTTCATTCTTCAAACTGCACCACATAATAATTCACACATCAAGAGCCAGCTTAGCTTACATTTGTGCCAATCTTGAGCCCTTTTACAAGAAAGCCAGCTCTACCTTCTGTGGGCAGGAAGCATCAGGCCACACGTACCTTTGACTTCTGCCAGACAACTGAGAAGCACACAGCGCAAAAGGCTGGGTACTCAGTGAATGCAGCAAAACCAAACAGCATACTTTATTACAATAGTACTGCAATGCCAGAACTAAATTTGCTTGCTGATATCTTTCAGCTACACTTCAGTTTTACACTTTAATTCTGGATTTTATTCTTTGCTGTAGGATGTCCAAAGAAGGGTAGCCAAGAAAGTTTTTGGGTCTTTTAACACATGTATCACAACAGTAAGTTCTCCTTGTCTGTCCACACAAATTTATTTTCCAAATCATATTGCAAAGCCTGTCCAAAATGTAAAATTCTCCTTTTAATTAGGATACAAAACAGGTTTTAAGGCTAACAGATAGTGCTTACAACCCCCATTATCAAAGTGGGTTGAGTTCATATGGCATGGATTTGATGCGTCAGTTACTTCAAAAAAGTATGTCTAATACACTTATCCCTCAAGCCAATAATCAATTTTTTTCCAGAATTTTTAGCACAGTTTTGGCACCAACTATTGCAGTTCATTGGGAAAGCAAACACAGATATCAAGAACTAAGTATGGCTTAGTTCCAGTGTTATACAATTTCAGGAGTAGGACAAGCTCATGTGAATGGCGCTAAATGACGGGAAAGTACCTATTTATGCATCAAGATACAACAAAAACACTAAACGGGCATTAGCAATCAAGTTGCCAAGTCCATAAATATTTAACCAAAGTCATTTGTTGTCAGCAAAATAAAGATGCCACTGCCCCTTTTTCAAGTGGCTGTAATAGCTCCAAAGTTAGTGAGACAGTTAAACGACCAGACATTCCAGGAAAAGAGGCCTTCTAGAAAAAAAGCAGAATGGGGGAGATAGCAAAGTTAAATCATCTGTATAAAGCTTCTGTAGTTTGCTACAATCTCTCATGAAGGTTTTTTTCCATTCTGCTCACATGATGCCATTAAAAAAATGGACACATCAAGTAATTAGTATTAACATTGTGGCACCAGTGAGTTCCTTCCTGTTTTAAAGGTGTTCTGCAAAAAATTTTATTTGATTCACTATGTCTTCAAGTTTTGCACTATGTCATGATGGGAGATATCAAACAATTAAGGAAGCTATTTGCAATCCCTAAACCTGCTCAGCTACCTCTGCTGAAGTGAAAACAGGCAGTCAGGGCTAACACTGAAAACAGAAAAGCTGATGGCTAAAGTATTCAGGAAGATAGACAGGACAAAGCTTTTAGCCACTGCTTGAAGCTCCTTTCATCTTCCATGTGCTCTAAACATCACACAATCTATTTAGGCATTATGAGTGAGTGGTTTTCCCTCTACCGCCCACAAAATCCTCAACAAGTTCCCTTCGTTTCCTTTTTACTTGGTCCATGCCCAACATGTCTTACCACCTCCCTCTGCTATTCATGTCCTTTTAAATGACGTGAAATTTTAAAGAAACTTCAGGTTTTCCTGACAGTCCAGCCAGAGAAATTGCTTACTTTCAGCTCTTGTGCATCTCAGATCTGCTCTTCCCAGCTTCTCTCTGAAACTCTATTCATTTATTATTAAAAGCAGTGCAGGTCATCTAATGCTTGTTTCTTCTTAACATTCAAAAGTTACCCTGAAGAAATAACTGTAGCTGGACTTTGTCAAACAGAAATCCGAGCATTAAAGAAGGTTGCAAAACTCCACCATCAAAATACCATCTTTCCCCATCTTTCTAAACACCAGTATACAAAGGATTAAGATTTAACATGGCACATTTATGACACTGTTTTACAAGCAAAGCTAGTCCATCTCCCTTCAGAACAGATGCCAAAACCTTCTCTCTTTTACTATTAAGTGAGAATAAAGTAAAAAACACAGTAAGCTCACAATAGGACACTGCTGTGGCTAAGTGTCTATTATAATAATGGAATAGATTGTAGTCACTAGCTCCTAAGATTCACTTTACTTGATAGGAAAAACAACTAGTTTCAAGAGGTCAAAACTGTGTGTAGCCTCAGCCAAGAGGGTTCAGTGATAGTGCCTCCAAAGAACAGCCATGAACAGCCAGTAAGAATTATAGCTTTTCCCATGCTATCTCGTACAACCCCATGCTTAAGATCATGGCACACACATTGTTTAAAGCAGCTTGAAACACTCTGAACAAGACCAATACATTCCCTTTTCCCTTCAAAAGATCAGGATGCCCACGATTCAAATAAATAATGGCAGCATGTTTCCACACTGATTCAAAAGGTAAGTAGTCAATGACCATCACAGCGAAGTTTCCTAACAGGGGCAGTAATCCTCATATTTTTTCAGCAGTAATTAGGTGGTGCAAGGTGGTCTATTTCAGCCATTGCACCCACTGCAAATCTGAGGGCAGAGTTAATGTAAAAATAGCATTCACTAAGCCCTCTCTGCCCACACTCTTCAGTGCTTCCCCTAAAGTTCTGCTTTACAGACAATACTTTTAGAGCAAGCAGGCTTGCTTGTAAAGTTTTCCTAAGACAATCAGCATTAAACAAACAGAACAAATGACTAATAGACATCTAAAGTAACTGAATAACAAATTCATACTGCTCTCAGGAAATGGACATCCCAGCATAAACATAGGCTAACAATTTACCATAGCACGTGTTCAAGAAGTTCTGAGTGCAGATCCTGAGCTGCCTGACATCCCTATATTCTATTAAATGTAAAGGTAACACTGACAGGAAACAAGGCAGGGTATAATACAGAAGGGATGCAGACTCTTTCATACTGAGTGGGGAAGAAATAAAGAACTGCAGGTCTCTTCTCAGAAGTGTTTAACTACCATTCGTGGTACCAACTGAGTGATCATCAAGACCTGGAAAATATTATGTGCTGGGGAGAAAAAAAAAGGGAAAATGGGAAAGGGAGAAGAGTTAGGTTTCTGTGATATCCCAGCATTTTGCATCCTTGTCTTTTCAGCAGTGTGATTTAACAGGCATCTTGTAAGTATGGTCCAAAAATAGAGTTGAGATAAAGCTGTGAGCTGAAAAGTGTGTGGTATGCTGTGTGTAGAGGAGCCCTGGCATAGGCCTCAAGGCATGTAAGTTACAGACAGGCAAAAATGCACAGCCACAGATGAGACAAACACATTTCGGACTGTGTACTTTGCCACCAGCATTACCATCCCACTGGCTGGGTTCACACACACACCTTCCTCATGCTACTAATCACACTAGCAAGGGACTCTTCACCTACATTATTTTGCTCATTCTTTCCTTCAGTTAATACAGGCATTTACAAAGGAGTCCCTCAAATAGCTCACAAACAATGGCACTAAAAATCATGCTGAGGATAGAGAAGGTCAAGTTTATATGCCAAGAGCAAGGGGCAAAACAGACAGTACTGCAGTTATATCAATTTCAGAAGAGCAGGAGTATCTGAAAAGTTGTAGAATAAAAGAAACAAAGTATTTCATCAGCAAATAATAAGGGACGAATGAGGAGAAGAAGGGAATTAACCCTGCCAGCAAATCTCACCACTGTCCCCAGAAGCACTGCTGCATGGTATGATCCTGCAGTGCCAGGGGAGCCCTTTGTCCCATTTTAACCTGTGTAATTTTGCAAGCAGTAAGAGAAGCTAGAAACACTACTTGCCTTCGAGAAAAGCTGTCCTCACAGGATGCTCCCCTGAACGAACTGCCCCTACAGCCAAGTCTTAATTGACTGGACCAGTCACACAAAATCCTGGAGGAAGGAGAAGGTCAAAACAAGGTCTGCAAATTCCTAGCTGGCATCTGGCTCCTCCTCATTATCAAGTTACTTCAGCTGAGCTTCTGCTTTCAAACAACTGACCTGGAACTAGTCCCCACATTTTCTTCCTGGAAGTTTCCGAACAGATGTCTGCCTTCAGGGAGAGGGAAAAGAGACGCGCGCTTTGCTGAGGAAGCAGAGAAGTCATGGTACAGAGACAGCAAAACAATCAACATTTTGCTGAAGTCACTCTGCAGCCAGGGCCATTTTCTTTTCTGAAGGACTCTCTATCAATCTAAAATAAGCATTATTTTTATTTCCAAGCCATAGAGACAAATTATACCAACTCTTTCAACAAGGCAACTTTGCTTTATGTTGTATGTGGCAAAATGCAAAGTATGCCAAGTGTCAGGTTTAGAAAAAGCAAGACCTGTCAAGTGTGTGCAGTTTTGGGCACTACAATATATAAAAGACATTAACCTATTAGAGAGAATCCAAAGGAGGGCCATGAAGAGGATGAATAGTTTGGAGGGGAAACCGTACGAAGAGCAGCTGAGGTCACTTGGTCTGTTCAGCCTGGAGGAGACTGAGGGGAGACCTCATTGCAGTTACAACTTCCTCACGAGGGGAAGTGGAAGGGCAGGTACCAACATCTTCACTCTTGTGATCAGTGACTGGACTCAAGGAAACAACATCAAGCAGAGCTAGGGGAGGTTTAGGTTGGATACTAGAAAAGGTTCTTGTCCCAGAGGGTGATTGGGCACCGGAACAGGCTCCCAGGGAAGTGGTCACAGCACCAAGCTTGACAGAGTTCAAGAAGCATTTGGAAAACACTCTGAGGCACGTGGTATGACTCTTGGGATGTCCTGTGCAGGGTCAGGAGTTGGATTTGATGATCCTTATGGGTCCCTTCCAACTCAGTATATTCTATTCTATGATTCTATGAAGTTAGGGTTTGCAGCTTTCTGATGCAAAATTCTATGGGCAGCACCACTTAATAGTACCAGAAGTACTCCTACCTATATAGATGCTGTGCTGCACTGAAGGACTAGAACATATCTGCAAAGCAGGGCTCCTGCAACCAGCCTTTTGCTATTGCAGAATCCTGGCTTGTGTAACCTACAGCACAGAGCAATCAACTTAATCGTGAACGTCACTCAAACCTTTATCCTAATTCTTCCATTAATTTTCTTGGCATGCATTGCCCCACACAGCTGCCAGTCCCAGAAAAAAAGTGTTCTGAGAACATCTCACAGACATCGAGCACTGTTGATCACTCCTGCAAAGATTGTAAGCATATGTGAGACAGCTACTCTCACATAGTCAAAGGAGAAAACTCTTTACAGATCACTGTGAATTGCAAAATTGAAAAAAACCCCTTCTTGGTCTTCCTTTACACCAGAGCTGTTGTTACTGTAAAGCACACACTCTCACTTCCTCTACGGGTAAGGATCAAGAAACTGTGTCTGTCTATTCCTGCACTGCACCTAACAATGTGCTTAGCTAAACCAGACTTCAGCCATGACATCAAATCCTGATTTTCAGAAAGGTGAAAAAAAACCCCAAACCAAAACACTAAAAACCCAAGATGCTATCACTAAAAACCTGCGAAGCCTTCTGCCGACTGCCTCTCTACCTCACATTCATAACCAACAGTTGCAGCTTTTACCTCATACAAGCAAAAGGGTAAAATTATCACTCTAACTCCTGGTTTTGAGAATCTCAAGAGTCATGTAAGTCCTTATATACCCAAACGGATGGATATACTTATATCCATTTACCAATGGATAACCCTGAACCTTATGAGGCACCAACTTGTTTCAGTCACTGTGTACAGCACTAATAGTCTTACAAAGTCACAGGAACTTAGCCGAAGCTTTGTAATGCAACTCTGCTAACCTAAGCTCCCTGTGGAGCTTCACGTCTGTTTGTATACATGTTCCTGCACACACACACAAACTTTTCAACTGATAAGCTACAACTCTCCTTCACAGTTAGGACAGGCTCAAGAATTCTTAAAGTTTTGCAGGGGTGCAGCACTACAACTGCTATTGAATTATTTTCAGAGGTGGAAAAGAATTTATTTTTAAAAAACGACAGCCCATAGAACATTCCCAATGATTAAGACAGAATTCCAAATACCACTTGCAGCTGCCAACTAAAAAAAAGACTGCTGATTTGGAAAAGAAAAAGAAGAGGGGTGTTTTTACAAAACACCAGTTTAGAGGGTTTGTACGAAACCAGCTTGCAAGTCTTACTCATATTAACTGCAGGCATACTAGTTATATCAAGGCAGTTTGATATTCAAACTAAACTTACCAGATAAAGCAACTGATGCATCATGATTTTACCACACATTTGCTTAAAGATGCACTGAGAGCCAACCAAAAAGCTCAGCTCTGCTGAGCACTGAGGTCTTCTGACACTTTCACGTACAGGACAAAAGCCTTAGTTCAGGTAAGAATTAAGTCTATTGGTCATTTGAGCCACATGCCAGTGCAACTCCACAATCTCAGCATAAACATTCCTACACAAGAGGAGAAGTGTGTGCAGTGCAAGTCTGAAAGCAAACACTCACATCTATTGCATCTCTTTCAAATATGCGGAGCTGCAGAAACAGCTCGAGTTTGATCTTGCGTTCTTGAAAAAGCTCCTCCATCTGAGACTGGGCCTCATCCAGCTGCTGCAGGACTGTCTCTATGTGGTTGATCGAGCTGTTATGGGGGGTCTTGTTACTTGAAATGGCAGAATCCCTATTCAAAGCAGAGAGAGGGAAGGGGGAAGAAAAAAGAGCATTATTGAAAAAAACCTCCATACAATCTGGACGCTATACATGACCACAAGATGTAAGCCTGCTTAAGATAAGGTTGGTGCAAGCCATATTGCATGAAAGCTAAGTCTGTACATCCTTGTAAATAAAAAGTCAAACTGTGTTCTAGTACTTGAAAAAAACATTAAGAAATTAATTACTTTCGGTTTTTTTCCCAATTCAACATGTAAAGACATTCTGTTTACAGGAAGGATAAAATTTGAAAACCAGAGACAAACGCTTCCACTGTGAAAAGGAAGTAGCATATGATAACTATTTACTTTACTGAATCTTCCTGGCAAGGAAAGAAAATCAAAATTAGCTAATTTAAAAAAATTACTTAATCTTTTACCTGAGTATAAAACCTACAAATTCAGACATGTTAATCTCCTGAAGCAAACTAGACATGTACCAGAGCAGCTGGGAACCAAATTTATTTATTCAGATAATTTTTGAATGAAATGGACACAAACTTGGCTTTTACTACAGTGAAGTTACTCATCAGTCTGCAAAACAAATTCAAGTGTCTCTTTATAAAACTGCTGCTGCTTAGAACTCAAAATGCTGTGGAGCCCTGCACGTCAGACTACAAAAACACCTAATTGCTTCTATCAAAAAGGTAGCTTATGTCAACAAAATCTCCTTCTTGTGGCAGCAGTGTTTAGAAGCTGAGCTTCCTGTAAATAGAGGTTTAGAGACCATCAGTACAGCACGAAAGATCACTGTAGTCCTAATATTTACAAGTTTTATTTATAGATCATATCTTGTACTCATCATCTCTACCCTCAAAATAGAAAGAGCCTCACAGAACATCAGCAGAACAACAGGAGAGATTTAAATAAAAATCTGTTTTACCTTAGTTGCTGTATGAGATCTTCGCCTTCTTTTATGACATTGACTGTAACCTGCAGAGTGGTCTGTTGCTGTTGACCAAAACGTTTAATCAGGTCTTGGACAGCCTCCACAGACTCAGCATAGACATCATCAAGCAGTTCTTTCTGTAGCTCTTCAAGCCACGTCCACAGCTAAAGGAGAGGGGAAAAAGCAAGAAACATAAACCCAAGGATCAGGCAGTCAGCTATTCTGAATCAATCTCCCTGGACAAGAGAAAACAGACTGAGGTGGCAGGGAAAAAGAGGATTTGTTTTTCTTCATAGAAAAATCCCATCCTCATATTAATGAAAACAAGCCTTTGTTTCAAAAAAGGTTTTCGCTTCTTGGAAATACCAGGAAAGCTTTATCCGTGTTGCTAAGTCACCCTTTCTTCCCCATTTTCCTTCTAGAGAACTGAGCGTATCCGACTGAGCAGAGAGTTCATAGTGAGAAACCCATCTGCAGCTCTGCGCGAGAGTCCCTGGGAGAGAAATGCTATGGTAACACTCTCCGAGAGAAGGGAGGAAGGAAGGAAGGAAGGAAGGGAGATGTATTGTAGCCACCATCAAATTTGCACTGCCAGGCTGACACTGCACACAGACAACATAACACTTTTCAATGGCCTTCAAAAAAAGGAAAAAGAAAGGGAATTTCAGAAAACAAAATAGAGAGACAAATCAGATATGAGAAGTTATTGTCATGATGGTGGCTGCTCTCCTGATTTCAATCTCACACTGTAACAACAAAAATCATCATAAGCAATTCTACCAGTTAATTCGACATTCTTCCTCCCTGTGTCACACATGCACATATCCCTGCTCAAAAATGCCCATGCACTGCGGCTTACACAAAACCCCCGTGGTATATGCTGGACAGGTATCACTGCTGGTCACGTGAAGAACCCTGGGGTGTTCTTTTCCACAATTTCATGATGGAAACTGTAGCATCCTAAGCTCTGCGTGAAAGTCACTCATCAGCAAACCATCAGCCATCTATTGTGGAACTGAAAAAAAGCAGCAGGAGCACGGCTGTGTCCTGCAACACTCCCATGAGCAGCACCAACATCACACTGGAACAGCTGCTCTCACAGGAAGCATTCAAACCCAGTCCCTCCTGTCTATTTTACTATCCCATCCCGAATGCTGCAATTCCAAGAACAAGAGTTTGTTTTTTATCCCAAAAGAGTAACTCTAATCAAAAATATTCAGGTCTTTTGATGACATTTCAATCTCTGCCTTTGAAAATTTTAGAGATTTGTTGAACCTAATTAAAAGGTTAACATTGTTAAAATACATAACTAAACAATCAAAACTGGCTTAATTTCAAAATCTGAGAAACTCAAATGTTCTCTTTATTTCTTTGCTAAACGTTTTCTACAGAAATAGCCATTTCATGCTGCTGTTTGTATATGTATGTTCTGATCATAAAGGTTTCCTAAGTACTACATTAAAATAGAAAACTCAGTGAATGATTCCCGATCTTGATTAATTAGTTCCTTTGAAACTTTTTTTTAAAATCAAATGCTAGTTTTGGTATCTCATAGCTTTACATGACTTCCTGTAGGTTTTGAGTAAACCAAGCTGTAGGCTGTTTTCACAATTGGGATGAACTAATGGGATTTAACTAGACTCTTTTCTACAAATCTACTACCCCTTCCTCCCCAAACCTGAACAGTCTGTTCATACACAGTTATTCTGACTACTCATATGCTTCAAAGACAATGCTTGTCACAAACCTGAATGCAACTCCACAGTTGTAAACACCACAAGCTCAAGGCACAGCGGTCTTTCTTATTAAAAGGGGCACAAATCAATAGAACTTAACAAGTGGGTCAGAAGCACTCATCAACATTCATTCCAGCATAACCCAATGCAGCATCCAAATGGTTTTTTTCCAAATGTGTACTTCGGAATGCAACTTTAACTGGGAAACAAATGAAACTTAAGAGCAAGAAGCCTGAAAATACAACCTGAAAACTGTACTCAATGCCTAGAGGACATGAATTTATTCCTCTCTTGGCTTGTGAAGTTTATGCCTAAGCTATAAAAATAGGGCATCGAGTCAGAGACCTTCCAAGTGAGCTGGTGCGTACACAGAACCAGTACAGCTTGCAACAGACAGAGACATTTGAGAGCAACGCTTTGCTGCTTACTGCAATGTGCTTGGTGCTGGCTGGAAGACCTCTACATGCTTACATACACTCCATGCTTACTACACTGCCTACAAAAGGCCAAATTTACACAGATATTTACTACAGAGAAACTGGGATTAAATAATTTTGAGGTTTTCAGACCATATCAAGTTTGCCCCATAGGTCCCTCAGAAGTACTTGTACTGCAGCTGAAGACAGGTCTGAGAGCCACTTCAATTTTTAACAACATGCCTTCTGCAGCTGAGTTGTGTCAGACCTCTACAAGGAATACACCTCATCTCTTCATTTCTTATTCTTCACATACACTTCAGCCACTTCCATAACTGGGTGGAGATCTGGCAGAAGCAACAAAACCTACAAGAGCTTGACTGGTGAGGTGAGGTACTGTGCACGCGAATAACTCCCTCAAGCTCACCCTGGATGCTGGAGACCAAGCCAACAGAGGACACGCAGACCTTTCCCTCTGCAGAGCCAGTTCAGGGTAACACCACCTGCCTCGAGCAGAAGGACATGGGCACCAGCACAACCAAGTGTTACACTGGCTGGCTTAGTGCCTGGTCAGCATGGCATCACTATAAACATGGTATCTGGCCCCCAAGGTACTCAAGGGCTCAAAAATACACTGTGTTTGCCCAGCCCATGAGCTGAACTGTCCACCTCTTGGGAAGCAAAAACATTTTATGAAAAGTGCAGAGAGAGAAGGAGAGTAATTAGTATGCATTACTTGCCTAGCTGTGATTCATATGCTGTTGAAAGCGGAACAATTTAAGCCATTTTTGAAGTGACTAAACAGCTCTGTGACACTTCCATAGCAAAAGTTCCTTTAATACGTTACCAAACAAGTTTTTACTTTTTTCCACCAAGTAAGTTTGTGACAAACATCTTCCTCTCAAAATAATCTAGGTGTTTATAAACAAAAGTTATAATAAAGCCACCACAGATGAATAAAACGGTGAGGTTATTAAAGCTGGATAGAAATTCATGCACTGTACTGAGAGAAGTTTAATTCTTAATGGGTGGCAGTAGCCAGCTGGGTCCTCTGCAGCTTTCAAACCAGAATGAGCCCTGGATATACTGGAAATTACATAAATTACCTTGTTTTCAGATACAAAATTAAGGCTAAAGACTGTACAAGGTTGCACAGCAAAGCCAAAAGAAAGCAAACAGTTTACAGCAGGGGGTGAACAGAGACTAGAGCTTACCCATACATGTTCATCAGTGCAGAACTACAGATTTTACAGTGCAATGACTTTCTGAAGTAACACATCATTCCATAAAAGAGAGCTTGGCAACAAAAATGCAGTGGTGAAAAAAATCACAAACTCATCATTAAAAAACTATTAACTTTCTCTCGGTGTGAACTTTTGAGCAACTTCCAGTCATGTTTTTTCCTATTCTTTGTAAGAGAAGTAACATGAAGATCCCTAAACAAACCATCAAGTCCTGTGATCTCAGTAGGAATTTTATCCAGCGGCAAGACAGCTCTAACATACAGTGAGAAAACTGCATACATAACTCAATCCAGTCACAGAAGGAGGTTCCTCTCCTCTTTTCATCTGCTCTTTGCATCTTATCAGAATTAAAATTGGAGAGGGAAATAAAATTCTGAATCCCTGATAGGCAAATGTTTCACTCAGCAGATTTTTTTCTTGATCTAAATATAGCACAGACTTAGAAACATCTGCTTGAATGAGCCTGCATCCTGTACTACCTCTTTCCTAAGTTCTTGGGAGCATGCCATTAGTCACTGAGATGGTATTATTTCAATTGTCTTGCAACATCCTGGAAGTTTCAGTGTTTCCATCATGGGCCTCTATCCATTTAAGTCCCATCTCCGTAATCTCCTGAAAGACTCCAGTTAAATAAGACCCTACTGTACTTTGCTGAATATCAACAGAGAACAATTATTTTTGAGTAAATACTTTACCCAAGAGCACAGAGTTATTTTATTAGGGTAAAATATCCATTGCACTCTTGCACAATTTATTTTTTCATTTTTATAGTAACAGCTTTCGGATTCTCAGTCTGCCTTTTCAGTAGGCTCAGGCAAAGAAAGGCACGCGGTTTCTGCGTGTAAAAACTGCAAATTCCTCTTTCTGCCCCTGCCCCCCAGCACATTGTTGCAGTATGTGCATTACCACAGGCACAGTTGTTGAAGGAGCTATTATTTGTACAGGGCCAAATGTTGCAATACTATTCCCTAACAAGTATCTCTAGGCATAGAAAGGGGCTCTGTGTGTATGTCTGCCTGTAAGCTTTGGCTTTCAGGATATGCAGTGGACAAAATATGCGTCTTTTTAAAAACAAAAACCTTAAGATGTTAAACCCCCTGGAGTTTGTTTTCCAGGGTCTTTCAGTAGTATTTAAGATGCTAAATGCCTGCTTTTTTTTTTCATTAAATATAATTACCTTTAAAAGCTTCAAATACCCCTATCTATTCTATGGTTATAAAGGTATTAATTTCCAATTCAGAATAAAGTCATCCTTGCAGCAAAACCAAGTTTCCCACATGTTCATAAAATTACATCAACTACTGTTAATATTTGCCTGCTAACACTACCCTGTTAACATTTGCCCTATTTCTTAACTGAACAAGAGAAAAATGTCTATACATAGCTTAACAGAGCATAAAGGCCTACTTCTGCCTCACTTTTGTCAAGCACTTTGTGCTATTTCAGTAACACTTGGACTTAAATTTCATCCCTTTTTCATCCCAAGGAAAGAAGCTACCAGTATCAAAAAACTCAAGAGAGAAGAAAACCTGTGCTGGGAAACTAAATTCCAGTCCTACCAGCAGTAAGCCACTACACACTTGAGTGTGTAGCCACTGGAAGTGTTTCTCATTTCAGATTTAAAAGTGTCCTCCAGAACTTTCAGACTCCAGATGAGCAGCGAATCAAAATACTGACCAGAGTGCACTTTGTATCTTTTGCCAGACCTGTTACATTGACCACGGCTGTGCTATAATGACACAATAAAAACATTGGAGATGCACAAGCCTGAAGGATAAAGCCTTTTACACTTAGATAGTGGCATCCAAAAGATGCTCTGCTGCCTGGAACTAGCAAGCAGAGGAGAAAGCAGCCTTTCTGTGACATGCAAATTTAACCTGTAGACCACCAGCACAAAGATCAAACACCCAGGAAGGACAAGCAACCAAAGGAGCAAGGCTGTCATCTTGATGCCTTACGTTTTAACCTTTATATTTTTCAGATTCTGTACTGCTTGGTGTGTGACTCTGAAAGTTTCTTGTGGCCTGTTAATTTCTGCTCTCGTGCTGGGTGGACATGGCAGGGCCCCTCCAGGCCTGCTTTTCAAGGACACTTAGACTGTCCTGGGCAGAAGAGAATAAACCAAAGAGCCTCTAAAGGGGGGGTAAGCTGAAGGGAAAACTGAAGCTTTAATTGGAGAATTAACCCTGCTATGCAGATGAACCAAACCTATAAAAGAGTGAAGAACTTGTGACCTGTTGTCCATCTTGGGGTCCAGTTTGAGAATGGATTCGGGCTCCCCAGGGTGTACCTCTTTTGTTCCCTTGCTCCTGTCTGGTCTCTGTTTCTGGGAGGCCTCTCAAGGCATCTCAGGGTCTACCTCGAGATGAAACAAATGCAAGGCTGTACAAGGGACACCTTCCTACACTGGGCAATGCAGAGGAGGGCACATATCCAGGAGTGAGTTGTGAGACAAAGTGAAACGATTATCAACAAGCTTTTTTGAATCAAATGCACATGCCTCATAGGTAGATATGAATGAATGGGCAGCACTGTGGCCAGAGCAAGGCCTCCTCTGCCTTCCCATGCACTGGCATCCTCAAAATGATGCCACCTTCCTTCCAAAGCTTGCACAGACTACTGTTTCATTACTTTGGTAATGAAGGCCTTGTATGTGAAAACCTAG
The DNA here is from genome assembly GCF_041296385.1 of Aphelocoma coerulescens. Classification (NCBI taxonomy): domain Eukaryota; kingdom Metazoa; phylum Chordata; class Aves; order Passeriformes; family Corvidae; genus Aphelocoma; species Aphelocoma coerulescens. The sequence goes on from NC_091015.1 coordinate 90,390,489, forward strand.
CCAATTCCACTTCCCCTCTCTTTGTTTCAACCTCAGTCTACTCTAGAGCAAAGTTTAGTCTGAGTAAGATGAAAAAAGAAGAGACATGTCTTCTAGTAACACCATTAAGCATATTGTGTATACATAAAAAGTGCTCTGAGCTATTTTATAATCAACTTGTCAGAATACACACAAAAGGTTATATGCAAAAAAGCAACAGGCTCTTAAGAGATACTCTCTTCCACATACAGTCAGCCTGAACTGCATTCCCACACTTGACTCCAGTTAGGAAAATATCTGTTGCTCTACTTTGGCACTACAACAAACACCTGGCTTGGACAGGATTTCAGTCTTCCCACTCACAGATGCTGAGGGAGCCATTCTGGAGAGAGTGTGTGCGCACATGTGTATGTCTGTGTATGGAAGAATTTGAACTCACACCAAAATGCTGTTCATCTCTACTCTGTGACACACTTCACAGCAGAGACTATTGAGACTCCTGCTCCTGTGTTCTGCACACAACCTTTTATAACTGTTTGTTACTGTTATCTTTATTTTTAACTGTTATCCTTCACCTGTGCAATTTTTTTCTCACCTCAACCCTTGCCATACTATTAGATGTCCAAAGGCACAAAAGCCATAAGGGTTCCACTGTCCTGCAATGGTCTGTTTCAGATGTTCAGTTTTATCTTGCCCATCCTCAGGCCAGGAATCTGTCAAGACACAGTACTTCCAATGCAAAGATCCTGACAGGGATATGATCCAAAACACTTTTAAAGCTTGCCAGTGCACAGCTTAACTTCAGTACATCACTTACTGAGAAGTCTGGCTTATAGATTGAAATTTCTCACTGTTTGCATGGGAGCTAAAAATCAATAATCACAACCTTACAACTTTAGTAATAAGACAGCAGCATGTAATCACAATTTATAAATAGCAAGCAACTGATTTTCTCAGATCACCATGAAGCAAAATGAGTGGTACCATTACATAACACTGTACTTCTGTCATTTCTGAATAGATCCTTTTTGTCCTCAGTGAAAACTGTTGTCTATTGAGGTTAGTCTATGAGGAGTCTGAGAACTTGTATGTTGGTTTTTTGATGTTTGTAAGCCACAGCGAGTTCTACCAGCTTATAACTACCTCGCTACAAAAATTTCTGGAAATGTTGAAGACAGACAGTATTTTCCATGTGCATTGTAACAGGCTGCTGCACACATACTACACAGCTGCTCTGTGCACACATATAGCAAAAGTCTGTTACTTCCAGGACAAGCTTCTTGTGGCTATCACACTGCTGAAAGCAGAAACTGTGCTGGTTTACTCAGCATGAACAGAGTGAGAGTACTGTGCAGTCACTGAAGGGCTGATGCTTCCCAGGGAAGCTGGGAAACATTGCAGGCAAATTCTGTGCCAGGTATAAAGGTTATGTAAATCTACAGGGGAGAAGTGGTACTGGAATACTTGCATCCAAATGAGAAGCATTCATTCAACAAGCAGAATTTCTGGGGGAAAGAATAAAACATACTGAAACATCCTACTTCAAAGAAATCAAGTGATTGGAAGGATACTGGAGCCAGATTTCAAAGTTTCAAATAGCCAATAACTCAGACAAACAGTTTCTCTAAGCTCTGCAGCTCCCTCCAAACTGTCACACACAAACGGGTTTAACTCTTAATACCTATTTTTTTTTAACCACCAAAAAAAGATACAAGAGACAGAATTCACCCTGAATACTTCAACGGCAAAATGCCTTGGTGGTGTTTTGCTTTGTTTGGGTTTTTTTTGGGTGGGGGCAGGGGGGGGGGTTGATCAGTTGGTGGGTTGGGTTTTTTGGTGTTGTTTTTGTATGTATTTGTTTTTTTATTTAACAACTAAGGCACCTCTTTCTGGTTAAACAGCTAACCTATTATCCTACTGCTTGAACTCCTCTCTTCACTAGCTAAGTGTGCACGTTAATCTCTTCACAGTACAGCAGAAAGCTTATGTTGCTTACAGGTATGCACTAATTTATTCAGCAACTTCCCACATCCTGAAGGAGAAACACAATTCTCCTGCCAATAAAGCATGGATGACTTTCAGGTTAGGGCATTTTTATCTTCCATCTGCTTTGTGATGCCTTCTCAGCACTCCACACGCATGTTTGATAACAAACAACGTGCTCTTGAAAACAGATCAGAACACAGAAAGCACAGGAGGGCTTTGAGCTTGCTCTTTCTTTGCACCTGAACCAAGGACCAGTCTACTACCTATGAACCACCTGCCTCACTCTCTCATCTGTATTTTTTAAATAGAATGCAAATATATAAAAATACACCCGTCCTTACACAAATAGGTAGTTTGAAAATTTTTCCTTGCTTTACTAAGTATAAAGGTCATCCACACCACAAAACCAAAAAAAAAAAATCAACACCAGCCACTATAGTACTTTTCCACCAAAGTCCGGACTGCAAAGAGGCTTCCACAGTAACAGCTGTGTGTGCTTACAGACTCAAAATAATAGCCATTTTCCCAAAGAAATAAATCAAAATACAGATTTTTTTTTTTCTTTTCAATAAAACATTATTATCTAAGGGAGCACTGGCAATGTGCCAGCACATCTGGATCAGCCTCCCAGAATTATTTAACAGTGACTCACACATCAGTCTGCCTTTCAGGTTTTTTTCATTTTTGAAAGCAAATCCTTTTACACTTTTGGTCTTTCATCACTACAACCAACTGTATTCTACTTAAATACCATTCCAGCTGTTGCTCTTGATGCTAAGAAAAACAGGTAATGAAGAAATATATATAAAAAGCATGAACACATTTCAGCAGCTGACTGCTCCTGTGCTTCATAACAAATAATAGACCAGTACTATTTGCTTGAGAAAGTGAAACAAAAAAGCTGCCCCCTAAGAACAGTTTATGAAACAGCATTTATATTTTGTTTGAACAAGCAGAGTCCAGTGAGAGTATTGGCAAGGAACCATCTAACAGAAAACTGATGGGGGAGCTATGTACTCATGTCTAAAGCTAAAAAATAATTCAATCCTGACCCCCTTCAAAGACCAACTGCCTTGTGCTTTTGTTTCAAGTGCTAAGCAGATGTTTCACTTACAAAAAACTCCCCCTCTTATCCTCTAGGAGGTTTTGCTGAAGAAGCTACTTTGAATACTACACTTTGCCACTAAACAGACCATTTCACAATGTACAGTGAAGGGAAGGAAGATGGACTGGGACATGCTATGATCCAGAAGCTTTTCATATTTTCACTGAGTTCGAACAGTGAGGAGATTTAACGTGAGCTCAAAACAGAAACCAAGTAACCTAAGCTTGTCAAAAACCAGAACACCTTACTGACATCCTTATTATTGCTGTAGCCTGTTCCATCCTCTCCCATGAGCTTATAAATTCACATGTTCTGTGTTCTGAATTGGAGCAAAAAGCTAATCTTACTGAAAATTAAGTGTGGCGGAATTTTATTTCTCCTGCTGAATCACTTCAATCTCTGAAGAAGACTAAAAATTGCAGACATGAGGCAAACCATTGTCCTTAGCAGATAAGCTCTTTAGGTCACAAAGAACTGTCAATATACAAGATTCGATGTGCAAAACAGAGAAATAAACAAAGTCTCTCTGGGCAACAGGGCTGCCTTATGTAACCTTGTGCTTCTGCCACACTTTTCAGTCTCCTGAACCATGACAATCTAACCATGTGTCTGGTAACTCAGACAACAGGAGAGCTGGTTGGATAAAAAACCAGAAGTGCACAGTATTTCCCCCCACAATGCTGACTTATAGCTGTACCAGTTCCTTGATCTGACCCTACTCCCTTCCCTGTGACTGAACAAGTATGTGTATTTGCACAACAAAGGAGGTAAAAGCTGCTTCTGAAAGTAAAAAATCAAATTTTTAAAAAATCCTTGAACAGAACCACCATGATACCCCAGCCCACAATCCACAGCGCATTCCAAACCAAAACTCATCATACAACAGGGGTTTTCATTATGTCCTATGGCAAGGTTCTAACAATGAAAGCAACACTGGATAGTACTGCATTTAGGGCTTGAAGTTATCACCACAACTTAGTGGAAGTTTTACCTCTTTAACGTGAGTGTGAAAGGACACAGACATGTCCAGCAGGATCTTGCGCTGCTCCACACGCCTGACAAAATCCTGTATCCGGTCTTCGAGCTGATGGGCAGCTTGAAAGATTTCCTCCGGGTCACACTCCCCAGTCTGAGCAAGCTGTTCTGCTGCTTCTAGGAGCTTATCTGCATTGGTGTATGTGTTCTGGAGGGAAATAAGTCAGTTTCACAGGATTAAATGAAAGAAAAGTAAGTCAGTATATTTTAAAGCCACTTCACTAGTGAAAACAAAATTAGAAAAAGGCCCTTGGAACGTATTTTTCTTTCTTCTTTTCTTAAAAGTAGTACAGTATAATCTTACTAAAGATTTTGTTATATTTATATACAATTTTTCACCTAACTGTGAATAAATTAATTCCTTAGCTCCTTATTTATGTCTATTCAAATGTCTCCTTGACACATAACTTGGAATTAATATTTTATATTCACATCTAGAATAAAGATCATCCTAAATGCCTAATTACTTGCAAACTGGCCTACTTCAACACTGGAAAAATCACTACAGTCAGGGAGAGAAGACTTTTCAAATGTGTACTGCTAGAGCTGAAAAAATGCTATCTGCTGAGAGAAATACTTAACATCAAGTCCACACATCCAGCAGGAAGGTGCAAAGTGATCAAGCACAGAAGGAGAACATTTCTCTCCATCCTTACAGAAGTCAGGCATCCAAAATTCATGTATCAAGTGTATCATCATTTGTGAAAAAGCAGCAGCATAAGAAGATTTAGAAGTCAGCTATGGCTGAGTGTGAGTGGAATACTGTCCCAATATATCCTAGGATTAACAAATGGAGATTAGAAGTCCTGTGAGAGACTTGGGTCTAAGCAGAAAAAGAACTGGAGAAGTCTGGTCTCTGACATGCTATGGTGCAGAGGAGACACAGGTGTTTAATAACTCTTAAAGCTCTGCATTTGCAGCCTGCCTCAATATCTTTCTCATTAATTCAAAACAGGACTGAGTCCAAACTTCTGTTATGCTTCAGGTGCTCTTTTTTGAGCCTAACCTCAGGTTTTCATGTTTTAGAATGGTTCTCAAAACTCTCCTCAAGGAAGGTTAGAAGAACGTTAACCACTGGAGAAAACAAACTGAAGCCATGTCTAGACTAAAGAAGCTTTGCTCATGTCACCCCATTAGGTCTTCTGATAGGTTTGCACCACAGACTAAAAAAAAAGAAGAAAGCATTCCTGACAATATAAACTACACCTTTTTTGTTTCCCTTCTGCCCTTCCATGTTCTCCCAACCTCAATTACATCAGGTAAAAACACTCCTTGGAAAGATAAATTAGGCCCATGCAAATGTGCTTTTTCTTTGCCATAAATATAGTATCACGCCTCTAATTAACATTATACTATCCACAAAAATTAAATCCAAGTCCAGCCCTAAAACTGAACCAACGGATAGGAAATAAGAGCTCTCCCCCAGGGTATCAGGAAAATTACTAGACAAGCCCAGGACAGATTACATGACTCAGTGAAGCTTTCACATATTTGGGGGGAGTTCTCCCTTAATTTATTATGATCTGTTTATGCAAGGAATTAAATCCATGCTGTTCCTTGACTTTGCCTATGTAACTCTCAGCCCTTCCTTAACTTTCAGCTTTTTAGTTGCATGGAGAGATAGAGAACTCCTTCCTGGTTTCCCTGGGAAAGCCTGCAGAGACAAACATAAGCTTATCCTATTCAGTGGGGAATGTGGTACTCCACGCCCCAGACCACTGAGGCCACTGTCCCAGGCCAGGCTGGCCCCGAACACACTCTGAGCTGTGCTTGGGGTATTCCACCTTCTATGGCTGCAGCTCCCACGCCTTCAAGGGGCACGGCCGAAGAGCCTCAAGGCACTCCTCAAACAACAACTACTTCATCAGTCCAGAGCACCACACCCAGCTGCAGATGGCTGAAACAGAAGTTTCCCCTTTTAATGAAAACTTTATCTCACATTGTTTATGAATTCCAGGAGTATCTTCCTCTTACACAGGCCCAGGCACATCTGACTTCTCTTTCTGTAAAGGGGATGGTGAACTGCCTGTATTTAAAAAAGATCACAGCCTGGATGCTGCTTCAAAAGGGGTTGTGATTCTCAAACTTAGCAGCAGGCACATACCTTATTGCTCAAATTTCACTTCCAAGTAGAGCTGGAATAGAACATAAACTACCCTTTGGAACAGAAATCACATCAACTAGGTGTTCAGTAGTAACAACTGACTTTCCCAGCTCTCTGCTCACTTCTAAACAATGCTCAGAGGGAAAAAAGCAGTAATGTGAAGATTTTGAAAATGCTCATCCCAAGGGGCAGCCTCCAGTTGAAAGGCAAAAAGAGCAGGAGTTCTTCCTTGATGCTGCTTATGCCAATTTCCTAAAGTGACAAAGGAGCCTTCATGGTGACAAACTTCCTCAGGATATCTCCGTTAGCACACTCTCCCCAAATCCCAGGGAAAAAGAAGGAGGCCCCCTAAGAACTTCAAGACTACCTGTAGTCCATCCCTCTGTGCCCCAAGGTGCAACTCTTTAATAGGCATTCTTCTCCAAAATTATGAAAAATTCTCCATAATGGAATTTACTCCCTTCCCCAACAACAAATTCCATCATTTTTTAATCCTTCTGTTAAGGAATGTTTTCTAAATATTCTTCACAAAGAACAAACACCATATTTTTAGAAAGCATATGAAGTGACACATCACAGAAAACCCAGAGGTTAAATTTTAGACACTAGTGCAGAAATGAGTACTACTGACAGTAAGTACAGCAACAGAAGTGAGTGGAGGTATGGACTGCATTTCATACAATCTGGAGTTTATTGTGGTCTGGAATGGGAAGAGAGACACATGGATGGCCTGAGATCAGCAGAGGTATACAAATCATTAAAGGTATAGAAAATATGATAGATTACTCATTAAGTACAGTGGACACTATCACATTTAAGCATCAGACAATACACTTAAAATGAAAAACCAAAGCACTTTTCATCTAAGGAGCAAATAAATTGCATAACTCATTGCTGCAGGGTCTGGCATACATTCCAAGATCATAAATGGGTTCTAAAAGTAGGCTAATTAAAGGAAGTCCATCAGTGATTATTAAATACTGGTTCTGATGGATCCTTCAGTTCCAACATCAAACAGGCTCAGATAACTGGGAGGGTAAAGGCAACTTTTAAAGCATACAGTCCCTTTCCTTTATGCATCTGGTGATAGCCACCAGATACTATAAGACACGGACCTTTAATTTGATGTATTGCAACCATTCCATGGGTAAAGTTCAGAAGCAATCCAAATTCATAACCTGCTTTTATAACTTTAAAGGAGGTGGGAACTGGTGTTGATAGGGAAATGAAGGGTGTATTCAGACAAGGTTTGGAAGATTTTTTTTTGTGCATCTCTTGCACCAAGAAGACCTTTTCATGGAAAAAGAGTCCATTAATTAATTCTTGCCATACACCTTTTGTGGTTTTTGAGCATAGACTACTGTCAAAAAGCAGACACAGATCATATTTGAAACATGAAAAGCTGACTTAACATTTCATACAAAAACGCATGGAAAAGTACAACTACAATATTGACCTGTATCCAGAGCTTTTAAGTTGAAAATTCACACCCATAAGTGAATCAATTATAACAAAATTTGGACACTTGACACTTTAACTAAACGTTCTCATGGACACAAAGAAGAACATGGAGAGAAGGTGAAAAAAGGAAGAAAAAGATGGGTAAGTAGAAATTGAACTGGACAGGCTTTACATGAAAAGAGCAACACAACTTTACAATAGTGGGTGCAAGTCAAAGTGTGTATGTGTAGCACGTATTTATCATCAGAATTTAGGGAGGATTATTTGCTGAGTTTTGACTTTCCAGCTTTTGTAGTGTAAGAAAAAGTGTTAAATAAAAAAAAAACCCCTTCATTTCGCATGAATTTTAAAGTGATTAATTTGTGAGACCACAGGCCATTGGCTGCAACGTCTTTTCTATTTGACACGCAGCTTATTTTAACATCTCTTTGAATGCTGTGGAGGAAACGGCACCTCATTCACATTAAAAAAAGAACGTGGGAAGAAGCAGAAAGGAAGAAAAAGAAAAAAATAATTTTCACTCCCCTTAAAATAAGGCATTAGCCTTTGACCAGGAACATGCCAACATTACTGTCGGCTCCCTGGATTTGCCAGAGCATTGCCAAGCCAGTGACACTTCACTTCACATTACTTTCTCTCAACTTCTGACTGGAACTGATTGAAAACCTCTGATAATGCCTAGAGTCCTATTAAAAACAAACCAAAACTAAATCACAACAAAAAGAGCAACAACAACAACAAGTCCAAAATCAAAAACACAACAAAGACCTGGACCAACCAGAAATGTAGGCAGAAAATAAGTCAGCCAAAAGTTACTAATGCTTTAACAAGGATGGCAGATTGCTGTTTTATCCTTGAACGTAATCTTCCTTGTAACAGCAACAACAGGAATGCCTTTTGGCCTGCTTATATTCAGTTTTACAGCAAGCAAGAGGAACAACTCAGAGGGTGTGCCTCTCTTGGCAGTAACTCCCTACACATTCAAGAGTTAGAGATGAAAAAAATACTTATTAGATCATTTTGTCCATCCTTCTGTCAGTGGAAGATAATCCCCTGTAGTATATTTAAGTTCTTTGACCAATCTAAGTTTTCAGTATCTCCAAAAATAGAACTTCCACCCATTCCCTGAAGAAATAATTTCAAACTCCAGTAACATTCACTTTTAGGAAATTTTTAGTAAGCATTTACTTTACAATTTTCTGCTTTAAAGTATAATGCAAATTAACAAGATGCTTTTTGCAACATTTCTATGCACTTCATCCCCTTTTGGCTACTCAAATATTTTCTTCTTCTTTGTCCAAATAATACAGTATTAAGTATGAGATCATTCAGACTTTGTTAAGTATCTTATGGAAATAGTTTCTTGCTTGTCTGACCCAGAGAAATAAGTACTTCCACATGGAAAATATTACTTTTTACTAAAAATGAAGTAATAGACATGCATATAGAAAATCCAGCATGTATATATACAAAAATAACAACACCTATTATTTTTGCAAATTTTACAGGAAATCAATTTTGAGGAAGTTTTCTGATGCTATTTCAAGTCCTCAGCCACTGGAGTGCCCTAAGACTGTATTTACACTAAAATTTTATCAAGAGCTTAATATCTTCCACTAGACAGGCAAACTGTAAACAACACTTCTGATGCATCCCCCATAGCAGGTGAGCTCCTGCATATCATGTCAAAATTACCTAATAACATTGTCTTCTGTTTGACTGAAGCACCACTGTATCAACCCCACCTTAGGAGATTTTTTTTTATTAATCTTGGAGATGTCTTCTCCTACCAGTCATTAAGACTGGGTGGACAGTGCATGTTACTAATGGGGAAGATTCCAGCCTTCTGCAGGGTTTTTCTTCACCTTATATCCCCTTTTAGAGGCTGACAGGTACACCAGCTCCTTGTTAAGCTCCCTGTACTCCTCTGTATCTCTATTTGTTTTGACTTTTTTCACAGAAAAAATGTGTTTTGAAGTTGTATCATCAGTTCCACTTAAGGCTAAACTAAGGGTATCAGTGATTCAGAAGAGGAGGGCATATACAAACTCAATTGTACTCAAAGAAAAAGACCCAAGCGAGGTTGGCCAGCTTGCTGGCTCACCTGGTTTCTTAGGAAAACCCCCACCTCCTCTCCATGAGACTGCGGTGAAGATCTGTGAGCTCCCCAAGCCTAAAGTCAGATAACAGAACTTTCAATTCATCTCCATCCTCTCTTACAGGCTGCACGAAAGTTTAAATCCTACAATCCCATGAAACTAAGCTACTTTGAAAGGAGAGCTTTCATTCTTCTGTAAATTTATATTTGAAAGCATGTTTTTGAAATAACAATAATAATAATAATAATAATAATAATAATAATAATTGCAGAGTAGTTATGTTGTACTTTAAAGCTCACACTCTCTAGGACTGTGGAAGTTTGTCTTTTTCTTCTGAAAGCTGGAGTATAAAGGAAAAACGAAATAAAAACTTGCAGCGGTGCCCTGGGTTGAGGTGTATTCTATTACCATCCTCATGAGCTGTGGAAATAAGGTGGGGCAGTGTTTCCTTGCCTCCTCCCCCCAGACTCTCTTGCTGTTAATGGCCCATCATTGTCCTGCTGCATGACTCAGAGATAACTCCCTCCGGACTATCTTCTGTTAACGAGCCTAATCAACATTTGGCCTCATGACTCATTACCCCATTGTGAGATGCTCCACCCAGAGGGAGGAACCAAGCATCCCATCGTGGATATAATCTGGGACTCTGAACACCAGAGACACTCTTTCCACTGGATTTCCAGAGGACAGGAGCTACACAGCCACCGCTGGACTTTCTGAGGAAGAGCAGACCCCTTCTACTACAGGATCACCACTTCAGAGGATTGCAGCCACCATTCTACCAGACTGCTACCACCACCCTGCCTAACAGGGACTCAGGTTGTATCTTGACTCTGTCAGTGTTTTCTTTTACTTTCTTTTCCTTTCCTTTTCTTTAATTTCCATTAAATTGTTATTCTAACTTGGTGCCTCCCACTGGTTTGTTTTCAAACTAGCACAAACAGAGAAAAAATGGTCCATTCCTGGAACAGAATGTTTTATAGTGGAGCTCCCTCTGCCCAGCCTTCAAGTGCAGAAGCAGGGATTTTTTATTTATTTCCATGACAAGTGCACAGTCCTTCATGCGACTGCTTTTACCTGCGCAACCTCTTCGAAGTCTTCATGGCGTTTTTGCAAAGCTCTGGCCCGATGCAGGGATTTTCCCACTCCAGTATGTTTGCTAAGGAAAGCTTCTCCATGGTTTTCAATCCAATCCAACACCTGTGGTACAGAAGAAAGACACAGAAACCATGAGCGGCCGCATTGAATGTTACAACAAAAAGACAATTATTCAAGGAACAGAGAAGCTGTAAAGGCAGTGCTTAAAAAGAACTGTACTGTTGGATTGAAACACAGTGTTGCCATTGAAGGACATTAATTACATCTCATTTAACTTTTCTCAAGGCAGTAATTAGCTCAAACTAGCAAAATAGTATGATTTCAGATTATATCTGTATTTTGAAGCCTACCAAGGACAACTTCATTTCTCCACATTCATCAATTTGACAGTAATCTGATCCAAGTGGCGAGACCCCTTGTGAGGGTCTCTCTAATCTGTTTACAACTTCAGCTGACATTTTTCTGCAAGGTAACAGTAATGAAGCTTGCACATTGCTGGTGATTAACACAGTGGAGTTCTACTTTAGATGACAATTCACTTCACCTTCAAAATACTATTAAGTCAAGAAGAAAGATTCAGTAGTAACTAACTAACTAATTAATACAAGAAAAATTAGTTGAAATCATTATGAGATAAATGTCTGTGTTCAGAGCATATGGAGGAATATGCTCCAGTTCTTAAGAAGAATCTATCCCCTCAAAACATCAGACATAATTGTTTATTGTAAATTTTATAGCTGAAAAAGTGACGAACAAAAGACATTTTAAGGACCTTAATGCTTCTACCACAATGACTGGGCTGACAGCTTTATCAATAGTAAAAACTTTACATGCAATTAGTTCCTGCCAGTTAACGAAAGATTCCTGCACACATACTAAATTTCTGATGAGTGAATGAACAAAACCATGCAATCTCTCGTCAAACTAATACATCTTAGCCATACCTTAATCCATTAGTTAAGTATGCATATGGTATTCAGTTTTTTTGAAGATACTCAAAAGGTTCAAGAATGACATGCAGAATTAAAAACAACAGCACATAAGCAATTTTCTTAAGTCAGTGATCCATATCTATACAGCACTTATGTAATGGTGTGGAATACCTTACCTAGCATTCACCTTCAGAGTTCCTTTTTCTTTAAAACATGAATATTTTAGTTTGTTTTGAATATAACTTTCAAAAGCCTGTACTTTGCCTCTTCTTATCTACTAGTGCCCTTTACTCTGATTCCTGAAGTTGAGTGAGGTTTTTCTCCCCAGTTTTCTTGTAGTGAAAGTATAACTGAGTATAACTAAAGACTTTTTGTTTTATTCCAAACAGATTTAAGAACCATCCTTGCAACATCACTCATTACTACATTCAGTACACATGTAATCCCACACACTATTCCCATAAAAAGCATCCATGCTTTCTTTAGCAGAACAATGAAAACATGGTTTTCTCATTTACCTTGACCATGCAAATATTTTTCCGTTTGCAAGCTCTCTCCTACTGGACATCTTCAAAACAACAAACAATTCCCTAATACCACAAAAATACAGCCACTTCAAATCACCAACACTTCACCAAATCTCCATACTTAACTTACGTAATATTTGTTTTCCTAGTAAGTATTGCCAGAAGAATATTATTGTGTTTCAGGTCAATGCAAGTTTTAATTTTCTTCTTTCAAGGTAAAGTATTGATCAGAGAAAGGAGAGCAAGGAGCTAAACATGGCCTCAGTTATTACCAATACTTTTGACTAATTTCAGGAGACCACTTTCTCCATTATAAAAAGAGCTAAAAAGAGATAGGTTTGGATGACATAATTAGAGACCAGACTCTGGAGACAACTAAGTTATAAGCTAACAAATGAAATCAACAGCAAAATCACTCCCAGAAAGCATGGAATGAAGAGCAGAAAGCAGCCCAGGGAGAATGATTTTTGCTCCAAATAATGCTGAATAACTTCTCAAGGGAAGAAATTGTCATAGAAATCCAGTACACAGATCATGACATAAACCACTCAAGTAGAGAAACGTTACTGCCTCTAAGTGAAATCAGCATGAATACAAGTCTCATTAGTGCTTAGCCTTCATACCTTCATTCTTAACAAAACTGAGGAAGCACTCTTGGGAATTTTACAGCACGTAGAGGCAGAGTCAAGGTATGCTCTTCACATCAGAGAGTGCTTTGCATACCACTTCAATCAAAGGACAATGCCATTAGTTGGCACTGATACTAGCCTTTTAAAAACTTACACATTTTCTTCCTCTTCCTGGGAGAAGTAAGAGTTACAGAAATCATCACACTGACCCACTAAGGACTTTTCTACCAACACTGAAAGCAAATGGAATTCAGTCTGTACTTAAGTAATACCTAGGAGTTTAAGAGGCTCAACACTTTTCAGTGAAAGGGTGAATAGTATCATCCTCCACTGCAGCAAGTTGCTTTAATGATGCAATTAAAGTTCTACTGCAGTCTCAGCAAAACCATCCTTATGCCCAACACAGGATCTAGAAAAATGCTTACTTTTCTAGCTCCCAAAAGAATATACAACAGAAGAATCTATGGAAAGACAGCTTCATTTAAAAAAAAATCATTGCTCATGACTGTAAAATATGTGGTATACGCTGGTTGTAGAAGTAAATCTGATCTTTTGCAGACTCAATGTGCTCATTTTCACCAGTCTTTCCCACATTATTATCCATTCCTCACCCCCCGACCCTTTACCTACTTTGCATACACTCACTTTTCTGATCTCCACCACTTACTTGCTGCTGACATACCATTGAGAAGGGGAAGATGGAAAACTCTGCATTTCTGATCTTCAGATAGTTAAAAAGTGGAAATAGTCTCTCGCAAAAAAGAACCATTTTACACTGGAACCGCCTTCAAAAGCCACATGGGAATCCCACAGTGAAATCATGGTGATGCTAGCAAGTAGCAAGCGTTCATGGCCCGCCCTTCATTATTTGAGGCTGAAACTAGTGACTGTAACCTGTCTTGAGGCAGGCAGATCAAGGAAGAAGCAGCAAATTTATCCAAAACGGACAGAGAAGACGCCCGCTATGACCAAATAAATGTATTTTTTGGGGGAAAAAAACCCAAGCCAAACCAAATCAAAACAACCCCCCCAAGCAACAACAAAAAATAACTTTCCCCCCTCCCCCCCAAAAAAACCCCTCAAAACACCTTCTACCAGCATGTTTTATTAATTTCTGGCTTGCAAGCTATCAGGAAAGTTTTTCAGGTACCAAAACTCTGATCATATGAGTATCAGCAGTATCACTGTACTGGAAACATCTTTACACTCAATTTTGACCTTTCATGGCCTAGAAGAGCAAAAGTCCATGTTGCTGTTTGAAGTCTGCTTAACTGATTCATATCAGAATCAGTCAGCTCCTTTCCTTAAGTGAAGGACTGACTATATTATCTACTTGGTAAGCTTATTAACTCTTAAACATAAAATCATACTTTTACTGGCATAGTTTATATTAAAAGGGCTACATACACAATTGAGTGCTGGTGGCCAGACATTTTTTAAAAATTAAAATAAAAACCCTCTTTTTAGATGCTAATATACAAACTAACCAGGAACTAGATCTCCTAGCATGTTTCTGCTACCTAAAATCAAACTCAGAATTCCATTCAGTTTAAGACTGTCATAGGTTTTAACATTTCAAATTTCAGATTTTCTGTAATTCACTTATCTACTATTTTTATGATTTCATGTGCTACTTTCCTTACTACTTCCTTCAAAAGATCACTACAATGCTTTTGTTGATTTGGAAAGCTCCACTAGAAACAGTTTCCCAGTATACACGAACATGCAAGACAGAAGAAAAAACCCAACGAGCTTTCTAAGGTGCAAGTAACACAAAGTGAAGTACCAGCTCAACACGGCCAATTCCCTCCTCCAACTCAGCTCTGTCACTCACTTAACACTTCTATGAACTGAGTTATTTCATTAAGCCAGCAGAGGGAGGAGGAGGAAATCACAGACTCATGCTAAAGGACAGTTACAGATTCACTCACAATGCAATTGGTTGCTTGCCACTATGTGCAAATTAGCTATAAACAGTGGAAGAGAGCCTACTTTGAAATAAAAAAATCCCCACCACATTTAACTTTACTGACAGTAATTAAAAGGTGTTTTCATGTTAAGTTTCTAAATCAATCTTAACTGAATTTTTTAAAGTTTAAACAAAGAGAGAATGTGCAAACAAAAACTAAAGCATTTTAGAAAGCTGGAGTTCTACATAAACTGTTCCAGAACTGTCTTGGATATAAATTTAACTAATACCTCAAACCACAGTAATTTCATGCACTGAATGGTGTTCGTGATTATTCAGTTGAAAAACTAACATTTCTCAGATAAATTAAGATGATCTGATAAAGTTGGTTTGCTTCTGTTTTGCAAGAAAAAAAAACCTTGTTATCCAAGATCACTTTTTTCCCCAAATAAATTTTCAAAGCTGAGAGAGCTACAATCTCTAAGACATCTGCTGTGGCTATTGGATTAATCTACCTGGTATGGATGTTGATTGTCATTGTCCTACAGACTGACCTGCATTGAAATCCAAGTATGAAAAGTTGTATTATGAAAGGGAACAGTGACCAAAATTCACACTATGATTCATAAGGCACCGCCAAAAATACCCAGTATCTGTAAAGTTAAGCTAAAGCAACATAACAGGGAGCTATTCTTCCATATGCAACATTTCAGAAATTAACAGTCATTACAGGGATAAACCAAAGGACACCTCAATCTCTGGCAGTGGTAACTACTGGATACTATGGGATGGGCTTAGGAAGATGGCAAGCAAGGGCTGCACCTCTGTACAGATCTAGCTTGGCATTTCATGTGGCTGATAAAGATGTGCATTAGCACAAAAGGCTGCAACTTCAAACTGTCAAGAGGATCTCTTGCTACCTTAATTCAATGACTGTCTTGCAAAGCATATAAAGAAACCACAGGCATAAATAAACAGGATGAAAGAAACTTCTCCAACCAGTAGGCAAGGCATGTACTGAATAATAAGTCAATATGGATCAACGTTCTTGAGGCAACTGGTTCATACTGAAAACTTCCAGTGTACTCACAATCCACATGCATGATTTGGACAGCACATTCCTGATACCAGAAGATATAAAAATATGTAAATCTGTCCACTTTGTTGTTTTCAAATCTCTGACTACTTCATCTTAAATGCAGCAGTTCCAAAGGCTGATGACTAATACAGTCAAGGAAAATCCAGCATCTTGCTGAAGAACCTGGTGGTGACTGCACAATGACTTGAGTCTAATGAAGGGTTATTTGCCAACTTCAAAGAACAATGCAGTCTGAGAGCCAACTCCTCTACAGCGGGAACAAGGATTTAGGATGGAGGAGAAAATGAGAATTTCCTACAAGCATTTTATGACTCCCAAGATATTAAAGGCAAAGAGTAAGAGCAGTACAGTAAGACTCTCTGCAGCATTTAATGAACACCTTCCCCCAGGAAATAAACTGCCTAAAGCCTGGCCTACAGGCCCAAAACTTGAATTATGCACCTGGCAAATTACCTCAGGAGATCCCTTGGCCTAGATTGCCTAAGTAGGTCCTACCTGAACTGAATTCAAACTACAGGAGAAAGTTCCACCATCCAATCCGTACTTGTTGGCACCAGACTCCTGAGAGGACCTACATTCTTCCCTGAGAATCAAACTACTGTGTTAATTTCAGTTTCTGAAGATTCCTGATGAAGCCCTTTCAGTTTAAGAGGTGATTCATTTGCGGAATGTGCCTCATCACAGAATCACAGCATTTTCTGAGTAGGCCCTTCACTCACTGACTACTCATGCAAGTACCAGCACTGGACCATCCTGACTAGCCAATGCTTACATTGTAATCTTCATGGAGAGCCTCAAGGATTTATACAATGGCATAATGAATGGAGTCTTTGGTTCTCTGTGCCCTTGCTGACCATTCATAACATTCCCTCTGCTTTCTTTTACTTTTTCGTCAGCTAATATTTTTCATGCCTTTCTGCATCTTTTGTCACATCTCAGTGTTGAGAATCTGGATAACAGCCTGCCATTCAATGTAGGCTTCTTTTTAGATATAAAATTAAGTAATAAAGTTTTGAAGATTTTACGTAATTTACTGCTTAAGCATTTAAGTTATTTTCTTTAATTACATGATGAGATAGTCACCAGATATAGAAGAAAGTTGAGTTATGAAGATTGCTCAGTCTCCCCACCATCTGCCTAAATTACCTTTTTCAACTACGGTAAATGATGAAAATCAGTTATTTCACTCCCAACTGCCCACATCCAGTATCTTCTTGAAACAGAAAAGTACAAAAAATTTAGCTTGAAAGTGCACCTAATTTTGAAGAAAAATTATTAGTTTAACCAGAATGTATGGCTATCTATCTAAAAACCCCACTGAGAAGCTGTGATTTGTGAACACTTTTACACTGAAATGAAAGAACATTATCAGCAAATACTGGCCATCTTTACTCTTTTATAGAGATGAGCTATTAAAGGGTAAATTAGTAATGTCTCTGTTAATTGCAGTCCAAAGCCAACATGTTACGTTTATTAAAAATCCATCAACTGAGAAATTTTATGTTGTTTTACTTTAAAAAGGTAAAGCTATGTCAGAGATACTAATGCCTGTACATAACTACTAACTTTTAAGGATGTTGCCACAATAATAAAAAAATAGCAGCCATTAACCATTCAGTCAAGAACAGCGTTATTATCAGAAAGTAATCTCATCTGTAATTTTTATAACTCCTTAGTATACTACTCTGAGGTTTTAAAGAAACACTATTAAGTCAATTAAGTGTTGAGGATTTGAAACCGAAAAATTTACAGAATAACACTATTAATTTTTTGCATGTTCCAACAACAAGCTTTTTGACACTTTGAGTCCAGAATTTTACCTAGAATGTGAAGGTCAGCTACCAGCACAAACTCAGAATAGCTGTTTATACTAAAAATCTTCATCATATATGACTTAAATAAATTAATTTAAAATCAGAAAAAAGTGAAGTAGAGCTAACTTACAAATATAATTATTATCCATAAGAGCCAATAGCCAAGTTCTGATAATACAGAGAACTTGGTATCATTCAGTCAATCCCAGGCAACTATTCACTTGTTGTACAAAAGTACATGGGGTTTAGCAGTCAAAACTCACCTGTCAGTGCAATCAGCTCAAAATCACAGGCTGACAGAACACAAAGGCACTTAGACAAAGTGAAACAAAACCTACCTGTTGAACATCCTGTTGAAAAACGCACAGCTGAAGCCGCTGGTGCAAGCGGACCTTTCGATGCTGCCAGATATTTTCCAGTTGGCGCTGGTGATGCAATACTTCATGGATGACATCCAGGACATGATGAACTGCTTTTGAGTAGTTGGCAGATGCGGTGAGGGAATCGGAGCTCCCAGGAGTCAAAGGTCTCTGGAGTTTGTCAAGGAGTGACTTCCCATCTTGGCTCACCTGGCCACCAGAAAGGACGAAGAATTACTCATCTTGCCAAAAAGCTTGTCAGGCTACTACTTTGTACCCCACCCCTTCTCCCAGTTTTAGACGTCTTTAAGAACTCAGAGAGCAATGATGAAGACCCGTTTTACTGCAGGAATGATTACCTACATGCAGCTGTAATAGGAAAGAAAAAAGATTATATATTCTCTTTCTAAAATAATTTTAAGAAGCAGCACCCTTCTAAATAACAGCCTGTCTTTCCATTATTTCATTACTTTAAGAGTGATCTTCCTTCAAAGTGTTGGGATTTTTTGTTTGGTTTGAGGTTTTTGTTGTTGTTGTGGATTTTTTTTAAAAACTAGTCAAATCTAACCTAGAATAAATATTCTTCAACTCTTTCCCTAGTCAATGGGATACCTAAAATTAAGCATTTGTCCAGAATTATCCTTCCAAGACAACTTCTCTCTTCATTTGCTGTAAAGGTGAAGAGGGAGGTTACTTTCTGTAGGTTAATATTAATTTGACAAATACATTTAAACCAACAGATATAAAACTTAGTACGTGAATCAATCTAACACGATTTACAACTTCTAAATTATTACTGTTACTGTTAAGCCAAGGGCAAACTGCTGTTAGGGAAAACTTAATTCTGATTAAATCACTTAAACCCTTTCCATACAGCACAGAAAGATACTGTTTTCTAAAATGTGTTTAACTACTAACAGGAAACATTTGTCATTTCTAACTGTTGTCTCCTGTGATTTAAACCACAGCAGAAATATTCAGATTTACCTTGTATGCTAATTAAAAAGCAATAATCCTCTCTTGTCTGGTCACTATTAACGTTTAGTGTTAAAAGCACTTTTCATTGGCGTTTACTCTTGTCACTTTTAGCATGAAGCTCAGAGAACTGTTACAATTCACTATCATTCAACTACCTGTAAAGAACTTTTCTAACAGCTCAACTAGCAGGCAGGAAAAAAAATCATCTGAAACCACAAGACTGGAGTATAAACAATAGCCTGAATCCATCAAATCAGCACCATGTCAGAAACAGCAAATTTGTCAAGGCCTTCCCCCAGTGGCTATTTTCAACAACTTTTTACTAAGTCTAGGCACATTTTAAATTTGTTATTCAGTAGTCAAACAGATACAAATGAAAATTCTTTTCTAATAATTAGATTACAAGGGAGTTAATTTCTCAGTTCCAGTTCAAGCTCCTTCATTTTAGTAATGAGCATCAACACAGAGAACAAAGCTCACTTCTGAAAGTAGCTCCTGTAAAGTCAAGTCAGCAGAAAAAAATGCATAGTCCATAGCACAGTTATAACAATATCTTTTTTCTTTTCTGTATCCAAAAGAATTATCCAGTAAATCCTTCAAATATTTCAAGATAATGGACTTCAATTATCCATTCAGAGTCCATAAAATCTAGGCGAAAAAAAATAATTGTGACAGCCCCTTGATCCAATTAGTTTATTAGCTTTATAAACAAATGACTGTGCACAGATTTTCCTTTGGGCTTTATACACTAAAATTTTCTCCCTTCCTAGTGCATGCCTACCTACCATAAGATTTCAGTGAGATGTATAACTTTATTTATTTATATATATAACTTAATTTAAGGCACATCTATTGGATTTTCAGGCACACCAGTTACCTCAGCTTGTAAGCTAGTAAGTTGCTTTACTAGTAATACACAGTAATTACCCTCAGCAAAATCAGACTGTCTAGTCTTAAAAGCATTTACTTTCTTGAAATTACTGTCTTCTACTTTGCAACCAAGTCGTGTTGTCAAGACATTGCAATCTAAAATGAATGACAGTGTTGTGATTCCCATAGTGTTCCTCTCTCTCTTCCCCCACTGTTCATTCATCACAAAATGAAAGGAGCTCCGTACTGTAGTAGAAATGAAGTCATACATCTAATAATGATAAGGAATAGTGCTATAATATCCTGACACAGAAAGACGCCTCCATCAATCTTCAGAAAGGAATGCACGTTTGAAAAACGCTAAATAAAACTAACTGCCCAGAGGAGGAAGACAACTTGTACATACACATACAGTTATTACTACTGCACCAATTCTGGTTGCTAAAGACACAGCTGTTTTTTTTACCAGATGGGGAAAAGTAATGACCAGAAATCAGAAGAAAGGCATTTAGTGCTATTTTTTTCCTTCGAGCAGTACCAGTGAAGATTTTGTTAGAATATCTAGCTATCCCAAAGTCAAAAGCTACAGCTTTGAAATCCTAAATAAATTTTCAAGGTATTTGCCAAAACAATCCTATAATCTACTCAGCCAATTTATTTTCTTTATGCATCACCAGCAAGCAAACAGTATTTAACATGCTAATCCACAGTACTTATTTGCACTTAACAGCAGGCTCGTCCAGTCACATCCCTACAAAAAAAAAAAAAAAAAAAAAAAAAAAAAAAAAAAAAAAAAAAAAAAGCCACAAAACCAACTCAAACCAAGTAGAAGAAATGCCATTATTTCAACCTCAGTGCTTTATCACCATTCTAGAGACCTACCCTTCCTACTCCTTGCTGCACTCTCACGAAGCATGCACCCCTGAGCGCCTCTCTTCACATAAATCTGTTACAAACGTGCTACGTCTCTGTCCCTTGTTTTAAAAAGGGACCATCCCAATGATGAAAGTTGATCATGAAGAAAAGAAACCTTACCACAAACATGCTTTCAAGAAATGAGTTCAGACAGTTATGTGTAGCAAAATCACAAATATCAGGTGTGATAGTATGTCATTAGACCAACTGACATAGCAGGATGGCATAGAGCAAGAGAATAGGGATATCAACGTGTAGTTAACACAGAACAAGAATTCATGAACTCTGGACATCTGACTAATGGTCACAAAATTTATGCAGGCCCTAAGGTTGCAGGTATTGAAAAAACACGGTTTTGATATGCTAACAACATGATGGATCATTAGCAATAATCTTACCCTCCTTTACTGCTAAATGAAATGTGAGCAGACTTAGGATTCAGGCTTCCTATAATGAAGCTGGCTCATTAGAAAGTAGTTTTAGCTTTAATGTAATGTATAAATCACAACCATTAATTCAAACCCACGTGACCTCCTTTTAAAGACAGGTGCAAGCTGTGGCCTAAGCTACGCTGTGTCCACTGATCATTTTTACCATGATTTAACCAAACACATAATTTTATGAGTATAAAACCAACTGTATCTATTCCAGAACAACATCAGTCCAATTGAATAATAAGAACAGCTTTACCCCACAATAAGAACAATCCTAGCAGAAGAAAGAAAGACAAGTAAAGCAGGAAATGCAGAAAATACCTGTTAGCTAATAATAGTGAAATGAATATTCATTTGATTTCAGGTAAGTAAAGCACAAGAGAAAACTCAAAATTTGAAAGAAAACAAAAAAAGATAGTTGAGTCATCACTTTCTAGGCCACCTTCAGAATAAGCATTTTATCTTAAGTTGTAAATACAATTATTAGAAATAGTGACAAATATTATGATTCCTGTGTGTGCCGAGTCCAAGATTAGAGCAGCAGCATAGGGTGTGTGTGGATACAAATATTGCTGCTAGCAAGATTTTCTCTTGCTTCTTTCCAGTCCCGTGAGATACTTTTCTTTCTCACGGAAGATATTTGCAGAGTTCTATAACCTGTGAACACCTGCGACCTTGCAAAGCCTTGTTTATGGTACAGTAGGAAAATATTTTGACAATGGATGTTTTAGGATTCTAGCCAATTACCCCCAAGGGGTGGCTGATCCTTTGACCAATCAGACTATGAAGAAATAGAGTTGTAAAATAATTAAATAAATGAATCTTGCTGCACAATTCCTGCCTGTTGGATCTTTCTTCTCCTCCCTACCACTGCGGGATACCGTAATAGGTATGCTAATCTTACAAACGCTGACTACATAGGCATGCTAACTCATTTAAGTGTCTTTGAGGTTGATGAAACTAAGTGCATTACCTTCTGGCTTCTCAAATGACATCCTTTGGTGGTTAAGCCTTTTTTGTAAGGCCATTTCAGAGATGGATTTTCAAAACACACTTAGAGCAATCCATGCCAGCATTCATGCCTTCCCAAAGAATTCCCAGCTGTCTTGGGGTGATTTTATGAAAAAACTGTATTTCCCTATTGTCTGCTTTATGCCCACAAATGGGTCCCACAGCTTTAAGCTGGGTCCAGCAGAGGGGGGAGAGAAGCCAGGAGAATTCTTCAGCACGGTTTGTGTTCAAGGACTCACACACACTCCCCCGTATTCTCACCACTGCAGAGCCAAGGGAGCACCTCCTGCTTTTAGCCAGCCTGTGAGCTGAGGCAAGAAATCCTCTGAAACTAATTCTTCTTCTTCTGGAACTGCTCAGCCCAGCTGTGGTCTGAGAACTAGATCACTGGACCCCTGGACCAGCAGGGAGGGCGCGAGGATCCCAGCCTCGGACCTTGGGAGGGGCCGAGCCAGCTACAGAGGGAACTCTAAATCCACCAGCTTTCTCTGCATCGAGGAGGTTTATTATCTAACAGACTCATTTGTTTCCTGTACCCCGCCAGCACTGTGCTTGTTAAATAAACAGTTTTTTTCACTTTCATCCAAGAAATTCCTCTTGTATCAGTGGGGGAGGGAGTGCTGAAACCTGTCTTCTGGGGCGGTGATGTTCATTACAGGATGTTTCCTCCTAAACTTGTCTCAAACCCAGACACCAGCTAACTTCTCTTCAAGTAAATGTTTAAACAATAGTATCACACTGCTATTCAAAGGCAGCAATATGCAAATGCAAATTAAAATGTACTTAGTGCTCCAAGGGTTGTTTGTACCACACATGGTTAAATCTCGCCTTTGAATTTCTTTCCAAAGATTAAGGGGAAGACTTTAACACTCCACTTTTGAACAACAGTGGCAAAATACAGTATATGAAATTTTAAAAGAAGCTTGGCACTTGACTTTCCAGCTAATTTCCAATGCAACAAGTGATACCGATTCATGATCCAAACTTAACACGACACAATTTTATCTAAGGAAAGACACTGACCTCAGAGTAAGCCAAGGTAATATGCTCATATATCCCTTGATGATGATGGATAGCATCTTCTAAATCTTGCAGTTCTGAGGGAAGCTCCACCTCACCACAGGCTTTACACCATGAGTCCACATTGCTCATGTACTGCAACAGAGAAGAAACACTCAGCTTGATTTTGGGTTCTACCATTAAGCACACATACGATGGTAATATACAAAAGGATGTTAATCTGTGTGACAGACGCTGAAAAGACTTCTTTTAAGTGAAAAGTCTTTACTGTATTTCGCTCTGAAATAACCAAAAGTTTATACCAGAATAGAAAGAAATATTCAAGTCTGACTATACTTGTGCTTTTAGGTATCTGAAACTCTTTGAGTAGTTTGGAGACAGGCAGGCCTAGCTGTACATTGGCAATCTTCAGAACCAATTTAACTGTTGGCAATATTGATGCTTCAAGTTTACTCTTGCTCCTTTTCTTGACTTTGCAGCTAAGAAAATGTTTCCTTCACCCTGCACCTACCATTTCAGAAACATGAAAGCCAGTTAAGATCTTGTTTACACGAGGCAGTAAAACATGCTACAGCTTTCAAGTCCAGACCCTTGGTTTTTACCCATCAGCTCCCTGTGCAGATACTCATGGTATCATGAGGTTTATCACCTCACCTATTTTTAATCTTCAGAGAAAACCATGTTTCTTTGTACATGCACACAAAGAATTACTGGTGAACCATTCACTGAAACACTCCATCGTTATCTTTTGCTGGAAATAGGTTATCAAGGAAGCAAAGCAGTGCCAGGGCACTGTGAATTCACACCTCAGTCCCCAAAGAACTAACATCTACATGCAGAGAAGCACTAAATCCATTTGGCAAGCTACTACAGCAGCAAGCATGTAAGGGATTTACAACTTGAGCAGAGGTCTCCTAGGACTAGCACTGAACTTTGAGCACACAGCTAAGTCAGCATAGCTGCTCGAGTCAAGCCTTTCAGGGGAAATTGAGGACACTGCAACAGAAACCTCTTCTGCAGATGACTTAAGTTATGTCTGAAGTTTAAGCTGTCTTGACAGACAAGAAACTGCCATCACAGCTATATGCATAGCAGAAGTTCTGCCGACTTATTTTTCACAGCTAGGGGGCATGAATTTTATACCCCTGCTATGCTAGGAAAGGAAGGAGGAAAAAAGCATCTTTTTTCTAGGAGTTTTCATAGTTGTTAAACCTCGTAGAGCCAAGCACATGTGAGCTCTGTAAAATAAATTTCCCCTATTCATTTCAAGTTCAAGACTCAAAAGTTATGAGACCAAGCCATTTGTCTCACCATACATATCTTAATTGTTGGAGAACATGTAGTCTTTTGTAGAAAGAGGAATTCATAGATCACTTCTGGTACTCTTCTATTGTTTGATAGCTGGGCAGAAGGGTGGTAGAATACTTAGCTCTAAAATACTTATTTAATTCTCATTAAGGGCCAGTTTAAAACATCTCTAATGTTAAGCACTGAACATTAATAGAAGCTCCCATGTGCACCAGTGAGCAGGCACTGATAGCTGGTGCAGTCTTCACTGTGTCTGACAGTAGGCAGCGACACTTACCTGTCACTTGCAAGAGTACACATGTATTCAAGACGGGCGTGTTTTTTCTTGGGCTGCTTACTTTTTAATCTTTTTATGTAGGTCAAGTGTCACCAGTCTCTAAAGGGGTCATTCCTCACATTCCAAACCCTCTTTCCTTGAACTCACTCTCCACTGCTAATGAAACAGCTAATATATCACAGGCAGGTATCTTACAAAGCAACTAGGGCAATCCATCGCCGCTAATCATAAAATGAAAACTGCAGAAGGAGCAATTACAAGTAAATTAACCCCAGCAGATGCAGCACTATTTTCTCTCTTTCCTCCTGTTTACACTTACATTAAGCGGTAAAGAAGGTAACACTGACCCTCACTACAGTTGCCCAGCATACAATCACACAAAATTTAGTCCCCTGACTTCTGATGAGCATAATTTATTACTTTTGTCATGAAAAATGACAGCATTTGAGTCAAGGTATACCCACCTGTTCACATTCATCCATCTCTCTTCTACATGTATGGCTGAAAGTGCTTAAACATAAACCCGAATGATCCAAATAATTAGAAAAGCATCCATATTGATAAGGTACCTAATAGTGTCTATCAAATGCTTCAAGCTGACTGGTGACTTTTCTATCAGGAAACTATTCCTTCATCTCATTTTTATGTAGCTTTTCTGTAAAACCTGCTAAAAGGACTTATTATAGTGGCATCATTTTATATAATTTACCTTAGTCTGTCTAAGGACATTAAACCAATGTCACCACTACCATAATGAAAAGCAATGTGTATTTGCATCTTAATACACTCTCATTTCTAATGTCTAGATATTTATCAAGTTAAACATCCATGTACTAGAAATCAGGGAAAGAAATGTCTTAAAATCAACTGTACCACCTCTCTCTGTTTCTGAAGTTTTCAGCTCCCAAGTGCTTCCTTCATTCATTCCAAATTAAAGTTATGTCAGACAGGAGACATTTCCTTGGATATAATTTAGCAAGGCAAATTGAAAGAAAAGTATCTACATACAGCACACCAGAGCTTCCATGAGCCATACCCATCCAGGAGCCTCTGCTCTCCAAACACACCAGGGATGCACAGAGCAGTCAGCCAACGAGATCAGCGGGTGACTCAACTGTGCACACACAGCAGCTCCTTCAGAACTGAACTCCCTTGAGGGCAAAACATGCTTTCGCCATTAAGATTATTAACTTGGGGATATTTATTCCTATTTCCCCTACATATACCTCTTCTCTGGCAGTTACACACGGTTAATGACTTAATTAAAATAATTGGTATAGGCCTAAAGCTAAAATGTTTTTTTGGCATAGGAGGAATCTCTTATGGAATACTAAGTAAACATCTCCCACCACAATTTCAGATTCAGAAGACAGTTAATTAGCTTTTCAACTTTCAGGCCAGTTCAACCTATGTTTTCTATAAGCAATTATTATGAGTTACATCTTGACACTCAAGGACTGATTGGAGTTGAGTGGTGAGGACAATAAAAGAAGCGGTAGTTTCTAGATGTAGGAAAGGCATTATATTGATACTTAAAAGCCTTATATATTTAAGCATTTCTGTCCACTTCATTTGATTCATATAGCTAATTTGGTTATTTTATCTTGCACTGAAATGAGCAAAGCATTTTGTGGAGAATTTAAGGCCAGTGGGCTAAGCTAAGGAGAACAAGGTTTTGTTTGAGTATCGAAATCGGCAGAAATAAATATTCTGGCTTTGTTGTCAACCTTTTCAATCACTTTGTTGCACTTTTGTCCAAAGCAAAAGCAAACTGCACAACTCACTGTTCCAGCACATACACTTTTGTTGATGCCCTCCCTATTCACTAACCTGTTCAGCTTTTTGATGGAAGATGGAGGACATGTCCAGTAACGTGCTCCGTTCATCCAAGGCTGCAGCAAATGCCTTCCACTCCTGCTCCAATTGACTGGCAATCTGTTTGATTTGCTGTGAAGCATAATGGCCAGACTCGATCAGGCGGTTTGCTACTGACATGATGCGGCTGATGTTCACATACACATTCTGTGGAGAAGAAAGAGGGAAAAATTAGTGCAAGTTAGCACACCAATTAAATACACAAGTATATTCCTAAAAAATTCTACTTTATCACAATACTGAAAACAGTCTGCTTTTATTTGGCAGGTTTATGCATGCCAAACTTTGGAACCTAGGTGTATACAGTAACAGTCGATCCATTACTGACAAGTGAGAAGGATGACTTAAAATAACCAGTCTAAAACTCATGTTAACAATCAGCTTAAGACAATTTATATTACATAAAGACACATTATTACAATAAAGAGGATGAAATAACCATATTTCACAACAACCACAATAAAAATGCTTACAGACATTCAAGTCAACAAGACATTCAGATACACACAATATAGGAAAACTGAAGAATCATTACTAAGCTCTTGATCTATCCACAGTATGCATGTGTGCAACATCTGTGAACCTTTACATCAACTTCTGAAAGTAACTTTTAAAGAAACAAAACAAAGAACTATGAGCTACAAGAAATTAACAGTTTTACATTTTATTTTCTTGCTGCTATATTGCCTCAGAGCTAGCACTGAAAATTAGATAAATAAGGTCCAAGATCAGAAGTATTCTCTAGCATACTGGAATTAGTCACTGATGGCTCTTCGTCAATCTAATCTAACTTTAAATCAAGTTTCTGATTCCTGTGAAGTAAAACAAGAACAACTTTGCCACCAAAAGCTTTCTGAGCAACTCTTTCAGAGCTACACGTGTATAACATGGAGTTGACACTTCCTTCAACTGGGCAGACTCCTATACATCTGAATTAAGTTCTTAGAATTGTTGAGGCTGGAGATCACCCAGTACAACCACCAGACACTGGGCAAATCAGGTGGAACCATGACCTGCTGGCATTCAGCCGTTGCCCAGAGCTTGACACTGACTGGCTGGAGCAAGCACTGCAGTTCCTCCAGGCTTCACTGTCCAGACTCATCTGAGTGGCAATTAGGACAGGTCCCTATTGATTGTAAACTGTATGCATGTATGCAAGCAGGAGCATACCTGACACAGCCTACACCTCAGCTGGTCCACTTAATAAACTGAGCACAGCAGTGTCATGTTGGCTGGTTTTCCTTTCAGCACAGTGCCACTTCTTACTTTTTTAGGTTACCCCACACATCTATGCTCTGCTTTTTAAGCACAGCCAAACAACTGGCACAGTACAAATCTCCTATTTCCAACAAATTTTAGAAGAGAGCATTTTGGCCTATTAAAAGTGTAGCATAAATACAAGACTGTTAAATGAATACAGAAAGCCATTAGATGCTCTTTACAGTTGTGAGAAGAAACAAGTGCCAAAAGAGAAAAGAATAAAGGCTGTAGTAGACAGCCATTTGAACTTTTTCTGTATCATAAACAAGCAATTTTGGAAATTCTGGAACAGCAGTTAAAAATGAAGGACATGGCACAATAACCACTAAGTAAAACAAACTAAAACTGAGCTGTGGTTAACATGTATTCATTTTCCCATGGCAATCAGGCTTCACACGTGTGGAAGAATACAGCCTGTAGCAGTATGAATATGAACTAAAACGCTGACATTGAACACTTTCCAAGCTATGGACACCACATTCCTTTCCTCAAAAGAAAACCAACCAAGAAAAAAACTTACAATAATCTAACCCTTTTACCTCACTACGTGATATATCTACCAAAGTTTTTAAGTGTCAGTATTTTAGAATGCAATGACCCAAATGAGATAGATTTAAGGAGGAAAAGAATCTGCAATAGCAACTCACTACAATTAGACTGTGTTTAATTGACCCTTGAAGGTCAACAAATTTTGTTAAATTTCCTACAAGGCCAGGTATAAGACAACTGCATATGTTGCACACTGCTTGAGAATGAGAAACACTGTTACAAGTGACCTGGTGCTAATTTACCAGATACTGATATCTTACTCATTGTATGCATTTCCACCCTGGCTTCAGTTAAGGAAGCAACAGCTATGAGGTAATAACTGATAAAGTCTTATTTAGTGACCTCATTTACACCACGTGAATCTGCACGAAGCACCTGCAGCTTCTAAGTGGGTATCAACTGTCTCAAAGGTGAAAGGCTAATGTGATACTGCAGCTCTTTCATTGTGTTACACACATGACTATTGTAACAAGACTTAAAAGGTAACTATTCAAGTTACTGCATTACAGTGTGTTTAGTAAGGTTACAAATGTACCTAGCATGATTATTTTCTCTCAAAATGCTCTTTAGCCAGAAGCTGAAAGGACATCTTACCATGTCTAGAAAGCTCCTCATTGCAGATTTTTCCTCTAAAGGGAGTATACAAATGAAAAAAAGTATTGCTCAGCAAAGCAACACAGATTAGTAGCCTAACTGCGCTGTGTCATTCTTTGATGCATGCCTGAAAGGCAAATCCACAGGAAAAATACAGGTGACAGCCTACCAGCTCAATTGAACTTCTACCACACTCACACAAAATAAAGCTGGCAGGTAACCTGAAGGTTCCATTTTACTTCCTGATTTTCCCAGGCCCACTTAGAAAATGTTGGTTTAGCTCCAAGATTTCAAAGAGCAGTTTTCTGACACAGAGACTACTACGCGTTCAGTTTTAAATGCCATCAACTCAGTGACACGGCCCGTAAGCATCGTAAGTGGCACCTCTGTATGGACTGTAGTGAGCTATTTTACTGTGATAGAAAGAATTTAGCAATGGAATTTTCAAATCATCTGCCACTTCACACACAAATGACCACCAAAACATGGTGTAGTATTAATGTATGAATTAACACCTGCTTTAACGATTTACACGTTCTCTAACATTTCTTCTAGTCTCATTTTTGAAGCAACAGTAAAATTTTCGGTTTGGGAATACAAACTTCAACGATGAGGGCTGCAGGACAACTAAAGGTAAAACCTGATCTATTCCCTTGAAAAAATATAAACTTGGCAACATCCAAGCTGCAATTAAGGAAAGTGTTTAACCTGTTCTTCATCTAAAAGGATCTTCTAAGTATTCTCAGGTAACTATTTAACCATTGCTATCAGCACTGGAACATGTGCAATATAATTTCACTCTAACTTCCTTCAAATTTCTCATCTCTTTCCTACATTTTTCACAGTGGACCTGGAGAATCTTGCTGCAAGACTATATAGTCCAACACCAACACTACCTTCTTTCCTCCTTTACTTTTCACCCACCTTAATCATAGTAAATGCCCATGCCTTCAAACTCTCCCTACAGCCACATCACTTTCATGCAGATGTTTCCCATTACAACACTAAGTATGGGGCTTTAAACTGGACCTAGTTCTCTAGTAGGACCAACTGAATCAGAGCATTTTCTTTACAAATCTGAAGTTCAGCCACCCCAAAAAGTACCAAGAGTGAAATAAGATCTGCTTCTTTTCAGTAACACCACTGTCTATTCCTTTAGTTTGTGATTCATTGACATGAACATACTTGTTGCTGTATCAACACCTCAGTAGCTGAGTGCTTTTTAAAATCTGTTTATTTGCTTCTTCCCTCTTAAGGACTGCACATCTAGCCTGTTCTATTTAGTCTTGCTGACTTTGGAGTGCTCCTCAGAAGCCAAAAATAGTCTGAACTCATTTTACCTTTTCAGTCTATTCTCAGGCTGGTGGCATCCAGACATTGTGTCTAAGCATTAACTGCTCTGGCACCATAAAGATTCTCTTATGGATGTACACCTGTGGTCTTGCTCTCATTTGCCCAAATCCTGAGGACCAAGGGCGGTCTAGAATTCACATGGTGCTTAAGTCTATCTCAAGAGACAAATCTGTATGGTTACAAAAACACATATTTAAAGTAAAAAGAATCTCAAGGGTGAAATATGTCAGCGGTACAGAGGAGAAGGAAAAAATTACACTGCCTCTAAGCTAATGTGATTTTACCTCACCTGACTTCATGTTTTCATTTGTACCAGTCCCTGTGTCTGGATTTGAGCAAGACTTTTAAATTTTAACTCTGTAAACCTAGTGATAGTCAATCACTGTGCTCATATTTTTATTTTAACATCCCAAAGCTCTCACCAGTGCTCATCTCTGACACTCTCTTTTTGGATAGCATTCAGTATTTGATTACTACCTTGATAAAATGGTTTAGTGTATGCAAACAGCCTGTTCTGAGAACATTAATCAACTTAGCAATACGCCTACAATTGACATAGAGTTTTTGGATTATGGTTAATAAATGTAACTTCTACTCATGGTCCTATCAACACTGAGACAAGAAGCAGTCATAGCACATCCTTTAATAGTAGCATGTGTCAGCTTTCTCCAAACAAAGTTTCATTTTGCCTGCATCACTCTTCAAGCATTTTAACCCTCCCCAGTGCAGGGAGAGGCACAGTTAAACTGCAATGAACACAAGCCCATCTGATCTAGCAACAAGAGCAGAAAATGTTCAAGCAGACAACATCCTACTCTTCACCCCCGTATTTCACATGACTTCTTGTCTTCCTTGTGTCCCAGCAGATGTATAGAAAATGGCAGGAAAAGAGTGGACAGACACATAATCAATCTTTCCTACTCTTGCATGCAAGACAGACTAATCATATAATCATGGGTTCTTCATTCTCTCAGTTCAGAAACTCAATACATAACTTTTGTACTTGTAACTCCTATGATGTTTTATTTGAAAGTTTTTCCCTTAAAAGGTACTAAGAACTTGTTTTGAGAAGTGAAGCATTGGTTTAGTCACCCAAATGGGAACATCAAGCTGAAACTGAGTATTGCTTAACTCAAATAAATCTCCAGACTTGACAACAGCAATTTACTGTTGCTGAAAACAGGCCTTTAAAATTGCACTGAAAATCCATCCTCATCTTTAGAGAGCAGAATCATTGAGAGTTTGTTTTTCTCTACAGTTATGGAACATGGGATCCACCTGCCCTCTGAAGAGACAGCCTTGACTTTTATCAGTGCACAGCTTCTCAAATTCCCTAACAGGAAGACACGTACCTATGGCTGCCCCTGTGAACTATCTTTCAGTCAGTAGTTCTTTTAGTCACATCAACCTGTATGCTAATCCATGGTAACCAAACATATGGCCCTCTTTAATGCACAGCACTACACCAATCCAGCTTTTCTCTGGGACAGATTCATTGCAATGAGAAACAGTCTGTGTATTAAGCTTAAGACGTGCATGAACTTACTCCTGTTACCTTGAAGTGCAACCACATGAATACACAAGATTCCTAGGTATACCATTTGCTAATGAAACTGGTGAAAGTAAACTTAAATCTCCTCCCTGGATGTGTTCTTTACTTTGTTGTTTTAGAACATTGGGTTTACACTTCCAACTATTTTGTGTTCTTACTGAAAACCAAGATTCTAAAAATGGCACAAAGCCATAACAAGAAATTTTTTTTTAAAAAATCAGCAAATTCTCTTTGTCCTTGATGTAACTAACTCTTGTCCATGACAGGAAGTAAGTCGCTTTCACAATGGTTTACATCCAGGTGGCTTGCTTCAGACTGGAAGACCAGATCAAAATTTTGGCATCTGACCCAAAGGCTGTCACTCTTTCTCATCCAAGTTTGGCATAAGCAGCTGCAGAAGTTGCCCTCCACCTCTTGGAAACAAACTGCTACTTGGGAAGGAAGGGGACATGAGAGACCCAGCTATTGACAGAGGGTAGCACCTGCTGTGGAGGGGAGCACGTGCCCTGCAGCAACCAATGTGTTGGGAAAAGCAGCTGCAACATCAATTATCAGAATTAAGCTGTGAGCAAGCGCAAGAGGTTGCATTTAGCTGCTTGGGGAGCATTTATCCTTTGAACAGTCCTTCCCTACCTCAAGTGAGCCTAAGAAAATTGACTACAAAGCAAGATCTATTAAGGTCCAATTAGGGCCACAATGAAAAGCCTCCAAAATCTCCTGCAATAAATAAAGCTTATATGTAGTTGTCTTCCTCCCTTTCTCTACTCCATCCAAATGAATTATTTCACATGGTTGTAGATAGGTTAAAAGTTAAATTCCACTTCTGGTGTTAGAGTATTCACACAAGAGACCTTAAATCCACTTTGATTACTGAAGAGTTACACTGACAGGAAGAGTGAACAAACAGCAGCTTGTTAAGCACAGAGCATATGTGGAGAGTGGTCAGGGAGAAGCTGAACATGCTTGCAGGAGTTAAGACTGCCCAACATTTTTCCAGTTAAAGCTAATGAAAAATAAAGCCTGCCAAAATTCAATCAGTTCACGTCATTTTTTATGTTACGTTCAGTTTAATCTCTGCCCCTAATCTGTATGAAAGGCTTTTGCTGTTTAACCAAATAAAACCCAGATAATCTGAATGCTGCTTAAATCAAAACCAGGGACCAATCATTCTGAATTTACATTTTCCTGTTCTGTGGCAGAGAACCCCTTCTGGAGGGGCTGTGCTACAGAAAAAAATGTAGCTCGTTTTTACCCTTTAGAAAGTTCACATAGCCTAATTTGCCCCAAATTCAAACTACTCCTTGTACACTTTAAGAAATCATCTTGCAGGCTGAGAAAAAGTCCCCTGTAATTCATGCATTTGACAACTAAAGGCAAAGGAGAGATTAACAGCAAAAGACTAATAGCAACACAGAGCAGGAAGGATTATGCTGCCTCACTCAAGTGCTCCCTACTGTTGATAGCATCTGAACAGTCTGAAAGAAGGAAAAAAAATAAAAAAGTCATCTAATTTGAAGAAAAGAGGACAACAGTGATTAATATCAGGACAGGCTTACAGAAGAAGAATTTAACCTTTAGAATACAAGTCCAAGAATTGCCTGGAAGGCCACTCAAAATTACTGAGTTCCAAAAGTCATCTCATGTCAATGACACCTACTGTTATCCTGTGTTTCTTTCTGCTCTATTTCATATGCAGAGCAGTGAGGAACAAGGTGCTCCATAAGGCAGCAATTCCCCATGCCGTGAACCAAACCTAATGGTCAAAACCATATATGATGTTACGTAACTTAATTACAAAGTCCCCCCAGCATTTGCTTTACTCTTTGCGGAAAGCTCATATAGATTTTAATTTTTTTGAACTTTTGGAAACAGAGCTGAGTTGCAAAAGAAGAAAATGTGCCTTCTCTAATTGTGTCTTCTATTGTCTTACCTCCAGCTGCACCATACACAAGAGTTGCCTTACTAGTCCTGCCATTACTTTAGCAAGACACACAACCTAGCTAAGTTTATTTTGTCACTTTCCACATTTAGTAGTCCTGTTCTACAGAAAAACCCTCTTGCAAGAGTTGATCATTTCAACCATACTTTAATTCAATTCCCATCCCTGGACTGCCAAGAATGTTCATTTCTAACAAGACTGGTAGTGTTCTTCTTTCATTGATCTGACAAACAGGAACTGGATTTAGGCCCAGACTCCCAAGGTTATTTAAACACCTAAAATGTGTAAAGGACCTAAAATGTACTTGAGAATTTTGTCCCCATGTTCAAACAGCAATTCAGGAAACTGAAAGTAAACAGCTTTCACTCGTTGCCAGTCAAAATCCAATTTTTTTATTACAGCCTACTGATGATATTTGACCAAAAAAATTGTTTGTTTTAGCTCCATTCTACTGTGCCAAAAATGAGAAGTGTCTTCTTAAAACCAGGGAAAATTATTACACCAGGCTCAGTTACTTCTCAGAACGTTTTGTCTGAGTTGAAATCTATTCAGAAGATCCTGAGAGGTATTTCTTTCAGAATGGAGAGCTAAAATCTGTATTTTACATGATTCTCTGCAATTTCCTACAAGACCCAAGGTGGTGCTCAAAGACACATCCCAGGTTCTAGAAGCTTGGATGCTTGTATTTGAGAGGTGCTGAGCTTATGTTGAACACTGCCATTTGTCAAAACAATTTGCTTTATCACAGTACCTTGGTACTTGACCACCCTTTATTTTCTTGCGCTGTGTTTTATAACTTCACTGCTCAAACACAAATTTGCACTACTTGTAAAGAAGGACTGATCTGTGTCTATGTACTTACAAATTCTACCTTAACAGAGAACAAATAGCCAGCATGTCTGAGCTGTGCTGTGCAGGGAGGCCTGTTCTTACCATACAGTTCATGGCAAAGTGATTGTGCTGTGTCTGAAGCTCCATCGCGTGGGGGTGACTGGTTCCAATCTCTGTGTAGTTGTTCAGAAACAGTCCTTTGTTGTGTGTGATCCAGTCAAACATCTACATGAAAATATTAAGGAAAGGAGAAAGTTCAATAATTTGTTATGGCAGAAACCATAGACAAGCAATGTAAGATATCTGTGAACACAGAATACAGAGTCTAAGGCCATGAAAATTAACACTGATGCTCTTTCCATTGTACGTTACTGTACATTTTAACCCAATCATTGCTGAAATCTGTCTTTCTGGATCAAATTGCTGAGGCTGTTACTGTTATCTTTACGATAGGTCTTTATCTCAATGAGCTACAGTAATGTCATAATTGTAAACTTCATTATTACAAAGAAGTCATAGTAAACAAACAGACTTGGAGCACAGCCCTGAGTTGCCAAGCTTTTATGTTCTCTAGTGTCAACTTACTGACATCAGCAGCTTAGCAGTTTAGAATGAAAATGGCAACTCAGGGAAATTAAATATAAATTCTTTCATGCTGATCAAGTACTTCAGCAGCAAGTTTAATATTTTTACTTCGTAACTTTACAGCAGATTTGAAAACTATTCTATTTCTAGATGAATTATTAAAAGTATACATGAGCACAGAGTTACATGTTACTTTCTTCCAGAGAAATTTATGAGTAATCTTTAAATATGCTTGTTTTTAAAAAGAAAAAAAGGAGTATTTTAATACTCCAACAAATTTTAGGACAGACCTTATATGACAATGAAGGCACGCAGGTATGTTAACAGTGGCACTGGAAAACGAAGTTTTCAAAGACCAAGCAACACAGCAAAGAGCTGTTCAACACCCCACCTGCTCACAATGGTCTTGAAATCTTTGCCATATCCAAGCAAAAGGGACATACCTGCTCTCTGGATAAGCTGAAATAGTTTGTCCAGGAAAAAGCAGTAGCTGTAAGCATTCATTTAAAGATCTTTCAAAATATGCTGGCTAACAGAACAACATTATCAAATCCAGTATTTGTCCCAAGTCCGTGACAAACTAAATTGTAAGTAGACCACAATACGGTAAGAACTGTAAACCAAACTTTTGAAGTTTAGACAACTGAGGCAGCTGATCCCATACTACTAAAATTTTAAGCTTTTTATTTGGAACTCAGTGAAGATGTGTTAGAACGTTATTCAAAACAGACACTGGTACTGCTTGTGACCACTCTTCCCTAGGTCACCTGAATTTGCTGCCTTCAGACACTTAAAGGGCAATTCCAATCAGATTCCCTCCCATCTTGTCCCTTTTTTGCCTTCTCTTCTCCTGAACCAGTCCAAATGTCTTGCACTAAGCTGAGCAAGTCCTCCAAAAGGAGCATGCTTATTTCTCCCCATGCAATACCCTTTTCCTTTCCAACAAAGGTCCCATCCTTTCCCACATTTCAGTAAAACACAGACATACACTGATAAAAAAGTCATGAGCTGTGAAATCTAATCTGACACAAGCAGTAAAAATAAGGGCTGCAAGTAGATTAAGGTAAGGGTCTTAATCCAAAATTGAGTTGGGATACTACAAAAACCTTTTTTTTTTTTTTTTTTTTTTTTTAACTGGCTAATGAGAGAAAAACGGTCCCAGGTATGGTGGCTGCTGTCAACCTCATTTTGAGGTGCCTAATATTTCCCTTCCAAAAGAAAGATGTGTTAATTTAATATAGACTTATTCTTGGAATCAGAAACATAGAAAACACTGACAGGAGCTTACGCAACCACATGGCAGGACGGAGGTCAATCCCACAGGCTCAAGTATTTTACAAGAAGTTTCTTAAAGCCCAAGTTATGTAAGCAATTTGATAAAATATAAGCAAACCAACAAAATACATTTTGATGGTGCTCACAAGGTACTGAAAGATATGCTATAATGCAGAATAATTAATTCTGTAATGAAGTGGCTCCAAGGTCAATAAAATGCATTTGGGTCTGAAAGAGCAACACTAGAGCAACAGCTTGCATTATTTTCTAAATAATTTTAGAAATAGGTAATAATTTTATCTTTTCTTCTAAATGTCCCTACTATTTTCAGCTGTATCCATCCAGTAAATATTTGCTTTAAATGGTACTTTAAAAAAATATTTATTTTTTTAAACACAGCAGAAAACATTACAGTAATGTAAAGAAAGTGCCTGAGCTGAAATGATGGGGTAAGGGAAAGTATGAGTGAAGAATACAAATGAAGAAGCAGGAAGAAGTTAAGTTTTACATGTTTGTTCTGCTTTTACTCTTCTCCTTGCATCTGCTTGTGACAGCTGCTGAAGCGCAGAATACTGGTTTAACACCGACTGTTGGTCTCATGCAGTTCAGGCAATCTTATGTAAAATACTTTAAGAAATCTGAGTACTTTAAGAACTCTGACAAAAACCCTACTTACCACTTGACTGCATAGTCTAGTTACTACTACTCCCAGAGAAAAACTCCCCACCCTTCCTTAAAGCTATTTGTTCCATGGTAACAAGTCAATAATAAGTGATTGCAAAACCATTCTACATGGAAATTGACCTTATTTGAGTTCATCTAAAAGCAAACTGCCTGCCATAGTTCCTCTTCAAATTCCATGACAATCAAAGACTTTCTCATTTGAAGGGACTGGTTAGCCTGAAACATTCTGAAATCACTCAGTTCCCTGTTAATAACATATGCACTGTCAGAAGAGATCTATCAGTTTTTAGCCTGGGACTTCAAACCCTGCATCAATGAAGCTGTTCCCCATGTCAGCCTCTTCTGACTTTGTTGACTGCCTGTCACTCACTTCTCAAAGATCACTCAAAAGAAGACCAGTGTATTCCTTAATCATCTGTATTTATAGAGTATACAGCATTCATCTTTACTTGATGCATCTGTCTGGAACAAATGCTTAACAAAATAAGCACTTTGAAGTCATTAGCAGTTAAATTTTTCTTTGGAAAGAGCTTCCTGTGTTCCTTACAGCTTAGAAGTACTATCCTATGCCCTTTACTCCAGAAGACCCTGAGTGCCTCAATCAAGAAGTCCGTTATTTCTCATTAAAAACCTAGCGATGAACTTCAAAGACAAAAATTACTGTTTTCAGTTACCCTTGGTACTTCTTTCAAGTCCATCAAGTATTGGCCATTGATACCCTCCCTCCTTGCTCAATCCTTACCTTTTCAGCATCCTGCTCAAACAGCCTGAGCTGAAAACATTGGTCCAATTTCAATTTCCGCACATGCCACATCTGATGCAGATGCTGCCGTGTTGAGTGCAGCCTGTCCAGCATGGTGGATACTTTGGGTAAAAGGTTCTGTAAGTCTGCATTCCCTGACCCAGAGTTCTTTTTGGGAAAGCTATCACTGCTCTGTATCCGCTGGAGCAGCTTTTGTCCTTCCACATCAAGGTCCTCGATAGGGGCCTTAATGACTTTCTTTTTTAATTGTGAGTGCTCCTCTATCATATTGCGAGCACCTTCCAGGTCCTGAGGCATTTCCTTTTTTGACAATATATCTTGCAGTTCCTCCAGTCTGGACAGCATATGGGTTGCATTGCTAATGTAGTCCTCAAAGGCAACTCTGATTTCTATCCACTCCTCATGGTTGTATTCCAAACAGCCATCAAATTCTGGGGTTAGCTGAGAGGGATCAACTACTTTGGTAAGGCCTTCCAGAGACACCATATTTGTCTAAAAAATAAAAATGAAAAGAGAAGTGGTGTTACTGAAATGAATTTGAAATTTCTTTGTAAGTTTTTGCTTTTCTCTTTGTAACAATTGATCATTTTGCTCATGAACTCCACACGACAACTTTTCTCACATATTTCATGTATCAATTCTGATAAGCAGAAGACAGGAGGTCTTGCAGGTATTTCCCCACATTTCTTTCTTACCTCACTACATTTAAGAACAAAACAGCAATCACTCTTTTGATTAATGTTTTGATTAAGTTTTGACTTTGTGTATTGCAAAGCTGCAGGAATATAACAGCACAGTTCATTCAGCTGATTTCCTCTGAATGCTGGAGATATCACAATTACCATAATGCAGACTAAGATAATAAAGAGACAAAACCTAAGTTTTCACCATCGGGGGAAAAACCTAATTCAATATTTCTTCAGCTTACAAAAAGAATATAAACAACACCATGCACAATTACCTACCCTAAGTACATGAAGAAAACCACCTTCCTTCTAGCACCATTGGTCTAACGTACCTCTCCTTTCAGGCAGAATATAATTTATCTGAGAGTTTTAAAGGTGTTGATCATTAGCAAGGACACTTAAAACCACAAAAGAAATATAAATTTGTATACCATAGGGGAAATTACCTCAAACTCAAACTTAGAGCTGCCAAAGTTAGTCCTCTGTTTCTGCCAGAAATTGTCTGGCTTGATTATCAGTGCAACATGAATACAACATGGAAAGGATTCCTGTAAAATCTTCAGCAGAGGCTTTATGGAGTCCCATTTTGACCCACGCATATCTACAATGACGGTGAATCCTCGTTTACATACTTCCTCACTGCAGAAAACAGAAGAAAAGGTTATCAAGCAAGTGTTTCACTTCCAACACAGCACTGCACTGCACCACACTGCCTATGAACGTGGTCTCCTCAGGGTCTCACTGCTGACCATAAACAGCAGATCTCACAAACCTCTCAAGACGCTTCTTTCACGCCCATGCCAAACTCCTTGTGAGTGATAGCTTTATATCTGTTGCTGATTTGATATCCTGCCATTAGCTTCCATTGCCACTGTTTATATTCATGATGATTCATCGTCCAGTCTTGTTTCTCCCTCACCTTACACACACAGCAAACACACAATTTCCTAAAGCAGCAATATCTAATTCATTTACAATTGACTCTTCAGAACACACACACACACACTTATTTGACTGATGATAACATTTATGGGTTTCTAATGATTGAGGGGATCCTCTGAAAGACAGAAGACAGCAAGTTGTTCTTACCTATCACTTTGCAACTTTCTCAAACTGTCTCAGATTTAGAACCATATTATCTGAGAGAGTCTGCAGAGGAAAAACCCATTTATTGACAATTTCTTTTGTAACAGGATCGATTTGTGAATAGTTAATGGACAACACAGCATTTTATGGTTATGAAGAAAACCACATCAATCTATTTCTACAAAATTTGAGCTCAATTTTGCTGTCCAAAACTTGACAGACCTTACACTCAAATTCTCCAGCACCTCCTCTGAGAATGGAAGATTTAATTCTTTTCATCAATACCTCCTGTACATTTAGTTCTTGTCACTGATCAAAAGTGACAATCACCACCACCACCACCAGAAACTCTGATTTTTTTCCAGCAAAATTTGCTACATGACCTTGGAGAATGACCATAGGAAGGAAAACATTTCAAAACCAATGCCTCATAGCTAACAGACTATCAAAAAGGACCAAATGTCCATTGTTTAAGTATGAGTCACTTTCGGGGATGTGACTAATTCAAATGCCATTCTAGAGTTCATGTGGTGAGGTTTTCAGAGTATCCAAGAGGCAGGGAAGTTTCACTGGCATATTTTACACAGTCTTATTGGCCCCATTGCAGAAAGATGGATTATGACTGACACAGGAGATCTGGAAGAAGTAATAATATGTGTTCCTCAAAGTGGAAGATTTTTATAAGTTTGAAAAGTTTAAAGGGAAAAGAAGAAAGAATAAACACCCCACAACATTTCAAAAAAGGAGTTTATTATGATAAATGCTGGCTCTCCCATCTGCCCATAGGAATGCCAAAAATGGCAATGGAAGAAACAAAATATATTAAAAATAACTAGCTTGGCATACATGTAGGCTACAATGTACACTTTTCTGACCATGGTGAAAATGTTTTCTAGGATCCTCATAGGATTCAAGGACAAAAACAACTACTGGCTTAAAGACAGACCCATTATTGAAAGGCCAAATGGCAGTAGGAGTGCTGCTCAGCCAATCCGTATCCTAGCACCAAACTGAGGATTGCAGGAGGAGTGCTTGCCACTAATTCACAAGCCATGCATCTACTGGGGTGTCCAAAGTGGTCCCTCATGGTGTGATACAGTGCAGGTGTGTCCTCTGTCATGGAGCCCCATCACCTCACACAAGCTGAACCCCTTTTGGCCAAGCATCACAAGATTTGTTCTTGGGAGGTTTTAGTCAGCCAAGGTCATGTGTTGGTAAACCTGAACTACACTAAAATACCTGGTCCACTCAGTGGTGATAATGTAAGTTTTGCTATATTTTAAAATCAGATAAATTGCAGAATCAGTAAAATTGTGAGACTGAGTAAACTTAAGCTTTTAGATCTCTGGCCGACAACTGATACTTGTGATTCTTCATCTACATCAAATAACAGTACTGCAACAAATAACAGACAGACCAAAAGTTTGGGGATATTTGTCCCAGCTGGAACTTCTAATCAGCTAGAGTTGCATAATTAGCCCCTTAAACATAACTTGTATGAAAACAAGTCTTGCTTTTAACAAAGCTCCCCTTATTCTCGAAAGTTTGCCATGCTTAAAGAGTATAGAACATGCACTAACTTTCTTTTAATTTTAAATCTATTGATGCTGAACTAACATACACCTTTTGCCAGAGGAAGACTGTTTCTCGCCCCAATTATCTCTAAAAAAATTCTTGGACACATTTTGATGCATATTTATCTATTAACTTCTCTAGCAACTTGAAGCTCTAGATGGCTAGAATGCATCTCACCATTCGAATGTGAAAGCAAAAATTTCAAGCCTTCTTCCTGTTCTCCTTTCTCTACTTCCCTCTAGTCCCCCAGTTAACTTTACAAAACAGAGGCCATGTACACTCTCAGCCAGATGCCCTGAAGTTATTTTTATGAAACCACCTTTCTCAGTCTGAAACTGACATTTGATTACATCAAGTGCAAAGACTATCTGTAAATTAGCACATTACAGAAACATAGAAGACACTGCACTCAGGGATGTTGTCCAAGGAATTTTTTTCAACTGTAATGACAACTGCTGCTTGAGGTCATAGACAAACATAGTCAAGCACAGTCAGCATTGCTCCAGCCTGCAACAAATGCTGGCAGGTTCCAAGATGGACCTAAAGTCAGAGTCTTAGGATCATTTTTGTCCCCAGCTTGATTACTACTCAAAGCAAAGTTCTATATGAAGGAACTCTTTTTAGATACATATAAAATACGTAACTTTTAAAAAAGTATCTCATATATATATGCAACTTCATATATATATATATGGGTGTGTAAATATGCACACACACACTAGCACTGGATTTGACTTCTGCTAATTCATTTAAACAGCTCACTGCAATTCATAAATTGCTGATAATGCAATGTTATCAGTACTTTCACAGATCACTCCACATGTTTATCTGTATGTTTACAAGCAATTTCCCATACCCTTCTCCTGGTTATTTCTGTGCTGTATCAGTACTGTATGACTTATCTAACACAAATAACAGGAGCGTTGTGCTGACCACACTCCACACAAGACGTATGGTGAATGATGACCAGCATGTTTCTAATTATTGATGTACTGAAAGCCTTTGAGTTGTATTTGCAGTCTTCAACACAGCAACACCAATGTGGCTCAGCCATTTCCAAGACACAAACTACTTCCAGCTAAAGCACACCAGCAGTTCTGCCAGCGGCCTTCCTTTTACAAGGCAGAGTAATTATTTCTCTTCCAAAAAGCAATTTGAAAATAGCAAATGACAAAACTTGGTATTGATTTGCTCACGTTATTTACTCATTCAGTTTGCTAGCTTGTGGGAGTACTGCAACATAACCCATTTATTTTGTTACACAGCCTTAGAGGTTATGAGACCATGGCTTACCTAGGAATACATGCTAGATACGAAATCAGTCTTCTAAGGTCTTCCTGCCGTATTCTGTCGTGATTACTACGAGCTGGAAATGTTAGAATGGGACCTCCACGCTTATCTCTGCCACCTGAAAAATTAAAAATGTTAGAAGACCCCCACAGCATAACATAATTCTTGTTTGCAGAACTAGTCTTCAGTATATACTTTTTAAAAAGTGGTTTCATCTTAAATGCCAACACTGTCATTCAGAGACCAACTTAAGACTGAATTTTGGGAGTATCGATCAGCATACTGTCAAAATTCCTACAATGAAGAGCAAATTACAAAAAAAATTGAAACAAAGAATAACCAGAGCATTACACTTAACACATTACAGTCACCTTCAAGTTTGGTAGTGTGACATCTCCAGCAATGGCACTCTGTTATGTATTTAATTTTTGACTAAGCAGTTGTACAGATTTAATTTAAATATAGAATTATGCTACATTGTAGGCAAGTATTTAGATGATATGGCAGCAGAGAGCACAGCTGTGGGAGGTGTGCCCAGGTAGAGGAGCTCCTCTGCTTGGTGACAGAGCACGGGGAGGAGGTGAGTAGGTTGAAGACAGATGGATCATTGTCATAGGAGACTCCCTTCTGAAGGGAACAGAGGCCCAGTGTGCCAGCTTAACCCACTTCTTCATGAAGCCTGCTGCCTCCCTGGGCCCAAGGTTAAAGATGTGATGAGAAAGCTTCCTACCCTGGTATGGCCCTTGGGAAAACCCACTATTATTAACCTATATTCCAGGGAGGTAGCCAGAAATTGCAATAAGAAGCCCAAGGGCAATCAAGAGAGATGTGATTGAAGTCTCTCCCTGAAAGCCTTGGGATGACTGGTTGGGGGATCAGGAGCACAGGTAGTGTTTTCCCTATGCTTCCTGTTGCAGGGAATGATAAGGGAAGAAAGGGGAAGAGCCACCAGATCAATACCTGGCTCCGAGCCTGGTGTCACTGAGAGATTTTTGGGTTTTCAGATCATGGGTTGGTGTACATGACATTGAGCCTGCTGGTGACAGATAAGGTACACCTGTCTCAAAGCAGGAAAAGGATCTTTGCACAGGAATTATCAGGGCTCTCTGAAAGAGCTTTAAACTAGACTTGATAAAGCCATGCTCACTAGAGATCAGCCTGGGGGGCAGCACACCAGTGTTTCAGGAATGGTGAACTAGCAAGGTCCTACGGTCTGGCATCTCACAGGAGGTAGGAACAGAGATCCAAGCAGCAGCCAAGATTTATGCTTGAGTCAGA
The DNA here is from genome assembly GCF_041296385.1 of Aphelocoma coerulescens. Lineage (NCBI taxonomy): Eukaryota > Metazoa > Chordata > Aves > Passeriformes > Corvidae > Aphelocoma > Aphelocoma coerulescens. The sequence continues at coordinate 90,434,613 of NC_091015.1, forward strand.
AAGCATGGAAGCATCTGAGAATGGTCATGCAGGAATTAGGGCTTCTGCCCCAAAAAAGCTGACAGAACTAACAGCCCAACTAAGTGCATTACACCAATGAACATGGCTTGGGCAACAAACAAGAGGAGTTGGAAGCCATTGGGCAGCAAGAAAGCTGTGACATAGCTGCCATCATGGAAACATGGTGGGATGATTTGCACAACTGGACTGCTGCAATGGATGGCTGTAAACTCTTCAGAAGAGATGGGCAAGGAAAGAGTCAGCAAGGTAGCCCTGAACATTAGGAGTGTTATGATTGTCTAGAGCTTAATGACGGTGCCAATAAAGTTGAGTGTTTATGGGTAAGAATAAATGGCAAGTTTGCAGGTGATGCCAGGTTGGGCAGGAGTGGATTGATGGGCCAAGGTCAGTAATACGAGGTTGAACAAGGCCAAGTGCTGAGACCTGCACTTGGGTCACAACAAACCCAGGCAGTGCTACAGGCTGGGGGAAGAGAGGCTGGAAAGCTGCCCAGTGGAAAAGATCTGGAAGTGCTGATTGACAGCACCTGAACAGGATCCAGAAATATGTCCAGGTGGCCAAGAATGCCAAGGGCATCCTGGCCTGTATCAGCAATAGTGTGGCCAGCAGGACCAGGGCAGGGATTGTCCCCCTGTACTGGGCATTGGTGAGGGCACACCTCAAATCCTGTGTTCAGTTCTGGGCCTAATCACTACAAGGAGGACATTGAGGGGCTGGAGTGTGTCCAGAGAAGGGAAACAAATCTGGTGAAGGGTCTGGAGCACAAGGCTTATGAGGAGCCTCTGAGGGAGCTGGGGGTGTTTAGCCTGGAGAAGAGGAGGCTCAGGGGACACCTTATTGCTCTCTACATCTCCCTGAAAGTGGGCTGCAGTGGAGTGAGTGTTGGTCTCTTCTACAAGCTAACAAGCAACAGGATGAGAGGAAATTACCTCAAGCTGCACCAGGCAATGTTTAGATTAGATATCAGGAAAAATTTCTTCACCAAAAGAGTTGTTAAGAATTGGAACAGGTTGCCCAGGGAAGTGGTTGAGTCACCATCCCTGGAGGCATTTAAAAGACATGTAGGTGTGGCCCTTGGGGATATGGTTAGTGGTGGACTTGGCAGTGCCAGGTTAAGGCCTGGATTCAATGATCTTAAGGGTCTTTTCCAACCTAAACGATCTTGTAATTCTATGACTAATTACTAGGAGAATTTAGGTGTATAATATTTCACAATACATATATTAGATTGAGTGGATAGAAACTATTTAAGCATTTAATTTGTATTTTTATCCTGTTCTGATTTGCAGATTCCCAACTGTCAGTTTATAGTTTTTAGTTTTGTTAGCAACACAGGAAATTCTGAATCCACTTAATACATAAGGCAAAAAATCTGACTTAAGTGGTTCCACTTAAATGCATTCATCTCAGTCATAAAATTGCACAGACTTGCTGCAATCGAATAGTAAAATATAATTTTATATCCAACCCCTTGCTAGTGACAACAAAACGTTACTATTACTAAACACCAAATTCAAGCCCAGTAGGATGTCTTTATCAACACATCTATAATAACACAGACAGATTCTTGCAAGCTAAATTTCACATAGATGTTCTCAACCACATATGTGTGGACTGTTTTCTCCTGTCCCATGGAAACGCAGAAAAACACTGTCTTCAGCCCAGAATTTCTAATTTCAAATGAGCTTCTCATTGTAATTCCATTTTGCTAAACAAAGTTTTTTTTAAAAATCACTTAGAAAGGAAGGCCAAGAGAAGATAAAAATAAATATAAAAATAATAAATAAAACCAGTCACCCAAAAATGCATCCCTATCCTCTCCTACACAGTCAGTGTGTGCTTGCCAGAGACACTAAGCCTGGCTGTCGAAGTCTCTAGAGATTGTCTACACTGGACATGCTCCCTGTGAGACACCAAATGAAACTCAGAAGAAGCAAAAGCATCTTTGAATCTCCATCAAGCTACAATGCCAGAAAGCAAAACTTAAGAGGAAATTCATATCCTTATCTTCCACGACCCTCTTAAGTGGGATATAAGATGAAACGCTGAGTTGTTTCATTCTAATGGTGAAAAGCAAGCCTTGACCATCCTGACTCACTTGCCAAGTAGAGAACTTTGAGGATTTTTACATAGCAAATGACAAGAGAAAAACAAGACAGAAGCCATAAGAGAGAGGAATGATAAACGACAAGACAGAGCCCAACAGCCCCGGCCCCCGCTGAGCTCCAGAGCCATCGCTGGCCTCCAAGGCTACCAAGCATAGTTGAAAGTCTGCTACAGCCCCTAATGCTCTCTCTCCACAATGCACCACAGGCCACTACCTCCTGATCTTAAAAATCTGTTTCAACTGCTAAGTGCTACTGATTCCAGCCCCCCAGAAAAAGTAACTCAGTTGCCCAGGGTGGATATTCTTTAAAAAGCAGCAGCTAGCAGGCAAAAGCATACACTGAACTGTCTTTAACACTCTCTAAGCATTCTAAGCAAATGCTTTGTTACACGCAGTCACCTCAGACCAGTCATCCAGGCCTTTCCCACACTGCAGCTCCTGCATCATGCAGTTTTTCAACTGGCAAAAGAAAGAAATCCTTATTTTTTATGTCATTCTGGATGCCACTTCAGTTGGCTCCAGCTCCATATATGTCACAGAAGAAGCCCATTTGTAAAAATGGTGCTTAAATTTCTGATAAATCATATCCTGAAACTTTTGTACATCAGAGACAAACTCCAGGTCTAGATGAGTAATGAAGAAATTGATTTTAGCCTTGATTTTAGATGAAAAGAACTTCACTATCCAGTCTTAAACCAGGTAGAAAAACAGGAAATAATAAAAAAAGTCCCTAAGACTTGGGGTTTTTTCATCAGCTCTAATGACAACTTTTTTAGGCCTTTTACAACAACTAACTCTCATTTCCTTTGTTCCTGATGCTCCTGTGTCATACCCAAATGGGAAAATTAAAAGCAACAATGCATGAGGCATCAGTGGGAATTTCCTGTCTTGCCAAAGTCTTTATCCAACTCAACCCCCTATTAGTATTTGTTTAACAAAAACACATTCAACTACTAGTGCTTTCATCGGTAAAACTTCCATTTTAATCCATTTCCTTTGATACACTACCCCACCCCACTACAGAGGTATTCTGTTTATGCCAAAGTGTGTCACACAAACATCTATCTGACCAACTCACATGAGTCACCTAACATACATAATTTCTGTTTGGTCCACATCACTAACAGCAGTATTCTCAATGGTCTCCAAATGGCACTAAAATCCAACAGGCTGAGTAGTGCAGCTTTTTTAAGAAATGCCTTTTTAGCTAGTTACAAAGTACTTAGGTAAAGAAAGCTAAACAGTTGGCTTTCATGGCAAGACAAGTTACCAAAGGCTATTTCCTCATACGAAACCAAGATAGCTGCACCTTGTAAGAAAATGCTCTCCTGGCTTAGGTATGTGTAGAGATACAAGAGTTTTGTTCTTTGACAGGTTCCAGTTTAACTTAACAAAAAATTTGCATCCAAGACTTTATTTGTACTTTAATGAAAAGCCCAGAGATGTAGGTATTTCAGGTGGTAAGACAACCAATACTCATGCAGTTTACTTCCCAGTTAGATGAAAATCTGTTCAGTAAACCAACAGCCTTCCTTATCTTCCCAGGTATAAAGCTCAACAGTTCTAGTTCCACAATGGTTAAGTTCCAGTGGTGGTGGTACTTTTGTTGGGGGAAGGGGGAGAACACACTGAAGAGCACTGTTGTTGGTTGTTGTACTTAAGGATTTCTTAAATCATTTGCACAACTAATGTATCTTGTTCCATTTGAGTTTCACTTGCAATGGAAATGTGAAACTATGGATTTTGGCAGATCAGTTCTGGCCAGTCTTGCTGCTCACAGCTGTTTGCTCCATTCTTCTATCAGGAGTTGCTACCTTCACACAGGCAAGTTGGCAACCACTTATTTCTGCAGACACCTCCTCTGTTCTGGTTCACAATCCATCATCTCCCCTTAAATTTATCTTCATCCTTCAACTTGGAGCATTTCACTTTCACTGAATTAATGCCTTTCAGAATACCATCTGCTTACAAAATAACATTAGAAAACCCCATCATTTTTCAGGTCCCTTCTAAGGGGTCTAAACTAAGTACTGGACAACTTAAAAATTCAGAGGTTTTGGAGTGAAAACTGACTTCATTTTCATTCAATGCCATAAGACAAGGTCCAAAAAGAGTAATGAGAGATTGAAATATTGTGCTTAATCCCCTTTTCTCCTCTTCTTTCCCTCTAAAAATAGAGTTTTAAGCAAGCTTTCATCAGCACTACAATTCCCAAGTTACCATGCTACCAGGAAAACTGGCTCTTAGCAGTCTTATTCATTACAGTTGAAGGAACTTTTACAAAAAAAAAAAAAAAAAAAAAAAACACAAAGAAAACCCCCACAAAACAAACAAACAACAACAACAACAAAACCCAAAGAGCTTTACCCACACACCTTTTTGCTTTGCACCTCTGCTTGACTCAGCAGAGTGGACAGGATAAAGCACTATGTATTACATGCTGTACTTGCAAGCATCAGCATCCATGCACAGCAAATCTCTTTAAGAGTACGACTGCAGGAATAATTTTATGCGTTTTAATATTTACAGACAAGAGCTTTACTTTTGGCATTCTTGACAAATTATCCAAAAAACCCCTTTCAAATATGAGACTGTCCTCTAAATCATTTGACGCTAAGATTATGGCTGAAAGAATGATGGTGTTTAATCCCAACAGAAAGTCACACCAAAATGCAGTTTACAAAAATAAACACCTCAGCCCATCATTCCATCAAGTAAAGTTACTTATGAAGTTACAGACTCTGTTATGATACTAACTCATATAAACCTCACTTTTAAATCCTCTGCTATTCCTTGTTCAGTTGTAACCAACCAAATTCATTGTGTATGCTGGAACTACCTAAAATTACATCCTAACTCAGTTAACCATGAAAATACTAAGTGTGCTTCAAAAGAGGCAACTGAAGTTCACTTCTGCAACAGACATATTTCTCCAGAATATGCTGCAGATGGGCCAATAACAAAGGCATCTCTGTAAAATTCCCCATCAGAAGAACCAGAAATAAGAAAAGGAATATGACTTTGGTACAGCAGGTTCTAAGTTGTTGTAAATAACTCTGTTAGATATGCAGGCCATGGGGAATGCAGGACTTAACATGACCAAGATGACAACAAGCAATGCTCCACATTCAAGAAAACACGTCTTCTTTATTACTGATCCTTTCAAAATGTTTATGTCATGTTTAAGATATCCAACAGGAATCAGTGCTGCCCTAGCTCTCCAATAATTTTTAAATTATATTTAAAGCATTTAAAATACCATTTTACATGCTACTAACAACACAGTTGGGCATTCTACAAGATAAAATAACTGTACCTGAAAGGTATGCAACTTTTTCCTTTAAAATTGGCAATACTTCCATAGCCTTCATTTCATCATTTTTGCGAAACCCTGAAAAAAAGAAAAAGAGAAGATAATCAGTCAAAAATTCAGACAAGCCCAGCTTCTACATTTATTGAATGCTCTGAAAAACATATACCTTTGGAATACATCCTGAATATTATGATTACTGGAATTAAGATAACCTTACAATAAAAGTCTGCCAAAAAAACCCACTAAACTTTAAAAGTATACTAATGGACAAGTCATCACTTTGACTGACTTAACACAAATGGCATGGCCTGTTAGCAAGCCTCAGAAGAAAAAAGGATACCAGAATTAGCCTTTTTCATCAGTAAATAAAAACTATCAGATGGATCCTGTAGCTTTTACGCATTCCAAATCCCACTTTCATTTTTTGTCCAGCAGGGAGGAAGAGTATCAAGTTATCAAGAGTAGGTATGCTTAGAACAAATATCAGTTAAAAAAAAACACCAAAGAACATCCAGACCAAAAGCCCCACCCAAAACCCCACAACAACAAAGACAAACAAGCAAAACCACCCAAACAAAAAAACCCACCAAAAAAAACCCAACCCACCTAAAAAAGACAAAAAGACCCACCAAAAATCCCCAACACTGTTTACATTCAACTTTTCTTAAATCACTTCTGTAAGCAGAATTCTTTTTTGCTGCCTGACAAGAGCAGTGTTTTGCAATGGAGAGGACATTTTGTCATACTGGCTCTGTACATACATGGTGAATGAAACAGTGCCCAAGGTGAGTGATTACAGTCAATGTTGCAGAGCAGCACATCACCAGCTTGTCCCTCCCTCTCCACTTCCTACTTCTACTACTCTAATTCTGTGGCCAAGTCCTAAAGTTCTTCCTTCTTTGATAAGGAAGATTTAGGAAGCATTTTTTTACTTTATATTTCACCTGTACAATACAGAATTGGTTATGTTTAGGCCAATGTTGTTCATCTTACAAGAACTGGATGACATATCTTCAACTAACTTATCTGTACAATCCTTCCCAGTCTGCTTGGATTAATGTATTGTTTAAAATAATCCCATCCGAAGAAAGTAACTCTGCTGGGGTAAGTGGGAAGCACGTTGCTTCTCTATAACTATTGAAGTACAAAAGTGCTGTTAAGACTCTTCCTCTTCAAAAATAGCCAAATGTTTCATATCCTTTGGTCTGAGGTTCTGAGCTTAAATGAAAAACCTGTGCATTTCTAAACTAAAATTTGAAGGTATCGAACCAGTGTCCATCAAGTAACCTAATATCTATACTTAAGGGCATCATAAATGCAAATTACATCACAGGTTTTCTACTCCAGACAGCAGTACTGAGACTTCTGTGCCAGGACAGTATCTAGATACTGGCACTACTCTTCAAAACAGACCTGGGATGCACCAAACACAACACCCAAGGATCAAAAATGGTCAGGTGCATATCATCATTTATGCATCTGTTTCATCTGAAGAACTGGGGGAAGACATGCTGGCAGTCCTCAGAAAACATAAAGCCTAGTGGTGACAAGAGCTTGCTAGAATTACAGCATGAGGTTTACTAGATGGCAGGAAATTTTGTAAAGGAAAGAACTGTGAAGCAGCACATAGGATTGCCTGGGGAAGACTATGGCCTATCCATGACTGGGGATTTTTAAAATATGTGTTCAGACAAATGTCTGTCAGCAATGGGTCCCTCAAGTTCACCATAACTGAAGTGTTTAACCAGGGCATTGTCTCAGCACTCACAGAATGCAAACAAAAGAAAACAAAACAAATCAACTTCCAGCCAGATGGAAGTTCCCTGGCTAGTTCTCTGTTTTTCCACGAACACCACAGACCAAAAACAAACCCAAAATTCAGTACACATTCTCAGAAAGGCTAAACCAGGAAATCAAGTTCCTTGGGTAGCCACGCAGCGTGGAGGGTTTCTACATGATGGATAGCATTTTGCAATTACACAGCAACTCCAGACTGGCAAAGCAGTGCAGGGTTGACTTTCATGCTCGCACTTAGGCTCTCAAGAGTCTAAGACACAGCCAAAGGAACCTTGTGTGTTATTACTCCTCCAGAGTACTGGCCATGGGTTATCAGCCATTCACTGAAACTGCCTACAGTTTTGTTCCTACTACATTCCTGTTCGTTATGGACTAAAGCTCTAAATAAAACTTTAAGAAAAAGCTTGGGCTTAAATAAATCACCTAAAAAGACAGCAAATACCCTTTTCCACCTTGAAATATTTGGGCTTCAGTTGACTGCTAAGGCATACAGGCACGCCTCCAGGGTTAAATATTTTTTTAGTGTGCTTTGAGCTACCCACCATAAGCTTAATGCCAATTTAGCATGCTCAGCTTTCATTTCAGCCATGGCAATTCCTTTTCTTTACAGTAAATTTGGAGGTAGAAAACACTTTCTCCTCACCTAAAAAGCATGCAGAAACTAGTGCCGTACTTTGCTGTCTCTCTTAGCTCAAAATTACTCAAGACACTGATGTTACCGCAATTGCTTGCTCAGATTTCTAAGCCCTTAAACTACTTCACCTCGGATGATGATGCACAGTAGCTGCACGTTTTACTTTGCCTGTGGCATGTAAGAAGCGAGAAACATTTAACTAACATCTCTCTGACTATTAAGGGGCCGATCAAGGTAAACACCCTAGCAAATACGTTAGTGCTTGGCTCATGTTCTGCATCTGCATATCCTTAAGGCTGACTGCCTTGGATTATCATATTCCTGCTGCTCTAAACAGTCTATTTTTATTCCAGTTCTGCAGTGTTAAAGCTTAACTGAAAAGACTGTGGGGATTACAACAGATGAAAGAATGCTGGGGAGCAAAGAGGGTGAATACGGCAAAGTATCATTTTTATCTCCAATGAAGCAAAAAATAAAACAAAAAACAGCAATATAAGCAGGTTTGAAGGACTTGGGGTGGGTCCTCCCTCCCCCTTTTTAAAGCCTCCTCTCTGCAAAACATTTGTGGCTGTGAGGATTTGAGGATTTAATAAAAAAAAAAAAAAAATTAAAAGGCATTTACCACACTCAAATGAAATGCCATAAATATCTGCACCAATCTCTCCCTCCACAGCTCAGCATCCTCCGCGCCAGCCGGCTGCATCACATGTTCCTGAGGGTGATGTCATCCCTGCCGGGCCGGCCGGCTGCAGCTCCCGCCGCCGCGGTGCCGCCGCAGTGCCCGCAGCTCCCGCCCCGCGCAGCCACCGGGGCCGCGGGCGGACCCGCGCCCGAGCGGCGATCCCCGGGCAGGCAGGGATTCCAGCGGGTATCATTCCCGCGGCACACGCTTCTCCTCTGAAAGCGCAGCACGCACCTAAGGCACATATCTATGCCTAAAAAAAGGCACTCTTATTTTAAAAGTGTTGCTTTCAATATTAAATCCTGCATCTTTTAAAGACCATTTAAGTCTTAAACAGGATAACCATCCTTGATATTTTCAGTACCTATTAAAAGAATACTCATTTTACAGTTTTACATTTTTTAATAGGAAGTATATGCCCTTCTGTAGTAACATACACCATACACATGCTTTTCCCTAACTACCAGCAAAGAGTGAAGAAGCTCAAATTACGCTAATTAACATTCAACTTCAGTATATTCAGTAGAATAAGTAACACACTATTATGTAGTCCATTTCAATATGAGGTTCCCCCCACCCGTCACGAAGAATTACACAATCCTTTGAATTGTATACAGTCTTCTACTAAACAGAGCCTTGTCGAAAAAACAGCTATTTAAATGCTGTGTCACACAACTAAAGATCTTTAAAACATGCAAACAAAAAAGAAACAGTCACCTAAACATTTTATACACTGGAAAATTATGAGGTCTTCCCCAAAAACACACCATTTCCTCTTTGCCCCCACAACTTCAGGGCCCAAAGACACCATCAGCTAGCCAAATTTAACAAACTCGTCTACATTAACCCTTTTTCTCATGCTGTATAAAGCTAAGATATTTTGCTGCAATATATTAATTTATCCAAGTTAAAAGACGCATGAAAAGACAGCATTTTGGGATAGAGGTATCACCATAGGAGCCCTTTATCTGAACGGCCAGGACAGCTCCTTCTCATCTGGACTGCAAGTGTTCCCAAATCCCATGGTGACAACCTGGCTGCAGAGCTGCATGTCCACCCGCCCTGGAGACCAGAGGCCAACCCTGTGTAACATGGCCCCCTTTTGCCTAGAAATCACAGCATTCCAGGAACTCTGCTGCTCCCCAGATATCCAGCTTGCTGAAACTTCCCAGAGGTATTGAAATACATCAAGAAAGTCACTTTTGGAGGGTAACAGGAAACGGGTACTCAGTGTGGCAGTTCACACGACCCAGACAAATGCTGGATTAGTCTAATGCCGAGGCTTCCTTCACATGCAGGAAACAAGGTAACTGTGCCAATCATCTTGCACTGCAAAGATCAGCAACTAGTCAGCCACACAATTAAGGGGAGCAGATAAAATTACCTTAAACAATCTTTTAAGGTAACACTTTGATTACAGAACTGTGATACAAACCAATGTTGAAAATAGCTTTCCCAAGAAGCACTGTTACCCCAAGAACACTGAAGTGCTTACTTCAGAGGTATCTTCAGTGATGCACATTGCTAAGTTATGGCAACAAACATGAAATATGGAAACAGAAATTAAGACAACAAAAAGACTTGGAAATTGAGGCTAAGAGCAGCATCTCTTAGCCAAGATGTTGACCAAGCACTCATCCATTGCTGTCAAACACAACTGACTTGAATTTTTTCTGAAACATTGCTGAAGAAAAACACAAACAAAAGCGAATGTTCTCATCCTGAAAATTCACACTCTCAATAACACAACTGCTTTTCACCTTGCAATATGAAAACAAGACCTTTGAACAGGCACAAACAAAAAAGCCAGACTCGACCCAGATTACTTCAATGCTTTAGGCTCTCTTCGGACTTGAGAATGACTCCCTGTCATGTCATCAACAGAAGGCAAGTGCCTCATCTACCAGCCTGCTCACTCTAGCACCAGACTTTGAACCCACCTCTTCTTTGACAGAAATCCCATGCTGAATCAGAAACATCTTTCAGTAAGTTGTTTTGCAACAGAGTACTCTCTCCATGTCAATGGACCTACTCCAGTGGACTTTTGCTCAAAAATCCATGTTATGCTAAGTCCTACAGGCAGGAAAAAAGAAAACACACACAGAAATTGCACTCAGAACTGCTAACTACCTATTACTAGGTAACAGCTGGACTGATTTAGGTTAGTCTTAAGTGAAAAGAAAGAAGATGAGAGTTAGAACAACTTCCATGGGTGGGAAAGACACTGTTTCCCAACCAAAGCAGCAATGTCCTTCATCCAGGCAAGGCAGCCATAACTGCAAACCATTCTCCACAACTCCCTGCATCCACTGGTCAGTCCTTTTGTGTTAAGCCTTATCTTGGAAAAGACAATCTCAAAACTGTAGCTAGCCAACATTTAAGCAAAAAAAATCCAAGATGTTGATCTCTTTAGCATTTTTTCTATTTCACAGCATGACTTACATCAGTGACATGACTCTGAAATCTGAGCTGTTCCCCCATTTATTTGTACAGCTATCCTAGCTACATTGCAAGAGAAATTGCTTCTTAGTTAATCAAGCAAGAAGGGGAGTAAAAAAAGAGAAAGCATAGAGAAGCTCAAATGTAATAAAACTAGTGCATTATAGACTGATTAGACTTTCATTATTTGCCCTTTTTCATTTCCCATATCACAAGATGATGACATCCTCAATGACTTTAAAGATGATCTTAAATCCCAGAATCCTACGGGTTTATTCAACTTTCCTTATCAGTTAACAATTGCATATGATAAACCTCAGCTGCAGGTTAACTTAGACACTACCTCCCACATTTTTCAAGTGTCCAGAAAGAGAACACAAAGCAGGTTCCTATTCTCCATTTTAATATGGAGAGGCTTTAAAAATCAGTGAGTAGATTTCTAAATAAGGTGTCACTCAATGAAAAATAATTTTAAACAAGATATGAGGAGATTCACAAGCAGCCATTATGAAAACTTTTATATTCTTATTCTGAAGTTACTACTTAGAAACCAGTATAATTAAGTCAGCAGAACCATTAAATACTCTTTTTCAATCAGATTCAGAAAAAAATGATTGCTGAACTCCGTAAGTCCTTGGATTTATAAATGAAATCAGACTACTGAGGCAAAGGTGGGAAAGAAAACTGAACTTTCATAGGCAGCAAACGGCAAAAACCCATTAGTAAGTGAGAATATACCCCAAAGGGGTGGCAAAGGCAAGCAAAAGGTAACTAAAGTTAGTGCATGTATGGGATTACTGATAGCTTTCCTTGATTTTAACTCAAGTATTTGAAGTGCCAATTTCAGTTTTATGGTAGGCTTAACTTCTGGATGCAAGTAAAGGATTCATAGAGCAATCAGAGCTGTCAATTCACCAACTGCACTGTTATCGCTTCCCGTTATAGACATTGCCTACATTCAGTGCTGCTCAGCAATCTCACACCATCTTTCACATTGCAACAAAGCAAGAGAATTCAGGAAAATTATGGTGAAGACTGCAACTCTCCTCTCTTTTCTCAAGCTCCATGAGCTTGCAGATGACCAGTTTCAAAATCATCTCAGGAACACTAACTTTTAAGTACACCTGTTATGGCATCTTTAAGACTGCAGATCTTTCTTCCTAATGCTAACAAGGAACTATCAGCAGGTTTTTTTAATAGCATACAGATCACCAGGCAACATTAGTAACCTTGGTATTCATCATTTATTCATTCATTTTTCTCGGTCCAGATTCTAAAATCACCGAGGGACTCCAACAAAGATACAGTTTAGGGGCATATCATCGCAGTGGCATAACTTCAGAGTTGTTCCAGCAGCCATAGTCACGAGCTTAAGTAAAGTATTCCATGTATTCATTTAATGTTAAGATCCTAGTCCTGAATTCAAAGCAACTCCAGAACTCCACCTCTGACTCCCTCCAGCTCTGATCAAGCTCAAGACCCACTCATCAAAAAACATTATACCTTCATATTCTCACTTCAATCACACCAGCTCACAGAAATGTCCCTTTTATTCCCATTTTGTTTTGTATTCTATGTGTTCTCTATACATGCTGCAGGAAAATCCACCACATCTGTACCGAGCTGGTATGCAATGGCAACCAAGACCTCACAGAGGCAGACAGCTGAGAAATTGCCTTGAAATAAGAAAATGAGATTCATTAGAAGGTTTCTAGCTCTAAGTCACTTTCAGGTTTTGGCATATTTGCTAAGTGTTATGAGGTTCTCTCTTACCATTTTCAACAGCTCTCTGCTTTGTCCTGACAGCAGGACACACCTCCTCTCTCTGCAAATTATGGGACAAGCACAATGTCATGCAGAGAGATGTGGGACAAGAAAAGACTGCCAGTGTAGTTGACAGCAAATACTCAGACAAGATCAAATTCACTGACTGAATGAATGACTCCCTTTTCCTGGAAGCCGGCATACTCAGCTATTCCTCAGTTAGGAGCAATCACCAGGAAATTAGCCACCTCAGGTGTATACTGCAAAACCTGTTGAAGAGCTGTCTCAAGAATGTAAGTTAAAGAAAATTCCAAATGCCAAATCATTGCTAAAAATCTGCAATTTCCTTTTAAGTGGGTAACAAGAACCTTAGAGTTGTCCATATTTTGTAGCGAGGTCCTTTCCAACCTGAATTACCCTTTGTTCCTATGAAATGTGCAAGACAGAAGTATGGGAGTCCATTTTTCAACTGCAACTTAATACGACATGACCAAAATCTGACCGGTTTTCCCCTTTTAAATGAGAGAAACTATGTTCTTAAATTTTTCTGTCCCTTAGCAATGTTCAATTTGTTCCTGCTGTCCTGACGACATTGTTGGAAGTTCATTTGTTTTGGTGGGAACTGCTCATCCATCTCTAAGTGCTGTGATACTTCAATTCACTGCCCTGCTGAGGTAGCAAACCTTTTTGTCGAGGTGTCCAGCAGTAGCACACGGCTCTCACTGCAGTCAGACACTCTCACCGTTCACTGGTGCTACAGACACTCACGGCTTAGGGGTCTCCACTGTCAGGACTACCAGGAGGGTAGCCAGCCTCCTATAAAAGACTGGTTTAACATGCAGTTGTTTTAACAACGAGGTTTGTAAGCAATGTTACTTATTTTTCTGTTCAAAACACAGATCAAGTGAAAGGCAGTAGCTTTTAAATTCTGCGAAGCAACAGCTGGAACATAACGTTTTAGATCATGTCCTTTGGCTCTTGTTCCATACCACCATCTGGAGAAATCTCTTTCCACAGTGAAATTGATGAAGACTAAAGCAAGGGCAGTAAAAATAAGCAACTTAAAACAGCTTGAAAATCATCCTGCATTGTTTTATCCTGAGCAACAATAAGAAGAACTATTTCCATCAGCCCTGAAATCAATCAAAAATACCAAAAAACAGATTGCATATTCTTCAGTAAAAATACCTTTTAATAGCACAAAGTATTACTTTTGGGCTTTCTATCATTCATTGATCCCAAGATCTATCTAATTTATTGGTTATGGTATTTTTCCTGTTCTCCACCATTTTTTCTTTTTAAATATGCACACACTTTTATAACATCTTCATCATGTTATGGAAATACATATGCAAAAATCAGATTCAGTTAAATTCATGCTTTGAAATGTTGTTACTTAAACAACCATTTTTTGTTGAATATGCCTCCTCCCTCCCCTTCCTTTCTTTGCAGGATATTTCATATTCCGTCTGTGGAAAAACTAGCTGTTTGCAACAAGATGTATGCCAAATAACCTGATTTGTGCACAGCTCTCATTCCTTCAAATTCCCATTTTATTAGTTTGCAGCTGTAAGGAGCTTGAGCTCCAAAAGCCTTGAGACACAGGAAATGTAGGATGAATCCCAGCTTCTCTACATATTACAATGCACATGCAAGAGATCTGTGTGAGGAAGAAGGGGGAGATGCTCTTCTCCATCCTGCATTGTAAAAACAGTCAAGTCAAACGACAGAGAAAAAGCATTGTCCACAGCTTGTTTTATACCACCCTTGAACTTCAGATGTATGGCTGTTAGAAGCATTTAGAAGGGAGCAAATAAACTTTTACATCAGAGCATCTTCCTGTTCTATCTCTTTACTTAGCTGATTTTACTTAAAAATACTGATTATGCTACTCGTTAGAACGAAACAATTCGTAAAAAAAGAAAAAAAAAAAATAGTAACGATGAGGAGTCCACAGGGGAATTAAAGCTTGGGTATTTCACTTTTAGCATGTGAGCGGTTGCTAACATCAAGCTCTCTCCCTCCCTGCCTCCTTTACGGGAGTGCAAGATTAGCAGGGAACGCCAAAAGGGATGTCCAACACACGTCTCGTTTGCTCAAGGATTACGTTAGAAATTCTAGCCTGAATTACTCTGAGCAGGTGTGTGTTCTCACCACACATGCCGCGTTAATTAAAAACAGAAAAGGGGGGGGGGGGGGGTAAGACAATAGACGGCAGAGAAGGCGAGGAAGCGATGGCCGCGCCGGGAGGGACGCGGGGCAGCGGCGGGGGCGGGCGGCAGCGCGGCTCCCTGCCCGCCGCACCGCGCACGGCACCGCACCGCGCAGCGCAGCGCATTACAGCACGCATTACATCACCGCCTTTGTGCAGGGCTGAGCCACCGCGCAGCTCGGGGGAGCGCTGCCAGAGCTGCATACCCGCATCCATCCCCCAAACCGCACGCAGGCAGAAAAAGAAGCGCTTTGGAGTCACGTCAACCCTCCCCTCCCCGTCCTGCCGAAAATCCTCCCCATCTGATCCCCCTCTGGGAAATTTCATTAGGAAGAAAAAAACCCTTGGCACGTTTAGCTTTATGAACGGATTTCAGACAAGAATAAACAGAAAGGATTTTGCAGATTGTCACGACTAAGAAAGGGAGATTTCTTTCTTCATTTATCAAATTTGTTCTAGCAGATTATCTCCTTCAGATGACAAAGGCAAGTAGCCTGAATCTCATTAGAGCTACATTTAACACAGCTGCTGAAGTACACAAATTTAACCTAAATCAAGGCTGGGTTTTCTTCGTGAACTCCAACTTACTCAGCTCCTACGTTACTGCAATGAGAAAAGATTAACATCTTGCCTTCACTTCCTTCCATTTCTGCAACCAGCTACATGTTACTATAAATGCAGCATGTGCACTTTCACGACTCTGATCAGAAGCACACTCCCAAACTCAGTACCCAAATCCAGCACTTCTCAGCAGCTCACCTGTCCTCAAGTCATGAGTAAACAAGCTTCCAACTCATTTTTATTAAGGATATGTAGCATATGCAATACCAAGACAGCCAAGACAAAGCAAGCAGCGCCCAGTGCTATTTAGGACAGAAATCCATACATAAAATGTTCCAAAGACATTCAGATAACTTTTCTACAGCTTTAATATTCACATGCATCATCAAACAATTGGTATCTATTAAAATAATATTTCTTACAATTAATTACATTAATATTTCTTTGGGAACAGCAGGTATTTAACGTAGGGACACTGCATTGTACTCCCAAGTGTACTAATCAAGTTCTCCTTCAACTTAAAAAAAATCACATATGAAACCTTGCTCATTTTATAGACCAAACCAGTAAAAAGCTATTAAAACGTGACTACTTCCTATTACTTGCCTGCACAACAAATGCAGCCTAACAGTTGTGAGAATCCACTACTGCATGCTCAAATTTTTAACACCATAACTATGGACACTGATCTGGTTGCTCCCATTAAAATAAGAAAGACAGTTACTTTTCTGTTAGCACAGACAACAAGTATTGAAGCATTTACCCTTCAGTCTTCTAGAGCATGGATAATATAAAGATGCTATATGCCCAAACTATCCAGCCATTCACCTCCATAACATTACCTGCTGAATATCAACACTAGCAAATGTTTTCTGTATTATTTTAATTCAATAGAGGGCATTCCTCACATGGGCATGTTCCAGCACCTCTGATCCATGCCTTTAACAAACATGCTGAGACTTACCAGGCGTTATGCAGTATCCTATAGATACCATGTGATACCATCTGCAAATCAGGATAACGACAATGATTCAACCACTGGAAGTTACAGTATTTTAATTAAGTTCACAAAACTGGCCTAATTTAAGCTCAATTAAAATGGGCTTGTTGGTCTTCTACTACACTGACTCACTCTACAAAAAAATCTAAATGCATATGATTTCCTGGAAAAGCCCTTTGAGACAACAATAGGAGCTAACATTTTAATTGCATTAAAAAACAGCAAAGTACTTCAGCATGCATATGAATCCATTACTTTGGAAATCTACAATGTATTTGAAAAGCACTAGGTAAGATTTTAACAATGCCTCTGCCTTCATGTCTTCAGTTCCTGACATCATTACAGATTCAAAGTCGTCTCTGAAGATTTTAAACTCTAAAACCAATTAGCATTCCATAGGTGTACTTCTAAGTGACCTAGCAAGCTTAATTAGAAATATTAACTTCTGTAGAGTAGACAGTAACAAAAGGGGAATTAGACTTCTCTTAAACAGTTTTCATCTTTATTATTTCCACACCCAACCCTTCTCATCACATTAAAACACAAGTTTATGGCATTAGTACAGCAACAGTTCCTATACTGTTTAGTTTGGCAAATATTTTTATTTTTGCACATTATTAAATAAGCAACATTCTTTACTAAAGTGTTTTTGGTATAGAGCCACTTTTGTTGTACACAAGTCATTCTTACTTGCTTTTGAGCTCCAATACCCTGACATCCCATTCAAATTGCCAACTCTCGTATCTACTATTATTTAAAAGAAAAACAAAAAAAAAATCTGTGATATTAACTCATGTCAGAGCTTTACTGAGTCTTTTTTTGCCTGGCAGCTATTTTAAGCTTGAACAGGAAGTAGTATCGCATCATTTTTCACAGCATGAGCTATTTGGGACTCTAAACAGGGTAAAGTGAGCCCAACATTATGTACCAGAGCATAGTTAGACTGCAAGACCTGGACTGCAGCTTCTCCATAACAGACTTCCTCAAAAGTCTCCATAGCTGATACAACACAGCTGATACCTCCTTTTTTATGTTTCCCTCACTCAGTACAAGTTTATACAACCAGCATCACATAATACATTTGATATTTAAGAACTTCCCAAGTCCTTTCTACACACAGTTCTCCTGATATACTTTATCCTCACTACCACTGCATCAACCTTGCTCATGCTGATGACAGGTCAGTTCATTGGCACTACCTGACTACAAGGGTAATAAAAGTAGGTGGAGCATTTTATCTACTATCCATTTACTCTTCACAACACATACAACATGTATCAGGAGGACCAGTCCTCTTCAGAAGTTACTTAACAGAACCTGAAGTATATGTACAGCAGTACGAGATGTCTGGAGACCCTCTCCTCCAGCAGATGCTCCAACTCAAGTATATTTCCATTCTCACGAGAAGCAGAAACAAGACTTAGTCCATTACCACATACAACTCAATTGTATACAAATTTATCCCAATTAGCTCGAATGAGTACATCAGTACTCAGTCAATGGAGTTCTGAATTCAGTAACTGAGTATCAAGCACAAACTCCGTGGCTTCTAACCCTTGAAAGAAGGAGCAGCAAGCAAGCTAGCAGGATATATTAGTCAAAACACTAACACTGTCAGCAGCAACAAAAATGCCCTGATTTCAAAGCAGACTAAAAATTGTACTATCATCTCAACATCTGTGGAAAACAATTATGAAGTACTTGAGACTTATAAAAAGCAAAACTTTGAACTAACAGGACTTACTCTGTCACTTGTGCTTGAAATAATGATATGCATGATAACATGAAGAATCCAAGTTACAGCACCACAATCCAGCATCTCTACTTGCCTTCTTGATAGCTTTGTTTTGTAAAGGAAATTCACTCAAGATTCAAAATCAACAGAGCTGAAGTTTATTTGGATTTATGAGAAAATACCTTGAATGAGTCCAAGAGAGTTCTGAGACAGGGCCAATATCAGAAGCTTAAGTTGCCTACCAAGTGTGCGGGTTGCTGGCAGATGTGAGATAATCCCATCCTTACAGAAGGCCTGCTTTTGACCTCTTTGGGTAATTGTCTGCCATTAAAATCACTTTTCAAATGTCTGTTCCTACATCCAGGTTTTTTTGAACTGTCATCCTTCAGGCTTTTGGCTCACTGACCTTCTATGGATATAAGCCCCCTGACCCTATCAGACTTTTTTTTTACCTTTCCAATTTAGAGCATACTATTCCACATTAAAAGGCATTGGCATTTAAAAATTTGATTTCCCATGAAGGCTTCCAATTAAATGTGAGAGTCAAGTTTATTGTGATTTCCTGTTTTTCATTGCTGTTGAACTGTTTGAAATGGCTTATGATTCTGAGCAATAGCCCTTTATCTCCACGGAATATTTGCTTTTCTATACCCAAATAACTGAATCATCCAGATTAGAGTTACAGCAAGAAGGAATTGCTACAGAGCCTCTAGATAGGAAGTAAAACTTTCCAGTCTGCTTCAATTTCACCAGTTCAGCCCAGTGTTGCTACCTGGTTATCAGCACCTGCCAATTGATTACAACTGAATTGAAGGATTAATTATACCAGGCATTGTAACTTCATCTATCAAACATATTAATGCAATATGATACAGTTAGGGTAGGCAGGAAGTAAATACTGGCAGCTGGTGGACAAAGATTTAGAGGAAAGTTACTTGTAGTTTTCTAAAAAGGAGGTAATCCATCATTAAGCATTAAGCCTTAACCAAAGTGCTAACTCAGAAATCCACTATGAAACTAAAATATTTAATTTTTCTGGCACAGACATCTGTGCAAACAGTTATTGATAGCTCATGAAATGGTTGTGGGGGCAAATGTGTGCACAGATGCACTGGTGCACACCTAAAAACAAGGAATGGGCTCTGTCAAGTTCCGTGTAACTGCACCGTTAAGAGAATAACTCAGTGAACACTCCCTTTTGGTGGCAGTGCCAGATTAAGCCAGAGTTTTACAATAATTACCAAAAGCAGGCTGGGGATTCTCAGTTTGATTAATCAGTATCATGTCAGTAGTCTACTACTACCATGTTAAGTCAAGTACTTGTAACTCACTTTACATATTATATTGTTAAAAAAACGTAGGCTGAAATACTCCTCTTTGTCTGACAGTTAATGGCCAACATCAGGGCACTCCATCCCTGGGTATGTGCACCTCCAACAGGAAGAGACAGGGATATCAACAAAGTCACTGCCTATAATTAACACACATGCCTGTAATATATATCACACAGCAAAAGATGCATATAATGTGGACTTAAAAAAAAAAAAGTCCCTTGTGCTTAAACTGACAATCAAAAAAACAAGAGAAAATATGATCTGCTTACTCAACACATGCCTGGTATCTCTGCACACTGATAAATTATATTAGGACAGCAGTGCATAAGTGAAGAGCTGGTTCTAGTAACTGACCATTGAGCTAATCCAGTTCTGAAATTCCAGCCCATTAAACACACAGGAAATGAGTTAAGTTAGATAAACCAACTGCCCCCCTACACTTCTATTCAGGGGTACCACACATTAGCAGCTGAATTGAGTTTGGATTTTAACATACTGTGGCATGTCCAGTATGTTACCTGTAAACAGTATGTCATATGCCAGCTAGAGTTTTCAGCTGGGAAAGATCTTCAGTGGCTTTTTTGTTTCCAAGAAGATATGCATACTTCTTTTTAAGGGAAGCATCATGGAAACTCTGCAATACAATAATATTAACCTATAGCAGACAAGAGTACTTGTCGGAAAGCCACGGGAGATTACAGATCAAATTACAAAAGCCAGAACTACTGCATTACACCAGTCAGCTACAATGCCATCCTCCAAATTTTTCACTCTCTAGAACAGCAGCTTTAGAGCAACAAAACAACTGGCTCAAAGATCATCTTTAAACAAATAGTTGTCAAGTGAGCAATACTATTTTGACACAGGCAGCCATTTGCATATCTGTGTACATCCTTATCTCTACAATCTTCTTCCTTTACATGGAAGTGCTATTCGCCCTGAACGCACCACAGGCATTCCTTCTTCATAATGAGTTCAGTATCTGCATTTATGCTCCCTTCAGTGGATGACTAATATTACAAGCACACTATTTTGATTGACACCTAATATCATAGCTGCCATTATCACTTACATCATGCTAAAACATGAAGTGTTACCCACATCTATTTGGAGAGTAAAAGAATACAGAATTGCTTTGACACATTGTCAAGCACTGTCAAGATTCACCCACCATAGCTATGTTTTCTGTTTCTCCATCTTACAAGGTCATTAACTAAGAAGCAGAGATGATTTTACCACATTATAGCTACACATTCAATTTCATTTTGAATATTATACAATAATACGCTAGTACAACACAAAGTTCAAGAAACACTCTAGTGACTTACCATTCAGAAGTATCAGTACACCAGTTTTTTGTTTTGCATCCCATTTATAAGAACATGTTGTTCATACCCCCAGAGGCTCAATACATCTGTGGCCAACAGAATGCATAAGCTAAACGGACCAACAGCAATTTAAACCTTTATCCCTCTATCAAGAAAAATGAATCCCTAATTCAAAACACTCAAATTTGAGTTCAAGACCCAGTAAATTTGATGTAGTTTCCATAAATGCTAGGTTTCTATCTTCTATTTCCAAGTCAAAACATTTTTCAGTCTTGTTTGAGCAGTCGGATGAAAAAAGGTACAGTACATGTTCCAAATCCAAGTCATCTTTGTCAATGCATATCTTCTGCCTGTACAGTTTGCTTGACTGTCAGTTTGCTTAACAGTTGCTCTGCCTGGATTTACGACCAAATAGGCTTTGACAATGATTGCTATTTAATCCTATATAATACCCAGATGCAACTGTTCCCAGATCAGAGGACCGTTTTAAAACACAGTCTCCTTCCTGGCTACATACAAGTCTGGAGTCATGTGCTAGAAATCTTGTAACTGCAAAACTCAGTAATAGAAAGGACCACTATTGTAAATAAAAGCTATCAATCTTGTATATATTTATCTGTGGCAAGAAAAACATTGCTATTATACTTTTTCCTTATTCCTTACCTAAAATTTCAGTTTAATGAACGGAACTTTCTAATGTTTGTACTTTAGGCAATGACCCTCCAGTAAAACTGAATAACAGAGTTCACCACCCAAGTGTCTGGACTTAAGTCACCCACCACTAACAGCAAAATACGCAATGCAATTCCAACTCAACACTCAACCCACTCATCTTACACAAGCCTACTATTTCAATTGTAGAATCTGAACACCAGCTGGATGTCCACTAACAATTCTCAGTTACTATTGCCACCTTTAGAGCTGTCAACTACAAGCATCTACAGGGCTTTTTGTATTTGGATCGACTATAATCTTATGTATTGTTTTTATGAATTATATGATCTAGATTTGTTACTCAAAATACTTCAGTGTACATGAGAACTTGCTAGCAAGGAGATCCTGCCGTAGTATATAACTAAATCTAGACTTATTTCCTTAATCATTTAATCTCTGCTTATATTTACTTGAAATGGAATCCTTCAATTATCCCTGAACATCCTTACCCCAGTTTCTGAAATGCTTACTCTCCTGAAGTCATGATCTAAATGAGAGTCAACATACACACAGCCTTAGAACATGAAAACTGAAGTGATGTATTTAAAGTTTATCCTGATCTCTAAAATACAAGAAAGTTCTTTCCAAAGCAAAACTAAAAAACCCCTACCAACACCCCAGTATTCTGTCTAGATACTACTCTACGAAATAAACAAATAACCTGCACAATTATTAACTGGCTGATAAATTCATCATTTCAACGTAAGACATGCCTAAGATTGAGATAACACTCTATATCAACAATTTAATTAAAAACAAACTAAACATTGTTAGGGTGAGTAACAACTCGTGCCTACAGCACCAGATGATAAAACATAAGATAAATTACAGTGAAGAACAAAATATCCTGTCTGACTTCACCTTAAAGATAATGTTTTATTCTTTCATCATCTCTAATCAAAAAAGCCAACACACCTGAATAATACAACCTATGGATTTAAACTTCTTAATGCCATCTATGAGAATGAGGGATTACTGCACTCAGACAAAGAAACTGGCTCATTTGGGTGGGTTGACAAAGACAAAACATGAAAAACAACATAAAAATTTTGGTCATTTCCCAAGACCGACACATGCCACAAAATCCAGGCCATAACTGAAGCATTTCTGGGCAAACTAACTTAGTATCTCTACTCCACTTCTCTGCTCCAGGACAGCTCTTGTGAAGTGCCACATCTTATCGGACTACAGATTAAGCCATATTCACAGGCTGTTGTCTTAATGCTTCAGGAAAAGCAGAATTCCGATTTGGCCTCTGCATTACCTAAGTTACTCAGTTTACACCAGGGCAAAAAGAAATATGCTTATTTGCTTTAAATTAGGCGCTGCTACTTCAGTGCTTAACTCAAAGACATTTAAGATGATGACCTCAAATTAAGACAGTCCTTTCTTTCACACTGTTCTGTGGAGTATTACTGCTGTACTGTACAGCAGAAATATTTGGGCAGACAAAGACTCCAGCCTCCTGTCAGCACTGGTCTTCCGCAGACTTGTTTAACAACTCATACAGAAAAATTAGGAACAAGCCAGATAATTCCTGCATACATTTGCCAATACTTTGCAAACCCTGCCTTCGGTTTCCAGGACTTCCAAACAAAGCAGCATGATTTTGTTAAACCAGTTAACAGCAGATTAGGTCATTAAAAAAAAATTGATATAACTAAGAAAAGCCTTTTTTAAGCAAATCAAGAAAGACAGAATCTCCTTCTACCATTTTCCTGTGTTCATCATGTAGCAGAATGCTTCCTGATGCACGTATCAGAAAGTGTGTCACTGGCAGTCAGCTACACAAAGGGGAAAGCATTTGATCTGTGTCACAGTCAGCGTGTCAATCCGCAGCACTAATACCTTTCCCAACTAACCCAGGACACAGCCTGTCCTAGCTGAGGGCCACCACAATTCCATGTCAGTCTACACAAAAAGAAAATTAATAAACCCCTCATTCTTTTTCAGGAAATGAGAGTACAAAGGAAACCAACAAGGAATCTCTTTCAGCAGTTTCCAGACAACATGCCTCTAACATGACTCAGGCACTTGAAAGAGTGTTTTACCACGAAACACTGCTCCATACATCAGCAATTACTTCAGTAAGACTATGCCAACTATGTAAGCAATTCAACTTAGAACAGGGTGCCAGAGTTTACTGCTGAACATGAATGCAGCTCACTGTGACAGGCCAGTAAGTATCTGTGTAGTACTACAGCTGGCCTTGCCAACATCATGTGGACAAACCGATCAAAGAAACTATTTTCCCCCAAAGAATTGGAAAAAAAAAAAGACAGTCTAATACACTAACTCCAAGCTAAACACAGATCACATAGCAAACTCTTTCATTTGCAATGGCACGCACATTTGGGCCAGGTCTGCAACTATTCAATTCTCCCCAGCAACTGCCTGGCACAGCCTGGGTGCTCGCACCGTGGGGACAGGGAGGAAGGAGTCCAGCTGCATCTGCCTGTAACCCTGAGAGACCACCACCAGCCACTCATGCACCCCTCAGCACACAGAGAAGCCTCCAAGGTATAAACCCACATCCTGTTGGAACAGCCTGCGTACCTAGCAAAAGCAACAGCACGCATGGTGAAGTTATAAAACTGACCACTGTCCTCATTTTCTGTATCCTTTCATAGAGTCTCATTCCCATGCTAGTTTTCCATTTTTTCTTGAAGCATCACTGCAGTATTAAATCCATCAAGTTAGAATTTACAGCTCCATTTTTCCCAATAAAATTTCTAAACTATTCTTTTTAGTTTACATGAGCACATAAGAAAAACTTGGATTTGGGGGTAACAGGTAAACGTTTTACTAGTCATAGAAACAATTCTCATTCTGCAAATTTTTTTTAATATTAAAACCTATTTGAATTTAATTCTTAGTACATTCTTGCTTAAAAACATTGTCAGTGAATATTCAGATTCTTTCTATACCCTTTAAGTGAACAGAAGCCTGTGACTTGAAACAAGTAATCCAAAAATTCTCAAGTAACAAGGGTACCTGGAACATTTTAGGACCCTGAAAGCCAAAGCAGCGCCCACTGGCGCTGTGTAACTTGGATGCTGGCTCCAAACACAGAATGGCTCAGATTGAAAGGAATCTTCAGAGGCTCACAGCTCAGTCTCCTGCTTAAAGCAGGATCAGCTCTGAGGTCAGACTAGGTTCCTCAGGGTTTAATGCAGCTGAGTCTTGGAAACCTCCCAGGGCCATATTCCACAGCCTCTCTGGGTGACTTTTTCCAGAGCTCAATTACCCTCATAGTGAAAACCTGTCATGTTTCAGCTCACGACAGTTTCTTGTTCCTCCCACCACGTGGGACTTCTCAGTTCCCTCTTTCTCCATATCAGAAAGTTACAATTAGGTTCCCCTGAAGCTGCCTTGTCTCCAGATTGAATTTCAGCCTCTCCTCACATGGTAACGTGTCCAACCCAACAATGTTGTGGCTCACCAGCTGGACTTAACACAATATTCCACATAGTGAATACCATGTGATTGCCTCAGTCATCTCCATCTACTAGATAACTTCCTGTGGACACAGCCCAGGACACTGCTACCCTTCCTCACTGCTAGAGCACTGCTGGCTCATCTTTAGCCTACTTTCCAAGAGGACAGCCAGCAACTTCCATACAGAGCTGCTACCATCCAGTCCCCACTCTGTATCAATGCAGGGAGTTAATCCATTCCATTCCCCTGTCCATGCTGGATTCCATGAGGTCAGCAATAATCCAACCCTGTATAGACCACTACCCTCTGAGCCTGAAGATGCAGGCAGTTTTTCACTCAACAAGCAGTCCACCTATCCAGATGACAGTTCCTCAACTTGAACACAAGGTTGCTGCTGTGAGGAGATCATGCCAAAAGCCTTGCTGAGATTGAAATAGATCATATCCACTGCTCTCTGCCTTATTCAATATTCAGTCATTTCATCACACAGGTGACTGGGTTGGTCAGACATTTATCTTTTGTAAACTCACAACAGCTATTTCCATCCAACAACAGAACATTCACATGACCACAATTGACTTCCAAGTGGACTTAATTCATCATTTTCCATATTTCAAAGCGAAGTTGACCACCCTAAAGCTCCCTGGATAATGCTTCTTGCTCTTCCTGAAGACAAATGGAGCATTTGCTATTCCCCAGTGATTGAGAAAATGCCCCAGTGTTCATGACCTTCCAAAGACAACGGCTATGCTAATGTCAAGCAGATCTCTAGGCACCTTTGGATGCATCCCACTTGGTCCCCTGGAATTTGAATAAGTCAAGACCTCAAGAGCTCCCTGACTTGAGCCTCTTCCACTATTGGTTAATCCTCTCCTTCCTGAATCCTGTTTGTAGGTTCAAAGACCTGGTAGATCTTTGTGGTGGAAAAGAAGGCACTGAGGAACTCAACCTTGTATTCATCAGTGGCCACTAAACCACCCACCCCACTTGGCAGCAGCACTTTTTCCTTCTTTATTCTCCTGTTGTTAATGTTGCAGCAGCACTACTTGTGGCCCTCGATATCCACCTCTTATTTCAAGTCTAGCTGGACATTTGCTTTCCTTTGCATTGCTACTTAGCACTTTTTCTGCTGATAAACTGTTAACATAAAACTTTCTCAGACATCACCTAATTCACTGTCTCAAGAGCTTTCACCTTAAACTAATTGCTCCTAAAGCCTATTTGATCTTTGGACCTGGTGAGGAAAGTACAACATGACCATTTCGTTGTGCATGGAGACATTCCTTGTTGCCATTCAGTTTTCACAACCTGTTCCAACAGTCCAAGTCTACAGAGCAGCTTTCTACAGTTACCACTGAGCACCTAGAAATACATTTCCTAAATGTATTTCTCATTGTTATACTCTTATTTGCTCACCCAGAAACAAGCTTATCCTTAAAACAGGTAACAATTAGAGGAAACAGTGAATCATCTCAGAAAACCCCATGTATTTATCACACTATTAACCTTCCTGTTAAAAATCCAGGTGATTGAAGCAAGTTGTTAAATAGATGTAGACAGACTGGTAATATTGGCAATAGATTGGCATAGTTAAATGCCAACAGTATCACAGGCTTATAATTTGATCTCTGAAAAAAAGTGACAGAGGAAACACTAGCATTGTAAATATACCAAGAAGATCTAAAAATTCTTTTATTGGCTATTAAATCATAGCAATGTTTTCAACAATTAAATATTGAGCTAAACAGTCATCTAGCTCAAAACTGTAAGGTTGTAGTAAAACATTATAAATTACTGCAGGATTATTTACTCCTGTCAACGGAAACCCAACAGTTTAGCCACTTGCATCTACTTCCCTTTAGTAATCTTCTGCCAAAGGTTAACGGAGAGAACAGCAGCTCTCTATAATTTCAAACATTCTATCCAAGAAAACTGGCCAATCCTGGAGATGCATGTATGTAAAGTTGTTTGTGCCCTTTCTACATATTTAACAAGCCAAAAACCCAGCAGTCATAGCCTGTTAGGGGAATTGTATTTAATTTTCAGACAAATAAGGCATTCAACTTGGGAGGCTGAGAAATACAATAAGCATAATGGATGGTTAGATGAAAAATGCTATGCTCGCAAACTACAGCCCACAATAAATCATCTTTCCAGGAACACATCTATCTTCCCTGACTGGAAGCAAAGTAAAACAGCTTCTAAAAGGGATTTTGCCAGATAGGTGAGACTACTTTATTCTTTAAATAAAGACAACTGAAATCAGATGCTAAACTCAGCATTTGTTTTGGTTTTGACCACAGTGACTTCTATTTCTGCTATATGTAAAACAGCAGTAGTAGCCCAAGATGGATCAGTTCTGATACTGCCATTCCTAATTAATCACATGGCATTAATCAGTGCAAGTACCACAGAAAACATAATTTCACAAATGCTTCTGCTTATTATAGCACTTTTAGCTATTATGACTGTGATAGGTTTAGCTGCACTTGATTCAAGTGGTTTCAGAGACAAACTTCAGTCTTCCAAATACTGCAATTCGATGTTGGGAAAATCCTTCCTCACTGCAGGTGTGCAAATACTCAAACTAATTTATATCTGGCAAGTTTGATTATCACAGAACACATGGTAACAGATTTTAGGTTGTAAAACCCTTCAAAACACCACCCATGAAAAATTGCTTATCTCAACTTTTGGAAGTCAGAGAAGTGATATTATTACAGCTCTGAACATTACAAAAACATAATGTTTTGCATTACATTTTAAGGTAATGTTTCTTTGCACTACTTATTTTTTGCACCCTCTCAAGAGATCATCTTAGCATAAAAGTTCTCAGTATAGTTTTTTTCCATCATGTGGCAATCCCTACAATGCAGTAACTGTAGGATCTGGCCCAAAGCAAAGGAAGGGAGCTCATCTCCCTTACTCCAGTGGCTCCATTGCAGGGGCTTTTAACACTGTAAACTGCCAGTTAAACAGAGATAGCCACTAGTACCTGCATTCTGCTCACCAGATTTGACAAACTGATCCATTTCAAGTCCATGAAGTGTAATGACAAAACAACAGACGACATTATCCTCATCTCTAATGCTCAGGTGATAGGGGATTAAGGAGTTTAGTTGCATTCCTTGAGAACTGACAGCAAACTACTGGGTCAGCCCTGCACAACAATCCTGCCTGCAATATATAGTATCTTTTTTTAGTGATGAACTTTCAGGTTAGGCACCTTCAACTTCTGTATACTTGAAACCTTCTATTTCAGCAGAAAAGTTTCCACCATCTAGCATTCCTCCCCATCCACTTCCAACTAACCTTCCTTTCCATTAAAATGACAATGATCCACATTAAGAAGGTCAGTCCACCAAGTCAGTCACAAACATTTATTTGATTTATTTGAAAAAAAAAATCCATTTAATCTGCCATTGAAATGCATCTCTCTCTGCAGAAGTTATATAACTGGAAATACAATTTCTGTCCAGCTAAAATATTTTCAAACATCAATATCAGACCTGACTTAAAAATGTGTTGATAATAATTCATTTTTTAAAATTAGTTTGTCAACTGTAAGAATGTTATAAATGCTGACCTTGTTTCTCACATCAAATGTTTCTAGCACCCTGAAGCTAAAGCTTTGGTTAATTGCATTTAGATATGACATGATTCTATAAATATACACATTATTTAGCCATCACAAATATTTTAATTGGGCTGAAATAGCCATTTCATTTCTATCCTATTGAGGTGACATATATTTAACTTTGAAAATTAACATCAGCCACCAGAACATACTTTAAAGTAATGCTGTAGAATTGAAAAATGCCAAGTGATAGCAGCAGCACTTTTTGTAACACTGCAGTTGAATTTCTCAATGATCTCTCTGCCTTTAAAGCTGCTTTTGTTTAATGTTTGAACTATTTTTATTGTAAATTTCAGATCAAATTGCATTAACATTGTCTCTAGATGTGTTTCAGGGAAATTAGCAAAGCTTTGTTTGTTTCAAACAGATAAGGAGATAAACTAACAGGAATGTCTTAAAGTTGGCTACTTGTGGCAAGAGCAGAGGTGTAGTATTGTAACAATTTACGACTTCTCATCTTCCCCCACCTACACCTAAAAAAAAACCCTCTTGGCAAAAGGTATACTTTGTAACAGAGATGAAGTTAAACATAATTTTTTGTGTGAAACTCCTACACAGAGAAAATGAATTTATGGCTAGAGGTAAAAATTACATTAACAAAATTCTTTAAAGCCTTGAAAAATGTAACATGCAGAACACTTAAAATGAACTTTGAGAGACTAATTTTGGAGCGTGAAATGCCAACCACAACATACGGGCAATCTAACATTCAGCTCTGCGTGCCTGATCAGTACGTATCACTAATGCTTAACAATTCTGTGTAGACTTAGAAAGTTCTACATAATTCTTTTCCAGTTTTTCAAAGAAAATGTCTCAAACATGCAAAATTCTCTGCAAACATACATAGAAATTTTCCACGACACTCAACCAAATCTTAGATTAAATTAAAAAAACTTTGAAGATAGAATGGCTTTGGTCTCCTCTACCTTATCAAATATTAGCTCATGTTCAAGATGTAATATTCACAGAGTAAAGATCTGATTTTGGGTTTTTATTTGTTTGGATTGGGGGGGGGAGAGGATGTGAGATTTAAGCGGAGAACCAGAACCTACAGTATTTTTCTATTTTTATGGCAGTAAAATACTAAACTTTCATGTACTCTTGGAATAATTTCCTAAACTTTACAAGGGATCCCTGTTCTTCCAAGTACAGACTCTTCTCTGAACTACTAACTTAAAGGACTTTGTAAGTCATCCAGAACAGGGCTGACTTGACAACTATGTAGACTCATTCCACACTCACCAATTCAGCACAAAGTACAGCCTGTAACATAAATGCAGTTCTGGTAGGATCAGGTAGATCAAGAGCCCAGAGGTCAGCTCAGCCTCTACGTCCAGCTCAGCTCCCAGCTGTGCCAGTTGCACCATTTTATTAAAATATGCATGTACTGTAAGCAAACTTACAGAGAGCAAATCTTTTTAGACAGGCTAACAGCAATGCAATCACACTGAGATGAGCTGAAAGATGCTTTTATTTTTCTTCTGACATGTCAAGAGCACCCATGCCACTGTATCAACAGAAAAGGTTATCCAGTTAAAAAAGGACTTCACGGTTCTCCAAAATAATTGTCACTGGTTGGACTGATTGATTTTGTTCTTAATGCCCACTTATCAATTAATAAATTGGTTTTTGTTTAGTCCATACCCAGACTTTGTGAAATCCAAGATTGCTAAGGCAATCCAAGGCAAATAGAGGTTAGAAAAAAATATTTTAACTTCTGGAAGAGAGAGATCAATTCCATATCCCAGCTTTCACCAGTCAACTGAGAGAGTCAGACCTGATCAAAAGCAATCCACAAAACTATTTCAACATGACAAATTTTTACACAAAGACACATCTGAGTAAAAACAAACTCCATTTCAAAGGGTTCACATGAGAAAAGGGACACAAGGAGTAACAAAACACCTACCTTTGAGCTTCACCCAAATATATGCTGCCCCCAATAGTTTCTATATGAATTATTAGCAATTTTTTTTCCTTGGCTTACCAATCACTGTGTTGCAACTGAAAAACTTCTGAAATTTCACAGAGGAAGAAAAAATAATCATACTATACTAGACCTACAGGATTAATTTATAAAGGCTGGAAGATCTGTAAAATAAGTGCAATAGCGAATCTGCATTTTTATTCACCTATAGCCAGAATGCACCTTTCGAGGCACTGCTGTAAATCATCAAGATAATCATTAGATAACCTACATAAACTCCCAGCTGAACTAAATAGCCAACAATTCCTTTTAAGACAATGGGTTTCACACAAAATTCTCGGATGTATGCAAAAATGAAAAAGCTTCTGGTTACAGGACACATTAAAGCCTGTTTGAAACCTAAATTCATTCAGACTGAATTTATGGATTACGAACAGGTGGAAAGCACACTTATAAACTTAGGATTTTGCACCTCTTGCCTGTATCTATAATTTCTTCTTCTACATTCTTACACTCAGCTGATATACAGCATTTGTTTACAAACTTCATTCTAAGCTATTCTATTTAAACCCAATAAGAATTCTGATTACTAGTAACGGCATATATAGAACACAGAGGAAGAGGGTGCATACCTTTCCTGTTTGTGTGAGAGACCTTAGAGTCCAGAAACATGGCAGCAAGATAGTCCAGAGAACTCCAATACAAAACAGTAAAATTAAAAATAAGTAAATAAATATAAAACACCTGCCAGGGAAAGAGCTGGGGTTTGGATATTGATCTTCTCTTTGTTCAAAAGTTTGTCTATAACACAAGCCAAAAAGCACAGGAAAGGACTTCGTTTTTCCAGAACTGGTCACTTATTTGCTTGACAATGTTACTACTGACTACTCCAGAGAGTTCCAACATCTCAGTTACCTTCAGCCCTGAGCTTGACTCAACAGCAGCTTAGTCACACATGCACCTATTGACCAGCAAGACCAGCAGCAAGCTTCAGGTTAATCCTGCAAACACAAAACCCACCAGACACAGCGAAGCTCAACCAAAGACTTCAGTCCCTTCCTCCTGCTATGGTTTTATATGTCTTTCACACTTTAATGCATTCTGAGCTTTAGCATCTTCTATGGCTTTAGCTTATACAGCAGCTGTACAATAGCAGCAGCTGCTGTTTAGCTCATCCTATTTCAGTTAAAATATTTCTGTTCAGACTTAAAAGATCGTAAGAACTTCTTTTTATTGTTCCTATCATGATACAGTCAATCAAAGGTTTGCCAGACTAGGCTATCTAGACATACAGAACTTTAATCTGCTCATGCTAGGCTGAAACACTGCAAGTAAAACAAGGCCTGCCCTACCAAACTATACATAGGCACTGAAGTGATCAAAGAAGCAACCAAATAATTAAGTTAAGATCTGGTTTCCTTGGAAGCCTTCCTTATTATTGTCAAACCACAGTAACATCCCAACCTTAAGGGGATGGGAGCACCTAAGATTCATAGATGTTCATGGTTCAAATGAAGGCTAAAGTCAGAAGGTCCACAAAAGCTTTAGAAGTTTTATTAGTAATTACACATTTGCTACGGAAATTGGTATGTTAGTCCTTGACTTCCTACATAAGCGCATGGCAGTAGGTTTCAGATAAAGAGGTAGGGTGAAAGGGAAGAAAGACGAATTAGAGGGAGGGAAGGAGGGAGAGAGAAAGGAAGGAAGGAAGACAGACAAAAAAAAGGCCTCAGCAGTCCTGGCTTCAGTGTTAATCTAGCTGGGATGTCTAGGGTCCCGAGGAGCACATGTGCACAGGCTTCACTCTTTTTATAGCTAAGTTTTCCCCACCCCGGAGATAAGCTTCTTGCTTTCTATGCAAATCAGTTATCATCACAGTACATTCCTCTAGATCTTTCTGGAAATGGGTTGAAGGGCTTTGGGGGTAGTCTTGGGTAGTCTTGATCCCTCCTTACAGTACATGCCCACTTCTCAACCTCATTCCTGTGCCTGTACTGTACTTGTACAGTAAAACACAAGTACACTTGCGTTGTGCTTGTCTCCTGAAGCTATAACAAGGATATTCATCCTGGGAAAGTGCTGCCCTACCTCCATATGGCCCCCTTCTCCAGCCACATCCCATTCTTTCTCAACAACCCTCAGGTGGCTCCACAGCTATCTGGCTATCAATGGATATTTGTACTAATACATATTAGACACTTATCCTTCTAGGCTTCGACAGCTGCCTAGAAGAGACACATTTCTACTATTTGTCTCTGAAGAGACAAAATTCTACTACTGCCAGACAATTTAAAGCACTCACAACATTGGTTCCAGTGGCTTTCACCAAGTTCTCACAGTGCCCCATGATCATTTAATGTGTTGAAGAAAGTTGAGTTACTCTTAACAGAATCAGAGTTCCCTTCCCAGTAACAGGCTGAAACCTAATGTTGATATAAGCTTCCAAACACAACCAGAATTCTGGAGAATTTTATTTAGGCGGCTGATACACAGATGCAACCTAATAAAGAACACGCGGAATTGCCAACCAAGCATATCTTGGTGCAGAAGCTAAACACCACAATCCACACATTGGTTCAACTTTTCTTCTTGGCCCCCTACCCACACATTTTGTGTACATGGAGCAAATCTTGACATACAGACTACAATCCTTTCAGTTTTCCATACTGCTGCGCAAGAGTTCAAGAAGTTCAAAGCAGAATGTCAATAATTCCATGAATACTATTCTCATTTTGAGGAACTTAAAAGAGGCCATGAACTGGAGGTACAACAAATGGGTCAGGAAAACAAGAAATACCCCTTAGCTCCTTCTCACCTCTCCCCACACCCCAAATTTCATTGTCTTGAGTAATACATATCTAATTATCAGCAGGAATCATCTTCTGTCTAACCAGAGTGATTATTATAAATAGCTATTAACAATTTTTCTTTGACATACAGTCTAAGAAAGCTTACTCATTTAAAGTGATGTTTAAGGTGGTTTTAACACAAAATGAAATGAGGAAGACATGAAAATATCAGAGGGAATAACACTGTTCCAGCTCTCCTTTTTATTAATAACAACTAGGGTACAGTTCTGGGTCACAAAGTACAGCACTGAAGTCTTCTCCCTTCCTAATTCTGAATTGAAAATAAGGCCTCACACCCAAAAGAACTTTCCATGAACCATACACTCGATAGGTCACAAAGCCAAAAGTGTGTATTTCTCTTCCATAGCATTCAGCAACATGGGAGCTACAAACTGCTTCAGCCCAGAACTCAGGAAAATGAATAAGGCCAGTACTCGGACAGGATGCACATCCAAAACTGCACATAGTGGTAGTTAGGCTGGTAGCAGCTGGTAGTGGTAGTATTAGTTATGCTTCTGCTTTAAAACAAAAAATACTTCCGAGAAAAAAACCTTGGTTTTCTTCTTTAACTATGCTAAATACATTGGTAGATGGAGCTTCATCCTCAGACAACACCCAACTTATTGCAGAGACACTGTATAGGGAAAAATTTTCTCTGCTATTACCTGTCCCTGTAGACATATTTTCTAACTGATAATATTACTCAGATCTTCCTTTTTGCAGAATGCTGGCAGAATTTCAAAAGTGAGTCAGTCTCTTAAAATACATCTTGCATCACTGTAGGGATACCGTTCAAGAGTCCACTTAAAATTTAGATGGAACATTCTTTCTAAAAGCTATTTCCAGAAAGTAAATGCCCTTTGAGAGCAAAGCAAGTGTCACAGCTACTGGCTCTCAAGGAGCTCCTAAGCACCAGCTAAAGAGGTGCAACAATGCAGTCATCAACAGGCAATTAAACAAGACACTTTGAACATCACAAGTGACTTTTTGGAAACAGTTTTTTGCAAGATGTCTCTTCACTGCGTACCTGACCAGCCATATTCCTGCTAATTGCATGTTCCATATTACTTCCACTCGACCTGATGATACTGAGCTGTCAGATGCCCTAATGTTACTTTCCGTATCCCAGTCTTGTCCTCTCATGTAACTTTCACCATATTCAGCCCACTGACAAACCCATGTGTTTTGATGTTTGCCTCATCGCTTGAAGTATCTCCACTCATTAGTTACTGAAAAAAGCAAGAATTTGCTAACAGAAGAAGTGTAAAACCCTTAACACCAAGGGTGCAGAAACAAAGCCAGTCGTCACTGTTAAAGTTATTGGAGACATCAGTTATCAAGGGATCTTGTCTAAATGCATCATTTGGTCAAGTAATGGATTACGTGTTTAGCTGAACTTATTCAGAAGGACCTCACCCTAACAAGCATGGCTTACAAGGACTTTTACAGCAAGAAGAAATCAGATACCTTCTGTCTGCCCCACTCAACGGTGCTCCAATCCCAGTCTCTACTCCCCTCAATGCTCAGACAAGCTAAGCTTTCCACACAATTAAACAATTCAGTTTTCACTACATAAGAATGAAAGCACCCAAATGAAGGCAATGTTCTATCTTCAGCTCTTCTCTCTACAGAGGAACGAAGAGCATCTGTGGACATTTTGCAGCAGCCAATCAAGACTCAATCAGAAACACTTCCTGCATGCCACAGATAGTTTTATTCAAGGGCTGTAGCAATACTTAGAGCAGGCATCTTAACCTATTATCAAATCACAGTAAAGTCACCAACACAATATGGCATTTTCAGATGTCCAGCCTCCTCCACCTAAAATGAGATTGAACTGAAATACATGGATATCTTAGAAGCCTGTGCAAGCTAAAACCCTTGACTACTCACACAGCCTTCTAGACCTGGGAGTCAAGCTTTCACGTAAGCCTCATCATGAGACTTTTCCTCTGCTTTTAGAGTGAAGATGCAGACTGTGGCTGGTGGATCCCTAAGCTGATCCAAAGGGCCCATGTTCCCAGCTGCTCATTCCTGCCCCTACATTGCTCCCACTGTTGTGCCAACAGAAGTATTTGTGCAGCTGCATGATGAAAAGCAGCAGGGAACTGATCCAGCCAAAGAGTAATCTGCTGAAAAGATGGGGGTGTAGGGGGAAGGTCTTACACTGACTCAGTTTTGTTCAAATCCAGCATGCATAGGAACCAGCATGAGTGGCCAGGAAGCTCAATCTGGCACTGTTTCCGAATTGCAAACTGAATTACAGCCTGAGGTGAAGATCCTTTTTATCCTCTTTCTCAGCAGGCTCTTTCTGCTGAGTGCCAAATCAGCTTTAAGACTTCTTGCCACCCTAAATTAGGAGAGCTGGTTTAGTTGAGGCCACACTCTTGTCTCCTATGCTAACCAAATCCTCCCAACAGCTTTCCTGCCTGTGTCACAAAAGAAGGCTTTTGGAATGCTTTTTCCTTGCAGGTGACTTCAGCTAGGATGCTTAACAATAATTCAAAACAATACTTAGAATTCACTTACAGCTCTCCCTGGCAAATGACTGCAAGTATTCAATTTATGATATTTACAGCTTAATTTTTGGAACTATGGATTGCTAGTACAAAGATATAATAACTACTAGTCAGCAGAAATCTTTATAATTTTTATTTAAGCCATTTATTCCTCAAGTAGCAATGAAAAATTGTAAAGATTCTTTTTATTCCTGAAAGCATGAAAAAAGTGCTATGAAAGATAAGAGTAGATGACCAGAGGCTAGGGAAACTGATCACAGGAACAGTATCTATGTGCAGCCCCACCAAGAGCCAAGCAGCATACAACTTTAGGATACCACAAGTAATACTAGGAAGTATTGGGAAGATTTGAGAATAAGTTTTCAACACATTGTGAGAAACTTAAAATGACAAAGTGTAAAGAAGAATCTTTCAAGACCTATGGAAAGAGTAGAAAAAGCATAAAATCTAGGGCCACATGCTTTCCCTGTTTCTTTACAGAATTACACCAAGCCTGCACATCACAAGGCAGTCACCCTGGACCACCTCAGAGCCCTCACACCAGCTTGCCATCAGCAGATCCTTACAGCTCTTTTACCAACACACGTATCCCCTGTGCCACAGTGTGGCCACCCAGTGCTGAATGCTTTGTCATGCTGAGAGGAGAGGCACAGCAGAAGTTGTGCCCCTCAAGCACGGGAAGAGAGCCGGGAGTAAGCAATGGGAGAAGAATGCAGCACGGGATGATGGTTCACCTCCGTGACCACGGTGGCCACCTCCCATTGCAGCACTCCTGGGCAGCACCAGGAAGACAATCAGCAGCAGCCAGGGCAAGGGCTGTAGGTCCATCCAGGCTCCAGCCAGTAAAGAGAAGAAAGTGCCATGGAAGCAGTGGATGTGTGGGGCGGGGCAGGGCAGGTGAAGTACATGAGGAGAGGCAGAAGAGGTCAAGCCTGAAGGGGGTACATAGAAACTGAAGGTGTTGGGTTGGCGTGAGAGCAGATGGCAAATGTTGAGTCAAGCCTTGACAGAACTCTTGCTGCTCAGCAATATCTTGTGTGATGCCAGAAAGAGCTAGGTTGTAAAGTGGTGATCGTTCTGGGTATTTCTGATTGTGGTTTGTTTCTGCCACATTTTTTAGCTAGCCTTAGGCTCACAGACTACTATTTTCAGTATTTGACAGGCACTACCATATTTCTCCAGTTTTCCTCTATTTCCAAGTTACTGTGCAAGATAATACTTGACCTCAGACTTCTGTTCTTCTGCTTCACATATAAAATTTCTTATTTCAGAAAGGCCGAGTAGAAACATTTCAGAACTCCTTACACACATTATAATAAGTCTGTGAGAAGACCTCCTACTGGAGGCAAGGACATATCTTGGTGCAACAGGAGAAAATACTTTTAAGAGCAATAATCTGAGTTGCATACCAGGCTTGTTCTACTAATAAAACACACTACTTCCTTCTTTAAACTAAAATAATCCTAACGTAGAAAAAGCTGTCAGCTTTTTAGAATCAACCTATTCTAAAAATACTCTTTGTATAACATATTCAGATCTCCCTTCCATTACAATAAATTATAGTTCTGGCCTTAATTTAATTCATAGATTTCCATTTCAGTTCTGTATTCTAGGAACATACTATAAAGCCAGAAATTCGAGTGACAATGGTTGTTTGAGGTTTCATTTACGAGAAACTTAAAATTTATCTTGTGCTTATTTCTCCTGCTGTTTCATCATCCTACAAGGAATGAGACCTCATACTACAATTCAACAACTCTCATTTTATCCTTGCAAACGTATCTATTTAAACAAAATCCTTCTTTGTAAGAACTTCAGTGTCCTACCCTGTACAAGGCAAAACAAACAAACAACAAAAAAACCCCAACAATTAAAAAAAAAACCCCACACAACAAAAACCCAAAAACACCTAATTTGTCACAGTAAAAATCACTATCCTGATTCAATGATAACACCAAGAAAGTTTAGAACAAATCCAAACAGCAGAGCATAAGGAAGAAGCCCTCCTACAAACATCTTCAGCCAAAACCCTTCAAGTTCCCCTATAGGAATAGCAATATGAACAGTGATGCATTGAAATGACAAGCTGAGGCAACTCATTTAAGGAAGCGTGCCTTGAGAAGTCTTTTCTAAGGGTACTGAGCAAATAACCAAGCAAATCACGCTGTGGCATGCTCCAAAGAGCTACAAGGGTGATACAAAGATACCTTACCCTAGCAATGAAGAACTGATACATGGATAACTACTTCTTAGAGTTGTCTGTAACCCAAGTCATTTAAGAGAGGAAGGCTTCTCAAAGCCCTGAAGTATAAAAAGTTCTTTCAATCACATTGCCAAATACTTAGTTCCACTTGAACAAGGAAGGCTGCTAGTCAATCTAAAGAACCTCCAATTAGCCAAACCATCTACACCAGGAAGACAACACACCTGCTTTTTACACACCTTTTAAACTAAGACATTGAACCCCTTACCCTTTTCCAAAGATCTGCTACCCGTTTACAAGAAGAAATGCTAAAAATTTAAACAATTTTACCCATTTGCTAACAGTTTTTCTGTTCTCTTACAATTTCAACTGCAAGATTAGAAAAGCTGAGTTAATAATTGTCACTGAGCCACTGACAACTACCCCGCACACACCGGTACTACAGTAGTTCCTAAACTGGTAACAGTCCAGCCACAATTCTTCTCCAAATACTCCCCTTTAGCTATTAAAGTGCTCAGTTGGTTTCCAGGTTTAAGGATACAGTGGATTAGGAGGCAAGAGATGCTATCTGCAGCCAGAACACCAACAGCTGTGCCTGGACTGACATACGGATCTCAGATGGAGAACTCTACTGTAGCTAAGAAATGCATAGCTTTCCCCCTGCCCCCAACACCAAAGTTACGTTTCCACTGTCCAACAAAATTCAGTAAACCTGTTGCTGCTGAATATTGCCTTCTCTTTGGATTTCAGAAAACATTTCATTCAGTTCTAACACACTGTTTGCAAGTAACTCAGGCCTGATGTATCTCTGTGTAATTTCACCTAACACAAAACCCAAAGTTTGATGCAACGTTTCCATGACAAGCCGTATGCCTCAACTCTACTCAGCCACTTAAATTTAGTATTTTTTCCAAGTAACTTCTAATTTGCACTAAATCTTCACATTACAAATCACAGTAACTTTAAGACATCAGACTCAGATTTAAATTTCTTTCCACAGACTAAGTCACCGACTATTTTCTGGTTTTTGCCTCCCAAACAACACGCAATTTCTACCTACAAATGCTTCCCAGCTTGTAACTTAGTCAAAGTTCTCTTCAATACCCTTCTAGAAGACCTTCACAGGTTTTGATAACAGCAAACAATCTTAAAGACAAAGGAAGACAGTTGCCTTACTTATTCTCGCACTAAACAGTTTTTGTGCCAACCAGCAGTTTCTAAATAACAGTAATTTACATCACTGTATATGGGTTACTGGGGATTGCAGGTCAGCTGTGTCACAGGTAAGAGCACCACCTCTGAACCAGCACGATCAAGCTCTGGTGCAGAATGGATGAAATAAACACATCATCACAGAGACAATACTCAGTTGTTTCAAGGGTCAGCTTAGATCCAGAAATATCAGCCTTTTTAAGTTATGAAATGCCTATGTGACAACAGCTTACAAACCACAGCAGATTCCATTCAAAACCCAGCTTTGCTGTGTGGTCTTAGACCAAGTACCTTGTGTGAAGACACCACCTGCATGGAAACAAACCACGCTAATTAGAACAGGCTCAACTTCAACCCTGTGGAGATCTCAGTAAGTTTCAAAGGGCCATGGTACCCCCCAAGTGTGCAGTTGCTGAGAAATTTTATAAACAAGAACAAATAAAATTCTGTAAAACAGCCTCTGTGTTGTGTAAGCACCGTACTACTCCAACCCAAATCTTAATTTTATAGGGGTTACTTCATACCTGGTCAAGTCCTTCTTGAGGGTTACTCTGGCATATACTTTTGTTTCATGACCAGACTACTACAATGGGAAGATGTAGATGAAAAAAAAAAATCGAGGTTAGCGTATACTGAATATCATTAATCTAAACTGGCTACCCAGTATCATTTGATTCTACGAGCATTTGACTGTGTAACACAGTAAAGCAATGAGTTGGCCAGGTATGTCACAACACAATCCACACATTTCTCCTCCCTTCCTATGAAGCCACTAGCTATGACTACAGCACTCAGCATCTTCAGCTCCAGTGTGTCTTCTAGTAGACAGAACCTGGGCGTACCATCACTGCTCCCAGTAGCTTGGGCCATAACGCAATTAGCACATGCTTAACAACAATCCACAAGATAAAAAACCTCCCAGTCATACCAAATCCCCTTGGAAAGTATTCATAAGTGCCTTGATAATACTACTGACTGCTCTTGAGTGCAGCTTACCACCAATACCAGCAACTTGTATTATTTCACAAGCAGATTTGAACTATGAGCAAGTTTTCTACTAGAGAGAACTCTAGCAGCCCCCAGCAAAAATCTTCAATCTTCTGTTGACACAATCAAAAGCAACAGAATTCAGAGGTGGGCAGAAGACTATCTCACAAGGGATGCAGAATCCATAATTTTTAAACCAAAATGCTAGCTATCTGGGTACAAATAAAAATGTAGCTCCTTACCAACAATCTCCTACTTTTTTTCCTGGTTTTAAAAAACTAGCTGCTTCCTATTCACTGCTTATCTTAACACCTAGATACTGACAGTCAAATTATATTCACATCTTCAATGACAACTTGGATCATTTCTATCCTCACCTCACAAGCCTTGTGTCTGTGCTGCTTCTGTGGCACCGGTGGGTACCCCTGGTAACAATTTCAAAAGCCACTACCATGTCCAGCTTGAGTGAGTTAATGTTTTATTCAACAGACTAAACACTATGTTATTAATATTCAAAATAGTTCCAAAAAGCATCTTTAGCAAAACTCACTCCCCCTATATGCAGCAACCTTATGTGTTTTGTATCAAGCATTGTGAATTTCTGTATAAGGTGAGGAAGAAAGCACAGGGCTTAAATTAAGTTGCACCCACCAAGTTAAATTATGGCCTTTGCTTTTTTGGTGGAACAAATTGTTTAAAAAATCATTCTAACATCCTCTTGACAGGTCTACACTTTCCTTACTCCATGTGCCAAACATACAATTATCTGTGCTTAAATTTCCCTCCTTTATTTTATATTTAACCAAAGAGACAAGGAAGAGCTTATTAAACAATAAGAAGTCATCATTCATTCAAGTCAGTTAAAATTTTAATCAGATTATCAGAACACTTAAAAGCCTGCAAAGTTCCATTTCTTCTTAAACTCCTGAGAATGTGGAGTTGTCTCTCCACTGTTCCAGTCAAAACACCTCTCTTCCCCACAGCACTGGTCATGCCTGCACATGGAGAGTACCTCTTAACAGTAACATTAATATGAAGCTCTTCCACAAGTGTCTGAGCAACCAGCAGGTCACCTGTGTACATTACTCTGCACAATCTGTATTCTGCACAATCTCAAAATTAGATTTTAAATCCTAAGGAAATAAGATAGGTGATTTGAACTGAGTCAACCTCATCAATATTTTCATATTCAATCTGCCACAGAACTGCCCATTTAAGCTACAAATTGCAAATCCAGGCAATAGAAGGCAGCATACCTTATACCTGTGAGCAGCAAGAAATGCATTCACCTGTATGTCTAAATTTCTCTTGCAAAATTTAACCCTCTTCCTCTCTTGTTTTTCCCTTCCCCATGTGCTTGCTAGCTCAACAACATCTGGCCTATAACTTTCTGAACCACTGAGCAGCTTCTGTGTTTCCTAGAAACTACTGGACTCCAAAGTGGAAAAAAAAAATCATCACCAAGCATCGATCCCCTGCTCATACTAGCACAAGACAAAGAACAGCACCTTGGCAAGGAATGCCTGAACATAGACCTGTGCTTTTCCCAGGGGATATTGGATGGGAGAGAGCTTGCATGGCTTGGAAACTGTGTATCACTGGGGACCTTCTGCTTCCAAAATTAGTTATATCTGAGACACAGAGTTACTAAGGAGAAGTAAGAGCTACCAAAATATCCCTATAAGCACTAGTAACTTTTCTTTTTGAAGCACCTCATCACCTACTTTCTATAGCCCATAAAATACCAGGTGACTGACTGAGCTCAACTCGAGCAGCCTGGCAACTCTGACATTCCCAGTACTTTCATTTCATAGCTAATACTGTGATCACAGGCCATGACTGAGCAATTCAAAGATATTATTAATGACCTGCAGTAACACAGTTTCTATTTTATTTAGTATATAGTTATTTTTCTCTGGCTATGAACTACCAAGGACTGCTACGAATTTCTACTTATTTCCTTCCCCTTCCAACAGCTACCCAAAAAGCTGCCAATGTTTGACAAGTCAATGACAGGCATTCCTCACTCTAGTACCATCAAGTCCAAATGGTTCAGTTTGAGAAAGGCTGGGGTTTTTTTAAGTAGTCATCAAAATGCCCTCATTTTACCTATAAAATCTCATGTACTAATTCCTAACAAAAATCTTTCTAAAGTGTTTCTTATTCTTTGCTCAAAGATTGACCAAAAAGCTCTCACACACAGGTTTCACTCTTCTTCCTCCATGTCATCTGGAGCTGTTCAAACTGACATTTAACATACGAAAATTCTTCCTTAAAAAACCCCTTGCTTTCAGTTACATGTTACTTCAATATTGTGGCTGCACTGATCTCAATTCACTTGTTTGTGAATCTGTATCAACTTAAAAAACACAAAACAAAACAAGATCTCAAAACAAGAACAACGAAAGTCACTTCATAATCTTACATTGTATTCATCTCCCCTAAAAGTACGGATTAGATTTTACAAAAATTCTGCACACTAGTTATTTTTTTCAGAGCTGTTAGATTCAAGCACTTGCAAACATGTTTTAAAACTTTACCCAGGAGAATGTCAGTATTGTGAACATTTAAGTCTGCCAATAAAAAATACAGGTAAGACATTAAAAATCTGCAGAATTTTCAGTGATGCAAAGAAGCCCTCATTCTGTGCTTTAAAGGAATTACTTATTTTCAGTAGGTATTTTGATTCCTAACAAACATTTTTAAGCTTTAACTATGTCATTTACTGTAGAACATCATAAATGTGTATTCCTGGTGCAGTAATTAACCTTCAATTTGTTTCAAAAGTACTTACTGTTTTAAGAGGAAAGCATACTGCAGTATCTTCTAAGTGTATCCTGGTTTTTGCCCCAACTTTCAAGTGCCCCAAAAGAACAACAAACTCTCTAACAACAATGAACAGTAACTTTTACCTACCAACTACCTGTCAGTCAAATCACACAATGGTTAAACACCTGTTGCTGGGGTTTAATGCTTTCCCCATAACATATGAAATCACAGAAGATTAATTAACCCTGCAATCCAAAACATCTAGGTGGATGTTTTCAAGTAATTTTCTTCATGAAGTCTGTCTTAAAATTGAGTATTTGGAAAAGCAATTGAAACTCACATTTATTTATATTCAATTACTAAAGTTCATTGTTATGGACAGTTTGCTTTTATTTACGTTAAGTATATATAAGCTTCTTACTTAACACATACTTTAGCCAAGCCAACAAGAGGAAATAATTAGAAGGTAAATTTCTTTTTGGGACTGGGATGAAATTTCTCTCATCTGCTTCAAAACAATTTCTGGTTTGGATCTTCCTGTTTAGGACAATAATTTTATTGTTGTACATAAAGATAAAATTATCTAAAAAGTAGCAGAAACTATTTGTAATGTTTAAAACATTGACGTTATCAAATGCTTTTAAAACTTCATTACAAAACACATTTATTTTTTAGTTTGAGTTTTTAGTAAGAGCAGTACTTGTTCCAACTACAACAGCTCTAAGAAACTAACATTTTTGCTACAAATCCAAACCCTAGAGCAAACTTGGGGGATTAAGTCACTTCCATTAAACGAGATCTTATCCACTCAGCAGTGTTATTTGTGTGTTGGCTACAGCAGTGCTATTGCCGGACAGACTGCACTAAGCCACTGTGCAATTAATACAACCAACTGTTACATCCACTGCTAGCATCCTAGGCAGCAAGCTCAAAGAAAGTACTAAGGATGTCCTAGTTTTTCCACATCTGGGAACATGAAAAAAGGCAAGTTCATAATTCCAAGACACACAACACAGCTTCTTGGGTTTTTTTTACTTTGGTCTTTTTTTAATGTGACAATGCTACACTGAACTTATGTCAGAAGATGTAAACTAACATAAACATGATTTAAAAAATATTAGTGCCTG
The DNA here is from genome assembly GCF_041296385.1 of Aphelocoma coerulescens. Lineage (NCBI taxonomy): Eukaryota > Metazoa > Chordata > Aves > Passeriformes > Corvidae > Aphelocoma > Aphelocoma coerulescens. The sequence goes on from NC_091015.1 coordinate 90,478,922, forward strand.
GCTTTATTTAATCTGATTAAAGCAAAATTAAAATCCATAGAGCAAGTTTCAGGGGTCTCACCCTGTAACATGAACATCTAGTAACAGATCATAAAAATAATACTACTTCTTGATTCAAAAAATGTTTAGGCCTCTACTTGTTAGCAAAAATAAAGATACACTCTTATCCAATCATAACTTTTACAAGCTTTTGGTATACCCATGCAATTTTCAAGCTAAAAAGTCTGTTACATAACTAAGCAGGACACATCCAACTCCACGGTTCTGTGTCTTCATGCCAGTGGGTTTTGCTCCTTTCTCCTCTAGGGATCTACATTTTCAATATGCATTTGTTCCTTTCAGATCTCAATTTTAAGGCTGACTACATTTAAAAACTGAACATTTAGTTCACTACACTAAACCATCCAACCTCTGGACTTGTTTTGAGACCTCTATGTTCCCACTCTCACTTGCCGGAGCAATTCAAAAGTGATGGTCTTTCCTCCCAGCCATGGAGAAGTGTCTGTCATGACACATGGGACACCCACGTTTAAGACACTCCCCAGTAATAGACAGTGTTTTAAAAACAGTATAGACATTATTTTAATTAAATAGCATTCAAATTGGTCTGTATGCATTGCACTTGATCAATAACAGCCTTTTAGTTACTTGACTTCTTTTCACCAAGTAGAACTAGCAAATATATCATTACAACACTGCCTATTGCCTCTGGAGAACACTCAAGCATGTCAACAAATGACTAACTTCATTTGGTATTTAAAATTTAGTATTTAATTTAAACAAAGCTGCTTACATTTTCATGAAGTGCAATTAGGGGCAACTAAGAAGTTCAACTAACAGCTAAAGCCTGACTGAGAGGATGTCAGTGTACTGTGAAGATAAAGACTTAATCAGTAGTTCTGAAATAAGATCCAAATTAACAGTTTATGTTGAACTACACATATACCAAGTTCTTACTCAACCTTATGCCTGAGTAACTTACAACACTCCTCCTCTGAGAAGGTACGTACTTGTTACTGTTTTGTTGTAATAATAATTTAAAAAAAAAAAAACAAACCACGCATACACACACCCACCACCCTCCCTCAGTATTGGAAACTGAGGGCTGGGGGTTGTGTGTGGCTCCTCCAAACAAACCAACTTTTATGTATAACTGTGACTTGTATGAGCAATTGCTGTACTGCTTATAAAAACAACTCCACTCTGGAAGATTTGGGAAAAACCCACTTTAAAGGCACTTCAACAGAATGCTTGATACCATTTATTCTAACTGGACATTTCCTGCACTGAGTTATTATTTGGCATATCTAATTAGCTAAACCCCTTCTTATAAAAACATCAGCAAAGGGGATTTGAAATAAAGTAACGCTGTGTTTACCCTTGCTAAATCCAACTACAGGTATTATTACAAGCTTGAAGTAAATATTTAAGAAAAACACCCACAACCAATAAATAAATATAACGGACTCCTTTGTAACTGTGCTAATTAATGATGCCTAATCTACTTTAAATTCAGAATATAAGTGCTTTTTAATTAAAGTGAAAATCTTCTGTTTGGGTAGATACACATTTCAGAAGGGGCATATAGAAGTTTTTCTAGGATATTATTACTAGGAGGAACATGGAAGTCCAACTGGTACCAGTACCAAATACTTCCTAAGTAAAGCAGCCTCAGGAGAATTAAGCCACAAGCCTGGTAGGTGCTAATCTAAACTATGTCTGGACAACTCTCACTTACAGAACCAGTAGCTTTCCTAACTTGCACAGAAGCAAAGAGATGGCATTTCCCTTTGTGTAGTAATGTGCATTCACACTCAAGCTTAGTCCAAAAATATTCTTCTGCAAACAGAACAGTAGCTTTGGTATTAAGCTTATTTTATGAGGACCACAGTATGATTAAGGATAATCATGGATTTTTTAAAAAATAGAAATAGCTAGTTATTTGCATCTTCCTCATAAAGCATAAGTCACATTGTCCTACATCCAGGATAAAAGCATGAACCAATGTCCTAGTTTCATGCATGCATTCCAAATTATTTTACAGTGTTACAATCCTGGAATTTCATATATCCTGTACATTTTGTTTACTGTGAAAAAGACCACTCCCCCCTCCCAATGTAAATCCAAATCACTACTAGTTTACAAGTGCACTTTCCCTGATGGCTTTGTATCGTACAGTTACAGATGCAGCACTTTCTAAAGCTGGTGACATATTTGACTAAAAAAAGAGACAGAAAACTTTGCCTTGAATGTTAAGTATCTGCAGCTAATCAAGCACTGTCATTTTATCACCAAATGCAGGTGGCATGGATTAAAAAAAATGGATTTGGATGAGAACCTTTAAGAGATTTCTTGGCTTCTCTTCTATTTAAGAACAACAGTCTAAAGATTATTAGAATTCAATTCATTGGTATTTTAATTCATCATTATGCTGCACAAATAACTTTTCAGGACTAAACCGAATATAGGTAGCACTGGCTAGAGGCTATAGTAATTTGAGCAGTCTAGAAGATTATAGGTGTCTTTGCTTCTCTATTATAATTTGTATTTTAAGGGCATTTAGAGGAAAATTTATCTTAAACTATATTTACTGATATCGGTACAAATTACCATAAACTATTACAATAATTATAAAATTACAAAATAGTGATAATCTATATTCATCATTATTTATTGTTGTAAATACCAAGTTCCTCAAATAATAACCAGTTAATTCAACTGTTGCAGAGAAAGTATTATTTGGCTAAGAGGAATAATACACATAGCATAAGCTCTAATATTATTATAGGATTGTCTCATTTTATTATCCTTTGGAAAGAACTCTATTTTCACATCTCTGCAGTATAAAGCACTATCTGCAAGTGGCATTTGTGTGCAACATCAGCTCTTGTTCCTCCAACAAAACAAGTTGTAAGCTCTCTTAGAACTGGCTCTAGTTACCAAAGAATGGCCAGCATGGCTCCAAGCCTCTGTGTGCTGCTCTCCTCTGCACCATCCCACATACATGAAGCATACTCCTAACCATTCATGGCTACTGGTTTCATGTGCTTCACCAAAAGAGAAAATATTTCCCTAATGTAGGTTTGACATTCAAACTCCAAGGAGTTATCTCAATGGGAGAATAATTAAATAGAATGGAAAAATTTTGCAAGTTGAAATGGACCGGACCAAATTACTACTTCTGTTTTCTTCCATGAATAATAATTCCTCAAAAATATGTCCACATACTTACATATATTTACATGCATACATGTCAGTACTAACAAAAGCTCCATTCAGTCTCAGCAATCAAATGATCTGTGATACCATGAGTACACACAGATTTCACAGTACATCTTTCTGGAAACTGAAGCGATCCACAACAATTTCAACACTGTGTACCAGTATCAGAGCTTAAATATGATGCCCACTTTCAAGACCTATTTGAATGTCAATATTAATTGCACTGTCACATGCATGTGTCACCAGGCACAAGGGCTCACTCAAATACAAAGAGAAAATTATGACAGCATTGGTCCACACCAAATTAAACAACAGCTGTCTTTGTATGTAAGATTTTGCATTTTATTTTAGTTGTTACAATGAGCTAATAAGCTTATTTTAGAAAGAAATAACCCTTTGTTTCTACATTCACTAAGAGCATCATCATCTTGTTCATCAACTCCACCAAGAGATGCAATATCTTTCACCCCATAAAAGGCATGCAAAACAAGAATTCTACTTTGGAGCTATAATGCAAAAGGGATGAGGAGCCACACTACCCCTTTGCAAATAAAATCTCATACTCGAGTCCCAAAAGTTTCTCAAGGTCAATAATTCAGAACTGAAGTTAACAACTATGAGAGAGAGGATTTGCAGAGACTAGAAATAAACCATCTTACTTTTAAAGATTTAAAAACTCATTTCAAGATGGTCCTAGACCTGAAGCCCATTGCTCAGGCTCATTATCAGGCAATTCAAGGTCATGAATACTTTCAATTACTTTCAGGACAACTGGCCTATCAATACTAAACTTTCCTTACATGGGGATGTTGTTCAACTCTGCATCTAATGCCTAAATTACACTGGCTCTCATGTGGTAGCGGCATCTTTGATTTAAAAGTTAACTAAGTATTCTGGTAACCATATCTTCAAGGATATGCTCAATAAAGTTAAAAACAAAAGCATCCATATAGGGAGAAAAGGACATTAAATAAACAGATTAAATGCTCAGAATTAATTGCAAAGTAAGAGAGAACGACACTCAAAACATTACAAAACTGTGTGAAGTTGCAACATGCTTAGTTTTCAACACAACCTAATTCCACCTTCTCTAATAAGGTAGCAAAACCTAAGGAAGTTCAACAAAGAGCAACAGGGATAAATAAAATTAATCAAACAGATCAAGTGCATCCTCACCAAATTTGCAGATGACACCTAGCTGAGTGGTGCAGTTGACACACTTGAAGGATGGGATGCCATCCAGAGGGACCTGGACAAGCTCAAGAAGCGGTCCCATGGGAATTTCATGAGGTTTAACAAGACCAAGAGCAAGGTGCTCTACCCGGGTCAGGGCAACCCCCAGAACCAACACAGTCTGGGGAATGAACAAAAATCAGAGCAGCCCTGCCCAGAAGAACTTGGGGGTGTTGGTGGGTGAGAGGCTGGACATGACCCAGCACTGTGCACTCACAGCCCAGAAAGCCAAACATGTCCTGGGCTGCATCCAAAGCAGTGTGGGCAGCAGGGCGAGGGAGGGGATTCTGCCCCTCTGCTCTGCTCTGCTCTGGTGACACCCCACCTGCAGTGCTGCAGCCAGCTCTGGGGTCCCAGCACAGGAAGGACATGAGCTGTTGAAGCGAGTCCAGAGGAGGGCTAACAAGATGATTAGAGGGAGGATTCTAATCCATCTGCATGACAAGTGGCTACCCAGAGTAAGACTCTTCAGCATGGAAAAGCATAGGAACATGAGAAACGTTTATAAAATCATGAATGGCTTGCTCAGGGCAAATTAATTGTTTGCAAACTCTTTCAACACAAGAGATGGAGCTCTCAAAGAAAACTAGAAGGCAGCAGGCTCAAAACAACACAAGGAGGTGGTTAAAGTGATTAAATTGTGTACCACTGGATTTCCAAGACATAAAAGCATATACAAGCCTAAGGGGACACTGAACAAGTTGGTAGAAAAGCAAAACTCCACAGGTCACTGAAAATACAGAAATATCATTTAGCTTTGGAAGATGCAGTTGCATGCTGAGGCAAGAGAGCGGAGAAGTTTCACAGATGTTTGTCCCATCCTTGTGGGTTGCTTCCTGGGGATTTGGTTTGGTCACTGGCAGAGGTAGGATAATGGGACAGATGCACATTTGGTTTGGTCTGTAGGGACAATAGTTCATCATGTTTCTTTAGCTTAAGACATTTCAAAAAGATTTACAGATAGGAATTTCAGCTGCTGGTAGCAAGTTTCATAGTTAACAGCACCTGTTGGAATACCAGCCAAACACCGTACCATGAAATAACTAGTATTCTGTGATAACTCATGTCCACAGTTTATCATCTAAAAAGAAAGCTGACCAAATGAAAGCTGCTTTGGTAATTTTACTATTACCTGGGAAACTGTACTACAGTACTCTAGTTAGAAGAACAACTGCTCCTCTCATTTGAGTGTTGATAATTAAGATGAAAGCAAGGAAAGCAATGTGTGGCCTTTTATGCATATGAACTTGCTAGTCAAATAAGCAACTGGGGATAAGGGGTACTTTTGAAAGGGACAATACTGAATTCTTGAAAATCGGTAACAGGAATTACACCTGGGAGAGGCAGAACTGAGCCTAAGTCAACATTCCCATAGGAGCTCTGTACATTCCAGCAAAATCTCTTCTGAAATCTCCTGCTTGATATTGACATACATGTCTGCAGAGTTCAGTAGCTCTGTCACCAAGGGACTCTGCCCTCATAGCACTGACTGCAAAATGGAGTGGCAGTGTGGGAAAGAGGCTGTATTAGGAGAGAGGAAAATTACCCCACAACAACTCCAAATATAGCAATTCTGACTCTGCAGGGAGTGTTTTCAATCACGCCTGACAATTCTGATTTTATAAGTGGTCTATTATCAGAGTCACGCAAATGACTACAACTCCTTAAGAGTATCCATTAGAGGAGAGAAAAATGCACCAAAGTTCAGGGCACCAGGAGCCATACAAGGAAGCCAGAATACACTGCAAGCTGAGGTACCCTTTTCAGACCACAGATTTCTTTCATCTGCAAGCACACCGTAGAAATACTACTCCACTTTCTCTGAGCAAAGAGGTGCAGTAACAGACAGGGTGAGAACCTGTTCTCTTCTGAAAGAGATCCAGGCATGTTTGCCCATCCAAACCACCTGCCTCAAGAGATCACAGCCTGACTGCCAGTCACAACCTTTTCCTTTCTCTGGGAAGGGAAGACGCAAAGATGTGCCTGGATTTCTCTGGCACATCAAATTGTAACTCAAATTGCTGTTGGAGAACATACACAAAATCCAGGTTGAATTCTAGAAACAGCTTTATGAAAGCAGCAGGTCAACCTATAAGTGCAACTAAAGAAAGCAAAGTAAAATTGAACCCCCTCCTAAAAGAAGATTTGCTCCCTCCCTTTGTATAGGTTCCTTAACATCTCTGATTCTGGGATGACAAAAGTATGTCACTTATTTTTTATTCCACAAAATCATTGGTAATACTGTCATCTTAAACATAATAAAGATTCTTTTCACAAATGCTATTTGGTGGTAGTTACGTAAAATTTAATTTACTAACACAAGTATTTCTCAAATACCCACTAAGTCACACCATTACTTTATCCTCCCTCTCAAGAAATGAAGCTGTATAACCAGATATCCTTAGAGCTGACAGGCTAGGGTTAATGTCCAGTAGGAAACAGATGGCTCCTGGTTGTTGATGCATCAATGTACAGGCACCAAAAGAGTCACTGGAGGACCAAGGTTTGCATCATCCTCCAGCAAAAGTATGTCATCATTACAGCACTGAATGCAAGGTAGCAAGAGATGCATTACACACAAATTTGAAAGATGCAAATGTATTGCCAAGCACACATAATTCTGAGTGGACAGGCAATCTTACTGATAGTACAAGAGACTTAGACAACTTTTCAAATTCAGTGCAAAGCCTTTTTACACCAGAACTAAATATGAAGCCTACACCTGGAGCTTTGAGGGACTGTAGGATTTGTTTAAAGTCATCAATTCAAGCCTTAGAGATTAGATAAAACTTTTTTTAAAAGCTTTTCTATTTTCATGTGATAATATCAATTTACAACTCATGATAGATTTAAAAATAAAGTGTCTTGCTCATCTGCCAGAGCTCACCATCTCTCCAGACAAGTCTGCAAAAGCAAATGAACTCACTCCCAGCAGGTCTTCGGAAATCCAAATTTTCGCCTTAGAATCCCGTCCCCTCTCCTGGGCAGTGCAAATACTTTCAGCAGCCAACAGAACAAAAGAATGGAGGGCTTGGAAGGTTTTCCTTAAGTTGGCAGCAGCCCTTAAAGAGACAGGATCTCAACAAATCCTTACTGCCACCAGTGACCTTCACTAAGCCCTTCAGCACATCTTCATTAAGTACAGGAGCTCTGCACCTGGATTTTTAATCAAAACTGATCAATGTTGCCTACAGTTTCATATTATATTCAGTTTCCAACATTCTCTTATGGAGTTATCCTGACATGCTTCTGCTCCAGATGGCACCCACAGAGAAGACAAATGGGAGTGCTGACACCTCCACCAAAGTGCAACCTTTCAAACCCATAAGCCAGTAACCAGCTGCAATGGTGCTGCAACCACGCAGTTGAAACTTCAGAAAATATTCTTCCAGATAACTCCACTACAGAGATGAAAATTCTGGCAGATGGGGCAAGTAAGTAAACTCTAGCTATCACAACAAGGCTACTTGAGCTCTTAGAGTAGGCCAATTAGTAGCACTCAACTCAAAAACTTACCTAAGAATTAGGAGTTAATTTATGCTCATCAGAAGAGACACAGTGAAAGGACAACTTTATCCACTGGACAGTTATACTCCTCCAACCTGTTCTAAAATGCTTCAACTAATGATGAATTCTACAGCAACATCTGAAACTTTTCAAAAGGTATGACCAGTGCTCAATTACTGATGATTTAGTTATTGAACTTCTTTCTGAATAAATAACTTTGGAGCAGCTTTTGCATAAGAAGCATTTCTCCAGCCTATCTGCATCATAGAGTCAATTTACATGCCTGCTTTCTGATTGTCTTCTTCCTACAGCATTCTATTCGTTTCTTGGCTTTAGGCAGCTCTACATTGAAAAAACTTGTAGTTTCCAACACAGGAGCAGGATCAGTATGGTTATCATCCCATTCAGACCTCAACCATGTTTTTTTCTAGGAGTAAGTGTGTGGAGGAAAAAAACACCTCCCATCCACTCACATTTGGTAGAGAGGAACCTCGAATATATGTCCCTCTCTAGAGCATAAATGATGAACTTGTGCTTTTTAGACACAAAGAATTCTTCAAAAGTTGACACACAGATCCCAGGCAAAACTGGAACCTGCATTAGGGTGGTGCTGATAGGTAACCTAAGTGCCTTGTCACAGGAGAAAACACAAATATAACAGCTGCTCTGCCACATGCAACACCTGCCTGTCATCTCACACCTGTAACCAAAGCAGCCATCTCCTCCTTTCCTTCAGCTCTCCAAATCCTTGCAGTCCCAGGACTATCTGGATACTGAGAAAGGCTTCTGAAGCACAATCCACTTCTTTAGCATGATCATTCAATTCACACAGTAAATTAACTCCCTGTCACTATCAGGTCTTTGTTACTTCATTAGAGCATCTGTTGAGTTTCAGGACGCAGTTGCTGACCCTCTTTGGTTAAGTCTACACTAGAGCTTGTTGCACAGTGCAACAGAAGAGGGTCAATACAGCAAAATCCTGCTGCAGAAGCCTCAATAGCCAAACTATGTATTTTGAAGGAAGTTTTACTTTTGACTGGCTGTTGTCTGGTTCTGGACTTAAATGTCTATTTGTAACTGGTATATGTAATTCCTTTCAATTTCATCTGAAAGGAATTCTATTTTGTGCCTGAGATGCTTCACAACAAAGCAAACAAAGAACTGTGAAATGAGACAATCAAGAGATGCACTCCAAAAGTACACTTTGATCTAAACTAAATTGCTCATGGGAACAGCCATTAATAGGCTCTAGATAACCAAACAGATTCAGGCCTATGGAATGAAGGGTAGAGTCCTCTCTTCCCCTTACTTTTTTTCCACTGAAGAAACCTTGTTGCCTTAGATCATATCACTGAAATACAAACAATCTGAACATACTTTAAGGTTTAGGCAGGTACAGGCATTGCACCTATGGTTCATTTGAGCTATGGAGTAATGTAGCTTGAAGCTTTATACCATCATCCAGCTAATGCCAATTGTGGTACCAAAAAGTAGATTTTCAGTGGCATAAACTATGGCACCAAGAGTAGTTTTTCACTGGATGACAAAGCCAATGACCGGAACGAAACAAGTCACCCAGAGACAGGGAGCCCCACTGATGTGGAACAGTGTGAACAGCTCAAGTCTATCTTGCAGTCCTCCAGTGGAATAAGATGCCACTGACCTGAATAGCAAGAAAACAGTTTTAAAAGCTTGTCTTCCTACTACAGAATGCAAATCTAAGAAAGCAAACAAATCTCATCCATTAAAATAGATTGCTTTGTCTTTTCCTTACTTTATTGCATAGATGGTTTATGCATGTACTACTTAACTGCATTTATTTTTGACAAAGGTCACATCAAGATGGCAATCGGAATCAGCTAGAGACTTCCTCAAATTGTAGGCACCTGGAAGCTGTTTGTGTCTTCTGAAACTGGGATCTAGAATATTCTCAACTTTAGAAACAGGCTACACAAATCTGAATTTTCATGTGGCAGAAATAGAAAGGAAGCCACAATCTCTTTCATGAGAAAGCCACAACTGAAACAGTTCCCAAGGGAAAACTGTAATCATGAAGGTTATTTTTCCCTCATTTTAATTTTCAACTTCAGTCAGCAACTGCAGAACAAAATGGACATGTTAGACAAGGCCATTACAAAACCAGTCTCTTGTTTATGAAAACTTACCAGGTCAAGCTACATGCGGTGTTTTTCCTCATACTGAGACAAGTGTGTATCTCCCTTTTAATGGCCTTCCATCAGTTTACTTATTCTTTCTGTCCCACACAGAGCTCCAGGCATGTCAGCAGCATGGTAAACTAGTGAACACCTTTAACTAAAATAATCATCAAGTCTTTCTCACTGCATAGTTGATGGCCATCTCAATGAAAGCCTTGACAAAAGGTCAAAAATGGAGTAAGAGGTTTCAGAGAGGCACAGTTGTAGGATGACTTTGTAAAGGAAGGGCCCCTAAGTTATCTGTCCCTGTTAATTATCATGTGGGGACAGACATCGATTATCTGTGCAAACACAGAAAAGGACAGTGAAGCTTTTGAAAAGGAGCAGTGAGGCAAATAAGCAATTATTGATTCATGTGTTTGGCAAACATTTTCACCCACTCATGAGAAGGAGAGTTTAAGAGGATTTTCACTACGCAGTAATAACAGAGGCAGCCTCTCCAGCTCATAAAAGGGAAGTCAGAACATAAGCCAGATGCAAAACTCCAACAAACACTGATTCACAGCTCCAGTCACACTCAAAGTCATGTATGAAATGAGCAATTCAGCCATCCAATAAGCCAAGAAGGGGAAAGAGAGGGCAATTATGTCTCTGTTCAACAGAGCACCATTTAAAGTATTCCTTCTGATTCAGCACCAACCCTTGTGATCAGTATTCTTGGCCTACCATCAATGAATTTAATTACACAATTATTTGAAAAAACTCAGCGTTCTCCCTTCCCTGCTTGCCCACAACCAGTCCAATACAAGTCACAGGAATTAGTCAGAAAGAATGTGTAGAGTAGCTACCTCCACTTTTATTTTTGAAGTTCAAGTCACAGAAATGTATGGATATTAGCTCAAGCATTACTGAAAGTCACGTGTTTCCTTTAATTGAGCAAATAGAGCTTAATCTTCTCTATCAATTGATACAATGTGAGGGGCCATGAAAGGTGCATCAAGTTACTTAACACCCACCAGTTACTTATTTGATATTCTGGGATATTTAACTGACAGCTGCGTGTTTGGATCTATGCCATCTAGCATCGTTTTGCCCAATTGCTGGATCTTCCTCTCCTGTTGAGCACAGAAAGGCAAGTTGAGTTTCAGCTCCTCCCTAGTTCTGCCTTCTTTCACCTCCACCCACAGCTAGCATACTTCAACAGCTCTGCTAACAAACAAACTTGCTATCCCACAGTCAGTACCTGCTTAAATCCTTTTTTTTCCTACTTGAAACAGCTGCATCAACTAATTAATACAGACACTGTAGCAATAAGCACAAAGTTACTACCATTCAAGCTGATATAAGTGTACTTTAAAGACAATGTTCTTAAACAGGAAGGAATCCAATACAAAGGAAAGAACAGGGCCTTAGCCACGTGAAAACAATACTGTTCTACTGTGGACTGACGCATTAGTCACTGGTTTGGGAACAAGATGCCCTCTTCCCTTTGTGCCAGGTTTGGGCTTTTTCTTCCTACATTTGGGAGCTGGTGGAGGGGAGGGAGACTACACGAAGGCAGCAAGTAAGGAAGTTATGGCTCTCCTCTTTCAACTTGTGCCATCTTCCACAGACAAAATATTTATTTGCTTTTGTTGTTATAAAGTGAAAATGTTAAGCAGGATTCAAGACACAAATACCTTCCTTAACATAATAAGGATGTGCCTCATTTTCAAAGCTGACCATTTCGAAAGGCTTTTGAAAGAGACACTGTTCTTTCAGATGCCCACATGGCACTATCCATCCCAAGAGGCAATTAATTTTGGATCCTGACCGATGCCCTGATGTTCCAAGCATATCAGCTACGCATTAAGCAAAGGACTTCATTAAAGGACAGGAATTTAATTGAGTCTATATTCAGGTATGTCTCTGAAAGCTAGAGGGTAAGGCAGAGATGTAGTAACTAAAAATGTTTTAAAGAACACAGGTACGACCTCTTTCTCAGGAATTCAAGTTGTGTAGCCTACATTCAACTCTCTTCAACACACAGGAGCCAGTCAGACCACAGGCTCCCTGTTGTAAGCACAATAAAGTCCATCACACAGCCGCTACTTCAGGAATAACTTTCACACCAGCTCTAAAAATTCAGGGAATAGGAAAATAACTACAGATATCCAAGGTGACCGAAAAAGTACAGTATTATCAGACAGCAAGCCTCTATACAACTTGACTAACCATTTCTAGCCTTAGAAACAACTACAACTCAGAAGTCAAATCAGAACATGTTGACAGGGAGAACCACTGGAAACACCAAGGGTGCAACAATATTTATTATCACATTTTCTGTCTAAGCCTAAGAGCCTCCTCTTATGGACTTCTTTGATCCTGTTCAGAACTTTGGGTATCTGCAACAAATTGCTAACCTCATTCTTCAGTTCCTTCTGTTCCTTCAGCCCAGTCAGTATGGCTGCTCTATTACAGCACTTTTAAGTCTACTTCTTTCAGCTGTACATAAACACAAGCCTCTTTTTACTTGTCCATCCATTCCACTAACCATTTTTTTCACTCCTACCTTTATCAGATGCCATAATAAAGCCTCTCTTTGGCAATGCCAATTTTAAAGGAAAATATAAAATTACCTCATTACTACATAGCTGTCTTTATAAAATTATCCCATTAATTCAGAACCATTTTCAAGCTATCAGCCAGTTACCAGTTTCATACATTTGGCTAACTGACAATTTCCTCCACCAGCTCCAGATGTCACAGTACCAATTTTTATTTTACCTCTGAGACATGGGCCAAAATACTTCCAATGGGCTCAGAACTCTAACCAAACCAACCACAAAAGCAAGGCACCCAGTAGTAACACCATGCTTAAATCAAAGGCAGTGAGCAAAGCGTATGGGTTGTGGTTTGCTTATTTCTTACGGCAATATATTCCTAATTTTAGACACTTGAATGCTGTTAACACTAGATAAACTGCACACATAGCAACTACTGAAGTAGATGTCATTTGAAAAAACACTCAGCCATACTCACTTTCTGTGCTAAACTCAAGGCAGCATTTTAAATATCACAGGGAATGACAATTCTAATTGCATACTGCAGAATTAAATCCAAGATTGCTGTCAAAGCAACATTTCAGAATATGTTAACTTTGAAATCAATGTTAGCCCAGGGAGTAAACTCAAGCTAGCTCCTTGTTAACTCTGCTTCAGTTTTTCAGCTATATGAACTGCCCTTTTTGGAAATGTATCTTTACATTAATAATGTCAGCTTTTCCTTCAACATGCTTTACTAGAAGGGAACAATCAAAATTTAGGCGATTTGGCTGTCTTTTTAAAAGGTTTAATACAAAGCAATTTATGCTTCATGTCTCTAACTACTTCACCAAGAACAACTTTTGACCACGAAGAAGAAGAAGTCCATGGGAAGAAGTCAGCCTGAAATTAGTCATAGTCCATATTCTCATTTGGAAGCATACATTTGCCAGTGCAGAAAGTTTTGATTGAGCCTGCTTAAGCAGAGAAAACTGCCAGCAAAATAATCACCATTTCCAAATAGTTTTATTTTCCTATAGCTATGACATTTCTTTAATTAAAAAATGTGATTAGTAATCTCGTCTGAACACAACAAGACGATTACCTAGAGATAAAGTTCAACAAATCTCTTGAGATCAGTACGGCCTTGTACACATATCCTCTGCAGCAGACCTGGCAGATCAGAGGCTACAGCATGGGGACTAACCACAAAAGTGTTTGTGTGCTGGGGTCCTTGTACAGCTAAGACTGTTGGTGATTTTCTCACACAATTAAGCTGCTCTTTCCACAGAAGCCCAAGTAATACATTTCTTCTGGGAGTGGCAGGAATCTGAGGAAGAGTGGTAAGAAAAAAGGTAATTTTAAGGTCAAAACAGTTAACAGTGACTTTTTCTTAAGTTATGTCATCAAGGTTGTACTTTGCATTACAAAATTACAGAATTCTATCCAAGTTCCTTTCCACTTTCTTGCTCTTCTCTTCAGGGAATAAAAAAACATTAGACCTATCTAGGGCAGGGATTATTAACAGCTTGTCTCTCTGATTTGAGCACATTATCCCTGTAAAGCAAACATCTGAGCAGCATGGTATATAAAAAGGCAACCTACCTCTACGTTCCTTTCAAGGGTCAGTTCTCTTCATGACCTCACTGCACTTCCAATCCCAAGTCTTCTGCATCAGATATCCATTATCTCCCTCCCATTCTTCTGCCCAGGCTCGTCCTTGTTGTGCTGTGCTTTAAAACAAGAAAGCCTTCCTCTTGGCCTTGAAATTGGTGGTTGCTCCAGGAAAACAGTACATTTTCTGTCAAATGGCCTGTGAAAATTCAGGCTCCCTTGCATCTATTCATCTGCCTGTGTACATTAACAGAACTGTTAGTTCTGTTTCACTGTAAGACCTTAACCACAACAGAAACAGCAGCTTTTGCAGCAGGCAGGTAGTGTGGTGATTTCCAGTATTTCTGTAAGCAAACTTACTCTTAATTCTGTCAGTTACCTTCTTCCTTGGTTTTCTCTTTCATCCTTCATTGTCTCAGATATACTCCTGCCTGTCCCTAGCCAGCTATTGCTGCCTTCTCAAAGATTACATCTTGTATCAGTGCCACACTTGAATATATTTGGGCAGAACCAAGACAAGGACAGCAGAGCTTATTCTCCAGAACTGTACTTCAACTGCCACAAGCTCAACAATTCACACAGAAGTCCTGCCTCACTGGTTAGAGACTGCCAGACTGGTCTCCAGAACAAGCAACTATTTTACTCATTTCTCCCTCCCTTTCCCCCAATATCAATAGTGCAACATAAACACAGATACTGACTTGCATCCTGGCTTTATTCTCAAATTTTCTGCAAAAGAAATGGATGCCTGGATGAGAAATGCTCCACTTAGATATACTTAATTCATTCTTGGTTTTAATGTGGCTGGTAACACTGCCCTTATGCTATGTGCTGTTCAAAAGCTAAGAGAACCAACCCCTAACACAGGACTTACAAAACAACATTTTCAGATATCTGTCACCTTTGACATCCAACTCCACTAGGGAGATACAGGTTATTTTGTTTCTGATAATTAGCTATCTTCCCAGTCACTTTTCAACAAGGAATACATTTCAGTCCATTATGATATTTAGCTTAACATGGAAACAGTTATTTCATATATTCAGTCAATTTCTATTCCACAAATCGGGAGGAATGCAGCTTGTACACAGCAACATTATAACCCTTTCCTATCTTGTGAAGAGGCACCTCTTTATCCTCTCTTGGGTCCTTTCTCTGAGGTTACATGACAGTTCAGTTCAGAAAGCTTCTTACTAAAGCAGCAATTTTAGTCCACATAACTGGCAAAATAAAGAGTGTAATACCTTAGGTCACTTATCACTATGAACTTCCAATTGCGTTCTTCAGTGTCATATATTCTTCCACGAGTGTTTTGCACATAAATCATAGCCTATTTATGCTGTGGAAATCTTTCCTCACCTAAGAACATATTTTGTCTTTTCAATCTTTATTATCTATTTCTTGTGAAAGGAAAATATACCATTTGGTTCCTTTTTCCTCCTTGATATTTGATAATTTTTACACCTTGCTTCATTTAGTTTTTGATACCATGGCAGAACTAACCAGCTACTCAAGTGACAAAAATCAACCCCTAAGAAATTGAAGAGTAGAGTGTACTTGGGTCTGTAACAAAAAAAAAGTTTAAAAAAAGTAAGAAAAAAAAGCAAAATAAAAGGTAAAAAAAAAAAGTCCCAAAGTGCTTAATTTGTCCTCAATATATCTACGTAACAAAATATATAAATCTGCCTTGTTTAATATTACACAGTGAATTAATGCATTTCTACTCCCAAAATACCTCTGATGTAACATAGTAACCAGTGCCACCTGATAAAACCAATGCCATCTACTATCATCCACTAAGGCATTTAATGAAAACTTTACATAAACTCTAAACAATGACTTAATTGAGACAGGACCAGGCATGATTGAAATTGCCACAAAGAAGACTCAAAAACTAGGTAATGCAGCATTAAGGCCGCCCATGCAACCCTTATTTGTCAGCGCAGCACACGTGCTGTAATTTTCAAACTCCACAGTGCCTTTCCACAGAACCCCCTACTTATCTATGTGCACATAATGGACCTCCTGTAGAGATGAACACTGATGCCTCATGATCGAGCTTATTGTCTGATGGACCTCTGTCTTATTTATCAAAGAAACGAACAAAGGAAGGGATCACAGAAGCAGGGACAACAATTAAGATAGTGAAAAGCCACTCTGGAAAAAGATGCCTATTCCTCCTCTAACACTCATCTCTCCTGTGGTTAAGCAAGTCTCACTAAACTAGGAGATCTCAAACCTGACAATTTTGTATCCCACCTCTCAAGTAAGAACAGGAGCCAGAGCCCAAAGTATTAGCAAAGGAGGCAAGCGGGAGTCAGATTCCTATCCCAAGTAGTGAAAACACTCCACAAGGAAATAAACTAAAGACTAAGATACTATTTTGGCTGCTCAAGACCACGAAAAACCCTCCTCTCATTTGCTGCTGTATCAATACATAACAAAGCTTCAGCACATGCACAGAGGGAATCGGGCTCAGGCAGCCCAGACAATTTACAGACTGCACTTTAAGTGTTCAACCTGAGTATCAAGGTACTGCCATCCTTCCCTTACCACACTCAAACACAGGGCTGTGACACTTTCTCTTCACTGCCTAGAGGTCACATACAGCATTATGGAGAGTAGCACCTTCTTGCTCTTTGAACCCACTCATGTTGCCTCAGTGGACATGAACTGCAAGTCACGTCCTGCTCATGAACTTGCCTACAAGCAGAAACACCACAGGTTGCACAGCAACCCACTTAACCAAGCACTCTTGCACTGCAAAAGGATTTTACAACTTTAACTTTCTAACAGTGGGCTAACACAGTGGAGACAGCAACGTGGACAAATCCATTCCAAAAGCATATTCTAGAAAAATATAAGATTTTAAACACAGTAGCTCTCATACTCTGCTATATAACAAGATCTTCCATAAATACCAAGTTTAAATTGCCATGTTAGTATATAACCATGACAGTAGGTAATCAGGTCATTTTGCTACAAACTGTTCATTACTTTAACAGATAAACTGCTGCTTGGAACAAATACTATTTTTAGTAATCAAAGACTCCAAATTTTTTCAAAACAACCTTGCAAAAACAAACATTCTCAGGCTCTGCTGGAAAACCAAGCAAAAACACAAAGCAAATAAGAGCACAACTATTTATAAATCTGCCAAGCAAATATTCTACAACAAATGATATAGTAAAAAAAGGGAAGGTATTGAGTAAGAAAACTAACCCTCAGTTCTTTGGGAGTGATGGGGGGAGAGAGTTACTGCTTGAAGTTAATCTTATCAATGCTACCATTTTTACCCATAATATCCTATTACATTTACTAATTTGTAAATGGTAACATTTGTTTTTCTGACAAAGTCAATGCATTAATATATGTATTTCACCTCTCCAGTGCAAAGCTTTAGAATTAGGTATAGCATTATGAAAGAACCACTCTTCACTAGCAGTCAGCAAATGCTAAACCACAGGGATTCAATTGCTCTGCCCCTGCTTCATCACACTGGAAAAGGCCAGGTTTAGTTAGCAGTATTGTGCTGGTTGCCACCAGTTATCCAAAAAATGTATCCTGTTACTCCAGGAAGAAAGAAAATTTGCTTACCTTCATTTTCATGGCACTACCACAGTCATCTAACAACAGTAATCTACAACACTCTCACATAATAACAGTTTTTCCTATATTTTTTCCCATTACACAAATTTTACACACTCAAGCTTACTTTTCTTTACCTCAAAGGAAAGCTGATAGCTTCTAAACTTTGATTTGTAGCAAGGCAGAAACCA
This sequence comes from Aphelocoma coerulescens, assembly GCF_041296385.1. Taxonomy (NCBI): domain Eukaryota; kingdom Metazoa; phylum Chordata; class Aves; order Passeriformes; family Corvidae; genus Aphelocoma; species Aphelocoma coerulescens. Next base: position 90,496,955 of record NC_091015.1, read on the forward strand.
AACCCTTTTTGACAGCCAAACATCCATTCTTAAATGTTAGGCTTACCATTCCTTTTTATGTACAGATATGACAGAGGCCAATTTACTGCTTCTTGAAGAAGTTGGGGGAAAAAATTACACCCTTAACCTTCTTAACCTCGTAGATACTGGTTCTAATAGCTACTGGTTTAAAACTTCTGTTCTGTAGAGTCAGGAGATACCATTTCCACTGAGAAGTTATTCAAAACAAACAAAAAAACCCCAACACAACCCACAATCCACTTTTCCAGGGAGTTAAACTATGCTGTAACAATAATAGTCAAGAGATAATCAGACTTCTCAGTGCTGTCTATTTAAAGCACTGAAAAGCAGCCTCACAAGGCTTGACACAAGTTCTCATCTGAAGCTGTCTACTATAAAGTTAAATGCAAGAAAAAGCAGCAATAACCAAACAGGGTTACACCACTCAGTTATGTAAGTCACAAAGGTTCAAATTTAGATTTATATTTAGTTCGTCAATTCCCACCCAGAGTTCAACTCAGTAAACTGATCTATTTTTAGCTTTTGATTCTTTTGGACATTTCCTTCCTTCATCTGTGTAAATGCGTCAGAGCTTCTCAAATGTTTCCCTTTGGCTAGGGTAGGATGCATCTGATTCCAAGCTTAAAAAAAAAGTTAACACACACACACACACGCCGAGTGGTTATTGTTGGCTGAATTACACCCTTGTTCTGAGTTAAGCATAGGCAAATTTGACTCCAGTCCTCATGCTGCACCAGAAAAGATATTGCTCCTTCTGCACTGACGGGTTAAAGCATGTCATGGCTAAACTCTACAAGGATCACAACTAGACAGACCGTATTTTATCACCTTCTATAAGCAGGCTTGACTTGGGTCTCCTGCCTTGATAATTCAACAGACAAATAGTAGAATTTTCCCAAAATGGGGACAGAAATCAAGTTCAGTTTTGTAACTTTCTGCTTAGCCACCAAGGCGAGAAATTCAGCCAAGTACGATCCCCTGTTTTTCTTCCAAAGTCAGCCTTCCATTACAAGTGGAGAAGCTGGTATCTTAGTTTTTATTTATTTATTTATTCATTGAACATAAAGCATTAACAAGCCGATGTCCTGATTCTGGCCTGGTGCGAACATGGTTAGGACCCGGAGGTTATTCTATACCACCTCATGTCATTATCCAGGAACAAGGGGAAACGCTCGCTCCCAAGCTGGGGTAGCGTGGCAGAGGGAGCAGCTGGGGAGTGTCAGGGGCTTCCACAGGGGTAAGCAATAACATTTATTTTCTTGTACACTCTGTCATTCATATCATTACTGTTTTCTTATCTCATTACTGTTTCCAGTAAATTGTTCTCATCTTAACCCATAATCTTTACCTTTTGTGCCTCCAATTCTCCTCTTCCATCCTGCCATAGGGAAGAGGGAGGGGGACTGAGCAAGTGGAGTGAGGGGAACACCATTCCTAAACCATGACAGCCAACCAAGTCATTAGATAAGCCACTATGGCTGATCTCATCTTTCCATCTGAAAAGGGGCCACTGTTCTAATAAATTTTTGCTTGGCTTCCCTTTGTTGTCCTTACAGAAGCCCAGCTCACATGATACCCTGTGTCACTTAAACAATGCATAGCACTGATTTCTTCTTTGAACTTTGCAAACTATGGCAAATTCAAGCCTAACAACTACGTTTAAGTGCAGAAAACAAGTAAAGGCACAGGAAATGTGACTTTAAGAGGTGTGAAGTAAGAGCATAAGCTACTGCTGTAGCTGCTCTATTTCCACTCTTCTAGGACCAACCCAATGGACAGTATCAACCAAAATGAAGTCGCTGACTAACATTAATAAAGCAAATAAATAAATACAGGGATAAAAGCTTTGAGAGTAAAGCTTTATTAAAAAATAAACAACAACAATGGCTATTCAGTTTCTTTAGCAGAGGAATCACATCCTGTTTTATTACTCTATAGTAAAAGACAGAAAGAGGCCTCTAAAGATAGGGTTTGACATCTTCTTAAGTCTGATGTTCAACATACTATGTGCTATCAACTTCTGCACAGAACAGGACAATCCAGGCAATTTATATTTCAATTAACCTTGATTTGCTGGCAGCTTTCTACACTTTTTTCTGTGCTTTCAGCTGCATATATATGGAATTCAAGGAATAGGAGAATTACAAAGGGCAAAGACATTTTGACCTTGGCCTAAAGTTTTTAGAAGAGTGGGGAGTATTTTTATGATCTCAAAAAATTGTATCATCTTTGTACTCAATGCTGCATAACCCAACAAATCCAGAAGTTAGTGGCATGATAAACACTTGGAAACTGAAGAACTTACTGCCTTAAGGCTGGTAGAAAATTATATCCAACAGTGTACAGCCAAGACTACACAATGGATACAGTAAAGTCCACCGTGTAGCATGGGAGGTTAGCCAAGTAATATTTGGTATTTAAACACTCCATTTATTCTAATTCACTTCTTGGGACATTCCTGATGTACCCTCCCTTTATTACTTGGGACACATTTTAAGAAATGTCACCTGATTTCTTCCCAACATTAACATCTGTTTGGGCTCTGAAAACAAGCAGTCCCCAAGACTTCAAACACCTGTTTTCATTAAATTTCACCAATAACATTTTCCCTTGTTTGATGGCCTCAAAGTTATTAGCCAGATATGTGACCATCATAAACCTTAGTGAAAAACCTTTGACCAAAGGCCTTGATGAAGCATGTCATAAGGCTGAAGGTTTCCACAAAATTACCCACAAAAATGCAGAAATTCAGTATAAAGCCTAAAAGTTTTGGATTTTGAATCACTCTTTTATGCAATAAGCAAGGCACATACTAGACAAAAACAAGTAGGTATTTACCATGTCTCTGTGAGCCCTATCTTTCTGCAGTATATTTTCCTATTCATTTTTAGCACTTAAGAAATCTCACTTCACTATAACCCTGGATCCTCAGACTCTAATTGCTAAGCATGTACAAATCTAACCACAAAAATCACTACTGGTTGTTTACACAGTCTGCAGACACCTCAGGAATAACTATTACTGCTCATACAAGCACTAAGACTACAAGAAAACATGAGTAATTAAGCTCGGGCTAGTTTCACAGATGACTAGAACGCAGTGGGATTACTCACAATAGCCCTGTTCAGCGCCTGCTGCCCAGAATACTTCCTCCAACTTTTTGACAAAGAGGTTTGTCATGCAAACTCGAGTTTTGGAAGCCACATGGAATATTTAGTTTGACAGTGTAACATGCATACATATATCCTCATGCACACTAGTGAAACAAACCTTCCTGAATCTCAGGCTCATGTCGGACTGTTAGATATGCCAGTAACATCATTCTGACTCTTGCACAGATTTGTGGGAATTATCCAAGCACACTATACTACACCTATAGTATAAAACATAAAGCAAACCCCTGACCTATTTTGATGCTGGAAAGATTCAAAAGCATTTTTCTCTCTATATCTCACTCCCTCAACATCTTAGGCCCTGAGAGATTAAAAAAAAAAAAAAAAAAATCTCATCTCTCTGTAAAGATTGCCTTTTCTTCCCACCATAATTATAAAACAGTAATTCTTATTTCAGTTATTTAGTAAGGTCCAGATTACAAAACACCACATCTAGAAGTACCAGCAAGAGGCACAGTTCAGCACTGCTCAGTAGGAAAACCTGTTACATATTTGCAGTGGTTTGTATTAAACAGTGCTACTGCCACTTATGCAAGGCAGTAACACGGGAGATTAAACAAATTTGACTAAATTATTTCAGAAGACTCCACTCAACAGCCTTGAAAAACAACCCTGCTTTTTAAACAAATGCACAATTAGGCTATTTCAGATTACTCTGAGTAGCTATTTGGCAGAGAAACCATTGGAATGGGTTTTGTATCTTTAAAGCAGGGTCTTGTCACTCAGACTGTTTAGTGAAACTTTGTGGACACAACTCATTTATGACCCTCTTCTTTGTGTATCCATACAACAACCTACTCTAGAGGCTGAAAATCAGATGCTTTAATGTACTGTAGTGTCTACTGCTAAAAGCACTTGAGTTGTTCGCTGTCATTTCAATTCCTCCTCCTCACTACTGGGTAAGTGATCTGTTTTCTCAAAACAGCAGTATCCTTCCTGAAGGAATATGACTCAGCTTTGCAGATCATCAGTATTACTTCACCAGTAGTCTACTTTTTGATTTTACCGCACCGAGAAAAATGTTAAGTTAAACAAGGATCCTTCTCCAAATAAAGAAAATTTCTTGATGAGAACAACAAATAGATGCAACAATCGTAGTCATTAAATTAAAATAGCCTGCTATGACCATCGTGGGTTTTTTTTACCTTGTAGCCTTTTTTTTTTTTAAGATTAAACTTGGTTCTCACCAATATCAAGCAGAAAACACTGTTTCCCTTGTTCTCTTTACTTCAACTATCACTGCATTACCAAAATTTCAATGTCTCTTTACTGTTTTAACACTTTTGCTGACCATGAACAGCTGTTTCAGTGATCTTACCTCCTTCTTCAAGATGCAGACCTAAAATCACTACGCAGTTTCACTCTATTAAACTGACCCAGCAGTCTGCATCTAAACATTTGTTGATACTAGAAATATTTTAATTTTTATTTTAAATTGAAAAGGAGCAGAGAAACATTAATATTTTCTCTACATAATGGGGTGAGTCTTTCCAGTCTTTCTTCAGATTTTATTTACCTAGATAGTGATTTTACATGGAAAAGCTCTTGGAAGTCACATGATATTTCAGGTTGAAATTCATACCTGTTTCTGTTAGGTTGCTGTGGGACACATTTAACTGGAGACAAACCACTTCTATAAGAAACATTTACCACCCATCTTGTCTACACAATGACTGAGCTCTGCAATTGATGAAAGCCCTGGCTGCACCAAGTCTCTTCCTACTTCTGTCAGCTCCTTTCTGAGCACATCAGCACTTCATGCCAGCTCAAATGCACTCCTTCCAAGAATGGACCTGGCTTTTCTCTAACTCCCATTTACCTTCCCCTCCAAATGTGCATTTAGTTTATCAACTGCCAGCTATCAGATGTTACAAGTAATTCTCTGTCCTCTCTTAGAAATACTCAGGACTTCTTCCTCCAACTGTTACAAACACACCCTAACCTCTAACTTTATCAATCCTTGGCTATCCCCAGAGAAGCTTGGCTGTTTCACACTAAACCAAACGGCACAACAGCTGCTGCATTTCACACTGAAGCTCTCTATCCTCATCTTCGTTGTTCCAGGGAACATCAATTCAACAATGCTATTTCCCAGTGTAACTTCTCCATTGTAACTTCATTGTTTCTGCAGTTATTTTTGCTCTGCATATGCTCATCAGAAACTATCAAGTTGTGGCATTTTTCTACAGTGTTTTTCAAAATACCATTTACACACACACACATACCACCCTGCTTCAACCATCTTATTAAAATGGATACTTCTGGAATTGGATCAAACCTTCACAAAAGGGCCCACATCCTCTTCAGCCCAGGTCAACCAGCACTAATGACAGCAATACTGTTACTAATGCAACTAAAAGCACAAACTAACAGATTCTTGAAAAGCTTACACAACACTGTAAATTTTTGTTGTGTTTATTTTTTTAATACAAATGCTGTCATCACTCGAAGTGATACGAAAGAATGGACAACTTGCTTCATACTTTACATCCTCTGCATGCTCACCACTTCTTAAAACACACCTCAGCTCCTGACAGCCACAGGACCAAGAACCAGTACTTGCAGAGGACAGCATGGAGCTGTCACATGGGCTACCACCAGTGCTGCCTGGCAAAACTTTGCTTCTGGCTTCACTATTAGATGATTTCTGTCAGACACTCGTCACTACTCTGTAGTGACTCCAACTGCCACATCAAGTAAGCAACAACCACAGCTCTGGCTACCTTCTCTGTAAGTTACCTACTACACAACAGCAGGAGAGAGTGCCTTCCTAAGATCCACCTATCTTAACTTCAGAGATGGTGTGTTTTGCTTCATGGTTTTAAGATGGAAATTTGGCTTGTTTCTCACGTTTGATGCCCACCTTGAAAGCTATTTTGCCTATGATCTAAATGATAGTGTGTTTTTATTAGTAGTATTCTTGAAAAAAACTGCTGCCTTTTAATAATATGCTTGCCTTTTCTGTTCCGTGTAATCTTTCCTAACCCTCTCTCCTTTCCCTCCTCCTAGAAGACTTTCTCTATGGCAGCATTTTTAATGCTATCTATTGCATGCAGCCAATTATCCCAGCCACTATCACACAGGACACTAATGTAAAGGAAGCAAGGCAACAGTATATAAAGCAATATAATCAGGAAGAAATAAAACATAAGTCCTCCTTGTAAACTTGAAAGAACATATTTTTAAATGCTAGCTTTTATCTTTACAATATTATTTGTTAAGTGATGTTCATGAAAAATAAGCAAAAGCAAACAACAAGATCGTTATTTAAGAGAAAAAGAAGAAAATCAATCATGTTTTCATGACACTCATTAATACTTCTTTAAGGTCTCAATTATTCGAGCAACTATCAGCCTAGGTTGTTATAGGCAGACTTAGTTGAACCCAGACTGACTCAAGGCTCAAGTTACTAGTACTTGCAGAAGTCTTCAAATGTCCACAGCAACAACAAATCTCAGCATCCTGTTTTCCTAAAATACTCACATGTTCATTTTGGTACCTAAACACATATATCTCAAACCAAAGTTTTAAATTCTCCTATGATTAAGCTTACCTTAAGAAACAAATGCACAAGCACGATACACTAAGTGTACAACATTAGAACCAGGTGCTATTTAAAGCTGTTCTGGCTACCAGCCTGTTCTCTGACTTCACCTTGAGGTGGCACACTGAACTCTACTTGGAACACCCACCTCCTCCAGACCCATATTCATCTCAGACTTACTCCTTCTCCTCAGAAAGGACTGCTGCCGCCTGTGTAGATTAGGTTTTAGATGGAAAACCCTCCATTTTTTTGTTTTCCCATATCAAGGGATGAAGTACAATAAACAGTTATACTCAGATTTTACCTGGCAAAGCCTGGGCAATTATTCACCTTAATGAAGAGACTTTTGGGGCCCCTTTTTTTTCCCTTTGCTTTTCAAACATTTTTGTTCCTCCAAAGGTCCCTTCCCATTGCTCAGTATGTAAATTATGTTCCTTCTAGGAATGTGGCAAGAGTTCACATAAACAGGTGGTAACAACACTAATCTCCTCAACGGCTTACAAAAACTGTATCGTTTGTCCATATATGAATGAAGTTACTGCACAGTTTGTAGAGGCCACTCATAAAAAAATGTATCTTACAGGAAATAACTCCATCCACTTTCATCTCACTACTGTGAAGAGCTATCAGTTAGTTGTTTTTTTCCATGAAGACTTATCAGAGTAATTTATAAAGGCACTTCCTATAGTATCTAGATAGCTGACTGAAGTGCTTAAAAGCCTTTTTCTCTGCAACCTTTTGTATTCACAGATTTTTCCATCATCCCAAAATGGTAACTTTAATTACTAAAAGTTCCATCAACATGTCTTTTACTTAGATGAAAAAAGTTTTGTTCTCTATGCCTAAAACCAAAATTCACTAACTTCAACCAGTAAAAATACTTTGGTTTCAAAAACACTGTTATAATAGCATGATTTAAACTTAACAGACAGCCCTTATTCTTGCATCCTGAAGATATCAGTTGAGTCTCCTTCCCAAAGTTTTGAGGACTTAAAGCTGCAAAGATGAAACCAACAACAACCAAACAAAACCTCAGTATGGTTACTGCCCTGTAAGCCATGACTTGATGGCCTCAAATTCAACTTTGCACATGTCAGCTGTTTTCAGACCTTTCAAATACATAGAATTTTTAGGTTGAAACTCAGAATACATTTTGAAAAGTTTTATCTTAATAACTTTTTATTAAAAATACATCTTGTATACTTAACACATGTTAACACACTTAACACTACACAGCCATTAGACTCTGCACTACTGGGTTTTCATACGGTAACAGTCTTTTTTTTATAACTCGAAGGTATTTTACCAGTCCTTTCAAGTCAATCCAGTGCACTTTTTAATAAAAAAAAAAAGGGATGTTTGTCTATACATTTATAGCTCAAAAGGTATCTTTCTGTCAGTTTACACAGTCATTTCTAATCTCCAACTTAAGTATAGGACAGAAAGGCACTTCCAACAAACACTGTGTTTTCTCCAAAATGTAATCACTTTGCCCGGCACTCAGCTCTCCTCCTTTTACTATTAATCCTGCCACAAAGGTGACAGATGTAACAAGGTACTCTTTTCTTTTTATCTTCAAATAATGAGATTTTGATACCAAGTATGTAACAGAAAGTAAGATGCCTCAATTTCTTCCAATTCCAGTGAAGGGATTCCTCATTTACATTCAAGACGCATAGCCTTTATGTGTTCCTACTACCACCACCAGTGGTGCTTCCAGTTCAGCTGCTTTCCTCACATTTCAACTGCAACTTTATTTCCCCAACAACTCAAGAGTGAGTTTACATTTACATAACCAAAGTGAAAACTGGAAATGTCCACATTTCAAGTGATGTGAACCTAGCTGCTGTTCAATATCTTAACAAAACATCTTCCAAATAACAAAACTCCATTCTTCAGGCTACTTTAATTCTACTTCAGGCTTAGTCTTACAAAAGGACAGGAGGAAAGCCAATAACCCCACTTGGCAGCTCAACTGACTAATTTAACCAACCTAAGATTAGAACTGATTGTTTAGGCAAGCTTTTTGTTGTTGGGGTTTTTTTCCTCCTGGAAAACACTGCAACATTTTTACTCATTTTCTCTTTTAAATAACAGCTACAGCTTTGCTAATATTCGCTGCAAGTAACGGAAAAAGGAAGCATTTGTTATTGTAAATTCTGTACAGAAAAAATATTTTGTCTGCTCCTAAGTGCATCGAAGTTTTTTTCCTTGTTCATTGATCACTGTGCACATTGTGTTTCACTGAAAAAAAATGTGCCTGTTGTTCAAACAAAGGGAAGCACCGGAGATCTCTTAATAGACCCTCTCCTTATAAAAGAGTGGATCATGCACAGAGGCGGAATTCAAAGAGCTCTTCTCAATGCCAAACACCCACAAGAGATGCCAGAACATTTTCCAGTGTATGTCAGAGCCCAGGCTGGACCAGACAACCTCCACATGCTAATATGGAAATCAGAATGCCAGTTGTTAAATATGCTCTAAGAGTTTTTTTGATAAGCATGTCCTTCTACCGCTTTAATATTTTCAGTTGCTGCAATACTGAGCTCAGTGCAACTTCCCTGTTATCAGAAGTTATCAGCATCAGAAGTCATCACTGCACCACTTACGAGCTTACCAGCTGTAGCATCCTTCAACCCACACATATATGTGGAAGTTGATTATTAATACAGCTGGCAGGGTCCTCCTAAACTGCAAGATTACTACACATGCACCCATTTGTAACTACGCTAGGCAGACTACTGTGTGTAAGCCTACTGTTCTAATCTGTCATTTTGCTTTCATCGGGATTTCTTCCTGGCAATGATAAAGCTCAGTCCTTCTTCCATAACAAAACCCACCAAGGCCAGCATCTTGACAAGGAGCTTCACATTCATGGCTGTGACGTGAAGCAGGTTGCCTCGGGAGCATCAAGCCTTCCAGAAGGGACACAGCCCCCTGTTCAGACCCTCTGTCCACGCAAACGCAGCTCCCAGCCCTGCTTCAGGGATGCGTGCTGCAAATCACACCTCCTCCATCACCCTCATGAAACCAAACACACTGAGCAGCACCACCGACCGCAAGAAGCACTGATTACGCCGCTCCCCACTTCCCTCGGGGACTTTCCTTAAAAACCCAATGAACACAGCTTTTACTACTATTATTACTACTGCCATCATTATTTTTTACACACGAAATCGGCCAACCCCCTCGTCTTTCCAGCGGTGAGTCTGCATTTTCCTTGCTCGCCGCTCCTTTTTAGGCATCCAAAGGGAGCAAGTGCCCAGCCCAGCCCGGGTGCCCCGCCCGGGAGCGATGGCCGAGGGGTGCCCTGGGGGGCTCGGAGCCGCCGGCGGAGCGGACAGAGGGGAGGAGCCGCCGCCGCTCGGGGGAGGGCAGCCGGCACCGAGGAGAGGCTTCACTGCTGCCGCCGCCCAGGCTGCCCGCGGGGCTCCGTCCCCGCTGCCGGCGGTCCGTGCGGCCCAGGCAGTCCTGCCTTCCCTCCGTCCCCGCCGCTATCCCCCGGGGGACAACGTCTCGGCGGCGGGCGCAGCCGCCCTGCCCGCCCGGTTGCGTGCCGAGAGTAAACACCGAGGGAGAAGGCAGCCTCCATTTTTTTTTATCCCGGCAGCCTGTCAACAGGCTCCCCCCCTACCCCTCCCGATCCTCCGCGCCTAGCCCGGCTTCCCAGCCCGGCAGCGCCCGAGAGCCGCTGCTGCCCCGCCTCAGCCGAGGCAGCAACACCCTCTTTAACATGGACTTCGCTTTTTGTCTGCCTCTTTCGCTTCTCCTTAGAACATCTACTTTCCATGCCGCTTCTCCCATCCCTGCCCTGGGCCGCCACCCAGCCACACAGCACCGGCGGAGCGCTGCCTTTTATAGCGGTGTCATCCTTGCCTGCCCGCCCGCCTCCCCGGGGGGCCCGGCCGGCACAACCGGCTCCCCGCAGCCCTGCGGACCCGCTCACCCTTCCCGCCCCTCCGTCACCCTGCGCTGCCCGGATCGGAGCGGCTCCTCCACCGGCCTCCCGTCCCGCAACCCCCGGCGGGACATTTTCGGGGGACTTGGGTCCGCCTGGCGCTGGGTGGTGCCGCCCGGCCCCGGTAACGCGCCCGCTACCGGGCCGGCATCGGAGGCAGAATCGCACCTGTCACCGGCGACACCGCCCCGGGGCGGCAGCAGCCCCGCACCCTCCCGGCCGGGCCGCGCCGCCACCGCCCCCGTTTTCACGCCTTGGTTCTGCTGGCGAGGGTGGCGTCCCGCCCGCGAGTTGCTGTGCCTGAACCCCGCTGTCCCCGGCACGGGACGCGGGGGCTCGGCTCCCTTCCCTGCCGACTCTCCGAGGAACGGACGGGCAGTGCCGAGGCGGCCCCGCCGGCGAGAGGCGGGGGAGCCTTCCCCGCGGCCACCTGACAAAGCCGGCTGCCATCGCCTCCTTTCCCGGCTCCACAGGGAGCACGTCGCTTCCCCAGGGCCACCTCTCGCCTCTATCTCCAGCCGCGGTCTCGTCGCCGGCCCTTCCTCCCCGCTCCCCCATGACAGGACCGCACTCACCGGATCGGAAGAACGCCGCGATGTCCGCCGAGTCCTTGGCCGCCTCCTCGGCCCCTTCCCCCGCGCCGCTGCCGGCCGTGGTGGCGGCGGAGGTGGCGGTAGCGGCGCTGCTCATGGCTGCTGCTGCTGCTGCGTGCGCCGGCGGCGGTGGTTCCACCGGGCGAGACCCGCCGCCGACCCCGCCGCCCCCTCCGCGGATCCCGGCTTCACCTCCGGGCGAGAGCGGCCGTCAGGGCGGCAGCCGGAGCGGGCGAGCGATGCGGGGCGGCGGCGGGCGGCCGCAGCGAGCGCAGGGACATGAAGGTATGTGCGGAATGGCAGCTCCGGGAGCGCCCACCCCCCGCAGCCACCTAGGAGGCGGCGTGTGCATGCAGGGAGTCCGGGCGGGCGGGCGGGCGGCAGCCGGAGCGCAGACAATCGCGGGAGGAGGAGGAGAAGGAGGAGGAGGGCGACGACGACGACGACGGCATGGGAAGGGCCAGCGGTCCGCGCAGCCAGCAGCCGGTGGGCGGAGAAACAAGGAATGTTTCCAGCCTTTTTTTTTTTTTCTCTCTCTCTCTCTTTTCTTTTTTTTTTTATTTATTTTTTTTTTAGAGGGAGCGAGAAGCGATCCGGAGGAGCAGCAGCTGCCCTAGCCGCCGCGATGCCAGTGGCCGAAGCTACCACCGTCCTCCATCTTGACTGGGAGGAGGAGGAGGGTGGGAAGGGGGAGTCGGGAAAGGAAGCGAGTCCCCGCCCGAGGAACAAGGGCGGTGGAGCCGGGAGAGGGGGGAGCTCGGGAGTCTCCGGCTGCGTCCGGCACCGGTCGGATGGGGCGGGGCTGGGCGGTGCAGGACGTCCCCGCTCCGGCTGGGCCGCGGCGGCTGGCGCTTCCCGGCGATTCCCGGAGGTGCGAGCGCCTGCTGGGAGCTCTAGGTTTGTTGTTGGGGGTTCTTTTTGTTTGGTTGGGTTTTTTTCAGGTGCTTCCGACTGGCTTTCGCCGTACTGCCAGCTCGCCGGTGTGCGGAAGTCGGCCTGGAGGTCCAAAAAAAGGGAAAATATCCAGTCCGCCCGCCACGGGGGCGAGCGGCGGGAGCGTGGGAAGCGGCGCGTGCCCCGTGCTCCTGCCTGCCGCTCCCCGGGCGCCGGGGGCCTCCGAGGGGCCGTGCTCGGGAAGAGACCCCCTGCCCGAGGCCGGAAGGAGCCTGGCTTAGCGCTGGAAGGCACAGGGAAAACGGGATACGCAAATTTCTTAAAAACATGCCTTTAAAAGGCTTCCGTTACATTGCTGTCTGTATTGTGGATGTGCTTTTTCTTCTGTCATCACGGGGACACTTCAAAAGGTTTTATGCTGTGGACCGGTTCAATTAATATAAAATAAGCAAGCAGCTCACGCTGGGGAGTGCAATTGGATATAGGTCGTGATGTGTCCCACCACCGTCCTCCTCCTCATGTTAAGGTGCCAGTCTAAGTTTGATTCCAGGTAAGGTTGAGGAGGGGGTGGCAGAGCAGGAATCGTAGCAGTTGCACAAATGGATGAATCTGAGTAACACATCTCAAATGCTCGTGGTAAATAGTGAATTGTTAGCTCACTTGAAATGCAGAAGTATGGCTTCAGGAATTAAACTCCTGAACTTTTGGTAAGTGATAAAAGCAAGGTAAGTTCAAGACAAATGTGGTTCATAGAATCATAGAATATCCTGAGTTGGAAGTAACTCACTAGGATCATCCTAGGATCCTGCACATGTCCTGCAGAGGACCACCCCAAGAATCCAGATGTGGTGAGAGTATTGTCCAAACACTTCCTCAACTCCAGCAGGCTGTGGTCTGTGAACACCTCCCTGGGGAGCCTGTTCCAGCGCCCAAGCAGCCCCTGGGTGAAGAACCTTTTCCTAATGCCCAACCTAAACCTCCCGTGACACAGCTTCATGTCCTTCCCACAGGTTCTAAGGGAAACCTGACAGGTTCTGTTAGTTTATTACAGTCAGATGATGAGGAAGTCATCTGTAAGCTTCCCAAGATTTGTATTTATCTGAAGTTGTATAGGTTGATGAAAAAGCTTTTGTGCAACCATGCCTGCCCTAATTTCTCTTACAGAGAAGAGAAAAATTTGACTGAAAACATATTTTTTTAATGTTTTTCTTTCAGACAGCAGGCACAGGAAAGAGTTCCAAATTAGCATCCCACTGATAGAAGTGGTTGCAACATGAATTTCTTTCTAGTTCACCATTCACTTAGCTAAAAACATGAATGGGACAAATGCTGCTGTTCCCTAGCAAGCAGCGAGCTAACCTGGGAGTAGGGATAGGGTATTGTATATCTGCACAGAAAAGAAAAATCTGCATAAGAATGTGAGAAAATTGGGTAAGTGCATGGAAAGAGTTAATATAATGAGTAAAGAAAAGAATAAGAATCCATAATTCTAGCTTTCAGTGGCTGGAGAGCAAGAAGTGTTTGAGATTACTTGTTTTCCAAGTTCAAATTAAGACTTCAATATACTATGCAACGCTGGAAAAAGCTTTAGAAGGCTTTTCATCAGTTGTTGAAGAGAAGAGACTGACTTTCTCTTTCCAACTAGTTGCTCATCCAGTACACTGTACAAATTGTAAGTGGGCACTAAAAAGGCAAGGTTAATTTGAACAATTTTGAAGGCCGTATGACTCAAGTTTGACCCTACCTCTGTCCCCTCCATCTGCTGAATTGCAAGAGATGCTGGGTTTGCTTTTTTTCTTAGTACATGGGTGCCCTGAGCCATGTTCCCCCCACTACAGAAGCCTTTCATCACCATGAAAGAGATTGAGCACTAGCTGTAATGTGAGTTCTTCATCAGCAACAAAGGTGGCCCTTACAGAAAATCCTTCAAGAGCCAAAAATGCTCATATCCTTTGCAGCATTCATAAGAATTACAGCAATGCATAGTGTTCATGCTAATGTTCAGGATGCAATATTTACTGAAGGGTAACTTAAAAGAAGGAGACAAGGATAGGAAAATTACATTATAACAAAGTTACTTAACAGTCTCTAATAAAACAAGATTTAATTCACAGCTATTCACCTTAGGTATCAAATACCAGATTTAATATTTTGACATTAGGAAATTATGTTTCTTAATCTGGTTCTTCTTGATCATTTTAGGCTTCAAACTAAAACAAACCAGATATGAATTGTCTGTATGGAGAATGTTGCACATTGGAAAATTGTGTGAATTTGAAAGGCCGTCATTAGGGGATAGCCATATTCTCCTCAACTCCTACTTTGCTTATCTCAGTTTTGGTCAGCCTGCAAGTGTTTTTGCACCAATTGCAATGGTAAATGCAGGAAAGGAAAAAAATATTCATGGTGTAAAAGAAACTTTAGGGGTAATGTGACCTGTGAAATATTAATAGTGTTAAGGCAGAGATTCAAATTAGAGTTTTAGATTGTATACTAGGAGTTTTAAATCTTAATGGTGTTTAAGTTCTGTGCTTAATTTCTGTATTTATATATAATGTCTTGGGGTGACTTTATGATGTGTATCCCATATCGCTGCCCTATGCCCAGAAATTAACCCCAAGACATATATATATATATATATATATATAAGCCTTTAATTTTATGTAAGCACATTGTTTAAAAAGATTTATACCCCAATAAAATATATGTCCAAAGAGAAGTGTTGTTTCATTTGAATGCCCTTTATTTTTAGTTGTGTTGTGTCTAACTGTGGTTGAATGGTCACTCCAAGATCAGTATGCCAAACACAAAAAACTATTCCTGTCAAAGAGGTGTCTTGTGAGGGAAGAAGCTTGTCCAGAGCCTAGCCTTGTATATCCAGGCTGGGAAGTGTCACATGTCACTTCATGTTTCATTCTTAAAGGAATTTGCAGACTTGGTATTTCTTGAGTTCTTTTCCTGCAGTATTTGCTGCCCACTTGATCAAGAAAGCAAAGAATGAAGATTTCCCCATTTCTATAAGACGTTAAAAAAAGCAGGGCAAGCTTGGTTTAAAAATCACAATATTTACAAGCTTTCAGGATAAGTAAACTAGAAACTCATTAGTTTGGGCAAACTAGGAGACAAGAGATGGTACTGACCTGGAGCTGTCAATTGGAGTTGTCTTCCTGCTTAGAAAAAGTCATGGAGAAAGGGCTTCTATTATTAAAGAAACCCAAAAACTGCACAATTGCAAAACCCACCCACCAACTAGATTTTTACAATGGAGTTCTCTTCTTTTAGTTGTTTCACAAGCTTCACTATTCATTTCATAAACAAAAACACAGAACATAAAGGATAGTGTGGGGACAAAGCTTCCACGTGGAAAACACTGTGAGGGAAAATGCACGTGGACTTCAGCCCAGCCAGCCTCTAAGAACTGGTTCTTGCAACCCTTACTTTTCTGCAGCAGGCTTTTGGGGGACTCAAATCTATAAAACAGGATATAAACACTTACAGTAAGTAATAGGGAAGGCCATATCAGGTGCTACTGTGCTTTTAAGATGATAAGGTTTCTTTCAAGTTTGCAGCAGTTAAGGAAAACAATCAGAGTTATTAATGTGCACCACCTCCGAGTTGCTATCTGGTTTCTGATCTAAATGATGCTTGTGTTATAGCAACATTTGTCAATTTCAAATTATTCTCAGAGCACACGGTGAATCTCTGCTATCTGTAGACAAGCACTGAGGCATTTTCGAACCGTTATCATTATTATTGCCCTCTTTTCCACAGAAGCATCAAAGTCTTCTTGAAAAGTTTTCTTGAACAGTATTAAGCCTATGTTCTCCACTTCCTTATCCTATAAAGTTAAGTTCTTGTTTCATGGTATGAGTTCTGGCAGCTTTTGGGACTTTGTTTATTCATAATTTTTTCTATTTTTTCTCTATTTTTTTTTTAAGTGGATGATATACCTACCACCTATATAAAGTATTGTCAGTCTAATTGAAAATATTTTCTCCATACTTTCCCTGGTACAACCTTACACATACAAGCTTGAGAAGTGAGCCCATGGTAACCTCATGAGTTTTAACAAGACCAAGTGCAAGGTGCTGCTCGTCAGTATCAGCACAGGCTGGGGGATGAACAGATCAAGAGCAGCCCTGCTGAGAAGGACCTGGGGCTACTGGAGGGACTGGACATGACCCAGCACTGTGCACTCACAGCCCAGAAAGCCAAACGTCCTGGGCTGCATCCAAAGCAGCGTGGGCAGCAGGGTGAGGGAGGGGATTCTGCCCCTCTGCTCAGGTGAGACCCCACCTGCAGTGCTGCATCCAGCTCTGGGGTCCCAGCACAGGAAGGACAGGGACCTGTTGCAGTGAGTCCAGAGGAGGGACACCAAGATTGTTAGATGGATGGAGTACCTCTCCTTTGAGAAAAGGCTGAGAGAATCGTGTTTGTTCAGCCTGGAAAAGAAAAGGCTTCAGGTGACCTAAATGGGGCTTTCCAATCCTTAAAAGGAGCCTACAAGAAAGATGGAGACAGACTTTTTACAAGAGCATGTAGCGACAGGACAAAGGGGAATGGTTTCAAACTCCAACAAGAATAGATTTAGATTAGATATGACAAAGGAATTCTTCACTGTGAGGATGGTGAGGCACTTGAACAGATTGCCCATGGAAGTTGTGGATACCCCATCCCTGGAGGTGTTCAAGGTCTGGTTGGTGGAGCTCTGAGCAATGTGGCCTAATGGAAGCGGTCCCTGCCCATGGCAAGGGATTGGAGCTAGGTGACCTTTAAGGTCCCTTTCAACCCAAACCATTCTATGGTTCTGTGATGTTTACATTTCCTTATAATCTTAAAGCAGCACTGCCAGCCCATGCCAGGACAACATTTCACAGACACTCTTAGCACCTATAAGGAGAGGTTTAGTACACCTAAGTCAAAAAACCGTAAAGGGACAGTATTTGATGGTAACTACAAATAAAGTTTTACTACTTCCGTAGTCACGACTGTCAAATCTTAAGCAAAGAATTGAGCAGGTTTTTAATAGCCTACAGACCAAGTTGTGTGTTTTTGCATATTGCTTACCAAAAATACTAACCATCCTGATTTTATTTATAACCAATCTATTTTTTTTAAATTCTCACCATTTCAGTGATGTGCTATCTCTATAAAAATCCAGCTCCCAGTTCTGCTATGTGGCATGTACTGACTTGTCAATGTCAAGGACACTTACGTGTAGAAATTGTACCAGACGTCTGATGTTCTATAGACTATTGGTGGTCTATATGCCATCTGTTCACTAACTTCACCCTAACAAAGTGTTGGTTTTACTGTTTACGCTTAGGCATGCATAATTCCACATTATTGTGCAATTAATGGTGGCTGAACCACTCGACAGAATCTCAGACAGGTCATCCAATTGCCTCTTCTATCCAGGTTTTCAGAAATACTTGTTCTCTCCATTAGTAAGTATGCAAACATGGGCACACACATGTACACCCCAATTTCAGGTTTTCTATCACTAACATTGACAATCATACTGGACTTTCATAGAGTACTTTGCTTTATGTCCAAAATTTTCTGGGCAGAAAGGTGTGCAGTGCTTCAGAGACTTTCTGAAAGAATTGAACTTAGTGTGCCTGCTTGAAAACAAGGTGCACGTTCATTACAAGATCACAGCCTAGAAGGAACAAATCCAGAAATCCTAACAGTAGGACAGTGCGTGCTAAAGCCTCTGTGGGTGATTCATTCCTCTTTTTTCAATCAGTTGTTCACCAGGTGGCATGACCTCTTATTCTGCTTTTAAAACACTCTCCTTTAGACATTCTGCTGTGTGCTATTCAGTCCACAACAGATCAAATTACATATTCTTGATCATTTTACATTGTCATCTCTGAATTTTTGAAGACTACGTTTTGATAAGAGTATGGTTCCAGGTAACTAAAGAAGAGGGATGTGATTTTTTTTCCCTGGGCAGGGAGACTGGCAACAAGAGTTGACTTCATCTTAATTGATGAGTCATTGGACACCTCTTCTCCATCTTTCTTTAGCTTTAAGAGTATTTTAGGAAAAAAATCAGGAGAAAAATTCAGCATTTTCTTTTTATTGTTTTCACCTTCTTCTGTCTCACATTAATCCAGCTTGAAGTCTTTGTAAGTTTAAGTTAAGCTGGGCTCCAACAATCCAGATCAACTGAATCAATGAAGAGTTAGCATGACTAAAAGCAAAAGCTGTAACAAAGTTTTTGCTTACATTCCAGAAAGTATAAAGAGCTTAATGTTGGACATATTTCTTTCCTAGGCTTCCAGATTCTTGCTTCCCTAGTTTCAGCTCTTTAAACTAAGCACCTGAATGGTACAACCTACTCAGTGGCTTGTGCCATGTCACGTTATTCCCATTGTTCTGAATGTGCTATATTGCCAAAGCTCTCTGCATACAAACCATGTTAAGCCCCAAAAGAAAGCGTCTATACGACGCCTGGCATGTTCCATGGATCTGCCCATTTCTTGCTCCTGTTTTGATGATGCAATGAAATAAAAGGTTGCCAACAGCAATGTGGGCCCCTATCACGAGTATGTTTCAACAATTACGGTATCAACAATTTGTGTGCGTATGATTGCTACTGGAGAGTATTCAAGCTTAAGAAAGTTTTCTGCATTGAAGGCATCAGTGGTAACTTATTTGATCACGATATAAAGACGTCTTGTGCCAGAACAGTGTCTGCCCTTCATGCCAAAAAAGCACTAGCATGTCTTCAGGAAAAAAAATAAGTACAGAAAAGATGTACCATATGTATCTTTAAACAAAGACCACTGTTTTGTATCATCACGATGGAAACTTAGAAAAAAAAGGTCACCAGTTAAAGCTAAGCTTTTAACACCAGTGATTGCCAATAGATCAGCAGACAGCCTTACATTATGTTGCTTATTTATACCAAGCATTTTGACGCACACCGTACTACATTTATGAGAAAACTCTTGACTTATTATCAAAGCAGTGTTAAGTCCAGTTGACAATTACCCTTCTGCCTTACAAGTAATCATCTGTTAATTATACTGGCTTGCCTACAATTATTTGTCAAAATAGTGTTCAAGAATTGGCATAAAGCGGCACAAAGAGCCATATGTAAATGAGAATGTTTTAATTTATGAGCCTAAACAAAGTGAAAAGTCAATCAAAAGTGAAGTTTAAAACAAATGGCATCCTGTTTAAAGACTTATCTCCAAGAAGAGGGCATTTAAATCAGTTCCTCTGCTTGTGTACTTTTATGCATATAACTTCATCCACATGCTGGTTTAGAGTTACCCAGTCTGGAAAGCATCTTGGATGCCTGTCTGTATCGCTTCTGTCAATCAATATCTTATAACAGGGACTGAAGAAATTTGAGTAATTGCTTATGCAACAAGCAAACCAAAAATGCATAGTTTCTTTTGGATACACAGAACTGAGTTGCAGTTTGAATCATTTAAAAATGACAATTTAAAAAAATATTTACAGTACTTTTGCATCCAGTGCTAGGGAGCTAGCTTTATAGCAATCCATGTAATTCATAAGTTTGTTGTTTTTATATTACTTAAGTCTTCATAGGGTGATGATTCCCCAACAATGTGTTCAGTTCTTGCTGGTGTTTTGCTTTGAAAGAGGAGTACAAGTTTTTTACCTAGGTGTTATTTACAATTGGACCTTGAGTTTTCCAGGTTCATCTGAGAGCTCACTAAAGAGACACTTCCAAAAGATACAGAATTTTCAGTCAGGGTACTAGTAAAGGCTGTTCTGCTGCAATGGATCTAGACTGCATTGAGTGCCCAAAGAGATCCCCTGGATTTTTTTTTTTTTTTTTTCCCACTTGTAAAGAACAGATTAGCTCAGGAAAAGGCTTTCCAAATTCTCACGGAGACTTCTTGAAACCCATGATACTGTTCCCCCCGTCACCAACTGCTGCTGCAGGAGGTGACCTCAGTTATCAAAGCCACATTTTACAAACATGTTTATTTACCTCTGGGTATACACGTTTATAATTATTTCTCCTTTCCCTTGGTTTTATCAAGGCTTTGTCTCCAGTTTGGTCTTCTTATCATATCCTTAACTTTCTGCAGATATTTCACTACTGTCTCTATATATAATACATGATTTATTCTGATCAGTGAGTCAGAGGTTCTGTTTAGGGAGGTCGGATTCTAGGTGAGCATTTGCCACTCCTTAGCTCCAGCTGTCCAACATTGTCATCCTAGTTGATTATGCTATTAGCTAGACAGTAGCAGTGGATGTTATTCCTGACATTGCTCAGTCTTAAAATGAATTTGGTGCACAGTCATGAATTGCCAGCCTTGCCGTCTTCCAGGAGTTGCTGCAATGGGAAAGAACTGAACAATGTGGAACAAAGTTTCCTAGTGTTTCCTTTGCTCATAATCAGGAAGTTAAATTCCTTGCCACGCCTGGGAAGCCGCTTGCCGCTTGGCTTTCAGCTGCAAAAGAGCAGCAGCTGCAGCATTGCTCTGTGGATAGAGGGCAGTAAATAAACTGGTTTTATTTTTTTTTCTATAATCTCAAATTTTTCCATTATAAGACAAACCCTCTTTTATTTCCCTTCATACTACTTTCCCCCATTGTACTAAGTAAGTACAATGTACTAGGTAAGCTAATTGAGCAAAAAGCAACAGTTGCCTACATTTCACTCTTCATGTGCTGGCTTTCTCCTCTTTTCTATTTAGCAGGTGGTTTCACAGGCAGTCCCAGTTTTCTATATTTAATTGAATGGACTACTTGGAGCGGAAGCTTCAGCCACAACAGTGGTAAGGTTTTGATATTGACCCTGAAAGCTATCCAGCACATACTGTTATTGGCATGTTAACCCCAGCTGGAGCCAGCTGCTTCCTCAGATGTTCAGCCATTGGGAGACCATTCAGGACCCACAGAGTCACTTGGTGTTCCACATTCCCTCCAGGGTCTCAGCTGCTGTTTCTAAAGACAGAAAGGCAGAAAGACTTCAGCTTCCAAGCCTTTCTAGTTCGCAGCCCCTTTGCCAATACTTGTACACAAGACTGAACACATCATCTGTGCACGCTTTCATTCTGGAATAAAGGGCTGTTCAGTTTGTACATGAAGCAAGTTTACAGATCACGTGCTCAGCATGGCTTATGCTGTATCCCTACCTCTCAATCCTCACAGAGGAGGAGCAGATAATGTGGGATAGGAGCTGTATTCAGTTGGCAGGACTCCCAGGAAATGCCTACGAACTTCTGGATCTTAGCATAACTGTAGGACACAAGCTATTTTTGCATTTTTCTAAAATGATTTTGCCCCTTTTGTTCCAATTAAAAATCCAAAAATAACACTTTTACAGGTAGAAAATTATATCCTATCCAGTCATTCCAGCTGTCATTGTTGTTAGTGTATAGACTTGAAGTTTCACCAGCGGTCTCATTCATGTCAATCAGAAGTGGGAAATGACTTTTTGACAGTAAATCTCTAGCAATAGTGCAGTCAGATCAGAAGCATGTGGGATGCCATAGAAACCCGTTTGAGATCATTTGCTAAACAAATGTTTAAAGTTTTTATTTAAGTCCTAAAATTTAAATTATCAATACTTCTTAGTGAAATACTGACTTGAAATTCTGCTTTTCTAATGATGTGCTTAATTTTCTTTCCTATTTACTGCTTTCACCTAACAGAAGTATTTCTCTCATAACACCCACCAACTCTATTGGCTCAGGTGTTCCCCTAGACTTAAACAGTTGTCCTATACATTTGGAAATTTGCACAACTTTAAAGAAGGTTTAGGGTTGTGATGACTGCAAGGGTTTTACAGAAGGGACTTCCATAGGAACTACAGCATGTTGCATAGCTCATGTGATGCTTTGTCTTTGCAACATGCAGTGAAGATTAGGACCAAATTGTGTCTCTTGCCAAATACAAAATTTTAATATCTCCGTCACACTATGGAGATCGCATGACAAACAACCACTTCAATACAAAATCATCTTTGCCTTGCCTGGGTATATTTCAGCTACATGTTGCTTCAAGCTCTCTCTGCTCATTTGGAAGCTGTCAGAAGGCTTTTCATAACACACTTACTGAGACAATTTAATAAGTGGACGGGAAAAGAAGTAGGGAGAAAGGGTAGTTTCCTGTGATGGGATGAATATGCAACTAACTAATATCCATCTTTTCTAAAAAATTAACAGTTATAAATGATGGAATTGTCTGTGTTTCTTCAGTGACTGATGACTTTCATGTGAAATTGTGAGTGGTGTGTTTACAATGGAAGGTTTATTTTCTGTTCACCAAACACAAGACATGTGCCTTAAAAAGAAAATATTGATCTGAAATGTAATCCCCTGTCTTGTTTCAGAGAGCGGGAGAGGCCAAATGCTACACAGAAACAAAATAATAGTTTTACCTACATTGGAAGTTTTGTTCTGGCCTGATACTGCTATCATAAACCCTAAACCACAAATATTACTATCCTTTAACATATATATGCATTGTCACTATTGTATCTGTATGTGATAAAAGTTAATAGAAAAACTAAGTAGGAAAAGGTGGTATCTTTGATCAGATGAGCTGGTACAACTGGAAAAGCCAGACAAGGTTTTAGACACACACATTCCTCAAACCAGCTGAAGTAGTTTTTTGCTAGCAACATTAGTTGGCTTAAAAGACTTTCTTCTCATTAGAACTTGACTTTCTCTTACATATTTAGGAAATCGTGGCTACAAAATGTTATGCAGCCCATACCTTCTTTCCTGTGATTGGTTTTGAACATACTGCTTTTAATTAAATAGGTTACTTTTTTTCCCCTTTTGCATTAGAGAAAATTGTATGAGTCCTTCTTATGCTCCCCATGCCATTTACCACAATAAACTTTGACCACGGTTGCAGTTTTCGTTCTCTGTATATTAAATGGTCTGAAATTTTGGCATGCATTCCTACAAGTACAATATTAAACTGTGATTTGTGGTCAATCTATCTAAAAAGTTAATGTAACAGAAATACATTTATTGCTGCTTTATTATATCCTTATCTTAGAGTTGGACAAAAATTGGGATTTATTACATTCAGCTTGGTGAAGAACTAAGTTTTAAATTTTCCTAAGTTCAGTTTTTGGTGAATTTTCTATTTAGTTCTGATATGATAATAGCAACAAAGTACAAAACCATATAAATAAATAAAACAATAAAAAGAACTAATTTAATTAGAAGTATGGACACAAATCTGTAGTTATATAAACATATGAAGTTTGGGAAAAGGTTGAACAATTATGCAGAAGCAGTAATACAGATTTAGTTCCTTGAAAGTGTGGTCTAAATTGGATGACCTCTGAAGGTACCTTCCAGGCCTGTAATCTTAATGAAATGCATCATTAAAATGTTTAGACCTCCCTCCACGTGCATTAGTCTAAGTAACTTATGAATATTTACAATTTACTAGTCTCTCCCTCTCAAATTGCAAAGAAAATGAGTACATAGCAATGGTCTTAGTATAGTACCTTTCCTCCTTCCAACCAAATTTGAGTGCAACAGAAGCAGAACAGTAACTCCTCTTCTTCTCTTCTCTCTTCTCTTCTCTTCTCTTCTCTTCTCTTCTCTTCTCTTCTCTTCTCTTCTCTTCTCTTCTCTTCTCTTCTCTTCTCTTCTCTTCTCTTCTCTTCTCTTCTCTTCTCTTCTCTTCTCTTCTCTTCTTCTCTTCTCTTCTCTTCTCTTCTCTTCTCTTCTCTTCTCTTCTCTTCTCTTCTCTCTTCTCTTCTCTTCTCTTCTCTTCTCTTCTCTTCTCTTCTCTTCTCTTCTCTTCTCTTCTCTTCTCTTCTCTTCTCTTCTCTTCTCTTCTCTTCTCTTCTCTTCTCTTCTCTTCTCCTCCTCATTTTATCTTTTCTAACTGCCCTTTACTCTGTCACTTGCTTCTTCTCTCCCTTCAAGGAATTAATCTGAGAAATTTTTTTAGCATGGAAAATAATACTGCATGTGCTAACATGTCCATTTATACAGTAATTTTTATATCAGCACGATTCTTTTTGTAGAATATTTTCTTCACTTTTTACTATATTGCTTTGTAAGGAGTGTTAACTACAGTGCAAGGACTTATTTTAATCTAGAACAATCGTGGCTATGGAAAGATTAATGACATTTTAATGGCTGTATATTGATTTAACAATATCACTAGAACATGTACAGTGATATAACTATTCCTATAGAAATAGTCAAATACTTCAACATAGACAGAACCTTTCTCTGTTATGGGATTATCTGGATCAGCTAGCTTTAGAAAGCTAGTCATACCTGAGAACCAGTATCTGACTGAATGTCTTTTCATTAATGTTAAATAAATGAGTATTTCAGTAGACATTTGTGGTGTATTTGTCTGCAACCAAAAAAAAAGGTATCTAAGTATTTAGATTACTTATGGGAATCAATGAGATCCTCACAGGAGATTAAAATGAAGTTTTGAACCATCAAGCTTTGGCTATAGGTAAATGCAGATAGTGTACATTTAAGTGCTTTCAAGGTCCATTTCTAGTTTTAATGCTCTTCTAGATCAACTTCACAGTGAGCTGTGCTGTTTATTTTTCTTTCTTAACTGTTGAGTAATTGGGGAGGAGCTGTTTTCCATCAACTGTACGTGTGCTACCAGACACTCTGCCTAAATCCTAAGAAGGAAGAAAGCTTCTAAGCTGCATATAAATTTCACAGCCAAAAATCCATCTGTGTGGGTTGTGTATCCATGTCCTCTAGCCCATGGCTCTTTGACCTTTGTAAAGTCAGGGATCATTTTTTGTTTTGTTTTGTTTTGCTTTTTTAATCCACAGACAAGTTTATGAAGATATTATACTGCCTTCACTTACAACCAAATTAAATTAGTTTAAAATTTATATGTCACTTTAATACTCTACTTTTTGTCCCATTTGCTTGTCTGATTGACTGGGAATCTGGGACTAGTATATTCAGGTTTTTTATTATTCAACTTTTTTTCCCCTGACTGTCTTTTGATGATTTGTGATCTTCTTGAAGAATCTGAGAGCCGCTAATCTTCAAGGAGTCTTGTCATCCATAGAGAAGAGAGGCTGGGGAAGGCTCTGTGACTTGTGTACTCTTGAGGCACTGAGGGGACAATGGGTTGGGAGCCATCATGGCAGTTTCATGGACACCTTTTCTTTCTCTAGTGAGCTGCCATATTCAAGAGCAGGCTGCAAAAAGACATCTAAAGAGGTCCAAAAATAATCTAAGTACCAATATGTACATAAGAATCTCCCTTTGCTGCCTCTTCTTTAGTTCACAAGAGCACCATATAAAGAGTTGGTCTTGTTCACTGATTGCTATCAATATTTGAACATTGCTGAGTTAGCAGCTGTCAGAATATGCTCCTTGCTTAGTTTTTAATTAATGATATCTGAATCATAATAGAGGTAGATGACATCTGATAAGGTATAGATCAAATGGGCACATAAAAGTTTCAGGCAGAGGCAATTTCTGCTAGATAGCTAAAGATGCCAGAGATGGATCTTGCACTTTTAGCTACCTTTTTATTGACACCATTGAGACCTTGCTGCAGAGGACATAAATCAATACTTTCTTTCATGGCCACAGGAGAGCCACTATTAACATAAGATTCAGAATTAAGGCTTCCTTACATTAGTCTTGTGTGGGTGCAATATCACTAAGCAATTAATGGCAACAGAGAAAGTCTCAGACAGTCTCATTTTGAAATGAAAACACCCTGACAAGCAGATCCTTACTCCTCTTGTAGCAAAGAACGACTTTCTCAACACAGCTACCTAGACAGCTAACGTGAGGGATCCTTCCAGAACTAAAAGCTGTCTTCTTTTCACAGTCCCTGTGAAGCACAACAGTGCACATATGGAAATAAAATGCAGGGAGGCAAAACTTGGAAGCTAGTGTCAAGCCCTCCAAGCATCTTAATTGCGTGGACTTGATCAAGTATTAAGGTCTCAGCTAGGTTCCCATCTTTCTGATGCTGATCTTCTTCAGGTGCTTTACGAGGCATAGGATACTTTACCTCCGTGATGTGGACTAAGCTCTTGTTTTCTACAAGTTTAGGGTTTGCAGAAAGGCTCTGTGATGTGATAGCTCTCCTGGACAGTTGGAATTCATGGCAGAGGATGTGGCTGCATAGATGCTGCTGTGCTTGGACATGAAATTTTAGAAGAGACTGTAAGAATTATCTGTCCTTACCTGTCAAGGGAAAAGAAGAAAGAAGGGTGAGCCACTTGCTCGCTTTACAGACCCAGAAAGTCTTGCCATTTTAAAAAGTAGACCCTAGTCTTAAGGAGCTGTTGGTAACTTCTAGCATGAGAGCCAAAATAGGTAATAACATTAAGAATTAGTAGTAGGATGCTCCCAATGTTTCTTAAGTTTAATGATGGGACCACAAGTGGTGATCTGAATTGCAGATGGTAGTGGTTCCTTCGTCTCTGATTTGGCTTTGGTAGTTCCTTTGATGTAGAAGAACTGTGAGCTTAATTTGCATAACATTACTCCCACTCTTATCAGTCTGCTGATGAGATATCTTTATTAAATTTTTCACTATTTCAGGATTATTTACATACTTTCTGATTTTATAGTGAGATTCTGCTTTACTACACAAGGAGACTACTGATGAACATCTGGTACCTTATGAGTTTTCATACTTTTAGTATGGTATTTAAAATTTCACTCTTGTTACAAATTACTACAACTCCATCAGAAATTACTACCATTCTTAATTGACATGCAATGTCTTTTCAGGAAATGGCAACTGGAGATGATTAAATGAGTAGCAGAATAAAAATTATGAACAAGTTCAATTGATGAGTTTGCCTTTTATTAATATGAACATATGGGATATTTTCAAAACAAAACTTGCAAATAAATACTTCTGTTTTTACAAATTCTCCTCTAAGTTATAACATTTGTTTTTTATTCTAACTTCAGTTCTGTTCTTGTCTTTCTTTTATATGAGAGAATATCTTCTAAAAAAACTCAAAGATTTCTTTCACTGCTGGGCAGAGCAGAAGAGTAAAGATATGTTTTGAATGTAAAGAAGAACCAATTTTTGTTCAAAAAATAAATAAAGTTTTTTGAAACTCAGTTAAACATGAAATGCACACACTATTCTTATTTTCCTTAATTTATACAGTTATACTACAATATGACATCACTCAATTCCCAGTTTCTGTCACTTTTCCCTCTTATCTTCTAGTATTTTTTCAACTTTGTTTTCAGGCAGCACAGTGAGAAAGATTAAAAAAAAAAAATCCAGATTTGCAAATATATGAAAGATTTCCTTAGAAAAATTACTAATTTTATAATCTATTAGAATCAGTTCAAGAGATGAAGTTGAACTTCATCTTGATGAACTGATTTTCTCAATAAGGATGAACTTTATTGTTCAAAAGAAAAACCAAACCTCTGAGCTGTTCTAATCTGATTTGCAGAGTTCCCCCAAGCACACTCCTGGGAGTGGAGAGGGGGAAGGTGCTGATGCACCCATGACCAAGGTCCAATTCTGGTTACATTTTGGAGGCTTCCACTGCAATTCAATGAGAGCATTACTTGCTCAGTATGCAGCCTATTAAAAACGCTCACCACGAGAAAGGGCTCATTTGCCTACAGAGAAAAACAAGCATTAAAACGAAGATTCTGGAGAACAGCATCCAGAAAATGCAAGGTCACTTTTTTAGGGGGAGTGAGAAAAACTGGCTAAGACAATGCTGTAGACCCTGCTCTAGCTTGCAAATGATTTTTATTCTACCAGGAAAATTTTGTAACTTTTTATTTCACAGGTTGCCAACTTGCCTATCCTTTAAATCAGAGTATCTTGAGGCTTGAGAAAGTCCAAGAATGCACTTTACTAAGGAGGTTCTTCTTGATAGCAAGAATGTACTGGACTCACTCTGAAATTTTAAAAAATCTGTGGGCTTTTTAAAATTCCATTATAAAAAGCAGTACCTTAAAGTAGAATTTACTGAATAATGCAATGTATTCCAGGAATTAGATATGAAATCAAGCTTCAAAGAACTACACCACTGGCTTGTTCTTCACATGTGTGCTTTGTAATCTGTAGAACGTGTCCAGGTAAAGAGAAAAGCAATTTACATTAATCTCTAAATGGTACAAAATGGTACAACCATTTAGCCTATGTGATTGATTTTGATTGGAAATATCTTCTCATTTGCTTCTCCCAATGTAACCATTAATTTATAATTTGAGTGATAATATGTAACGAAACAGTAACATTTAAAATCATTTTTACATATCTGCAATGTCTATATTAGACAGCAGGTTCTCTAATTACAAATAAGGCACTACACTTAATATACTTTAAAATGTAACACTTTTTTAGATTGTGCTTTTCCTTCTTTTAAAAGAATGTTAAGAATTTGGAAAGGTACATGGAGATGATAAATTTTTATTTGATGAATTGAGTTTATAATAAAATGGTTCCAAACACCAAATAAAAGATATCTGAGATGGCAGAAGGCAGGATATTAATGCATTGATATCATCTGGATAATAACACAGTATGTTCCTGAACTTAGAGGTTTTCAGAAACTCTGAGAACTGAAATGACTATGTTTTTCAGGTATCAAAAAGTTATAAAGTACATTTAGATTTTAAAAGGTGTACTTAGAAATAGATGATATGTTGTACACACACACACTTGTGACTGCATTGCCCTGATGAAGCTGCAGAATACATCCATAAGGATCAACCCTCTTCTGACAGAACTTCCTCTACAAGGAATAAGTGGTTCTGGAGTACTCCCATGGTAGCTCCCTACCTCACAATGCAGGAAGCAACAATGCAAAAAAAGCATAAACATCTCAGCTGTCCACAGATGCCAGAACAGCCCTTGAGGCATTGGGTAGCTTGTGTTCGTGGCTACATCAGTACACCAAATAAGGAGGCAAAAAGTTTCTCTGTGTCACCTTTGCCCTTTGCTTACACCTTCAGGCTAAGCACAAGTCCAAATGTGTTGCTGGGACATGTTTCCATTGTGGCTGAGTTCTTTAATACTGAGCACATTCCAAAAACAGCCCTCTTTTCACTGTTCTCAAGGGTTTATTCAATAAACAAAACACAATAAAAACTACTGAAAAGTCTGGAGCAGGAAGGAAACTGACTTACTGCTCCCAGGTTTCCCATGCTGCCAGTGTAATAAATTGCCATTTGCAACACGGTGGCTGCAGCTGGCTTAGAATTTAACTTTCTTTTGTTATTTTTAAAATTATTACAAAGTAATTAAGATTTAGCACATCAGTCCTAAAAGCATGAGCCGTTGTAGGGGGAGGAGGAGGGGGCCAGAAGAGTTTCATTGCTGATAACTCATTATGGGAGGATGCTCCTTTCAAAGTATCATCTTTTTTGGGTGATCGTTGGGGGTGGAGGAAAACACCCATCCTTAGGAAACCTGATAACAAAATTGCCTTTAATGTCTGTAAGGACAGGAATGTGACTCTTTAATTTAAAAGAAAACCTAGTGGATATTTTAAAAAGTGCCAACAACACCTTATAGCAATTTTTTTGGTGCTTCCCTATTCCCTTGCTCTACCTGGAGTTTAAGTTTGTGTATAGGAAGAGCTTCTATCACTTTCCTCACATACCTTATTAATCTTAATATGGCTATGCTTTCCCTCTTTTTTTTTTTTTATTCCTGTATGCAATTTTTGCTATGTACTGTTCATTTGGTTTGCTAAACAGCTAAATGTTTTTAAAAATGTGTATATTATACTGCAGTATTTTTTTTCCATAAGCTTATTTCACGGGTCACTCCATATATTGTGCTAAATATTTGATAATTGTCTAAATTTTAATTGTTCAAGACATTAAAAGTTCAAGACAATAGTTGAAGTACCACTTAACTGTTTTTAGATGGTAGACTTCATTTTTATGTAGATTTTTCTGGGAATGGGTATGAATAAATGCATGACAATGAAGAAAATGACACTGATTGTGCTTCAACTTTTCAGAGCACTAAATAAATACAGCTTGTATGGTGTTTCTCTTCAGGTCTGTACAAACACACAGACTTGACCTCAGGATGCAAATTCTATAAGGGGATAATTTTTGAAAACCGTATTTTAACTTCTACTCCTTTAATTACCAAATTGTTCACAGGGCATTTAATGTTTTTTTTTAAAGATACAAACTGAATTCACATTCTTTGTACCAAAAGGACTTGTTCCTTTATTGAGCAGACTTTTATACCATATGGAAGAGCAGTATCTTCTCGTTACTTGAAAGTTAGGCCTTTGCTTTACCAAATATTATGTGCCTCTGGGACAGGAAGAAAGCCTGTGCAACAGGTTTCTGCACCCTTGCCGGCGTGTTCAGACGAATGAACTTGTCATGACGAGTTGTGCTTGGTCTTCCCAAGGGGAGCTAGAGGGGTGTGGAGTTCTGTAACACCACCTCACTTTTTCTGAGTGGATGTCTTTGATTTGTAGCTATTTGAATGGATTTGTCTTTATACACGTGATTCTCCCTCTCCAATCTCTGCACTTGCATAGACCTCATGTAATGTAAGCCTACACCCTTCTCCTTGCAGTAGGTACAGCCAAAACAGAAAGCTGTTTAAATCTCTCTGGCAAAGGCTCTCCTCAGTCTCACCCACACTGGATGCACATACATGGTCTCCTGGCTGTCAGACCCATCTGTCAGGATGGCGTGGTGCCCATCCTCAGCCTTGTGAGATAGATTCACTGCAGTACAGACACAAAGCAAGCATTGGGTTTAGGGCAGGCATTCTATACAGCATGGCAAATAATGTCTATTATATGGGAAATAACACCTTTGGGCTATTAGCAGCACTATATGTTTATTTAGCCTCTGTGTGTTAAGTAGATATGTGTCATGGGATATGTGGATATAAAAGACATGGGTCAAAATATTTGCACCTGGAAGCATAAAATTAGACTCCTATGTATGTATGTATGTATGTCTGTGTAGAGACATATATATGCATATATATATATGTGTGTGTCCTTTCTTTCAAAGAGCAGAACACCCTGCAGTCAGTCCCCTGTATGAAAACTGACACACCTTCTAAAAACCAAACCACTTGAAAATATGCACTTGAGAGACATCCAGCATGGTGGTTTTTTTAGCAAGAGGCTCTCCTTTAGCCTCACGCTTTTGTTGGTTATTTCTGGTACTGCTCTGGATAAGACAATGCCATGTGGAAGTGAGAGTTTGAAGAAACAGGCTCAGTCTCCTGAGCGCAGTCAGGCAGTGCACCAGCACCTATGGAGAGCATGGGATTTACTTGCTGTGGAATTGCTTCTGAAGCATCACTTCAGGAGCACACAGGCTGATTCACGCCGTCTTTTTCAAATAATGGACTGTGAGGCTCCAGCAAAGTTTCTCTTCGGAGTTTTGTGTACAGCTGCTGTCTGTGCACTCTCAGTGTGAGGTCTTCTGACTTCTTGCTCTGTGGGAGGGTGGGTTAGGTTCGCTGGAGATGTGGGCTCCGAGATGGCAGTGTGCTGGCGGCAGAGCAGCAGGAGGTCTTGCTTACATCCACGGAGCCAAACAAAGGTCCCTTTGTGGGAGTGCAGCAGCTTCAGAACACACAGTTTGTCATCAGCAATTATCTGGGTGTCATAACTGAAGATCTGCCACAACACCTACAACCCCGAAACACAGTGTGCCTCTGTCATATGATTAATTTTTTTATTATTCATTATTACTTTAGGTTCCCTTTATAACCATCTGACTAGGTAAAGGGGTCTATACACCACCACATACAATGGATGTACAAAGTTCCCCAAGCACTGTTAAATGTTGGAAAATGTAAAAGAGCAACAGAGTAAATGAAAACCCACCCCATATATCTTTCTTTGTATTCATGGTTAGACCTCACAGAATTGTGTGAATTCCTCATTGTTTTAAAGAGTCCTTTCTGAAACACATAGAGGTCCATTTATACTTCAGGGTTCATTAGGGGCTACTTCTGAATAGAGGAGAATGTCAGTTGGTCACTGGTACTATTTTCAAAATTTTCTCTTTTCCAACATTCATTTAAAAGAAGAGGTTTATTCATTGGTTCAGTTAAATTCACCAGGGATAGCTACACAGGAGAAGGGACTGAAAGCTCCAATTCACTTTAATTTGTCTATTTGCTTACAATCTGTATTGGAATGCAGTACTAAACAGACAGAAGTTTTTTTTACTCATGAACAAACTCTTTGAACTAAGTACATTTGAAAATACACATTTAGTTCTGAGACCAGACTGATACAAGTTCTGGTTCTAGTAAAAGACAGGCATGGTTCTTTGTTATAAAAGCACTGCAGAATGAAGTTCTTTGTGGGCTTAGTGTGGCAGAAAGTGGAAATATAAAATTCTGTGATTCACACAACAAGGGCATTGACTCCTCTGACATAGTCAGTGGGCTTCTGCTCAGTTTGCTGTTGGACTGAACTGTTCTGATGGGGCTGACATTAAACAAATGTTAAATCTCCATGACTTCAGTCAGGGCTGGTACTTGAGTGTTCTGCTGATTCATG
The DNA here is from genome assembly GCF_041296385.1 of Aphelocoma coerulescens. Taxonomy (NCBI): domain Eukaryota; kingdom Metazoa; phylum Chordata; class Aves; order Passeriformes; family Corvidae; genus Aphelocoma; species Aphelocoma coerulescens. The sequence goes on from NC_091015.1 coordinate 90,529,620, forward strand.
CCATGAGAGGGCTATCAATCCAAAGAAACGAACATAGAAAGTTAGGAAAATAGGGAAATTTATGCATTCAGCACAAAACTTCAGTAGGTACTGCATTTAACAACACCAACTCTGCCTATAGCCAAAGGAATGACAGAAACACTTTTAGTATGGTATTGATCTGGAAGGGTGCAATTTTGTCCATAAATTCAACACATAGTCAAAACCCAGGTAAACTCCAGAGTCCAGTTCACACCTTTGGGTTACCACTTATACTCTCAACTCTAGTGATCTAGAGGACACATGGGTTTTTGCAAGGCCCAAGCTGCCACAGCTGCCATACAAAACTTCCGAACTCCAGCTTGATCCTAAGCAATGGATTTGCTGTGTGGTCATCCATTTGATACAAGTCTGGGGCAAAAATGTTCATCCTCAGCTGAGTTGACGCCAAAACATCCTCATCCTGCCCCCCTAACCATTCAGAGCCTCTAGAGCATTCCTTTACTCCCCAGGAGTTAGGAATTAGTGAAGCTCTTACTGGGTGGGTGATCAAGTGAGTCCTTCTCAACCCAGAAAAAACAGATTGCAAATTGGCCCAGCTCTACATTTATTGGCATAAATCCATGAATGAACCATCAGAATTACATAGCCTCTACTTTCTTTTTCCCAAATACAGATCTACAAAACAATGACATCTTAACAAAGGAAGTTACGTGTGTGCCCCTTTTGAGAAAGATCTCAAATACTATATATGTATTTATGTATCTATCTATTGTCTATCTCAGAGTTTTAGTTTTGTGTTGTTTCATTTTTGCAAGCAGAGAATGAGAGTGACATTTTCTATATAACATATAAAGGTATGTGATCATAGTATTTGGTACATGATTCTCTGAATGATAAATATCATATTAAACTCCTTAATTATGACCTGAAGTATAGTTACAAAATAAGATGCTTGTTGAAATAAATGAGCATTGCTGTACTTAAATTTTTATTTTATTTTTGTATTTTCCTTTGGCCAAGGAAATCTTTCTGAAATAAAAATATGTATCAAATGTATAGCCATTTGTCCACTTTTCCCTTTTTTCTTCAAATTATACTACATGGTATATATTCTGTGATATGTATCCATCTAATTTAACAGCTTAAAGAAATAAGCAAGATTTCTAAGTTGTGCTTAACCCTGTAAACAATATTCCACAGTCTGTAGAATTACTGCCCCACAGGAATTTTCTCAGGATGTTAAAATAGAGACCTTCCTGTATATAAATGAAATATTCGTAGTTGTAGAAGGACACAATCATTTCCTAAGTATGCAAATTAAATAACCACTTTAGCCGTGCTTAAGGCACAGAAAAGATGGGATAAGAAGTGTCTTTGTACCTGTGTGTCCCCACTGATGATTTAGCATCTCAGTACAGAGTTGTTACTATTAAAATTCTCCTGCATTTCTCCGCAGCCCTTCAAAAGACAGAGCCAGAGAAGTGAGTTATGTCCTTCTGAAAACCTCTCACTCTTCCCTTTATGAGATAATTCTGTATTTTTGAGCCCTGAATAAATTAAAGCCTTTAATTATTCAAACTGGAGGGGTTTTTTTGAAGTAAAACACTTTTTTTAAAGTTTTCCCGTATCAACTGAGTACTGACATTCCTCACAATCAGATGTATTTGCTTCCTTACTACTGGACTGAATGTGATATTTTGTTTAAGATTTTGTAGCGAGAGTATTTGTTTTGGGATGTTGGTTCCCTTTCGTAGTGGTGCTGGTTCCCACCCCATAACCACTGACTTCTCTTCCCTACTGAGTTCCCTGGGCTGTGCCAGCCATCTGGAGCACACACTGCGAAGGAAGGAAGGAAGGAAGGAAGGAAGGAAGGAAGGAAGGAAGGAAGGAAGGAAGGAAGGAAGGAAGGAATTCGGAAGGAAGGAAGGAAGGAAGGAAGGAAGGAAGGAAGGAAGGAAGGAAGGAAGGAAGGAAGGAAGGAAGGAATTCGGAAGGAAGGAAGGAAGGAAGGAAGGAAGGAAGGAAGGAAGGAAGGAAGGAAGGAAGGAAGGAAGGAAGGAAGGAATTCGGAAGGAAGGAATTCGGAAGGAAGGAAGGAAGGAATTCGGAAGGAAGGAATTCGGAAGGAAGGAAGGAAGGAATTCGGAAGGAAGGAATTCGGAAGGAAGGAAGGAAGGAATTCGGAAGGAAGGAAGGAATTCGGAAGGAAGGAAGGAAGGAAGGAAGGAAGGAAGGAAGGAAGGAAGGAAGGAAGGAAGGAAGGAAGGAAGGAAGGAAGACCTTTATGCTTCACATTGCCACGACTACACTGGAGTGGTCCTTGGGAGTAAGCAAGGAGAAAAGTAAAGATATAGACAGTGGACACCAGTTGTAAAAGACAATCTAATACCATGAATACCTGTGTATCATAAAGTTCAGGACTTTATTTACTGCCTTATCTCTCAAATAGTGGGGTAATTTTTTGTTTATGCAAAATTATTCTAAATGTAAAATAAGCACAAACTTCTAATTCAATATTTTCCTGGAAGTTTGTATGACAGAAAAAATACCTTCAGAACAGAAGTACTCCTAGCCTTTAAATGCTGTCATTTGCACTGCCTTGGTGTCAATTCAGAAATTGTCTTCAAGAAAAAAAAAAACTATCTTCAAGAAAGCCCAGAAGCATAACCTGAAAATACAATATTTTCTGAGTGTGCACTCCCAAGTCTAGCAGCATCATGAAAAGACAAGGATTAGCTCAGCCACATAGAGATTGACATACCTGCTGTTCTTTGCCACAGGCAAGGCTGAGTTAATTACACCCATGGAAATGTGAGCTTCTGCTGATATATGAGGACAGAACACACATGTCTAAACTGTCATTAATACAGGTGTGAAAGAGGCATTTCTTGCTGGCAGGGTCTGACCAAATAGATTGAATGCATTCCACCAGAATTAGCTTTGTCACCTTCCCTACAAGCTGTTGACACACTTTGAATTTTAACAAAATAAGTTATTAAGAAGAATTGCTACACAGTGCAACAGGCATGAAGGTTACTGACAGTCAGCAGAAAAGAGAAAAGGTGGCAGACAAAAATCACCATTTTCTCATTTTTATCCTAGCTTGATAATTGGATAAGAAATAAGCCTGGCAAAATATCTGTTCCTTTAGACATTGAGACAACCCTTGTGCTGGTAGAAAGGGTGATCTAAATTATAACATTGACAGAAAGCAATCAAAGAAGTCATGATTAAGTGTAAAACCTGCAATTTACGACTACTAGTAGTCTGCATTGCTATTAAAAAGGTAATAGCAGGAACTGGCAGACAGGGTTAGAAAGGTCAGGATGAGACTATTACAGTCAGGAAGGGAGGTTGTTGCTATGTAAAAGCAGCATACCAAGGAAAAATGCAAACTGAGGTATCTTCCTCATTTTATCATCTTTAGAGAGTCAAATTAAAGAAAAAAGCTAAAACATGCAGGTATCTTTGATACAGCAAAGACTGTTTCAACTTGGGAGAAAAACCCCCACCATGGTATGAAGCTGGTATATGAGGGGTTTTTATGTGTGGCATTCTTACTGTTTGTTGTTATTATTTTAAAAGTATCATGTGAGTAGCTGTCTTTGCAGCATGTCAGATGAGGATGCCATCCAGCTCTGAAGATCACAAAGTTTCTTTTCTTCAGGGATGTGGAGTTCCTTGGGATATCCAACTGGAGCTCAGGGAGGTCAGATAGTCTCTGACTGTCTGCAGCAGACTGAGCTCCTCACGTCTCCTTTTCCTTCAGTCTTCTCTACTCATTTTGAATAGAGCTAAAAAGCACATATTTTGGGGAGGGCTCATCTAGAGACACTTAGGAACTATTACTTCAACAGGGTTTTTTTGTGTGGTTTTTGCTTTTCAGTAAATTCACTGAGCTAAGTACGCTATATATTTATCTAACAAACAATCCTGTTATAAAATGAGGAGTTACTGATGGATTTCAGCAGCTTCTAGAACTGGTATGATGACATGTGAATATTGCAAGGAAAAGCAAAAGGGAAAAAAGATGTGACTTTTTGTCACCCTGCCAGTTCATGTAAACAGGCTGTAAATGGTCTGGCTCAGCATGTAAGCAGCCAGTGACTTCTTTCCTGTATCACTCCTCTCAGGTGCTTCTGCTCTGTGTCTTATCAAGACAGTAAAATATCAGTTACTTTATTTCTTTTTCACAAAAATCAGCCTCTCAATGTGATTCATCAACCTACAGACAAATCATTTTAAGCAGGTGGCTTTAAAAAGTCTGCTGGAAAAAAAGGTAACTTTTAGAATCTAGGCCATTATATTTTCTAAACTGTGTTTTGCAGCTTAACATATTTTGCAGTGAGTCACATCGTAATATCCATTGGTTGCTTGATTTGTATTCTAAAGTCAGTGTGAACCAAAGTTTCTACTCCAATATTATTCTTAGGCAAATGTTTCCAAAACAGTCATAAATGCTGAATATGAGTGGCCAGTTATTATTTGTCACTGTTTTAAAGTATGAACTTGAAATTCATGTATGATCACCTGTTCCATGTTCTCTATACTTCTCTTCAGTGATCAGTTGTGACAAATTACAGATTGTCTGATAGAAAATTTAAGTGTTAGTATTTAGATAATTCTCTTCTTCCTTACCTCATACCCTTAAGCTCTTTCTAAAGGAATCAGTCTACTGTCAAGACAGGTAACTGGAATCACAGTGATTAGTGAAACAATTTTTGTGGCAACTTTTTTACTTTAAAACAAATATTGAAAGTAGTCTGGGCTTTTCTCTCATAGTGAAGGAATTTCATTCTGTTTGTGATTTCCTGCCATAAGAGATTTCATACAGATAATGGTTTTCAAAGAATGTAATTGCTTGCGCAATTTGAGACGATAACTTACTAGTTTTTGTTTCCTGTCCCAGCCAAGAACAATAAGGAAAGCTTAACAGAAACCTAGCAAATTTTGGACTGCTTTATCCTTCTGCTGCTGCAAAAAAAAAATGTCAACATTGTATAACTTATATCAACTCAGTCAAAATAACGTTATTAGTCACTGACCTGCTTTCCTTATCTTGCACATTACATATTCTCAGAACGCTTTGGATCACTGGCTGGAGCTTTATGTAGTGATGGGATTTCTAAAACAATGCTTCTGGTCAGACCAAAACACAGAGCCATATACCAGATGTCAAGCTTCTAGACAGACTTCTGGTTTACATTATATTTCTGTCAGTCACAAACACTGGAATCAGATTTTTAACTGTATGGTCAATATATGCATTGTCAGCCCTATAAATATACTGTATATTGTTATTTTCATACAGGTAAACCCTAAGTGTTTCTGTATTCAAAGCCCATGTTGCCCTCAGTCTGAGATATTGCTGTTCAGGGAATGGTTTCACAGGTCTACTCCTTACTCACGGATTTCAGCTCTGCATTAGGGTTTCATGTGAGTTGTTTGTCAACCCTTCAATACTTCATTAATATTCAAGAACATTTATACAATAAATTATGGCCTCTAAGCATTTTATATTAAATGTTAATATAATCAAACATCTACACTTTTCCCCCAGTATACTGTTATACTTAGTGGAGTGTTTTATTATGATGATGGTGATTTCCTAAAGGTATGCTGGTATTATTAATATGCATTTATATTCCAGACATAGAAAGAAGATCTTAGTTAGTTAATAATAAGGAATTAATATTAAACTCACCAAGACTCAAATTTTATTTTCAAAGCTGTCTTAGTCTAGGGAATAACAAATTATTCAAGTAGAAAAACAGAAGTGGTGTTAATAGCAGCAACTATAAGACAAATTGAAGGAACAAATTAACAGGCAAAATAGCAGAGAGAATCATGTATTCATGTAAGCTTTGTTTTGCTATGGCTATGTCCTTTGTATCAGCAATCCTGAGTACTAGAGACAGGTGAAATGTACATATTAAAAGTAGGGTTTCACACTTACCCAGGTTTCTGGTATAAAATTTTTTAGAAATACAAACTGTAAAGAGATTCATACACAATTTTAGCTTTTGAGACAGTGTTTTTATGTTCTTGTTATAGGAAAAATGTCTTATGGGTGTGGGAACTACATATCAGCAAGCATTTGATTTCCATTGTGTTTACAGTTTGGTGGTATGGAGGATCTATGACGTTTTTTCTCAGGGGAAATCATGAAAGATGTGAGGAAGGAAATCTTTCCTTCTCCATTTTTGTTTCTGGTTTTGAGTCTTTTATTTCCTTCCCAAATGACTTCCTCCTGTTTCTCACAAAACATTTTCTATAAATTTCCTTTCCCACTAGACATGTGGCAGAGAATCTGCTGTCATTACCCCATTAGCTTTTCCTTTCTGCTGGACCTCACAGCCTCCTGTCCCCAGGTCATTCCACTGCTGTCTCCATACACTCACTAAGGGGAGAAGCTGTGAGGGAAAATGGGGATTTTCCACTTCCTACATAGTCCTGAAGGGGACAAAACAACATGTGGAACTGCACGACCAGCTGGTAGGGGCTTCTGTTTGAGCCCTGGAATATTGTACCCAAGGGCAGAAGACAGTGAGAAACTTGAGCTATTTGTTGAGGGACAAAACCACCTTAGCAGGGGAAACAGCTGCCTTTGGCCGTCTTTCCAGAGGGTACAGCAGAAACAGGGAAGGTGTAAGCCAGGAGTTTGTCCAAGCCCTAAAGAGATTTATTGAGGGGTCTGAAATTATGAGACCCTCCCAGTGGACCTGGCCTAATTGTAGCCTGGGTCTATACCAATTACCATACCTGCAACAGAGGCAGGCATGATGTGCATTCTGCATACAGGGAACTAACAGCTGTCTGAATCTGTATTGGGGCTCTTCCCAAGAGAATTATCCCATCCTTCTATTCAAAAAGACAGTAATATATTATACTCATTATAGGTGAAAAACTTGCTGGTAAGCATAATACAGTGCATGAATCACTGAATATAAAACAAGTTTGCAAACAATGTTTCAGAATAATTTCTACATTAAAACGTTGCTTTCTAAACCCCCAAGTTCATCTTTGAGATCATCCACATTTCCCAAAGAAAGCTGTGGGGCTGGAGTATCTTCCCTTTGTGTTGACTCTGTTACACTAAGAGTATTCAATGGCACATATCTAAATTCCCTGTATGGAGTGAAGCTTTCAGAAGTGTCTCTCTCTTCTGCTCAGTGCCCTTCCTATGGTATTGTATTGGGTTTGCATGCCAGGGTTTTAGTAGTAAGGGAGGGCTGTAGGGGTGGCTTCTTTGAGAAGTTGCCACAGACTTCCCCCATGTCTGACAGAGCCAATGCCAGCAGGCTCCAGAATGGACCTGCCACTGGCCCAGGCTGAGCACGCCCTTGATGGTGGAAGTATTTCTGGGATAACATATCTAAAAAGGGAGAAAAGCTGCTGTGCAGCAGCAGTTGGAGAGAGAGAGAAGTGAGAATATGTGAGAGAAATAGCCCTGCAGACATCCAGATCAGTGCAGAAAGAGGGGAGGAGGTGCTCCACACAGTCCATGGTGCAGACCGTGGTGAAGCAGCTGTGCCCCGGCAGCCAATGGAGGTCCATGGTGGAGCAGAGGTCCACCTGCAGCCAATGGAGGATCTCACACTAGAGTAAGTGAGTGCCCAAGGGAGGGTGTGACCTCATGAGAAGCCCATGCTGGAGCTGGCTCCTCGTAGGACCTGTGGACCCCTGGAGAAAGGAGCCCACACTGGAGCAGGTTTGCTGACAGGACTTGTGACCCCGTGGGGGACCCACACTGGAGCAGCCTTTTTCTGATGGACTGCATCATATGGAAGGGATCCTACACTTGAGAAGTTCCTGAAGAACTGCAGCCCACGGGAAGAACTCACATTGGAGAAGTTCATGGAGGGCTGTCTCCTTTGCAAGGGACCCCATTCCGGAGCAGTGGAGCAGTGTGAGGAGTTCTAGCCCTGAGGAGAGAGGAGCAGCAGAGACAACATGTGATGAACTGACCTCAGCCCCCATTCCCCGTCCCCTTGTGCCAATGATGAGAGGAGGCAGAAAAATCAGGAGCAAATTTAAGCCTGGGAAGAAGGTAGGGGTGGGTGGAAGGTGGTTTAAATTCTGTTTTATTTCTTATGATTGCATTGGTAGCAAGTTAAACTAATTCCCTCTTGTCAAGTCCATTTTGCCTGTGGTGGTAACTTGTGAGTCGTTTCTCCCTGTCCTTATCTTGACCAAATTGAGCCTTTGGTTGTTCTTTTTCCTCCCCTGTCCAGCTGAGGAGGGGAGTGATAGTGTGACTTTGATGGGCACTTGATGTCCAGCCAATGCCATCTGCACGTTGTGGTCTCTGTGGCTGGCACCCTCTGAGGGTGGCTGTGGCCTCCTGAGGGACCAATAAGGATAAGCTTCTGATTCAGGGGGTGCAGAGAAGCGTTTCTCAGCACAGAGGGATTTTGTGTCATCGTGGTCAGAAAAAGGAGCATAGTACAAACTGGTTTGCATTGCACACACAAAATATTGCAGCCATTGGTGCAGATTAGACTCTATTAATTTTACAACATGTTAATCCAAAATAAGTTAATCCAAACTGTAATTCCCAGTCTGCTGAGACAAGAATTGAATTTCAATTCTATAGCTAGACAAGTGAAGATGGGAACTGTAGGAAAAGTTTATGAACATCACAAACTACACACCACTATTCAAATTAATGTTGCATACTTTGTAGTAAAGTATCCCAGTTCCTTCAGTATTACAAAACCTCTCTGGGATAGGAATCTTCAGCAACAGCATCTTGGTGACCTGCTGTACAAGACAGAAAGCTGATTCCTCTTGAGTCTTTTGTAGATTTCTAACGTTTGTGGTGACCAAAAGTCACATTAGCCCCCTTCCCAAAGGCTCTTGAAAGCTATCTGGGGGAGGCGAGCTGCATACCTTCCAGGGCCGTCAGAGGCAGGGCAGCATTCCTCTGCTCCCAGACCTCACCCATCTGTCCCCCATCAGCTGGGGGATACTAAAATAAATCGGGAGTGGGCTGATGCACAAGCTGTATTACAGGAGGTATGTCCTCCACAGGAAATGTGTAAACAAATATTTGAAAGATCTAAAAATATGATCAAAGATGCCTCTGTGGCAAACAATGAACCTTAAAAAGCCTGCAGCACGTGTTCTACATACAGTTGTTAGGTAGCAAAGTTAAATTACTAAATAAAATTACTTTTAAATAGCCAAAGCTGCAGGGTCTTCAGACTCAGTGTAGCATCCTTAATATTAAGCTTTTAGTTTAACATCTTGCTCAGTTTTGGTGTGGCCTCACCTGTGTAATGTATTAGATATATTAAAAATAAATATTATTGCAAAGCATCCACTTACTCCTACATAATGTTCTCTTTTGGTCTGGCCTTTGCTACTGAAAAAAAAAATCAGGCTTACATCTGTAATATTATTCAAAAAGTTGGAAGTGCTGCTGAAGATGACTGTATCTGCTCTGAATTCTGTCTAGTGCTAAACACTTGAAAACTTCCTGCTTCAGCACCAGCAGTCCTGCTCTCTCACTGTACTTGGTCAGTAAAAAATCAGTAAGAGGCACAGTGTCAGGGTAGTGCTACAACATTTTCATTTGTCTGGTATCTAATAACACCATTTATCCCAATTCAAGCACACTAACTCATATCCTGTCCCTCTTGCTCTGTCCAAGACCTTCTGATGTTTATGACTCTTTTCCCTTGTGCTGAATCTCTGCCCAGTTATGTGTCATGAACAGCCTCTGCTCCCTTACAGCCATATTTCCTCACCCTGGCCAGAGATCTGCATGTAAGGAATGAAGTCACTCCCAGCCATTACTGGTCTCTGTGGCACACAGCTCTTCATATTTCTCTAGCCCAAATTCTTATTTTACACTAGTGCTCTCTGCCTTTGCTATCCGAATTAGTCCTTTATCCGTGCAATTAATTTGCCCTTACAATATTTAATTATCTACTTCGTAAAGAGATCTTTAGCAAGCTTTTTAAAGTGGTTGTAAGGCAAAAGGCCTCTAAAAGACCAGGCAAAAAAGGAGCACAGTTGCTCAGCAATATTTTTCAAAAGGAGTCTGATTTGTTAAAGATTAACTCCTTCCTGTGACTTTCTGTGAATTATCTCCATCTAAAGTCTAAATTCTGGGGGTTTCTTGAGTTTCACTCTAACTGGTACTTTGTCCTCTTCCTTCATTCTCATATGACCTTCCTTGGCAAGGAAGATCTGAGATTTTAATGATGTTTTAGGATTTTATTTGCATGGTCACAGCTACATAAATGCTTAAATAATACTTTTCCTCTCTTAAAATTTGACATGTTTCATTTTTTAAAGGTTTCCTTTAGCAGATGGAAAGCAATAACAATAGCATCCAAACCCTTATATTACATAACCTTAGCCATTCCAGCTACCAGTTTTCCCAATTAAAAGGATCTCCACCCCTCATGAAAATTTGATTTCAGCGCTGCCTCTCATCTTTCTCAGCACAGACAATTCTGGATCAGTCCTCCTCTGCTGTTGCCATTGCTCCACTGCATCTCCTGTTCTCAGCTGTTTATATCTCCTTTGCAGAGAACCTGTGAGGAGGGACAGGAGAATATGTCCTCATAGCACTGCTGCTTCTCTCAATTTTTATGACTGCTTTGCACTCCTACAACATCAGGTTTACTCAGTGTTGCCCACATCACCACCAAAGGGCATGGGAAAACCAGACTCTTGGTCTCCTGCCTTCAGGAAACTGGATAGAGTTTTCATTTGTTGCTTTTTAAAAAGAGGTCAGACTGATAACTACAACAACAGCTTAATTTCCCTTTCTCTTCTCCAAAGTATGTTCCATGAATTATTTATCTCCTTGTGAGACAAACTTCCTTCACGGAAAAAATTCCTGTCTTTGTGGCTGACCATTACTATTTCCAGTTGCCACTTTTTGACCTTTTGATCTATATCACAATTATAATATTTCTTTTTGATTACTGCTTAGATCTCCTGTCTTGATGTGTCACTTTTCTCAACATTGATTTTTTCATCTTCTGAGAAATGAATGTACACCCAAGTGAACGTATTTTTATAATGTACATTTGTATCTATATATATGTATTATTTAATAATATTAATCCCTCTGGAAATTACTGGTTTATAACCAGGTAGAACATAGAGTAGTTTTGGGTTTTTATATCACCCAGGAAAAAGTCACGGAAAACCAATTAGAATTCAGTTTGTGGTTCTGCCTGACCACTCATGTGGGATGCTAAAAGAAACAAAATGTTCTTTTATTTCTTCATGTTGGTTATAATTGCTGTTGTGGTGGATAATCAGTCTCTGCAGGCCTGCCTCTCTGATTCCACTCTGTGATTGATGGGAGAAGCAAGTGAGATTACGGAATTCCTAAAGCTGTTAAAGGATGTACAGGTCTGTGCTGGGACACATCTTCCTTGGTTTTGCTTGACAGATTACCTTTTCAGAACTATAATAACATGCTATCTCACATCACCCTCACAAATTTGCCTAACAAGTCACAATAAAATACAAAGTAATTCCTCCCATAATCAAGTGTGGCCATGGCTGCCCCAGATGAAGATTTTATCATAGCTGTACTGTGTTTGACAATGTTTAACAATGTTTATTACATCACAGGTGTGGATAATTACCATGTTCCTCTCCTATGGAGAACCATTAGTCTTGATTGGTTTGTGATACAAAACAGTGTAAGTCTTCCTTACATTGGCTCCATGGGCTCCTAACAGCTATAGAGACACTGGTCTGAGTGGAGGTAGAGCAGTCAGGACTGTCACTATGTCCTTAACACATCACTGGGAATTTTTTTATGCTCACAATAGATAGTACAGATTGATTTTTATGTTTGGTTAATCAACTGACATTTCTGTAAGTGTCATAACCTAACTGTTTGAATATGTAACTTGCTGTCTTATTGTCTCAATAAGGGTACTTGTGTTTGAGCACAACATGCCAGAGTTTTGTGATCTGTTAGAATTAATGAGTCTAAAATTGTCGAAGTTCAAATGAATTTAATATTCCTTAAAGGAAGGTTGCTGAACCCTAGAACCCTAAAATTAAATAATCTTGACAGAGAAATTACAATTTTAAAATGATTCATTAACTGCTAAATAAATAGAGCCTTCTAAGGAAAAGCCTTTGCTCTGGCAAGGTAATCCTGATTCATCTGCTGGGCCTAATAACAAATAATAACCTAACAACAAATAATTTAATATAATTCATTGTAGCTGAATACTTGTATTTCACTGTAAAAAACCCAGATATTGTGGTCATGGTGATAGAGAGAGAGTAGATTCAAATGTATAAATTCTGCCAGCTAGGATTAGATGTACTCGAGTGTTTGGGATTATCTCCCCCTCTAGTGGCTGTTTTATGCAAAACTATGACATCTGGGATTATCTAGATGTACTATAATTTTTGCAGGGTTCATAGAAACTTTTAGGTCAGATAGAAGTGACCAAAGTGGACTGTTTATTTTTACTGTCCTGGACTTGATTAGAAGGGTGTTAATGTAAACCAGAATAAGATTTTAAATTCTTGATTTCATCAAACTTTGTCGGTAATTTGGATATCATGGAGTCACAGATTCAATTAGGTTGAAAAATACCTCTGAGATCATCCAGTCCAACCTTTGAATTCTATATGTCACAGGCTAACCCATAAAGCTATGAACTTTTGGGTTTGAATGTGTACAATAATGTATTTCTTTTGTCCCACTGTGAGCTTATACTCTTTTATTTGGTACTGCTCAAAATTTATCTTCATTGCTTTACAAAACCATGGTAGCTTGTTGTTGCAGGTTTTATCCATGCTGGGTGAACAATTATTATTGCTGGTGGTATTGCTAGGGGAAAGCTGAATGGATTTCAATACTGCCAAGTGAGGCACTATCCGTTACTGTACTTTTTGTTATCTTGTCAAAAGTCTTATCTGCTCTCCAAGATCGGTTCTTAAAAACATTTGTATCCTAAAACATTATCACTAGCCCTGCAAGTATAATAATGAATTACACAAAAACATCCACTTAGTAATCAGTAGCAGTAAGCAAAACAAAAAACACACTACAAATTTTCAGGAAGGAAATAGAGAGCAAAGTGGAAAATGTAGTTACACCACTGTATAAATTGTTTGCCCCCACCTTAAATATCCTGTGCAGTTACGGTTCTTCCATATCAAAAAAGATATGTGAGAACTAGGAAAAGGAAGAGAAAGGCAGCAGGGTGACCAAAGAAATAGAATGTCTTCCATAAGGAGAATGGTTGAGTTGGCTGGAGAAGGGGTGTTTCTGTAGGGCAAGATACGCCAGAAGACTACAAAGATATGAGTGGCATGGAGGAAATTGATAGAGATTGAATATTCACCATGTTTTCCAAATACAAGTATGGGATGATAGTGGGAACCAGGTTCAAAACAAATAGTTGAAAGATACTCTTCATGCGACAGGCAGAAAACCTGTGGATCCATTTGCTGAACAACACTGTGGATTCAACAACTTTGCATGGGGTTAGTGGGAGGCTAGAGAAGGATCTGGAAGAACTTCCCCTGTGATTTCCTAAGGAGACAAACCTGGCCTTGGCCTATCCCTGTCCCCGGAGAGGTGTCCAATGCCAGCACTGGGGCTGCCTAAGAGCCCCTTGGCTGCCAAGCTCCTGGATGAAGCAGCAGGATGGGGTTTGGCTGCCAGGAACTACCACCCCCCACAGGGCCTCTGGTGCCATGGCTGATGTGTCATGGTGGCACCATGACAACAGGCTCTAAAAATTGCCTAAACTAAAGATGGTCAGAGCCTGGGAAAATATGATGCAAAAATATCACCTAAACTTGCTCTCTTTTCTCCCAAGGTGTCTTGTGGCCGCTTTTGGAACCAGAATATCAAGCTCTGGAAATATTCCCGAAAGCATTCTCCTGAATTTATTTAGACATGCAAATAAGAGCATGATATGTGAAAAATCCCTTCATTCCACACTGAATTAGTCAAGCAACAGCTGGAATGTTGTTTTTGCTGTAATTTACGTTGGAAACAGAAAACATTTCTATGCTTAAACTATCATATAGCTATTACCGCTAAAAATGTAAATTAATCTTCAATTATGGAAACTTGTCTTAGTGACTATTAAAGTGAAATGGCTTTCTATTTTCAAAAGTATCAATGTTTTTTTAACAATCTGAAAATCAAAAGAAATTTTTGTAATCACTTTGGACAACAGTACTCTCATACACTTTGCCATTACTGGAGCTGAGGAAGATGCTGGGGGCAGTATGTGACTGCCCAGCAGGTCCACCTGAAGGAGCTGACTAACTTGGGAGTTGGCAGGAGGGAAGTGGCTGACAAAAGGAGCTGAGAGGAGCTGATGGAGTGACAGGCAGGCTCGGGTAAGTGACTGAGGTGAGTAGTGTCAAATTAGTGTCAAATAAATAACTGACACCACTGAAGTCAAAAGTGACATAAGAGACTTGAGGGACCAAGGGACTGTAGTGACTCAGGCGTGATGCAGACTGAGGCTTTCTGGGATATGTTTGGACACACTCACCTGTATATCCCTCTATACACCAAGTGTAAGCACTGATTGCATTGCTGAGAAAGGGTTACCTAACGGCATCATTATCAGTTCTGAAAGCCTGAAAATTTTGTTTCTTTGTCATGTTTCAGCATGGATTTAAGAAGGGGAATTTGTGCTTAACCAGCTTGACAGGTGTGTTGGTTTAAACTTCTATGTCCAGCACAGAGCCAGTCACTGAAGGCTCTGATGATGGGCAGGTTACTGGCCCAACTAGACAAGTTGGTAATGCCTCTGGGATGACATATTTAAGAAAGGAAAAACCACGGGAAGCTCTCTTTCTTCTCCCAAGGGGTGGTGAGGCGGCCTGTGGGGCCGACCCCAGCAGGGGTGCCGGAGCCCATCACGGCTGGAGCCTTCCCAGGGCCAGGACCGTGTGGCTGAGGCCTTCCCGAGGCTGGAGCTGCCCGTGCTGTGCCAGCGAGGACCACATGGCCAGCAGCAAGAGACATGGATATGGAGCCTGGACAAGATCAACCTCTCAGTTGCAACTTACAGACACCGGCTTTCTTCCAAAATCAGAGGAAAAGGAAAAGTGAGGACACGTGAGGAAAACCAACATGGCGGCACCAAGGTCAGTGAAAAACAGGAGAGGGAGGAGGTGCTCCAAGTGCCAGAGCTGAGATTTTCCTGCAAGCCGTGGTGAGGACCACAATACAACAAACTATGATTCAGAAGGTGCATGGGGGGGTGCAGAGATCCACGTGCAGCCCGTGAAGAAGAGCACTCACGCTGGAGCGTGTGGATGCTGAAAAGCTGTAATCTCGTGAGGAACTCAAAGAGAGATGACCCTTGCTTTTAGAGATCGAGGAAGAGCAAACTGGAGCAGCTCATCCTTAAAAGACTAAACCCCATGAACTAAAATGACTCACGCTGGGAGTTGTGGGAAGACTGCTTGACCTCTGGGAGGGATTTCACATTGCAGCAGGTTCGGGTGGGACTGCTGCTTATGAAAGGTAAAAACATGCCAGAAGAGTTCACAGAGAACTATTTCCTGTTGGAAGGATCCCACGGCACAGCAGAAGAAACTTTTTTCCTCAAGCATATTGAAGAAAGACTTTTAAGAAGTGAAATACTTACCAAAACCCCATGTTTTGTTTCCTTGCGCGGTCAGTGGAAAGAGGGAGGGACTGGGAAGGAAAGGTGTTCTGAAGATTTGCTTTGGTTCTCATTACCGTTTTTCTACTTTCAATTCTGTTAATAATAAATCTTCTTTATACAGTTTAAGCTTTGAACCTGTTTTGCCTTAAAGTTTTTTTTTCAATAATCCTTATCTCAACTCATGAAGTTTTTAATTCCCCCTCCTCTGCTCAGCTACAGCAGAGGAAAATACATGAATAGTTTTTTGTAGGTGCCTGGCACTTAGCCAGTGTCAAACCAGGACAACAGGTTAGATACAAACTGAAACACAGGAAATTCCAGTTAAGCATAGGGAAAAAAGAATTATCTTGAGGGTGTTTAAAAAGTGGAAAAATGTTAAAATTTCTGTTCAAACCATCAGTAGAAAACTTCATTTTCTGCTCTGTGGCATCTAAGGCCACTGGAAGAGTTTTATGTCCAGTTTTGCATGTCCAATTTTGGTAACAGTACCAACAAACTGGACATTCATAAAGAATAGAAGCTTATTTCTAGGAGAGAAAAAATGGACGGAGAAAACATTTCCCATTTGAGAGCAGTGAGCAAGAGACTGTGTGGGCCTTATCTATCTACCAGAGTTAATTCACAACAAACACATTAAAAATTATTATTATAAAGGTCACTTTTTGTGCCTAGTCTCTGAAGGATAGATGAGAAAAAATTGTACTTTGAAGTAAAAATTGATATTAGTAAAAAAATAATGAAATGGGCAAATCAGGACTGGACCATGCCCCTTGGGAGGTTTGTGTAGTCTTTGCCTTCCAGAGAGTTTTAAGAATAGGTGGAAAATCCTGTTAGGGGATGATTAGGAATTCTTGGGCTGAGACGTGGGGTTTCTGCAGGTTTTTTGCAGCCCTGTGTATGTACGTAAACACTAGCAGGAGACTCCCTTGTCCAGAGTTCAAATTACACCAAAAGGACCAGAAGAGAAACACATTCCAAGGTGAAATACTTACCTCAAGTCTGGGCATTGGGTTTCTTACACATTTCTGTAAAAAATTTCAAGTTTTCTGCTCCTGAATTACCTGGGTTTTACTCCTAGTATTAAGCTTTCACATGCCTGAGGATGTGTTGCCACAGACTGTGGGTGAACAAAAGCAGCTGATGCCTCAGTGTCAGGTTGTGCATATTTAGTCTGTCCTTCATGTATATTTAATCTTAGACAGCTTTCAGTACTTTCCTGTATGCATTGTGACCACTGCCTATAGTGCAATTACCACCCTGACTTGTATTTTCTGTCAGAAGTTAAAGAGGAAGAGATTTTCTTGGGGACAGATTTGTTTATGAACACATTTGGAATTTGATTTATACATGAATGATCAGCACGTCTAACAGAGCATCAACAAGCTCTTTATTTTTACTGCTACGTTCTGGGAGTGAGGAGTGCTGGAAACCTGATAACGAGGAGTTTCTCTGGTCATGTAAGAGGACAACCCTCACCGTGTTATCCAATTAGGAGAAAGATGTGCACCTGTAACATCTGGCTGTATTAAATTTCATTGCTCTTTTATCATGCAGTTAAAATAGTGGGTTTGAAGCTTTTAACTCTCCTGCCTTCCCCAGTCATGCCGAGTGCGAGGGCTACATAAATGCAAGTGTTTGGGAGTTACTGAGAACGAGATGCTAAAGGTGAGACCATTTCAGTGTGTCTGAGGTACTAATGCTGTACCTGACACAAGTTTTCAGCTTTTGGGGCGGTAACAAGGTGTGACACCCTTGGGCAGTCGGAGGGTGCTGTCCCGGGCGGCCGCTGGAAGCGGGGAATTCAGCGTCGCTGCAGGCTTCGGCGTCGGTCTCGCTGTGCGCGGAATATCCCAGCCACCGGCAGCCCGTTTCCATGGGAAGCCGGGACTGACCTCGGGCTGGAAGGGGAAGTTCAAATAGCGCCCACCGGACGGCGGGGGGCGGTGGCGGAAGCCCCTCGCCATGGCAACCACGCCGGGCGATGGAGGCGGCGGCGGGGCAGCCGCAGGGTCCGGCCGCCGATGCTGCCGCCCGCCCGGGGGCCCGGGCACAGCCCCCCGAGCCCCCGGCCCCGCTGGAGAGCGGCGCGGACACGCTGCAGGTGCGGGCGCGGAGCGCGGCGGGGCCGCCGGGGCTGCGGGAACAACGCGCAGGGACGGGAGCCAGCCCACAGGGAGCGAGGGAGGGAGGGAGGGAGTGCGGCCGCCGCCGGGAGCCCCGGGCAGGAGACCCGCGGGGCCGCGGAATGTCCCGCGTTCGCAGCCTGAGTGGGAAAGGGAGCTGCGGAGCGGCTGCGCTGGTAACTTTTGCTGAGCAGGGGCCCCGCGAGGGTGCGGGTCCGCCGGTCACCGCCTCTCCCTCTGCCCTGGTGAGAGGGGTGCGCCCAGAACTGGAGATAACCGGGGCAGTTTGCCTCTTCGGAGAAGGAATTTTTATCTATGATGAAATTCAAACTTTTACTGCTTATAAACAAACTGAGCGTTGTTGTATCTTGAAGAGGGCAGCTGTTTCTAATGGCACTTACTTGTCTTGTGACGACACTTCCCGTATGAAAACACTAAAGGTTGATCTTCGAGTACCAGTGTCATAGGGTGCTCTTGAGTCCTCCAATAAAAAAGAGGAATTGTGCAAATTCCCATTTCCTTCCTCACACTGGAAGTCTGTAGCTTTCAGGTCCACTCTGGTAGTTACTTTATTACTAGCTTTGTTGAGCCGAAATACACAGCAACATTATTTCAAGGATTAACACAGTTAGTAAAACTGTTTCTTGTAAACTTTTGTTTTCCCTTCGTTTTGGCGGAGTCCTTGACGTATCTAGAGAAGTTTCCAGTACGGTCTTTCACTATTAATGGGAGCTAACTTGGTTGCCTTTTCCTGGAAGGGGTGTGTAGTTGATAGATCCTAAGGATGGTTGGATTCCATATAGATTCCCATAAAGTTAAAGCAATATAAGTGCCCCTCATTCTTAAATTTTGCAGTAGTTAGCAGGACATGTTCCAGGCCCATTTGGAACACATTGTACAATTGCATACATAAAAAGTAGCTGTGCTTATCTCTTACAAGAGTAACTTGTTTGCCAGGAGGGCTGTCCTACCAAAACTTAAAATTTTCTAGTAAAGAGAGTCAGCCTAATGCTATGGTAATATAATCAAGAATACATTAAACTTCCATAAAAAAATACTATTTGGTTTGCAAGAGGTTAATTTAAAATGTAATTAATTAGGTATTTGGTATGTGAAGCTAAGGTTAAAAATGAGGCCACTCTCTCATATTAGCATTGATTTGAATTTTGATCATAGTATTATTCAGCTGAGAATTTGACGGCTACTTTTTCCTTTAGCTTTCGTGGATATAGTAGACAGGGATGAAGTATGCAGAACTTTTTTTAGAGTGTATAGTTCAATTACATCTATCATTTTACGCCTTCATGGAACTTTTTGTGTGACTTGGGAATGAAATCTATATTAGCAAGCATGCGTGTCTTGTTTTTTCTCTTTTCTACAATGGGGCTTGATGATATAACTTCTCAATGACCAAGAATGTCCAAATGTCCTCCTACATTTTAGCAGCCTATGTTTCACAGGGAAAGGAGTGGAGGAAGATAGAGATGAAAGAGAATTTGTTCCACACTTGAGCAATTCACAGTTTAACCCCTAAGCACAAGAAAGTAGCTGTGTTACTCTTGTGCAGTGCAACTTGCCTTAATAGGAGTTTTAAAAAACAGACCAACATAATTGTTAACCTTTTAACCTCTGCCTTAAATCTTGGGATGTCCAGATGCAGTAGCCCATGTGGGAGGAAAGATTCCCTTTCCACTGCCTCCCCAGTGGATATATAGTGGATTTGTAAAATAATAATGGGAAATACATAACAAACATTTCTCAGGTATTGGCAGTTTCCCAGGGAAACAAAATTAGAACACTAATAATTGCTCAATACCAGAAGTGCAAACAGGGAAAATATTTGATGTGTCACTGAAAATATGTGAAAAAGCTTAAGATTGTGATGCTGTTTGGCAACAACTTTATTGAAAGAAATAAAATGTTTTCCTTGCCCATAAAAGATAAAATTTCAGTCTTATTTTATATGCCATGATTTTGGTATTGTCCTGATAGAAAACAATTCTTCAATTTTATTAGTGTTTCTTTTCTGAAACAGTATAGAGAAGAGGCCACGGGTTCAGCTTCTGCCAAAGGCAGGGTGCTATAAGTTGCTGAATTTCTGTACACACACTGCAGCAGTTATAACCTGGCAAGTCATTGCTAAGAAAAATCCTGCACTCAGCAACATACATCAAAATGAACAGGGGCAGACGGCTACATGATGTGTATTTTTGTGAGGATGCAAAGTTGCAAGGAGAGATGGTTAAGGTGTGGGAACTGGAAAGAAAAAGTGGATGAAAAGATGGAACTGCTTCTTCAATGTGCAAGGAAGAGACAAATTTTCTGACTTTTGGTCCTGTAATTTTTTTTAAGCAATGATTGGTGCTCTTTAATGAGATTTAAAAGTAGCCACTTGCTTGCTAGTGGCAGACAAACCACTGAAAACTGATACTGAATATCACAGAGTGCAGTAAATTGCATGAAACAGGCTGTTGCTTGTAGTTTAAGGTGGCTGAAGCAAGCAAAGGCTGATTAACCTGCTGGAAGACAGGAAAAGCTGCCTTTTGTTCTCATCACCAGTTGGATACTACCAGAAATTAAAGACTATGCAGCAATGGAGAGAGGAATTGATGCAGTAGCATGAGAACTATGTGTAGATTTAATGAAATTTCTAGCAGGGCGTTCTAATCAAAAGAAAACAGAAGGCCAATGGTGCAGTTTTGTTTGGAATACAGTGACAAATGAGCAATAAATCAGCATGGATTGCTTTTGCCATATGTATATATATGGACAAACATGACATCAAAGCTTTAGATGGGAAAGAAGGATTTTTCTTAAGCACAATCAGGCTGTGACTGGTTAAAAGAATGTCTTGGGTCCTTACTGGTTTCAGTTTTCAGTAGCCAAATAATATTTGAAACTGCTTAATAGACACAAGGAACATTTCCAAAGAACTGAAACTGGTAATGAAGGAGTATTTTATCATTACAATTAATACTCAGAAGATTTACAGATAAGGAAGACCTCTGTCACTTAACCTAGATCAGACAATGTGTCATACTCCAAACACATCAAGAATGGTAACACTTCGTGATAAATAACAATCATGTGCCACAGAAGCAGAAAGAGGTTTAATAGCCAGCAGCTACAGGGCATCGTGTCCAACCCCCTCCACTCTGAATGTGCTGGGAGAGATGGTAAGCTGGGGACACAGCAATAGCACAGCTCTGGTTGCTCAGCAACAATTCCAGCTTTCTACTGTGAGTGTATGTTAAGCAGGCAGTAGCAGTCGTGCTTTTTCCAGAAATGTCAGATTTAGCACTAAGGAGCAAATTCCTCTCTGACACAGCTGGGAGACATGGGCTACCCATGTATAGCCCAGAAAGCCCAGGATAACTATATAACTTTGCATTATTGCCACTTTTGTGGAATTGAAGAGTTTTGGCATTTGTTTATGTAATATTGAAATTTGCAATCTATGCTTTCTCTATTGCTAAACTTAGATAAAGGGAAGTGCTTGGTTATTGGCAAATAACTGGTTTTGCTTGTAGGTTTCTGAGTAGATATTTAAAATGCCTGAAGGAGGTGTTGGGGTGAGGACCTGGGGTTGAACCACAGGGTAGGAGATAACACTGAACACCTTCTGCCTCTGTGGAGTGGAACCGCTAATGATGAAAGGCTGCAGCTGGTCCAGTTTAACTGCACAACAGAAATGGACATAACACCAATAGTTCTGGGAAAAAACAACATGCCTCATGTGCTGCTGTGTTCCTGGCACACCCAGTGGATTGTAGGGTGTTGTGGTTTAACCCAGATGGCAAATAAGTCCCATACAGCAGTTCACCTACTCCTCTGCCTGCACTGGGGAGGGGGAGAGAATTAGAGTAAAGGTGAAGAAATTTGTGAGTTGATATCAAAACAGTTTAATAAGGAAAATTAAAGTCCTGCATGCAAGCAAAGCAAGCTAAGGAATGCATTCACCACTTCCTATAGGATCCACCTCATGTAATATGTCTTTGGAAGGCAAACACTATTTCTCTGAACGTCCCCCCTTCCTCCTTCTTCCCCTTCTTTATATACTGAGGATGATGCCATAAGGTCTGGAATAATCCATGGTGCTGGGTAAAGCCTGCTCAGCAGTGACTGAAACATCCCTGAATTATCAACACTGTTTCCTGCACAAATCCAAAACTTGGCCCCATACCAGTTACTAGGGAGAAATTTACCTCAGCCAAACCCAGCGCACAGGGTATTAGGGGGACCGGATTAAAAGTGAACAAAAAGGCTGAATGCAGAGTGGCACTTGGCATTCCTTACATTTTCTAAGATTAAGGAAGGGCAGGCTGAGTTACAGAAGACTTCTTGGAGGCTCTTGTAGGACAAAAAAACTCCACCCTCTTCATTTAATTCTTTGAGTACAGATTTACCCTCAAGTATCTGTTCTATTTGTACTCAAATCAGCTGTGTTTCCTGCTTGGCTGAGGAAACAGAAAGAAGGTGCCCTCTGTGAGGATGCTGGAAGCATTCAGGACTCCTAGAAAAGCTGAAGACACTGCTGAAGTACCATGACAAAAAAAAATTTAGTATGTTGTATGAAGAATATTAGAAACTTCAGGTTCTTGGAGCAATAAATCCTTCATGATACTGAATTTGGAGTTGTCTTCTAATCTGTGTACCAAAACAGATTTTCCTTTCCCTTTTGTGATTCCCATATTGTTGTTGTGACTTGCATCCATGAACATAATTGTTGTTACAGCAGGTTGAAGCATGGTCTAAATTGCAAATTTTAGGGTAACTTAAATGGCTTCACTTCAATTATCAGAATGGAGAAGAAGCTGGTATTTTTTGACTGAAATATGTGATTCAAGCCTTTGTATTTTATATAACAGTTTACAGAAGAAAATATACTAGGTTTTTCCATAGCACACATGTACACTGCAAATTTAAAGAACAATCAGATTTTCACTACGGAAGTGTTTTATTTAGCAGATAATAGAGGGTGGAGTATCCAAGTTCCAACTGCTAAAGGATTATGAGATCATAACTTGGATGTGTGATCAGGTGCCAGAAGTTTGAGGCAGTAATTTCTCTTTCTTCACCATTTTATTCCTTAAAATCTATGCACCAAAAACACTTTGATGTCTAGCATGGAGAAAATCACATGAATTCTGCCTCTCATGAAGTTAATTCGGCATGTTTTAAGATGTGAAAAGGTAAAACTTGAAAACTGGGATTTGCCATTCATATGTATTTCTAATGATCTTTAGTTTAATGACGAAATAAAATTGCCTTCTTCCTGCTCTAAATTATTTTCTCTTTTCAAAGTTTTTGACCTCTTCAAGAAGAATATTTATTTTGTGTGGTGAATTGTTTATTAATATAAATTAGGTCAAGAGACACAAAACTCCTTTTTATGAAATAATTTCTTTAATCTTAATTTTCTTTGAAATTTTGAGTGTGTACAAAGGATGTATAAGAAGTTCTTTCTGCTAGGATTTATTAGCAGGATTTGCAGCTGATGGCATTCATAGGCTGTAAAGATGGAAGTTTTATTTTTCTGAGGGAAAAGTAAAAAACACCAGAAGGGTGGGGGAGAGAGTGAGGCTGCTTTCCCCTAAGTAGCCAGGTGATGTGTCCCTGCTGAGCACCCTCTTAGACTGGTCTGTCTACGCCTCCAGTGCAACATGTGGCAGCGATAAGGATGAGGAATGATACTCTGCCATGTCTTTTCCTTGGGACTTGTCCAAACTCCCTATTATTACTGCTTATTGGAGGATGCCAATCAAATGTAAATGTTGCTTACAGGTTTTTAAATCTCTGTCCTGGGTTGCAGTGTATTCTATCACCATCCTCATGAGCTGTGGAAATCAGGTGGGGCAGTGTTTCCTTGCCTCCTCCCCCCAGACTATCTTGCTGTTAATGGCCCATCATTGTCCTGCCGCATGACTCAGAGATAACTCCCTCCGGACTATCTTCTGTTAATGAGCCTAATCAACACTTGGCCTCATGACTCATTATCCCATCGTGAGATGCTCCACCCAGAGGGAGGAACCAAGCATCCCATCGTGGATATAATCTGGGACTCTGAACACCAGAGACAACCTTCCCACTGGATTTCCAGAGGACAGGAGCTACACAGCCACCACTGGACCTTCTGAGGAAGAGCAGACCCTTTTTTCTACAGGATCACTGCTTCAGGAGGGCTGCAGCCACCATTCTATCAGACTGCTACCACCACCCTGATTAACAGGGCGTCTGGTTGTATCTTGACTCTGTCAGTTTAACCCAGTGTTATCCGCCTTTATTTTTGGGTTTTTTCCCCTTATTTTATTTCTCTATTAAATTGTTATTCTGACTTGGTGTCTCCCACTAGTTTGTTTTCAAAGTAGTACAATCTCTTTGCACATATGTTATCTAGTAATAGTTATTGGGCATCTCTACGACTATTTTCTGCTTTGTTATTCATTATGTTTGATTTTCTCTAATGTAAACTAAAATCTTCAAAGACAAAAGCCAAAGAAAGGATGAAGTGAGGAAGAGTGATCCTTTTGCCAGAGGGAATGGCCTCCTATAAGCAGGGCAACAGCACTTGAGGGGTTTGCAGGTGCAGGCCACAGGGAATAATGGCACAGGAGTATCAGCACCAGAACAGCAAAGGGAAAAAAACCTGCCCACAGAGGCTCTGAAAACAGCTTGGGTGCAAGACTACAGAACTGCAAGCCTTTAGCATTATTCAGGTGACAGCACCTGAAAGTACCATGCCATAAAATGTTTTCAGATTTGTTGGTATTTAAAAGCTAAAGTTCAAATCTACCGAAATACATCAAGGGACTGTAACAGTCTCAACAAAAAGATAAACTTAATCTTCACCTGTGCTGGGGTTATTTTATATCCCTCCCAGATGACATGAACAGGCCTCTGGACAATTATTTAACTGTGGTGAAGAGGGAATTCCTGCTAGAAGCAGAGTTTTCAAGAGTGTTGGTTTAGCCACATGCAGACAATGCAGTAACTTCAGGGAAAAGCTTTTGGAATCTTACTTTGTTTTCTCAGGAGCAGTGTTACAATGGTATTCAATTAAGAAATATGTGAATTAAGGGCTTTGAATATTAACTTCCCCTGCCCAGGCTTGCTATGTTGCAGTCATAGGGTTATGGTTGGGGAAAAAGGCACCGGAAGTATACTAAGTGAAAGAGAAGTCTATGGTGGTTTGTTAGGGGAGAGACTCCAGAGGTTCAATAAAAGTAGTAATCTAAATCTTAGGTTAATCAATAAATAAAAAAGTGACTTGTTAGAGGATGACTGGTTTCAGAAAGAATGAAAGACTAAAATTTTATTAAGAAGAGAGGAGAAAATTAACTACAGTGCAGAAAAGAAACACATATCTATGGCCTATGATTATTACCTTTTTATTTCTCCAGAGAAAAAGAACAGGTGTGAAAGCTAACACTACTACATTGGCTGGTTGGAAAGCACTATGTTTTTTATGCCATAGCTGCTACTATTAAAAATTGCCAAGTGGGTGCTTTTTGTTATTAGTCAAATAATTGGGTAGCTTGGATTAAATATACTTAGTTGCTGCAGCTCTGTTTAATTAAATTTTTATCAAACTTAAATTGTAAGGAAATGAGTAGGTAAAAGTTGCATTAAATGGATTTTTGTTTGGTGGTAAATAATTCCAATAGACTGAAAAATGAGTAAGGCATTCTTGAAGACTACTTGGTATGGGGAATTATAAGAGAGAACTGGGTTGTGAGCTGTAAAACCTGCCTGCAGAGGCCCATGGCAGCACAAAGGAGCACATGGCAGCACACAGAGGTTTGTCTCCACCGGACCCTGGGGGAGGAGGTGTCACACAGCAGACCCCTACGAAGTGTGTTGCTGATGTGGCAACACAGGATAGGTCATGCCATGTAAGGAAATGCTGTGCCTTAGAAAAGTGTATAAAACCAACTCACTCCTTTGAATAAATGATTCAGATTCCCTGCCGGTCTGGGTCCGTCATTCAATTGCCGACAACTTGGAAGTAAATGTTAATTTAAAATGTCATAACCTCATAAAATAAAAACACATCCCCCATCACTTTCTAAACTTGGAAGACTGTGTTGAAGGATTTAATTTCCTATAATTGTGTGTGTATTAGTAAATTAGAGGAGGGAGAGAAAACGAGAAAGGCATTTTACTTTCAATGGTTTCAAACTGCAGACTTCTTGTATGAGCTAGTAACACAGCTGAACAAATAGCTCTTTCTGAGTTACTGTGGAAGAAGTGCCACACAACTTCTATTTTTAGCTAATGCATCTAGCTCTTTTCAAAGATGGCTTGGTAGGCACACCTTAAACTAAGATTGATAGGAATGGTCCAAAGGGCCGCTGTAGGTTTAAATAATTTCTAAGTGACTGGAAAGAAACCAACCATCTCAGCATAGCTACTGAATTGTTTTAATGAATATGTTGTGCCTAACAGAGTGATAGAGGGGCATAGATATGTTGTGCACAAGCCATGTCTATCCTGTTTGCTATATGGTCAAACTTCTAAGAATTATGGTTGGACTCTATCATAAAGTTTTTCCACCCTAAGTGATTCTTTACCTTACCCAGTATGAGTAAATCATGTCTCAGGTGCAGAGCTGGCTTCTGTCTGTGGAGCATAAGAAGTGCTTTTCTCATGACCTGTAAGTCAGAGGAGTTACTCCTGTGAGCTCAGTGCACCTGTGAGTAGAGATGTAAAATGCTTTAGAGCAGTTTAGTTCAGCTGTGTTTGAACAACCCTAATAAATCTAGATTGCAGTACAAAAGGACTGCTAAGCAAGTGTGGTGAAAAAGCATGAATTCCACACAGCAGTCAAAGCCCCCAAAATATTAATATTAATTACTAAAAGGGAAACAAAGATTCCATATCTGTTTAGCTGCTTCTGTGCAGATCCAGGTATGCTTTTGGTTCTGGAAACTCAGCTTAAGATAGTTTTGGGACATGGAGCTACTTGCAGGGCCTGAATCAAATGGCCTTGTCTGATGTCATTGATAGCCAGACAAAAATGTGAGCTTTTAATTGACAAATGTTTTTGTTGGCTATTCCATGGAAAACAAATTATCCAAAAGGACATTTTGTTAGTAGTGCTAAGCTACACGGAAACATCCCAGTTTAATACAATCAAGCTTTTAGTTATTGATTTACTTATGTGGTTTGCATATCAGAAAAAAAATCAGGCACAAGCCTTAAGGCTTGTGCTGCTCTATACCCTTCCAGCTAAAGTAAATGAAGGACAATAGAACAGAAAATACAAACCACTACATCACTGCCTTCACTTAAAAGGATAAGAAAACAGCTCGTAGAAAGTAGTTAATATCTGTAAAAGTATTTACTACCTTCAAAAGTGATAAATGACATAAATAATAAGTTTCCCCACTTTCCCATGTTGATCTAGAAAAAGTATAAATAAATTTTTTGGCCTTTATAGTGATAACTTCAAAGAAGTTGCATTTTTCACAAATTTCTATTTTATCATCTAATATGCCTGAAATGGAAATGTTGTTAGAAACTTGTCTTCCAATAATCTTTTACATTTTTTAAACTGTACATTTGTCTTACACTTAATGAAAGAAGGAAATTTTAACTAGTAATGATCATGACCCCTTAACCAGGAAGATTACTAATTTCTATATGCTAGCCAGTTGCTCACAAAGGTAGAAATAGGTTTCATGGTAGTAATGATCAGTTCAGATAATTTGGTGTTTAGGTTTAGGTTTGTTCTTTTCCCATTTGCTTACACAGAATTTTCATTTGCCATTCTAACACATCATAGTTGCCCAGTCTTGGAAGATTCTGTAATTTTTTGTGCTCATCCTTATTACCTTGAATAACATAGTTTTGTCTGCAGATGTCACTCTTGTAGCTTTTCCATTTTTACCTGACTGTGCAGGTGCTCCACTTATACCTTACAACTGTTGTTGTAAGATCTAACTATTAATTTTATTCGTGTTCTCTCCATTCCAACACTTAATCAAGTGTCTCTCTTTGAAGGTCATTTCTCTTATGCTTTTCCTAAAAGCACTTGACAATTGATCTTTTTGAAAGCTTTATTTGCAAATCCATATAATGTAGATCAATCTTCTTTACACTAATGCTTATTAACCCCTTTAGTGAACCTCAGCAGTTCATGATGAGTGTTTCTCCCTTTTACAAAAGTCCTTTTGAGCTTTCCTTTGGAAATCAAATAATTTGAGCTGCCTCTTAATTATATCCCTTAATATAATGCCTGTTATATTACTTACCAAGGCTTCCTCATCAGATGTTTCTCATTCAACTAGCCCTGAAGGTATGCATTTATTTTATTAGCCAGTGCCCAGTCCTCTGATACTGATGCACAGTACATGTCACATTAAGAAGTTTTACTCTTTTGTCTTTGAGTTCCTTTGCAATTGTTGGGCGTCTGGGCATTGATGCATTACTTTCCATTCATTAAAAAAACACCAAACCAAGTTTTTTCTCTTTTTCAGCTTATAAACTCATCATCTGGCCCTAATATATTGCCTCCTTAATGTGAGGTTTCTGTGAAGAAAGTATTGAATTATACAGCAAAAATACATACAAATTTAGTACTCTTCTATTGCTTTTATAGAATAATAGAATGGTTAGGATTGGAAGGGATCTTAAAGGATATCTAGTTCCAACCCCCCTGCCATGGGCAAGGACACCTTCCACTAGACCAGGTTACTCAAAACCCCATCCAGCCTGGCCTTGAACACCTCCAGGGATGGGATATCCACAGCTCCTCTGGGCAACCTGTTCTGTTGTATCACCATCCTCACAATAAAGAATTTCTTTCTAATATCTAATCTAAACCTGCCCTCTCTGTTTGACTCTATTTCCCCTTGTCCTGTCACTACGTGTTCTTATAAAAAGTCCCTCTTTGTTTTTCTTGTGGACTCCCTTCAGGTACCAGAAGGCCACAATTAGGTCACCCCAAATAATTTTCTTTTCCGGGCTGAAAAACCCAGTTTTCTCAGCCTTTCCCCATAGGACAGGTGCTCCATCCCTCTAATCATCTTGTTGGTCCTCCTCTGGACTCACTCCAACAGATCTATGTCTTTATTGTGCTGGTTGCAGCACTGCAGGTGGGGTCTCACCAGAGCAGAGCAGAGGGGCAGAATCCCCTCCCTCCCCTGCTGCCCACGCTGCTTTGGATGCAGCCCAGCACACATTTGGCTTTCTGGGCTGTGAGTGCACAGTGCTGGGTCATGTCCAGCCTCTCATCCCCCAGCACCCCCAAGTCTTGTAACGCCATGGTTTTTTTGAAGACATTGTTGGAAGTTTCCTATTGCTGTGGTGCACCATGGAAGTGATCTCATTTTCAGCACTTTGTATTTCTTATTAGCTATTATTCAGTCTGCTCACCTTGCCTTATTGTGTCTATGTCTAAGCTGTCAGGTTTTAATTCATCTGGATTTTTCCATGTCAGTGCTCTTCCAGCTTTTTGGCAGATGCCTGCTGGCTTTTGCTCCACTTTAACTGTGCTGACTGGCTTATGCTTTTTCTCAATTTTTTCATGGTAGAAGCTGTGCAATTGCTCTGTGTTTTCAGCATGGGGTTCTTAAATAGTTTGCATGTTGTCTGCAAGGATTAAATTCCTTTTCCTGGTTATTTCTATCTTCTTACTTGTAGTGGTTCCTCAGTTTGAAGAAACACTGGGTTTCTAAAACTTTTGTTAGTGCGGTTGTGATGACCCACCCTTAAGGGGCAGGAAGCACCTAAGATTTGTAAATACTCTTTGGTCAACAGGAACAAAAAAAGTAAGAGGGTCTGCAAACAATTAGAAATTTTTATTAGTAAATTACACACTTGGCATGGAAATTGGTGTGTTAGTTCCTGACCTACTATATAAACACCCGACAGTGGAGTTTGGATAAAAGGGTGGGGTGGAAAGGAAGGAAGAATTTAAAGAGGGAGAGGTTAATTAAAGAAAGAAAGAGAGAAAGTAAAGGAAGAGAAAGAGGAAAACCAGGAGAAATTAAAGAGGGAGAGATGAATTAAAGAAAGAAAGGAACAGGGAGAAAGAGAGAAAATGATCATCACTTCTGTTTCCAGCATTGATCCAGCTGATAAGTGTTGATCTGGCTGTGTTAATCCAGCCGGTGAGACATCCAGGGTCCTGGGGGTCACTGCCCAGGCTTGGGAAGGTACCTTTTTTATGAACAGGTTTCTTGCTTTCTATGTAAATTAATTATCATGTGCAGGGTGTTCTGGAAAGAGTTTGGAGGGTTTTGTGAGTCAGTGGTT
This sequence comes from Aphelocoma coerulescens, assembly GCF_041296385.1. Classification (NCBI taxonomy): domain Eukaryota; kingdom Metazoa; phylum Chordata; class Aves; order Passeriformes; family Corvidae; genus Aphelocoma; species Aphelocoma coerulescens. The sequence continues at coordinate 90,559,627 of NC_091015.1, forward strand.
GACTCAATCCCACGTTATAGTTCATGACTGCTTCCTGCCACTCATTCTGGCACTTGTGCTGTACTGTGTTGCGGTTCTTTCTCTTGGAAAAGTGCTGCTCTATCTCCACCTGGCCTCCCTTCTCCAGCAAAGTCTTGTTCTTTCTCATGACATGTTAATACTATGAATGAGCACTTCTCAGGTGGTTGTGTGGCCTGGGTGGAGTCTGGGGATGCATCACCAGAATCTCTCCTGTGACCAGTCAGCTTCTCTGGGCCTCTACAGCTGTGAGGTTGTTAAATTTCGTATTTTATTTTAACACTAATATTTTGAACCCGATATTGTGCCTTTTTAGGGACTGAGGTAGAAACTACTTGGCCTCATGTATTTTTGAATTATGAACTTTCTATTATTGATGTCTAAAAAAATTAGTATCAGCATCATGATCTGAAATGGTATTTCCCAGGTGTATATGAAGACAGCTGAAGTTACTTGGTAATTCTATTCCCTGCTATGGGGGGGGGGGGGGGGGACTGTCAGCATGTCACAGTCAATACTTCCAGGCTAATAGACAGACAGTAATATCATATGCTGTGTTTATCTTGTTTGTGACTGAAACCTTAAGCTGTCGGGCTCTGGTTGGCTCGCTAACTTGTTTGAACACTGAACTCTTTTAAACCAGTGGGCGCTTTTTCCCCCATGTTTCCTATGTAGCAAATACCTTGATCTATGGCACAAGGTAGCAATGGATACCTTCCTTATGCTATTCTGGTAGTTTCTAGTGCTACTGTTACAGCCATTTCTTAGTTTGAAGATAGCATCCCAGTTCCCCCAACTTTGTTCCTGTGGATACAAAAATGCTGCTAGCAAGGATTTTCTTGCTATTTTCTAAGTCTGTGAGAGACTTTTCTCTCTCACAGGAGAGGTAGCAGAGTTATGTATACAACCAAACACCTGCAGCCTTGAAAAGTCTTGTTTATGGTACAGTAGAAAAATATTTTGACAATGAATGTTTTAGGATTCTAGCCAATAATCCCCAAGGGGTGGCTGATCTTTGTTCAATTAGACTATGAGAAAAAAGAGTTTGTAAAATAATTAAATAAATCGATCTTGCTGCACAATTCCTGCTTGCTAGATCTCCTCTCCTCCTCCCTATGGCTGCGGGACATGGTGATATACCCTAGGGCATTTTTAAAAATATGTTCCTAGGACTTTTCCTGCTTAGGTAAAAGCAGTTATGTACTTGTTTTATTTTTCTGTTTTCTTCCACCTTGTTCAAAGGGACAGCCTTGTACTGTCCAGCCTTTTGCTATGGCTTGCAGTGTGACATGTGGAACCCTCTGCTTTATCACATCTTTAGCTCCCTGTACTTCACACAAGCGGATATGTGTTTTGAGAACAAATGATCTTTAGGGCCTGATAATATTTCCTCAGGCTAGGTTTAAAACCTCCTCTCTAGTATTTAAGAGTAAAAGCCACAAAGTTTACCTAAATTGTTTCTTCCGAAACCATTCCTTTGATTTCAGGATTGTTCTCATCCTCCAGTGAATATGGACCTTGTTTCTCTCCTGGTCTTCAGTTGCATGCTGAGAATTTATCATTCTCTTTAGTCTGCATTTCTAGGGATATTGGAATGTTTGAGTGGTGAGTGATGCTTGAAGATCCTGAGGTAGGGTATTTTTGCCTTTGGTCTTTACTCCAGCTAAGCTGATGGGCACAATGTCCACATAATTTGAAATACTAAAGGGCAGAGAACGTGTGAGATTTGGTAGTTCCTTAAAACGGAAAATGTATTGCTTTCATGGTTACTTGAACTGCAATTTTCTGTCCTCACAATAATGTTTCTTCATTTGGTATGATCCACCCATTCTGTTTGTCCTGGTAAACAGAAGGCTAATTGTGTATCTGTCAACTATACAATTAAGTGTTTTACCTTTAAATTTTATTTTCTAAGCAGTGGATCAAATAGGCAAGCACAGCCTGAACAACAAATGTTTTGCCTAAAGCAGAACAGGGAATTACACTAGGGCTTCCTACATGGTAGGTTACCTCTTTAAGAAGTACTATCTTTCACATAAAATTCTTGTCGAATAGCAACATAACATTATTAAGGGTTAAAATTCTAGTTGTATCTGTTACCTCATCAAACAAGTAAGAAGTGTAATTTTCAGCAAGGATAGCTTTTCTTTTTGTTGTTGTTGTTGTTGTTGTTGTTGTCTTTGAGCTGAAGACATTAGGTAGCTGACAAATCGTCCACTTGTTAGATGTTTTAAGACAAAACCCATTTTTTGGAATGACAAGTGAGCCACATGCCTACTAGTGCAGGAAATCACAAAATATGTTGAAGTTTTAATTTTTCTCAGCAAAGCAGTTAAATATCCTTGCTTTCAAGGTATTAAAGCCTCGGTGTTATTTGACTTTGAAAGCAGTTCAAGGTAATATTTACCTTTAGCTCTGGTTATTTGCATTGTAGTTGCATCAAGAGAATGCAGCAGAGCAGAATATCCATTTCTTTAAGTTCCTCCACTTATATTCAGTGTAGATTTTCATCTGTGATTTTTAAGTGATCATCTCTATAAAGAATAATTTCAACTGCCAAACTTTGCATCGACTATTTTGTGGTCTTGTGAAAAAACATGAAAGTCATGTACACTTTCAGCTTTTAACCACTAGATGGTAGCTAACCACTATCTACTACTCCTAATTGCCCATAGTAAAAGAACCCTCGTTGCCAAAGCTGAGCAATGTGCAACTAACAAAAAAAAAAAAAAAAAAAAAAAAAAAAAAAAAAAAAAAGAGAATCTTAGAATATACTGAATTGGAAGGGACCCATCAGGATCATCGAATCCAACTCCTGGCCCTGCACAGGACACCCCAAGAGTCACAGCATGTGCCTGAGAGCATTGTCCAAACTCTTCTTGCACTCTGTCAGGCTTGGTGCTGTGACCACTGCCCTGGGGAGCCTGTTTCAGTGCCCAACCACCCTCCGGGTGAAAAACCTTTTCCTGATATCCAAACTAGTCTTCCTCTTACTCAGCTTCAGACCACTCCCTTGGGTCCTGTCACTGGTCACCAGAGAGAAGAGATCAGTGCCTACCCCTCCTCTTCCCATCATGCTGAAGTTCTGGACTGCAGTGGGGATAGTGACTGGTCTCCAGCCTGATGTTACCCCATTAACTACTTCTGGTACTATGAAATGAACAAAGTCTTTTGAAATTGTGAAATGAACTTTCATAATTCCTAAAATATATGACAACTCAATATTTTAGTTTAAAAAGTGTTTCTCTGACACAGTTGATTGTGTGCTGCATAGTTTTACTGATCTGCATAGTGGTAACTTACCCCAAATCTGACTTAAGGCTTTGCTGGGTGCTGAGCAGAGACAAGGCTAGCCAGGGACATATGACAGACTAAAATTATTCTTAGAATTCTGAGTTATAATACAAGATTACATATGCTCATTAATGAATAAATTAAATTCTTAAAAATAATCTGACTTCACCATGAATCTTGCACTCCTGAAGCACCTGGGGAAGAAATTTATTCCTCAAATCACAGATTGGAATCAATTTGATCAGTTGATCACCAATAAAATAAATAATAAAAGAGCAGGGGTTTTTTTAAGTTGGTTAAAATCTGCAAGAAAGATTTTTTTTCTTTTTCCAAATTATAAAAATGTTTATGTAAGTCAAATCTGGTATTGGGATAGAACAAGGAGTCCTTGTTAAGCTCTGCCTCAGCATGAACTGTTCTGGTTAAAAATCTGTAAAAAAATCAACCTGGATTATTTGATCCATTTATGTAGCCATTATACATGATTCAATCTAATGCTCTAGTGGATGTAAAGCAAACATAATAAAGCAGTATTTTTATAGCAGTTTAAGCCAAAATCAGCTATAAGTTTTTAATGCTGAGCATTATTTGTTTTTGTGACTTATAAGGCAAAGGAAAGGTGCAGGTTATAAGAGTCTGGCATATAGTTGTTGACCAAGAGTTTGATTCTAAGCCTTCTGGGTGGGTTGCATTAATGTTGTGCTAAACTGGCTCTGCTGGAAGTCTGACTTTTGACCTGAGGATGGCAGTGACCTGATGATGGAAATTAAGCACTGTCTCAACCAATTAATTTTCTATTTTCCTTTTTATAACTTAATGAGATGGAAGATCACAGAATTTGAATTCCTTAAATATCAACAATCTTTGAATGGCTCTAACCAATATCAGTGTATTATCTAGTACTGTAAATGCAGTCTGCCTAAAAGGTTCTGAGGATATATTACAGCTGCAAGGAGAGTTCCTGTGTAAGGTAATGATTTGTGATTATTTGATATTACCACATATATGGATTCCCTCCATGGGTTAGATTATTCCTTGTCATGATTGACAGTCATTTTAATTTTGCCAGTCTCTAATTAGTCTAAAAATGTCACATTCCAAGTTACTTAAATGACTGAGGTTTCTGGAGTTTGAGGACTATTTCTTTTTGCAAATGAAAAATGAGATGACAGAGATGCTCTGCTAGGCTTGCCATTTACAAACAGGAAAACTAGTTGAAGGTGGGGAAGTTGAGAGAAGATTTAACTGGAGGGATCATGAGATAGTGGAGCTTAAAACCCTGAAAGAACCTTAGATTTTAGAAGATCCAATTTTTGACTTCTTCAGGGAATCATCTTTGTGGTAGCCCATGAAGGACTTCCGTAGTGGGAAACAAGACTGAAGAAAACTGCTTGACCTACAAGTCATTGGAACACAGGCTGGGGAGTCTCCATCCTTAGTGATACTCAAACTGCAAACATCTCAGAGCAACCCACTCTAATTGGACCTGCCCTGAGCAAAAGACTGGTCTAGATGATTTCTGGAGATTTCTTTCAATTCTCATAATTTTGTGATTCTGTAAGTTATTTGCTATGACTTTATAGCTTTTTAGGAAAAATATCCATGATTTTTAGGTTTTTCAAGAGATTTAAATAAGGGGGTTTTTCCCCTTATTTTTTTTAAAAAAGAACTTTTATTACTGCATGGCAAAGTTAAGCATGCTGCGCTGAGTTTTTACTTTAGAAATCACATACATCATGCAAAGAAGTACAGAATCATAGAATGGTTTTGGTTGGAAGGAACCTTAAAGATCAGCTGATTCCAACCCCCCTGCCATGGGCAGGGACACCTTCCACTAGACCAGATTGTTCACAGCCCCATCCAGCTGGCCTTGAACACCTCCAGGGTTAGGGCATCCACAGCTTCCCTGGGCAACTGTTCCAGTGCCTCACCAACCTCCTAGTGAAGAGCCTGCCCTCCTGCTGCATAAGGCCATTCCCCCTTGCCCTATCACTACATGCCCTTGGGAAAAGTCCCTCCAGCCTTCTTTCAGGCCCCCTTTAGGCACTGAAAGGTGCTGGAAGGTCTCCCCTGTGCCTGCTCTTGTCCAGGCAGAACAGCTCCAACCCTCTCAGCCCATCTTCACAAGAGAGCTGCTCCAGCCCTGTGATCAAGTTAGTGGCTCTCCTCTGGACTCCTTCCAACAGAATGTAAATAATTAGTTCTTCAGTGGTTTGAATATATTCATAGGAATTAACTCGACATGTAATAATTAATAACATGTTCAATTTTAAATGATAACTCTGTAAAGGGTTCAGAGAAATCTGTGGACATTTGCTTTTACCCTACATGCAATTTTTCAGTCTTTCTCTTTCAAGTATGTATGCACAACTGGATTTGACTATAGTAGGTGGGGAAAATGCAGATAATGCAGGGAAAATGGTTTTTACTCGTGATTTTTATCAATGCTACGTTTCTTAAGTGCTTTTAGACATTATTCACATTGATATGAGTAGAAGCAGAAATATTTAGAGATATTTTCAGCCAGAAATAGCTGTAAAAATGTCTGGTTTTTTGTTCCAAATACTGGATAATTAGATTGTTTTTCTTGGCATTTTCAAGAGGACATTGGATTATATTCAGTCACTGAAGGGGAAAAAATTAAGGCTCTTTTAGGAAGAAAAAACCCTAATATTTCTTGCTGAAGAAAAATGGCTGTATTAAGCAGCCATTGTAGAACTGAAAAATAAGTGTGACTGAATGTACTTGCATAAAAAATATGAATAGAAAACTCAGTAATTTACAAGTCTGTAGGTAAAAGATATTTGAAAGTTGCTTGACTGTAGTTGCTGTATATTTAAGCAGTCACCTGTGGCAAGGAAACAAAGATGCCTGTTGACACGAGGATTGCTTCAGAAGGCTAAACATAAATCAGAGAAGTAGTTATGAAATTGACTTCTGCAAATAGTTATGTTGCCCTTGAGTATGAGGAATTGTATCCAGCCGTGTTTGTATGTAAACAGTATCACCCTAACAACACTGTGGTTGGTAGCAGTAACTTTCAAGGCCTAATCTATAAGCACTAAACTCTGGTGGCTAGAGACCTCTTGTTTCTGTGGTAGTGCAATTTAATTTTCAAGCAATTTGTATGCATGCTAGAACTGAATTTTAAATACAGAAATAAGGTTAATAGTTGCCTGGTTTTTTAGGTCCTTACTCTATTTTCGAGAGTTGGCGTTCCTAGTGAAAAGGAATGAAACAAGTGTAAACAAAAGGTTGGGGGGAAGAGTGCAAAATGATGAATGTAGGAGCTTTCTCCATGGTTTAGGGCTTGTTCCTGAAAAACAGTACTTGATGCTTATATTGAATAGTACAATGTTTAGAGCTGGAAGAAAGCAACTTTGGAAACGGAGCATTGGCAAAGTGATAAAGGTAAGGAAAACTGAATTTTGAACTGGGTTTTGGCTGATAATGATATAATTTGAATAAAGGTGTGTATTGAGGGGGGAGGGCATAGAAAAATGTGTGTTCTAAAATAGGTATAAGTGGATGATGTTGGTTGCACAATTTGTTTTGAAAGGCAAATTTGCATTGGAGGTGCTTATGCATTTGGCTAGTGGTACTTGTATCTTGTCCAGATTGTTGCAATGGTCTGGTAATGGTCTAATTTCACAAATGCTGTATTAGTACATTGAAGAGTTTGATGTTAGATCTGGCAACAAAACAAGGGTAGACTCTGCCACCAAGGAAAATAGAAATGCAACTTCACTTTTCCCATACTTCTAAGTTGGGAATAGAATTTTGAAAGCAATACTTAGCATTGAGAAACAACAATAGAATATAGAAGTCATTAAGATATTTAGACTAATTTTAAAAGCTGGTTATTTAAGCAAACTGTTCCTGAGTTAATGCAGTGTGATAACACACGTGCTGAGCTCTGATTTTTGAGATTTAAGAGTTAGCTAAGGGGACTGCCCTAATTCTTTAGGGTTTGTATTTTTTTGGAAAGAGGAAATTAAAACATTGAAACTTGAAAATTGAAAACTCAGGGTGCTTGAAAATGTGTAAAATAGTTTGCAGTTTACTTTTGCAGGGAAATTCATGAGCAAGGATTTTGTAATATAAAACATATTAGCAAGTTAAAGGAGCTACAAAGGAATTCCATGTTGGTTAAATAAATTTTGGATAAGACAGTAAATTAACAATAGAACCATTCTTACTTTTTGACTCTTTCACTAGTGAACTTTCCAGTAAGGCCTTTCTCATCCATAAGACTTTGATTTCAGCATGTCCAAATTCAGTGATGCACAGTATTCTGACAACAAAATGTGTCGTTTGCTGGATAAAGAGCATTCAGAACAAGTTTTATCTTGCGTACATATGACTTGCATACTAAATAACATTGTTGCTAATTCTGTTCAGGGTGTCTGCACCAGCAGCTACAGTCTTAACAGAGAAGCTGGCAATAGTCAATAGCTGGCTTCTGAGCCTGTTGTTTCAAAAAAAGAACCTCTGGAATCTCAGACGTGTGCTCTTTTAGTACCTTCTGCTTAAATATATATACTGTGTACCAGCTAGGAAACTTCTTTTAAATTTTAATCTAATCTCCATTTGTTTCTTCAGACTGATGGTGAGATGTTTATGGGTTTAGGTATATGTGAAGATAGATTTAGGAATCTCTCCCTTTTCTTCAGGAGATGATGTCTATTGAAATCAGTTTCCTGTGCCAAATTGTAGGTATTTAAGTATTAGGAATTTTAAGGTTTTATGTAAACATAAAATGAGCTGCTTGTTATAACTGGACTAACCATCAGAAGAGGACTTTTCAGTTAAGTAGTTTAGCTTTGGACCTTCATCTGTTGTGGAACTCTGTCATATGACCTTTCTTACCATCGCAACCAAGAGTGGTAAAAGAAACTAAAACTAAACTTGGCTGTGTTACCTGTGCTGTTCTTTACATGAAAAACTGAGCTGAAGCTGTACCATAAAAAACTTGGACAATCATTCCAGATAATTAAGTGACACAGAGTTCATCTCTTGTAAATACTGCTCCTTCTGAATCTTCCTACATTATGGGGCCATTAGGAAGAGGTTTTGATGTATGACCTTGATCAGAGTTGCTGCTGCTACTTTTCAGGATTTGCATGTCAGTGTTACTGCATGGAACAGTGATTTCTCTCTTACCTACATAAATGATAGCATGTGTGTTTCAACATCCTTCTATCTTCAAACCTTACCCTTTCAGTGCTCTGCGAAATTTTGAATTAAACAGAGCTGTCTATTCTTGGGTAATTTTTTTGTAGAGATGCTATTTAGGCCTATGTACTTCTGCAGTGAATCCTGCAGGATATAAGATTACAAAATCTCTTAGGCTGTGACCACAATGCTGGTTGAAGTGAGAAGTGAGGGTAGCTAAAGGGGAAAGGGAAGAATGAGAGGTAGAAAGCTCAGCATTTTCTTGTAATTAACTCTGAGTTTCCTAATTCCAAGTAAAGAATATCCTAAAAGTTTATTCTTCTAATAGTATGCAAATGGAAGCTCAGAACCAAGACTGGAAGACAGTTTCCAGTGTAGCTTCTTAGTGTTTTTAAATACATAAATTAGTGACTTGCTATTAAAAGCACTGAAGTTAGGTTTCTTTTACTTTTCTGTGTACAACCTAATCCTAAAAGTGAGGTAGAAGTCTTTTCTAATGACTGCAACAACTAATGTGTGAGTTTGTGATTGAGCAACACTTCATTTGGGGAGGAAGTTTGTAGAAGTGGTAACTCATCAAAATATAGAAGCATGACAGCTTGAATTACATTGAGTGTTCTTGCATTGCAGCAACTATCAGGAAAAAATATATGGAACTTGTGTTAGTTATAGAGATATCCAACATATCAATGCAAATGCCTTTGAGTGTGATGTGATAAATACAAGTCAGTGTCCTAATCTTGATAAAACTATAGCTTTACCATTTAGTTAATAGTTTCCTCTTTCTCTAGGTATGGTTCATTAAGTAATTTAAGTTAATTTTTTGATATCTTAATGAACACTCTTGTTACTGGACTTAGACATCAAATAGTTCCCCAATGCTGTATGAACAGCTATGCACAATAGCTTGTATATTTGTTATAGGGTTTGAGACACAGCACTTAAAAAAAATTTAAAAACTGGAAACAAACGTCAGGGCATGATTGCTCCGTTTGAGAGGAAGGTGCTCATGATTTCAGTCTATACAAACAGCAACTTGTAGAAGAAATGAAGGCTATGAACTTGTCAAGAGCATCTGTATAGGTGGAGCCTAAAACCAGTGTAAGATGTAGTCTTGTATAGCAAAATATCTGGAGCTCTATGTTGGAAACACTAGCAGAATACAAAAGTAGTCTCTCTGTAGTTTAGGTAAAACAAAAGGCTTCTTGCTGTATTAAATAGAAACGAATTGGTAGAGTATTGGTTGTATTTTTTTGTTGTTGTTGTTAAAGGTGACCTAGCAGTCTGTTCAAATTATTGGAACAGTAGTTTCGAGGACTCTAGTGTTATCAACTAGTGTGAATGAAGCTGATTCAGACAAGATGGTTGCTTTTTGCATGTCTAACTAGGAGGAAAAGTTCTGCTCATGTTTAAAAATATTTAGGAAAAGCCAATCCTGTCATGACACTTCACTCAGGAAACTGACCATGTTAGGGTATGAGAGAGGTAAAATAGCATAAAGTACATGTACTAATTAATCTGCTACTGTATTCTTCAGACACATCTGTGTAAAGAATAGGATTTGTATGTTTGTCTTTTATATGGAAAAATATTTCTAATGCATCCAGTGTTTATGTAGGCATGGTAGTAGTTACAAGTTTACCAAATATTTGAAAATTCCTTTAGAAAGTAGGAAAGATATTTACATAAGGGTATAAAGTATATTATGCAGGTCCTTTTGGCTCTGCAAAAGCTTGTGGATAAATCACTTATGCATACTTTATAAAGTTACTAGTTTTCTCCTAATCACTGGGGAAATAAGGATTGAATTTACCACCAATGAAACATTACTCTAAATTTCTTTTGAAAATGAAATGATATTGAATCTTGTAATCTGCAACCACAATAATACCCGTAACTATTCCAGAAGGCTATTTTGTCTATAATGTAATGAGGTGTGTTACATATGGGAATTCAATTTAATTAGAAGAGTAGGCTTACTGCTTGAAGAATGGTATAATAGCTGTAGTTAAGCACATTTGTAAACACTTGTGTACCTTGAGGCTTGTGGTTTGTTTTACTTCTCATTATATTAAAGAGATAATGTATAAAACCCTAGCTTCCTCCAGCAGCATCTGTCTTTATTAGAGAATGCTTACAATATCTTCCATGAATAACAAAGATCAGTCAGAATCCTGACTTGACTTGATGGTCATACGTGACTAGACTGAAAAGCTGAGACAAAGGACTTAGGGTGTTGAAGATAACTTGCAGAATAATGGAGCTGTACATGCAAAATACATTTTTTTCGACAAAACCTTTCAACAAATTAGCCTTCTGTACAACCTTATTTATGATAGAAATGTTGTGATAAATCTGAAAATAGAACACCAGAAACAAACTGTAAAGTTATAACAAAGGCCACTTCTAAAATTTTCATTTGAGTGCCATAAAAGCATAAATCACAAGTGTGGAAGAAAGTAATAGCCTTTACTTTTTAAAATAAATTTCAAAGCTTTCTTTGTTTTTGTCTTCAAATTAGATAGTGAATTTTTCATTGTCCACTTTGTGTTTTATAACAGCAAAAGCTCAAGGAAGAGAGGGAGGCTAAACGTGCTCATCTGGATGGCAGGCATGATTACTTACTGGATATCATTGCCTCTTGTGTGAATCTGGACAAAACAGAAGTAGAAGATGCTATTCTTGATGGTAACCAGGTAATCTGATGAATTTGAGGGTGAAGCTCATAGTATACTTTGTAACTAATATTACCATTACAATTCTTGGTGAGATAGTTGTCAGACTTCACATCTGAGATTACTCAAGTCTTCTTCTTGAAAAAATATTTTTCAGCATGTTTTAATTAAGTTGAACGAAAGTGTCCTTAATTCCAGGACCTATTGTAACAATATTGATTTTTAAAGTGATTAAAATTTCTCCTTTACAGTGGTTATAGATAATATGGTAAAACCTATGACTGTATTTCATAGTGAAACCACAGTGTGAAGTCTTCTAGTCCTTGAGTATATGGCACATAAAGGTTCAAGAATCCTGTCCACAGTAGGTCCCAGAATGTTTTTTCTGTAAGGCTGCCACCAGTGTTTGTGAGACTACATTGAGATCTAGTTTAGCAAATTAAAATAGGTAGAAACTACTTGACAAAATAGAATGGCTTATGTGATCTGACTGACAGCATGAGGGCTAATTTATATATTGAGATATTGAAAAATACCACTTTTTAAAAATATCCCTTTTTTCCAGGTAGACAGAAATAGATCTGCTTTTACTTCCTGACACTAAAGTAAATGTGGCTGTGTTTGGGTTTTTTTGGTTTGTTTTCTCTCATATTCTCTTTCTATCTGTGTGCCTTCAATTTATGCATTCCCATTTCAGTGCTAATATTGTTGAGAAAGTGAAGAAAGTCCAGTGGAAGACCAGTAAGAAAGAGAGGGACACAGGGCACAAGAAATATGAGATGAGGGAGAAGGTTGGGTGGCAGTCAAGTAGTAGCCTCCAGTTGCATGAAGAGTGGTTGCAAACGTGACAGAGCTGAACTACTCTCAGCGTTTGCAGATGATAACTCCAACGACAAAGCCACATCTTGCAAAATTGCCACCAATGGCCACCCTTCTTCATCAGAAGGGTAATGCAGCATGGGAATATGTTACCTCCAGTCACTTGTAGAATTTCTGTCCTTGGGTTTTTGAGACTCAGCCTAGGAAAAGCTCTAGATTATCTGAGCTGTTGTTGGTGATACAGAAGGCTGGCCTCAAGGCCTCCCAGAGGTCCCTTCCAAAATTTCTGTGACTTTGGATGATAGCAAATGCACTGTGCAGAACACTGTCATGCACATTAAAAAGCAGAATTTGTTTCAGCCTCTGTGCATTCTATCTCTAAATGGATTTCCTGGCAAACTATACAGCCTGAGAATAGCTGTCAGATGAGGAAAATATTGGCAATTGCTGTACTTGGAAAGAAAAAAGTGTAAGAGTTGTTTTGACCTCATCTTGGAGGGCTCAGCCAAGATTTTCTGGAATAGAAGTTTGTTATCTTGGTGTAACTGAGGCTTGTTATTGATGGAAGAGGGATAGTTGTGGCTCTCTTCCTGCTACTGGTGATCTTTTAGCCTTTTTTTCTGCACTGGGAAGCACAAATGGTACCAGCTAATGTTTCTGAAAATGAACTTGAAGGAGCCTTTTCTGCTACAGATAGCTATGTAGTTAGAGACTACACGAAAGAGTGACTCACATCTAGAAAAATAATGGGTTAGGCCAGACTTTCAAGTACTGAGACATGGATCAGCAAACTAGCATAAAGCAATTCAGTTTCTTCCTCATCCTGTATGGCCTATACAAGAGACTTGTGGACTGCACTACCAATACATGCTTCAGTGATGTTTAATGGCAGCCTTGAACTGATGGAGAACTGTGAAATTGTCCTGATGCTTATAAATAAATAAATAAATGTTTCCTCTCTTGGTATGATATGAATCAAATCAGTGATGTATCTTAATGATTAAATATCTTAATGTATCAATGATCTTAACATGGTTTCAAACAGATACAGCGCATTGACAGATTCCTGGCCCCTGGAGGTCCGCGTCATCTGATGTTCTACTATCAGGATGTGGAAGTAATGGATACAGGTAAAGCAACTTAAATTCTCCTGCAACATGTTATAGTTGTGCTAAGCAAATGTGCAAGGAAAAAGCAATAGTCCACTACATTTTCTGTTTTTTCTTTATTTTTTCTTTTTCAAGTAAGAGGGCAGTATCTACAACTGCATGATAGAGCCATATAAAAGGACCTTAAGCCTGAACCATTATTTAGAAGGAATAGAAAAACAAGTAAATGCATAGAAATGAAAGCCTTTTGATGCAAGAATGGCAAAACTAGATGAAATATTTCTTAGTGTGCCATGAAGACTCTGAATGCTGCGTATTTTCTGTGGATAGTTCCGTGAGGTGCCTCCAGGATACTGGGAGATGAGATACGCAGAGATGCACAAATAATGATTGAACTGTTTGTGCAGAAAACTTTTCTTTGAATAAATAATCAACGAGTCTTAATTGTTTCTTTTGTTTGAATCTGTAGAGTACTTTGGCCTTCCAGGAACAGGAATGAACTCTCATTTGACCAAGAAGAAGAAACTTAAAGTATTTGTGACGGAGGGAAAAGGAGTTGCTTCAACTGGTGTATGTGTTTTCTTCATTAGATCTAATTTTTCTAAACCCATCACAACTGAGAATATCTATCAGGTAAGTCAGTGACTGCTCATCTCTGTACAAAATCTTGTGTAAAATTCATTTTTACCATGGAGTATTTGCTCTCAGCATATAATTTGACAGCTCTTGACGTGGAGGAATGAATAAAAGGACACAGATGGATTAAATTAAACAGGACAAAAAGGGAGGGGAATGGAAAAACAGACATTATCTTGCAGCAGCAACTTGAAGGATATCATTGATATGAAAAAATGATGCTGCAGAAGGAAATTTAAGACAATCCATAATGACAGAGTAATTAGTCAATACCTAAATACTAAGGTGTTAAATTTCAATAAAATTTAGCAAATTCATTAGTAAAACAAAAATTATTTACTTTTGAGAGTGTGTATGCAAACCGTATATAACTAAGTTTTCACTGGCTAAAGACCCCTTGTATTGTGTCTCTTTTACAGGAAGTAAATTTTAGTATGATGGATATAGGTCGAGATGGCTTATTAAAAAGTGTTGAGCAGTTGATATCAGAAATCTTCATTCCAGCCTTACAGACTATGGACCATGGCTGGGTTGCACCTCAAGAAGTTCCCAATATTAAGCAGGACTTCCTTCATGCCCTTGAAGCATTTGTTAGTGTCCTATCAGGAACTCAGCAAAATCTGTTGGAAAAGGTAGTATGTTCACATGGCAAATGGAAAGTGAGCTAGCTGTAGAATGTCTCTATCTCTGGAGCTTTTGAATTAACTGCTGCTGTAGATTACTCATAAACATTGCTTTTGTTAAACTGGAGAATAACCCATCACTTCTGTTCACTGTCATCAGTACCTTGTTATACTTTATTCTGTGGTTTTAACAATTCTTTACGTGCTTCTATTCTTGTTTATTCTGGGGCAGTTCTTTAGACCTATCAACTTCTTGACTCTCCAATGGCTGTGGTCACTCTTAAATATTGAATTTTTAATGTATGACAAATTGTTGCTTTAACTGTTTGTTTCTACTCAGCTTTTGTGAAAGAAAGGGCATGAGAGCACAGCTGCCTGGCTGGTGAACCCTCCAGATTCTGGAGTCCAGTTCTGGCTCAAACCAGTTTAATTTAGACTGAGCTGGGGATAGGAACTGAGATACCCCAAGCGGGGCAAACAGTTAGTCTATAGAGTTCCTAGATTATTTGTCATGAACATTCAGCTTTTTTTTTTTTTTTTTTTTTTTTTTTTTTTTTTTTTTTTTTTTTTTTTTTTTTTTTGTGTGTTTTAGGTCAGCCTGAAGAAATGTGAAACATATGACCTAAAAACTCTAAAAGGACCTTCAGATTACTTGATGGTTGCTAACAGCATAGATGCTCTTGAAAAAATAGAAGTCTGCATTAAAGAATGGATCAAACAAATTGAACAGGTGATACATGGGACAAATACAAAATATGACATCTGCACCTTGGGAGATGAGTTTAATCCTGTTGGTGTTATAGCTACCTTTCTATAAATTTAGATGAGTTCAATCTCTTTATTTTAAAGTACTGTTGGTATGTTTTTTGTGCTTTTGCTTCTCAATGCGAATATTATTGAGAGTTTTTTCTATCTGCTAGTAAAGATAGGATACACAGTTTGAGATTAGTCCCCTGTCTCTGATAATCATCTCTTGTTAAAGTACAAAACAGTGGTTCCCAGTGGATTTAATGAAAACAAAAAGAGCACAGTGAGTGAACACTATTCTCAGTACACATTTGTACTTTGAAACACTCTTTGCAAGTTATTTGCAGAAAATGTAACTGTCTGTAACAGTGCTCACAGAACAGAAGGAACAGTATCTCTTCTTTAACTTTGAAAAAGAAGGACCAAGCAAAATTAGGTCTCATATGAGGTGGAGGCTAAGTTAGGTAATTTATCAGGAGAGGTTAATACCAGGTGTTAAATGTAGAATTAATCCATACTATCTCTGCAGATATTAACACCACTCACTAATATTACTGTATGATGAAAGGTTCTTGCAGAAAACGACCAGTTGAGAAAAGAAGCAGATGACCTTGGACCACGAGTAGAGCTTGACTACTGGAAAAATAAATTGTCAAAATTCTACTATCTTATGGAACAGCTGAAGAGCCCAGATGTGAAGGCAGTGCTGGGAGTACTCACTGCTACTAAATCCAAATTGCTGAAGGTTTTTATTTTAAATTATGACAGATACAAAGAATAGAAATGCTCTTTATATCCGAGCTCATTTTGATAATGTATGTAACAATGCTGGTGGGGAAAACATTGAAAAATTTTTGGCTTTTGTTTTCTTTTTCCTTCTCTATTCCTTAGCTTGAGTAGATAAAGTTTTAATCTAGTTCAATTTATTGAAAAAGACTGGGAATCCCCTCAGTCTAAAGGCTAACAATGTACTGCATCCACATGGCTCAAGAGAAATAAATACTCAAAAATATTTGAAAAGTTGATTATTAAATCAGAATATTGAATTAATGAACTGGATATTTAATGACAAAAAAATCAATCCCCCCATGTTTTAGGCCGCCTCTTTATGTTGTTACAGTGCCTGTCAAAATTGTTTGTGGGATCATAACTTCTTACATTGGCATAACAAATTTAAAGTCCCATCACCAACAGAAAAGTAATTAAATAAAAAATCTTGTCTCATCAAAATGAGATGTGGAACAAACACAGAGTAATATATCCATCATTCATATATTTTAGAGCAGCTTGACTGGACACTACCACTGGCTGTTGAGCTGAGTGGTCTAAACTAACTGTATGTTCACAGTCAAGTTACTGAAACAACACAAGGACCTCATCTTGGGTGAACACATACAATTCCGAAGTTACAGATCTGTGCTTTCAAATGTGTTTAGAAGCTAATGACCAACCAGAATGATTTCAAAACATTTTTTTCTGAAATGCATGGTTTTATTTGTTTTTTCAACCTTCTGCTCTTAGAAGTGGCGAACATTGGATATTCGCATCACAGACGCAGCAAATGAAGCTAAAGATAATGTGAAGTATCTATATTCTCTGGAAAAACATTATGATCCATTATACAATAATGATCCTGTAAGCAGAACTTTCATACTCTTAACATAAATGTCTTGAGACAAGCAACATGAATATATTCTGTAGGATTGGTTTGGAAATGAAATAGAGAAAATTTTACATATGCAACTCCAGTTTGAGATTTTATGCAGTTGTGGTAAAAGTGGCTTAATGGGAATCTGACTACAGAATAAAGTACTTGTTATTTTCATACCATGGTATCTGTAAAGCTTTTGATATGATGAAGAAACTGGATTCTATGCTATGGGAGAAAGTAAATTCCTTATAATAAAAAAAAAAAAGGAAAAAAGGAGGAAAAAAGAAGTAAACCTAGTGCTATGCTAAAGACAAAATTTGATCTTTTGTCTTTTTGTTGGTAGCCAGGTCACGGTTAGACTAACATTTATAGGGCAATTTTCAGCTTCTTGGGTTGGGAAAGGATAAATAGGATTATGTAAATATTAAGACATAATTATAAATCACCTGCTCATACTGTAGGATGAGAATGCATAGGATGATGCAAGCATAACAAGTAATAAACAAAACCAGCCACCTTAAAGTACAGGATTGGATGAAAGAGTCTCCTTCTCCCATTATCTGCTAAAATAGGTGGCAAATCATTGCTTTTATTAAAACTGGTTTTGCAACTGACTGTATGTGTCTTGCTAGTCAAAGAAATACGACTAGTAGCCACGAAGACTCAAAACTTTGACCCATCCTAGCTTCCTCTCTCTCCCCTGAAATTTTTCCTAAAACCAAATTGCTTCCAAACAGTGCTCTGGGCAACCATGTTTGTTTGCATTTACTGGGTGGTATTAGAACAGTGTGTTCTTTCAGTGTTTCCAGCCTGCTATTTGAGTTTCTCTATTGAAAGGTTGGCATGATACCCATAAAAACAGAGTAAAGGTGACTATGCTTGCTACTGGCACTGTGCAGAGTCTGTTGAACTGGCCTGCTTTGTGCTTCCAATGAGGGTTTTCACCAACGAGAAAGTGGTCCCCACTTTGGAGATGTCTAGTTTTGCAATGGTGTAGCACTTGGGATGAAAGCCATAGAGGCATGGAGTGTGCAGCCTTTCCCTTATTGATATTTACCTGTACAGTTTTGAGAATGAGTTTGTCAACAGAGTAAAACTGTTATTGCTTTGGAAATTCGGACGTGACGAAGAGCTCTCTGCAAAATCTTTGTCTGATCTGGATTGAAGGACTACTATGCTTTTGAAATTATACTTTTCTTAGAAGTATTTAGTAAAAGGCATTTCTCTTGTACACAAAACTTACTGAAGACCACAGGGGTGTGGAGAATTAAAATGGTGTGATGGTGTGACCTTGGCTATGCACCAAGCATTCTCTCAACGCCCACCCTCAACAGGATGGAATGAGAATATAGTATGAAAAAGCTGATGTATCTTTTCAAGACAGGAACACCACTTATTTTAATCATGGGCAAAACAGACTTAACTTGGGGAAAAATGTCTTCATTGACAGTGAAAATACATTTGGGTAGCAACAAAAAAAATTAGAAATTAAAACCACATCTCTGCACCACCAGGCTCAGCCTCACCCCCCAATCTCACTTTCTCTTCCTCCTCTCTCCAAGTGGTGAAGGGGTTCTCTTTACATGCAAGCTTACATCAGGTTTAGCAACTGAGCATATAAACATACTATTTGTGAAAAAAATGGTTCTTTTGAAGAGGCCTTTGCTTCTACCAAATGTCACTCACTGATCGGAATTCTTCCAGCCAAGACTCAAGTGAATTTTTTTCCCCAAAATTAGATTGTAGAGCTTGGGGAATGATGTAGGACAGGCAGCTCTGCAGGAGAGGCCCAGGTAGACAGGGACAGAACCGTTCTGAAGACCATGTTCATAATTCTCCTGCATTCACTACTTAGGTGTTGTGCTAATGTGTGGTAACAGAGGTACCAAGCAGAGTTCAGACTGTGTGTTTCTTTCCAGGTATCCATGCTGGATGCTATTCCAGGACTCATAAATGCAATTAAAATGATTCAGAGTATCTCTCAGTATTACAACACTTCTGAAAAAATCTCCTCACTCTTTGTGAAGGTTGGTGCTCAGTGGGAAAGGAAATCTTCCCAGATTGTTTTCTGTGTTGTTCTTGAGTACAAGAGAAAACACAAAGGAACCAAGCAATCAGAAACGCAGCACCTTGGTCACTTTAATTCTGCTTTTTGAATGTATAGAGAATTGGAAATAGTGATAAACTACTTCAAATTTAGGACTTACTTTACTGCCTGTTATTTGGAGTTGTAGGAATATTTTCAGACTTAAATCTCACCCCGATGTGAATAGAGTAACTTTTCTTTACGAGTTTTGCCTGTTATGAATGGGGTTTTTTTGTACCTTAAATTCATATTGCCCTTAAACCTCCATGTTTGCATAAAGAAGGAAATGGAGTTGGAAGGACAACCTATTCTTTAATATATGTACTCTTGTAGGCTCTTGAGTTTATCTTTGCCTTCAGAAGAGACAAAGCCTTATGACTTTGATCGTAAGATGCTATTTCAAGGCTGGTACAAGATGTGTAGGTTTAGGATGAGCATAGTTAATCAACAACATTTTTGTTATGTCATGTTCTGGAGGCTGGCTGTTGCAAGGAGGACAGGCTGTCGATGTGGCTGGTATTTGGTATTGCTATTTTTCAGGCTTTAGGCCAGTGGAGTCAGAGGAGTGGGATGAGACTGAGGGAATGGCAAGACCTGCTTTGTCTTGAAATGCTGTTTTATTCACAAAGTTAAAACTGCTTTTAGGTGACCAATCAGATGATCACAGCGTGTAAATCTTACATTGCAAACAATGGCACAGCCACCATCTGGAATCAACCGCAGGAGAGAGTTATGGAAAAGCTGCAAGCAGCTATTAGACTTAAACAGGTAGGTGGGAAGAACGTATGGAAAACAGATTATAAGGTGATATTTAGGAGGGCAGGAACAGGAAAACTTTATTTTATATGAGAAAGCAATATTATAGTGAAGAGAAATGAAGCAACAGAAAAATATCTGTTGGAACTGGAATGTTTGTATTAGAGCTAACAAGGAATTAGCTAATAACAGACAACAAGTCTGTTGTCTGTTGATCTTCTGGAAACAGAATTTTGATGCTTAGTCAATCTTAACTATGGTTATAAGAGAATTGCTTGGATTTTCATGCCTGTGTTTCTCTAGGTAGTTTCTTCTCACATGATGTGGAGGGATATGCAATAGAAATTAAAAGAAGGAGAGTTACTGAACTGGATACATTCCAAAGGTGTGTGGCCAAGCTATACATTTAGAAAGGACAATTTTGTGAACTCAGAGAAATTCAGTTGTTCAGTTTGCCTAGACTTGTTAGGAAGATAGCCTTTTTTTTGGTGAATACACTTCCATTAAAAGCTTTTAATTTCATTTTTATTTTTCCCTTCCCCCCCCCCCCCCCCCTTAAAGCATAGCATTATAGATAATTTATCTTAGAAGGCTTCTCAGCAGGTATCTAGTTCAACCTTCTGCTCAAAGCCAAAGCAGGGGCAGCTAAGAGATCAAAATTGGTTTCCCAATCCTTTTCCAGTCCTGTCTTGAAGTTCTTTAGGGATGGACACATTGCACAGCTGTTTTGGGCAGCCTCTTTCACTGTCAGACTGTCCTTGGGATGAAAGGTTCTCTCCTTACATCCAGTCAGAACCTCATCCATTTCAATTTTTGTCCTTTGCCTCTTGGCTTCTGTCCATGTGTTACTGTAAAGAAGAGCCTGACTGTCTTTTGTAACCTCTCTGTACATATGAGGAGCTTCATATAGGCTTTGTCCATTATTTTTTTTTTCATTCCTAATATGTGCATGGAAGACTAGAGCTTTATCCTAACACCCCATGAAGCAATAAATCTTGCTTAGTTCTAGGACAAATTAGTGTAAATTTGTGTGACATCTCACCATCAGCAATGAGCACTAAATTTGTATTTTTCTATAAAGATACAACAAATTGTCCAGTTGCTGCATGAAAATATGTTGAAAGATTAGGTTTTTATTTGAGTCTTATTAGTTCCAGAAGCATTCAGAAACTCAATAGATTAACACAATTTGAATCACTAACAACTTCAGAAAATCTGAACGCCAAATAGAGTTAGGAAAATCTGGACCCTTTGTATTGATATCTCCAAGTGGGGTTAATCATACATAAATGTGATAAAGAGAATGAACATTTTATTATAAAGAAAACTACTATTGAAAGAAACCATTCAAAGCAAATCTGTTGATTATGTATTCTGACTTTAGTAAGAATTTGGCACTTTTGGAGTAAGGTTTGTTCCCAGTTTTGAATGCAGAATGAAAAGTGGAAGCTGCTACGGAGCAGCATTAAAACTTCAGAAAGGGTTTTGTTCTTGAAAGTGATTTTTGAACTGTAATTACTCAGTAAATCTGCTCAGCATGTAAACATTTTCAGTCTCTGGAAACTGAAATCTGGGTTGTCATCTTGGTTATTCAGTAAACACATCAAGCTCTGCTATGAAATGGAGGGAATAGAATTTCCTGCTAGCTAAGTATATGTACAAATACATATATGTGCAGTTCAGTCATTTGATAAAGTGTGTAATCCTTTATGTAATGGTGTGCTGGATTAGTTTCCAGAGGCAAATTCTGTTGCTCTCTTTATAGTGTTCATGATTGTTTATTAATGAAACTTCTACTTGCTATCAGGTTAGGATAATACCTGTCTGTGTAAATTTTGTTCTAGCTAAAGACAGTGCTTCTTGTTATATGCTTGACATTCTTTTAAATGCTTTGTTTTAAGGAGTATCAAAATTGCTTCCACAAGATAAAAGAGAATTTGAAACAAAATCCATCTGAAAGACAGTTTGATTTTAGTGAGATGTATATATTTGGAAAATTTGAAGCCTTTCATCGTCGTCTGGTAAAGATAATAGATGTTTTCAATACTATGACAACCTACTCAATTCTACAGGAATCTAAGATAGAGGGATTGGAAGGAATGATCACAAAATATCAGGTACACATTAAATTTTGTATATTGTGCCAGTCTAACTTGAACCTTAAAAAGAAAACAGTGAAAATTAGAGAAGTGTCTATTGAGAGAAAAATTAACTCTTTAATTGTGCTAACATTACTGGATGATAGCAATCTAATTGTGTAATTACTAGGGAAATGAGCAGACAAGATGAAAGAAAAGGTGTAAGTGGACATGTAAAAGAAGTATGCTAAAATCAAAGGTGGTTGAAAACAGCAACAAAGTGTGGGGGCTCTTTAACAGGAGTAATAGGAGCATGGTTTTGTGCTATGATCAGAAGAAAAAGTGCGAACTGCTACGTTTCTGTCTCTACAAATGTTGGGCTAGCTATGAGTGTCCCTTTGCTTGTTAGTATTACTATGCAGTTTTCTTTCCTGATTTTTTAAAGAGAAGTGTGGCTTGAACAATAAGGTGGAGTTCTAAGAATATAAATATGTTAAACCACGTTCTTTTCCGTCTTTCTTCCTTTCTTCCTTTCTTCCTTTCTTCCTTTCTTCCTTTCTTCCTTTCTTCCTTCCTTCCTTCCTTCCTTCCTTCCTTCCTTCCTTCCTTCCTTCCTTCCTTCCTTCCTTCCTTCCTTCCTTCCTTCCTTCCGAATTCCTTCCTTCCTTCCTTCCGAATTCCTTCCGAATTCCTTCCGAATTCCTTCCGAATTCCTTCCGAATTCCTTCCGAATTCCTTCCTTCCGAATTCCTTCCTTCCGAATTCCTTCCTTCCGAATTCCTTCCTTCCTTCCTTCCGAATTCCTTCCTTCCTTCCGAATTCCTTCCTTCCTTCCGAATTCCTTCCTTCCTTCCGAATTCCTTCCTTTCTTTCTTTTTCTTTCTTTCTTTCTTTCTTTCTTTCTTTCTTTCTTTCTTTCTTTCTTTCTTTCTTTCTTTCTTTCTTTCTTTCTTTCTTTCTTTCTTTCTTTCTTTCTTTCTTTCTTTCTTTCTTTCTTTCTTTCTTTCTTTCTTCCTTTCTTTCCTTTCTTTCCTTTCTTTCTTTCTTTCTTTCTTTCTTTCTTTCTTTCTTTCTTTCTTTCTTTCTTTCTTTCTTTCTTTCTTTCTTTCTTTCTTTCTTTCTTTCTTTCTTTCTTTCTTTCTTTCTTTCTTTCTTTCTTTCTTTCTTTCTTTCTTTCTTTCTTTCTTTCTTTCTTTCTTTCTTTCTTTCTTTCTTTCTTTCTTTCTTTCTTTCTTTCTTTCTTTCTTTCTTTCTTTCTTTCTTTCTTTCTTTCTTTCTTTCTTTCTTTCTTTTTCTTTCTTTCTTTCTTTCTTTCTTTCTTTCTTTCTTTCTTTCTTTCTTCTTTCTTCCGAATTCCTTCCGAATTCCTTTCTTTCTTTCTTTTAGATAGCTTTCTTTTCTACCAAATGGAGTCTTCCCTCCTTTTACTGAGCCTGAGTTAGCTTACTTTAGTTTACTTTATTACTTAGCTAACTTTATTAGTGCAGTATCATAATTACAACACTTGTAAATATTAAAATAAATCAGAAGTATTTAATGTGTTGACTTTGTAGACAGCTTTTTGAGATCACATATGATATAGTGGCTGTACAGGCAAATATGGTATTCTGGTTTGCTTTACTCTGTCCTTTGCCTTTTTGTTACGGTCAGGAGTCACTAAGTTTGCTTTAGTGAAATAACTATAGTGTAAAATGTGAGCGTTCCATGGTCCTTCCTGGTTTGATTTACTCCCTCTGCAGTCCGGGGTTTTGATTCCTTGAATACATCCTTCACAGTAGCCAGTTTTCTGCTTTGTTCTATTCTATAGTCTTCTGAGAGTTAGCCAGTTAGTACAGCTGGAAGGATAGTTTGGTCTGAGACTCTTCCATGTAGGCAGGACAGGTGTGGACTGCTCTAAATTTTGCTTCCAAGAGTTGGTCTCTGAAGCTGTGCCACCAGGTTGCTGAGAATTTTCAGATCATGCAATGACAGTACTATTTTGGTAGGCTGGCACACAGGGACATTTGTGTTTGGGGCATTTGTGTTGGAAAATCTGCCTGTGACAATTAGTCCAGGCTATGATGCAAACTCTATACAGATACACCTCATTATCCACTGCAGCACCCAAATCCTTAAACAGAATTTTGTGTGAGACCCAGATACTGTAAAGTCAATTGCATTTGGGATGAGGAATGCTTAGGTAAAAAATGCTACATGGAAGTTTCTGGATAGTTTGTATAAAGGGTAGAAAAGTGATCTCACTTCTTTCTAACAGTGACAAAATTGAGGTACTGAAGTATTTGATATGGACCATAACTATAGTTAGTTATGTGACTGATTATATGTCTTGAAAATTTTTTGCAATAAGAATTCACTATTTTGCTGTTCTTTATGCTTTAACACTTAGTCCCTATCTAGGATTTGCTTGTTGTTAGAGGAAAAGATGGAATTTTTATTTACAGCAATGCAACAAAACTGAATTTCAGTTGACTTGTGATAAAATGATGGAAGTCAGCTGAGCTGAAAATACGCTACATGCTGAAAATATGTTACACTGTGGCAAACTACTAGGACGTTGAACAGTAGTTTATCATTAGAAATCCTTTATCTGTGTGCACAGCTCAAGGGAGATGCTGATTAAGATATACTTTCATGTGTGTGGACAGCAACTGTGTAAGAGAAGCCAGGAATACTAAGTTGTGGTGATGGTGATGTGCTGCATTTTATTGTGCCTTTTGAATAGTCTGTTTACACATGGAATCAGTTGTTTAAAGGACACAGGAATAATAACGTGAAAATATTTTTCTATGTTGAACTTTAAGTTTTGAATAGAAATGAACATCTGCATGACAGAATGTCTAATGAGTAACAAAAGTCTTTGATGAAAAGCAGGAGTCTGAATTTTCTCTCAGTTCTAATTGACTTCAAACAGAAATAAATAATATAAATGAAATTCGAATGGACATTATACCAACTTAATTCCTGCAAATATTTCATTTAAGTGGTTTACTTATATTGCTCAACAAGTACTGGGAACTAATAGCAAAGGTAAAATGTGAATGTGAACAGCCTGTTGTGCTAAATATTTGGTGTGATAAGTCTTTTTGATAAGACATTTTTTGGTAATAGTTTTTGTTTTCTGTAAAACTGTTTAGAAATAAGGATTATGATTTCTTGGAACAACGGAGAACTGATTTTGACCAAGACTATGAAGAGTTTTGCAGAGGCATAAATGATCTTCATGTAGGTTTTATGACACAAACAAGAATTTAATTTAGTGATGAATCCTTATTATCCTCTCTGAGTTACCACCAAAAAAATTATGCAAATCTCAAAGTTTGTTTCTGAAATTGAAAAATTACTCCAATATATTTCCACTTTAAAGCATCCATTTACTATCTTTCAGACCAGTTTAATGGAATAGGCCATTGAGGGCCTCCAACAAAAGGATTTTTGATTACTGCATGCTAGCAAGAAAAACACAAAAATGAATGAGTTCATTGAGTGAATGGGAGAGTAGTACAAATAAGTCTGATAATTAACTTTCCCATAGTTCTGAAATCACAAGCTGGTGAAAGGAAAGGGTATCTGCAGAAGAAAAAAAATTTAAAAAAAAGTTTGTCTTGCTTTGGCTGCCAAAGAGGTAAGCAAGCATTCTTTGAGGCATCTCAGCATGGTGAAATATTGGAGGGTACAGAAGGTTTTGTCGGTTGCACAGCTACAGGGGGAACTTGGAAAGAAAATGCCTCGCAAGTTGGCTGTGTTTTGTTTAATTATTGTGGGAAGGAAGAATGGAAAAATAACACTTATTGAGATGAGTTTCACATAAATTATCTTCTAATATATTGCATGATAAATCCTGTCAAATAATACCTGACATGTTTGAGTTGTGTTCCTTATAGACTTCTCTGATGTAGAATTATTTACTCTTCTTCAGGATCAATTAAGGAGTTTCATGGACATCACCTTTGAAAGTATTATGAACACTGAAAGGGCACTGAGTATGTTGCAGAAATTTGAAAGGTAGTATGTCCTATTTAGATTGCTAAAACTCTGCCAGGCAATGGAAACAAGACATTGAGGCTGGTGGAAAGGGCAGTGGGGAGTGAGGGGGGAGGAGAGCAGGAGGCATTTTCTTAAATACGAGCAAAACCAACTCAACCTCTTCACACTCAACTGTTCAGCCCTGTTAAGGGTTGTCTTCTCAGTAGCTTGAATGAATGAAAGCCATATTTTTTTGTATCAGAAAATGCACAAAATAAGTGGACTTTGAACTTCATCTTTTGAAATCAGCATAAGTACAGGAATACTTTGTCTGTTAGCATATTTGCCTTAGCTTTGTGCTTGAACAATAACATTAATTTTTTACCACAATGCAGTTAAAAGAGAGTAAAATTCTTTTCTTAAGAAACAGTGACATTTGTCTTTATAAATTAACATTGTTCCAAAACAGCCTCATTCTTTATTCTCTCAGTTGTCGTATTATAATCTGTTTAAGAGAATAGACAGCTAGTGGTGAATCGGTTACAGTTTGCTGCACATAATTTCAGCCCAGTGTTTGAAAACAGTGACAAAACAGAAAATGCGTAGGCTTACTTGGAAACTTTTATCATCTGGTCTAAATCTTGGTTGCTTGGAATCAGGTTGTGACAGCATTTGTTCAAGCTGAAAACTCTACTGCTAAAGTAGTTATTTTCTAAAGCACGCAAGGGAATCTGGAATGACTGTATTTTCCAGCAATGCAACAGAGGGATTTCAGAAGTGTTGAAGGAATTTTTTCATGATTATTATTTTTCTAAGCAGATTGCACATCCCGAACCTTGGCATTGATGAAAAGTATCAGAAAGTATTTCAAAACTATGGACATGACATAGAAACCGTCTCTAAGATCTACACTAGGCACAAGAAGGACCCTCCACTGGCTCGTAATCTGCCTCCAATAGCTGGTAAGATCTTGTGGGCACGCCATCTATTCCATAGGATCAAGGAGCCCATGGAGACTTTCCAGAGACACCCGACAGTTCTGCAAACACCAGATGGCAAGCGCATAATCCGCAACTACAACAAAGTAGCAAAAGTTCTTATGAAATTTGAGGTGATCTACCACAGGGAATGGCTTCATCAGGTAAACCAGCTGATTTTGATTGAGACATTCCTTAAAGAAAAAAATTAAAAAACAGTGGAATCCCTGATTTGTAGTAGTAGTCAGGTATGCTTTAACTATAGACTTCTGATGATACTCAAGTGAGGGATAGAATAAGAAAAGGTACTTTAAAAGAAAGTGTTCCGGTTAAAAAAATGGGCCTGTAGTACCTGCAGCTGAATTTAAGAACAACTGAAAGACCTTCATTATAACTAAGAAGTTAGAAAGAAAAATATTTCTTATGGAAACATATAACAAATATCCAGTGGTAGTCTTAGCTGCCCCTCTGTCTCTGCCATACTCTTCTGACTCTGGTGCAAGATCACCATGTGTGGGGAGAGGACCTTTGTCTGCTGGTTGGCTTAAGGTGAAAGCAGACACAAAGGTTTCCTCTGCTCTGGACGATAAGAATTTTATTTTGAGTGATAATCCATGGGTACACTTTGTAAACGTACATGTAAAAAGCATCCAGTCAGAACAGATAATAGGATATTCAGTGCACAAGTGGGCTTTGAGCCTGTTGCAGGTTAACCCTGATAGGCAGCTAATCACCAAGGCAGCTAATCACCACACAAATGATCCTTCACTTCACCCTATGCACCCTCAGTGAGACGGGGAAGAGGAAAGGAAAAGCAAAAGCAAGAAAACTTGTGGGTCAAGATAAGTTGTTTAGTTAGTGAAGGAGAAGTGGAGGAAGAAAGAAAAAGGGAGAAAGAAATAAAAAGAAAGAAAGAAAGAAAAGAAAATGCTGCAGAGGCAATCTCTCACCAGCTCCCATGCGTCAAACAATGTCTAACCAATTCCAGAACAGAGGATGGCTAACCCCTTCAACCCCTGACTTTCCCTTTTTATTGGTGAGGATGATGCTGTATGGCATGGAATATCCCTTTGCTTATTTTGTAACATCCTTTTGTTATTTCATGACAGCTGCCTGGTTTTGTCCCCTCACAGCCTCTTTTGCACCCTTCATCCCCTCTGCCAGCCCCCAGTCTATTCACTGTGTGGACAGAGTGAGAACAAGAAAAGGCCTTGATGCTGTGCAAGCACTGTTCAACTGAAACATTAGTGTGTTATCAGTTTTGTTTTGATAACAAATCTGATGACACTATACAAGCTGCTATGAAGAAAATTAAATGCATTCAGAGAAAATTAACCCAGTCAGAACCAGTACAAAGTAATTTCATTTTCTATTGACCATTTTGGGAAGCACGTGTGTAGGGGAAGGGGCAGGTCGGGCCATGCCCTGGCAAGTGCCTCTGGAGACTGTATCCCAGCCCCACAGGGGCTGTCAGTCTCTGGCAGATCAGAGGCATTGATCCACACCCACCTCTGGAGCCCCTAACCCAGCTCTTGAGTGGCCAAATGACTGGAACTCCCACCTGGGGGTATGGCCTAGGAAGGCCAAGGGGTATTTAAGGCCAAACATGAGGCTGTCAGATGTCTTGACCCCACTTCCTCTTGGAATTTCTATCTGAACACTGCTGGAACCCAGGAGCTGTTATCTGTTTGTGTGCTTTTCTATATCTTTTCTGTCCTTCTCTCTTTATCTTTCTTCTAATTCCTGCTTCTTGGAATTTTTTGAGTAACTTGAAATCGAGTGGGCTTAGAGTTTGCGAAGTTGAATGGGCCAAGGTAATGCTTTGAGAAGTGTTTTATGTTAATTGAACATTGTAATAAACCTTTTGCCAAAGTTCTCTGATTTTCTCAAGTTGCCAGTAAAGTATTTTTTGTTGTTTTGATCTCTTGAGAATATCTGGTCAGGATTTCTCCCATGTGCCTAACTCTGAGTACATGAATACCATAAGCCCATTTTGTGTGCCTCGTTGAACAATTTGTTTGAGGCCTTACAGGCAGAACACTTTGTAGCCTGAATATTCTGCAGAGAACATGGTTTACCTTAAATTCTAAATCTCATTTGACTCATTTTGCCCTCTTGGATTTTATAAATAGAACCTCTGACTACCTTTATATTATCAGATGGCTTTTGCAGGGTCTACTTTAAAGCCCTGAAATCTCTGCAAGTTTCTACTATACTTTTGGCATATTTTTTACCTCCAGTTTTTTTGTTGCCTTGTCAAAGAGCATCTTATAGAAGAATTGGCCTCAGCCTTGCAAAGCTGAAAAAGAAGGATCAGAATCTCCAGATTGCAGTTTTGAGGGTGGTGTCACACCTATCAATGCATCTGCCTGTTGTTTTTGGAACTCAGGCCTAGCTTTTGTACAACGTGGAAATCTCTGGCTCTGATAAACATGAATCTTCACATGAATCTTCTCAAAGCTAGTCTTAGGCCACCAGATGTACCAGCTGCCTTTTCTCCAGTCTGAATATATTAAGTTTTCCTGACTCTTACTTCCTCTTTCACACTTGCATTTGACATGCAGTGTAAAATGTAGTCTAAAGAGTCACCAGATTTGATTGATACTTTAAGTGGGAATGTTTGTGTCAATTTGGTATAGTAAGCCAGGAGAAATAATTGCAATATTAGAGTACATAAAATATGCTGTATTGAGACTTAGTGCTGAATATATATTATTGATGATTAATCCGGTGTTGAGAGCAAGTTGGGAATCAAGGTTGTTGTACCTCAACTGTTTTTTCATTACAGATTGTGTTTCAGGTACATCAGATCCAAATTTGGCACCATTAACCTGCGTATAGTAGGTCCTGCTTCCAGGCAGCAATGAAAACTGCTGTTGTACTTAGAAAGGTCTTTAACTTTAATGCTTATTCTGCTAACATGGGCAGTTCATATTTGTTTTCATGTGCTCTTCACAGAGAGCTGGTGCGTAGCCCTCATATTTTATGGAACAAATTGTACTGAGCTGGATACCTGCATCATTCAAAGTATACTGATGACAGTTTTCACTGCATTGTCTCATCTATAAAGACTAAGGAGAATGATGGGGCTACATCTGTCCGTTCTGGCTAGATGATCTAGTGATCAGATTTTCTGACGTGTACCCTGCCTTGATGGAGCAGTCAAACAGATTCACATTTCACCTTTTGTAAAATAACTATAACATCCCAGGCATCTCCCCTGAACCGGTGCCTTCCTTTATGAGGTCTGAACGACCTGGGATCTGATTCTGATCTGTACTAAAACAACCTGTCTGGTTTCTGCTATAGCAGAGTCAAATCACGCTTGGCAGCTGTATAAACTTACTGAACCCTCTCCAAACTTACTAGGTTGGAACAAAGGGAGGTGGATTTGAACAAAATTTCAAGTTTGAAACATACACACATGCCTTGAAAATACATGAAAAGTATATCCACTTTAACATACATGCACTCGTCTACCACGTACGGCAAAAAAATGTGACTTCTGCTCAGTAATCTCTTCTCTCGAGGCAGGAAGTGCACACAGGTGTGGACATGAGTGTCACAGAACACAAGGTGGAGCTCCTGCTCTACTCCTGAAGAAAAGAAAAACGAGAGGGGGCAAGTGTCCTGTGGGGAATACAAATGGAACACAGTAGGGCTGTAGCTCCTACTACTTTTTATTCTTCTGTACAATGTAAATGTTAAACTTACTGTCACTTTCTGAGATTTCCGAACATTTTTTCCCCTCTTTTTTCTACTTGTTACTGGATGATTACCGTTCTATTAATCTCGTTTGTTTGGTTTGGTTTTTTTTTTTAATAACGTAAGATTTGTGGCTTTTTTTTTTTTTTTTTTTTTTTTTTGCTATAGCAAATGATGTTCAACTTGGACATATTAAAATAATAAATTACCTGGAACTGTAAAAGCTACTATAATTATCTGGCAGTGTAAGATTTGTGCCTTCAAAGTACCCCTTATTTCCATTACCAGTTTCTATTACCTTAACAATGAAAACTGCATGAGAAGAAAACATAAACGGGAGAGGAAGATTTGATAGTGGGAATAATGAGTATGAAGCTCAAAAATTAGTGCAGATTTTCTGTTGAACTTTACAGAAAAAAATCAGCTTCTATTTAATGCAGTTGTGCTTTTTTTTTTGAAGACTGATGATAGTGGATAGAGCATGACAACATCATTGACAAAACTTGATTAGATGATTTCTTGAAAAATGCTGTGTAAAATGTCTTGATAGTACATGATACTGCTGAAGCAAGCAATATACTCCACTATATTTCAGATGTTGAAAGGTGGTGCACAGCTTCTCTGTGTTCCATTAAAAAAAAGTGCACTGAAAGACATCAATGGGTTATGAAACTACTGCCTAGAAATAAGCTCCATCTCAATGTAATGTGATACATGAAATTTGAGGAGTGAATAAAGAACAATAAAATTACGTCAACAAAAGGACAACTGGAAAAGAGGAATAGCAGCAAAGTTTTTAATGTAGGAAAAATTTGCCTGTCTAAGGCAGGATTGCTTCTTCATGTCAGCCAAATTTTCAATGTATGGTGGTCTATGGAATGCTCTCCTTTCTAATCACATACAGAATAAATGGTCTTCTAATATTTAAATAAGGCAGTTAAATCAGTTGTGTGATTAGGCTTTCCTTTTAAGAATAATACAAAAAAAAATCTCTAATAAACATTAATTTTAGTATTTTAAAAGATTTGCCTGGAGGTTGGATATAGCTGGCAGTACCATTAAGATTGGAATGTGGTATATATTTTATTACTGGAAAACACGCGAAAGGAGAAACGGGGATAAGTTTATTCAAAAGATATAAGAAGAGGTTATCCAAGAATATTTAAATTCATCAAGGTGGTTGTATGTGGCCTTCTTGCAGAATGTGCAATAAGTTCTAAGGAGATGAGGGTTAAGACATAAGATGGTTGAAGCAAGAACATCTATGGCTCTGATTTGATTTTGGAATGTGAAATACAGCTTATAACATCCAAGACCCAATAGGAAAATATCTGTCAGATGAATAGCAATTTGATTGTTAAACATTTGGGTACATACAGATTGTGTTATTAAATTTTTGTTTTGGATTTGTATACCATATCAATCTTTGTCAGCAGTACTTTATTTTAGTATCTGCCAAAAGTGATATTTATATCCAAATCAAAGTATTTTGTTGTAGTGGCTTGTCTGATAAGGAATGATTACTTTGTTTTCTGCAGATTGAATTAACTAAAAGAGGACTTCGAGCAACCCTCTTGGTAAAAGATCCAGAAACAGGAGAATTATTTGTGAATTTTGACCCTCAAATACTAACTTTAATCAGAGAAACACATTGCATGGCTCACATGTGCCTTGAAATTCCACCATTTGCAAGTGTTATTCAACAGCAGAGAGACTGGTACAAGAAGATTGTCAACAATTTGCACGTGGGTTTACTTTAGTCATTTTATGTATGTGTACTGTACATTAAGATGCCTGGGTTATATGTATAGAAGAAAAAAATGAAGATCAATGATTATGCACTAAGAAAACATTTGCAAATCTATTTTTTTATTTGTATGACTGTCTTCACGCACTTGAAAAAAAAAATCTTGGCTTTATGTGTTCTGTGAAGTTACTTCGCACATGTATGGGTTTGGGGAAGGTCTGCAGAGTCTGGGACAGAGATGAGGATGGGGAGGAAAGGAGGCTTACAAGATGCCTCGTGCTGTAGCTTGCTTTCTAAGTGATAAGCAATTTGTCTCTCATCCAATAACAAAGTCAACATTGGACAGCATTTGTTTTGGGAGGAAAACTGGGAGGGAGGGACAGGTGGTCTGCCTTTAAAAAGTGTAAAGCATGCAGCAAGTACCAGCTTTTTTTTCCAGCGCTGGTGTTTTACACACACATCTGCGGAATAGTTTAAAAAAGAGAAGCTGAATCTTCCCTTTCTCTCATCTTTTAAATCCTTTGGAACATTTTATCTGCCTATGAACAGAGAAGATTCTTGATGACTCAAGATGGGGATTCAAAGATAGGTGTACAGAAACTTATAGCTTTAAAGGACTGCCTGGTTCTGAAATGAAAAAAGAAAATCATATGTCATAAAGCCTTTATGACTTTAAGTCATAATGTTATTGCCAAACGTGTGAAACTAGATCAGTGGGTTAAGGAGGCATTAGAAAGAAAATAGTATATTAAAGTTCTGGTAAGGCTGATCTTATTAGAACTGCTGGAAATTTCATTTAGATGTATTTTTTCCTTGGGTTTTTTGTCTTCTCTAACTCTCACTTACAGACTGAAATTTGCAAGACTTTTCTGTCATGTGGTTTAAGCCCAGTAGGCAGCCAAGCATCACACAGTTGCTCCCTTACTCCCCTCCTTGGAATATGGGAGAGAATCTGAAGGTTAAAATATAACACATGTGAGTTGAGATAAAGACAAGTTAATAGGGAATATAAAAACTGCATGCACAAGGAAAATAAAATAAGGAATTAATCTGGGAAAACAAGGCAGTATAACAGCTACTTGGGAAGACAAACATCAGAGCTCTGAGCGTCCCCCTCCCTCCTTCTTCCTCCAGCTTTCATTTTTAAGCATGATGTCATAGGTATGAGATCCCATTAATCAGTGGGGGTCCTGGCTGCCTTCCTTCCCAGCTTCTTGTGTGTCCCCAGTCACCAGCAGAGTGGTGGGAGAAGCAGAAAAGGACTCAATGCTGTACGAGCACTGTTTAGCAATACCCAAAATATCATTGTGTTAGCAACACAGCTGTGGTCACAAATCTAAAAGATGGCATCATGTGAGCCACTGAGAAAGAAATTAACTCCACCACAGCACCAGTGCAAAGAAAGATTATTTTCTGTGTGAAGCAGTACTTCACAAAGAGCAACAAATACATATAGAGATATAAAGAGCAACAAATAGTGAACTTCTGCCAAAAATAATGAAAACCTTTCCCACGCAATTAATTGTAACTTCTTAAGAATTTCAGCAATGTTCATACAGATGAATTTTCTTAGTTTAAGTGATCATAAATATGTGTATATGAAGAGGTTCAAATCAGTGTATATTAACTAATGTTTTTGTTCTCTGGTTATTTCAGGTGATGTTGGCAGAATACAAAAGAATTAAACTGAAAATTCAACACCCTTTTGAACAACCGATGGTTCCTCGATTAATAAATGTAGATGATGCTATCCAGCCAGGTCTAATGATACTGAACTGGACATCCTTGAATATTGAGAAATATATTAATACAGTTTTTTCTAAGCTAGGTAGGTTACTTGCTTCCTTCCATTAACTTGTGGTTATTTGTTTTATAAAAATGCAAGTTATACTATGAGATTACAATTCTTTACATGATTTGCACCTAAATGATTTATACATAAAAGAGATGAGAATTTTCACCTGTCCTGTATTTCATGAAAGAGTTGTTTTATAACAGCACCTTCTTTTTGTCTTGTATCTTCACTAAATTTTTACTAATGTATATGTTAGGCAGTTGGGATTACACCAAACATAAAGTACTGTGCAAAAAGGTCCAGTGTATTTTGAATTTAACAAATGATAGCTACTTTTTAAAAGAGCTCCCAGGTTTCAGACTTTTCCTAGTCCTACTTTTTTGTTGCTATACAGTACAAACAACTGCTCAGGGAATAATACACTGACTCAGTTGGCACTGTCATTGCTCAATAGCATTTCATATTAAGCTTTTTTTTTTAAACATCAATCTCTTTAAAACTAATGTACACACATCTTGGACAACAGCTTTAGAAAACAGATGAGCTTGTAGTCTTTTCAAAAGATTATCTCATGGTTGCACTGAGATGTGGTTTTTTTTCTCTGAAGATACCAAATTCCTTTTTCATTAGCTTAATTAATACAGAAAACAGATTTTGTTTCTTGAAATTGTGTAAGTAGTTAGAGTGGAAATTTTCTTCAGTTGAAATGGCAAATTAAAGTGCATTTTGGATGGTAGCCTGACATTATGCTCAATTTAATTTTGAATAATACAAGAGTCTGGAACAGGCACCTTGCTGCTATTTCAGCTTCAGCATTGAGACCAGATTGCTATTAAACTTTGAAAATTCTAGTGATTGCTTTCTGTTACCTATTGTTTGGCTTCCAGCATTTGTTTGAAGCATTTTATTTTCTGAAAGTTTCGGTTGCTAGTAGGTTCTCCAAGTTGTTACTAGTTCAGGCTATAGGAGAAGGTGAAATATTGCTGGCCCTCAATTAAATATTAATGTCTTAATATTTGAAATATGTATCCTTTAAGTTAATCTTATATATATTTATAATATGTATTATATTTTATATAATAAGCTGCAAGATAGATATTTTTACAGTAGATTATAGTTATATAATATTATAGTTATCTTTTAGCACCTATCTAGGTGCATATGCTAGGTAAGCATGTGTTATGCAAAAAGTTAATTACGATTCTTGTGGTGAAGCTTGCCATATAAGTTTAGATGTTTGAAGTAAATTGGTTAAGGTGTAAAATTCATATGAATTGAATATGATAGTTTGTTGAAATAAAAATTTAAATGGGACTCTGAAAAGGCTATTGATTCAAACTTTAAGCTTGTCTTGAGTCTTCTGTTTTCTTCTAAAGCTGGGCTGGAGTTATTGCTTGACCGAGTGAATGACTTGGTTGAATTTCGTATTGATGCTGTCCTTCAAGAAATGAATAGAGTGCCACTCTGTATGTTGCCAGAAGATGAACCACAGAGCTGTGAGGAATTTCTTCAAAAGACTAAGGTTAGTAAATAAAAGTTTCATGAAGAAGAGATTGATGACTTTGAGTTGAGATATTTTTCTTTTTTATGAGATAAAAAATTCTGAATGCAGAATTTATGAAGCATGTATGGGATACGCACAGAAATCCCCACTTGCTTGGCTGGGACCTTAAAAAGGAACAAAAGTAGTAAATGCAAAGGGATCTGAGCTGAGATGCTCTTTTCTATTCATTATTAATGTCAAGCCAGGTAGTGTATGATATTTTTTTATGCTTTCATATCACTCAAAAATTTTACCTCTATGATAGTATCTTTTTTTTTTGTCATTATTCCAGTTTAAGTAAGGGAATTCTCCAGCAGTTGCCTGCGGAGAGCAAATACTAAGGCAAGGATCATGTAATGAGTATCTCAAACTCTCCTGAGCTGGTAATGGGATGTGTAAAATATATGCAGAAGTACTTGGGTGAAGGAGGTCTGGGAAAAGCCCCTTTCTTCACCCCACCAAAATACTTCTATGTTGATGGTAATTAACCATCATTTACCAATTTACATTAACCAATGTAAATTTTTGGTTAGAAAGCTGATTAAGGTCATAATTAAATTGAACGTCAGAATAATTTTTTGAGGTAATAGTAAGGTATTCTTGCGTTTTAGGTTATAATGTCTAATGTGTTTTCTCCTTAAATAAACTTTGGTTTGATAAAGACTGTAAAAAATCAAGTAGATAATCCCCATTCCTTTTCTCTTGCAGCAATAAATATTACAAATGAAAGTTTTGATTACCTTAGTGTATTTTACTTTTTGGCCTTTTCTCTTTTGGCCATTGTAACAGCTCACCTTGTTGTTAAATACAGAGTAAAATTTAAAATAATATTATATGGAATGAGTAGTAGTTTGTAAGCTTCACAATCCATAGTTGTTTTTGTTCATCCTGCTGCTACCTTCCTAATTGGGCAGGTAGTAAAATGTATATTTGCTAAGGTAAAAATATGTGAGAGTGAGCACAAAAACCTCTCTGCACTGTAAGATAACTTGAAAACTTGAACAGCTACATACCAATTACATACACACATAGCAATTACAACAGCCAGTTGATTTGAGTTAGCAGAGTAAGTGGTATACGAACCCCGGTTATGGGTGCAGTGAAAAGAGTAACAGTTTGTAAGCTTATTGTAATTCTTAATTAGAGGGGACTAGAAATAACTTCTGTCATCTAACAGGCGTCTTTAAGTTTCTAAAGAAATTGCTGCAACAAAAATAATTAACCGGTGGAAAAATCCCAGAGTACTTTCTTTAGTGGTTGCTGTGATATTGCAAGTCATATCTGCTTTCTCTCTCAACAGAATCATTAAGAAGGACAAAGATTATGTCCTAAAATTTGCAAATGGCTGAATATTTCCAATAATTTTTAATTAAATATGTTTGTTAAAGCTGAATGAAATATAAGACAACAAATAAGAAAAAAAATTAAAAGGCCATTATAGGTAAAAATTATAGTTAGCTGAAGCATACATGATTGATTTTTTTATAAGTATTGGAGAAAAATGATGCACAATACTGTAGTAAACTTCTGAATTTTATTTAATCTCATTCTTTGATTTCTTCTCTCTCCAGTTGATAATTTTTGTGTTTATTCTAATAATAAATAAAAGTCGTATAGGTTTTATCTTCTGTTTAGCTGTAAATGGGAAATATGATTGGCTAATACTCATTACGGAATAGCCAATTAATGTAAAATGGCAACGATTAAAAGAAGTGTTGAATCTCCCATATCTACATTGGAAAGTTAAGAAAAATTAAGACGTGCTTGCTTTTGGGAGTCTTTTGGTGGAACTAGGCTTTATAAACATTGATTTGTAACTTTAACTATGGATGAATCGTGATTTGAGAAAGAAGGCAAAGCAATGTTGAAAGGCATTTGTGACATCTTGTCAATACTTAACAGTTTGGAACAAACCAATTTCAAATTAATGTTGTATATAGATCTGGTTTTTCACAAACCTTAGGCCTTGACATTTGTGTTAATAAAGGCTACTATGACTGTGAAATTGACATGAGAATTGTGACAATAAGAGCATATCTTTGTTTTGGTTTGACACAGGAGCTCTGTATAAAAGGTTCTCGGACTTTACACTTAAAAAGCTCACTGGTGGAAGCCGCTGCTAATGATCTGATTGACATGTTACTTGACACCGAGGAACAGGTCAGTAAAGAAGATGAGAAGTCAATTGTACCCAGTGGTGAAAAAAGGGTCAAAAATACAGGTAAGAAGATTGTATTGCATTGTGTTGCTTGATGTTTGTTTCTTTTTCATGCTGATTATTTGTGTTGGGGGACATTGTAGCCTAGCTGACTGAAGTACAGAAGCATACCTAATGTCTAAAGGCTTTTCTTTGAATTTGCCTGGATAATGAATAATCTAAAAATCATTTATAATCTACAAAATAGGTCAATATTATTTATCTAATTTGCATGTTGAAAATTAGTGCCATAGAACTACATAGTAGCCTTGGTTAGTTGCTGGACTTCCTAGAGAAAGAGAATAAGCAATAATATCTAAATTTTGATGATAATCATACTGAATAAGACGGCAGATAGGAATAAAAGGCATGCTACACTGAGGTGCAGATTACAAATGAATAATTCTGCACTTCTTTAAAGTTATTTCAGACACCTGTGGAGGTGTTGTTTTATTGTATTTTCAAGTCCTATAAGTCAATTTGACTAACTAGATTTATGATGTTTTAGCAACAGAAGAGGAAAGAAGATCAAAAAGCTTGACTTTCTCACGAAATTCCAGTGAGGTGTGGGCTGGCCTGTCTCCTACAGCAAAGAGGAAGAGAATGGATTTAGAAAAGTTAGAGGAAGAAGCCAATGAACTGCTTTCTTACTTCAATAATCGTAACATTGATGCCCTTTTGAAAGTCACTCGAAACACCCTGGAGACCATCCGCAAGCGCATTCATGCATCTTCCACCATCAACTTCTTAGGTGGCTGCATTGCACTACATTGCTCTCTTAGGCTATATAACGAAAAACGTAAATGTGATATCCATAACTGTATAAATAAGTCACAAGTGTAAAAGAGGGGAAAACAAAGGGATTTTGATTAAGCTGTCTTGTTAAGTTACAGTTGAAAACATTGTATATTTCCAAAGCTATTTTTTTCTTGTGACAGTAGGAAAGTGTCATTACAATGCTGTTTCTCTTAGGACTCACTGTACTGTTCTGGAGCCTGACTTGATAGCTAAGTTTCTGATAAGACCTTGATAACTTGATAAGTTATCACTCAAGTTATAAATTATCAATTGCTAACTTGACAAGTTAAGACTGATAACTTGATAACCTGACCTGTTTGACCTTGGTTTTTACATAAAACTGTATGAAAAAAATCGAGGTGTGTATTTTCTCTTACTAGTTGCCTTCAGATATTTGCATACATGGAACACTCTTTTGAAGTGTTTTATTGTTGCATGCCTTTAAGAAAAAAAATAAGGGCAGTTGTCCTTGCTCTCTATAGTTTATAAGGCATACAGAACTATGAGACTCTAAGGAGGTTCTGTGCCCAATTTAATATGCTGACTGGGAGTACCAGCCAGTAGCAAAATTGTCTGCTAAACAGTTTAGCTGCACAGAACAAGTTGAAGAGGAGCTTCATGGAGAAGAATAGCTTTGCATTTACTTTTCCCTTGTGCTGCTGTAGAGTTTAGCAGCATGTCTTATAAATTACTCAGGAATTCTTTTTCCCTTCAGAAATTACACTCAATACTCTACAGTAGGAGATAGATTTATTTGTTTATATCAAAACATTGCCTAGCTTGATGTCTTGAAAAAAATATGAACAATGTCTTTGTTTTTGTCTTCTCTTTTTGTCTTTTATGTAGAAAATCGCAGTACTTCTAAGCAGAAAAAAGGTGTTCATCCTGTAATTAGGACTAATATTAACCTATCTATCCCTAATATCATCATGATACCCTCTTTGGATGAGGTACAGCAGACCCTTAATAAAGCTGTAGACAGTATTGTGAAAGTAATGAAAGGAGTTCGACAGTGGAGTATGGAGAGAATATCCAAGGTTGGTGTCTTAACAACCTTCTTTAGAACTAATGGTGCAAAACTGCTGCAAATAAAAAATAAATGCTACTCTCTCATCAGAAGAAAGTGTTCGAGAGAAGAGTTGTTTTGTTACGGTGTGGGAGCAGAGAAAGTGATTCTGACGATGGAATGAAAGAGACTGGAAAGAAAAACATCCATGGTAATGATAAACTCTGACATCACTAAATTTGAATGTTAGGTAAATGTGATTTATACAGAATGTATTGGAAGATATTAATTACAAAATACATCAAAACCAGTAGACTGGATAGATTTTGAACTGTCTCATAGATTTTAAATTGACTCAGAGAAGAAATCCCTTTCTCATTAGAAACCAGGTTTGCCACTTGTCCTTCTGTGGATTTGAGTACAGGGATTTTTTTGTTTTTGAAGAGTTGCACTGCTTTGGATTATAGCACATATATTGGTTACAATTATAGGCACTTTTGCTACGCAATAATCTTCCATGATTTGCCGGTGTTGATTGTAATTTGGCATGTTCAGATGACATCTTAAAACTTGTACTTACCCTTTAAGAAGGGTAAGTTGAACCTACACAATACCTGGTATTGAATAGAAATGTCTATGTAACTCACAGTATTGGTGTAGAGAGGATTGTGTAGAAGATTGAATAGACTGGAATTTCTAAAAGGAT
Source organism: Aphelocoma coerulescens (assembly GCF_041296385.1). Classification (NCBI taxonomy): domain Eukaryota; kingdom Metazoa; phylum Chordata; class Aves; order Passeriformes; family Corvidae; genus Aphelocoma; species Aphelocoma coerulescens. The sequence continues at coordinate 90,599,731 of NC_091015.1, forward strand.
TTTCATTATTCTGTTTTGTGATCAGATATTAAGTTATTGAAGTTCAAGGAAATTTAAGATGGTATCTTTGGTTGCTGGGTTTTTCTTCTCTGAAATGATTTAAATCAAGCCAAGTTAATTGTTCTACATTGTACCTGAGATACTTAAAGAATACATTTTTAGGTTACCTCTCTCTTATGCACCTAAAAAGTAGAACAGTAATACTTGAACTGGTTAAGAAGTTAAATTTGTCTTTCAAAACTAAGAATTTTGTTTGCAAGAGATGAAATAAAAAATGATAGTAAAGTCAGACTTGTGGATATTTGCTAACTGATGGACATTTTTGTCTTTTACTCCTTTTTGGGGACTTGGCTATGGTCATCTTCTCAGAGTTAATGTTAATTTGTATTTCAAATTGTCAGTTGTGGGGTATTTCAGAAAATAAAAATGCTCAGTGCTGACATATAAGTGAGTAAATGAGGATATATAAGTAAATCACTTAGGTGAAGTATACAGGAGAAACTTTGTGGAGGGGTGAGAGAAAAGGAAAGATTCTATTTGAAAGGTTGGAGTGGAACTTGTTCCAAATTCGACAGGGTACTTAGATGGAGCAACTTTACTAAAATGGAGATGTTTATGAATTTATGTTGGCCTCCTTGACTTCTAGTTGCCTTTTTGATTAATAAGAACACCTAACTTTAAAATGCACGCTTATTGAAAAAATGTAATTCATTTTTGTCTATAGGAATTTACTTGTCCTAAACAGTATGTCTGTCCTAAACCTGCTTTTATATTTGAATCTTTTATAGATAGTGTATCAGATGCAGCATCACTCAGTTCATCTGATCCAGTGCAAAGCCAGAACTACTTCAAGAATGTTTCAGAGAACAAAGAAATTATTAAATTAGTATCTTTACTCAGTAGTGCCATCAATTCTACAAAAAGGGTAAGACAATTGAGATGTTAATTTAATATCACTATCCAAGGGATATTAATGTATTACTTTTAATATCCTTGGGTAATAAGGGTAGGCATTTAAAGCTGTGATTAAATGTAATAATGAAAAACTTAGGATGGTGGATGGAAAGCATGCGGCTAAAAATTTGCAAATATGCTTTAAAAGTGTAACATGGATTAAGTGTACTCTGTTCCAAAATTTGAGGTTTTGAATATTGCATAAATTAAAACATCATAAGAAACTCTAGGCGTAGTAGAGTTGTGTGTAGCTAATGTAGCCAGCATGATTTCTGCCACATTATGAAGAGGTTATGAAGGTTTTTAGAAGAAAACTGGCTGTCAGATTGGCGTTTGTAAAGTGCTGCCTGGGATTTGCTAGTGTAGGTTAGGATTTAGCTTAAAGGATATGCATAATTTCTTTGCCTTGTTTTAATTCTATGCTCTCTTGAGTAAACTGTAGGTGTGGAACTGTTACTTCTTTAGGGAGCTCTGCATCAGTTTCTTCTGGGGCTGGTCCAACCTTTTAAGAGTCTTATCACATGAAAATCTTTGATTCAAGGCCTTGTAACTTCAGTGGTACTAAGGCATGACTACCAGACTGGTGCTGAGTAGTTAATAGTGGTGAATAGTTATCATAGTATTTTGGTACTTGATATTTTGTAATATTTTAAACTTTTATCATTTAGCCAGCTTTAAATGTCTGCATATAGTATATTTACAGGAGGTCATGATGTGGATTATCTCTTGTAGCAGTCATCTCTCATTTACTTGTTTAATTGATGGATGCAGTGATGATTTAACTTTAATCTTCTCCCATTTTTCTGAACTCCTGAGAACCAGAAAAATAATTCTCTTGTACACTCATTAAATGATATTCAAATTAAAGGGACATGCATTGAGTGTAGAAATTAATGTTAAAAATAAAAAATTGTCTCATAGCTTCATTATTTGAGAGTGAATTTTTCTTGTTATGTTGGGCCCTGCAGCTCAGGTTTCAGTTTCTAGCCCAATAAACAGCAGGGAAAGACAAGTGTACTGTATTCTAGTTTTGAACTTTACTTCCCACTGATCCAAATGATTTTATTGACTGAAGATTCACCTAATTGGCAAATGTTTAAACTGACCTGATAAATTGGATGTGATTAATATAAAGATTCTGGCACAATGTGTGATCAGTATGGAACTTGTTTTAGCATAAATTAACCAGCAGCCTTTTGTCTAGTGAGGCAATTCAGCCTGCTCCACTATGGAGCTCTTAGTGTACTCTAATGAACAGCTGCTAAGAAGTTATATGTATCCCATATATGTGATGTTGAGAATCTTTCTTTGAACTTGTAAATGTCTTTCAGGAGGTTCTTACAGCTTTGGAGAGTTTTAGTTGTTACCACCATATATGGCAGAGGGACAAGGAGGAAACCATTGATAAATTGATGGTGGGAAACCCATTACTCTCTGAATTTGAATCTGAAATTCTACATTTTCAAGACCTGGACCTGAAAATCAATTCTGAGCCTGAATACATCTGCGTGGGAGCTATTGCACTGTACACTGGTAGAGTTCAGCTTCTCTCCAGAGATGTGTACTTTCTGACTCCAGTAGGAAGGAGAGATGTGACTTAGTTTTGGATGGCTAAACCAGATTAAAACGGAAAGGAGAAAGGGAGAGAGAAGGACTATTTGCTGTTTTGGCTGTAAATGCATACAAGCAAAACACTAACACAAGAATATCTGTGAGGCTCAGCTGGAGTTTATTACCCCACATGGATACTTCTGCTCACTTACAGGGTGGATGGTAGATGTTTGCCTATCCTTCTGTCACTGATTCCCAGGGGTACATACTTCACGGGAGTAAGATGATAAGTTTACGCTACCTTTTTCCTTGCCTGGCTGCATGCAGTGAGACAGCTGAATCCCCTTCTATTTAAGTTACTTTGTTCCATTGATGCTATGATCAAATTTTGTTTCTTCAGCTTTCATAATTAGACTCCTAATTTCCTTCCCACAGTATTTTTTTAAAGATTAATTTTTGAAAACATTTTAGAATTAGATGAGAATATTAACGAATACATTAGTGGTGTATAGGACAGAAGTTTGTATAATGGTAAAACGATCGAGATGACAGGTGTGGAGTCCAGCCTCATCTTTCTATTTTTTAGGTATATCCTAAAAAATATCTATGATATCTAATATCTATTAATTGTTCAACCTTTTTAGATGATCTTTCCAGTAGAAAAGATGATAAATTCTGAGAAGAAGAGGAGGAAAGCAATTGTGAATTGCAAGCAATTTTATAAACCACTTCAAGGTGTCCATGTGATTTCATCATCTCTATATGTGAATGGTTAGACTGAAAAAACAGAACTGGCACTGAAGAGAACACATGTAATAAAAAAGATTAAATTGTATCTTAAAAAATATCTACAATATCTAATATCTATTAATTGTTTCATATTTTTAGCTGATCTGAAGCTAGCACTGAGATCAGAAACCAAAGCCTGGATAACTTTGCTGGGGTGTCATTGCAATAAGAAGTACAGAACACAGATGGAAGCAATTTTGACTTTTATAGAGGAAACTGGCAAGAAGTTAAATCGCAGCATCACGGACCTGGATGATATCAGAATAGCCATGTCAGCTTTAAAAGAGATCAGAGAACTACAGATCTCTATTGACTCTCAAATTGGACCCATTGAGGTAGCTAGTGGCAATGTTGCACGTATGGGTACTGTTTCAGAGAGCAGTTATTTTCTGGGTTAAAGCTTAATAGTGACCTTTGAAAATGTATGATTTAATATGTGTTAAATGTTGAGTGACAAAACTGTTGTGCTCCTGTAAACCTTTTTGTGTGAATTTCTGATTTGAGCAAATGTAAACTTGCTGGGGTGAGAGGTGGTTTAGTGAGCAGTGGAGAAATTGAGTGATGTAGGTAAGAGAAAGACAAGAATATAGATATTTAATGCAAGAAATCTTTTCATACTTTGTGGAAGAAGTCTGTATGAAAAGGAATGCGATTCTTAATTTTTTTATTTTAGCTAAGCCTGGAGTAAAAAAGCTAATGTTAAGCAGAATATACGAGATTGATTGCTTTAATCATCTATACCATAGGTTAAAATAAACAAAAGCAACTGACTTCCTTAAAGAAGGTAATGTGATAGAATGCATTTACTGAACATCTGACAAATGGCAGAATTAAAAACAGATGGTAACTGTTTCTCTGCATTCCTGACCAGAGTATTTATTTAAGAATGCTATATTTTGGCAGAATGCCCCATTGATTTTTCAGTAGAATTCTTTTTTCTAAGACATGTTCATGACTCCTGATTGCCCATAACCTCATTATAAGCTTCCAACTCTGCAAGCAGGAGCCTTCGGGCCCTAGGCACAAGAAGTGATGCTTCAGGTTTTTTAAAGGGAGGTTGACATATTTTCCACGTAGTGGTCTAGTAGACAGATAGCTACATTTCCATTTTTGTGATTTGATCAAACTGGAAAGCATGAATGGAAATAATTCCACTTCATACAAGAGTTTTCAAATGAAACTGCTATGCCACAGGTTCATTGCTACCCTACTCTGCTCTAATTTACAGAAAGTGAATTTCAGTTTTGTTTTTGTGAAAATTCACTTCGGGTTTTCAGTATGTGGACTGTTCATATGTTGGTGGTGCAAGTGGAAATCAACGCTCTGAGAAAAAAAAAAAAATCTGATATTTCTTCCAGTTTGGTATTGGTTTGCCAGATTTTGATAATGGCTGTTGTGAAAATCTGGCAACAGTTTCTTTTTCTAACAAATCATTCTCCATTCTTAAAAATTTAAAATGTTAGCATACATATATACGTATATGAAGTTACCATTTTATGTCAACTGAAGTTGCCACTTTATGAATCTTAATACAACTTTCTGGCAGGAATCCTACGCTATGTTGAACAAATACGATCTACTTGTTGCCAAGGAAGAGACAGAGAAGGTGGACACTTTGCACTACACTTGGGAAAAACTGCTAATCCGTGCAAATGAAGTGCAGAATGAGCTTGTTGCTTTGCAGCCAAAATTCAGAGGAGAGCTCATTAGTGCTGTGAAGACTTTTACTGAAGACTGCGCACAGTTCTATTCAGATTATGATCAGGCAGGTGTTTCTATTTTATTGTTTTAGAGAAATTTTTAAGGAGCAGTGGGGGCATGGAAAAATTTTTGGATTTGACTAATTAATGGGACGGCCCTCTACTGCTGAGTAGGTCTATTCTTGTTAAGATGCTGTTTGAGTTTCAGTGCAGGGCAGGCTTTGATAAATGCTTTGTATGTGACTGAAGTGAGTAATGCTGGTATTCAGTTCTTAAAAATTAAGAACCGAGATATTTAAGGTTTATGAAACACATCTAGTTAGCATGAGCAAATGTGAAGACTAGGATTAAGGAGAAATTATGTTAGAAAGAAGAATTTTCTGATGCTGGATAAATGACAAGTGACTTAGGCTCTTATAACCTTTTTCATTAGAATATAAAAAAATGAAGCTGAACTAATCTTGTATCATCTTTTAAGTAATGCTTTTACTCAAAAAAGGAGATATGATTGCTAATGATTGCCTAGCTTTTACAGCGTAATGAAAATTTTCTGCATTAAAAGACAATTAGTTGTTTTGTTTTTTTTTTTTTCCTTTTAGTCCTTTTTAAAAAGTGCTTGCTCAGTAAGTTAACTGTCATCTCTTGGTTCAGTTGTTATCTGATGTGGGGAGGGGATCTGGAAGCTGCAAAAGTGTTTGAGGTTAACATTTAGAAAATGCTGATTAGAAATAAGTTGTGGTTATTCTCACTCTCTAAATTAACCTCTTTGTTTTTTGTTTTTGTTTTTTTTTCTTTTAGAATGGACCAATGGTGGTTGGTTTAACACCTCAGGAAGCCAGTGACAGGCTTACTATATTCCAGGTACTGTTAATTCTAAGACATAACTCAATACTTATTACAAGTGAGCTAACACCTAAAGGGTCTCAGAATGAATCTCAGAAGTTGAATGAACTTTCATTGATAGGTAGGGTTACTGATTTGGCAAAGTCTGTTTTAACTTAGTGAAAACTAAGTTGGAATTTTTCTATGCATTTGCAAGGAATGCTTTTTAAATCTAATTTTTTTAGGAGTTAACAGAAAGCCTGCATAGATAATGAGTAATGATTACTAGATACAGATACCCTGATGAGAACCTTCCCACAAGTTTAGTGTATTTGGCTATAGGCTGTTCTTGTGTTCATTATTGTGTTTATTTTTTGGTTGAAATCTGTCTTTGTATCATGATTAACATCTATTCCTGCAATGACAACTTTTAATGCTTTTCCTTTTCCCATACTGCTATTCATTTGACTTCCTGCTATGTTCCCTGAGTTACATTGCAATTGACAATTAAATTATGCTTTTCTTTGCTGCTTTAGTGGTAGTAATTCTTACTTCAATATTCAATACAGCATTTGCACAGCATACTTGAAGAGGTAGAATTTGCTGTATCCACCTTTTTTTGCTTTGTGTGTCATGCTTCACCTCTTTCAAGTGTAATCTTAGCATTTATTGTTCTGTCACCGTGCCACATGAAGTAAATGGCTTTCCTGTCAGCTTCTAAAGATGTGCCTCCAAGCTAGATAAAAGTTACTTTTCTCAGGAAAATTGTTGACAAAACTGTTGACAGGGTAAGCTGTTATTATCTCTCTATATCTTTCTATTATTTCCTAGATTTTAGTTTAATATAACTCTAATAATAATTTCAGATATTTAATATTTAGTTATTTAATATTTTAAATTTTTTTTTTCTTTTTCTTTCTTAGAATCGATGTGATAATCTCTTTCGGAAATATATTACTTGTACAGGTGGAGAAAATCTTTTTGGTTTGCCAGTTACTCAGTATCCTCAACTGCTTGAAATAAAGAAGCAACTGAATCTGTTGCAGAAACTCTATAATCTATATAACAGTGTCATTGATACAATCAGTGGCTACTATGATATTCTTTGGTCGGAATTAGACACTGAAAAAATTAACAGTGAACTTCTGGAGTTTCAGAACAGGTGAGAAACTACTGCTGTGTTAAAGCTGCCTAAAGTACTTCTTGAATATGATTATAATTGATTAGCACCAATAATCATATAGAAGCATGTATTTATTTATTGTGGCATGAAAAATGTGAATTTAAGTTGAAAAATATATCCATTACCTATTACTGCAACCCTAGAGTATATCACCATGTCCTGCAGCTGTAGGGAGGAGAAGATCCAGCAGGCAGGAATTGTGCAGCAAGATTGATTTATTTAATTATTTTACAAACTCTTTTATAGACTTTTTTCTTCATAGTCTAATTGGACAAAGGACCAGCACCCCTTGGGGGTGATTGGCTAAAATCCTAAAACATCCATTGTCAAAATATTTTTCTACTACACCATAAACAAGACTTTCCAAGGCTGCAGGTGTTTGGTTGTTTACATAACTCTGCTACCACTTCTGTGAGAGAGAAAAGTCTGTCACGGGCTTAGAAAATAGCAAGAAAATCCTTGCTAGCAGCATTTTTGTATCCGCAATTACCAATGTCATAAAATCAAGAAAAAATTAGATTCTAAATGTTGAGCATTATTGTTCCTTAGACAGATTATTGGCTAACATTTTTAATCAGCTTGGAATATATGTTAAAATTGTTATTTATTTTTTCCATGAAGGGAAGTTTCACCTTTTTGTTGTAGTATTGCTGTTCATGAGAGACAGATTTACACTAGATGTCAAAGGGAAGTTAGTGAATTGCTGAACAGTTTTTCTGCAAAATGGGTTATATTGCACGCATAGAAGCTCAACTATTCATCATACCAGGAATCAAACAATTTAAAGAATTAAACCCTGAGGAACAGGGTTTTTCTAGAGCTCAGAGCAGTGCGTAGCATCAGCCTCACCAAAAGATTAAATCAAGATGTAAAGCGTGTCAACTGGTTTTGAAGACCACTTGTGCAGAGTGTATTAGAATTATGCAGCTACACTCCTTAAGGGGAGCCTGTAGGTGCCTATGCAGCTATCAGTCATTGAAATAGACTGGAAACAGATTTTCTCATGTGGAGAATCACATACAGAAGCTCTAAATTAGAGGTAACCTGAATTTGGGAGGTATGTGTTCTGCTGTCAAATCCATATACTGTGGCTTTAAAGAAAGAATATTTGGAACTTTTCGAAAAAGCTTGCTTTATCTCAACGTAGGTGCGGTAAGCTCCCTCGTGCTGTAAAGGAATGGCAGTCTTTTTTTGACCTAATGAAGACCATAGAGGACTTCAGTGAATGTTGCCCATTGCTTGAGCACATGTCAAGTAAAGCAATGATGCCTCGGCACTGGAAACAGATTACAGATCTCACTGAACACAGATTTGATGTGGAAAGTGAAACATTCAAACTGAGGAATATAATGGAAGCTCCGCTATTAAGATATAAAGAGGAAATAGAGGTATTGTGGAGGAAGAAAAATAGATACATGAAATCAAACAATCTGCTTGTATAGTATAGGAGTAACAGTAGCAAGAAGGAAATCAAAACATTTCTGTAGAAAGGACAGAGAAATGAACTATCACTCGAGGTTTTTGTATAAAATAATGACCCAAATATATTGTGGTGTCAATTTCTCTTTTTTAACTCATGCAATTTGGCCCAGGAGTTAATTTGTAGGGGTGCCTTCCTTTGTGACATTAAACATATGAAAAGTAGTCACTATGTTATTATTTTAGTCCCCCCAGAGTTGATTAAATTGTGATGTGGTTTACAGATTATTAGCTGTGGTGTTTGTATATCTGTAGATCTTTCCACTAAATAGTTGCTCATGAGCCTAGTGTTACCTACTGTTAAAGAAATAAGAGCTAGACTTGTATATCAGAGATTTGAAGCATTCATAGCTTGTTTTGGCATCCTGTTTATTTAAAGGATATCTGCATAAGTGCTGTGAAAGAGAGAGACATTGAGCAGAAGTTAAAACAAGTGATAGCTGAATGGGATAACAAAATGTTTATCTTCGCAAACTTTAAAACTCGTGGGGAACTTCTTTTAAAAGGTGACAGCACATCAGAAACAATTGCTACCCTGGAGGACAGCTTGATGATTCTTGGTTCTCTCATGAGTAACAGGTAACAGGAACGGGAGAGAAGGAATGGGGGGAGAGATAAAAATATTAGCAAAAGGCTTTGTTTTAGTGAACAAATCTGTCACAGAAGAGAAGGTAACTAAACATCTAGATAAAACCTAAGAGCTTGCTTGTCCTTGGACTGTTTATGGGTTAGTTCTTATTGTACTTAATGTATCCCCTTCCCCATAAATTCTTTTGAAAACATGTAGATGCAGCTCAGATTTCCCAAATAAACAACTGAACAGTTTTCATTAATTAAAGTGGGGACATAAGGGAGAACACTACCTGGCTGTGGCAGGCATGCCTCAGGCATTACAGCCACTGCTACTCTGCCCCTGTGATAGGCCATTGCCTCATGCCAAAGGCGCTGAAAATCCCATTAAAGCAAGCTTCAGTTTGTCTGGTTTCACATGCCAAAAGACACAGATAAAATAAGGAACACAGAACCCGATCACCAGGCAGATGCTCAAAATCAGGAGTTTAGGGAGAGCTCAGGAACTCTGTGAGTTTACAGCTTTCAAGATGTTGTGTAGTCTGTTTTTGAAACCACTTTATCTTAGAGTGAAATTGAAATCCTGTTCCCATTCCTCTTCTGTTAGATCAGAGCTGCCAACTAGCTGAGTTGAGTTTAGGTTTTTATACTGTCACTTGAAAAATTTTAAGCAGAAAAATTATTGTTCATTCTGTGACTTATATGCTGCTTTTCAAAAGTCTTGTTTTCTTCTTGAAATAAAGACGTTTGTTGTTGTTTGTTTTTTTTTTTTCTTAATTGTAGATACAATACCCCCTTCAAGGCACAGATTCAGAAATGGCTGCACTATCTTTCCAACACAACAGATATCATTGAGAACTGGCTGACTGTTCAGAACTTGTGGATTTATTTAGAAGCTGTTTTTATTGGTGGTGACATAGCAAAGCAGCTTCCAAAGGTTTCTAGACATGCAGCTTTTCAGTTTGCTTATCAACATTTTAAGAATGAAACTTAACTGTGATGTCATAATTGATGCAGTAACATGAACTTAATTTCTTTTGGTATTCAACAAAACTGGTCTTGCCAGGAAATTAGGCAAGCAGTGCCAATGGAAAGTATGTTGTGACAAAGAATAATAAAATCATGTGATCTATTTGATCTTTTTATTTCTAGATTGTAAAGCTGTTAACAAATATGTATTTCAACATTGTGCCTAGTAGTAACTGAGCCTAGTAGTACCTACTACTAGCATACTAGTAGCTAGGAATCCTTATCTTAAACTTTCCTACATGGCTTTTCAAACTGAAAACGAACTAGTTTTAGAAAAAAACCCTTCAAATTTGAAGCACTCAATTCAAGTATAACGAGTTTTCTGTCTTTATCTTTAAAAATGACTGTAAGAGGAAGTACATAGCAGGCTTGACAGCCAAGCACATAAAATATGCTCTATTGTGTAAGCAGAAAGAAATGTGTTTTTCTAAGCTGAAAAATTTATAGAAGACATGTGATTACTAGTGAGAAGACTGCTGTTGAGATTACTGGGTGCTCGTCCTGTAAGCAGGTGCCTTTTCCCTCTTCTCTCTTCCTGCTTCCATTTCTTCCATTCCACATTCATTGTCATGTTTCAACAGGAAGCAAAACGTTTCTCTAACATTGATAAATCCTGGGTAAGGATCATGACCCGAGCTCATGAAACACCTAATGTTGTTCAGTGCTGTGTTGGAGATGAAATAATGGGACAGCTATTGCCACATTTACTGGAACAGCTCGAAATTTGTCAGAAATCGCTCACAGGGTAAGATTACTACGAGACCACATTCTCGGCCAGATGGTTGTGCACTGTGTAACTAGGCAAAGAGCAGTTGCTCAAGTACTGTCCCATGAACTTTGCAAAGATCATGTTCTTATTCTACTATGAATTCAGTTGAACTGGGCAAACAAGTTAGCAGGATAATACAACACTTCCAAAGAAATTTCTACCAACTCACTGATAAGTACTTGATTTGTGGCTGTCACTCACTGTCTATCTCTGTTGAAAACAAAGCTGGTTTTAGCCTAGTTTCAATCCAAAAGACAGTCTAGATTTGTGTCCCATTCACACTTTCACAGATCTGGGAGAAATTCAGATTGAGCGATGTAAATAGCAAGTGAAAGAGTTAATGTAAAAACATTTTATTTCAGTTTAGTTTATCTTCTTTTTACTGGTGTTTAGATTATAGCAAATAATAAAAGTTTTCCATGAAATGACTTCTGATACTAAGAGAGTAGCTTTAAAGCAGATGCTTAACACGAATGTATGATGGATAAAAATTGTCATTGCTACAGATAAAAATTGGAATAATAAACGGTGAGAAATACTGCTTTGAAAGAGGAAAGGATGTATAAATTAACCTAAATCACTTACCATCTACCCCCTCCTGGCTTCTGTACCAATTTTTAAAAAAATGCAGGTACCTGGAGAAAAAGCGCCTGCTATTTCCACGATTCTTCTTTGTGTCAGATCCTGCTCTCTTGGAAATTCTTGGCCAGGCATCAAATTCTCACAACATACAGGCGCATCTGCTCAACATATTTGACAACATTAAAACCGTCAGGTTCCATGAACAGGTATGTGCTGCCCACACCTCAGTGTTACATTCCCTCACATTGGCAATGTGTGATACTTGCTAAATTAGAGCGCTACTTGGTTGCACAAGGCATCCAACTGTTTTTTCACGTTCACCAACTATTTGATGCTGAGTAGGTTTTCTTCATTTAAGATTTAGTTTCATATCTTCATTTATGTCATAGTGAAACTTCATGTAGAATAGCAAACCAAAAATTTGCACCAGTGCTTAAATTTCAGAAAAACCCAACCCATGTACTGAACTTTTTTCTGTCATCAGCTCAAATAAGCTTTTGAGTCTTTATGAACTTGTGTCTTTACATTGACTGTATTTGTACTTTTCCATTCATTTTTTGATTGTAAGAAAAAGTGTATCTACTGTCTCTCCTGTTTCTGAGTTGTCCTTACTATGCCTTCAGGCACAATGTTTGAAAAACACTTTTCTTATACCTTTTAAAAGAACAGATAGCAAAATTTTTTCCTTACATATACATTTTCTTAGAAAATAATTACCTCCCCATGCTTTTGAAATTCCTTCGGTTGTCCAGGTTCCTTAACTTTTCTGTTTCCATTATTTTTGATCCTAATGCTGTAAATTTTGGTAGGCTATTTACCCACCAGTGATGGGGGAAGGTTTCCTTCATTGTGTCCAGAAAGTGGATGTTGTCACAGAATCACAGAATGGGTCAGGTTGGAAGAGACCACAGCAGGTCATCTGGTCCAACCTCCCTGATGAAGCAGGGTCATCCTTGAGCACATGGCACAGGCTTGCCATTGAAACTTTAGTGAAATTCAGGATTGTCAATATATTGGGTTTTGTCTCCTTGGTCATGACAGTGTTTTGTTTAAAGCCTTTCTGCATAGCAAAGTAATGATTTAGTAGCCTTTACATTTCCTTGAGCAAGTTGATATAATTTATTAGTTACTTAAATCAGTTTAATGGAGTGATTGCAGAAAAATACAAATTATTGTAAAGACAAATAACATATCTATAAACACAAGATATTTTTGCTTTCATTAGATATATGATCGTATATTGTCAATTAGTTCACGAGAGGGTGAGACTGTAGAGCTGACTAGACCTGTAATGGCTGAAGGTAATGTGGAAGTTTGGCTCAGTTCTCTCCTGAAGGAATCGCAGCAATCACTGCATCGAGTTATTCGCCAGGCAGCTATGGACATCCAGGAAACGAGTTTCCAGATTACTGAATTTCTTTCTACTTACCCAGCCCAGGTAATACCATTGTTAAATGAATGAAGAATTATTCACAGATATGTATCAGGCTTTTTTCTTGTCTTTGCGTTCAAAGTTGCAGCCAGTGTTAAATGCAAAAATGGAATTCAATTTCATTTGAATCATCTCAGTATTTTAAGTTACGTTTCACATAGGTGAAACCAAAATAAGATAACTTATCTTAAAGCTCTTGTTTAAAAAGGATGCTGAATGCAAAAAATTAACGTAATGATGTTAACACTATTTCTTTACAAGCTTAATACTTGACTGCTGGAGGAAAAGTAGTAAAATTGTATGTTTGTTCATATATTCAGGATAATGCTATGTATTGCTAAAGATTTGAAACTGAGGGTAGTGTTGAGGGAAAATGATTTTCTTAGTAGAAGCTTCACTTGTGAAGTGAATGTTGTTGCAGATGGGATAAAGAGTTTGTGAATTACCAGAAAAAAATTCCAAATTGAAGCACTAATTATTCACTGGTTAGTTAATATTTATATGAAGTATATTTGTTACACATAGTATTTTTATAGATATGCTGTAAATTATATTGAGCAGTTGTATAAGCAGGGCACTGTAGGCAGTATCTACAAGACTCAAATACAGACTTAACTATGCGTTTTTGGATGGAGTTGGGACACACAAAACAAATGCCTGGGTTGAATGACCTCTGTATGAATGCACGAAAAGTAATTTTATGCAGAGTGCCAAGAATATTTCCAGAACCCAGAGTGCCAAGAATATTTCTTTGCCTATTTTGAAGGGTTTTTGCCCCCCTGAACTACACTGTTTTAACCTCCAACCTTGGAAAAAACTGCCTACTATCAGACAAGAACTAGAAAATACAGTGGTGTGAATTAGGTGATAGATACTATGTAAGATTGTCTCAGGGTGAAAAATTTAGAGGTTTTAGGCTTCTCTTTGTAGCAAATAGGTAAGAGCAAAAGACATCAAAATGGAGGATTGCTGTTGTTCTCCAAACCTTCTTCTTCTTCTTCTACTACTCCATATTCTGCAGTAAAAGTAATTTGGGATGATTGGACAAAAAATTCCGCAGTTCCTGGTTGTGTTACTGAAATTGGTAGGAAAGTGAAAATAATACACGTTTTTAGTAACCATTGGTTAAATTATCTTTAAAAGGCTGTGTAGATTTTGATAATTGGGCTTTCTCCTGCATTCTCTGCTCTGTGCTGTGTCTGGGTCATGCTAGTGACTCTGTTTCTCTGATAAGACTTAATAAACAACTATCTAGCAGCAGCAGTGAAAGCTGAAAGTCTCTGTCTCTCAAACTAATTCCTAGCAAGGGCTTTAAAACTCTCTCCCATCAGGAGAGATTTGATTTACAGCACTGATCTGTTTCACATATAGTAGGAGAATCATTTCTTTAGTTTTTCTGTGTCTGCGAATGTACATTTTAGGTGAAAGAGAAAAGATTATGAAGCGTATACTTCTATGTTTCCTAAGGTTGGGCTATTGGGGATCCAAATGATTTGGACAAGAGACTCAGAAGAAGCCTTGACTCTTGCCAAGCATGATAAAAAGGTTATGCGTAAGACAAACCAGTTTTTCCTGGATCTTCTGAACATGTTGATAGATATGACAACAAAAGACCTTAGTCCAGTAGAGCGAGTTAAATATGAGACATTAATCACTATTCATGTGCATCAGAGGGATATTTTTGATGGTCTTGTAAGTATTAAAAAATTAACAATGGGTTATGAGGGGTTTTCCGCATAAAACAATGTGAAATGATAAGAAAATATTATGATACCTATGAACTTTTGCCTCATAAGATAAACATTTAATTTCATGACTGTAATGATTATGTGTCCTGGAATATTATAAAAATGCTGATGTTGCTCCAACCATGTCTTAAGTTCCTTTTAAATAATTCAGTGAGTTTTCCTCTCCCCAAGCAGTAGCAGAATTTTGTTTCCTGTTGTTCCACTGAAGTTAAATGCCTCTGTTGCATGATCAGTTAGGGACTTCTTTTTCCTCATACATTTTGTTGCAAGTAATTGTCCTTTCTCTGGACTGAATTATGAATTTCCACAAGTAGATAAAATGAATATAGAGTTTTAATACAGGAAAAAGTTTGAAGCTGGTTGAAGCTGGTATCCTCTCTGTTCTAGTTTCAATAGCATACTTAATTATTACTTAGGGATTTCTTTATTCACTTTACACCTTCTCATGCTGACACAGGATGTTAAAATAAGGAAAATGAAAGCATTTAGCTTAATCAAACTTAAAGCTAGTATACCCCTTTACCTATAGGAAGCCCTGGACCTAATTCTGAAATTAAGCTGTTCAAGAAAAGAACTATTGAGTTTTAGCCCATTGTTGATAGGCAGGCATTTATCTTTTCATTGTACAATAATTTGATTCTAGTTATAATCATTTTATGTAAAGTGTAATTTTTAGATACAAATGGAATGAGATTTTTTAAAATCCTCTTTTAATATTTGATGGAGCAACTTTGACTTATTCTCAGCTCTGCTGAATTTCTTAGATAGTATCAGCACCATGACACTGCCTTGAAATATCTTTTTTTCCAATACCCGTGTGGTTTCATACAATTCTTATAGCAGTTTATAAAATCAAATATCACATTATATACTTTCTACTCATGTAAAACTAAAGTGGTAGAGATGACTAAAAGGAATGGCAATTTTAAGGGTAAACTGAACTTAATGACTCTTAATGTTTAGGGACTATTCATTTGTACTTAGAATTTTGACACACTCGTCTAAAGCCAGAAGTTCCTCTGCCTAAGTATGCGATTGAGCAATAATACATTAGCAATTTTTGTGGTAAAAATCCAGATACCTTCTCCCTTATTCTTTTGTTACTAGCTGTTCTTTTATGCCTTTCACTATGTTTGCAGTGCTGCCTTTGCATCTACTACTTAGATGCCATAATGTAAAAGTGAAAGTAAATGTTAACCATGAATGCCGCAGCCTTGTCTTCCCTCTCTTCTTAGTGCTGCATGCATATCAAGAGCCCTGCGGACTTTGAGTGGCTGAAACAATGTAGATTTTATTTCAATGAAGACTCTGATAAAATGGTGATTAAGATCACTGATGTGAGCTTCACATACCAGAACGAATTCTTGGGCTGTACTGACAGACTTGTCATAACACCTCTTACAGACAGGTGAAAAAGACTAATTTTTTACCTTTATTCTTTGCTGGCAAACCTTGGCTTTTACAAGAACAATTTAGTCATTCCTGTTGGATGCAAAATTGATCTCTGCAGAGTTTATCTTTCACAGTCTTGTCAAAGTCAGTAAATTCATATGGAATGCTTCAGTATTTTTGTTTCTGTGTCCTATAATGTGAATAATTTCCAGATTATTTTCTGTCACATACTTGCACTGGTCTCCACATGCATGATGTATGTGGCTTTCATATTGAAGCCAATATATCTGAGGATCAGATATCCAACAGATAAAATATGTAGAGATACAGGACAAAAGTAGGTGTTTACAGACAAGCTAATGGAAAGAGCTAAGGAAGAATAGACAGAAAAAACAATTTTATGCAACTGCAATAGTTTAGTGTTTAGATCTCTGATCTAAAAGGATGTTGAAAGAATTGCAGTCCTATTAACAGAGAGATCTACCTGTCTAAGTGCAAAGAATGCTTTATAACCTATCATTGGCAAAATAAAGGCATTGTTTGCTTGGTTTTGCATTGTTTGCTTTTTTTTTTTGTTTGCATTGTTGGGGGTTTTTTTGCTTTGTTTTCTTTTTTTAACTATTCCATACAAAAAACTCTAAGGCTAATCTTTATATATAATTATTAGTTGGTGTTTTGATGCATTATACATGGATGTTTCATTTATGAAAGGGGATGCACTGTGTGATCAAATTTTAAATATGGATGAGAAAGGAAAGGTTAGGTGTCTTTCATTATTGCACTCCACAGTATAACATATTTCAAAACTACTCCAGATAAAATAGATCAGTATCCAAGATAATCAAACTAAGATTACGCAGCATCTCTGTATCTGCTTTCTTCCCTTCTTTTGATCTTTCAGGTTGCTGATAACTGAGGATTATCTGTTCTTTCACTTTATGTATGATGAAACGAACCTTAATATTCCCTCCATCAGAGACTGAGTGAAGGGGTTTTGTCCTTACTGATCTAAATTGTAATTAGTGGAATATAATTTCAGCACTTCCCTTTTCTCCTTAAATCAGACCCTGTGTAAGTTCCCCTGGCAATATACAGAAAACTGTCTGCTGCAGTCTTATTGATTGCTGCCTTTTAGATGTTACATCACTTTGGCTCAAGCTCTGGGCATGAACATGGGTGGAGCACCTGTGGGACCAGCAGGAACTGGCAAAACTGAAACGGTGAAAGATATGGGACGGTGCCTTGGAAAATATGTAGTGGTCTTCAACTGTTCAGACCAGATGGATTTCCGAGGACTTGGGAGGATCTTCAAAGGTAAGATGTGGACCAAAGGTAAGCTGCTGGCCAGTCAGTCAACTGTTTTCTTGGGTGCACTAAGCACAGTATAACTAACTGGGAAGAGACAGTGATTGTTCCAATATACTCAGCTTTGGAATAGACTCAGATCAAGTACTCTTTGCAGTTCTGGAGTCAACAATGTAACAGCATATAAAAATACTTTAATGTATCCAAATGAAAGCAAAAAAGATGGTGAGAGCTAGAGGGCATGACTTAAGAGGAACAGCTGAATATACTATGTTTGTTTTCTTTGAGAAAGGGAGACTGAGGGGAGGGAGCTGGTAATAATTTCCTCATGAGGGGGAGTGGAGATGGAGGTGCTGATCTCTCTGGTGTCTGGTAATAGGGCATGGGGGAATGGCTTGAAGCTGCATCGGGTGAAATTCAAGCTAGATATTCACTGAGAGTGTGGTCAAGCACTGGAACAAACTTGCCAAGGAAGTCATTGGTGTCTCAAGCCTATTAGTGTCCATATAGTGCTTAGACAACTATATTATATATATAGTTTAACTTTAGATACGCGTTTGTGGAGTCAGGACTTGTACTTGTTGATCCTTGTGAGTCCTTTATAAGTCAGGATATCCTGAGATTAAATGCTTTTATGAATTATATGAAAGTTTCAAATGATGAGAGGACATCTTTCTAAAAACAAGGTTGATGCATAACTGGCAGATGGTTTCAGCCTTTTAATGACTGCAAGTAATTAATATCTTTTTATGAATGTCAGTATTTTGTCTCCTTCAAATGTTGAAGTTCCTATCAGGAAATAAGAAATGGAAGGATAATGAATGAGAAGGAAATGCATGGATAGTGCTATATAGGTTAAAAACTGTTGGTAGAACTCACTGAAGTAAGGTGTAGATGACATTTTTTAAGGCATCTGAAATTGATATCTGTCAATCATGGCAGATGTTAAATTAGAGATCAAATGGAGATTCTTGACCATTGTATTCTTGCAAGTGACAGTATCTATGATTTTGTTGTGTTTACCCCAAAAAATCTGAGGAAAAATGCAGTTCCGGTACAGACTGACCTCCAACTTCTTTTCCAGTGAACGCAACTGTATTGTTCATTTTAATATGTGCAGTAAGTTATTGACAACCTGTCATTTTCATAGAATTACTGCAGGAATTTTTCTTGGGGGGTAAAGAGGGACAGAAAAACATTCAAGATATGAGAAAAGGAAAAGAAACCAAAGAACACAGTATTCTAGTGTTACGATCTGGTTTAAACCCAGAAAAGCAAAGCAAGCTAAGTCTCTGTGCATAAACCGGAAGGAACTTAGAAGGTTCAAAATATTCCCAGAAATGAGATTAAAACCAAATGAGGTTAGATGTTGATGCCAAAAAATGGATGTATCTTAATAGTAAAAGAGGCAAAGAGAAGGGAAGAGAAAACAAAGAGAGAAAGAAATAGAGACGTGTGCGTGGGGGGTGGGGGAACAGGGAAAGGTGACAGGGGTTAGGTGGAAGCATATCACACATACAAGGGTCCCAATGACGTCTCATTGCTCCCCTCCATCCGGTCTGCTGGTGGTGAAGGTCCCCTGTCACTGCCGTGGCCATGCTGCCACACGCCACCACACCACACACCACGCCAAAGAGTGCAGAACTCCGTGGATTAATACACTTCGGGCCAGGTGGGAACGTCCACGTGTCTCACTTGCAGGAGCCAGCTTGACACACTGTCCCTTGCAACACTGAGGGTGTGTTGCATCATCTCTGGTGCTCTGGTGCAGGGTCTGGGGACCCCTTGGCAGGGGGCCCCTTTGATGGGCCATGTCACCCCCTTCTGCTGTGGATAAGCTTCCTCCCCCCTGGTGAGGACCCCTCAGCTGGGCTCCTCTGCACAGTGGAGGATGGGCAGTCACTGCACCTCTGACCAGAGGCTTTTCCAAGATACCCAGAGCCTCTCCTCCCTGCTGTCCTTTGGTGGAGGGTCTGTTCGAGCCTGGAAGCTGATAGCCCTGGGGCTGTGGTCCTCATCCTGGAGATGTTAAGCCTGTGCTCAGTGAATGTCCCCAGCCCTGAGTTGTTATTTTGTCTTATCTTCCATCAGTGAGCAGTGTGAGGCCTCAGTCAGGGCCCCATTCAGGGTGCGGTAGTCTTCTCTGCAGCTTCTCTAATACAGTTTAAAAGTCCTTTAAGAAAATGTTTAAGTCATAGACTATAATATTTCAGTCTCTGACACCTAGACAATCTTAAGGACTTTGGGAACTTGTATATTCTTACTTGAAAAAAATTAAAATTCTCCTCTTTCTTCCTTTCCCACCCCTCAAAAATAAACATTTTTTTTTTCCCCCCTGAAGTAGATTAACTTAATTTTTGTCTTGTGAATTGTACCAAAAAGATGTTAAAAACATAATGGTCATATGCTTAGTTGCTGTTTTCTTTGAAGGTCTCGCTCAGTCTGGCTCCTGGGGTTGCTTTGATGAATTCAATCGTATTGATTTACCAGTGCTATCAGTAGCTGCACAGCAAATAGCCATTGTGTTAACATGTAAGAAGAAACGAAAAAAAAGGTTCATTTTTACTGATGGAGACAATGTGGAAATGAACCCAGAATTTGGCATCTTTCTTACTATGGTAAGTATTCAGTAAGTTTCTAATATGCTAGTGATGATTGTACAATAATCCAGTCTAACTTGGTATATTAAGCGTACTTGCTAACTCCTATGTCAGTCAGTTCTTAGAACTAACTCACCGATAGTTTGAGAACATTGAGCATTGCTGCAAAGACAGTTTTTGGGGTCTTGTTTCAATAACATCAAGCACATGCAACTAACAAATGCAAGCAGCACCATAAATACAAGTTATCTCAAATTCAGACTGCTTCTGCATGCCGAATTCTGGCCCCCAAAGCATGCTTTTTGCTACAATTACAAAAAAATTGCCGTAGAGATATAGGTAGAAGAGGCCAGTAAAAATAGGACCTGTAAGACAAACTCAGATTTGAAATGCTTAGGTAGAACATTTTTCTTATCTCACGGATGTAAAAGAGACTAAAATTCTGTAGAGATACGGTGGCAAGTCTGTATGGCAATTCATTTTGACATGTAATTTAAAGCCAATAAATCATTTTTATCTACCAAAATGGCATATTTCTTTGATTATTCTGTTTGTGCAAAGTGCACTCAACTTCAGTATCTGTTTTTCCTCTCCAGAATCCGGGATATGCTGGACGGCAAGAACTTCCTGAAAACTTGAAGATCAATTTCCGTTCAGTGGCTATGATGGTTCCTGATCGTCAAATCATAATTCGTGTTAAATTGGCTAGTTGTGGTTTCATTGCTAATGTTGTGTTGGCAAGGAAATTCTTTACACTGTATAAGCTGTGTGAAGAACAACTGTCAAAGCAGGTGATTATATTCATATGATGGAACCTGATTATTTTGGGGAAAAACTATATATGAAGTCACAAAATATTCATGTGAAGAAAATGGAGAGGTTCGTGTTCACGTTCACTAAGTAAGCTAAGTGACACTTGTAGTTTAATAATGCACCCCTCTGCTGTCCTGGGAGATTAACGCCTGCTGCAGGTTGTCGGTGCAAGAATGGGGCTTTCATTCAGAACACTGCTTATTATTAAGTTAGCTTTAATGAATGGTGATGGCTGAGACAAATAAAGGCTTTATGTATAGCCTTTGTTGGTCTTACAGAGTGGATTGAGAGATATTTAGTTTGTGCTGCCTGTGCTTGTATAGATGTTTCTCAATGTCCAAGGGCTACAGAGAATTCAAAATAATACTGATAAAGTATTTCTCAATAGTCCTTGGGAGCCCTGTCTTGATTCAATGACTTATGATTACATTTTTTTTTCTGTCACACCTTAGATTTTAATAGATGGTAGCAGACTGGGAGAGTGTAGTCACCCATAGTCATACAGCCAAAGAATAGTTGATGGATGTTTGGAGGCATTGAAGCATGTGCCACTTCTCCTACATATCCACCCATATCTTAAATAGTAAACAAGAGTTGCTTAATCCCTGTTAAATTGGGGAAAATTTTCTTTACATATCTTCTAGGTGCATTATGATTTTGGCTTGCGGAATATATTATCTGTGCTGCGTACACTGGGAGCAGCAAAAAGAGCAAATCCCACAGATACTGAATCTACCATTGTCATGCGTGTGCTGAGAGATATGAACCTGTCTAAACTAGTAAGTTCTGAGGGCCTGATGAATAATTTAAACTGCACTTTGGAGCTAGGTGATCACTAGAAGATTGTATGTGACCTTTATACTGAAGCTAGCTTGGAAATGTTTCATTCTCTGAGTGGAACATTTTGGCTGGGATAGAGATAAATTTCTCATAGTACCCTGTGTACTCCCCTCCCCCTGAGGAAGGAGTGAGCGAGCGGTTGTCTGTTGCTTGGCTTCCTACCTGGGTTGAACCTTGAATTGTTCAGAGTTTTCTTCCATATTTTCCCTGCTACCTTTAGAAATAAGTGACAAAATAGATGTCTATGCAGTAACTTCTTTAGAAACTTTGTCCTGAAGTATTTAGTCACTTTTTTGAAAGTCTATTATTCATAGTAATGAGTACCATCTCACCTATCTAAAAAGCTAACAAACCTCTTCTGTTGCTGTGATACTTAACTTTTTTTTTTACACCAAATAAAACAGACAGTTTTCTAAATGTTATTGCCAAAATCTACTATAAGAAATTCAGTCTGCATGTTAGTGGTTTATTTTGACTAATAGAAGCATCACATGATCTCTTTCTTCTGTGTCCTTCTAGTGTTTAACACTTAGAGGATTACTGTAGATGGTTCCTTATGTTCTCAAGGTCTTCAGGACTTAGGGATTGTTCTTTTTAAAGATGATAAAATAAATAGAACAGGTTTTAATCTGTGTGGATTTTTGTTTCCCCTGATTTTCACTAGATTGATGAAGATGAACCCTTATTTCTGAGTCTAATTGAAGATCTGTTTCCAGATATTCAGCTTGATAAAGCTGGCTATCCTGAACTTGAAGCAGCCATTGACAAACAGGTGATGTTTCTTGTGATCTGTGGTGCTGTGGCATAACTATCATGATGTGACATCTAAGAAAATTATTGTTGTGGAGTCTATCCAGCTGGCAATACTATATTTTACTGTTTAGTGCAAGAGTAAGCTTTTCGATAAATCTTTACCACTGACATATTATTATTAAGCTCATTCTTCAGGAGGTCACAGAATTGGGATTATAGTGTCCTGTGGTTTTCTCGAGTCCTGGTTACTGGGGTCCAGTTTGAAAAAATGTGTATACAAACACATTATATATATACAAACTTGCCTTATGTGACCCAGGATTTAATATTTGTCTAAAGTCTTAACTATTGGAATATGAACTTGAGAAAAGATTTCCCTACAAAGAGATTTCTTCTATTTAATTTCCCATTAGATGTTTGTAACATTTCAATAGGGCAAACTTAAGAATATCTGGTGTGTATATATATATATAAAATAGATGTATTATTGATCTATCTAATAGATAGATTATAATGTATATAGAGGCTGGTTTACCTTATTTTCTGAATACATATTTGAATACCAAATATATCTTCTTTTTCCAACAGGGTTGTTTTTTTTTTTTTAATACAAAAAGCCTTTACAAAGAGTGTAACAATCTGTTGAAGGTATATCTATATCAATCTATCAATCTATATCTGTATATATGTATATCTATCTACCTAAGGGCATCAGAATATATTTTGCACTCTAAAAAAATAGTAATTTGGTTTTCTGTCACTGTCTCTTAGGTGGAGGAATCTGGCCTTATTTGTCATCCTCCTTGGAAACTGAAAGTTATCCAGCTTTTTGAAACCCAGAGAGTAAGGCATGGATTGATGACACTAGGACCTAGTGGTGCAGGAAAAACTACTTGCATCCACACCTTAATGAAAGCAATGACAGGTATGCTAGTACTTATATTGTAAACTGTTACTGAAGTGTTACACTGTAAACTTTAAACCCCATTGTTTCTTCTCAGAAAACCTCAATTGCTTCGCTGTGAGAATATATTACTGGAAGAGTGAGGTTTTGTGTTGAGATACTAATTATTCTAGTAGAATCTTTTAAAAGCTTAAAAATAAAAATGTCTGACATTCAAAGCCATATACTTCATGCCGTTTTTCCATATTATCATACTTTTATCCGAAGTTCTTATTCTGGAAGCATTAAGAAAGAGGAATACAGTCTAGGCAGGCAGCTCAGACAAGTGATTAAAGCATCCCCTGTGTTTTGCTGAGGTAGTGCTGAAACCTTTTGCTAATCATAAGTACTTTGGTATTTTTGCACAAAATGCACAAGACAGGGTCTTTGCAATATAAAATAACTTGTTTGATAACCATAAATTCCTGGTTTAGGCAGTGACTAAGCCTTCAAGGGTGTTAATTTTGTGTCCTGGCTGGAGGCTTGAAGACTGTGTGTAGTTTTTTTGTCATCTGTATTTCTAAACAAAAATATTCGTTGAATAATATCTGTTTGATCTTATTAAAATAAAAGGTCATAGCCTGGGGAGAAAAACATCTCATTTGAGGTAAGGTTGTGCTACCCCATTTCACAGGCTGCTTATATGATTTTCCAGAAATGGGTAATTTCTGTAAAAAATAGTTCAGCAAGCCTCTCATACATGCAGTATTGTGCTGTGCTTAAGAAACACTGTAAGCTCTACATTGCAGTGGAAATGAATGTTTCCTTTAGGAAAAAAAGGAAGAACAAAGTTGCAATGCAGTGTTTTCCTATCCTTTTTTGTAGTACCGAGATGTGAACTACTACCAAGATAAAGCCACCTCAATACTTTTTACAAAGCTGATCTTCTCACACAACCTCATGAAATGTTAAACTACATGATTTGTCAGGCTTCTATTACGTGTTAGTGAAATATGATTACAATGAATATATTTTAAAATAATTTTTTCAGCTCTTTCTTTCAACATCTTGCTACTGGCTCCTGGTTAAGTTTTAATATTGGGTTTTCTAAAGATGTCTGGCACAGCAGTTTTTAAGCTGTTGCTAATGAGATAGAAATAAAGGTTATATGATCATGGTATGGCTAGATAGAATTTATCTGTCTAAGAGAATTCACAGGAATATGCCAATATCATATACTTTACCTATTTTAAGATGTATGCAAGCACAGAGAAGGGCAAAAAACCCCAAACCTCCAATCAATCATCTGTCTGGTATTTAGTCATTGGGTTTTAAAAATGTGCATCCAAATCAAAGATCTTAAAGCTCTATTTTTTATAAGTCTTCAAAATATTAAACTAAACCTTGAATAAATGTCATCTTGCTGCTCTTCTGTTCCAAACGAAGCCATGAAATGTGAATTTTACTTTCAAAAGTTCCAGAACTTCGTTCTACTTTTTATGATGTCTCCAATTAATGAATTTTGTATAGCAAGAGAAGTTTTTCAAGTATATACACAGGTTCTTATAATTGTGAATGCATATTAAAGCATACATTTGGGTGTAATGACTTTGAATTTGTCAAAGTTCTCTTACTGCTAAAAAGAAATGCAAAACTAATTGTGATCTGACTTCATAGATTGTGGACAGCCACATCGTGAAATGAGAATGAATCCTAAAGCTATAACTGCTCCACAAATGTTTGGACGCCTTGATGTGGCAACAAATGATTGGACAGATGGAATATTTTCAGCGCTCTGGAGAAAAACGTTAAGAGCCAAGAAAGGTATTGTGGTGGGTTGAAGTTGGCTGGACTCCAGGTGCCCACCAAGTTTCACTACCACTCCTTTTCCCAGCTGAACAGGGGAGAGAAAATAAACAGAAAACAACTCACAGGTTGAGATAAGGCAGTTTACTAAAGTAAAAGCAAAAGTTTGCGTGAGCACAAGCAAAGAGAAAAGAAAGGTTTGTTCTCTACTTCCGACCAGCAAACAATGTTCAGCCACTTCCTGGGAAGCAGGGCTTCAGCACACATAGCAGTTGCTCCAGAAAGCAAACACTGCAAATAACAAGTGCTGCACCTGCCTCCTCCTTCGCTTTTATATCTGAGCTGATGTCATAAGGTATGGAATACCCCTGTGGTCAATTTGGGTCAGCTGGCCTGGTTGTGTCCCCTCCCAGGATCTTCCTCACCCCCAGCCCCTTGATGTGCGGAATTTTAAGGGACAGCACCGATGCTGTGCCAGAGCTGCTCAGCAGTAGCCAGAGCACTGGTGTGTCATCAACACCTTTCCAGCCACCAATGCAGAGCACAGCACTGTGAGAGCTCTGTGGGGAAATGAACTTCAGTTCAGCCACACCCAATACAGGTATAATAAAAATGACTTCCATTCAAAGCAATACAAGAAAAAAACCCAAGCTTCAGGACATCTTTATAAAGCACACTAGCAGGCTTTTTTTTTTTTTTTTACATGGAAGCATTGGGAAATTGCTGGAAGAACTTCTGTCCCTTTTACAGTCTCTATTCTAAATGCTTTGTGTTCAAACTGTGTAGGGTAACAAACACTATTTCACTGCATTTACTGAATTCTCTCTTTTGAATATTAGGCCCTGGTATGGAAGAAAAGTAGAAGGTAAAAGTCAGTTCCCCCAGTACTGCTATCCTATAAAAAATTTGGGTACTGTCAGGATTTCTACCTGTTCTCCAGTAGCCATATTAAAAGGAAATAAATCTCATCAGTTTTGTCATACCAGCTAGCCTTGCACATACAGTGTGCATAATCGTTCTCAAATGGCACCAGATAATTCTATTTAGGCAACCAAATTCTGCCTAAAATTATGCTGAAATATATTCTTGGACTGCTATATTAACTAAAAGAGTAGCCTTGATAGTTTGATGCGAGATGGATTCTCTTTTTTGTCTGAAAATTGGTATGCGATCTTGTCATTATGTCTTAAAAAATAAAAGAAAATGCTAACACGTATAGCACTACTTTCATGCTAAAATTCATAGTCTTCAAAAATACAGATACTTTCAAAATAGAAAATACTTTTCAATTTAGTTTTGGTAGGCTTGTTTCAAATCTAGAAATGTAGCACCCTTGAGAATGTAGCATAACATTAACTATTGATTTTTTAATCTTTTTCCTCAAGATGAAGTATATATTAGCACATTCACATGACTTCCTCAGATTTACTCTGTAAGGGCTCTGTAATATCTTTTTATGAGTCAGACTCCAGACCACCTCATGCTTGAGATGCCTGAACTGTAGCTATAAAAACCCTCTACATATAAAAAGTTTATAATCTGTTTCATATCTCTTTGGTTCTATGATAGCAATGCTCCAAGCCACCTAGGCCTTCACAATAAGGACTGACTCTGAAGGCAGATGAACCATCTCTGACTAAAGAGCTGTCTAGCAATGCACAGGGGGGCTGTCTGCTCCCTAAGGGGTGGGCAGCCAGAAGCAGAGGTGGGATCTCTTTCCAGCCAGGATCTGTTGCTCAGTACAAAAGTGAGGCAAGCAGAACAGACTCAGACCCTCCTAGGAAACAGAGGCAGGCTTTAAAATACATTTCTGTTACCAGATGGAAAGTGATGGAAAAATTTGAAAGGAAACTGGATCAAGTTTGGGAGCAGAACAAATGAGAAGAATGCGTAGTATTTGAAAGAGGGATTTTTCAAGTGTTCATTTAACTTCTCTACATTCATAAAACTCGTTTGAAATAAATGGTGTTTGAATTTGAATATATCTATAGTTGTTATCTTCCTTATGTTGTTTTATGTAACTTGAAATGAACCTAATTTATTAGTGTCTTGAAGACTGGATTCATGAAACTTTCAGAGTATTAAAAACGTGACTTATGCTGATGGCACTTTATATACTGAAGAATGGATAAATATTATCAATAGGGGATAAAATGAAGTACCCAATTGAAACTGAGTGATGGAAGTGGTAATTGTATTACAGGCTGAGATCATAGCTTTGTGCCTAAACTCAGAATTAGGCAAAAATTTGTTTGCAGACATAAGAAACTGGTCCTTGAAAAAAACTAGCACTTCATCCATAGGCCTTTTTATCTGTTATGTTGGATTATAGGTGACCACATCTGGATAGTTCTTGATGGTCCAGTTGATGCTATTTGGATTGAGAACCTTAATTCTGTCCTGGATGACAACAGAACTCTAACACTAGCAAACGGTGATCGGATACCTATGGCGCCAAATTGCAAAATAGTCTTTGAGCCTCATAATATTGATAATGCTTCTCCAGCAACAGTTTCAAGAAATGGGATGGTGTTCATGAGTTCATCAGTTCTCAGCTGGAGTCCTATTCTTGAGGTACAACAGCTAAGTGTCTGTGTCTGTATTGAAAGTTTCACTGGTTACTTATTCAGCTCTTCACTGGTGTTTCTTTAGGTCCTATTTTTGTGCCTTTTACTATGAAATACCTTTTTTTCTGTATAACTTCTAGGTCAGTACTTAAAATAGCAATGTTTCTGGTAGTTTATACAAGAGTGAATAATTTTTTAAGGAACATAGGTAACATATTACACTTTTAAAAACATGGCTATTTTGCTTTGGGATAAATCTGTAATTAAAAGTATTTTATGCAATTGAAGGTCAGTTGTTAAAATACTAACTACCTGGCAGTCCATAGTACAGCTTCAGACCAAGGAGGAAAAAAGAGTAAACAAGTTGATTTGGGGAATTTGAAACCTCAAGAAAATATAAATTCTCTTGATATTTCTTAAAATTTATTGCAGTTGGGATTTAGAACCAGAAATAAAGTCAATGCAGCATCAAAGCACATAATTTTTAAATTGATGTTGTTAGTTGGTTGTCTGTTAACACTCCTAGAAGCTAAGTATCTGAAGATCCAGGCAGTAGCTACTGTCTCTCTGGCATGGAATGAATAATTCAGAAAAACAGAACATGTTTTAGGTGTGTTTTGGAGTCAAAAACCAGCATATAACACATTGAAATATCAGTGATTTATAGAGTCTTTTTTTTCTATGTCATCTTTCATCTTCCAAGATCCAGTAAAAATATATCCTAATCTTGACAGAATGCTTGTAACAATATAGTGAGTGACAAATTCTGAGACTTGAGCATACTACTTTTTTTTCTTGTAGCAAAAATCTTGGTAAAGATGAAGTATGAGAGTTACCAAGAATCTACCTAATGCTCCACAACAATATATTTCAACAAAGCTTTCAGCACTTAAGTCCAGTGTTCTTCCATTTTAAGAAAACAATAGAGACACTAGCAGTTAAAAAAAATAGTTGGTTTCTGATTTTTTTTCTTCAGGCCTGTGTTGGAAGCACCCATGTCCTGTTTACTTGTTGCGAAGTTGGAGGTTTGCTGCTTGTGAAGAACTAAGGGTTGCTGCAGAGGGCTGATACTATGTTTTTCTAGTAGTGTTTAAAGCTCTTTCTTTTTAGAATGATATTAAATCACATGGAACTGTCTGTTCAGTCACAGGCCTCTGCAACACTCGAGAATCACTGCTAATTCATTTGATAAGTTCCTTTGCCAAGTCCAAAATATTTGTATTCTTATTATGAAAAAAGTGCTTAACAAGTTTCATAAAAAAATTGGCTGGTAAAACTTCAGTTTTATCAATGCAAATACAAGCAGTCAACACAAGTGCCTTATGTATGTTACTGCCAAGTTTTACTTTTAAAATTTTTTTAAATAAATATGGATACTTGGGAAAGTGTAAGTGTAAATTATGCATCTAGGACAGTGGCTCCCCTGAGATTCCACTTGTGTTGTTCCTTTCTGTGCTTACAACACTGCATAGGGCCTACTGATGTTAGGTTCTCACAGCTCTGCCTCCTTGCCTTGCTTAGTTTGCAGACAACCACTTCTTGGATATTTAAATTGTGCTAAAGATTCAGCTGCAAAGTCAGCAGAAAAAAAAGCATTTTATTTTGCATTCTCACTCATGATTTACCTTCTCACTTTAAAGTGAGATGGAGGCTAAATTTATTTGTGTTCAAGTGTTGTATGAAACTAGTTTTCCTTAATCCATAACCTTATGATTTTAGTATATTTTGGTGATAGCAGCAGTATAAAGAAAAACCTTTTTTTTTTTTCAATTTTGGATAACATAAACCAAATTATGTTAATTTCACAATGAAGTAACCTTTCCAACTTCCCTTCCTTTCCCCCTTGAAAAAATTGGCTCTAAAATTGCAGCCTATAGTTAGTTATAACTTGATCCAATAGGATTTTGTTTGTTTGTTTGTTTGTTTGGTCTTACTTCATAAATAAAATATATTGACAGCTTGTCATCATGCATCCCTTTAAATCTATTTTTTAATGCAATATTCTACATATTCCAACAGGTCAGGGTAGATGTTAACCTTGTTAATTCTCAGATGCTGAATGAAACATAGTATTTGTTGATATTTCAGAAGAACTTTAAAAAATAATTAAAGAAATATATGGAGAATTCAGGAAGTTGTTGTATACATTTATATTTTCAATCCTTACCATTTTCAAACAACTAAATATAGGTGCCTACTGGGATGCACTATTATGACATATGCAACTTACAAGTTAAGTGAAATAGTTCTCAAATTTTCCTGTTGCTGTTCTCGTGGAATGTGTTTCTTAGGCAGATTTTGCAAAGTGATCAGAGGTATTTGATCCATTACTCATCAACCTTCTCCAAAGCAAAAGCATCTCATCAGCTTTTCTACTTACCCCTAATATTTTTTGAACAATCAGTGAATTTTTGGATATCTGTTTTAAGTACATCTGCCTTTTAATTTTTATCACTTTCTCTTCTACCTATGCATTTCTAGAAAGGTTCTTCATATATATACCTATTTGTAATCAGTCCCAAAGTTTATTTACTTTGGGAAGTAAAAGAAGAATTTAAAAATATTATTAAGGTAGTAGAAAGAATCATAGAAGCACAATACAGTTGAGCTTGGAAGGGGCCTCTAGAGATAATGTTGTTGAATAAAACCTTAGTCAAGTCAGCCTAGAGGGGGCTGCAGAGGTCTGTGTCCTGTTGAGTTTTGAGATAGAGACTCCAGGAGCTCCAGTTCCATTTTTAACTACTCTCACAAAAGAAAAGCTTCCTCTGTTTAAAGCAAATTTATTTTATTTCAGTTTGTTCCAAATTTTATTTTGAGTTTTGGGGAAGAACCTGCAAGTGTTTTTGCTGGTGATTGTATTTTATGTAGGAAATAAATTTATGGGACATAAATGAGAAGTATTCTTCCACTCAGATGAGAGAAAACTTCAAGGTAACTCCAAGAATCGTGTTATTACTTTGAATTAAAGGCATCAAAGAATAAATCTTGTTCCATGATCTTAAGAAATGGGTAGTTTTACTTAGGTTTTGTTTATCCACCATTACAGATACCGAGATACACAATAAAAATGCTACACACACCAGCAGACCTCCCCCCGATAGCCTGACTTGTTTTGTACATCTGCCAGATCTTTTGGGTTACTCTCTATCCATATTAGACATAACGAGCAGAATAAATCAAATTTGTGTTCAATACATATTATATAGTTTCTTTGCAGAGTTTTTGAATACCTTTCACAGCTGTTGCGATTAAAAAATATTTGAAAAGAACGATTTTTGTACTGTTGAACACAGCTTTTTCCTTCAGTTCTCTTAATCTTTAACATCTAGTAGGAATTATGCATACTTGGGTAAAATTTGACCTTCTGCTAATTATCCCAATCCCCATACCCCCACTCTCCCCCCAAGAAATCAACATTGCATGCTTCCTGAACCTTTTGAATTACTATACTTGAACTTACTGAGACTTACATTTGGAACTCAATTTGTTCTCTTGATGTGCTTTGCAACAGGGATTTTTGAAAAAATGTTCCTTGCAAGAGGCTGAAATTCTACGTCAGCTGTATTCTTCAACATTCCCAGACTTGTACCACTTCAGCATTCAGTCTCTGCACTGCAAGACTGAGATGTTGGAAGCCTTTGTGATTATGCAGAGCATTAATATGCTGCAGGGCCTTATCCTGCCTAAGGTAGGTAGTGTGAATGTTTTTACCTATACTTAACGTATTGGAGATAATTTTAAGTAAAAAGTTTTGTTGAGAGGGATTTTTTGATGACTTGAAATGTCAACAGATATGCAGGTTAGTAAGGAATATATTCTATTTCTTTAGAAAGTAATAGCTGGGATGTAACCTCTCTCACAATCTTACATTTGGACTTGATGTTAAGCACTGGTTTACGTTAAGCACATGGAGCATGCATTGGCAGTTTTCCTGTTTTTATTTTTGGGTGATTTGTTATCAGTTTGTATTGACTCTGTCTGATCATTGAAGACATCTCTAAATACGACTGAAGACTTCTACCCTGATGTAACTAATGATTATCAAGTGGAGTTTTCAGGCTGCTGAAAATTAAAACCTAACTCAATCCTTCAGGAGCAAGGTGGGGAACTGACTCCAAAGTACTTGGAAAGGCTGTACATCTTCTCTCTCATGTGGAGTGTAGGAGCATTGCTAGAGCTGGAGGACAGATGCAAAATGGAATACTGGCTTCGAAACCATGCAACAGTAAAGCTTGATCTTCCCTGTATCCCAGAAGGCAGTGAAGACACTATGTTTGATTATTATGTGGCATCTGATGGTTAGTAACTCAGCAGGGTGATATGGGGTAAAATTTAAAATGTATTTTTAAACTGTGCTCTTTTTAGAGAATTACTTCAGAAGTATTTTGTAGCTTACCTTCTTTTGTGTCCCTTAGCAAGTTTTGTTTTACAGCTATACTTTACTGGTGGTATTGTGTTTAGCTTTTTCACTGTTGCCAGTGAGAAGTTAGAATATGGATATATTGCTACAAAAAGCTGCATGGACTTTGTGGTGATGAATTGTCAAGTGAACAAAACCCGATAATCCTTGTCTTTGACATAATTTATGAAGCAAGGAGGAGTAAGCCTCTTAGATACAACTTGAGGGATTCTATGATTATATGATTCTATAAATTTTAGTCTGAATACACAGAGAGGGACTGCTGTACATGAGACAGAAGCACAGACAGATGAGTCAACTCAATTGACAATAAAGGAAGCAATGATACCTTGTATTTCTAAAACATTAACTTAATTTCTTTCTTATTAGGTACATGGATGCACTGGAATACACATGTTGGAGACTATGTATATCCCAGTAGTGGTACACCAGAGTATGGCTCAATTCTTGTGCCTAATGTTGACAATGTGAGAATGGATTTCCTTATTGAAACCATAGCAAAACAGGGCAAGGTACATTTTCTGTATTTCATATCAAAGCAGTGCCAACAGTACACAGGATAGAAGTTTTAGATTAGCAGTGAAATACTATGTTATTGAAAAGGAAGAACTTAATTATTTTTAGATATGAAATGGTGTTTCCAGAAGCCACATTCATGCAAATATACTTGAACTCTTGAATAGTCACTGCTTCCAGACTTTTTTGTCTTCCCCTCACCCCTTCTTTCTGTAGTGGAAATAACTGTAATTACAGCTAAGATCAGGTCAGAACAGAACCAGTATTTTCACGTACCGATGGGAGAGGGAGAAGCACATAGGTCAGGAGGCTCGTATCTGACTCTGCTGATGGAACTCTGCCAGCATGGGGCAGTTACAGAATTTATGTAGTTTTAGGTTATGCAACCCTATTCATCACCAAAACTGTGTCACATAAACAATTGAAATTTTACAGATACTGAGTCTCTAGATGATTAAACCCTTTTTCAAGTAATTAACTCCTTCTCTTGTTAGTTTGATTGTGCTGATTGTCATGACCATTAACTGCAAATATTTTTAACAGGCCAGCAAAAATCTATGAGACATTAACTATTTTACTTCTACATGTCTCTTGTTAAGAATTCACTTTACATAACTTTTCTAGCTTCTTTTCTGTTTAAAAGATAAATGGGATTGCTGAGCCTTTGCCAAGACACACAGCTCTTGTGTTTCATTTTATTTCAACACTGTCTTTGTCTAGGCTGTCCTACTAATTGGTGAGCAAGGAACTGCAAAGACTGTTATTGTCAAAGGTTTTATGTCAAAATATAACCCTGAAATCCACATGACTAAGAGTTTGAATTTTTCATCTGCAACGACCCCATTAATTTTCCAGGTATAGTAGTGATTAATCTTCTCATACAAGATGGCTGGATTCAGAAAACGTTCTGATAATTTGCCAGGAGGATGCTTCTGGAAGTGATTCTGAACAATAAAAAAGCACCTGTTCAAATGATCCAAGTGTCCTAACACATGATTTAAGACTTCTGTAAATAAATTGTTCCTTTCAACTTTTTCAGTAGTTATTGAGCTATTCTTGAACTTCTACAATACCATGCATATTATTTTCTTCATCATATGTTATGTTTTGTCTCAAATATATCAGTTCTCACTAACCGGGAAGATCTGTTAGACTTCACTAAACACCACGGGTAAAATAAGTGCTACCCACAACAATCTGTCACTAAAAGTGTGCTGTCTGCAATTTAGCTTTCAGTCATTTCAATTACTTATTGAAAAATAACACGTGCAGTGCAGCTGCTCTACATAAAACTATGAATGCTTAAATTCTGAACTGTATTGTCCGTCCAAATTTCTACCAAACTAATTTGAATTATTTCAAGTGTCTTTAACCTCCTGGTAATATATTTGGGAAATATTTTCAACGCAGTCTGGTATGCCAAGCCAAAGCACTGGGCTGTAAGTGCTGTCTATAAGCTTGATGAAACACCTATCATCTGCCTCTATAGCCTAGCAGAAACTACTAACATGTTATATAATATACCATAATGTAATTTTGGTCTAAATTTCCTATGATCTTTCATTCTATTTATTGGGCTATAAACAAAAAGTAACATATTTTTATAAAATATATGTAGATTTAATTGATGATAGATGACAGTCTGATGATCAGGACATCTGAAATAGATATGCTAGACTAAGTCAATTCTCTGTTAACAATCTAGATCAAAACATTCTGTTGCGACACATGCTTTAAAATTACTTTAACTTCTTAAAATCTTGGTCTAACTGATACCACTTGTGTCAGGAGACAGGAGCCTAAGCACAGTGTAAGAATGCAAATATTTAGGTTTACACTGAAGAATAACTATGGTTAAGTGAGCTTTCACTTGGTATAGAGTAAATAAAAACTGGACCTTAAGAAGAACAGAGAAATGGAGAGATGATGAGAACAGTAGTGGTAAGTCTACTATTGGGCAAAATTATCTCATCAAGTATATTTATGTATGTTCGATTACCAATGGATGCTTTTATGAAGTACACTGATACCTGCTGGAAAAGTTTTCCAGAATTTCATCTTCAATTTAATCTTGCTAGCAATCATCAATTTTGCTGATAAATTAATAAAATGAAAGAAAATTTTGAAACTTATTCAGATTTATGAAACTGTTAGGCATGTTTTTCTACTGTAGACACCAGCCTAGTGCTGTGTAGCTTGGGATTTCAGACATTCTAGTTGAACTAGTGCAATTACCTCCAGCAGATGACTTGCCTAAACCTCACTGAGTAAAATTCTATGTAACAGATCCATCAATATGTTTAAGTGATTGAATAATGTATGAAGTGAAGTGCTCTTTGTAACTATGCTGCTAATTGCTTTCTAACAGCGTACAATAGAAAGTTATGTGGATAAGCGCATGGGCACAACTTACGGTCCACCTGCAGGCAAAAAGATGACAGTCTTCATTGATGATGTGAACATGCCCATAATCAATGAATGGGGAGATCAGGTTAGTTTGTAAAAGAAGAAAAAAGAACACAAAAGTTTTTTTTCTTTTCTTGCTATCCTGTAAATTGGCTTCTCAATCATTCAGAAGGGGGTAAATTTGATATGTAGTACTTTAATTTTAAACAGTCTTTTTAAAGAACCCATCTACATTACTTTGTCAGGAATTAATTCAGAATAAATATGCTGACTGCAATAAGCAGTTTAAGTACTCCTTAAAACACATCTGGATAATTTTAATGTTTTTTAACAGCATTCATTTTATAATTAAAAATAAGTTGTCTTTGGCATATAAACTGTGATAGCAAACTGATATTATGGGCAATAATTAAAATACTGCGAAACATGAGAGGTAAGAAGTGTGTTCTCTGCTTTAGATAAGATGGAGGTAATCTTTATGTGTAAGGTTGTTCTGAAGTATATTGCTTTGGAAACTCATGTTAGAATTTCTATAAAAGTATAGCTGTAGGATGTACACTCTGTGAAGTGTTTTCAGCTTGTCAAACAGAAATGTAGCATATCCATTTATTGCTAAAGAAAACGATCTTGCACTCTTTCATATGGAAGTAATTCTATGTTTTCAGCTTGAAAACCATGCTTGTGTCCGTTACATAGGAAACTTAAATATTTTTTAAATATTTGAAACATGCAAAGATGCATTAGTTTGAGCTTGATTAGAACAAACTGGAAATTTGTGTTAAAAGGGAGTTTTTCCAACAGTAATGGAAATCATGCAGCATTCAAGTGAGAATAAATTGTAGTATGAATGATTAGTTCTCAGCTAGGGTATGCCTCTGCTCCCACAATTTTTATCCATAGATATTACCAAATGTGCTTATTCCTACCAGTGCATTTTTATCCTGCAGCAAATAAACAGAGGGTTAGGGGACAAAATAATGTTATACTCTTTGTTAGGTCTTTCAAATATATGAGTATGTTTTGTATTTCATTCAGTTATATGTATAATATTCTGTTATATAAAACCTGTTTATTTTACAGGTCACTAATGAGATACTTAGGCAACTGATGGAACAGAAAGGACTGTATAACCTGGAAAAACCTGGTGAATTTACCAACATTGTGGACATTCAGTTCTTGGCTGCCATGATCCACCCTGGGGGAGGTCGCAATGACATTCCACAGAGGCTGAAGAGACAATTTTCGGTGTTCAACTGTACTCTGCCTTCTAATTCTTCCATTGACAAAATTTTTGGTAAAGGGAAATTAGCTTTGTATCCATCCCATTTTTGAAAATAGTGGTTGATTTTTCCTTGTCCTTCTATTTACACATATTATTGTTGAAATTGAGGCTTAACTCCCCTCTGACTTGTTTACCAGCATATTTTCCTTCAGTAATCACTCCCCACCGGCAACATCATCAGTCTGTAAGTTTTCCAGGTCCAGTCACATGTCTGAAACTCTCGGTATGCTCAGATTTAGTAAGAATGACATGAAGGTATAATTTTAGTGACAATACTGGACAGTTGCTCAGGTGCCTCTGCTGCTAAGAATGAATGACTAAAGACTAGACTTTCACAAAGGATGGGATCATACTGATTTCAGACAGGAGGTTAGCTATTCAAAGCCAGCGGAAACTATTTGGGGAGAAAAAAGAACATTTTAATGGGTAGTTAATTAAAAGCTAAATAACCATTGAGCTGGTGGCAGAATAGTGTTAAGAATGGCTGAATTAACAATTGAATAAAGACTGGAAAGCCATTTCAACAAATTGGAAAAGGTTTTGGGGTTGAAAAAAAAGAAGAAACAGAAACTCCAGATGATCGTTGCTCTTGGTGTTGTGCTGACGTGCCTTTGATTTGGCAATCTTCTTTTCCACAGGTGTAATTGGAGAAGGGCACTACTGTAGTGAGCGGGGATTTTCAGATGATGTGAAGAAAACAGTAGCCAAATTGGTTCCATTGACACGCAGACTGTGGCAGATTACCAAGCTAAAAATGTTGCCCACACCAGCCAAGTTTCATTATGTCTTCAACCTTCGAGACCTCTCAAGGATTTGGCAAGGAATGCTGAACAGTACATCAGAAGTAATCAATGAACCACAGGTAAGGGCAGCACATCGGTGGCCTTGTTATAATTAGTGCAGGAAAGAGGATGAAGGGTCTATCTTGGCATTTGAGTTTGCTTTAAAAAAATGCAACTTTAGTGGTTTTTGAGGCAAAGGTGTTTTAGTGCAGCTTTTATAGTACCAACTGAAATGACAACTTTGTTTCAAAACAGTAACAAACCCCACTTCTTTTGTCACAAGTTTTCTTCTATCCGCTTTTCCCATTACTGAAAAATGCTAGTTTATTTGAAAGAAGTGAGAAAGTAAGTGAGAAGCAATTAACTTACTTTAATCCAATGAAAATGCTCATATATTGATAAAAAAAATGAATAGTTCCTCCTCTCCATTACTGTCTTGACACTTTCAGTCACTACATAATTTCTGTCTAACGAAAGGTTTCTGGCTTATGGTTTAAAAGGAAGAAGTAACAAGTTTATTAATATTTTTTTCCATAATCCATCTTTCTTCCAGTAAACATAATTTCTCTTCTAATTGTTTTAAGGAAACTAATTTAGAGTTTTAAGCTCTGAAACATGTAGTGCTGGAAAAGCAATGTTTATGGTAAATATGGAAAATTTGTTAAATATTTGGGTTATATATTCATTTCATGTACAAGGTTCATCTCTGTTGAATAAGCTCCTGAATTCTATTATATCTAAAATTTAAACTTCAGAAAGGATTTTAATTTCCACAGCTAAAAATATTGAGCACTTAGATAATTATATATATATGTATACACACACTCAATTAATGTCCTTTGAAGTGTAAAAACTAATTGGTCAAAATACTTTTACATAAATTTACATATTAGTTCTGAGACTTGACATAGTATGTGTCATTTGTACAAAGTGCTGTAGGCTGAAACAAAAGATTCTCAAGGAGTACGTGGAATTTTTTTCTACTACTGTATAGCAATAGTATAGGATTAAACCCAGTGCTGTTAGTAATAACAGCCTGACAGGTTTTCCTTTTTCATCCTATGACCAAACTTTAAAGGGACTTTAAAGGTATATTGAATTTGGAGAAGGAATAATATAAACACTTGAACATTTTTCTTTATTGTTAGTCTAACTACTTTGGCAGTAGCATTGGGAGTGACATCTGCGTTTGGCATGAAATTATTTGTGCCATGATGCTTATATTTCCACCATTTTCTACTTAATGACCAGTTAGAAAACTGGTTTATCAATGCATAAACGTGTTAACTCGTATGGATATGGTTTTAGGGCTGGGGAAATGAAATCTTTGTACACTTCAGCTTGGAATGCTAGATTAAGGCTTCTTCCATAGTTAATTGAATATAATCTTAAATTGCTTTTGGGCAGAATAAGAAGCTCAAGGTATCTTTTCTGAAGAACTACCCAAATATTATTTCTTCTCTAATGTTAATGTGATTTCAAAATAAGAAATAAAGGCAAAGCTTTTAAGTTGGTATAGTTTCTTTGCAAGCCAAATAAGTTTCTCAGTACAAGAAAGACATGCAGCTCCTGGAGCCTGTCTGTCAGAAAGCCACAAAGGTGGTAAGGGACTGGAGCACCTCTTTTAAGAGTGGAGGCTGAGGGAGCTGGGCCTGTTCAGTCTCAAGACGAGAAGACTGAGAGGAGACCTCACCAATGTCTGTAAGTATCTGAAGGGAGAATGTCAGAAGGAGCGAGCCAGGGTCTGCTTGGTGGTGGCAAGCAATGGGACAAGAGGCAGGAACTGATTCACAGAAGTTCCACCTGAACATGAGGAAGAACTTCTTTACTGGGCTGGTGATGGAGCACTGGAACAGGTTGTCCAGAGAAGTTGTGGGGTCTCCCTTACTGGAGATATTCAAGAACCATCTGGGTGCAATCCTGTGCAATGTGCTCTAGGATGATTCTGCTCAAGCAGGGAGGTTGGACCAGACAACCTTGTGACTATGGTCCCTTCCAACCTGACCCATTCTCCTTCTGTGATTCTGTGAAAAGCACTTTTTTTTTTTTTTTTGTATGTAGGTGCTGATAAAGCTGTGGAAGCATGAATGTAAATGTGTTATTGCTGATCGTTTCACAACCTCAGAAGATGTTAATTGGTTTCACACAGCTGTGGCAAAACTCATTGAGGAGGAATTTGAAGATACAAAAGTTTTGCTGAATCATGAAACAGATGCATTCTTTGTTGACTTCTTAAGGGATGCACCTGCAAGAACTGGTAAATTTTGTTTTATTTGTCCATATAAAGGCATTTAGTGTTTCCCATTATGGTGGAATTTTAACAGCAGGACGTGGATTTCTGAGCTTTTAAATATATAAAACATGACATCTGACATCAATTTCAAAGAGTCCTATGCTCAGATTAGTAATATGTTTACTAGTTGGATGTACTCTTTTTGTCTCTGGGTTGTAAAATCACAATATGTTTGTCCCTTAGAGAAACACATGATGACTTGAGATGAAATAGCTCAAACATCAACTTTTAGATCTTAGCTTCATAGGAATTGTTAGTGATGCTAGTGATCTCAAGACCCTCAACCTATTCAAAGGTGTTTTTATCAGCTGGTTTTGACATTGCTATTCAGTACTTGTGATTGTGAATCTTGAGACTAAAGAGTTTAAAGTAATACATTTTGTTATCTGTCTCTCTAAATAATGGAAAAGTCTGCCCTTTCTTAGGTTTTGTACTTAATTATACTATCCTTGGACTTTAATAATAAAACTGTAGGAACAGAATTAAGATGATATAATTCTTTTCAATGTTTCGAAACTGTAAAATATCACTGCAGTTTAACTCCTTGATGTATTTCTTATTAGTTCCTTATCAACTTCTAAGTTGTTTAAATGTCTTATTCAGGTTGCAAGAAATCTATTTCCACCTGGAAAATTCATTTTGTTTAACCAGTGCTTTTACATGTTAAGAAGTCAATTGATTTAATTAGGTCTTAATCTAGAGGAGTGTTCATATACAGAAGCAATACAGAGCTAAAAATTCTGAAATTAAGGTGACTTCAGGCATACAGGAAATGCTATATAAAGGACAGCTCAAAGAGAATTAATAATCCCTGTATTTTGAGAGATTAGATTCTGTGGTAAAATGTGATTTTCTTAAGATATGCTTTTATAGAGGTATTTTTGTGTTTTAGTTTTGTTATGTTTTTCTGTTGTTGTTTTTTCCTTGGAAACTGCTTGAGTATTGGAATGGTGCAACAGAAAGGAAATGCAGAAAAAAATTGAAACAAGAAAAATGTTAGACACTATTCTAAATACAGTACACTGTGGTTGGGGTTTTCCCCCTACCTTTCTGTCCCTTCCCTTCACACTGGCTTCTAGTACTTTACTAAGCATTAGGGAATACTTATTTTACTGGAATAACTTATTTAATTGATTTTAATTCTACCAATTAGAGATAATGTTCTGAATTATATATTTCTTCAGTAAGTTAGAAGAGGTTTAGCAAAACTGATTGATCTAGGATAACTGGAAAAATACATCCTGTAGCATATATAGATCATGAAATCCTGTAACTAATTGAGCTAAATGAATGTAAATAAGAGCAAAATTGTACTGGTATTGTACTAGTATTATTTTTGAGGAAATCCAAACCACCAACCAAAAACCCTATTATGCCTGCTGGCACTGTTCCAATGAAATTTGTCAGTTGTTTATTGATGAAATATGGGCTGGATGAGAAGTGGGATGGATTGAAATTGGCTGAATGGTCAAGCCCAGACAGTGGTGACCAGTGGCTCAAAGTCTAATTGGAGACCATTAACTAGTGGTGTATCCGAGGAGTCAATACAGGGTCCAGTCATCCTCAACACTGTCTTTACTGGTCTGGGTGATGGGGCAGAG
Source organism: Aphelocoma coerulescens (assembly GCF_041296385.1). NCBI lineage: Eukaryota > Metazoa > Chordata > Aves > Passeriformes > Corvidae > Aphelocoma > Aphelocoma coerulescens. The sequence continues at coordinate 90,640,598 of NC_091015.1, forward strand.
TGCACCCTCAAGCCAGTTCCCAGATGACACAAAGCTAGGAGGAGTGGTTGATATCGCAGAGGTTGTGCTGCCACCCAGATGGACCTTAACAGGAACAAAAGGTTCAACAAAAGGAAGTGAAAAGTACTGGACCTGGGGAGGAAAAGTACCATGCACCAGTATATACTGGTGGTCACCTATCTGCAAGTCAACTTTGCAGAAATGGAACTCAAGGTTCTAGCTGACACCAACCTGAACATGAACCAGCAGTGTGCCCTTGCAGGAAAAAAAACATGAGTGACATCCTGGGCTACATTAGAAGAAATGTAGCCAGCAGGTCAAGATAGGTGGTCCTTTCCCTTTTTTCAGCACTGGTAAGGACACACCTGGAGTGCTGTGCCCAGGTCTGGGCTCCCCAAAATGAGAAAGACTTGATATACTGGATAAAATCTAATAAAGAACATCAGGAAATGCTTTTTTTACTGTGACAGTGCTGGTACAATTGTCCAGAGATGATGTGGAGTCTGTGCCTTTAGAGACATTCATAAGCCACCTGAGCATGGTCTTGGGGAGCCAGCTCTAGGTCGCCCATCTTGAGCAGAGGGTTGGACCAGATGACCTTCAGAGATCCCTGCTGATGTTAACCTTTCTGTGGGTTTGTTTGTTGTAAGAATTTTTATGAATTAAGGCATGCCACCTTTAAGCATGGTTAAGCTTATGAATGGAAAGATGAGGCAGAAGCACTGTTACCTCCTTTTTTGGTGGCTGACTTGTGGCTTTCAGATCACCTAATGAAATAAATGTATGCTAATTCACAGTGTATATATTTTCTTGTTGTGGCAGTTATTCATTTCAAGAGTATTTTTTTTTTCTAGTGCAATTATTTAATCAATTTAGACTGTTTTACAGAAAAGATTATTTGCAATTTTTAACTGCAGTATTTATTTATCTTCATTCTCTGGTGCTACTTTTTTTCCTGGGACCTAAAGAAGTATCATTTTTCATCATTCAAGTTTCAGATATAGAGAAAGAAGGCTATTTATTTTTTTTAAATTTTGTTTTAAAACTTAAGTAGCTGAAATTACCATTTCTTGCAGGTAGAGTGTACTCAGCACTCTCATATGAATATCTAATATATAATATTATGTATAATAAACCTGCTTCTGGGTGATGAAACTTCTAGTTATCTTCACTTATCCCCTCATTGAACCTTTGTCAATTACTCAAACTGCTAAGGTTTTCTTACTTGCCTTTTGTTCTAGATGAAAAACCTGAGGAAGTTAATTTAGATATTCCCAAAATCTACGAACCAATCTCGTCATTTCATCAGCTACGGAATCGTTTAAATAAGTTTTTACAAACATACAATGAGAATGTTCGTGGTACTGGAATGGACATGGTTTTCTTTGAGGATGCTATGGTTCATTTAGTCAAGGTACAGTCTTGTTGGATTGCCATTTGTTGCTGTTCACTTGCCCTCACCTCTTTTGAGGAGAGGTATGCATGAATCAAGGTAAATTAATTCTAAAACTGAAGGCAACTAATTTATTGCTAGCAAATATTTGATCTGTCACTCTGTGACTAGGTATTAAAACCTATTAAAAACTTTTCAGAAAATGCACCAGATGGAACTATTCTTTTATACCTATCTTTTATGTTCGGTGGGATCATGGTGCTAGCTATTCTAACTGTATTTCAACCTTCCTTCTTCTTAATTCTTCTGGGAGCTCTTCCTGTCTTTGTAATGAGTCAAATGAAATTCCAGTTAAGACATAATTGGTTGCTTCTGAAGGAGTATGGGCAGCAGAGCAGGAATTAATGTAGTCCAAAATTCTTTTGTAGATCCACAGTATGCTCACTGCTTTTAAAGTTCTTTTGAATATGGATTGGAACTGACCATAACTTTTAGCACAGCACAGCTTGATATGATTGTTCACACAGAATAGGCCTCATACAGAGGGGGAGCCTTTTTTTTTTACACTAGAGCCCCTGTTGTCTCAGTTGAATTCTGAGGTTTTCAGTCTTTCTTAAAGTAAGTTATTAAGAACTAAATATAGACTTGCACTATCCCCCCAAATAATATATTAAATATCAAAACAATTTAAATTTAATTGTAGTTGACGAACACATTGCATCTGCAGTTTTCAAAATTTTTGGGGGAATTCTTTTAATTTCACAAAATTAGTCCCTTTCTAAGGTTCTCTCTGCAAAAGGGATGATGGTCTGCTATGGATTTCTTTAGGACAATTGTAAATCATCATCATACTTAATAACAAGTTTCTCATTTATTCCTAATAAAAAAACTATAGAAATTCAGGATCTAGTTAAAAAAAAAAAAAAAAAAAATCACTGAACAGCCACTTGTCATCAGGAATATCTTCTTTGGGTATCTAGATGGTAAATACCTAAAATATTTTATTAGTCTTTGCTTGGATGAAATGAGTATGTAGCACTTCTAGGGTTCTAAACTCCTGAAAACACCAACAACTCTGTAGACCTGAGACAGCTTGTAAGAGAAAGTGAGATAGGCACAGTCAAGGTAATGCCTAATCTGAGCTGACATAATATGACTTGAATGAGTTAAAGCTAAGTGATATGTTAAAATAGGGAACAAAGTTTCCAATTAATGGCTTGTGTGCCTCTGCCTGGAAAAGATCTAATAGCCATTATTGAAATGATCAGTGATATTCCAGGGAGGGTGTGCAAATTAAAATTTTTTTCTTTGGTTAAATACTAGATTTTATCTTTCTCATGAAACATTAGCCTATGGAAAATAAAAAGTACATTGCACTCAATACGTAAAATAAATAGGTTTAAAATTAGAGGAAATTAGCATGACTATTTTAATAGCTTGGAAAGAAGTAATTTAGAGGAAAGGCAAATAAATAGGTATCCCAGATTGCTTCTTGACATGATAGAATTCCAGGGTCATCAAAGAAATGTTCAAGATAATAAAGAGAACAGAAGCCAATACTGTGCATCATTGCTCGTATGGAGGAGACCAGCTGCTAGCCACCTGGCTGGTATTATCATGTCTTTGAGAGGGAATTGGCTCTGTGCTGCTCTGGGTATTAATGTCGGCTCTTCTGAGTACTGTGAGGGTCTGTCCACTCGCAACTGATAGGCTGCAGAGCAAGTTTGTCTCCTGTACTTAAAGACATGTTTTCTCAGCATCAGGTAATGTCTTCTACCTGCATCCAATGTTTCATGGCATTGTTTTTTGTCTGTGGGCAGTGGAACAAGTATGAAGGTCACAGTTAATGCTGAAATTTTTTTTTCTCTGAATTCTAAAGGGTCTGTTTGTTGCACGGTCCTGAATTGAAGGGAAATGTGGAGCAGTAGTAAGCTGCCTTTTGATTTAAAAGATAAATAATGAAGTGGGAAAGAAACATAGATCTAACTGGGAGATGTTTCACTGTGATCAAATATTCATACTGATACTGTGCATTTTTACAGTCAAGTAAATGAGAAGCTTAAGTTTCATTACAAAGGCAGTATTATTACCTGCTGCAGAGAATACTGAAGAGTCTTTGTCCTGAATTTTACATGCCCAGGACATCCTGTCTTTCTGGTCCCAGTGAAAGGACCTGGTGACATGTGTCATACTAAAGTTATCCAGAGGTCATGGCATTGGGGAAATTATTATTTCCTTCCCAATTTTGATAATCTGTCATGCTGTGATAACACATCACTAATAAATCACAGCTGAGATTTACTTGTACTTTGTGGAAGTGAGAGGTGTAATCTTACTGATAACTGAACATACACAGTGATGGAATCAAATGGTTGCTATACTATTTGACACGTTAACAGAAAATACTGCAAAGTACAAATGTCCACAGGATATATTAATAGTAATATAGAATGCCTTAATTAAACCTTAAATTTTTCATTTGTTCTTCATGTCTAATATAACTTTATTAATGCAGTAGCATAGAATTTTTGGATGTGTAACTTGTACACATTGTAGCAATAAATGACTGGTATATTACACAGATTTCTCGTGTGATTCGCACTCCTCGTGGAAATGCTCTCTTAGTTGGAGTTGGTGGCTCAGGAAAGCAGAGTTTGACAAGACTGGCATCCTTCATAGCTGGCTATGACACATTCCAGATAATGTTGACAAGGTGAGCATTAGCTGAAATTTAACTAAATAAATACCTTGTGTTTTAACTCTTCCGATAAATAAAACAAGCTTACATTCTCCGCTTAACGTAGTCTGATCATCATCATATAGAGTGGAAAGACATGAAAATCCTTTGAGATTTACTAGATTTGCTTGATTTTCTACAATAATTGTGAATTTTTACCATCTTTGGAGTAGTAAATTATTTTGTGTGTTTCACAGAATGAGAAGGAATATTGGCAGTGTCAAGTTATCTTTGAGTCTTTACACAGTGCATTAAATTGTACTGAAAATACTTTTAGGGGGTTATCTAGCCAAAATGCCTTCATGAGTTTATCTTGTAATATTTGAAAGGCTGTCATATGAGGAGGTTGAATCCTTATCCCTGCTCATTAATTTGGTAGGTCTTATGTGTATGTCAAGTATTTTGACAATCTTTTCCAAGGATATTTTGCCTTATCTCATATTGTTTAGCCCAACGTGGTTTCTTCTGAAATAACTCACAAAAGATAAAATAAAAAATTATAAATCCTTCTCTGAATGCATTAGAATGAATGCCTCCCAAACTGTCTGTAGGACAGGTCAGTTTTGGCACTCAAATAAGATATCATTTTAGAGAAGTAAAATTATTTTAAATCTTTTGGAGGTGTGTTGACTGCAGAAGAAATTGTAGATTCACATGTGGGAATGTCCCTTGGTGAGGGTCTCATCAGAGGATCTATCTGGAATAAGCACCTTTTGCCTTAAGTTCCAAGACATTGTTTCTAACTTAAATTTGCTTGGGTTTTTTACTCTTTTGGGAAAAAGACATTTTTAAAAACAGAATGAATATTTTTTCACCTTTTTTTTTTTTTTTTTTTTTAGATCATACAACAGTATAAACTTGATGGAAGATCTGAAACTCTTATACAGAACAGCAGGACTGCAAGGCAAAGGCACCTGTTTTCTTTTTACAGACAATGAGATCAAAGATGAGTCTTTCTTGGAATACTTGAACAATGTTTTGTCATCAGGAGAGGTAAGATGCCCCCTCATGATCGATTTTCTGATTAATAAAATTTATAATTCTGAAGTAAAATAAAAGAAATTATTTGAATATTCTGTCGTAAGTCAAGGAGTATGCTTTCAAAAACTAAAATTCAAGTGCTCTTTATCATTAGAGCATTATTAAAAATGGAGGCAGTCTAGAAAATGTTCAAAATCCTAGGTTAGAGTGAGACAAGCTATCTCAAGGGACATGAGAATAGCTTTAAAAAAAAATAAAATTGAGACTTGGGAAATGTCACAGATGTTTTAAAAAGTTCTCTGCTAAATTAACTATTAGTGTATGGCTAGTTTTTGAATGGTAAATTTATGTCCAGAATGGATGGGATGGATTTTATTCATTTTATTTACTTATTTATTATTTCAGGGTTATGTTTCAGAGTAACTGCTACTAGTTATTGGAATATAAAGAGAAGGAATCAAAGCCATTGGAGAGTGGGATTTAAATTTTTAGAGCAAGTTAGATTTCAGTCTGTTTAATAGAATCACTTCAGTAAAAGTTCTTGTTTAAAGGAGTTCGTGGGTCCTAATAACTGCAGTGTCCAAGATGTATGTTCCTTCCTGCAATACTGTGTATTAAAAGAACCCTGTGCTATATCCTCTATTTTGAATCACCTCAAAAAGCATGAAAAATCTTCCTTTTTCCCAAAGGTGTCAAACTTATTTGCCCATGATGAAGTAGATGAGATCATTAGTGACCTCACTCCCTCCTTCAAAAAGGAACATCCACGAAGACCTCCAACCAGTGAGGCTCTGTATGACTACTTCATGACCAGAGTCCGTCAGAACCTTCACATAGTTCTTTGCTTTTCACCAGTAGGTGCAAAATTCCGAAATAGGGCCCTAAAGTTCCCTGCTCTCATTTCTGGATGCACTATAGATTGGTTCAGCCGGTGGCCTAAGGATGCTCTGGTAGCAGGTACATGTAGGTTTTATTTTTGCAGAGATATAATTTTCTGATCAGTGATCATGTAGCTGTTTTAATTGCATTGAATTTTGCCAGAAGAAACTTACTTCATTCTAAAATTTGATGTAGATATTTTCTTCTTTAAAGCTTGCCTGTATTAAGCTGTTGAAATACTTCTAACAGAGGAAAGGTTTCGAACACAGTTTGAAGAAAAATACCCTGTGAAGATGTCTTAAAGCATTAGTAAAGAAGGCAAAGATGGTACTAAAGAAAGAGATTATTGGTTACTGTGTGTGTGATAGGGCATACAGAGGAATGCTGTGATTACCCAGTCCCTGGTAGGTAGCAGGTTCTGAGTGAAAAAGCATTTACACACTTTGAAGATGAAAGAATGCTGGATCCTTGCCTATATTTTTTATTGAGAATAATAATACTGAGAATAATGCTCAGAACCTGATGGTGAAGAGTAAAGAAGACTGGGGTTTCAGAAGCTGGGTGAAAGCCAAGATAATACATGCTGGCCTGTTTTATAGTGACTTGTTTATAAGCTAAGATATTTTCTTAAATATTTACTTACATTTAGGCTTTCTTTCTTTCCTAAGTATCTGAACACTTCCTGTCCTCATTTGATATGGACTGCACTGCTGATACAAAGAGGGAAATTGTGCAGTGTATGGGCTCATTCCAGGATGGAGTGGCAGAAAAGTGTTCTGATTACTTTCAAAGATACAGACGTTCTACACATGTGACTCCCAAATCCTACCTGACCTTTATTCAGGGATATAAAACCACATACAAAGAAAAGCATGCTGAAGTGCAAACATTATCAAACAGGTAAACTACTCAAGTAACTTCTGTTTTTCTGTAGTTTTCTTCCACAGGTAGGTATATTCTGATATGCTTCATTTCAGTGCATGGCTTGTCTCCTTGCACAGCAAAAAAAGTTATTTTTAATTCCTAGAATTGTGTAAATGTGTGACTTATTCAAATACTGTAGTTGCTCTTGTCATATAAGCTAAAGACTATATATATTTGGAGGGGAAAAAGTAGTCATGCATGAAAAATAGAGCTAGAGGGAAATACAAGGTGAATATAAATGATACCTGTGTGTTTTTAAAGAGTGAAAGAAAACATCTACATGTAATTTCATAATATATTCATAGTAGCATTTAGTTTGCCAGGCAGCAACTTTTGTTTTCTTGATGAACACTTGTATCCTCCTGTTATGAACATGTAAGAAGTACGCTCGGTGGTTTTGTGAACACAGAGCCTCACCTAGACTGCTGAGCTTTTTACTTGTAGATTATTAAAATGGTTTTGATATACTTATTCCTATTTTCAGATGCTTTATTAAATTAATGAGATCTATTTGCAGATATATCTTCATGTCAGGAACACTCAAATATAGCGGAGAATTAGCAGTTGGTGTATCATTTGGTATCACCCTTAAGAAAAACTGCCTTCTCAGTTTTGAAAGGCTGTCAAAAAGAGCTGGAAACATTTAAGAAAGACTTAAACTAGTTTATTTCACTTTGAAACATTCTTTGTCTTCAAACTCAAATTGAGTTTGAAATCTTTAGTTACATTGTGGGTGAAGGCTTGTAAAACAGAAAGGTCTGGTCCTGTTATCTACCTTCAGATTTACCCGGTTAGTTCATGCATTCCAAATCGTTTTACTTCACCCTAGTATCTTAGTTGAATTGTGTGAATTGCTTTGGTGGGTGTTTCACTTCGTCTGTTCTCCTACATTTGTTCAGCCATCCAAGTACTATGTAGCCTTTGCAACAGCAGCCTCTGTAGATGCCACTTAAACTTGTACTAAAAGTCCCAAGTGAAGACTTTTTGAAAGAAAAAAGCACTGTTGAAGGGGCATTTTAGTGCTGAATCAGAGAAGTCTTACCTCAATATTTGTTTTCTGTTACCCTCTTTTGCTTGGTCTTGATTTCTTTTCAGTGTCCACTTCAAATAAGAAATATTGATTGGTAATAATTCTCAAAATTTTAGTAAACAGAAAATGCTTTCTGCTGTATAGAACTCAGTTCTTTGAGTATTGGCTCAAGAGGGACAGTGACAAATATGGAGCCAACATATAGGATTTTTATGCAATGATACAGACATACTGTTAGATTAGAAGTGGGTAAAATTTCAAGCCAAAAACTTTGTTCATGTACTTTATTCTCCACTCTGTTGATTCTGAAGACATCAGACTCTTGGGTGAAAGCTCTTGTCCAAGTTTTATTTTTGTGTAAAACATCATCTGCAATTGTTCATTCTGATCGATGTGATTCATTCTACAGATGGAAAGTAGAGTGTAAATCACAAAGTGAATGAGATGCTTTTTATTTTGCTTTTTAACTTCAGAATAAATACTGGTCTGGAAAAATTGAAAGAGGCCTCTGAGTCAGTGTCTGCTCTAAGCAGAGAACTGGAGGTAAAAGAAAAGGAACTTCAAATTGCCAATGAAAAAGCTGACATGGTATGTACAGCCTTCAAAGTTTACTGCTGTTTGATTTTTTTTCTCCTTTTATTCCTTCTATTCTGAAAAGATTGATCAATTAAAATGAAGTGTTGGAAAGAATGGATCTTGGAGAAAATGATCTTATTTGAGTTTTCTGGAATTTGAAAGATATGATTTTACAACAAAATTCTTTTAACTATGGCATGGGGGTTTTCTCCCATTCTAGGTATTGAAAGAAGTTACTGTAAAAGCACAGGCTGCTGAGAATGTGAAGGGTGATGTTCAGAAAGTGAAAGACAAAGCCCAAGCTATTGTAGACAGTATCACGGCAGACAAAGCGATTGCTGAAGAGAAGCTGGAAGCTGCCAAGCCTGCTTTGGAAGAGGCAGAAACAGCCTTACAGGTTAGTATTTGGACCATGTATAACATTACCACTAAGAAATATAAAATTGCAGGTGCACTGCATACCTCTTCACTTGGCAGAAAATATACATATTTTGAGGCTTTTTAGGTTCTGTTTTGTTCTTCTTTTTTCATGTGAGTACCAAACCTCAAATAGTCAGTTTTCAGAAAAGGGCAAGTTTTAACTTTCTTTGAAACTGTAATTGATATAGCATGTGCTGCAGGTTGATGATAGACCAGTAACTGAATACTGATACTGTTATTAAACAGGTTTTTTGCAATGAGTGAAGTGCTTCCCATGTAAAATCAGTTGTAATTCCATCCAAATCCAAACCTCCTATTTTACATTTTCACAAAGAAATTGCATTTTCAATGAGTTTTCTGGTCCACTATTTTGTGTCTTCTTAAAAAAATTATTTTTTTCTTAGGAGTTGTGGCATTACCAAGACTTCATTTCCTTCACCATACTTTTCTTGTAAAGCTTTTTAAATAGAATGATAACCCTTCACCCATATATTTAAGATTTAAAAAATCAGCATTACTTGATCTTGCGTAATATTTATCTTTATGTCTGCTCAGTTGACTTTATAGGAGGATGTACCTCAAGACATTTTGCTGTGAGCAATAGTAGAGGAATCTGCAATAGACTTGTTAAATGGTAGCAGGGAGCTCACATCTCAAGAAACAATAAATTATGAAGAAAACATCTGACGGGTAGACAAAACTCAAAGAGTTTTTATGTAGGTTTACTGGAAAGTTAGCCTTTCCATTTGAGAGGCTGCCAGCAGTTGTGATGGTTAAAGACTGATTTGAAGGAATGCCATGATTTTCTTTTAAATCTAGTATAGCAAAATTTTCATGGATCTTCTGAATGTAAGACTTCACTTTGAATGAGAGACGTTTAACAGCCTCTGACTGCCATGATTCTTAAAGCACAGTGTGCAAAAGTCTAAATGAAGGTTGATGACCTGACAGCTGGGGAGAGTGGAATAAGGGAGAAGATCTGTATTATAATACCCTGATATACTCTGATATATAGCCACAGGAAAAAGGTTAAAGAACTAGCAACAACAAGAAAACTAACCCAGTAGTCGGCAAGCATTCTGACAAGTGAAAAAATAAGCAATGTTAACTGGGCAGCATCTCCAGTACAAAGAGAGCACCAGTGTTCTGTGTCTGGACCTGTCTCTTATTAAAGCTTACTTTCTGCTTTTGACTAAAATGGCTGAACCAAAACAATACTGCTCTTCTTGAAATGTAGGGTGATAATAAATGAAACACTGATTTCAAGAAAAAGCAATGCTAGCATTATTGTAAGACTTCACAATACAAAAAAGTAGTTTGGCTTAATCTTGAAATTGAATTTTCTTGGAGGGGTTTGCAGCCACTGGGAGCTGGCAGAAGGGGTTTTACCCCTCCTGTGCCGACACAAAGAAGCCCGGAGGTCAACGCTGAAACCCCTCTGGAAGGCGGCACTCAGTGCCCAGCACACAATGAAAACGGGGTAGGGCTTCTCACCCAAAAGGGGCTGTATCCTCCTGTCGCTGTTCAGCAGGCACGCAGGCAAAGAAGTAAAGAGAGGGGACTCTCTGTATGTGTTCCACACAGGTTTATTCCAGCGAGATGACAGGGACCAAGAGGCAAATTGGTGGGAGGGTCCAAGGCTCTTACAGTGGCTACAGAACAGGTGGGGAAAGGGATCTCAGCCAATGGGATAGAGGTAAGTAGGCGGGGTTGACAGCAAGGGAACCAATGGGGACAACACATAGGAGGGACTCAGGGAAGGATCCAATGGGGCGTCGAGGAACAAAGAACTTTCTAGAACTAATACATGTTAAAGAAGAGAAATGAATATACATAACTTCATACATAAAACAAGACAGACAAAATATTAACCAATCAGGGGAAAACATGCAAAAGACAAAACAAGGGACTCATGGGTTCTCACCATGACTGAAATTTGCATGCTAAACTTGAGTTGCTGACCACCAAGGTTGTCTGAGTCCTCCTCAGGAGACAGAGTGGTTGGAGCCAACTGCATTGCCACATTTTCTGTAATAATTTGCTTTGTGTATGCCAAAGGGGAAAGGCAAACTAGCATAAAAACAGGCCTGTGAGCATGAGTATATTCAGAATTCATTCATTCATTCACTCACTCCCTTAAGCAAGAATTTTCTCTGTATGGGTCTGAATCTTTCAAAAAATGAATCTCATTACAGGTTTCCAAATTCTAGCTGGGATTCTTACAGTAGAATTTTGCTTGAATAGTAGATAAATGCCTATTAAAATATTTGATAAATAGAAAGGTCATTACCCAGATGAAAAAAAAAAAGCGATTAGCTATTTCACTCAATTTTTTTACATATTTTAGGGATGATAAATGCCGCATTAAGAGAAATGTAGGTATAAAGCATCTTATAAGCATTTCTAAACATATAGTGAGATTCATTTTTAAAAGTTTGAGTAAGAATTGTCAAAGTTCAGTAAAACTTTGTTGCACTTTGTCCTGTAATAAAAGTAGCTCATTAAATGCACAACTATAACAGAGTAAATAAATAAATAAAATTTAAATGTAACCATTTTGCCACAATTTGTATGTTAGGGAAAAAAGTCTGAGTTGAATTTCCTAACAGTCACTAAGAAACACTGGTTAAAGTTTTCACACAGATAAGTGGAAAACTGTGGTGAATTATTTAGTACACACTGGACCCAAATAGCAACAAATATTGAAGGGAAACAAAGGCCTGGCAGACAGAAGACGATCTGGATAGTCTGCAGTACTTTGCAGTCCCTTTACTGAAGTACAGACACAAATAATTAAAATCTGATTTTGTGAATTCCCAGTGAGGCGTGTGCTAGGCTAGAAGCAAGGTGACATAACACTCACAGTAATCTGTTGCTTACTGTTTAGGCTGTCATGTGCTTGGACTGATTAAACTGTCTTTGAATAAGCCAAGCTTCTGCTCAGAGTTATGTGTTATAGGAGCAGGTCTGCCCATCAGCAGTTCCCATTGCTCAGTGCTATTTTTGCTCTGTATGTGGTGCAGCAGCTGCTCAAATCAATTCTTCTCTAAGGAGATATCTTCAGCAGACTTTTCTGGTAGTCCTTTCTGATTCATGATGTAGAGTTATGAGTTACAGTGTTAGACTTGGCACCCTAGGCTTACTTTGCCATTCTTAATAGGGCCTAGGTTTTCATACATTACTATAATTTATTTTTCTCATAGGCCTGGTTCTACACCAGGAATATTCCTGGTAAGATGTATTAGAAGGTGCAAACACTTAACAAGCTTGCTCACTGGTTTCCTTAATTTACCTTCATTTGCCAGATGTCAACAGAAAGTATTTCCTTTCTAGACTCAGTTGCTGGTCAATATATTTGCCTTTAAAAAAACAAGTAAAATTCTGAGATATTTCTGGTTTGCTCTTTTTTTTGTCAAAACAGTTCATGGTAGTTTTAAGTTTTAAGGTGCTGCTGTGGAGGTGCTGTGCTGAGGTTTCCTAGTAGTTGATAGGAGTTAGTAGTGAAAATCTGACTTGGGGGGGTCCTTCTAGCTTCATGCTTTTCAGAAGTAAAAATAGCATACATTTTTTTTCTCCCATTAATACTGTTGGTGAGCTTATGCTTCATGTTTCATTAAATAGACTGTTGGAGAATAGAATTATTGGGATTAATATAAGAACTGTGCAAGCTATTGAGCTGGAGGTTTTTAGGCTTGTGTGTGCGAGAGACATTTTCCGTGGGAAAGTCCCTGTGTGAAACTAAACAGTTTCAGCCTGAGAAATTTCAGGGAGTAAGAACCTGCAGCTGTGTTATCCGGGAGTATACAGAGGAGTTGAGCACAAAATTCTTTTGATCATAACAAGACTGTGGAAAACTGCCAATGTAGTCCAGTTATGTAGAAATAGAAATGTGTCTTGATAAGCTTTAAGCCACTTAGGAGCTAACAAGCTGGTATACTATATAAGTGCCTTTAGACTGCTAATAAATCGGAGTTTATTTTTCAACCATATTGGTTGGCGTCTGTTTTGTCCCCCCGCCGGGGATCCGAGGTCCCCGTCCCGCGCGGCTTCCAACAATAGACAATAACAGTATTTGATTTCTCCTTTGTTTTAAATTCCTAGACAATAAAACCTGCAGATATTGCCACTGTCCGCACACTGGGTCGACCTCCTCACCTCATCATGCGTATCATGGACTGTGTGTTGCTGCTCTTCCAGCGTAAAGTCAACCATGTGAAAATTGATCAGGAAAGATGCTGTACCATCCCATCATGGCAAGAATCTTTGAAACTCATGACAACAGGGAACTTTTTACAGAGCCTACAGGTGCTTGTGCAACCTTTTTTTTTTTTTTTTTTTTGCTAAAGCAAGAAAATAAGGGACAATGTTTTCTCTGGTGTTCAGAGGAGAACAAATGTGCAAGTGGAATCACACAACAGATTTGAAATGTTAAGGGCTTAAGAATAAGTATGTCAGAATGAAATAAGCTTGACTTCTTCTTGCAAAGTCATGTCATAAATAAATTATAATTTTTCCTAAGTAAGGCAATGAAATTGTTTTCGGTGACAAATGACTCAAAGCTTTAAGCATTTGGTTTGGATAGCCATTACTTATCTGTTTTATTAAAGCTGATAACAAACATATTTTTTTCTGGTATTTAACTTTTCATGAATTTTCAACATCACAACTTGTGCACTGGCTTGCAAAAGCATAGATGATTATTAGGATGAGCACAATCAGAACTTTTTAACATTTAGGATTTTTTGGTTCATAGCATTTGTCTAGGGAAATTGAAAGAGTAACTGGTGAACAAATTCCTTTTCATAACTTAAACTAATAATATTATGATTTATCTAGTTGGAATAAATGGTATGTTGTCCTGCTCCACTGAGTTTTATCATCCCTGATTTCTGCATTTTGAGTTTACTTAATTTGTCACTGGTCTAGTAGGAGGCTTGACCAGCTTTGTATGCTTGGTAGTGGCATGCATGTTATTTATGTAGTATTCACATTGCATCTACTTGTAAGAGTTTTTAATTTACTAAAGGACTTCAGCATTTCATTTTCCTTGTGCATAATTAAACCTATTCGTGCTTCAGGGAACAGCTACATTTCACGTTCTTCAGTGATAGACTTTCATTATACTTTGTAAATAAATTTGAGGGAGAAAACTGAGAGCTTCTCGGGTGGAAAAATGAAAAATATGCTTTTTGGGGAAAAGAGAGGGTAAAAATAAATTCTTTAAAAATGAAATACATTCCACTAATTAGATAAGGTAATCTAAGGATAAGATAGCTGGCTTTCCCTTTCAAAGGACTGTCTTGTAAAATGTATGTGTATGAACCATAACTAAGCTGTTCCTTTTCTTTTTGAAGATTGTTAAAACACTTATACTCTCTTAAGCAAAATGAAATTTCAAGCAGGATCAGTGATATTTTGAATCAACAATTAGCTGTGTAACAGTAATAGTAAGATAGCAAAGATCATAAATGAAGACGAAATTTTTTCCACTGTGTAAGAATATTTAACAATGGAATAACTTTTTAAAGGTCTCAAAGATGCATGACAGAAATAATTTAGGTATAATTTACACTTATTACATATAGATGTTGCACTTTTAAATTTTTTTTCCCAGCAATTTCAGAAGGACACAATTAATGAAGAAGTGGTAGAACTTTTGAGCCCTTATTTTGAAATGGCGGACTACAACATTGAGACAGCTAGGAGAGTGTGTGGGAATGTTGCTGGCCTTTGTTCATGGACCAAAGCTATGGCTGTATTTTTTTCCATCAACAAAGAAGTATTACCTTTAAAGGTACATCTGTTAGTCAGTCACAAACACCCTTTGCTCCTCCTCATCCTCGCCTGTTTGCACATGAGGATTTAATCTATGGGAAATTTCATCTGCCTTATTTGAACTGATGCTTCCCGCTACAAAAATTTGTTATCTTGAACACTCCAATTCTACAATAAAATATATTTCAAATGTACTTCCACTTGTAAGTTGTTAAAATTATGAAAGAGATGGTGCAGTCTTATGCCTCTGGACTCCTACTTAATGGGGTTAAAGCATCTGTCGTCTAGTTAAATACACTACTGCAAGTGCTCTACCTTAATTTAGAATTAAGTAGAAAAAAGCCTCGAGATTTGGTTCTTTTAATATTCCAAATCTCAGTTCATAAGAAGATTATACAGAGACTCTTTATCAGTGTTATGTAGAGAAAAAAACAGGCCTAAGTAGTTAGAATGAATGTCAGGAAGAAGATGGTCAAGCAGGTTTAACAGAGAATAGCTTGTATTTATAATAGGAATGGCTGAGAGGGAAGCAAGTTTTGTATTTAGACATAGCATATTGGTTGGACAAATCAAGTAGGCGTCTAGAGGCATCATTCTCTTCTGCAAGCCATGTAAGACTAACTTCTGTGTCAGATGAAGAGTGACTGGCATTCCAGGAAGTGTTTTTAATTATTTTTTTCTAATTGACATTAAACCAACTGCTTAAGTGCAGTTATCTGAAATAAGAATTTAGTTTGTTGTAAAATTCAAATAAAAGGTTTTACTGAGTGGTGAAATCTCTACTGAAGAGTTTGATTTGGAAATGTAGTACAGGAAAACTTTCTGAAATATATTATAGCAAATGCTTTGAAATTCTCTGTGTATGAATACACTTTTATGTCCTTATGCTCTGTAGGCTAATTTAGCAATTCAGGAGAAACGCCTAACCAGTGCTATGCTGGATCTGCAGAAAGCTCAAGAAGAACTGGGAGCCAAGCAAGAAGAATTAGAAATTGTGCAGGCAGAGTATGAAAATGCAATGAGAGAAAAACAGGTGAACTGCTCTTCACAGAAAAGAAGTTTTTACCCTTACTTTAAGGAACACTTAACGTGTTCTTTCAATTTCACTATTATTCCTTGAAAAAGATGTTGATGGACAGTGGATAAGAGACAGATAGTATTTGAATGCTGCCTCTTTGGTTTCTACCTCTCCTTTGCCTCTGATCCTCTCCCCTCTTCCCTCCCACCCCACCAAAAACTATTTTATTTGTATTCTTTATTTAGTGCCTACTACTGTAACTTCAAGTTTCATGTATGCTATATGTATAATGTATTTCAAATTCTGGGTAGAATTCCCCAGAATTAATAAGTACCAGGAATTTTGCATGCTATTCAACAACTACACCAAAATGAAAGTTAAGAACCGAAATATTAAAAAGAAATATGGAATCAAGTTTCTGACAGATGTTGATAGTTTGTCCCGATATAATTTTTTCATCTCACTGTCCCTACTCTGCATGGTGATAGAGATGTTTGAGAATACATTTCTAAGCTCTTGTTTATCTACTGGTTTAATGAGTTGTAGAGATTTTTCTGGCCTATCAGATATATGACTGTAAACAATTTCCCTTGTGTATGGTTTTCTCTAGACTTTGCTGGAAGATGCTGAGCGTTGCCGACATAAAATGCAAACTGCCTCAAGTCTTATAAGTGGTTTAGCAGGTGAAAAAGAGAGGTGGACAGAACAGAGTAAAGAATTTGCCATGCAAACCAAGAGGCTAGTTGGTAAGTTTTTATCCACATCTTTAAACTTGGAGGCAAGCTGCTTGAGTTGTAATGGGTAGTGAAACTGAGAACATTTGAAATGTCATACTTTTCCTTTGTATCTTAGATCCCTGTCTCAAAAATGAGGGTAATTGTTTTAATTCCTTTGCTAAAGCACTTTTAGGTGAAAAATAAATGTAAGGCTAAAGTTCATATTTAAAAAGAAAAGATAATGGACATTGTGAATGTGGTGGGACATATTTGAGACACTAATGGTTTAACTTGACTGATGTTTGTGGGCAACAGTCCAAAGAGAGGGATATGTTAGCAAGCGCCAATAAAATGTGTATAACTGAGAATATATGTAGAGGAGAGGAAGACTGATACTCAGGCATTGACATTTATATGTAGAAATCAATATTTTTAACTGCAGTTACTAATGTTCATAAAAACTTGCTTCTTAGAAGATCATTAAAATTTTTAAAATTTGCACTTGTAAACTAAAGTACTTTGTAATAAATAATTTCTTCAGTAAATGAACCAATCAATACATGAAATTTATCTTATCATTTACTATGGGCTGAAGTTTCTTCTCTTTTACCTTGAAAGGCTGCAAAAAGCAGGTATCGTTGTATAGGTTGTATTATAGTAAATAGATTGTATTTTATTTGCTGGTAAAATACGTATATGTGTATTAACTTATTAAAAATGTGGGATACCTTCCCCAAAAATTTGTCCTGTTTCTTTTATATATAACTTGAAAGTGTCCAAAAAGTTTTAGGACTGAGTATAAAAGTATATCTTCTCCAGTTTAAATTTTGCATTCTTATTTCAGAGGTACGAAACCCCCTCAAACTATGGTGTCATGAAATTTAGGGGGAAAATTTTGAATCTGAACAGAAGACTAAAAGTTGTCGCAGTTAATTTCTCCATAATGATGTCTATGACAGTTTTTATTACTAGCACTCCTAATTGATTTACAATAATTTAATTGAATTAGTACTTATAAGGGGTTTTTCTCCCCCATCCCCCCAAATACTGTTTAAGCATGTTCTCATGATTGCACAAGGAAGTGATGGAATTGAAAGTTTATGAGTAAGTTCATTCCTCCATGTCATGCTTGTGCAGGATCTGGTGTTTGGAATGGCATTACATGTGTGCTGAGTTGACCTTGGTGAGCTGCCAGATGCTGATCTCTTGATTCCTACAATTACACTGTAGGGACAAAGTAAATGGGGTCTCTACTGATATGTAGCATTGTCATGCCATGCAATGAGCCTTGGGAAAAAGACTGGTTTGCCTTCTTTATGGGTCAAAGTGTGTTCTTCAGTTACCAGCCAAAATGCGTAGCAACTATTGAAGGAAACACCTTGTTTATTAATAGAATTGGCAAAGTTGCAATGCTTTGGTTTGTTTAGGTTTTTTTTTTTTCTCTTCCTTTTTCTCTTTGAGGTGATGTACTTTTGGCTACAGCTTTTCTGTCCTATTCTGGTCCTTTTAACCAAGAGTTCCGCAATCTGCTGTTAAATGACTGGCAAAAGGAAATGAAAAGCCGAAAAATTCCTTTTTGTGACAACTTGAACCTCATAGAAATGTTGACTGATGCTCCAACTATCAGTGAATGGAACCTGCAAGGATTGCCAAATGACGACTTATCCTTACAGAATGGAATCATTGTCACTAAAGCATCTCGTTATCCTTTATTAATTGATCCACAGGCACAGGGTAAAATTTGGATTAAAAATAAGGAAGGCAGAAATGACCTTCAGGTAATAGAAGTGCTTGTGTTTTCATAATCCCTAAAAACTCTTAGCTTACAAAGCATTACAATTCAGTGATTCACATAATGATTAGGAAATGCCATTTGTATGAAAAGTCTGGTTTGAATATGAAGAATATCTCTGCTATATTTTAGTAGATTTGAGATTTGGCTAGATGTGGAAGTGTATCCTTTAGCACCAGTGACTTCATTTGTTTAATGAATTTATTTTAATGAAACATAAACTGTTGGAAAACAGGCTGGATGGGCAATGCCTGATAATAACCATGTTTTCAGAATAATATAAGTGGTAGGAAAAAACAACTAGTTGATTAATGCAATTTCATGTAAGTATTTATAAATTAAGATTCACAGCATGATTTTGTTCATCTTTTAATCAGAAATTATTGTTAATTTCTGTTGTCTTAGTATGGATGTCAGGAGCTAAGCTCTCTGCAAATGTACAGGGAAGATGTATTGCAAGAATGTACAGAGGCAAGATACACAGATTCAATGCAAACAACAAAATAAGAGAAAGGAAGTCCTTACTGGCTACAAGTATGATTACAGCAATAAACCAGCTTTAAAAAGAAAAATCCCTGAAAGCCATAAAAAGTAGTCTGAGTGGGTCTGAGAATATTACTACCACTTTCATGTTGATTGTTATCTAGGTGTGGAAACCTTTAATGGTTGCTTAGTTATGTTAAAAACTATTATTTTGTTTATAGTTTTATTAAAGTCTAAGCTGAATGTGCTTTTTGAACATGTTGAAAATCACAGTTATACTGGGGACTACTTTGTAAATCAAAGATTATTTGAGGTCCTGTTCTATGTAAAGCTCTAATTTTCAAGGGTGAAAAAAACCCAGAAGAACACTTATCTTGGCATTGACCTTGCTGAAGTTTTACTTGGAGATGTTATCCTAGATAAAATTGAAGGTGCTAAAAGGTTCCTGTGAATTTTCCTGTGAAATTCTTGGGTAGTTGCACTCATAGGACATCAAAACTGAAAGTGCTCAGTGCTGCTTTGCTCCTACTTTTGCAGTTGAAAAATAGGACTTTGCATTCCTTGAGATCTGGCAATAGGGTATGCTGATGTTACCTTTTCTTGTGGTCCCAATCTTTGTCTTAATACTAGTCTACTCCCAGGATCATTGTTTTTGGCAGTAATTCAAAGAAAATGAAATAATTTATAAATATATAACTAACAAGAAGCTTGGTAAATGGGCATAAGATACTGCATCTGTGTTTTTAGATCACTTCTTTGAATCACAAGTATTTTAGAAACCACTTAGAAGACAGCCTTTCTTTGGGAAGACCTCTTTTAGTAGAAGATGTTGGAGAAGAGCTTGACCCAGCACTTGATAATGTTTTGGAAAGAAACATCATTAAAACAGGTTCAGCCAACAAGGTAAAACAAAAGAGCAAACGTAGAATTTCCCCTTTCTTCCCTTTCCCTCCCCATGCCCTTCTACTTAGCAAAATACTCCTGATAAATTTAGGATGATAAAAAATTAAACTCATTTAAACTTGATTAATGCTAATACAAGAAAGAAAAAAGGTAGGGTTTAAGTTCACAAATGCTTAATATATTTAATGTATAGAGTTCCTTATTCCTTTGCTTATGACAATTTTTAAAAGTTTCAATAATCTGTGAATGGGCCATTTAAAGTGGTCCTTGTCTATTCTCAACAAATTGTTTGCATCAGATGTATGATTTAAAACTGGATTTTTAGGTCTTTAAGCAGAAAAATGTAACCCTTTTTCCTATATGTAGTATCTGAAAAAGCATGTATTAGTTCTTGATATTTCAAGACTTCTTTTTAATATTTTTCTTAAGGTGAAAGTTGGTGATAAGGAAATAGATGTTATGAATGGCTTCAGGCTTTACATTACTACAAAACTGTCAAATCCGTGCTACTCTCCTGAAATTAGTGCTCGAACCTCCATCATTGACTTTACTGTGACCATGAAAGGTCTTGAAAATCAACTCTTAGGCAGAGTCATTCTCACAGAGAAACAGGTAAAAGAATTGATTATATCTATTTTCCTGGATGTACTTCTTATATTTACCTGTAGAACGTTTTATTTTATTTTAATTTATTACTCTCTATTCTCATATCAAGGTAACTTTCTGGCTCTCTCTATTATGATTATTCTTAATATAATCTATTTGCAATGGTTTAAAAACTGACACAGAAGCAATTGACTCATTCATGTGGAAGTTTCTCTGTCTCTTTATTGTTGCAACTCTAACATATTCACCTTATTTTTCCTGCCTCAATGAGTTATAGCCTCATGAGAATGGCCTGTGAAAAGCAAAAGGCCCTGAAATCAAAACTGATGTTCTTCTGTCTACACACCCTGGAGCTCATGGCAACATAACCTAGTGCAAAAATTCAGACATAGTTTCTTCCTTGCTCCAAGGGAAAATGGGCTACCTACTTATTTTGACATTGCAGATATATTAGTTGAGGAAGTGTAGGTTCAGGATGCCAGTCCCAATCAACATGCCACCAGCAGCTCTGGAGGGAGGCTGATCTTTTAAACTACAGAACAGCTAATCCCTGTAACTATAAGGTCAGGCAGTACTGATGTCATGCGACATTATGCAGCTATGAGTGTGTAGCTACTAAGATTTTGGCAATAGTTCCAGTTTACCTTCCTTAGGGAGGAATGACAGGAATGTCTTTGTTTCTTTACTGTGGCATCTGTTGAGTTTCTTCTGTCCTTCCAACACCTGCCACTGCCCCGCCAATGTAAGATTTTTCTCGTTAATAGCCTCAGTCATCTTATTCACGTTGAGTAGTTGCATTTAATTTCCAAACAGTGCATAGATCTCATGAGAGAAATCATGCTCAATCTGTTAAAGTCTGTCTTTTGTCAGACAGCTTCATTGCACCACCAGCTTCTCTTCAACCACTGACAACCCACTATGTAATGAAATTATCACTGTCTATCTAAAACACGCTGTGATGTGTATATTCACAAAGCCTTGTTCCTAACTGCACTTCTTGGGCCTTGAAATACAGTACTTTCCTCCAGGAGACAGTCAGTTTATCAATTTCCTGCAGTCAATGCCATAGCTGTGTGCTTGGAGGACACAGAAAAGGAGCCTGACTTTTCTCAGGAGACCCAAAAAATAGATGGAGAAGTAACAGACTCAAGTTGGACCATGGGGAATTCTGATTAGATATTAGGAAAAAAATAATTGCATAGAGGGTGGTCAAACCCAGGAACAGATTTTGTGGAATTTCAGTTGTCGGAAGGGTTCAAGATTCACCTGGACATTGCCCTGAGCAACTGACATATTTTCATCTAAACAGGGGTTGAACAAGTTAATTTCTGTAGGTGCCTTCCAACTTAAAATTATTCTACTATTCAGTGGCCTCTTTGTCACTGAGTGGGAACGTCTAATAAGTGGCTATATGGTCCACTCTGTACCAGCTTCTCAGATGGTTATACTCACTCCTGTTTTGTTTGAAACCACCTGGGGATATTTCCTCTAGATAAATGACAACTGGATCACTTGACAAGCAGGGGGACTTCCACGGAGTATACTTACCCCTTCACAGCTTTCTTGGCCTCTTTTTATACACCTTGTGGTTCAGGGTTTCCTGAGGCGTCAATTGGAACATATCCCACCGTCCAAATACTTTTTTATGATGTCTAATTATGCATCTTTGGGAATTTGGGGATTTCCCTCTGAAGTGTCTGGATTCTTACTACGTTTTGTAGCCTTTGGTAGGAAGGTGGTGGAATTATTTTACTGTGAGATAGTTTGTCAAGTTTGAGCAGTATGACTGCTTGGTGATATCCAGTGTTACAATCAACGTGCGGAACTTCCATCCCAAAAAGGGAAGAGATTATTTATTTGAAATCAGTGTTCTTCAAGATTTTTATTAACATTTCTATCCTTCTTCCAATTCCACCATCTCTTATATGGTTCTGGTCTTAGAATGAATGAGGTTTAGACCTGCAACAAGCAGAAGGAGCATTTACAGCATGTAATTTAAAGTTTCTGCAAAGTCTGACTCTCTGTTGTCTGGTATGCCCATTAGTAGAATCTTTGTCACATACATCTCACAGAATTAATTGTTTCCTGATAAGAATGCTGGTACTGATTTCTTATTTACCAGCAGAATGTTAAACCAATTGCAAGATACAAGCGAAGCATAAGGTGGTCAACAGGCAGCTGGTATGGCTGTATAAATTTGATTCTACTATATTTCTTGTAATAATAGGATTTGAGAGATTTGATATATATCTGAATGTAGTATAACTTACGATATTTTAATGATATCATTATTTTGATACATTGACTGTTACGTAATTTGACAAAAAACTTGTTTATTTAGTGTCATACATAAGTCAGATTATTGGTGGAGTTATAATATGCAACAACTCTTTATGGCCTCTTGAATTTTCGCATTCATATATCAAGATTTTTGCTGGAAAAAGGCTCAAGTTTTTTAAGGAACAGTTGATGCAAATTCTTGTACTTGTGAATCATTTTGTGACAGAATGATATAAGCTATGTAGCAGCTTTCATATTTTATGAATATTAACAAGAAATAGCATTCTTTGGTACAGTATGTAAAATGTCATCTGCTTGTGAAAGGAATTTCATAAAACTGGATTTGAAATAGCCTCTTCGGTGCAAGTTCCTTGAATTTATGTACATGGTAGCTTGGCTCATTTTTTCTGCATTCTTGGTGTTATGACTGGAAAATTTTGAACATACGAAGAAAGCTTTCAACTGTGTACATTTCCTGATCTGCAAAAAGCATTTTAAGAGCTTAATAGATGGACTTTTTTCACGAAGGTTTTTATCTAGGGTTCCTTCACTTTAGTTGGGTAACTGTTTCCAACTGGTTTCTCTTTCTGTTTTTATAATGCGTTGAACTCTAAAGTATGTTTAACTTTTCAAAATGAACTCAGCAAAACATGAAGTTTAATTTGGCTCAGTATGTTAATTATTATATTTAATTGAATGCTTACTTTATTTTAATACTATTCTTTTAAAATAATATTTCTATTTCATCAAACTTGCATGGAAAAAATGCTTCATGAAACTGTTACCTGCTTTTCTTTAGTTCCATGAACCATCAGTTGATTGAAATGCAGATAACTGTAGTTTTCTTGTCTATTTTCATCAGTTTTTGTCAGAATCTTTTGAGTAAGTAAGCACATCTTCTAAGTTATGTTGCACTTGCATTATTCTATAATGATTACCCCACTAAATATTTTCTACCTGATGATGATTATGATGTTTCAATACACCAAGAAAAAACTCTAAATCTTATAATAATAATAATAATAATAATATGATTTTTCTTAATTTCCTTCCTAAGGTAAAAGGGCATTCTTTAAAAGAAATAAATGCTTAAATTGGAAATGTAGGAGGAGAATGTAGGGTGAGAAGAGCAGAAGTTTAGAATGTGGAAAACCAAAAAAAGTGATTTCAAAAGCTGTAACAGTTTTTCGAAGCTGTAGAAATGAAGACTCCTCAAATGGGAGAGTAAAACCTTTCCTTAAGCCTTGCTAAGGGCTCAGGTCCATTGTATCTCTAGTGCTATGTGAAAAGTTGTGTATTTCTTAGAGTTGTCCCTGTTTCTTTGGAATATTGGCAGCCAGTAAGCAATGTGGAAATGGACTGGGCAATGATGGAGTGAACATGGAACTTCCAAGTTTGGAGAGACATAGTTAAAATTATTCACCAGAACTTTGTAAACTTTGTGAAGCACTTCTCTAGACACAGCAACTATTCCTATCAACTGGCTCACTAACTGTTCATTCATTAGATTCATATTAACCTTATCTTATGAAAAACTCTTAACCCATCCTCTCCCATTTCTTTCTTTTTACTTCAACATATTGAAACATTTTGTAATATTTCAGTAGAGGATTTTTATCTCTGAGGCACTAATTTGTAGAAAGTTTTTAAAGGTTAATTTTAAGAATTAACTGAAAGGACTATTATCTCTGAAAAATATTTTTCTAGAGATTTCAAATAGTTGTTTTTAAATGTAAAACTCTTGATTAAGAGTTACCCATCTTCTATATTTGGACACTGGAAAAGAAACTAGGTACATAAACCAACCAGATTGTATTACTAAAAGTATAAAATAAATACTTATAGTGAAGTAACTCAAGTTCTACATACTTTCTTAATCAATGAAGCATTTTAGTGCGAGGCTGAAATTATCCCTGTTTGATGGAGGAGTATTGGAACTTTTTGAAATACTTGGTGCTTGATTTGATGACTAAGGGTGGCCATTGAGACTAAATTTTCAATATGGTGATTGTAAAACAAGGCATAAATGAGGATGAGATTACATGGAGGGAAATAAAACCCTATGCCTGAAATTGTGTTTGCATTTCTTTTCTGAAACAAAAAGAGAGGAAAAAGAATTACTATTCTGAACTTCTTTTATGGCATGGTATGAGCATCTTCCATAATATTTGTAGAAATAGTTTGTTAATGCCTACTTACACAGCAGGTCCAGAACCTGGCAATAGATCTTGTCAGAAATACCACTGGAATTCTTTCCCCAGATTCATGCATCTAGTCTTGACCTACACTGTTTTAGTAGGATCAGTATTTTTTAAGCTAAATATATTATTTTTGGTTTTGATTGCTCTTCTGTTTCCCAAATATTACCATGTAATCCAATAGGAATTGGAGAAAGAAAGAACTGAGCTTATTGAAGATGTGACTATGAACAAAAGGAGGATTAAGGACCTAGAAGACAACCTTTTGTTTCGACTTACAAGCACTAAGAGTTCTCTGGCAGATGATGAGAGTCTACTAATTGTATTGAGTAACACTAAGAAGACTGCTGAAGAAGTAACACAGAAACTGCAAACTTCTGCTGAAACTGAAGTACAGATCAATTCAGCCCGCGAAGAGTACAGACCCGGTGAGTGAAGGTAGTGATGGAAGACAAATGGCTAGACCATATATTTAAATCGTCAATACTTAGAGTAGGAGAAATAGTATGATGAGATCAGGAAGACCAAAATTGTTGGGGGAGATCTGCGTTTTCCTGTAAGTAAACTGTATCTAGGAGATGTCATATTGAGCTATAATGGAGAAAATAGTCAGTGTTATGCCTCATGTGGAATTTATAAAATTGAGTGAACTGTTCTCTTTGTAGACTTCCCATTGCTCTATAAACAAGCGTATCAGTCATTAGAGTGTTAGGTAAGTATGTGTTTGAGTTCAACATGTTGACATTCTTTTACAGGGCCTATATAACATTAAATACTCTATATCTGTTCTGATAAAAGCTTCACCATTTATCCGTGGGTTATTATAGTCAGCACATTTCATGAGTCTTTTGACTTTTAACTGGCAGGTAAAAATTTGAAAAAAACGGGAAAAAATAGCTCTCTGTAATTGCCTACGTTCTAGGAAATGTGTAAAATGGTACAATTAGTGTACCAGAAAGCATTGCAGATATTGTAAAACCTTTGTATTTAAAACTGAACAACTACTGCAAAGAAGTTAATCAGTACTGGGTAAGTTAAATCAATGTAGTTCATTTGACTTTTATATGACTCTTGTAAAAATCTGTAAAGAGAAATTTGTTTGGATACCTAAACAGTATTTCAAACAGCCATAATTTTTACATGTTCTGCTGATGATCTCAATATTGCAGTGTACTATTGAGCTGCTCTCCAGATATGCTCATATTTGAAAACCGGGCTTTATATAGTATGCATTAATAACAGCAAATATCTTTTTTTCCTGATGTATAAATGAGGATTAAATGAATGATCTTATTATTCTTCTGGCAGTAAAAATAGAGAAACCCAAGGATCTTCATGTATCATTAGTTTTAAGCTCACTGTACATGTTTTAAAAAGTTAATGTTTTCTGTTCTGCATTTCTACTTTGAGCACATTTTTGTTTCCTGTTCTTCAGTTGCAACTCGAGGTAGCATCTTGTACTTCCTTATCACTGAGATGAGCATGGTCAATGTCATGTATCAGACATCGCTTCGGCAGTTTCTGGGACTTTTTGACTGCTCCCTAGCCAGGTATTTTAGTGAACAATAAGTATCATTTGTATTTACCCAGTCCTGGAGGTGCCTGTAGAACAGTAAAGATTTATTGTAAACTAATATCAGAAAAAAGACTGTTGCTTCTTATGGTCTTGACCAGCTTAAATACCTATAAAATTTTGTCAGTTGGCAAGGCAAAGAACCCTCTAATGTACTTACAGTCCTTCCAAATTTGCCATTAGGTAATTAAAAACCATTATACAGCTGGGCAAAAAAGCTTGATTAGAAAGGATTTTTTGTTGTTGTTGCTCCTTCAATCTGAAAGTTGTTGCTAGCTTGCTGTCTGATATTCTGTGTTTGTGATCCATTATTTTTCATGTTTTCAAAATACTGAACTTTGGCTTTTTTCCTTTTGCATAATATTCCCTCTTATAAAGCCTAAGCAAATCAACATTCAACTGCAGACCTTTCTTCCAACAGGTCTACCAAGAGCCCTATAACCAGCAAGAGGGTTACTAATATTATTGAACATATGACATATGAAGTATTCAAATACACTGCCCGAGGGCTCTATGAGGAGCACAAATTTCTTTTCACCTTACTGCTTACTTTGAAGATTGATATACAAAGAAACAGAGTGAAGCATGAAGAATTTCTGACACTTATTAAAGGTTGGAACAATGAATAAATTTTAAGGAGAGCATGTTATTATTGTAGAAAATTTATGTATTTGTATCTCCTAGCTAACATGCTCCTTCCTTTTGCACATGAGAAATCAGTCAATTGTAAGAATACATGCTTATCATTCTTATCTGGTGACAGACAACACTGTATGGTAGTTTTAATTTATAGCAGCACACTGAATATTGGTGAATATGCCTTTGGAATCGTGAGAATTTAAAAGAAATATTGTTAAGTGTCCTTTATGTCTGCTGCTCAAATGCCATCAAGTATGTGTTTAACTTGGAAAAGTTATTATTGTACTAAACATGCTATAGTTTCATTAGTAAGTGCAGCAAATAGGAACAGAAAATGATACTAAGTTTAAAAGAATATTAGAGTCTTAGCTGAATGTGACAAGTTCATGGCTTTGGTCTTAATTGCATACAAGCACTGAGTTCACTTGAAAGTTTGGATCTATTTTGTATTACTTTTCCGAGAGACTTGATTTACCAAGCAACATTTATTTATGGATTATATCTGTGAATTTTTCCATGCTGAATCTTCAGAATATCTTTACCCAAAAAAGATTTATTTCCAAGCACATTGCACAAAAGAAACAGTAAAACCTCAAAATATAAATTGGTTAAGGCTTCTGTTTAAGGTACATAATAGAAAAAAAAAATAAACTAACCAAATTGCAAACTCAGCTTAATCAAATATGGCATGGTTTTTTAAGGTAGAAAACTCCTGGAACATCATGATTAAAAAACTGGATTCTTGTATTAGTTTTTTCCCTTTTATTTTGTTTATTTTTCTTTGTCTCTCCAACTAGTTATAACTAATTTCAATTTCTTGCAGGTGGTGCTTCCCTAGACCTTAAAGCTTGTCCTCCTAAGCCAGCTAAATGGATTCTGGATATGACTTGGTTGAACTTGGTGGAGCTCAGTAAGCTTAAACAGTTTTCAGATATTCTTGATCAAGTACGTAAGAGCTTTTTAAAATTGATCTCTTGTTTAACAAGTGATTGTCTGGTAGAGATCAAGCCACGTGGTGGGAAACTGGTTTATTTTATAGAGAAGAAACAAAATGGACAGCATATAGCCACAGTTGTGGCCCCGACTGTTTAGCAACCTCTGTTGATATAAAGACTCAATCCCCCCCAGGAAAATAAGAAGAGTGTAGATTTTTCACACTTTATATAGTTATAGTATTTTCAGATTGGGATTACACTTGCCATTATTCAATTCACATATTGCAACTTTAATCTTGTTCTGGTTGTTAGATTTTCTTACATCCCTGTTGTGCTTTCTTATACTAGGCTTTATGATGCTTGTTGCAATATTTCTGTGGTTACATGAAGTAAAAGTTAGGGAAAGGGTGTTCAGTAAATTCAATACTTGTATGAATAGTCTTATCAGACACTAAGTGTATTGTAGGTAATGGTAAATAGCATTTGGTATAGGTGAAGAAAACTTTCTGTATGTTCGTGTGGGGAGCAATTATGTACTTGCTGTTCTCAAAGCTGTGTCCATGCCTAGCTATCCATGTTCTGACATAGCTGTAATAGAAAATACTGATTAGTAGCTCTTGTTTTCAGAATATGAACACTCAAGGTTGTTGTTGCATTCTACAATTCCATACTTAAAATCTGAAAATTTATCCTATAATTTTTAATAGCCTTATTAAATCTGTGGACTAATATTGCTAAACAAATGCCTGTGTGTGGATTACATATCTCTGACTCTTATTAAAAGGTTGCGACCTGGTGGCAGTGCAAATATAACCTGTCTGTTTCGTGATGTTTGCTTCTTTGATGGTATAATTGCAGATTTCCAGAGAAGAGAAACAGTGGAAAATATGGTTTGATAGTAAAAATCCTGAAGAAGAATTGGTTCCTGGTGGCTATGGTCAATCTCTGGACTGCTTCAGACATCTTCTTCTTATCAGGTCTTGGTGTCCTGACAGGACCATAGCTCAGGTATATTTATATATCTTACATGGTCTATTTAGGTATCACGAGAATAATAGTTTCCAGATTGCAGTTTAGGACTATTTTATGTAATGCTGAACACCTTTTTGCAATGGACCTTTATATTGTATTTTCTGAAATTCTTTTCAGACCATTTATGTATTTGTTAAAAGTGCAGTGATAGCAAAATTATTGCAATATATTGAACAAATATTATCCAATGATTTCGCCATGGTGATTTCTACTCAAATCATATGTGTTTATCCAGATCTGCTTTATCAGTTCAGAAAGGTACTTTTAGCTGTCCTTACCTACTCACTGGAATTTTAGAAGTGTCCCCATGTTAGGCTGAAATAAAATATTTTAATGAACTCGGTTGGCTGAAAGAAAAGAAAATTGAAAACAATTTAATTGAGAAACTATTTCTTGCATGGAAAAATTAAACCCACTTTAGAAAAATCTATATTAAAGTCTGTTCAAAGCTTTCAATTTACAGCCATTTATTGAGAAAAGTATAAAATTGAAGTTTATTAAATAGACCTTTTTAAAAGAAAAATCAGCTTCTAGGAGCCTATTTTTAATCCTTATATTCTTCTCCAGTACAGAAGAACAAAAAAATTGTAAAATTGCTGACAATTCAGAGAAATTAAGGACAATTTGCTGAAACTGGAATACATCACTAAAAGTGGGGTATTAATTTTATTGATACATCTTTAGACATTGTGTTTGGATTCAGACAAGGTCAGCAGTTATTAGGTTAAGCAGTACTATATAAAGAGTATCTCTATGATATGTGTTGTGTGTCTGAAACACATAATGCAAAATTAGTTCATCTACTGTTATTGGGGCAAGGTAAACTTTCATCTTTCAATGGTTTTATGAAAACTGATAGTTTATCAAATGTTTAACACTGAATGTCTTTTGTCTCTGAGAAGTAACCCAGAGGTATGAAGGAGAAGATTTATCTTTTTGTGGTGGGAAAGAGTACAAGAAAGGTCATCTCTGACTGTTTGAAAGAACGTTTTCTATTCCTTTGTGAAAAAGAACAATAATCTAGAATTTTTAAAGATAAATAAAGAAGGGATAAAAGAGATGGTTGTCACCTGTTCCTCTAAATCTTCTACTTAGTGATAGTTATTTTAATAATTACTACTGTTAACTCATTGCTTGTCTAACTGTTAAGGTGGGAAAAGCCTAAGAGCTTTGAAGCCTGTTTTTAATCCTTCCCTCCTCTTTTTCTAGATTTTAAAGATAGGAGTAACACTATCTAATGGAGATACCATCTTTAAATCATGAAAACTTTTGTAAAGTTTTAGAGAGGTTATTATTTTTTTTATTCTCTAATTATAGGTATTATATATAGCAATACATACAGATATATGTCATATAATAGTTATTTTAAAAAATTTAACTGATCTTATAAGGCTATAAGAAATAATACCTTCAAAGACAGTATGATGTGTTGACATGTAAAAATAAACTTGTTGCATATTTGTATTTCTGATACAAATTTTTTGCAGCATTTGGTCTTCGGTTGACTTACTGGTTGTATTCACCCTGAGAAGAAAACAGTATTAAATGGTTAGGTCATGAGTTAAATTTACCCTTTTCAATATAGGCAAGAAAATATATCACTGACACTATGGGGGAGAAATATGCAGAGGGAGTCATCTTGGACTTGGAGAAAACATGGGAAGAGTCAGATCCACGTACTCCTCTCATATGCTTTCTTTCCATGGGTTCTGATCCAACGGACTCAATTATTGCTTTGGGAAAAAGACTGAAGACAGAAACGTGTTGTGTTTCCATGGGCCAGGGGCAAGGAATCCACGCTCGTAAACTTCTACAGCAGACAATGGCTCATGTAAGTGACAAAAATCTGAATGCTTTTCTCTCTGAATTAAATACTTAGAAATAAAAATCCTCTGATGAGATAATGTTTTTTTGGTGGGTAGTTAATGCTGATGCAAACCACTATATTTATTTATATAAGTGTCCTAAGCAAGAGAACTGTCTTTTCACAGTCCTACAATTTGCCATAAACAAGCATTTTGATGCTGTGCAGACGTTTTTAATTGAAAATGGAGTGGTTTTCATGTGAAATGGAGTTTTTATAGTAGATTGCTTACTGATGAACATAGCTGAATTGATTTTTTTTTTTTTTTGGTTACATCACCAGTAAATATTCTTCTGTAAGCATTTCAGATTGTTTTTTCAGTTTTTTATTTTTAGTAATATGGCTGTATTTTGTTAAATGAAGAAAATGAATTCCAAATATGATATTGATAGTTACATAAACTTGAGAGAAACAAGGTTGTATAGCAAAATAGTTTGTATTGCTATGGTCTGAATTTGGACTTGGGAGGGACAATCTGGTAGCACAGGCATTTTACAGGAAGAGGAATTAAAAGGACAAAACTATCTGTATGAGAAAGGTGAGATGTTCCAATTTGGCATGCTTTGCACATCACGTGATACTATTGCTATGCCTGCTGAAGTGAAAAGATTGAGCTTCTTACTCTCCTGTGTTACAAGCTTCTTTTTATAATCTGTTTCAGTCTGACTTTTGCTTCAGATTCTTGTCTGATAACTTTATATAAGGAACTAATTAGCAGATCAAATCAGAAGAAACTCATTCAAAAATAGGGGAGAGGAGCACCTTTTTTTTAGTTAAGGGAAATGCAGTTACTTTCCCTCACTGTCTCACAAGCCCTCTTAGTGATGAGGTATATGAGATTTTTATAATGAAATATGGTAATTCATATAGGAAAGTTTGACATCTATTGATTGATAGCAATAGATTAATTAAGTATGTTTATTTGGTTATTTTCCAAGCCTGGAACCCTTGGGAGGAACAAGGTTTATCAGCTTGCTCTATGGAGCTACTCCTGAGCTCCCTTATGTAAGTCAAAATTTATCCGTTTCTATCAGCACTGTAGTCATGGCGATGGATGTTTTAAATGTATCAAAATGGAAAAGGTAGAGACTACTTATAAAGACCAGATGAGACAAGTGAGGACCACTTGTTCAGGTGAAAAAAACCAAATAAGCTAACACCACCTTCAGAAGGAACAGCGCACAGCTTAGCTCTCCTCAAGGAGTGACTTCAGTTTGTGAACAGTGTTGATAACTTTTTATATTCTATTGTTTTAAACTAGGGAGGTTGGGCACTTCTGCAAAACTGCCACCTTGGACTTGACTTTCTGGATGAGTTGATGGACACTATAATAGAGACAGAGACTGTTCATGAAAGCTTTCGACTGTGGATGACAACTGACATTCACAAACAGTTCCCCATCACCCTTCTTCAAATGTCAATTAAATTTACCAATGAACCACCACAAGGCCTCAGAGCTGGACTAAAGAGAACATACAGTGGTGAGTGCTGGAATGGTAATAATTTAAAATTAATGCTTGGACTGTGATGCTATTGTGTGGTCATGTTAAACTGGTAGTAGGTGTAAGATAGTCTGAGGAACTGATCACAACGATGCCAGGACACATCTTGGTTTTTGTTTTGAAAATTAAAAGGAAGAGAAGAGATGCTGAAGTTCTGTTGCCAGAAGTAATTGGATAGCAAAAAAGGAAATGCCTTTTCTTTTCTCACATGCTGGCTTCTAATACCTCAGTTCAAAGTGTTTGAATTTTTAATCTCCTGTCTTTTGGGAGAAAAATGACACGTTAATCTTTGTTGGCTATCAAGTGCTCTTTACACTACATAAAATAAAGGACAAAGATTCTGTGCAGGAAGCAACTTGATGTGAATTCAGCTATTAGTAAATTGTGAGTTTTTTCCCCTCCCCTGAAGTTTACTCTTTTAATTTGAGCAACTTAATAACATGCTATAAAATGTCTCCAGCACAGAACACTTTGTGGGACAATAATTTGCCCTTGGGAGATGCAGAGAGCCAAGTGAATATTTCTAGAGTGATATTTTAGCACTGATTTTAAGTAGTTTTGAAAAAGACGGTTACTGTGATTCTCATAAAGCCCGCTTGCAATCAATAGGTGTCAGCCAGGATTTATTAGATGCCAGTAAAATGGTGCAATGGAAACCACTCTTGTATGCTGTAGCCTTTCTACACTCCACTGTTCAAGAGAGACGCAAGTTTGGATCTCTGGGTTGGAATATACCCTATGAGTTTAATCAAGCTGATTTCAATGCTACTGTGCAGTTCGTTCAAAATCACTTGAATCGCATGGATACCAAGAAGGTA
The DNA here is from genome assembly GCF_041296385.1 of Aphelocoma coerulescens. Taxonomy (NCBI): domain Eukaryota; kingdom Metazoa; phylum Chordata; class Aves; order Passeriformes; family Corvidae; genus Aphelocoma; species Aphelocoma coerulescens. The sequence goes on from NC_091015.1 coordinate 90,673,672, forward strand.
ATTAATGATTTTGTGGGGAAGGTGGATTAAGGTGATGGATCTTTCTAGTAGTGGAATGTATGTAAAGGCTTCCTAATAACTGAACTACAAGAATGATTTTAACTTATTGTTTTTTCCACAAACATTCAATATTTCAAGTATACCTGTCTCTGCAGGAGCAGACTTAGACTTCTAATCCGGTGCATGTTTAATTTCTGTATTAACCTGTACATTAAAAAAAAAAAAAAAAGCCTTCCCAGCCATCTCAAAAATATAAACCTTAGAAGTACAGACTTTTTTTTCAATTCTAATTAAGTCAATTATTTAAAAATGAATGATTGTATTTAAAATACTCTTTTGTTTAAATCTATTTCGAGTATAAATAACAAGATTTGGCCCCTCCAACCTATCTTTGCAGCATGAAGAAATCGAAAGTGGTTCTAAATAACTCTGCAAGAATTTATCCTATGTTTCTCACTTCTGTATGGTCTGTTGTCATACAGAGAGGTCTGTGGCAGGGGAATTTGAAGTTGGCATTTTAAGGGAGAGGAGGATTCAAATACACCTGTAACTTTCTTGCTGTCTTCAAGATGCTGTTGAATTCGTTGTCAATGAATTATATTTTGTGAAATCCTTGCAGGTGTTCTGGGAATGCAAGACCATAATAAAAAAAAAGTAATAGGAAAATAATTTTCTTCCAAATGGGACAGACATGGTACATCAGCTGTTTTTTCTTAGGCAGATCTAGAGTAAATGAGAAAAGGATTAGCTAAAGTCACTGCTTTCTGCTTGGTTTTAGGGGATCTCCTGGAGTACTGTTTGTTACATGATAGGTGAGATCCAGTATGGTGGTCGTGTGACAGATGACTTTGACAAAAGACTCATGAACACCTTTGTAAAGATTTGGTTCAGTGAAAATATATTCAGTCCTGAATTCAGCTTCTACAAAGGTTACAGCATACCCAAATGTACTATGGTGGATCAATACCTTCAGTACATACAGGTTGGTAAATGAAAACTAATCGCTTGTTTCTCGTAAGTTCCTAATTCCTTATAATTTTTCTTTTTTTCTGATTACCTGTATTTTGTCTTTTAATCACAGATTTTTTTACTGATTTCTAGTAGTCTGCATATCTATTAGTGACAACTACTTATTGTTATCAATGTTATCATCTTCATGACAGCAATATATGTTTTCTTTTTCATGCGGTTTTCTTGCAGGATGTACCTAAAGGCACAAAGTTATTAAAGAGGGCAAAGAATGGAGTCCAGACATTGGGTACAACCTCTTGGAAATAAAAGGTTTAGATATATGAAAGTACAAGTTTACTATTAAAATAGCACATAGATATAAAAACTCTATTTTTTTGGTGTGATTTGGGCTGTGACATGACTAATAGGCCACAGCAAGTTATTTGGCCTAAGACTGTTTGAAGAAATCTAGCTTCTTACTTTACAGTAATTGAGAGGGACTTTTTCTATTTTTTATTCGGTTTTGTTTTGTGTTGGGTTTTATGTTTGTTTGGGGATATTTTTTTGGTGTTTTTTTTCTTAATGATTTGCTTCTAAATCTCCAGTTATACTCTTTTCATATTTTACTATGTAGAGCCTTCCTGCTTATGATATGCCAGAGGTGTTTGGTTTGCACCCCAATGCGGATATCACCTACCAAAGTAAAGTTTCCAAAGATGTGTTGGACACCATCCTCAGTATTCAGCCTAAAGATAGCTCTGGTGGAGGAGGTGAAACTCGAGAGGCAGTTGTAGCCAGACTGGCTGATGATATGCTGGAAAAACTTCCTGCTGATTATGTACCATTTGAAGTGAGTTAATGAAATTCTGGCAGAAACATTTGCTCCATCTTGCCTTTTATGGATTAAAAAAAAAAACCAACAACTTTTCTAAAACTATATTTGAAATCATTCATACAGGCAATACTTCCCATTTTGAAGAAGTGTGACCAAACAATTAAAGTTTATAATGAAATCATGAAATGTGTGCTGAAGGGCTTTTGTGAGGACTTTAAAAAAAAATGTTAAACCCATTAATACTTAAGCTGTCATTTGCACTGTGGGGGAGGTAGGATCATCAACTTTTAACTGAGGCTGTTGATACTATAAAATTTCTAGTTATGTTCATGCAGTTGTTTACTTGTCAATTTTACACTTTTGATTAAAATTGTACCTGTAAGTTTGGTTAGAATACAAGGCTGCCTGGTATTGTGATAGTTCCCAGGCATTGCTACTATGTTGAAGTAAAGTAGCTGGGGCAATTACTCTTGATTGGTTTGTGCAAAGAGAACCATGAAATTGCTTGCTGGAATTAAAGCTGAATTCCTTGATCTAAGGTAAACAGCCTGCAAGCCCTTTAAATGGCATTAGCTCATAGAATGATATACAGACTAAATCATGACAGACTAAAAACATAGCCAGCCTTAGCATCATAGATTTCTCATGGAGCAAATCCCGTGTTTCTGTCTCCCTTCAAAGGAGGTGCCAAACTCACCGTTTAAGTTCATAAATGAATTATGTTATGTATTAAAGATCATATTGTGGCCTAACCTTGACATAAAGGCAACTTTGTTTTTTCACTTCTCTTGAAGGATCTTTGGTTTTCTACCTACAGGTAAATGAAAAACTAAAGAACATGGGACCTTTTGAACCTATGCATATATTTTTGCGACAGGAGATTGAACAAATGCAGAGAGTAATTTCTTTAGTGAGAAGCACTCTGACTGATCTAAAACTTGCCATTGATGGGACAATAATTATGAGTGAAAATCTGAGGGATGCTTTAGACTGCATGTATGATGGAAGGATTCCTGCTAGCTGGAAAAAAGTAGGTGTACATAACTTGTTATGGAAAGAAATAAAAAACCTGTTTCTGAAGAGACTAGATTAAACTGCTGGACTTATAGTAAACACAGTTTTTCAAACTTTGTTTCAGAAGTGTTAACCAGAGCTGTCCAACTGCTTGCTGGAATAGATTTTGTGCTAAAATAAGCATAGTCAAATCAAGCCTTCTTTCATTTATTGAAATTGAAATGAATGTGGGGGATGCAGGTATTTCTCATTCTAACAGCCTGTTGCATATTGGCAGGATAAAAAAGCTTGAGACAGGAGAGTAATTTAAAATGTGATGATGGATTTTAAAAAATAGCACCCACATTAGTGGACTACACTGGTGCAGTTTATTGAACATATATAATTTACATATGTTCCTTTTCTGGGTTAAGTAGACGTGGCCTGTCCACCTTGGTCAAAATCAGTGTTCTTTGAGTTTGACTTATAGCCACATAATTACAGAGTAGTAGATGCTGGAAAGAACCTATGGAGACAGTCTAGTTTAATCACACTTCTGAAAGCAGGGTACATTAAAGCAGGTTTCTCAGGAGGCTCCAGAATCAGAGAGGTGCAACCCATTCCACTGTTTGATCACCTTCATGGTAAAACTCAACTAATCAGCAACCACCAGCCAACCAAGCAAAAAGCCCCTTAAGCTGAAACAGAATTTCTGGTATTTTGTCTTGTTCCCATTGTTTTCTCTCCTATTGCTGACAAGAATCAGGGTCCATCTTCTGTTCTCTACACGAGGTATAAACATAATATCTTCTTTGAGCCCTCTCTTCTCCAGGCTAAACAATCCCAGCTCTCAGCCTCTCCCCATAGAAATTGTTTTCAAGGACAATTAGACATGTTAACAGCAACTGATGGAAAGAAAAACGGGGAGGTTTTTTTGTTGTTTGCTTATTTTGTTTCTACTGACAAAGTGTTTTCATGGTACAAAACCTAGATCTAAACAGATGCTTCACAACTATATCTCCACATAATCCAAGTTCAGTTTGCCTTATCTTTTATTCAGAAGAAAAAAAATGCGTAACAGTTTTACAGAAATCATGTTATCTTGATATGTTGACCTTGGAATTAGAAAGACACGTATGCAATTTTTCTTCTTAGTTTATACAGCTATCTAACCTTACAAAAATGTCATAAAATGGACAATTATCACAGACAGCATTAAGCATGTGTAAATGGAATAGTAGACGTGAATTTGAACAGAGAAAGAATTGGCTTCAGATTTCAGTGGGATGCAAAGTTTAAGCATCAAATTAAAGTTAAAATATTATAGATGATCTTCAAATATGCTTTGGTAATATTATATTGTTTATTACCCTGGGAGGAGTTAGCTTTTCTTGACAGTAGTATGCTATTTTAAAACATGTTTACTGTTTTTAGGCATCTTGGCCTTCCAGTACACTTGGTTTCTGGTTTACTGAGCTTCTAGAAAGAAACCACCAGTTTTACAAGTGGATTTTTGAAAGTCGACCAAACTGTTTCTGGATGAGAGGGTTTTTTAATCCTCAAGGATTTTTAACTGCGGTGAGGCAGGTAAATTGTGTTTGAAGTCTTATTCTGCTTATTTTTTGACATGCTTTTAAAAATAAAATATATTGTCTGATGAAGGATGAGTTTATACACAGGGGAAGATCTGTGACTGTCTAACATTTCCTGAGTGAACTGCTCTTCCATCACATATACATTTCAGTATATCAACCACTAATATGTTAAAATATATTTCCTGTATTGACCAAGGCCCAAATAAGTAGAGGCTGCCTCACAACTAAGGTAGACTAGAAAAAAATATAGTCTCGTTTTTCCATTGTGATATCTCTGATAATGGTTGTTAAGCCCGTGAATTTATTTGTCTTTTTTCCCCTCTCTTTTGTTCTGTGTTCAGTACTCGCCTGACTGGAGACTGGGCAGAAAAGCTCTCCAGAATTAGTCCTATATGTCACTTCTGATTAACTCTTTCTTCATGGAGTGGGAAAGACTTTCCTTTATTAATGCATATAAGTATGATATTTGATGTATTTGTTAACGTGTGTGTGTTGACTTGGTGATTGTGTTGGTTGCTCAGCAACATTTTTACTTTAAAAGGAAGCAATAAATGCCTGTGTTGATCAGCTTAAAGGGACATACTGGAGACAGTAAGTGTCTGGAATGTGTAAAATTTGAAAAGAATAGTTGGGTAAAAATACAATGGGACCTCAGGAAAAAAAAAGCCTGAACTTTTGGAAAAGACAATGAAGATTTGTGGTGTAGAAAAAATGTCCCCTCTTACTCTGAGGTCTGGGTAATGTAATCTAAAATGTCAGGCATATAGCCTTGGAATTATGTAACAAAATATTTCTTTTGAGTGAACAATCTTAAATTGGGACTATATTTTGCATCCAAGCTTGTGGAAAAGGTTTACTAGCAGGATCTGAAACAGTTGGAAACTACAGTACTTTCTGGTTCTGTAAAAAGGAGCTGTGGATACATAACAACCTAGTGTCCCAAGTAAATACCAAAGTGAGTTTCTGGGCTTTGCTATGTGGTAAAACAAATAGAAATGAGAAGGAGGAAGAGCCAGAATGATCACTGAACTATAAACCTTGTGTTCTGTTGGATCATCTCAGTAAATGCAGTATGGGGCAAGCATTAATTCCAATTACTTCAACCAAAGATTTTGAAAGCCATTGCAAGACCAGGATACAACTTTGGTTTGCCATAACTCAGTTGTATGGGATAGTAAGGAACTGGGCAACTGAGAACTGAGTATTGTCCAATGCATTAACTAACAGGTTTTTTTGCAGTCTCTTTACATAGCTTTAGAGCTGAGTGAGTTCTTACTCATTAAGAATACAGTTACTGAAGAGTAGAGGTGCAGAAAAAGGAAGGTAACCCCAAAAAATATGTTTCACTTACCACATGCAGGTAATGTTTTCTCATCTCATCAAATCTGTGAAATTTTCGTGTTCACAAGAGCTGGCTGCCATTGGCATTCAGTGGATATGTTACTTGGTATGGTCTTTAGATATTGTACATAATAGAAAGATTGAACATTGAGTATAGTGGATAAAGTACTGAAAGCTTTCTTGTAGCTCCATGCCATCACTCCCTTAGAGAGAAGCCAAACTGCTGTAAACATGGATATCATAGAGAATTAGAGGGGTTCTTTCGTACTGAAGAGGATATGTTACAACCATACAGATTTATTTCTAATAACTGCTGGGAAAAAGGGTTCTGTGCTCATGTGAAATTGTAACCTCCTAACTTTTGTCTGGTTTGGGCAGGAAATAACTAGAGCTAACAAAGGATGGGCTCTTGACAGTGTAGTGCTGTGCAATGAAGTCACTAAATGGATGAAAGATGATATCACAAGCCCTCCTTCAGAAGGTGTCTATGTGTATGGGCTGTATTTGGAAGGAGCCAGTTGGGACAGAAGAAACATGAGACTGACAGAATCTAAGCCCAAGGTGCTCTTCGAGATGATGCCAGTTATAAGGATATATGCAGAGAACAACAGTAAGTAATGGTACTGTAAAGGATATCATTTCCATAGAATTCAATGTAACTTTAACTGCATGGAAATCTTTTGGTCTGTAGGGATTTCATGAGGCTGGTGCTAATAGTTGTAACCATACCAAATCCCCTTCAATGGGGGAAGACTTCCCAGTCTTCCATTGAAAATGTGCTTTCAAACTTGCTTCATAATTGATAATAGGCACTTTTCCTAATATTTAGATAGGTCTCTACACATGGTCTTAATGGTGTTAAGAACTTTTTAACCCATTTACAGGTAAGCTGTACATATTGACAATAAGTATCCTGGATTGAAAACACCAGCTTTCTTAAATATAAACTCTGTGATCTCTGTAACCTAAACCTAAATAATCTCTTTCACACATGCAAAAAAGGAAATAATTTATATATGTATATATATAACATAAATACGTATGCACAACATACAAGATATACATGGATTATATATATACACACACACACATATGGATATACATATATTTGTATACATCATGTTTATAGATAACATGTTATATATATGTATATATAATGTGTAGATTTATAAAAATGTATTTTTTTTTCCTGGAAAAGTCTGGTTTTGAGCTTATGGAAGCAAGCAAGAGGTAGAGTGAGGGGGTGGAAGATGTTTTGTCTTTGAGGCAGAAAAGGAATGTAGGAATGGAAAGGAAACTTATGGGGCTGAAGGACAGTGCTGTGAAAATGTGTAATTTGTGTTAATGTGCTGGTTTTTTGCATACAGAATAGGACATGCTGTTGAATAGGGATGTAGAACAGAATAGAACAATCCACTGCAGCACATAAAATTGGAAAAATCTGTTGAAAAGCATTCCACCTCTAAAAGCAAACTTGCTAACATGCTATTTTGCATAGCTAATATTTTATAAAAGGCATTATCAGCAGCCAAGATACTAGATAATGAACACTGAAATATTGAGCATGACTAGACTACTGTTCTAATTCCGCAGTGAAGTAGTTGATTACCGGTACTCTTAAATACTAAATGCATTTCAAACCAGGTTATTCAAAGTGGGATAATTTTATTTTGACATAATACATTGATAAGAAGTAATGTTCAATGGGCAGATTGAACAAATAAGGACACTGTTTCCTCTAGAGTGTCCATTTACATATCTTACTTTGCATCAGTTCCTAGGTGCTCATATTAAGTCTTAAACCTACAGATATTTCAAGGCGTATATGGCCTTCAGCTGGCAGTAGCAAATAGAGAGCAGTGTACTACTGAACTTAGATTCAGTTTTCCTTTTGCCTTATGACCAGTCCCTTAGGGCCCCATTTTTTCAACTTAGTTTAATTGCTCTTTATGTCTCTTCTGGCTTTTCAGCTGCAAAAGATCCACGTCTGTATTCCTGTCCAGTCTACAAGAAGAGCAGTCGAACAGATCTGAATTACATTGCTGCTATGGATCTTAAAACCCGTCAGCCTCCAGAGCACTGGGTACTCCGTGGAGTAGCACTTCTGTGTGATGTCAAGTAATGTTAAAAAAAAAAAAAAAAAAAGTTTTCCAGGAGTTCTTTTCTGATTTTAAATTTAAACATTAATATGTAGCTAGATACATGGTGGAACACTCCTAAAAATATTATTTCTAAATCATAGATTCCATTATGATATTTTTTTAAAATAGTTGTCAATAAGCTTCTATAATAGGCTTATAAATTCTACAATTTAGAGTGGCATTAACTTTGGTGTCTTTGAAAACCCATGACAAATATTAAGTGCTCCTATCACTTAGGTGTGCATAAGCACTCCTCCTGTGTGTTTAATTTAACCTTGAATAAAGATTGATTTGAACATTGTTACTTTTTGTTAGTAAATATTCTTTTATCAGGACTTCCCTTCAAGAAGCCAAATGCAAAGCTGATTTTTTGTGTGCGTGTATCTTTTTGGTGTCTCAGCTAGATAGAAAACTTTTCATGTAGGAATTCATCTTAAAAGAGAAATGTTAGCAGCTCTATTTAGTTGGACACTCTTGGCCTCACACGTCAAGTGCACTTATTTAATCATCAAAAAGTCAGTGTTTTTCTGTTTCTGAGTTCAGTAGGTCATGTACCTTAGTGGTCCACTAGTCATTCCCAAAAATGGTTACTTCAGAAGAGGAAGCCAAGAGAATCAGTATTCCTGGTGCATCTGTCATTCATAAATGCTGCAATAGAGACACTGTTTTCAATTTTATGTCAAATCAACACAGGGAAACTTCAACATTCATTTCCACAGTCAGACCAGTTATAAAACTTTGGTGGAACATTGATTCTGTCAAACATATTCTGGTTATAGAGGTCTTTCCATCTTGGAATTACTATTATTTTTTTATTTTAAATAACTCACAGTGAAACAAATTAAATGTGTGAAAATCTTTTTTAGGAAATACTTTTAATTTAGACATGGCAATAAATAAATAAAATTAGAAAGGTTGAACTGTTCTTTATTGAACCTTGAAACACCATGTTCCAACTTTGAGGAGATGTCCAGATACTCACTGGAGTTCTAAGTTGCTGTGGACTTGTCTTTCACCAAGACCTTCCTCTCTGAAGGAGATGCACATATTTCGTTCTTGTGCAAATCATTCATACTGAGAATTTACAAGCCACATGCACTTCAAATACCACCTTTCCAACCGGGCATTTGTTTTACCATCATTGTTGTGGATACAATGAACACATCAGACTCAATAGTAATTCTCAGTGAGGGGACTGTGTGCATTTTTTCAGTGTTATTTTCTATGAGAATAGTAGGGAAAAGGATAGTTCCCCACACAGGTGATCCCAGTTATTCCAAAGGCTGTTAGGTCAATGAAACAACTGATACTGGCCATCACTGCTATTTCTGTTGTTTTAGCTCTCTTTTTGTAAGAGATTTGGCATCTGCTCTTTAGGTGTCTGCAAAACCACCATCAGGGATGGAAAAATGAGGCATGGGAAAGTTCAATGAAAAGCAATTTTGAAATGCAGTATTATGTCAGGGGCCAGAGTGCATAACCCTGCTCTCCCAGAGGTTTTGCTGCCTGGGCTGGGAGAACACTTGGTACAGCTTGACTTGGACCTGCCTCATTTACTACAGCCTTGCCTTGATCTGTGGGGCAGTGTCTGGTTAACCTCTTCAGCTCTTCAGGCCCTGCCTTGCTGACCCACCTTTCTGGCTTGACCTCAGATCTGCCCTGTTATTACAGCCTCATCTGGCAGTCATTGATGTGTTATCTGGCTCTGGTTGCTGTCACAGACCTGCTCTGCTTTTATGTTCAGGTGCCATGGGACTGTGTCCTTGTCAGAGACAGCTTTGCCCTGACCACCCTGCTGTGGGTCTTGGCTTCCAGCTCCACTGTCCTTTCCAAGCAGCCTGCCTTTGCTGTTGCCTGACATATGCCTTAAAACAGAGGGAAAAATGAACTGTTTCTTGTTAATCTTCATAGCAGAAATGGGTAATAAAATCCTTCAATGGAAAGGAATATCAATAAAACAACCAAACCTGATGTATTGCAGAACTGTATGTCTAGAACTGTTTGGCTCTGCTATTGGTTCTGAACGGATTAGTCAAGAAATACCCTTCACAGACTTCAATTATGCTGCTCTTAAGCATGCAGCACTATAAATTCGAGGGTCTGGAAGAGTTCACGATTACAGAAGGTATTCACTATATGAATTTCTCATATTTGGCATGATAAATACATGTATTTTGGAGAATATTTAAAAACAAACGTTATACAAATTTATCTTGGAAATTAATAGCAAAATAATGTTCTGAACAAGGTGCAGATATTAGAGTTTCATCATAGTGCTTTGAAATGCCTCATAAATTTTAGAGTATTTAAAATAAGCAACCTAATCTTTCAAATATATGCTATGCTGTGTAGGCTATATTACTACTATATGCGCTTCTCTTCAGAAAAGCTTTTTCCTTTGAGTTCTGTGCCTACACTCATACCTCTTAGTTCCTAGGTCACTTTTCTCACTGTGATTGATTCAAATCAGCTGTGATTTGTTGCACTCTAGAGATTATAAGGAAAAAGAAAAATTCAAGTTTATACCACAGTAGGCAATGCAATTCCAAAGTAAGTGTGGTTGTCATCATTGAAAAGGTTTTTTTTTAAATAAAAAATAGATTGCTATGGTATATGTACAAAAATTTGATTAATAAGAAATTACTTCTTATTCTGAAATACCCTTCATTAAATTATTTTCATAATTAAATCAATATTGAAGAAAATTCACTTTTCCTTTATTATGTGGGGTTCTTTTTTTCATTCCTTGCTTGGACAGTTATCCTATTTTAATTACCCAGAGCTGGATGTATTAAGAGGCTTCCTAACAAATCTTGAAATAAAGCTTGACTAATGTTCAAACTACCACATTTTAATTTTTAGCTTTCACATTCACATTGCACAAGCAATATAGGTGTATATAAATATCTGAAGGCTTTTGGAACACATACAACACTTAAAAAACCAATGCTGCAGAGGTGGTTGCATGTGAGCCAAGTTGCTAATCAGTTGTGTAGAACTAAAGGTCTATTAAACAGATGAAATAAAAAGTTCTTGACATGTCTGTGGATCCCAAGATGTACCATTTACTAGAGCTTCTGGCTTTTAATTTGCACTATGCAGCTTTTCCAAGGACTATACTACTCTATAACTTTTGTTCTTATAATAAAATTAAAGCATCCAGTGTAAGTGTATTATGAGTCTGTACATTAATATAGAAAAATGTAATTAAAATCTGAGCTTTTAAAATTGAAAAGCAAATATATGTTACCAATCTCACTTTGCCTGTGAAGCCTACACACAAAATTAGAAATGTCTTGGTATTTACTTGCACATTCAATCTTTTAAACAAATACCCAAAACAAAGAACCATTGAACCAACACTGGAAAATCCGGCAGAAGAAAAAGAGGGAAGAAGAGCATGGTTAAAATATTTTTCACTTGGAGCTGTTATTTAAAATGGATGCTAGCCTTTAACTTTTTAGTAGGGTTATTATTTATATTGCAATCTCTTGGAGAGCTGAAGGAGTTATTTTAGTTTTTGCTGTCAGAGGGTATGAGCTATCCTATTTTGGTAAGAAAAACAACAGATGTTTGCTGATGTAAAAACATGCTTTTTTTTCCAAAGGTGTTATCTTAGAACAAGAAAATCTACATACAGAAAAAGAAGAGTTAGGAAACTCTGTGAACCGTCTGTGAAAAGAGGTTAACATGATTGAACAGAAGGGAAAGTAACTTGTTAAGACACTGTTTTTACATGAGTTGCCTGCAAATAACAAAGTTCTCAGTTTCCCTGTTAAACTGTCACAAGAATAGCAGCCAATATATATAGCTTCTGCAAAGTGACTCCCCCACCACCTTCCATTTCTTGAGTATAAAAGGTGTAATTTTTGCAGAAAAATTTAACCTGGAATCTCTTGTTAACTGACCTATTTAATTTACTATATTAAATGTCACATTATGCTTTCATCTCTTTAAGCTGAATTAGTTCTCTCTCTTGCTCTGAGTGAACTGCAATTCCAGCAAAATAATAGTAGCTTAGTTTGGGAAGAGCACTGTAAGTGGTTCATTTTATCTTTCAGTGTCTTTTCTAATGTGATTAATGTATGCCTAGAAAGGAAATGTTAACTGATGATGAAGCTCATAAGCACTGTAGAAGATTGTGACAAGAGTGTGTATGAAGAGAATATCTAGAAATGCTTTGTGAAGTAAGATATGCTCAACACAAGTCCCTTCTGTGGGCCATCATTTTCACAAATCAATTTTTTTGTGTTAATTTTCAGTACTTAAAATGGGCTTATAAGAAAGATGGAGAAAAACATGTTAGTAGGGCTGTTGTGGTAAGACAAGGGATAATGGTTTTAAACTAGGAGAGAGAGTAGACAGAGACTAGATATAGGAAGAATTTTTTTTAGAATAAAAGTGGTGAAATACTAAAGCAGGTTGCTCAGGTAGGTGGTAGGTGCCTCATCCCAGAAACATTCAAGGCCAGGTTGGATGGGGCTCTGAGCCCTCATCTAGTTTAAGATTACAGGGAAGTTGTAAATGACCTTTGAAGGTTCCTTCCAACCCAAGCCATTCTATGATTTTATTACTTGCATAAATCAGTATTTTTTCAATTAAAATACTTTGTATAAAATGTGCAGATGAGACAAAATAATAGTCATTGCAACCAAAGCTCAAATGACTGTGCCTTCCCAATAAAATGTTTACTTCATTTTACCCATTAAATAAATTGCTTTTCATTTCTTCTTGACACTGCATTGTGGGGTAGAAAAGATCAAGAATGCTTGTAGTATGATTTCCTTTCTGCATTTTGGTCTCCAAATTCTGCATAGTAATCCTTACTTCTCAAAGGCAAATAAAACTCTTCTACATTCTTTCAAAGCAAGCTGTTTCAGGTGAGTTATGTTTGACAAACAATAAGTCTGTTACTTGGATAAAAGGAGAAGCTAATTAAGAAATGCATGATCTATGCAAAACAGAAGAAATTTCACAATAGGAGGAGGTATGTCAGGACACAATGGGAGTGAAAAACTTATGAAGATACATGCTGATCTGTGATCTTTGGATTGCAAAAATTTGGTCAGCTGGCATTAGTGTTAGACTGTGTCCTGTCAGCACAATAAAAGTTCTGCTTGAGCCCAACATGCTAAGTGAGAAATTTAATACTGAGTTGCACTTTGTTTTTAGGCAGATTTCAGTGAGTCTTTTCTTGTTTTATCCTTTTGAAAATCAAAAAGGCAATAATAATGCTACTGGAGTTATCTGTATTCACTGGATGAGCAGTAGTTTCTGGTCTTTGCTTTACTAAAATCTTCAGATGGGAAGCCAGGCTCTGGAAATATCCAACCCATGTGTTTGGTGAATGAAGTCTTATACAGCCAGAGATCTCAGAATACTACTTCATGAATAGGACACTCTTTTGCACTGTGTTGAGTCCTTGCATTTGAAAAGAAGGAAAAACCTGGGGCAAAAGAGAAAGGGGAGGACCATGAATGTAAGCTGGGATGAATGAGAATCACTTCAATATTTTAGTGAATGGTCTACTTATTGAAATAGTTTTAAGGAAAATACTCTCTGGGTTTATTACTTATAAGGGATGTTGTGGTATCACAGAATTGTCGAGGTTGGCAGGGAGCTCTAGAGATCATCTCGTCCAATCCCCTGCTCAAGTAGGGTCTCCTAGACCTGGCTGCCTAAGACAGTGTCCAGGTAGATTTTGAATTTCTCCAAAGGGTGGAAACTTCACAGCTGCTCTGGACAACTTCTGCCAGTGCTCACTTACCCTCACAGTAACTTCATGAAATACCTCCTGTGTTTCAGTTTGTGCTCTTTACTTCTTGTCCTATCACTGGGTGCCACTGAAAAGAACTTGGATCTGTGCCCTTTACACCTTCCCTTCATGTATTTACATATGTTAATAAGATTACCCTTGAGCCTTCTCTTCTCCAGGCTGAACGGTCCTGCTCTCAGGCTTACCAGAGAGATGCTCCAGTGTCTTTTTTATACTAGTGGCCTTTAGCTGGAGTCTCTCCTGTATCTCTCTAGATTTTATGGCAGATTTCTTTTACAAGAGTTGGCATATGTCTGGTTCCTAACAATGCATATGTTATTGGAGCAGGTATTTTATAGGTACAATAGGGCAACCCCTTTGTTATTCCTCATTTCGTACTGTTGTACTTTTACTAGAAGTATTTATTCAAATTAATCAAAAAATGTATTCTCTATAAAGAGGTGGTGTGCCTGCCTCTTCAGTCTGGTTAATGTGCTGTTGATTGGCTGCATTGTAATGAAAACTGGTAATTTTTAAAATGTCTTCCTTTGATATAAAACTAAAATACCTTGCTTTGTTTGTAATGCCACCTGTGTTTGAACTGCAACACAGTTACAGAGACCACCAGTATGTTGTGCAGGTGTTGGAAGTTAGACATGCATAATGTACTTGTGCTTTTCTCACACTAGATAGGAAAATTTCAGGAATACATTGTGGTTCCAATTATTGTACCAAAGCTTTGAGAATTCTGTTACCATTCCAAATTGTCCTAACAGCTTGACTGCGTGGTAGTTTCGCATTACCTGTGACTGTACTGAAAGCAGCAGTATTTGACAGTTTGTGTTGAGGAATTGGACCTGTCTGGAATTTGGATGTTGTCAGAGAATAAAGTCATACAAGGTTTTTCCGTTTTTCTTGTATCGGTGCATTGAATATCTGGAAATCAGGTATTTTCCGAGGATTATATTGTAGGTATTTGCAAAAGGCTCTGACACTTAAAAGCATCAAAACACTACAAATGTCTTTATTTTTAGCAGTTCAGGGCTTTGTTGCAGCTACTGTATCTTATACCTGATCGGTTCACAAGCCAAGCTATGGCAATGAGACAGGCAATAAAAACCATGCTCCTGCTTTCTCTCAAGAAGAAATTGTTCCCTGCATTAAGTGGAGATAAGAGAGATCTGAGGTGGGATCAAGACAACTGAATTGGGAACAAAGAAGTTTCTGCCATTCATCTAAACAAGGTTAAGGCTAAGGAGTGAAAGCTTTTGAAATAAAAGCAGCTCTGCTCCTGAACTTGTTGGATAAAATGATCTTGTCTGATTTGTTTCTCTTCTCACTTTTTTTATTTTTTTTACAGTGGGAATATATTTCCTTGATTATTATTTAAACTCCATATATATTGTTACAAATGGCAAGTGTAGAAGTAATAATTTTGGATATATGAATTACAATTAATACAGGTCCAGTAAAAGACATAGTAAATGATTCACTTTTTTTATTAACTAATAACAATAATATTTAGCATCTCAGGCCAAACCAAATAAGTTATGAAAGATACTAAATGAGTATAGGGCAAAACCATTCTTTTAGTGATAAGAATTTTCTTTTTACAAGATGAAAATTTCAATTTACTTTTGATGATAGAGAATTTATTTGAACTTTAGCAGCAGAAAAAACCCGCTTAGGAACTTAAAAGTAATTTTTTATTAAGTTGTGTAATAGTTTGAGCCTGAAATTTATCATAGATAGAGGTAAAATATATCAAGTGGCAGTCTCTGACCTATATATCAAAAAGTTAAGTGAATCACACTTCAATGTAGTTATATAACAAAATGTCTCTTACACTTATAGATAGTTAATTGCAGTTATCAGAAAGCTGCTTAAACACTGAGGCTTTGATTAAGGTCTGTGTCTGAATGCTTAATTACACTACTCCTAATATAGTTGCAAGGCAAAAATATATAAATCCCTGATGTTTCATCTGAACAATTTTATCTTCCCCTGATAACTGGTAATCTTACATGCATAAAATAAAAATTATAGACATATGAGTATTTTGGACATAATCAGCTTTTTAGTCTCAAGAGATCCAGCACCCAGAATGTGAGAGTTAAGATGATAATCCCAGAGCATTCTTAAGTGAGATATCCTCTGGTCTATCTGGAAATATTAATTTTGATTATTGTGCCGTGGAGAAAGAAATAAGAGGGACTGAACCTCCCATATAAATGCAGGATTAAGTTCTGACTGACTGAAGTGTCAAAGCCAAGAAAACAGGCTGAAGAGGAAGGAAAGTTGCAGTGGCTTTTGGTACCCCAGTGAACAGCTTGAGCAGTGTCTGAGAGGAGAAGCCCAGTCACTGTCATGAGCATTATAAGAAAAGCACACACAAGTACGAACTAGCTAATTTCTTTCACTAACAGAATTGTGTATTCTCTCATGTGTTGTGGTCATTTTCAGCTTAAGCAATCTTTAGTATCTTGGTTGTGTTTATGATGCAAAGAACTACATAGTGTTTGTTTTAGTGGGTTCTTTTATATTGCTAAAGTTTAGTTACCATAAATTTTTTACACTGCAATTTTGGAGAAGCCTAGCTCTCTCTGTGTAGGTGTTTTTTTAGGCATCCAAACACCTGTGAATTTTGTAAGATTTTAGACAGATAAACCATTTCAGAAAGGCTGATATGAAATTCTCTTCGGGAAATCTAAAAATCCTGACCAGCAGCTGTCAAGAGACCAACTTAATGACATTTGGGGGCAGTATGTGTTCTCACATTTTTTATGCAGCAGTAATGACTGTGACCTCTTGGAACCGTTTTTCAGGGAAGTAAAATGTGATCTTATTCATCTTTGTTATCAGAGGTCAGCACTTACGTTAATTTGTTCAATTTCTATTGAAAAGAGGAAGTTTGATTTTTATTTTTAAATTGCTTTTGTGTCCGTTGAAAGTCGCAGAATTCCTTGACATCAGAAAACCTTGCCATCTCACCTAACTGATGCCTGTTTCCCAGGAAATATTAAGTCAACTTTATTGAAGCTGAGAATCTCATGTGAAATTGCCATTCTCCCAAACAAATACAAGGATTAAATGACATGAATATACTATTGTAAAAGTAGTATTGTACTGCAATTAATTTTAAGAAAATAATGAGTTGCTTGTTTATATTTTACATTAGAAACAAACAAAAAAGTAGTCATTAACTTGAAGTTACAGAGATATCCCAGTTAAACGTGAAGCACAGAAAGCAAAAGATGTAAGTCACAACTAGTGGCAAATTTTATTCATCCTTCTTAAAGGTGTTTATTCTGTGAGGGAAAGACTTTGACCATCGCTTCTTTTCTTTATGCTTCTTTTCCCTTTCTCCTCTTTGCCATCTTTCTACATTTTCCTCTCACTGGCACTACAGTGTTCTCTGAGTTGATATATGATTCAGCACTGCTGAATCACAGACATGGCCATATAAAACATTTTACTGGGAGTGGAATGAAAAGAACAGCTGCTCTGATAGCACCTCTCTTTTTCTGAAGCTGTTGGAGCCAAGGATCGCTAGGTGTCAGCAGAGTAGTCCAGAAAAAAAAGCTTTTTTTTCTTTCTGAGAATTAATAAAGGAAATAGCAGGTAACAGTTAAAAGTTCATGCATGTAGCAGAAATTTTAAAGCATATTAGGTGGTTGTTCCAGCTCATGTTAACCTAACCTAGAAAACCAGTGTTACTGTGCTTCCCATGCCATCAGCTCTGTTTTTATTTCATTGTCAAACTGCTTTTCATATGTACAAAGTCTCATTGTGTGTCTAGGGAATAGTGACTACGTGCTGCATTTCAGGCAGTAAATGAGAAAGACTGTAAGCTAGAAAAATGATCACTCAGTGAACTTTTCAAAATACCCAATCTGCTCAGACATGAGGTATGCAGACTCATGAATAACATTCTCTTGCATTTCCTATGTGTTCTGTTGTTTATTCTGAAGACATGCAGAAATTCTGCCTTTTAAAAATTATTACTTTTATTCTTTATTCGACTAATTGATAAAAATGTATATATTTTCTCTGGCTTTCAGCTAGGTCTGACACAGAAGATAGCATCTGCCTTCACACTCAAGGGAGTTATGCTTGCCAGCCATTCAGATGTCATCTTCCCCTGGCACGCTTCATTCTGGCTAATGCTGGGCTCAACAGTGGGAGTTTATTTTATTCTTTGACAAACACTAGCTGATAGATCAGCTTCCCTCAGAACCTTGCCTTCCTTTCCCACTGTGTTTTAAACAATTTGGCTTACTCTTAGAGTGGTTTGCAAAGGCTTGCCTTGCCTCTCAAACAGTGTGGAACCAAACAGCTCAGAAAGTCTTTTTATAATCAAAAATTAGCTCTACCTGGAAGTTCTGTAACATGAGCAATAGCTTGCTCCTGGAGAACAAGCAGCTTCTACTACATGATATGCAATAAAAATATAACTGATGCGATCCATATATAGGGTGCATAATTGTATACATTTCACTAAATACACATTTCTGTGGATATTAAAAGTATGGCATTGTAAGTTTTTAAAATACTTGATATATGATGCTCCCTTGAATAGCTTTTTTTTTCTTTATTTTTCACAGTGGGTGCTTGGTATCCACGTAGAAGCAATTCTAACTGACTTAGGGAACTGTCTGTGGAAAGTGGAGCTTATTTCTGTATTTATTCCTGGAACTGATTCAGCCTCTAAGCAGGAAAGCATAGATATTGGCTTATTGAGGAAGCTGAAAAGTTCATCCTTTGTGTCTGATTAAATTTGTTGAATTAGAGATGAGTGATGCTATAAGGCAAGAAATAATGACCTCTGAGGCTCAAGGAAGAGTATCAATTAAAATGAGTTGGCCAAATCTAAGGCTATGCAGTGTTAAATGTGTGAAACTGCTGGTTAATATTTAGCTACTGAAAATATTCACAAGGATGCATCCTCTAAAGAAGAAAAGCAGTGAATATAATTATTTTTACCTTTATATATTTCCTGGCATTTATGGCTTTAAAGATAATGCTCAACAAGACTACTGCAGCATTCAACTTCTGCGTTAGAGGGAGCTGCCCTATTTAGAAGCTATGGATCACAAAGAATTTTTTTAGTGGACTAATGTACATAGGACAGAAAACAAGCATCTTTTGCCTTTGCCATATCTGGAACATTTGTCCAGAAACAAAAGAAACCCAAGACCCAAAAATTACTTTGATGGTAATTCAGTAAAGAAGCAGTATGGGTTTTCCATTTACACAAGTTTATAATGATTCAAACTTTTTTATCTCTTTTTGGTTTTTAACATGAGGAAAAAAGCTTATTATTTATTAAAAAAAAATCCATGCTAAAAAAACCAAAAATAGTATGAAAAGTTAGTGAATGTAATTTTCAGAATGTAAAAAATGGTGTGAACATCACTGTCAATAGCACAAGAGAGGGAATCTTCCATGTCTTAAACTGTGAATAAGTGCATGTGAAAGAACTGTAGCAATTTGTATAAATTCATGGCTTTAAATGTGCATAACAACACAGGAATAATAGCAGTAGTAGCAGTAATAATATTAATAATAATAATAACAATAATAATAATAATCCTCCACCCGTATATTTTTCAAAAATAGTATTTAAATATCCTGAAAGCCATCATAACTGACTGCATGCTTGCTTTCTTGTTTAGAAGCTTGTGCTAAGAAGAAGTATGTTTTCATGTTATGTTAGCTTTTGATAAAGTTCTTTTCTCAGATTGGGCATTCGTGTATGGGCACTCCTTGCTTTAAACTTGATGAGTAAGATCAAGTAGCTCCATGTAGCATGTTGCATTCTGAGGAGTGGATCCTGCACAGTATGTCAATCAAATGCACCTACTATCAGGATCCTTCAAATTATTCTCCATGACATTTTAATGAGTTGTGCTAGGGATAAAGATCATTAACAGTCTCGTCTGTAAATCTCTCAAGTGCTGTATATAGCACAGTGTTTCTTGTGGCCTATAGTAGGGTTTGGCTGTATGAGTTGGATTTCAAGTCATGTTAGCACTGGTTATTTTACAACAAAGTGGTTATTTTAAATCTGGCTTTGATGCAAGTACCCTGAATAATAGCAGTGACAGTGCAATTGCTTTATCTTTCCATAGTTAGCTTTGGAACACCATATGTTCATATGGAACACCATATGAAAAAAATTTCTAATATTGTAATAAATGTTCTAGGGCTTATTGCAGAAGTCTGAAATCAATTTTGCTGGCAAATGGAAAAAACCCCAACAGATTGCAGGTGTAACATGATTGCTATGTGATGTCTATTTGGCTGTCGATGCATAGAAACCCTGTGGTGTCAGAGTTAATATCATTATTATAGAGAAGGTGCAGGAGTTCCCAAGCAAGAGAACAGCTGTCACTGAGATCAGGCATACCAAGCTAGGGAAGTTTCTGGGGACCCACAGGTTCAGTGCATTGATGCATGCATTCTGTGAAGCAGTCTATCTTTAATTTCAGGAATATGATGAACAAAGGGACATCCCATACAAAATGTGTTGTGGGTTTTTTTGAGGTGGGAAGCTTTCCCTCATCTCTCAGGGATTTTGTGCTTCCAAAGGTACTCCATTTTGGTTTCATGAGTATAACTTTGTAGCAGGCAGGCTTTGAAAAAATAAGGAAAAATCTTGCAGCAGGTAAACTGACTGCAATAAAGGATCATAAAGCTTTGACTTGTTTTAAATAACCTTGATTTCTTTAATTGTTTCAGTTTTAATTTTGTATGCAAAATATGTCTTAAATGCTTCAGGTTCTGGCTTCCTGAGCTCTTAAAATTTATTTTGCTTCTATAGCTAAAGAGTCGTAATGGAGAACTACAATAGTAGAATAAAATCTTGGTGTTTGTGTTCCAAGTATGCCTCTGCTCATAAAAGCTTTTATTGAGGTGAATTAAGAGCACGGCTCAGGCCTCTGCTTCTATTTTCTGGAATTGTTTGTAAGAGTTCTGAGAAAAAAAAAGTGTCAAAGTTTTTTAAAAATAAGCTAGATAATTAGGGCAGAAGTGTCTTAACATTGCAGATTGCTTCCTTGGCATAATAAAAGTTATATTGACATAATTTTTATAGACACTCTTCTGAGCCAAAAATGAAAACTAAAAATAAGAGGTCAGAAAAATCATGCATACCTTTCAATACAGTAGAACGTTCTGGAGAAAAAAAGGATCAAAACTCTCTTGCACTGAAGATACTGGCCTAAAAGGTTTCATTTTGAAACTACTGTTTTTTAAAACCTGTGGGTACATTGTTATTTTGCATATAGTTTGTTTAGTATCCTGAGCGATCCACAAGGATCATCGAAGTCCACCTCCTGGCCCTACATGGAACACCCCAATAGCCCCATCACGTTCCTGAGAGCACTGTCCAAACACTTCTTGAACTTTGTCAGGCTTGGTGCTGTGACCGCTTCCCTGGGGAGCTGTTCCACTGCCCAACCACTTTCTGGGTGAAGAACCTTTTCCTATTATCCAACCTAAACCTTCCCTGACACCACTTCAGGCCATTCCCTTGAGTCCTGCCGCTGGTCACTACAGAGAAGACATCAGTGTCTGCCCCTCCCCTTCCCCTCATGAGGAAGTTGCAGACTGCAATGAGGTCTCCCCTCAGTCTCCTCCAGAACAGACCCAGTGACCTCAGCCACTCCTCATGCAGCTTCCCCTCAATGCCTTTCCCCACCTTTGTAGCCCTGCTTTGGATTCTCTCTAATAGTTTTATGTCTTTCTTATATTGTGGAATCAAAAACTGCCCCCAGCACTCGAGGCTGCCCCAGTGCAGAGCAGAGTGGGACAATCCCCTCCCTTGCCCAGCTGATGATGCTGTGCCTGATGCACCCCAGGACAGGGCTGGTCCCCCTGGCTGCCAGGGCACTGCTGACTCAGATTCAACTTTCTGTTGACCAGGACCCCCAGGGCCCTTTCCGTAGCTCTGCTCTCCAGCCTCTCATTCGCCAGTAGGTACGGACATCCAGGGTTGCCCTGTTTCAGATGCAGAATCTGGAACTTTCAGCTTTCCCTTGTTGAACTTCATATAGTTGGTGATTGCCCAGCTCTTATTTATTGAGGTCTCTCTATGGGTCTCTCTGCCTTTGGGGCAGTCACTAACACCTCTGAGCTTAGTATCATTGACAAACTTAGTATTCCTTTGTGTATGAAATCTTAATTTTAAATCAAAGTGAAATCTTAAATCAAAGTTTCAGAGTTCCATGTTTCTGTCATTTTCCTTTCTTTAGTGATAAGAGCATGCAAGAGTGTGACAGGAAATATAGTAAGAGAAACAGAGAAATTCTGAATGGTTTTAAGGCTCTATGTAAAATAAAAGAAAAAGGACAACCCCCTTGATATAACTTGAATGCATGCTTAAAGGCACATACTGAAGTGTTTATAAACATGAATGTACTTAATTTTGATATGTTTGAAAAAGGATAATTTTTCCAGTAAGCCTGTTTGGAAGCATGCATCTTGTATTTTCTGGGGATACAGAAAAACAGATCCAACCTCTGTCTCTGATAGTCTCTAATCAAGCAACATGTACTTGAATAAATAAAAAAAAGATATGGTTTTCAAATCAGTCTACTACAGCTTAGCTTCAGCTTATCTTTAAGAGGCATATAATGCTACTGTACCGGCTAAAAGGAAATTTTATGGACACTGGCAACTTAACTATAGAAAACATGAAAGATAGAATTATTCTTTTACTATTTTAAATGAAAATTAAAAGCAGCATTAAGAAATATAAAGCAGTTAGGGCAGTACTTAAAATGATTATATCCGGAATGGACACGAGCTGGAAGCTCTATGATTTAAGCCATAGTGTGTTGAATATTATGTGCTGAAAACTACAATTAACAGCAGGAAATTTGTATTTTATTCAAAGAAGATATATGGGTTCCTTAAGAAGCACTGCATAAGATGATAACACATTGTAAGGGAGTATAGAAATTGAGTGCAGCTGACCACACAAGACATGGGGAATGTTTGAGTAGAAACTGGTTATTTGAGTGTATGCAGGCCATACAGCATGTATTTAGCTTGATAGATCATCTTGGAACTACCTTGCCTGAGAAAGCAATGTAGCAATTAAACACATTTCTTTCCAGCTGGTCCCACTTATAATTGGAAAGTAAGTCATAACTGACAGTGAAATTTATTTGATACTTCATGCAGTTTACTATTTTTGCAATTGAGGATATCTTGGCCAAATTATTACTATTGAGATGTAACTGTGTTTTATATACGTAGTGCAGGGTTGTCAGGGCTATTATTAGCATTTGCAGATAATTTAGTCTTCAGGTTTCCTCTGTTCCAGTATGCTGACTGGAGACTCTTTATCCACAATGGTTTCTTGTGACTCCTTGAGGTGGAGAAAAATTTCCTTGGCATCCTGCTTCCTTGTCCTGGCCATGTGCAGGAGGACAAAGGTATCAATTGAGAGGGGAACATCTGAGAATGTCAAGAAAGAGAAGAACAAAGGACTGGGGAATAAAGACAAGATTGGCACATGGAAGAGGTAGGGCACAACATAAGGAGAACCCAGGATATGGTTAAAAGCAGGTAGGAGTAGGGGAAGAAGGAAGAGATATGAGCTGATTGGGGAACATAAAAGTTTAAGACTTGAAAACAGGGAGGAAGATAACTAACAGATGAAGCAGGGGGAGAAATGAGGTAACAAAATCATCAGAGGAGCCTAGAAACAAAAAGAGCCTTTTGCAACAGCTAGGGGTTTTTTTTGCAAGGCTTGTCTTTCCACCAATGAGTCCTGCATCTTGATGCTAATTTATTGGAAGAAGAGAGGAAGTGAAACTTAGCAGTTATAAGCGTATTCCCCCATATGTTGGGATTACTGCGGAATTCCCTAAAGGTAATTTCTGGGCAGTTAATTACCCTGAAGTGTTTGCTGCTGTTCTGTAGTCTCGATTGGGAGCCAGTAATGAGCTCTGTGCCTCTTTGTTTCTTTCAGACAACCTATCCCTGGCCAGTTTCCCAATCTGTTATCAGTGTTAAGCTTTACAATGTTAAGTTTTCTAAAAAATAAGTAGCTTTAAACATTTTTATACAAATAATGTATTTATTCTTTCAGCCAAAACTGAACTGCTTTTTTTTTTCCTAGAATCTCTTTTGCTGAGCGATAAAACCCATGGCAGTGAAATGACCAAATGTTGGCATTTAAAATGTTTCTGTGGATTTCCTTTTTTCCCTGTTGTTTCTATGGAGCAGCCGCTGTTGCTATGTATTTTTTCTCTTTGCGTTTGCCAGAACATGACTAGATGGGTCAACACATTCATGGTTTTAGTGGGGAGTAAAATAATCGCTCCTTGATTACAGGCAGTATTTTAGAAACAGATTTCTGAGACAGAAAAATCCCTATAATATTTAAATTTCCCTAGCAATGGCATAATCATGAGTAATTAGCTAAACAAGCCATGGTTAATTGTGATCAGGTAACAACCTTTATATAGGCAAAAAAGGCCAATAAAAAAATGGATGGAAGTAAATCTGAACAGTATTTGATACTGCGGTATCCTGAACTTTGCTGCAACTAAGTGTGCACTTATGCATATCAATCTAAAGTCTCTAGTGCAATGGAGCAGTGATCCTTTAATTATTTTAATCAATATTATACAGTCAGACAGGTTAAGTAGCTACCTGCCATAGCTCACTAAACTTGATGAAAAGAGCCTCCTTTCAGTCTGTTTTCTCATGGGTGCACTCAGATGGATGCACTTTCACCTAAAAGGCATGCAGATGCCTGACAGCAAGCTTTTGGGAAGTGTTTTGAGTAATGAAAATTTTAACAGTTAATGGGCTGTTTTTCAAAGATGTGAGAGAAAGCAAAATGAAGAATGCATCACCAGCAAAACCTAGCGTGCTGTATCTTCTTGTCCCACTTTCTGTGTTATATTTAGCTACTGAATTTTGGCCACATGCACTGCCTTTTATTTTTCTGAGAAATGTTGAATGTAATTTATAAACTAAGAAAATAACAAAATCATGCCTCTTGGTTTTGTTATTCACAGGCTGCAGTATTTCCAAATCAGTCAGATCCCACAACCTTGCAGTTTCGAATGTGCTTCAACATGAAACTGAATTTTGTCATCTCAAATATCATGTTGATGGAGAAAATGCCTCCAGAAAATTCCTAATGAAACCAAGACAGAATGTAGTATAGAGATGAAACAGCTCAGAGGTGAGAGGAACTGATTTGCACCATCAAGTGCCACTGTGGCTGAATTCTAACCCCTGCACAGGCCCAATGAAACCTCACGGATGCCAAGAATTTCCTGTCAGCATAAAAAATTCACACTTCCAGCATTCATTTTAATGAAGGCTTCTGCATATACAGATTTGCCTCTGAATTACTGGAGATCACCATCTCTGAAGGGAATACATAAAATAAAAATGTAGTACCTCAGTGCAGGAAATAAAGCTCTGAAAGCATGCTTGCAGCCTGGACTGTTTTAGTTTTACATCAGGAGCAAAACTCAACTGTTTGCACAGTTTTACAATAGAAATGACTGTGCATGATCAGCTAGGAATAACAGGGTTGAGGAGTATCAGCAAAGGAGTTGAAACAAATGCTCACTGCCAGCCTTGCCAGTGTGCCATCTTGTGCCAAATATATAATGAACTTCTGGCAATACAGCGGCCACATAGTACTGAGACCATGGACATCTGAGGATCCTTATTAAACTGTGAATACTCCAGATCCACTGTTTATTAGATGCCATTTGCTTTAGGCTTAGAAGCTCATTAAAAATCTACAATGTGACCTTTCGAATTTTGAGAGCTATAATTTGCTACATATATATTGTAGCAAATATATATGTATTCAATATTTTTATAGTTTTTCTCAAATGAGTTCTAAGATTGGAAGAAACTGTAATATGGACAAGCCTGTTATGATGTGTGTTAAAAAATGTGTTGCCAGCAGCAGGTTTAAGAATGTGCTATAGTTTTATAGACCCAGTAAACAAACAGAGTAAAAAGTCTTGTCTTCATTAAAGGACAAATTAGGAAAAGAAACTTGCATGGAGTGATCATTAGATGCAGCTTTTAAGGGAAAGAAAATTAGCATCAAATTTCAGTTTCACAGACATTTAGT
Source organism: Aphelocoma coerulescens (assembly GCF_041296385.1). NCBI lineage: Eukaryota > Metazoa > Chordata > Aves > Passeriformes > Corvidae > Aphelocoma > Aphelocoma coerulescens. The sequence goes on from NC_091015.1 coordinate 90,699,407, forward strand.
CTTCTTGCTGATGTATCCTTATGTTGTGAAAGGGATCAAAGACATCACTGGTGATGTTTCATGGTAAGATGACGAATGATAGAAAGCTGCTGGAAAAAGCAAGATTAAAATTATGTAATGAGTTGGTTCATTTGGATTGATGCAGTTTTGACCTTTGAGTTGAGAGACAGAAAAATAAAGGACCTGCTGTGAGTTGAAGATTCAGTGTAGTCATACGTTTGATAACTCCATCTTTAAACTTAAGAAACACAAAGAGCTCCCAGACTGTTGGCAGGGACAACGTTTGGTAGCAAATATTTCTCATAATTAATATCACTTGAGTCTGCCCTTACCTAGGTTTTACAGAGCTAAAGTTATAATAGCTGAAGATTAGGCTGGCACAAATTTAAACCTAAAAATACTTAAATAAACAGATAGTTTTTCTCTCTATTCAGGGTCAGACCAAGACAAATAAATTGTCTTGTGAAGATCTTTGTAACAGAAGCAAGTTGATGGTATATTTTGACAAGACTGCTACTGCAGAAGTAGGGTTATGACTAAGAAATGACAGCAAGGAAGGAAGCTGTGCAATGAATTCAGCTTTTGGGTAGATGTGTGACTGGTACATCCTCTTATCGGAACTAAGATGCATGTATTCCTAGCAACTAAAAAGACACCTGACTGTAAGCAGGTAAAGTTTTCATTTCAAAAGCTTACAATAAGGCTGTAAGCCAGTGAAGTTTTAATTTCAACTGATCCTGCAAATTTATGGGTATTCTCTCTATTGTAACCTGTCTCACTGAAATAAAAAGCAAGAGGCAAAAGGTACATAATGTGAATCTGCTTCTGAAAATACACAGTCTCATGTAACATAAAATTTTTGTCTATTTACATATAGGAAGGCTTACCAGACAGAGGCTGTGCCTGAGGAATCAGAAGCACATTGTTTGATGCTTCTGAAAACTTTTCTTTATGAAGCCCTTGTGCAATTTGAAGGCAAGAGGTATGCAGTTACTCTTAGAGATAAAGACGATGAAGACATCGTGAGTACATTTTATTCTTTATGCCTTAAAATGTCACAAGGAATGAAGTTTGTAGGGAATGCTAATGCTGTAATGCTGCACTTTAACATTATACAGTGAAACTGTCAGTGTATAACATTCCTCCCTACCTCCCTTCAATTCTTTTGGGATATTTGAAAAATACAGCTGGTGGATTTTTCCCCATGGATGTGTCTAGTTTTTGGAAATGTAACAGTGGGAAGAAAAGCATGAATTCTTTCTTAAAGCAGACCAGATGATTTTTAGTATAATTTTTTTTCCCATTCAAAGTACTTAAGGAATATTAATATTTCTTTTCCCTCACAGGCAATGTAGACTTGTTTAGCAAGGACTAGGGATAATATGGGAATTTTTAACTTTCTGAAACTTTGGCAATGAACATGAAAGAAAATATCTGTTGGTTCCCTATCCACTTATCCTATCTGTAATGTTACTTTGCAGCTAAGAAATACCTCCCACCCCAGCATTCTTTTCATCCCCAGACATCTGGAAGATGGAGAATGTGATGGTTGCACTGATAGCCAGAGGGGCTACAGGTTTATAGTGTTGATGTTCCATGCAAAGGCTTTCAGAGTATCACTGCTGTGTACTTCCTTACAGAGAGGGAGTAATGTTCTTTTGTGTTTTATTTTACTAACAATTTGTGGAGCCATTTGAAACCTCTGGAGACAAATATATTCCTCTCTTAGAAGATGTCCCACTGTCTTGAATATGGTAGCAGGATTTGAAATGTTAGGAAATTTCATGCATCATTAACAGAGAACAAGTATGTCTGGATCTATGTTACTTGGAACCCCATCCAGATTTTATCATGAAAATGGTATTGCCTCCAGTTACCCTAATTCATCATTGGTAGGCAGAAATGCTAATTACAGTACCATGACATATGATAATGGTTTTGACAGGTATAGAATACTTTTTCTTATTTTGTGAAGGGGCTGGTGAAAGTATTATGGAATTTCCTGAACTGTGCTTTACATCCTGTGAAACCATAACAACCATATTGCTCATCAGTCTGTAGGTTTGTTTTCAACAGTTTAGAGATTCACTCATTCTTTAGGCGTTTCTGTATTGATGGAAAACAATGCAATGAGTATTTATGGAAAACATATGGGATGAAGCAGAGAGAGGAAGGAAAAACAGTAAGGCCAACTTCTATTCTACTTGAATGTGTTTTATCTAACAAAACCAAGAGAGACAAAATTTTTACTGAAGGTATAGATTAAAAATTTATGTAAACTTACTGGTCAACTCAAAAATAATAGAGACTTCTTTTATATAGATAATGAAATTAATGCTTAGCAACACAGTTTTCATAAGTATCTTAAAATATGTGTTGTAGGATTGAGATTTCTTTAGGCAGGTTTCTTTTAGGGTTTTTCTAAAAGATAAACAATCTGGCCATGGGCAATCATGCAGAGCAATCAGTACATATGAGGTAAATTTTTGTTGTTTTTCAGGTAGCCTCTGACTGTATAAAGCAAAATACAGATATGTCTGTAAGTCTAAAATCACGCTTTCTTGGAAAAAATCAGTACACAGGGATTTGCTTTATGGACACCTGCAATATTTAATCTCTCTACACACTGCAGTCTTTGCTAGAAGATACACTCCTTTATGGTTGGACTTTGATGGTTCATGACTTACTGAGGGAAACATTTCTTAGACTATGACATTTTAATATTAGATGGTGAGTTGGGTTTTCCAGTATTATATGGGAAGTGCACCCTCATTATATGTATATAGTGATGAATACCTTGGCTTTCTTTGTGCCAGGCTGTCAGAAACTTGTATGTGGATATTTCATGCTTAGTCTGGGAAAGTGCAATGTTCAAAATGGCAGTGTCTAGGCTGACATGAACAGAGAACCAGCATTGTGCATTTTCAGGGGGGAATGAGATTGAGGATTAGGTCCCAGTGTCTGGTGAAGTTGTCCTTCTGTGTGAGGGCTACTGACAGTGTTATCTTGTAGTATTTGCAAATTTGCTCTTAAAAAGTTAACTGATGTCCAAATTCTGTTTGAATTGGGATATGCTGGTTAGTTATGAGACTAAAAAGCTTTGTTTATGGCCTGCAGCCAAGTCTAACAATGGAGCGAAGATAAAAATTTATTGTGTCACTAGTTATTAAATCTATTTAAATTTTTAGAGTTTCTACTTCTCCTTCAGTGGACTATGTATTTAACAGCTTCAGGAAATTCCTCTGTTGATAACCAGACATTAAACATGTGGGACCATCTTCTGAGGAGCTTTCTGAATAAAGGGAGTTGTACGTCTTTTGTGTTCAACCTAGCCTGTAGCAGGAGAATGTAACGCTCTGTCACCCCATTTTCTCAGCTTCCTCAACAGTGTGCTGTTGACTTCCAAGCCCTAATCTTCTGCTGACAGATGCACAGAGCCTGTGCCAAAAGAATATAAAATGACGTAATCAGGTTGTGGCATTATGTGTGAGGACAAGAGCCTGGATATAGCACTCTGTCAGCCTTCTTAGATGTTACAATTCCTCTCTCCTGTAAGTTTCTGATAATGTTATGTCACGTGCATGCATAAATGATTTGGCAACAGGAAAAGAGCCAATATTTTAGGAAGCAGATACTACTTCCTTAGGTCTGCACCAGAATATATGCATGTTACACATTAAAGGTGCTTCTTTCTGCACCACAAATGTCTTCTTGGTCACTGTCTTTATCCTTCCAAAGCCTATGTGAAATCATAAAGCATTAATATGAAATACAGGAAGAAACAAAGGAACATTGAAGATCACATACCTATGTCTCTGCAGTAAAAACATCATTAGGATGGTGTATGACCCAAGATCTGAGTTGCCATGCAATATACTTAGACTATTGAGCAAAGTCATGGTGGCTACAGTTTTACCAGGTAAAGTGTTGTACTGCTGCTTGTTAAAAAAAAAAAAAGATATTTGTACTTGTCTGTCTTTATACATACATATATATATATGTATATATATATATATGTATATATATTACACATATATAAAATTTTCTCCATTGTTTGAGCTCTTTCAAACCAGGATGAAAAGTAGAGAAGAGGCACCCTATTAACATGCATTGACACATTAATTATAGCAGTAGAAGTACAGGGGATAAGGTTTGGATACAAACCCTAAATGTTCTTTGCTGCATATCTGGAGATAGTTGTGTTACAGGAAAAATCAAGTCCAAGTTCTAATCAATCAGAATGATCTAACCAACAAAATGCCCACTGTGAGTGGGCAAGGGGAAACATAGGCAGTCTGATGGATTTCAAATCAGACATATTTGAGGCTCTGGAAGGGAAAGTAGTGAGAAATGACAGGTTTTATCCCAATTATTGGGATGCCAGTAACAGCCCTGTTTTATCAAATGGCCTAGCAGGAGTATATTGTATTATGAAAGAAACCTGTTTGTGGAGGAAATAGGAGGTTTTAAAGCAAGTTGGAGTACTATGCAAATAAAGAACCTGCAGAGACTGTGAAGTAAAACATTTTAGTATTTAGGGCTGTTTCTCACCCAAATGATTCCTCTTGCAGTGAATGACTGTTGAGAGGGCATAGTAAAGGAGCAAATAAAGCAAAGACTTTAAGAAATATTATCTTAAGAACCTTTGACTTCTTTTTAACTAAATTCAAAGATGCGGAAGTAGTCATTCAGAAGGAATTATCCTCAAGAGCAATACACCAGAATGTCAAGCTCAAAGTTAAAAAAGTTTGTGTACTACTTCCTTAACATGACTTTTTTCACTGCTTACTTGAGAAAAATGTCCTATCATTTAGTTAACAGAGATACGATGCTTCATAAATCCATTCAAGCAATGTTTTCTATGGAAGGGAATTAATTATTATCCTTTTATTTAGAAAATATTTCCGTTATAAAAAAAAAATGCTAAACATAACTGTGCTTGAAAGAGATATATTTCAACAATAGTAGAGAAGATTAAAATGTGATGAATATGAAAGCAATTTGACAAAAAGTTCTCTAAACTGATAAATTTCAGGCTGATGCTGATTCTTTTTCATCATTTCCACTTGTCCTTGAAAAACATGAAGTTGCTGTATTAATTCATCACCTACTAGTTTCAGATTGATTAGGTAATAACAACTTTGGATCCTACTGGTGCATTGTTTAGACTATCTGTAAATAAGTAATTCATCTCACTTGAGCGCTTCTCCTTCTGGTTTAGTAAATAAATACTGGCAAAAACAGTACAGTGTTTCAAAGCACGAGGTTTTAATCAGAACTGTGATGCTGATAATATCTAGAAGGGGTTTAATTGGAGTGTTTTGTGATGATTTAATTTTGGTTGCATGTTGCACAACAAAAGCAGTTCTTTATAGAGTCATAATAGCAGAATGGTTTAGTTCACCCAGCCAAAGGTTTCACAACTGCAAGCTTGGGGGAGGAAAGTAAGAGACTGAGCACTGGCTTGTTACTCCAATAAGGCTGGATTTAGAAGCTTCTGCAGTATAGGCACTTATTCCTGTCTCCATATCTTGCTGCTATCAACCACATGCATGATATAAACACTTCACAGGGCTCCCCATCTTGACAGCAATCTTTTGGCCATATCTTTTGGAGATTTATTGCAAAACAGAAACAAAAATAACACAAATTACACTTAAAAAAATTTATAGAGATAGTAGCAATAACTGTAGAGTGAGACATTTATGTCTGAAATAATGGTATCGTTTAGAAATATACAGGCCTGCCATGATAGCAGAGATCTTAAGAAGGGAGGCAACCAAGATCAGTGGTGATAAGACACAGGGCATAGGCTGGAACTGCTTATGGCTACAACCAAGTCACCAGTGGTCAGCTAAAACAATGCCAACCCATGGTGGGACAAAACATCTCTGAGGGGTGACAGAGAGAGCAAAGAAATAGAACCTAAAAAATGTAAAATGTATTTATTATGACTGTAACATGGAATTTCAGATCAGTAAAGGAAAAGATGTAAAAAAAGTCTTAATAAATGCATAGAAGTGACTCTAAATGGATTCTAGGTAAGGAAGAAGTAATCATATTTATTTAAGAGATCAAAATGATGTTACTACCCGTGAATTGTACCAGATGTTGACATCTTGCCATACAGTCCCCAATCCCCATCAGGCTGAAGTGCCCAAATTTAGAACCCAGAGGAGCACTGGGAGGGTGAGCATAACACTAGGAAGAGTGGAAACTGTAAGATGTGTGTGTGTAACTGTCTCAAGTGATTTCTGAAGTTAGGAGAGTGTGCTATTGTACTTCACTTCATGGAACCCTGATTACATACAAGTCTGATTTGGTATGGCAAACTGCTGGGGGGAAAAAACACCATGAAGGAAACAAGCAACTCTTCTCCTCAAGAAGGCTTCGGTTTGAGCAGGATTCTACATATAGGAGTAAAAATTCCATTTGCTCTGAATTTTGGAGCTATTATCTTTTCTACTGTAAATTTTTCAATGCTGTAACTGACTGCTCTTCCACCTTTGAGTGTCTCTGTGAAGATAACTGCTAAAACTCACGGTCATTGTTCTTGAGGGCGGGAATCCTTTTTCAGCACTGTTAAGTGCTCTTAAGGGAGCAAAAATATCTTGAAGCACTCATAAAAGGCAGCAGTTTCTGACTGTTTCTAACTTCCAAACACTGGGGAAACAGTTTGGTATCTGCTCAGTAGCAGCAGCCTTACTTTTTGTAAGCTTCATAAATTTCCAGGGTTTAGACTAGTGTTGTTATTAAACATAAAGAAGAATGGAATAATATATATATATATTTTTTTTTAATGCTTGTATGTTTCAGATTATGGACACAATATTATTTTCTTCACTTGATGTAGAAGGATTCCTTGTGGAACAGGGGCATATGATACCCCAGGACAGTCTGGACACCCCAGGGCTGCTGTGGAAATACCCCTGAACTGGCCTCAGGCTGCAGGCAGGCCTGGAAGACACCTGGCAGCAGGCAGCCTTGAAAATCCTTGGCAAAGTTATACACTGGTCAGCTCCCCCCACTCCTTAGAGGCTGTCTTGTGGGAATAGGGCATGAATCTTTGCAAAGTAGATATAAGTTAGTGAAAGTAAACAATAAAGTGGAGCACGATGCTCAAATCGTACCGGTGTTCGTGTCGTGACTCTGGCCGGCTCCCCTGCACTCGGGACCCCCCCTTCCCCTGCAAAAACTTGACTTGCTCAGCCAGTGAGTTCCAGGAAGAGTCAAACCTTAGCACCAAACAAAAGGCAAGGTGAAAAATCATAGTCACTATAATGCTAGCACATATTGGTGACAAATAATGTTGAGGTCCCATCTGGAAAAGTAAATTTTGGCATATTCCACTAAATAAGCTTGTACTGATTTTGGCTGGGATACAGTCAATTTTCTTCAGAGCAGCTAATGTGGGGCTGTGTTTAGGATTTGTGCTGAACACAGTGATGCTAATAGAGATGTTTTTGTTATCACTGAGCATGGCTTGCACAGACCCAAGGCTTTTTCTGCTTTTCACACTGCCGTGCTGGTGAGGGGGCCAGGGGTGTGTGGGAAGCTGGGAGGAGACAAAACTAGGGCAGATGATTCAAACTGACCAAAGGGATATTCCATACCATAAGACATCATTTTGGAGTGATGGCATTTGTCTTCCCAAGTCACTGTTACCTCTGATGGGTCTTTGCTGTCCTGGAGATGGCTGAATACCAGTCTGGTCATGGGAAGTAGTGAATTAATTCCTTTTTTTTTTTTCTTTGCTAGTGTGCACTTTTTTGTTTTGCTTTTCCTATTAATCTGTCTTTATCTCAACCCATGAGTCTCCTATCTTTCATGCTTTCAATTCTCTTCCTGATCCTGCTGGTGGAGGAGTGGGCCAGTGGCTGCCTGGGGCTTGGCTGCTGGCAGGGTTAAACCACGACAACGTTTCACTGATGAAATGGAACTGTCTGTACACTTGTCAAATTAGGTGAATTAATTCCAAAATTCATATGGGATAATTAGAAAATTTTTATGACTCCTAAATGAGCAGCAAGGGGAAAGCAAGGATCATCTCCTTTGGAGAGTATAGGGAGCATTTTAATTAAAACAATAAACTTTATAGTATAGATTGGAGATAGCACTTTAACATACTAATACCTAAGTGTGAAGGCTGCACAATAATTTAAAGGTGGCAGTTTCGATTTAGTATAACTCTTTGCACAAAGAGATAGTGAAGAGAGTAATCAATTATCTAGTGCTGAGGGTTACCAAACAAGGCTGAAGTGACAGCAAAAGGCAATGAATGCATAGTGGAAAAGGTGAGTTTGCAAATTTAAAGGCTTAGATGCAAGAGCAACAAACTGAGTGAGTAATGGTTCATGCAGTAACGAAAATCAGATGCTGCTGACATAAAGCCTCTTGCTGTTTGTGCCACTGAACATTGATACTGATGCTGCGTGCTTATTTGTAATGATGGCCTCAATTGCCACAAGGAGGAAGGGAAGGTTTGGTATAGTTACATTGCTCTTTATAACATGTGCATTACATACTCTTTATAACACGTGCATTAAGTTATCATGAACATCACTAATTATTAAATCAGGTGTGAGAAAGGGATTTTAAAAGGCTGGTGATTATTGCTGTGATTGAGTATCATATGCAGTGGTTGATTAGGTGCCATATATGCAAGAGGCTAAGTGAGTTGTTATATTAAAAAATTGGAAATAGCTACACAAATTCCTTTTTAGTACAGGGTTGGGGAAAGCATGTCATCTTTCTTGTAGACTAATCTTGTAGACAGAAAAACCTTTATTGGAACAGCATCAGAAAAAAACCCAGGCTTGATATTGTTTACATTTCTCTGATGCAGAAAAAAGCAAGTGAAGGGTGGAAGAAAGACTGAAAATTGTGTGCACTTAAAATCAAGGCAGAGCGTGAGGAAACAGTCTTTGCAAGTTGATTTTACTCTTCAATAGCCCAATGCTCTTCATCACATATTGATGTTTTGATTTCATCATAACTGGCCTTGAGGCCTTGTATTTTGCAAGGTTTCATCTTTTTGCTTTTCAGCATCAGTAGTTTATGAAGAAACCAGCATGACTGGGGTAAAAGCAGATGGTTTATTTATTTCTAAGACAGACATAGTCGCATGATAGAGATTCTGAAGAAGAGAAGCAAGTGTATTTTGCAAGCTTACTGCATCAAGAAGGAGCATTTTTATGTGGAGGGTATATTTATGCTTGAGTGTCACCAGTGGCTCCTGTTGTTACCCCAGAAGAATGGGTGCGGACTGAGTTTCTGATGATTTGTGCTACGCAGATTTAGAGACAAAGTATGGAGGCTCATGTGGTTCTCAGAGCTGCACCATCACTTCAGATGGACGGAGATATAGTCAGTTACATTTGGAAAGAGGAACCTACAATGAAGAATGAGCATTTTCATTCAGCATAATAAAACATTCTAAAAAGGAAAAGGATGTTATGTATTGAAGATATTGTTTACACGACTTTAATAGGCAGAGTATTGTCTGCTGAGTCATGTGGAGCTCCATTTCAAGATTCTTTAACCTCAGAGCTTACATATACCCAGCTCAGCAAGCTAATCTAAGTGGGTGAAATCCCTCTATAAGCATTAAGCTCCTGATTTAGCTTTTCTGCTCATAGCACAGGCGCATGTTCACACATCCAGAACACTCAGGCTGCTTTAAATAGCCTATCTTTCAATCAGAAGTTAGGAGAATCTACCTCTGTAATTTGGTTGCATTGTAGAAGCTAAAGAAAAGTACTTCTGTCAGTATTAAGGGTGTCACACTTTTGAATGTGTTGGATATTATCCTCTTGCATTGCTTCTACACACTCTTGCAGAAGAAAAATACCTTTAGCTGAGGCTTAAGCAAAATTCTTTCATTCCCTCAGAGTACATGTTTAGCTAGACCTTTTAAAAAATGACATACTGACTCTTTGCACTTCTCATGTAACAATAAAAATGAGGCATATGTATTTTAAAATGAAACCCAAACATTAGAGTTAAAAATAAAAGGAAGTTATAATTCCCTAATAGGCTGTATATAAATAGAAAAGAAATGGGCAGTAATAAATATTTTAAAATTATGTAGCTAGCAATAAACAGTTAAGGAAAAAGGTCTGTGCTTTGCACTATTCTTGTATTAGCTCTTCAGTCTTACTGTATTTTTTAAAGTGTTGTTTTTTTATACATATGCAGATATGAGTGTCTCAGAACACGTGTACAACACAAAGAATACATTGACTGGATAAATGTTATGTTGGAGAACTAAATCTAGTGAAGCAATTCCAATTTGCTGTTATCTGGATGACCATTGCTTACACCAATGTAGGTAGTTTCTACATGAAGAATGAAGAATTTGTTTGGATTTTTTTTCCCACCACTGATAATGATACCAATAATGAGGCAAATGTTTAAAATGGCAAACAAAGCAAGAGTATAAACTGAAGCCAGGCATATATAGATGCATAATGACTGTTGCTAAATTTTCTGAGGGCAAAGTTCAAGAAGTTTGACTTATGGTGTGTTAACAGCATGAAACTTTTGCTTGGCCTCAAACAGAAGCTGCCATTCACAGTGTCCAAGTATAGGGTTCTGTGCTGAGACAGCATGAAGTGGCACTGTTTTCCAAATATCCAGCTTATATCCAGCAAATATCCATGACTGAAGATCTTGAATCTGTTTTGAAATCATGCTAATTAGTGGGAAATTTAAAATATTTTCTGTGGTTCAAGGCTTCAAAAAGTAGCTTGTTACCTTACAATTTTTTCAATTCAACTTTGACAAAGTTTCTCTTTCTGGGAAACTGTAGGAAAACTGGAAGAGCATTAAGGAATTGTCAATGTTTAAAACATCCCAGTGGGTTTATAATCCTGGCTGCCAGATCCTGTCATGACACACCCTGGCAAGTCCCTGGCATTTCTAATCCCAAGGAGACACAGACCCTGCCATGCCTTGGCACTGGGAAGCACAGGATAAGCCTTTGCTGGCATAGGTGAACCCTTGACTAGGAAGGCAATGGTGTGGAGATGGATGATGCTCACTAGGAATGCAGCTTCTGCATCAGGAGATTTAAATGGTTATTCAGTAGCTTTAGCAGTACCAAGACCTCTGATTTTGAATTTTGACTTTTTCTCCCAATGTTGATAATTCACTAAACCAAGTCCCAATCCTCTGTTGAGACTGGCCTGCATTTAGTCTGAGGATGAGAAATTTCAAAGTGTGCTTTTGATTGCATAACCATAACTGAGGACACCACCATAATCACAGGCAGATATTGGCTAATGACAGTGTAATGAATCATAACTTGCACTATAGTGCAAGTTGTGGGCTGGTTTTGTGTATGTATGTTTTAGACTTCACATTACTTTGTACCAGGAATTTACACCTTTTAGTAACCTTATTGGATTTTGACACTATTTAAAAGAAAATGCCTGCAGGTTATGAGTAACAAGGCTGAGAAAGACTCAATCCATATTATATTCCTCCAATACTCAGCATCAAGAGAGATTTTGCTGAATGTGAGGAAAAGTCATTTCACATAGTAATGCTGGCACGAAGCCTAGTTTCTTTATGGAGGTAAGATAAATGAAAATCAAGGTAGAGATATATTTATTTGATCATACTTTTTTTTTTCCTTTTTCCCCCTCTATATCAGCTTCTAAATAAAGTTATTAAAGATAATTCCAGCCCCTTTAGTAAACTAGATTTTATTTGAAGGAAAAGTGGTCTGTGCTCCTGGGAGCAATTTGTTACTCTAAAATGGCTTTCTCTGAGGTGTTTATTGAAATGGAGAAATTATTCCCCATATTCTCTCCATTTGGAATGGAAAGCTACTCTAATACAGTGAATGATCCAAGGAAATGAGGAGTGCAGGGCAAAAGAGTTTTTGATGAAAGCGTGGGAGAGACAGGCTCAGGAAGCAGAGAGTAAAATCATTTGAGGAAATGGGAACATGAAGTGCAAGTGTGTGAAGAGAGTGATGACCACATTTTTCATTGGCAGAGTAATGATGACAATTTGAAAGTTATTTAGAAAAGTGCCATGCCATGCTTTAGGCACTTTTATGTTGACCTTTTTGTGGATCAACTTCTTGGAGAGAGAATCAGGTTCATCGATTTCTTGAGAAACTTAAGGGAGTGAGACTTAAATTCTGTAGTAGAGGAGTGAGACTTAAGTTCTTCTGGATGAGTTCAGGAGAATTTGTAAACAACAAAGTATTATTAATGGAATATTTTGAGATCTGTGACATTTTCAGGTATCTTCTTTATTATGGAAAATGCTCAATCCTATGTGAGATTCCATTTACTTTCAGTTTTCCAGCTTTGAAGCTGGGACCAGGACTAGGTGAACAAGGTCTCCTGGAACTGCTGATGTGCAGGACAACAGTGGTGATTGTACCCTAAAACTATGCTCTACTGGGTATCTTTTCTATCCACAGTATTTGTCCTCTGGTAAATGATAATTTCCTGCTTATGGAGTACTTCACATATGAAAGAACTGTAGGATCAAGAACGCTATAATCTTGAGGATTTCTTTGTATTACCTTTCTTCAAAACTTAACTGGGAGCAACAAAGGATAGGTACAGATTTTGAATGTCTCTATAAATAAACACAGTTTTGCACTCATACTCAGCATCCCAGGAAAGCTGAAACATTGTGAGACACTGGCAAGATAATCTCTCCTCATCCCCACCTCCAAAAGGAAAATCAAATAACTCAATAGACATCTTCTTTTTTCCTTTTTTTTTCCTTTCCAATACACTTAGCAGGAAGATAAAGAAGCTAGTGAATATTCTCTTTCCAAAGTATGTCTAAAATTCTCTATGGCTCATCTTCAAGGCCAGCTCTCACTCAAACTTTGTGTCTGTTGTGCCCTATATCCTCTGACTGGCCCTACCTTTTATCCAAGGTATCAGCTGCACCAAGAGGCAGCTGGTCACTCGTGCTCATCTCGCTTCTGCCCTTTAATCTCAATTTATCACCACATGTCTGTGGCCAAGCCCAGCTCCCTACTTGGACAGCCTTCACAGTCCTGTTCTGCAGTTATTCTGTTTTAGTAACACCTGCTGTAATGTATAAGATCAAAATAATATGCCCCTACCAAAGAAAACCATAACTGAAAGAAACCTCAGTTCCTCCAAATTATGTCTCTTAAACAGGCTGCTTTTCAGTTCGACTTTTTGTCTTCCATGTCTGCAACGCTGTCGGGGTTTGATGCTGGCTAAGTGCCAGGCACCCCCAAAAAACCTACTCACTCATTTTCCTCTGCTATAGCTAAGCAGAGAAGGGGAAATTAAAATGAAAACTTCATGAGTTGAGATAAGGATTCGGGGAAAAACATTTTAAGGGCAAAACAGGTTCAAGACTTAAACAGTAAAAAGAAAATTTATTATTCACAGAATTAAAAGTAAAAAGGGCAATAAGAACTAAAATAAACCTTTAGAACACTTACCTTCTTCCCAGCCCCTCCCTCTTTCCCACTGACAGTGCAAGGAGACAAAACATGGGGTTTTGGTCAGTCGTTCACTTTCTAAGAATCTTTCTTCAGTTCATTCAGGGAAAGGATTTCTTTCTTCTGTTGTGCCATGGGTTCTTTCCCATGGCAGACAGTTCTCTGTGAATTTCTCTGGCGTGGTTCTAATTCTCATGAAATCGCACTCCCGCCCAACCTGCTGTAACATGAGTCCCTCCCACAGGCCAAGCAGTCTTCCCAAAACTGCCCAGCGTGTGTCATTTTAGCACCTGGGGTATAGTATTTTAAGAATAAGCTGTTCTAGTTTGGAAGCAAGGATTCTCTGTCTCTGGAAGCAAGGGTCCTTTCTCTCTGTTCCAGTTTCTCACTAGATCACAGCTTTTTTAGCATCCACTCGCTACAGTGTGAGCATTTGTTCTCATGGGCTGCGAGTGGATCTCAGCATCCCCCCATGCAGCACATGAATTACATGGAAATAGTTTGTTATATTATAGTCCTCCACCTTGACTTGTAGAAACATCTCAGCTCTGATGCTTGGACCACCTCCTCCCTCTCCTGTTTTTCACTGACCTTGGTGCTGCCATGTTGGTTCTCCTCTTGTGTCCTCACGTCTTCTTTTTCTCTGACTCGGAAGAAAATTGTTGTCTGTAAGTATTATTGTTCTCAAGTTCTATCAATGCAAAAGTTCTTATAGAGCTTCTCTGTGCTGAAAAGATTGCTCTCGTCTGTGCTCTGTGTTTGGGAATCATTCACCATGTTTTCATCATTGGCCACGTGGTCCCCGCCGGCATCGTATGGGTGGCCCTGGCCTTGGGAGGGCCCCAGCCACGCTGGGATGGGCCCTGGAGCCTGTGCTGGGATCGCCCCTGGCAGCCACCTCACCACCCCTTGGGAGAAGAAAGAGAACTTGCCATAGTTTTTCCTTCCTTAAATATGTCATCACAGAGGCATTACCAACTTGTCTAATTGGGCTAGTAACCTGCCCAAGGTCAGAGCCTTCAGCGATTGGCTCTGTGCCGGACACAGAAGTTTTGAGCAGCTTTTCTTCCTCGCCTACCAAAAACCAGGCTGTGTTAAACCAATGCAAACACATACTGTAGATTAGGGCAAATATTAATCCTAGGCATATTTGGGCATACTTAGTTGGCTCAGATGTTCATGTAGCTTTACAGTCATAAACGTTAGTGACAATTTCCTTTTAATTTAAGCTGTTAGAACTGAAATTCCCTCAAACTCTGTAAACAAAACTCTAATTGCATGTTTCAGATCCGCTCATTAGTCTTATTCCTTTCCCTTTCACAACATCACTACCACCTCAATTGATTTTCTTCCCTGTGACTCTGTGTAGGACTTCTTTTTCCCTCCTAGGACTCTGTTAACAGGCTTATATAAGAAATTTTTGAATGTATTTCAGGAAAACAAATAAGGTTGTGTCTAAACTTTTAAGAAGACTCGTGATGTAGCAATGGATGTGTTTAAGGTATGATCACCACTTTTAGAACAGGATCATATCCTATTGGAGAAAAATGTTTAAAAGGAAAACAAAAAATAAGGAGATAGGCAAGGGCTTGCTTTTAGCAGTAGATTAATGAAGGTAAAAGATATTTTAGAAATAAGGCTGAACAAAATGACATCAGACACTGGCTTTTGTCCTTATGGAAATTAAATAAATTCTTTGCAATTTTACAGGATAAGAATGGTTTATCAATTGCTTTATTTTTTTTCCTGGATTAAAACTTGACTATTTCTACCTTAACAGATTTTTTCGAGGGGGGAATATGACTGAAATGTAAGGGTTACATTAGCTTTATGTTTTGCCTAATGCAAACTGTAATGGAAGGAACACGTAAGACAACTTTTAAATATTGTGCTGCTGTTGGCATGATTCTAATGCTATTCAAGAGATAATAGGTCTGGTTTTTTCATGTTTAAGTTAATATACTTTTTATATATGGTTAAGGTTGATGCTTTCTTGATTATTTCATTGATTTAAGCATTATCTGGACAAGAAATTGTGTTAGGAATTACTTCAGGTGAGGGGAAAAAAGCATTGTTAAACTTGAATGGAAAAGATGTTTATTTAGAAATGCAAAATTAATTTCCTCTTTTTTAGTTAAAAGAAAAAAGAGCAGAAGATTTTGAGATGTCTCAGAATAGTAAGGAAAACCCAGGGAAAGAGTGTGGAAAACTTTGTTGTTCCTGGGAAATAATTAAGCCAGAAGTCATAATAAAAGATGTCATTAAAGACCGCAAAGCTTTAGATTTAGACAGTTTTTAATGACATTTGGACGGCATCAATTGTTGTTATGCATGACTGCAGCATCAGTAACACACAGTTAGTTGTATATTTTGCCTAAAATACAAGTGGTTAATAAGGTTATTGAGCAAAATCAGGAAAATTTAAGTAACCCCAAGTGCGTTTATGTGTCTGTGTGTCAAGGCTCAGTGAAAGTTAGCTGAAGACAGCTGTGTCCTCATGCCGTCTCTTTCAGTCAGTATCTTGTTGTTCACTGTCACAGTGACAAATGAAAACATTTCATGGCAGCAACTGTCAAAAGCCCTCTTGTGAGCCCTGCATTTTCTTTCTCTTTCTCAGTCAAGAGCTGCCATGAAATATGACTTCATATCAGTAAGCTGCAACTTCATGATCAAATAGGCTAGCTGTTAGTCACTGGCTGGTGGCCATTTAGGTGGTGAATAATGGGCTTTACTTACCCATTTTTCACTGAAAGAGGAAATAAGTCTCTCTTTATAGGCTACCTCATATTACAAACATGGAATATTTATCTGTGACATAAGAGCCTATTCAAACACTGCAGTGTCAAACTTGCTATAAATGGATGTGCTGGCTGATACATAAAAAAGTGCTTGGCCTGTATCCTGCTGGCTATGAAGGTTCCAGCAACTTTTTCTTTCCTGGCATCCAGGTTACTTAGAAAAGGAAGGTATGCACATTTATTACTGTATATGGTACTGCTCTTAATAATTAGCAGCTGCCTGATATCCAAGAGTGTTTCCTCTATTTCTTTCACCTGATCCTCCATCTGACCTTACCTGGCTATACAGGACCTTCATTTAATGGAAAACAAGTAAATGCATTTCTGGTCATAAGTAAGCAGTGCTGTTGGGTTGGAAGTATAAATTTGAAGTTGGGCATAAAATTCTTCAGGGAATGAAAGATGTATGTCCAGCATTAGTGAGAGTGGTAGTACTTAAAAGAAATCACTGATGAAACTTCCTGGGAAGTCAATTGATAGGTTGTTGTCGTCGTTTGACACCGGCCCAATGCCAGGCACCCACGAGAGCCACTCACTCACCCTCCTCTGCCACAGCTGGGCAGAGGAGGGAAAAGGGAAAAAAAAAAAACCAAAGGCTTCATGAGTGAGAAAAGGACCGGGAGAAACACTTCAAGGGAAAAACAGGCTCAGCTTAAGTTGCAAAGTGGATTTATTACTAACAGAATCAGAGGAGGATAATGAGAAGCAAAATAAGCCCTTAGAACACCCTTCCACCCCCCAGCCCCTCTTTCCTTCCCACTGAGAGCACAGGAGACAGGGCATGGGGGTTTGGTCAGTTCATCACTGAGATTTCCTTCTGCTGCTCTGGGAGTCTTCCCCTGTGAGGCTGTGGGGTCCCTTCCCACGGGAGACAGTTCTCCGTGAACCTCCCCAATGTGGGTCCACTCTCACGGGCAGCAGCCACACCACACCCACTGCAGCGTGAGCCCTTCCCACGGGCACACAGCCCTCCCAAAACTGCCACACCGTGGGTCTCTCTTTCCACAGGGTGCAGTCCTCTAAGGAAAGGCTGCTCCAACCTGGAAGCAAGGCCCTCTCTCTCCACTGGGTCTCCCACTGGACACAGCCTCCTCCAGGCATCACCCGCTCCGGCATGGGCACCTCCCCCACAGGCTGCGGGTGGATCTCTGCATCCCCCATGGATCCCCATGGGCTGCAGGGGCACAGCTGCTTCACCATGGTCCTCACCATGGCCTGCAGAGGAATCTCGGCTCTGGTGCCTGGAGCACCTCCTCCCCCTCCTTCTTCACTGACCTTGGTGTCGCCATGTTGTTTTCCCTCACATGCTCTTACCTCCTCCTCTTCTCTGACTAGAATCCAAAATCTTGTGACTTTGTTTTGATTTTCTTCTTAAATATTTCATCACAGACACAGTACCAACCTCTCTCATTGGCCCAGTTTTGGCCAGTAGCATGTCTATCTTCAGAGCCAACAGCCATTGGCTCTGCCAGACATGGTGGGAAGCTTCCAGCAGCTTCCTCACAGGAGCCATCTTTGTGGCCCCCCTGCTACCTAAAACCAGTCTGTCCCAAACCAATACAGTTGTCCAGAATAGAAAATAAGAAATTAGTATATAAACAAAAGAAGGAAGGAAGGAAGGAAGGAAGGAAGGAAGGAAGGAAGGAAGGAAGGAAGGAAGGAAGGAAGGAAGGAAGGAAGGAAGGAAGGAAAGAAAGAAAGAAAGAAAGAAAGAAAGAAAGAAAGAAAGAAAGAAAGAAAGAAAGAAAGAAAGAAAGAAAGAAAGAAAGAAAGAAAGAAAGAAAGAAAGAAAGAAAGAAAGAAAGAAAGAAAGAAAGAAAGAAAGAAAGAAAGAAAGAAAGAAAGAAAGAAAGAAAGAAAAAGAAAGAAAGAAAGAAAAAGAAAGAAAGAAAGAAAGAAAGAAATCTGGAAATTGTGCAACTCATTTTTTTGTAATATCACTTTTCTCTCCTAATGAACACCCAGTGAAAATCCATGTATGTTGTATTTTCTTGATGGTCACCAAAGTGAGCAAATGATTCTAATGAATGAAGAGTAATTTGATATCAGTTGGTGTTGTTAGGTCATTATTGATCATCCACTTTCAAGGCTAAGAAATTTTGAGGCAGAATTCACACTGTCACATTTGTCCCTCTGCTCTCCCTTGCTAGTTCCTGTTCTTAGCCATGCAAAAGTTGAATATTCAGCAGGGGGTGACAAAGATGGTTAAGGAACTGGAGGATCTCTTTAAAGAAGACAAGGTGGAAAGGTTTTGCCTGTTCAAACTCAAGAAAATATGACTGAGAATCATATAAGTACTTGAAGGGACAGTGTCAAGAGGATGCAGCCAGGCTCTTCTCAGTGGTGCCGAACAATAAGAAAAGAAGCAATGGGCAGAAAGTGATTCACAGGATGTTCCACTTGAATATGAGGAAGAACTTCTTTATTGCGCAGGTACCTGAGCACTGGAACAGATTGCCCAGAGAGGTTGCAGAGTCTCCCTCACTGGAGATATTCCAGGACTGTCTGGATGCAATCCTGTGCAGTGCTCTAGGATGACCCTGCTTGAGCAGGGAGGTTGGACCAGATGATCCATTGTGGTCTCTTCCAGCCTGACCCATTCTGTAATTCTGTGTCTATGACAGCAAAGTCTTTTCAGTTTTAGAAATATAAGAGGGAGAGTGCATCTTTCAATAATAATGCAAAATAAATCTGCTAGTAGTTCTCTGCCCTTTAAATTAATATTTGGGGTTTTGTATTTTATTTGCTTGTAGATTTATTTGCATTATGTAATACTCGCCAGAAGCTGATTTCTGGAAAATGGACTAAACATAATATTGTATCTGACCTTGTTTCAATTTTGACTCAAGTCTTGGGAGTCTTCAAATCACTATTTCCATGACCTTGGTATTTCCTTTCAACAGCAGGGTTGGGACCTTATTTGTGCTTATATCCTCTCACAAAGAGGTTCAGCATTTATTTCATATCCCAATCTGCCTTGTCAATGGAAAGGGAATATGCTAGCCAAACTATCAGACCAAAATTTTATAGCTGGATAATTTTACTCAATTTTCAATACCTCTCTTCTTATATCCTGTGTATAAAATTAACATTATCTCCTTTCTTCTTATCTTCTATTAACCCCAAGTGAAAGGATGCTCATGAATTTCATACAGTACAGCAAGCTAGTTTTAGCCACTTTGAGATAAATTCAAAATCTTCAAGTTTCAGACTCTAATTCCTGTGAAAAATGAACACAATAAATATTACCTTTGTTCCTGGTTATGCCATAATTTCAGCAAGTATAATTTCTACAAACCTTTGCCATTCAGAGTATACTAGTCCTGCGATTCAGTGCTAAAGCAATCTCTAATTAACAGTACAGACCCCAAACTTATCAGCAAAACCAGAATGGCAGCAGACAAGACAGCATGACCTGGAGCTCTGCTGTACATCCTTAGTCTCTAGGATGTGGGCGGTTACTTCAAACCTGACTAAATCATCAGACCTTGGCTGTCAAGAGCCTCACTGCCTTCATGGACACTCACCACAAACCCTGGAGACAAAAAGCCTTGCATATTTATGCAAATTTGTAAAGACAGTGCTTAGTCATGTTGCCAGGTTGAATCCAGATAAGTGAGAAAAGAAGTCTCTGGTGGATAAATCATGGTGATACTGCAGCATATAAAACCCTTCAGTGTTCATTCAGGCTGGGAATGGGATTTGTGGAATGAAAAATACAATACTGACCTTGGTATTAGAGTAAAGTTAGAAAAGCTTGAAACAGGCCCTGGAGTTGTGTGAACTGCTTCTAATCCCTTTTTTTTCCTGTGTCAAAGAGGTAAACTGACTCACAGCACTCATCGTTTTCCTTCTTAGTGGTCCAAGGAGAGGTGTCTTTGCTTCAGTGAAACAAAAGGCTTGATACCTTTTGCTGACATTTACAGTGAGGAATGGGCACAAAGGAAGAGAAAAAAGGGACAGGCATACAAATTAATCTTCACAATTGATAGCCAAAATCATACATTCAGTAATACTCTGGCATTCCTTTGCTTCAAGCTGTAGTCCAGTTTGTGTATCTCAAACACTGCCTGTTTAAATTCATATACATGATGACATATATACAACTTGCAGAACACATCAAAAGTTTTGTAGGATACTCTTGTGTGGACTGATGTGGCACAGAACTTTCACAAAGAGCTTTCACTTACCAGA
Source organism: Aphelocoma coerulescens (assembly GCF_041296385.1). Classification (NCBI taxonomy): domain Eukaryota; kingdom Metazoa; phylum Chordata; class Aves; order Passeriformes; family Corvidae; genus Aphelocoma; species Aphelocoma coerulescens. The sequence continues at coordinate 90,719,852 of NC_091015.1, forward strand.
AATCTTGGGAAGAAGGGAGGAGTCTCGCATCTGTCTTACATATGAAGTTTCTCAGACATTTTGAGTATTGAGCCTGGTGCCTGTTTTGGTCATGCTCTTAATTGCATCGTTATCTCATGGGTTAATTGCAAGCAGTTCACTACAAGTGCAACTGAAACCTTCTTCAGATAAATGAGTATGAGGCATATTCTTAAGGAGTTACACCATTACACCACGGTTAAGTTTGTTATGCTTTAAACCTGCTTTACTGATGTGCCTCATGAAGCATCAGTCTTGAACTTTTTATTATTGCTTGTCTTTAGGCCTTATTATCACTGAAGACAGAATATAGGATATGGATATGAATAAGAAATAAAGTCACCTATTTGCATGATCTGAGTGTATGTAGTATTCAGAGATGCAGATTTAGAAATTTCTGTTCTTATTAGTTTTTGTATAAGATATTGAGAATAGTATATTGTGCCATGACGTGCATTAAACAAATTTTGGTCTTCAGGGTACATATGTATGAAGGAGTTTCACATATGCCCTCGTGTAACATTAGGATATGCATTAGTTATGAAGCCATTTTAAATCTTTTTAGCATATGCTAATTGCAGCATGCACTAATGTTTATTCATAATAATTAATTTTATTAGCTTGGAAAAACAAATGAAAACCTCCTACCTCAAAAATCTTAACAATTTAAATTCATTCCTTTGATTTTTGGTTAAATCCCCAACCTTTAGTTTCAAGGATTGAAATACCAGTCTCTGACAGCAAATCATTTTAAAAATGCCTTTTCCAGAAATTTAAGAGAGAGACAGAGATGAAAGATATTATTTATCTCTGTGGGAAGTCAACTTTTATGCTGTAAACAAGATGCAGAGATAGTATACTGATCTTGTCAGCTACACTTTAGAAATACAGTTTTACCTGGTATGGAAATTTCAAAGTTTAGCTTAAAAATATTGCAATAAAATATCTTACATAATCTCCAGTGGGACACTTTTCATAGTGATTTTATAATCATTGCAATATTTAACTAAGATGATGATGAATCACAAAAGAGTCCTTCTAAGGTTAATAAAAGCAGAAACAAACTCCAAATACTATTCTGCTGTTTCAGAAATATAGAACATACTGTTGCATAATGAAAGAAGAATAAGGCTACATTTGGCACAGTGGCTGTTATGTATATGCACTGAAGAGTACACTCTATTTTGAGATATCATGAGTATTTTCAGGTGCTACTGTTGTATAACTGTATAATTGCCACTTTTAAGTTTTGATTCTCAGTCATGTCATAGCTGAAAAAGGTCTATACAGACTCTATCACTTAAAAGCAATGATTTATGCTAACGTTCTCTTCAGTCAGTCAACTTCAAAAAGTTGAACTCCAATAACAAATTCTCATCTTCACCTACCTTTGATGAAAAAGAGATGGTCCACAAGATGAACTAAAGTAGCCATATTCACAAAGTAGATTCTACACTCTTAAGGATATGTGAGGTTGAGGGCACATTTAGTTAGACTTAAACTAATAAAAGCAGGGGGTAGGTAAATAAAGTGCTGAAAACAGTTTTATTTTCCATGGTAACAGCACAGTGCAGCTTCTGAGAATAGAATGCTGGAAGAAGAACAAAACACAGAAAAGAGAAAAACTGAGCAGCCAGGGTGAGGGTACTGGTATAGCAGTAACTCTTTGACATTTTTATTAATCTTGTCAGCTTGAATCATGGAATTATAGTCATATAATTTTATTATGTTAATTTTAAAAAAGTCTTTTTTTTGAACTTTGCAAAGATTTGTAGGAATGTCAGTGTTATTCAGAAAATCCTAGCGAATTTTTATCTATCACTGCTTCACAATATAGAGTGACAGAACATATTTTTTGACAAATATCCAGGATCTTTGAACTTAAACTCTCAAGTGTGATGATGTCATCACACAGTATCTTTTACTGGGTGAAGAATCAGAAGAATCAATAAATTTTTTTCTTCTCTCTCTCTCTTTTTTTTTTTTTCTTCAAATACAGCTAAAATGTCTTCAGAAATGTTTTAATAAATATAAGAAGTATCAAAGTTCCCACAGAGTGGAACAACTGGTAGGTTTCACTAAAGATTGTTGGCACAAGCAAAGTGCTGAGATTGAAGAGGAGGCTGTGACTCAGGAGGACCTGGTAAGTTGTATGTCCCCTCTTATCTATTTTCTTGTCTCACTAATTTACAGTTTGCTTAACTCACAACAGAAACCCCATTTTCCCTCATCCCCATCGCCTTTAGATTCATGGATAGTCCATCTGTGTTCATCCTTGCCAACTCCCCATAACTTTTCACAGAGGTTTAGTACTTTCTAATGGAAGCTTTGTATGTGTTATTTGGCTTCAGCAGTGCAGTGCTGAGAGGGCCAGGTAACCTGCTAAAATCTGTCTGATACAGACAGAAATTTTGGAGTGTCTGTTTTTAAAGGTCATCAGAATGTGCAAGTTTGACAAACTGCAAGCAACTGAAGACTGACACCTGTCCTAATAGTACCATATTTGAGTTGTGACCAATACATTATGGGATTCGGTGCTGAACTTCATGTGTAGTCTATGTAAGAATGTAGTTAACTATATAGCTCAAATTCACCAGCTGGCATCTCTAAGTTATTCCCAAATGCTTCCTTAAATGCTTTATTGTACCTGAGAAGGAGACTTTTATTTTTGTGGATGTGGGAGGGAAACTTTCCACAGATAAATCAGTCTTTATCACCAGAGAGGAGATCAGTGACCACAGGTCAGAGATCAAAGAGCAAACACATGGTTAGGGCATTTCTGTCATACTGAAGATGATACTGCTGCTGGTTTTAGTTTCACTGTCTGCAGCATATTTTTTTTTCACCTGTGACACAGTAAATGGCCAAGTACCTACTTATAAATTATTAAATCAATGACCTACAATGAGATAAACCTAACAGCACGTTCGTTAGGAAAGATCACCCAGTCTGTTATGACAAGCTGACTGGAAATAATAACTTCCTTAGTTATAGCCATTTTGACCTTTCAATTTTTCTCTCCATAACTATAGTTGCAAACAAATAAAATTTTAGACAAAGTACTTTCAGGCGCTGATCCCTCTTATGATGAAGCCAATATCCTTAGGGATAGGACACTGATAATTTTCCACATCTGATTTCATTCTAACAGTGCGGGATTTAGGGGGGTGAAAAAGTAGCCTGAGGCTTCCTAGATGAGAAGCTACTGTCCTTTTCTAAGAATTACTATCATGTTAATGTTAAGACTGCATTGTAATCCCGTATCCACTAATAACACTTCAGTTAGAAATTTGGTTCTGGAAATGTCTGTGAGGGAGGGAGCTACCGGGTGCCTCTGAAACAGTTGCTTCCTGAATGCCCTCATTCTTTACCCAATCATCTGAAAATCAGATTTGGAAGTGTTTTCCTCAGTGCTCTGGCAACCTAGAGATGCAGGTACTGTTAAGACTGAAGGAAACATGTTCACGTTTCCATGCGTAAATACTTTTGGTTCTATTCCTACATCTCTGTCTCTGGTCAGTTTTATCTGGATTTTGTTTGTTGTTATGCTACCGCTGACTGAAAAAAATAATATTGCTTCCCTATTTCCTAAATGTAACAGCTCATAAGCCTTTTCCTTTTTATTACTGCAATTATTTGTGTTTTACATAATTCTATAATGATAGCTGACTTTGTGTCTGATGTGTGATGTATTTTAATAGAAGTTAAGAGATGAATTGATGCAATAAATTTGAATGGCTAACAGTAGTTTCAAAATAAAAATTATGAGAAATTGTGACAAATGCTTATAGTAATATCTTCTTATAATTGATACATTTGTGGGTGATGCCCCTGTTATGAGTGCTGAAGTGAATTTCAGGTGAATGTTATTATCTTTTTCTTGAGCATCCGGTATCGTAAGTTAATATTTCATAGAAGAAGATTAAAGACATTAGAGCTGCTGAAACTAGTTTGGTTTTAAAACTTCAGGGCCATTTTTTTTTTAATTTGGGGTCATTCTGTTTTGGAACAATTCTTTGAAAAGGTAATTCTCTTCTCCTCTTTTAAATTTTTTTTCCCGTGGTATATTAACCTCACTTTGAAAAGGAAACTATACGGGAAACTTATTTTTCTGGCTCTGAAATGGCTTTCTCCAGCAAAGAAGAAAGCTGAATTGCTGCTACCTCAATTGTATTCCTAACAGTATTTGATCTCAGATGATTTTTTAAGCACCTTGTAAATGAGATTCCTAGCAATGGTGTCCTCAACTACATTTCAAACTGTGCAGTGTGTAGGGGGAAATAGGTAATTGTTTTGTGAAAAAAGAAATGATGAAGAAGACTTTTTACAAGCATTGACAGTGAAAGGGATTTATTAGTGATCATTACTGACTGGGCCTGCTGAGATAAAAAGTGTGAAAAACCTTTATTATCTGCTAATTGTCTCACTTGGTTTTACATTGCAAAACCGTCATTTTACTTTTACATTGCATAAGATCAAATTCTAGGCATTCAGTTGCAAGATGTCCAGGCACTGTGTACATCAACACAGAGCTCTTTAAATTCCAACAGAACAACAGGGTTTTATTAAAATTCTCTTCAATATACAGAAATAGCAGAGAAAGGAAAAAAGAAACTCATTTCCCTGGTCAAAAAGAAGCAAGACTCCCTGAATCAAGAGCTTTATGGTTCTTCACATCTACTTAATAACAGCATTTTATGATTGTTTGAAAATAAGAGGAAGCTTTTCTGAGTAATGAGTCTAACTTTGGGTTGCTATTGAATAGAGTAATATGAAAAAATAATAGATTACTATCTTGTAAGTTTTAATATTTCAAAGTTCAATAAATGCACAGTCCAGTTCTACTGTATGCAAAAAAAGTATTTTCTATGGGCTTAGAAGCACTGATCATATAAATTCAGAAAAAATAAAAATGCATGCAATCTGCAAATATGTCTGTATAATGCAATGTACAAGAAACATCATCTGCTCTACTTAAGATGCATGTGGATGCAACTATTTTTTAGGCCTTTGGTGGAAAAGCCCTTGTGGATAAGTACTCAGCTGCAGTGAAGAACAATAGGACATTTTTGTGTAACCCAGTGTTTTAATTTGCTTATTTAAGTCTTTGTTTCTGTGTGATATCAAAGGGTTAATGTATAGTTAGTTTATAAATAGAAAAGGGAAGTTATCAATTTAATAAACTATTTTAAACTAAGAATTTCTTTTAAAAACTTCCTGCCTGTTTTTAAGTTTGTTTGCAGTGTCATATTTATAAGTTTTTCTTTAAAGACTGAAATTTTAGTTGGTTTTTCAATGGCAGTAACTCTAATAGTAACCAATGCTTCAGAAATACCAACAAACCTATATTTGAAGCACCTCACTCTGTGAGGCGACATCTAATTTTTACCCTTCCCAATTTAATAGGACGTTAAGTTAAAATTATTGCAGTTTCTTGGAATACTCAACAGAAGAGTCTGGAACCTGATTTGGGAAAGTATTTAGTGTTCTGTGACACTTCACATTGAAAGTACATCCCAAATGCCCTTTGGCAGACTACAGCTTTCTAACAACCACCCACATCAGCTGCCAGTCATCTGTGGAAAACCTAATTAAAGTCTTGATGGCAAAAGTCAGAACAGCCAAATCCTGACTGCGCTGTTTACTGTAAAAAGTTTCTTTATTCCTCAAATATTCTTCTCTGTCAGGATGACTGCACAACCCCCCACAGCTGAGGAAATAGGGCTTTTGGTAAGAAGGAAGTTCTGTCATTGTCATCCTCATGTCACTATCTTGTGACTTGTTTCTCTCTTTTGCACTTAATCCTTTGTCCAAATCAAGTCACTTTTCTAGGAAATCACAGAGGTTATTCTCTTTGCTGAAGCAATAATATTCCTCATTCACTTCATTTATTTTTTTCCACCTGTCTCATGCCATTTCTGTGGAAAAGCCTGTCTGATATACTTTTAACTTGCTTTTGGATCCCACTCAATTCTCTTCCCTTTTTCTCCCTCTTCATTTTTCAAGATTATTGTCTGTCTACCTTGTTGCAGGATCCTTTCTTTATTATATCCTTTTTTTTGCGAATTAAGTTAATCCATTTTTTGAAGTGTAATGAACACATTTGTGATAAGAGTTTATGCACAGGGAGCTGATCAAAGACAAAATTACCTGTCTCTGAAGGACAATCCTTATTACAGTCCTTAGCCAAATACCAATTTTCAGGTTTTTACGTCTGCATGTAAAACCTGGCTTTAGTTATTTAATGCCAGTTTCACTTCTGGCATGCTTAAAAGTTGCATTATGGTGGACTGCACTAAGCTGTGGACTAAAACTTTTGTTAAGAGCTGGTAACTGTTGGTACATAGGGAAGAAGAAACATGAAAATAGTCCTCAGCAAACAATTCAAGATGGAATTCTTGAATTGCCACACCTCTGTGTGGCTTAAGAGGAATTGAGTAGATCCATTTGTATTTAGCTTGAAAAGAGCAAAATGACTCCTCAGATGTCATATCCTCCAGGGCTGCTCCTGTACTTCTCATGAAGTTACTGAAAAGCTGGCAAGGTGTCAGATAAGGGCTGTTCTTGCTTCAGTGTTCTCTTATTGTGGGTGATAACAAAGTCCTTTTTGAGCAGAGATTCTTTTTAAAGCACTTCTCTGACTTCTGATTTTTGGAGACCCCTTTCATTTTTACCTTGGTTTGTTTCTCATTTAAGACTGTGGATCATAAGAGTAGCATTAATCAGCATTGGCTCTAATACCTGGAGATTATTAGTGCAAAGTGTATGACTTAACTGTCAAGACTCTAATGGAGCTGTGTAGTTCGAGGCTGTATTTCATGGAGTCATAGAATTGCTGTGGTTGGAAGGGACTTCTGGGGATCATCTTGTCCAAATCCCAAGCTCACCTAGAGTGGGTTACACAGGAACATATCCAGGTGGAATTTGAATGCCTGCAGAGAGGGAGACTCCACGACCTCCCTGGGCAGGCTGTTCCAGTGTTTTGCCAACCTCAATGTAAAGAAGCTCTTCCTCATGTTGAGATGGAACTTCTTGTATTTTAATTTACGGTCATTGCTCCTTATCCTGTGGCTGGGCATCACCAAAAAGAGTCTGGAAACATTCTCTTGGCACCAGCTTTTGAGATATTTGTATGCATTAATGGGATCCTCTCTGAGTCTTCTCCAGACTAAACAGACCAAGCTCCCTCAGTTTCTCCTCATAAGTGATGCTCCAGACCCCAACTCATCTTTGTGGCCTCTGCTGGACCCTTTCCAGTAACTCCTTGTATTTCTTGTGCTGAGGGGCCCAGAACTGGACACAGTATTCCAGATGTGGGCTCACTAGGGCTGAGCAGAGGGGCTGGATCACCTCCCTCCAGCTGCTGGCCACACTCTTCCCAATGCACCTAGGATACCATTGGCCCTCCTGGCCACAGGGGTGCTTCTGGCTCATGGCCAGCTTGTCATCCACCAAGACCCCCAGATCCTTCTCCACAGAGCTGCTCTCCAGTAGGTCAGCCCCCAGCTTGTGCTGGTACTTGGGGTCATTCCTCCCCAGGTGCAGGACTCTGCACAACTTCATTAGGTTTCTATGTGTCCAATTCTCCAGCCTATTCTGTCTGTCTCCATCCTATTTCTGTCTGTCTGGTTTGTTCAAGGATAGTATCAAACAGAAGTCTCCCTAGCTACCAACACAGCTTACAGTTCTGGGATTTTTCCCTTTCTTTCAAACAACTTCATGCTTTGGATTTACGAAAATTTATAACCTAAGGGAACAATACTTCAAGGTTAATGCAGTCAGCCTTGACAATCCTCCTCCAGAAAAATTGTACATTAGCCTGTACAGGAACAGCTGTGATACGGCAGAAACATAAAATGCTGCACGTATTTCAGATACTGTATAAAATACTTGTATTTTTGTTTTCTCTGCACCTTCCCACCTTCCTTGGGTGAACTGGTTCTGTTTGAAGTTTTTTTGGTTTTGGCATATTTGTTTTGGTTTTTTTTTACCACACTGAAATTTAGCACATGTAGGTATAGCATGATGGTGTGGAAACAAATTATTTAACATGCACAGGGAGAAATGAACTACTGTCAAATGACACTGACAGGATCTTGTGCCTTTTTTGTACTTAAAATTTGCTTGAACAGACAGTATTAATATCTGAGTTAATTGATAACACAGACTAGAAAGAATATTATCAACTCACAATTAATTTGTCTTCTAAGATGCCAGATACTGTAGCTAACTCTGCTCCTGATTCTAGGACTTGCTGAATTAATAGAGTTGTAAGGAGTTAGGAATGCAGTGTCCAAAATTACTTCCTTATTGCAATTTTTAGACAAGGGTGGAAAAATAATTAACATGGGTACCTGTTTATGCCTATGAGTACAGAAAGCAGAGACAGAAAAAGCATCAGAATACAACCTCTTAGGCTCAGGATATAAAAGTTAGTTTCTAACTAATTCTTTCTCCAAGTTGTTACATGAAAAATTGGGTGATTTAGATATAGGAATTTGCAGGTCTTTGAAATATGGCGAAAACAATCTTGTTCAAAAGAGAAGACACCCGTTGAAATGCCAGTGGCATGCAGAAGTAGGATTATATCAATCCTTAAACTTCTGACTAACATCTCTGCAGCCCTCTGCTTGTACAAATGGCAGCTAGTGCAGTGGAGAATAAAATGTCTTCAATCCTTAAACTAAAATATAGCAATATCTCTGTGTAACCAGTGCTTTTAAAAGAAGACTTATTTTGCTTTACATTGCTGCTATAAGCACTCAAACTATGGCAAGGTAGTAATAATTTTTCAAAACACTTAAATTTTTCATGTGTTCTCATCTGATTATATACCAAAATCATGTATTAGATGAAGCAGATCAACTCTAGCATAATTGTATGTCATGGGTTGGCAAGCATAGTCCCAGAAGTGATGTTCTTGCAAAGGGGTGCTTACAGCTTCCTCTGTGACCTGATAGAACCTATCAGATGGCCAGTTTGAATATGGACAATTCTTTGAGCCACTTAAAGTTGTGACCGCCTCTGTGATCCACACTTAAGAACAGACTAACTCCCCCCCAGGCTCTCTCTCGTTTCCAGTGCTGGGACAGGTGGCTGCAGGCCCTGTGTGAGGGCCAGCGGGCCCGGCCCAGGCCATGCTCGGGCCAGGCCGGGCTGGGTCACGGCCATCCTGGAGCCGATGGGCCCAGTTTCCACCCATGGAACCCCCCCCACAGCCCTGCTGTGGGCAGACGGCCGGATCCCCCTCTCCGCTGCTGCCAAGATTCAGCTAAAGCTGCCCTGCAGAGGTCATGTGACCAACAGTGATAAGTGAAATTCCAGCTGCAAGGCCTAGGTGAGATTAACCCTTTTAGTGCTGTGAAGAGCTGAAAACCTGAGGGAAGAGAAAGAGGAGATGCTTAAAGCTAAAAGTCTGTTGTGAAGCTATGATATATCAGAGTATCCCGTTGTAATTTCATGAAGACATGGGGGGTGGAGTGTTCAACTCGTGCTTGTGAGCAAAAGCACCTGCACTGAGATAGGCAGGTGCTGACACAGCTGTAATTTCATGAGAACTTTGAACAGGGAGAGATGGAAGCGATGAGGACTTTTGCTCCAAATGGGAAAGGAGAAAACCTCAGTTCCTAGAGATGCTCCCAGAGATAGTCCTAAAGATGAAGATGAGGAGGACCCTTTGCTCCCAGGGAAGGAGAAGGGCTTCTGTTCTTAGAGATGAAAATGCTCCCAGAGATGGGTGAAGAGAACTTTTGTTTCTGAATGGCTCAACCTTAAAATTGTACCCCAAAATCCTTTAAGATTGGACCCTCGAAAGCAGTTGTGGGAAAAGCTGCAAGTCAGGGGAAGGGACTCACATGTGAGCAGAGAGACTCCTCTTTCTAAATGGACTGAACAAATTTATTTGGAAGTGGGCGGCTGTCTCATTGTGATACTGTTTTCATAGCACGAGCAAGAAGAGACTTCTCTTTCTAAATGGACTGAACAAGGAAGTGATGGAAGTGATAAACAGACTGAACATCTCAAGGGTTGTTTTTTTACATTGTCACTTGGAGATGGGAGAAAGGTGGGGGGAGGAGAAGAGTTCTGAAGGTGTGGTATGATTTTTTTTTTCTTCTTTTAGGTCTGTTAATAAACTTCTTTATATTCTTTCAAGCTTGGTGCCTGCTTTGCATTTCTCCTAATTCTTATCTCACAGAAGGTAAACATTAATGAGTATTTTGGACCAAACCGCTACACTAAATTGGTGTTTCCGTCTGGTTACAAACCAAACCTGCTACACTGTAGAATAGACTCACCTTGACATCTACTCTTACATTTTTTTGGACTGGGTATCTACAGTGGTATTGTACAATGTAATGTATGAATCATTAGAACAGTGTGCATTATGACAAAAAAAAAAGGATGCATATTTGTGTGAAATTTCTCACCACAGTACTTCAGCTCTTCTTTAGAACTTGTTCAGAATCTTGGTTGAGAAAATATATCACAGATTGCTACAGCAAATGAAGTTATTATTAGTAATTTACAGTTTCTTTGACCAATTAACAAAAATTTTAAAGTGACTTTCCTTTTGTCTTTATTCTGTTCTGTATATGAAGTGGAAAAAACCCTTTATAATTCTATAAAATGAGTATTTTATTTTGGTTATGGATAGTTTCCATGAACCTTATTCTGCATGCAGGATAAATTTGAATATTATTCACCTCTTGGTCAAAAACCTTGTTGTACAGGAACATTATCCATTCAGTGAAGGGGTTAAGCTGTCAGCCAGATTGTATTTTGGATGTTTGCAGTCAGTGCTATAAAGGAGAAGTAAATAAATCCCTTAGGCTTAAATAGCAAAAATGTATTAGTGAGATGCAGAACTACTGACCTAAGTGGGCCTTTAATCAAACATCACAGAGTGCCGTATTATGGAAGAGTGTTGATTAGGGTGAACTGAAATTAGGCATGGAGATTAAAGCTGGTCAAAAAAATTTTAGAATCTCAGAGATTGTGTGATAAGATGAAATGCAGTGGTTTCTAAGAGATGCATGTTCATGCCTCTGAGTTCCTGATTTTCTGTGACAAGGCCTCCCAGACCTGCATTTACGCCTCTACTCATTTAAATTTCATAGTGCAGTCCCACCTACTGAGAGAGCCAGCCCTACAGCTCCATCCAATCCACTGTTTCAACAGCTCAGGCTGTCAACCCTATCATATCCCCACAGTTTTTCCATTTCCTCCCTTGATACATCAGAAAGTGCATAGCTTCAGGCTCTTGATGTCATGCATGTTTTCCACCTTCCATTTTTTCTATTTGTACAGCCTGTCAGCTTTTTTCATCCTTTCAGTGAAGTGCAGCCACTGCTGATACCTTTGGGACCCTGTAGCACACACCCAAGTTTTTTGCTTTTTTTGGGCTGATATCTGCTTCTAGATGTTGAAACCAACCTCATACTAATCAGTCTTTGCATTCTATAAAGCTGTTTCACTCAGGCTGTTAGTAGTTTGATTTGTACTGAAATCTATTTTGGGAATGTGTGACAGGCTTGATGTAATTTAAAGCTTAGAAATGTCTCCTACTCATTGAGAGTTCTGTCTGAACTTGCATGTTCATGTATGCACTTGAAAATTATTAAAATCTTGGGGGTGGTTGTCCTCTAGCATGACTCACTGCTGACTGGAGCTCTGAGCTGGTTCCCCTGTCCTCTTTCCTTCATATATTTTTCACTTGTTGCAATGGTTGCTCCTGTTGAAGACGAGATGTGCTTTTAGATATGATGCCCTCTTGATGTTTCATGCTGAGTCTAAGAAACAGCAGTGCCACTAATTGTAATTTCTCTTTCTCCCCTACTGACTCCTCCTGATAATAAAAAATAATGTTTCTTGGAGGTAGGCCAGTAGTGAAGCTGACAGTCCCAGAAGCCTCTTAGTAATACTCCTTCAATGAATTTCCAGGCGTGGTGACCGCAATGCAGTAGAGCAGATTCTTTAGACAAGGTCAGACTGGTATTCAGCAGAATGCAAATGGAATTGTAACTCAGCACAGACATATCTCACTCTGTCACATGTGCAGCCTGCTGACAAATTAATAACTCTTTCAGGATTTAAATGCAGATGTATTTCAAGGCTGTTCACTACTTTGGTGGCAACTCTAATGTTCTTGGATATACCTACCGTATACATTTTTTTTTCTTTATGAGGTGAATCACTGAGCAGGGAACAATTATAGCCTAACTGCTCATATCCCATTGAGTATTACAGCGGGTTGATGTTAGTTCACAGTGCTCTCTGCAAGCTGTCCATATATCAGTTGTTTGAAAGGGATCTCATGAGCTGCTGCATGCATGGACAAAAGCTGTATTTTCTTTCTACCTGTCTTACAAAGATGAGGTCACCATACCAGTGCCTGAAGCATAAGAGTCATACTGAAGCTTTCCATTCTGCCATCAGTTACCACTTCCATCAGTTTTAGGAAGTTGTGCTGGTGTTACTTCTGTCTGTCTCTGCTTTGATTCTATGAATCACAGTACCACAATACCCCATACAGTGGATCATATATGTTTTTCAGGGGGTAGCATATGAACCCCTGGCATGTCGCAGATGCTGACTTAGAAATATTCTTACAATTTTTACAATGCTTAATGTGAAAAAAAGCTTCTTCAAGCAGATCTGGAGGAGGGCTTGCAGGTGGAAAAGAGGAAGATTTCCCGGTGTTGCTTGTCCCTCCCTTTATCTGTGGCAAAGATCTGCCTTCAGGGGCTGATCCAGAGAAGAAAGTGCAAGAATGTGTATGTAGAGGGACTTGTTCAAGACCTGCCAAGTGCAGGCACGTGCTCTGCAGCATCCACACATACATCTCCAATTATGTGTTGCAGGAGAGAGGGCTTTGCAGTAAAATCTTGTAGTAGGGGGCCAGAGACTTGTCCAGGACAAAGGCTGGAAAGGAGACCCTTCCCCCAGGTAGTTGCAGACATAGTTCTTTCTCTGGTGGTGGTGATGGTGTAGCTACTCAAGATGAAGGGGAAAGCTAAGGAATTAGAAAGCCCTGAACATGTCTGAAAAAAATCTTGCTTTGGTGTTTGGCCCAGTACTAGATTTCATTTTATCAAATGGGGAAAGTTTTTCAAGGCTTGAAGAGCAAGATGTGGGTAGTGACTTCATGGTGTTGTCTATTACAAAATTTAGCCAGCAGCAAAACAGAGGCCTCCAACTGAGCACAGTCTGACCTGTTGAAAAGCTTGTTGCAGTACTCAGGGACTGGGCCAGGCACACCTGGTGCTCCAGAGGACAAGGGAGAATGAGGGAAGAAAATGTTGAGAAGACCAAGGACATACAAAAGTAAGAAGAAGCAGCTGAAGAGGAGAAAGATCTGAAAAGATAAAAATGACAACTGGCCAGTAGCACGGCAAAAAATGAAATTAAACAGCAGAAAGAGGCACATGAGGCTTGGGCTTGGAAACATGCACTGAATCTCATGATTCTTGAGAGTTCTGTTAGTCTCCTTTTACACTAGATAAGGATGGGAAGGATTCAGCCTGGTACAAGGCAGGTTTGGAAGGCAATGGATTGTTCCAGTCTCCTCTCTCCTCGTATCTGGGGAAATCTTGGAGTGAAATTTCTTATTTTCCATATGAAAACTTTACGTACAATGGATTTCTTTTTTTAATTTCAACTACATGTCAAGGAGCGGTGTAGCATGTGTCAAGTGAGGAAATTCTAAAATTAATCAGGTCCAATAAAAAACTGTAAGGGTAAATACTTCTCTGTTAAACATGTTCTCCAAGAGATGAGACACAGATGTATGCCTGTGTCATGAGTTTCACATGTTGCAAATGTGCACAAAATTACATTCCTGATTCCAAGTGATCTGAACTGATATTCATACTGTTGCAGTAGTAATGTTTTAATTTACTGTTGCTTTATATTCCCAGAGAAAGTAGGAGCATATTTCAGCAAACAATAATATATAATAGATTGAAAATTATAGGACAGACATGACCTGCCTTGCTCATCTTCAAGTCAAAAATTATGCAGCTGTGAATTGATTAATTTGTCTTTATGACTATAGAAGTAATTTTGAGTGAGTGAGAAGTCTACATGTACATGAGATCCCAATATAAGCATTTCTTAGGAGAAATCACAGAATCATGGAATATTTTGCTTTGGAAGGTACGCACAAAGGTCATCTAGTCCAACCATCCTGCAAGCAGCAGGAACATCTTCAACTGGAGCAGGTTGCTCAGAGCCCAGTCCAACCTGACCTTAAATGTTTCCAGGGATGGGACCTCCACCAGCTTCCTGGGCAACATCTTCCAGTACTTCACCACCCTCAATATGAAAGATTTCTTCCTAATATCTAGCCTGAAATGACACCAGAGTTCTTGCTAAAATTTGACAATTTAAAGAAATGAAAAATGACTGTAAACATTATGAACTGTGTAAATATAATATATAATGTAAGTTCAATATGCTAAAGTGCACTTCAGTTTTTACAGCTATGAAAGTTAAAAAAAAAATTACACCAAAATGACTAGAGTGTGCTTCTAGTCTTTGAGAAGATGTTTGTCTGCAAGTCACATTTGGAGTACATCTTATGTTCAAGGTGAGTAATATTGAAAAATGAGGAGGTAGATTCTTAGTGAAAGAATACAAAAATCAGAATGCTGCTCAGTTCTCATGTCAATAGCTTTAGCCATCTAGTTGAAACAAGCTTAATGGCACTGGTGTATTTTTCTTAGATTAAAATGTAAGAATAAGCTAGGAAAAATAATTTTCTGTGTCTGCAGGATATTTTGTTCCGTTTGAAAATGACAATAACAAAATGAAAGCATACATAAATATCATTTACATAAAAAAGGCACAGTATTGTCTTTTCTTAAAATGTATGCATTCAAGTCCATTTTGCATGGAGTAAATCTTATCTTGCTTTTACTGTTTTAGACTAGCATAGTTATTCAGGCCTATTAGTAATGTCGTAAGTTTTGACAATGAACATAACTGTTGTCTTCTAAATTTTGAAGAACTGTCAAATCTTCCTTATCTTTTATTTTAAGAAACTAGGTCTTTATCAGTTAACAGAAAATAGCAAAGACATTCATGTTTTTTGGCTAGATTTCTACCACTCTTACAAGTTATATAGATTGAAAAGAAGTAATCTGATTTATTCTACTGAAGCAACACAATGTGAAATAATATCTTTTTAAAAAAGTTTTTTTTTCACTCTGTCATGAAGAAGGGTAGGGGGAAGGTGTAAACAAATAAAAAAAATAAAAAGACCAAAATAAGAAACAATGCCTCGATTGCTACTCACTCTTGCAGTCATTGTAGAGAGATGTTATATTAAGAAATAGGAAGCTTGACAATGTTGATTAACTCTGTGAGTGCATCTAAGCACTATATATTGTTTACACTACAAAATCACATTAGCAGTTCACTTTCCACAAATTAAACTTTGCTTTCCAGCTAACTAATTATATGTATTATTTTGGCACCTTTGTAAGAAAAGAAGTGGAATATATGATGCTTCAAAAACTTTATTATTGAGTAATTTTGTGCCAAAACTAAAATGCACAACCATTCTTCTGAAAGTAAATTAGATGTGCTTTAACAAGAGAAAAATTCAGATAGGTCAATAATTATGGTCACATTTTCAGAGATTTTGGGAATTTTCTGGTCTAGAAAAGACATTGAAATTATAGATTCGGTGGGAGGGAATGGGAGTGGATCCTGCTTTTCGCTTGAACAGCAAAACAGATTCTGTGCAAACGTTAAATTAAAATGCATCCTACATATTTTGGGGAGGGGAGGCTTAAATGTGAGTGGAGAGAAATATAGTAGTGTGTAATCTAGTGTAGTAAAGAATACTTTTTCATTTCTAAAGACACATTTTCATTTCTAAATTGTTTTTGCACTTCACAATGCTTAGCTAATATGCTGTCAATCAGAAAGATGTATTTTTTCTGGAATTTTTTCACAGTTGCTGCAAAGTAAAGCATATATGTTCACCTTTAAGGTTTCTCTCCTTAAAGGGGCTAAGTGAACCCCTTTCCTCACAACACAGTAGGTCATAAAGTATTCCTAACAGAACATGTTACATGCTGCTTTTGTTCATCTTTCCATCTCTTCAGATGAGATGCAGGGCAGGGTTTTCAACATGGCTGGTTAGCCTAAATTGTCCTTGCTGTACTCTTAAGATTTGTATAGCAATTCACCTTAATTGTTTCCTTTTTTTAATAACTGAAGACATATTTGAAGGGGACTCTCTGCTATGAATAATGTATACTAGAACAAGATTTTGCTTTGTCATTATATACATCTGACATTTGTTGACTATTTAATTTCTGTCTTTTAAAAATTTATCCAACACTTCAGAATAAATAAAAGCGTTGAACAGATTAGGTTTGATTCTTGCTTCCTCCTTTTGTGTCCTAGACTTCATGTTTAAAATTGAGCTTTTATTCGAGATTTTTACAGTGTCTAATAGAAATCAAGGCTTTAAACACATTAAATGTCCTTTGACTTCACATTCCACTTCACATTTCACTTCACTTAATTTTGAGGAGAAAACAGAAAACAACTTTGTACCTCATTTGGCACTATGACAATAAAATCTTAAATTATTTGGGAAAGCATTGGTCAGGATCTACATGATATGTTGGAACCATATTGAAAACATATTTGAAACAAAAAATGATTTTATTATGTGGTATATATTTTTACATCTTTTCACCTAACTGGTTTTAAAGACCTGCTCAGTGACTGGGTTAAAAATTCTTTTGGTTTTAAAATATTGTTATGTGAAGTGATGTATTTGCAGAACTCTTGTTTGAAAGGCATAATTTAACCAAAAACTATATATAAAAAAATAAGTAGAAAGACCTGCAAAACTTTACCACATAAGAATCTTGGCACTATTTTTGGCTGAGTTCATGTATGTTTTTCACTGTTCAGTACTTGCACCTGACAATAACTGTGTGCTTTATTTGTTTCTACCAATTATTTCAAGTATTCAAAACTTTCTCTTTGCTTGGAACTAGTGAAGACTAGATAAGTCTCTTCCTGGCCAAGAAAATTCACCTTTCAGGGGGCATTATGTCAATTATCCTTGGATTAAATGACATGTTCTGGGTTCAGTTAAACTGTGAGGGAAATAAGACTGTAAATGAAGTAATATTCCTTACTCCTGCTCAATACCTTATTAGCATTTCAATTAAAAAAAAAATTCACCAGTTTATCATGGTCTGGTTCTGACTTTGAGTATTAGTGTTATGTTCTTATCAAACCTGTATCTTGTGAGAAAAGCAATAGCACTTTTTTCACTTAACAGAAAAGCATCTTTTTCAAAATTAAGAGTAGGTAACATGAATTCTTTTTTCTTTATTCAGGTCATGAGATGTCATTCTCAAAACCTTTACAATCTGTAAGAATTTGATGCTCAAGAACAATTAAAATTTATGAATCTGTGGTGTGATTCACTACATAGTCTGACTCTGGTGTGGTAAATGGAAAGCTTTTTCATAGATTTCAATTTTACTGTTGAATCTGACACTGTTGGATTTGTCTCTGTTTCTTTGGTCTTCTAGATCTATTAGCACTCCATGTTCTCACTTAAAATCCTGTGGTGCTGTGCTGTCTTCACAAGACAGTACCTTCAGTTTCCCAATAAGCATCTTTCAATCTGTAGTAATGACATCTTTTCTGGAGCTAGGACTCCAAAAGCTCTTTTTTTTTGTCATGGGCCAAGGTGATTGACTCAAATGCATGTTCAGTTTTCTGGTTTTGTCTTTCCCTTCATGAACTGATCTCTTTGATTCTGAAATCAATGAGGGACAATAACACTTAAAGGCAATTAGATTTTGTTAGTTTGTTTGGTTTTTGGGTTTTGGTGGGTTTTTTTTTTTTTTTTGGTTGGTTGGTTTTTGTTTTGCTTTGTTTTGTTTTTCCGTGTAACATGCACAAATACAATGTCTCTGGCATGTTTAGCATTCTTTTGCTATCTGGAATGAGAGTTTCAAGGAAAGCATCACCACCCACTACTAGATTGTTTCTGTCTGGTTTTCCTCAGTTGAGGGTTTATTTTAATTTTAATACCATATGGTAAATTTCTACCCTGATTACTGGTACCAATCAATGTAGAACTTGGTATGCTGATTTCTGCCTTGAAGACAACCATAGTTTTCCTCCATGTCTTCGTTGTCTACCTTGGAAAGAGTCCCAAAATCTTGACATCTACTCCTGAGACTTTATTCTGGAGTATTAATGACTGGGAGAAAAAGCAAGTCTATTTAGCAAGTGGAATATGTTATTAGAGAGGAAGTGAAGCAGCCTGCTGACCAATCTGATCTATATTCCTCTGAAGAGACTTCTCTCAAAAATTTGCTTTTCTGGGCTTCCTTCACCTCATTCCAGACAACAAAAGTTGATTTATAGCACTTAAAATTTTTATTTTCATTTAGAGCTGGAGTTGATGTGCTTTATAGACTCATAAAGTAAGCAAGGCCAGGACAATTACTGGAAGTAATGGCAGTTATAAATTTACTTATTTGGGACTAGTGTAATAGTGGATTACTTTTATGTCACTGTTTAACAGTTAGGACATCATGATAGACTTAACTATTTCTAAGCATATGTAGTGAGACAGAAGGTGAATACGTACAAGGTTTTATGATAGCCATTAAAGGTTATGAGATTTTGCACATTATATTTGTGACTTCAGTAATTCTCTTTACATTTGACTTGATTGCTGCATTTCTTGTTGCACAATATAAAGTGCAGGAAGCCAATGTAGGTTGCTTGGTTTTGGGTTTTTTTTTGATGTGAACAACAGTGAAAATGTACCTAGACATTTTCTTTTAAAAGGTTGGATTAAATGAAAGTGACGGAAGAAAATTTCCTTTTAAGAATTTATTTTATATGGTTTTGAAACTATCTGACAGTGAGAAAATGTAGAATCTTATCCCCTGGCACTAGGGTACTGAAATGTATATATTTCTGAAATATGATTGTGTAGTCCAGTTGGTTTTCTAGAAAACCTGAGGACGTTTGTTGCTTAAGCTTCTTTGTGCATATCTGGATATGAACATATTACAACATATAAGATAATATGTTAACAAATATGATTACTCTTCGTATTGTACAGAAAGTAGTAATAAAAAACCGTAGTGCTTGTGTCACTCAAATAATAATAAATTTGAACACCCAAATAAAATATACTGAAGAACACTTGCTAGTCACCCATTTATAGGTTTGGGTTTCCATGATAGCTTTTCTGTGTTTTGTTTTGAGGCTAATGAAATAAGTATGATGCTCTCAAGTGAGAGGGCATCCAAGTGAGAGGTGATAGAAGAGATTCAGCTGCACTGCAACATGAATATAATTAAACTTATTAATATAATTAAACTAATATTAAGTTAATATTTCAAAATATTTCTGTAGGCATGTTTCTAATCTTCAATTATGTGTAAATATTTGACTACACATTTATATTGAATTTAAAATTAGAGCATAAATAACAGTTGATGCTTCTCCTTTAAAGTATTACAGGCCTAGATGCTTTTCTTAACACCATAAATATTTAAAACATATTTAATTATATATATTATGTGAAAACTATGTAGCATTTAGATAAAATTTATTTTTATACTTTTGGTAATTTGAATTTTACTACCTGCTGAGGGAAGAGAGCAGAAATCAAAATAACATAAATTTGCCTTAGGCATTTGAAGTGGAATACACTCTATGCAGATTTTAAATAGAAATATCTGTGAAGGTGTGTGTGTTTGGTTAACAAAGGTTTACGAATGAAAAGGAGTAAGCTTTATACCAAGATCAAAATGTCTTGGATGTCTAATATACCATTATGAAATGTAATGCACTACTTAGAAGTTAAGCTCTCACACTACAGTGCTATGAATTAGAAAAGCTGATTACATGACTCTATGGCATGTATTCTGAGATGACAGGTAATCACTTATTTCAAAATAAAGCAGATTGGTTTTGACAATATTCTGTTGTAAACTTGCCCTATTCTGTGTTGTAATGAATCCCAAGGAATGCTGGGTCTTGCGTGGCAAGTTACTCCTTGGGGAGCTGTTTTCCAAGGTCTTTGAGAAAGAAGTAGCAGCTGTCAAACATCTCAAATGCCATTGTATTAGGTGTAGGGGCCAAGGTTTTGGTAGCAGTGGGAGCCTGTGGGACCAGTGCATTGTTTCCCTCCATTGAACTTGAAGTGGTTCTTTTCTCTAACCTATTGAGGTCCCCTGAATGGCTACAAACCCATGTGATGTGTTGGCAGCTTCTCCCAGTTCTGTGTCACCTGCAAAAGTGCTGAGGGTGCACTCTCTTCCCATCACGTGTGTCATTAATGAGGAGGTTAAACTGTGCTGGCCCCATTAAGGACTCCTGGAGTACATAACTAGTGACTGGCTGCCTGCTGGGCTTTGTGCCACTGATCATCACCTTCTGGGCTTGGCAGTTCAGCCACTTTCCTCACCATTCACTAATCTAATTTGTATTTGAACATTTTTTCAGTGAGCACTTTATAAGAGTGTCATAGGTTAGCAAGCTGAGTCTCGGAAGTGATGTTCTTCTTACAGCTTCCTCTATGACCTGATAGAACCTATCAGATGGCCAGTTTGAATATGGACAATTCTTTAAGCCACTTAAAATTGTGACCGCCTCTGTGATCCACACTTAAGAATAGACAACCCCCCCCCCAAGCTCTCTCTCGTTTCCATTGCTGGCACAGGTGGCTGCGGGGCCCGAGTGGGGGCCAGCGGGCCCGGCCAGGCCCTGCTCGGGCCAGGCCAGGCCGGGCCACGGCCATCCTGGAGCCGATGGCCCAGTTTCCACCCATGGAACGCCCCCCACTGCCTTGCTGTGGGCAGCTGGAGCGGCTCGGAACCCCCCCTCTCCACTGCGATAATCGACATTCCAGCTGCAAGGCCTAGGTGAGATTAACCCTTTTATTGCTGAAGTGAAGAGCTGAAAACCTGAGGGAAGAGAAAGAGGAGATGCTTAAAGCTAAAAGTCTGTTGTGAAGCTATGATATATCAGAGTATCCCACTGTAATTTCATGAAGACATGGGGGGGGGTGGAGTGTTCAACTCGTGCTTGTAAGCAAAAGCACCTGCGCTGAGATAGGCAGGTGCTGACGCAGGTGTAATTTCATGAGAACTTTGAACAGGGAGAAATGGAAGCAATGAGGACTTTTGCTCCAAATGGGAAAGGAGAAAACCTCAGTTCCTAGAGATGCTCCCAGAGATAGTCCTAAAGATGAAGATGAGGAGGACCCTTTGCTCCCAGGGAAGGAGAAGGGCTTCTGTTCTTAGAGATGAAATGCTCCCAGAGATGGGTGAAGAGAACTTTTGTTTCTGAACGGCTCAACCTTAAAATTGTACCCCAAAAACCTTCAAGAGTGGACCCTCGAAAGCAGTTGTGGGAAAAGCTGCAAGTTGGGGGGGGAAGGGACTCACATGCGAGCAGAGAGACTCCTCTTCCTAAATGGACTGAACAAAGTTATTTGGAAGTGGGCGGCTGTCTCATTGTGATACTGTTTTCATAGCACGAGCAAGAGACTTCTCTTTCTAAATGGACTGAACAAGGTTATTATGGAAGTGATAAACAGACTGAACATCTTAAGGGTTTTCTTTTTACATAGTCAGTGGGAGAAGGAAGGAAGGTGGGGGGAGGAGGAGAGTTCTGAAGGTGGTATAATTTTTTTTTCCCTTCTTTTAGGTCTGTTAATAAACTTCTTTATATTCTTTCAAGTTTGGTGCCTGCTTTGTGTTTCTCCTAATTCTTATCTCACAGAAGATAAACAGTAATAAGTATTTTGGACCAAACCACTACACTAAATTGGTGTTTCCGCCTGGTTACAAACCGAAGCCACTACAAAGAGGCAGTGCTGCATGCCTTGCTGAAGTCAGGATAAACAATAGCAACTGCTCTACCCTCATGCACCAGGCCAGGCCACCATTTGTTACATTGAAGAAGGCTCGGAGGCTGATCATTGATCGCATCCACTTCAGTTTTATTATTAATCTGTTGTGTCTGCTAGTGCAACTTCCTTCAGTTTCTTTCTTCACATATATGTTCTGTGGTTTTTTTGGTGGAGGTAGGAAGCCTTCTGAAACTGTTTTTTTATATTAGTACTGTTTTCTTGAGTCTTGGCTGAAATGGTAGATTTCATTTTAAAAATAAAAATATTGAACATATAAAGGTTAACATAATTTTACTTTGCTAAAGCTAATGGAAATCAATGAAACTATGTAAACACCGCTATACAGAGTCATAAATACCATTGAGTAAAAGTATGAATTCATAGGCCTAATGGAAAAGAAATGAATGGATGGCAGCTTTAGTATTTTCCTGATAAAAGAAGGGATGGAGAGAGACATGCTTTGAAATCAAGTTTTGTAGCTGTTATGGTGCAATGTGGAGGTTGCAAGACAGTCACTTTATTTACTCTGTTTTCCACCTTATGGCTTCTTTAAAGTAAAGGAAAATAACTAAAATTGAAATGAGTGAATAGCAAAATAAGAGATAATATTGGTCTCTTCAGGCTAGGACTGTTATCTAAACTTTACTTTAACAAGGAAATTGTTCAGAAAGACATGAAAAAATAATATGCTAATCAGTCTACTGATTCATTCATAGATTTTAAGAAAGAGAGAAAAAAGAAATGTTTGGCAAGTAACTGTTGCATGTTGTATAAATATCGAAGTGTTTCATCATAGCTCAAATATTTGTTATGATAGTTGGCCTTTCTGTCTCAAAATTATTTGCTTCTATCAGAACAAAATGGACAGGAAATGAATACAATCAATCTTCCTCCTTCGTTGTGTGTGGAAAATAACAAGAACACATAGGGGATGAAAAGTCACTCTTATAATATTATCAATACACTGGACTTGCTGCTTGTTATGTGTCTGATAGAAATATAGAAATGTGAGCAATTATCAAGTCCTACATTTTCTGTGATGAACCACAAGACTTTATTTTGAAGGGTTTTATAAGGATATATTCAAGTTAAAATTACCTGGAGTATTATTTCCTGCAAAATGGTGACGAGTCATTTGAAACAATTAAGTCTTAAAGAATGTGTAGGAGTATACTGTCCTATTAAGAATGACTGGAGACTGGATCAGAAATTTAGAATGAGAATAAACTGAATCATCTGCTCCAGCAGTGAAATGACCTTGCAATCAATAAGCTACTTATATGCCATTTTGCAACTAATCTTAAGGTGTAACAGATTTTTGCTCACTATGAACTTGATCTGCCAAAATTATTTTCTAAAAATATTTTCTTTTTTTTTGTGCAGTGTATGTAGAATTTAGTAAATATATTTGAAAACAAATTCTTCAGATTTAAATTTGTCCATTTCATTTCTCATCTTCCCAACTGCTGACTGGTTTTGTGTTACTTGCTGCTCCCTCATATGAGTTTATCCACTGTCCACTGTCATCAGCACAATAACAAGAGTACCCTCAACTGATCATAAATATATTGTGAAGTTCTTTAAAGGAGATGCATCCATCCAATAATGCGTCCTTTTACTATATTTTTTTTTAATACGGAACATAGAAAAAACCCCATGGCATATATGAAATTAATACATTGCAGAAAAATATGGTAATCTATGTACAATTAAATTTTAGGGTTGTCTTTCAACATTCAGACATGAGTGTTATAAAATCAAAGGGTCTCACAGGTGGCCCTGAAAATTGCAAATTGTTGCTTGAATATCGTGCTTCCCAGTTTTGGCCTTAAAATGACCACTGAATTCACTACAATGGAGACAACAGGTTGTGATAAGACTGAAAGTAAAATTTGTTTATGATTTTGGGAACAATTTACTCTCTTGGAAGGAAAAGAGACTAATAATTAATAAACTAGTATTTCATAGAAAAGGAAGTAGATTTTATGATGTATTGGAATAATAGAAGGGATGGAACTGCACAGTATATAAAGTTTGAGCCCTCACGGTGCACATTACCTAGTGTGGAAGCTCATCAGTTTTTAATAAGATAAATGAATTGAACTATAGGTGTAATATTAAATCCTAGGGTGGTGTTTGATTAGTTTGTGAAGGTGATTCTTTGATCTGCTCACCTGGAATCACAGGGGACTGAGAGAGAATTGCTTAGAGTGTTACTTAGCTGTTTTTTCAAAAATGAGGGATCATTTGATGATTTTGATGATAGTCTTTCTACTATGTCCTAACACTTTAAATTGATCACCTTAGGAGAACTGAGCTTTTTTAAATCCAGATAAGATGATTGTGTGGGTTTTTTAAACTTTAAAAAAAAATATTTATTTTTTTTTTAGATGTTTTTGGAGTCACAAAGTAATCTCTGGGGGAAACTGAGAGATCAATTGACCCTGTGAAAGTGAAAGCCACATAAAAGAAAATTTCTCATTCTTCCATGCAGCTAACAAAACAAAACATGGAATACTAAAAACCCCTGCCCAACAGGATGTTAAAGACAGGTTGGCTACCTCAATACTCCTGGCAGAATTTATCTACTATGTTTAAAAAGCTGTAGCATTTGGAGGTATTACATTGCTATCTGATGCCCAGGAATATCTTTCAGTGTTCCATATACTTTAGAGTTAGTGTAAATACATATACATATACATATACATATACATATACATATACATATACATATACATACATATAATTTTATGCTAAATCCTGAAGAATTAACATCTAATCTTGACTGTCTTTTGTCTTCTTGACTAAAGAAGATGCTTACATAATTTTTGGGGTTTTTTTGACAGTTTAAAATTCTGAACTTTTTCTTACATGCCCATCTTTTCCATGTAATGCACAGAGCAGGACACAGTACTTACTTCAGCTGGAAACCTACCGATTGTAAGCAGTATGAAAGATTATGCAAGAGTTGAGGCATTCATACACTTCTTCTGAAGCTTTTTCTCATCGAAGGTCTGTGTAGGTTTTAAACATGTTTGTTTAAGGCAAAACCATCATTAAAGTGTCATTGATGAAAATGTTGTTTTGTTTAAAAATTAGTTTTATGTTAAAAAGAAATAACTTTTCAAAAGTTTCTATTCTATTTGCTTTCAGAATTGAGTTGGTTTTTAGTTACTAGGAAAAATGTGTTGTTAAAATGAAGAAAAGTAGAAATGAGAATAAAGAACCTACATGTACTATAAAAAGAGTTCTAATTATTGAGTAATAAAAATGTCTTGTGCTTGTCTACTTCATGACTGTAGTCTCTAAGTAGGACTAGGCATGTGGATTTTGGTAGCTTAAGCAGTAATGTTTGTTCATGATGGTCTAGTTCAAGAATGGAGGATTAAATCATCCAGATTCTTATGTCATTCATACTTGTCATTAACTTGAAAGCTTGGGAAATACTTAACCCAGGACTGGAAAGTAATTTTTTCAAATGAATGCACAAGACCTTTGTATGGCAAAGAAGTAGAAAAAAAGTTAGTATGATTAGAGCACGTTTCTGAGATGGAAGCCATAGGCCTGTTCAGGTACACCTTGCAGTCCATCCAAAGTATCTATGGAATGCCAATAGTTCTCCTGAAAGATCAGGCAAAGGAATTTCTCCTGACAAGTGTACTTGAGTTCCAACCCTACTATTTAAAGGCTGGTGATACAAAAATGTACTTTTGTGTCGTGATCATGTGTAAATTGTGGAAGAGCAGGATAGGACAATGTGGTGGAAGGAATGGTAATTTGCATGACGACATCTAGGAAAAAATGCTCATTTCTCTTCCAGAAAGCTCATAGTGAGTCCCTTTTTCCAAAGTTTCTTACAATGGAATACACCTATGCTTTTAAAAAGTATAAAAGAAAATCTTTAAGAAATTTATAAATTTTTCCTTTTTTCTTTATTTGGAGAGGGCTTTGAGAAGAGAAGAGATTGCGATGTGGAGGGGGGATCTCGTTGCAGTCTTTTGGGAGAAAAAATGTCCAAAAGCACACTTTAAATTTCAGAATCTGGTTCAGACTAGTTATCCATTTCCTTCTGCATTTGAAAAGTTGAATTAGAAGTACTTATTTGAATAGTGTCATTTTTATATTTGATTGCTATAAAATTTAGTAGACTACTGCTGATGAGTCATTTAAATGGTGGCAATTACATTAAATATGTGTGCTAGAATCAGTAAAGCAACTGATTGCATTATTATTGTCTAAATTTGTAAATAATGTTATCCTCACAATTGAATTTTTAATGGTAATTTCTGTTATCTTTCTGATTTCCCAGTGTAATTTGAAGTCTCTGCTACAGGCAAAAAATATAAATTTAAATGTCTAAGTGTCCCGGTTTGAGACAAGTTTGGAGGAACATCCAAATTTGAATGTCCTCTGATAGAAGCCATGTTACAGCCCGCCCCTCCCCCACCAGATTCAGGAAAAATTTTCCTCTGAGGAAAGTGAAGGAAAAAACCTATTTATTTAACAAACACACAGGAAAAGAATACTAATGCTAAATAATAAAACCTCTTTCTGTGGAGAGAAACCTGGGAAGATTTTAGAGTCCTTTCTTTGGGTATGGTCTCTCTCTTTGTCCTTTTCTGAGCTGGGTTGGCCTGGGACCCCTCTGGGCCTCAGTGGAAAGTTCTGAACAGTTCCAGAAGAGAAGAAGTCGAAGTCCCAGGGAAAAAAACCTATCTCTCCATCTCTCTCTGGAGAAACGGAGCTGAAAGCTGGCTGAAAAGCAGCAAAGGGCACTTCCTCCGTGCTTGCTGCTGCAGAAGCGTGCAGAGAGATAGAGTGACCTTGGAGCACAAACTGCTTTGAAAAATTCATCTGGCTTTTTTTCTTTATCTCACACCCAATTTTAAAGACACAGAAAGGCACAGGAGTCATGTCTGGACATACAGCAGTGATAAGGGATACAAAGTCACCCCAAGACACTAGCACTCTTCAGAGTAGCAATTGGTACAATTTGTTTTATTCTTGACTGACCATTACTTTAGTCAGATGGTAGAATGTACATATTTTCATGTGTTTCTCTTCTTCAGAAGGAACTGCAGCGTATGGCTTTTTACAGGAGGTTTCTTCTTTTTACCAACAAACAATGAAACTTTCCTATTCCGCCTTTTCTTGGGGTGACTTTGTGATGTGTATCCCCTATCACCTGCTCTATGCCCAGACATGAGTTCTGTGCCTTTAAAGCTAGCTAAGGGAGAGTGGGGAGAGCTGGTGGAATTCCTTCGGCGCTGTGTTCAAAACACAGATACGCTCGCTGGCTTCCTCTGTCCGGCTGCTCCGCTTCTGCAGCAGGGAAGAGAGTTACATTCCTTTTGCTTTTTAGCTAGTTTCTTGCTTGTTAGCCCAAGTACCGAGCCCTAGGACTTTGGCTTCTTCTTCTTCTTCTCTTCTGGACTGTTCAACAACACCAGAACATCATCCAGGAGACCTTACACCTCGGCCCGGAGGGGCCCACGCCCAACCCCAGCTCCGGAGAGGAGAGAGCCACACCCACAAAGGACTCTGAAATCTGCTGAGGTTCTCTCCACAGCGAGAGGTTTTATTATTTAGCATTATTCTTTTTCCATACCTTTGTGCACTCTTCTTGTTAAATAAACAACTTTTTTTCCTTTTTTCACTTTCCTCCGAGGAATTTTCTTCCTGAACCTGGTGGGGGAGGGGCAGCTGAAACCTGCCTTCTTTGGAGGGGCTATTCCTGCCAGAGCAATTCCCTTAATTTGTCTCAAGCTGGGACACCCCTCCACTCTTTAACTTACATTTTTGTTTACTTCCTTGTCTTTAGAAAGAACACAAATGTTTGAAAAGTCTTTTCTGACTCTGGACTATTTTTTTTCTCAAACCTTTTTATCACATCTTACTTGAATTTTATTTGTCATTCTTCATCCCTCTGCTCCTCTTACACCTCTTTTTTTTTTTCTTTCTATCCCAGTTTGTTCACAGGAACATCTTGTAGCATCACTGTGACTGGAATGCCAAAGATTTGTTCAGTGAAACTGTATGTTTAAATACTCAGAGGTGGTGATTAGAAAAATGAATGAACTTCTTGATTTCTTAAAAAAACTCCACCCCAAACTATCCATTTTGACACGTAGAACTTTCCTCTTAAATGAGTATAAACCTGGAAGCTAAAGGTTAAGCAGTGGTATATTTTCATACATTTTAGAAGATAAAATGTACAAATTCTTCTGAGATACAATATTTTCCTGCTCCCCTAAACTCCCAGCACCTATTTTGCAAAGTTTCTTTTAGTGCTAGGAATTTCTTACGTCAAAAAAATATTCTCATGGTTTCTCTCCTTTGCTAACAAAGAAAAAAAGTCTGTAATTCTGAAAATTATTCGGGAAGAATATCAGCAAAACCAAGGGTCTGCCATAAGGCCTTTATTGTCTAAGTGTTACAAATTCTCCTTCTGACACTGAGCACGCTGCTGTTCTGCTGCTGTTGCTACTGTCATGTGTGTTTTGACCAGGGTGGCCTTGCCATGCAGTCACTTATACTCATATTGCTCATACCTGAAGATTTAGAGATTTTAACTCTGCTAAAGGTTTGATGCATGATTGTTCTCTTCCACATCTGCTCACACTGTGGTGAATCTGTTGTTATTCTCTAATGAGAAAAATAGACTTTTTATTTCAATAGTTTTGTTTTCCTGTAGAAAAGGTGGGTGTCAGTTTTGTATTAATGTAGTTCCCCTGCACTACAGTTCTTTGTTCTATTCTTTTTCACTTTGCTTCATGTTTGTGTTCTGAAAGCTGTCACTCTTAATTCAAAATGATCACCCAAAATTTTGCCCAGTTCTACTGCTTAAAAGGATGTTAACTCTAGAAAGTTATACCAATGGGGTGTAGAGAAGTGTGTGCATAACCAGAATAAT
This sequence comes from Aphelocoma coerulescens, assembly GCF_041296385.1. NCBI lineage: Eukaryota > Metazoa > Chordata > Aves > Passeriformes > Corvidae > Aphelocoma > Aphelocoma coerulescens. The sequence goes on from NC_091015.1 coordinate 90,748,708, forward strand.
AGCTAAGCTGTTTGTAAAGTAACTCATAACTGCAGTTATGAGGGAGATCACCTTGTTCTATAATATAATCCTAGCCATATGTGTCACTTATGGAACACTGCAAAAAATGAAGAAGCTTCAGGTGAATTCAGGTGAAATGGTTCACTGTGGAATTAGAGTAAAATCTCTGGAATGGTCTATGGAGCTGCATAAGCAAGCAAGTTTTGTGTTCATAGTCAGGAAGGTTAGTAAAGCTGTACTTGAACACCTGCTTTCTAATTGTTGCTCATTAACTTCACTGCTGTAGGAGAAATGGTAGCCTTACCAGGTAGACTACCTAGTTTAAGGTGAAAATACCTTTTCATGTAGAAGAATATGAATGCAATCATATGACATAACTTTATCTGGGAATGGCAGCAAAGGTGCTTGAAAAAATTTCCTTCCATACAGCTTTATGTATGAAACTTGGTTTAAAAAGAGAGTTTTATGTTGAAAAGATTCATTTGAGCTTATAATTAATGCTAGCAGTAAATGGTTCTGATTCTAAGCTGGGTGATGGAGTTAGCATGAGTAAGTGCCTGTGATAGCAAATGCTCTTTCTTCTTGTAACGGAGCCATGAGTCATTAGAATTATGGTGTGCTATAAAACTTAATTAGCATTAAAGTGTTCTCTCAGGTGATATACATTTTAACAATCCTGTATTAATAGTCACATCCCACAAGTCCATTACAGATTTCATGGTTTAATTATCTCTTCCCAGTGTTTAGTACCTGTCTGGATTTGTCCATTCTTTGGCAGTGAATGGCAAATTTGTCCAAGTTTTAGTAAGTTTCTGCATGAAGTAGTTTTGCATCCTGTAATATCTGTCTAAATTTTGGCTGTCTGGGCAAACAGATAGTCAGGAACAGCCAGCATGGACTTATGAAGGCTAAATCATGCTTGACATAATTACTTTCTACATTGAAATGAGGAAGAGGAAGCAGAAAGAGTGGTGCATGCAATATACCTTAGTTTTAGTTAGATTTCTTATACCATCTGCCACATTATTTTCACTTGGAAGATCATGAAGTATGTACTGGAAATAGGGATAATTAAGTGGACTGAACATTGGCTTGATCCTCATATTTAAAATGTAGCAATCATTGGTTGAACATCTATTTGGTTCCTGGTAAGAAGCAGAGTGCTCTTCAGCTTAGTACTGGAGCCCAGGTAATTGAGTATCTTTATCACTGGCCTGTGTCATCACACAGACTGCACTTTTATCAGATCTGTTGATGACAGCAAATGGCATGAAATGACTGTCATACTAAACTCTAAAACTTCAATCCAGAGAGAACTTGGAAAACTTGGGGCTTGGGAAAACAGAAATATATTAATTTCAGCACAAAAGAAATGCAAGGGTCTGTACCAGCAGTAGAATAATCCATGCATTACAGGCTGATAACTGACTGTCGGAGAAACAGGGCTGTTGGAAAGGAACTGGATATCCTTGCAGGTGTTGAGATGAATATGAAGTCAGCAAGGTATGACTTCTCATCCTAAGGAAGGTAAACCATGCACTTAGGGTGGCATGGCTAGTGCCTTTGAAGGAAGTCACCCTCTGCTTAATGCTGATGAAGACACACAGGGACTGCTGTCCCTGCTTTAAGCACAGTGTTGAGCACCTGGAGAGGGTCCATTGGAGGGCTACTACTGTGATTTGGGGTACACATGTCCCACGAGGAGAGGTTGAGGAAAGTGGGCTTGTTTATTCTACTGAAGAGAAGCATATCGGGGTGGCCTATAGCTACGTGAAAGTGTGACAAAGGTGGTGGACATAAACTCTCTCCTTCAGAGACAATACTCTTAGGTTGCATCTTGGGAGGTTCATGTTGGGCATCAGGAGAAAACATTTACATAGTAGACTAGTGCTGCTGTGGAACAGGTATCAAGTGGTATCTTGATCCTAGAGCTTTTAAAGACTTTGATAGATAAAGCAACTGTTGACTTGAATTGTTGATGGACTAACTGAGCAGGAGAGTGGACTAAAGGTGCCTTCAAAATAATATTTTTATGATTACAGGATTTTTATTTCCATTACTACTAATACAGCCAATGACAAAAAATGTTTTAAAATTTTATGATCAGAGAGAACTCTGCCCACAGTATTCCTAGGCAAAGCTGTCTCTGTTAATGGGCTATTGATTCATCAGATGAAGAAGTCTGGAAATATTGGTCATAGTTATGATTCGAGATCTCTTACATCAGTTATAATTTTAAAGACCTTTTCAAAACCAGAATTTCTATTAGTAGAACATAGTTCTGCAGCTGAAATCAGTGGAATCCCTCCCCATTTTACTTTTTTCCCTCCTCCTACTTCTGTCAGTTTTAGGTCACATTAAATCTGAAACACTCCCTAATGCCATAATTTTGGCAGAAGCTCCTCAATATATCATAGAAAATAAAGTAAAACCTAAACATTTAAAAGGTTGTATATGTTTATTTTTAACTGAAAGTTTGATGCAGAGAATGAAATATTAAAGACTGAGATAAAACACAAAATCATTCCATATGAATAGAGGTGGTTTTACCCTACATGTCCAACAAGGAAAAAAAAGTCCTGCAGGCTTTTTTAGGGAAGTTTCAAAGCATGAGGGAGAAAGGTGAAGGAGAGCTAGGTGGCAGTGTTAGACCCTAGGGCAATGTAAAAATTCTCCCATTGATCTCTACTGCTGCTGGTCAGGGTACAGCACATGCTTTGCCCGGCTCCCCAACAGTAGAGTTTACTGAGGTAAGACTATAGCTAGGCTACAACAACTTTGTGCTGGTTTAACAAAATGTCTTAGGACATTTCTTCAGAGTAGAATGAGGCCTCTGCTTGTCCAAATAAACAGCTGCTAAATTTCATTGCCTCTATGCTATTTTTTCTGTATCGAAGTTTTTCAATGAACCTCCTTCTGGTGTGTCACTAGAAGAACGGAGTGACACCTTTTGAACTTGGTATTCACTTTCTTACTCTAATGTGCAGAGCACGTAAAAGTAAGTGCTATTTGTTCCTGGATAGCTTGGAAAGACTGTGTGCTGGAAAAACAACTACTTTACTATTTGTGTCAATCATAACAGCTATGAATATGAGCGAGCTGCAGTATTGATCAGTTCAGACTACTTCCATCAATACAGTATTAAAATGTATTGCAAGCACTCAATGTAATATTAATGACAATCAATAATAAACAGGTTTCAGAATGCATTTGAAAAGTCTTTCTGAGCTGTAATCACCTCTATTGTCTGGCCAGCCATTGGAAAATATGGAAGAGGGCTTTGGAAGGCCTTAAGGTGTCTTTCTGCACATGGAAATTGTCAAGAAATATGAGATACAGATGCTGCTATTGTATACTTACTGTTCCACACTGATTCCTAATTATTTTCCACTACAAAACAGTTGTAAAATATATTATAATTTTCCCATAAATATCATATTTACTTCATTGCAATTTTCAGTTTTCTTCAAGCTGTGGTAGCTTCTACAATCCAGGTAATGATTCTTATGACATCATTTTTGGCTTCAGAAACCATATTTTTGCATTCATACAGAGATAGTTCATTCATATCTTAGCCTCATTTCAGAATGTGTATGGGCAGAATGCAGAAAAAATGCATTAAATAGTGATGGCCAAATAACTCCATTTAACAGTCATTTCCAAAAAGAAAAAATCCAGTCTTCTTCAGAAACTATATTTCCACTTTAAATCCCTTCTCATCACTAAATAAAGATAACTGGAATTAGCTACTTTGGTGGAAATCAAATATTCTTTTGGTTCTTGTCATACTTTGTACACTGCTCTTTAGAGGTGGGGGATAGGAATAATTGCTTCAAAATCTCAGTAATCCTTTTTTTTTTTCTTCAGAGTAACTTGTCTTGATTTTTTCACTGTTGTTCTTCATGATGTTAATTCCATTCTCTTATGCAGTGCCCTAGATGGTTATTCATATGAGAAAAAGAGGGGAAAATATAGATTTGTAATAGGAACAGGTGTTTCATGAATCCTGTGGTTCATTTTCCTTGTTTTTCTGAGTGAATTAAATCTGTTGAAATCTTTGAAAAATTATGAGTTTAGCTTCATTCAACATAGGAAGAAATGAAACCTACAAAGAGAATTTTTGAATTTGGTATTTTCTTCCTGTGTTCTGATTGACTTCAGCTGGTTTGTGTGTTATAAAGCAGAGAAAGCAAGTGATTTTTTCCTTCAAGTACTTTAATTGCCATTGAGGTAGGCAACTTGGTAGACCTTAACATCTGGAAACAATCATGTGAGTTGAAAAGTTGCTTAGAACATGTTCTATTAAAGAAGTTGAATGATAACTGACCCAGTGCTCTGTTGTATGGTCATCACTATTGCAAGTGGCACTGGACAGGACCAACTACACTGATCACAGTGTAATGTGATACAAAGTAAATGATAGTGCTGCTAGGACACGAGTTTTCTGCCATCCCGAAACTAAATGTAAGCTAAGACTGAATTTTCTGAAAGATTTTGAATATGAGCCAAAACATTTTTAGAGATGTCATGCCTCTTGTCAATTAAATTCTCAGAATTTTTAGCATTAATTCCAGGATATAAGAGTTTTTATTTCAATGTCATTCTTTCTTTAAGAAGTATAAATCCCTTTAAAGGAGTATCCCAGTTTGTCTTGAATTTGGATCTGTTGGTTGTGCAATGTAATTCTCTCAACCTGTGCCATTAGATTTCTGCCTCATCTCATAAAGTGCTTATATCTGAACAGTAAAAATTAGTATGATCTAGCTTCATGGCTAGGGGATCATGTAGGGAAGGGGGAGATTTGGATATCCAGTTACTTATTGGTTAGACATTCAAAGAAAATTGAACCATACCAATAGGAAAGATGAAATGAACATTTTCCTGAGAGGGACAAAAAGAAGATTCTAATAATTTTGGCAGTGGAAGAAACCAATGTGAATCATGTGTACTCTTATTGAACCAGTGTCATTAAGCTTTTAATGTGCAACCTTGCACTACCTTTTTTTAAAAAAAATATTGAAAACTAAAAAAAAAAAAAATCAGTAGATCTTTAGTTCCAACCAATTTTCTAGAAAACTGAAGCAAAATTAAAATAAATCCAGATCTGTCAGAAACTTTAAGGATGTGCTTGCTATAGGGAGAGTTGTGCTTAATCTTGATTTGCATGCTTTTTGAATCTAAATCTAACTTGCTGTGAAACTGATATTTGTTAGTATGTGTAAAACTGCTCAGAGTCCACTCTGCCTCTTTCCTACAAATTCTTATTATGTGTAAAAATTAACCATGCTTGTGCAAAGATAGATACCTGTAGTGGTTTGGCCCAAAATACTCATTACTGTTTATCTTCTGTGAGATAAGAATTAGGAGAAACACAAAGCAGGCACCAAACTTGAAAGAATATAAAGAAGTTTATTAACAGACCTAAAAGAAGGGAAAAAAAAAATTATATCACCTTCAGAACTCTCCTCCTCCCCCCACCTTCCTCCCTTCTCCCACTGACTATGTAAAAAGACAACCCTTAAGATGTTCAGTCTGTTTATCACTTCCATAATAACCTTGTTCAGTCCATTTAGAAAGAGAAGTCTCTTGCTCGTGCTATGAAAACATTATCACAATGAGACAGCCGCCCACTTCCAAATATTGTTCAGTCCATTTAGGAAGAGGAGTCTCTCTGGTCACATGTGAGTCCCTTCCCCTGACTTGCAGCTTTTCCCACAACTGCTTTTGAGGGTCCACTCTTGAAGGTTTTTTGGGGTACAATTTTAAGGTTGAGCCGTTCAGAAACAAAAAAACAGAGGCCCTTTTCCTTCCCTGGGAGCAAAGGGTCTTCCTCATCTTCATCTTTAGGACTATCTCTGGGAGCATCTCTAGGAATTGAGGTTTTCTCCTTTCCCATTTGGAGCAAAAGTCCTCATCGCTTCCATCTCTCCCTGTCCAAACTTCTCATGAAATTACAGCTGCATCAGCATCTGCCTATTGCTTGCGAGTTGAACACTCCACCCCCCATATCTTCATGAAATTACAACAGGATACTCTGATATATCATAGCTTCACAACAGACTTTCAGCTTTAAGCATCTCCTCTCTCTCTTCCCTCAGGTTTTCAGCTCTTCACAGCAATAAAAGGGTTAATCTCACCTCGGCCTTGCAGCTTTGCAGCTGGAATGTTGAATTTTTCTTATCGAAGTGGAGAGTGGGGGGAGAGCCGAGCTGCTCCAGCTGCCCAGGGCAAGGCAGTGGGGGGGTTCCATGGGTGGAACAGGTCCACCGACTCCAGGCTGGCCGTGGCCCGGCCCGGCCTGGCCTGAGCAGGGCCTGGCCGGGCCCGCTGGCCCCCGCACGGGGCCTGCAGCCACCTGTCCCAGCGCCGGAAACGAGAGAGAGAGCTTGGGGGGGAGTTTGTCTATTCTTAAATGTGGATCACAGAGGCGGTCACAACTTTAAGTGGCTTAAAGAATTGTCCATATTCAAACTGGCCAGCTGATAGGTTCTATCAGGTCCCAGAGGAAACTGTAAGCACCCCTTAGCAAAGACATCCCTTCCGGGACTATGCTTGCTAACCTATGACAACACCTAACTTGTATAGATACACAAAATCTGTATCAAGTAGATCTTTCCTGTGTGTCATGTTTTCCCATCTGGGTAGTTGTAGCTTCTTTTGCCATGTCTGCAGAGTAGAGGAAAACAACAAACAAAGAGCCCTGTCCCTTGGAGGCTTGGCTAGTGTTTGTTCTGCTTAATAACTTTGAGCTGTTTTCAGAAACCATTCTATCAAAGGGTTGTCAAACAACTCTTCTCAAAAGAGCAATTATCCAGATGTAGTGCTGCAGATTCTCTCTAGGCATCATCAGGCTTGTTTCCAGTCTAATAATTTGACATCAATATGTCCTATTCTGTCATTTAGTGCAATACTGCCACTAAACTAGCTACCAGCTTGAGGAAACAAATAAACTGCAAGTTACGCACACCCATTATGTACTTAAAACCTTTGTGGAAAAATGGAGAGCATGTAAGAAATCAGCCATTAGGAACTACTGCTTTAGAACATAAAATATTTATAATTGGATATCCAGTTACTTACTGGTTAGACATTCAAAGAAAATTGAACCATACCAATAGGAAAGATGAGATGAACATTTTCTTGAGAGGGAGAAAAAGAAGATTCTAATAATTTTTGGCAGTGGAAGAAACCAATGTGAATCATATGCTTTTATTGACCCTGTGTCATTAGGCTTTTATGTGAATCAACCTTATAATATATATAAGAACATATAAGTTCTTATAATAATACATAAGAACTATAAAATAGTTCTTAATGTCACGAAAATGCTGTCAGGAAAAACTAAATTTTAGTAAAAATTTATTTTTACTGGCATTCATACAGATGTAAAACTAAGTCTTTAATACCTGGGATAACAAAAACTTTGGTTCATAATTTAGGATAGAGAGACGAATAAATATTTGAACAGCTTTGTCATATAGAATACTCATGTATTCATTTAGTCATTCTTCCAATTCAGTTGAATATTCAGATTTCAGGTTTGCATACTGTATCAGTGAGACTAAAAAATTAAACTAGTACAAAAAACACATTGAAAATCTTTTGCTGGAAACAATTAATAGGTAAACCCTTGTAAAAGCAACATTAGAGAGAAGGTCTAGTTTATTTCTCATGAGTTAAAGTGGTTGAAGTGTCAGAGTTTATGGTCCCACTCATCTTTTTGCTAAAGGAAAACCCTTTCTTCCTAGAAAGGCTTGTTATCACGGTATAGGTAAACTATATAGCTCTGCAGTACATGTATGTATGTAATATACCTATTTATAAAATATTTAGGGAAGACAAAATTTTATTTCTGTACCAAACTTTTGTTCTTTGTTATCATTGAAATAATTCTGAGTGAAATAGAGGTTAATAAGTAAAACAATTTGGTGTACTAGAATACAATGCAGGCATTAATATCTCTAACAGCAAAAAAATATTTTGACCAGCAGATACAGAGATTTGGATATCCATGCAAATAAACCCCCCAGTTTATTTGGAAAATGGTCTGTGTTTTATTTCTGAAACTTTTTTTAGACTGTTTTTTATCTGGTCTAGAAGGTGGAAACTGAAATATGCATGTTAATATTAGAATCAATAAATGGACAGGTTCAATGTTCCACAAAGGAAAAGAAGGAAAAGCCTCTTCTTGTGACTTTTAATTTTGAGAAGAAAGAACACTTGGGTATCAATAGGATCAATAGGGGACCAGATACTGTTTTCTTAAGTAAACTTCAAAGAATTTTAGATAGAACAACATTCTTTGAATTGCTCCATTAACTTCTTTCTTTCGGTTTATCATTATCTTTGTGTTGGTTCTTTCAAGGTATTCTTCATTACTGAAGCATATTTTAGCATATAAACATGCAGGAATTTGTTGTTTTTATAGTGGAAGTAGCAAAACACAGCTGTATTTTTTTCTTATATTTTTCTGGTTTTGTTTCAATGAATATTTTAGTTTTTTCCTTCTAGTTTTATTGCTTCTCCTTTTGGGGAGGATGACTATTGGACTGCTTCAAATTAGATACCTGAGAGGGACTTAAGGTGTCAGATGTTATTTTATGTTTTGCTTCTGCCAGTGTAGGTGGTATTCTTTTCCCTTTAGAGATGATCTCTGCAATTGTTGAAGCTATTGTACAGATGGAGTTTTATTAAAATAATTGAAAAAAAAAGGCACGCTCTTGGCTTTCTAATACAGTTCCTGCCTTTTCTTCAGGGTTGTGTGCAGCTGGATTGAAGCTTGTAGTCCCTTTCCTGCATCATCAGATGGCACTTACAGCCTGTTGTTCTATGAAAAATGTCTTCTGTTTATTTCAGTGAAAAACAATTTTTTTCATTATCTTTAGATTTTTCATTTTTTTATACAGATGCATTGAAAGCATCATGCACAGTGATGAACCACAAAATAATCAGTTGGTCATCTAATTCCCTTCCCTAAAAGCCCCTAAAATCACTTAATTAGATAGTGATACACATTGTGTGGTTGTCATTTGCAGTATTTAAAGCAAAAATGATAACAGAGAAAAAGTATTCCCCTGTACTGAGCCTTGTGTAATTGTACAGTGCAGTTCTTTCCACCTTGATTAATAACCTTGACAGCAACAATTTGGCCAGACAGTAAAATCTAGTCATAATGGAGCAATTTTTAAACTTAATATCTGCGTTCTTAAAAAAATGAGACTTCAGGCTTTACAGTACGGAAGTATGTAGGTTCTTTTGAAATATTCTATTAATTATATTATAAATTTAAAATGCATAAATCAAAGCTGGTTTGTCTCTATAAGACTTGGGAAATGCTGATCAACAGAGCAGGTGAATTAACAATACTCTCTTCTAGGGTGGCAGAATATGTGAAAAACAATGTAAAAATTAGATTTCATACAAAATATTTAGAGCTGAATGCAATGTCAGAGGCTATATTTCTGTGAATGATGTGGTGAGGTTTACTAGCTCAGAAATGCCTGCAGTGGTTATGGATCTTCACTGAACCATAAGCAATGTCATTTTGAACTAGAAAGACCCAAGAATTTATAGAAGCTGGTAGTTACCAGACATGGCTCCATGGCTTTTTCTGAAGCTATAAAGCAAAACTCCACCCAGCATGATGAAGTTTCCAAAATTAGAAACCTTGAGAAACTTTCCATGTAGAGTTTAAAGATAAAAATTTCAAAAAGCAGTCACAGGAAAAAACTCCACAGACACTATGAGTGATTGTCTGAGTGCCCAGGATGATGTCATAGGCTTCCTTTTAGGTATTCATCAGCTTTGATAGAATTTTCCAGAATTAATTAGCCTTTTCTAAAGTATTAGACACGCTGCTAAGTCAGAGATTTTACACCATTACATTGGAAAAATGATGAACTAGTTGCCTACTCAGTAACTCTAGCATCTTTGGAATCACTTTCTGTGGAAACTGTAGGGAAATGGTTAGGTTCTTGCACACTAAAACAATAGTGTGTGACAGCTGCACTAGAGAGAAGGGTGCAGCAACTGAACAATCAAGTCGATGTAAAGTATACAAGCCTCTGCTAGTGCTGTGTAGCCTTCCTTACTTGGGCTAACACCATCTGTCCTTTCTTCTCTCCCTGCTTCCTCAATCTGTTCTCTCAAGACACCTTGCAATTACCTGTGCTCAGTCATTTCAAGCAAGTTACCATCTTCTCCTTTTACAGAAGTTTTAACCCAATTCAGAGCACAGCATCTAGAGCAAAGATAACAGGTAGCTTCCCTCCTGCTGCAAGGCTACAACCTTCTAACATCACATAAACAACGTTACAGTACACTAGAACACAGTAAATGTTTATATAATTCCCTTTATCACACTAGGAAAATTTAAAAGGTTTATCAAGGTAAGTATAGGTACAAGAAACATGTGTGATGTGTGACCAGCTGAATCCTATGGGTATATCTAAAAATACCTAAGAGTCTAAAAGAACCTGATCAGAGAAACTTGGACTATGATGGTAAGGGAGGGTAGAGGGGAAGGCACCTAATAAAGCTATACAAAAATATCCAACCATAAAAAAAGCCTATTAGAAGAGTCACTTAGCAGCCTTATCTGCACTTTTCCAAGATGAATAAAGCAGATATTTTCCCCCTGTCATTCATGTGTGTTTTGAAAAACTGAATGCAATAATGTGAATGTTCTAAACTTGGCATTTTTGTGGACTATGATGTCAGATACTGTCTCTTTGAGAGTTCAAGAACTCGATGATTTAGTGAGATGTCTATAACACCAACATTCTTTGTGGACACCTATTTGGTGGACTTCACTTGTTTCACTTTCAGCCTTCCAGAGTATCAAGGGCTGGAGTAATTTGCCAAAGGTGAGGAACTTGTGTTATCCCATGTCTCAGACCTTGAAACTTAAGCAAAATATATATTGAAGGAACCAAAGATACACTTCAAAAGAAGAAATTCATGTATTCAGTCCCTGCAACAATAGTAGCTGTTATGACAGTGTTATGGGTTATCATAGCTATGGAAATGATTCTCTTGCAAAGAGGTGCTTACAGTTTCCTCTATGACCTAACAGAACCCATCAACTGGCTAGTTTGAATATTGACAACTTTTTAAGCCACTTAAAAATTTTGACACGCCTCTGTGGTCCACATTTAAGAATGAACAAACCCTGGGAAAGCTCTGTCTTGCTTCTGGCCTTGGGACAGGTAACTGCAGGGGAGACCATGCGGCCCAGTGGGGATGGGCTGGGCCCTGCTCGGCCTGGGCTGGGCCGGGACACAGCCATCCTGGAGCTGTATGGCCCTGTTCCATCCGTGGTCCCCCCCATAGCTCTGTTACATGCAGACGGTGCGGCCTGGCTCTACACCCCACCCCTCCAGTGCGGCCGAAGATTCAGCTGAAGCTGCTCTGCTGCCCAGCAAAGATCATGTGACCAACAGTGATAAGCAAATTCCAGCTCCGGGGCCCGGGTGAGATTAACCCTTTTTTAGCGCTGTAAGATTCCTCCAGAACAGATGGAGCCTGCAGACATTAATCCTCTTCCGAGTCTGAGGGAGAGGGAAGGTGAAGAAAACACCATAGAGACACCAAAGTCAGTGAAGAAGGAAGACCTGAAACCCTGAGGGAGGAGAAAGAGGAGATGCTTAGAAGCTGAAATTCTGTTGTAAAGCTATGGTGGTGATGGAATATGATATATCAGAGTAGCTGTTGTACCTTCATGAAAGCACGGGGGGTTGGAGCATTCAAACTGTACTTGTAAGCAAAAGTAGCTGTGCTGAAATAAGCAAATGCTGAAGTAGCTGTAATTTGATGAGGCCCCTTTGCTCCCAGGGGAGAAGGAGAGCCTCTATTCCTAGAAATGAAGATGATGAGGACCCTTTTTCTCCCAGGGAAGGGAGAGGGCCTCTATTCCTAGAGATGAAAATGCTCCCAGAGATGGGTGAAGAGAACCTTTGTTTCTGAACAGCTCAACTTTAAAATGGTACCCCAGTATCTCAAGATTGGACCCTTGAAAGCAGTTGTGGGGAAAGCTGCAAGTCGGGGGAGGGGACTCACATGTGACAAGAGAACCAACCCAGGTGGTTTTCTCGTTGTGATACTGAGCCATGAGAGAACTTCTTGTGGAGATGTCTCCATAGCATGAGCAAGACAGACTTCTCTCCCTAAGTGAACTGAAAAAGGTTACTATAGAAGTGGTAAACTGACTGAAAATCTCAAGGCTTGTCTTTTTACATTGTGAGTGGGTGAAGGGATAAAAGTGGGGGAAGGAGAAGTGTTCTGAAGGTGTGGTATGATTTTTTTTTTTCTTCCTTTTAGGTCTGTTAATAAACTTCTTTATATTCTTTCAAGCTTGGTGCCTGCTTTGCTTTCTCCTAATTCTTATCTCACAGAAGGTAAATAAGTAAATAATGAGTATTTTGGACCAAACCACTACACTCTAATTGGTGTTTCTGCCCGGTTTACAACCCGCTACAGACAGCTTGCATAGGATTTGATAGGTATGGTGTATGTATCCTTCTTCTTCTTCTTGCCCAGAGTGACAACAGCAGTTGACTGATACCTCCTGCCAACCACAGTTAAAAATAAGATAAAATAAAAAAATATAGTAATGGAAATCCTGATTAGGAATTATTTATGTACACTTTCTGTTGGTGAGGCCTGTAGGTAATAACAGCTTCCTACTACTATCAAATGGAAAAAGTTTAACTGAGAGATGTAAAAAGGAAAGGTCTGTAATGCATTGCCTAACGTGTTATACATTACTTTTCAGTATGGAGTGAATTAACAAAATGGGTGGAAGTAACTCTTTATTTCTCACAAGCTTTGGCTAAATTGCAGTATTCTTAGGACATTGAAATGATAATATACTCATGCTCCATGGAGTTCTTATGCTATTTGTACAAATAGTAATGAGAATTAACAGAGAAAAAGAGATCTAAGCAGGTCCTGAGGTGAGTTTTTCAAATAGATTTTATTTTGATGCTATATGAGGATGAGTCTTTCAGAAATCTAAACAGATGTCCACTGATTTAATTTGGGTTGTTTGTTATCAAATTTGTTGAAGGTGCATAAATACCAGATCATCATAGAAAATCAATCAAACTATAGCCACTGGAAAAAGGAGAAATGGGTATGTTCTGTATTTGGGAAAGGATGGAGGTGATACAGGGAAATAAATTGAGAGGTAGGATGAAAGGTACTATAGAGTTAAACAAACCTTTTGATAAGGGTGGTTTAAGAGTCCCTTGTTGAAAGCCCCATATCTGATAAATGTATTCTGGAGCATGATGATACATCTGGTTTTTTTCCAACCACATTTGTGTATGGCTTCCAAGGTTGGAGGGGCCTGGTATGCCTTCCCCAGTGCTGGCAAGGGAACACCTAGAGAGTATTTGTTGCCATCCTAACACTTATTCATTTTATAATACCTTGTAGTTTTCCCAAACTTCAGCTTAGACTTCAGTGTTCCCCAGGCAATTGTGTACCCATCTGTCGAATGGGCTAAGAATCTTATAGGTTCCCTTACTAGTTCCCTTGCTCCTCTCTTTGCTGCTGGTACAAGTAATCTTTTCTCTCAGCTTAATTAATATAATCAAATTAAGCTCTGAGCCGTTCTTTGCAATGTATATATTCATATATACATATATTTATATATTTATATATAAATATATTTATATATTTTTATATATATATGTTTATATATTTATATATTTATATATATTTGTAATATATTAATATAGAGATAAATGGTGTAGTAACATATAATTTTACTTTATATAATATATCTATGTAATAATATACAAATATAATAGAAACCATATTTAATAATATATTCAGTGTAAGATGTCTCTGGTTTTATTTGAGATTTTCTAAAGGATTTGTGCATTGAAGAGAAATCATTAAAACTTTATTTTGGTCTTACAAGAGTACCTCTTTTAATGTGTCTTGAGACACATATCCTAATTTAGACATAATATTTTAAATATTCATATACTCAGCCTAAGCCAATTGAATTTTTGTGGTTTAACCCCAGCCAGCAAATATGTACTGTGCAGTTGCTTAGTCACAATTCCTGCCACCAATATAATATATATATAAAAATTATATTTAATAATAATAATATTAGCAACAATAACAACAACAACAGCAATAATGTAATGAAAAAAGATATAACAAAACCAGAGAGTAATAAAACCCCAGAAAGATGAGTGAGGCACAAAACCATTTCTCACCACCTACTGAACAATACCTGGCCTGCCCCTGAGCACTGATTGAGCCTTCCCAGTTTATATACCGGACGTGACATTCTATGGTGTGGAATATCCCTTTGACCAGCTCAGGTCAGCTGTCCTGGCCATGCTCCCTCCTGGCTACTTGCACACCTCCTGGTTGCCAGAGCATGGGAAGCTGAAAAGTCCTTGACTTAGAGTAAGCGCTGCCAAGCAACAACAAAAATGTCAGTGCGTTATCAACATCATGCTCATACTAAATCCAAAACACAGCACTGTACCAGTTGCTAGGAAGAAAATTAACTTTATCCCAGCTGAAATGAGGACAGTGAACTGTTTTCTTCTTTTTAATTGCTTAATATGTTAAGACAACATAACAGGCTTCCTGTTCCTTAAGGGGATTCCTATTAAGAATCTTTTTTTTCCTCCTTTCAAGTTTGCCTACACTTTTGGACAGTATAGTTGAGAACTGGGATTTACAAAGATGGGAAATAAAGAACAGAGGTGTTAAATTTTTTGCTGTTGATTGAATTTGTGTTTTCATAGCTTATGAAGTGTTATGTAAGTGACATGCAGATAAGAGGGCTCAGTGTGAGAGACTACAAACTTTTTGGGTCAGGTTTGCCTGGAAATTTTGGATTCAGCATTTTTTCCTGTTTTCCCCTCACATTGTGGTATGAGTTCCACTACTCTCTGAAACAAATTCTGGAAATTTAAATCTCGAGAAAGTATGGGAAAGTTTGGTGCATAATGTGAAGCACTTGAATTTTCAAAATACTTGTTCTGTAAAAAAAATAATGCATTTTTATCTCATTCTATTATCACTGATGTGCAGTCTGTATGATGGGAAGCTATATTCCTCATTGTAAGTCTTTAATTTGTATTTGTGGCCACAGAAAGGAAAACCACTTCATATTCACATTTAGGTGGATAAACTTTAGGCTTTGTGTGCAAGGCTTCACTTACATTTGCTGCATGAAAAGAAGCTCAATATTCAGTTTCAAATTGTGCCATCAAGTAGAGGGGTAAGTGGTAATTTACCCAGTACTGATGATTAAAGGTTGAATGCATTTCCTACTCAGAAAAGTCTGAAATTTTCAGTCAGTCTGAGCATGCAAGTCAGTGAAAACTTGAGGGTATGTTATTACTTGAGTCAAATTCTAAGGAACCTTAAATCAGGCTGTAAAACTATGAGGAATTTTGGGGGGGTGAGTGGTGTTCATCTTTTGGTTTTGGTAGAGTGCATTGAAGGCTGTGTATGTTAGAAAACTTGCTGCTGAAATTCCACAGGTGCTATCATAAATATTTTTTAGCCTCAGTTTTCAAAAACTTAGTAAAATGCTGTATATTGGATTAAAAGAAATAAGAGACATTAAAAAACAAACCTCAATGATTTTTAGGGATACTAGTTTCTTTGGTTAATGATTATTTGGGATAATTCTGGTTATATATATAAAACCTTCCTGCACATTTCTGAACATTAGAAATCTACAACAAAAAGGTGTTCAGACAGAAGCAGAACAAATTTAGTAGGGAAAGGAGGATTACTGAAGTAATTTTTCCATTCTTTTTGCCTAATGAAATAATATTAAATGATTTTGGAAGCAAAACAAACCAACCCACAACCTCTTCAAAAATGGTTTTGTTTACAAAAATCATTAATAAACTTAATAATGAAAACAAATCCAATAACTTCAGTTGATCTAATATAGGACTGAGTGAGTTAATTATGTTGAATACTAGTGTTGAAAATGTTCTTAGTCCTCAGACATGCTAGTCACAGCCTATCTGATGTAGTTTGCCTGCAGACGTTGGGCTGAACAAAATAACCCTGTTGGTGTGACAGCATTCATACAAAGTCATTTGCATACAGCAAACACTGAGTATTTGCAGAGAACACATTAGGGAATAAAAGTATCCTGCTGTAGTAATTCCCTCCATCTAAGCCAGCTGAGGACATGTAGCTTTGTTCATGTCGAGAGTTAAATAAAATTTTACAGGAAATAACTTCTTTTTGCACCTGTTGTTCTTGAAAATAGCCAACAGAAGTGCCTGCTCTTTCCTGATCACCGTCTAATATGCAATATTTCCTCCTTCCTCTGGCTTTTAGTCTGTTTTAACAGGAAGGAATGCTTACAGGCTGTTTAACAAAATAGTCCATTAACCCATTAACCCACGTTAGTACAAAGCAGGAGAGCATCCTCATCGGTTTTCTTACAGGTGTTGGCTTCTGTCAAGGTAAGCAGGGAAAAGCCTGGATGCTTAATCAGGGTATGAATACCGGTGTCCTCAGATATTCTGGGTGGTCCGTGACAATGAACATCAGAAGAGCCATTTTCATCACTGCACAAAATTAGCTATGTAATAATATTGTCTATTGTTCTCTAATTTCTCACTCATCACTCTAGAAATGTAATCCCAGGTGTCTCATTCCTATGCAAGCAGATGTGGAAGCTCATAAACAGAATTGCAACCTGAAGGAATGAGTTCTCAGATCTTTTGGTTGCCAGGGAAACTACATTCTCAGTCTGTGTATGTTTACAATAGCTTCCTTTCCAAAGCTATCTAAATTTCATGTTTTGGCACTTAGGACCAGACTATGATAGAGAAATAGTAATATATGTCTACTAAATGTTATAATTGATTTTTAAAATAATATTTACAAAAATAGGTCCTACATTCTGTCTCAGAGTATGTATGATTTTAACAGATATGTGACAAATCTGGGAAGTATTTAATATATGTTTTGATCCTTCTGGCTATTTTTCTGTGCTTCACTTATAAATCAGTCTCCAATACTTTTTTTGTTTGTTTGTTTGTTTGTTTTATTTAGTCAATGAATTAATTTTCAGAATCTTATCTCTAAAATGTATATGATAGTGACGTAGTATTGAATTTGTGCTTATTCTCCATGGAGGCAGCTTGTGTGACCCACTGCCTTTCTTGTGCACCACTTGTGAATCAATGCAGTTCTCCAGATTCAATAGAGCAAAAGCGTCTGTCCTGCGCTGGTACATGGTGTGCATGCAGCCTATTTCTAACTAATTTTCTTCACAGCAGCAGCAGTCTTACTCACATTATTTCCTCCTGGGCAATGAAATACAGAAACATTTGCTTTTTCTTCTTCTGTGAAGGACTATCATCACTAACGTTTATTATTTTCTAGGTTTGATAATATAAAAAATCATAATAATTGCACATTTTATCTATAAAAGCAGCTTGTAGGAAGCTATCTGGAAGATTCTGTTGTGCAGAGGCTTAAAATGATCAGTCAAATCCAGACAGCATAGAAGATCCATCAGATTTCTTGTCTCTGAATTATTTCTGAGCAGAACGTATTATCAATAATAGGATAAATGAAGTAAATATCTTAAGCAAAATAATATCATTTTCAAAAGTCCCATAGTAACATTAATTCTCTTTAAATGTGAATTGAAACTGACGTAGGGTTTAAAACCAACAGGCGCCAGTGGGAAGGAAAATCGCCATAATGTGAATTAGTGACAAGAGCTAGGATTTGAAACACTTGAGTTTGAATAATGTCATGTAGCTCAGTAAGGGAAACTATTACTGAACTGAAGGTAATTGCTATGGCCATTGCAAAATGGAACAGGTATTCCATGTTTGTAAAATTAATATAAAACATGATGTCATATATATTAAAAGACTGAAAACAGAAGGGTTTTAACAGCCTGGATGCCAGCTGGAGTTCAAGTTATTTTAGCCTCTTGTATAAAATTATGAGGACATTGAAAAGACCATAATTAATCAGTGGCAAATAGGTGAAATTGCCAATAACTGGTTCTTCCATTAGTAAAGTAAATCCAAAATGTTACGGTAAAATATTATTAAATGAGAGATTCAAAGAAAAATATAGCAGTTCAGAGTCTGGATGAAAAGGTAGTATGTGGAGATGTATGTGGTCATGTTTGGCATGTTTTATGTTTCCTGGTGTTTGATGGGAAAAGAAAAAAAGCAACATTTAATTATTCTTCAAGCACCTGTTGAGGTGGGCAGTATTTGTATTGCATGAGCTGGTGTAACTGTGATGCCACTCTGTTACCACAGAGGAGGATCTTGGGTGAGGGAATTAGTAGACCTGTGTATCAGGAAATGAATGAATTATAAACTTACCAAGTGATCTGGATCTGCCATTTGTTCATTTGTATTTGGAACCCAGTATCCAGTAAACTGATTTATTTGAAAAAAAGCATGAATAATTATTATGAGATTAATGGCTAGACAATAATAAAGCTGATTCTTTCCTATTTTTTTTTTTGCCTGACAGAACATATAAATAATTATTTCAAAGAATTCTTTGATACAGTGGTCTCAGAATTTACAATATGTGCCTAAGTCAGTGACCTTGGAGGACTATTAAACAAATGCATCTTATTACAATGTTGTGCTAATGTCTTTAAGATATTTGAGAAACTGGAACAGTTTATGTAGGAGTCCTGTAGTGTGGGAGGTATGTTAATACATATTTGAAGCTTTACATTATGTGGATATTGACTTGAATAGGTGAAGAAGCTCACATGGGAGCTGAGAACAGCAGCTGGGGTGCTGTGCAGAAGCTGCTGAGAGAGTCATTAGACTGGCTCTGTGGTGGCTATGAAGAGTGTTGCAGTGAGTCACAGTCGAATGAAACATTATTGTATATTTTAGCTCATATTTTAAGGAAATTAACAAGGTGATTTGAGAGAAGAAAAACATAGGCCTGTTGATATCAGAACTATAAACCTGCTCTTGTGGCTTGCGCTGATGAAGGGACAGGGTATTTTTATTTCGGTAATCTAAACTGATGGTGGGAAAGAAAATCTTCATGCACCAAATGGTTCATACTGAGCAATATTCAGTACTTTGCCTGTTGAGTAGTTGAGCCCATATCACTCCCTACTTTTGTGCCCTGTGTTGCATCCTGTGTGTCCAGATAAGAGACTTAGTTTTCTGAATTTCAACTTGACTAACTCCCTGAATATCTGGCCTGTTTGAAATAAAAAACCTAAATTCCAATTTTGCATTATGTTTATCCATCTTTTAAAGACCGATTTGCAGAATTTCATTTTCACTTCTCAGTAGTGTCTCCCTACAACATCCCTCAAAATCAAAGGTGTCGTGCACCAATAAATTTGCTGCCCTTTGTTGAAAGTCATCTTTTCAAATCACATTGTTGTATTGCTTTTCCCTGTCCCCTTCTGTGGGAACCCAGAGTGCAGAGAATATTTCTCTGCTTGTTTTGAAGAATTTTACCCCCCTGAACAACACTGTTTTTGACCTCTGTCCTTGGAAAAAACTGCCTACTCTTAGAGAAGAACTAGAAACTACACTGGTGTAAAATAGGTGATAGACTACTATGTAAGATTGTCACAGGGTGAAAAATTTAGAGATTTTGGGTTTGTTAATGTAGTAAATAGATAAAAAAAACCCCCATCAAAATGGAGGATTGTTGTTGTTCTCCAAACTTTCTTCTTCTTCTTCTACTGCTCCATATTCTGCAGTAAAAGTAGTTTGGGGTGACTGGACAAAGAATTCCACAGTAGTAACAGGCTCTGTTACTAAATAATTGGCAGAAAAGTAAAAATAATGTACGTTTTTAGTAACCATTGGTTAATTTACCCTTAAAAAGGCCACGTAATCTTGATAATTCAGCTTTCTCCTGCATTCTCTGCTTTGTGCTGTGTCTGGATCATGCTAGTGATTCTTTTTCTCTGATAGACTTAATAAACAACTATCAAGAAGCAGCGAAAGCTGAGAGTCCTGTTTGTCTCTCGAACTCCTGGCAAGGACTTTAAAAGATCTCTCCCATCAGGAGAGGTATAATTATGGCACGATCAGTGTCACCCTTCCTCCCTTTAAAGTGGTCATGATACAGTTATTTGAGATAAGTAAAGCTCCTTACTAAAGGGAATATTTATTTCCAGTCCCATCCAGTAAAGAACTCCACCACCTCTCTATCTCCCAGGGTAGAAAAGGGTTACAAGCAGCAATTGTTTCCAGAGAAAATGAGAGTGGAAAAGACAATGAGCAAAGTTTGTCATAAACTGTATTTTAATGGAATATTAGAAACAAGGTGAGGTATCAACACTGTGTTCTGTCCCTTAGCTATAGTGTAGCACTGCCCTTGCAGATTTTTTTTTTACCATTCAGTAACTGCAAGGCCATTTGCCTTCAAATTAATGACAGATAAGCTTCTGCATACTTTCAGCAGGACAAGTGCACTCCAATGCTAAATCACCACTAAAAGGCTAAAACCATTAACTACCACACCAATCTTTCCCTGCAGAACTGGTGGGTCTGCAGTTGGTAGTAAGTGGGAGATTACTGAGAAACTGGTCATGTTTCTGAGAACTCTACCTTCTGGTCTGTTCTTTTCTGCTGCTTCAATAGACGCTGTTGCAGTGTTTGTCATTATTAGCAGAGCCAGTCCTAGATATTTAGGTTTCAATTTGATCATATGAATAAAAGGCTTTTCAAGTAGGGCTTTATATCAAAATACTGCTTAAGGCAAATAAGATGTGAAAAATGGCTCTATTTGCTCTCTGATTACAGAGATTTATAACTTCTTTAAAAGTATCAGAAGTTATTAGTTGTCACTGCAGAATATTCTTCCGTGAAATAGCCACAGATCCTTATGGGTATTAGAAAACTGATTTCAGTGGGATGTAGAACGATGTTTTAACTTTGAGCCAGACAGGAAAATGTTAACACAGTGAAAATGCCCTTTGCAATGCAGGGATTCTTTTTGTTAATACTTCATTCTTTATGGAAACTGCATCACAAGGTCATGGTTTGAAAAAGGAAAATAGAGTAAGATATTGCCTTGTTGCAGTATCAATGTATTGTGTTCATAGAGTAAATGTGCATTTTTTAGTGATTTTTTCTGTCTTGCATTGTTCCATTTGAGTGAAAGGTAACTATGGAGATACTGAAATAGAAGGTTTTTGTAGTAGTGGAACTCAAAGATACATGGCGACCTCAAAAATGTTAGTGGTTCAGAGTGATTCTAAAGCTAAACCTAAAATTATGGTGGGAGTTTTTCTGCTTGAGGTGATTTCTTCTGTAAAGTTGTTTTGGTTTTTTTTACATTAATTTATATTTCTTCTGGCATATTGTCAAGAATAAAGAGATTACGTCCAACTTTTCTAACTATTCTACTGCTCAGCTTATGGACAAAGTATTCAACTCTAGTGAGACTTGGCAGAATGAAATTGGAACCAAGAGCTCACTCCCTGAAATTCCTGTAGATTAAGATGGTCTAAGTAACCTGACAGTTTCAATGTTTCACACTGCATTCAATAGAGGGAAAAAAAATCTGCATAAAAATCATTATCGTGGTTTCTATAAGATAGAACTGTATTTTTCTCAAATACTAAGTTCTAAGAAAATTAAATTAACAGATTTTATGTTCAGAATACTGAGTAAGGTTTGCCTTCTTTACCTTTTGTGCAGGTTAACTCAAATACAGAAAGATGTCCAGGGAAGATAGGCTTTTTTCTTTTTTTTCTCATTTTTTCGTTTATTCCCTTAACTTGCTGCATTAATTAGGTGCATAGGTATTAAGTATCCCAGAAGTGCTGGAACTGGAACTGCCATCATAAAATTATGTTGGTAGTGCATTTTCTTCCTATTATATCCTGTGGAAATATGATGGAAAAATTACACTTCTATCTCAAGGTGTTTTCTCTCCCAATGCACATTTTAAAGGCCAACATCAGCATTGCCTGGGAACAGATGGATTTGACATAGATCTGGAGTGGGTAGTTTTGGGAGTCAGTTTGAATTTAGCTAAATATTAAGAACCCATGATACATCCGGGGTCGTAACATGGAAGGTAAGGTGCTAGGAACAAAAGTCTGCTGATATAAGCAATTTACATTGAGGACTAATTAATCCTAAATTAGTCTGCTTAATTCCAGTTTCTTCTCTGAGTAATAAGAAGGACTGTATGCAAAATGTAAATAGTCCTTGCATGCTATGTCTAAGCTATTATCTTTTCAAACACATAGAACTTCTCTAGTCAGAAGAAACCATTAAAAAGTCCTATCCTAAGATCATCCCTATTCTGTCATCCTATTCTAAAGTCACATTATCAACTTGTGAACTTGAATTAATTGATTTAACCTGATTTGAACTGACTGCATTTGCATCAGATGCATCAGATATTAACAGATGAAGAAGTATTTTATAAGATGACTGTCAATGCTGAAATTGCTGGAAGATAATTTTTAGTTTTTAAATGTGAAAAACTAACAAGAAAACGAACCAACTATGCAACCTTTCCCTTAGTATCCCCTCTTTTCTTTGGAAAATTTTGTAAGACATGGGAGTTACACTTAAGCTTTGAAAAGACAGTTTTGGAAAGAAAATATGGAGTCTGGTCTCAGTGGAAATGCAAACTATGAGCGTAGATAGCATGTGCTATTGCAGAGTGACTGGATTTTCAGCCTGAATGCTTGAGAGTTGTCTGTTTACAGTAGCATAACAAGCTGCCAGTTGTCCTTCCATTATTTTTTTCCTTAAAATCATCCATGCTTTTCATTCTTTCTCTTTGCCTCTGTGTCCTTGGCTTTTTTTTCCCCTTTCTGGTAAGTGTCTTAATACTGTATCTTCTTCACCCGTGCCTTTCTTTCAGTATTTTCTGTCAGCAAACTATGACATTGTAAATCTTGGGTGCATATTGCTACCAGAAATACCTCTTACCTTCTGGTCTAGAAATTAATATAATGCTACCTATAAATAGAAAAGTTTCCTAAGTTGATCTTTATTCACTAGTGAGACAAACTGTAGAAACAGACCTCTTTCAGGATGACTCTGTCTGATGTGCCATGCCCTTTCTTCCCTAACTGTGCATCATAACGTTCTCTGCAAATTAATTTCCTGATGCAAACAGGATTGTTGTGTGTGGCAATGTAAATGCGCATAATTTTCTATGTACAGTCACAAAAAGGATGACTCCTCTATAGGACTGAAGTGTTTTTCTTAGGATGAGGAGAGTGAGTACTTCTTAACTGTAGCTATGACCTGGCCTGATGAATTAGAATTTGAGTGAGAATAGTGTTTAATGAGTAAAAAAAAAAAAAAAAAGTTTCTTGTAGTTTAACTCTTTTCTTTTACTACTGAAGATTTCCAAAATAGCACTATTAATAAAGTAAATGAAAATAGAATATTGTATTTCTTCCTCTGCTTTGTTCCATAGGCTTTCTGATACTGTTTTTCTTTTCCAGAATATTGGTAAAGATTTTCTTCTGATTGACTGTGTAGAAAGGGGTATAAATCCACTATTTAATAGGTTTTGTAATGGAAATGTGTGGTGGTCCCTGCCAAATACACTTTCAATATTTTCCTAACTATTGGACATCATTGTGTTTTCATGAGCATCTACATAAAAATTTTTTTTCTCTTAGCAAAAAACCACACCTTGATATTGAAGAGACCATTTTTCCTGGTATAAGGTTTTTATTCAATATTAAAAAACTGCAAAGACAACACATTTTGACATTCATTTATTTTTGCTGCAATACTTATGAAAATTAATTATAATTTTAACAACTTATAATAATAATAATGTAATGAAATAATTTAATTTCCCATAAAATAGATCCTTCTTTAAGCAGTCATTAACTGTGCTCTCCTTACCCATGTATTTCCTTTGATTAATATTTATGAATCATTTTATACAGAGTGGTGTTCAAGATCCAGGAAGGGAGGGCAAAAACAGGAGAGAAGGGAATAACTACAATAAAGGCTTTTTGGAATTTTTTTTTCTGTGAGAACATTGAGGGGACACTTGACAAATTTAATAGTCTGGCACTGTAGGAAGAACCACTGAAAACCTTCCATAAGAAATACACTTTCAGATTCTGAGGAAATGTTTCGATGGGAACAGACTGATTTTCGGTCTGCTCTCGGGAGATACTGTCCAGCCTGCTTGTTTCTCAGTTTTCATGCCATGCTGCTCCCTTGTGCTGTCAGGGGAGCAGGAGGGTCCTGCCAAAGCTCTCTGTTTCTGTTTGAACCTAACTACACAGGGATCCAGTTCCTGACTTCTAGGCAGCTTTCTCTTCAGCCTGCTCAGTTTCCCAAAGAAATGTCTCTTTAACAAGTTGGAGAGTCCTGAGCAGCTATGTCCATCATTCAGTCACCCCATAAATCACTTGCATCCCATTTTATCTAGTTTCACTATGAAACTAGCAATTAGCTAAACACTGATGTGTCTGTATAACTATTTCTAGAGTTTTATGACATGAAAAATATATGTACTGAGACTCATAAACTCAGAGGTGATTAATGTCTCCTTTTCTCACCAGTTTGTCCAGAAGGAATATATCTGCCCCAAAAGTGCCCTGGCAAGCTAATTCATAATAGAGGCCAGTTACCCAAGCAGTTAGTACTTCAAAAATGTTTCTGCATGTCACCAGTATTTTGTCAGGTGGCTTTACTCTAGCAGGTGTTTCATGAGTTGATATCCTGATTGCACTGATCAAGGGTAATCTGGATTATAGGAAATGTGGAAAGATATACTCACATTAAGGAGAATTCCAGCAAAGATTCTTCAAGTTGCAATCTGGGAAGCAGTTCCAGAGGGATGTATGCTTTCTGATGAATGAGACTTCAAATCTAAGAAACACAGAATCCCTCTTGTCATCTCATAGCTAAATGAAGCACAGAAAAAACTTTGGAATTGAAACCCAAAGTGGCTGATGATGTGTGTTCCTTCTTGACTATTTCATCTCCAGTTTTTCAAATTAAGGGAGTGAGTTTTTCGATTTTATGTTTTAGAGAATAGAACACCTTCATGATTTTCTTTTGCATCTTATCTGATATGACAGCAATTTCTAGAAAATTGTAAAATAACACAAAATTCTTCTCCTAGGAAAATGATGAGAAATACAGTCCTCCCCTTGGTGCAGCTAAGATCTCTTGGGCTTTCAATGTCTAGCTGTGACAAGATCCTGACTGTGTCCTCTCCTGCAGTTCCCAGGGTAGCTGAAGAGAGCAGGTAGCTGAGAAAGCCTCCTTGGTCTTTCTTCTCCAGATTGATCTAAGCCAGCTCTGTAAGCATCTCCCCATGGGTTCTGTGCTCCACCTGCCCACGTAGCAGGGCACTCGTTGCAGCTTGGTAATTAATGCCCGTGCTGTCATGGGGAACCCCAGCCGGGACCTGGGCCAAAGACTGTGGCTGTCCCTGTGCTGTGGTGCTGGGGGTTAAGGTGTTAACCTCCAGGGTTGTTGGTCCCAAGCCCTTAGTCTTCCCTGATGTTCCACAGCCTGCTCACTTACTCCTGGAGCCCCATACTGAGAACTGTTGAGCAGGAGCTGCTGGCCTGGTTCTCTCATTGACCCTTGTTTGTTCTTCATTTGCTGGGACCCTCTGCCTCTTCTTCATCTGAATTTTTTCAGGTGAAGGTTGGGCTGTTGCCAAACAGAGGCAATTGTCTCTAATCAGGTTCTTTTAGATGCTACACGAGGAGGTTTTAATCTTTACTATCAAATTTACTAATGTGATATATTTTGCATTACATGTTGTTTTTTTTTTTTTTAGCAGAGGCATACAGCAATGCACTCCATAATATAGCAATTACAGTAAATAATTTAATGATGATACAAATGTGATTCCTCTTACTAGTCCTTGTGTCCTGATGCTGGGTATCTCCAGTCACTGGCAAGGAGTATGTGGTTGAAGTCAGCACAAATTTGGGTTTTTTCAGAGATTGTATTATTAGTTGTCCACTTTTATACTTTATGCTGGGATGAGGCATATACACACTTCCCCCTGCACACACCAGGTTGGTCAAACACCAGAAGGACATTTCTCTCTACTCGTTATCTCAGAGGAGGCTGTTTATAGAAACTGATGTCTCATTGGAGTAGCCAAATACCCAAAACAAAGGGGACCCTCCAGATCCCCCTTGTTTTGAGATATAAGCTGGTTTATATAACCTTGGTTTATAATTGCTGGTCATTCTTGACATTCTTCCTTTTGCCCATAAAAAAGACTTTGAGCCTATCACTCAGCAAAAGCAATAACTGCTAGGTAGCAGTACAAGTTTTTTAGTGTTTTGCATGTATTTAACTTCTATCCAGACCCAGTGACAAAAAAAGAAGGTTTCTGTTACCTTGCTGTAGATTTGGCAGATCCATAATAAATGGCCATGAAAGATACATTCTTCCTTTCTCTTTCTGTGGGCCTTTTCTTCTTTATGTGTCTTGGATTCTTTTCCATTTTATTTTTGGATTATGTGTGCAATATTCAATGCATACTTTTTACTGTCACAGCAGTTGTAGTCCGTGAAGTAGTGAGGACTTCATGAATTATAGATGACTGTTACATCCAAGAATCTTAGATGAATAACAGTATTATTGGATAAAATTCAAGTCAGAAATGTGTTCTAATAAATGAACTTAAGTCTTGTATCTGCCAAGAACATGAAATACAATCCAAATACCAACTACAATAACCGGACATTGAGAAATCAGTATACAAGAAAGTTTGCAAAAAAAAGAAGGTGCACTTACTAGAGGGAAGATGTTTTTCAGCTGTTATTTTGTCCAGTACTTTTGGCAGTGGTGGCAGTGCAGTTGAAATGACTGTAACTAGTATAGTCACATAATTGTTATTCCTGTGTATCTCAGCCTGAGATGAGGCTGTTCACTGCCCTAGAAGTATGTAGTGCTCATGGCTCCAGTGCCAGGACTATTCTCACACACACCCTCACATACAAATAGCTCTTTTGAGAAATATATTACAGTGATCAGTGAGTTTAGGGTTGTTTGTGTTTGTTTTAGTCAAATCCTAGCCATGAAAAATAAGTAATTAGATGTAGGTTACCACTGGGATTTTTAGCTGCACAGTTTGTGCAGGATTAAAAAAGTGCGTAAACTGTGATGGGCTGTTGATTGTGTGGGACCATGAGAAGGGGGGACTGTTTGAATGAATCTGTGGCTCAAATGATGGGACATAATAGGTGTGACCTATTATTAGTGATTTCTGAGTAAAATTGCAAACAGTAATATACTAACATCAAAACTAAGACACAGGGTTACTAAGTGATTTCTCTCCCGCTGGATATTTGTAGGAAAATATATAATCAAAGCTGAAAATTTTATATGTTTCTTTTATTTATTAATCTCTACAATTTTAGTTATGATGTTGAAAGAAGCAGAACAGAATAAAAAAGTTGAAATTAAACATATTTCTAGGGAAATTAGAAAAATCTCAAAACAATATTTATTATACAACCATATGTATGTCAGTTTCTAGGGAAATAGGTAGACTGAAATGAATGAATGAATGAAAGCTTTTCTGGATTCTGTTAATGTTGGTCTGATCCCATATTTAATGCTTTCATGAACTTTGAATGTTTTCTGTGGGAGGACTTGCCTTAAGGCTGGTTCACTCACCAAAGTGGCAACATGGTGTGTGAAATGACCTCTTGCCCAAGGCTGGTTGCAGGAACAACAGCACTTTGAAATTATGCCTCTGGGGAAGTTACAATGGTTTTTCAGAGGATTTGTAGAAGCAAATTTTACTCAGCTTCTTGGGCTGACCATCCTCAGGTGGTATCACCCAATTAATTTTAAACTGGCCTGCTGGAAGCCCACATGTATGTCATTTACTCAGTTTTTGTTCTACTACCCTCTTTATCTGGGAGCTCTTTGCAGAAGGCTAAACTGGGTGAATTTTTGCATGTTATACCCTGTGTCTGTATAGCTGAGAAATGACTCACACCTCTCAGCTGCACCAGCTGTTAGCTGGCTGTAAAAGCTTAAATGTGTCTTGCTGCATTGGCATCTTAACATGTGCAAATTCATAACTGCAGTTGCCAACAGAGTGCTGTGCAATAATGGCAGCACAGACAGCTTGTTCCAAAATGCCCTCTTGACTGTAGCCTTCCTTCCAACGCAGAGCTGCCTTCTATGCTTCTGCCATTCTTGGCCATCTTTAAAGTTGGTCAAATACTGCATCTGAACTGCCCTGTGTGAGCATTTTTACAACTCCCTGATGTATCACCAATTTCCTGGTGGAGGTCTTGAACTCTTGGTGCATTTTTGTTGCCATTTTCACAAAAAAATTAGCAGACCCTAGACGAGACTATCTATGTGTGCTTGGTGCTTGAAGCACAATCCTGTGCTAAACAGTCTGACTGCATGCACATTTTAACATTATCAGAAATTTTTACGGTTTTTTTGCAAGACAAGCAAGTTACCTTGGTAGAAGATTGAATGCCTCAATAATCTGAGGCCATGTGCATTTGTTGAAATCTCTGCAGTCAGAATAGTTTTATTGACATTTTCCCAAATCACATCTCAGAAGTTTTACCCTTCTTATAGTTAAAACATTGTAGTAGTTAAAACACTGAAACATAAAAACTTTCAGTTAGCTGATTACTTAAATGCTGGATGGAGCATTTATTTTTAATGTTCATTTTTCAACTGTGGTACTGCTTCTGTTTCTATATGGAGGAATAAAATTCTCTACAGTTTTACAAGTGTGTCTTCAACAGCATTAGTGAAATGTAGAATGGAAAGCAAGGTCTCTCTCTCTTTTTTATACACATGCAGCTTATTTTTGGTGAGGAAAACTGCTACAGATGTACAAGAAAAAGGAGCCTCTAAAAGAAACATTTGAAAAGAGTAAGTACAGAGATTAATTTTTAATTCTTGATTACATGAAAATTCAAACAACTGTTTTTGAAAAGTGTAGTTGTATATGCCAACTCAAGTATCATTCCCATTCAGAATGACCATTTATATTGTTATTTTATAGGCAATATAGCTGTGAAGAAAATGTGGTGGCTACTTTGTTTGGAAAAATAGGTCTTGAGCTACCTGCATTTATAACACAGACCTAAATATGAAATTAGACCCCAATATTAGTGTCTTTCAGGGATTTATTTTTTTCTTTTTCTCCCCGCCCCCCCCCATTCCCCCTGAATTGGGAAATTTTATAATATTAAAATTATTATTAAGCTACTATTGTATATTTTTAATATTTTCTGGATGTCTGTAGAATGCTATATCAAGTGAGTTAGGCAGGATTTTACTTGAATGAATCACACATTTTATATGTAATTCTAACCACAGTTATTTAATTTTTTTTTGGTAGAGATAATAAATACTGAAACACTACTTTATAGCACTTAATCTCATTTTTATAACACTAATTTTTAAAAATCCATCATAATAAAAATATATGTACAATAGGTAGTTAATTTGCTTTTGCAGATTCATTTTGAAGGAATATTTTCAAGCCAAAATCCCTGTCTGCACTAGATAGATATAGCAGTAGTTTATTCCAGGATGTGTTAATGAAAATAAATGCAAAAGACCTTCTCACAATGTCTTTTTCAACCTTGGAATAAGTTAAATAAAGTCCCTTAGTTGATCATAAACCATAAATTTGTGTTGCTTTGGTGATATATGTTCTGTCAATGAGTCAGACTCCTCAGCAATGAAATAATTATCTTGATCAATAAAGTAAATTAGGAATAAAAGACAGAGTGTAAGAGGAAGATGCTGGGTAGGACAGTGAATAGGGTGTTGGTATTTAAGTTGTTTGATCTTGCTTTTATACAAAACCTGACAAAACTGAAAATAAAAATGCCAAGATTAGCTTCTGTTGAACAAATTTTATTTCTAATCTTAAATAAATAGTCATGGTCAGTCAAACCGGAAAGGCTGCACTCAAAAGACCTCCTGAAGTTTAATGGGACTTAATGTTGTGATTTTTAAATGCTGCAGCTGGCACTGACATCCTTTGTAAGCTCACCCCTAACTTGAAGATAAAGTGCTGTGGTGTATCAGGTATGTCAGAGGTAAGAAGCCTGTGCTAGAGGAGCCTTATTGATTAGTGTGGGGTTTTTCCCTACTCAGTATCTGATCATCAGAATTAAGGAGCCTGGAAGGAAAAAAATCTATTGAGTAATTTGCACCCACTGTAGCAGCAGCACATGAAGAACGAAGAGCTGTGTCTCAGTCTGCCCCAAGCTTGTCCACCAGTTGCAAGCTCGGCATAATTGTATTTAAAGCTGGTGTGATTGTGTGGAAAAAGTTGTGCAGTTTAGTGGCAGTAGGATATTTTAAGTTATTTGACCATTCACTAAGCAAATTAAACACAGACACATGGGAAGTATCAAAGGCACAGCACCACCTTACCAGAGAGGACAAAAAATGCACAGTTAGATCCTCCTACAGCCAACCAAAGAGAGCAAAAGGTGTAAAACCCCCCAGGATGACAACAGGACAGAAATGCTCTCCCTAGAGAACCATTTAAACTGACAGCTTAGAGAGAAATAGGATTTGCTATAGGATGCAGGGGAAAGAACAATTTGCAATGGGTCAGTCATAAATTCAGGGATTTTATGGAAGGGGATTTTGGTGTGTTTAGTGTATTATGGGATGCTTAGAGGAAAGAGCAAAGGCTTGGAAAAGGAAGGATCCAGCTGGGCTGGGATGAACTGGCATGGGAAAAGAGAGGGGCAAAGGCTAAATAGGTCTGGTCATGTTTGAGCATCTTGCTGCTCAGTAAACTTGTGTGACAGCTCTTGTGCTTGAACTGCAGTTTGTCCTGTGTTCTCATTAAATCCTAATTCTGTGTTCTGTAACTTTCTCAAGGGGAGCAGTGAAGGGGGAAGAGCTGATCTCTGCTTTCTGATGACAAGCAACAGGACACAAAGAAATGAAACAAAGTTGTGTCAGGGAAAGTTCAGACTGGACGTTAGGCAAAGGTTCTTCACTGAAGGGTGGTTGGTTACTGGAACAGGCTTGCCAGGGAAGTGGTCATGGCACCAAAGTTGCCAGAATTCAAGGAGTGTCTGGATTATGTTCTTATTCATATGGTGTAGTGTTAGGTGGTTCTGCAAGGAGCAGGGAGTTGTACCCAATGATCTGTATGTGTCCCTTCCAACTTCTGCTATTCTATGAATTTGTGATTTTAATTAACAATTCATTCAAATTATTTAAGAAAAAGACAAAGATTACCTTGCAAGTTAATATCAAGCCATTATAATAGGGAAGGATTTCAAAATGTGCTCTGATGATTTATTGTGAAAATGTTTCCATCATGACCTACCCTTCGAAGTCTTCAGGCTTAGGATCCCACTCTATCCTGTGGAGAAAGCAGAACTTTCAAAGTGATTCATTCCATCCTAAAATTAATCTCCATTTGGAGGTGTGTTTCTCTCTAGCAGACAGGGGAGTCTGGATGACTGATATTAGGAAATTAATCTCACTCAACTAAAAGTAGGTAAAATGAATCCCATCTAAATGACAGCTTGATAGTTTAGAACAGGACTGGAAATGTTATCAGTTCAGTGAAAAACAGGCTGGCTGTCACAGTATAGAGAAAATAATCTTAATGGGACATTGACATTAGATGAAGCATTTCAAAGGCAGATTGTGTTTACCATTTTAGATCAGTTCACAATTGTGCAGTTGAAACAAATCTTTTGATTCTCCCCACTTTCTGTGCTTTGGTTCACACTGTGGAGCAGCATTTCTTTCTCATGGGGCTGAACCAGAAGATGCAGTCCAATTTGGACTGCAGACCAGACCAGAGTTAGTCTAGAGTAAGTCCCCTTAATGCATGTAAGTGTGGGTTTCTAGTCCTCAGCTTCAGCTGCTTTGTTTTATTAAGCACCAGTAGGTTTACTTTATAAATACAGTCCTATAAAGATGCATTAATGCTAAGTAATGTCTCTTCAACTCAGCCTGAAGGGAGGGGGTCCTCACAGGGTGCGGAGGTACAAAAAAAGTCCTTGCTGCTGCCTTCACTTTTTGTATAGTAGACTTAGGTTAATATCAAAAGTGACAAGACACAGTAACAGTACAAAAGGAAAATCCATCAAAATGTTTACTTCAGCTGTCTCATACATTACTCATGCCTAAGAAATAAGACATAGAAATGCTTCCATCTGCTCTTACCTCTTTTTTCAGCTAACAGCAACTTTTCTATAGAGCCAGAAAGATTTAAGTCATTATGAATGAGCTGTTTTGCTCAAAACAGATTTTTAAGACCTAAAATTTTCACTATAGAACACTATACTCAGGCAGTCAATTTACTTCTCACACTGTTAAAAATGGTTAAATCTGGCAAATCTGTATTCCATACTTAATATTCAATACCAGTTTATAATATATTGCTCAGTCA
This sequence comes from Aphelocoma coerulescens, assembly GCF_041296385.1. Lineage (NCBI taxonomy): Eukaryota > Metazoa > Chordata > Aves > Passeriformes > Corvidae > Aphelocoma > Aphelocoma coerulescens. The sequence continues at coordinate 90,781,090 of NC_091015.1, forward strand.
ACATTCCGAGGTTTTGGAAAAGTATCCTTTATTTATATTCCTGAATACAGTAGAAAGGATTAGATGAAATGAAACATACACACATTTTTAAGTGACTGTAAGAAACCCATGTGTTTAGAAAAGACTGGTTTTTTCTACATATTTGCCCAAGTACTTGAACACTGATTTTCTACATGTTGATATATGTCTCAGGATGACTCCTGGTGCACACACCCTGCCCAATCTCTCTGACTCCAGCTCCAAACCACATCTCAGAAGATTTTTCAAGCTGCAAGTTGCTAATATCTTGTAAGGAAGAAGCAAATGACATTGTTATGCAGCTGGTTTGGGTAAATGAAGATTTTTTCACTGCCAGTTTTATGCAAAATGGAGCTGCTTGCCTGCACTATGCACTTCCAAATTTTAGCAATGTTGTCACAGAACTGTTCTAGCTGTTCTATAGAATATATTTAATCAGGACTCCATTCATCTCTATATTCTGCCTTTTCTCATCTGTCTTAGATTCTGTTAGAGGTAACTATGCCCACAGGGGTCTGGGCTTAGAGAGTGTCTCCTGTATCAACAAGGCTCGTGCAGTTCTGTCTCTTCAGGCTGTAGTGAGGCTGAGCACATATTCCCAGCAGGTGCAAACACACACCCCGCCCCCACTATAAACTGTACCTATGACCAGGCACACAGACTGAAACAGAGAGAGAGCAGTGCTTTTATCTGCATGCTCATAAACACAGGGCTCACATAAACATGCATCGATGTTAGATGACTTTTTCTGCTTCTCAGTTCCAGCTGAGCAATATTGGAGTTTGATATCTGCAACAGGCACAAAAATACACATGATGGCTCTCTCAGGCAGCTGGTGTTGGAAGAAGTTGACCCAGTGTCTGGCACCTACACCCAGGTGTCATGGAGTTGTTGTCCCCTAGACGCTCAAACCCCTCACACCCATGATCCAGATTTTGAAGGCACTTTGATGCTACTCAAACCTATCACCCTTCTCTGCTGTCCAACTGGACATTAGCTACTGTTCACACAGACACGCACAGAGGAAAGAGAGTACAGTGTCACTGTATGAGGATGCTGTCAGCCTTCTCTTCTCTTGGCTGAGCAAGCTGAGAGACCTCAGACACTTCTCATAAGTCTTGTGCCTGAGACCTTTCTCCACCTTGTCTCTGCTGCCCTGGACACACTCTAATATTTTGGTGTTCTCCTTATATTGATGTACCCAAAACTGCAGACGTCCTTCATGGGTTTGGGAGTGGGTTTAAAGTGTGGCTGCAATTCCTTGCATCATAACCAGATCTTGCTTAATGGTGAATGCTTCCTAGTCTTCCATCCTCACCCTAACCCCAGAATTACTGTTGCTCTAGGGCTTTCTTGCATGTTGCTGAAATCAGTCTCTTCAGAAAAATGCACTGTAGCACATTAATTTTCTTCCATAGCAGTTTTGTCTGGTTTCGAATATGCTTGCTTAGTGAGGGAATTGGAAGAGTGTTTCCCACATATGCTCATATACTGTGTCTTGTTCATACTAAGTGCTTTTTTAAAAACAATATATAACCCCATTAAATACAACCTATGGTAAAATACGGATTATCTCAAAGCTGGAACTGTTTTTTCTGTTATTTCAGTGATACACCACATGTCTTCTTTTGTTATCTCCAGCTCTTAATGTGAAACTGCAACTACTGTCCACAAAAAAGGAAAGCTATGGTTTTGCAAAAGGCTGAGGAGTGCTATGGCAGTGACTCTTAAAGGACTTGAATGATAGGAGAAAAGTCACATATTTACTATTTATCTGTGTAGTTAACCAGGGAAATATAGTGGAACTGCAGTATTTCAGTTGTATGGGTAACTGTACATGGGGAGGAAGGCTGTGCAAGAACACAGCTAGATGTCTAAAACACCTGTAGAATCCATTACAGATGACATAATTTGAGGGGGCATCCCTGAGGTATGGGTTCACTCACCACACATAACAGAAGTTATCAGAATGTTTTAAAACTGTTTAGTTATTGATTATAGCTTTAATGAGGTTTTACATTATAAATTCTCTGGACATTATGTCTTTGAGTATTTAATCTACCTTCTTCCTTTTATTTTTCAAAATTATGTATATTTTGACCTTTTTTTCTCCTTGTGTTGAAGTGTTTCCGAGAATGCCTCACTTCAGAAGCCTAATGGTGATACTGGTTATATTCCTTCCAGTGACATACCACTTATACAGAACATGCAGGACACAAGCACTTTTCTGAGCTATATGCAATCTCAACAAAATGACTACATTTTTCATCTGTGATCAAAATGACCTAATTAAACATGTGAGCAGTCACAGGGGGTTTGAATGGCTAGTAGAACAGTTTTATGCTTGCTTGCAGTAATTTTGCTGGAATAATTATTTGTCTGATCAGTAGAATGGATCCATGGAGGGAAAGTAAATGTCAAGTGTTGTTCTATTTTTTCCATATATTTCCACAGTCAAAGTATGCTGCATTTTTAAAAACATCTTTGGCTGTATCACAATAAGCAGCCAGATGGCAGTTGGTCCATGTTAACTTGAGAGGAGAGCAGCAGAGATCACATTTCAATGACTGAAATCTTCATTTCTGAGTAAAAAGGAAGGAAGGAAGGAAGGAAGGAAGGAAGGAAGGAAGGAAGGAAGGAAGGAAGGAAGGAAGGAAGGAAGGAAGGAAGGAAGGAAGGAAGGAAGGAAGGAAGGAAGGAATTCGGAAGGAAGGAAGGAAGGAAGGAAGGAAGGAAGGAAGGCAGGAAGGAAGGAAGGAAGGAATTCGGAAGGAAGGAAGGAAGGAATTCGGAAGGAATTCGGAAGGAAGGAAGGAAGGAATTCGGAAGGAAGGAATTTGGAAGGAAGGAAGGAAGGAAGGAAGGAAGGAAGGAAGGAAGGAAGGAAGGAAGGAAGGAAGGAATTCGGAAGGAAGGAATTCGGAAGGAAGGAATTCGGAAGCAAGGAAGGAAGGAAGGAAGGAAGGAAGGAAGGAAGGAAGGAAGGAAGGAAGGAAAAAGGTATCAACTAGCTATTATTTTAAAACAGGCTTTCACAGTATTGCTAATGCTTGTTTTGCTGGCAATGGCAAATAAAAAAAAGGAAATAGGAAGATGCTTGGACTATGGGAACCATGACATGCAAACGACATGCAAACTAAGCTTTGGCATTGTTCCTGTGAGTGTTTCTAAAGAACTGTATAGGAGAGTGCAGAAAATAGACTTTTTTTATTACAATTTCAAACAAATGTTTAGAAAAAATGTTCACATAGAAGTTCAGTACAGGCATGTTCATAAAAGTCATTTTGTGTCAGAGAAAGAGAAACTGTTATGCACTTCTTTTTGTTCTCTCACTATTGATACTTTTCTCTTGAACAGTAGGAGATATCTCTTTTTCTTTCCTGAATGACTTCTGGGTTTCTACCATATATTGTTTGCACATTGCTTTTACAGACATGGTTGTCTTTCCTTTTACAGACGTGATTGCCTTTCCTGGGGAGCTTAGTCATGATAATTGAACCTGAACTGGGGGAATGTATGGACTTGTATAGTTCAGTTACAATGACTACTGAAATTTGTACAGGACAAGCCCTCTCTGATGTAGAAAGCTGATTTTCTAATGGTGCCAAACCTCTCATTCACAGTAGTTCTTGTACTCTGTGTCATTCATTAGTGATACAGGGTTTTTTTACATTAGTCAAAGCAAAGTTAACAGTATGCTTATTTACATATACATGCGTATGTGAGTGTGTGTGTGTGTGTGTGTGACAAACTCTTTTCCAGCCTTAGGCTTTTCCTTGCTTTTTTGATAATTCTTCATTTACAGTATGCTTGGTAATTGTTAAGATGATTTCAGGACTGAGATACACAAATGTGGGGTTGTTTTTTTTTTGGTGAAGGAGTGGGACAAGTAATCAGTTTGGGTTCTATTTAATTTCTTTCCAGTGGTGTATTCAAGTAACACACTTTTCTTGTTACATAGTGCAATATAGCAATAACCTTGAATTTTCTCTATGGCTGTTAGGAGGTAGCTATTAAAAATATAACAGTTATACAAAAGCATTTTTTTCCCAAACTTCTTTGTAATCTTTGCACCAGCTAATATTTTCTCAGCTTGACTTGCTGGTGTTCCCAGTGAGAACATCTTCCACAAATGGAACCAGGCATCTCACTGCCACTCAGTTTGATAGGAGAACAAAATGATCTACTTATGACAGCAGTCATCTCTGGAAAAATGAAGCAAGGAGACATGGCTCCTTGGCTGGTACAACCTTGCAATTTCATCTCTTGTCAAGAGCTTACTGCACTGTGTCAGCTTTAGATTTGGACCTTAATAAGGTACAGAAACAGATATTCTCTCTATGGCTGCTGTCATTTCATTCCTGAAATTGCAGCAAATGTCCTGAATTTCATGTCCTTTCTGAGGGGTTTGCATGTTAAGAAAGCTACTGAAGTTTGATAAAATGAGCGCCCTGGTTTTGTCAGTTGCCCACAAGAGTAATTCATGTTGGCTTTTTCATCTTTCTTTCTAAATGTGGAAAGGTCACTGAAATTAACCATTTTGATGTGAAATGCTGCTTTTTAATCTATCAACATCTAGGGAAGGCTGAATGCCACTTTTTGTATTTCACAAGGCAAAAACACAGATGTCATATCTTCTGCAGTAACACTCCTTTCCTTACTTTCTACAAAAATTATCAGAATATCTTGGAAGGAGTTTAATGGTTTTCATTTTTGTTTGGGTTGTTTTTTTCTATTTAATATGATATAATTTATATATTATTGAATCTCTTTCATGCAGAGGTTTAAGAACTCATTGTCCTTGAGAAATCATGCCCTATGTAAGCCATGCATTTTTGACTTTGGTGACTCTGGATGGGAAACAGTGAATAAAAACTTCAACTTGCTGTTACATGAACTATTCACCCACTTGAAATGTGGGAGCCCTCTTTCACAAGGCAAGGAGTCAAGACAAGATGGCAAGCAAAAAAAACTAGAGACAATACTCTGATCCTCTCAATTCAGAGGGATAAGCCTGCACTTACTCTATGAATTGTTGATGAGGCAGTAGATGGAAGAGTTAGGAGAACTGGATGATGATGCACAGTTTTTGAAGAACTTTGCAAACGAAGAGCCGCACTATTTCCATGCGCTAACTATGCACCTGGAAGTTACATCAAAAGGCATTAGTTGACTCCAGAAAACTCTGTTTCTATCTGTGGATGTTCCTTTTAGGATGCTAAAAGGTGACTTCTAAGATGTATTCTAATGGGATTTAGTTATCTCCTAAAATACCACTATAAATTTTACAATAGGGTGTTTTTTACAGGATAGGTGAAGACTTTCTGTCTTCTGAGTTGGATGCATTCTGAGACTTTCTGTATGTGACTTTTAGGAAGGTGACTTGTTGTTTGTGCTTGTTGTGTTTATGAGTGAAAGCTTTGAGGTAAGCCTGAAAATGGTATGTGAAAGGACTGTCTAATACAAGCAAGGATGCTTGACTCATTTGAGATTTTAATTTCTCAAGAATTTAATAGAAACTCCAGAAAAGTACAATGTGTATGGATAATATATCACTATGTACCTAGAAGGGCTCACTTGAAAAGACTTTTTTCTCAAAAATTTACCTAGTTTCTAACAATTCTAGTAATATGCAGAACTCAAAAGCTTTCTGCATGTATCTGACTGGAAATTACTTCATTTGGAATATTTGATGTCAAAAAATGTTTTGCCAGGGAGAATTTTCTGTGAAATTCTTTGATCTTTGAAGTAAAGTCACACACATCTGCTTGTTAGATGAATCTCCTTATACGGTGTTTGCTCTTTTGTCACCTACTATCAAAGTCTCTAAAAGAAAAAAAAAAAGAAATGAAAATACAAGGGTAGACAACTGATTGGTAAATGCAGTTGGAAATTATCCTGGGTTTCCTTCACATGTACATACATGAAGAAACTTGCATATAATAAAGAGGTGTTTCTTAAAGATGCATAGTCATTCTCAATTTTTGTTCCTCTACTGACAAGCAATGATTTGTTTTTCTACCAGACCTGTTTTTAACTCTTTTTTTTTTTCCATTTGACTAGCAGCCTTGCAGTAATATAAATATTGCAAGACTGCTTCATAACTACAGAGCTTTTGAATGAAAAGATTTTGACAAGAACTCTTTAGTTGCCCAGGACTAAATGGTAGACTGGTAATCTTTACTCAAACTTTATTTTAGCGGTTCCCAAGGAAGGTTGTACATAAAAGCCTTTGTCTCTCTGCTTAAAGTAAATATAAAACTGGGCATAGTGTCCTGTATTCCAAAGTGGTGGAATACCAGAGGTGGCACTCCCATACCAGGGGATTGTGTAGATGACCTTTGCACATATTTTGACATGAGTAGAGGGCTGGGGTTTTTATTTGTTTCTTTCTTTCATGGGCTCTTGTGCCATACTGTTGTAAAATTTATAGCGGCAGCTTAGGAGATAACTAAATGTTTAATTTTTATCTTCTCACTAAGGACTTCTTTTCTTGCTGTTGTAAAAGCCACTGGCATGTAAAGATACAGCTTATGATATGGAGAAAGCCATGTTCCTTCCACTGGCAGAAGAAGGGTGTATTTTCACAGGAAATTTTTTGTCAGTAATAGTGCTGTAATTCTTTAATGATTCAGACATGAACCATAGTCAATTACACTATAATGTTTATATCTCTGTACATTGCGAAAACACTGACATTTAAAAATAATTTCTTTTAGGAAAATATAAGGGACTATGTATTACACAGTAGTTTCCCTGAAATGTGAGGAATATTAAGTACAATTTCATGGAAGAGATTTAGTTCTTTGGTTACATGGATTATTCTGCCTAAGACAAAGTAATTTCTGTTCAGTTTCTTTCATTTCCTGTGTCCTCCTGTTTTTCTCTGCTCTACACTGGAGACAATATCCTTTCAATATTTTTGGTTTTCCTTGTCTTTAACTTTTGTCTACCAGTTCTCAGTTTCATTTCTCTGAAATAAACTGATTTTAAGAAAAAAAACAAACCATAAAAGAGCCTTCTGTCAAGAGAATGGTGAAACTGATATGATGGAGCAGCAACTACCAGCGTCATGGAGAGCTAGCCAGGGTGATAATAGTTTAACACAGATCTGCTGTAACCACAGTCCAGGCAACCATGCCCTTGGGCAGGATTATCCATTTAAAGTGGCTGGAAGCTAACTTTCCAGAGATACTTCAGCAGCATTACTCTTGCTGTGAGGCCCTTTGCTCCCCAGTGGCGTCATCTGCTTCTTAAATGTCAGTGCAGTGTTTGACTGCTGCCTGTACATTGATTCTGTACAGCATTACTCTATAAAAGCTAAAGGTTACTGTTCTACTGGTGGAAAGTGTGGGAATGATTTGCAAGAGCAAAGCTAAAATCATAAAAGGAAGGAACTCAACAGATCAGGGCATGCCCTAAAACATGCTGGTGTAAAATTAATCAAAAAAGCTGTTCCAGCTCCTGCTCCCCCTGTCTACCAACTTAAAGGTTGGGAAAAATAGAGGAAACCATAAAAAAAAAAGCATTTCTGTAGGAGACAGATGGTATCTTAAATGTTTTGAAGATACAATTAAACATTCTTATGGTAGGATATCACTTTCTGCAAGTCTTATATCACTCTTCCAAGTCTTATAGTTAAATTACTGAATATTAGTTTTTGGGGTGTGTGTGATTGTTTATTAGAATGAATCCTTTAGGTCATTGCACAGGGAATGCAAGTCCTTTGGTCAACTAGCTATTTTCAGAACTGAACAGCAAACTTTATTGCAAAAATTTGCTGAGGCACTGAAAACAGTTTTAGCAGTAATTTTAGTGCATGCATGTCTGATTATGGAGCAAGCAACCATATGGATTAATAGCTGTAGGGGTCTGCAAGAGAAACGGTGTTACATATCTGAAGTTTTCTTTTAAGATTTTCAACTCATTTATATTAGGCTGTAATTCCCTGAGGAGCTGGGAACTAGAGCTGGGATGTCTAGTATAGAACTGAGGCAAAGCTGCTGTAGGCCTCAGGGAAGAACAGTTGTTCCTTGAGTATCAATATTGAATATTCAAATTTCAATATTGGATGAATAGAAAGAAGTTGGCTTCCTTGCCTCTGGTCATCTGTGTCAGTAGCAGTTAAGATATTATACTAACTTGTATTAATATAAATACTAGCTTTAAAAGCTTTCCTTGGCAGCCATTTTTTAACCTCCAAATTATTGAAAGAATAATAAAAGAAACCCTTTAACTACTTGAGTTTATAATAATTTAATTGGCAGCTTCAAACACATGAGATATTTTCTGTATATACACTTGGGATTAAATAAGAAAAGAAAGAAAATAGATACCCTTTGGATTGCCCCATTATCTTCCACTGATTTAATTTGTAAGCAAATGTTTGCATCATACAAAAGTGCTATATCACCTTTCATTCTGTAAACTTATAAATGGATGTGGACTGTCAGGTATTGGGATCACTAATACAAGAAATTACATATAAGCAACAATTTTTGATTCCAAATTCTCTGTTCTACTGAGGATTTAGGTGGCATTTTTTTCAGGTAGTGTGTGCAGATTGTCTGTCAAACTCTGTTTCCTTCCACCAAGTCCCCCACATACTTTAATGAATACTTAATAAGGCAAATCATCCCGTGTCTGACAGGCTATGTGTGCTGTGGTAATCTGTGCAAGCCAGTTCCATGTTTCCCTTCTTTTGCTCATTTACTATTCTGTCTCAGTGGCTGAACACAAACCTCCTCTATCACTGCAGCTTAAATGCAGCCAGTCACTTTGACGATCTGACTAATGCTCAAGTACAACAAACATGAAGATAAACATCTTCTGCCAAGAGAATCTCCATTAGCAGCTATTGTGCACGGATGTGGGCTAAGCAGCAGCTGATTTCTTTGTTGCCCAGCACTCTGCACCAGCAGAATCATGCTTGTGACAGTTATTGTGTGCCCTATGACTTTTAATGCAGTGCTAAAATCAGAGGCAAGACCATTTAGACTGATTATCACACAGTCTTCTCATATTTTAAGATGGTTTCATCCTTTCCCTTCCTTTTGAATTGTAGACTTCCTGGAAACATCTTTGCAGCAGCAACAGTACCAGTACCAGGCTGACAGCTAAAGATGAAATGTAGTGTTTGATTTCTCCCAACATCTGACATGCTGTGCAAATGCCAGTGTGTCTGTTTCAGTTCACTTCAGAGTGTACATTCTTTTTCCCCCTTCCCCCATAGAATAACCAGGATGATATTTAAGAAAACATAGTTCTGATATTAAATGAAGTACAGGTGATTAAGAGCAAACAGAATGTCAAGAAAAGGTTATAGGTTAAAATGTTCCTCATTGTAATTCCAAATCTTTTCAGTGAACTCCTTCATCATACCCTAATAAAAACAGCTTGCTGCATGAAAAATTGGTTTCTGAAAATCTTTGTGCCAGTTCTTCCCTGAAAACAATAAAAGTATTAGTATTCATTCTTGGTATATCTGGAGCCTGCTATTCATTTTTTAGATAAATTAATAGCATGTTGCCCTAGATCTTGAACCTCAGCATCAGTCAGAGCAATGGGTTTTAGCTTCAGTTTCTGTCATCAGGCTGAAAATCTCTGTTAGAATCACAGAATATCTTGGACTGGAAGGGACCCACAAGGATTGTTGAGTTTGACTTGGGGCCCTGCACAGGACATCCCCAAGAGCCACACTGTGTGTCTTGAGAGCATTGTCCAAATACTTCTTGAACACTACCAGGCTTGGTGCTCTGACCACTTCCGTGGTGTGCTTGATCTAGTGCCCAATCACCCTCTGGGAGAAGAAACTTTTCCTGACGCTCAACTTAAATGTCCCATCTCAGATTCATGCTGTTCCCTCAGATCCTGTCCCTGGTCACCACAGAGAAGAGATCCATGTTAAATTCATTCTTGGCTGGCCCCTCCCCTTCTCCTCATGGGGAAGTTGTAACTGCAATGAGGTCTCCCCTCAGTCTCCTCCAGGCTGAACAGACCCAGTGACCTCAACTGCTCCTCATACAGCTTCCCCTCAATGCCCTTCACCACCTTTGTACCCCTGCTTTGGATTCTCTCTAAGAGCTTAATATCTTTCTTATATTTGTGGCACCCAAAACTGCCCCCAGCACTCGAGGTGAGGCTGCCCCAGTGCAGAGCAGAGTGGGACAATCCCCTCCCTTGCCCGGCTGGTGATGCTGTGCCTGATGCACCCCAGGACAGGGTTGGCCCTCCTGGCTGCCAGGGCACTGCTGAATTATTATTTTTCCTTTTTTTTTTTTGTATTTCGAGTTCTTTTACTCAGAGTTTGGATTAAAAGGCAGGAGATGCCAGGCTTTTCTTCTAATTGATGTTTATTATTTCCTTATCTATAGCACAGCTGCACGGTATGTGCCTCTTAGTTGGCAGGGTAGAAAATGGCTGTGAGTTTTAACTTTCAAGGCTTTTTAAAGTCTAAATTAACCAATTATGAAATACAACTAATATGTTTTTACTTACAACCCAATTGCTAACTTTTCATGTCCTGCAGTGTGGGACTCTTGACCCAATGACAGAGCATTCAGATTTGTGAAGCACAAGGAGAAAGAAGAAGACATAAATCCACACCCCAAATCCTCCATATTGTTACACTTATATATAATTATATCCCAGAAACCTAAATTCTCTAAACCCAAGGTTCCAACACTGACTCATGTTCAACTTGCTATTGACCAGGGACCCCCAGGTCCCTTTCTGCAGCACTGCTCTCCAGTTTCTTGTCGTCCAGTCTGTCCATACATCCAGGGTTGCCCCATCCCAGGTGCAGAATCTGGCACTTTGTTACACTTCGTAAAGTTGGTGATTGCCCATCTCTAATTCGTTGAGGTCTCTCAGAAGGGCTTCTCTGCCTGTGGGGGAATCAACAGCTTCTCCCAAATTAGAATTCTTGGCAAACTCTGCATTGTGACCAATTGTTGTGTTTACCTTCAGGTGTTTTTCAGTGACTCCCAGAGCAATCTTCTCCATAATCTTACTGGGCACTGAAGTGAGACTGACACAGGCTTGTCTTTTCCAGGGTCATCCTTCTTGCTCTTCTTGAAAACTGGGACAGCATTTGTGAGCTCCCAGTCAACTGGGACCTGTCCATACTCCTAAGCCCTTTGAGAAATCATGTGATCACCTGGAATAATCTTTCCAGTAGTTAAAAAGGCAATCTGTAGAATGTAACCATTATTTTCTGAAGAGGAGAGATTGCTTCTGAGATTGCTTGTGCTTTTCGTTTTTTGTTTTTTCTTTAAGGTTAGTTTTTCACCATTTAGCTCCTAGGATTGCCTTGCCATACAATCAACTTGATACCTATGTAAGTATGAAGAAAATTGGGTGATTTCCTGGTCGGAGTGTGGGACAGTGAGGGGGCAGGACCACCCCTTCACACTGCAGCTGCCTGCTAGATTGGTTTAATTGTCCTGTGAGACAACACCTCCATGTTGAGCCTTTCGTCTGACATTTCTTGATGACAATAACTTTCAGCATAAATTTCCTTTGATTAATCCACAAGTTATGTTTGGGTTTTTTTCTTAATGTTTTGCTATTGCAGTACTCATAAGTTGTTAATTTAATGTGGATAAATCAATGCCGTTATCTGGGTTGATGCATGAAGAGTTTTCCTCAACAGTGAAATTTAAGAAGTTACATCTCCTGAAGTTAATCAGACTACTAAGCAGAAGAGTAGCACCATTTCCATTTCATTTTCTTCCCTAGGTAGATTAACATAGCTTGAGTTTTGTTTTCAAACTGAAAAATATCCTTTTAGCAGTGGTACTGTATCTTGTCTGCCTGACTTTTCATGTAAAATCCTAGTTAAAACACAGGAATTCAAACTGGTGAGGGTAATATCCAGGCAGGAAAAAAACAAGTACATAAAACTCCAGAGTAATAGTACGGAAAATTGTGTATTTTAATAAACCATATTTGGAGACTAAAAATTAAAAAAGAAACTAACTATATACTACTTATTGCCAGAAAAGAATAATAAATACAAAGATAGCACTAGAGAGGAAATGTAATTACCGGATGACCACATGTTGAAACCTATCATAGAGGGGAATTTGAATGAGAATCTCTAGATGACATGGAAATTACAGGATGCACAGGCTTAGAGATTGTAATGAACTCCTCTGCCATATTCACAGACCTAAATTCCCGTGTATTATGCTGCTGATATAAGATCACAGTGTTATTATTCTGTCTGCTGCTCTACCAATGATCCTTTTAAAACATTTTTGGAAGATACTGCCCAGGGAAGTTCTTGAGTCACCATCCCTGGAGGTAGTTAAAAGATGTGTAGATGAATGAGAGACGTAGTTTAGTGTTGGACTTGACAGTACTGGATTTGTGGTTGGACTTGATGGTTTTAGAGGTCCTTTCCAACCTAAATAATTCCATGATCTATGTCAACTTTGTTGTCCCTGCTCTCAGAGCAGTGATTCTCTCCTATACTTGTATAACTTTTGCCATGTGTTAAACTCTGACTTAAAAGGCAGAGATCCTAATACATCTAGAATGCAATTGGTGTTCAAGGGGTTTAGGTATGGAATTGGATGCTCGGACTTTCACACAGTCCTATTGTTAAACTTGACAATTCTGGGAACATCATAACAACAAAAACTGTAGGCAGATGTCCAGACCTGCACAGATTATATACATGAACACATGCTTTTATCCAATGGCTTCTACATCAGCTCAGGAAAAGAACTTCCCAGAACCTCAGCAGAGAGATACAAACATAATTTTTTTCTTTATTAGTTACAAAAAGACTTGCTAAAGCTTGACATAAGGCACTAGAATTTTTTTTAATTGAAAAATCTCAGCACTTATTCTAACTTCCCCATTTTGCAGATATCTAGCTTACTTCTTGGCAAACAATTAATTACCCACAGCAAAAATACTCTGCACTACTCCAAAGGAAAAAGAACTCTTAAAAGTCCCCCTCAAATACCAGATTCTAATGAACTACAAATCACAGAGATTTTTGTCTCTTGCTCCTTGTTTTTAAAATAATTAAAATGTGTGTTTGCTTACTTCAATGTTTACTTTAAATCCTCAATAATCAAGGTAAAGGAAGCAAGTTTGTGTTTCTTTTACTTTGATCAAATGTTAGACTTAATTGCTTGCTGAGTTGACTGATATAACATTACGATTTAAAAGGAAGATTACGAATGTGGCTTTGCCTGATGACTTCTGGGAAATGTTCTGAAAAAGTAAGCCTCACAGTTTGTGTCAAATGTTAATGATTTGTTTTTAAGAGTGACTTTTGTTAACACTTGTGATTAAAGTAGGGCTAGATAGAGGCAATACCACTAATAGAGAGCAGCTGGGCTTGCTGTAAATGTGGTTTTCTTCTTGTGGATTGGTTAGAAACTTTGCCCTGTGGCTGGTTCTGCTCCAGTAAATGCAGATACTTCAGTTAGAAGTGGAGTTTTCATCTTCTTTTTAGATCCCAGCTGAAGCCCATATATTCTGATGAGAGGAGGAACTTGCTTTGTTGCTGTATATTGAATAAAACAGTTGGAGTTTTATGCAAAAGATAATGGTAAATTTTCCCAAGGGAAGAGAGGAAAGCAGAGGTATAGGGAAGGAGAGGAGATGCTCCTTTACAGCCGTCTGGCATCGCACAGTTTGCTTGATGATGTAATTATCCTGTCCGGTACTCTTTTCCAATATTGCAGGTGCACGATGTCTCAGAATCCTGTGACACGCGTTCCGCAATATAACTTTGTGTTCCCGCTGCTTTTTTCAGCACTTGTTGGCTCTCAAACTTTTTATGGCAGCATATGGCTGTCTGATGTTAGCACTTCACTGTGGACAGCATGATGAAGTTCCAACAGTCTATTGCTCCCCCAAGCCTTGTGCCAACTAAGTGGAGGTGAATTTATCTGGCAGATGTAGTGCTGCTTCAGGAGAGCTTGACATGAATGTCTGGAATGTGAACAAGGACTCTCTCCACCTTCCCATCCCTAATTAAAATTGTACAATCTTAGATTGTGCTCCAACCCTACTTAGGTTCTGGCTTCTTTTGATTTTGAAAACACTATTATTTTTTAAATATGTAGAGTTTGGTTGTTTTGCTGTCCCTTCATGGTGTCTCCATGGTTTTGGTCTTTATTAGCTCAGCTGGAGAGGAATAGGATCACAAATAGAAATTTTAAAACTGTGGTCCAATGCCTTAATAGTAACTAGCCCTACTACCTCTTTATTTAGTTTTAGTCCTATGATGTTACAAAGTTTTACTAGCTTTTGTGTGAAAGGATAAACTGTTCTTACTTTTTTTCTCTTCTGCTTCCACAGCTTCCAATATTTATGGTCTAAATATTTAGACAAATTAATAGTGTTTTAAATTGTTGACAGATATAGGCAAACACTAAATATTTTGAAAGTTTAATAAAATACCATGTGACCTGCATACCTACAGGTATTTCTTAGGGGGGAAAATACTGCAGTGTTTAGTAATATAATTTTTGTACTTCATCATCTATTTTTGGCGAAAGGAACAGAAAGTTCAGTGGAGGAATGGTGATATATCTAAGTGGAAATGTTAATATAGGTTTTGTAAAAATGTATATATTTATGGCAATAGACTGGAACATACACATTACTTATTTAAACAACTGGTGATTTGGAGGAAGATTGTTAAATACTGCCTGGGTTAGGAAACTGGCCTAAAATTTTCATTATTTTGGAGTTGCTGTCATACTTTAAAGCCAAGTGTGCTGTGGTGATATGTTTTTGATAGTATTAGAGTCAAGGGTAATTCACAGTTGCTCTCACATTGACCTACAACTTTCAGCCATTTGTTTAATACTTTAGAAATTTTTAAATGAGGCTGTTACAAGTATTCTAATGCATGCAAGAGGAAGGGTCAACATTAGCCACTTAGATGGAATATTAAGAGGACAAGCCCCTCACTCCTTGCCTGGAATTTTCTTAGGACTCAATCCTACAGTATAATTGTCAGAAATTTGGAATAGTGTTGTTTGATATTTTAGTAAGATAGCAACTCAAAAATTTCACCTGTCAGTTAAGTCCAGTATTTATTATGCGGTCATTATGTTTTATATGTTTGTTTAAATAAATTCATTGATGATCTTCTCAAAAGTAATGGGGTATTTTGTTATTGCCTCTTCCTCTGCAAGTTTGTTCTGGTACATGAGTGCTCTGTTGGTTAGCAGTATGATATTTTCCATGTTAAATTCATTCTTGGCTGGTTTTGTTTGTTTGTTGTTTGATGGAGTAGCTTATCTCAAGATGCATTTAGAGACAATATTTACATCCTATTTCAGTTCATAATTTGTAGTGCTTATAAAGCTTACATGGCATTGAGGTTTCTTCTGTGGCACAAATTTAAACCCAGGAAAAAAATAAGTCTATTCAGACTGTAAAGATTGAATCAAACCAAATCCTTGATAGCAGGTTTCAGCTGTATAGCTCTGAATCCATGAAAATCACTAAGTGCCATATGAATGCTGGAGGAAATCTAAGGCTGCAGTCCAGTGATGTCAAAATTTTAAAGCTTAACAGCCTATGTAGCTCCTATGAAAAGGTCAAAAAGCTGCAAGCAGTATGAGTGAACAGATTACCAGGACCACTCTGGACAACTTATACTGTGTAGGTAACAAAAAGACAGTGGAAACTACTGCTCATGAGGAGCTTCTTAGGTTGACTGAATCCCTACTCAAGGGACAACATTAATATTTATTCCAGTGGCAGAAAAAGAATCAAAGTCAGTGTTTTGCCATCTTGCTTTCTTGTGCTATCTTGTGGGAGTGGTTTCTACTGTAATAAAAATTATTTTGTTTTATGTTAATTGCATGCTAATATTGACTATTAGTAGTGCTGGTCTGAGGAACAATTGAGAAACTACAATTGCTGGTCTTGCTTTCTAGTGTCTTGAAGTGCTGAGTAGAACATTTGAACCAAGCCTGCAGATCAGTTATATTTCTTGTTTCTGTTAGGTAAATGGTCACTGGAATGACTAGGAAATACTGTGTCCTGCCAAATCTGAGCCAGATAGAGCAGATATTTCTCAGCAGATAGTCTAGGGGTTTTTAAGAAAGACCAGGGTGACGGAAAAACTTTGTTGTAACTTCTGCCCTATAGCAAAAGCAGTTTATAAAAGACAAAGATATTTTAAATGGATAATGTACCATAATATTTAGACTATTGCCATAGTCTGTTTAGCTTAAAAGAGAGACAACTGGGAATATAATGGTACTATGTTATTCTTGACTGTACCTGTCAGGACAGCAAACACCCTCCCAAATATCCTTCTGTTCTGACTGCCAGGTCTACAGAACAAATTTGATGTGGCACCTGTCTGGCCTTGAGTTAGCTACATGTCTGAGCAAGAGGTTTCCAAAGCCTTGATAGGCATGTGTCCCCTTCACATGGGTGATGTTTTTAAACTCAGGCTTTTTCCACTGGGATCTGTCAGAGCAATGCTGCAGCTGTGCCTTTGCCTGGCTGTGTCTTGCTGCATCTTGGCTTGCTGGCTGGCCTTAGACTTACCTCATCACCATGGGCTTCTCTGGAGATCACTGGCCTTCAGGCTCACTCTGTTCAGCTTTTGTGGGTACCGTGAGTCTGTGCTCATGCACAGGTACTGCCCTTTCAGGCTTGCTGTCACACTCAGGTGCCAGGTCACCTCCCTTTACTGAGCAACTCACTCTTGATACTCCTTACTGATAGCTGCCAATATATTTAGCATAAAGATCCCCATTTTGTGGTCATGTTGGGGTGCTTTGCAAAACGAAGGATTTTCATATAGCATAGCTTTTCTTCAGTTACATGGCAGAATTTTTATGATAAAATAAATCTGTTCCATCCCCTGATATTCAAGGTTAAAGTGTATGGTGTTTGATTCTCTTCCAGTTCTTGAATCAGGGTGTTTGATGGATATAGCACTGCTCTTTTTTTTCCAAATGTTCTGAAGAATATTTCTATAGTGTAAGAATGCACTCTAGAATATGGATGTGCTTCCAATTATCCTGATGGACTACAGTGCTCCACAAAATCATTAAGGTAATGTTGATGACTGTGCCCTTGAAACAGACATAACAAAACATGCATCTGATTAGGAATAATTTGGCATAACCTGGAGATAGCCAGCACTCAATTTATACACTGGCCTTTGTGAAATACATTATGTAGAGATCCATAACTGTAGCTGGACCACAGAGGGTAAAGGCACCTGCAGATTAGCCCCTTTTTTCAACTCCATATTCAGCACTACACTCTCATATAAGGCAAATATGGAACCAATGCCCTTTTAGTTAATGGCCAGACAAAATCTGGATTCAGTGTTACCTGAAAATGAGTCCTCTGTTTGGGTGCCAATACTGCCTTTGGTGTTGATGGATATATGTGGCTTCTGGCCGTGTTTAGATGTATGCTGTCTTATGTGTAAT
This sequence comes from Aphelocoma coerulescens, assembly GCF_041296385.1. Taxonomy (NCBI): domain Eukaryota; kingdom Metazoa; phylum Chordata; class Aves; order Passeriformes; family Corvidae; genus Aphelocoma; species Aphelocoma coerulescens. The sequence goes on from NC_091015.1 coordinate 90,798,549, forward strand.
GCAGCAAATCTGTAACAGTAACATTTTGGAGTGCTGCAGGATCCTCAGGACTGAAACCCTGACAGTCACAGGGTATTTTTGTTTTGCTAGGAATGTGTTGGGAATGAAAGACAGTAAAATGCGGAAGCAACCTTTCTCATGCTGAGACTGAAGTATTGCACTGAGTAGCACGAGACTGAAATCAATAGCTGGGAAACTGTAGAGAGCAAAGGAACACAGAGTTGTTTTGGTTAGAGGGCTCAGCTGAGGAAGCAGAAGATGGGTAAGGTTACAGTACGGGAATCAGAGTTTTCTGGGTATGGAATTAGAATTGGTGTTTTCATCTTTAGTTGCTAAAAGTTCTCCTTTACCTGTTTGCAAATTGGACATGAGATTGTGTTAGTCACATTTCTTATATGAAAGCGAGAGTAGTCTGAGCCAGGTCATTTCTGATTAATGAAATGCTACAGCAACAATCTCTACACTAAGTGATACAGAGACAGTAAAACATGAGACTGGTTACAGGCCTGCAGAGAGTCTTCAATGGCAGTGATAGTAGTACAGCCCTGTAATCCACTGCATAGTTCTGAGCCTGTTTTAATTAGACTTAATTAATGGCTTTCTCTAGCATTCAACCCAATGGCATCTTGGTTTAGCTACTTCCCTCTGTTTTGGCATGTATGTTACTTGCCCATGCTTAAAGCAAACCTTACTGCTTTTGTACTATCTCCATGTCTTGTTTCACATCCTTGTACAAAACACTGTGCTAGTGCAGAAGATGCCTGTAAAAAGAATGTTATAGCATTGTAAGTCAGCGGGCCATATCAAATCACAGACTTTGAGCTCACAAAGGCCTAGGAAAACTTCATGGCATCTGAAAACAAACCGGGAATGGGTACTTAAAGATTATGTGTCAAATTTCAGATGTCACCAGAGTGAGAGATGTTACCAAAGGTTGCTTAGTGTTAAGTACATTTTTCAGGAAGCTTATGGATAGGCAGAATATACAGGATGTCTAGATACTTGGAATGTAAGGACATCTAGTTTATGGGCATATATAGTTAATAGGTATTAAAGATAAAAACAAAAGACCAGAGACAGAAAGAGTAATAAACCCCACCTAGATACACAAACACTAAGGCACAGGAGATAAGAGAGACCAAAGAGCATATCTCAGATGAGGATTGAGGAAATGCAACTGAGGGAACAACTCAAAGTCGTGGAGATTAATATTTTGTAAATGATAAGTGGAGGATGTTTATATCTGAGATATTTGAGGCTTGTGGGATTATGTGAAACTTATAGTGGGATGTTATAGGGGCAATGTGGGAATGTACAAAATTATTCCATGATGTTAGGGATGGAGCCAAAGGCAGGGAAAGGGTTGGAGGTGGATTGGAGAAGAAATAAGCATGGGAAAATGGAAATAAGGAGGACAAAAGGAGACAGTCCCATTTTAACTTGCTTGCTGGTTGCCATGTATGTTTGTCTGAGCTCTGTCCCTGATCACTGTAGTTCTTAAACATGTACTTCTTAAGGATGTTCTTAAACTCCATTCCTAACTCTTCCTAACTCTTTTCTGTGGGATCTGGTGGTGATGCCTCACTAGCATACTTTAAAGAGGACTAGCTGACAAGGGGGAGAATACCAGAACCTTGAAAGACCCAAGGTTAGACCTGGTCAGGGACCAGGTCTGCAACCAAATTTAAATGAGGCTGTGGGCTTGGGCTCAGACTCTGATTGCTACCCTTTTCCCAAACTTCCATTTGTCTTTAGCATACCAGAAGCCTCAAAGGCGAGAAGAACCCTCTAAGATCCAGAAAGCACTTTAATAAATCTAAATATATGGTCTGAGGTACAAATGGCTCCAAATATTCAGGGTTAATGGTAACACACAAGGGAGATATCAAATGCCTTCAAAAGTAAGGAAAACTCACTAATACTGCAGTTGTAACAGGCTGTTGCAATATCATTAGCAGGTAGCACTTGTCATTATCACTGGTCATTAGCAGTGGTCTTAAACATTGGCTGCCCTCACAAATGCAGGCATAGAAAAATAAAAGAAAATAAAACAAAAACCACCACTTCCCTTCCCCCCATAATAATCATCAAGAGAGAAAAAAGTAGGCTTGAATTTATCTATCCAGTCTCATTTTGCTTTCTCTTCCTTAGTGTAGGCACATTTAAGGAATTCAAAATTTTGTAAACCAGTCAAGGCTTCCTGGAGATCACCTAGAATTTAATGAGCTCCACAAACTCTTGCAGTTATTTTTTTTTTCTAAAGAACAGGCAATTAGTCCATTTTCTTGTATTATCAGTGATACAAAGACAGTGGACATTCCATATTTCCTCATTTATACTGTCAAAACATGACTTATGCCATTAGTTTCTGTCATTTTATGTTTACTAGTAGATTCTCACGCCATGAACCATCAGCATACTCATGTTAATTACCAAGCCTCTTCTCCAGGTCACTCTTACGTGTTCAAGCTTTGTGGTTGTAGTTTTTGTTCTGAGAGCAATGTGTTTTCTTTCCATTATTGGAGATGGGGAAGAAAAGCATCTTCTAGGTGAGTTGATGAGCAGAAGTAGGGATAAAAGAAAAAAAATCAGTTGAACTGTCAAGGACCTCTGTGCCTCCTGACCCCTAAGTAAAGCTCTTTGGGTGCCTTGCTGTGTTGAGAATCAAGGTCCTTTTCCTTTCTGCAAATTGAAGTGCTGTAACTCTGTTGCTAAATGATCCATGTCAATTATATTTTGCTTGAATACATATTTTCCCTCAGTTCAATTGCAAGATACTGTAGCTTTTATGGTTTGAAATTCAGCTTTTGACTGGATAAATAAGTCTGACTTACGTGCAGTCAATATTGTCAATAAGTAACAGCTATCTACCTTGCCTTATTTGACAGAGTTTTCTCCATTATTTCCCTTTCATGAAATATTCTTGTGGAATAAAACTAAAGTTAAATGAAGAAGAGAGAAATATTTTTAAATTGACTTATATATGCAGACCAAGGTGACAGTATGGCCTTCTGTTTTTTTATGCAAGTGGTTTGAAAACAAATTTTACTTGTGCTACTGACAGTATCATTCAAATAGTCTAAAAACATTATGGTCACAGTTTCTATGCTAAAGAACTTCACTATGGCTATAATCTACTTATTGACTAATATATTACATGTATAGTGTAGCCACAGCTGCAAACAATAATGCAGGGAAAATTCCTTTCTCCTTTGAGATATTATTTCTTGCAACGGAAAAGGAGAACTGTAGGGTGTTTTGACTCAGTTGCTTCACCTATATCCAGAAGACAGATTACAGATCAGATAAACAAATGTAACCTGTGAGTGATGCAGCAGTTTGTGAAATTTTGAAGGAAGTAGAAATTCTGCTTAGTACATGTTCACATTAGTCTGAAGTTCAGAGATTTGGGTAGAATATTTTTTTCAGTGATCATTTCACTAGTGATTTCTGTAAAAAAAAATTCTAAGGTTTTTTTGTTTGTTTGTTTTTTGCTTTTAATATTATGTAGAACATAGAAAAGTCTCACTCTATATCCCAAGTTCTTCCCAGAATGAAAATTATTTATGGATCAGTATTTTTGATATATTTTTGTAACTAAAGGCTGTCACTGGGCATTTTAATAATTTGTAAATGTAGGGAACTTAGGCAATACAAATAACATAATGTTTCTTTGGTTTTTTTAATAATTTGCATATACCCTTTGTATAGGAATAGATAATGCATTAAATAAAACATTTAAAGTTAGGTTGTTTTATTTGGTTTTTTTATTTATTTTTAAGTGCCCAGGTGTAGTTCTGATCATCAGTCTAAAAGCAACCAATCTTGCAGAAATGTCAGGTCTTGTATAAATAACAGAATTATTTGCTTTCTTGAAAACGACAGTAAATGATTTCTTGTCTCTCTGAATGTGTTTTCTTTTCAAATCAACCTCATAGACTGGCAATACTTGTCTACCATACTCAAGAATAGCTGTTTGAAGAACAGACCAGATTGCATTATGTATCAGCATCTTTGATTGTTGTTCTTTTATTTTATATCATGATCAGTTGTTTCCTTAAAAATATTAACTTTTGGGGTTTTTTTAACCATCATTCTTCCCCATTAATCTGCCTGGGTCATACTTTTTAGGACTGATGTTCTTCCTTTTCTGATTTAGGTAATTAGACACTTCACAGCTGTTTACCTGTGTTATCTAGCAATAAAGTAATGCTATTTCTTTATATACCATCAATATTGAGCATATAGTAACGACTCTTAGTGCAATGGGATGCTACTAGATAAAAGACAGTACAGAAAAGTAAAAAAATATTCTTCTGGTCTTTGTCTCTTTCTTGAGACAAAACCCAATGTAGTGGCGGGATGGGAGTTTCTTAAAAAACAAGGTGGCAAAACCAAAATTTTGAAGCCCATCAAAATGAAGGGAAGAGCTTCACACTTCAGAAAAGTAAGTTGTATATATGAGACCTGCATGACAACAGGAAATGCAGACTATGTGGCTGAGGTTTGAAAAAAGAGCAATTTGAAAAAGAAAGAGAAACCAGGGTTTCATCAGATATAAAAAAATATTACCATATCAGCACGATAATGAGAATTCTTTGTTTTAAACTGCTCTTTGTTGGAATAAATAAGGTTGTTCTGATTTTCCTGCAGGCTGTCCCTATGGCAATCATCCTCACATATGTACAACAAACATCTATTGGGAATACTTTTTTATTGCCATCCAGGTTACTAGAATAAAGCATCATTGTTCACTGCTCAAGAAGCAAGTACATGTGTTGCTGTCCAAAGTTAAGAAAATCTGGATATTAGCACACAGTGCTGAACAAAATCTATTTTCTTCATACAAGTAAAGTATTAATGCATCCTTTGTAAATGTCTGCTCTTGTGAATGGATACACTGTATAGACAGTCACAGAATCACAGAATTGGTCAACCTCCCTGCTTGTGGTTGGGAGGGACTACCATGGGTCATCTGATCCAACCACTGTGCTCAAACAGGGTCATCTTAGAGCACATTGCACTGAAATACATCCAGATGGTTCTTGAATATCTCCAGTGAGGGAGACTCTACAACCTCTCTGGGCAATCTTTCACTTACACAGTAAAGTTCTTCCTCATGTTCAGGTGGAACTTCCTGTGAATCTGTTTCTGCCCATTGCCTCTTGTTCTATTGGTCAGCAACACTGAGAAGAGCCTGGATTCATCTTCTTGATACCCCTGCTTTAGATATTTATACACATGATGAGGTTCCCTCTCAGTCACCTCTCCTCAAGGCTGAAAAGTATTGTATTTTCATATGACAATAGTTAAAAAGAGGAGGAGTGCCCAAGACACATCACAATTTAATCTCTCTCAACTAAGGAACTCATTCTTTGTGCTATGATATGCATTATATGTGGAGTCAAAAGAGCTGCATGTAGCTTCTTGCAAAATCTGACATTACTCTGGAGATTAAGGACTAGAGGAATCTATGAGTAGTTTATGATTTCATTAAAAAATTGTATAAAACATACAATCAAAAGTCTTGAGAAGAACTGTAAACACACAAAATTTCAGACTTGAGAAAAGTTGGAGAATATGTATTTAACTTCTTGGGGCAATGAAAACCATTGCGGAAAAAGAAGGAGCATGAACCATCAAAATTTGAGAAATAGATTATTGTAGGTGAGGAAGTGTCTTCACCCATTTTGGACTACAGCTCTGTGTTTCTGATTGTCAAGACGATGAAGACATTTCAAATAGATGTGTCCTGAGAGTGCAGGCAGAGCTGTGACCGAGAGTAAACTCCAGGATATGTTTCAGAGAGAGGGAGTGTACTGTAGAGAGTCATGTTAACATACTTTTTCTCCCTGTTAATCTGGCCTTAATAACAACTCTGTGCAAAAACCTGCCTTTTTATGCTCATTTGTAGTCCTTGAAGAAGGAAAAAAATGAAGAACTGAGGCAGTGATTTTCAGAATAGGCGGCATCAATCATGAAACACGGTCTGCCCACCCTTTTCTCTCCTTGGCATTGTGCATTATTCCACAGTAATTTGAGACTGCCATAATAATAGCTCAAAGATAGGCAGTGTTCACTAACTGCAAATCTTTTTATTGTAATATTATAAGGCATGGACATCACATAGACAATCTTAGGAATACATAATTAGTGGATGCTGGGCTTGGGGAGTGAACAAGTGGCTCTGTGGGACTTAGTTGCTGTTTAGGATTAAACAATGACAGAGGGTTAGTTAGAATAAACATATTTCCTTGCTTGGAATAAAATAATTTAGTATTAGTTTCATTAAAGTCTAATTTTGTGACAGTCACTGCTTCAATACAATGTGGATCTTTTTGAGTAAAATGAGTCTGGACAGTCAAAGGAATACAGGGTTAACAAAGTAAATGTTGTCCTCAGAATTTCCTCAGTTACTGGAATGTATTTCTGCAAAATACTTTGCTTGGATAAGCCTGGGAAGAGTTGGAAATGTGGTGTAGCTAAGTTTCAGAAGATGATTAGGGATCCAAGATGCATCTGACATGTAAAGTTTGTGTCCAATATAATCTGAAAGGCTGGCTACAACATTACCATACTAGAAATTGAGTACAGCTATTTCTATTAAAGACTATTTGAAATGAATAATAATACAGTTCCTCTGTTTTGTAAGAGGTTATTTCATAGTTTTTCACTTAATGCACAGCACCAAGTGGTGAAAAATGACAGCTGGAAACCATAACTGCAGTTCCTTATATGTTTGCTTCATTTTTCTTTCAGCTCACATCCTGAAAGAGGGAAAAAAATGCAGATTTTTTTTCCTCCAAGATTAGATTTCAAGCAGAAAATTCATGACTTGCTAAAAAGGCTTTGGTTAGATCACCATTTCTGTGGATTCATGTCAACATTTGATCTATCAAATTTATTTGCACAAAGGATGATGAAAGTAAACTCTGAACTTGAAAACCCATGCTATTAGGAAGTGATTATATTAATTAGACCATCAGATGTCATGTTTTTCTGCTTCACTTATAATGGATAAATTAGATCAGCTTTGAAGATAATAGAAGACTGTATAATGTGCAAGAAGACTCCTGCTTTCTTGCTTTGCTAAAATTGAAATGTACATATCATATAAAGCACAAGGTTTTAGAGAGAGAAAGGACCTGCATGTTATTCAAAGAGCCACATGCTGTCCAGAAGAAGAGGATTTATTCCTAATTTTTCTGTAGCTAATGGTCCTGTTTGTGTCAGATTTATGATATGAGTAAGATGCAGCTATACTGGCTGAACTGAATGCCTAAAATTGTAATCAAATATACAACCAGTGAGAATAAGACATACTAAAAATAGAGAAAGAGCAAAATATCAAGGCCTGCATGTTAATCCTGGAAACAACTTATGAGAGATACCCGTTCTGCAAACACTAGCCTAAAGTATCTATGCTTTGTTCCTCTTAGTGAATTGTTTATGACTTTTGCTTGTCTGTACTTTGGAGATGGAAAATTTAAAAATCCAAAGAATAATTGCTTAATATATATATGCATTACAGGTATGGTAAGAGAAAAAACTCACCCAAACCCTGCAAACCCCGAAATAAAACCACTCCCCTTACATTCAGTGCAATATTCAGTATATATAATGAAAGATGATAATACTGCAAAAGAGCAGAACACCACATAATTATTTTCTCAGTGTGGTGGTTATTCTGAGTTAAAAGCAATACATGATAATCTTACTACTGTGTTGTGAGGGTTTTTTTAAAAGTTCTAATAAAAAGCCACTTAGGTAGGAGGCTTACTTTACCTCTGTAATTATAGATCTCATGAAAGAGTTTAATATTCCTATTCTAAATTTTGAAACCATAACCCTTGCAAACTTGCTGATTGGTAGCAATCAACTAACGACTTAAGAGATGTTTAGTCATGAATGTCTAAGGACTGTTCGAGATTATTGACAATAATCTGCAGCTTATAAAATTAAACAATAAAGCCTTAATAAGGCTGTGTAGATTTAAGAGGTGGATGAAATTGATTGGATTTCTTTTTCACATACCACATAAATTTTTGCTGAAACTGTAGGCCAAGGCTAAGCTTACCTAAAAATTTATTAGGTCAAGACACCTGAAACACAACCATTGCCCTGAGCATGCATCAGATGAATTAAATAACACATGCAACATAAAACGAGTTGGCCTAAATATCTTTTCAACCTCTGCCTCCAGCTAGTTCTGGATAGCCTGGGAAAGCAAGGTGTAGGGAGGAAGGTGCTGATGCATACTGAAGGGTGGTAGGGCTGGATTACACGTATATTTCAAGCAAAGGTAAATGCTACACCTACTGAGAGACAGAGAAATGGCCTAATCTGCAGTTAGAATAAGTACTATCTAACTTCCAGTGCTTCAAGAACAGGTATTCATCCATACTCTTGTTAACTGGTGTTGATATCTTTTTCCATTCTGTTTATTTTCTAAACGACATATATGTTCCTCTTCTGGTCAGGCTCTGACACGTGTATTGGTTGATGCTCAACATCCTGGTGAGTTGATGAAGAGAAGCTTGGTGCTGCTCTTTCAGCAAATGCTCTGACCCTTTTGGAGAAATGTTTGTGAAAAGGAAATCTTTGAGTAACAGAGAAAAAAGAAAGTCTGAGACTTTTTTTTCTTATATAATTCATTTGCCTCCCATAATTTATTTAAATTTCATATTTTTCCCAATTTGACATAGTCCATGGGATTCTTTCCATCATTCACCACTTCAGTGAAATGTAATTTTTTTCTAGTGAAGTGTTGCCTTTGGCCTTAATTCTGTTCATGTTTTTAATAATACATATTCATTCGATTTCCATGTTTTCATTCACAAGCTCAGTTCTATGAAGCAGTTTGCAACATGTGCATATTCTTCCATTCGCCTCTTACAGAAATATCTATTCAGATAGATTTACTTTCTTTCTTCATATATTGAATAGGAATGGATTTCTGAATTCTGGCTGTTTCATGCTCACCATTTCAACTTTTGCAGCAGTACATACAATTCTTTTCTGTTTGTAGTTATTCGAACTTCTATTTCAGAGATAGCTGTTATCAGTGGGGTTATTTTTGGTATTAAAACACACTTTTTCCATTGGAAATTAAGAATGAAAATTTTTGCTTTGCACACATACATACTTTTCCACATAGAGTTCATTTCTTCAATTTATTGCTTTATTTTATTTTAAAATTTGTTCAGTATTTTTCAGTAGAAAAGTAGATCACAGGACTCAAAGTAAGAAAAAAGGTGAGTGAGATCTCAGCAGGTCATCTTTACCAATCCCCTGCTCAAACCAGGGCTAGCTTCACAGTTGGATCAATCATGCAAGGTGTCATCCAGTTGAGCTTTGAAAATCCTCCTGGGCAGAGGTTTCAGAGCCTCTCACAGCAACCCCTTCCTGTGCTTGACCTATGTCACTGTGAAGAATTATATTCTATTGGAATTCTACTGATGTCTTTTTTTTTTTTTTTTTTTTTAAACTTGTTGCTATTCATAGTGGAGATTAGTGAATCATCATTATTTATGATCATTATCTTCTGCACTTCCAGGAACTCCTTGCATCTCAGAATCGGTACAGACGTAGGAAGCCTTTTGAGTGAATGCATCACTTGCTGCAACACATTGACCTACCAAAAGGTTCAAGGGTTTGCTGGTTCAGTAACTGGAATTCATATTAATTTAATTGAGTTTTCCTTTAGAAAGTCCTTAGCAGTTTTATGTGAGTGAATTTAACGTTTGTCAAATTTCTAATGTGTCATACACAAAGCCTGTGCATTTATCAGGTTAGTTTTCTTGAATGTTAATGTGCAGATATTAATGTCAGTGGGAAGATGAAGGTGTGATATAAATGAATGAATTCTGAATGATAGAGGGCTGTCATTTGGACATGAATCAAGACTGATCAAAGAGACTCTAAGTTCTCCCTAGTCTTAAGGGAATCAAAAAGGGAAAAGTGCTGCATTATCGCCACCCACTCTCATGCTAAACAGTCTCCCAACAGAGTTGTAATAGGAGAAGACATCAATGTAGAGCAGTATGAATCAGTTACTGAGGCAGAGTTCTCACTAGGGAAGGTTTAAGTAAGGCTTCCTTTTTTTTTTTTTTTTAATTATTCCTCTTTTTATTTCTTATTACCAGCAAACCTGCTACTCAAAGCCAAATTTGGCTTTAATTTTCTATTGGAAGAGATAGGTACTAAATGAAATTGTAGTTATTCATAAGAACATTTTTTTCTGAATGCTTGATATTTGATTTTTACGTACGTATCTACTTTTTATTTGCTTGGTTTTGATTTTTACGTATGTATCTACTTTTTATTTGCTTGGTTTTTAAGTAGCTTATTAGATAATCTAGATATATAATTTAGCAGATAATTCAGATAAATGCTATTTACATGATCTTGTGATTACTGCTGCAGTTGCTGTGACTAAACTGAAAACTTTCTGCAACAGGACAAAGTAGTTGGTGCTATTTTTGCCATCTCCATGATGAACAAATAAGTCTACCCTCAAAGAGGTCATCACTCTTGTTGGGAGGTTATTGTGTTTTTTGTTCTTTGCAGAAAAGGGTTGTGTCTGAGTAAATGCTACCTCAGGCTACTGTGTAAAGCCAACACCAATGGGGCTCTGAGTCACAGAATTTTCTTTACTGTTTTTATAAGCTCTCTAATGATGACGGCATGACAAATTTCCAGCTAATGGAGCTTTAATTGCTAGCACTATTTTGGGCTCATTTCTCCATTTGTAAATAGCTATCTCTGCCACACTTACTGCTGGATTCTTCTCTGTGAAAATTCACCTTCAGAAATCCAAACTAATTTAGGGATCAAAACTGAGTTTTATGGCTGCAGCACTGAAGCATACTAACTACAGAAAAGAAACTGAATACATAATTTCTTTCAGATGTCTGCAATCCTGCAAATACTATTAAAGGTGAGTTCAGAACACTTAAAGTAATTTTACAGGTAATATATCAGTTCTAGTAGTCCATGAGATTTATTCATATATAAAGTTACTACAGTAAGTGCTATTTATTTGTATTGAAGAAATATTTTATTACATGAGATGTTTTTCTTAGAAGAGGAAAAATGAAGTTTGATATAAATGTGCATATGAGCTTATGAAATACAGTTATAGAATGGTGGTTAGCTTGTTTTTTTAGATTTATGAAAGAAATAGAGTAAAATATTTGTATGTAAAATTAAACAGTATGAAGAGTTTTAAATCATTTGTGTACGAATTTAAAATAGATTAGCTAAACAACTAATTCATGAATGGATGCTTCTAAGAAGAAGTAAAGAGGTTCAAATTTTGTCCACACGGAGTGACATTGTATGTAAATAAACCTAAACACCATTTTAACTCTTAGTGGAAGTTCAAACAAGATTGTAATGCAGTTTAAAGATTCAATGATCTTATTTTTCCATGTAGCTGAAGTGTTTGAGTGTTTGGTTTCCTGTACTTGGCTAAATATACTGGAGCTATGGTATTGAAAAATTATAAAAATAATCCAGCCTCAGAATGGAAGAATTTTATGTCACAATTAGCTTGTACCATGACCATATACTGTCAGGTCTGTATGATGCCACTCTAGTAAACCTCGAAGAAAAGGAGTTGAGCTTTTTGATGGGTGATCATGAATTGCCTGTAAATATGATGATATTTGTGTTAGCCTGAGCCAAGAGTCATAGTTCTTCACCTTGAATTCAGTCATAGAATATTTATGCACATTTCATCCTTATTTGCCTTTAGAAATGGACACCTAAAATTGCTGTGAAAGCATTGGATTGAAACTGAGTTCATTATTTCATAGAACTACTGTAAAGAAGACAAGAAGAGCTCCCTGTAGCATGGACCTGATAAACTAGTAGAAGTTTCTGGAGATTTATATATGCCAACTGACTTAATAACTGTACTCTCATCATCAGTTGTCAGAGGGTGACAGCTCCCAGTAGACGTCTTGGCTGTAATGAGCTCTTGGCTAAAGTTTGATTTTTGAATTGGGAGTACAGCTGTGCAGCTTGCTGCTCTGATGCTTGGAAACCTTTCCATTTCTTCTCTACACGCATTTGTCCCTCCACAACCATTTGCTCACAAGCCAGTGAAGTCTTCTGTCTCAGTTCTTCGTTCCTCTGTTTTATTTTTGATCCACGCTTCTTTCAGCATTTGTGCTGTCAGCCTGGATAAGCTGTGCTGCTTTCAGTCATTCCTCTATGGTAGCAAGGAGAAGCACAGAGTGCTGACATCTGAGTCAGTGCCAAGCAAAGGACTCTGGCACAGTGCATCATTGGCAGGAGGCTACTAGTACTAAATACTAGAAGGTACATCTTTATGCTGCTATGACTATTTTGCTTCTGGTTTGAGGTTTCATAATTTGGACTTCACACTGCAAGAAACGAAAGATTTATGATTCATCTTATCTGCTGCTAAGCTTACCCAAACTTTTTCTGAATAACACTGCCTTATCATAATCTATTTTGCCCAGGAAAAAAGAGGGATTGTGTAGTATGGTACACTGGCCAAAGAACAGTTCTGCATGGACTGTTTGCTCACACTTTGTTACCTACCTAAGCTCTGCCTTCAGTGAGGTCAAACATTCTGGGAAGAACACAAAATTGATATTGTAAAATTATTGGCTTTTCGGTTGTACTCCAAGGCTTTTAAATCATGGGTAAATCAGTCATCTTTTCATTAATTTAGATTACTGATTTATGAAAGTGACAAGAGCTGGCGTTAAGTAATAAAATTCTGTTAAACTCTTCATAATATATGGGAAGGAAATTATATACCTTCATGCATCTCATCCTTTGAAAGGAAACACTTTTTACTTTCTGTAGTCTCTCATTCAGACAGATGATAAATGTGTTACTTCATTTTCCAAGACTTAATCATTCATTACATTTGTTGGGCTTACATGGCAGTATTTAAACACAGCAACTCATAACTTATGAGGGTTGCTGCGGTTTCCTTGATAAAATAGGTTAATTAATTCCCTGAGGGGACTAATGAGGCTGTGCTTTTTGTATAATCATGTTAATTTTTGATTGTAAAGGTACAAACAAGCAGAAAAATAAAATAATAGATCCTCTTAAAAAGCTGTTTGATTCTGCAAAGTGCTATGTTTGTTAATTACATGGTTAATTTCATGCTAGCATTCTCTGTTCAGAATGTAACAAAATTAGTTTACCTGGGTGAATTCATATCAGTACTGACTCCTGTTCAAAAGAATCTGCTGACACTGCTTAATGAGAAAGGAATACTCTATTTTCATGGAAAGTTTGAATCAATCCATTTTGTTTCCATGTACTATTAAATTATCTGACTTTTTCTGATGGACTAATAGAAGCCACTGCAGAAAGTCATTAGTTCACACTGACAGACCTAAGAAAATATATCCTGATTTGTTTTACCTTCCACTGTTGTCTTACAAAGTTAACTGAGATTTAGTGGTATTACATCAAAGTTCTCTAACATTTAAGTCTTTTTGCATCTACAACAATCAAACAAGTTAAATTTTTCTTCAGAAGAAGTAAATCCTGTAGAACACCCTTCCAAAGATTGGGACACATCTAGTAATTTTTTTTTTCAGACTGACTAGATATTTAGGTACCTTGAGTACTTTGATGAAGAACTTAATTTAAAGCAGCCTCCAGTATTTTAAGTGCTCCATGACTTGAGAAGCACACCACTACATTTTCAATTCTTCTAATTCTGAATAAGATCATGGTTTTCATTTATTCATAGAACATAAAATAAAGAAATAAAACATCTACCTTAAAATCAATGCTGTAACACAACTCATTTCCTAAAGAGTCAGCTTGCGCCAAATAACACATAATAAATATTGAAATGAAATATATTCTGACCAAAACTCATATTCTGTCCTGCAGATAACAGATGTTTCTAAGATACTCCTCAAAAGCAGGAGGATATTTTAGCATTTTAAATTAAGATATAATTTCTGTCTAGATTGTGTATTTTTACCCCTGTAGCCTCAGTCTCTTGCTTCTGGTGGCACTTTTGGAACTACAAGCATCAGTTTTAACACTATTGCAGTTGCTGCTTCAATTGACATGAAAACAAGTGGAAATATCATAGGTTAAGGAGTACTCTAGTCTTTAGAAAAAAAAGGGTATTTTAATCTGGACAACTGTAATCCTGCATGAAATTAACATAAATTTAAAATAGAAAAAAAAATCTTGAAACCCTAACTAAAATAACATAGCAAGTTTTAAACCACAAGATTTATAATACAGTTTTTCTTCTCTATTGGTCAAAGAACAACAAACCTCATTGCTTTTCAGGTCCCTTACTCTGACATATATCCTTGCAAAGTACATCACTTAATATTACAAAGTTTTCCAATAGCTGGTATTTATATGCACTCTGCTGATATCATAAACACTCTCATATTCTCATTCTAGATGCTCTTTGGTTGCAGAATTGAACACGTTTCACAGGCTTACTGTGTTCTTCGTATTTTCTTGGAACACAATTACCCAAGATAAGACTTTGCTTCTTCTTTTCATTTTGTTTAGTAAAAGACCAGTTTGTTTCTTGTAGGATTTTTTGGTTTGAAAAGAAAGTTCTTGCACTATCTGAATTATAAATAGAAATTCAGTGAAATCTCAGAGTAAATAGTGTGAAAGCCTGATAAAATAGTACCCTACTGTTTTAGGGAGGTAGAAAATTAAATGGCTCCTAAGTGAATCTCGAGGCAGAATCATGCAAGAAGTATTTGTGCATACTTACAAAAGCCCCAGTTCATATACTCAGGAGAAAGTTGAAGAAAAACAAGGCACTTCCTGCTAGGAGAGTTGCTTGTACTTCTACAAGGAAGGACTCTGAAAGAGCTGACTGGGTTCCCACTCAGGGTGGAGACAGAGGTTTACCTCTCTGACTGCAGTGCTTTGCACCCTCTGAATGTGACATCTTAAAAGCTCAATCAGCTTTGGCTCATCAGGGTGAATACTCTAAAGTGCTCTATGAAGCTGAAGCCCTTCAAATCCCATTGTTTTCTTTTTCTGTGTCTTTTTGTGATCCATGGCTGTCTCTTTCAGTTCAGTATGAAATTCACATTTGTTAAGCTTTGTTTACTTTGTGTCTCCAAAGAAGAATATTTAATTTTCTTAATATGAAGATGATAGAATAGTCTAACAAGTGTGCTCATATGATTAACTTTTAATTCTTACCCATATAAACTTAGACATGTGATATTATGTATTCTTCAAATTTAACCTACTTTAACCTACTGCTCTACTGATCTTTTAAATTTCATACTGTTCTTTCAAGTGAAAGATAAGAATCTGAACTTCTTGTATCAATTATATGTGTGTTGCAATGTGCCTTTAGTTTCTTATTCTCCTGTATTATTGTCCACTGCATCAAGATTTCCCACAGCAATCAATTTTCATTTCCATATTTATTATTTCATAATCTTTTGATTTGTGATAGGCATTTCTTTTTATGAATAGGTATCTTCTGTTTGAATATTTCATATTTCACCTATACTACATTAATTAAATTGAGCCCTGTGTAAATGTCTGAATTTCAAATATAATGCAAGTTTATTATTGTTTGCTTTAACATTGTTACAGCTTAATACTGCTGCAGCCAGTTAAATCTTCTGTTAATTTGAAATGACAGGCAATTTTCATATTGATGAACTTAATAGGACACATGGTGTAAGAAGATTTTTGAAAGATCTTGTTTATGAAAAATGTTCAGCATATGATTGGCTGTTTTTCTTAATGGTTCATGTGTTTACCTGGTTATTCTCACTGTAAAATCATAGATCACTGAAGCAAATATCTTTATGTCTGACAACAGCAAATTTTGTTGGATTACATTTGGAGATGTTAGACTATGGTTTCACAGTACTATTTAGTGTCATTTCTGCATTACTTGCCTATTAGTTTCCTAATCAATTATAGGGTTCATGTAAAAGGACAGAAAAAAATTCTCCTAGAACAGGAGGGATCTCAGTTTTAACCTCTATACCTTTGTAACATGTCATTTTATAACAAGTTTTCATTCTAATGTTAACTTCTTGGAATATGGCTGTTATAGTTGTGTCTCATGATAGAGAAGACGGCTTTGGCACCACCACTTGGATTTTAATGGCGGATAAATAAATTCTAGAATAAAAAGAGAAGTCAAATTGAAAATGTCTAGGCTATGTCTTTAAGTTTGATGTTTCCAGCAAAGCTTCTTCAATTCCTTAGCAAAGAGAAAGGCTGCATATTTACACCAGAAAGAAAATAAGAGCAACAACAATTTCCACCCTCAAGATGGAGTGTAATATTTTGTAAAAATTTAATTAGGCTCTTGGCAATTCTTGTTAAAGTGCAACAGAAGAATTTTGGGTTTTTGGAGATATCACAATGGGTTTGAACTTCCCAGCTGACTTTTTTATATGAAAAATAATATTCCTTTTCCTACATGGATCACTTCATTCAACTTACCATTGTAGTGCTGTGAAATAAACAATTCTTTATTGTCTGTATGGATCTAAATTACTTGCTTGTTTCACTATA
This sequence comes from Aphelocoma coerulescens, assembly GCF_041296385.1. Taxonomy (NCBI): domain Eukaryota; kingdom Metazoa; phylum Chordata; class Aves; order Passeriformes; family Corvidae; genus Aphelocoma; species Aphelocoma coerulescens. The sequence continues at coordinate 90,815,091 of NC_091015.1, forward strand.
GTAACAAGCACTATCCATTCCTGGAAAAAAAAAAGAAATCAGGAAATCCTAGAAAATCATGAAACCTCGAAGCAAAACCCAGACTTACATTATGTGACAATTTAAGGGTCAATAATATCTGAGTGTGGAATTACCCAGAATGGTGACAACAGTTATTCCAAGAACCAGGCAAAATAGCAATATCAGATTTGGATCCTTGTCTCATGAGCAAAGGAATTTATGCTTTCCTAAATTCTTCTGAAAATTGATAATGTAAGTGTAAAGCTAAGAGTCTTAATGCTGAAATTTATCAACTGGAATTATGTGATTGTATCTAAACAAAGCTTCCTAAGCACAATTTGAACTTATGGGCTTTCATTAGTCAAATGGAAGAATGTTCAGACCTGATGTTCTATAAATCAATGGCAAATCTTCTGTAAAATGACATAGATTTAATTAAAAATTGCACATTTTTAGTACCACTTCAGATATTCTGATATTCAAAAATGTATGCAATGTCATGGCTTCTGTTCTTTTTTATTCTTTGGGGAAAAATAGTGGTGTTAGTTAATAAAGTGGAAAGATACTTTGTTCTCAGGGGAAAACATTTTTTGGCTCACTGAAGATAATTGCAAGCCATGCTATCAGGATTTATTACTTGAGTTCCACAAAAAATACAGGTTTGGATTATCTCTGCTGGGAATTTCTTTAAAGGGATATTATTTTTATTAAAAGTTGTCAGATTTAGTCTGAGAACTGTACCCAAACAGAAAATTGTAGAATTACATTGTTCAGACTTGCTGAGGGCTATTCAGTTGTGATGACACTGATTATTAGAACTGCCTGTTCCTTTTTCTATGGTAAACTGCACACCCTAAATTATACTGCAGGAAATTTTTAATGTTTTTCAAGATATCCAAATTACTGTTAAAATTATATATAATTGGCTGTATGAATTGTGGAGTTATCTTCCAGATTACTTGTTTCTACTGCAGAATGAAAGTGTCTTGCTCACTTTTACTCCTGAAATCCCAAATTTCACATCTTTTATTGTTCAATATAAAATTGCAGGCCTAAATCAATTAAACTTTTTTTAGAAAAGGAGACTAGATACAGTAACTAGTGGCTGTATTTTGTTCTCAGGGTTGAATTCAGTTGAAAGTAATATATTTTTATGAAAAAGAAAAAAAAACAAAAAATAAATCCATCAGAATCCTTCAGCATGTTCTATTGTGCTGCAACAATACTACATCAAATTGCTTTGCAGATAAATGCAAAATAAGTATATTTGAAAAATGTTTCAAAAATGGTTAACCTACAGAATTGCAAATATAGGCACTCCAGGTATTTTTAATGAAAAACATGTCTCATTGCAAAGATAATAATTTATCTAAACTCAGGGTTCATTAAAAAAAAAAAAAAGAAGAGGATTGAGGATTTAGGCTATTTTTTTCATTAATTAAGAGGGATACAGTTATAACTACTACAGGGCTTCAAAAGTATCAGTGGTTGTGGTCAGCTAGAATGAGAGCAAAAATGCAATGATTCCCAGAAAGGAAAAAAAAAAAAAAAAAGTTGTTGCTAAGAAATGATGAAAACCCCTGCAATACCCACAAGATTAAAAATAACAGAAGGGGTCTTACTAAAAGAACTATTATACTGTGAAATTAGTTTTTCATATAGATCATCCAATCATAATAGTAAATTAAATAGTGTTTTCTGAAATTATTTGATGAGTAATTGATGGAATGTGTTTAACAGAGAAATGTTATCTTCTGCTGCAGCTCAGAAAATGAAATTTTGTATGAAAATGGTGTATCTGGGGCTTCCAATACCTCAGAAGAACCAACAAAATAAGAAGAATATTTTGCCTCAATGTCCAGATGGAGATCAGTCACAAGTACTGTCCCTCAGAGGTCTGTATTGGGACCAGTCCTGTTTAATGTCTTCATCAGTGACATAGGCAATGGGATTAAGAGCACCCTCAGCAGGTTTGGAGGTGACATCAAGCTGAGTGGTACAGTTGACATACCTGAGGGACTGGATCCCATCCAGAGAGACCTTGACAAGTTCGAGAAATAGACTTTGTGGAATTAATGGGGTTCAACAACCCCAACTCTCACAGCCTGTACTCACAGGAGAGGGGCTTCATCCCTCTGATCATCTTCATGGTCCTCCTCTGGACTCACTCCAACAGCTCCGTGCCCTTCCTGTACTGGGGACCCCAGAGCTGGATGCAGCACTGCAGGTGGGGTCTTACCAGAGCAGAGCAGAGGGGCAGAATCCCCTCCCTCACCCTGCTGCCCACGCTGCTTTGGATGCAGCCCAGGACATGTTTGGCTTTCTGGGCTGTGAGTGCACAGTGCTGGGTCATGTCCAGCCTCTCATCCCCCAGCACCCCCAAGTCCTTCTCAGCAGGGCTGCTCTTGATTTGTTCATCCCCCAGCCTCTCTTGATATCAGGGGTTGTCCCAACCCAGGTGCAGCACCTTGCACTTGGTCTGGTTAAACCTTGTAAGATTCCCACGGACCCACTCATCGAGCTTGTAAATGTGGTCAGTAATGAGTAGGAAAAGGAGAACAAAACATGCCCTGTTAAGGGAAATGATGTATCTCTGGGAAATACTTATTAAAAATACCACACAGGTCCTTTTTAACGTGAGTGTTGCGTATGTTGGGGCTTTACCTGGGGCACAGAAGAATCATTATAATATAATATAATATAATATAATATAATATAATATAATATAATATAATATAATATAATATTATATTATATTATATTATATTATATTATATTATATTATATTATATTATATTATATTATATTATATTATATTATATAATAATATATTATAATATATAATAACATATAATATAATATAATATAATACAATATAATGTGATATAATAGAATATAAATGAATATCTTAAAGGAAAACTAAACCCGAGTATCTTTTGAGTTAAAAAATCAAGGTCACAGGTAATGCTCATGTTTCCCTTTGCTCCTCTGTTACCCGTGTCATGGTTTCAGGACAGAACTCAAAGAGAAAATACAAGACCATGCTCTGGCCATGTGTTCACTCTCAGTGGTCTATTTATGACTCATTAACATTATATATTGAAAGCACTTAAGAAAGAAACACAAGCACTGGAAATTAGAAAAAAAACCCCAACATATGACACATTTGCCATTGTAAAACTGATTATTGAACACGTATCTTCAACAACTGCCCCACGCACATCCCCCTGGATTTACCCTTGTTGGTACCCTTCAAGCAAGGAGGCATGCTACAACTCCTGAATTCCTGAAGCATATGTTTCAAAAAGCACATAACCCGGAAAGAGAAGCAATTTTTATCTTTGTTTAGAAAGAGCTGGCTATAATATTTGTTTGTCGTACTTCACATAAGACTCATTATCAACATCAAATGCCTGTAAAAGCAAGATGAAAGGAACAGACAAGCATTTTTCTTTTTTCCATGAAAACCTGGTATTTAGGTACCAAATCTTTATTGGATAGAAATCAACAGAGTCCTGTTATGACCTGTTGAACTATATGCCTTTCAAAAATTAAAGCTTTGAGACCATATCTCTGAATTAAATATTTTTGTGTCTTTCTCTCCCTAATTTCAGTTTATTTTCTATTAATATTTTCTTCCAGGTGCAAAGAATGCCACTCCAGAATCAGTTTTCTTTTAAAATGTCATCTTCATTTTAATATTTAATACCTTGCTAGAAACTTATTTATTACATTGTATAAATGAAATAGCACCTTCAGGATTTCTCTTCCTCTAACTTTTAAATGTAGCAATAAAACAAGTTTCTTACAGCTTGGCTAGACATTTGTATGCTTACTACTTAAAATTCTATTACACTCCCAAAATGTGATGTACACAAACTCTCCTCTTAGCAGTAATCTACTTTTCTGTTACTACAGTCCTTGTTGCAGTCACTCATCTAGTGTACTTTTTTTTTGCATTGCCAATAACAAAACCAGGAAAATATGTAAGTTAAAATCACTAAGCAATATATTTATTTGCCATAGCTGTCTTTATTTATGTTTTTCAGCAGTTTGATGAGCAACCAGCTACTTAACAGTAAACTCTAAGCACTTCAACATGCATGTGACAGTTTTCTGACTTATGATTTTAATGCAGCATCTTAAAATCAATTATCTGCTGTGCTCAGATTTCAAGGTTTTTTTAGAAGAGTGGATAAGGACTCACTAGATGTAATATGGTGGTGAGTGTTTAGTAATTACCATAACAGCAAGATGCTAGTGAGCCAAAATATGTTTTTATCTGCTGCAGCTTGCTTATTCCAAATTCTCCAGTTACACCTACATTAAGGAGGGTCTTGTAAGGACTGGATGTTTAACTCTAGATTTTTTTTGTCTGTCTGTATTCTCATGCATAACTGATAGTCAGCTATGGCATTTATTGAAAGAAATTCTTACTCTTATCTCTTAAGAAGAATAATTTCCATTCCTGGAGTTTTGTGCATCTACCTAAAAGCCTGGTGATTTTTCTTTTCCTCACAGAGAACCTTTAAAATGTATATTGAGTTATAAAATTAAAATAGATTCTGTGGGTATGTACAGAAGTGGAAAAAAAACACCAAATAAAACCAAACACCTGAAGGTTGTCTAATTTACCTATCCTTTTGCTGATGTCTATTTTCATTTCCATGTCTGATGAAGAAGGAAAATAAAAGTGGTGTGTAACTAAGCAGTTTCTCTTTTCCATCTAGAGATGGTTTTTGCAACTTTTTAATTCATCACGTAAAAATAACTGCAGGAAAAAAAGTCCTTTGACTTGTCTGAATTCAGAAGACAACTGAGAACTAAGCTCATCTGAAGTGAAAAAGACAAAGTTAATATCACTTTGCTTTCAATGCTGAATATATCTCTGTCTGTCTATCTGTTTTATTCACTTTTGAGCTACTCTAAAGTATTCTGTACTAAAGATTATTTGATATAGGGAAAGAGAGGGACAGAAGACCCACATAAGTCATTGGTAACATAGTAACAAATATCTTTGTGACTGATGGACATGAAATCTATCAGGTAGAAGGAAACTTATGCAATAGTATGCCAGTGCAGTAGCTGGTAACTTGGTATCCCTGGGTATAGTGTACATTTGGAATGGGAATAGCATTGTACTGCTGCCATATTGTGCTCCTGCTAGAAGAAAGCAGTAAGTGTTTGTCGTGTGTCTTGAAGTGTTCCCCAATCAGAATTGAATTGTCAGTCCTGAACATTTGAATTACATGTACCTACTGCGACAAATAAAAATGTTGGGGGTTTTTTGTTTGTTTGTTTATTTTCCTTTTTTTTTTTTTTTTTTTTTTTTTTTTTTTTTTTGAGGTAGGAAATATTGATGTGCTAAAAAAAGAAAGTAGTCCACAAATAACTATTACATGATATCTGAAAAAATTTGGAAAATACAATGACCAAGCGCTACGATCCGGTTTAAACCCAGAAAAGAAAAGAAAGCTAAGTCTCTGAGCATAAACCAGAAAGAACTTAGAAGGTTCAAAATATTCCCAGAAATGAGATTAAAACCAAATGAGGTTAGACGTTGTTGCCAAAACTTTGATGTATTTTATTTAATAGTAGAGAGGCAAAGAGAAGAGAACAGATAAAAAAGAGAGAAAGAGAAAGAAAAAAGGAGTGTGCGTGGGGGGTGGGGGAACAGGGAGAGGTGACAGGGGTTAGGTGGAAGCATATCACCCATCCGAGGGTCCCAACGACGTCTCGTTGCTCCCCTCCATCCGGTCTGCTGGTGGTGAGGGTCCTCCGTTGCCGCTGTGGCCACGCCGCTACATGCTGCCACACCACACGCCGCCACACGCTGAAGAGTGCAGAATTCCAGGGATTAATATACACTTTGGGCCAGGTGGGAACGTCCACGTGTCTTTCTTGCAGGAGCCAGCTTGACACACTGTCCCTTGCAACACTGAGGGTGTGTTGCATCATCTCTGGTGCTCTGGTGCAGGGTCTGGGGGCCCCTTGGCGGGGGGCCCCTTTGATGGGCCATGTCACCCCCTTCTGCTGTGGATAAGCTTCCTCCCCCCTGGTGAGGACCCCTCAGCTGGGCTCCTCTGCACAGTGGAGGATGGGCAGTCACTGCACCTCTGACCACAGGCTTTTCCAAGGTACCCAGAGCCTCTCCTCCCTCCACCCCTTTGAGGTTCGAGGCTCTCTGCAAGCCCGGCAGCTGATAGCTCTGGGGCTGTGGTCGTCACCCTGGAGGTGTTAAGCCTGTGCTCAGTGAATGTCCCCAGCCCTGAGTTGTTGCTTTATCTTACCTTCATCAGAGAGCAGTGTCAGGCCTCAGTCAGGGCTCCATTTGGGCTGTGGTCTTCAGCTTTTGTAATACAGTTTTAAAAGTCCTTTAAGAAAATGTTTAAGTCATAAAATATAAGATTTCCGTCTCTGACACCATGGTTCTAAAGTTTCCTGTTCCTAGAGTTAAGTTGTTAAGTTGTAACTTTTAAGTTAAGAAGCCTGCCACGTACCACTTTGAGAGTTTGTATCGCTGGTAATGCCATCTGACAGCTTTTGGATATGATTGTTACATCGCCAATGATACAATGGGATACATCTCTGGCTGAAAGGGCCTCGGCCTGTTGTACCGTGTTTGTAACCCTGTCTCCAAGAGCCCTGCAGACAGGATGACAGATGCTGCTTTTATATTTAAAAAAAAAAGGGGGAATTATTGTGGTGGTCAGCAGCTGGCCTGAAGGCCTCACAATAAGAATTCATCCAATTTTATAACTCCATGTTTTATAACTGAAATAGTTAAGACAGAACTGAAATGATAGGAGTACCCTGCCCAGTAGGTTATGCAATCTGACCAGTGCGGACTGTTGGAGAGCAGGCCCAGGCCGCTGGGGACGCAAGCAGCTGTGGGCTGGATGGCTGGGTGGCAACTGGTTCAGCCCATAGGGATCGACGGCGCGCACCTTTAACTCTAGCTAAGGAAAGGAGGACTCCATAAAAGTTGGCTGCTGTGCATGAAGCCAGTGTGTCTTGTCGCTTGTCTGTCTCCAAAACTGCGACACTTAGCCACTGCAATATTTCTTTCTTTCTTTTTCTTGCAAGTTGTGCTGATTGTCTCTTGCCCATCACTGGACAGCCCTGAGAAGAGCCTCTCAGCTCCCTCGCCCTGCTGGCCAAATTCCTCCTAAGGCAGCCCAGGCAATCTTTGCCCTGCGTCGCTGCAAGTGCACCTTGCTGTCTCACGTCCATCTTGTCAAGCGTGACCCCTGTTGGGGTTTTAAGAGATCTAGTTTTTTTTTTTCTGTTAAAGGAATTTTCCCCCATTCTGTTACTAAGATACAAATCGCTGGGTGCTTAAGAGAAGACAAAAGACCTGGCTACTCTTTTCTTTCACCTGGATGTGGGGTCAGTTCGCTCTCGGCGGCGTTCGGAGAGAGAAGCTGCAGAGAAAGGAGCTGCTGGGGTTTTTTTTCTTCGGCCTTTTTTTCTTTCTGCTGGAAACAACGCCGGGATCCCAAAGCTGTTTTCCCTGCCTCGCTGGAGGCTGGGCTGTGGCCACCCTGCCCCGCTGCCGCTTCGAGCCTTCGCCTCTGTGTAGCCTTGCTCGCCCTGCCTGCCCGACCTGCGGGCAGAACTCCGGGGGGTTCCCCATTTGGATACATCTCGTCTGTCCTCTGGGATCTGTGCTCGTCCCTGCCGCTCCAGCCCGCCGCTCCAGCCCGCCGTTCCAGCCTCCTGTTCCCGAGAGTCCGGCTGGACACGGGGATCGGCTGCCCAGGGGTTTGTGAAGCCTTTGTTCCACCCTTCCCCGGGATCCCAGGGCACCAGTGCCGCGTGCTCCCCGAGCTCTCTCCGGAACATCCCCTGCAGCCGCGGGGGAGCCATCGCACCTGCCCTGCTCACCGGGAGCCGCCAGCGATCCCTGCCGGCTGCGAGCGGAACTGCACCCGAGGGGAAAGGGCCCGGCAGCCGAGAAGGCTGGGACTGGGTTTGTGTTTGCTGTTACTGCCAGAGTTATTGGTGTTTGTTTGACCGGTTATATATATAATAGTAAAGAACTGTTATTCCTATTTTCCCGCATCTTTGCCTAAAAGCCCTTGATTTCAAAAGTATAATAACTCGGAGGGAAAGGGGTTACAGCTGCCATTCCAAGGGAGGCTTCTGCCTTCCTTAGCAGACACCTGTCTTTCAAACCAAGACAACCCCCCAATGGTTTTCCGCTAAGCTGCTGTTCCTTTGAGCAGCGCACAGCCTGAATTGGTGCATGGGGGAAGGCAAGGGGGGGAAGCACGGCAGGTTCTCTGTCCGCCTCTCCCCTTTAGGGCAGCGAGGGGGTTACCGTGCTCCTCCATTTTGGGGGCACTTGCGGGGGGGGGAAGGGTCACCATCCTCCTCTCCCCTATGGGTGAGGGCTGGGTGTCTCCGTTCTCCTCTCCCCTATGGGGGACCGGGGAACCTTCATCCTCTCTCCCCTTTTGCATGGCTTGGGGGTCTCCATCCTCCTCCCATTTTGGATGGGGGGTGGGGAGGGCGGACTATGGGGGTCCCTAACTTTGGCCGAGGGGTGGGAGATTCTCCGTCCTCCTCTCTTTTGCGGGGGCCGGGGGCTTGGCCATTCTCATCTCACCTTTGCGGTTGCCAGGAGGTCTCATCCTCCTCTTGCCTAGGGAGAGGGCTCAGGGCTCTCCATGCTCCTTTCCCCTGTCAGGGACCAGGGAACCTCTGTCTTCGTCTCCCCTGTGGCAAAGCCAACCTTGTCTCCGTCCTCCTGTCTCGTGGGGAGGGCCGGGGCTTTGTGATTTGGTTGCATTTTCAGCCATTTTATTTATTCATTTATTTATTTTAGGGGGTGTGCTCGAGGGGTCTCTGTCTCTCTCGCCCCGGGGGATGCTTGGCAGGGACTCTGGGGTGGGGGGGAATGTCCCTGTCCCTCTCACCCTGCAGGATGATCAGGAGTTTGTCCATCCCACTTGCCTTTGCCGAGCCGGGGGTGGTCTCTGTCCCGCTGTGCTTCTGGGGGGGCCCTCTCTGTCCGTCTCTCTCCGATTGATGCCGGCGTTGTGTCTGTGCCACTCCGATTTAGGGGGGCAGGGGATAGTGGCTTCCCCCATGCCACTTTCGGGGCGGCCGGCACGGCCTCTCTTTCTTTCTTAGATTTGGGGGGGGAGGGGGTGAGGGCGGAGTGGGAGGGGGGCGGCGCAGGCTCTCCGAACCCCTCCAATTTTGGGGTGCCGGCACGGGCTCCATCCTCCTTTGATTTGGGGGGGGCGGGCGTAGCCTCTGCCCCCCTCCGATTTTGGGGGCACGGCACTGTGACCATCCTCGCAGCTCCCGGCCCTTCTCTGTCCGACTTCCCACTGCCGGGCCGGGATTGCTGTCTGTCCCCCTCCGATTGGGGGGGCAAATGCAGGCTCCGTCCTCCTCCTATATCGGGGGGCCCGGTGCGGGCTCCATCTCCCTGTTTTTTTGGGGGGCCCGGCCCTCTCTCCTTCCCCCTCTGATTAGGGGGTCGGGGGGTGCTCTCCGTCCCCCTCCGATTTGGGGGGTGGGGGGGAGGGGCTCTTCGTTCCCCTTTAATTCGGGGCTGTCGACATGGCCTCGGTCCCCCTCCGATTCGGGGCGGCCGGCGCAGGGACCCGGCGGCCAGAAGGGGCTCCCCGGCTGTGAGACAGACGGGGCAGCGGGAAGAGCTGCCTGCAGCCTTTGAGCAGGGAAGAACAGCGGGATAGCCGTGCTTGGTCCGGACCTTCCCTCCTATTTTTTTTTTTTTTCTAGGGGCCAGGGGCTCTCTGTCTCAGCCCTGGGGTGACCGCCCCCAGCATCCCCCGGGCTGACAGGGACAGAGATCCCTCCACCCCCGATCATTCCCTGACAGGAGAGGCCCGAAGTCCCCCCAGGATGGAGAGGGACAGAGACAGTCCCGGGCCATCCGTGCTCCTCACCCCGGCTGAGGCCGGGGGGGGGGCTCCAGCCTCCTCTCCCATGGGGAGGGTGGGGCTTTGGCATTTGTTTGCATCACAAGCGACTCGCTGGGAAAGCAAAGATCAATCAAAGCATTTGATGTGATTTTTGCCAATTTTATTTTGTTTTATTTTTGGCAGGCTGCGGGTGGTGTCTGAACTCTTCTGATTTTGTCCCTCGTTGCCCCGGCGCTGCTGGGGCCCTACCTTTGCCGAGCCGGGGTTGCTGTCCCTCGTTGCCCCGGTGCTGCTCAAGCCCTACCTTTGCCGAGCCGGGGTTGCTGTCCCTCGTTGCCCCGGCAGTTGCCCGTCCCTACCTTTGCTGAGCCGGGGGTGCTGGTGCTCCCACTCCCATTTGGAGGGGCCGGCGCAGGTACCCGAGAAGGGCGGCGGCGAGAAAAGGCGCAACGGCGGCGAGAAGCGGCGCAGCGGCGCGTCCCATCTCCCTCCCAGCCACCCCCGCACACCCTCCCCTGCCCAGGGCTCCAGGGCCGCGGCGCTGAGGGCCGGGCCGCTCCCGGGGCTCCAGCGCTGGGGCTTCTGCTCTTCTCCGCCCGCTCCTCTCTGCTGCGGCCACCTCCGTGCCGGGACCGCAACTGAGGCCGCGCCACCGCCGCCGCCTTATATAGGCAGCCTAAGCCCTGCCCCCTGGGCGGAAGCCAATGGGAATCGAGCGCCAAGGTTCCGCATTGTGAGGAAACAGTGAGGGGCGAGGCCAGAACGTAGCGGAGCAATCGGATTGGTCGAGAGGCGGCGGGTCAATGACATCACACCTCAGGCATTACCAAAACTCAGCAAAAATGAAACCCTATAAAATAGAAAAATTAAATAAAAAACGCCACTGGAGTGTGGCATTCAGCAGTGGCCGCTCTTGATTGGGGCCAGGTGCACCAGGGGATTTCTCCTCCGAAATATCCTGTGTGCCCAGGGCACCAAAGCTCCTGTTCACACGCTGTGGTTTGCATCCTTTTGCATTGATATCATTCATTTCAACGCTGCCCTTAACTCCCCGCTGGATGCTGCAAAGAGCGGTCTCAGAGCTCCGACAGCCCTCGGCTCTCGAGCGGTTATTCGGAAGCGTTGTCACCCAAGAGGGACCTCACGGAACCGAGAGTCCATTGTGACACAGCAGGGCCTCGACAAAGCAGATATCAGCCAAGGCATTTCGTGAGCTGTTAAGTTTGATTTCTGCCACTTTTATTGTGTTCAGGCACCCGGGGAATGCTCGAGGGGTCTCCGTCGCTCTCGCCCCAGGAAATACGTGTGGGGGCTGGGGGCCAGGGGGGCTCCATCCCTCTCAGCCCTGGGGTGACCGCCCCCAGCATCCCCTGGCGTGACAGGGACAGAGATCCCCCTGCTCCCAATTGTTCCCCAACAGGAGAGGCCTGAAGGCCCCCCAGGAACCCCCCAGGATGGAGAGGGACGGAGACAGTCCCGGGCCATCCGTGCTCCTCACCCCAGCTGAGGCCGGGGGGGCTCCAGCCTCCTCTCCCATGGGGAGGGAGGGGCTTTGGCATTTGTTTGCATCACAAGCGACTCGCTGGGAAAGCAAAGATCAATCAAAGCATTTGATGTGATTTTTGCCAATTTTATTACTTTTTCCTTTGGCAGGCTGCGGGTGGTGTCCAAACTCTTCTGATTTTGCCCCTCGTTGCCCCGGCGCTGCTGGGGCCCTACCTTTGGCTCCGGAAAGTGCTTCCACCGAGCCAAACAGGGGAGGTGTCCCACCCGGCCGCGCTGCCTTAAACAAGTGTCCTCCAGTCCCTCTGTGCACTGCCTCCCACAGCTGCAGAACAGCGCTTAGCACTGGCCACCGCAGGACCATGTCCAGCTGCTGCCAAGTCTCCGGCCACTGCTGGGCCGCTACTAGCAGGCATTCTGTGACCATGCCTGGCAGTGCTGGCCATGAAGTTTCTGTGGAAACAGAGCGTCCTGCAGCTGTATCGGACACGCCTGCACAGCCATCACAAAAATGCTTGCCCAAGACAGACATGCTATCAGAGGCAGCCGATCCACTCTTAAGCGTCATGCCTGGAAATATCGGTGGACCAGGAAGTCCTAATGTCGCCGCTGCCGCAGCAGCAGCAGACACGCCGCTATTACCGGAGCTGGAGCTGTCCCCAGGATGTAAACCAACAAAGGGCACGAGAGAGACCAGAAGAGAGAGCCAGGGCCATCACTCCCCTTCGGAACACCGCAATATCGTCACCGTCGCTACACTGCTGACAGCCCTGCCTGGACAGCACCACAACCAGACGCACTTGCACAAGCAAAAGCCTTGCATGCCTTCTTCCATCAACGTGTTTGAGCTCTAAGTTTCCCATGTGTTACAATCCGGTTTAGACCCAGGGAAGCAAAGCAAGCTAAGTCTCTGAGCATAAACCAGAAAGAACTTAGAAGGTTCAAAATATTCCCAGAAATGAGATTAAAACCAAATGAGGTTAGATGTTGTTGCCAAAAAATGGGTGTATTTTATTTAATAGTAAAAGAGGGAAAGAGAAGGGAAGAGAAAAGAAAGAGAGAAAGAAAAAGAAGTGTTCCTGGGGGGTGGGGGAACAGGGAGAGGTGACAGGGGTTAGGTGGAAGCATATCACCCATCCGAGGGTCCCAACGACGTCTCGTTGCTCCCCTCCATCCGGTCTGCTGGTGGTGAGGGTCCTCCGTTGCCGCTGTGGCCACGCTGCTACATGCTGCCACACCACACGCCGCCACACGCTGAAGAGTGCAGAATTCCAGGGATTAATATACACTTTGGGCCAGGTGGGAACGTCCACGTGTCTTTCTTGCAGGAGCCAGCTTGACACACTGTCCCTTGCAACACTGAGGGTGTGTTGCATCATCTCTGGTGCTCTGGTGCAGGGTCTGGGGGCCCCTTGGCGGGGGGCCCCTTTGATGGGCCATGTCACCCCCTTCTGCTGTGGATAAGCTTCCTCCCCCCTGGTGAGGACCCCTCAGCTGGGCTCCTCTGCACAGTGGAGGATGGGCAGTCACTGCACCTCTGACCACAGGCTTTTCCAAGGTACCCAGAGCCTCTCCTCCCTCCACCCCTTTGAGGTTCGAGGCTCTCTGCAAGCCCGGCAGCTGATAGCTCTGGGGCTGTGGTCGTCACCCTGGAGGTGTTAAGCCTGTGCTCAGTGAATGTCCCCAGCCCTGAGTTGTTGCTTTATCTTACCTTCATCAGAGAGCAGTGTCAGGCCTCAGTCAGGGCTCCATTTGGGCTGTGGTCTTCAGCTTTTGTAATACAGTTTTAAAAGTCCTTTAAGAAAATGTTTAAGTCATAAAATATAAGATTTCCGTCTCTGACACCATGGTTCTAAAGTTTCCTGTTCCTAGAGTTAAGTTGTTAAGTTGTAACTTTTAAGTTAAGAAGCCTGCCACGTACCACTTTGAGAGTTTGTATCGCTGGTAATGCCATCTGACAGCTTTTGGATATGATTGTTACATCGCCAATGATACAATGGGATACATCTCTGGCTGAAAGGGCCTCGGCCTGTTGTACCGTGTTTGTAACCCTGTCTCCAAGGGCCCTGCAGACAGGATGACAGATGCTGCTTTTATATTTAAAAAAAAAAGGGGGAATTATTGTGGTGGTCAGCAGCTGGCCTGAAGGCCTGACAATAAGAATTCATCCAATTTTATAACTCCATGTTTTATAACTGAAATAGTTAAGACAGAACTGAAATGATAGGAGTACCCTGCCCAGTAGGTTATGCAATCTGACCAGTGCGGACTGTTGGAGAGCAGGCCCAGGCCGCTGGGGACGCAAGCAGCTGTGGGCTGGATGGCTGGGTGGCAACTGGTTCAGCCCATAGGGATCGACGGCGCACACCTTTAACTCTAGCTAAGGAAAGGAGGACTCCATAAAAGTTGGCTGCTGTGCATGAAGCCAGTGTGTCTTGTCGCTTGTCTGTCTCCAAAACTGCGACACTTAGCCACTGCAATATTTCTTTCTTTCTTTTTCTTGCAAGTTGTGCTGATTGTCTCTTGCCCAGCACTGGACAGCCCTGAGAAGAGCCTCTCAGCTCCCTCGCCCTGCTGGCCAAATTCCTCCTAAGGCAGCCCAGGCAATCTTTGCCCTGCGTCGCTGCAAGTGCACCTTGCTGTCTCACGTCCATCTTGTCAAGCGTGACCCCTGTTGGGGTTTTAAGAGATCTAGTTTTTTTTTTCTGTTAAAGGAATTTTCCCCCATTCTGTTACTAAGATACAAATCGCTGGGTGCTTAAGAGAAGACAAAGGACCTGGCTACTCTTTTCTTTCACCTGGATGTGGGGTCAGTTCGCTCTCGGCGGGCGTTCGGAGAGAGAAGCTGCAGAGAAAGGAGCTGCTGGGGTTTTTTTTCTTCGGCCTTTTTTTCTTTCTGCTGGAAACAACGCCGGGATCCCAAAGCTGTTTTCCCTGCCTCGCTGGAGGCTGGGCTGTGGCCACCCTGCCCCGCTGCCGCTTCGAGCCTTCGCCTCTGTGTAGCCATGCTCGCCCTGCCTGCCCGACCTGTGGGCAGAACTCTGGGGGGTTCCCCATTTGGATACATCTCGTCTGTCCTCTGGGATCTGTGCTCGTCCCTGCCGCTCCAGCCCGCCGCTCCAGCCCGCCGTTCCAGCCTCCTGTTCCCGAGAGTCCGGCTGGACACGGGGATCGGCTGCCCAGGGGTTTGTGAAGCCTTTGTTCCACCCTTCCCCGGGATCCCAGGGCACCAGTGCCGCGTGCTCCCCGAGCTCTCTCCGGAACATCCCCTGCAGCCGCGGGGGAGCCATCGCACCTGCCCTGCTCACCGGGAGCCGCCAGCGATCCCTGCCGGCTGCGAGCGGAACTGCACCCGAGGGGAAAGGGCCCGGCAGCCGAGAAGGCTGGGACTGGGTTTGTGTTTGCTGTTACTGCCATAGTTATTGGTGTTTGTTTGACCGGTTATATATATAATAGTAAAGAACTGTTATTCCTATTTTCCCGCATCTTTGCCTAAAAGCCCTTGATTTCAAAAGTATAATAACTCGGAGGGAAAGGGGTTACAGCTGCCATTCCAAGGGAGGCTTCTGCCTTCCTTAGCAGACACCTGTCTTTCAAACCAAGACAACCCCCCAATGGTTTTCCGCTAAGCTGCTGTTCCTTTGAGCAGCGCACAGCCTGAATTGGTGCATGGGGGAAGGCAAGGGGGGGAAGCACGGCAGGTTCTCTGTCCGCCTCTCCCCTTTAGGGCAGCGAGGGGGTTACCGTGCTCCTCCATTTTGGGGGCACTTGCGGGGGGGGGAAGGGTCACCATCCTCCTCTCCCCTATGGGTGAGGGCTGGGTGTCTCCGTTCTCCTCTCCCCTATGGGGGACCGGGGAACCTTCATCCTCTCTCCCCTTTTGCATGGCTTGGGGGTCTCCATCCTCCTCCCATTTTGGATGGGGGGTGGGGAGGGCGGACTATGGGGGTCCCTAACTTTGGCCGAGGGGTGGGAGATTCTCCGTCCTCCTCTCTTTTGCGGGGGCCGGGGGCTTGGCCATTCTCATCTCACCTTTGCGGTTGCCAGGAGGTCTCATCCTCCTCTTGCCTAGGGAGAGGGCTCAGGGCTCTCCATGCTCCTTTCCCCTGTCAGGGACCAGGGAACCTCTGTCTTCGTCTCCCCTGTGGCAAAGCCAACCTTGTCTCCGTCCTCCTGTCTCGTGGGGAGGGCCGGGGCTTTGTGATTTGGTTGCATTTTCAGCCATTTTATTTATTCATTTATTTATTTTAGGGGGTGTGCTCGAGGGGTCTCTGTCTCTCTCGCCCCGGGGGATGCTTGGCAGGGACTCTGGGGTGGGGGGGAATGTCCCTGTCCCTCTCACCCTGCAGGATGATCAGGAGTTTGTCCATCCCACTTGCCTTTGCCGAGCCGGGGGTGGTCTCTGTCCCGCTGTGCTTCTGGGGGGGCCCTCTCTGTCCGTCTCTCTCCGATTGATGCCGGCGTTGTGTCTGTGCCACTCCGATTTAGGGGGGCAGGGGATAGTGGCTTCCCCCATGCCACTTTCGGGGCGGCCGGCACGGCCTCTCTTTCTTTCTTAGATTTGGGGGGGGAGGGGGTGAGGGCGGAGTGGGAGGGGGGCGGCGCAGGCTCTCCGAACCCCTCCAATTTTGGGGTGCCGGCACGGGCTCCATCCTCCTTTGATTTGGGGGGGGCGGGCGTAGCCTCTGCCCCCCTCCGATTTTGGGGGCACGGCACTGTGACCATCCTCGCAGCTCCCGGCCCTTCTCTGTCCGACTTCCCACTGCCGGGCCGGGATTGCTGTCTGTCCCCCTCCGATTGGGGGGGCAAATGCAGGCTCCGTCCTCCTCCTATATCGGGGGGCCCGGTGCGGGCTCCATCTCCCTGTTTTTTTGGGGGGCCCGGCCCTCTCTCCTTCCCCCTCTGATTAGGGGGTCGGGGGGTGCTCTCCGTCCCCCTCCGATTTGGGGGGTGGGGGGGGGAGGGGAGGGGCTCTTCGTTCCCCTTTAATTCGGGGCTGTCGACATGGCCTCGGTCCCCCTCCGATTCGGGGCGGCCGGCGCAGGGACCCGGCGGCCAGAAGGGGCTCCCCGGCTGTGAGACAGACGGGGCAGCGGGAAGAGCTGCCTGCAGCCTTTGAGCAGGGAAGAACAGCGGGATAGCCGTGCTTGGTCCGGACCTTCCCTCCTATTTTTTTTTTTTTCTAGGGGCCAGGGGCTCTCTGTCTCAGCCCTGGGGTGACCGCCCCCAGCATCCCCCGGGCTGACAGGGACAGAGATCCCTCCACCCCCGATCATTCCCTGACAGGAGAGGCCTGAAGTCCCCCCAGGATGGAGAGGGACAGAGACAGTCCGGGGCCATCCGTGCTCCTCACCCCGGCTGAGGCCGGGGGGGGGGCTCCAGCCTCCTCTCCCATGGGGAGGGTGGGGCTTTGGCATTTGTTTGCATCACAAGCGACTCGCTGGGAAAGCAAAGATCAATCAAAGCATTTGATGTGATTTTTGCCAATTTTATTTTGTTTTATTTTTGGCAGGCTGCGGGTGGTGTCTGAACTCTTCTGATTTTGTCCCTCGTTGCCCCGGCGCTGCTGGGGCCCTACCTTTGCCGAGCCGGGGTTGCTGTCCCTCGTTGCCCCGGTGCTGCTCAAGCCCTACCTTTGCCGAGCCGGGGTTGCTGTCCCTCGTTGCCCCGGCAGTTGCCCGTCCCTACCTTTGCTGAGCCGGGGGTGCTGGTGCTCCCACTCCCATTTGGAGGGGCCGGCGCAGGTACCCGAGAAGGGCGGCGGCGAGAAAAGGCGCAACGGCGGCGAGAAGCGGCGCAGCGGCGCGTCCCATCTCCCTCCCCTCCCAGCCACCCCCGCACACCCTCCCCTGCCCGGGGCTCCAGGGCCGCGGCGCTGAGGGCCGGGCCGCTCCCGGGGCTCCAGCGCTGGGGCTTCTGCTCTTCTCCGCCCGCTCCTCTCTGCTGCGGCCACCTCCGTGCCGGGACCGCAACTGAGGCCGCGCCACCGCCGCCGCCTTATATAGGCAGCCTAAGCCCTGCCCCCTGGGCGGAAGCCAATGGGAATCGAGCGCCAAGGTTCCGCATTGTGAGGAAACAGTGAGGGGCGAGGCCAGAACGTAGCGGAGCAATCGGATTGGTCGAGAGGCGGCGGGTCAATGACATCACACCTCGGGCATTACCAAAACTCAGCAAAAATGAAACCCTATAAAATAGAAAAATTAAATAAAAAACGCCACTGGAGTGTGGCATTCAGCAGTGGCCGCTCTTGATTGGGGCCAGGTGCACCAGGGGATTTCTCCTCCGAAATATCCTGTGTGCCCAGGGCACCAAAGCTCCTGTTCACACGCTGTGGTTTGCATCCTTTTGCATTGATATCATTCATTTCAACGCTGCCCTTAACTCCCCGCTGGGTGCTGCAAAGAGAGGTCTCAGAGCTCCGACAGCCCTCGGCTCTCGAGCGGTTATTCGGAAGCGTTGTCACCCAAGAGGGACCTCACGGAACCGAGAGTCCATTGTGACACAGCAGGGCCTCGACAAAGCAGATATCAGCCAAGGCATTTCGTGAGCTGTTAAGTTTGATTTCTGCCACTTTTATTGTGTTCAGGCGCCCGGGGAATGCTCGAGGGGTCTCCGTCGCTCTCGCCCCAGGAAATACGTGTGGGGGCTGGGGGCCAGGGGGGCTCCATCCCTCTCAGCCCTGGGGTGACCGCCCCCAGCATCCCCTGGCGTGACAGGGACAGAGATCCCCCTGCTCCCAATTGTTCCCCAACAGGAGAGGCCTGAAGGCCCCCCAGGAACCCCCCAGGATGGAGAGGGACGGAGACAGTCCCAGGCCATCCGTGCTCCTCACCCCAGCTGAGGCCGGGGGGGCTCCAGCCTCCTCTCCCATGGGGAGGGAGGGGCTTTGGCATTTGTTTGCATCACAAGCGACTCGCTGGGAAAGCAAAGATCAATCAAAGCATTTGATGTGATTTTTGCCAATTTTATTTTGTTTTATTTTTGGCAGGCTGCGGGTGGTGTCTGAACTCTTCTGATTTTGTCCCTCGTTGCCCCGGCGCTGCTGGGGCCCTACCTTTGGCTCCGGAAAGTGCTTCCACCGAGCCAAACAGGGGAGGTGTCCCACCCGGCCGCGCTGCCTTAAACAAGTGTCCTCCAGTCCCTCTGTGCACTGCCTCCCACAGCTGCAGAACAGCGCTTAGCACTGGCCACCGCAGGACCATGTCCAGCTGCTGCCAAGTCTCTGGCCACTGCTGGGCCGCTACTAGCAGGCATTCTGTGACCATGCCTGGCAGTGCTGGCCATGAAGTTTCTGTGGAAACAGAGCGTCCTGCAGCTGTATCGGACACGCCTGCACAGCCATCACAAAAATGCTTGCCCAAGACAGACATGCTATCAGAGGCAGCCGATCCACTCTTAAGCGTCATGCCTGGAAATATCGGTGGACCAGGAAGTCCTAATGTCGCCGCTGCCGCAGCAGCAGCAGACACGCCGCTATTACCGGAGCTGGAGCTGTCCCCAGGATGTAAACCAACAAAGGGCACGAGAGAGACCAGAAGAGAGAGCCAGGGCCATCGCTCTCCTTCGGAACACCGCAATATCGTCACCGTCGCTACACTGCTGACAGCCCTGCCTGGACAGCACCACAACCAGACGCACTTGCACAAGCAAAAGCCTTGCATGCCTTCTTCCATCAAGGTGTTTGAGCTCTAAGTTTCCCATGTGTTACAATCCGGTTTAGACCCAGGGAAGCAAAGCAAGCTAAGTCTCTGAGCATAAACCAGAAAGAACTTAGAAGGTTCAAAATATTCCCAGAAATGAGATTAAAACCAAATGAGGTTAGATGTTGTTGCCAAAAAATGGGTGTATTTTATTTAATAGTAAAAGAGGGAAAGAGAAGGGAAGAGAAAAGAAAGAGAGAAAGAAAAAGAAGTGTTCCTGGGGGGTGGGGGAACAGGGAGAGGTGACAGGGGTTAGGTGGAAGCATATCACCCATCCGAGGGTCCCAACGACGTCTCGTTGCTCCCCTCCATCCGGTCTGCTGGTGGTGAGGGTCCTCCGTTGCCGCTGTGGCCACACCGCTACATGCTGCCACACCACACGCCGCCACACGCTGAAGAGTGCAGAATTCCAGGGATTAATATACACTTTGGGCCAGGTGGGAACGTCCACGTGTCTTTCTTGCAGGAGCCAGCTTGACACACTGTCCCTTGCAACACTGAGGGTGTGTTGCATCATCTCTGGTGCTCTGGTGCAGGGTCTGGGGGCCCCTTGGCGGGGGGCCCCTTTGATGGGCCATGTCACCCCCTTCTGCTGTGGATAAGCTTCCTCCCCCCTGGTGAGGACCCCTCAGCTGGGCTCCTCTGCACAGTGGAGGATGGGCAGTCACTGCACCTCTGACCACAGGCTTTTCCAAGGTACCCAGAGCCTCTCCTCCCTCCACCCCTTTGAGGTTCGAGGCTCTCTGCAAGCCCGGCAGCTGATAGCTCTGGGGCTGTGGTCGTCACCCTGGAGGTGTTAAGCCTGTGCTCAGTGAATGTCCCCAGCCCTGAGTTGTTGCTTTATCTTACCTTCATCAGAGAGCAGTGTCAGGCCTCAGTCAGGGCTCCATTTGGGCTGTGGTCTTCAGCTTTTGTAATACAGTTTTAAAAGTCCTTTAAGAAAATGTTTAAGTCATAAAATATAAGATTTCCGTCTCTGACACCATGGTTCTAAAGTTTCCTGTTCCTAGAGTTAAGTTGTTAAGTTGTAACTTTTAAGTTAAGAAGCCTGCCACGTACCACTTTGAGAGTTTGTATCGCTGGTAATGCCATCTGACAGCTTTTGGATATGATTGTTACATCGCCAATGATACAATGGGATACATCTCTGGCTGAAAGGGCCTCGGCCTGTTGTACTGTGTTTGTAACCCTGTCTCCAAGGGCCCTGCAGACAGGATGACAGATGCTGCTTTTATATTTAAAAAAAAAAGGGGGAATTATTGTGGTGGTCAGCAGCTGGCCTGAAGGCCTGACAATAAGAATTCATCCAATTTTATAACTCCATGTTTTATAACTGAAATAGTTAAGACAGAACTGAAATGATAGGAGTACCCTGCCCAGTAGGTTATGCAATCTGACCAGTGCGGACTGTTGGAGAGCAGGCCCAGGCCGCTGGGGACGCAAGCAGCTGTGGGCTGGATGGCTGGGTGGCAACTGGTTCAGCCCATAGGGATCGACGGCGCGCACCTTTAACTCTAGCTAAGGAAAGGAGGACTCCATAAAAGTTGGCTGCTGTGCATGAAGCCAGTGTGTCTTGTCGCTTGTCTGTCTCCAAAACCGCGACACTTAGCCACTGCAATATTTCTTTCTTTCTTTTTCTTGCAAGTTGTGCTGATTGTCTCTTGCCCATCACTGGACAGTCCTGAGAAGAGCCTCTCAGCTCCCTCGCCCTGCTGGCCAAATTCCTCCTAAGGCAGCCCAGGCAAGCTTTGCCCTGCGTCGCTGCAAGTGCACCTTGCTGTCTCACGTCCATCTTGTCAAGCGTGACCCCTGTTGGGGTTTTAAGAGATCTAGTTTTTTTTTTCTGTTAAAGGAATTTTCCCCCATTCTGTTACTAAGATACAAATCGCTGGGTGCTTAAGAGAAGACAAAAGACCTGGCTACTCTTTTCTTTCACCTGGATGTGGGGTCAGTTCGCTCTCGGCGGCGTTCGGAGAGAGAAGCTGCAGAGAAAGGAGCTGCTGGTTCTTTTTCTTCGGCCTTTTTTTCTTTCTGCTGGAAACAACGCCGGGATCCCAAAGCTGTTTTCCCTGCCTCGCTGGAGGCTGGGCTGTGGCCACCCTGCCCCGCTGCCGCTTCGAGCCTTCGCCTCTGTGTAGCCATGCTCGCCCTGCCTGCCCGACCTGCGGGCAGAACTCCGGGGGGTTCCCCATTTGGATACATCTCGTCTGTCCTCTGGGATCTGTGCTCGTCCCTGCCGCTCCAGCCCGCCGTTCCAGCCCACCGTTCCAGCCTCCTGTTCCCGAGAGTCCGGCTGGACACTGGGATCGGCTGCCCAGGGGTTTGTGAAGCCTTTGTTCCACCCTTCCCCGGGATCCCAGGGCACCAGTGCCGCGTGCTCCCCGAGCTCGCTCCGGAGCGCCCCCTGCAGCCGCGGGGGAGCCATCGCACCTGCCCTGCTCACCGGGAGCCGCCAGCGATCCCTGCCGGCTGCGAGCGGAACTGCACCCGAGGGGAAAGGGCCTGACAGCCGAGAAGGCCGGGACTGGGTTTGTGTTTGCTGTTACTGCCATAGTTATTGGTGTTTGTTTGACCGGTTATATATATAATAGTAAAGAACTGTTATTCCTATTTTCCCACATCTTTGCCTAAAAGCCCTTGATTTCAAAAGTATAATAACTCAGAGGGAAAGGGGTTACAGCTGCCATTCCAAGGGAGGCTTCTGCCTTCCTTAGCAGACACCTGTCTTTCAAACCAAGACAACCCACCAATGGTTTTCCGCTAAGCTGCTGTTCCTTTGAGCAGCGCACAGCCTGAATTGGTGCATGGGGGAAGGCAAGGGGGGGAAGCACGGCAGGTTCTCTGTCCGCCTCTCCCCTTTAGGGCAGCGAGGGGGTTACCATGCTCCTCCATGTTGGGGGCACTTGCGGGGGGGGGTCACCATCCTCCTCTCCCCTATGGGTGAGGGCTGGGTGTCTCCGTTCTCCTCTCCCCTATGGGGGACCGGGGAACCTTCATCCTCTCTCCCCTTTCGCATGGCTTGGGGGTCTCCATCCTCCTCCCATTTTGGATGGGGGGTGGGGAGGGCGGACTATGGGGGTCCCTAACTTTGGCCGAGGGGTGGGAGATTCTCCGTCCTCCTCTCTTTTGCGGGGGCCGGGGGCTTTGCCATTCTCATCTCACCTTTGCGGTTGCCAGGAGGTCTCATCCTCCTCTTGCCTAGGGAGAGGGCTCAGGGCTCTCCATGCTCCTTTCCCCTGTCAGGGACCAGGGAACCTCTGTCTTCGTCTCCCCTGTGGCAAAGCCAACCTTGTCTCCGTCCTCCTGTCTCGTGGGGAGGGCCGGGGCTTTGTGATTTGGTTGCATTTTCAGCCATTTTATTTATTCATTTATTTATTTTAGGGGGTGTGCTCGAGGGGTCTCTGTCTCTCTCGCCCCGGGGGATGCTTGGCAGGGACTCTGGGGTGGGGGGGAATGTCCCTGTCCCTCTCACCCTGCAGGATGATCAGGAGTTTGTCCATCCCACTTGCCTTTGCCGAGCCGGGGGTGGTCTCTGTCCCGCTGTGCTTCTGGGGGGGCCCTCTCTGTCCGTCTCTCTCCGATTGATGCCGGCGTTGTGTCTGTGCCACTCCGATTTAGGGGGGCAGGGGATAGTGGCTTCCCCCATGCCACTTTCGGGGCGGCCGGCACGGCCTCTCTTTCTTTCTTAGATTTGGGGGGGGAGGGGGTGGGGGCGGAGTGGGAGGGGGGCGGCGCAGGCTCTCCGAACCCCTCCAATTTTGGGGTGCTGGCACGGGCTCCATCCTCCTTTGATTTGGGGGGGGGCGGGGGTAGCCTCTGCCCCCCTCCGATTTTGGGAGCACGGCACTGTGACCATCCTCGCAGCTCCCGGCCCTTCTCTGTCCGACTTCCCACTGCCGGGCCGGGATTGCTGTCTGTCCCCCTCCGATTGGGGGGGCAAATGCAGGCTCCATCCTCCTCCTATATCGGGGGGCCCGGTGCGGGCTCCATCTCCCTGGTTTTTTGGGGGGCCCGGCACTCTCTCCTTCCCCCTCTGATTAGGGGGTCGGGGGGTGCTCTCCGTCCCCCTCCGATTTGGGGGGGGGGGGGGGGGGAGGGGCTCTTCGTTCCCCTTTAATTCGGGGCTGTCGACATGGCCTCGGTCCCCCTCCGATTCGGGGCGGCCGGCGCAGGGACCCGGCGGCCAGAAGGGGCTCCCCGGCTGTGAGACAGACGGGGCAGCGGGAAGAGCTGCCTGCAGCCTTTGAGCAGGGAAGAACAGCGGGATAGCCGTGCTTGGTCCGGACCTTCCCTCCTATTTTTTTTTTTTTTTTCTGGGGGCCAGGGGCTCTCTGTCTCAGCCCTGGGGTGACCGCCCCCAGCATCCCCCGGGCTGATAGGGACAGAGATCCCTCCACCCCCGATCATTCCCCGGCAGGAGAGGCCCGAAGTCCCCCCAGGATGGAGAGGGATGGAGACAGTCCCGGGCCATCCGTGCTCCTCACCCCGGCTGAGGCCGGGGGGGGGCTCCAGCCTCCTCTCCCATGGGGAGGGAGGGGCTTTGGCATTTGTTTGCATCACAAGCGACTCGCTGGGAAAGCAAAGATCAATCAAAGCATTTGATGTGATTTTTGCCAATTTTATTTTGTTTTATTTTTGGCAGGCTGCGGGTGGTGTCTGAACTCTTCTGATTTTGTCCCTCGTTGCCCCGGCGCTGCTGGGGCCCTACCTTTGCCGAGCCGGGGTTGCTGTCCCTCGTTGCCCCGGCGCTGCCGGGGCCCTACCTTTGCCGAGCCGGGGTTGCTGTCCCTCGTTGCCCCGGCAGTTGCCCGTCCCTACCTTTGCTGAGCCGGGGGTGCTGGTGCTCCCACTCCTATTTGGAGGGGCCGGCGCAGGTACCCGAGAAGGGCGGCGGCGAGAAAAGGCGCAACGGCGGCGAGAAGCGGCGCAGCGGCGCGTCCCATCTCCCTCCCAGCCACCCCCGCACACCCTCCCCTGCCCAGGGCTCCAGGGCCGCGGCGCTGAGGGCCGGGCCGCTCCCGGGGCTCCAGCGCTGGGGCTTCTGCTCTTCTCCGCCCGCTCCTCTCTGCTGCGGCCACCTCCGTGCCGGGACCGCAACTGAGGCCGCGCCACCGCCGCCGCCTTATATAGGCAGCCTAAGCCCTGCCCCCTGGGCGGAAGCCAATGGGAATCGAGCGCCAAGGTTCCTCATTGTGAGGAAACAGTGAGGGGCGAGGCCAGAACGTAGCGGAGCAATCGGATTGGTCGAGAGGCGGCGGGTCAATGACATCACACCTCGGGCATTACCAAAACTCAGCAAAAATGAAACCCTATAAAATAGAAAAATTAAATAAAAAACGCCACTGGAGTGTGGCATTCAGCAGTGGCCGCTCTTGATTGGGGCCAGGTGCACCAGGGGATTTCTCCTCTGAAATATCCTGTGTGCCCAGGGCACCAAAGCTCCTGTTCACACGCTGTGGTTTGCATCCTTTTGCATTGATATCATTCATTTCAACGCTGCCCTTAACTCCCCGCTGGGTGCTGCAAAGAGAGGTCTCAGAGCTCCGACAGGCCTCGGCTCTCGAGCGGTTATTCGGAAGCGTTGTCACCCAAGAAGGACCTCACAGAACCGAGAGTCCATTGTGACACAGCAGGGCCTCGACAAAGCAGATATCAGCCAAGGCATTTCGTGAGCTGTTAAGTTTGACTTCTGCCACTTTTATTGTGTTCAGGCGCCCGGGGAATGCTCGAGGGGTCTCCGTCGCTCTCGCCCCAGGAAATACGTGTGGGGGCTGGGGGCCAGGGGGGCTCCATCCCTCTCAGCCCTGGGGTGACCGCCCCCAGCATCCCCTGGCGTGACAGGGACAGAGATCCCCCCACTCCCAATTGTTCCCCAACAGGAGAGGCCTGAAGGCCCCCCAGGAACCCCCCAGGATGGAGAGGGACGGAGACAGTCCCAGGCCATCCGTGCTCCTCACCCCGGCTGAGGCCGGGGGGGCTCCAGCCTCCTCTCCCATGGGGAGGGAGGGGCTTTGGCATTTGTTTGCATCACAAGCGACTCGCTGGGAAAGCAAAGATCAATCAAAGCATTTGATGTGATTTTTGCCAATTTTATTACTTTTTCCTTTGGCGGGCTGCGGGTGGTGTCCAAACTCTTCTGAGTTTGCCCCTCGTTGCCCCGGCGCTGCTGGGGCCCTACCTTTGGCTCCGGAAAGTGCTTCCACCGAGCCAAACAGGGGAGGTGTCCCACCCGGCCGCGCTGCCTTAAACAAGTGTCCTCCAGTCCCTCTGTGCACTGCCTCCCACAGCTGCAGAACAGCGCTTAGCACTGGCCACCGCAGGACCATGTCCAGCTGCTGCCAAGTCTCTGGCCACTGCTGGGCCGCTACTAGCAGGCATTCTGTGACCATGCCTGGCAGTGCTGGCCATGAAGTTTCTGTGGAAACAGAGCGTCCTGCAGCTGTATCGGACACGCCTGCACAGCCATCACAAAAATGCTTGCCCAAGACAGACATGCTATCAGAGGCGGCCGATCCACTCTTAAGCGTCATGCCTGGAAATAACGGTGGACCAGGAAGTCCTAATGTCGCCGCTGCCGCAGCAGCAGCAGACACGCCGCTATTACCGGAGCTGGAGCTGTCCCCAGGATGTAAACCAACAAAGGACACGAGAGAGACCAGAAGAGAGAGCCAGGGCCATCGCTCTCCTTCGGAACACCGCAATATCGTCACCGTCGCTACACTGCTGACAGCCCTGCCTGGACAGCACCACAACCAGACGCACTTGCACAAGCAAAAGCCTTGCATGCCTTCTTCCATCAAGGTGTTTGAGCTCTAAGTTTCCCATGTGTTACAATCCGGTTTAGACCCAGGGAAGCAAAGCAAGCTAAGTCTCTGAGCATAAACCAGAAAGAACTTAGAAGGTTCAAAATATCCCCAGAAATGAGATTAAAACCAAATGAGGTTAGATGTTGTTGCCAAAAAATGGGTGCATTTTATTTAATAGTAAAAGAGGGAAAGAGAAGGGAAGAGAAAAGAAAGAGAGAAAGAAACAGAAGTGTTCCTGGGGGGTGGGGGAACAGGGAGAGGTGACAGGGGTTAGGTGGAAGCATATCACCCATCCGAGGGTCCCAACGACGTCTCGTTGCTCCCCTCCATCCGGTCTGCTGGTGGTGAGGGTCCTCCGTTGCCGCTGTGGCCACGCCGCTACATGCTGCCACACCACATGCCGCCACACGCTGAAGAGTGCAGAATTCCAAGGATTAATATACACTTTGGGCCAGGTGGGAACGTCCACGTGTCTTTCTTGCAGGAGCCAGCTTGACACACTGTCCCTTGCAACACTGAGGGTGTGTTGCATCATCTCTGGTGCTCTGGTGCAGGGTCTGGGGGCCCCTTGGCGGGGGGCCCCTTT
Source organism: Aphelocoma coerulescens (assembly GCF_041296385.1). Lineage (NCBI taxonomy): Eukaryota > Metazoa > Chordata > Aves > Passeriformes > Corvidae > Aphelocoma > Aphelocoma coerulescens. The sequence continues at coordinate 90,841,588 of NC_091015.1, forward strand.
GATGGGCCATGTCACCCCCTTCTGCCGTGGATAAGCTTCCTCCCCCCTGGTGAGGACCCCTGAGCTGGGCTCCTCTGCACAGTGGAGGATGGGCAGTCACTGCACCTCTGACCACAGGCTTTTCCCAGATACCCAGAGCCTCTCCTCCCTCCACCCCTTTGAGGTTCGAGGCTCTCTGCAAGCCTGGCAGCTGATAGCTCTGGGGCTGTGGTCCTCATCCTGGAGGTGTTAAGCCTGTGCTCAGTGAATGTCCCCAGCCCTGAGTTGTTGCTTTATCTTACCTTCATCAGCGAGCAGTGTCAGGCCTCAGTCAGGGCTCCATTTGGGCTGTGGTCTTCAGCTTTTGTAATACAGTTTTAAAAGTCCTTTAAGAAAATGTTTAAGTCATAAAATATAAGATTTCCGTCTCTGACACTGTGGTTCTAAAGTTTTCTGTTCCTAGAGTTAAGTTGTTAAGTTGTAACTTTTAAGTTAAGAAGCCTGCCAGGTACCACTTTGAGAGTTTGTATCGCTGGTAATGCCATCTGACAGCTTTTGGATATGATTGTTACATCGCCAATGATACAATGGGATACATCTCTGGCTGAAAGGGCCTCGGCCTGTTGTACCGTGTTTGTAACCCTGTCTCCAAGGGCCCTGCAGACAGGATGACAGATGCTGCTTTTATATTTAAAAAAAAAAGGGGGAATTATTGTGGTGGTCAGCAGCTGGCCTGAAGGCCTGACAATAAGAATTCATCCAATTTTATAACTCCATGTTTTATAACTGAAATAGTTAAGACAGAACTGAAATGATAGGAGTACCCTGCCCAGTAGGTTATGCAATCTGACCAGTGCGGACTGTTGGAGAGCAGGCCCAGGCCGCTGGGGACGCAAGCAGCTGTGGGCTGGATGGCTGGGTGGCAACTGGTTCAGCCCATAGGGATCGACGGCGCACACCTTTAACTCTAGCTAAGGAAAGGAGGACTCCATAAAAGTTGGCTGCTGTGCATGAAGCCAGTGTGTCTTGTCGCTTGTCTGTCTCCAAAACTGCGACACTTAGCCACTGCAATATTTCTTTCTTTCTTTTTCTTGCAAGTTGTGCTGATTGTCTCTTGCCCATCACTGGACAGTCCTGAGAAGAGCCTCTCAGCTCCCTCGCCCTGCTGGCCAAATTCCTCCTAAGGCAGCCCAGGCAAGCTTTGCCCTGCGTCGCTGCAAGTGCACCTTGCTGTCTCACGTCCATCTTGTCAAGCGTGACCCCTGTTGGGGTTTTAAGAGATCTAGTTTTTTTTTTCTGTTAAAGGAATTTTCCCCCATTCTGTTACTAAGATACAAATCGCTGGGTGCTTAAGAGAAGACAAAAGACCTGGCTACTCTTTTCTTTCACCTGGATGTGGGGTCAGTTCGCTCTCGGCGGCGTTCGGAGAGAGAAGCTGCAGAGAAAGGAGCTGCTGGTTCTTTTTCTTCGGCCTTTTTTTCTTTCTGCTGGAAACAACGCCGGGATCCCAAAGCTGTTTTCCCTGCCTCGCTGGAGGCTGGGCTGTGGCCACCCTGCCCCGCTGCCGCTTCGAGCCTTCGCCTCTGTGTAGCCATGCTCGCCCTGCCTGCCCGACCTGCGGGCAGAACTCCGGGGGGTTCCCCATTTGGATACATCTCGTCTGTCCTCTGGGATCTGTGCTCGTCCCTGCCGCTCCAGCCCGCCGTTCCAGCCCACCGTTCCAGCCTCCTGTTCCCGAGAGTCCGGCTGGACACTGGGATCGGCTGCCCAGGGGTTTGTGAAGCCTTTGTTCCACCCTTCCCCGGGATCCCAGGGCACCAGTGCCGCGTGCTCCCCGAGCTCGCTCCGGAGCGCCCCCTGCAGCCGCGGGGGAGCCATCGCACCTGCCCTGCTCACCGGGAGCCGCCAGCGATCCCTGCCGGCTGCGAGCGGAACTGCACCCGAGGGGAAAGGGCCTGACAGCCGAGAAGGCCGGGACTGGGTTTGTGTTTGCTGTTACTGCCATAGTTATTGGTGTTTGTTTGACCGGTTATATATATAATAGTAAAGAACTGTTATTCCTATTTTCCCACATCTTTGCCTAAAAGCCCTTGATTTCAAAAGTATAATAACTCAGAGGGAAAGGGGTTACAGCTGCCATTCCAAGGGAGGCTTCTGCCTTCCTTAGCAGACACCTGTCTTTCAAACCAAGACAACCCACCAATGGTTTTCCGCTAAGCTGCTGTTCCTTTGAGCAGCGCACAGCCTGAATTGGTGCATGGGGGAAGGCAAGGGGGGGAAGCACGGCAGGTTCTCTGTCCGCCTCTCCCCTTTAGGGCAGCGAGGGGGTTACCATGCTCCTCCATGTTGGGGGCACTTGCGGGGGGGGGTCACCATCCTCCTCTCCCCTATGGGTGAGGGCTGGGTGTCTCCGTTCTCCTCTCCCCTATGGGGGACCGGGGAACCTTCATCCTCTCTCCCCTTTCGCATGGCTTGGGGGTCTCCATCCTCCTCCCATTTTGGATGGGGGGTGGGGAGGGCGGACTATGGGGGTCCCTAACTTTGGCCGAGGGGTGGGAGATTCTCCGTCCTCCTCTCTTTTGCGGGGGCCGGGGGCTTTGCCATTCTCATCTCACCTTTGCGGTTGCCAGGAGGTCTCATCCTCCTCTTGCCTAGGGAGAGGGCTCAGGGCTCTCCATGCTCCTTTCCCCTGTCAGGGACCAGGGAACCTCTGTCTTCGTCTCCCCTGTGGCAAAGCCAACCTTGTCTCCGTCCTCCTGTCTCGTGGGGAGGGCCGGGGCTTTGTGATTTGGTTGCATTTTCAGCCATTTTATTTATTCATTTATTTATTTTAGGGGGTGTGCTCGAGGGGTCTCTGTCTCTCTCGCCCCGGGGGATGCTTGGCAGGGACTCTGGGGTGGGGGGGAATGTCCCTGTCCCTCTCACCCTGCAGGATGATCAGGAGTTTGTCCATCCCACTTGCCTTTGCCGAGCCGGGGGTGGTCTCTGTCCCGCTGTGCTTCTGGGGGGGCCCTCTCTGTCCGTCTCTCTCCGATTTATGCCGGCGTTGTGTCTGTGCCACTCCGATTTAGGGGGGCAGGGGATAGTGGCTTCCCCCATGCCACTTTCGGGGCGGCCGGCACGGCCTCTCTTTCTTTCTTAGATTTGGGGGGGGAGGGGGTGGGGGCGGAGTGGGAGGGGGGCGGCGCAGGCTCTCCGAACCCCTCCAATTTTGGGGTGCTGGCACGGGCTCCATCCTCCTTTGATTTGGGGGGGGGCGGGGGTAGCCTCTGCCCCCCTCCGATTTTGGGAGCACGGCACTGTGACCATCCTCGCAGCTCCCGGCCCTTCTCTGTCCGACTTCCCACTGCCGGGCCGGGATTGCTGTCTGTCCCCCTCCGATTGGGGGGGCAAATGCAGGCTCCATCCTCCTCCTATATCGGGGGGCCCGGTGCGGGCTCCATCTCCCTGGTTTTTTGGGGGGCCCGGCACTCTCTCCTTCCCCCTCTGATTAGGGGGTCGGGGGGTGCTCTCCGTCCCCCTCCGATTTGGGGGGGGGGGGGGGGGAGGGGCTCTTCGTTCCCCTTTAATTCGGGGCTGTCGACATGGCCTCGGTCCCCCTCCGATTCGGGGCGGCCGGCGCAGGGACCCGGCGGCCAGAAGGGGCTCCCCGGCTGTGAGACAGACGGGGCAGCGGGAAGAGCTGCCTGCAGCCTTTGAGCAGGGAAGAACAGCGGGATAGCCGTGCTTGGTCCGGACCTTCCCTCCTATTTTTTTTTTTTTTTTCTGGGGGCCAGGGGCTCTCTGTCTCAGCCCTGGGGTGACCGCCCCCAGCATCCCCCGGGCTGATAGGGACAGAGATCCCTCCACCCCCGATCATTCCCCGGCAGGAGAGGCCCGAAGTCCCCCCAGGATGGAGAGGGATGGAGACAGTCCCGGGCCATCCGTGCTCCTCACCCCGGCTGAGGCCGGGGGGGGGCTCCAGCCTCCTCTCCCATGGGGAGGGAGGGGCTTTGGCATTTGTTTGCATCACAAGCGACTCGCTGGGAAAGCAAAGATCAATCAAAGCATTTGATGTGATTTTTGCCAATTTTATTTTGTTTTATTTTTGGCAGGCTGCGGGTGGTGTCTGAACTCTTCTGATTTTGTCCCTCGTTGCCCCGGCGCTGCTGGGGCCCTACCTTTGCCGAGCCGGGGTTGCTGTCCCTCGTTGCCCCGGCGCTGCCGGGGCCCTACCTTTGCCGAGCCGGGGTTGCTGTCCCTCGTTGCCCCGGCAGTTGCCCGTCCCTACCTTTGCTGAGCCGGGGGTGCTGGTGCTCCCACTCCTATTTGGAGGGGCCGGCGCAGGTACCCGAGAAGGGCGGCGGCGAGAAAAGGCGCAACGGCGGCGAGAAGCGGCGCAGCGGCGCGTCCCATCTCCCTCCCAGCCACCCCCGCACACCCTCCCCTGCCCAGGGCTCCAGGGCCGCGGCGCTGAGGGCCGGGCCGCTCCCGGGGCTCCAGCGCTGGGGCTTCTGCTCTTCTCCGCCCGCTCCTCTCTGCTGCGGCCACCTCCGTGCCGGGACCGCAACTGAGGCCGCGCCACCGCCGCCGCCTTATATAGGCAGCCTAAGCCCTGCCCCCTGGGCGGAAGCCAATGGGAATCGAGCGCCAAGGTTCCGCATTGTGAGGAAACAGTGAGGGGCGAGGCCAGAACGTAGCGGAGCAATCGGATTGGTCGAGAGGCGGCGGGTCAATGACATCACACCTCGGGCATTACCAAAACTCAGCAAAAATGAAACCCTATAAAATAGAAAAATTAAATAAAAAACGCCACTGGAGTGTGGCATTCAGCAGTGGCCGCTCTTGATTGGGGCCAGGTGCACCAGGGGATTTCTCCTCCGAAATATCCTGTGTGCCCAGGGCACCAAAGCTCCTGTTCACACGCTGTGGTTTGCATCCTTTTGCATTGATATCATTCATTTCAACGCTGCCCTTAACTCCCCGCTGGGTGCTGCAAAGAGAGGTCTCAGAGCTCCGACAGGCCTCGGCTCTCGAGCGGTTATTCGGAAGCGTTGTCACCCAAGAAGGACCTCACAGAACCGAGAGTCCATTGTGACACAGCAGGGCCTCGACAAAGCAGATATCAGCCAAGGCATTTCGTGAGCTGTTAAGTTTGACTTCTGCCACTTTTATTGTGTTCAGGCGCCCGGGGAATGCTCGAGGGGTCTCCGTCGCTCTCGCCCCAGGAAATACGTGTGGGGGCTGGGGGCCAGGGGGGCTCCATCCCTCTCAGCCCTGGGGTGACCGCCCCCAGCATCCCCTGGCGTGACAGGGACAGAGATCCCCCCACTCCCAATTGTTCCCCAACAGGAGAGGCCTGAAGGCCCCCCAGGAACCCCCCAGGATGGAGAGGGACGGAGACAGTCCCGGGCCATCCGTGCTCCTCACCCCGGCTGAGGCCGGGGGGGCTCCAGCCTCCTCTCCCATGGGGAGGGAGGGGCTTTGGCATTTGTTTGCATCACAAGCGACTCGCTGGGAAAGCAAAGATCAATCAAAGCATTTGATGTGATTTTTGCCAATTTTATTACTTTTTCCTTTGGCGGGCTGCGGGTGGTGTCCAAACTCTTCTGAGTTTGCCCCTCGTTGCCCCGGCGCTGCTGGGGCCCTACCTTTGGCTCCGGAAAGTGCTTCCACCGAGCCAAACAGGGGAGGTGTCCCACCCGGCCGCGCTGCCTTAAACAAGTGTCCTCCAGTCCCTCTGTGCACTGCCTCCCACAGCTGCAGAACAGCGCTTAGCACTGGCCACCGCAGGACCATGTCCAGCTGCTGCCAAGTCTCTGGCCACTGCTGGGCCGCTACTAGCAGGCATTCTGTGACCATACCTGGCAGTGCTGGCCATGAAGTTTCTGTGGAAACAGAGCGTCCTGCAGCTGTATCGGACACGCCTGCACAGCCATCACAAAAATGCTTGCCCAAGACAGACATGCTATCAGAGGCGGCCGATCCACTCTTAAGCGTCATGCCTGGAAATAACGGTGGACCAGGAAGTCCTAATGTCGCCGCTGCCGCAGCAGCAGCAGACACGCCGCTATTACCGGAGCTGGAGCTGTCCCCAGGATGTAAACCAACAAAGGACACGAGAGAGACCAGAAGAGAGAGCCAGGGCCATCGCTCCCCTTCGGAACACCGCAATATCGTCACCGTCGCTACACTGCTGACAGCCCTGCCTGGACAGCACCACAACCAGACGCACTTGCACAAGCAAAAGCCTTGCATGCCTTCTTCCATCAAGGTGTTTGAGCTCTAAGTTTCCCATGTGTTACAATCCGGTTTAGACCCAGGGAAGCAAAGCAAGCTAAGTCTCTGAGCATAAACCAGAAAGAACTTAGAAGGTTCAAAATATCCCCAGAAATGAGATTAAAACCAAATGAGGTTAGATGTTGTTGCCAAAAAATGGGTGCATTTTATTTAATAGTAAAAGAGGGAAAGAGAAGGGAAGAGAAAAGAAAGAGAGAAAGAAACAGAAGTGTTCCTGGGGGGTGGGGGAACAGGGAGAGGTGACAGGGGTTAGGTGGAAGCATATCACCCATCCGAGGGTCCCAACGACGTCTCGTTGCTCCCCTCCATCCGGTCTGCTGGTGGTGAGGGTCCTCCGTTGCCGCTGTGGCCACGCCGCTACATGCTGCCACACCACATGCCGCCACACGCTGAAGAGTGCAGAATTCCAGGGATTAATATACACTTTGGGCCAGGTGGGAACGTCCACGTGTCTTTCTTGCAGGAGCCAGCTTGACACACTGTCCCTTGCAACACTGAGGGTGTGTTGCATCATCTCTGGTGCTCTGGTGCAGGGTCTGGGGGCCCCTTGGCGGGGGGCCCCTTTGATGGGCCATGTCACCCCCTTCTGCCGTGGATAAGCTTCCTCCCCCCTGGTGAGGACCCCTGAGCTGGGCTCCTCTGCACAGTGGAGGATGGGCAGTCACTGCACCTCTGACCACAGGCTTTTCCCAGATACCCAGAGCCTCTCCTCCCTCCACCCCTTTGAGGTTCGAGGCTCTCTGCAAGCCTGGCAGCTGATAGCTCTGGGGCTGTGGTCCTCATCCTGGAGGTGTTAAGCCTGTGCTCAGTGAATGTCCCCAGCCCTGAGTTGTTGCTTTATCTTACCTTCATCAGCGAGCAGTGTCAGGCCTCAGTCAGGGCTCCATTTGGGCTGTGGTCTTCAGCTTTTGTAATACAGTTTTAAAAGTCCTTTAAGAAAATGTTTAAGTCATAAAATATAAGATTTCCGTCTCTGACACCGTGGTTCTAAAGTTTTCTGTTCCTAGAGTTAAGTTGTTAAGTTGTAACTTTTAAGTTAAGAAGCCTGCCAGGTACCACTTTGAGAGTTTGTATCGCTGGTAATGCCATCTGACAGCTTTTGGATATGATTGTTACATCGCCAATGATACAATGGGATACATCTCTGGCTGAAAGGGCCTCGGCCTGTTGTACCGTGTTTGTAACCCTGTCTCCAAGGGCCCTGCAGACAGGATGACAGATGCTGCTTTTATATTTAAAAAAAAAAGGGGGAATTATTGTGGTGGTCAGCAGCTGGCCTGAAGGCCTGACAATAAGAATTCATCCAATTTTATAACTCCATGTTTTATAACTGAAATAGTTAAGACAGAACTGAAATGATAGGAGTACCCTGCCCAGTAGGTTATGCAATCTGACCAGTGCGGACTGTTGGAGAGCAGGCCCAGGCCGCTGGGGACGCAAGCAGCTGTGGGCTGGATGGCTGGGTGGCAACTGGTTCAGCCCATAGGGATCGACGGCGCACACCTTTAACTCTAGCTAAGGAAAGGAGGACTCCATAAAAGTTGGCTGCTGTGCATGAAGCCAGTGTGTCTTGTCGCTTGTCTGTCTCCAAAACTGCGACACTTAGCCACTGCAATATTTCTTTCTTTCTTTTTCTTGCAAGTTGTGCTGATTGTCTCTTGCCCATCACTGGACAGTCCTGAGAAGAGCCTCTCAGCTCCCTCGCCCTGCTGGCCAAATTCCTCCTAAGGCAGCCCAGGCAAGCTTTGCCCTGCGTCGCTGCAAGTGCACCTTGCTGTCTCACGTCCATCTTGTCAAGCGTGACCCCTGTTGGGGTTTTAAGAGATCTAGTTTTTTTTTTCTGTTAAAGGAATTTTCCCCCATTCTGTTACTAAGATACAAATCGCTGGGTGCTTAAGAGAAGACAAAAGACCTGGCTACTCTTTTCTTTCACCTGGATGTGGGGTCAGTTCGCTCTCGGCGGGCGTTCGGAGAGAGAAGCTGCAGAGAAAGGAGCTGCTGGTTCTTTTTCTTCGGCCTTTTTTTCTTTCTGCTGGAAACAACGCCGGGATCCCAAAGCTGTTTTCCCTGCCTCGCTGGAGGCTGGGCTGTGGCCACCCTGCCCCGCTGCCGCTTCGAGCCTTCGCCTCTGTGTAGCCATGCTCGCCCTGCCTGCCCGACCTGCGGGCAGAACTCCGGGGGGTTCCCCATTTGGATACATCTCGTCTGTCCTCTGGGATCTGTGCTCGTCCCTGCCGCTCCAGCCCGCCGTTCCAGCCCACCGTTCCAGCCTCCTGTTCCCGAGAGTCCGGCTGGACACTGGGATCGGCTGCCCAGGGGTTTGTGAAGCCTTTGTTCCACCCTTCCCCGGGATCCCAGGGCACCAGTGCCGCGTGCTCCCCGAGCTCGCTCCGGAGCGCCCCCTGCAGCCGCGGGGGAGCCATCGCACCTGCCCTGCTCACCGGGAGCCGCCAGCGATCCCTGCCGGCTGCGAGCGGAACTGCACCCGAGGGGAAAGGGCCTGACAGCCGAGAAGGCCGGGACTGGGTTTGTGTTTGCTGTTACTGCCATAGTTATTGGTGTTTGTTTGACCGGTTATATATATAATAGTAAAGAACTGTTATTCCTATTTTCCCACATCTTTGCCTAAAAGCCCTTGATTTCAAAAGTATAATAACTCAGAGGGAAAGGGGTTACAGCTGCCATTCCAAGGGAGGCTTCTGCCTTCCTTAGCAGACACCTGTCTTTCAAACCAAGACAACCCACCAATGGTTTTCCGCTAAGCTGCTGTTCCTTTGAGCAGCGCACAGCCTGAATTGGTGCATGGGGGAAGGCAAGGGGGGGAAGCACGGCAGGTTCTCTGTCCGCCTCTCCCCTTTAGGGCAGCGAGGGGGTTACCATGCTCCTCCATGTTGGGGGCACTTGCGGGGGGGGGAAGGGTCACCATCCTCCTCTCCCCTATGGGTGAGGGCTGGGTGTCTCCGTTCTCCTCTCCCCTATGGGGGACCGGGGAACCTTCATCCTCTCTCCCCTTTCGCATGGCTTGGGGGTCTCCATCCTCCTCCCATTTTGGATGGGGGGTGGGGAGGGCGGACTATGGGGGTCCCTAACTTTGGCCGAGGGGTGGGAGATTCTCCGTCCTCCTCTCTTTTGCGGGGGCCGGGGGCTTTGCCATTCTCATCTCACCTTTGCGGTTGCCAGGAGGTCTCATCCTCCTCTTGCCTAGGGAGAGGGCTCAGGGCTCTCCATGCTCCTTTCCCCTGTCAGGGACCAGGGAACCTCTGTCTTCGTCTCCCCTGTGGCAAAGCCAACCTTGTCTCCGTCCTCCTGTCTCGTGGGGAGGGCCGGGGCTTTGTGATTTGGTTGCATTTTCAGCCATTTTATTTATTCATTTATTTATTTTAGGGGGTGTGCTCGAGGGGTCTCTGTCTCTCTCGCCCCGGGGGATGCTTGGCAGGGACTCTGGGGTGGGGGGGAATGTCCCTGTCCCTCTCACCCTGCAGGATGATCAGGAGTTTGTCCATCCCACTTGCCTTTGCCGAGCCGGGGGTGGTCTCTGTCCCGCTGTGCTTCTGGGGGGGCCCTCTCTGTCCGTCTCTCTCCGATTTATGCCGGCGTTGTGTCTGTGCCACTCCGATTTAGGGGGGCAGGGGATAGTGGCTTCCCCCATGCCACTTTCGGGGCGGCCGGCACGGCCTCTCTTTCTTTCTTAGATTTGGGGGGGGAGGGGGTGGGGGCGGAGTGGGAGGGGGGCGGCGCAGGCTCTCCGAACCCCTCCAATTTTGGGGTGCTGGCACGGGCTCCATCCTCCTTTGATTTGGGGGGGGGCGGGGGTAGCCTCTGCCCCCCTCCGATTTTGGGAGCACGGCACTGTGACCATCCTCGCAGCTCCCGGCCCTTCTCTGTCCGACTTCCCACTGCCGGGCCGGGATTGCTGTCTGTCCCCCTCCGATTGGGGGGGCAAATGCAGGCTCCATCCTCCTCCTATATCGGGGGGCCCGGTGCGGGCTCCATCTCCCTGGTTTTTTGGGGGGCCCGGCACTCTCTCCTTCCCCCTCTGATTAGGGGGTCGGGGGGTGCTCTCCGTCCCCCTCCGATTTGGGGGGGGGGGGGGGGGGAGGGGCTCTTCGTTCCCCTTTAATTCGGGGCTGTCGACATGGCCTCGGTCCCCCTCCGATTCGGGGCGGCCGGCGCAGGGACCCGGCGGCCAGAAGGGGCTCCCCGGCTGTGAGACAGACGGGGCAGCGGGAAGAGCTGCCTGCAGCCTTTGAGCAGGGAAGAACAGCGGGATAGCCGTGCTTGGTCCGGACCTTCCCTCCTATTTTTTTTTTTTTTTTCTGGGGGCCAGGGGCTCTCTGTCTCAGCCCTGGGGTGACCGCCCCCAGCATCCCCCGGGCTGATAGGGACAGAGATCCCTCCACCCCCGATCATTCCCTGGCAGGAGAGGCCCGAAGTCCCCCCAGGATGGAGAGGGATGGAGACAGTCCCGGGCCATCCGTGCTCCTCACCCCGGCTGAGGCCGGGGGGGGGCTCCAGCCTCCACTCCCATGGGGAGGGAGGGGCTTTGGCATTTGTTTGCATCACAAGCGACTCGCTGGGAAAGCAAAGATCAATCAAAGCATTTGATGTGATTTTTGCCAATTTTATTTTGTTTTATTTTTGGCAGGCTGCGGGTGGTGTCTGAACTCTTCTGATTTTGTCCCTCGTTGCCCCGGCGCTGCTGGGGCCCTACCTTTGCCGAGCCGGGGTTGCTGTCCCTCGTTGCCCCGGCGCTGCCGGGGCCCTACCTTTGCCGAGCCGGGGTTGCTGTCCCTCGTTGCCCCGGCAGTTGCCCGTCCCTACCTTTGCTGAGCCGGGGGTGCTGGTGCTCCCACTCCCATTTGGAGGGGCCGGCGCAGGTACCCGAGAAGGGCGGCGGCGAGAAAAGGCGCAACGGCGGCGAGAAGCGGCGCAGCGGCGCGTCCCATCTCCCTCCCAGCCACCCCCGCACACCCTCCCCTGCCCAGGGCTCCAGGGCCGCGGCGCTGAGGGCCGGGCCGCTCCCGGGGCTCCAGCGCTGGGGCTTCTGCTCTTCTCCGCCCGCTCCTCTCTGCTGCGGCCACCTCCGTGCCGGGACCGCAACTGAGGCCGCGCCACCGCCGCCGCCTTATATAGGCAGCCTAAGCCCTGCCCCCTGGGCGGAAGCCAATGGGAATCGAGCGCCAAGGTTCCGCATTGTGAGGAAACAGTGAGGGGCGAGGCCAGAACGTAGCGGAGCAATCGGATTGGTCGAGAGGCGGCGGGTCAATGACATCACACCTCGGGCATTACCAAAACTCAGCAAAAATGAAACCCTATAAAATAGAAAAATTAAATAAAAAACGCCACTGGAGTGTGGCATTCAGCAGTGGCCGCTCTTGATTGGGGCCAGGTGCACCAGGGGATTTCTCCTCCGAAATATCCTGTGTGCCCAGGGCACCAAAGCTCCTGTTCACACGCTGTGGTTTGCATCCTTTTGCATTGATATCATTCATTTCAACGCTGCCCTTAACTCCCCGCTGGGTGCTGCAAAGAGAGGTCTCAGAGCTCCGACAGGCCTCGGCTCTCGAGCGGTTATTCGGAAGCGTTGTCACCCAAGAAGGACCCCACAGAACCGAGAGTCCATTGTGACACAGCAGGGCCTCGACAAAGCAGATATCAGCCAAGGCATTTCGTGAGCTGTTAAGTTTGACTTCTGCCACTTTTATTGTGTTCAGGCGCCCGGGGAATGCTCGAGGGGTCTCCGTCGCTCTCGCCCCAGGAAATACGTGTGGGGGCTGGGGGCCAGGGGGGCTCCATCCCTCTCAGCCCTGGGGTGACCGCCCCCAGCATCCCCTGGCGTGACAGGGACAGAGATCCCCCCACTCCCAATTGTTCCCCAACAGGAGAGGCCTGAAGGCCCCCCAGGAACCCCCCAGGATGGAGAGGGACGGAGACAGTCCCGGGCCATCCGTGCTCCTCACCCCGGCTGAGGCCGGGGGGGCTCCAGCCTCCTCTCCCATGGGGAGGGAGGGGCTTTGGCATTTGTTTGCATCACAAGCGACTCGCTGGGAAAGCAAAGATCAATCAAAGCATTTGATGTGATTTTTGCCAATTTTATTACTTTTTCCTTTGGCGGGCTGCGGGTGGTGTCCAAACTCTTCTGAGTTTGCCCCTCGTTGCCCCGGCGCTGCTGGGGCCCTACCTTTGGCTCCGGAAAGTGCTTCCACCGAGCCAAACAGGGGAGGTGTCCCACCCGGCCGCGCTGCCTTAAACAAGTGTCCTCCAGTCCCTCTGTGCACTGCCTCCCACAGCTGCAGAACAGCGCTTAGCACTGGCCACCGCAGGACCATGTCCAGCTGCTGCCAAGTCTCTGGCCACTGCTGGGCCGCTACTAGCAGGCATTCTGTGACCATACCTGGCAGTGCTGGCCATGAAGTTTCTGTGGAAACAGAGCGTCCTGCAGCTGTATCGGACACGCCTGCACAGCCATCACAAAAATGCTTGCCCAAGACAGACATGCTATCAGAGGCGGCCGATCCACTCTTAAGTGTCATGCCTGGAAATAACGGTGGACCAGGAAGTCCTAATGTCGCCGCTGCCGCAGCAGCAGCAGACACGCCGCTATTACTGGAGCTGGAGCTGTCCCCAGGATGTAAACCAACAAAGGACACGAGAGAGACCAGAAGAGAGAGCCAGGGCCATCGCTCCCCTTCGGAACACCGCAATATCGTCACCGTCGCTACACTGCTGACAGCCCTGCCTGGACAGCACCACAACCAGACGCACTTGCACAAGCAAAAGCCTTGCATGCCTTCTTCCATCAAGGTGTTTGAGCTCTAAGTTTCCCATGTGTTACAATCCGGTTTAGACCCAGGGAAGCAAAGCAAGCTAAGTCTCTGAGCATAAACCAGAAAGAACTTAGAAGGTTCAAAATATCCCCAGAAATGAGATTAAAACCAAATGAGGTTAGATGTTGTTGCCAAAAAATGGGTGCATTTTATTTAATAGTAAAAGAGGGAAAGAGAAGGGAAGAGAAAAGAAAGAGAGAAAGAAACAGAAGTGTTCCTGGGGGGTGGGGGAACAGGGAGAGGTGACAGGGGTTAGGTGGAAGCATATCACCCATCCGAGGGTCCCAACGACGTCTCGTTGCTCCCCTCCATCCGGTCTGCTGGTGGTGAGGGTCCTCCGTTGCCGCTGTGGCCACGCCGCTACATGCTGCCACACCACATGCCGCCACACGCTGAAGAGTGCAGAATTCCAGGGATTAATATACACTTTGGGCCAGGTGGGAACGTCCACGTGTCTTTCTTGCAGGAGCCAGCTTGACACACTGTCCCTTGCAACACTGAGGGTGTGTTGCATCATCTCTGGTGCTCTGGTGCAGGGTCTGGGGGCCAATTGGCGGGGGGCCTCTTTGATGGGCCATGTCACCCCCTTCTGCCGTGGATAAGCTTCCTCCCCCCTGGTGAGGACCCCTGAGCTGGGCTCCTCTGCACAGTGGAGGATGGGCAGTCACTGCACCTCTGACCACAGGCTTTTCCCAGATACCCAGAGCCTCTCCTCCCTCCACCCCTTTGAGGTTCGAGGCTCTCTGCAAGCCTGGCAGCTGATAGCTCTGGGGCTGTGGTCCTCATCCTGGAGGTGTTAAGCCTGTGCTCAGTGAATGTCCCCAGCCCTGAGTTGTTGCTTTATCTTACCTTCATCAGCGAGCAGTGTCAGGCCTCAGTCAGGGCTCCATTTGGGCTGTGGTCTTCAGCTTTTGTAATACAGTTTTAAAAGTCCTTTAAGAAAATGTTTAAGTCATAAAATATAAGATTTCCGTCTCTGACACCGTGGTTCTAAAGTTTTCTGTTCCTAGAGTTAAGTTGTTAAGTTGTAACTTTTAAGTTAAGAAGCCTGCCAGGTACCACTTTGAGAGTTTGTATCGCTGGTAATGCCATCTGACAGCTTTTGGATATGATTGTTACATCGCCAATGATACAATGGGATACATCTCTGGCTGAAAGGGCCTCGGCCTGTTGTACCGTGTTTGTAACCCTGTCTCCAAGGGCCCTGCAGACAGGATGACAGATGCTGCTTTTATATTTAAAAAAAAAAGGGGGAATTATTGTGGTGGTCAGCAGCTGGCCTGAAGGCCTGACAATAAGAATTCATCCAATTTTATAACTCCATGTTTTATAACTGAAATAGTTAAGACAGAACTGAAATGATAGGAGTACCCTGCCCAGTAGGTTATGCAATCTGACCAGTGCGGACTGTTGGAGAGCAGGCCCAGGCCGCTGGGGACGCAAGCAGCTGTGGGCTGGATGGCTGGGTGGCAACTGGTTCAGCCCATAGGGATCGACGGCGCACACCTTTAACTCTAGCTAAGGAAAGGAGGACTCCATAAAAGTTGGCTGCTGTGCATGAAGCCAGTGTGTCTTGTCGCTTGTCTGTCTCCAAAACTGCGACACTTAGCCACTGCAATATTTCTTTCTTTCTTTTTCTTGCAAGTTGTGCTGATTGTCTCTTGCCCATCACTGGACAGTCCTGAGAAGAGCCTCTCAGCTCCCTCGCCCTGCTGGCCAAATTCCTCCTAAGGCAGCCCAGGCAAGCTTTGCCCTGCGTCGCTGCAAGTGCACCTTGCTGTCTCACGTCCATCTTGTCAAGCGTGACCCCTGTTGGGGTTTTAAGAGATCTAGTTTTTTTTTTCTGTTAAAGGAATTTTCCCCCATTCTGTTACTAAGATACAAATCGCTGGGTGCTTAAGAGAAGACAAAAGACCTGGCTACTCTTTTCTTTCACCTGGATGTGGGGTCAGTTCGCTCTCGGCGGGCGTTCGGAGAGAGAAGCTGCAGAGAAAGGAGCTGCTGGTTCTTTTTCTTCGGCCTTTTTTTCTTTCTGCTGGAAACAACGCCGGGATCCCAAAGCTGTTTTCCCTGCCTCGCTGGAGGCTGGGCTGTGGCCACCCTGCCCCGCTGCCGCTTCGAGCCTTCGCCTCTGTGTAGCCATGCTCGCCCTGCCTGCCCGACCTGCGGGCAGAACTCCGGGGGGTTCCCCATTTGGATACATCTCGTCTGTCCTCTGGGATCTGTGCTCGTCCCTGCCGCTCCAGCCCGCCGTTCCAGCCCACCGTTCCAGCCTCCTGTTCCCGAGAGTCCGGCTGGACACTGGGATCGGCTGCCCAGGGGTTTGTGAAGCCTTTGTTCCACCCTTCCCCGGGATCCCAGGGCACCAGTGCCGCGTGCTCCCCGAGCTCGCTCCGGAGCGCCCCCTGCAGCCGCGGGGGAGCCATCGCACCTGCCCTGCTCACCGGGAGCCGCCAGCGATCCCTGCCGGCTGCGAGCGGAACTGCACCCGAGGGGAAAGGGCCTGACAGCCGAGAAGGCCGGGACTGGGTTTGTGTTTGCTGTTACTGCCATAGTTATTGGTGTTTGTTTGACCGGTTATATATATAATAGTAAAGAACTGTTATTCCTATTTTCCCACATCTTTGCCTAAAAGCCCTTGATTTCAAAAGTATAATAACTCAGAGGGAAAGGGGTTACAGCTGCCATTCCAAGGGAGGCTTCTGCCTTCCTTAGCAGACACCTGTCTTTCAAACCAAGACAACCCACCAATGGTTTTCCGCTAAGCTGCTGTTCCTTTGAGCAGCGCACAGCCTGAATTGGTGCATGGGGGAAGGCAAGGGGGGGAAGCACGGCAGGTTCTCTGTCCGCCTCTCCCCTTTAGGGCAGCGAGGGGGTTACCATGCTCCTCCATGTTGGGGGCACTTGCGGGGGGGGGAAGGGTCACCATCCTCCTCTCCCCTATGGGTGAGGGCTGGGTGTCTCCGTTCTCCTCTCCCCTATGGGGGACCGGGGAACCTTCATCCTCTCTCCCCTTTCGCATGGCTTGGGGGTCTCCATCCTCCTCCCATTTTGGATGGGGGGTGGGGAGGGCGGACTATGGGGGTCCCTAACTTTGGCCGAGGGGTGGGAGATTCTCCGTCCTCCTCTCTTTTGCGGGGGCCGGGGGCTTTGCCATTCTCATCTCACCTTTGCGGTTGCCAGGAGGTCTCATCCTCCTCTTGCCTAGGGAGAGGGCTCAGGGCTCTCCATGCTCCTTTCCCCTGTCAGGGACCAGGGAACCTCTGTCTTCGTCTCCCCTGTGGCAAAGCCAACCTTGTCTCCGTCCTCCTGTCTCGTGGGGAGGGCCGGGGCTTTGTGATTTGGTTGCATTTTCAGCCATTTTATTTATTCATTTATTTATTTTAGGGGGTGTGCTCGAGGGGTCTCTGTCTCTCTCGCCCCGGGGGATGCTTGGCAGGGACTCTGGGGTGGGGGGGAATGTCCCTGTCCCTCTCACCCTGCAGGATGATCAGGAGTTTGTCCATCCCACTTGCCTTTGCCGAGCCGGGGGTGGTCTCTGTCCCGCTGTGCTTCTGGGGGGGCCCTCTCTGTCCGTCTCTCTCCGATTTATGCCGGCGTTGTGTCTGTGCCACTCCGATTTAGGGGGGCAGGGGATAGTGGCTTCCCCCATGCCACTTTCGGGGCGGCCGGCATGGCCTCTCTTTCTTTCTTAGATTTGGGGGGGGAGGGGGTGGGGGCGGAGTGGGAGGGGGGCGGCGCAGGCTCTCCGAACCCCTCCAATTTTGGGGTGCTGGCACGGGCTCCATCCTCCTTTGATTTGGGGGGGGGCGGGGGTAGCCTCTGCCCCCCTCCGATTTTGGGAGCACGGCACTGTGACCATCCTCGCAGCTCCCGGCCCTTCTCTGTCCGACTTCCCACTGCCGGGCCGGGATTGCTGTCTGTCCCCCTCCGATTGGGGGGGCAAATGCAGGCTCCATCCTCCTCCTATATCGGGGGGCCCGGTGCGGGCTCCATCTCCCTGGTTTTTTGGGGGGCCCGGCACTCTCTCCTTCCCCCTCTGATTAGGGGGTCGGGGGGTGCTCTCCGTCCCCCTCCGATTTGGGGGGGGGGGGGGGGGGAGGGGCTCTTCGTTCCCCTTTAATTCGGGGCTGTCGACATGGCCTCGGTCCCCCTCCGATTCGGGGCGGCCGGCGCAGGGACCCGGCGGCCAGAAGGGGCTCCCCGGCTGTGAGACAGACGGGGCAGCGGGAAGAGCTGCCTGCAGCCTTTGAGCAGGGAAGAACAGCGGGATAGCCGTGCTTGGTCCGGACCTTCCCTCCTATTTTTTTTTTTTTTTTCTGGGGGCCAGGGGCTCTCTGTCTCAGCCCTGGGGTGACCGCCCCCAGCATCCCCCGGGCTGATAGGGACAGAGATCCCTCCACCCCCGATCATTCCCTGGCAGGAGAGGCCCGAAGTCCCCCCAGGATGGAGAGGGATGGAGACAGTCCCGGGCCATCCGTGCTCCTCACCCCGGCTGAGGCCGGGGGGGGGCTCCAGCCTCCACTCCCATGGGGAGGGAGGGGCTTTGGCATTTGTTTGCATCACAAGCGACTCGCTGGGAAAGCAAAGATCAATCAAAGCATTTGATGTGATTTTTGCCAATTTTATTTTGTTTTATTTTTGGCAGGCTGCGGGTGGTGTCTGAACTCTTCTGATTTTGTCCCTCGTTGCCCCGGCGCTGCTGGGGCCCTACCTTTGCCGAGCCGGGGTTGCTGTCCCTCGTTGCCCCGGCGCTGCCGGGGCCCTACCTTTGCCGAGCCGGGGTTGCTGTCCCTCGTTGCCCCGGCAGTTGCCCGTCCCTACCTTTGCTGAGCCGGGGGTGCTGGTGCTCCCACTCCCATTTGGAGGGGCCGGCGCAGGTACCCGAGAAGGGCGGCGGCGAGAAAAGGCGCAACGGCGGCGAGAAGCGGCGCAGCGGCGCGTCCCATCTCCCTCCCAGCCACCCCCGCACACCCTCCCCTGCCCAGGGCTCCAGGGCCGCGGCGCTGAGGGCCGGGCCGCTCCCGGGGCTCCAGCGCTGGGGCTTCTGCTCTTCTCCGCCCGCTCCTCTCTGCTGCGGCCACCTCCGTGCCGGGACCGCAACTGAGGCCGCGCCACCGCCGCCGCCTTATATAGGCAGCCTAAGCCCTGCCCCCTGGGCGGAAGCCAATGGGAATCGAGCGCCAAGGTTCCGCATTGTGAGGAAACAGTGAGGGGCGAGGCCAGAACGTAGCGGAGCAATCGGATTGGTCGAGAGGCGGCGGGTCAATGACATCACACCTCGGGCATTACCAAAACTCAGCAAAAATGAAACCCTATAAAATAGAAAAATTAAATAAAAAACGCCACTGGAGTGTGGCATTCAGCAGTGGCCGCTCTTGATTGGGGCCAGGTGCACCAGGGGATTTCTCCTCCGAAATATCCTGTGTGCCCAGGGCACCAAAGCTCCTGTTCACACGCTGTGGTTTGCATCCTTTTGCATTGATATCATTCATTTCAACGCTGCCCTTAACTCCCCGCTGGGTGCTGCAAAGAGAGGTCTCAGAGCTCCGACAGGCCTCGGCTCTCGAGCGGTTATTCGGAAGCGTTGTCACCCAAGAAGGACCTCACAGAACCGAGAGTCCATTGTGACACAGCAGGGCCTCGACAAAGCAGATATCAGCCAAGGCATTTCGTGAGCTGTTAAGTTTGACTTCTGCCACTTTTATTGTGTTCAGGCGCCCGGGGAATGCTCGAGGGGTCTCCGTCGCTCTCGCCCCAGGAAATACGTGTGGGGGCTGGGGGCCAGGGGGGCTCCATCCCTCTCAGCCCTGGGGTGACCGCCCCCAGCATCCCCTGGCGTGACAGGGACAGAGATCCCCCCACTCCCAATTGTTCCCCAACAGGAGAGGCCTGAAGGCCCCCCAGGAACCCCCCAGGATGGAGAGGGACGGAGACAGTCCCGGGCCATCCGTGCTCCTCACCCCGGCTGAGGCCGGGGGGGCTCCAGCCTCCTCTCCCATGGGGAGGGAGGGGCTTTGGCATTTGTTTGCATCACAAGCGACTCGCTGGGAAAGCAAAGATCAATCAAAGCATTTGATGTGATTTTTGCCAATTTTATTACTTTTTCCTTTGGCGGGCTGCGGGTGGTGTCCAAACTCTTCTGAGTTTGCCCCTCGTTGCCCCGGCGCTGCTGGGGCCCTACCTTTGGCTCCGGAAAGTGCTTCCACCGAGCCAAACAGGGGAGGTGTCCCACCCGGCCGCGCTGCCTTAAACAAGTGTCCTCCAGTCCCTCTGTGCACTGCCTCCCACAGCTGCAGAACAGCGCTTAGCACTGGCCACCGCAGGACCATGTCCAGCTGCTGCCAAGTCTCTGGCCACTGCTGGGCCGCTACTAGCAGGCATTCTGTGACCATACCTGGCAGTGCTGGCCATGAAGTTTCTGTGGAAACAGAGCGTCCTGCAGCTGTATCGGACACGCCTGCACAGCCATCACAAAAATGCTTGCCCAAGACAGACATGCTATCAGAGGCGGCCGATCCACTCTTAAGTGTCATGCCTGGAAATAACGGTGGACCAGGAAGTCCTAATGTCGCCGCTGCCGCAGCAGCAGCAGACACGCCGCTATTACTGGAGCTGGAGCTGTCCCCAGGATGTAAACCAACAAAGGACACGAGAGAGACCAGAAGAGAGAGCCAGGGCCATCGCTCCCCTTCGGAACACCGCAATATTGTCACCGTCGCTACACTGCTGACAGCCCTGCCTGGACAGCACCACAACCAGACGCACTTGCACAAGCAAAAGCCTTGCATGCCTTCTTCCATCAAGGTGTTTGAGCTCTAAGTTTCCCATGTGTTACAATCCGGTTTAGACCCAGGGAAGCAAAGCAAGCTAAGTCTCTGAGCATAAACCAGAAAGAACTTAGAAGGTTCAAAATATCCCCAGAAATGAGATTAAAACCAAATGAGGTTAGATGTTGTTGCCAAAAAATGGGTGCATTTTATTTAATAGTAAAAGAGGGAAAGAGAAGGGAAGAGAAAAGAAAGAGAGAAAGAAACAGAAGTGTTCCTGGGGGGTGGGGGAACAGGGAGAGGTGACAGGGGTTAGGTGGAAGCATATCACCCATCCGAGGGTCCCAACGACGTCTCGTTGCTCCCCTCCATCCGGTCTGCTGGTGGTGAGGGTCCTCCGTTGCCGCTGTGGCCACGCCGCTACATGCTGCCACACCACATGCCGCCACACGCTGAAGAGTGCAGAATTCCAGGGATTAATATACACTTTGGGCCAGGTGGGAACGTCCACGTGTCTTTCTTGCAGGAGCCAGCTTGACACACTGTCCCTTGCAACACTGAGGGTGTGTTGCATCATCTCTGGTGCTCTGGTGCAGGGTCTGGGGGCCAATTGGCGGGGGGCCTCTTTGATGGGCCATGTCACCCCCTTCTGCCGTGGATAAGCTTCCTCCCCCCTGGTGAGGACCCCTGAGCTGGGCTCCTCTGCACAGTGGAGGATGGGCAGTCACTGCACCTCTGACCACAGGCTTTTCCCAGATACCCAGAGCCTCTCCTCCCTCCACCCCTTTGAGGTTCGAGGCTCTCTGCAAGCCTGGCAGCTGATAGCTCTGGGGCTGTGGTCCTCATCCTGGAGGTGTTAAGCCTGTGCTCAGTGAATGTCCCCAGCCCTGAGTTGTTGCTTTATCTTACCTTCATCAGCGAGCAGTGTCAGGCCTCAGTCAGGGCTCCATTTGGGCTGTGGTCTTCAGCTTTTGTAATACAGTTTTAAAAGTCCTTTAAGAAAATGTTTAAGTCATAAAATATAAGATTTCCGTCTCTGACACCGTGGTTCTAAAGTTTTCTGTTCCTAGAGTTAAGTTGTTAAGTTGTAACTTTTAAGTTAAGAAGCCTGCCAGGTACCACTTTGAGAGTTTGTATCGCTGGTAATGCCATCTGACAGCTTTTGGATATGATTGTTACATCGCCAATGATACAATGGGATACATCTCTGGCTGAAAGGGCCTCGGCCTGTTGTACCGTGTTTGTAACCCTGTCTCCAAGGGCCCTGCAGACAGGATGACAGATGCTGCTTTTATATTAAAAAAAAAAAGGGGGAATTATTGTGGTGGTCAGCAGCTGGCCTGAAGGCCTGACAATAAGAATTCATCCAATTTTATAACTCCATGTTTTATAACTGAAATAGTTAAGACAGAACTGAAATGATAGGAGTACCCTGCCCAGTAGGTTATGCAATCTGACCAGTGCGGACTGTTGGAGAGCAGGCCCAGGCCGCTGGGGACGCAAGCAGCTGTGGGCTGGATGGCTGGGTGGCAACTGGTTCAGCCCATAGGGATCGACGGCGCGCACCTTTAACTCTAGCTAAGGAAAGGAGGACTCCATAAAAGTTGGCTGCTGTGCATGAAGCCAGTGTGTCTTGTCGCTTGTCTGTCTCCAAAACTGCGACACTTAGCCACTGCAATATTTCTTTCTTTCTTTTTCTTGCAAGTTGTGCTGATTGTCTCTTGCCCATCACTGGACAGTCCTGAGAAGAGCCTCTCAGCTCCCTCGCCCTGCTGGCCAAATTCCTCCTAAGGCAGCCCAGGCAAGCTTTGCCCTGCGTCGCTGCAAGTGCACCTTGCTGTCTCACGTCCATCTTGTCAAGCGTGACCCCTGTTGGGGTTTTAAGAGATCTAGTTTTTTTTTTCTGTTAAAGGAATTTTCCCCCATTCTGTTACTAAGATACAAATCGCTGGGTGCTTAAGAGAAGACAAAAGACCTGGCTACTCTTTTCTTTCACCTGGATGTGGGGTCAGTTCGCTCTCGGCGGGCGTTCGGAGAGAGAAGCTGCAGAGAAAGGAGCTGCTGGTTCTTTTTCTTCGGCCTTTTTTTCTTTCTGCTGGAAACAACGCCGGGATCCCAAAGCTGTTTTCCCTGCCTCGCTGGAGGCTGGGCTGTGGCCACCCTGCCCCGCTGCCGCTTCGAGCCTTCGCCTCTGTGTAGCCATGCTCGCCCTGCCTGCCCGACCTGCGGGCAGAACTCCGGGGGGTTCCCCATTTGGATACATCTCGTCTGTCCTCTGGGATCTGTGCTCGTCCCTGCCGCTCCAGCCCGCCGTTCCAGCCCACCGTTCCAGCCTCCTGTTCCCGAGAGTCCGGCTGGACACTGGGATCGGCTGCCCAGGGGTTTGTGAAGCCTTTGTTCCACCCTTCCCCGGGATCCCAGGGCACCAGTGCCGCGTGCTCCCCGAGCTCGCTCCGGAGCGCCCCCTGCAGCCGCGGGGGAGCCATCGCACCTGCCCTGCTCACCGGGAGCCGCCAGCGATCCCTGCCGGCTGCGAGCGGAACTGCACCCGAGGGGAAAGGGCCTGACAGCCGAGAAGGCCGGGACTGGGTTTGTGTTTGCTGTTACTGCCATAGTTATTGGTGTTTGTTTGACCGGTTATATATATAATAGTAAAGAACTGTTATTCCTATTTTCCCACATCTTTGCCTAAAAGCCCTTGATTTCAAAAGTATAATAACTCAGAGGGAAAGGGGTTACAGCTGCCATTCCAAGGGAGGCTTCTGCCTTCCTTAGCAGACACCTGTCTTTCAAACCAAGACAACCCACCAATGGTTTTCCGCTAAGCTGCTGTTCCTTTGAGCAGCGCACAGCCTGAATTGGTGCATGGGGGAAGGCAAGGGGGGGAAGCACGGCAGGTTCTCTGTCCGCCTCTCCCCTTTAGGGCAGCGAGGGGGTTACCGTGCTCCTCCATTTTGGGGGCACTTGCGGGGGGGGGTCACCATCCTCCTCTCCCCTATGGGTGAGGGCTGGGTGTCTCCGTTCTCCTCTCCCCTATGGGGGACCGGGGAACCTTCATCCTCTCTCCCCTTTCGCATGGCTTGGGGGTCTCCATCCTCCTCCCATTTTGGATGGGGGGTGGGGAGGGCGGACTATGGGGGTCCCTAACTTTGGCCGAGGGGTGGGAGATTCTCCGTCCTCCTCTCTTTTGCGGGGGCCGGGGGCTTTGCCATTCTCATCTCACCTTTGCGGTTGCCAGGAGGTCTCATCCTCCTCTTGCCTAGGGAGAGGGCTCAGGGCTCTCCATGCTCCTTTCCCCTGTCAGGGACCAGGGAACCTCTGTCTTCGTCTCCCCTGTGGCAAAGCCAACCTTGTCTCCGTCCTCCTGTCTCGTGGGGAGGGCCGGGGCTTTGTGATTTGGTTGCATTTTCAGCCATTTTATTTATTCATTTATTTATTTTAGGGGGTGTGCTCGAGGGGTCTCTGTCTCTCTCGCCCCGGGGGATGCTTGGCAGGGACTCTGGGGTGGGGGGGAATGTCCCTGTCCCTCTCACCCTGCAGGATGATCAGGAGTTTGTCCATCCCACTTGCCTTTGCCGAGCCGGGGGTGGTCTCTGTCCCGCTGTGCTTCTGGGGGGGCCCTCTCTGTCCGTCTCTCTCCGATTTATGCCGGCGTTGTGTCTGTGCCACTCCGATTTAGGGGGGCAGGGGATAGTGGCTTCCCCCATGCCACTTTCGGGGCGGCCGGCACGGCCTCTCTTTCTTTCTTAGATTTGGGGGGGGAGGGGGTGGGGGCGGAGTGGGAGGGGGGCGGCGCAGGCTCTCCGAACCCCTCCAATTTTGGGGTGCTGGCACGGGCTCCATCCTCCTTTGATTTGGGGGGGGGCGGGGGTAGCCTCTGCCCCCCTCCGATTTTGGGAGCACGGCACTGTGACCATCCTCGCAGCTCCCGGCCCTTCTCTGTCCGACTTCCCACTGCCGGGCCGGGATTGCTGTCTGTCCCCCTCCGATTGGGGGGGCAAATGCAGGCTCCATCCTCCTCCTATATCGGGGGGCCCGGTGCGGGCTCCATCTCCCTGGTTTTTTGGGGGGCCCGGCACTCTCTCCTTCCCCCTCTGATTAGGGGGTCGGGGGGTGCTCTCCGTCCCCCTCCGATTTGGGGGGGGGGGGGGGGGAGGGGCTCTTCGTTCCCCTTTAATTCGGGGCTGTCGACATGGCCTCGGTCCCCCTCCGATTCGGGGCGGCCGGCGCAGGGACCCGGCGGCCAGAAGGGGCTCCCCGGCTGTGAGACAGACGGGGCAGCGGGAAGAGCTGCCTGCAGCCTTTGAGCAGGGAAGAACAGCGGGATAGCCGTGCTTGGTCCGGACCTTCCCTCCTATTTTTTTTTTTTTTTTCTGGGGGCCAGGGGCTCTCTGTCTCAGCCCTGGGGTGACCGCCCCCAGCATCCCCCGGGCTGATAGGGACAGAGATCCCTCCACCCCCGATCATTCCCTGGCAGGAGAGGCCCGAAGTCCCCCCAGGATGGAGAGGGATGGAGACAGTCCCGGGCCATCCGTGCTCCTCACCCCGGCTGAGGCCGGGGGGGGGCTCCAGCCTCCACTCCCATGGGGAGGGAGGGGCTTTGGCATTTGTTTGCATCACAAGCGACTCGCTGGGAAAGCAAAGATCAATCAAAGCATTTGATGTGATTTTTGCCAATTTTATTTTGTTTTATTTTTGGCAGGCTGCGGGTGGTGTCTGAACTCTTCTGATTTTGTCCCTCGTTGCCCCGGCGCTGCTGGGGCCCTACCTTTGCCGAGCCGGGGTTGCTGTCCCTCGTTGCCCCGGCGCTGCCGGGGCCCTACCTTTGCCGAGCCGGGGTTGCTGTCCCTCGTTGCCCCGGCAGTTGCCCGTCCCTACCTTTGCTGAGCCGGGGGTGCTGGTGCTCCCACTCCCATTTGGAGGGGCCGGCGCAGGTACCCGAGAAGGGCGGCGGCGAGAAAAGGCGCAACGGCGGCGAGAAGCGGCGCAGCGGCGCGTCCCATCTCCCTCCCAGCCACCCCCGCACACCCTCCCCTGCCCAGGGCTCCAGGGCCGCGGCGCTGAGGGCCGGGCCGCTCCCGGGGCTCCAGCGCTGGGGCTTCTGCTCTTCTCCGCCCGCTCCTCTCTGCTGCGGCCACCTCCGTGCCGGGACCGCAACTGAGGCCGCGCCACCGCCGCCGCCTTATATAGGCAGCCTAAGCCCTGCCCCCTGGGCGGAAGCCAATGGGAATCGAGCGCCAAGGTTCCGCATTGTGAGGAAACAGTGAGGGGCGAGGCCAGAACGTAGCGGAGCAATCGGATTGGTCGAGAGGCGGCGGGTCAATGACATCACACCTCGGGCATTACCAAAACTCAGCAAAAATGAAACCCTATAAAATAGAAAAATTAAATAAAAAACGCCACTGGAGTGTGGCATTCAGCAGTGGCCGCTCTTGATTGGGGCCAGGTGCACCAGGGGATTTCTCCTCCGAAATATCCTGTGTGCCCAGGGCACCAAAGCTCCTGTTCACACGCTGTGGTTTGCATCCTTTTGCATTGATATCATTCATTTCAACGCTGCCCTTAACTCCCCGCTGGGTGCTGCAAAGAGAGGTCTCAGAGCTCCGACAGGCCTCGGCTCTCGAGCGGTTATTCGGAAGCGTTGTCACCCAAGAAGGACCTCACAGAACCGAGAGTCCATTGTGACACAGCAGGGCCTCGACAAAGCAGATATCAGCCAAGGCATTTCGTGAGCTGTTAAGTTTGACTTCTGCCACTTTTATTGTGTTCAGGCGCCCGGGGAATGCTCGAGGGGTCTCCGTCGCTCTCGCCCCAGGAAATACGTGTGGGGGCTGGGGGCCAGGGGGGCTCCATCCCTCTCAGCCCTGGGGTGACCGCCCCCAGCATCCCCTGGCGTGACAGGGACAGAGATCCCCCCACTCCCAATTGTTCCCCAACAGGAGAGGCCTGAAGGCCCCCCAGGAACCCCCCAGGATGGAGAGGGACGGAGACAGTCCCGGGCCATCCGTGCTCCTCACCCCGGCTGAGGCCGGGGGGGCTCCAGCCTCCTCTCCCATGGGGAGGGAGGGGCTTTGGCATTTGTTTGCATCACAAGCGACTCGCTGGGAAAGCAAAGATCAATCAAAGCATTTGATGTGATTTTTGCCAATTTTATTACTTTTTCCTTTGGCGGGCTGCGGGTGGTGTCCAAACTCTTCTGAGTTTGCCCCTCGTTGCCCCGGCGCTGCTGGGGCCCTACCTTTGGCTCCGGAAAGTGCTTCCACCGAGCCAAACAGGGGAGGTGTCCCACCCGGCCGCGCTGCCTTAAACAAGTGTCCTCCAGTCCCTCTGTGCACTGCCTCCCACAGCTGCAGAACAGCGCTTAGCACTGGCCACCGCAGGACCATGTCCAGCTGCTGCCAAGTCTCTGGCCACTGCTGGGCCGCTACTAGCAGGCATTCTGTGACCATACCTGGCAGTGCTGGCCATGAAGTTTCTGTGGAAACAGAGCGTCCTGCAGCTGTATCGGACACGCCTGCACAGCCATCACAAAAATGCTTGCCCAAGACAGACATGCTATCAGAGGCGGCCGATCCACTCTTAAGTGTCATGCCTGGAAATAACGGTGGACCAGGAAGTCCTAATGTCGCCGCTGCCGCAGCAGCAGCAGACACGCCGCTATTACTGGAGCTGGAGCTGTCCCCAGGATGTAAACCAACAAAGGACACGAGAGAGACCAGAAGAGAGAGCCAGGGCCATCGCTCCCCTTCGGAACACCGCAATATTGTCACCGTCGCTACACTGCTGACAGCCCTGCCTGGACAGCACCACAACCAGACGCACTTGCACAAGCAAAAGCCTTGCATGCCTTCTTCCATCAAGGTGTTTGAGCTCTAAGTTTCCCATGTGTTACAATCCGGTTTAGACCCAGGGAAGCAAAGCAAGCTAAGTCTCTGAGCATAAACCAGAAAGAACTTAGAAGGTTCAAAATATCCCCAGAAATGAGATTAAAACCAAATGAGGTTAGATGTTGTTGCCAAAAAATGGGTGCATTTTATTTAATAGTAAAAGAGGGAAAGAGAAGGGAAGAGAAAAGAAAGAGAGAAAGAAACAGAAGTGTTCCTGGGGGGTGGGGGAACAGGGAGAGGTGACAGGGGTTAGGTGGAAGCATATCACCCATCCGAGGGTCCCAACGACGTCTCGTTGCTCCCCTCCATCCGGTCTGCTGGTGGTGAGGGTCCTCCGTTGCCGCTGTGGCCACGCCGCTACATGCTGCCACACCACATGCCGCCACACGCTGAAGAGTGCAGAATTCCAGGGATTAATATACACTTTGGGCCAGGTGGGAACGTCCACGTGTCTTTCTTGCAGGAGCCAGCTTGACACACTGTCCCTTGCAACACTGAGGGTGTGTTGCATCATCTCTGGTGCTCTGGTGCAGGGTCTGGGGGCCAATTGGCGGGGGGCCTCTTTGATGGGCCATGTCACCCCCTTCTGCCGTGGATAAGCTTCCTCCCCCCTGGTGAGGACCCCTGAGCTGGGCTCCTCTGCACAGTGGAGGATGGGCAGTCACTGCACCTCTGACCACAGGCTTTTCCCAGATACCCAGAGCCTCTCCTCCCTCCACCCCTTTGAGGTTCGAGGCTCTCTGCAAGCCTGGCAGCTGATAGCTCTGGGGCTGTGGTCCTCATCCTGGAGGTGTTAAGCCTGTGCTCAGTGAATGTCCCCAGCCCTGAGTTGTTGCTTTATCTTACCTTCATCAGCGAGCAGTGTCAGGCCTCAGTCAGGGCTCCATTTGGGCTGTGGTCTTCAGCTTTTGTAATACAGTTTTAAAAGTCCTTTAAGAAAATGTTTAAGTCATAAAATATAAGATTTCCGTCTCTGACACCGTGGTTCTAAAGTTTTCTGTTCCTAGAGTTAAGTTGTTAAGTTGTAACTTTTAAGTTAAGAAGCCTGCCAGGTACCACTTTGAGAGTTTGTATCGCTGGTAATGCCATCTGACAGCTTTTGGATATGATTGTTACATCGCCAATGATACAATGGGATACATCTCTGGCTGAAAGGGCCTCGGCCTGTTGTACCGTGTTTGTAACCCTGTCTCCAAGGGCCCTGCAGACAGGATGACAGATGCTGCTTTTATATTAAAAAAAAAAAGGGGGAATTATTGTGGTGGTCAGCAGCTGGCCTGAAGGCCTGACAATAAGAATTCATCCAATTTTATAACTCCATGTTTTATAACTGAAATAGTTAAGACAGAACTGAAATGATAGGAGTACCCTGCCCAGTAGGTTATGCAATCTGACCAGTGCGGACTGTTGGAGAGCAGGCCCAGGCCGCTGGGGACGCAAGCAGCTGTGGGCTGGATGGCTGGGTGGCAACTGGTTCAGCCCATAGGGATCGACGGCGCGCACCTTTAACTCTAGCTAAGGAAAGGAGGACTCCATAAAAGTTGGCTGCTGTGCATGAAGCCAGTGTGTCTTGTCGCTTGTCTGTCTCCAAAACTGCGACACTTAGCCACTGCAATATTTCTTTCTTTCTTTTTCTTGCAAGTTGTGCTGATTGTCTCTTGCCCATCACTGGACAGTCCTGAGAAGAGCCTCTCAGCTCCCTCGCCCTGCTGGCCAAATTCCTCCTAAGGCAGCCCAGGCAAGCTTTGCCCTGCGTCGCTGCAAGTGCACCTTGCTGTCTCACGTCCATCTTGTCAAGCGTGACCCCTGTTGGGGTTTTAAGAGATCTAGTTTTTTTTTTCTGTTAAAGGAATTTTCCCCCATTCTGTTACTAAGATACAAATCGCTGGGTGCTTAAGAGAAGACAAAAGACCTGGCTACTCTTTTCTTTCACCTGGATGTGGGGTCAGTTCGCTCTCGGCGGGCGTTCGGAGAGAGAAGCTGCAGAGAAAGGAGCTGCTGGTTCTTTTTCTTCGGCCTTTTTTTCTTTCTGCTGGAAACAACGCCGGGATCCCAAAGCTGTTTTCCCTGCCTCGCTGGAGGCTGGGCTGTGGCCACCCTGCCCCGCTGCCGCTTCGAGCCTTCGCCTCTGTGTAGCCATGCTCGCCCTGCCTGCCCGACCTGCGGGCAGAACTCCGGGGGGTTCCCCATTTGGATACATCTCGTCTGTCCTCTGGGATCTGTGCTCGTCCCTGCCGCTCCAGCCCGCCGTTCCAGCCCACCGTTCCAGCCTCCTGTTCCCGAGAGTCCGGCTGGACACTGGGATCGGCTGCCCAGGGGTTTGTGAAGCCTTTGTTCCACCCTTCCCCGGGATCCCAGGGCACCAGTGCCGCGTGCTCCCCGAGCTCGCTCCGGAGCGCCCCCTGCAGCCGCGGGGGAGCCATCGCACCTGCCCTGCTCACCGGGAGCCGCCAGCGATCCCTGCCGGCTGCGAGCGGAACTGCACCCGAGGGGAAAGGGCCTGACAGCCGAGAAGGCCGGGACTGGGTTTGTGTTTGCTGTTACTGCCATAGTTATTGGTGTTTGTTTGACCGGTTATATATATAATAGTAAAGAACTGTTATTCCTATTTTCCCACATCTTTGCCTAAAAGCCCTTGATTTCAAAAGTATAATAACTCAGAGGGAAAGGGGTTACAGCTGCCATTCCAAGGGAGGCTTCTGCCTTCCTTAGCAGACACCTGTCTTTCAAACCAAGACAACCCACCAATGGTTTTCCGCTAAGCTGCTGTTCCTTTGAGCAGCGCACAGCCTGAATTGGTGCATGGGGGAAGGCAAGGGGGGGAAGCACGGCAGGTTCTCTGTCCGCCTCTCCCCTTTAGGGCAGCGAGGGGGTTACCATGCTCCTCCATGTTGGGGGCACTTGCGGGGGGGGGTCACCATCCTCCTCTCCCCTATGGGTGAGGGCTGGGTGTCTCCGTTCTCCTCTCCCCTATGGGGGACCGGGGAACCTTCATCCTCTCTCCCCTTTCGCATGGCTTGGGGGTCTCCATCCTCCTCCCATTTTGGATGGGGGGTGGGGAGGGCGGACTATGGGGGTCCCTAACTTTGGCCGAGGGGTGGGAGATTCTCCGTCCTCCTCTCTTTTGCGGGGGCCGGGGGCTTTGCCATTCTCATCTCACCTTTGCGGTTGCCAGGAGGTCTCATCCTCCTCTTGCCTAGGGAGAGGGCTCAGGGCTCTCCATGCTCCTTTCCCCTGTCAGGGACCAGGGAACCTCTGTCTTCGTCTCCCCTGTGGCAAAGCCAACCTTGTCTCCGTCCTCCTGTCTCGTGGGGAGGGCCGGGGCTTTGTGATTTGGTTGCATTTTCAGCCATTTTATTTATTCATTTATTTATTTTAGGGGGTGTGCTCGAGGGGTCTCTGTCTCTCTCGCCCCGGGGGATGCTTGGCAGGGACTCTGGGGTGGGGGGGAATGTCCCTGTCCCTCTCACCCTGCAGGATGATCAGGAGTTTGTCCATCCCACTTGCCTTTGCCGAGCCGGGGGTGGTCTCTGTCCCGCTGTGCTTCTGGGGGGGCCCTCTCTGTCCGTCTCTCTCCGATTTATGCCGGCGTTGTGTCTGTGCCACTCCGATTTAGGGGGGCAGGGGATAGTGGCTTCCCCCATGCCACTTTCGGGGCGGCCGGCACGGCCTCTCTTTCTTTCTTAGATTTGGGGGGGGAGGGGGTGGGGGCGGAGTGGGAGGGGGGCGGCGCAGGCTCTCCGAACCCCTCCAATTTTGGGGTGCTGGCACGGGCTCCATCCTCCTTTGATTTGGGGGGGGGCGGGGGTAGCCTCTGCCCCCCTCCGATTTTGGGAGCACGGCACTGTGACCATCCTCGCAGCTCCCGGCCCTTCTCTGTCCGACTTCCCACTGCCGGGCCGGGATTGCTGTCTGTCCCCCTCCGATTGGGGGGGCAAATGCAGGCTCCATCCTCCTCCTATATCGGGGGGCCCGGTGCGGGCTCCATCTCCCTGGTTTTTTGGGGGGCCCGGCACTCTCTCCTTCCCCCTCTGATTAGGGGGTCGGGGGGTGCTCTCCGTCCCCCTCCGATTTGGGGGGGGGGGGGGGGGAGGGGCTCTTCGTTCCCCTTTAATTCGGGGCTGTCGACATGGCCTCGGTCCCCCTCCGATTCGGGGCGGCCGGCGCAGGGACCCGGCGGCCAGAAGGGGCTCCCCGGCTGTGAGACAGACGGGGCAGCGGGAAGAGCTGCCTGCAGCCTTTGAGCAGGGAAGAACAGCGGGATAGCCGTGCTTGGTCCGGACCTTCCCTCCTATTTTTTTTTTTTTTTTCTGGGGGCCAGGGGCTCTCTGTCTCAGCCCTGGGGTGACCGCCCCCAGCATCCCCCGGGCTGATAGGGACAGAGATCCCTCCACCCCCGATCATTCCCCGGCAGGAGAGGCCCGAAGTCCCCCCAGGATGGAGAGGGATGGAGACAGTCCCGGGCCATCCGTGCTCCTCACCCCGGCTGAGGCCGGGGGGGGGCTCCAGCCTCCTCTCCCATGGGGAGGGAGGGGCTTTGGCATTTGTTTGCATCACAAGCGACTCGCTGGGAAAGCAAAGATCAATCAAAGCATTTGATGTGATTTTTGCCAATTTTATTTTGTTTTATTTTTGGCAGGCTGCGGGTGGTGTCTGAACTCTTCTGATTTTGTCCCTCGTTGCCCCGGCGCTGCTGGGGCCCTACCTTTGCCGAGCCGGGGTTGCTGTCCCTCGTTGCCCCGGCGCTGCCGGGGCCCTACCTTTGCCGAGC
This sequence comes from Aphelocoma coerulescens, assembly GCF_041296385.1. Taxonomy (NCBI): domain Eukaryota; kingdom Metazoa; phylum Chordata; class Aves; order Passeriformes; family Corvidae; genus Aphelocoma; species Aphelocoma coerulescens. Next base: position 90,873,101 of record NC_091015.1, read on the forward strand.
CGGGGTTGCTGTCCCTCGTTGCCCCGGCAGTTGCCCGTCCCTACCTTTGCTGAGCCGGGGGTGCTGGTGCTCCCACTCCTATTTGGAGGGGCCGGCGCAGGTACCCGAGAAGGGCGGCGGCGAGAAAAGGCGCAACGGCGGCGAGAAGCGGCGCAGCGGCGCGTCCCATCTCCCTCCCAGCCACCCCCGCACACCCTCCCCTGCCCAGGGCTCCAGGGCCGCGGCGCTGAGGGCCGGGCCGCTCCCGGGGCTCCAGCGCTGGGGCTTCTGCTCTTCTCCGCCCGCTCCTCTCTGCTGCGGCCACCTCCGTGCCGGGACCGCAACTGAGGCCGCGCCACCGCCGCCGCCTTATATAGGCAGCCTAAGCCCTGCCCCCTGGGCGGAAGCCAATGGGAATCGAGCGCCAAGGTTCCGCATTGTGAGGAAACAGTGAGGGGCGAGGCCAGAACGTAGCGGAGCAATCGGATTGGTCGAGAGGCGGCGGGTCAATGACATCACACCTCGGGCATTACCAAAACTCAGCAAAAATGAAACCCTATAAAATAGAAAAATTAAATAAAAAACGCCACTGGAGTGTGGCATTCAGCAGTGGCCGCTCTTGATTGGGGCCAGGTGCACCAGGGGATTTCTCCTCCGAAATATCCTGTGTGCCCAGGGCACCAAAGCTCCTGTTCACACGCTGTGGTTTGCATCCTTTTGCATTGATATCATTCATTTCAACGCTGCCCTTAACTCCCCGCTGGGTGCTGCAAAGAGAGGTATCAGAGCTCCGACAGGCCTCGGCTCTCGAGCGGTTATTCGGAAGCGTTGTCACCCAAGAAGGACCTCACAGAACCGAGAGTCCATTGTGACACAGCAGGGCCTCGACAAAGCAGATATCAGCCAAGGCATTTCGTGAGCTGTTAAGTTTGACTTCTGCCACTTTTATTGTGTTCAGGCGCCCGGGGAATGCTCGAGGGGTCTCCGTCGCTCTCGCCCCAGGAAATACGTGTGGGGGCTGGGGGCCAGGGGGGCTCCATCCCTCTCAGCCCTGGGGTGACCGCCCCCAGCATCCCCTGGCGTGACAGGGACAGAGATCCCCCCACTCCCAATTGTTCCCCAACAGGAGAGGCCTGAAGGCCCCCCAGGAACCCCCCAGGATGGAGAGGGACGGAGACAGTCCCGGGCCATCCGTGCTCCTCACCCCGGCTGAGGCCGGGGGGGCTCCAGCCTCCTCTCCCATGGGGAGGGAGGGGCTTTGGCATTTGTTTGCATCACAAGCGACTCGCTGGGAAAGCAAAGATCAATCAAAGCATTTGATGTGATTTTTGCCAATTTTATTACTTTTTCCTTTGGCGGGCTGCGGGTGGTGTCCAAACTCTTCTGAGTTTGCCCCTCGTTGCCCCGGCGCTGCTGGGGCCCTACCTTTGGCTCCGGAAAGTGCTTCCACCGAGCCAAACAGGGGAGGTGTCCCACCCGGCCGCGCTGCCTTAAACAAGTGTCCTCCAGTCCCTCTGTGCACTGCCTCCCACAGCTGCAGAACAGCGCTTAGCACTGGCCACCGCAGGACCATGTCCAGCTGCTGCCAAGTCTCTGGCCACTGCTGGGCCGCTACTAGCAGGCATTCTGTGACCATACCTGGCAGTGCTGGCCATGAAGTTTCTGTGGAAACAGAGCGTCCTGCAGCTGTATCGGACACGCCTGCACAGCCATCACAAAAATGCTTGCCCAAGACAGACATGCTATCAGAGGCGGCCGATCCACTCTTAAGCGTCATGCCTGGAAATAACGGTGGACCAGGAAGTCCTAATGTCGCCGCTGCCGCAGCAGCAGCAGACACGCCGCTATTACCGGAGCTGGAGCTGTCCCCAGGATGTAAACCAACAAAGGACACGAGAGAGACCAGAAGAGAGAGCCAGGGCCATCGCTCCCCTTCGGAACACCGCAATATCGTCACCGTCGCTACACTGCTGACAGCCCTGCCTGGACAGCACCACAACCAGACGCACTTGCACAAGCAAAAGCCTTGCATGCCTTCTTCCATCAAGGTGTTTGAGCTCTAAGTTTCCCATGTGTTACAATCCGGTTTAGACCCAGGGAAGCAAAGCAAGCTAAGTCTCTGAGCATAAACCAGAAAGAACTTAGAAGGTTCAAAATATCCCCAGAAATGAGATTAAAACCAAATGAGGTTAGATGTTGTTGCCAAAAAATGGGTGCATTTTATTTAATAGTAAAAGAGGGAAAGAGAAGGGAAGAGAAAAGAAAGAGAGAAAGAAACAGAAGTGTTCCTGGGGGGTGGGGGAACAGGGAGAGGTGACAGGGGTTAGGTGGAAGCATATCACCCATCCGAGGGTCCCAACGACGTCTCGTTGCTCCCCTCCATCCGGTCTGCTGGTGGTGAGGGTCCTCCGTTGCCGCTGTGGCCACGCCGCTACATGCTGCCACACCACATGCCGCCACACGCTGAAGAGTGCAGAATTCCAGGGATTAATATACACTTTGGGCCAGGTGGGAACGTCCACGTGTCTTTCTTGCAGGAGCCAGCTTGACACACTGTCCCTTGCAACACTGAGGGTGTGTTGCATCATCTCTGGTGCTCTGGTGCAGGGTCTGGGGGCCCCTTGGCGGGGGGCCCCTTTGATGGGCCATGTCACCCCCTTCTGCCGTGGATAAGCTTCCTCCCCCCTGGTGAGGACCCCTGAGCTGGGCTCCTCTGCACAGTGGAGGATGGGCAGTCACTGCACCTCTGACCACAGGCTTTTCCCAGATACCCAGAGCCTCTCCTCCCTCCACCCCTTTGAGGTTCGAGGCTCTCTGCAAGCCTGGCAGCTGATAGCTCTGGGGCTGTGGTCCTCATCCTGGAGGTGTTAAGCCTGTGCTCAGTGAATGTCCCCAGCCCTGAGTTGTTGCTTTATCTTACCTTCATCAGCGAGCAGTGTCAGGCCTCAGTCAGGGCTCCATTTGGGCTGTGGTCTTCAGCTTTTGTAATACAGTTTTAAAAGTCCTTTAAGAAAATGTTTAAGTCATAAAATATAAGATTTCCGTCTCTGACACCGTGGTTCTAAAGTTTTCTGTTCCTAGAGTTAAGTTGTTAAGTTGTAACTTTTAAGTTAAGAAGCCTGCCAGGTACCACTTTGAGAGTTTGTATCGCTGGTAATGCCATCTGACAGCTTTTGGATATGATTGTTACATCGCCAATGATACAATGGGATACATCTCTGGCTGAAAGGGCCTCGGCCTGTTGTACCGTGTTTGTAACCCTGTCTCCAAGGGCCCTGCAGACAGGATGACAGATGCTGCTTTTATATTTAAAAAAAAAAGGGGGAATTATTGTGGTGGTCAGCAGCTGGCCTGAAGGCCTGACAATAAGAATTCATCCAATTTTATAACTCCATGTTTTATAACTGAAATAGTTAAGACAGAACTGAAATGATAGGAGTACCCTGCCCAGTAGGTTATGCAATCTGACCAGTGCGGACTGTTGGAGAGCAGGCCCAGGCCGCTGGGGACGCAAGCAGCTGTGGGCTGGATGGCTGGGTGGCAACTGGTTCAGCCCATAGGGATCGACGGCGCACACCTTTAACTCTAGCTAAGGAAAGGAGGACTCCATAAAAGTTGGCTGCTGTGCATGAAGCCAGTGTGTCTTGTCGCTTGTCTGTCTCCAAAACTGCGACACTTAGCCACTGCAATATTTCTTTCTTTCTTTTTCTTGCAAGTTGTGCTGATTGTCTCTTGCCCATCACTGGACAGTCCTGAGAAGAGCCTCTCAGCTCCCTCGCCCTGCTGGCCAAATTCCTCCTAAGGCAGCCCAGGCAAGCTTTGCCCTGCGTCGCTGCAAGTGCACCTTGCTGTCTCACGTCCATCTTGTCAAGCGTGACCCCTGTTGGGGTTTTAAGAGATCTAGTTTTTTTTTTCTGTTAAAGGAATTTTCCCCCATTCTGTTACTAAGATACAAATCGCTGGGTGCTTAAGAGAAGACAAAAGACCTGGCTACTCTTTTCTTTCACCTGGATGTGGGGTCAGTTCGCTCTCGGCGGGCGTTCGGAGAGAGAAGCTGCAGAGAAAGGAGCTGCTGGTTCTTTTTCTTCGGCCTTTTTTTCTTTCTGCTGGAAACAACGCCGGGATCCCAAAGCTGTTTTCCCTGCCTCGCTGGAGGCTGGGCTGTGGCCACCCTGCCCCGCTGCCGCTTCGAGCCTTCGCCTCTGTGTAGCCATGCTCGCCCTGCCTGCCCGACCTGCGGGCAGAACTCCGGGGGGTTCCCCATTTGGATACATCTCGTCTGTCCTCTGGGATCTGTGCTCGTCCCTGCCGCTCCAGCCCGCCGTTCCAGCCCACCGTTCCAGCCTCCTGTTCCCGAGAGTCCGGCTGGACACTGGGATCGGCTGCCCAGGGGTTTGTGAAGCCTTTGTTCCACCCTTCCCCGGGATCCCAGGGCACCAGTGCCGCGTGCTCCCCGAGCTCGCTCCGGAGCGCCCCCTGCAGCCGCGGGGGAGCCATCGCACCTGCCCTGCTCACCGGGAGCCGCCAGCGATCCCTGCCGGCTGCGAGCGGAACTGCACCCGAGGGGAAAGGGCCTGACAGCCGAGAAGGCCGGGACTGGGTTTGTGTTTGCTGTTACTGCCATAGTTATTGGTGTTTGTTTGACCGGTTATATATATAATAGTAAAGAACTGTTATTCCTATTTTCCCACATCTTTGCCTAAAAGCCCTTGATTTCAAAAGTATAATAACTCAGAGGGAAAGGGGTTACAGCTGCCATTCCAAGGGAGGCTTCTGCCTTCCTTAGCAGACACCTGTCTTTCAAACCAAGACAACCCACCAATGGTTTTCCGCTAAGCTGCTGTTCCTTTGAGCAGCGCACAGCCTGAATTGGTGCATGGGGGAAGGCAAGGGGGGGAAGCACGGCAGGTTCTCTGTCCGCCTCTCCCCTTTAGGGCAGCGAGGGGGTTACCATGCTCCTCCATGTTGGGGGCACTTGCGGGGGGGGGAAGGGTCACCATCCTCCTCTCCCCTATGGGTGAGGGCTGGGTGTCTCCGTTCTCCTCTCCCCTATGGGGGACCGGGGAACCTTCATCCTCTCTCCCCTTTCGCATGGCTTGGGGGTCTCCATCCTCCTCCCATTTTGGATGGGGGGTGGGGAGGGCGGACTATGGGGGTCCCTAACTTTGGCCGAGGGGTGGGAGATTCTCCGTCCTCCTCTCTTTTGCGGGGGCCGGGGGCTTTGCCATTCTCATCTCACCTTTGCGGTTGCCAGGAGGTCTCATCCTCCTCTTGCCTAGGGAGAGGGCTCAGGGCTCTCCATGCTCCTTTCCCCTGTCAGGGACCAGGGAACCTCTGTCTTCGTCTCCCCTGTGGCAAAGCCAACCTTGTCTCCGTCCTCCTGTCTCGTGGGGAGGGCCGGGGCTTTGTGATTTGGTTGCATTTTCAGCCATTTTATTTATTCATTTATTTATTTTAGGGGGTGTGCTCGAGGGGTCTCTGTCTCTCTCGCCCCGGGGGATGCTTGGCAGGGACTCTGGGGTGGGGGGGAATGTCCCTGTCCCTCTCACCCTGCAGGATGATCAGGAGTTTGTCCATCCCACTTGCCTTTGCCGAGCCGGGGGTGGTCTCTGTCCCGCTGTGCTTCTGGGGGGGCCCTCTCTGTCCGTCTCTCTCCGATTTATGCCGGCGTTGTGTCTGTGCCACTCCGATTTAGGGGGGCAGGGGATAGTGGCTTCCCCCATGCCACTTTCGGGGCGGCCGGCACGGCCTCTCTTTCTTTCTTAGATTTGGGGGGGGAGGGGGTGGGGGCGGAGTGGGAGGGGGGCGGCGCAGGCTCTCCGAACCCCTCCAATTTTGGGGTGCTGGCACGGGCTCCATCCTCCTTTGATTTGGGGGGGGGCGGGGGTAGCCTCTGCCCCCCTCCGATTTTGGGAGCACGGCACTGTGACCATCCTCGCAGCTCCCGGCCCTTCTCTGTCCGACTTCCCACTGCCGGGCCGGGATTGCTGTCTGTCCCCCTCCGATTGGGGGGGCAAATGCAGGCTCCATCCTCCTCCTATATCGGGGGGCCCGGTGCGGGCTCCATCTCCCTGGTTTTTTGGGGGGCCCGGCACTCTCTCCTTCCCCCTCTGATTAGGGGGTCGGGGGGTGCTCTCCGTCCCCCTCCGATTTGGGGGGGGGGGGGGGGGGAGGGGCTCTTCGTTCCCCTTTAATTCGGGGCTGTCGACATGGCCTCGGTCCCCCTCCGATTCGGGGCGGCCGGCGCAGGGACCCGGCGGCCAGAAGGGGCTCCCCGGCTGTGAGACAGACGGGGCAGCGGGAAGAGCTGCCTGCAGCCTTTGAGCAGGGAAGAACAGCGGGATAGCCGTGCTTGGTCCGGACCTTCCCTCCTATTTTTTTTTTTTTTTTCTGGGGGCCAGGGGCTCTCTGTCTCAGCCCTGGGGTGACCGCCCCCAGCATCCCCCGGGCTGATAGGGACAGAGATCCCTCCACCCCCGATCATTCCCTGGCAGGAGAGGCCCGAAGTCCCCCCAGGATGGAGAGGGATGGAGACAGTCCCGGGCCATCCGTGCTCCTCACCCCGGCTGAGGCCGGGGGGGGGCTCCAGCCTCCACTCCCATGGGGAGGGAGGGGCTTTGGCATTTGTTTGCATCACAAGCGACTCGCTGGGAAAGCAAAGATCAATCAAAGCATTTGATGTGATTTTTGCCAATTTTATTTTGTTTTATTTTTGGCAGGCTGCGGGTGGTGTCTGAACTCTTCTGATTTTGTCCCTCGTTGCCCCGGCGCTGCTGGGGCCCTACCTTTGCCGAGCCGGGGTTGCTGTCCCTCGTTGCCCCGGCGCTGCCGGGGCCCTACCTTTGCCGAGCCGGGGTTGCTGTCCCTCGTTGCCCCGGCAGTTGCCCGTCCCTACCTTTGCTGAGCCGGGGGTGCTGGTGCTCCCACTCCCATTTGGAGGGGCCGGCGCAGGTACCCGAGAAGGGCGGCGGCGAGAAAAGGCGCAACGGCGGCGAGAAGCGGCGCAGCGGCGCGTCCCATCTCCCTCCCAGCCACCCCCGCACACCCTCCCCTGCCCAGGGCTCCAGGGCCGCGGCGCTGAGGGCCGGGCCGCTCCCGGGGCTCCAGCGCTGGGGCTTCTGCTCTTCTCCGCCCGCTCCTCTCTGCTGCGGCCACCTCCGTGCCGGGACCGCAACTGAGGCCGCGCCACCGCCGCCGCCTTATATAGGCAGCCTAAGCCCTGCCCCCTGGGCGGAAGCCAATGGGAATCGAGCGCCAAGGTTCCGCATTGTGAGGAAACAGTGAGGGGCGAGGCCAGAACGTAGCGGAGCAATCGGATTGGTCGAGAGGCGGCGGGTCAATGACATCACACCTCGGGCATTACCAAAACTCAGCAAAAATGAAACCCTATAAAATAGAAAAATTAAATAAAAAACGCCACTGGAGTGTGGCATTCAGCAGTGGCCGCTCTTGATTGGGGCCAGGTGCACCAGGGGATTTCTCCTCCGAAATATCCTGTGTGCCCAGGGCACCAAAGCTCCTGTTCACACGCTGTGGTTTGCATCCTTTTGCATTGATATCATTCATTTCAACGCTGCCCTTAACTCCCCGCTGGGTGCTGCAAAGAGAGGTCTCAGAGCTCCGACAGGCCTCGGCTCTCGAGCGGTTATTCGGAAGCGTTGTCACCCAAGAAGGACCCCACAGAACCGAGAGTCCATTGTGACACAGCAGGGCCTCGACAAAGCAGATATCAGCCAAGGCATTTCGTGAGCTGTTAAGTTTGACTTCTGCCACTTTTATTGTGTTCAGGCGCCCGGGGAATGCTCGAGGGGTCTCCGTCGCTCTCGCCCCAGGAAATACGTGTGGGGGCTGGGGGCCAGGGGGGCTCCATCCCTCTCAGCCCTGGGGTGACCGCCCCCAGCATCCCCTGGCGTGACAGGGACAGAGATCCCCCCACTCCCAATTGTTCCCCAACAGGAGAGGCCTGAAGGCCCCCCAGGAACCCCCCAGGATGGAGAGGGACGGAGACAGTCCCGGGCCATCCGTGCTCCTCACCCCGGCTGAGGCCGGGGGGGCTCCAGCCTCCTCTCCCATGGGGAGGGAGGGGCTTTGGCATTTGTTTGCATCACAAGCGACTCGCTGGGAAAGCAAAGATCAATCAAAGCATTTGATGTGATTTTTGCCAATTTTATTACTTTTTCCTTTGGCGGGCTGCGGGTGGTGTCCAAACTCTTCTGAGTTTGCCCCTCGTTGCCCCGGCGCTGCTGGGGCCCTACCTTTGGCTCCGGAAAGTGCTTCCACCGAGCCAAACAGGGGAGGTGTCCCACCCGGCCGCGCTGCCTTAAACAAGTGTCCTCCAGTCCCTCTGTGCACTGCCTCCCACAGCTGCAGAACAGCGCTTAGCACTGGCCACCGCAGGACCATGTCCAGCTGCTGCCAAGTCTCTGGCCACTGCTGGGCCGCTACTAGCAGGCATTCTGTGACCATACCTGGCAGTGCTGGCCATGAAGTTTCTGTGGAAACAGAGCGTCCTGCAGCTGTATCGGACACGCCTGCACAGCCATCACAAAAATGCTTGCCCAAGACAGACATGCTATCAGAGGCGGCCGATCCACTCTTAAGTGTCATGCCTGGAAATAACGGTGGACCAGGAAGTCCTAATGTCGCCGCTGCCGCAGCAGCAGCAGACACGCCGCTATTACTGGAGCTGGAGCTGTCCCCAGGATGTAAACCAACAAAGGACACGAGAGAGACCAGAAGAGAGAGCCAGGGCCATCGCTCCCCTTCGGAACACCGCAATATCGTCACCGTCGCTACACTGCTGACAGCCCTGCCTGGACAGCACCACAACCAGACGCACTTGCACAAGCAAAAGCCTTGCATGCCTTCTTCCATCAAGGTGTTTGAGCTCTAAGTTTCCCATGTGTTACAATCCGGTTTAGACCCAGGGAAGCAAAGCAAGCTAAGTCTCTGAGCATAAACCAGAAAGAACTTAGAAGGTTCAAAATATCCCCAGAAATGAGATTAAAACCAAATGAGGTTAGATGTTGTTGCCAAAAAATGGGTGCATTTTATTTAATAGTAAAAGAGGGAAAGAGAAGGGAAGAGAAAAGAAAGAGAGAAAGAAACAGAAGTGTTCCTGGGGGGTGGGGGAACAGGGAGAGGTGACAGGGGTTAGGTGGAAGCATATCACCCATCCGAGGGTCCCAACGACGTCTCGTTGCTCCCCTCCATCCGGTCTGCTGGTGGTGAGGGTCCTCCGTTGCCGCTGTGGCCACGCCGCTACATGCTGCCACACCACATGCCGCCACACGCTGAAGAGTGCAGAATTCCAGGGATTAATATACACTTTGGGCCAGGTGGGAACGTCCACGTGTCTTTCTTGCAGGAGCCAGCTTGACACACTGTCCCTTGCAACACTGAGGGTGTGTTGCATCATCTCTGGTGCTCTGGTGCAGGGTCTGGGGGCCAATTGGCGGGGGGCCTCTTTGATGGGCCATGTCACCCCCTTCTGCCGTGGATAAGCTTCCTCCCCCCTGGTGAGGACCCCTGAGCTGGGCTCCTCTGCACAGTGGAGGATGGGCAGTCACTGCACCTCTGACCACAGGCTTTTCCCAGATACCCAGAGCCTCTCCTCCCTCCACCCCTTTGAGGTTCGAGGCTCTCTGCAAGCCTGGCAGCTGATAGCTCTGGGGCTGTGGTCCTCATCCTGGAGGTGTTAAGCCTGTGCTCAGTGAATGTCCCCAGCCCTGAGTTGTTGCTTTATCTTACCTTCATCAGCGAGCAGTGTCAGGCCTCAGTCAGGGCTCCATTTGGGCTGTGGTCTTCAGCTTTTGTAATACAGTTTTAAAAGTCCTTTAAGAAAATGTTTAAGTCATAAAATATAAGATTTCCGTCTCTGACACCGTGGTTCTAAAGTTTTCTGTTCCTAGAGTTAAGTTGTTAAGTTGTAACTTTTAAGTTAAGAAGCCTGCCAGGTACCACTTTGAGAGTTTGTATCGCTGGTAATGCCATCTGACAGCTTTTGGATATGATTGTTACATCGCCAATGATACAATGGGATACATCTCTGGCTGAAAGGGCCTCGGCCTGTTGTACCGTGTTTGTAACCCTGTCTCCAAGGGCCCTGCAGACAGGATGACAGATGCTGCTTTTATATTTAAAAAAAAAAGGGGGAATTATTGTGGTGGTCAGCAGCTGGCCTGAAGGCCTGACAATAAGAATTCATCCAATTTTATAACTCCATGTTTTATAACTGAAATAGTTAAGACAGAACTGAAATGATAGGAGTACCCTGCCCAGTAGGTTATGCAATCTGACCAGTGCGGACTGTTGGAGAGCAGGCCCAGGCCGCTGGGGACGCAAGCAGCTGTGGGCTGGATGGCTGGGTGGCAACTGGTTCAGCCCATAGGGATCGACGGCGCACACCTTTAACTCTAGCTAAGGAAAGGAGGACTCCATAAAAGTTGGCTGCTGTGCATGAAGCCAGTGTGTCTTGTCGCTTGTCTGTCTCCAAAACTGCGACACTTAGCCACTGCAATATTTCTTTCTTTCTTTTTCTTGCAAGTTGTGCTGATTGTCTCTTGCCCATCACTGGACAGTCCTGAGAAGAGCCTCTCAGCTCCCTCGCCCTGCTGGCCAAATTCCTCCTAAGGCAGCCCAGGCAAGCTTTGCCCTGCGTCGCTGCAAGTGCACCTTGCTGTCTCACGTCCATCTTGTCAAGCGTGACCCCTGTTGGGGTTTTAAGAGATCTAGTTTTTTTTTTCTGTTAAAGGAATTTTCCCCCATTCTGTTACTAAGATACAAATCGCTGGGTGCTTAAGAGAAGACAAAAGACCTGGCTACTCTTTTCTTTCACCTGGATGTGGGGTCAGTTCGCTCTCGGCGGGCGTTCGGAGAGAGAAGCTGCAGAGAAAGGAGCTGCTGGTTCTTTTTCTTCGGCCTTTTTTTCTTTCTGCTGGAAACAACGCCGGGATCCCAAAGCTGTTTTCCCTGCCTCGCTGGAGGCTGGGCTGTGGCCACCCTGCCCCGCTGCCGCTTCGAGCCTTCGCCTCTGTGTAGCCATGCTCGCCCTGCCTGCCCGACCTGCGGGCAGAACTCCGGGGGGTTCCCCATTTGGATACATCTCGTCTGTCCTCTGGGATCTGTGCTCGTCCCTGCCGCTCCAGCCCGCCGTTCCAGCCCACCGTTCCAGCCTCCTGTTCCCGAGAGTCCGGCTGGACACTGGGATCGGCTGCCCAGGGGTTTGTGAAGCCTTTGTTCCACCCTTCCCCGGGATCCCAGGGCACCAGTGCCGCGTGCTCCCCGAGCTCGCTCCGGAGCGCCCCCTGCAGCCGCGGGGGAGCCATCGCACCTGCCCTGCTCACCGGGAGCCGCCAGCGATCCCTGCCGGCTGCGAGCGGAACTGCACCCGAGGGGAAAGGGCCTGACAGCCGAGAAGGCCGGGACTGGGTTTGTGTTTGCTGTTACTGCCATAGTTATTGGTGTTTGTTTGACCGGTTATATATATAATAGTAAAGAACTGTTATTCCTATTTTCCCACATCTTTGCCTAAAAGCCCTTGATTTCAAAAGTATAATAACTCAGAGGGAAAGGGGTTACAGCTGCCATTCCAAGGGAGGCTTCTGCCTTCCTTAGCAGACACCTGTCTTTCAAACCAAGACAACCCACCAATGGTTTTCCGCTAAGCTGCTGTTCCTTTGAGCAGCGCACAGCCTGAATTGGTGCATGGGGGAAGGCAAGGGGGGGAAGCACGGCAGGTTCTCTGTCCGCCTCTCCCCTTTAGGGCAGCGAGGGGGTTACCATGCTCCTCCATGTTGGGGGCACTTGCGGGGGGGGGAAGGGTCACCATCCTCCTCTCCCCTATGGGTGAGGGCTGGGTGTCTCCGTTCTCCTCTCCCCTATGGGGGACCGGGGAACCTTCATCCTCTCTCCCCTTTCGCATGGCTTGGGGGTCTCCATCCTCCTCCCATTTTGGATGGGGGGTGGGGAGGGCGGACTATGGGGGTCCCTAACTTTGGCCGAGGGGTGGGAGATTCTCCGTCCTCCTCTCTTTTGCGGGGGCCGGGGGCTTTGCCATTCTCATCTCACCTTTGCGGTTGCCAGGAGGTCTCATCCTCCTCTTGCCTAGGGAGAGGGCTCAGGGCTCTCCATGCTCCTTTCCCCTGTCAGGGACCAGGGAACCTCTGTCTTCGTCTCCCCTGTGGCAAAGCCAACCTTGTCTCCGTCCTCCTGTCTCGTGGGGAGGGCCGGGGCTTTGTGATTTGGTTGCATTTTCAGCCATTTTATTTATTCATTTATTTATTTTAGGGGGTGTGCTCGAGGGGTCTCTGTCTCTCTCGCCCCGGGGGATGCTTGGCAGGGACTCTGGGGTGGGGGGGAATGTCCCTGTCCCTCTCACCCTGCAGGATGATCAGGAGTTTGTCCATCCCACTTGCCTTTGCCGAGCCGGGGGTGGTCTCTGTCCCGCTGTGCTTCTGGGGGGGCCCTCTCTGTCCGTCTCTCTCCGATTTATGCCGGCGTTGTGTCTGTGCCACTCCGATTTAGGGGGGCAGGGGATAGTGGCTTCCCCCATGCCACTTTCGGGGCGGCCGGCATGGCCTCTCTTTCTTTCTTAGATTTGGGGGGGGAGGGGGTGGGGGCGGAGTGGGAGGGGGGCGGCGCAGGCTCTCCGAACCCCTCCAATTTTGGGGTGCTGGCACGGGCTCCATCCTCCTTTGATTTGGGGGGGGGCGGGGGTAGCCTCTGCCCCCCTCCGATTTTGGGAGCACGGCACTGTGACCATCCTCGCAGCTCCCGGCCCTTCTCTGTCCGACTTCCCACTGCCGGGCCGGGATTGCTGTCTGTCCCCCTCCGATTGGGGGGGCAAATGCAGGCTCCATCCTCCTCCTATATCGGGGGGCCCGGTGCGGGCTCCATCTCCCTGGTTTTTTGGGGGGCCCGGCACTCTCTCCTTCCCCCTCTGATTAGGGGGTCGGGGGGTGCTCTCCGTCCCCCTCCGATTTGGGGGGGGGGGGGGGGGGAGGGGCTCTTCGTTCCCCTTTAATTCGGGGCTGTCGACATGGCCTCGGTCCCCCTCCGATTCGGGGCGGCCGGCGCAGGGACCCGGCGGCCAGAAGGGGCTCCCCGGCTGTGAGACAGACGGGGCAGCGGGAAGAGCTGCCTGCAGCCTTTGAGCAGGGAAGAACAGCGGGATAGCCGTGCTTGGTCCGGACCTTCCCTCCTATTTTTTTTTTTTTTTTCTGGGGGCCAGGGGCTCTCTGTCTCAGCCCTGGGGTGACCGCCCCCAGCATCCCCCGGGCTGATAGGGACAGAGATCCCTCCACCCCCGATCATTCCCTGGCAGGAGAGGCCCGAAGTCCCCCCAGGATGGAGAGGGATGGAGACAGTCCCGGGCCATCCGTGCTCCTCACCCCGGCTGAGGCCGGGGGGGGGCTCCAGCCTCCACTCCCATGGGGAGGGAGGGGCTTTGGCATTTGTTTGCATCACAAGCGACTCGCTGGGAAAGCAAAGATCAATCAAAGCATTTGATGTGATTTTTGCCAATTTTATTTTGTTTTATTTTTGGCAGGCTGCGGGTGGTGTCTGAACTCTTCTGATTTTGTCCCTCGTTGCCCCGGCGCTGCTGGGGCCCTACCTTTGCCGAGCCGGGGTTGCTGTCCCTCGTTGCCCCGGCGCTGCCGGGGCCCTACCTTTGCCGAGCCGGGGTTGCTGTCCCTCGTTGCCCCGGCAGTTGCCCGTCCCTACCTTTGCTGAGCCGGGGGTGCTGGTGCTCCCACTCCCATTTGGAGGGGCCGGCGCAGGTACCCGAGAAGGGCGGCGGCGAGAAAAGGCGCAACGGCGGCGAGAAGCGGCGCAGCGGCGCGTCCCATCTCCCTCCCAGCCACCCCCGCACACCCTCCCCTGCCCAGGGCTCCAGGGCCGCGGCGCTGAGGGCCGGGCCGCTCCCGGGGCTCCAGCGCTGGGGCTTCTGCTCTTCTCCGCCCGCTCCTCTCTGCTGCGGCCACCTCCGTGCCGGGACCGCAACTGAGGCCGCGCCACCGCCGCCGCCTTATATAGGCAGCCTAAGCCCTGCCCCCTGGGCGGAAGCCAATGGGAATCGAGCGCCAAGGTTCCGCATTGTGAGGAAACAGTGAGGGGCGAGGCCAGAACGTAGCGGAGCAATCGGATTGGTCGAGAGGCGGCGGGTCAATGACATCACACCTCGGGCATTACCAAAACTCAGCAAAAATGAAACCCTATAAAATAGAAAAATTAAATAAAAAACGCCACTGGAGTGTGGCATTCAGCAGTGGCCGCTCTTGATTGGGGCCAGGTGCACCAGGGGATTTCTCCTCCGAAATATCCTGTGTGCCCAGGGCACCAAAGCTCCTGTTCACACGCTGTGGTTTGCATCCTTTTGCATTGATATCATTCATTTCAACGCTGCCCTTAACTCCCCGCTGGGTGCTGCAAAGAGAGGTCTCAGAGCTCCGACAGGCCTCGGCTCTCGAGCGGTTATTCGGAAGCGTTGTCACCCAAGAAGGACCTCACAGAACCGAGAGTCCATTGTGACACAGCAGGGCCTCGACAAAGCAGATATCAGCCAAGGCATTTCGTGAGCTGTTAAGTTTGACTTCTGCCACTTTTATTGTGTTCAGGCGCCCGGGGAATGCTCGAGGGGTCTCCGTCGCTCTCGCCCCAGGAAATACGTGTGGGGGCTGGGGGCCAGGGGGGCTCCATCCCTCTCAGCCCTGGGGTGACCGCCCCCAGCATCCCCTGGCGTGACAGGGACAGAGATCCCCCCACTCCCAATTGTTCCCCAACAGGAGAGGCCTGAAGGCCCCCCAGGAACCCCCCAGGATGGAGAGGGACGGAGACAGTCCCGGGCCATCCGTGCTCCTCACCCCGGCTGAGGCCGGGGGGGCTCCAGCCTCCTCTCCCATGGGGAGGGAGGGGCTTTGGCATTTGTTTGCATCACAAGCGACTCGCTGGGAAAGCAAAGATCAATCAAAGCATTTGATGTGATTTTTGCCAATTTTATTACTTTTTCCTTTGGCGGGCTGCGGGTGGTGTCCAAACTCTTCTGAGTTTGCCCCTCGTTGCCCCGGCGCTGCTGGGGCCCTACCTTTGGCTCCGGAAAGTGCTTCCACCGAGCCAAACAGGGGAGGTGTCCCACCCGGCCGCGCTGCCTTAAACAAGTGTCCTCCAGTCCCTCTGTGCACTGCCTCCCACAGCTGCAGAACAGCGCTTAGCACTGGCCACCGCAGGACCATGTCCAGCTGCTGCCAAGTCTCTGGCCACTGCTGGGCCGCTACTAGCAGGCATTCTGTGACCATACCTGGCAGTGCTGGCCATGAAGTTTCTGTGGAAACAGAGCGTCCTGCAGCTGTATCGGACACGCCTGCACAGCCATCACAAAAATGCTTGCCCAAGACAGACATGCTATCAGAGGCGGCCGATCCACTCTTAAGTGTCATGCCTGGAAATAACGGTGGACCAGGAAGTCCTAATGTCGCCGCTGCCGCAGCAGCAGCAGACACGCCGCTATTACTGGAGCTGGAGCTGTCCCCAGGATGTAAACCAACAAAGGACACGAGAGAGACCAGAAGAGAGAGCCAGGGCCATCGCTCCCCTTCGGAACACCGCAATATTGTCACCGTCGCTACACTGCTGACAGCCCTGCCTGGACAGCACCACAACCAGACGCACTTGCACAAGCAAAAGCCTTGCATGCCTTCTTCCATCAAGGTGTTTGAGCTCTAAGTTTCCCATGTGTTACAATCCGGTTTAGACCCAGGGAAGCAAAGCAAGCTAAGTCTCTGAGCATAAACCAGAAAGAACTTAGAAGGTTCAAAATATCCCCAGAAATGAGATTAAAACCAAATGAGGTTAGATGTTGTTGCCAAAAAATGGGTGCATTTTATTTAATAGTAAAAGAGGGAAAGAGAAGGGAAGAGAAAAGAAAGAGAGAAAGAAACAGAAGTGTTCCTGGGGGGTGGGGGAACAGGGAGAGGTGACAGGGGTTAGGTGGAAGCATATCACCCATCCGAGGGTCCCAACGACGTCTCGTTGCTCCCCTCCATCCGGTCTGCTGGTGGTGAGGGTCCTCCGTTGCCGCTGTGGCCACGCCGCTACATGCTGCCACACCACATGCCGCCACACGCTGAAGAGTGCAGAATTCCAGGGATTAATATACACTTTGGGCCAGGTGGGAACGTCCACGTGTCTTTCTTGCAGGAGCCAGCTTGACACACTGTCCCTTGCAACACTGAGGGTGTGTTGCATCATCTCTGGTGCTCTGGTGCAGGGTCTGGGGGCCAATTGGCGGGGGGCCTCTTTGATGGGCCATGTCACCCCCTTCTGCCGTGGATAAGCTTCCTCCCCCCTGGTGAGGACCCCTGAGCTGGGCTCCTCTGCACAGTGGAGGATGGGCAGTCACTGCACCTCTGACCACAGGCTTTTCCCAGATACCCAGAGCCTCTCCTCCCTCCACCCCTTTGAGGTTCGAGGCTCTCTGCAAGCCTGGCAGCTGATAGCTCTGGGGCTGTGGTCCTCATCCTGGAGGTGTTAAGCCTGTGCTCAGTGAATGTCCCCAGCCCTGAGTTGTTGCTTTATCTTACCTTCATCAGCGAGCAGTGTCAGGCCTCAGTCAGGGCTCCATTTGGGCTGTGGTCTTCAGCTTTTGTAATACAGTTTTAAAAGTCCTTTAAGAAAATGTTTAAGTCATAAAATATAAGATTTCCGTCTCTGACACCGTGGTTCTAAAGTTTTCTGTTCCTAGAGTTAAGTTGTTAAGTTGTAACTTTTAAGTTAAGAAGCCTGCCAGGTACCACTTTGAGAGTTTGTATCGCTGGTAATGCCATCTGACAGCTTTTGGATATGATTGTTACATCGCCAATGATACAATGGGATACATCTCTGGCTGAAAGGGCCTCGGCCTGTTGTACCGTGTTTGTAACCCTGTCTCCAAGGGCCCTGCAGACAGGATGACAGATGCTGCTTTTATATTAAAAAAAAAAAGGGGGAATTATTGTGGTGGTCAGCAGCTGGCCTGAAGGCCTGACAATAAGAATTCATCCAATTTTATAACTCCATGTTTTATAACTGAAATAGTTAAGACAGAACTGAAATGATAGGAGTACCCTGCCCAGTAGGTTATGCAATCTGACCAGTGCGGACTGTTGGAGAGCAGGCCCAGGCCGCTGGGGACGCAAGCAGCTGTGGGCTGGATGGCTGGGTGGCAACTGGTTCAGCCCATAGGGATCGACGGCGCGCACCTTTAACTCTAGCTAAGGAAAGGAGGACTCCATAAAAGTTGGCTGCTGTGCATGAAGCCAGTGTGTCTTGTCGCTTGTCTGTCTCCAAAACTGCGACACTTAGCCACTGCAATATTTCTTTCTTTCTTTTTCTTGCAAGTTGTGCTGATTGTCTCTTGCCCATCACTGGACAGTCCTGAGAAGAGCCTCTCAGCTCCCTCGCCCTGCTGGCCAAATTCCTCCTAAGGCAGCCCAGGCAAGCTTTGCCCTGCGTCGCTGCAAGTGCACCTTGCTGTCTCACGTCCATCTTGTCAAGCGTGACCCCTGTTGGGGTTTTAAGAGATCTAGTTTTTTTTTTCTGTTAAAGGAATTTTCCCCCATTCTGTTACTAAGATACAAATCGCTGGGTGCTTAAGAGAAGACAAAAGACCTGGCTACTCTTTTCTTTCACCTGGATGTGGGGTCAGTTCGCTCTCGGCGGGCGTTCGGAGAGAGAAGCTGCAGAGAAAGGAGCTGCTGGTTCTTTTTCTTCGGCCTTTTTTTCTTTCTGCTGGAAACAACGCCGGGATCCCAAAGCTGTTTTCCCTGCCTCGCTGGAGGCTGGGCTGTGGCCACCCTGCCCCGCTGCCGCTTCGAGCCTTCGCCTCTGTGTAGCCATGCTCGCCCTGCCTGCCCGACCTGCGGGCAGAACTCCGGGGGGTTCCCCATTTGGATACATCTCGTCTGTCCTCTGGGATCTGTGCTCGTCCCTGCCGCTCCAGCCCGCCGTTCCAGCCCACCGTTCCAGCCTCCTGTTCCCGAGAGTCCGGCTGGACACTGGGATCGGCTGCCCAGGGGTTTGTGAAGCCTTTGTTCCACCCTTCCCCGGGATCCCAGGGCACCAGTGCCGCGTGCTCCCCGAGCTCGCTCCGGAGCGCCCCCTGCAGCCGCGGGGGAGCCATCGCACCTGCCCTGCTCACCGGGAGCCGCCAGCGATCCCTGCCGGCTGCGAGCGGAACTGCACCCGAGGGGAAAGGGCCTGACAGCCGAGAAGGCCGGGACTGGGTTTGTGTTTGCTGTTACTGCCATAGTTATTGGTGTTTGTTTGACCGGTTATATATATAATAGTAAAGAACTGTTATTCCTATTTTCCCACATCTTTGCCTAAAAGCCCTTGATTTCAAAAGTATAATAACTCAGAGGGAAAGGGGTTACAGCTGCCATTCCAAGGGAGGCTTCTGCCTTCCTTAGCAGACACCTGTCTTTCAAACCAAGACAACCCACCAATGGTTTTCCGCTAAGCTGCTGTTCCTTTGAGCAGCGCACAGCCTGAATTGGTGCATGGGGGAAGGCAAGGGGGGGAAGCACGGCAGGTTCTCTGTCCGCCTCTCCCCTTTAGGGCAGCGAGGGGGTTACCGTGCTCCTCCATTTTGGGGGCACTTGCGGGGGGGGGTCACCATCCTCCTCTCCCCTATGGGTGAGGGCTGGGTGTCTCCGTTCTCCTCTCCCCTATGGGGGACCGGGGAACCTTCATCCTCTCTCCCCTTTCGCATGGCTTGGGGGTCTCCATCCTCCTCCCATTTTGGATGGGGGGTGGGGAGGGCGGACTATGGGGGTCCCTAACTTTGGCCGAGGGGTGGGAGATTCTCCGTCCTCCTCTCTTTTGCGGGGGCCGGGGGCTTTGCCATTCTCATCTCACCTTTGCGGTTGCCAGGAGGTCTCATCCTCCTCTTGCCTAGGGAGAGGGCTCAGGGCTCTCCATGCTCCTTTCCCCTGTCAGGGACCAGGGAACCTCTGTCTTCGTCTCCCCTGTGGCAAAGCCAACCTTGTCTCCGTCCTCCTGTCTCGTGGGGAGGGCCGGGGCTTTGTGATTTGGTTGCATTTTCAGCCATTTTATTTATTCATTTATTTATTTTAGGGGGTGTGCTCGAGGGGTCTCTGTCTCTCTCGCCCCGGGGGATGCTTGGCAGGGACTCTGGGGTGGGGGGGAATGTCCCTGTCCCTCTCACCCTGCAGGATGATCAGGAGTTTGTCCATCCCACTTGCCTTTGCCGAGCCGGGGGTGGTCTCTGTCCCGCTGTGCTTCTGGGGGGGCCCTCTCTGTCCGTCTCTCTCCGATTTATGCCGGCGTTGTGTCTGTGCCACTCCGATTTAGGGGGGCAGGGGATAGTGGCTTCCCCCATGCCACTTTCGGGGCGGCCGGCACGGCCTCTCTTTCTTTCTTAGATTTGGGGGGGGAGGGGGTGGGGGCGGAGTGGGAGGGGGGCGGCGCAGGCTCTCCGAACCCCTCCAATTTTGGGGTGCTGGCACGGGCTCCATCCTCCTTTGATTTGGGGGGGGGCGGGGGTAGCCTCTGCCCCCCTCCGATTTTGGGAGCACGGCACTGTGACCATCCTCGCAGCTCCCGGCCCTTCTCTGTCCGACTTCCCACTGCCGGGCCGGGATTGCTGTCTGTCCCCCTCCGATTGGGGGGGCAAATGCAGGCTCCATCCTCCTCCTATATCGGGGGGCCCGGTGCGGGCTCCATCTCCCTGGTTTTTTGGGGGGCCCGGCACTCTCTCCTTCCCCCTCTGATTAGGGGGTCGGGGGGTGCTCTCCGTCCCCCTCCGATTTGGGGGGGGGGGGGGGGGAGGGGCTCTTCGTTCCCCTTTAATTCGGGGCTGTCGACATGGCCTCGGTCCCCCTCCGATTCGGGGCGGCCGGCGCAGGGACCCGGCGGCCAGAAGGGGCTCCCCGGCTGTGAGACAGACGGGGCAGCGGGAAGAGCTGCCTGCAGCCTTTGAGCAGGGAAGAACAGCGGGATAGCCGTGCTTGGTCCGGACCTTCCCTCCTATTTTTTTTTTTTTTTTCTGGGGGCCAGGGGCTCTCTGTCTCAGCCCTGGGGTGACCGCCCCCAGCATCCCCCGGGCTGATAGGGACAGAGATCCCTCCACCCCCGATCATTCCCTGGCAGGAGAGGCCCGAAGTCCCCCCAGGATGGAGAGGGATGGAGACAGTCCCGGGCCATCCGTGCTCCTCACCCCGGCTGAGGCCGGGGGGGGGCTCCAGCCTCCACTCCCATGGGGAGGGAGGGGCTTTGGCATTTGTTTGCATCACAAGCGACTCGCTGGGAAAGCAAAGATCAATCAAAGCATTTGATGTGATTTTTGCCAATTTTATTTTGTTTTATTTTTGGCAGGCTGCGGGTGGTGTCTGAACTCTTCTGATTTTGTCCCTCGTTGCCCCGGCGCTGCTGGGGCCCTACCTTTGCCGAGCCGGGGTTGCTGTCCCTCGTTGCCCCGGCGCTGCCGGGGCCCTACCTTTGCCGAGCCGGGGTTGCTGTCCCTCGTTGCCCCGGCAGTTGCCCGTCCCTACCTTTGCTGAGCCGGGGGTGCTGGTGCTCCCACTCCCATTTGGAGGGGCCGGCGCAGGTACCCGAGAAGGGCGGCGGCGAGAAAAGGCGCAACGGCGGCGAGAAGCGGCGCAGCGGCGCGTCCCATCTCCCTCCCAGCCACCCCCGCACACCCTCCCCTGCCCAGGGCTCCAGGGCCGCGGCGCTGAGGGCCGGGCCGCTCCCGGGGCTCCAGCGCTGGGGCTTCTGCTCTTCTCCGCCCGCTCCTCTCTGCTGCGGCCACCTCCGTGCCGGGACCGCAACTGAGGCCGCGCCACCGCCGCCGCCTTATATAGGCAGCCTAAGCCCTGCCCCCTGGGCGGAAGCCAATGGGAATCGAGCGCCAAGGTTCCGCATTGTGAGGAAACAGTGAGGGGCGAGGCCAGAACGTAGCGGAGCAATCGGATTGGTCGAGAGGCGGCGGGTCAATGACATCACACCTCGGGCATTACCAAAACTCAGCAAAAATGAAACCCTATAAAATAGAAAAATTAAATAAAAAACGCCACTGGAGTGTGGCATTCAGCAGTGGCCGCTCTTGATTGGGGCCAGGTGCACCAGGGGATTTCTCCTCCGAAATATCCTGTGTGCCCAGGGCACCAAAGCTCCTGTTCACACGCTGTGGTTTGCATCCTTTTGCATTGATATCATTCATTTCAACGCTGCCCTTAACTCCCCGCTGGGTGCTGCAAAGAGAGGTCTCAGAGCTCCGACAGGCCTCGGCTCTCGAGCGGTTATTCGGAAGCGTTGTCACCCAAGAAGGACCTCACAGAACCGAGAGTCCATTGTGACACAGCAGGGCCTCGACAAAGCAGATATCAGCCAAGGCATTTCGTGAGCTGTTAAGTTTGACTTCTGCCACTTTTATTGTGTTCAGGCGCCCGGGGAATGCTCGAGGGGTCTCCGTCGCTCTCGCCCCAGGAAATACGTGTGGGGGCTGGGGGCCAGGGGGGCTCCATCCCTCTCAGCCCTGGGGTGACCGCCCCCAGCATCCCCTGGCGTGACAGGGACAGAGATCCCCCCACTCCCAATTGTTCCCCAACAGGAGAGGCCTGAAGGCCCCCCAGGAACCCCCCAGGATGGAGAGGGACGGAGACAGTCCCGGGCCATCCGTGCTCCTCACCCCGGCTGAGGCCGGGGGGGCTCCAGCCTCCTCTCCCATGGGGAGGGAGGGGCTTTGGCATTTGTTTGCATCACAAGCGACTCGCTGGGAAAGCAAAGATCAATCAAAGCATTTGATGTGATTTTTGCCAATTTTATTACTTTTTCCTTTGGCGGGCTGCGGGTGGTGTCCAAACTCTTCTGAGTTTGCCCCTCGTTGCCCCGGCGCTGCTGGGGCCCTACCTTTGGCTCCGGAAAGTGCTTCCACCGAGCCAAACAGGGGAGGTGTCCCACCCGGCCGCGCTGCCTTAAACAAGTGTCCTCCAGTCCCTCTGTGCACTGCCTCCCACAGCTGCAGAACAGCGCTTAGCACTGGCCACCGCAGGACCATGTCCAGCTGCTGCCAAGTCTCTGGCCACTGCTGGGCCGCTACTAGCAGGCATTCTGTGACCATACCTGGCAGTGCTGGCCATGAAGTTTCTGTGGAAACAGAGCGTCCTGCAGCTGTATCGGACACGCCTGCACAGCCATCACAAAAATGCTTGCCCAAGACAGACATGCTATCAGAGGCGGCCGATCCACTCTTAAGTGTCATGCCTGGAAATAACGGTGGACCAGGAAGTCCTAATGTCGCCGCTGCCGCAGCAGCAGCAGACACGCCGCTATTACTGGAGCTGGAGCTGTCCCCAGGATGTAAACCAACAAAGGACACGAGAGAGACCAGAAGAGAGAGCCAGGGCCATCGCTCCCCTTCGGAACACCGCAATATTGTCACCGTCGCTACACTGCTGACAGCCCTGCCTGGACAGCACCACAACCAGACGCACTTGCACAAGCAAAAGCCTTGCATGCCTTCTTCCATCAAGGTGTTTGAGCTCTAAGTTTCCCATGTGTTACAATCCGGTTTAGACCCAGGGAAGCAAAGCAAGCTAAGTCTCTGAGCATAAACCAGAAAGAACTTAGAAGGTTCAAAATATCCCCAGAAATGAGATTAAAACCAAATGAGGTTAGATGTTGTTGCCAAAAAATGGGTGCATTTTATTTAATAGTAAAAGAGGGAAAGAGAAGGGAAGAGAAAAGAAAGAGAGAAAGAAACAGAAGTGTTCCTGGGGGGTGGGGGAACAGGGAGAGGTGACAGGGGTTAGGTGGAAGCATATCACCCATCCGAGGGTCCCAACGACGTCTCGTTGCTCCCCTCCATCCGGTCTGCTGGTGGTGAGGGTCCTCCGTTGCCGCTGTGGCCACGCCGCTACATGCTGCCACACCACATGCCGCCACACGCTGAAGAGTGCAGAATTCCAGGGATTAATATACACTTTGGGCCAGGTGGGAACGTCCACGTGTCTTTCTTGCAGGAGCCAGCTTGACACACTGTCCCTTGCAACACTGAGGGTGTGTTGCATCATCTCTGGTGCTCTGGTGCAGGGTCTGGGGGCCAATTGGCGGGGGGCCTCTTTGATGGGCCATGTCACCCCCTTCTGCCGTGGATAAGCTTCCTCCCCCCTGGTGAGGACCCCTGAGCTGGGCTCCTCTGCACAGTGGAGGATGGGCAGTCACTGCACCTCTGACCACAGGCTTTTCCCAGATACCCAGAGCCTCTCCTCCCTCCACCCCTTTGAGGTTCGAGGCTCTCTGCAAGCCTGGCAGCTGATAGCTCTGGGGCTGTGGTCCTCATCCTGGAGGTGTTAAGCCTGTGCTCAGTGAATGTCCCCAGCCCTGAGTTGTTGCTTTATCTTACCTTCATCAGCGAGCAGTGTCAGGCCTCAGTCAGGGCTCCATTTGGGCTGTGGTCTTCAGCTTTTGTAATACAGTTTTAAAAGTCCTTTAAGAAAATGTTTAAGTCATAAAATATAAGATTTCCGTCTCTGACACCGTGGTTCTAAAGTTTTCTGTTCCTAGAGTTAAGTTGTTAAGTTGTAACTTTTAAGTTAAGAAGCCTGCCAGGTACCACTTTGAGAGTTTGTATCGCTGGTAATGCCATCTGACAGCTTTTGGATATGATTGTTACATCGCCAATGATACAATGGGATACATCTCTGGCTGAAAGGGCCTCGGCCTGTTGTACCGTGTTTGTAACCCTGTCTCCAAGGGCCCTGCAGACAGGATGACAGATGCTGCTTTTATATTAAAAAAAAAAAGGGGGAATTATTGTGGTGGTCAGCAGCTGGCCTGAAGGCCTGACAATAAGAATTCATCCAATTTTATAACTCCATGTTTTATAACTGAAATAGTTAAGACAGAACTGAAATGATAGGAGTACCCTGCCCAGTAGGTTATGCAATCTGACCAGTGCGGACTGTTGGAGAGCAGGCCCAGGCCGCTGGGGACGCAAGCAGCTGTGGGCTGGATGGCTGGGTGGCAACTGGTTCAGCCCATAGGGATCGACGGCGCGCACCTTTAACTCTAGCTAAGGAAAGGAGGACTCCATAAAAGTTGGCTGCTGTGCATGAAGCCAGTGTGTCTTGTCGCTTGTCTGTCTCCAAAACTGCGACACTTAGCCACTGCAATATTTCTTTCTTTCTTTTTCTTGCAAGTTGTGCTGATTGTCTCTTGCCCATCACTGGACAGTCCTGAGAAGAGCCTCTCAGCTCCCTCGCCCTGCTGGCCAAATTCCTCCTAAGGCAGCCCAGGCAAGCTTTGCCCTGCGTCGCTGCAAGTGCACCTTGCTGTCTCACGTCCATCTTGTCAAGCGTGACCCCTGTTGGGGTTTTAAGAGATCTAGTTTTTTTTTTCTGTTAAAGGAATTTTCCCCCATTCTGTTACTAAGATACAAATCGCTGGGTGCTTAAGAGAAGACAAAAGACCTGGCTACTCTTTTCTTTCACCTGGATGTGGGGTCAGTTCGCTCTCGGCGGGCGTTCGGAGAGAGAAGCTGCAGAGAAAGGAGCTGCTGGTTCTTTTTCTTCGGCCTTTTTTTCTTTCTGCTGGAAACAACGCCGGGATCCCAAAGCTGTTTTCCCTGCCTCGCTGGAGGCTGGGCTGTGGCCACCCTGCCCCGCTGCCGCTTCGAGCCTTCGCCTCTGTGTAGCCATGCTCGCCCTGCCTGCCCGACCTGCGGGCAGAACTCCGGGGGGTTCCCCATTTGGATACATCTCGTCTGTCCTCTGGGATCTGTGCTCGTCCCTGCCGCTCCAGCCCGCCGTTCCAGCCCACCGTTCCAGCCTCCTGTTCCCGAGAGTCCGGCTGGACACTGGGATCGGCTGCCCAGGGGTTTGTGAAGCCTTTGTTCCACCCTTCCCCGGGATCCCAGGGCACCAGTGCCGCGTGCTCCCCGAGCTCGCTCCGGAGCGCCCCCTGCAGCCGCGGGGGAGCCATCGCACCTGCCCTGCTCACCGGGAGCCGCCAGCGATCCCTGCCGGCTGCGAGCGGAACTGCACCCGAGGGGAAAGGGCCTGACAGCCGAGAAGGCCGGGACTGGGTTTGTGTTTGCTGTTACTGCCATAGTTATTGGTGTTTGTTTGACCGGTTATATATATAATAGTAAAGAACTGTTATTCCTATTTTCCCACATCTTTGCCTAAAAGCCCTTGATTTCAAAAGTATAATAACTCAGAGGGAAAGGGGTTACAGCTGCCATTCCAAGGGAGGCTTCTGCCTTCCTTAGCAGACACCTGTCTTTCAAACCAAGACAACCCACCAATGGTTTTCCGCTAAGCTGCTGTTCCTTTGAGCAGCGCACAGCCTGAATTGGTGCATGGGGGAAGGCAAGGGGGGGAAGCACGGCAGGTTCTCTGTCCGCCTCTCCCCTTTAGGGCAGCGAGGGGGTTACCATGCTCCTCCATGTTGGGGGCACTTGCGGGGGGGGGTCACCATCCTCCTCTCCCCTATGGGTGAGGGCTGGGTGTCTCCGTTCTCCTCTCCCCTATGGGGGACCGGGGAACCTTCATCCTCTCTCCCCTTTCGCATGGCTTGGGGGTCTCCATCCTCCTCCCATTTTGGATGGGGGGTGGGGAGGGCGGACTATGGGGGTCCCTAACTTTGGCCGAGGGGTGGGAGATTCTCCGTCCTCCTCTCTTTTGCGGGGGCCGGGGGCTTTGCCATTCTCATCTCACCTTTGCGGTTGCCAGGAGGTCTCATCCTCCTCTTGCCTAGGGAGAGGGCTCAGGGCTCTCCATGCTCCTTTCCCCTGTCAGGGACCAGGGAACCTCTGTCTTCGTCTCCCCTGTGGCAAAGCCAACCTTGTCTCCGTCCTCCTGTCTCGTGGGGAGGGCCGGGGCTTTGTGATTTGGTTGCATTTTCAGCCATTTTATTTATTCATTTATTTATTTTAGGGGGTGTGCTCGAGGGGTCTCTGTCTCTCTCGCCCCGGGGGATGCTTGGCAGGGACTCTGGGGTGGGGGGGAATGTCCCTGTCCCTCTCACCCTGCAGGATGATCAGGAGTTTGTCCATCCCACTTGCCTTTGCCGAGCCGGGGGTGGTCTCTGTCCCGCTGTGCTTCTGGGGGGGCCCTCTCTGTCCGTCTCTCTCCGATTTATGCCGGCGTTGTGTCTGTGCCACTCCGATTTAGGGGGGCAGGGGATAGTGGCTTCCCCCATGCCACTTTCGGGGCGGCCGGCACGGCCTCTCTTTCTTTCTTAGATTTGGGGGGGGAGGGGGTGGGGGCGGAGTGGGAGGGGGGCGGCGCAGGCTCTCCGAACCCCTCCAATTTTGGGGTGCTGGCACGGGCTCCATCCTCCTTTGATTTGGGGGGGGGCGGGGGTAGCCTCTGCCCCCCTCCGATTTTGGGAGCACGGCACTGTGACCATCCTCGCAGCTCCCGGCCCTTCTCTGTCCGACTTCCCACTGCCGGGCCGGGATTGCTGTCTGTCCCCCTCCGATTGGGGGGGCAAATGCAGGCTCCATCCTCCTCCTATATCGGGGGGCCCGGTGCGGGCTCCATCTCCCTGGTTTTTTGGGGGGCCCGGCACTCTCTCCTTCCCCCTCTGATTAGGGGGTCGGGGGGTGCTCTCCGTCCCCCTCCGATTTGGGGGGGGGGGGGGGGGGGAGGGGCTCTTCGTTCCCCTTTAATTCGGGGCTGTCGACATGGCCTCGGTCCCCCTCCGATTCGGGGCGGCCGGCGCAGGGACCCGGTGGCCAGAAGGGGCTCCCCGGCTGTGAGACAGACGGGGCAGCGGGAAGAGCTGCCTGCAGCCTTTGAGCAGGGAAGAACAGCGGGATAGCCGTGCTTGGTCCGGACCTTCCCTCCTATTTTTTTTTTTTTTTTCTGGGGGCCAGGGGCTCTCTGTCTCAGCCCTGGGGTGACCGCCCCCAGCATCCCCCGGGCTGATAGGGACAGAGATCCCTCCACCCCCGATCATTCCCTGGCAGGAGAGGCCCGAAGTCCCCCCAGGATGGAGAGGGATGGAGACAGTCCCGGGCCATCCGTGCTCCTCACCCCGGCTGAGGCCGGGGGGGGGCTCCAGCCTCCACTCCCATGGGGAGGGAGGGGCTTTGGCATTTGTTTGCATCACAAGCGACTCGCTGGGAAAGCAAAGATCAATCAAAGCATTTGATGTGATTTTTGCCAATTTTATTTTGTTTTATTTTTGGCAGGCTGCGGGTGGTGTCTGAACTCTTCTGATTTTGTCCCTCGTTGCCCCGGCGCTGCTGGGGCCCTACCTTTGCCGAGCCGGGGTTGCTGTCCCTCGTTGCCCCGGCGCTGCCGGGGCCCTACCTTTGCCGAGCCGGGGTTGCTGTCCCTCGTTGCCCCGGCAGTTGCCCGTCCCTACCTTTGCTGAGCCGGGGGTGCTGGTGCTCCCACTCCCATTTGGAGGGGCCGGCGCAGGTACCCGAGAAGGGCGGCGGCGAGAAAAGGCGCAACGGCGGCGAGAAGCGGCGCAGCGGCGCGTCCCATCTCCCTCCCAGCCACCCCCGCACACCCTCCCCTGCCCAGGGCTCCAGGGCCGCGGCGCTGAGGGCCGGGCCGCTCCCGGGGCTCCAGCGCTGGGGCTTCTGCTCTTCTCCGCCCGCTCCTCTCTGCTGCGGCCACCTCCGTGCCGGGACCGCAACTGAGGCCGCGCCACCGCCGCCGCCTTATATAGGCAGCCTAAGCCCTGCCCCCTGGGCGGAAGCCAATGGGAATCGAGCGCCAAGGTTCCGCATTGTGAGGAAACAGTGAGGGGCGAGGCCAGAACGTAGCGGAGCAATCGGATTGGTCGAGAGGCGGCGGGTCAATGACATCACACCTCGGGCATTACCAAAACTCAGCAAAAATGAAACCCTATAAAATAGAAAAATTAAATAAAAAACGCCACTGGAGTGTGGCATTCAGCAGTGGCCGCTCTTGATTGGGGCCAGGTGCACCAGGGGATTTCTCCTCCGAAATATCCTGTGTGCCCAGGGCACCAAAGCTCCTGTTCACACGCTGTGGTTTGCATCCTTTTGCATTGATATCATTCATTTCAACGCTGCCCTTAACTCCCCGCTGGGTGCTGCAAAGAGAGGTCTCAGAGCTCCGACAGGCCTCGGCTCTCGAGCGGTTATTCGGAAGCGTTGTCACCCAAGAAGGACCTCACAGAACCGAGAGTCCATTGTGACACAGCAGGGCCTCGACAAAGCAGATATCAGCCAAGGCATTTCGTGAGCTGTTAAGTTTGACTTCTGCCACTTTTATTGTGTTCAGGCGCCCGGGGAATGCTCGAGGGGTCTCCGTCGCTCTCGCCCCAGGAAATACGTGTGGGGGCTGGGGGCCAGGGGGGCTCCATCCCTCTCAGCCCTGGGGTGACCGCCCCCAGCATCCCCTGGCGTGACAGGGACAGAGATCCCCCCACTCCCAATTGTTCCCCAACAGGAGAGGCCTGAAGGCCCCCCAGGAACCCCCCAGGATGGAGAGGGACGGAGACAGTCCCGGGCCATCCGTGCTCCTCACCCCGGCTGAGGCCGGGGGGGCTCCAGCCTCCTCTCCCATGGGGAGGGAGGGGCTTTGGCATTTGTTTGCATCACAAGCGACTCGCTGGGAAAGCAAAGATCAATCAAAGCATTTGATGTGATTTTTGCCAATTTTATTACTTTTTCCTTTGGCGGGCTGCGGGTGGTGTCCAAACTCTTCTGAGTTTGCCCCTCGTTGCCCCGGCGCTGCTGGGGCCCTACCTTTGGCTCCGGAAAGTGCTTCCACCGAGCCAAACAGGGGAGGTGTCCCACCCGGCCGCGCTGCCTTAAACAAGTGTCCTCCAGTCCCTCTGTGCACTGCCTCCCACAGCTGCAGAACAGCGCTTAGCACTGGCCACCGCAGGACCATGTCCAGCTGCTGCCAAGTCTCTGGCCACTGCTGGGCCGCTACTAGCAGGCATTCTGTGACCATACCTGGCAGTGCTGGCCATGAAGTTTCTGTGGAAACAGAGCGTCCTGCAGCTGTATCGGACACGCCTGCACAGCCATCACAAAAATGCTTGCCCAAGACAGACATGCTATCAGAGGCGGCCGATCCACTCTTAAGTGTCATGCCTGGAAATAACGGTGGACCAGGAAGTCCTAATGTCGCCGCTGCCGCAGCAGCAGCAGACACGCCGCTATTACTGGAGCTGGAGCTGTCCCCAGGATGTAAACCAACAAAGGACACGAGAGAGACCAGAAGAGAGAGCCAGGGCCATCGCTCCCCTTCGGAACACCGCAATATTGTCACCGTCGCTACACTGCTGACAGCCCTGCCTGGACAGCACCACAACCAGACGCACTTGCACAAGCAAAAGCCTTGCATGCCTTCTTCCATCAAGGTGTTTGAGCTCTAAGTTTCCCATGTGTTACAATCCGGTTTAGACCCAGGGAAGCAAAGCAAGCTAAGTCTCTGAGCATAAACCAGAAAGAACTTAGAAGGTTCAAAATATCCCCAGAAATGAGATTAAAACCAAATGAGGTTAGATGTTGTTGCCAAAAAATGGGTGCATTTTATTTAATAGTAAAAGAGGGAAAGAGAAGGGAAGAGAAAAGAAAGAGAGAAAGAAACAGAAGTGTTCCTGGGGGGTGGGGGAACAGGGAGAGGTGACAGGGGTTAGGTGGAAGCATATCACCCATCCGAGGGTCCCAACGACGTCTCGTTGCTCCCCTCCATCCGGTCTGCTGGTGGTGAGGGTCCTCCGTTGCCGCTGTGGCCACGCCGCTACATGCTGCCACACCACATGCCGCCACACGCTGAAGAGTGCAGAATTCCAGGGATTAATATACACTTTGGGCCAGGTGGGAACGTCCACGTGTCTTTCTTGCAGGAGCCAGCTTGACACACTGTCCCTTGCAACACTGAGGGTGTGTTGCATCATCTCTGGTGCTCTGGTGCAGGGTCTGGGGGCCAATTGGCGGGGGGCCTCTTTGATGGGCCATGTCACCCCCTTCTGCCGTGGATAAGCTTCCTCCCCCCTGGTGAGGACCCCTGAGCTGGGCTCCTCTGCACAGTGGAGGATGGGCAGTCACTGCACCTCTGACCACAGGCTTTTCCCAGATACCCAGAGCCTCTCCTCCCTCCACCCCTTTGAGGTTCGAGGCTCTCTGCAAGCCTGGCAGCTGATAGCTCTGGGGCTGTGGT
Organism: Aphelocoma coerulescens; assembly: GCF_041296385.1. Taxonomy (NCBI): domain Eukaryota; kingdom Metazoa; phylum Chordata; class Aves; order Passeriformes; family Corvidae; genus Aphelocoma; species Aphelocoma coerulescens. The sequence goes on from NC_091015.1 coordinate 90,903,241, forward strand.
CCTCATCCTGGAGGTGTTAAGCCTGTGCTCAGTGAATGTCCCCAGCCCTGAGTTGTTGCTTTATCTTACCTTCATCAGCGAGCAGTGTCAGGCCTCAGTCAGGGCTCCATTTGGGCTGTGGTCTTCAGCTTTTGTAATACAGTTTTAAAAGTCCTTTAAGAAAATGTTTAAGTCATAAAATATAAGATTTCCGTCTCTGACACCGTGGTTCTAAAGTTTTCTGTTCCTAGAGTTAAGTTGTTAAGTTGTAACTTTTAAGTTAAGAAGCCTGCCAGGTACCACTTTGAGAGTTTGTATCGCTGGTAATGCCATCTGACAGCTTTTGGATATGATTGTTACATCGCCAATGATACAATGGGATACATCTCTGGCTGAAAGGGCCTCGGCCTGTTGTACCGTGTTTGTAACCCTGTCTCCAAGGGCCCTGCAGACAGGATGACAGATGCTGCTTTTATATTAAAAAAAAAAAGGGGGAATTATTGTGGTGGTCAGCAGCTGGCCTGAAGGCCTGACAATAAGAATTCATCCAATTTTATAACTCCATGTTTTATAACTGAAATAGTTAAGACAGAACTGAAATGATAGGAGTACCCTGCCCAGTAGGTTATGCAATCTGACCAGTGCGGACTGTTGGAGAGCAGGCCCAGGCCGCTGGGGACGCAAGCAGCTGTGGGCTGGATGGCTGGGTGGCAACTGGTTCAGCCCATAGGGATCGACGGCGCACACCTTTAACTCTAGCTAAGGAAAGGAGGACTCCATAAAAGTTGGCTGCTGTGCATGAAGCCAGTGTGTCTTGTCGCTTGTCTGTCTCCAAAACTGCGACACTTAGCCACTGCAATATTTCTTTCTTTCTTTTTCTTGCAAGTTGTGCTGATTGTCTCTTGCCCATCACTGGACAGTCCTGAGAAGAGCCTCTCAGCTCCCTCGCCCTGCTGGCCAAATTCCTCCTAAGGCAGCCCAGGCAAGCTTTGCCCTGCGTCGCTGCAAGTGCACCTTGCTGTCTCACGTCCATCTTGTCAAGCGTGACCCCTGTTGGGGTTTTAAGAGATCTAGTTTTTTTTTTCTGTTAAAGGAATTTTCCCCCATTCTGTTACTAAGATACAAATCGCTGGGTGCTTAAGAGAAGACAAAAGACCTGGCTACTCTTTTCTTTCACCTGGATGTGGGGTCAGTTCGCTCTCGGCGGGCGTTCGGAGAGAGAAGCTGCAGAGAAAGGAGCTGCTGGTTCTTTTTCTTCGGCCTTTTTTTCTTTCTGCTGGAAACAACGCCGGGATCCCAAAGCTGTTTTCCCTGCCTCGCTGGAGGCTGGGCTGTGGCCACCCTGCCCCGCTGCCGCTTCGAGCCTTCGCCTCTGTGTAGCCATGCTCGCCCTGCCTGCCCGACCTGCGGGCAGAACTCCGGGGGGTTCCCCATTTGGATACATCTCGTCTGTCCTCTGGGATCTGTGCTCGTCCCTGCCGCTCCAGCCCGCCGTTCCAGCCCACCGTTCCAGCCTCCTGTTCCCGAGAGTCCGGCTGGACACTGGGATCGGCTGCCCAGGGGTTTGTGAAGCCTTTGTTCCACCCTTCCCCGGGATCCCAGGGCACCAGTGCCGCGTGCTCCCCGAGCTCGCTCCGGAGCGCCCCCTGCAGCCGCGGGGGAGCCATCGCACCTGCCCTGCTCACCGGGAGCCGCCAGCGATCCCTGCCGGCTGCGAGCGGAACTGCACCCGAGGGGAAAGGGCCTGACAGCCGAGAAGGCCGGGACTGGGTTTGTGTTTGCTGTTACTGCCATAGTTATTGGTGTTTGTTTGACCGGTTATATATATAATAGTAAAGAACTGTTATTCCTATTTTCCCACATCTTTGCCTAAAAGCCCTTGATTTCAAAAGTATAATAACTCAGAGGGAAAGGGGTTACAGCTGCCATTCCAAGGGAGGCTTCTGCCTTCCTTAGCAGACACCTGTCTTTCAAACCAAGACAACCCACCAATGGTTTTCCGCTAAGCTGCTGTTCCTTTGAGCAGCGCACAGCCTGAATTGGTGCATGGGGGAAGGCAAGGGGGGGAAGCACGGCAGGTTCTCTGTCCGCCTCTCCCCTTTAGGGCAGCGAGGGGGTTACCATGCTCCTCCATGTTGGGGGCACTTGCGGGGGGGGGTCACCATCCTCCTCTCCCCTATGGGTGAGGGCTGGGTGTCTCCGTTCTCCTCTCCCCTATGGGGGACCGGGGAACCTTCATCCTCTCTCCCCTTTCGCATGGCTTGGGGGTCTCCATCCTCCTCCCATTTTGGATGGGGGGTGGGGAGGGCGGACTATGGGGGTCCCTAACTTTGGCCGAGGGGTGGGAGATTCTCCGTCCTCCTCTCTTTTGCGGGGGCCGGGGGCTTTGCCATTCTCATCTCACCTTTGCGGTTGCCAGGAGGTCTCATCCTCCTCTTGCCTAGGGAGAGGGCTCAGGGCTCTCCATGCTCCTTTCCCCTGTCAGGGACCAGGGAACCTCTGTCTTCGTCTCCCCTGTGGCAAAGCCAACCTTGTCTCCGTCCTCCTGTCTCGTGGGGAGGGCCGGGGCTTTGTGATTTGGTTGCATTTTCAGCCATTTTATTTATTCATTTATTTATTTTAGGGGGTGTGCTCGAGGGGTCTCTGTCTCTCTCGCCCCGGGGGATGCTTGGCAGGGACTCTGGGGTGGGGGGGAATGTCCCTGTCCCTCTCACCCTGCAGGATGATCAGGAGTTTGTCCATCCCACTTGCCTTTGCCGAGCCGGGGGTGGTCTCTGTCCCGCTGTGCTTCTGGGGGGGCCCTCTCTGTCCGTCTCTCTCCGATTTATGCCGGCGTTGTGTCTGTGCCACTCCGATTTAGGGGGGCAGGGGATAGTGGCTTCCCCCATGCCACTTTCGGGGCGGCCGGCACGGCCTCTCTTTCTTTCTTAGATTTGGGGGGGGAGGGGGTGGGGGCGGAGTGGGAGGGGGGCGGCGCAGGCTCTCCGAACCCCTCCAATTTTGGGGTGCTGGCACGGGCTCCATCCTCCTTTGATTTGGGGGGGGGCGGGGGTAGCCTCTGCCCCCCTCCGATTTTGGGAGCACGGCACTGTGACCATCCTCGCAGCTCCCGGCCCTTCTCTGTCCGACTTCCCACTGCCGGGCCGGGATTGCTGTCTGTCCCCCTCCGATTGGGGGGGCAAATGCAGGCTCCATCCTCCTCCTATATCGGGGGGCCCGGTGCGGGCTCCATCTCCCTGGTTTTTTGGGGGGCCCGGCACTCTCTCCTTCCCCCTCTGATTAGGGGGTCGGGGGGTGCTCTCCGTCCCCCTCCGATTTGGGGGGGGGGGGGGGGGGAGGGGCTCTTCGTTCCCCTTTAATTCGGGGCTGTCGACATGGCCTCGGTCCCCCTCCGATTCGGGGCGGCCGGCGCAGGGACCCGGTGGCCAGAAGGGGCTCCCCGGCTGTGAGACAGACGGGGCAGCGGGAAGAGCTGCCTGCAGCCTTTGAGCAGGGAAGAACAGCGGGATAGCCGTGCTTGGTCCGGACCTTCCCTCCTATTTTTTTTTTTTTTTTCTGGGGGCCAGGGGCTCTCTGTCTCAGCCCTGGGGTGACCGCCCCCAGCATCCCCCGGGCTGATAGGGACAGAGATCCCTCCACCCCCGATCATTCCCTGGCAGGAGAGGCCCGAAGTCCCCCCAGGATGGAGAGGGATGGAGACAGTCCCGGGCCATCCGTGCTCCTCACCCCGGCTGAGGCCGGGGGGGGGCTCCAGCCTCCACTCCCATGGGGAGGGAGGGGCTTTGGCATTTGTTTGCATCACAAGCGACTCGCTGGGAAAGCAAAGATCAATCAAAGCATTTGATGTGATTTTTGCCAATTTTATTTTGTTTTATTTTTGGCAGGCTGCGGGTGGTGTCTGAACTCTTCTGATTTTGTCCCTCGTTGCCCCGGCGCTGCTGGGGCCCTACCTTTGCCGAGCCGGGGTTGCTGTCCCTCGTTGCCCCGGCGCTGCCGGGGCCCTACCTTTGCCGAGCCGGGGTTGCTGTCCCTCGTTGCCCCGGCAGTTGCCCGTCCCTACCTTTGCTGAGCCGGGGGTGCTGGTGCTCCCACTCCCATTTGGAGGGGCCGGCGCAGGTACCCGAGAAGGGCGGCGGCGAGAAAAGGCGCAACGGCGGCGAGAAGCGGCGCAGCGGCGCGTCCCATCTCCCTCCCAGCCACCCCCGCACACCCTCCCCTGCCCAGGGCTCCAGGGCCGCGGCGCTGAGGGCCGGGCCGCTCCCGGGGCTCCAGCGCTGGGGCTTCTGCTCTTCTCCGCCCGCTCCTCTCTGCTGCGGCCACCTCCGTGCCGGGACCGCAACTGAGGCCGCGCCACCGCCGCCGCCTTATATAGGCAGCCTAAGCCCTGCCCCCTGGGCGGAAGCCAATGGGAATCGAGCGCCAAGGTTCCGCATTGTGAGGAAACAGTGAGGGGCGAGGCCAGAACGTAGCGGAGCAATCGGATTGGTCGAGAGGCGGCGGGTCAATGACATCACACCTCGGGCATTACCAAAACTCAGCAAAAATGAAACCCTATAAAATAGAAAAATTAAATAAAAAACGCCACTGGAGTGTGGCATTCAGCAGTGGCCGCTCTTGATTGGGGCCAGGTGCACCAGGGGATTTCTCCTCCGAAATATCCTGTGTGCCCAGGGCACCAAAGCTCCTGTTCACACGCTGTGGTTTGCATCCTTTTGCATTGATATCATTCATTTCAACGCTGCCCTTAACTCCCCGCTGGATGCTGCAAAGAGCGGTCTCAGAGCTCCGACAGCCCTCGGCTCTCGAGCGGTTATTCGGAAGCGTTGTCACCCAAGAGGGACCTCACGGAACCGAGAGTCCATTGTGACACAGCAGGGCCTCGACAAAGCAGATATCAGCCAAGGCATTTCGTGAGCTGTTAAGTTTGATTTCTGCCACTTTTATTGTGTTCAGGCACCCGGGGAATGCTCGAGGGGTCTCCGTCGCTCTCGCCCCAGGAAATACGTGTGGGGGCTGGGGGCCAGGGGGGCTCCATCCCTCTCAGCCCTGGGGTGACCGCCCCCAGCATCCCCTGGCGTGACAGGGACAGAGATCCCCCTGCTCCCAATTGTTCCCCAACAGGAGAGGCCTGAAGGCCCCCCAGGAACCCCCCAGGATGGAGAGGGACGGAGACAGTCCCGGGCCATCCGTGCTCCTCACCCCAGCTGAGGCCGGGGGGGCTCCAGCCTCCTCTCCCATGGGGAGGGAGGGGCTTTGGCATTTGTTTGCATCACAAGCGACTCGCTGGGAAAGCAAAGATCAATCAAAGCATTTGATGTGATTTTTGCCAATTTTATTACTTTTTCCTTTGGCAGGCTGCGGGTGGTGTCCAAACTCTTCTGATTTTGCCCCTCGTTGCCCCGGCGCTGCTGGGGCCCTACCTTTGGCTCCGGAAAGTGCTTCCACCGAGCCAAACAGGGGAGGTGTCCCACCCGGCCGCGCTGCCTTAAACAAGTGTCCTCCAGTCCCTCTGTGCACTGCCTCCCACAGCTGCAGAACAGCGCTTAGCACTGGCCACCGCAGGACCATGTCCAGCTGCTGCCAAGTCTCCGGCCACTGCTGGGCCGCTACTAGCAGGCATTCTGTGACCATGCCTGGCAGTGCTGGCCATGAAGTTTCTGTGGAAACAGAGCGTCCTGCAGCTGTATCGGACACGCCTGCACAGCCATCACAAAAATGCTTGCCCAAGACAGACATGCTATCAGAGGCAGCCGATCCACTCTTAAGCGTCATGCCTGGAAATATCGGTGGACCAGGAAGTCCTAATGTCGCCGCTGCCGCAGCAGCAGCAGACACGCCGCTATTACCGGAGCTGGAGCTGTCCCCAGGATGTAAACCAACAAAGGGCACGAGAGAGACCAGAAGAGAGAGCCAGGGCCATCACTCCCCTTCGGAACACCGCAATATCGTCACCGTCGCTACACTGCTGACAGCCCTGCCTGGACAGCACCACAACCAGACGCACTTGCACAAGCAAAAGCCTTGCATGCCTTCTTCCATCAACGTGTTTGAGCTCTAAGTTTCCCATGTGTTACAATCCGGTTTAGACCCAGGGAAGCAAAGCAAGCTAAGTCTCTGAGCATAAACCAGAAAGAACTTAGAAGGTTCAAAATATTCCCAGAAATGAGATTAAAACCAAATGAGGTTAGATGTTGTTGCCAAAAAATGGGTGTATTTTATTTAATAGTAAAAGAGGGAAAGAGAAGGGAAGAGAAAAGAAAGAGAGAAAGAAAAAGAAGTGTTCCTGGGGGGTGGGGGAACAGGGAGAGGTGACAGGGGTTAGGTGGAAGCATATCACCCATCCGAGGGTCCCAACGACGTCTCGTTGCTCCCCTCCATCCGGTCTGCTGGTGGTGAGGGTCCTCCGTTGCCGCTGTGGCCACGCTGCTACATGCTGCCACACCACACGCCGCCACACGCTGAAGAGTGCAGAATTCCAGGGATTAATATACACTTTGGGCCAGGTGGGAACGTCCACGTGTCTTTCTTGCAGGAGCCAGCTTGACACACTGTCCCTTGCAACACTGAGGGTGTGTTGCATCATCTCTGGTGCTCTGGTGCAGGGTCTGGGGGCCCCTTGGCGGGGGGCCCCTTTGATGGGCCATGTCACCCCCTTCTGCTGTGGATAAGCTTCCTCCCCCCTGGTGAGGACCCCTCAGCTGGGCTCCTCTGCACAGTGGAGGATGGGCAGTCACTGCACCTCTGACCACAGGCTTTTCCAAGGTACCCAGAGCCTCTCCTCCCTCCACCCCTTTGAGGTTCGAGGCTCTCTGCAAGCCCGGCAGCTGATAGCTCTGGGGCTGTGGTCGTCACCCTGGAGGTGTTAAGCCTGTGCTCAGTGAATGTCCCCAGCCCTGAGTTGTTGCTTTATCTTACCTTCATCAGAGAGCAGTGTCAGGCCTCAGTCAGGGCTCCATTTGGGCTGTGGTCTTCAGCTTTTGTAATACAGTTTTAAAAGTCCTTTAAGAAAATGTTTAAGTCATAAAATATAAGATTTCCGTCTCTGACACCATGGTTCTAAAGTTTCCTGTTCCTAGAGTTAAGTTGTTAAGTTGTAACTTTTAAGTTAAGAAGCCTGCCAGGTACCACTTTGAGAGTTTGTATCGCTGGTAATGCCATCTGACAGCTTTTGGATATGATTGTTACATCGCCAATGATACAATGGGATACATCTCTGGCTGAAAGGGCCTCGGCCTGTTGTACCGTGTTTGTAACCCTGTCTCCAAGGGCCCTGCAGACAGGATGACAGATGCTGCTTTTATATTTAAAAAAAAAAGGGGGAATTATTGTGGTGGTCAGCAGCTGGCCTGAAGGCCTGACAATAAGAATTCATCCAATTTTATAACTCCATGTTTTATAACTGAAATAGTTAAGACAGAACTGAAATGATAGGAGTACCCTGCCCAGTAGGTTATGCAATCTGACCAGTGCGGACTGTTGGAGAGCAGGCCCAGGCCGCTGGGGACGCAAGCAGCTGTGGGCTGGATGGCTGGGTGGCAACTGGTTCAGCCCATAGGGATCGACGGCGCACACCTTTAACTCTAGCTAAGGAAAGGAGGACTCCATAAAAGTTGGCTGCTGTGCATGAAGCCAGTGTGTCTTGTCGCTTGTCTGTCTCCAAAACTGCGACACTTAGCCACTGCAATATTTCTTTCTTTCTTTTTCTTGCAAGTTGTGCTGATTGTCTCTTGCCCAGCACTGGACAGCCCTGAGAAGAGCCTCTCAGCTCCCTCGCCCTGCTGGCCAAATTCCTCCTAAGGCAGCCCAGGCAATCTTTGCCCTGCGTCGCTGCAAGTGCACCTTGCTGTCTCACGTCCATCTTGTCAAGCGTGACCCCTGTTGGGGTTTTAAGAGATCTAGTTTTTTTTTTCTGTTAAAGGAATTTTCCCCCATTCTGTTACTAAGATACAAATCGCTGGGTGCTTAAGAGAAGACAAAGGACCTGGCTACTCTTTTCTTTCACCTGGATGTGGGGTCAGTTCGCTCTCGGCGGGCGTTCGGAGAGAGAAGCTGCAGAGAAAGGAGCTGCTGGGGTTTTTTTTCTTCGGCCTTTTTTTCTTTCTGCTGGAAACAACGCCGGGATCCCAAAGCTGTTTTCCCTGCCTCGCTGGAGGCTGGGCTGTGGCCACCCTGCCCCGCTGCCGCTTCGAGCCTTCGCCTCTGTGTAGCCATGCTCGCCCTGCCTGCCCGACCTGTGGGCAGAACTCTGGGGGGTTCCCCATTTGGATACATCTCGTCTGTCCTCTGGGATCTGTGCTCGTCCCTGCCGCTCCAGCCCGCCGCTCCAGCCCGCCGTTCCAGCCTCCTGTTCCCGAGAGTCCGGCTGGACACGGGGATCGGCTGCCCAGGGGTTTGTGAAGCCTTTGTTCCACCCTTCCCCGGGATCCCAGGGCACCAGTGCCGCGTGCTCCCCGAGCTCTCTCCGGAACATCCCCTGCAGCCGCGGGGGAGCCATCGCACCTGCCCTGCTCACCGGGAGCCGCCAGCGATCCCTGCCGGCTGCGAGCGGAACTGCACCCGAGGGGAAAGGGCCCGGCAGCCGAGAAGGCTGGGACTGGGTTTGTGTTTGCTGTTACTGCCAGAGTTATTGGTGTTTGTTTGACCGGTTATATATATAATAGTAAAGAACTGTTATTCCTATTTTCCCGCATCTTTGCCTAAAAGCCCTTGATTTCAAAAGTATAATAACTCGGAGGGAAAGGGGTTACAGCTGCCATTCCAAGGGAGGCTTCTGCCTTCCTTAGCAGACACCTGTCTTTCAAACCAAGACAACCCCCCAATGGTTTTCCGCTAAGCTGCTGTTCCTTTGAGCAGCGCACAGCCTGAATTGGTGCATGGGGGAAGGCAAGGGGGGGAAGCACGGCAGGTTCTCTGTCCGCCTCTCCCCTTTAGGGCAGCGAGGGGGTTACCGTGCTCCTCCATTTTGGGGGCACTTGCGGGGGGGGGAAGGGTCACCATCCTCCTCTCCCCTATGGGTGAGGGCTGGGTGTCTCCGTTCTCCTCTCCCCTATGGGGGACCGGGGAACCTTCATCCTCTCTCCCCTTTTGCATGGCTTGGGGGTCTCCATCCTCCTCCCATTTTGGATGGGGGGTGGGGAGGGCGGACTATGGGGGTCCCTAACTTTGGCCGAGGGGTGGGAGATTCTCCGTCCTCCTCTCTTTTGCAGGGGCCGGGGGCTTGGCCATTCTCATCTCACCTTTGCGGTTGCCAGGAGGTCTCATCCTCCTCTTGCCTAGGGAGAGGGCTCAGGGCTCTCCATGCTCCTTTCCCCTGTCAGGGACCAGGGAACCTCTGTCTTCGTCTCCCCTGTGGCAAAGCCAACCTTGTCTCCGTCCTCCTGTCTCGTGGGGAGGGCCGGGGCTTTGTGATTTGGTTGCATTTTCAGCCATTTTATTTATTCATTTATTTATTTTAGGGGGTGTGCTCGAGGGGTCTCTGTCTCTCTCGCCCCGGGGGATGCTTGGCAGGGACTCTGGGGTGGGGGGGAATGTCCCTGTCCCTCTCACCCTGCAGGATGATCAGGAGTTTGTCCATCCCACTTGCCTTTGCCGAGCCGGGGGTGGTCTCTGTCCCGCTGTGCTTCTGGGGGGGCCCTCTCTGTCCGTCTCTCTCCGATTGATGCCGGCGTTGTGTCTGTGCCACTCCGATTTAGGGGGGCAGGGGATAGTGGCTTCCCCCATGCCACTTTCGGGGCGGCCGGCACGGCCTCTCTTTCTTTCTTAGATTTGGGGGGGGAGGGGGTGAGGGCGGAGTGGGAGGGGGGCGGCGCAGGCTCTCCGAACCCCTCCAATTTTGGGGTGCCGGCACGGGCTCCATCCTCCTTTGATTTGGGGGGGGCGGGCGTAGCCTCTGCCCCCCTCCGATTTTGGGGGCACGGCACTGTGACCATCCTCGCAGCTCCCGGCCCTTCTCTGTCCGACTTACCACTGCCGGGCCGGGATTGCTGTCTGTCCCCCTCCGATTGGGGGGGCAAATGCAGGCTCCGTCCTCCTCCTATATCGGGGGGCCCGGTGCGGGCTCCATCTCCCTGTTTTTTTGGGGGGCCCGGCCCTCTCTCCTTCCCCCTCTGATTAGGGGGTCGGGGGGTGCTCTCCGTCCCCCTCCGATTTGGGGGGGGGGGGGGGGGAGGGGAGGGGCTCTTCGTTCCCCTTTAATTCGGGGCTGTCGACATGGCCTCGGTCCCCCTCCGATTCGGGGCGGCCGGCGCAGGGACCCGGCGGCCAGAAGGGGCTCCCCGGCTGTGAGACAGACGGGGCAGCGGGAAGAGCTGCCTGCAGCCTTTGAGCAGGGAAGAACAGCGGGATAGCCGTGCTTGGTCCGGACCTTCCCTCCTATTTTTTTTTTTTTCTAGGGGCCAGGGGCTCTCTGTCTCAGCCCTGGGGTGACCGCCCCCAGCATCCCCCGGGCTGACAGGGACAGAGATCCCTCCACCCCCGATCATTCCCTGACAGGAGAGGCCTGAAGTCCCCCCAGGATGGAGAGGGACAGAGACAGTCCGGGGCCATCCGTGCTCCTCACCCCGGCTGAGGCCGGGGGGGGGGCTCCAGCCTCCTCTCCCATGGGGAGGGTGGGGCTTTGGCATTTGTTTGCATCACAAGCGACTCGCTGGGAAAGCAAAGATCAATCAAAGCATTTGATGTGATTTTTGCCAATTTTATTTTGTTTTATTTTTGGCAGGCTGCGGGTGGTGTCTGAACTCTTCTGATTTTGTCCCTCGTTGCCCCGGCGCTGCTGGGGCCCTACCTTTGCCGAGCCGGGGTTGCTGTCCCTCGTTGCCCCGGTGCTGCTCAAGCCCTACCTTTGCCGAGCCGGGGTTGCTGTCCCTCGTTGCCCCGGCAGTTGCCCGTCCCTACCTTTGCTGAGCCGGGGGTGCTGGTGCTCCCACTCCCATTTGGAGGGGCCGGCGCAGGTACCCGAGAAGGGCGGCGGCGAGAAAAGGCGCAACGGCGGCGAGAAGCGGCGCAGCGGCGCGTCCCATCTCCCTCCCCTCCCAGCCACCCCCGCACACCCTCCCCTGCCCGGGGCTCCAGGGCCGCGGCGCTGAGGGCCGGGCCGCTCCCGGGGCTCCAGCGCTGGGGCTTCTGCTCTTCTCCGCCCGCTCCTCTCTGCTGCGGCCACCTCCGTGCCGGGACCGCAACTGAGGCCGCGCCACCGCCGCCGCCTTATATAGGCAGCCTAAGCCCTGCCCCCTGGGCGGAAGCCAATGGGAATCGAGCGCCAAGGTTCCGCATTGTGAGGAAACAGTGAGGGGCGAGGCCAGAACGTAGCGGAGCAATCGGATTGGTCGAGAGGCGGCGGGTCAATGACATCACACCTCGGGCATTACCAAAACTCAGCAAAAATGAAACCCTATAAAATAGAAAAATTAAATAAAAAACGCCACTGGAGTGTGGCATTCAGCAGTGGCCGCTCTTGATTGGGGCCAGGTGCACCAGGGGATTTCTCCTCCGAAATATCCTGTGTGCCCAGGGCACCAAAGCTCCTGTTCACACGCTGTGGTTTGCATCCTTTTGCATTGATATCATTCATTTCAACGCTGCCCTTAACTCCCCGCTGGATGCTGCAAAGAGCGGTCTCAGAGCTCCGACAGCCCTCGGCTCTCGAGCGGTTATTCGGAAGCGTTGTCACCCAAGAGGGACCTCACGGAACCGAGAGTCCATTGTGACACAGCAGGGCCTCGACAAAGCAGATATCAGCCAAGGCATTTCGTGAGCTGTTAAGTTTGATTTCTGCCACTTTTATTGTGTTCAGGCGCCCGGGGAATGCTCGAGGGGTCTCCGTCGCTCTCGCCCCAGGAAATACGTGTGGGGGCTGGGGGCCAGGGGGGCTCCATCCCTCTCAGCCCTGGGGTGACCGCCCCCAGCATCCCCTGGCGTGACAGGGACAGAGATCCCCCTGCTCCCAATTGTTCCCCAACAGGAGAGGCCTGAAGGCCCCCCAGGAACCCCCCAGGATGGAGAGGGACGGAGACAGTCCCAGGCCATCCGTGCTCCTCACCCCAGCTGAGGCCGGGGGGGCTCCAGCCTCCTCTCCCATGGGGAGGGAGGGGCTTTGGCATTTGTTTGCATCACAAGCGACTCGCTGGGAAAGCAAAGATCAATCAAAGCATTTGATGTGATTTTTGCCAATTTTATTTTGTTTTATTTTTGGCAGGCTGCGGGTGGTGTCTGAACTCTTCTGATTTTGTCCCTCGTTGCCCCGGCGCTGCTGGGGCCCTACCTTTGGCTCCGGAAAGTGCTTCCACCGAGCCAAACAGAGGAGGTGTCCCACCCGGCCGCGCTGCCTTAAACAAGTGTCCTCCAGTCCCTCTGTGCACTGCCTCCCACAGCTGCAGAACAGCGCTTAGCACTGGCCACCGCAGGACCATGTCCAGCTGCTGCCAAGTCTCTGGCCACTGCTGGGCCGCTACTAGCAGGCATTCTGTGACCATGCCTGGCAGTGCTGGCCATGAAGTTTCTGTGGAAACAGAGCGTCCTGCAGCTGTATCGGACACGCCTGCACAGCCATCACAAAAATGCTTGCCCAAGACAGACATGCTATCAGAGGCAGCCGATCCACTCTTAAGCGTCATGCCTGGAAATATCGGTGGACCAGGAAGTCCTAATGTCGCCGCTGCCGCAGCAGCAGCAGACACGCCGCTATTACCGGAGCTGGAGCTGTCCCCAGGATGTAAACCAACAAAGGGCATGAGAGAGACCAGAAGAGAGAGCCAGGGCCATCGCTCTCCTTCGGAACACCGCAATATCGTCACCGTCGCTACACTGCTGACAGCCCTGCCTGGACAGCACCACAACCAGACGCACTTGCACAAGCAAAAGCCTTGCATGCCTTCTTCCATCAAGGTGTTTGAGCTCTAAGTTTCCCATGTGTTACAATCCGGTTTAGACCCAGGGAAGCAAAGCAAGCTAAGTCTCTGAGCATAAACCAGAAAGAACTTAGAAGGTTCAAAATATTCCCAGAAATGAGATTAAAACCAAATGAGGTTAGATGTTGTTGCCAAAAAATGGGTGTATTTTATTTAATAGTAAAAGAGGGAAAGAGAAGGGAAGAGAAAAGAAAGAGAGAAAGAAAAAGAAGTGTTCCTGGGGGGTGGGGGAACAGGGAGAGGTGACAGGGGTTAGGTGGAAGCATATCACCCATCCGAGGGTCCCAACGACGTCTCGTTGCTCCCCTCCATCCGGTCTGCTGGTGGTGAGGGTCCTCCGTTGCCGCTGTGGCCACACCGCTACATGCTGCCACACCACACGCCGCCACACGCTGAAGAGTGCAGAATTCCAGGGATTAATATACACTTTGGGCCAGGTGGGAACGTCCACGTGTCTTTCTTGCAGGAGCCAGCTTGACACACTGTCCCTTGCAACACTGAGGGTGTGTTGCATCATCTCTGGTGCTCTGGTGCAGGGTCTGGGGGCCCCTTGGCGGGGGGCCCCTTTGATGGGCCATGTCACCCCCTTCTGCTGTGGATAAGCTTCCTCCCCCCTGGTGAGGACCCCTCAGCTGGGCTCCTCTGCACAGTGGAGGATGGGCAGTCACTGCACCTCTGACCACAGGCTTTTCCAAGGTACCCAGAGCCTCTCCTCCCTCCACCCCTTTGAGGTTCGAGGCTCTCTGCAAGCCCGGCAGCTGATAGCTCTGGGGCTGTGGTCGTCACCCTGGAGGTGTTAAGCCTGTGCTCAGTGAATGTCCCCAGCCCTGAGTTGTTGCTTTATCTTACCTTCATCAGAGAGCAGTGTCAGGCCTCAGTCAGGGCTCCATTTGGGCTGTGGTCTTCAGCTTTTGTAATACAGTTTTAAAAGTCCTTTAAGAAAATGTTTAAGTCATAAAATATAAGATTTCCGTCTCTGACACCATGGTTCTAAAGTTTCCTGTTCCTAGAGTTAAGTTGTTAAGTTGTAACTTTTAAGTTAAGAAGCCTGCCACGTACCACTTTGAGAGTTTGTATCGCTGGTAATGCCATCTGACAGCTTTTGGATATGATTGTTACATCGCCAATGATACAATGGGATACATCTCTGGCTGAAAGGGCCTCGGCCTGTTGTACTGTGTTTGTAACCCTGTCTCCAAGGGCCCTGCAGACAGGATGACAGATGCTGCTTTTATATTTAAAAAAAAAAGGGGGAATTATTGTGGTGGTCAGCAGCTGGCCTGAAGGCCTGACAATAAGAATTCATCCAATTTTATAACTCCATGTTTTATAACTGAAATAGTTAAGACAGAACTGAAATGATAGGAGTACCCTGCCCAGTAGGTTATGCAATCTGACCAGTGCGGACTGTTGGAGAGCAGGCCCAGGCCGCTGGGGACGCAAGCAGCTGTGGGCTGGATGGCTGGGTGGCAACTGGTTCAGCCCATAGGGATCGACGGCGCGCACCTTTAACTCTAGCTAAGGAAAGGAGGACTCCATAAAAGTTGGCTGCTGTGCATGAAGCCAGTGTGTCTTGTCGCTTGTCTGTCTCCAAAACCGCGACACTTAGCCACTGCAATATTTCTTTCTTTCTTTTTCTTGCAAGTTGTGCTGATTGTCTCTTGCCCATCACTGGACAGTCCTGAGAAGAGCCTCTCAGCTCCCTCGCCCTGCTGGCCAAATTCCTCCTAAGGCAGCCCAGGCAAGCTTTGCCCTGCGTCGCTGCAAGTGCACCTTGCTGTCTCACGTCCATCTTGTCAAGCGTGACCCCTGTTGGGGTTTTAAGAGATCTAGTTTTTTTTTTCTGTTAAAGGAATTTTCCCCCATTCTGTTACTAAGATACAAATCGCTGGGTGCTTAAGAGAAGACAAAAGACCTGGCTACTCTTTTCTTTCACCTGGATGTGGGGTCAGTTCGCTCTCGGCGGCGTTCGGAGAGAGAAGCTGCAGAGAAAGGAGCTGCTGGTTCTTTTTCTTCGGCCTTTTTTTCTTTCTGCTGGAAACAACGCCGGGATCCCAAAGCTGTTTTCCCTGCCTCGCTGGAGGCTGGGCTGTGGCCACCCTGCCCCGCTGCCGCTTCGAGCCTTCGCCTCTGTGTAGCCATGCTCGCCCTGCCTGCCCGACCTGCGGGCAGAACTCCGGGGGGTTCCCCATTTGGATACATCTCGTCTGTCCTCTGGGATCTGTGCTCGTCCCTGCCGCTCCAGCCCGCCGTTCCAGCCCACCGTTCCAGCCTCCTGTTCCCGAGAGTCCGGCTGGACACTGGGATCGGCTGCCCAGGGGTTTGTGAAGCCTTTGTTCCACCCTTCCCCGGGATCCCAGGGCACCAGTGCCGCGTGCTCCCCGAGCTCGCTCCGGAGCGCCCCCTGCAGCCGCGGGGGAGCCATCGCACCTGCCCTGCTCACCGGGAGCCGCCAGCGATCCCTGCCGGCTGCGAGCGGAACTGCACCCGAGGGGAAAGGGCCTGACAGCCGAGAAGGCCGGGACTGGGTTTGTGTTTGCTGTTACTGCCATAGTTATTGGTGTTTGTTTGACCGGTTATATATATAATAGTAAAGAACTGTTATTCCTATTTTCCCACATCTTTGCCTAAAAGCCCTTGATTTCAAAAGTATAATAACTCAGAGGGAAAGGGGTTACAGCTGCCATTCCAAGGGAGGCTTCTGCCTTCCTTAGCAGACACCTGTCTTTCAAACCAAGACAACCCACCAATGGTTTTCCGCTAAGCTGCTGTTCCTTTGAGCAGCGCACAGCCTGAATTGGTGCATGGGGGAAGGCAAGGGGGGGAAGCACGGCAGGTTCTCTGTCCGCCTCTCCCCTTTAGGGCAGCGAGGGGGTTACCATGCTCCTCCATGTTGGGGGCACTTGCGGGGGGGGGTCACCATCCTCCTCTCCCCTATGGGTGAGGGCTGGGTGTCTCCGTTCTCCTCTCCCCTATGGGGGACCGGGGAACCTTCATCCTCTCTCCCCTTTCGCATGGCTTGGGGGTCTCCATCCTCCTCCCATTTTGGATGGGGGGTGGGGAGGGCGGACTATGGGGGTCCCTAACTTTGGCCGAGGGGTGGGAGATTCTCCGTCCTCCTCTCTTTTGCGGGGGCCGGGGGCTTTGCCATTCTCATCTCACCTTTGCGGTTGCCAGGAGGTCTCATCCTCCTCTTGCCTAGGGAGAGGGCTCAGGGCTCTCCATGCTCCTTTCCCCTGTCAGGGACCAGGGAACCTCTGTCTTCGTCTCCCCTGTGGCAAAGCCAACCTTGTCTCCGTCCTCCTGTCTCGTGGGGAGGGCCGGGGCTTTGTGATTTGGTTGCATTTTCAGCCATTTTATTTATTCATTTATTTATTTTAGGGGGTGTGCTCGAGGGGTCTCTGTCTCTCTCGCCCCGGGGGATGCTTGGCAGGGACTCTGGGGTGGGGGGGAATGTCCCTGTCCCTCTCACCCTGCAGGATGATCAGGAGTTTGTCCATCCCACTTGCCTTTGCCGAGCCGGGGGTGGTCTCTGTCCCGCTGTGCTTCTGGGGGGGCCCTCTCTGTCCGTCTCTCTCCGATTTATGCCGGCGTTGTGTCTGTGCCACTCCGATTTAGGGGGGCAGGGGATAGTGGCTTCCCCCATGCCACTTTCGGGGCGGCCGGCACGGCCTCTCTTTCTTTCTTAGATTTGGGGGGGGAGGGGGTGGGGGCGGAGTGGGAGGGGGGCGGCGCAGGCTCTCCGAACCCCTCCAATTTTGGGGTGCTGGCACGGGCTCCATCCTCCTTTGATTTGGGGGGGGGCGGGGGTAGCCTCTGCCCCCCTCCGATTTTGGGAGCACGGCACTGTGACCATCCTCGCAGCTCCCGGCCCTTCTCTGTCCGACTTCCCACTGCCGGGCCGGGATTGCTGTCTGTCCCCCTCCGATTGGGGGGGCAAATGCAGGCTCCATCCTCCTCCTATATCGGGGGGCCCGGTGCGGGCTCCATCTCCCTGGTTTTTTGGGGGGCCCGGCACTCTCTCCTTCCCCCTCTGATTAGGGGGTCGGGGGGTGCTCTCCGTCCCCCTCCGATTTGGGGGGGGGGGGGGGGGGAGGGGCTCTTCGTTCCCCTTTAATTCGGGGCTGTCGACATGGCCTCGGTCCCCCTCCGATTCGGGGCGGCCGGCGCAGGGACCCGGCGGCCAGAAGGGGCTCCCCGGCTGTGAGACAGACGGGGCAGCGGGAAGAGCTGCCTGCAGCCTTTGAGCAGGGAAGAACAGCGGGATAGCCGTGCTTGGTCCGGACCTTCCCTCCTATTTTTTTTTTTTTTTTCTGGGGGCCAGGGGCTCTCTGTCTCAGCCCTGGGGTGACCGCCCCCAGCATCCCCCGGGCTGATAGGGACAGAGATCCCTCCACCCCCGATCATTCCCCGGCAGGAGAGGCCCGAAGTCCCCCCAGGATGGAGAGGGATGGAGACAGTCCCGGGCCATCCGTGCTCCTCACCCCGGCTGAGGCCGGGGGGGGGCTCCAGCCTCCTCTCCCATGGGGAGGGAGGGGCTTTGGCATTTGTTTGCATCACAAGCGACTCGCTGGGAAAGCAAAGATCAATCAAAGCATTTGATGTGATTTTTGCCAATTTTATTTTGTTTTATTTTTGGCAGGCTGCGGGTGGTGTCTGAACTCTTCTGATTTTGTCCCTCGTTGCCCCGGCGCTGCTGGGGCCCTACCTTTGCCGAGCCGGGGTTGCTGTCCCTCGTTGCCCCGGCGCTGCCGGGGCCCTACCTTTGCCGAGCCGGGGTTGCTGTCCCTCGTTGCCCCGGCAGTTGCCCGTCCCTACCTTTGCTGAGCCGGGGGTGCTGGTGCTCCCACTCCTATTTGGAGGGGCCGGCGCAGGTACCCGAGAAGGGCGGCGGCGAGAAAAGGCGCAACGGCGGCGAGAAGCGGCGCAGCGGCGCGTCCCATCTCCCTCCCAGCCACCCCCGCACACCCTCCCCTGCCCAGGGCTCCAGGGCCGCGGCGCTGAGGGCCGGGCCGCTCCCGGGGCTCCAGCGCTGGGGCTTCTGCTCTTCTCCGCCCGCTCCTCTCTGCTGCGGCCACCTCCGTGCCGGGACCGCAACTGAGGCCGCGCCACCGCCGCCGCCTTATATAGGCAGCCTAAGCCCTGCCCCCTGGGCGGAAGCCAATGGGAATCGAGCGCCAAGGTTCCGCATTGTGAGGAAACAGTGAGGGGCGAGGCCAGAACGTAGCGGAGCAATCGGATTGGTCGAGAGGCGGCGGGTCAATGACATCACACCTCGGGCATTACCAAAACTCAGCAAAAATGAAACCCTATAAAATAGAAAAATTAAATAAAAAACGCCACTGGAGTGTGGCATTCAGCAGTGGCCGCTCTTGATTGGGGCCAGGTGCACCAGGGGATTTCTCCTCCGAAATATCCTGTGTGCCCAGGGCACCAAAGCTCCTGTTCACACGCTGTGGTTTGCATCCTTTTGCATTGATATCATTCATTTCAACGCTGCCCTTAACTCCCCGCTGGGTGCTGCAAAGAGAGGTCTCAGAGCTCCGACAGGCCTCGGCTCTCGAGCGGTTATTCGGAAGCGTTGTCACCCAAGAAGGACCTCACAGAACCGAGAGTCCATTGTGACACAGCAGGGCCTCGACAAAGCAGATATCAGCCAAGGCATTTCGTGAGCTGTTAAGTTTGACTTCTGCCACTTTTATTGTGTTCAGGCGCCCGGGGAATGCTCGAGGGGTCTCCGTCGCTCTCGCCCCAGGAAATACGTGTGGGGGCTGGGGGCCAGGGGGGCTCCATCCCTCTCAGCCCTGGGGTGACCGCCCCCAGCATCCCCTGGCGTGACAGGGACAGAGATCCCCCCACTCCCAATTGTTCCCCAACAGGAGAGGCCTGAAGGCCCCCCAGGAACCCCCCAGGATGGAGAGGGACGGAGACAGTCCCAGGCCATCCGTGCTCCTCACCCCGGCTGAGGCCGGGGGGGCTCCAGCCTCCTCTCCCATGGGGAGGGAGGGGCTTTGGCATTTGTTTGCATCACAAGCGACTCGCTGGGAAAGCAAAGATCAATCAAAGCATTTGATGTGATTTTTGCCAATTTTATTACTTTTTCCTTTGGCGGGCTGCGGGTGGTGTCCAAACTCTTCTGAGTTTGCCCCTCGTTGCCCCGGCGCTGCTGGGGCCCTACCTTTGGCTCCGGAAAGTGCTTCCACCGAGCCAAACAGGGGAGGTGTCCCACCCGGCCGCGCTGCCTTAAACAAGTGTCCTCCAGTCCCTCTGTGCACTGCCTCCCACAGCTGCAGAACAGCGCTTAGCACTGGCCACCGCAGGACCATGTCCAGCTGCTGCCAAGTCTCTGGCCACTGCTGGGCCGCTACTAGCAGGCATTCTGTGACCATGCCTGGCAGTGCTGGCCATGAAGTTTCTGTGGAAACAGAGCGTCCTGCAGCTGTATCGGACACGCCTGCACAGCCATCACAAAAATGCTTGCCCAAGACAGACATGCTATCAGAGGCGGCCGATCCACTCTTAAGCGTCATGCCTGGAAATAACGGTGGACCAGGAAGTCCTAATGTCGCCGCTGCCGCAGCAGCAGCAGACACGCCGCTATTACCGGAGCTGGAGCTGTCCCCAGGATGTAAACCAACAAAGGACACGAGAGAGACCAGAAGAGAGAGCCAGGGCCATCGCTCTCCTTCGGAACACCGCAATATCGTCACCGTCGCTACACTGCTGACAGCCCTGCCTGGACAGCACCACAACCAGACGCACTTGCACAAGCAAAAGCCTTGCATGCCTTCTTCCATCAAGGTGTTTGAGCTCTAAGTTTCCCATGTGTTACAATCCGGTTTAGACCCAGGGAAGCAAAGCAAGCTAAGTCTCTGAGCATAAACCAGAAAGAACTTAGAAGGTTCAAAATATCCCCAGAAATGAGATTAAAACCAAATGAGGTTAGATGTTGTTGCCAAAAAATGGGTGCATTTTATTTAATAGTAAAAGAGGGAAAGAGAAGGGAAGAGAAAAGAAAGAGAGAAAGAAACAGAAGTGTTCCTGGGGGGTGGGGGAACAGGGAGAGGTGACAGGGGTTAGGTGGAAGCATATCACCCATCCGAGGGTCCCAACGACGTCTCGTTGCTCCCCTCCATCCGGTCTGCTGGTGGTGAGGGTCCTCCGTTGCCGCTGTGGCCACGCCGCTACATGCTGCCACACCACATGCCGCCACACGCTGAAGAGTGCAGAATTCCAAGGATTAATATACACTTTGGGCCAGGTGGGAACGTCCACGTGTCTTTCTTGCAGGAGCCAGCTTGACACACTGTCCCTTGCAACACTGAGGGTGTGTTGCATCATCTCTGGTGCTCTGGTGCAGGGTCTGGGGGCCCCTTGGCGGGGGGCCCCTTTGATGGGCCATGTCACCCCCTTCTGCCGTGGATAAGCTTCCTCCCCCCTGGTGAGGACCCCTGAGCTGGGCTCCTCTGCACAGTGGAGGATGGGCAGTCACTGCACCTCTGACCACAGGCTTTTCCCAGATACCCAGAGCCTCTCCTCCCTCCACCCCTTTGAGGTTCGAGGCTCTCTGCAAGCCTGGCAGCTGATAGCTCTGGGGCTGTGGTCCTCATCCTGGAGGTGTTAAGCCTGTGCTCAGTGAATGTCCCCAGCCCTGAGTTGTTGCTTTATCTTACCTTCATCAGCGAGCAGTGTCAGGCCTCAGTCAGGGCTCCATTTGGGCTGTGGTCTTCAGCTTTTGTAATACAGTTTTAAAAGTCCTTTAAGAAAATGTTTAAGTCATAAAATATAAGATTTCCGTCTCTGACACTGTGGTTCTAAAGTTTTCTGTTCCTAGAGTTAAGTTGTTAAGTTGTAACTTTTAAGTTAAGAAGCCTGCCAGGTACCACTTTGAGAGTTTGTATCGCTGGTAATGCCATCTGACAGCTTTTGGATATGATTGTTACATCGCCAATGATACAATGGGATACATCTCTGGCTGAAAGGGCCTCGGCCTGTTGTACCGTGTTTGTAACCCTGTCTCCAAGGGCCCTGCAGACAGGATGACAGATGCTGCTTTTATATTTAAAAAAAAAAGGGGGAATTATTGTGGTGGTCAGCAGCTGGCCTGAAGGCCTGACAATAAGAATTCATCCAATTTTATAACTCCATGTTTTATAACTGAAATAGTTAAGACAGAACTGAAATGATAGGAGTACCCTGCCCAGTAGGTTATGCAATCTGACCAGTGCGGACTGTTGGAGAGCAGGCCCAGGCCGCTGGGGACGCAAGCAGCTGTGGGCTGGATGGCTGGGTGGCAACTGGTTCAGCCCATAGGGATCGACGGCGCACACCTTTAACTCTAGCTAAGGAAAGGAGGACTCCATAAAAGTTGGCTGCTGTGCATGAAGCCAGTGTGTCTTGTCGCTTGTCTGTCTCCAAAACTGCGACACTTAGCCACTGCAATATTTCTTTCTTTCTTTTTCTTGCAAGTTGTGCTGATTGTCTCTTGCCCATCACTGGACAGTCCTGAGAAGAGCCTCTCAGCTCCCTCGCCCTGCTGGCCAAATTCCTCCTAAGGCAGCCCAGGCAAGCTTTGCCCTGCGTCGCTGCAAGTGCACCTTGCTGTCTCACGTCCATCTTGTCAAGCGTGACCCCTGTTGGGGTTTTAAGAGATCTAGTTTTTTTTTTCTGTTAAAGGAATTTTCCCCCATTCTGTTACTAAGATACAAATCGCTGGGTGCTTAAGAGAAGACAAAAGACCTGGCTACTCTTTTCTTTCACCTGGATGTGGGGTCAGTTCGCTCTCGGCGGCGTTCGGAGAGAGAAGCTGCAGAGAAAGGAGCTGCTGGTTCTTTTTCTTCGGCCTTTTTTTCTTTCTGCTGGAAACAACGCCGGGATCCCAAAGCTGTTTTCCCTGCCTCGCTGGAGGCTGGGCTGTGGCCACCCTGCCCCGCTGCCGCTTCGAGCCTTCGCCTCTGTGTAGCCATGCTCGCCCTGCCTGCCCGACCTGCGGGCAGAACTCCGGGGGGTTCCCCATTTGGATACATCTCGTCTGTCCTCTGGGATCTGTGCTCGTCCCTGCCGCTCCAGCCCGCCGTTCCAGCCCACCGTTCCAGCCTCCTGTTCCCGAGAGTCCGGCTGGACACTGGGATCGGCTGCCCAGGGGTTTGTGAAGCCTTTGTTCCACCCTTCCCCGGGATCCCAGGGCACCAGTGCCGCGTGCTCCCCGAGCTCGCTCCGGAGCGCCCCCTGCAGCCGCGGGGGAGCCATCGCACCTGCCCTGCTCACCGGGAGCCGCCAGCGATCCCTGCCGGCTGCGAGCGGAACTGCACCCGAGGGGAAAGGGCCTGACAGCCGAGAAGGCCGGGACTGGGTTTGTGTTTGCTGTTACTGCCATAGTTATTGGTGTTTGTTTGACCGGTTATATATATAATAGTAAAGAACTGTTATTCCTATTTTCCCACATCTTTGCCTAAAAGCCCTTGATTTCAAAAGTATAATAACTCAGAGGGAAAGGGGTTACAGCTGCCATTCCAAGGGAGGCTTCTGCCTTCCTTAGCAGACACCTGTCTTTCAAACCAAGACAACCCACCAATGGTTTTCCGCTAAGCTGCTGTTCCTTTGAGCAGCGCACAGCCTGAATTGGTGCATGGGGGAAGGCAAGGGGGGGAAGCACGGCAGGTTCTCTGTCCGCCTCTCCCCTTTAGGGCAGCGAGGGGGTTACCATGCTCCTCCATGTTGGGGGCACTTGCGGGGGGGGGTCACCATCCTCCTCTCCCCTATGGGTGAGGGCTGGGTGTCTCCGTTCTCCTCTCCCCTATGGGGGACCGGGGAACCTTCATCCTCTCTCCCCTTTCGCATGGCTTGGGGGTCTCCATCCTCCTCCCATTTTGGATGGGGGGTGGGGAGGGCGGACTATGGGGGTCCCTAACTTTGGCCGAGGGGTGGGAGATTCTCCGTCCTCCTCTCTTTTGCGGGGGCCGGGGGCTTTGCCATTCTCATCTCACCTTTGCGGTTGCCAGGAGGTCTCATCCTCCTCTTGCCTAGGGAGAGGGCTCAGGGCTCTCCATGCTCCTTTCCCCTGTCAGGGACCAGGGAACCTCTGTCTTCGTCTCCCCTGTGGCAAAGCCAACCTTGTCTCCGTCCTCCTGTCTCGTGGGGAGGGCCGGGGCTTTGTGATTTGGTTGCATTTTCAGCCATTTTATTTATTCATTTATTTATTTTAGGGGGTGTGCTCGAGGGGTCTCTGTCTCTCTCGCCCCGGGGGATGCTTGGCAGGGACTCTGGGGTGGGGGGGAATGTCCCTGTCCCTCTCACCCTGCAGGATGATCAGGAGTTTGTCCATCCCACTTGCCTTTGCCGAGCCGGGGGTGGTCTCTGTCCCGCTGTGCTTCTGGGGGGGCCCTCTCTGTCCGTCTCTCTCCGATTTATGCCGGCGTTGTGTCTGTGCCACTCCGATTTAGGGGGGCAGGGGATAGTGGCTTCCCCCATGCCACTTTCGGGGCGGCCGGCACGGCCTCTCTTTCTTTCTTAGATTTGGGGGGGGAGGGGGTGGGGGCGGAGTGGGAGGGGGGCGGCGCAGGCTCTCCGAACCCCTCCAATTTTGGGGTGCTGGCACGGGCTCCATCCTCCTTTGATTTGGGGGGGGGCGGGGGTAGCCTCTGCCCCCCTCCGATTTTGGGAGCACGGCACTGTGACCATCCTCGCAGCTCCCGGCCCTTCTCTGTCCGACTTCCCACTGCCGGGCCGGGATTGCTGTCTGTCCCCCTCCGATTGGGGGGGCAAATGCAGGCTCCATCCTCCTCCTATATCGGGGGGCCCGGTGCGGGCTCCATCTCCCTGGTTTTTTGGGGGGCCCGGCACTCTCTCCTTCCCCCTCTGATTAGGGGGTCGGGGGGTGCTCTCCGTCCCCCTCCGATTTGGGGGGGGGGGGGGGGGGAGGGGCTCTTCGTTCCCCTTTAATTCGGGGCTGTCGACATGGCCTCGGTCCCCCTCCGATTCGGGGCGGCCGGCGCAGGGACCCGGCGGCCAGAAGGGGCTCCCCGGCTGTGAGACAGACGGGGCAGCGGGAAGAGCTGCCTGCAGCCTTTGAGCAGGGAAGAACAGCGGGATAGCCGTGCTTGGTCCGGACCTTCCCTCCTATTTTTTTTTTTTTTTTCTGGGGGCCAGGGGCTCTCTGTCTCAGCCCTGGGGTGACCGCCCCCAGCATCCCCCGGGCTGATAGGGACAGAGATCCCTCCACCCCCGATCATTCCCCGGCAGGAGAGGCCCGAAGTCCCCCCAGGATGGAGAGGGATGGAGACAGTCCCGGGCCATCCGTGCTCCTCACCCCGGCTGAGGCCGGGGGGGGGCTCCAGCCTCCTCTCCCATGGGGAGGGAGGGGCTTTGGCATTTGTTTGCATCACAAGCGACTCGCTGGGAAAGCAAAGATCAATCAAAGCATTTGATGTGATTTTTGCCAATTTTATTTTGTTTTATTTTTGGCAGGCTGCGGGTGGTGTCTGAACTCTTCTGATTTTGTCCCTCGTTGCCCCGGCGCTGCTGGGGCCCTACCTTTGCCGAGCCGGGGTTGCTGTCCCTCGTTGCCCCGGCGCTGCCGGGGCCCTACCTTTGCCGAGCCGGGGTTGCTGTCCCTCGTTGCCCCGGCAGTTGCCCGTCCCTACCTTTGCTGAGCCGGGGGTGCTGGTGCTCCCACTCCTATTTGGAGGGGCCGGCGCAGGTACCCGAGAAGGGCGGCGGCGAGAAAAGGCGCAACGGCGGCGAGAAGCGGCGCAGCGGCGCGTCCCATCTCCCTCCCAGCCACCCCCGCACACCCTCCCCTGCCCAGGGCTCCAGGGCCGCGGCGCTGAGGGCCGGGCCGCTCCCGGGGCTCCAGCGCTGGGGCTTCTGCTCTTCTCCGCCCGCTCCTCTCTGCTGCGGCCACCTCCGTGCCGGGACCGCAACTGAGGCCGCGCCACCGCCGCCGCCTTATATAGGCAGCCTAAGCCCTGCCCCCTGGGCGGAAGCCAATGGGAATCGAGCGCCAAGGTTCCGCATTGTGAGGAAACAGTGAGGGGCGAGGCCAGAACGTAGCGGAGCAATCGGATTGGTCGAGAGGCGGCGGGTCAATGACATCACACCTCGGGCATTACCAAAACTCAGCAAAAATGAAACCCTATAAAATAGAAAAATTAAATAAAAAACGCCACTGGAGTGTGGCATTCAGCAGTGGCCGCTCTTGATTGGGGCCAGGTGCACCAGGGGATTTCTCCTCCGAAATATCCTGTGTGCCCAGGGCACCAAAGCTCCTGTTCACACGCTGTGGTTTGCATCCTTTTGCATTGATATCATTCATTTCAACGCTGCCCTTAACTCCCCGCTGGGTGCTGCAAAGAGAGGTCTCAGAGCTCCGACAGGCCTCGGCTCTCGAGCGGTTATTCGGAAGCGTTGTCACCCAAGAAGGACCTCACAGAACCGAGAGTCCATTGTGACACAGCAGGGCCTCGACAAAGCAGATATCAGCCAAGGCATTTCGTGAGCTGTTAAGTTTGACTTCTGCCACTTTTATTGTGTTCAGGCGCCCGGGGAATGCTCGAGGGGTCTCCGTCGCTCTCGCCCCAGGAAATACGTGTGGGGGCTGGGGGCCAGGGGGGCTCCATCCCTCTCAGCCCTGGGGTGACCGCCCCCAGCATCCCCTGGCGTGACAGGGACAGAGATCCCCCCACTCCCAATTGTTCCCCAACAGGAGAGGCCTGAAGGCCCCCCAGGAACCCCCCAGGATGGAGAGGGACGGAGACAGTCCCGGGCCATCCGTGCTCCTCACCCCGGCTGAGGCCGGGGGGGCTCCAGCCTCCTCTCCCATGGGGAGGGAGGGGCTTTGGCATTTGTTTGCATCACAAGCGACTCGCTGGGAAAGCAAAGATCAATCAAAGCATTTGATGTGATTTTTGCCAATTTTATTACTTTTTCCTTTGGCGGGCTGCGGGTGGTGTCCAAACTCTTCTGAGTTTGCCCCTCGTTGCCCCGGCGCTGCTGGGGCCCTACCTTTGGCTCCGGAAAGTGCTTCCACCGAGCCAAACAGGGGAGGTGTCCCACCCGGCCGCGCTGCCTTAAACAAGTGTCCTCCAGTCCCTCTGTGCACTGCCTCCCACAGCTGCAGAACAGCGCTTAGCACTGGCCACCGCAGGACCATGTCCAGCTGCTGCCAAGTCTCTGGCCACTGCTGGGCCGCTACTAGCAGGCATTCTGTGACCATGCCTGGCAGTGCTGGCCATGAAGTTTCTGTGGAAACAGAGCGTCCTGCAGCTGTATCGGACACGCCTGCACAGCCATCACAAAAATGCTTGCCCAAGACAGACATGCTATCAGAGGCGGCCGATCCACTCTTAAGCGTCATGCCTGGAAATAACGGTGGACCAGGAAGTCCTAATGTCGCCGCTGCCGCAGCAGCAGCAGACACGCCGCTATTACCGGAGCTGGAGCTGTCCCCAGGATGTAAACCAACAAAGGACACGAGAGAGACCAGAAGAGAGAGCCAGGGCCATCGCTCTCCTTCGGAACACCGCAATATCGTCACCGTCGCTACACTGCTGACAGCCCTGCCTGGACAGCACCACAACCAGACGCACTTGCACAAGCAAAAGCCTTGCATGCCTTCTTCCATCAAGGTGTTTGAGCTCTAAGTTTCCCATGTGTTACAATCCGGTTTAGACCCAGGGAAGCAAAGCAAGCTAAGTCTCTGAGCATAAACCAGAAAGAACTTAGAAGGTTCAAAATATCCCCAGAAATGAGATTAAAACCAAATGAGGTTAGATGTTGTTGCCAAAAAATGGGTGCATTTTATTTAATAGTAAAAGAGGGAAAGAGAAGGGAAGAGAAAAGAAAGAGAGAAAGAAACAGAAGTGTTCCTGGGGGGTGGGGGAACAGGGAGAGGTGACAGGGGTTAGGTGGAAGCATATCACCCATCCGAGGGTCCCAACGACGTCTCGTTGCTCCCCTCCATCCGGTCTGCTGGTGGTGAGGGTCCTCCGTTGCCGCTGTGGCCACGCCGCTACATGCTGCCACACCACATGCCGCCACACGCTGAAGAGTGCAGAATTCCAAGGATTAATATACACTTTGGGCCAGGTGGGAACGTCCACGTGTCTTTCTTGCAGGAGCCAGCTTGACACACTGTCCCTTGCAACACTGAGGGTGTGTTGCATCATCTCTGGTGCTCTGGTGCAGGGTCTGGGGGCCCCTTGGCGGGGGGCCCCTTTGATGGGCCATGTCACCCCCTTCTGCCGTGGATAAGCTTCCTCCCCCCTGGTGAGGACCCCTGAGCTGGGCTCCTCTGCACAGTGGAGGATGGGCAGTCACTGCACCTCTGACCACAGGCTTTTCCCAGATACCCAGAGCCTCTCCTCCCTCCACCCCTTTGAGGTTCGAGGCTCTCTGCAAGCCTGGCAGCTGATAGCTCTGGGGCTGTGGTCCTCATCCTGGAGGTGTTAAGCCTGTGCTCAGTGAATGTCCCCAGCCCTGAGTTGTTGCTTTATCTTACCTTCATCAGCGAGCAGTGTCAGGCCTCAGTCAGGGCTCCATTTGGGCTGTGGTCTTCAGCTTTTGTAATACAGTTTTAAAAGTCCTTTAAGAAAATGTTTAAGTCATAAAATATAAGATTTCCGTCTCTGACACTGTGGTTCTAAAGTTTTCTGTTCCTAGAGTTAAGTTGTTAAGTTGTAACTTTTAAGTTAAGAAGCCTGCCAGGTACCACTTTGAGAGTTTGTATCGCTGGTAATGCCATCTGACAGCTTTTGGATATGATTGTTACATCGCCAATGATACAATGGGATACATCTCTGGCTGAAAGGGCCTCGGCCTGTTGTACCGTGTTTGTAACCCTGTCTCCAAGGGCCCTGCAGACAGGATGACAGATGCTGCTTTTATATTTAAAAAAAAAAGGGGGAATTATTGTGGTGGTCAGCAGCTGGCCTGAAGGCCTGACAATAAGAATTCATCCAATTTTATAACTCCATGTTTTATAACTGAAATAGTTAAGACAGAACTGAAATGATAGGAGTACCCTGCCCAGTAGGTTATGCAATCTGACCAGTGCGGACTGTTGGAGAGCAGGCCCAGGCCGCTGGGGACGCAAGCAGCTGTGGGCTGGATGGCTGGGTGGCAACTGGTTCAGCCCATAGGGATCGACGGCGCGCACCTTTAACTCTAGCTAAGGAAAGGAGGACTCCATAAAAGTTGGCTGCTGTGCATGAAGCCAGTGTGTCTTGTCGCTTGTCTGTCTCCAAAACTGCGACACTTAGCCACTGCAATATTTCTTTCTTTCTTTTTCTTGCAAGTTGTGCTGATTGTCTCTTGCCCATCACTGGACAGTCCTGAGAAGAGCCTCTCAGCTCCCTCGCCCTGCTGGCCAAATTCCTCCTAAGGCAGCCCAGGCAAGCTTTGCCCTGCGTCGCTGCAAGTGCACCTTGCTGTCTCACGTCCATCTTGTCAAGCGTGACCCCTGTTGGGGTTTTAAGAGATCTAGTTTTTTTTTTCTGTTAAAGGAATTTTCCCCCATTCTGTTACTAAGATACAAATCGCTGGGTGCTTAAGAGAAGACAAAAGACCTGGCTACTCTTTTCTTTCACCTGGATGTGGGGTCAGTTCGCTCTCGGCGGCGTTCGGAGAGAGAAGCTGCAGAGAAAGGAGCTGCTGGTTCTTTTTCTTCGGCCTTTTTTTCTTTCTGCTGGAAACAACGCCGGGATCCCAAAGCTGTTTTCCCTGCCTCGCTGGAGGCTGGGCTGTGGCCACCCTGCCCCGCTGCCGCTTCGAGCCTTCGCCTCTGTGTAGCCATGCTCGCCCTGCCTGCCCGACCTGCGGGCAGAACTCCGGGGGGTTCCCCATTTGGATACATCTCGTCTGTCCTCTGGGATCTGTGCTCGTCCCTGCCGCTCCAGCCCGCCGTTCCAGCCCACCGTTCCAGCCTCCTGTTCCCGAGAGTCCGGCTGGACACTGGGATCGGCTGCCCAGGGGTTTGTGAAGCCTTTGTTCCACCCTTCCCCGGGATCCCAGGGCACCAGTGCCGCGTGCTCCCCGAGCTCGCTCCGGAGCGCCCCCTGCAGCCGCGGGGGAGCCATCGCACCTGCCCTGCTCACCGGGAGCCGCCAGCGATCCCTGCCGGCTGCGAGCGGAACTGCACCCGAGGGGAAAGGGCCTGACAGCCGAGAAGGCCGGGACTGGGTTTGTGTTTGCTGTTACTGCCATAGTTATTGGTGTTTGTTTGACCGGTTATATATATAATAGTAAAGAACTGTTATTCCTATTTTCCCACATCTTTGCCTAAAAGCCCTTGATTTCAAAAGTATAATAACTCAGAGGGAAAGGGGTTACAGCTGCCATTCCAAGGGAGGCTTCTGCCTTCCTTAGCAGACACCTGTCTTTCAAACCAAGACAACCCCCCAATGGTTTTCCGCTAAGCTGCTGTTCCTTTGAGCAGCGCACAGCCTGAATTGGTGCATGGGGGAAGGCAAGGGGGGGAAGCACGGCAGGTTCTCTGTCCGCCTCTCCCCTTTAGGGCAGCGAGGGGGTTACCATGCTCCTCCATGTTGGGGGCACTTGCGGGGGGGGGTCACCATCCTCCTCTCCCCTATGGGTGAGGGCTGGGTGTCTCCGTTCTCCTCTCCCCTATGGGGGACCGGGGAACCTTCATCCTCTCTCCCCTTTCGCATGGCTTGGGGGTCTCCATCCTCCTCCCATTTTGGATGGGGGGTGGGGAGGGCGGACTATGGGGGTCCCTAACTTTGGCCGAGGGGTGGGAGATTCTCCGTCCTCCTCTCTTTTGCGGGGGCCGGGGGCTTTGCCATTCTCATCTCACCTTTGCGGTTGCCAGGAGGTCTCATCCTCCTCTTGCCTAGGGAGAGGGCTCAGGGCTCTCCATGCTCCTTTCCCCTGTCAGGGACCAGGGAACCTCTGTCTTCGTCTCCCCTGTGGCAAAGCCAACCTTGTCTCCGTCCTCCTGTCTCGTGGGGAGGGCCGGGGCTTTGTGATTTGGTTGCATTTTCAGCCATTTTATTTATTCATTTATTTATTTTAGGGGGTGTGCTCGAGGGGTCTCTGTCTCTCTCGCCCCGGGGGATGCTTGGCAGGGACTCTGGGGTGGGGGGGAATGTCCCTGTCCCTCTCACCCTGCAGGATGATCAGGAGTTTGTCCATCCCACTTGCCTTTGCCGAGCCGGGGGTGGTCTCTGTCCCGCTGTGCTTCTGGGGGGGCCCTCTCTGTCCGTCTCTCTCCGATTTATGCCGGCGTTGTGTCTGTGCCACTCCGATTTAGGGGGGCAGGGGATAGTGGCTTCCCCCATGCCACTTTCGGGGCGGCCGGCACGGCCTCTCTTTCTTTCTTAGATTTGGGGGGGGAGGGGGTGGGGGCGGAGTGGGAGGGGGGCGGCGCAGGCTCTCCGAACCCCTCCAATTTTGGGGTGCTGGCACGGGCTCCATCCTCCTTTGATTTGGGGGGGGGCGGGGGTAGCCTCTGCCCCCCTCCGATTTTGGGAGCACGGCACTGTGACCATCCTCGCAGCTCCCGGCCCTTCTCTGTCCGACTTCCCACTGCCGGGCCGGGATTGCTGTCTGTCCCCCTCCGATTGGGGGGGCAAATGCAGGCTCCATCCTCCTCCTATATCGGGGGGCCCGGTGCGGGCTCCATCTCCCTGGTTTTTTGGGGGGCCCGGCACTCTCTCCTTCCCCCTCTGATTAGGGGGTCGGGGGGTGCTCTCCGTCCCCCTCCGATTTGGGGGGGGGGGGGGGGGGAGGGGCTCTTCGTTCCCCTTTAATTCGGGGCTGTCGACATGGCCTCGGTCCCCCTCCGATTCGGGGCGGCCGGCGCAGGGACCCGGCGGCCAGAAGGGGCTCCCCGGCTGTGAGACAGACGGGGCAGCGGGAAGAGCTGCCTGCAGCCTTTGAGCAGGGAAGAACAGCGGGATAGCCGTGCTTGGTCCGGACCTTCCCTCCTATTTTTTTTTTTTTTTTCTGGGGGCCAGGGGCTCTCTGTCTCAGCCCTGGGGTGACCGCCCCCAGCATCCCCCGGGCTGATAGGGACAGAGATCCCTCCACCCCCGATCATTCCCCGGCAGGAGAGGCCCGAAGTCCCCCCAGGATGGAGAGGGATGGAGACAGTCCCGGGCCATCCGTGCTCCTCACCCCGGCTGAGGCTGGGGGGGGGCTCCAGCCTCC
Organism: Aphelocoma coerulescens; assembly: GCF_041296385.1. NCBI lineage: Eukaryota > Metazoa > Chordata > Aves > Passeriformes > Corvidae > Aphelocoma > Aphelocoma coerulescens. The sequence goes on from NC_091015.1 coordinate 90,934,290, forward strand.
TCTCCCATGGGGAGGGAGGGGCTTTGGCATTTGTTTGCATCACAAGCGACTCGCTGGGAAAGCAAAGATCAATCAAAGCATTTGATGTGATTTTTGCCAATTTTATTTTGTTTTATTTTTGGCAGGCTGCGGGTGGTGTCTGAACTCTTCTGATTTTGTCCCTCGTTGCCCCGGCGCTGCTGGGGCCCTACCTTTGCCGAGCCGGGGTTGCTGTCCCTCGTTGCCCCGGCGCTGCCGGGGCCCTACCTTTGCCGAGCCGGGGTTGCTGTCCCTCGTTGCCCCGGCAGTTGCCCGTCCCTACCTTTGCTGAGCCGGGGGTGCTGGTGCTCCCACTCCTATTTGGAGGGGCCGGCGCAGGTACCCGAGAAGGGCGGCGGCGAGAAAAGGCGCAACGGCGGCGAGAAGCGGCGCAGCGGCGCGTCCCATCTCCCTCCCAGCCACCCCCGCACACCCTCCCCTGCCCAGGGCTCCAGGGCCGCGGCGCTGAGGGCCGGGCCGCTCCCGGGGCTCCAGCGCTGGGGCTTCTGCTCTTCTCCGCCCGCTCCTCTCTGCTGCGGCCACCTCCGTGCCGGGACCGCAACTGAGGCCGCGCCACCGCCGCCGCCTTATATAGGCAGCCTAAGCCCTGCCCCCTGGGCGGAAGCCAATGGGAATCGAGCGCCAAGGTTCCGCATTGTGAGGAAACAGTGAGGGGCGAGGCCAGAACGTAGCGGAGCAATCGGATTGGTCGAGAGGCGGCGGGTCAATGACATCACACCTCGGGCATTACCAAAACTCAGCAAAAATGAAACCCTATAAAATAGAAAAATTAAATAAAAAACGCCACTGGAGTGTGGCATTCAGCAGTGGCCGCTCTTGATTGGGGCCAGGTGCACCAGGGGATTTCTCCTCCGAAATATCCTGTGTGCCCAGGGCACCAAAGCTCCTGTTCACACGCTGTGGTTTGCATCCTTTTGCATTGATATCATTCATTTCAACGCTGCCCTTAACTCCCCGCTGGGTGCTGCAAAGAGAGGTCTCAGAGCTCCGACAGGCCTCGGCTCTCGAGCGGTTATTCGGAAGCGTTGTCACCCAAGAAGGACCTCACAGAACCGAGAGTCCATTGTGACACAGCAGGGCCTCGACAAAGCAGATATCAGCCAAGGCATTTCGTGAGCTGTTAAGTTTGACTTCTGCCACTTTTATTGTGTTCAGGCGCCCGGGGAATGCTCGAGGGGTCTCCGTCGCTCTCGCCCCAGGAAATACGTGTGGGGGCTGGGGGCCAGGGGGGCTCCATCCCTCTCAGCCCTGGGGTGACCGCCCCCAGCATCCCCTGGCGTGACAGGGACAGAGATCCCCCCACTCCCAATTGTTCCCCAACAGGAGAGGCCTGAAGGCCCCCCAGGAACCCCCCAGGATGGAGAGGGACGGAGACAGTCCCGGGCCATCCGTGCTCCTCACCCCGGCTGAGGCCGGGGGGGCTCCAGCCTCCTCTCCCATGGGGAGGGAGGGGCTTTGGCATTTGTTTGCATCACAAGCGACTCGCTGGGAAAGCAAAGATCAATCAAAGCATTTGATGTGATTTTTGCCAATTTTATTACTTTTTCCTTTGGCGGGCTGCGGGTGGTGTCCAAACTCTTCTGAGTTTGCCCCTCGTTGCCCCGGCGCTGCTGGGGCCCTACCTTTGGCTCCGGAAAGTGCTTCCACCGAGCCAAACAGGGGAGGTGTCCCACCCGGCCGCGCTGCCTTAAACAAGTGTCCTCCAGTCCCTCTGTGCACTGCCTCCCACAGCTGCAGAACAGCGCTTAGCACTGGCCACCGCAGGACCATGTCTAGCTGCTGCCAAGTCTCTGGCCACTGCTGGGCCGCTACTAGCAGGCATTCTGTGACCATACCTGGCAGTGCTGGCCATGAAGTTTCTGTGGAAACAGAGCGTCCTGCAGCTGTATCGGACACGCCTGCACAGCCATCACAAAAATGCTTGCCCAAGACAGACATGCTATCAGAGGCGGCCGATCCACTCTTAAGCGTCATGCCTGGAAATAACGGTGGACCAGGAAGTCCTAATGTCGCCGCTGCCGCAGCAGCAGCAGACACGCCGCTATTACCGGAGCTGGAGCTGTCCCCAGGATGTAAACCAACAAAGGACACGAGAGAGACCAGAAGAGAGAGCCAGGGCCATCGCTCCCCTTCGGAACACCGCAATATCGTCACCGTCGCTACACTGCTGACAGCCCTGCCTGGACAGCACCACAACCAGACGCACTTGCACAAGCAAAAGCCTTGCATGCCTTCTTCCATCAAGGTGTTTGAGCTCTAAGTTTCCCATGTGTTACAATCCGGTTTAGACCCAGGGAAGCAAAGCAAGCTAAGTCTCTGAGCATAAACCAGAAAGAACTTAGAAGGTTCAAAATATCCCCAGAAATGAGATTAAAACCAAATGAGGTTAGATGTTGTTGCCAAAAAATGGGTGCATTTTATTTAATAGTAAAAGAGGGAAAGAGAAGGGAAGAGAAAAGAAAGAGAGAAAGAAACAGAAGTGTTCCTGGGGGGTGGGGGAACAGGGAGAGGTGACAGGGGTTAGGTGGAAGCATATCACCCATCCGAGGGTCCCAACGACGTCTCGTTGCTCCCCTCCATCCGGTCTGCTGGTGGTGAGGGTCCTCCGTTGCCGCTGTGGCCACGCCGCTACATGCTGCCACACCACATGCCGCCACACGCTGAAGAGTGCAGAATTCCAGGGATTAATATACACTTTGGGCCAGGTGGGAACGTCCACGTGTCTTTCTTGCAGGAGCCAGCTTGACACACTGTCCCTTGCAACACTGAGGGTGTGTTGCATCATCTCTGGTGCTCTGGTGCAGGGTCTGGGGGCCCCTTGGCGGGGGGCCCCTTTGATGGGCCATGTCACCCCCTTCTGCTGTGGATAAGCTTCCTCCCCCCTGGTGAGGACCCCTGAGCTGGGCTCCTCTGCACAGTGGAGGATGGGCAGTCACTGCACCTCTGACCACAGGCTTTTCCCAGATACCCAGAGCCTCTCCTCCCTCCACCCCTTTGAGGTTCGAGGCTCTCTGCAAGCCTGGCAGCTGATAGCTCTGGGGCTGTGGTCCTCATCCTGGAGGTGTTAAGCCTGTGCTCAGTGAATGTCCCCAGCCCTGAGTTGTTGCTTTATCTTACCTTCATCAGCGAGCAGTGTCAGGCCTCAGTCAGGGCTCCATTTGGGCTGTGGTCTTCAGCTTTTGTAATACAGTTTTAAAAGTCCTTTAAGAAAATGTTTAAGTCATAAAATATAAGATTTCCGTCTCTGACACCGTGGTTCTAAAGTTTTCTGTTCCTAGAGTTAAGTTGTTAAGTTGTAACTTTTAAGTTAAGAAGCCTGCCAGGTACCACTTTGAGAGTTTGTATCGCTGGTAATGCCATCTGACAGCTTTTGGATATGATTGTTACATCGCCAATGATACAATGGGATACATCTCTGGCTGAAAGGGCCTCGGCCTGTTGTACCGTGTTTGTAACCCTGTCTCCAAGGGCCCTGCAGACAGGATGACAGATGCTGCTTTTATATTTAAAAAAAAAAGGGGGAATTATTGTGGTGGTCAGCAGCTGGCCTGAAGGCCTGACAATAAGAATTCATCCAATTTTATAACTCCATGTTTTATAACTGAAATAGTTAAGACAGAACTGAAATGATAGGAGTACCCTGCCCAGTAGGTTATGCAATCTGACCAGTGCGGACTGTTGGAGAGCAGGCCCAGGCCGCTGGGGACGCAAGCAGCTGTGGGCTGGATGGCTGGGTGGCAACTGGTTCAGCCCATAGGGATCGACGGCGCGCACCTTTAACTCTAGCTAAGGAAAGGAGGACTCCATAAAAGTTGGCTGCTGTGCATGAAGCCAGTGTGTCTTGTCGCTTGTCTGTCTCCAAAACTGCGACACTTAGCCACTGCAATATTTCTTTCTTTCTTTTTCTTGCAAGTTGTGCTGATTGTCTCTTGCCCATCACTGGACAGTCCTGAGAAGAGCCTCTCAGCTCCCTCGCCCTGCTGGCCAAATTCCTCCTAAGGCAGCCCAGGCAAGCTTTGCCCTGCGTCGCTGCAAGTGCACCTTGCTGTCTCACGTCCATCTTGTCAAGCGTGACCCCTGTTGGGGTTTTAAGAGATCTAGTTTTTTTTTTCTGTTAAAGGAATTTTCCCCCATTCTGTTACTAAGATACAAATCGCTGGGTGCTTAAGAGAAGACAAAAGACCTGGCTACTCTTTTCTTTCACCTGGATGTGGGGTCAGTTCGCTCTCGGCGGGCGTTCGGAGAGAGAAGCTGCAGAGAAAGGAGCTGCTGGTTCTTTTTCTTCGGCCTTTTTTTCTTTCTGCTGGAAACAACGCCGGGATCCCAAAGCTGTTTTCCCTGCCTCGCTGGAGGCTGGGCTGTGGCCACCCTGCCCCGCTGCCGCTTCGAGCCTTCGCCTCTGTGTAGCCATGCTCGCCCTGCCTGCCCGACCTGCGGGCAGAACTCCGGGGGGTTCCCCATTTGGATACATCTCGTCTGTCCTCTGGGATCTGTGCTCGTCCCTGCCGCTCCAGCCCGCCGTTCCAGCCCACCGTTCCAGCCTCCTGTTCCCGAGAGTCCGGCTGGACACTGGGATCGGCTGCCCAGGGGTTTGTGAAGCCTTTGTTCCACCCTTCCCCGGGATCCCAGGGCACCAGTGCCGCGTGCTCCCCGAGCTCGCTCCGGAGCGCCCCCTGCAGCCGCGGGGGAGCCATCGCACCTGCCCTGCTCACCGGGAGCCGCCAGCGATCCCTGCCGGCTGCGAGCGGAACTGCACCCGAGGGGAAAGGGCCTGACAGCCGAGAAGGCCGGGACTGGGTTTGTGTTTGCTGTTACTGCCATAGTTATTGGTGTTTGTTTGACCGGTTATATATATAATAGTAAAGAACTGTTATTCCTATTTTCCCACATCTTTGCCTAAAAGCCCTTGATTTCAAAAGTATAATAACTCAGAGGGAAAGGGGTTACAGCTGCCATTCCAAGGGAGGCTTCTGCCTTCCTTAGCAGACACCTGTCTTTCAAACCAAGACAACCCACCAATGGTTTTCCGCTAAGCTGCTGTTCCTTTGAGCAGCGCACAGCCTGAATTGGTGCATGGGGGAAGGCAAGGGGGGGAAGCACGGCAGGTTCTCTGTCCGCCTCTCCCCTTTAGGGCAGCGAGGGGGTTACCATGCTCCTCCATGTTGGGGGCACTTGCGGGGGGGGGTCACCATCCTCCTCTCCCCTATGGGTGAGGGCTGGGTGTCTCCGTTCTCCTCTCCCCTATGGGGGACCGGGGAACCTTCATCCTCTCTCCCCTTTCGCATGGCTTGGGGGTCTCCATCCTCCTCCCATTTTGGATGGGGGGTGGGGAGGGCGGACTATGGGGGTCCCTAACTTTGGCCGAGGGGTGGGAGATTCTCCGTCCTCCTCTCTTTTGCGGGGGCCGGGGGCTTTGCCATTCTCATCTCACCTTTGCGGTTGCCAGGAGGTCTCATCCTCCTCTTGCCTAGGGAGAGGGCTCAGGGCTCTCCATGCTCCTTTCCCCTGTCAGGGACCAGGGAACCTCTGTCTTCGTCTCCCCTGTGGCAAAGCCAACCTTGTCTCCGTCCTCCTGTCTCGTGGGGAGGGCCGGGGCTTTGTGATTTGGTTGCATTTTCAGCCATTTTATTTATTCATTTATTTATTTTAGGGGGTGTGCTCGAGGGGTCTCTGTCTCTCTCGCCCCGGGGGATGCTTGGCAGGGACTCTGGGGTGGGGGGGAATGTCCCTGTCCCTCTCACCCTGCAGGATGATCAGGAGTTTGTCCATCCCACTTGCCTTTGCCGAGCCGGGGGTGGTCTCTGTCCCGCTGTGCTTCTGGGGGGGCCCTCTCTGTCCGTCTCTCTCCGATTTATGCCGGCGTTGTGTCTGTGCCACTCCGATTTAGGGGGGCAGGGGATAGTGGCTTCCCCCATGCCACTTTCGGGGCGGCCGGCACGGCCTCTCTTTCTTTCTTAGATTTGGGGGGGGAGGGGGTGGGGGCGGAGTGGGAGGGGGGCGGCGCAGGCTCTCCGAACCCCTCCAATTTTGGGGTGCTGGCACGGGCTCCATCCTCCTTTGATTTGGGGGGGGGCGGGGGTAGCCTCTGCCCCCCTCCGATTTTGGGAGCACGGCACTGTGACCATCCTCGCAGCTCCCGGCCCTTCTCTGTCCGACTTCCCACTGCCGGGCCGGGATTGCTGTCTGTCCCCCTCCGATTGGGGGGGCAAATGCAGGCTCCATCCTCCTCCTATATCGGGGGGCCCGGTGCGGGCTCCATCTCCCTGGTTTTTTGGGGGGCCCGGCACTCTCTCCTTCCCCCTCTGATTAGGGGGTCGGGGGGTGCTCTCCGTCCCCCTCCGATTTGGGGGGGGGGGGGGGGGGAGGGGCTCTTCGTTCCCCTTTAATTCGGGGCTGTCGACATGGCCTCGGTCCCCCTCCGATTCGGGGCGGCCGGCGCAGGGACCCGGCGGCCAGAAGGGGCTCCCCGGCTGTGAGACAGACGGGGCAGCGGGAAGAGCTGCCTGCAGCCTTTGAGCAGGGAAGAACAGCGGGATAGCCGTGCTTGGTCCGGACCTTCCCTCCTATTTTTTTTTTTTTTTTCTGGGGGCCAGGGGCTCTCTGTCTCAGCCCTGGGGTGACCGCCCCCAGCATCCCCCGGGCTGATAGGGACAGAGATCCCTCCACCCCCGATCATTCCCCGGCAGGAGAGGCCCGAAGTCCCCCCAGGATGGAGAGGGATGGAGACAGTCCCGGGCCATCCGTGCTCCTCACCCCGGCTGAGGCCGGGGGGGGGCTCCAGCCTCCTCTCCCATGGGGAGGGAGGGGCTTTGGCATTTGTTTGCATCACAAGCGACTCGCTGGGAAAGCAAAGATCAATCAAAGCATTTGATGTGATTTTTGCCAATTTTATTTTGTTTTATTTTTGGCAGGCTGCGGGTGGTGTCTGAACTCTTCTGATTTTGTCCCTCGTTGCCCCGGCGCTGCTGGGGCCCTACCTTTGCCGAGCCGGGGTTGCTGTCCCTCGTTGCCCCGGCAGTTGCCCGTCCCTACCTTTGCTGAGCCGGGGGTGCTGGTGCTCCCACTCCCATTTGGAGGGGCCGGCGCAGGTACCCGAGAAGGGCGGCGGCGAGAAAAGGCGCAACGGCGGCGAGAAGCGGCGCAGCGGCGCGTCCCATCTCCCTCCCAGCCACCCCCGCACACCCTCCCCTGCCCAGGGCTCCAGGGCCGCGGCGCTGAGGGCCGGGCCGCTCCCGGGGCTCCAGCGCTGGGGCTTCTGCTCTTCTCCGCCCGCTCCTCTCTGCTGCGGCCACCTCCGTGCCGGGACCGCAACTGAGGCCGCGCCACCGCCGCCGCCTTATATAGGCAGCCTAAGCCCTGCCCCCTGGGCGGAAGCCAATGGGAATCGAGCGCCAAGGTTCCGCATTGTGAGGAAACAGTGAGGGGCGAGGCCAGAACGTAGCGGAGCAATCGGATTGGTCGAGAGGCGGCGGGTCAATGACATCACACCTCGGGCATTACCAAAACTCAGCAAAAATGAAACCCTATAAAATAGAAAAATTAAATAAAAAACGCCACTGGAGTGTGGCATTCAGCAGTGGCCGCTCTTGATTGGGGCCAGGTGCACCAGGGGATTTCTCCTCCGAAATATCCTGTGTGCCCAGGGCACCAAAGCTCCTGTTCACACGCTGTGGTTTGCATCCTTTTGCATTGATATCATTCATTTCAACGCTGCCCTTAACTCCCCGCTGGGTGCTGCAAAGAGAGGTCTCAGAGCTCCGACAGGCCTCGGCTCTCGAGCGGTTATTCGGAAGCATTGTCACCCAAGAAGGACCTCACAGAACCGAGAGTCCATTGTGACACAGCAGGGCCTCGACAAAGCAGATATCAGCCAAGGCATTTCGTGAGCTGTTAAGTTTGACTTCTGCCACTTTTATTGTGTTCAGGCGCCCGGGGAATGCTCGAGGGGTCTCCGTCGCTCTCGCCCCAGGAAATACGTGTGGGGGCTGGGGGCCAGGGGGGCTCCATCCCTCTCAGCCCTGGGGTGACCGCCCCCAGCATCCCCTGGCGTGACAGGGACAGAGATCCCCCCACTCCCAATTGTTCCCCAACAGGAGAGGCCTGAAGGCCCCCCAGGAACCCCCCAGGATGGAGAGGGACGGAGACAGTCCCGGGCCATCCGTGCTCCTCACCCCGGCTGAGGCCGGGGGGGCTCCAGCCTCCTCTCCCATGGGGAGGGAGGGGCTTTGGCATTTGTTTGCATCACAAGCGACTCGCTGGGAAAGCAAAGATCAATCAAAGCATTTGATGTGATTTTTGCCAATTTTATTACTTTTTCCTTTGGCGGGCTGCGGGTGGTGTCCAAACTCTTCTGAGTTTGCCCCTCGTTGCCCCGGCGCTGCTGGGGCCCTACCTTTGGCTCCGGAAAGTGCTTCCACCGAGCCAAACAGGGGAGGTGTCCCACCCGGCCGCGCTGCCTTAAACAAGTGTCCTCCAGTCCCTCTGTGCACTGCCTCCCACAGCTGCAGAACAGCGCTTAGCACTGGCCACCGCAGGACCATGTCCAGCTGCTGCCAAGTCTCTGGCCACTGCTGGGCCGCTACTAGCAGGCATTCTGTGACCATACCTGGCAGTGCTGGCCATGAAGTTTCTGTGGAAACAGAGCGTCCTGCAGCTGTATCGGACACGCCTGCACAGCCATCACAAAAATGCTTGCCCAAGACAGACATGCTATCAGAGGCGGCCGATCCACTCTTAAGTGTCATGCCTGGAAATAACGGTGGACCAGGAAGTCCTAATGTCGCCGCTGCCGCAGCAGCAGCAGACACGCCGCTATTACTGGAGCTGGAGCTGTCCCCAGGATGTAAACCAACAAAGGACACGAGAGAGACCAGAAGAGAGAGCCAGGGCCATCGCTCCCCTTCGGAACACCGCAATATCGTCACCGTCGCTACACTGCTGACAGCCCTGCCTGGACAGCACCACAACCAGACGCACTTGCACAAGCAAAAGCCTTGCATGCCTTCTTCCATCAAGGTGTTTGAGCTCTAAGTTTCCCATGTGTTACAATCCGGTTTAGACCCAGGGAAGCAAAGCAAGCTAAGTCTCTGAGCATAAACCAGAAAGAACTTAGAAGGTTCAAAATATCCCCAGAAATGAGATTAAAACCAAATGAGGTTAGATGTTGTTGCCAAAAAATGGGTGCATTTTATTTAATAGTAAAAGAGGGAAAGAGAAGGGAAGAGAAAAGAAAGAGAGAAAGAAACAGAAGTGTTCCTGGGGGGTGGGGGAACAGGGAGAGGTGACAGGGGTTAGGTGGAAGCATATCACCCATCCGAGGGTCCCAACGACGTCTCGTTGCTCCCCTCCATCCGGTCTGCTGGTGGTGAGGGTCCTCCGTTGCCGCTGTGGCCACGCCGCTACATGCTGCCACACCACATGCCGCCACACGCTGAAGAGTGCAGAATTCCAGGGATTAATATACACTTTGGGCCAGGTGGGAACGTCCACGTGTCTTTCTTGCAGGAGCCAGCTTGACACACTGTCCCTTGCAACACTGAGGGTGTGTTGCATCATCTCTGGTGCTCTGGTGCAGGGTCTGGGGGCCAATTGGCGGGGGGCCTCTTTGATGGGCCATGTCACCCCCTTCTGCCGTGGATAAGCTTCCTCCCCCCTGGTGAGGACCCCTGAGCTGGGCTCCTCTGCACAGTGGAGGATGGGCAGTCACTGCACCTCTGACCACAGGCTTTTCCCAGATACCCAGAGCCTCTCCTCCCTCCACCCCTTTGAGGTTCGAGGCTCTCTGCAAGCCTGGCAGCTGATAGCTCTGGGGCTGTGGTCCTCATCCTGGAGGTGTTAAGCCTGTGCTCAGTGAATGTCCCCAGCCCTGAGTTGTTGCTTTATCTTACCTTCATCAGTGAGCAGTGTCAGGCCTCAGTCAGGGCTCCATTTGGGCTGTGGTCTTCAGCTTTTGTAATACAGTTTTAAAAGTCCTTTAAGAAAATGTTTAAGTCATAAAATATAAGATTTCCGTCTCTGACACCGTGGTTCTAAAGTTTTCTGTTCCTAGAGTTAAGTTGTTAAGTTGTAACTTTTAAGTTAAGAAGCCTGCCAGGTACCACTTTGAGAGTTTGTATCGCTGGTAATGCCATCTGACAGCTTTTGGATATGATTGTTACATCGCCAATGATACAATGGGATACATCTCTGGCTGAAAGGGCCTCGGCCTGTTGTACCGTGTTTGTAACCCTGTCTCCAAGGGCCCTGCAGACAGGATGACAGATGCTGCTTTTATATTAAAAAAAAAAAGGGGGAATTATTGTGGTGGTCAGCAGCTGGCCTGAAGGCCTGACAATAAGAATTCATCCAATTTTATAACTCCATGTTTTATAACTGAAATAGTTAAGACAGAACTGAAATGATAGGAGTACCCTGCCCAGTAGGTTATGCAATCTGACCAGTGCGGACTGTTGGAGAGCAGGCCCAGGCCGCTGGGGACGCAAGCAGCTGTGGGCTGGATGGCTGGGTGGCAACTGGTTCAGCCCATAGGGATCGACGGCGCACACCTTTAACTCTAGCTAAGGAAAGGAGGACTCCATAAAAGTTGGCTGCTGTGCATGAAGCCAGTGTGTCTTGTCGCTTGTCTGTCTCCAAAACTGCGACACTTAGCCACTGCAATATTTCTTTCTTTCTTTTTCTTGCAAGTTGTGCTGATTGTCTCTTGCCCATCACTGGACAGTCCTGAGAAGAGCCTCTCAGCTCCCTCGCCCTGCTGGCCAAATTCCTCCTAAGGCAGCCCAGGCAAGCTTTGCCCTGCGTCGCTGCAAGTGCACCTTGCTGTCTCACGTCCATCTTGTCAAGCGTGACCCCTGTTGGGGTTTTAAGAGATCTAGTTTTTTTTTTCTGTTAAAGGAATTTTCCCCCATTCTGTTACTAAGATACAAATCGCTGGGTGCTTAAGAGAAGACAAAAGACCTGGCTACTCTTTTCTTTCACCTGGATGTGGGGTCAGTTCGCTCTCGGCGGGCGTTCGGAGAGAGAAGCTGCAGAGAAAGGAGCTGCTGGTTCTTTTTCTTCGGCCTTTTTTTCTTTCTGCTGGAAACAACGCCGGGATCCCAAAGCTGTTTTCCCTGCCTCGCTGGAGGCTGGGCTGTGGCCACCCTGCCCCGCTGCCGCTTCGAGCCTTCGCCTCTGTGTAGCCATGCTCGCCCTGCCTGCCCGACCTGCGGGCAGAACTCCGGGGGGTTCCCCATTTGGATACATCTCGTCTGTCCTCTGGGATCTGTGCTCGTCCCTGCCGCTCCAGCCCGCCGTTCCAGCCCACCGTTCCAGCCTCCTGTTCCCGAGAGTCCGGCTGGACACTGGGATCGGCTGCCCAGGGGTTTGTGAAGCCTTTGTTCCACCCTTCCCCGGGATCCCAGGGCACCAGTGCCGCGTGCTCCCCGAGCTCGCTCCGGAGCGCCCCCTGCAGCCGCGGGGGAGCCATCGCACCTGCCCTGCTCACCGGGAGCCGCCAGCGATCCCTGCCGGCTGCGAGCGGAACTGCACCCGAGGGGAAAGGGCCTGACAGCCGAGAAGGCCGGGACTGGGTTTGTGTTTGCTGTTACTGCCATAGTTATTGGTGTTTGTTTGACCGGTTATATATATAATAGTAAAGAACTGTTATTCCTATTTTCCCACATCTTTGCCTAAAAGCCCTTGATTTCAAAAGTATAATAACTCAGAGGGAAAGGGGTTACAGCTGCCATTCCAAGGGAGGCTTCTGCCTTCCTTAGCAGACACCTGTCTTTCAAACCAAGACAACCCACCAATGGTTTTCCGCTAAGCTGCTGTTCCTTTGAGCAGCGCACAGCCTGAATTGGTGCATGGGGGAAGGCAAGGGGGGGAAGCACGGCAGGTTCTCTGTCCGCCTCTCCCCTTTAGGGCAGCGAGGGGGTTACCATGCTCCTCCATGTTGGGGGCACTTGCGGGGGGGGGAAGGGTCACCATCCTCCTCTCCCCTATGGGTGAGGGCTGGGTGTCTCCGTTCTCCTCTCCCCTATGGGGGACCGGGGAACCTTCATCCTCTCTCCCCTTTCGCATGGCTTGGGGGTCTCCATCCTCCTCCCATTTTGGATGGGGGGTGGGGAGGGCGGACTATGGGGGTCCCTAACTTTGGCCGAGGGGTGGGAGATTCTCCGTCCTCCTCTCTTTTGCGGGGGCCGGGGGCTTTGCCATTCTCATCTCACCTTTGCGGTTGCCAGGAGGTCTCATCCTCCTCTTGCCTAGGGAGAGGGCTCAGGGCTCTCCATGCTCCTTTCCCCTGTCAGGGACCAGGGAACCTCTGTCTTCGTCTCCCCTGTGGCAAAGCCAACCTTGTCTCCGTCCTCCTGTCTCGTGGGGAGGGCCGGGGCTTTGTGATTTGGTTGCATTTTCAGCCATTTTATTTATTCATTTATTTATTTTAGGGGGTGTGCTCGAGGGGTCTCTGTCTCTCTCGCCCCGGGGGATGCTTGGCAGGGACTCTGGGGTGGGGGGGAATGTCCCTGTCCCTCTCACCCTGCAGGATGATCAGGAGTTTGTCCATCCCACTTGCCTTTGCCGAGCCGGGGGTGGTCTCTGTCCCGCTGTGCTTCTGGGGGGGCCCTCTCTGTCCGTCTCTCTCCGATTTATGCCGGCGTTGTGTCTGTGCCACTCCGATTTAGGGGGGCAGGGGATAGTGGCTTCCCCCATGCCACTTTCGGGGCGGCCGGCACGGCCTCTCTTTCTTTCTTAGATTTGGGGGGGGAGGGGGTGGGGGCGGAGTGGGAGGGGGGCGGCGCAGGCTCTCCGAACCCCTCCAATTTTGGGGTGCTGGCACGGGCTCCATCCTCCTTTGATTTGGGGGGGGGCGGGGGTAGCCTCTGCCCCCCTCCGATTTTGGGAGCACGGCACTGTGACCATCCTCGCAGCTCCCGGCCCTTCTCTGTCCGACTTCCCACTGCCGGGCCGGGATTGCTGTCTGTCCCCCTCCGATTGGGGGGGCAAATGCAGGCTCCATCCTCCTCCTATATCGGGGGGCCCGGTGCGGGCTCCATCTCCCTGGTTTTTTGGGGGGCCCGGCACTCTCTCCTTCCCCCTCTGATTAGGGGGTCGGGGGGTGCTCTCCGTCCCCCTCCGATTTGGGGGGGGGGGGGGGGGGAGGGGCTCTTCGTTCCCCTTTAATTCGGGGCTGTCGACATGGCCTCGGTCCCCCTCCGATTCGGGGCGGCCGGCGCAGGGACCCGGCGGCCAGAAGGGGCTCCCCGGCTGTGAGACAGACGGGGCAGCGGGAAGAGCTGCCTGCAGCCTTTGAGCAGGGAAGAACAGCGGGATAGCCGTGCTTGGTCCGGACCTTCCCTCCTATTTTTTTTTTTTTTTTCTGGGGGCCAGGGGCTCTCTGTCTCAGCCCTGGGGTGACCGCCCCCAGCATCCCCCGGGCTGATAGGGACAGAGATCCCTCCACCCCCGATCATTCCCTGGCAGGAGAGGCCCGAAGTCCCCCCAGGATGGAGAGGGATGGAGACAGTCCCGGGCCATCCGTGCTCCTCACCCCGGCTGAGGCCGGGGGGGGGCTCCAGCCTCCACTCCCATGGGGAGGGAGGGGCTTTGGCATTTGTTTGCATCACAAGCGACTCGCTGGGAAAGCAAAGATCAATCAAAGCATTTGATGTGATTTTTGCCAATTTTATTTTGTTTTATTTTTGGCAGGCTGCGGGTGGTGTCTGAACTCTTCTGATTTTGTCCCTCGTTGCCCCGGCGCTGCTGGGGCCCTACCTTTGCCGAGCCGGGGTTGCTGTCCCTCGTTGCCCCGGCGCTGCCGGGGCCCTACCTTTGCCGAGCCGGGGTTGCTGTCCCTCGTTGCCCCGGCAGTTGCCCGTCCCTACCTTTGCTGAGCCGGGGGTGCTGGTGCTCCCACTCCCATTTGGAGGGGCCGGCGCAGGTACCCGAGAAGGGCGGCGGCGAGAAAAGGCGCAACGGCGGCGAGAAGCGGCGCAGCGGCGCGTCCCATCTCCCTCCCAGCCACCCCCGCACACCCTCCCCTGCCCAGGGCTCCAGGGCCGCGGCGCTGAGGGCCGGGCCGCTCCCGGGGCTCCAGCGCTGGGGCTTCTGCTCTTCTCCGCCCGCTCCTCTCTGCTGCGGCCACCTCCGTGCCGGGACCGCAACTGAGGCCGCGCCACCGCCGCCGCCTTATATAGGCAGCCTAAGCCCTGCCCCCTGGGCGGAAGCCAATGGGAATCGAGCGCCAAGGTTCCGCATTGTGAGGAAACAGTGAGGGGCGAGGCCAGAACGTAGCGGAGCAATCGGATTGGTCGAGAGGCGGCGGGTCAATGACATCACACCTCGGGCATTACCAAAACTCAGCAAAAATGAAACCCTATAAAATAGAAAAATTAAATAAAAAACGCCACTGGAGTGTGGCATTCAGCAGTGGCCGCTCTTGATTGGGGCCAGGTGCACCAGGGGATTTCTCCTCCGAAATATCCTGTGTGCCCAGGGCACCAAAGCTCCTGTTCACACGCTGTGGTTTGCATCCTTTTGCATTGATATCATTCATTTCAACGCTGCCCTTAACTCCCCGCTGGGTGCTGCAAAGAGAGGTCTCAGAGCTCCGACAGGCCTCGGCTCTCGAGCGGTTATTCGGAAGCGTTGTCACCCAAGAAGGACCTCACAGAACCGAGAGTCCATTGTGACACAGCAGGGCCTCGACAAAGCAGATATCAGCCAAGGCATTTCGTGAGCTGTTAAGTTTGACTTCTGCCACTTTTATTGTGTTCAGGCGCCCGGGGAATGCTCGAGGGGTCTCCGTCGCTCTCGCCCCAGGAAATACGTGTGGGGGCTGGGGGCCAGGGGGGCTCCATCCCTCTCAGCCCTGGGGTGACCGCCCCCAGCATCCCCTGGCGTGACAGGGACAGAGATCCCCCCACTCCCAATTGTTCCCCAACAGGAGAGGCCTGAAGGCCCCCCAGGAACCCCCCAGGATGGAGAGGGACGGAGACAGTCCCGGGCCATCCGTGCTCCTCACCCCGGCTGAGGCCGGGGGGGCTCCAGCCTCCTCTCCCATGGGGAGGGAGGGGCTTTGGCATTTGTTTGCATCACAAGCGACTCGCTGGGAAAGCAAAGATCAATCAAAGCATTTGATGTGATTTTTGCCAATTTTATTACTTTTTCCTTTGGCGGGCTGCGGGTGGTGTCCAAACTCTTCTGAGTTTGCCCCTCGTTGCCCCGGCGCTGCTGGGGCCCTACCTTTGGCTCCGGAAAGTGCTTCCACCGAGCCAAACAGGGGAGGTGTCCCACCCGGCCGCGCTGCCTTAAACAAGTGTCCTCCAGTCCCTCTGTGCACTGCCTCCCACAGCTGCAGAACAGCGCTTAGCACTGGCCACCGCAGGACCATGTCCAGCTGCTGCCAAGTCTCTGGCCACTGCTGGGCCGCTACTAGCAGGCATTCTGTGACCATACCTGGCAGTGCTGGCCATGAAGTTTCTGTGGAAACAGAGCGTCCTGCAGCTGTATCGGACACGCCTGCACAGCCATCACAAAAATGCTTGCCCAAGACAGACATGCTATCAGAGGCGGCCGATCCACTCTTAAGTGTCATGCCTGGAAATAACGGTGGACCAGGAAGTCCTAATGTCGCCGCTGCCGCAGCAGCAGCAGACACGCCGCTATTACTGGAGCTGGAGCTGTCCCCAGGATGTAAACCAACAAAGGACACGAGAGAGACCAGAAGAGAGAGCCAGGGCCATCGCTCCCCTTCGGAACACCGCAATATTGTCACCGTCGCTACACTGCTGACAGCCCTGCCTGGACAGCACCACAACCAGACGCACTTGCACAAGCAAAAGCCTTGCATGCCTTCTTCCATCAAGGTGTTTGAGCTCTAAGTTTCCCATGTGTTACAATCCGGTTTAGACCCAGGGAAGCAAAGCAAGCTAAGTCTCTGAGCATAAACCAGAAAGAACTTAGAAGGTTCAAAATATCCCCAGAAATGAGATTAAAACCAAATGAGGTTAGATGTTGTTGCCAAAAAATGGGTGCATTTTATTTAATAGTAAAAGAGGGAAAGAGAAGGGAAGAGAAAAGAAAGAGAGAAAGAAACAGAAGTGTTCCTGGGGGGTGGGGGAACAGGGAGAGGTGACAGGGGTTAGGTGGAAGCATATCACCCATCCGAGGGTCCCAACGACGTCTCGTTGCTCCCCTCCATCCGGTCTGCTGGTGGTGAGGGTCCTCCGTTGCCGCTGTGGCCACGCCGCTACATGCTGCCACACCACATGCCGCCACACGCTGAAGAGTGCAGAATTCCAGGGATTAATATACACTTTGGGCCAGGTGGGAACGTCCACGTGTCTTTCTTGCAGGAGCCAGCTTGACACACTGTCCCTTGCAACACTGAGGGTGTGTTGCATCATCTCTGGTGCTCTGGTGCAGGGTCTGGGGGCCAATTGGCGGGGGGCCTCTTTGATGGGCCATGTCACCCCCTTCTGCCGTGGATAAGCTTCCTCCCCCCTGGTGAGGACCCCTGAGCTGGGCTCCTCTGCACAGTGGAGGATGGGCAGTCACTGCACCTCTGACCACAGGCTTTTCCCAGATACCCAGAGCCTCTCCTCCCTCCACCCCTTTGAGGTTCGAGGCTCTCTGCAAGCCTGGCAGCTGATAGCTCTGGGGCTGTGGTCCTCATCCTGGAGGTGTTAAGCCTGTGCTCAGTGAATGTCCCCAGCCCTGAGTTGTTGCTTTATCTTACCTTCATCAGCGAGCAGTGTCAGGTCTCAGTCAGGGCTCCATTTGGGCTGTGGTCTTCAGCTTTTGTAATACAGTTTTAAAAGTCCTTTAAGAAAATGTTTAAGTCATAAAATATAAGATTTCCGTCTCTGACACCGTGGTTCTAAAGTTTTCTGTTCCTAGAGTTAAGTTGTTAAGTTGTAACTTTTAAGTTAAGAAGCCTGCCAGGTACCACTTTGAGAGTTTGTATCGCTGGTAATGCCATCTGACAGCTTTTGGATATGATTGTTACATCGCCAATGATACAATGGGATACATCTCTGGCTGAAAGGGCCTCGGCCTGTTGTACCGTGTTTGTAACCCTGTCTCCAAGGGCCCTGCAGACAGGATGACAGATGCTGCTTTTATATTAAAAAAAAAAAGGGGGAATTATTGTGGTGGTCAGCAGCTGGCCTGAAGGCCTGACAATAAGAATTCATCCAATTTTATAACTCCATGTTTTATAACTGAAATAGTTAAGACAGAACTGAAATGATAGGAGTACCCTGCCCAGTAGGTTATGCAATCTGACCAGTGCGGACTGTTGGAGAGCAGGCCCAGGCCGCTGGGGACGCAAGCAGCTGTGGGCTGGATGGCTGGGTGGCAACTGGTTCAGCCCATAGGGATCGACGGCGCGCACCTTTAACTCTAGCTAAGGAAAGGAGGACTCCATAAAAGTTGGCTGCTGTGCATGAAGCCAGTGTGTCTTGTCGCTTGTCTGTCTCCAAAACTGCGACACTTAGCCACTGCAATATTTCTTTCTTTCTTTTTCTTGCAAGTTGTGCTGATTGTCTCTTGCCCATCACTGGACAGTCCTGAGAAGAGCCTCTCAGCTCCCTCGCCCTGCTGGCCAAATTCCTCCTAAGGCAGCCCAGGCAAGCTTTGCCCTGCGTCGCTGCAAGTGCACCTTGCTGTCTCACGTCCATCTTGTCAAGCGTGACCCCTGTTGGGGTTTTAAGAGATCTAGTTTTTTTTTTCTGTTAAAGGAATTTTCCCCCATTCTGTTACTAAGATACAAATCGCTGGGTGCTTAAGAGAAGACAAAAGACCTGGCTACTCTTTTCTTTCACCTGGATGTGGGGTCAGTTCGCTCTCGGCGGGCGTTCGGAGAGAGAAGCTGCAGAGAAAGGAGCTGCTGGTTCTTTTTCTTCGGCCTTTTTTTCTTTCTGCTGGAAACAACGCCGGGATCCCAAAGCTGTTTTCCCTGCCTCGCTGGAGGCTGGGCTGTGGCCACCCTGCCCCGCTGCCGCTTCGAGCCTTCGCCTCTGTGTAGCCATGCTCGCCCTGCCTGCCCGACCTGCGGGCAGAACTCCGGGGGGTTCCCCATTTGGATACATCTCGTCTGTCCTCTGGGATCTGTGCTCGTCCCTGCCGCTCCAGCCCGCCGTTCCAGCCCACCGTTCCAGCCTCCTGTTCCCGAGAGTCCGGCTGGACACTGGGATCGGCTGCCCAGGGGTTTGTGAAGCCTTTGTTCCACCCTTCCCCGGGATCCCAGGGCACCAGTGCCGCGTGCTCCCCGAGCTCGCTCCGGAGCGCCCCCTGCAGCCGCGGGGGAGCCATCGCACCTGCCCTGCTCACCGGGAGCCGCCAGCGATCCCTGCCGGCTGCGAGCGGAACTGCACCCGAGGGGAAAGGGCCTGACAGCCGAGAAGGCCGGGACTGGGTTTGTGTTTGCTGTTACTGCCATAGTTATTGGTGTTTGTTTGACCGGTTATATATATAATAGTAAAGAACTGTTATTCCTATTTTCCCACATCTTTGCCTAAAAGCCCTTGATTTCAAAAGTATAATAACTCAGAGGGAAAGGGGTTACAGCTGCCATTCCAAGGGAGGCTTCTGCCTTCCTTAGCAGACACCTGTCTTTCAAACCAAGACAACCCACCAATGGTTTTCCGCTAAGCTGCTGTTCCTTTGAGCAGCGCACAGCCTGAATTGGTGCATGGGGGAAGGCAAGGGGGGGAAGCACGGCAGGTTCTCTGTCCGCCTCTCCCCTTTAGGGCAGCGAGGGGGTTACCATGCTCCTCCATGTTGGGGGCACTTGCGGGGGGGGGTCACCATCCTCCTCTCCCCTATGGGTGAGGGCTGGGTGTCTCCGTTCTCCTCTCCCCTATGGGGGACCGGGGAACCTTCATCCTCTCTCCCCTTTCGCATGGCTTGGGGGTCTCCATCCTCCTCCCATTTTGGATGGGGGGTGGGGAGGGCGGACTATGGGGGTCCCTAACTTTGGCCGAGGGGTGGGAGATTCTCCGTCCTCCTCTCTTTTGCGGGGGCCGGGGGCTTTGCCATTCTCATCTCACCTTTGCGGTTGCCAGGAGGTCTCATCCTCCTCTTGCCTAGGGAGAGGGCTCAGGGCTCTCCATGCTCCTTTCCCCTGTCAGGGACCAGGGAACCTCTGTCTTCGTCTCCCCTGTGGCAAAGCCAACCTTGTCTCCGTCCTCCTGTCTCGTGGGGAGGGCCGGGGCTTTGTGATTTGGTTGCATTTTCAGCCATTTTATTTATTCATTTATTTATTTTAGGGGGTGTGCTCGAGGGGTCTCTGTCTCTCTCGCCCCGGGGGATGCTTGGCAGGGACTCTGGGGTGGGGGGGAATGTCCCTGTCCCTCTCACCCTGCAGGATGATCAGGAGTTTGTCCATCCCACTTGCCTTTGCCGAGCCGGGGGTGGTCTCTGTCCCGCTGTGCTTCTGGGGGGGCCCTCTCTGTCCGTCTCTCTCCGATTTATGCCGGCGTTGTGTCTGTGCCACTCCGATTTAGGGGGGCAGGGGATAGTGGCTTCCCCCATGCCACTTTCGGGGCGGCCGGCACGGCCTCTCTTTCTTTCTTAGATTTGGGGGGGGAGGGGGTGGGGGCGGAGTGGGAGGGGGGCGGCGCAGGCTCTCCGAACCCCTCCAATTTTGGGGTGCTGGCACGGGCTCCATCCTCCTTTGATTTGGGGGGGGGGCGGGGGTAGCCTCTGCCCCCCTCCGATTTTGGGAGCACGGCACTGTGACCATCCTCGCAGCTCCCGGCCCTTCTCTGTCCGACTTCCCACTGCCGGGCCGGGATTGCTGTCTGTCCCCCTCCGATTGGGGGGGCAAATGCAGGCTCCATCCTCCTCCTATATCGGGGGGCCCGGTGCGGGCTCCATCTCCCTGGTTTTTTGGGGGGCCCGGCACTCTCTCCTTCCCCCTCTGATTAGGGGGTCGGGGGGTGCTCTCCGTCCCCCTCCGATTTGGGGGGGGGGGGGGGGGGGGAGGGGCTCTTCGTTCCCCTTTAATTCGGGGCTGTCGACATGGCCTCGGTCCCCCTCCGATTCGGGGCGGCCGGCGCAGGGACCCGGTGGCCAGAAGGGGCTCCCCGGCTGTGAGACAGACGGGGCAGCGGGAAGAGCTGCCTGCAGCCTTTGAGCAGGGAAGAACAGCGGGATAGCCGTGCTTGGTCCGGACCTTCCCTCCTATTTTTTTTTTTTTTTTCTGGGGGCCAGGGGCTCTCTGTCTCAGCCCTGGGGTGACCGCCCCCAGCATCCCCCGGGCTGATAGGGACAGAGATCCCTCCACCCCCGATCATTCCCTGGCAGGAGAGGCCCGAAGTCCCCCCAGGATGGAGAGGGATGGAGACAGTCCCGGGCCATCCGTGCTCCTCACCCCGGCTGAGGCCGGGGGGGGGCTCCAGCCTCCACTCCCATGGGGAGGGAGGGGCTTTGGCATTTGTTTGCATCACAAGCGACTCGCTGGGAAAGCAAAGATCAATCAAAGCATTTGATGTGATTTTTGCCAATTTTATTTTGTTTTATTTTTGGCAGGCTGCGGGTGGTGTCTGAACTCTTCTGATTTTGTCCCTCGTTGCCCCGGCGCTGCTGGGGCCCTACCTTTGCCGAGCCGGGGTTGCTGTCCCTCGTTGCCCCGGCGCTGCCGGGGCCCTACCTTTGCCGAGCCGGGGTTGCTGTCCCTCGTTGCCCCGGCAGTTGCCCGTCCCTACCTTTGCTGAGCCGGGGGTGCTGGTGCTCCCACTCCCATTTGGAGGGGCCGGCGCAGGTACCCGAGAAGGGCGGCGGCGAGAAAAGGCGCAACGGCGGCGAGAAGCGGCGCAGCGGCGCGTCCCATCTCCCTCCCAGCCACCCCCGCACACCCTCCCCTGCCCAGGGCTCCAGGGCCGCGGCGCTGAGGGCCGGGCCGCTCCCGGGGCTCCAGCGCTGGGGCTTCTGCTCTTCTCCGCCCGCTCCTCTCTGCTGCGGCCACCTCCGTGCCGGGACCGCAACTGAGGCCGCGCCACCGCCGCCGCCTTATATAGGCAGCCTAAGCCCTGCCCCCTGGGCGGAAGCCAATGGGAATCGAGCGCCAAGGTTCCGCATTGTGAGGAAACAGTGAGGGGCGAGGCCAGAACGTAGCGGAGCAATCGGATTGGTCGAGAGGCGGCGGGTCAATGACATCACACCTCGGGCATTACCAAAACTCAGCAAAAATGAAACCCTATAAAATAGAAAAATTAAATAAAAAACGCCACTGGAGTGTGGCATTCAGCAGTGGCCGCTCTTGATTGGGGCCAGGTGCACCAGGGGATTTCTCCTCCGAAATATCCTGTGTGCCCAGGGCACCAAAGCTCCTGTTCACACGCTGTGGTTTGCATCCTTTTGCATTGATATCATTCATTTCAACGCTGCCCTTAACTCCCCGCTGGGTGCTGCAAAGAGAGGTCTCAGAGCTCCGACAGGCCTCGGCTCTCGAGCGGTTATTCGGAAGCGTTGTCACCCAAGAAGGACCTCACAGAACCGAGAGTCCATTGTGACACAGCAGGGCCTCGACAAAGCAGATATCAGCCAAGGCATTTCGTGAGCTGTTAAGTTTGACTTCTGCCACTTTTATTGTGTTCAGGCGCCCGGGGAATGCTCGAGGGGTCTCCGTCGCTCTCGCCCCAGGAAATACGTGTGGGGGCTGGGGGCCAGGGGGGCTCCATCCCTCTCAGCCCTGGGGTGACCGCCCCCAGCATCCCCTGGCGTGACAGGGACAGAGATCCCCCCACTCCCAATTGTTCCCCAACAGGAGAGGCCTGAAGGCCCCCCAGGAACCCCCCAGGATGGAGAGGGACGGAGACAGTCCCGGGCCATCCGTGCTCCTCACCCCGGCTGAGGCCGGGGGGGCTCCAGCCTCCTCTCCCATGGGGAGGGAGGGGCTTTGGCATTTGTTTGCATCACAAGCGACTCGCTGGGAAAGCAAAGATCAATCAAAGCATTTGATGTGATTTTTGCCAATTTTATTACTTTTTCCTTTGGCGGGCTGCGGGTGGTGTCCAAACTCTTCTGAGTTTGCCCCTCGTTGCCCCGGCGCTGCTGGGGCCCTACCTTTGGCTCCGGAAAGTGCTTCCACCGAGCCAAACAGGGGAGGTGTCCCACCCGGCCGCGCTGCCTTAAACAAGTGTCCTCCAGTCCCTCTGTGCACTGCCTCCCACAGCTGCAGAACAGCGCTTAGCACTGGCCACCGCAGGACCATGTCCAGCTGCTGCCAAGTCTCTGGCCACTGCTGGGCCGCTACTAGCAGGCATTCTGTGACCATACCTGGCAGTGCTGGCCATGAAGTTTCTGTGGAAACAGAGCGTCCTGCAGCTGTATCGGACACGCCTGCACAGCCATCACAAAAATGCTTGCCCAAGACAGACATGCTATCAGAGGCGGCCGATCCACTCTTAAGTGTCATGCCTGGAAATAACGGTGGACCAGGAAGTCCTAATGTCGCCGCTGCCGCAGCAGCAGCAGACACGCCGCTATTACTGGAGCTGGAGCTGTCCCCAGGATGTAAACCAACAAAGGACACGAGAGAGACCAGAAGAGAGAGCCAGGGCCATCGCTCCCCTTCGGAACACCGCAATATTGTCACCGTCGCTACACTGCTGACAGCCCTGCCTGGACAGCACCACAACCAGACGCACTTGCACAAGCAAAAGCCTTGCATGCCTTCTTCCATCAAGGTGTTTGAGCTCTAAGTTTCCCATGTGTTACAATCCGGTTTAGACCCAGGGAAGCAAAGCAAGCTAAGTCTCTGAGCATAAACCAGAAAGAACTTAGAAGGTTCAAAATATCCCCAGAAATGAGATTAAAACCAAATGAGGTTAGATGTTGTTGCCAAAAAATGGGTGCATTTTATTTAATAGTAAAAGAGGGAAAGAGAAGGGAAGAGAAAAGAAAGAGAGAAAGAAACAGAAGTGTTCCTGGGGGGTGGGGGAACAGGGAGAGGTGACAGGGGTTAGGTGGAAGCATATCACCCATCCGAGGGTCCCAACGACGTCTCGTTGCTCCCCTCCATCCGGTCTGCTGGTGGTGAGGGTCCTCCGTTGCCGCTGTGGCCACGCCGCTACATGCTGCCACACCACATGCCGCCACACGCTGAAGAGTGCAGAATTCCAGGGATTAATATACACTTTGGGCCAGGTGGGAACGTCCACGTGTCTTTCTTGCAGGAGCCAGCTTGACACACTGTCCCTTGCAACACTGAGGGTGTGTTGCATCATCTCTGGTGCTCTGGTGCAGGGTCTGGGGGCCAATTGGCGGGGGGCCTCTTTGATGGGCCATGTCACCCCCTTCTGCCGTGGATAAGCTTCCTCCCCCCTGGTGAGGACCCCTGAGCTGGGCTCCTCTGCACAGTGGAGGATGGGCAGTCACTGCACCTCTGACCACAGGCTTTTCCCAGATACCCAGAGCCTCTCCTCCCTCCACCCCTTTGAGGTTCGAGGCTCTCTGCAAGCCTGGCAGCTGATAGCTCTGGGGCTGTGGTCCTCATCCTGGAGGTGTTAAGCCTGTGCTCAGTGAATGTCCCCAGCCCTGAGTTGTTGCTTTATCTTACCTTCATCAGCGAGCAGTGTCAGGCCTCAGTCAGGGCTCCATTTGGGCTGTGGTCTTCAGCTTTTGTAATACAGTTTTAAAAGTCCTTTAAGAAAATGTTTAAGTCATAAAATATAAGATTTCCGTCTCTGACACCGTGGTTCTAAAGTTTTCTGTTCCTAGAGTTAAGTTGTTAAGTTGTAACTTTTAAGTTAAGAAGCCTGCCAGGTACCACTTTGAGAGTTTGTATCGCTGGTAATGCCATCTGACAGCTTTTGGATATGATTGTTACATCGCCAATGATACAATGGGATACATCTCTGGCTGAAAGGGCCTCGGCCTGTTGTACCGTGTTTGTAACCCTGTCTCCAAGGGCCCTGCAGACAGGATGACAGATGCTGCTTTTATATTAAAAAAAAAAAGGGGGAATTATTGTGGTGGTCAGCAGCTGGCCTGAAGGCCTGACAATAAGAATTCATCCAATTTTATAACTCCATGTTTTATAACTGAAATAGTTAAGACAGAACTGAAATGATAGGAGTACCCTGCCCAGTAGGTTATGCAATCTGACCAGTGCGGACTGTTGGAGAGCAGGCCCAGGCCGCTGGGGACGCAAGCAGCTGTGGGCTGGATGGCTGGGTGGCAACTGGTTCAGCCCATAGGGATCGACGGCGCGCACCTTTAACTCTAGCTAAGGAAAGGAGGACTCCATAAAAGTTGGCTGCTGTGCATGAAGCCAGTGTGTCTTGTCGCTTGTCTGTCTCCAAAACTGCGACACTTAGCCACTGCAATATTTCTTTCTTTCTTTTTCTTGCAAGTTGTGCTGATTGTCTCTTGCCCATCACTGGACAGTCCTGAGAAGAGCCTCTCAGCTCCCTCGCCCTGCTGGCCAAATTCCTCCTAAGGCAGCCCAGGCAAGCTTTGCCCTGCGTCGCTGCAAGTGCACCTTGCTGTCTCACGTCCATCTTGTCAAGCGTGACCCCTGTTGGGGTTTTAAGAGATCTAGTTTTTTTTTTCTGTTAAAGGAATTTTCCCCCATTCTGTTACTAAGATACAAATCGCTGGGTGCTTAAGAGAAGACAAAAGACCTGGCTACTCTTTTCTTTCACCTGGATGTGGGGTCAGTTCGCTCTCGGCGGGCGTTCGGAGAGAGAAGCTGCAGAGAAAGGAGCTGCTGGTTCTTTTTCTTCGGCCTTTTTTTCTTTCTGCTGGAAACAACGCCGGGATCCCAAAGCTGTTTTCCCTGCCTCGCTGGAGGCTGGGCTGTGGCCACCCTGCCCCGCTGCCGCTTCGAGCCTTCGCCTCTGTGTAGCCATGCTCGCCCTGCCTGCCCGACCTGCGGGCAGAACTCCGGGGGGTTCCCCATTTGGATACATCTCGTCTGTCCTCTGGGATCTGTGCTCGTCCCTGCCGCTCCAGCCCGCCGTTCCAGCCCACCGTTCCAGCCTCCTGTTCCCGAGAGTCCGGCTGGACACTGGGATCGGCTGCCCAGGGGTTTGTGAAGCCTTTGTTCCACCCTTCCCCGGGATCCCAGGGCACCAGTGCCGCGTGCTCCCCGAGCTCGCTCCGGAGCGCCCCCTGCAGCCGCGGGGGAGCCATCGCACCTGCCCTGCTCACCGGGAGCCGCCAGCGATCCCTGCCGGCTGCGAGCGGAACTGCACCCGAGGGGAAAGGGCCTGACAGCCGAGAAGGCCGGGACTGGGTTTGTGTTTGCTGTTACTGCCATAGTTATTGGTGTTTGTTTGACCGGTTATATATATAATAGTAAAGAACTGTTATTCCTATTTTCCCACATCTTTGCCTAAAAGCCCTTGATTTCAAAAGTATAATAACTCAGAGGGAAAGGGGTTACAGCTGCCATTCCAAGGGAGGCTTCTGCCTTCCTTAGCAGACACCTGTCTTTCAAACCAAGACAACCCACCAATGGTTTTCCGCTAAGCTGCTGTTCCTTTGAGCAGCGCACAGCCTGAATTGGTGCATGGGGGAAGGCAAGGGGGGGAAGCACGGCAGGTTCTCTGTCCGCCTCTCCCCTTTAGGGCAGCGAGGGGGTTACCATGCTCCTCCATGTTGGGGGCACTTGCGGGGGGGGGTCACCATCCTCCTCTCCCCTATGGGTGAGGGCTGGGTGTCTCCGTTCTCCTCTCCCCTATGGGGGACCGGGGAACCTTCATCCTCTCTCCCCTTTCGCATGGCTTGGGGGTCTCCATCCTCCTCCCATTTTGGATGGGGGGTGGGGAGGGCGGACTATGGGGGTCCCTAACTTTGGCCGAGGGGTGGGAGATTCTCCGTCCTCCTCTCTTTTGCGGGGGCCGGGGGCTTTGCCATTCTCATCTCACCTTTGCGGTTGCCAGGAGGTCTCATCCTCCTCTTGCCTAGGGAGAGGGCTCAGGGCTCTCCATGCTCCTTTCCCCTGTCAGGGACCAGGGAACCTCTGTCTTCGTCTCCCCTGTGGCAAAGCCAACCTTGTCTCCGTCCTCCTGTCTCGTGGGGAGGGCCGGGGCTTTGTGATTTGGTTGCATTTTCAGCCATTTTATTTATTCATTTATTTATTTTAGGGGGTGTGCTCGAGGGGTCTCTGTCTCTCTCGCCCCGGGGGATGCTTGGCAGGGACTCTGGGGTGGGGGGGAATGTCCCTGTCCCTCTCACCCTGCAGGATGATCAGGAGTTTGTCCATCCCACTTGCCTTTGCCGAGCCGGGGGTGGTCTCTGTCCCGCTGTGCTTCTGGGGGGGCCCTCTCTGTCCGTCTCTCTCCGATTTATGCCGGCGTTGTGTCTGTGCCACTCCGATTTAGGGGGGCAGGGGATAGTGGCTTCCCCCATGCCACTTTCGGGGCGGCCGGCACGGCCTCTCTTTCTTTCTTAGATTTGGGGGGGGAGGGGGTGGGGGCGGAGTGGGAGGGGGGCGGCGCAGGCTCTCCGAACCCCTCCAATTTTGGGGTGCTGGCACGGGCTCCATCCTCCTTTGATTTGGGGGGGGGCGGGGGTAGCCTCTGCCCCCCTCCGATTTTGGGAGCACGGCACTGTGACCATCCTCGCAGCTCCCGGCCCTTCTCTGTCCGACTTCCCACTGCCGGGCCGGGATTGCTGTCTGTCCCCCTCCGATTGGGGGGGCAAATGCAGGCTCCATCCTCCTCCTATATCGGGGGGCCCGGTGCGGGCTCCATCTCCCTGGTTTTTTGGGGGGCCCGGCACTCTCTCCTTCCCCCTCTGATTAGGGGGTCGGGGGGTGCTCTCCGTCCCCCTCCGATTTGGGGGGGGGGGGGGGGAGGGGCTCTTCGTTCCCCTTTAATTCGGGGCTGTCGACATGGCCTCGGTCCCCCTCCGATTCGGGGCGGCCGGCGCAGGGACCCGGCGGCCAGAAGGGGCTCCCCGGCTGTGAGACAGACGGGGCAGCGGGAAGAGCTGCCTGCAGCCTTTGAGCAGGGAAGAACAGCGGGATAGCCGTGCTTGGTCCGGACCTTCCCTCCTATTTTTTTTTTTTTTTTCTGGGGGCCAGGGGCTCTCTGTCTCAGCCCTGGGGTGACCGCCCCCAGCATCCCCCGGGCTGATAGGGACAGAGATCCCTCCACCCCCGATCATTCCCTGGCAGGAGAGGCCCGAAGTCCCCCCAGGATGGAGAGGGATGGAGACAGTCCCGGGCCATCCGTGCTCCTCACCCCGGCTGAGGCCGGGGGGGGGCTCCAGCCTCCTCTCCCATGGGGAGGGAGGGGCTTTGGCATTTGTTTGCATCACAAGCGACTCGCTGGGAAAGCAAAGATCAATCAAAGCATTTGATGTGATTTTTGCCAATTTTATTTTGTTTTATTTTTGGCAGGCTGCGGGTGGTGTCTGAACTCTTCTGATTTTGTCCCTCGTTGCCCCGGCGCTGCTGGGGCCCTACCTTTGCCGAGCCGGGGTTGCTGTCCCTCGTTGCCCCGGCAGTTGCCCGTCCCTACCTTTGCTGAGCCGGGGGTGCTGGTGCTCCCACTCCTATTTGGAGGGGCCGGCGCAGGTACCCGAGAAGGGCGGCGGCGAGAAAAGGCGCAACGGCGGCGAGAAGCGGCGCAGCGGCGCGTCCCATCTCCCTCCCAGCCACCCCCGCACACCCTCCCCTGCCCAGGGCTCCAGGGCCGCGGCGCTGAGGGCCGGGCCGCTCCCGGGGCTCCAGCGCTGGGGCTTCTGCTCTTCTCCGCCCGCTCCTCTCTGCTGCGGCCACCTCCGTGCCGGGACCGCAACTGAGGCCGCGCCACCGCCGCCGCCTTATATAGGCAGCCTAAGCCCTGCCCCCTGGGCGGAAGCCAATGGGAATCGAGCGCCAAGGTTCCGCATTGTGAGGAAACAGTGAGGGGCGAGGCCAGAACGTAGCGGAGCAATCGGATTGGTCGAGAGGCGGCGGGTCAATGACATCACACCTCGGGCATTACCAAAACTCAGCAAAAATGAAACCCTATAAAATAGAAAAATTAAATAAAAAACGCCACTGGAGTGTGGCATTCAGCAGTGGCCGCTCTTGATTGGGGCCAGGTGCACCAGGGGATTTCTCCTCCGAAATATCCTGTGTGCCCAGGGCACCAAAGCTCCTGTTCACACGCTGTGGTTTGCATCCTTTTGCATTGATATCATTCATTTCAACGCTGCCCTTAACTCCCCGCTGGGTGCTGCAAAGAGAGGTCTCAGAGCTCCGACAGGCCTCGGCTCTCGAGCGGTTATTCGGAAGCATTGTCACCCAAGAAGGACCTCACAGAACCGAGAGTCCATTGTGACACAGCAGGGCCTCGACAAAGCAGATATCAGCCAAGGCATTTCGTGAGCTGTTAAGTTTGACTTCTGCCACTTTTATTGTGTTCAGGCGCCCGGGGAATGCTCGAGGGGTCTCCGTCGCTCTCGCCCCAGGAAATACGTGTGGGGGCTGGGGGCCAGGGGGGCTCCATCCCTCTCAGCCCTGGGGTGACCGCCCCCAGCATCCCCTGGCGTGACAGGGACAGAGATCCCCCCACTCCCAATTGTTCCCCAACAGGAGAGGCCTGAAGGCCCCCCAGGAACCCCCCAGGATGGAGAGGGACGGAGACAGTCCCGGGCCATCCGTGCTCCTCACCCCGGCTGAGGCCGGGGGGGCTCCAGCCTCCTCTCCCATGGGGAGGGAGGGGCTTTGGCATTTGTTTGCATCACAAGCGACTCGCTGGGAAAGCAAAGATCAATCAAAGCATTTGATGTGATTTTTGCCAATTTTATTACTTTTTCCTTTGGCGGGCTGCGGGTGGTGTCCAAACTCTTCTGAGTTTGCCCCTCGTTGCCCCGGCGCTGCTGGGGCCCTACCTTTGGCTCCGGAAAGTGCTTCCACCGAGCCAAACAGGGGAGGTGTCCCACCCGGCCGCGCTGCCTTAAACAAGTGTCCTCCAGTCCCTCTGTGCACTGCCTCCCACAGCTGCAGAACAGCGCTTAGCACTGGCCACCGCAGGACCATGTCCAGCTGCTGCCAAGTCTCTGGCCACTGCTGGGCCGCTACTAGCAGGCATTCTGTGACCATACCTGGCAGTGCTGGCCATGAAGTTTCTGTGGAAACAGAGCGTCCTGCAGCTGTATCGGACACGCCTGCACAGCCATCACAAAAATGCTTGCCCAAGACAGACATGCTATCAGAGGCGGCCGATCCACTCTTAAGTGTCATGCCTGGAAA
Source organism: Aphelocoma coerulescens (assembly GCF_041296385.1). Classification (NCBI taxonomy): domain Eukaryota; kingdom Metazoa; phylum Chordata; class Aves; order Passeriformes; family Corvidae; genus Aphelocoma; species Aphelocoma coerulescens. The sequence continues at coordinate 90,963,508 of NC_091015.1, forward strand.
TAACGGTGGACCAGGAAGTCCTAATGTCGCCGCTGCCGCAGCAGCAGCAGACACGCCGCTATTACTGGAGCTGGAGCTGTCCCCAGGATGTAAACCAACAAAGGACACGAGAGAGACCAGAAGAGAGAGCCAGGGCCATCGCTCCCCTTCGGAACACCGCAATATCGTCACCGTCGCTACACTGCTGACAGCCCTGCCTGGACAGCACCACAACCAGACGCACTTGCACAAGCAAAAGCCTTGCATGCCTTCTTCCATCAAGGTGTTTGAGCTCTAAGTTTCCCATGTGTTACAATCCGGTTTAGACCCAGGGAAGCAAAGCAAGCTAAGTCTCTGAGCATAAACCAGAAAGAACTTAGAAGGTTCAAAATATCCCCAGAAATGAGATTAAAACCAAATGAGGTTAGATGTTGTTGCCAAAAAATGGGTGCATTTTATTTAATAGTAAAAGAGGGAAAGAGAAGGGAAGAGAAAAGAAAGAGAGAAAGAAACAGAAGTGTTCCTGGGGGGTGGGGGAACAGGGAGAGGTGACAGGGGTTAGGTGGAAGCATATCACCCATCCGAGGGTCCCAACGACGTCTCGTTGCTCCCCTCCATCCGGTCTGCTGGTGGTGAGGGTCCTCCGTTGCCGCTGTGGCCACGCCGCTACATGCTGCCACACCACATGCCGCCACACGCTGAAGAGTGCAGAATTCCAGGGATTAATATACACTTTGGGCCAGGTGGGAACGTCCACGTGTCTTTCTTGCAGGAGCCAGCTTGACACACTGTCCCTTGCAACACTGAGGGTGTGTTGCATCATCTCTGGTGCTCTGGTGCAGGGTCTGGGGGCCAATTGGCGGGGGGCCTCTTTGATGGGCCATGTCACCCCCTTCTGCCGTGGATAAGCTTCCTCCCCCCTGGTGAGGACCCCTGAGCTGGGCTCCTCTGCACAGTGGAGGATGGGCAGTCACTGCACCTCTGACCACAGGCTTTTCCCAGATACCCAGAGCCTCTCCTCCCTCCACCCCTTTGAGGTTCGAGGCTCTCTGCAAGCCTGGCAGCTGATAGCTCTGGGGCTGTGGTCCTCATCCTGGAGGTGTTAAGCCTGTGCTCAGTGAATGTCCCCAGCCCTGAGTTGTTGCTTTATCTTACCTTCATCAGCGAGCAGTGTCAGGCCTCAGTCAGGGCTCCATTTGGGCTGTGGTCTTCAGCTTTTGTAATACAGTTTTAAAAGTCCTTTAAGAAAATGTTTAAGTCATAAAATATAAGATTTCCGTCTCTGACACCGTGGTTCTAAAGTTTTCTGTTCCTAGAGTTAAGTTGTTAAGTTGTAACTTTTAAGTTAAGAAGCCTGCCAGGTACCACTTTGAGAGTTTGTATCGCTGGTAATGCCATCTGACAGCTTTTGGATATGATTGTTACATCGCCAATGATACAATGGGATACATCTCTGGCTGAAAGGGCCTCGGCCTGTTGTACCGTGTTTGTAACCCTGTCTCCAAGGGCCCTGCAGACAGGATGACAGATGCTGCTTTTATATTAAAAAAAAAAAGGGGGAATTATTGTGGTGGTCAGCAGCTGGCCTGAAGGCCTGACAATAAGAATTCATCCAATTTTATAACTCCATGTTTTATAACTGAAATAGTTAAGACAGAACTGAAATGATAGGAGTACCCTGCCCAGTAGGTTATGCAATCTGACCAGTGCGGACTGTTGGAGAGCAGGCCCAGGCCGCTGGGGACGCAAGCAGCTGTGGGCTGGATGGCTGGGTGGCAACTGGTTCAGCCCATAGGGATCGACGGCGCACACCTTTAACTCTAGCTAAGGAAAGGAGGACTCCATAAAAGTTGGCTGCTGTGCATGAAGCCAGTGTGTCTTGTCGCTTGTCTGTCTCCAAAACTGCGACACTTAGCCACTGCAATATTTCTTTCTTTCTTTTTCTTGCAAGTTGTGCTGATTGTCTCTTGCCCATCACTGGACAGTCCTGAGAAGAGCCTCTCAGCTCCCTCGCCCTGCTGGCCAAATTCCTCCTAAGGCAGCCCAGGCAAGCTTTGCCCTGCGTCGCTGCAAGTGCACCTTGCTGTCTCACGTCCATCTTGTCAAGCGTGACCCCTGTTGGGGTTTTAAGAGATCTAGTTTTTTTTTTCTGTTAAAGGAATTTTCCCCCATTCTGTTACTAAGATACAAATCGCTGGGTGCTTAAGAGAAGACAAAAGACCTGGCTACTCTTTTCTTTCACCTGGATGTGGGGTCAGTTCGCTCTCGGCGGGCGTTCGGAGAGAGAAGCTGCAGAGAAAGGAGCTGCTGGTTCTTTTTCTTCGGCCTTTTTTTCTTTCTGCTGGAAACAACGCCGGGATCCCAAAGCTGTTTTCCCTGCCTCGCTGGAGGCTGGGCTGTGGCCACCCTGCCCCGCTGCCGCTTCGAGCCTTCGCCTCTGTGTAGCCATGCTCGCCCTGCCTGCCCGACCTGCGGGCAGAACTCCGGGGGGTTCCCCATTTGGATACATCTCGTCTGTCCTCTGGGATCTGTGCTCGTCCCTGCCGCTCCAGCCCGCCGTTCCAGCCCACCGTTCCAGCCTCCTGTTCCCGAGAGTCCGGCTGGACACTGGGATCGGCTGCCCAGGGGTTTGTGAAGCCTTTGTTCCACCCTTCCCCGGGATCCCAGGGCACCAGTGCCGCGTGCTCCCCGAGCTCGCTCCGGAGCGCCCCCTGCAGCCGCGGGGGAGCCATCGCACCTGCCCTGCTCACCGGGAGCCGCCAGCGATCCCTGCCGGCTGCGAGCGGAACTGCACCCGAGGGGAAAGGGCCTGACAGCCGAGAAGGCCGGGACTGGGTTTGTGTTTGCTGTTACTGCCATAGTTATTGGTGTTTGTTTGACCGGTTATATATATAATAGTAAAGAACTGTTATTCCTATTTTCCCACATCTTTGCCTAAAAGCCCTTGATTTCAAAAGTATAATAACTCAGAGGGAAAGGGGTTACAGCTGCCATTCCAAGGGAGGCTTCTGCCTTCCTTAGCAGACACCTGTCTTTCAAACCAAGACAACCCACCAATGGTTTTCCGCTAAGCTGCTGTTCCTTTGAGCAGCGCACAGCCTGAATTGGTGCATGGGGGAAGGCAAGGGGGGGAAGCACGGCAGGTTCTCTGTCCGCCTCTCCCCTTTAGGGCAGCGAGGGGGTTACCATGCTCCTCCATGTTGGGGGCACTTGCGGGGGGGGGAAGGGTCACCATCCTCCTCTCCCCTATGGGTGAGGGCTGGGTGTCTCCGTTCTCCTCTCCCCTATGGGGGACCGGGGAACCTTCATCCTCTCTCCCCTTTCGCATGGCTTGGGGGTCTCCATCCTCCTCCCATTTTGGATGGGGGGTGGGGAGGGCGGACTATGGGGGTCCCTAACTTTGGCCGAGGGGTGGGAGATTCTCCGTCCTCCTCTCTTTTGCGGGGGCCGGGGGCTTTGCCATTCTCATCTCACCTTTGCGGTTGCCAGGAGGTCTCATCCTCCTCTTGCCTAGGGAGAGGGCTCAGGGCTCTCCATGCTCCTTTCCCCTGTCAGGGACCAGGGAACCTCTGTCTTCGTCTCCCCTGTGGCAAAGCCAACCTTGTCTCCGTCCTCCTGTCTCGTGGGGAGGGCCGGGGCTTTGTGATTTGGTTGCATTTTCAGCCATTTTATTTATTCATTTATTTATTTTAGGGGGTGTGCTCGAGGGGTCTCTGTCTCTCTCGCCCCGGGGGATGCTTGGCAGGGACTCTGGGGTGGGGGGGAATGTCCCTGTCCCTCTCACCCTGCAGGATGATCAGGAGTTTGTCCATCCCACTTGCCTTTGCCGAGCCGGGGGTGGTCTCTGTCCCGCTGTGCTTCTGGGGGGGCCCTCTCTGTCCGTCTCTCTCCGATTTATGCCGGCGTTGTGTCTGTGCCACTCCGATTTAGGGGGGCAGGGGATAGTGGCTTCCCCCATGCCACTTTCGGGGCGGCCGGCACGGCCTCTCTTTCTTTCTTAGATTTGGGGGGGGAGGGGGTGGGGGCGGAGTGGGAGGGGGGCGGCGCAGGCTCTCCGAACCCCTCCAATTTTGGGGTGCTGGCACGGGCTCCATCCTCCTTTGATTTGGGGGGGGGCGGGGGTAGCCTCTGCCCCCCTCCGATTTTGGGAGCACGGCACTGTGACCATCCTCGCAGCTCCCGGCCCTTCTCTGTCCGACTTCCCACTGCCGGGCCGGGATTGCTGTCTGTCCCCCTCCGATTGGGGGGGCAAATGCAGGCTCCATCCTCCTCCTATATCGGGGGGCCCGGTGCGGGCTCCATCTCCCTGGTTTTTTGGGGGGCCCGGCACTCTCTCCTTCCCCCTCTGATTAGGGGGTCGGGGGGTGCTCTCCGTCCCCCTCCGATTTGGGGGGGGGGGGGGGGGGAGGGGCTCTTCGTTCCCCTTTAATTCGGGGCTGTCGACATGGCCTCGGTCCCCCTCCGATTCGGGGCGGCCGGCGCAGGGACCCGGCGGCCAGAAGGGGCTCCCCGGCTGTGAGACAGACGGGGCAGCGGGAAGAGCTGCCTGCAGCCTTTGAGCAGGGAAGAACAGCGGGATAGCCGTGCTTGGTCCGGACCTTCCCTCCTATTTTTTTTTTTTTTTTCTGGGGGCCAGGGGCTCTCTGTCTCAGCCCTGGGGTGACCGCCCCCAGCATCCCCCGGGCTGATAGGGACAGAGATCCCTCCACCCCCGATCATTCCCTGGCAGGAGAGGCCCGAAGTCCCCCCAGGATGGAGAGGGATGGAGACAGTCCCGGGCCATCCGTGCTCCTCACCCCGGCTGAGGCCGGGGGGGGGCTCCAGCCTCCACTCCCATGGGGAGGGAGGGGCTTTGGCATTTGTTTGCATCACAAGCGACTCGCTGGGAAAGCAAAGATCAATCAAAGCATTTGATGTGATTTTTGCCAATTTTATTTTGTTTTATTTTTGGCAGGCTGCGGGTGGTGTCTGAACTCTTCTGATTTTGTCCCTCGTTGCCCCGGCGCTGCTGGGGCCCTACCTTTGCCGAGCCGGGGTTGCTGTCCCTCGTTGCCCCGGCGCTGCCGGGGCCCTACCTTTGCCGAGCCGGGGTTGCTGTCCCTCGTTGCCCCGGCAGTTGCCCGTCCCTACCTTTGCTGAGCCGGGGGTGCTGGTGCTCCCACTCCCATTTGGAGGGGCCGGCGCAGGTACCCGAGAAGGGCGGCGGCGAGAAAAGGCGCAACGGCGGCGAGAAGCGGCGCAGCGGCGCGTCCCATCTCCCTCCCAGCCACCCCCGCACACCCTCCCCTGCCCAGGGCTCCAGGGCCGCGGCGCTGAGGGCCGGGCCGCTCCCGGGGCTCCAGCGCTGGGGCTTCTGCTCTTCTCCGCCCGCTCCTCTCTGCTGCGGCCACCTCCGTGCCGGGACCGCAACTGAGGCCGCGCCACCGCCGCCGCCTTATATAGGCAGCCTAAGCCCTGCCCCCTGGGCGGAAGCCAATGGGAATCGAGCGCCAAGGTTCCGCATTGTGAGGAAACAGTGAGGGGCGAGGCCAGAACGTAGCGGAGCAATCGGATTGGTCGAGAGGCGGCGGGTCAATGACATCACACCTCGGGCATTACCAAAACTCAGCAAAAATGAAACCCTATAAAATAGAAAAATTAAATAAAAAACGCCACTGGAGTGTGGCATTCAGCAGTGGCCGCTCTTGATTGGGGCCAGGTGCACCAGGGGATTTCTCCTCCGAAATATCCTGTGTGCCCAGGGCACCAAAGCTCCTGTTCACACGCTGTGGTTTGCATCCTTTTGCATTGATATCATTCATTTCAACGCTGCCCTTAACTCCCCGCTGGGTGCTGCAAAGAGAGGTCTCAGAGCTCCGACAGGCCTCGGCTCTCGAGCGGTTATTCGGAAGCGTTGTCACCCAAGAAGGACCTCACAGAACCGAGAGTCCATTGTGACACAGCAGGGCCTCGACAAAGCAGATATCAGCCAAGGCATTTCGTGAGCTGTTAAGTTTGACTTCTGCCACTTTTATTGTGTTCAGGCGCCCGGGGAATGCTCGAGGGGTCTCCGTCGCTCTCGCCCCAGGAAATACGTGTGGGGGCTGGGGGCCAGGGGGGCTCCATCCCTCTCAGCCCTGGGGTGACCGCCCCCAGCATCCCCTGGCGTGACAGGGACAGAGATCCCCCCACTCCCAATTGTTCCCCAACAGGAGAGGCCTGAAGGCCCCCCAGGAACCCCCCAGGATGGAGAGGGACGGAGACAGTCCCGGGCCATCCGTGCTCCTCACCCCGGCTGAGGCCGGGGGGGCTCCAGCCTCCTCTCCCATGGGGAGGGAGGGGCTTTGGCATTTGTTTGCATCACAAGCGACTCGCTGGGAAAGCAAAGATCAATCAAAGCATTTGATGTGATTTTTGCCAATTTTATTACTTTTTCCTTTGGCGGGCTGCGGGTGGTGTCCAAACTCTTCTGAGTTTGCCCCTCGTTGCCCCGGCGCTGCTGGGGCCCTACCTTTGGCTCCGGAAAGTGCTTCCACCGAGCCAAACAGGGGAGGTGTCCCACCCGGCCGCGCTGCCTTAAACAAGTGTCCTCCAGTCCCTCTGTGCACTGCCTCCCACAGCTGCAGAACAGCGCTTAGCACTGGCCACCGCAGGACCATGTCCAGCTGCTGCCAAGTCTCTGGCCACTGCTGGGCCGCTACTAGCAGGCATTCTGTGACCATACCTGGCAGTGCTGGCCATGAAGTTTCTGTGGAAACAGAGCGTCCTGCAGCTGTATCGGACACGCCTGCACAGCCATCACAAAAATGCTTGCCCAAGACAGACATGCTATCAGAGGCGGCCGATCCACTCTTAAGTGTCATGCCTGGAAATAACGGTGGACCAGGAAGTCCTAATGTCGCCGCTGCCGCAGCAGCAGCAGACACGCCGCTATTACTGGAGCTGGAGCTGTCCCCAGGATGTAAACCAACAAAGGACACGAGAGAGACCAGAAGAGAGAGCCAGGGCCATCGCTCCCCTTCGGAACACCGCAATATTGTCACCGTCGCTACACTGCTGACAGCCCTGCCTGGACAGCACCACAACCAGACGCACTTGCACAAGCAAAAGCCTTGCATGCCTTCTTCCATCAAGGTGTTTGAGCTCTAAGTTTCCCATGTGTTACAATCCGGTTTAGACCCAGGGAAGCAAAGCAAGCTAAGTCTCTGAGCATAAACCAGAAAGAACTTAGAAGGTTCAAAATATCCCCAGAAATGAGATTAAAACCAAATGAGGTTAGATGTTGTTGCCAAAAAATGGGTGCATTTTATTTAATAGTAAAAGAGGGAAAGAGAAGGGAAGAGAAAAGAAAGAGAGAAAGAAACAGAAGTGTTCCTGGGGGGTGGGGGAACAGGGAGAGGTGACAGGGGTTAGGTGGAAGCATATCACCCATCCGAGGGTCCCAACGACGTCTCGTTGCTCCCCTCCATCCGGTCTGCTGGTGGTGAGGGTCCTCCGTTGCCGCTGTGGCCACGCCGCTACATGCTGCCACACCACATGCCGCCACACGCTGAAGAGTGCAGAATTCCAGGGATTAATATACACTTTGGGCCAGGTGGGAACGTCCACGTGTCTTTCTTGCAGGAGCCAGCTTGACACACTGTCCCTTGCAACACTGAGGGTGTGTTGCATCATCTCTGGTGCTCTGGTGCAGGGTCTGGGGGCCAATTGGCGGGGGGCCTCTTTGATGGGCCATGTCACCCCCTTCTGCCGTGGATAAGCTTCCTCCCCCCTGGTGAGGACCCCTGAGCTGGGCTCCTCTGCACAGTGGAGGATGGGCAGTCACTGCACCTCTGACCACAGGCTTTTCCCAGATACCCAGAGCCTCTCCTCCCTCCACCCCTTTGAGGTTCGAGGCTCTCTGCAAGCCTGGCAGCTGATAGCTCTGGGGCTGTGGTCCTCATCCTGGAGGTGTTAAGCCTGTGCTCAGTGAATGTCCCCAGCCCTGAGTTGTTGCTTTATCTTACCTTCATCAGCGAGCAGTGTCAGGTCTCAGTCAGGGCTCCATTTGGGCTGTGGTCTTCAGCTTTTGTAATACAGTTTTAAAAGTCCTTTAAGAAAATGTTTAAGTCATAAAATATAAGATTTCCGTCTCTGACACCGTGGTTCTAAAGTTTTCTGTTCCTAGAGTTAAGTTGTTAAGTTGTAACTTTTAAGTTAAGAAGCCTGCCAGGTACCACTTTGAGAGTTTGTATCGCTGGTAATGCCATCTGACAGCTTTTGGATATGATTGTTACATCGCCAATGATACAATGGGATACATCTCTGGCTGAAAGGGCCTCGGCCTGTTGTACCGTGTTTGTAACCCTGTCTCCAAGGGCCCTGCAGACAGGATGACAGATGCTGCTTTTATATTAAAAAAAAAAAGGGGGAATTATTGTGGTGGTCAGCAGCTGGCCTGAAGGCCTGACAATAAGAATTCATCCAATTTTATAACTCCATGTTTTATAACTGAAATAGTTAAGACAGAACTGAAATGATAGGAGTACCCTGCCCAGTAGGTTATGCAATCTGACCAGTGCGGACTGTTGGAGAGCAGGCCCAGGCCGCTGGGGACGCAAGCAGCTGTGGGCTGGATGGCTGGGTGGCAACTGGTTCAGCCCATAGGGATCGACGGCGCGCACCTTTAACTCTAGCTAAGGAAAGGAGGACTCCATAAAAGTTGGCTGCTGTGCATGAAGCCAGTGTGTCTTGTCGCTTGTCTGTCTCCAAAACTGCGACACTTAGCCACTGCAATATTTCTTTCTTTCTTTTTCTTGCAAGTTGTGCTGATTGTCTCTTGCCCATCACTGGACAGTCCTGAGAAGAGCCTCTCAGCTCCCTCGCCCTGCTGGCCAAATTCCTCCTAAGGCAGCCCAGGCAAGCTTTGCCCTGCGTCGCTGCAAGTGCACCTTGCTGTCTCACGTCCATCTTGTCAAGCGTGACCCCTGTTGGGGTTTTAAGAGATCTAGTTTTTTTTTTCTGTTAAAGGAATTTTCCCCCATTCTGTTACTAAGATACAAATCGCTGGGTGCTTAAGAGAAGACAAAAGACCTGGCTACTCTTTTCTTTCACCTGGATGTGGGGTCAGTTCGCTCTCGGCGGGCGTTCGGAGAGAGAAGCTGCAGAGAAAGGAGCTGCTGGTTCTTTTTCTTCGGCCTTTTTTTCTTTCTGCTGGAAACAACGCCGGGATCCCAAAGCTGTTTTCCCTGCCTCGCTGGAGGCTGGGCTGTGGCCACCCTGCCCCGCTGCCGCTTCGAGCCTTCGCCTCTGTGTAGCCATGCTCGCCCTGCCTGCCCGACCTGCGGGCAGAACTCCGGGGGGTTCCCCATTTGGATACATCTCGTCTGTCCTCTGGGATCTGTGCTCGTCCCTGCCGCTCCAGCCCGCCGTTCCAGCCCACCGTTCCAGCCTCCTGTTCCCGAGAGTCCGGCTGGACACTGGGATCGGCTGCCCAGGGGTTTGTGAAGCCTTTGTTCCACCCTTCCCCGGGATCCCAGGGCACCAGTGCCGCGTGCTCCCCGAGCTCGCTCCGGAGCGCCCCCTGCAGCCGCGGGGGAGCCATCGCACCTGCCCTGCTCACCGGGAGCCGCCAGCGATCCCTGCCGGCTGCGAGCGGAACTGCACCCGAGGGGAAAGGGCCTGACAGCCGAGAAGGCCGGGACTGGGTTTGTGTTTGCTGTTACTGCCATAGTTATTGGTGTTTGTTTGACCGGTTATATATATAATAGTAAAGAACTGTTATTCCTATTTTCCCACATCTTTGCCTAAAAGCCCTTGATTTCAAAAGTATAATAACTCAGAGGGAAAGGGGTTACAGCTGCCATTCCAAGGGAGGCTTCTGCCTTCCTTAGCAGACACCTGTCTTTCAAACCAAGACAACCCACCAATGGTTTTCCGCTAAGCTGCTGTTCCTTTGAGCAGCGCACAGCCTGAATTGGTGCATGGGGGAAGGCAAGGGGGGGAAGCACGGCAGGTTCTCTGTCCGCCTCTCCCCTTTAGGGCAGCGAGGGGGTTACCATGCTCCTCCATGTTGGGGGCACTTGCGGGGGGGGGTCACCATCCTCCTCTCCCCTATGGGTGAGGGCTGGGTGTCTCCGTTCTCCTCTCCCCTATGGGGGACCGGGGAACCTTCATCCTCTCTCCCCTTTCGCATGGCTTGGGGGTCTCCATCCTCCTCCCATTTTGGATGGGGGGTGGGGAGGGCGGACTATGGGGGTCCCTAACTTTGGCCGAGGGGTGGGAGATTCTCCGTCCTCCTCTCTTTTGCGGGGGCCGGGGGCTTTGCCATTCTCATCTCACCTTTGCGGTTGCCAGGAGGTCTCATCCTCCTCTTGCCTAGGGAGAGGGCTCAGGGCTCTCCATGCTCCTTTCCCCTGTCAGGGACCAGGGAACCTCTGTCTTCGTCTCCCCTGTGGCAAAGCCAACCTTGTCTCCGTCCTCCTGTCTCGTGGGGAGGGCCGGGGCTTTGTGATTTGGTTGCATTTTCAGCCATTTTATTTATTCATTTATTTATTTTAGGGGGTGTGCTCGAGGGGTCTCTGTCTCTCTCGCCCCGGGGGATGCTTGGCAGGGACTCTGGGGTGGGGGGGAATGTCCCTGTCCCTCTCACCCTGCAGGATGATCAGGAGTTTGTCCATCCCACTTGCCTTTGCCGAGCCGGGGGTGGTCTCTGTCCCGCTGTGCTTCTGGGGGGGCCCTCTCTGTCCGTCTCTCTCCGATTTATGCCGGCGTTGTGTCTGTGCCACTCCGATTTAGGGGGGCAGGGGATAGTGGCTTCCCCCATGCCACTTTCGGGGCGGCCGGCACGGCCTCTCTTTCTTTCTTAGATTTGGGGGGGGAGGGGGTGGGGGCGGAGTGGGAGGGGGGCGGCGCAGGCTCTCCGAACCCCTCCAATTTTGGGGTGCTGGCACGGGCTCCATCCTCCTTTGATTTGGGGGGGGGGCGGGGGTAGCCTCTGCCCCCCTCCGATTTTGGGAGCACGGCACTGTGACCATCCTCGCAGCTCCCGGCCCTTCTCTGTCCGACTTCCCACTGCCGGGCCGGGATTGCTGTCTGTCCCCCTCCGATTGGGGGGGCAAATGCAGGCTCCATCCTCCTCCTATATCGGGGGGCCCGGTGCGGGCTCCATCTCCCTGGTTTTTTGGGGGGCCCGGCACTCTCTCCTTCCCCCTCTGATTAGGGGGTCGGGGGGTGCTCTCCGTCCCCCTCCGATTTGGGGGGGGGGGGGGGGGGGGAGGGGCTCTTCGTTCCCCTTTAATTCGGGGCTGTCGACATGGCCTCGGTCCCCCTCCGATTCGGGGCGGCCGGCGCAGGGACCCGGTGGCCAGAAGGGGCTCCCCGGCTGTGAGACAGACGGGGCAGCGGGAAGAGCTGCCTGCAGCCTTTGAGCAGGGAAGAACAGCGGGATAGCCGTGCTTGGTCCGGACCTTCCCTCCTATTTTTTTTTTTTTTTTCTGGGGGCCAGGGGCTCTCTGTCTCAGCCCTGGGGTGACCGCCCCCAGCATCCCCCGGGCTGATAGGGACAGAGATCCCTCCACCCCCGATCATTCCCTGGCAGGAGAGGCCCGAAGTCCCCCCAGGATGGAGAGGGATGGAGACAGTCCCGGGCCATCCGTGCTCCTCACCCCGGCTGAGGCCGGGGGGGGGCTCCAGCCTCCACTCCCATGGGGAGGGAGGGGCTTTGGCATTTGTTTGCATCACAAGCGACTCGCTGGGAAAGCAAAGATCAATCAAAGCATTTGATGTGATTTTTGCCAATTTTATTTTGTTTTATTTTTGGCAGGCTGCGGGTGGTGTCTGAACTCTTCTGATTTTGTCCCTCGTTGCCCCGGCGCTGCTGGGGCCCTACCTTTGCCGAGCCGGGGTTGCTGTCCCTCGTTGCCCCGGCGCTGCCGGGGCCCTACCTTTGCCGAGCCGGGGTTGCTGTCCCTCGTTGCCCCGGCAGTTGCCCGTCCCTACCTTTGCTGAGCCGGGGGTGCTGGTGCTCCCACTCCCATTTGGAGGGGCCGGCGCAGGTACCCGAGAAGGGCGGCGGCGAGAAAAGGCGCAACGGCGGCGAGAAGCGGCGCAGCGGCGCGTCCCATCTCCCTCCCAGCCACCCCCGCACACCCTCCCCTGCCCAGGGCTCCAGGGCCGCGGCGCTGAGGGCCGGGCCGCTCCCGGGGCTCCAGCGCTGGGGCTTCTGCTCTTCTCCGCCCGCTCCTCTCTGCTGCGGCCACCTCCGTGCCGGGACCGCAACTGAGGCCGCGCCACCGCCGCCGCCTTATATAGGCAGCCTAAGCCCTGCCCCCTGGGCGGAAGCCAATGGGAATCGAGCGCCAAGGTTCCGCATTGTGAGGAAACAGTGAGGGGCGAGGCCAGAACGTAGCGGAGCAATCGGATTGGTCGAGAGGCGGCGGGTCAATGACATCACACCTCGGGCATTACCAAAACTCAGCAAAAATGAAACCCTATAAAATAGAAAAATTAAATAAAAAACGCCACTGGAGTGTGGCATTCAGCAGTGGCCGCTCTTGATTGGGGCCAGGTGCACCAGGGGATTTCTCCTCCGAAATATCCTGTGTGCCCAGGGCACCAAAGCTCCTGTTCACACGCTGTGGTTTGCATCCTTTTGCATTGATATCATTCATTTCAACGCTGCCCTTAACTCCCCGCTGGGTGCTGCAAAGAGAGGTCTCAGAGCTCCGACAGGCCTCGGCTCTCGAGCGGTTATTCGGAAGCGTTGTCACCCAAGAAGGACCTCACAGAACCGAGAGTCCATTGTGACACAGCAGGGCCTCGACAAAGCAGATATCAGCCAAGGCATTTCGTGAGCTGTTAAGTTTGACTTCTGCCACTTTTATTGTGTTCAGGCGCCCGGGGAATGCTCGAGGGGTCTCCGTCGCTCTCGCCCCAGGAAATACGTGTGGGGGCTGGGGGCCAGGGGGGCTCCATCCCTCTCAGCCCTGGGGTGACCGCCCCCAGCATCCCCTGGCGTGACAGGGACAGAGATCCCCCCACTCCCAATTGTTCCCCAACAGGAGAGGCCTGAAGGCCCCCCAGGAACCCCCCAGGATGGAGAGGGACGGAGACAGTCCCGGGCCATCCGTGCTCCTCACCCCGGCTGAGGCCGGGGGGGCTCCAGCCTCCTCTCCCATGGGGAGGGAGGGGCTTTGGCATTTGTTTGCATCACAAGCGACTCGCTGGGAAAGCAAAGATCAATCAAAGCATTTGATGTGATTTTTGCCAATTTTATTACTTTTTCCTTTGGCGGGCTGCGGGTGGTGTCCAAACTCTTCTGAGTTTGCCCCTCGTTGCCCCGGCGCTGCTGGGGCCCTACCTTTGGCTCCGGAAAGTGCTTCCACCGAGCCAAACAGGGGAGGTGTCCCACCCGGCCGCGCTGCCTTAAACAAGTGTCCTCCAGTCCCTCTGTGCACTGCCTCCCACAGCTGCAGAACAGCGCTTAGCACTGGCCACCGCAGGACCATGTCCAGCTGCTGCCAAGTCTCTGGCCACTGCTGGGCCGCTACTAGCAGGCATTCTGTGACCATACCTGGCAGTGCTGGCCATGAAGTTTCTGTGGAAACAGAGCGTCCTGCAGCTGTATCGGACACGCCTGCACAGCCATCACAAAAATGCTTGCCCAAGACAGACATGCTATCAGAGGCGGCCGATCCACTCTTAAGTGTCATGCCTGGAAATAACGGTGGACCAGGAAGTCCTAATGTCGCCGCTGCCGCAGCAGCAGCAGACACGCCGCTATTACTGGAGCTGGAGCTGTCCCCAGGATGTAAACCAACAAAGGACACGAGAGAGACCAGAAGAGAGAGCCAGGGCCATCGCTCCCCTTCGGAACACCGCAATATTGTCACCGTCGCTACACTGCTGACAGCCCTGCCTGGACAGCACCACAACCAGACGCACTTGCACAAGCAAAAGCCTTGCATGCCTTCTTCCATCAAGGTGTTTGAGCTCTAAGTTTCCCATGTGTTACAATCCGGTTTAGACCCAGGGAAGCAAAGCAAGCTAAGTCTCTGAGCATAAACCAGAAAGAACTTAGAAGGTTCAAAATATCCCCAGAAATGAGATTAAAACCAAATGAGGTTAGATGTTGTTGCCAAAAAATGGGTGCATTTTATTTAATAGTAAAAGAGGGAAAGAGAAGGGAAGAGAAAAGAAAGAGAGAAAGAAACAGAAGTGTTCCTGGGGGGTGGGGGAACAGGGAGAGGTGACAGGGGTTAGGTGGAAGCATATCACCCATCCGAGGGTCCCAACGACGTCTCGTTGCTCCCCTCCATCCGGTCTGCTGGTGGTGAGGGTCCTCCGTTGCCGCTGTGGCCACGCCGCTACATGCTGCCACACCACATGCCGCCACACGCTGAAGAGTGCAGAATTCCAGGGATTAATATACACTTTGGGCCAGGTGGGAACGTCCACGTGTCTTTCTTGCAGGAGCCAGCTTGACACACTGTCCCTTGCAACACTGAGGGTGTGTTGCATCATCTCTGGTGCTCTGGTGCAGGGTCTGGGGGCCAATTGGCGGGGGGCCTCTTTGATGGGCCATGTCACCCCCTTCTGCCGTGGATAAGCTTCCTCCCCCCTGGTGAGGACCCCTGAGCTGGGCTCCTCTGCACAGTGGAGGATGGGCAGTCACTGCACCTCTGACCACAGGCTTTTCCCAGATACCCAGAGCCTCTCCTCCCTCCACCCCTTTGAGGTTCGAGGCTCTCTGCAAGCCTGGCAGCTGATAGCTCTGGGGCTGTGGTCCTCATCCTGGAGGTGTTAAGCCTGTGCTCAGTGAATGTCCCCAGCCCTGAGTTGTTGCTTTATCTTACCTTCATCAGCGAGCAGTGTCAGGCCTCAGTCAGGGCTCCATTTGGGCTGTGGTCTTCAGCTTTTGTAATACAGTTTTAAAAGTCCTTTAAGAAAATGTTTAAGTCATAAAATATAAGATTTCCGTCTCTGACACCGTGGTTCTAAAGTTTTCTGTTCCTAGAGTTAAGTTGTTAAGTTGTAACTTTTAAGTTAAGAAGCCTGCCAGGTACCACTTTGAGAGTTTGTATCGCTGGTAATGCCATCTGACAGCTTTTGGATATGATTGTTACATCGCCAATGATACAATGGGATACATCTCTGGCTGAAAGGGCCTCGGCCTGTTGTACCGTGTTTGTAACCCTGTCTCCAAGGGCCCTGCAGACAGGATGACAGATGCTGCTTTTATATTAAAAAAAAAAAGGGGGAATTATTGTGGTGGTCAGCAGCTGGCCTGAAGGCCTGACAATAAGAATTCATCCAATTTTATAACTCCATGTTTTATAACTGAAATAGTTAAGACAGAACTGAAATGATAGGAGTACCCTGCCCAGTAGGTTATGCAATCTGACCAGTGCGGACTGTTGGAGAGCAGGCCCAGGCCGCTGGGGACGCAAGCAGCTGTGGGCTGGATGGCTGGGTGGCAACTGGTTCAGCCCATAGGGATCGACGGCGCGCACCTTTAACTCTAGCTAAGGAAAGGAGGACTCCATAAAAGTTGGCTGCTGTGCATGAAGCCAGTGTGTCTTGTCGCTTGTCTGTCTCCAAAACTGCGACACTTAGCCACTGCAATATTTCTTTCTTTCTTTTTCTTGCAAGTTGTGCTGATTGTCTCTTGCCCATCACTGGACAGTCCTGAGAAGAGCCTCTCAGCTCCCTCGCCCTGCTGGCCAAATTCCTCCTAAGGCAGCCCAGGCAAGCTTTGCCCTGCGTCGCTGCAAGTGCACCTTGCTGTCTCACGTCCATCTTGTCAAGCGTGACCCCTGTTGGGGTTTTAAGAGATCTAGTTTTTTTTTTCTGTTAAAGGAATTTTCCCCCATTCTGTTACTAAGATACAAATCGCTGGGTGCTTAAGAGAAGACAAAAGACCTGGCTACTCTTTTCTTTCACCTGGATGTGGGGTCAGTTCGCTCTCGGCGGGCGTTCGGAGAGAGAAGCTGCAGAGAAAGGAGCTGCTGGTTCTTTTTCTTCGGCCTTTTTTTCTTTCTGCTGGAAACAACGCCGGGATCCCAAAGCTGTTTTCCCTGCCTCGCTGGAGGCTGGGCTGTGGCCACCCTGCCCCGCTGCCGCTTCGAGCCTTCGCCTCTGTGTAGCCATGCTCGCCCTGCCTGCCCGACCTGCGGGCAGAACTCCGGGGGGTTCCCCATTTGGATACATCTCGTCTGTCCTCTGGGATCTGTGCTCGTCCCTGCCGCTCCAGCCCGCCGTTCCAGCCCACCGTTCCAGCCTCCTGTTCCCGAGAGTCCGGCTGGACACTGGGATCGGCTGCCCAGGGGTTTGTGAAGCCTTTGTTCCACCCTTCCCCGGGATCCCAGGGCACCAGTGCCGCGTGCTCCCCGAGCTCGCTCCGGAGCGCCCCCTGCAGCCGCGGGGGAGCCATCGCACCTGCCCTGCTCACCGGGAGCCGCCAGCGATCCCTGCCGGCTGCGAGCGGAACTGCACCCGAGGGGAAAGGGCCTGACAGCCGAGAAGGCCGGGACTGGGTTTGTGTTTGCTGTTACTGCCATAGTTATTGGTGTTTGTTTGACCGGTTATATATATAATAGTAAAGAACTGTTATTCCTATTTTCCCACATCTTTGCCTAAAAGCCCTTGATTTCAAAAGTATAATAACTCAGAGGGAAAGGGGTTACAGCTGCCATTCCAAGGGAGGCTTCTGCCTTCCTTAGCAGACACCTGTCTTTCAAACCAAGACAACCCACCAATGGTTTTCCGCTAAGCTGCTGTTCCTTTGAGCAGCGCACAGCCTGAATTGGTGCATGGGGGAAGGCAAGGGGGGGAAGCACGGCAGGTTCTCTGTCCGCCTCTCCCCTTTAGGGCAGCGAGGGGGTTACCATGCTCCTCCATGTTGGGGGCACTTGCGGGGGGGGGTCACCATCCTCCTCTCCCCTATGGGTGAGGGCTGGGTGTCTCCGTTCTCCTCTCCCCTATGGGGGACCGGGGAACCTTCATCCTCTCTCCCCTTTCGCATGGCTTGGGGGTCTCCATCCTCCTCCCATTTTGGATGGGGGGTGGGGAGGGCGGACTATGGGGGTCCCTAACTTTGGCCGAGGGGTGGGAGATTCTCCGTCCTCCTCTCTTTTGCGGGGGCCGGGGGCTTTGCCATTCTCATCTCACCTTTGCGGTTGCCAGGAGGTCTCATCCTCCTCTTGCCTAGGGAGAGGGCTCAGGGCTCTCCATGCTCCTTTCCCCTGTCAGGGACCAGGGAACCTCTGTCTTCGTCTCCCCTGTGGCAAAGCCAACCTTGTCTCCGTCCTCCTGTCTCGTGGGGAGGGCCGGGGCTTTGTGATTTGGTTGCATTTTCAGCCATTTTATTTATTCATTTATTTATTTTAGGGGGTGTGCTCGAGGGGTCTCTGTCTCTCTCGCCCCGGGGGATGCTTGGCAGGGACTCTGGGGTGGGGGGGAATGTCCCTGTCCCTCTCACCCTGCAGGATGATCAGGAGTTTGTCCATCCCACTTGCCTTTGCCGAGCCGGGGGTGGTCTCTGTCCCGCTGTGCTTCTGGGGGGGCCCTCTCTGTCCGTCTCTCTCCGATTTATGCCGGCGTTGTGTCTGTGCCACTCCGATTTAGGGGGGCAGGGGATAGTGGCTTCCCCCATGCCACTTTCGGGGCGGCCGGCACGGCCTCTCTTTCTTTCTTAGATTTGGGGGGGGAGGGGGTGGGGGCGGAGTGGGAGGGGGGCGGCGCAGGCTCTCCGAACCCCTCCAATTTTGGGGTGCTGGCACGGGCTCCATCCTCCTTTGATTTGGGGGGGGGCGGGGGTAGCCTCTGCCCCCCTCCGATTTTGGGAGCACGGCACTGTGACCATCCTCGCAGCTCCCGGCCCTTCTCTGTCCGACTTCCCACTGCCGGGCCGGGATTGCTGTCTGTCCCCCTCCGATTGGGGGGGCAAATGCAGGCTCCATCCTCCTCCTATATCGGGGGGCCCGGTGCGGGCTCCATCTCCCTGGTTTTTTGGGGGGCCCGGCACTCTCTCCTTCCCCCTCTGATTAGGGGGTCGGGGGGTGCTCTCCGTCCCCCTCCGATTTGGGGGGGGGGGGGGGGGAGGGGCTCTTCGTTCCCCTTTAATTCGGGGCTGTCGACATGGCCTCGGTCCCCCTCCGATTCGGGGCGGCCGGCGCAGGGACCCGGCGGCCAGAAGGGGCTCCCCGGCTGTGAGACAGACGGGGCAGCGGGAAGAGCTGCCTGCAGCCTTTGAGCAGGGAAGAACAGCGGGATAGCCGTGCTTGGTCCGGACCTTCCCTCCTATTTTTTTTTTTTTTTTCTGGGGGCCAGGGGCTCTCTGTCTCAGCCCTGGGGTGACCGCCCCCAGCATCCCCCGGGCTGATAGGGACAGAGATCCCTCCACCCCCGATCATTCCCTGGCAGGAGAGGCCCGAAGTCCCCCCAGGATGGAGAGGGATGGAGACAGTCCCGGGCCATCCGTGCTCCTCACCCCGGCTGAGGCCGGGGGGGGGCTCCAGCCTCCTCTCCCATGGGGAGGGAGGGGCTTTGGCATTTGTTTGCATCACAAGCGACTCGCTGGGAAAGCAAAGATCAATCAAAGCATTTGATGTGATTTTTGCCAATTTTATTTTGTTTTATTTTTGGCAGGCTGCGGGTGGTGTCTGAACTCTTCTGATTTTGTCCCTCGTTGCCCCGGCGCTGCTGGGGCCCTACCTTTGCCGAGCCGGGGTTGCTGTCCCTCGTTGCCCCGGCAGTTGCCCGTCCCTACCTTTGCTGAGCCGGGGGTGCTGGTGCTCCCACTCCTATTTGGAGGGGCCGGCGCAGGTACCCGAGAAGGGCGGCGGCGAGAAAAGGCGCAACGGCGGCGAGAAGCGGCGCAGCGGCGCGTCCCATCTCCCTCCCAGCCACCCCCGCACACCCTCCCCTGCCCAGGGCTCCAGGGCCGCGGCGCTGAGGGCCGGGCCGCTCCCGGGGCTCCAGCGCTGGGGCTTCTGCTCTTCTCCGCCCGCTCCTCTCTGCTGCGGCCACCTCCGTGCCGGGACCGCAACTGAGGCCGCGCCACCGCCGCCGCCTTATATAGGCAGCCTAAGCCCTGCCCCCTGGGCGGAAGCCAATGGGAATCGAGCGCCAAGGTTCCGCATTGTGAGGAAACAGTGAGGGGCGAGGCCAGAACGTAGCGGAGCAATCGGATTGGTCGAGAGGCGGCGGGTCAATGACATCACACCTCGGGCATTACCAAAACTCAGCAAAAATGAAACCCTATAAAATAGAAAAATTAAATAAAAAACGCCACTGGAGTGTGGCATTCAGCAGTGGCCGCTCTTGATTGGGGCCAGGTGCACCAGGGGATTTCTCCTCCGAAATATCCTGTGTGCCCAGGGCACCAAAGCTCCTGTTCACACGCTGTGGTTTGCATCCTTTTGCATTGATATCATTCATTTCAACGCTGCCCTTAACTCCCCGCTGGGTGCTGCAAAGAGAGGTCTCAGAGCTCCGACAGGCCTCGGCTCTCGAGCGGTTATTCGGAAGCGTTGTCACCCAAGAAGGACCTCACAGAACCGAGAGTCCATTGTGACACAGCAGGGCCTCGACAAAGCAGATATCAGCCAAGGCATTTCGTGAGCTGTTAAGTTTGACTTCTGCCACTTTTATTGTGTTCAGGCGCCCGGGGAATGCTCGAGGGGTCTCCGTCGCTCTCGCCCCAGGAAATACGTGTGGGGGCTGGGGGCCAGGGGGGCTCCATCCCTCTCAGCCCTGGGGTGACCGCCCCCAGCATCCCCTGGCGTGACAGGGACAGAGATCCCCCCACTCCCAATTGTTCCCCAACAGGAGAGGCCTGAAGGCCCCCCAGGAACCCCCCAGGATGGAGAGGGACGGAGACAGTCCCGGGCCATCCGTGCTCCTCACCCCGGCTGAGGCCGGGGGGGCTCCAGCCTCCTCTCCCATGGGGAGGGAGGGGCTTTGGCATTTGTTTGCATCACAAGCGACTCGCTGGGAAAGCAAAGATCAATCAAAGCATTTGATGTGATTTTTGCCAATTTTATTACTTTTTCCTTTGGCGGGCTGCGGGTGGTGTCCAAACTCTTCTGAGTTTGCCCCTCGTTGCCCCAGCGCTGCTGGGGCCCTACCTTTGGCTCCGGAAAGTGCTTCCACCGAGCCAAACAGGGGAGGTGTCCCACCCGGCCGCGCTGCCTTAAACAAGTGTCCTCCAGTCCCTCTGTGCACTGCCTCCCACAGCTGCAGAACAGCGCTTAGCACTGGCCACCGCAGGACCATGTCCAGCTGCTGCCAAGTCTCTGGCCACTGCTGGGCCGCTACTAGCAGGCATTCTGTGACCATACCTGGCAGTGCTGGCCATGAAGTTTCTGTGGAAACAGAGCGTCCTGCAGCTGTATCGGACACGCCTGCACAGCCATCACAAAAATGCTTGCCCAAGACAGACATGCTATCAGAGGCGGCCGATCCACTCTTAAGTGTCATGCCTGGAAATAACGGTGGACCAGGAAGTCCTAATGTCGCCGCTGCCGCAGCAGCAGCAGACACGCCGCTATTACTGGAGCTGGAGCTGTCCCCAGGATGTAAACCAACAAAGGACACGAGAGAGACCAGAAGAGAGAGCCAGGGCCATCGCTCCCCTTCGGAACACCGCAATATCGTCACCGTCGCTACACTGCTGACAGCCCTGCCTGGACAGCACCACAACCAGACGCACTTGCACAAGCAAAAGCCTTGCATGCCTTCTTCCATCAAGGTGTTTGAGCTCTAAGTTTCCCATGTGTTACAATCCGGTTTAGACCCAGGGAAGCAAAGCAAGCTAAGTCTCTGAGCATAAACCAGAAAGAACTTAGAAGGTTCAAAATATCCCCAGAAATGAGATTAAAACCAAATGAGGTTAGATGTTGTTGCCAAAAAATGGGTGCATTTTATTTAATAGTAAAAGAGGGAAAGAGAAGGGAAGAGAAAAGAAAGAGAGAAAGAAACAGAAGTGTTCCTGGGGGGTGGGGGAACAGGGAGAGGTGACAGGGGTTAGGTGGAAGCATATCACCCATCCGAGGGTCCCAACGACGTCTCGTTGCTCCCCTCCATCCGGTCTGCTGGTGGTGAGGGTCCTCCGTTGCCGCTGTGGCCACGCCGCTACATGCTGCCACACCACATGCCGCCACACGCTGAAGAGTGCAGAATTCCAGGGATTAATATACACTTTGGGCCAGGTGGGAACGTCCACGTGTCTTTCTTGCAGGAGCCAGCTTGACACACTGTCCCTTGCAACACTGAGGGTGTGTTGCATCATCTCTGGTGCTCTGGTGCAGGGTCTGGGGGCCCCTTGGCGGGGGGCCCCTTTGATGGGCCATGTCACCCCCTTCTGCCGTGGATAAGCTTCCTCCCCCCTGGTGAGGACCCCTGAGCTGGGCTCCTCTGCACAGTGGAGGATGGGCAGTCACTGCACCTCTGACCACAGGCTTTTCCCAGATACCCAGAGCCTCTCCTCCCTCCACCCCTTTGAGGTTCGAGGCTCTCTGCAAGCCTGGCAGCTGATAGCTCTGGGGCTGTGGTCCTCATCCTGGAGGTGTTAAGCCTGTGCTCAGTGAATGTCCCCAGCCCTGAGTTGTTGCTTTATCTTACCTTCATCAGCGAGCAGTGTCAGGCCTCAGTCAGGGCTCCATTTGGGCTGTGGTCTTCAGCTTTTGTAATACAGTTTTAAAAGTCCTTTAAGAAAATGTTTAAGTCATAAAATATAAGATTTCCGTCTCTGACACCAAGTTGTCTATCTTCTTATCTCTAAAGACATCACTGTGCCAGTAAAACAAAATCTTAAGAAAATTAAAAAGGCATGGTTACTGTATCTATACTTTTCCCTCTAATTTTTTTTGTGATTTGAACTCTTGGTTTATATATGAGCACTAGTCTGTTGATCTATAATTTAATTATAATCCCTTGTAATATTGAAGTAGATCTGAGCATGGTAGCAAATAAACTTAATTTCTTTGCAATTTTAAACCCAGAAAAAATCAGTGCATCAATGTTCCTGTGTTCAGATGCTTCCTGTGAAAGCAATCCGGGAATAATACTAAGATTTCGCACCATGGTTCATGTCCCTTTCTTCTGCCATTTTCTCACATGCAAAAATTAGATAATCAAATGCCAATGATGTAACAGAGGTATACCATTTACATTCCCAAGCTTCAACTAGTCCTGACTTACTGCTGGTAGATGTTTTTAACAAGCAGGCCAAAATTGCAAACATTCTTTCTTCTTATCGTATTATTTCCTTTTAAATTTTCTTTTTCCTACAGTATTGCCCCAGTATATAAATTTTATTTATTATCTCCAGCAGATTGGAAGACTATGATCCCAAATGGAATTTAAATATGGTTATTTGAAATGGAAAGTCTGGTCAAGAGTGTGTTTGTTTCAAAATATTCTACACAGGGATAAAATGGAATTTATTTTCTCAGACATGTGTGAAATGTCTGTATTGCAATCACTGATGTTTGAATATTTATGTTTTGTACTTCCTTCTATAAGGTGAATGTGAGTAAATGAGTTGTAAAATGGGAGTAAATGGACATACGGAAATCACTTTTCTTTAGCAACCCAACCCTAAAGTAAAAGTAAGGCGCTTTAAAATTCTTCTTTTTCAAATTATCTTAATGACTCAATACATTTTTAAAAAAATTGTTTCAATGTAGCATTTTAATATTAATTTTAATTGAAATATCCTTACATTTACACTACCACTACAAAGATGAATGAGCATTTTCAGAAAAACTTAAAATTAATCACAGAAATTCTTTGATGAATCTTTTTCATACAGCATGAGATTGTGCTTTCTGAAGCAGAGAGGTATTTTATAATGCATTTTTTTCAACAACCCTTTGAAATGACAGAATGCTCAGTCATTTTATTTTTTCAATTTTGCAGGTGATTTTATAAGGCTAAAACGTTGACCTTAAAGTGACGTTAACACTTCCAATTATTGATAGAGGGTCTTAAATTGTTCACTAACAATGTTTCTTCCTCAGCTGATACAGCTGAAGCTAGAAAATTGCCTGGTTTGCCAATTAGAGGTGTTAATACAACAGAAAGAGATGAACAGAGTGAAGACGCTATACATGTGATTATAAGTGGTGGATAAGAGTGCCTGCAAATACGGCTGTGAAATGCTTTCAAGTGTAGCCAAAATGGTTTTTGCAGCTTTAAGACTAAGTGTGGAAAAATTGTTCTCCTATTGTGAAAATGCTGTCTTTTCTTAGGTACTGTTGCAGTCCAAGGAGAAACTTGAAACCCTGCCAGGAGATGGCCTTTGCATCTTTTGCTAACCTTGTTAAAGCACCATTATCATTAATCAAATTTGCCATGATAAACAGGTCACCATTCTAAATATCTTCCTGGACTTTAACCTTAGGTATTGGACTGCTGTGTCCATACTGATCCTGTAAAAGATTTTTTAGTTCACTGTGCTAAGAACTCCAAACAGCCCAATGTTGTCTACTGCTCTATGAGATGACAGCAGGAAAACATTTCCTTCAAGTCTCTGCTCTGAGAGAAAATCCAGCAAGTTCTGAACCTCAGATCAGTGTTCCAAATTAACTAGAAGCCAGATACTTCAGTATCTCAGTTTCTCAATCTGTGACAGTCACTAAAGTGGCAGAAGGTACTCCCTAAAATGATTGGTACGTTCTGGCACAAAAAAGAAAACCAAAACAAAAAACCAAAACAAAAGATCTGTTGCTGTGGTCACAACTAGGGACTTTAAAAATGGAAAGAAAATTAATGGAAAAGGAAACCCAATTTTATTTGATTGTAAGTAAAAGCATTTTTAGCAAGGTCACAGAGGATGGCCCCACCCACCCACCTCAATCCTTGAAAGGCATTCCAAGAATTAGAACTAAAAAAAAAAGTTAACAAAATAAAGAAGATGGAAAGCAACATGCCATAAGGCAATCCTCCCTGATGTTCTAGCAACCGCCTCAGCCTAATTCAATGATTGCACCAGGTCTAAACCTCAGAGCAGGGTGTGGTCAGGACAGGACCCAGGAAGGGAGGGAGGGGGTTGAGAGGTGCTGCAGTGTCCAGCATGAGAATGTCATGAGGGAGGGATTAGGCTGCTTAAAGAATCATCGTCACAGGTATTGACAAAAAAGCAGGTTTTAATATGAATTTGCAAAAGTGAGACTTGTGACAGAGTTTGATGCTGAAGTTCACTCTATTAATTACTACTTGGATGAATCATACACAAGAATATCAGATTAGAATCAGTTTAGAATGATTTACACAGAGCCCAGAGATGCAAAAGGGTAAGGGTGCAGAGGATACAGACATAAGAAAATGAGGGTGCAAAAGAGTTTAGAAGCATTTAATCATTGACCAGTTTATTATTTACAGTGTGATTCAATGAGACTTGCTATAACAGTGACTTAATGTCAGATTAACAATTACAAAAGTCATACCATTATTAATTCATACGCAAACACACAGGCACAGAGATGTTCAAAAAACATGTAGATGTGGTGCTTACGTTGCATGGGTTGACACAAATGAGACTATTGATGTCTCCCACAGGAGGCATCTGCAAGTAGCAAAACCACAGTCCCAGAAGTGAGGAAGTAAGCCTCGCCTGTGAGGGAGAAGTGATTTACCACCATTCTGCATGTGCATGAGATTAGAGTTTTTTGAGAATAATTATGAAAGCGTGCTTAGAAAACTTGTAGGTATTAATAAACCTTTTGCAAGTCCCTAGGACCATGGTTTCTGTGTTGCTACATTGATGTTGATCCTCATCCACTGGCTGTAGGTTAATTATGTATCATTAAGAAATCAATAAAACATTTCACTTCTAATTTGTTTAAGCTGCATGAACCAAACACTTTTCCCATAATCAGAATTTCTTATGTGTCTTTAGCAGTGGTCCAAAAGTCAGGTAACATCTTAGTTTGCACAGCAGCAAGGGTGGATGTTCCTAGAAAATCACATGGTTTTGATGGAAGGTATTTTGATGCCAGTCGATGGAATTACTTATTATCAGGCAACTTTTCCTAAAATATGGGAGATAACACACAAATAAGAATCTTCAAAGAATATGAATCCAAATTGCAAAGCTAAACAGTCAAAAATTACCATATGATAAAAAAGCATTAGATAATACATTCTAAATATTAAAGTAATGATAAAGACTTATTTAAGTAAAAAAACAGAAAGTGTTTTCGGCATTTTCTAATATAGTGACCATGACTTGACCCACTGTCCTGGGATGACTGTATGATACTGTATTCCCTATTGTCTGCTCTATGCCCAGGCACGAATCCTGTGCCTTTCTGTGCCTTTCAGAGAGAGGGGGGAGAGCTGGTGGAATTCCTTCGGTGCTGTGTTAAGCTCACTGGCTTCTCCTGCCCAGCTGCTCTGCTTCTGCAGCAGGGAAGAGAGTTACATTCCTAATTTCCTAATTATTTGTCCCAGTTTAAGACAAATTCAGAGGAATGTCCAAAATGAACATCTTCTGATAGAAGGCAGGTCACAGCCACCCCTGCCCCACCAGGTTCAGAAAGAATTTTCCTCAGAGGAAAGTGAAAAAGGCCCCCCAAACCTACTTATTCAACTAGTACAGTGCATGCAGGCACGGGGTAACAAAAAAAAGAATAATGCTAAATAATAAAACCTCTCACTGTGGAGAGAACCTGGGCAGATTTCAGAGTCCTTTGTGGGTGTGGTTTTCTCCCCTCCAGAGATGGGGCTCAGCGTGGGCCCCTCAGGGCCTCGGTGGAAAGGCCTCACAGCGAGGTTCTATGTTCTGGTGTTCTGAACAGTTCCAGAAGAGAAGTAGAAGCCAAAGTCCCAGGGCTCTATACTTTAGCATATGAACAAGAAACTAGCTAAAAAGCAAAAGGAATGTAACTCTCTTCCCTGCTGCAGAAGCAGAGCAGCTGGGCAGGAGAAGCCATTGAGTGTATCTGTGTCTTGAACACAGCACCGAAGGAATTCCACCAGCTCTCCCCCCTCTCTCTGAAAGGCACAGAAAGGCACAGGATTCATGCCTGGGCATAGAGCAGACAATAGGGAATACAGTATCATACAGTCATCCCAGGATACCCACTTAACATTATTCTTCTTAGAGGAGGAATTCAATTTCCTTATGGCTATTAACTAGCATTTTAAAACATCTATCATGACATGAAATAAAAATTCCCTCTAAATAATAGTTACACTCAACCAGAAGAACATTTGATCAAAGTCTAGTCAGCTCAGTGCCTTGAACATATACTGGAACATGATCAGTCTTTACAGTGAGCTAAATTAAGGCAAATTCAATTAAAATCTTTTTCAAAATCATAGCTGAGAGAAAAAATAATATAAAAGAGAAGCATTATGCCTCAGGTTTTTTACAGTAATGTTTCCATTATAGTTGCAAAATATCTCCTAAGGAATCTATAGAGATTTCGTAGAACAGTGAAACGTGCTGAACATACTTCACTTATCTCAGTTTCTAGATAAAGTAATTCAAGGACAAAGGAATTTTGCATTCCTTTTTCTGATCTTTTTATAGACTCCTCAAATTCTGTTTCTGTTCGTTCTTGTTTTCTAAAGTTTTTTTTTTTTTTAATTGTAATGTGCTTTTGACTATGTCCTTGTTGAACAATAAGAAAGGGAATAAGAAAAAGTATTTCCTCCTATTGGTACATCTGAACCACACTGGACTTCTTCAAACTTCAGCTGTCCTGTTTGAAAACACTATCTCCAAAAATCCTGTCAGATTTTTTAGCATGCTTTGAACTCTATTCACCTCTGAATTTACTTTGTTCATGGAGCCTCCAAGATAATGTTCCTCTTCAGGAGGCAATCTCTGAACCTTGCTTCCAAATGAAAATAATTTGAAACAGATATTTTTACCAGTGCTGTCTACAGAATTTAGCTATTTCTTCTTATTTTCTTTTTTTTTGTTTTTAACTTCTGTGGTTTATATAGGAATAAATACCCCAGAGCTTCTTACGCTTGTCTAATGAGACTTTCTTATCATCTCTCTTTACTCCACACATTTTTGCAAAATGCTGCTGAACATGAGCGACATGACTACATGATCAACAGCAGAGCTGATGAAGATGTTCCCAAGAAATTATTCTTATTTAGTCCAAGAATCAGTTTTTTAATAATGAGAGTCAACAGAATATGGAAATGTAGCATAGTTCACATAATAAACTAAATCACAGGCTTAAGAGCCCATAAAGTTTGTTCTAATTTCTTGGGAGCAATAAAAGGGAAAAGTGCAGCAATAAACTAAGCATGCGATGATTAAGCAACTTTGGACTGAAAAAGTTCTCTTTCTAATAACTTACATTATTCATATTTTGTTTTGTAGCATATTTATTTAAATTTTTATGACACTGCATAATCATGCAGAAGAAATTGAATTACTGCATACAGTTACATGAACTCTAAGCTCAAGTACAAATATAATTACATAACTGACTGTTGTAATTATATGGTCATTATTGCAAGAAGAAAATATTATACAACTTTAATAACTTAGATTCTATTTCTCTTCATTCAAAAACACTTAAGTAAATAGATTATGTGAGATACCCATACAGACATCACTTATACCACAGAAATATTGTTCTCAAAATTTGACAGTAAGAACAGAAAAGTAATCAAATTTTGTTGTGATTCAGATTAAAAATATTCATTTTACTTGCTGACAGATATTTCAGGTAACGGTGCAAAAATAAGAAAATATTTCTAGTATTTCTATTTCTCCACTTCGTCATTCTCCTATTCCATCTCATATCACTGCACATTTATACTTCCATTTTATTTTCAGAAAAAGAGCTGAACAACCTAATTGCTATTTTACTTCTGAAATAGCTAAATTTAGGGTTTAAAGAATGAAATTTGGACAATAAAATTGCTGCCCCTACTTTTTCAGGAAATAGCAGATTATATATGAAACTCCAGTTCTTCCTTCTTTGGAAATAAAGGCTTATTTTTATTAATTAACCAAAACTTGCATTCAGTGCTAATGTAGAGATGGATTTCTGAAGGCAGGCTCTGCTTCTCTTGTCTCTATCCCTGTTATGGAAACTTGAAAGTCATAAAATTATCATTGACATTGAGCTCTCAAAGGTGTGTTCTAAGGTTCAGATACGTGCATGAACCTGATCATCAATTCCTTGTCACAAATCACAGAAAGCAGCTAATTAAAACATAAAAGTACTGCAAACGTCACTACAGATTCACACAGAAAGGTCATGTTTCTGTAAAGATTCCTTAGGAAGGTATTATCCCTCTGAGTTGCTGTTAGTTGTATTAAACAGGTTTTTTTCCAGCTGCATAAGAATCTTCCCCTCCATTCTATATTCCGTAAGTAGAAACATGGCTTAGCAGAGGTGTCTCTAAACCACATTATATTTACTCAAGAGTTTTGAGTCTTGAAAACAACTCGAGTCCTAAGAGACATCTTCACGCATCTGTATGAGCTCTTTTGTGACTCTATGGAGGCAGAAAACTGGTTCATAAAAAGATGAAGTGAGGCGACAACAGCTCTAATGGAAGCTTCATGGGGCATATAACTCGGATTCCTGCAAGTCTCATTTAGTGCCAGCACAGAGTAATAGTTTCAGCATATATTCACAGCAAGTGAAAAAATAATGCCTATAAAAATTTCCCAAAATGATGGATCATTTGCCTTCCCCATAATTTTGAGTATTTACATTGTGAAGGACATTGCTAGAAAACTTCTTTTCACATCTTTGAAGATAATTTTCTTTTTACTGCTTTTAAAATCTTACATCACATGATTTATTTCACTTAAAAATATTGGCTTTATATGAATATCTCATTGTTATCAGACAAGAAAACCTTAAAAACTGTTCTTTTAAGTAGAAGAAAAATAGTATTTCGTAATGCTAATTGGACATTTGAATAACTTTAGCTGGCAAGGACATGAAAAGCTGCTCTCTCCCGTGATTTCAAGAGCTCACGGAATCCTTTCATAACAGCAGACTTACTCTTTCTAATGGTATTTACATAATCATTTGGTATAACTATCTGCATTCATTTTGTTCAGTTCTATACATGAAATATAACATCTTTTATATTTGAAGTCAAGGAACAAAGAGACAAAACATTATTTCCACTCCTTTTAAACTCTGAAAGTAAAGATAAAAAGCTACTAGACAAAGTATTAACCAATTGCCACAATTCATAATTGAAAAATGAAGATGAAGAGGAGGGATACAAGCTTGTCTTTGCAGCTACAGTGTTCTGGGTTGCTTTCTATTTTGCGATATTGATTCTCAATCACAAATATTAACACCAAATATTATTTAAATGCCTCTTGCTACTAAACTAATTGGCAAAATATTAACATTTCTTTTAGACAGCAACAATTGAAAAACTAAGCATTGGTTTACATACCAAATGAAATAAGTTATATAGCAAGCAAGATGGCACAATGGAAAATACTTTTTGCCATTGTGACTTCTACCAATTTTCAAAAGAGCATTAAAACTGAAAAATGCAGATCCACTTCTGAGTTATGTCTTCTTTGAAAATAGTCCTTGATAATAGTTGAGCCATAGAATGGTTTGGGTTGGAAGGGACCTTAAAAGCATCTAATTGCACTCCCCTTCCTTGTGCAGGGATACCTTCCACTAGATCAGGTTACTCAAAAGTCCATCGAACTTGACCTTGAATTCTTCCAAGGATGGGGCATCCACAACCTCTCTGGGTAAGCTGTTCCAGTGCCTCACCAGCCCCATAGTGAAGAATTTACTCCTAGTATCTAATCTAAACCTATCTTCTTTGTAATGCATGACCTTCATTTTTTTTCTGAGAAATTTAAGTATGGATGTGTAAATCCTTGGTAAATGATAAAATTGCACGTAACAAATACAGGACTAAAGGAGCAAATAGGGAGTGAGCTAGTTCAGAATAGGTCAGAAGGATGAGGGAATTAAAGACTGTTAGGCCCTTCACAGTATGAAAGATGTCATTAAAAAGTACCAAGTAATGTAGTGATTTTTATTCTCAGCTATTATAGTGGGTTATGGCTAGGCAAAAACATTTTACACTGAAATTAATTCAGAACCATTAAATGAAAGAAATTGACCTTGTAAATTCGTGATAGTTAGAAGATACTCATGACAGAAGGTTTGTGACACTTACTGCCCAAATTAATATTCTGATCTTATAGAAGTCAAACTACAGAGCATCATGGGCACAATAATCCCTAAATTTAAAATAAAAACTAGTCTGTTCTCAAGAATTGAAAACAGCTAAAAGTTGTTATCTGATTCTAATTCAGAGAGGTTTGCTCTTTTGCTTTCTAATTATGCATAGAGGTGCATAAAAACATTTGGATATGAGTTAAGATGTATGCACGAAGGGGGGACAGTTCTGTCAAACAGAATTTGTTAAGATACAACTTCCAACACCCCATGTTAGAACAAAGCAAGTTTCTTTAAAATTAAAAGCAGCTTACTTGTCATAGCCAAAAAGAGCTTTACACATGCCCAAAAACTGATATTGAAGTATAATTGTTTAATCCAAGATATAATTTTAAATCTAAGTGACATGTAGAGTGGCTTAAAAATGCCATATGTGTGTCCTAATTATCTGTTAGTATCAATTGCACATCACATTTCAATATTACTATAATGATATATGTTAAATGTTTAAAAATTTTTAATGAATTATTGCCTTCCTTCTTGCTCTTTAAAGAATAAATATCATCTATTTACAAGCAGCATGGATCAGGAGTAAAATGTATTGGTTTTACAACTTTTCTTTTGAGAAGATGCTTTATTGAATTAAGACTAAGGTCTATCTGAATTCTTGTTTTTAGGAAATTCTCTGCTCTTCTCTGATACCACTATTCCCCAATATGAACAAATTATTTCACTGTCGAAGGAAAAGCAACCAAGGAGTTCCTGGAGTAGGGAAAGTTAGATGCACGCAAAAGGAGGGCTGCTGGAACCTTAGCAGTACAGACATCACGGACATGACTGTTACCATGATTTGCAGCAGGCTCTGCTCTCTCACACACTGCCTATCACAGGGTAGAAAAGGACAGTTAATCATTCCAGGGAACTGTCCTTATCATTTACACAACATTTTCGTACATCACTGATATAAGCCCATCTGAGGCCTCAGCTTTCTTTACATGTGGATTGATTGCCCAGGGGACACCTGAGCAGCTGTTTTCTGGTGGACCAGCAATGAGAAATGACATTTGAAATTGAAAATATTAGGGTGGCTCCAGTGCATAAGCCTACAGTTCAAGTTGGTGGTCTGCTGCAGATGGACACAAGTATCCCTGTCAGCCTGACCTGCCCCGTACAACTTTGAATGTGGCAAGATGAGAGTAATGGGCTTCAGTCCTAGGTCGGAAACAGCCTCCACAAAATGCCCTGACAATCCAAAGCCTTCTTCAGATCTCAGGAACCTCAGGTTAATAATCCTTTTCCTCCTTTCCCCATAGGTCTCATGAGTTCCAAGGGAGAGGCCCTCTCAGGGCACTAGGCTGGGCACAGCTTTTGGTTATGTTTCCTTGAGGAAGGGAGGAATTATGAACAGTGCTTTGGGCCAGTGGTCATCCTCTGGCAGCCAGAAGAACAGCTTCAGAAAACCATGGTTTTGATGGGGAGGAGAAGTCTCCAGAGTCAGCTGTCCCCTCGAACTTTCACTTCAAGTGATGAGTTAAGACTATACCCACTAGCAATATATTCTTTGTAGGCATGCAGAAGGTTTCATTCTAGCATGTCTTGATTCCTAGGAATTGAACAATCAAAATCCATTTCACAATTTTTCATGTACTAAAATACCAATCATTCATGTCAGTGACTTAGATAGAAAACACACGTGATCATCTCTTTTGCAACTTGTCAAAAACCAGACAACAGGCTTGTTGCTGTT
Source organism: Aphelocoma coerulescens (assembly GCF_041296385.1). NCBI lineage: Eukaryota > Metazoa > Chordata > Aves > Passeriformes > Corvidae > Aphelocoma > Aphelocoma coerulescens. The sequence goes on from NC_091015.1 coordinate 90,995,353, forward strand.
TTTCAGATATTTCTGTAGCTGTAAAGATATATTTATTTTGCTTGGAAACTAGTATTTGAGTGTTTTAAAGAAAATAGACTCATAAGCATTTTGATGATTTTTCTTCTATGGATATATCATCACCCAAAATAACAGAATAATGTCATGCTTGAACACAATCTTTCTACATTCTTCCCAGAAGACCATTAGAATGAATTTGTTTTCCACAGCTCCTTACAGAAAGTTGCCGTAAACTTTTGCTTTAAAACAGAAAACAAATAAATCTTGTTAAAATCCATTGCTAAACACTGTCAGTTTTATAACTAGGATATGATTATGCAGCTGAGCCACTTACTCCTAATGTGCTTTTTTTGTATATGCCATTTTTTCTCGACATGATTTTTTTGTGAAATCAGATATGCTATACAGTATCTATTGACAGTGATCAAAATGTGAGAGTCAGTCGCCTCTCTCCTCCACACAAGTGTGAAGGCTTCTTAGATGTAGCAGACATGAGAATTGCTTTCTCAGAAGAGAGGGCCAGAACTCTGGCACAACTGAGGATGTGAGTCTGCAGGAAAAGGGCAAGCCCTGCTGCCCCTCTCTATCCTCCTGCACAGCTTCCAAGCCAAGTTCACTGACTAAAATGACTGTACCTTGTATATGCTCATAAACTGGCCAGGAATCACATGCAGACAAAGATCGTCTGAATTATTTCAAGAACAGCTTTAGCCTCATTAACAACCAGTCCCCACTGGCTTGAGATGTGCTGTACATTGCCCTAGGCTTTGCCTTTGTATTTTATGGGTTTTCTATCTGCCCATCCAAGGGCTGCTTTCCAGGTGCAGCTCCATAACCCTTCACCCAAACTGCCAGAGGAGTTTTTCCTCTGCTGTTCTCACGCCTGTGTTGTTACTCCCGTGATCGTGAACCTGCAGACCCCAACAGTGCTGCTGTAATAGATCTCCCAGTCAGTGCCTGTAGCATGCAGAACCTGCCCTTGATTCAAGCATGCTCCAGTCAGCAGTCACAGCATCTCCCTCCTCTCTCTCCCCTTACCTTTTCACCCAATTCTTGTTTTTAATTTTCCTTCAATAAAACTTCCCTGTTAATTAATCTTCATGTATGTGAACTTGTCTCAAGCCACTTTGCTTAACCACCAGTCAGCATCATATGTCTAAACAACATTAAACTGAAATTTGCTAACTTGCCATATCTTAATGAAATCAAGAAATTTAAGTACAGACATACTGAATTACTTCAGATTTTATGTGGTATTTCAAATGATAACAGTCAACAATTCATCCCATCAACACTTGAATTGAAGTTAGAATATTTATTGTAATTTTTAAATTTTTGAAGGGATAGATTATGCCACAGGATACAAATGGACATCAAATAATATTACTGGGCATTTTAAGATATAATATGCATATTATACTTCAAATAATATTTTATTATATTATACACATGATATACATATATATATATACTTTTACCTGCAAGTACCAATATTTTACTTACACATACAGAAAGTTATAAAAGTATTGAGAAGCTTTTATACTTTGCTATTTCAGAACAGAAAGAAATTTAGATACTACTTTAAATATAGAATAAAAATAATTTTCAGTAAATGGTATAACTAAGTGATAAATCTTATAATGTTTATTTGTTCAATTAATGTGCAGAGGAGGTAAATAAACTTACTTGATTGTGTCTTTTTAAGATATTTTTGAGCTTGAGATGTGTTGGTATACATTTTGTGAGACTTGGAAAGAGGAACTAATGCCACCTTCATGTCACTACCTCTTAAGTTAGTAAATGCTGTTTGACAGATGAGTTTCAAGTATATTGCATGTCATGTGAGTTATACCTTTTATTTAAAATATGGGAATGAAAACAAAATTCAGTCTGTGTATCTACTTCTCTGAAAAAGAATCTGATATCTCACCTCATTCCTGCCAAAGTAATGAGCTGTGAGTTTGACATATACATACGTCATATGGTAGATGGAATAAAGAATAAATATTTAGCTGGCAAATTTTCACCTAGCAATCAACATTTCAACCACCAGTCACTTCAGCTCTCATGAAAGCCTATGCTCACCATGCTCAGTTGATTCAAACACATCATTTAGGCTAATGATCATATTTAGGAAAGAGATATTCTGCTCCTTCAGGTATTCATTAAGAGCTAATAAATAGGTTTCTACTATCAAATCAAATATTAACCTGTAAAGGCAAGTGAAAAAAACTCTGTGTTTTTCTAAAAATGCAAATGATTTTGAAGTTTCTTATCAATTTTCTTATAATTTTTTCTTATAGTAGTAATATAGCATGAATAATAATGTGTATATTATTAATTAATAATGATAGTAACTATTATAATTTGATAATATTTTATAATAATTTTACAATTTCTTTGAAAAAGCATATAAAAGGAATTTCTAGAAAAGAGAAAGCAATACTCCTGTTGTACATCAATAGAAGGTACATTTTAAATAATATCTACATCACACTAGGATTGTTTCTACAATGTAACTAAGTAATAAAGAATGATAATGCTTAGTAGAGTAATTTATGTTTTGATACCTATTATAGATGGCTCTATTAAAATAAGTCATCTGTTCCAATATTTTTTCATCAGAAGTTGCTTTAAGTCTCTTTGTCATTTACTTAATCAATTCTCATTTATATTCCCAGTACCATCATTTTATTCACAGCATTGTAAATCTTAAAAGTAAGTTTCTTTATTTTATTTTCTTTTTTCAAGAATGCCAGTAATCAGGGTTTTTTCTCCAAAACTAATTTTCTAGCAGAATTTGATGTTTTATTTCATACATCATTTACAGCATCATTTCAACCCCAAAGGCAGCATGTAGGTTATAAAGAAAAAAGCCACAATCGAAACCCAAGGTCCCTTTATAATTGTGGTCATGGTTTTGCTGAGAATGACACTGGTTACGTAATAAAAATGATTACTTTTTGCCTTAAAATCATCTCTAGGATTTCAGTAGGGTGCTTCACAATGGAATTTTATTCTGTGAACAGCTCTCTGACATACATCAGAAAAGGAAAGAAATGAACAACTTGACATCCTAATTTAATATTGCATGTTGGTACACTGAAGCTACATAAAGCTCACAAGAATACAGACACAATACCTGCAGAAAGGTCAATTCAGAATCAAAGCAGTGTTTTGGAAGAAAGAAAGGGTGTTTGCGGTAGCGTCAGAGACTTAACTCCTTCAAACATAAAACACTCCTGTATCATCTCTGTGACTGACTTTGTTTCTTAAAGTGAGTAATAACTGATGTCAAAAGTTCAAAAGTCAGGAAATCCATTGAATTACGTTAGCCTAATAGTATGTCAGAAGATTTCTTGAAGGAATACCTTTTTATACTTCTGTACATCTGTGTATACTTGTCTGAAGACCAAATTGATACTGCATTCCAAATACCAGGTACTCCATGACTCATCAATAGAACTTCTCCTGTTGTTACCAGTTTACATGAACTAATGGTTAAGCACAATTTTGCCAAATACAGCCCACCATTTCATAAATTTGGGCTTTCTTTTCCTTATAAGTGGGCACAGTATTTCTTTGCAACTTCAGCCTGGTTACAAGTATAAGATGGAGAGAACTGGCTGTCATTTTGGTTATTGTCTGCTATAGGGTTCCCTTCTTTACATAGTTACAGGCAGATATAAACATTATTTAGCCATTCCAATAATTTAACATAGCACAAAAGATCATAAATGATTAAAAATTCCTTAATTCTTAATGATGGGTACTGATAAAAACTGATATTATCAGTTTCCTCCTACTGAATACAATACTGCTAAGTAGTTAAGAACCCTAGTACTGCAAAAAATATTTCAGGACTTTTTAAACTGAAAAGGATTGGGTGAATTAATGGTCTGAAAACATTGAATAAAAGTCATTCTGTTCCTTTAGGTATGGTTAGTTTTTGATTGCTTGTGATACTGAAGAAATATAGATGAGATATTTTTACTAGGAATTGAGCTTTATGGGTCTAAAATAAACCAACTGTGCTCTTGTTAATATTTGCTGATAAGGTACAGTTCAACAGTTCCTGTGCATCATATCCTCAGTCAGGAGAAAAAATTGCTGGACAGAAATGGCACTGAACAAGGATGCATTATGCTGTTGCATCTGTTTTGTCTCTCCTGGGGTAGTAAAGCACAATCTTCCAGGCAGATAAGGGTTGAATTTAAATTAGTGGAAGCAGCTGGTAAAATTTCAGGTATTTTGATGCTACTCTTATTGTAAAGTCAAAATCGTCACTTCATTAATTAAGTAGGCATTAAAAAAATAGCAAGAGGAAGCTGAATAAATATATTTCTTTTTTGTAACCTTATAAATAAAGATGAAAGTGTTTGAAAAGCAGATTCCAGAAAAGGTGCTAACCTCATGCTGGATTATTTAGTAGTGTTCATATGCAACTTTGGATAGCCAAACACTTTTCCAGAAGTAATCAGAAATGGCAATTAACCGGCCTTGAGAAAAATGTCTTATGAAGAGGAGGCATGCTAAAAATACCAACAGCCATTGTTGTTTGTGGTAACATTCATCATATATGAGTGGGAAAAAATGGTGTAAAGCACAAATCATTACCAAAATCCTAACAGAGGAACAGAGAAGTAAACAGTAAATGTGACAAATTTAGAGAAAAAACCTGTCTGCAACCCCAGTTAAGAAGTTTATGGTAGAGATGTTATTGCACACTACATTATAACAACAGCTTTATGAAGTGGAAAAGTCTGCAGATAATCATAATAATGTGCAACCTGCTCTATAGTTTTAACTTTTTCCAGTGTGATGCTTGTTTGCTAATGTGTTCATGGCCTACTACTGTTCCTATTGTAAACAATAGCTCTGATGCAGTCACCTCTTTGCACCCTGATCCAGATTATTTTCTTCTGATACCTTTTTATATGCCTTGCCTAAAAAAACCCCTGGTTTCTCTGCTATGAATAAAGTTAATTTCCATTCAAACACTTTTATTTTTCCTTTTCTGATCTATTTCAAATCTCTTGTGCTGATTGAGCTTTTCATTTTCCTTTTTTTCTTAAAATACTTCTGTGTTTTAGGGTTGCTTTCACATTGACTTTTGGAATAAAGCACTCTTTATTCTCCATTTGCCTTCATTCAAATCCCTCATTAGTTAGCAATTCCTACCTAAAACAAACTGAATAATTGAGTGCAAACTCACTGATCACTGCAGTTCCCTCCTGCTATGAAGCAGTGACTACTCTTTCTTAGTCTGTTATGTATTTCTTATACTGTTTGGTTTTCAAAATATTAAAAGTGTCATCCTGAGCAAAATAAAGAAGTCTCCAGTTGTGTGGAAAAGCATAAAATAAATAAAGGTTAGCATAAATTAAACGGTAAAATTCACTCAAAATAAGAGTTACTGCGTGTTGTGATCTAGAACTGCTACTCCCCAGTTTAGTTCTCCCACTTACACTTTCCAAACCACACTGCTGCTGGTTTGCTCCCTCTTCCACCTCTTCTTCTCCCTTTCACCCACTGGGAGGGTGACCAGAAAGAAGAATTGGTGGCACAAAAGACAAAGATCACAGATTGAGATAAGAAAAATTTACTGGAAACATCAATGAGATAAGAAAATGAACAGTAACAACAATGATATTAATAACAAAAAAAAGAGAATGTTTCACATGAAAAAATGCTCACTACATATCCCAAGACAACGAACAATGGTCAATAGGTTTCTCACCCCACCATGCTTTTATTCCACCAGAAAGGGACACCTCTCCTTCCCAGAAAAGAGAGACAAAGTTCCTTTTCCCTGCTTCTGGCAGTGACATAATGCAGTATCAAATAACACAACATCTTCCCACACTCCCCTCCTGCTGATCTGGGCCAGAACCAGGACACTGCTGCAGTTACTAGAGGTTTTGACTATCTAGCTTTCAGCAGTGTCATACGCTCAAAAAAATATGAAATCCTTTCATGTTAACAGTTTGCCTACCACATTTAAAGAATGATTTCTATGTGGTCTTCCAACGCATTTATTTAAAGAACTCTTCTGTTGAAAACGAGATTGCGGTGTCTCTCATACTCTGTGTGTATACTCTTCATGCAACGAGACTCTTATCAGGGAATTTGTGTTCCTCATCCTCAAATAAATAAAGTAATAAAAACCAACCTAAATTTTCATCAATTTAAGTATTCATGATGTTGTAAATTATTTAAGGATTCAAATGTATGCTATGTGATTCTCATTCAAATAATTTAAGGAACTGTTGAAAACCCCCAGCGTGTCATTCAAATGACGATGTTAGTGTAGATAATCTCTCAAAATAAGGATTCCCTTTCAAACTATTTCCCTTCTGAGCATATGCCAACAGACCAAAATGAACTCATTTGCTCAGAAACAATCACTTTTAATTCATCAGGGGCTGATGATACAGAAAAACTTTGCATAAAGGTAAACAACATTCAGTGTTTTGCTGAATTGGTGCATGCACAGAAATATTCCAGTTAGAAACCTTTATGCTTCCATTTCTTTCCCCAGCCAATTTATGGAAGCTTAATCTTTAGTAAAGTCAATATTAGGTCAATACACAGGAGTCAATGAGTCGTTTTAATGCTGTATTTGCGATCGCTCCTTGGAGGCATTACCACATTCTGAATTGTAGATTTCAAATCACAGTTTTTGTTTATTCAGTCAGTGTGAACAACTCTGCATTCATTATGATCAAAAAATCTCTTCTTGGTCTACTTCTCTTTGTTCTAATATTACCAGAATATTTTGTTTGTTGCTGCTGTTTTCTCCTCTGGTAGCTCATCTACCCTTATGAGTCTACCTAGATAACTCGCAAATCATAGTTAACTTAATCTGATATAAAGCAATAACAGTCAGACAACACATATGGTTTTTTTTACAGAAACTTCACCATTTTGTTGGTCAAAAAACCCAGCAGGAAGTTGCAACCGGCATGAAGTACAATTGCTTGAAGAGTAACAGATGATGCCTCATCACAGTACAGGAAGCTCTGTGGTAGATCATCTGGAAATATGTCATGTAACCCAGCAGGAAAACCACTGAACTAAAACTTTTTAGTCTGCCAAAGGCTGTTGCATACACAAATGGACATAAAGGCACCAGAGGGATTCAGTTACGGTGTTCACAGGAACTCACTTCCATCAAGTGTGACGCAGCATGTTAGAGGTGAAAGTCAATTGCTTGTTTGTATTATTGAACAAGGGGAGTACAGAGAAGTTTATATACAACCTGTTTTCTTCCTGCATGGATCATGGCAAGGATGGAGAGGTGATGGGGTAAGCCTATGTATTAGGGAGTGATTTAATTGTCTAGAGCTTAATGATGGTGATGACAGGGTTGAGTATTTAAGGGTAAGAATCAGGGGGAAGACCAACAAAGTGGGAGTCTGTTATAGACCACACAACCAAATTAAAGAGGTAGACCAAATGTTCTATAAACATCTGGGAGAAGTCTTGCAGGAGACAACTTACAGGATGTTTGCTATAAATATAACACATCAGAGATGAAACTGCCTAGGGGGCTCCTGCAGTGTGTGGGAAATAACTTCCTGATGCAGCTGCTGAACAAGCCAGCCAGGGGAGGTGGTCCACTGTGCCTGTTTTTGTGTACAGGGAGGGAGTTGTGGGTGATGTGGGGGTCAGAGACAATCTTGGGCACAATGATTGCTAAATGATAGAGCTTTTGATTCTCAGAGGAGTAAGGAGAGGGGTCAGTAGAACTGCTATCCTGGACTTCAGGACAGACTTTGGCCAGCTTAGGAGACTGCTTGGCAGAGTCCCTTGGAAGGCAGTCCTGAAGGGCAGAGGAGTCCATGACACCCAGACATTCCTGAGGAAGGAAATCTTGAAGATGTTGGAGCTGGGTGTCTGCATGTACTGAAAGACAAGTCAGTGTGGAGGAAGATCAGCCAGGATAGACAAAGGACTGTGACCAGAAACGAGGAAAAAAGGAGAGTTTATGGCCATTAGAAGAAGAAACTGGCAACTTGGGAGGACTGGAAGTGTGTAGTGAGGTTTTACAGGGAGAAAGAAGGGCCAAAGCCCAATTAGAACTTAATCTAGTGCAATGAAAGACACTAAAAATTATTCTATGAATACATAATCAGCAAAAGAAGGGAAAAAGAGAATCTCCATCTTTTGTGGAGTGTGTAGGGAAAACACAGTGAAAAAGGATGAAGAAAAAGGCTGGGGTGCTTAATGCTTTCTTGGTCTTTAACAGTAAGACCAGTTTTCTCCAGGGTACCCAGGCCCTGAGCAAGAAGACAGGTACAGGGAGCAGAATGAAGCACCCACAATCCAAAGGGATGTGGTCAGTGACTGACTGCACCGCTTAGACACACACAGGTCTATAGGGCCAGATGGGATCCACTCAAGGGTACTGAGAGAGCCATCAGAAGCGCTCACCAAATCCCTTTCTGTCGTTTACCAACAGTCCTGTCTGAGGACGTGCCAGTTGGCTGGAGGTTAGCAAACATGATGCCTATCTGCAAGAAAGGCCAGAAGGAGGACCTGGGGAACTACAGGCCTGTCAGCCTGATCTTGGTGCAGGGAAATGTCATGCAGAAGATCATCTTGAGTGCCATCACATGGCATGTACAGGACAACCAGAGGATCAGGCCCAGCCAGTGTGGGTTTAGGAAAGGCAGGTCCTGCTTGACCAATGTGATCTCCTCCTATGGCAAGGTAGCCTGCTTAGTGGATAAGGGAAAGGGTGTGAATGTTGTCTTCCTGGACTTTATTAAAGCCTTTGACACCATTTCCCACAGTGTCCTCTTGGAGAAACTGCCTGCTAATGGCTTGGATAGGTACAGCTTGTCAGGTAAAAAACTGATTGGATGGCTGGGCCCAGAGAGGGGTGACGAATGAAGCTAAATCAGTTTGGCAGCTGGTTACGAGTGGTGTTTCCAAGGGCTAAGTTTTGAGTCCAGTCCTGTTTAACATCTTTATCAATGATCTGGAAAAGGGCATCCAGTGCACCCTCAGCCAGATGACAGCAAGATGGGCAGGAGTGTTGATCTGCTGGAAAGTATGAAACCTCTGCCGAGGGATCTGGACAGGACGATAGGTTTAGGCCAGTTGTATGAGGTTCTGTAAGGTAGAGTTCTGGGTCCTTCACTTGGGTCACAACAACCCCCGGCAGTGCTACAGGATGGGAGAAGAGAGTCTGGAAAGCTGGCTGGTAGAAAAGGACCTGGAAGTGATGGTCAACAACACTGAACATAATCCAGTGTATGCCCAAGTGGCCAAGAAGGCCAATGGCAAGCTGGCCTATATCAGCAATAGTGTGGCCAGCAGGACCAGAGCAGTGATTGTCCCCCTCTACTCAGCATTGGTGAGGTCATCCCTCAAATCACATGTCCAAGTCTGCGCCCCTGAATTCAGGAAGGACATTGAGGTGCTGGAGCATGTCCAGAGAAGGACAACAGAGCTGGTGAAGGGTCTGGAACACATGTCCTGTGAGAAGTGGCTGAGGAAGCTGGGGTTTTTTAGTCTGAAAGGGAGATCTTATTGCACTCTACAACTGCCTGAAAAGAGGTTGTAGCCAGGTGAAGGTTGATCTCCCAGGTAACAAGAGATAGGACAAGAGGGAATTGCCTCAAGTTGCACCAGAGGAGGTTTAATTTGGATATAAGGAAAAATTTCTTCACTGAAGGAGTTGTCGAGTATTGGAAGAGGCCACTTAAGGAAGTGGTGGAGTCACGATTTGTGGAGGTATTTAAAAGACGTCTAGATGGCACTGAGGGACATAGTTTAGTGGTGGATTAATGGTTGATCTTAGAGTTCATTTCCATCCTAAGTGAGTCTGTGATTCTATGGCAAGCCAAAGCACTGCACTGGTCAATTCAGCCTGTACACAGAGAACTGTAGTAAATTTTGATGAGTCATTCCATTCTTCATGAGTCCTAAGAAAATACTTTTGTAAGTACACTCTTCCTAACATACAAAACGTTCTGAATAAAATAAAAAGAAGTAAAAAGAACAGTCTACAGAAGGAACTTTGTGAGCCATTCAATCTTTGCACCACTTAGTGGCCAGGCCTACTGAAAAACATAGATTTGTCTGCGCCTGTTGTATGGTTCTTCTTTAACTTTGTTAATGATGGTCTAGAGAAGCTATTCATTTGATCCATATACAGCTTCATTCTCATAGTCTTCTTCTGAGAGGAAAAGAGTGAAGCTGTCCTGAAGAGACAGGAAAGAAAAAGATCTCACAGGTGATGTCAGAGTCATGGTTCTAAGGGACCAGCCAGAAAATATGGCTTAAAATCATTTTATCAAATTGGGAGGTGGTATCTTATCATGGTGGTGGCCCATCAAGATCTTGTAAGATTTTCTTCTTCCACAGAATTACTTTGCACTCCCATTTTCAAACAGTTGCAATCGGGACTTTATAAAGGCTGGTTCAATTTCTTTCTTGTTGTCATGGAAGTACATAGAATTTCACAATCCTCAGGATGGCCTTTATAGTTACTGTGCACTCATGGAGTTATGACAGATCCATGTGCATTCCCTTACAGGCAGGACTTTCAATTGAAATATGTTAAATAGGAATGAAGATGTTGCACAAAAGCGCAATTTTCCCTGGGTGTACAATTATAACCCAGGTAAGAATCAACTTGTCCTCCAAAGACCATGTGAAAGATATTAGGATCGTCATTGTTGTGTGAACTTTCTGCAAATCCTAGATTATGAAGATAAACGAATATGAAGATAAAGAATTATTATCTCATCTGTTTAATTTTATAAATAGTAAACTACCATGATGTCTTTTTAATACTAGTAGTAGCTCCTAGACTTCAAGTGCCTGTGACTGCTATAATGGAAGCTAGGTGAAGATGACCCTTTAATCCTTAATAAGAAGTAAAAACTAGCAGCATCAAGCTCTGATGTTAGATATCCTCTTTCAGATAAGAGTTGGAGCTAGCCAAAGTCATAAGACAGTAGTTTCTTTCAAGAATTTTCTGAAGAAGACATTAATCACTGATATCTTCATGATGAACTAAAAATTTCCTACATCACAGCGTGTCATTGGAGGATAAAAAAGGACCACCATGGACATGTGTTTCTTTTTAAGTCTTACTTTTAGTAATTTTTGCCCTATTTTGTATCATTTTTCAATACAAACATTAGATATTACTGAGAATTATTTAGGCCATTTCTAAAAGCATTTAAAAATAATTTTTCTATTTAGATATCAGACCTAAATGATCTGCACAGATTTACTTTATCTTGAATTTCAAAATATCTGTTTTAACAAAATTAGTTTCTCAGGGAATAATGAGGTATTAACTTATCAACGAGAAGAAAAGGGGAGGAGATAGGAAGGGAGGAGAAGGGAGGGAAGGAAAAGAAAGGAGAGGACAGGACAGGAGAGGAAGGTACAGATAAGAAATTTTGGTTCTAGCCAAGCATGGTTTATACAGATGTGGAAGAAGAACTAGCAGTCAGTAGCTGTTCCCTTTCCAAAGTCCACTTAGTTTTGTGCACCAAGAATTAGGACAGTGAATATAAATGCCAAATGTTATATGTAATTCATATATCTACATAATTATATGCACATGCATAACTAGAATTATTTATATAGACACTATAGTAAAAGAAATACTAAATGACTATTAGATTTCAGCTAAAAATTTGTCTAGTAAGATTAAAAATGCAACTACATGGACAACCAGAGTTTCATTTTCAGAAGGTCCATTTACTATCTATGCTGACAAATATAGTTTTTGTGAAGGTACAGGTGCTACACATTCAGAAGCTCGCACTCCTATGAGCATTCAAAGATGGGCAAAACAGAGTTCATCCATACATGGAAATGGCCAAATCTCTCTGCTGAAATGTAGCAGATTATTGTTCAGTGAGTACGATCTCTCCTCATTTGTGGTATTTCTCACTCAAAATTAATTTACATTATATAGTCAGGAGCAGATACTGTATTCAGGACATACTGGGTCTCCCAATACCGGTACAGAAATCAGTCTTGTCAGGAGGAAGAGAAATTAACAAAGCATGTACTAGTGACAGCAGTAGAAAATCTGTGGGTTGCTAGTCTTCCTGAAATTATGTTTCCTTCAAATGGTTCGAAATTTTTAGTATTTATTCACTATATTGCAAAAATGCAAAACTGTTATCTGCCATATTTTTGCATAACACACTTCTTCTGATATTCCAGTCTGTTCTAGAGTGTGTGTTAGGTTTCTCAAAGCCAGTTTTATAATGCAATTAGCCATAATGGTTTAGGAAATTTTTATGAAATTACTTCATAAAAAAATGGGGTGAGTAAACCCCAACCGCACCAGATTGAAAGAAAGAGTAAACTAGGGCTAGAACAATTAACAATTATTTCCCTGACTAGAAAAAGGTAGAACACTGGGCAAGGACTTAGTTTCATTCAACAATTAAAAAATATAACTAACTAATGTAATGGTACTGCAAAAGCAGGAGAAGATAAATGCATTTGTATGTCACTTGCAGGCTTTTTACCCATCATAACATTATCTAAATTCAGAAGTTGGTCTAAGATATTGTTCTCACTAATGATGAACTTCAACCTTTCAAGAATCAGTAGAACGATTTAGGAAACACTTACTCCACTGCATTCCACTACTTTCAGTGGGACTTGGATCAAGCTGAAAGCAAAGTACGACACAATGTGAGCCTCAGAACCTGGAGTAGGTAATGATTTCCTTGGGATATTAAAATATTATTTTTGTTATATTTTATTTTGTAGATGAATTAAATAAAAAGGGAGACATTTTATGAGTTAAAACACTTTCAATCATGAAAAGAGATGAAAATTGAGTTCATTCTATGTGTGTTCTAAGATTACTTTATCATTCATGTCAAAGGAAGTTTGTTTTAATACAGTAAAATTCGTATACATTATTCAGGAGTAAACATTCAAATTTTACACACAGACAGGAAAGGAATTAAACACCATTTTTTCACATTTGCAAGGTAATTTTGAATCCTTAATGCATTACTGAAAGAAAAGTGCCCAATACAGAATGGTCCAGTAAGTGTTTTGAGGCTGCACAGACTAGTCCCTTCACCTGTCATAGCCTTTCAATATACCCTTAGGGATTAAGGCAAATCTATATCTCAAATACCAAGGTCAACAGCAAACCATGGTTATGAATATAGCCCTCTAAGTAAATAATTTCTCATTTACAATGCTAACGCTACTCTTCATTATTATTTCACTGCCAGTTGTAAAACAGGCCATGGGGCAATTCAATCTTTTGTATTAGAATGCAATAATATATCTAAAGTTAGACACATTTTTTCCTTCTTCCCCTACTGAGGAAAATCAAACTTTTCCATCTTGAGAGCCTGAACAAGATCTCCTGGCTATTTGCTGTTGCCATGTCAACTACTTTGCTCTTAGTTATTGCTATGTCCTTATGTTCTTGTGCTGGAAATTTAGTTGGAGACATACAAAGACAGCCTTTTCATGGCCTGTATCATCAGCAAGAAGAGGGGAGAGAGCTTGAGTTTTTGTGCAAATGCGCATGATATCAATAATTAAGGGGGAAGATGGACTTCCTTGCATATATATACTGTATTCAGTTCTTTCCTGTTCACTTCTTTACTGTCTTTTGGAGGCAAACGTTTGTTTCTTTCCTATAAGGCAAACACCTAGGAAACAAGTCACTTTGTATTGGTTCAGCTGTGCTAGAGGTAGTTTTCTTTATGGTAGCTTTTATGGGGAAATATTTTGGATGCTTGTTGGAAACAACATTGAAATCACAGGGACGTTTTAGTCACTGCTGAGAAGGACGTATCCAGTGTAAAGGCTTTTTCTGCTCCTTGCCCCACTCCCCTCCCCTCCCCTCCCCTCCCCTCCCCTCCCCTCCCCTCCCCTCCCCTCCCCTCCCCTCCCCTCCCCTCCCCTCCCCTCCCCTCCCCTCCCCTCCCCTCCCCTCCCCTCCCCTCCCCTTCCCTAACTTTCTCAGCACTGATCATTCTATAGGGTGATTCAGGCCATATTTGCTTTGTTCCAATATTGTTCCTTGGCCAAATATGTAACATGATGGTTAAGAAAAAACTCAGAACACAAGATAGAAAAAAAAAATAACCTACAGTTGGACCATGTAATCAGGTTTCTGTACACCTAATGTCAAGTCCGATAACAACTGCTAGCAACCATCTGTTCTTATTTGTCTTTATTCCATAAAAGTTGCTGGGAGGCATTAAAGAAAAGGTTTCATGCATATTTTAATACACACTTTTACATTTCTATGAATACATATTAATATTATGCATATTATGCATATTCTTCCTAAAATGCACATTTTAGGTTCAAAGCAGCAGCCTAAGTTGCCAAGCTTAAACTTCATTTTTGCTCTTGCAAAGTAGTTCAAGACTTTGGCTATTTAGTTTCTGAAGATGCAAGTCTGGTGTACAATGCTTTCTTAGTACCCCAGAAGAAAAGTATAAAATAAAGAGTAAAAATATGAAGAAAATTTGAGCACTTATTTTCTCAGTCTTTTACTGTTAATGACTCTGGATGAGAACAGTACTACAAAGAGCCAGACTCCTGTGGTGCTGAAAACTTCTTAGTCTTGCATCAATGATAAAACACAGAGGTTTAGTTGTGCAGGCTGGGATCTGATGGCATTATGTTTAAAAATACTACCTAACTCCACCAGATTTCTTCTTATTAGTATATGCCACATTTTCTAAAGATTCTCATTGTCATTATTTCCACTTCAAAGGCTAGAAGGACAGACAAGTGAAAAGACCATGGCTAAGATTAAGTGGCAGGCAAGTTGTAAAACTAGAAACAAAATCATCAAGTCCACAACCAATGCTCTTCTGATTAGGAAATATCATGAATTTACTAAGGCTTACAATTATTAGAAACCTCTTCATTCACTGAAAATATTTTCAACAAAAGAATAAAGATGGGACAAAGGAAAAATAAGCAGCACATTTTCTTTTTTATATCATCATTTTTTTAATTAGTACAAACAGTTTGGAAATAAAACTCTACAGAAGGCAGTAGAAAAACAATTTAATAAAAAAATCAAACTTTGGTGACAAACTATGGGTCCATTTAATTAATATAACTTTCAAATCACCTTCTCTCCAGGATATCTAAATCCAATCCACAATAATCAATTCCAGGGTGAACACCTCATATTTCACACCATTAAAATGCAGCACAATAGTATGTTTCTTATATTTTGAAGAAATAGAGCTGTTATATTCATCAATATGCATCTCCAAGGGCAAAGAGTTAAAGTTTAAGTGTTGGCTTAAGTGATAGGTCTTTCATAGCATTAGTGAGATGAAGATGAAAAAGAACATTTTATAGTCATTGTGGGATATGGTATTAAAACAAGAATATCTCTATAAAATGTTCCATTAGTTCTCTAGATTTCTATTTTCCTACTTTAAAAGCACTTTAAAACATGCAAATTTCAAGCTTGCAATTAAAACATTCAACATTTCATAATATCATGACAGTACCTAAAGTCTCGAATAATAACTGTGCTAGCAGGTTATTCCAGCTCCCAGTGGGTTAGACCGAGTCAAGGAGTTGCTAACGAAGATGTGTTTGGGGAATATTGCTCAATGTCCTTTCTCTTAATCTTTCTGTATATAATAAAATAATTTGTTGTTACTGAGAAACATTTCCAGCCTGTATGAGTTCATCTATTACAAGCTCTTTGTGAAATACTAGTTAAGTATCTCTTTTTTTTTGCTAACTGGATGCACATAAATAGATGTGGCAAGGCATTCATTTTCTAGCCCTGGCTTCTTCCCTTTGCTGATAAACCGGAGCAACATCTCCACAGATGCCTCAAGGCTATGCTCAAAGGTGGTATACTGCAGACAACAAAAATAATTCAGAAATACATCAGAGATACTGCCTTTGTAGACACAGTCAGAAGTGACAGAGCTGAGTAACAGAACAGTGGCTCTCCCCCTTCCCTCACATGTGGATATCAACTAAGTCATTCTGAATACTGACTGCAGGAGTGCCTCAGGGGTTCAGTCCTACAACAAACTGAAGGATCACTTTCCTCATAGGGCAAACAACAGTCTAAACACAAACCACGGTGCCTACTTCCTTTGGTCACAGACATTCCTTGAAAGGGTAGCCATTGTCTTTCTGTTCTCATTTATTTCTCAATTATTTGACATCTGCTTTTCTGCATTTTGTACCCTCTATACAGTTTTGTTTTTTATCAAAAGTTTATTTTTTCTCTCACTAAGTAGAATCACAAGAAGAGTCGTTGTGTATTCAAAGCAGTCACCAACGCAAGCCAGTTTTGCAAAAAGCCATCTATCTGCTTAAAGAATATATTCTTCTTTCATACAATATCTCATTTTCTACTCCAAAAATATTAATAACGAGCATGGCAGGTACAGCACATCTTCAGTGTAGATTTAGAAAAGGTGGAAATCCCTCCAGTGAGAACTTTTTCCTTCAGGGGACATCAACTGAGCTGTCTTCTGCAACTGTGGCAGGTCAAAGCAATGCAGTTTCTGGAAAGTGAGAAATCAATGTAGTTTGGAAGACAGAAAAGGCACAATACCAGCTGGAATCTTCTTTTTATTGAAGCAAGTGTATACTACAGTGTTTGGAGACCCCTGGTTTTTCCAGGTTTAGCACTTAATATTAAAAGGCATCTGTTACTCCAGAAAATCTGAACCAGCAGGAGCAGAAGACTCCCTTTCTGACATAAAAAGAGGAAAATATAAAGGGGGTTTCCATTTAAGGTAAGACCACCTGAATTTAACTTTTACAATTTCAGCTGTCTTATTGCCCTGATATTGAGAAAGAAGATAATTGGCAATAGTGAGTTGTGAGAATATTAGGAGAACATTTGGAAAAGTTTGGTAATCCTTTCCTCCCCAGATGCTCACATTCTGGTCCCACTGGAGTTCAAGTCCTCCACAGTCTTGTTTTTAATTTTTAATCAGTGCCTATCTGCCATAGTTTCATTTTCTCTAGGAACTAAGCTTTTCACTACTTTCCAAGGAGAATCATTAGATTTTTCTCATTTCTCAAGAAATAATCCATCACCCGGCATTATACAGCACAGCAAGGAGTCACTCCAAGTGAAAAGTCAGCCAACAAAACTTCCATAAAGATCAGTCACTCAGTGCTAACAGCTGAGAATGGTTTCCAAGTACTGGATACAGGAAATAGAATGATAAAAAAAGGGCATGAGAGAAGAGATATGATACAAGTAAACTACAATAGCAAAATAAGTTCTATACTTCTCCTCAGACTAATTTCTTCTTGTCCCTTCTGTTCCTACTCTGTCTTAAGAGCAGACTCTCACTGTATTAAAGCTTTTCTGCTAAGCTTCAGTTTATTCTTTTCCCATATTATGCTCACAGTCACAAAACTGACTGCTATTTCAGCAGGACACTTTGCTATGCCTGGAGATGCCCAGATGACCTGTTCACAGTTTTAATAGCCATCCCTTCCAGGATGCTCTGCCTCTTGGGAGCCATCATAGGCTTTGCCCTTAAAGGGTGAAAGTGTAACTTGTCTTAGTTGAGGTGTCTATGAGAGTGCCTTGACTTTTGCTATGGCATCTCAGAAGAAAGCTGGTTAAAGAAGAAGGGAAGATTTAGACATTTTGCCGCAACATTCTTAGAAGCAAATGTCCAAATCTCTGCTCCAAATACTGGAGATTTGATGGAGCAGAAAATAGGTAACTGTTCAGATCAGGAAATGAATCCAAAGGCATTTTAGTCATTACATCTTTAAGAGAAGCCAGCTATTTCTTTGTTTTTCCTTCTCTTCATTGGTGTTTCAAGGATCGCCTATAACTCTGATTCTTCCAGGGTGTTTTAATCCTTCCAACATGTCCTAAAGGGAATACATGGTGGAATGCAAATAGTCAAGGAAACTGAGAGCACCAGGGATAACTCCATGACACCTAGGAAGGAAGAACTTGTTGGGAATGTGATAGTTGATGATACCCTTGGTGGCAGTGGCCATGGAACAGCACACTTGAAGAAGGCAGTGAGAAAAGTAAGTAGCAGAGTGCAGCTTTTGTGGCCACTTGTGGCATCTGATGGGAAGTTTCTCTCTCTGGCTAAGGCAGAGTAATGTGGGGTCTTCTGGCAATGTCATACCAAGTTTTGACCAGTGCTTTTTCTACTCTGAGGACTCTATTCCATGATACAATTTTTTATACTTCTTTTCCAGCTGGGTCTTTCTTTTATAAAGAAGTTTCTTTGTAATTTCCAGGTTACTGTTTGATGATGATTTCACTGTGTTTAATGTGATCTATTTGGGACAAATGCCCTCCAGGCAGTCTTGTGCACTGATACATACAAACAGACATGCAAAATTTACACTCATATTTTTGACTTCTGATCTGATATACATTTCTCATTATACAGAAACATGCCTTCCTTGTCTTTTCTTTGACTTTCATTGAAGAATTACCACAAATTTTTGGTTGAAATTCAGTGGTTATTTATCGATTAAGGGAAGCATAAATTTAAATTATTTTTTTAGTAAAGCAAATTGCATTAAGCCTAATGCATCAAAATAACCAGAGTATTTTCAAAGGACTTCACACTTCAAGTCGGCACTGCTTTTGAAACACATAATGCTTTATTTTCAAAAACTATGAGCAACCTTACTGCCTCAATATGTACACCAAAATTTAAAGAAGAATTCTAAAAGTTGAACTCTAAATGGTTTCTTCTGAGTCACATTAGGGACCAAACCAGAAAATAAAAAGGTGGTTTAAAGCTGTACATTTTATTTCTCCCCTAGAGTACATTGATTTTCCTCGTTCTTCCTACTCTTATCCTTGTCACTTAAACTTTGTGTTTCAGCTTCCTCTTCTACAAGAAAGAAAATATTTCTGGTGTGATTTTCTTTTATGTCAGTATGTTTCATATCCTGATAGTAGAGAAAACACACTATTGTGCTGACAGAAAAATAGGTAAGATTTGCAATTATCAAGTTTAATACAGACTTTACACGTATATTGCTGCAGAAAAAGCTGTGCTTAACGAACGTAAATAAAAGTAGATTTGTGTTCCCTCAAGAAGAGTTATGCAGATTCTTCTCCAAATTTCGAAGTGTGTGAATAATGTCTACACAATAAGGTACATCATAACTTAGGTTTCATTGAAAATAATGAAGTTGTTTTTTTATGTGACAATTCCACAGATTTAGGGATACTATTTCAAGTAGCATTCTGTTCAACAACAAAAATGCCAGAAATATTAAAAAGCTCTCAGAATATAATTAACTTTTGGAGAAGATGCTTTAAAATATCAGTAAAGATGATACGGATATATCTGTAAATATTCTCAGATAAGCTACAATCTATTTTATGAAGAAGAAGAAAAAATACAGTTAATGAATACCTTCAAGAAGATTTTTTAAAAAATATGATTTTCACTCTGGTTTTGACAATTAAAATATATATTCTGGATATAAAAGTGCATTACCAACTTTCGTAGACATTATAGGGCGATATTTGTCTGTCTCTAGCACACCATCAATTAAAATTTGAGATTTTTCCATGCCCAAAACACAAAAAGATACTTTTTGCAATTTTAGGCCCACTGGTTCTATTGCAAATAGATCACCACAGAGTCAGTTTAGCGCTATTAAAATACACTAAAGTATCTTGTCAGTGGAAGTTAATTTGGTCCTGATGTTTTGGGACTGAAAAAGAGTGCCAGGAGGGCAGAAACACTACCAAAAGCCTGTAGAGGTGAGATACTCTCTGATGTGTGCTTAGAAACAAATCTCTTAGTTACAAGCACTATAATAGATCTAAACTGTCTCTAAGCTACGCCTGGAGATAAAATGATCATGCGAAAATGATTGTTAGTCTTTGAATATAAACATGTCAAGGATACACGCTTCAAATCCCATGGAAGTCTTCATTGCAAACCTAGCTGTACATGCCCGAAAGCACTAATTTTAGACATTTCCTTTTAAAAAGAGAATTTAATCTTTTAAAGCCAAAGGTATTCTACAAAGGTGTTTTCTATGCTATATGTCAACACTTAATAAAACTAGTTGTTTCTTACATATACATGTCATACTTCTAATGATAATGCTGCAGATAACTACATCTATAAAAAACTACCAAAGTAGCAATTTTGCAGTACTGGAAACTTCAGATGGATTTGTTAATACAGAATTCTTAGGGTGTAAATGTGAATTTGCATTAAGTGCAGCTTACTTCCATTTGAAACAACAGTGAGAGTAAAATTTATGTATTAATGTTTTCTGAGTAATATAAATGAACATTTATTTTCTTCCCTGTCTCTCAAAAAAATGAAATCAAAACTAGAGTTCCTCAAATAGAAATCAATCCTTTTATAATGTCAGGATTTTCTCACAAGAATTTTCTTAGAGAAAATAAAAAAAGAAGTGATTTTTCCTTTTTCTTTGGGACATTTAAACAGTTTATCTTATTTTTAGAAGATGAAGTATTTCTCTGCCTTTAAACGTATTTTTGTGCACAGCCTGGGAAACTTATTGACTTTTATTAATGATTCAATAAATATTTCTCTTTTTCTTTAAAAACAAATCTGAGAGCACAAAATCATCTTAACTTCAAAAACTTTTATCATGTAAATTTAGAAGTCATTCAATACAACCATTATACAATAGGCATTTCTTTACTTGCAGTTTAAATCACCAGGTGATGTGGCTGCACAAAACCTAGCATCAGATGCCTAACTGTTTGAAAGGGATATATCTTTATTAAATACTGATTGCAAGCATTAGGATGAAGCTAAAAGGCATTATTTATGATTTGTAACAGCACAACTGAAACAGGACAATAATCATAGTGAATGTAAAGAATCACAGAATCACAGAATCAACTAGATTGGAAAAGACCTTTGAGATGGTTGAGTCCAACCTATGCTTGAATACCACCTTTGTCAACTAGACCATGGGACTGTATGCCACATCCAGTCTTTTACTAAACACTTGCGGAAGGGTGACTCCATCACCTCCCTGGGCAGCCCATTCCAATGCCCAGTCATCCTTTTTGTGAAGAAATTCATCCTAATGTCCAATCTAAAAGGATGCAGCTGAAGTTACGTCCCTTGCCAAGACGATCATCTCTTGTGCAGGTGCGTTCCATCTGTGCAGTGGAGGATTGCAGTGTACAGGGTGAGGTCCTGAGCCAGGGAAACCCCAGGGAAGCTCTGAGACCTGCCAGGAGCTGGGAACTTGAGGTTGATGAAGCATAGGCTGGGTCAGGAATAATGATGGCCACCCCCCACATCCAATAGGAACAGCCCTGGGGCAGTGAAAATGACTAGAAGCAGCATGACCAGAGTGGGCAAACAGGGAGTCGGGAGTTTTTCCTGTGCATTAGTATTAATGTATTCTCTTACATGAAGCTTTTATCTGTATGATAATATTACACTGAAATTCACTTGACACAAAGGAAAACACTTGTGCAAAATGTATATAAACTTGCAAAGGTTAATGAGATACTTTGATTTCACAATTCCTTCAAGCCTTTCAAATTTTAGGAACAAAGCTTGAGCTACAGTAATCCAGAAAAAGTTTGTGTTTGACTCAAAACCTTTTGGAACCCAATTCTTTCCAAAATGCCAAGCTTTAAACTGCCACTCTACAAGCTCATGGTGACCTGTCTTTTGTATTTGGGATGGCAGCTTAGAAAATATTGAAAATTTCTATCACAACTTTAGGAAATACTGATTTTATTTTTTGGCCTTAGCTTCTTTGAATCTCATTATTTACTTTTTAAAGCAACATGTTAGTTGCTAGTTATGAAATGTTGTCTGTCTCTGTAACAGAAAAATTTTATATTAAATGATTTTATTTATGTTGCAATAAATTGCAGAATACCATGATGCCAGTTTTTAACTGGATAAAATATATTAAGTAACCATAAGAACATTTGGTAGTCAATTAGAACAAATCTCAGATTTTGATAAATCATTTGCCAGCTTGTAAAATCCTACTTTTTTCCTTATGTAGACTTCAGCAGTTATTATTTTAACATCATGTCTCACAAAGAAATCAAGTTCAACTAAAAATCCAAGCACAACAGAGTGAAAACCAACTACATAGTCCACAGGTTATGAAAAACAAATTGTCACTTCTATCATTTATGTAAGATAATCAATAATGACAACAGTTTGAAAATAACACGGACACCTATGGGGATTATTTAAAGAATAATTAGTCTTCTTTTGTAGATAAATAAAATTGGGGCAGTAGTTTTAAAGTGGCTTCTAAAAAAGTCTATAAAAAATAAGTGACAAAGCTGTATCAATAACGAAGAAATTCTGTTCTTGTTGTTCCATCCATTGCTTCCTGCTCTTCAGTAATTCTTGTCCTATTACCTTATATATTCAAGAGTGTGCCGGCAAAGGGTGAGAAACAGATGGAATCACACAAGTAGTACAGTAGACATGCTGGTATTTCTCTTTCAGAACAGACACAACTAAAGAGGATGCTGTTCTTTTCAGTGTCCATCAAATCAATTGAGGGTAAGGTGTTGAAAACTATATAAGACCTAAAAATATCAGTTTAATTTCCTGCTCCTTGTCATGAGGAGTATTAAGTTGAAGTTTTAGAGGCTATCAGGACCAGCTGAAAAAAAGTGTCTCCTACTCAAATCTAGATTTTAGATCTCCTCCTATTACTATGACAAGGCTTTTTCTGCAAACAATCTTCCACTAAAACTCCTGATTTTAGTTAAAAAGAACCCCCCAAGCAATTATGATTTTCAGATTTAAATATCAGGCCAGAAGTCTCTGTCCTCTTCACCTTTATCTTTCCTTCACTTGTGTTATGAGAAGTAATTATTTTGCACTGTAGTGAAAAAAAGAGGTAGAATATCTCAGCGATGTCTCAAATTATTCAACTAAAATCGACAATTCCTCTGAAGAAAAGATAAATTTACTGAGATGGTTAGGTCTGATAAATAAATTTTACAGGCAAATCATTATCTCCTCTCTCTCCTGAAGGGAAAATGCTTCCATCTGGGTTTCTTTGTGATTCGTTACTGATATATGTAGATCTAAAGATAGAAGTGGTCAATGTACAGCCTACTTAACACTAGTAAATTGTTTTTCAGGGAGCTTTTATTTGCAAATGTGATTACTGCCAATGGCAAAAGCAATCAAAAGTCCTTTGAAGTTCAATATGCTCCAACTGAGCAGGCACAGGGAAAGGCACTCATTTCTTCTTTCCCCCCATCCCCACAAACAGAACAAAAGAAAGACCATTTATTGGCCAAGCAAATACAGTACATAGAACGGGTATAAATTAAGTATCTATGGGCAAATATATTAAAAAATTAAGAGAACGGAAGGAATGAATGAGGGAAGTGAAAGAGGGAGAGAGAGTGGACGAAAGGGAGGAACTGAAGAAGCAAGGAGAGAGAGAGGAAGGGAGGGGAAATGGCTAAAGGTATAAAAAAATAATGATACTACGCAGAATAAGATACTTTAACTAGCATTTAAAATATATCCCATCTATCTGCGAGCCTTTAAAGTAAATGCAGAAGTAAGCAAGAAACATTGCTGACCTATATCTTGATCTTTCTAATTATCTGTCCAGAACACAAATAAGATTGTCTGTAATTATTTTATTTTCAGTAATTAATTTTAGTTCTATAGTGGATGCCTTCTGAGGAAAATCTATTGATCTTTCTTTCTATTAGACACATAAATATTAATGAAAATTGAAGAACTTGACATTTTCAGATATTGCAACAGCTCCATCTAACTTAAACCATGTCTATCACATCAAGAGAAATTCTCTATCAGCCAGCATGACTACCCTCATTGTATGAAAGTTCAATCAAGCATTTATCCTATCCAGATATAGCTAACAACATATTTTAATGGTCTAATCTATTTTTGTGTAGCAAACATGTCCATGCAATCTCTCTGAAATTAATTTCAAGAGCTTTCTAATAAAAAATAAAGCCAAAAAAGGCACAGAACCCCCACCACCATCTGCACCCCTTATTCCAGTTAGACTTGAGAGATAGCTTTCATACAGTATTTTTTTTGGATGGGAAAGTGAGGCCCAGGACAATGCAGATGGTAAAGTTGAAGGTGATGGAAAGTGAAGGACTTGGTTATGAAGAACTCCAGAACGAGTTCCAGCAACAGAACAGAACATCAGCAGCTGCCAGAGGCATGAGGACAGTGCACCTAAAAGTGATTATTGGTAGTGTTTTCACTGGGTCAAACATGCTTCAGACACATAGTTCAGTCCTTTACTCTTTCCACTCCATCAAATTCTCAGCATGGCTCTTAGCTTGGGTGATATAGTTCATATACAGCAAAGGCTGAGATCATGGTTGATGTCACAAGGAAATGGAAAAGCTTAGCAGCAGGGTCAAATGCAGTACGGTATTTAATAGAAGACATAGGACTTGAGAAAGTAAAAAATCAGAAAATGGATGGTTAAAAAATCCATATGAAATATTGTTCTGTGTAGATCATAAATTATCTGTATACCTTATTACAAAAGTAAATTTATGCAGGAAAATGTTCTACCAAGCTGTGCATAAATTTCAAATGGAAAAAGGTGTTAACAAGGAGAAAAATTTGGTGACATGAATTGAAAATGAGAGAAACGGTGTGGTGTATATAGAAAGAAGAGATCAACTCCGCACATTTCTCTCTTACCCATGAAAAGCAAAAGAATAATGATTCCTTGGAAAATGCCACATATTCACAGCTACAAGAAGTAGCAAGTTGTAAGAAAAGGTATCCTAGATTTTGTTTGTTTCAATATACATGTTCTTAGCTTTTTTTTTCTTCTTTCAGGGTCTGGTACTTCAAACTATATTTATAAGGCCCTAGAGCCTCAGTATGTACTCTATTTTCAAAGTCCTCACTTCCAGCACCTCTTTTGTCTTTAAATATCTGAAAATCACCTCTTTTACAACTGACACCTAAAATGCATCCATTTTCTCTCTGTCTAGCCTAATATTAAAATATTCAAAGTGGGTTAGCATGAAGAAGTTACAAATAATTTAATTTTGGGATTTATCTATAGTACTGTACTACCTTGAACTAGAAATGTTGTGGGTTCACTATGCTTTGGACACAGAAGATATACATGAACAGGCATATTTAGCTGATCATCTGTTGGCTAAATAGGAGATGACATCAAGCTCTTCTCTTGCCAGATAAGACACCAGTTTCAAAAGAGAGGGAGAATCTATACCTTGAAACCCTGACTTGGAATACTTAGATCCTGATGGAGAGTAAACTGAGGCATTTCTATTTAAGAGAGAGAATGGCAGTTTTATAGTATAAACACATGTAAAAGAAACCCGTGGGTGGTGGGATGGCAGTAATCAGCATTACTGTGATCAACTCCTTTTTTGATGTAATATGTTATCAAAGCACTTCATTATACAGTTGCTTGAGTTTGGATTTTTTTATTTTTTATTTTCATTTTCTAGAAAAAACAGATCAAAGCCTCAATTCATTGTAGCAGAATTTTCTGTACAACCCCTGATACAATGTAAACTGTGGTAAACAGGAAGCCTCTTTTCAGCATTTTAGATATGATGAATCTAATATTCAATGGCAAAACTAGCAGGGAAAATTTCAGGCACTGCAAACACGAATTTTTCTTTTTTCTGCTCTCACAGCAATTGCCACTTCCCACCAGTCAGCAGACAGGAACTTGTGTGCCAACCCCAGGCAGTCACATCCCACTAGTGCAGCTGGTTCTGCTACACCAAGACACCAGGCTGGGAGCTGCAGAGGCCGTGGCTCATGTCTCTGTTATGTCTTGCCAACTGTGACAGAGTGCCAAGGCAAACAGCTAACAGCAGTAATATATGTCCACCACACGTAGAATTCCCATATCACATTAGTAAATTAGCTACAAGAGTTACAAAATTCACTGCTTTATAAGAGTAGCTGGTAATTATGGGACTGCTATATCAGCTTGTTAAATTCTACCAGATTAATACTAGTAATTCAGATTCATAAAAAGAAAGACATCTAAAGAAATATGTTTCCATGTGTTTGCTTTTAAATCAAAAAGGAAATTTATGGGGGAAAGGTCAATGGTTGAAAATGGCCTTAGGACTGAGATTCTAATTTTCAGACTATGACATTCCTTGACCAGTATGTCTAGGCAAGGCAGCAATATAGATGCTTAGAAACAGAAAGCTACATCAGAATTAGAGACAGAATTATTAATGTATCTTGAGTGCAGTTATATTGCTAAAAAGCACCTTACTCAAACACAGTTTAATAAGCAATGTCAAGTGATGCATTTTAGTAGTGATATCTATTAAATCCTTTAAGCAATCCATCTGTCTTTTGCATTACACCCCAGTGCTGTAGTGTTGTGTTAGTGTTTGAATATAATGGCACAATACATTCTTTCATTCTATTTTGTAGCTCCTGTGGAGCACTAGCACAGATTTATGTCAAAAGGAGTTTAGTTTCTTTATCGTGTTTCTTAACAGGGCATGTGCATACCCAAGTTCAGGAAAAGCAGATCCCTATGAATATATCCAAACCATTCATGGCAAGCAAACCTGAGCCTTTGAGAAATCTGAGATTAATAGCAGAGTATAATTTCCAAGATGCAATAAATCTAGAATGAACCATTACTTACAAATAGCTAGTGTCACACACAGATTACACATGTATACAGTAGTTTTATCTGTGTCTTGACCCTTGAGAGAAGAAACATTTTCCTGCAGATAAAAGAGCCAAGTGTACTGTGTTCTACTGCTCTGTGGCTGGGTGCATGGCTTACATGGACTGCCACTTCTGTCTCCTTCTAAAAAAGTCAAATGTGTAAGGTACCACAGAAGAGAAGAAAGACTGGGCTGAAGAACTAATTTGTGTGTGGGTCCACCATCTCTGGGAAAGCATTTCTTTATTCTCTGAATTTGTGTATTCTTTGCAGTTACATTACTAGAAAGAGTCTAGCTGAGGATCTTGAATTCCTGTTTTCATGGACCATTATTATAGCCATACAGTCTTTAAGTGGAACTGAGCCTACTGAAATGTTGGTAGGAAAACAGGTAAACAGTCAACAAGCACTTTCAGGATCCAGATACTGGGCATGGCAAATATAAAAGCCCCAGTAGGACACTCCCTGACTTTCCATTGGAATTTTGTGGGGCTTTCACAGTTTCACAGATAATCTGGATATAGCTGAGTAATGTCTTAGAGGTCACCAAACGCAGAGAACTGAGCTTCTACTCTTCCTTTAGTGGGAAACATGTGGCCAAAGAGCTATCTTAAAGTTCCTACACCTGTGGAAATAAACCAAAATTGTCTTTTTGACTTTGAGTGAGAAGTGCTGCATCACACCTAAAATAATGAGATGTAGAGAAATAAACAGAAAGGTTAATTAATCTCTTAATCAAGCAACAGGCCAGGATGAAAGTCTGATACTGCTTTAGGAATAAATGTGAAGTGGCTGTTGAAGCAAAGTCTGTTTGAGTAAAAGCCCCAAGGACCTAGCCCTCCCCTAATTGTGCAAGGGATGGTACTGACTACAAGAAATGCCCTCTTCAAAGACCAGAAAAAAACAAGGACCAGAGGTATTCAGGGAAAGTTTGTTGAATACCAAAAGATGCTGCCACATGATAGCTGCCCAAGAAAAAGAACACATATCTGTTTCATAGTATCTATTCTTGTAGTTGTCATCATCAGAAAAAGCAGCACCAGAGGGAAGGGCCAGGCGTAAAATAATTGGTATGACTGGGCATGTTGATCTGCACCCATACATATTGATCAATTATTTCAAATATTGACCATGTATTATCAAATAGCTTGGCTCCAGATAAGTTCCACAGGTAGGCAGAGAGTACTGGATGGGACCAACTAATCTGCACCTATTAAGCTATGACAGCATTCAGCTTTTTCATACAGGAGGCAGACTTGACATCCTGGTTTTGAAACATCCTATTCATGCAATTGCTTTCAGCTTCTTTTCGAAAGAAGCTTTTCTTTTCCAGAAAGAAGATGCACCATCCATGGAAAGCCTGTCCTTAAAGTCCTTTGATATGACCCAAAAAAATTAGGCTGAAAGAACTGTGGGGATTGCAGATCACATGGGCAAAGTCCCTTTAACTCAGCTGCAGAATACTGATCCCTGTACCTAACAGAACCAAAGAGAGGAAGAGGGCGAGCGGACTGATGCACCACAGGACCTTTAAGAAAAGGCAGATGCTCTTTTGGCCTCTGGGTTGTGGTGCTGATGTATGGTTACATGTCATTATAAGAAGCTAGAAAACAAGATGACTTCTGGCACGGGACAGGATTGTCACAGACTTAACTACATGATCCAGCAAAGGGACAAAATCAGATATTCTTTGATAATGACAAATCCCAGCCTAAGCTAGTAGCTGTATTTACTCCAGCTTCTGTATAGCTGTAAGCCTAGCTGATGCTGCCTAATAATGTTACCGGCATATATTTTGCTGATTAAAGCAACTCAGGCAGGAGGAAAAGAAGTCTTTAAAATCTGACAATATGCTGAGCTTTTCTTCAATTCTCAGTGCTCTCTCTTTCCCCTGTTTTCCTTGTAAGAGCTCCTTTAGGACATTACATGACTGGGACTGAACATTATATTGACATATTTCATTTTACTTTATTCACTTTTTTGTAAACTTTTTAAAATTTTTGGATATGAATATCCCTTGTTACACAGAGGAATCACAAAAATACTAACACAGATTTCTAACAAAGCAGTAAAAATGTGCTGTCCTAACACTTTTTTTTGGATCATATTATTAGTAGTGTTTAGATTCTAATATCCAATAATTGCAATAATTGTAGATTCAAAGTAAAACACTTGGCTTTACTAGTAACTTACATGGTATATGAATAATTACAAACCCACTATTACTTATCACAATGGTAGACTATGAATTAGTATGGGTTACTCTGGAATTTATGCTTATATATGTATGTTTTATGCAAAGCAAGAGAATATTACCCTTAAAAGAGATTTTAAAACAGATTTTAAAAGAGATTTTAAAACAAACAGAATTGCCTATATAATCAATTGCTGAAACAATCCTTAAATTTCTGATGATAAAAAAATTCAAAAGGTTGACTGCCTTGCTCTCAGTGCCTTTGGGCTGGATGCAAGGAAGAAACCATATCAACATACTGTATGAATGTGGAAATTTTTAAGCAAAATAAATGGAAATGGAAATCAATTGAACAGTGACTACAAATGAAAAATGCAATAAGGTAAATTGACAAGCCAGTTAAAAATATAAAGTGCTAATTGAAACATTGGCTGCTACAAAACATTTCCTCTAATTCACTTTGAATATGCACCAGTGAGGAAAGGCATTGCTTTTCTCAGAAATCCATACACTTCACAAATGATTTGTAGCTAAATAGAGCAGGTTGAAAAACACAAATTGTTAGTTTTAGAATAAAGCTGATTTTAATTTTGTGTTAGATACTTCCTGATGAAGTGTATGTTTTGTTAAGGTTAATTCAGTTAGTATACAGTTCTGGCATTGTTTTCAGGACTAGTATTCCTTCTCATCAGCTGAGAAAAAAAATTACACTAGAAATTTTTTAATAATTGTCATGATTAACCTCACTAGGTAGCTAAACACCATACAGTTGCTTGCTCACTCCCCCCAGCAGGATGGGAAGAGAATTGGAAAGGTAAACATGAGAAAACTTGTGGGTTGAGACAAGAACGGTTTAATATGGAAAGCAAAAGCTGTACATAAGTGCAAAGAAGAACAAGGAATTCATTCACACCTTCCCATGGGCAGGCAGGTGTTCAGCCATCCCCAGGAAACCAAGGCATCATTACATATAATGATGACTTGGGATGACAAACACTATCACTCCTTCCTTTTTCTTCCCCCAGATTTTTATGCTGAGCATGATGCCATATGGTATGGAATGTCCCTTTGTTCAGATGGGGTCATCTGTTCTGGCTGTATCCCCTCCCAACCCTTTGTGCACCCTTAGCCTCCTTGCTGGTAGGGTGGTGTGAGAAGAAAAAAAGGTCTTGCTGTTGTGTAAGCATTGCTCAGCGGTGACTTAAATAGTCCTGAGTTATCCACACTGTTTCCAGCACAAATCCAAAATATTGCCCATACTAGATACTGTGAAGAAAATTGGACGTATGTGAACCCAAACCAGTACAATAATATTCTTCTCTCTCAGTTAACATCATGCCATGTCTCATGCACCACGCAGGTTTAACATTGGACAGAAAAGATGTACAGACTGATTAATCTGCAAATTGGTGGGTACTTTTTGGAAAGGGGCAAAATTGATTCTGTCCTTGAAGCATTGAGTACATGTAGAGCACAATTACTCCTTCCCTTTCAATACAGTGAGATATATGGTAAGTATATATAAGTATATATATAAGTATATATAAGGACATGCTTCTGGGCAAGGGATTAGTGCACCCTCAGTCAGTTTGCAAATGGCACCAAGTTGAGCATGAGTGTTGATTTCTTGGAGAGTAGACAAGCTCTGCAGAATGATCTGGACAGGCTGGATGGATGGGCTGAGTCCAGTGGTATGAAGTTCAACAAGACAACTGCCAGGTCCTTCACTTCAGTCACACCAGCCCCATGCAATGCTACAGGCTGGGGGGAAGAGTGGCTGGAAGGCTGCCCAGTGGAAAAGGACCTGGAGGTGCTGGTCAAGAGCCAGCTGAAATGAGCCAGCGTGTGCCCAGGTGGCAAAGAAGGCCAATGGCAACCTTGGCCTGTATCAGCAATAGTGTGGCCAGCAGGACCAAGGTACTGGTGAGGCTGCATCTCAAATCTTGTAGTGAGGTGGGGGCAGAGTCTTCTACCATGCCTGCAGCAAGAGGACTAGAGGAATTACAAACCCACTATTATGGATCTCCCCTGCCTTAAGCTGATATCAGAAAAAACCCAAAACACTGTTGGGGTGGTCAGGCATTGATACAGGTTGTCCAGGGCTGTGGTGACGTCACCATCCCTGAAGGTATTTTAGAGCCATCTGAATCTAGTACTGGGTGATATGCTTTAGTAGGGGTAGCAGGGGTAGTGCTGGGTGGATGGTTGGACTGAATGAACTTGAAGGTCTCTTCCAACCTTGAGAATTCTGTGATTGAGTTTTGAGTCCCTCACTACAAGAAAGACATTGAGGTGCTGAAGCGAGAAGGGCAACAAAGATGGTGAAGGGTCTGGAGCACAAGTCTGATGAGAAGCACCTGAGAGAATGGGGTTGATTAGCCTGGAAAAAAGGAGTCTCAGGGGGAACTTTTCTGCCCTCTACAATTACCTGAAAGGAGGTTGTGGCCAGATGGTGGGGGTTGGTCTCTTTTGTTAGGTCTCAAGTGAAAGAACAAGATGAAATTGCCTCAGGTCTAACCAGGGGAGATTTAGTTTGGATATTAGGAACAATTTCTTCATGGAAAATGTTGTCAAGCATTGGAAAGGCTGCCAAGGGAAGTGGTGGAATCACCATCCCTGGAGGTATTCAAAAGACGTGTAGATGCAACACTTGGGGACATGGCTTAGTGGTGGACTTTGAAGTGCTGGGTTAAATGCTGGACTTCACAATCTTAAACACCTTTTCTAGCATAAATGATTCTATGATTCTATGATTCTATGAAAAATCCAGAAGAACCAGAAGACCCAGAAGAAAGAAGTGTGGTCCATGTGAACACATTATCGCATCACTGGGTCTCATCACAATGGAAATAAAAGCCATTGTAGTTGTTTGACATTATGGTTTTCTATTGAAGTGAGCAAGGTCAGTACAGTTGGTTGGGCCAGGGAATTCTTTCTCAGTATTGAAAGTAAAAAATGCAAAGGGTTTCTTCCAATGAGCATCTGTCCTGTGCTATTGGTGTCAGACAAATAGTGGCAGACAAATGAAGAGGGAGGAAAGACAGTAATGAAGGCATGAATAGTCTGTCAGATTATTACTATTAGTGCTTGGTACATGTCATCAGCCATCCGTCCTGCCCCCTTTTTCAGTTTCTTTGGGATACAAGGCACTATACAAGCATGTTGTCACAGAATGACAAGTGCTAACCTGTGTGTTAAAGAGCTGAGACAAATCAATGAACTTTGTCAATGTACTACTCCTAGAGCACAGTGGCTGACACAAATGACTGACATAAATTGCTTTACTTGACATGAAACAGATGTTTTCCTGAAAAATGCAGGCCACTCCCCAGAATACCCACCAATTAATGGAAATTGCTGGCCATCATGAATTTGTCATCTATTGGGTGAAGCAAAAACAGTAACACCTCCCATCTGTGGCAGAGAGCTGCAACATCCTTCACTTTCAGGAGGGCTTGTGAAGGGCAACCTGAATCCCAAATGTGTGTGGTAAAAGGAGTTCCCTGCATCTTCAGGTATCTACCTGTATATACCTCTACCACTGAAATCCTGACTGGTAGAACTAATCAGGAGATAAACCCCTGGATATTTGAAATGAACCCTTCTACTTGATTAGTATGATATGAACCTTTTAACTGTGTTAGTAAGACACTGATTTCTTATTGGGACACAATGACCAGAGCCCAGCACTCTCTGACACAAAGCAGCTGATGCCTATTTGCACACTCAGGGCCCTGACAAAAATCAACCTTAGGGAAATAAGGCTTCAAATTGCAGGAACAATCTATCATCAATTCTGTAGCCTTGATCACACTACTTAAGTAAAAAAGACTCTTCTTTAGTAACTCAGGAAATTCTTTCTGTTAAAACACAGTGAGTTTTATTTTAATTTTACAGCTTGGTGTAGACATTTATGTGTCCTCCTATCAACTTCTCACCTTCTGAGGCAGTGATTTAACTGCCAGCCTTACTATTACCCTGAAATATGTGCTCAACTCTCTTTCAATAGTTGTGCTGAAGATGGGAAACAAAAATGAGGAAAAATTATTATGGCCACATAGCCTGATAGTGAAAGCACTGCTTTAGCAGCCAAGGAATCATGTGCTCCTCTCTACAACCAAATATTTTTATTTTGCACAAATATTCCAACCACCAAGCTGCTCAATGAAAGCAGATAATGCAAAACACAGCATTTGTGGTTCCAGAAAAGTGTCAGACTTCTCAGGTGAGAAGAATTCCTAGTCATGGTTGGGAATTCATGCTTAAATGCTGAGATACTTTTAATCACTCGGGTCAGGCGTCAGCTGAATAGAGTTTCTGTCAATCCAGCTTTTAGGCTCAGACAACTAGACAGATAAATGTATACCTAGACAATTTGAAGGACCCAAAGGATGGGAATGAACTAGATGTTTGTATGAAACAAAATGTGAGATACTATATTATTTTTAAGACCTGAAGAAGTCAAAGACCATGACAAAAAGAGGTAAAGAAAAGGACCAAATGGCAGCATTAAAATGCTTTAATTCATGCCATATTGGAAAAGTATAGATTTTAAGAATCCAAACTTCTCCTGCAATCAGTTCCTTGACTTGCCATTTCTTATTTCCTTGTTCTTATCGATGCCATATAATATGACATGAAGTGAGAATGACAAGACATTCCTACTGTTTACTGTAAAGCATCACAGCAAGCTCTAACTCTTCCTCTGCATACAAGACACCTTTTGTAGCCTTTCCTCTTGAAATCTCATTCAATGCATGTCACTGAACAGATTTCTCTCTAGAGAGAATAAAAAAAAAAAGATTTATGATACTGTGCCAAAATGTTGAAGAGATTCAAGAGCCACTGTTCTTGGAGTTATTAGCTCTCAGATCCTGTCTGATATTAGAAAAAAGTTCCTGTATACAACTGAAATAATAATCTGAAGCAGAATTGTCACTTTATGTTGTTAATGGCTAGAGTAATGATTAAAGATGAGTGACAGGTCATTTGTCATCATGTAAAAATTCATTAAATTTCTTTTTCACTTCATACCCCTGAAAAAGAAATAGGGAAAAAAATGCTCTCTGAGAAACTACCTAGGAATCCAAATACAAATCTAACACCATTTCTCTGTAATTTATTAATATGAGAAAAATTATGGATAGTTCTTAGCAATAAATACAGATCTTAAAAATAAAAAATTAATGTCGAGCAATATTATCTACATTAACTTCTCCTAGAATAACACTATACAAGTAATTATACAACTAAGTAACGTGCTTGTGTACAACAGTAATGAATTCCCAAAGTAATTGAAGAACTTCACACTGAGAAAAATAATTTTGTCCATTCTCCTGTTTATTTCACACAATGTTCAGAGATGAAACACATGAATAAAAACTAGAACTGATGGGAAGGAATGTATTAGATCATGTTGTGGTAGGGTACAGCTGAAGTTTTTTCACATAAAAGAGGGTTTTAGGTCACAAAACCCACTACCTTTTCAGCGTATGTATTTTTTAGCATCAATTTGTGTCTCAGTTGCTGTAAGATGCAGATCAAGGCCAAATTTTCTTTACACTCACTAGGCAATCACAAAGATTAGCAAAATGAGAGATTGGCTTCAGTAATGTACTACAGCTGTTGGAGACTCTGTTGTCACAGGATTGGTGAGGCTGGGAATAATCTGAGTCTCTTGAAAAAATGATATAGCAGCTGCTACAAACCTTGACATAATTTTTTTCTCCAGGTCTATAGCTCTGGACTGTTGTCCCAGAAGGTTACTCCATATCCCAATATCCCAGATAACTTCATATCTACTCAGAGAAATTCACATTTATTACTGTTTTAAAATTTTGATTGCAAAAAAATTGCTTGGTGCATTTATTTGCTAAATCTGTTTTAATTTCCATGACTATTTCAAGTGTTCCTTCTAGTTTACAGAAAATGTTGAAAAAATTCTGCTTTTGGTTTTTTTCAAATCAAAGCAATATCAGAGATAGACTCCCCAACTTTTACTGAATTACTAACCTTGGGTTTTGGCTGCTTCTGGTAGCTAGGCATCTCAACTGCAGTGCTGAGAGAAGTGGGAAGCATGTAATTACAGAAATGAATTTCAGGCAGCAATAAACCTTCAAAACCAAAATGAACTTGACGTATTTGGACATTTTGTTCTGTGTAAATCCTATGAATCCTGAGCATGAGTGAAACATAAAAAGTTTAGTAAAGGCCATAATTTCATATCAAGGTTTCATTATCATTTCACATGCTTTGTGCAGAGTCCTTCAGAACACCTTTAAACTTTGGTAGAGCAGTTTGCATAACATTGTTTGCACACTTTTAGCACAACCCAGTTTATTTTTAGTGTATGTTTTGACATTCACAAATGCACTCTTTTAAACAGAAAAATATTCATTGAAATTTATTTTTGAACTAGTTAAAAAAAGTGCTGTCTTGAGAGTATTGTAGCAAGACTCTTCATAGTTTTTTTGTTAGCTGAAGAAAAATACTCCCTTATTTTTTTATATATTGCTAGGTTAATTCTTGTACTATTTCAGCAGATATCATTAAAGCTTCACAGGTTTTGTCTAAGTTCTGCTGTAAATATGACATAGTTAAGTTTGTGATTTTTTTTTAAATTATATTTGACTATGAACTAGATGTTTATATTAAATTACAACATGTTTCTAGAAGACCCAGAGGACATATCTCCTTCTTCTAGGATTTCTACCAAGTAAGAAACAGCAATAACAGAAATAAAATTCTGCAATATACTTCATCATTTTACCTCAGTTAGGTTTTCTGTAACCTAACTTAGGCAGTTAAAAACATGTTGGTTGAAGTGCACCTGGTCTATCATTATCCACAAGTATACTTGGCTCTGATCCATCATTCACTTTGCTTATGCATTACCTAAAGGAGTATTTTCACACTTACCTTCAAACATTCAACTTACCATGTCCTGCCCATTCAGAGGATCCAAGGGTCATAATAATAAATGCTTAGGTCTTTTAAAAAATTGATACCTCAAAAAATCCTGCAATATTACTGCTGGTTTTGAGCAATGGGACACTGAGATTTATGAAGGACTTCGATGTGATGAAAATGTGAGTTTGACCTTGTGCTTTAAACTCGTGTAAAGTGTTGCAGTGCAGCTTGAGACACTAACTTCCCAAACTAACTTCCACAGACTGCTGCTGTGTTATCTTTCACCAGTTTTCTTGGCAGAAGAAAAGTCACTACCTTAGAGAGGAAAGAGAACGATCTTTCTTCATTACAGTGTGCTGTTGTGAAGCAACAGGGTGGAGGCAAACACCTCTCAGGTCATTCCGGAAAAAAAAACAGAGAGGAAGGAAAGGGAGGCTGCCATGGTAGATGGTAAAGACCTGGAAAATGGATGTGTACAAAAGAATTTTCACAGGTTTTGGATTTTTTTTTTGGGGGGGGGGGGGGGGGGAGCAACCCCAAAAATACCCGTGTGACTGTTCTTATCCAGAAATCTATACTTATGAAAAAAAAAAGAACTTCAAGTGGAATACTTTCTTTGAAACCTAATAGTGTAGGTTCAGGTAGACCATGAACCTTACCTTTTATTCTGTTTTTTATAATTATTATTACATTTCAACAGCACAATGATTAATGATAAAACACTGAGGGATTTACATAAATTGCAAGACACTACGTTATTATATGCCTAGATACATGCCAAATGCTTTCATGATGATTAGTATCAAAACAATATCAGTGGAATTAGAGATGTATGAAAAGGTTGTGTCCTCTTTTTTCCCCCCCATAGTTTAGTTAAAGAATAAGATCAAAAGGCCAAATATATTAACAAATTTTAGACAAATTAACTAGACTGATAGTGTTTTTTCTGCATGTAATGTTAAGAAATTATTCTCCTAGCTTGCCACAAGTAGTGAATCATTATTATTTTGTTTGGTAGACATTATTACAGTGTTAATCAAGCTATTTTGTTAGTCAAATAAATATAATGACTTTAGAGGAAAATTATTTTCTAGACAAAAGTTTTAATCAGTGAAATACACTAATTCAATTGTATTGTTATATGGATCTTCACTGAGTCCTACTCACAAAAACATTATGATGTAGATTTAGCTCAGCATTCCTAGCTGTGGACCAGAATAGTGATCATCCTTCAGAACTTTCCCAGCCTTAAGGAAGCATAAAAAAGAAAGTAAAAGTCCCTACATCTCCCATGTTTTTCTTCTATGAAGACAATTTGTAGCTAACAGACTACAAGTTACTTTTTTTTCAGAAGAAAGAAGGCCTATATAAATACCTGTAATACTGGTTGGTGGCAATCTAGGGAAGAGTGCTCTTTCTATTGAAGAACACTGTTTTGACAAGATTTACAAGAATGGTTTCATGCCTAAGAAGAAACCTCCAATTCCAAAAAATGCAACCACTGAGGGAAGCAGAAGCCATAGGGTACTGTTAAATACTCAAGTACCAGTGTATCAATAAATAGGAGAAGGAAATATTTATTATGTATCCTCACTAAAAATTTTGCAAGTGTTTGTTCTCTGCTTTTCAAAAACACAGTGCTGACTAAATATAAAAAATAGTCTAAATCGTATGTATCTGAATCCTTTCTATCTGTGCAAGAATAAAACCAGATAGTCTGGAACTAGAGGCAGTCTGGTTTCTTAGTATTAAAAAACCTTGATGCGGTTCTGTTCAAACACACCTATTGTGATCAGCAATCTGAAATTATAAAGACCAATAACTAGGTAGTATTAGAGGCATGAAACATATTGGTGAAAACTGTGATTTGTCCCCCAAAAAAGTAGGGGTACCAGAGGCATTTTGACCTTCAGAACATTTTGATTTTGCAGTCTTGAATAATGAGTGGTAGCTTATGAACTAAAAGATAAGATGGATAGTAGGTATGATGAGAAATGCTTTTTCATAGTTATTATTCTTGCTATGTATGCAGTCCATACCTATGAAGATTAATGTTGCCATTGCTAAAGTGGGAGTATAAATCTTGAATTAAGCACCTCTCCAGGAGCAATAGGTATAGGAGAATACTATGTTTCTTATTGTAGGCATAGCACAGACCTTATTTACAAAAAAAAAAGAGCAAAAAAATTGTCCAAGTGACCAAATTCCTCATTGGGGCAGCTCCAAATTCCTTATAATTCAATTATAGTCTCAGCTTCAGGAAAAGGCAGTGTGCCTACCACTGTCTGTTTCTACTGGACCACACATCACTTGTCCCTGTGCTGAGAGAAGGCTGGTGCTCAAGTGCCAGGCTGTTGCTGCCTGCATCGTGTGCTTGCTGCACTCCTCGCCTGCGAGTGTCTGAAGTGACTTGTAAGAATGGTGCTGTACTTGTGCATCCTTGGAAATGACTCTGACAGGCAGAATGGTCCACATTGCACCAGGTGGGGCAGCGCCCACCTCCCACACTCCTCCAGTACTATTCTCACCAGGCTTCACACCTTAAAGCACTCTTATGATGCACAGTTGCATCGTAAGTGAGGACGTACAGACACCTTTTCAATTCACTCTGTAAAAACAAGACTTGGACAGGCTATGAAACAACTGCCATTAACTTCAAATAGAAAATGAAAATTCACACAAAATTGCTATGGTTGTAGGGTCATATAAGGATAAGAGTGAAGTTGCAATGCATGTATAAACAGTGAGGATGTGCCTCATTTCTATGCTGTTTGGTTTGTTTGTAACTAGTGAAGTATGCAGTGTCTGTCATTGGAAAAATCAATAACAATGGATCTATATAGTAAAGGCCTTCTGAGTCATACCAAATGCTTGTTTCTATCGTTTCCAAAATAAAATACGTCATAAATGGAAATCTAGGAAGGAATGAAAAATTGAGACGTCTGTGACACTTCTGCCTCATGTACTTTCCAATGTTTTTTGGATCTGGGGTCAGAAATTGTATGTATGCATTAACTAGGTATCCTTGGACTCCTCTTCCGTGAGTTTTCCCCATCTCTCCCTCAGTCCACGTTCTTCTTAGTATTTCCAACATTCTTTGGAGCAGTTCCACTAGCCTACAGTTACTGAGTGAAGCACTAATTCCCTAAAATTGTTCTGAAGCTGACTCCTACTAAATTGATCTATCCCTCCTTTTATTTTGGACAACTTTATATTCCCAATGGACTATCAATCCTTACCCAACCTCTCCCAGACATTCTTTTTTAAAGAGGTCTATCTTAATCTCTTTTTTTTCATCATTTTTTCCCAACCTTTACAGTCTTCTCTTATTTCATTATTTTATACAAAGAAGCAGTGCAGTTTCATACATGTGATAATCCTTGTTCTCCCTTCCTGAATCTTTTTCCATTTACACAGGTTGTATTTAAAAGGAAGGAGAAAGGGATGATTCCAGAGAATTTTACAATGAGATATGATGTTCTCTTTTATATTCTTTATTCCTTTTAAAAATGATTCTTACCTTTGATTTGCCTGTCCTACCAATATTGAGCTGACATTTTCATAGAGCCATTTATTATAACCCAAGATTTTGTTCCTGAGTGATAATTACCAGTTAAGGGCCCATTGTGTTCTATGTGTAGGCCTGCTCATTCCCCTATACATGGCTTGACATTTATCCATACTGAATTTCCTCTGCCATTTTATTGGCTACTTGTTCATCTTCCTCAGGTCCTTCTGCAGTTCTTCATGGTCTGCCTTCTTTTTTAATGCCTTGAATAACTTGTTATCAGCAGTAAACTTTGCCACTTCACTAATGGCTTTCACTTCCAGGTCATCTATTAATATCTTGAACTGCGCAAGTCCCAGAAGAGATCTGTGTGGAATGCACCGTTGATTACACTGCAAAAAGTATTAATTTCTACTCTCTATTTCATCATTTAACCAAATGATGAAATAAAGTGAAGGACTTCATCTTTTATGCTGTAAATGCTTAAGTTCTTTAAAGCTTTGAATGACAAATTGTGGCAGAAATGCAGTGGGACTCCAGGTGGGATACATCAGGAAGAATACCCTTACCCACATGCTGAACTTTCAAATATCTATATTACATTTATGACACAGGATTTCCCTTCAAGAATCTGTGTTTTTTCTTCCCCAGTATTGTGATTATGTGATTATTAATTTGTGCATTATTATAGGCTATAATAATTTGCCTTGTTGAGATATCAGGCTTATGTACCCTGAATTTCTTGAAATCTCACCTGGGATCAGTTTAAAAGGTACCTTCGTATCTGCCAAGTACTTCAAGTACCAGGAGAATTTTAAGTAAATCTTGGGTGCATATCATTTGATCCCGCCAAACAGTCAGTGTTCTTTTGATCATTGTTGCTAATTTTATTCCACTGAATGATGCTTAGCAGATTGTTCTCTTTCCACCAAGTTTCTGGTATGTCTGCTGCTTTGTTATTCATGTTCCTTCATTTGACAACTTGTACTTTATATTGTTACTGTACAGGTTTGGTTCTCTTCCCAGTACCCAGTTTAAGTCACACTCTGTCTGACTAATTCCATTCTGTGTTCTAGCCTTTACAGAGACTAAAAAAATTTCCATAACGTTATTCGTAATAGATATGTCATTTCCACCTCTGTGTTGTTCTGAACTTGTCAGCTTACTCTTATTCTTTCATTTAAAAGTTCACTCTCAATTTCCTTGATATTAAATGGCAGCAGCTTGACCCACTTGTCATTTGGAGGAAGTACATCTCCTCTGCATGACCGTCCATTATACTAGAATCTTCTGATGCCACTTGATCCTTACTACTGGCTTCTCAACCCAGCATTAAAAGTTTGCCTCTCTTTCTCCTTCTTCAGTGTCACAGAAATTGCAGAGAGCATTACAAAGAACACTAGTTCAGTTGGTTTTGTACTCTTAAAACATTCTTAAACCCCTAAAATCTATCCTATCTCTCTCCTGCCTTTCACTCTGCTATTTTTATTCCCATGTACACCATCTACAGACCCCCTCTGTTGTTTCCTAGCAGTTGGTAGAGACATTTCACAAGGTCTGACACATTTGTGCACTTGGCAAGCAAGTCACCATGAAATTCTCCCTGCTGTCGCAAGCCCAGCTTGCTATTTTTCTGGTAGCAATTGCCCACCACTGCAATCTGCCTCTTGCTTCCAGCAGAGCCTCTGCTTAAAGAGGCATTTCCTTGGCACAGGATGGAAGATGAGCAACTTTCAGCAAGGCAGACTCCTGACTGGGATCCTTTACCCTTCACCCATCTGATGCCTCCCACCCTGCCACCAGCCCCCAGCTGGGGCCTCTTCTTTGGTCCCAGTCCCTCTATGCCAATCCAAAGTGCAAATATGATCCTCTCTGTTCATCTGTGCTGTTTCCCAGCAGTTCTGGATTTGCTGCCTTGAAGAAGAGATGATTAGGTACCTGTGAAAGCTCTTGAAGAATCTCTCCAGACTCTGAGATAATTCAGATCACCCGCTCTAACCTCAAAACAGTTTTGGTTTTTTTTAATGTTAGAGTTGCAACCTACCTACAGTATACACA
Organism: Aphelocoma coerulescens; assembly: GCF_041296385.1. Lineage (NCBI taxonomy): Eukaryota > Metazoa > Chordata > Aves > Passeriformes > Corvidae > Aphelocoma > Aphelocoma coerulescens. The sequence goes on from NC_091015.1 coordinate 91,036,683, forward strand.
TGTGCAACTTGCCCTGAGAACATATACACTCCTATGATACTTGACACAGTAAAATGGTCCCTCCCCTCCACCTTCATGCTGGAGAAGACCACCTCTATTTCTTTCTGAAGTATGCAAGTCTGATTTAACAATTAGCCTAAAAAAACCCCTAATCTTTAATGGTCTCCTGTGTTTATACATGTTTTCCACAGTTTTATCCTAACTAAATCTCCACATAATAGACGAAACCAAAACTAAGGTACTGACCTCTACGCCAGTTCAGACACTGTAGAGTTCACCCAAGTATTTTCCCAGAAATCTTGATCATTTTTTAATATGTAATGAACTTTTAAACTTTTATTATTATAGATGCATTTTGGTCAAATTCAAATTTAAAAACACCAATACAATGGAAAATAGAGACTTTAAATTTCAATTTGAATGTAGATAGAATAGTCTAATTTACCATGTTTCATGAAACACGCAGTATCTAAACTGTATCTTCTCTGCCTCACATACCTGTACTTCTGTTCCCTGTTAAAGATGCTAAGGTTTAAAACAAAAGCATGTTCACCTACTGCCAAAAAATGAAGCTGCAGTTACATGAAGCCAGACAACACACTTTTCAGAGCTGATAAGAAAACAAAGGAGACCCTGTTATTTTCACACAATGCCAAATGCTGCTTGCAAGAGCTTCATATTGTATTTCACTACTATTTTGTTTTCAGTAATGTTTATTATTTATTTTTATGTCAAGTCGTGTGATTTATTACTTCAGCCACTGAATAAAGAAAATATTTGAAACAACATTTCTCTGCTGGCACCCTAGATGTATCACTTGCTTCCTGCAAATACTCATTTTGTTCATTTTCGGAATATTTTTACAAGCACAGTGACAACATGTCTTTTCGAAATGGCTTTCTTTGAGATGGATTACTTTTCCTTCCTCTAGTTCTGTATGATTTGTTTGTGAAGAACTGTGGGAAACTCATATAAAGCTTACTATATAAATTAAGATTGTAGCTATTAACATTTTAGTTTATTATAGATGTTTTTCCATTCTTTTTGTAAATCATAAATAGTTTCAATGAATATTAATTAAAGCAAAGGTCCACATTATTTACTGTAACAAGTTACATCAAACAAAGAGAAAAAATTACATTGCATATCATGAGGATTTAAATTCTGATTAGAATGCTGAAAATTTCCAGGGAGAAGATTTTTTTTTTTTTCATATGCTGTGCACAGAGAACTATGTCTCCAAACTACATATATTTATGTATTTTCTCCCTATCATAGGATGATTTTCCCTACAAGATGATTATATCACCTATATTGCCTTTTAGCTGAGTGTTTGACATGAAGACCTGCATTGTAAAATAGTACTCTTCCCATTTTACAGATTGGGAATGAAGCATTAAGAGGAAAAGCAATTTTTAGATCAATGAAAAGGAAGTGATTTGAAGGTAAATTTAAGGATAGTGATATAATCACGGTTCTCTCCTATGAGAAGTATATCTATTTTCTATGGGTAAGTATATTAAAAAATAAAGATAATATCCATTTTCTGTCAAAGTAAAGCAGCATGATTTTCCATGTGAAATAGTGAAATAGTGGTTATGCCCTCCTCATTACTATTCTTCCTTGGTAAAAGAACTTCAGCATTACAGTGAAAACAAGTGAAAAGTAGTGTGTGGAAGAGAAATAGACACAATAATTATCAGCCAGCAAAAGGAAAAAAATGTTATAGTCAGCAACAGTGATAAGCTTTTAAGCCTGGGCAGTTTCAGTTCTTGCCTAATAATACACAGTTTATTTGTCTGGATGCATCCTGAATATTGAGGTAGCATGCCTTTGTCACCAGTCAGCTGTAAGCAAAGTCCACCTTTGCCATTTGTTAACACACAGCCTCTGCTACTGTTAAAGATCTCAGGTGCGCTTGCTCATCCAGACGTCTTTACTCAGAACAAAAGGAACAGATGGTTCTGATGTCTTGCTGTGGTCACCTCTTCTTCTTCACATTTCTTTGTCTGACATGCAGATATCACTCTGTTGTTTGTGTTGTTCCCTTGTTTTCTGAAATAGCCCTTAAGCAGTACATTCATGAGTGTTTCAGCTGCAAAATGATAGTTTTTCTTCTGTATGTTCATCTACTCCAAGATAGGAGATCTAAAGTCAGTCTCAAGTACTAGGAATTATTTGAGGTTTGAATTTTCTGTCTTTTTAAAATGTTACCTTCTTGTGATCTCCCCCTCTTTTTTGTTGGCAACTTGGCATAGCTGATGGCAGATGCCATTTCAAGATGAGAGCCCAGCATGTCTACAGGGAAATGAGATGGGCTGCCTAATCTATGCCCATCTATGGTAGTGTGATTGCTCTTGAAAAGCAGAGAAAGATGGTGATTGATTGTGAAAATACAGATGAATATGGTATAAAACCAGTCCTCTCAGCAGGGACAAAGGAATAAAGGAGGCCTGTGGTAACCTGAGAAAATCCCCAATTTCCTCATGCACCATTAGGAACCCTTGCTGAGGAGATATAAACCTAGGCAGTTTTGCATTTGAAGAGTCTATATGCTCCTCTTACTCCAGTCTGTCACTTTTTCACAATAAATCTTAAATTAAGCTGAAATAGTGGATTGTCTATATATATTCTTCTACATCTCACCAAAAATCATATCAACATCTTGACAATGTTCCTGTACCTGCTTTTCATTATCTTCAGGGAAGGGTGAGAAAGGAAATTTAGTCTGCTGCTGGCTTCCCCCACCTCTCTCATCCTCAGGAGAGCCTTCTGTTCAGCTGAGTTAAAAGATGCTCAGGTTGTATCTGACCCTTCCCAGGTATATGACTGCACTATGCATGACATAAACAGATTTTTGACAAATACATGACCATTTCTGAAGTCAACTAATTATGAAGCTTTTCTGAAACATTGTATACAAATCCACACTGGACTACAAATTGGTAGAAATTTCAGTTTCATTAAATCATCTGTCAAATCACAGATTCTTTGTGGAGAAATGAAAAAATGGCAGTAAAGAATGAGGAAATATTAAGAGAGATTTTCTATGATAATTTAAAATAAAGAAATATCCAATGATGAATTCTTCAAAACATTTAGGATTCTTTTTCTCCTGCATATCTGACCTCTTTTTCTGAAGATTTTTCTTTGAGCAGCCTTTCCTTCCACTCACTCTATAACCCCCCAATCTGCTTCCAAGTATTCTCTGGTCTTGTGTATTTAAATGTGCATGTTCCCAATAAATTCAGATGGATTTTCTTAGAGAACATTGAAGATAAGAGATTTTATTGATTCCTCCACCCCCCTTTTTTTTTTTTAAAGGTAGTGTGCTGTTTGGGTATGAACAAAGTTGCACTTTTTTCTCATATGACTGAAATGATTCACACTTTAATGCAATATATGGAGCTGGAATATTTTGTGAATTAATTTCACATACAATACAAGAGATTTTACGTGCTTTCCAAACCTACTGTTGGATCCTTTTCCTCATGAAAACTTCAAAGTATTTGGACCCTCTATATATGTTCTACAAAAATGTATGGGTTCAACAAAGTTCAACTTCACTGTAAGAGGCTGTAAATGGGGAGAACACAGGGTTGGGCCAGTTTACATGAAAGTTCTTTATTCATTAATAATTAGGGATAAAAGTATTTGAGGTTATGTGTTAATACCTCATTCTGTTTGCTTTAATATTCTGTTATTGCCTATAATCAACTTCTACAAAACAATACCAAATACTGACATGTCCATTTCTAGCATTTCATGATTCTTATCATGCAGTGATACTAAACTTTAGTGATTTTAAATTTTGACTTTCACTCTAGGTAATTAGAATGCCATAAAACACACAAAAAACTCAATAATATGGTTCAAATTATATTAGTTCTCAGTGTACAAACTGTCTTTCTCAAAAGCCCTGACCAGCCTTGCATGGGAACCTTCATTCATACCTTTTGCCCATGGACCCAGGACCTCCATTTAAACTTGGGTCTGGGCTCCCAGTTTTGGCCAGATTTTTGTTGTGAGTGTGCCATCTCCAGTCCTGTTTCTGGCCCTGCCACCCTGGTGTATCCTGATGAACTTTCTGCTCTCTGACATGTATCTATTATGGGCTAGTTGGTGTTCGAATATAGCACTTTTGGATTTGAGCAAGAGATGGGCAATCGGGTAGTACTGTGGTGAGGTCATGTAACAACCTTGCATGAGCATCTTTTGCATGGGGCTGTGGATCACATGCTGTCAAACTGAACCACTTTCAAAAGAAAAAAACTACCTTCTTAATAATTATTGATAATGTGCTTTTCTTTTCCAGTCAAACAAGGAAACTATATTTGTCACTTTGTCAATTGGATACCAGCATTTGACTTCCATTAGGTCTTTGCAATATCTGAATTGACCTTAGGTAACCATTTGTTCTGATTTCTGTCTCAAGCATTTGTTTACAGGCGAATGCACTTCAGTCATATCAGCAACAAAATTTTTCACATTCTTTTTGACAAAATTCAATGGAATGATTGACAGAAAAGGAGGCCATCAGTCAATAAAGGTGGAAGGCAGCATAAATGATGCATCACACTACTTTCCAACCTGTGAGCAAAGTCAGACAGGGCACTAGAAAATGGAAACAGTGCTGAATGAAAAATAAGATATTGTGCATGTGTGCACAGCAATTTCAGCTCATGAATTTGTAAAGGTGTCAAGTTATTATCTAAATAAGAGACGAGAATAGTTCTGGTATTCTCTCATTAACTCTTCAGGAACCATAAAGCATAGTCACTAAGAGTTTAGGCTAGATCCAAATTAGCTCCCAGTAGCAATTGAAACTTTTTGATTGGGTGGAGTCCCACAGTAGGATCTTAAATACATTCCATTAAAAAACCCCCAAACACCAAAACCAGACAAATATTATCTTTTCTCACAGTTTCCGGACAGAAACTATCCCTGCAAACAGACCCATATAACAGAGCCAAGAAGTACATTATCTATGACTTATAGTAACATGCACACCTATGCAGAGCTCATGAGGCAGATTCACAGTTTTGAGCAGGTATTAATGAGCTTTTGAACATGAAGACTTCTCTAACTCTTGTATTATTCTTCATATCCCTCAATTTGATGTGTACACCAAGTTGTGTAGTGCAGTCAACATGCTGGAGGGAAGGGAATGCCATCCAGAGGCATCGTGACAGGCTTGAGAGGTGGGCCTGGGTGATCCTCATGAGCTTCAACAAGGCCAAATGAAAGGTTTTGCACCTGGGCCAGGTCAAGTAGGAATACAGATTGAGCAGAGAATGGATTGAGAGCAGACCTGAAGAGAAGGACTTCGGGGTTCTGGTGGACAAAAAGCTGGACATCACTTGGCAATGTGGGCTTGGCAGCCAGCTGTGTCCTGCACTGCATCAAAAGCAGTGTGGCCAGCAGGGTGAGAGAGGGGGTTCTTTCCATCTACTCTGTTCTTGTGAGACCCTACCTGGAGTGCTGCATCCACCTCTGGGGTCCCCAGAACAGAAAGAGGTGGATGTGTTGGAGTGAGTCCAGAAAAGGGCCACAGAAATGGTCAGAGAGCTGAAGTACCTCTGCTGTGAGGAAAGGCTGTTCACTATGGAGAAGAGAAGGCTTCAGGACACCTCTTAGCAGCCTTCCAGTACCTAAAGGGGGCCTACAAGAGAGCTGAAGAGTGATTTTTCCCAAGGGCATATAGTGATAGGATTTAATGGCTTTAGCCTGAAAGAAAGTAGGTTTAGATTAGATATTAGAAAGAAATTCTTCCCTGTGATAGTGGTGATGAGATATTGGAAGAGGTTGCCCAGAGAAGTTGTTGCCACACCACTCCTGGAAGTGCTCAAGGCCAGGTTGGATGGTGTTTTGAGCAACCTGGTCTAGTGGAAGGTGTCCCTAGGGCCAGCTGGAACCAGGCGAGCTTTAAAATGCCTCCCAGCCCATACCATTCTCTAAGTCTACAGAGCAAGATGAAATCTTATTTTGACTTATCAGATACTTACTTAGGGAGAGATATTAAGAAGAAGGAAAATGAGATATTGAATTTTTTAAAACACTGTTTAGGCTTAAAACAGAAATGTAGTCACCATATTTCTACATATTTCTTGTGTAATGATGGTGACATTTGCTAACCATAGATTTGAGTAAATCAGATTTATTATACTATACTGGGAGAATGAGTGATCTCAGACACATAATTAAAATGCTTTCCTAATGTGCCTGCATTTAGAAAATGTTTCCTTTGAGACCATGTGGAATTCCTTACCAGATGAGATCAGACTTAAAAGCTATGATTAGATGAATTTAAGTACAATACCATTTCATTTTGGTAAACATGAAAACAAATTAAAATGTTGCCTCCTGAAGAATGTAATTTAAAAATTGTACTCATGTTCTCAACAGTTTTATGGAAGAATGTTTTTTTCAAATATAAGAATAGAGAAAAGTTATTTATTTACAAATTACTCTGTGTCTGCATTTTTTTCAATTTGTCAAAATCAGCCTTGTTTGAAGGCAGTTGGTCCTGTGGGACTAAAATTTTTTCCAGGAAAAAACCGTTTCCTCAAAAACTCTCAGATGCATTTTAAAATATGCTCCTGATGTGTAAGTTATGGTAAAAACCTGAAGAGCAGTTCTAAATATTATTCTATATTAATAAAGACTTAACTCTACTGAGTAGATGGAAAAGATTTATAAGAGAATTTAGTTTTAAATTTAGTATTTTCATTGTTAGAGGAACACTTTTTAAGTTATTCATTGCTATTTCAGGTATCCCAAATGTAACTGAATATACAGAAGAACTAACTTCCAAAATTAATTTTTACTTAAGAGATGTACTTATTTCCTGTTTATATTTCATTTTTTGAAGTGCAGTTTCCATGAAAATTAACTCCTGAGAATACTTTGAATCATAAAAAAGATTTTTAGCACATGTCTTTTATTTCATCATTTGCAGATAAATGCAAGTGCAAGTTGGATGAAGGTTTGGATTGTTCTAGTGATCCACCTGAAAACTGTCGCTGGTTTCTTTCTTTTCTGGTAGAGTTAGGTGGAGTCCTTAGACCTGTAAGATTTACTGTTGCAGTAACAGCACCAGAGCTGCTGCAGTAGAGGGGCTGCCTCTCATGAAAGCATCAAGGTTTTAGGATGGTTTCAACTAGTTATGAAACTCTATCTTTGAAAAAAGGATATTCATTGCCATAATGCAAAGACCAGTAATTGTAAATGACCAAAAGCTACCAAGTAACTGGTAGACAGGACTGGAGAGTTATTACTAGAAAGGAATGGGAGTCAGCTGGCAGAGATGAGGAAGAAGCAGTGGTTCTTCAACAACTGCTTAAAGATCCACCAAGGAGCAACCCTCTTGCCACCCAGGCCAGCTCAGATCTGTCTCAGAACAAGTTATGAAGCAATTTCTTTTTTTTTAAGCCCAGGTGCTCTATCTAAAAAAAACCCAAACAAACAACCCCCCCCCCCAAAAAACCCGGAGATGTTCTTATTTAAATACCCTTCAGGAGAAAGAATGCAACATCTGAGAACAAAATAGATATATCATTTTGGAAGTGAACCAACTAGAAAAACGTGTTAGATTATATGTGTAATATTTCTGAAGAGAATGTAGAAAAATGTTTGTGCAAAAATTGGGCTTTGTGATATTGCTTAGACTGTATCCTTTTCTTTTTTTGCTTTCCAAAGTTAAATGCTTTTATTTGTCCTAAGTACACTTTTTCAAAAAAAAAACCCAGCAGGTTAAGTCATATAAAACATAAATCTGCAACTCAGTTAAAGTAAAATTGCAGAGTTTTTCTAAAATCTTTGTTTTTTCACTGATCTCTGTAATGTTCAAACATCTTCAAACACTGCATTGAAGAGTATATTGCTTAATATAAGATGCAAACTGAACTGCTTGGAAAATTGGAATTTGTTAAAGATTTTTCTACTTTAATTTTTTCTTTTTTTAATATAATTTTATATTTATGAAGGTAAGAAATGAACTGGAAAGTAGTCATATTTGTTAGTTCTTCTGAAAATTTGCTTCCTAATCCAGGAAAATGAAAATACTTTTGCAGACAGAGGTTTAAGTAGTGATGAGTTAACAGACAATTAGCAGGCAGTTGATTACATGTCTGCTCAGAAAATGAGCAGTGACTAAAGCTCTGGATGAATCACTAATACTGTGTGTGCTAATGAGCTGACACTGCCTCACCAGGAACTCCACAAAGATTTACCAATACATTTATACACACACATATATGTGTTTATACTTATATATATATATATACACCTATGTGTGTCTATTTATTTTTAGCATATATAATTCTCTACACCAAGAGAAAAGTTAGAAGTTATCCAGATTCTTCCCTCCTACCACATACTAATAATTTGGGAAATAAAATTACCTGCTTATAAATATTTTAACTGCCTTATGCCTAATCAATGGCTTTTTTGCAAACAGTTTGTGAATCACTGCTGGAGAGAAATTTTTTGCCACAGTGTACCAAAAATCACTTTTGCAATTCAAGTTAATTCTCACTATCTGACAAAGAAGGAGATTAACATTAACTATCAAGAAAGAGTTTATGGCAGTTGAAAGCAAAACCTTGTTGCTGGAATTTAGTACATCTAATTTCATTCCCTTTCTCTGGTCTCTTGAGAGTGCAGAATTATACTGAAATAAGTTTGAAAATCTGGAGAAAGCAAGTGAGTGTCTAATCATCATATTACAGGATGACTTTCCTTTTCTTCTTTTGACTTAAAATCCAAATATTCATGAAAGTTGCAACAGCTTTAAGAGGAAAAAAAGATCAGGCACTTCCTTCAAGTCTGTCCCCAGGAGTCTAGACAGTATATACTGAAGTCTGCTCAGGCAGGGAAATAAAAACAGATTTTGGGTTTCCTGTAGTTCTTCAGTAGCAGCTTTAGCTACCAGAGTGCTCATTAAAATAGCAGTGAAATCAGCTATCTATCCTTACTTAGTTCCAGAGTTCTGTGAAATTTGCTTCCTCTTTTGCTTAAAAGTGCCTCAAATTGGCAGTAAAATTTTACCTCAGGATGAATATAAACCGTAGTCCATGTAAAAATATTTTTGATGCTCCTTATTTGCACAAGATTAAGCCCATTTTGTGCCAGATACCAAAAGGAGTAGGCAAGACATTGGGGAAAACTATCTAGGTAACGCTAGGTAACAAAGCAAACAGCAGAAATGGCAATGAATATGCCCGTGACTGTTATGTCAGTGAGGAAATATCTCAATATCTCACCACTGGACAATTGAGTACAATTTGAGGGTTCTGAGTTTTCAGGAGATGAGCTGAAGCCTCCGCTTAAGTTCCTAGTCCCAGACATTCTCTGCTTGAAGTAGAAGACACTGATGAAAAATTGCTGAGTCAGAATCTATCTTGTGAACCAATCTGCAGGTAAAACCATTTATTACCATCACTGAGTATGAAGACATACATTGGTTCACCTTCACCTGTTGAACATAAATGTTTCCAAAGACTGATCAGACACATTTGACGGTATGTCTGTTGCCAATTGTTCAGTATTACAAATAGGTCAGTTTCATCTCTTCACTAAGAATGTTCTCTTTGTGCACTCAGAATACGCATGTGATGACACTATAAACATGGGTTTGGAGACATATCAGATGCCATTGTCATGTTTGTTTCCACTCAAGCAATTTACTTGTGTCTGCTAGCTCTCTGCTAGCATTAATTGAATTGTATTGTCCTCCATTAATGCGAATTGCATTGGGTCACATTACGTGCCAGATCATCTAAATGCTAACTGTTTCAGAAGATACTCCAGTTCATTCACTCACAACTTTAGAAACATTACAGTTTATTGCCTAACTTTATCTGCCAAATCACAAACAAAAGAAAGGCCAAGAGAATTATGGCTTATTTCATAAATATATACAAGAAGATATGCTACAATATATTAATACTTCTTCTGAAAATTGTTTATGTCTTATTCCATCTTAATAAGTCCTGCAGTCAGTCCTGGATAAAGATGCACATTCATTAAGAATGTTTAGTTGCTTTCTTCATAATCTTGTCCAATAACAACAAAAAAAAGTGCTTTAGAGATCACTTTGAGGTCCTTTACTCACATGCTACAGGTTCATGTGTTACACCAGGAACAGGTTTACCACAGAATTGTAACAGATGCATGAGTTCCTCTCAAGCCTTCTCTTGGTGGAAGAATCTTCACCTGGACCACAAGAACAGTCTATTAATCCTTGATTTACAATGACTTGATGGAGGGTCTGTAATCCTCATCTTAGATTTATTTTTTGTAAAACACTTTTTTCTATTTATTGGACTATCCTGTTGTTGGGGTTTTAGGATTTGTCCTTCTGTTTTCTTTTTCTCTTAAAGAATTCTCCCCATATATGTTGCCGGGGGACAAATTACTGGGTGCTTAAGAAAAACAAAAGACCTGGCCATAGCGAGAGGGGTCCATCTGGCTACTCTCTTTCACCTGGGGTTTTCTCGTGTAGGGTGGGGGGATGCCGTGAGATTTGAAATTGGAAAAAGGGGTTGGGATGGTGTTCTTGGCGTTCGGAGGGAGAGGAGGGCTGCCATTGTTGTGGAGGGAGTTCGTCGCTGCTGCAGGCTTCTGCTTTTGGCTGCCTTCTACTATGAGTGGAGCTTGCTCGCTGGAGCGGCTGTTGCACCAGGACCCTAACATCCCACCTCACTAAAAGAGGGACCTTTTCACCGTCTGCTCAGTTGCCACAGGGAAAACTCTGGGATTCCCAAGCCTGCCTTTCCCTGCCTCGATGGGAGCTGGGCTGCGGCCACCCTGCCCCCGCCATTGCTTCGAGCCTTTGCTACGTTGTAGCCCCGCACACCCTGCTTGCCCAGACCTCCTGGGGGTTCCCACTGCAGCTCCGGAGTTCGATACATCTCGTCTGCCACCCGGGATTTTTGCTCGTCCCTGCCATTCCAGCTTGCTGCTCCCAAAGGTCCAGCAGGACACCGGGATCGGCTGCCCAGGGGTTTGTGAAGCCTTTGTTCCATCCTTCCCCGGGATCCCAGGGCACCAGTGCCGCGTGCTCCCCGAGCTCGCTCCGGAGCGCCCCCTGCAGCCGCGGGGGAACCATCGCACCTGCCCTGCTCACCGGGAGCCGCCAGCGATCCCTGCCGGCTGCGAGCGGAACTGCACCCGAGGGGAAAGGGCCCGACAGCCGAGAAGGCTGGGACTGGGTTTGTGATTGTTTGCTGTTACTGCCATAGTTATTGTTGTTTGTTTGACTGGTTATATATATATATATACACATAATAATAAAGAACTGTTATTCCTATTCCTCATGTCTTTGCCTGACAGCCCCTTAATTTCAAAATTATAGTAACTCAGAGGGAAGGGGGTTGCATTTTCCATCTCAAGGGAGGTTCCTGCCTTCGTTGGCAGACACATGTCTTTCAAACCAAGACACCTGTTTACATTTTTTTAAACAGGTCGTGAAATCCTATTTTACTTATTCCTTTGTCAGTATTATCACTAGGTTTGCATCAGATATGACAGGATTTCCTTTTTCCCCCTAGGACTTTAATTGATTAACTTCTCAAATGTAGTTTTATCATCAGTTGTTTTAACAATAGAGGACCATTTACTCAGTTAAGATTTTTTTCCAATCTCCGCTGAAAAGTATAATTTTAAGTTTATGATTAAATTAGTTTAAATTTCTGACACGATGCTTGACATGATGTCAAGATATAAAACCTCAGATAAGCACTCCCTTCCTTATTACAAGTCTTTTCTTCATGTATAAAACAGACACATATTTATTTTGCAAGACTGCTAAGATAGCTCCTTATTCTAAACTGTTAAGCAGTTACTCACTTCCCCTGAGTATAACCTAAATGTACATGAGAACAATTTTAAACATTGTATCTATGAAACAGAATTTCTTTGTCATCCTTATATTTTATCACAAGAACTTTTCATTCTTTCATTCTGTGATTGCTTTTATGCATAAACAAATATCGATCTTCTGCTTTTAAATTGGCCATCAACAGTTAGGAATTTATATTTTGTTAATTTTTATTTATAAACACTCTGCACATTTATTACTTACATTATTGCTTAATAGATAAAGCATTAGAGATACATTTGGAGTCTATGTGTTTGTCACTACAAAACCAGCTCTGCCTTATTAACTTTAAGAAAGAGTGGTGTTTAATAAAAAAAAAGGAATAGTAAGATTGAAAGCAGAAAAAGCCAAGTGTGTTGGAAACTTCAGAAGAGTGATGGAAACCAAGTTTCAGACCTTATCCTGCCCTCCCAGAGAAAGTTAAATAAATATTTCATGGAAAGCTTTGCACCACTCAAAATAATAATTGTCAGCCTAGAACAAAGAAAATGTTTTCCAGGCTGCCATGGTGATGAAGTAAAACATGACTTTATGTTGGGTATACAGGAGCCAACTTCATTAATTTTTAAAGAGTAGGTATGTGCATTCAACATTACCACTGCGGACTTCAATGCTAAAATACACCATTGTTCCCTACAAGAAACTATTGGTTATTCACATTTGCTCAGTAGTTAACTTTTTTCTTTGCATGTAATACATATAAATGTTTACATGCTGATACTTCTCCACTGCAAGCTGTCCCTATGGTAAGAGGGCAAAACAGATCACTTTAGCTAGCTACAGAGTAAAACACAGCACTCTGATGGCCTCAGTAGCCACTCTCTTTTAGTTTGATGACCAAGTTTCTTCTGTGTGTGCTCTCTTGCATGTGTAATCAACACAGATATGCACAAAGTGAGCACTCTTCTCAAAAATTATGCCAAAAAAGCCAAAGATGCTCCTTGATAAACTGATGCTGGTGGAGAGCTACAAGGCTCTGATTTTGCAGAACATAATCTAAATTTAGCAAAGTATAGTAGCAACAGAAAGTATTTCAGGCTGAACTTGAACAGCTAAGAAGACTTAAAGACAGCTGCAGTGTGACACTAAGTCTCATTATTACTGGTGATATCTGGAGAAGGCAAGAGGAAAATGTCTTTTGCCAAGGACCCCAGAGCTGATATTCCCAAGGATATTAGGGTCCTTTGGAAGAGTCAAACTCAGTAAAAGTCTTCCTCTACTGCTTGAGCATGGATCTCCAGAAGCTAAGTTTTCACTTTTGTTTTCATTTGAGAGGATTTGAGGCCAAGGCAGCTGTTAAACTTTGCAGGCATGTGACCCTCTCCAAGAAACTATGAACCACAGGAACATGAATTGGAAAATGAAAAGTGACCTTGGTGGTGACATAAGATTGAAGTGAGTGTTCAGAGAAGGCACTGAAACAGGCACAGAAGAAAAATGTCTGTGCAGTGAGAACAATCAGCAGTGTGCTCTGAGTCAGCAGGCTGCTTGGGCAGTACTGAAATGGAAATGGCTGTGCTGCTTCTTTTTAGTACAAGCACTGAGCAGTAGTAGGCAGGGATTATAGCATAAAGGGAAAACTTACTGCCTCTTACAGTAGGACACAAGCATGTAGGCTATTCATTTTCAAAGATTTTGTATTATTTTATCTAATGAAAGATTGGATCTTGGAAGCTGCTGGAACCAGAGAGGACAGGTGCCATGCCAGAATATAAGCTGCCAAAGACTTTTGCTACACATCTACAAAGTTAGAAATAAAGACAAGGCACTTTGGTAAATGTTGGCAAAACCCTATCAGCTGTATTCAATTTCTTCTGAGATAAATGTGTTTCCATGAGAATCTAAGGTCTTCATTACCTTTGAAAATAAATATCCATCTTCCAACTAACTCCCCAAACACAGTTCATCAGATTTTTGGAAACCTTCCCAGTAACATATTTAGAAAATGCACTGTACTTGTGAAAGAACTAATCCATACAACACTAAGTAATAATCATGTAGGAAGTCTGGTTCCTTGCCAGTGGGGATTCAGCATCTGAATTGATATAAACAGACAAGGGAAAAAGAAATGGTGCTCCAGAAAAACAAACTGGAGCAATTACATTCAAGGTGCATACACTACAAAGAATTCACCTAGAAACATGACATAAAGCATAAGCATCATTCTGATAAAATTCCAGAAATACCAACAAAACATGCCTGCAGCAGTATGCCCATGTCATTTGTATATCCTGATAAAATCATACAGTGATTCATATAGTGATTAGAGGATTTGAACCTATGGTTGAACGTTCAGTTATGCATCCACTTGTGTATTACTGTACTAGACAATGAATATATAGTCTCAAAATGCTTTTCACAGACAAAAATGAACAGCTAGATTTGCACTGTGTGTGCAAGGATGAAATTCACCTGTAGGCAATGAGCCATAACAAAAAGTTAAAAATCATTTAAGTCTTCTTTAAGACTTTGAAATGTTATGCAGTTTATAGGAGTTTTTTCCACTGGACAAGCTAAAATTCACCCTAACACATATTCAGGGACATAATTTCTTTTGATTTTGCCCACACTCTTCCTCCTGTTTTTCTCGCAAAATTATCCTGCATTAAAGTAATGATTGGGATGGCTTTAGAGCACCATTCATAACAGGGCATAAAGTCCATTGATGTGTATCAAAGTGCTGGCATCTCAATTCCCTGACAGCACAATGAACAAAATTTAACCATCTCTTTCTGAGTACTGCAAAGGTTTCTTCTTTGGCGTTTCAAAGTGTCCTGACATTCCATGATCAGGGCACCATATAAAAGACTTGAATACAACCCAAAATACAGAATTATAAATAGAGTAAAAAAGGCCCTTCAGTTAAGTAACTTGATTTGGGTAGGAGAAATACACTTTTATGTAATAGATTAGATAGGAAAAAAATTTAAAAATCAAACATTCCTACATGGCAGAAGAAAACCTATTTTAAAAAGAATTAAGAATGGGATATGAATTTAAAGGGAAATATCTTTTCAATAATCAAGACTGCACAATAAAGTCTTTTGAGGGGAAAAAAACAACAACAACAAAAAAGGAAATCAAACCCAAGAAGTACTTACATTTAGTGTCTTATGAAAAATGTAAGCAGTGAAGAACACTGGGTAATTCCAGAATAGAAAAGGTCCAAAAAAGGCCATCTAGGCCTATCTAAACATTGGAGGTGTTTCTTTTCCAACATGACTTTTTAGTTGCAAATGACAAGGAAGGCTCTTATGCTATTTTTAGCATCAGACTCTTCCTGAAAACCAGGCATTTCCAGCATTGTCACTGAATGGCAAGTCACAGTCACTTAATGAAAAAAATAAAAATAGCAAGAAGATGTAAAAACCAATACTTTACTATGCAATATTCACTGACCCTAAACATGGGGGATCACAGTAATGAAAAATATAAATTAAGCATACAGCAGTGCATGTTTGTCTATAAAATTTAAAGTTGTTACCTTTGTGTATTAGAAATAAAGAGATGGAGACAATTTCTAACTTTATAGCATCTTTCTTTGTGTACAAGGAAAGGAAAGTATTTTAATGTCATCAAGGGCTTTTACAACAGCTCTGCTTTTAGCTAATGCCCATTGCCTTCAAAGCTCAGGCTTGCTCAAGTGGGGCAGTAGCACATTGTGGGAATGGCAAAAGCCATAGGTTCTAATTTTTTTAGCCAAAAAGCAGGGAAAGGCAAAGTTTCTGCTCATGTATACTCTTAAAAACAATTTGAGAATGGAATACCCTAGAGGTGCTTCAAGAATAACTTAAACATTAAACTAAACTGTTCCACTGCAGAAAAAAATGCACTTCTGCCTGCATGTAAGTTGTGTCATGCCAGGGAAGAACTAAGCTAAAAATTTTCTATTAAAGTTCAAAGTTCTACCTAAAA
The DNA here is from genome assembly GCF_041296385.1 of Aphelocoma coerulescens. Lineage (NCBI taxonomy): Eukaryota > Metazoa > Chordata > Aves > Passeriformes > Corvidae > Aphelocoma > Aphelocoma coerulescens. The sequence goes on from NC_091015.1 coordinate 91,052,479, forward strand.
TTGAGAGCTTGAAAAGTTACGTACTTTTAGAAGAACTTGCAAAGCAGGACTTTTGTCAAAAGTGTGGCAGTAAGTCAAAAAGCACAAAATTATTTGTGTTGTTTCATAAATAACTGTGAATGACAGTCTGCAGTACCTGGAGCATGTTGCCATTTCAGTGGTGCTAAATACAGGTTTCATTTAGGCATATCACTTGCTGTATTGCCTTTAAAGGATTTAATCCATTTGCACTAGATCTGAGTGGGGAAATGGGCAAATATTACTTCACTTGCCATTGTTATGGTTTTATAATTAAGTAATGTTTCACTGACACCACACAGATTCATCAGTTCACCCAAAGCAGCTAAATCTATCAACAGCTGTTGTTGTTGTAAGTGGGAGTTTGGGATTTTTTTTGTCTTTTAAAGTTATTTCCTATGGTTTAAAAAAAAAAAATCTCTAGAAGTGCATCACTGCTTACTCTTTTGATAAATTTCATTTTCTTTTCCAGCTCTGGTTAGAGATAGAGAATACTTTCCTACTTTTCTTGTCTGGTTCTATCAGGTTGTTGCAGTTTAACCCAGCCAACAAATATGTACCATGCAGCTCCTCTTTCACATCCTGCCCCAGACGTTAGTGGGGAAGAGAATCTAAGTAAAAAAAAAAAAAGTAAACCTTGAGATAAAACAGATTAACAATGGAAAAAAAATAAAAAACACACCACCACCATCACCAATTATAATAGAACAACAATAATAATAGCGAGTGCTCAAGATAATATTTACAATAATAATAATTGTAATGAAAAAGAGAGATAGAAATAAACCCGAGACAAACAAGCAATGCACAATACCATTGCTTACCATATGCTGACTGATGCCCAGCCTGTCCCCAAGCAGCAACCAGCAGCTCAAGCCAACAGCCCTGTTTATATGAGGTGGCATGACATTCTTTGGTATGGGATATCCCTTTGGCCGCTTTGGGTCAGCTGTCCTGGCCATGCTCCCTCCCAGCTTCTTGTGCACCTGCTCACTGGCAGAACATATCAAACTGAAAAGTCCTTGACTCAAGGTAAACACTGCTCAGTAACAACTAGATCATCAGTGTGTTATCAACATTGTTCTCTACTAAATCCAAAATGTAGCACTGTATCAGGTACTAAGAAAAATTTACTTTTTCTTAGACAAAACCAATACACAGAGCTTTAATATGAGATATAATTGTTTTTCCTATCCTGGTTCACTGCAGACTACTCAAGGGTCTTCAAAAACCCACACAAACACCCTAACCCCCACATATACATGCAAACACTCAGAGAACCCCTACCAATAACAACAGCTGCCAGCAACAATGAGTCAGACTGATGGGGGAATGTGATGATATCGTACTGAGATCAAGCATTTCTTTGAAGTCTAAATTCACCTGGAAACTCCATATTCTATTTGCTTTGCTTATTAGTTCATAGGAAAAAGCCTCAGGTTTGAAATTGTATCTTCCTGCAATTATTGCTACTTTTTTTTGTTTGAGCTAAAAAACTTCTATACCATTGCTGTGTTACTCCTGGCAGCCAGAATTATAATTTTAGTTCCTTTAAAGAGGACATAATGATTCACCATCAAACATTCTTTTGAAAACATAACTACTTAATTTCTTTTAATACATATCCTGTACATATATTTTTAAATGACGTAATTTACATTGCAATTGAATAACATTTTATCACAGTAAACCACAGCAATAACTATAAGGAAAAAGAACTTGACTCCTGAAGATGCAGTAAACCAATTTATCTACCAGGACAAGATGAAGGTTCCTACCAGAGCAATTCAATAATAATCACGGAATTCACTTCTCTCAGTTAATCCAGATACGATAAGAAAAGGAATTAGAAGACATGTATGTGTCATATAGTTTTTAAGAGTCCAGAGGTGACTAATCTGAATTAAACCTTATTTTTCTTTTATTGCCAGTAAAGTAAAAGGCTGTGTTTTGAAGAAATGCTACAATTATTTTATACTTACATGCCCCTTCTGCTACAAAACTCTTGTTGGTAATCACAAAAAAACTAAAAAGAAGTTTGAAAATTCATTCTTCCAAATATGCCTATACTTACTACCTAACCAGACTTCACAGAATCACAGAACTCTTAGGGCTGGAAAGGACCTTTGGAGATCATCTAGCCCAACCCCCCTGCCAAGACAGGATCACTTAGAGTGGGTTACACAGGACCATGTTGAGTTTTGAATGTCTCCAGAGAGGGAGAATCCTTGACCTCCCTGGGCAGCCTGTTTCAGTGCTCTGCCACCCTCAGTGTAAAGAAGGTCTTCCTCATGTTGATTTCTTGTGTTTTAGTTTATGGCCAGTGCTCCTCATCCTGTCAGTGGGCACCACTGAAAAGAGCCTGGCACCACCCTCCTGACAGCCGCCGTTGAAATATTTCATGCATTGATGAGATCTCCTCCCAGTCTTCTCATTTCCAAACTACACAGGCCCAGCTCCCACAGTCTCTCCTCTTATGAGAGAGACTCCAGACCTCAAATCATGTTTGTGGCCCCCACTGGATCCTCTCCAGTCGCTCCTTTTGTTTCTTGAACTGCGGAGACCAGAACTGAAATTCTGAACAGTATTACGGATAGGACACTTAAAGGGTCAGGATCACCTCCCTTGACCTCCCGGCCTCACTCTTCCTGATGCACCCCAGAATCCCATTGGCCCTCCTGGCCACAAGGGCCCTGCAGGCTCATGCTCATCCACCAAGACTCGCAGCTCCTTCTCCAAAGAGCTGCTGTCTAGTAGGTCAGTCCTAACTCATATTTGTTCTTGGGGTTATTCCTCCCCAGGTGCAGGACCTCATTAGGTTTCTCTCCACCCAACTCTCCAGCCTGTCGAGGTCCTGATGAATGTCAGCACAGCTTTCAGGTGTATTTGCCACTCCCCTCAGTTTTGTATCATCAGCAAACTTGCTCAAGGTGCATTCTATCTGTTTGGCCAGGCTGTTGATAAACAAGTTGAATAAGAATGGACCCAATAAGTATTGACCCCTGGTAATGCCACTGACTTCAGGCCTCCTACTGTATTCTTCTCCACTGATCACGACCCTCTGAGTTCTGACATTGAGCCAGTTATTGATCCACCTCACTGTTCATTCATCTAACACACATTTACTGAGCTTACGTCTGAGGATGAGATACAGTGTCAAAAGCCTTGCTGAAGTCAAGGTAGACTTCTGTGATTTCTGTACTTCTTACAGTAGACTCTCCATCACATCTGAGCAGTTTATCAAATGATCCATCACAGTTACACGCAACCTGGTGTATTCTCATGTGCTGCCGTAATGCTTTGGCAGAACAATATGTAAGATATCAGTCCAATTCTAAAAAGGCTCAGCAAGTTTTAAGAACTGAAAGGTTAAGCCATAAGTGAACTGTTATTCTTCAGTAATGTCAGAAGAAGATGTGTTTACAAAATCAATTTTTTCTGTGAAACAATAGGCCAATTTAAGCATCTTTTATATTTTTTGAATTAGTGTTTGTTCCATTTGAGACCTATTTTTTTGTAGTATGTGATTCCAAAGGTTTTCCCACAGATAGAAAGAAATGCCTTGACTGTCTTTTCATGCATTTTTCCCAAAAACAATACCTGCAATTCATTGTTAACAGACCCTTCCCATTAAATATTGCTATGCATCTTGTACAAAGGTTGAATTTTTGCAAAAATTAATTCTTCACTGGCAAAAGCTTGATAAAAACTCTTCTTTTTTCTCTTTTTCATCCTCTGGTTCTTCCTATACTGTGACAGAAATAGAAGCAAATAGATATAGGAAGGTTTGTAGATACGTAAGACATGTTCTGTTCAGTCTGATTTACAGTGAAAATATGATATGTGCATACTGAAATCTTCCCCTGTGGAATAATTCAAAGAGTCTCTGTTTACATCCGTACTATCCGTTTGTTAAATCATTTGGGAAAAGTACTTGTATATATGAATAGAAGAAGGATTATATACTGTGTCATACTTTTAACTTCAATGGCATAAAAAGAGCTTCAAAAAGCCAGCACAGTTCAAAATAACACCCAAAATAATTAAGTTCTCCAGAGGAAAACTTATTTTCTTAACAAGGCCAGCAAACTAAGCTGATTTGTAATAAAATCTTAATCAAGCGCTGATTGCTTTCTTCTACCACATTGGGAGAATTATCTTCCGGCCAGTACTGCCTCCTCCAACACTAAGGAAGATATTTTATACATATTATAAAAACCTAAAGTAGGACTCAGGACTCCCTTTACAATGTGGTCAGATAATTAGCAACAGAGATGGAGAAATACTAAAAAGAAAAGGTGGGGGGAGAAGGCTTCTCATTTATATTGGCTTTTTATCTAGTAAAAATGACAAAATATTCTGATGTGCTTTTCCAACAGTGGATAGAAATTCATACCTGAAACCACACCTCCAAATACTCAAAAGTCTGTCTTCTATCTGTCACATAAATCTTTTTAAGAAAGAAAAATTCTACCAACTCTTTTTGTCCCATGTTTTCTTCCTTGTCATAGCAGTTATGCATCCAGTCCCAAATTTCCTCTCTTGCTTTACCAAGAAAGTGAGTTATAGCAGGACTGACATTTCAGAGGACACCAGGCTCCTCCACACATTTCTATGTGTTTTTCTTTAGAAGAACAAACATCATCTGTATCTGTTACTATCACTGTGCTAATCATCCAAGAACAAAGGCAATTTCTATGTTATTTTTTTAATGTTAAAAAAACCCAATCAGTATCATCAGGCCATGACTGAAGGATTTATTTTCTTTCATGGCTGAAGCCTTATTTCCCCAGCCCAGTGAATAACCCTGGGGTTTTTTTTCCCAAGAATGGATCAGCCTACAAGCTAATCAGTTCAGATCATGTGACATCATTGGAAAGCAAAACATTGGGCAATAATCCAGCATTATACACCCTATTTATATATTCTTTAACAAACGGGATTTACAATTCAAATAAATATTTTCTGGCAACTGTTGCAGTTATTTTTGAATGTCAGGCTTATGATGGTTGAAATCTATACAATATGTTACTTGCTCTGAAGAAGATGTTTCTTCAAAATAGATACTACAGCTGGATTTATAGCCAAACAACCCCAAAAAGTACTGCAGGCTTTTCCACACCCATGCCATTAACTTCCAGAGTATATACAGTAAACTCATTATGCTATACCAGGCAATGTGTGTGTTGTGATATATTTATATTTCAGTAGTTTCCATAAATATGAAAGACGCCAACATTGGTTGTATTATGAATTATGTATCTGCAAAAAATAAAAGCATTTCCTCAGTGTTGCCGGTGAATGCTCCATATCTGTTTATGCCTAACCAAAATGTTTCCCTATGCTGCTTCTATATATTATCTTATGAAAAAAAATGTTCCGTTGTATAACTTGAATGCTTTTTTACACCAAACCACATGTTGGCCTGATTTATGCCCCTGATGAAAGCCGTAATAGTGTCTTTTCCATTACTTTTAAGCACTATTTTTTCTGTTAGTGGGTTTCTTGACATATATATAATTTGTGTGTCTTTTCTTGAACATCGGTTGCTGCAGTACTCTTTATATTACTGTGGGTTTAACAGGCCTTTCTGTGTTGATGGTACTGTCAAGCCAAAAAAACCCACAAAAATTTCTGTAGTAACATTCCAATATGCAAATGAAACCACGGCTAAAGGTGCTCTCTGCCTTCAAAAACATGCCAAGAAATAGCCATTGAAGAAATCCCTAGAGAACTAAGGCAGAGACATAAAACTGTCTCTTGAGGTACAGAACATCAGGGAAGATAAAAGGGAAAGATCACCAGCAATCCATAAGGCCCAAAGAGATATCAGTGCATGACACAAAGAGCATATCTACCTGTTCCATGGATTATGCACAGTGTTGAGTTGAATTCCTACTATCTGTTGGGCAAACTAAAACTGGAATAAATGCATAAGGTTAGGATTGCCAGCAACATCTGGGTGGATCTGAAGGCAGAGTTTATATTTGACATTCTTCCTGTATTACTAAGTCAACTTGAAGAAAATGCATTTGGATTTACGAAAACCGTAATGGTCTAAAGCAGAATTGATTCTTACAGGGAACTTCTGTGATGAGCAAAAGGCAGGCATAAACATCAGGTAAATGGTTCTTTATATTAGCACATTATTTTATTCTGGAATAACCTAACAGCATAACTGTGTCATTTGTCTCTTCAGGTCTCTAGTTTTAGACAAGAATCTTCCCTTGGTACATTTCAGGAATATGTGTAAGGCATCTGAATTTCTCATAAAAATTTATTTCTTAAGCAGTTGTATATTCCCATGTCGCCTTTCCTAGTCATTTTAAGCAGGTGGAGGTCCTACTATTTAAATAATATCACATAAGTAGTTCATCCTAACAGTTGATTACAGGAAGACTTTTCTTTTGATCTTCTACCTCTTAATGAACTTCCTTTGGAATGGGTCACATACATGTCAGTATCATTGTATCAGGAACTTTCTCTCTGTATCTTCTCTAAGACATCTTATTTCCTACTTATAGAAGCAGACTTCTAAGGATGGGAAAGAAAGAAAATGGAGTTTCAGTATCAAATGAAAGCCCAAATTTCTTTTGTTTGTGCATCATATTTGTACTTTTCCATTCACCAAACCATCTTTGATCAGAACCACTAAGCATTAAATGGCTACTTTTCTAGTTCTGCTTCACTGTCACTCAGCTGCTCTTCTCCTAGAGATGGTTTTCAAGTCTTAACTTTTCCCTGTATCAGTCTTCATGTTGTGTTTTTTCCTGTCACTCAGCCTTGCTTGCCTTAGCTTTGTTTTCCTCTTGCATTGCCTGCAATACCTCTAGCATTCAACCTTTTCACCAGTCTCTGAAGCAGCCATGCATGACTGCATCTTTGAGTCTAGAAGAACAACAAACTCAAAGGGCAATGGTAATATATAAGACCTGATTCTAATGGCTTGTTTATTTTTATTTTTGTGTTTAAAATAAATGCATTTTCTTGCATTTCTTCCAGCCCTTTAATTAATTTCCTGAGATGTGCCATTGCAAAGAGAAAATACTTAATGGAAACAAGAATTTTTGCTCAGTCAATGAGCACACAGTTGACCAGATGCACATCTGGCACTAGGAAGTGCTCATACAGACTGACTGAACTCAGGCTAATTTTTCATTCTTATAATTTCATTCATGGACTAATGGATATAGTTTAAACACCCCCTATGGAGATCTGGGAAGTTTTACTCCTTATTTCCTTTGTTTCCCTTTCTTAGCTGATGCCTTTATTATTTGCTCTTGACTCCAAAGCTTTTAATTAAAGATACTTATTCTATGAACTCACCTTTGCTGCATTAACTGTGCCTTGTGTACTTTGAAGTGAAGTTTTTTTGGGCCAGAATCTGAATCTTCCACTTCCGTATTTTTATGCCTAGCAGAATGGCACCTGGTTTTTACTAGTCTTTATTAGAATGGAAAACAATTACTACATATTTGGATGAAGTTAGCCAAAATACTCCCATCTAAAGCATGTAAGATGTAAGTGAATAATCATTTTGAAGTAAGCTATTTGCAGTGACAGTGTATGTTGCAAATAGGACTGAGGCATATAGACGGTATACTTTAAAATTCTTGTTTCCTATAGGCAATTATTGAGACAAAGAAAATTTAAGTTTTGAATCATCAGAATTAAGGAAAATGGAATCCTCATTCTTAGAGATATCGCATCTGCCACCTAAGCCTGTACATTTCTTTACTTTTCATGTGAACTCCTTATGTATGCATATCATTTACTCTGAAACATCAGAGGACTCTCTCTGCCTATAATAAATTTTCTTAGGAGTTAATAAATATTATAATGCATTACAGCTTTTCTCATGGTCTATCTCACAACGAAAAAAAGAATTGTTCCAATCAAATGAGTTCAAATAAATATTTTATCACACCTCTTGTATCCAAGACTACATCTAAAATGACATTACACTTCCACAACAGAAGAACAAATGACATTTAAAATTAAACAATTTTATGGAATGGGGAAAGTGAAAACAACTATCACTGGAATACAAAAATCAATTTGCTTTTTCATATAATCAATTCAGTTACATTTTACTTTATTCAAACTGCCATGCAGCAAATGCCAGACATTTTCATTCTGCAAGACTGTCTTTTTCTCTCAACAATTCCTAATAGTCCCTAAAGAGCCACAAAGATGATCAAAGGACTGGGCAGCCTGCCATATGAGGAGATGCTGAGAGAACTGTGTTTGTTCAGCCTGGAGCTTAGGGAAGACATTGCCACCATGTTCCAATATTTAAAGGATGGCTACAAAGATGGAGACCTCAATATTACCAGGGCTCACATGGAAAAGACAAGGGGTAATGGCTACCAGCTACTCCTGGGAAATTTCCAGTTGGACGCAAAAGAAAAATTTTTCACAATGAGAACAATCAGCCATTGGAATAATCTCCCCGCAGAAGTGGCATATTCCCCAACACTGGGCACTTTCATGATGCAGCTGGACAAGGTGCTGGGTCATGTTGTCTGTGCTTTTGTCAAGAAATTTTGAACCAAGTGATTATTGAGGTCCCTGCCAACTTAGTACTCCATTACAGTTCTATTATGATGATGACTGACGGCTTCTCTGGTAGTTTTCTATTACTCTCTATTCAAGAGTCTCAGAGAGAACGTATTCCTTTCTCTCAGACTTCATAACACTTCATCAAACTTTAAGATAATAAAGAATGTTATACAATATCTACATAGATTGGCCCCTACCCCCCCATCTTTTTTTTCCTCCCTGGCCTATATTATACAACCTAAAGCAACTGTAGAATGGCTGGAGGCCAAGCTTTATTTCACAATCACTGATCTGAGTTTTGATTTCTCATTCAGATGAACTCTTTTCCTTAACTACCTATTACCTAAATTAAAGATTACACAAAAGTGGCAAAATTCAATTTTAATAAGTATTTTCTTTCTAAATACAGTCTTGCTTTTGAAGGATTCCTAGTATCTTCCATCATGGGCATTTCACTAATTTCCCTTTATCTTACTTATAAAAGATACAGCATGGAAAAAAAATGACAATTTTACAATTTTACAATACAAAGGGCCCTCTCTGAAAGAAAGGCTATCATCCAAGTTTTCCTGTGTGGTGGACCTCAAGGAAGTATCTGTGATTCTAATTAGCCCTTTCTTATGTTTATTTTTAGTCTAAATTCCAAAACCCATATGGCATGGTCATAGTGGATTGCATTTCCATGACACCCATCACAACGATTATAGAGTAAGTGATAGTTACAGTCCAGTTACTTGACTTTTCCTGACAGATATTGAGGACAGGCTCAGTTTGTTAAAGAATAGAGGGATTTTTTTTTTTAATTTGCTTTGAAATAACATTATATTTTATTTCAGAACAGCAAACTAATAGAGCATTTTCATTTTACATTCCCTGTTTTCAAGACTGTGAATCATCACATAGAAAGGAACATGGAAAGAGGGAGTCTCTGTGCTTATTTTTTTAAAAAGTTGAGGGATCTACTAAAAGAGCTGTCCTGCATGTGTGAGTTGCAAACATTTTGGCATCTTTTATTTGCATCTGGTAAAAAGAAAAAACAAAAAAATCTTCTATTATGAATTTTAGTTGAATTGTATAACCTGTCAGTTCTTTAATTTGAAAATTACATCAGCATTGCTGAGAAATAAGGTTCATCTGTTATGGATGTGTTAACAAAAGATAAAAAGTATTTTTGCTATTTACATGCATTGGTAAATTATCTATGCATATAGATACCACAGCATTCACAATTATGATCAGTGAACAAAATTATTACCTATATCTTCAAAGTTAACTAGGAAGTTTAAAATCATTGCAAGAAGATTAAAATTTAGAATTACTAGAGAAGTACATTTTCTGGAATCATGCATTTTTTAACAACTTCTAACTTGTAGAACATGTTTTAAGGAAAATATAACTAGAAATCAGGATGTTCGGCAAGCAAAACAAACCAAGTATCTTCTTCCTCATACCCAAGATCATGATCCAGAATGTGAGTTATTGGTTGAAATTTCTCCTGCCTATGCCATAGCTACATGTAGATCTCAATGAAAAATGTTTCCATTATATTTCCATCATATTTCCATTATATTTCCAATATTTCCATTACTTATATGCATCAATATAATCAGATATCTTCATTTTGCTGAAGCTAAAACAGATCCAGCTACAGCACCTTTTTCAAATAATAACACATTAGATGTCTAATTTGTGTCAACTTAATAGTGTTTACACCCCCATTATTCAGTTGCTCTCCTGTCTCAGTTAACAACAAAATATTTAAAGCATAAAAAGGAATTAGTGTTTTTTAAATCCCCATTTCTGATGAACAGCTTGTATAGTCTAACAAATTACATTTAGCTGCTTATTTATAGATTTTTCTTTCCTGTTCCTCAGAACAAAATCAGACCATCTGACATGCATTAGAAAATATATCTACTGATATAAACAAGACAAAATAGCTCTCATTTAGGGAGAGAAAATATAGACTAATACAATTAGAATCCATGGTTTGTGCAAACTCCTGAGAACAGATCTCTTGATGTTCACTTCAACACATGAAGCATTAGACTTTTTCCCATAGACATATTTGTTTTAATTTGGAGGTCAAAAGTTTTTTGCTCTTGCTGCAAGTTTTTTTTGATCTCCCAAGAGCCTCTCCATTGTTGCTAGAATAGTCCCTAATAACAGTCTACCTGTAAAAACTGTGAAAGTTTGGAAAGTGTTTATGATACAGATGTTTGTCTGAGAAAATAATTTTACATTTTGTGTGATCCATCATAAACAGGCATAAATGCTGTAAATGCTGTGGTAAGATACAAATGCAGGATAGTCTTTCTACAAAATAGACACCAAAGATGGGAGATCAGTTACATTCTTCACAGACATGAAATTAAATAGTCTGAAATAGTATTATTAAAATTTTCCTTAAAACAGAGTTTTTGCTTCCATACTTGTGATCTTCTTTTGTTTGCTCGTTAAATCCAGATGTCTTATTTTAGATTTGACCTGTAACTCCCCATAGACAATATCTTTTCTTTAGGTTTTTTGTTCCTTCCATTATTGCTTTGTGGGAAGCTGTCCATAAGATTTATGTTTGCTTTTCTGCACATTAGATTCTGAGCTGACGTTAGTATGACTTCACTATAGTGGCTTATTTTAATATTCCACAATGAAAAATACACATTAAAAAGAAGCTTGATTTTTATTTTGCTTCTTTCAGAACCCCTGCAGCCATATATTTCTATTACCCAACAGAAACCTTGGTATTATCACAGCAAAATATAGGTATAGTGGCTCTAATAGAGTTCAGACAAAGTTACACAAAGTTCTGTGTTATGCAAAGCTAAACCATTCCAGTTTGAATACAACCAAATTTAACCACTGAGATCTACTCAATTATTCAAAATTAGAATGAAGTAAGAGAAATCATACAGGTCAATCTTGCACTGTATTCTTGAAATTTGGTCTTACATGATTTAGATTTTCTTAAAATCAGTTTCTTTCAAACAGATAAAAAAAGCAGTTCTATTTCAGAGCAAGCATTACTGCACATAGAAGTTCCTTATGATAGCTGTGGAAGATCAACAGCATAGAATAGTATAATAAATACCAGAAATTATTCCACATATTACATTTAAGAACATATGAATGTACCAAAGCATTTCCATTTTTACAGATTTTAACTAATTGTGTTGTGTAACGTTTTGATAGTGTGATATGTGAAAATAAAAATTGGTATTTAACTTGAAGGGAGTAGCATGTTAGCAGTCTTGTGCCCCTTGAACTGATTCATTAAGTTTAGGAAGACTGAAAATATCAAATGAACTTTAGTCTGAGACAAATTGATTTTATCGGCAGTTAAATAGGACAGAAAGTTGAGGCTGACAAAGAAGGTCCAACAGCAGAACAGTGGAAAAGTTCTGTAAAATAATGCTAGAATTGAAAGGGAAACTCCTGTATTTGTTATTTTCCTATATTTATATTTTATTTGAGTTAATACAACATTTTTTTAGAAGTCTGTCAAGAGACTCCAAGAACCATCATTTTGTCACTGAAGAGAAACTAAGCAGAAAACTTTTTTTCCAGTTTAGAAACATTGGGGAGAGAAAAAAATGCAATCTAAACAATTATTTATCTTGTCTTGATTAATCCTTATTTTTTTTATCAGTGGGGGAAAAACCTTTTCTTCTGATGACCTGACAAACAGAAAGTTTGAAACTCCTTTGAAATACATGAATTCCTAAATTTGAGAGTTTCCAGAAAATGCCCATCCAGGATGTGAATCTAGCTCCTGTTTGAAAGTGCAGTTTCTGGGAATACCTGTAGCTGTGTAATACGGGGTAAAAAGTGCAGAGAATTGATGTGAAAAACTTACAGATTCAGGATAAAAGCTGTAAAATGACCATGCCATCCAGTATCACTTTCTTCTGGAAGTCCACAATGTCTAACAAAACTGAAAAAAAATAACCCGTTCCTCTTATTGGGCAGAAATTCTTATTCCCCTATATTTAATTTTGCCTTTAATCTGAATTGGTAAAAAATCAGGACCTTGATCTGGTAACTCAGTTTTCTTATGATAACTTGTTTGTATCAAAGTCTTCAATTTGTCAAAGCAATTAAACATATATTCAAGTGTGTTCGATCAGCTCTTAAGTTAGTGAAAGTTGTATGTATAAACAATCTTTGAAGAATAACACATATTTATACTACTTATATTTATTGCCTAATAATCAGAAACATGAAGAAATTTTAATTAATTTTTACAAAATTGGGCAGCTTTAGAGACACTTCTTTAACAGATAGCCCCATTGCCCTGTAAGTACAGGCTGATGATGTTTTTTTCAGTTCACCCATATAAAATGCAGAACAGGTATGGAAAAAAGTCAGCAGTATTCACCTCCTCCTGTTTAATCTATGTCTGATTTTCATTCCAAATTGGACCAAAGCATTTTATACATAAAAAGAACCAAATCGTGTTTGCTTTACTGAGGCAAATAATCCAATTTATTTCAAAAGAGCTACTTAAGCATAATATAATATGTGGATACAAAAATGCTGCTAGCAAGGATTTTCTTGCTATTTTCTAAGCCCGTGACAGACTTTTCTCTCACAGAAGAGGTAGCAGAGTTCTGTAAACAATAAAACACCTGCAACCTTGAGAAGTCTTGTTTATGGTACAGTAGAAAAATATTTTGACAATGGATGTTTTAGGATTCTAGCCAATCACCCCCAAGGGGTGGCTGATCCTTGTCCAATTAGACTATGAAGAAAAAAGTCTATAAAAGAGTTTGTAAAATAATTAAATAAATCAATCTTGCTGCACAATTCCTGCCTGCTGGATCTTCTCTCCTCCTCTTCCCTACATCTGCGGGACACGGTGATATACCCTAGGGCATTTTAGTAATAATGCACCATTTATCATTCTATACTTAAATGCTGAGATTCCTATTTGGAGTCTATCCATTCTTTGTTGGGTTTTTTGTTTGGTTTTTTTTTTCCACATCCACCCTTTCTCTTTAATTGTTTTTTTTTTTTTTTTTTTTTTTCTACATTCTCTACTACTTAATATTTCTATATTCAAGAAACCAACATTACAAACAATATGCGAAAACCATTTTAATTACAGGTTTAAAAAGCAATAGCTGTGCCTCAGTTACAAGAATAAATTTTTGGGAGTGAAGGATCTGAAAAATGTTATTAAAAACACACATTAAAACATGCAAAGGCAACAGAAGGATTGAAACAAAGCTGTTAAATATTACTAGCTTCTAGGATTTTTGAAAGAATACTTCAAAGGAAAGAAGTAGGAAGGATGTGATACACTTGAGACACCAGTGTAGGAATTCTTTTTTTTGGTAGCTTGAGTCTGTGTTTCCAGGGGAATGTGAAAACTCTGAAAATCCACTTTATTAAAAGCTTACATAGCTTAAAAAACCTTATAAATGGTGTAAATGCATAATTTTATTTTCTTGTGGGGTTCTAACTCTCAGGTTTTAGTTAATATACTAAGTGATTTATAGATGCAGAAGATTCACATTACTCAAACTATGACCATTAACTGTGAGTTAAAGTAAACCAAAATCCCAACACAAAACCAGTGCACAGAATAAAACCTCTCCCTGCCCCAGCTTAGTACTGCTTCAACTGGCCTTAAAGCAAGATTCAAATTTGCCTATGAGAGCAAGAGTTCATATTATTTGTACACAATTTCTATATTTCATTTCTGTCTTGAAATAATTGGATCATGCTATTCTAAGGCCAAAATATTTAACAGAACTTCTGCAGTACATTTTGTCCCAGGACTGTACACTTTCCCTGAATAATGACTCAGTCAAAAATCCAATTTCATCACCTAGATTGCTATCTAAATAATCTTAGTTTTTAAGCTTGAAAGTATGAACTGGAATCCAAGCTGAGGATATCTTTGATTAGCAATTTTTCTTTTAGGAATACTTGAATTGTATAAAACTTATCCAACAGGACTTTCATGATCAATATTCAGCCTGTCCAGTGTTTTTTAGCAACAATTTGGTTAAAAAAATAAAGAAGACAAAATTCTGTTTCAGAAGCAGAATAGAGTGTTTAGAAAACATATTATCCCAAATTATTTAGTCCCATGAATTAAGATTTTTTATCTACCACTGGTTTCAGCAAAAGCACCCACAGACACCATTGTTAGTCTGCAACTCCCGATTTATTCAGTGTAAGAAAACATTCCATATTTATTTGAGCAAATAGAAAAAAATCTACAAAAACATATGTAGGAGCAGCTTATGAAAAGGTAAATCTTCATGTAATTGGGAAAATGAAAACACATTTCAAGTCTTGAACAACGTATTTGATGTATATATAGTTATGAGGATTTTTTCCTTTTTTTTTTTTTTAACTTTAAAATTATCTGTCTTTCTTGGGAACTCATGTAAAGGCAGAGATCCAGCTTCATCGACCTCAAAGTTCTGGCAGAATCAACATTTTTCAGAGCTTAAGAGGGCAAAAACATGCTGAATGCTCAGGTGAGGCATGTGGGCCTCACCTGACATATGGTCTTTCTACATTTCTTCTAAGCTGGTGGGAGGTAGGCTGGTGCCAGTTCAGAAACTGCGGCAGAGAAGGCCCACATACATCTTCGCAGGAGTTGTCTTCCCAAATTTCAACACTATAATATTTTATGAGAGATTGTAGTACTGTTTGGATTTTTTACAAGACTCTAGACACTCAAACCATGACTCTTGCTCGTCTGCCTTTCATCTACTTGCCACCTTTTCCATCATGCTGCAGATTGTTTCCTGTTAAGTTACACTGCTGCGTATGGGACCTCTCCTGAATTTCACTAGGGACATGCCAGGTGACTTTGCCCATGGAGTGCTGGATGATAGCCACTAACCCATGGAGAAGGCTACAGGGCAGCTCAGGGGCTGGCAGTGACCTGGGGCTGGGTGCTGGCCCAAGAGGGGCTCCCTTGAGCATATCCAGGAAGGGTGTGGCAGCCAGGGACTGTCCCACTGCCCCAACCAGGAGCAGGGCAGCAGCAGGGGGATGAGGGCAGCCCCAGCCCTGGACAGGCCGAGACTTGGCCCAGATGTGGGCCTGTGCCTGGGCAGGGCAGGTCTGTGGGGAGCTGGAGACCAGCCCTGCTGCTGGCGGTCACTGGGGCAGGGACTGCCTGCGCCGGGGCTCTGCCATGGGATCCTGGGCTGTGGGCAGTGTGAGGAAGCCCAGTGGCTGGACATGGCTGGGCAGGGCTGGCAGTGCCCTTGGGGCCTGAAAATTGCTCAGGCACATAAATGCTTCGACGAACCAGGGCATCAAAAAGAACACGTTTCTGGAAATAGTAAAAGAGACCATGCAGTGCCTTTCACTTTGCTGAACCGTTTAGTGAATGATTTAATTCCTGTTTGCATTTTTGGTTCCTTCTATGTTAGCTAATTCTGTTTATAGAATAATTAGGCAATTACTTAATTGAAACAGAAACAAAATTTGGTGCATTTCTAAATGTGTAAATTATAATTAGTCTGCTTATTAAACTGCATTTGCACAAATTATACCTCTTTATGTATAAAAGGAAACATAGCTAAACAATTTAGTGTTTTAAAACAGCTCTGAGTGTGTATTTCAGAGGCTGTGTGTGCCAGGTACATGATTATCATTCAGGCGAAAAAGTACAAGTTCAAAAGAGTTGTCTTTCAAAAGGATTAAAAATAAGTAGATAGTTCAGAGATTCACAGCTTTGAAAATGTCTGGACAATTTTCCCATATCCTGTGCTCTGAAGGAAGGCAGACTTTACTGTGTTTAAACCATTTTAATAAAGTAAACCGCAAAGTTGAATAAGTTTTGGATAAGAATTCACTGCAGTATATCCAGTTGTTATTATTCTTGTGTCATGTACGACAAATTCAAATGGTACCGTTGCAAAAGAAAAGCAGTTAGCAATGATCCTTTGCAGGTTGGATTTCATGTTCCAGTATTGGTCATTTAATTTTAACCATGAGTTCAAGTGAACTAAGGATCATACTAAATGATCCCTGCAAATCCTCATGTAACCATGCAACATTAGATTTTGCATACAGTCTTGACTGAAAGAACTTTACAGTGTGCAAGAACTTAAAGCTGTCTTTTGACTACACATGACTTGCATGCATTGTATTACCGAATACATTTTGTCATTAAGTATGTTCACAGTACTCTTGTTTCGCAAAAGAATACCTGAATAAGTCATATAGAATTTGAAGTCTTGCCCTTTTGGAATATCTACAACCTGTTGATAAAATATTAGACAAACTCTAGCCACACAAAGTTAAGATGTAGAAATGAGACTTGGGAAGTAGGAACTAAAAATCCTCCATAAAGCTAGAGATTTCACGTAGCATATTCCTCAGGTCAGCACAGCAATTTTTAATTAAAAATGTAAAGGTTTAGAAATATTTCTCATCTGATTCAGAGGATTAAGTATGTATAAAGTTCTTATGGTAACTTACCCTCACAGTTACAAAGCTGTGCTTTAATTTCCTTCAAAACACTTCACAGCCACTGGACACTGCTTCACCTTTCCTGTTTGAAGTATTACCTCTAATTGTTGGTGGCTTCCATGTATCTCTTATCTATATTGGTAATTATAGGATCAGGTCAAAATGTTACTGGAGAACAGGAAGGAATAAGTAGTTCTCAGCTTGCAGATCACTGCATAGCTCATTACTTTAAAATATGCTTTTTACACACCTGAGCCTTGTATAGAGATACCCAACTAAATCAGTTAAGTCATGTTAGAACACAGCTAATTTTCCCCTGCCCTTTAGTCCTGTGCCAAAAGAAACACTTGTAGGATGTCTGAAGGGGGCAGCCACCCAACAGACAGTTATACAGGAACTGCATTTTTAAAAACTACATTATGGACAGATTCATACAAAACTTTTAAAACTAATATTATATTTTGATATCAGTGTGTTAATTAAGTTGTTTTGGGAACTGTCCATAAGACTTAATTTAATAATGACATGCAGTTTTCTGTTATGAATCTCAAAAACCACAATGCCTTCACTCATAAGTCAGATGGTGTATTAGACAGACCTTAAGACAAAATGGTGCATCTTTCACCTTTCCATAACATAAAAGCAAAATATAAAACAGTAGACGAGCAAACCCCTAGTTGTTTCATTACTTGCTTCTAGGTTAAAGCTCTAAATGGAAATTGTCAAACTGGGCATCAAATAAAACCAATCAGAATTACTAGGATTTTACAATCTCCCTGTACAAGAGTGAGGAAGCGTGAAAGGAGTGGGGTAATGATGAAATGTTTAATTCTGC
The DNA here is from genome assembly GCF_041296385.1 of Aphelocoma coerulescens. NCBI lineage: Eukaryota > Metazoa > Chordata > Aves > Passeriformes > Corvidae > Aphelocoma > Aphelocoma coerulescens. The sequence continues at coordinate 91,070,342 of NC_091015.1, forward strand.
ATCCCTGTTCTTTTAACAAAATGTCACAAGAACAATATCTCCTGATTTTTTTATAAATGTCTAAGTAATTTTTTTCATTAGCACTTTGATATAACACCAACATTTGTGAAGGATTGTCACTTATGCAAAAACTACCCTTTTACATCTAAAATGTCTTAAGATGAAGTGAGTTAGACTTTTTTGATTACCAGCTTGAATTCCAAGTCACAAAATGACCTTAAAAATACAAACAGTCATAGCTGTTCTCCGTAACTGCTACAAAAAGGATTTTTTAAAAAAAATTAAAAAAATAATCCAATCACCTACATAAAATATTAATTAAAATTAATAGCTGAATAATATGTTTTGCAGTATTTTATATATTATGTATTAATTTACAATAGAAAGTTTCCAAAGTAATAGATGAATTAGGTTTTGTCCTCCAGATTTTAAGTAAAAACAGCTCAGTTCAAGCTAATGTCACTTAGGATTTTAATTTTTTTACATATTAAAGACAGAATTCTTTCTGTCTTCATCTAAACTTAGTTCTACAGGTTGTGACATTATAGCAAATCTAGTTTAATCATACTGGTAGTTTTACATGTAAATTAATGCATGTACTCATACAGAATTATAATATTAAAGAGTCATTAACAAAACCAACGATGGGCATTCCCCCCAGAATATGAGATCCCTAATGAGCTATAATTTGGATTTTAAATGAGAATAAATTAAGATGCCAACAGTTCTTTGAACACAGGTTTTTGTTTGTTTTTTTTTTTTAATATATGTTCACTAGGCAGAATATTACTGGAAGTGAATTTAACATTTCAGTGCAGAAAAAAATCAAATGCATTGAAATAAAACTTGCATGACTGCTCCTTTAAATTTTAATTCATTAGGATGGTTCTTTTGGACAGAAATATTTAGAATGATGATTGGTTTTAAATCTTTTTGTACATTTACTTGAAGAAGAAGATAAGTTTTACTTGCCCACCAACAAATCGCATATCCATTCACTTGGGAACTTTAGCATATGTCATGAGGATAGTTACATTTGAAAGTGTACATCATGAACACATGAAAGTGGCATAAGCAGCCAAATGAGATACCAGGTACTATAAAGCAAAAATGGTAAAAAGCAGCATGAAACCTGGTCTTTCAATTTGGTATTATAGGAGGTTCAAGGACTATGGCTATATTTTTGTGCTTTGTTCATTTATTTTCTTGCTGTATTCTATCATCACAGTAAGTGTAATGAGACAAAATCTGGTTGATGTTTTGGAGCTGATTGAATAAAGTACGTGGAGTAGTTAAACATACTAAAGCACACTGAAAGTGAAAGATCACTGTTCATGCAATAGACAAGAGAACCCCCAGTATAGCCCAGATTCTCATTAAGAACATAGTGAATAATTTCCCTTGGCTAAAAAAAAACTATATAGACTCTCTTTTTATTAAGTGCGGGAAGAAATGCAATATTGCAGCAAGCAAAGAAAGAGATATTGCAGAAACAATAACCACAACAAAAAAGATTTAGCAATAATTAACCTTGTTTTCTGAAAACCTTCTCTTCATCTTCATGATGTGAAGATAATAATTTATGCAAATTTTTGGAAACATTTCTGTTCTCATGGGATGAATATTTGGAATGTGCAACTTACAGACATAGGGCAAAGTGTTTCTAGACTTGGCCATCTACAGCTTTCATTATCCATTTAGAAGAAATGAAGACAGACGCTTTGTGAAGACAGACACTATTCATTCACAGTTCTGCACCAGACATCTATCTCCTCATGTTTCTGTGCATTTCTTGCAGAGAAATGAACTGGGATACTTCATATCCTCAGGGTAGATAAGGCCTTTCAATGTTTCCCCTCACTCCCTTCCCTTCCTGGTTCCATTTTGCTTGTGGACTTAGTCATACTCTAAAGCTGAAACAGAGTATGTGTACATTGGTGCTGTAAATTTGCACCAGGAATGTGCTTTTCAAGTAAAACTCCTAAATGCTCCCACTTCTCGTGCCTTGATTTATATCACAGAGTAGTTGCAGACTTCGCAAACTGGATTAATTCCAGATGAAAATAAATCGAAAAGTGTGCCCCCAGGAGCCCACTAAATGTTTTTCAATCCCCTATGAACATTCAGTCCTGGGTGTAAAGTCCATACCTTTCTCCCATTCTCACCAAACATGCACAGTGCAAACACGGAGTCTGCTATCAATTGTTTCACTAGACAGACTTGCTTTTGCTGTGCTGTTCTATTTGCTAATGTACCATAGTCACATTAACCCATATGCCTTGCTGAGAAGTGATCCTGGAGCTAAGAAATCAGTCATGATTTTGTCTTTTATTTCAGAATTAAATATATGATACATCATGAATTTTAGAACTTCACAACAAACACTGGAAAAAAGAGGTACCTTATTGTATAAACAGATAACCATGCTTAACTTGAGTAGCCTGGTCAAGTCAGTGAAAACACTACATAGACACAAATATTTATACAAATATACTAAATATGAAAGAATGTAACATGAAGAATATACCTTGAAAATCACCTAACACCAAAGCCTGTGATGACATGGGCAATTTCTAGTTAAGGCTTCCCCTAAAGATTTTTCTTCTCCATTTAGTACTTCATAATAGTAGGAAGACATTTTGGCTATTGACTTTGAAACTGTCACTTTGAAAAGTCCCCAAAAGAACCCTCCTTAATAAAACTTGTGCCAAATACTTTGGATCTCACTTGGGAGTTGAGATACCTCATAACAGGAAGTACTTTAGTTAATGGACATTAGCATCCCAAATTTGTGGAGAGAACATATGAAAAGTTTTAAACAAAAGAAAAGATAATTCTATGGGTAGTAGCTTTTCAGTATTTTTACTTGAAATTACCTCATACCTAGAAAGCTGGCTGTACCTGTGACTACACTTCTACACCTTTATTATTTTTAATTCATGGCATAGCCATTTGCTACCTACCACATGATATATGGTTCTAACATTTTATGTCTCAAGTCCACAGCCTTAGAAGTTGTACTTACTTTTTTTACTGGCTTGCACAGACCCTTTGTCATGGTTTACTGTTTGATAACATCAGAACACATAGAAAAGGTTAGTATATGATTCTGACTAGCACTCTTTCTGCTTGAGTTAGTATTTGTAAGTAATTTGCAACACAGCGAGATCCAGTCTTGAAATCTGAAAGTGACAGAATGATTAAGATTATTGTTTTCAACAATAAAGGAGATAGACTTTTGTACTTCTTACCGTGTCTTGAATATAGTATGAAAGAAATCTATATTTCTTTCCTTTGAAATTAATTATCTAATACATTTTAAAGCTTTTTTTTAAGCTTGCATAGGTACCCAGAAGTACCAATCTGATTTGATTCAGAATCAGAACTGCATTAAATCTTGATGTCTATATGCATAATTTTCATTTTTAAATCTGTTTAGTCTGAAAATCAGAAGGATTGGTTTCCTTGAGAAAAGAAACTTATACATAAGCTAATAAATAATCTCTGAATATTCATATTCTTACTTGAAATGGCAAGCAAAAGTGGTAGGAGACTTCAATTTATGTTTGCACAAGTTTCTCATGTTAAGATCTCTGGCAGAGTCTGCTCCTGATCATCAAGCATTCCAGTTAGCATCAAATTGCAAGGGAAGACACCGTGTAATTCTTAGTCTTTACAGAGATGTTATCCACAACATTAGTGAAAAAAATATTCAGTAATATGGCCTAGAAGAACTGACATGTGTAAATGCAATTGTGCAGCTGCATTGTCCTAGGGGCAGCAAGAAGCCTGGCTGAGATGAAATGCAACATCATCGCTGGCTGGTAACAGTGTTGTGTGTGCCCTAGGGGAGTTGTCTCCGTGACAGATTGTCATCATACTGATGACAATTATACTGATGGTCTGAAAAAATGCAGCACTGGAAAGCAGTAATGCCCCCCCAAACACTGAGTGTTGTAATGAGATCAAATAGCTGTCCTTACATGCAAAAACAGTTCAGAAAGCGATGTGCCATTGAATCTATAGGATAAAACAAAACAGGATAAAAGAGAAAAGACTTTTATTGAAAAATACCTGTGAATATATATCTGGATAAAAGCACATTTATGAGACGAGCGATATGTTTTTATGCCATTACAAGAGATATCTTCATCTTAGTTCAATTTCTGTACACTTCTGAAAGAAAATTCACCAGCCATAACTCTTTTAGAAGTGGACTAAGAATAAACTTGGAGAAGGAAAGTATAATGAGGGCAAGACAAAAGATATTGTATTGAAATGAACCTAGAACAAAGAACACAGATATGAACGTTTGAAAACATACCTCTTGGGACAGTCTGGAAGAGAATTTAAATACATTGGTTCTGCAATAGACATATAGGGTATTTATGCAGATATTGGTAGGGTAACCAAGGAAACTCTCAATGAAATTGTTGCTGATTTCTGAATGTGCTTAATTCTTAAACCCCCTGGAAATCTTTATAGAAACATGTAAATGATTAATTTATTATCCACCAATTTTTCTGTGCATGATTTTGTAATTTTTCCACCTGTTATTTCTAGTTCTAAGGATCTATTCTTTTTGATTTCCAAAGACTCTCTTTTTGAAATAATATCAGATGAGTCATATATGAGTTTTTCAAATCAAGAATTTATCTTCTCTTTAAATGATTTCCAACTTCCCTAAAATGTTTAAGCTTTTTTATGGGGACAAAGTTTGACCTATTAACCACTATTCTTCAGTTTCTTAATTGTGGGACTTTGGCTGCAAATAATAACCTTCCACATTCTTTTTTCACTTGGGGTCTTTTGTAATTGTGTCTATCAGAGACCTGGTTTGTGGATATACAACACATTGTGCTACTTAAATCTGTTATTTCATGTCTACAATGCACTTGATTTCTTTGATTTTCAAGGAAGAGATGCTTGAAACATTTCTGGTTTTATAAATCTCAGGAAGTTTCATTTTTCTTACTAACAGATATATTTTCTTAAAAAGAAATTAAAAGTTTTGTAGCACTATCACTGTAAAACTTCTTCTCTAATGTAAGAAGCTGTAACTGTGCTAACCACATCAGAAGTTTTAGACAAAGTAAAATGACTTCCATTTTGGTTTATTACAATTTTTACATTTATATTTACTGTCAGGGAAAACTACCTATGGATATTGATGAATCTATGTTACTCGTTTGCAATTTTTTCCGGTAATCAATTTTTTCAACCATTCATCTTCCTTATAATGTGTTTGTCTCTAAATTTAACAGAATTTTCTCTAACTTACAAAGTCCTTATTTGACACTTTGGTTTCACATATTTTTACTGTCTTTCTTATACCCCTCCTCATTTACTCTAATTATATATTGTGTCCAGTATCAAGAAATGCCTTATCAGATTCCTAAAACCTCAGTGCAAATATGACACAACAATATTAAAATTTCTTCCATCTTTATGTTTGCTGTCCAAATAATGAAAATACAGCCATGCAGGTTTACAAAACTTCCTCTCCTCAGAAGAAAAGCAAGAAGTGGGAAATTATGTCAAGGGAACTGTTGTTTTTGACTAAAAAAGACTTTAACATTTTTGAGAAAGGTTCTTGTTCCATAATCTTTTGAACTGCTAACCATGCCTGATTTACTTGTTAGTCAGAAATGTCCATAACTTAAAAGGTATAAAGAACCTGTTCAGATTAATGATTTGATGACTATTACTAACTTATTTTAATGAGACAAACATATGCACACTAACCAAGGGAAAACCAATATCTCTGCTCTAAATATGACCAAAGAAAATTTCTCAGCTATGGTTATATTCTTCAGAGATGCATAGGCTTGAACGAGCACAAAACAGCTGTTGTTGCTGGGATGAAAAATAATTTCATCACAGTTATGCAAAAATAGATTATAGCAAAAAAGGAGCATCGCTGTTGTGTCAAGAACTACATACTGGAAGGAAGTTGAAAATATTAAAGCATAAATTCTCCAGAACAGGCAAGTGCGCTAAGTGAAAGCCCAGTGCAGAAGAAAGAACCTGCACAGTTCTATCAAGTACCTTTCTTTCTTTTGTTTCTTTATAAATGACTACAATTTCAAAAGGAGAAACTTCAGAATGGCCTTGTATATCTGATATTATCTTCTTGAGTGGCAGAATCACTAACGTTTGTCTGACAAAAGCAGAGCTTATGTCATCTCTTTAGCTCTACTTCAGTTTCGCTCCTCTAGGATTAGCAACTTAACACTCACTATTGTTCTTGCTATCTGATTATACCATATTATTTACTGCTTTCACTATTTAAGCTGAGGCCAAAATGGGGTCATATGACAAAAACTAAATTCTGAGCTCAGAAATTTCTCCTTCACCAGTCAATACAAGTCTATTAATGTTTTCACATACTATACTTTTCTCGTAGTACAAAAAGCTTGCAAAAAATCGAGCTGAATTTTAAAGTACTCTGTATGTACATACTGTGGTGCACAGAAATCAACAGTATTTGTTATTGATAATTCCTCTTACTTACAATTAGTAGAGTGTTTTCAAGCAAAAGCAAGTCACATTTTCACTGCTTGGCAAAGTGAGTTGTTGGACTTTGCTACAAATTAAGTGTCATAAAACCTTACTAGCTTCTATGTGTATGTGTTTTTTTAGTGCTCCCCTTGATTGCTGCAATACCATACTCAATTAAAATTTTCACATTACTAAAAGTAATGAAAAAAGCAAAGTATCAGCCATTTTTAATGAAAGAATAAAATAACTTCTAAAAATGGAGGCTTGAAGTAAACACAGGCTTTCATTTTAAAGTTATTTTACACATTAAAAAAATCCAGCTTGAGGAGTTCATCTGGAAACATAAAAAACCCCACACAAATAAAATAAAATTACATAGAAAAGCCGGAGTCACCAGACTTTGTATTCTTATTTTAGAGGTCTAACTGCTCAAAATAGTTATGCCAACCATTTATTTGTTTCTTTATTCTCTTTTGGCTAAGGCAAAAGCACTTGAGTGAACATATTGCTGTATCTACTTCTTTCTTTCATTTATGGGCTCTTTATTTTCTCTGCCCTTTTTGCTTCCATTCAGGTGGTATGTCTCCACAAAATAGCAATTTTGCTGTTTATGTTTCACTCCTTTTTTATCTGCTGAGAGAGGCTTTCCTTTGAGCTCTTAATTTGCTAATTCCAGAAAGTGTAATATCTTAAATTAAAAACAAAAACTAACAAACAAAAACCGAACAGCATTTTACAGCTACCTGGCTATTACAAGAAGTTTTTTGTTCTGATTTGATGAATATTTTCCCTATTAATGAAAGTTTACCTGATTACTAATAATTTTTTCATAAGCTTTACAAATAGCATTGAAGTTGCTCTAGAGAAGCGACTGGTTTATTTGCTGCCAGACACAGGTTCTGAACATTTTGCTCCAGAGATTTTATTTAGGTTCGTTCTTATAGCAGAGCTGCCTGTTCATTAGGAGATAAATGAAGACTACCTAAAACATTCAGTATGGACAGATTTTTTTTGTATCCTGAAGTAGAAGTTTAACAAGTAATCAATCTCATTGAGGTGTGTTAAAAGCAAGCAACAAAGCAACCAGAAACCAACAAAACCCACCAATGTTTTTGAAGATGTGATCTCAATCCTCTTTCCAATGCAGACATTTTTTAAGATTCCAAGTAAGTTACTACAGGATTTAGTATTGCACAGATTGACTACAATCTAAAGACAACAGCACTGCCTAGGTCTCTAAACTTTTATTCTTTTATAATTAAACCTTACATCATTAGATGTTCTATTCTTATTAGAATGACTTTATATCTGAAAAATAAATGCTGGTACTTCTGGTGTGAGGAGGTTTTTGACAGGTCTTTTTGCTTAGCTGCTTTATTTCTGAAAAAAAGATGCAGGAAAGAGGTACCATAAAATGCTACAGGAAAATCTTCAACAAAAAAAGACAAAAAAGCCAGGCAGAAGTAAATTGTGGAAAATTTTGCACTTTTCCCTCTCAAAAAGAAAAGTGACAATCGCACATAAATGGAAAGGATGATTTTTGGATCGGAATATTTTTGACAGTAAAGGAGAAAAGAGAGCTAAATGTGATTACATAAGAGATAAAAAGGTCCAAATCAGCATCAGATCCCCTGATCTGATAGTCAGAATATGGTTTCCTAAAAAATTAGGAAACAGCTAATAGTTTTGGAGCTTTTTTGGCCATTCAAATTAAAACAATGATGAAGCATGATTAAAAACATGCTGTCTCCTAACCCATTGTCCAAGACAGAGGGATAAAGAAAGACAGGTTACGATAAGCAGAGATTTGAAACCTTTCTCTCATTGTATAGAAAGTCCTTAAACCAGCTGGCCTTATGATACTAATTTCTTCATTATGCTAGCACAATATAATTTAGGGGTTGAAGTATTACACAATTTTTAGTTGAACATAGAGATATCTCAACTTATTTTATGTTGTTAAGATACTGAAGTTATAACATTTTTAAAGCTGCACTTTCAATCAGAAACTCAGATACCAGGACAGAATATTTCAGTTTCTACTTCTTATGAATTATTTTTCCCCCCTCCAGCATTTTGTAATTTTGGAGTAAGGAAAAGCATCATAATATTTAACAAGTTACACTTTTTGCTCACATTCAAATATAGAATAACATGTTAGAAATTTAGAACCTGTAGTTTTAGGCAAAAATGTTGCTTCTAACCACCCACACTCTTCACTCAAGATATGACGCACAATTACAGAAAACCAGCAGAACAGCTAGCCATCTAAAAAATTGAGGATATTACATCAGAGAAATGTTCTCAATTTGTTTTCGTACTCTTTTCCATTTTTGAAAACAACCATTAATTGGCCTATAGACAATGTGTCTCTTTAAGACACAAAGTTTGGTATAAAGATACATCCTTACCTATAGAGATGTCCTGAAAACGTGAACAGTACATTACTGGTTTCTCTTATTGCTTTTAGAGGAAATTGAATGTCAACTTTTCACCACTGTTAAATTATCCATGTACTCCTGGTTGTCTAATTTCTCCTCTTTATCCAGTTGTTAGCATTTTCATGTCATGTTTGCAGTTATGAACCTATGTGCAGCATACAATCCAGACTCTGTCATGTTTCCATAGGTTTCAGTTCTATTGTGGCATCTTTATTCTCCTCAGTCTTTCACAACACAGACTGCCATATCATGTGCCTTGTGTTTCATTGCTGTTTGTGGGCTATCCAGTAATGGGTTACATTATCTGCTGAAATGAATCATAGCACACACTATTACCTATATTTTCTTTGTTTCCTCACTGTCTCAGCATTCTTGGCCAAAGAAGACTCTACAATTTTTAAAAATTTATTTTAAAAAATTTATTTTAAAAAAATTTATTTAAAAAATTTATTTTAAAATTCATTCAATCATATAGTATCTTTTTCAACAGTAGATCTGAATAAATCTTCTTTGTCTTATAAAATTATTTAAAAGAATAGTACTTTATTCTGTGTTCTTATCACCATCTCTCTCCCTTCCTCCTTTCGTCATTTGGTAACTTTAATCTTTGGCAATGTTCAAGAACTCAAAAGCAATGTGAAGCTTTTATATATCCCAAGTCATGTCCAAGTTAAGTGGAAACAGATGAAACAGGTCCATTTTCAGAAAGTAATGATAAAATATACTTTGAAGGTCATTCCTCGTAAAAAAAATCAACTAAGACCCCAAATAATAACAAAATCTGAGTCTCTAGTTACCTTCAAAAATATTATCTAGTTACATTATTATACAGCATATTTTGATTAAGTAGGGCAATTGTATGCTAACAGTATTTTAATTCATATATGTTGATGTGTAAGATGTATTTTCAAAACTGCACTTAGTACTTCTAATAAAAAGATTTCAGAGAACAATAAAGTGAATATTTTTAAAAATTGGAATTATCAAACCCAATTCCATTTGTTTACCCTACAAAGAAAGGTTGAATTTCCTAAAATCATTGTTGGACATTCAATATATTACTCCCTTTTGAAGTTTTCATGTTTTTGTCATCCTAAATAATGATAGTTGTCTATACCAATAATTTTAAAATAATACAATAAAAAACCAACGTCACGTACAATTTTTTCCCAAATAAGTAATTAAAAAAAAAATGGAAAGCTATTATGCAAAAAGTTTCACTGCACATTTCATACATTGATGACAGGCCAGAATATGTTACTCTCTTATAATGTTTTAGAATCAAAGAAGACTTCTCATTATTAATTGAACTCCATTACCTTTTTTCCTCCATGCTATGTAATTAGAGGTCGACAGAGCCAGAAATTAATTTTAAAATAGTCTATCAGGAGAGGCTACCACATACAAAATTGTGTCAGAGCAGAAAATACCTTTGCAACTATTTCCAAGGCCAGCTGTTCTACACATGGATATGCCTGGCTAATGAGGAAGGAATACCTTATGAATGTTTTGACTCCATTACTGATTTCAAGATGTAATAGTCAAGATTTTTCTTTATGGATTTTGAGGACTGTTTCATTGTGACTGTTTCATTGTGTATTCTCCCATTAGTAATTACACTTTTGCTACCAATTTTGAGCAATTTTTATTTAAAATGTTGGGGTTTTAAGAGTTCTAGTTTTTTTCTGTTAAAGGAATTTTCCTCCATACTGTTATTAAGATACAAATCGCTCTGTACTTAAGGAAAGACAAAAGACCTGCCCACTGTGGGTGGGGTGGGTCTGGCTACTCCTTTGTTTCACCTGGGTGTGGGGCCAGTTCGCTCTCAGCGTTCGGAGAGAGAAGCTGCTCTTTTCTTTTTGGCCGTTCTTCCTTTTTCTGCAGAGAAAGATCCCAGCATCCCCGGCCCACCTTCCCTGCCCCTCTGGAGGCTGGGCTGTGGCCACCCTGCCCCGCCGCTGATTCGAGCCTTCGCTGCGTTGTAGCCGTGCTTGCCCTGCCTGCCTGGACCTCCGGGGGGTTCCCTGCTTGGATACATCGCGTCTGCCACCAGGGATTTGTGCTCATCCCTGCTGCTCCAGCCTGCTGCTCCAGCCTGCCGTTCCAGCCTGCTGTTCCCAAAGGTCCAGCCGGACACCGGGATCGGCTGCCCAGGGGTTTCTGAAGCCTTTGTCCCATCCCTTCCCGGGATCCCAGGGCACCAGTGCCGCGTGCTCCCCGAGCTCTCTCCGGAACATCCCCTGCAGCCGCGGGGGAGCCATCGCACCTGCCCTGCTCACCGGGAGCCGCCAGCGATCCCTGCCGGCTGCGAGCGGAACTGCACCCGAGGGGAAAGGGCCCGGCAGCCGAGAAGGCTGGGACTGGGTTTGTGTTTGCTGTTGCTGCCATAGTTATTGGTGTTTGTTTGACTGGTTATATATATAATAGTAAAGAACTGTTACTCCTATTTCCCACATCTTTGCCTAAAAGCCCTTGATTTCAAAATTATAACAACTCGGAGGGAAAGGGGTTACAGCTGCCATTCCAAGGGAGGCTTCTGCCTTCCTTAGCAGACACCTGTCTTTCAAACCAAGACACTGTTTCATTGTGACTGTTTCATTGTGTATTCTCCCATTAGTAATTACACTTTTTCTACCAATTTTGAGCAATTTTTGTTTATAGTTTTCTTCAGTATCCTTGTTGTGGTTTGAGAATGAGCTGACAAGTGGAGATTAATGGGGTAGTTCATCCTGAGTAGTTCTATGAATTCCTTTCCAAATCATTCATTATTGTACACTTCCTCCTTGAGGTCCGGACAATAGGGTTAATATTATAAACAGAATATACTCCCCTTTGTTGGAGAGCCAGCTTACTGAAGCTAATGCTGTATTTATTATGATTGCACCCCTATATTTATCTCCTAAGGCCTGGTTGGTTGTAATGTGTCTGTTCACTACACTAACAACAAGACTTGTCTGTGTTTGGTGGCTGGCTGTACTTCTGCATAGATGGATCTACCTCAATATTTCCACCTGTGGTTTTTTCTACTCTTTTTTTCTACTCCCACAACACAGTGGCTACTAACCCCTTACTCCTTTAGACAATGCTTCTGCATTGAAACAGGAATTCCAGCCTCCTAGCTGATTTGACGTTGGTTCTGGTTGCCAATCTTTGTTGTCATTAAAGGGCTCCACAGCAAACATCTGATTGTCCTATCCTGCTCTCCCACCTACACAGCTGGGGCAGCTCCTTGTGTGGATTCCTCTAGCCAAATTATCCTCTTACCCTTCCCTAAAACCAGAAATTGTGGCTTTTTCTTTCTGCAGAGTGAGAAACCCCTCCTTTTCCTTGGAAGAGAAAGGAAACCAGATGCCCCCATCCTTATGTTCCATGCCCAAATAAAGACATTTGCTACAATGACCTCAGACATCAGGTTTGCAGCACTTTTCTGTCAGCAGTGCAGTTGTTTCATTTCTTCAGCAAGCCAGCTCCACTGCTGGTCTCTCTGTACTTTTCTGCACTTAGACCAGTATGAAGGAAAAGTAGGATAAAAGTCTTACAGCTTACTAGATGAAAAAGTAAATATGATCTTTGAGTAGGCTTCAGCTCTTCCTAGCAGCTGCAGAAGCTTTTCTTTATGAAAATGATGCCTATGGGGTCCTTTTTTATTTCATCAAAATACATTTTTTTGGAAATGTGTATTACTGTAGGGAACCTACTGGTTAATTAAAACATTGACTTTTAAATCTCTGGATGACACTAGCATCATACTCCTGCTCAGCATAAACATACATAGTTTAAGAGTTATTATAATCATTAGTATAAATGTTGAAAAAGTGTTCTTTCACAAGCAGTCCTGAATCACTCTTATCTGAGACATACAATAGGTACATTGTGGGCTTTTTTCCATCATAAAGCATGCCAGCTTTGTCAAGGGAAACTTGCATGAGGCTATCTTAAGGCAGATGCCTCTGGAGTGCTGCTTTGCCTTTGCTCAGCTAGTAGTTGCATAAACTGCTTTGGAAGAAAATGCCTCTGAGTAGAAACATAATACATAATCAGCTCAAATAATTACAACAAAAATGCTAACTTGCTGTTTTCACAACATGGATAATAGGCTTGCTTAAGGGCATGGAATGCAAAATCAGTTTTGCATGTCTTCTTGTATATCAGAGTCATTAAAATGTGCTGCACTCTAAGTATAGAAATAAATGCCTCTGCTGATAACAGAAGTGACAACTGGCACACTGGGAATTCAGCTGTTTCAAGCTGTGGCAGACCTATCAGTCAGAGAGTAATGTGGATAATTTTCATAGTGTCTATCTCTGTTGAAATATTTCAGTTTTAAATTCAGGAGGCAGAACATGATAGCCCAATATTGAAATTTAGAGATTCAGAGAAATGAAACGGAAAGATATATATTATCATTGCTTAAATTTATGTTGAACTTTATCATATGAAACCAAGGGGTTTCCATTTTAAAGCATTGTAAGAATATTATCTAACAGAATGAATTCTATCTAAGTTGTATTTCACATATTAGAAGAGCTTCTACACTCCCAATAGTTTCCAAACAAGTTATTCACAGAGCTTGTGATGGTTTTGACTTGGATAGAATTATTTTTATTCACGGTAGATGGTATGGGGCAACATTTTGAATTTGCATTGAAACCAGTGTTGGTAATGCAAGGATGTCTTTGTTGATGCTGGGCAGCAGCTTTGTTGATGCTGAGTTTACGCAGCATCAAGGTCTTTTCTGTTCCTCACCCCACCTGATCAGTGAGGAAGCTGGGGGACTCATAGGGAGTTCAAAGGGGACACAGCCAGGACAATTGACTACAACTGACCAAAAGGACATTCCACAGCATCTGGCATCACACTCAGCATATACACCTGGGTGAAGAAGGAGACAGGGAAGGATGTTCAGAGTGATCGCATTTGTCTTTTCAAGTTACAGTTACGTGTGATGAAACTCTGCTTTCTTGAGGATAACTGAACACCTGCCTGCTGATGGGAACTGTTGAATGAATTTCTTTCTTTGTTTTGCTTGCATGAGCTGCTTTTGCTTTCCATATTGAACTGATGTTATTGCAACCCATAAGCTCAATTTCAGCCTTCTGATTCTCTCCCCTATCTCACCAAGAGGGAGGATAAGTGGCTGCATGGGGCTTAGTTGCTGGATGGGGTTAAATCACAGAAAGGTTAGTCTTCTACATCCATAATTAGCAAACTCATGTTCAAAGAACATAGGCACTTTGTACTGAAATAGTCTTTCCTTGTTAAATAATCACAATAATATTTTATATGGAAAAAAATCTGATCTTATTTTTTTTAAATAGCCAGTAACCATGTATATTCTGCCAGCAATTTAGCAGCTGTTGAATCTGAATGTTTGTAAATATTCAACAGAAACAACTCCAAAATGCCAAATATGTACATATAAATATTGATGCATATGCATATGTATCACCATACATATATCTGCTTGCCCCATCTATGAGGAAAGGTATTTACAGAAAGTTTTCAGTTTCCTGTTCTTATTAAGTTTGTCAAAATGCCCCCCTGCTATTGCTGACAAAGCATTAAGTAGCCTACGATGAGGCTCAGATTATTCTGGGTAAAGACTGTTAAAATAGTCCAGTTTCAGTTTCGTTTCCTCTCAATGTATATACTCCTTCTTCTCTACCCAAAAGAAATTCTCACACTCCCAGAACTGTTTTCTCATATCCCAGCTGAAGGTAATTCTTTTGCTTTCTTAAAGCAGCTCTCCAGCTCATTCTTCTGCTCCTTTAGTTTTCTTGGAAAAATAAGGCAAACTCATCCATGTTCTCTTATTTTTTTATTCAGTTATCTCTTTTTCTTTCTTTCTTAGTATAATAAATACAGTACATAAGTTAGATAAAACAAACAGAGGTGTATGCAACCAGGGTATGACTAAGAGGGCTCCACTGAAATCAGGTAACCCAGGAAAGTGTAACTTAGTAACCCAAAGAAAGCTGATATGTCCTTTGTTCAAAGATCCTTCTCTTCTTCAGAACTGGTTTCCCAAATACCACTGCTTGTCATGTCCCTTCATATATTGCAGCTAAGCTTGTTTACAATAGACAAGTATCCAAAGTCATCTATCTGTGAGCTCTTTTTGACCTGACATACATAGGTTTTTTCATCAGAATGCAAACTTTTTAACTTATGCAAATTGTCATAATTCTATTTACTTCAATAGCTTGATGGCTCTAAACCAGTTGACGATCTGACCAAAGCAAACAGCTCAAATATTTCTTTACTTGTTACATGTTGAATTGAATAATTTAGTGGTAGAGCACGGGGTATCAATTTTAAAAGGAAAGAGTCTTTAAAACACTTCAACTAGGAAGAAATTCTTTACTGAGGAATTGGAACAGGCTGCCCAGAAAAGCTGTGGACACCTCATCCCTGAAAGTGTTCAAGGCCAGGTTGGATGGGACTTGGAGCAATCTGGTCTAGTGAAAGCTGCCCCTGCCCATGGCAGAGAGGTTGGAAATAAATTATCTTTAAGGTCCCTTCCATCCTAAACCATTCTATCATTCTATAATTCTGCTAAAGTAGACATTCTTAAAAAGTCCTGTGAACTTCTGAAAATTCCTCTACTAAATGAGACTTGCCACTTGAAAAATTATCCCTGCTCAGGATATCAGATGGCATTTCACAGTGTATGATGTACAGAGGTCATCTTGTTCCCGCTAGGTACTTTAACATAAAATTTCCTTTAGGCTAAATGGGGATATTCACTTGTCCAGATTATGATAGGAAAGACTGGAGACAAACATAACATAACAAGAGTTCCCTGTGGTCTCACTGTAGTACTAAACCTTTTGGAAAATTATTTAGTTACGAGTATGGTTAATTTAATCTACCACTGTGGATAAGGTACATCATAGTGAAGAGTTAGATTTGTCTTTGTGCTGTGTTTGTGACTATAACAGAAGATCAAACCTGGCAAATTCAGTAGTCTGAGATGACTCTGGGTACCTTTCACCCAGGCCTGTCAAGACTGATAGAAAGTGCTTGCATGAACTGAAGAAAGCTTGATCGCTGAGATTTCACTGCTGTAATTGGAACCTGGAAAGATGGAGTCCTCTGTGTATTGTAAGAGTATTTGGACTGATAATTGCAGTGTAGCTACAATGGAATTGTAGCTGCACTGTAGTACAGATATAATGAAAATGCAAACAAGCTTAAGGTAGACAAGGACATAAATACAAGTGTCATTCTAAATTCTAGGAGAGCAGCTACATTTTATGGTAGCCAAAATGTTAAAAGAAGGGTGTTAAAAACTTTAAATAAAACTGTGACAAAATTTGCCAAGGTTCTGAGGATCAAAAACTCCTTCCAGAGAACCCACAAGGCCAATAGATAAGTTCAAGAGAAGGAGATAAGGCCACAGAAAACAAACACTTTTCCCAACCCTGTGTGCATATGTGTTGGGGAGACTCCCATGGCAGAAACCTGGATCTAGCATCTAAAAAAATGAATGGCTTTCCATCTTCCACTGTCTATGGGTTTGCCAGTCCTGTATAATTCACCATATCTCAATTACTAATCTTTTCCACCCTGTGTTCTCCCCTCAAAGCTTATAGATACAGATGCATTTCACTTGGATAATTAGTCACTCGATTAAGGCCCTATCTATAAATAGGTATTCTTACTTATTATTTGTTACAAATGTGGATCATTTTTTTTTACCCTTGTAATGGGAATTTTTATAAGCACATTTGTTTGATGCAAATGCAGTCTATATAGTAGTATGGAATTCTTCAGACTCATCTCTTTAATGGTGGCATTTAGACTCAAGAATTTGAAAATACAATTTTTAATGTTATGTAGAAAGATCACACTTCCTTTTTCTAACACAAAAATGTATATTACTAATTAATACAAATCCTCTGTCATTTGCATTTCCTGTTTCTTAATTACCTGATATTTTATTCTGTTAGGCTCTGTGTCAGGAAAAGGAGAAATTTGCTCAAGCCCTTTTTGTTTGATCAGTCTGTCAGCACTCCAGGAAAGCCAAGACCCATGTGCCCGACCAGTCTGTCAGTATCCCATTATGGGGACCCTTCACTCAACAGTCCCACTGGATTGGAGGGCGGTTCAAGTGTCTTGGTCAGGGTCACACACCAAACAGAAACCCCCCCCGGGTCTCCACACCTTTACCCATTGCCAGTGACTGCCAGCACCCTTGAAGGACTCACATTAACGGTTTACAGAATAAGACTCTTAATTAGTGAAATTGTGGGAATTTAAGGTTCGAGATCTGCCAGTGATAGTACCTGACTGCAAATATATATTCAAAGTAATACTAATTCAAAGCAATATACTAACAAACTCTAATCCCTGGTAAAAGCTGGCTTGAGATGACCACTCAGCATGCAGAGAACACAGTTCTTTACCCAAAAGGCATCTCTGTGGGGGACGAGACAGGTTCAGCCCCTCAACTGATCCCAGAAATTATACTGGAGTCTTCCCCCACTTGTCCCCATTCTTAGCTTACTTCTACACTATTTCTTTACATTTAGGTGGAGCTTGGGTGATTTTAGTCACACATCACTAGTGAGTGGTGGTTGTATCTTGGGGGTGGATATCTCAGGATAGTACCTGAGATAACCTTGGGATGGGGACATGGGTCAGTCCAAGATTTCGCCACTGTTGCCGATTCAACAGCAGGACATTTTCCTTTATCTCCAAAGTTTTCACTGCTGTGTGGTTTATCAGCTGGAAAGTACCACTGAGCTCTCTCCTCTGCAAGGGTTTTGACCTTGGCTCCACTCTGCTCCGTCATCCATTTAGTCCCCCTTGGATTGTATTGTGTGGGTGAGGTTGGACATGCTGACTGCATTCCATATGGGAGTAGCAACTGCACTTTTCCCTAGAACTCCCATACCATTATCTTTCTACCCTCAGTCATGTTCCCCCACTCTGGTCAGGTTTTCCTTTTAAATAAGTAATAGTGTTTTAGAAATAGATTATTCATTGTGTTCGACAAAACCTCTATACACTCACTGAATTTTGGGACAGAGAGAAGATTCCAAAAAAGGGGAATACAGGGCAGCACAGAAGATGTCTCAGTATTCATTCTTTTTGCATGACTTGTTAATCATGATCCATATAACATTATTGCATCTGTGGTTGTATGCAGAATATTAAATTGAAATGTACAAATGAAACAGTATTAAAGAGCATCTTTATAACAGAGTGGATACATTTACTCTTATACAATAAAGAAGGCTCTGGAACAAACCTTTTCCTTGCTATTCAAAATAACCAGCATTTTTTTTTCCCAGTGGAATTACATACTAGGTTTCTGATTATGTACAGTCAAATTATACTTAATTATCTTTCTCTTGAAAACTAAATAGCATATTTTGTGGTTCTATTGAGGACTTTAATAAAATTTAGAACTCAGAAATACTAAAATGTTAATAAAATACTTTATTAGTTGTAAAAAATTAAAAACTATAAGCCATAGAGAGAAAAAAAGGAGTGAAAAGCTGCTCTATGTCTAATTTGAACAGTTTTGAATGACTTGTTAATTATTTATGAAAAGTAAAGCTTCAAAAGAAAATAGCTGTAGTACTCAGAAACACATTTGGTCTCTGAGTCTTTCTAATCATAATAAAGCTTAGTCCAATTACTGTGTTTGCTTACCAGAAGCTACGATGAATTTTACCTAGAGTATTACTTCTTTTTAAAATTATTTTTATTTTGTTTTTTCTCTGCCTACTGAAGCAGTGAACAGTAAAGTACTGCAATACTGCAATTAATATATTGCAATTTGAAATTTCTCTACCCTATGGCAATAAAAAACATAATATAAAGAGATTTATCAAACCCCATGTTTCACAAAGTTTCCCTTGAAAAGTGACATATCAACATATCAAAATTTCATTTGGAGATTTTGAGTTAAGCACCAGGAATGAAGTATATTAACATGAAAAATCTGACCATAGTTCATCAAACATAGAACATTAAATATAAATTGCTTAAATGTGAAGTCAATGTCCATTAATGCAAAATATGCTGTTCTGTCTCCAAAGCTTACCTTTACTTCCAAATCCATTTTTCAATTTGAATACATTTGCTGAATTCCTGTATAAGTGGGTATTGCTCTGGTATTTGGAGACTCGTTCTTTTCTACTTTGACTTAATAAGAATGCAACAGAAAACAACTCCTGGGAAAAAAGGTAGAAAAACACTTCTCACCTTGAAAGGTCAACTGAAATAAGTCCAGTACCTACAAACATTTTATGCTGGATTATAACACTGATGCACTTTCTGAAACACCACAAACTTTTGAAAGCTTGCTTACAGCATGCTTTCCTAAATCAGCTCTGCATTCTTCTCGTCCTTGGGCTCAATGCACCAAAAGTTGTTTGATAGAGAAGTGTTAGTTGACCTGCCATAGTCACACATACATCCCTCCGTTTTTCCAGTACCACTGGGGAAAATAAATGTCCAATTTTTTGTCTTCAGGAAGAGGAGAATACTCTGTGGCAAGGGGATACTGCCAAGTAAACTAGAGATGGTACAAAACACTTTCAGTAATCAAAGCGCATATGAAAATTTAATGTACTGTAAAATATTTTAGACCTGAAAAGAAAAAAGGGCAGAAGAAGCTGAGAGAACCTTAAGGGGTCATTTAATCTATCCTTCTGTCCCAAGAGAGAATTAGGCATTGCTGCATCACTTCTGTCAGATACTCGCCATCTGTTCTAAAGGGCTTTAATGACAGAGAAATCCACAGCCTCCCCAGGCAATCTATTACATTTCTTGCTATCCTTAGTGATAGAAAAATTTCTCTAGTGTCTAACCTGACATCCTGGCTGCAATTTATGTCCATTTTTTCTTGTTCTATACCTCACAGAAAATGGAAAAAAAAATAAAAAAGAAAAAAACCTACTCCATTTTGCTTGGCAAAGCTTTGCTAAAAAGTTATTAATTCAGTTTTCCCTTTCTCCTTCTCAAGAGTCTCTCCATATCTATTCCCATCTTTCTGAACTTTGCCACTAAACAATGTTGCAGGAGAAACTTTAGTGATGTTGAGTACAGCAGAAGGATAATGTTAGTACATATTACAGCCTATTCTATTCATGAAAAAAAATACTACTGAGGTATACTACTGTTTTAGGCATTATGGTGGTTTTGATTCACGCTTAGCTCTCAGAAACCTTTCTGCAGAACTCCTACACAGTTGCTCATTTACTTTGTAGTCTAAGTACAGTTTAGTATTCCTTCATTTGTATTGGGTAGCTGTCTTAAGTGAAATAAGGGAGTTTGTTTGTTGTTTTGTTTGTTTGTTTCTTTTTTTGTTTTGAACCTTATCTCTGATATATTTTTTTTTAAGATTGTGGCTTTCTAACCTTCTGTTTCAGCCCCTACAAACTGTCCTGAAGTTTGATATAACCCAAATTTAGTCCCGAAGTCTCTATTCCATTGGCCAGATTATTTAAGAAATCATCTATTACCAGATTAAGAAAAAAACCATAAATCCTTCAGTTTTTCTGAACTTCCAGTAAATCTTTCAATATAGTTCCGAAGAGCTTTGTATCTGCATTTTACCGAACTTTTTACCTGAATATTGAAAGTTGTACTCAAGACAAGACTGGATACCCCTTACACCTCTTCAACATATAAAGTCAGTTACAATGTCAAAAATTAATTAAACTTGTTTGTCAAAAACAGTTCTTGGCAGATCTGTGCTGATGATTATTTTTCTGTTATCTTCCAAGTGCTTTTCAAATACTTTGGGCTTTTTAGTGTTTTTCATTTTCTGTCACCTGTTTTTTGGTATAACTTATAAAATTATAAATTCATATGAAACTTTAATGAAAGGAAGATATATATATGAAACTACTTACAAGAAGGCAAATAGAATATCTATGAAAATATATGAAAAGCTTAATATTTGTTCATTCCGAAATAGTATCATTCTGCATGTTAATTACTGCAAGTTTGGGGGGTTTCTTATAAATTATCTAGATGTTTGCTTTATTGAGGTATTGGAATTATGTCTTGCAAAATCTTTTTTTGAAAGAAATTCCAATAAAAGTTGAAGATTTTTTTTGCAGCTATGCAAATACTTTGTGAATTAATCTCTAGCAAGTTCAAAGAGAAACAAATAGCTTTTGAAGTCACATGAATTTTGTTTCTATCTCTTTTTCTGAATTCCTGAGCAACTTGCCAATCCATTATAGCATAGACATGACTGTCCTCTCCTAATCAAAATGGTGATTTTTTTTTTAATCAGTTTTAGAATTTTAACCTGATTAGGAGAAGTTGAATTTGAAAATATTTCAATCACTAGCATTTTTTTCTGTTCACCATGAAATTTTTATAGGTAGGTTGATAAACTATAGTGAAGTACAGTGAGTGTGTGTTTTTGTATGGACAGGTACACTTGAAGGTGTTCCGTTCATAAAAAAATTCTGTAATTTTTCCTATCTACTTACAAGTTTAAATAGTTTAAATTCATACATTCAGTGTAAAGGAAGAGCTACCTGTCCAATTTTTACTTTACCTTGAAATAAAATGAATGAAATATGAGCCTATATTTAGGTTGTTTCACTGACAGATTTCTTTGACAGAAGAATTACAACATCCTTTGACTATCATTGCGTTCTTACCCTGACTTTTATGTCATTCTTAGTATCCTCTAAATCTTAGTTCATGCTATCGCTGAAAGTTCCTAGTAACAGTTTCTTGCTGTTATAGGGGGCAACACCACAGTAAATAGCAAGGAAACAGACAGTTCTTTAAGAAAGTGGGCAGTATTTCCTTGTGAGGCAAGAAATACAAACATTTTTGAATAGTTTTTTCATTGATATAGGACAGAGGAGCTTAAACATAATCATGCAAATTAGAGTTTACAAGAAAAGAGCTTGTTAAGTTTTGCATGTTCCTAATGAAAAGCAAATAATGCATGAATTTTCCCCTCTTCTCTCATTCTTGAGATTCTGACCATATAAAAATGAATCCTTATGAGAAAAGAATGTAAGCTTTTGTGCCATTCATTAACATTTTAAATGAAAATGCAGTGAGTACAATTTTGCTGGTCCATTTATGGACAAACAATTGTTTACATTTATAAATAAATAAATTTCATGGCAAAAATCATAATAATAAAACCCAAACAGTAGATTTTAATAAAAAGAGAGAAAGCAAAAGTAAGATCTTTACATTATTACATTTTCTAATGACAGGCTGATCACTTCAGTGAAAAATGTTTCTTTACTGTTGTTATGTTATTTTAAATTATCCCACAATTTCTCTTCTATAGTACCCAATATATATATAAAAAAAAAAATTGAAAAATCATATAATCTTGACCACAGTGATTAAAAATAAGTAACACTACTAAAGATACATCTGTTGTGAGAACCTACAATCTTCCACAAGAAAAATGAATCGACATATGAAAAAGGAAAATGATTATCTATACATAATTAGTTTGACACTACCAAAATATTGTAGATTTTTATTCTGTGGAAATTTTTAGTAAAGCTCAAGCTACAAAAGGAAGTCAGTGAAGTCAGTAGAATAGTATTTGGCTTTATGACTCTGGGTAAGAGATTAAACCAATTTAGTAGTTGGAGTTTATGCTTAAGTTTAATTTCCAGGTGTCCTATCCAGTTGGTAGGGGAAGCAGGGAGGGGAATAAAAATTTCAGATGTATATAAGAGACTTTGTTTTGACCATTCTTTTGCTCCTATGTGTCTCTGAAATACTGTGGGACTGTATTTCATGTGGAATTTGTCCATAAATCAAAAGGAACTGCTAGTATATTACTGTAATGACTAAAATAATTCACTAGAGGTAGTGTCAAAACTGCTGCTCATTGTAGTAAATAAAAAAACACATATGGCCCCAAACCTTCTAAAAGACCTTTAATATAATTTCTAAATATATCTTATCTGTTTTCTCCCTGCACTCTCTTATTTTTGATGTGTGCATATAATGTTAGACATTGAAAAGCCAGATATTCTTAAAGCCTGCCTGAGCATATTATAAAACTAGTCATCTAACTTCTCTACATACACTACTATTACTGATAATTTGCAGACCTAGACATTAAAATATTTTTGTCCCAAGTTAATTTTGCTTATGGAAACACTGCCATTTTTCTCTTGCCCCGCCTGAGATACATAATCACAGTGTCTCTTCACTTACGCTGTTTAGAGGTTTATTATCTTAAGGGTTTATCAGTTCTCTATGGGCAGTTAGCTACACTTGATATGAGCCACTTCTTGGCTTGCATTGAATCAGCAGTATCCCAAGTCAGTCAAAATTAGAAGACAGACCTGCCAATAGGAAACCCAGTACTGTTGTGTAAGATCAAATTAAATGCCAGGCAACTTTTGCATAGGGAAGAAATAGAGACATTATCTCCGACATTCATAAAAGAGTGGCCCAGGCTCTTGGGTTGAAACAGCTACCAGTAGTCCTTGAAGTGCATATAGCAAAATTTACTCCTTTGCAACAACTCAAGGACCTGACTTTGAATATTCCCTCTGCATCAGATGGGCCAACACACTTTGAACTCGAGTCTAAATCTTGCTTCAGGCTCCTAAACAAATGCTTTTATGTCCCTGCCTGCCTCAGTCTACCATGAAGCTCTTCCAATATTCATATGCTTGGGGGCTCATAAGGAAGAGTTATCTTCCCCTTCAAATTGGTGACCTCAAGTGGAAGAAACAAGTAGAAATATTTTTGATTTTGGAGCTGCTATAAAAATGTTATAAATAATTAATATTTAATAATTTGAAATTCTTTGCCTAACAAGTTTGTTTAAGATGAGAGAGAACCATTTTTATAATTATGGCAGCATAGTTAAAATTTTGAATCACCATTTACTATCTCTGCTTTAGGAAGTGAAGGCAAAAGGTGGTTTTGTGAATCTGTAACCCTCTGCACATATATTTTTAATGTATGCAATACATTTGAAAATAAGCTAAAATAGTACAATTATATTTGGAGATCTTTCGTGGGAGTAGATAACTAATGGGAAAAAGATACAGTTTAAGCTTTTGCCATGGAAATATTCTAGTAATGTGGTTTATAACCAACATTTTACAGAATTGCCATGTGGACGATTACTTCAGTTTATCTTCCATTTCAGTTGTTATCTAAAATCATATTTTGACATGCTGGAGCTTCAAGAAAAATAAAACTATCACCTCATCTCATCCTTTGTCTGTGCTTTAAAAGCAGCATTAGACAGACAAAGAATGTTAGTTACCAAAGAATCAATTCTGTAATGTAGAATGAAAGACGCCATTGATTTTTAACAGAACATGATATGAAAACTTGATGCCGTTAAAATCAGTAAGTTTGTTTGATTATTTTATACCCAAAAAGATTTATTGAAAGCTTAGTTTTAATGTATTTTAGGAAATGCTTTGTGTAAAATCATGACAAATCCACATGGAAAACATGAGAGCTCTCTTCCTCAAATTTTGGTTGTTAATTTAATGCAATGATAGCTCTGGGTGAATACAGGAGCTTTATGAAACTCATATAATGGCTACCAAACATATCAAAGAAAAAATAATCAAATTTCTTACTCTTCAGTGTTCTTTCTGAAAATTTGGGGTAAAAATGCACATTAAATTTTTGACAACATTTTACTGTACATTTAGAAGCTATCCAAGGGGTACTGTGAATTGTGCCTTTTTAAAAAAATTTCATAAAGCTGTCTGTAATGGCAATTTGTAAATGGATTTCAATTGTGCAGTAATAAGTCTAGGAATTACAGCTTCACCAGAAGCTACAAATGAGAAGTTTTCTGAGAGAGAATGAGAACACTTAATTTTTCTTTATTTTAAGCACCT
The DNA here is from genome assembly GCF_041296385.1 of Aphelocoma coerulescens. NCBI lineage: Eukaryota > Metazoa > Chordata > Aves > Passeriformes > Corvidae > Aphelocoma > Aphelocoma coerulescens. The sequence goes on from NC_091015.1 coordinate 91,095,126, forward strand.
TCATATTCACAAAAGAATAATAGTAATTCAAAAAAAAAGTGCAAAACTAATTGGATTAAAGAAGGTAAATTACTCAAGTCATGAGGTGCAACAGTAATCAGTCTACAGGGTGTTTTCATTATTTTTCTGTGACATTATAAAAAGTAAAAATAGAGTAAATTAAGACTAGCTAGGAGATACAGTGATTTAAAACACTGGCCCATGTCAGGGTTTTCCTAGAAGTTATTTTTGTTTACATGAATGCAGGTCTGTCTAAATTAAGTCTCATGTCTCATAAGAAGTTCAAGTCTCTTGTACTTTTGGTTGTCTTTCTTCCTTTAAGTATGGACCATCCTGTATTTTTCTTCTTTGTTCCATTCCACCCTTTCACCATAATTTTTCAGGTCTTCTTACATCTACAGTGCAGTTATAAATCTGTCAATATTCTTTGCAAGCAAACCGCCAGGATCTCCTGATTAAATGCATCATTAAAAAATAATTTTAAAAGAGTGACATCTTACAGTGTTTAGTATTTTGATACAAGTTTTATAGAAAACAAGGTAGTGGATCTTTGGTTACACTTTCAAGCTAAACCAAATTAGCTGAAATGTGTCTTCTATATCCATTTTTAGGGAAATCCTTGTTGTCTTTGAGAACTCATGAGTAGTAAGCCCTTTCTGATCTTTCCAGAGTGCTAATTTTAAGTGACATGGTTTTGCTATTGCTATCAATTCAGTTATATGTGCTTTCATAAAAGAAGAAATCAAGACATGTCAGAATCTGGATCAAGAGGGACCATCAACAGGGGTGAGCATAGGTTCTGACTTGACTGGAAACTGGCATTCTGATAAGGTATCTCAGGCAGGGACTCAAGGACAAAATGCTGAACTGAAAAGGGACTGCTCAGCCCATGGAGACTCCAGTGAGTGAACACCCCAGTTGAAGCAGGTCAGATCCATTAAGGCCTGTTCGTGCACTCAAGACCCTCACTGCTCTAATGGAGATTCAGTTTAGTACAGTTTAGTACATAGTGCAGAATATCCCACAAGTATTTTATCTTCTATCCATTTTTAAATCAAATCTATTGGGACCCCTACTTTCCTGCAAAATGGATAATTTTCGAAGTATTAGTGGTGTTTGTTAATTTTTAGTGCCATTGAATATCCTGTTAATGTGTTCCAAGTGAGAGAAGAAAACCTTTCAGAATATTCTGTGTGACATATTGCATGTGACCTTTCATTTGCTCCAGATACTGGAGTGTTTAGTCAGCTCACCTGTCACCTAAAGTCCTTGAGTTTCAACTGGTTAGTTTCTACCAGGACCCCAAATTTTAATTGTTACAGTTTCCAGGAAATCAAATTGTCCTGGTTTTTTGGCAGGAAATCAATGCTATGAGTTATGCCAGAGAGAGAGAGAGAGATGTTTGAAAGCTGGAATTTTAAATGCTCACTGCAAGAAGCGTGTTCTCATTTTCCTTAGCTATCACAGTAGCGCACAAAAGAGCAAAACACACACAAGCACACATAAAAAAATATAGAAAGCAGAGAACACTCTAATTTGGCTAGTTAGAAAAATGTAACAAAAATTGATAAGTACTTCCTCAGAATTCATCCATAGGCAGCAACAGCCTTGAAGTGATCCAGGTCAAGCCCATCAGAAGATATTTTGGCCCATTTTCCACATGCTACTAGAAAAGTAAGTAGAAAAACAAGCTAGCACATAGAGGGCCTAGGTTCAAATTCTTCCTCAGCCAAAGGTTATTTGAGATCCCGAGTCCCTACTTTCCATAAGATTCAGCATAACACTGAATTTTGGGATATTTTCAGTAGGGGCTTCCTATCTCTCACATTGAAATTATTTTGGTTTTATTGAAGTAATTTAAATTATTTTATCTAGGTAAATAAAGACTAATTTTTGAGCTTAAGGCAGACTTACAAGGGGAGAGTCAAGCTTTATCTAGTGAGCATTTAAATCTCCTAACAGAAGCACACTAGTGTGAAAAAATTGTTTTAATGTTGAACTATCCTCCTAGATGTAGGCAAAGGCAAAGCTAAACAGGCCTAAAAGTATGATGTCTGACTTTTATAGATTTGCAAAAGAAGAAATAAGAACTTGAGTATATGTCTCCTAAGTAGCAAGATAAACCATCTACGAGCAACATATTTGTACTTCAAAAGATGAATGAGAACATCTAGTTACTCTGGTATCAAAATGTCCCAAAACATCTTTCAAAGGACACACAGAATGAGCTAGTATGAACTAAACATATACCACAACTACTAACAGGTGCTGAGTTCTGTGCTTAGAACATGGTTGCATGGAATTATTAATACTTTCTTGGCAGAAAATTATATGCAGCATGGAATGGCACAGCAAAGTGCATGAGGTAATGGTGTAGAGGATAAAGAGCGGAATTGTAGTTTGAATTCCGGGATTGAAGTTTCTAGACTGCTGACTTCACTGCATAATTGTCTGATGAGTGTTAAACAAGTCATGTTTCCTAATGGTTTACTAACACAGGGTTTGGTGCTCGAGGCACCAACTCTGGCGTGCCCCAGGTCAGAGACAGTCCAGCTGCGCTACTTCTGTGGGTCGCTGAAGCGACTTCAGAATCAGGAAAGGAGCTGCTGGCTGAGCTAGCTAGCTGGCTTCTCTGCAGAGCAAACACGGCAGGAGCCGATGGGATCGGCTCACATTAGCTCGGAGACAAAGGAAGAGAGAGGCTGTTCGGGTCTGGCTTCTAACAGGTTTATTGTTAGAAGTTTTGCAACCTGAACAAGCTCAGAAGGCTGGAATCCAATGTGATGGGAATGATGGGATTTGATGGGATCGCTCCCCGAAGCCTTGTCCTCAGTTTTATAGGGAATTTGAAAACCCTGCTGAAAGGGGAAAACAACCAATGAGTTACAAGCCGGGGGGGGGGGGGAGGGGGGATACAATGTAATAAGAGCCACTGGGGGAAACTGAGAGGCGGGAGTTATGACAGAGAACCAGTGAACAACCCAGTAACCGAGAATTTTCCCAAACCAGGGGATGCGGCTTGTACCCGGGCACCGCCCAGGGGGTGAGGCTTAGGCTTCTGAGCCGCCCATCGACCCCCCCTTGAGTATGCCTCTTAGGGGAACTCGATCCAGGGGAGGGGCTGGGATTGATTGGCATCTCGCTGCCCCAGCCCCGCAGTGGGCTGGGTCACACCAACAGTTTACCCCACAAAAAAGAATCACCAAAGCTTGAAGATGAAACTCAGATTCAAGCCAACCTTCATGCTGGCAAAAACATAAGTGGCTTAAGTTCTTCAAAAATTCAGGTACAGGAACAAACAGTGGAAGCTTCTGAATCCTGTTTGCCAACAGTGAACCAGGAGTCTCCGGGGATACAACAGCACATGAATCATCAAAACCAGACACCAGCAGGAACAGAGATTAAGAGCAACCAAAATACATAAAAAAAGACTGTACTTTAAGGCTGTAGTGGTCTAAATTCCAACTTCACACTCTTGGAAATGAGCATGTTTTTGATGGGTGTCTTTCCCATATATTTATTTAGAGAACATATCATTCTCCTTCTCTATTTTCAGACTTGTTTTACAGCTTCTCTGTCACTGGGATGTGCTTTCTTTTCAACCTTGACATTTCTGAGTATACTTTAAAAGCACAAAGAAGTACCAGAGAGACAATTTCTTTATGGTTTTGACAATGCCATTTACAGAGATAAGATCAGCTTTATATCTGTGTTTTCAAAGAATCAAGGAAATAGTTTTCTCTTTTTTTTCATACTTATGTTCAGGGTTCATGATGAGAAAGCTACCTCTGACATCCTCACCATTTTAAAACACAGATACTGAAGGAAACATTAAGACTAAAATTTTAGTTAAAGATAAATTTTACTAAAATTAGTTAGAGGAAGTAGGTTCACTTGAAACTAACTAAGAGTTAATAAAAGTTAAGTTAAAAACAAGCCTTTAAGTTGCAGATAATTATTGTCTTTTTATATTTGCTTAGCTGTGTTTATAATAAGAACCAGAAAGCATTGATAAATAGATTTAAAGAAATGTAATACAATTGTTAATTTTTTCTATTTAGATACTACTCAGAAGTCATAAGGAAGAAACTGGATGTTCCCCAAGGGGCCATTTGTATGGTGTCTTGGTTTTGAAAGACAGGTGTCTGCTAAGGAAGGCAGAAGCCTTCCTTGAAGTAGCAGATATAACCCCTTCCCCTCTGAGTTATTATAATTTTGAAATCAAGGGCTTTTAGGCAAAGATGTGGGAAAATAGGAATAACAGTTCTTTACTATTATATATATAACCGGTCAAACAAACACCAATAACTATGGCAGTAACAGCAAACACAAACCCAGTCCCGGCCTTCTCGGCTGTCAGGCCCTTTCCCCTCGGGTGCAGTTCCGCTCGCAGCCGGCAGGGATCGCTGGCGGCTCCCGGTGAGCAGGGCAGGTGCGATGGCTCCCCCGCGGCTGCAGGGGGCGCTCCGGAGCGAGCTCGGGGAGCGCGCGGCACTGGTGCCCTGGGATCCCGGGGAAAGATGGGACAAAGGCTTCAGAAACCCCTGGGCAGCTGATCCTGGACTCTCGGGAACAGGAGGCTGGAACGGCAGGCTGGAGCGGCAGGCACAAACACAAATCCCAGGTGGCAGACGAGATGTATCCAAAAGGGGAACCCCCCGGAGGTCCAGGCAGGCAGGGCAAGCACGGCTACAACGCAGCGAAGGCTCGAAGCAGCAGCGGGGCAGGGCGGCCACAGCCCAGCCTCCAGTGAGGCAGGGAAAGCAGCTTTGGGATCCCGGCGTTGTTTCCAGCAGAAAGAAAAAAACGGCCGAAAACAGGAACCAGCAGGTCCTTTCTCTGCAGCTTCTCTCTCTGGGCACTGAGAGCGAACTGAACTCACATCCAGGTGAAAACAAAAGCCTGGCCAGGCCCTTTTGTCTTCTCTTAAATATGGCCATTTGTCCCCTAGCAACATGCATATGAGAAAAAATTCCTTTAACAGGAAAAAAACTAGGACTAAACTAAAAACCCCAACATATGGTCAAAACCCAGAGGGGTGGAAAGTTCAAGTGAGGAAGACCATTATTCCTTCATCTTCAAGACCACTCCTCAATTAATGATGACCACCTACCCAATTTAAAAACTATAGTACGCATGCTTAATGACATTAAAGCTAATTTTTATACTAAGCGGAGAATAGGAGGCGTCGTTGTTATAAATATGTATTTGTATTTTGGATATTCACAACTTTTGTGGATAAATAAACTTTGTACTTGTTTATACTTCGACACTGCGTATTAGGAAGCTATTCCACGCAGCTGTCTGGCACCAATAAATATGCACTTTCTGACTTTAAAGTGTTAGAGAGTTTTTGTCCATCTCAGTTGGATATCGATACTAGATCAATATTCATATTTTGGTAAATCAATTTTTTTTATATTTTGGCATGAATGGTAGAAGACTTCTTGCATTCTTGGTTTACATTCCACTACACTGCATATGACTGTGCTGGGAATATGTTGTCTTACTATCTCTGAATTATAGGAAATTCTGCAAGTGTATTTTATCTCACTCGTAAATTATTGTCTCACCAATCATCAGCAATCAAGTCACACCAGCAATTAATTGATATAATTAGTTAGATGACTGACAATAATTTCTACTCTTTTTCATGTTCCTGTCAAGAAAATAAAGGAGACGTCTCTCTCTTTTCCCTCTATCTTTTTAATTTCTCTACCTCACATTCATTGTTAAATAAAATCCGTATTATTGACTGCAGCATATGAACTTCTTTGCACCTTAATTTGGGCAGAGGCATCCCTAAATAATAGAGTCTTAGCAACCTCATAAACAATTTCTTGGTTTATGTTAAACAGGAAAGCTCCTACTCTTTGACTACTTTGTATCTCTTCACCACATTAACCAAAGAAATTTGAAAATTCTTGTCCTTCACAAAGCTGAATCCCTTTTCAAGCTGCCGTAGAACTAGGTGTTAGCAATATGCATATCCCTTACACAGAATATGTCATTAGGGCATAATCTCTAGTGGGGAAGACAGCCCGCTTAGATTCCAGCCAAGGCATTCCAGGCTGCTGCTTAGTTAGGGTGACCCTTTCTCCTATTTTAGCATTAATTTGAAATTTTATTTTTCCTCGGAAATGTAGATGAAGATTCACTTGTTTAGTTAAATAGCTTTGTTCAACAAGTGGCATCAAGAAATTTGTTTCTCTTTGAAAAATCTAACATACCTATTATCTCTCCTCTGTATACACACTCAGATATGGGTTTCTATTTTCCTTGGTAAAGAACAAGAGGAATTAAGGGAACTCTGTTGGTCTCAATGAACTTTCATCTATAGACTTAAAAAAATTAGATATGTTGAATTAGATATTATTGATGCCAGAGAATCAGTTACACCAAGTCTCATTTTCTGTAAGAACCAGCTCAGGCTAACTGATTTTTGGGGTATAATTTTGGGGTATAATTCCTCTCTCCTTTTCTAAATATTGGAACTACAGCAGACTTTTGGAGTATCCTCATTTTTCAAGAGTTACAGGAAACATAGAATCATATAATATTCTGGGTTGGAAGGGACCCACAAGTATCATCAAAGTCTAACTTCTGGTTCTTCATAGGTCAGCCCCAAGTATCCCACCCTGTGCCTAAGAGCATTGCCCATATGCTTCTCTAAATGCTCCTTGAACTCCAGTTCTGTGATTCGTCCTCATTTCTGCAAAACACCTGTAATTTTCTGAACTATCTTCAGCTATGGTCTATCTGTGAAAGTGAAATCCCTACAGTCCTTGTGCTTGCTTAATCCAGAATTTACTGTCTGTCTCTAATGAGCTTCTTCTGGGCATTAGTTGCAAAATCTTACATCCTGGAATAACACAGGTACCGCCCAATCAACAGCAATCAGCCAGAAGGACAAAGAAGGACAACTTTCACCCTGCAGCAATGCAAAGTGTTTATGTTCATGTCACAGCCTAACAAACAGAAGGTAGCTCAGGGCAAAACACACAAGTTCCTTTTCTCCAGAGAAAGTTTTATCTTCTAATTGTATATAAACAGATAATAAACATTTAAACACAATAATGTGAAACTATCCAGTTAGCAGTATGCTCTCCTACAGACTTCAATTTAAAAATCCCAAACAAAAGACACTTTTCTTCTGGAAGCTCCTGGTCCACCCCTGGGTGACCTGATTGAGACTGTTAATGGTTTGGTTTTTTTTTTTTTTTGCTAGGGTCAGGACAAAGCAAAGCTCTACTGTTACATTTCCCCAATGTTTTATAGCACTGGATGTTTTAACCTGCTTCGAGTTGCTGCCCAAGACAAATGATTCTTCTCACTAAAAACTCATGAACAACAAAAGAGAAGCAAAATCTATTTGAGCAAATGTCTTACCAGGATGTTCCTGACAATGATGTTCTACCTCAGTAGATGGTGTCCAGGGCCAGGTTGAGGTGGATCCAGAAGAGCCACCAGAGGTCCAGAGCAACTGCAGACCCCAGCCTTGGGAATACAAGCCTCATACCTTTTGCAATGAGTTCAGCAACCCATCTCATTTTCTCCTTATAAACTCCAACCGGAAAAGGTAGGATTTCCTTTTCTAAAGTGTGTTCCTCCATTCTGTTTTGTTAAATTTTACAAAGGGACTGAAATTGGTGTTTTGGATGAAGAGTATTTTATCCAGGTGGTATTATGGGTATTATTAGTGGGACATGCAGGTTTTGTTTTTTGGTGTTCGGTTTGCGTTTTTTTTTCCTCAGGTCACTGTCTGCAGAACAAAGTATTCCTATCAATTATGGAAAGCAGAGAAGTAAGTTTTTGCTGTCGCCCTGCAGGACACAACCTAGGAGAGTCCAAATTCTTGTGCTGAAATGCTCTAACAGAGCACCTGTGACAACTTCACTGCCTTTTCCTCAGGATGGCACTCAAAGTCAGGTCTGAATAGGTAAGAGCTCCTGTCATGGGTACTTGCCTTCCTCATGTGTTTAATAATAGAGTATAATGAGCTGTGGCTGAGAGAACAATAGACACAACCCCTGGGTATGATAAACCAGGTCCAACAGGGAAAGAAAAGAGAGTACAGACTATGGTGAGCCTAGACACTGGCCACAGACCAACAAGTGGCTGGAGAATGATGCCTTAGCATTTTGGAAACATATACTGGGATATCATCATGGACTGATTTGATTGACATCTGCCTGGAGAAGACCTCAGTGGTAAAAATTGGTGGAATATCATTACTTGGCCATCCAGCATCATGTAGAAGCAAATTGCCTGAGATGAAGCAACTTCACATTGGTGCCAAGCCACTGGAGCCTGACACTGAGACTGGCTGCAGTTAAGTGTGGCAGCTTTCCTAGATTCTACAACACCAAGTCATTGGAGCGGTGTATAGAGCTGTACTCAGTTGCTGCAGGTGCATTTGTGCAGGGGAAGTGCAAAGATTTTTCCTAATACAGGAAACTTGGACCACTTAATAAGTTCAGCTTAACAGTGTCATGTTTACCTAATGTTCATGTTTCTCTTCAGCTAGTTTTACTGTATTTGCTGGGGGGAAAAAAACCCCATTTTTTAAAACCCTTACATGTTCCCTTTAAAAAGAACCTCCTATGATAGAGATGCTGTCTTCTAAGGACCAAGCTGGGGACAAAGTTACTACTGTTCTTCATGGTTTGCTAGTCTGCTGTTTCAAGGCTTCCTTTTAAAGTTAGGCTACCTTTTCAATATACTTATATTTTATCTCATCGTCCTTTCCACTCGCTTCAGCAAGTCATAAATATTTATGATTTGTGACTCCTGAGGAAGTTACAGACAAAGTCCCTAGCATATAAAAATGGATTTCAATGGAAACTACAAGCTCATGATTCTTCCTATTTAGTCAATTGGGAACTGGGTTATTAGCGCCTGAAAACATATATCAACAAATGGCTAAATCATCTCTGTGTGTTCTATTTTTACCTAAGTATACAATAACAGAGTAATTCAGGTATCAACAAAAGTTGGGGGAAGAAAAATTTCCTTTCTAGACATTCTGCTGATAATTTTTCCAACATTAAGAAATATTTCCATCTAAATTCTCTCTTCTTTAGAACCCTCCCTCGACTGTAGTAAAACCAACTGTAAAATTCTTTTGAGAAAATCAGAGCTACATCATAAATCCTGACGGAGTTGGAAGGAATAGAACTCCTTTTTACTCTAGACATGCTCTAAGTCAGCACACTGCAAAAGATATTTTTACATCATAAAATTTGTTCCTGAAAGGGTCTGTCTCAAAAATTAGTGGAGAGCAGTTTTTCAAGTGGTAAAGTGGTAGACGGTTTCATTTTTTCTGAGACCTTTAAGTGTGTCTCCCTGGATTTGAGAATTCCTTTGCCTCAAAGGAACTTAGGTGGGGAAAAGGAAAAAAGTGTTTGAGATTAAATTAGTTAAGTTACTAAGGGTAAGGAGAGTTCATTGTTTATCTAGAAATGGAAAGCAATAGCATTATATAATCTCAATCACTTCCCAGACAGTAAGAAAAATGTGCAAGTACGTTAGCAACTGAATAATGAAAGGTAGTAGGTACAATTTTACAGTGCTTCCTTGGAAGAATAGCTTAGTTTTGCAATAGTTTTTTTACCTCACAGCTCTAGTTATCTCATTTTTATAATTTTCTCCACATACTTTACAGAAATAAAGACTGCTCAGTCATTTCTGAAACCATCTTAGTCAGGCACATGGTCTGTGATTCTTGGAATTGTCCTGCGCAAGCCCAGGAGCTGGAGTCATTGATCCTTGTAGGTCCCTTCCAGCACAGGATATTCTATGATTCTATATTGGTCAATGTCACTAGTGAGTTTATGAACCTGTTCAGTAATCTTCTTTTTTTGTTTCAAGTTTATGGCTTAAATCCTTTTTAGTTACTCTTCTCAGCCATTCCATATATATGAGGACATTTACCACTCCTCTGCCTGTTTGCTATTTTACCTGTAGCTGGTTCCTTAATGGGGAAGAGAAAAAATTAATAAACCAAATGGCTTTATGGGAAATATTGCATATAAAGCATATCCCATGAAGTCACAAAAGCACCACAGTAAAAAATGAAGACACAAGTTACAGTTATTGAAATCAAGGCAATTTTTTCCAAAGAAATAAAATTATTTAGTGCTATTTCATATTTGCAATATGAGCTTATATTCCTAAGTTTAACATCGGACTCCAGAGTGCACAGGTATCAAAAGTACCTTTAGAGCAGTGTATCAAACCACTTCCTCAAAGATATCTTTTATACAATATGAACCTCACAGTATTTTTTTTCTGTCACTTCTTAACTCTTACATGGCTAATGCATGGTAGAATACTGAATTGTGTTGCCTCTAAACCAAGATTTGCAGTGGTACAAAAATACTATTAGCCCTTATCAGTAGTAGTATCATTGTGTCTATTATTTTGATTTACATTTTATTGTAGCTTACTAAACAAAAAATAAAACTAGCAACAACACTGATATTTTATCTTTTTTCCCTTTTTTCCTGACAGATAGGGTATTGTAGCTTCATGGGTAAAACCAGAAGCTTTATACTTATAATTAGTATAATTCGCTTATCTTACACAACATTCTCAGATTTTTTTCCAGATATTTTTTTTGCAAATCTGAAGGTCCAAAATGTATTGGAGACCATCATCCTAAACAGCACACACCCCAATAACTGGTAGGTGGACTGGGGAAAGCACCTAAGTACAAGGTTATTGGAAAGATGGATCTGTACTAATGAGATAGTTCAGGATCTACTGTTCTAGAAAGGATGAGTTTAGGAAACATGCACAGATTTTCATATTTTGGACCAACCCTGGAACACATTACTTTCATCACACACTAATTTCTCATTCAATTAAAACATTACTGCAAAAAGTTACAACTTCAAGGCCAGAGTGGATAAGTTACTCACATTTCTTCCTGAAGCATGCAGTTGTTTCTAGGTACACTGCCACCACTGAGCCAGGCTTACCAGAGCAGTGAATACCTTAAAAGTTAGTACAAGTACCGTACTGGTGCTTTGGAGTACCAGTAATTTACCACATGATACTTTCTGCTGAAAATCAAATTAGCATTCTATCCAAGGGTGTTGGGTTAGGCTGTCACATGCTGGATTAAGAGATCTTATTAATCGTGGCCAGTATTGGAATTTGAAAGTCTTTCAGAAGATGTACAGATGTACACTATTTAGTGAGCTAATAAAACACAAATAGCAAGAGATAGCCTGAAGCTTCTATACCATTGAAAACGATAGATTTAGAAATTGCTCATGCTGTGTTAAAGGTGTTTGTTGACAATAAGATAAAGATATCAAACCCTTTGATTCATGGATTCAGTGGTTGCCAGCAAAGGGCAAAAATTCCCCCATGTCTCCATTAGTCAAATAAATAGTGTTTGTTTCTTTCACTTTCTCAGAAGCATTATATATTGATCCCAGCTAGAAGCAGGGCATCAGGAAAGGTGTGATGAATGGCATTAGACTATTTAGCAAGTTCTATAACTCATGGTAGTAGTAAGTTTAGTCTCTTGGGTTTCAGAATAAGACCAGGACTTAGACGATGTTTCCCTGACATCAGGGAGGCCAGCATGGATCATGTGGGCTCAGCTCATGATTTACTTCTTGCCATTTCAGGAACTCAAAATGCTGGCAGCTTCTTTTCCTTCCACAACTTAAGTTTGGGTTTTGTTTTCTTTTTTTTTTTTTTTTTTTCCTATTATTCCCCCAGCATCACCTGAAAACTTAATTTTAGTATGTGTTTGCTGCCACCAACAAACTTGATTTATTGTTCTTTTAGGTCTGCTGAGTATCTCACATTATTTTACAGGTAGGATTCAAGTGTCAATTTTCCCTTGAAAATGCTTTATTAAATGGCAATGACAAAAGCTTTTTCAACAAGAGGAGAAATGCCAAATGATAATAAAAGATGAGGTTTCTAACTACACCAAAGCTGAATGGAAAATGAAGAATATAAAAAACGACTTCGCACTATCACATAGGGGTAATTTGCTGTGAACATGAAAAGACAAAGCAGGTCCTGAACTGGGAAGCAATGCTCTATGAATGTATTTGAAAGGGATGGAGTTTTTACTGGTGGATTTAACAGAAAACTCAGGAGAATTAGATGGATGTAAACAGGTAACCTTTGCCTTTAGGCCTTCTGTCTTATGGTGAAACAAAAAGGCATAATGGCTGCAGTTAAAACATTTGGGTGTTGAATTTCAAGCAGAGTCTAAGAGTGCTTTGTGACAAAGGCACTCAGCAAGCGGTATAAGAATTATAGAAATCAGAGCCTGAGACATGTAACATTTAAAAAATTAGTTTAGTAAAATTGCTGTCCACTCTACAGCACAGTTTTCTTGAACTTCTGAGTATGATATCAGTCATCTAAAGAAGAAACAAGTTTGGAATGGCACTTCATTTCTAAAAGGTCCCAAACAACTTGGAAGGCTCCATAGACGTAGGAGTGGGACAGAGTCATGAGACCATTTTATCTGTCCCACTGTGAACAAAGAAGAAAGGAGAGCATCTATCAAAAGAATGGATGTGTTATTGCCATGCCTTATTGGGACGTTGAAATAGTCTGTTTCCCAAGAGTGTTAGGACTCAGTAGGATCTGTTACATATTCTCCTCCAGGGGTTCCTTAAGTACAAATTAGTAGTTTAGAGATTAACAGACTTAACTTCTACTTGGAAGCTTGATTTTCTGTTTCAGCAATCTTACTCAGATACCTTCTAGGTACTTTTAATGAAGGGGGGTTGATTAGCCTATGCTCCCTGACCATGTGGTTCACTCCTTTCAGAATAATATGTGCTGTTCTTTTGACAAATATAAGAATCCATGATATACAATCTAAAGTTAGAAACCCTAAAGACCTTCCTATTTCCTGTACTGTAGAAAACAAAAGCATTAATGAAAAATGAAAGTGCTACTGCACTAAATCAAAAAAAGGCAGAGTAATGACCTCTCAAATTTAGAAATAAAATTAACACATGAAGAAAAATATCTTTGCCCTGCAAATTGGTATTACACATTATGAGGCTTAAAAGAAATGTAAACTTAAAGAAAATTGAAGATCAGAAGTTGTGGCCTAAAGATTTTTCTAACCTTCATGAGCAGATCTGCCCTGAGTTCAACTACATGTTTGTCAAGACAAACATGAAGCCAGCCTTTCCACCCCTTTAATGCCATTATGACAACACCATGCCTCTATTAATGGAGAAATTCTAAAGATTTTCAGTTTTAGACCATATTGAGACTCTTTTCCAATGAACTTTATTCCTTTCTCATTCACAAGCCTGACTTCTCTAAAAACACATTAAATTCTGCAAAGAGGTTTCTTTAATCAATCTAAAACATTTCAACTTCTGTAATTTAAGTAAAGAATGGAAACTACATGGATTTGAGCTGAACTTTAACACTTTTTAACGATCATTTAGAATAAACATATTTTTTAGCACCATTGTGTTAATTTGATGATTTCCATATGCTCCAAATGATAGTCTCCTACAAGCAACCATGAAAAAACAGCTTGTTTTGTTTTCAAAACTCAGAATTCTCTTTCAAAGTATCAGGCAGGCTCAACAATTCCTTGGGGAATTATTCTCTGAAAGGAAGGTAGCGGAAGTAGTGATGTAAGGAACGTAAAAAGGTGGGGAAAAGCAAAAGAATGCAAATAGGATGTGTAAGAGAGATGTAAGCAGTTCCAGAAATAGTCACATGGAAAAAAATTACATAATGAAAAACTGCGTCTTTTAAACCTAGCAAAAGCAAAAGATCTTAAAAAATGGTGTGAGACTCTAAAATGGGAAATGAGGCTGACAAAGAACTGTTAATGAGAAAACATTCGAGCAGAATCTTGGCAACGTACAAGGTTAAGACATTTCAAAAAATGTGCTGTAAAAGCAAAAGATAGATGCTGAAGGTGGAAAAATCCTTACTGTGACTTTAGGCTAATGGACTTTGGACTTACTTTGCTGAGAAAATAAATGTTGTATGCCATATTCATTACTGAGTGCCACTTAATTAAGTATGAACATAATCATTAAGTAGCTTCTAGACTGTGTGTCCATTATATAATACATGTGCACATAGAATGAAATGTTTTGTTTTAGGATTAACAGCTTTCCATTTAACTCTTCTCCACTTCCCTCAAAATAGGTGCTAGAATAATGCACTCCTGTATGAAAAAAAGGTTAGCAAGAACTAGTGACTAAAAGTTTATGTGTGTAACATCCAAGTACATATATAGTACATTTTAAACACAGTTAATTATTCTTATAGCTAAAAGCCAACTTTGAACTTCAATTTTTTTTTTGAAAATAAGATTTAATGCTATTAAACATCTCATTTCAAACAGATATTTTTCTTTGTTTTTCTTTCCTGACAATTCCAACCTAACCTCAAATGGAAAAAATATCTGTCCATTTTAACAGGAAGAAGAATTGGAACTTGTTTGCCTTAATCAGTGGCAATTCAAATCAGTGTACTATAAGAAAATTCTGATTTTCATGCACATATTGTTTATTACACCTTAGATACAATTCAAGAAGAATGACAAGGAAATAATTTAATACTACTTATATGGCATCATCACATATAAAAGAAGACTATCTTAGAGTCAAAGAACAAAATAATAGTTAACAAATGGTTATACTAAAATGATAAAAAGTGAAAAGTGATCATGACTACCATGATAACACTTTTAATTTCTTATTTTTTTAATAACACACCTCCTCTGTCAAATGAAGTTCAAAAATAATTTTTTACTTGTGAAAGTATGTCAGACTCTCTTAAACACTTAATTTGGTATATTTTTACACATTAGAATATTCCAAGGCAAAAAATTAATTTAAATTAAAAGGAAAAGAGATAATGGGCCTAGATTTCTATCTTTCATCCCCTTCCTACTCTCAGCCCTGACTTTGTGACAAAATTTGTGTTTGTTTCCAAAGCACATCCAATATTCATTGGAAATGAAGTTGTCTGACAATGGTTTATACCTGTGGTCCTACTCCACAATTGGAAGGTACAAAGAACTGTGAGCATCTGTTCTCCAGCTGTACAGTTAGGAAAGGGAACATATGTAGTTTGTCATTAAATAGAATTCACTGGTCTTCTTCGTCTTAGTGGCACTAGTTCTTATTTCTACCAATTTCCATTTGAAGAAACAAGTACTTACATATTGTATAAAGAGGTCATAGACTACAAAAATGAGAAACCATTCAGAACAGAAAAAAAATTGATGAAAAGAAAGCAAAAGAGCACTTCCGATCTTTTCCTTAATTTTTTTCTTCCACTAAAAATGTGTCAACTGAACAGGGATGTTGCTTTGAAAAATGTCTAATCTATACCTATTCCTCTGGTTTTCCTTTTCTACTATTGGAAAAAAAAATTATCATCTCTTTTTGATCATCCCATTTGACTCTTTGAGCACTTATAAATACCACTTAATGGCAAGTCAAAGATTACCCCTCTGTATGTGGAATTGATTTTCTTTATTCATCTTGTGGTTTTGTTTGCTTTGAACTTTTTTTCCCCCCCTTCACTTAAAAGAGGAAAGATAGGGAATAGTTATTTTCCCTTGCTATTACTAAGAAAAGGTTAAGGAAGTGTTCTTCAATATATTTGTGCAGATGAGTCTTGGTTGAAGTTTATCTCCAATGAAACTGATTAGAATTAAATGAGATTTTTTTTCTTTCTGTACCAAAGGCCTGACATTTTATCTATGTGCACAGTGGGTTTAATATACACTCTTCTTTTTTATAACCACTGAGTTCTACTCAGATCCTTTGGATTTTCCCAGTGATTTAAACTGTCCTTTTGTTTCTTTTTCAGTCTCAGTTATAGTGAAGTAAAACTTTAGTAACACTCAGTCACACTCTTACAGAAACTGTACACATAGACAAAACTCTCCCAACACAGCAGAAACTCCCACAGAAGAAGGCCAGTCTATCAACTCTTAACATGAGCACCTGTAATATCATTGCTCCTCTAAAAAGCTTGGGGGTCTAACTGATAACGTGGCATCCACATTTTTTTGTGTGCTAGGCAGAGCTTCCAACCCTTGACAAGTAACTGAGAACTCTTTAGTGCATCAGAGAATGGTATAGTGCTATAATGAAATAATAATAATAATAATAATAATAATAACAACAAAATTACTACAATAATACCAAAATCAATATAAAGTTCTATTATATAAAAATGGCTTTATGGTAAGTAGCTGTGTCTTAATGGAAAGAATGATAATGGAAGTGCACCTTATCTTTTGCCCAACTTGCAATTAATTTGTAGTTAATCTGATGTACTGGTACCAGAGGGAGCTACTTGTTTTTACATCTTTTGTAGCTTTGCTCAATCTTTGCATTTGGAGTGAAGAGGGAGGGGTCTCTCATGATAGTTTTGACTAGCCTGGCACTCTGGG
Organism: Aphelocoma coerulescens; assembly: GCF_041296385.1. Classification (NCBI taxonomy): domain Eukaryota; kingdom Metazoa; phylum Chordata; class Aves; order Passeriformes; family Corvidae; genus Aphelocoma; species Aphelocoma coerulescens. The sequence goes on from NC_091015.1 coordinate 91,111,561, forward strand.
CAACCTTCTCATGACTAATTTGCCACAGAAATGGCAAATTAAACTAAACTGCAATTGCCACCCTAAATAAAAATCTTGACCTGAAGCTGGCTACTCACATTAATGTCCTGCTACTAAAAACTAAAAAGATAATGAAGTTGCCACAGTAATAAACAAACCTGAGCTTTTGCATAGAAAGGTAGTGTATGTGAGCTGGATATTTGTTTTTAGGCATGACAGAGAAGTATAGTCTAAGAGGGGTGGATGTAGAAGAGAAATTCTGAAGACACATTTAAATCAGTGAGGAATGGATTATGAGAATGATTGTGGACAACATTTGTTTTATTTCTTTCCACATTCATTGGCTGTAGTAAATATTTGAGAGGATTCCTCTAGAAGCGAGTAATTGCTGTTTTTCCTAGGTTTGGCTGAGAAAGCTTAAGAGAAAAAAGTTCAGAGTCAGGTCAGTAGGGGTCAAATGGAAGAAAGCACTCAGAAAGTCAAAATAAAAACAACTGGGAGCCAGTGCAGAGTAGTTACCTCTGCACTTTGGGTAGCTTTTGTGGCATTTGCTGCAATGCAGTAAGCCACTGAGACCTCTGACAGTCTGAATGCAAGGGCACACTCAAAGAAATGTTTATGAAGTTTATCTTACTGGTATTCATCTGGCATAGTTTCTTTGAGATTTCTCTGTTTAGAATCTTAAAATATCTTAGTTTGGATTCCAAGTCACGCTGTTTTACTTGGGAAATTTTCTGGCTGGTTTTGAGATGCTTAGTGTGAGGAAAGTACAGCCAGATAAACCTTGACTCAATAGCAATAGTATTAGGTGATGAAAAAACACCAGCAGAGGCAATAATCTGCTACCTAGATGGTGATAAACACTTAAAATACATTAGAAAACATTTTCCTATATGTAAACTATAGATGGTCCATTTTTCTAGTTTCTATAACTATTCTTTTTGGTGTATAGGATCACCCTAGGAAATCAAAATCCTTGAGGAATTTATGCATAAGTAAGCTACAGAAAAAATATTTAGAAGCTGCTGGTGACAATCAAAGGATTTAGCTGCGAAGGACACAGAGTATGAAAATTTGTCTTTATGTCTGCTTCTAGCTGTGTTCACTCCAAATAAACCCAATGTCACTATAGCCCATCAAGAAGATTTAAAACAATTTTTTAAAATTGGTGTGGCTAACCAATTGAATATAATGAGATTTCCAGCAACTGTTTAGTTAAACTTTCAAGAATCTATGGCTGACCTTTGATGGTCAGGGCACGAGGGCTTATTTAAAACCCAAATGTTTAAAAATTAGAAGATGGAAGAAATAATAATACTATAATATATTAATATCAGAACAATATGCTTGTATTGAATTAAATAAGTAAGTAAAAAGCAATATATAATATAAAAATCCAGATATGTGAAAGGGCATTGAAGGGGCATAGGAAATGCTGACAAGATACACTTTTCATAAAGTAAGATGGAAAAATTAGAATTTATTGTCTTTTTGATGAGTGTTATTTAGAGAAAGCACTTTCTTCTGTAGCTGAGGTTCATCAGCAGATGGTTCCAACCTGAGCTTCAGCTATCAAAATGAGGTGATATATATATGAGGTGTCATCATTTGACTTATGTTTCTTCACTGAGTATGTTTTATAACTGTCGCGGGTTGGGTTTGTAACCGGGCGGAAACACCAATTTAGTGTAGTGGTTTGGTCTAAAATACTCATTACTGTTTATCTTCTGTGAGATAAGAATTAGGAGAAATGCAAAGCAGGCACCAACTTGGATGAATATAAAGAAGTTTATTAACAGACCTAAAAGAAGAAAAGAAAAGAAAAAAAAAATTATACCACCTTTAGAACTCTCCTCCTCCCCCCACCTTCCTCCCGTCTCCCACTGACAATGTAAAGACAACCCTTAAGATGTTCAGTCTGTTTACCACTTCCATAATAACCTGGTTCAGTCCATTTAGAAAGAGAAGTCTCTTTTTGCTCATGCCATGAAAACAGTATCACACCGAGACAGCCACCCACTTCCAAATATTGTTCAGTCCATTTAGGAAGAGGAGTCTCTCTGCTTGCGATGTGAGTCCCTTCCCCCGACTTGCAGCTTTTCCCGCAACTGCTTTCGAGGGTCCACTCTTGAAAGTTTTCTGGGGTACAATTTTAAGGTTGAGCTGTTCAGAAACAAAGAAAAACAGAGGCCCTTCTCCTTCCCTGGGAGCAAAGGGTCATCTTCATCTTTAAGACTATCTCTGGAAGCATCTCTAGGAATTGAGGTTTTTTCTCCTTTCCTCTTTGGAGCAAAAGTCCTCATCTGGTTCATCTGGTTCATCTCTCTCTGTCCAAACTTCTCATGAAATTACAGCTGCATCAGCATCTGCCTATCTCAGCGCAGGTGCTTCTGCTTATGAGTTGAACACTCCACCCCCCATATCTTCATGAAATTACAACAGGATACTCTGATATATCATAGCTTCACAACAGACTTTCAGCTTTAAGCATCTCCTCTCTCTCTTCCCTCAGGTTTTCAGCTCTTCACAGCAATAAAAGGGTTAATCTCACCTCGGCCTTACAGCTGGAATGTGGCTTATCACAGTTGGTCACCTGACCTCTGCCGGACAGAGGTGCCGCTTTGCTGAATCTCGGCCGCAGTGGAGGGGGGGTTCCGAGCCGCTCTGGCTGCCCACGGCAAGGCAGTGGGGGGGGGTTCCACAGCTGGAACAGGCCCATGGCTCCAGGCTGGCCGTGGCCCGGCCCGGCCTGGCCCAAGCAGGGCCTGGCCGGGCCTGCTGGCCCCTGCACGGGGCCTGCAGCCACCTGTCCCAACGCCGGAAACAAGAGAGAGCTTGGAGGGGGAGTTTGCTGTTCTTAAGTGTGGATCACAGAGGCGGTCACAACTTTAAGTGGCTTAAAGAATTGTCCATATTCAAACTGGCCAGCTGATAGGTTCTATCAGGTCCCAGAGGGAGCTGTAAGCACCCCTTAGCAAGGATATCCCTTCCGGGACTATGCTTGCTAACCTATGACATTCTCCACCCCTCGCCTCTGTGAAGACACATTTAAGAATTATTATCAAAATTACATTCAACTTCTACTATATTCCACCCCTAGATAGTTCAGTACAATTACAATATAAGTTTCTCACTATCATGCTACTTAACTTATGACCTAATACTTGCTTTGCCCAGTATTCCTCCTAATTAAGCTTTATCTCACAGATCTCATAAATTGCCCGCATTCTCCACCATTTTGTCGCGGGTTGGGTTTGTAACCGGGCGGAAACACCAATTTAGTGTAGTGGTTTGGTCTAAAATACTCATTACTGTTTATCTTCTGTGAGATAAGAATTAGGAGAAATGCAAAGCAGGCACCAACTTGGATGAATATAAAGAAGTTTATTAACAGACCTAAAAGAAGAAAAGAAAAGAAAAAAAAAATTATACCACCTTTAGAACTCTCCTCCTCCCCCCACCTTCCTCCCGTCTCCCACTGACAATGTAAAGACAACCCTTAAGATGTTCAGTCTGTTTACCACTTCCATAATAACCTGGTTCAGTCCATTTAGAAAGAGAAGTCTCTTTTTGCTCATGCCATGAAAACAGTATCACACCGAGACAGCCACCCACTTCCAAATATTGTTCAGTCCATTTAGGAAGAGGAGTCTCTCTGCTTGCGATGTGAGTCCCTTCCCCCGACTTGCAGCTTTTCCCGCAACTGCTTTCGAGGGTCCACTCTTGAAAGTTTTCTGGGGTACAATTTTAAGGTTGAGCTGTTCAGAAACAAAGAAAAACAGAGGCCCTTCTCCTTCCCTGGGAGCAAAGGGTCATCTTCATCTTTAAGACTATCTCTGGAAGCATCTCTAGGAATTGAGGTTTTTTCTCCTTTCCTCTTTGGAGCAAAAGTCCTCATCTGGTTCATCTGGTTCATCTCTCTCTGTCCAAACTTCTCATGAAATTACAGCTGCATCAGCATCTGCCTATCTCAGTGCAGGTGCTTCTGCTTATGAGTTGAACACTCCACCCCCCATATCTTCATGAAATTACAACAGGATACTCTGATATATCATAGCTTCACAACAGACTTTCAGCTTTAAGCATCTCCTCTCTCTCTTCCCTCAGGTTTTCAGCTCTTCACAGCAATAAAAGGGTTAATCTCACCTCGGCCTTACAGCTGGAATGTGGCTTATCGCAGTTGGTCACCTGACCTCTGCCGGACAGAGGTGCCGCTTTGCTGAATCTCGGCCGCAGTGGAGGGGGGGTTCCGAGCCGCTCTGGCTGCCCACGGCAAGGCAGTGGGGGGGGGTTCCACAGCTGGAACAGGCCCATGGCTCCAGGCTGGCCGTGGCCCGGCCCGGCCTGGCCCAAGCAGGGCCTGGCCGGGCCTGCTGGCCCCTGCACGGGGCCTGCAGCCACCTGTCCCAACGCCGGAAACAAGAGAGAGCTTGGAGGGGGAGTTTGCTGTTCTTAAGTGTGGATCACAGAGGCGGTCACAACTTTAAGTGGCTTAAAGAATTGTCCATATTCAAACTGGCCAGCTGATAGGTTCTATCAGGTCCCAGAGGAAGCTGTAAGCACCCCTTAGCAAGGATATCCCTTCCGGGACTATGCTTGCTAACCTATGACAATAACACTTCACTGTGCTGTTTTATAAAGTGGTTTGGTCAATCTAACCCTGAAGTTGCTATATCTCATATTCTCCAAGTTACTATTCTTTTTTATTAAGCCCATGTAACATTTATTTAAGTACTAGCTATTTGAAATGAAGTAAACATAGTATCAGGTTTATAGATCAAATTAAAAACCACCTTTCACTAATTTCACATAAAAAATGCTTGGTAAAAGATGGAAAATCTTTTGGAGATATTTAAAAAAACCCAAGCAACTTCTGTATTTGACTTAATTTTTCATGGCTAATTTCAATATATATGTATTATTATATATATAATATATATATACTATATAATTAGTGTCTGCTAAGTTAAAATAATTGAGCCTCTTTCCTTAGATATTATGCTGAGAGTTCATTATGTTTAATTCCAATTTTTAAACTTTTTTCCCATTTCTTGAACTGTGGTTTGGATTTAATCAAAATGCATGTAGGGGAATTTAAATGAAGTTATTTTCACTATTTTTGCTGTATGGTGCAAAACCAGAAAAAGCTTATTTTTGTGTAGGAATTGGGAAAAAGGAGGAAATTGTTTTATGTGAAGGTTCATTAGTGATCAAAAATCAATTAGATTTAATTCTTGCATGCCTAATTTTACTGCTTTCACTGAACCAGACTGTGTTTGCTTTTAGGCGAGAGGGACTTTTTGAGAACTTTAATGTGAAGCAGAATTGTAGTATGTAAGCAAAGAAAACCAAATTCGCTAGTACAGGAATATTTATTTTACAGACAAGACAAATGCATAGAGTAAATGCTTAAATATGTTCATTGTATTTCTTTAATAGTTCATAGCTAATTCAATTGTGGTCTACAAAGTGGAAAAAAAAAGGAGAAAAAAAATAGGGGGGGGATTTAAAAAACTTATTGCTTTAAGATATTTAAAAGAAACATGACAGATCTCAAAGGGAACATTTAGCTTAAGTGCTAAAAGAGAATTATTCTATTTGGTCCCATTAATGCCAAAGAAACCTAAGTGATTTACATAGGACTCTTCTTGCACAGTTCTCTCTCAGGTTCAAAGAAGAGTAGTGATTTCTAATAATGGATGAGATATGCAGCAGCTCCTTGTTGCAACCAAATAGACACAATGCTGAGGAGCTAACATAATTTCTCACTTTGTCTTGGATAATTATTTCCACCACAGACAAACAACCTTACTTATTTTCAACCTTGTTTAGGATCTGGGAAAGACTTGTTAGTTCTAAGTCAGCAAAGAGTCAGCAAGGCTGTCTTCATATTACATTTATAAGGTTTGAGTTTTAGGAGTGTGAAGTCTCTCTTGGTCCCTAAGTGTTTTAAATTTGCATAAAAATAAGTAATTTTATAAAAAAATTACTATGAGTCAAGCTGTAAGCTACAAAAGTAAAAACACTTCAAAAAAATTTAATTATGTATTTTAGACTAGTATATTTATGTTTGGAAATATACAGTTGAAAATAAAGCAGTAAATGTCCTGTAAGTTATCACCAGCTGTTCAAAGTAGATAGCCATTTTAAAAAAATTTAACATCTGTTTCCAGAGGCGGTTTTCTGAAAAGGAAAATAGATGAAAGACTGATATTGGCACCCCAGAACTTTACACTCAAAAGTTCAAAAATGGAATTTTCTTCATAAGAATTCAAAGTCTATCCACTTCCATAGAGAGCTTCTTGGTGGTTATTATTTACTTAATTGTCTAAATTGGAACTTTTTACTTGTCACTGTTTAGAAAACAATAAAATACTAATGAAGTACCTTCCATTTCTCAAAGGTCCTACACTGATCAATAATTGAGCATTCTTCAGGTTCTTAATTCTGAGGAGGAATTTGTTATTCCAAAATAGCCAAAACGTGGATAATGTTTACCTTACCTCAAGATATCTGAAGATACCTTTCATATCGGTTTTAATTAAAGAGTACCTCAGACCAATTCAAATAGGACTTTTTCTCCAAGTCCCACACTTCCCATTTGCTGCTTTTAGTGTTGCTGTTGTTACTTCAATGATGCCCAACACACAAGTTTCCTATCAATGTATTCTTGAATTATCTGCCTTTTATCTGGCCAAAATCAGTTTTCTAGGCAGGGGTTCCAACTTGTTCAGTGCCTTGCCATCACTTGTCCATAGTGGGAAATATCCAGCAATACAGTGGTTACTACACGGGTGGAACTACGCAAGTAACAGTGCAACACACTCAAGGAAATGAAGCGCTGTCAGAAACCATTTTTGAGACAGTTGGGTTTGGCACTATTTCAGTTATAAGAATTCAACCAGTAGATGAATAGAGGCAGTAAACTGATGCCTCAAAATGTGACATGAGGCAATATTGAAAGTTCTCAAATAAAGATGGAGATAACCTATCAGTTCTCCGGCTCTTTGTTAAGCTGGAGGGATTCTATGAGGCATTCAAGTATCAGAGTTCTTGTTCTGTATTGCATAAAATGATTCAGCATGCAAGACAGTGATTGAGATTAGAGAGTTTTCCAGTAGTGAAGATTAAAGGCTGTTTTCTGTAGATTTAAATGGTCTAGTACTACCCCATTTAAGATCTGTTACAATTTTTAACTGAGTTTCTTAAAAACCTACAATTTTGTTTTCACTGCTGTCTAAAAATGGTGTGGGAGAAGATTGAAACTGAATATGTGTATTCACATAAATGCTACGAGTTATAAAATTAAGTAGCAAGAGCCCATTTAATATTACTCTTCAATTTTTGGGATAGGCAGAATATTCACATTTCACTTTGAAAATTTCCATTGCCTTTCTGTTACTCTTATTTTTGAGACATTTAACAAAATAATATCGAACACTTCTATCCTCTAATTCAATTTCTTGATTTAACTAGCTCATCAACATTATTTTCATTAATCCAGAGTGTATGGCACTGTTTTACTGTTGGTAGTTTTCTCCTATTATCTTATTCTTGATCTTTTCTTCACATACACTGTTTCTCTGAGAGAAATTCTATGTATCATTTTTAAACTACCAATGTAAATTTTGGACAAGTCTTCGATATATTTGTCAGAAATCAGTATTTTAGTAGATTTTATTTAAAATAAATCAGGTTCTGCAAACAATTTCCTACCTGTATGAACTTTGGAGTTGAATATTTTATTAGCTGTAACTAAGAGCAATTTCCCATTGTTTCAAGTATTTTACTGTATCGACAAGAAATTAAAATGGCCATTTGTTAGCTCAAGAAACATTCCTCAAATTCTCATTTAATCTTAAAAATATTTGTGCTTTAGAAAAAATACACTATTAGTATTAGTACAGTCCGCTTAATGGAATTTTATGAAAGGCTGAATGCCTACAGTTCTAGGGCTTGTTAATCTTTTTTGTAATTATTATTAGTATTTCTCAAAAATAAAAATGAAATTTAAGTTGTATAATTATACTCTCACCACTGTTGGAAAATGGGAAGTATAAATCCCTTATGGTTACTGTAGCGGGTTGGGTTTGTAACCGGGCAGAAACACCAATTTAGTGTATTAGTTTGGTCCAAAATACTCATTACTGTTTATCGTCTGTGAGATAAGAATTAGGAGAAATGCAAAGCAGGCACCAAACTTGAAAGAATATAAAGAAGTTTATTAACAGACCTATAAGAAGAAGAAAAAAATCATACCACACCTTCAGAACTCTTCTCCTCCCCCCACCTTCCTCCCTTCTCCCAGTGACAATGTAAAAATACAACCCTTGAGATGTTCAGTCTGTTTACCACTTCCATAATAACCTTGTTCAGTCCATTTAGGAAGAGGAGTCTCTCTTGTCCATGCTATGAAAACATTATCACAACGAGACAGCCGCCCGGGTTGGTTCTCTGCTCGCATGTGAGTCCCTTCCCCCGACTTGCAGCTTTTCCCACAACTGCTTTTGAGGGTCCACTCTTGGAGGTTTTTGGGGTACAATTTTAAGGTTGAGCCATTCAGAAACAAAAGTTCTCTTCACCCATCTCTGGGAGCATTTCATCTCTAAGAACAGAGGCCCTTCTCCTTCCCTGGGAGCAAAGGGTCTTCCTCATCTTCATCTCTAGGACTATCTCTGGGAGCATCTCTAGGAACTGAGGTTTTCTCCTTTCCCATTTGGAGCAAAAGTCCTCATTGCTTCCATCTCTCCCTGTTCAAATTTCTCATGAAATTACAGCTGCGTCAGCATCTGCCTATCTCAGCGCAGGTGCTTTTGCTCACAAGTTGAACACTCCACCCCCCCATGCCTTCATGAAATTACAATGGGATACTCTGATATATTATAGCTTCACAACAGAATTTCAGCTTTAAGCATCTCCTGTTTCTCTTCCCTCAGGTTTTCAGCTCTTCACAGCACTAAAAGGGTTAATCTCACCTAGGCCTTGCAGCTGGAATTCACTTATCGCTGTTGGTCACATGACCTCTGCTGGATAGCAGGGCAGCTTCAGCTGAATCTTGACCGCACTGGAGAGGGGGGGAAGCCGAGCCTCTCCAGCTGCCCACAGTGGGGCTGTGTGGGGTGTCTTCTGCGGGTGGAACAGGGCCCATTGGCTCCAGGATGGCCGTGGCCTGGCCTAGCCTGGCCCGAGCAGGGCCTGGGCCGGGCCCGCTGGCCCCCACACGGGGCCCGCAGCCACCTGTCCCAGCACTGGCAACAAGAGAGATCTGTGGGGAATGTTAGTCTGTTCTTAAGTGTGGATCACAGAGGCGGTCACAACTTCAAGTGGCTTAAAGAATTGTCCATATTCAAACTGGCCAGCTGATAGGTTCTGTCAGGTCACAGAGGAAGCTGTAAGCAACCCTTTGCAAGAACATCACTTCCAGGACTATGCTTGCTAACCATGACAGTTACTTATACCTTCTAGAATGGGAGCACACTAATTCAGTTGAAAAAAATCTATTCGAAAGAACTCTGAAACAAGTAGTCTAAAACTGGTGTTGGTAGATTGATAGTAAAAATCACAGTTTACTTCAGCCTAGAAATAACTAGTGTAGATACACCTAAACTAAAACAATTGAAATATTAGGGTGAAGACCTTGAAGCTGTTCCTGCCCAAGGCACAGGGATTGGAACTAGATAATCTTCTTGGTCTCCTTCCAACCCAAACCGTGCTATAATTCTATTATTCATTATATGATTCTGTGACCAGAGATTAAATGTGGGGTGCATATAGGCCTCTATTCTCATTTTATTAGTTTACATCAAAATCTAGGAAAGCTTCAGAAGTTCATCACTTCTCTGAATCTTGAAAATGGATATCCTTGCTAGAGGGCAAAAGCCTTAGTGTCCAGCTGCATACCTGGCCAGCCATGTGGCCAGACCTCTGCCTTTGTGCCTTGTCAGATATGCATGGGAAGGAGATCTGAAGCAAAACATTCTCTCTGGTCTCTGCATGGTTCTTATTGTTGTGTGCAGAATTTGCTGGATATTTAAGACTAATGGGTGGATAACCTCACAAATTTTAGAATGACAGCATTTGCAAAATCTCATTATACAGAATGAGCATCATGCTCTGATGCAAAAGAAAGTGACAGATCAAGACAGCTAGTTCTGCATCGAGAAGAAGAGCTATATGGGATTACGAAATCCTTGGGGAGGAGTATGCTTCCAGGAGGTGGAAAGACATTTTCTGAGTGAGCTTTTTACCTGCAGATACTATTTTAAAAATTATTCCTTTAGTAAACCATTTAAAAACATTCATTGGCTGCTCCAGAAATGTAAACAGGTATTACTGAAGCTGATTTTAATTTGAAGGAAAAAATATCATTGAATTGTTATTTCTAGTTTATTGTTCTCAGTTTTTGGAAGAATTCTCTACCCCTATCCTACTAAGGTAAAAACTCTTTCTTTGCTTTAGTAGCTGCTTTAATAAGATAAATTTCATATTTTTAATAAGTTCAGTAAGCATAGTACACTATTTTGGCTAATGGCATTGGTCTAAAACTCTTCACATTCTCTCAACAAATAACAAGCTTGTTATTTTCATTCTGAAATAATGTAATTCAGCTGAATCTCACGGAGGTTTAGGCCTAAAGAAAGAAGGAATTTATATGATCTGATGTTGGAAATCTGTGATAGATTTTAGCAAGGTAGAAAACTAAATCTCTTCGGCATGTTTTGTTTACTAATAGACAAATATTCAGCACATTTTAAAATTTTAGGTTTCAATTTCAATTGTCATATTTCTCATCAGCAGATAGCTACCATTAATGGAAGTGATAAGGTACTCATAATAAAGGAGATTAAATTAAACAGTATTTATAACTTTAGGCGATGTTCCAGAACACAGAAACCAAGTGATCTTCTGTAGCACCAGCATGATTTATATCAGAATTCTAGGTTCCAGGATGTGAGAGAAAATGGTCCATATTAGCTTGTTTTTACTATACCGAATGGTTGTTTATGGTTCATAAGGACCCTTGATTACTCAGAAACTGAAGGTTTGGTAGTTTTTTGGGAGGTTCCATTTTCTTAGCAGTCCATGCCAATTTCTCTTTAATTACTGAGGAGGTTAAAACAACAAAATCTGACAGATTGTTATCTGAACTCAACCCAGACAGATGGCACCATTCTATTCAAGCCAGTTTTGTGAAAGTTCTGCCGCACCATATGCTAGAATCAGTTCAACAGCTAATTAGTGCTTTTTACAAGACTATCATTCTCTCAAGGAAATTTCTTATGGACAGGTCACAAACAGAGTGAGAAGAAAGAAGGAATAAAACCCTGAACTGCATATAGGCTCACTGGCTGGTCTGCTCCAGTCATGAATAAAGGTTAGCATGGTAAGGCGTCTTGAATAACCTTTCGGCTCAATCCCAGTAGCACTGACATTCTTGGGCTGTATTTGGAAAATAAATATCGAATGCTGTAGTGACTTAGTGCTTTTTCCCTCCTTTTTCTTAGCAGCTGTGTGGTAAAGAATGGAATAAAGTTGATTATGCAACAGAGTTCATGTCTATTAAAACAATCTAAATAAAAGAAAATGCAACAGAGATTTATAAAAGTTTGGAATTACCAGCTCAAGGAGAAAAGTGATTATTATTATCATGAAGCACAGCTTACTTAGACATTAACTTTAGTTTACAGGGCAAAAATCTCCACAACAAACCAGAGAGAGAACACCAATATATTTGTAGGGCAAAAGCAAGACAAAGGTGAAGAAAGATGTGATGATATGGTAATATTATGCTATCTGCTACCCCCTTTACTCTGATTTAATATGATTCTCTGAAGTCAGTTTTTTAAGACTTATCTATTCAATTAGACTATTGAGGTTCAGGCTTTACAATTTCTCTCTCTGAGGCATGCCTTCTGCATAACTAAAATGATATGCAAAACACTTCTGTAGTCTTAATCTTCAGAGAAATTGTTAGAATGAGAGCTCTGTAATTACAGAGTCTTTGGGAAAAAAAAGAATTTTATATGCAACAGATGTAGAAGAGACCTATTGGGGTGGTAAGAAGAAAGAGCTAGTTATTACAGGAACAAGTATGTATCTGTGGTATTTCACAGGAATATATAAGCAAGGTCTCTTTGCGGATTTGGTGTGATTGGAAACTATGATGTTATATAAATAAAACTGTTTATACCCCAGGTTGCTCATGCTAAGAAGAGGCAGAGAAAATACTCATGACCCAACAAAGAAATGCATTCTAGGGAGTCTTGGCCCTTTTTTCAATCATTTTCTCATAGCAAAATAAAGCCTCAGGAAGAGTTTACTTGGCATTAGATACAACAAGGAGGGAAGTTTCAAAACAGTTGTCTGATGGTACCAGAGTCAAAAAACTACAGATTTTTAAGAGAAATTTAATCAACTTTTCAAAAAAGCTCCACCAGTAAGTAAGTAATTTGGTTTGTTTTGTGGTTTTTGTTTTGTTTGTTGGTCTTTTGCTTGGTTCTTTTTTTTTTTTTTCAGAAGGTGGTTTCCCCAAACATCCTAATATGGCTCTCTGGAACAAGTCATACAGTTTTTTCTAGTTGATTATCCTAGACATATTAAGGTGATTTCTAAGTTCAATCCATTATCAGCTGGATAATTTCTTTAGATGCTCAGCTGTGACCACATCAAGTAGAGCTCAAATAATGAGCAACAAAAACTGTCTCTGGCAACATACTTGAATGCATTGAATCTCTGCAGTAGGCCTCACGGTTTAGAAAACCAAATGGACATTTACAAGCATGCATCTTGATGGATATGCACTGTGTGATCTCTGCGTGTACATTATGTTCAAGTCCTTCTTGGAATATTAGTCACACATGGGATACAGGTGTTCTTCCAACAAGCTACCTCCTACTGGGAAAATACCAGTCAAGAGATACCTACCATTGGAACAAACCATATAGCTGACTTCCATCTTTCTGAAGCATTTCCTCATCTTGTGTCGGATGAACTGTTTTACTGACAAGGAATTTTTTTTTGAGCTGTTGTCATTCCCAAACCCACCCCTTATTTAAATAACTTGAAATATGTCAGTAAAATGTGGAAGACAAGGGAAGATTTTGCTGCTACAGGAACGATTCAGTGGTTTATTTTATACTTTACAAACAGTCTGAGACCAGATGTCTCGGGTTAATCTATGCATGTGTCACTAGAAGAATATGCAACTAGATTTTTAATAAACTCGAATTAGCATTGTTGACCTTGGCTAAAGCTCGAATTCCCATCCAGACACTCTCACATTCCCCCTTCTGAACAGGACAGAAGGAAAAAATAGGATGAAAAATCTCCTGGGTTGAGATAAAGACAGGGAGATCGCTTACCAATTGCTGTCTTTGGCAAAACAGGCTTACTAGGTTTGGGGAAAAATAATTTAAATTTTTGCAAATAAAAATAGATTTGGGAAGTAAACTCTAGCTGTTGAAGTTCTGGTTTGAAACTGGGACTTCTGTGAAACCAGAGAGAAGTAGGAGCACAGAAACTATGGAGGGCTACTAAATGACTCTGAATGACTGTAGAGAGCAGGTATTCTCTTCACATAGGTCAGTGCTTCTCCTCACTTCACAATCACCGCTAGAATTCTAAGCTGGTCTCTCCATCAAAGAAGAGAAATCCAGCTCTGGTGACTATAAGGATTACTTTAAATTTTTTTGAAGGAAGGGAGACTTAAGAAAGAGATGGAAGGAAGGTTCCTCTGGAAAGTACGTTGCATGAGATTAGATAGCTGCTGCTGTAGAGGAAATGGGCATTGCAGTGAAAAGTAAGCCCTTCACCAAATATGCTCATATGCCTGTTTGATAGCACAACCTGGCAATGGGGCTGAAATGCTTTTGCATGGCAAATGTTGTTAGCAAATAGCAGGGTATATATCACCACAAAGAAAAGAGTTGCAGGTCTCAGTAAAGACTGTTTACAACAACTAAGTATGACTGTGCATGTATATTTGCTTTTCTACATGAGAAAAAGGACATGAACTACTTTCAAAACTGAAGCCATACAAAGTCTTGGCAGGAGATTGCTGTGGGTGTGCAACTTTTGCTGGTTGTCCGAGGGCATTGTCATGCACACCAACGTAAGGGACACCTGCCAGCACTTTGGAAGTCATGCTGTCTTCTCAGTCCTCCTGGGATATGGCCCTCAAAAGAATGAGTTGCCATCCCACCTGCTCTGCAAGCTGTCATCTTGTGATGCCTGTGAAAAAGACGTGTGTGGGAGAAGTGCATTGCATTACATGTTCATCAGACACTGCACTGTATAGACTGGTTTGATTTTTTTCTTTATCAGCATATCTAAAGGGGCCAGTCTGAGATGCTACATCCATCAGCCTTCAGACTATGGTGTGAAGAAATCACAACATTACAAAATAAGCCCAGGAGTGATATCCAGAGGCTGAAGAGCTTAAACTTCAGTACCAGGGACAGAGTCTGTCCTAATTTGCAAGCAGGAGAACTTGCGCAGTAGTAGCAGAACAGTCAATTTCTCCATTTTGTGCATCATTGTTATTCCTGAACATTCATGCCATAATTTTCCATGTCTTTGAGAACTACATTAAATACTGCAGATCTAAGTGATTGTAATTATTTAAATAAAAATGCATATAAACTTCTAGACGTCTTCTACTTCCAGAAAATGTTTTTGTCCTATCAGTGCTGAAGTATGGTGATGTTATCGTTTATCAAGGGAACCAAAGCAAGCACAATGAACAGTTTCTAATAATCACTGATTTTTACAAGGTTGTTTTGATAGTTTCTGCTTTGACACATTCTGATCATTTTGAAAAAATTAAAGCTGATTGTACATAACCCTTTCTAAAGTTTGTCATTTCATCAACTGAATTACAACTCTCTACTCACAGAAGAAGAACACATTAATTGTATATTTTCTACTTATGGTTTAAGATGTTCGCAACTGTTATGCAGTTAATATTGTGCAGTATAAAGAAACGTCACTTCACTTCCTTGATAAGTATATATATTTGTTTTAAATTTCAACATAATAGCATAACATGTTTTTACTTCTAAGAAATTTGTACGTGTTTCCCTGGAATTCACATTTAAATAGCTTCTTATCAACGCTTTACATGTCAGACTTGATGAAATTCACTTTTTTCTTCATAACATCTACCATCTCAAGATGAAAACTGTAATGGTGTTTTATTGCTAAGATATGTGGGTTTATAAAATTAAAACACACTGTCCTGACCTTGAAAATGGAATTCACTGGGGTTTCAGGTATCCGTAATATTTCTGTGACTGATTATCCTCAAAATGCTTTTGCTGAATGTTGCCCTGTCCTTATATCTGCTCCACTAGTGGAGTGATCTAAGAACATCTTTTCCTTTATGGCTTTTTTTTCTTCTTTCTTTTAATGTCTCACAAGAGCAGCCACTCAAAGCAGGCTGATCTCTCCCTGCTCTCAAAACCATAGAAATCCTTTTCATAACAGAAAGAACTACATCAGCTCTGGATGGTCTGAGTGAAAAATCAGATCTTCCCTTGGTTTGATTCTAAGAAAACTTAGGGCTTGTATGCTTTTTTATTACAGAACCACACAAAGATAACAGGTAGGTAAACAAGTCACAGAGTTATGTCGTCTAAAAACTAATCCAAGCAAATATTCTGCCCATTTTGCATCAATTCTCATTTAGAGTAGACAAAATATCTGATTAAATTGGTAGTAGATTAATCTCATGTGCCATGTCCTACATGCCTTTCTCTCCATAAGGCTGAAATGATATTTTAATTATGTATGCATTAGTTTATGTGTGCATGGGGTGGTATTTTATGTACAGTCTTACACATTGTTGAGATCGTCTGAGAACCCTCATGGTACATTACTGAACCTGAAAACTAAAATATGGTTTACAATGAGTAGTGGGTCTAGTACATTGTGTTATTTCATCCTGTACACTCTGATCACTCTGATTGCTGTATATAAGTGCAAATCTTTTTAAGGGTGATGATGTCTCCAGGCAGTGGATGTCAAGATGCTTAATGGCTGCAGAAAGCCCTATGAAAACTAATTGCGTAGGAGTTACCATAATAGAGCTATAACTGCAAACAAACTGCAAGGCAAAAATATATGAAAATTTTGAGTTGCAGATTTGATTGGGGATTTGGGGAAAGCAACAGAAATAAAGCCTGCTAGGTTACTAGGTGAACTACCCTCTTTTCCTTAAGCATTTCCAAAAAGAAAAGTGTTATCCTGGCACTTAAATATGATCAGTAATGCTAACACAGAAACACTTGATGTTTGATTCATGTAATGTACTCTGATACATTTAAATCAAACTTTTAGCTTTTGTCTGTAATCCAATTTAATGAAGTGATGCTTTTTTCATAATTTTCCAAACTGGCATCAATGATCCACTTAACCATACCAATTAAGATCCTGAAACACTGTATTTTCATAAAATAACATAACTTAGAGATAATAAAAAGCAGCTGAATTAGAATAGAGTTTAGAAGTGAAGACTGATGAGTCCAGTGAAGGGAAATAATTATTTTAAACAAAAATCCAAAAAGAAATGAAAAAAAGTACTTGAAAACAACTTTTTTTTTTTTGTTTTCCAAAATATAATACCTATTTGTAATGAGTCATAGAATCGTAGAATATCCTGAGCAGGAAAGGACCCACAATCCTGGCCCTGCACAGAACAACACCAATAAAAATGTTGTCCAAATGCTTCTTGAACTCTGTTGGTCTTGATGCTGTGACCACTTCCCTGTGGAGCCTGTTCCAGTGCCCAACACCCTCTGGGAGAAGAACCTTTTCCCAATATCTAACCTAAATCTCTCCTGACACATCTTTATGCCATTCCTTTGGGTCTTGTCACTGGTCAACAGAGAGAAGAGATCAGTGTCTTTGTCTCTTCTTCCCCTCATGAGGAAGTTGTAACTGCAATGATGTCTCCCCTCAGTCTCCTCCAGGATGAACAAAGTGACCTCAGCCGCTCCCCATATGGTTTCCCTTTGAGGCCCTTCACCATCCTCATGGCTCTCCTTTGGATGCTCTCTAAGAGTTTAATGTCATTTTTATATCCTGGCACACAGGATGCACAAAGGACTCGAGGTGAGGCCACATCAGCACATAATAGAGTGGGACAATCCCCCCCATTGACCAGCTGGTGATGCTGTTCCTGATATACCCCAGGACAAGGTTGGCTCTCACTACTCAGTGAGAGTAGTCTTCTATCAGGCATCTTGGTGGTAACTATAGTAAAGAGAAACATTAAATATTCATTGTAGAACCTGTTCCCAGAGGAATATGTGGTACAAACGGTGAACTGTAGACACAAATGTAAAGACAGTCATTGTCAACAAAATCCACTTTGTATAGAAAAAAAATCTAGGATAGAAAAGAAAAGCAAATTTATTTTCCTTTTCCATGTTAGTACTACTTATCTCTGCATGTATCTGTCATCTGGCTATTCTGACCTATAAAAAGTTGAAAAAACGGTACTAGGATCTTACTAAAGAAAAGTATGTTTTCAAAACACACTATTTATGATAGAGAAGGTAGGAATTTCTAACTGAATTAATCTGTAGCAGAAATTACCATCAGGCTTACTGCTTTCTCTGTGTAGTAGAGCTGCCAGCAGTGCATTGTTTGTAGGGATAATTTGGCATTTACATGCTTTTACATTATCTTACTCTGCATTCCTTTTCTTGTGAAATCCTGCTTTATCTGCTTTGTGTTTTTACTGAGGCTCTGCTCTATAATGGAATTAATTTTGCTCTTACACACTGCACTGTCACTTTGAATCCAAGACTGCAGCTCCTCAAAATTCTCATCCCACAATCTTTCTGTAAATGTTATGCTGACTTACAGAGAGAAAGAAGTTTTGGAGTATTTTCTGTCTTACGTGCCAGATATTGTGCAATAAAGGATAAGTTCCTTGAATGACCAAGGAATACAATTCTCATTTATGTAAGCTACAAAGCAAGAAAATTAATTAAGCAGATTATCATTTTCATCTTTACATTGAGTAAGGCCTGATGTGAATGAGATTTCAGAAGTACTCTACAACATTTTAGAAATAAAAATTTTTCCTAACCACCTTATCCATCCTTATACACATTTGTGCGTGTTATCCCAGCTGGTTATGGCTGGGAGAGAGTAAGTTTTCCCCATAGTACCTGGTACAGATGTGTGTTTTGGTTTTAATATGATTCTCATTTGCCCACTTCTTGAGCTTCTCACAGAATCATAGAATTGATTCCTAGAATCATCAAGGTTGGAAGAGGCCTTCAAGATCATCCAGTCCAACTACCCACCAACAGTGCAACCCCTAAACCACTAAACCAGATCACCCAGTGCCAGGTTCAGATGCCTCTTCAACTCCTCAAGGGATGGTGACGCCACTACTTCCCCAGACAAACTATTCTAATCCCTGACCGCCCTAAAAGTGTGTTATGATCCAATTTTAAGGTTTTTAGAAATGCCTCTGCTCAAATTAAGGTGCAAATGAGACCATATGCCAGTGACAATAGTAAGGGTTTTATTTGATGGTAAATATGAGAGAGAGAGAGGGAAAAAAAGAAAGAAGTAGAAAATAGGTGGGGGGGACAGAAGGAGCGACAGGGTCAGAATAAGGAAAATACCACCACTCCGTGGATCCCAGCGATGTTTGTTGATCCTCTCCAGCTGCTCTCTTGGTGGTGAAGGTCCCCCCGGAAGGCCCAGAGCCCCATGGGTGTACATGCTCAGGCTGGGTGGGCACACAGAGTCCCATGGGTGTACATGCCCAGGCTGGGTGGGCACATCCAGCCATGTCCCCCTGGGGTGGGGGTCAGTCTCTCACAGCAGACTCTGGGTCTGTTGCACCACGTGCAGCCCTGTGGGGCCAAGCCTCTCACGGGAATGTCCTGTGGATGTGCCCTGTGGGGCTGGGGGTTCCACAGCTGGGCCAGTTTGTGTAATCAGAGGATGGGTGTTTGTTGCCTCTCACCAGAGGCTGCACCAGGCTCCCAAAACCTCCCCGTCCCCCCTCGGCTGGGGGGAGTCTGTGCAAACCTGGCTTCTGTGAGCTGTGCTCTTCCCCCCACCCCAAACTCAGCCAGGGATAGTTGCAGCTGGTGGCTTTGGCCTTTTGTGGATGCAAACCTTTCCCTCAGCCTGAGATGACTGAACGATGTGTTTCCCATTATCTAATCAACAGTTTGACTTTCAGTTCAAAGTCCCACTCTTCAGGGAGGCTTCTTTGGTTGTAGCTTCTTTATAATGAGCAAAATTTATATCAAGTTTTGAGGCATAAACTATTTTCAGTCTTTGACACAGTGAAACAAATTTTTCCTAATATCTAATCTGAATCTCCCCTGCACAGTTTAAGGCCATTTCCCTCTTGTTACTGTAGGAATGGCAGAAGAAACCAGTCTCCACCTCACTTTTTTATTACTATAATTTGTATTTTTATTATTGTATGTACTTTTTTTCAATTATTAAACTGCTTTTGTCTCAAGTAATGAGATTTAGGGATTTTGTTCCTGATTCTCTTCCCCATCCCACTGCATTCAGTGTCTTCTAACAGTTCATTACTCAATGAAAATGGAGACAACTTAGTGCATCTCAAAGAACTAACAGACAAAAAGATGTCTTTATTTTTAAAAGAGCCTTAAGTAGAACACCCTTGGGAATGTAAACACATTGTAGAATCTGCACACCAAAAGATTACCACACAGTAGACAGAGTAGTACTAGGTGAAAAAAGGAAACACATTTTGTGTATTATTTCCGAACTTGGATTAAGGATGTGATAAGATCACAGTAACTGAATGATTGAACCAGCATAGGGATGATCACAGCATGGCAGTTACCTGCTTAACCCAAACAGTGAAATTATCTCTGTATCTGTGCTCAATAAACCAGAGTGAAACAAAACGTAGTTTGATTTAGTCATCACAACCCTGTGAGAAGCAAAAGGCAGAGAAGGTAGTTTTTGGGTACAAACATATTAAACCATCTTCTTCCCATCAAAGCTGTTGGGGTCTTCCTTCTTCATGGAAGGCATAAAATGCAACAAAAACTTTAGATTGGCTCATAATTAGGTAAAAGAAATATCCCTATCCAACATACTTGACACAACACACTTGGTTCATCTGCAGATTTTACTGTTACAAAAAAACATAAAATCATGTATTTAGCTGAATTGTCTACTGCTACACAATGGACACTGATTCCTTTGTAGAACTGGTAGCCAAAATAGCTTTTCATGAGTCACAATTACCTCAGACACAATAACTGACTCTGAAGGCTGCATCTCACAAGCAGTGTTTGAGTGCATGGGCATCCTGATGTCCAGAAACTTATCACTTACTTAGAAAATCTATTTTGTTCTCTGAGATGACATCACATTTAGAAAGAAAATATTATTTGCCTATTTTAAATATTTATTTTCCAGAAACCCAGTCATGGTGACAGCTGTGCCAAAGAATTCTGCTTTTTTGAAGTATAAGGGGAGCAGCTTTACCACCAGTCTGACCCATCCCTCCTTTTCTGCTTCCTCCACAGTTTGTGTCTTTAATGGGAAGGGGTATTAGCACTCTACCTGTGACAGCAGCTTAGCAGACTGTCATGTTCAGAAGCAGACTTTGAAAGCAGTTCATGCAAATTACATGCCAGCCTGTCGTTTTCAGTAGAAGAGAACATTAAGAGTATAAAAGTCTTCAGCAATGACAAGTTAAAAGAGTAAATATGAAAAGTTCTCTGTCAAGACAGAAAAGAGAAGCAAGGTGACAAAAAGTAGAAGAAAGTAGTTTGATTCTCATGAACAAGGTACAGCTAGCAGCAATGGTTAATAAGTTAAAACTTCTGAATACCTTAGATGAAAATATCCAAAGATAAAGAGCACAGTAAATCTTAGAAATTAGTAATACAAATGAGACTACAGAAACTGAAAGAAATATGATGCCATATTAAGAAAAGAAATAAGACAAATGAAATTTGATGGTGGAGTACAATTAAATCCTCTTGTTAAAATCTAAAAAGACTGCATTTAGAATAGGGGAAGCAAATACTGAACACTTACTGATATTTTCTGAGATTTTTCTTGTATGCATTTTGCATGAAACAAAATGTCATTACCCTGGTAAACCTGCATAGGTTGATCATGATTAGATACTGTATAGGCTTGTTAAATGAGGGACCACAGAAAAGCCTCTCAGACATTTTCCATACCTTCTGAGAGGCAAAGAGGAAACACTGAGGTGAAGCCCTTGCACCAGTTGTGGAAAGAATGCATTGTGTCTACAGGAGTGTAGTGTGTGGTTCTCTTTAAAAAAACTGTCTCTGGAATTAGGCTGTGATGCTCAATTTATCACAGCTAAATCTACGAGACCATTTTTATAAAGGTGGTAAAAACTTCTTGCTCCATTTAGACGATGGAATAAGAATAGATAGCTAAGTAATTTCATACAATAGTCTTTTTCCTCAGAAACAGAATCTCCAGAAATATTCTTTGTGTCTAGACAACAAAAGGACTGTGAGAAAGACTCCCTTGGTTTGAAACTTTCTTTCTCTCTTATGCTTATGATTCATTTCTTTGTTTCTCACGGTGATTTAGTGAAAAACCTTCTGCTACCAGTCTTTACCTATCGTCCTACAGGAGGAGAAGAAAGCAGCACACTTCTTTATTTTTTCTACTAAGTACAAGTAAATTTGTCAAACTTGTGAGGTCACTCAGACTTGTGAGGCACTTTCCATTAAATGCTTCTCTTCTCTTTTACACAAAAATATTATTTCCCTTGTCTCAGTAACTTATCTCTAACTAGGGAGGAAAGAAATGTTATAAATTCTTTTAATTTGTCCAAATACTTCATATCTAAGAAAAATGAATCAATAAAAAGCATCCAAGGAATAGCTTTAACTTATCTTCCTCCTTCTTCCTCCTTAACTATAATTTTCTTTATTTTATTATTTTTTAATTCCTCCTTATTGCAAATAAGAGGATGGAAAGATAACTGCAGTTCATTTTCAGTCCTAAAAATTGCTGAAAGTACAGGTCTGTGCAAAACATTAGCAAACTGAATATTTTTCATATTATGCAGATTGCTTTATTTTTTTCAGTTAATTTTTCCACTAGCTGTTTTCTAACAGTACAATATGAATATAATATTTAATACATTCAAAATCTTTACAGGCTGATATCCATCAGATTTCAAATTATTACTCTTCCCTCCAATTGACTATGCTATAAACCTTATTACTTTCTCAAAGAAAAAGTTCAAGCTATGAAAAAGGGGATGAATTTACAAATATATATGGGTGTATGTGTGTGTGCATGCGTGCATGCAAATTAATTATGCCGGAAGTGTTTAAGCATTAAAATCTCTAATGTAGCCTTTAGAAATGTTGCAGCTGGAATATATTCATATGAAGTAAACACATAAATTTAAATTGAAGTTGTTATTATTTAAGGTAGCTTAATGTAAGAGTCAAAAAATTAATCAAAACTTAATTAAACCTCACAATATAAGAACAATGTTTTTCTTCCGCACTGAGATAATTTCATGCTCTATCGCCTGAAATATCTTAGTCTCCAAGCTGAATGTTTCAATGTTTTCTCCCACACTGGAGAGTTTTCACTTCTCAGAGGACAGAATTTCTTATTCATTTGCCTGCATATCTGGTTTGGTATCACCTGTACGATCATCCAGCAGGATAATCTAGTCAATCCAGCACTGACTGCTTTTAGTACATTTTCATCCTCTTAAAAAAGATCCTGAATTGAAGCTATTGAGGTATGAGAAAGTGATGACTTGCATATTCTCAACCTGGCAATGCATTCTTCATGATTTCTTTGGTTTGCCACATTCACTAGAGGGGTTGGACACAGGCAGTTTGAAGCAGCCTTTACTTCTACACAAGTTGCTGTAGAATCAAGGGAAAAGAAATGTGCTCAATTTTTTTTTTCAAGTTTAGAAAGTGAAAAAGGGAGGATTAAAAACTGAGTTTACAAACTACTCAAGATCAGAGAAAGATGAAAACTGCAGATTTTTACATCTGATTTCTATCCTGAAATGGCTCCTTGCAATCTCCACCACTATTATGAAATGACTCTGAAAAAATGAGATCCTAAAACTTTTTTTTCTTACCATAGGATAATGTCACAACAGTTCCTTGATTGAATTATTTTCTAAATGAACTAGATACAGATAATTTAAAAAAACAATCCACATTCTGTTTCTGAAATATGTATTGTTAATTGCAAACAATAAGTTTACCTATGGAAAGTTTTCAAGGGCATAGTACAATTAAAAAATTTGTAGCATTCACTTTATCATACTTAGAAATAGTTGCTTTACATGAGTGAATACATCTCTGTCTAAGAAATAATGATTAGTATGAATGCAAATTCTTCTAATTAGCTTGTATGTCTTTTAGTACCTGAAATATTAGATTTCAGGTTCATTTAAAAAAATAAATACAGGTGACATGAAAACCAATCAAAGGACAAGCTAATCTAGAATGAATTGTCCTAGTTTTGAAATATTCAAAGCTTGTTACTTTACTGCGATTACTTTTAAGGAAGCAGTGACTCGAATGTGATTGTTAATGTTCTCTAGGAAATGAATACATTTTTTAGGTTGGGATTTCTGAATCTTAATAGCTTAGATAAATATTCTTCTGTTTAGCATGCTGAGGAGAAGACACAAAAGAAAACCATATATTTGACTTTCCTACCAAATTGTCTATAGCTCTGTAACAGGCTTTGTGCTGTTTCCCAGAGATGAAGCTTTCATTTCATTTTTAGTTTGTTTGGACTGGATAGTAGCATCAACAGTAATCACCATTTTGAATCCATTGCAAAGTTGGAGAGAAAATAAATATAAAATAATTTTTTTTCCTTCTTTCAGCCAAGTTTTGAATACTTAAAAAAGCACCATCAATCAGAGAAAAGAAAATATCAACGTGTAAAATCCTCTCTTTCAACATCAGTCTCCTCCACAGTTATATGAGTATCCAAGGGAGGTCAGATGATCTTACTCAGACTGCAGGCAAAATGTAAATCTTCCAGAGAGGCCAAACCACCCAAAAATCCAAACCCATAAGAAATTGGTGTACTGAACAGCAAATTTCTCAATTTTAATATGGTTTGTATTCAAAATTATATTAAAAATTCATCTCTAACCATCATCCTAGGCCTCAGTCTCTAGCATCAGAAATGCTATCTCTATCAGTGTAATTCGGCCCATTTCATCTACAGCTGTTCAAGCAGTCTTGGGTTTTGGGTGTGCTTTAGCATTTTCAGTTATTCACTAATATGAATATACATTTCAGTCTAGCTGTGTTCTATGGCTGCTTGAAAAAGTGAATATCAAATACTGAGCACTGACCAGCCACAAGCATTTAGCAAACTGGTAAACCACAATGAGGAATGTAACATAAATATTTGTATGTACTGTTTGCACTAAATCAAAAGCTCCTTTAATAGGTGCCTTGTAAATTGCTCATGTTAACTCCCACCCAATATAATATAAAACCTGGATAACCTCTCACCACTGTGACTAGCACACATCAAATAGGGTGCGTATAATCATAAATTCACTTCTTGTTAATCTGCCCTGTAAGGTTTAAACCATCACATTTCTATCTTCCTCTTATAGTGAAAAACAGTAAAAAAGTATAGAATATTAAGAACTCTTAGTAAGGAAGACAAACAAAACCTTTAAAACTTTAAACCTTTAAAACCTTAAAACTTCCCATCCTCAAGAGTTACAGTAGAAACAGACCAAGTGCAGGAAAGTCCAACAAGGAGAAACTAAGATCCATATTAAAGGTTTTTCTCTGAACAGCTCCTGAAGGGACAAGGGCTCTTACCAACTAAAAAGATGACAAAGGAAATGCAGTAATTGATTATAAAATCATTACAGACAGGACATTAAGCTGAAGAGGAGTTGATTACAGATTGCCTCTCAGAGTATGAGGAAAAGCGGGCATCAAAACAAAGTAACAGGAGGCACGTTGAAAATAAAAGGTGTACTTCATTCAACATGTAACTAGATGGTATCACAGAGATATATGATGACAAGAATGTGCATGAATTCAGAAAACAAGAAAATGAATGGTAAAAAAATAACTATCTTGACGTATTCAATACAAAGAAATGACATCCAATTCATTAAGTACTTGGCTCACAACTTGCTGGGAGCTGGGAGATCATAAAAAGAGAATGATCACTACATTCATGTCTCATTTACCTTCATTTTTAGTCCGAATAAGTGTAGGCATACTATTTATTTTTCTGGTATATATCATGTCCTGCCATGTTTCTTTTCAAAGATGTCAAAAAATAGCAGTCAACAGCACTTTATATCCTCCAGAATCAGGTGACTGCAGCAAACTCTGCCTGGGGCCATTTTCAAAGTTTCTTTATCATTTCAGTTGCAGTTCTATGCTGCACCCATTAGACAGATATGCAAGTTTCACAAACTTTTTCAGGATACAGTTGTGGATCTCAGTTTTGACATAAACATAAAAATACTAAATAATAGATTGAACTATTGTTCACTTTACTTTGTGAGTGTAAACCACCATATGACCTAAGTGAAAAATAAAGTATTTTTAACTAAGGAGTTGGATCTACAAGTATCTACAAGAATCAGTACCTGAATTTATTTACTGAAAATTAACTCATTGGGGATTTTAAAATACAACCATTAAGCAGAGTCAGACATATTCAGTTGTAATGGTAAAAACGTATCTTTTTTGTCCCAAGCAGTTAACCAAACCTAATTCTCTAACACATGAATTTAATAGTAGCATCCTATTAAGTTAAAAACAAAAATCACTTCAACAGTGGTGTGAACTCACTAACTCATAAGATTACCAAATGGGACAATGTCTTGCAACTGACTACAGGATTTTTACCTTTGAGTTTTGCAAATCCTTTGACCTTTACAGTAATGAGTACTCAGTCACAAAAAAAAGAAAAATGAAATGACTTTTCTAAATGGTTTTGCTGAGCTTCTTTTGGGATATCTGAGATGCATCTCTTTGTTTTGTTTTTGGTTTTGTTTTTGGTTGGGTTTTTGGGTTTTTTTTTTAGTTTTTCAGTTTTGAGGATTTTGTTTAATTTTGTTCTGTTTTGTTTTAAATTTATATTGTACAGCTAACACAAGCAAGTTAAAAGCAGCAGAATCAGACCATGAGACTAAGAGCTGCCATCCCCCACAAGATCAGACCTTTTTAGGTAGCATTGTGACTTTCATTCAAAAGCTATAACAATTCAAATATAATGAAATGCTTTAGCAGCATGATGGCATTTTCAGTTTCCAATCTCTCAAAACTACTGTCCAGGACGTTCCAAGGTTTCAGTATCACTGAAAGCACTTCACAATCAAAAATGCTTTCAAGAGCTTTCTGCAGAGACTTTGGCTAGATGTGAAGCAGTGAACTGTTAAAGAACCGGGAAAAGAAATACGCAAAATCATTTGGCAGATAATTTTCTTCTCTGAGTGTACCCAAGGCTGTTTAAGAACAGCACAGGTATTAGCTGCTGCCTACTCATTCTTTCACCAGGGAATTCTGCTTCAGCAAACTGTATTACAATATAGGGGAAGAGGGCTTTCCATTGGAAAAGTAAAAATTTGGAGAAGCAACAAAACATAATTGGCTTATAACACACCAAATTTTGCAGTTCTAATTTACCACATTTGAATGATAAGGAGAAGAAGTATAAAATAGACAGGGAAATGTAAGCAATTACTTTATACAGTTATACACAGCAATAGGAAACCTGTGGGTACTGTCATGGTCCATTTTCAAATTGAGGTCATGTTCTCTTTCCTTTTTTCACCATCAAAAATATTGAATTTCAGTTAAATGCATTACTAAAATGAATTTCTAACCCTTTATATGTTGTTGAATAATATGAAATAAAGGCAAATTGAGAAACAATTAATGCAGGTGAATTCTCTTCTTACTTCGCAGTACCACAGTCATCTAATGGCTATATCAGTAAATGCACTGTAAGCAATCTCACCTTTCTCATAGTAGCTAGTGGCTTTAAAAACCTGAGAAAACCTTTTGTTTCCAGTAGTTAAAACTTTAAAGTAGACTACTTCAAAATAGAACAGAATTAAAAGATACCACCTACTAATTCTGTATTGACTCTCTAAGGGAAAAAATAGAAAATTTTTGCCATTCCTGAGTGCAAAGAGGACTGGTTCAAATTATTTTTAAAAATGATGGGCAATCCATACTGCTGTAAAGCAGTGGGACAGAATTGTGTGACCAGAGGACCTTCAGTACAAGGTGAAAATCTGTTTCCAACAAGGGTAAGCACTGCTTCCATCTATTTGTCTTGCACTTCAGATGTATGTAGCAGAAGCACAAGTGCTTCAAGACCATAATACTCAAGGCTCATTTGAGCATTTAATTAGCTTTTTGAGTCAGTTTATAGGAGTCATATGAATGGCAGATTTTTGGTGTTCCACAACAGTGGATTGTCAAAAGCTATTTCTTTTCACTTTAGAGCACCCTGCCTTTTTATTTCCTCAGTCAGATGAGCAGCTAATGACCCAGTGCTGGTGATCCAGAGACTGTTTGCCTGTCTTTCTGCTCGCTGCACAGAAAAGAAACCCCTGCAGATGTACAGAGCTGGTAATAAGGAATTGCAAAGCAAAGCATTGCTGCTTTACAGACAGTGTTCAGTAAAACAGCAGACAACAGTCTTGTAAACCACCAATTTATCTGCCATTCATGCCACATGCCACTGGCCAGCAGTTTTATTAGGAATGCAATGTTGTAAGTTTATACATGCAGGGAGAAGTCACTCACTTGCCCACTTAGCACATCTGATTTGCACTGCAGGAGATGTGTTGGCAGGTGGTACTGGTGAGACTAACTGTACAAAACCATTTTTTTCTATTAGCTAGTTCAAGTATGCAACAACTGTACTTCACTAACAAATCAAGCAGCACAGAGCAAGTATAAATTGATTTTTATGCTTCAAAATTTGGGTATTATAAACAAAATGTAAGCATAGTTAGAAAATCAAATGTCTACTGGAAATAAAGGACATGACTGGAGTGTGTATCAACTCAGTCCCTATTCGGTATTAATAGAGCAGAGGAGACAGAAAAATGAAATCAGTATAGCCTCATTTAGCTCCAGTGGCAGCACAAAGCTTTAAGAGATGATGCAAGTTTCTGGTCTTGTAAAGCTGACCAAGCTCTCTTTAAGGAAGAACATGATGTGGAGACAAAGTCAGAATCACAAAAGATGTAAGATTTCCATGTTTGGTAATTTTTTTGATGACCTATGATCCTGATGTAGACTTCCACCTTGAGTGATTTGGCAATCCACTAAAACTTTTGGATTATCAGTGCTGGACAGTGAAGGGCTCTCTCTATTACCTCTCTGTCCACAGATTTTCCATAAATTAATCTTGTCAGCAAAAGAGCACAATTACTGTTTTTTGGTTACAACCAGGAGGTATGTATGTGCTGACTGTGCCCTGTCACCTCTAGGAGGTTGAAAATAGCTACTACATCTCTTTTGGGCTATAGAACCAAAAAGCTGGCTTGCATAGGCCATATGAGCTGTCACACTTTACAGGTCTAAGTCTGCATCCTTGATGTTTTATTTCCTGCAACCTTTAAAAGCTGAAAGGATGTTCTATAATTGCTTCATCACCCATTAATCCTAGAATGGAGCCAAAAAAGTATTATTTCTGTGGATGTGGTAGCAAGAACATGGTGTGAATGGAAAATATCCTCAGATTTAAATTCAAAAGAAGTTTCTTACATGCTCTATTATATCATTTCTGACCTGAATTTACATATATATTTACAAATCTGGGTTTAGACAAAGAGAGCTGAGGTGAACCTCAGTCAATATCTCTCAGCTATTACATTTAAAATCAAAGTGAAGCCCATAATGTTAAATTAGACATATTTGCTAAAAAAAGATATAAATTTTTAGAGGAAAAGTACTGCAATACACCATTCAAACTAAGGGTGCCTGAGCTAAATGCAAGTAAAAAAATCAAGCCATAAATGAACTGGTTTATCTTGAGAAGAAATCTTTGATCAGAGAACTTGTCCTTCCTCTAGTAAAATTGCTGTATGAAATTTTGTGTAAAATTTCTGTCTGATGTCAAATGTAATGAAATTGGAATCTGAAAGACCTTGAATGTCTGTCTGAACATTACAGCATTATTTGAACCATTGTCAAATTGAGACAATTTGTTGATGATTTTACTGATATTGCAAAATTATGAAAAAATTTTAATGCAAATGGCAGTGTAATGAGTTTTTTATAGGTTTTATCATTCTTCCTATAGAGAAGTTGTCTTTCACAAGCATCTAATAGTGATAGCAGAACTTGATAGTTTAATCCATTCACCACACAAGTTTCACAAGAATATTGTGTAAGAACATCTAGGATTTGTTTTAGTCCTAACGCACTTGACAAAAACAAACTGTCTCTGTTGTTCATGAACAAGGCATTAACTTAAAGACTTATTTCCTGTCTGGATCTTAGGAAGGCTTTTGGGGAATGAAAAAAATTTCAGATAAACCATTTAAATGGAGTCATATAAAAAGACAAGTCACACAAACACATCTCTTGGGAAAGTTAAAAAAACTTTCAGCAGTTCCTGGTGAAGGAACCTGCCTGGAAGAGTCAAAATAAATCAAGTCTGCATAAAAAGTCAGTCTCCTAAGACTGCCAAGGGAATGGAGAACTAGACTTCATCCCACATGGACACAAGATGTCAGTTACCTTATAACCACGCTGTATGAACACACCTATAAACATTTAAGAAAGATCATCTTGAACAATACATGTTCAGTTGCATTTGTTCACTTATACCTTTCTGACACTTGAAAAGTGCAGGCGTAGATAAGGAATGCAGAGATGGAGTTATAAAAATAAATTATGGACTGTGGAACTGTAAGTAAGACATATACACTGAGTTAAAACTCTCAGATTCACAAGCAAGTACTAGAAGAATGTTCAGTGATAAGCAAAGGGTCATGGCCTACATTCAGTATAGATTTAAATATAAGAAACTGAGCACTTCAAGAGATTGAGGAGTAAACTGACAAGAAAAAGTCAATAAACTGTGGTACAGTGCTCTTTCTGTCCATTTGGCCACATTCCTTCCTATCTTCAAGGAAATATTTGGAAAGATCTATTAACTCCTCTCATCTTTGGTTCAGCATTGTTTTACCATATTTCCAGAGTTCTGATAGGGCCAGGGGTACATCAGTCTGAAAGTTATTTTCAAATTTAAGGAGAAAAATCCCACTGTAACCTGGCATGGGTTTAGCGAGCAAGCAACTCAAGCACAGAACAATTGTGTATATCTTTGAAAATACCAGAAAACTTAGGCACTTAGAAAAACACAGTGTAATAATATGGTTATTGTGATCCAGGGACTGAAAGAAAAATGAAGCACTCATGCATTTCATAAGTAACTTTTTGGGTACATTGTAGGAAAACCACTATCAGTATTGCAGTAAGTAATTTTTTTAAACATTTATTAAGCAGGCACTCAAGTCACACTTTATCTTACAATTGTTGAGGTGGTACTAAATGCCACTCAGCACTATATGTGTTCTTCCCAGGACCAAAGCCAAATTTACCTCGAGTGAGTTTAATTACATCATAGAACATTCTTCAGCCAGGAAGAGTTTTATTTCTCTCATGTTCCAGATTTTGTGTGCGTGTGTGTGTAAACATGAGATCAACTTGCAAACAAGTCCATTTGATAGTAAGGAAAAACATTTGTGAAAAGTACAGAATTTTTGACATAAAGGTAAAAATAATAATGGAATGGCTGTAATGAGGGGAGCAGCTGTCCTGAGTACACTTCTGTAGTACTGTAAGCACTTGGATAAGTACTTTACACAATATTAAACTATTTAGTTCTGCTTGCTTTTCTTAAAAGGAAATATGCACTGCTAAAGAGGACTGTGAACCCTTCTGTTCGTTCCAAGTCTGATGAAAATTTAACTTTGTATTTCTAATTTTACAAGCTGAGGCACAGGGTTTCCCTAGTTTTCAAATGTATAATTCAATTGCCAGAAATCAGACAATCTATTAACAGTACAGATCTTCCGCACCATCCAGCAGAAACTAGCTAAAATTCCCACTATGAGGTCTTCCTGAGCTTTTTTTACCCTGTTGTTTTGGCAGGGGATTTCAGAGAAATCTGTTCCATTGTAATTTTACTAAATTTTGTTACCTGAAGCATAAAAAGTTCTTTTTACTCTAGAGATATGTTTAAACTAATCAAAATACAATAGGAAATTTAACTTTTATACTAAATACTAACTCAAATACTTTTCAATTTTTTTTTAATCCCTGAAATATTTTAAACTACAATGTTCTTAGTCATTACTAATCTTATTAGCTAGAAACAGAATAGATTTGGTGAAAGGATGAAGGGGAAATAATGGACAGTTTGGAGAATTTTTTGTGATATTCTGGATGCAGCCACCTTCATAAGTTCCCCATTTTCTTCCCCGCTAAAAAGTGAGCTTTTTTTCTGAACTTAGGATTCATAAATTCTACATTTTTAAGTAGAGCCAACTGGTTTCCCCAGAAGAGATTTTCCAAAAAGCAAAGTCTCTTTAAGGTCAGAATGTTTTAATAATTAATCTTATTTCACTCACTTCTTTCTCCCCTGCTCTTTATTACCATATTAAGAACTAAACATTACCCCAGTGTAAAGAAGAAAGAAAATCTTAATTTGCTCTCTTAGACTGAAAAATTTGAATTTGATGATATGAAAAAGAGCATAGCCAAAAGCTGAGTATGAATTCACAGGAATTTATTTAATGAAACCATTTGTAAATACTAAACACTGTTTTAAACAAAATACCCTGACACAAGACCTGAAGACTCCTGAATTTAGTATCCATAGCATGGCCCAGTCTAATTAATAGAATTACCTGAGATTGTATTGGCTTTTGAATCGCAGTTAATTTTTGTCTAAAGCTTTCACATTATATTTGCAGTTCTTTTCCAGTTCAGACACATTTAACACACTGCAGTGACTTTACCGAAATTCCTGACCTTTCAGATTATTCATGAAGTGTAACACCATGAAACTGTCACCATGAAAAAATCTGCTTCCAAACCTTAATTGATGTTTTGATACCATTCATATGAATCAACACATTCAACTCCTCTTACAGGCACAGAGATTCCAATGATATTGCAACTACATTTAGTAGGAAGAGATATAAGATGTGATGTCCCCTCTGAAATGCTATTTACATACCCTCTAACATTACTCAAGCAGTTTCCATAGTGACTGATTTTACACTGAAATGTAAAATATCCTTTGCACCTGCCTTACTTCTGCTTTGGAGTTTAATATTTAAGAGTGCTAGGAAGAACGTGTGTAACGCTGAAGTGGTAGCACATGTATACACTTATTGCCACTGAGGATAACATTCATTTAAAGTTTTTTTTTAGGTATCCTCAATATGAAATATTATCTTAACTGAGTCACCTTCAAAAAAATTGAACTTTGCAGTTCCCCTTAGTTTTGCTCCACAGGGATGGTCCTGTATTTTTTTCTGGCCAAGCTATAGTGTTGTGTCAATGTCTCTGTTCCTGAAACATCACTGAAAACTATTTCTGTTTTGTCTCATTTCCCACACAGTGCAGGTGTAGAGTTCTGTGCTTAGTTCTCCACCTTCTTCCTCAGGTGTGTTTTGGATAGGTCTTCTTGCAGCACTGCACTTGCACGGTTCTTCCTTCCCCTCTTGAATTTATGTATGTGTCAAATTCATGGCACATCCTTTCAGATGTTCTTTCTAAGCATATAACTCTCAAGACACTTCACTGCACATGATTGACTTCTTTATCAACACCTTACTTTCAGACGTTCTTGGTATCTTACAAGCTGCTCCTTGAATGATTTAGCAAAATGTTTGATCTTCAGTGGTGTTAGATATGGAACTGTGGTATCAGAGGAAGGGCTAATTGAAGTACAAAGGACTCTTCTGCTCTAAACGCTTCCTGTACTCTGACTCAGCCCAGAAAAAGCTGCTTGTTGTTTGCTCAGCTAGTTCATAATTCCCCAAGTTGAACTAATGGCTGTATGATACTGTGACTAAATCAGAATTCCTCAAATGTGTTTGATGAGAAGTTTGATGTGTTCTATTCCCTTCTGCAACTAAGCAAAAGTTAATAGCACCTATATTCTCTGTTGCAAAGCTTTCCAAGTAGGAAAGATAACATTTTTCAGGATCATTTACATTTGTGAAATACACTTAATTTTTCTTTAACTATACAATGTCCTTTGAAACAATGGGCTGCTCCTAATCTCAAAACATTTTGATGGATTGTAAGCCACCATCATGACAAGTAGTTAGATATTGATTGTTGCATGTTCTAGTTCAAAAAGTATTTCAGAAAATAACCTCTCAAGTTAACTCATAATCCATCAATCCCAAACTCATAATCTTATGGATGTAATTTCTTCTTGGAAGTACTTCTGATCCATTATGACTGGCATTATGGCACTCATGTCAGAGATATTTCTATACTAGCAATGCTTTGTCCATTGTTGAAATAATTTACTTTCAATAGAGAATTTTCTCTTATGATATAGCTGCTATGAACTCAGCAGACAATCTTTTTACAAGAGCATGTAGTGATAGCCCAAAGGGGAATGGTTTTAAACTGAGAGTATATTTGGATTGGATATTAGGAAAAAAATCCTTTACTGTGAAGCTGATGAGGCACTGGAACAGGTTGTCCAGAGAAGTTGTGCATAGTGCCTCCCTGGAAGTATTCAAGGCCAGGCTGGACGGGACTTGGAGCAACCTGGTCTAGTGGAAGGTATCCCTGCCCATGGCAGGGGGGTTGGAACTGAATGATCTGTGAGGTCCCTTCCAACCCAGACCTTTCTATGATTCTATGATTCAACTTCCTGTGTAAAAGTTACCAAAAGGCACACCATTCCTGATATTAAGTGTACTGCTTAATAGAGTGATGTTGTTATCCAAAACCAGCAAGAAAGTAGACTCTCTGACACTGTAATTTTAGTATTAGGGAACAGGCATTCTTATTATGGCACTGGATATATGGGGGGTAACTCCACCTATTGAATATGTCAAATACAGAAAAAGCTCCTGTTTATAGGCTATATTTTACACACATATTCATGGTTTCTCCAGAAGAAACATAAATATGATAATCATTTCCCCCATGTCATTAAGACATACTCCCTCTCATTGGTGCATGTGTTCTTCTGTCCTGGGTGCCTCTTTGGTGGTCTCTGGTGGTCAGCAACCCCACAGTCATGTTTGACTGCCCAAGGAACTGGTGCTACTTTCCAAAGGAGAAAAGTTGGCATAATTGGCCTGGTTCATTAATTTGTGAGTCCTTAGATCAATGAAGAGTAGTTTCTTATTCCCTTCCTCAGATAATGTTTATAGCCTAATGGTTTTTCAAAATGATAATTGCATTAACTCTCTGGTACAAACAATTCTTCATCTGGCAACAATATCAACAGAGCTTTATGACCTGGAGTGTCTGCTCCTGTTATTTACTGGATGGAACAGAGCACCAGTGTTGTCTTACAGGTTCAGAGGTGCAGGTCTACCTGAGGCTACCTGGTTGCATGTCTAAACACTGCTAGGATATTTTTAAGGAGAAACATGGAAACAGATCATAAAGACTAGGAGCTAATGGTAATATGTTACTTACTTCTTTGTAGATCTCATCTTTGCAGTTAATGCCAGGTCAGAAGCAATTTCTGCCTCTAGATTTTCATTGCATATTCTCCTCTAAGTGGGTTAATGCTCATACTTTTGCCCAAATTGCCTCTAAAGGCCACTTAGAAAGACAATTGCTCGGTTCTCCAAAGTGTTATGATGTTTTCTTTATCTCTTTTGAGTGAAAAATTCTTATGGTAACATCTGGCAAGCAAGAATTATGATCTTTGCTACATCCTTAAAATATATATCTGTGTGTTTCAAGAAATACTTACATGCTGGAAAATAAAATAAATATCTAGGTAGCCTGCTCCATTTATAATACCCAATTCAACATTCTTTAAAGTCAACAAAAGATTTTATGCTGAGGTCCATTGCTCCAGGATAGAGTAAGAATGATAACTAAATACAGGAGTACATCTAAAAGGAGACTGAAAATTACCCTTGCATTCTTCTAACATGTCCTGCAAAATTAATGAAATCAAGCAGAGGTAGTAGTATAACGATTACAATGTACAAAAGT
Source organism: Aphelocoma coerulescens (assembly GCF_041296385.1). Classification (NCBI taxonomy): domain Eukaryota; kingdom Metazoa; phylum Chordata; class Aves; order Passeriformes; family Corvidae; genus Aphelocoma; species Aphelocoma coerulescens. Next base: position 91,146,804 of record NC_091015.1, read on the forward strand.
TTAAAAGAATATTCTGTTATTAAGTATGCAAAGTGTAACAGAGTAAGTTTCAAAATTTAATATTAATTACTCTTTTCCTATTAAGCAAATTCAAAGCATAAGAACAGTCAGTTCTGGAAGCTGTTTTTGTAAATTCACTTTTGCTACAGCTTCACCTGCTACTTATCTCACTATTTTAAATGTATTCTTTGAAAAATCTGATTGAAGTTATTATTCTCCTCTGTTCTTTAAAATAACAAAAAGACTACAAACTTTGAGAAGAGATGAGTAGAATAATTACTCATTTCATCACTAAATTTTAGAAAATGATGAATCAAAAAGAGATTCATGTAAGTTTTTTTGTAAGGAGAAGAATCACTTTTAAGATTTAAAACTAATACAAATTTAACTTTATAAATATCTTTTCAAAGAAAGTTTGGAATTGAATTTTTCAGTCTGTTGTTTGTTTAGTCAGCTCAGTATTTTGTGCTGCTTCTTAATGTAGATAATAACTTCAACCAACAGTTTACTAATGTAAATTATGTCTGCTTTGGGTAATGAATTCTGCTTTGGGTAATGAGTGCTGCAAATGAGAAAAATGTATTTATTCCAATGAAAAATACCGTGATTTCAAGATTTCATCTGCACATCCTCAGTTTTCCCCTTTTTTAGTTTTCTTTTTTGATTTTTCTCTTGACACCCTTCCTCTATTTCACTTTGTCATTTTTTTCATGCTCACTGTGATTAATCTTCTTTTATGTATAACACATATGGCCCGTTTTTCATGTTTAATGGAGAACTTCTGAACGATTTTTATTTTACTAGACAGAGGAGAAAAATTCTATTGCAAAATATGACTTCACAACAGTTAAGACAAGAACTTACAATTCAGGTACTAGGAAAGAAAATGTGAAAGAACTGAGCTAAGGGAATAAGTAACATTTTTGTAACTATACTGATATACTGTAGCTAAATATTAAATCCAAACCTAATCTGTTTAGAACCCTGGTTTATATCATCATCTAGTTTACTTCCCTCGAAGTAATCAAGTATTGTTATATACAATTTAAAAACATATCACAAGGTTTTTTTACAGGTACTCACCTCTATTCTAGGGAGCTGATATTGGGCAGTGAATTAAACATCTACAATTTTAGCAAATTTCTGTATCTTTAGTTTAAAGGTCATAACCTTGGTATACCTCTGTGCCAGATTACTTGGAGCACTGGCCTAGCACTGTGATGCAGACAAACAGCTGACCTAGATCCAAAGCAAAGCCCTAGTGATTCTTAAACCTTATAGAGGTGACATATACTAGCCCATCCCTCAGGAGCCTTTGATTGCCATATTCCCGCTAAGTAATGGGCAGATATTACTCCAAAATGTCTGTGAGCTTCCCATTCTTGGGAGAAGCAAATAGTGGAGAAAAATCAACCTGTTTCTTGTATTGGGGCGTAAATCTTTTGTAGTGATTTATCAGTGAAGAGATTTCTGCTTTCTGGAGAAGTGATAATCATGTTTTGCTAAAGCACCATTAGCCTACCTCCACACAACACTTACAGCAAAACAGAAGAGGAGTAGAAAACCTCGGTGTGCACAGTGGTTGCAGTGCCCACTCTTTAAAAGACCTGGAAACTACATTACTGACAATATATTGATATTTTCAAAGTATTTGGTATCCTTAGCCCTTATAAATTATGGTTAGCTACTTGGCCAAGATTTTCACTTAAAAGTATTGTTTTGTCCCTAGGGTTATCTCTCTCCAAGGGTATTTGTGACAGCTGTTGCAGTGTTTTGCCAGAAAAGCATGCAATGAAGTTTAGTACATTTTCCACATAGAAACTGAATTGCTCTTTCATTTGTGTGCAGTGTGTTACTGCTTGAATACGTGACAGTCATCCCTCAGTGCCTGTATTTACTTTAGTGGAAGTTTTTCACTACTGTGGTCAAAAAATAAAATAAATAAAACACCCCATTAAAAATTTTCAAGTGGATAGGAATATTGCCAAGAGTCTGCTTGTTTAAAGAAAAGCTGTATCCATTACTGCAGTAATACAAACTTGCTCATTTATCTAGATTAATGGGAAGGAATTTATCAAGACTAAGATATTAAAATAATTTCTAAAAGCCTGATAAAACAAATAGAATTTTTCTGAATATGAGATTTCTGTTCACTGAAGATTTTTCAAGTCTGGCAGAAGCTGGCATTTTCAATTGCTTTAAAAATTTCTAACTGGATAGAACATATTGTTTGTCTTCGAGAAGTGTGACAGCCACAGAGGGATAATGCCAATTAAACAAGAAAGACCATTCAAGGAACATATCTAAGGGCAATGTAAAATATCAAAGTAGATATCAGCAATCACCTTCTCATAGTAATATTCTTCCTTGATAAAAATATAGAAATTCATGTCCTATCAATAGAAGGGACATAGAAGAGATCAGTGCATTGCATTAAAATACTTGAAAAGGCACCCTATAAATATTTGCCAAAGTATTTATGAAGGAGCAACCAATTAACAGTTTAAGTAGAACCTGTGTGGTAAGTGGAAAGTTATTTTTCATCTATTGGCTTTGTTGTAATTAGTGTTTTCATTAACTATTTTTTCATAAAAGTAGGAGCTTCCTGATCACATCTGATAAAAATGCTAGAAGGCATCATCACTGTGACAGGCAATGGATTATCATGCAGGAACAACTTGATAACTAGAAAAAAGGAACTGAAATTGGACACACTCATGTTTGTGATATTAAGTAATTGGAGTGTGACATGGGAAGTAAAAGGAAAGGGACTAATGTGTCCACGTTTTCATCATAGAGAATCTCAATGATAAGGTAATGTCACCATAAAAATCAAAAGTATAGCCCCTTGTTTAGCCAGGAAATTTGTTTCTGTGCAAAATCAGATTGCACATAGAAGAGGAAAGATGAAATTAAATACACACAAGTATAAAGAAAGGCAACTAAATTAGACAGATTCCCTAATGGCCCACAGTAGATCAGAAGAGTTTCTCTTGTCTAATTAGTGTGTTTAAAACCAAATGAAAGAAAATGGATACTTGAACTGAAATACACTGTAACCAGACCAATATAATCAAGAAAGCCATGGATACATTCAAACTGAAAATTAGAAAATGAGTTCCAGCTGGTGGTAAAGAGAAATCATTTTAAAAAATAAAAGGAACCCAGGCCTAACTAATTTCTGGGATATTTTAGTCTGTAGCCAGCAAAGAAAAACATATTAAAAAAAACCCCAAAAACGAATCAGGACTTCCCTTTTAGTAGTATGTAAAAGTATTCCTTCAGCCTTTTAACCAGGTAAAGAAAAAAATTGCAACAAAATGACAGCTGCTGTGAGGGCATATTTTCCATAATTGTTCTACTGAAACCCTGGAGATCGTATGACAAAAGGTCTTCCATTGCTTGTTTTAGAGAAGGAACTTGGATGTTTATGGTCTTTTTTTTATGCAGCGATATTAGCCTTTATAGATAATAGAATTCCAGATTTTGTCAGGTAATAAACAAAAAGTAAAGATCATATTTGGTAGTCTCACGCATGTCACATCGCAGTCTATCAGCCACATACTTGAATATGCATGTATGTATGCTGAACAGCTATAAACTACCTTCTAGCAGAGTTGAAATTTCAACAAAAAAAGTAAAAAATCCTCACTCCCCCAGTAATTTCTTAAAGAAAACTGGCAGCAGTATTTACCTTTTTAACTTCTGTCTGAATCCTATTTACAGAACTGATTTATGATTCTAGAAACTCCCTACAATCAATATTAATGCAGAATAAATTAACTAAATACAATTTTGTAAATGTAGCTTTATTTTATCAAGAGCTAACTTTCCCTAAAGTTCAGAACAATAATACACACCTTGCTTTCCATTTAAATTACTATGCATTCCAGGAAAAGATGTAGTTCAGCAAGACCATTCTTCCGTAGCTTTCAAAAGGGGAAGCATACACAGCAATCACACAATACCCCAATGAATAAACTTCAAGCATTCTGAGTGGGATGGTAGGCTAAACTTGAAATATTCTGAAGGGAACCTGACTCTAGCATTAGTAAATTGCTAAATTGTCTATTTATCAGAATGATTGGCTGAAACACTGCTGCCAACTTTGTATATTTATATGAACTGGAATGAAATACCATTACACAATACTGTAAAAAATTGTCTGATCTACTGAATAATGAAGATAAGAAATGTTAAAGTTCATTAACCAATGGCTAACCAATTACAATGTTTTAATGAAAATCAGCCTAACTTTTGTTTCTTTTTCCTCAAGAAAATCATGGGATCACATTTAATTGTAGCATGATCTATGGAGAAATTTTAGTTTATATGATATTCTTACCCTTTGATGTAGTTCTCTATGGCTGTATCATTGGCAAGACTTTCTGATGGAAATATAGGCAACTGCAAGGAAAACTTTCATACATTTAACAATCTGCACAGTATGGAAATTACTGAGGAAGTATTAAGGGAATGTGAAAAATGAAAACTGAAAATGCCTCTGAGCTGCCTTAAATGATCATCTTAGATTTATGCAGTACAACAAAGAATTGAATTATATTCTTGCACATATTGCCAGAGCATTAGTGGGTTGATTAATGCCAAGATTTTTTCAGAAATTGAAAAGGATTTCACAAAGAAGAAGGCTTTTCTACTTTATACCTTTATACAGTGATCTTCCAAGAGATTTCAAAATGGCTCATAAGGGAAAATGAGCATTATTATTTCCTATTTCACACCTATGAATTATTTCAAAAAGGAAGTTTCTTGCCTAATTTCATCCCCTGTCAGAACCAGCCAGTAATCTTGGGTGCCAGATTGAATTTTATACTGCAGGGATATGCCACATTTATTTGAATTATTTATTTTTTTAAGGAAAGTTTTTTTAAAAAATAACAATAATTAATCTCAGAGACGCAACTCTTGTCTCTCATGAGTATAGGGTGTGTACGCTGGCAATTCACTCAACCAGACAGTGCCTCATATTCTACACTTTTACTGTTCATAGCATGACTTCCATACCTAATTTCAAGAAGGAGATGAATGTTTACCTTTATAAGGACTTGCTGGCAGTTTTTAATTTGTAAATTTGCAGTTGTTTTACTACCAGTATTCTGTCTCCCTTCTGTCAGGCACTCTCAGTTTTAAGAGACATAACAGTCCCTGTGATGAAGCAAAATGCAGACACTTCAGAAACACCAAGGTCAATAAATAAGTAATAAAGCCATTTTCTTTATTAGATACTGGCCTACAATTACTTGCAAAATAATTCCCTTCAAATTCTGCCTTCATCTTTTATTATTTCAACTGCTTAACATTATTGGATACACAGGGATTTATTTAGAATTAGTTCTGTGAAGAAATTCCAGAGGGGAGATGAACAAAGTAAATGGTTTGCCCATGATAGCCAGCCTCTGAAAGAAGCTGACCCCTGATTTCCATGCAAGCCCTAGTAATTTCTCTTTTACACGGCCTTCTTATTTCATTACCTTGCTTATGGCACTGATATGTACTTTCTTTCTTTTAAAATAGCACTCCTGATTCAACTTCTAGAACTAAAGACAACATTCCTGGCATTGCCCAATGCCTTTGCAAGATGAATAGCAGCAATTGGCCAGTTGTTCCTGTATGACCAGGTGCCACTTTTCTGCAATATTCATAACGCTAAAAAGATTTTCCTTGGCCCTAGGGGATTATGTTTGATGCACAGGTGAAAATTTTGGCTTCCAATTCTAAGATCACACTACAGAAGATAGCTGTTAAGAGAAATCTGAACTTTTTAGCAGCAATACTAAAAATAACCCCCAGCCATACTGGCCTCACAGCCTTCAGTTCCTTTTCAGTATCAATAATAGCTGAAGTTGACATCTCTGTTCCAAACACCCACAAGAATCTTTTTCCTATGAGATAATCTGTTTCTATTACTCAGATTGTGCATCTCTTCATAAAAACAGCTGTAAATACTGCTTGTCACAAAGAAGCATTTGAATTGTTAGCATCAGTGAACAATCAGAGGAAAGTTATTGCAAATGTCTGTGCATGAAAATTAAACTAGGTAACTTTTTAATGTCCTACTCAAAGTCTTTCTCCATTTTGAACATACTTCAACAATAAAAAGGGCTGAAGTGGTACAGCAAAATCTGCTCAGTCTTTTCTTTTTTATTTCTTTATTTACTTACAAATGGTTGTGACAAACACAATTCCTTTTCTTTAAATGAATAATTTAATTTCATATAATGTTTTGCATGTATTTGTCAAGACTACTAGTCTGAAATTCATATCGGTTTCTTTCTTGAGAACATCTTCTGTACAATTGAAAAGTGAAGATGCAGAAAGAAGTTCTGGTTCTTGATAAGGGTAAGGAAAATATTCTGGAGCGAAATCTAATCTATCAGTGTTTTAAACATAAAAATGGAGTTTTGGTTGGGTTTTTTTTTCAATTCCTTTTCAGTCCCTTGAAGAAATGCAAATGCAACAATCACTTTAAAGCAAAACCATATTATAATATTCAAGGCCACTAAATCATCAATTTATTATTCAGTTTAAACTTACTCATTTGCAAGCTTAAACATATATATACAGATTTTATAATATTTACCTTTAAAAAGTTACAAATAAATTTTTAAAAATTGAGAGATGAAATTTCTCATCACCATATCAGAATTGTTCATTAAAAAAAAGCCTGTAGCTTTATAATGTCTCTGCAAGGTTACAGAAAATGTCCTCCATCATATGAAAGGAGATTCCAAATTCTCAAATGGTAAAGAGGTGACCAGAAGAAAATTGATTGGGACAGCATTTCTGCAGCACTCATTTTGTAATCCTTTCTTCACTTAAAACAAAAGCACTTCACATAACATTTTGCCTACAGCCACTTTTACAGCAGTCCTCCACTCTGCTTTCAGGTTTTTACAAGGAATTATCTTTCTTTCTCATTTACAAGCCCAGCAGCACAGACAGCTCTGCTGAAAGAACTAATCTCAGGATAAAACTAATTCAACCTGCATATGATGAGTTAGGACATGATAAGTAGAAGAAGGGTGAATAAAAAATGTACCAAATGCCAATGAGCATAATTTTCCACCATTAAGTACCAAACCAGAACCATTACCAAGAGGATTTCTCATAAATTTCTGGCTATTGCTCTAAAGCTGAAGATGAGTTTCTGAATGTAAAAGCCCCTGGAAAAAAAAAAATCTGACAATTAAAAGAATTTAAGAATGTGGATTTTTGCTCACTTTCTTCTTCACATATATTTAGCTCTCAGAAACAAAATTTATGGCAGCCTTAGGAAAATAATTTTTAGTTCAAGAGTTTTGGGAAACAAATACAAGGAGTAACACCTAGATCTTCTAAAGGCAATTTACAGAAAACCTAAAGGAAACACTCATAGCTCTTTCTTATGTTGTACATTACTGGTTACATTCACTGAGATTTTGAATGTCCAATCTTCATTCACTTCATTCTGTCACAAAAAATTTTGTGCAAACATAAATGTGACTCCTTGTTGTGAAGGGCACAGTCAAGTGTCTCTGATACCTTCTGTCAAGAATCTGCTTGAGGCACCAGGGAGTGTTTTATCATGTCTATCATAGTGTCAAAATAATTAAGCATTGAATTAATTTTAGCAGTCTACAGTAATTATACCCATATACAAGTGAATATCTCAGAAACAAAAAGGTTAAAACAAAAAAATGTGAAAAGTATATTCAGACCTTGTGCTACCTCCTGGGAAACACACATCCTAAAGTGAGATATCGTTGAGGCTCTTTTAAAATATTTTCCCCTTCCACATGAGATTTAGAGCCTCAAGAACAGGTGTCTAAGAAGGTCCCAAGATGTGCTCCCCTCTCTATCCAGAGTTTAGGTCTGGAGAATGCATTGCATTCTGTAATGAATGGAACAAGCACAGAGGAGAGACATTTCAGAAGTGCAGAGGTAGAAAAGGAATGAGTTGCCAGCAAGCACTGAGCTTGTAGCACAGATGAAACCCTGAAAATTAAAGTGCAGCACATGGTAGGCAGTCAGACCTTATGGATGATAGTGGGAAGAGACTTTGCTTGGAGGTATAGAGGAGACTGCAGAGTTTGCAGAAGCTGGAAAGTCTTGGCAACTCAGTGTAAACTTGAAATAAAAGATCCATCCCACAAGAACAGTGGTAGGGAAAATTTTGTTTATAAATAATTTATTCCTTAGGTACTTCTAGTTATTCAGTTTGAGTTCAGTTTCTAAAAAGTTGTCTGTTTGTGTTTGAGTCTGAAAACAAAAACAACCAACCAACCACAAAAACCCATATAAAACCCCCAAACCCCAAACATACGCAAAAAGAGAAACCTGGCTTTTTGCTGTAAAACTTTTGCAGTCTTTTGCGGGTACCAGCTTTACAAAACTACGTAGGCAGACCAAACTCAAAGTCTGGGCCATCCCGTAAGAGCTTTGTTACAAGACTGGTGAATTGCTTCCTTTCCCTGAAAATATCTTCCCTCTTGAAAAACACCCTTCCATTCCTGGGAGCTGCCCATCTCCATCCATCCACTTCTGGCCATCAGGTTTGTAGAAAAACAGACTGTGGAACAGATAAGGAGCAAGAAAGAGCATGAGTCCTTAACATGCTTTCAGAGCTTTCATAAAGTAAAAAGAAAATTGGGGACTGAGCCGTATTTTGGGAAAAGCAATTTCAACATTTATTATTTTAGAACTCTACCGCTATAGGAGAAAAAAAAAAAAAAAAGGAAAAAAAGCAAGAAACAGTTTTGTTGCAAAGAATTGAACTTCTGTCTGACATGGAAGTTTAAATTTTTTAATTTGTTCCCAGCTTCTCTCAATGCTGCAAAATATTGAAACCAGCATTACATTCCAAAAATCTAACTTAATAGGTAAATATTTATACTTTTTGGATAGGGAGGGAGATGAGTTTGGTGGGAGAAACAAACATAGAGGTAACATGTATGCAATTTCCTTTGGCTCAAAAATGGGTGGTAACAGACCAGCTTTTTCCTCTAATAGGTTACCAGCAGCAACAAGTGACTTAAGGGGAATGTTTCGCAGTAATTAAAATGGTCTTATATTTTTTTCAGATTGCAGAGGAAACAAATGATAAAAAATGTTAACTTGAAAAGTAGTTAGAACAAAACTTAAGAAAACACGACAAAATGTAGTGTTTGCAGCTGTCACATCATTCAGAATATGGGCTTTTTGATGTTTGCAGTAAAAGTTTAATCCTTGTCCCTGAAATTCTCTTGGTGTTGCTCAAGGACCAAATGGACACAATTTACTATATTCAGCAAAGCAGTTACTCATGGAGCTCTGTTGATGCTGGGCTGGGTTCTAGCCTTTCTCAGCATTGCTTCTTGCAGTAGAAAAACCGCTACCCATCCTTCTCATACTTCTCTCTCTACAGCCCTGTGACAGGAATACTGATGTAGTTCTGTGTGCTTTTTCTGATCTCTCTTGGAAAGAGCAGTGAGGAAGGAACAGATGTTAGCTGACACACTGCCTATAAAAGTATTTCAATGTGTCAGGAATCCAGTTCATGCAGACTTCCATTTTAGCCAGCATAGTACCAAAAAGATCTAAACAGAATGCATGTTCAAACAGAAATAACATCATTAATTTGGACATGTGAAAATTTATAATTAAAAACTATGAATACTGAAAAAGAGCTGGAACCAATCATTATGCTTCAAATAAAGTTTAACACCAATTTCTTTAAATGAGCATATACCTAAGAGACTCTGCACATACTGAGGCTTCTCATTTCATCCTCTCTCCTATATACACAAGAGAATAAGTTAAGTACATTAGTAGTTTACTGAAATTATTCATTTTCCTCACAAGCACATTAATGAAGTTTGTCTTCTTTGGAAGATGATGGTAACTGAAGTCGCTTTGTTTCCCTAGTTATAATTTTGAATCTTCAACTCTCAAAGAAAATTGAGAGTGTGCAGCCCATTGTTATTGCAAAACACAGCTTTGCCAAGTCTGTTCACACTGTATTTATTGTGAACCTGCTGCTAACAAGCTGCAGTTAGCACCATGTACTCTCTCTTAAAAGCTCAAAACTGATGGCAAACAAATGAGTGTTTGGCAGAAACACACGTTTGCAATTTGTGGCCAACAGAGCATTCACATCTGTGTCTAATTATAGGATGGAATAGCCAAATTCTCACTTTTATCAGTGTATGATTAGCAGGGCCTAGAACACTTGCTCCAGTATTACTTTAAATATAAAGCCACAGAACCAAAGATAAATGTACCATATTTCACCTGATATATTCTTGCTACAGCTATCACTGCTGTCACTGGCTTGTAATGATATGTGGAAAATGAAGGAAAGCTTGAGACAGGTTTTTCCCTTGTAATGTAATTAATTGAAAGAGCAAACACACGAGATTGAGTATTTCAGCCAATTGATTTCTTGTTTTGTCACCTAAGCCAGAGGCACTTGACTGGATGTAATTTTTGTTTGGTTTTGTTGGATGTTGTTTTGTTTTCTCCATCCTTCATTTGGACACATGATTCAAAACAATGTTATTATTTACATCTAAGAAGGGCAAAATTTAGAAGGCAAAATATGGAATCAATACCCTATTAACAGGATTTACAGATGCAGGAAATTAATTTGGTGGCTGTTCATAAGAACGAGCTTATTGGAGACATTCAAAATGATCTAATCTATAAAGGAGCCATTCATACTAGATTTCTCTGTAGTATCATTCTGTGAATCCACCTTCCCAAAACATAGTTCTTTTACAAAAATAATTTGTATTTTAGAAACCTTATTGAAGTAATATTTAAAGGTATTTTAAGTTTAAATAATTTTACAGTACTTTTGAAAAAATAAAAAAGCTGTATTTATCAAACAACATTTTCAAAAATATATGTACACTAAGCTGAATGAGAGATGCACTTCAATATCTTTCCATGCTCCCCTGTGGTCAAGTACAATGTGATGATTTAAAGAAAACACGTTCAATACTAAAAGTCTATGACTTTTATCAAAGCTGCTTATGTTGTGTTGCCTGAAGTACTGTCAGTTGTGCTCTTAACACAACTCAAGTGGGCCTGTTCCTTGCAAGGTTAAAGTGCTCAGCCTTCCTGCGGCAGGGGGTTCAGACAGGCAGCATGACATGCCCTTGGTAATCTTTCCAGAGGAACCCTATATCCATGTGTCAACTCACTGCCTGGGATGAGTATCATTAAATTATTCTGGATGTATTTAAAGGATATGTAGATGTGGCCCTTATGGACACGGTATAGTGGTGGACTTGTGTTTGGTTTACTGTTGGACTCCATGATCTTAAAGACCTTTTCCAACATAAATGAGTCTATGATTCCATAGTATGGAGGAAAAGATCCCTGAAAGATTAATAGCTTACAAGAGCAAGTCCGGAGAAGGGCAGTGGTGCTGGGAAGGACCTAGAGCACAAGTCTCATGAGGAGGAAAGGAGGGATCCAAAGTTGTTTAACCTGGAGAAAAGGAGGCTCAGGGAGAGCCCTATTACTTTGTACAACTACCTGAAAGGAGATTCTAGTCAGTGGGTGTCAGTCTCTTCTCCCAAGTAACATGCAACAGGTGAAGAGCACATGGCATCAAATTGCACCAGAGGAGGTTTAGACTGGATATAAGGAAAAATTTCTTTATGGAAAGGGCTGTTGAGCATTGAAACAGACTTCCCAGGGAAGTGGTGAAGTCACCATCCAGAGAAGTGTTCTAGAAACATGTGTATGTGGCACTTAAAGGTACAGTTCAGTGGTGAACATGGTGGTAGTGCTAGGTAGATTGTTGGGCTTGATGATCTTAAAGGCCTTTTTCAACCTTAACTATGTGTTACCTATACTTAGATAGTGTGTACTTATGTTTAGATATTTCTTCCAATTCTGTCCAAAGTTTTTCCCTCCTGCTCTCTCCCTCTCCTGTCTGTTCTTCGTTCACTTTTACACCCTTTGGCTATCTTCCCCATGTACACCTCATGCTGTTTTCCTCATCCTGGTTCAGTTTTATTTGTTGTTATTTTGTTGTGTTTTTTCTTTTTTCTAGTCTGTCCTACTAATCCTTTTCCTTCCTTCTTCAAAGACAGGTGATTCTCTCTCCTTTTTCCTGCCTTTTTCAGCTTCTTGGACTCTTTCTTCAGGGCAACTGAGCCACCAAAGGGAGGAAGCAGCCACCCTTCTGAATGCTGCTAGCAAACACCCCACAGGTCATTACAGATTCACAGGCAATAGTCTGACGTTGATATGCCATTACTGCAGCCTGCTTTATTTGTTGGCAAGGGTAAATAACTTTATGAAAATCAATGTAAGACATTTTGAAAAAGGCAAGTAGTCAATTTACTGTGTTGCTTAAACCTGATATAAAGCCTGCTGCTTCACACAACTATGCGGCTCTTCAAATATGAGCTGATAACTAGCTTTACAGAATTATAAGAACATGTTTGTTTTCCTTTCTGTATACTTAGGAAATGGGTGCAGGTGTCCGGGTGTCGGCTCTGCGGAGCGGCCGGGGCTGCCCGGGCCGGGCCCAGGCGGTGCCAGCGGCTGCAGCGGCCCCAGCGCAGGGCACGGCTGAGCCCCTCAGCCACGGGCGGGCGGGCGAGAGCCCCGGGGAAAGCCTGGCCAAGGGAGGGCAAAACGCTGCCCGGCAGCCAGGGCTGAGCGGGGGAACCGTGCGGGAAACAGCCCTGCGAGCCTGAGGGGACAGCGGGAGCGGGGACGGAGGCGGGAGAGACCCGGCAGGGATGGCCCTGGGCCAGGGAGAGACCCCGGCGGGGCAAGGGCTTCCCTTCAGTCAGTGGAGAGGACTTTCATTCTACTCTTACGCTGTTACACTTGAAGATCTTAGCACCTCCAAGCATAACCATCATCAACAGAGGCAATGTCCTCTAGTCAGCTTTGTCTAAGTGGGGTGAGAGCACCCCATCCCTATCCCACTTCACACCGGACATAATTAAGATGTTGTAAAATTACGTAAAACTAAATCAACATTTGGCAGAAAACATGCAGATACCACTGTGTAACAGGTTTTAAGAGCAATCTTTCTATGCTTTTAATCCCCATGTCATATTTCAAATTTCCTATTCGTTACTGTCCATGATGATAAAGGGAATTAGTGTTCCCTTATTAGTTTTGAGCTGTGAAGATGTGTGCTTCAGTTTTCCTTAAAGCTGGATAATTCATTAGTCACGCTGTTGAAAGTTCCAAGTCTATTATATCCCATAAGATATTTTCCCAGAGAAATTTCTATCCTCCTAGTTTGTAATGCTTGTAGTCAAAATGATTAATATTGTCTAGTGTATAACATGTTCAGCTTATTTGTTTCTTTATTTATTTGCTTTGTAAATGTCCCATTTTCAGTTGGAATAGAGTTAATTTTCTCCTTAGTAGCTGGTACAGTGCTGTGTTTTGGATTTAGGATGATAATAACGCTGATAAAACACTGATGTTTCAGTTGATGTTGAACAGTGCTTACCCTTAGTCAGGGATTTTTCAGACTTTTCAGTTTCCCGTGCTCTCCCAGTGAGCAGGTGCACAAAAAGCCAGGAGGGAGCAGCTGACCCAAACTGGCCAAAGGGATATTCCACACCGTAGTACATCATGCCCAGTATTTAAACTGGGGAGAGTTGTCCAGGAGAGTTTGATCACTGCTCAGCACCAGTCAGTGCACAGTGCACTGGCACAGTCAGGGGGTGGTGAGCCCTGACATTCTGCATCACTCATTTCTCTTGGGTTTTACTCTTCTCCCTCATATGTTTGTCTCCCTTGTTGTTGTTGTTATGACTGCTATTATTATATTATTATTATATTTTAGTTTATTTTGTGTGGTGATCTGTTTACCCACTGCTTTTCTTATCCCATATTGTTCCCCCCCTGCTTTCCCCTGCCCCTAGCCGTGGTCACTCCCTCGGGCTCTCCCTATTGGTTCCTGTACCCCAACTCTGCCCATGAGGGGCCCCTGAGCCCCTGAGAAAACCCCCTGTAGCCGGATCACGAGGTCTCTCTGCCTCTGGGGGTTGCTGGGACAAGATGTAGCATTAAAGATCTTCGGAAGCCCAGTGAGGGACCCTTCTCTGCCTCCTTCCCCATCACTGTGTTGTAGAGCTGAGAGCTGCCGGAGCAAAACTGCGGAGCCGTCCGAAAAGGGCTACGGGAGGGCGAGATGGCTGCCCTGCCCTAAGCAGCTCTGCTGAGCTCCCAGGGAAAGCTGCAGCTTGCTAAACTAAACTTAGCACAACAACAATTTCGAATATTAAACTGTTCTTATCTCAACCCATGGATTTTATCTTTTCCTGATTCTCTTCCCCATCCCAGGTGGATGGGCTTGGGAGGGGGTGAGCTGCTGCATGGTCTTTAGTTGCTGACTGTGATTAAAATGCAATAGTAAGGCATTGCTTATAAGAAGCTTACATTTTTAGAATGACAGTTCTTCTAAGAATTTTTTTTTATTAACTTGCATTCATGAAGGAAATGCTGAGGTAAAGTTCTTAAACACCACACAGGGTCAAACTGTAACCATTAGACATCTCAGATAGGAAATAGGTGGACCTAGTCTTAAGTTTCAGTTCTAATTTCTCAGTTTTTATTCTAACTGGCCTACCTTATTCAGCTTAATCCCTTGGACACAACTTAGACATTAATAATCACTATATATATATATATATAATGGTTCTCATATGTTCACCTAACTTTAAAAAAAATAATAAGCAATCCCCCTTATTTGTAATTTCAGTTGGTTTATAGTGAAAACAATGTCAGATTCCTAAGTAAATTCATCCTGATGGATCCAGAATGACTTGCTTTTTGGATTTAAAGAATTCCAACAATACTATGATGTCCACTGTATTGTAGTATAAATCACAGAAATATTTAATCTAATGAAGGTGCATTCTTCTTCCTATAAATGTTATTACCGGTATTGTTGTTGTTATTATAATTGCTGTTACTATGTTATGAAACCTAAAATAAAGATGATTCTGCTCTGTTGACGTCTGATAGGAACATCTACGCATTTGCTATCCCTGCATGGCTTCTGTGCATGATACCAGAACAGAGGATGGGACTTTAACAGGAGATCCATTGCAAACAACCTTCCCTGGCCTGAGACACATACCGGAAAATACAAGTAGAAAAACCATCACTTGAGTGTACCATTACTAAACTGCAGCAACCATAAAGGAGGGCTGTGATAACATTGATAACAGAGCACATAACTAAAGAATTATATTAAGATCTTATGGCAGGAGTAGCAAACTTCTGGCAGGTGTGCCTGAACTAGGACACAGGACTATCATCAGTGACAAAAATGTCACAAGAGGTTAACTTGCATAGTCCCAGATCTGTGCTAAATGGCCTGGCAAGCTGGAAAGCAGCTGGCAAGATAGGAACCTGTGTGCCAAGTGTGTGGTTGAATGAACCATCCAGAACTATCCAGGAGGGCATTTTCCCCAAACCTAGTGACACTAAAGAAGAAGAAAACAACCAACATTAAAATAAATTAAATGGTAACAAGGGGAATATTGTAAACTTTTGGAAACAAAGAAAGAGTCAACTTGAGAAGTATAAAATGAGCATAATAATTTACAATGGTGGAGACAAAGGAGAGGATAACAGAACAGCAATGAAAATCTGATTTGACATTGCTAGAAGTCACCCTGCTGTCACTTGTCCATGTCTGATGAAGTTGCTTCCTGTTGGAGGCATGAATGTGTCAGAATGCAGCAGGAAGGGATCCACACCTCAGTATGTATGATCCGCACCTCTGTACATATATTGCCTCATGGGCTGTGCTCATACTGTCTGTTGGAGGGCTGCAGGAGCTAGTGTGGAGAGCTAGAGTTTGTGCTAGAGTTTGTGCACACATCCTCTGGCATAGGGTGGGCATGTATGTGTGATCACAGAACTCTTAGAGAAGGTTGTTTCAAAATTTGTAGGTATGTTCAGCATTTTACAAGTGTCTAGGACAATGCTGTATCTGTTGCAATTATGATACTGACCCTCAACATATAGTTCACTGATTACCAATTAACTATGTGGTAATAAACCACTTCACTGCTGATTCAATTTAAATTATGCCAATTGAACAAATTTCCCCTGTGAAATCACCTGCTCCAGCTGCTGCACTCCTCAACAATAAAGAATGACAGATCATAAAGAGTGATAGTGTAGTGATATTATGACATGAAGCAAGTTCCCTTTCTGATATAGAAACACATTGTAAGCATTTGGGATTCTACTTTTGAAAGAATGCAAAAAGGGCATGTATGACCTATCTTTCTCATGGGCAGAGAGGAGAACCCTTCGGAGGATTTTAGGGAGATATTCACAGGAGAGACAGCACCAGTGTTCTCAGTGTTGAGCGTGAGGATAAACATCCCTTCTAGTGCTGATGGAGTATCCACTGCATTTAAAACACAATGCAGTGAACATTGTTGACAATAATATTCCTCTCCTTGAAGTGTTTATACGCTTCACAGGAATCACAGGATTCAGCTTCTGGAAGGCACGTGGTCAAATTGCAGTCTTAACTGTAGCAAAAATGCTTTAATATTGAGGTCAGCATAAGAAAACCTAATAAATAAGCAATTGTTTTAAATCTCATTTCCTCTATACAGACAGGTACAGATTTACCAATCAGGAGGAGGGGGGTGGAAAAGCTCATATCTTCACATACTAAAAGCCAGTACAGCATGTAGCCTGTCACACAGGAGGGAGAGAGAGACTGCACCACCATCATCATGACTATGTCCACAGGATTACACACCTCAATAAAGCCAGTGGAAAAAATAATCTTCATTTCTTTTTTATTTTATTTTATTCTTTTATGCCGATATGCTTTAGTTATAGCAAAATACTGAATACCAGACATTATAAATTACCTGAGTAGTTCTACATAGCCTCCTGAATATTTCTAACATGATGGGATCGATAAGGCTATATTGTAAGAATGTGATCCTGTCCTTCTAAGCAGTTTCAGATTGAATTTGGATTTTTAGACTCTGTGGATTTTATAACATAAATCAACTGTATTTCAAACTAAATATTTAATGCAATCAACACTTGTAAAAGCTCCCCACAGGATTTCACTATACATTCAAAGCACTTCATTGTAACAAAGGCCTTGAAAAAAGGTGTTTATTTTGCAATATGAGAACTGAACAAAGCACCTGAAATCCTTAACCTTAGTAAAACAGAAGCAGAAAAGCCAGAAGAATGACCTGACACTGGGCAGACTTTTCTCTTTCATCTTGAACACATATTTATTGTCGCAGACATTAATTTTAACTTGTAAATTCTTTACACAATTTCTTATCAGTTTTTTAAATTATTAGGTGGGACCCTTATTTATGCCATTCATACGATCAATCAGTAAGACTCATTATTCACTGGCATATTGCAGTTTGCATGGCAAATATTAATCAATAAAATTGTACTCTGGTGAACATGTATTGCAAGTTAAATTATGATGCACATTAATATGGGAAAGTTTCCTGGTGAATTTTATATATCTTTAGCATAATTTAACTTTATTAAACATGTAATCATATAATCATGTCAGATATATGTAATCATATAATTAAATAAAACTTGTTAAATGAGAATTGGTCTAATTGGCATCATAATTGCAATTTAGGTATTGTTCAGTTTAGCTGTAGTTCTGTACTAAAGATCAGGTTCTAAATAATGAAAAAACACTAGAATCAGCATTATTTTTTCCTGTCAAATATTTGGTATTATTCAAATTTAAGGTTGACAAATTAGTTTTCTTTCTTAAGATGTGTTATTGTCATTTAATTCACAACTGAATAGGAAGTGATAAGCCTGTCAAGGTTTAGCTGACACTGACAGCTTAGACCTGCCATTTTTCTCACTGGTTATATCTTATTCTTACAGCAACCAAACTAATGTCAGTGGAAGTACTCAGAACAGTTACAAGAAGTCAGCATGAGCAACTGGAGCAGAATCATCAACTTCTGTTCGAGAGGTGACATTTGTAACAGAACTTCCTGGCATCCGTTGCTTCTCACATCTCAAAATATGCTAGGAATATGGAACATTCAATACTTTGCAAAAGACTTTGAATTTTCCTGGGATATTTCTAGATGGAAGGTATCTCAGAAAGGCTTTAGTTCAACCTCTTACTCAAAGAAGGTTAGCTTTGAGCAAGTAACAGAGGTCTTAAATCAGTCAGGGTTTGAAACACTTCAGAACAAGAGAGTGTACAACTCTGCTGGCAGCTTATCTCTGGTCAATATTTGACTGTACCAGTGGTAAAAAGTTTCTCCTCATATCCAGTCAGAACTCACTGTGTCATGTGCCTGTCATCCTCCCATGACAAAGTGCTATGAAGTGCTGGGCTCTCTTCTTGAGAGCACTTTGTAGATCCTGGCACACTGCTGTTAGTTCCCCTTATAAAGTAATATCTTCTCCAGGTCAAACAAGTCTCCAGGCCTCTCTTCCCAGGGCACTTGCCCCAGTCCCCGACCACCCTAGAAGCCCCGGGTGATTAGGAGCCATCGATATCAGTGACATGTTGATAACTTTCCTGTAACTGAGTCCCAATATTGGATGTGGCATGCTAGTTGTGCTGGCTATAAGGGGAAAATCCCTCCTCTCCGTGTCCTGGCTGTGGCCCGGTGAGTACCTCCCAGCGCACTGTTGGCTGTCTCTGCAACCAGGGCACACTACTACATTCAGTGAGTATCTACCAAGACACCCAGGTCCCTCTCTGCAGAGCTGCCCTCAGCCAGGCAGGCACCATCCTGTACGGCTGCACCTGCTGCTTCTTGCCTGGGGCAGGACTTGGCCTTTTTCTGACCCTGTTGAACTTGAAATATTCCTCTTGGCCCACTCCTCCAATTTGTACAGATCCCCAAGAATGGCAGCACAATGTCCTCTACTAGTTATAGTATATAAGCCATCCCTTAAACAGCTGCCATACCCTTTCCTCACATCTCCAAATAGAATTCTCCATCATGAATGCACAGTAAAACAACAAATTCCATTAAGTCAATTGGGAATGCAGCTTCTATGAACCAGTTGAAGCAGCATAGGTTCTACTGTATTCAGTAGCCTTTTTGGTCTCTGTCATACATATTCTTAGTTTATAGTTATGAGCAGGTAGCAGAAAGCCAGAGGCAACCTCAGCTCACTCCTGGTTTTCATAGTAGTCTGAAAAAGTGAAAATTACTTAGCGCAGAGCTCCAGCTGTTGTCTGGAGCATTTTCTAGAACATAACACTTCCACATGGAGCGTTAAATATGTCTAATGCACTGCTTTTGTGGAAGCTGGGCAGTGCATCTAACAGCACTTTTTGTACCTGAGGGTGCTTAGTTTTTGTGATTGTGGAAAAAAACCTGTGCCTCAGTTACATCCTTGCTACATTTGAGAATGGCTCATTTAGGATCTTCCACACATTCTGTTTTTAACTTCTGAAAAGTACTACACAAGGAAGGAGAGATAGAAAGATGAGATAAATGTTTTCTCCTAGCTAGTGATAAACAATTTAAGAGTATTTTACTTGAAACATGTTTTAGGCAAAAATTAAAAATACAATAGGATCGTTCTCATATTATATGAAGTACTTTTAGCACATATATATGTATGTATTCCTTTACATGTAAACAATAAAACCATGTATTTACCATTATTTTAAAATAGATAGGAATACTGCAGCATTAACTTTTGAAATTTATTTTTGCAGATTACTAATGACTGGACTTCTTTACTGATATTTATGGGAGTTTGAAGAGTTTAAAAACCACAGACATCATCTTGACATTATTTTGGATTCAACAAATGCCTTCAGAGGTGCTCATACATTTGCAAAAGATGTGACAATTTTGATTTAGGCTTTTGAGAAAAACTTTTTATTCAGCATGCCAGTCAAAATTATGAATACAGATAAACGATGAGAGCCAGCTAAAATGGTATGAGCTTCATTGCTTTTCAGTAATGTTGTAACAGAATTAAAATAAACAGCTTCTCAGTATCAGGTAGTAAATTTAGCACTTGATGTATGACAGATGTTCCTAGTCCAAAAAAGAAGGCCAAAATTAAAAAGCAGCTTTCAGATGCTAAATGCAAAAGAGCCTCTTGCTCATGCACTGCAGCAGCAAATAGATTTTGGATGACCAGCTGGACGCTGAGTAGGATTCCCTAATGGTCTTGCCTTGAGGACTTTTCTTAACAATTAAAACCATTTGCTTTTATTGTTTTTGACAGGCACAACAGTCTGGTAACAGGTGTGAGAATCTGCTTAGAAGGAGAAAACAAGGGAATGAAGATGCCAAATAGTCTGGCAGACTGGTCAGTATAATCTTCTTCATCATTTTGCTCACATTTCTGTAGATACCAAATATGAGTATAAAAGTGGAGACATACTTTTTATGTAAAAATAATGCTTGCTTTGTGATTTCAGTCAAGGTGATCTGTTACCAAATGTTGGCTGGATTTATGGCCATCTGCCATGCAACAATGAGGCAATTGTCAGAATTAATAACACTTAAGAAAAAAAACTATTGAGTTTTGGGGTTTTGACCTTTCAACTGCCAAGGCAACATGCACCACTTAGTGTTGACATAAATCTTTGTATTAGCACAAGCTTAAAAAAAACCCCCCAAAACCCCAAACGAAATCAAAGACTAACCAAGACAGAATAAAATCCTGGCAGTCTAAATCAGAAATTATTATGTCAATTATATATTTTCAAGGATAGATCTATATTATTCTATACAAATACCTTCTGAGTTTTCAGTTATTTGATAAAATGAAACTTAATCCTTCCAATTGTAAAGTATGGCCCCTTTTATGTAAAGAGGTCAAGTGAGCAGTTTGACAATATTCATCCTTGGATGTGTCAGGTCAAATTTAATTTTCATTTTCAAAAAGTACATTTGTTCTCTTAAATCCCTCATCTATACAAACAATCATACATACATAATTGAGTCCCTTTTGCTTCACATTTTTAACAGGGGCATAATTTTAACTAGCTGCAGTATGATTTATATTTTTCTGATACTGCATTATTCATGTATTCTGCAGCGGCAGTGAAGAAAATAAACACTGGCTTTCTAGGTAAACATTCATTTCAAAAATCAGAGGTAATTCTGATTTTAGCAATTTCACTAGCAAGTTGAGAAAGAATAGGACCCTTTCAGGAAACCAGAAAAGCAAGCTAATATTCACTGAATTTCATGATGTTTTAGACGTCATCTTAATCTTCCCATTATTGAATAGGCTCATGAGATGAATTCAGATTATTGCTATTTTCAGGGAATTATTTCTCCGGTAGTGCTATTAGCATATATATCTTTAAAAGTGTAATTCTGAATAATTCAACTTTCAAAGGCATGTCAGTCTTTGGTCCCTAAGAAACTAACAGGCACTGCATGTTACTATAAGATTCACCTTCCAGAGAATTCAGATGAACTTTAGTGCATCTTTCTAATGGCATTCCTTGACTTCAGAAATCCACTCTTCTCTCATAAAAACTCTTCTCTTCCTCCTCTGTGAATGCTGATGTTAGCAGCAGCAGTAACTAAAATGTAGCACTGCTTTTGCTGATGAAGGCAAGAACAGAGACATCTGGCTCAGAGAAGCAATTTGAGTGGATTTGTCAGAAAGTACTTTTACCAGGATATGGAAAGGCCCTTGAGGTACACTTACTGAAGAATGGGAAAAGTTTGTGTATATGAAAAAGTGCCCAGAAACCATGTTGGTTTTTAATGACCTCTTTGAGCCTTCAAAGCAATAAATGAACCAAACTGGATTAGATTTTGCAAGGTCTTCTAGTGTTCTTGTTGAATTTCTAATATGACCAAAAAAATGATGGAAACTGTCACATTAGCCTTAAATCCTCATGTAAATTTTTTTTTTTTAAAGGAAAAGTATGGTTTGATGTAAGTAGACTTCATTTAGTACAAGCACATATCAAATTGCAGTCTTAAATCTACTTGCATCCTGAAAAGACTCAATACCTTTATGAATAATAATAATAATATCTTCAACACTTCTCAGTCTCAGAGTAAAGGCATGAATCAAAGAGTTCTTAAAAGACAATTCTTTAGTAGAGTTGACATTTTTAGATTTAAAAAAAAAAAGAGATAGTTTCAATCCTATTTATAATCAGAATAGATTCAGTAAGCAAAAAAGTAAATTTTTCATTCAGTAGATAGCAAGAAAGAAAAGTCGTAGTATTCTACTAGAAAAGAATAAATGAGAAGAAAAAGTATATCACCTAAAATAAAAAGGATTTCTAGTTTGCTGCAGGTCAGAATAAATAAATATCCAGAAAAATTTAGAATCACCTAGGTCATGGTTATAGAGAAAAGAGGTGGAATTTCTAGCACTGCATAATTCCATACCACTCACACCATGGCAGGAGCAATCTGGGGACTGGAAGCAGAGGGGATTCCATCTTTTGGTGGGCTTGCAAGAGGGTGTGTGCTGGACTGACACTGGAACCAGAGCCACTGCTGCCGCTACTTCCACTGCAGAGGGAGACAGCTCCTCTTTGGGAAGTGTTTTTGTTTGTTGGGTGGTGAATATCCCTTTTGTGGGTAAAACGCTCTCTTTTTGTACACTGTGTTTTAATATTTTTATGGTTACTACAATTTTTCAGTAAATTGTGACTCCAGCTTATAATTTCTCCTGGTGTTTTCTCCACTATTAAGAGGGGGAAGCTGGAATGAGTTTAATTTTCCTGCTGGGTTTTAAACTAGCACAGTCTTGGTCTACAAAATCTGGCTAGGTGTCCAACAGGAACAGACTTGAATGTTTGCAACAAATGTTGATATTATCTGCAAGACAAAGAAGAAGCTTCATATGGGTTTTCTGCAATAAGTTTGTTAGTTTTTTACTGAATCGTAGAACCATAGATCAAGCAGAAATTTTGTATGAGTCAAAAATATCCTAACATCTGCACATAAACAGATACACACCAATTTCCTAGTGACCTGGCACACACAAGAAATCTTTGGTGTTTAGAGCACAAATCATATAATTATAGGATGGTTCGGGTTAGAAGGGACTGTAAAGATCATCCAATTCCAACCCTCTTGCCATGGGCAGAACCACCTTCCATTAGACCAGGTTGCTCCAATTCCCATCCAACCCGGCCTTGAATGCTTCCAGGGAGGAACTACACATAACTTCTCTGGGCAACTCATTCCAGTGCCTTGCCTGCCTCAGAGTAAAGAATTTCTTCCTAATATCTAATATTGTCCTTTGTCCCAGTTCAAGAAAAACAAATTAGTCCCTCAAATACACATAAGAAGGAGATAAAACCTGCTGGCGATGTCCGACAAATG
Organism: Aphelocoma coerulescens; assembly: GCF_041296385.1. Classification (NCBI taxonomy): domain Eukaryota; kingdom Metazoa; phylum Chordata; class Aves; order Passeriformes; family Corvidae; genus Aphelocoma; species Aphelocoma coerulescens. Next base: position 91,170,110 of record NC_091015.1, read on the forward strand.
GGACGGGGGGCTCGGACAAGCGTTCCAGGAGCTTTTATTAGTTTATCAGTCTCACATGCAGAGTTGAGACAAAGTTGCTACAGAGCTCACCCTGTCACAGAGACATCCCTAGATTTCCTGGTTGCAAAGCATTCTTAAAAGCTTTTTGGCCAATAGCGTGCTTCTAAAAGTTACAGACATCTGTCTTAACCAATCGTTAATAAAGCACATACATCTATTGTACACAGTCACTTTTTATGCCTTATATAATAACACACAATATCCCATTGTTAAGCTTAAACTTATCTATCTAGTTAAACATAATTTTTGCAACTTCAACATCCATCTAGGCCAAGCCTAAAGACTCCAATCATTGTCTTTTAGTGTCCTTGCTGCCTATAATTGTATCTTCTTCTAATTTTCCAGGCAAAGATGAATTCTAAATCCCTTGCTTTATTTCCTGAGGCCTGCTTCTATTTCCCACACCTAAAATCCTTTCCACCTTTTGTAATTCCCCACAAAAACCAATTTCTGCTCTTGCAACACTGTACTTCTGCAAGTGCATCAGCTTCAAAGTCTGATGGAGAGGTGAAAGTATAAAAAACAGACACATGCAGCAAACAAAGGTAACTGATAAACAGTGGTTCTTGAGTGACATTTTACAAGAAGGATAAAATCAAAAGTTAACCACTGTTATCACAAATTTAACTAGCAGAAGATGTCAGAATCTTTCATGAAGGGAGCTACATCTCAAACCCCCAAACAGGACAAATATGCATTGCATGTATTCAGTAGCAAGAAAATTTTTAATGAAGAAGAAATGTACGGTCATGCCCAGTGAACTCTATTGTTTTCAAATTTATAAAGTTTGGCTTTTAAACACTGACCTGGAAAATAAGAGCTAAAAGAGCAATATGTATATCTGTGATTTTTAAGTCTGTCTGTTACTATGTCCTGCACTGCTAAATCTTTAAGGCAAAGGAAGTAATATTTGTGTCAGATTAAGAAGCAGTTACTGCCAGTATCCTAGTGATGGTTCAGGTGACATAGACCTAAGTAATACTGATGCCATCCAGTGAAATAAAGGTATGTTGAAACCTCTGTGAAAATAGGTTTTTTAAAGGTTACAAGTTGTGATCCAGAGTTTTGGTCAGGGGAGGAAAGGCTGCACTTTGGTAGAACAGCTAACAATGAGCACCATACATACAAATCATCATAATTTCCTCCATAATTACTGTGCGCTGGGAATCCCCCAGCAATATGGATTACTCATAAACATTAGTTTATTGCTTGAATAATGTTATTACATCATGAATATTAGATGGATTTCCATTGTAATGTAATCAGCCTGTAGAAAAAATGCAGAAGAAAGCGAGGGAAGTCTTGAAATTGTATATACATGACTCATGGGAATTTCTTCTTCCTAATTACTATTAACAATGAAAATTTTACTGTTTGTAAGTAAATATTTTAATTTTCATGGAGACGAATGTCTATGTATTGATTGATGTTTCTCTACATGATTAAATCATAGAATAATAAAATGATGGAGTAACAATGACTGTGTTATGGTTACAGTCTGCAGTGCAAATTTACTGTTTCAAAATCTGCACTGAAAACACTGACCCATATCCCTATCTAGTTTATATTTCCACATTATATATTTTATATAAAAATGTATTTTATAATTTTAAAATATTTTTTGTGGATTAGGTTTTTTGGTTGTCTTTTTTTTCTGTTTCTGTTTTTGTTTTGTTGGCTTGGTTTGGGTTTTTTTTTGTCAGTTTTGAGGGTTAGGTTTTTTTGGAGATGATTTTGTAGTTTCAAGAGAAAGAGCTTTTTAATTAGGTGAGAATAAAATCTTTTCTTTTTTAAGTTTCTGAGGGGATTTTTTTTTAAATCAGAATTTCTTTTTACTAAATTCACAAAGAGAGAAAAAGAAACAACAGACAACTTTTCTTCTGACACAGTGCTCACTCCATCTTCAACATAGTCATGGGGATTTAAAAAATATATTTATGTTTAATCAAAACTGATGCTTTATTGGTGATAACCCTGTAAATGAGAAATGCTCTGTAGCTGGGATTCTGTAGCCAGTAGGGATTAACAGGAATCCTGATTGTTATAGACTGTGACATATACTAAATCCGTGGGGTTGATTGTGGAGGGTCCTTTTGTCTGTCTGACACTTTAAAAGAAAAATCTCCTCAGTTCAAAGAACAGAAAATCTGCTTTTCACTTCCAATGAAAAATGTCTTCAGTGGAAGACATTAATCTTTGCAAATATATTATTTTAATCAATATTTGGATTTTCATGGTGGGACTCTTCTGAGGAATCTATTGCAGTTTGCTTCCCAGGTCATACTAGGCTGTACTCTAGTGTCTGAATCCTTTAAAAATCCTAGAACATGAATGGCCTAAACTAATAATTTTAATTTCCATAAGCAGTACTCCCTGAGATACTATCATCCAGTAGCCAATCAATGCAAACACCACCAAAAGCAACAATTTAGCTTTCTTTAATATCTAAATGAGACATTCAGCGTCTTAGCTAGTGATGATGTTTACTTCCATTTATTTCCTTTTAGAGTTGTTCTTTTCCAGTTTCTGATCCCTTCTGATAATACTCCAAGAATTAAGAGGTGAAAATAATGAAATAGATTAAATTTTACAATATAGTCATATAATTTTCCTATCATTTTTACACGGTGTTTTCAGAGATGTGTACTTTTCCTCTGTAGATTGGTAACAAACTTGATTGATTGATTGATTTATTAGGACAAACACATGTATTCCAGAAAGTGTAAAAATCTGGCAACATGAACTGATAAAATAATTTTAAAAAAAGTCTGTTTGAAAGATAGAGGGAACAGAACTAATCCTATACAAGACATGGCAGAGCACAGCTGTAATCTGCTCAAATACAGTGATCCTTTATAAAAGTAAGAGACACATCAGTTTTTTCACATAGAAGGTAATATCAAAGCACATGTGAGTACAGGCATTGTGCTTTTTTTTTCAATATTACTGCAGTGTCTAACATGTGTACAGATAAAAGTCACAGTTAAATCCCATCCTAAACCCCAAAGAAATGGTATTTCAGTAAAATTAAATCCAGTAAACTTCCTACCTCATGTTATTTTCTTCCTAATTTGTATTCTTGCCTGAAAATCATTGATCAAATATACATATGTATATACGTACAGATATACATTTGTATATATGTATGTAGGTCTATAGTACCTATAGTATCTATAGGTGAAAGAAATGAATCCACATTCCAAGGTTCAGGAAATATAATTTTTCTTCATTTGGGGTTTTTAGATATTTTTCAATGTTGAGAAACAAACATGTGAAATTGGTAAAGAAATTGCTAAGGTAAAACTCCTTACTGTCAGAAATAAGACACATAAAAGCTTTTGTGTCAGTAAGGAACATTATAAACCTAGATACCATATACTTTATATGTAGTTTGCTTCATAGCTACTTTTAAAGAAACAAAATGACAAGCATGGAATAGGGAGCTTAGGGTAGTGGGAGTAGTGGAAATGCAAGTTTTTATCTCCACTGAAGAGAAAACTGTAGTGAATCTTCTCTTAAGTTCAGCTTGGTCAATTTTGCAATCCAGAGCCCTTCGTTCTACCCAATGTGATGTCACAAGTTCAGCACATAATAGAGTGAGGAGCTACTCTGAATAAATTCCTGTAGCCACTGAATTTGAAGACAATTCACATACATTCAAAGAGCCTGACTGCTCAAGACTTACAGTAAATATATCAACCTAATAGATAAACTGGTCCAAGTGGTAAGTAATTCTCATTTTGTAGGAACCAAGCAACATGGAAACATACTCAGTTTAAAAGTTTACTTAAATTCTTATTTTATGAGCAACAATGCTTGTATGTAACTTTTGAGATTTTTTTTCCTCCTACCAACACTTGGTTATCTACAGTGAATTAATTGGTAAAATTAATTTAAAGTATTTTTAATATTTCAATTAAATTTTCTATATTTCCATTAAATTTTCTTGAAAACAAACAACTATAAAATTATTTCTGCAAAATCCAAATGACCCTGGTTTACATTTTATGTTGGGAGAAAGAGTGTAATTTGTTCTCATGGAATGGAAATCACTACTTTTTATTATGGATACCTTCTATGTTGATATATTAGATTTTTGTCCACAGAACTTACTCAATAATATAGTTCACAGTGTATAAGTGTTGTGTATAAAAATCCTTATGCATTGTCATTTTTGGGGTGAAGTTGGTTCAAACCATGCTTGTTTCCCTAGAAAGATGCAAGCAGTTTCAGGGTTGCTTACACACCTTGCTCATGGCTGTTGACAAATAAATCCTTCAGGCAATTACATACTTGGTCAAAGTTGCCTCCATAAATTCATTAAGAAAACTTTCTCAATATTCTAGACCTGCTGAAAATATTAGCAATAGAGCAATTCTGAGGCAACCTAAACAGTACTGAAGTACTCTATTGTTCTAAGACCAATTTAAATACCTACTTGCAGTTACAAGGTATGTTTTGTGTCCTGTAACCCAACAGGCCTCCATTTAAAATTCCAGGCTAATTATTTGACAAATACACAGAGTCCAAATACATTTTTTTCTTAAAAGAGAAAGGGAACAATAACTTAAATTTTGAAGTTATCACTTCAAAGAAAGATGGCAATTGGAAGCAGAGATGTTCTGATTATGTAGCAATCTTCATTTCTATAATTCCCCAGTTTCAGCAGCTAGACACAGAAACAGATATTGAGGTACTGCATATAAAGAGCATGCCATAGAAGAAAGTTAACACAAAGACATGCATACACAGAAATTTCAGGAACGGCAATACAAAAAAAAATTTGTTATCATGTTATCACTTCTATGTAGTTTTTTGCATTTCTTCTAAGTACCTTGCATTCTTAAAGGCAACCTGAAGCATTGCAGGCACTTGTTTGGTAGGGTATGCATGCGTGAAAGCCCTTTGTGACACACTCCTGTTTCTTTTTCATTTGGATATGAGTTGGAAATAATGAATTATCAGAATAGCAAGAGGCTTTCTGCTGCACACTGAATTGTGTGAGGAATGTTTCTAGAATTTCTGAATTTCATTGGCTTGATCTACACGTATAATATCTGTTGTTTGATTGCCTATAATCTGAGACCGATGCACATATATAAATTAAACAGGTTGCTGAGAGCACTCATTACTTTGTCTATAGTTTTCTCCCCAGGAGGCTCATAAAACCATTCCATATGCACAAACATTCATCTCAGAAACAAAATATTAATTGGCATTTACGTAACAAGACTTTGCCTATATAATCTTTATCAAGAGATTGAGTTTGCACATTTTCAGCTCTTTTGACATATGGAGAGGCATAATCCATAGATACACTTAGTGTTCCTGGACTTTGGATCCAAATTATGGCTCATTTACCGGGCAATTTCCAACCTAGCTATTAAGACAACTGTTAAGTCTTTCAAGCTGACAGTGAGAAAATGTTCCTGAGCTGTGATGCTCTACTGAAAGGAAGCAGGAATGGATTCATTGTCCTTCGGGTCTGCCTGTGTTGCTGTACACAGAACCACTCTTCAAACCAACTGGAAGAAGTTCAAATCCCTGAAGATGTGCATTTAGTGCATGAATTAAATGTAATCACTTTCTGCTCTATACCTCATGGATTTATCTTGAAAACCTCTATTTACCATTTTAATCTCCTGAAAATACATTAGGTTTGAATTCTACCAGGGTTTATGCCACAGTGATGTCTACAGTGATGAAACAATACCCACTTATGTAGTTTGTTTGAGTTGGATATTTAAGATAGGAACATATGCTAATCACAGATTATTTATGCACTTGATGGAAGAAAAGTGCTTCATACCTTTCGGTTGTCAAAATCATACCATTTTATAACAACTAGAGACTGCTCCTTTTTGTACATATTTAATTCAGTGAAAATAGGCAAAGTTCTAAGTAAGCATTATTTTGAAGTAAAAACTTCAAAAGTCTAATGAAGATTGAAGGCAATATTGGAGAATCAATGGCAACCAAAAATTGTTCTAAAGTTAATGCATACATTTTCATGAAGAGTTATTTCTAGTTTATAGGCGAACAACAAATATTTTTAAATCCTTTACCACGAGTCTATACTTAATGAGTGTGCTGGAATTTTTTCAGATTCTGTTTTCCTGGATCCTGTCCAGTCTCCTACAACAAAACTACTCTGTGACTTTTGCTTTTGATTCAATAGTTTTATTCTTGGTCTTATTGGAAAAATCTCACGTGTTGAGGTATTAAAAAACTATACCGAAACATCCTCCATTTCTCCGTAAGACAAAACCAAATCTGGCAAGTTAATAAAGGTGGAAAAGGACATTTTTTTTTCCCAGTAAGTCAGAATAAAACAATATACCAGCTTTTATCTCATATCTAACCATTTTAAATCAAATAATTCAATGAAGACTCTGTAACTCAATCACTGTTTAATAACTGAGCAAAACAAATTAAGAGATAAACTTAATGAACAAAAAGAAAAGAAACACAGATATACTTTGCACTCCAAAAGCTGCAAGGATCCATATACTTACACTGTGCAAAGAAAAAACCAAAAAAAATCCCAACCCCACAGTAGGACGGAAACTGTCTTTTAGCAAAGCACGCAAACACATCAAAATGAGAATATGGGTTAAATAAGAATCAGTCATAGATCTAATTTTAACCAGTTGCACTCAATCCCACAATAAAAGTGACTTGCCTTTTCACAAACATGGTTTGAAAGATGAAAACAGGGCTGAATGAAGAGCTCCTTTAATGAGTTTCAGCTATTTGGGCTGTAAATATCAACAAGCATATGTAAATATCAACAAGCAATGAAAGATTGTTCTAATTCACAGAATCACAGAATGGGTCACGGAAGGGACCACAGTGGGTCGGTCACCTGTGCTGCTCATCAGAGCCATCTGAGAGCACATTGCACAGAATTTTGTCCAGATAGTTCCTGAATATCTCCAGTGAAGGACACTCCACGACCTCTCTGGGCAATATGTTCCAGTGTTTGTTCACCTGCACAGTGAAGAAGCTCTTCCTCAGATTCTGGTGGAACTTCCTGTGCATCCATTTCTGCCCATTGCCTCTTCTCCTTTTGGTTGACACTCTTGAGAAGAGCCTTGTCCATCGTCTTGACACCGTTTCTTCAGATATTTATAGACATTGATGTGGTCCCCTCTCAGTCATTTGAGGCTGAACAGGCCCAGCTTTCCCAGCTTGTCATCTTCCCAGTACCCTCATCATCTTTATTGCCTTCCACTGGAGCTGCTTCAGGAGCTTTTGTACTGAGGAACCTAGAACAGGACACAGCCCTCCAGATGTGGCCTCACCAGGGCTGAGTAGAGGGGCAGGATCACTTCCCTCCACCTGCTGGCAGTGCTTGTTCTTGTGCACGCCAGGATACCATTTGCCTTCTTGCCCACAAGGACACAGCTGGCTCATGGACAGCTTGTTGTCTACCAGGACCCCCAGGTCATCCTGGTTGTAAGCATTGCTTCATTTTTGCTCTCAGCATATATTCCATATTCAGACCTTGTATGAGTTTAATGGTGAGGTTGTTTTCCCTTGCTGTTTTTATTTATATACATAGATAACCCTGTTTTCCATTAAAGTTACCAACACAAAGGCAAAGAATTGAAAGAAAATGTATGAGCCTGAACAATAAATAAAGCAGAAGCACCATCTTATTCTGAACTTCTTCCAAATTGGTATGTTAAGTAACTATTCTTTCCCATTTCAAAATTTTTCCCTCTCCTTCCAGCTCTTATTTTAGACTGGGTTCTTTCTTTTCTCATTATTTAATTTGAACATGAATAAAGAATAATTTTTTGTTTTACTCATGAGAGACAGAGTTTTGCATTTCAAACTTTCATCATGACACAGCTTTAAAGCACTTACTACTGTTGCAACTTCAGTCACTGAAGGAAGATAATTTTTAGTAACTTGCATGTGTATAAGTAACAATACAGATATATTAGCTAAAATTGCTTTCATTGGTACCTAAATATGTTTACCCAGGAACAGGAATCTAATTTTTCTCAGAAGCCAGGTCTTATCTACCTTATGAGTATGAAAGTCCACCCTTGTAGGTATGCAGGGGTACTGTAATACTCAGGGCTCAACACAGAAATATACAAGCTTATTTTTCATACATCATTTGGGAATTGGTCATAGCCAAAGCTGGCTCATGAGTGTAAATGAATACATTTCATAGTACTGAACTGAGTCACTGACCTCTTTGGTGAAATTCCTAGCACTTGCAGAAAGGTAGGGAAAAATACTTCAATGCACAGAAATCCATACTTTTCTCTCCTTCCTTTAGCACTCCATTCCTTCATGTCTACTTTTGTTTCAAGGAATCTAGAGTAATGTGTCATGTTTTTCAAGCTTGAGGACTGCTACCTGGAAGATATCAATAAGGACAGATTGTTAATAGACATCTCCGAGTTCATCTATCTGAGCATTTCAGTTCAGATCAAATGTGATGTGAATGTCTAGACTATCCCCACTTACTGTATTAGGCTTCACATCAAAGAGTCTGATCTTCAAGAACATGATCTGGATTCTTCTTAAGTAAGATTAAACCTAAAGGTGTGCTTCAGGAGTGCATAAGAAGTACATTTTAATTGCTAATAAACTCGGCTTGTGGAATAAGACTAGAGCAAGTCCTTCATACCCCTGTGAAACAGCACTCAGCAACAGGTATTTTTCTTGTAATTAAATAAATTGGGCAAACAGACTTTTAAGAAGCCCCTGGAAGCTCCTTCAAGAGCACACATATTGGAGGTGGGAGAGGAGCTCCAGAACACATCAGCTCATACAGCACTGATCAGTGGCAGCTGTGTGTGACACAGCTGACGTTCAGAGAGGAGTTGGAGGTATGAATGCTGTGTAACTGGGGCTTTCTGTGTACTGCCACTCCAGCCCTACTCTATCACCACAGACTACATCAGGACAATAAACCAAACCAACCAGACCATGAGATTCAAACATACTACCAAGGGCAGGAGACTGAGGTGCATTTTCCCCAATTACCAGGCTCTTCCAGGTCTACTCTATCCAATGACAGATTTTAGCTTACAGTAAAAGTAGAATTCCCATGCTGGAAGCACCACATGTTTTAAACTCTTAGTAAGAACTCCTCACATCCAGACCGGTTATTAAGGGTATTTTCTTTCAGTGCAATTTTTTGCTTTTGTTATTTGTGTTTAACTTTTTTTCTTCCTGTCTGAAGGAAAGAAGATTCAGTCATTGAATTCCAACGTTATTACTTTGTACAATTATGATACCCCTGTACTTTTTCTTTCTACTGTAATAACTAGGAATTTACACCACTTGGGATTTTTCTCTTGATTTTATGTGCTTGCCTCCTACAAGGCAATAATATTGATTATTTAATTTCGGCAAAGAAATGTTGTGACATGAACTTGTCTTCTAAATACTGCAGTTTAATACCCGCTATGGAAACAGAAAAAAAAGGAAGGTTGAAGGAGCTAACCACATTTTATTTAAAAAACCCTACAACACTACTGAAAATCATGTAAGGACCAATATTCAGGAGTTTAGCAGCTGCTACCACTGAACTGTCCTTTAGCAGACCCAAGTATTCTGTTATAATAGGTGGTAACTGTTGTCTCACACAAAGAAATTTGCATGAGAAATAATTTAGAATCACTACACTAAAAACGACAAAATATTTGGTATGATCATTATTGCATTAATTTTAAAGTACCCATAAGGAAAAGCAACTTCCTAAATTTCATGCAATCGTTCTTATGCAAAATAATATCTGCTATTACTCAGTAGAAATTAATAATTATTTTTTAAAAGCATTTAAACATTACATAGGTTCATATGCTACAGACTCTTTGCTTCTAAGGTTGCTTCTTATGTGGAAAAATGTCTTTTTTTCTCTGTGGCCTTCTTTCAATTATGTCTACTAGTTTATTTCTGAAGTTCCCAGATGCATGGATGTGTGCTTCCTGTTGTTATTCATCAATACAAATAAGCAAAAAGATTTCACTAGAAATTTCTATAGTTTAACCTTATGGTGGATTTCTACATATACTAAAAAATAGAGTTGTTAAAAAACTGTATTTTATGGTATGTCATTTTCATCTAACAACTCTAGTTAAATGTGTTTTAACTTATCTCTGATGTCAATACTTTTCTATTACAATTCTATTTTAAATATTTGAATAAAGAATATTTGCATATTTACCTGTTCTCTTCTGTGCTCTCTGAAAAATTTCCATAAGTAGACCATTTCCTAGACACAAATATCTACCAACAACAAATTATTTGCAAAGAGATAAAGAAAAGCATATTACTATACATAATAGTATATTACTTTTCAGCTTAATAATAGCTATATACTAAAGAGATTGGTAAAAGAAAACTCAGACTTATTCAAGATAAATGATCTGCTTGAAATATTACAAAAAATGTTTTGAAACAGCTTATTCAATCTGCAACCTGTGACTTCAAAGTAGTATTAAAACTTGCTATACTTCAAGAAATTTGCAATTAATTTCTACCCATACTAAACAGCTGACACAGTTTGATTGGATTATTTTGTGGGTACTTTATCTCCTTTTTTGTCTCTTTTTTTTTAATAACAACAATATGTAAGTTAAAAAAAAAGAAGAAATAAGTACTGAACAAACAATATATTAGCCTTTAAAATCAGATTGCATCACTCCTGTGAGCCTTCAATTGTACATTCACATACTTGAAAGTTACTAAACAAAGATCTTTAGGCCCTTTAATGAGAAGAAGTATTATAAAAGGGCCAAAATTATGTCTTTCCACAATATTTCTGTTGATTTTTTAGACCTTATTTACATTAAAAATTATTTTCTTTCCTTCATCCTGTGAAAAAAAATTGTTTGAAATTTTGTCCATTGATAACAAAGTTTTAATTTGCCTTGATGAAAACACTTCGTGGGTGTTGAACAGTAAATTAAAGGTTTCTTAATATTTGATAAGAAGGCTGAAGAAATTCAACTTTTAAACTTGCTGACTATTTTTTTTATGTATCCATGTGAAGAAGAAAACAACTAGATGTATTTCCTTGGTAAATAGGTAAGGGATGAGAATGAAAACAAGTTCAGAAAATTTTTCTTGACACATTTCACCCTGGGCATTGGACAAAGATAGTTGATTACTAGAAAAGCTGTATTTACTTGGACATGAAAGAAAGCACACTTTTCAGAAAAGTTGTCATAGCAAGGTGTAACTATATACCATTTTCTAAGGAAATGTTACTATTTTTCTGGGCTTTAGACTAGGAAACACATTTAAGGTAGGGCTCAGATAATGTGATTTAACTCTGAAACATGTTTTCTTCACTTGAGTGAATGGCACATTTAAGGCATGATGGCCCTCATAATTGTTCTTAGGAATATTGTGGTAGAGTTTCTTCCCAATTTTTTAGTGACCTTTTAAAAAAGGAGGCGTAGCATAATGTAACCTGTCACATCTTATATACTGCCATCCACAGACTTGTTTTTCCTGTTTCCACTCAGACTCTACTATTTCTTTGAATTGTTTATTCCCATTTGTATACACACACTGAAAATTCTGGAGCTGTTACAGAAGAAATTCCAGTACTGAAATTAAATATTTGTGTGTACCCCAAAGTGAGGAAACACAAAGTGAGGAGTCTGCTAGAATAAGCAATTCCTGCTAATGGATATTGATAGTTTAACCAAAGCTACAGAAAAGCAGCTTCTGCATGAACACTTCTTCATGATACAGTTTGGAAACTCTGTTTAACAAAAATTGTTAACAATATAGGAGAAGGCAGTGGGGGGGAGAGGTACTGGCATAAACTACTGACTGGATTATTTCTCCAGTCAAGATTAGGGATTGTAGAAACCTACAGAGGTGATTTTACAATCAGATAATAAGGGATGTTCCAAGGCAAATCAATGCTTCTTTCAAAGAAGAAATGATTAGATGTCAGGGTCTTCTCAGAAGAGAACTTGACCTTACGGAGCTGCTAGAAACACCTTGACATTTCATCTTCCCAAAGAGGACAAAAGCACCACTCCAAAGCCAAATAGCTGGCTGTAAATTCTGCTTGGAGTTCTCTTCTTTGGGTTTATCAATGATTTTATTAACCTCTTAAAGCAAGGAAGATGTCTATGGAAGGAGGCAGCTAGAACAGTGGAACATGAAACAGTGCCTTCTGCACTGAGAGTGGTTTACAGAGCTAGCCAAGAATTTGTCACTTCTGTGACTGGCTGTGAAAGCTTTGTGATTTCAAGTGGGAAGAACTGAGAATTTAAACTCTGACTCTAAAATGTGATTCCCTTGAGAAGGGAGCTGGTCTTTAGAAATATAGTGTTAAACAAAAGTAAATATCAATGACTGATTGCAAGACCTAAAAAACCTCCACTGCTGTTCTTTAAAATCTCAAGCTGAAAATTTGGATGTGACACTGGAGAAGAATTTTAAATTGTCAGGCACTGAAATACCATTTTCTTTAAGAGAAGACTGTCTTTAGAGATTGATCTGGTTTATTCTTCAGGAAAAAATCCTGGTTCTTAATTACTTATAAATAATTTAGCTAATACATGCATGCAAAACACTTCAGAAGGTCAATTTCAATATTTATGTATAAGATTCTGACAATAAAACAAAGGACTATAAATAAAATTTTAACTCTTGACTTTTGAAGACACTTTAGATTTTAATCTAAGGTATATTCTCATGGTGTATGCTTCCATAATTCAATCGGATAGTCAATGTTAAGGTGGCAGGAAGTTCACCATTAGTTGAACTGATTCAGTAATTATTAATAAATGTACCCTATAATCCTCTCCTCTTGAGCACTGCATAAACAGCTTCTAGAATTTCCAGAACCTTAAAACTAGATGTGAACACTCTTCTTGTTTCTCTATTAGTTGGCTAATCTTTCTTTTCCTGAAGGTCCCCCATTTGACCTCTTTTTCATTCCCCTTCACACAAGAGTGTTCCACAATACGAAAACCTAGCAGAAAGTCTGTTCTTCAAGTGTGCTTCTGTATTGAAAAAGAATACTTGCTTACATGTGAGGAGGAACCTTTCATTATAATCCAAATCTATCTTCTGAACCTAAGAAATGTCATATTGCTTTAAACCAGAGGCCAGCATGACCTGCATCCCATTTTCAACTGTGCCAAAAGCAGATCCTTGTGAAAGGGTAAGTGAACAAAGGAAGCACACAAATATTGTCTGTGCAATATATTTACTGTCTTCAACAACCTGCCACTCAGTCTGAAGCATTTGTCACCATGAATTTCTAGGTAAAAGGGTCTCTGTGGATTTCATTTCTATCAATTTATTTGTCCAGTCATTTCAGGCCCATGTAAATAAATGTGATATCCACAACAGTTGGGTGTAGAGCCAACCCCCTTGAACACCTAAGCATTCAACTATTAACTGTTGCACAAAAACTAGCTGGCAGCTCTTATTGTGAAGTACAATGGGAAGCTTTGACTGTTTTACAATAATTCTGAGTACAGAACTATCAAAATAAGCAGAATTGATTTTTTGACTGATGAATAAAAATTAATCAATGAGCCATCTCAGTTTTAACATGTGAGACATTTTTAAATTATCAAACTTAATAACAGTTGCTAAACATGGTATCTGGTATTTTCCTTCATTAATCAGTACATCAGAATTTAATCTGGTTTTAATCTCATTAATACAGAGAACATCCTTGTACTTAAAATCATGTTCTTATGAGCATGTTATATTCAACACCTTTTGCCACATCTCTTCCAGTCCATTTATCACAATAGAAGTTCATAAGAGCACCAATGGTTAAATACTCTTCTATAGCCTGCTCATCAACAGTATGGTGACAAATATAAACTACTGACTTACACCTGGCAACTGAGAAAGTCAAAACTTGCTATTATGTAACTTTGTCACAAATGTGGTTTTGTCCTCCAAAAATTTCTCTATCAATTAAAACAGTTTACTTCATTTGAGATAGGTGTCTATTTTATGTTTAGCAAAAATCTTGGTAAGTGCATCAGTAGATGCAGCTTGTGGACAAGCATTTACAAATAGATTGAATTTCTCATTCCATTACTTTGTCACATTAAGCTTGATCAAAAATTTTGTTGAGAATAGGATTGGCCAAACTGAGATGTAATGCAGGATTTTGTGCAGGAAAAACATTCAATTCCTTCAGCCTTTCAAACCATAAATAAAGTGAAGAAAAGATGATGGAATAGGGCCTTACACTTATAGTTGCTATGTGCTAATTCTCTCAAAGCTTATCAAGCCTCTTGCACATTCAAATAATAAAATGATTGCAGTTTAATTTTTCACCAGAAGCTGTAGTTTCAACCCAGCAGTATGAAAGATGAAAGAGAAAAATTTTGATCTTAGGCACCTCACTACTGAATATCCTGAGCTATCAAGTCTGGTAAGAACTCTTTGTTGTCTTCCTTTGGGGCTTCTTCTGTCTTACTTGTGGATTAGTGTTCCACCTTGTATGAGTTATTATGTCGCAAGATTTACCAGGCTCTTTTCTTGTACAGGACAATGTTCCAGTTCAGGAATTCAGGAGTTACTTGTACAGCCAATGTAGGGGCTTTTTATAACCATAAATTCAAAGTGTACTAAGCAGGATGTAATCAATATTTGCTTTTTTTTAAAAGACATAAAATTGCATACTGAAATAATTAAATAATGACAGTGTATAACATTTTGTAACAAAGTTAAGCAGAAAATTATACACAATAAATAATAGCAAAGGGTTAAATAGAGGTTTGCGGTACAATTTCACAAATGGTATAGAAAAACATGTGAGAGCAGCAAAATTTGCAAGATAAGAGCAAAGGATGTAGAACAGACATGAGACATACCTTTATCCTCTAGAAACAGTTGGAAAGATATCTGATAGACACAAAAGAAGGCCATGAAAATGAAGATAGTCCCTATGGGAACCTGCTGAGGTCACACCCTTATTTTTGTGAAAGGGGACAGGACTATAGAAAAGTCAACAATGAATGAAGAAAGGATGGAGAAGAAAGATGATGCTCACTTTGTTTCGGGTTTCCCTTAAACCTGATCAAGGACCACCACCATCAATGCTAAGCTACACAGCATGAGCTCCAAGGTACTCTACATTCACAGCTGTTAAATCTCTATTCTCTCCAGCCTTCTTGACCTGTTTTGACTCAGAGAAACAAAACTATCCACTGTATTAAGGTGCATTCAAAATTTGAATTTTTACAGTAGTGTAACAATATCCTTTGGGTTTATTCTATATTCATTTCCCAATAACGTCAAACATACACTTTGAATTTTTAATTGCTGCCGATTATTATCCTTGTATGACAGGCCTTTCTATTATAGCCCTTGATCTCACTCTTGAGTGAGAATTATCAACTCAGAGAAAATAATTTTATAAATTAATTAGGAGCGCTCCTCCCTCGTGTATGACTTGACATTTATCAATACAAAATATCACTTGCCATTTTACTGTCCGATCACACAGTCTTTTAATGACCTTCTGGGGTTCTTGACAATTAACCCTTTTTTCACCACCTTAATTAGCATAATGTTTTTATCAAAATCACCTCAGTAATCTCTCCTTTTCCTAATAATATTTAATATGTTGAACATTATATCTCCCAGCCAAAGTTCCTGTGCACTGCTTAGGATGACCTCCTTTTACTTTAAAAATGCTTGATCCTGTTCTCTGCTCTAAACTACTTTTCAGTTTTGCCAAGATTTTCCCTCTGAAAGAATAATTGCCTTGACAGAGAAATCTGAAAAATATGGTCTGGGGAAACTCAGGCAAATGTATCATAGAAATGTATCATAGAATTTCTAAGGCTGGAAAAGACTTGTAAGATCAAGTCCAACCATCAACCTAGCATGATCTTAGTGTTCACCACTAAACCATGTCCTCAAGTGTCACATTCACACCACATGTTTTTTGTATACTTTCATGGATGGTGGCTCCCCCATGGCTCCATCATTCCCTGGGAAGTCTGTTTCAATGCTCAACAACCTTTTCCATGAAGAAATTTTTCCCAGTATCTAATCTAAACCTCCTCTGGTGCAACTTGAGGCCATTTCCTCTTCTCCTGTCACACGTTACCTGGGAGAGGAGACTGACACCCACCTAGCTACAACCTTCTTTCAGCTAGTTGTAGAGAACAATAGGGTTTAGTGGTGGGCTTGGCAGTGCTGGGTTAATTCCCTCTGTGAGTCATCATCACAGAGGCTTAAAGAGGTAGAAACTATTAAGCAGGATCCTTACAAAAAACGGGAATCTTGTTGTAAAAGAGAAAAAAATGTTGTGACCTAGTAATACCTAGTATTATAGAGAGATTTCACTCTAACCTTGTTTCCAATGGTTTTCCCCCTTCTCTTTTGCTCATATTTCTCTCTACTTTGCTTTAAAGTCAAAGCTTATAATGGCCTGTCAGGAAGAAAAGTCCTATTTATACAAAGCTTGGAAAGAGGATAACAGAACAGATGACCATGTTGAAACAAGCCTAAAAAGAATGAGGGGGAAGTGCAGTGTTCTTCAATATGGCAAGACAGACAAACATTGGTGACCTTCATACAAACTGTCTCCAAAGTTGGTGCAGTTACAACAGAATGTTTATTTTTAATTTTGTTCTCTAATAAAGCAGCAGCATTTTCCAATCTCAAAAAAGTCATCTCTATTTACTCAGCTGTATTATTGCTATTAATCATTGATAGGGCATCATAAATTTGTACAATGTTTTACAACTAGAGACATATTCTGTTCCTTAAGGTGTTCAGGTACAGAAGATAAATTATACACTGATAAAGCAACACCTGAGAGAATCAGAAGGTATTACAATAGAAGAAACAAACTATATTTCCAATGAATTATTTCCAAGAGGCATTAAAAGGGAAGGATGTTTTTCAGTAGAGCAAGGCTTTCCTTGGTAATAATTATGTATCTAGTTCTGTAGTTGACTTAAAAAGTTTACTCAGATAAAACAATATTGCTAATAATTACAAGTCCAACAAAACCATTATGCTGAATTAACTTGAAGGAAAAAAAGTTCCCATTCAATCTTATTTCTCTATTTTGTTCTCTTTCCCAATTTTGTCTCATAAAAAGCTGTAAATACTACTCTGACAGTCTCAATGACATACTATGAAATTAATAATTTATATTTCAAGTTATCTTTTTCATTCCACCATGAAAAATTGTCACCACAAAAATGCTGATCGGTCTAGCAATTTCTTGAAAGTTTTTGTTTATTTATTTCCTTGGATTGTATCAGTGTCTTCATCATTTTACACTTTGCCAAGTCTTTCACAACATCATTCTAATTATATTATTTAGGTAAAAAAAGAATAAAACCAGATAATTAAGTTGGTTGAGGTTTTTTTTCCTGTTGCTGTTAGCTAGAGGAGATGTGAAGCAGACTTAGAGGTAAAGTGCAAAGGACTTATTAGTTTGGAATTTCTGTGATACAAACAGAATTCAGGACAAGAAGTACAGAAAATTAAATGTTTCTATTTAAAATGAAAAAATATGAGAAGCTTGTAATACCATCAAAATCTGAACTGTAGTAGAGCACACACATCCAGAAAAAACAGCTGTAGGAAGAAGTACTTTTGCTGATTTGTTACCCAGACCTTTCACGCATGTTAAAAATTCCAACCATTGCTTAAATCAGGAAGTCATCACCCTTTCCTAATGCACAAAATTCATTTCTCAACCATTTCCTTTTTCCTTACGGTGTAAGTCACCTGTTCTTAGCAGATACTTCAAAACCACTTATCCTCTGAGAATTCTGAAGATTCCACAAATTTTAAACATAAGTTCTCACAATACTTGCTCCAAAAAAATAAAAAAATCAACACAAAGCAGACACTAAGGGGCAATATATCTCTGAATAAAAACAGAGACATAAGTATGGATTTTAGAGACATACAGAAAGTAGTTCCCTTAAGGAATCCATCATTCAGTATAGGAAAAGACTATAATCAAATACAGTGGGCCATGGATTAATTCCTTTACTTGTGATTTTTGCAACAAATGGTGCAAAGTTTGTGAAAAACTGAGTTTCTTATAAGGCACACTTCAGGTTCATTTTCTAAGGAGAGCTATCCTTTCCACTAATGTAACCACAGATCTTTTTGTGAAAAATATCTGAATATTACAGTAAGACAATATTTTTCTTTTATTTGATAAGCTCTATACTACAGTCTGAACACTGAGTATGGGAATCTCCCCTCAGATATTTTTTATTAGTGTAATTTGAGAATAGCTTCACTACAGCACATGTACTCATAAGCATGTTTAATTTTGCAATCAAAAGGCAATGGTTGTAAGATTTAAAAGAATTACACTCTCAGAAGAGAAGACAAGAATATGTTTAGCCATCCCTCCTCTATGTTGTTGCTAAGAGTGAAGAAAACCAAAGACTTAAATAAACAATATATTTTCATTTCTCTAAAATTCTGTGGATAATACTGACTGTTAAAAAAGAACGCATCCTTTGTTTATTCAGCTAACATAGGCATTAATAAATGTAAGCATATCCCTGGGAAACCGAAACAGCTAAAATGATGTTTTTGATGTTTGTTTTTTTAGAGAGTATTAATGTACTTTAAAAAGCCCTTGTTTTCTGAAAAAGAATTAGCCAGTTTCTAATGTAATTGAACTTTGGCTGGTTTTGTCTTCTGTCTGCATATATGAAGCACAGCTCTGTGCTGTTCCAGCAAAGTCTGACCTTGCTTCCAGAGATCATACATTTCTTTTACTCTTGCTCTCCATGTTCAGCCAAGCTTGTCTTCTTTCCTACTTGCTTAGGACACAGGGGAATTGCCTGCTCATGTGCTTCTCAAAGGTAGTTCTTCAACACTGACCAACATTTGTGGGCTCCTAAGCCCTCAAATGCAGACTCCCAGAGTACTCTGCTACATAACTCCCTGAATAGCTTAAGATTTGCTCTCATGAAGTCCAGGATAGCAACTCTTTTGTTGTTTTTTCTCATTAAACTGAAAATTTTAAACTCAAGCATTTCATGATCACAGTGGCAGACACCCACCATCACATACCTCTTTATTCACAGGTAGCAAATCTAGGAGGGCATCTTTTCTACTTGGCACTTCAATTACCTGAGACAAGAAATTGTCTCCTACAAACTTGAAATATTTCCAAGACCTGTTTGTCACAGCAGTGTGTTATTTCCCATTGTGCCTGGGAAGTTGAAATTTCACATAAGGACAAAGGCTACTGATGCTGAAATTTCTCCTGACTGCCTGTAAAGTAACTCATCAGTGCTTACATCCTGGCTGGGTGATTGGTATTAAATATCCCCTACCGCATCTCCTTTGTTCTCCATCCCCCTAATACTCACCCAGAGGCTCTCAGCTGCATCAATGCTAACTGTAAGAGCTCTACAATCAAACTTCTACCACACTTATAGTACAGCACCTCTAACTCACCTGCCCTGCCTACCCCTCCATCCCAGTACTCCAGCTGTGGGACTCATGCCACCAAGTTTCACTGGTACCAATACCATAACTCTTTTATATATATATGTAAATACTAAGATCAAGATGACAGCTGAGATGAACTGTTCTTGAGGCAAGTCTTACCATGTGCTGACAGAGCTTTGAGGAAAGCCCCAGGAGAAGAGTAAAATATACCCAAATATATATTCCATAAAAATAATTGAGACTGAAGTTCTTTGGCATGCTTTGGGTTTTTCTCCCTCCTGTCTATAACATTCCCATAATCAAAGTTTTCTGAGTATTCCTTTTTGGCACCAATTAACTCCAACTTTTGAAAACTTTTCTGCTCACTCTCAAAATATTATTTTACACAATACCTTGTGTAGTTGTGTGTTGGGGCAAAAATGTCATATGTATATTTCTAACTAGTTTAGCACTTTGGTCAAAATGAAGCAATAGCTTGATTTTTTTTTTTCCTGTTCTTTTGTTCATTTTGCCAGATATTTCAACTTAAAAATAATTAGACTTTAAAATTATAAGTGCCCAAATTATTTTAATGGAAACTTTAGCTATTCAGCTTTCACTTGCACAGAAGTGAATTATCTATTCCTTGCATAAGTCTCTTCTCATTTTTTGTTCATAAGGACATGAGATGTTTCTACAATTTTGCAATTCATATATGATTAACAACACACTGTGAAGTATCCAACTGTTTCTATATTGAGAAAGAGGTTTTTTAATCTTACCTATACTATTTTTTTCCTCTATTTACTTTCCTCAAATTTCTTCAGCTTGCAGTAATTGAATTTAGACTGTGAATGTTGAGGAACTACCAATTGCATTAAGGAGGAAAATTTTAAAAATCTCATAACCATCACAGTGCAGATACCAACCTTGACAGATTCACTTAACTTCTTCAGAAAAAGGAGTCTATCAGTATATTAAAACAGTCTTTATTGCATGAATGACAGTTAGTGCCTACTGTACAGCTAAAAATAATACAACAAGAAAGGCAAGGGAAAAAAAAAGAACTTCTGAGTTTAACCCAGAAAGAGTTCTGTAAAAGCCAGGTTGCTGGGAAAAGTGGTGGGTGCTGTCAATTCATTTTATGAATCTGCCTCTGACCTTCAATAGAAAAGAAGGCTTTGGAATAATACTCCTAATGAAAGTTTTGAGATAGCTGATGCTGCCCTTCCACCAGACACAGAAAAAGTTTTCTAATAAACTAGGACTCTCTTGTCACTGAATTACAATATCAGAGGAGACCCACATCATAGCCAAACACACACATTGTGTAAAGAGGGGGGCTGAAAGTTTGACTATCCTGGGGATTGAAAGAGGAGCTATCTTCCTATTTATTGTCTAATTGCACAACAGGTAAGTCCTTTCCTTCTGGTGAAAGTTCAGATGGAATGATATATCTTTTGTTTCTTAAAAAAAACCCAGACATATGTGCAGATTTACTAAAACTCACAGATACAACTTTTACCATTCTATCATTCCTAGTAAAAGGTCACAGGCTTTGTACTGACCTGATGGTGCCAAGTTACAGGAAGTGATGAGGTCTGTGTTGTCCAAAGCCAGTTTTAAGTTGCTTTAATGGTGGTAACCATCAAGGGACTCTCACCTTGCCTGCTTCAGTTTAGGTCTGCAGATGCCTCATGTGGTAAGGCCTGCTTTATGTTGCATAGCGAGCAGTGAGAAGTTGTATTAGTCAGGGCACACTATTACACAGAGGTTTTGAACTTTAGCTAGAAGCCAAAGAGAAGGAAGCAGAATATATTAGATAACATAAGAAATAAATAAAACAAATGCAAAACTGAAGAGGAGGAAAGTCTCCTTATGAACATCACATACCTTCAGGTAGAGAACATGGGAAAACAATGTCTTATTGTAACCCTGCCATCACCCCTATTCTTCTTGGGGAAGACAGATGTTGTCAAATTTAAGACCCAGAGGGACAACGGAGAAACAGTCAAAATACTGGAGAAAAGGGGCAGATACTAAATACTGTTCCTAAAACAATTGTACCTGTATAATTTGGGAGGCTTTTCTATACAAATTTGGACTGTGTTCACATTATTGTACTGAGATTTTTATCAACTGTTGTATTATGATAAGGCTGTTGAAATTTCAATTGAACTAAGAGAAAATTCTTGGTTTGATTTATAAGATGTGGGGTTTCTTTGCCTCTTTCATGATTTTGGAAAACTTTAGTAGAAATTGAAATAATCCATTCATCTCCAAATGAAACACTAAAATTGTCATGTAGTTCATCTGATACTATTTATGTGGCAAATGAGGGTCATATACCATTATATATAAGATCAGGGAATACCAAATATGTAAAATAATGACTCTACTTGCTGTATTCTAGTCAATACTAACACATAAGGCTGCAGGAGTATCGAATTTTTTAAATAAAGCTTTCTAAGGATGGGAAAGCTTGTTGTAATGTGGAGGGGGAAAATTAAAACCCCAAATCTTACATTCTAATTTTATGGTAGCATTGTAGATTAAAGAACAAGATTCTTTCAACAGCTCTTGCACAATACAGGCTGCAAGACATAACCATCATCTGGGAAGCATGTAATGCTTGATTCAGTTGTGGGAAAACTATATAAAAGGCCAAAATGTCTGTAGTGAAACATTGCTTAAAACCTTCATTTGATATGGCAGGAGTTAAAAATATTAATCAAAATCTTAAGATTCTTTTCAGAATAACAGCATTTTTAGGATTTAGCAGTGTCATCAGTGTCACCATCAAACCCAAGAGACCATTAGACCATTTTCCAGGTTTATTTCAAGTCTGGTCATGAATGTTATGTGGCTACAGTTCCAACATCTTATACCTGAAGAAACAGGGAAGACTGCACTGCTACTCTGACCTTTTCAGCATTCGGTGATTTGGACAACCCCCTCTGTTCTTTACAATTGCATGACCTCGTGAGTAACAGCAAAAATCTCAAAAAGGTCAAGTCAGCATAGCAAAGTTCAGTTTGACAGAATAGGCTAGACATTCAAACCTAGATAGAATCTCTACCATAAAAACATTTTGAAAAACCCCTGACTACTACAAATAGCATCACAGCACATCCCCTGGCATGTAAAACAAGTTTTGGTTGGAAACAAACAAACAAAAAAATAAATTCAAGCCCAAGTAAGTGATTTGCCTTTCCATAAAGAGCCTGTGGTGCTGACCCAGGTAGGTGAATTGTACCCATGGGTTACACTTTTATAGTCAGTTCTTCAGCCTGCAAAGGTTTGCTGAATAATCAATGGGGAGAGTAAGTTATAAAAAAAATTGAACACAGTGTAATAAAATAGCTTTTAGGATGAATTTATGTTATGCTGAGTTCTAAGCATAGATATGGTAGAACACTTTTTTCTTAGACTATTAAGCCCATTCTTAGACATTGAATTTCTTTCTTTTTTTTAATGGCTCTGCCCCTGAACTCTAAATAAGAGCATACATATCAAGATCCTTATTCTTCAGTATAATGTATTACAAATATATTCTCAGTCCAGAAGTAAAGGTACAGCTACTCAAACCAGTGAAATGTGAGAGCTTGGAAACTTAGACATTTTTCTTTAATATTCACTCAGAATTCGAATTCCATCAAAATTTGATGGAAACTAAGGCTGAAGAAGCTTTATGAACACATTTATCATTCTTGCTATTAGTAACGTCTATGTGGAACTTGTGGGTCCTAAAGGCAAATCAACTGCAATATTAATTTTTTTTTTAATAATTGGAGGCAGGAGAGATACAGCTGTCATTAGAGTTGAAGAATGAGCCTGGACACTACCTAAGGATGATTTTCCATGAGAAGAGTCTTTCAAACGATCTCAAAGTTTTTCTGAGGGACAAAATAAACCTTTATAAGAATGTGAAATATTGAAGTAGAATATGCATTTCTTTCTGGTTCCATCTTAGCAAAATATATGAGGCAATATCAGTTATCTGTATCAAGTCCTTTAAATCTTTGGACAAGATTTCACTGGGCAGGACTTGTACATGGGAACTCTGTGTCATGGCAGAGCATGAAAAGCACTATGACAACTTCTCTCTGTGATAATAGACCAAGTAAGAACCAAAATAATATTTTATAGTTACATTTTTTCTCTTTCCTTTCTCAATGTGGAGCATAGCTATCATAGTAATAGCTGGTGCAAAGGATCTAAGAGTAAAAATTGTTTCAGCTATATTTCCCATATTCTGACGTTTGGCATCTGCACAGCTTAGGCGATGAGAGATTTCTCAGGGTGTCTATCTTGGAGGAAATGTATACCAGAATTTTTCTTCAATTACACCTATAGTACATAGCCTATTACATAGGCTCAGATCCTGAAGAAACAGCCTAGACAAATAATCTCACATTGAACCCAGAGATATGGGTTAAAAGTAGAATTCAGAGACTTCATTTTTTTTAAATCGAGTACAAACAGTCTTTTATGCTAGCTGTTGCGGGTTCTAGCTAACAAAGCTGAGTGGCATTCTACCTAGCGTGCAAGCTTTTTCTCATTAGGCATTCTCTTACTTCTTAAAGGCATCCTTATTAGATATTAATGCTGATGCACTTTTGTTTGCCTGTTTATCACTTATGGTACATCTATTATATGTTCTGTTTTGTTAAAAATGTATGGCTAACCAACAGAGAAAAGAGCTGTCTATTTTGATTTCTTGGATCATACAGATTTCTCTGCAGGGAAGGGACAGTAATTTATATATGAGGCATCAAGCAAGTACATCTGGGAGAAGTTTCTGGAAAGCAGTGAATAGAGAAAGAGAAAGACGGAGAGGAAAAAAAAGCTCCCATGGCAACAGAAGAATAGAGCAGGAACAAGAAGCAGACACAAAGAAAGAGCTGTGAGGCTAACAGATGTGCAAGACCAGGCTTTTAAAAACCCTCCAGGGGCAAGTACTTGAAAGTTTATTTCTAATATTTCCAAGATGGATAGCAGTTTTCCATCAGTTATGGCATTAAAAAGAAGAAACTTCTGTTCAGCAGATGTTTCTGCCCTTGATACTTGAAGAAAATAAAATCAATGTTTCACATTACTGCAAACTAATTAAGTGTAAAATTAGGACCCAGTTAGCTTTAAGACTAAACTAAGAACTAGATGATCTAGAAGACAACTGAGGCATTTAATGATCTTCAAACTAAAAAAATCCTCTTCTATGACTCGGAAAAGACACCATGTTGAACTGTTGGCCTCTCAGAGCCATGTCCAACTATGTTAATGGTAACATATCCTTGCAAAAACTCCAACAGCAGCATTTCTTCCAGCCTTGTGAAAACTGTTGCTTTCATAGTTTCTGTAAATGATCCCTTTAGAGACTAATTTATCTTATCAGCTTCTTCAGGAAGTAAAACATTTAGTGAAACTTGAACCAGTTTTCCTGTACAAGGACTTGCATGCTTGTAATTCCTTTTTATTGAAAACAAAGAGAACCATCTTCTAAGAGCATCTGTCATGCTGGTCACTTAAAGAGTACTGAGAAAATAGAGCATGCTGCAGGATGGGTCAAGCATAAACAGACATATTAAGAATGGATTTCATCAGTTAAGATTTAGCTATTTGAAGGTTTTTCTTTTATACATAAAAGTCTTTGTTTATCATTAAAAAAATTAATCAATGATTTATCAGAGAAAATATTTGCCTTTGAAGGGTCAATTAATAAATATGTTATTTATTAATAATTGGTAAGGTGATTATAAGAAGAATCACAATTTTTGCTGCTGAGTAGAAAAGTCAGTATGAAATAAAATATCTCCAGCATTTTGAAGAACGGTGGGTTTTTTGGTTTTGGCTCTTTTTTTCTTTTTTTTAGCAAAAGACCTCTGTTATGATTCATAAAAGTTAACAATTTTATAATTAAATGACAATAATATATTGGTCCAATGAATTCCTGTAGATCCTCTCCATTGTCCCATATATGAACACCCACCTCTAAGATTGAGTATCAGAGAAAGAGTAGATATATTTTGTTTCCAAGCTGTTTAAGTTATCCTGCACAGTCACTGCTTGTGGGAGTAAACTTCTAGACTAGATAGAAAAATACAAGTAACAATGTGATGTAGGCACTCTGTAAAATTCGTGCAGCTACCCCTCCCAAATCTGCAGTGAAAAGTAAATGTCTGAGCCAGGCAGGTAAAGGAACCATTTTTGTGTAGCTCTTGATATGATAAGTGGAATGTGAGCAGAGCTTAAAATATATGCATAGTTATAGACATTCACAACACATAGAGTTTAGAGGACAAAAGGGCAAAACCAGAATATTCTGGTTTGCCAGCCAGAGGAGATGTTGACCTTTCTGGAGCAGATCTCTGTTTTTAAAAAGTTCAGCTGAAAAGCAAAGATCTGGTTGGTGATGTGAAGGTCAAAAGCAGCCTCAGCTGAGCTGCAGTGACCATGAGTTAGTAGATTTCAGAATCCTGGTAAGAGAACAGGGGGCAAAAAGCAAGATCACAACACTGGACTTAAGGAGAAAAGATTCTGGCCTCTTTAAGAATGCATATGTGAGATAAAGCCCTGGAGGGAAGAAGGGTGCAAGGAAACTGGGTGAAGTTCAAGGATCAACTCCTACAGGTTCATGAGCAGTCCACTCTAATGAGCAAAAGTAAAAACTGCCAGAAGGCCTGCACGAATAAGCAAGGAGCTCCTAGCAAAACTCAAACGTAGCAAGGAATAATACAGAAGATAGAAGCAGTAGCAAGTATAGCCTACAGAGACACTGTCTGAGCATGGAGAGACAGTTAAGAAAGCCAACACTCACTTGGAGTTGAATCTGGAGGGGGATGGCAAAGGCAGCAAGAAGGAATTCTATATATAGGCAAGTAACAAAAGGAAGACCAGGGAAAGCATGAACAAGTTTCTAAATGGGTCAGGAACACTGTTGACCCAGGACACAAGAAAAGCTGAGGTACCAACAATCGTCCTCACCTCTTTTTTTAGCAGCAGAACCAGCCTTCAGAAATCCAAGGACCTAGAGAAAATGAAAGACTAACTTGATAAACTTCTATGACTCTATTATTGGCTTGGTAGATGAAGCATTTCCTACCTAGAGAAGATGATGAAGTATGGGCTGGATTAGCAGACAGTGAGATTAAAAATATGCCTGGACATAGTCTTGGCCAGCCTGCATTGCATCACTCCGTTTGAGTAGGGCTTTTTATCGTATGACCTCCAATTGTCCCTGCAAAACTTAATCATTCTTTATGCTGTGAGCTGCCTGATGTGAAAACTGAAGACTTCACCTATGTCTTCTGCTATGACCAATGTCGTTGCTCTTTTTCTTTATCATCATCAATATCATCATTTTTTCAGATGAATCAAAGCTATCAAGAATCTCTAATGAAAACCAGAAAAAAAATCCAGGTCGATGTCTGTTTGGACTCCTTAGATAAAGAATCTGAGATCTTTCAGCACAGTGCATGTTCCCAAAATCTGGCCAGTAAAAAAGGGTTGTTTTTTCCTTGTTGATTTTTTTTTTTAATTATTCCTTAGAATACTTTTCTAATTCCTGTTGTCAACTGCATTGTTCACTCACACAAAAATGTATGTTTTACTAAAGCATGAGACCATCTTTTTCATACTATGACTTCTTGATGAAACTATATCAAGAACTCATGCTGTGTGTGTTTGCAATTAAATATTTATTCAGGTTTAATAGCTCTTATAGCAGAAAAATTGCTATGATAGCAGAATGATCTGATGGACAATAGGAGTTTAAAACAAAAATCTGCCATGTCAAATCTTTGTCAAGAAACTAGCAAGAAGCAGTTAGGTCAGTTCAGGTAAGGAGTTTTACAGTGTTGAATTCACAGGGAACATGGCTCTTGTAAATGGTGGGATAACTATAGCAGTTTACGGAATAAAACAAAGAATTTATAATTAAAATAAATATTATATATATGATATATGTAGTATATATAATATACATAATTTATATAAAATATATATCTGTAAAAAAGATATGATTCAATGTTGTTTAAAAAGTTTTCCTACCAAGACATGTCAAAAATAGGAAAAGTAATATGGTTCCTTGTGCTTCCATTTCCCCATGGGTAGCAAAATCCTTTTAAATGATATCGTCATCAAAGGTCTTCTACCAAAGGAGAAGCTGCAGAGTATTGTGGGGTTTCCAGCCACTGATGATATTCTACTCAAAAAGCATGACACAAGGCTGTTACCCTACAAAACAAAAAAGCAAACAAACAATTTCTCATTTGGAAATAGAAATGAAGACTTGCTGAATTTCTCCTTTGATAGGAAACTCAGATTGTATCGCACCTCTCTGGAGAGACTCACCCAAATAAAGGATTCTGCTTTGTGTGAGGTGTGGTGGGTAATTTCTCTGCAGAACATGCCAGTCTGTATCATTTCTCCCTGCAAGAACAGTTAATTTGGCCTTATACTGGGCAATGCAATGAGCCACCCTTTCTCCCCCATTTTCCTTATTAGAAGCTTCAGGAAGATTCTGTGTAGGCTGTTAGGAAACATACTCAGTGGTTTATACTCCTCAGACTACTGGGTCTGGAAAGTCATGTGATCTCCACTGTGTTCTTTATTTTCAACTTCACAACAGATAGGAAACCTGATTTCGTTTTCTGTTTTCCAACAAAAGAACTAGCTGCAAGCAAAATCTTTAAAAAACCAGCATTATCAGTATTTTAATTAAATGTTCTTAATATTTCTTCACAGCTTAACAAATTTTCAATAAAATGCAATTAAACATATATCTTTTAATAGTCAGTACTAAGCCTTTGTAAAACACCATGTTGCTTAGTAAAAAAAAAACTACTTAATTTTTTATTAACTTGAGCAGTGAAGACATTCAGTGTGTAAAAACTAGTTGAGTTATACTTCCCAATTTGCCTGGAGGAGCCTGGAAAGATGTGCTCTTACATGTTAAGCCATCTTCTAAAAGGAGATACAAGAAAAGGTATTTCTGTAATGTTCACTGAAATGAAAGTTCAAAGTGTGTAAGAAAAAATTGTACTTCTTAAATATCCAACTGCATCTTTGCTTTTATATAATTCATGAAGCTGAAAAAACCTCATGTAATCCAACAGTCTCCAATAATTTAGTAGGCTTAAATTGCTTTTACTTGCAAGTATCACTGAAAGGATAGCTGTTTCATGTTTTAAACATTTGTTTTCTTTATTTTGTTA
Organism: Aphelocoma coerulescens; assembly: GCF_041296385.1. Classification (NCBI taxonomy): domain Eukaryota; kingdom Metazoa; phylum Chordata; class Aves; order Passeriformes; family Corvidae; genus Aphelocoma; species Aphelocoma coerulescens. The sequence continues at coordinate 91,198,789 of NC_091015.1, forward strand.
AACTTAATCGTCTGTCCTGAATAGAATGAAAACACTCACAAAAATCTGAGTTTAACTTGTCACAGTCACAGATAAATTGTTTCTGCACTAAGGAGACAGACAATTTTAATCCTATATTCTTTCCTGTGATGGTCTCCCAGAAGCCCTTTTATTTGCCAGCAGCACAGAGTTCTTGCTCATAGCAGGGAACCACCTCTTGCTACCGTGTAGTTCAGATCTTCTGTTTCCATGTGGCGGCATCTTCAATTCGTGGTCAAATGACCACTTACCTCGTAACTTAAGTTTCCACAGTCCATGTGGTTCACATTATAGCTTATTAGTCAAAAAACAATTATGTCATTGTGTGCACCACTGAGCTAGCACAAACAGAGACACTTATACCCATGGGCTCAGAGCCAGCTCATGAAAAGCAGTTGTATGAATAAAACTATTACAGATTCAGTGCTTTGTGAAGAGCTGGGCACCTACCACTGGCACCAAAGTGGTGGAACAACATGTGTGCTATAAGAAAGGCTCACTTTTAAAAAGTATACACTACTTGAATTGATTGAAAAGTATGAGGGTGAGGGAGGGATAGATAGAGGTAACCATATGATTCTTTGTGCATAAGAAATATTCTTATCCTAAATTAATTATTTTAGAGATTCATAACTGAAATTCAATCAAGATCTTTATGAATAAGGAATTACGGATACACTTAGAAATGCTATGAAACTGGGTAGTTTTGTCCTGCTCATTTTTTTTTTCAGTATCTACTCTTTAAGCAGCACAAGCTCAACAAGTCTATACATATATGTGTATGTGTATAGACACACGCACATATACATGTGTATATATGCACGCACACACACACACTTATATACACATATATATATATGCACACACCCCCCCACCTTTTCAAACCTTCCAGGCACAGATGCCTTTGCTTTTTCTTTCTGCCCTTCTCCCTTATATTCAGGTCACTGTACATATACAATGTATATATACCATGTATCTATACAGCCAGAGTATACATTCCTATGTGTATGTGTGTATTCACCCAGAATATATATGAAAATGCATAGCTACATTATGGTAGAGTGAGAAGATGACGCTTCCTTCTTACAAATAAGGTTTAAAACTTCCAGAAAGAACAGGAAAGTGATCCACTAGTGACAAACAGCTTCAACTAAACTTGAAAATTTACATGAGCAGATGAAAATTACCAAGCTTGACATAGGAGGCATATAGCCAAATAAAATTTATCCCAAAAGCAGACGTACACAAAGACCCTGAAAATGTACCTATTCCTGGGTTTCCCATAGCAGAAAAATAATTTTACAAACTGCAAGAATATTAATCTTTCTCTGGGCCTGGTTGAAAATCTCCTAAGTAATCTCCTTAGTCAAGAATCCCCAGTTGCAGCTGACTGAATTTTCAAGAACCAGTTTTGAAAAACAAAGTTCATTTTAATAATTTCTGACACCATGCTATCCCGAGTACCAGAATGCCCTGACAGATTGGGCATATTAGCCATGCCAGCAGCCATCAATGCGAGACTCAGGATTAAAAAAGTTTAATATATCTGTGCTGGCACGTTGGGTTTGCTCACATATGTTTTAAATATACAGATTACCAGCATCAAAAAACTTCAGAAAGTGCCAAAAATATCAATAATTTCTTTGGCAGCCATCCTTTCATAGTTACTCAAATAATTTCCCACTGGAATAAAACATTATAACATCACTGGATATCATTTGATTGATAAGCTTAATTTGAAGACTTGTTTTGCAACCTCTTTAATCTTTCATATATTCTACAGAATGGTGTGGGGAAGGAAAGAAAAACCCCAAACCAACCAAATGAAAGCAAAACCCAAGCAAACAACAACTAAAAAACCCCATGACTTCTTTTTGTGCAGCTTTACGTATACTAATCTGCCAAATTTTAAATCTGTATTGCATTCTTTATATATCAAACTCAGCTTTTCCAGAAATTGTTTTGCTGTTATAATTCAAAGGTTTCTAAGAAATTATAGAAGGTTTGACCATTTCTCAGGAAGAACTTAGAAGAGAAAAACATCACAGAGTATTGTTTCAGAATCCTGAGTTTATCTATTTTGTTTAACATTAAATAACCCTACTGCAGGCTTTATCCCTTCTAGGAACATGCTGAAATCTGAGCACAGAAGCCCTGTAATTATGCATAGGAAGCCTTGGTAACTCAAGGAAGATAGAAGGTTTGATTTTCTGCATACTAAACAAATGAGTTTTTCATACTATCTTTTGCAAACCCAAATTGTGTTGAGGCAGAAAGTATTTATCTATGTGTCAAAGACTTATGAATACCCAGAAGTGCAACACATGCTTTCTTTAGTGAGATCATTACACTTTTTCTCCAACAAATAGCAGTTCCCACCGAAGAATTAATTAGATCTTCATAGAACTTTTCACAGCAAGCATGTTTTCTCTGCTTTATGGACTGAGTGATCAAATCCTAAACTTAAAATACCCAAAAGACTCTTCAAGTGTTGTACAATTCCCACTGTTTTTGTTTTCCTTATTTATTTATTTATTTAAATTACTTATACACATTCAGTATGAGATGTAGCATGGATTTAAGCAGAGTGGCCTTCACACTTCCAGATAACATATCCATGGCAGATTCTGGAGTCGGTGTAATCCCACGTACTTTAATGGAGCTTTAGGAAGAGACACTTCAGTGCTGGATGAATTATCCTGGCTTTCAACACACCACCTGTTTGAAAGCAAGAGTAACATTTCTTCTCTCAAAATGGAGGAGAGGACAAGCCCTGGCTTCTGGAAAATGCTGTTAAGGGACTCCCACTTGCCAGATTTCAATTAGAATATTAATTTTGCTGCAATCGGCTGCCAGCAGCTGTGATTCTTATACAAAAGAAAGTTTTCTACAATGTTTCTCCATAGACTGGAAAGAAAAAAAAATATACTTTTTCTTAAATTAATGTTACTGAAACATGAAGCAGTAAAGCAAATACTATTAAAGACGAAGTTTCTAAGGTTTTAGTGCAACTAGTTAACAGCACTGTTATATTATAGAGCTATGATTACTTTGATATTTTTTAAGGAGAGTTAAGGTTTTGAAGCATTATGAATATGATTTTTCAAAGTTCATCTTCTTATTTTTCTCTTAATAGAGGGCTGGGGCCTAGGGAGGCAAAGACTTGACTTTCTCTTTTTGGTCTCTAAAATATAGCTGCTTGTGATTCCAAATAATTTGAAGCAATAAGAAAAACAAATAAGAATGTATCATAAAAAGTTCCATGAGCACTACAGCCACTGTCTTTTTGGGCAGCTCTGTCACTGTGTGCTTTAACATCTCAACCAGAGAGGTGTCTGAATTTTAGAAGTGCCACTGCTTAATATTTTTTTTTTCTTAATGTTATGTTAGATTACTTGGTACACTTCTTCATGTCACAAAGTAGGCAAGACTGCTAGATGGAGATAAGCAAGTCTTTAAGTCTGTAAGGTGTGGAACTGGAGTAAGCAAATTAGTGGCAGGGCTTGGCTGCTGTTCAAAGACAGGGAAGGAATAGAAGACAAAACAGCAAATGTGGTTACATTTAAGAAAATGATCATGCCACATGATACTTTCTGACTCAAGTGTTTTTTGTTTGTTTCTCCCAAGTTATTTTTCTTCCCCACATCTGTTCATTTAACACTTTTAGATTTATTACTGATTATGCTTCCAGATGACAGATTTCTTGGAGAGTATATGACCAGTAGTATTGCAGCTCATCTCAAAACACATTTGTCAAGATTGTGACATGATGCCTGACAATAGCAGAGAACTAGACTCACTGACTCCAACAACACATTTGGTTTAACTAGATCCCAGGGTGAGGTAATTAAAAAAAAAAAATCTTAAAGCTCTTTCAGTGTGGATGGAAAAAGAAAAACAGTGAAAATTATGCCTGCAGCACGTTCTGATGAAAACATCTTGGCTGTAGCTACTCAAGGTACTAACAGACATTGGCACTTCTTGTAATATTCTTCTAATGCCAAGTTAAAATCACACTCTTCAAATGTTCTGCCACAGCAAAATGCTTTCATATTAGTACATCTCTAAACCAGACTTAAGCATAAACTGGGTACACTACAACCATCTAGATTTATACAAAGCATATGTCTATATAGATAAAGATACTTCCAGGTTGACATAAAAAAATGAATTTCAGCTTTAAAAGAAAGACAAGCCATACATAGTAGATGGAAGAGTCATTTCCTGACAGAAAGAAATAATAAGCAAATTGTTAATTTAAATATTTAGATGATCACTATCAGCTACTGCTTACTGTCTGAATAGGTGGGGGTTACACCTGGGCATACTCAAAGGGAATAAGCATTTTTAACAGTGGAAGGAAGGGAGATAACACTTAAGGAAGAAAAGAAAACCAACTAGTCAACCAAACCAACCCCCCCTCACCCCTCCACCCCTGCCAAGTACTTAATATCTTATCTCTAAAGTCCTGTTGCTAGATTTTAATTTTGAATGGAAACACAGGTAATATGGAGAAAACCTCCTGTGACCAGCTTTCACAAGCTGTCTGGCATGTGTGAAATTTTGAGGTGTCTCAGTAGTTTTAACACTTCAAAGCCCTGTTCAGTTTTCTCCAAACAAAAACCTAACCCAACCTAAACTAAACAAACACAGGTGTATTTACCAAGCACTTAAGCTATGTTGTTCAGCTTATTTCTATAGTCTGACAGTGAGACTGACACCTTCCCTATCTCAGTTGTCTTGGCTCAATCCATGCAGTCTGCATAATTCAACATCTTAGTAAGTTTTCAGGCAGCTTTGCAAGTTACCAAGCCTCTCCTTCCAACAAACTTTATCAAGTCGATTGAAAGCAGCAGTACTGCTGCATGAAAGTTAAATTTACTAGCAAGTAAACAAAAAAAAAAAGGCTTCTGAGATATGTTTGTTTACAGAAAAAAAGTGTCAGGTTTTGCCTATAATGCTATGAACATCATGTCAAAACTTTGCAATACAAAGATATATTTAGATACATAGCAGCACACAAAATCTGTACTGACTGTAACCCTCCAGAAAAGCTATTTTTTAAAAGCAAAGTGAAATGATTGCAAGGAGCTTCTTCATGATTTCCAGTTTGGTCTCACTCTCTGGCAATTCACCTATCTAAGCAAAGAGACAAAAGAATCTTTCCATGGGGAAAGATTAACTCTATCTTAAATTAGACATCATTTTTTCTTTATAATAAGGTATTAGAAAGCATTGCAGGACTGTAAATTAGTGTCTTAAATAGTTACTTATGTAGTACTTGTCATCTCTCATGGAAATGTGAAATATAAAAGGCCTTACTTTGAGCTCCATCATCCTTAACTTCTGCTCTGGCTTTAATGTTATGCTTAGAGTTGGTTTTCTTTTTCCTCATTTTTATACTTCCATGTACAGAAAGGTAAATTTAGATTCTAGATTACATGACATTAAGCATGAAATATTCAACTGCACTACATCCACTTTCATGGCTAGTGATATATGAGTATAAAACATATCTGGGTACTGTTTTCATCTTCATAGGTTTCTGGAAAAAAATACTTTTTGTATTAAATATCTACTGGTAATGGAATGATGAAAAACTGTGATCAAGCACTTATACGTCCTGTCTGTCCAGAGCAACTTGTGCATGCTGTTGTATTAAATGAATCCTTTGTAATCCCAGGAATATTAGAAACAACTCTGAAAAACTAGATACATCTAACGATTCTTAGTTGGCCCTGCACAGCCCTTGTGGGCTAAAATATGTAGGATGAAGAAAAGAAGGGGAAAAAAGAGGACAATAAGACGTTTGAAACATACTTTACTGCTTAATGCCTCCTAAGTATTGTTTATGAAGGGGATGAATACAGCAGCAAAATCCCTACAGAAAAATTTCATCTTTGCATCCAAACACACATGTATTGCTTCGGTGACATTTGAATGGCCTGTAGACTTGGAACCAATAATTTCTTTTGTTTTCTCTCACTAGCAAGCTAAACTGTACCCTTGCTCTTGCTTGAAAATTTGTTTTACTTCTATTTTCATTCTGGAAACCTGACCAGCACACAAACGCATGTGGTGCACAGGTGCGCACGCACACACACACATTCACACCCGTACTGCTCTATCAAGTTATCGCTGCTGAGAAAATAAGATTGTGAAAATCTCTGAGCACTAAGGTTTTGACTAATGTAGAGTGTATTAAGTTAGAGGGCACTGTCTGCAGCTAGACATCAAGTGAAATAAGGATCTTGGAATGCACCATTGTTCTGGACTTCAGTACGTTTCTTAGTGTTGCAAACAGTGCTCAACAGATTCCCTTCGTAGATGAAATATGTGCCTGTAAAGTTTGGGGAAAAAGAAACCTCTATAGCCATTACAAGTAGTGCTGGTAAAAATGTGGAATCATGTCCAAATTACAGAATTATTTTTTTCTAAAATTTAATAACTTTACTGATTTAATAACTTAGCAAAATTTTGTCAAAACTGTTGAAGGTTGTGTACTAATGTAAACCTATAAATCAATACCCATACTTAGAGCTCCTGAAGCTTTAAGGAGTTTCAGAAACAACTCATTAATCTTTTTTCCTTTAACAAAATGATTACAAAAATTAGAGACTACATATTTGTAGTTATATCTTGTAGCAGAGTCATGTATCTGATAGCCCTACTCTCACAAGACACTTGAGCAACAAAACAAAAATTCAAAAGTAGGGATTTTTTGTTGAGTAATTGTTTCTTCTCAATTTAAATTGTTATTAAGAAGCTAAATCCACATAGAATATAGAGCAGTTGATATTGACATTTCTAAAATCTTCATCTTTATAAACGATTTGAGGACTTTTACAGTTCAAAAGATCAAAGGAAGAAACTTATAAACAGGGAGAAAAGAAAGAGCGGCATTTTAACTAGATGAAAAGATGAGGAAGACAGACAGTGCCCAAGTGCAGTAAGTATCATTTTAAATGCAAAACCCCTTTATTTATTTTAGAACTGGTGTGAGATGCTGTCATGAATGCAATCATAGTTCTTCTGTCAACCCTAAAAACTCCAAGCAAGCTCATTCTGTTCATATTACCCAATTGTGTGCTCCATCCATAATATTGGTTCACAAAAGATCTTCCAGAAGTTGTCCATATCTCTTCCGAGGAGTTTACAAATTTGAAGGGAAATTCTCTGATTTGTAGATGGTATGAGGTTCTTCAAAGTATATAGTTTAAGTGTTCATGTAACAAATTATAAATTTAGTTTGTGTATGATAAGATTTTGATGTTTGATAAGAATTTGTGTTTGTTTTTTGTTTGCTTCTTTTGTTTTGGTTTCTTTTTAAGTATTTTTGCTTAATAGTCCCTAAGTACTGTTTATGAAGGGGGTGAATACAGCAGTTTGTTATTAAGTATTTTGGTTGTTTTATTATTAAGTTCAAAGGCTTGTAGGGATGAGAAATTAAAGATGGTTAATATAATTATACATACAGTATCTCACCTTAAACCTTCAGTCTTTTGAAGGCAAATGTTGTCCTGTCAAAACTTTCTTGATCAAACAGAATGTGGGGGGGAGGAGAGGGTAAGCTCTAAAGAAATTCACAATAGAATGAGATTACTGTCAAATTCTTTAAATGTATTTTAATATTAAGTTGTTGTAATAAAGAAGTCCTGACATACAATAAACAATCTGCATGAGAAGTTACTTGAGAAAAGTAACAAGTTTCCTGATGAAAAGAAGGACTCAAAATAAACACAACAGCTTCACTCCTGATATTTCAAGTTCCAGCTGTCCATGCAAATGCATCTTGCCCTTTCAGTTATTACACTAGGTTTGTGCATTGCCATTATTATGATTTTTCCATTGTCAGGCAGAATTATTCACACATAACATTTCCACAGTGATTTTCATTTATGAGGAAACCTTTAGTATAAATGTGGTACATAGTTGTCATACTATTAGTGCAAAGATTCAAGCAGCAGTATTTCAGAGATTTTGTTTTGCTGATACCACTGTAATTACTATCAAAAGAGCATTTCTTCACTGGAAAGTTTCTGACACCTGGATACAAGTTCCCTAGGAGATATGCAGCAAAAAGGGAGGCAGGAGGCTAATATACCTATCAAAACACAAAGTCAGGTAGCATTATGAATACCTTACTGTCAGCCTCAATCAAAGTTTTTCAGTCCCTTTGTGCCTACAGATGAGACACAAAGACCACTTTTGGCCCCTATGTTCAGGATTATCAACAAACTGTAGAGTTCAGAGGAAGGTCGTGGAATGGGTAACTTGAACATGTGACATACCAGGAGAAACTGAGAACTGGATTTATTTAGGCTGTAGAAGAGAAAGCTGAGGAAAGATCTGATTGCAATACTCATCTACCTAAGAGAAGCTATAATGAAGGCAGAGCTGGGCTCTTCATAATGTATCTTAATAAGACAGAGGCAATCACAAGCTGCAACAGGTAAGTTTCAAAGTGAATGTTAGCCAAAAAATTCTACATGAAAGAAGCACATGACTGTTGGAAAACAGTCTTGGAAAGTTGTGAAAACTCCATTTCTGGAGGGTCTCAAAACTCACCTGAAGAACATCCTGAGCAATCAGATATGCTATTGAAGCTAGCCCTGATTTGAGCAGAGTGTGGGCCAGCTGACCTGTGGAGGTCCCTCCATTTTTTTTGACTGGTTTTGTTTGGATCTTACTTGAAGTCAAGAAAGACAGTGCATCTGATTCATGAGAAGACTGAAATAAAAACCATTTTCCTGACAGAAATTCACAGGAGTGTAGTAGTCGAGACACCAAACAAGTATAACAATATATCATAGTGCCCCACTACATGGTCCCATACAGAGGGAAGTGTACATGAAAATTTCAAGTAGTTTGAACCATTCTTCTCATTTAATTTTTCAATTCAACTGCATGCTACAATTACACTTGCAAAGCTACTAGGTTCAGGCTGCCAGCATAAATGCAAGTGGTTTTAGGGTCATAGGGAATGTTATACTATAAATATGAGCTGCGTAAAAGCTGAAAGACTGAAAAGCTTACTCAACAGTTCAAGCACCATCTTTCCTTTTTGTCTCACATTTTGATAATTCAAACATTTACTACTGGTGAGGAAGATAACTAGATTGGAGATCTTTGATTTGTTAAGAAGCTGTTTGTTACAACAATTCTTGTGATTCAAAGATAGCACACAAATTTGTGTGGTTATCATTCTCTGCATGACAGTGGCAGTTTAAAAATAGAGCAGAAATTAATTTAAAGAAGTTCTAGTGGTTAGAAAATGACTTCACAGCACTTTGAAACTCACTTTATTTTTAGAAATACTGACCTTATGACAAGGTATTCCAAGAAGAGGAAGAAGGGATCGATGGCTGGCAGCCACCATCTAATGCCACACTAAAGTGTTGGTGGTGTTAAGAGTAGGTAGTGCCATACTTGGTAAAAGAAAGCATTTAAGACTGCCTTTGTTTTTCCATGAGCAATCCTGATGCTGAACTTCCATTGGTCCCTATGGTGTGCTGTGTGATATTTGAGACTTTGTGGTACAAAAGCTATTTTATTCTTGGTGAATGTTTTTGAATTTTTTTTTTTTGCTGGCACAGGATAGTACTGTATTGCATAAATATTAGCAGCCAACTTTTTTCAGAAAGCTTTAGCATGTGAAAAAACCCATCTCTAAAAAATTCTGACTTATTTGGTTATGCTGCAATATAATCATATTGCTCATTAGCCACTTTCAGCACATTTTAAATCCCTCACAACAGTTACAGATTAATATTAATGTTTTGGGAAGCTTTGAGAAAACCAATTCTTTATAATTTCAAATGGACTTCGGTATTTTTGTAAAAAAGTCCCACCTATCAATCATGATTTTTCAACTCCATGGCTAATGCAACTATCCTAATTCACATCAGGAATACCTGTAAAGAGTTAAATGAATGAGAGGTTTATTATGTCCGAGGGAGAATTTCCCACTGTAGACAGGATGATCTTAACTTCATATTCCTTGTGAGTCTTTCAGAATTGAAAACCACCTGTTATTCCCCTTCGCACTCCAAAATAGTTAAATATGTATAGGCTTGTATGAGCCATGCTAAAGACGGAAAATGATTGATGTTTTCTGAAATAATAGTTGTGTTGTTAACATCTTCCTCATACTTAAATCAATATTTTTATAAAAAATTCTAAGTCTTGATCTAATGGATTAAATTATTGAAGAAAATAAGTATTGATTTTTTCAAGTTTATTCCAAGGCTGAATGCTGAGGGAAAAACTCTTTAATGTAAAAATCTTACTACATCTAGGAAGCTGTCAGATAATTCAATCTCTGAAATATATTTGTACATTAATTATTGTACAGAAAAATATATACATTATTTAGAGAAAAAATATATGCATTATTTATATACAGAAAAAATATTTTATAAGTGCAGGAAACATTATTCCGCAAATGTACAAAAAGAAAAAGCATCTTTTTTCACAGGATTTTTTTTTTGAATAATTAAAAATTATTAATATTTAGAATAAGAATGCCGAATGGCAGAATGCCAGAAAACATGGAAAAAATTTATTGTGTTGGCATTTACTTGTCTACCTCTGTCACTTTAAGTCTATATATGTATCACAATGAGTCTGCCTGGAATAAAGTTAATTCTCTTCATAGCATCCTGTATGGTGCTGTGTTTTGGATTTGCAACAAAAACAGGGTTGATAACATACCAGTATTTTGGCTATTGCTGGGCAGAGATCATACAACATCAAGGCTTTCTCTTCTACCCACTCTGCCTCCCCGAGCAAACAGGATGGGAAAGCACAAAAAGTTGGGAGGGAATGGCTGACCAGAGTTGGCCAAAGGAATATTCAATACCATACAGTGTTGTGCTCAGTAATACAAGCTGAAACAGAATGGAAGAGGAGGGAGGAATATTTTCATCTTTCTCCTGGTGTGAAGTAGTAAAGAAATTGTTTATTTTGCTTTCTTGCCCACACAGATTTTCACTCTTTAAACTGTTTCTGTCTCAGCTCACAAGTTTTCTCACATTTTCTTCTCTGATTCTCTTCTGCATTCCTCCTGCAGTGTGGAGAGACCAAGTGATTAGCAGGGTACTTATTAGGGTCAGTGCCAAAAACAAAACAAAGCAAAACAAAACAAAACAAAACAAAACAAAACAAAACAAAACAAAACAATATATATATAAATATATACATATGCACCTCTCTGTATGCTTTCATGAGGCAAGGCTGCATGTGGCACTTATTGCCATGGTCCAGCTGACCTGGCGGGGTTTGGTCCCACGTTGGACTTGATGATCTCAGAGGTCTTTTCCAACTTAAATGCTTCTGTGATTCTGTGATAAGCTTTGCACTTCTGTGTGTGTACTTTGCTCTCTGAGCCAGTAGAGTGAAGACAGTTCACCTTCTAAACCTTTTTTTCTTAAAGCTCCATATTCTAGGAAACTTTTATGTTTGTGGTTGGATATTCCACTTGTTTGTTTTGTTTTAGTTTACATTAAGCTTTCTCATGGTAATGGTTATCTGAGAAACTTTAAGGATGGCATGGGAATGATAATTGGAGTTCCAGTGTACAAACACTCCAGCAGAGCTTCTATCTGATGACATAAATAGAGAAGAAATAAAATGAAGTTATTCAGACCTCTTTAATGGTTGAATCACTTCCCTGGTGTAATTAATGACAGCTTCAATTAACAGTGCCTAAGTACCTGAAGAGTTTCAATTTTGTCAGTTAACAGTTTTGCAAGAAGATAGTCAAGGGTTTCAATATGCAAAAAGTGTTTCTGAAGGCAATTGCGTTTTCAACACAAGGTCTATAGTTCTTTTAATCACATCCTCACAGTTCTCCTCCTCTTTTAACGATTCTGATTCTGATGTAATGGTGAAAAGGAGCATGCACAGCTGATCCCACAAGTGTTGTATGGGTAAATATATAAAATTTTGTTCTGATCATCCCAATCAAGTAAGAGTGAAACAATATCTGGTTTTGAAATTCCCAGAGAAGCCACAATACTGCTTGAGAGAAACCTCAGGTATGTAAGTTTGAGTGAGAATTGGCAACAGATCTTTTGTCTAGATAAGATATATTTGGCATTGGAGTATTATATTTTACTTCAAATTTACCATATAGTAGTCATTATTTCAGAGTTAAATATTTGGTAACACATTAGGTTAAGATGCTTACTATATGTCACATATCTCTATACTGAATCTCAATGTTGTCATTGATATTGGAAAAACATATTTTAATCTCTTAAAAAAATTACTACAGAAACCCATTTTCCCCTTTTTTAAATTTTAACAAATAAAGTTAAGCTGATAACACTAATTTGCATCTATTTTTCTCGAGCAAGATTTTGTTGTCATGTTTCCTTTATGTGTTTTCAGCTTAGTATCACATCCTTTGGTTAAAAGCTTATATGTTCTGTGCAAATATTTTATACAACATCACTAACTTTTTCCTTTATTATATTAGATTTTATTTGAAATTGTGTTGCTTCAGTACTGCAGTAACTCTTGAACGCATCCAGTGAATATCTCATATTTTTTAGAAATACTTCCTCTAAAACCATCCCTCAATTTCTGCCCTCTAAGATGGTGTGCCATAAATACCAAGAGTAATACAATGAACTGCGCTGCATATCCTAAAATGACACTGAAATTTTCTGTAAAACTCTTTGTTGTAATTTATTTTCTTTTTGAATCAGCACTCAGTGTACTTTGGAAGAATGGGACATTCTCAGGATTACATGGGCAATAAAAATTCAAGGTCTTGAATTCTTTCCTTTAACTTTATTCTCAGTGAACTTCACTGCACAGAATGATGGAGTACATCTGGAGTTAGTGATGTGCAATCCCAGTACCTTAGGATGGATGAAGCATGAAATATTCAGCAAGCCCTTGTCTAATTTCCCCACCTGATACACAAACACTAAAATGTTTAAGTCCTGGCTACCAGAAAGCTATCTTTATACTAGAGAGAACTTATTTTTAGGTTTTTACTGGGATGAAGGATATGTCTACCCTGTTTTATGTTGTTGCCTGCAGGAAAGCAAATAGAATAAATAGCAAGAGATTATAGACTAGGCAGCAGAGAAAAGGAAAAGAATGAAATCTGTTCTAAAAGTGCTATTAACATTCAGAAAAACATAGATTGGCAACACCTTCAACAGGTACTCCTGGGACAGTTTTTACTTACAGTCTGAGAAGAGCTTTGGTAAAATATCTTGTCCATCATGCAAGCTGAGCTCAGAATTACCCTCTCAACAGGAACTAAGGGCCTGCAGTATCACTGAAACTGCCAGGTCAGGCTATGGTGCTCAAAGGCAGACTGGTGCCTTATCCTGAAACAATTTTGAGACCCTTCATTCTGACATGTCACTTCTAGGTCTCTGTAAAAACCATATATATAGATCAGAAACCATAACTAGGTGGAACCAGGATCCTACAGATAGGAGAACAAGCTGACCTGTGCTCTCTCCTATACCCCTCCCCTGTGACTCTCTGTCATAAGCCACATGCAAATATTTGCTGGGAAAATTCTCTCCTTTCCTCCCACCTAGACACAAACAATTATCTTTTTCAATTGCTTTTATCATCTTTGTGAGACAAAATCTTGAGTGCAAATCCGATTACTGAGACAAATAAAGGGCACCTAAAATTCTTACCAGTATATTGAGAGGGGAAAATTCTATTTTTGTAAGCATTATCAAAGATAATATCAACAAATCTACAAATATTTTTTTCTGCATAAAACTTAGCATTTCAATAAATAAGAGACATTCAGTTCTATTGGGATATTGTTCTATTATTGCACAGGATTTTTGGGCAGTGTCTGTAGGGAGCTAGACCTGTAATCCCAACAGCCTGTGGAATACTTAATTCATGAGCACTGACTTCACCAAAGACAACAGAACACATTAACACAAGTAGCAAACTCCAGGTCTGAGAGCTATGTTATAAATCACTGAGGTAAACAGAAGATAACAGAGAGAATGAACTCCTGGCTTATGCACTGGTGGGGGAGCCCTTGTCTTCTGCAGCTGATCAACCACAATCCTAAAGCACAAAGCAGTTGCAGTAAAACTACAGTGCAAATAAGCAACAGGAAAGAGTAACAAATTTTACTGCTACACTTTTGAGATTATAGTAAATTGTCCTCTTCTCCCAGACTTAATATTCCACCTTTGAGAAGATTCCTGGCTTGCTATTAAATTCCTTCCTGAATAGGCAAACAGTATCTTGAAAAACTTAAGCTCTTTCCTTTCATTATTTTGTTCAGAGGATCATTCTAGCACTTGGCTTACTCATAGGTTAAAAAATTTTGGTTTTATTTTCTGTTGAAACCTGTTACCAATAAACACAGAGCTATACTCTGCTAAGTGTGATTTGGGCTCATATTGTGATTCAAGTATCTTAGTGTATCATTCTGCTCAATCAAAACCCATGCAATATCAGATCATTTCAAATAAGTAAATTTGGTATTAAACATTGCACTTTTCAAGTGTGGAATATCTAAAAGAACTCAGACTGAGTATTGGACTCTTGACAACCTGTTTCTAATAATTTCCACTAGACTCTTCAAGTGCATCCTATCACATTTGATTAGTCATATGATTCCTGCCCCTCATCCTCCTTATTACTCACAAACACACCTAAAGAGATTCAATATCTTTCTCAGTCGTTTTTGTGCTGAACTAGATAAGATGTTCAAGGCCAGGTTGGACGGGCCTCTGAGCAACCTGGTCTAGTGGAAGGTGTCCCAGTCCATGGCAGGGCATTGGAATTGGATGATCTTTAAAGTCTCTTCCACCCCAAACCATTCTATGATGCTGTGATTCTAATTTTTTTTCAGCAGGTGCTCCTGCTCCTTCTCTGATCACCCTAGAATCCAATTACTATTCTTGTTTCAAGTTTACCTGGTTTTGAGCATAGATATTCAGAACCATACATAATATATTAATTAAGGTCTTCTCTGTGTTTTTTGTAGCTATGATATTATGCCTTCCTATACTGGTGATGCTTTTTCTGAAAGATCCTAGCATTATTTTTTCCTATGTTGTTGCTGATAGTGATTCTATAACTAAAAATTCTACTCAGATCTCTCTCATTTTCTATCAGCTTCAACTAATGATGTGTTTCTTTATAATATAGCTTCTCATTATTATTCCATTAGTACATGACTTTGAAATTTTGTATGAAGAATTTTATTTCTTTTCCTACTAGGAAGCAGGATCTAATGATTCTTGTAGTATTATCTCATGCTTCACAGCACCACCAGTACCTATAGATTATAAGCATATGCACCCTTCAGGATATTACTGAGTTCAACTGTACATCTTTCAGAAAATTTCATTTGGTATAAACTTATTAAGAAAATAAAACAAAAAAAAGTGCATTTACTGGAATCTGGGACCTTCCAGGGTCCACTTTGGTGTAGAGATTTGCAAGAGATAGTGGCTTTGGTTCCAAAGTTTTAGATGGTTTTACACTAGCCAATAATACACCCTGGCTTTTATTATGGTTTATGTTATCTTTATTACTTTGACTTCTGTGAACAGTTACATGACTGAATTGTCTTCCATGTGAATTTGTGTTGCTACCCATAGTTCACTGGTACAGCATTATTAGTTTGGAAGTTGAAAAAATTCTGGAAACTATTTTATGTGAATAGTACATACATGTAGTCTGGTTGGCTAGTAGTCTCATTTTTCAGTAATTGCTAGATACAGGATTTTTTTTTTTTAGATACTTACCTAAACCATTGTATTACAAGAGATCTTTCACAGCACTTCTGTGAGTTTATTTAATTTTCCAAAGCCACAACATTTTTAATCATGTCTTGTCCATCAACAGTCAAGAGTTATCAATCTGAACAGAAATGCATTACTAAGAAAACTCTGGTTCTTAGAAAGTTGCAGTATTTCCTAGTGCTCAGAAGTGACTAATAATAGTGTCAGCTTGTGTCACGCTTAAAGAGATGTTTTTCAGGAAAGGATGACCACGCTTATTTAGACATTATGCCCCTAGATAAGAACTCAGAGAGGAAATTCAAAACTCAGTAGTATTTTCTGAAAGTATTGGATTTTATATCTAGAAAAAATGGCCTAAGCTTCAAGTATTTCCACATGATTTATAATGGCAGTATTAGTCTAGTATCTACGCAGTTCAACTTCAAATTCTCACTGTACTTCTACTATTTTTATTTCAAAGTATGCTGCTTAATTCAAGCATTATTTAAAACCATAACTTTTTTCCTTTTTTTTTTTTTTGAAACCAGTGTTTCAAACCCTTAGAAAAATGGGTTTTGAATCTCGTAACTTAGAAGTCATAATGTAGAGACAATTGAGATTATTACTTTACATTTATTCTGTAATACTGTAAGGCTTTTTCTTTATTTCTTCTTTGAATTTATTTTAAAGGGAACATTAGTTCAATCACTGAGAGTTAAGAATAAAATTTTCTGTTCGTCTTCAAAATCTTATTGTTTAGCGCAGGGAGAATGAAAAAAAATTAATAATGGACAGCATCTTAGTTTATAATTACTATTCCCTGTAAACAGTGCAATGCAAGGTTCATGATCATTTGAACATCACTGTACTGCTGTATAATGAAATTTAGATTCTGTCAAAGCACTGTTAATGGTGATAAATAATAACACAGGAACTAGGAACTCTAAAGAAGACAGAGCTCACAATCTGTAAACTGCCCTAGAACTTGAGTGGCTTTTGACAAATGATAAACACTGTCAAAACCCAGAGGGCTGAAATTCTCAAACTGTAGTCTAGAGTATTCATTCCTGGTCAAGATTTAAGTTGTTGTTTGTATGCTACATTGAATTAAGACTGAAAAATACCTTTAAGCTGACACAGAACTATTTCAAACAAATCCACTTAAAGCATGAGAGTGCTATTTAAACAAAAGCATCTCTTGTAATTATTTTAATCTTTTGGAATTTATGAGGTTTTGAAAAATTAGTCCAGCTATTATTATATTAGAGTAATGGATCCTTTATTTTCACATGGATTCAGCATTTATTTATGAGCAAAATCATGTTTATGTTGCTTACAAATCAATAATTTTAAGAACAACCTCCTTTTTGTGAGGAAATGTAGGAAGAAAATTGCCAGTGGTTGACAGTTAAGTCCACAATGAACTCCCGTGCTGAAATGACCCATTAAACTTTTTATATTAGTATGCTTCTACCATTCCTCCAAATGACACTACTAAGTGACCACAACAGCACTGGTTCTGCCACAAGGAAAAAAGAAAATCTTATTCTGCACTTCTCATACCTTTCCTTTCTTATAGCAGTTTGAAAAATGGTACAGTTTAAAGTAGTAATACTGTTGTAGCACTATAAGGATATAGAAGTTCACAATATGGTTTCTCCTCACAAACCTTGCTACAGATTTTTATTGAAACAATTTTTTTTTCTGCAGATTGTTTTTCCCAGTAGATTTCTTGGTCCTTTTCTTACAGTGTAGAGTATGCTGGTTAGATTTCTTAGCAGAGATTGCAGAGTGGGTATAAAATCCACTTGTTGCAGAAGCACACCATTCAGATAATGCTACTTTGGTCAATATATTTCACTGTACCTAGAAATCCCACCTGTGAACCAGTCTGGTTTTTTCTTGAAACAATGAACAGGAAGGTTAGTAAAAAATGATATATCTGTGTGTTTTGGACTGTTTTTGACACAAGTTAATTAGATCAGCACAACAGAAGATCAGTCATTGGTGCTTTAATAAACAGATATTTGCCTTTTTACTTCACACGGTTTCACTATGTCCAGCTGTGGATTTGTAGTTCAGTTCACATGGCCATTCTAGGCTGAAATCTCCAAAAAGGTGTAGCAGTGATATGTATGAAATAGGAAAGTAGTACATACAAGAAATATATAGGTATAAGCATAAATACATACCCATAACTATATATAAGTGTATACTAACAGAAGTGCATCATTATATATAAGTATATAAATATATACTTATGTAAGTGTGTCTAAGAAATATTGTATAGTGAGATAAATGGTAGTTTCAGATTTTGATAGAGGACATGCTCAACATAGAGAAAATACAAGTGGATTTCCACATTGAATTAAAAATCAATACAGATGTACTAATATACACATATATTTATGAGTTTTCATTGAGGATGGGACAGTTTGGAAAGGGGGAATTTTCAGATGAAATGGACACATAACAAAATATTTAGCAGGTAGATTTAACATATTCAGGTCAATGCTTGAAAGTACCAGCACAAAGAGAATAGCAAAAGTTGTTGCTTGACGCTAGAGACAGAGGAGAATATTTAGGGGTTTATCTTTCTAACAGGATTTTGAGAGCTTAGCACAGTCTTGCTTTTAGGCCGAATATAGAAGCAGGTTTTTGTACATAGGGATTTGAAAATAAACTTTATTTGATCTCTGTGAGGAGCTTAAATAAGACTCTAAGACAAAGTAGTGGAGAACTACCATTTATAAAAGAAGAAATTCTTGAAGTGTCACCCTAATCACTGGCCAGGAGCTCTTTCTAAATTTCAGTCCATTCAGTCACATTAACCCTCCTGGTCTTGTCTGATTTTCTCCTTGATAGTCCAGTATTGCTTCCAAATGTGAGAAAAACCCTGTTGAATCCAGTGCTGAGACTAATGGCATGGTCAGTCCCACAGTACTTCCACAGCAGCTGTGTGGTGGTGATGGAGTAGCCACAAATAGCATCAGGGAACCTGTGATTCCCTGGAACAGGCAGGCCCTACAGTCCATGGATCCATCATGCTGAGTGCTCCCATGCTGAGGTTCTGGCCACACTGTGTACCAGACATCTCACTGAAAATGGTAGCTGTATGTTCATGTTACCACAATGATGCTCCTTGATGAACAGTGGAAAAAACTTTCAGCTTTGCAAAGCTGAGCCCAGAAACTAGTGTCCATTTCTTGTATAGGATGAGGAAAATGGGGAAATTCCTGTTCTCTCCTGTTTTCCCCTCTGAAACAAGAACATCAGTAAAGAAATTTTTTCAATTCTTTCCGTCTCTCAGTACTATTAGTCTAACATTTACATCCATTTTCAAAGAAATCAGTTTCTTAAAAGGATACTATAAATTATGGTTTGTTGGATAGCTCTTTATCTATCCAATATTGAATTATTGTAACATTAAGTTTAACCTTTTATCAATATAAGAGATCCTATACTTTATTTTCTCAAATGAAATGAGATTAAATACCCACTGATTGCTCTTTCTAGCAGAGGGATGCTATTAAGAGTAGTTGTGTGAAATGAAGATTCAGTTTAACAAAAAATTACATACTTTGCAGGACAGAAATAGATATGATAGCACAAAATTTCTGTTTCAATTATTTAGTCAGAATAGTTATCTTCTTAATTTTAACTAAAAATATATGTGTTTATATTCTATGTGTTTCTCTGTAACCAGTGTTATACAATGACAGGGTAAAGCCAGTTTCCAATTACCTTTCTCTGTTTACCAAACAGCTTTATTTTCCCACAGTATTTTCTTTGAAAATTATAAAGCTTTCAAAAGAAGAGCCTAGAAGGACTATTAGTCTGAGGCAATAACACAGTTTGAATGTAATCTTAAATGCAATCAGCATCTTTCCTTTTTCTCTGAACAAGATACAAATGTCTGAATTGTAGGCTGGCTTGACAAAACTCAGACAGCTGTATTGACATATCAATTATATCTTGTGATTTTCCAGTTAGTCCAAAGCAATTCAATAATATTCAGTTTTATTTGTTAGTAGCTTCACTGCTGAAGTTGCTTATTTTTCTACTCAAGATCTCTCATTTCTATTCTGATTTTATAAAAGGTGTACACTGCTACTAAAGATAAAGGAATAGTAGAAAGCAAGAAAATAAGTAGGCTTCTGATGAAAGAAAATTTCAAGCAGACATTTCTCAGAGTATTTCAAGTATTTCTGCTCATACTCTTAGATGTGCCCTGCTGAACTTGGGATCCAGGGTCTCCCACAGCCATCACATCCCACCTCAGTGGTGGCTCTGTGGCCTGGGGGTGACAACCTTTCTCACAAATCTTTCACAGGAACCAGACTTTGTTCATGTAGTTCATTTCCATTAGGTCATCAAGTATGAAACAATTTTTTTCTGAGGCAGATTATGCAAGTGAATCCTTTGGAAAAGTCCACCTTTGGAAATACATGCAAGTACAAGTTCACTGAGTTTTGTTTGTGCTGTGTGCTGAGAATGTGGGCTAAATGCTCCATCAAAACTCGGTAAACATGCTACAGATTATTCTATTACATACATTCCTACCATTACTTAGGAATTTAGTATGATATTATGGACTTTATTGCCTTTATGTTGATCATTTTTTCATCAATAGTAGTTTGGGGGATTGTAGTTTCATATGTGTGTTATAACTACTCTAAGAAAATCCTTCTGTCCTTCGGACTGATATTTACAGTATTTTCATTACATTTTAATGCTCATTTTTTAAAAACATTTTAAAAAACAGTTTTAGGGACAAGTTCTTTGCAGGGAATGATAGGTCTGAGGTGCTGAATATACAGTGGAGGATAACAAATCATTTGTGGAACTCATCGTGTTTCTGTAAGCCACTGGTTCACTCTTTTGCAAGTGGTTTAAAACTATTTAATCTCAGAAGATATCTTGAGATAAGAGGAGATAAAAATGTCCTACATGCCACCTGACTTTAAATACATTATTTCAGTGCCACTTCTCTATCACCATCTATATAAAAATGTTGAGAAACTGAAGATCTTCGCTGTACTTATAGATTAGTACTCACCTGTGATCACAGATGCACTTATTCCTACAGAAGTGAAAATTATTATGGTTTATTACAGATTTTCTTCTGATGCATGCTTCAATAGTATGAAAATGAATTAAACTGTTGCATATTGCTCCCCTGGATACAGTGTATTCATAACTAAAATGTTCTGAAATTTTATAACAGAAAGCAAGATCTACTGTGGTTTAAAGAAAAAAAGAACAACAACTTGTCCTTGGGCTAGATCAGCTGTGCAAAGACAAACTAAGTAGTTTGTTCTTTACATGCATCTATGTCTTCTGAAATAAGAACACAGTATTTTGAAACATGTAAACCTAAAATACATTTGACTTCCGGAAACATCCTCAGAAAGGAATTAATAGAAATGTACCATTCATACAAGACAATGACACAAAGATATTTTGTGACCACATCTCTACCTTTTTTTTAGTTTTCCCATCAGCATTTTATGCAATTAAAAGGTGAAATGATTGTTCTGTGAATGGTGCTCAGAGTCTCTCATTCCACAAGTGCAGATATGCCCAATGAAGTCACCACCAATGAAGTAGTTCTTGGCGCCTTCACAATGAATGATTTTGTCCCAAAGGTACCGTGTGAGACGGGGCCATTATAGTTAAATATATTTTATCCACTTTACACCAAGGGAATGTGAGATGCACAATGATGTGCTTGAGGTTATGCATGAAAACAGGAATGAGCAAAAATTGAGTCTTCTAAGTTACCTCCAAAAGTTTTAAGCCTAGATGCATTTGAAAAATCTCACAAGGCATGCTATTTTCAAGCTTAGTTGTTTGAATGTGTTTGCAATCTGTCCCTCATCACTGTGAAAAAAAAGTTGGTCCTGGAGCTCAACGATAGCTCATGCCACTCAAGATTTCCAAAACTGTGTTGCGAAGTAGAAGGTGTCCCATTCCATATAATTTCAACTGCTTGCATAAAATAACAGTACTGGTGAGAAAGAAAATAACAGCCTGGAAGCTAAGAACCTGAAGGCTCGCTGGGAAAATGGACAGGTATATTTAAAAATAGCAAGCACCATACATATTTGGGGGTTTATGTTTACAAAAAAGTAGAATAGCAAAAATACTGAATGGTTACTGCAAATAAAGAGTGGATTCGAATCTCGTATGCTTTAAAGTGAATTTGAATGATGTGGAAATAAAAGTGGAAAAGAGAGATAAGAAATCTTCAGTGTGCGTTTTTTCTATCGCGCATTTGTTAGCCCTTGATCTCAGGTGTAAACTTTTCTCCTCTGGGAATAGAAGCAGTCTTATGTGATTTACAATTAAAACTGCATAATGATTAAAAAATAGACAAAATTTGATGAAAGCTGTTCAGAAACTATCCATCACATGATTACTATTCATCCAAGCTCTTCAGTAAAATCTTTTTAGTAATATACATATTTTCAAAAATCAGGGTGTCTTTTCTTTTAGTTTGTAATTGAATAAAGGCCAAATTTTAGTCATTTACTAACCCAGGGACCAGTATCAGTTCAATCAATTTAAAGAATGCATTCCAGCAATATGTAGTCTTCTGTTGTTCAGTAAAGAAGCAAAATTTAATAAAATAAACAAAGTACACACTTTTAATATATCCCAAGACAAAATGCAAGAAATGCTGTCTAAATCAGCTGTATATCTTTCATCTCTCTATGCAATAGGGTACATTGTAGATGTTGTACACAATCATATACATAGTTATGGAACAATATATCTACAAAACAAAATGAAACAGACTGTATTTCATTCATGCCGTTTTTAACGTTCACATCAGAGTTTTTGTTCTTGTGTTCCCTGCTCAGTTTATTGTGCTGTGGTCTTCACATGCTGAAAATATGTAATTGGATTTTGCTTTTCATGTCTTTGCTATTTCTCTGAGATGAGAAGCATCAAAGGAAGCAGTTCCCAGTTTGTTCTTCCTTATCTTCACTATTTTTTTTCCTGTTCTGGAACAATGAAATGTGAATCTCTTCAGAGCCTTTGGGCCAGAACAGAAGGTAATAGTTGGGTCTCCTACTGTTTTTGCTATTACTTGTCTTCCTGCTGGAAGTCTTTTAAGCTTCTGAAGGCTCGCTCTCAGAGCTCATGAAACTGAGTCCTGAGTATTAATGCCAACTCTGTCCCTGAAATGCTTTTGTTTTTCAAATCAGCCTCACTGGGAAGAGTGTGCTGACAGAGCTGCTGTAAATACCTCTGGTAAGCATACCTGTCACCTGTCTGGATTTAAGCCAAAACAATAAAACAAATATGCGTAAGTGCTAACAGCAAATATGAAGCATTAGCTTTGACTACAGGATGTAAGTGTGAATTTTAATTTTTTTTTTTAAATGCAGACTACTTCCTGGCAAGCCTCTTAACCTCTTCTGTGGTACAGTAAATTTAGAGCTATGTAAAAGGTATATTTCAAGCCTAGACAATTATGAATCCTCAATACCAGAAAACATTCTGAACAGCACCATTAGAATTTTAAATAAAGAAAATGCCAAAAATACCCGAGTAAAAATGTATCCATTGCATAAAATGGATTTTGAGCTAAGTCTAATTAATGATAGTTGTTGTCTAATTCATTAAGATTGAGCTGATCCTGATAGGAAAATGTGATGTAGCACACAGAATACACTCATGGCTGGCAGTGGGGCAATCGGCCTTCAGCTGGCGAAGCAGTTGCACATGGTTAGATGTGAAAGCCTAGGCAGGTGTCTTAAAAACTGTGAAGCTCATAGATATGTCAGGTTTTAAAAGGTATATGTAGAGCTTAAGAAGGAGAAGCTATGGGGTCTTCTAACACATGGTGTTGGGGATCAAGACTGATATGAATTGAGTGTGCTTTTTATGTGTGTTGTTTTGCTATATGTGATGTTGGAAAAGAGGGAAAGTTTGCTATAATCGTGAAAATAGGGTAAGTCACACAGACATTTTAGAGGAATTTTGAATTTATCTAGAGGTTTTTTTTACCCTTTAGCTTTTCTTTTAGAAGATGACACTTTTATATGGGGGCATGGAGTTTATTCAATTAAATCCCTTGTTGTTCTAGAGTATTGTCACCCCAAAGATCCTTTAAACTTGGAATGTTCTGTGGATGAAGAGTAAAAACTTTTAATAGCAGGAAAAGAACCTTCTATTTTACTGTTTGGCATATTCTAAAACTTTAGGCAGTTTCTTGTGAAGAACTTGTCAATAAGACCCATTGCAGTAAATAGAGGGCTTTCTCAAGGACCTGCCTTTATAAAATTGGGTTTTAGTTTCCTGTCCAATGCCAATTTATGTTTTAAAACTTTAAGACTTTTAAAACTTTAAGAATAGCAGGGTAGCATTGTGATGATTATTTTTCTCTTTCTAAAACAGCAATATTATGGAGGGGAGGAACATAACAGGATGACAACAGGTCAAGAAAGGTTATGGTGAAGGCAACCCTGACATCTTTCTGAAAAAGACAATGTGTCAAGTTATGTATGGCAGGAAGATTTCTATGACGTGATTAATGTTGTTGCTGTGACCATTGCCTGCTTCTCCAGCTTTCTCATTTACCTTGTATTGCCAGTAAATCACAACTGTCTCAGAGAAAAGTGAACTCCCTCATTAAATAGAGAAGCAGCTAAAATGTAAACATTTATTATGAATAAAATAGTATCTCTAGTAGTATCAGATGCTTTGGTCAGAGACTCAGCTGCAATAAACAGGATAATGAAAGAAATGAGTCCAAACACAAAATGGTGGACTACATTCTTTAATCCTCAGAGACTGATTATGCATATTCAGATATGAATGAGCTAATAGGTAGGTAGGAGTAATTTTTTATGTCTAGGTTGTTTTCCATTCCAACAAGATGCTAAAATTTCTGCAGAAGGTATGAAATAGTCACAAGTACACAATGGTGGAAACTAAAGGGTATCTGATTTCCACTATTGAAAGCAAGATCAATATTCAGTGGATTTTGAGGATGCTCTACAATACTGGGATCAAAATCGTGAAAGTCACAGAGTTTTAGGGGTAGTAATATTGTTCCTGCTGTCTCAAGACTTTAGATTTTTTAACTTTTAAAATTATATTTTTAATCTGATGATATAGGAAATAGAAGTCACTTTAACAGAATGGTGGTTTTTAATGTATTCAGAAATCAGCTGCTATGGCTGCAATTTTTAAAAAAATTACTTTGGTTACTATATGTTTTCAGTTCTTTAGTATTTTACCCATCTCACTTGAAACTATTCTGTAGTTAATTTTTATGGCATCTATGTCTGAAAAATAGTAATCTTCTATGTCTTCTTAACATCTAAACATTTATTTTTAAGCAATGCAGAGATGTTGAGAGGTTAAAAGTTAAGATTTTATGTGTGTGTATATGCATTTAATTTTTTATAAAAGCTTTGTAAGTTAATGATCATCCTGTAGCAGTTTAGTCCCAGTCCAGACCAAGCTAATAAGTTTGCTGATGATTAAACCAAACCTCCAGCATGGCTGCATGAAAGACTAAGTTTCTCAGAAAGGAGACTTTATCACTCTTGGAGTTTACTTAAATTGATACTTTTACAATAGAAGATGGTGATGAAGAAATCCCAGGAACACTTGCTAAGAAGAAAACACAAGTATGAGGTTAATGTCAGGCGAATACAAGACGTGACAGAGCTGACGGGGAAATCCGTAGTATTGTTGGTTTGTTTTCTTCAGGAAAGAATTTTCTAAATTACTTGGTAAAACTGTCAGTTAGGAAATGTATGTTAGGGAAAGGGAAAGATCTTAGAAAAGTATAGCATTGTATTTGGTAGTACATGATATCTGATTCAGAGTGACTTCTAAATAAATTTTTGTTTCATTGATACTGAAAAGAGGGGAAGAAACTTGTTTAGTGGCCTTATAGAAAGATTTGGGTTTTATCATGGGATAAAAAGAAATCAACTTTATTTACATCAAGCTGGAATATGTCAAAGAACTGGAATTCTTGTTTTTTCAGGCATGAATTTCACTGAATTCAACTTTCCATCACTTAAAACAAATTGTTATTGCTATTATTATAACTTGGGATTGTGAATATATAATGTTTTTTGTTTCTTTTAGTGATCATGATCTATACAACTATTATTATATGACTATTTCCATTTTTTTCATTGCTGGAGTTAACCTTTGATTAGTGTGTATAAGTGTTTAAATTGTAATCAAAATTTTTTATTTCTTACTACATGCATCACTCAAAATTACTGCAGCAAGACCTGCAAATCAATGCAGTTTTGAAGACAACTACTGTATTTTGACAAAAAGTATAAGTAACTTATTTCAACATTTTCCCCTCTAAATTGTTTTAAAAAAAACCCCATTTAAAAAAAAAAAAATCTTGTTCTTCCATTAGTTAAATATGCTCTTGAAGACCTTCAAATTATATGTATATTAGATTCCAGTCCACAGTTCCGTGTCGTGTACACCTTTACATGCATGTGCAAATGTGGTAATATCATTTTGTGCACACACAACTTAGCTGCACAGAACAACAGTTAGCCAAAAGATATTGAGAAAAACAGTATTTTGGAGGTAAACCACAATAAAAAGTTTTTTGAATGATGAATGTGAAAAACAGATGTTATTGCTAGCCTGTTTTGCATAATTGCTGGCAGTTGTGTAAAAAATACTTTAAAAAGTTACTGTAAAGCTTTGTCAGTATATGAGTAAGAATAATAGTTGCTAATACTCCTGCAGGAGGATAGTCCTCTAAGAGCCAGCATTGCAAAGATCATAAAGCTTGTGCAGTTGAAATGCACATCTTTGTATTATTAGACTTCCTGGGAATGTTTATTGTATTTTTGGAAATGAAGAGAATGGTTTATATATTAAGAGGAATAAAGTCTAAGAAAAATTATATGCAACATGACTCTCTCTTTTCTCTTGTTTTGCAATTCATAAATTCTCAGGATTATCTCCTTTTGTTCACCTTAGAAGGGGAAGAGATTAAAAGTAGGTCATAGACCAGAAACGGTTTCTGTCCTGCTCTCATCCCCGAGAGGGTGAGGGTTGGGGGACAGGTGGCTTTTATACAAAGTTAGTCTTAGCAACTTATTAAGTTAAGATAGCAGCAAGTGAATTTTTTAATAGCCTTATAGGCAGCACATCTCTGGCTGCTGGAGCTAATTTGACCCTAACAGAAGAACTAAACTGCCTTCAGGCCATGAGTTGGCAAGATGTACTGTATGGCTCTGGAGCCTCTCAAAATCGAAGACTACAAAAGGAGCCAAAATTCAATTGTTAAGCTTAGCGAGAGCATCTTAGCTTCCATAATCTCACCAAACTGACACATCCTGAAGTTACAGAAGAGACTGGAGTGCCATGAGGTCTTCTTTTCACTGTACAACTACAAGCTGTCATGGTTAAAGATATGCTGGAAACAGTGGCGCTTAGAAATTGTAGTCTTTGTAAGTATATGCAGTCTGGTCAATGCAACCCTTTGCAAATGAATTATCTGTAAATGTAGATCTTGATCATAGTATATTCAAGTGCTTAATTACCTTACTTTTCTCAGACTTACCAATGTGACTATGATTGTGGTGTTTAGTTTTACTTAATAGGATTTTTCTCTACTCAAATTCAAAGAAACTTTTAAAACAAAGTGAACTTGTGGATGGTCACACTGCCTCAGGACCTCAAATAATGAAACAAATAAATTGTGAGGTATCAATATTGCTGTGTCCTGGCAGAACTTAGTTTACAATAGCTGTTTTGTGGTGTACATTGAAGAGGGCTATTAAGATGGTACTTAGACTGGCCAGTTGCAAGATACAGTCACTATATTTTGGTGATAGGTACAATTTACTGCAAGTGACCAAACAAAATTTCTTCTTTCTGCGCTCTATTTTAACCTTCTTTCTGTAAATAAGAATGTTTAGGGTTACTTGTTTTCAAACTGACATATCAATTTTCCAATCCTAAATACCTTATGTGGTGGCGTATGGTTTTTATATAGTCCTGAGAAGAATTTGGCCTTTTGTCATTTTAGGTCTACTTCTTTTTCCTACAGATATTCTGTCAATATATCCATGTCCTCAAAGAAAATTACCAAAAGAAAGAAGCTTCTGGTAGTCAGAAAACTTGTTTCTATTCAAACATTTTGTTTCCTTCGAAGCAATCTTTTTCATTTCAAAAACAAACCACCTGAAATAAACACACTTAGTGTGACAGATGCAGATGTTCATATATCTATTCCTCTGACATAGGTTTTGCACAATTAGATTTGGCAACAATGCTGAAAAAGTGCAGCTTAGTTGCTAGATATATAGAATAATACAGTGTTCTTGATCTCATTGGGTAGTGAATATTTTCTATCTTTGATTCCACTCAACCTGGAACAAAGAAGTCATCTTTTGGCTGTTTGGGAATGCAAAGGCAGGCAGAATCCATGTACTGACCCACCAGCCAAGGTTCTTATTTTCATTCCTGCCCTTACCTCAAGATTTTTTTTGATGTCCTGGCAATAGATAATTAAATTTTTTTAATCATGGCACATTTTATTTTTTGATATTAATCTTTGTGTATTCAAAACCTGTCCACTGAAATGCTGCCCCACACAACTGGCAGTTCTCATGTGGCTTGTGTGAAGACAAGGGTAGAAGTAATTCCTAATAATATTCACAGGTTAATTTTTAAATCTTTAGGGTAGCTAGCAAGCAGTGCTTAAAGAAATCTGAAAATCCTCTGTCAAGCTTATGAATTAGCTAGTCAAATGTTTGACACATGTTGTCAAAAATAAATCCCTGTTTACCTGTTCTCTACCTTGCTCTGAAGACTTCATAACTTCAATTTATGTCTTAGAGCATTATTTGAGAGATGGCTGGTTCTGAAAGGGTAACTGCTAACAACAGCAGTAAATACACAAAATACCTTGTTTATCTTGAAGGTAGGGGGAAGAAGCCTGCCTTCAGGAATGGAATTACTTCAGGCTGTCTTATGGAAGAGTGTGCTAATGATCTTATCAGTTCATAGCTAAAATAAGTTTTAAGAAGAGCCTCATGAATTTCAACATGGAAAATGAAAAATGCAGCCTGGTGGGAGGAATTGCTCTTTGCAACTATATAGGCTGAGAACTGAATGGCTGTGGAGAAATTCTACTGGAAAGGACCTTGATGCCTTTGCAGACACAGGCTGAAAGTGAACCAGCAGTACGCCCTGGCACTATCAGTGGTCAAAGGTATGCTGGGATGCATTAAAAGGAACCAGCCACTAAGCGGGAAAAGCAACTATTCCCCTCTGCTTAGCACTCAATAGACTCCATCCAGAACAATGTCCAGGTTTGGTGCTGCATCATAACAATTATATTATGATGAAACTATTATGAATGATTAATGGAATCATATTATTGATATGGATAAACTAGAAATAATTGATGAGGGAACAGGGCTGGAGCACGTGTTTGGGGCCTGGACTACTTGGTCTATGAGGAGAGGTGAGGGGCTGAGGCTTGCTCAGGCTGAGGGAGAGAAGATGGCAGCCATTAGGAGGGAGCCACTGGTCCAACAAAGTTGCCAGTTTAGACAGGACAACCAGTGCCTTCCATTTTTAGCGTCATTTGTAGCTAAACTGCTTTCTACAGCAGCAAATATTGGTGTTAACTGAACAACATGTGCTCAGACTTCTGAGAAGAGAAAGAAAAGCAGTGGCAAGTAAGGAAATGATATGATGTGATCATTTGATTTTATTTATTAATTCATCCATCAAGGAACTGATTAAAGGAAACAGTAGTCAGAAGTAACTGGGTTTAAAATTTACTTCCTCTGGAGCATTTATGCAAAACCAGGATGGATATTGACAGTTCCATGGAAGATGTTTTATGAGGCAAGTTGTGCTAAAGATCTGTATTGCAAGATCCTCAGCTACAAGTAGCAGGGATCAATACTTAAGGATAAATAAATTCTAGACTGAATTCTCTTGTCTTTCACAGTATTCCAATAACTCACTGAAAATGTAATGTTAAGCATACTTTCACTTTCCCCAGAAGGCAGCCAAGTTTGTCAGTGAGTGTCGTTTTGTCTGAATTGGAAATATTAAAAGAGACAAGGACGTCCAACTACTCTCAAGGTATGTTATGGTAGAGTACCAAAGCTAAGTCGTACACAAATCTTCACAACAACTCCTCTTCAGTTAAGAGTTAGTCTGAAGGCATAAATTTGTTGGTGTGCCTTTTCTTTTTTAATATGTGTTAAATTCTGTTTTTTGTATCAATCAAATTTAATATATGCTTTCAAAAGAAGCTGTGGCCTCTGCTTTCTACAAGAATCTCCTTTGCTGAGCAGAAAAACTTGTTATATCTCTTGCATTTACAGCTCACCTCACTGGGAAGAGGAATTAATTTCTCACATGTTTCCAACAATCTTTTTTTCCCCCAAAACTCTGAATTATCATATTAAGTCCTCATTTAGAGTTTGAAGTTAAGACTAGGACTGCAGAAAGACTTTTCTTTATGGTTTGCATAGGGATCTTGGAGTTCATAAGTGATTCAACTGGTGAAAATATTCTGTATAAAATGAAGATAAATTTATATAGTGCTTATCAGGGGTTTAAGTAGGTATCTTTCATGAATATCTGTATTTAGTAATGCTGAGTCAGCTTTCAGAGCCAATTAAAGTTATAAACGTGGATACATAGGTAATCATAAATGCATTTGTTGATTACAAGCCCAGAAAAATGCTAATTTGCTTCCAAGCAGATTTCAAGTATCAGTGAACAAAATAGGGGTTTGTGTTTGAGTTAGATTAGTCAGATTAGACAACAGACAACATACAGCGTGAATAAGATGTGAGATCCTCGTAGCAGCTGAATACAGCATCATATACTCACGTAAATAGAGTTCTGGCAATTTCAGTGACACAGGCAACTCTTTTTATTAGCTGTGTAAATTCATAGTTGAATCAGAAATTATCTGCCTGTTCTTGATTTATAGTGTAAAAAACAGAAGGTCACATCTCATGATCAATGCACAAGATATTCTTACATCTTCATTGTTCTTCTGAGCTTAATACCATACAATAATTTGTATTAAACAAGACTATTAATGCTTATATTAGTCTGTATTTTTTACATAGATATGCTACTGTCATTAGATATTCTGTATTCTAAAAAAAAGTATAGTGCCCACAAAATGCAGAAAAACAATCCTGAGATGTGATTCAGAGCTTATTCTA
This sequence comes from Aphelocoma coerulescens, assembly GCF_041296385.1. NCBI lineage: Eukaryota > Metazoa > Chordata > Aves > Passeriformes > Corvidae > Aphelocoma > Aphelocoma coerulescens. The sequence goes on from NC_091015.1 coordinate 91,229,765, forward strand.
AATTACTTATTAATTTGACGTACTCTCTTTTAGTAATCTTCAGTCTTCAAAATGAGGCTTTGCCTAAGTAACTCTGAAAACTCTTGAGTCATGCCAGTGGGAGCTAATAATGCTTAGGGGTTTTCATAGCCAAGTTGAGACAAAATACGGATAAAAACAGTATTGTTTACCTCTGAGTTGCACTAATTCCTATGGCTTAATCAATTTGTTCTAGGTACCACGCAAACAGACCTAGACTGAGAAACAAACCTACATCAGCCACAGGAAGGGGGATAGAGAGAGATATTCTGAAAGTACTGTTTTTCTGCTCCATTGTATCCCCAACTCTCTATAGTTATGAGTAGAAGTATTGTTTTCTGTGACCTTAAAAACGCCTCCCTCTACTGGCTAAGCTGTTTGTTCTTGGTTGCTATGGAAGAAGAACTTTGAAATCCATCTCCAAGTGCTAAATTTAACCTAACAAAGTTCCCACTTTTAAAATATATTTGTGTTCTGTAATATATACACAATTATATATGTTATGGCTACAGAAGAGAAAATGTTATGTTGCCTTGTCAGCAACTTGGATTTGATCAGTTGAATCTGTAACTTTCTCATGCTCTTGGAAAGAATAATTTGTCTTTTTAACAGTAGTTTTCATTTAGTGTAAAACCTAGATCTTCTAAGTCCTAGCTGAAGCAGAGTGGGTAGGGAGGGCTATCCTCAGGCATCAGTGGTGTGAGGTCTTTCTTTGGAGGACCATGTCACTCCTGGTGATACTCCTCAGCCCTGGAGTTTGCTTGGGGCCATATTTGCCTGTATTCTTACGACAATCTTCGGCCTTCTCCCTGCAGAGAGCTAGCAGTGCTGCAGGCAGGATGCTTCTGGCCCTGACTTCTTGGAAGCTTGTCTCAGGGGGAAACACTCTGGAAGGAACATCACCGCCCCAGAAGACAGGTTTCAGCACTCCCTCCCCCACTGATAGAAGAGGAATTTCTTGGATGAAAGTGAAAAAACTATTTATTTAACAAGCAGAGTGCCAGCAGGGCACAGGAAACAAATGAGTCTGTTAGATAATAAACCTCCTCGATGCAGAGAAAGCTGGTGGATTTAGAGTTCCCTCTGTAGCTGGCTCGGCCCCTCCCAGGGTCCGAGGTTGGGATCCTCACGCCCTCCCTGCTGGTCCAGGGGTCCAGTGATCTAGTTCTCAGACCACAGCTGGGCTGAGCAGTTCCAGAAGAAGAAGAATTAGTTTCAGAGGATTTCTTGCCTCAGCTCACAGGCTGGCTAAAAGCAGGAGGTGCTCCCTCGGCTCTGCATTGGTGAGAATATGGGGGAGTGTGTGTGAGTCCTTGAACACAAACCGTGCTGAAGAATTCTCCTGGCTTCTCTCCCCCCTCTGCTGGACCCAGCTTAAAGCTGTGGGACCCATTTGTGGGCATAAAGCAGACAATAGGGAAATACAGTTTTTTCATAAAATCACCCCAAGACAGAGCTGGTCTCAGCTGTGTCAGCAGTTGCTTAGTGGCCACATGCCTGTGGCCTCCCTGAATTTGCTTTGTTCTGGAAGTGCCCAAGGGACAACTGCTTTGTCTTCTTATTTAAATATTTGGTGAAAGGTGGAATTCTGCTACAGTTTTTATGGTTCACTGATCTTTCTATAACTTAAATTAGATAATCCCTCAGCTGAATCTACAGAATAGGAAGTAATTTCAAACAAAAGTTTAATGCATTTTGTCTTGTTTTAGTCTTTTTTGCCTAAGTAATCAATGAGCCCAGGAGAATATGACAGAGTAGATTAAGTTTCAAAAATCGATATCAAGGTGAAAATTTTCAGAAACCTGAAATTTTTATGGCTTAATTTATCAGTTAAGGCAAGAATTCTTTAAACTGAGTTTAAGAAAACAGTAAAAAATATTAAAGGAAAACTGTTTCCATTTATTTTGAAATGTCTGGATAGTTCTTAAATATCTTGTTTATTATTATCTTATTTTCTAATGATAAATTACAGGTAAAAGAGAGGGTTATAAAAGTGACATTTTTCTTGTAAAACTAACCTGTAACTAACCTCTGTCTAGAATTCCAGTGGTGAAATAATAGAACTTTAAAAGCTGTGAAATCCTCTTAGTAATTATGAACTAAGTAAATTTGCTTGTCAGGCTTTTGAAATCCAACTATTTATTCTAATTGAGTGTATTCATCTGAAGTTAATATATCTGGAACATGCCTTTTAGATGCAAAAATCACACTTCAGAAATGTATCAGTTGGTATTTCAGCATGCAATGAGTTAAACAAAATCATTCTACATAACTTAGTTAGGAGTTTAAGATGTCTTTCTTATCTGGCCGTGTAAAATCCCAGAGGTACTGAATTCTAGTACAGTCTCTCACCTACAAGATGCTGTGTAAGGGATTATTGCCTTCTCTAGATATACCTCAGTCACTTTTAAAAAGAAACCATTTTCTTATTCTGTAAGCAAAACTAAAAGTAATTGTGTGTATTCACAGGGTAGACAATGTTAGAAATGTCTGTTTTAACAAAAAAAATTCTGTCTTGCTTGTTTTCCAGGGAATCATAATCATCCTAGCCAGTTAGAGCCAGTTAAAGACACTGATCTTTCCTCTATAGTTACATCAAATAAAAATGGGAACTTATCTGTAGTGGACCACTTGATCAGTGAGTAACAGTGGTTAAAATTAATTCCTGACCACCCGTTGGAGCTGCTTTGTGTGGGGAAAATCAGTACTGGAAGCCACGGTTAATAATCCTTTCAGTTCTTAGAAAGGAGAGCAAAGGACATTTTATTCTAATCAGTTATCCACTATCCCGTCGTGAGAGTGAAAGGCAGCATGACACGCTTTTCTCCAGACCTAGGATGGTCTGCAGGAACTGACAGGCAGAACTTTTTATTTCTTAAACAAGAGAAGTGCAGAGCACAGAACATATTAAGAAGCAAACTGTTATACTCCTAAATTTAGGTACAGATATACATACAGACTTTACATAAGACTTTACATTTTGCTGCTTCTATAACTGTTTTCTTTTAATGACAGAACTTTGTCCATGAAATCTTAGGCTGTGCATTAAATGGTCTTTATTTATAAACTTGCTTTTGAGTACCCTCAGCAACTATTTTCCTTTAGAAGGTGAACATAAATTCTGAATTATGCTCACTGGCTTATTTATTCCATAATCTTCATTAGAACTTGACATACTCCTTCGTGTTACAGTAAGATATGTTCCAGGATGTGCCTAAGGATGTGCTTTAAAATGAATTCAGGTTACAGATTGAAAATAAGAAAGAGCTATAGCCAGCACAAAGTGCTGTGTGGGCAGTGAAAAGAATATGCTCCAGGTGGAACACCCTGAGAACCATCAGTGCTACTTCAGGCTACAGTAGGATATCATTGCAGAATTGATATTCAGTTGCTTAAGCCATAACAGTTATTGCTTAAATAAGTACTTTGCTAGAAATGAAGTAGCTGACTCCTTAGCTGAAAGGTAACAAATTAGAGAAAATTTAATCCACAGATTGTCTACTAATTTTTGGGTAAAACTGAATTTCTGTAGTGTGGGAAAAGGGATTTAAATATTCTGAAGTGTTTCACCAGTCTTCTGATAGTATCTTCTAATATCTTTAATATGTAATATATCTTGAAAGTTATCACTACTGTGTTCTCTCTTTTAGCTATTTATAGCTTGGATTTTGCAAAAAGGTGATGTAAAGTCTTATTTTCCTAGCAAGAGAATAAATTCAAGGGAGCCACTGACCACAAACAATATTTCTTAAACTGAGTTTAAATATCCTCAGCTCATAAATTTGGTTCCCTTATAAACTTAATATAATACAGATTTTGTATTTCAGGATGTCTTTAGTCGATTTGATTCAACAGGGTCCCTATAGTGTTTGAAATTCTGTTGTTCTAGAGAGCTTCCTTTGCATCTTAAAGGAAAATCATGTGTATGTGGCAGTTCAACTGACTGTTGGAATGATTTCTAATTTTACATCTGAGAGAAAACGTACTTACTGCTCCCTAACTCTAAGAAGATTTCTGGCTACCACTTTTATGCTTTTTGTCAAACATTTCATTCTTTTTTTCTTTCCATAGAAGATAAAGTGCAATTTCCAGGCTTTTAGCTGCAGGAAATTGGATGAAAAGGTAACACACAGTCATTTGTTGCTCCAGATGTTTGCTCTCTTCCCTCTACAGATGTCTGATACGAACTTATACTGTGACTTCTTTTTGGACTTTGACTCTTCCATAGTTACATAAACTTGGCTCAGTTCAGTCTCTGTAACCCGAGGAATAAGTGTGAAAGTCAACTCTCATTAACCTTGTATGAACTTTTCTAGAAATTGCCCATTTCCTTGGAAGTGTTTGGATAATCCTTTATTGAAATACACTAATTTAAGAAACCTAAATTTAAGAAAATAGAGCCATTTTTAACAGTTGTACTGCTTTTCCAATGTTAAAATGATAATTGTTACCTAAGTAATCTATTTCACAATTTAGGATACAGAGTTTATATCTGTATTATTTCCTTGATTGTAAAGTCAAGGGGAAAAGAAATCCAGGGGAAAAGAAAATAATCTGTGACATGTCTGTCTCTCACTTGGAAGAAATTACATTCTGAGATGGTGCAGTTTAAGAATTAAGAAGAGTAGAGAAAGTAATTCTGACATGATAAAGTAGCATAAAGCTGCTCTGTTAGTAATCTGTAGTTTAGAAGTATTATGAAATGTGCAAAACAATATTTTTTAAAAATTCAGAATTTAGAGGAAAGAAAATATTTTTACTGAGAAGTAGTAGTTCCAGTTTGTCTGTCGTAATCCTGAAAAATCTTATGGCTTCTTAAGCATTATGTCTGTTGTACAAAGGAGAGAGAGAAAGAAAATAAGAATAATAATTTAAAAATCGCTCTTCCAGACTCTTCTGTCAAAAAAGGGAGTTTTTAAGTTTTTCCCCTTGCTTCCTATTCCCATTTGTGTGCTAAGCATATAAAAGAAAAAACAAATAAACTCATAATCATCCTGCAGAATAGAAATACATTTAACTATTGTTAGCAATAATTGAATGACATCCCGCATTTTGCTAGAAAATGTTCAGCTCTTGGATGCATTTTTCCATGGCTTCCTACTAGATAGTATGTGCACACATACACAAGAAATTACATTTAATATTTTCCATTAGAACAAGTCAAGCATGTATTTGTGACACAAGCAGAAGAAAAACACAGTGGTCTGTGAAGTACGTGTCTGACAAAAGGTTAGTCGTTTCAATGGAGCAGGTGACAGTCTTTCAAACATATCCTGTCATGGTTGCAGGAGCCAAATCAGAGGATCTAAACATAAATATAACAGGAGTGATGATGTGAGACTTTATATTTTTGACATGGAAAAGCATATGTCTCTATTGGAGCAATTCACCTAATAGAAACTGTTTCTGTAAGCTAAGATTTTTGCTGAAGTATTTACATGATGAAAACTTGATCTTACACATTTGAAGCAGCAATTTGTCTCTCATCCAAAGCTGAACTTGAAAGTGGACCAGCAGCAGCAGTTATTCGTCCAGTGAAATTAAAAGTCAGAATTTTTCTATCACAGTTATTGAGGTGGTGAAAATATTTGAGGGCAATATCCCTCCCTTTTTATGGTAAATTCATATCTTTCTTTAAAAGGTTTGTCATCCCTTCATGTGGCTGCATTTGTGCCATTCTTTTGTGTGTTAGTTTTTAAGAACTGTATTAAGAGGTGATTGGTCACAGACTCATATAGTTTAAAACTTGGATGTATTGTTGATCCTGGATGTCATTATGTAGTTCTTTTAGCCATTTAAAATCTTATTGAAGTATTTTATCATCTATGGAGCTTTTATGCTGCCAATATATGTTGTTTTGTCTGAACACAGAAATTATTCACCTAGTAATGAGGTTTAATAGTATTCTATTTTAATAGAATAGCAGGATCATGTCACAATGTTTAATTTCTCTTTTAATTTTTGATTTCTTTTAATACATTGCTGTTTCAGTTACAGGAACTGCTTCTGCTCAAACTCGACTTGTAATATACTTTTAAGTGATTACTTCTATTTCTTATAGTTTATGATATACAAGAAATTATGTCCTTAGATTTATATTATGAAAATATCCGAGTCTTTAAAAACTCCTTAATTAAAAGATCACTTTGTGTAGGCATTGTGTTTTGAAATATTAATTTTTTAAAATATAATTTAATTGTAGTAATTTCTCTCCTCTAGTTATTTTTAAATTTTCTGGTTACTCTGTGAACTAAATAACTTAAGATGTTGAGTGGATAAATTGAAACCCATAAGATTGTTATGGTTTTCCTTAGTACATACACAAAAGTGATTATTTTTATCTTTCTCCATGAAATTAGCAGTGACAGGCTTATCAGGGTTCCTTAATCAAGGACCAGAAGAGGAAGAAGATTCCTGGAACTCAGAAAGCCCCAAGGTTCACTAATAGAATGTTACTGTTACTTCAGACATCTGTTTGTGTACTCCTGGCTTCTTTAGTACAAAATGTTCATTTGAGTTTTTCATAACCCAAGGTAATGCAAGCTGTTTAAATACTTTAGCCATTTCATACAAATAGTCCAGTGAATATTGAATGCAACTGGATTCTGAACATGTTGCCAAATGTAAATACAGATTGTAGTTCCTACCTTAAGAACTAAGCAAGACTATTAGGCATCTACTGGGAGAAGTATACTTTTTCTTTAAAAGTTTTGATTTCTATTTGGTCTTTTTCTTCATTGGCTCTTTGCTGATTCTGAAAACTGAAGAACATTTCCACAAAATGCTTAAGGTGGTTTGCTGATTCTTTAGGGTTGTACATTAAAGGAGTTTTATGGCAGACAATTTTTTATAATTCTTGTGTTATCACAGAATGGGTCAAGTTGGATGGGACCACAGTGGGTCATTTGGTCCAACCTCTCTGTGCAAGCAGGGTCATTCTAGAGCACATGGCACAGGATTGCATCCAGATGGTTCTTGAATTTGTCCATTGAGACAGATTCCACAGCCCTTCTGGACAATCTATTCCAGGGCTCGGTTATTTGCACAGTGAAGAAGTTCTTCCTCAAATTCAAGTGGAACTTCCTGTGGATCCATTTCTGCCTGTTGCCTTTGTCCTTTTCATTGGCATCACTGAGAAGAGCCTCTTGACGCTGTTTCTTCAGATACTTCCAGACATTGATTAGGTCCCTTCTCAGTCATCTCCCCTTGAGGCTGAACAGGCCCAGCTCTCCCAGCTTCTCATTGTGAGAGAGATCCTTCTGTGCCCTCATCATCTTTTTTTGCCCTCCACTGGCCTCATTACAGGAGCTCCATGTCTCTCTCGTACTGAGGAGCCCAGACCTGGACACAGCACTCCAGATGTGGCCTCATCAGAGCTGAGTAGAGGGGCAGGATCACCTCCCTCCAGCTGCTGGCAATGCTCTTCCTAATGCGCCTCAGGATACCACTGGCCTTCTGGGCCACAAGGGTACAGTGCAGGCTCATGGAAAGCTTGTTGTCCACCAAGAACCCCAGGTCCTTCTCTGCAGAGCTCCTTTCCACCAGGTCAAAATTATATTTATAGTATTCCGTGTTTTAAGTGGGTGATAGACAAAAATATATGTATAGGTATAAACCTTTTCTTTGTTAGTGATTTTTGTTTCAGTTTTGGTTTTAGTATTTGTCTTAGTTTAGTGAAATTAATGTTAATAGACTTGCAATTTTTAGGAGATGTTGAGATAAATATATAGTCTAAAAAAGGAAAGAATGTATACAGATAATAGTGTGTTTTATTTTTAAAATGTTAACTTCATACTAAACTCAAAAGCAATTTAGCTAGCAATTTCAACAGCATGAGCCTAAAATTATTTATCCTTCTTTTGTCCCATGCACAGCTCACTACATGATTGTGTGCTGCTCTGTTACATTTAAACTTGTTAATTCTTGCTTTGAATAAACTTGCTCAAAGTAGCTCTGGTCACTTTGAAATGCTACCATTTACTGCTGCTCTGGCAACTAATCCAACCTGAAGCCTTGCAATTTTTTGTACATGTCATCTGTGACTCAGAGGAACACTGGTACATTCCAGGGAAAAAAAAAAGTTTTCTTTGATCCAGTTAAATTTTGGTGCTTTTCTATATTTCAAGATATTGCACAGATGTTGAACAAGTGGTATTTATTTTCAGTTGTACTCTTAGCCTGCTTTCACTGAGAAAGGAAAGCAATGTAGATGCTGTCATTTTTTGAGCTTATCTACATTTCATAATACTCCTGCAACTATGGGAAAGCAAAAGAAGGCAGAAATTCTTGTATTTTACCTTTAGACACCTTCCTCTGATATATTTCAAGCTGCATGTGATGACCTACTTCAAGGTTTTTGTTTTCCTGGAAACTGCTGTGAGCAGGTCTGTATTTGTAGCTTCGAGACAGAGTTTCTAGGTCTCTGCATTTGTAAGAAAAGCAGGGACATCCATACAAATTACAAATCTAAATGATACCTTTATCAGCTTTCTTTGACGCACCCAAAAAAACCCCAAAAGCAAAAAAAAACAACAAAACACACACACAAACAAAATTTGCTGAATTTATCTTGTTTATTCAATTGGGAGATCCAGAGCAAAAATTTGATTTCATTTAATACTTTCCTTCAAAAGCAGTTGTCACGCCTTATGACATGAGACATCATCTTGGAGAGTATTCTAACTCCAACACATTTCTTTCACTACTAGCCTTGATTATAGCCAGAAGCTTAAGGCTTTGCTTGAATATAAATGGGATATTGCATACATGAGTTAAAGTAGACTTGAGTAGGACTTCAAAGGATGTCTTGTGGGAGGAAGCACAAAGATAAAATTACATCAAAGTACAATTGTATGACTGATGGCTGACAGCAAATCCCATTGAAGTTGCTGCTGTCCCCAGATGCTTGTTGCTGTTGGAAGTTAGATTTTCAATGATATAAATGAGGAACTGCTTTGGTTTTCTTTCTGGCTTCTGACTGTCTTGGATGGTTGTGAAGCCAGTTAATACAGAGTTATGAAACAACTTATATGAACATGTCTTTGAGTAATGGAATTTTGCATATTGTAAAGCTTCTAAGAGAACTAACAAAGCTTAGCCCATCAGGTAGTACAGAAAACAGTGTCATACAGAAGCTGGAAAGTTGATCAGCGCTCTGTTCCAGCAGGCCAGACAAGACAGTCCTCATCTGAAAGAGTTTACAATGAGCATTATCAAGCTCTCTCTGAAAAGACTGAGCCACTGAGGCACTTTAGATAAAATCTTAGTTACTGTAAGAAAAAATCACCTCCTTTGTTTTGCACCTACGTTATAGCAGTATGATTAAACTCTTGCTTGATAACTTTTTAGAAAATTAAGTTGTATATGTACTGCATCCCCATTTTCATTCAAGGCACTGGCCTGAACAATTTATTTAAAAAAAAAGAAGAGAGGGTAAGGGAGAGATATCCTTAATACTATAGGTTTTAACTTATTTATTGAATTCTGGTGAGTGTTATTCTGTCAGGCAACCTCTTTGTAAGTTAAATTACCTGACAAAGGTCATTATATGTCAATTAGTTGGGTTAATCTTTCAGACTATTATAGGTATGGCCATAGAAGACATTGCTTATTGATAATTTTTAGGAAATTTCTGGGTGAAAACATTCAGTTTATCAAAGTCATGTAGCAAATGTGCAAGGTTACTCTGGTAAATAGACACACATTATCTATAGAATTGCAAAATAAATTTCTGCTGTTCTTAATATTTGGTTCTTTGGGGTTTTTTAAAGAAAAAGGCTGCTACAGAGATCTGGATTCTTCCCTTCCTTTTATACAGCCCCTGACATACAGTTTTTTGAAGGATGTTGCTGTATCCCTCAGTTCATGAAATGTCTTTGGCACCAATGTGAGCAATGCAGCTGCAAATGAAGTCAACAGTAACTTTGTCAAGGAAATGTCTACTTTGATAACAGTCAATTATAATTCTAGTATTAGAAAGCATACTAGTCTCAGTTTGGGCATCCAAAAAAGGACTACATCACTTTATCTCTCCTAATGACACAATTTAATTTTTTTTGTGCTATTTAAAGATTCACTGTACAGAAATACCAATAAACCAAGCGATTTATTAAACTGAACTTCACAGATATTATACTACACTAAATATCCTACAATAAACAATTGGAAAATTAAAGACTGAAATGAAATGAGAGCTGCCACTTCTAAGACTAGTTATGTGTAAGTACAATGGGAAACAGAACGTTGTAACAGATGGGGGGTGGAAAGCATGCCAAGTTAACCTAATCTTAATTCTGATACTTCCTAAGTGATGACTAAATCTAGAGAAAGCAATCTGAGCATGCATCTAATCAGAAAAATCTATATAATTTGCTTGGACTGGTGCACTTTGTTCCCCACAATTTTATGCTCTACAACATTTTAAGTTAAATTAATTTCTCTATATTTTTGTATATCCAGTCTAAGATAAAAGACCAATATGCAGGATTTCAAATGTTCATATCGTTTCCCATATGGAGAATGTCTTTAACTCCTCGTTTAAGGCATTTGTACACATAGTGAAAAACTCATTATTGCTCTGAATACTTCTGGATGTTGATACATTTTTCAGATCCATGTTTCTTCTAATTTCCTGAAGATTTTTGCAATTCAATTCCAAGGAATTACTTTTGTAAGTATAGCAGACTGTATTTTATTATAAACATGCTTATTATAGCTATATTATATTTACAAGATTAACATAAAATTTTAATTCATAACATATCTCCTCTTTGACCTGACAATGCTGTTTTTTGATAAATGCTAGACTCTCTTGGAAGGTTAGTAGAGCTACAAACAAAAGAAGGAATGGAATAGCTGGCCAATTAAATACTGAACATAAAGAGCCAAAGTAGAATAATTCAGGAATTTTTAATAAATGAGTAATTTAAAATTGCAATATCTTATTTTCTTGACAAATATTCTAATGAGAGGAGAAAATGGCTCAATATTAATCCTTTCTTGTGGCAGAGAGTAAGAAATTGGAAAAGGATATTAAATCAACCTTCTTATTATAGGTTTAATACAAGTCTTTCCATTCTTATTGCTCAATGTTCTCAGACCTCTAAATTTACAGATATTTAAATTACAGTAAATTTACAAATTTACATTGTTCATGTCCATTTAGCTTGTATCAAGAAGGGACTTAGTATTTTTATACTCTATTTTTGTACCCTATTCCATACCTCTATTTTTCCTCATAGTAAGGCCCTTTACTGGGAGTTAAAATTAAGCTATCCTTCAGATATACACCTACTGTATAATACCTTAATCCTCAGTGTTCATGAGTCTCTTTTACCTTAAATTTAGAAAAGAATAGATTGCAGTAGGAACAGATTCTCAGCAAAGTTTGCATCTGTCCTTCCAGATTATTTTCCAGGAAGGTGGTACCACTCCTCACAAACTGCTGGGTGTCACAATTCTCAAAGTAGAAACAACTTGTATCTGCTTCTACAGCTTTTTGGCTTATTTAGAGGCACCAAATGTAGCCACAGATGTATGAGTGTCTTGGATTAAATTAATATATTATTATTTGAACCATCCTGGTACTTCCAAGAATCTGACAGATTCAACAGAAGAAAAATAATCTAGAAAAGGACAGTCAGTTGCTGGTCCCCAGGTGTCACATTTTCTGATCATATCAGATACTAACTATAACTATTAAAATATGTGGAATAAGTTATTACCAAGATAACTTTTCTGTAGTGAATTGTTAAATTATTTTCTCTACAACATTGAATAGCTTTACGTCTTTCCTGCTGCTTCCCTAGAGGAACAAGTTTCTTCATGTGTCTCTCTAACTGTCAAAACTCTTGGGCCATTTCTGCCAAATCACAAAGTATAGCAGTCTCTAAATGCTGAACTTACATAAAAATTGAAGTGTCACTGACAGTTGCAGACAGGGAGGTAGAAGAAATAATTCATTACTAGTAAAGCAGTTGCATGGTTAAGTATGTGTCCATAGAAAAAAGGCATTGGTAATCCCAAAGCTCACAGAATTACAGCTTCTGCTCATCTGAGAAGAGGATGCTAAGGCTATATGATGACTTGATCAGACTATCTCCAACAGATCACTGCTGTAACTTCAAAGCTGCTCTTTTAAAGAATTTCTTCAATGAGGACTTCTTCTGTAATAGCCTTAGTTGGGAATACCCCCTCACTTTTTCTTCTCAAAAAAGACATCTTTGAAGTTGCTGTATCTTGAAAATTATCTCCCATTCAGGAATCTTGTCACTCATAAAGCAGGCTTAACTGCTCTTAAGTCCTCTATCTGCTGATGTCCTTAAAAAAAAAAAAAATTCTCATATCACTAAGGCTATTTTTAATATGCTTACATAACAATTTTCTCCTTTATGGCAGGGGAGGATAACACAGTCAATGAAGCCAGATCCATGCATGTTGTTTTGAAGGCCTTTTGGGAACACTTGTCTGTCACCCTGGAGCTATGACAGTGGTACTGCTAAAGTTTCCAAATTTGTCCTTCAGTGCATGAGGAATATCTGCATTTCTCTACCCTTTGATGAGCAGTCATTTCTTGGAGATCTCTGCTGAGTGTATGGATGGCTGCCTTGGGAACTATCAAGCATTAAGTCTAACCTGTTTAGTTCTAGAAACTGCATAATATGCTCCATCAATCTAGCTATGCTTGCTTTCACTACAAGTACTTTATAACTGTTTTAAATAGGACAATCCACTAACCTGTCTCAATGGATTCTTCGATAGCTTGAAATTACATGTATGCTCCTTCTAGAATTTCCAGATCCACCTGATAAGGAGCAAGAAAATGTTTTTTGTTTAGGTTAACTGTAAAGAATGGAGATGGGATCTGTTCCATGCTGTCTCACATGACTACATAGGGATTTACCTGCATTGTATTTCTTACCTAGTCTTCTAGTAGGGCAAATTTCAGTGGATGTATAAATTTTCATGCAACTAATATAAAAAAAATTCTACATGGAAGCCCTCAGGAAGTAACTCTGACGTTGCTGTCTAAATAATTTTTAGCACTCATGCTCTTTTTTCATCATATTTTGGTTTTTTTGGGTGGTGTTGTTTGGGTTTTTTTTGTTGTTGTTGTTGTTTTGTTGTTTTTGGTCGGTTGTGGATTTGGGGTTTTTTGAGAGCATTGTTTGCTTGTTGGGTTTTTTGTTTGTTTTGTTTTTTGTTTATGTTGATGTGTTTTACTGAAGAGCAGTAAATCTAATGCAGAAGTGACGTTCTTCTCTGCATGATGGAGAAATACCTTGTAGGTATGTTTGCTCTCATTTTTAAAAAGCTGACACATCCAAAAATATTTGCTTAAAGAAATCCAAGAACTTATTAAAAGTGAGTAACAGAGCAGTAAGTTTCCTAGGGGGGGTTTGCTTTCAACGCTTCCAAATAAGGGGACCTGGGAGGTAATGATAGTTAAGTCCTTTATGCATGTGGACTTATTACAATAATACAAATATTGTAATATTCCAGTTCCTTCTGCATCATTTTGTAATGGTGGCATGCCAAATAATAAATCTTGAAAAGATCAGTTTTCTTCCTGAAATTGGATTACCCAGAATTCTTTGGTATAGGAATACATAGGCTGAAACACAAGTTTTAATTAATGACTAAACTTTTTTTTTTCCCTGTGGGCTGGTATTCAGGATAAGCTCTACTTACATGCCTGCTGTCCACAGATCTACCCAGAAATACAGGGCAATACTGAAAAACATTTGAGGTAAAATACTCCATGGATACTTAATTTTAAATAATTTACTTTTCAAAATAGTACTTTTTTCTTCCAAATGTTTGGGTTTTTTGCAATGATGTAGACTATTTGGTCATGTAGATGGTCATACTGAGTGTATATTTTTGAGCCAGTGCATAGAACTAAATAGTTTTTTAGTTTCTGAATTAATTAATTTACAATATTAATTCATAGAAAACACATCTTGACATTCTAGAGTTCTCTATTAAATTTTAGCCTGAGTAAGATATTTCAAATTAATGGCACTGGAAATCTGTCTAGAAACATAAATGGATTGGACAGATAGGATTGGGCCATAGTAAGACTAAATAATTCTCTGTAAAGCAAAGCTGAGAAGAAATCTAAACACCTTTGGAAGGATGCAGAGACTTAAACGAAGGCAGATGAAGAAAAATGAGAAAATGTTATAGTTAAAAAGCAGTTTCTACTAAAAGAAAAAAAAATTAGCCTAATTTCTAGTGACACTTTTTTGATTCAAATTTCCTTAAAGAAAGTAAAGTGGAAGTGCCACTGGATGTCAAAGGTAGAGGTGACTAAGAAATAAAACTCTTTTCTTTCTAAGGGGTTCAAATTTTAAGGGAATCAGATAGACTATACTGTAGTAAATTTTGAGCAACAAAATTTGTCATATACATCAGAGTGCTGTCCCTGGTGATGCTGACATGTGTGGTTCTGCCGCTTAATTTACACAGTGTTAGCTGGACATCACTAATGCTGTATGCTAGTTACACAAAAGCAATTGTGTTATAGAAAGGTTTTAATGTTGGAGGGACTTATGTGATCTGCTTATGACTAGTGTTAGGTTTTGCTAGAGCTGAATTGATCCACCTCTTCTGAGAGAAACAAAAAGCTCTTCCTGGAAAGAAGAATGAGGGTGAAAAATTGCTATGATGAACAGCAAACAAAACAAAATGAACAAACCAAACCAACAAAAACCCAATTGAACAAACAAAAAAAATCTACCACAAAGGGATTAAGTGGTTAAAATTTTAAGAAAGAGTGCCAGAGGAAAACACGGAGTTAAACATTCCTGGCAGCATGTGTTGATGCCTGTAAGTAGCCAAGGAAGAACCAAATTCAAGAAATGTTTTTTCCAAAGATATGACAAACCAAGTGACTGTAAATAATCCTTCCTTCCACCCACCCACCATCTCCTTCCCACCGTGCTCTGAACAGTTGGACTGGACAGGATCAGAATGCATCTGGCAAGGGAATTCTGTGACTTTGGTAGGGTACTGAGAGAGGAGTAAAATGAGGGGTATGTGTACACACATGCACACAGTACTGAATATGTGGGGTTTTTCTGTCTCACAGAAGTTCTCTTCACCAAGAAAATGAATACCAGCTTTCCAGGAATTGGACCCAGGCAGTGACAGTGGTTAGACTGAGTCTGTCCTGG
Organism: Aphelocoma coerulescens; assembly: GCF_041296385.1. Classification (NCBI taxonomy): domain Eukaryota; kingdom Metazoa; phylum Chordata; class Aves; order Passeriformes; family Corvidae; genus Aphelocoma; species Aphelocoma coerulescens. The sequence continues at coordinate 91,244,959 of NC_091015.1, forward strand.
AGTCTGTAGCTGTGCACACTCCAGCTGTGTGAGCAGGTTCTCAGAGGAGGGCTTCCCGGCACTCATGGGGGACATTGTTCCACTCAGCTCCTTTGTCTCATCTTGGACTTCATCTGCCAGCCTTTCTGTGAGGGAGCAGCAATGGGCTAAGGCCAGGCTGCAGTGATAATGTGCAGAAAATCTTCTGAAGGAAGGAAGTTCTGGGCCTGAATGTTGCATCTGACACTTTAGAAAAGGTCTGACTCATGTTGTACATGTTATCATCAGAGTTAAAATTTGGAAGTGAGATGAATCACTCACCAGTGATGCTGTGACCTCTGTTCCTTTTCATGGAAAAAGAGCATCAAAAGAAAATGCACTGACTATTCCCACTTAAATAATCACCTGTTAAAGTCATAGCTGGTATAAAACTAAGAGAATAATTGCAATTAAAAAAAAAAATCTCCAGACCCCTGTTGCAGAATTATCGAGGGATCAGGGACATGGATCATTGATAGAATTATGGGATCAATAAAAGAACTGTAGCAAGAGCCTGCAAGCAAAAGGCCTGTGTGAGAAAGACTCTCCATGAGAAAATTCTTGTGTGAGAAAAGGCCTGGGAAACAAGAAGGGAGTTATGAGAAGGTACAGCTGTGTAGATAAGACCTGGAGAGAAGGGAGGTGAACTCTGAATTCTTTTAATCATGACTGTAGAAGCTTGCCAATGTCAGACCAATTAGGTAGAAGTAGAAATGCACTTTGATAAGTTTTAAGCAACTTAAGAGTTAACAAGCTGGTATACTATATAAGTGCCTTTGGATTGCTAATAAACGGAGTTTGCTCTTATCAACCACATTGGTTTTGGACTGCAATTTTCTCCCCCCACTGGAGCCACTGGGCCTTTCTTCTTTTTACTTTCTAACAGACCCCTTTTCTCAACATGGAACAACATAATGGTAGTTTCTTGGAGTCTCTCCAGAAAAACACTATGTAGGAGAGAGTGAAGCCTTTGCACTTCTGTGAGGAAGAGATGATGGGTAAGAGTAACTGAGAGAAGATGAGCTGAAGTGTGGATGGCCAGGGTTTGTCACTGACCTGTACTCCTTGGTGTCTCACAGAGACACAATGTGAGCAAAAACATCCCTTGCTAAGATCCCCTTCTGCGTTGGTGCTGGACAGCAACCTTGGCTCACTGGCCATTGTAGAAACTCAGCGGGGGGGGGCTCGGACGGTACGGACGGAGACGAGAAATCTCTATAAGCAGATCTTGGTGCACGCTGTTTATTGCAAAGGGCGTGGGTGCAGGGGCACTGCTTAGAGCTGCCAGCTGCAGCTCGGAGCAGGCCCAAAGTAAGAGCGGAGTGAGAGAGAGAGAGCGAGAGCAAGAGAGCTAAGAGAGTTAAGAGAGCTAAGAAGGTAAGAGAGCGAGGTCCTTGTTACAATACAATAAATCATCTTCTGTACTAAATATTCTAATTCTCACTAGCCAATCTAATACAAGGTACAAATCCTATAGCATTTACATACAGCCTATAAGAGTTATTACATTACCATAGAGTGTTACATTTTAACTTCTAAAAACTACTCCTTGGACCCCTTCTGCTGAGCTAGTAGGGTCTGCTCTGACCCTTGGACCTGTCTGCAAGCAGAGGGTATTGTCTAATCAAGAGGGGATTACCTTCAGCCAGCTATACCATTGTTTTCTAGTTGTTCAGTAACTAAGACTTTATATCTCAAAGGTGGCTTTCATTTCGATGTTGCTTACAGTTTTCATATTCCCAAAATCTTTTGTCAGGCAAATCATATTTATAAGGCTTTCCTGTTTCATCTTCCCCAACAGCCATGTCTTGGAACTGTTTCATTTTTTCTTTACTATCTGCCCATTTTACATCATCTCTTCCCTACAACAACATTGTGGATGGTGAAAGAGCAAAAAAGGATTTTCGAGGATACCTGTTTTCCTCTTCCCTTTAGTATCTGATCCTAGAGCCATTGTTTACAAATTCTTTTTGAAGTTGCCGGTAACATCTGCCTCTACAGCTTCCTGCAGCAACACTTTGCAGAGTTTCACTATTTACTGTGTAAACAAACACTTTCTTATGCATTTTAGATTAATTTCTTCATTCTTCTGAAAATATACATGCTTTTACAAAACAAGTAAGTTATAATGAGTTTTAAATTCATCTAACTTTTGGAAAACTTGAAAAAAAAAGATTAAGTAGCTTATGGTGTTATAAACCAAATTATTAGTTATGGTTATAGTTTTCATAAACATTATTTGGTTATAAATCAACATTCTGATTTACTGTCAGGATCCTACAAACCATACCAACATACCATTTCTGCTGGGTTCCTATCTGAAAGAAATTTAACAGAATATAGCAAAGTAATTTTTGAGTGATAAGTTAATTCATCCTGGCATATATGTTAGAATGCTGTCCATAGCTACTTTACCCTGACACAGTAATGCCATAGCCTATCTTGCAGTGAAGTGAAGATTCATGTTCCAGTAATATGTTCTATACATGAGGTAATTCGTTCAAAATTACTGTAATGCCAGAAGGAAATACATAAAATGTTCATGCTACAAATTGCACTTCAATATACAGACAGAATTCCAAGCGTCTCGGATGCAATATCAGGGCTTAGGTTGTTAAATAACTGAAAGATTAACTTTGTTTTTACCTTTTAAGCCAGGGCAAGCATGCAGCCAATATAAACAAATAAGGGCCAGATAAATTATTTCAAACACAGGAATCAGTTTAAGGTAATATGGTACTTTAAAATTTAAAAAATTTTGACAAGCATCACGCATAGGCTTGACCCTCACACCCTCTATTGACTTAATAACCAAGAAAAAACATCCTTATCAGTACAATGGCTGAAATATTAATTTACATTATGGTATTTTAGGATGTTATGGTTCATTTGGTCCTATAATTGTAAGTTGAAGGAGTTAGACTGACTCATAGAAAAATAGTACCAATCACTACAAAGAAATTTTGTTGCCTCGTAATAGGAACCACTGATTTTTTTCCCCCTGTGACCAGAGAGCCACTGTTTCAAAGAAATAGTAAGTTATCCTTCTTGAAATTTTTCTGCAAACTTCAGTAATATGAGCTGGTGTGGTTTGCCAAGTCAGGCTCTTAAGCAATTTGGGTTGTTGGGGTTTTTTAATGGGCTTTCCCATTAAAATCCAGAGTTTTGATACCTTTCAAGAACAAGGTGGAAAAGAGTAAGAAGCAGTGAAAAAAAAAAAGAAACAATCGCCTTCACAGAAACCCATGGCTACCAAATTTTAAATTCAATAGAGATTAAAATAACCTCTTACAGTGAATAACAAATGGCTGTTAAAGAAACATGAAAGTTAACTAACCACAGACAAGCAGAAGCAGACCATTAAAGAACTCCACAGAGCAAATAATGGAAGGGAAATTCTGAATCACTGCTGGTGAACTATTGATATTCCTGTAGTGGAGTGAAAATATTGATGGACAGAGGTTCTAAGACTCAATTCAAAGTACACTTTCCTGAATTTAGGAGCTGTTTAACATAGAATAAGTAATCGGTTGTCTGTCAGACTTGGTCATGTTATATATACAAATGAAAAAAACTATCATCTTTCTACAGGGTTTCAAAACTTTCTGTAAAAGTACCCATGAGTAATTAGTGTCAGAGACCATTTAACTACCTTAGAAATAAAACATTTACCCTCATGCTGACTCATGATGCTGGAATGCTTGAGCAGAAATCAGGTGCTTGCAGCAAGCACTAAGTGCAAATAGCTCATTTAGGTATCACACATCCTCACAGTCACCTGCTAAGGCAAGCATGAGGCATTACGTTTTTGCAATCTTTTACAGCTGATTACTTTTTATTTTTATATTTTAGAGTGTTGGAATTGAGAGATTGCATCAAGTTAAACTACACCTGAAGAAAAGAAACATATGGAGAGGAAAAGGAGAAGATGCAAATGTTAAAGTGTTGATACAGTTGTGTATTGACATTTAAAAAAAATCAATCTTTATGTTCTGTAGCAGTTCCCTGAAATATGACACAAAAGTGAATAGTTCTAAGAACTAGCTCTACTGTTATTCTGTGAACAGCACCCTTTTTAAAATCATAGATGAGCATGATTTCCTGACCTGCTGAATTCAGATCCAGTAGGTTTTTAAGTCAGTAAAAAGATGTTAACAAGGAATTGTAATGTCCAAATGTCTTTTTAAAAGGATTTTGTCAAAACTAATGCTATGCCTGTTCTGCTGTTCATGTGGATTTAGCTAAGCTTTGGTTAAAAACAGATTGGGAGCTTCCTAAGCCTCTAGGAGATCCCAAACAAAACCCAAATGAAGCAAAATAGGCTTAATAGATTGTGATAATCTCAAGGTTACTGCAGATATACTTTCATTCCTACAAAAGTTCTTTAGCTGAAAGTGTGTTTAAGGGGGAAAGAAGACATAAACAACCCAAGGAGAAGGGTATGAAAAGCTGATTTAATGTATCCTGCTCATCTGCCATTTTGTAGCCCATGGCATATGAGATCCATTATCATCCCCTGAGAACTCCATTTCTGATCGGCTGCCAGTTTGACTCAGCCATTAACCACCACCTCCTGAGCGCGACAATTTAGCCAGATACCCACTAATCTATGGTCCCTCTGTCCATATCTCACCAGCTTATCCATGAGAAGGGTGGCAGACTGTGTCAAAAGCCTTGCTAAAATCAAGGCAAATGACATCCTCCGTTCTGAGCAAATAAATTCCTCATAGACAGCAACCAGGTTGGTCAAATGGGATGTACCCTTGATAAATTGATGCTGGCTTTTTCTGCTGACTTTCTTGTCCTTCACATCCTTCCACAAGTACCTGTTCTTGTTCTTTGTTTTATAGTTCAGGGTGTAAATTGCTTTCCCAGATGTTGAGCTCTCAGGGCTTTGCATTATTATGGTATTTTTTGGTACCTATGAAAGTGATTAATAAGAGTATTGCTGAATCATCTAATATCATAAAATAAATTTACAGTTAAAAATTAATAGAATATATTAATGATTTTACTGTAGTAAAATATAGTAAGGTTTTTATTAGAAATTTCTTTAGTAAATTAATATTTTGCATCCCTATGGCTGAATTTGAAGATAAGTTTGGGCCAATTTTCTTTTTAAAATTATGAAAAACATAAAAAAGTTCCTATGAAGAGAATCCATTTACTGTAACATGCTTCCAGATACTTACAGCAAATCAAGTTTCAAAGAAATATTGAGAGAGCTGCTTGCAAGAATTATGCATTTCTAGTTCTTAATCAGTATTCAAAATTTTCCTTTGTCCTTTGTTGACTTCTTGAGATGTGGCTTTAAATAGCATGAGTATAGGATGTATTTTGATTTTCCCTTAAAGTCTTTGTACTTGCTTGGGAGCAGGGAAAGCTGAATGTCACTGCTCTGTCAAATGTAGGTGAGTGATGTTGCATTACGGTCAGTGGCTGTTTTGAGCCAGTGGGAGCAAGAGATTGGTGAGATACATATATATATTTCCAAGGCATAGAAACAGGAAAATAAAATAAAGAATGAAATTCCTATTAAAATTATGGAAGCATCATTTCCCTCCACTGCAAGTCGAAATGCTGACATTAACAATTTATTTCATCTCCGTGTGCCCCAGGACCCTTTACTATCCCTTTTTATAGCTCTAGAAACTATTACAAACCTTTAGAGAACCAGGTTTTGAAATTTGTGCATGTGAGTTTTGAATCTTAAATGTGTGGCTTGACAGGAGACAGTTTATAAGGTTCCACATTTGGGGTTTTTGTTGCTGTTGTTGTGCCAGTAAAGCACTGTTTTGCAGCACTTTCTATGTGTATAATTTTACACGGTAAGACATGGAGCGGGAAGGAAATCACGAACTCTTGAAATGCAATTGTCAGTCTATCTATCTAATAAAGTACAATTAACTGCAATCTATCTCATCAGAGTGTAGTCAGTGTTTTGGCAACAGCTGCCTAACATACATGTTTGTATACCCTGCCTAGGTGCTTCTCTTGCTGGTGACCACCCTTTTTACTATGTGGTATTAACATATATAATGTACGGAATATTTTGCAACTCATTCACGTTTAAAAATGTAGTAAGTTCTGTACTGCTTCCAAATAATAAATTAAAAAAGCTGATTATTTTGAGTGTGTAAATTTCTAGCATTCTGCTGAGATAGAACTACACTGGAGCTCAGACTTCTTTCTCTTAGGTGCCCCAGATTTCATAAGCATAGAATCATAGAGCCATTTAAGTTGGAAAACGTGTTTAAGATCACCGAGTCCAACTGTTAACCAAGCACTGCCAAGTCGGCCACTGAACCATGTCTTCAAGTGGCACATCTACACATCTTTTAAATACTTCCAGGAATGGTGACTCCACCACTTCCCTGGGCAGCCTATTCCAATGCTTGAGATCCTTCTGTGAAGAGATTTTTCTTAATATCCAATCTAAACCTTCCCTGGCACAAGTTGAGGTCATTTCTTCTTTTTGTATCGCCTGTTCCTCGAGAGAAGAGGCCGGCCCCCACCTGGCTACAGCCTCCTTTCAGGCAGTTGTAGAGAGTGAGAAGGTCACTCCTGAGCCTTCTGTTCTCCAGGGTAAACAACCCAGCTCCATCAGCTGCTCCTTGTAAGACTTGTGCTCCAGACCCTTAATCAGGTTCGTTGCTCTACTAATGAGTACCATTATACTTTAGTTTTCACTATTTGATTAAAATTCAGAAATAATTTCTCTCAATATCATTTCATTCATTTAAAATTCTCTAATACTGCCATGTAAAAAGGTAGATTTTTGTTAATAGGCCAAATTAATTGAAACAAAAAGGAATTAATATCTTTATTTTTGAAAGATGAAATTGACATTAGGTGATGAAATAATTAATGTACTATTAAATTCAGTGAATTTGCCGCTATTAGAATTTTCTAAACTGATCTAACATTAACAAAAAATACTACAATATTGTTATTTTTTGAAGAGCCAGATGTAAAAGAGTCAAAGTTGATCAGGAAACACTTGGATATAGAGATACCTGATTTTAGAGACAAGAAGTTCCTAATGATTGATAACAAAACTCTAAATACATTTTTGTTGAAGACTCTGATGGTCCTTTTCAAAAGCTATCTTGAATATTTGCATTTGGTGTGCAGGTGTGGTTTAATGTAAAGCTCTACTTTATTGTGAATGATGGAAACAGCAGCCATGATTCTGTGGAGATGACAAGGCTTTTTATTGTGATGTTTTCTGTTTAGATGTTAATTCTTGTAGGTGTTCTTGTCTGTGTGGCAAGTCTCATCTTGATTCCCATTAATCCATAGCTTGTAGAAGCATAACAAACTTTAAAAGTGTTTTCAAAATCTTTTAACGTAAAAGTTACTCTGTCTCATATCTTCTTGAGTACTGTCTGAGTGAGAAATCTATCAACACTTCAGCACACCATTTAGCTTCATGTTTAAGACCGTGTATTTGAAGGATATATGATTTTGAAGCATGTTTTGTCATGAGAATAAGCGCATACCTGCCTGACTAAATAAAAACCAACACAGGAAAAGGAGCTTATTTTCAGTGAGTGACTGTTATCTCAGATGTGGCATGAAACGACTGTGTTCTGGGAAATAAAGAAATGTACATGGAAAAGCTAAAGGACAAAGAGATTATCTGTTAGATTGACCCAAGGGCTACAAGCAAGCAAACTGCCAGCTAAACAGAAGTCCATGAATATACATCAGAACAGTGCTGAGCTGAACCATGTCCCCACTCCTTCTGCCCACATACTCAAACAAGACAAGCAAGCAGGAGGGCAAGAACCAGCAGAGCAATTTTCCCTTTGCTATGCCTCTGAATGCTGTATCAGACAGAATCCCCTCTTTACTGTTAAAGTAATCTAAAAGAATTTGAGACATTAGGCTGTCTTCTTTGGATGGAATATTAAAGAACAGAACTGAAAAGGAACACCTACTGTGAGTGACTAGAGTCCTAGTTCTAAGTTTGTCTTTACATTAATGACATTTTTGCTCCACCTACTGGTAAGAAGGTTTGGAGCCTTCTGAATTGCCATCAGGTACTTGCACCTCCTTCTGCAATTAGTCCTTTTGATGAGATTAGATTAAATTTCAGCGTACAGAAAAAGAGAAAAAATATGTTGATACCTCTTTCTAAAATTTGGGAGTGGGAGAGAAACTTTATTTTTAAGGGAAAAATAAACATCATGGCTCAAAATGTACAAACAGATAAGTATTACCTGAGATGAAGGTGGCTGGTGCTCATAATTTTGGATGGTAAAACAAAGGGAAAGACAACCCCCCAAAAATAAAAAAAATTCCCTCTCCAAAACATTCTACAACTTTATACCTTAATATTGTAGGTGATTATTGGTTAATTGTCTAAAATCCACCAGGCTATGACAAAGCACAAAACTGTCCTTATCTTCCTTTCTCGCCTTATTTTTTGCTTTATTCCAGTCATTCTGAAATGCTGGTTTGATAGCAGTGGGCATGTCTCAGTTCTGATTGCTCATTTAGCCACATTTCTTGATTACTGTGTGATGTCAATGAAAATAGGACTTCTGAGTTTATTTGCACAGCTGTTGTGATTAGTTATGTTTGGTTTTAAGCCAGAAGGTTCTCAAAGGTTTACTCTGCTGTTTCTGAAGTTGTCAGTTTACTGCCTCTGTCTTTTTCGAATGATATCCAAACACATTTGTTGGATGTATTGTTTCATTCTTTTTCACTGGACTGAAGTCAATGAATAAGCTTCTTTGAGAATTACTTATTCAACAGCTGTAGATTTCTCTCTTAATTGCAAACTGAGGTCTTCATGAGGACACTGTACAGTAATATAATGGCAATTCTTTAACAGGCTTATGTGGTGAAGTTGATAACACTGTACAAATCAGATTGTAGTTTTTCAAATAGGAAAAAACCCCTCAAGCCCACTAATAGCCGAGGTTTCATTGACATTCTGTAGATACTTCTAGTTGCAGTAGGTACAGTGCCTGCTCTGTTTGGACCAGTGTATCTGAGTTCATATTAAACCAGGTCCTGTTAATCATACATAAAATCACAGAACAGGTAAGGTTGGTAGGGATGCTTGGAGATTACCTAGACCAATACCCTTACTGAAGTAGGATTAGCTAGACCAGGTTGGTCAAGGATGTGTCCAATTGGGTCTTGAATATCACCAAAAATGGAGACTTCACAGCCTCTCTGAGAAACCTTTTGCAATGTTTCATCCCTCTCACCATAAAGAAGCTTTTTAGACAAACAAATCTGAGCCCACAAGAAGTTATGTTAGTACTTCATCATATCATGGTGAGATATAAAGTGAAGTACTTGTGACCTCTGCAGGACTGGGTCATTGTGACTAAAACCATAAGAAGAATTGGCCTGCCTAGCATAGGAGTGGAGATGGAAGTCATATCCATGAGTCTGCAAACGGAATCAGAAAACACCGTTATGCTTTTGTCCCACTCTTATTCAGTGAAGAAACTCTCCCTGCACTCACACCTTAGCTGTAGCTGCCTGTCTCTTTGATTCTGTAGGCTCCCTCAGCAGTGTTTCTGAGTCTGTCCATGGTTCCACAAGTGTAACAGCAGAGTTTCTGAACTATTCAGAGGCTAAACAAAGAATCAGCCAGACTATTATCCTCTAGATATAATGCAGGAAAAAAGGGTAAGTACTTTAGAAAATTTTAACAGGAATAGATACCTGCTCTTACAGCCATCAATGCTCTGTAAATTATTTCCTGCATCCTGAAAATGTGTAAATTCCGGAAAATATGTGAAATTCTGATGCTGCTGAAAAAAATCTTGTCAGCTATTTTTAGTTACTAAACTTTTAGGTATGAAATTCCTATCGACTGCATTTAGGGATTGGAGGAGAATGCATCGAGACTAGCCCTGGGGAGAAAACTTGGAAGCGTTTGTGGATGAAAAGCTCAACATGACTCAGTAATGTGCACTCACAGCCCCATAGAGCCAACTGGGCTGTATCCAAAGCAGTGTGGCCAGAAGGGTGAGGGATTGTCCCCCTCTGCCCCTCTGCTCTGGTGAGACCCCACCTGCAGTGCTGCACCCAGCTCTGGGGGCCCCAGCATAAGAAGGACAAGGACTTGGAGTAAGTCCAGAGGAGGGCCACAAAGTCGATCAGAGGGCTGGAGCACATCTCCGATGAAGACAGGCTGAGAGAATTGGGGTTGTTCAGTCTGCAGAAGGCTCCAGGAAGACCTTAGAGCACCTTCCAGTAGGTAAACGGGGATTACAAGAATGGTGGCGAAGGTGGAGGGCAAGGGGAAATGGCCTTGAGCTGAAGCAGGGTAGGTTTAGATTAGATGTAAGGAAGAATGTTTTTACTATGAGGATGATGAAGAATTGGAACAGGTTGCCCAGAGAGGTTGTGAACTTCCCATTGCTGGAGGTGTTCAAGGCCAGACTGGATGGGCCCTGAGCAACCTGGTCTAGTGGAAGGTGTTCCTGCCCATGGCAGGGGGTCTGGAACTGGATGATCTTTAAGGTCCCTTCCAATGCACACCATTCTATGACTCTATGATTCTATGAGTCTATGATTCTATAAATTGACTACAATCTGATTAGTACCATCTGGTTTTGACTTCCTTTTTACAGTCTCCTTTAAGATATTAACTGTATATGTATAAAAATAGATGCTGTGCTTCTTTCAGTAAAGATGGGCTTACATGAATAATTATATGCCAAATCTAAGGCAGCTGGTGAATTTTTAGGGGAATTCATCTGAGAAAATGCATTTTTTTTAATGTGTAAACTGACCATTCCAACAAATAGCTATATTATATCTGAATTTACTCAGACTTGGTGCTGCAGTATTAGACACTTTGTGTAGCTATGATAGAGCAGGATACACATGTACAGACATGTACACACATGTTCACGCAAGAGAAAAAAACACTGCATTTTAAAGTTGCAATCTACTAGTTCTGTTTTTATAATAGAAAGTAATTATTGAATTGCAGAAGTAAAATATGGTGAATGGCAAAACAAGAAGTGGTGTTTTCTCTCTCAAAAAGGGGAGGGAGACCTGCTGATGCTTAAGTAGTGGCATTGATCAGGTGAAAATTAGTGATATAATACTGCAGAAATTTTTCTCTCTGTCTTCCTTTGCTCTGCTTCTTGTAGGGGTTATGATGATTTCTGTATCTTCTCAGTGGTAGGCTCTAATTCCTCTAAGGTGATGAGGATTTCAAAGACTAAGGACTAGCTACATCTGGTTCTATTGTACACTTTCTGTTCTGGTGTTTGGCTTAATGCCAGTGTTTCTGCTATACATACCCAGCACGAGAAAGAAAAAAAAAGGTTTCAACAAGCAATAAAAAGATTTACTGGGGACGGGTGTCATTTTCCCAATGTTCCTAATTATGTATTTTGTATTTTCACTCCATAAGGATTGTTATACATGCCGGATACATGGGTTTTATTCCTTTCCTGTTGCCTAAAAACTGATCATCTCAGCTCTCAAGATTACATTCAACCAAAAGTAATACTGACCTTTTTGTTGTTTATAGCCTTGGGGTTCTCTGTTATCACCCGTATTCTCAAACAAGTACTATCTTGTGCTCGTTTCCTGGTGGCTACTGTTACCTAACACATGTGACTATTCTCTGTGACTGTTCTGTCAACCACAAGTTACAGAAGGAAGGGCCTGTAAGAAACAGGCTGATGCCTTATTTTTTTCTGAAAAGGCATCTGTTGTGATGTAAGGCTTTTATACACACACACTGAAATACACTCATAAAACTATCAGCCTTTTCAGAACATCAGAATCTTACCATTGCAATTAAGACAATTGAGATCTGACAAGAACATCAGTAGTGTTAGCAGAGCTCAGGAGATTTGAAAAATCTGATTAGAATTACAATAATAGATTTCTACTCTTCTGACTACTATGATATCACCAGAATGAATTTGAATGTGCATCTCTATGCTATTATGTCTATTCTATTACAGTGAAGAAGTTTTCTTAGCAGAGCAATCCACCATGCCATGGAAAAATACCTCAGTGAAAACTTGGGTAGTCTTAAGGCTATACCTTTTTTCTCTTTTTTGCAGAAAAAATGATTTGGACACCTAAAATAGTATGTATTTGAAAATGAAGCATAAGCATATAAAATAATTAAAGGTTTATTTAATTTTGACTAATTGGGGATATTTGAGGTCATGTGAAAGATTTCAGGAATATAGATTTTTTTCTGCCAAGAATTTTAACAAGATAACATCTAAAGTACCAAGTGTGAATATCTTGGGCTGGCATTAAATAGAAGAGCAGTACTGAAGTAGTAATGTACATAGTTAACATTTTAGTTTTCTGAAGATTGATCAGGGTAAGAAGATATTTTTAAAATCTAAGAACAGCAGTAGTTAAAGAAACTGAAAAAATAGGGCTCTGGAATGTAAAAGAAGAGTGAAAAGAGCAAAGCAGTGATCCAGACAGAACCTTAAAGAAGAATTTAAAACTTGTAATACAGAAGTAGAACAGAATTTATACATGAACATGCAGAATTTTTAAACTATTTTACGATGGCTAGAGGTATGGATAGAGCAGGCAGTAGATTTAGAGAGTGTGTGTATGAGTTTGGACCCAGAAATGGAATGAAGGACACCAGTGCTCCTACAAGGAAATTGATGTTCAGATTCATAATCTCAATATGAAGTTCTTTAACCCTATTTTCCATGTTTCAATGGAGTGCAATCCATCACAAGCATGTTTTTTAAAACCTGTACTTACTGACATGAATTTTTACGTGAATTATGTCAAAAATTTACAATCTTATAAGAATTGAAAGTTTTGTGGTTAAGAGTATTTTAATTGCCTAGAATTCCTTCTATCAATTTCCAAGGTCTGTAATGGTTTTGAAAAATTATTGAAAAATCCCTGTTCATAACTGCTGCTCCTTATTCTTAAAGAATAAGGCTACTATTTACTCTGTATTTTATTCCTTCCTAAAAAAAAAAAAAAAAAAAAAGAAAAAGAAAAGTCTTGTTTTTTTCTTCATTTTAGCAGAAACTAGAAATACAGTTTTGGCATAGTTTCTTCTATTCTCTTTCAAGTTTTAATCAATTAATATTCAATTTTCCCATTTTCTTGTCGAACTGAGGTATTTTTCTAGAGGTTTACCAAAGTAGGCAATCTTTATGTAATAAATTGCTTCAGAGTAGTCTTAACTGCCTTACCCTCATGTAAAATTCTACCAAAGTTAAAGGAACTGTTCTGGCAGAAAGAAGTAAAGCATCTTATTCACACTGTGTACTCTTGGCCAAGAATTTTATTTCCTCAAGCAACTCTCAGGGAGGAGGAAGGCAGGTTCAAACCTTATGAAGTGGCATGTGTTAATCTTCTCCAGTTAAAAACTGTACTACATTTTGATTGGCATGTACCTTAGAGCTTACAACTTCTTTTTCTGCAGATGCTCTATTAAAAACCAATTAACTTTCAGTGTAATCAGGTATTTAAGTTATCAGTTATGCAGTGAAAAATGTTGGGGGTGATAGCAATGACAAACAGGCTTACTACCTGATCAGGTGTCTAATTAATTTGAAACTCTTTCATGTTTGATGAAAATTATGCATAAAATGAACTGTTTTAAATCCTGGGGGATAAATATACCTGTAGAAAAGCCTTTGGGAATGTTTGTCTTGAGATATATTCAGAAGGCAGCTGAAAGATGCAAAGGTGTTGTGATACAGAACATTTTGGCTTCTTGTTTCTTATGTTACCTTCCTCAGATGTTAATAGAAAAATCTAGAAAGAGAAAAAGATTTTACTAAGGTTAATTAATAAATGACCTTTTCAGTGATGTCAAAACTGATGTTCCAGGACAGATATGCATCTGTAATCAGGGAGTATGTAATTTCCTGAAAATTTCAGGGCAGATTATTAGTTCTCTCCTGTTATTTATAATCATGATGGCCTTTTCATCCCAAACAGGCAATTATTGACAGGGTTTGGGTATTAGGCACTGCAGAATTCCATGTGTGGGAAGAGGTCAGGAACTACCCTGTGACAGTCAAGCCAGGCCCACCTGACTTGGCAACAGATAGAAACAATCACAGCACACCAGAATTTCAGTATGAGGAGCACATGGCAGCACTGCTCAAACATCATTAAGAAATAACAGTATCTGTAGGGAGTAGGAGAAATGAAAAGGGAGTTGAGGCAGGAGGATGAGGAGGAGGCACAGGAGACAAAAACGGAGATACAGGAGGAGATGTGAAAAGCACATTTTGCAGTAACCAGAGAAGAAAATGCAGGAGACATAGGGAAGAAGACATTGCTGGGAATGCTGCTAGAAAAAAGCTCTTGAAAGGGGATGATCCATGCTGGAGAAGGTCTGAGGACTGCGAGCGCCCTGAAAGATTGCACAGCATGGAGAACCCTGAGGTACCGCAGGCTATGGTGGAGCCAGCTGCTGAAAACTGTGGGAATGGTGACTAGAAAAGGGCAAGGAGAAGCTGAGCCTACGAGGCCAGGAGCAAAGCTGTTATCCTATGTGTCTGTATAACTGCATGAGTCTTGTTCCTCAATACCTCAACCAATAATTAAAAATTGTGTTTATCGTCATAAAGTCAAATTAAGTTTAAAATCCCCTGGTCAAGACTGTTTTGCTCATGAAGGTAGTGGAAAGAGAAATGTAACTTAACTTCAAATATTTTTTAAATTAAATTTAATTTTGTGTTCTAGCTAAAATAAATTCAATTAGCAAAATTTGTTTAGACACATTAATTTATTGTGGCAGTGTTGTCTAAGCAGTTTGGACTCATTACGGCTTCTGAAAGTTCATTTTTAAATTATTTTTTCTGTGTTTTGACAGTGCAAGAATTTCAGGTAGATACCTGTGTATTAATAGTTATATCTAGTGGAAGATTTGAACATACACTGCTCAACTTGAATGTTTCTTGAATACCCTGGAGACCAGAACTATAGTCTGGGTGACCTGACTGTCTAAAAAGTGTATTAAGAATGCACTACTTTGAGAGTGCAAATGCAAGTCAGACAAGAGAAGCAGGCAACATTATCCTCATCTGTCAATCCAGCCATTCTTTAGGTTGCCTCTTTCGGAGGCTGAATAGATAACTAAACTGCATAATATTCACTACTTTCAATTTTGCTTTACTTCCACAGCTAATAAAAGGAACTGTTAGAGATTTTTAGAATACCTTAGCAGAGATAGGTAATAGTGGTAATTTAGCTACAGGCTCAGTTTACCAGCAAGTGTGGATATGGCATATAAGTTGCTGGTGTAATGACAGCAGGTTCGTGGAGAAGGAAGGGTGGTTTAAAGATTAGCTGGGAGTACAGCAGCTTTCCTCATGCCTTAAAGTTACCTGTGAGTCATTCTTTATTTCAGAAAAGGATCTGAACTCAACACTAGGCTACAGAGAAAGGTGCCTACAGCTAGCCACCGGGAAATGTAATTACGGATCACTGAAAATTTTCCAGCTGCTCTAGTTAAAAAGAATGGTTTCAAATATCTACTGTAAAATAAAAGTGCTGCTGTCAGACTATTGAGATAAATTAAATGACATGGGCATCTCTGTTTTGAAGGATTTTAACATGCAGCTTTTGTTTTCAAACAAAACGTGCAGCTTTTGTTTTTCAAGAGACTATTTCTCAGTTTATACTTTATAAAAAATTCAAAGCTCACTAATGAGGACTGGAGCATAACTTTACTGAGATACTCAGACAGGAAAGAGGTTTTCACTTTTCTTTTTATTCCTAGAAATTTGTACACTTCTCTGTAACATTAAGCACATAAAAGGTTTCTCTCTGCATATCCTCCAGCCTGCAGTGGTATATCAGAACTAAAAAAAAAAACCCTGCAAAGATTGCTTACATTACAGATACAACCATTCTTTGGACCATGATATACAAGATTTTATGCCTAAACATACCTACACACAAGCACATACATCTCCTCTCTAGGGACAGTTTTCTGTTGTACTGCTGGTGGTGATTTGATTCAGCAGGCTCCTCATGGAACTGTGCTTTCTGTGCCCTGGGGAGGTCTGGCAATCCTGACACTCTCAGTGCAGCTTTTGATCTTCTCTACTGGGATCCTCTCTGCACCACTGCTTTGCTTTATTCCTGGGCTTTTCCAAAGACAAATATAAGCCATTTGGATTACGGGCATGTTTCTAGGTGCACACTTGGTTGTTTCGATGAAATTTTTGGCTGTTTCTTGGTCATGTCTCCCCATCTTATTTTAAACAGTCAACTCTGTATCATTCAATCTCACTGCTCTGTTTATCACCTCATTTCCATGTGAGAGCACGAGAACTTCTCCACTTCTATCATCAGGAAAATTCTGTCTTTGATTTTGCACCAATCTGGACATCACAACCCACAGGAAATATACAATAAAGAGCAAGTATCCAAGTGTTTATAGGTTTAGGCACCACTTGACAAGGGATTTTCAGGAAACACTTTTGAACCTGAGGACCTCAGTTAATTCTAAATCTTGCACTGGCCGTCTATCTGTAGGTCGTCTAGTTCTTAATGTTTTTCATAATACTGATGACTTGAGAAATTCTTACCAGGCCACATTTGCTGTAACTTAGAGATACATAATAAAATAGTTCAGAGTATTTTAATCTGAATAAACATGACAGATTAAGTGTAACAACTTGTTAGAAACCTCTAATGAATTGCTAAAGGTATAGAATTATATCTTCTAATGTACTCCCATGCTGCATGAGGAAGTTGCTTCTATTCATTTCAGTGAATACCAAAAACATCTTGTAAGTTTACTTTAATATTCATGACTGTATACTTAGTATTCTGTGGAGATTTTAGGGAGCTAGCAAAAATATGATGTAATCCTTTTTTTGCTATACATACTGAGTCTATCTGGATGGATGTGGAGAACAAGTTTTTATACCCGAATTAGACTGGAAATTATGCTGTCCAGCCAAAATCTCACTTGATGGATGAATATAAACCTAGCAGGTTTTGAAAAGGCACAGAACTAACAGGCAGCTTTCTGTTTTCATCCCAGGGAAAGAAGGTCATATACACAGGAACAAGTTGCATAAGGGTTCTCACAGAACCTAAGTTTACATTGTATGAGGACATTTTAAAAGCTTCAGGAGAAGATAATCAAGCAACACCAAATTAGTTGTCTTGTTTAAAAAGCATTGAATTTAACAAGAGAAAAGTACAATAACAATTTAATGCTTCTTAAACTGTTTCAGTTCTAGGTCATGTGCTACACCAAAACCTCTCCAAGTCTGACAATGCAAAGTTGAAATAAGCATATTTTACTGCAAGTAATTTTGAAATGCTTTGGGCAACTCTTCACTAGTCATTAGCTTAAATACTCAAAGAAAATCCTATTAACAATATAATCTTTATTTCTATTCAAGAGAAAAATTTAAATTTGTATTTGAGTACCGTAACAGGAATAAATTTAGTGAGTATAATTGTCCTTTCCTACTAAAATTTATCTTTATAGCTATATTAGGGAGGAGAAAAAATTCCATTTGCAATGTAATTTTCAGATGTAATTATTTTCTTTTCTTTAGCTTTTTTGTGACAAAAAAAAGTTTTTGTTGAGTAGAAGACTTAACCCTTTTCTCTGGCAAAACGGGCTGGTATGAATCTTTCAGCTATGCCAAAAAAAGGTGCTGGTTTTCTACTTGGCTGCCTTAATTGATCTCTTTTCTGAGAAGTTTCTTCCACTTCACCAGACCTGCATTATACAGGTCAAAACTTCTCTTCTTAGTGACATAAACAGTGTGACTGAGTGCAAACTCAGCAAGCTTGCAGATTACACCAAGCTGAGTATGCAAGTGATATGCTGGAGGGGTGGGATGCCATCCAGAGGGACCTTGGCAGACTTGAGGAATGAATGCTTGGGAACCTCATTCAATTCAACGAAGTGGTCAGGGCAATCACCAGTATGAACAGAGTCTGCAGAAGGAAGGGATGAAGAGCAGCCCTGCAGGGGACCTGGGCATGAAAAATTGAACATGAGCCAGCAATGCGCCCTGGCAGCCTAGAAAGCCGGTTGTATCCTGAGCTGCATAAAATGAAGCATCAACAGCAGTTTTTGGGAGGTGATTCTTCCTACTCTATTCTGCCCTTGTGACACTTGGAGTACTTCATTCACTTCTGGAGTCCACTTCTGGATACAAGGAAGACATGGACCTGTTGGAGCTAGTCCAGAGGAGGGTCATGAAAACAGATGGTGGAACACCTCTCCTACAAAGACAGGCTGAGACACTCCATGTTTTTCAGCCTGGGTAAAAGAAGGCTCCAGGAAGAGGTTATTGTGGCCCCTAATATACAAAACAGGGCTTATAAGAAAGAAGGAGTGACATTTTACCAAGACCTGTAGAGACAGGATAAGGGACACTTATTTTAAACTCAAAGAGGGCAGATTTAGATTTGATATAAGCAATAAATTCCTTATTGTGAGTATGTGAGGTACTGGAACAGATTGTCCTGGGAAGCTGTGGACAACCCACCCCTGGAAGTGCTCAAGGCCAGGCTTCATGGGTCTTGGAGCAACCTGGTCTAGTGAGAGGTGTTTCTGCCCACGGCAGCAAGGTTGGGATTAGATGATCTATAAAGTTCTTTCCAACTCAAAACATCCTATGATTTTATGATTCATTCTAGGATTTATAGTTCAGCTTTTTAAAATTTAAATAGTTGCACGTTTAAGTTCTTAATTTCTAATAGATTAAGAGTGTAGTTGTTATAATAACTAAACTGAAGTTATTGCTGCAGACTAACATTATTCTAATTTTGTTCTGTACTGTATTACAACTTGCCAATGTAGGTGTAGGGAAACAGAGAAATTGAAATAAATGTGTGGTGTCAAGCATGTTTTACACATAAATCTTCTAGAATTAAATTCAGACTTATACTTCTGTCATTAGATTGTACATAATGTTACTGAAACTGAGCAATGCTTATACTTCTCTTATCATGTTATTCACATTTCTAATCTAGAAACATCTTCAAATTTCATGCCAAAAATATATATTTGTTCTGCTTATTCAGGCATATGTTAAAGTATTAGGAGAAAACTACCTTCTCCGTTCACTGTATTTAATAAAACTTGTGACTATCAGCTTTATGCTCAGATCAGTAATTAGTTCCCAGATCCTTTGATTTGACTGAAGTCAGCAGAGAGATGGAGGAGCAGTGACTGTAATCAATACTGTATCTCTCTATAGGTTAACGGAATCAACATATAAATATGCTCAATCCCACTGAATGAAACACAAACTACATTTCTACACTACAAGCTGGCAACCCTAAAAAAATATAGTTGCTTAGATCCAAAGATTCAAGGGGGATTAAGAAATCACTGTAGCTGGGATTTAGAAATAAAATAATTTAAATTTATCCTTTACTTGCTCAATATGCTTAGGCTGTGCTTTTCTGAAGTAAAGATCTGTATTTAGGCTTTGTATATATTTTATGAAAATTTGCAATGAATAATAGTGTACTACAGCAGCAGAATGAGATTTCTTTTCCTAAGATACTAGTAAGAAAGATGCAGTCAGAGCAAATGCTATTCAATGTGAGTATGTTTTCAAAATACTTGTCACCACTAATTGGCAATTCCACTGCTTGCTCAGGAAAAACTGTATGAGCATCTCAACCTGTTGATTAAGAAATCTTCTGGGTGTCTTGATTTAGATGGGTAGAGGAATTGATGTGGATGGGGATGGAATGAATGGTCTGTCACACAGCCTGCCAAATTAACCTCAGTTCTGATTATCATCAAGAATAAAAATGATATCTACATGTTATCTAATACTTGTTTAAAATGCATGCTCTTATTTAGGTATAGAACCTTACTGCCTAGCACCTGTTTGCACTTCTAAGTACCAGACATGATAAAAATATCCTAAAATGACCATTAAAAAAATCCAAATACCCCCTCAAAAATTTAGAATATTTAGCTCAAATTTATCAATCAGAGCAGGTTTAAAAGTTGTTCCAACTGATGTTCCTGAAAATTAAGTACTTGGTTAATTTTTGTATGTACATCTCTATGGATTTTCTAGTTATCAGTATCTTCAGGTTCTACAGAAGTGGCACACGATGCATACAAACTCTTATTGCTGTTCGTGATGGCAAAAAGACATTTGCTATGGCACAGCATCTTTAAGCAGTGTGTGGAAGAGAATGTAAAGGAGTTGTTCACTTTAAAACAATTTCTCCTTCACAGTTCACTGGAAGATGCATTTTTTCCATTAAGTGGTGGTAGTTCTTGCCATGACTCTGGCATGTGAACAAGAACTGGGGTGAAGGAATTGCAGACTTTGTACATTTGGGCTGCTGGAAAATTCATTTTTCTGAGAGGTGGTAGGTCCTCAGATCAACAGTGACACTTCCTTCAAAAGATATAATTTAGCAGCTTCAGGAAGGTCCAGTGAGGAGGAAAGAAAGAAAGCACTAAAGAATTTGAGGCGGTTACTTGTATTACTTTATAGAGCAGCAACCTCTGACATCAAGTCCTCTCAGACTTTTGTTCTAGGCTGCCTCATTTCTGAGGCTAATTATAAGACATGGCTAAATTTATTATGATAACTAAATTGAAAGAAAACAGACAAATTTTTGTCAAAGTGGTTTTTACCTCTGTGTATATGAATCAAAAAGTTCCCTGTAGCATAGTATAATTTTTTTTTCTGTGAACTTTAGCTGCAGCCTGAAGAAAATCAGAGATTGGGATAAGTTCAGGTATTGGAGAAGGAAAGAAAAAGCACTGGAGGAAGCAATGAAAAAACAGTAGAATTACAGAATGATTGAGGTTGGAAAAGACCTCTTGAGGTCATCTGGAACAACTTCCCTGCTCAAGTAGCGGCAACTTGAGCAGGTTGCTTAGTTCTGTGTCCAGCTGGATTTTGAATATCTCCCAGTATCTCTACCACTTCTCTGGGAAGCTCATGCCTGTCTCTCACCACTCTCACAACATAACTGTTTTCTTGTTTTTAGATGCAATTTCCTGTATTTCACTTTGTGCCCATTGACTCTTCTTCTGCTACTGCACCACCAAGAAGAGTCTGTCTCATCTTCATTCCCTCAAAAGCAGGTATTTGTATACATGGATAAGACCCCCCCCAGCCTCCTCTTTTCCAGGCTGAAGTGTGACAGCACTCTTAGCCCTTCCTCATATCACAAATGCTTCAATCTCTCAACTTCTTTGTGTGTCTTTGTCACATTCCCTCCAGAAAGTTCTTGTCTTTCTTGTGTGAGAAAACTAGGTATTTACAAAGATAAATCAGTAAATTATTGAGGTAGAATGTTATTTTAAATCGACTGCAAGTTATATTGATGAAATTTTGTGCATAAACACCTTTAAAATATTATATTACATGAACATAGGATGTAACTTTCCAGGATTTAATGCAAATTTTACATAGAATTTATAGATGCTTTTGAAGGTGGGAATTTCAAGGTCACAACTTTTGTTTTGTTCTGTCAAATGAGAAGAAAAAAAGGAAAGTTACCTGGTATTAAAATCTTAATTCCTGTTGATTCAAAGAGCTTTTGCATATTATGTGAAACTGCATAATACCTTTAGGCTTTTTCTCACAAGAGATAATGAATGACGTGTTTCTCTCTTGAAAAGATAAACTTAAAATAAAAATCCAGCATAGCCTTAAACCATGCGTATGTTCTGGTTTATGTATGGAGATTCTAGTAGCAGAAGGGTTTTTTGCTGTTACATTTTTGGGGATTTTTTTTGTGTGTTTGTACTCTAGGGAAAGAAACAACTTTCACCAGCAAGGTTGGGATCAAAACCATAAAGTGAGAAAGTTCTATAAAATTATTTTATTAGCTGCACAGCATGCTTCAGAAAAATTGTCTGGTTTTGGAGTAATAACTTTAAGAAATGGTGAGATAGCATAGATGGAGTTGTTTTTTTAAGGTCAGGACATTTCTCTATTTTTACCATCTATATAAGTACGTAAGTGACCTTTGTTCTATGAATTTTGTAACCAACTAATCACACCACACTGATAGTTTCTGATTAGGAGTGTATTCTGAGGAGGACTAAAATATCAACTGGAAGTTCCAATGTAGTAGAAGATCAAACAAACATTTAAACTGATTAATTTCTTCATGATAACTAATACAACTTCTTGGGCGAATGGATTAATAAGTAACTGGTGAGCTGATTTCATTGAACCTTCAGAATGAATCCCACATAGACAGAAACTAAGGTAAAAAAATAAAATTTTCAGTACTGAGTTATCTTTTTGAATATTCAGATTATAGAATTCAAACAGTAGCTAAGCACTGGCAAGACTTTCCTATCTGCACTGGACCCGGCTTGGGTGGAGGCAGTCCATAAAGTGATGAGTTTTGCATCTGTGACTGAAACAATGCTGATAACACACCAGTGTTTTCAATATTAGTGTAGTAGTAGGAGAGAGAATTACTTGGTTAGAGTAAGAATCATCAAAAAAAATCATTAATAAGAACACTTACAACGGAATGAAGAATTTGTAGTGTAAACCCTAAGCTTCAGATCTCTTAAGGTCTTCTGATGTGTTTATTCTCCCAAACATAGAACTTCAATGGAACTTAAACCTGTCCTGTGTTTCCATAACTCCTTTCTTCAAAAAAGTGGAAGATGTGGATATTTTCCAAATCTCATAGAAAAGTGACAAAAAGCTTCTAGGTATCCAGGGCATATACATTCATATACATACAGAGAGTTAGACATAAATATGCATATGTGTTTATAGTTAATAAATATATACCTATACTATATAATAATAGATATGTATATAAGTAGAAATATATTTCTATGGAATAAAAATATATTATATGCATAATAAATATATAACTTCAGACGGTATAACTGCTAAACAACCTTTCTTTTTCCCTTTTAGCAGTTAATGAATAGAAGGTATTACATATTTGACAAGTAATGTTTTATGATTCTGTTCAAAAGTGTTTCTCAAAGTGACATTTTTCAATAGACCTTTTTTCCCCGGTGTGTAAGCTCCATTAAAAAAAATAAAAAAAATTTAAAATCCTATGCCTTTTTACTTTTATCTATTCCTAATCAGTGAATAATATGATGAGAATAACTCAAAACTTGGAACACTTTCTCCTAAGCCATTTATTTTTTCCTGATTTTTATTTTTGTCAACTTCATAACACTGTATCTTCAATATGGGAAAAGCTATGAAAGGTAATATTTTGAGCATGAGAAGCAGAGGAAAAAGGTTGACGTTAGCTCCAGCATAGCTGTCAGTAAGTGTGGACCACAATATTGTCTAAAACTATGAAAACTTACAGTTATTTGACATTCAAAGTAAAACTCACCTATTTTATATGCTGAACCCTGTTTTCTAGGTCTACTCTTAGCCCATATATTCTGATCAAATCAACTTTAGATACTTTTTTGCTTTCAGACCTTTTTTTGCCATTTGAATTACACAAAGATTGTGGTTTTTTTCTTCCACTAAAATTGCTGAATAAGTAGTTGTTTCAGAGACACTAAGTAAGGATTACTACAGATATGTAGTTTATAGACAGCCTTAAATTTTTAATAGCAAAATATAATTTCTTATAGTTTGAAGACTAAAACTGCATTCAGAATATTCTGTATTGCTTGAAATCTGCTAGAAAATGTTGAGTATTAGTTGTTTTCTGCAACTTTCTTAGAAGGACGTTTGTTTGCCTTTGGAAATAAAAACGTGGGTCATTGATTGAAAATCTAAAAGGCAGAATAACTATTTCTAACAGGAATATTTCATACCAGTGGCTGATAATGGTATAGCCTAAGGAGTACCTTCCTGTCTGCTCCATTTAATGTGGTCGGAAAATGCCATCTTAGAAATCCTCCAACTTTTCAAAGCTTAATACATTTTCAGAGCACTTTTTCCATTCCATACACCATTTTAATGACAACTTCAGTATGGTGAAATATCATGATCTAAAACAAAAGAGAAGTGGATTGCAAATGGAAAGACTCCATAAAATCATGGAATTTATAAAAGATACATTTTTTTCAATGAAACAATGTGGGTTTTAGGGTTGCCAGATGTACAAAAGTTCAGGTAAAAACAATGGGATCTTAAGATGACTTCAGATTCAGTTTAGAATAAGTTGATTTCCCCCTTGTAAAGTTCAGTTAAACAAAAGTTTGCTTTTCCTTGCACAGTAAGTATTCTTTTCTTTACAGGTTATGACATAAATGTGCATTGGCCTCCTAGTACAAGATGAAAAATTGACCACAGTTGATTTCTATGATGCCTATGAAAAAACAGGTACCTGTCTTGTTTCCTCAGTTTTTAGTTTGCAAAGCTGAATGATTACAGCCTCTTTTGTTAGACTTAAAGCAGAAGCCATTTCCTATACTTGATATTTCTCACTGGCTTTTTTCTAATTTTTGCTAGTTCTGCTGCACCTTTCCTGCAATGTCAACCTGAATTGGACACAAACAGTAGTATTGCACGGGCTCATGCAATAATGGGATGAAATTTCCTATTTGTCCATATGTCCTTCCCCTTAATTGCTGTGTTTTTCTGGATGTGTTGGGACTTTTTGACAAAAAATGAAAAACAGACCACATAACCTCAAGTCTGTTTGAGTTATGGTCAGCTCACCTTTTGTCTGTGGCACACATAGTAATTTTCTCTGCTGTTTTGCTGCCCCGCTACTGAATAGAATTGGCATATCTCAATAGTTGAGCAAGTACTCATTTATCTTTATCAGTATTTGCAAAAAACCTTTAGATTTTAGCCTTCAATTTCCATGACCTAAGTTGTAGACTCATATTCTTTTAGCAGAACTGACTTAGCTCTTACTTTATGGGAAGAGCATGATATTGCTATAGGTTATCATAATTTATCTGTCTACTTATCTACTGTATAGTTAGTGCAGCCAATGTAATGTCTTCTGTTGGGGTCCCTCCCCCTGCCATGTGGTCCTGGGAGAGGGGCCCTGGGGGGGAGGCATGGGGTTTCCCTAGCCCCTGGCCCACCTCGTTCCCCATTGGTTGTTTTGTGTTCCCCTGCGTGGGCAAGGACCCTCGGGTCCCATGATTGCCTCAGTTCCTTGGCAGACGTCTGGCCATGCAGCTGGAGAAATAAACATCTCTCTGAAAAATCTATCAAGAATCGGTCCATAGATATTTCTTTTCCATAGGCCTGGTTATCTGATACACGTGTTGCACTTTCCACACTGTAACAAATGGTGGTTAATGCTGGCAAGACACCGATCCCTAAGGACAGAAAATTCATGAGTAAAAACCGCTCTAGATCTCTCTCTTCTCGCCTTGGTTTGGATATTCTCTCTAAATTATGGAGGAACCGTGGAAAGACTCTTGGCTCTCAGAGCCGCATATGGACATTTATCTTAAACTTGAAAAGATTCTTGAACAACGATTTGTAACTTTTAGCTTAATTCAAATTCAAAAGGAACTGAAACACTTCCTGGCATGATTGTTTAAGAACTTTCTCTATGTTTCTTGGGATTTGATTCTTACCAAAGACTTTTGGAAGACCGTTTGGACACAGTTAATATTTGAGTCAAAATATATGCCGATGGAAGAATATTTTTGTGAATATTATTTAATTACTGAGACTGTTGAGCAATGTCAGCTGTGTCCTGGTGAAGAGAAGCCTGGCTTGGGGACTGTGCGACCCAGGCCATGTGCACCGAGCCCTCTGTGAGCAGCAGCGAGGCAGTTCCCGCTCGCGGGCAGAGGGACGCCAGCTGCAGTGTCAGCAGCAGAGCGAGGTGCCGCGGGAGCGGCGCGACCCAGCGGTGCCTGCCCGGCCTCGTGCAGCACATGGTGGAGCGAGCCCCGTGAACACCCGGCCGAGAGACGTGGCGCATGGGCAGCAGCTGGCGGTGGTGGTGGTGGAGCAGAACCGCGCCCGGCCGAAACACGCACTGGAGCAGGGCGTGGGGGGGGGGGGGGGGCCACTCGGGGGCCCGGCCGAGACGTGGGCGCGGCCCCAGGCGGTGGGAGCAGCTGAGAGCAGAAGTGGCAGCACACGGGCAGCTGAGCGGCGTGGCCCGGCCTGGTACGCGCGGCCCCGAATGAGATCCCGGGAAGAGCGCGCAGGCACGAGCAGCCCCAGTGGCCCCGGCAGCCCTGGCAGTTCCAACAGGGGAGCGAGCAAAAGCAAAAGAGAAAGCAAAAACGCAGCGAGACAGAAAACAGCAGAAAAAAGAAAAAGGAAAAGATCATCATAGCTGAGGTTTTAGGAATAGTAAAATGGTATAATGTTAAACAAAATTATGGTTTTATAACAAGATGTGACAACCAAAAAGACATATTCATTCATAGTACTGCTATTAAAAAGAATAACCCTGAAAAATGCATCCCAAGCTTGGGAGATGGAGAGGTGGTGGAACTCAAAATTGTACAAGGTAGAAAAGGGTTACAAGCAGCAGAGGTCACTGGGCCTGATGGTGTTTTTGTAAAAGGCAGTATATATGCTAAAAGTCATAGTCATGTTAGACAATATCTCCATTATAAGCCCCCCCCTACAGTCTCCCTTTCCTAATCCCACCTTTCCCCTTTTATCCTATATTCTATTACCCCCCAGTGTATTCCCAATCCCTTTTTCCACCCATGGTTCCCCTCACAAAACCATGACTTTGCCAATTGTTTCCCCAAAAATCCCTTTCCAATGCTGAGGAGGGGATGAAAAGGGGGAGGGAAGAAATTAACTATTTTTGTTTAGCGTTCTGGCAGCTACAAATGGAAGAAACCCTTTCCTGCCTCAGTTTCCCCACAATGCATGCTTGGAGAGTCCTGTCTCCCTTCTGTCAGCCTTAAGATGTTCCAGAGAATCTGTTTGGACATTTAAAGACTCAGGAGGGTGGCTTGTTTTGTTTTGAAACTGTCCTTGTTATCTCATGTTTATCCAGTTGTTTTCAATGTTACGTTTTAAATCTCTTTTTGTTAAAAATAAATGGGTGAAATGTTGGGGTCTCCCCCCCTGCCATGTGGTCCTGGGAAAGGGGCCCTGGGGGAGAGGCACAGGGTTTTCCTGCCCCTGGTCAGCCTCATTCCCCATTGGTTGGTTTGTGTTCCCCTGCATGGGCAAGGACCCTCGGGTCCCGTGATTGAGCAGTTCCTGGGCAGAGCCCTGGCCATGCGGCTGGAGAAATAAACATCTCTGGAACATCTATCAAGAACTGGTCCATAGATATTTCTTTTCCACGGGCCTTGTTGATTGATATGCATGTTGCAGTTTCCCCACTGTAGCAGTCTTCTGGCTCCATGTGTTATCTTTTCTTTCAGCTGAGGAAATGGCCTCAATTTTTGATAGATTCTTATCTAAATGTTCATATGAAACATATTTAGAATAGCTAAATTAAAAACAAAGGCTGCAAAAGAAAGTTTGTCAGTCAGGAAAAAAAAGATACTAAGTTTTGAATTCATAAATACTGCAAACTGAAAGCTTCTGAGGGGTAGAAAGGTTCTTGGAAGAAAAACAAAGCTTATGCTGGTTCAATAAACATTTTTTTCTTCTACTCAAAATGAAACATTTCCTTTTTGGACATCTGCAATACAGTCCAAGGAAAAGGAGCTTAAGCTACAAAATTGTTAATAGAGATGCTCAAATCCCAATTTAGTAAGATGCACTTACAGCAGAATAGGACTCCACAGTTCAAATCTCCCATCTGTTTATCTAGAGGGAGTAAGCTTTCACATTATAGGTACTGAGCATCTTTCTTCACCTAAATATTCAGGATGGCATGAACTTTTTCTAGAATGGATTATTTGTGTTGGACCAAACCCTTATTTTTAGACAATGGCTGTTTATGGCTGGGAACCTTAAGCTATTTGAGATCATATTATACTTTTTATTTTAAATATTGATGTCTAAATTCAAAGAACTAAAACTAGGCAAAGCACATAATAAATATAGAGAGGTATAACAGAAGTTTTATTCCATCAAACCCTACCGTACTCTTTGTGAAATATTCCATGCTCCTGACAAAATTTTGTTGAAGTTCTCAATACTTCTAGGTTTCAAACAATGCAGTGTACACCCTGATTGCCCTTGAAATTCAATTTACTGGGATCATTTTATTTCCCACCTGGAAAAAACCAGAGTGTACTTTCCTATTAGGGCTTTTTGAGTGGTATATCCAGTGTTTTTGAAAACATTCTCATTGCAGCCAAAATTTTCCTGAACACAGAACACCAAAATAACACATAAAAGCCCTTTATGGATACCTAAATCTAGAGAAATAAGTTTGAGCAAGATTATTCAGTATTTCTCTCACTAATATTTTATCCCTTTGCCATTTTTGTAATTTCCACAATTATACCCCAGGCATCAAAAAGCAGTATTTATCTGCTTTAATCTAGAGAAGAAAAATGAAGTGATGATTTCAGCATCATTGTTGCAGCCACTGCTACATATACATAACTTTATAACCTAGTATGTAAGCAGTTTACACTAAGGACATGCAGATACATAGTGTGCCTAATGTACATTCTAAAACTACATTTTCAAAGCAAAGGGAGTTTCCATAGAGAACAATCTCAATTATTATTCTAAAAGAACCCCAAAAGGTAACAATTTACAGTAAGAATCTCAAATCTTCCTCCTACTTTTGAGCATATAATTTTAATGATGCCAAATAGTTCTGAGAATAACTTGCTTTGTGAGCATTGTAGGATGAAAAGATATACAGAGGGAAGAGAAGACTTTGCAAAGGAAGGGATCAAGTTGCTTTGGACAGTAAAACATTTGGGAAAACGGAGGGTTAAGGAGACAAAAAGGGATGCTCATGTAAAAATGACATTTTAGAAAAGGAGCTCTACTTCAAATAAGTAATGTTTATAGACTAAAAGACTGCATCTGTTATTTGTGTTTTCAGAGCAAAGAAAGAAGGCAAAATAATTTAAAAATCTAGAAAAATGAATAAAACCTCAATTATTTGCCTCATTTTAAAATTGGTAAGACAGCTGTATTTCTCTTCATTGAAAAAACATTTTACTCTTTTAAGCTGTACTTTTTCTTGCCAACATTTGGATTTTCAGTTCCATTGTAAACAATTTTTGACCTGAAAAATTATAGATTCCACAGAGGAGTTTTCAAAATTTCCATAAATTATGGCATCTATTTGAAAACTCTCTTTTCCCATTTTTATTTTGTACTTCACTATGTAAAAAGAAAGGGTATTCTTGGCACATAATATATTTTGTTCTTCTCGTTGTGTTTCATTATTTTATTTACTTATTTTTTTAATTAAAATGTTGTTTCATCCCAATAAGATTTCTTTTACTCATATGAAAAAAAAAAAAATCTTTGGAGAGTTATCTCCTAAAAGTCTGACAAGCACTTTAAAAACAAAATAATGTTTTTCTATATGAATAAAGGGCTTGGAAATATAATTTTCCATATATCTTTCACCAATTTTTTATTATTTAATATATATTATTTAACCATTACTAATGGAAATTACCACCAACCACCTTCTATATTTCATTATATGTTTTCTAGACCACAGGTCTCTTCTCAGCTCTCATCTTTTTCCGAGAACTCAAAAATATAAGCAAAATAACTAATTTGTCAAGAAATGTCTGAACAGTCTGATCGAGTGTCAGGTTTCTTAGACTGTCTTAGACAGACAGAGATTTTATTTTTCAAGAGCAGCTGTGCATCAACTAATGCAAACTGTTAGAGCTAGGTGTTCTTGCTTCCAATATGCATAGCATTCTGGTGATTTTACCTCGTATATGTTTTTAAGGTATTATAAGAATCGTGTCTTGCACCACTACTATACATAACTTTCTGTGGTACCATTCCTTCAGAATTGCAGATTTCCTCAGAATGAATTGCCAGGATTTTAATTCAGGATACATCAAAGATATTTTTAAATTAAAAACTAAGGTGAAAAGTGTCAGTTCCTGAAGGTAAGTCCCTGAATAGACAAATTAGTTTTTATGTTTACAATTTGAAATAAAAAATTCTCACTGAATACTCTGTCACTGACTTGACAACTTGATGGAAAACAGACTAACAAAGAAGCACATACGTGAGCTACTAGAAAATAAAATAGTTGCATTTCTAAGTGTCTCTCTCAAACAACAAAAGTGTCTCTAACGCAATCAAGTACTGTATTTTGCTTTATATTTCCCAAATGAATATGTTTATATAGTCTTTGACTTAAATTGATCAGTATAACACTCTTCAGAGAAACTTGAAATGCAACTTATTGGTGGCTTTTCTCTTAGCAGAGTATCACAGGGAGCCGTGGGAGAAGACAATTAGATATAACAATTTTTGTTATTTTTTACCTTAAAATGATGCTTTTTTGTCCAACACCATCACTTGTACATTATTATAATTTACTAAAGCAAATCTGAATTAATCTAATACTAGCATTATTCTATTCTTGTTTAGCCAACTAAAGAGCCCTGCAACTAACACTTTCTCTTAAACCACAGGAAACGAGGATATTTTATTCACTTCTTCCCTTCTTCCAGAGCAAGTTTCAGTTCCTAACCATATCTTCAAACCTAATTATTTCCTCTACTACTATCTCACGGCAAACTTTGAGTCTTTACACTACTAAAATAACTGGGACTACTTAAAATTGTACTGCAGTCAGTAGAGTCTGCCAGTGTAACAGTAGTACAGTGACATGTAATGGCACTCTTGCCATGTCTCAACAAGTAGTTCAGTGTTACTGAAAATCTGGATGGGATGATCAGTGCTCTTGATGATTTTTTTTAGGTGTTTTCATCCCTCCTTTCTCTAAAACGTTTGGAAAAGTAATGAGAAGACTGTTTTCCATCTTTCAGCTTCCAGTCGAGGAGTATTGACCAAAGCTGTTTTATTTTATGGTATTTGGAATAGGAGTGGAACTTGATGTAAAGAGACATCTCAGTGCTTCTAAATGGATGATGGTTGGTTTAGGGTTTTATTTGCAAGAGGTTTATGGAAATCTGTTCATAACCATGAGAGGGAATGTGTGGCAGGACATGTCACCACTCTCCCACCACAGATGGCCAGAGCAGATAGGAGAGATAACCCAGACAGGCAAGGCCCAGCGGGTATCGTCTCCTGGTGCCAAAACATCTGCCAGCTTAACCAATGTGGGAAGAGATAAACAAACATAGGTGACCAAAAGGCCTGGTTTTACACTATAAAAGTACTACAGTTTATCACAGAGGCAGAAGACTCTTACACACTCCTTGGGAATGTGTGAGAAGATTTCTCCCCAAAGTTGGACTCAACTTTGATGTTACTTTTCCAGGAATTGAGAGAAAGGATTTTTGGTGTGTACTTCATCAAAGAATTGGATGGTAAGAAACATTGGATCCTAAATTTTACTATTTCTTAGCTAGCTTTAACTCCGCGTGTATACTAATATCCCCTTTTTGTCTTATCCCCGTGTAGTAATAGTCTGTTTTAAGTCTTATGTCTGTTAGTTTTGTGTCTATTAATAAATAATTCATTTTATAATAGACTGAACCAGTCATTATTAAAGAACTTGCGAATAAGAGTGGATCTTGGGGTGCTGGATGCCTCAATAACACGACTGCCTGCTGCCAGGGGCCTGGGCAAAGGTAAGAGCTGATTTAAACCTACATCATCCATTCATAACAGAATGGGAATGAAAAAAGTGGCATCTAACCTTGATGGTAACAGTAGAATTAGAGTTAATATCCTCTTCAAAAATCAATGTATATTTAGTCCAAAAATAGGAGACCTGTAGATTTTTCATGTGGCATTGTTTTTTGATAACATTATAACTACAGATATATCAGTCTGATATATTTTTTAGTCTGAAATTCCTTTCAACAAGAAGTTGATACCTCAGAAGATTTAAAATTTATTCAGTGAGTTAAAATCCATTTTACACACTTAAAAAAAATGTAAGAAATTAAAAAGTTCCAAATCATATATTCTTACTGAATCATTTTTGGTTTAAGAGGCCTAAATTACCTGAAAGGACGTATACTTTAATTTGGCTTGGTCTCTTTTTTTCTGTTCATATAATGAATTGACTTGATTCATATAATCAATACTATAAAACTCTGCCTATATTAATACATGCTATGTAGTGCCACACTGTATTTTGAAGGTGAATTAGAAATATCTAATCATCTATAGGTGATGAACTTGTTTTAAACATTTGTGAATTTAAAATAGTAAAAAAAAGTTAAGATTCTGTACTGCCTTTGTCTTTCATAACATAAAATTGCAGCTCTGACATATTAACTTGTGGAGAGCCTTGACTTCTTCTTGACTCTGGTTTAGAGTGGTGGTCTTGCAGGCAGTCATTACATATTTCCAGGTCTACTTTACAAATCAAAGAAAACCCCTTCTGTTAATTATCAGCTAAATTACACAGAATTTCTCCATAAATAAATATCTTGCTTTTTTTAACCAAGTTTAGCTCCAGGGTCAAGCGAAATATTCATTTTCCTACATTGAGAGAAACAGACTGTACTTTTGTGCCATTTAAACCAGAATGTGCACTTAAACAATCCCTGAATCTGGCAAAGTAAACAAATCTGAAAAGAAATCTACTTCTGCAACATTTCTAAATACTGTGCTAAACCACTTAGTGCAGAGCAAGCCAATGCAGATCACAATGAGCTGCATACTGTAATGAATGGCTTTTCTATTCCTGGCACTTTTCTTATTGAGTGGTTTTACTCAGGAGGCAAATCCATTAGGTACTGAAATAAAAATATTTTCTCATGATACTGTCATGATATCTCTATGGAGACAGTGAGCAGTAGTTTTGTCTTCATACATTTTGAAAGACCGAGAGAGAAAAGAAAATGTAATTAGACAACATGCATAAACATGGATTTTTATGCCTTTTAATCTTATCATACCATATCATGAAACAAAACATCTTTTGCTTTTAAATCAAATACTAAAAAATGTAACATAAGCTAATTAACTGAACAGAGAGGTCAGATCAGAAAAATGTCTCTGCTATGTAGTTTTAGACTTTTGCCTGAAAGGACTGAAGGATAATGATTAATAGGAAAAGCTGGATTTTTACTTGTATGATAGAGATGATTGGAAAAAATTTTAAGCACAGTGTTAATTTAATGACACTCTGAACACTGTTTCTAATAGTAATGTGTGATTAGTACATTTGTGAATAAAAAAACTAAATTGAAGGGTCATAACTTTTTTTCTTGAAAGGCAGGAGTCTGTTCAAATAAATAAATAAATATGGAAATGTAAATCCTGATGGTTGATGTCAAATATTTTTATTATAAGTTTATTCCTATGTTTACTCCACCATATGTTCTGATGTTAAACATAAGTGTCATGAGCTAAGTCCTCATATTCTCTTTTAAGTGTAACAAACTTTCATTCATAGCTTTTGTTTTTAGAAGATAAAAACATGGAAGAAGTTGTCTGTTTACTTCCAGCCCATCATTTTATTGAAAGTTCTTACTGGCAATTGCTACATTTTCAATACCCAAACTTCCCGTCGATGGATTAATTTCTACAATTTCTCCTTGTAAAAGAAATTTCTCAGCTTTTTCTCCTTAATTCCTTAACCTTTCACTCCTTAAGCATTAGCCTGTTGGATTTTACAAGGTGGAACAATCTCTTTTTATTGTATCAAATGTATTTTTTCACAAAAAACGTCAAGAAATTTTTAGGTTTCCTGTAAGAGTGATATGGAAAAAATACTGTGAAAGATTTCTGTACACTGCTGAGTACTCAAAGCAAAAAGAATCAACAGACTGTTCAATAATAGGGTCACTACTTGATTGGACACAATAAGTTCAAATTAAACACAGTAAGTCCAATTTAATAGCAGGTATTTACTGTCAGAGAGGAAAGATCAAACTGTAAAAACAATCAGCTAAATGAAAAGTAACAAATACAGGTAGTAATTCACTTGATTGATATCTTGAAACTTATCCTTTAATTCACATTAAATATCTGACTTTTATGTTGCACAGCCCTTTAGGTGGGGAAACCAAAGCTGTCTTCACGCTATAGAAAAAAACCCTAAAACCTGAAAATGTTATGAGATCAGAGCTTTTTAACAAAGGTTCATCTCAGAAGTTAATCAAATAACTTTAGGAGCACAGAGGTTGCCTTGCCATTCCACTTTCAAATCTATTAATGTCATCAACAATTGTCAAGATGTAACACTTGCCTTTTTGCCCTTATTGTCAGATTAGAGTAGTAACAGACCTCTCGATTAAGTGTTTTTTCAGCTTCCAAATTCACAGTACAAAAATGATTGAAATTAAACCCACTAGTGTAAAACACATGATGTGCATGACCTTTGTAGATTGAGATACACAGAGAACAGCAGAGGAAGTTGCTTAAATGTAGTGAAAAAAAATTCTGTTCTATTTTCTTTGTAATAAAGCACAATGGAACGCTCTCTGAGACTGTGTCATGAAACTGAGACTTCATGTGTGTTCATATACAAACACACATGAACATATGTTGCATGTTCAGACTAAAAGAGTTGCTAAGGTTTGGTTCTTTGAAGAAGTATTCTCACTGTTATAGATAATTTATTTATAAAAATAAATACATAGCAGAATAGAAGCATGGGGAAACAATGTACCCAGCTGTGTATAAGAAAGGACAGACTGTGCATTGCCTGGAATCCATTAAGATCTGGCTGCATACCTATCTTTAGAGTTCAGATTTAGTTCCCATTATAGAGTAATGTCCCTTGATATGACTGTGACTTCTGTTGATGCAGAGGTTATGCTTTTTTCCTTCCACAACTCTACGTTGCGGAAGGAAAAGAAGACTTTTTGATGTTCCTGGTCCTGTGAAGGTGTTTTTTGTTCTCAAGGCCATATGGGAGCATCAGTCCTATCACACATCCAGTGAAGCAATGTGTCATTTATAGAACAGATTCTATCTGCCATCTTGCTATGAAAAGACTATCTTAAGTACATTTCCTTGATAAAAAATTTACTTGACAGAGAACACACTTCCAGAAAATGTAGACAGGTAATATAACAATCCACTCTTGCTAAATGAGAAGTTTCAGTCAGCCTTTCTTCACCAACAGCTATCTTTTGCCAGCTCCTTCATACCTCAGATCCTTTCATGGCTACTTTAAATACTGTTTGCAGGGGGAAATTTTCTGACTGTTTCTTGTCAAGATAATGTTAAAAAAGCTTACAGAACGGCCAGAAATGTACAGAATATGGTTCAAGATGGGGAGAAAGATGAAGAAATGTGAGGAAGATTTCCTCACTATGATAACTCTGAGTTATTAGTCCACCTCTACTTCCTATAAAAAAACCAATCTTCGTCAGGCTGCCGTATTAGCAATCTGGGCTGCGTATTAAGTCCCACTCATTCTAGCATGCTTGGAAGCTTCTATAGCTGAAGTAACACTTATCTTTGAGATGAAAGTCCCAAAGCTGCTCTAGAAAAATAGCTTAGTGCCTATGAGAAAGATCATAGGTGAAAATGGATTGCCCTTCAAACCTTTTGTCAAATAATACAGGTAATAAAGCACAACAGAAGTCAATATACTAATACGTATTAATAAAAAAGGATGATGTTAACAAAAGAGAGTTTAATCTGTTTAGGAGGAGAATATTTTAAGTTTAAACACTAACTATTTCAGGGCATAGATGCAATTACGACGCTGGAAAGAGGCAGCACTGAACATGGAATTAGAGAGAATGACTGAGTAGAAACAAGGTGAAACAACATCTGTCAAAAAGCAAACCCAGAATATATTGCCCAGAGTCACAGATTTAGCTACTATAAACTGAGTTACTCCCCATTGAGGAGAAAGCCCTGCATAAATAACAAGTGAACCAAAAAGGAATAAAATATATAGTAGCTCCATTTTTTGAATCTGTAAAAGGAAAAAGAAGGAAAGCACCAGTAAAACTGGTTTGATGCTTACAGTGCCTCAGTTGGTCATAGATAAATGTAGGGATCAGCGAGAGCTACTGGGAAAAATGGACAAGTAAGACCAAGTTTGTCCATTGCCTTATACAAAATCTGGTACCTGTGTGAATATCTAGGCTGGTATGATTGAGAGCCTTTCATGTGCACAGCGACTAAAGAAATAATTTCATGAGTCAAACGTTTCACACATGCACAGAGGAAATTCTTGTAAGTTTGAACCTGCTACCCAGAGCAGATGGCTGTTTTGCTACCATAACTGTGAAAGTTTCTTTGCTGTAGAAATGGCTGTCATACCAGAATATTTAGTCTTGTGTTTACATGAGAGCTGTACTGGCCTTTCAGCCTAATTTTTTTTCTATATTTTTTAGTATTTGTCTACTATATTTGTTTTAGGTAAATTGTAGACTCAGAGAATATATCAATTTGGAAGACGTCCATAAGAATCATTGAGTCCACTTTCCTGGTCCTTGTAAAATGACCTAAACCTAAAAATACTAAGCCATAGGAATAAAATTATGTAGATATTCTGGAACTCTGGCAGGCACCAGACACCTTCTCTGGAAACCGATCATTCTGTCAGTGAAGAACTGTTTTCTAATATCCAGCCTCAACTTCTCATGATACAGCTTCATTTAATTTCTTTGTCTCCTATAACTAGTCATCAGAGATTGGAGATCAGCTCCTTCCCCTCTGCTGCTTCCCTTGAAGAAGTTGTACACTGTGATGAAGTTGCCCTCAGCCTTCTCCAAACTGAACAAACCAAGTGATTCCAGCTTCTCCTCATAAGTTTTGTTCTTGAGACCTTTCACCATCTTTGTAGTCCTCCTCTGGATGCTTTCTAAAAGCTTCATGTCCTTCACTTATTGTCGTGCCCAAAACTGCACACAAGATTTGAGGTGAGTCAGCAGAGCAGCAGAGTGGGACAATCACCTCTGTCAGTAAGTCATTAAACAACTCTCCTTTGTCTTTGCCCCTGTTTTCAGGCAGACTAACCTCATCAAGTACTAGATCAGTGTTATGTCTAATATTCATTTTGCTGCTTAAATATTCCAAAAAGCCTTTTTTTCTGGCCTTCACAGTACTAGCCAGGTTGAACTCTACTCAAGCTATGGCCTCATGAATTTTCTTCCTGGAGTGGCAAACATCTCTGTAGTCCTCCTGTGTCACTTGTCCTGGCTTCCAGTGGCCATAGACTTTCCTTTTAGACCTAAGTTTTAGTCTGGTTTAACAAAGTTTACAGCAGCCTGAAGCTCTTTAAAGGAAGTAGAAGGTAGTTTGCTATTGAAAGATGAGAGTTGAAATCTAAGTTTGCAAGGAGACAGAAAGCAATCAGAGGAAAATCTTTAAGTACTGGATTAAAGTATCACCATGAAGTCATGTTCTGCCATGTTCCATCATGATAGTTTTTCTTTGTTTTATGAGTGGTCTCATTAGAATAATTTAATCTTCATGCATAGTAACTCACTGAGTGCTATGGATAAACATAATGAAATCTAATCCTCAGGGAATGAGTGGCATAAACTGGCACTGTATATGGAACGTTAAAACCATCCAAGTTAACAGAAAATGAATCATCAGTGTAGTATTCACTTAAGAGAGACATTTATTGTTTTAATAAGATAATAAAATTAATTAAATGAGACTTGTTCTTCTAGTTTAACTATAAGCATATTGTCTTATTTAACAATTCGCCCCTCTCTTTGGGCTATGTTTTCTTCCTGTCCTCTTTATCCAGGCCACAAATAAAAAACATCTCAGACTGTTTTCCAAGCTCATGTGGGGTTTTCCAACCCATATAAAAGAAGTCAAACCAGGAGAAAATGCTTATGACATATGCAGAGATAGTGATGTCTTCTGTCACAATTTTTCCTTGTTTAAGACAGTAAGATGGATAGCCTAACCTCATAATATGTAAGAAAGGATGATAGTACCCAGGGAAGTTCCAAATGGCAATATTCCATTTTCCGAGGCTAGAAAAAACTAGAATGGAATTTTTCAAGTGTCCCCTTGGAACTAAAAGAAGAGAGATGCCTTATCTTACTCCAATGTGACTACAAGGACAATATCCATGGTGTAGCATTTTTTGTGATTTTTGGATAGGTCTGGGAAAAGCTTTGTCCAGGAACAGTTGCCATAGAAAATAAATATGTTCATTGAGCACAACTTATTTTCTTTTCTTCGATATGGTCACTCATTTATCTCTCTCCCCACCACCCCGCCCCGCCACCCTCCACCCCTTTCCCCCATGGCACACTTTCTGTGACCTTCAGAATTCAAATGTGAGGCCTGGAGCACATATCAAAATGTGAGGGAAACTCATCCTCTTCTGGTAAACTCTCTGGACTCTACAGCTCAAACAAGGGCCTGTTGTGTCTCTCTTTTGATTTAGTAGGTAATGCGTTAAGGATCCAAAATGCAAAGCGCATTTTAGTGTTTCAGTTGGTTGATTTGCTATGTTATGGACTTTGTTGTTTACAGTTAGTTGCCTCATTTTGCCTTGTGACAGTGTGAAGTAAAATGCAATTAAATATTTGTTTATAACATCCTAAGTAGTCTTTGCTCCTACTGGTATTTACAACAGACGTTGCTAAAGGCAAAAAATATTGCTTTATCTATTTAAGAAATATTTATGTATCTTTTCTACAGTAAGGATCATCCCTGTATATGAAAAGCTGGTAGACATCTGGTCTCACTGAAGGTAAAACTCTCTTATTCTTTGTAACTGAATAGGATGTTACAGTGCAAAATATGGTCTGACATTCTACGACCAATGTATGACAAATACACAATATTCCAAAGAAGACAAATACAGATACTTATTTTCTGGCATTTGACTGTCCCCAGACACAATACTCATTAGCTGATTTCAGATACTGATCCACAATTTCTTTCTCACTTATGTCCTAATACAAGTAAATTTCCTCTCTACCCCAGATAGTTTATTTGATTAATAACGTACTGCTAGTTTTATTATCAACTTACTTCAATGTTTTTCTTCAAATGCATAAATAGGAAATGATGTAACAGTTTCTAGTGAAAATAAATTCTTAATGGTAACTGTAATTTACCAGTGGACTCGATAATCTTAAAGTTCCTTTCCAACTTAAACGATTCCATGATTCTATGATTCCTGTTAAAAACATAAAGCCCTAGTGGTAGAGTTAAATTTTTCAATAACTTTTGAAAATATGCAACTCTTTTGGCTTTGGCTTATATGGACCATGGTTCCCAGAGAGAAAATTTGTCCGTATTTCACAGCACATTTTTAGTATGCCGGTTGAAGAGCAATTTCCACTTGCTGTTGCTGCTCAAGTTATTTCATTTTCTGTGGTGTCTCCCGGCATGACAACTTACTGTAACTCTCAGTGAGATTGATTCTGAGAAAGAGATGGTTGGCTTCCAGTCACTCAAGTTATTTTCTTCTTCTACCTTTCCAAGCCAAATGTTCTGTTAGCAGAATTCTCACTCAGCAGGCAGCTGCCATTGCTGTTGCTTAAGTGTTTTTGCTGGTGTGTGCTCTCATTGAACCATTGCCAATAAATTTTGTGGTTCTTCCTCTTTGGACATTTTGACCTTTCCAATGCCACTGCACAGCAAAACACATAAAAGCTGACCTTTCCTTTTTTTACAGAGATTGTAGCATTTTTTCCAGAGAGACTACAGTATCCCAGACTTGTGTACAGAAATGGCAGAAACTCCACATGAGTTTCCCATTGTTCACTCTTTTTTTTTACTCCATACAGTTTGTAGTCTTTGTTGATTCTGGATTTAATGTAGCACTTCTTTCTGCCACTTCATCGCAAGAAAGACTTGCGTATTTCTCCTGTCTCTTTTAAAGAAACAGCCCTTCCTTCTTCTGAAGTCTTAAATTCAGAAATTAACGTGGAAGAAATAGTAAAGCTTTCAGTAGAAAGAAAATTAGAGTAAGTGGCCAGACTGTGGGCTGGTATATATAGATGAGATGACTAGTGTGATGAAGAAATTTTAAATGGTATTCTAGTCCTGTGCTGACTTCAACCTATTTCTCCATTTTGCACTAAGTAAATCTCAGTCCTTTTTCAAGTTCCTGGTATACTGGCTTTCTCTGTTGCATTTACTTTTACCTAATAAAGATTGTTTTGTGTTTTTTTCTACAAAATTGAAAGAACTTTCAATGTATGTCTGCTGTCATATTTTTTATAAGTATGGGTTGCCCTTTTCTGGTAATTATACTCATAAAACCTGCTCTTTAACTGGAAGGAAAAAAAAAAAAAAACAAAAACCGGCTGAATGAAAAAATCCATCAAAAGTTTAGATAACTTTTTTTGTTGGTTTTTTTTTTTTTTTTTTTTTGTTTGAGAAGCTTACCTTTTCTAAATTTTGAAAAGTAGAAATTCACAGTTTTGGTCCTGTTCAAGAATACAATGCTTATTGAGATTTGAAATATTCAAATGTTATGAAAAATCTGAGTTGGAACTAGATCCTTTTGCCTTATAAAGTCAAAAGTGAGTTTTTTCCCTGAAACTAAGTTGTGTTCTATAGAATCTACTGTAAACCAAGTATTGTGGTGATAATATGAATACAGCTGGTTATTCATTGTACTTTTTGTCTTTCATATTTAGGAATATGAAAAGGTTGGTATTTTTTCAGAAGATTTGTCTGTTTTTCTTATAAAAAGTAAAATGAGAGAATTGATTTAATGATTCAAGTTGTCCCGTGCAGATGTAAATGCATTTCATTTAGAGCTCTGACTAGAGTCACTCAAATGTTGATGAAAGGTTGGTGAAAATTATTCTAAAGTATTTTTTTTAATGCTATTAGGGCTTTTTTTTACAGGACACCAGTATATTTTCATCATTTAAAATAATTCCTGGTCAGTTGTCCATCTCAACATTTCCTAAATCATCCCTTTCTCCCAGTAACTAAGTCCTTACATTCAATGTTACCCATTCCTTAGACTGGGCTCCAGGATTTTTACTATACTTAACGTTTAGCAAATCAAAGTCCCTCTTTTAGGAACTTTAACCAAATATTCTAGAGCAACTTCACAGTCTTTCTGAAACATAATTACAGTGAATTAAAATACCTTCAAGGATTGTTCTAAAATCTCATGTCTATCTTAGCTAAATTCCCTATTCCAATGTTTGTCTGCAGAAATCTAAATTTTTCAGATATTTCAGAAAAGCATTTTGGCAATTTTTTTATTCAATAGTACTGAAAAATTAGCTTTTGCTGGGGTAAGAGTGAGGGTCACCTGTTGTTCCCTGAGAGTTCCTGCATTCCTAAGCATATGGCACTGTCAACCACACTTCTGTTAGCTCCAGAGGATGCCGAAACAGATATTATGGTGTCACTGTCAGTGCCATTTCTTTAAGTACTTGCCACTGTGCAGCTCATCACAGGCTTTTCTGCAATCTCCTGATGAAACCCACCAAAGACATGCAAAGAAACAATGTTTAACAAGAGCGGCCATGCATTAACTAGAAGCTTGATATAGTTTTTTAAATTTCACATATTCATTTAAATGTGTATCTTTTGTGTATCTTATTTGTATCAATTTTGCTGACAATATATACATCATAAATCTCCATTTTATTGCATCTTCTCTGGATGCAATTCTTCTTCATAATTTT
The DNA here is from genome assembly GCF_041296385.1 of Aphelocoma coerulescens. Lineage (NCBI taxonomy): Eukaryota > Metazoa > Chordata > Aves > Passeriformes > Corvidae > Aphelocoma > Aphelocoma coerulescens. Next base: position 91,286,444 of record NC_091015.1, read on the forward strand.
AAAAAGAAATTGTAAGTTTCTTCATTGAGTAATATTAGAAAAGTTGACATTCTTTTTCCTAACAACAAGACAGCATTGGACTTCAAGTAAATCGGCAAGAAGCTGTCATGTCAACCCATGATGTATGTGAGAAGATAGGACTCAATAGGGAAAATTTAGTGATCAATGACAAGTCAAACACAGAACAAAAATAATCTAATTCCTCATGACATAAATTTATTTCCTTCCAACTCACGTCTGGATTCATCCTGGATCAACTTCATTCATCTGTAACAGAGATATCATAATTCAGAAATAAAATTAAAATTGCATAAATGATGTGTCTAGTGAAATATGGAGGCTACAGGATTAGCCATTTAGTGACAGCTTTGAAATATATATTCTGTTGAATACCACATATTTTGAATGCATTTAGTTGAACTACATTTATGAAGTTTTTCTGGTAAAGTTACTTAAGTGTGTGCAAAATAGTCATGGAAATCAAAATTTGGGATTAATGTTAAAATTCAGGCAACACCTATCATTGTGAGGACTCACAGTAGGAAATGAGACATTTTCCATACACTCACATAAACAACAATCACTATGAATGGAACACTTAAATGGCTAGGCTATTTTTGTAGTTACCAGGACAACAAAACTGAAGTTACAGATGCAGACAATGAAGTTAGTTTAATTCACAATAGTAAGATTTTTTTCTTTCTAACTGAGGTCACAAGGATAGAAGCAACTTTTTATAAATTGTGACGCGCTATGCTGAAGGGCACGGGATCTATGGTCAGTTCTTGCTCAGCTGCACTGGAATTTTTCAGAGGCTGTTCAGATACTAAAACTTATGCTAATTGACATAAATAAAGATGGTTTGTATTGGTTATAAAGAGTCCATGACATCAAATATGAATGATAAAAAACACTATTTTGAAATTAGATTGAAACTCTGGTGCCTATACCTGCTAGGAAATGTTTTTTAACATTTAAATTCTGTTACAAACCATGTACTTTAATTTGAATTTAAGTTGCTTTCAATCCAGTCTGTTATCTTTCATAAACTACATCCTGAAGTTGTAGATATTTGTTTGTGGCTGTTAGGATTCACTCTACAAGCTACACACTTTTAATCCAAAGAAACACTAATGTAAATTTAACCTGAACTAAGTCATAAAGAAAATACTTCAATTTTAAATCAATTTGATAAGAGACTATTCAAAGTACTGGGTCTCAGAGATGTGTTTGATATTGAAATATATGCCTATAATTATCTGAACCTCTATCAGCAAAGAATATATTTTTACAAGAAAATTTTATGACTTGTCCTCTGATCTAATTGATGGAAAAATCTGACCAGAAATACTGATGTATTTTTCATATTTTCATATTTTTCCACTTTGACAATCAAGAGAAGGTATTATTCCATGTAAAATAGTGTAAATATTATTTTCATGTGGATAAAAGGAAATGAGTGTCTGTACCTCCCAAGGAAAAAATTTCATCCTTCTTCTGATTAATTCCTATATTTCATGTGGAGTCAGGGGCTTTTAAAAATTATTTCAGAGATTTTTCAGAATTTTATTATGAGGGCATTCAGGTGGAAAACTGTTTTTGTTTTGAGGGGTTTTTTAGTTCTGTTCACATTTCCTCCTTTTAAGATTTTCAGTGCAACTAACATTGAACGATGATTCACAAAATCTTATAGTGGTACTGGTTTTCCAAATAAATTTTGTCATTCTTTTTCAGTTCTTTCCCACTTTCCATGATCCATGTAAAATATGTCAATATTAAAGAAAATAATGAAAATGAAAAATTCTTTTGACTGCCAGTGGTAGCTGTTGAGACAAAATTTTTTTGTCTACATATTTTCTCATGTGTAAAACCATAGGAATTGCAGGAAATATTGTCATTCTGCTCCCTATTCAGCTCTCTGCTCTCTGTCTGCAAGTGGAACTGGTACCATAGCATTGCCTAGATATATATTTCAAGGAATTTTAATGACAGATTATCTCTGCTCTCCACAGTTTTTGTCCTGTTTCTTCCAGGAGCATGAAGCTTCAGATTGCTCAGAATAAAGGGGGTTTTTTACATATATAGTGTTCATATAGTACCCAGATATGAAAATTAACATGTGTAGTTGCAGCTTTCCACTGTTGCAGTGTAACTCACATCCAATACCAGAAAGTATTTTATCCAACACCAGAAACTATTTTTTACTTTTTTTTTTCTTTTTTTTTTCTTTCCATTCAAGACAACAGAACATGGTTTTGGAATGATTGATAATGATTTCTTATGAAGATGTGATGTTTATGGTTCTTGCTGTCTTTAAAGTCATTGAATAGACAAAAAAATTTGAATCTCTTACACCAAAAGTGTCCTTTCTTGCAGATTCTCCACTATTATATTTACCTTTCTTCTTAATTTTCCAGTTTCATGCTTAGTTTGGTTTTTCTTTTCTTAATGTAGAATAGAATAAGACAGAATGGGAAAGTGATATTAGATGAAAAAAACACTTTCCTGTTTTTCTTAAGTCAGCAAACCTGAGTGTGACAGTGGTCAAGCTTAACAAGAGTAAACTCGGATAAAATTGAACTCTTTCAAAGTAATCCTTTTTTTTTTCTCCTTTCTGTGTGATAAGCTCTAACTCAAACTCCAAAGTAGAAGGCAGTGAAAGCAAATAGGAAGAGGACAGATAAAGATGCCCTCCTATCTCAGCAGAAACTTGCTGATGAGGCATGCCTTGTATCTTCTAGCTACTGAATTTGTATGTATATTTATACTTGTGTGTCATCTTATTTCTACAGCATGCTGTCAACTTTGTCACATGAAATGAAAAGGAGGTTAACATACACATTGTTTAGTCCCGTACAAAATACTCAGTCATAGCTAGCCTCATGCTGAAGAATGATGAGAAACTGCAGAAAATATATTTTGATTGTTAAGTTGTGGAAGATGGAAACTATCTTTCAGAGAATGTCGCTAATATATATTTGAAACCTTGGAATAGATATACAGCAAGTAGGAAAAAATCTGAAAACAACCCACACTAGGAACATGTGGACCTTTTTGCTAAATATGTATATGAATATACTTATTTTATTACTTGCTTGTGGCAGTGGGGCTTGCGTCAAGACTGTAAGCTCTTCAGAGTTGGGATTGTATTTCATATGGCTTGTATATTGTAAAATCTATAATGCTGGTAAATAATGAAAAGTGATGTAACTAGTAGCAATTTCTTTGGCACTCTGGTTAGATAGTTTTTCAGCAGTTCATTAGGAAATATCATGTACTCCACTTCAGAAATGTTTACAATTTTGCTCATCTCTTAAAAATATCTCCAATTAAAAGTGTTAATCTGGTTTTCTCTGAAAATGAACAAGCAATTCTTTTCAAACAGTACCTGTTTTAAATTAAATTCCCTAGCACTGAAACTTTTATGAAGACACCTTTGAAGACACCACATCTTTGACTTTTCACTGTTTGAAAAACAGAAGTACCGTTGTCCTCGGTTTAGCTGGGAAAGTTAATTTTCTTGCTAGCAGCTGTTACAGCTCTGTGTTTTGGATTTTGGGTGATAATAATGTTGATAACACACTGATGTTTTAGTTGTTCCTGAGCAGCGCTTGCCCTAAGTCAAGGACTTTTCAGTTGCCCTTGGTCTGACAGTGAGCAGGTGCAAAAAAAGCTGGGAGAGAGCATGGCCAGGACAGATGACCAAAACTGGCTAAAGGGATATTCCACACCTTCAAACATCATGTCCAATATACAAACTGGGGGCAGTTGGCCAGGAGGGGCTATGCACTTCTCAGGGACAGGCTGGGCATCCATCAGCAGGTGGTGAGACACAGTACTGAACATCACTTGTCTTGGGTTCTACTACTCTCTTTTTGTTATCTCCCTTTTGATCTTCATCATTATTGTTATTATTGCTATGGTTGCTATTATTATTATTACTGCTGCATATTTCTTTATTTCAACTATTAAACTGTTTTTATCTCAACCTGCAGGTTTCACCTTTTTCTGATTCTCCTTCCTATCCCACTGGGAAAGGAGAGAGTGGAGGGGAGGAGTGAAGGAGTGAGCGAGCAGTGTGGTGATTAGTTGGTAGCTGTGGTTATATCAAAGCACCAAGAAGGCCAAGACTGAAAAGTATCTTGCAACTCAAAAATCTTACCCTTTTTGATTAAATAAGTATTAATACTCTTCAGACATCCTTGGACCACTGTATTGTAATGAATACTCATCTATTTCTCAGTGGTGCAAAAATTACAGTTGACAAAGACTGTTTTGATATGAATATCTGTAGGTACCTCTCCTGGTAATGGCTGTAAATTTGTTGTAAATCTTTCCTTTAAACAGCACAATAAAGCCTTTGATAGATATTTTATCCCTAGAAATTTTGCTTTCCAGATTCAATTCCAAAAATTCAACACTTGTATTTCTACAAAGGTTCTAATATGAGAGACACTTATTTTCAAAGCTTAATAAACCTGACTTTGGTTTCTTTGTGTTCTCCATACAAGATGAAAAGCTGGATTTAGATTGTTTTCTGTTCCTTCACCATTAGGGTAAAAGGTCTTCATTTGCTTGAGCGTCTGACAAACATTTCTGAGTGGGTCATCTGAAGTTTTTTAATCAAATCTTTGTTTCCTTATCTGCTCTTACTTAAAGTGATGTCTCCAGCTTAGATTTACAAATAGATTCTAAATTCAACCTTTGTGTCAGAAAACACTCTGCAAGAGTCTAAAATGTTTTCATCTAACTTTTTTCTAACTGAATTTTTGAGTTTTCTAGATTTTTTTCTGTTCCTAATGCTTAGGATAATTCTGTTGCTTTTTAGAATAAAACAAATCTCCCCTGTTTATTTTAAGAATGAGTCTCTTTTAACATATAGCTAATTTCACAAAAAGGTCTTTAGAGCTTGTTTTATAGCACTTTCTGAGGGCATGGTATAGCCTAGCTCCTTTTAATTCTGTCACATTTGATATCTATTGCAGAAAAATGCCACTCATTCTTTTATGAAAGTCAAGTTGGCCAGTGGTGCTTGCCATCAATCTGTAGAGGTCTCCAAATATGTTCTGCATGTCTTTGCACAAAATTTTGTTTCATATTTTCCAAGTTAGCCAAAGGTCTCTTACTCTTCTGACCTTTAAAATGGAATCAAAATGGAAACTGTGCCTTTTGTTTCCTTATGTTGTCAGAGATGGCCTCAAATACATAACATTTAAACTTCCAAATATTCTGCGGGTTGGTTTTTTTTCCATTAGAAATGTCTCATCGTAATGTGCTGGTCTATGCATAAAAGGACACTTTTGAGAAACTGAAGTCCATTTGTATCAATGAAATCTAAGCAGTTTCTTTCTAGCATTCAGCTGTTTTTCTTCAGACCTTTGTTTTCCTTGTTTAATCCTGGTTTGCATCCAAATACAAACAAAACAGGGAAAACAGATAGATGAAAAATTTAGAAATCTCCAGATTTTATGTTCTAAAAAACCCTATGTTTAATTTTTCAGTATAAAAATGTTCTATTATAGTTATTCATTATTTTGGACACATTTCACTCGTTTACAAGAAGATGGATATACTAATTTATTTCCTTTTAGAACTGGGTAGGCAATGTCAGTCTGATAATTTCACTAGAAGATGCCAGTGGCAACTGAGGCACATTTTATTCTCAAAGAAACTGTCACCTGCTTCCCTCACTATTATTTTTATGTGGCTGCTGGCTTTACTTTCCTGTGTATTTTCTATCAAGTGGTAATGTCAGGACGGGCAGCAAAATTTCTTCTGGTCTTCTTTAAAATTAATAAAGGCATTATGTTATTCACCTTCCAATCCTCTATTATCAAGGCACTACTGGAGCTGAGTTTTAGTAGAAACTCTTGGACTGACATTTCTGGAGAAAAGCCCAGTCTTTCTACCTTTTTCCTACTTCTGGATGAAAACACTCTCAAGGAGGTGGTGCTGTGATGATACTAACTGAAACAGAGCAAGGTAATATTTCACCTCAGTGCCAAAGTGGAATTGTGGGGAAAGGAGCTGGAAGGTACAAAGAGCTAAGAGCAAGAAAACCTGAGCACTAGTGGGATGAGGAAAGGAATTGGTTGGTGATGTCTCCTCAATGATCCTGACCACTGCCCACAGGTAGTTTGAGGTATAGGAGCTTTTCAAATAAAAATGGTTTATTTGTTATTCTGCATCACATTCAGGCAGATTATGGAAATAAATACACAGCAAGAAAACTGAGGGTTCTTCAGCAGTCATATCAGTCCAGGTTTTCCTTACTGCATTTCAATTTTGTCTTTTCCACCATGATGCTGTTCTTGGTGATCAGGGCCAACATTCAGTACTCCATGTTTCTTAGATACCTTCTTTTCTTTTTTCCTTCATCTTATATTGATTCTTTATGCAATGATGCTGTTTTCTTGCAGATATTTTATCTACCATAACTTCAGCTTTATATTTAACTGTTGTTAAAGGAAACATTTCTTTCATTGCTTGGTGTCTACCTTGGACATCTTGGAGTTAGATATTTTAGTGAACATTGCTGTTCTGCAGAAGAAATTCAATGTTTGTATTCCAAAGCCTTTGTCCTAGCATCTTTTAGAAAGCTTTCTTAAATTATAACTGCTGAGAAAAGATTTACCTAAAGGTTCAACCTAAGTTGAAGAGCACTCAGAGATTCTTTGTGAAAGGTACTGCAGGATTGTACTGTAGTGTTGCTATAACTCAGTTGGACTTCTGAATGTCCTTTGCAAGTCCCATTTCAAAATGAAATTATGATTTTTCTTCTCTTTTTTAGTAATAATTACACATTTCAGCCTGTATTTCAGTAGAGACTTCAAGCTGCTATGTGTACTTATGTAACAAAAGCAGGTAAATTTTGTATTTTTATGACCAAAGAAGTATATCTGTAGAAGTGCAAAACAAAGTTTATTTTAAAAGAGACAGAAGACTACCTATCAGACATCAAGATGTAAGTTTCAATTATCTTTTCCTAATTCAAAACTCTCTGAAATTGAACATTTTCTTATTTATTTTCTTGAAGCTGTTATCAGGTAAAAATTCTTCTATCATCTATTTCAAAAATAATGTTTTCTGCATATAGTGTCAATATCCTGTCTAAAACATCAAAAATTTTTATATTTATGTGCAATTTAGATGTGTGCTTATCCACTTTTTGAACATACTAAGTTACAAACACAGAGGGATGATTTGCCTTTCAATCTTCATTTTGGGAGATAAATTTACTTCTTGCAGCTTCTCAGTGGCCATGTGATCTTTTTTTTTTAATCTTGCACAAATAATACTGAAATTAAATCATAAAGGACCCTCACTGTTTAAGTATATATATATGTACACACAGATTTTAAAAGATATGTATTTATTAATACATTTTGGAAATGAAGGGAAATCTATAATGCTGTTTTATTTTGATGGACTTATTAGTGATCTGAGATAAAATCTGACACATTGTAGGCATTGATATGAAGGTTTTTGCATTCTAATAAAGATTACAGAGAGGAGCTAGATTTAACAGCACTCAAACAAAGCATTGCCGTATTTGTTTCAAGGTATTGAGTAAGATCTCTTTCAGCTGAGCTCATTTTTTTCTCTTCTTGAGCTCCACTCTAAATATTTGAATTAGTCCTACAACATAATTGTTATCTAAGTTTGGAAAAATAATTGTATTGCTTTCTGAGAAATGAGCCTTTGTCACTTTCAAGATATCTAGATGGGACATATCACTTAGTAACCATCTGTATAACAACACTTCTCATAGTATGTTATCACTGACATATTCTGATATTTCATATCAAAGTAATTATAATTTATCAGCTAAAAGCTAAAGCTAATAAAATACAAGATATCTATCCATTGCATACTGGTGTTAATGTCTGCAGAATGATAGATATCTGGAGCCCTGCTTTATCTTGTGATTTAACTGATCTACCATTAATAGTACAAATTAAATTAGTATATTTAAATTATAAAAATTATGTCCAAAATAGTATCAAGAGATTCATCTGAAGACCCATTAACAGAGGAAAGAACATTGTTTCAGTGGTAAGAAGTCCCACAAAATAGAAAATTGCTGTGTCCAATCCATGATCTGTGAAACTCAAGAGAATTGACATGTGAACTTTATAAATAAGGTGCCTTCAGAAATAAATCTCTATTTATTAATCTGATTGTGTATGGAATCCTTGCCTGAGTGAGTGAACAAAGACTGAGTGGAAAATTTTGAAGTCTCTTTCACTATCCAATATAAAGCATTTCTATTTTGAGCACCTGAATTTCTATTCCAGCACAAAATGCTCTTGCAAATTCTCATACCAAACATGCATTTCACTATTTATACCACCCTGTGTTTAGCCTTTAACTTAAACAATTACTTTAAAATCTCCATTATTCAGGGTTGCCTTTCCTTCTGCCTGATTTCTTTCAAATGTCCTTTACTCACTAGGTTCAGCAGCCAGCTCTGTTAGCCCTGCTGCCTTCACCTGCAGAGACTCAGCTGCAGTGCTTTGTGGAAGCTGCTTCTCCCACTTGCAACAGACAGCAGGAAATGCTGATGAAAAGGACTGTGAAGCCTCACTCATTTTGCATGTATAATCTGAAGAGGGATTCCTACTGCTCAGAAAAAAGGTGTTTGTTGTTTATATTTCAGCAATATTTTTTTCTCAGAGGTCTCTTGGATAATCTGAATTATTGCACTGTGTACAAGGCTAAAAAGAGTTGATGGTGGTGTGGTGGCAGTGTTTAGTTATGAGTTTGGAGCTTGTGTGGAGTTGCTTTGAAAAAGAAAGTAATTTTGCTTTCAGTTTTCAGTTTGTGTAAGTATTCAAATTAAAGGACAACTGCAATCACTCAAGAACTTCTAGATCTCAGTTTTCTTATGTGACTACAGGTGCTTGGGGTTGTCTATTTGGGTCTTGATTTGCTGTACAAAATCACAGAATTGTAGAATTGTTTAGGTTGGAAACGACCTTCATGATCATCAAGTCCAACTCAACCCAGCACAACCAAGACTAGCACTAAACCAAATTCCAAGTGCCACATCTACATCTTTTAAATATTTCCAGGGATGGTGACTCCACCATTTTCCTGGACAGCCTGTTCCAATGCTTGACAACCTTCTCAGTGAAGAAATTTTTTGCAATATCCAAACTAAACTTTCCCTTGTGCAACTTGAGGCCATTCCCTCTAGCTTGTTAGTGGGGAGAAGAGACTACAATCTTGTTTCATATAGTTGTAGAGATTGATAAGGTCCCCACCTTGATTCTCTTTTTCTCCAGGCTAAACAACCTCAGAATTCTCAGCCACTCCTTCTGAGTCTTGTGCTCCAGACCCTTCCTCAGCTTTGTTGCCCTTCTCTGGACACACTCCAACACCTCAGTGTCTCTTTTGTAGTGAGGGGCCCAGAACTGGACACACGATTAGAGATGTGGTCTCACCAGTGCCAAGTACAAGGGGGAAATCACTGCCCTGGTCCTGATGGCTACACTCTTGCTGATATGGGTCAGGATGCCGTTTGCCTTCTTGGCCACGTGGACACGCTCCTGGCTCATGTTCAGCCAGCTGTTGACCAGTACCCCCAGGTCCTTTTCCACTGAGCCACTTTCCAGCCACTCTGCTCCCAGCCTGTAGCGCTACCTGGGGTTGTTGTGACCCAGGTGCAGGACCCAGAACTTGGCCTTTTGAACCTCATACGACTGGCCTTGGCCCATTGATCCAGCCTGTCCAGATCCCTCTGAAGAGCCTTCTACCCTCCAGCAGATCAACACTCCCACCCAACTTGGTGTCATCTGTGAACTGATAGAGGGTACACTGCATCTGCTCATCCAGATCATTGATGAAGATATTAATCTTGATTGGCCACAACATTGAACCCTAGGGGAAACCACTTTTGACAGCCCACCAACTGGATTTAACTCAATTTACCACCATTCTCAAAGCCTAGCAATCCAGCTAGTTTTTCATCTTACAAACAGTACACTTGTCCAAGCCATGAGCAGCTACTTTTTCCAGGAAAATGCTGTGGGATATGGTATCAAAGATTTTCCTATCGTCCTGGTAGACAACATCCTTAGCCTTTCCCTCATCCACTGTGGAGTTCACCTTCGTATAGATGGGGATCAGGTTGGTCAAACAAGACCTGCGTTTCATAAATTCATCTTGGCTGAGCCTGATCCCCTGGTTGTCCTGTATATGCTGTGTGATGGCACTCAAAATGATCAGCTCTGTGACCTTGCCCAGCAACAAAGGTCAGACTGACAGGACTGCACTTCCCTGGATCATCTGTCCAGCTCTTCTTGTAGATGGGTGTCACATTTGTGAACTTCCAGTCACCCGGTACCTCCTCAGTTAGACAGGACTGTTGGTAAATGATGAAAAATGTCTTGGTGAGCACTTCCGCCAGCTCCGTCCGCACCCTTGGGTAAATCCCATCTGGTCCCATAGACCAACAGGTGTTAGCAGGTCACTGACCATTTGCCCTTGGATTATGGGGGATTCATTCTGCTCTCTTTCTTCCAGCTTAGGGGGCTACTACCCAGAGAACAACTGGTCTTGCTATCAAAGACTGAGGCAAAGAAGGCATTAAGCATCTCAGCCTTTTCTTCATTATTTGCCATTATGTTTCTCCCTGCATCCAAAAACAGATGAAGATTTTCCTTAGTCCTCCTTTTGTTGCTCATGTATTTATATAAACATTTTTATTGTCTTTTACAGCAGTAGTCAGATTAATTTCTGGTCGGGGTTTTGACTTTCTAATATTTTCCCTGAATAACCGAATGAAATCCTAGTAGTCCTCCTGAGTTGTCATCCAATTCTTTCAAAGGTTAAAAACTCTCCTATCTTTTCAGAGTTCCAGCCAAAGCTCTTTGTTCAGCCAGGATGCTTTTCCTCACCATTGGCTCATCTTTCAGTATGTGCAGATGCCCTGCTTCTGTGATTTTTATATTACTTTCATGAAGAATGCCCAGCCTTACTAGACTCTTCTGCCCTTCAGGACTGCCTCCCAAGGGACTCTCCCAATCAGTCAGCCAAAGTCTGCCCTTCCAAAGGCACAGGTGTCAGGTCTGCTCACCCCTCTCCTTGCTACTCTGAGAATCAAAACCCATCATCTCATTATCACAATGCCTAAGATGGCCTTCAGCCATCACATCACCCACCAGTCTTTCTCTGTTCAAAGACAGTCCAGTGGACACCTCCCCTAGCTGCCTCACTTACCAGCTGTGTCAGGAATTTATCTCCCAAGCATTCCAGGAAGCTCTTAAACTGTTTCCTCTCTGCCATACTTTATTTCCAGCAGACTTCTCATCCCATAATTTGAAGTCCCCCATGGTGAGGCTTCTCCCAACTACTTATAGAATATTTAATCTGTTTCTTCATCATGGTTGAGTGGTTTATAACAGACTCCCACCAGGATATCCGTCTCATTGTCTTTCCCCTGATTCTTACCCATAAACTCTCAACTCTATGCACAAATTGTCCCACCATATTTCTGTGATGGCAGCTATGTCAGTTTACCTGCTGCACAATGGTTTCCAGCTCCTCCTGTCTGTTGCCCATACACATGTATCGGTGTAGATGCATTTCAGCTGTTAATCCTGACACCTTTTTTTGTGGGGGAACCCCCTAATTGCTGGATGGAATTTCCTAATGATGGAAAATGCTTTTGCTACAGACTAATTGTTTGCTCCTAAGGTTTAATTTAAATGGCACAGTGCACAGATTTTATACTTATCTCCAACTGTGTGCCTCTACTTCAAAGGAAAATGGTTCACAGGAGTTGAAACCTGACAATCTGACAACATATTGAGAGAGTTCTGTAGATGAGTAATCTAGAAGGCAGCAGCTGGGCTTATTCAATCAGCACAGTCATCTCTGATCTCATACCTCACAAACCTCTTTCATCTGACAAAATTTCAGTTCTTTTCCTGTTGTGATTTCCTGTGAATACTATTGTTGTGAAATAGTTGTACAGTGCTTAAGCATCTTGATCTTAGTGCAAGAAAGTCTTGTACTTGATCACCTGAGGCTTTGAGTTTTAGTTCCTTGTGATCAACTGTAGGCACTTTGAACTTGTGTGTTCTGTTCTGTACCTAAATGGCCTCTTTTTTCCCTGAGTGATGTATACGACTATGTTCTGCTGAAAATATGGAATTCATTCCTCGCTCTACTGTTAATCAATGTAGAGTAACAAAAAACTTTCACAATACACCGTTTGGAACATTTATGTGCTTTAGAATCTTAATTTTTTTTCTTCAAAATACCATTTCTCTTGTACCTAGAGATGATATGTATTGGGGCTCTCTTTGACTGCTTCCTTTTGAAATCAGTATCAGTAGGAGTGGCAGAGTGAGGACCATCATTATCTAGATTTTTCTCCATAACCTGCTGTCTGATTATAAATAATAGAAGTAAACATCCACTTAATTACCAAGTACACTGCAGTTAAAGCTGTCTGGTAACCATAGTTATAAATAGATTCTACCATATAATTTCATTCTTATTCATGACCCCTTTTGTTTGCTTATTGATAAACACTTGGTTGTATTACACTTATTTGCAAGCACGTTTGTGATAAGTACAAATGTTGCACATGGAACCTAAATAAATATTTGCAAGATATGAGACATCAGAAAAGAGCTTTCAAGACCACTTAAGATTCACCTCTTTCTCCTCAATGAGCTTCTATTTCTTTTTATGCTGTAAAATACTGGTGCTGAGGTAACTTAATTGGTATTATGCACACATCTTTCAAGTCAAAAATGTAGCTCTAAAACTGTCACCACTCTCCCCCTCCTATTCTAATTCTTTCTCTATCTCCCTTACCTACTTCAAACAACCTAAAAAAACATTATTATAAGTCAAAAAGCAAAAAAACAAGTATCTGGTTTGAACAAAGCATGTGATTGCCTTTTGTTATTTAATCCACAATCTAAAAATTAAGGGTCATGCTGCCTAAAAACATCTTTGAGAAAATTATATGTTATGGATTAATGAACTAAACAGTACAACCAAACTAAAAAAAACCTACAGTGTGGTTACACTGATGCAATTTCTGAAGAATTCAAGGTCATATAAGAATATTGCAACTCTAACAAATTTCTCGTTCAATATGAATTCTTTAGAGTTTGTCTACATGGAAAATTTACTGTCATAGTTACATTTACTGCTATAGTTACATTGATTTAATTCTTCCTGCAAATGCTTATTTTAGAATAGGTACCATGAGAGGGAGCTATAAATACAGTGGTATGGTTACAATAGTATTGTTCCCCATAGATCTTCTTTCTGGGTTAATCTTTGATGCAGAACATAATTTCTATAACCATTTCACAAAGACACAGAGGTTGTGACTTACCAGAATAAAACTAGCACAGCTGGGAAACAGAACCAAAGTGCTAGTTTAATCATCACTTTCTCTGCATATACCTAAGGTATACAGCTATATTATTAATTTACGTTCGCTGAGAAAATTCCCCATAAGTAGAACAAGTTTATCTGTGCAAGTAGGTTGTTAGAGAGCTTACTTGCATCAGCTTGGCCCATGCTAACTACCAATCTTCCCAAATAATTCCCAGCTACATTTCAGCAGTTAAAATGTCCCTTGGGACCTGTTTCTGCCCTTCAACCATATCCAAGTAGGCATTGTGTCTCCACAAAACTATAACTCCATGCACTTTTTCATGGTGTTGTGTTCCACAGTTGCACTGGATGGGCACTTAGAGGATCATTCCATGTATTTTCACCCTTAGGAGGGCAGAGCAGACTTTTGTCTGAAATTCCAGTCTATGAGATTTGCCATGAGCAGATGGGTCGGGATGGGCAGTTCATACTTGAGTCTTTGCCAGCTTTCATCCTCCCTCCTGTCTCTTCCCTAAGTTCATGATTTGGGTGTTGTGATTTGGTAAGTTGTGATTGGATATGTTGGGTAGCAGACACACGTGATAGAGGTCAATGTGGTAAACTAGGGAGAGACAGAATTTTCCTAAAACCATTGTATCGCAACAATAGGAAAGCAAGCATTGTATAAGAATGCCTATCTATCTATCGTATAGATAGAGGAGAATAGCACTTAAGATTCCTCATATAGAGATGCAATCAAAGTCTAACTCTACACCTACAAGCTGTAAGTATATAGTACAGACAGGTTGAATCTAGAAAGTGTTTAGGTGAGCGTGGGTGGTGGGTGGCCAAAGCTCATCCAGAAAGTCTGTGTGAGAATACAGTGAAGGTAGGTGGAGAACATGCTAGAACAGCTGGGAAGGGGCCGGGGTTTAGCAGAACAAATCTTGCACCTCATCAGATGATCTGTGTTCCAAGCAGATGGTGTGGCAATGGAGAGAGGGGTGGTTGGAATCAAATGGTCCATTTTATATGACTGGATCTAGAGGGTGTACCCATTATAGATTTTGGGTTGTTTAGTTTGTCTGTTTCTTCTGGCATTTGATTTTGTTATGGCTTTTTTTTGTTGTTTTGTAGTTGTTGTTGTTATTTTTGGGGGGGGGGGGGGCTGTTGTTTGGTTTTTTTTAAGTCAAAAGAACTGATGTACAGCAAGAAAATGTGTTAGTGCCATATAGAGCGTGGGAGAGAACCCAGATCTATTTTTAAAACCTGCTTTGTGGTATGTGGCTGATGGAATCCTGCTGCAATCCTCATGAATATTTTGATGGAAAAGCCTTTAACTAGATGGGGGCAGTGAAGTCAGGCAAGATTTACATGAGATAAAGAACCCAATCCTGCAGTGAATCCTGCTTTTGAAATAGTTTGCCTGCATTCTCAGGCAGATGACTAAGATGCTCCAGGTAGATGTTTTGTGCAACACTGAGCATGTTGATATCCAGCCTGTCCCTCCTGGTTTTCTGTTTCAAAATCATCAGGTCAAACACTGCAGTGAGATTCTACAGGACCACAGGTCCTAATCCAAACACAGGTCTTGTTGTTGGAATGGCTGCAAGTTTCGGGTAGAACCGACTGGAGTATGTGTGATTCTTCACTGATAGTCTAACGACACCCTTCAGGATGTGTGACTGGAAGACTTTTCAGTTGCTGTAGGAATTCTGCAGGGGCTTATGGCTGCAAAGAGGGAGGTAAAGGGCATGTCTTTTCAGTGGGTTTGGCAGTGTGCCCATCTAATCTTTGTGCAGCTGGAATTGTGCAGTGCCTTCACACTGGATTTGCTTGGCCTTGCTGATACTGTGGGCATGCACCAGTCATGGGTAGATGATCTGTGTGATGGTCTCTGTGCCATCTGACATAATCCTGCCTGCTATGAACCTGCTACTTTTTGACCCCAAACTGTTTGCATGTTGACTGGGACAAGCAACAGGAGTTTATTTCATTTTTGTAACAGAGATGCAGGATACTTCAAAAGACAAGTTCACACATACTAACAAGCTTCCACAGTAGTCCTTCGAATTCAAGCCTTTGCATTTTTTTAATGAATTCAAACTGCAAGATGTTGAAGAACAGAAGAAAGGGGATGACTTTTGAGGTAGTGTTAGAGTAAGAAGAGTTAGTTTAAAGTATTAGGTAATTAACAAGGTCATAATACTGTAGGAACATTGTACTCAAAATTAATGGGCAGTCCAAATGCTGATGAAATATTTCTTGCACAAGGTCAGCATGAGGAAGAAACCATAGTGCATGATTCCATATTGTAGTTTGCTTTGTGGGCAGGCTTCAGGAGCACCTGGTTTATCACGAATAGAAATTGAAACTCTGTGGATATCCTTTGAAAACACTGTGTCTGGCCACCTTCTGAGCCAGTACTTTATTTATTTCTATCAAAGTGCAGCCTGAAGTTAGAGCTGTGAGCCTTTACCCCTCAGCAATAACTCTGTAGATTTTGATTAGCATTTTTAATCAGAATCTTCTTCTGCACAACCTTGAATATGTGTTTTGTGTTCAATGTCTGCATGCACAATATGTCAGGTGATGATTTAAACTGTTAAATGAGATTATAAGGGAAACACTGTAAATCAGAATCAGAAAGTATTAGTTTTCTTAAAAAGTAAATTATTTTTATTCTGGTCTTGTGAAGGATTAAAAGATGTTTTTTTCTAGTGTAGATTATTCCTGGAAATCAACTGTAGATATCAGATATATGTGCACTTTGTTAATGTGACTCCTTTTTTTTTTGAGAAAAAGGAATGATTGATGATTGCTTCTGAAAAAGAAATTAACTCAGGTTGTTGCCTGGTAGCTCCCTCTGTTCTATCTGAGATGTCATCATTGAAATGTTATTATTCAGAACTGAGAAATATTGTGGAGACTGAGTGCCTAAGGCAGTGAGGAAGTAGAATGAAGGCTCTTTAATTGAACCTGCTAACAATAACATTGACTATTCATGTGAAACAGAGGTGCATAATCAGAGGAACTGGGAGAGAGGGAATATATTAATTCTCAGTCCTGGTATGAAGAAGAAGCTTCAGATACAGTCACTGGTTTTGTTTGGGGTTTTTTGGTTTGGTTTTGTTTAGGGTTTTTTTTGGTTTTTTTTTTTTGCTTTTTTTAATGGCACATTATTTTTCACTGTATGGAGAAATTAGGCTACTAGATGTGCACAGTGGAGCAATTTCTGCTTGAGATTTCTGCAGAAACAAAAAGAGTTTGTTTTTCTTTGAAAAGTATGAAGTAACAGGTCTCAGTGATGTACAGTGTCTTCCATCCATCCATCCATCCACCCATCCATCCATCCATCCATCCATCCATCCATCCATCCATCCATCCATCCATCCATCCATCCATCCACCCACCCATCCATCCATCCATCCATCCATCCATCCATCCAGCCATCCATCCATCCAGCCACCCAGCCATCCAGCCATCCAGCCATTCATCCTCTAGCCAGTGTGGCTGCTCAATTCACCTGTAAGTGATAATGTGCAGGAAATCCTGCAAGTATAGACAGGGTCTATCAAGCACCAAACCATGTCTAAAGGTTCTCTTTCTAGAGGATGTTGGACTGCTCATACCCATGAGTGTGGTGTAATGTGAATGAACTTAGTCCAATCATGCACAGTCTCAGACTTGGATTGCAAAGCAAGAAAGCTGAAGTAGCAGCTCAGCTCCCACAAACTAAAAAGCATCAAGGTAGACTGAGGCTGTGCCGGGAAGTATAACAACCCCTGAAGTCTGACTGATCCTTCTCTTTGGTGGCACACAGGAGTTTCGCGCACAGACACCTTGTCTTTCGTTCCAAAAACTAATAGCTCATGGTGGCTGGTTCTCAAATTTTTCACCCCTACGCATATAATGGAAAGGAAGTAAGTGGTACCTGAGGACTGCACCCCAGTGTGATGAGGTATACAGTGTACAGTACATGACTAACCTCTGTGTTTAAGTTTTACCAGACTAAATTAGCCCTTTATAAGCTCCTGCAGACACTGTCTTGCAAAGCAAAGGATACTCAGTAGTCAGCCATCTTGATGCACATGCTGGACATTAATATTGTGGTTATCATGGCAACAACACTTTATTTGAAACAAAAATGTGTCTGCAGAATGTGCAAAGACAATACATTTCAAAATTAAAAGAAATTAATGGATTCTCAGTAAGAAAAATTTAACTTAGTTAACTGTTTAATTTGGTATCATGCAGAAATTATGTAAGTCTGAAACAATGTATTATAAACCACACATAAGCTAGACCAATTTTAGATACCACTGAAAATTAAATAGTTCTGCGTTATGATGGCATGTAGTGCAAATGGGGTAGCAGTTTGTAAGTGGTCCATAGTTTCTCTCTGAAATATTGCAGTGGTTGAAAAGTAGATGATTTGTCCATGGTTAAATATTTGAAGCTGATATTCACTGACATGTTAGGTGTATAAACACAGTCCACTGAATCTGAATTAATGTCTCAACCTCAAACAGGAATTACAGCTTAGTGTAATTTTCAAGAAGTTGAAATTTTCAATTAAGGAAAGAATGTCTAAGAGATGAATTCTTCTTGGTTCTTAACTAGCAACCTTGGGAATTTCCAACCAAATCCTTTTGGAAGTGATTACTCTTTACTAATCCACATTATTAAATATAAGAGAATTTTGCTTTCCCTGGTGAAATTTGACCTCCCCAAATTAAAACAATGAGATGTAGCACATCCCACATAACTATTTAAGTACTCCAGTGTTTAGTTTACTGTGCTAGACCTATCAGGATCCTGTTGCTGACTCTCGTATTTTTTGTCTGCATAAAATTGGACATACATTTGTTTTCTAATAAAATATTGCACACCAGGAAAGTAACTCTTCTACTAATATCAATACATTTGTGATGCTTGACCTTTCTACATTAAGAACCTGAAAACAGGAGAGGAAAAAACATACCTAGAAGGCTTCGGAGTTTATGAGAACTACAGAACAACAGAAGAAAAATGAAGGAAATATTCACAGCCTAGAAAAGCAAACTTCAGGGAAGCACTTTAACTTGTACTGATAAAAGCATGCAGGAGATGTTTAAAAACTTTCTGTTGTTTAAATGTAATGCAGGAGAATATCACATAATAAATTGTACATTATTCAAGTGGCAGTCCTTAGCAGTCCTTTTCATAAGTGGGGACAGTGCAGGCTCTGAATAAGATTGATTTACTGGGATTAAAAATGTAAAGGAAAAAACCCCAGCTAACCTCAAAGCCAAACTGAAATAATACCAGCTGGATACTTTTATGTATTTTACTGACAAGCATGGTTAAATAAATACCATATTGAT
Organism: Aphelocoma coerulescens; assembly: GCF_041296385.1. Lineage (NCBI taxonomy): Eukaryota > Metazoa > Chordata > Aves > Passeriformes > Corvidae > Aphelocoma > Aphelocoma coerulescens. Next base: position 91,305,158 of record NC_091015.1, read on the forward strand.
CTAATTCAGAAGAAAGATAAATGGCTATTTTTAAAAAGTATTTATCTCAAAAATAGTTGTTCAAACTGTGACTGTACATATATTTTGACTCAATTCCATTTAACTGTTGAAGCTTTTGATGTCCTTCAGGATAATTGTATATTTAATCATATAAGCAACTGCACATAGTACATGATATACAGACTTCAAAATCTCATTAAGTTACAAAAATGTATTTGAAAACAGATGAAGCTATTGCAAATATATATATATATTCTCTTCAATCATGAAAAAAACATATGTATACAAATGTGAAGGACAGACCTAAGATTTAAAATATCACAGAATAAACCCTTCCCAAAGGGATATCAGATTAAATGAGACCTTGACTACACTACCCAGCTCTATGTCGTCAGGTGATATTCATATTTGCTGGGAAAATAAGGAAAACCCAGATAATTGTTAAGGGCAGATGTATCACTTTCCTTTGGATTGCATCTCCCCTTCTGTCATGCTTTAAGCCCAGCCAGTAACCAAGCCCCACACAGCCACTTGCCCATTCCCTCATCAGTGGGAGAGGGGAAAGAATCAAAAAGGCAAAAAGTAAAAAAATTGTGGGTTGAGATAAAGACAGTTTAAAAGGAAAAGCAAAAGCCATACACACCAGCAAAGCAAAACAAGGAATTAATTTACTCCTTCCATGGTGGAACAGGTGCTCAGCCATCTCCAGAAGAGCAGGACCCCATCAGGCATAACAGTGACTTGGGAAGACAAAGACCAACACTCCAAACATTCTCCCCCTTCTTTCTTCTTTCTCCCACGTTATATACTGAGTGTGATGTCATATGGTCTGGAATATCCCTTTGGTCAGTTGAGATCACCTGTCTCGGCTGTGTCTCCTCCTCCCAAGCACCCCCTGTTTCCTTGCCAGCATGGCAGTGCAAAAAGAAGAGGCCTTGGCTCTGTGTAAGCCCTGCTCAGCAATAACAAAAACATCTCTACATTATCAACCCTGTGTTCAGCACAAATCCAAAACATAGCCCCATAACCACTGTGAAGAAAATCAACTCTACTGCAGCCAAAACCACTATAACTGTTTTGATATTTTATGTATGAGTGAAGAAGAAACTAAACATCCCTGTTTCACATCCCTGTAGCAGAAATGACCCAGGAAACTCTGCTAACTGGCTCTAGATACAGTGAAATTCAGAGATTAACTTGAGTAATTTCACCAGCAAGGCCACTACTTGCTTCTGGGACCATCTAAGTCAGAAAAAAACAAATAATAAACCCACTAAGCTCTCAGTAGAGGATATGTTATCCAACTATATGGTAAAGCTGTAGTAGATCAGAGAATCATGGGAATACACTGTCCTGCCTAAAAATATGATTTGAGTTTCAGCATTGTCAAGTAAAAGAAACAAGAATTTTATATAGAATTGTATATAATTGTGGCAGAAATTGATAAGGAAAAGTTGATATTTTTGCAAGGTTAGTCACAATTTTTAGTCCTTGAGTCTTGGAGTTTTATTTTATGTATTTACATTTTAAACAACCCTCTATTTTTTTGCAGTTGATACTGACAAATTTAGTTGAGGAAAAAAGATTGCAAAGTGGATTTTGCTGGTGTGATCTGCAGCCCCGTATGCCAGGATGAATCTCTTTTCTCCACATATATCTAATATATTACATACCAGTATTGTATCTGTTGACTTAAAACATTTTCAAGGTAGACACTGAAAGAAGAGAGAACATTTTCTTTACAGTGCTTTAATTAAGTCTTAATCTCATGAGGGTTATTGGATTGTCTAAAACCATAAACCCTTCATTACTTCTACTATCAGTGTCCCTAATAACATTATGAACCTAAACCTTGTTATCCTGCTTTCTGTTTGCTGAAATGTTCCATAATTACTGTTGATTCTGTTAATAATTGCATAGCCTAACTATTAAAAGAAAAAAAATTTACAATGGCAGTGTATTTAATCTATATGAAACGAGATAAAAAAGAATACAAAAGTAGAGAAATTCTCTCATCTATGTAATATTTTCAGTGCAAAAAGAACTCTAGATTAAAACTATATGAAGGCAAGCAATAGAGCAATAAGCATTAAATATGACCCATAGGAATCTCACAATATCCGTGACAATTAATAGCATTATCAAAGCTGCAATTCTGGTCCATCCTACAGCTCATGTGTTTCTAGCTTTCTCCTTTCACAATTTTTGAACCAGTAGGAATAGGTAAGGGAGATCTTTCTAGACTATAAATACTCCCAAACAAACAAAAACCTGAAAAGTGCTGTCTGCTGGAAATTTCATAGTCTGCTGTGATGGGTTTTATCTGTAAACAATGCTTCTTGCTTGAAGATTTCCCTTTCAAAAACAAATGGATAATTGGTTTGTGTGTGTGTTTTTCTTGAGCCATTTATTGTTTCCCATACTTTAATTCCCTGTTTATATACCTCATTCTATCTGTGTTATTCTTATAGTTTTAGAGGTATGTTAAGGATTAAACTATCTGAAAATTTGCTGAACTGTTTATTCTCTAATAATCTGGGAAATAAACTGAGATATGTGGGGTGTTTGTTAATTTGTTTTATCTCTCTTTGGAAGTGCTGCACTACATTATAAAGGATTTAACTAGATATTCATAAAGATTTTTAAAAAATATTTAGTATCATATTAGCAATGAAAGACTTCACGAAATGTTAGAAACTAAATGCATGTCTAGAGAAGCCCTGGGATATCAATAAAATAAAGAACTAAGAATTCAGGTAATGAAATTATTACTTATGTAGATATAAATTGGTTTGTGTGAATCCAAAGAGGTACATGATGTGTACTTATAGAAATAGTAAAATGCTGTGAGGAATTTTTTGCTCTTAAAGCATGCACAATGAGACTTAGTTCCTGTATAATACTATCACTTGCAATTCTGAATTTCACTGTCATAATAAGGTCATGTAGAACTAAAGATTTTGTCTTTTTAGCATTAGATCATGACTAAAGGTATCAACTTGAAATGATGTAAAAAATCTTATACTGAGAGATATTACATTAGTAATTTGTAGCATCCAGGGACTGGGATTTGCAACAACAACAGTGCTGGAAATAGAATAAAGGAAGAGGAGAACTTTAAGCAATTTTTAGCATTTTAACACAAGCTTAACAGTTTTATTTATTGTTTTATACCAGGAGGTGCTGGTTCTTTTTGGATCCCATCAATAAAGCCACATACTGATAGTCCAGAAAAGGTGGTATTAAGTTGGAAAATATTACATCCCTGATGATGAAAGCCTGGAATGACCGCACAGGCCTCTCATGTTACGGAATGGCATTCTGCACAAAATTCCTGTTTATGGTGAGGTTTACTGCTTTGGTTATCTTTAGAGGTTCTTTAGCATTTTCTTCAAGAGGATGTACTTATGAAAACGTGTTGGGAACTGAAGTTATCCTTCATCAAAGTATGTGTGTAGCACAGCACAGTCCTTGAGGCTAAGTAATATGTGTGGTACAACACAGCATGGCCCAGCACCCACTCAGAACAGCTGTTTGTGGAGCATTAACTCCTCAATATACAACAGTCTTCCAATTAGGGCCACAACATTTTTTAAGAATACTTGAGCAATATTTGGTGGCTATTTTACCTTTGTCTTACCTAGCTCACACAGGAGCTCTGCTAGCAACCTGGGAGCCCCAAAAGCACCACTGAAACTGGACCAAACCTTAGCCTGCACTCTGTGAAAGGTATTCTAGAGAAAGGACATGAGTTCTGCTATTTTGTCTGAGATACTGCCATAGGGCATAAAAAGAGCCTAATAGTCACATGTAACAAAGAGGGATATTACTGGTGAGTTTTGAAAGCTGTATTACATGATTGATTACCAAAATTAATACTCTGCTGCCTGCTACATGGTGTGATAACATGGCATAAACATGTCTGAAACTTGGTGTAGTGGATTGACCCTGGATGCATTCCAGGTGCCCACCAAAGCTGCTCTATCACTCCCCACCACAGCTGGACAACAGAGAGAAAATATAGCAAATAGCTTCTGGGTTGAGATATGGGCAGGAAAAGATCACTCACCACTTACCAGCACAGGCAAAACAGACTTGACTTGGGGAAATTAATTCAATTTATTACTGAGCAAACCAGACTAATAAGAAATAATTTCTGGGGGTAATGACAAATCAAACTAAATCTTAAAACACCTTTTACACCTCCTTTCTTCCTGGACTCAACTTCATTCCCCATTTGCTCTACCTTCTGGCCCCCACAGCAATGCAAGGGTACAGGGAATGGGGGCTGTGGTCAGTTTGCCACATGTTGTCTCTGCTGCTCCTGTTTCCTCAAGACTAGGATGCCTCGCACTCTTCTCCTGCTCCAACATGGGGTGCCTCCCACAGGAGACATCTCCAACATGAGTCCTTCACACAGGCTGCAATTCTTCACAAACTGCTCCAGTGTAGGTTCCTTCCAGGGGGTGCAGTCCTTTCAGGAGCAAGCTGCTCCAGGTAGGGCTCTCTATGGGGTCACAGGTTCTGCCAGTAGCCTGCTCCAGCACAGACTTCCCATAGGGTCAGAGGCTCTTTTGGGCATCCACCTGCTCCAGCCTTAGCTGCAGGTGGATCTGTGCTTCACGTTGCGCTGCAGGAAGACAGCTTCCCTCATCAGGTTCTTCCTCACAGGCTCCAGGGGAATCTCTGTTCCGACATCTGGACAACCACACCCTCCTTCTTCTTCACTGACTTGGTGTCTGCAGATTTCTTTCTCCCACATATTCCCGCTTCTCTCTCTGGCTTCAATTGATCCTGAGCAGTTCTTTTCCCCTTCTTAAATATGTTTTGCCAATTTATGTTACCAGCACTGCTGATGGGCTCAGCCTTGGCCAGCAGCAGATCCGTCTTGGAGCCAGCTGGCATTGTCTCTGTCGGACATGAGGGAACCTTCTGGCAGCTTCTCACAGAAGCCACTACTGCAGCCTCTCACTACCAAAAGCCTTGTCATGCAAAGCCAGTGCACTTGGAAAAGAACGTTTTCAAATATATCTTTCACAAGATTTTCTTTTTGAAGCTTTTTAGATAAAATGTGTGTCAAAATTAGAATAGTGAAACAGTTAATTCCAAAGTGTTAAGGCATTCACTAGGACTGGCCTTTTTTTTAAGTTTAATTTTTAATATTGGCTATCTTCTAAATTTTTTTGATTTTGGCGATAGTGCTTTGATGGAAAATAAGTGTCTCCTTTTTTATGATCTCTAAGTCTAACTTTCATCTATGCTGCACACAAATGGATTTTCTTATTTGAAAGTTCAACTTGGCCCTTAAAATCATTCTTAAATTTACTGACCTGGTTTTTACATATTTTACTTACAGAAAAGTACAAAAAAGCCTTCTCTGGGTGGTAGTGAATAGCGATATGCTGAACTTAAGATCTCAGTTGTGTAGGCCCCACTGGATGCTGGCACCCAGGGTTGTTCCTGTCCACATGCAAGACTTGGCATTTCCTTGCATTGAACTTCATGACATTCCTCCCTGCCTAATTCTATAACCTGTCAAGGTCCCTCTGAATGACAGCAATTTTCTGCTGGATCTGTCACTCCTTTCAGTTTGGTATAACTTGCAAACTTGCTGAGTGTACACTCTGCCCCATACTCTAGGTCATTAACAATGATTTTAAAAGGTATTGTATTAAATTCTCTATTTTTGTTTTACCTCTGTCTTGCGAGTTCTTTTACTCAGAGTTCGGATTGAAACGCAGGAGACGCAGGGTTGTTCCTTGGACTCGGATGTTTATTATTTCTTATCTATGGTACAGCTGCACAGAATGTGCCTCTAAGTTAACAAGGTGGAAATGGCCCCGAGTTCTACCTTCCAAGCTCTTTTAAAGTCCAAACTACCCAATTATGGAATTCCAACTAATTTTTTTTTTACTTATAATCCAATAACTAATTATTCATGTTCCGCACTGTGGGTTTTTTGAACCAATACCAAACTACCCAGATTTGTGAAGAAGAAGGAGGAAAGAAGAAGAACTAACCTACACTCAAAATACTCCATCTTGTTACATATATATTATTATATCCTAGAAACCTAAATTTTCTACATCTCTACATATTCCACCCAGTGATACAACTTTAATTGCACAGCAACAATCTCAGTGCTATTACATAATCTGGGAAGCCTTTCCCAAGACCTCAGGTCAAATGCAGTGTGCTTTTGAAGATCATTGCCTGTCAGCACTGAAAGACTGAAATTCTCTGAACTCAGGGTTCTAACAGTACTGGACTCTCTGTCAGCCCCTGGAACACATCAATAGGGACAGACTTCCTTCTGGAGTCCAGCAGTTCAGCCAGTTTTCAGTCCATTCCTGTTCATTCATCTGTCTCAGAGGATACTGGAGGAGACAGTGTTGAAAGCCTTAATGATATAACAACTACTACCCTCCCCTCAAAACCAAGTCAGTCACATCAGGTGGATTAAGAAAAATTTCACTATGGTAAATCCATGTTGCTGACTCTTGATGACATTCTTGTCCTTGATGTATTTGGAAAGGGTCTTCAGAAAGATTTGCTGTGTCATATTCTCAAAGATCAACATGAGACCTGACAAGGTTATAGTTCACAACATCCTCCTTCTTGTACATCCTGATAACAAGATTGATGTTTCCTTCCTTCCAAATTTTGGAACCTCTCTGTGCAAGCTGGAACCTCTCACTCCACTGCAAGTTATAAATGCTACATGCAACCTTAATTGTTTTTCATCTTCAGTCTAATTTTGTGCTTCCAGCTTCTGCTTTTTTTTTGTCTCAGTTTTCCTGTTGGGCACAACGGTGGTTCAGTAACACTGATTAAATTTCTCCCATATTGGTTACTGCCTTTCACTGCCTTTTGATTCCAACTCTTCCCTCCATTTTCTGTGCACCAGCATCTCACATTTGCAAAGCAAGTATCCAATGATTTCTATTTCCCAATCACCATCTGCTGGACAGTATTTGTGTACCTGGGTACCCATCCCAAAATCAAGTGTGTGTAGCTTGAAGCATTTCAAAGTGGTAAAGAAGATCCAGCTCTACACTCCAGGCATCAAAAGGGCCCTCCTACAGAGAAAATACTTCCTTGTAACAGCATGACTTCTCCAGTGTGATGTAACTCAGTCTGCTTTTTATTTACCTCACACAAGCCTGAACAAGTGACTTGATAGACAGTCTCATGCCTCTACTTTCAACAAAGCTCATAACTTCTCAGTGTGAAGTCTTGCTTCCTGATATTCAGTGTCTATCTGCATATATGCCTCTGGCCTTTAATATGTTTGTTTTAATATTAATTATATGGAACTCTTATTTTGATATGCTAGAAAGTAAGGAAAAGTACTAGGAGTTTTAAATTCAGTATTAGTTTTGTATACGTAGATATTGCAAATATTTAGATGTAAGAATAGATTATATGCTTTCCAGGCCTTTGAAAAAGGCCCTTACTACAGAGTTCTCTAGCAATATCCCAGGCAATATTCACAGGAACAGAGCCAGTACATCAAGAGAGGAGATTAAGCCCATCTGCCTGGCATTTGGGACACGACATCTGGGACCATGGCCTTGCTTCTCCCACCTTCAGCCATGTATTTCAGGAAGGACATACAACAGAGGTCACTGTTGTTGCAGCACGTGACTTTTGAGGAGAGGCTGGGGGGACCAGATCTGGAGAAGAGTTCAGGGAAACCTAATGGCAGCCTGCAAAACCTACAAATGATGATCTGGTGGGAGTAAAAGAGACAAGAAGTGTGACTTGAAACAAGAGAAGGATTTCACACTGGATAGAAGGAAAACCTTTCTTATTCTGAGAATAGTCAAGCAAAGGAGAAGCATGTAAATTATTCCCAAAGCAGAAATTGCTTTAAAGCAGAAATTACTTTAAGTAATGAAAACAGTTTGCAACTGAAGCTCTGCAGCTTCATCAAAAATCTATCCTGTTGTCTGGTTATGTTTCTAAAGTGTTACATAATGGTCACTATTTACATTTTCCACAGTGGGTATTTGGGGGATAATTTACCCCCTCTTTTTTTAATGTATTGTAAAGAAATTTTTTCAAAATTGAAAGTATTTTTTCCAGCTGAGATTTCATCAGGCTCAAAGCAGGAGAAGGATTAATATGCTTTAATATTCCAAGATTTTTTGTCTCAAGTGACTCTGGAGCTTGTGATTCCTGACCAGGTGTGGAATCTTATGTTTGTCCCTTCGTACTTTCAGCTGTTTTTTTAGAACAGTTCTCCATCTCTTTCTGTCCTGCCTTTTTGAACTCAACTTCTATCCTTGATGAAAGTGATAATATGTTGAGCTGTAGAAGCCTGGGGTTTTTTTTAGGCAGAAAAGCAGTTTTGGGGTATTAGATTTAATAGAACAGATCTATTTTAAATCTAGCCTATTGTTTCATGATTTATAGTCTGAAAGACTAACCATTCAATAATTTAAGCACCAGTAAATGAGTCAATAACTATGAACTCATTCACAGAGTAGTCCCAGTTTAATTCTAATGTTTTTAATTTCTGAATATTTCCTAGGTAATGCAAACAACTGTTTTGCACAAAAACTCACTGTGTTACAACTGGTTTTGTATTTTGGAAATGTTCGGATTTTTAAAAATCAGACTCAGTTTTATTCAGCATCTAAAAGCTAACACATTTTTGTTTCCAATTTATATTTAAGTAACAGAAAAAAATTACACAAGAATATAAGGGCATCCTGATCAGTAATGGATCTTGGTCTGGGTCTTGGGCTGATCACTTTCTGTATAGCAAGCAGTGTGTGTGTGTGACAATGCTCACGCACAAAACTGACTTGTAGGTTTTACTGGCTTTACCTTATGTGGTGGTACACTTGATAAATACTTAATATTTTATTGCTTGATGGACTGTTATCTTCTTTTTCATAAAAACTTTAGTATATTAACTTATTAAAAACATTCATTCTCTGTGGCACGAAATATTTCTCAGCTATTCATTAAAGAAGCATAAAGGCAATGGAACTGTTGACCTCTTTTGCTTTGCCTAGGGATGTTTTTGAAATGCTGATGTCGAAATGCTACTATTTGCCTTTCTTGAAAAGCTGTGATGAATATTGGGTCTGCAAACCCTGCAAACTTCCTAAAGCAGCAGTATTTCTATTATCATTGAACTTCTGTCACATCCTACTGAAAAGGTTAACTTTGATTACTACTTTTCAGGGAAATTACACAAGTGAGAATTTACTTCATTCCCTTTGCTGTTTTCTTGCTAATGTTTCTGAATTTGAGTGCAGAAGTGAGTACAGCTGCACCAAGGCTTGAGTGAAGTAATTGGATTTCTGGAAGATACAGTTGCACAGAGGTAAGTGGTGATTTTTTACCTAAAGAAGATGGACCAAATGTGAAATATTTACTTGGTAACTTTAAAAGTTCCATATGACCAAAGGATTTTTACAATAAACATAAATAATTCACTATTTGAAACTAAGGCAAGAAAATTACTGAAAGCCTTTGTCTTATTTATTTTAATCAAGGTAATTTTTTACATAGCCTTGCAACAGCATCTTCTTTCCTTTATTGTGAGAATAAACGTGAGAACTAGGCTATAATCACTTGGAGCAGTAGTGTCTTTAAATATATGACCCGGTTTGTTTTATAATATGGCTCTACAATAGCATGGTAGGGAAATTAGTGAAGTGCAGGATATTTATTTACAAATCCTTTGAGCAAGGGATTTTATACGTTCACACTCTCTCACTTGCATGTTTGTATGCAATATGAAAGGCATTATTTCTTGATGGGAGATGACAAACAGGTTTCTGGACAATTCTCTTGCACCTGCTATAAGTCACCAGATGTCACATCTCAGAAAGCCGATTTATGCTTTCATAAATCTTTGAATAAGTTGATGCCTATTGCATGCTTTCAGTCACTTGTGGGTGCATAGTCTGTTCTTTTGAGCGAGGAGGAAAACAGGACGGTGTGTAGTACATGCAGCAACCTAGCTTCCTTTTTCATTGTGTGAGGGTAGTGGTCTTCTGCTAGGAAGTCATCTGTGCTGTGACCTTTTCAGAATGAAGGCCTTTTCATCTTGTCATAAGCAACGTTGTCCTCAGTACTTCCCAAGAGAACAGTGCCTGGGGAATGGTGCCCTTTCCTTCCCAGTGCAGGCTACCTTTTAAAACCTTTTTGTGCTGTTCCTTCTGATGCATAAACACATGTATTTCATTCATTCTGCATCCAAGCCATGCTCTTTCTGTTATAAATTTATAGAAATTAAGTGTGCAAATATTTACATTATCTCAAGACTTGCTGCCATAAAACATCAGAAGAAACTAGACTTCTCCCTGCGCTCTCAATTATTGGTATTTGATGGTTGTTATTAGTCCATCCTAAGGGCTGATCAAATTCTATCTTTGATTAATGGTATGCAGAACACCACCAAGGAGAGTGGGAATATTTGTGAAGAACAGTTCTTTTCAGCTTGAGACTTCAGTCAGAGCTTCCTTGAGGCTTCTCAGTTCTTATGGGTTCTCTGTGCCAAAGAAGTAGATTAGCAATGCTCAAAAGATTAAAAAATGCTCTAAATGCTCAGACAGAAACTTATTTGAGGACTTTAATAACTGAGGTTCAATATGATATGGCACAAGGGAAGTGTAAGAAAAGAAAAAAACGTGGTTGTTTTAACAGTTTTTTGAAGTACTGCAATCAGAATTATTCTCTACATTCTATATTTAGCAGAGTGTAATAGAATGTATGCCAAAAACAACATCCATTGTTAATCAAGTTGCTTATGGTGTCTGACCTGACTCATAGACAACCTACAATACAAATTAACTTTAGATTTTACTTCAAATGAAACACAGGGGAACTCTTTTTTGACTGTAAATTTTGATCAAAATGATACTTCACTCAAGAAGCAATGGTTATGCCAGCCTTGAGAATCCTTTCAAAACTCTGTGTTTACGTGATCAAACACACTGATGTGACTATTCACCGCTGCATTCAATTAATGAAAATTTAACATGTCGTGTTGATGTTGGACTCCTGTGACTATTAATGGTGTTTCTCTGTAGAGCAAGAAAATGATGTGCTGTTGGCTTCCAGAAAGACTCTCAGTTCTGGCCATATTTCCAGTTTCCATGTAAATGCATTCTATTATTCAGGGCTGTTAAAAATTGGCCACGGTTGTCCGAGGTTGTAAGAAATGATTGAGACCTTGGACTGCAGCACTGTAATATGTAGAGAGGTCCTTGTATGCAGGCAGGCACTGCTCCTGCAGCAAGGAATTGAGCATGAGGATAGGATGGGTGTAGTTAGACTTAGGGCTGCTGTAAAGACTTTGGGCAGACCATCAATGGATATTTTTCAGCAGGAAGCAATTTGGCAAGGAGTTAAGAATTATGGCACTGAATGTCAAACCTGGTACTGCAGGACCAGTTTTTCAGAGAATGTAGCTTCAAGGAGAACTTGAGAAGTATTAGAGTGAGCTTCTGAAAAGCAGACAACCTGACAGTAAAATTATTAAGCTACACTGATCCAGGGAAGAATCAGTACTAACTTGGGAGCTCAATAGACTTTTGATCACATCTGACACAGATGAGAAATTTTTTTTGCTATATAAGACCAGGGGGTTACAGCTAAGTTCTCTGAGTGCAGAGACTGGTTGAGTGAAAAAGGGATTGGTAGACTTTTGAGTATGCATGAGATGCCAGTTTAGGTCTCACTCTCTATTGTCAGCAATACTTTTTGTGTTCACATGAAGTCCTGCTCTAATTTTGTGTCTTCCCCTTAAATTATTCAGTCTTGCTCATTTGTAAAACACAGGCATGCTCTTTCAAAGAGTAGATGAACAAATTAGTATCATTCTATTCCTCTGCATCCATAGCTGGAACAGTGGTTCAAATTTGACCTTTTTGCAATAATCTACATACAATTTAGTAATACTAAATCCAGAAATACTTTTTTTTCCTCACAGTTGGTTTTGTTTTGGGGATTTTTTTTTTGGGTGGCTTTTTTGTTTGGTTGGGCGTTCTTTTGTTGTTGTTGTTGTTTTTATTTTTTTTAATGGTTATGATGTAAGCAGCGGTAAGAGGATTTTAATCTATCATTTTGATAAGCTAAATGGCAGCATTATCAAATTCAAAATATGATTAAATCTTGAAATCTCTTTTAAAAATATCTACCAGGTTGTTATGGATGTTTGCTGACTTACAAATAAATAGCACATAAATTTACCCTGAGATGATTAATATTGTTTTCTATAATACAGCTACTACAGAACTCTGCTAAGATTTAGAATCTGGTTTTTTATTAACTAATTTTCAGAAGCTTCTTTTTTCTCCATGGGCATAATTAATTAAGATAATCTAAAGAAAACATACATATAAGCTTTATTTGCCTAGCCAGATGAATGTGGCTTGAAATCTGCCTTATCTAAAATACTTGTGTTAGAAGAAAACAGTGCAAATAAAACAAATCTATTAAAAGTTTTCAAACAAATTATGCCTAAGAGGTACCAGTGAATTCTACCACTGAAGAGCTCCTAAATTAACAATCCTTAAAAGAAAATTAAATAAGATTTGTCTTTTTGCAAAATCTTAAACCATGAAGTTTTTTGTTTTCTACCTTCTTTGTCATTCACAGTAGTTTCAAAGCTTCCTTGAAATAGATGAGCAGCACTTTAAAAATAGAGCTTTTAACATTTTAATACATTTAGTCCCTCATAAACATTAAATACAGTAGGTATCCACCCAGGTAGGATCTGGAACTAACCTTGTAATTCTCTTATTTTCCACATTATAGATTGTGATTGTGCAGTCATCAGCCCAATCTTTCAGAATTTATTTGTTAGACTGGAATGACTTTAAGATACTATGTTAGATTTTCTTGATAAATAAGCTCCTGATAACTAAGTATTCTGTGTATATCTTATGTCTGCCCTCACTGATGTAAAATGCAAATTAATATGACAGGCATAGATACTTACCAAGAGTACAATATCCCAGCTAAAATCCACAATTTTGTGAATCCCTTTCAACTGAGATATGCCTAAGTGAATAGCGGAAATTTCTGACTGCTCAAAAAAATACTTAATTGGCTTAACCAGACTGAAGTGTAGTGTAAATTATTTCCCAATTTAGGCCAATTCCAAAATATACTTACTTTGATTTTAAATTAGATTTTTTTTTTAAAAATGAATGTAATTTCAACATTATTAAATTAGACATTTGCAAGGGTTTATTTTCAAAATGGCTAGAATACTGATTTGGTATTAGGGTAATAATAGCAAGAGAAGAGATTAGAGCTGAAAACTAGAATTTCAAAACGGTAAGGTTAGGGATATAGGGGATTTTTAGCAACATATTTTCATCCATATAATTTTTTTCAGATTTGTTATACTTTTTATATTTGCTATTTCTTATATTCTGTTTTAATATCTTTTATAACATTGAGGTCTTCTCTGTTTTTCACTCTGTTCCTCCAGACAAGTAGGCTGGGGCTTAGCAAGTAGAGGCGTGGGAGGAGGCACAGCCAGGAGAGCTGATCCCAACCGAGCACAGGAATATCCAATGCCATGTGACATCATGATCAGCAACAGAAGTTTGGGAAAGAAAGATAAAGCAGAAGGACGAGTGCTGGTGTTTGTCTTCCAGTGTTTTTATTCCATCACCATTACAAATGAAGGGGCCCTGCTTTCCTGGGGTTGGCTGAACACTGCCTGCCCATGGAAAGTGGGTGATGAAGTCCTTCTTTTGCTTTGCTTGCATGTGCAGATGCAACTTCCCCTACTAAACTTTCTTAATTGCAACCCATGAGTTTTCTCACTCTTGCCCTTCCAATGAGCAAGTGGCTGCGTGGGGCTGGCTCGCTGCCAGAGCTAAACCACAACCATGGTCCAAATCAACTACAGAGAAAAAGGAAAAAGTAGTATTTCAGGTTTTTACAAATCTGTTTGGCAAAGTTGTTTGCACTACAGTTCTAGATATTCCTGATTCTTGTAGATCTGGCTATTTCTCACTAGTAATCAGATAACCTTTTTTTGCTTTTAATGTTCTAACATTTAGATGATGTTTTATGTAGTTTAATATTTATGGGTCATTATTAGGAAATATAAAATTAGCAGGATCCAGAACTGTTTAAAGAATTTTTAGAGAAATGTGAACTATAAGAGGAAAATATTGCTGTAAACATTTACAAATGTGCGTGTGTCTGCAGCTGTGGGCACAAACCCTGGTAGCTTAGAATGTGGCTAAAAATTACTTGTTCTTTTTACCCACTATTTAAATCGTTCAGAAGAAAATCCAAATGGCTTTCTGGAAATTCTTTAATTCTTCCTGTATCAGTTCTTTAAAAGAAAAAAGCAATAAGCATTTCTCAAAATTTTTGATAAACTGCTCCAGCTATGGACATTTCAAATAAAAATTTAAAAAAACGAATACAGCATGACCTCATTAACTATCCCATGGCCATCTACAAATCTAGAACCTGGGGAAAAAAGGGAAGGAATTTTAAATGCTTATATGATTGCTCTAGCAACTCAAGCTTAAACCAACTTCAATATTCTCATGAGTTGGTCTTCTTTGGGATTTATTCTAATTGCTTTTTATCGATACATTTTTCTTTCATTTCATTATTCCTTTTATAATTCACAAAGGATATCCCACTCATTAATGAGAATTAGCAAGTCATTATTAAGATCAAATGCCCTTTTTCTTTTTTGCCCTTTGCTCAAGGACAACTACTATAGATCTTTCTGATATCCTGGATGGGAGTGGAAGTAATTTAGTTCACACTAAGTTATTCTTCAGTGCCAGAATTCCAATGTCATATGGGGCACTCAGTGACAATCCTGTTCACAATATTACCAAGAGCATTTAACAGCACTCTTTTACTGAAGGATTTCTCTCCTGAAGGTTGAAAAGTTTCATTTCTGGAAGCAGCACTACAGCTGGTCTACAAGATGAGAGAGATAACCCTGCTCTCTGTCCTGAAGTCAATTAAATACAGCCCTGAAGGGCACAGCTTACTGAAAGTGGATTTTTATTTTGTACGTACAATTTCTGTCAAAACCAACAGGTGTTAATTCTGTATTACCAAGGGAAGTACTTGGAATGTAGCTTAGTGTGTTAAATCTACTACTGCTTTCAAGGAACGAAGAAGATTCCACAGATTTTTTTCATGATCCTTGCTAGACTTTCCTTTTGTTTAGCCACACTACAAAAAAAAAGTATCCAGGACTAAAAATAGAAGGAGTTCTTGCTTTAGACATAAATTCAAATTGAAAGAAATTATTTGGATTCACAAATCCAACCATTGTTTCTAGATATTGATTTAGTCGATACTAAAAAGTGATAAGATACTGCTCAATCCAACATGTTTTGTCTTAACAGCCTCCCAAGAAATTTAACTGCGGAACTTCCCTGCGTTGGGGTTTGCTTGTTGGGGAGTTTATACATTTAGCCCACCTAGCCATTTTCCCTGTCGTTACCTGGGACCAGCCCACAGTAGCCTTCCAAGGAGCTGAACTCACCTGGCTTTCTGCTATGTGCCTGAACATCTACAATCTGCATACAAATCCAGTAGGTTGGTTCCAGTGCAACTTAAACACGACTCTTTCAAGCCGGTTAGGATACTCACTTTTCTGCACATCGACCATCTCAACAACACATTAATTAAGAGCACAATATATTCCGAAGATCTCTTTTATGTGCTTTAATTTTCCTCTAATCAAGTGTAAGGAAGGCATCACACATTTATTTTTCCGTCTGACAGCACCTCACACACAGTCGTCTATTTCTGAATTTTTCTTTTCTGTGGTTCATTGAGTTCCATCTGCCATTAAGTTGTCATCACCTCACATGTTGGTATTTCAATTAAAAAGAACTTGCTAATATGACTTAATTTTTAATATGCACAGTGAATTTTTATTAATTATAGACTGGCCTTACTGGCGAGGGCCTAGGTATGCAGAACTAGAGTGGCCAGCTGAGTCAGTCAAAAACTAGAAAATGGAAATTTGTGTTGACACTTTTTACATGCCCACACAACTGGATTTCTCCAAGACTTTCTCATCTGAAAGTTGGAAATATTTGGGAAGAGTGAAATTGTGAGTTTCATGCAAATGGCAGAGGAGTAAAAGGAAGCGATGTGGATAAATCATCCCTAGGCTGTAAAAGACTTTGTTGTTTTCTCTAATTACATCTTATCTCTCACTGCATCACATTTACTTAAACCAGCAAAAAAGATACTGGAGTGATAATACAGATGAGATATTCAGATGTTCAGGATTTTTTCAGTTTAGGAGATCTGAAAAATAGCAAAGAGAAGTAAACAGTAGTCTCACAAGAAAATAAAATTTTACTTGATAGTAATAAAATGTTTTGGTTTATGCTGAAATATACAGAAAAAAAGCAGTATATCTAACATGAGGATATTAGCTTTTTAAACAATACAGTTGTCCTGTCTTCTGTCTTGTTTCTGAATGGAATCAAAATATGACTAACAGCTAAAAAGTGAATTTTATTAGATGTTTGTTGTCTTTTTGTATCACTAATTCCCATGAGGGTTTTTTTTGGTGTATTTAGAAACCTTCAGTTAATTAAATACATTTCTAGAACACTGCTTTCCAACAGATGACTGAAAAGTCTGGGCAATCCAATTTAATTCCTGCTGGTCTTCTGCAAACTCTTTTCTAATGTCATCAAACACTCTCCCTTTTTCAGCAAATGCAATATCCCCTGAGGCTGCCCATTTTCTGCACTACCGAAAAAAAAAAAGATTCTCAAAATGAGAATCCTAGTGGACAGGGCAGAGGGTCCCTGTCACCCACAACAGACTTCTGTGATCCAGAGATCATGATATGAAAACTATTACTTTAAGACATTAAATGTTTTTGAGGAACTCAAATGATGATAAAGCTCCAATCAAGTAAAACAGAAAAACAAAGTTACAATATTCAAAAGTCCTTCTGAATGTATTTTAGTATAATAAGTAATAACAATCAGTAAACCACATGATGAGGACCTTGCTTTGTTCCCACTGTTGAATTCTTTGTCACTTCAAAGTGTTGAGCTGTCTAATAGATAAGATATTTCCCTAACCCATACTTTGGAACCACCAAATCTGTTGCCTTTAGACTTGCAGCTGCTCTTTAATCTTTATATCAAAATATTGGAACTAAGGTTTGATTTGGTTTCAAAAAAAAGGAAGGAAAAATTGGTACCTAAATTGAAACTTTTGTCAACATGCCCTAAATTTTATTTGCTGTTAAACCCTGTCTGCTAGAATTGACCACCATTTCATATTTTAAAAAAAAAGTTTATTTCTTACAAATGAGATGTGTGTTATTTCTTATATAAAAATGGACAATATTGAATTCTCTGGCTGTAAATTATAGCAAATGCAGGTATTTCTGTCTTTTTTTTTTGAGAGACTACAACAAGCAGTGTGTTATGTGGTAATGTTCAGTGTAAAAGTCAGTTTTGAGATTTTGAAGCTGGATGCTTCTTTGACCAATCTAACTGTATCCTCTGATGAAAAAAAAAGGAAAAAATTCTTCCATATCCTTAAGACAAAGAATTTCACTGTACACAGAACTTTGGAAATCATTCTTCTTATGATACAATGATTTCAAAGTATCTGCAAAAAGTAAAGTAATTGCTTAGCAAGATTATCCAGTATGTCTTCTGATCCAATAAATAGGGAGTGCCAAATCAGGACAGCAGGCAAGAGGTTCAAAAGAAGTTAGAGGTTGCTTTTCCTAAAATGGGACACTTCAACATCAGAATGGTGTCAACTGAATATTTGAGACACTAAAATCAGATGGACAGATGATTCAAGGAAGAGGAATATATCAAGCACTAAGTATAAAAAAACCAGCCTTGACTAATCAGTCATTACCCTTCTTAAATTCTTATTCCCCTTTCAGATAATTATTCCCATTAATATACATTAATGGTTTGGAGACTACTGTTTCTGTCTTGGCCATTTAATTGTCAGAAGGGATGATTTCAAATAACTGCCTTCCTGATGTCAGAGGGTGCTGTGGAAGCTTCTTACTTTCCATCTTGTACTCACTCAGTGTGTCAACAATAAAAAAAACTGCCCTAGCAGGGACTTTGGAAGTGTACTAAAGCCATGAGACAAACCTTTAAGATATTCTTAGCCTGATTAAAAATTACTCTGCACCAGGCCTAGAGTGGCATATGCTTATATTACTTCAATCATGTATCAGACTCAGCTACGTCATCATTACAATATACTTAGTTTATTAAGTTCCTCTCTATTAAAGCCAATTCAGGCTTTCTTTAGCGGAACCGTTGATAAAGAAGATACACAGAAAGATCTTTTGACTTTGTCAGCTGAGAAGGAATGAGAAATCTGCATAATTTTCACTATTTCCAATACGAAATTTCAGTTTCAGTTCTCAAGTTATGTTAGCAAGCATCTGTCAGGGTTTGAGAATACCAGTTGTCACAGAGCAATGAGTCATATGGTTCATAAGACAGTGTGTTGATGTGCTGTGAAGAGCATCCTCTTGGGCACAGGAATTAATGTGTCTCATCCTCACTTAGTGCTGCTGTTAATTGCAGTCATGGCTGGGAAGGAAGGGCACTGGCAGATACCTCTGTTTAGATGCTTGATGTGACTCTCACTGTGGTTTCTTGGGACAATACAGAAATTTTAAAAAATGGAATAGTCCTGTAATAAAATCATACATAGTAGATTAGATCCATATTGGTGTTAAAACTATAGAAATTTCATTTGATAAAAATTTCCTGATAATGTGAAACAAGCTGATGACCTTTCGATAGCAATATAAAGGGCATGAGAAAACAGACTGTGAAAAGAGACACAAGAAAAATAAATTTGCAGAAACAGTCAAACTCTGGGTTATGCAGTTGCTTTGTTTCTGTATCAAAGGTTAGCTAGTAAATGGATGTCTAACATCCTTCTGAGTGTGTAGCAAGTTAACATATGCTAAATCTCTGACCAAGCATATTGGTTTTTTTATTACTATAGACATCTTGTACTCTGGGTGTCAAACTTTGTGTATCAGTACTTTCTGCTGTACTGACATTGAAACACGAGGTTAATTTCAACAGAACCCCACTGTCAGACCCACACAACCTGACACCTTTCCAGCCCAGTTACCAAAGCTATCAAATGAGATAAGGCTTTCAGTATCAGAAAAGTTTGGGCTTTACACCATGAGGTTTGTCTAGGTGTGTTCACACATATTTATTTATAAAATACATAAAAGTTAATGAATATAGAGAATGGCAACCATTTTTTTGCTTACCTAGTCTGTAACAATTCTTCCACATAAAGTGTTTGATTGCCTATTTGCATTTGTTCTGCTCTCTCCTCATAACACTTTAGCATATCTGGATTCCAAATATCTGACTAAGTTGTATTGGTAGAGGAAGGATTTAGCTAACTGTGGACATTCTTTTCCTGACGAAGCTCTGCATGGTATCTGAAGGAAAAGAAGTGAATGCCTGCCAGAGGTCTCTCACACTCCTTCAACAGATGCTTGCTCTAAGGAGTCAATTCTTCATTCTTCCACTTGTGTTATTAACTTCCAATTTCCTGATGGTCAGTCTCCATAGCATAACCACAAAGTGCCTGCTTTCTGGACATGGACTAATTTCTTTTTCCTTTTTCACCTTGACAGAGATGCATAGGTTTTCCTTACTTTATCTGGTGCTGAAATCTCTTCTGTGGTTCTGGTCACTGTCTGATATCTTGTAATGGGTTCTTTCGAAGTTCTCCAGTTGTTTATCTGAGTCATTAATTGAATATAAGTAATTAATCAAGTTATCCTTCTTGCATATGTAGTCTTATTTTGCATATGTAGTCAATTTATAATAGCATTATATTTCTGTTGAGGTGTTATAATCTTAAATCTTACTAGACACAATTTCTTAACTCTTTCATCTCAACAAATGTGTTAACATTTTTAGTTTCACATAACTTTCTGAATGTTATTATATATTGAAATTCTCTTTCTCAAAGAGTGCTTTTGCTCCTGTATGGGTGTCAGAGCCTTTCTTGAATAATTTCAAGACATTGTAACTATGTTTGTTGTTCCAGCTTCTTGGGAATTCCATTTCATCTCTCTGCCTCTTTGGATTAAAGTAAAAATAATTTTTTCCTTTCTGTAATCATGGTTCCTTTTAATATTAGTGAGTGGTATTGAGTTCTTGAAGAAAGAACTCAACTGAATGTAAATGTTGAATTTCCTGCAAAAGCTAAAATTTCATTGCAGACAGGCTGCTCATAGGGGCTCAATGGATTCATCTTCACCAATTTTGTGTGCAGTGTAAGGGAATACATGTAATCTCCCCATCATTTTACTGTTATGCAATTTGTGGCCATCAGCATATTCTTTAGTGTTGACCTCCACAATCAGTGGGAAGTTGGCTGGAAAGTAGTTGTCCAGTTGCTGTATGCATAAACACCAAATTGAAAAGTGATGTTTGCTGCACTGAGGCAAGGCTTTTAATTCTTCTAGGTAAATATGATTCTGCATCACACCAAAGTCTTCCAGTACACTGAATACTGCTGGACTTTTGCAGTTGTACAGACTGACTGTGGCAGCACATAGTCTTCCTAGTGGAAAGTTAGGGTTAAGACCACATTTGATTTTTCCCATGCTAAAGAGATTAACACAACATAGTGCATAAACATGGCACTGAAAAAGATATTAATAATCTAATTATTACAAGTCATAGAAAACAATGTAATTAGCATTTTGTACATTTATTTAGCAGCAGCATCAGTAAATAACTTCTTTGTTTCCCACAGAGAATTTGAAGCTCAGCAGTCTTTGGAAACAAATATGAACCCTTTCAGTATATTATCCATATGTCTACATCTGTAATTTTTGTCTCAAGTGAGAGTAGACTGCCTTCACACAGAGTCCTACAGCTCCTCAACAGAATGGATTTACTTTATGAGCACCATTAAAAATATTTAGCTGCCCCTTTTCACTGTTTGGTTGTTTTACAGAGCTGCTTATGCAGAGTTGCTGTTTCTGTCAGATGAAATATTCAGGCACGTTACCTTGTCTGACAGAAACAGTAAGCATCAAGGATTTCCTGGGTAGAAACATCAATATGCAGCATGTTAAGTTCATATTTCACAACACTACTAATTACATTATCACCTCAACATTAGCTTCTAATAAAGCTATAACTAAAATGTGTACAGCTGTTTAAACAGAATTCATCTGACAGAGTGCACAGCTCTTTTATCTCATCCATTGCCTTAAAGTGAATCAGTACCTATTCCAGATGAATCAATGGCAATAATCCATCTTAATTCAACAGTGGGAGGCTAGAACCACAGTGACAGAGAGAATTTCTTCCTCAGACATAGAGTATGATGTGCAGAGATTTTGTATTTTTAAATTGTGCTCTTGGTTGGTTTGTTTGGTTTTTTTTCTTTTTTTTAAATTTCTTTTTTTCTTTTCAGTTTTAAATTAGGTATGACATGCAACCTGACTACAAAGATAACTAGGGCAGCTGTCAGGAAAAGTGAAATTAATTGCACTGAAAAGATTCCATGTTAAACCTAATCTTACTTATCTATTCACATCCTTTTTTTTAAAATTGCAGCTGATATATATCTTGTTTTCTGTCTCAGAGGGGAAAGTCAGACCTAATCAGAGGGCAGAAATATACAGTAAACAAAAAAGAAAAACCATTTTGTGGATGAATATGAGAGAAAATTTGTTCTGCTTACAGAGGTGTGATGTATATATATGACTCTTACATGCATGTATGTTCTTCAAAATATGTAATTAATTCAGGGAGTCACTAAAGGAACAAATGCATGCAACCAAGTTCAGCACAGTGTTTCTAGAATATTTTGAAGAAAACCAAAGATTCGTGAAGTATAGATACACAGTGGTTCATAACAAGGGGCATGAGTGTTCAACAAACACCCTGAATGAAGTAATCTGTGTTGAAAAGTCTAGATAAGATACAAAAATATTATCAGTAGGAATAAATACAAAATTATGGATGCTGAGCACATTAAGGAAGAACAACAACAACTAATACTAACTCGTCTATAATTTGAAAAATTCTTTTTCACAGTTGGAAAAGCAGACAGCTAAATGTATAGCAAATACAAAGAATTTTTTATTAAAACCAATTGTTAGAATATCTAAGACAAGCCAGACTGCAACCGAAAATTTAGTAGAGAAAAAGTGGATATATTAGGATGAGGGTTACATTGGAAACTGACCTTAGTCACTGAAGGTGTGGTAGCACAGAAACCTCTGCACGAATGGGGCAGAGAGAAGTAAACGTAAACAAAATTATGGGGTCTTGTGGAAGGATATGACAAGAGCTAGTGAAGTAAGACTGAGGTAACAGGAAAACCACTGTAGCACAAAACCCTGAAAGCCCAAGGAAGTAATAGATAAGTCATAAATAATTTACAGTGTCTGAAAACACTTCAGTGATCAAAGGGGGAGGAGAGCAGAGAGAATATCTTTGAGTATAGCCAGCTGCAGTTTATTAGTAAACTTTAAAAAAAGGATTTCAGAAGAATTTGAGAGGGTGAAAACAACAGACTGCTTATTTTCCCTCCCATTATTGAGAATTAAAGTGAAGAATATGAATTGAGAGCTTGGATGACAACTGTCAAGTATATACAAACCAGAACTGTAATAAAGCTTCTGAATTCAGTTAGCAGTCAATCATGTCTGGAAAGCCCTTAAACCTTGAAATTCTGTACTAGATGCAGAATAAAAGAAAGTAATTTCTCATGCAATTGTTCATCTTCTGCTCCTTTCCTTAAGTACTAACAGAATTGACACCAAACTGTCAATGCCTCTCAATGATCACTTAATATCACAGCTCTTCCTGCTTCACCCTCTAAAAATCTTGCTAAATAACCAGTGGTGACCCAGTACCTTCTTTGTGTTAAGCAGTCATTAGTCATTATGTTCTAGTATTTCAGAGTGTGTAGTTTGCAAACTCCATAAGGCTGTAAACACAAGTTAAAATAAAGGCAAAGGTGTACAGCACTCATGTTTCCTACCTCTTCCTGAATGAGTATTTATCATGTTGAACAGATCAATGTCTTTCAGCATAACAATTTTTTAAAGCTCTGCTGCCCCCAGTTTCTTGCATATTTTCTATAATTGCATAACAACAGGGATTACACATCCTGTAGCACATAATCTGTATTTTAAGCAAAATTAATATAGAATATATTTATATAGGCATGCCAGCTATCAGTGTAACAGACAAAGCGAAGGGAAGAATTAGAAATGTACTAACATTTCTCCTTCTTGAGAAGGAGAGAAACTAAAATTACCATGCTGTGATCCAGCAGTCTACTACCATAGTGATTTTATAGCTTCCTCATAAAAAGGGCAGAGTTGGAGTCATCAAATATGACACAGAAGCACCTCAAGATTGTCCACCCTGTATAATACTGCTCTTCATAACAATTTTA
The DNA here is from genome assembly GCF_041296385.1 of Aphelocoma coerulescens. Lineage (NCBI taxonomy): Eukaryota > Metazoa > Chordata > Aves > Passeriformes > Corvidae > Aphelocoma > Aphelocoma coerulescens. Next base: position 91,328,615 of record NC_091015.1, read on the forward strand.
CAGTAAATGTTACAATGCTTAGACTGCACCAGGATTTCAGAGAGGTTATTAAAATTTATTACTACTCTTGGAATATAAACAAACTGAAACAATATCTTGAAATTATTGACCCATCTGTTTTAGCTTTCTTTCCACAGCCAGCTTGTTTGTGATCCGGTTAATTGCCCTTTCCTCATGATTAAGGGTAGCATAAATGTACTAATATGTGTATGTGTATATATATATATACACATATATACTCTGTTGTTTATCTATTGTTCAACAAATTAACTAACTAAATGTAGTTGGAAGGATTGACATTAGCTAAGTTTCTCAAAACAGCCAAAAACCCCCATGACATTTAATGCTATCAACTCATTTGGAAAAAAGTAGGAGTTTCATTAGTGGTGGGTTTTTTTAGAGTATGTTGCAGTTTTTTTGTGTGCCTTTTAAATTCTGTTGCCTTTTTTTCTCTTCCCCCTGAAACTAAACATATGTTTCTGATTTAGAAAGAAATGAAAGAGGTTTGGCTGATCAGAAGCCTGAATAGTAATGGCAAAGAATGACTATTTTAGATGCATGAGCAGAACAGTGAAGGTAAGCCTCATGAAATATTCCATAAGAACAAAATGGAAAAAAATAATCTTGGACCCACTACAATAAAAAATTTCATTGAGGAGAATTGACTTTAGATGACTTGGGTTTTCAGGGGAATGCAAAGCAAGATTTATATCTTTTGGTTTGGCAGAACACAGAGCTGCTTAAAGTACCAAAGGAAATAAATGGAGTATAGGAATTTTTCTATATTACCCTTAAGACTTATTACTATATTGTCTGTTATATTCCAATGGTTTTCATGAAGACTAAGTTAAGGCTTTCAGTTTTGGTCACTAAAGATTTGGTGTTCTGCCAGGTAGTATAATGGAGGGTAAAAATAGATTCTGGAGATCGTTTCTTCAGTTTTATTCTCTATTACCAGCTACCACTATTTATTTTCTTTTTTTTTTCCCCCTACATATTATAGATCAGGGCTGTCTGTTTTAAGGGCAGAGGAAATGGGAAAGACCAAACAAGGAGGACCACACAAGGACTCCTGTTTTAGGAAAACCAAGGTCAATTTGATGAAGTCTTACCCAAATGCAGACCCACAGACTCACCTTCTGCCTTATCCTTACTTGCTTATTAGAAAGTTTGAGATGTGAGAAGAAGGAGCAGTCTCCCACGGGATAAATCAGGGATATGTCTAAAATTTCTGCATGTCTAAAAGCCATTCATTCCTATAGATCATTGGAATTTGGATGAGATTATCTTCAAAGGTCTGGTCAGCTTCAGCCTGTGTCCTGTATCAGTCTTAAATGCTTGAAATAGCCCTGAGGTTTCCAATGCCAAATCTACTGAGCGAAATCAGTGTGGTGAAATGGCATATATCTGTGGCTGAATAATAGTGAAGTTCTCATCTAGCTGTGGTTAGTACAGCCTTCACTAAACTACGTAATGTTAGTTGCAATCACTGTGTAGGATATATTCTGCTCACAGAATATATTCTGTGTTGAACAACAGCATTGCAGGTGTTGCAGCCAGCTTCTATTGGTTAATGGGTCACCTAAGCGAAATTACTGGGAAGATTACAGCTGAACTCCCATTTTACAAATGTCTTAATCATAAAGCATAATAAAAATTGCCACTTCCTCCTGTGCTGCCATTACTTGGAGAATGCTGGCCTTGTCATATCAAGGTTAAATTACGTAGGTAAGCAGAAAAGAAATTAGTGGCGACTTACAGACACTCACCATAATTATCATTGCCACTTGTGGTCCCACAGTTTCTGATTATAGCAGTGCAGTATTTTTTTATACCATTAAAATTCAGTCTACACTCTATTGTGAATAAATTCATGTCAAATGCATCAGTACTGTCTGATACACAGGGAAAATTTCTAAGGTACTCCCACAGACTTAGTGGAAATATTAATGTTGCATTTCTTAAGTTGCTGTGGAAGAAGTCAAATAGTTGAAGTGCAAAACAAAGAGGGGAAACAAGAAACTAGAATATTCAGCATCAAATCCAATGAAGGCTTTTGCAAGCTATCTTAAAATTGTGGTAAAATTTAACACTTTTAAGCAATCTGGATTTTCAGTTATATAACTTAATGGGATTTGAATTTTCCTCATTAATAAAACTAAATTGCTGGAATTTGCACATATATTTATGTAAATATACTGAAAAACACTGAAGTCCTGTCAGTTTCTAAAATGATATACAGCAAATAAAAAATCTTGAAGTGAAAATTTTCTAATGTTACTCTTTTTATTTTACACTTATAGCTGTCAAGGTTTGCTTACAACAGACCTTGCTGAGGGTAGCTTCCTACCCATGGCATGATACAAACTGTGAAAATGGCATGTGAAACTATTTTTTCTCTAGTGGTCATATATTATAGCTCTTTACCACAGATGCAACACCTTTGGAGACTGGCAGCTTTACCTAGTGCCTTAGACTGCTATAGTGTCATGACAGAAACAAATACATGTTTAACACCTTGAATGCATGATATCGACACAACTTTTGGTTACAGAGATAAGGAAAATTGTAGCATCTTTAAAAATAAAAAGAAAAGTATTTTTCAGTAGCTGACTACAGTATACTTTGTCGTGTCAAGAATATAATTGATGAAAGACTAAGTGTTATTTTTTTTCTGATAAAAGCATTAAATAATCCTCAACAAAACACAAGAGCCCACACCATTCCATCTGGCATGAACTATATAGTGAAGGTGCATTACATTCTAAGGAGTAATTGGAGATGTTGTTTATCCCTTCAAAAGATAACAACCAGATAACTTCTCTTCATTTGAATAGTCTTTTGTAAATGGACCCACAGTTTGAAAAACAAGTATTTAAGTCTGCAAATACTCCTGCAACCAACTTTCATTTGGAAAAACAAGGCTTTATTTATGGATGGTCTTTAAAAGAAAACAAGTTTTCATCTTAAATAAGATGAAGATATGATTTTTTTCTCCTCTCTCACATCCTTCATGCCTACAGGCTATGTTTTCTCCATGTTACCTAAAAAGGCCTTCCTAATTTTTTTTCCATGTTTTTTGAGCACAAAGCTATGAAGTGCATCGCCCCACAATTCCAGTAGATTTGCAGTAATTTTTTCAGAAATCTGAAGATCAACTGGGGCAAACCAGAAGAAATGAAAACATAAATTCTACTATATGGAGTCTAAGCCATCACAAAAAGAAGGAAATAGCAGAATATTAGTAGTGACAATAACAATACTTTTATTTTGATATAAAAATAGGGACCATAAATGATTAAAAAACTTTAATGTTCACTACAGGTGCAACTTATTCTTTCCATTCAATTTTTTCTTTTCCATTCAATTGTTTCAGTCACAAAGAAATGTTAAAGGGGAAGCTGATGATGAGAGTAGGAAAGTGCTGCTAAAACTTCAGTTTTAATAGAACTTATATACTTTTTGTGAGGTTTCCTTGTGGGGTTTTGTTGCTGTTTTTATTGTTTGTTTGTTTTGTTTGTGTTTTTATTGTTTTGCTATTGGGAATTTTTTGTAACACGGTTTGCATTTCCACCAAACATAGTAAAGTTCTTGGTCTTAACAAGACAGCTTCCTCATAAGGAAAATTGTTCATGTAAAGTGCCAAAATATTTTATTTGATATGCAACAATTCTGAGCATGATGGTCAATCAAATAATAACTAATTGCCTTTTCCTTTTTGTTCTTCATATAAATGTCAATGTAGCTGTCCTATGGGAAGAAACAGAAGTCATCTCTGGAAAGAAAGCAAAAACTTCTGGAAGTATTTCTTTTACTTCTTCAAAGTTTTATTTCTCTGTAGGGGCTTCTCAGTCATTCTGCATGGAAGTTTCCTAATTCCATGAGCCTCCATGAAAAAAAGAAGTTGGCCAAACAAAGATGGAGAACCTCATGCCTTTGGGCACTGTGTAGAGTAATGGAGGCTTTGTAAAACTATTTAAGAGTTTCAAACAATGCAACTCAGTAGTTGGGGAGTTTTCCTAATTACTGGGGTGAGGGAAATTGTTAGTAAGTCTATCACTGACATTTACTGCTGCAAGTTTATTCATTCTCTGTCATTCAAAGCGGCTCTTGTGGTTAACTCTACTATGCAGCTGAAGGCTGCATGGCAGAGCAACAGGGGAACATTCAAGACTGATTTCTTTTTTTATTGTAATTAATTAGAAAAACTGTTGCAACCAAAACATTCCATACAGATGACAGGAAAGAAATAATTCTGTGAAAATTGTTATTCTGTGACCATCCTTCCAGAATGGTCTCGGAAACTTCTAAGTACCAGAAAAAATGGATCATCTTGATGTTACTTTGTAAGTTCGACTTACATAGATTCAAGAAACAGATAAAATTATTCTTAGGGGTTAATCCTAACTTCAAGTATTGATTTTCCCACCCATAAACATTGCTGGGTATTTAAGTAAAACATTGCCCTGAAAAGTCTCTTAAACTGCATTTTTTTTCTGTTTGAAGTCAGGGATATTTTTTGCTTGCTTTTTACTTAAATTATCTCTTGATTTTTAATCCTAAGTGTAATATGATAAGAAATAGCAGAGGATATTACTTTACTACATCAGAGACAGTATACCCTTTAATCTAGCAATATCAACAAAAAGCTCCCCCAAAAGCACCTTAATGTAAAATAATTAGAAGGTATTTGGTCATCTCTTATCATCACAGGCTTTTAAAGATTAGAATGCAAAGGTCTTTCTTTGTACACATAGAATTTGTACTCTGAAAGGATGAGTTAAGGAACCTGACCAACCTTGGCATTTTCTGATCCTCCAGAATGATAGACTAAGAATCCTCCTGTGGTCCATGAAAGATCACAGTAAATCCCTGGAAAGCAAAGCAAAGCCCAAGGATATTTTTGTCTGAAGACTGAACAGTAAATAGAGGGATAAAGGAAGAAATGTTGTAGCCTTCTGTTTTCCAGCCCTGAAGACACTCCTGTTATGAATCTCCAGCCATGCGATTCTTTTCCTACCAACTGTCAGCCTGACCTTTGGTTTCACAAAGGCTGTGTTTGTGATGGCACCATTGGGAATGCACTGCTTTAGCTATTAAATATGTGGAATTCTGAGTTGATTTATTTTTTTCCTCACACTTCTTTCTCACAAAGTACAGGGTTGAGGTTAGGACAAACTCAATAACCTTGAAGAAAGAATGGAGATTAATACAATAGCTCCTGACTGAAATACTTCTGATTTCATTAACTTTTGCTGTAATGTTACTGCTTGCAGGGCTTATGTTTGTGTTGAATTTGTAACTCTGTTGTTAGTGAAAAAGACTAGATTGGGATTCCTCTGTGTGTTTGATGTCCTAGATGAACCATGTCTGTGTTGGTGGTTCCTTATGGTGTTTCTGTTACAGATCTGAGGTCTATGTATTGTAATATTCAAGCTACCCATAGTTTTTTGTCCCAGACTTTCAATAGGATCCTCTGGCAGAGGTGATTTTTTCTGCACTCCTCCTTCATTACATTGGTGAGAGACATCAGAAGGAACCGAAATTAAAATGCTGAGAAAGAGATGAAAAACACACAGTTGTTACTGCAAATATTTTTTCTGAGGTCATTTCAACTTTTTTGTAGCTTTTACTTAAAGGTATAAGTAACACTCCTAATTAAATGGAAATTTTAATAAAGACTTGTTTTGCCTTATTATAAAGAAACAGAATGGTTATTGAAGAAATCCTATTGATACCTAATAAAAGGTTATGTTGGCTTATACTTTGTGACCATACTTAACTATATGCAAGATTTGGTTTACTTGTATGTATTATTAAAACCCCAATTTAATATAGAAGTTTAATAACTATTTCTTCATGAAGCTTGCGTCAGTTAAAAGTTTTTATATGCCTCACTAAAAGATTGGTGTCACATGAGGACACAAGGAAACAAACACTTTTGCTTTGTATGTATCTCTTGTTAGACTTTAAAGTTTTTGTGGAATTCAGTGTTCTAAAAGACTTTTGCTCTTTTCAGTGATTATGTTTGATATTCTTGCCACCAGCATTTTTCAAAGGAAGATGAGCAATTGCTACTTGTGACTAATTCAAATAGAGGACTCTGTAAACAACCATTTCTCATAATACCTTGAATTTGCTTTGAAGATTCCTATGCTCTATTTCATACCCTAACATAACAATAGTACATGTATGTTTCTCGTATTACTGTCTGTAAAAATACAACTTTTCACTTGTTTGTGACATTTCTAATTCCTTTTAATTTATTCTGTAGATTGTTAAAATCTTCCAAGGAACAAAATGCTGGTGCAGAGTGATTTTATTCTGCTTACAGGATCACAGAACAGTCCATCTTGAAAGACCTTTAAAGATCTTAATACAGTAAAGAATTTAAATTTTTTTAATTGTGCTTTTCTCTCAAGCTGTTTCAGTGCTATTGGTTGTCTTAGAACTGGGTTCTCAAACCTCTTCTTCATTTCTTCTGAGGTTCTGTTATGCTTTTTCAGTTCCACAATAATGCAATAGAGGGGAAAGTCACCCTTGTAAGTTCTTGATTTGCTTTGCTGTACATCTTAACACAGGTCAATCCAGTACAGTGCCAAAGCATTTGAAGATAATTTTCTGTAGTCAACAGCTGTTCTTGTTTTGCAGAGGGTGTGATTCGATCCAACAGATGGACCTTTACAGTATCTTACACGCTTCAGGGTCCTGATTTATCAGAGTAACTCTTTGAAACCACTGAAGTTAAACAGGCGTAACTTTGTAGTGACAAAGTGATGAATTAGGTTTTCACTGTAGTTGTGCAGAGCAGTCCAGAAAACTCCAGAAATAATAAAGTATCTTGCTCTCAGAATCTAAAATCTTGTTCTGCAAGCTGTAACATTATCAGCTTGGTTGGGCAGTTACACTGATGGTTTTTTAAACAAAACCTTTCTACCCTTCTCTCTTTTTCAGTTGCTTTTAGTCATTAAGTATATGTTTCTATAGGACCCTACCACAGTTGTGCACTTGCATACAAGCCAGAACATCTGGGAGGCTCACCCAGAAAAAAGAGGGTGGAGAGAGAGAAAGAATGATCTATGTTCCCATTTTGTACTTGTGGTCAGTTTTTATCTCTACCAAAAATGAAATACAAACTTCCAAAGAACGCTGAGGGGCAGAGTTGTCAGTCTTACACAAAATATTTAACTTCAGGTGGAATCTACCACATCTGTCTTTTTAGCAAAGGACAAACTGCATAAATTGCTTTAGTATGCCAGACAGCATCACTAGTCATCTGGTAAATCTATATAGATTACAGTAGTGATGAATTGATACTCGTATCATTAATACTAAGAATAATAGCAAAAGTTTATATATTTTTGATGGACTTATGATAGATGTATGTGCCTCAGTATGTGAAGGGTAAGTGGATATGGAAACTCACCTTACAAATTTAAAGAGATGAAATGAAAGTTTTCGTAACATGATCTAAAGAATAGGGTAAATATAACTTTACTGTATACATATGTGAAACACAAATGCAAAGAAAATAATGGTGTTATAGTAGAACTTGGCATGCCTGTTCCGATATATTCAAGTTAGCACGAGATGAAGCAGGAGCGTTGTTTTACTGAGAAGACTCAGACAGGTGTTATTATATCCATAAATCTAGGCCTCCTACTCCTACTGTGGCTCCATCATGTGATGCCACAGCAGAATTCAAACCATATGCTGATATTCCCATCAGAGCTGCACTCATCTTTGATACTTTTTTTAAGACATGGTTTGAGCTAGTCATCTTGATGCAAGAAAATATTTTGCTGACACTCCTGGATTGAGATGGAGGGAAGAGTCTGTGGTAGTAGTCAATATTCAGTTTTCAGCTTGGATAAAGTAGGGCATAACACTTTGTTATGTCTCTTAGAGAATCCAAAGATGTCTTATATTCACAGATGTAAAGAAAAATTAATTTTTAAGGTTCATTGAAATGCAAATGGAGAAAGAACAAGACACCAGTCTTCAAATGAAGTAACAATGCTTTTTTTTTTTTTTTTGCATAATTTTGACCACTCATAGGGATAATTTAAATTTTTTTAAAAATTAGAGATTTCTGTTGCATGTTAGGAAAAAATTATTTACTCAGTGGGTAGTGAGGCAGGTTGCCCAGTGAAGCTGTGGATGGCCCATCCCTGGAAGTGCTCAAGGTCAGGTTGGGTGGGGCCCTGGGCAGCCTGATCTAGGGGGTGGCATCCCTGCCCGTGGCAGGGAGTTGGAACTAGATATTTAAGGTCCTTTCCAACCCAAGCTTTTATATTTTATATGATTCTGTGATAATTGTTATCATACTACTAACCACAGCATGAAATAAATTCTTTCAACAATAATTTTGCTTCTTTACATCAAAGAGCATGTTGTACAACTGGAAAAGGAAACTGGAGGTATAGGTCTGTGGTTCTACTGCATCTGTCAGCTTAGACTGCCCTTAAATTGCCCAATGATACACATAAAAATCACAGAGTATCCTGTATGTTTGTGATAAAATGTAAAATGTGCGAAGAAGTACACATACAGGTGATTTTTCTACATCTGGAGTAATTTTATTATATGTGAACAAGACGAAAAATGAGCAAGCTGCTATAAATTATTCACCTAAAAAACCAAAACCAAAATAATAAAATAAACCCCCATACCAGTAGGTTAGTCATCTCTGCATTGTCCATCTGGGTTAAGCTACTCTGAATTGTCAGTCATGAAGGGAAAGAATTCCACTTCCTTAGGATACATGAGCTTCAATTGATTTTTGTTTAAGGTTGTGAGGATTCAACACTTAAGACAATTAGTTAATTGTCCTGCTCAAAAAGACATTTGCAGTGAGTTGAGGAGATTTGAAAGACTTTATGTGACTTGTCCTGGGTTCCAATTTCTCACCTAACACAAATTTACAAAAAGTCACTCAGTATGTGAGAGGCCTTCCTTAAGAGTTTATTGTAATGAAGGACTAAGGAGGATGTTTCTAGCAGTCCAAAGCTGGAATAAAAAGTTGCTCTGAGCCCTCAGCTACTACAATCATTGTTCTACTTCTTTTTTGTACCAGGTTAGTGGCTATTTTTGAACAGCTAGCATCTGCATGAGCTTCTCTCCTACTGCTTCTTTATTTCCTAAATTTCAGGGGACTTGGATCCACCAGAATGTGGAATAAGAGAAATTTTTTCAGTGTTTCTTACATGATTCTCTTTAAAGCAAAAAGCTCATAAAAATGCTATTCATCTAGAGCTCTGTTTTAATTTCTGTTATTTTCCAAATCTTCTCCTTTTACCTGTTTTGCTGCAATTTCTGGTTTTATTTTGAATTTTACACAGTTTTGTTTAAAGCAAAGGCTTATGCAATCATGTTGTGGCTGTCTGTCTGCATGTGCTGTAATAAAAGACAAATGAGTCATGTCAAGTGGTTTTCTCTTTTTAGTGCACAAATAATTAGCCCACAAACCTCCAGATCTGCATGTGTTGTTTCCGTGGCACCACCAGTGTCACTCCTATGAAGTACAATGGTTTTTTTTCAGGAAAACGCAACAATTGGTGCATGTGTCATACCACAGTTGCTAGTGTAAATAGGAGTGATTAATATTCTTAAAACCTTAAATAACAGAGGAAAAAAAATTATTTTCTCCGCCAGAGAAACACTGTTACTATACCATTCTTTTAACTGTGCTGTTAACAGCAAGAATTACAGGTCTCAATGCTGAGTAGGTGTGCAAATACATCAAAGTAACAAGAGGGTAAAGTTGAGCTCAGACTATAACAGCTTTCCTGCTTTTTTCAGGATGCTAAAGGTATTTTTTCTTCTTTTATTTGAATAAAGAATTTGAAAATAAGAATTTGTACTTTGATTCTGAATGATTTTCAATTCTAGCTGTTCCCCACTATCTGCTATCAGCTATATCCCAGAAGAGAACTCTATTCTCCCTATTATGTCATCAGTTGTTCTTACATTTACTGACCCTATGAAACTATATTGAAATACTCTATCCCTGAGCAGGAAGTATGAAATTTTTTCTGAAACCATAATGTTACACTATTATTGCTTCTCAGAAATCTCTTTTTGGTTACCCTGTGAATTATATGGTGTTAGCTTTCTGTGGAGCACTTAATTTCTATTAAACTTGCAGAGAGACCTGCTCATACAGGGCATTAATTTAAAAAATCCCATTCTTTCTAGTAATTTTTTGTGTTATGATTTTCATGGATAGCAGCATTGAATTGTCTAACTGACTTTTTTCCTAATTTTAGGGGTTTTTCATTAGAATTTGGGGCTAAAGGAAACAGAAAAGGATTAGCTGAAAAGTGATGGTTAGAAGGAACAATTGAACTCAATAATGTGGAAACACACAAGCAAAAGTGTGTTTTTTCCCCCAGCAACATGGTATTGCAGTACTGGATTTGTTTTTTATTCTTCCAGGCAAGAATCTGATGTATGAGAAAAACAGAAATAGTCTTAGCAAAATATTTACTTTATGGACCAAAAACTACTGTGAATTGTGTTTTGCAATAACTATGTTGCAAAATCGGAGAAAGTAGGTTAAATATCAAAACAAAGAAAAAAAAGAATGCAATACATTCATAAATAGTCCAGTTAAATATAAAAAACTCAATATGTTTTACTGATATCTTTTAGGCTTTTAGTATCTCAGTTTCAGTATCTGTATAAATGTTTGGCTAAGTCACTTTTTGTTTACAAGAATATGAGTGGGGAAAAATGAAGTGATTACTTGCAAATTCATGCCATTTTTGCTGGTTTTAGAAATATTTTTAGAAAGCATTATTATCTACCCATTATATTAAAAATTATGAGTATGAGGATTCTTTCAAAGCACAAAATTTTATTAAATTAATGTAATCAATAGCAAATCATTAACAGCAATTTAAAATAAATAGAAAATAGCAAATATTTTATAGTGAAAATTTTCATAGTGAAAAATGAACCAGTGCCTAAAACTTGCTGTAAAATACCATTAAAATTGCAAAGGGAAAGAATGTCTATCTGCAAATAATTTATAAGCTGAGGAAAAAATTTAGTTTTGAAAGTGTTCACATCTATGTATATTTGAATAGTTATGCTCATAGTTTATGAATACCTCTGCTCTGTAAGAATTCCAAATCTACCATGATAGTGTGAGTGCCTCATTGGGACTTCCACTGAAACCATCTAGCATCCCCTGGGATAAACTGTTCTTAGGAATTTTTTTTTTTTTTTTAGTTCAATAAAATGCTTTTGTATGTCTATGAATAATAAAGCTGGTGAAGGATTTAAAGAACAAGTCCTGTGAAGAGCAGCTGAGGGAGCTGGGGTTGTTTAGCTCAAGAAAAGGAGGCTCAGGGGTGTCCTTATCGCTTTTCACATCTACCTGACAGGAGGCTGTAGCCAGGTGGGGATTGGCCTCTTCTCCTGGGTAGCTAGAGATAGGACAAGATGAAATGGCTTCAAGTCATGCCAGGAGAGTTTTAGACTGGATACTAGAAATACACTTTTCACCAAAGGGTTGGTTAAACAGTGGAACAGGCTGCTTGGGGAAGTCGTGGAGTCACCATCCCTGGAGCTATTTAAAAGGCGTGGAGATGTGTGCTTCGAGATGTGGTTTATTGGTGGACTTGGCCACGCTGGGGTAATGGTGGGACATGCTTATCTTCAAGGTTTTTTCCAACTTAAAATGGTTGTCTCTTTTCCAAACTTAGTGATTCATTGATTCTATGATTCTATGATGATCCTAATGATCTTTTCCAACATAAACAATTCTACAACTCTATGTATAATGCCACAAATGAACCTGAGTTGTTTAAGAATGGTGGTATAACACATGCTAGTGATGTCCCAGTTTTCTTTTGAAGTTGATAGAAAACATCATTATCTAGAAATTTGTAAAGGTAAAACAGCCTTCAGATGTTTTGCTTAAAATTTTAAAGCAATGTATTGCAAGAATATATAAATATGATATATTTATTTTTGTGGCATTTTATGCAAAAGACGTTTCTTGTTCTACAAGAAACAGTCTTACAAAATGGACCTCTTAATCCTGTCATGCAGTATCTATATCTACATATAAAATTAAAATGCCGTAAACACACAAGATGAAAGCTGAAACTTTCAAAAGAAATGGGAATTGCACACACTATTGAGCACAGTAAATCAACAATATGAAAATTGTCCAGTATAAAAATAAAATCTTTTCCAAAAGTCCTGAATGCAAGAAAAGTATATAATCTATAACAGCGAGATAATTGGATTTCACTGCAATACAACTTAAAAAATAAAACTTTTAAATTCTTAAGAGTGATGTTATTCATTCCCCATAAGTCTTGGAAATGAGGACATACCTGGATTTCCAAGTATCAACTGAAAGATCAGTAGTACGAACAACATAGTGTAAAAGAAAGCTGCCTTCTCTTTTCTTTTTTTAACTACTCTTCTTCTTGAAAGCAGTCAGGAGAATTTCATAGCCAGTAAAGAGAGGAAGTAAGTGTATAATGACACACACACTACATGAAAGCAAGAAGTTTGCCCAGCCCACTGTTTTGTGGACAGATATAGAAACATGAAGGAGACAAAACAGTGTACACATAAAGTAATGCATCTTCAGGATTTATCAAGCTGAAAAGAGAAAATATTTGGAGATTCCATGTGTAAGAAATGATATCTTTGGTATTACTTATATAAAAATATTGGGTTGTACAGTGCACTCTTGTTTCAGTTTATCTAATTGACTAGTGAGCTCATAACATCTTGCAGAAAATAATTCCTCAGCTTAATTGCAATGTGCCAGAGGAAGTTCCTTGTTGCAGCGGGGATTCTTGCAACACGTGTATCAGACAACGAGGCCTGTGGAAAAGAATACATGGACCGATTCTTGGTAGGTATTTTCAGAGGTGTTTATTTTTCCAGCCGCCTGGTCGGTGACTTGGCCAAGAACTGAACAATCACAGGACCAGAGGGTCCTTCCCGGGCAGGGGAACACAAAGCAACAAATGGGGAACGAGGCTGAGCAGGGAGTAGGGAAACCCCGTAGGCCCTGCCGCTACCCCGGGGCCCCTCTCCCAGGACCACATGGCAGGGGGGAGGAACCCCAACAGTTCCTCCCTCTGATTGTTTTAACCTCTCACTTCCTATCTTTAACTGATGTTGTCATTACCAGTACTGGAGGATAGTGAAACATATTTCCCAATTGATTTTACTATGCTGCTCATGATTTTACAAGTCTCCATCCTCTTCCTCTTGCCATTCTTTTGTTTCTCTCCTTTAAGATTTAGAAGCAAACAAGCAAATGAACACACAACACTTACATAGAGAAGTGGTGTTGGTATGGAATGCATTCTAGACCTTTGATCATTCTTGACATCCTTCTTTGAACCATTTCCAGCATCATCTGCTGCCTGAGGAGAAAAGACAAGAAAGATCTTCAAGAGAGAGGAAGACATGTGTATACACAATGGCAAAGTAATGACATTTTCTCTCCTAATAAAGTGTTTGGCTCCATGTAACAACAAGGATACACCAAAAACTACTCTGCAGCTCATTATGTCTTTCAAGGAATTTCTTGTGTCTAGTGTTAAATAAGCCTAACACATTGAGGTGCTTATTATAAGTTTTTGGTGGGAGTAGAAACTTGTTCAATTTGTCTGTCTGTATAGTGACATATCATGTTTCTCTGATTGAAAACTTGAGTTGTATTAACTTCAAATGTAAAATGTCTTGCCTAAATTGTAGCTCTGCAAGTTTCCCAGTATAGCAGTTTATTCTCAGACCAATTCATATCCCTAATTTCAAGTGATAATGATGGTATTTTATGCTCTCAAAGTACAGCTGGTGACATCAGGGCCAATCACCCATCCACGCCACGAGCAGCCATTTTTTCTAGGAGCATGCTGTGGGAGACAGTGTCAAATGCTTTACTGACGTCTATATAGGCAGCACCCACAGCCCTGCCCTCATCTACTAAGCAGGTCCTCTTGTTATAGAGGAAGATCAGGTTGGTTAAGAAGGACATTCCTTTCATAAATCCATGTTGGTAGGGCCTCATGTCTTGCATGTGCCGTGCAATGGCACTCCGGTTGCTCTCTTCCATAACCTTGCCCCAAACTGAAGTAAGCTCTTTTTTCCTAGAAACACAGCATTGCTATTCCTATATTTTTTAAAGTTTATGGTTGTTTTTCTTAGTGACAGAAAATAAACTGACTTTTCCCTTAGCACTCATTGAATTATATATTCTTTTACTTTGTATAAGATTTTCTTCTCATTTTTAGATTACCAGGTTTATTTGTATTTAATCAATTTGTATTTAAATCCTTTAAGCCTGCTGCATCAATTAGGATTAATCTTCTTGCTCTGTCTCATAAAACCGTGTCCAAAGATGAACTGTTCTTAGGAGAATCTGACAGAGTGGTTCCATGGACAGTTATTTACTACATCCATCATTTATATCTAAGTCATTGTAGGTATCTCAAGGTGCTCTGACTGATGCACTGAGGCCTAATTCATGAGCTTCACAGTTTTGTAGTCTGTACATGTTGTCCTTAAATCATAACGAAGTATTTCAATCCCTTGCTGTTCATGACATTCTGTGGTACAGACAAGTCTAAGACTCATTCACATCTCAATAGGCCTGGTTTCTGATTGTAATTTAAGTTGTAAAAGTGATTATTTTTTCCTACGCTGAGAATCTTTTTGTAGGTCCCCTAACCTGACACAAAGGCAGCCATATCTTCCGTACTAATACATTGTTTATAATCTAATTGTGTTGTTGTTTGCACATAGAAACAGAGGGTGTGGCCTCTCTCACCTAAAATTTAACATTTATTTGTGTTTGTTTTTGACAGAGTTTTATTACTTTATTGCTGCAAGACAGAGAACATTTTTGAATTTTTGTTTTAGAGCCAAAAAGAGAACGTTTTTTAAGGTGAAGCACTTTTCGAGCATTAGCCATCATGCCTCCTCCAGTTCTCCTCTGTCCTTCCTTTTCTGTCCTTCATTGCCACAGAAGAAGGGCCCTTTCCCAAAGTTCAGTTTCACAGTCCCAGGTGTGTCCCATTCCATTCATGTGATTAGGTGTTTCAGAAGAAGGAAGAAAAGCCCAAATCTTTGCTATTGTAGCTCGTATTGGTTCCCCAACACCAAACCCAGCTTAAGGAAATCCATCTTTCAGATTGATTTATGAATTTGCAGCCACAACTAAAATAATTAATACAAGCCATTAAGTGAGCTACCTTGCAACAGACTCAGAAATTTGCTTGAGCAGGAGGAGGGATCACGCTCTAAAGAACAAGTTCTAGAGCGGTGTGATTATTCACATTGTTAGGTGACACTATATGTAAGAATTCAACACTAATACCAAATATTAACTTAAGAAAAATATTGAAAAATTTAGTAATGCTTTATGGGCAAATTAGAAATTGTATTTGTTGCTGATGGTTTTTTAATGACCTAGAAAGTAATGGATTTTTCTTCTTTTTATTTTTAAATCATGATCCCTCTATTGACTACTACTTCAGGTCATAATAGATCAACATGTTCCATCAGACAGAGATCAAGAGAATGTTTTGAAGCATAATATTGAGACAGTTGAGAACAAGACCTTGATTGTAACAGGCAATGATGCCTGGAGCAAAGTGAAACTAGAAAAGGATATCAGTTGAATTCATATTTGATATATTAATTTGCAAAATTATTTCACAAAGGAATAGTATTAAAATTTGGAAAGTCTTTTTGGAGTTTTCTGTCAGTCAGAATTGGTTCTGCTTCCAATCTTAACTAGTAACATATGCCAAAAATTTTTACCACTATGAGTTTCCAATTTTTAGCATGCTTGAACTTTGCTTAAAATTAGCTGTGGTGAAAACAGGAAGAACAAGAAAAGATGTAAGAAAAGATTGCAATTTTCTTCTTCCCACAGGTTAGTTCTTTGCCATGTGATCTCCTTGCACTTCATACAGTCTAGACTGAATAAGAGTGATACTAGTCTTTCTAAAGAGAGGCTTGTTTGCAGTCATTTGTCCTCTGCTTTCTTTTCCCATCTGTTTAGGTATGAAGTGAAGGCATCAAGCTACAAGACTACAAATAATATTTTGGTGTTTGAATGCAGGTTTCAGTGTTTCAGTTTAAATTGAAAGCATATGTAGAAATTAATTTATTATCCCAAAAGGGTTGCTGATAGCAACTTGTATCCAAAAGCAAATGACAATAATAACCAAATGCTCTCTCTCCTAAATTGTTATTCCTGTTTTTCATGTACATCTTTGATTACCAGTGTGCCTCTCCTAAATATGATTTTTACTCACAAAGAAACCAGGGTTCACAAAACTAATAAAACACATTTTGTCCTTCTTGGTACTATTGAGATTAAGGTTTAACCATCTTATATTTTGAAACAGAGTCAGATTAAAGATGCCACTCATAACATTCCTCTTTTGCTACTCATTCAGCCTTCATTTTCCAATATATAATTTGCCCACTCATGCAAGTCAGATAACATAAAAAAATTTATGTCTTTCATTTTTATAAGCTATTATGGACTAGAAAATATTGGTTTTGTAATGTCAGTTCTAATATTGTAATGGTTACCTTGTGAGTTAGCTTTTCTTACAAATTCAGTGTTTAGATTTCAGTGTTTTAAGTGTTCTTCTGTCTTAGTGTTTTCCTATTTCAGTGTGTAGACTGTGCTGAAGATTTAAAAACCCCACAAATATTGTGGTGCCTACAAAACTGTAAGTCTTAAATGCACTAAGCCTTTAAATAGCAGCTTTTGAAAGTCAATCCTTTTTTTGCATCCTTCCCAGTTTAATACATATTTTAAGTGCTATTCCAATGTTTTTCCTGTCTTTCAAATTAATATATTTTAATCTGGTAAATCAAAGGTGACACAGAATTCATAGTGAACTACGTGAAAAAATTAGTAACAGTGCTTTTTCTAGAGCGATAATAGTATAAAATATCAATTAATATGCAAAAATAGGCCAGCCAAATAATCCTGGTACATAAACAGTCAATGGGAAGGATTTAACTAAATATTTGCAAAGAAGTCATAGCAGATTGACTTGAAAACTCTCAAATGGAAGGTGTCCAGATATAAATATTTACATATAGAATCTGTAATTCCTGACTTTCTAATATGTTATCCTTTATGCATAATTTATTTGTGGCCTTAATAAGACATAATTATTTATTACATTCATTACACCATTGTTAATATTGCCTTATTATTTCTGTTTTGTTCTCCTCAGTGTTAAAAAGATGGTCCAGGAATATGTTTTTACAGATAATGAATGACAAACAGTCTTGAATTTCTCTTTGCTGTCACAGGCAAGCAGATCTCCACACTAAAAGAAGAATATAATCTAATAACTAAGATATAGAAGGTAGAAATAGGTGTTGTCAATCAGCTTTAATTTTCAGCACATTCCTGGTGCTACCTGGATAGCAAATGCCCCAATAAAGCTGATGTATTTACTGAGCATATCAGTAAAAATGAAAATAAACTGCAGAGCTAGTTGATAGATGCAGTATTCCAGACAAGTTAAAAGACAGGGAACTAACTGAAAATAAATAGTTCAACTTCATGTAGAAACCAGTCACAGTGAAGTCATGCTGGAGGATTGATACAGATATCTGTAAGATTATGAGAGGCTGTAGAACATGAGTGTAGAAAAACTGTCCAATTTGTGTTCCAAGCCAAGAAACAGATTTTACTAGCACAGAGTTAAACTGTGCAACACTTTGTCACACTCATTAGGGATACCAGGAATGTACATGGTGGATAGAAGCCCAGTATAGGTATCTGTTTGTGTAGAAGTGATTTAATGAAAAGGAGTCAAGAGAGAGAAAAAATGTTCTAAGTGTTGTGGGATAATACACTTTATAGCTTTTCTTGTACCTCCACAGAGTCTTTTGGGCTAGTAACAAGACAAGCAAAAATATTTTCATTATCTCATTGTTGATAGTTGGGTCATTGTTTACACTGCTCATGATCAAATTAATGCTATTTGGGTAAAACAGTACAGTTTGATGGTGTTAGTATCTAAATGACTCCCAGTACTTTTTCAACTTCTCTAGATTTTAAGTGTTGCATTTATACACTGCTAAGTCTGTAGCCTCTTGTGGCATTCCACCTTTGGTGGCTTATTGACTGCTGCTAAATGGAAAATGATCTGCTACAGAAATGCTGGAGGATGTTTCATCTCTGCTACACTGCAATACCTTCAGTTTTTACAGCCTGTTAGTATTTGATCCTCACTATAATTTATTACCTCTAGACTCTTGGGGTAACCTAAACATTTTCTTTATTTTCCTCTTGCATGTAGAAATAACAGTTAAGAATTTACTTGTTTAAGAACTTGAAAGATCTTCTGTATGATTGATATTCTTCTAGACACAGTGTATCAGATAAGTTACTGATACAACTGCTGAGTAATTTCTCTGCTCCAAATGCAAACATACTGAAAGCTATCTATATGTATAATGATTGATCATTGTATATTAGTACTTAATTTAGGTTAAGTTATGCTTTTAAATTTATAGCATCCACAACACAAATTCCTGCAGTCCTAGGATATTAATAATTCAGAAGACAAAGCTTGGAAAAAATAGCTGTATTGTTACCGACTTTGATGTGTACAGTCATTATGTAAATAGTTTCCCTTAACAAATAAAAGTTTAGAAAATGACATAATTGTGATATGTCTGCAGTTATGGGTCAGTAACTTTACATCATCTTGTCAGTGTGATGGGATGAAACTAATGTGCTTAAGCACAACCTGAAACAAATTTGTTTCTATTCAACTCATCACTGTCCTTTTCAATATTCTACTCAAAACTACTGATAAAAATTTTTGAGAATGAGAGAAGGTATAAATAGACAAGTACTTCCGCTGTTGATCCAGGACGGATCTTGGCTGTACTGTTTGAGGTAACTAACCTTTTTGATAGGCTTTGGACAGTCAGTTGACCTTTTTCTCCTAATACCTTCCAGCATTCATGTACTTCAGAAATGATGACTTTTTGCTTGCTTTAGCCATACTTTTTCTTATGAAAACAGTGTTCATTATCCTTCTCACTGTAATGTCAGATTGAAAGGCAAACATCTGCTGTGCTATTGCCTTCTTCTTTCAATATATCAATGGCTTAAGCGACAAACTCTGTATATACTTAAGGCTCCTAAGCACATCAAGGGAAACTGGATATCACTGTCCTTTGTCAAGCTAATACCAGCGAGAAAGTGGACAATAGGTTACTTCAGGTAAGATCAGTATCAATTGATCTCTCTTTATTGCTTTGGGGATACTCAGTGAGGCCACTAAGGGAAAGAAATGGAGCTGACCAGTGGCTGTTATAACTTGTGAAACATGAAAAATATTGTGGATCGTGAGTAAAGCAATAACAATTCTGCCTAGAAATGGAAATTCAATTCTCAACTTACAGTTAATGAGACCATTATCATGTTCTTCATAGTTCTAAACACTTAGAGGCTGTTGTGGTGAAATCTAATAGATTTGTATCATTATGTTCTGTAAATGATGTAAATTAGCATAAATCGCCTGAAATATGCCATTTGAAATGCAGTGCAGAGTGATGCTGAGGACATTGTCTTTCCACTTTGTAAAGCATTAGTTTATAATGACTTTGTATCCCTTGTGCTAATATTCCATGTATGTAAATGTTAAATGCTGCCAACAACAATTATAAAGTAGAAAAGTTTGTTTGCTTTATTCTATATTCATCCTGGTAATGAGGGAAGAATTGTGCTGGGCAGCCAGAAATACTGCTGGTGAAACAGGCAAAAACTTAATGAATACAAAGTATAATTCATACAGTTCCATATCCTTCTGTGTAGGGAATTTAACGGTAACATATTTTTCTGAGAAGTAATGCTTGTGATGATAAGGAATTTATTGTCAACATTTTCCTCTCAAGCTTTTGGATCAAGACAAGGAACCATAAATTGACACACTGTTCTTTATGGGTAACTGTTTGTTGCTAAAGTTTTCCTTGGAAATAAATACCTCGAAAAACACCTTCAGAAAAAAAAAGGCATCACACCTTTACTACATGTTCAGCTGTGTTGTGCTCTTTCAAAGGAATTGGGAAGTATTTTGAATATCAAGTATAGGCTTAAACAATTTCCCTGAAATATTTTTTATCTTTTTTTTAACTGGTACTAAGTGGCAGGTGTTACTTTTAGGGTCTTGTCCAGCTGAAATGGAAGGGACCTGCAAAAGGGACAAAAATATGTATTACTTCCCAACCTAGATAATGTATCACACTGCTCAAGAATGACTGAGAATTTACTCAGGGTGGGGGAAGTGTTCTGCCAATCATGGCTTTTAACAAGGTGAAGGAAGAGACTTTTTTTTTCAGATATATAACAAAAAATCCACATAGAAATTAAGCAAAAAGTCAAGAATGCAATTGTAAAAGCAGGGAAATTAGCTAATAGTACCTGTGGTTGCATACTAATTGGAAAAATGTTGTTAATTGTGAGTAAAGATGGGTGTCCTTGCTGACAGCTTCCTACTGTGTTCATAGAAGTAGAACTTGTTACATCCTTAATCCATAAACAGGATTGCCTTGAATCCACTTTCCATTTATCGTTTCCTAATGCTTGACTGCCTCCAAATTTGTACTTGACTCATAGGTTAATAACTTAACTTGTTTATTAATAACCCAATGAAAATGTTCTGTGAAATAAACTTTATAGCTTTATGAGACTCTTTTTGATTCTCCTCTTTTTAGTGTTCAGGTGGAGGGTTCTATTTTGGTTCTATTTTTAGCAGTGATTTTGAACATCATTACTAAAATAAGGAACTTATTTTCCTGATAGTGCTTATTAAACCATGCCTTTAAACCTTTAGGAATGGTTGCTGAATGTCAGTGGGAGCTGTAAGAGGTCAGGTCTACAGTTTCTTCTAGTATTTTATAGGATCACATTGTATTTATGGTTCTCAAAATGTGGATTTGCTAGGATGCTCTTAATAGTCTGTGAGACAAAGATACATATCACACACAGCCAAGTTCAAAATTAAGGATGTGTTTTTCCGAATTCTTCTCATCATACTATCCACTAACATTAATTAAAGATCAGGACAATCTGGCTGTCTCTAAAGGTACTCAGTTCTTTGCAGATCAGTACTGTATTTTAATACCAGAGTTTTAAAGCTATTGTATATTTGGATCCACTGCACACCTCCCCAGAAAACATTAATCTAAAATTATTCCTTTCTCCTCTGTATTCTCCAAACCATTGACAAATTCTTCATTTTTCAGAGGAAGATGAAAAAACTAGAGAGAAAATCCATTTTCCTATTTTAATGGAAATATTTTTATGTTGATTTGATTTTATTTAGTTTAGATGTTGAATTTTCTACTCATAGTCACTGATTATGTTAAGAAATATCTGCTAGACTGGCTGAGTTTTGCTCCCAGTATGCACCCATGACATCAAAATGGAGTATTTATTCCAGAGGCCCAACACTGTATGAGCCAAGTAAGCCCCATTTTCTTCAAAAAATATTCAGAGAGAAATCCTTATTAAAAAACCACTAATGACAGATGGATTTGCTTGTTATCTTCAAAGGATAAGGGTTAGCCCAAAAAATACCCCATGAATACCTCCAAAACTATACCTTTGAAGGTTCATTTGCCTCATCAAACACTTGGTTTTATTCATTTTATTGACACACAACCCCTCCTTCCTGAAAAAACCCACTACCCAAACCAAACAAAAACCAAAACAACAGCATGAACAAAAACAAACCCTAAACCCAATACTTATGGATACCTCCAGAGAACTGAATGCAAGCTTTAATTGTTCTTTGAATTTCTTTTTTCTTTAAAATATATATATAGGACATTATAAAATGTTTGGGTTTTTGTTTGTGGGAAAAAAGTCTTATCATAATATTTTTCATTTTTTATAACACAAATATACCCCAAAGGAATGAATAATTTCAGAAGTTTAACTTGAAGGGCTACTCTAAGTCCTCTGGGATAAAAGCATCAGAGGAACATGAGACAAAACAAAGTATAGTATTTCCACTGCCCTGGTGCATGTCTATGTTTATATTTGTAGAAACTGAGTTAAAAGTCAAGTCTACTTGAAAAGGGAGGATAGATAAAAGCAAAGGAATACCTTCTTAAAGATCTGAAAATCTTGATAGAGACTAAGAATTTTTCCACACATCCAGGATAATCTTTAACTACCCTGGAAAAAACCTAACATGCACTGTCTCAGTTAACAATGAAAGGTGAAACATTAACACTTTGGGCACTACAGCATAAAAAAGACATTAAGCTATTGGAGAGCATCTGAAGGAGGGCCTAGAGGATGGTGAATGGTTTGGAGGTGAAGCTGTATGAGTGGCTCAGGTCACTTGGTCTGTTCAGCCTGGAGGAGACTGAGGGGAGACCTCAGAGTGCTCTTCAACAACCTTACAAGGGGAAGACGAGGGGCAGGCACTGATCTCTTCACTTTCATGACCAGTGACAGGACTCAAGGAAATGACATGAAGCTGAGTCAGGGGGAGTTTGCTTACTTCTAACTTAGTTATGTCTTTTTACTAATGTTTTGAAAACAAAGTCAAAATAACAGTAACAATGCATAGAGAAAAAGTCTATTGAACCATAGATCAAGTTGTTGTCAAGAATATTTATTAATTTATATTCTGTAAACAAAAGGGGGGTTTTATGTTGAATATGGAATAGATTATATTCTTGTATGTTTGTTTGCTTTGTTTTATGCTTCCATTGCTTTCATTTCAGAACCAATGTGTTAAACAAAAACACTGTTGCCTAGCAACTTCATATATTTCCTCTTTAAACTCAATGCTCATATTTTGCATTGTAATGCAAGTTCAGGGTATACTGTGTGATGAGCTTTTGGAAAATAATTAACTTCCTCTTTCTTGGACTAATTTCTCAAAAATGTATTTTATCTACTATTTGTTTAGGGAGTAAGGAATTTTCTAAATTATATTCATCTATAGAGATTTTGTTTAAAAGGCAATTTATTATACTACATACTGAAAAATTAATTTTTCAGTAATTACCATTTAAGTGGAATTTATTTTCCTTGATATATATAGAAAAATCTTAAATCAGTAAACTTCTATACTTTAAATATACCCCAAGTAGAGTGATTCTAGCTTTTATCTCTCTAATGAGTACCCAGTGATAGAACCTCTACATGCTGTATAGTTACACTTGGAAATTTTTGCATTTTGAGTGCGAAAAAACAGGCTAGACTTTTATTTATTTATCACTTCAGTGATATAGAAGTTAGAAGCCATTCATTTTCTTCTAGTAGAAGAAGGTGTCCTAACAATGTTTGACTTCTAATAAAAGCAACCTGTTATTAGTGACTAGTAGGAATATATGGCCATTAATACAAGTAGGATTATATAGTTATTATTTTTACTATCTTATTTGAAAGCTTGTAACTTCCTCTTCTATATATTCGGAAGTTGTTTCTTTTAAAAGGAGTTCCTTATTATATAATAGCATGCATCGGCTGTATAAGTGTTAATAACCATATTTGGGGCATTTGTAAACAAACACAGAATTTCCCAATAGCAAGAAGCTGGCAGTAGTTTAATAGGCAAAGATTGACACAATTTCTTACCATTTATTAAGTAATTTAGATAATTTAGGTAATTTAGGTAGATTGTGTTGCTGTTTATTTTTTTTCCTGAACTTTTCTTTGAAGGAAGTAGATCTTAACTATCTGGTAGAAAGACAGCATTCAGTAGATTATACTTGGTCAGCACCAGCATTTCAATCCATGTATTGTGGCACAGATCAGTCTGGAGTTTCACATTTGCCAGGATAGAATCAGTGAATGTGTTTTCCTAAATAGCTTTTCTTTTTTTTTTTTTTCAGTGAAGAGGGAGATAACTTAATTTTAAGTAAGAATTGGTAATATGTTTTTGCTTTCATTTCCTTCTGACTTTGCAGAGTAGAAAAATTTATAAATAAATTAAGATATAAGCAAAAATGTTGTTAGTACTTTCTTTAATCAGAATTTGCAGTCATGAATTACTTTTTCTTTTAGTCATAAATTGTCACTTGAAATTTGGTGACAATTTTTTTTACAATTTTGTGTAGTCATCCACTTCTTGCTCTAGGTAGAATCTGTTAAGGGAAATAAAATTGTGGAAGCTGGCATTCTTGATTTAGAAAATGGACTATCAAATTGCAGAAAGATGAGTTGCAATATTCTTCATGCTGTGTTAAGTTATCAAATATAAAAAAACATTAAACAAAAGCCCATTTAGGGAATACAAAAAAAACCAACCTCCCCCAAAAGTTATTTATTTTACTTTTCATTGTGCAGTTTGTCACAAGCATATACATGAAAAGATTTCAAATCACAGTGTTTTCTGAGTTGGTTAACAGCTATGTTTGATGAAATATGAAAACCACAGCAAAGTACTATTATCAGTGGTAGTAGCTGGGATCATAATTTCCAGAGTTTAAAGCAAACTATAGAAACATTTGGAAATTCAGGATATTCTTATTTGACAAGTCTTTCAGTAACTTTTTCAGCACTTTCTCTTTTTCTGTTTTTTCTTTCCTTTTCCTTTTTTTTTTTTTCTTTTTTTTTTTGGTTTTGTTTTTGGTTTGGTTTGGTTGGTTTTGGTTTTGTTTGTTTGGTTTTTTTTGTTGTTTGTTTGTTTTTTGTTTGGTTTTGTTTTGTTCTTTGGTTCTTTTCTATTTCTGAAAAGTCAGTATAATATGAAGCAAACACATCTGCAATGTGTTTGTTTCATACCAAGCTCTATAGTTTACTATCTGATTGCAATATAAATTTATATGGCTTGTTATTAACTCTGTAGGTATTTTGTATACATCAGGAAAAGGCACTTGCCTAAGAAACAAAGGTAGCTTGTGTTTCAGGAGAAGATCTCAAAAATTGCCTAAAGCTATAATAAGACTTAATCTTGCAGTTTCTCTTAAGTCATAGATATAATAAAAATCATAATTAAACATTTAGCTTTAGATTTCTTAGCAGCAGCCCTTGAAATTCCTGTGGTTCTGCTTCCCGACTTTTCATGAGCTTGAACTGGTTGCTGATTGCACACCTGCATGCACCTTTCTCTATCTAGATGTATTTTGCTCTTGTCAGGCATTCTCCATAGAGAACATACACCTAGAGCATATGCATTCTTATTCTTCGGCTTAGATGCATTAATTTCTCTCATCTTTTGCTTGAAAGGAAAAACACCAAACAAGGGAATGCAGAAGTACTTTTCTGTATAGGCTATTATTTTCACAATGAGAGAATGTAAAATACTATGTTACTATTGTTTCTTACGAAATGCAGAATGGGATAAAAATTTGGTATTACAAATAAATGTAGAAAAGAAAGGATAGCTTGTACAGCTTTTGCTGATGGAGAAGACATGAAAGATGACTCTACATATTCATACAGAAACTTACTGATTTAGGCAGTTCTATGAGTAAACAATTTTTAAAACTTAAGTTTGTAATATGATTATCTGAAATTAGGTAATCTCATTAGTATATTTAATGTTGTAGAGGAGGTGAATTCTGGTTTTAGTGGTTCTTAGTCTCTATTTACGTACAGTATCTCTTGAGAGACCCATGTTCTGTGTTTCTTCCTGCAAGCTTCTGCTTGCATGTCTCTGGCAGAGTCCATGGAATTTTTTTCTCTTCCCTCTCTTGCTCCCTTCATAATGTTGTTAATATTTCTCCTGTGGAGCACTTTACCTTCCTTTGAATTCTGAAAAGATAAAGATGTAACAGTTCTGCTTCCTTTTTAGATTTTCTTTTTCAGTTGGTACTCTAATCTGTGGAAAGTTATGTGTCAAAACAGGTAAGCTGGGTTGAAATTTTTTCTTATCCATAAATTTATCTTTCAACATTTCGTTTTTTCATTGGACCTGAAAAAACATACATTTAATTCTTACCTTTCATTCATCAGTATTAGTTCATCATTCATATGACTCAGAAGACTGCTTCTAGAAAGCAAATGTGCATGTCATATATTTTATGAAAAAGTAAGCTCTTTGAGTTTTGATCCTTTTTATTGCAGATGAAGAGAAAGATGTTTGTTCTGAATAAAAAGGAAAAATAATGACGAAGTCTTTAAGAGAAAATGAAACACCTACTGGGAATTGACTGGAAAGTCAGTCAAAAGGCTTCTTCTGTGAAGCTGTCGTATCTCCTCCCAAGAGGATGAAATTGTCTTATTTGGCTTCCAGGAGGTACCACACAGAATTATTTCTGCCCTAAGAGAAAAAATTCCCATTAATTCAAAATAATTTAATGTTGAATTTTTCATACCCTCAATGATAAAAGCTATAATGATTTTCCCTGCAGGCTAGAAAAATATGCAAGTATCATTTCTAGTTGGTTTCAAAATGCATGCCTCTGTGTGTGTGTGTGTGTGTGTGTGTTTATGTTATGCAGACAGAAAAAAAGCAACAATAAACTGCAGATTCAGATTTTTAAATGCTTTTGCCTGTCATAATCTATGGGTCTTAATTATTGGAAAACCCGAACTGGTATTTTAAGATAATATCACCCACATTAACTAGAAAAATCAGGAAAATTTCTACTTAAAATACCTATGAAAAATAGTTGTCACTGAATGAGATGGTTTTAAAGGCAATACAGTGAAAAACAACTGAGAGCTCTGGGTGCTCTTCTCATATGTCATCTAGCAATTATGTGGCTTTCACCTTCTCTAAGATATGAAAAGGCCACTTAACTTTCAAACATAAAGCCATGAGGGATTTGATATTCTACAGACCCTTCCTCTGATTGTATCTTTGATGATACTCTGAACAGTATGGGGCATGGCTACAGACATCTGATCCTACATGTTTTTCTGTACCAGTTTGAACAGATAAAGGCTGAGTAATATTTATGAGTCAAGAACCAAAAAAAGGACAATTCTTACTCATTTCTAGAGGTATGAGGATACTAGATATTCCCTTTTTCTTTCCACAAAACACATTATTGGTCTTATTTCACAGTAAGCAGTAAATAGTCTTGTTAGGTTATCATAATTAAAATTATGTACTCCCTTCCTCCCTTTCTCTAAAATTTTGGCTAGAAAGACTTTCAGTCAAATTTGACCACTCATGTTTATGATGCATTCTAACCCATATGCATCACAGCAACAGGAGAGAATTTAATTTCTCAGATTAAGTTGGTCATTATTAGTAGAGCTGCTGCAAGAAATGGTGTAATTTGTATGTCTGTCTTAGCAAGCTTACAAGCAGTTTGGCTAGTTTGGTGTTTACCTCCAGTTTGTCACCAGTGATGCTTGTACTCTTTAATATCAGTGAAACTTGCTGCAATTGTCATTTTTCAGAAGTTTGGTTTCATTAAACTAGCAACCAAATGTAATTTCTAATAATCAAAAAACAAGTTAATGGTGTTTGCTGTGAACTGCATCTATGGTTCAAAATCTAAAAAGTCAAGAAGACTAAATGCACTCATTTTTTCATGTCATGTGAACAGAGGAGACTTTCTTGACCCTTAGTATTTGATTTATCTGTCACTGTCCCAGGAAAGCTGAGACCCTTGTGCTCAACAAGTCTGTCAGTATCCCATTGTGGGGACTCTTCACTGAGAGTAGTTTGACTGACTTGTTCAGGGACCAACAGTATAAGGGAGACCCCTCAGCAGCTCTTCTGGCTTCATGACTCCTAAATGGGTCTTTCCCTTTATTTGAGTATGTTCCCTGATCTTTCCACATCCCCTCTCAGATTTAGTTGTTACCTCAGACACTTTTAAGAATACACTGTATTGTCATTTGCAGGTCTAAACAACATTCCAAAGTCATTAACTGAATTTGTACTCAGAATTATTTGATTCTTACTGTGGCAATACAAACTTAATGGATTTTCTTTTGCTTACCTGATTGGGTGAAAGCAACTTAGATTCTAACTGTGAAAATGCTGTATTTATGTGCATAATTACTTTTTCTTCCCTCTTTTTAAAATTTGCAGATTTAAGAACATTTTTCTTAGTAAGCTCATTTTCTAGGATACTTCCAGATAATAAAAAAAAATTAATGGAAACAGCAAAACTATTGGAAATTTATGTTTGAAGAAGCAGGAAAGAAAGACATTTTAGACAAAATTTCCCAAGAGTAAAATGCACACTGTGCATCAAATATTAAGGAAATTATGAAATCAATTTATTCCGCAAAAATCTGTGTGTGTATATGTGTACAAATGTGTATGTTTGTGCATACATATATTTTCAAAATAGTTGAAAAATATTTGAAGGATAGCCAGAGAATACTTAGTAATTATTCTTTGTGTATCACTGTAGTCCTGTGTGTGATTAATTAATATGGTTTTGCTGTTTTTCTTGGAGAAGAGCTGATCTGTCCTTAACATGAGATATAAGAATGATTTCTTACATGTGAATGCTCAACTACTAGGTATTTTGTTTGGAATTACAGCCAGATTTCTGATCTATTCTACAAAGTCTTTACTTTTTTAACTACTTTGCTTATCCCAGCATAAATTCCCTGTTGATAAGGATTTGAGAGATTTTTACTCCTTAGAACCACACAATAATTTGGGTTGTAAAGGACCTCCAGTGGTCATCTACTCGATCTTCCAGGATGGTCATCTATATCCATCCTATTTTATTTTACATTGTAAGGAAATAGTCTTTAGTGGTAACTAAATAATATTCTGGAAATTTTAATATGGAGATATTTGTAGAATATACAAATTAATGAAAAAGTATATAGTCCTAAATTTGTATTTAAAATACTTACATTTTAAGCAGGAGTAATGCAATGTAAGAGGAAGAAAATAGGGTTGTTTTTACTTATCTGTGTAACTATCCTTAAGGGACCCTCTCCATGAATCAGTACTGTAGTCTGATTCACACTCTATAGCCATGCACAGCAAAATTATCTCTGCCACAAGGAGTTTTTAAGCTGTATAGTCTACATCCAAAAAGAGACAAAAGTACACAGTAGTACATAGAACTTTAATAATCAACATAACCAATCCTTTCACACATCATCAAACTAATGATTATCATGGTGTATATAAGAATCCACACACAGCAAGGTGCTGTATGGAAAGACAATTTTAAGATGGATGGTGGAGAAGTTTGTAAATATTTACATGGGACTTCTGTGTTGGGTTGACTTTTCCAGCTGCCAGATGCCACTCAGTTGCTCTCTCTTGGCCCTTCCTCAAAAGGACAGGGGAGAAAATAAGATGCAATTTTTCCCAGCTTGAGGTAAGACAGAGAGATCACTGACCACTTGAGAACAACCTATCTTAAGTACCATCAGTAGAACAGACACAACTTGAGGAAAAATCATATAATTTAACAACTAAAGAGTAGAGTTGGACCAGAAGATACAGACAAAAAACCTAAACCACCTTCCTTTAACTGAGCCCCCTTTCTTCACAGGCTCAGCTTTTCTCCATCATTCCTAACTCCTCTGCTTCCTCTCCTCCAGCAGCACAGGGGGATGGAAAATGGGGCTGCAGTCAGTCCCTAACAGC
Organism: Aphelocoma coerulescens; assembly: GCF_041296385.1. Taxonomy (NCBI): domain Eukaryota; kingdom Metazoa; phylum Chordata; class Aves; order Passeriformes; family Corvidae; genus Aphelocoma; species Aphelocoma coerulescens. Next base: position 91,358,143 of record NC_091015.1, read on the forward strand.
TACTCTCTCCCCCTCATTTCTCCTCCCACTTTTCCCCGCTCCAGTGTGGGGTCTTCCCACGGGCTGCATCCTCCTTCAGAACACGTCCACCTGCTGTGATGTGTGGTACTTCACAACCTGCAGAGTGGATATCTAAAACACCTTCTCCACGCGGTTTCTCCATCCTGGGGCTGCAGAGGCATCCCTGCCAGAAACTTCCCTCCTCTCTCTTTCCACTTGGGACTGCAGGGCTGTTTCTCATGCACTTCCCCTCAGGCCTGGCTGCCTGGCAGTGTTTTGCCTTCACTTACTCATCCATGCCCTGCAGCGAGACTGTTGGAGCTGGTTGGAACCAACTGTGTCTGCCTCCCCACAGGGACCACCCCTGCTCCGCTCCCACTCTCATTATCAAAACCTTGCAACGTAAACCAAATACATTTTTCAAAGATGCAAGAATACAACAGCAAAGGCATGAAGATTTAAAAGAGAAAAAAAAACCCAAAAAATGAACCCCAAAACAAACAAGCGAACAAATAAACCAAAACAAACAACCAAACAAAAAAACCCCACCAAAATCCAAAATCTAAATTAACAAAAAAATTGGCTTCCTGGAATAATTAGAGTTCAAAGTCATACAAAAATAGAGATAGCCAAAGTAAAAATAATCAGTTTGAGTGCCATGCAGAACAGCAAGACAGTAAAAGAAGACAGAGGGGTGAAAAGTCTAAAGCTGAATGGAAAAGCAGTATTTGTTGCAATGTACCAAATAGACTAGGAGAGAAGGATTGAAATTGTCAAGGAAATTGTATGCCAAATGAGATTCTGAACGAGCTATACCTATGTATTTGAAGAGAAAAGGTCATGGCTTAAATGTTATGCAGAAAAGCTTGTCAAACAATAGCCACAGTTTGTCTCTTAAGGACCCAGAGTCTAAGAAGGGGCCCTAAGTTGATACGGGTAACTAAGAAGCAGTCTGGTGAAAATGTCATTAGTGACTGGAGGCAGAAGGACAGCAGTGTAACCTGTTAGGTAGCCACTACAGAGGACAAAGTGCTCATAAAGACACAGGAAGACAGAGGGAATCAGGGCTGGGGTAACTAAGCTAGCATCTAAGCTGTCCTGGTGAGACAGATATATAACAGAAGGGAGAAGAGACTAATACGGAGGAAATTGATCTAATACTCAAAAAAAGAGCTTTATAGAACTGAGTTAGCAGTGATAACACAGCAGCAGGGGCATGGAAGTCATTTGAGGATATATTTTCAAGAACTTTGCCTCTTTATTGTATGAACAATGTGAACACAAGCAAGAAGGAATGAGTGTGGCTGTCAGCACTTACTTGTTAATCAATGAAAGTTCAAATCCTGATTTAAGAGTCAAGATTTTGAAAAAAAACCTGGTGTATGCCTTTTTGTTCAGGATATAGAAACAAGCTGGTAAATAAATCACTACCAATCATGATTGTATTATCTTCTATCTCAATCACTTTATCCCTGAAGATTTTTTCCTCCTTCCAATTTAGAAGAGAGCTTAGTTGTTGCCTTTCCTATCTTTTACTAACATTCTTACCTTCCTAGGTTTTTTGATTCTCTCTGTGGCATTTATTTGAACATTATTCCTTTTTTTTTTTTTTTTTTGAATGATATAATACTACTTCCAGTGACTCTTTTTACCACAGTGTTTACCACAGTCTCTACCCACAATGTTTAGCTGTGCTCTCTAAAATCTTTCCTGACAGTTTGTGCCATATACTTTTTGTTTCCAGTGTGGTCCTCAAGTGACTTCCATGCTTCCTGCAAAGACTTCAACCTCCTCTCTTTTTCTTTTACCTTCTTTTCAAGGAGTTGGTTCATTTTTATGTTGGTCACCTTTCTAAATTGACTGCAGCTCTAGTGAATGTCTGCTTTTGTTGCTACAGAAAGGGCAACAGAAATGCTGAAGGGCCTAGATGAAGATATTTTAACCTGAGGTCGCCTGGCTTGTCCAGCCAGAAGAGGTCACTGAGAAGAGATCTTGTGGTGGTCCACAACTTATTCACATGAGGAAGCAGAAGGGCAGGCACTGATCTCTTCTCTCTGGTGGTCAGTGACAGGACTGAGAGAATGGCCTGAAGCTGTGTCAGGAGAGGCTTAGGTTAGATATTATGAAAAGCTTCTTCACCCAGGTAGTATTGGGCACCAGAAAAGGCTCCCCAGGCAAGTGGTCATGGCAGAAAAGTGCCAGAGTTCAAGAAGCACTTTGACAATGTTCTCGGGCACACAGTGTGACTCTTGGGGATGCCCTGTGCAGGTCCAGGAGTTGGCCTTAGATTAATTTTGTCTCTTTCAACTCAGGACACTCTATGATTGTATAAATACTGAATTATGAAAGTCAGTCACTTTAAGTGTATTGGCCTCAAGCACTAGCATTTAGTATCACACCCTTTGTGCTGGTGAGGACCAAATAAAAAAATTATCCTGCCTCTTATGAGATCTTTTGTGATCTTTCCCTAGTTTAAATAAAGTAAGTCAAGTCTACCATTTCTCTTATATGACCTAATCTCAAAGCATCCCTGACCTCTTTTGCATATTGTTGTCATTGTCCCCTATGTGGTCAAGGAGACAGTAACATCTCAAAATTGCTTTTTTTCTCATCTAGGTCTGGATTTTCCCTTGAAGAAGATAGTGTCTTTAAAGTGGATTCTTAAACCAATGATTGTACAGTGATATCTGCAAACCTGTAGTTCATAAAAATTTCAATTTCCCTGAACTCCTTCAAGTAGTAACCTTGGTCTTGAGGGATATTTAGATACTTACCTCAAAGGAATGTAAGCAGCCTACATAATTTACAAGCCTATAGCAGTTGCCTTACCCCACCTATACTGCATTTGACATTTAATTCAGATAACTTGGAAATCCATCCCCTTAAAAAATCTCTAAGTGCTCATTTTACCTATTTCAAATGAAGAGGGATTACTCTAGGTAGCCTAAGATATCCAGCTGATCTGGCTGACTTTCCTTGGTAAATTTCTGTCTCAAGTTAGAGAAGGTCTTTTAGATGTCATTCTCCTGTTGTTCCTCCATTTACTCCATATTAAAAATCCCTTTTCAGTTTATTTAGTTACAGATTTTGTTTATTGTTGATCTTCATGTGACCAAGATGGTTTTGGTGTGCTTCAAAGATACTTCTATACATACCATGAATATTTATGGCAACATATGTGGCTAATGTGTGGTTGGGTCTGCACATCAGCCAGATTCTTTCTTGACTGCTTTGCCCAACCCTACATCATTGTGGATTTATAAGACCTTAGAAACTCTTCAATGTTCCTTAGAAAGAAGGTCAAGTCCTCAGGTACAGTGGTGATTATAATTCTCAAGGTACTGAAGGTTTACAACTTGCTTCTTCATCTTCTCTGTACAAGGCAGGGCATTCTACATGCAAATTCTCCTCGTCTAAGATTATATTAAAAAATTTGGTAGTTTTAGTCTGGTATCTTATATCTTTATAGAGTGGTTTTTCTTGAAAGTCAGAGAATTTAATTTGCTAGCTCAACACTTTTCAGACTAGATTGGATTCTTCTTTGATAAAGGAAGCTTTAAAGAAATTAGTGAGAATGTGAACTACCTTTTTGTCCTTACCTTCACTTTGCAAGGAAACACACTTTACAAAAATGAACCAAAAAGTATCCTGAGAAAATACTGGGACACCCCTCTGACAGAAAGCCCTATATTCCCACAGTTTCAGTTAGATAATAGAATAAGATGAACTATATTTGTTTAGAACAACCATGGATTATGAACAATAAAGCAGAATCCTTTGTCTGATCTCTGTCTCCCCCAATCTGCCTCAGAAACTGAGGTTTCTGAATCAGAAATTATTTCTGTCCTGCTCTCATCACAAAGGTACTGAACTGAAGCACTTTCACAAGGATTCTGTCAAATCAGTCTAGCCAGCCAGATGAACTGAGTCATTTTTCTTGGGGAATCTTCTGCCTTGACACAAGGTGAAAACTAAGTAAATATTCTCATTGGATGAGGTGATACCAGGAGAATCATCATTTTTAATATTCTAGATGCCTAACATGTGCCATATGTCTGTGTTCTGCCCAGTCAGCCCCAAGCAGTTAAAGCCAATTCACCTGAATATTTAAATATACAAGAAAAAGTTATTAAGCCTCTATCCAGAGCAAATCTTCAAAACCCACAAAATCCTTCTTCTAAGTGCACAAACTTGACATAGATATTCAGTTTGACGCACACATTACTGCTTCCTCATGACAGCAAGATCACTTGGTTGTACTCCTGAGAATGTATTTTCTTCTTCCTTACCCGTGATTTTCTGTTACTTTCTTCTTTACAATTTTAATAGTTTTATTTTTAATAGTGTAATAAGTCTGTTTTATAACATGGTATTGAAGTATTTTTACAATTTTTTATTCAGAGAGAAAATCATGCACATTTAATGTTCTCGAGACAGACCACAAAGGACAGAACAGATATTTCTGTGCCATTTGGGGGACAATAGAAAATTGCTAGGACTTTTATTTCCCTCAAAATCACATAGAATTATGGAATCATAGAATCATAGAATCATGGAATCATAGAATCATAAAGTAGTTTGCTTTGGAAGGTACCTTAAAGATCATCTAGTTCCAACCCCCACTTTCGTTGGCAGGGGCATTTTCCACTAGACCAGGTTGCTCAAAGCCTCAACCAACTGGCCCTTGAACACGTTCAGGGATGGGATTTCCACAGCTCCTCTTGGCAGTCTGAGTTTACTTGAATTTTACAGAATCAGGATTGGTGAATTTGGAATGGACCGATGAGCTTGTGAAATCTTCACCGTTCAACTACTAAAAGCTAAATAAGTCAAGGCTCTGAAAAAACTGATCAGCTTATTCATTATATACTTCTAGAAACTTTATGTCAAGTTTACTCTTATTGGACAAATTAAGTGCAATATTGATGATGGTGATGCCTTAGGTTTTAACTTTCATATTGTTCAAATCCTGTACTGCCTAATGTGTAACTCGGAAGTTTCCTGTAGCCTGTTAACTTCTGCTCTCTCGTGCCAGGTAGACATAACAAAGCCTCTCCGGGCCTGCTCTCCAAGGACACCCAGACTGTGCTAGGCCCAAAATGTGTAAACCAGCATCTTAAGAGGGGTGGGTGAGATTAGGGAAAATACATCATTAACTGATGCTTTAATTGGAGAATTAACTCTGATATGCAAATGAACCAAACCTATAAAAGTGTGAAGAACTCGTGACCTGTCGTCCATCTTGGGGTCCATCTTGGCAACAGCCTCTGGCTCCCAGGGGGTACCTTTGAAGGCCTTTCAAATAAATACCTACTTTTATTCTCTTATTCCTGTCTAGTCTCTGTTTTAGGTGGACTCTTCAGTCATATCAATGACATAAAAATTTTATAATTTTATGTTCCTTTTTACCACACTGCTCTGATGGTATTTTTCTTTTATAAAAAGAATAATATATTTTGAAAAATAAACCACATTTATTGTTGCAAGTGAGAATTCAGATTGATTCTAGAAAAACTGCTACAAACCCAGTTTATTTTTATATTTTCATTGCCAGCAATTTCTTGTCAACCAAAAATTTTAACATTTTTCATTAAGATAAAAAAATATATATTTTTAGTCATTTAGTGTTTGAAAGAATTTCAGTTTTCAGAATAGCTACAAAAAGAAGAGAAACTTAAATCTTCAGTAATACAGGCAGCCTCCAAAGAAAGGAAAAGAGTCTGTTTCTTAACCAAGTATTGTTTCAGATTTACAGAGCCTGCAGACTAAATCACTAATCAAATCAGGGAATATATTTTTCCTATTTGCATGAGAAAATTTCCAGAGAACTTAAAAACGCTGTTGAACTGTAGGAGTTTATGACCCCAAACTCTTTTTTATGTTGTGTCTCTAAATCTTCTCTATCTCTTCAGATTGTTTGTATTCATACTGTGCATACACTGCACTTGGAAGAGTATTGACCCCACCTTTGTCTCGGTGTTCACATTCCAGATTCAGATGTTATGATGGTGCTTGAGATTAATATGTACATTTTATGAATACAAATATTGTTAAATGTTCTCTTATACTTTCATTTCAGCACTTTTATGATTACAGTTTTTATTCATAAAGTTCAACATTATATTTTCATATAGCAGTGTTTGTGAAATTGAGCTTTATTTTAAAGTATGAATTTATTAAAAGTTACATGCTCACATATAACTTGCTTAGAGGTTTAGTATCAGTTACAAGGCTCCAAGTCTAATGTCAAGTACCACTACTTCACCACAATCATAAAATCATAGAATAGTTTGGGTCACAAGGGACTTTTAAAGATCATATAGTTCCAAACACCTTCCTTGGGAAAGGATACCTTTCACCAGACCTGTTTGCTTAGAGTTTAATGCAACCTGGCCTTGAACACTTCCAGGAATGGGACAACCTCACCACCGCCTCAGTAAAAAACTAAAAGAAAGTAGGTTTAGATTAGATATTAGGAAGAAAATCTTTACCCGTGTTTCCTCCTTGTCCTGTCACTACTTGCCCTTGAAAAAAGTCCTTCTCCATGTTTCCTGTAGGCTTACTTCAGGTACTGGAAGGCCACAATTAGGTCACCCCCAAAGGTCACAGCCTTTTCTCTTCCAAGTTGAACAATCTAAGTTCTGTTTGATTTTCTCATAGGAGAAAATCTCTGGCTCCATCATGCTGATCAGCTTGTTGGCCCTCTCTAGACTTGCTCCAACAGGTCCATGTCCTTCCTGTGCTGGGGCTCCCAGAGCTGGAGGCAGCACTGCAGGTGGGGTCTCACCAGAGCAGAGCAGAGGGGCAGAATCCCCTCCCTCCCCTGCTGCCCACGCTGCTTTGGATGCAGCCCAGCACACGTTTGGCTTTCTGGGCTGTGAGTGCACAGTGCTGGGTCATGTCCAGCCTCTCATCCCCCAGCACCCCCAGGTCCTTCTGGGCAGGGCTGCTCTGATTTGTTCATCCCCCAACCTGTGTTGGTTCTGGGGATTGCCTGCCCCAACACAGGTGCTACTTCTGTAATTTTAGGAAAAAATAAGTAGGTGGATTACTTGAAAAGAGAGCAGGTATTAGAAGCTGGAGGATTGTGAATGATAAAATATTATGGTGGGGGGGGGGGGAGGGCTGTGAATTTGCAAGATTATTAGGGTACACCAGAGATTTAATATTTGCGTTATTTGCGTTCTCATTTCCTAAGTCTTCACCTGATGCTATATATGGCTAAAAACCTTTCATTTTCTTGGAAAGTAGATGAAAGTAGCTTGCAAAATCCATTTAAAAAATGGACTAAAAGCAATAAAAAGATTCAGGGACAAAAGATTCTAATGACTATAAAATATTCTTGGCTAAGAATAGAAAATGGTAGTAGTTCACTCCAATTTCTGCATATTCCTGTACATGCACACATACTAAGATACTACAGAAAGATCAGGGAAAGGAAAATATCACAGCGAGTTGTCTCTGGAGGGTTTTTCAGAACAGATCAGACAAATATCTGTTAAGTGCATCCCAGCTCATCATGTAATTTTGATTTAGATAGCCTTAAAGGTTAAATAGAAATAAGATTTTTTTAATGAACCAAACATGAATTATTTCTAAGCATTATCACTACTATTCAGATATTTTGACTTGTAGTAGCTTTTGGGTTTTTTTAATACAGTTCCTCTGTCCGTGTCTTCAATATACTGAAGCCTCAAAGGCTAGTAGTTTAAAGAAACTTGCATCTAGGCTTTTGAAAAAACTTCATAAAACAGTAAATAAAAATAAGGTGATGAAAAATAACTGACGTTTATATTGAAGTTGCTCAAAACTCTCTTGAAAGCTGAGAAGAGTGGAGTCCACGTGCGTGTGTGTGCAACTGAGATTTCATCACTGTGTGCTTCTACTTTCTAACTGAGAAAATTGTGAACGAAACAATAGGCAAACTCCCTGCTTGGCCTTTTTTTGTGCTACAGACTTTTTCTTAAATGTTCTGAAAATTGCACTTGTCAATGTGACTGTTCACATTTTTCTTCTCATTTTAAGCATCTAAAGAATGCTAGTCATTAAGCTCAGTTCTCGAGTGGCATGGTTGAAATTGCGACTTCCACAAATTAGATGGGGATGTTGGATGTAAAATGAATAGAGTGAAAGTGCGAGAGCTATTCATTTTAATGAAGAATTTTTAAAGTCCCATGGATGACTTACCTTATTAACATCCTACTCAGACTTAAAATTTTACTAAAACAAGATAATTTTTTGTATTGACGCTAGTAGTAGACAGCATTAAAATGAAAACACTTACTCCCCACTGTAGCATTCATTTTACAAGTGCCTAATTTATGCTCTACTAATCACTTCTCCCCATGTTAAATGGCACTGTGACTTGGAATTACAAACTGGTGTAAAACAATACTATTCACACTCATATTTGGCTCTTCTGTCATTGAATCCCCATGGGAGAATTATGTTTCTGTATGCATAGGATGAATTATACTACTATAGAGAATTAAGACTAAGAGCTGAACATATAAAGGTATTTACACATTCAGTCACAAATGAAGTATGCACAAACACACTTTTAAAAATATTTGTATTTAGTCTAGTTATGCTAAAACTGCAAGTTCCCTTTACTTAATGACAGAATTCTCAAACTTAATGACAGTTTGAGACCATTATGACCATTATTAAAGGCATCGAAAGGTGACAAAAAGAATACAAACTTTCAAATACTCATAAAATCTACAAAACATGTACATATCACACTCACAATTGGCATTTTCATTTTTCTTTCATGTATGTAACCTCACTTAGGAAATGAATAGTCAATTTTCCAGTTGAAAACAGTTTTGATCAAGAATGGGGCTGCTTCAAAATACATACAACAGAAAGCTAAGAAATCAAATCATTCTTGTTACATCCTTGTGGAGTGGTGTTTTAAATTCAAATTAAAAGGATACATCAGGTTTAATAGCCATGACAGTAATTCTTGGCCTAAACAACAACAAAAAAACAACAGCTTCAGAGTTTGTTCTAGTTTATTTGTAGCAAGTAAACAGAAGCAGCTGCCTTTTACAGAAGAACATTCCTAGGATAGACTCCAGCATGTACCGTGTTTGGTGCTAAGTCTAGCACCAAAAAAATGTTGCAACTTTTTTTAATATTAAGCCATCTACTTATTAAAGTGATTTATAATTTTTAATACCAGGTATTTACTTCAAAGTGAATCATACTTACATCAGAATATTTACTTCAAAGTGAATTATATGATAAACCAAATGTGTAGGTCTGTAGAATCTGTCTTCCTCTAGCAAGGACTAGATACCTCAGTAAAGGCTACATAACCCTGAGTAGAAATGAATTGATTTTAACGTAAATGAGATATTCATTCTTCTGAAGAATTTTTTCTCTTAATATGCTGTTTATTTCGAAACAACTTATCCAGCCCATTTTGGGAAATATATTTCCATTAGCAGAAAACAAGCTTTTCTCAAACCTTATGAAGTTTAGCATTGTGTCAGATTAATGCAACTTTGCAAACAAACAGTAATTTTCAACCATGGTTTTCTTCAGCTGCAGAAACAGAACAAGACACAAAGTGTTCTTGACAAGAAAATGGTCTAAGCCATGTTGTTCAGATAGAATTATAAGAATACAAGTAACCAAAACATGTATTTTTCACAACCTTCAAAATTGTAGAATGTAGAAGCCACTTCTTGTAGCAGGCACATATAAACCTCATGTAAAAAAAAATGAAAGGAGTGAAAGAGCATTTTATGAAAGCATACTTTAAAAAGATTTTTGTAAACTTCAAGTACTAGCCTATCATAATCTTAACAGTTACTGCCTGGTTTGCTCATTTTCTAAAACAAAGGAAAAGTGCTAGGAGGTTTGATGTCTGTGTTGTGGGATATGGAAAGGAGTACATATTCTGTTAAAAGAAATGATAAAAATTTTACATGTGACTATAATTACTCTTTCAAGTAATTGTATCTACACTAAGCATATATTCTCAGTGGTTAATCATTGGACTCCAGTCTGCCAACACATCTGTAGTTTTTCACTTCATTTCTTTCTGTTGCTGATGTACATAGTTTTCATATGGACCCAAGGGACAATCAGACTTTTGAGGAACAGAATTTTAAATTGATATAAAATTAGTGTCATTTTCCAAAAACGTTTGAATTCATTTTCTTACCCAACGGACCATTTTAAATGATTAAAGAAATATTTATCTATAGGTATCTTAAGCCCCCTTTCTGATACACTGTGTGAAGTAGTGCTCGGTGACTATATAACAAATTAAACTAAGGTGGAAGTTAAGTTCCTGATTTTCATTTGAACTAGTATCCAATAATTATACCACCATTTGCTAGTACAGATTCCTGTGGTCAGAGATGTTCCCATGATTGTAAACTACAATACTCTTCATAAATGAGAGTTTCCAAAAGCATATTTAGTTACCTAAACAAACAAAGAGTACAAGATAGACTACTATAAAGGTATGCTCACACTTTGACAGGAGAAATACCTTGACTGGTTGAGGAGTACTGTCTGTAAATAGAGCAGGGCAATAGCAATATACTAAGGAACAGAATGACTGGTGAGAGGTACATGCAGCCCAGTAGGTTTGAGAGCAACCTGATCGTGATTCTACGTGATCAGTAGCAGAACACTATTTGTCCAAGGATTATGGGATGAACTGCTATGAGTGGGTCAACCCAAAAACCAGTTCCATCCCTGGAGTAGCACACTTTCATCCTCATGTTTCTTGTGAAGCTTCCAGCCAGTTGCTAGTCACTGATAGTGTATAAAAATGTGATCTCTGCATTAGAGCCCTGTATGACATTTTTCTAATTTAAATGGAGTCAAGGTTACCATGACTGCTGTATTTCCTGCCACTAATCTCTATAAGCAGAGAACAGCCAGTGTCACCATCATGTGGTATCAGAAAAATACAAACAAAAAATATGCTCTTCCTATCTGATACCTGAAATTTCAATCTATTTGGATTCTGTTAACCTTCTGAGGCAAGCAATTTTTCATATCTATTTCAGCATTAGTCCTGTACATTTTGTAACACAATTAGAGTCTCCCATTGATTAGACAAATATTCAGCATTCTATTATATGTCTTTATTTAGTGCTAGTCTAAGATCATCCACACAATTTCTTAAACTTCCAACTTTGATGCAGAAGCATAAATACTGCTGCCTTTGTTCTTGCCTTTGCATGCATCCTGGTTCTGGACAGGGCAGGGTTAATTTTTGCAGTGACCTGGAGGGGTGTGTACCCTGAGGACTCTGAGGGTATTTTATACCACCTCACATCATGTGCAGGGGTCAGGGGAAAAGGATTCCTCTGGTTGTGTGGTTGTGTGGCAGAGCAGTTGGGTGCTCATGATTTCCCTGTGGTGAGCACTCACACGTGAATCATTTCCCTCTTGTACATGTTGTTCTTAACATTGTAGCTGTTGCTGTTTGTCTCTAATTTCATGGTTATTTCTAGCAATTTTTTTTTATCTCAACCCACGATCTTCACCTTTTTTTCCTCCAATTCTTCTCTCCAGCCTGCTGCAGGAAGGGATGAGGGAAGTGATTGAGTGGCAAGAGGTTTGGAGTGTTTCACTAAATTGTGGTCTACCATTCCTAAACCATGACAGCAGCCCAGATGAAGAGCACCCCTCCATTCATAATTCCTCTGCTTGAGTGTGCATGTCTTCTTCCATAACTTAATTATTGTTATTTATTTCAGGCATGAGAAAACTAGATCTGTCGTTGAGTTAAAATCCATTCCTTCCTAACAGATACCCTTTAATCCACTGTGGCTGGATGAATCCAGCCTGGTTTCTGACAAATCAAAGTTCTTACTCCTTGAACTTTCTGAGACAGACAGTAAGATTCTTCTACTTCTTAGGAACATTTCACTGACATAGGTGTGCTGACCGTCATCTTTCTTCTGAATTATCTGAATTTGCTTTCAGATTCTTTCCCTTGCTCTTCTCTGTCAGCAGTATCCATGTAAACTCTGATTGCTGGCTTTTCTCCAGACCTTTCTAAGGTGGATCCAGACTCCCTAAGAGACAAGGCTCTTCTATAATCAACAGGCAAATCACTATACAGTATGCTCTGGGAGGAGAGGTCGTCGATTGGATTGAAATAGCATCTTCTGCCACTGAAGTACTGCTTTAGAGCTTGGGTTTTTGATTCCGAAGATATTTGCTCATTGCAAGAGGTTAAATGACCATCTTTTAATCAGGAAAGAAACACTGACGTCTCCCCTTTCTTTCAATTTGGTGTCCTCACAGAAAACAAGACTGCTATCTAGACTTTGACTCTGCCATGTGATGTTCCTAAAGATCTCTGCGAAGCTCTGCTGCCTTTAGCACGGGGGATTGTTTGCTTTTCAAGAATAATCTGCTCAAGTGTGTTCTTAAATTTTGTGAGTGAATCTCTTCAGTTTGGCTACTCTGCTCTCAAGAGCTAAAATGTTCCCGGATGCTATAAGTGGTCTGTGTCATGCTTAAATATATACTATCTTTTCAAAAAGCTGTTAGCAATAAAATTAATCCCCACTTTATTTTGCTGAAATTATTTCTCCATTTCTTCTTTCAGAGCAGAGAAAACAGAGGGGTTTTGATTTTGTGTCTGGATGAATTTGCATACTGTAAATACAGTGAATCAAGATCTACAAGCTAGATATCATTTAGCTGTAGCACCAAATGTACACTAATACAGTGTATTATATATACACACTAATTATTTTCTAATTGAAATTAGAAATCTAATTACATAGATGGCTTGTGCACTTTCATTTGTAGCACATTCATTTGTACTTATTTATATGTATATATAAAAGGTGCATTGGTCAAATGTCCTATTGTTTATGTACATCAGATATGGCTTGTAAATAATAGTCACAATTAAAGTAGGGTTTTTTACTATCTACAAGTCCAGTTAGTTTTGTTTGAATTGCAAATATTGCTTTTCAATTTTTCATAATTTGCACCACTATTAACTATTAACTATTAACTATTAACTATTAACTATTAACTATTAACTATTAACAACTATTAACTATTAACTATTAATCCGTCAGTGTTAATTTTCTTTTATGCCAATAGGTTAGAACTACGGATTGAAAATTTCATCTCTTTGTTTTTAACTATGACATCTGCTGTTATTCTAACTCATAGTTTGGTAAATCTGCATACATGTATTGCCATAAATGAATTCTTAGATTTTCTCATGGGCCAGATGAAGTTCCCAGAAAGGAAAGAGATTTTTCCATCTCATCTCTCCATGCTTTGTTTTTCATTTGTTGAAGGTCCTAAATGTTATCTATCATTATCCAATGGATATCTTTAGTTCTAGCTTGTTCACAGCAGTCAGTAGAGCACTCATAATATTGTAGCATCTCACTCACCCTGGAGAGGAATGCTGGGTTGCCTGGCAGCAATTCTCATTCAAGATTATATCAGGCCCATCCAAGCCTCCTTGTCAAGGTCAGTTCTCAATAAATAACAAAGGGTAGAATCAGTCTGCAGAAAAATACTTTCCTGCACAAGATTCAAATCACCACTAAAGTAGTTTTGTGTTAAATCATATAAATGTTACCATAAACATGTAATTAAAATGTATTGAAGAAAATTTGCAGAAGGCAAACAACTGACAAACTATACCTATTATGATGGGTTCACTTTTTAACGCGATTTATTAGCTCTGAAGGAAGACTGTCTTGCAAATAGAGAAAACAATTTCTGTCTATAGTAGAAAGCCTCTAACAAGATGAACACATTAAAACACCAATCTGGCTATTGCTTCCCAACAAAATATATTTGGAGTAAAATAAACGTATCTGTAGATGATAGAATCCCTTAGAATGATTTAGTGAAGCCTTATGGTGAGAAGTAATAAAAAGACAGATAAATCTGATATCTTGCTCTACTGTGAAATTTCTGATGAAAGAAGAAATAAAAGAATATCTTATTGTTGTTATGTATATTGTTCTTTTCACATGAAAATACTCTTAGGAAATAACCACTGAATATTTCCTTTTACTAGCAAAGTAGTCTCCATTAATATTTGTCAGTATATATGAATGCAAGTGTATGCCTCACTAATGCTTTATACTCCAACATTGGAAATAACTTCATTAGATGTTACTGTTCTTCCTAAATTTCCATCACTGTGTTCACAGAGCCAATTCATCTAGCCATCACAGAACCCTAGTTTAAGAGTCAACCAAACTGCTGGTTTTCCTGGCGGTATTTCTACTATCTATTCTAATCAAGTCTGGAACATCCCCCAAAAGTCAAACTGAAACTTTTTTCCTAAATGCCATATAGATTTCTGCATTATAATGCTCATGAATCAAACCAAAATATCAGCTATCAATGTCAATTTACTGGCTGAGAGGTGATGAGGAACAAATGAAATTCCTCTTGACTGTAAGTGATCGTATCAGGCTACCGCTTCCCTTCCAGTACAAAATCAAACAGAATATTGACAAAACAGTATGGGTGAACTTATTTGAGTTTGTGATGAAAAAGAGCAGGAGTACACACACCACTAGCTAGAGATGACAGAGACTGATGCAAAATGTAACCACTCCGTTTCAATGCAAAGTCCAATAGGCAGTCATTTTTCTTTTACTGGTAATATTAATGGAAAAAGCTCTGCTTTCATGCAGGGTGTGAATATTTTAGTTGCATAATTTTTTTTGTTGTTTTGAGCTACACCTGAAGTTGAACAAGATTAACTCATAAAGGTACAGCTTGTTATCCAAAAAATAAATACAGACTAAGAGGATTTTTGGGTCCTAGATTTAGTTAATACTCAAAGATATTCCCCACAGAGATAAAGCAACTGGATAAACACCAGCCCACAAGAAATGAAGAGATAACCTCCCAAAATAATTTTCATTAGATTTCTTTTTTCTTTTGTCCAATTTCAGCTTCACAGGTGTGAATACATGGCTGACTTGTGCATAATGTCCAAGCTTACTTCTAAATAAAGATGAAAGTCATTGATTATTTAATTTTTTGTCCTTTCAGAAGCAGAAAGGCAGTTTGTCATGAAAAATAAGAGGAGTTGTCATTCTTCCTCTGACAGTGAAAAAAAGCGTACAGTCTTTATTTTATTATAATTTTAATCAAGATAGCAGCCGCTCACTGTTGAAGTGAAATGAGAGGAAACTTACATTAAAAATTAACCATTGGTCAAGCCTGGTAGAACATGTTCTTAGCTTTTTTACTTTTTGTAGCATAACTGTGATTGTATCCTTTTAAAATTTCTTGCCATTTTGCCCATTAAAACTAAACTGAGTGCATCTGGGGGTGATGTTTCATGCTGGGGTTTTTTTGTTGGATTTTTTTTTTTGTTTGGGGGGTTTCTGGGTTTCTTTTGTTTGTTAGTTTTGTTTTGCTATCATTCAGAGCATTATTTAGCCATTATTCAGAGCAATTTGTTTCTGACAGAGGTAAACAGTACACAACCACAAAGCAGTCCGAACACTGTTTTTACTAGTATCATTAAAAATTTCCAGGTTAACTTGAATTAAAGACATGTTTGCTTGTGAAGAGAAATTCAAGGCTCATTTTAGATAGGGTTTTTTTTTTCAAATGGTAGGAGACACCAGCTGATTTTTCACATTTCTGGTACATTGTCCTACCTAAGGCTAGTTTTTCAAATTTTTCTAAAGAAACACAGTCATCCTTATTTTGCCTGAATATTACACATTTATGTAAGCACCTGAAAAGAAATGTGAATTCCTTTATGGTCTTTGTAACGTAAGACTCTCTTGTCTTGATTCATCTCTCAGAGGCTCAAGTTTGGCCATTTGGCCTGAGGGAGTATATCAGAAGATGATTCCATAGCTTAGTTGGTAATGGTTATATCCCATGCTCTATCATCTTAGGCTACTTTCTGTTCTTTGAAATTGATGTTATCTGGTTATCACTGGACACTTTTGTACTGGTATACAAAAATTAAACAACATCAGTATTCATCTTCTATCAGTAACTTGTCTGCAACTGACAGAAACTGAAGGTCAGCTTTTAAAGTAAGTTAAGAATTTGATACTACTCAAGGAAAGGAACCTAGAATGCCTTGACAGAACCTTTTTTAACAGAATATGTGTTTAGAGACATCACCTTGCAGATTAGAAAACACTTTCTAAAACTAGTAAGGTATCTAGTTCTAAGAACCTTCAACACCACATGTAAGTTTTCACCTAGATCCATATATAAACAACCACTAAGGAAATCACGACAGAAGTTTCATGATCTCTTATGGGAGCAAATAGAATGCAGCATAATAAAAATAGCAAAATGCAAGTTCTCTGAATTTGCAGTTATAAGAACACAGAATTTAATGTCACACATTATGAAATATGCATAAAGATACTTCCTTGGTTTAAGGAAAGCAACCAAGTTCCATTAATTTGAATTAGAATGCCAGATTACAGAAGAAGACAGCTAACTAGAAAGGAGGGATTTCTGTCCTCCCTCCCAGAGGAGGCTGGATTTGTTTATGTTTTATTTAAATAAAGGAAAAAGAAAGCTGGAAGCTTACCTTTATCTTTAGCAGCAGCAGTAGGTTTTGGAATAAGGACAAAAATGTTGGGAATTATGAAAATGATAATAATATACATATACTTCTAAAGAGAAATAACTTCTCATCCTCTTAACAAAGCCAGAAATATCTGTTCACAATACACTCATGTACACATACGCCTTGTTTTTGTACCTTGAATCAACCTTCCAGGTAATTGTTCATAAAAATGCAAGTGACTACAGTCTATGTTCAAATATATAATATACTTCAAAACCTGAAGGTTTTGTGGTTTTGTTCTAATTGTTTTGCAGTTCTTGAACCATTTGGTGTGGGAAATGCAGTGGAGATTTCATGTCTGAGTTTGCTGCTGTTGTAGCTCAATTTCTTTTTAAAAATTAGCTTTGCTTTCCTGTATAACAAACCTCTTTTTTTTTTTTTTTCTGGAAATACCCCTTATTAAAGATAAATAGAAAGTATTCCTCTGTTGAGGAAGAGTTCTTAAGGTTATCAAGACTCTATTAATTATTGTTCCTTTTCCAATTTAATCTTCTTTGAAAGTTTTTGAAGAGAAAGCACTTTCTTATTTACATCCATTAATTTTACATAAAACATGTAATTTTTCTTTGGAAATGATACTTATTGGAAGAAGGGTATTTTTCCTGGATAATTTTTCAACAAAACTTGAAACACTGTGACTATGTTATGCATAATTACTTCATAGATTGTATGAGTTTACTGTCAACCCTTCTAATACTGTACTAATATCACGGGGAGTCTTTATTTTGCCTAAAACTTCTAGTGGATGTGGAGAACAGTTTTTCTTTAATTACTTCTGAGTTTAATACTTCTATTGATGCCATGAAGATTTTTGCCTTTTCTTTTATACCCCTGTTATACCTTTTACAACTTCTGTATTCCTAGTGGTTTTTGCCTACATTCTTGGACTTGTTTGCTAAGCTAAGAGACTAAACATTTTAGAAGCTTCGTAGTTAGGGATCAGTGTGCCCCAGACCCCAAGGTCCTCTCCAGAACACATTCTGTAAACTAAGATAGAACCATCCAGGGGAAGGTTCCTTGGGGAGGGGGGGCTCACTCGAGCCTCTCACTGGGGAATCTTTGATAGATATACTAGTTACTAAAACCTATAATATACTCAGTGTTGGGGGGGTGGGGGGGGAACGGAGGGACAGAGAGGGACTCGGCAGGGTGCATCTCGATGCATATGACCTGGATATGTACACCTAAGGATCCTTAAAATAAACACCAAGGTAAAATCCCTTTTCCCCTTCTAACCGTGTATGACTCTTGATTTTAAGACCAAGAAAAGGCAGCACTATCATATATATATATGCATATTTATTTATTTATGTCTATATTTACACATGCACATATATTTCATATCTGAAAATATCTGTGCCTCAGTTCTTTCTCAGTTTTCTCATTGCGATAGTTGAAGATGTAAATCTGTAGGTCAGGACTTACTTTAAAGTATAATAACATGCTGACCACCTAAAACTCTCATCAATGTTGTGGCCTAACCCTGTGGGCAGCTAAACCTACACAGCTGCTCAAAATCTAAAACACAGCATCAAGCAAGGTTACTATAAGGAAAATTAACAACATCACAATCAGACACAGTAAAAGCTGATTTTGATGTTCTTATAACATAGGAGAAAAGCTGTTGAAGGAGTTAGCTAGAGCACCTTCTCCAGAGGTACACAACATTGTGAAAAATATGTTGGGACAGGTTCAAATGCACAAAAATTTAATACAGCAGTCTGCAGCTGATGGCAAACAACCATTCTAATGGTGACAGATGCTTTGGGGCACAAAGAAAAAAATAACAAAGAAGAGAGAAAGAGGAGAGAGAGACAAAGGGAAAACTCTTCCTAGTTGACAGTTATTAAAAGAAAGCACAGGAATTCCTAGACAAACACCCTCCTTATGTGTTTCCTCTGACGCTGCAAACTGTTTTTCCCTGTAATACTTTACCTACATCAACTACACAATTTCCATCAGGAACCAATCAACCTCCCAGCTGTTGTTTCTGCTTGTGATGTCTCAATTGCTGACTACATCAGGGCAGGTACTGCACACTGCCTGGCTGCTGGCAGTGCATATTATTGTCCCCACCAGCATAACCATGGGTTAACTTCGGCAGCAGGAAGAACAATGGTAAAGAAGGGTCATTCTTACACTAATGATAATTGCTTCCCAGAAGTAACTTAAGTAGCAACACCACTGAGCCTGTGGGAGCAAGGCCATGGGAATCACAGCAGCAAAACAATAGTATGAGATAAATATGTGGAAAACCCTCTCACAGCAGATCGTAGGAAGAGGTACAGGCTTGCAGGCTGTAGATTGGGAAAATTGAATGTCCTTAGCAATATAAAAAGGGTAAGACACCTAAGGAGCTGTGGAAAACCAGACTGGTACCACCTGAAGTATGAAAGTCTCTTTCTTAGGTGGAAGGGAGGGTGAGAAAGAAACGTGAGGTGAGATTTCATGCTGATCCACAGTGTGAAAGGATAGCCCTTTGTTCTGAGATTTTCTTCCCCTACTTAAGAGAAAAATATAGGTTTGTTTAGAAGCACTGTATACTTTAAACACAAAATAATAGAATCATAAATGCCTACCTAGTTTGTACAAAGACTGAGGATCATTTTGTGGAAAAAAAGATGAAATACTTGTTTTGAAATGTGGAGACATTTTTATAGACATTGTGACATAAAATTGCATCTGCTTAGAGTGCTTCAGGCAATTATGATTCATTCAGCTAATATTATATTTCTTCTTTGAGGACAGTGTCTTTCATAATCTACCAAGCACAAGGTAAAACAATGTATTATAGTAATCTATATAGTTAAAAAGAGAAAATAGGATACAAACTATACCAGCGAATGACAACTGGACAAAATGCAGTTTATATTTACTGTTTATATTTGATTTTATCAATAAATATTGCATTTTGATAAATGAACAATAATTTTTCTTATTGTAACACAAGTAATACATTTTCTGTTGAAAATTCATAGCAGAAATTTTTTCCTGTCCGATTTATGAATAAGATTAATCCTATACAACATTATGAATCTAATATTTTTCCTTAGAAAATATATTCTAGGCTTTACAGAGAGTGTTACACAGACCTCAAGAGATTTTCTGGAATGAGGAATTCTTAGTCCATTTTGGTTTCTTGATTAATTAAAATATTACCTTCTCTAGTTTGTAGTAATTAACTTTATTTAATGAGAAGTCATGTTATTTGCTTTTACTTCAAATATCAAACTGCAAAATCTTTAACCTGATTGACAGCTCTTCTGAAGATATGTGCATAACATCCTAAGGTCACTGCCTCTCAGTCATCAAAAATGGAAATTTTATGACTAAGTAAAAGAGGATGCTTACTTCACAAAATGTTGCTCTTTGAAATACATTGTCTGTATATGTGACATAGGGGAATCTTTGATTTACACTATAAGCTAAAAACAACACCCAGACATTAGACACAATCCTGTGTTCTTTTGAGTGACAGCTGGGAGAGCACTCAGAAGGTTGTCCCAATGTGAGTTGGAGCAAAAAAATGAGCAAAGTTCCTTTAAAATATGAGGAGTCAAAGTTCGAACAAAAGATTACACTGAGTATGGGTTTTGAGGCATGTACCTTCATATGGAAAGAGGAAAAAGAGTAGGACTCTAGTGAGTTTCAGCAGTCAGTGCCTGAGGACACTTGCTGTGCTCATACTGGTTTTCCAAGGATTTAACTCCTAGTTCTAACAGGTGATGTTCTCTTCCATGTCCTTCATAACAATGACAAAAAGTTCTTCCTACTTTGTCTTCTGTGATCCCACATGAAGCAGAAGCAGCCTGGACATGAGAAGGACAGGGACATTCCTTTTACAACTCCTTTAGGCAGTAAATAAGAATAGCACTTGTCAGCTGGCACAGATAGCAAAGCACGTCATGGTAGAGATTGAAGATACATTCCAAGACTTGTACAACCACAGGGTAGCTCAAGCTTGGAAGGGATCTCGGAAGGTCATCCTGTCTTAGCTCTTACTCAAAATAGGGCCAGTTATGAGGTCAGGCCTAGCTGCTCAGAGATTTATTCAGTCATGTCTTTAAACCTCCCCAAGAATTCACCACTGCTCTGTGCATCCAGTTTGAGTGTTTACCTGTCATCATGGCAATGACAATAAATTGAAAGCAGTACCATGAGTTTATGCCAAAAACACTAACAGGCTCTAAATTTTCTACTGAGCTATAACAAAATACATTATTAAGACACAAACAAAACTCCTGTATTAATTAATTCACCATATTCACTGAAAGATGCTTCCACTCTTCTTATTTTTCAGTTTGAAAAGTTAACAGTTTTTTCTGGCTTTCTAATTTTCCAAAAATAGACAATTACAGCGAACCACAGACACCCCTTTGAAATTTCATGTCATGTGTTTTGCCTTTCAAGTTATATTCTTAGTGGCACTCACAAATACTCAACTGATAATAATTTTTGTCTATTAGAATAATGCAGCTAGGAGAAAAAATCACTACTCTCTTTAAAAGATGAGTATTTTAATAATCATTTGCAGTATGTTTTATAGGTAATACTGGCTTGCAGCTATGTCTTTTAGATATCATATTCTTCTCATGGCTAAATCACGAGAAATAGTTCTTTTGAATTCTGTAATTTAAGGAAACAATGACAAAAGTGAATTTTTAATCCAAAAATTTTATCTGTCTGTACTTCCTTTTTCCCAAGAAACCCTGCAGCATTTGTTACCTCAGGTTATGTATTTAATACCTAATTCACAGTAATAAATTTGCACTGCAGATTTAGAAAAGTTGCATAGGCCAAACTACATGATTCGATCAGTTATCACCTTTAGATGGATACAAGGAGTCAGTGATATAGCATAGATTTGACATCCTATTAATACTAATTAGGTTTTCTTCACTTGCTTCATTTTCTTTTGCTTCCTTGTCCTATAACTTGTCTTGTCCTTGATAGATATAGGTGTCTAGAGACAAAATATGGTCATTGCCTGATATACTCCTGCTCTGATCAAGTGAAAGTTCTTTAAATGTTTTATAGCTCATTCTTACCCTCCTCTGCTGTACAGGTTGCCCTATTAAAATGATACAGTAAGGGCAATACCTGTTTAGGTATACCATCAGCTTAGTAACTCCTTTGCCATCATATATTGCTTATCTCGGACCATAGACTTTTTTTTTCATCTGTAAGTCTATGACCTCTCTACCAATTATCCCAGGCTCAAGATCAGCCAGGCAGGAAGAGGAACAGCAGGAGACAATGGCTCAGTGCTAAAGAGAAGCCTAAATATTTTCCAAAAAAACAACGATCTTCATCTTTACCAGGCAGGGGGTCAGTATCATCAGCAAAGGATGAATGGTTACTTACTGCAGGATAACCAGGGTTTCAGAAGCATCCAAAGCTTTGCTGTTGCTCCAAAAACTTACCACTGTTTAACAGCTGTCACAAGAAGGCTAATGACCACAGGGAACATGTCACAGATTCCATCTCTGAGACAGCAATGAACATGTCGTATCTCACATTCTATATATAGATTGAAAGAGATGCAAATTCATTTGTGGGGTTTTTTGCTGCCATTGTTCACATGTGTCCATACTAAAAATAGGAAAAAAGGAGACAGTTTCAATGAGTGGGATTCAAGAGACAAGATGCACAAGGTTAATGAATTACAGAGATTCAAAACCTAAATCAAATTTTACATGTAAAATAGATAGATTGAATGTTCCATGAAGAAGATAAAATACAAATAATAGGGTTTGCTTAAGTCACTAAAAATCAGAATATAAATAAAATTATATTGTACTAGTGCAAATTATAAAACAAATCTCTCTTATGATTTTGGTACTGATGCCCATAAAATCCTGTGCAGGTCTATTGATGGCAAACACAAATGGTAAATCAATGACAATGGGGACAAACAACTAAATTTATTTCAGATTTAACTTTCTTACACTTCTACTGCATAGATATAGAAAGCAGGAAAAGTCACTCTTATGAAAGTTATTTTTCAGTCTTCTCTTGTAATATAAATAAATAATTGTAATGTAAATAAAGTTGTAGATGGTACCCTTTTTATAAATAACTTATAAAAAGCTAGGCTCTTACTGGTGAACAGGAACCTTTTCTCCTGAGATTGGGCGGGGGTTATTTTGGAATGTTTCTTGGTATTGGTCTTGGGTTTGTAAAGTTTGTTTGGAACATGGGACACTTCAACTGCATCTTCTACATTTATGTAAATGAGGCTGTGCTTTCTGGGTTGCCTTTTGCCTGTATCTGTACCTACCTTACTGTTGTGGTTTTGGCTGCAGTAGATTTAATTTTCTCCATAGAATTATAGAATGGCTTTGGTTGAAAGGGACCTTAAAGATCACCTAGTTTCAATCCTTTTGCCATGGGCAAGGACACCTTTCACTAGACCAGGTTTTTCAAAGCCCCATCCAACTTTCCCTTGAAGATTGCTAGGGATGGGGCATCTGCAGATTTTCTGGGCAACCTGGTCCAGTGCCTTACAGTCTTCAAAAATATGTTAATAATGATTGTCGTGAAATTCTTTCCGTGTTTTATGGAAAGTTTCAAAAGGCTTCAAAATTTTCACATTATAGACTCTTGTATGGCTTTTAATTGTTTTACTGTGTTGACTTTCCTTTGAAATCTATTATTATATGTTCATGGTAGCTGTTTGTCTGAACTCAAACTAAGTAATTTAAAACTCCTCTCACATTCTATTGTGTTTCCATGATAAAATGGGTAGTTAGCACATGATAGATGTGGAAAAGAAAGGCAAAAGTGAGTAAGTTGATAGCTTCTTTAGTGTAATCTTATCTTTAGGAAAATGTCTTGCTACTGTTATGACTAAATGAAGGCATATTTGGACAAAGAAATGGTATTTTTGCTTGCAGGCTGTGGGTATAAGGAAGACATTGCATCTTTAAGCAGGGTTCAGTAAATTCTGACCCTAAATGATTATTTTTTCACTGATTTGGCTGTTTCTTGACCACCATGGTGCAGGCAGTGGCCAGTGCAGGGATGCTATGAGATTTAAAGAAGCTCCTTGCTTTCTCATGGAAAAAATGAAGTTATGTGTTTATAGATGGGGCATTTGAAGGACTGTGATGATCTGTTCCCTTTAGCAGAGTACTCACTAGTTCAAGTTTAAAGTTTGGGGACAGTCATAACTGAGTTTTTACTGAGAAAATGAAAAGATTACCACATACCAAGGATTTGATCCAAGGTCTTGATGCACATTTGATGTCTTCCAGTTTCCTCAAAAAAGCTTTTGATTGCACTCAAAGTGCTCTGGTCGGAATTTTCAAGCTAGTTAAAACAAAATAATAGGTAATCCAGATAATATTGTGTTTGTAAGAAGATGGGAGATAAATTTAGTTAGCTTCCCTTCCCACCTGGTGTATAGACTAAATATTGGAATATTAGAATTTTGAAATACTTGATCCATAAATTATGAAGGACATGCAGGAATCAAGAATGGAAGGTGGAAGTAAATGGAGGACTGGGAGGAGGAATATCCAATTGTCATGTTTGTATGACTTAGGATGATTAGTAACATGAAGAGCAATTAATAGAATTACTCTTTAATCATTAAGAATCATAAATCTCTCTTAAGGGGAAAGGAGATGCTGAAATTTAGATCAAAATTTAACAGCAGATTCATTATTTTAAAAAGGGCAAAAAGCTCATTTTGCTGCTAACTGGAGCTACTAAACCACTGTAGATGGGACTATGTGTATCCATTATTATTAAATAACCTATGCCCTACAAAAATCAGAAAGGCCTGATCCTTGGGTGTAGGTCAAGCAAATTAGTTATATTAAAGATGTTTAATCTGGTAATTTTGTGTTTGAACAGAATACTATTGCTTGTTTAATTCACCTTCATGTTTAAAGTGAAAACAACTGCAAGGAATGAAATACTGCTTAAAATATTCAGGGCAGCAGCGTATGCCTCAAGAGATAAGAGTTTCACTGTTCATTTAATTAAGACAAAAAAAGCGCAAGCTTCAAGTGTTATTTACAGGTTCTTGACATATTCACTAATGAATCATAGGATGCTGTAAAGGTTATTCTGCCTATTACAAAAGAAGTGCACAATAATTGTTTCTTAAACAACTTATTTTCTTCACACTTTTAGTCTGTTCATAGTAGATCAATGTGCTTGAAATTGGAAACAAAGATTCCTTTTTTTCACTGTGTCAGCAAGCTGGCAAGGTTGCTTCATATGTGAGATAGAGTACAGTGGGACATTGTTATGTGCATTGCTGTACATTAAGGAGTTGAGCATACTACCGGCACAGTTTTCACTACTCTGTACTTTCCGGGACACTTAATTTGTTGTTAGGAATAGAAGAAATCTTTGCTGCCATTTTCAGCATACCAGATAACAAAGGATTATCAAAATACAATAGATTCTTTTCTTTAGTACAATCTTTATTCTTTCTGCCCGCAGAGTTATCAATTGAATTGGTAATTTTTGTTTCTATTTATTTTAAATTCTTTCAGACACAGACACTTTTTCTTGAGTAATTAATAACCTGTTACATTAGACAATCTCTCAGCTAAAACAAATCAAGAAACAACTCTTCTTTTCCAAATACATGACTTTAGGGTTAATGGAGATGATAATGCATCCTTACTCAGATATAAGGAGTGCTAGACAATGTGTAGCAGTATCCATATTAGCATTATGCCAGGTTTTTAAGTAACAGCTCTAAGTACAGCCTGTCTTACATACTAATGTGTTGCTCATCTTCTGTCTTCTAAAGAACAGGCATCAGCTTACTTCAGCTGTGGCTAACTACAGAAAGACAGATTATGAAATACAGTATTTATAGTTCTTGGGTTTGAGTACTATCTAGATTAGAGAGCCATCTTTGGAGAGTTACTGATTTTTCCCCATGGGAAAAGAACATATGTGCACCAGAAGATCAAAGAATCTATATTTTTATTATTTGAAACATCTATGCTATTTTTCCTTATAACATGGAAGAGCTAATTTTATAATAAAACATTGTTAAAATAATGTTTTTATTATTCATATAAAAATTTTAAAAGTGAAATCTTGCCTCTCTTCACATCACCAGGATTTGAAGGCCAAGATTTTGTCTGAAAAACCCCTGACGTCCCATACTTGGCATTGAAGGAAGAAATAGCAATCTATTGTAGCTATAATAGCTAATCTGAACTGTACACACTCCGAGTAAAGGAAGAAAATTTAACATGCCAAACCTTCTTCAAGGGTGACTGTGAGCAGCAAATTAGATACAGCTTGTGGTAAAGCATTGCTGGAAGAAGGCCATGGCTTGCCCTGTTGAGGAGTTAGATACGTTTCCATGTCTGCTTGAGTTTCCCTGCATTTTGTGCACAGATCCAGATTTCTCAGAGCAGTCAGCAAGGGTGCAGAAAGTAAACTGGAGGGAATTACATTTCCCCAACAGCTGTTGGTTTCCCTCTAATGAGATTTTCTGAGGACCTTAAATGGGCCCATTTAATTTCTGGTTATGTTCTAGAAGCTGTTTTGGAGGAGACTGTCTTTAACAGAGACACTGATTCTGATGCATTTATGTCAGGTTATGCCCTGAAAAATTCAGTTACAAAATGGGTGGATTTTGTCCTCTCCACCTGTCACACTGCCACCTGTAAACTTTTCCACATTAGGAACTCTACAACATCTACAAGTCCCTTTCTTCCTTTCAGTGGAGACAGGACAGTGAAGAACTTCCACAAGCCAGAAAGAGAAACAAGAGGAGAAAATAAAACCAAACCAAAGAACCACTCATTTGATTTCTCTGTTATTCAGAACACACTGTGAGTTGTTTATAAATGTGATCACATCCAAGATATTGACTTCATTACTAAATTTTGCTCCTAACTGAAATAAAGTACAAAACTCAATTTTTTTAAGATTTAAGAGCAAACCCAGTGACTACCTAAATTGAAAAGGTGGGGTGGGGGTGGGGAGGGGCGAATGGAGGGGGTGTGTTTGAAACAAAAAACAAACCCAAGATTTTTCTCATCCCTCTTACTCTTTCACACAGACGTATTTTTCGACATTTTTGCACAGTCCTGTTGATGGTTTCCACATCTTTCCCTCTCTCCTTTTGACAAAGAATTAGAAGCAAATGCACTCTTGAGTCCCACAGTAAACAGACAGAAAAACAAAATAAGCCAAATGGAGGATGAATAACTTCTTTACCATACAATATATTTTAATATCTTTTTGGTGCTTTTCATGACCATGGAAAAAGTAGATGTGAAACACCAGTTTGAATACTGCATAGGACTTCCTCAATAGAAAGCTTTCTGAACAGAAAGCTATAACTCTTATGGTAGACTTGGAGATTTTTATACTCATTCACATTAAAGAAACAATCCTGCACCAGGATTTAAAATGAAAACTTAAGTGGAGCAATTACTGTTTTCTCAGCCCCAAAAGAGCAAATAAGCTTACTTTGTGAAGTCTGAAATTTAAATACCTTGTCAGATGGGTGAAACATGCTTTGAATTGTTCCAAAGTGTTCTTATTACAGGTATTTAAACTGAAGTCTAGGAAAAAACCCTCAATCTAAATAATAGAGTTCTCAGAATGGTAAGGGAGATGTAGTATACTGAAAGTATTATGCTGGTAGTTAAAACAGGCCTTGGAAATGTAGATCTAATCAGGTGAATCTTTATTTGAAGAAAGGATAATCTTAATTTATCTGCCTTTTTGTGCATCTAATACTAGCAGATATTTCTCATAACTGAAAACTAAGAAAGAATTCCTCTATCAAGAAAGAACAATAGAAAAATTTGAAGAATTCTGACAGTATAATCATAGAAATCTACCAGCAAAGCCTTTGCTTTTTAAATCAATTTTTTGGAGACTAATTTTAAGAAGTGACATTGCATTTCTTCTGGAAGAAGTCTTCTCCATATTTCAGAGTCCAAATAAAGACAGAGAAACAATATAGAGAAAATGCAGTAAAGAAGATGGCTGAAACAATATAATTATTCTATATTGTTATAGAGGTTCACATATGAGTATTTTATTTTTACTCCAAATCTTAAGAATCTCCTAATACTGTACTACTTAGCAATGTACTGTATAAAAACCAGGAAAATATAACAGCATCTAGCTGTGAATATTTTTTTATTGAATAGTGAAATCTACAGATCTCACCTGCATGGAAGGAATATCAGATGACCCAGAAGAAAGAGAACCAGAAGTTCAAACTCTCATGGTTTCCTGTCAAATGACACTTACTATTTTCTGTTGCAGCAAGTAACAGCTCTTCTCTGCCTCAGGGTTAATATAATCCGTTATTTTGTAAAAGTTGATTTTATTTTGCAAAAGTAGTACTTGGGGGGACCCTACATGAAGAAAAGATGCCCATGATGCCAAAGGCTGACTGATCTTGTTTTTACCTTAAGGTGGAAACAGGCCCAGATATCCAGTAGGATGAGAGCTAAGGGGTTCATATTCAAAACACATTTTTTAAATGTTATGTGGTATGGATACTTTTTTCACAATAGCTATTCACTGTAACATGGACTGTCAAGATAATACCCTTGAAAAAGAAATGATACTGCAATATGAAGTACAGCCTTAGACAGTTGGTACTGGAGAATTTCAACAGTTTTAGAGAAACAGAGGAGAATGTTTTTAAATTTAAATGCTGCTACAGAGAAAACTGTCGTTTCCAGAAAACTTTCATATTTTATTGGAATTTCTGCCAGTGACGACCACACTGCCATGCCCTGATAAGATTCTATTGAATTTGGTGAGAATATATAATCTTGCTTTTCTTCTGGAGCCTTCAAAATGGTATGAAATTTTTTAGACGTTGTTTTCTTTTCTTCACTTCTGTTCCCTATCAGCAAAATTCATACTCTTCAACACCAGCCACCCCAAAAAGGCAAGTATGCTGATGGTGGGCAAGAAGTTGGGAGGAAATGTAGCCACGATAGTTGACCCAAACTGACCAAAGCATTAGCCCATACCATATGAGATCATGTTCAGCAATAAAAGCTATGGGAAAGGAAGAAGAGGGGAAATCCTTATTAAGGTGTTTGTCTTCCAAAACAAATACTACTCATAGTGATGCTCTACTTTCCAGAAAGTGGCTGGACATTGTGTGCTGATGGGAAGGAGAGAATGAATTGTATCTCCTGATCTGTTGTAGGAGGTGGAGTAGGATAAGTACATAGCTAAGTTGTAAATGCAGTGTACTGCATAAGAGCCTTGCATTCTGAAGATTTCCAAGAGTTTTTTGGAAAACATTCAGCATATCATGAGGCAAAGGTACCTGCCAGCTCCACCAACAGAAACTGTTTAGACATATCGGCCTGAGACTTCACACAAGCCATCTAGGTTCTCATAATTTTGAAGACAGCACAGTACATTAAAAAGCACGGTGGCATTTACTCTGGACTTCCACCAGGCCATGAAGAAAACAAAGAAAAAAGTCAATTAATTTGTAACTTTAATTTGTCCAGGTGCATAGAAAATTTGTAGATGCCGTACCTAACAATCTATCTTGGATTGCAGTTTTGCAAAGATCTGAAGTCTGAGACCATATTTTACAAAAGCTTGTGATACATCCCTTTCCTGTCTCAAATATTGTCATGACACGAAAAGAGATCTGTCCCTTTGACTTTGAAAATGAAACCTATATTGAGAACTAATATTCCTATTACACTTGACTGAAATTCTGTCACTCAGTGGCATTGGAATAGAATTAAGACTTGTAGCTTGTATGTTTGCCTAACTTCATTCAGAGGCATGATTCAGTTTCCCTTAAATTGGAAATAAGAATAAATTAAACAAAATTACATACATTCTGGTCCTAAATTACTGTTTCTATTTAAGAGTTTGTCGTTGTTTAAGTCATCTAGAAGTTAATTTTTTCAACATCTTTACCTAGCTAAGACTTAAATAATTGTTTTTGGCAAGCATGTCATCACATGATAAAACTCATATTGTGATTAGGATGGATGTAAGCATTTATCTTCTGCTGACAGCTTCAGACAAAAGGAAGATAAGTGACGCTACTGTAATTGTAAAATGACCTTTCTGCTATAAGGATATTGACATCCATCCTCTCACTTCTATACAGTATGTTTTTCATCATGAAAACTAGGGTTTTGCTAGCCCATTGTTGGCTTTTATGCTCAGAGTGCTTTCTCTTGAAATGTTTGTAGATTTCTCTGGTTTCCTCAAGACAACATTTACTATGTACCTGACAAAATGTCAGCAAATAGTAGTACATGTTTTCTTAAAAGGACTCTTGCTTTTTTCATGTTGATATCAAACCATAATTTTGTTGAACAGAAAAATAAAAAGCTCTTTCTTTTTCAGTTTTAAGAAACATTTTTTTCATGTATATCCCTTTGGGATCCACCTGGTTAGAATGCAGAAGAGTAGACCAACTGCAAAGATTCGTGTGTCAAATAAGAAGGCATAAAATTAACTTTTGAATACAAGAAAATGAAGCTTTACTTGCAACTTAGTTTTCACAAGATGCTTAAAAATTCAGGAAGATATAGGGTGGAAATATTATTTAGTGATTTTTAAAATAAAGATAATATTACTGCAAGTAAGATAACAGGGAACTGTGGTTCATTTTGACAGTGACAAAGTGACAAAAAGGGCTAGAGGGTAAGGAGTAGACTTGAATTTGATTTGGCAACCAGTTAGGTAAGTAAGAAAGCACTATTACATTTTAATTGTTCAAGTACACATGAATAAATTGGAATTTCTGCCTGCTACTCACACTCAGGATTGGATCTCTGGCAAGGCGCTGGCACTGGACATAGTTATGGCATAACCTTCCATCTTCTTGGTCAATACCACTGAATATATGTGAGGATTACCCTGATTTATAGGAGCTGTACAATATCCGAAATTTCCCATCCTTTTTCTCTCTGGGAAAGGAGGAATTTTGACTTAATGGTTTGACTTAAGTCATAAAGTAGATGTTAAAGAGCTCCTCTTTGACAATGCCACCCTGTGGTAGTTAAGCTGATTCACTGCTCCCCAGAAACAGAGCTCAGCTAATAATTCATAGGGCTTCTCCCCCAGCTTTCACAATGAGTGACTAGTCCGCTGTTTCCCAGTATATTATTTGTGTGTTTGAAAACTATCTTTTAAGTCACTGCTATTTGGATTGTTCATGTAGGTTTTCACGATCATGACTTGTGAATAAACAGACATTCCATGCATGAGAATAAATGTTACAGTCAATAGGGTGATGATTTGTCCATAAATTTTGCCTTAGTTGTATTATTAGAGCACCACTACTTGAACCTTATAATTCTAATTCACCAATGTATATTTATCATTTCACGTTAGGCCATTTCAATCCCTTGTAGAGAGATTCCTTCTTATTCTCTTGTGAGTGAAGTGAATATAACAGCAAAGGTTTTCAAAGGTGCAGGTACCTCACTCAAAATCCAGTGAACTTCAGATGAGGAACTTAGGGGTAAGGCAAGCTCTTCTACATTTGTACTCTGACTTTTATCTTTAGATACTGCCCATTTGATGGGATTCATGCTGTAATCTAATTTTAAAGAATAGTTTTAAGAAAGGACGCCAAAATGTATCTTCAGGAAAATTATCCTGAAGTTATTCCAACAGTTTCTGGCCTTCCAAGTCAGCTACAGATATGGAAATACAATTGCCTCTTTAGAACAACATATTATATAAAATGGCTTACATTCTGCAGTTTATGATGAAGAAAACATCCTACATGCAGTAACAGCACTCACAGTAAAATTAAATGAAAAAAACCTCTTTCCTTATTTCTTCATAAGATATCCTTATTAAGGTCTGATATGTCATAGAACAATGGGTGTTTACAACAATCTCCCTTTTATAAATCCCACCAATGGGACATTTATTTCCTTAATAATTGGTAATAATTGATCAATTCTTTGAATCAAATGTGTACTCTTTATTTTTATAGATGTACTTAAAAATTATTTATTTCTTCAATAACTTTATTACTCTTCATATACTTTCATATACTTTCAGTATGCTTGGTGTGTTCTTAAAAAAAATCGGTAATATTTGATAGTAGGCTATTAAAGAGGTAAAGAGGGGAAAGTTACTGTTTTTATTAATATGATAATATTGTGTGCCAACAATGATGGGCTTAAGGTTTGAGAAGGACCCTGTGCCAATACAGACTCTACCCAAAAGCATCATTCTGTTCCTGTAGAAGAAACCTCTCAGAACGACTGTAAGACCCCAGATTGTGTGAATCATACATTGCCAGCTGCTGTTACTTAATTTGCCTTAAGAAGGAGCTGTCTTCTGTCAATGAGAGTGCTTGCCAGAGAAAGAAAGGAGCAGATATAAAGAAAATTTAATTCTTTTACTTTCATGTCCCTAAAGGGCTCTCTGTAATTGGAATTCTGACTGAATATCTCTAACTGTGGAGAGTCACATAGGTGTTTACAGATCACTTTTATGGTGATGTTCAGGTTTTGATCCATATTACGCATTTTTTTTTATTATTTGAATCATTTACACAGACTTCGTTTGCTGATATTGGAGGCAAGCAGACAAACAATATAGCTAGATATAAAATCTTTATGAACAGCACAGGTCATACAGAGAAAATGTCATTAAATAACATTCCTTACCTGGAAATATTGATGATCAGTCCATTTTTTTTCTTTGAAATCTAGAAAAGGAAAACCAAAAGGATTAATTTGACCTTGCACTGTCAATATGCACCTCTAACTATTGCCTGTAGTTAAAAGTGAAGTAGTTTATGCATAATATTATAAAACAATATGGCACATGCTGTGATGTTTATGTTTGCTACTTGCATTTGTTCTAAGAGCTTGCCATTACTTAGGATAATTTCTCTATTCTTATGGCCTTTAAAAGTGAGTGAGGAATGAAAAGAGAAGTATATAAGTTGCATTAAAGTCTTATCCAAGTTCTTTTTGATCTATATTTTTGAGCTGTCAGTGCCAAAAGCTGTTATAATGTATAACGGGAATCTTAAATTATCCATGCAGAAAACATAACAAAATTTGAGTCTAAAGGTGAACTTCAGAGTAGTTGCTTATTCTAGAGAGCAGTTTCTATAAAATGCTTCTTTTCCCCTGATGCCAGTAATTTTTACAATAAAAGTGAAAGGATAACAAACTTGTCTTTAAAGGTGACAATGCAGTGATTGAAATGAGTGATGTTCCTGCACATATAAAGCAGATAGAGCCTTTCCTCTGTTTTTAATGGTACACAAATCAATCAGTCCTGCAGAGCCAGATACAAAATTCTTTTTTTTCGTTATTAGATGTGTTATACATAAACAGAATCCTGTAAAAATAAAAGACATTTGACTGAATAACACTTTAGCACAGCCACAACTCCTGTCTCACCAGTTCTATTTAAATGATGAAATTAAAATTTGCTATTAAAATTAAAATTTGTTATTCCTTGCTATTAAAAAGTACTCCTTCAAGAATGTAAAAATGAAAACAATACATTAACTTTTAAATTACTCTCCAGAGATTCCAATTTACAATTCTGGGAGGAGTTCAACAAAACACTTCTAAAGATTTATTTTTTTCTTTTTAAGGAATCATATTTGGTGATATCCATGCATTTTACAAGATCTCTATGGATTTTTCTGATGCAGTAAAATATCTGCTAATAGCATTCTACATTAATAAATTGAATCTATAAGGAAATAGTCTAGATTTTTCCCTCTCAGCAGTCATCTTTGCAAAATGATATTGTTAAAATGGAAACTGCTTTATTGATGAAATTTCTTCTGGTGCATTTTTTTAAAAAATTTCATTAAAATAAAAATTCATATGATTTTTAGTCCCAGCAACAGAATGAGATTTTATGGTCCATTCACCACAAGAACTGTTTCCCTGAAGGTTTTAATTCCAAGAACAGTCATTCAGTTTTGATGGTCAAGTTGATAAGAAAAAGAGGGAAAGAATTTCACTGATCTATCAGTATAGGTAGGAAACCTGTCATTTAAAAAATAAATTTTAGAAATATAACCAGATAACTATGTCCCACAAAGGACATATAAGCCATACCCACTGAGGCTTATTAGAGAAATATCTGCTGGAACTAAAAGCATCTATATTCAGAATTATAAAGACATTTTAGTACAGACAGAAGAAAAAGGAGAAAATTTCAGGGATGGAATCTGAAAAGTAAATCCTTTTGGGACAGAAAAAATAGAGGTTAGCTCAAACCAATTTTCAGATGGAAGCAGCTCTTGAATTTTTCACATATATTGCTCTGGAGTTTCATCCTCTTTTTTCAGATGCAAATGACAAGGTAACAATCATTTGGACTTTTATACTTGTGAACTATGGTGAAGCAACAGATTCTTCTGCTTATCTTGCATGACTTTTATTACAGCCTGATTGCACTGACCGTGCAAAGCATTGCTCAGAATCCTGAAGCAAGTATTAAACACTTGTCTAGAGTTTTCTCCTCATTTTCCACTTTTTTTTGGCTTATCAGTCCACTTCATGTTCTTGACTTTCCAGTGATAACTGTCCAGAGCCCGACAAGCAGTCTCAGTGGGTTAAAGATGCAGGAGTTAATGCTGTACAGATTTATAGTTTGCACAGCATTATCTCCTGCATCTTTAGTGAATAGTCCATATTTACTATATATTCTCATAGTCCCTGGTGCAAAACGGATATTTTCTTCCAGTGCATACACTTTCTTAAGTGTTAGATCTAGTCAGATTATCTCCTTTCCTTTCCTTCTAGCTGATAAAATGTACCAGTGATACTAAAATAATACTCACATTTCTGCTTCAGCTTTCTTTTTTCAGTGACTTGTTCTCTTAGAGACTTTACATCTTTTCAACATGGATTAGCTATAAGAGAACAAAAGGTCAAAGAGAAGAAAAAAAATTCACAAGAAAGAAAGGTAGGAAAACTAGCGTTAAGAGGTTGTGGAGCCCCTGTCTTTGTAAAGATGTGTTCCCCTTATACTTAACAGGGCAATTTCTTTCCTAAATGCTTGTTTCATTTTACTTTTTTGTCTTTATCCTGACCCAAACTTTCATTTCTATTTTCCAAAAAGTCCATTACTTAACCTTCTAATTTCTCCATTAATCTTTTGGCTCCAGCAACATCCAGTACTACCAGGAATTTAAACCTTTTCTTGTGTTGGCTTTGATTCCTAGTTCTGTTGACAGGTCTAAAATATAGCCTCTTGCAGTCTATATAAAGATGAGAAGTGTAATGATGTCTGAACAGCAATGTGATCTGGAGTTTGAGCTTTGTGAATTCAGATTTTAACACAACACTTCTCTTTTTCCCATGTAAAGACAAATGAGCAGAGCGGCCGTTATGCAAGACTGGGCATCTTCAGCTCAAGAATATATCTGATATATCTGCTCCTAAATCAAAAGTCATGCATATGCACATGAGGGGTGAGAGCATAATCTCAGTTTGACTTTATACAAAATGCAAAGGAGAAACACAGTAGCAAGGTTCCTTAAGAAATAATGGTAGGCTTGTTTCTAAGAATTTTTAAGAAAGGGCAGAGTGCTGTGAGGCTGCAATTCTGCCTTTGTTTCTTTGTGCCTGTCCAGTTATTTCAAAACAGATATAAGATTACGCAATCTAAGCACCGTCTGAGCAAACCGGGTTAAATATCCAGGAAGATTTAAGAGGTCAGATTGACACTTGCAGCTGATTTGTGCTCACTAAAAAAAAAGCCAAAAAGCAAACAAACAGACAACCCCATAAGAAAGCCCTAAAAACCCAAACTCAACACTGAGTACTGCACTCTTAAGTGTATACAGGATCTAGGTTTGGAAAATCTGGTACCCTTGAAATGTGGATGCTAGTACTAGGGCATAATGCTTGGTGCATGTAGCAAGTAATTACCAACTTCTGTACCAGTGAGTTCAAGCACACACAGAAATGTTTTTGGACATAAATTTGGCCTGTGCTAACTACTGGCTTACCAAGGAGACCCCGAGCACATTTTGACAATTAAAATGTTATCACAGGATAAAATCACAAAATCCTTCATGCTGGAAGGTGTCACAGAGACAGATTATTCATTTTGCATAGTTTAAACCAAGAACAGGTCTAAAATGGTTTATTAGGTTGCTAATGGCACATAATTAACCAGCAATCAATGAGCTACACATGCAGGTTGAATATTGCTCATACCGCAGATAAAGCTAAAATGTTAATAAATCCATACAAAATTTGAAATATGTGTCTATAATTAATCCTAAGCAATTCTAATCACACATGTACACACAGTGGCACAAACACACCCTGCCCTCTAACAGCACTTGTGCACTACAAATACCCCCTGCCCTGTCTGGGACTACAGACTTCCCTACTTGTATTCTCATCCTTCAAGAGTTGTGGGTGCTTGCACCTCATGGGACCACTTAATGCTCCCTGTATCTCCCGACCTGACACTCCTGGTCTCTCAGGCATCCTGCGAGGTGTGGATTTCTGCTTGCAGTAATCCATGCTGTTATCCCTGATCAGAGAGAATCAGCTTATGGCATCTGACCAGACTGCTCTGTCTGGCCACGGAAGAAGTGTGATGTCAGTGCAGTGACTTCTAGCAGTGTCAAAAACAGGTTTTTACTATGACTGTGTCTACTCCAAGGTCTCTACTCACATGTTACAACTTGTCATGTTCCTTTCATACTTTTTCTTATATTGACTCCTGCTTCATTTTAAAATGTCCCTGTGTAATTCCTTGGTTATTCATTTCCAGATGATGTCTGTCTTTCCCTTTTACATGCTCATTTGGGAACTAATAGTTGTCTTTCAATTTAGTGCAATTTTTTGTGGGCAAATGTTCTCTAGTTTGGCATACTCAGCCCAACACATGCATTAAATAGTTTCATGTTCTTAGCCACAACAGATGCTGTTATCCACGCCATTTTCCAAGGGTAGACTATGAAAATACCCTATGAAAGAGGTCTTGTGAAGTCATCTAGTCCAACCTCATGATCAAAACAGGTTCAACATACAACTCTGATCAGACTGCTTAGGCTTTTTGTCCAGTTGGGTTTTGGAAGCCTCCAGAGCTGGAGATTGTAAAATCTTTTGGGACAACTGGCTCCAGTTCTTAATTATACTGAGCATATTTTTTGCTTATATCTAATTGGAAGAGGGACAGTGGGGGCAGGCTGTTTCTTAAAAAGAGGAGGGTGATAATGGCAGAACATGGCAGGCATGTTGTACTAGACAACTGTATTTCCAAACAGTCACTCAAACCGGCAGAATATGTCATGTGTCAGCTAGCTTTCAATCTGATCAAGGCTGATTTGTTTTATGAAACAGGAAGTTATAATCTCATAGAAAAGACTGTTCCATGCTGGTGACATCAGTGACGGAGGCTGTTTCTGAATAGACTTAATTTACTATTGCAAATATGGTCCACGTGCCTTCTCTTTCCTACTTCTCCTTGCTGTAACCACATTGTGCAGTAGCTCAAGATACTTCCTCAAACATTTTCTTAAATTGTTTGTCATTGGAGACAGACTAAATTCTGACCTACATGTATGGCAAACCTTTGGAATCCAGTGGAAAATTACACTGAAATATAAAATTATAAACTTTTCTGAAAATTAGTACGATATATTCCAACTATATCCTGGGCTGCATCACAGGAAATGTGGCCAGCAGGTTGAGGGACATGGTTCTGCACTTCCATTCCACTTTCATGAGATCCCACCTGGAGTGCTGCATCCATCTCTGGACCACCCAACATAAGAAAGATGTGGACCTGCTGGAGCAAGTCCAGAGGAGGCCACCAACATGATCAGAGGCCTGAAGTACCTCTTCCATGAAGACAGGATGAGGGAATTGGGGTTGTTCCTCCTGGAGAAGAGTAACTCCAGGGAGACCTAAAAGGGAGCTTGAGAGGGACTTTTTATAAGGATATGTAGTGACAGGACAAGAGGGAATTGTTTTAAACTGAAAGAGAGTAGGTTTAGATTAGATAATAGGAAGAAATTCTTTACTGTGAAAGTCCTGAGACACTGGAACAGGTTGCCCAGAGAAGCTGTGGATGCCTCATCCCTGAAAGTGTTCAAGGCACGGTTGGATGGGGCTTTGAGCAACCTGGTCTAGTGGAAGGTCTCCCTGCCCATGGCAGAGGGGCTGGAACTGGATGATCTTTACAATCCTTTCCAACTCAAATGACTCCATGATTCTGTGATAATTCCTTCTACAGTATAGATAACACAGCAATGAGACTGTTTATTTCCTAAAAACACTTTGTTTATGCTTTATTAGTAACTGAGTTCAGAAAAGAAAAAATACAGTTTTCTTTCAAAGAATGACAGTTCTATAAAGTCTGGTGATCAAAAATTCCTGAGGGGAAAGAGTTTTTATTCCCTTTGTGTGGAAAAATGAGAAAAAGCATAAGACATACATCACCCACCCACACCTCCTCTGGAGATATTTGGAGAGGCACTCTAGCAATCAGAGCTGGCGAGCAGTGGATTTTTCACTTCACAGAAGGAGCCGAGGTTTTACATTTTATTATGTTTTGAAATGAAAACTAGAAGTGCAGTCATATTTTCTGTTTGAAAATTTCTAGGCAGGTCTAATAACTGCATATGACTTTAGACACCAGGAGGGGAATAGATGCCCAGAAAGGCTCAGCAAAGGAAGCATCTCTTACTTAAGAGCTCATGCTTGGCAGCCAGGCTTCTATTTAAAAGGACTAGATGCTCATTACTGCTCTCCCATGAGGCATGTGTTGTGGCACATTGCACATATGACAATAAACAGTACTGACTGAGACCACTTTTCTCAGAGACATGACACAGAGGGCACAATATAAGATTATAAATAAAATGAAATTTTAAAAACCCAACTGATCAATTTACTGTGAATTTCACAGAGGTGTCCTTATAGCAAAAATGAGGAGCTTCAATCCAGGAGCAGAGGTAAGCAATCTCTGGTCAGCCTTTCTATGTCCCTCATTCATCTGTAAAGTGTATTTTATGGTCATTCCTCATGGCAGAACCAGAGAATCTAGAAGGCTCCTGTTCAGGGTGCATCTCACTAGGTGCCTGTAAGAATCTTAATCAACACTGGAGTCTTGCTTGCTTAATTGTCCTTATTTTGTGCTGTATCTCCTATGCTAACTAGAATGACTGATTTTGCGAAGATCTGGGTAAAAGAAGAAACTGTGATTTCTAGTAACCATGTCTGCTACTCAGAAAAGATTTTGCTACTGCTCAGAAGGCTTGACTATATTAAGATGAAATATGCTAGTACATGTGCCTTTGTGTAGAGGGAATAGTCTAGATGCATGTAATGTCTTGTTATTTTATGTTTGTGGAAACTTAGTGAGAATGGGACATTAATAAGGCACAGACATAGCTGACACCTTATAAGATAGTACCAAGAAATTTTAGTTATTGTTGTCATTTCCAGAGAAGACTTGCTCAAGCCTGCAATCTTCTCTCCAGAATTTTCTGCCATGTATTAAAATTCCTTACCTACTTCGGCTG
Organism: Aphelocoma coerulescens; assembly: GCF_041296385.1. Classification (NCBI taxonomy): domain Eukaryota; kingdom Metazoa; phylum Chordata; class Aves; order Passeriformes; family Corvidae; genus Aphelocoma; species Aphelocoma coerulescens. The sequence continues at coordinate 91,397,229 of NC_091015.1, forward strand.
GAGCCTGTGACCTTTTTTTGTCAATGTATCTGTTTATATATTCTTCATTTTATAAATATAAAGCCAACCTTTTGCAGACAGTTTGGTAAATTAGATAATGCAATGTATGGACTGTTTAAGGGGGGATAAATGTACTTTTCTTCCTTTGAGCATTGATAGAAGGAACTAGTGCCTAAAACATGAAAAAAGAGGGTGCTGAAAAAACAATGAATTTTATGCCATCCTCCACATTATGTTTATGAGTGTCATTGTGCACATGTTAATCCAGAGCAGGTGATGCCTCTTTCAGACCAATGAGGCTCATCATCGAAGGTCAAATAGAAACTTGAAGCTAGAAAGGGTCAAGCTAGTGAATGAGAAGGAAAAGCTTGCTGAGACCATAATCCCTTCACTCATGTCAAAACAGATTTGAGCTATTGTTCAGCCTGTGGAACCTCTATTACCCTTAGAAGTCATTCTCTTTGAAAGCATTCAGGAGCCTGTGGATAGGAAACTTGAAATGAGCACAGTTTAAAAGAATTCACCTTTGTCACTTCAAGGAGAGAACAGCCTGTGCCCTACAGAGATGAACATAAAACACAGGCACAGTGAAAGTCCACTGGTTTATGAGTTTTGGTGTTAGAATGATTCCAATCATATGGTTTTGAATGATTTTTCTAATTTTTATAATTTAAGATATAAACAAAGGTAATTACATTAATCTTGGTCGGAGGGGTAAAGTTAATTTAGATGTTGATGGAAGCAGCATGTGTAAATGAGATAGAAGCTATTGAGCATAGCTATAATGCACAGCTGAAAAGCTCTGCTAAAGCAAGAAACTCAGAAGAAAATCCGAATCCTTTCCAGGGTGAGTAAAGACTACGTAGTGTATTTTTCAAAAGACAAAAGGTTGTAAAGTATCATTATAGTCTGAATAGAGCTCAAAATTTATGTGGAAGTAAGAAGGTATGCAACTGGAGAAATAGATGCTAAGGCAGACCATGCATGATCTCATGACCTCTGGGAAGCTAAATATTAACCTAGTAGATAGAGATAAAGAAGAAGAGTATTGGGCATGGGAGTTTGGAGACCAATCCATCTTCTTTAAACTGAGGACCAGTAAGACCTAAACAGTTGTTTTGTATTCTCTGAAATCTGTTGACAAAACTATCAGCACTTAGTCAATATAAATTACTAACAAGAACATGAACATTGAGCAACATATTGAAAGTAAGAACTGATGATACGATTTGACAGAAATCACAAAATAAGTAGGTGTGTTGGTGATACAATAAAGGGGTATATTGGATCTTCCAAAGAATCCAAAGTAATGGTTTGTTTGAGTTTACAAGAAAATTAGGCACAAACGTTGGGTCTCAGACCAGAGCCATAATTCTCAGCTGCCTGATTTAAACAAGCTTCTCTGCAGAAGATGAGTGCATAAGTGGTTTTATTCTTTGGTGGGAAGGATCCTAGGAGACTTGATCTGATAGAAGTTGAGGGAGAAACAGAAAGGAACAGTACAGATTATTGCTTTTGTTCTTAAGTGTGATGAATTGCCACAATTTTCAGCTTGTTAGTGGAAGAAACAAAAAAAGAGGGAAAAAAAGGGAATTTATCAAGAGATTTTGACTGTAACACTGACTGTTTGGCTGGAAATTCTTTTACACACTCTATCTTCTCCTTCCCAAGAGACCCTATAACACCTCACAGAAAAAACAAGGCTAAAATCTGGTTCCAATGCCAAAATGATCTTAAAAGAAATTTATTAGACCTGGACAACCACACAAATTCCTAAAGTCTGAAAGAGCTTCAAGTAGGATTTTCAGGTCAGAAAAAAAAGATTGTAGAAAATAATAAAAAAACAACCAGAAAAAAACAAAAATAGAGGAAGGATGCACTAGAGAAAAAAAGGAAAAAGATGCAGGTGGCTTGAACATCAAATTTCTTTAAAAGTCAAATTTGGTTTTTTCAACATTAGTAAGAAAAAATGGTCCATCTGGAAACCTAGGGCAACTCAGAGTCTCCCAACAGACTGTTCGAAATTAAGTTGGAAAGGTTTTGTTGTCTTACTGGTAATAGTTACAGGCAAGAACATATTTGAGACTGTAACCGTGTAAAAGATGGGATTCTCTGCCTGTGGTGAGCAGGAGAGATTTAAACCACTTCTTTGAAAATTTACATTTTCAGTATACCAGCAGTAAACCAAGGTTCATCTTCCTCATTGTTTCACGGCTATTGCCACATTATTCCATGCATCTATTACCATAAATTTTGACATTTTTTAGAGACTAATCAGGCCACATGCCAGATGTACTGATCAATTTTGATAGATTTGAACTTAATTGTAGAAGCCACTTATAATCCACTGAAGTCTGCAGAGGGTCTTGTTCAACATAGGAACTACTTGTCTGACAGCTTTTACAAGGGATCCTTAGAAATTGTTATTGTCAGAGGTAATCTTCAGTGTAGGGAAAATTGACATGGACCTCAACACAAACGCCTGCATTCCTTCTTCTACCATGACCCTGCAAGGCTGACGTTGGGTTAGTGTTGTGTGAGTCAGCACACTGTCACTCGTGTTTCACACTGTGCTGTCTTTAGAATCTAATACTGCAAAAAATGGCTTCCTTTGTGTAGGAAACCTGTCCTATTAAAAAAGGATGTGTGTTTAAGTTTGAATTTCAGTGAACCAGCACAGCCTTAATGGAAGGGCTAATAGAATTGGATACTCATGGCATAAACTCACTTGTCTGATAGGAACATATTCCTGGTGCTGATAGCTGGTCTACCTTATACAATTAAAGGATGAAGAAGAATTAGAGAAAAACCCCAAATGCTGCATGGAAGAAATAATAAAATGTCTTGGGTTTTGGTATGGAAACTTCCATAGGCTACATTGATAACAGAAGTTGTGAAGGAAAGTGAGAGGCAGAAGGTGAGAGAAATTGCAACGTTACCTGAAATAAAACCATCTCAATTGTTCCACTCAGTGTGGACACACTGGTAATATCTTTCAGTGCGTTGCAAAATCTAAAGACAAGAAGGATCAAAGCTACCTTTTGAAACTTCAAATTTCAAAGGGCACCTTAGCCCTATGACTGAGTTCAGATTAATCTAGATAGCTGCTTACCAGACCTAAAAGAAGTTAACTTCTACCAGTAGCGGTCACAACTTTCACAAGATGATTTGAGACTCAGCTTGAGAAAACTGACAGTCTTAAGTACTGTCAAATAAATGCCCACAGTATACCCAATAAAAACACCTGATACTTGCTGGCACATACATATTCCAAGAATCAGATAAAGAATTAATTTTCAAAATAGATGAATGCAACTGAGCATTGTACATTGAATGGGATGAAATAATGAATCTGAATATTTAACCGGTCTACCACTGTTAGGGAGGGGTAAGTTCAGGCATGTATAAAAAAAATTAGTCCTTATCATGACATGGATTGAGAACTATCAGGAATTCTAATACCTCTCAAAATAGCTGCAATGGATTAACTGAAGAGACTTTTTATTCTAATGGAAAAAGTGCAACTGCTGTAATCAGGTACCTTAGTTCGGTGAAGAAAGGCAACCAGCAGTATCAACCACCTGATTTTGTAAAAAGAGCAGCTTTCTAAGGAAAGGAGCAACGCAGAGTTTGGTTAAGGGAACAGGTATTATTAAGGGAACAAAACCATAGCATGGGACTAAATTTGAAGAGAGAACTCAGGTAATGGTAAAATTATTAAGGAAAATGGACCATGCCTTCTCCTATCATGCAGAAAGACCCTATGTTATAACAGACATATGGCTCTCTTCTAACTGGTGCATATGTCCACTTGAGAAATACAATGCAGTTGGAGAAGTAGACCCCTTGGTGTCAGAAAGTCTTTAGAACAGCATGAAAATATGTTTTTCTACCTTTTTTTGTCTGTTTTTTGTTACAAAAACATTCCTTTCCATCCTGTGTTTCAAGACTTTGAATTCAGTATGATTTCCTATCCATAACAGGGCTGGGGGGAGGTGGCATTTATTTATTCAAAGCCCCACCAGTTCACAAGATTGAATTAATAAGCTAAAAATTAATTTTTAAATTTATTGGTCAAACTTTCTTGGAAAAATAAATCCCACTCAATTTAAGATTTTTTCATTTTAAAGTAGTGATTTTTTTTAAGAAAAACAAAATATTCTCTAGAATTCACAAAGGTTTGACTCTCCTAGTGAAACAGTCTCAGTCCTGCATTGGGCTGTAAAACCTTTATGGGCTTGTTCTGTAAATCAGTTGCAGCACAACCCATAGAAAAATGGTGGCATTACTGGTTAGTAGTTAGAACTCATCCAAACTGTACTATTTTTTTCCCTGAAATGGCAAATATTTGCATAAAGTAGTAGTGAGCTTTTGCACCAGACCCCCAAAAAGTAGAACACTTTTCTTGTGGCAGCAAGAGAAGATTCTGATCTTACAAGTCAGATTATTTCTTTCAGTATATGTAATGAATTTAGGTATATGCTTGGAACTGTTAAAGATACTAGCACTCTGTTAACACCATAAACAATCATATTACAGACTTTAGTGGCTATATTTCTCTGGATGCTGAGCTGAAAAACAGTCCTGGATTCCCTTGGTTTTACCCACTAAAACCTTTGTTTCTGTCTCCCAGTGCTGCATTTAGTGCAGAATTAGAGCTAAAGCCACAACAGAATAAAAATTCATTTATCTTGGAAAAGAAGAAGATTGTGTGGTACTTTTATGCTACATAATGCAATGTATAGTGAGCCACAAATTCATAAGTATCTACAGAGTGGTGCTGTTTATGAAAGAATAAATCTATAAGCTTGTTTTCTTACAGTGTACTCCTTGGTCAAAGACATTTAAGGTTACAGTATTTTCATTAAGGGCACAGAGTTAACACATGGTTATATCACCATAAGACAACATTTCTTGTCATTTCACTTATTGTTAACTCTAAAACCCATTTGCTTTGACAAGAAAGATCACAAGAGAATATTTGACAAATCAACACTGTCCAGACACCAGCTATTTTACTACATATATTTTCCTCTGTACCTCATGATGATAGACTGTCATCCATTAGATGAAGTATAGAGAACAATGAGAGACTTATTTTTTATTTATCTGACAAGGATATATTGCTCTGATAGCATCACTTTTGTTCTAGAAGCATATTATCTCAGCCTGGAAGACTGACAGAATGCTTCTAGTTTCATTCATCAGGCCAAAGATTTTTCATGGCCTTGGCCTCTGTCTTCTTGCGAAAGACAACTGTATATCTAATAGGAAAACAGAAGTGCAACTTAATTGTTTCAATAAACTCCCACAAGAGTAAGATAGACTTAACATCAATGTTTTAAGCACATTCTTTTTGAGAGTGGAGGGAAGGGGAGGAATTCTCTTGAAGCTCAATAGTGATAACCACACATCTCTTTTTAACTCATAGTAACAAAAATCACGTGAGTTAGAGGGGCCTTGAGTATGTGCTTCCCTGAGCTCTGTTACAAGAGTGGAGACCAGAAAAATCTGTTGTAAAAAACCAAAAAAGTTCTGCAGAGAGAAAAGACCCACGTTGCATTCTGTGATGGCTGTAATTACCCGATGGCTGCAGCCTTCTGTGCACTGAGCATCTGTGGGTAGGAAAGCACAGAAAAATACCTGAAATTCACATTTAAGCATTTCTACCCCTCTATCATGTTGGTAGCCATGTTTTTTCCCTGAGTGCATAGAAAGATGTTGACATCAGAACATAACTTCAGTGAGAAAAATTGTTTGCAAACACTGAACTACAACTTGCAGGCTTTTTGGGTAATTAAAGCAAACTTAGTCCACCAGAAGTTCACACAAGCTGGCTGCAGCAGCACCGCAGTGTTACAAAAGAGAGTAAACAAAAGCAGCAATCCAAAAGCATTTCTGCACCTGTTTCTCTAGGAAAACTGAACAATAGCATGGTGCTCTGGAAGCCTGGAGCCAATCTAATAAAAGATTCAAGTGATGTGTGCTGCAGATTCATTGCGGTTACCATTCAAGGACATTTTTAACTTATTGCTGAAGCTGAATAATTAGCTTTTCAAGCATGCTAAAGTTACAGAGGTATTCAAGCTGTTACATCCTAACGTAAGTCTCTTTTCCATTTTCAGTGGCATCTTCTTCATCATTAAAAAAAAGGAAATCAAAATGCCTCCTATGTTGTTTGCACAATATCTGTGACATCATCCTGGAGATTTTGCTCCCGATGTTGTTTGGAAAGAACCTTACAAAAGCCTTCATTTTTATCCAGAGTGCATTTTTACAGTCATCAAATTTGTGTTCTTAGCTTAATTTTTACCACTAGCAAACCCCCTGAACCACAAAACAGTGGGCAAATATTTAACCTTACGGCTACACCAAGATTATGTGTAAGGCAGGAGGAACCTTTCTTTCCCACTTGATGGTAAAGGTTGGAAGCAAGTACAGGGATATTTTAGTGCAAATTGCTCCAGATGTCTTATATCAGATGATAAGGAGACAGCTTGATAACAGGGAAGATCCTTGGTTTCCACCTGCTCACTCACTTCCGCCTGAAACCTCACATAATAACAAAAATGTTAGAAATGGCTGCAAGAGGTGCAACAGAAAGGGCTTCATTGAGCCACTAGAAGTGGCTCAACAGCACTTGCAGCAGATTTTTAATTGCTGCATCAACATTCTACTTTTTCTGTCTGATTCAGTGACAAGTCAGTAGCCATATATTTTGTTCTGCGCAGGAGCTACAGCTGAAATATGTTCACTTATTTCGAACAAGGTTCATGATGTTGTAAGATTGCTTGAACTGGAAGTGAGGAAAATTAAATGAGAGGAGGCAGGGCAGAGAAACAAGGTAGGAAAGTGTCCTGGGTTGAGGGGTATTCTATTACCATCCTCATGAGCTGTGGAAATCAGGTGGGGCAGTGTTTCCTTGCCTCCTCCCCCCAGACTCTCTTGCTGTTAATGGCCCATCATTGTCCTGCTGCATGACTCAGAGATAACTCCCTCCAGACTCTCTTCTGTTAACGAGCCTAATCAACACTTGGCCTCATGACTCATTACCCCATTGTGAGATGCTCCACCCAGAGGGAGGAACCAAGCATCCCATCGTGGATATAACTGGGACTCTGAGCACCAAAGAGGGGCTCCACTGGATTTCCAGAGGACAGGAGCTACACAGCCACCGCTGGATTTTCTGAGGAAGAGCAGACCCCTTCTACTACAGGATCACCACTTCAGAGGATTGCAGCCACCATTCCACCAGACTGCTACCACTACCCTGCCTAATAGGGACTCAGGTTGTATCTTGACTCTGTCAGTATTTTCTTTTACTTTCTTTTCCTTTTCTTTAATTTCCATTAAATTGTTATTCTGACTTGGTGCCTCTCACTGGTTTGTTTTCAAACTAGCACATAAGGAAACATAGTTATTCTGAAAACTTTTAAAGTATCTCAAAGTGAAGACAGAACAAATTTGTGTGTTGTCAGAGAAGATAACAGCCAGTTCCCAGTTTCAACATGACTGAAATAGTTTGAACAAGGAACACTGTGAGTCAGTCACTGCCCAGTCTGCTGTGCCCAGCTGGTCACATTGGTAAGCTAAAACAAATTTCAGACAGAATTCAGTTCTTGACTTCCTTTATGCAACTTTCCACTCACTTCTGCACACACAGTGTATTTAAATAACAGTGTAAAATACAGCTGCATGATCCATACACAGATTATTCCCAGTTAGCAGGGAAATGTGAGGGTCCCTGTAACAGACTTTAGCAATACTAAGTGTTAGCATAAAGTGAAGACTTAGAATTCAATTCTGTTTAACCACCATGCGAATTTTCCTATGGAAGCAGTAGAGAAGACATACGTGGGACATATACACTAAAAAATAAAAAGAGAGCAGAGAACCTAGCTTTGTGCCGGGCCTGCCTTCACCTAAAGATCTTCCTGTTAGACAGCTGGTGGTATGCAAGACATAATACAGCAGTGTTAGCACAAAATATTCAGAAATCATTCTGGTTGCCCCACACATCAAATCATAGCATCAGCTAAAATAAATAAAAATTTTTCAGTGTAATACTGTTGGATTAAAAATCTTTTTTCATTTTGAACCTCCAGAATTCATACACTTTCATAACTCTTCTGTGACTCTGAAACTTGCCTGGGTTTTAGTTTAGAACAATTCGTCATTACAAAGTAAAATCATGTCATGGGTCAGAATGTATAAGTTCACAGTGTAAATGTTGTTTTACAGATCACAAGAGAATTTGAGGGTGATGACCCAAAGAGAGAATATAACGTCAGCTTGTTCTCGATCTCCTTTGTGAATAGTTGTCACTCAGTATTACTCATTTATGTTTTTCCAAGTTTTTTCAGGTTAAAGAGCAAAAACAGTATAAAAGGATTTATCTTACACTTGAATCCAGATTGTAATAAAATTTTCCAAATGTTGACTGCCACACAAAATCCATCTTCTTGTGTCAGATTTTCTCTGAGGAGCTAAGGAGTAAGTGCTCTTCAAGGGCCAAGGGTTAAGATTGTAATCACAGGTTAAGAACGAGGTAGAGAGAAAGAAACTTCTTCTTGTATATGCATATGGAAGATTCCCTGGGGGAATGCAAGCCAGTGTTGCTATGTCAAGTTTGGACCTCCCTGAACTAAACAACAACATACACCTTTCTTTTGCTATTTGACAGCATAGTTCTTTCCTTCACTATGCACCTACAAAATTCAATGAATGTCTCTCTCCTCTAGAGATAGTACAAGAGCAGGAGGAATAATACGCAAAGTCAGTTGTTACCATGATAATCTGAAACTTCTTTACATGTAAAAGTTAGTGAGCAAAGGAAATCCCAGTGTTTCTTTTTTATTCTGCCACTGAGGTGTAAATCCATTAAATTTCACAGAACTATATAGCATCTGTCTAACTTCAGAGTATTATCAAAAGGTATACAGATTACAACCTATCTTCAAAGGAAAATTCATATGGCTGTTTCTGTCAGGACTTTATACCTGACCTAAGAACTGTGAGACTAGTGTCATAAATCAATGTTCCTGAGTTTAATAACTTTCTCATAGTAAATATACAGTCCAAAGAGCACTGTCATGAGCTGTGTGAGAAAACTTGTACATACTCTTAAAGGCAGCAAAAGCCGGGGATACTGTTCGAATGCTGTTATGGGGAGATATTCTTAATTTTTGTGATATTGTATATGCAAAATATAAAATCTATAGCTGGGAACCAAGTGGTTTTGATGGTTTGTTAGTCTTTTTATTTTTTCCTACATCTCTGTGCATGAGGGGTTTCAAAACTCCAGCTTTGTCTTATTCTTTTAGAGGACATGTTCCCATTGCTTTAGTCTTGGGAAATTAATTTTTCTTTTCAGTTCTTAGGTAACTTTGCTGCCTTTTTATTTCCCCCTGGCTCAGCCTTCTTATTCTTCTCTTCTTGATTTCTTTTTATTCAGTGTCTCCTGTATCAAAATTTATAATTATTTTATTGACATCTATGATCAATCATTTATTTTACTCTAGGTTTCATTTTTATTTTTAATATTTATTTTATTGTGGGATGATTTTGCTTGTCTCAGATGATCTCTGCCCTGAACAATGATAATGTAAACTCTTCTTACAACTTTCTATTTGTATCCAGAAGTCAGAGAACACAGTTGAAAATTTTCTCTGAAAACTTTAGATTAATCTTTCTTTTTCAAACTTTCATTGTGATGTGGCAACATGCTGTTTTCCTGGTTTTGTTTTTCTTAAAAATGTAACTTAACATTTTAGAACTATCAAGGGCAAGCAAGAAGCCAGGCAAGAAGGGTATTAATAGAAAATTATATGGAAGCAAAGAATGGGGCATGAATGTTACATTTATTGTGAGAAAAACTGTTAATTTTTAGAAACAAATAATGCTTCTGTGATCCTTTATCATTGCCATAGAAGAAACACTTTTTCCTCTTTTTTTATTGTTTCAAAATAATTTGCTGAGGTGGAACTTCAGAAAAAATAATCGGTAGTGTCAGGTAATTCACAGTTCAGGGATTGAGGTTGCCTCCTCTAGCCCTTTCTGTTTACTTTTGGATTTGTTGTTTCTTTGTAAGTGAGCATAAAGGAAGAGTTCTTTTTCACTTTTGAGTTTTCCCTTATTTGTTAGATTTTTTTACTCAGATGTCTTTCTTCCAGATGGGAGTTGGAAAGAAAATGAATTTAAAAAGTAAAAGAGGGAAAGAAAAGCACAAAAAAAATAAACCTTGTTTTTCAGCTTTTTCATCTGAACTAATATAGATTTAGAGTGTTTGAATAAGGAACAAAACTTCAAAAACATTGAACAGTGATTTTTTGGGAAAGGATATTTTCATAAATAATTGGCTTCCTCATTGAAATGCAGAATTCACCTTCATCATGGAAATTTTTGGATTAAAAAATTGGAATGTTTTAACTGTTCACATCAAGTTTTATTTATAACAAAAGTCAATATAAGAAAAAACTGTTGCAAGTGGTATTATTTTCTATATTATTTCAGCTATTTCACCGGCCCAGGAAACAGAGAAAGATATTTTCATGGAATCATAAAATTTTGGCTGTTTATTGTCACTGCTGGTTTTGCAAAGTACTTACTGACAGAAATTGGTAGTATCTGATCTAAAAGGAGCTAAATAGACATTGACTGTATTCTAACTTTTCCTGTGCTATAAATGTCACATGCTGAATTACATAATCTAAAAATATCCAAATGGTTTCTCAAAGTAATAATAGATTTCAAACACCCTAGAAATATTTTTATTTTAATGGTAGGAAAGTAGTTATGTAAGTTTTAAATCCTTAGGTTTCCTTTTTATTTCAGCTCTATTTGGTTGAGATACTTAGCACTATGCACTGAAAATAGTTACTAGCACCACAAAGATCCAATCAGGCTATAAGGGGTTTGATGATTTCACTTAACATTGATCGACCAAAAATATATTAAGTTTCATCTTAAGCAGGCTATTTGGAGGTAATGGGCCAAATAGTACATTGTTGCTCTAGATAAGATATGGCATGATGTGAAAAATTAATTTTTGAAGCCCTAAATAAATCAGTGGAAGATTAGACTACAACCTACCATTTCCTTGTAGTTCATCCCACACCTATCCCATTAACCCGACTGCAATTATACAGGAAATACTTTTTTATAAAGGATATTAACAAAGCTCTGAACATGTAAAAACTTACACTACAATCTTATAAAATTGTTTAATTTTACTACTTTTTTTATGATTCCGTTAATATTTGAATGATGCTACTGAATAATTTTTTCAGCATTTCTGTTGGAGCATTACACTGATGACTATTAAGATAATAGTCCCAGTTCAAATAACCAGAGTACAGGTAAATGTTCAAGAGTCAATAGACATTTTTTTGCAGTGATCCAAGTAATCTTACAGTGACTACATAACGAAAAACAAGTATCTATTAATAATATTAATATTAATGAATGTTTTCAAGAGATAGTAGTGCCATCAGCTACATGCCATTTTGAGTTTGCATTGCAGTTTTAAAAGTACCTTTGGATAACAATCTGATGCTGAAATGACAGGGTTCACGGAGAGAAAAGTTTTAAAGGACTTTTCAACACCTCTGTTTGCATCCGACCTGTACTTACCCTCTTTTCTGCCTCTTTTCTGTTGCTTTCACTTTTTACTTTTTCATCTTAACCAAGAAAGTGAATTATATGCTCAGTTGGCTCAAATCACTATAATCATTACAACAGAAACGTTCAACACCAGGGAACAAATAGTATTTCGTTACAATTAGGATTTGTCAATACTGCAAACATGAACTGTATAGAATTGGATTAAAGTGCTGCTGTGTCCTGACCTGGTTGTGAGGTGATTCTAATTTGCAGTGTAGACAGTTGGCTGTCTTTTATCATTTTCCCTTTATAACCTTCTTCACTCTATTAATGATAATAGGATCTGATTATTTCCATTTTATTTTGGTGAGGAGGTTGGAGGTGGGCACCATGGAGAGCTGCTGAACTTCTGTCACATAACCAAAAAAAAGTACAGAAAATTTCATTTTCAACATTCAATTTTAATTTGCAGTGTTACACTATATGGCCAGATAGATAGCTTGTTTATTATTAATTTTATTCTCTTCTTATAAAGGTTTCTTACCCTGTTTGATTTGTGTGCTAGGAAATTCAGTTGCTTCAGCTGTTTCTCAGTGATTTCTGTGAAGCCCTTCACAAATCTGCTTATCACTATGATTTCATTTTCATCATCTTAAGGTACTCCATTTCTAAATAACATTTTTCCTTGTTTATTTATAGGAAAAAATAAACAGTAAAACAGAGCCGAAGAAAACATGGAAGTGCTTTATGTTCCAGACAACAAAAAAAATATATGCCATCTATAAATTAAAAACAAATAAACTACAAAAAAAAAAAAACAAAACAAAACCCCAAACAACTAACTAACCAAAAAACAACAACAACAGCAATAACAACAACAACAAACGTCAAAAACACCTTTAAAAGCAGGGTCAGTTCCTGGCCCAATGTGAGTACAGATATCCAGAAAGGTAGGGAGTAGTTAAAGTAAATCACTGTCTCTGGTTATCTCAGTAATTATGGGGACTCAGACAACAAACCTTGAGCACACTTGCTCTTGCATCAGTTTACATAACAGCATATGAAGTCAAGACCTCCTAGAAAATGTGAGAAATGTATGGAACATCTTGTTAACACTTTATTTTGAGCATTCACCATTCAGAATCAAAGTCCCTTCTGAGTGGTACCCTCAGGGGTCAGTAGAGCGATCAGTCACCAGTTACACAGACCAGGATTGAGTACATCCTCAGCAAGTTTGCATGTGATGCCAAGCTGAGTGCTGAACCTGATATGCCTGAAGGAAGGATTCATAAGAACCTCATGAAGTCCAACAAGTCCAAGTGCAAAGCCCTGAACCTGGGACAGGATAATCCCCAACACTGATATAGTCTGAGGGATTCAAGGATTCCGAGCAGCCCTTTGGAAAATGACCTGAGGGTGCTGGTAGACGAAAAACTGGACATGAGCCAACAGTGTGCACTCACAGCCCAGAAAGCAAACTGCATCCTGAGCTGCATAAACAGAAACATGTCCAGCAGGTCAAGGGAGGTGGTTCTGCACCTCTGCTTCACTACTGTGAGACCCCACCTGGAGTGGTGCATCCAGCTCTGAGGTCTCCAGAGCAAGAAAGACACAGACCTCTTAGAACAAATCCAGAGGAGGGCTGTAAAAATGATCAGAAGGCTGGAACATTTTACCTGCTTGGGAAGACTAAGAGAGTTGAGATTTTTTGACCTGGAGAAGAGAAGGCTCTGGGGAGACCTTATAGCACCTGTCAGTGTCTAAAGGAAGCTTATAACAAAGGCAGAGAAAGACTTTTGAACAAGGCTGATGGGACAATGGTTTCAAACAAATAAAAAAAAAAGAGAAAGAAGGCAGATTTATATCAGATTTTAATCTGAAAAAGTGTAGCTTTAGATAAGAGAGAAGGAAGAAATGTGATGGTGGTGAGTCACTGGAAGAGGTTGCCCAGAGAAATTGTGGACACTGGAAGTATTCAAAGAAAGATTGGAGGAGCTTTAAGCAACCTGTTCTAGTGGAAGCTGTCCCTGCCAATCCAAACCATTCTATTATTCTATGAAAGAATTGAAAATGCAGAAGAAGCAAATTCTAGAGCAATTCTGGGAATAAGTGACTAAACACTAAATGAAATCAAGAGTAAAGGTGTTGAGAATAAAGATAGAAAAACATGGTCAAAAACTCTTAAGCTTTTAGAAAAAAAGTACTCGGTCTTACCTGAATTAAAACTAGACACAACGAGAGTCAGCTTAAGCAAAAGTTTATTTAGGTGCAGTCCCATGAAATTGGCAGTTTAGCTGTATTAAATAAAGATTTTTGATCATACTGTGACTTTTTCACTGATAGAATTGAAGACAATTTTCAGTCCTATTAAAAATATCCCAATATTTGGCATGTTTGTAGATTCATACACGTGGGTGTATGTATATCTGAATAGAATGCAAGACAGAAAGGCAAAGGGCAAATGAAATCCAAAATGTGTTTTTTGCAAATCTAAAATTCTACATCTTACCTGTTTTTACTTGCAACCAAAGCAGTCTGTAGTCTTTTTCTCCTGGAGATTTCAAACATGCTTTCATACATCTGTAACTAAAACATACCGATATTTCAAAACCAAAAGAGATAAAAGAAAGTAATATTGGGAGAACTTATAAAATTGAAAAATATAAAATTAACAAAATACAAAGTTTTGTAATTAGTTGAATGTTACAAAATTATATTAAGATATAGCATGGTTTTCTTATTTCCGTAAAGGAATTGGAAAGTGGCAAAGCATAGGAACATGTAAGACTTACTATTTTAATCCAGACTGCAGAAATTGTGAAATCTTTGGGTTTATGCTGTTGTGGTTTAACCTCAGCCAGCAACTAAGCCACACGGAGCTGTTTGCTCACTGTCCCCTTGTGGGATGGGGAAGAGAATCAGAAAAGTAAAGACGAACTCATGGACTGAGATAAAGACAGTTTAATAGGGAAAGTACAAGCTGTGCACACAACAAAGCAGAACAAGGAATTCATTCACCACTTCCCACGGGCAGGCAGGTGTTCAGCCATCCCCAGGAGAGCAGGGGTCCATCACTTGTAACAGGGACTTGGGAAGGCAAATGCCATTATCACGAATGTCATGCTCCCCTTCTTTCTTCTCCCCCCTCCAGCCTCACATACTAAGTATGATACCACATAGAATTTCCCTTTGGTCAGTTGAGGTTAGCTGTCCCAGCTTTGTCCCCTTCCAACCATTTCTGCAACCCCAGTACCATCGCTGGTGTGGTGAGCAGAAAAGGCCTTGACTCTGTATAAGTGCCACTCAGCAATAACAAAAAATATCTCTGAGTTTTCAATGCTGTTTTAAGCACAAATCAGAGCATGGCCCATACCAGCTACTGTGAAGAAATTTAACTCTACCCCAGCCAAAACCAGCACATATGATAGGGATGTACATGCTACATTTTTTATCCCAGCAAGTTCAAGAAGTTGAAAACTATATTGTGCTATAAAGGATGTACTTTAGAAGCAAGTACAGTTTTCAAAATAAATTGGAAGCCTCAGGTAAAGAGGTTGTCATTTTTATCCTTGTTTTTGCTACAAATGTAAACTGAGTTCTTAATACAAGGAAAAAATAAAAGCAATGCAAGCCTATTAACAGTCATGAGAACTCCTTCCATACATAAAAGAGGGACTTTAAGACCCTTTTGTGATCTTTGGAAATACATTTCAATTCTGTGGATGAAATCCTAGCCTCATTCACTTAGGTCAAAATACTGTTGAGTTTAGGATTTCTTTTTCAGAGACCAACTTCATCTGCATGCTGGAGATAAAACTAATTCTACACAATATTAATTTATTTAGTTTATGAGAGCTGTTCACACCGGCCGTAGCATGCAGTTGCAAAAATTAACATTGCTAATTATGTGTCAAAGTCCTGAGTTCTCTCCTGCTTCCCCTCTGGGGTTTGACTGTGCTCAAGGCCAGCTCTGATTTGGTGCAGCTGTGGAAATGAGGGTTGGAGTGCTGGGAAAACAGCCTGGATGGAAAAGGCTGTGAAAAGCCGTTTTAGCATCCTGCTCCTCTTTGCACAAGAAATGTTTTTAGGCCAAGATGCTTAGCCTTGTCTTTGCCAGAGCTATATTATAACTTTGCCTGTGCCTGTGGTCACCTCTATATCTTACTGTTCCTGACCTGTGGACTTGACTTTCCAGCTTGGTCTTAGAGCTGCCTTCTGGCTATGAGTTAACCTGATCTGAACAATCTGCTGAACCAAATCACTGGAGCTGCTCTTTTCCCTTGAGTGCCATGGAACTATGTCCTTTATCTTTGAGGGTACTGCCCTTCCTGCTCTGCTGCCTCTCAACAATTGGCTTTCCCTCTCTCCTGGACTATCTGGTTCCTCCTGCCCTCCAACTTTGCATGCAAGAGTGGTAGCACATACCATGGTCTGCTCATCCTCACCCATGAAAATAAGCACATGTTCATCATATGTGGTCATAAATGAAAGTCTGTTGTGGGGAATCTAGTGACAATACACTGGGGATACCGTTCGCTTGGAACTCTACAATTTTGTGATTCAAACAAGGGTTGCAGTGTCAGTGTAATGTAAGATATATCCACGATATTAAGAGGACCAGACCTTGTAACACCCATCCAAGGTTTTCTGCTATATTGTTTTCTTTGGGGACCATACAGCTGGAAGTGTATTTTTTTTCCAGAAATACCCAATAGAGATGCAATTCTGTAGTGACTGATCTGGGAAGAGACAGACTTTAAAAAGTAATGAAATTCAGGAGTAATACAGCATACACATGGAACCCAGATTGTTACCAGAAGAGAATAAGGTAGTTCACGTGAGCAGATGATACTTTTCTTCCTCATAATAGCAAAGTGCTTTGTATGTGAACTGGAACTCAGACATTTCCCTGTGAAATTCATCAGGAAAAAAGAAGACCAAGACATCAAAATTTTTCATAACAGATTGATCACCAATTTATATTTCTGCTTCATTTCAGGTGTCCAAGTGTACTGAAGCCCAAAGAAGGAATGCTTTGAAGATCCTCCTGCTAGCAATACCAGCAAGTTAGCATTAAATTATATTATTTTTTTCTCCAGTGATAGGAATCTCACCAGATGAAGCCAGATTATGATAAGGAAATTGAAATTCTGCATATCTCTCAAAGTAATGACTACAACAGGTAATACAACCAACATTTATGCTTGCTAGCTCTTCTGTGAACATGCTAGGTGTGGCATAACTTGATCTCAATTACAATCTACTATTTACATTTCATATTTCCTAGAAAGTTTACAGCAGAGTGTAGTTCAACCACTAAAACATTAAAGACATTAAGACAATTTTTTTTTTATCAGTCTTTACCAGTTAAACTGCATGAAGGATAACATTATTCATCTCTTAAGTTAGAGTCTTTGTATTGTCCCTTACTCTGTCACTGCTCTGAAGATGAATCAGCAGCTTCCAATCACAAGCTTCTTGCAGAATATGTCAAAGAATCTATTTAATAAACCCATTATCTCACTTCAAAAGCACGGCACTTTAATGGCATAATTAAAGGGCTCCATGTGTATTCAAAGTACCTTGAATTTGTGTCTCACTTAATGAATGGTCAAAGCACAAGAAACTAAAGGTGCTTTTATTTAACAGAAAAAAAACACATGTAGCAATAATTTAAACAGAAAGCCTGAGTACAATTCCTTTTTTTGTTTGCCTGGTTTTAATTATCAAATTGTTTTACAGGTTTTGACAGGAATCATTGCATGTGAAAATTGCCAGAATGTTAACATTCACTAGATGTCAGCTGCATTATTTATGCTCTAATATCACACATACAACTGATTTAAGGTATTTTGCATTTAGCTACCATGACTTTTTCTTCTGACCCCACCAACCATAATCATTCTAGGTACTGAGCACCTTCTGAAGATCCAGGATTTCTTTAGTCTTTTTGGCTTTAGATCTCAGATTTTCTGGGAGAACACGACATTTTACAAGGATCAGTTCTGTGTGGATTTTTTATACTTGCATGCACTAACTATCCCCCTCTCTTACCCGAAATACAGAAGCATGAAACATTTCTTTCTTGCTTTGTAGCCAAAACTCTCAATTCTCAATTAGATTTTTACATTGTAACCTGGAAATTATTTTGTCTCTGTATTTCACCTTCCCAAGTATTACAACAAATCATATAAAATAGAAGTGTTTATGGAGAGAAACCCTTTTCTTACTAGCAGCCAGAGCAGCTGCAATGACTGAGCTTCTTCCAGGAAGCAAGCTTTCAGAGTTTTGGTTTTGTGCTATTTGCAGCAGGTCGGACTGGAAATGATGGGCTGATGAACAGAGTGATTTTTTTGTTATTATTTTTTTGTTCTGGAATTCCATTTATCCAAGTCATGTTACAGCATCAATCCTACAATAGCTGGCTGTGCCACCTTCAAGGGTTTCTTTTTGCTGCACTGTCAGTCAAATTTATAAATCTTTTTCACTGAAACTGTCATCTCATGGCTGAAATGCAAAAGATGCTAGTCCTGTATTACAAAGGAGAATGTGTTTTTTCTTTTAATTTCAGTGAAAAGAGTAGGACTTTTTAAAATCTTAGTGTTCTCTACACTTTACAGAACTCTAACTTCCATGCCTCATATTCAGCATAGCTGATGATTTCTCTATTGACAATTCATACAGACGTGCTGGGTGGATGATGAGAGATTTTTCTGAGCTGAGCAAGTAATGAGGAAATATTCTGGCAAAAAGTCAATTGCTTCATAATCCATTAGAGAAGATAGAAAAATGTTTCTGTCAGTTTCACATGCTGTGCAATACATATCATGCAGGTTTCAACATTATTATTTCTCATTCAGAAATTTGAAAATCGAGGTACAGAGCACACCCTTCCCATTCTGAAGTTATTTAAAATTTAATTCAGTAAAATTATTTAAATGGCACATCATGTTCCAATTAAGTAATTGTTAGAGTGTCATGAAGTTCTATCCACAGACATTGTTTTCATTAGATGAATTTTCAGAATAATACTGTAAGTATCATCCAAAGTATTCAAATGTTAAAAGAATGTTATTATGTGAAAATGACTATATGAAATCTTTAATATAAATGAGCAAATTGTAAGCCAAGCAGAGGAATGCATATACCATAAGAACTGAGAAATTCTTGTTATAAGACTTACAAATCCATGTAAGAATGAGGTCAAATTTTGTCATTCAGTTCATTCTATATGTATAACAGTAAGCTTCATTCTCATAGGTAATATATAAAGGCTTATCAAACTAGGCGTGTCATGCTAATAAAAAGGACCAATAATTGTATAAAAGAACTATGTTGTTACTCATATTACATTAAAACAGTAATCCACCAGAAGCAAAACATCCATACCACAAATACTTTCACACAAGGGAGTATCTTCTCATACTGCAAATATTACTAGTGCTGAAGTCACAACTGATTCCTGTTGCAGCAATTAAATCTTAGCCAGAAGATGGGGATTTTTGTGTAGTAGTGGACGGATCTTCTCCCCTTTTATGGGATTTTGTGGTTTCTAACCTGAAGACATGAAGTAGGTCTCAACCAGGGATCACATCTAAATATGCTTGTAAACTATAAGCTTGCATAATAAATTTAATACAAAATATATGTAGACCTTATTTTAATCACTGAACCAAAATTATTTTTCTTGCAAAGTATAACCACTAAAAGCCACCAACAACGATTAAACCCAACTGTGAATCCCATACATCTATGCATAAAATTGGTAACCAAGCATGAAAAGAGCCATCTGGCCCTTTTCATTTTTTACCTTTCATTTATGACACAATTTGTGTCATACATGTGATGCCATTTTAAAAAATGTCCTTTTTACAAGAGTGTATACTCCGTTGTTTGCCCAGATAGTTTTGTTAACTTACTCTGTTCATTATTGATGTGATGTGTAGAACACTCTTTGTACTTCACAAAGAAGTTGTTTTGCTGGAAATGAAATACATGACTTTAAGAGCTCTACTAATACTGTAAAATTTCATAAAGTTTAAATTTGCCACAACACATTTCTATAAAAGTTTGGATTTTTTGATGTGCACTGAAATTTTTATTATAAATTGAGTGATGGGTACATGAAAAGGAATATAACACTCTACAGTTCTTTCCAATGCCTGACAAAAAATTAAAGTAAAATGAAATGCACAGATAACATACATGGATAATGGAGAAAATAAATCTTTGAAGATCTGCAGCACCGTAGTTGTTTTTTATAACTTTGCCTTTTTTTTGGTTTTTTTTGATACCTGTAGAGGGATTCCTTGTGGAACAGGGGCATATGATACCCCAGGACAGTCTGGACACCCCAGGGCTGCTGTGGAAATACCCCTGAACTGGCCTCAGGCTGCAGGCAGGCCTGGAAGACACCTGGCAGCAGGCAGCCTTGAAAATCCTTGGCAAAGTTATACACTGGTCAGCTCCCCCCACTCCTTAGAGACTGTCTTGTGGGAATAGGGTGTGAATCTTTGCAAAGTAGATATAAGTTAGTGAAAATAAACAATAAGGGGGAGCACAATGCTCAAATCGTATTGGTGTTCGTGTCGTGACTCTGGCCGGCTCCCCTGCACTCAGGACCCCCCCCTGCAAAAGATAACTAACATTCATGCCATGAAGAGAAGGTCCATGGAGAAAAAGAATACTCTTGTTCAAGATCTCAAAACTGTAGTCCAGAAATAGTATTCCATCAATGGGCTTTCCATTAACCTTTGCAAAACACATGTACCATGACACTTAAGATCTGGGACTTCATGCAAACTGACTTCATGCTGCCTATAAACCTGGTTCACTAGAGGTGCATGTCATCAGTGGCTATTACTTCCTGCCCTGTTAGTAGTTTGAAATTAGAATATTTCTCAACCAGAGTAAGTAATTTTCTGTTCTGTCAAGAATCTTCTCTAAACAGTGTAAGAACCAAGGTCATACCTACAGTGGTTCCTGTCCTCCTGCCTTCTTCACTGTAACGAAAGTAGGTGTTAACATCTGCGTACTTTCACAACATATCAGTATTTACTAACAGGTGAATACATTGCTAGCAGGGATAATAGTACTGGCTCACTCTAAAGGTGGCACTTTTCCTATTTTTTTCTGTGGATTTTTTGTTTCTATATTTTTTAGTAGGACACAATGGTACCTTCTTAACCTCCAGTCAAGGCATTTGTCAGTTGAAGGAACAAGGTTACATGTGATTTTCTTGGCTTAGATACAGAGAAAAGCCAGGACTTAATTAGTTTGGTGTGAGAAAAAGAAGAAGAGATGTTATTCAGATATGACCCCAAGACCCATGTCAAACTAGTACTTAACCTCTGCAGCTGGTCAAATGAGGTGAAGTATCCAGGCAAACAAAGTCTGTTCATGTGGCCCACATGCTGTAGAGTGAGAACCACATACGTAAATATCTTACGGCAGATAATGATAGCAAGAAAAGGAAAAAGAGAATACAGGGTGGGAGTGCTGAGTGCTAAGGTTAAACTACATCCAGACTGTCCAATCACAGACCTCTTAGCACATAACATGGACACTTATGCTCACTTACTGCTTCTTACCAACAAAACAAACGGTGGTAGCAAGTATGTGTCTAGAACCAGCTACAGACATCTGGAACTAAATAAGCAAAATGTATGGGAGGTGAGAAGGAAAGAAGAGAAGTCAAAGTCCAAATAACAGAAATCAAAGCATCTCAGCTACAGTTTGTAAAGTAGAATTTTAAAGTAACCAGTACTCTGGAAAGTGATAATCTGGAGTGCTTTAAAATACATAGTTGTAAACATTTCTTCAGGAAGAATTGAACGGAATAGCAAGGCTACTGGTGCTGTCCACAAAATCTTGCTAACTGACTTAGTTTAGTCAAATTTAGGTAAAATGCTTTTGTTTTGGTGTTTAGGATTGATTTGCTTGGTAGTGCTTCGTATGGTGTTGATCTCTTTGCCTGAGATTCTCTCAAAATGTGGTTATTTCATTTGAAAACAGTGAGAAAGCCACGTTCTCCAATCACTAGTAAAATTATCAAGAATTAAATCATACATGTCCGTTTTCCCCTGTACTTGACACTAGTGAGGGCTCAGCTTGAGTACTGTGTCCAGTTCTGGGCCCCTCAATTTAGCAAGGATGTTGAGATGCTTGAATGTATGCAGGAAACGGCAACAATGCTGGTGAAGGGTCTGGAACACAAGCCCTATGAAGAATGGCCGAGGGAGCTGGGGTTGTTTAGCCTGGGAAAAAGGAGGCTCTGGGGAGACCTTATTGCTCTCTACAACTACATGAAAGGAGGGTGTAGTCAGGTGGAGGTCAGTGTCTTCTCCGAGGCAACCGCTGACAGAATGAGAGGACACAGTCTTACGCCGTTCCAGGGGAAGTTTAGGTTGGACATTAGGAAAAAATTCTTCACTGTAAGAGTGATTAGGCACTGGAATGGACTGCCCAGGGTGGTGGTGGAGTCACCATCCCTAGAGGTGTTTTAAAAAAACTGGATGTGGCACTCACTGACATGGTTTAATTGATAAGGTGGTGTTAGGAAATAGGTTGGCTTGATGATCTCAAAGGTGTCTTCCAGCCTGGTTAATTCTGTGATCTTGATGCCATCATTTCAGTGTTACAATGTTCTGTCATTTTGAAGATCAGTGGAAGATTCTGAAAAGAAAGAGGAAGTGGCTGTTGATGGAAGATGAGTGGAAGGAGAAATAAGGGATCAGACAGTCTGAAAGAAGAAACTGGTTGAAGTAGAGGAACAGCATTGGAAATACCTTTTCAGTCTTCAAGATTTGGGAAGGGGAAAGATCTGTTAGAACGACTGTTATGTAAGAGGAGGAACAAAACTGCATGCAAAGACTCAAAGTTGAAGAAATAAATTGTGGGAAAGGCAAAGACATAGAAATGATTCTAACAAGCCAGGTTGAAGAAGGCTATAGAAGAGGGAAAACACAATAACTATTGTCAGAAAAAGAAACATATCTTAGAAGAAGAAGCAAAAAAACATGGCTAGCATAACTCGGGGTGTTTTTGTGCTGTTTGTTCTCATTTGTGAGTCTTTGAAATACTGTCTCAGAGGACAGGTATGGGGACACTCCTTGGAACTGAGTTTCTTCATTGGGAGTAAAAGCTTTAGGACCTTCAGCAGGGAAAGAAGAGAAAGAGGATTCTCCTCAGAGGAGCATCGAGTACCTCTGGAGATGACTGGAGGGCCAATCTGGAACATGCTGAGTTTGTTATAGTTTGGAAAGTTGCCTAGACCACACCTGGAAGCAAAGGCATAATGGTCAGGGTTAGCTGTAAGGCCTTCGTTATTTCTGTTCAGTCTGATCTAATGTGAACTTTTGCTATTTAAAAAGTTAATTACTTTTCTATAATAAAAGCTGATTTTTCTGAGTTTAACCTTTCTAGTCTTCATTGGTGGCTCGCTACAGGATAGCTACATCAAAGTTTTGGTGACTCAGGATACACTATCTTTTTAAAAGACACTGAATATACAGGAATGGAAGGCAAATGTCTGTGGAAAGAGAGGAGGTAGGTTGGAATAGAAAAGAAAAATAAAAAATATGGTTTTTGCTGAGCTGTGATCTCACCTGGATACTCTGCTTTAGATTGTACATTGAATTTAAATAGCATGGATCCTTATGCACAGTCCTCAGCTTAATTAAATCCTCAACTGGATTATTCTGGATTTTAAATATTTTAACCTATTCTCACCTATGCTGAATTGATGGGAATACAATTTTCTTTTAGTAGGATCTATTAAATGTAATTGTTTAAGACAAAGCTGTTCACTCTGTACATTGGGGTTTGATCCCCTGGGTCACTGGCCAGCAGTGTGCATTACTGACACAGCAGTAGATAGTTATATATCACAGTGCCATCTCAGCCTTTTACCTCTCCTTATTCTCAGGGTTATTGTTGTAGTACTTCAGAGAATTCTTTATGTGGTGGTTTGCTTTTAAAAAATGATGGCTATTATAACAGAGAAACATTTATCCCAACATGTTTCCTCTGTTCACATATTTGTTATATCCAATGTAGCACAGGGTAAAATAATGTTTTTCTAACTATGGATTTATGAGCAAAATCTTTACAATATTTATGGAAAGCATGAACATAAATTTCTTTGTGAACTGATGGCATTATATTTCACAGAATGTATGTGCATTGCATGTCTTTGATTCTTTGCTTAGCTAGAATCCTCCCATCCATTTCTTCAAACCTCTGAAATGCAAGCCATTAAGGTATCATTACATGCACAGACATTTCTGAAAAACTTTCACATAGTTACTGTTGCTAGGTAAATCACTCCCTTGACATCCATGTATTTAGATATGTTTCTTACTTTCTTTGTCTTAGATCTGACACAGTGACATGAATTTGGGCGTGGGGGTAAGGAGAGATGTATGCAGCCAAAGCAGCTGCTGAACTGTGGGAATAAAGGAAATAAAGTTAATATCTTTTAGGTATTTAAAATATGTTTTAATTCTATCTGGACAGAACTTATACATTGGATGGATATTTATCAAGCTCAAGGTAAAGAATAGCAGTTATAGCTAGAAAGATATTCAAGCATAGGTCAGTTTTGACACTACCCAATTGTTGGTAAATTACAGTCCCCAGACTGAACCTGTCTTTAGGATTTTCACACCTATTGTACTTCTATCATTACTTACATGTGTTTTATGCACCTATGTTCCTGCACATCTCTATTTAGGTCAGTTTAGGATGATGTAAACAATTCAACAAATTACTTGTCCATGTCCTAAACAGGAAAGCTTCAGTTTCAAAACTGAGACATGGCCATTGATTTCTGACTTTTAGGATTTGTCAGATGAATGCATAAGCTAGGCTAAAGAACAAAAAACCCCAATTTTTTTGTAAAACTCTGTGGATGGTGAACAAGAGAAAGGAAAATTCTTTTTCATAAAAGGAGTACTAGACTGAGTTGAACTTTGATATTTTGCAACTGTTCTAGATATTATCCTCAGAGCCTTGGAATTGGACAGGCTTACAGTAGCAGAGTTGTTCTAATGTTTTCCTTTTACAAGAGGATAAAATCTACCATTTGTGAATATTCAGTATACTGTCAATGGTACTGATGATGTTTCTAATAGATGTTACCATTCACTGGATGCAAGATGTGTGTCATGTTACAGCTTTTATAGAAATTTTTTAACCAACCATTTTCAAAAAGTACATGAAAACCTTAGGATTTTGCTCTCAGTAACACAATTGTTTTGTAAACAGTAGTGGAAAAATTATTTTCTGGAACTAACAGATAAAATAAAGGTAAAGTTCTAGACCAGCTTATCATTTAAACATTTTGAGAATGCGTGACAAGGCTGTTCATGTGATATAGATTTTCTTTCCTCGAAGCCTTTCTAGTTTTTACCTTTAACCATTTGATCAACTTTTTCCTATTCTGTAAACCAAAAATATTTACTTTAGAAGCCAGAATACATGTTGAGAGACTTAGGACATTTGATTTGCAGAGTCGTAAATGTTACTAGTAAATAATATTATTTATGTCACTGAGTCGCAGACCAATAAATCGCTACAATGAAAGAAGGCTTAGAGGAGATTGGCAAGAAGGCCCAGGAAGCTCAGGGAGTACTGCAGGGTGTGACTGACCACAGCTGTTGCACAGCAGCTGACTGTATCCTGACACAGTGGGGACCAGTGGAAAGCTATTTTTTTAGATAAACATGTGTCAACAGTTCAGCAGATCAACCTGTGGTATAAATGTTTCTCCCCCAAGTTCCTTAAGTTGATGAATGTCTGTCTCCCTGAGTTAGCCAGATCAGGATGAAGAAAGTGAATATATTTCCCAGCCCAAAACCCAAACAATTAACAAAGGTATTTCAAAGAGATCAATGAACATGAACTGTTTCCAACCTGTATTCTCTTTCCTAGCAGCTGTGGACACCCAGAATAGTGATGGTGAGTGTGTTGCAGAACCTGACAACTGGGACCTCACTGGTGGCGTGATTGTACCATTTAGTGCAATTGGGGTTTTTTGTAAGTGTGACTTTAATTTCTGGGGGTTTTTTCAGTATATTTTGTATCACTCTGCTAAATTAGAAATTCCATTTGACATCAATTACCTTCACACAAGTCAATGTGATGTTAAACATTGCATCTTCCACTTGGAAAATGTCAAAAAGAACCTGGCCAGAAAGGATGAGACTCTGACAAACTGATTTCCCTATTAAATATTTGGTTTCTCTCTCTTAATGTTCCATTTGCAAAAATTTAAATTAGTTATATCAGTAAAATCATCATTAGTAATATCATAACTATTTTTATGCACACACACATATATGTGTTATACAGTTAAATCTGTGAAGTAAAAATATTAATTTTAAAAGTCCTATACTTCAGTATTTTTCTTCGTGATTTCTCAAGATGACTTTTTTAGGGAGTGAAAGCACTACTGTCAGAATTATTTTTTTCTTCTTTCTCAGTGTCTACATTTTTATTTGCAAACTTCCCATTTACAACACAAAAATTAAGTAACTTTTCGATATTCAGTGTCAGGTGGATCATTATTTTTCCTTCTTCAGGTTAATTTCTCTGATAGAGTGCTATCTCAGTTTGGGGGATATCAAATTTTCCTTCAAGACTTACTGATTAAAGACATTTTATCGTGTCCAATCTGAATCTTTTAATTCAGAGGATTTATCCCTTGCCAAAAAAAACCAAAAAAAATGTTAAATTAAACTCAGGTTAAGAAAAAGCAACTGAATAACTTAAATATCCATTAATTTAAAAGTGGTTTGAAATGTGTTACTAAGTTACATGGGACATAAAAATATTTATTGATATTTAAAAATAACTAGAAGGGAAGAAGATTATTTACATTAATATTTCAGCATTTTCTGAAACACACAGTTAATTACAAATAAGAAAACATGCTTCTGGATAAAAATAGAAAAAATAAAAAAGGAATTTGTTCTTACGGTACCATCTAAGGCTTGTACCCAGTCTCTGTTAAGCCACTCTAAATAGATTCTAACCCAACTTTCTTACATGTGTCTATGCAATAAGTGATAGAGTGAACATTGGCATCAAACTCTGTTGAAGTCTCACAAGTTCTTACTAAAACCTGCTTTTTGCCAGTACACTTGATGGATGGTGATTTAAAGTGGACCAAACCACTCCTTCATGATAGTGGTTTAAGGCAATTTAAGAAAAATATGATATTTCTCTTGGGTGTGGCAACCCTGCAAACCAATGAATGTTACAAATTATTCCAACAAGCAGTAAGCAGTAAGAAGGTAATCTTGACCCTGAGCAAAGAAGGATCTTCAAGAGAGAGGTCTCCAGGGTTCAAAAATCCTGTGTTATTGTTTGTACAGGAGGTTGATAATCATTACAACAGAACTTAGTTTAGAAGACAGGACCCCAAATTTCTTTGCTGAACATTTTCAGGTACACAATGTACAGGCCAGACAAGGAAACATAGTGTACCATACAAATTATCCACTTAGTATATGTGACTACTTAACAGACTTCATTAGGAGCACAAAGAATTTCTTCATGTTGTAGCAGGCACAGTTCAGTTTACACAACAAGAAATGGCAAAGGCAATAGAATGGAATAGAAAATAAAATCATGTTTGCAGAGAGTGAGAATTCTCCATCATTCAAGACCTTTGAGAAGAGGTTTTATAGTGGTATCTGTAGGTACAGCTAACCCTGCTTTAGAGTAAGGAAATGAAATACAAGACCTCATTTACATTTACACAACAAACAGCTCTCACGAACTGTAATACAGATTTTTCCAACAGACCAGAAGCAAAACGAAAACCTAAAAGCTGGGTTAATTTGAATGACAGGTGCCAAGTGACAAGAAGTAAGAGCATTTGGCTTTTAAAAAGTAGTGTGGCATTAGACCTTCATAATGCTTTTTAATTTATGTAGCACCTTTATCTCAGATCATTTTGCACATTATTCAATTCAGAACAAAAGAGTTTCTTCTGAATTGTCCTGTAGCAAGGATAGCAAAATAAACTATATTCAAGTTTATTGAATACCCTGAGCATTTTTTAAAAATTATTATTGTTTTGGAACCTTCCAACATGCACTGTCCTTGGAAACAAAAATATCTGCCTTACAGACATGAAATAAATCAACTCTGCTTGTATATTGATATTTGCATTCAAGGATAATATTTAACATTATTTTCTGCTGTAGAAGTCCTCATGAGTTGTTTGCAGCAATGTTAGATATAAAAAAAATGTTTTTTCCTTTACTTTAGACTATATTATAAACAATATGTTATAAAAACAGAAATCATGAAGAAACAAAGACATTCATAAATGCTCCAAGAATGAGCAACCATGAGACGCCAGCTGTGTACCTCTGTGGAGAATTTCTACAGCAAAACTGATTCTTCAGGAGGGTTTTCACTGGGGTTTCCAAATTGGTTGCCCATTTATATATGAGTTTAGAAAGAGCTTGCCACAAACGCAGGAACAGAATATCAGCAAAAGAAAGGTCACTTCTTAGAAAGAAAACTGTTAAATTCACAGTAAAGTTTCTGCAGTGCTGAAGTGGGAGGAAGAATCAACATCCCAGTAGTGTGCAAGAAATACTGGGTAGATTATGCTGTGAGAAGAAAAGCTGTTAAGTTTGACACATTTGACAATATCAGTCTTTATGATTTCCATTTGAAGAGGATAATTTTTATTGCATGTAAAAGGGAATTTCTTGAGATCAGAAAAAGAAGATGGCAGCACAGAAATAATGAAAATGTTCTCCACAAAATCATTTTGGGAATAAAGAATCAAGTTTGAATTTTAAATTTATTTTAATGGAAGAAACATATTCCATCAGAAGTCTCATTCTCAGGGTGCACAGTTTCACTGAAGCATTTTCACGTACCTTGGACTTTAAATCCATTTCAGAAAGCTTTACTTTGGGATGTTGGTTGTTTCCTGTGAGATATAATGCATATTTTTATTTCTGTAGTCTGCTCTTGTGATCTATCTTAAGCATTTTTTTTTTTTTCTTCTTCTTCTTCTTTCAGTTTATGCCCTCAGAAAATTTCTCAATATTTATTCAGTCGGTAGGATCTCAGTTTTGACTGTGTTCTGAGTAATGTGAAACTTGACTACAGAAAAGAATAACAATTCTTACTCTGTAAAACAGCTCTGTCATTAACCATGCAGAAAAATAAAATGTAATATTCGCGGAATACTTTATTTTCTTAACATCCCAAAATTCCTCAAATTCTTATTTTGCCTTTAGCTCCACATTTTCTCAGAAGATGCCGAATGTGTATTTGACTGCCTAGTAAAAAGGGTCTATGCTTTTTTGTGGATTTGGAGTTTTTCAGGGAAAGGGGTAATTCCGTGGGCAATAGACTAAAATCACCTTTCTTTCACCGTTTGCTTACCTATTTTTACATTTTCAAAGAACTTTAGAGCTCAGTTGATCATTATCCTCACTTCTGATGGAAAAGCTAGTATCTGTTATTCCAGCCTTACAGAATCAAAAAGATATGGTGACTAATCAGTTAGATATACTCCACTGAAAGTTTATGTGTCTTTCTGTGCCTAATTACAGGAGGTGTGACTATGATTCTCTTTTAGAGATCCATTTCAGTTAAAATAAACTTAACCGAGGATGAATGAAAGAACTGTTGTTTACCTCAGTTGACTTTGTCATCTGACTGAGCTAATTAAATAAAATCTAGCATATTTCCATATAGGTGCCCTTAACCCTCTGACTAAAATGGCAACACAAGTAGCAGATAATTTACATGTATCTGGAAATAAAGACCATAGTCATTTACACTATCTGGGAAAGTTTGATCTTGGATTGGGAATATAGTTGTATAATCCTGTTTCATCAAAAGGAATGAAAATAGCATTTTTGGCAGCAGTTTCTGAGGATATTTGTTCAGTTTTCTCCAGCCTTGTATTTGACATGTTTGTGATGCTGTTCCAGGCTAATTTGTTTTTCTTAGATGTCACGAGTTGTGGGTTTGTTTTGGTTTTTTGTTTGTTTAAATTTTTGTCACCAAGATTACTTTCATCCTTTAGTCTGCACCTATAATTTTCTTTTAATAAATCCTCTTTGAAGAATGTCATAATAAGTCAAAAATTTCCACACTTGTGCTGCAGTTAAATTTCGACAGAATATGTGCATTTTTTTCTTATAAAGTCAGTTCAGTTTCTTGGAAGATTTTTTGGTGCTCTTTTCATTGCTCACTAGTTTTTTTACTATACTTTTGTGGTATTTGTCTGATTAAAACCATTCCAAGATCACTTAGAAAGCACTTAGAAACCTTGGTAAACTTATCCTCAGTGTCTGTGGTGCTCTGAGTTAAAAATTATCAATAAACAATCATCTTATGAATATTTAGTAATAATAATCATGAGAAATGTAACCTTACCAGTAACTGTTTGGGTCTGTATCTGGTTGCCTTGCAATGTACAAAATGCATAATCCAGATGCCTCTTGCAAAAGCTGAGGAATTCCTAAGACAGAGTATTGAAATAGTATAGGACATATCGCATGACCTTCCCTACCTTGAGAAATAAAAAATAGACAACAGTGAAGTCCTTGAAGTTTTTCAGATACTGCTTTTTCACATGCCAAGTTCAAGTGAGCTAGGTATTCTTCAAGGATGTTTGAAAAGGGCAGAATTGTGAACAGATTTCAGTACTGTATCACCCCATATTCTAGTCACTACTTGCTTTGATTAAAACTGTGGGAGTTCTGTGTGAACAGGGGTTGTAGAGTCAAGCCTACAGTATAAACAAAACATTGAAGAGAAAAGAATGAAAGTACTTAATGTCACAAACACTTCTTGAAAGCTCTGCCATTGTTAAGCTCTTGAGCAAAAAAACATTCTCAGACAGCTCTCAGGTTTTTTGTAAGCATGCATGAACTGGGAATGGTCAAAGACTGTTCTTGATTTTTACTTCCAGGTGGAGTCTGGCCAAAGTCAGGCCAAAGTCTTTCCTTTAGCAATGTGCTAGACTTAGCATCATTTAGATTGGGAAAGAGCTTTAAGATCATCAAGTCCAGCTATTAACTCAGCACTGCCAAATCTGCCACTAAACCATGTCCCCAGGTGTCACATCTACACTTCTTTTAAATACCTCCAGGGATAGTGACTCCACCACTTCCTTGGGTGATTTGCTCTGATGCTCAATGACCTTTAAGGCAAGAAGTTTTTCCTGATATCTAAACTAAACCTTCCCTGGCACAACTGGAAGCCATTTCCTCTTGTGTCACTTGTTACCTAGGGGAAGAGGCCAACCCCCACCTGGCTGTAGCCTCCTTTCAGGTAGTTATAGAGAGTGATAAGGTCCCTCTTCAGCCTCCTTCTCTTCAGACTAAACAACCCCAGCTCCCTCAGGTGCTCCTCATCAGACTTGTGCTCCAGATCTTTTCCCAGTTTCGTTGCTCTTCTCTGGACTCACTTCGGCACCTCATTGTTCTTGTGATGAGGGACCCAAAACTGAACACAAGATTCAAGGTGTGGCCCCACTACTGCCCTGGTCCTGCTGGACACATTATTTCTGATGGAAAACACGATGCTGTTGGCCTTCTTGGACACCTGGGCACACTGTTGATTAATCCAATCAGCTGTCTGTCTTAACCTGGGGATGGAGAAGCTGAGCTATTAATTACTTCATTCTTATCTTTCAAAATGATCGGTTAACCAAAGAGGAAAGCCTATGTATGTTTTCTGAATTCTACAATTTAAGTTAAATCTGGCTAATTATGAATTAAATCCAGGCAAAATTCCTGAAATGATTTTGCCTTCATGACTTTTGGTAACTAATATGAGTATGAAGATTGGAGTGCTACCCTGGAGGAGCATAGATGATTTGTAGTTTGCACAAACCTATTTTTCAGTAGGAAACTGAAACTGCAACAGGCTACTGTATGGTACTCCTCAAAAGACCAGAGCAATTCACAGACACAAGTTTTGTTTTGAGAAGGAAAAAAAGTACAGTCTGAAGGCTCAGATAAAATAGGTGCTGCTACTGTATACATCCTTGTCATAGCTGGGGAAAGTCAGCTTCCAGCAAACAGATAAAGTTTTGTCAGTTTTAATAATGTTCATGCTATTGAAGCTATGCCCTCTGAAATGTTTTACTGTGCTGTGGATCAGTTGTATTGAACACAGTAGTTTCTGTCTATCTAAATTAATCCACCTCCCTTAGCATTTAAAGCAGAATAGTTTAAGCATGCTCATAAAAGCACAGGTTTGTTATTGAGGCAGTTATTGCTGTCTCATAAATTTTCTCTTAACTGGCTGTAGTTTCTGAAATGTATTCTCTGCAATGATTACTGCCACAATATAATTTTGGTTTTAAGTTGATGCATGTTTTAAAAATTGCACTATTATGTCTCATGATATTGACAAAACTTCTTACTCCCTGCATTTTGCCATACCTGCCGTAATGCAAAGCCAGGAGTGGGCACAGATCACTCAGTTCAGTTTTGTTCATTCAATGAAAGACCATTAAACAGGTTCTCTGTGAAGAGCAGGTTCTTCACATCATGCACAAAGGCTGAATTTCTTACCAGGATTTTTAGGGACACTGAACATCTTTCCTGGCTATACCAGGTATCTACATATCCAAAGCAGTTATGTGAGCTATTTCTAGGATAGACAGTTTTTCTAATTATGTATTTCATTTGATTGAAGTCAAAGTCTCAGTGGTTTGGCTTTTTTATGAACCTTTGTGCTTCAAGAGCTTCACAGCATATTCCATTAACTTTTTAAATTGTTTTGGTGTTTCTGTGATTTTCAAGACCTGTTTATTTAATGTTTTAGCAATGCAGAAGAAAACCATTAAAGCCAAAGTATTAAATGTAAATGAACTTTTTTTTTAAAAAAAAAGGTGCATTCCTTGTATTGGAAGAAATTCAATTTAAAATTTTAAGATTTCATAAGGATGCAGTAAGCTTCCTAGCACTGAAAAAAATCCTGAATTTGGCATTTTAGGACTTTGTGTTCTCTCATATTTTTGTGATACTAGAAAACTTTAAAAATAAGTGACACTTTCAAATATTCATAGGGTAAAATGTTTTGCAGTTGATTTATTATATAAGTTTTCAAGTTACATCAGAGGAACCTCTGTTGATGCATTTAATATCAGGACTGAATTACTGCCTGATGAGAAACCCTTCCTTTAATGGAAACCTCAGTGGAGGTTCAAGAGAAAGCTTTTCTTTGCTTCATATGGAACTAGCTGTGACAAAGGTCTTCCCATAAAAAATGATGTAATCTCATTGCAGTACTTTGTCCTTTGATCATAACCCTTTGATAATTGTTTGGATCTTCCAACAGTTTTCCTGCAGAGCTGTATTCCATAAAAAAAGACATTCAGTGCTGTGAATTTTTAGGCGCATTTTTCTACTCTCTCCTCAAAGTTTTAATATTTTGGCAAACATGGCTTTGACAGTTGTGAGTTTTGAGAATGGCATCTGGTGAAGAAGTGTACCACTGACTACAAAACAATTACTCCAATAACCCAAACAATATGTAAAATCCATAGATTTAAACAGGTAACTGTTTATATTGGCTTCCTTTGGCCTAATCAGCGCACGTACTTGGAATGATTGCTAGTCTGTCGCTCAAACAAATTGTTGAAGAGTATGAGAATCTCCTAGTACATAGCAAGGTCTATGTCAAGGTTAACAACTCCTAACATGTTTATTGTTATTTTCTCTCACTGTACAGGTAGAGATTGCTTGGTTTCCATACTGTTAGAAGTACTAAATGAGTGTTAATCTTTCTGTCAAAAAAACTGCTATAGCATATCTGATGTCACCCCAGCCATATTCCCCAGCTACCAATTACAAAAAAGGATAAATGTAAAATAATTTAAAGTTAGAAAAAACAAAACCAAAACCAGCAACAATTAACCCCAAACTCATTATTTGAAAGGGATTTTTCACTGTTGTGCTCTTCTGATCAGCAAAATATCTGAAGCATTATGAGAGGCCTGGAAGATTTGAGTTTTACAAATATCCTTATCTTTTTTAAAAGTTAAACAATAAAACTTTGCTAGGCATAGTAATAAATGAACACTTCACAAAATAAAAATACTCTTAGGAAGTTTAGAAAGCAAACAGCTCCTGAGATGTACTATTATATCTGTTGGTAGGTCAGTTCTACCTATTTTAAATTATGTAGAAGTGCTGGGCCTTTGCACAGGAAGCTGCCATTGAAAATTATTGTTGCTACACTTGTTGCTAAGTGTAGTAAACCTCCTCTGGCTAAGTCTGGTGGGCTAAATAATGAAACACAGCTTTTGACTCATTTGGTAGATACTTAAATAATTATTGGTATTATGTTACATAACCTATGAACCGTTCTCTACTTAATCCTAATCTTTTTATCTTTTGTATATTTAAGGAAATATGAAGGCATTCAGTCAATATGGATTTATGTTCAGCTTAGTAAGTGTCCATATTCTAGACAACAGGGATAAACTAATTCATTCTTTTAGGAGTTAGTTTTACATCAATATCCTACAAAAATATGCATGTATTTTTTACCTTGTAAAAAAGACCTTTATAGAAAGACCTTTAAAATAATACCATTGAGATCAAGAATGGTAGGGAACCTAAAAGGTCAAGAACTACTCAGGTATAAATAATTTTTCTTTACACTTAAAACCAATTATATTAGTTAACTGTGCATTTGCTATTTCTTACTGTTCTCAAGCATATAAGCATAGTTTTTAGCTCAGTACCTCTTGCAAATCAAAATGTAAATTTATGCATAGCAATTTCTTATCACATACACTGGACATGAACTTCAGAGTTATGTAGAGTGTTTTGTTCAGAGATTTCAAGCGTATTAGTTTCTATGTATTTATCATATACAATTCATCTCACAAATGTGAACCCTTGTGACAACAAACTAGCCCTTTATTTCTTTTAAAGTAGCAAATGGATTTTCTGGGAAAGCTACTATTGCCCTAATTTTGTCAGAATCCTATAAATAGAGATTCACACTAAGGCATCATTCCAAAATTCATCAGGCAGTCATTCAGGTTTGTGCAATAATGATTGTTTGAACATGCCTTATCCTGTAATAGTTGACAACAGTGGAAAATGGTCCAGATAGTTGGAGGTGAGAGAGGAAATCTGAGAAGGAATAATATTCCTGGGCCTTACTGTGTTTGTTGCTGGCTGCTAAAAGAGTGTGTTATAGGAGAGAAAGCATCTTTATTTTTAATGATAGTGAAAGTACAGTCAAAATGAGCATAGCAATCATCATTTACATTTTCTGTCAACTGAAAAAATGGAAGGAATCTAAAGAATACACACAATCTTGATTGATTTTCAAATTTGTGAGTGTTTTGGGACAATACACATCATGTCAGGCAAAAATATGTCCATTAGACTAGGTCCATAAGTAGAGATGGGCAGCAAGCCTCTTCTTCCCTGGCTTTAAATTCCCTAGAAAATCAAGACCGTGCTTGTATTGTGCATCATGATCTAGATCAAAGATCCTGAGGCAAACACCAAAAAGTTAGCTCTGGGGTTGGAAGCAATGCAGCTTCATCAGCTTGGACTGAACTGATTTAATTATTTTACTTATGGACCTGACCTCCTTTCTATACGCAACCCTGCACTGTGTAAGTAAATAGGGATCTGTTTTATGACACTGGACTGCACTGCAGAAACCTGAAGCGTCATCAGAAAACTTTCTTTAGAGGTGCCATGCATTTGTTTAACTGACACATTCATAATCTGCCTTGAGAACAACAAGCAGCTGTCACTTCACCTCTGCCAAGTACTTCACCTGCTGAGCTGCACGCCCTCTTAAGTCCAGCCCCATGGTATTTCACTTGAGCACTCCCTATGAAGTTATGCAACAGTAACAAAGAAGTCATCACTTCCAGTCTAAGCAGCTCTGAGATCTGTCTTAAGAAACATACAGTGTTCTGTGCACTAGAAAGGATTATAGACTATCTGCCCAATTTTTCGTCCCTCCACCTAAGTCTGAACGTGATCTGCTCCAACATGGGTAGAAGTCAAGGCAGTTTTGTTTATATTTCTACTTCTCTATAACCATTACACTGAAATCTTCATTTTCACATTGGTGTCATGTCATTTCAGATTATTTTTTGGACAGCTTAAGTGAAATCTCCTTTTAGTATGTCTGCAACTTTATGTCCTTTGACCTAATTGAGACACAGAAGTACATGAAGTTGCTTTTATTTGAATTATCTCCTGAATCAGTTCCAGTTAGCTCAATTTACCACTTCAGCGTGTATCTTTTTCTCTCCTTGTCCATCCTTCTCCTGCTGCAGGTCTGGAAATGCAGCCCATCTGTTATTTGCTATTATAACATTGTAATTTGCAATTGTACATAAACCTGGTTGATTTGTTGGTTGGTTTGTTTCTTCTTGGTGCCAGCATTTAACATGTAACACTTGGGGCCATGAAAGAGGTGGAGTTCAAACATTGCTACTTGCAGTGTTTAATGTTTGAATGTTTCAACTAATCTAACAGGAAAAGTACCCGCTCTAATTTGTGTGCTTAATTACAGTATAAATAGAATTTTAATTGCCATAACCAGAAACAACATTCTTATTTTAAGATCATGAGGTAACATCAACTAAAATCCCATGTAATACTGCCCCACCTTAAAGTCTTAAAGCAGCCCTAACAGCATTAACTATTGGGCATTTTTCAGGCTAGAAATATAATGAATTCCCTGGGCATCAGCTAACATTTAAGGATTGCATCATTCCCTGTGCAGCTTAATCACTGAATACACACACATACATATATCACCTCCCTTGATTCACAGAGTTTTGACTCTGCCCAGTTCAATTTTATGTTGTCCGGGAAATTTAGGGAAGGGTAGTTATCATCGCTAACCTCGACCTAAATAAGATCTCAGTTGGTTCAATCAACAGGCAAAGACATTAAGATAACTTACCTTAAATCAGATTTTATTACTTCTAGTCTTCTCAAATTAATTCTAAATTATTGTGGCAAGGAACTAACTTAAATAACAGTTAAAAATCTATGTATTGATTCAGAAAAAAAGTTGATTATGAAAGCGGGTGGCTAGATTCAGTCTGGGATGCCCCTACATACATTTTGTTGCTTGAAGGACAAATTATGTTCCTTTATTGTGTCCATTAGTCAAGATGCAAATCTCTTGGTACAGTATTTCAGGATTTATTTTGTTGTAAATAACTGATAACATGACATAACATACGAGTAAGAAGTTAAATTATTTACTCACATCCTAAATAATATTACATTTGCCCCAAACAAAAATATTTTGTAAAATTTACTCTTTCCCATATGCATCATGAATTAGTAAATTTTGTTATTATGATAAAAATCTGTGCATTTAATTCATTGATGAGGGTATACAATGCAACAGTCAATAATTTAGTACTGTTTGAGATAAAATGACATTGTTTCTGTGTCAATCATATAATTATTTTACATACTCCAATGTTATCCACATTGAATATGTTGTCTTGAGTTTCAGCTTCAGTAATCTTTTTATTGACAGCTATAAGACAGAGCTACTAATGTACCAGAAGCATACAGAATAATATTTTCATATTTATTTTCTAATAGTATGATGAAACAAAAACTTCATGTATAACTGAATAAGATGCTCAGAGTTCATCTTGTGCTTCAGTTTGACACCCACCTGTTCTTTGTCAATGTATGAGATTTGTATGGGATGAATTTATGCAATCTGGATTGGACTGTGCTGGAAAAAATTATTTATATCCATGTATATGTGAGTATCTTCAGTCTATGTTTTCTCATGTCATTATTTGATTACTTCAGGGTCTTACTTCAGGTCATTTTTCTCAAGCTTTTCAACCAGCAATGTTTAAGGGTAGTTAGGTTCTTAACTGCTGTGGAAAATCTGTTAAATACTCATGTAAGAAATATTAAATACAGTCTTTCTGAGTCTGGGATTTTCATCATTGACTTCTTCTGTGGAGAAAGGTGAGCAGTCTGGGTCAGATTACTGGATATATTTAAACACAAGACTTCAAGGAAAGACGCTGTATTATCTAAAGACACAGAAATTCTGTACCCCTCCCTTCTGTGATACTCAGGATCACAGGAAAGTGTATGAGATTTTCTGCTCTTCCTTTTAGAAAAACAGCTGTAAAAGTTTGATTCTCTTTTGCTATTTAATGGCTATGCAAGACTTGTGATCATACAAGCACTGTACATTTTCAGAAAAGAAAAGAAAAGAACATTTTGGTTTTATAGTCTGTCTTTTAGGCTTGGAAATGGTGAGTTGTCCCTTAGTGACATCTGCCTTTGATTATCACTCATCCCAATGCACAGACAACCTGTTGGAATTGTGCATTAATAGTACAGCATGTAAAAAGTGGTGTCACCAGGGTTTTCACAGATAATAAGCTTTTAGAAAATATGTCTGATTTCCAATGTAAAACTGAAATGATATTAATGACCTTGCTCCTAACCTAGAATAAAGTGAGACATTCTTTTGCTGTAAATTGGTATAGCTTCTTTGACTGTTTGGCACCGGCCTGATTTACACATAAAAAGAGTCTAGCCCAGTGACGATAAATGTATTTCCTGCACTGTTTTAGCTGTTTTCTCTTGTTTCATCCCTAATGCTGAGTTTGGATGACATGTTTAAGAAATTCAGAAGTATGTACACATGACTTGGAGAAGATTTGTTTACCTTGGCTTGCAGATTGCCTCCTCTCCCATGGGGGAATTATAGCTCCAACTGAATTTTAACTCCCACTAAAGTCTTTGAAAAGAAGGGCAGGATATCTTTCAGAATTTAGCTTGCAAGTTAATGGGTGGGCTGGTTTCTGCCAAAGGAATAATAACATAGCTAATTCTCAAAACATGCATTCTGTATTAGTTCAAATACAGCGTTGTCTACCCACATACCAAGAAATTTTCAATAGCCTCTTGCTCACCATATATCTAGGCAGAAGTCTGAAGGTTCTGTGTTTTTGTGTAATGGGCAAATACCAAGAATCGTGCTCCATGCTGGGAGGATCTGTGTGCCTGTACTACAAAGGAAGTTTAATTTATTATAGTAACAATCTTACTCTTCATTTGTTACCACAGAAAGAGCTGATTCACGTTCTTTTAAACATTTCCCTGTATTTACAAGGCTTCCTACAATTCAGCTGACTAACACAACTGTAAGCACTTACTTGTAAGGGCAGTGGCCTGGCCAGCATTTGGTATTGCTGTGAGAATGGCCCATAGTCTCATATCAATGCCTGGGAAAGTCATTGACAAGATTATTCTGGGAGGCATTGAAAATCACCTGAAAGGCAACACAGTCATTGGTCACAGCCAGCACAGCTTCATGAGAGGAATGTCCTGCTTATCAAACCTGATTTCCTTTTAGGACAAGGTAACCCACCAAGCTGACCAAGGGAAGCCAGTTGATGTAATCTTTTGGGGTTGAAGTAAAGCCTTCTATGTTGTCTCTCATAGCATGCTTCTGGACAAAGTGCCCAGCATTCAGTGCAACGGGTGAGCAACTGGCTCAGGGGTTGGGCACAAAGGATTGTAGTGAATGGGGTCACATTAGATTGGTGACCAGTCACTAGTGGGGTTCTGTAGGGCTCCATCCTTGACCCTATTGGATGCAGGACTGGAAGGGATATTAAGCTAGTTCACAGATGATACAAAACTGGGAGGAGATGTTGACTCCCTCGAAGGCAGAGAGGCCCTGCAGAGAGACCATGAGAAATTACAGGGCTGGGCAGTCACTAACCATATGAAGTTCACCAACAGAAGATCTCAGATCCTGGACGTGGGATGAGGCAGCCCGGGATATAGGGACTGGAGAATGAGAAGCTGGAAAGCAGTGCTATGGAAAGGGCCCTGGGGGTCCTGGTCAACAGAAAGTTGAATCCAAGTCAGCAGTGCCCTGGCGGCCAGGAGGGCCAACCCTGTCCTGGGGGGCATCAGGCACAGCATCCCCAGCCGGGCAAGGGAGG
The DNA here is from genome assembly GCF_041296385.1 of Aphelocoma coerulescens. Classification (NCBI taxonomy): domain Eukaryota; kingdom Metazoa; phylum Chordata; class Aves; order Passeriformes; family Corvidae; genus Aphelocoma; species Aphelocoma coerulescens. The sequence continues at coordinate 91,436,830 of NC_091015.1, forward strand.
GGATTGTCCCGCTCTGCTCTGCACTGGGACAGCCTCACCTCGAGTGCTGGGGGCAGAAAGACATTATACTACAAGTATGCTACATCCAAAGGATGGCAACAAAGGTGGTGAAGGGCATTGAGGGGAAGCCATATGAGGAATGACTGAGGTCACTTGATTTGTTCAGTCTGGAGGAGACTGAGGGGAGACCTCATTGCTGTTACAACTTCCCCATGAGGGGAAGGGAAGGGGCAGACACCGATTTCTTCTCTATGGTGACCAGTGACAGGACCCAAGGGAATGGCCTGAAGTGGTGTCAAGGAAGGTTTAGGTTGGATGTTAGAAAAAGCTTCTTCATCCAGAAGCATTTGGGCAGTACTCTTGGGCACATGGTATGATTCTTGAACTGTTCTGTGCAGGCCCAGGAGTTGGACTTGATGATGCTTGTGGGTCCCTTCAAATTCAGCATATTCTGTGATTCTGTGATGACAGAACCTCCATGATGGTTGTGGTCTCCAGACTGAAGACTTTCCTGCCTGGTGAAATTCACTTAATTCTAAATTGTAAACTGTAACAGTGAAAGAGATGAAACATAGGTAAACTGAGCCAGCAATGCAGTAGTTGTTTCATTGCTTTCAGTCAAAGTATTTTACTAAAATACTTGTTGGAACTAAATTAGGGGGCAGGAGGAGACTAAATGAATTTGGGCCATTTTGCACGTTAAAGGTTGTAAATTAATTTGAAAATTAATACTACATATTGTCACACTAATAATTAGAAAGATTGAGAAAGTTTTGTTACATCTCCAGAATGTCTTGCAATTTGCATTTATAGGTCATAGGACATCATTTGTCACGCTTATTGGATGCCAAAACCGATTTTAGCAAGAATACTGATTTTGTGTTTTGACATTTGTTTTTGAAGAGGGAAAGGGAAGAGGTCACTTGTTTGATGTTATTTATTTGCAGCCACCCAAACGGACTGATCGAACTTGGCTCTGTTGCACGGTAGCTTTCACTGCTGTCTATGTGTGACAAGACCCAGAGGTGACCTGAGTTTTAGATGGGTCTGAGTAGACTTTTAAATTTAGACCAAAACCTGTAAAATCAATTTGTATTTCAACATGAGCTAAACCCCCTAAAGTTTTCCAAATGGACTAACCAGAATGAATAGGAGCATGAATAATTTTCTTTCAAGCTTGCTCTTAGTCAAGAACATCTACAATTTTTTGTGGGTTTTTTTTGGATTGCAGGAGACTCTTTAAAATCTTCTTTAAGTCTCCAGATAAAGTTTCTTTTTCTTTCCATCACCCCTTTAGTCTGGATTTTTTTCTGCTGCCTGCTTCTCTCAACCATCCCTGTTGCCCTCCAGATGCAGAGCTTGATGAACACTCAATCCTGGGCGCTCCTACCCTGCTCCTGTGGAAGTATATTTTATCCATTGTGCAAACATGGTCTTTTTTAATAGTAGGTACAGTCTCCCAGGGTGATCTACACATTTCCCACCCTTTTAGCTATCACTTTGCTGTTGCCTCTGGTTAATACCCCTTGACTTTTAGTGTAATTTAAGAACCGGCACTCTCTCTATAATAAAATTTTTTTTTAGTTGACAGATACCACTGCCCAAAAATTAGATTCCTAAAACAACTTTTGGCTTTCAAAATAAGACATAGCACTGTTTAAGGCTTGTTTTTTTGTTAATGTTAATAAATATTAATCATAATTTTTAGTTTCCCACGTAAATTGCATGCCTTGATACTCGTTTTGGTGTAATCAGATACTAGTTTTGGTGTAATCATTGGATTAAAATTCCAATTTCAACAAAATAAAAGTAAAACCAAGAAAGTATCTTTCTCAATCTATAAAGAAATAAGAGAATAGCTTTTGGGCAAGCACATTTTTAGTACTTAGACAACCCACATTCTAGATTTCATTATGTATTTGCAAATGATTTTTTTTTCCCAAATGGGCAACCAGGAGTTTTAAATATCATTTTGTTATTATAATCCTTGGAAAGCTCTGGAAAGATAGTGTAATACCTGATGCTTAGGAAATATATGACTGTGTTTTGTAAACAAAGCAAAAGACTATTTCATCCATGGAGTAGAAGCACACACTAAGTGAAGCAAATAGATTTAGACATAAACACATTCTCATGGTTTAGGAATGGTATTTCTCAATTTAGTACTCCCACCAAAAATACTCCAAACCATGAGTGACTTGTTCAGTTCCCCATCCATCCATCCCTCTTCCTTGCAGCAGCATGGAGAGGAGAATTGGAGGTACAGGAGGTAAAAATTATTGGGTGAGATAAGAACACATTTCTGGAAACAGCAATAAAATATTATAAGGAAGAGTAACAGCAACAATATTAATCACAGAGTGTACATGGGAGGTGAGCAAGTCACACATGAGAGCTCACCAAGCATAAACCCCCAACCACACCCGACTGCACCACCATGCTACATGACCTGAAAGGGACCTCTTCCTCTGTACCCACAAAATGAGGTGAGGAGGTAGAGAATAACCTCTGGGTCTTGGCCATGCCCCTTATGGCTACTGCAAAAATTAGCCATGTCCTGGCTGGAACCAGGACATACAGACCAAGATAATGTAGCCCATAGTGGTACATTATCACCAAAGCCTAAACACTGATCTCTGGAAGGATTTGCTTGTTGTTTCTCCAATGGCAAAAACTACATGATAGATGAGTGGGAATTATAAGGTCTTGTCCTAGACCCATACTTCCTGTGTTCCTTAACTTCACTTAGCTGATGTGATATTCTGTGATTTCCAGACAGAAACAGAGGAAACAAAAAAGCTTATAATTTCATGAAGTACTACGTAAAGCAGTGTCATCTTGTTGGATAGTTTTGTTATATTTAAATAGCTAATCTGTGTACGTGTGTACTAACTATAATTTTGAGAAACATGTTGCTATCTTTGTATAGTTATACTTAATTAGGACTTCCAGTGAAACACTCTGCCAGAAGTAGGTTATTGTCACCAGATATAAAATAACTCACACTATTGGAGACAGGAAGGTTTTTTTATGACTGCTTTGTATTGGGTTCTGTGGAACATATGGCTCTTAAATAAGGCAGGAAAAGTCACAGAAGGTGGATTAACAGCTTGTACATCTACTTGTTTTTACAAAGAAATCAATGTAAATTTCAATTAATTTATGTTTAGGCAGTCAGATGAGGAAATATTAAGTTAAAAATCAGTAGGGAAGCCATTAATACACAATGGTAAAAATTGATTCAGTTTTCTGTGTAATAACTCATCAAACAGGATTTTGGAGTTAACAGCTGAACACTTGGTACTGATTTTGATCAGGCAATTTTGAGAACAGTACTTATTCTATTCTTGAGAACTTTCTTATTCTAAATCAGTTTTTGAAAGATTTCATAAGCCTGAAAATACATTCTTTGTCTAGTGAAACACATCAATCTTCTACATACTGTTAAGTTTTCTTACAGTCTTACCCTGCAACAAAAATGAAGGCAGCTTGCACCTGCAGATGTGAATGTGGACACTTCATTAGATAAACTAATGGCCCCATTTACCAAGCACATTTCATTACAATTAAAATACACTTCTAACAGACTGTGGGTTAAATTAGTCATGAGCTGGTATGAAACACAGAGTAGGTTAAAACACAATATATTTTATATAGGAAGCTATTTTCTAGTTCCCCAGTGGTTTTTTGTCTCTCTTTAAAGTGCAAACCTTTGGCCATAATGACATAGCTCCTAGCTATTTTCTGGTATACAGAATCTTAGCTCTTTCGGTTTGTTAGATGCACCTAATCCTGTAGAAAGTGCTTAACCTTGACCTGTGAGTGAACGTCCAGTGGGTGTCAGTGTCACAGTGATTCACTCAGCCAAGAAGCATTCTTGCTAAAACTGTGGTCCTCCCACATCCTCCATTTCCTTCTGTGGAAAGGGAGGAAGGAGAAAGGTCTCACCTTCATATGGACATACCCAGGAACCCAAGCCCTCCAGGGTACTTAAAAACAGAGGTACGCTCTCTGAAGTTGGTTTATGAAACTAAAATCATCCCTCAGAGTGTCCTCTGAAGCTCTGTCCTCATAAGAAAATATTTTTCTGTGGCATAATTTTATATGTACAGAACCTGCAAAACTTTGTTATGCCATGCCAAAAACGTTGATGTGGCTATTGTACATCTCTTAGCTGACACTTCCATTAAGGAAATTATCATTTAGGACTGTTTTTAGTACATGAATCAAATAAACCTGTGCTTTCAGAATGGTGGGCATTATTATTTATAACTTGCATGGGGATTGTATCCACAGGTACTTGTCAGAATCTCATTTTCTTGGCCTTTGTACAGACCTACCCTAAGAGACAACCCCTCCTAGAATGAGTGAGTACAAAATATAAAAACACAGTGTGCATTGGCAAGAATGAGGCAGCAGCAAAAGGAAGCAAATTGCTGTGCCATTACTGAAGGCGCAACTTACTCTGCTTAGATGTTGTCAGTCTGCAGCACAGTGTGCTTGCTGTGTGCTACTACACAGAGAAATTTGTAAGTACAAATATCACTCCTGTTCTTAATGGGCACAAGATTTTGAAACCCTTTTGAAGAGGATTAAACCTTTAGTTTTAACATGAGCATAACAGGAAGAAAAGTTCACTTCTGTAGGGCAGGCAAAGTATTTTTTGTTTGCTTCTATTTGGAGATTTTTGTGATTTGAAATAGTAAGAATTCTACATTAGATTCAGATACGGCTCTGTAAAGTCTTTAAAGAGGTCTAAATTTATCTAAGAAGTAAATGCCTCCACACCACTAAGGAAACTCTGTCAGAGGCACCAGAAGCTATACCTATACGTATGCTTCATCAAAAGCAATCTGCCAACTTCTAAAACTCACTTCTAAGATCTCCCTGTGACAAAAATAGTGGGTTTTTTTTCCCCTGGGAGCCCCTTATGGGAAGCGTTTCTTCTTTCAAGTACAGTTTCAAGTGTATAGATACTATGTTTTCATTATATTGATAACAAGCAGAGGTCTTTCAACCAAGTGTTGCTTGATCAAGATCAAGCCTGATCACTTCTTAGTCTCTTGTGTGGGTGGTGAGATGACTGAATAAGTTTGTGATCTCAGCCCACTTACCAATGAAATGTATCCTTTTCACAGGAAGAAAACCAAACAATAGCATAATCACCTCTCCGAGGAACTGCCTTGGAGAAATAAAGTTCTGAATGAAATTGTCAGGTGGAACTTTCTCCTCCTGAGTGTTTTGATATTTTAGATGTGTCTTGGATCCCACAAAGTAGTTTTTATGCTCAGCCTTATTAAAGCATTTCAGTTGGAAACATAATTAAGTGCCAGCTCCCAATATTTTCTGTCTATAAAAATTCTTCTTACATAAGAATGTTATTACTATTGATTTAAATAGATGAAATATTGTTTTTTCTATGCCTTGTACTATAGATAAAACATTGACATATATGCTTGACTGGGAAAAACTGCAACAAAAGAAGATTTGGAATGTCATCCCACAAACATCTGACTGATGTCAAATGGTTGCAGGCATTAGTCTTAAATCATTAAAAAGGCACAGTTGTAATACTGTTAGTATATAATCTTATCTTTGTAAGTATATTAAATTGTAATGTACTGGGTAATCTCTATTCTTTAGGATAATTCACCTTATTCCTAAAGCTAGCTATGCCAGATTAGTGATCAAATTATGCTTTTCATTCTGAGAAGTCAGAAAATATATATTTTCAGCTTCTTTTCTGTTCATGCTGAATTTATTTCTATAAATGAAATGACCATTAAATCCCCGCCTTTTACGAAATATTTTTATAAAAATTGAAGAGAACATTTGAAGATAAATCGTCTAGGAGTCTCCTCTGGTTACTTATCAGTCTAATCTTATGATTAAAGATCTGTTTTCAAAATCCTGCTGGGATTTGGTATACCATGGGCTTAATGATGTTTAAATTTGTTTCAGTTCTGACTTAGGAGAATCACTGTTTTGACTTAAAATTTAAGATAAATTTGGATCAAATATGGTTAGAATAATTAATATGAAATAAACTAAAGCAAATAAACAAACAAATACTTTTTTTTTTTTTCTAGATAATCTCTCCCAAAGTTTTTAGGAGCTCTCTCATTGCTTGTTTTACCCAAATATCCAAACCCTCACATACTTTCATATTATAAAATGCACATCAAATTGGCTGGTTTACCTCAGTTTGGACCACAAAAGACTATTCTATAAACCCTTAGGACATATGGGACATTTGAAAAACAATTTTAAAAGCTGAACAACAGGAAACTAGTAGCGGGGATCAAGACATTTTACAAAAGAAATACCTAGTTGCATTTTGCATTCTAATTGATAATTAAACCTCTCTTAGGTGAAGGAATGAAACTAGTTAACTTAAAAGTTAACTGGAATCCTGTTAGGTCCTCTGGATTTTAGTTAATAATATTTTTGTGATAGCCAAATAGTGTAAACTGAGTTTAGGTAGACTGTAATTCTTCTTTCTGAAACACTGTTGTGTCAGAAATCTCAAAGGAAATAGTACGGTATTTAAATCAAATTGGTTAAAATTTAGTACTTTTCTATTTTTCAGTTTTATGAAAAGGACACTCACAATTTTTAAGAGCTCAGACCAGTAAATCAGGATATTTTTTAAATCAATTGATTAAGTAGAAGATTAAAAAAAATAAGGCTGACAACTAGGCCCTGCAGAGCCTCTCACTCACTCCCCCACCAGCACGATGGGGGAGAGAATTGGAAGAATAAAAGTGAGAAAACTTGTGGGATGAGATAAAGACAGTTCAATATGGAAAGCAAAAGTTGCGCACACAAGTGCAGCAAAACAAGGATTTCATTCACCACTTCCCATAGGCAGGCAGGTGTTCAGAACTGATGCTCTTTACAGGCAATTTCCTTGTAAGGTTCTTTTAAAAGAAAAGGATTTTTATGTGCTTACTTTAACAATTGCAACTTTGTTCTTAATGGAAACACAAAATTTGGAAAAAGAAAGCAAATAAAATGAAATTTCATGATACTTTAATGGACTTAATTTATTTTTCTTTTTCTTTAGAAGTCAAAGCACATAAAGACTACAGCAAAATGATATGCACTACTGCAACCTGATAAGCAGCTTTGTTTACAAACATTTCAGTGAAGTTCAGCCCTGTGCAGGCATCACTGCGAGCACTGTGGAGGTATGGACTGAATGTTCAGGAGCTACCCTTGTGAAGTTTTCCTAGAGCTGGGATGAATTCCTTCTGACTAAGTGCTAACCATGTGAGCTGCAACACTCTATTCACTGGGGCTATTTGTGGCAAGATCAGTATGTGTACAGCACTTTGAGAGAGCTTCTGTGCTGTTCTAGGGTCTACCAAAAGAGTAGTCTCCTCTCTCCTGTAGTATTAGTAATTTCTTCGTAATAAGAAGCTTGCTACTGCTGAATTACTAGATAAAGTCGATTGTTATGGGTTTTGCTAATGTCTACTTGGTACTCATGTCTTTGTACATAGATGATCATTCTTGATTTCCTTTTCAAGGTTTCTTAGAAATGTTGCCTATAGCTTACTAACACATGCATACAGACAGAAACTGCTCTAAAGTAGCAGCAAAATCCTTCCTGCTGGCATATGGTAATGGAATAATCAGAACAAACACCAAGGAAATAAATTATTGTACTCCTGAGCAGACTCGACATTGGTTTTCTTTTCCTTTAAAATAAAGAAAATAAGGCTCCATGAGCATCTGTTGTGATGATAGTATTTGAGATGGTTTTGGAATAAAATTTGTAACGTATTTTTGTACTTTCATCTTTATTGTTTCTCCAGTCTGTAAAGAACTTGTCTCTGAAATTAAAGAGGGGACACATGGAGAGGAGCTTGCACATGTCAATTGAATTTAAAAGGTTTTGTCAGCTCCATAAATAATGTCTGATACTTGAACTAAACTTTATTTAATTTATTAATTTTGAGGGAGCTCTGAAATGAAAGTATAATATTGAGGCAGCCGGGATGGGGTCTGTGGCTCAGACCCAGGAAGCCGTGACAGCTCCAGAGAGAGTGTCCTGCAAGGAACAGTCCTTCAGAGGTCTGTGGTGATCCCTCGGCCGCCAGGGTGCCTTCACAGGGGGTGCCTGTCTCAGCAGGCTATCAGCTCCTTAGTGATTCAGCAAGAGTGATTTCAGCTCTTGTCCTGTGAGGCAAACCCCAGGCTGGACCAGGAGGAGGGAGACGAAAGACCCATACAGCAGTTCTGCATGGGGCAGCCTTATTAGTCTGCACCCCACGAAAGGGAAGCCAGGGATGAGCTCTCTGATCCCACAGGGGCAGAGGGCTAGGTCTTATAGGGATACAGGGGTGGGTGTGAGAGGGTAAAAGCCAATGGGTTACAAAGGACTCTCCAAGAGGATCATGGGTCTGTGTCCTCTCTCGCCGTAACTGGAAATGTGGCTGCCTTTTCCAAGGGGATCTTGCTGGGAAGTTATGCAATCTCCCTATTTCAGCAGGCCTCCTTCCAGGGCAGGGGCTGGGCATACTCTACACAATATCAGTCTTAAATTAAAGTACTATTAAAAGAGATCTCTGTTATATGATTAGTGACTATAATATGTAAACATTTTCAAGCTTGATTGATAGTCATAAGAAAATTTATATCCTAACTATTTTAAGCATAACTGGAACTTCTCTTTTATTTTGTAAGAGGAGACCAAGTTACTCCATCTCTAACGCCACAGTTTTCTATGTAAAGAAGAATGCCATCGTATTAGCATGCCATCACATTCTTATGCTGTCAGCCTGATACAAATCCACTCCCTCATTAATGCTGATCCTGCTTTCCTATAGAAGCTTAATTTAAAAGATTGACCATTAGTTCTGCATTTTTACACCTTGGAAATGATATATTCTCTGATTTTTCTATATGATTAGTGTTCTTTTTTACCAGTGATAAAAAAAAAAAGTAAATTTGGATTATATATATCTTAGTAGATGTTAAAAAAAATCTTATGAACCTGAGTAACTGTTGAAAAAGTTTCTTCACTAGGGGCTACAATTGGCACATTTTGAAATTTTTGTATACCCACAACTAATGAATAATTTTTGTTATTCATATAAGCATCCAAGCACTCTTTTAAACCTCTTGTTCACCTGTTTTCTTTTATATCGCTATTTGATTAATTAAGTAATTAATTAATTTTTGCCATGGCTTAATTGCATTCCTATATTTTGCATTATGGAAGATGTAGAAGCAATCACGACATGGAAAACAATATATGGCTAAGTTCAAGTAAATTTCTATGAGGCAGTATTCTCCTTTATGAACTAATACTACCTCATCCTCCAGAGAATACTTGCTACTGAAGGTAATGTTTTCTTACTTGCCATCATTTTTTGTTTCATGGACTTATTCTTTTCCTTTTTGGCTCTTTTTTTTATTGATAATTTATCAGTTCTTTTATATAATTTTTGCAAGACCATGCAAAAATATAACATCAAACAGCAATGTAAAATTCTATCTGTAAATGAAAAAAAGCTATCAAAAAGTAATCTGCACCAAAGTATCTGGTTTGGGAAACAAACTTGAAAATAAGAATCTACTGAAATTATTATATAGACTTACTCACATAATTTAGACCTACAGAACAGCAGAAAAATACCAGTAACATGGGAAATCTGAAGTTTGGATCAATTCATAAGCTGCGGGTTTTTTGCGTATGTTGAAGGTCAAAGTACTCAATTTTTTAGGAAGGTGCAAAACAATTGGAAATCAATGAAAATACTTAGACTTCAATGATGCTAAATTCTGTAAGAGCATCATTCTTTGGATTGCAGCAAGCTGTCATGCCAGATGACTCTCACAGTCTCATTAGCAGTGTTTTGGTTCCAATTCCCCACAACATTTCTTTTCCTGTCTGCCCCTGTAAGAGTGTTACTCATACCTAATTTTTTTCTCATCCCTAATGTGAAACAAATATAAAAGGGTTTGCTCTTTTCTTAACTTCCCTGGAGAGCTTGTTTTACAGATTGTCCTATATCACATTACTGAAAAATATCAGAGAAGACAAAAGATGTTCAACACAAATGCAATTTCCATGGTAAAACTGTAAGGTTTCATTGAAGCCTGTGTATTCACTGGAAATTTCTGTGTGTGCATCTGGCACTCTTTTTTCTGCTTCCTTTACCCTTTGGTTTGTGTCACATTGTAGGTAGCTCAATGCATATACTCAAATTTCTTCCTTCCAGAAAGTGTTTGGTATCTGTCTACCCTTGTTGCTTATCCCCCTTGATTTCAGTGACGTCATGAAACACCATCTGTTGCCAAGACAACGACCAGCGGTGTGTGGCGTGATCTGTGATGATTACAGGTCTGCAGTGCTCCACTGTTTTTTCCAGTCAGTTCACAGAGACATCTTTTGTTTTGCAGTATATTTCAAGTTGTGTTATTAACATGCTTAACCAATTTCGTGCCTATCCCTGTAGAAAATACATTTCCCGAAGGGCTTCCCATACACCCTTTTGTGTACGTGCAGCCACGCTTCTTCAGCTGGCATTTGTGCCTTTGAGTGGCATTACCTTACTTGTGTGGAGAAGAGCATATGGAAGGGCTAAATTCTGGTGTGCAATAGCACTTTCTTCTTGTTAGACCTAGAAGCAAGCAGGCCCAGAATGGGGCAAGTTGTGTGTAGTTATTAAATAAGGAAAGGTTGCTGTGCAGGGGGCTTTCCTTTAACAACACTGCCACAGAAATCTTCCTCTACCTCATTCCTTTTCTTTTTAAGAACAAAGGGTGAGATGTGATTTACAGCCCACATCCATGTTCTGAAAAGGGAGAATTTCCTGATGACATGTCTGCCTATGGAAGAACTCTGATTCAGCTGTTAGAAACACAGCTATGGCTCAGGTGCTCTCATATGGCATGTAGCAAACATTTCTTTTTAAGTCTATTTAGTTACAGTTTGCAACCAGCGAAAGGTGGACAGAAAATCTCATTCTGTTTCATTTTGGGGTCATCAATATCTCATACTAAGATTTAGCTGTGAGCTTCTCAGGCACAATTTTTTAACCTGAATAACCTCAGCCAGCATTTTATAGCACTTTTGCATTGGTCTAGGAAATTCTTATGTCAAACTGTTCCCAAATGCTTGCCAAGCACAGTAAAAAAACCCCAAACATGTTCTGCTTGACAAGTATTTACCTAAATCTCCCTCTTCAAACTTTATGGTTATGTTACTGTATGTAATATCTTTAGGGAAGTTAGGGGAAAAAATATTACAAGCATTCTCTCCGTTTCTTATCATCTGTTAAGTCTGTAACTGAATTTTCCTTTCCATCCTCAAACCACAAAAAATCTACATGGAAATTGCTGAACAAAAGCTGCAGTGGTGAGAAACGAGACAAGTGACAGGAAGAGTTCTGTTTCACAGTGCAGATGAGCCACAGTCCTGTGACTGGGAAACACTGTCATGGAAAGGACTGTTTGAGAGTTTTTATGATTTTCAGGATCATGGGACTCTCAAAATATGTTTAGTTTAACAAATCATGTGGTGCAAAAGAATGGATGCTTACAGAAAATGAGTTGGTCTGCTCCTGAAATGTTCCTATTTTTGTTGGAAAACAAATGTTGCAAAAAGTGAGAGTTTGCTCACTTGAAACCAAATTAGAGCACACAGGGAAAACAAGATTTACTTCAAAAGCTCTTTCCACATCTGAATTGAAACTTGACCCTGAATTAAAAGCTGCCCTGGGATGTTGCAGCACTTGTTGCAGTTACTTTTCTTTAAAGAAAAGCCAGTTTGTTTTTTAATTAAAAAAAAAAAATGTTATGTGCTCACATTCTTTGGATAACACTTGCACAGCCCTGAATTGTGCTTCATCATATGTTTTTCTTCCATATTTAGATTACAGGCTACCCAGGAAACTTCAAGTATTTCAGGGATTTTATTTGTTCCCAAAAAGAAAGTTTAAATGTATTTGAAAAATGTAATTAAATAGTATATTTAATGCTGCATAAACATTTCTAGCATAGCATCTTGAAATACTAACTGAAGAAGATGCTTTGTATTTTTTCTTTGCTCTCAAAATGAAAGCCTTAGGGAAAGAAACCTGCCTTTTTAAAAAAGCAACTCAGCCAAACAACTCCCCTATATGTTCTTTCCCTGTCAAAGAAACAAAAGAAGAGGATGTAAATATGTGAAGAAATCTGAAAATTAATTTGGAGAAGTTTGCATTCCTGTTTTAAAAATCAGTGGCAAAAGGAAGGAATTTTTCTCTCCTTTTCTGGAATCAAAACTACTCTTTGGTAAGCAGGAACCTTTTTTAATACCTTTATATTCTTGAGAAAACAGTTTACTTTGAGATCACTGTACATTTTAGATTATGTAATGGAGGGGCGTTTATATACGTATACCTATCTATCTATATCTATATATAAATGTAATTCCTAAATTAACCACCAGCTTTCATTTTCTTCTCCTGTCTTTTGCTCCTTGACAGTAAGAAGATGAACTGCTATAAAAATTAGAAATTTACAAATAAATTTTAATATCCAAAGTGCATTAATGTTTCAAGCACAGGTTTTATTCTTCTTTGATAGGGAAGGTGGACTGGGTAGCCCATTTCCACTAATTTCTTATACTTCTGTGCATAGACAAATGTTATCTGCTCCTGGAATGCAGGTGAAGGCTTTCAGTCATTCATTTCCATCTTCTCTGTCTGTTGCTTTTCTAAGGCTAGAAGTTAGGAAAGAAGGCTAAAGAACATCCTTACATAGTCTATGGCAAACTATCCTCCTTCTTCTAAATTTCTGTTTTTCCTGAGTCTTGACAGCATATCAATGTGAATCATGTGCTTGCATGTAGAAAGAACAGTATTTGTGGATGAGCGCTGGTCATGAATTCATTTGGGATTTTGACATAAAATTGTAACTAGTCATGTATCTAAGAGTGCTGATGCCCTAATATGACAATTAATTATACAATAGAATGAAATCATAGAACCATCACTGATTATTTCCCTTACTGGCATTTAATCAAAGAAATGAGACTATACCAACACACAGATACGGATGTAAATTAGCCTAGTTCCTTTCACTGAATACACATTTTTGGGCTGTGCTTCTGCTTGTAATTTCCAGCACATGTCCTGTGGATGCAAAACACTTAGCGTTAATCAATCAGTTATTAGTTAGCCTGCTAGTTAGTCAGACCTTTGCAGGCCTCACTAGCAAACAAACATTTGCAGCCAGTGGTCTGTCAGTCAGCACAATCTATCCAAGCAGTGAATTATCTGTAAAAAAATGCACTATATGGAGCAGCAATATTTGAAAGAATCTGATGTCTGTTGTTATTTGCCATATGCCGTGTATCTGACCCAGTTTTGAAGAGTATGTTGGGTAACTTAAAGCGACGCAAGTTCTGTCGCCACTCCATGCAGGCAGAGCTGGCACTGGCAGAGTCTGGGTCTGCTGTCCCGTGCTCTCTCCTTCAGCTACAGGAATAAACTGCTTTTGATCTGACTGCCTGTCAGGTTCCAGTTATTTCTGCAACAGACCCTTATACTTAGGAACCAAGAGCATCTGTTCTAAATACTACTTGCCTGAGCATAGGCTGATGGTAAGTCAAGCGTAGCTTCCAAGGACTGGGTAACATCTCTTTACTCAGGCCATTGATGTGAGAAGGGGGTAATATTGCAAAAAGGGTATGGAAATTTGGAAAAAAATAAACCCCCTTTCTTTCCAGATGGCTTCAGAGATTAAAGGGGCTGAGTATGTCTGGATTAATTTCTGATTAGAACCAGTTCAACACTCTAAGTCTGGTCACCCATGTTCAATAATAATTTTCATGAGCAAAGATTCACAAATAGCACAGTTTCCAATCCAAAACAGTAAGTCTGGCTGAGTTTTGTAAGACCTTTCACAATCCGAAATCACTAATAATACACTTTATTGAAACAGCAGGGCAACAGGTTCAGAATTGCTAGTGATAAATTTACTAATTAGTGAGTGTTAATATGTGCCACTACAGAAAGTACAGTAACAAAGATGTATTAGTACTATATATATACATATACACAATCTGTCAACTGATCTCAAGTAAACAGGTATGTTTCCCCTTTTTCTCTTCTTTTTTTCCTCTAAAACTCCCTTTCATTTTTACTATAACTTTTGGCCCTTCCCAAAGCAGTGGAATAATTGCGTGTCTCATAGGTGGGGCCTTGGTAACTGTTGTCATATATGTGAAGTATGTTCTCTTACTCTTCATTTCCACTCTTACGAGTAAGAAAGTTAATAAAGAAATGGGGATCAGAAGGGTCTCTGTTACTTTTGGTCAGAATTTACAGTTGATTCAAAAGATAAAGACGTTTTTCCACCTCCACCTATTTTGGTGGCAGTAAACACTGTCTGACCCCAGAGGGTCCTTGAGCTTATCCTGATCTCCTTAACGGACCAGATTTGCAGCAAGGCTTAGTATGCATGGTAAAGGGGGACTGCGACTGATGGCTTCTGTCCCTTGCTGAAAGAACATCAGGCCATGAGGCCTCTGCTTCATTGCAAGCATTATTCAGTCATTAGGTCCTCTTTGGGTCAGGTGCAGGATAAGTGAGGGGCCCTGTTCATGTTTTTCTCAAGCAGCCTCATCAATTCTTCTCTGACTTAAACCTCAGATTTAAGGCTCTGAGTGTAACAAGTCTGACAATTTGCCACAGATAAATACCTGATGTTGATCATGCACCTGTACTGATGCAAATGTGCACAAGAGAGCAAAGAAGGCATTAAGCCTGTGCTCTTTTTCTTCATTCTGTTTAATGTCTTTTCAAGAAATTGATCCTGCACTGGGAAAAGAACATCTAGAAAATTTTCCATGTGTGATGTGCTGGAGTTCTTAGTGAAGATCAAATTTCTGTATCCTATTAACATAATTAATAAGCAAGCAATAATAAATATTTTGCATTTTAACAGACATTTTGTCAAATAGGATAAATGACCCAATGCTGTAACCACTGGACTCTGCCTAGCAGGCTGCTGCTCCCTGAGAGCTCAGCGAGGGTTTCCCAGGGCCATGCCATCAGTCGCATCCCAGAGTCCATTTGGGACAGCCCTGCGATCTGGCTCCAGCAGCCAGCAGCGTTACAATGCAGTGGTGGTAAAGAAGGTAGAGAAGGGTCTCTCATGAGGGTTTGAGATGGCTTTAATCACATCTTGTCCCCCCAAATGTTCAGAGGCAGAGAGACAGCTTGGTCCGGGTAAGGGGTGGTTTTGTCAGGGGCCCAGGGGTGGTCCCTGGACAGGGTTGGGGTACAGGAGCAAATAGAGAGAAACAGAGGGAGCAGCCAGGGCTAGGGCAAGGAACAGGGAGAGCATCACAGAATCAGGGGGTTAACAGGCTACCACAAACCAATACCTAGTTGCTGTTAAAATTGCAGCTGTCTCAGTAATTGTTGTGACAAGACAGTTTTGCTCTTTGTACTCTGGTTAAGGGAGAGTACTGCTCTCTCTTGGCATGGAGCATTTTATTATGTAAATATTGCAGTGCTCCTAGTCCCTACTAAATTTCACTTCAGACTTGCTGAAGGTCTGCTGGCCTATATCATAGCATCATTAAAGCTTCTAAGCATTATTAACATATCAGCTACTTGCTTTTGGGAGGGGAAGATATTGTGCTGAAGATTTAAGTTTTTTCTTTCCATGTCAGAGCTAGCAGAATCCACAGGAGAGAAAGACTTTAAATGTATCATCTGTTCCTCTTATAATGATGCTTTATCTCTTTCAAATGAGGAAAATGTTTAATGCAAATGGCTGTCTTCATGGAACATACTATTATAGGGCACTCTTGGGATTTCCTCAGACACCTGTATACTATAACTGGGTGCCTCAGGTGATATTAACTTTTTGACTAAAGTACTGAAATTTTCTCCTGAAGAACAAAAGGTACATGAAAAATATGTTTCAGCATATTTTTTATATTTCAGTGGGGGAAGAGGTTGTTTAATTTGTCAAGTTCATCCATGTATCCAAAATTTTTTGGATTGATTTTTGGGTTTGTATTTTGCATTTTCTTCTTTCTAGTTTTTTCTTTTTGTGATTCTGCCTAAAAAACCTGTCTCTGAGTTTCCTACAACTTAAATAACTGACGGCTGTGAATAAACATTCCCCTAACAAAGAAGTAATGAAATAACCTCTAATCTTGGCTACAGTGACAGAGGCAAAATATATAAAAATGTTATTTATTTCTACTTCCAGATATTTTACCATTTTTTCCCTAGGACTTCATTAAGGTACTCCACAGTTATAGACACAGTATATCCTGAAGACACACAGCAAACATGTCTCATGCAAAGTGGTAATTATGGTGCATCATAAATAAATTTGATTGCAATAGTAGGATCTTCTACCTGCACTTGGTATTTGGGGCCCCTTTCAACTTTCTGTTTCTCACATTTGTCAAACTAATTCCAGTGGGTCTATCAAAAAATGGGACCTATACTGTGAGTTACACCAATATCCAGATAGTAAGCAGTTCTAGCTCTCCTTGTTATGAAATCTGTTCAGTAGCTTCCTCTTTGCTGTAGGAGTGTCAAGAAAAAGAAGGGTTTTTTCTCTTAATTATGCTCTCATTCAGGAAGGAACTGTACGGTTTTTATCTGTAGAATGCATACGCTTATCTTAATACTTTATGTGGTTACTCCAACATCAGGTATTAAGCAGCTTTAGATCCTAATGCAAACATACTTTCAGATGTATGTTAGAAGTTAGACTGTCAGAAATTAGACTGTTTTCCTGTGGCCAAGAAAAGAATCAACCAGCTTTATGAGGGTAAGGCAGAAATGTGAACCTATTTAATTATCCTAATGTGACTCGGTCATTTTCACTAAAAAAAAATTAAAAAGCAATCAATTCAAATTCATATTGACTGAAAATTCACGTTGACTGAAAATTTTGTTCTGGAATGCTTTTGCACAGAAAATTGAAATTTGGTAATATAAAGGCTTTATTTAAGGAAAATAATTTTTGAAAAGTCAAAATAGTTAAATAGTATCTTGAGTGAAAATGCATAAAATAAAACATATCATTGATTGATCAAATTAATTCATGAAAGCTATGAGCACTCAGATGACTTCTGTGCTTGGGTCCTCATGCCTTCTTAAGAATATATGATTTAAATATGAGGGACAGTTAAGAACACTGGGTTCTTGAAGTCCACACCATGACTGAAAAATGGAGTTAAAACAAAAGAGTTGAACTTCTCTGTTATCTCTTTCAGGTCCACACTCTTGTTACAGCACAAAAATTTCTCTTTAGTGAATATCACTTTGAAACAAAAAGCAAAGCAAAATGAAACTGCTCCAGCCTTATTTGGCTTAAGCTCTCCCACTAATAAATAGAAAAAAGCAGTGTAAGAGATAAAGCAAATATGACCAGAAAATGGTCCAATGGAAGAGCTCTCCACTTTTGGTATGTGACAATCTTCACTAGCTTATTTTTTCAGATGGACTGTGAATTTAAAAATATTTCTAAACAAACTAAAGAGTGAGTTTAGAAGCCTAGCTACAATAACTTAGGATAGGGAGAGGAATAATAGATAATTCCATAATTAAGCAAAAGTAAACAGATAAAAATCTGGGCTGTAAAGGTGCCCAGGCACTTACATTTAAACATTCTGTGAACTTGGAAGCATAAAATTACATTAGTTGTTTTTTAGTCTTTTAGAAAGAAATTTGAAAATTTATGGGTCGGGGGAAAAAAATAAAAAAACCCAACATACACACACATGCAAAAAGAACCCCCAAGCCCCCCAAAACACAATCCAAACTTTTAATGTTTTTAAGATTTACTAAAATTACCTTTTTAAATCCATAAACTAAACATACTTTGTTGTATTTGTTTCCCTCATTATGGCTGCAAAGATGATCAAGAGTGCTGGAACACTGAATCTGGTTTTAAACTGAAAGAGGGTAGATTTAGATTAGACTTCTGAAAGAATTTTTTTACAATGAGAGTGATAAAGCAGTGGAACAGGTTGTATGCATCACCTCTGTAAGTGTTCAAGGTCAGATTGGACAGGGCTTTGAGCAACCTGATCTTAGAGAAGACAACCCTAACCATGACAGGGAAGTTGGACTAGATGATCTTTAAAGGTCCTTTCCAATTCAAGCCATTCTACAATACTATCATTTTATGACATTATTTTTTTTTCAGTGAAGCTTGAGAACAAGAGACAGAGAAATTCCAACAATAAATGCAAACTTTCTTACCTTCCTTGTAAACATTCCAGCTATTATAAATAAAAAAATGGATTCCCTAAAATGCACAGTGATGATTACCAGAAGACACAGGATTTGTTGTTTTCAAATTTTTGTTTGCTTGGTTGAGGTTTTTTAAAGGAACTTCCATTTAGCCTCTTGTACCTTCCATTTTTGCATGCACAGGCTTCTATAGAATTGTGTTATCCTTCAGTCTAAGTAAATACATGTTTTCTGGGTTTCTGAGAAAGAAAAGCAAATTAAGAGTGAGTGGCTGGTGTCTGAAGTAGCTGCATGTCACTCAGACTAAAATAAATAAACTAGAACTGTGGTTCAGATTTTGTATTGGGTTTATATTGAAAGGTTTCAGTGCAGGATAGGGGTGTGCAGGTTTTTGTCAGAAGAGACTGGGAGCTGATCCCTTGCCAAAACCAGCCAATTCCAGCTGGTTCCAAAACAGACCCACCACTGGCCAAAATCTGAGCTCATCAGCCACTCCAGTGTAACTTCTGTGATAACATTTTTAAGAAAGGATAAAAAATGCTACAAAGTGACTGTGACAGAGAGAGGAATAAGGAAAATGAAACAGCCCCGCAGACACCAAGGTGAAAGAAGGTAGAGGGAGATGAAGTGCTCCAGGCACCTGAGCAGAGATTTCCCTACAACTCCTAAAGAAGCCATGGTGGAGGAAAGGTGTTTCCCAGAAGTTCACAGAGAGACCATATAGAAGAAAATACCATACTGCATCCAGTGGTGAGACCATGCTGGAGCAGGTGGATGTGCCCTGAAGGAAGCTGCAGCCCATGGAGATCCCGTGCAGGAGCAAACTTCTGGAAGGAACTGCAATGGAGCAGAGCTTTTCTGACAGCTTTTCTGGGAGGATCTGTGGCCTGTGGGGGACCAGTGCTGCAGCAAGACATTCTTGGAGGACTGCACCACATGGAAAGGACTCTATTTTTAATTAGAAATAAATTAATCTTCCCCAAGTCCCACATGTTTTGCCCACGACAAATGAATGATTTCTCTGTCCTTATCTTAAGATATGACCTTTTTCATTTATTTTCTTTCAGTTTTCTGCTGAGGAAGGAGGTGAGGGTGCAGCTTGATGGACATCTGGGAGACAGCCAAGGTTAACTGATCACAGGTCTATACAGAAGAAGAAAAGTGAACTAAAATGTACTAAAATGTATGTTGGGCTTGTATTTTTCATTTGCTTTGTTCATGTTAGCACTTCTTTCTGAAGATCTAGTTGTGCTGTAAATGGGTAATATTGTATATAGACAGTCTTACATGACTCTTTTAATGTTTATTTTAGTATTAGTTTGTTTCATTCACACATCCTTACTGTTTCCATTAAAACTTCATAAATTACTTTCATTAATCACGTATTTGTAAGCTTCAATAATGCAGTATGCATGACAGAAGAAGCCCCTTCTTAAGAGATGAAAAATTAATCAATCTCTTGATCACTGGATTGGAATATTGCAAATTCTTTGACAGATTCTGTTCTGGGTTTCAGTCTTTCTCATTTTTCTTTCAGTATTCTCCATTCTCAGCCAGACATAATGTGTTTCATAATTATTATTATTTCCATCTTGTCTAAGGCATTGAAACATCAGTTCTACAGCAGTTCACTCCCAAAACAGTCTATTCTCTGATGAAGAATTGGTTCTGTTGCCTCATATCCACCTCCTGTGTTTCATTCCACATCTCCTCCACAATTCTAGCTTGATACCTTCTGCCTCTCCTGACTTTTTTTCCTCTTATAATATTCCCCCCTCACTTCTGGAGGGACCAGAAGGACTCCCCTTTCCTCAAGTCTGTACACTGCAGGGGAGCAGGGGAAGCATCTCCTCAGAATGGAGGTGAATTGATAGATCAGGGGAGCTGCTGGACTTGTCACAGTCCCCATTCTTCAGTTCATAAGGCCTGCCCAAGGCTACTAAGATGAAGTTTATTCTGATTGCCAAAAAGCCTAATCAGAGGCCTCCATCTCGAGATGCAGTAAATTGGGACAGAAAGTTAACCTAAGAAGTTACCTTTCTCCTTCTCTTCCTATTAACAATTTATTCTCAGTTTCAACAGAAATGCAGATTCTCTTTTCAAAGTTTGTTCTCATTAATAGAAGGTAACTTGTATTAGACATAAGCAAAAACAGCACTGTTTTTCTAGGCGGTAAATCCTTTTGGGAATGTTTTATCCTAAGAGCATAGTGTTTAAAGCAAATACTAGTTGCCTATTAGGATGCAAAATCACAGCAAGTAAATACAACTTTGGCTTTAATATTTGGTGCTGGCTGCACCACTCTTAAAAATCTGTTTAAATACTCAGTCACGTTACATGAGAAGTGATCACTCAGTCAGACAAGGAAATGCTGTCTGCTAAACTACGGGACTGCCAGCTGTTTTTTCTCAATGCTTTTCACTCTTGACTAGTGCCCACCACAATTGAAAAGATTGTAGAAGAGTAAAGGCATAGGCCAATTCTTCTGCAGCCATTTCTGATCCGGCTTACGTCCTGCCTTTTGCTATCAAAAGCTAGAAGGTGCAAATGTGTTATCTTAAGGTCAGATTTTGGGGAAATGTATTTGAAATTTAATAGCAGTCATGAGGTTGATATACTGAAAAGGGACTTTGGGATGCTCGGAAGCAATAATAAAGGGCAGGTAAATTACAAAAGCTAACTATTAAAAGTGTTCATGAGGAAATGTAGTTGGATGTTGGAACCCTGAGTTCTGAAAATTTCAGCCTTTCAGGGCTAACATGAAGTGATCCTCAGAAATACACTGTGTTCAACCTGAAACCTTGGGAAAGGCTCCCTAAATTGTGTGATAACACTGAGGTTGTTGCTGTGTAATTAAAACTTATATCACTGGGTGAAATACGTAGAGATGTAGAAAATTAGGTTGAGGGGATATAGGTTACAATAAGGAGGAATTTGGGTGTGGGTCTTCTTCTTCCTTTCTCCTTTCTCCTTCTTCTTCACAAATGTAGGGGTTATGCCATTGGGTCAAAAGTCCCGCATTGCGGGACATGAAAAGTTGGTAATTGGATTATAAATAAAAACAAGTTACTTGGTATTTCATAATTGGTTAATTTAGACTTTTTAAAGCCTTGGAAGTTAGAACTCAAGGCCATTTTCCATCCTGTTACCTTGGAGGCACATCCCGTGCACCTGTATTACTGATGAGATATAATAAACAACTAAGTCCGAACAAGAATTCTCAGTCTCCTGCATTTTAATTCAAACTCTGAGTAAAAAGACTCATGGAACAGCAAAAAGAGAAAAACAAAAACCAGGAAAACTAATAGTTGGAGGAGCCTTTTTTAATAAAAATATTTGTTTCAGGAAAGAGAATTGTGTGAACTAATGGAAGCTCAGTATGAACTTAACCCTTAAACTGACAGGATGAAAAGTATAAGAACATGTGGCTTGTCATATTAGAAAAGACTGTTAATGTGGCCATTGTGGAGGCATATCCACATCATGCTAATCATTGGCTGTTCATCAGAAGAAAGACTAAAACTTGCTTCCTACAAAAAGACATTGGCCTATCTCTAAGGATTTCAAAGTTATTGTGAGAAAACACATGCTCGCAGTACTTAAAGGATTAAAACTGGAAAATCTGACTGAGGATTTGTGGGGAAAAGCACACAAGTCATAAAATTAACTTAAAAATTAATAAATATTCCAACCACGGGCATTGACTTGTCTTTTGAGATTAGATATGGGTTATTTCCCTGTCTTGGTGCCATACTTGATTTTTGCATTTTTATTTCTTGATTCAAAGTGGTGGAAATGTATAAATTAGATAATTAGTTGATGGCCTAAGACCTTAGATGAATGTCTCTCAAGTATTTTTCAAATGCCTCTTGCTAAAACTGTTTGGGCTCCATCAACTCTACATATTACCTTCCTACATGCAAGGTTGATGGTCACCAGAAGATACATCTGATTTCTATGATATCAAATCATACTAAACCCTAGGTTTTCTTCATATTCACAGAAATTCATGCTGGGATTAGAGCACTTCTAAGGCTGTTCAAATACCCCATATTTAATTAACATATCCATTTGTGACAAATGGCTTGATATTAACCAGAAAATCCTCTTTAAGTCAAATGAAATAAAGTAAAAGATAGGTGAAGGTGTTAATTACCACATCCAAAATAATAATCAAATTTAGAAAGCTACATTAAATAAAAAGTGAGGCAATTAAAAAAAATCAAACCCAAACAAAAAAACCACCTCACTATTCACCCTAGGACAAAATTATGCTTAGGATATCTGTTTCTTGATTCATGAGGGTTTTCAGAAATGCCTGGCACTGCTGGCTGTGCACCTCAGATAATAGCATTCATTGCTGAAGCATGCTGATTTTACAAACTGGTTTTGGTTTCTTTTCAAGGTCATCCAGAAGTTCTACTCAAATTTGGTATTTCACCATCAAAACATATTCCAACCACCAGCAAAACAGTTCATTGGCTTCTTCTGCTGACAGGTACTACAATTTCTTATCATCTTTCAGCAGCACACTGTCCAATTCCTATAATCCAGTTCCTCCTGGCAGCACCTCTGACTTTTCCTGCATCTTGGTGGTTGAGGCTTTATGTGAACTAAACTTCTACACCATTGTCACTTGCAAAATTTGAGAGTGGATTTGGCAATGCAGGAGTTTCACTCCATTTCTAAGGTTAAATGACTGTAACTGAGGTTTGTAAGTGATAGTTTCCTAGGACGGATGGACAGCAGCTGTCATTTATGCAAGGAGTTTGTTTGGGTATGGAGTATAAAGTATCATTCTTGTTGATGGTTAATATTTACCTAGGCATTATAGACTGAAGGTACATTTTGTGTACAATACTCAACTTGAAAGGACACATTTGGAAACAGTGTTTGAGAAGTCTGATGAAGCAAATATAAATAAAAGAGGAGAAGAAAACATTCAGACTGCTTTATTTTGGACCATGTATTTATTTTGGAAAAATGGGAGCGGGATATATGTTCAATAAATTGTTTTATTTTGCATATTACATCTTGCAGTTATTGAGGGTCATATATTGATAGATATTACATGTATTCAAAGAGATTATATGAAAGTCTTTGAACAAGAGCATTAAAAATGGAAGAAAACTGCAGTATGACCTATCAGTATGATATTGCAATATAATATTGTAGTGATAAATATTAACTCATTGCCTCAGAACTATGAAGTGTTCTGATTTATTTCAGCACAAGGGGTTTGCAAATATTTAAACATTTACATCCATGTATATTGGTTTGAACAACAACAAATTACAACTATGGCATCTAAGTACTCCTTTACATTGAATTTATAGTTGCACAACATCTGCAATATAGCTGGGAAGAAAATGAGACTGAGAAAGAAGAACCATATGTGCAAGGGTGTGGTACAGGAAAAGGGGTGGGTGCTGATGCAAGGGATATGGCTGGATAAGCAGGCAGGAAGGGAAAGCTTACGTTTGCTGTATATAGGGAGAGAAGATACAAAAATTTGGCCGAGGTTTTGTTTAGTAATGAGTCCACATGTGAAAATGTGAGTGTATTTAAGAAACAACATGAAGAATATGCAAAAAGTTGCACCTGAGCTGAAAAGACTATTCTGTTGATTGTCTTGGTTTTTCAGTTCTACCCTTTGCTACCTCAGACATACCCAAAAATCTATAGAAAAGGAATGTGTGACATTTCTTTCTAGCCTGGTGGAGGTGCCAATAACATGCTGAGAAAGTCAAAGAGGTAAGGAAAACAGGAAGCACAGTATCAGTTGAGGATTTAACTTACCTTGCTACAAATTGGAGGAAGGTGAGGCTGAAGCATGATGCCCCAGAGTTCTTAATGAACTTGAGTGTGAAATATCCAAACTACAAAATGTGGTGTGTAAAAAACTGACTCCTTTTTAAAGGAAAGGAAAGTGGATGAAACAATGCCAATTTTTGAAAAAGGACTCCAGTGGACCTACAGATGAATAAAAAATGGAATTAAGGAACATATGGATGAATACGAGATGTCACAAAACTACTGGAATTCTTTGAAAATATTAATAGGCATTTAGAAAAAGGAGGTCTGAATACCATTCTTTTGAATTTGCAGGGTGCTTTCATTTATGTACCTCACCAAAGGCTTTCCAGAAAACTAAACAGAAGTACTTTTAAGGGTAAAGGCTAATAAAAACTTAGGAAACATAGGACAGGAATAAATGAACAACCACCCTTGCAGTGAAAGACAATTCACTGAAGAAGGCCCATAAATATCTATGCTGTGTTCCTTGGGACTCATCATACTCACATGCATTCTGGAAAAGGGAGGAGAATACTGAAATGACAGAAGTTGCTGATTCTGTTAAGCTATTCAGGATAGTAAAGATGATTTCCAGCTGTGAAAAACTGCAAAAAAGAAATTGCTGGGAGCTGAACTGACATCTGAAAGCCAATGTAGACAACTGCAACTCAAAATCCCTGCCTGAACTACTTTCCTTCAAATATTCAAATCCTATCCTCCAGCAGGAATAATGCAGCACAGGTTAGAAATCACCTCCCTGATAATCCACCTTCCAGATTCTCAAATTCTGTACACCATACCTGTGCTTTAGCTGTCTTGAAATGGCTGTAAAATGAATTTACTTGAGGATCAGAATGCTGGAGTGCTTCTACTCTGAAGAAAGGCTAAGTGTTGGGGTTGTTCACCCTGGAGAAGAGAAAGCTCTTGAGAGACTAATAAGAGCTTTCAATGCATAAAGGTGTCCTAAAGAAAGCTGGAGAGGAACAGTTTACAAGGCCATGTAGTGATGGGACAAGTGGGAATGGCTTTAAACTGAAAGATAGTAGGTTTAGATTAAATATGAGGAAGAGATTCTTTACTGTGAGGGGGGAGAGGAACTGGAACAGATTGCCCAGAGAAGCTTTGGATGCCGTGTTCCAGTTCTCTCAAGGCCAGTCTGGATGGGACGTTTGATGAGTCTCTATCCATGTCATTGGGAGTGAAACTAGGTGATAATTAAGGTGCCTTTGATACCAAACATTTCAATGAATCTGTGATTCTCTGACGTGGTCCCTATTTATGTGGTGGAAAAAGCATAAACTTTAAAGGAGGAACAAGCACCTAAACCAAAGCTTGCCCATGAGGATGATTTGATCTTTTCCTCCCATCCTTCACTCATATCAGTTGCAAATGTGACTCACTTAATTGTGACTCCGCTGATATCTAACCATGATCAGAATAATTTTATGATGGCCAAAATGCAAATCTCTGAGACATTTTTCTTTTTTGTTTGTTTTTTAAAGTAGAGAATATGCACTGGGAAATTACTTCAGTTTATTGATTGGAATCCAAATTCAGTGAAAAGACTGCAGAATCAAAATGCCATGGGGGAGAGGGAGACAGGAATGACTGTCATGTACAATATTACAATGGAAAAGTTATACATTGATGATACTATTTCTGAAATAAATTACTTTATGGATAATTTTCCATACCTATTTTTAAAGCAACATGGAAATTGATGATGTGAGATACTGATACCAAATGGACTGCTCAGGTGAAAAAAAAACAACCTGAGAATTTTATTGTAGTTGCCATGCATTTATTAAAAAACACTAGAGTGGGAAATATTCACTTGTGCTCTTACATGATCTTCTGCCTGCTTAAGTTTAAAATGAGAAAGAGTCCCTTAGATACAAGTGTATAGGTAGAGAGAGATAAAAATAAAGTCCTTGCTCAGAATCTCTTTCATCTATGTTTTTGTTCTGTGCTATTCTTAAGCTCCATGGTCTCCACATTTAAGTTCTGTTCTAAAATTGGAAGAGTTTTTGTTGGCTGTTGCAGGAAGACAACATGAATGGGGATATCAGTCAAAGTAGACTGTCATGTGTGTGTGCATGAAGATATGTGAGTGTGACTAAAGAAAGTATTTAATACATGCCAAGCACATCTTAATTTCCACTTTTGATTTCATTTTATGTGAAATAATTGACCATATAGTATAACAAAGTTCAGTGCCTGATATAAAAGAATAGTTTTTAAGACTGTGGACTAAGTACGAATAAACCTCATTTTTTAAACACCAATTTCAGCCAAGTTCTCTGGTGGACTGCTTGGCTCAATATGCGGTTAAAGACCTTTTGTTGGTCTATGGAGAGGGTGGTAGAACTGCCAGTCATGTTAAGTTGCCCAATTTTCATTACTCTTTTAGAAGCAGTTTGATAGAAACTGAAGGTACAGATAAACCTCCTCACCCTCTTCTTATGGTATAAGAGCAAGATTAAACTCAGTTGGATTATTAGGATCTGATTAACTGTGGAGAAGATATTCTGAATATTCTGACCTTTTCTATTTCTTCATCTTCTTATTTATACAGCTCATTAGTTGTAGGACTCAAAAGACATGCTACTTCAACAGGTACATCTGCATTGCTGCAGCGTGTGAAGGTTTGTAATGGTCTATGCAAATTATGACTGTAATCAAGCCGGGAGATCAAGTGCCACATACAGTAAGCACACATGCATACAATGATTCAGTCATACACTGTGGTTTAGTCCTGTGGCAACAGGAACTTAAGTTGGAAATTAGTTTTAAGGATGACATTAAAATTTGTCCCATAGTTCTAACTATGGCATAGCTGTGTCAGTGTTCTGCTTGTCTTCACCAACAGTGCACTAAAGTCGTTAACTCTTTCCGTTAGCAACTTCCTAGTTATTCATCTGCATAAACGAGGCAATGGAGTAATTTGCACAGTGGACCAAAATCACACCAAGTGCTTGAACTCCTAGCCCACTCCATAATTATGTACTTGAGCGATTGCTACAACCTCTCTGCCCTGGAGAACCATCTCATGCAGTTCCTGCTGTACCTAAACCAATGGGCATATTTCAGTGTGCAAATTAACATCCTAGGTGGGGAATCTGGCCATCCCAGAGACACACATCCCATCCAGAGATTCACAGAGTTTCTGATGTGGTTATGGGCACCATACATAGGCCAGAGAGTTGTAAATAGTCAGAAAAAATTGCTCTACGAGTGCAAATACACAGTCCCTGTGCAGTAAAGTAGTTAGGAGATGGTTTGTACATTGTTTAAGTTAAATATTAGCAAGAAATCATGCATGTTGAGAAGTCTCACAGAATAGAGGGCCAGAGCGGATAGGAGTTAAGCAGTTCCAGGAATCTCACCTAATCCAGCTAAAGCACCATGAATTTTCTCACACTGTAATTCCCATAATACCTGCATGAGCTGAGGTTTTTTCCCAGCCAGAAAAGAGTTGTAAAAAAGCAATGTCTATTGTTCCTTTCTGTTGGAACCCTGGGTTCTGAAAATTTCAGCCTTTCAGGGCTAACATGAAGTGATCCTCAGAAATACACTGTATTCAACCCGAAACTTTGGGAAAGGCTCCCTAAATTGTGTGATAACACTGAGGTTGTTGCTGTGTAATTAAAACTTATATCACTGGGTGAAATACGTAGAGATGTAGAAAATTAGGTTGAGGGGATATAGGTTACAATAAGGAGGAATTTGGGTGTGGATCTTCTTCTTCCTTTCTCCTTTCTGCTTCTTCTTCACAAATGTAGGGGTTATGCCATTGGGTCAAAAGTCCCGCATTGCGGGACATGAAAAGTTGGTAATTGGATTATAAATAAAAACAAGTTACTTGGTATTTCATAATTGGTTAATTTAGACTTTTTAAAGCCTTGGAAGTTAGAACTCAAGGCCATTTTCCATCCTGTTACCTTGGAGGCACATCCCGTGCACCTGTATTACTGATGAGATGTAATAAACAACTAAGTCCAAACAAGAATTCTCAGTCTCCTGCATTTTAATTCAAACTCTGAGTAAAAAGACTCATGGAACAGCAAAAAGAGAAAAACAAAAACCGGGAAAATTAATACCTTTCTTAAACAAAAAAGTTCTTACTTATTTAATGGTACTTACTTGTGTTCTATATTATGAAGTACATTTTAAATACTAGTACCACAGCTTCCACAATAACCAAATCTAGGTATCACAAATTAAAAAAGGAAGCTTTGCAATAAATTTAAATAAAAATATCATTTTTATTACATTTTAATAGTTTCCACATTTAATAGTGTTAGCAGTACATTTTAATAGAGAAGTATTGAGTGCTTTCTTTTGTAGTTCAAGATAACAAAATCTCTTTCAGAGTCATTAATCTGAAAATGTGTAATAGATGAAGATTGTACAAGTAAATGTGCAAGACAAAAAAAGCAGTGCACCAGCTCATAGCACTCCTACTGATAATTGGTCTAGAAATAATGTCGAACAGAACAAATATAGCTTTTCTTTGATTGATTTTTGGTATTGCTGATCAACCCTATTGGTTTTTCTTTTATGCCAGTCAAGCACCATGAAACAGAGGCGTAACCAGGCAATGTGACATATAACTCAGGACTGAAACTCAGAAAAGGAAGAATCAAATTCAGGAGATAAGGCAAGATGTTGTTATGATTATTAAACCAATGCAAACTAAAACTGATGTTACTGAGAGAGAAGGATGTGATGAAGATTTCTCTTTTAAAGAGGAGCTGAACATAATGGTGTGAGGATGCTTTCTGCTGTTACTTATCCTTTTAAATCCAATTAATAAAGCTCTTAGTAGTCAAGTCAAAACAAGCAAAGAGGTGAGTCTTCATGCAACATTTAGCAACCTTTCCAAAGGTTGTTGTGAAAAAAAGATTACATTATTTCTAAAGAGTCATTCATGGGAAGAAAAATCCTATCAGGCTACTGAGTTCATGACACTTGAAAGGCTGGAAGGTATTAAGAGGAAACATCTTGTACTCTTGCCCAGTTTTTATTCTTTCAGAATCATTAGCACATACCTACTCTGCGTATTTGTTTTCTTTTGCAGGTTGAAAGAAGATAAATCTCTAATATATACTTAGAGCCCTCCCTGAGAATAAGGTTAATAAAAGCTATTGGAGGGGCTGGGAGGGGATGGGGAGGAAGGGTTCTAGAGAACAAATTTGGTGGGAAGGGGCCACGGGAGGCACAGAATGAACTGAAAGTCAAAGTCTCAAAAGTGGAGAAATGAGGAACCCAAAAGATAACCTGAAAAACAGGGAGACTCCCAGCAGCAGCTTTGCTCCCTGGAAACAGTCAGAGGAGCTGGCTGATGGACATGGCTGGAAGGAAAATTCTGAGGTGGAGGAATCCTTGATCTGACCCATTCCTGTGCAGCTTGCTGAAGTGTCTTATGAGTTTATATTGTTGAGCACTATCTGTTTTCTGTGTACAACTCAGAACAGTTCCCAGTGGGAGAGCACTTACATTGACGAAAGTGTGTGTGTTGATAGATTCGACAGTGGGCCTGCAGGCTGAATGGGCTGTGATGAGAAAGGTGATTTGTCTGCACCAAAACAGGATCTTCTGTCTTAGAAAAGAAAATAACGTACAGAACTCTGAAGGTAACTAAGGTAGATGTGTAAAGGTTTTCCTTGGATATGCAGGTACCTGTTATAAGTGATAGATACCCCTAGCCACATATCTTCGGGCCTTTTTTGATTGCTTGGGTTTTTTACAGACCAATAAGTAAAAGTTGTTCAGTGACTCAGAGAGGTCAGTTCATGTTAACATACGTCTGCGGAAAATGTGTGAAATAGCCAAGATAGTAAAAAGATGCAGCTGGTGTGGTTTCCAGGAATTTCTTCTGAAATTTGCATGCAGTTATGTTTGTCTTTCATCCTGTAGTTTGAATTTGTGCCCTTTTTGGCCATTTTATTAAGATGAGTCATTTCATTTCTGTTTCTCTTCCACATTATTGAAATTTTACTGTATTTTAATGGATATGTACATACTTTAAAATGTTAATATAGTTCAGGAAGTATTTTAATATTTTTAATAGATTTTAAAAATTTATATACAGTAATTATTTATGTACTTGCAAAGGACATACCTTCTATTCTTATAGTTTCTTATAATAAAATTGATCAACTGAAACCTCTTTTGGTTTTTCAATATATTCTTATCAACCTAAAGTAATTTGCAGTATATTTCTGAAAACTGTACTTTCCACAGAGGCGACATATCCTACATAATGTTTTGGAACAGACTGAATTAGCTCCATAAAAATTCATCCTATGCTTTCTAAACGTTTTTGTTTAAACCACATTTGAATTTCGCATATGGAGGATCATCGTGTTAGATCTATTGGGGAAAATAAAACTGTTAAACCGGAAAGTCGGGTTTTATGACAAAAAGATGGAATCTGATATATAATGAGGGAAAGATGTCTGTAAGAAATGTACTTTGTTTACTGAGTCAATATAGCAACAGGGGGAGAATGAGCTTATTTCAATGTCATTTTAATTTAATTGTTCCTTTCAGTGGAATCAAATTCCTGAAATAATGTGATGCATCTGTGAAGAAGGCAAATCCAATTCTAAGATGCTCCAGGGCAAACATTTCCAAGAGAAGTAAGGAAGTTTTTGTGCCATTGTACAAGGTCCCACACCAAACTCATCCGGAAAAATGGTTCTAGTCAGCCGTATTCAAGAAAAGAAATTGAAATGAGAAGAGCTGCATGTAAGAGAAACAAGGAACATCAGGAGAATGGGGAGTTGGTACTTGGAGAGGATTCTTGCAGAAGAGCACAGCTCATTTGTATGAGCAAAATAAAGATTGAAAAGGGGTATGATTACCATCTTGGAACACATTACAAGGGAAGCTCTTAGAAAGGAGAGAAGCTGTTAAAGCTAAATATCAGTGTTGGCAAAAATACAAATGGGAATGAACTGGCTATAATTAAATTGAGCACAGATATTGCAAAATGCCTGACTATCAAAATAAAAAGTTCTGAAAAAGCTCTCAGATCAGAAAAACAGGGCCAAAAATCTTCATCAAAAATTTTTGCCAAATCCTCTTGCTAGTTCATCTTGCTATCATACAAAAAACTAAAATGCCACAATAATTCTCAATTTCATTGTTATATTTTGAGTGATTCTTTTTGAGCTGCTCTGATTTTTAATGGTTCTTTTTTATTTACAACTTGTGTATTTTGTGCTGGTTTGATTCTGAAGAAACTTAAGAATACCTTTAACTTGTTTTCAATGTTCAACGGTTTTTTTTACTCTCATTCCACTTGTACATTATAATGTATGCTAGTTTGCCACCACTTTTTCCTGAAAGTTTTTGTTCCCTTCTGCCCACATGCTGAACTAAGGGAAACAATATAAAATTTCAGAAAAAGGCGTGGAACTTCCTCAAGTGGACACACAGATCATGGATTTGAAAAAATAATGTTATGATTGATTTTAATCTCAAATTCATTACATAGGGAAATCCAGAAGATGCATAATCAAGTAGCAACCAAAGGGCAGGATTATGAAAAAATTAATACATTTCTGATAGTGACAAGTAGCTATCATTTTACACTGAAATCATATTTTGTAGTGGGTGGCTGATGGTTTAATTCTACATTAAGGAAATGTCTAAAGGACAAACCATGTGCAGCTTGGTATGTACTTGCACAGTTTTGTCTACTGCCAATAATTTTCCATTGCATAATCAAATTGTCAGTAAAGTGGCAAGTAAACGAGTAGGAAGGATCTGCATGTTTAACAAATAATGTTCAGATTTTTATTTTTTATTAATTTCCAGTGCTCTTTGTTCATCAGCTAAACAAAACCACTTTTGGAAAAGAAACACAGGGGAGTTCACTGAGGGTTGAAGTGAGTATAATAGTCCACCGTGATTATCTTCAGAATTGTTTAGCAACTTGGATTAGCAAATACACCAAATGTATATTGTTTAAATTGAGTATCCTAGATCTTTCACATACACATCACCAGAACAGGAGGGCAGCCTTCTGTTGTGTCTTTCTTTCTGTTCACTATGCTGAAAAATACCAAGGAAACAAGATTCCAGAGGCCAAACATACTGTTGATGTACATAACAGATATGAAAATGAAATCTGTCAGATATATTTTCAGCTCTTCCATAGATCTCAGTGCCTGAGCTCAGTCAAATGTCATAGGAATGTTTCATCTCTCAAGATCTTGCTTCTGTAAAATAGCTGAGGAAAGTTCTGAAACTTCAACAGAGGGAATACAGTCAACTGACTGAAATACAATACCATTAACACCTTCTGATGAGTGCAAAGGCACAGGATAGGTAAGACCCCATTGAAAGTTTCCCTATCAAAACCATACAATATAAATACTTTCAAGAAACTGCCTTTTGTATGGTACCAATTCTGAGTGGACAAAAGACACAGTGAACATATGCCACGCTACAGGAGTCAGCTGTTCTGAGCTACTCCAGCTGCCATTAGATCTTTCAGCATTGCTTAATTCTTTTATATTTTACTTTAATTCAAAATAATATCTCTAATGTGTTGCTATCTCAGAGCTACTATGAATTTCTGAACCACCAGTAGTGCTGTGGCAAGTGTCACTTGACAGTATTGGCTGACCCATTGCAGCCTGGACCCTTAGGCTTCTGTCAGGTAGTTT
Source organism: Aphelocoma coerulescens (assembly GCF_041296385.1). NCBI lineage: Eukaryota > Metazoa > Chordata > Aves > Passeriformes > Corvidae > Aphelocoma > Aphelocoma coerulescens. Next base: position 91,469,537 of record NC_091015.1, read on the forward strand.
GTTTCTCACAACAGAATGATTCCTGTCTGTCCTATTTAATGCTTCCAATTTATGTCTATAAAGCACCATGTCTTGAAACTAGTTTATTAACTTTATGTGCAGCAGTCACACAGATGTGATAGCAGCTCTTATGATGAATGGAAGGTGCCCAAAACATGGCTGAAAAAATTATATTAATGTTCAGTTTAAGTCTTATTCCTATTAACACAAAAAATCAGATCATCAAATAGTGCCTGTCTCTCATATATCACAGCTGAGATTTAAGTATGCAAATAAAACTTACACCTTTGTAACAATTATCAAGCACACAAACTGAAAATATAATAACATGCATACAAGTATATGTGTGTGTGTGTATATACATGCATATAAAATGTTGTTAGTTTCAAACAGCAATTCTAAAAATGGTATTTAATTTCCATAGGAATAGTGCCACTGTCTTTCTGATTTTCTTTTTTTCTATTTTTTTTTTTTTTGGCTTTGCGGGGAGCTCCTTATTGAAAGCACTTGCCAGGGATTCAGTATTTTTTTGAAAACTTTCAGCATAAATATTAACTTTGAATACTTTCTGGAGATACTAATTCCTGAAAATGTTGACTATGGCTGGTAAAGCAGAGTAATGTTCAAAGCAGTAACATGTTCTAGCATAGTGTAGCCTTTCATAAAAATGTGGATGGAGGTTCATGAACTATTTGAGAAGAGGACAAAAAGCTTTAACAATGAATTAAATAAAAAATTTGCTTTTTCAGCTATTGATAAACAGACATGCTTGAATGTTTGGCACATGTTTTTGAATGTTTGTTCACAAAAATATGAGAATGAAATCAGTTTTCCATGGGAAGAGTAGATTTGTAGGGTTCAGGGATAAATTACAGCATGTCATAATCACTCTTCTCTTCTCCTTTTGTGTTTCAGGTGAAAGTTCTTACAGGTCCTTTTTCCCACCTAATTTTAAACTTGATATTTCTACTATCCAGATCTTGCCATTCAGTGCTGGTACTTTTGCTTTTTCCACCCACATCACCCTACCACAGATCACACTTCTATCTGTGACACTCTATTTCTCTTTCACAAATTCCCATTATATCAAGCCAGTTCCTTTACCTGGCTCTTCATCCTGCTAATAACCTTTCTTTTCCTCTCAAAGGTATTATCTTTTTAATTCTTCTGTCTAGAATTCCTTCCCGTGTCTCCTGAATTTATGCTTCTAGAAAAAAAGAAGTTGATTAATTAAGGTCAAAGTTTTTGAATCAAAGAACTTTAATATGTATCTAAATGCATATTTTAAAAACTATACTTGTGTACTAGACAGATTAAAGAGAGACATAAATCTGTACATGTTGCTGTGAAATCACTATATTTTTTCAGTTAATCAATCTTCAATATTCTCAGAAGCAGTAATGCTTCAAAATAATACTCCGCATATATATCATAGCCTTATTTGGGGGCGGGGGGGAATTTTACCTATTATGTGGGGTGTAATATTTAGATGAATCAAAATGCTTGTAAGGCTGATGCATCAGAACTGAAAAGAGAGCACAGTTACAGATATGATGTAAAGCCACATCTGAAAAGATCATATAAAATCAGACCTCAGGATGCTTCACAATTTAAGCTTACTCTGAAGACAGTTGAAATTAACCTATAAAATTATATTGCAGTTAAATCACTCAAATTTTAACTTTTTCAAAATCTTCATTGCATCATCCCCACTCAAAAGATGTTTGCCACAGCTCTTAGTGACAACTCACTTCTTTATGCAACATGAGAAATGAATGGGGGGGATGGTGTGATGTTGCGGGTTTGATCCTGATCTTCTAAGAAAGTTTGCTGTTCACATACAGCCGTATGGGGTGAGTCTAAATGTTACCAGGCAGCTGTGCAGTCCAGCACTGTTGGGATCCCTTCCCCCCTGCCATGTGGTCCTGGGAGAGGGGCCCTGGGGGGCAGGCACAGGGTTTCTCTACTCCCTGGTCAACCTCATTCCCCATTGGTTGTTCTGTGTTCCCCTGCGCGGGCAAGGACTCTTGGGTCCTGTGATTGAGCAGTTCCTCGGCAGAGCCCCAGCCATGCGGCTGGAGAAATAAACATCTCTGAAACATCTATCAAGAATAGTGGATAGTGCAAACAGAACGATCCCCGATCCCTAAGGACAACGACTGATTTGTGAGTAAACTCTGGATTTCTCTTCTTGGTTTTGTTTTGCTATTCCGTCTCTAAACTATGGAGGAACCGTGGAAAGACTCTTGGCTCTCAGAGCCGCATATGGACATTTATCTTAAACTTGAAAAGATTCTTGAACAACGATTTGTAACTTTTAGCTTAATTCAAGCTCAAAAGGAACTGAAACATTTCCTGGCATGGTTGTTTAAGAACTTTTTCTATGTTTCTTGGGATTTGATTCTTACCAAAGACTTTTGGAATACCGTTTAGACACAGTTAATTTCTGAGTCAAAATGGAAGCCGATGGAAGAATATTTTTGTGAGCATTATTTAATTACTGAGACTGTTGAACAATGTCAGCTGTGTCCTTGAGAAGTTAAAACTGCTTCAGGGACCGTGCGACACAGGCCACGTGCACCAAGCGCTCTCCGAGCAGCAGCGAGGCAGTTCCCGCGCATGGGTGGAGCAACGCGAGCTGCAGTGTCAACAGCAGAGCGAGGCACAGCAGGAGCAGGGTCACCCGGCGGTGCCCGCCTGGCCCTGCACAGTGCGTGGTGGAGCGAGCTCCGCGAGAGGAGCAGTGTGTGGGCGGTGGCTGGCGGGGGTGGAGCGGAGCAGTGCCCAGCTAAAATGCATGCTGGAGCAGGGGGCGGGGGGGTCGTCACTCAGGGGCCTGGCCAAGACATGGGAGGGGCTCCAGGCAGCGGAAGTGCAGCTGAGAGCAGAGGCGGTGGCGCGCAGGGAGCTGAACGGCGCAGCCTGGCCCACGTGGCCCCGAATGCAACCCCTGGAAGAGTGCGCAGGCACCGGCAGCTCCGACAATTCCAACATGGGAGTGAGCAAAAGCGAAAGACAAAGCAAAAACACAGGGAGACAGAAAACAGCAGCCACTCGGAAAAAGGAAAAAATCACCATAGCTAAGGTTTTAGGAATAGTAAAATGGTATAATGTTAAACAAAACTATGGTTTTATAACAAGATCTGACAACCAAGAAGACATATTCATTCATAGAACTGCTATTAAAAAGAATAACCCTGAAAAATACATCCCAAGTTTAGGAGATGGAGAAGTAGTAGAGTACAAAATTGTGCAAGGTAGAAAGGGTTACAAGCATCAGAGGTCACTGGGCCTGATGGTGTTTTTGTGAAAGGCAGTATATATGCTAAAAATCGTAGTCATGTTAGACAATATCCGCATTATAAACAGTCCCTACAGTCTTCCTTTCCTAATCCCACCTTTCCCTTTTACCCTATATCCTATTACCCCCAGTGTATTCCCAATCCCTTTTTCACCCATGGTTTCCCTCACAAAACCATGCCTTTGCCAATTGTTTCCCCAAAAATCCCTTTCCAATGCCGAGTGGGGGATGAAGAGGGGGAGGGAAGAAATTAACTATTTTTGTTTAGCGTTCTGGAAGGTACAAATGGAAGAAACTCTCTCCTGCCTCAGTTTCCCCACAAAGCACTCTCAGAGAGTCCTGTCTCCCTTCTGTCAGCCTTAAGATGTTCCAGAGAATCTGTTTGCACATTTAAAGACTCAGGAGGGTGGCTTGTTTTGTTTTGAAACTGTTCTTGTTATGTTTATCCAGTTGTTTTCAATGTTAAGTTTTAAATCTCTTTTTGTTAAAAATAAACGGGGTCGCTTCTCCCCCTGCCATGTAGCCCTGGGAGAGGGGCCCTGGGGGGAGACACGGGGTTTCCCTGCCCCTGGTCAGCCTCGTTCCCCATTGGTTGTTTTGTGTTCCCCTGCGTGGGCAAGGACCCTCGGGTCCCGTGATTGAGCAGTTCCTGGGCAGAGCCCGGCCATGGGCTGGAGAAATAAACATCTCTGAAACATCTAGCAAGAATCGGTCCATAGATATTTCTTTTTCACGGGCCTCGTTGTCTGATACACGTGTTGCAGTATCCCCACTGTAACACAGCACATTGTCCACGTCACTGCTTCAGAGGAACATGTAGAAACTTCACAGACAATTATTATGCAATAAGCTTTCCTAGGAAAGAACATTCTTAGGGGATCTACTGCTTTTTAATTCTGCTAAAGGCATAAGGAAAATACGGCTAGAAAATTTTGTGGAGCCTCTTGCAGTGAGTTATACAGATTATTTCTGTACAAAAAGGCTGTTCAGCAATGCCAACTGATATTAAACACTTTTTTTTACTATCATCCAGTGTCTCAGATGACAAATTCTTCTTAATGTGTGAACTTTTAGAAAGCTGGACTTCTTGAAATGAGAGTATTTTTCCTTTAAGCTACATGAAAATGTCACTTCCCTCCTCTCAGCTGGACAGCTGCAATGTAAGGTGGAAATCAAATCAGGGCCTTAAAAACAATTCTGTATCTACAAGATTCCCAAAAACTGAAATACATGGCAAGTACCTTGATGACAGGCAATATGAAAGAGAGGAGGTCTTTGACAGAAAATATTATCTGAAAAAGGTAAAACTTTTTAAAAGGCAGACTAAATTTGAAATGCAAGTGAGATGCAATAGGTTGTTTTCTAATAAATAAGAGGGGTCTTTTTTAAACAGCCTACTAGAAAATTATAATATTTATTTTATTAATAGAGTTTTAAATGAGATTCCTAAACAATCTCTGTGACTCACTCTTTGGGAAAAAATAACACATACAAAGGTCAATGGCAAAGTTCAACTCACTTTAATAGGTTAAGAATTAAGTTCATTCAGAGCTGACATTTCTCTGACAGTATCCTCTGTCTTGGAATATTTCTATGAAATAAGGCTAAGGTATTATTACAAATTTTTAGTATATGAAAAAGCCCAAATCGTAATAAATCTTCAAAATCTTCAACATCCTAATCATTCAATAATAGAATATTTTTTTTCTAACACAACTTCATTTTGATTGCTAAACCTGAAAATGATCTGCATTGTCTGTTAGCACCTTAAGAAAGACATCTTTTTCAACCTAACTTTCCAGCTCTTCAACCTATCTCCAAGAAATTGCACCGTACTGCAGTCTGAGTTGCATCATAATCAATCAAAAATAAGCCCCTGCTGCAATAGTACACCAAAATTTTGTGTGTGGTTTTATTACAACAAAGAAAGTTCTATTTTAGCTATTACTGAATGCAAGTATTTTGTACAACTTTCCAGTGCTCACTTCATAGTAATCATGCTATGTGAGAATACCAGTACATCATACTACTTACTGAAAACTTTTGGAAAACCCAGCTGGTCAATCAGAGAAAAATGCCATCAGTCTTTCAGCATGATTTTTACTTTTTTAATTAAAGCCAGAATCTCCAAATTAGAATATGATAAGAAGCCATCCAGAATGTACAGGAAGAAAAAAATTAATTGTTTTTGAATGCTATTTTCTCTATGATTTTTCTTTCTAGGCATGTTTTTAGAGATTGTTTTCTCTGCACATTCCCAAGAGAAGCAAAGCCCTTCCTACCACTATGAAACTGATTCAACCATAAATCTAGAAACAGATTCCTTCAATTTTTTTTACCTTTTTTTCTTTTCATTACCTTGTAGAAAAAGGAAATCTGCTACCCCATTTGGTACCTGGATATTCCTCTCTATGTAGTGATGAAGCCTTGCCATGATCAAGATGAGCAATGGTCCATACCTAAAAAATCACAACTGACCTCTCAGCCACACTGTCAAAGACCATGCAAAGAGGAAATTTCAAGTGGCATTCATCTGCTGTGTATTTGTCACTCCAGCTGATGCAGGTATCATGACAGATACATTTTTTCACCTCTGACTTACATTTCAGTTCAGCTCTGAAGTACACAACTGCCTTAACTTAAAAGCATACATAAATTTGTCCTTATAAGCTGAAAAATGTGGAAGGATGGACAAGAGCATCAGACTGACAGCTGTTTATAATGGAATTAAAGTCTTGAAGTTCACCATTCTTCAAGTGAAACATTAATTCATCCATTTCCTCCCCCTGCATTTTTTTTTAACCTATATAGGGAGAATTTAAAGAGTGAGCTGTTACTAAAATCATGAAATATGCTACCATGATCATATAAAATAAGAGAAATACTCTTTGTCATGTCATTTTCTGACTGAAGTCTCTGCTTAGCTCTTGTTGGGATGACAAGGTACTGCTGCTTTTGCTGGTTCTGCAGCTGAGAATTGCTATCACCATCTGAGTTGTGTTACTGCGAACTATGATTAATTCAAGTCATTTTCCACTGGTTAGAAAGCTTTTTTTACTCCACAGAGAGTGTCCATCCCCTTAAACAGGCTGCCTAAGGAAGTGGCTGAGTCATCATCCCTGGAGTTATTTAAAAGACATGCAGATGTGGCACTGGGGACATGGTTCAGTGTTGGGCTTGGAAGTGCTGGGTTAATGGTTGGGCTCAATGATCTTAAGAGGCCTTTTTCAACCTAGATGACTCTATGATTCTGTAATTCTATAAGGGTGCATAGGCAGAAGAAATAAATAAATGCTTCACTTTCTGTAACTGCGGTTTGGTGGCATCCTTTCTCCACTCACTTAAAGGATGGGGCCATCTGCAGCTCAGTACTGCTGGGGACAACACACTCTGGTTGTTGGCATGTCAGCTGTCTTCAACCCTGAAATCTCACAGTCATGACTGCAATAAACCAGACAGCTACAAGTTGGAGACCCCTGCAGGAATTGCCACATCCAGTACACTGAAAAAAAAGTTGCATCCTTTAAGAACTTGTGCAAGATGCTGCTTCAGTTTTCCCTTCAGGACTCGGTTCCCTGGCAATGCTGAGCCCAGCCAGGCTCCACTCTCACATCCACCCACAGCTCACAGCATGCAACATGCCCAGCTCAGCGCAGTCATCTCAATCAGTGGAATAGCTGAGCTGTCTATTGAAGAAAACCAAAAAATAAACAACAACAAACAAAAATCCAAAACCCAAACAGCAATAACAACCCAATCAACAAATAAATCTGCTTTACTTCCAACTTTTCTCTTCTTGCTTGGAAAGCATATTAGACTACTACTTTGTCTCTTTGCCTCTTCCCTCCAGGTCTCTAACAGACCACATGCCTCTCTTATCACACTTACTGTTTACCTCTTAAAAGCACTCCTGCCAGTGTCATGCTGTTTCCTGAATTTTGTCCTTTATCTCAGGGCATGTAGTCTGCAGAGGCCAGGAGCTTGGAAAAAGCCATTAATTCTTTTCCTAATGGGAAGTGTCAAAGCTGCTGTACATACATCTTTTCACATACAATTTTGTAGTTGGAATTCAGCCCTGACTGCCTTCTCGACCCAAATTATTAGCACTGGGACTGATGAACTGCACAAACATATGCTGAGTTTGATGGAATATTCACACATTTTAGATTCTACTTGCTAAAATAAAAGTCTCAGGGACAAGACAACAGCCTTTTCTAATAAAATTATTCAAATGATCAAAACAACACAACAACAGCCAAGGTACAACCACCAATTTTCCAGACCCTGGCCACATTTCTGATCTTGGTCAAAGTGACTGTAGCACTGAGGGGAGATCCAGTACAGCCTTGCCAATGTGAGGAGCCCCAGGATAGTAACCTTTACCAGTAGTCATGCTGGAAGAGGTTTGTGCTGATTGTGGGCACATTACCGCCACAAGTGTGGCAAATGCAGAAGGTTCTGCAAAAGGATCACGGGACAAACACCTTCCACAGAAGATGTCTGTCCCAAATTCCTTCTTGTTTCAAGAACAGCTACACTAGAAAAATCCTACCCTTCCACTCAGTTCTTGCATAGGCTCTTGGCAATAGACTTCATCCCAATAGATGAACTCCAGTCTCCTGTAAAAGTTTCTCCTCCTTTCCAGCCCACAGGATGTTACAAAAGTTCAGATTTTTTAGTCTGAAAGTGGATGATGCTCGGGACTTTTCTTGGAGTATATTTGGGATGAGACATAAAAGAGGTTTGCTCTTCCTGAGCAGTAGCTGGAAACAGAAGAGTGCATGTACTCCCTTATCGGCCTTTACCTCGGCTCGTGTTGCAAAACCAAAGCTCACAGTCTATGTATGAAGAGGTTTGGATTGCACTCTTTATCTTGCATATTCGCGTCCCAGTGAATCATAAAATTGTTTAGGTTGGAAAAAAAGTTGAGATCATTAAGTTCAACCATTAACCCTGAACTGCAAAGTCCACCACTAAACATTTATTTTTAGTATATATATAGTGTGAATGTGTGATGGCTTCCTCTTCATAAAAAAATGATTGTGTGAGAGTTTGATGCTATGTCAAATGCTATGCTTTAAGCAAAAGAGTTGATGTTGTGTTATCACTACATAACAGAGTCATTTATTGGGAGTACATCTATTTGCTGAAGAGCAGCTGCTTGTATTTTGCCAGTGTAGCACTGACAAAGTTGTTTCCTTTCTGAAGGCTTGTCTCTCATCATTCTGAGTAGTTTATATTAGTAATTGAGAAGATTTTCTGTATTTGCTAGATTTTTCTCAGTCTCCAGCTCAGCAGCTAATTCTGGTGCCTCTCCAGAGAGCCACAGAATAGAGTCCTGGGTGAGCTTGGGTTGCCTGGGACATCTGGATGTCATCTGGTCCCTCTCATCACTCAAAGGACACCTTAGATCGAGTACCCAAGGGCATTTGAGGGCTGTGACCTGCCTAGTTTGGCATTCTTCTGAAATGAAGAGTCCAGCAGTCAGACTTACCGATGGGTGAGAAAGTCTCATCACAAATAGTAGGTCAGAACTTTTCTGTAATACTTTTTCAGAATTTTCTCTGAAATGTTCTGTGCAGGAAGTCTGAATAATTAGTGGGGTTACATCCCTTTAGACAGCTACTCATTTTTTCTGCACATGAGGAGAGGAAATAATTCTAAATAATTCTATATACATATCAGATACTTTATATGCACTCATATATATACTATATTTATTAACATGAAAAATTGCTTTGAATTGACCTTTGATTTACATTAGTTTTTTTAATTGCAATTCTTTTAAAGTAGCTATTAGAAAAGGTCAGTTAGAATAAATAACAAGAAAACAAGCACAGCAATGAGAATATAAATTGTAATATTAGCTTTCAATTAATGTTTAAATTTTTTATAATATCTTTTTTTCTGATTATCAAAATAAGTACCAGTTGTAAGTTCAAGTTCTAGTGATAAATAATTGTACATGAACACATAGAGATGTCTTTTAGGAAATAAAAAATCAAGCATAAAAAAATTTTATGAGTAACTAGGGGAAAAAACAACATTGGAAAACACAGAAAATATATACACGTTGTTAAATGTATGTATTTTTCATTTTATAAAGAACTTGAAATTCTGATTTTTTTAAATTAATAACAAAAGCATTTTTACACATAGTATTTACTTTATGTATACTTTATGTATTATGTGCAATATATGTTCAAAATTATATGTGTATGTGATATACATGTGCCAATGAATAGTATGTATCATATATATGCTATGGATATGATATAACATATCTGTTTGTACAAACATATCTTTTCTCTGTTTATGTCTAAATATGAGAGTCCTGTAAAGTAAAAGTTTTTAACTTTTAAAATTTAAAAATTAATCATATGATTAGCAAAATTCAAGAAATTATCATGCATTTTTGTTGATAAACCCTTGAACGAAATTTATTTCTGGTTAATTGGTGATACCTATGAAATTGAAATGAAACTGTCTTCCCAGTTGTCTTGGTTTGAAAGACAGGTGTCTGCTAAGGAAAGCAGGAGCCTCCCTTGGAATGGCAGATGCGACCCCCCTTCCCTCTGAGTTATTATAATTTTGAAATCAAGGGGCTTCTAGGCAAAGATGTGGGAAATAGGAATAACAGTTTTTTAGTATTATATATCTATATATGCATAACAAGTCAAACAAACACCAATAACTATGGCAGTAACAGCAAACACAAACCCAGTCCCAGCCGTCTCGGCTGTCAGGCCCTTTCCCCTCGGGTGCAGTTCCGCTCGCAGCCGGCAGGGATCGCTGGCGGCTCCCGGTGAGCAGGGCAGGTGCGATGGCTCCCCCGCGGCTGCAGGGGGCGCTCCGGAGCAAGCTCGGGGAGCACGCGGCACTGGTGCCCTGGGATCCCGGGGAAGGGTGGAACAAAGGCTTCACAAACCACTGGGCAGCCGATCCCGGTGTCCAGCCGGACCCTCAGGAACAGGAAGCTGGAACAGCAGGCTGGAGCAGCAGGGACAAGCACAAATCCCGGGTGGCAGACGAGATGTATCCAAACTGCGGAGCTGCGGTGGGAACCCCCCGGAGGTCTGGGCAGGAAGGGCGAGCACGGCTACAACGTAGTGAAGGCTCAAATCAGCGGTGGGGGCAGGGCAGCCATCGCCCAGCTCCCAGCGGGGCAGGGAAGGTGGGCTTGGGATCCCAGGGTTTCTCTGGCAGAAAGGAAAAAAAAAAAGCAGCCAAAGAAAGCAGCCTCCCTCTCCATCCGGAAGACCGGGGACCGACTGTCCACACACCCAGGTGAAACAAAAGAGTAGCCAGATGCACCCCTTCCTCAATGGCTAGGTCTTTTGTTTTTATTAACTACCCAGCAACTTGTCCCCCTAGCAACATGTATGGGGGAAATTCCTTGAACAGGAAAAAAAAAAAAAAAACCAAACCAGGAGAACTCCTAAAACCCCAACACCAGTCTATCAGATAATTATTATTATACCAGCAATTTATAACGTAATCTCATAGGACTGGAGACACAGATATTGTCTTGAATATCAGATACATATATTTTAAAATAATAAACTAGGTTATTATGTGATATGTTCTCATAATGGTTGTTGTGCGTCAATTTAGGGCACGTAGTTGAATCTCTTCAAATTTTCAGTTCACATTACGTACTTAAAGAAAATATTAATAGAAGAAATCTGAGGAGATTTCATTGTTTTTCTATAATATAGCCATTCAGAATGTGGCAGCAAAAACAGTCACACAACACAACACAGTTTTGATATCAGGACACCTGCAACACAAAATTGGAGTAGCTAAGTCTCTGCCCTTCATAAGAAGATCAGGGAAAAGATGAGAGGTTTTCAAGAAATAAAGGCAAAGAATCATTTAACAGGAGATACATATAGTCATAAAAAATTTAACCAAGTCAGGATTGCAAGACAATGGCCAGGGAGAAAGAACTTGAGCTACACAGCAGTTTCACAATATGTGCAATTTTACTGAGCCATTAATAATATTTACCTTCTCTACTCTTTCCTCTTCAGCCACATTTTTCATCATTACCACCACTTCTTCACTTTACAGAGAGAATATGGATGCTAGATGTGAGAATCAGTGGAACAGAAAGGTTTTTAATGTTAATTGTTTAAAAATTAAATATGTAAATCACCATGAATTCTGTTCTTTCAAGGATAAAACAGAACATAAGTTACCTGTTTTCCAATTTTGTATGCCAGTAAGCTGCTATTTTGCTTCAGTTAATTTATGATTTGTTCCTTGATTATGAACCTTTGAGAAAGACTATGAATTGGTGTGAAACAAATGGATTAGCCTGGAAAGAAAGATGCATTCTGCTTTGAAGAAGAAAAAGCCAGAAAGTTAAAAGGAAAAAAGCTGTGTTGAGCAAACTCCACAATAATTTAGCATTCCAGGATAGGCATGTGGGTACCATGTATAGAATAAACCCACTGCTCAAATATATCGTGCCCAACACTTCCCACTCTCCCTTGCCTTCTGTTTGGCTTTGACATAGATGATAAAACCTACTACACTCGTGACTGTGCCACTGCTGGAGACTTAGATGTGGAAATTCCCCTCGGCCCCTTGTGTCACCATTTTCCACATTGCATTCTTAGACTTATCCAAAAGCTGGGAGTTAGGAAGCTAACTCGTAAGGTTTATTAGAAAGCTTTCTCCCTTCCTTCTCTTCTCCCTCTATCTCACCACTCCCTTCCCCACACAGTCCCACACTTGAGTAGAAATAATCCCTTTATAATGGGATCTAGCTCCCATACGTAAAATCGGTGGTTTGGTATTTCCTTTGCTAGATTGTCATGGGTGTGCAACTCTCTTCCTTTTTCTTCAGTGTTTCACCCCTTTACTACCTTTTAGCTGAGGTTTCTGAGCACCCTGTAGAATCCTTCTCCAGAGATTTCTGTTGTTAAGAGTAGGACTGGCTCTCTGCTTATAAGCCAGTACTTCCCAATGAGCCAGCAAGGGACTAATGTCCATTTCAGTGCTGTTACCTTTGCATTGTATAAGGGCCAATCAGCTCAGAAGTTTCTGGTCACCTTAAACTGGGAACTGCAAAAGTAGTTCTGCTAAGAAACTTTTAAACCCTTGCAAAACTTTTGAGCTTTCACTGGAAATGCTCCGTTTCTTGAGCCTGCCCACACAGCAACAGTGTGTTCAAAATAAAGCCATTAACAGAACTGCAAACAATTCAAAAGCCAAAGAAGTTACCAAAAATATGACTCACTCTTATTTTGTGGTACTTCAGGATTTAATCAACAATATTTTCTGACTTAGTAAAATCAGCAGAAAATAAATCCATCAGGGCTAGCTGCTGTGAAAAAAAACTATTAACCTATGCTTAAATGCACACCAATTTAGGTCTCAAAGTGGTAAACAGGAGTTACAAGTGACTGCTATGAGTACTAAAGAGTGGAAGTTTAGCAGTCATTCTCTACATTTAGAACAAACAATTTCTGTTGTAAGTTTATTCAGAACTCATCAGAGCAGATATTGAGGCATTAAGTGGCATTGAAATTATTGAAACAGTCTATGGAAGCTACATTTCATTTATTTTGGAGCCAGAAACAAAATGTTAAGGAACTGAATTATTACATTTCAAAAAATATTTGATTTGGTTTAGGTTATGTCTGTTTTGGGTGCTGTAATTTTTTGCCAGGATTTGTGATTAAATTATGCCAAATCTTAGAGGCATCAACAGCTAAAATATATTTTTCTGGACATATTACACATGAGCAATCCATGCAAACAATGGTGCCTAAACCAACATGTTTAGTGTTTCTTTTTTCCTTGTTTTTTTTTTTTTTTTTTTTTTTTTTTTTTTTTTTTTTGTTTTTTGTTTTTTGTTTTTTGTTTTTTTTTTTTTTCTGTTTTGGTGGGGGTTTTTTATGAATCTATGTCAAGAGTTTTGGTCTATTAAGCCCTATCATTGTTATTTTCAGTCTGTGCTTTCATGAGTACTAGGGAAAAGAGAATGTCAAGTATTTCTTTTACTGCAGGCTTTTACTACCCCAATTACCTAAATTGCTAAATTAAGTGTTAAATAAACTTACATCATTAATTCTTGGGATAAGCAAATTTTTCAAACAATATTAGCTGTGCTTGGAGTGCTTGTCTGGAAGAACATTGAATGTCTTGGAAAAAGCATGCCTATTGTCATTCCAGTGGGAAAAAAAGTGCGAATAGTAAAAAGTTAACCTGTACACATAAAGAGACCACACTACAAAAGTAGTGCTCTGCTCACCAGTACAAGCAGGGGAACATTTTGTCAACAAAGTTCGTCCTGAAGTGCCTATTCCAGTTGAAATCAGAGCTGTGAATTGCTTCCCTGGAAATCATAGACACTGAGAAATCCTTACACACTCTGTGTAGTAATTTATTAAGCATTTGCTAATGACCCTGGCCCAAGCAATGCAGACTTCTTAAGGATGAAAGTTTAAATTCACTGAAACAGATCATCAAAACTAGAGTGACTATCCCAATTTAATGCTGTCATAGATGTCATTCCCCAAATTTACTGTTTATGAGAGTGCCTAATGATGCAGGTTATATTTTATCACCAGCAGTTTTTAATCATTACCTTCAGGACCCCATGTATAGATGTCATATAATATCATTGGGGTTTTTTTACATTGAAATAATGTTGTTCTTTCTTCCAGACAGATTTTGATGAATTGTGAAGAACTTTTATCCAAAAGAGATTAAATGAAAATACTGGTATTTCTGAAGTGATTGTGATACATCCAGGACTCAGAATCCCGTTTACAGGAAGGAAAAGAAAATTTGTTCCCAGAGAAGAGTAGGTTTAAGAAGCAAGAAGATTAAATGTGTCACCAGGCATTATTGCAGTGAGGAGAAAATTAGAAAATACTCAGATTTCTTTTGAAGGAATTTGCCTGCTAAATGATTAAACTTTTCTCAGAAAATTCCAGTGTCTTCTAAGTCTGGGGGAGATAGACGTAAAAGAAGATCTTCATGCAATGTTTTCAGTTTATGTTAAAGAAAAAAAATTGGTCATTTTTCATGATTTAAAAAAAAAAAATCCACTCCAGTTTATAAATCTGGACTTTTCCCCTTTATTCTCTTAGTATACAGATGAACATATCTGTTAATCTTTTCTCATTAGTCACATTTAGAACTGAGAGTCACTTGCATGATGGGCATATTTTCTTGTAGGCAAAAAGGGCAGACTGACCAATTTAATCATCATGTCATATGACAGTGCCACAGTACCTGAGATCATATGAGTAACTTGTCTGTCCAGAATGCAGACAACCAAAAAGAATGGTTTAACCTCCTCTACTGAATTTTAGGGGGCGATTAACTCAGGTGATTAACAAGTGGAATGGTATTGCACCATTCCTGGAGATTTCAAAGAGAATATGTATTTCAGTAGGTGATTTTTTTTTTAAATTTCTACATCAGTATTTGAAAATGGATGTATTTCAATGTACAATTTAGAAGTCTGTTTTTAACTTTTATGCTTGTATTCTGCCCCAAGGGCAGGATATTCACTGTACTTTTTTTTAACATGTTACTAATATGAGGGGGTTTCTTTCCAAGGAATTCAACCGTTTGGACTTCAGACTGTGATTCAATAAAGCTCTAAAAATATTCCTGAACATATTTCACTAAATGATATACATATTCAGTTATGCCTGTTAGACCCAGTCCTCTGTTAGATGTGAATGAATATCTTTTGATAGGAAAAAAAAATCTTTAAAGCTTGAAAGATATTATCTGATTTCTTTTGGAAAAGAAAATTTAGTCTGACAGCTAGGTCCTAAATCAGGAATGAGAAAAAATAATTTAGATTTAGAACACTGAGCCCTTACAGTTGCCATTGTTTCTCTGATATACAGAAAGGCCCTTGAGATGAATTATCTACTGCAAAATATCCCAGTGGGTTTCTTGCTTCATTTGATCCTTAAATTACTGGGTTTAAAGACATTGTAACTGACCAGGTGTGGGGGGGTTTCATGTATCTAGATAGCTCCATATAGTATTCTTCTGTTATTTTGGTAGCTTGTCTTTAGAAATTCTCTTTTAAATACTTGTTCTTTAAAACTACTGAAATGTAATTGTTTTGATTAGCAGCTAAAACCCATGGATTCTCACCAGGAACCAAATTTTCATAACTGCATTATCCCCTTATAGCATGAGTCACCAAAAAATGTGCCATTCTTGTGGAGTCCAAATTATTCTGTCAAGCATTCGGATTTTAAATAATTCAAATTCTTCCTAGGTGTTACTTCAGTCTTTTTAATTTTTTCAGTTATTGAGCAATTCTGCATACATTATTAATACAGTAATTTTCCTACAGAAATTCAGAAAAAGGGCATACCAGGGAAGATAAAAAGAGTATCTGCATTTAGGATTGGCAATGACAATAGAAACCTTCTCCTTGCATAAAACATTGATTGAAATTATGTGCATCATAGTCATGTAAATGTCATGATCCAGGATCACCATGGATGTGAAAGATTCCTTAATCTTTGGAAAGCCTCGTTTTCTTCAAAGTAGTTCTGCCTTACACTTCATTTTGTGGTCAAATTAATCTCTGGGATGAAATAGAGTAGGGAAAGAAATGGAAATATTTTTTGTGTCCTTCCCTGAGTTACTACTTGGTTAAATCTAGGGATGGAGCACAAGATTATTTGAAACTAGATGATATATTAATAAGCTTATTAAGTAGCTCAGAATATGCCATTATTAATATTTGGGTTTTCGAATTAATGTGGAGATTTTCTGCTGTATAAAGAGATTCTACAGCATAAACAGATTCTTCTTGCAACTCTTTGGTTCTACCTGAAAAAGAAATGTAGCCATCTCCTGGGGTTTTCTTTGGATTTAAAGAAAGCCCTAAGGTTTCCTTTGAAGGGAGACTCCTGGAGACTGGCTGGCATTTAGTGAATTTCAGAGTGCAGGGTTTAAACTGACAGAGACAATCTGGTAAGAAGGGGAGCTGTTAAATCTCATCCTTTCCCATCATAGATCATAGTCCACTAGATGAGTAATTGAATGCTTTTACTTTAGATGTTTCATATATTGCAACTGTATTTAGTCTGGCAGGTTTCGTTTTCCAGCACTATCTGTAAAGCGTTTCCTTCATTACCCATGTGTTTAAGTTCTGTATTTTAATTCTATTAGCTTTTATTCTAGTGGTACATGACTTAAGGATCCCTCTAAGATATGAGTAAAAAATACTGTTGTATTTCTCTTGATGACTAAATATATCACTACTGTATCCAAACAGTGAAATATTATCTATTCTTTTCTGGGAGTGATTAAAGAACAGATTCTGACAATGTTTAATTGTTTCATTAAAATATTATACCTTGCATATTTGGAATACTGATTTTTGCAGAACTTCTTACAGTCTTAAAGAAGTGCAGGACAAGATCTATAATCTTTTCACTGTCTGTGAAATATCTGTAAATATTTCACTGTCTTATCAGAGTGCCTCCAAGCAAGTAATTCACACTTTTCCAGAAATAGTCTGATGTGCCCTCCATAGAGCAGTAAATATTTACTCTTGTCTTTAGGCCCTGCGTTGCACTGGTTAAGCTGGAAAGGTTGACTCATGGAGGAACAAAGATAGTGAGGGAACAGAAGGAAATTGTGCAATCAAGATACTCACAAGTGCTTGAAAAAGAGGGCGGGTAACAAAGTTATGAAGTTTGCTGAGAAAAAAATCAGCCTTGTGACAGTTCAAACTGAAACTCTCTGGAGTTTCACTCTCTGCATCAGGATCTTATGATGCTGAGTAAAAACTGCAAATAGAATTTCATATCCACATAAGAAAAATAAAACATGGGAGCATAGACAACACCTTACACAGACCTTTATGGTTCAGAAGTAGCTGCCACTGCTTAAGAAAGAGATTGTAATCATTGTAGTTATCACCTCACTGTTCACAGAATTTTCAAATAATTGCAGAGAAAAGAACAGAAAATATCTGTATCCCACTATGTAAATTCATTGATACAACAACTTGTGTACTGCTTGCGCTTCTTGATTGCCTATTTTCCCCTTTGACCAGGGCTACTGAGAAGATAACAACAGGGGTCAGAAGTGCTTTCTGCAGAAGACAAGAAATCAATTGCTGTGTTTCTCTTTAAAAAGCTGAAAACAGATGGCTATAATAAAATCATGAATATAGAGAACATATGTGAGAAATGATTTTTGATTTTCTGCTTAAAACTACTGCAGTCATACCAAAAGGATGACTGAGTTATATTCTTCTTTTCTTAAATGCTGGTAACACCACGATGTGCTATTTAGATATTTGATGTGAGGATCAAGATACTTTTCATAAGCTGCAATCTTTAAGGATAAACCTGCTCCAGCATGCACTCCATGAGCCATGTTTTTTCAGGAAATATCCACCCACACAGGGGTTTCTCCAGGCACTGTGGTGTGGATACCCACTCCATTATGGGGCCTCTCCAGGAGCTGCAGGACACCACCTGCTCTACCAGAGACTCTGCAGGGGCCTCAGGGCCATCTCTGCTGATGCACCCAGAGCACCTCCTCCACTCCTCCTGCTCTCCCCTCAGCTCTCAAAGGGCCATTTATCACACTTTTTCTTTCACCCCTCAGTGTCTCCCACCACTGAGATCACCCTACTCAATAAAATTATTTACTTTCCAAGCACCTGAGGTCAGAACTGTTTAAAAAAATATTTTACATCCTTTGCATTGGATTATGGATTATATGAATTATATGAAATTATATGGATTATATGAAAATTTCATATCTCACAAGTTTTAAATAACGTAAGTCAATAGAAAAATCTAGCTTGCTTTTTGCAAACCACAAGTAATCCATGCTTCCTAAGAAATACGTATTATTGCACTGTTGTCTCCTTCCTTTTGCTGTACCCACCTTCTTTGACTGTGTTTTTTGTTTTGCTTTTTTTTTTGTAATTTTGTTAGCACAAAACTTCTATCTTTTTAGCAACATGGAACATCCTTTTCAAATATTCCCTCCCATCAGTATGATGAAGTCAAATCTCATGTTTTATTGCGCACTTATGCCATGGAGTAATAATGGCACTGAATTAAGTAGCTAAAAGATATTCAGATATCATTTTTCAGCCTTTCTCCTCAGTATTGATGACATTATATTCTTTACCTGACATTGTCAAATGCATTAAATCTTTACAATTTTTAAATTTTAAAAATGCCAGAGTGCTGGCTTATGCTGAATTCATTATGCTTTTTCTACACACTTCTCTTAAGCGACAATTTTCGTCTATGAGAACAGCACTCAATTTTTTCCGAACTTAAAAAAAAGTTATGAAAAGGTATATTCACACAGAAGATTTCATTGGTCCTTCTTCTCTTCAATGTTTCCTTCATTCTTTCAGAGCAGGTATGTCTAAAGACTCAAGGACTAGTCACAAGTCAGAATAAAATCTAAGTCCTTTCACTAATTATAAATGTCTGTGATATGAAGATCGCAGTGGCCTATAATTCACATAAACTCTGATTATTTCAAAGTAGTAAGCCAATTAATACACTCAGATTATTAATGCATAATGTATTAGAAAATAAAGAGAAAGCATTGCAGTCTTTGAAGAGCTTGCTTGCTGCAGTCAAAGATGTTATTTAAAGATCACTCACTGTACATCAATAATCTCTTAGATCAAATACCACAATCAGTTACATGGAGCTCCCCAGTAACAACCATAGCTAGTAAATTACGATAGTGAACAGCCTGATCAAAATCTGTTAGATAGAAAGTCAACATCTTCTTGATGTTGTGTGAAACTGAATTAAAGGAAAATCCTTGCTTAAAATATGAATTTGGACTCCAATACTGCTGCAAATTAGAGGGTTTTTTAAATTGTGCCTTTTGTGTTTTCCTCCTCAGAGTCTTTGGTGGCTGTTGGATGATCATGAACAGCCCACTGCAGTTTTTCTTGCATCTTGCCAGTAGTAAGTGAGGCTTTTATTTCTCCTATCTCAGGAAAGAGCAGCCTGAAAAATTCATGCTGTGATTTCTTGTTTAACCGTAATGTGTAACATGTCCCCTTTGTTTTTTCTGGTTTCCTTTATTCACAGTTTTCACTTCAGCACATTTCCTGCTCAAATTAAAGTAATATTTTATGTTCATTAAAATATGTTCATTTTATGTTCAGCTAGAGCTTAAAAAATTGAGGCGCAAAAGAAACATCTGGTAAGTAAAGAGAAGATAAACTTAGAAACTTGCATTAACCCTACATGGCAAGAAAGTAGCATGCACAGAAGCTATCTAGTAAGGACAGAGATTTTCTGTCTGAAAAGAACACATCATAAGGTAACAGCTTTTATCCAGCTCACAGATGCCAACATTTGTTACATCGGAAGGACTGACTTTTTCTTATGTCGTCAGTTGATTTCTTCAACTTTTCCTTGGATAGATAACAATTAATAGTTGTCTCTTTCCCACTGCTGTAACTTTTGTGTCTCTTCAATAATTTTGGGAAGAAAAAGTTTTGAGACTGCTATACCTGGTTCATCCTCAAGTTCTGCGAAATTTCTACTATTTTCTGTTACTTTTATGGAAGTTCAACAAAGATGCAGCTATGAACTATGTAACTACAAGCACCAATCCTCTCTTTTATTTTAACTTAGATAGACTTCTGTATCAGTTCGGAAGAATCCTCAATGCTTGAGTTTTTTCTAAGATTTTTTTTATTCAGTTAAATCATAAGCATGTGTTTATTCATTTAGCATATGGGGTCTCCCACTGGAGCTAGAACATGCAAATTTTTCTGAATCAGCATCTTCTTCATCAGGTAAAGACTGAAAACACTGCAATGCAAGCTGGAAGCTTGCTTCAACCCTCTGCTCATTAAATCACAGAGTAAGGCTGAAAACTAAATATTTGTGGGGAAGCCATATGAAGAATGGCTGAGGTCACCTGACTTGTCCAGCCAGGAGAAGGGGAGACTGAGGCAAGATGCCATAGCAGTCTACAGCTCTCTCAAGAGGGGAAGTGGAGGAGCAAGTACATATTCTTTCTTTCTAGTGACCAGTGGCAGAATGTGAGCCTGAGGTTGTGTCAGGGGAGGATTAGGTTAGAAATTAGAGGGTGGTTGGGCACTGGAACAGGCTCGCCAGGGAAGATGTCACAGCACCAAGCCTGACAGAGTTCAAGAAGCATTTGGTCAACATTCTCAGGCACATGGTGTGACTCTTGGGCGTCCTGCGCAGAGTGAGGAGTTGAAGACTCGATGATCCATGTGGGTCCCTTCCTCAGGATATTCTATGATTCTATAATTAAACTCCCTGTATTCTGAGGACTGTCCGAGCTAAATCCTAGGTTTTGGTTTCTAGTGTCACTCTTCAAATTTTGAGAGTTCTATACCATTCCAGGAGAATTCAAAAGTTGGAGTTGTTTAATTTCTTTTCTTCAATATCTTCTAAACTGCGACCATATTTAGTGAAAATCTTTTAAAGTGCAGAATCAGCTGTTTATTTCTTGCTATAGAAAACCAAAGGATGTTCAAAAATTGCTGTATTTTGGCAAGTATCTCAGATACCTAGGTTTATGTTTGATGAAACCTGATGCTCATCCATTGGATGGAAAATGAGAATACACCTCTGTTTATATGCCCGCTGTTCTCCAACGATATTTCTATTCTGCAATGAAAGTTCTTCAAACTGGTAAATTTTAAAGTTCCTTTGTATAAAAGAAAAATTTGGTTTGGACTACAAAATTCTTTTTAATTCCTACAAATAGTATGAAAAATATACTTAGCAAAAAACCCTGAAATTGCACACATTAAAAATAAATGAGATTGAAGTAACAAAGAAAATAATTTCTTTCTCTACTATGCACATATCTGCACAACTACTTTCCTAAACTCGAGTCAAACATTTCAGAGCCCAATGAAAATAAAAATTAATTTAGATGTATATATATAATGTTGTGGAAATTAAATCATTATTTTTTTCAAATATTCATTTCATCATCTATGATACCAAACAAATTCTCATTTACTAATATATTTTATAGTCTTCAAATGTGTGATGGAGAGCTGCTGAGTCATATCCAGAGCTTCTCTGACTTCTTCCACGGGCTTGCTCTTTTCAGATAGACTGTAAAATAAATCTAGTCCTATTTTGAACTTCCTTCTCTCCCTTCCCTCTTCATTCATCCTAAAGCCCAGCAGGATTACTAGGACCTTCTGTTGGGGGGGGGGGGGGGGAAGCTATATTTCATCATAGTGCCTAGACAAGAGAAGTTAAAAGACCTCAAACTCTCATGAGAAAGGAAAGTGCAAGATATGTTGTCAAGTTAAATACTGGAAAGCTTCCAGAGGGAGACAGTGGAAACAGAGCAAGAACTTACTTAAAGCAGGGATTGAAAGCATAGAAGATTGAAAGCATAGAAAGGAAGATAATTAAAAATCTCAGATCTAACCTATTTCCATAACTCTTCCATTGTATTCTCTCTGAAGCATCACTGTAAAGGCTGAGATAAGCACTTGATGGATCTGTGGGTTTGACAGCAGAATGACAGCAAGAAAAAAAAGGATTGATGAACTATGGGAAATTTTTTTTCTATTAAATTGTGGGATGAGTAAAGAGGGATTGTGGAAATGGAGCCTTGAGCTATGAGAATATTAGTGACCAAACAGTGGACTTGCACATTATTAGGCTCCCTGTGAGTTTAGTCACACTGAAGCTCCCTGCAAATTACACTGTTTTGCAGCAAGGATATCTGGCAGCAGAACACTTCTCAGAGCTCAGTGATGCACTGACATAGCAGTAATGTTGCAAACCAGTAAAGCTTTGCACTGCTACTCTTCTCTCAGGAAGCCAGAACCATTTCCACTTCTAACTCAGTAGAGAGTGATTATGCTTCTCCATTCCAATAAACTGTAACATTTCTAAGTGTGCTATAGAGAAGCACTGATTTAGACATCAGCTTAAAGATCAACCAGTTCTTCCATGATGACTGTTTTTGACTCCACCACATGACTTACACTGTCATAAAATTATATTCTCCTATTTATTACTGTCCTGCAAAATCCAGTAGTGCTCCAGTGGATGGCAGAGTCTAAGCTTTTCAAAGGCGTTTTGCCTTTTCAAGGATTGTCAGTGAACCTCAGGGAACAGCTGTGTTTCTCTAACCCTTCCAACCTCTCTAACTCCAGATCTGTAATGTCCTCACTCCCCAAGGACTCCTTGCTTCTGTTCCAGATAGATGTCTAGACCCATGGAAAGTCAGAGACAGAGAAAGGTTGACACAAGGACAGCAGGTCATTAGCAAGGCAAGGGCCAGACAGATTAAGCATGTGGTGTAGTGGTGATTAGCAGAAAAATATTCCTTTCACAATGTAATAAAAGAATTAGTAGGAAATATTTTGTCTTGAGTGAAAATACACTATTTCTCCCTGCCCCACCCTGAACATTTTTGAAGTACCAGCTAGGTCTCCAGTGGTACATATAATAGAAGTATGCTCCTATAGAACCAAGAGAAGATACCTTTTTGGAATTCCAAATGGAAATATATTTGAGAGATTAAGTGTATCCTGGGTGATTTCTTTATTTATTTTTTGAAAAACTGTGAAAGAGAAAGATGTAGTGTTTATTGTGTGAAATGTGTTCTGAAGGGAGTATTTTAATAAATGCACAAAATTGAGGAAATCAAAAACTGAATTTCTAAACAATTGCTTCCTGACATTTGCCTTGGAGACAAAGTTGCTTACAAGACCTTTTGAAGTTGTTAAGTGTTGCTGGAAATTAGGATGAGAAATAGACTATGCTGTTCATACTTCAGTTTTCCTTCATGCTTTAAAGCAACTCAGTGGACTGAATTGGTGGATTGGGTGTGTGGCCATGCTTTAACAGTGGAGGGGTTACACGGGTGGCTTCTGTGAAAACCTTCCAGAAGCTTCCCCCATGCCTGGAAGAGCCATTGCCAGCTGATTCCAGGATGGACCCGCTGCTGGCCAAGGCTGAGCCAATCACGAATGATAGTATTGCCTTTGTGATAAAATATCCAAGAAGGAAAAAAAAAATTATTGTGCAGACCTAATGCAGCCAGAGAACAGTGGAGTGAGAACATGTGAGAAGAACAACTCTGCACACACCAAGGTCAGTGGAGAAGGAGAGGGAGGAGCTGCTCCAGATGCCAGAGCTGAGATTGCCCTGCAGACTGTGGTGCAGACCATGGTGAAGCAGCTGTGACCCTGCAGCCTATGGAGGACCGTGGGGATGCAGAGATCCACCTCAGCCCATGGAGGAGCCCCATGCTGGAGCAGGTGAGTGCCTAAGAGGAGGCTGTGACCCCATGGGAGGCCTGTGCTGGAGCAGAGTCCTGGCAGGGACCTGCAGACCCATGCAGAGAGGGGCCCACACTGGAGCAGATTTCCTGGTAGCACTTGTGGTCCTGTGTGACATTCACACTGAAGCAGATTGTTCTTGAAGGAGTGACCCCATGGGAGTGACCCACATTGCAGCAGTTCATGGAGAGCTGTTGCCCATGGGATGGACTCACATTGGAGAAGTTCATGCAGGATTGTCTCCCATGGGAGAGACGAGCACAGAAAGGACTCCTCTCCCTGAGAAGTGTCAGGAACAACATTAGATGAACTGACCAGAACCCCCACTCCCCATCTCCCTGTGCCATTGTAGCAGAGGAGATAGAGCTCAGGAAGAGTTAGGGATGGGGCAAAGTGTTTTTAAGATTTATTTTACTTCTCATTATCCTGCTCTGATCTTGTTAGGAATAAATTCAGTTAATATCTTCAGGTTGACTCTGTTATGCCTGTGATGGTATCTGGTGACTGATCTCCCCCAGTCCTTATCTCAACATATGAATCTTTTGCTATATTTTCTCCTCCTTGTCTAGCTGAGAAGGGGAGTGATAGAGAAGCTCTGGTGGGTGCCTGGCATCTAGCCAATGTCAACCCACTACAACTGATCATTGCTAAATTGCATACATTTCCAAACGTTAATTACGATGGCCATTGCAATCACATAATGGAAGTCTCTTTACACGGTTCTACAATTGCCCTCTTGCACATTTTGTTATGTAATTACAGAATTATATATAAATAAAATTGATACTCTGGAAACTTTATCTTAGTCCTGCTGCCATATGTTCTGAGATAATTTTCTCCTTTGCATCTTATGTCATTACTTCTGTTCTTGCTCTCTAAATGGTAAGGGTTTCCTCTCAGAGAGCACAGACAAGCCTGGTTATGAACATCCCACTGCTGTTATGGCTAAGTCAGAGGTTTGCTGGCCCTATATAGTTCTAGATCCATGGTGTGGATTGTGGCTGAGACACATCATTACATGATGAAATGGAATTTCTACACCTGAGAGATTAGTTTTGACAATATCATTGCTCTCTGTAGTGTGTGACAGAGGTGGGGGCTCTCATTTTGGCATGTCACTCCCTCACTCCCTGTGGCCTCACCTTGCTCTTTATGTGGCTTTTTTTGGTTGTAGTCTGTAAGACACTGGCAATGGTATGAGTGCTGTATGGGTTCATCCACATGCAGACTGGGCACGTTTCTTTTACGGACCACTTTTTGTTCATTTTCTCCAGAAGCAGTCATAGAATATTTTTGCCAGGTTTCCTCTGAGCTGGTAAGGACATGTTGTGATATGTTAGGTTGATATGACAAACACTGTCAAGAAGCCAGAGAAGGGAGGGGCAAAAAATTAAAGCACTATCACTGGAATGGGGTTCCTTGTCCTCTTTATTATGTTCAGCCCCAGACTTCAATGTTGATCCAGAGTGCAGACTGTCTTCATTTGCCTCACGATACCTAGTGAATTTGTGCACATTGTTGTACTCTGATGTCTTCTCAGATGAAGTTTTGGGTAACAGTATTACAATATGAGTACATAAGACAAACATTTCCCGGCCAGTGGTTTTTGTCCTTGACCTTCATTCCACCAGCTTTCCTTTTCCTGAACAGCACTAATCTATGTTTCTGTCAGCAGTTATTCAACCATGTTTCTCCAGGTGTTCCTACTGGGAAATTCTCCAGGCAGCAACTCTTCTTCCAGCATAACCAGACCAAAAATTCAATTTATTTCAGTCCCCAGGTTGTCCTTCTGTGCTCCTAGTATTGGGATTACAACATCTTCTTTGTCTTCAGTAGCAGCTGTAAGGAGTAACAAAATGCTCTGCAGGAGACTGTTGTTTTCCAGCATAAGAGATCATGTTTTTATATCTTTTTTGAAGTCATGGGCTATTAGGTTACAGGGAATTTTGGAAAAAAATGTTTTAGGGCTCAGGCAGGAAAGGAGGACTGAAGTTTCCAGGCTTTTAGTCCATTATATTCTGTGGACAAACCAGATTTTCCTCTCCTACATGATTTCTGGATTTTTAATGTGACTGGATACTTTCTTCCTTAGCATGTGACTCATGCAATACACATACAGTAATAAGATACTCTAAGTAGCCCAAGTACCTTTGTTCAGTATATTTCCTAATGTCCCAGTTGAAGTTGGAAAATGCTAATCCATATAACTGAGGTTGTAAAATCACACAAAGGACATAGAGGAAGCAAATATATGAAACAAAACTATCAAAAATAGAAAAAAAATATACTCCAAAGCAGATATT
The DNA here is from genome assembly GCF_041296385.1 of Aphelocoma coerulescens. Lineage (NCBI taxonomy): Eukaryota > Metazoa > Chordata > Aves > Passeriformes > Corvidae > Aphelocoma > Aphelocoma coerulescens. Next base: position 91,495,443 of record NC_091015.1, read on the forward strand.
TTAATAATTGAAGATACATTTCTTGGATATGAAGAGATTTCAAAGTAGGAACCATTACAATGTCTCAAAAATTTCACCAAATTATTGCAATAAAACTGAAAACTTCACTGGGGAGAATGAGCCATTTGGTCCTGCAATTTATGGTGAATTAAACTTCCCTTGTACCATGACACACACAAATAATTGGGGCATTTTATAAAATAGCAAAATGAGGAAGCGTAATTGGCTGAAAGATTATCTAAATAAAATCATATGTAGTCAAGGATAGCATTCACTGAGATCTACATTTAAAGGATTTAGGCACAATCACTGATAATAAACTGTCTGTTTCAAAGAATGATTCATGCAGTAGTCTGTGGAAACAGTATGGTGGGGGGTAGCTTTTTTGCAACTTTTCAATGACACAGGTAATTGTACAGCACAGTGGAGACACTGATGTGTGGCTGACACATTAAATTTGACGGGCAATCTATGATGTCTTCCTGAGATCAAACCCTCAGCAAATGTCTAATGGTGTCATACAAAACAATGCCCCTCAAAAGATTTGCAAGCTGGGCGTATTCTTGGGGCTTGTACAACATACAGGAGTGATAGGACTGAAATGGCTTAAAAAAAAAAAAAAAAAAAAGTAGCCTCAGTGGGGGTCATAGAGTTATTTTTATTGAGCTGAACAGAGCCCTTGGTACCCACAGTTACTACAAGGGGCCAGCTACTATAAAAAACTAAAGAAGCTGTTTGAAGCTATCACACCCTCTAAGCCGAGGCGTTTCAAAACTGTTGAGAAAAAGGAAATATTGTAGCTGTTTTCAAACCTTGTTCTAAACAGGTCGGAGCACAGAGAGGTACTGAAAATGCTAGTGCTAGCAGGAGGTTCTGGCAATGGCATCAAGCAGATTTGGCACTACCTGTTTTGATAATATTCAGCCTTCTGCAGGCTTGCTGTCTGTATGAATATATGTGAAGAAATACCTCTTCGAGGACTCACGACTCCCTTGAGTCTCCCACGTTCCCTGAGTGTTCCCATCTGAACCACTTCATATCCATAAGGCAGAGAAGCAGCCTTCCTTCCGATAAGAGAGCAGAATATATTTGAAATCCTGGAAAGGGGGCTGTTTCAACCTGGTTCAGACACTATCCCAGCTGTCAAGCCAAAACAATGACAAAACAATGCAGAATTTCAAAGAGTTTTGATACTCATCCAGAAACCATGGCAGCTGGGTTATCAGTAAAACACAGCGACAGAAATACCTATTATAGTACTCAGCTGTACTTGATGTAAGGCCCTGAATATTTGTTATGAGACAAACCCAGAATGTTGCCAGTAGCAAATATCTGCTTTGAAGTTTCTGGAAAAATAGAGACTTAGTCTGACAATGGTTAGCAAGTGGCTTGTCTTATCTCACAATACCTGCAGTTAAGGCTAAGAGGATTTCAATTTTTGTGGCATAGTAGATGTTTTTTATCAGAAGAATGACTGTAGACTTCAGAAAACTCTTCTAACATAAGTAACAGTAAAAATGCTGTCAAGTCAAAAATATCTTAACACTTAAGTGGAAATGTTTGGGGCAAATTCATGTAAAATCTATGTTTCCTTCATATCACAAAGTAGATAAGTGTAGGACAAAAGCGAGAAAACAGTACATAAACCTATGAAAAGGAAAAACAAAAGATCTTCTGTTGCTTATTTTTTTTTCTTTTCTAAACTTTGAAGCAAGAAATAGTCATTAAGTGCCAGAAATGCTGAATTTTTCACAGGCCTTATTTGCTTTTACCCAAACTTAAAAACTAGTGGCATGTCTGATGTCTCAGACTGGTAAGTCTGATAACATAATAAGATGTGTCTGTCTTTCCCAGTAATGGCAGCTGAGCTAATAAAAGATATAACTTTTCTCCACAAATTTTGTTGTGTTCAACTGTAATGAGGAAAACACATAGCTGCTGAAGAAGAAACACAACTATTTTTTTTATTTTAAAACATATGTATATGTATATGTATTTATGTCATTCTTCTGATTACTGCACTTAAAATTAACTATTCTGTGCAGCAACAGTTCCATAATTCAAATGATCAGGTTTCTAAACAACCACAATCTGAGGTCTGTAATAGTATGGAAATCCATGCAATTAATGTTTGTAAAGGTGCACTGAATTTAAAATTATCTTCATTAATGGCACAGTTTCATTCCAACTGCCTTTCATGTTTTGCAAGTGTGATTAATATTTCTGCCCACTAGAAAAACTTCTTATAACCATTCATTGCAATAAATCTGAAATGCAAAGATTCAGTTATACAGGAAGACAGGATGAAGAATTTTACCAAAATGGTAAATACTCTCAAATAATAGATTTTGAATATTGGAGTTTCTATATTGCATATAAATCAGTTTGGACTGCAGAACATGCTGGTTTTTCCTGCATAATTGGTTATTCACTTATAATGACTCCTACTTTTTGCAACAAACCACAGTGACAAAATGTGGCCATGATGGAAGTACACATAGCCACCTGTTGCAACATCAACTGCTATAGGGAGAAACCTGAGGGGTGCCCCGACAATGACCTGTAGTGTCATGGGTGGCTTTACTGTGTTTCAGAGCTATAAAATTTTTTATGAAAGCTTCTTGAAGGTCTTGTGGCTCTTCTTCTGACAAAGACACATTAATTCAGGAGAAGTCTGAGACATCAGACATGCCACTAGTTTTTAGAGGAGGGAGAAAGTTAAACAAGAAACTGGAGTCATTAGACAAATAGTTACAAAAAAAAAAAAAATCTAAAGCCTGGTTTCTTAGAGGCACTTTCTTTATCAGAGTCTCTATTTAATTAATTTCACCTTTTGAATGTGAAATTCATAAATGAACTATGGAATAACGAAGATGAGTACCATCTTGTCTGATGGCTGTGCATGGTCCTGTTTATTCTGATACAAAGGGACTGGAAAAAAGCAGTAAATTCAAAAGCATGGAAAGCATTCTAAGCCTGCCAAGCAGGAAGGTTAGCCAAGAATTAACTTGTTACTTTACATGGGGAATTCAGGAGGAGGTGAGTAATCCATCTGAACTGTGCCAAAATAAGTACAAAAGATGGGTGAAGATTATACTTTGATAAAGGCCTGTCAGATACTGCTCAATCTATCCTACGTCTTCTTTTCAGATTAAATTTCTTGTAATTAAATTTCAAAAAAAAAAAATTAGGAACAAGTTCCAACAGTGATGAAATATAACTTCTTATTATTATTTTTCAGGTTTTTAACTATTTTGTACTTCTTAATGGCATATATAATAAAATAATTTGTTTGGTTTTCTAATTAATTTTACTATTTCATGAAAAAATTTGAGTGTAAAATAAAACATCTAAATAAAAGAACATTGTCACTGTGTTTATTTTCACTAGATAATAAGGAAGTTATTTTCAGAATCTCATAACATGGAATTTTTATATCTGTGGATGGATGCTTTGCAAGTATTATCTAGGTATTCCTGCTCTAAGACATTATAAAAGAATAACACATTAAGGAATAGCTAAGGAAAATATATCAGTGTTTTACTGTGTAAAGTATTCCATAAGAATAAGGTTTGTAATTTTTTTTGATCTTTCAGGTTTTAAAAGCAACAAATCTATAAGCTCTACTCCTTGCACACACAAAAAAAGGAAAAAAACACAAAAAACCTCTTACAAAAAGCAAGATATCATTTGGAGTTAGCACATGAGAAGTTAATTAAATTTATGTAGATAGAAGAGAAAAATTTTAGTCAAAAAATTGTCACTGAAAGATGCATATTCAAGTGTCACATATTCTTTCTGAATGGATTTGGCAGGAATATGCAATAAAAAAAAGTAAAAGCCCTCTCAGAAATTATTTAAAATTTCATCCTGAACTGTTTATTATGCCATCCTAATTAGCTAAGCTATTTAGAACAGTCACTAACCTTTCACTGCATGTTAGCATTTTATTATGTATTAACTTACATCTTTATTCAGAGTTGTTGTAGGTATTAAGAAGAGTTTAACAAAAATGGTGGAAGACCCCCAACCATTTTCCAAATTCTTTCGTAGAAGAAAAAGAAATACTTTTTAAGAAATTAGTTTACCCCAATAAAATATTTATTCTCTTCCTTATTTTTGTTGAATTTTTTTTAATTTGCTTAATTGCACTGTTCTATGTAACAAGTTGACATGTCTCTAGCAGTCGATTATTATCACTCACAAAAAAGCATTCCAACCACAGGCTATATTTCTTAAAGTTTCTGATTAAAATGCTCTGGTAGTCACTGAGAAGTTCAAATTCATCTGAATACAGTAAGTGTTTTATATATATATACACTGTGAGAAATTTAATTTTAGAGAGAATATTCTGTGATGGAATTCCAAGATTAAATGCAAACTTCAGTTTTGACCACCGAACCAGCAACAATATCTTTATCTTTTTAGGACATACTGATCCTGTGTGGCCCTTTGTAATACCTATCAGAAAAACTGAATATCCTTAAAGCTGCCTTTTACCTTTAGATGTGTTTTAAGTCTCAGCAAGCTCTATTAAAGTCCTCTGAACTGCGTATTTTAGGGATGCTTTTCAACCAAAAGACTTCTTTTAAGCATACCATAATAGCCTTCCTGAAAGCTTAGGTTTGAACGCTTACAACAGAGAATTGGAAAGGCCTCTCCATCAGGCTTTTGCTCAGGAGATTGTGCATACATTTCAGATGATTTTGCAGTCTAATAGAGGATGCTGTAGCAGCCCGTGGTCTCACAAAATTATTTTCTTGTTGTTTAGAAGTACAAGCATCTGTCCTGCCTGCCACCATTGTTCCCATCCCAAGGTTCCCTGCAGAGGTTCTAAAAGAACAAACAGACAATTAAAAAACAAAACAACAAAAAACAATCAATCAAACAAACAAAAAAAGAAAACTGAGAAAAGCAGTTTCTTAGTCTCAGATATATTAGTTCTTAAGACAAAAGTCTTCATCAAGCTGCTTCTGTAAGAAGAGGTGCAGCTGCTGCATCTCCATAGAGGAACTAAATTCACTGGATTAGCTTAAAAACAATATTTTGGTTTAATAGATCTCATTCTTCTTTGATCCCTAACATGACCATTACACAAAACAAAGGAATGTCCTTATTCTAAAATACAGATTATGTTACAACCTAAAAGAGAAAATTAGAAAATTAGAAAATTATGAAAATTAGAGCTGGGTCTGAAATGTATCACTTTGACCATCCGGTACATCTTGTTTCACTATTCAGTGCAGCACCGCCCTCTTTCTCTGTTCTTGCACAGCTTCAGAGGTTGCAGATTTATACCATACTCACAGTCTAAACCATGATTAAAAAGGATTGTGGCATACACAGGGATGCTAAAAAGTTATAGAACAGTAAGTATTTTCCAGATGAAAAATGAAGACTCTAGGTAACTAAGAATGAGAAATCATCTGTTCAAAGAAATTGTTCTCTCATCATATAAGCTATAATCTTTGACTTGTAATATGCATGTAAGATATAGGCCTGTAAAAATATTGTAATATTTTTGCTGATGAAAATGCCATCTTTGCAGGTTAGAGATATTAGATTAGATTTTAGAATCAGAGTGTTTATTCAAATATGATGAAACCCATTAGTGAAAAGTATATTACAGTGCTGGTTTCACTGTATTCTTTAAACAATCTAATATTAAAATGCTAAAATTGAGATTATCACAGGAATTTTTTTTCCCTTCAAATTACTGATGTCACTTACTCCTGTTAATGTTATATGCCATGTATGAAATTTTTTACTCAAGACTGCAGGTAATATAGAAACACTAAACAGAAAGATCTGAGACCTTTTTGTTTTCATTACTTGATGACTTAGGTTTTAACTTTTATATTTTTCAAATCCTGTACTGCCTAGTGTGTAACTCTGGGGTTTCTTGTAGCCTGTTAACTTCTGCTCTCTCATGCCAGGTAGACATAACAAAGCCTCTCTGGGCCTGCTCTTCAAGGACACCCAGTCTGTCATAGGCCCAAAAGTATAAACCAAAAGCCTCTGAGAGGGAGGCAAGCAGAGGGGAATTACATCATTAAACTGAAGCTTTAATTGGAGAATTAACTCTGATATGCAAATGAACCAAACCTATAAAAGTGTGAAGAACTTGTGACCTGCCATTCACCTTGGGGTCCATCTTGGCAACAGCCTCTGGCTCCCAGGGTGTACCTTTGAAGGCCTTTCAAATAAATACCTACCTTTATTCCCTTACTCCTGTCTAGTCTCTGTTTGTAGGAGGCCTCTCAAGGCATCAACTTGTGCTCTACATTTAGAGGATCATAAATACCTTTATTTTCTTACTTTCTGTAAGACTATGACAGGTTATTATGCAATTTGTTAATTTCAAATTATTCTTACAAAGTCTGCAATCTAAAACTCTAGAATTAGAGTCCAAAATGTTTTTTATCTTGAATGAAAGCTTAAAAAAACTGCACTGAGAGAAAACTTTTTCATCTGCTTGTCAGTGGGCATTATGCTATATAAAGATCTAACCTGTTAGATGGGGAAAATACTAGATTTCTGTGTATCATCACTGATCTTTGCTTTCACTTGGAGAAATTCTGGGTCAGCTAAAACTGTAATTTTTTACACTTACTTGATGCCAAGTGCCATATTCCAACCTGAAACATGACCTACATGCAAATTCAACATACACCGCGTGGACATTATGATATAGAGAAACTATGACAGAATTGAAGACACTTGCTAGTAGGAAAAGAATGAAATTTTGAGAAGCTCTCTTTCTTCAGGATACTTTATTAATCTCAAATGCATTCTGCCAGATGATAAACTAATTGATTTCTAGGGGATTAAAGCTCCACTCATTGTTCATCTTTGAATTTGAAAGATACAGCAGTGGGTAATTGGAGATACATAGCAAACTAGGTCAAATTTGTTAAGTATATTTTGCTTTACATTAAGCAATAAATAATCTACTCATGCATTGGAAGTTAAGAAGAAACAAATTAAAAACATGTCAAAACTGAGAAGCAAGCAAACAAAACAAAGCTTGTCACTTAGAAAAAAAAAAAGAAAAAAACAAGGAATATGTGTTACTTGGGAAACTGTATTTTGACTAGGGTAGGAATGTCAAAACCTTAGCTGACCTGATGACAAAAACTCAAACCCTATAAATCCGTGTTGACATACTGCACAACAGTTCTGTGCACTTGAAGTCAGCATATGTCAGTGCTGAGCTAACAGAAGTGAGTTCACTGTCATCCCTCCTCACTTCCCTTTCATTTCATTTCATTTCAACAGCATGCCTTGCCACTCTCTTTTGCTGGTGGAAGGAGTGTATGAGCAGCAACATGTATCAGGGAATCCCTCTGCTCCTGCTAAAGCTCTGGTCTTCCACAGTAAGGAATCCCACTCGTCAGGTTAGACAGAGACAAGAAGTTCATGCTCATGAAATCTAAAACCCCACATTACTGTATTTACTTATTAAAGTCCTTACCTGGGGAGAGAGCCTCAGCATTGCTCCCTATTCCCAAGCATATTTGGTAACTGATCCAGTGAGTTATTTAAATTAGTGCTTGCCATGGGCATTCCTGTGATATTACTTGGGCGTAAGAGATTTCTTTTCATGAACTGATTTGCTATAGAAGAAGAGCAGCAGCAGTCACTTGGTTTTATCATCGCTTGAGCCATTGGAACTTTTGCTTCCAATATAATCCCAAACTGTGAGGTCCAGGACCTTTGCTGTGCAATGAGCTAAACTAAAAACAGTGTGAACTGTGCAGGACTTGGAATTTTATCTGCAACCTGATATTCCTAGGAAAAAACCCACAAACTACATTTTCTTCTGTTATTTCATTAACACTTTATCCCAAATGTATCATTTTTTATTTAAAAATAAATTTCTCTTTTATGTTAAACAAATTTGGTGTGTCTCTGTTTGTGTGAGATCAATGTATTTATTACGCTTTGTTATTGATTGAAGAGATAGAAAAGAAATGTAATTTTAAAATGTGCAACAACAACAAGTTCCCAATTTAGCTGCAGCAGAACCTGAGATAAATAAATACGTTTGCATATTTGTAACTCAGAACCTTTTCTGGTAAAGAGGATGACGGTCTCTGAGCTGTCCATCTGCTTCAAGCAAGATTATTTGTATCACATATGTTTAAATTAACCACAGAAGAAGGTTAATTCTCTTAGTATTCCTGAGTGATGACTTCCTTTTTTAAATTGCAATTAGAGAATGAAGAATTCAATTTAGTCGTTTATTCATTAGTAGAGTATAATAGATAAATGAAAGACAAAAATTAATGTCTTCAGTGTTATGTAAATAATGAAAAGTGTATTTCCCTGCTGTAGTTATACTTTTGATGAGCAGACTAAGATAGTTTTCATCACATGAATATTCCATTGTGCTGCTTGACGGAAAGAATTAATCGCATATTTGTGGAAGAAGGCATTGTGTTTATTTCAATGAGATTGCAAAAGGTGATAGGAGATCTAGTTTTGTTTTACCTCAGAAGTGTCTTTGCAGAGACAAATGTAGTGCAGAAAGCAAAGCTGGGTGTTGTGCCAGATTCGCAAGCGCTGCACAAAAGATTTGTTGTCCTGTTCCATCAGTTTTCACTCTGGGCAAAATTATTTTTGCCAAACACTATATTTTATAGTTGAGTAGGAAAAAAGGGGAATGTTAAAAAGGAAAGTTTAAAGTGATTCATTTGCTTTGGTGCAGAACTGCAGCAACCCTGTGGAGCATAGCAGTCTCACTGAAATGAGTGAGTACAATTAAGCAGGTTAGCAGAGAACATATACTGGGTCTGTGTTATCGTTTCCCATTGGATTGTTCTGAAAGGGGATCACAACACGAGGAAGGATAAGGCACTTTCTTTACAGAATTCTTCTCATATCTTGATCTTGTATTTTACCTATTACAGTAAGATATGGCACAACCCATCTAAAAAGAAGTCCTGAACTTTTTCTAAGTCTCAGTTTTTAATGCTGTTTCTTATCCCTGATAAAACAGGGATAGGTCCCCTGAGCACTGTAGAAGGAAGTCCCCATAGTTCACATGGCTGCAGAAGTGAACCTGGGTTTCTTTCCTTGATATATTCCAAAAAGGGATGACTATCATTTCTGGGTCCTGATATAATACAACCATCCTTTTATTCTGTCACTAGTGACTCAGATCATAAAATTGTTTATCAATAATGTTTCATTCCAGAAACACTTCAGAATTTCCTGTGTTGTGAAAGAGACAAATATTTTGAAAAAGTAAGCTCTGCTATCTATTAACCCTTCTGTGCTCAGCTTTCTCCAAATGTCTACAGATACTGCCTATCAGTTAAGTAATTTTCCATAGCACATAAATCCAATTTTTGTGAAGCTATTCACCATTGACAAGAGTTGATTAGAGTTCACATATTTTTTTTCTTTTTGGTTTGATTTGGTTTGCTTGGTTGGTTTTTGGGGTTTGTTTTGTTGCCAAAACTAAGGAAACACCCTGTCTCCAAATAGTTGTGACTGCAGAGGACATTCCCAATTCCCCACTCCGCCCCATGACAAACTTCACACTTGAGCTCTGCGGTGTGTCAATATGGAGCATCTGGTTGTTGGGAATTTTATGGATGTCTCTCCTTGTTGACTCTCTTTTCTCCTGAATTAACTGGTGAAATTTCTGGGTTTTGGAAAAAAACTCAATGCATGTAGTCCATGTCATACCTTTTCTTTCAAACCCGGCATGAGAGATGAGATTTGCAATGCAATAAGGTGCCTGTCAACTTCAACCTGACCTCATGCATTTCAATGAAGCTCATTTTTCTGAAATACTCATTTCAAGAAACTTTTTTCTGGAGACTAATAGAAATTTTATTGTCCAAATATTGTTCTACAGATGAATGTTAACGATATTTTTGATCTAAATTTTCATTTTTAAAGCATTATCCTACTAATCACACTAATTTTTCAGTACTTTGATGTTAACATTTGCAAGTTGCTGACCCCTGATAAATGATATATGTTCTACACAAATAAAAGGACTAATGTATCCTTTCCATGCCATTTCAATAATTTTTCCTGTACAGAGAGACCTAATAGCAGAAAAAAACCCTGAGGTAGCACTGTAATGCCTGACTAAACCCCAGATTTCAAACTATCAATTTATATTATTTTCTTACAGTACAGTGAAAGCAGCAGTAACATTTATTTCATTCAGATTAATGTTGTTAGTTTGGATTTGCTATTAATTTCTTCTGGCTGTCCTTGCATACAGACAGAAAAAATAGGAAAAAGAGCAATGAAAGAATGGGTTGATGGTAGCAAGGCCCTTGGAAAGTTTTGTAGACAACATATTCTCTATTTTAGTCTAAATGCTGGAAGTAATGAGCAGAGGGAGATGAGAGGAGAGAATGAGTGAATAGCCACCTGCAGTCTCACTCTGCAGGCAGCAATGGGTAGATTTCCAAGCCAGCTTTTAACTATTTAGAATATAAAATTGTGCCTACAACAACCTCAGTGAAGGCTAATTCTATGTTCTGGGGCAGACACACTCACTTTCCCACCTTAACACAGAAGGTGAGTCAGGGAAGAACTTGATGGTGGATTGATCCCAGAGTGACATTCCCTTAATTTGCTTCGTTAAAAATGTCATTGGGACTGGTTTTAAAAAGAGCCTTCTCAGAGACATTCATTCTTTCCCAAGATAAAATTTCTTTTTGGTGAACTGGGTAAAGTCCAAATAAATACTTTAGTTATCATAAAATGCATCTACATGATCAATGGCTCCTCAACAGCTTGTTCTTTAGGCAGTCTGTGTGTCAGGATCCCAGCACGGGGGTGATAAAGCTGTTTTTGAACAAATGAGTAGTATTTACAGAATGGATTTGTTTCCTTGTTCTTGCTGAGTAACCATTTATAAAGCTGAACCAACCCTTTATTTACTTTGCAGTTTTTACCGAGTCCTTGCTTAGGATAACTCTCATTATTCACTACAATTTCACAACTCAGAACAGATCAGGAGGAAATACATCTGGACTGAGAAATTACTGACTGCATTTCTTCTCTGGTAGGAAAATACATACTTTGAGAACCAGCAAAGCACTGTTACTCTGGAGTGACAGTTAAGAGAAGCACAACTGAAGTTGCCAGAAAAATTCACATCCTTCCTGGTTTGTAAATTTTGAGCACCTTAAGTACTTGGCAAAACATTTTTAAGCTACAGCAGGCAACATTCCAGCTGCAGAATCAGAACTTTAAAGAGGTTTGATTAACTTGCCATTCAGGCTTGTACTATTATAATTATGTTTTCTCTTGGCTGTTTGATTAAAGAAATAAGTAAACCACTTCAGCATTAGAGGCATTAATATTGAACATGCTGATCCTGGTGGGAACTTAATACTTCCTTCTATACAGACAATGATACAATCACTTGATAGCTGGGAAACGGCATCCTTGTCTTTGGGTGTCACACTGTAAGTAATGACAGCAAAAGCGAGGCTGTTCTGCCATGGCAAGCTCACTGTGTAAAAGAGGCTGAGTCATCTCTGCAGACAGTCAGAAAGTAGAGGGTTTTTTCCATAAGAGCCCTGGTGTTCTGAAAGGTTTGTGCCACATATTTTTTACAGTAAAATTAAAAAAAATCCCCAACAATTGAGAATAAATGAATCAAGACAAATAAGAAGATTTTAGCCAATGCAGAGGCCTGTGACACCAATAAACTATAAATGGATTAATGAGGATATAATCAACATTAGCTACACTATAAAGTATGAAACTATTAAATGCTATAATTAAGAGTACTGTGCATTTATAACACTGTGACGGCATAGCCAGACAGAACTTTGCTTAAACATTTCAGCAATGCAATCACCAAATAGTCAAACAAAGCTAGGTCTAGTTGCATATAAAAAGCATCCTGACAACTAAAGCTGCCAGAGCGAGAACAAGATATGCACAAGGGACATCATTCCAAATACTCAAGGATTACTGGCAAGACAAAAAGACAACATTTATGGGATAAAAGAAAACTCCCTTTCCTCTTGCAATAAGAGAACACTAGTATGACCTCATGGAGCACAAGTGAGTAGAACTGGAGAACTGGAGAAAGTGAAGGAAGACAAGTTCATTTTGTTTCTGACTTCTCTTGTTGAATAACTCCCAAGCCTGATCATTAGGACCTCTGCGATTAAAACCCACCACGGACTGCACACATTGGTAGTAACTACATGGCATGTGCTCCATGGTATTGTATACTCACTGCTAATTTAGAGTGGGACTCTCAGAAGGCAAAGAGCTTTGTGTATGTATTGGTGATGATGAATACTAAAATCTGACCATTAACAAAGCTGTTACTAATGAACAAACTCTAAAGCTGGCTTGATTTGCCACTCTCCTAAACATGATGATGGTTCTTTAGCTGAGATATATATATGTAATACTTGCATACACATATGTTCAGTAAGAATAAGGTATTGTGTCATTTTTCCATACTAAGATAAGTTACACATAATATACAGTGCTGTGTGGTAGCATTTGGTAAAAACATAGCATCATTGCCAAAGAAGGACTTCCACATCCTTGCAAGCTAGGAGTCACAATACCTTAATCTTGAATCCTAGCGAAGATTTTAAACCACAATCATGTTACAACTTCTAACCTGGAAAACATAACTGAATCTTCTTAACAATTTTTCTTCTTAAAGAGCACCAAAAAACGACCTAGTTACTTTTGCCTATCCTTTGTACCATATTGGAAACAACCTCTTTTGTCACCAAGAATTCAAAGCAGATGTAACTTAGGAGCATTCTCTAATTTAATTTCATTTTTATTCAGGAACTACTTAATGCAAATTGCAATAGCAAGTTGCTTCATTACTAGATTAGAGATGCAGGCTCTCATGACCATTATTCTGTCTGATGCCATGAATCTTGAAAACTCCCTGTTCCCAGTAGTAGCACAGCTGCTGCTGTGAAGCAGCCAGAATATTCTGAGCTCTCCAGAACCAGAGGAATTTGTCTTCAAAAGTGTGAGCTTAAACTTGTTCCAACTCAGGTGAGCATAAGACCTTTGGCAAGTACTATAGTCACAATGTTTGTCTTGCTGTGGTTTTTTCCAGCAATTCAAAACAGAGTTATTATGTTGACATTTAGTGGGAAATCTGCTTGTGGGCTTGTGGGAAACCTGCTTGTGGGCTCGTGCAAAATCTGCTAGTGGCCTAGGGTTTTGATGGATCTCTACCTGGTTTCCAGAGTGGCTGAGAAGGAAGAGGATGTGGCACACAATTTTAAGTAGTCAGCTTGTAGAATGAAAGACCCAATAGAGCAAAATGTCAATGCAAGAAGAAGCACACCTGTGAAATAGTGGTTTGGGGTATCATATCTAAACTGTGGATTATACCTGGATTTCTTACTGACTCTACGATTTTTTTTTTTTTAAATGGCTCATGTTGCAGAGAAAAAGAAATGTCTGTCCTTGTCACAGGGTAGACTAGGATTTACATACAGTTTTATCAATTCTTGATCTTGCAGACTGTTACACAAAATCTTGAGTGTTATTTACACTGAAAAAAAGTAGCACCTGAAAAGACTCAGGTTGAAGTGAATGAGATTATTTATAGAGATAGATTCATCTTTTAAGGATTTTTAAAAACTATGCAAGCTAGAAAAGCAGAATGATATGAAAACAACTCATTAGTCAAAGAGCTATCATAAAACTGAACCCCTGCCTAACACAGCTCTTAAATGAAAATGCATTCCCTAACTACTCTTTTCTAACATATAAAGAGATTTTATATGTATTTTAGTGTAAATATTTAAACAACTTGAAGGATATCTCCATCTGTTTGAGGCAAGCTAGGTTTTCTGTTTCTATTCTGCATCAAAGATTGCCACGGAAATGCTTTTAAGCTGCATTGCATTTAGGCCTAAAGAAATTATATCACTTCATTTAGATTTAGGGCATGAGATATGTTACAAGAATTTAAGAGGTCAAAAAAGATCTTAAAATTGCTCGGTACAGTACAGAGAATTTCAGATAAGGGCCCAGGTTTACACAAAGGTGGCACAACTCCCTGATCTATAACAAACTTGAAACAAGTGTAACACTAGCATCACAGTTGCAGGTTCGGATGTTTAAAACCAGGGCTTCACCTGTGGTAGTTGAAATTCTGGTGCCAAATCTTCAGAAGTCAGGGAGTTATAAATCATATTTTGAGTTTCCATGGAGTTGGGACCACAGCTCTGTATCTTAAGTCTTCACTTTCAATTCTGCATCAGAGTCACAGAATGGTTTGGGTTGGAAGGGATTTAAAGACAATCTATTTCTAAACACCTGCCGTGGACACCTTTCACTGGTTCACAAGCTTCCAGGTTGCTCAGGGAGCTGTCCAACCTGGCCTTGATCACTTCAAAATATGGGGCATCCACAGCTTCTCTGGGCAACTTTGCTTCACCACCCTCAGAACAAAGAATCTTTTCCTAATGTCTAATCTAAACCTATTTTATTTCTATTTGAATCCATTCCACAGTCCTGTTGCTACATGCTTTTGCATAAAGTCCTTCTCTGTTTTTCTTTCAGGCTCCCTTCAGGTACTGGAAGGCCACAGTTAGGTCACACAAAGCCTTTTCTTTTCCAGGCCAAATAATCCCATTTGTCTCAGCCTCTCCTCATAGGAGGATTCTTAACCATTGACCTCATAGGAGAGGGGCTCCATCCCTCTAATCACCTTGGTGGCCACCTCTGGACTTACTCCAGCATGGCCGTGTCCTCGCTGTGCTGGGGCTTCCAGAGCTGGATGCAGCACTGCAGGTGGGGTCTCACCACAGCAGAGCAGAGGGGCAGAATCCCCTCCCTCACCCTGCTGCCCACGCTGCTTTGGATGCATCCCAGGACGTTTGGCTTTCTGGGCTGTGAGTGCACAGTGCTGGGTCATGTCCAGCCTCTTATCCACCCCCAGGTCCTTCTCAGCAGGGCTGCTCTGATCTGTTCATCCCCCAGCCTGTGCTGATATGGACCAGCAGCACCTTGCACTTGTTCTTGTTAAACTTCATGAGATTCCCATGGGCCACTTGTAGAGCTTGTCCAGGTCCCTCTGGATGCCATCCTTCCTTCAGGTGTGTCAACTGCACCACTCAGTTTGGGGTCATCTGCAAATTTGCTGAGAGTGCGCTTGATCCCTTTATGTAATTAATGAATATATTAAATATCACAGGTCTCAGTATGGAATCCTGCAGGACACCACTTGTCTCTGATATCTGTCAGGATTCTTAGCCATTGACCACTATCCTACAAAATAAAACTTTCAAACTCACATTTTAGAAAAGTTAGAAGATGCGGTAAAACCTCTCACAGAAACCACTGCCTGTAAAATCACCAAAAAAAGGATTAAAGAGCTGATGTAGTAAAATATTTAGAATCCTTAGCACTCATCATTTTAGTGAGAGTTTTAAGGGCAGCCACTACTTCATGATATTTCTGTAGACTTGCCGTAGGTGTGGATTTCATTTGTATCTTTAAGGTGTGACTTTGGCATACAGGTAAGAACAGCAGACTGTGATCCATCGCTATAAACAACTACAGTCAATGAAAGCATCAAAACTACTTTCATTATAGAACGTTTCACATGCAGCATTTATGTTGAATCACACTCCTCCCTGATGTGCTGAACTAGGAGTTTTCTCCTAGTTCTGCTGATAGTTGTATAACTATCAGCAGAAACTCAAAACAGCAGAGGAACTGTAGAGAAAAGATCTGAAATATTGCTTTATAACCAAAAAAGCTTGGTTAATCAACATCACAGAAAGCTGGTAAAACAAATTAATAGAATTGGAAGTCTAGTAAAACAGAAACAGTTTATTCAGGAAACATGAACAGGAGAAAAGGAGACCAATATTATACTGTAGATGAAGAATGCTTTGAAGTCACTCTCTGAAGCTGAGAATAAGGTGAGAGGCAAATTTGTTGCATTTCTCTAGGTGAAGATAAAGGAGAAAGAACAAAACAAAAGCCCTTATCAAAAAGAAGCTGCAGATGAAATTTTTGATCAGGCAACAACAGCAACCAAAGGAAGAAAGCTTGTGGGACTAAATACTTAATTATTTATTGGAAAAGAGTATGTAGGGCACAGTCCTACAAAATGTGTGGAGGAGAACTTTGCATAGGGTAAGTTAGAGAGGTTCAAATGTTCCAAGAATGATAAAATTCTTTCTGGAGTACCTCATAAGTAATAGAGACCATATCACAGTTATTCTTGAAGAGTTAGGGTTGCTACTTCAGGAAGTTTACCCTCCCAAAGGAAACTGTATCAAAGGAAAAAGGGTATAATTGATAAATTATAGATTTAATGCTTCAGCTTGCGTTCTCAGTTTGTTGAGTAATCAAATAAGCAACTGAATGACAACAGTAAACAACATGTACTCTTTCTGATCATTGTTATGTTTCAGCAATGTAAGTGGCCTAGAATATAAGGATGATGTAATACTTGTGATATATTTTTACCTCAGTAATCTTTCTGGCACTAGTCACATGAGATTTGGAAAATGGTGAAGGTCAGTTTATATACTATGGGCATAATCCAAATTCCCAAGTACACAAGTGTGTGCTCTTAGAGTGGATACTGATGGTTTGCTGATGAGCTGAGGAGATGTTTCAGATGGATACCTGTAGGGATCTAGCTTGGGCCAAATTCTAAACAATATTTTCAATAATGGTTTTAAAGAAAGAAATAATCAAGATTATGTTTGTAAGACTTGCACAAAGTGCCAGTCTAAGACGAATTTCTAGTTCAAAGAACAAAATTAGAATTCAAAACACATCTGATATTCAAAAAATTAAAATAAAAACAACCAATACTTTACTAAAAAGGAGACATCAGACAATCTATATGAGACAAGAGTCGACCTCCAGCAGGCATTGAGCTCTGTGGATTTCTGCTCTTGGAGACCCCTATGAATGCAAACAGCAGGAGCACTTTCCTGTCAACTAGGGGGACGACCCTTCAGTGACTCCAGTGCCAACCCCAACTGCAGAGAGGGTGACTTGCTTAGAAAGGGAGGAAGTCTAAATTAAAATCATCTCTGATTCTTGTTAATAAAGTACCAGAATCTCACCCCTCCACTACAAGACCCTAAGTTCATTCGTTCCTACTATGTCTTTCTGAGTTGCAAAAGCTCACTCTCTTTTTTTCCAGGGCTGGATCTAGCAAGAAATCTGTCTTTAGATTTTGTAGAGTTCCTCCTCCTCTGAAAAGGCAAGGTTTATTTGTTCTTTTTGTTTGAAACTTTGAAGAAGGCAGATTTCAAGGCAAAACACTGTTCAGCTGAGATGTCAAAAAATAATATTTACATGGTCACAACAGAAGCATATTTGGGCTATGGCCTCTAACTCCAGCTGTTGAATAGAAACTAGAAACACATGGACACTATTTGTTAAGTTTCCAGCTTTTATATATTTTCCCTAGAAAGGAACTGCTTGCTTTCTTTATACCACACAGGTTGCTTAGGGTTGCAAATTCAGTGCCTCTTTGTCTGGAAAAAAACACTTCCAAGTTTTGCAAAATTACTTGAAGACAACTCCAACCTTAGAACAGAGAGTAAGTTACAAAGACAATCCACTCACATGACTATCCCTCACTTTTTTACTGGAGATAAAATAATCCTCTTTCTTATTTAACAAAGAGGTTAAGAATCTAGCACATCCAGACCTCTGGAGCAGCAGGAAGAACGAGAAGAAAGTATTATTCCTTTTGCAGGCACAATCTGTGTTTCTTTTTACGCCTGACCTGTACCACTTTCTTAATGGTATGGGTGAATGAAACATCTACAGGGCAGTAAGAGGTTGGAAAAGGCCCCAAAAGGCAGAGTTTTATGGATATGTGACCAATCTCTTCTTAACCACTGCAAAGTAAGATCCAAATTAGTGGTTATAAATATCATAGTGAGATGATTACACACATGCTCCTATTTGATTTTAATATCTGCTCTCACTGAAGAAAGAACTCTGTAAAGTAACTGTTAGTTGTCTTTGTCTCTCTGAAAAGAATTCAGGGATTTTTTGGTTGTGAGGATCTTGGTTGCTAGAGAAAAGGGTCAGTCTGGCTCAGGAGTAGAACAGTGTAATTGCAGATCTGATTCAGTTCCTCACTTTGTTAACGATAACACACCATGACCATTTCCAGAGGTTCTGCCCTTGGTACCATAAAAGGGGCCACAATACCAATTTAGATCTTCTAAATCCCAAGCACAGTAGCTATCCCCTGCACCAGCTAGGGGGAAGATCACCACCAATGGTTTTGTTAGTACCTAGTAGCTGGTAGAGCCTACTAATTGCCACAAGCCTCTGCCTTCAAGTGCTAAAACTGAGTTCAGGGTAGAAATCTTAATTTCTGTGTCATCCATTTCCTTTTCCTTTCTTTCCTTATTTCATTCCAATATTATTCTCACTGGATTCTTAGAGATTTGTGAATCTAGTTCTGCTAACCAGAAGCCTTATTTCTGCACACAATTAAACTTGATACTTTATACAGTTGCAAATTGATCTTTATTCTTTCTGTCGGTGAGGACAGTTTTTTTTGAGGCTAATTCTTCTGCTAGGAAGAAGGAGATTCGTGTGGCGGCAATCAATCCCTCTTACATTATTTCCTTTATGAATGAGACCTCTGCCACAGCTTATCTCAGGTTCTACCCAAGATGAAAAAGTTACTTGGTACTAACTTGATTGAATCAGAATATTAATTTTTTTTTCCTGGTTTTACATTTATGAGCTAAATCATTGTTTCTCCTGCATAGATTCAGTCTTCTGTGTCATTGCAACAAATTGCCAACCTTTTTCTTGAGGGGCTGATAATGAAAAGGGTTGTACTTGTGATTACAGGTATTAATCCAGGAATTATCTCCTATTGCAAAGAAGCTGACTGTTTTGAAAAACCTCAATGGCTGTTTGGATCAATAGTTAGAGATCTCTGCACAAAGAGAATCTGGATCAGGGGCTTTGTTAAAATATCTTAGACCCAAGTGGGTCTGCCTTCATTGACCAAAGTCTATTCTGCCCGAGCCAGTATTATTGCAGGTGCCTTGCTGAGTGATATCTCTATTAGCATACTTTCCACACAATCCTTTCTAAAAAAAAAAAAAAAAAAAAAAAGAAAATGAAAATGAAAAGAGAAAAAACCCTACAGTGTGAATCTATACATGGACAAGCATTCAAAGCAGAAAGTAACTGGGAATTTTAAAGATATTTTATCCACACACACATTAGTTATATATTCTTTTCCACATCTTTTTCAAGATCTTAGACACTTGGGACTCTGCAGAGTTGAAATTGGGGAATGTGCATACTGCACTGCCCTATATACTCAAGATTGTTCATATAGATTAACGATAAGATGGGAAAAAAAATACACCTGGACTTGTAGTAGGCATTAACAGAATCATTGTTACAGCAAGGAATAATTTGTTTCCTCTACTTGCCAATGCTGAAACCTTGCCAAAATACCCTGTCTAGGTTGGTAATACAGAGACTGACAGTAAAGGGAATAAAAAAAAGAGCATAACAAACAATATAAAATATTTGGTACACTGTATTGTAAAGACTGAGTCAAAAGATCAAGTTTTACTCCTTAAAAAAAAAGACATTAAAAAAGACACAGATTTCCCTAGAAGAAAATGCTACTGAAAATGACCAGTCAGTTTTTCTCTGCTGTTGGTTGGTTGGTTTGTTTAAAGAGAGGACTGGTAATAGATATTTGTTATAGGTGATCGGTTACTAAGAGAAGTTTTCATAGAATCATAGAATGTTAAGGGCTGGAAGGGACCTTAAGGACCATCTAGTTCCAACCCCCTGCCATGGGCAGGGACATCTCCCACTAGACCAGGTTGCTCAAGGCCTTGTCCAATGGGTCCTTGAACACTTCCAGGGATGGGGCACCCACAACCTCTCTAGGCAACCTGCATATTACCTGCAAGGCTAATTATAAACAGGAAAAAGGGTTTTCTTGGTGAGTTCCTAAATCTTTTTCACTGCAGCTTTTTGTAAAAGGGAGATAGCCAAATATCTTTCAGGGTTTCAAGTATTATTTTTTTTCATACAGGACAGACTGACTGGACTTCTAAGGTTCCTTTGAGGCAAGTGTGTTTGAAATTCTTTTAGATTTTTTTGTTTTTTTCTCAGCCTGTGTGAAAATTCCATGTTGTGCTACATCCAGATCACCATTACATAAATTGTTTTAAAGTTAATTGTTAGGACTCTCTTGTGCTGCAAGAGCATTCAGACTGCAACATTTATAATCCAGATTCAGAGATATTTTAAGATTTTTTTCAAGGCCAAAAAAGTATCCTCAAACAAAACAGTTCTCAATAGTTTCTCAAAATTGTTCCCAGATTTTACTACTGCCAAATCAACAGTAATATAGATTCTGTCTTTCTTTTAATATGAGGAAACTAGATTCTTTTCATTTCCCCTTTATTTAAGATTGGTGTTTTTCATTTCAAAGATACTCAGCATGTTATTTCCTTTGAATAGATCACACTGTGTCAGGCATCAATTTCAAACAAGTAACCCTTGAGGTCAATTTTTGTTACTGCTATATCTTTCCAATCTTTTTATTTAAACGAAGCGTCAATAGCAAAGACAGCAATTTCTTTCCTTTTTATTATTCTAGGAGTCTCCTAAGCCATCATATCTATCTAAACAATTCTATTGCTGAAATTAAAATATTTCTGTATACAGGATCAGAACTGATGATAACTTCTAGCGGCAACAAGCTATGTTTAAACCTCAAAAATTCTAAATAATTTGAAAAACTAATATATAGGCCATTCCTTGTCATTTTCTAGTGATTGTAACTATTAGGTACATATTGTTCTGCACACAGACAATTTTTGTACACTTCGTTTGCTGTTGATGAAATGAAAACTTTAAACTAGATTTGTGTTTTCCTGAAAGGTCTGCACATTCACCCAGAGAAAGTAACTGAACTGGGATAAAGATGTGGATATTTCAGCCTTAATATTGCTTCCAGTAATGAAAACCTTTGTTGTTGATGACTTTTCCCCTCACACACTGTTTCAAACTGCTTTGAAAAAATCAGTTACGAAGTTTGCACTATTTAATATATTGCATCATAAACTTCAATATGAAAATGTCTTGGATAGAATTTTAAAACTAGAACATGAAAAACCATTAGAAATTTGAAAAGATTGCCGTGATTTCACTTGCTAATATCTTTTTCTCATGACCTGTACAATATTCAACATGTAGAACATGCAGTTGGGTTTGTTGTGTTTTGGTTATTTTATATAACTAGCTTCAGGAAGTTGGAAACTGTTTCAAAGACCTTTTGATCTCCGTGTATTGAGATAACACTCTGGTAGAGGATGTGCTTCAAGGTGCCATTGTGATCAGGCAGATGAAGGCAGAATCTTCAGAATTTTTGAATATACATTTAAAGTTTGGTTGAAGAAAAGAAGTAACAGAAAAACCCTCAACTTCCAATTCTTTCTAATGATTGTTGCAGGAATCTCTGAATGTTGACTTGTCTGGAGTTTATTTACCTATTTTGCAGGTAAATAAAAAACAGATAGCTGGAAACAAATAGTTAATTTTGCTTTTCAGTCATTCATTACAGACACCTCTGAAATTTAACTTTGAATTATTAGCAGATAAAGAGAGTGTCAAGCTCCAAATAACTTGAATCTGGCATGTCTTTTTATTGCTGTTGTCGTTGTCATTAAATATTCTTAATGGAGTCTAATTTTTGTCCATAAAACAATCAATTAGGAAATAATTAGTTTCTTTTTCCAGAAGTATAAAAATAAGCGAACATCAGAAGTGCAACAATATTTCCATGGATTGTGGCAACAGCTGCCATGGAGAAAAACATGCCATTTTCATTTAAACCTTTGATCTTCTCAAATGAAAGAGAAGTTAATATTTTGTACTACCAAGATGTCGTAGTTTAGCTTTAGATAAATATCCAATTATAATTTAATTTATTATAATATTTACTATCATATAAATTCATTTTTATACTTTGATTGTCTTGATCAACTCTTATTGCTTCTCTCACTCAGTTCTAACTTGTACAAGTGGGGGAATAACTGTGGAGTACAGTAAGTGGGGAAAATGAAAGCCCCAGAGTCATTAGAAGCTGTACTGTAGATCCCTTTGTGATATATTTTGCTGGCATTTTGACAATTAACCATGAACAATGGAGATTCCTCCTCTCTCTAAACAACAAAATTTCTGTAACCATTACCTCTAAAACATCATGAAAACATCTTGGTCCACCCTTACATGATCAACTACTCTCTCTGCTCACCATCAGTTGTGATTTGGGATATGGCACCCTACACTCAATGTCCTGCAAAACCCATATTTACTCCATCATGGAGTATGCCAATATTTATTCCACTCAGTAGGAAATTAGGAATGTCTAAATAAAAAAAACATTGAATATATACAATTATAATTTTGAAGAACAGACATAACCTGGAAATAAATTGTTATTTCAGTGGTGAGAGAAGGATTTTGTGAAGAATTATATACACCATGAAGTGCGCAGGCATGTCTTCCGAGCTGCAATGAGGTGTCTTCAGTGTGCTTATTGCCCCTTGTAGGTATTTAAGGGGGTCTTTTTTAAATAATACACATAAAAGTGTGGGGGTTTTTTTGTTCTATTCAGTCAACTCTTGGGTTTACTAATTGTTAGGGTTCACTATATGTTAAATGAAAGACAAGAAGAAGACTTAACTTTTAGCTATCAATTCCCACATGTTGAAGTCAGGCTGCAGTTACAGGTCTAATCATAATAATTATGGAGCAGCATAGCTTTGAACTCCTCAATATTTACTGTGACAGGTACAGTTTAATTTGGTAATGGACTTCCACCAAAATGAACTTGATAAAAATGAGAGATGGTGCTTGACAGCATGAGGTGTTCTTTGGTCTTTTAAATATAATTATATTTTTTAAAACCTTAAATTTTATATAGCTGCATGTGAAGACAATATTAGATTTTTTGAGTAGAGTTAGGATGAGTTTATAATTGGAAACTTGTTCTGTTGGCCTAAGACAAAAGCTGAAGTCTAAACTCCTGTCCAAGCATGCACCTTAAAGATCTGAAAATCACAGCTGCTGAAAACATATTTACTTCAGTATAGCTTAGCTACTACATGTTTACATAATATGTGAAAGTTAGACTCTATTTACAATTTATGCCTCTCTAAATTCATTACTTTTCTGGAAGTCTACTTGATTTCATAGTAAAGAACAGTTTTCTCTCTACTGAAGATGCAATACATCAAGATACTGACAGGTACAAGCATAAGTCATCACATTCTCTCAGCACATAATACGTACATCAGAATGGGATCTTTATCACGTGATTTTACAGTTCTTCATTTCTTCTCTAAAAGGTACAAGGCATAAATTACTTTCAGCAAGTGCTAATGAAGAAGTCAAGGTGTGGGAGAAGTAAGTTTTGGCATTAAATAGTCTTGTTTTCTTTTTGCACTTAAATAATTAAATCTGATTTCGTCCTTGGAGTTTTTATTTTCAAATTGGCTACAGCTTAACTGTAGGGATATTTAATTAGTTTTTGCTGGTTCTCTGTCTGCTTTTATTTACTCAGTGAGTTGATTGCTTCTCCATTACTTGTAAAATTTTCTTTTTTTTTCTTCCTTGCTTTGTTTTCCATCTCTCTAAAGAATACATTTCATATTGTCTTATTATTTTTTATTTGCCAGAAAATTTTAAAATATGAGGCTGCAGATAAAATGCTTGTACAAGCAGGCAACCTAATGCTGTAATTAAATAGAGCAACTTCAACTGATTTCATTTGGAGTGAAATCAATCATTCTGATACCTTGAAAATCCTCAGTGTCTCACTTTTTTTCTTTCCTAAAGTAGAGAGGACATTCTTCAGTTTTCCCAGCTGCTGTAAATGCATTATTGCTTTCCATCAAATTTCATTTTTACAAGAGTGCACATTTACATTTTACCTGCATTCATACATTAGATTTTTATTGCCCCATACTAAAATTTACTCCTCATAGATTTGGCATTCATCTCTGCATTATCCTCTTTGAATTAATAGATTATTACCCTGAATCCTTTAGTTGTCTGTGGTCAAAAAAAAAATTGTGCATTTGTTATGTCAGTGTATATGATGAGTTTTTAAGGATCCTAATTGATATTTGCTTATGCCATATTCATATATTTCGTTAGGATTCTACATATTCATGAGTGCCAGAATCTCCTGTGCTTCCATATTTTACATACATTTTTTCCTAGCATAAAGCCATTCAACAACTTTATTATTCTTTGGCAGAAAATTTCAAAGGAAGAATGTTTTTTAGATATTTGGATGCTTCAAGTCAGCCTTTAATTATATCTTATGAGGAAAATGGGCTTCAAATCCACACCTGAGAAAAAAAAGGAACAAAAATACACCTCCTCTCAGATATGAAAGACCTTTTAAATGCATGCATTTCATACATAGAAATGCACTCCAAACCCAGAAGTTAAACTCAGTAAGGCTTGTTTGGTCTGCCAGCAGTTAAAACTCCCGAGATGACAGAGCTTCCTTGGCTGGTTAGCCTGTGCAGCCACTAGCTCAAAACTTACACAATTAAAACTGCAGGAACCAGTCCAGGTCCTGAAGGGTGAACTGTCTCCCTTGCACTTTCAGCACATTCATTTCATAAAGCATCAGCCATAGGAAAGTTGCCACAGAGCAGTGTTTTGCTGTTTAAAACAAGGATGTGGCACATTTGGAGACAAGAGCCATTCTGAATGACATTAGCACTGGTCTCTAATTCTGCATGAACCTTTTGAATACAGAAAGCACTGAGAAACTAGTAAGGCAAACTTTGCACTTAGATTTGCATGACTCAGTTTGTTGTGCAGTGTTGAGGCAAATGTTGGTCCCAGAAAAGGTAAAATAGGTATAGCAGAAAATATTTTCTTTTCTTTTTTTTTACTTTAAAATCTATTTTATAGAGGCAGAAAAGTTATAAAAAGGTGCAGAATAATGGCCATTGTACTAGCTGTATCTCCCTGTTATTACAATGACTGACATTTCCTACACCCATTAAGAGTTTTGCAAAGCAAAGTGAAAAGAAAATCAAGTGTGGAGTATATCTTTCCTTCCTTTCCTACTTGAAAAACTGTGACTTCTTTATAACTGAGAGGGTATAACTACCAAGGATTCTTAATAGCTGGGTGCCACTGCTTACTGAAGCAAACCCGTATATTGAAATGAAAAATATTTTTTAACTGTGCCATCTGAACTTTTTACACCATGCAGTAAAACATGAGAATTAACCCTTACAATAATAAAGCAAGGAGCATGTTAAGATTATTGCAGAAAGAAGCTTTTTGTTACTATAGGAGTAGAGAGGTAATGAGGTAAAATGGCAGTGAGTGCCTCTGACCTCCTGCCCTGAAAGGTCTCAGCTGTGCTCATCACCAAGGGAAGCAGGGCCGGTTCCTACATGTGGGGACCAGTCAGGTCTGTTGTGTTGTTGTCAGACAGGCTTTGGAGCCAGTTGTTCAGCACACCACAGCAACAGCCTGCCTGCTCTGCCTGTCCTTTGGCTCCCAGCTTCCCCCTCCAGCACCACCAAGAAGCTCAAGGGATCCAAGGAAATGGGTCTGTTGGGAAATAAGGCCGGCAGCCATCCATGGGGCTGGTACTCTGGTATTTAGGCAGGGACCAGGATAAGGTTCCACAGTGAGTTCTGCTGTGCCTTCAATATTAGTGCACAAAAATCACTGGCACAGGTGTACTTGTCAAAGCATTGTCCTTCATGGTGTCCCTTAAAAGAAGATAGATTAGTCTAGATGCAAGACATAAAACACTTCATCATAATAAGTGCCCCATAATTCAGTGACCAGGATGAGAAAGAGCATATTGTTAAACATTTAAAAATACCAGATGGGAAGTTTAACTTACTCATTCCTGTATCAGTTTACCTAAAACTCTCAGTCTTTTTGTCAAGTGCACATATTAATATTTCTCCTTAAACCATCTGAGACTGAGAACATGTTACATAAAAAGAATTAACAGAATTAGTTAGAATGATTTTGATAGATGATTTGTGTGAAAATTGGGTGCCGTGAAAGCTGCTGGGAGTTTCACTATTTATTCTACAAGTATAAAAGCTATCCTTTCTGAGATTAGTAAGTGTTGTTGATTTAACCTAGCTGACGGCCAAACACCCACCCAGCTAGCTGCTTATTCACCTGCAGTGGGACAAGGAAAGACAACAGGAAGAACAGGCATGAGAAAGGTCATAGGTCAAGCTTAAGACTGTAAAATGCCAATGTGGGCAAAGCACACTCAATTCAGGGAAAATTAACTTAACTTGTTGCTAACTAAACTAAATATTTAATTATTAACCTGACAGTGAGAAACAAAAAAAACAAACAAACAACACCATTCCTGCCCCATTTCCAAGCCTCAACTTCACTCCTTCATTCTTGATTCCTCTACTTCCACCCTTGTTAGTGCCACACCTTCATCCCCTTTTGCAAGGATATGGGCAGAGCAAAAGTGAAGGCAGGGAGTTAGGGTCAGCACATGGTGGTTTTTCCCCTTAAACTGCCCAGCTGTGACAGTTTCTGAGTCTTTATGCGATGGTCTTTGTAAAGCAAATCTCTGTGAGATCGGTCTGTTCATATGTATGTATATATGCTCTTACATGTGTTTGAAAGTTTGATAATTTAAAATTACTAAATGACAACTACTTATTTTGTCTTGCAGAAGCTGAACTCTTCTTCACATCCAGAATCTCGATGGACTGTCCTCATAGCTGGTTTTACCAAGCTTGCAGTGGTGTGTTAGTTCTGCACAGACAAAGGTTATAGGCCAGACAGTGTGAGCTGAACCTTCATACTACTCGTAAGGTTCAAGTTTTGAGTTCAGAGCAGTTGCCAACCTGCCAAATTTTTCCTTGCTTGGAGACTGACATTTCTCAATACCTAAAGGAAAAGAATCACCTCTGTGTTTGGTTCATAAAAATCAAGGCATTTTTATGAAACACATGTATTTCCTGCCAACACAGGATCTGCTCAAAATGCTTATTTCAGAAGGTTGTCTTAGGGAAATACTTAAATAAATACATTTATGTACCCACTATACACATCGGCGTCTGAATTAAGGATCTGCTATCCCTTTGAGACCAGTTAGATGCAGATAATTTATCTTTCTTTCAGCTAACATGTTTAGATTATCTTAAAACGAAACTCAACAATGAAGTGAGAGGTGCATTTAGTTGGCACAAAAAGAGTTTAGGGTAAACTGACACAAATTCTGTGCTTATGCCAAAGAAAAGGGGACCTGGGTTATACACAAATCCTGTTCTGCGTCTTGCAGATGAAATTCAGTCTTTTTCTTGGTCTTGCTTTTCTATCTAGATGAGTGCTCTGTATACTAGGATTTAGCAAAAGCATTGCTTCGGAAATGGCACCTCTTACACCTCACAAATTCAAACGTTTCCCAAAAGGCTTAACAGTTCTCAGCAATCAGCATCTCTTGCTGACTTCCTGGAAGCTGGTTAGAGGAGTATATTTGTAGTATTTTGTATCTTTTTCTTAATGTATTTACTTGCCAATCTTCTTTTTCTTTTTAGCACTCTCTTCTTTGATCCTCTTTTTGTTTTCCTGCATCAGTGACCTTTTCCTATCTGGTGCTTTCTCTTCATGGCCTGGCATAAAGCACTCTCCTTTTCACACTGTCTGTATTTTTTTCCTCAAACCCCTACCACCATCAAATTTCTAATTTCTTCTAAATGTTAAAACCAGTTGCTAAACAGCATGTAAGAATCACTTCTGAATGTGTGTATATGGCATTTTAGAAGGCCTTTTAGGAGGCAAAATGTCACCAGCAGAGCTATTTGGTTAGAATGGGGAAAATAGTAATAAATAATTTATGTCTGGTATTTTGTAAGAACAGCTTTATTTGATAGTGTTGTATTTCATTTGGACCTAACTTAGGTCCAAACTTACTTGTAGGACCAGTTAGTATGACAAAAATTAATACAGCATTATGTGTATATTTAGAGATTTATTATAGCAGGAGAGACAATTTTTTTGAAATATATGTATTACAAGTCCCTGGTGTCCACAGGGTCTGCAGACTTGAAACATAAGCACATTGAAAATAAATCTGAAAATTCAAAAAATAACAAACATGATTACTTCAATACTGCAAAGTATTACCATTGCTTTGACTAAACAGCAAGTAATACAAGGAAAATTTTACAATTTTACATGTTCTGGACAATTGGGTGAAGAAAAAAGAAAAGGAATTGTTCAGAGAAAGCAATTCATTGATGATTGGATGAAAACCTAGAATATAGGTTTAGGACATACTAGAAGTTAATGCTGTATTATTCAACCAGCAGATAGTTAGTGCTGAGATCTGACTTGCATTCCAGAAAGCCTCAGGATCAACGACAGGCATCATTGGTACTGTAACAGTCTGTAATACAGCAAAAACAATAACAATACCAAAACACACAGGATAACAGAGTGGTTAATGTTTCTTGGATAAGGTATGTTTTAAGCTTAGACTCTCTAGTCTGGTAAGATACCTTACCTGGCTGCAGGATCTTTGTCATGATAGGAACATCTGCTTGCTTTTGTGATTAGACAAATGCTTTCTAAGTTTTAAGCTGTGGTCAAACTGCATAAATCCAAAGCCTTCCCTGAGAAAAAGAGATCAAAGAAACAAACAAACAAACAAAAAAAGCACTTGTTTCATTCTTCAAACCAAGCTCCACACATTAAAAACAGGCTTTGGAGTGCAGGTGTAGAGCAGGGATGCCCTGCATAGCTCTATGGAGTCTGACAGCCAGAAGGGATGAGGACTGCATGTACTACCCTCATCAAAGTGCAGAAAGGCCCAGAGCATCAAAATGCAATATCAGAGACATATGAAAAAATAAGTTTGTAATGAGCTTCCTTATTCTGAGCTAGAGTTGTATTTTGCTGTATAGCTGGGGTCAGCCTTAGGCAGAGAAAAAAGGGGAATTGCGTGATTTAATTTTCTCTTGCAATATGCTGTAATCATCTCAACAAATGGAAATTCGGATTGGTATTTGCACTTTCTTTTTTGTGAGAAGACTGATAAGTTCAATTAATGATCAGCAAGCTCTCCCCAAGAAAAGCACTGTTTACTCAGGACGGCAGCATTATAATGAAAATGAAAATGAGATGTTAGTGCCTGTCTTGCTTAGAAGTGGCCTATTAATATCCCTAAAGAAATATAAATCTAAAACTCTCCCCTCTGACTGTTCACTCAGCTCCTGCCCAGGTTTTGGCCTGGTACACAGCTCACACTAAGAGCTGATGTGTGCTGGGAGCAGCACCATTAGGTCAGCACGAGAGCCACATGTAGGCAGGACAGGATAGACAGGGCAGCACAAAGGCCATCATGCAGCTGTTATCATCTGCTGCTTGCTGTCTCCTCCAGCCATTGTCTCTTCCATCCTTGCATATTAATTGCCCAAAGTTTCTTCTGTATCCATTAATTTATGGAAATTACATAGACCAAGCTTCCAAACCAGAGGTTATAAATACCTCATCTTACCTGAGAATATTTTGAAGCAGTTACAGTAGCAGCCAGATTGCTGAGGCTTTCATTCTTTCCTGTGTGACACAGGGGACACCTGTGCTGTGAGGGAGGAGGAAGAATGAGTACTCCCAACCTTTGCAAGGTAAGGGGTTTGGTCATTGACACGTGAGTTAAAAGTTAGAGAACATGTAAGTCACGAATTACTGAAGTGATGAATGAGTGAATTCATGTTAGACTAGCCTGTACAAATAAGATTGTTTGTTTTCCTTTCTTCAAAAAGTAGAGTTCAATTTAGAGAGTACATTGTCCTGTAAATTTAAGAGGTTCAAATGGACCATGACACCACTCCTAGTGCTTGTTATACCTGCTACAGTCCCAAGTCATTAATTTGCAAACAGTATATGTTTTTTCATCCCGGGACTGCCAATTTTCTAAGTGTAAAGTCTAATTTTCTTTTCTACCTCTCTGACTAGGCCAATTATTTCAAGTATTCCTTGGTGGGGGGAAGAAGATTTGGACAGTGACATCTTAAAAGTCTTTTCACTTGCATGGGTTCACCATAGGAATTTGATCTTACAGGCTCCTAACATTTTCTAAATTCTTAGGACCATCCTTTAGCTCACTGTCTTCTTTTTGGGCTTACTGCTGACTGAATTCCTGGCTTTCCGTATGTAATTTATAGCCCTAACACAGTAGCCTTTAGCTATTTTATGGCATTACAGGATTTTTCACATGGAGTATTGATCACTCAGAACTAGGAATACTGAAAAACAAGATTTTTTTGTTTTTTCTGTACGATCTAACAGTTCAATTATGCTGCATTTAAATAATTCATGAGTAAATAGGGCTTCTGTATTAGAGAATGCCATCCACTCCATCTTACAAATTTCATTTTGATAGCTTTTTCCTAATGTCAGCTTTCTAAATTCCTGTATTTATAACTGACATCATCCCTAGCAATTCAGCAGAAAAAACAGCATTTCTTGTAACAGTAATTTCTGAACAAGCATTTGCTTTCTGTTCTGTATATGGGGATTGGAGTTTTATTTAGGCAATGAGCGTATATCTCAGCTAAAACTAGAAAATGTTGCTGTCAAATGCTTATTCAATGTTATTTCAGTACTGGGATAAAAAATTAAAAATTATAATATCACATACTGCATCTTGCTGAGGATGCCTAAGAGATCTAAAAATTACTATGGATTCAGCCACAAGAATCCCATAGGTATTGCACGCTTTAGCAGGACAGAAATCCACAGTGCCATATGGCGAACTGGAACCAGATCCAAGTGGAATAATTGTTTTGTGGCTAAGGAATAAGTTTTCTTTCACTGTATAAAGTAGATTTTCACTTAGTTTTCACCCGATTGGGCTTTCATAATTTAAGACAAAGTAATTTTTTTTTTTCTAGCACTACTCTTGTGAATAATATTAAGACACACAGGATCACATACTTACTTGGACTTTAATAGATGATCAGACTATTAATTTCTTCTATCAAACCATACAACTGTATAATTTCATCTCCATTTAACTAGGTAATATCCCTTTTTTTCAGGTCATTACCTTTAAGGGAGTAATGGAAAGGTTTTTCAGATAGTGAGGTAGCAAAACCTTGTCAAACCCCCAGATTTTATTAGTTCCATTTACAGAAACATTACGTGTTGTGGAAGCTGAAGGAAGTATACTAGAAAGGAATGTTTCTCAAATTATCTGTTTGTTTCCATCTAGGAGATACTAGATACAATTTAATTTTGGGTATTGTTCTTAACAGGAAATAGCCCCAAATTTACTTTTTAAATTATGATTAAATTTGGTTTATTTTGTGGGGTTTATCTAGGTTAAGGAGGAAAATACCATGGTGTAATGAAGTTTTGACTAGGCCATGTGAGACATGAAAACCAGCAATAGTAGTTGGCATGGTTAAGAATTTTCCTTTTGAGTTTATGACAAAAACATACCTACTTCTTATCTTTAAGCAGCATTTTATTATCATCATCTGAAATTTTACTTCAAGGCTACCTTTTAGCAGACTCTTTCTGTCCACTCATTACTCCTAAACCTGAGGTGAATATGCTAAATCTTTCTTTACAAATGAGGTAGAAGTTTCAATGTTCTTTATTGAGGATTTCCTTTTTTCTCCATTGAGAAATGAACATAAATGAATGTAAAGAATATTTACTTTATCTGAGCAAAAAAATCAGATGATAGAAGTTTCTCACCGTACTGTAACTCTGCAAAATGTGGTAAACAGTGAATCATTTCATTCAGAAAGGATAGCTACAACTGCTAAGCAAATACTCATGGAAAGACTTAAGTCTCGGTAGACCTTGCAAGAAATATCAAATTTTTATATCAAAAGGAAAAGTTTATTCTGTATTTACTGAACTCAAAACAGATCAAAAGACTGAATCACTTATTCAGGCCCTTTTCCCTAAGAAGTGAGTCTTTTAAAATAAATATTAACTTTCTTCAATGAAAGTCAGGAAGTTTAAATAACACTTGTCATCAATATTAGTTAAAAAGACAGAGACCACTGGGTTGCAGAAAAATTAACGGCTAAACACTAAAGCTCTTTTAAGTGTGAGGAAATTTAGTCTCACAAGAGTCCTACAACTTGATAACATTACAGGGAGGACCATAAGACCTAAGACCAACATTCAGTGTGTTAACAGAAGAGCTGAGGATAACATACTTTTCTTCTCAGAAATGACTTCTATAGAATGGCATATGCTCTTGCTTTCCTTAGCTTCAAAAATTTCACCAATCAAATTAAAGCAAATACATAGAAATGAAAGGCAGATGGGAACAAAGGAAATAAACAATTAACTCCAAACCCTTGAATTCAGTCAAGCTGTAGTCCACTGCAAATGGTTTCTTATCAGGAAAATACTTACTGGTTTTTTGTAGGTACTGTTATCACCTACACTTACAATAGTGTCCTCTGATATCAGGCATTTACTGAAAGCTAGCTGAAAAAAATCTAGCAGATAACCCTCGTGAATGTACATTTTCTTAGCTGGACAGTTTGCACCTGTTGTTTACCTTTTTTTTTTTTTTTAAATAATGTGGTGAGAGTGATCTTGTGTACTATTTCTTTTCCTTCACACTTGGAATCTCAGTGGACTGTCCTCATAGCTGGTCTTACCAAGCTTTCAGTGGTTTGTGAGCTCTGCACAGATATGGATTGTAGGTCAGACAGGGTGAGCTGAACCTTTATACTGCTGGTGAGGTTCAAGTTTTGAGTTCAGAGCAGTTGTCAAGCTGACAATTTTTTCTTTGATTGGAAACTGGTATTTCTCAAGCTGCTGAAACACACCCAAAAAACCCCACTGATGTAGTTTATCCAAACTAAATTCAACAGACCTAAGTCAACATAGTTGGCAGACTGAACTAAATAAAGTACTTAATAACAGTCTGAAAAGTCCAGTGAAGTATTACTGAGATGGTTGCATCATATAGACATAAATAAATTGAGGGAGTTTTGTTTATTTAATAGGGATGAGAAAAGATGGGGGGATGTAATTGCAACCATCCATTGCATTAAGACTGGATTATGCAAAAGAGGGACACAAAATAATCTCAGACCTGCACAATGAAAGGATGAGAGGAAATACTCATAGGTTTTAATAGGACTCATTTTTAAAATTACATTTGTTTTAGTCATAATAAGGCATTATCCAAGATAATGGTTGAAATGTCTTGCTAGGTCCCTGAAAATACTATATAGCCAAACTCCCAAAGAAAATTGAAAAGTCCCTCCTTCCCTCTTTCCATCACAGCTACTTTTCTTCTGTACTCACAGAAAGTCCAAGGAGAAAAAAAAAATCTGAGCTTCAAACTGAGATTCAAATTGAATGTACTTGGCAATCAAAATTTATTCCCAGTTTGAACTCTAATACACAGAGCTCTTTCAAGGTTAGGCAATAATTTTATAAAAGAAAAAATTATGATATCTGCTAGTACCTGCACCTGTATCAGCAATTCAATTAAATAATTGGACCGTTCTACCTTATGCTGGAAGCAATGTTTTCCCTGGAGTAATTAATGTTCAAATGGAAGCAAAACCAAATGCAAACCAAGCAACTTTATATGACATGATTAAGACAGTCTTAGGTTTGTGTCTCTGACAGTGTTGGCTGTATAAAGCAAAAGCTCAGGTGAACATCTAGGTCTCTTAGCTAACAAGACTCTAAGCTGAGGTGAGCTGTCTGGCACATTTGCTGTCTGAAGAACTCTAAACTTTTCATAAGTTTTCTCTTTGTTTGCTGGGTGTTTGTTTTCCTTCTTTTAAGTGTTCTAATGAGGTAAACCAGAAGAATAAACAGCTTTTCTGAGGAATCCATAGGTAATTCACCAAGGTACGCAATCTGGCAAATAAATCAAACAGGTTGGCTGATAAGGGTTTTTTTAAGCTCATTAGAAATTTCTTAATAGGCTTGCTTTAGAATTTTAGAATCATGTTCATTTATGTCTAAATTATTTCTTAGAAGTGTTTTGATACAAATGGAATTGAAGGATAAAGTCCTTTTCCATACGTCATGTTTATTACTATAGTGGCATGCCACAGCCTTGTTCAGTGTACAGATTCCTGTTTTGTCCATATCCTGGCCAGCAAAAGGAGGAACAGGAATTAACCCGTGTTTGGGTTGGTTTTGTTCAGGTTTTTTTTTGTGACAAATCAACCAATTCTCTGTTTTATTTATGAAATAGACAATGGCAGTTCAACAGGACTTGGGTAAGTACACAAGGAGCATCACCAGCTGAGACTATTAGGACAGAGTAAAACTCTCTGTGGTTATTGGGATCAAAAAATAATTTAGACATCCAAAGTTGTTAAAATTAAAGTCTAAAATCTGGAGTTTTTAAGCCCCTCTTGAATTGTTGCAAACACAGGAACAAGGAATTCCTTCATGGATGTCTACCTGAACTTATAATTACCAGGTTTGTTTAAAAGGTTTGAAATCTTTTCTCATAGCCAGGCTTCATATTTTATGAACTTTACTTCATGTGTAGTGAAACAAGTCATCAGGACATGGCTGAAAAACTCAGCATTCATACATTTAAGTATGAATGAATAATAAAGGACAAAAGGGTAAAAATGTAAAAGATGTACTTCTTGAATCAGAAAACACTACCATAGTTCCCTTTTCTATAACATTTGGTTTAACTTTTCATTTGTGACTGGTCTCCAGCCAAATAGACTTTGGATTATCTACACAAATGGCAAATCACTCATAAGATTGCTGGAAAATGTCTCCAGAACCTCACAACCAGAATATGATTTACTTACAGCATTCCTGTAGAAAACATGATTGGTAGACTTGTATTCTTTTACTTAAGGAAAAGAACCAACTAATTGATCTGCAGGCATGTGAGTGGCATCAGGAGCACTAGACAGCATTAATAACCAGTAGTGCAACACAGACCTGCTTTGCTCTTTGAAAGAATGGACATGTTGTGAGTCTGCCCTGATAAGAAGTCCTAGTCCCTGTTCTTCTAAGCTGGGACAACTCTAGATCTTTCAAAATACCACTCCTACTCCTCCATCTATATTTATACCAGAAATTTCCAGGGAAAAAGTGAAAAAATGGCATAAAATAACCTTCACCGTTCAATTTCTAGCATATCCCTTGACACAGTTTTGGCCTGTGCCAGCTAGCATTGTCTATGTCAATGCACAGTTCAAGGGATGGTGTGAACCAAGAACACTTTCCAGTTCATATTTTGTGTACAGTTTCCCAGGAAATGCACCATTGTGGACCTCCCTCTTGACTCCAGTGCTCAAGAACTGTCCCTGGCCTATTTTAAACCCTTTGTTCTGGTTCCAGACCTTAAAGACTGTGTTCTTCCACTCATGAATTCCATACCTGAATTGTTGGTGCTTGATATACCTGGAGTTACCATCTACTGACAGAAGTAAGAGGAAAGGTTCCAGCTGTGTTATTCCCATGTGGTACAAGGCATAGTACCAGCCCATCAGAATATACCTCTTATTTTAGAATAAGTGGCAGCCTGAGTAGAATCGTGGTTTCCACAGTTTTGACACCCACTCCTGCAGTTTTAGCTGTGATTCAAATAAAACCTCTCTCTCAGTAAAAAAACACTAAAATGCTGCAGGCACGTGAAGTAAAAGCTGAGGTTTCAGGTTTCAAATATTTGAAATACTTTCTATGACTGTCATAGGAAAGAAAAAGGCAATCTCTGGATACGTTAAATGAAGACAATCAGAACATGACCCAAGAACATTTCTACTTACAATAAAAAAACCTTTTGCTTAGAGAGTCAGGGTGCTTCATATCTTGCTGCCAGCTCAGCAGTAAGAATGGAAGCAGATGTAGCCTTTCCCTAATTTTTTGTTGTTTTATACTTCTCAGGTACTTCCAACCCCAATTTCCTGGCTAGAGCTAGGATTTTTTAACTTCCTAGATAGAGGAGAGACTGCTACACGATGTCCAGCATAACTGTGGGTGTGTGTCTGGTTTACCTATACATTTCAATTGTTTAGGAAACTATTTGCCTTCCTCAGAAAAAGAGGTGAATTTAATATTCTATTCTCTGGTTGCTTCTATTTCTCTTTTATTCATTTGTGACTGGGGCATAAAAGCACTGAATGGATTCTCCATTTTATTTTTATATGAGAACATAAATACACACTACAGTTGTGTCCCATGGATTCATAGTTGAACGAAACACTAAAGTGCTATCTTTTTTATGTGACACTCAATTTTGTAAGATAAGCAGCAGTGTAAAGAAGTCTGAAGATCCGCTTGATTTGAAAGATAATTGCAAATACTTATGAGACTTTTAACAATTGTGATTTAGTACCAAGCAGTTTATATTCAAATGCATTAATAAGATTCTGAAGTAATGCAAACTCTTGACTGTGACAAAAGGATTCATAAAGACAGTTAGTGTTTCATGACATGATGAAATGACAGCTTTCACTTCAGTGTATGTAAATTGCTAAAAATGTGGTGTGACACCTGTGCTTTGCTGTCAAAGGTTTTCCATCTGAATATATGCCTAGTCCTCCCTGCTGCTTGATAAGACAAGTAGAATATTTCGGTTTCTGAGGAAAGCAATAAGGAGCTACCATCTCAGTAAATACCTTTATTTTGCTCCACTGAAACCAGTACATATGGAAAACAAGTCAGCAGTCAAGGTGGAGAATACAAAATGCCAAAGGCTTTGAAGAGGTTATCCAGAGTAGGCAGCATAATAGTGGTTAGAGTGCTCTAGAAGTGAGCAGGGTGGAATCTAATTTAGGAATGGATCGAGATTAATTAGATACAAAATGACTAAGCAGATAAAGGGACCAACTGAGCTGAAAATGGCTGGGGAAATGTGCAGTCCATATGGTTCACAGTGCACTTTCCCTTTCTTTATACAAGTATTCAGAAAGAGACTGTTAAAAAGAGTGTGGGAGAAACCAAATGTCTCAGGAACACCATGGCCTCATTCCAAGTTTCAGGGAAGACTTCAGTGCTTTGTCTCTGGTTGTATTAAGCCTCTCTTCAGGTGCATGGATCTCAGTCTAGATTCCTTCACATTTCTGATCAATCATCCCAGGAAAGTAGAATATCATCTGCAAGTGAGTCTTTTATACAAAGATCTGAATTTTTCCTGTATATAGATACTAAGCAGTTTATTATTTATGAGGAAGTTAATGTATGACTCCCTTATGAGGATATAGGTTTAATTGAGGGAAGCACGTTTCATGTGATGGGTACCAAAGGAAGAAATTCCTTCACACACACCAGTCATTGGTATTAAGACATAACCCTTGTTTACTTAGCTTTAACCTCTCTCCCCTTTAAATTGTGCAGTATTCTTCTCCAAGCACAGGTCATGAGATAATGCCACACCAAAACAGGAGCGTGTCAGGCATGTTGCATGGGCATGGTTAGGGAAGGGTGGAGAGCACCACAGGCAGCTCTAGCCCCACATTGCAGGTCCCTCTCTGGGGACAAGTCAGGAGCACGTGGGAAGTTAAATGGGGCTGGAAATGTTCTCTCCACAGTGAGTTCATCAGGAAGGGGGCAGGCCTCAGCTCTATTACCTCTGAGCTGGCCCTGAACTCCAGCAGCCAAACCTGCAGGAGGGAAGATGAATCCAAGGCTCTTACATTTACCCCAGTGCTAGCAGTGCTGTGGAAAACAAAGGGACCTGGGTCCAGTCCTACTGCTGCTGGTGGTGCTACCTCTCTCCCTAAGAAAAAAGTGAAGAATTGTAATCCACCTTTTGCTTCTAGGAAATTATATTCTACTTATTTTTCACCAATTATAATTCTAAAATCTTCTCTCGTGCATGCTTATTTACTAGCTTCTCTTTGTTTGCTAGTCCTTGCAACGAATTTTTGACCTTCTGTATTAGACTGTATATGCTAATGAATGTCTTTCATTTCCTTGGAATGTTTTCAAATATTATTTTTATAATCCTTAATATTGTGCTTACTTCTGCTACACTAGCAAATGAGAAATAAAAGAAAGTCTGTGATGGTTGATATATTTTTACAGTCCCTAGAATATTTAAATCATGATTTTGTGTAAAAGAATGATATTGACAGACAGAACATGGAGAAAGATGGCTGGAATTCCAATTGAATTGTAAAGATCTTCTTTTATCTTTCAGAGGTATTTTTTCCTGTAACAGATTGGGTTTTTTACATAATACCTTTTCTCTTAGCAAGGTGTATTTTTGTCCTCTGTCAAAGATACAAAATCATTAGAATATAAGGAATTAGGGTCTCTGGTTTCACCATTAGTATTACAGATTGAATTGAAAGAATTTTGACAATTGTCAAGGTCAGTAACAAGGACAGAGAGTTAATAAACTATAAGTTGTGGTTATAGTAATTTCATCATAAAATTGAGCTGGACTAATGACTGTGACTGGTGGTTCTAGTGGACAGAGGTTGTTTCTTCCTTAGGTTGGGATGCTTTTGGCATAGGCCAGTGCAGTATTATAAATGGGATAATTCACTGGATTCAAATGAATTTAGCTTTTCATCATTCAATTAGGTTTTCACTTCTGAATGTAATGGGACTCAATAGGTCTGGTAAAAAACAGACACAAAATTTCAGACAAAATGATGAAGATGTCATCTTTCTTCAAGTGAGAATTGGGCTCTTAGGATTTCTCTGCTTGGAAATGTGTTAACCAAAACTATAGAAAACTACAGAAAAAAAGGAAAAAAGGATGGGAGAATTCTGGCTGTTAGTCTGGAAATATAATTATACTGTAATACTAATATTCTTCCTTATCCATGACCAAGATGTTGAGGCAGCCATAAGTGGAAAATAATCTGTTTCATATAAGTAATTAACAATTGAATACTTAATATGTATTTGTACATTATACTTCTATCTAAATATTCTCTTAAATTGTTCTTTGGCTTTGTCAGGAAAATTGAACTATAAAATTATTTTCTCTCTGTTTTATGTAAAAAGGCAAAAAGTGTTATTTTCTTTGAAGCTATTACCCTTGTTTTGTCCTGATAAACTTTCTTCAGGGCAAATACAGGCTTCTTTCCTGAAATTCCAGGCAAGATTTTAAACTTAGTTACTGGCTTCTCTTTTAACTGCTTCTTCCATTGTTCAAGAACATTTGAATGGATTTAATCTTAGGTTTGTAGCACTGATTTAATTTCTTATTCACTTTTTTGGACATGGTTTTGCCACCCTGTTTGCAGAGAGGCTGGCTACCTTCTAAAGCTTCTCTCCATCCCTGTGTATAGGTTGCGAAGAGACAGACATACTTACCAAGAAAGCCCCTGTCACAAGTGTCCTTGAAGATGGCTTAGCAAGAAGAGGAAGAGAAGGTGTAAAAGAGGATACAAAAGTGTAGCTGTATAATTAAGAAGTCATATAGGAGATTAGAAACTGATTGGAAAAGTCAAGGGACAATACAGAGAAGTACAGTTTGGGTAAAACATATCGTCCAGCTATTTCCCTCCTTATTTGCATTCAAGAAACAAAGACCCAGAGAAAATACTATGTCCTCGATGAGCTGTTAACACTAGCCTGTGTTACCTATAAATAGGTAATAACTTTCCTCTAACACTTGGGGAGAACTAGGTTTCAATGTGTGATAGCATGTATACGTATGCATGAATGAATATATATTCATACAGATTCATATATTAGTGTATAAGTTAGTGAAGCATAACACAAGCTGTACTACTGGTGTAGTATTTCTGTATTATTGTGTATATGCATGCAAAATACACATGCTAACATAAATATATAATATTACATGTAACATGTCTTTATATATATGTAGAGAATTAGGCATATTTTTGCCTTTGAAAGTATAGCTAGCACCAGAGCTAGTTTGAATAGACAAGTATTGGAATGGCTGAGTACATCACTTGTCCTAAAATCTAATCCAATTAAAATTTTGTGCATGATCTGCCTCTGGTACACCAGCAGCTTGTTGCTGAAACAGAAGTGACTAAATCTTAATGTAGAAGGGGAAGAGAGAAAGGAACAGCCTTCAACAGTTCCTTTTCCCCAAGTGCTAGACAGTCCTTGCAGTACCAATTTAGAGATCTCCATTTGCTCTAACTGATTTCTCAGTCTGAAGATTAAAATTTCTACTGCTTATTATTTGGAATTTAGGAACTCTAGACCTATCCAGGAAACTATATATACAAGATTCCTGCTATTTAAAGTAGAAGTTCAATAATTCTTTTTTATATTTAATTTTCAAGACTGGTAGTTAGACTTATCCTTCTGTAGCCAGCTGAATATTCTAGAACAGTTTTTAGTTAAATTATTCTTGACAAACATTTAAAAACTAATTTAAATAATTAAATTGCTTTGAATAAGCAATGGGCTGCAGATTGAGAAGGTCTTTCTAGGGAAAGTATTCTACAAGCTTCCCTGCCACACTTTCTACATATGAATTCACACAGAAGTGTAAATGTAGGAATTTCTGACCCCTCCCTTGAAAAAAGTTGAAAAGTAGAACTTTCACCTTTCTCAAGGTCTCTCATTTCTGCTAGGAAAGTCCTTAACCTACTAAGCACTTTTTCTCCAGCTTGCTAGCCACTACCCTGCCTCCTTGAACTCCTTGAATTGCTTCTCAGAAATCAGGGATAAAAGCAAGAAAACTGTGCAGAGGAATACATCGGGATCTGTGCAGGACAGGCTGTAGGACTTGAGAAAAGAAAAGGTGGAATTTCACACTGCTCCCTGCAATCAGGCAGTGGTACCACATGGAGCTGGTCATAAAAAATTAACATGAGACTTGGGTGTGGAATGGGCAGTGTGTTGGTTGAATTTTGAGGGGAATAGGGCTGAGTTATTAAGCACTTAAAGTGCTTGATAACTATTCACTTGTAGAGAAAAAGGTAATGGATTCTCCCTTCTGGGGAGAATTTTTTTTGCAAACTATGGTGATTGTGTTGGCTGGGGGGAGGACTTTACAGAACCAATGAATTACTAAATGTTCCCCACTCCCCGCATGACAGGCTGAAAGACCCAAACACAACCTTGATGGCAAAAAAGCTGACAAAATAACAAAGGAGTCTTTGCCACTAAATACATACATAGATAAACAAACAGGATTTTCACATAAAGTTATTTCTTTCATTCAGTTTGGAGCTGTGCGGGTCTTTAGTTAGTTACTGGGGTTTGTACAAGTCTGTGGGCAATATTTCATGGACCTGAAGGACACAGAAAAGTAATTTGGATAATACATTTGAAGCTTTCAGAGACATGAACATCTTCCCTGTTTCTCTGCTACTCTGTAATGTACAGCAGAAGTAGGACACTCTTCTTTTTCAGTTTACACTTGATGTGATTTATAACTGTAAAGCCAGAATTGCTGGTACAGAAGCTGTTAAGTTTTGGAGGAATAACACCCTTGAGTGCCATTAAAAAGAAATCTGTAATGTCATAGAATAATCAAACATCATGATGGAGCACAATGCAGTTGGTCTTTTTCAGAAGAAAACGCTTTCAACTGAGTTTCCAATGTGCCTTCCTTACACATCCTGCATGCTCTCTTGGGTGTCTGGTTCAAGCCACATTCTCCAGTACAGTTCAGGTTGGGAGGGCTTGAACCTGGTGTGATTACTGTGACATGGTTAAACCAATTGGAGCACATGAAGATTTAGACAATTTGTCTTGTTTAAATAAAACTTAATTTCATTAAAGAAGCAGATGACCAGGATTTACAGGGAAATTTGAGAAGGTAGAGAAGGAAGATGGATAAGAATAGATTTAGTTGTAACTGTCAAACTTTGAAGACCTCATTTGCAAGTCATCTGCTGGTTCCGTACTTCAAATGCAAAGAAAGGATTTATTAATTTAGGATTTATTGGGATGATTTGTAAATCAGTCATAGGAATTACATATAGCAAGTAGGATTTATAAGCCTAGAGGAGGATTACAAAGTGTGATTTAGGATTAGTAAATCTATTGTATATATATAAATGTATTTCCAGATGTCTAAAGCTATTACATACAATAGTTAAATTATATTTTTAAATTAATGATGTCTAAATCAAAACTGACTAAAATACTTTTTTTTAACCTAATGGCAACATAAGACAAGTTGATACGAAGTCTGAAAAAGGAATATAAACACATATAATTTGTAGAACAGAGTCGGTACAGTGTACATTTTAACAATTTAAATGCATGTAAAGAAGAAGAAGAGGAAAGGGATGTACTGAAATAGCGACTTTCCCTAACTAGATTTAATTTTTAGGAACCTGCCCAGATGGAACAAAGCAGCAGTCTAAAACAATCCTTTCAGTGATCATAGACATGATGGTGAGGGGAAGTCAAGAGAGTGTAACTGAATAGAACCAGGGAAGAGTGCGTGCATCATGTTGATTAGTTGATTAGAACAGACAAATCCAGTGACAGGGCAGTGATTAGAAACAACAGGGAAGTTACACTACAAGTCTGAAAAAATCTTGCCATCCACAGTAACTCTGGGATCTCTTCCCTTTTTTTCGTTCTCCTTAAATCTTAGGTCAAGGGAAGCCTGGCTTGGTGAGCCACTGGCAGAGGGCCATTTAAGTCTAAGGGACTGATTCCATCTTTCAGATGGGCAAAACAACCTGTAATGATAGCATGAGTAATTTTAGATTTTTAGAAGTACAGCTTTCCAGAACAAAAATCTTATATAATGAAAAAAAATAAAGCCTTCTGGTAACCTGCAATCATTCAGTAGAAGGCACCACAAAGAAGCAGACTTAAAATGCAAGAGAAAAACAACTGGTGGTGTTATCAGAACAATCTGAGGAACTTGACTCACACTGTGAACGTTTGAAATTTTTCTTGGCTGGCACTCAGATTGCATTTGCCAACTTGTAGCAAGTTGCTCAGTTTTCCTCTGTGTTTGTAAATACCCTGCAGAATTCATTTTTATTCCATCAAAAAATCTATTTTTATTCTGTTTCTAGATAACCACAGTATATGAAAAGGGAAGAAAAGTCAAAGCAAAACTCAGACAAAGTTCTTCAAAGGAAGAAAGCAAATGAGAAAGGGACCTTCATTATGTAGAAAGCTTATTGGTAGAAAAGTCATAATTCTCTGTAACTAAAAGACAGAGATTGTTTACTTAGGTTCCTACACAAAAATAAGTTTCATCAATTTTTTAGCATTAAAAATTCTAGTCAGGTGTTCAGCTTCATCCATATTCCTTTAATAATTCAATGAAAGCATCTCAAGAATAAGGAAAATTTCCTTTTTATTAATGGTGAATTTTACACCAGTTCTAATTTTTTCTTAATTATTTAATCGCTTCTTCTGCAAATGCATTCAATGGTCACACAGTAAACAGAGGAGGAGCTTCTCCTTTAAATCACTGACAAAGTTGAATATTCGAGAAAAGATAGGACTTGATTCTGAGGTGCCAAAATGAACTTGCAGAGTGGAAGCTAAGGAAAAAATGTTATTCCTTACTAAGGAAAGTAGTTCTGACTCCAGATAATTGAAACGGAAGACTGAGAATGCCAATTTATTCCATCTTTAAAACACAAATGTGTGAGAAAAAAATGTAAGTGAAGCGAAAAGAATGAAGCAGCAAAAATTGCTTGAAGCTGAAAGCCAAGTCAGGATAGCATTTAAGCATAAACACAGATGAAAAGTTAGAGTTGTGATACCTGACAGGTATTTACCTTCCCTCATTTTCCCTCAAAGCTCTTTCTGCAGTGCAGTTGTGTTTAAGAAATACCATGTTATCACCTCCCAGTCGTCTACAATGTTAAATCCTGCTTCATACTGCCTTTTGAAAAAAAAGGCAGCCTGTGGCTTCAACATTTTCTAGTAGTACAAAGTACCTTAAATTGTTTCCATCACATGCACATGTAGGAACTGCAAATTACAGGAGGACCATTAGCTAACAACTCCCCACTGGTACCATCTCTTAAGCTGTCCCATTCTTATCTTCTTGTGCATTTGTTACATGCTACTTCTTCCTCTACAAAAGGCATCTGAAGAGTGTTTCTTGCTTGCATCTTCTTTTAGTAGGACTGTAGAATTGTAGAATCATATAATTATCTAGACTGGAAGGGAGCCCCAGAGGGCATCACATTCAACTCAAACTGTCTCATTAGATCATGTTGCTCAGGGCTGTGTCTAGTCAAGTATTGAACAATCCAAGGACAGTTTCTGGACAACCTGTTCCTTCATTTTACCCCACCTTGTGGAAAACAAAATCCTTTTATCTAATCAGATTTTCCATGTTCAAACTTGTTCCTCGTTCATCCTGACTTGTCACTCTCTGAGTAGAGTCTGGCTTAGTTTTCTCTGTTTCCTCACAAGTAACCTTGATTAGCAATAAGCTCTCACCGTAGCCTTCTCTTCTCCAGACTGAAAAAACAATATTGTCTCAGTCTGTCCTTGTGCATCACATGCCCCAAGGCCCTAAGAGCCTGGGTGGGTGGCACTGGATTCGCTTTATGATGTGAGTACCTTCCTTGTACTGGTGAGCCCAAAACTGGACAGGGAACTCATAATATAATTTGATAGGTGCTGAATACATTGGAGGGATCACTTCCTTGAAACTGCTGGCTACACTCTTACTAATACAGTTCAGGATGCAGCTGGTCTTTTTGCTGCAAGGGTACACTGCTGACTCATGCTCAACTTGTTGTCCAACATGGGTCCTTTTCTTCAGAGCTCCTTGCTAGTCAGGTCCCACCTTGTACTGTTGCATGGGATTATCTCACTCTAGATGTAAGACTTAATTTACTTTCACTGAACTTCATGACATTTCTATCAGGCTGTTCCTCCAGTCTGCCCAGGTGCCCATGTCCTGTAACACTCTGATCACTTCCCACATTTGGCATCATTCACAAAATCACTGAGAGTCCCATCCGTCAGGCTTTAACAGAGACATTGAACAATGCTG
Organism: Aphelocoma coerulescens; assembly: GCF_041296385.1. Lineage (NCBI taxonomy): Eukaryota > Metazoa > Chordata > Aves > Passeriformes > Corvidae > Aphelocoma > Aphelocoma coerulescens. The sequence goes on from NC_091015.1 coordinate 91,540,363, forward strand.
GTTCCAATATTGATCCCTGGTGACCACTAGTTACTGACCTTCAGATGGACTAGGCAATGATCACAACTCTTTGAGACTTGCAGTCCTAGCTGATTTCCCACCCACCTTAAAAGCCAGTCCATGTCTTACCGGTGTGGTGACAAGGATACTGTGGACACAGGACTGTGACAAGGACACAGTGTCAGAGGCTTTGTTAAATAAAGTCAAAGACATTCACTACCATCCTTTTGCAAGTCCCACTAGGCATTTTATCATGAAAAACTATGAGATGGTTCAAGCATGGCTTGCCCTTTTTAAATCTCTGCTTCCTGTTGCTAGTCACTCTCTTGTCCTTTACATATGTGGGAGTGGCTTCTAAGAGGACTTGCTCAAAAATCTTCCCAGGGGCTAATGTGAGGATGATCACTTGCTAACTGAATCTCCCTTCTGGCCCATGCTTAAGATGGGTATGACACTTGCCTTTTTCCAGTCATTAAGAACTTCTCCCAGCTGTCATGACCATTAGGAGATGACAGAGAACACCCTTGCAGTGCCATCAGCCTTCCCCTTCAGCACTGGAGGAAGTATACGAGCTGGTTCCAAGGGTTGTTGAATTTCAAACTGGCTTAAGTGATTCCAGATTCTCCCTCTACTGTGAGTTCTGCTTCACTTTTATAGACTCTGCTAGTGGGCTCAGGGACCTGGGATGCCTGAGTAAATATGATAATTATTTCACTGGTAAATATTACCAGTGAAAACTGAGGCAAAGAAAACATATTCCACATCCCTAGTCACTAAGTCCCCTGCTCCACTGAACAGTGGACCCATTTCCTGGCCTTTCTTTAAGCCGTCAATATATTTACAAAATCCTTTCTTGTTTTCTTTCACTTCTATCACTGTATTCAACTCCAGCTGACCTTTGGCTTTCTTAGCTAAATTACTTCACACACAGGCAATACCTTTTTATTCCTTTAAGCAAACTGCTTCCACCTTCTGTGTATTTCTTTTTCGGGTCTGAAGTCAGACAGAATTTTCATGTTCACCTACACTGGCCTTCTGCTGTGACTGCTCAGCTTTCTTTGTGTTGGAACGGACCATTCTTTCCCTCTAAGTAAGCTGTCACTGATGCCTCCCCAGACGAGTCCGTTGGAGCTCTGCTGGGCTCTTTGAACTCCAAGCAAGTTTCCTGGGGAATCTTGCCAAGCAGGTCCATGAAGAGTAGAACATCTGCTCTTTCAAGTCCAATGCTGGAATTCAGCTGTATGTCTTGCTTACATTTCTCAGGATCTTAAACTTCATAGTCTCACAGTCACTGCAGCCAAAGTTGTCCTTAACCTTAATACCTTAAACCAGTTTTTACTTCTTTGGGAATAAATAACTGGTCCAAAAGCATTTGAATTGGTTCACTTATCACTTACATCAAAAGCCATTTTCTGTACAATTTAGAAATCTCCTAGATCTCTTGTACCCCACTTTATTGCTCTTCCAGAAAATATATTGGCAGTTAAAGTGACACAAGAGCATACTGACCTGTGATTCTGGGGCTTTCTCCACCTACTTTAAAAAAGGATTCTGAAGTTGCAGATCTGCAAGTGAAGCAGGAACCAGAACTCATAAACATCCAGCTTTCTTATCTTGAGAGTGTACCTCCACTGCTTGTTTGACAAGGGCCTCAGACTGTTTCTTCTTTACTGCTTTGTATGGCTCATACTGCTGTCTCTGCCAATTTTCAGTGAAGACTCACTCAACCTCCTTTTCATTTTCCCTGATGACACACAACCTGTTCACCTCTTCCTTCAGCTCCTTCACCATGTGACTCAGTGCCTCAACCAAAGCACACCTCCCACATGAGAGGTCCCCAGGACCAGGCATTCCTCAGAGCTCCTCACCTGAACATGGATAACAGTCCCATGGAGCTCTGTCAGGAAAAAGTCTCCAAAGTATCAATGGCACTTGTACCAGTTGGTACCAAAGAATGTACCCTCAGCATGCTGAAACCATTATCGCACAGTTTTCAAGCAGCCTCACTGAGCCTTGAGTGTTTTTTTCTGTGTCCTTCTGCACCCCTGCTGTGCCATGATATCTGCTATCCCTCTGGTGTGCTCAAAAACTTGGAAGAATAGCAATTGTTTCCTCTTCTCTGCTGCTCTGTATTCCGTTTTGCCTTTGCTTCTTAGATAGTTGAACCTGGCAGCAAAAAGAAAACATATGCCAAGAGCACATGTTAGAAGAAGAGGATTTTAACACAGAAGAGAAATTAGAAAGGTGGTAATTAATAATTCATTACCACTTCTCAGTAATTCCAGCTAAGGTTTTTAACCTTGCACCTAAAAAATATACAATATATACCACACTAAGTGTTACAGATAATGTCACTATTTCAGCAGTTCCTATTTTTACGTGAAATTCCTTATGAACTTTTGTAGAACTGACCAATTCACCTAGCCATGTCATTGCTATGCTCAACTTTACATCTGTCAGCATAGCACTAGAAAACAGACTAAGGAAACAAAGACCTTAATTACTCACAATTGTATTTGTATTGATTTATTGAACGTCTTGTTCACAAGCTCTCCTTGCAAGGATTATACTGTTTGTGATCTTTTTACCTTTTCCTGCCACTTGCAAATCAAACACACATTTAAAAGTCAAGGAAGCATGTTTACATTAGTGCTGTAATTGACAAAGCACACCTGTTATCCTCTCAATGGATAAATTAAACCACAGATAGACCTTGGAAATAAAGCTTGAAAGGGAAATGACAGTTATTTGAAGTAACATGGAACATGAAATGTTGGAATGAAAGCCTGAAAGCAAACAGCATGAAATGCAGCATATGAACATGTGTCAAACTTACGCAGCTTTGCGCTTGAATTAGTTATTTTACTTTTTAAGTAGGTACTTCAAAGACAGTGGAAAGCTTTTTTGTGTGTGTGTGTGTCTTAGTTTTTACCTCCTGACAGTGACAGTTCTTTTATCTGAATTTTAGGGAAAAACAGTCTTGTGGAGCATCAGTACTAAAATCATGAACAATAACGAAGTGAAACTAAGAGGGTAGAGGAAAGAGCAAATGACCTAGGATGAACACGATCATACCCATCTCTTCTTAACACATGCTTATCAAAGTTTCTTAAAAATTCCCAGTGACAGTCATTCCACCATTTTTTATGTCTAGAGAAATCCCATTTCATCCTGAAATTAAATGTCCATATTATTTTCTACATTTTCTTTATGTTGAAACTGGAAAACAGTTTATTTCTCTCTTGTCTGTGGCAACAAACATTCAAACAGCATCATGATTTCCAGAAGCAGAAAAGAAATACACTAGAATTTCATTCTTAGGTCACTTTGTTGCCTTCTGAACTGCAACACAGAGCAGCTCATTCAATGGTACTTTTCTTGCTCAATTTATTTCTTTTAAATTCTTAGGGGACAAACCTTACCTGGCTGGTTAATTTTGTTTACTTTATATTATCTTTAGTAAAATATCTTTTAAAAATAGGCTGCTGGTTACTATTCATGCTTTTGTACTCCGTGTTTTTACTGACTTTACTGGGTCTGGTTGGGACAGAGTTAATTTCATTCTTTCACAGCCTGTATCGTTCTCTGTTTCGGATTTGTAACTAAACCAGTGTTGAAAACACAACAGTGTTTTGCCTGTTGCTGAGAAATATTTACACAGCAGCAAGGCTTTATCTTTTCCCCATTCTGTCCCCTTCATGAGTGGGATGGGGGTGTGCAAAAAACTGGGAGGGAAAATGGCTGGGACAGCTGACCCAAACTTACCAGAGGGATACTCCATACCACATAATATCATGTTCAGCCATAACAGCAGGGACAAAGGAGGAGCAAGGGACTTCCAATGGGAAGTAATGAGAGAGTTCCTTATTTTGCTTTGCTTTGTTTTTCCTACTAAGGTCTCTTTATCTTGATCCTCAAATTTTCTTGGTTTTGCTCTTCCAATTCTCTTTCGCATCCCACTAAGTAGGAAGTATGCCAACCACTGACTTGCTCAGATGCTAGCCAGGGTCAACCCACCACACTGGCTGTAAATATGACAAGAGATACTGCCAATTGCAGGAATTTCTGTCTATGGTTTTATCCCATAGGTACTCTAGAATCTTAGCAAATTTTAATGACATTTTATTATTTGTGCTTGTTCTTTATTCTTTTCTCCCTACTTCAAGTGATATTATTTGGCACTTCAGGAGCAAAATAAGTCACCTAATCTACTTCATCTGGTGTGTTGGGTACTTCCATAGTAGCTTGTGAAACTGGGCAAATAATATGCACCTGACTGAAGCCATACAATTACTAATGATGATATGCATTGTGAAGACACTTCCCCTAAAGCAATCACCCCACTGACTCCTCAGCACGGCCATTCTGGCAGACTCTAGGAGCCCATCTCCTTGGAGGCAGACTCTCCAAGGTCATTCACTAGGGCTCTCAATGCTGAAACTTCACTGAGGATGTGCCTCTGCCTTGGGAAGGAGGCATATGGCCATTCGGTGAGTTATCAGCATATGCCCAGCATTTCAATTTCCCAGTTATGCTTTCATACCACCTTCCTCATGTGCTTTCCTTTATACTCATCCACACTGAGATTCAGCTGACATTCTATTGCCTCTCAATTTCCCTCTGCAATTTTACAAGCAACCCTTACTTTTCATGTCCTGAACAACCTGGTATATTAGCAGATTTTAGTATTTCACTGCTTGATCTCTTCATGGGTATCTGGGATTAAACGAGCACAGTTCCCTGAAGAATCCCACTGCTGACCAGCCTCCATTCCGAGGGCTGAGTACTTCATCTAATTTCCTTCCTAATACTTCATCCCTACAAATACAAATAATTTTTGGACATGCTAGTACTTTTTCTGCTTCCTCCCATTTGTTTTTGTTTTAAAGGTTTATGAAAAATGTTGTCGACGTCTTTTTCTGAAAATCCTTTGAATTAAGACTCAAGAACTATCTAGGTTATAAGAACCTAACATGGAATGTCCTACAGTTAGTACTTACATTACAGAAAGGGAAAGTATACCAGGGTTTAAGACCAGCAGTAACAAGTAATTAGAAAATATCAATAATTAGGAACATACAGTTAGCTGCCTCCTGCTGTACAAACTTCCTCCTTAAGTACTGTACTTACATTACAGAAAGGGAAAGTATACCAGGGTTTAAGACCAGCAGTAACAAGTAATTAGAAAATATCAATAATTAGGAACATACAGTTAGCTGCCTCCTGCTGTACAAACTTCCTCCTTAAGTACTAAGATTCACAGTCTAAACCTAGAGACCACAAAGACCATAAACTAGTTGTCTCTCTCCATGCCTTAGGAGGTTGGTACTTTATCAGCTCTCAGAAACTGATCTTTTTGAGAATTCGAAGTGACTGCCCCCACTCCAAATATTTTTCCATTTCTCAGGTACCAGCTGCACTCTCTCTCAGAAACAGTATCACTGATACATATCTAATTGGTTCTTATAAATTCCAATTGGTTCTTCCAAATTTGTTTTTAAGATTTTTTTTCCTCTGTTCATTGATCTGAAGAAGGATTTGTTTGCCTGTTTTTTTCTAGCTATGGCAGTGGGTGTAACAAAAGAAGTGTTACTGCCACTTGTAAACTTTATCTTGTCTGTATCCTTACATTGTCATTGCAGCAGCAACGCTACAATTAAAAAGAGGTTATTGGCTTAAATTTGTTCAGTCAGAAGAAAATAGGGCCACCCTTGTTTCGCCTTCTTTAACTCAGAGATTACACAAAGGGTTATGCAATACAAAATTTTCTTTTTAACCTCATTAATTCTAGATAGCATTTTGTGAATAAATTCATTGTTTTATCTTGAATTTCCTTTATTTCTAGACAGATTTTTTAGTCATGCAGTTAGGCTTATGCTGCTTTTTTTAATAAAAAAAAAGAATAATGCATTAATAAATGTTTTTAAAAGTCATGTTTTGTATGCACCTTTAATTAAAAGCTTATTTTCTAACACATTTTATCAGTAAGTATCAATATTTTACCATGTATTCCTTTGATATGTCAGCAGAATAAAAATGTAATAAGATTAAAATTTGGATAAAGACTGATTCTTTTTGCAAACCTAAAATTCTCTGTGAAACCAGTATGAGGTTCGGAGAGTCAAGAACTATAGGAATGATCAGAATTCAGTGTTACCAGAGATATATTCTAGATTCTCTTAGTGTTTGCTGATACTAGTGAGAGTGTCACTGATATGCCTTGAATTATGACCATTATTTTCAATATCGTAAATTTTCACTTCATTTAAAAAAGAAAGCGAAGTCACTCTAGCCATTCCTTGCACTGTATTTCTCACATCTTCCACATATACAAAATGAGTATAGTATTCTCTTTTACTCCTGTACACAACACTAAGGTATGAGGTGGACTCTGAATTAAACATGGTAAGTTCTTGTGAGATTTTAAAATGTTCAATTTTCACATTTATTTTTGCATTCATTTGGGTTTCAGTTTTATTTTGCAGTAAGATGTTTTCTTTAGAAATTTTTATTTCCTCTATGGAAGTTACTAAACAAGACTTAAAACCTCATTTGTATTTTAGAACGTTCTTATAAGAGGTATAAATAATTTATTTTTTACCAGAAAAAAATCACCAGCTACGTACAATTCAATACTTTATCTAGTTTCCCATTAACATGGTGTTTGTCAGAAATTAGCAGGAGAAATCCATCTCCAGAAGCTGCAGTAAAAGTATTGAATCTAATTACTACATATAGCACACTGCATGTCATCTTCTAGACAGCACACTCAGCTAACTCTCGGAGTAAAAGAGGCATGGCACAAAAACAGAATAGCTCATATCTTTGGTGCTTAACTCTTTATATATGCAAATGTTTTTTTCATGGGAAGAAGTGGGTGTGAACAGCATATGCTTTTAAGCACACATTTGTTATACTTTTAATTCTGGGACAAAGTGCAATACAAATCAAGAAGTGCTTTGTTTCCAGTGTTGAATACCCACAGCTGAAGCAGATTTTTAAAAAGCACAGCAAAGCTTTCAGACAATTAAATACCATCATTTTTTCTTATACTTGGTGCCCACTAAGACCATCATGGCAGATTTTTCTAAATAACTCAGCAGGTGAGGTACTCGTTTGTCCTGAAATCTGACCGTTTGTTTGGATATGAAAATAAAACCCCAACCATTAAAAAATTCTGCCCCTTCACATATGCAAGTTCTTTCTCTCAGGGTTCAGCACTAAACTAGGCTGGGCTTTGAATTCTACTATAGTGAAACAGGATCTAGCTTTGTTCTGAATTAAGGGAATTCAGTTCCAGCACTTGAGAGTTAACATCAGATTTTCATTCTATTCACAGAGACAGGACTAATCTTTTCCAGTTTCCCTGTCCTCTGAGCCATCAAGAGACACTAATTTTAGCTGACATTGGATTCCTATTCATTTCTCTCATTCTAGAAGAGTGTTAAGACATTAGTGACAATGAAGAATTACTTGTCTGCATAGCATGCTGTGTATTGCAGCATTCACTACATGCAAGAAACTTTGAGGAGTGACAATGATGGCTTGATGTGCACAAGACTTCAAAATTATTGATGTCACATGAAGAATATCAGGTTTTATATCAAGTTTTAATTGTCATTCATCTTGTTACCAAATTTGTCATGTTCTTGAACAGAATTAAGAACAATGTATTTGTCATATTAACTCATACTTCTATTGATACTTACAAAATTATTTCACAAACATAAAACCAATCAAGCAAGGCTGATAATTTTTAAATGCTACCTATATATTATTAATGCTTGCACTAAATCTGCAGCAACAGATCTTACATTTTGTCTTCCATACTTAAACACCACACATAGAACCATAAAATCATAACTATTCCTTTTTTAAAAAATACGATACAAAAAGGTATGATCAGAAAGCCATAAATGGAATTCAACATTTTCAGTCTTCTTTATGATTACTATGTGTTTTCCTTATATTTCTGCTTGTTTGAAGGTTTTGTAAGGTGAGAAGTCTTGAAATATTGATACAGTTATAATTACAAACATTTAATAATCTAACAGGATGTAAGATAAAAGCCACTTGAAGCTCTTTATAGCCTGAGGGACTATGTTGATTCCTTTCTGCACTCATTTCTTAAAGTATTAAAAATGTGTTATTGGGAGTGCTCTGATAACTGCTCAGATGTCTATTTATTCAACCCTGCAATTGTTTATGTTAGAATTATGGACTTGGTTTTCTATTCAGACAGTTATTTAGTTTGCTTGCTTGCTGAGTCTTGAAGCTATTTTAGTTCAAATTATATTAGAGCATCACATACAAAAGAATTCTTTGTTCACAGCCTATCCAACAAAATAGAGAGGGCTTCAGAGGCATCTATAGCTCCAGGGCCCAGTAAATTAGGTCTTGACTAGAAAAATAAAAAGAATAAAAATTGCCATATATAAGAGGGTGGATTGGATGTGCTGTCTTCCACTAAGAAAAAGGAAACTGCATTCTCTTATAAATTGAAAGTGTGTTTATTTTACAAACTTTTACAAAAAGTCACATATTCTTAGAAAACAGTATCTACTCTAAGATAAAAAAGCACTCTGGTTTATATTCTATCTGTGGCCCAGATGACATTTTTCTATGATGAAAAAGAAAGAAGGAAATCAGATGAGAAATCTCTATGGAATTTACATTATCTTGGCAACTATCCATTTTTACACCAGCTAGGAAAACTGTGGAGGTGCATGGCTCCAAAGCATCTAAATTTTGCCACACCCTTATTGTTGTACAACATTACAGTCTGAAAGTGGGAATTATTTGCAAAAGCTCTTTCAAAATAGAATGTTTTTCTTCTCTTCCTTCTCTGCTAGTGCCCTTTTTCAAAAGGTTGAAAATCAATTTACAGGGTATTCTTCTACTGAAGCAGACACTGAAAGATATTTTGGGAAGGCTGAGACATGAAAACTCTAGTATCATCAAAATATTGCTTTTTTGCCCTTACCCTTTTAATGATCGTATTCTGAAGCAGATATCCTTTTAAATGCTATTCACAGAGAAGAACCCATTTGTTTTGTTTCCTGTAGATATCTTATTAGCTATGTCATTTTCCTTCACATTTATGTTTACATAGCTGAAGCATAGAAATAGGTAGAAAGTGATAAAATTAGCTTTATGTACAATTTTGATAGTTTTGCATTGAACATTATTCCTCTCTACTAATACGAGCAGTAGAAGGAGGATTATCATTAATTAGATTGATTAACTCAATATTATAGTGAGACAGAATGTGGGTTTATTCATGTCTAGGTAAGGCCATTTGCAAAGTCTTCTACATTGTTTTAGAAAAATCTTATTCTATGTTGCATTTTCCATTTTTTCAGTATTCACCCACATGAAGATTGTACATACCCTATCCTTTAGTCCTAGTTAATAATATTTCAATTTCTAATTTCTTCCTTCACATTTCCCAGGGATGAGGATCCAATTTTAGTTTTATTTCAGAGCTCATTACAAGGACATTTTGTTTTGATCCCTTTGAAGTTCTTTAAAAGATCAGGTCCCTGCATACCATTTGTATATTTAAAAAAAAAACCCCAACAAATAGTAAAATGAAACAAAACAACATAACAACAGCAACAACAACAAGAGCAGGAAGAACTAAGTCTTACTGGAAACACTGAAAAATAATAGTGTATTTTAAATATGACAGGTACTAGTTTTGATTCATCTGTATTATAACCATGCATCTTTAAACCATTATATATTACTTAGTTAAAATTTTATATACCTGTTGAATTCATTAATGTAGTAAGCTAAAAGCTCATTCTTTAATGCTTCATAGGGTGTTACTTTGGACCAGGAGGGAATTGTTTCTAATTTAAGAACCTTTGTCAGAAGCTATCAATCAGAATTATAGATAGCTTTTCATTACAGCAATGAGATATTGATTTTTTTTTCCTATAATGACATGGGCGAATGCCTTTTTTCTTAAAAATGGTAGTATTTTTTTTTGTTTTTGTTTTTTTCAATATTCAGCTAAAGAAGGATATTCACAACCCAATCTTTTAAACTATCAGTAGTGACAACGGTCTGAAGCAATGACAGAATAGGGAAATAATAGATTGGTAAGGGGATTGATAAATCAGTCACGTTTCAGGGTTTACTATAAGGTGTTTAAGAGCCAACCAAAGAAATGTTTATGCTGTTTAACTTTGGGAGTTACAGAATGATGACCTGTGTGGCATCGCTGAGCTTTCAGGCAGCAGCAGCCTGCTAGACAGAGTCCAATGGTTACAACAATGACCCTGATCTCGGAGGTGTGGGGGCTGTAGCACACCACCTATATTTCAAAAAGGGGAAATAAAAATGAAACTATGAGACTATTTAGCCTGGTTTAAACCTTGAAAGATTTTAGCACTAATTAATAATTGGGGCATGCATCAGTAAAAGACAAGAGTGTAACGAATATCAGGCACGAATTTACTGAGATTCCATGTCCTTCTGAGATAGAATGGAGGCTTATTGAATGGAAGAAGTGGCAAATATGATACAACATCATTTCAGTAATATTTTGATGGCACCATATGGCTTGAAATTCCTACAACCAACTAGAAAAATACATTTTAGAAGACCTTTATGAAATATTAGTAACAAAAACTGCAAATTAATTACCAAACATTCATCGCAGCACTGAAAATATGCCAAAGCTAAATGTAGTAGGAGTTATGAATACTCAGAAGATCCAAATTGGACAGGAGAGTGAAATCCAGAAAGAAAAATTAGGTCAGGATCTGATCTACTGGGTAAGGTCAAGAAAGGCGAGTTCTTCATTGGATCCAACGAATGGTGTCCATGTCCTTCCAAATGAAAGAATTAGCTTAATCTCCATCATGTTTAGCTTAGCACAACATTTCTTGCAAACTTATAAACCTCAGAGGAAAAAAAGAAAAAGTAGAAGTCATTGCAGATCAACAACTTGATAGCTTTAGAACATTATCCGTGCCTTTTAATCAAGTCCTATGCAAAAAAAAAATTGAAATTAATATTAACTGAGATTTAATATATTGCTTACTAAGGTTAGTGCATTTAAGGAAGTAAAAAAAATTAGCTTTTTACATTTCTATCCCTGGGCAAACTGCAACTCCTCTTCTGAGATGAGAAAAATAATATATAAAGGCCTCTTAAAATAACTGCTTTTGTGCAGAAGTTTTGTTTGTACGTATGAATAATGGCTTCTCTTCTCAGGCCTGAGAAGGCAATTTCAAAGTGAGTGTAGACTACCAGGAAACAGAAAATGTCTTTCGGTCTTTTAGCCAAGATACAGCATGAAAGCATCACAGATCTTTTTTTGGCAATGTAACATTTCCTGCTTCTGAGAGTCAGGCACTTTACAGTGGTGTATGGCAGGAGAACACAAGACCACAGACAAAGCCAGAAACTAGGCAGGGTCCAGCCTGATATAAGAAAAAAATTCAAAGACTGGAACAGGTTGCCCAGATCCTGTATGCAGCCTCCACTCTTGAATACCTTCAAAAGCATCTAGAAAATGGCAAGTATTCTGGTCTCATATCACAGCCAACCCTGCTTTAGCAGGGAATTGGACTAAAAACTTTCTGAGATTCTTTCCAATCTGAGTTATCCTATAAACACAGAACCAGCAGCTTTTCATATCATTAGCTAAGAGGGTCTTCCTCATGCCTCTCTCTGGTCTGTATTTCACTCGTAATAACCAAGTGTGGATTACAGTCTTACATGTGTAGTGAACTTCAAGTTTCCAACTTTTTACAGATTGTGAGGGGGAAATTCTAAGCACACACATACTATTTTGGACTTAAACCAGACTCACTAAGTGAAACACGTTGTACTCTAAATGTCACTTTTTTGTGTCCAATTTAGTGCCTGTTGATGCCTAAATTGTATGTGTTGGTCTGCTTCTTTCTAGCTCTCAAGGCATTGTATAGCTGCATTACAGTCCACCACAGTGAGAATACCTTTTATTAAAAAAACAGGGAAGCCAATATGGTCTTTTCTGTTTGGCCTTTCTCATTCCTAGCCATGTTTACTTTACTGCCCTCTCATTCTTTCCTTTTACTCACTGTTGCAAAGAAAAAACTTTCTCTATCAGCAGAGAAAATAGACAATCTTTTAATATGTCTTCTTACTTTCTCAAAGTTTCTTTTGAACTAAATAGAATTTGGGGGGAGGGGTGAAGGGGGAAGATTTATATATACATTACATGTTTCCTGTCTGGGCAGAGGGAGAAATAGGTTTGATGGGAGAGTGAAATAATAAATGTTTCTTTCTTTTCACTAGGACAGATCTTACTCATATGAAGTCATAGGCAAATATCAGGGTTAAATTAAATAATATCTTACACTTCATTTATATTAATACCTTAAAAATTAAGAGATTCTCTGGAGACTGTTATGAATGGGGTTCCATAGTTTCAGAGGTCTGTAGAGTCACCCTTAAAGTATCAAGAACAGAGAGCATACAGTAATATGAACTACATACAGTGACTGTAAGAATTTAATTTCTTATTTGTTTCTCTAATATTAGATGAAGGACAGTTCTGAGACCTCCTGCTTCTCTAGGCCTGCTTCTTCAAAATGTCAGTGATTTGAATGAAAAGGATTTAGAAAGAACAAGTTGCACCATTCTTTCTATTTGTGTTGAAAGTTTGATCAAACCTGCCAAAAAAATTAATCTTGTCATGGAGATGTCTGGGTTGTGTATGTCCTAAACATAACCATTCAGAGCTGGACAATTCTATTCCTTAAACAAAACTACCTGATCTGAACAGAGAGAGCAGATGCTTTAGCAAGGTATAATTGCCCAGTTTTTCTTTTTACTGTGATATCTTGCACTTAAACTTTGTTAGTAAACTATTAATTACAAGTAAATATTGGTAGTAGAAAAAAAAGGTAAATGAAATTTCAAATTCATCCCTGCTTAGTCTTCATAATTCACAAAGACTTAGCCTCATTTTTAGAAAAATATGAATACTTGCTGACTGAATCTTTTCTTGAATATTTTGAGGTTTTTGGACGTTTTAGCAGACTCTTTTCTGTTACCAAACACTGTTTTCTTTCTTTTCCTGCATAAATCTCATTTCTCATAAGAAATAAATAATGTCTCTTTATCTATATCAACTATATTTACATAAGCTTTCCCTACATGTAGCTGTAGATGGTCCTAAAACATAAAAGACATAATGTTTTTGAAAAGCATATTTCAAAAGATAGATAAAGCTAAATCGTCCTCTGGAATCTAAATGTTTGTACTTCATGTGCTGGGAGTCAAAAGCTAACCTTTGATACCGTCATAATGTGCAGGAAATCTTCACTATCCAATTTCTGGCCCTTGTGAAAATTTCTCACTCCTTTCTACAATTGCCAGTTTGGCACTACTGATTTCCAGTATGACTATGAATAAACCATATCTTACCTGCATTCTGGTGTCACTATTCTCTGAGCATCATGCTTAAAGCTTGACTCTTTATCCACAAGAAACTTTGTCATGGCTGCAGGATAAGTATACAGAGAGCACAGACACTTCTGAATATAAGGTTTGGTGACTTTTCCATTCTTTCATTATTACATATCTGGAAAAAACAGATTGTAAAAGATGGGTTGGTTTGTCATGTTTCTAAAGCTACATCAGAAGCATCTGAGTGTGATCTTCAGATTCATAATTAACATTTCTTTCACATATTCTTCAGGTTTTTTCTTTGGAGATTTAACCATTATGACAGCAGTTATTTCAACCCACCTTTTGGGCAGAGAGGAAACCTGTACAAAGGAATGCTTCTTATTTTGCTTCTGGCAGTATTTTGAAAAAAACGCTTGTGATTGGAGACCTGGATATTTCTTAGGAACTCACAGAGTCCAAGCATCTAATTTTTCTCTTCCTAAAGACAGCTTATAGGTTTACATTTCAAGTTAAAGTCATGACAGCTAAGTAACCCTGCAAGTAATTCCGTAAAATATCTTCATATTTTCCATTATAGAATTTCAAAGATAAATAAAATGTAGTTCTGTCACTATTAAATGAGTTATTTAAAAAAATTTAAATTTAAATAACGAATGAAGCGTTGGAAGCTTCTTATGAAACAGAAAAATACCTCAGTACAAACTCAAGTAACAGATACTCCTCAGTTGGTCCCATGCTTATGTAAATATCTGTGAAATAAACATAAATAATGGTGAAAGCAATTGCAGATTATTTATATGACAAAACTGGGAGCTGAATAATTTTCCACACAAAATATATTTAACTGAAGACTCTTCAGGGTAATTGAAATGTATAATTAAAGTGATATACGGCAAGATAGTATTTGAAATGCCCGGACAAATATCTGCTTGAACAAACCTTAAAAATATACAACAGAGAATACATTAATATACCATGATCCTGTTCCTTATGGTTAAGATTTATTATCTATGTATTGCAAAAAGATTAAAAACTCTGTTGCTTTAAAATATTGAAAAGTTCCTAACAATCCCTTTAGAGGAATCATATTTCTCTTGGTAAGAGAAATGATCTGCTATGTGTAAATATTTGTAAAGATTTTTCATTACTTCCAAAAACATTATGGAAACCAACAAGTTATATTTAATCACTTATAGCAATTTATTTATTAACAATTAATTTATGAGTTTTGCATTTAAATTATACAACCTACAGCAAAGCAACTGTTTTATAAACCTGAATTGACATGTGCATTAAACAAAGCATCATTGAAATCAAATTTGAAGAGAAAATATTTCTTAGAAAGTTATATCCTTCTCTTGTTCTTCATGTGATGTTACCATATACTGTTCTCCCCTACATGTTTGACATACTGAAACAAATCTAATTCTGTTCTGTAAGCAAAATTGCAACATAATTTTTACTTCCAGTAAAAATTGTCTTTAAGAAGAGGTCAGAAAAATTTAGGAAAAAGTAATATATACTGTGGAAATACTCACAGCTTTTTACCGGCTAAGCTCGTAGTTCAATGCCTTAGAAAGCCTTGGGCAGCCTAGAGAGGTAGCACGGGCAATCCAGCATTTCAGTAGCTCTGAAAGCAGCAAATAGTAGCTGCAAAGCTGATAACACCAGCAAAAGCAAAGAGGGAGAAATACAGTCTTCAGCTTGCCTAATTCCTGCAATTGGAAGCTTTCAAATAGAGACAAACGCAGATGTTCGCAGAAGGGGTGCAAAGCCAAAGAGGGTGGGGAGAAGAGGGCGGAGAAGGGGAAAAGGGAGGACTGGGGGCGGACCCGGGGTGATCGGCCAATCAGACACTGCTAAAGGGTTTGAGTTACATTTGGCTTTGCCCGCTCTTGGAACAAAGGAGTTCAGAGCACATGGCAGAAGGAAGTCCTGGCTTGTCTTGGGGAGGGGGAAGGGAAGCTCAGAACAGGCAGCAACAATATACTATTTTTAGTTTTGCTAGTGTCTATACTGTATATTGGCTTTGAGAGTGCTGCAAAAAAACTAAGTGCTAAATTTCTTCTGACAGCACAAATATATTTTTTTAAAATGCTTGCAATATTTAAGGCTTCCCTTCAAAAAACCAGAATTTCTAAAATAATGTTTACCTTTATAAATATATCCTTACAGAGGCTTTATCAGTCTAATATATCTTAACAGGTAAAATTTCATAAGTTTTAAGAAAAACTAAAATCTAAAAGAAACAGCAAAATGATCATGCAGTAAATTTAAATGGAAAGAAATTGCAAGTTAAAAATTCTCACATAATTTTATTTCTGCTCTTTCAGGTACATATTATAATTTTCCATGGTGTTATCGAACCACCTCTGTGTAGTCAACTACATGGATACAAAGTTGATGGAAAAACTCATCATTCTGAGGAGGTGCTATTTTTTGCTGCTGTGTTGACCAAGTTATTTTTACCTTCCTCTGTATCATAATGTGTCATCCATTTCCCAGGCTCATCAGAGCATATTCACCCAAAAAAAGTTATCTGCCATTCTATCTAAATGGGGATAGCTGATACACTTGATTGTTCCTGCCCTTCTTCTATTTTTGTGATCTTTTACACTAAAGATCTTAATTGCTAAGGTACTGAAGTGCTTTGTGATTCAGGTTATGTCAGTATGGTCCCTTCTAGATTAGATATTTATTAAATGGATGGCTGTAATCACAGCTGGGTATATTTGATGGGTCAGGAGGTCTTCTCGAGTGCTATAGTCCTAAAACTAAATGTGATTACATAAGGTGGGAAGTAGTAAAGATATTTAATTACTAAATCACATAGGCTGTTATTTGTGAAGGCAGTGATGCATCATGAATAAGGCAAATGGAGCACATTGCTTTTATCCTCTCCTTTCAGTGAGCAAGGACACCTCCATCATTCCTCTGTTGGCTGTTTATCCTGTCAGTGGGGATTGTTCTTGTGAGCATTGTACAAATTAGATTCTTCCTTCTAAACAAGACAGGGTTCTAAAATGCATTGCCATGCTTGTTAAAACAGCTATTAGCCTCCTTCTTAAGCAACTTTTCTGAAACTCATTTTGATATTCTCTGTACTTTTATTGAAGAGATATCTTCTTCTGATGATTATTTTTGTCAGGTTATCCCCATGTTCAGGTTGTCCCCATGTTCTTGGGACTGCAAGGTGATAGCTGCCTAGGTCTTGACCTACCTAGTTGAATGGGCATAGTAAACTACTGGACAAGAGAAACTCCTGGATGTGATGAGATGGGTGTATGGGAATCTAACAACAGTAACAGAAGTGCCATGAGAGTATGGCTGGATTTCATTGACGGCTCAGGAGCAGGTATGCAAGAAACAGACGAACTTTACAGGAGGTGAGAAGGGCCTTTTGGAAAGGGAATCTTGCAAGGCCCAACATACCGAGAAAATCATATCAGCAATAGCACATGGCTGAGAACACCTGTCTAACAGTAGCAGAATTACTATATTAACGGTATCATTATTAGAAGAGAATTATAACAGAATTATTGTTATAACAGTACCAGATTAGAGTACAGATGTGTGTGAAAAGTAATTAGGGACATATTGTTTATTTGGTAGGGAACAGTAGTAAAAAGAAAAAAACCTAAGAGAGAAAAAAGGGGAAAAGAACGCAGCAGGCAAGGATGGGTTGGGGGTATCTAGGTGGAGCGGTCAGTGGTCCTGGTGCTTGATTACCACCCCTGGGCAGCACAGCAAAACAGAACTGTTATTCTGCCTACAAATAATGTGGAGAACCTGCTTCTGCTCTTAGGTGGACTAAGGACATCCAGACACCTTTGTTTGCTTATTGGAGAATGTCTAGACAGTCCTCTTACTGTCACCTTTTCATTACCCCTTCTGGGTCTCATGACACCACCACCTTCCACACAGCTACCCAGCACAGTTCTAGTCTGTGTGACTGACATATAACTAAAAGCCCAGAACAGATATGTACTTGAGACTGTTTCAAATGGATGCATTGTTGTAGGTAAAATTGGATTAACACTGCATCAGTCCCTATAAAGCTGAGAACAGGTGAACAGAAAAATTACACAAAATTATACATAAAAAACAGTCTTCTAGTTCTATTCTGGTACTTTGCAGTCCAACAACAATGAACAATGAAAACTTTTCAGACTACACAGTGTAACTTTGAAAACCTTCAGCTACACTGATTTTCAGACTGTTTGGTCTACAATGATACACTGGAGAGTCATGGAGTCATAGAGTAAACTGAGTTGGAAGAGACCCACCAGGATCATTGATTCCAGCTCCTAGCCCTGCATAGGACTGTCCCCAAGAATCACACCATGTGCCCAACTGTACTGTCCAAACCCTTGTCGAACTCTGTCAGGATTTGTGTTTTGACCACTTCTCTGGGAAGCCTGTTCCAGTGCCTGACCACCCTCTGGTTGAAGAACCTTTTCCTTATAGCCAACCTAAACTTCCCCTGACACAAATTCAGGCCATTCTCTCAGGTCCTGTCACTGGGCACCACAGAGAAGAGATCGGTGCCTGCCCCTCCTCTCCCCGTCATGAAAAAGTTGGTGCAGTGAGGTCTCCCCTCAGTCTCCTCTTCTCAAGGCTGAACAGAAAAAGTGATCTCAGCCACTCCTCATGCAGCTTCCTCTCAAAGCCCCTTACCATCTTTGTCACCCTCCTCTGGATTCTCTCTAACAGCTTAATGTCTTTCTTACATTGTGGCACCCAAAACTGCCCCCAGCACTCAAAGTGAGGCCACCCCAGTGCAGAGCAGAGCAGGACAATCCCCTCCCTTGCCCGGCTGGTGATGCTGTGCCTGATGCCCCCCAGGACAGGGTTGGCCCTCCTGGCTGCCAGGGCACTGCTGACTCATGGTCAATTTGCCATGGACAGGACCCCCAGTAAGTCTATCCATACATCCAGTGTTGGCCTATCACAGGTGCAGAATCCAATACTCTCCCTTGGTGAACTTCACATGGTTGGTGATTGTCCAGCCCTCTCATTTGCCGAGGTCTCTCTGCAGGGCCTCCCTTCCTTAGAGGGAGTCAACAGCTCCTTCCAGATTTATATCATCTGCCAGCTTGCTTAGTATCCCTTCCAGTCCTGCATCCAAGATGTTTATGAAGCTGTTGAAGAGCACAGAGCTGAGGATGGAGCCCTGAGGAGCCCCACTAGTGAGAGGTCACCAGTCTGATGTCACCCCATTCACTATAACCCTTTGTGCCGACCTGTGAGCCAGTTGATCGCCCATCACATGATATGTTTATCCAGCTGTGTGCTAGACATTTTGTTCAGCATCACTTTAAGATTGCTCCGCTTTTATATTCTTTGCCAGGCATCCTCTACAGCCCAAAAAAAAAGGCCAGTAAGTCAGGTTGCCTTTGGTGTGGTTCTGAACAGCTATTAGTAGATGCAAGGGAAGCTCTGTCAGGACATTTGCATTGATGCCTTATTTTCAGGAAGGCTCCTTGGAAGCACTGGTCAATTTTACAGTCGTCTGTGCATATTCCACAGATTTGAAGATGAACTCTAATATTTCATATTCTGTGCAGTCTCCTCCTCTTCTGCCTAATGAAGGAACTAAGAGGAAACATTATGAAGCATTTCTCCCTTGATAGTCTGCTAAATGTTCTCCCGAAGGTCAGGCTGGTCTGTGAAAGTAGAGAAGATGTATGATATCACCAAAAAAGGCATTTCAGACAGGAAAAATGCATTAAAATAGCTTAACCAGAAATCTGGAGTTAAAACAAACAAGAAGTAGTCTTATGGAAGTGTGTTGAAAATAAAAGCTTACAAATTCTAAAATGTATAAAAGTTTCAGTCCTAGAAAGTACAATATAGGCAAACACTAATAAAAAAAATTTGTCTCACTTGCCCATTAATGAAAGAAAACATAAAGGTAAATTAGATTTTTGTGAGTGTTTTTCCAGCAAAATGGCCAAATGCATCTTGGCTTCTTTTAATCTGACTACTTTGAAACCACTGTAAATAGCACAGTTAGACATAAGCAGGACTAACGTAGCCAATGCCTAGCCTGAGGTTAGTGGATTATGGCCGTCCTTCTCCAGGGCCAGATGTCAAAACAACAAAATATTTTGTGAACAGGTGAAGGTAAAATGCAATAATCTGTTCTCAGGATTGAAACATCAGGGACAAGGACATGACATGATTTCTGAAATGATAAATATTTTTACTTAAAAATAATACCATGGCTTTCAGTGCTGACGCTAAGTACCTTTTTCACAGAGTCCATTATGATTTCCTGCATAGGGAATGAATACATTCAATTTTCAACAGCATCATTCAGTCTCACGGTGATCTGGATAGCACACTACCAATTAATTAAGTTCAGAAATAAGGTGTAATTAATTCTCTGAGCAATTATTTGATTTCTGTCCAAGCAAGCTGATTCTAGCTAAAAATGTGCAGGTTTTTTCTGTGGTTAGCTGTGCTTCAAAGAAAGACTATTTAAATATAACCTGCATGTTTTTTCTTCTCCCATCTCCCATGTACTAAGAGTTTAAATACTTTAAATATAATTGGATTTATCATCACAGAACACATCCAATAGAATGTGCATGGAGAGACAGCATAAATGATGCACATAATACACAGGCAATTCTGTCAAATATTGATTGATGCCTTTGCTGCATATGTTGGAGAAGGCCATGACAGAGATTCAGCTAATGTGAGAAAACATTTATTTGCACCTATTCCTTTACATTTAGTTTTTCACCCCTACACATTTACTTAAGATTTAACATAAGAAGCTTAGAAAATAGTTGACTTTCCTATGCAACTGGTATATTTTAACAGGGTTTCGTCGGAACAGCATCAAATAAAAAAGCAAAACTTACTGAAACCAATTGTGCTACTCCCACCATATGCAAAAGTTAAAACATTTACAAATGCTTTCTAACTCCATGACCAAGAGATGTGCATGTATTTTCAGTGTTGTTGCCTGAACCAGAATGCAATCATTCATAGCAGTGATCAATCTGCTTCAACACTTCCTCATGTTTCTAGGATCTTATGGCTCTTATCATAAGAATTCTTTTTGTAATGAAATAAAATGTAAATCAAATAGGAAAGGCAAAATGCAAATTCTGTATCTTTCCTTTGTAAATGCTTTCTTTTCTTGGAATACAGTGGCAAAATACCCACATATTAATCCTTAGAGCTAGATAAAATCTTCAGCGGTGCTTATCATATTTTGATTGGTTTCATTTGACTTCTAGCAGAGAAATGGATTGTCTTTTTAATTTTTTTGCTTAGCTTTTTTTTAAGGAACATATTTATGTCGTCTTTTCAAAGGAAGAAATTATGTCAGACACTGTTCCAGGACTGATGTGCCAACTCTTCTTCTTCTGCTGCTGGAAAACTAAATATATATGTGTGTAAATCTGTTTTTTCAAGTGTTCTTTGGCTGTCTTGATTAACAAACTGTAAAATACAGTTTTGTCTTCTTTCTCTGCATCCATATCTAACTGTTATCTCATTTACCAGTCTTTAAAAAAAAAACTACAAGGAGAAGACATTCTATTAGCAGAATTAACAAGGACTATAACAAAAACATTCTCCTGCATGGAAGCTGATGGTGTAAACTGGCACAGTATAAATTTAGAAAGTGTGTTACTTTGTTTTTCATTAAAGTGAACATAAGACAGAATTCAACTGGCATAATTTTCACTATGGATTGTTGCAGTAGAGGTGTAGAATTTCAAGATATTTCATTCATTGCTGATTTTTTTGGTACTTTCTTACAAGTAAATAGTTTCCAGATTTTCTAGGAAAACTTTAACAAGGGAATATTAGAAGATCTAAACAGTATTTTTTCCATATCACATGGAAGAATCAGGAAAAAAGGTCACTTCAGAAAAGAAAAGAGAAATCTAGATGATTCAACTTTGTCACAAAGCATGCTGCTGCCAATTTGCATTCCCATTCTTTTCCACTATTGTCAATAGATTTTTCAAACCTATTGTCATTAAGTTTTCAAAAGTATTAGACAAATAGAATAGCAATTTCTCCAAAATTTTCATAACTCATCTGTTCTAATCCCTTTAATTATTTTGTCATGTCTTTTCAATTAGTCATTTATTGATAGCAAGTTTTGTGATGATCTATGTCAGTCTTTTAGTTTCTACATTTTACTTTCTTCTCTTTGAAAAAACACATTAGTTCTGAGCATATATGTGTATGAAGCATAATGTTCAAACTGGTGACACTAGCTAACATCTCAGAACTCTCAAGCTCTGTCCCAAGAACCCTGAAACATCCTTGGTTTTCCTCAGAAATAACACTCACATGAAGCAATCATGTAAAAAATAAGAAAGGAAAGGACAGCCAAGGAAACAATAGTTTCATTCAGAAATAAAATGCTAAACCGTTTTAACAAAGCCTTTCTTATTTTTCAAAGTTGAGAAAATTCAGGGTTTTTACTGGTTGCAAATACAACTAATGTAGAAAATACAGAAAAGTTGTAAGTTTATTGTTAGTTGCATCTTTATTCACAATTTTTCAGCTTGAACATCCACAGGCATTTTGAAGAAAGTGCCAGGTGCTTTTTATAGATGTTTTGGTTTAAAGCAAATAAAAACTTCTAAAGAGTACAGTACAAGATTGGTAGTAGAAAGTCTATGAGTAAACATTGGATTTGTTGTTGATAAAAGGTCATAGACTCAGAAATATGTATAAAGAGTGCATGGAGAGAGAAGAGCAACATGTGAGGAATCTCAATTGATACAAAAAGATGAGGAATTGTACATAAAACTGTGAATGTAATTTCTTTGGCTGTATTTATGCTAAAATAAACTGTAAATGTAGTTCTGTTTTAACTGAGTTGAAAAGGGCAACTAGGAAAAAGTTTTGCATGATAATATTAGATAAAAACACTGTGGCTTTGACAACTTCCTCCAGTCTAAGCCACTAGCATGGAAAACTGATATGGCAAGACCGAATGAAGATCTAATGTAAATTTTAATATTTATATAATCTATGCTAATATAATCACTTAACATTTGGGATGATTATTCTCATATAGGATCCTACTGGGATCCTGTGTGCCTCTGCCTTCAAATATAACAATTACCCTCCTTTTTCCTTTGTAGTAATTTAACAGATGGGAAAACTGAATATTTGTTTGCATGTTATTAGCTGTGGATCATAGAACAGAAGTCCAATTTCAAGGAGGTAGATGTCAGGTAGCATTATCATTTAGAGGCCAAAAGATGCAGCAGTATAAAAAATGAGGATATTTATCAATGAGATGAAGAGTTTTGAGGCTGAATGTTGCTTAACTTTGTATATCAGATCTAAGCTACTTTAGAGAAAAATTAATCATTCTTTGAAAGGTCCTGTCTCTTCCCATGAGATGTAAAGGTAGTCTAAAGCGCCATAAATACTTGGTGCTGAAGTAAAGGTCAGCAAGATGTATCCAATTCTAAATTAGTGAATGTAAGACACTGATTCTATGCTCTTTACTTGGCTTCATCTCATTTTAAGTTTCCAAAACGAACAGTGTTTGTATACCGCATTACAATGTTCTGATCATTATGGTTGCCATGGAAACTTATCTCAAGTTTTATCAATATAAACTCAAATAATTGAATTGTGATTAAGCACAGTAGGAGAAAGAGGAGCTCACACCACATCCTTGTACTTCAAAGCAAATTACAAGGTCATGAGTCCAGGCATGAAGGAGCAAGATCTTCAGGGTAATTCCACTGCTCCCATCAAGGTGCATCTTAACAGGAATGAAGGCTACAGAGACAAGAGCTATGACTCTCAGCTGGTACGTGCTATGAGTAAAGTACTGGGATAACTTCTTCTGCCTGCCATGCCTCATTGCAGGATAGAAACAAAACTTCTGGAGCCTTGAAATGGCACTGAAAGCAAAAAACAAAGCCAAGCGCAAGGTCGCAAGGTCCTACACCTGGGTCATGGCAATCCCAGGCACACCAACAGGTTGGAAGGAGAAATGATTGAAAGCAATCCTGTGGAAAAGGCCTTAGGAATGATGGTTGATGAAAAACTCAACCTGAGCCGGCAGTGTGCACTCACAGCCCAGAAAGCCAATGGAATCTTGGGCTGCATCCAAAGGAGCTTGGCCAGCAGGTCATAGGAGGTGCTTCTGCCCCTCTACTCCACTCTTGTGAGACTCCACCTGTAGCACTGTTCTGGTGTCCCCAGCATAAGAAGGATGTGGAACTGTTGGAGCAGCTCCAGAGGAGGGCCATGAAGTTGATAAGTGGATTAGACCACCTTGCCTAGGAAGATAGGTTGAAAAAGTTGGGGCTGTTCAGCCTGGTGAAGAGGAGATTGTGTGGACATCTCGTAGCAACTTTCCAGTATCTGAAGGAAGCCTCCAGGGAAGCTGGAGAAGGACTCTTCATTAGGAACTGTAGTGATAGGACAAGGGAGAATGGGTACAAACTGAAAGGGGAAATTTGGGTTAAGTATTAGTAAGATATTTTTTACTGTGATGATGTTGAGACACTGGAACAGGTTGCCCAGGAAGGTTCTGGAGTCCCCAACCCTGGCAGTGTTCAAAGCCAGGTTGGATAAGGCCTTGAGCAACCTAGTCTACTGGGAGGTTTCCCTTCCCATGGCAGGGGGGTTGGGTCTCGATGATCTTTAAGGTCCATTTGAACCCATTAGCACTCTGTTTCTATGAACTCCTAGATACAGCTGCAGAGTAATCCATTGTTTCACCTCACAGCTATCAGCCTTGCCCTTAAATGTAATGTTGATTTAATGTCATTTTCTGATAACTAATTTATATAATTAGCACTAATTATCAAATAACTATGTGCACAAATTCCAGTGTGGATAAAAAGGAAATGTTAAACATTTCTTAGCACCTTCTGTCTGTGGAAAGGCACAAATTTTGAAGCCAGCATTAGAAGAACTCAGTGCAGTAATTAATGATTTAGAACAGAGTATAATCAGAAAAAAAAGTAAGTTCTCACATGATCAAAAGGTGTTTGGGGCCTGCAGCAGCAGAATACATTGTAAAGGTTTTTAGGGCAGCTATGTAAAGACAAGACAGTATGCAGTATTGTCCATGGGAAAATAGAGTTAGCAAGGACAAAGCAATGCAAGGGTTAAAATTAACTGTTTGTGAACACTGTGGGGTGCATACAATTGCTCAGGCACAGCTTTTCAGGGAAAGGAACTGGGTACCGGTTACACAGCTCAGCTGCAGTACAGTGCTCAGTTTTGGTCCTCTTAATTAGAAAGGGAAACAGCACCTAAGGAGCGGGTTTAGTAAGAGCCAATGTGAATCAGCAGAAGCAGTGAAAAAGCGAAAAAGAATTTTTTTCTGAAATATGTCAGTTTATCTTAGAAAAGAATAAAAATGCCTTTTAGTACAAAAAAACCCCAATGAATTCCAGAGAGAAAAAATGGCAGAAAACAGTAAATCCCTTTGCCATTTCTTTTAGGAGACAAAAAAAGGGCAGCTAATCTGGTACTACTGTGTGTCATTCACTGAAAGACCTCATTGCCACAAAATATCACCAGGAGAAAGTTTTAAGTTGAAAGGGGAAGGGAATTTGATGCTTACATTCTTGGTGAATACTTCTGTAGTTAAATTCTAGGCAGAACTTTAAAGTAGCAAAGTTTGTAAACTGACACTTCTGAACAAAATGTCAAAGGTCCTTGTATCATGCCAGTTTTGCTAGATCCTTCCTTCTGGATTATTTCACACTGTCAAATATCAAACACAGATTTACCAGACTATTGTTAGCATTATAGTTCATTAATAATGGTCTCCCAAACATTTCTCTGATTTCTTAACTCTTCTATTTCTATGATGATCTCAGGTCACTACAGCCCCTGTTGTACCATAATTACATTGAAATTAGTCTGCAGCAAATGAAAGGAGAATTCCATGAGTTATAGTTGTTGATCAGGTTTCAGCATGGGAAAAAAAAATGCTCATTTATTTCAAAATAGGGGAAATGCTGATACAAATGACATGCTAGAACTATTGACCAACAGAAATTCTTTGTTAGAATCAAGAAGGACAAAAGCAGGGAAGCAGATTATCTTGTTGTTTTTTTTTTTTCTAGAAAGGGGGAGTTTTTGTGGCTTGATATGGCTCTGTATTCTCTTTACCTCTCTGAAATAATTTGATGTGGCCAGCAAGTGCAGTAACAGGCTTTACAGATGATTTGAATGAAGATGCTAACTGGCCAGTTGTCAGACAGACTTCTTGTACTGAGACTGTGACCTTTCACTCAAGGGACCACTAATGCGAACCCTCAAGTTCCATGCAATAGTTTATTTTCATGAAGCTTGTAGGAACTTAATAGCTTTGAGTCCTCAGCTGTGCTTTCAAATTTGGCTAAAATAAGATACCTTGTTTGAAAGTTGTTGGGTAGACTGACAGACTGACAGACAGATAAATGAGCATGAACAACATGATTGCACAAAACGTCTTTTTAGGAAACCAGGATAAAAATAAACTCCCTTTATTGTAACACTCAGTAGACTTTCAGAATTGCTAAGAAAGCTTCCATAATTATAGTACTATACTTCTAAGGCTGTTTGAAGATATATAATGGTTATAACTGTTATTCTTGTCTGACTCCCTGTAAAATCGATGCATGCCACTCATTCCTAATAGCTGTTTAACAATTTTTATTGCTGAATATGTGCTACCAACTGACTGTAGCCAGAAGAAACAAAAAGCAAGACAAAACAAAAATCTCAATATTTGTTTGGAGTTGTCTCCACTGAAGTCTGTGAACAATACCTATGATTCAGCTGGGAGTCTGATGAGTGATACACAAGCTGGGTAGTTCAATCCAAGAGAACTGAACTCCTTAGAATCATTTAGGTTGTAAAAGACCTTTAAGGTCATTGAGTCCAACTGTTAACCCAGCACTGCCAAGGCCACGACTAAGCTGAGTTCCCAAGCACCACATCTACACATATTTTAAGCACTTCCAGGGATGGCAACTCCACCACTTCCCTGGGCAGCCCGTTCCAATGCTTGACAGCTCTTTTGGTGGAGAATTTTTTTTCTAATGTCCGGTTTAAACCTTCTCTGACACAACCTAAGGCTGTTTCCTCTTGTACAGTCACTTGTTAATTGGGAAAGGGGACCAACATCCACCTTTCAGGGAGCTGTAGGGAGCAAAAAGGTCCCCTTTGAGCCTTCTTATCTCCAGGCTAAACAGTCCTTGTTCCCCCCACCATTCCACATAGGACTTGTTTTCTAGACCCTTCACCAGCCTTATTGCTCTTCACTTACAAGTGAGTACTTGCATTTATTTTATGATGCTGCTTTTTGAGAATCAAGTGAATACTTCATTCTGAAGTACATCAGAAAAAGCTGAGGTCCTTTTGGTCATTTAATGGAACACAAAAAGCCATAAAAGTAAACTGTGCTCCTCAAATGAATATTTATTCAGATCATGAAATGGTTTACTTCATCCGCTTAAAATTTTAAAATCATCTTTGCTGCATTCCAATTGTTATTTTCAGTAAACAGATAGGCACTTATCTAGCAGCAGAAGAATATTTGCCTGTAAAAATAACCCACTTTGATGAAATGATCAAGGTTATAATGTATGCAGCATTCAACAAAAGCAAGTTACCTTTCTGGAAATTTCCAGAAATGTGGTCTGATTAGATTATTTAGTATGTTAAAAGAAAGGCCAGTGACAACTCACTCAAATATGGATTTGCCTAGGGTTTGTTTTTGTCAGGGACATGAAGTCCCTGCTGGAAGTTTGAAGCAAAGATGAGGTGATGAAGTCCATTGAAATTACAATCTGGGTACAATTCAGGTCAACATCACCACAGTTTAATACTACATTAATGTTTTTGATTAAATGCTGAGTAATGATATTTGAGTTCTGTATCTCATATTTTTCAGTAGCATAGCCATAATCTACAAAAAGGGTCCAACCTTGTTTTTCTTTACTCTTTTGTTGACTTCTATTCTCATCAACAGAAGTCATACATGCTTGAGTTTTTTAACCTGTTTTGTCTTCTCTTGCAATTGTCAAGCACAGAACAGCTGAGCTGAGAGAACAGTAGTGGTGAAAAAAAGAAAATATTTTTGTTACTCAAGCTCTCCATTTAGTTAAAATAGCATTGGCCATTCTTACTTATTATCACTTATTATTCTCACTTTTTTGTAATTTTTTTTCATCTCTTTATTACAGGGGCATGTCCATTAGCTCAGAAGAATTTTTTTTATTTGCTGATGAAGAGTCCAGTATAGTGGCATGGCAACAGTACCCCAGAATAATGTGGGATTCAAACATTGTGCCCTTGTAAACTTGTGCTAGTCTAGTCTCTCTCATAACAAACAGAAAGTTGGAATACTGAACAAAGGGTTTTTACATCACTGGAGAAGGCTTATTGTGCCATAATGAGCCTTTCTGGGCAAAATCTAAAAATAAGTTTCTATAGACCTTTTGTCTAAATCCAGTCCTTAATATTCATCATTGCACTGGCTTTCTTGATTACAGAGTTATGACATGTATACCTGCATCTAGCACCGTTCAGCTACAGTTTTTGGATGAGTTTGCTACTAAGTGCAAATAAGAGGCAAGATGCCAAACTTGAGGTAGAGACAGTTTTCACTGTTGGACCGGGTGGAAGGGTTATGTGTCTTTTTCTATATATCTATTTCATCTCTTACTCATATGCATCCATTTGCTCCAATGGCACCTCAGTGTTTTGTTTCCCTTAAAAGACCTCAGATGTGAGATTTTCTTTTTGATGAAGGGCTATTCAGAGCTTAGTGTTTTCATATCTCAAACTATTCCATACTGAAAATATATACCCTTTCCATCACATACCAGAAGGAAGACAATAAAACTGCCACAGCAGAATAGACTGCAAGGTAAGTAACTGTTTTCTAGTTCTTAAAGACAACTTGTATAAAGAAAATGGGCAGTTTTTTATAATCATATTTGAAAGAATTGATGTATTTATCTTGAAACCTGGAAGAATTTTTATATCATCAGTAAGTTCTGACCTATTGATCTGCCTTCCATCTGGTGGCACCACTTATACTCATGCAGAGCACAATCAATAGTATAGAAAAACCATATTTTTCCCGTATTACAGTGATATTTTAAGTGACAGTAGAGTCAAGGGAGAAGGCTTCAATAATAATAATAATAATAATAAAATTAAAATAAGAAATATAGTTTGGAGTTTAATAGCTTGCCCATATTGATTTTTATCAGGGTTATTTGCCATATTTTACCATCAGGAGGAGTTGTCATCTCTGCAAAAGCCATTTATTTTCCAATTAATTATTTCAACTTGGGTAAGCAAATAAGAATACCAAGGGATTATTATGTTTTCCTGAAAAATAAGCCAAACTTTCCTGTCCCAGCATTCTAGCAACTTTCTGCACCATTTCCTCTGGCTCTTTGGGATCCTTTAAGTTTAACGTTTTTCAAAAATGTGAAGGAGTCCCAGTTCTTCCCCTAGTCTCAGCAGTGCAGACTATCATGCCACAAACAAAAGAGGTTTACAGAGATCCTGCTAGGAGGAGGGAAGGCAAGAGCATGCTCTTGGCTTATGCTCCTGCAGAAATCATTTAGGGAAACATAGGCTTTCATTAACAGGCTTCAAACCCAGCAAGTATTGTTTCACAGAGTCTGTCTCGTGGGATAAAGCTTACCTGAAAGAGCTGCTCACGTAAATGAGATCTTGTTTATATCTTTACAGGCCTGACTGACTGTATCACTTCACTGTACACACCAGAAAATACAAAAGGCTAGATAAACTTTAAATTGCTGCTGCCAAATTCACACCCTTTTAACATTTTGGGGGGCAAGAGACCAGAGTGTGATAGAAATCAAGGCAGAAAATGTTAAATGGCCTTCAATATAAGGAAACTCAAGGAAATTGGTTTGGGCTATACGATTAGCAGCTTATCAAATCTATGTTAGAAAGCACTAAATAGTGAAGACAATTCTGAGGAGACAAGGGGAACCCTAACACAGACACTGTGAAGACTGAGTCCAAGGTGAAACCACTGTGTTAGGGGTCAGGCCACCTGCCACATGTTGAGAAATTAGTCTGGTGTCATGCTGTCCCAGATCTGTGGTGCTCGTCAGAGCTGCACTGCTGGGCCTCAATTATGTGAGAAGTAGCTGAGCGCTGTGGAACAGAAATCTTAGAATAGAACTTATTACTCACCTTTTTTACCTTTTTACATAAATTTGACTGTGTGTCACTGAGTGGTGTGGTTCTGTTCTCACATCTATCTGATTCAGATTCCCTCCAGGACAGCATAAGAACAAGAATAGCACAGCTGACATTTTGGGTCATTGGTTTTACTGAATGCCATCTGAATGCCCATGCTGTCGTCTCTGGGGTTTCCTGCATCAATAGGTGGCCAATATCAATGTTTCAGAAGAAGAGAGAAAGAAAAATAAAATATTATTCAAAGGAGAAAAAAAAAAGCTTTCTTTCCTCTTCTGTGAATTTCTATTTTTTTTAGCCCCTCCCATCAAAATCTTTGGTGTTGTTCCCCTGCAAAAGTAGCTGGCCTTGTGAACAAATATCAAGAAATAATAATAAGCATTGCCTGCATGAAATACCTATGGAGAAGACATGGATTTATCTTTCTTCTACTTAGCCCACAGTACACATATGTTTTCTTAACCATTTGTTGAAAGAGTTTGCAAATCTCTGCTGGGGCACTGTGGCTTCACGCAACTCCAGAGAGGCTGTGCCTGTCAGTGCAGTGCCCTGTCTCAGTCATCATTTTCTTTACTTTAAGAACAAAGTCAAAGCAACTGCCAAGGAGTTAATCTAGCACAAGGTAGCTTGACTCCCTCTGGGCTCTGAAGCAATCAGCAACAAGTAATGAAATCCACACACACCAAAAAACCCCCAAAATCCAAAACAAACCCCCCCAAACAAACAAACAAAAAAAGCCAAACCCAACAAAAAAACCTTACCATTAAAGTTAGTGAGAAAAGAATTGTGATGCCTTTTCCTGGTCTTAAAATCAAGAGTCATACACAGTTAGAAGGGGAAAAGGGATTTTACCTTGGTATTTATTTTAAGGATCCTTAGGTGCACATGTCCAGGTCATGTGCATCGAAATGCACCCTGCCAAATGCCCCTCCCCCAAAAGATCTGATATAACATTATAGGTCTTACTAATTAGCATATCTATCAAAGATTCCCCAATGAGAGGCTCAAGTGAGTCCCCCTCCCCAAGGAACCTTCCCCTGGATGGTTCTATCTTGGTTTACAGAATGTGTTCTGGAGAGGACCTTGGGGTCTGGGGCACACTGATCCTAGCTATGAAACTTCTAAAATGTTTAGTCTCTCAGCTTGACAAACAAGTCCAAGAATGTAGGCAAAAAGCACTGAGAATACAGAAGTTGTATAAAAGGCATAACAGGGATATAAAAGAAAAGGCAAAAATCTTCATGGCATCCACTGTAATAGTATAGCTGATATTGTTCGTACAGCCATCCTTTGGGAATGGTAAATTCCCTGTAAATTTCACAGAAACTTCAGCTGAAAGATTATTCATCTGAAAGCAGTGAATGAAGAAAAACACAGCTGTAAGGGTAAAAAATAGAAGTGTTTGCTTTGCAACAGCAATTAATTTATTAACTCTTCAAGACAAAGATAAGAGATGATGTTAATTGTATTTTTGCACTCATGCACTGCATAGCAAAAGTAAGGGAGGTGTAGCAGCCAAAAGTTTTGGAGGGACTAAATTAGTAAGCACAAATAGTCTTGATATAATGGTAACCTAAGGTTTAAGCCACTGGGAATATCTCCTGTAAAATGGTACGAAACTCCCCCTTCATTCCAAGATTATTTGTTTCTGTTTGTTCTACTAGGCTTTTGTAGACATTTTGTTGTTTAAGAGGAGATGAATCAACATGGATAACTGCAAAAAAACCCAAAGAAACAAAAAAACCCCAAACTAACCACAACCATAGCCTCCCTGCACACGCCCCTCTCCCCCTCCCCGCCCCCAAAAAAAGCCAAACAAGTTTTGCCTCAACAAAAGTAAACCTCAGGTTTAAGGGTAATTTTATGTGAAAGATAGATGAAGGGGAAGCTTTCTAGGGAATCTGTAGCACACAGAAATGAATCAAAGCATGAAAAGAGCATGCAGAGGAAAGGAGGCCACAACAGAGGAGAAAAAATTACTTGTTTATATCCCTGCTTAACTTGGATAAGTTCAGGGAGATTTCTGAGCTGAACCATGTTTTTTACCTACAGAATCATTAAAGGATACACTCAACTGTCAGCAGAAGTTATTGAAGTAATATATAGAATTAAGAAGAAAAAATCTGCAAGACTGATTGATATTTCTTTAGGCTCTAGGGAGACTTCAAGATGAAACATGAAAATCACAAACCTCTCTCTCAGATACAGTGTGGAGGCAGAGGACTGACACATGTGACATCAATTATTTCAGAAAGCTGCAGGGGAACCCAAGGACTGACCTGTAGCTCAATGAATTCAGCAAGTTAATTAGTTGAAACTGCCTGAAAAATGGAATTAATGTGCATCTGAATAAATATGAACCATTATAGTTCATAAATATGAACAATTAGGGGAGAGCAATATGGCTTTTGCAAATGAATAATGGTTTTCACGAAAATAAAGTTCTCTCAAGTAAGCAGCACACCTCCAGACTGGAGCAAGCAGGCTGATAAAGTGCACCTTGACCTTGAAAAGGTCTTGAACAAGGTCTTCTAACAAAGACTCTTACGGACATGAAGATGACTGTGGAGAAGGGACTCAAATGAATAAATAAATTCTTTATTAAGAGATAGAAAACAAGTGGCAAAAATAGTTAGATTTCACAGGGGAGGAAGATTATCAGAAGTATCCCTTAGTGACTTGCACTTGACTCCATAATTCTTAATTTAGTCTTTAATGATCTTGAAGAGATGCTGAGCAGTGAGATGCAAAAGTCTGTCAAAGTTAATAAGTTATTTGGTACAATATATATGAGCAGTGGCTGTGAAAAATGCAAAAGCACTTCCTAGTAGTGACTGACTAGATGACAGAATGCTAGATGAATGTACAGGAGAAAGCAGAAGCCCACTTTATTACCTTTAGTGTGCTTTAATTAATCTTTTGATAAATGAAACGTAGAGAAGATAAATACAATACTAAAGTCATCAACCCATTTCAGAAACAATATAGTAGCCTTAGAGGGCTCTCCAAAATACTGTTTCAGTTCAAAATTTGTATTTACAAATTACATCTTTGAGTCTGTGGATATTCTTCCCTTGATTTTCAGGTTTCAGACAGAATGGAAGAGAATGAAACATCTGACTTACATTTGTTAAATAAAATCTATCTATGCAAACTTCTGATATAATATTATGATCTAATTTTATTTTACAAGCAGATAAACTATTTGATATCTGTTTCCAGTGTAAAGATCCAGAAATAACGTGTTAATTACCATTAAGTTACTGCAACTTTTAATGATCTTTTGCAATAAATATATTACAACTGTTTTATAAAACCAGGCCAACAGTTAGAGTATCTAATAAATATGATAAAGTAATGAATACAACATAAAGTAAAAATTTCCTAAAGCTAAACCTGAGAAACATTTCTACTTTTTTCTTCCCCAGGGCACGTCGTTCGAGTTCATAAAAACTGTTGTTCACGTATTTTTTTCTGTCTATTGTTTTGTTTTCCTGGGACTGATAGAAGAAATAGATTCTTTTTTTATACTGAGAAATTGTGAACTTCCTATTTTATTATATCCTTTCAATTTTGTCTGCATTATGTATGTGATTGCAAGTGTTTTTGCTGTTTCAGGTAGCAAAGTAGCTGTAGTATAAAGATCTTTTTGTGCTCTCTTGTTTCTTTTCTGAACTTACCTCTCTCTCTGTTCAGTGACGCAAGTAAAATTCAGACAATTCTTAATTAACTCCTCGTTCAGTTTTTTTAAGTGAAAGAATACATTGGTTCCTCATATGTAGCGCTATACAGAAAGTACACAGTACTTTCACTTAGTTCAAACTGATGATCAGCAAGATTTATAGAATCATAGAATCATTTCGGTTGGAAAAGACCTTTAAGGTCATTGAGTCTAACCATATGTGAAGGAATCATTTGTTTAGCTCTTGAGAAAAAGAGTAAACAGATAAAAAACCTGAATTTCCCATTTAAAAAAAAAAAATTAAAGTAATTTTAAGAAAAGTTAGCATGGCCACTGAATTCAGTCTTAAGTTCTTGACAATCTAAGTATAATTGATGATGCAATTAACTGCATCTCTTGAAGATTTTTGGGACCCTAACACTGTCTGACTCTCATGTCAGTATTCCAGGTACTTTATCAAGCTTCTATCACAGAGTTTTAAGGTATTGCAACCTTAAAAAAATGGCTGGTTGTCTTGCATTTAATATGATAAAATGTTGGTACTTCAACTTTTTATTGGTCTTTTCAGTTTGAATAATTTTGTTTGCAGCCTTTATAAAATTTATAATTATGAAAGGTGACACTCGAGAAGTTGATTTAAGATGACAAAATAAATATATGCCATAAATAAAATGAAAATAATAATTTTGTCAGTCTTCTATTCATCTCTTTTTCTTCACTGAAAAATACATCAGTTATAGTTTTACAAAACTTGAATTAAACTATCACTATCAAATTTAGAGAAATTTCCTGAAACATAATGCAAAAATCGTAGAGGCCATCATCCCAAAATAATCAGCTTATTTTTAAAATGTCTTTCAGTTTGATGAGTTTTTCGATGTCATGAACGATAGTTCTTCAGCTCTGACTATCTGTCAAATCCAGCAGACACCACAAAAGAAACCCTGATCTAGGGAAAATACTGAAAATTTTGAAAGAGGAGTTTAGACTGCAGAATTGCAATATTGTTCATTTTGAGTAAACTAGTTAAATTTTCTCTAAATAAATTAGCAAATATTGGACAACATTTTGATGGGTCTAGATATTAAATAAAAATATTAAGGTACTTGATTTTAAAAATCAAGGGTGCACTATTACTTTTGCTGATTTAAAATTTGAATGTCAAATATTAATTCTTCTAATATGTATATACTGTTAGTTTAGTTTAGTTAGTTAACTGCTACTGTTATTGGCAAAATCTTCTGAGTCTATGCTTATTTAAGATGTTCAGAGCTTGTAGAAGCATATTTTCTTGTAATTGTCTCATGATTAATAAGGACCTCCTGATCAAACTAAGGTATAAGGAGGAAATGCACAAGCAGTGGAACCAAGGACAGGTTTCCTGATAATAATATAGGCAAGTTGCCTAGATATGTAGGCATTGGATCAGGAAATATGGTTCAGTTGGAGCTGAATTAGGCAAGGAATGCAAAGAATAATAAGTATATCTACATGTATTTTGGCATGAAAGGAAGATTAAAGGAGAAGTACCTGTTCTGATAAATAAGAAAGAAGAACTGATGGCAACAAACATGAAGAAGACTTAAGGTACTTAATTTTTCTGCTTCAATTTTCAATTCTAATCTCTCCTCCCACATCTGTCAAGTCCCTAAACCTCACAACAGGCACCGAGGGAGTAGTCTCTCAGGCTCTAGAAGATCAGGTTCAAGACCACCTGAGAAATCTGAATACATATAACTGCATGTGGCCTGATGAGATGCATCTCAGGGTCTTGAGGGAATTAGCTGACTAAGATAGTGGCCTCTTATGATAGAGTGACTGCATCAGTGGACAAGAGAAGAGCTACAGGTGTCTATCTGGACTTCTGTAAAGCCTTTGACATGTCCCCCACAACATTCTTCTTGATAAATTGGAGAGATACGGGTTTGATGAATGCGCTTTTAGATGGATAAGGAATTGGCTGGATGACTATGTCCAAAGAGTCAGTCATCAGCTCAATAGATAAGTGGACACTAGTAATGAGTGGTGACGCTTAAGGGTCTGTACTGGGACCAATACTACTTAATATCTCGATCAGTTACATAGACAGTGGGGTTGAGTACGCTCTCACCAAGTTTGCAGAGGAATCCGAGCTCAGTGGTGATGTGCTCAGTGTTATCCACTGATGTGCTTTAGGGAAGCGATGCCAACCAGAGGGGCCTTGCCAGGCTTGAGAAATGAGCCTGTGTGATCCTTGTGAAGTCCAAGCCCAAGTGCAAGACATTGCACCTGTGTCAGGGCAGTGCTAAGCACAAATACAGGCTGGGTGGAAAATGGATAGAGAGCAGCCCTGCGGTGAAGGACTTTAGGATACTGTTTGGATATGAGCCAGCAATGTGCGTTTGCAGTTCAGAAAGCCAGCTATAACCAGGGCTGCATCAAAAGCAGCCAGAGCAGCAAGGTGAGGGAGGGAATTCTTCCCCTCTGCTCTCGTGAGACCCCACTTGGAGTGCTGAGTCTGGGTCTGGGGCTCAGCAAAGACATAGACATGTTACAGCTGATCCAGAGGAGGGCCACACAGATGGCCAGAGGGCTGGAACACCTCTCCTATGAAGAAAGGCTGAGAGAATTGTTGGAGCTGGAGTTGTTCAGCCCGGACAAGGGGGGACTCATGGAAGATCTTATTGCAAACTTTCAGTATGTAAAATGGGGCTTACAAAAAAGATGGAAACTTTTTATGAAGGCTTGTAGAAATAGGACAGGGGCAATGGTCTTAAATCGAAAGACAACATAAGGAAGACATTCTTTACAATGTGATCAAGGACTGGAAGAGTTTGCATGAAGAAGTTGTGTATGTTCCATCTCTGGAAGTGTTCAAGGTCAGGTTGCATAGAGCTTTGAGCAATCTCGTCCAAGAGATGTCTTGGCCCATGGCAAGGTGTTTGGACTACATGATCCATAGAGATCCTTTTCAAACCAAAACACTCCATGATTCTATTATTTCATGATCAATAAAGTGATGATTACAGTGATGCAAAAACTCTTTGGTTCTTTAGGATGAAACACACAGTAGCTTTGTAAATAATGAGATTTCCCAAAATGCTCACTTTTGTACAACGTTTTTCAGATTTACCAATGACTAACCTAGATTAAGCATTTTTAGAAATCTGTTTGTCATATTTTATTGCAGCTAAAAATGAAGAAAAATAAGATAGTTGATTGCAGAGTAAACAAGAGGAGGACAACTAGGTTAAGAAAAAAAAGGACTAGCTAGAAAATTATGCTTTGAAATGATAAGACTGCTAAAAATACTTTAAATAGTAAAGACAATTAACACTATCTCACAAATGTAAATAGTATTGACACATTCTAATCTTGAGCCTGTATATTCTACCATGTAAATAACACACACTTTTCTTCTTCCCTAAGTTGATGTTCTCCCAGCTAAAATAATTTTGCTTGTAAGTGTTTGAAAAGTAGACCAATTTACAGAAATCAACTGCAGAATGTAATTGCCATCTAGCATTCCAGGCAGCTTTGCTCATAAATGGGGGAGAAAGAAATAGATAAGGGGGAAACATAAAAGACAAACAATGAGAAAGAAGTGGAATTATAGACTGCTGAGAAGAGGAACTACTGCTATCAGTCCTGCCAGTTCATGAGAAACTGATCTGCAATTCATGAATATGACAAAACACATTTTCCTTACAAAACAATAAAACAAAAAGAAGGGCGATAAATAGACGGACAAAAAGGTGTCCTACCCAGCTGCAGATTGGTGAATAGTATTTCCACTTAGGTAGATCTTTTGTGTATTTACAAAACAAGAGCACAAAGAATGCAGAAATTAGAAAACAAAAATCACATTTTTACAGCTGAAAAAATTAAGTCCACAAAAATGAAGAGGCAAAGAAAAATTTTTAACATGTATATAATCATCTGGTAACTGGGGAGTCCTCAAATCCTTGCATTTGAGAAGCTGTGAGGAAAAACTGTTTACATTCTTCTTCTAATTTAGGTTTCTTTCTAGCTGATAAAAGCTGAGATCCTTTTATGTGTTTTATACTGTTGTTTCATTGTTTTTCGTAAGAGTAGAGCTCCTGCGATCCTTTGTCTTTGACTTTTTTTTGTCTGTTTACTCCAAAGTAACCACATGCCTTCTTTTTCTTCCTTGTATTCTCATGTCTTTAAATGCACTGGGTAGGAAATTGTTTTTTCATCTCTTTGTTGGAAAAGCAGGAGTGTTGCTTTGCTTCTGGGAGCAAAGAAAGGAGACTCTGTGGATCAGACTAAGCGGATTTTTTTAAAACAAGTCAAATAATACATGCTGTTGATTATTCATTCAAATGAAAATGTAGTGCTCAAACACTATTTCCAACTTTATCAATTTTGGTCTTTAAGACTTTTTTTATTTTTACATTCCTTTTCTTCCATGAGATTCTTTGTTCATTTTAAAATGCACTTGTAGCACTTCTAACGCTAGAAACATTGCAGAGTTACAGATTAACATAATGAAGCAGGAGAGTCTCTGATGGAAGAGGTCTTAAATCAGATGGCCACCCCACGTGACACTGTAGAAAACCTTATTGTAACATATTTATCTATGCAATAAGATTTCTGTCAAGCATGACAGCACCACTTTTCCAGAGCAAAATGTCTGTGTGTTCTTGGGCATTAACACTTCCATCAAAGTTCTTTTCATCTTCATTTTCTCCCAACTGACAAATTCCTTCTCTTTCTTGTATCTGTATGCAGAACAAATAAGGGTAATATCTCAAAAGAATTACAGTAACAGATTAAAAGTAATGTGCAGGATCACAATTATGTTGTACATGTCCAAAATGAATGAAATAGAATTAAGTTCAGATTTATAATCACAAGTAATGAGGCTAATGAAAGGCACTAATTGCATCCCTGTAATATGATAAGCATAAAATAATTAAGTATGGATAATGTATTATATGATTTTTACAGAGATCAGAAGCATAGGTTTCCAGGAAAAGTTCTAGGCAATGGAGAAGAGCCCAAACCTTTAAAATTAGCAAAGATATCTGGAATATGAGATTCTCCTTTAGGTTTCTGGAATTACACTTTTCAAACCTGCATTTTTTATAACTTCATCTTATATAACTTCATAACTGCAAAACTGCAGCTTATATTTAAGTCCAGGAAGACATAAATGTCTAAATCCTCATTGCTGACTGTTCTTTGGAGCATCTTTATTGTGATAATTTTGATGACTTTCATATCACACTATGTTCATTCTTTATGAGCATTTAGTAAATTATTATTTTCTTACAATTACCTCCAAATGCTGATTTTAATTGTGTATCTTAACTTTCTCTGGCAAAGTAGATTTTTCATTTATACAAGTAACATTACAAGAAAATAATAATAATAAAAAAATTTAGGTGTCCCTGCTGGAAATAGAAACAATAAAAAATTAAGTATAGAAAACTAGTCCACCTTAGAATTATAATATTGAGTGTTTACAAATAATAGAAAAAAAAAAAAGGTATTCAAAGAAATATTGGGGAAATTATTCAAATCACAGTCTAAATGATTAGCAAATGGAAGAGGAAAATTGGCTTGTTCTTTAACCATTATTGCTCAAATGGGATTGAATCAACTTTACAT
Organism: Aphelocoma coerulescens; assembly: GCF_041296385.1. NCBI lineage: Eukaryota > Metazoa > Chordata > Aves > Passeriformes > Corvidae > Aphelocoma > Aphelocoma coerulescens. The sequence continues at coordinate 91,579,274 of NC_091015.1, forward strand.
GAAAGTCCATAGTAGATTGTCAGGTTGTAATAACTTTGTTAGTTGTGCCTGAAATGCTACCTGTATTATACCTGTATTGCTATTTGTATATCTACAATCTAAACTATTTTTCCATAAGGTTTTGTCATTCTCAGAACTCAAAAAACCTCCCTTCAAAGATTATCTTCTGAACATACCAAATTCTAGTAACCAGTTAGTGGCAGTCTGACATAGAATTCTCTGAAGAATTTTGTTTGTACTATCCTGCAAGCATTCTTTATGGTACCATGTCAAGGAGTTCTCCTCTTTCAGTGTTTGATTCACACGCTAATACTGCTGGGGTTTCTTACAAAAGTATTTCTGAAATGGAACACTTTCTTTAACAGCCTTTAAGGTTTGAACCAAACCATCCAATGCTTGCTATCCTTTTATGTGCAGTATTCTTATAAATTAGCAGATGCAAAGATGAGCAAGAGGCTTTTCAGTCTTGTGCTGTGGCCTGCTTATCTTTATATGCTTCATAAAAAGCTTGTTCTAAATGGCAGGAGTGTCACCTGTGGAAGGAAAGGCCCTTTAAAAATGTTTTCAAGTTGCCAATGCTTTATTAGCTTTATTTTACAATCAGAGATGACGTTCTTCCTCGTCTCTCTTTTTTTTTTTATCCTGGCAAAGTAAAACTAGAGCTCGTACAACTTGGGATGGGCATGTGGAAGGGAAGAAACAGCACCTCTATGTTTCATTCTTTGTAAAACCACAGAGTCTCACAACCAGCTTGAAGCTGCATCAGACTTTAGCCACTCCACAGAATTACAGCAGGATAGGAAAGGGCTGAACTGAAAGATGAGCTGCTGTATAGTGGTTTGGTCCAAAATATTCATTACTGTTTACCTTCTGTGAAATAAGAATTAAGAGAAATGCAAAGCAGACACCAAACTTGAAAGAATATAAAGTTTATTAACAGACCTAAAAGAAGAAAAAAAATCATACCACACCTTCAGAACTCTTCTCTCCCCACCTTTCTCCCTTCTCCCACTGACAATGTAAAAAGACAACCCTTGAGATGTTCAGTCTGTTTATCACTTCCATAATAACCTTGTTCAGTTCATTTGGGAAGAGGAGTCTCTCTTGTCCATGCTATGAAAACATTATCACAACGAGACAGCTGCCCGGGTTGGTTCTCTGCTCGCATGTGAGTCCCTTCCCATGACTTGCAGCTTTTCCCACAACTGCTTTTGAGGGTCCACTCTTGGAGGTTTTTGGGGTACAATTTTAAGGTTGAGCAGTTCAGAAACAAAATTTCTCTTCACCCATCTCTGGGAGCATTTCATCTCTAAGAACAGAGGCCCTTCTCCTTCCCTGGGAGCAAAGGGTCCTCCTCATCTTCATCTTTAGGACTATCTCTGGGAGCATCTCTAGGAACTGGGGATTTCTCCTTTTCCATTTGGAGCAAAAATTCTCATTGCTTCCATCTCTCCCTGTTCAAACTTCTCATCAAATTACAGCTGCATCAGCATCTGCCTATCTCAGTGCAGGTGCTTTTGCTCACAAGCACGAGTTGAACACTCCACCCCCCATGCCTTCATGAAATTACAGTGGGATACTCTGATATATCATAGCTTCACAACAGAATTTCAGCTTTAAGCATCTCCTCTTTCTCCTCCCTCAGGTTTTCAGCTCTTCACAGCACTAAAAGGGTTAATCTCACCTAGGCCTTGCAGCTGGAATGTCGCTTATCGCTGTTGGTCACATGACCTCTGCTGGATAGCAGGGCAGCTTCAGCTGAATCTTGACCGCACTGGAGAGGGGGGGAGCCGAGTTGCTCCGGCTGCCCACAGTGGGGCTGTGGGGGGGGAGGGGGGGTTTCCGCAGGTGGAACAGGGCCCATCGGCTCCAGGATGGCCATGGTGTGGCCCGGCCTGGCCCTAGCAGGGCCTGGGCCAGGCCCGCTGGCCCCTGCCCGGGGCCCGCAGCCACCTGTCCCAGCAATGGGAACAAGAGAGAGCTGTGGGGCAGGGGGGTTTGTCTATTCTTAAGTGTGGATCAGAGGTGGTCACAATTTTAAGTGGCTTAAAGAATTGTCCATATTCAAACTGGCCATCTGATAGGTTCTGTCAGGTCACAGAGGAAGCTGTAAGCACCCCTTTGCAAGAACATCACTTCTGGGACTATGCTTGCTAACCCATGACATACATCCAAGGTGAAAATGTCCCAGGGTGCAAATAACGTCTCTGAGCAGGATTAACATTTTTAAATTTTCTGTCAAGCACTGAGCAGAAACCATGTTTGTGTAGCTCCCAAAGGGAAAACAGCTTTGCTAGGTGACCAGAAATGGAGACCAGTGAAATGTATTTCAAATCACACGTAGCAAAGCATAGAAACATGGCCTTATTCTCCGCATAGCCCTACCACATGGGCAAAGAACTGTGTTCCTTGGGTCTGATCAGAATGAAGATTGTACTGGAATGATTTGTTGAACTGATACTTCTGGGTTCATTGAAAGCTCACTAAGCAAATGAAAAATGTTGCATTAGCATTAATAGGCTTCAGAAACTAAAATCCTATGATCTGCAGAGCATGAGACTGATTTCATAGTAAATCACCTCATTGCAGTTTTTGAACTGAAGAAATGCAATGAGATTAGAAGGACCCTCTCACGGATATTTCTCTTTTCAAAATATAAATGGGTATGTATTGCCTATATATATATCTTCCTGTCTGTTACTTATCACCAACTAGTAATTCCATTAAATGTGTATTTTTCTTCTCTGATAATGCCTTGAAACTTGTCGGACTCAACTAAGCATTATGACTTGGAATAGGTGACACCTTTGAGTCAGAACGTCCAAGAAAAAGTTTAAAAATGGATATTTTTATTATTTCTGCACAGCAAACACCCAGATTAGAATAGGATTTTTGAATTAAGAAATTATGAAATCTTTGTAAGAAAGTGTTGACATGAAAAAATTCTGTTGAATTATTTCACTGATCAATGTCTTGAAAGACAAATTTAGCAGCATTTATTGAATAAAGAAGCAGAGAGATTCAGAAAATACAACACTAGAAGGGAAAAGGTTCCATTTGTAACTTGGAAAAAATCCTAATGAGAAAGTAAATCACACTCTTCATCAAATAAAAACCCCTTTAAGAATTAAAAACTGTCAGCAAAAGAAAACTCTAAGCCAGGTTGCTCATCTTGTGCATGCTGTGTCTTTAGCTGGATCAGAGCATGCCCTAAACAGTCAAAAAAAATCTGTGGATACATGCTCTGTATCATTTTGGACTTACCCAGCAGAGGAAGGAAGCCAAGGCAGACAGATCTCCACTTCCAGCCTGAGACACACAGAAAGTGCCCTAAAGGAGACAGACAAAAGGTTTGTTTAATTCCAAAACCCTAAAGTATTATGAATGAATGCTATAACAGAAGAGTGGGAAAAACAGCCTGCATTTCCTGTACTGGGCAATCTGTGGATTTCCCATTCCATCTTATCTGCTGATAAACCAGTTGTAGTAGATTGTTTTGCACCAGCAGAGCATGCAGAGGTCTCCCACTGGAGCAGTAAATCTAACCCAGCATACTTCATAATGGAGGAACCTGCTGAGCCTGGCTTTTTCATGACCTGTAAATGATATTGGACTCCTTTATTTCACAGTAGACTAACCATGCTGGATGTCACTTCAGGGTGAAATGGGCGTGCTTGGGTGTATATATATATATGGATTTGTGGAGGAACTGCAGTACCACGTATTTTGGTAGGAGAAGTCTGCTCATAGTTACTCTGATTCTTGATGTAAGCAAAATTAACATTTAATATATCCACATTTTGCTTGATAAAGGATTGGACAAATGTTCTTGGCCTATTGTGGAGATAGGTAATGCAGAGCTATTTTGGTGCTGGGGATCTAGTCCCTTTAATATGACATGGGGCATCTGAGAAATATAGATGAGACAGGGATAAGCACAGGGCCTGTTTTTCTTCTGGAGTGGCAGCTGGAAGCTAAACAGCATGCCTGGTACAAAAATGACACAGGAACCTACCTTCAGGTACCTGAATAACCAACTCTCCTATTTTTAGGGGGAGAAAACAAGAGCAAAAAAAAAAATCAGTTCAACAAACCCAAGTACATAAACTACCAGTTATAAAATTTTTGGCTGTGAGCACTAGCACTGATCACATGCCAAATGATTTTTCTGGACCTTTAAAAATGAAGTCATTAAGGATTTAAGTGTCACCAGTACTGACACTATAGAACATATGTAGCCCTCCTTGCTTCACAGCAAAGCCATCCAGTCTGGCCTCTGAAACACACAACAGGTGCCTTCCTTTGGCTGGGGGTGTCCGTGGGTGTGAGGGAGTAGAGAGGGAGTGTGGGTTGCCCAAATGCCCCTAGGGAGAAGTGGGCTGCCAGCAATTCTTCTTCCATCATACCCACATCTCTCCAGCCTGTTCATCCGGTTGTCAGCCTCAGCTCCTTCCTCCCCCATTTCCTTCCATCCTCCTCACTGCAGAGGTATAGTACAGTAAGGATTCTGGTTTCAAGATCCAACAAAAATATTTCATGGAAAGGATAGAGACTAGCTTTTCATTTGCAATTTTTTTCTGAAAGAATTCTCCATATTTCAACAGGTTAGCCTCTCCTGTCACGTGAGATGGTTGGACACCACCTGCATAAGATAACAGATTCTTTCTAATCTGCTCATGGGCTATTTACAACCAGTTGTGCACAGTGATTAACGACACTTTTTTTCCCACATTTCATCACCCATACTTTTTAAACTTTATTTTTTCACCTATTTTTATCTGGCCTTCTCATTCTTCCTTCTGCCTTTATCCTAGTTCAGGCTCCCTTTTTCCCCTCTTTGAAAAAAAGAGAAAGAAGAAAATGTTGTTTCATTCTTTGAATGGGTTCTATCCCTCAGAGGTCTAGGGAAGAATATTGTGAAAAGCAAAAACTAGAGGTTGCAGACAAAGCAGGCAAGCAGGAGTCACAGGTTTCAGAAGAGAGTAGCTTTTGCTTTTTTTTGTTTGTTGTTTGTTTGTTTGTTTGTTTGAATGTATTTGACAAAGACTAGACAAATATATAGTGAATTAAAGGCTTCAGATTGCTAGGTTCAATGGCAAGTTTGGTATTCTCATTTATAAAGCTTTCTCATGCAAGCTGGTAAATGAGCATCCACAGGAACACATATGTGATTTATGACAATCCCAGGTGAATGGTGGCAGAATTCATGCCAAAGATTATTTTTAAAAAAGAAAAGGAAAAGTGAACTTACTCTGTTCCCAAATGTGAAGCCTATTTTTAATTCAGACTACTTTTCAAATACTGGAGCTATCCAGGAATAACTATGGAGTTACTGCCAAACTTCAGATATATGTATATATGATACTTATTATCAATGACTATGCAACCATACATACATAGAATACAATATTTGAAGGAGATAAATGTGGTTTATCATGTTAGCTCCATTAAGCTTAAGTATATGAAAATATCTTTGACAAACTCAACTGATTTGAACACTGTGCTTTGAAATTTGAAAAACAACTGAAAAATTAAAAAGCTGAAAAGCAAAAGACGCAATTCTTTTGCCTCTGGTTCATATTCCAAGCAGGTAAAAAAAATTATTTCCCGCCTCATCTCTTCTTTTAATCATATGATCAGTTTCAGTGCCTGTTTCATATTAGCATTATGTAAAATTATTCTATTAGGTCCTTGTTTTCACTCTATGCATTCTATGTGTTTTGGATTTCATGTACATTTTACTTAGAATATTAGAATACACAGTGGGTTTTCATCTTCTATATTCTACTGTATCTTTACTTAGTCATATACTTTTTTAATATCTATAAGTTAGTATGTGGTGGTAGATTTTTGTCAGTTGAATTTTCACTGACTCTCCATTAGAGGTATGATCTTACTTGTTAAAAAAAGCTATAATGAATTACATAAAATTTCCTTTTATATTCTTCAGTTCTGCTAAGAATATTTTTTAGATTGCTGGATAATTAGCTTTTGCCCCTCCTTAGGTACAGCCCTGAGTTCTCAAGGACCCACAAGACAAATGTGCCATAGAACGTGCATCCTAAAGAAAAATTATATTAGCTCTCAGCCCCTCCTGCTTCAGAGGAGTAAATTATAAAATTTCAGTGACATCAACACTGCCAGGTTTTTTACTTTAAGAAGGGCAAAATAATGTTCCTTCCTTCTTAATGCTTCCAGATAGGGAAATTTAAAGACCAAAGCTCTGGCAAAGGAAATTAAAATTAAGGGGAGAAAGAGACCTGAGTACAGCATCAGGGTTGACTGACTGGGTAGATTAATGAGTGCATACTGAGTTTAACTAATGTTATTTTCAGTAGCTAAAATCAGGGTTCCTTGACCACTACAAAAACAGGATTTTGTAAGTATTTGAGACTGAGTCATAATAAATGTAGAGGTAAACAGACTCAACTAAGTGAAAAAAATGAAAATCAAAATAAGGAAAGAAAAATGTAATTTTTAATGTTTTGTTTAAACCTTATTTTTAGCTGGAGCTCTCAATATATACAGGACAGTCTATTTCATGCTCTTATACATCACAGTACAATGCACCTCAATGTCCTAAATGCATGCAAAATGTCCTAAATAAATAACGCTGGCATATAAAAATAGTTCTTTGTCAGCCAAGAAATGAAGCAGATCTGTGATCTGCATAACACAAACCTATGTCTGTACCATCTTTATGGAAAGACATAAATGAAAATGGGGTCAAAGGGATATTTTATTTAAATGGTTGATTGCTTTGAGTTTAAGGCTTGTACAAAACAAGTATTTTTTGATGAGACATGGTAAAAATCTCCCAAACGTTAGGTTTACTATAGAGGACTGAGTCTTGGGATAGTTAAGAATGTTTATAAAAATAGAAGACAGACAGTAAAAATGCTAGGATATTAAGTAATTTTAATTTCCTTAACCTACTCCTAGAAAATTAATGCAAGGCTATCAGCAGATATCACATTCCTTGGTATGATAAAAAAACCCCAAAACATATTTCTTTATTGAGTGGTGAAGACGTAGCAACAAAATATGATACTAGTTTTATTTTTAATGAGACAAACCTTACCAAAGTAATAGGAAATTTTAGTTTATAAGTTGTTTCATTAATTCAGTTAAAATTTCAGAAAAACAAGCTTTGAGAAATACTGTAAATTTTCTAGCAAGTTTGCCTAGAATGATGAGTTCAAGAACTTGAAACTAAAGAGGATGCAGAAACCTGTTGTGTCCAATATATTAGCTTGGTGCTTGAAGTTCAGGGGGAAAAAAATCCATTACAAACCAGAAACTTGAGCGGGTTACAGACTTCCTGGGATGACTAAGCACTTCCTACAGAGATTAAGAGTAAAAATAGAGCATGCAAATATGGAAATAGGAATGTAGCACTTTTCTACATCTTGGCAATTTAGAGATTTAGAAAAGACCAACAGCCTACTGTGGACCTAGATCTTGCAAAGAAAATGAAAATATGACACTAATACTGTCCTTAGCCATAAAGCAAGAAGTAAACAGAAACTGTAAAACCAGTGTACTGCAGACTAAAGACACAAGACTAAAGCCAAAAATAATGAAGTACGCCCAAATATTAAAAGATGATACTAGAGTCAAGTAAGAAAAAAAAGGGTAGAATCATGGAAAAACAATATCTATCATGGAAAAAATATCTTGGTTTCTCAGGATAACAAAAGGAAGGGCTGAAAGATCAACATGTGAAACCACAGCTATAAATATCTAAACATTACAGAATGGGGAAAGAATTTTGAATGCCACCACCATGTTTTTGTGAAAGTATGAGTTTATTCTAGACATTGTTGCTCACATTTTTCAGTGACTTGGTTATTTTTCTCTATTGATGTACTTTGTGCTAGAGAAGTAATCCACATATTACAATAAAGGCAGTTCATATTCATATGATATAAAACTGCAATACTGAAAACCTGGAGTCTATCTTTTCTTACAAGATATTGAGAAGCCAACTAAAAGGAATATTCCAATGATTTCTGATGATTCTCCACTGGTCTCAATGAAATATTTATAAGAGCATCAGTTCTTTTCTGTTAGAAAATAAAGGTATGCAATGTTACAAGCATGCCTCGTGAAGTACAACAAATCTGTGCCCTGTCTAAAGCTTTGGTGCTTACCTAGATGCTGAGATTTTAAGTAGAATTGCAAAGAAGCACCTCTGTAGTCCGTTCCACTCTAGTACCATAGCAGCTATGCAATGAAATAATTTATTTCAGAAAGTTTCACAGAAAAAAGTAATCCACAGAAACCTACAAAGAATCTAATAATCTTGAGATCTCTAATCAATAGCCATAACTATAATGACTACAGGAAAAAAATGGAAGAATTTCAAACTGAACAAAAAAGGAAAACACAGCATTGTGCAAAAGGCTAAATAAATAAATAAATAAAAGGGATGCTCTCTGTGATTTGACCTGCAAGTCTTTCTGCTTTCCAGTATGGTCACCGCTCCAACCCTGAGCATGTGAGCAGGGCTCAATAGCACAGCACCTGATAAATCAATGCTACTGAGAGCAGAAGTGAACACTAATCTCCAGTCTACCACCGTGTTCAATTAAGAAAATACTTTAGGTAAAAAAAAAACCAAACCCAAAACCAAGCAACAAAACACAAACACAAAAGCACCCCATGTTATTCATATTATTCATGTATTATACATATATTCATTATTCAACTATCCATATATAGCATATACAATGAACAATCACTCTCAAATCTCTTTGAAAATATCAATACATCAGATAGAGATTCTGTTTCAATTTTCAAATATTCTGTCATCTTTTCCATGAACTTGTCATGTTCTGGTGATTCTTCGCTATTATGCTGTTGTGGAAGATTTTTTTGAGCATAAATCTTTAAAAAAGGAAAAGAAGGAGAAGGAGAAGGAGAAGGAGAAGGAGAAGGAGAAGGAGAAGGAGAAGGAGAAGGAGAAGAAGAAGAAGAAGAAGAAGAAGAAGAAGAAGAAGAAGAAGAAGAAGAAGACGACCATGACGTTGTTGTTTTAAAGTTTGTTTTGTATTTCTGTGGCTATTTTCCCCTCCTGAAATTTACTTTTTTATTTTAATAAATAGTCAACAACTGCCTCAGACTCTGTTTCACTAAGCTAAACAAGTCAAATACTTTTAATTCCACTTCTTTAGATGGATAGTCTTCTCCTCTGATTAATCTAGTAAACCACAGGCTGTTTTCAGATAAAAATTTTGTTACTTGAAAAACACTAAGGAAGAGGAACCAGGAGTAACTAAAAAAACTCAGAGAAAAATAGCCTTACTATCGCTTTTTCAGGGAAATTCACATTCAAAAAAAGACATAGTGAAAATAAAAGTTCATTGTTATTTTCCCAAGCCATCATTAGTTGGCTGCAGATACTTTCATCTACTAAAAGCAGTGGCTAAAGGCCTGTTTATTTTAACAGAAACAGGATTTCAAAGACCTTTTGAAAAAATCTTGCTGGATAGTTAAGGCAATTTACAAGCCTAGACAGGAAAAAAAAAAAAAAGAAAAACAGAAAACAACAGAGCTTTGATCCCTTGGTTGCACCTACCAAATATCACACTCTAGGATATCATGAAATACAAACAGATACTGAAATTACTGGAGTTAACTGGAATTAACACAGGAAATTCAGAGCAGCATGTTCCCTGAGATAATTTGCCCTTCATTGTGCAGTACTGACACTCAGTAGCTGAGAGATTTAGATGCCACCACTCTGTTGAAGTGTGCTTTTCCTTTTCTTTCTGAAGTTCTCTACACCATCCTCATGAAACTGCATATGATACCTTAGTCATTACAGGGAATCTTGATTCTCAACTACTGTTTGCCTTGGAAGATCTCCCTTTATGAAACATCCGCTAAACCAGATGCCTTCCAGTTTAGACTGAGAGATCAGAAATGAAGTAATAGCTTGAAAATCACAGTATCCTCATGAAACCTGGCAGTGCCGACAGCAACAGGAGACTGGAAACAGGGTGAGAACTCAGCTAACCATCTGATATGCAAGCAGATAGTCTGCTATATGCTGCATGCAGCAGGTACAAGGGTGAAAATGCATTCATGTTAGCAGAAAGGGTACAGTAGATGTGCTGAAAGGAGCCCAAAGTTTTCTAAGCAGTACAAGTATCCATGTCGTGTGATATCATGGATCAGCTGCAGATAGACTAGAGCACATTTTTGTAGATATCAGCGTTTTTCTTTTTTTTTTTTTTAGCAATGCACATTGCTACCCAATGAAAAACATGTGCCAAAAAGATAAAAAAGAATAAGAATGATTCAACAATACAAAACTCCAACTTTTAAAGCCACTGTTTTTTCAGAATAGTGCACTTTTCTAGACTGCTTTGGGTGTTGAATGTGTCTAATATTTATCACACATGCAAGAGAAACAAAAAAGATTGTCTCAGGTTGCCTGAAACTTAGGATAGATTCTTTAGTATTTAAGAGTATAGCAAGTCTACTCTGATTCCATGACTCTCAGTGAAATCCTAAATCAATGAACAGTTCACTACCTTTGAGTTTTAATTTCTGAGAAATTTGTGTAGACCTAGCATGAATTAGACTCTCCTCCTGCAACAAACGTAGACAAGCAGACTGTAAATATTAAAATTAAACTACTGTGACGTAACCTTATGCACAAGCATTTAACTCAGTAATTACACATACACTGAAAATAGAGCCCATGATCTCTAGATTCAAACTCAGACAATTGGAGCTTCAGTATGAGAGCTAAAAGTGGATTTGTTTGCTGTATGAGAGCTTTATCATGTACCTTAATTAATGCATTGCAGAACACAAGTGTAATGATCATCATATACTTAAAAAGAAATTTCTTGTATATCTCTATTTTGGGTATTAGGGTTAATGACAGAAATAATGAATTATCTTGTGATTCTCTGAAATAAAAGATGAAGTCTCATGAATAGAATACTGTTGAGAATCACTTTCTATAGTTTCCTCAGTGATATGATGACTTATAAAACATGGACTGGTCTCTAAAGGTAGCAATAAATCAAAAGTGCAGTGTTAGAAGTGTGATTTATTTTCTCCTAAATTTACATTCATCCTGCTCTTTTCAATTCTAAAATATAAGCTAGTTTCAACCAAAATCTGCCCTGGGGACCTGAAGAACTGCAAAAATATTGTATGCTTCACCATTCTGTGCTTATGAATGATTGTCTACACCTGAAATCCCAAAATTCACGGAAGTAAAGATCAGTAAAAACCCATCTGAATGCACACATCTTCTTGACTACCTAACCTTGAAATTTATGGAACCAAGGGAGTGTACTAACTTCTCGATGTAAGTGTGATGAACAATATGAACCCCTGTCCTGAATAATAAGAATCTTATTTTGGACAAGGTCCATTTAAACTATTTTTCCTCATGAGTGACCTGTCAGTATAAAACAATCGTTACATACATAATTTTACTGCAGTTGGCATTTTCAAATACTCCCGAGTTTGTAATATCAAAGTTGAAACACTTTCCAGAGCATTATCATTCGGAATATCTTGTTGTCTACTCTCAATTTACATCAAAACTCAAATTCCAATTATTCTTCCCTTTGATTTTTACTTCAAATTTTGATTTCTACTTTGTTATATGTTATTTCCCACTGTATGCTGTACTTAATATAAATGGTGAATTTTGAATTGGACTACAACTTAATATTTTGGTTCTTAATATCATGCTGTTTTCAGACAATAGGCACTTGGTAAGTGAACAAAGTTGAGAGGGTTCATAATCTGTATGAACCTGGACCAAATACAGTGTGATTGTCCAGGGAAAAGAGGGGACATCAAAGATGGTATACTGACAGCTGATCATGACTAGACGGAATATCTAGCTGTGCTTTGCAGCAGGCAAAAACATTTTGAAGAACCCATAAAAATCCCAGCAAAATAGTAAAATTTCAGATTACATATATATGTGAACACATTTTCTTTCTTTTTTTCAATAGAAAGTACAAATTCATTTAAAGTTGCTAACAAAAAAAAAAAATTTGAATTCCTAAGTAGTTTCCCTAAGAGTAAGTCCCACACAAAGTGAAACCTATATTGCAATATGAATATTTTAAGGACTATAGAAATTCAGAGTACCACTTGGGGGTGAAAAATAGACAAAACTTAATTTCTTGCTGAACAGTAGATGCCTTGCTTTGGTGCAGAGCTGGAATCAGTCATGGTTCTTGACAATTTGCCAGGCTACATTATGTGAAGCAGAATTAAAGAAAACCTAGTTATTTATGATTTAATTATTTCAGGTTGATAAAATGTAGTGCTGATTTAGCAAACCACATTTGAAGTGCTTTGCAAACATTTTCTAATTTGTTTATAAATATGTCTCTCTGTTTAGGGTTTTTATTTATGCCACTCTTTGTTTTGGATAAATGTGTTAAATTAAAATTAGCCACCCTAATAAGAGATACAGTAGAAAATGAGATGCAGTAAAATGTAAGAGGATTCAATGTAGCACAGAGAACATTCTAATATTAACAACTATTATGTCAAAACTCAGGTTTTGAAGGCTGCAGCACTGCAGGGCAGACTACATCATTAAGGCACATCTGTGGAGGTGGCAGAGTGAGGCTACTGAAAGCACTGAAAAATAGCTTTTTCCCTAAAAGAGGTGTAATACATATCTTAACCAGCCACAGAAGTCAGGTAGGGATGCAGTCATCAACACACACACACACACACACACGCGCGCATGAAGCTAGGGCCTGAGTAATGCAAAAGCTGCTGCACTTTATAGTTGCTACAAATGCTTCTGCCTAATTAGAGCAGAGCATTTTTGCATGCATCTCTACACTAAATACCAGGAGGTTTCTAATCTGTCATCTTGAAAGACTTGAAAGTTTTCATGAAGTTGGTCATTCCATGAATTCATGTGCCAGAGCAACTACCGATATGAGATTCAATGTATCCCATGTTAAAAACACAGTGTAAGTCTCAGCTGACTTGAATTCTTTCAGATCTAAAAATATACCTACCCATGAGACCTTTTTTGTTTTACTAAACAGTGTGTGGTATTTCTTACTAAGTACATTAAATTAATAATATTTTAATTATGAGGAAAAAATGATATAAAAAAATATTCAAAGAACAGTACAGTCCATTTGTTTTTCAGAAGTTTACTTTTCATTTCTACTAATTTTAAATTATTTTTGCCTTATTTTTATTTAAAGTTTGTTTCACTAACCAGGAAGATAAAGAAAATGCAAGATTTCTGTAATAAAGTCCCCATGAAGGCTGTAAATTAATTACAAATTAAAAACAGGGGGGGAAAGGAATATATTTGTACTCATTTTTAAGCAGTTTTCTTTTTCATAATGCAGTTCAGATTTTAATTTACCCTGTAAGTGTCTGCAGCCAGGGTAGGCAGATTTTGACACCCAGGTGACCAGACAGCCTTGGAGAAAGCAAAGCTTGCTGGAACTTTCTTTCTGTTTGTTTTTAACTTGAAAGTTCTCAAAAAATATATATACCTAATCCTGGCTGGCTGAAAATTTACAGTTATGACTCAGGTCTTGATCTGAGCAAACAAGAACTCAGAAAGGAAGAAATAGATTATAAGGCTTCTGCTTAAAAAGTAGCCAGTGCTTCCCAATGCGTTTAGATGCCTAGGATACTGCTCAGACCCTGGGTGAAATCAGTGCTGTCTGAAAGCACTTTTGCAGTGAGTATTTTGGTGATTTGGATCACCTTTACACAATCCTCCACCTCTGGCTGAATGACATATGTAGTGTATGCATATGTGTATAGGTATTTGCGGGTGTACTGTCCATATATATGAGGACGTATATAAATACTGTGTGCATATATGTGCTCCCCACTGAGCCATGGATACTGCTCCAGGAGCCTACTTGCCTAGCACACAGTCACTGACCTTTTAGTGTTGGAGCTTTTACAGAGCTGAGTCTTTACACCTCCTTCTAATGACCTGTGAGGGCCAAGGCAGAAGCCCAGCCACCAGATGCTGAGGCTCAAATGCATGGTAGTCAAAAGAAAAAAAAAGAAAGACAGACTGCATCTAAAATGCTTCTCTCCACCATGTATATATGCTACAATAAGAAGTGCATTATGTCAAGCTTGGCTTCTGAACTTATTTTCAGTATTTGATAGCAAGCAATATCACTGGGATTTGTTGGAATGACTGAAAGTGCCTTCTGGGGAATGGAAGACATTAAGCACAGCTATAGCACACTTCATTTCATTTTCTGAGAAGGAATGCATCTTTCTCATGCTTACCACTGACACAACAGTCAGTCTTTATTGCTACTTAGGAAAAAGGCTTCATAAGGATCTCATTGCCACTTGGACACTTCTTTCTGTGACTGTCAGAATGCTCATGATAAACATGTGACTCCTGAGAGCAAGGTACAGCAAAAGAATTTTCCTAGATGCGTATATTAATCAGTATATCTCCATCTAGGTATGTAGTAGTCAGTTTAATACACATATATTGCTGGATATGTTTTGCTATTTATTTCTTTTCATTAATTGATGACCTATGAGAATTCAACTTCTTCTATACTTTCTCAATTAATTAATAAATATAGCACACCAATTACTTGTTTGTACAATAAAAAGCAGGTCATAAAAACATCACAAGGAAAATATCATGAATCTTCAACTATGCCAACCAGCTGGGTTGAATTGTGTCATAAAACAACCAATTCTATCTTACAACTGTTGCATTTTCTCACTCCACTTCTTACTGGAAAGATGGTTCAAAGTCTCATTTTTCTAAAGAACGTAGTGTTAGTTCTAATCTAAACTTACTTGTGCACGGCATACAGCTTTTTTCTTTTTCCTGTTTCACTATTTTCTTCTGGCTTAAAAAGCTCCTTCACAGTTTTTGGTCTAGAAAGTAGAGAGGGAAGTGAAGGTCTCTCACAGAGGGATCGTGTGTGTCATTCAGTCTTTGTTTAGTGAGATTATTAAACCAAATTCTGTTAGTCACTATTTGCAGGAAGTTTTGCCCTTTCTCTGAGTGATGTCTGTACTCCTTTTAATACAAATTTCATTTTCCTGGATGGGGATGATCACACTGTATGTAGGACTCTTCACGATAATTTTCTTCTAGGACTTTGCATTAATATTTCTTAGTCTCCTGCCAATTCTTCTGATATGTTTAATTATATTTCCTTTCTCTGGACCACATCACACTGATAACTTATAACTTATCTTGATGAACTCAAACTTTTCTCTTCCACTGTCATTTCCTTTTCAGGAACCTTCTATTTATAGAAGAAAATTCTTTTATAAATCCATAGTAGTAAGGCCTTCTTGTTTTTGCATTTTATACCAATTCCTATTTGCCTCTCTAGTCTTAATTGCTTTTTCTTTGGCAATATATTCCAAGTCTTGCACACTGTAGAGGTCAAAGTCATCTATTTTCAGCTGCCTAGACAAGTTCTTCCTTTTGAAAAGTTGCTGCTTCAAGAACTACTTTTGATACCTTAAAAAATCGAGTTTTTAGTAAAAATCATTTCTACTAGACTCACTTGCACACTTTCCTATGTTTCTGTACTTGGAAATCTAAAAGTTGGAGGTAAGCTATCCTACCAGGTAGGCGACTCCATACACTGAGGAGGTACCCATGAGGAGGATCTGAGCTCCTTAATTTCTCCTGGTGTTTCCTATATCTCAGTTTCCACTTCCATACCATCCTTCTCATAGCCATCTTACTTCTGTTACATATTCAACAATGATGTCCCATTTTCTGCTGATTTAACTTTGCCACTCCTGTAGTTATTTCGATCCCTTCATTACTGATCAGGATGAGCTCAACTTCACTTAAAAATCTTCTTTCTTAACTTTCTGATCTTCCTGATAAGATTCTTTGATGAACAATACTTCCAGTTTCCAGTTTTTTATTAGCATCCTGTTTCAGCTGCCTAGGTATTCAACTAAGTCTAGAGCCCTCCCTTACAAAATTTCCCTTGTTCTTGGCAACAAACTCCAAGTACTGTAAATGTTTCCTTCACATCCTTCCAGAGCCTTGGGCACATGAATCCTCTCAGCCTGACCTCTGAATTCCTTTGTAAAACTCAAATCCATTATTTTGAACTAGAAAGCATTATTTAGTAGCCTGGGTTTTTATACTTCCTTTTGATTTAAGCTGAACAAGTCCAAGATACTGGTTTCTGTACTTAGCACTTATCAGCCTTCCAGAATAGCTTCATTTCTTGACATTGTATTACTCCTGAATGACAAAGTCTTTTAGCTTTTGCAAACAGAAATGACATTGTTATTCTTTGCAATAATTTTTTGTGTTATCCATATCTAGGAAATTAAAAATCTGGTAAGCACAGAACTAGAAATACTTGTAGTATTTATAATATAAAGAACCACAGACTTAAATTCTTGGAATTTTTTATATTGTTGGAATATTTTTATGTTGTTGCAGTTGTACTAATTTTTTGTAATCCTTTCCCAAAATTGAATAATATATTATTTCAGTGCCTCTGCTCCTTTTAACATGTAGCTCAGTTATGGTTGGGCCATTACAGTGGGAATATTTGACCCCAACAATAGCAATTTGTGTATTTTTCTTTGTTTCCATAACAATCTCTTTTTTTCACCTTACATCCACCTTTCATATTCTGGATGGCAGGCGATTCACTTTCCCATTCTCTACTTCTGCTTTGGATTTAGCACTGTAAGTTCTTTAACAGCAGTCCCCACTAGCAAAAACTCAAACAGACTTGTGATATTTGTAGAAGGCCCTTGTATTTCCCAAGTATCTCACTTTCAGTTTTCTCACAGTCTCTTGGGCATCATTCCCCTTTTGGGGCCATTACTGCCCCTATCCACTCCCATTTTCTTCTTCATCTGCTCTGATGGAAAAAGTCTTCCTTCTCCTTGTCCTTGTCACCCTGTCTCTTACCTGGTTCCCTTTTTATTTCTCCAGCACAGCTAAGCTTGCTCCTCAGGGAACAAAAAGACTTGTTTATCTTGGGAATTAGCCAAGCCAGACAGGGAGGAAACGTGAGCTATTGGTTTGAACCTGCATTCAGTAGAGAAGAGAGGGAAGTATGGGAAGTTACTGCTGGAATGGGATGAAGACTACTTGTGGCAGAATCCCAAAAAGCAGCTGCTCTTTACTTCTGCTTAGCTCCTGTCAGTCAGTTCTCATTAGTTGTCTTATTTAATTAACATTTATGCAATTACAGGCCTAAGAGTGCAGGCTTTAGCCAGGCAAGCCTCCTGCTGAGTTTTCAAAGTGACTTTTCTACAAGTTATTCCTTTCTAGAGTTCAAGATCAAGTACAAGAGAAGCAATAGCTGAGTTTCCTCTCTTTTGTATTTGGACTGATTCCCACACCATCTGCAATAAGCATTCCTAAGCAACTTGTTAATTCTCTAGGGTTCCTTACAGAAGCAACACGGTGACTACATTGCTGGATCGGTTCCGTTTCAAAAAGAGATGAGGGCATTACCTTGCTAAGCCTCAGCAAAATTCCAGTGTCAGGCACTACTCCAGAGTTTCACCCAAGTCTTATTTCTAACTCAGGAGTTTAGTCATCAGCAAACACAGCTTGCGTTCATGAGATATAATATTAAGTTTTATATTTATGCAATATCACAGAGATAACCATCAATATTTACTTTATATTAGAAGCTTCTTTTGGTCCAGGTTTGACCCTTATTCACTCTATGTAGTCTCCTGCATAATGGAGCAATTTCATGAAAAACTTCCCAGAGCCTGGATCTTTGAGCGACGGTAGAAATGACAAGGGAAATACTAAGATTACTTAGAAATGTCAAGCCCAGTGATGTAGCAGCAAGTACTTTCATTTTTTCAATTTTGTTAACTGTAGTTTTGAATCAGCTTTACACTGAGAAAACAATGGATCTATTTCTGCCTACTGTAATAACTGCAGTTCATGAGGTCTATTCTGGCTGTGAGCTGAAGGGCTGCAAAGTCAGTGAAAGTTTATAAAATGTTTTGATAGCTGTTAATATCGTAAACTGAGGGGTAAAAGTTCTGAAAGAGAGAGAAAACAGAGAAAAAAATTATCCAAGAACAAGTCATATCTGTCTGTGGATATGACAAAAGGACTGCACTGAAACCATTTTTATCCAGAAAAAAAGCAGCATAGAAATGAATGAACCCAAACTGGTGTGTTGGAAACACAGTTTGTTCAACATCTGCCCTTAATCACTGCCTTTTTAATGGTCTTTAAAGAGCCAGTTTGAAAGGAACAGGTGGACACAAAATCCAACCATGACGAAGGGAAATAACTGTTTTTTTCACTCCAGAGACTTCAGCCTTTGATTTTGATCCCTGAACTCATCTCCCTAAGGGTGTTTCCAGATTAGCTCATTATAAAGTTAGCAAAATCCCCTTTCTGATTAATGTGAAGCCTTCCTTCTCTGTTATCTTCCCAGGATTCAGGGGAATGACTTTGGTGATTGAAGTTGCAGTGATTGAGCTTCAGACTTAGATACTAAAAATCACTAAGAAAAGGAGAAAAAAATAAAAAAAGAAAAGAAAATAATGGTTCTCTTTGGTTACCAGATATCACCTTCCCCATTTTGTGTTTGTTTTCTTTAAAAGTATAATAGGAAAGAACTGAAAATCAGAAATAACCTTGTTTTCCCTATGAAATATGTCCCTATAACCACAAATTAGACCTTAACTGCTAGATTCTTGCATTAAAAAAAGGTTTTTAGGGATCTTTGGCCATAGTTTCCAGTTTTGTAATCAGATTTGACTTTTTTTCTTTTAAATTATTATTTCTTATTTTAACATGTATTTTCTAGATTCTGTGAAACAGTAAATAAATACAAGCACCTCTACTTAAAACCTATTTACCATCTGACACACTGTTACAATGGAGTTGCTATATGAATATTCATACTTCACTATGCTTATTTATCCTATTTGAATGAAGGCAGTAGTGCTGAAGCTCAAGTATAACTGAGCAATCCAGAGTGACTCCCGATCTGCTCGATCATGCCATCAAACAAACTGCCTTCTGTGGGCTGGGCAGAAGGTCTGAGGAGCTGAGACTTGGCTTGAGGAATAAGAGGACATCAGACCACAGAAACAAAGAACACTGTTCAGACTGCAGCAGATGTTGTCCAATCTACATTCATCCATTTCTGGAAAAGTTTTAGCCCTTGCTTTCCTTGCCAGAATACAGCTGCCGCTGACTAATGAATGCTGCTCAGAATAGCCACATTTTGCTGTAAATGAGCCACAGACGCTCTGCTTCCCCCATGACTACTGATGGAGAATGTAATTGAAATACAAGCTCTCTTTAAATAGTCCTATGATAGCTTAAAGTATTGTTTAATTTGATAAACAGGTGGGGAGGCTTATGGAGAATTCTATGTTGTGTATCTGCTTTTGTATGAGTAGTGCACAACACTAATATTCTTCCTGATCATGTCTGAACAATGATTTCTATGAGTTAAAGGAGATGTCCAATTTTTCAGTGTGAAAAGTTATCATGGAATATGAAAAATGCCTCTTTTTTTTTTCTGTGTAGTGGGACTGCAGCACCAACACAACCCAAGATGAAATTATTCTGAAATCATATGATCTTGTTAACACTTAGGTAATTTCTCCATGAATTATTTACAACTTGCTGTTACTTAGACATGTTCCCTACTGCCTACATGATTCAGGTTATTTCACCTTCCTTTTGCACTATCATGCGCTTCCCACGGTTTTGCCACAGTCCTATTTCTTACCTCATTCAAACATTTATTATGTTTCATTTTAGACAGAATTCATTTCAGGGCATATGACTCAACTGAAGGTTTTAATTATATTTCAGCAGGTAAAGTTTGAGAGTTTTGAGTCAGATGCATCACTTGGTAATTTTTACATCACCCAGTATAATATCACATACTGGTTTATATTAATACAGGGTTGTCTTTATTGTAGGAATGTATGGCTTATCTCCTCCTCACAGCTATTTAAATCCTGAGTTAACAAGCATTTAAATAAAGTTATCTGCTTTGTGATAGCTTGCTATATAGTTGAAGGGAGTTCCATCGGCTGGTTGTTCATCACAGTGAAATAGCACTGATATTTACTGATTATTGAACCTTCCCCAATCTGGATATAAATTATTTCCTTACCAACTGGAACTACAATATATTTAGTTACTAGTACATTTGTATTCTGAAACGGAGGTGATTTGGTTTCATATTTCTGAAACTATGTATTACTGTAAAATGCAAGTACTAGCCAGCCATGAATTGTTCATTTCTTAATGTTTTTAAATCATCATGAAAGTTTTTTAAATCATCATGAAATTATTTCATATTCCTTTTTAGCTTCTAATGCTCAAAATGTATGATCTTCTTTAAAGTATTAAACTCCTTATTAAATGCTTTATATTAGTTCTGAAATTTTTATTTTAAACCTATTTTTCTTCTGTACACTACATTTGCAAGTTATGGTGGAGTCAAATGAATTAAGTAGAGTGAAAATAAGGAAAAGTCATTCTTTCAGAATGAGCAGCCACACTCATACCTGATATTTATTGACAGTATTATCTTCTATATATAAAATTCTACAGATTTTTGTTCCCAACAATGCTTGCCAATTTAAATTAATTTTTCATTATATTCTGAAGAAAATAGCTGTGCAAAATAATCTCCTGAGACCTTTGAGGTTTACATAAATGGAAGCTAAGGTGGTATCTCAGATCAAATGAAACAACATATTGATTCTCCACATGAATTCTGATCATTGTTGTGCACTCACATGATGATGCTGTAGCTAAACACTGATTAATGGATAGGGATCCTCAGACTTATATCTGGCTGAAATGGATATTATTATGGACAAAATATCATGTGTAAGAAAAAACGTGAAGCAGCACCAGCTGCTTAAACACAGAGGGGATTGATGCAGTTTTTTGTTGAGATTGTGCTACAAAGGCCATCTGAATCTGAAAAAATGTACAGAGGGAGCAGAAGGAAACCATGCACATAGAAAAACTCTTCTTTATTCTTTGTTTTTGTTTGGAAAACAAGAAAGAGATTAGCCATTAGCAGGCGATCATTAACTTTTTGCAGATAGGGATTCTACCCAAAAAGTAGCATTCATTTAAAAAAAAAAAAAAAGGACCTTTCTATTTGTCTCAGGAAAATTGTTTCGGTTTTCTCCATTTTCAAGAACTTTGAGGCACTGCTGGTCCCATAAGAATGGGAACTCCCCTTTCTTTATACCTCTAACACCCAGACATATGTAAGCATGCACAAATGCTCACACATCTGTTCATGCTGGTCCATTTACGAATAATTCCAGACAGATTTCAGGTAAGTCAGGAGTACTCATATTCTAAGCACTCTTGGGAATGATAGTACAAACGAGACCCTCTGACGAATCCTGGAATCAGCAATTACAAGAAAATGGGAGGAAGGACTGGAGAGGCTCTTTGCTTAGTCTGAAGGATAAGACAACAAGCAGAGTTATCCTGTGCCATTTGTTGGGAAAGGTCTGGGGGGAAGAACATGGGCATGAAGTCTTTCCCGAGAGTCATGGAATATGAGATCCACAGAGATGAGAAGGAAATAAATAATGAATTGGACAGCAAAGTCCACTTGTGAGCCCTATACTGAAGCATGATGGTAAAAGTGTCAAGGATGATAGAAGTTGGGTCCCTTTGGTGTATTGTCACATGCATTTACTGTCACCAAAGAGCCCATCCAGACAACACAATAAGGTCTTTCTCTACCTCTTTTTATTAGGGAGGATTATCCAGGTGGGTGATGGACAAAGTGCATATGAAGTTTCATTGTTTTGTGGAGAAATGATCTTGTTACCATGAGAATTCCTTGTGGTTTCATAAAAGTGCTAGCCCACATCAGTTATTCCACAAGAAAAACACAGTTTGATCAACCCCAGCCTATGTATGGAAAAAAGATGGGAGCTCTGACAGCAGAATATTATCTGATGGTTTAGCACATTACCCTGTTAAATACCCCTGAATTTTAAGTTCCGCCTTCGTCCACCCTGCCCCCCAGAACCTGCATTTTTTGCACTGCAATCAAAATAGCGCATGAAAAGAAGAAAAATCTGAGTTTGAACAATATTTTTGTCTGTATTATGAGAACATATGGTTCCACACTTTTTTCAACCATCATTTTACTGTAAAATTTTTGTCCTAGCAGATGGAGAAGATATGCAGATCTAGAATTTAAAGGAAATGTAATGTAATGCAGTTTCTACTGTAGAATGACAATAATCCAATTTCTTCACAGTCATTAAAAAATGAAAGATTTTCAAGGATCATAATATGAACATTGAAATGAAATTCATTTCAACATGAAAATGAAATTTGACCTAGCAGAATATATTGCAACAAAAGACATTTGAGTACATCATATTAAAAAAAAAGAGACAGTCTGCTATACAGAGGAAGGATAGATCAAATACATATGGAGGTATCTGGATGTTTAGGTGGCGATTTCTTTGAACAATTGTTACTCACTCTTCTCTAGGTGTCCAGTAATCAGTCACGACACCACATCTGGTCTGGAAGTCACTTTTTAAACTATGCTAATAAAAGCGGATAATGCTGCAGGCTCCTAAAGCTAATTTTCATTCATAAGTAATGGAATAATTATCACACTTTAGCTTAGTTTTTTGTCATAAACAGACATTTCAAAAACCACACTGACGTCACTGATAGGTTTATGCAGTTAGGAAAGGGCCTTGGGAGATCATTTATTCCCAACTCCCTTCTTAAAGCACAGTCAATGTTCAATACAAACCAGGCTGCTTTTGGGCTTTGTCCAACCAGCTCTTGAAAAGCTCCTTAAAGCTATCTGAGATATCTGTGATGTAGTGAAAGTCCTGTGTGAACTCCTTGGCCATTTCCTTCTGGATTGATTCAGAAAAAGATTACCTCAGAGATACTTCAGCAGGAAAGTCCCTCAGGAATTTTCTAAAGGATATAATTTTAATAGAACTACAATGACATTTTTCCTGTCTAGGAAATGAGAATAGGTTAACTGGTTCTACTGTCTGTATTTGTTTTTGAAGGAGTGTTAAGCTCATTGGTGTGGTGGGAGAAACATTCTGTTAGACACTTAGTTTTGGTTGGTTTTTTTTTTTTTTTGATCTCTAGAGTCTTTAGTGCAGCTCCTTTTTGAAATTACAGGAATACTCATACCTTCTGTTATAGAAAAATGTGATTCCTGCACCAACATCAACTCATAGTCCACTGGGGAGTATTTTGTTATGTTGTTGATACAATCATAAGCTCAAGTTTTAGTGAAGTAATTCTTCCTTAAGGAAATGAACAACTATAAGACTGTCTGCTTGATCTTTATTCATAAATAGCAGACAGATGTTTGTTTTGATCCTACTTGGTTTTGATGCTCTTAAGAAGTTCTGTGCTACATTGTGAAAACATAGGAAATAATTTGATTATATGAAAAGGAATTCATAATACATTTATTCTACAGATAGAATTACTGTCTTATATTACATTGTCTTCTATTATTTCTTCCTAAAACACATTTTTTCCTTGCTTGCATATGTTAGAATTAAGACCTATGAAAAATTAAAATTGGTAAGAAAATTTTCTTTGTGGCATGTATGGCATCACCTATGAAAGCATGGCAAAGAACAATAATTTAAGTGATTTTTTGTCTCAGTGGGGCTTGAGAATACGTCTTCATGTAGAATAAAAGTTTGAATTAGGCTAAGGACATTATAATATCACTAAATAGTTTCTCATAGCATGATATGTACTAATTTTGATTATAATTTTTTTCATTTTTTTAATCATCTTTCAAAATAGAAGATTAATACTAGTTTTAGCAAATGAAACAAAATAATTACTTTTATTAAATAAAACTGATACAAAGTAAGGGTTGAATTTTTACAAGGATTTCACTGGTTTATATGAAAATTCTTGAGATGTGTTTAATTGTAAGACTATTTCCTCACACATCAAAATAATATAGTTTTAATTTCTTTCTCATGTATGAATCTTAAATTTATTTCACCCACATTAAACTCACTGAGAGCTGGAAACTGTAGCCTAATGTTTGCACTTACAAGAAAGCAGCAAGTCATATGTGGAAGACAAGCAAGAGTCTGCTCGTTTTCAGCCTATACTGAAACCCATACTTCCTGGTTTTGGGGGGATGTTGTTGTCTGGCTTTTTATTGTTGGTGGTGGGTTTTTTGAAACCTGGGAAATTTTGATTTTAGCTTGAACTCCAGGACAGCATTATGAAATACAGCTGCAGTTTCAGAGGGTCTAAGTATAGAGACAGAACCACCAATTTAGGTACTTATTTTTAATTTTCTGGATCTAATTTGTGAAAAAGAAGGTTACACTGGTGAAAAGAGAATTCCTGTGATAAGAGAGTTCTTGTGATCAAGATCTGCAGTTCCTGTGCTTTAGCTACTGACATGGACATTCAACAAAATGCGTCAAGAGAACCTGACCTGATACTTCATGCTTGAAACAGAGAAATGGTAATTACATTTTCAGCTCAACTGGAGCTTTAGAACTGGATATTCTATTCAAGAGTTTCTCAATCTTTTCTACTCCTACATCTTGGTACATGTAGTCACACTTTCCATGACCCTACAGCCAACGCTTTGCAGTAACTCATCCTCAGATTCAGAAGTTCTCCAAGATATTTTCTGTGTGTTTTCCAGAGACACAAAAGTAGCACCTATGACCCCAACAAAAACACTGTTCTCTGATTTGGTCATGGGACCAAGCAACTGAGAAGTTGTTGCAAAAAACTGGCAGACTAGATGAGTTAGAGGAAATGCTGAAATACTTCAAGACTTTATCTCTTAAAAAAGCAGAGGGAGAAGTGTGAAGATCAAACAGATGGAGGTTGTCAAAAGCCTTTATTAATGTTTGATTTTATGTATCACACTATATGAGACACTTACACGCTCAATCTTTTTACTGCTCCAGATATACATTAGATAGGATCTGTGTTGTCTGGAATGGCTGATAAAAATAAAACACCTTTTGTAATTGCAAGAGAAGAAGTAGTAAGAGTTATTACACAGGAAAAAAGATTTATAATGCTGCCACAGGGCACATTACAAACAACCCGGAAAACAAATGAACATTAAAGGCCAGAGGATGACGACTTTATTGTTCTTCAAGATCTGCCCTCACCATATGGTCTACAATCTCTGATTGTTTTTACCTTTCCCAATGTTTTATTGTCCCTTCATGTTACACACATAAAATGTTAGGAAAATTAACCACTGGCACATTCTGATAAGATGGTTTTCAAACATAAAATGAAAACCCTTTCAGCATTTTTTGCCTTTGAAAGAAATGCTAGCTTCATTTTGGTGTCTAGGTTGAAAACCTTTATTTATTTTCTAGGAGCTGCCAAATGGTGTCCAAAATGATACCTGAGTGTATCTTGCAACACAAAAATGTCTGTTCTAATGTAATCAGAGCCAAGTCTTGCCACTACATCAAAAATTAGGCAGACAAGAGGGGAAAAGGCCAACAGCAAGGGTGACAGCAGCTCTTGTGTTGGCTGCATACTCCTCACCATCTGACAATGTCCAGAGCATGTGTTGCCAATATTTCCATCCCAGCCCTTCCGGTGCCCACTCATAGCTCATTTACCTTCTTCCAGTAACAGCCAGAGCACTCATGTGACATGTTTGGTCTGGGTATCGCGGAGGTGGGGATTGTTGAAGTTCTGGGCATTCCCCAGTTTTCCTGGGGTGCTCAGTGTCCCCTTTTTGAGCCCTTCTCATGGCTTCCTTCATCACCAGTAGGACAGAAGAGGTCAACTGATGGCCATTTCCAGCCGTCCTTGGCTCACCCTTTTCCTCTGCCTTGTGATAATGATAACTTGTGACAGTAGCAGGCAATGTAGGTGCTACAAGCAGCATCCTGGAGCACCGCCTCTGCTCTGCCTCGCAGAAGCAGAGCAGTGACTAGCTAGAGACTGGCTTCCCCTGCATATTCTTTGTGTGTAAGTAAGAAAGACTAGAAGTTAAGCCTGGCTCATTTTCCTCTCAGTCAGTGCCTGTGGGAGTATTACACTCTATGAAGCTAAGGTCTGTGAATTTGAAATACATATTCAACCTTCAGTATTATAATGGTTCTTTATGTTCTTCTCAGCATGGGAAAATCTTCAAGAAGTGGGAGCTGGAGTGTGATAGAGAGCTGTTTTGTGCAATGGAATGTTCTCCTGAAATGGTAAGAAATTTCCCTGCCTAAGAGAAACTACACCTCTTGAAACAAGCACATCAGAGGTGAATCCAATAGAAAAAGAAAGTTATAAAAGGTCTTGAGTCTAAAGATACAGTAAAAGAAATTGTTGGCTACAAGCAGGTGCTATAGCGCTATGGAAGTTTCTCTGTGGATCTCAAGACATGGAGGTTTGAGTTCTGTCTTCTGATGACATCACAAAAGAAGAATGGGAGGTCAAATGCACCCTAAAAGCCCTTGTTCTCAAAAAAAAGTGGCAATATTTCACAGCCTGAGGCGTGTAATGCAGACACTCCTTTGTTCATCACTGACTGCATGTATGACAGCACAAATGTAATATCTTTTATTTCTTTTCATATTATTTGTTAGACCATTTCTTTTTGTAGAGGGAGAGGTCATATTTTCCCCAGAATTAATAGAAAATATTATTAATATTATATAATGTGCTGTGTATTATATATATAATTAATATTATTAAGAAGGACAAGATACTGTGCCTTGTCAGATGTCATTTATTATGTAAACAGTGATGTTATTTAATGCTTTCAGTATAAGGGTATCCACCCTTGTCCAGAAATACTGAATCAATGTTAGTTATAATAATTCTTACAGGCTGTTATGACAGCTTTTAACAAAGGAACAGCAGATCTGCTGTAGATGCATCAGCTGCCAGACTGAGTCAACTGTGAGGCTGCAATGAGCTGATGATTCCCGCTTATGTGCATGTGTGTGTAAGTAATCAAAACAAGAACAGTCAGAAACACTTATAAATAGAAATGGTAGCATTGTTCATAGCTGTAAATTCCTGCTCATGTAGTGACTCAGTTGGTAATTTGTTAGGTGTTTGTAGGTCTTGTCAAATGCCAGCTAGTATAATTGACTGGTATTAGCACTGTTTGCAAAACAGACTTGTAGGGTTATAAAACAGGCTTTATAAAAACAGGTGAGAAACAAAAAAGGCATTAATAGTCTGCTAGACAAGGTTATTATATTAATCTTAAAATATTTAACTGTTAAACTACAACAGCTCCAATGCCCCTGCATGCTATGTAAATTAAATGCACATCTGATTCAGAAAAAGCTAACTTGCTCTGTATTAGCTATATATCTCCCTTTGTTAAATTTGTATCCATCACATTCACTTCTGTGTAGGCATCACCTCTTCTGAAGAATGTCATGTTACACATGATGTTAAAGCCATAGTCATATTTTCACACAATCTTGTAGTGCAGTGAAGAGGAAGGATAAGAAGTGATCGATGTAACTAATGACTTCTTCTCTTACTACAAGCAAAAGAAGAATCCAGGAAGTGAAGACAAAATCAGGTTGCTAAAGATTAACATAAAATAACATAGGTGAGCATATGGAAACAAAAGATCTAAGTATAAACCCCATGAAACTGACAAGACATATTCCCATAACATATGCACAGCTTGCTAGCAGAAGAGTAGGAAAAAATCCCTGCTCATTACCCAGCAGTGATGAAAACCCATGCATTTTGTGCCCCTTTTGAAATTTGCCTTTCCAAAATTCCCCATCGATTTTCACTGGCTTTCACAGTTGATTACTTCACACCAATGAGATAAGATCTCAGCCTAGATAAAGGTGAATACTTTAGGTAAGATAACTGTTTGGAAATCAGCTGATAAATTTAATTCTAAACTATTTATAAAAATGGCTGAAATAAGCACATTCATTAGCAGTTATTTTTGAAAATTTACAGGGACGAGAGGTGGCCTAAGTGCAGGCTAACCCTAAGAACTGCAAAAAGAAGTGAGCTGGGCAATTTCACGAGGATTTTGCAGATTTTTCAGCTTCACTGTGGACCCTGAGTAACCTTGATACAAGGTACTAAACCATTTCCAAGTAGAGAAGAGACTGAAAGATTACAGGATTAATAGCAGCTAATGTGGATTTGCAAAAAATTTAAAGGTGTCAAACCAATGCAATTTTATCCTACAGTGGGGTGATGCAACTTGTGGATAGAATGAAAACACAGGAACATAGAAATACATTTCATATCACAAGAATAATAAAAACTTTTAATGGTGTCCTACATGATGCTCTATAAGCAGGTTAGGGAGACATGATGTAGACAAAATTTATTACAGGACAATCTGGATAAAATCTGCTACAGTGTGGGTGTAAATCTTGTTGGAAACCTGTAGTCAGAAGGGTATCTATCAATAAATTCCCACCCACAGTAGAAGAGGTCTACTCGAAATCTGTTTTTTCTTAAATCTTGTCATTAATGAATTTGATACTAAAGTAACAACAAGCTTATTAAATGCACAGATGATGGGAAATCAGGCGAGACTGCAAGAATGTTGAGACATAAAATTAGAATTCAAAATTACTTTGATAAATTGCAGAAATGATACCACAATTCAAAAAAAAAAAAAAAAATTGAATGGTGAGAAATGCAGTGTGCTGTTGTGCAAGTAAAAGGTGCAAAGCAACCTGTTAGAGTCAGTCCTATGGGAAGAAATAAATGATGTAAGCATGAAACAGTTACTCTCAGAGGATCATTTTTGAAAGCACAGTTTTAAGCCATCCATGTGTCCACACTGTGCACCTGTAACCTAGTACTGCTCTCCATATACCAAGAAAAAAGGAGAAAATTTAATATTAACTATGTTCATCGAATATTTTAGGTAAGATAGGACCTAATTTGGAGCATTTAATGGTTACAGATACACTTCAGAAAAGGATGGGATCCACTCTATAGGTAAACAATACCAGAAAACAATAGTTACCTATACAACAATTCTTTACTCTTGTCTCCAGAAGCAACCATTCCTTCCCTGAGTTTTTCAAAATGTATCTGCAGTAGACCTGGCAGATATTTGACCTCTAGATTAGCTGGCTGTATTAGCATGTGAGGATGGAATTTAGAGGGAAATTACCTCAATCTGTGAATTCTTAGGAATCTGCAATGAATAAAATCATCACCCATTTCAAGGAAGATGTTCTTTGCTGTGCTATACTATGCAATATGCAATGTCAATTCTTTTCACAGGAGTTTTAAAGGTTTGTAGGCTGCAACAGCCTATGCCATATCATTCAGAAACCATTTTTATTCCTCCACGTATTTTCCTATATCTAGGATTTTAGGATGCTTTCCTGACATAATTCTTGGAAAGGCCAAAATGGCTTTAAATCCCACCTCCCCACTCTTTTACTGCCTAGAGCTCTAGGT
The DNA here is from genome assembly GCF_041296385.1 of Aphelocoma coerulescens. Classification (NCBI taxonomy): domain Eukaryota; kingdom Metazoa; phylum Chordata; class Aves; order Passeriformes; family Corvidae; genus Aphelocoma; species Aphelocoma coerulescens. The sequence continues at coordinate 91,608,702 of NC_091015.1, forward strand.
TAAAGAAGTCCATCAAATTCATGGCTTATTCAAAAATCTGAACACCATAAGGTGAGTACAGGTCTGGCTTGTGTCACTTGGAGACACAACAACAAAGGCAATCTGCCCCTGGGAAGGGGTTGAGGTACATGGAATACCTTGACAGACTGTCTGCAACAGGTCAAAATTTTTTAATCAGTCAAAATTGAGACAAATTTGTCCAGTTCCTTTGGGGTTTTTCCTTCACATAATGGTTTGTATTCTTCAAGTATTCTCTTTCTGTAGGAGAAAATAATTATTGAAAACTGAGCTTTTTCAATAATTTCAATTCACAGTTAAAGAACATCATGTGAAATGAAGTTGCATGAGCAAGTTCTCACATAAGGCACTACAGCAGGGAAATTACCTAGAAAGAGCTCAAGAAGATACTGTGGGAAAAGTAGAGTGCTACAGTTAAAATATTTTGACTTACCAGTTTTTGCTGAATATTGGGAATTCTGTGCAGAATATGCAGACTGTCTCGGCTGCTGTTGCAAAAAAACTGTCAAAGCACCACTAAAATATCTGAAGATTATTGGGTATTTTAAAAGCCCACAGGACTGAAGTTGTTTTTGAGTCTTGAAGTTAAATTATTATATAATCCAAGTGGCTAGTTATTTGTTGTTACCGGGGGTGTTTTTTTTTTAATATCAGTGCATTTCTTCTACCAGTAAAATACTTTGTAAAAATCAAAGTAATTTTATGTAGCTGTTGCTCTCTTCAGAGTCTGAAAAAGGTGCATTTTATTGCTTGAAAGACCACCAGGTGATGTTACCTTCAGAATCCTCTTAATAAATGATTCGAACAAAAAGAACTGGCTTAATTTTTTTCATCTAGATCAGTTCTCCTAAGAAGATGAGCTCTAGTTGCTCAAACATTGTGTTAATAATGATAAGTACTGTAAGAATAGGTGGAAGGTAAAAGCTGTGTGAAATATAAAGGGTATATGACATTTGTAATGTAAGGACATTTCTTGAGCATATTGTTGAAAAAAAAACAAAGAGAAGACACAGAAAAAGTAATAAACCCCACCTAGATACACAGACCCTCAGGAAAAAGAGATAACAGAGACAATATCTATGATGAGATCTCCCAGCTCACAGATTGAGGAACACAACTGAACAAATGACTCAAGGCCTTGGAGAGGTTCCATGGGCTTTTTGTAACTGGTAAGAAGAGGTGCGGAGGGGGAAAAAAGAGTGTCACAGGTCTCTCTTAGAAAAAAGCAATTCTCAGAATCTTGAAGGGGCTTTAAGGCAATGGATGAAACTTACCATAGGATGTTAGGGGATTAAAAGCAAAGGTTGGCACAGTTGGCTAAGGTAGACAGTAACGTTGAAGTGAAATCAGGTGATCATGGATCTATAGAGACAAGAAATCAAGAGCAAAGGAGGCACCTTTGACATAATATGTGAAAAAGCCTTCCCCCTTGCTCTGGAAGCCTGATGATCACCCACTGCCTGAAAGAGTAGTCAGGACTATTGCTATAATGGTCAGGAGTACCTAGTTTGGGTCATTCTTCATAAAAAAATATATTAATCTGCAGCGTCTGGTGGGCTACTTCACCTCTTCCAGTAACACCATATTTATTTGCCAATTACTCATAAGAGGGAAAACTGACACTACTTGACAAACCATAGTCAGGGCAGTCTGCCTTTCACAGCAGTTCGTGTTGTGGTGGCTCTTTGTACTTGCCCATTCTGGAGTACACTGCCTATATTTGGGGAGTTTTCCATCTTGCTTATATGTTGTTTCTCATCCAAAAACCTCAATCTAGTATAACAAGTTTGATACTCCCATTCAGTAAGTGAAACAGTAGAAACCAACCAGTTTTATGGAAGCTACAGGTATATCCTGTCTCAGTGAAGATCTGTAACAGACTATCCTGACCCTCAGTCACCTGGTCTAATGACCACCTCATATATATATATTAAACACACTAATTATCTGCTATCCCTATCACTGTGACAGACTTGATATTGTTATTAGGCCTGTAAAAATTCCAGATCACTTTTCTTATAATAGACTAATGTAATATTATATCTGAAGAACAAATGCTGAACAACTGCTGATGAAACATCCTTTACGGATCAAAGGATTTTTCTTCACTGTAGTACCTGACTTCTACATGTGAAACCTAAGTGAAGGATAAAATTTACACACTGTTGAAATTAATGCTTGCCATGATAAATACACAATGCATTCTATAAAGAGGCATGGAGTACTGAGTACAAACTGAAAGGGGAAATTTAGGCCAGGTATTAGGAAGAAATTATTTTCTGTGAGGGTGAGGTACTGGAACATGTTGGCCTCAGAAGCTGTGGATGTGCCATTCTTGGAAGTGTTCAAGGCCAGACTGGATAAGGCCTTGAGCAACCTGGTCTACTGGGAGGTGTCCCTGCCCATGGCAGGGGGGTTGGGACTGGAAAATCTTCAAGATACCTTCCAACCCTTAACATTTGTTGATTCTATGATTCTTCTTTCTTTTGATCTCTGTGTATGAAAACAAAAACTGTATCTTTTGAAAAGCAGGGGGGTTAGCCACTATGTACTACTAAAATAACATGGCTGCATAGTGACATCCCTTACATTTTGTTCTGTGGCTCAATAGTTCATTTACAGGAAACAGCTATGTTAACAAAGTGAAAGTATAGTCTAGCCATAAAATTCATGCTAAGGGTATGAAGCTCAAAGCCTACTCTGTGCCACACAATCGTTTCATGCAGCATTAGGTTAAGCTGGCAACTACATTGTCAATCACTCATTGGAATAAGGAACAGGAAAAAAGAATCCAAAGATGGACAGTTGCTCACCTGTATTTTTCTACAGAGTATGTTCAAACTTCCAAAACCACAGTACCATTCCCTGCTGCTTTATAACAGCTGAAAAATCTCACAGGCATCACAAAATAACATAAACATAACCAAAGGTCACTGAATCTAATACAAATTTCTAAATTGATATCCTAGAGTGAAAAAGGATAAGATTTGCCATCTAAACTCTGTATGTGACAATAGTAACTTACTTTAGGGACAGAGTTGACATAAGAGATGTCAAAGATTTTTTTGTAACTCAGTTAAAAGGCTTTACTCCTCCCTTTAAAAGGATTCATGCTGTTGAGTTCATCACAGCTGTCACAGCATACTTTCAATGTCTCTCCAAAAGGACTGATGCTGGGACTCACTATGCTACGTTTGAACAGCTACAGTTGTTTTCATAGAGTATGGCCACAGTAAAAGTTGTGGAAATTCCGAAATTCAGCAAAAATGACTGGCTACATAAATTTATATAAATGTATTTTTAATAAGTACTTGATAAATAATAATAGTAATAATAAAAGCTTTACATTAGGATCATAAACCATCTTATTTCCCTCCTAGAATTTGGCACTACTTTACAGCTTATTACTTCCATTTTTTTCTTCTTTCATAAAAGGCAAAAAAATACTAAACTCAGTTATTGTTTTCTGTTTAATTTTAGCAGGTGGTGTTGATAAAACATATCTTTCTGTTTTCCACTAAGTTAAAAATATCACAAGGGAGGTCAGGTGTGCAGTAATACAGAGATTTGCATAACAGGATTACACAAAAATAAGCAGTGAGTTTTTCTGTTGAAAAAGCATAGGGTAAGAAACTCAAGTTTTCCTTCAAAATCTGTTACCCTGAAATTGAAAGAGCAGGAATAGAACAGAAAACGAGGGAAAACACATCCTGCCCCTTATGGACCACATATTTTCTTGATGCACTTAAAAGATGTGCTGAAAACTATCACACAAACCACGGCAGAGCAACAGCCTTTAAGAAAGGAACCAAGCTGAACAGTTTGTAATTGTTTAAATGTTGTCTCACAGATTTTTTCACTATTTCCATTTTTAAAACATCATTGTGAAAATCTAATTCCCCAGATAGAAAACCATAATGTTGTAAACTTTCAGAGGAAAAATTCAGTATTGCACTCATCCATTGCACAGTCAACCTTTCAACTCTTAGGTGAATGGCCATTTAAACTGCAGCAACTGGTGTTCCTTCGTTGCTGAAAATTATTCTTTCTAGGAAACTTAGTTTGTAGAAGTAAGCTTGCTACTGAAAACTCTATGGGATGATGACAAACACATCTCTTTCTAGGACAAATCATGTACTGGACCAGACACAGACAATTATGCAAGGTAGCCTCTAGCAAAAGGTGGTAAAACTGGCTAGTAGGCATGAATCAGATGATCTGACACAGTCCAACCTATCTTGAGATGAACTGGGCACTGGCAGAGGGAATTATCAGGTCAAAATGTGAGGCAATCTGCCTCACAACTATGAAGTGCAGAAGAGTTCAGCTGAGAAATGAAAGGAAATTAAGTATTTTGGGCCTCAGTATGCACAGGAGGAATTTGTGTCCACATTGCCACCAGTGCTCTCCAGACAGCCCCCATCTGTGACTTCAGCATTGTTGCCACTTGTGGGGGAAATGCTTTGAATGCACCAGGAGCACACCCAAGAAACTCCAGGAATATTACCATGTGTCTTCCTGTACACAAGACATTCATGGACACGCCACATAACAAGAGAATTCTTGTCCTTGCTAACTGTTGTATACCCATGGAGCTTCAGAAGTTTGTGTTTTCCAAGAGTTGTTTGCGGAACTATCAAATGAAACTGAGAGTAAGGTTCTGAAAAGGTGTCAGATGCAAAGCTCTCCTGAGCATTGGAAAAACACACCAAGACTCTCCAGAAAATTAAAACTGCGCTGGTTGGAAAAGGAAAATGTGTGTGACTTTTGGAGCACGACATTCATGGAGTATAACAGCCAAGTAAAACTAGCTTCATCTTTCCTGATACTGACTAAATATAATAGAGCATAGATTAGAAAATGATCCAGCATTCCATAATTCCATAATGCCAAGTCATTAATTTTGCCTTCAGGGTAGGTAATATCTCAGTCTTATGTAACATGAGGTCTAACTAGATAATCAGTCTACTGGTTTCTTGAACTCTGAAAGTCTTTTACACCATGGAAAGATACAAAGTAAAACTCAGACATAACTGGATTAAACAAAAGGATAATCAATTCATCAAGGTTTCACTAACTTTTATTCAAACAGCATCATTTTCTGAATCCCTGGAAAGATTTCTACTTGGCTTTTTGCAGGATGGTCTTTTTCATTGTGATGGATTTATTCAATATACAAGTACAGTGAAGAGGAAAAAGGATCCAAAAGGTACAATACAGTTTTGTAGATGTTATACCTTAATCCTAATGCTTTTATAGCTGTAAATGTATTAAGGAATGCATCCTGAGAATGGCTTGGCATTTCAGTTGACAATAATAGGGATAAACATGTTTTGAACATCCATAGATATCCAAACCATAGATTGTATTTTGCAGCTGAGTTGACATTGTACTGCTAGTAATATTGGCTGATGTGAAGACAAAGTGAAATTACTTTCTTTCATGTGGTTAGGGTTTACAAATTATTTTAGAACATTCAGCTCTTTGTATAGCCTATGCATGTATAGGATATATGAATTTGTAAGAGCAAACTTTGTTTTACTGGATGCTGAAAAGAACAATTTTTACACTCTATTACTTTTCATTTCAATTTCTGGCCTTCCATGTTCCATGACAATATCCCAAAACCACAACACAACCCCACAAACTAAAGACCCCAACCCCTCTTTAAATCAGATGTATTTAATTGATAGGAACAAGAAGCAAATTCTCTGTTACTCTCTTAGTATTTTCACTGTTTTTCCTTGAAGTTAAGCAAAACTCCAACTAGCTCATTAATCGGGAACACTTAGATAAAGTTTTATTATTAAAAAATGCAGTTCCCTTACTATACCTTGAACAGGAGTTCTGATTGTTTGTGACTGACACAGACAATAGAATTCAATTGAATTTTTAGCCTTTTGTATAATTTCATGTGAAAATCTGCTATGCTCAAAATGCCAAATTGCTTAGGAAAATAATGGCAGCTATTAGCTAAATAGTAGTTCTTACCATGATTTCTTAAAGTACAGTAGGTCCAAATAATATTTTAATCCAGCTGTTTCAGAGAGATTTTTTTCGTAACTGCCTTTCTGGTCATCAGTGGATGAAGCTGGGAATAAGAAAATCTCAGTCAGGTCCTAGGGATCTGAGAGCTGTCTTCAGTACATAAAAACCAACTCTCCCAATGCAAACTTAGATTCATTTACACTCCAATAATAATTTACTCATAATCAGACTAGTTGAAGCCAGCTGTTCCTCAGAATAGAAAATACCTTATATTTCTTTAGGAGACCTCTGCTAAAAGAGTATTTCCGTGAGATCAGAACACAAACTTATGCAAATACAATCATGCAAACCTTCTCTTGTCATGTCATCATTGTGGCATAGAAAATCATCCTCATCCCAGGATTTACAGGTACTTGGTTGTTATATAATATTGTGCAACAATTTAGGAGAAATGGAAAATACATATAGTATCACTATAATTCAATGATGACTTGACTCTTTAAAGATAACATCCAAGTCAAATAAGAGAGAAGAAATTTGGACCAATTATTGAAATTAATTACCAGTTTAGTTTCATTAAGATACCATACTGTGTGTCTCAAGAAACATGCTCTTTCTTATCTGAAATGTATTTCAATGGATGTTGTCAATTTCTTTTAATAATTTCACCTTGAAATAATTCTTAGAAAGGGATAAGACAGTAACTTCTTTGAAATATTGCTCTAAACTTGAAAAACTATTCATGCTTGGCTGATTTTTTGGTTTATTAAAAAGGGCAAAATCAAGTTTTTCCAATTTCCTTGTTAAGATTGTCTGAAATATGAAAATATTACATAAAACTAGGTAGTTTTACTTCAGTTACGTTTTTAGTATGGAAAGTTCCCATTGACTTCAGCATGACAAAGGAAGTTGCTGGACCTGGACCATGACAGAGGATCTAACAATCTTCATATGAAGTACACATTTAAATTTAAACATAATCTTAAAGTCAAAATGGCAAATAAATGGTTTCCTTTCTGTCCAAAAATTCAAGCTACCAAACTGTATTCCAAGAAGAATCAAACAAAAATTAAATATGGTTTATGTTGAGACAGAACATGCAGACACAACTAGTGTCTAGGCATCCCATATTTTAGATGACTCATCTAACTGTTGACTAGTGGACTTTTCCTTGTGTTCCTCCATTGCTAGCTTCATCCTTTACTTCATCATGAAATTCTTCATAAAGAAATAGATATATATTTAGTTACCAGAATGGGAAAAGTATTGCTGCAACCACCTATTGTAAGATGTAACCTTTGAGCCTAAGCTTGGACAATTTGCTACTGCTAATTTTTTCATAATACAGTCATTTTGAGAACTAAATATCTGAAAATTCTATCATTGCATTTAACTCTATTCATGTTACTACTTCTTTTTTTCTGTTTTCTAAAATTTTTACTTGTCATTACTTTGACCAAATCGAAATTGGAGGCCTCAAGAACCTTTGTAAATCTAACACACAGATACAAATGGCAAAGATGCTTTTACAGTTCCTGTGCTAGAAAATATTTGCTTTGATACAGCAATTTCCTTTTCTTTCTCCATCTTTTTCAAGGAAAAGATAAAAAACCCCAACTCGAACAAACCCTCAAGGAAGTTAACCAAAGATTAGGGTAGATACATCACTCCTAGGTACAGACCTGAGAAGCCTCACTAAAGAGACTTTCTGTATCTGAGAAATCTGGAACTGACCAAAAAAAGGGAACAGCTTCCACCTACATATGCTTTTGGCTTGTCAGAAGAAGAGATTTAGTCACCGAGAATGAAGTTGGCGGACGGTATCTACTACAGATGGGGCAACCTCTTCCAGAAGTTGATTCCACTGCTTTTCACTTTCTTACCCCTCACTGTTCTCTTTTACCATTCCCCTGTGACAGCAGGAACAGCATTAAAAGGCCATATTGAAACTCGGAATATTAATTCCCTTGTTCCGTTTCTCCATATCTATAAGCAGGGTTTGTTCCCAGCCCCTTCTCTGACCTCACCTGGAATCAGGAAACATTAAAAAGGTGATGCAGGGAGAATCAGGGGAGGAAAGTGACAGGAAAAGGAGAAGCTTTTTGAATCTTGTGACATCTTAAGATGAAATCCCTGTCATGCAAAATTATGATGTGGAAGGAGAAAACCTTGTGAGAAAAAAGCAGATTTCAGAAACCTTCCAGATTCTTCCAAAACCCTTCTTCTTCCAGGTCTCACTTTCCCTACGGGGGGCCTATGTTATTATATACCTTCATTGCTGCTGTATGTAACTTCCAGGCTAACAGCTTCCAGACCGACTACTCAGATCAGTACAGCCAACTGGGTAACCTCTGCAGTGTGGGGAGACTCAGATGTCTTAGGTGCATTCTTCACTGGCACACACTGCTCATCCTACAATTAGGTCAGATGTGTACAATCCCCAGGGCCATGAAATGTCCCTATTACATGGGAACATTTGAGGGGGAATGGAAGGAGGACACAGCCTACTTCAAGTCTTTCAATCTCCTTTACTTTTATTGACAGAAAGACCTTTCAGCTCTGAAAAAGAGGCGGGGCTGCAGAAAGTGGATCACATGATGCTATGGTGTGTCTGTGATACTGTGTCACCCAGTAATTTTATTATCAAGTACATTTTGAAGTTTAACTGCAACATAGTGACTCTAGATAACTACTGGCTGATACGCTACTTTCAGTTCAGAGTTAGATGCTTGTCTCAGGCTGGGAATCACAAACCCAGGGTCTTGCACTTAGCAGACAAAACAAACTTTTGGTCCAACCAAAAGTTCTGACAATCAGCTAGTTGGTCGCTTCTCTGCTCGAGTCAAGACTGGATTGGCCACTATGTTCTGCCACCAGCAAGCTCTCCTCTAGTTGCAACTCAGTAGGCATCGAGACATGCCATACTAGAACCTGACAGTGAGGTTTGGGGTTTACACTAGTTTTGAGCACCTAGAGGTGCTTTTCCTGCTAGTCCTAGAAGCTGGACAAAGTCTGGATTGGCATTGAGGTGTGCTGCCAGGCTGAATCACCCTCAGCTGTAACTTACCAATTTTGTCACAGGTGTATGGGCCACCTTCACGTCACCCAGGGAAGGGACATATACTAGTATCTATATGGTCCAATAAATATGGAAATAAACCCCCCCTCCCAAAAAAAAGTGACCTCAGGCAACAAGGCGTTCCGTAGCTGCGAAGACGTAGCCTCCGGTCTTCCCATGAGACTAAGGGAGGGGTATCCAACGCAACCATCCGTCGGTGAGGAGAAACGGAACTTCAGCCAGGTGAAGCTCCTGCTCGCAGGAAGCTTGGGGAAGCTGCGAGAACGCCAAGCGAGAGGTGGCAGCAGCGAGTCGCCGTGCAGCCCGGTGGCGGCGGCCGGCCCGCACCGCTGCTGCCTCGGCTCAGCCCGGCGGCAGGTACCGCTGCCGAGCCCGCTGCGGATCCGTCATGACTTATCCAGCGCGGCGTGCGGGGCTAGAGGGCGCGGGGGGGATGGATGGGAGCGCCGTGTCCCGCGGGAGCTGCCGGCCTGGCCGCCCCTGGTGCCCGGAGACACGCGGGTCCCTCCCTGCAGGGCAGGTGCTGGGACCGCGGGGTCGGGCAACAAATGACCGGCTGTAGGCGCTGCCCGGATGCTTCGGCCGCGCCTGTGCCTGTTCCCAGTGTCGCGCTGATGCTCAGCCCGCTGCGAGCGTGAATTAGCAGCGGTTACCCCGGGCAACAACCCCCCAAAAATTGGTGGTTTTGTTCAGGTACCAAAACTCCGAGCGGCGAACTGAAAGGAGCCGTGGAGCGGCAACTTTCAGGTGAGCGCCGCAATTGCATTCCACACAAGTTTCTCAACGAAGGGTTAAGCGTGCACAGGAATAAAACATGACTTCCATATTCTTTACCCTATTTGCTCGCAAGAAGACTTCTGAAAACATGGTAGGATTCCCACATAGGTTTCCCAAGCATGGGAACAGAGACCCGAGGTAGACACGAGCCGGGGAACGAGCTCTTTCTTGCTTCCCTGTTGCTGTCACCGTTTTGGCTGGCAGACCTCAAGTTCCCAACCCATGACAGCAGGAGCCGCGGTCACTGCCGAGGGGCTGCTCCCCACCGACGACCCCCGCCCCAGGGTGCGCTCCCACACCTGCGCCCTCCGCCCTGCCTCCCCCTTCCCTAGTAAATCAGAAACCCCCGGCCGCAGGGGTCTGGGGGAACACGGGGACGCGCCCCTCTGCGGCGAGGCTGGGGGACCCGGCCCGGCCCTACCTCAGCCCCGCCCGGCACAGGCGGCGGCGCCTCATCGGTAGCGGGGCCGCCGGCCCCCCTCTCTCCCCCCCAGCGCCGGCTGCTCGGCCGCGGCGGGCGCGCTCCTGCTGGGGAGGGGACGGGCAGGGAGGGGCGGAGGCAAGCGGGAGGGAGGGAGGCAGGGCGGGCGGGAGCGCGGCGGCGGCAGATGCTGCGGCGGCGGCTGTGTCTCCTTCGGCCACATCCCGCGGCCGGTGCGCCCGCCCGGCGCGCTGCGCTACGGCGCCGCCGCGCAGCCTGCCCCAGCCGCCGCCGCCGCAGCGGCCCCGCGCCTCGCCCCAGCGGCGGGGCGGTGGATGCCGAGCCCTCCTCGCCCCGGCAGCCAGCGGGCAGCTGTCCTGCGGCCGAGCCCCTCGGAGCCGGATCGGCGCGCTCGCACGGACACGGGGACACACGGGCGCACACGGGCGCACACGCAAGCCCTGGGGGGGGGGGGCAAGCCGAAGATGCTGCAGCTGGGCAAGGTCAGGACCTTGCGGTGAAGCCCGGGGCCGTCGCTCGCCCCCCCCCGCCCCCCCTTCATTCTTGCCTAGCGGACTGAGGATTTGCTGTTGGGTTTTGGTATATGTTTGGGAGCAAGCAGGCTGAATCGGCGCCGATCGGTGAGTACGACAGGCACCGTAATGGTGCCAGGTCCGTCCCCCTCCCCCCCACACACCCTTCCCGCCTGCGTGATATTTCTTCTTGGTGCGGGGTCCTGCGCTGCTCCCCTCGGCGAGGCAGCGGGGCTGGGCTGGGCTGCAAGGAGAGGTGTTTGTGCCTTCAGCCGAAAGGTAACAAAGTGCGTTATTTCCTCATGGTTCTTTCTCCCGGGCCTCCCCCCCTCCATCGCTTTCCTCCCTTTCTTTCTACGTTAGTCGTTGCTTATGTAGGGCATCCGCGGCACCGTGTCTCCCGACGCCCTGCACTAATGTGCTCGTTACGGCAGTGAAGTCATGGGCCAGGGAGAAGGAGGAGGAGGAAGAGGAGGAAGAAGAAGAAGGGGCCCGGGGACCCCGCGGGCGGGGGCAGCACCCGGCCCTGCGCGGAGCCCGGGCCCTGGGGCGGCTCCGAGCGACGGCTGCTGCGTGTTTCTGTGTGTCTGTGCTGCCTGTGTATGTCTGTGTGTGTGCGGAGGGGTGTGTGGGGTGTGTGTTCTTCCTTTGAAGCCACCGTCTGCGAAATCCTGCACTCGAGGAGCGGGCGGAGGGGGTGGGGAGGGGAGCCGCGATGTGCACTGTGATGTTTCGTTGATCTATATTTAATGGCTGAAAGGAGAGATGCTTTTCTTTCCTTTCCTTTCCTTTACCCTTACCTTACTCTTATTCTGGTGTGTAATGTGCTTGCATCGATCGGTCAAATCGTAGCTTCAGCTGAATCAAGTCACCACAGAGGAAGGAGGTGCAGCGGCACAGGCAGTACATGCAATACACAAATTCATCTGGCCGATCTGGAGAAAAATGAAAAACCCTGGAGAGAGATAATTTTAGAAACCATGTTAAATTTCCCCTGGAGGGACTGGAAGGACTAATACATGGAAGAGTGTAATACAGTATCTTGTGCAGATACATTTTCTTTTACTTTGTTGGGGTGTGCTTTGTTTGGATTCAGGGTGTCACTCTATGCATTACAGAAAAAAAAATCCAAAACTTGGAAGAAATAGTTAGAAAGGAATAGTCTCCTTTATTGAACACCCAGCTCTTAACTTTATTGGCTGTAGAAACTGACATCTGTGCCCCTTAAAACATATATGTCTTTTTATTGGCAATAACAAGGTGAAGTAAAAACTTCATATTGCAGGTTTATTTTCAAAGTCTTTATAGGTAGCCTATATGTAAAGTGAAAACAGTGAGTCAGCCTGAGCTCTGTTTTGTAGCAAACCTCTCCATAGGGTACGTCAAGACTTACGTACCTCAAGACAGAGGACAACCCAGAATTATATGGAGTTTATGTAAGTCTGTTGTGTCTTTTGCAAAATCAAGAGAGGGAAAAAAAATCTTTGCCATTCTGTACTTAAGGGTATATTCATCCTGTCTTAAAAAGTAAACTGATTATGTAATTCATGTAGGCTGGGTTTATCTTTTTCAGACAGCCTACTTAGTTGGCCAGTGTATAAATGATATGGCATGAAGGGTTTAAGGGCAGGTCTCCAGAGAAAGCTGCTGTATATCCTACTTGTGGGCCTCTGAGACTCAAGTGGCTTTTGGGCTTTTGTTGCCTTTTACACAGGTTATCTGGGGAGGAGCCCCAACACTAAACCCAAACCACCTAGAAAGACTGTGATACTTAAGCAAAACATACAATGATCAAATACTCTTGTAAGACTAATTTCTGAGCCAAGTTGGTGAAGCTGTCTCATTTCGGTCTGTGAGTGACCTGATCCTTTGGGAGCCTTGACTGACTATCAGCTGCAAAACTGCAGAGAACTTGCGATCGATCATCGTCATTAGTAAGAAGTTGATTAATAGCTTGGGACTGGGTTGAATGTGATTATGTTGAACGTTGTAGTTCCAAAACAGGAGATCGCATCTTGATCACGTTGTTCAGAGATGGTTTTTTGCAGTCTGTTATATAAGAGAGGCTTGAAAAAAAAGGAGTAGCGGGCTGTGCTGTGTATATGTACCGAGGGAAATACCCCCCAAAGCTGCTGGTAGGAAGCAAAGTATTTATTCCCAAATGCCAGTTGCATGACTTTTTGTGGATTGTAAGAAAGATGCTTTTGGGAGAGGACTCCAGCTACAATGCTCGAGTTCTGTTTGTCAGCTGCCTTAATAGATGTTAAAAGCAATAAATACCTCATCAGTGACAAGCCTCTGACTTTTGCTGTGGTTTTTTTTTGATAATGATACTAAAATAATTTCATCCTCACATAATGAGCTCTAACAGACAGCTGCACAAAATAGAAATAGTAGCAACTAAAAAAAAAGGTGTTTGCATAATTCTGATTTGCATAATTTACCTTTGCTGATGGATGGTATCAATTTAATGGCTATGCTTCGGTGTTGAGTATTTGTTTCTCAAGACATGTAAAATCAACTTATGCTACAAAGGAAGTGCTGGAGTAGTTTATTTTAGGGGTTTTGAGAAAAGCATTTTTAGGTAGGGGTGTAGATTGGCATGTAAATGGAGCAGATAACAGAATCAGTGGAACTCATGAGTGTTAAATTTTGCACTAAATTTCAGATACATTTTCTATTTCATGGTTCAGTGTGATATGATTTTTAGAGCCGATCACTTGTGGAAATTCCAGCATATCTTTGTTAGGATTTTAAGCATATGTTTCTATCCTAGAAGCAACTGTTTTCAGGAGTAGCAGCAAGATAAGGAAAATGCATTATTACAGTACTCTTTACTTAAATAAGGACCTGTTGTTTTGATACTTACTGATAGTACTTGTAAGTCACAAAGAGTTTGATATTTGAAGTTACAGCTGAGGCTTTACAAAAATGAAAGTGATTGTTTTTCTTCTTTGAAGGTTTCACACAGATCTTATTACAGGATGAATTTTGGATGCTTATTTAACTGAATAATATTAAATTTAGTCGTAGAATTATTAATAACATACAAGTAAACAACAGTCCTTAATACAAGCAGCATTTTTAAATATGGCAAATTTATTTTTGAAGTGACAGAATGACTCTCAAATTGGACTAAACCACATTTGCTCTTAAAGAAGAAATTGCTTTTGTCATGACAGAAGACATTATACCAGCAAAAACATTGTATTTCTGACCTTTTTTTCGTAGGGGCATGATGGGAAAAGTAATGTCTTTCATGTAAATAGGAAGTCTGCATGCAGGACAGGTATGTAGTCCTCAGCTCATTCACTGCAGAACCACAGGACCCTTTGGCTAGATGGCTCCTTGGTAGTGAGGCTCACCTAGAAAGAAATCTGAATGCAGCATGACACAGTGAAACAATTTCTTCTATCCCCTTGGGATGTGCTAACTTTGTGTAGTGAATGGGTAGTAAAAGCAGGTTGCCTGAGCAGGTTCTCTGGCTCTATGCTGGACAAAAGTTAAGGTCAATAGTATTGAAAAGGAAATATGGTATCTGTTTGTATGTAAACCAGTTGCCATGTTAATAGATTTTTTTTTTCTTATATAAACTGCCAGTTTAGTCTACAACTAAGAAACAAAAATATTTCATTATCTAGGAGAGCGAGCATTTAACATTTGTTCAAATTGCTCTTGGCATGGTAACTTCTAGTACATCCTACTGACTCTTAATCTGCCCATTCTACTTTACAAAATTCTATTATAGTAATAAGCAATAACTTCAAGACACATAAAGCACTGAACAGAATGTATTATCTTGTCCTTTTGGTCACTGCCTATTTTATTGAAGCTTCTGAAAAAAACAAAAAAAACCACCCAACCTAAATCCCCCCAAGAAACCCCCCAGGTTTCTAATGGAACTTTAAAACTTTGTACTTCTTAGAGCTGCCAAAAGGGTGTTAACTTTTTAAAATTCATATATAAAATTACCATGTTTGATGTTACATTTTATTTTGGTTTATTGTGTTAATCATAATAATTCTACTATATAATGCATTATTTTCCACTTGTTTTAATTCATTTTAAGAAGCCACAAGTATGCAGAGTTTGACTTGTAGCATGCAAAATCAAGAATATCTAAGACCCAAAGGAGCTTTACATAAAATGTTCTGTGGTGGAAGATTTGGCATTTTCCCCTCCTATATTTTTTATGTTTTTCTCTTCCACTCTTTTTTTTTTCTTGCCAACTTTACAGTTGATTTCTTCATTTCCCAAAAATCTTTGCAGTACAGCAACTTCCTTTTGGTCAAGAAAATTACTTTTGGAAACTGATAGTGTAACTTAAATTTGCCTGCCTAATGTAACATAAGCATCTTTTTTCAGCCATGGGTACATTCTCCTGTTCTAATACAGTCAGTCGTTACTCAATTAAATAGCCAAAATATCTCTTTAAGGCTGAATTTTTGAAGGCAGCCAAATGAAATAAACAGGTAGTGTAAATATATATTCTGATGGGGTTCTTAATTCTTTTAAACCCACTGAATAAGACTTAACCCTTATACATTCATTTACATTACATTTGTATTAGTTTCTTTCAAATTACTAAGATACTTGGGAAAATAATTAGAAATAAGTTTCAGTCTGGTAGTAGAAAATTGCTGTACCTTTTAGCTCCACTAGGATGACTGAAGTTTGTAATCTTCATCCTGTAAAAGTATATGCTTTCCATCAGAACCAGCAAGCACTTTGGAAGGGTGACTGGCAAGGATGGTCTGAGAGGTAACTCAAGGCTCCAGGCGATGAGTTTCAAGGTATTTTAATTCCTGCTTCCCAAGAGAGTTCTACAATTTTTGAAGCTGGGTATCTGAAAGGCAAGAAAACATGCATTGGATGTTGAAAACAGAACATGTGAACCTTTTAGTTTTTCTTTACAGTTTTCCTCCAGAATGCTGGAATTCATGGGTGTGTGTGTTTCTGATATGCTAGCTGATCTATAGGTGGCTTTGGGGGTTTTCTTGCTTGTTTGTTTTTTTAATATATACATTATTTTAGATTTATGTGAGCAAAGAGTGTAACTTCTCTGAAGATGGCATACATGAACCAAATCCTGGCATGTTGTAGGTCAGGTTTCTTTGAAAGCAGGTTGTTGTTGTCCCAGTCAAATTTCCTTGTTCAAAAATAGTCATTCTTCTTGCCAAGAGGTTGACTGTTGCTTTACCTGTTTGGCATATGGGAAGGCAAAAGCTTTTTCATGAGCACTTTTTTTTTGCATGAAAAATGTCATGACATTAGAATATGGATGTTCATATTCAGTGAAAAGCAGAGTGAGAAGGCAGAAAGCTGGATCAGAGAATGGTTATCTAAGGAAACAACAGCTTAAAGGTTTTCAGCAATGGAAATGGCTCAGGATTAAACATGTAAATCTTGTCTGTACAAACCTTGTTGTTGTCTTGTATGCCAGAATTTGTAGAGTCAGTTCTTTAAATAAGCAGATACTTGCAGACATTCATCACACCATCACTTTCTCACATTTCTTACGCCAGCCAAACTTCAGGACATCTTTTGAACATGCCTAATGGCATCATCTAATTTGTGCATGGCATGATACCAAAGTAGGTGAGCTTCTGTGTAATCGAGAAGTTGATGTCTCATGGAAAGTTGGAGTTGGGGCTGCTGAACAGTGTAGGTACTAAATACAGAGTGGTATATCTAGTGAATTCTTACAAATCAAAATCTAGGCTAGTCTGTGAGCATTTTGATGAATTTTAACAAAATGATTAGTCATATTTGATACTTTCTGAGTATTTCTGATGGAGCACCTGTATCCTTGATCATCCCATGATGGTGACCTGAACCTTCAACTGAAATGCCTAACCTCGTCTGACCTAGTGTGCTTAGAAATGAAGTGACTAGAACAAAAGAAGTTCTGGGTATTTTAAAAAGTTTGTGTTTTAATGAAGGAGGTTGACAGTAATTGATGAATCGTGGAATTCTTGCTGCAAATAGTTTTGAAGCCTGAGTTACAAGAATAATTTGATTTTATATGTGGGTTTCCACTGCAGTGCTGATCTATGTCATCTGATGGTACAGGGCAAAACTTGGAAGTGTGATAGTGCATCTCTTTTTTATAAGTGTCAAAAATAAAGAATGCATTCTCAAAATTTTCATTACATTTAAAGCAACAGAAGACTGTTGTCTTCGGTTTTCTTTACTTCTGACATTTAACTGTGTTTATGTTCCCAACAGACCGATTTTGAGTAACAGGGTTGGAAGTCCCCTCCTGCTTAGGGATCACGAGGTTAATTTCAGATGCCTCTCAGCTATGTCTGTGTGATTTTCTGAAGATAAAGTTTGGCCCATTCTGGGGGAAAAAAAAAAGGGAAAAAAGGAATTGTAATCTGCCACAGACCTCGAGGATTACCCACTACACATACATTCATTTTACTGATGACTTACAGCATCCTATAGTTGAATGTGCCGGAGACAGGCAACACCAATTCCTCTTTTTCTGCCGTAATAAACATGATAGTCCCTTACAGACTTGATAGGTTCACTAGTGTGTATTTTCAGTTGGAAGTGTTTCTGACAAGCTTGGCATCTTATTGCACTTATTTTTCACTTCTGACTTCTACTGCCTTTACCAAGAATGAGTAAATTATTGTACAGAGCCTCAAGAGTCTTGGGGGACTCTGACTTTAATCTCTTCAAAGAAGAATGGACAGGTTGAGCTTAATTAGAAACATGCATGTCTAATCAAAGGGTAAATTTAGAATCACAAGTTTTAAGAACTGGCATTAAAAGCAGAGTCATGATACCAAAAAAATCTTTGGTATCATGAAGCCATAGTATATTTGTGAAGCATAATGCACTATTCTGATAAGCAATTGTTTAATACTCTCAGGTATATAGGCCTTCCTAATATGTGTCATTGCATAGGTTTTTTCAATAAAAATGAATTCCAAAGCATGCAATTCTGGTCAAATTATGGAAGTTCGTTAGCCCCTGAGTGTTTCCACTGGGATCTTGTGCACTTAATTCTCAATGCAGACTCTCATAATGAGCACCCAAAGGATAGCTAATACTCCTCATTTCAGAAAGGAACAAACATTTCAGTATATTCTGTGTGTCTTACGTAGCGTAGATCTGTCCAGCAAGTACTTTATGTGGATGAAGTGGAAGGCTATGGTGTAAAATGTAACCTTTAAATATCTTCTTTGCCTTTCTTGAGGGTGAATTTTGATTAGTTGGCTTACATGTTCCCTCTCTATGAATACCTTTTAATTAAAAGTAGCCAAGAGTAATCTGCTTATTAATTCTTACTTTTGTATCCCTAAGTCTTGGAGGTACAGTGCATGTATAGGTCTTGCTTTTTTGTTTTGGGTTTTTTTGTTTTTTTTTTCCAGTCTGTCTGAAGAGATGTAAATTTTTGCTAGTGAGTAATAAATATTTCTTCTATTTCATGTGTATTAGAGTAACAGTATTTGAACTGAACAGAGGAGACATCTGTTTTTCTGTGGTAAAAACAAAATTCCAGGTTTTGATCATGTTTTATGCCTTCAATTTAGCTTAGTATGGATAAAACTTTGCACAGATATGTTAAGAAATTTAGTTTGATTACCAGAATAAGATTTATGTTTTTGTTTTTTTTTTTTTTTGTGAGCAGATGCAACACTAGTATTTGAGGAATATGCTAAGTGCAACGTAAACTTGACCTACTTTTAGGATTTTGGGGCATCTTGGATTTTTGAGGCCTGGCATCTGATTTCCTGAACATGCTGGTGTCATTTCATTGGAAAGCTAGCTGGGCAAAGCCACTTCAAAGAACCTGATTTTCCTGCTTGTGTGGAAATCCTTGTAACTACTCCCTCAAATGAGAACTGGCTAGTGAGGGGGAGCAGGGTTTCTTCTACAGTTGTGTTCTGCCCACTGGAGTCCTCAGGCTGACATTGCTGATGGATCACTCTGCCTGAGACTCTCTCAGCAAGGTCTTCCCTCTAAAAATATCCAGGGAGGAACTACTTGGCTTTTGATCAGTGGTGATGAAAATATTTCAGGTCTCCAAATGACAGATTGTTGGTGGTCTCTTGACAGAACAGACTTGGAGCAACAATGTTTGTCAAGGAGCCAAAGATTCTGCTATATAAATTTCTTCTACGTTTTGTGGTTTGTTTTGTTTTCATTTGTTTTTGGTTTTTTTTGTTGTTGTTTTTACTGTACACAGTGTCCAAATCAAAGAAGGAGATCCGAGATACTGGTTATAGCAGGCCAAAAACAGGCTGGATGGGAATCTGGGAACAGGGAGACAGACTGGAAGGCATAACTGCTATGTTGGCAATGAATAGGAGAAATGCTAATTCAATGTTTTAACACAGGTAGTTGATCCAGTCTGATGATTTCTAGCAAATACTTTTAGAAATACATTTTTAGGACTGTTTTATTTACAAAAGTGCATCAGTTCTAACAGAACATCTTGCACAGATAAGCAAAACAGAGTTTGAACATGTTTAAGAAATGCATGCATGCATGTATTCGACATTTGTGCTATAAACACATATGGAATTAGTTGCACCTTTGTCAAATGTCAAAATTCCTCTCTTGCATGCATGTTACGTAACTTCCATATTAACCTCAAAAGCAATGTAATGTTGTATTCTCCCCCAGGGAAAATCCAATTGTACTCTTGTTGAATTTGGTAACAGAAATCCAGCTGATTCCACGGGACACCTGTGTTTTACTAGATGTACCTAAATAAAAATATTATTTTCCTATTCATTCAGCCTTCTTTCTCTTGACTCTTCAGTAATTCCACAAGATAATATTTGTCATGAAACAGTTGGGGTGGGCTTTTTCAGTAGCTTTTTGTTTTGTTTTGTGGTTTTTGCTTTGGTTCTTTTGGTTGGGTGGTTAGTTGAGCTTTTTTTCTTTGGTGGTGTTTTTTGTTATTTTTTATTTTGAAGAAGATTACAGTTATTATGCTGTTCTCATAAAACAGGCAAGATGAGTAAACTTGGTAGAAGTTGATAGGTTTTATACTATTTGGTCAATATATGAGTTATAGGTGGGGGTAAAAATGGTGGAGAAGTGAGAAAGAGAAGGAAAAAAAGCCAGAATAATAGTTTGTTTAGCTAACTTATTTTACTGACAGATTCTTCCTGACCTGTAGAACACTACAGTTCAGGTTTGTTTAGCTGATACTGTAGTATGTGTCATCAAATGGAATTGTTCTCTAGGAAGTTGTACAGACCTCCTAAAACGAGTGATTGAGTTTATAGAAATATGCATTCTTGGGAATAAAGCAATTTATTCTTCCCTTTCTGCTGTTTTTTTTTTTCACTTTTTCATAAGGTATTTAGCATGCCTCCAGTAAAATACTGTAATAAAGAAGCAAGGACTTGATTTTTGAGGGGCTTAATATTCTCATCATAACATTCAAGTATTTGTGTTTTTCAAATACTTTTCTAATAAATCTTTACTGAAATGTGGTCTTTTGGTTCCACTTTGGATTTAATAACTACGTTTTTGGCAGATGGCCAAAAATAAGGGGGTTTTTTTTGTCACATGGTTTTGTTTAGGAGTGTCTAATTTGTATCTACTATGCTATATATTCATATTTTTGCTATACTATGCAGTATATGTCGTATTTTCTTGTTGAGAATGAGTGGTGGGTGTGAAAAAGATGAGTTAACCAGGAGGAATGGGACAAATGGAAAAGTGACACAGTCTTGAAATGCAGATGTGTGGCTGTGCTTCAGAACTAAATGTTGTTCCTAAAACCTAGTATTGTGAATTCCATTACAAGTCTCTAACTCTGTCACATCAACTACAGTAGGTTGCACATTTAAGGGAATAGGATGCAAAAATAAAATGATGTTAGCCATCCTCAAACTCCATGGGAGTAGTAGAGGATTTATTGCAGTGATATTGCTTCTTTTAGCTGATCCAAAACCAGACACATGTCTCAAGTCATACCATTCCAACATGGAAGGTTCTTGATTCATTGTACAGGTGAGCTGAGGTGCTGTCACTACCACTTACTGCCCAGGCTGATTTTTTATCTGAATGGGAACAGCCACTGAAAACCTGCACCACACTTCCACACAGACTTTTCTGCCTTTATGTATGCTCCTGCACCTTGATACAGACCCTGATGGATGTCTGTCTCTCTTATACCGTTCACTTAAGCTGGTTGTTCAATAACTATTATGAAATACTGTAGTCTTGTTTTACTGTAAGAAAACTAAGTTTTGCTTATAAACTATTAAAGAACTTCCTCTAATCTGATTTTCAGGTGGCTATCACACTTCCTAACAACATTATGGGAAATTTATGGAGTTCAAATTCTCTCTCATTTTTATTTTAAAACTTTTATTTGAGTAGCAATATCCCACAAATAAATATATGTGCATTTAAGAAACATGGAGAAGAATGGTTATTTCTGAATGTGTTGTCTGCATCCAAAGCTTGCACTTATGTATGTAGTCTCTGAAAGGGTTAGAGACTTGGGTTTGATTTCACAATGTTTTAAATACAAAGCATATTTCAGAGGCACAGCTATACATCTGCATTTCACAGGAACAGTTGAAGAAAGGAAGGCCAGCACAAAGCTTCTTCTTTTTTGCACATGAATCATTCTAGAGCTCCTTCAAAAGGGTGACTTACCTTGCTGAATGAATTTATAGAACATTCTGTAGTATTTCTGATGTTTTAATCTTCACATTTTTCATGCATGTGTAGAAGAGAAGAATAAAAAGGAATTTGCAATTTAAGGTCTGAGCATTTATACATCCAAAACTTTTGAAGTTTGAAGAGATATGCAGAGATTTTAATAGTCTCTAGATATGACATTCGGATATTATCCAAAACATAACAGACATATAAAGCAATACTTTCTATCTCTTCATTATTTATTTCTGTCAGGCAGGGTTCCTCTTTTGAATAGACTTTTTATTTGGTTGTCTTGAAACAGCCATTAATGGGTTAAATAAAATATCATGGAAATTGCTGTGGCCTTGTGAATTCTGTTCTTGCCTGTTAAAATTTTTTTTTTATTATTTTAATAAGCTCTACAGCTTATGATAGTACTTTACAGCTGAAATAATTTTATGATGAAAAAAGATGTTGTGAAGGGCCCAAAGCTGCTACTTCCACTATGTGCTAGCAGGCTAGCTTATAGTGGAAGCCTCAGGAGACACCTTCAGTACCCCTGTTTGCAGCTGTTATTTCAAACTTTCTAACCATTCTGCCTGCAGGAAACTAAACTTCTCAGTGTTTGAGTGGAAGTGTATTTGCTTTGTATTGATACTGAATTTCAGTAGGCTAATTTTGTTGTGGAACTGGACCTTAGACCTAAATTAGAACAGTGAAGCTAGTTGTAAATATCCCAGTGTTTCCCACAGTGAAGTACAGAGTGAGCTCAACACGGCTGAGTCTGTGACCCTTTACAATGACAGAACCACAGTCTGGACTGTGCTCCAGCCCTCTCTGCCTGTGCAGAGTGGTGTGTAACCAATTCCCTCCCCGGGGCGCATTTAGAAAGTTGAGTGCTGCAGCTTCATTAGCTGCACCATGTATGAGAGACCATATGCAAGAACGCAGATGGAGGAACAGACTGGATTCATCCTAAGCAATCAAACATAGTGGTGGCTCTTTATTTTGTATTACATCAGTGTTTTGATAACTGTACTTAGATCACAGTCCTCTTGAACCTGTGCTGTCCAAAACATACTCACAGATGGTCCTTGTGCTGAAAAGTTCAAAAACCTATCCAACAAGACTGCTGAAGGGAAAACAAGTCAAGAGAGGCTGAAAATAGGTCAGGAACAAGCATGAAAATAGGATCCTGGTTGCTTATGTACTCTGTCTCCTAGAACATGTAGCCCTTTCCATGTTGCTTAAGCAAAAAGCTCTTGCTACACTGCTCTCAGTGCATGGGTGGCATAAAACTTAACTCTTGTTCTACTTCAGCTGATATTTACCAAAATAGGTAACAACATACATTATGTGATGCAAGAGGCTTTTTTCCAAAACATAAAATGTCATTACTGACCTTTTTTTTTACGTCTTTAAGAAGATGAAAATGAGTAAAAAGAGAGTAATTTAGAGGGGTATAAACAAGGGAGAAAAAAAGGTAAACTGTACTAGGTCGCTTCTCTGTGACAATTTTAAAGAGCAAAACCAGAACTTGCTTTGGCAAGAGCAATGAAGCCCTAGGAAGCATCAGCAAATACCCTGCTGCTGGTCCCTTCCTACACCATCACTTCTATTGTATTAACATAGAGTGTATAAGGAATGGTATTAAACTAATTTATAAGCAAAAGGTGCTATTGTTTCATTAAGCACTAAGAGAGAAGTGGACAACTTCTGTTCAAGCCTTGCTGTGGTACTAGTAATAATCTTTTCAATCCTTTGTTGTTTCAAGCAAAAAGGGGCCTGTCTCAGAGCAGGGAGGGACAAATGCTTGAATTCCCTATATCCATAGGTTTTCTTCTTTAAATAAGGGTCAAGTTGATGTTGAAGTAATTAAAGGTTGTTTCAGCAAAACAATTAGCATATGTAAGCCCTAAAATATTTGAACAATCTTTCAGCAATTTTTTTCTCACTCTCACAAAACATTAATACTGTTCTAGTATTTGTCTAAAAATATTGCAGTGCTTTTAAGATGATTTTTTGCAAGTGGTCTTTTCTGACATAGTTTTTATTGGCATTCATTTTGTAAGGAGAAATAAACAAACAAAAGACAAAAGCAACAAAAAGGAAAGAGGAGGGGAAGGGGCCAAGGTAGTTGGCACCCTAGGCTTTGGCTCAGTGGATCAGAAGGTAACTATAGATTTTTATTTGCAGTTGGTTCATTAGGTAAAAGTTGCTTTTATCACTTCATGTGTTTTAAGTAAAGTAAAATATCGCAACAAATATAGGCAATGACTTTGAGTGCAAGAATGTATAATGGTTTTGGACATATTATAGATTGTGCTTATTGTTATGGAATAATTTACAGATAGCAATATAATACATTCTCAAACCCATTATTAATGCAATACTAATTTGAAAAATAAAATGTGTTAAACCTAACAAATTCCATGAAACTTTAGTTATAGCTTTTGTAGCTTCTGCTCTTTCAGTCAAAATAATAATTAAAGAATGTTTGCTGAGCAGAATTAATTCAATTTATTGGAGAAATCTAATTTACTCAACTCTGATCCATTATATACTTGTAGTCAGCCTTGATAGTATGGTCTATTGAAATTCACAGTGAATTTTAGAACATCTGCCTTCTAATTATTCTAAAAATCACTATCCTAAAAGCATGCACATAAGGCAATTACTCCTTATGGTTTTATACATTTCCATTCTAGGAGCTGCTCAAAGCATGTCTTTGTTTTTCTTATCCATTGTTCCTGTAGGATGTCACATTACAATCAGCACAGGAGTTAACAAACCAGTTACACCTCAAAAGTGTAAATACAGCGCAAATGACAACAGTGTTTCCTACAGATATAATCTGAAGAGAAAATTCAGTTTAAACCCCATAGTTTATAAGAGATGTTTACCTGTGTGTGTGACCATAGCAGAGTACATTACCTCCTTTATCCATGAGAATGATTAGACTTCAAATCTTTTTTTTTTTTTCCTACTTCCAATGGACTGTTTCACAGTTCAGCATCTTTCCCTGACATTCCTCAGTCTCCTTTCATAAGCTTTGCTCTAGGCTTTATTTCCTGTGTTTTCAGCTACTAGCTAGCTTGTTTTGGACACTGCTTTTTCCTGAGTTAGGGCATGGCCTGCTGTTAGTGACAGAAAACCTGAGCTCGCTCATCATGACCGTGGTAACATGAAATTCTGTGGCACCTCATTACTGGTCTGTGACTATCAAGCTATCTCAGGATGGTTCCAGTAGGGCCCTTCCTTTTATTCTGGTGTGGACTCTATTATAGATGGAAGAATATGTCTCATCAAATGCTAATAAACAACTGATTTGGGCTTCAGAATTATCTTCTAGACAATAGTTTCTTCCAGCAACAGAAAGTGATTATCTCTCTCTCATGCATTTCTGCCATATTTGCTCACTGAGGAGTGGAGGATTTTATACTGATCCTCTTTATCATGGCATCTGCCCATCACCTGCATTAAAAGTTCTACTTAAGTACTAATTGTAGGAGATTTAAAGTCTCTAATAATTATCTTTGAAAGGTCATGTCTATCATGGGAGGTTCCTGAGGACTGCAGGAAAGAGGACATCATCCCTGCCTTCAGGAAAGATGATCTGCAGAACTACAGGCAAGTCAGCCTCGCCTTAGTCCTTGGGAAGGTGATGGAGAGAATCCTCCTGGAAACCCTTTGCAAACATATGAGGAACAAGAAGGTGATTGGGAGTAGTCATAATTGATTTATGAAGGAGAAAACATACTTTGCCAGTCTGATGGCCTTCTATGGTGAGATATGATGACCATGGGGGATGAAGGAAGAGCAACAAGTGTCATTTATTTTGACTTTATGGGAGACTTTTGACAGTATCCCATAATCTACTCATACTCAATCTTTTAAAGTATGGATGAAATAAATTAATGGTGACATGGGCTGAAAACTGTCAGATCTGCTAGGCCTGAGGGTTGTCGTCAGCAACATTACATCCAGCTGGAGGCCAGGCACTAACAGTATACGTGAAGGGTTGCTGTTGTGTTCTGTATTGTTGAACATCTTTGTTCCTGATCTCGTGATGGGACACTGAGCTGCACTCAGTAAGTTTGCATCTGATACAAAACTCAGAGGAGTGGCTGCTACACTAGGGGACTGTGCTGCCATTCAGAAACATATTACCAGGTTGGAGAAAAGAGAAGAAGGAAAACCTTGTGAAGTTCAGTGAAGGCAAAATGCCAAGTTTTGCACCTGAGTTGGAATAACCTCGTGCCAGTTATATGCTGGGGCCAGCTGGCTGGAAAGCAACTTTGCAGAGAAGGATCTGAAGTTCCTGGTGGATGGCAGCAGTGTGCTCTCATGACAGAGAAAATACAGCAGCTTCTTGGGCTGCAGAGGGAAGTGACTCATTCTGTGCAGTAC
Source organism: Aphelocoma coerulescens (assembly GCF_041296385.1). Taxonomy (NCBI): domain Eukaryota; kingdom Metazoa; phylum Chordata; class Aves; order Passeriformes; family Corvidae; genus Aphelocoma; species Aphelocoma coerulescens. The sequence continues at coordinate 91,634,554 of NC_091015.1, forward strand.
TGATGAAGCCATGTCTGGACAACTGTGCACAGTTCTGCTGTATTTCATAATTCACAGCTGTTCTTTGACTTGCACTTTGACATCCCTGTTGTCTCAAAGAAATTCAGACATTAGGAGACTGTAGTATCAGTTTAAATGTTACTTAATATTAAACAAAGAACAAGGCTTTAAACTAGGAATGGAAGCTGTTTGGGGAAGAATTTTGGGTATGGACCTGATATGTTTCCACTGATGCTTGCTTTTAACACAGTAGACAACTGGTTTGTCTGTAAATGGGAATCTGTGTGTGGTTTTCAGATTGTACATTGAATGTCATGGTCCTCCCAAGGATGTGACTTTCATTAGTTACCATGGCTTGTTTCTTGACAGGCAGATGCAAAGGAAATACTCTAATGCTGCTTGAAGACTTAGATATTACAGGATGTAAAGGAGCTTTGCATGATTTCCAGTACTGCCCAAATGACTGCAGTGAGCGTGTCTGTGCTGCACCATTCAGCCTTGTCTGAGACCGCTCCTTCTACATGCAAGAGCTAGTCCCCTGAAATTCAGAATTCACAGTAGCTAGAGCTGGGTCCTTGAGGAGCCATCATCAGGGTATTTCAAGAGTCTCATTACAGTTTTCTCTGAATCAGATGCTGTATGATTTTTGTCAGCAACTGGTCTTCATTTCATTTCACCAGTCACTGATACAGCAGTCATATTCGAATAAAGTGATGTGTGTGTCTCAAATTATTCTGATACTGGAACTGGAGAAGTATATGTATAGAATCAGAGAAAATGCATATGCTGAGTTGGAAGGGACCTATCAGGATCATCATGTCCAACTCCTGGCCCTGCACAGAACATTGCAAAGATCGTACCATGTGCCTGAGAGTGTTTCCCTTATGCTTTTTGAACTCAGACTGGCTTGGTGCTGTGACCAGTTCCTTGGGGAGCCTTTTCCAGTGCTCAACCACCCTCTTTTCTGGGTGAAAAACTTTCTCCTGATATCAAACCTAAGTGTCCTGACTCAGTTTCATGCTGTTTCCTCGAATCCTATCACTGGTCATGAGAGTGAAGAGGTTGGTACCTGCCCCTCCTCTTCCCCTCACAAGGAAGTTGTAGATTGAAATGAGGTCTCCCCTCAGTCTCCTCCAGTCTGAACAGATCAAGTGACCTCAGCTGCTCCACATACAGCTTCCTCTCCAGACCCTTCACCATCCTTGTGGCTCTCCTTTAGATGGTGTCTAAAACCTTAATGTTGTTTTTATATTGCAGCACCCAAAACTGCCCCCAGCACTCGAGGTGAGGCTGCCCCAGTGCAGAGCAGAGCGGGACAATCCCCTCCCTTGCCCGGCTGGTGATGCTGTGCCTGGTGCACCCCAGGACACAGTTGGCCCTCCTGGTTGCCAGGGCACTGCTGACTCACGTTCAACTTGCCACCAGCCAGGATACCCAGGTCCTTTTCCACAGCACTGCTCTTCAACCTCTCATCTCCAGTCAGTCTGTCCATACAACCAGGGCTGTCCCATCCCAGGTGCAGAACTCGGCACATTTCCTTGTTGAACTTCTACAGTTGGTGATTGCCCAGCCCTCTGATTTGTTGAGGTCTCTCTGCAGGGCTTCTCTGCCATCGAGGGAGTTGACAGCTCCTCCCCTTTTAGTGTCATTGTCAAGCTTACTTAGAATTCCTTTGAGTCCTGCATTCAGGTCATTAATGAACATGTTGAAGAGAACTGGGCCAAGGATATAACATGCCTTCTTTCTTCTGTTGCTCCTGGGATACTCTGGACACCCTGATCTGTGTGTTCTGTTGGTTTTTTTAAATTTGCTTTCTTAAGAAAATCAAGGCGAGATGTTTGCAGCGAAAGACCAGTTGTTGGAAAGCTCTGGATTAATGACTTGCAATTTCAGACTGTTCTAAAAATAAACTCTACACAGTTGGATTTTTTGTGATATAGCTCATGATGGGAAATGCCTCTTCAATATTCAGACTGCAGAATGTTTTGTTGGGATTTTTTCTTTAGTAATGAAGCCTCTAAAATGAGCTATTGCTTTCTGCTTTGTTATGAGAAAGTTGTGTAAATCTGCTTGAAATGCCCTTTATTTTTAGATATAGAGTGATGATGGCAGAAAATTAATGCTTCATTCCTGATCACATTTGTGTTGGACCTGAAGAGCATGATCTGCTGAGATCTGAACAGGTAGTTCCTCATTATATAGTATAGGAAATTGCATCCTAACACCAACTTGATCAAAAAGTCAGAAGGCAGTTCTGCAATAGAAAGTTCTTTTCCCTTCGTATTTTGTGTGGACAGGGTTTTGTGGGAAGATGTCTGGACAAATGATGGCAGATTGGATTATTAATACTGCTTTTATTCAGAGAACATTAACAAACTTTTCCACTTTATAAAAATGTATCCATAGGGCAGTAGAGGCTTGGAATATTATTTTACAGTGTTGCGTAGGTGGGTGATCTGTTATTTTGTTAGCAGTCTTCTGGTTTGGTTAATTGTCTCATAAACTAAATGAAACACTAATTTTTATAAAGCCACAGTTATGTGGGGATTTCCTATCTTTTAACAGGGGAGTATTAATTGTGATCTGCTTTTCTAGCTGTTTGTAGAAATCCAAAAGTCCTGGGCTGATGGAATGAGATGAGCAATCTGATAACAAAGAATGAGACAAGAATTGATTTTCTGATGTATTAGCTTTGCATTCTTGCATAAACCTCTTTGTAATAAGCTTCACTGGTTCGAGGCTTGAGTTCTGGGTTGTAAGTTCTTCTAAATTTTATGATAAGTATCTATCTTTGGGACACAACCTCTAGAGGGTGCCAAAAACTGGGTTTGGTTAAAGAAGCTGTTGGGTCCTGCACTAATGTCTGAAGTGGAAAAGTGCAGGTCACAGATCATGCCCTGAAAGCTCTTTCTGCTCCCAAAAATTCAGGTACCTTTAAAATCCCTCCCTCTTTAAATTTGATTCTGAAGTCTTTCTGCTCTGTGATAATAATATTTTTGGTAGGCTTTTTTTGATGCTAGGAACTAACTGTATGATTGACAGGATGGGTTTTGGAACTCTTTTTTTTAGAAAAACTTAAATAATCTTTGTTTATAATTTCTCCAAATGGGAGTAATACATCCCAGTTCTAATGTCACACAGAGCATATACTAAGATAAATACTATTTATCTGACCAAGGCTTCCTGTACCAGCAGGCTCTAGATGTCTGCAAATTGTAGATTTTTCCATTCCTTTGTAACTCTTAATCTTGCCCTTCACCGTTGCCAGGTTTTAAGAAGGCCCAGCTAGCATTAAGCACACACTGCATTTTAAAGGGAAGCAAAACAAAACTAAAACAAACCCAACTCCCACCCCCAAAAGAAAAAAAAAAAAAAAAAAACAGCAAAACCCTAAAACAAAGCAGGGAGGAAGGGGAGGAGTTCAGTAGTGGAGACAGGTACAGGGTGGAACCTCCCGGAACAGATTCTGTTAGAAGTTACTTCTAATTGACTTCTTGTCATGTAGCTACAATACAAGAGTAACTAGATCAGATTTTTTTCTAAGAAACACTGTTTTATAGCAGTTAAACATGTACATGACAAAGCCAACTGAACTGTGTATCAAGCTGTGTCGCTGCCAGTCATCTGCATCTAGGGCCGATGAGGGCACTATCAGAAGCAATTGTCTGGTAATTGCTCCTGCTGCAGCTTGTAAGAGACATGAAATGTGCTTTGTTTCTTGCCTCTCTCTATATAGGTGTGCCAAAAATACCTGGGCATGTTCATGTATTTTAGGTTGAAATATTCCTAGGAATTCTTCTTGACGGCAGCCTTGCACGCAGCCTCAATTGAGGAGATTTTAGACAGTAATGATGTGCCTTTAAACATAAAGTGGTAAAGTTGCAGCCATCAGCACAGATTAAAAGTTGGGGAAGAATGCTCTCAGGAGTTCTGTAGGGATTTGGAAGCTTCTGCTATGATTGTTTAGGGGATTTGTATATGACCTAGGACCATTGCCCCCACCCTCCAAGGTATGAAGAATCTTTGTATTCTGGTCAACAAAATCAAATCCTGTTCATAATTACTCTCAAAATTCTGTTGACGTCAGTGGGACTCTTTACATGAGTGAAAGCAGTGGGATTTTCCCCAAATTATATAACCTCCAAAGGAATTTAATAATTTGTATGTACTAACAACATTTACAGTTCATGATCAAGATCAATATTTAGTCTGCAGAAATTGTGCTGCATGTAAATCAAGTACATGACCTGCCTAAAAAGGACCTTAAGAACATTGAAGACTTAGGAGCCTGAAAAAACTTCTCCTGAAAAAGGACAGCATGTATTCTTAACTGGAGATGCTTATTTTGGATAGAGTGGGGAGAAAACATGGTGAAAAGACTAGCTAAAGGCTATCCCATTAAAATACTGACTTGTTAGAATGGCAAGGCCAATGAGCACAATTGACAAAATCAATAGGTTTTACCAAAAAGTTTTATTTATGAAGCTAGTTGTGCAAGTTCAGAGAAAATCTGATGCCATTTCTAGGAAAGAGCAAAATTTGGGATTAAGAAAAAGGGAGGAGGGATGAGTCTGTCACAAGCAAAATCACATGCTGTTTATTGGATTAAAAATTAGTTGAACAAACTCAAAAAAAAAAGGGTTTAAGGATCTTTGCCCTTCAGTGCAATCAGCTGAGAGACTGCAGGTGTATTAAAAGGGTCTTTCTGGAATTAATCATGATCTAGAAAGCACACCTGCAGAAGATGATAAAGAAGCTCAAGCTGTCTTCCTTTGCCAGATGAAGCAAATTACTGCAGACTGTTAGTACTGCCCGGGAAAGTGGTTTCTGTTGGACTGCTTTTTGATTTTGTAGCAAATAAAACAGTGAGAGCTGGAGTTGGTGGCTAATATGAACAAATTGATTTTAGAAATTAATTTAGACTTTTAATGCTGGTTGTAGTTCGTCATGGAAATAAAACTAATTACAGTAGTCTGGATATATTTCTTGAATGCTATATATATATATATTTAAAATACATAAATAGTCTGATTGGTAAACTGTTCTAGTGTGGATGTCAAATCAAATGATAGTGTATTCTGGCCTTGGTAGTGAATTCATTACTGAGCTAATGCACTTCAGAAGTTATTATTTAAATTGTTCTCAGTTGCTCACTAGTGTTTAGTGTTCTGGTTGCATATTCTATCCTTCCTTTTGAAAGAACACTTGAAGCTCATTTATTTCTACTTAAATCACCACAGGTAACACTACTGGTTACATTTTTCACGTTATTGCTTCTATTACCACTGGTTCTGGGATGATTCCAAAAGAACCATGTATTTATAGGTAGAGTAAACCCTGGTTTAATTTGTTTTCTTTTCACGATGGTAGAATGTAAGCATCTTATCAAATGTAAAATCACGAACAAAATCTCATGTGCAGCTGTAAGGACCTGGTTCTTTCTCCATCTGAAATTCATGAACTATTGAATTTCCATCTTACTGTTGAAATATTCCACAAAACTAGCGCCAGAAGGCAAATCATAGCTTTTGATTGCCTTTTCTCAATATTTTTAGGTTTTTATTTCTATCCACTTCTCAAAAACACAAGGGAGACTTTGGTTTCAATAGGATACTTGTTAATATACAGTAAAAGGTATTGGATGTAGGTTATTGAGGTTTCTCTGTGTTGGTCTTTTGTTTTTCTGTCTAGTTTGAACTTTGTCTTAGAATATTAATGGTCATAAATGTCTGTTCTGAATCTTGGCTGATTGACTTACTGCACAATGAATGTGGGTTCTTTAGAAAGCAAACTGAAAAAGTGCAACTGGTAACAAAATTTGTGGAAGATGGAGTTCGTTTGGTCTCTGCTACAGTTGTTTGCTAAGATACAGAGGTGAATTTCTTCTTAGGTGTATGACATCACCAAATATGACTGAGGGATGCAGGAAGACAGAGTCAAATTTTGTGGGGGTTTTTTTCTAATAAATGTTTATCATAACTTTCTACAACAATTAAAATACTTTGGTGAGGTGGCTTTAAAACAATGACATTCTGTTCAGACACAAATGCAAGCACCTCTGCATTTTAGCATAGAGGTTGCTCAGCATAGTGTGCTTTTGTTATAGAATCATAGAATCATTCAGGCTGGAAAAGACCTTTAAGATCATTGAGTCCAACCATTAGCCCAGCTCTGTCAAGCTCTGTCAAGCCCACCACTAACCCATGTCCCCATTGAACAGCAGCTCATCTAGACATCTAAATACCTCCAGGGATGGTGACTCCACTACTTCCCTGTGCAGCCTGTTCTGATGCTTGACAAGCCTTTCTGTGAAGATTTTTTTCCTAATACCCGATGTCAGCATCCCCTGGTGCAACTTTGGGCCATTTCCTCTTGTCCTGTTTTTTGTTACTTGGGATGGGAGGTGACCCTCACCTGACTACAGCCTCCTTTCAGGCAATTGTAGAGAGTGATAAGGTCTCCCTTGAGCCTCCCTTTCTGCAGGCTAAACAACCCCAGCTCCCTCAGCAGCTCCTCTTAAGACTTGTGCTCCAGACTTTTCAGCTTTGTTGCCCTTCTCTGGACATGCTCCAGCACCTCAGTGTCTTTTTTGCAGAGAGGGGCCCAAAACTGAACACAGGATTTGAGGTGTACCTTCACCAGGCCAAGTACAGGGGGACAGTCACTGCCCTGGTCCTGCTGGCCACACTATTGCTGATAAAGGCCAGGATGCCCTTGGCCTTTTGGGCATCTTCTCTGTCATAACTCCAGAACTTGTTCCTAAACCTGGCTCTACAATCAAACAGGCTTACTGAGTGTTTCGGTACTTGGCAATATCGGAATATTCAAATACTTAAAAAGGTACATGCCACTTAGTTTCTTAATAATAATAATATAAAGAACTAGAGTTATGAGGCTTACACTAGTCCATATGTGTAGAACACAAGTTTCCAGGACCCTTGAAGTGTGGTGGTGCTTGGGTTTGCAATTTGAGAGTAAGTATGTTTCTCCTGCAGCTATGACTACTTATCTGACTGGCACTTCTGAAATTTCATTTAGGCTTCTCAGGTGTGCTAATTGAACTTTATTAATTTTAGATGTCTTAAGCATGTTATGAAGGGCAAGAGAGCATTTGTTTATGTTTTAAAGAGGGAGGAAAAAAAAGGAATTAATATTTCTAGCTTGTTCTTCTCCAAATCTTTTACATAAGAAATAGAGATCTCTTCCTAAGATTGCTGTAAAAACTACAGACAACCTTTATAAAATCCAGCTGACTACTGGGTAGCTTTTTATTTTGACAATGTAGACACCTACAAGTTCAGCTTTCAGTCTTGGGTTTTAAGGTGTCACTTTTCCAGACTTGGCTTGATTATATAGTATACCATTGGTTCTTTGTTCTTAAGGATGGATAATTAAGGGTAATTTGTATCAATTTTTACTCTCAGATTTATTAGTAAAAGAAAGTGATAGTTTTCTCTTTCTCATGCATTTCTGTCATATCAGTCTACTGTTAAAGCCATATATCCTGGCATGTATGCTGGTGTATATCCTGGCCTTCTTCTCTTGGTAGTGCTGATTAATATGTAATATTTTGAATCTACCTTCTTGTCCATTTCCCAGTATTTATATCCAGCATGGATTATTTTGCTACTTGCTAAGTGTGAGACTTGTAACTTTTCTGGGCATTTAGTAAAAGAGTGGTTAGGAAAGTTTATTGGGAAATTTTAGTAGCCGTTATGAATACTGGGGATTTTTTCAAACAACATAATTTTGTAATGTGTCACATTTTACTGCTTCCTAAATAAAGGAAACACGTGGGCCCCATGAATGTCTGTGTCCAGCTCATTCCAAGACAACACACATTAGTCTTTTAAATCCTGGTTTCTTGCAAAATATAATGCCAATTTGTGATGATGTTTTCTCTGAAGAGTGATAACCAGTGTAACCTAGGCATCTTCAAATGGTTTAGAATTTATTTGTTATATGATGATACATAGTTCAGAACAAGGTAATTCTTGTAAGAGTTTAATGACAAAAACTGTCACCTTTTTTTTTTTTAATAATTTCCAGTTATAAATTGAAATGGATCAGATGATAATGAGACTTCGTTCTTTTTTCCCTCAATTATAGTAGTAACAGATCTTTAGTGAACTTAGGAGTTCAGAAATAGAGCATCTCATAACTAATTGAGAGAGAAATGCACGTGCAAGTAGAAAATTATTCTTGTGCTTATTTTTATACTCAGTGTTTTAACAGCTGCATATTTCAATTATGTGTAGCTAATTAGAAGCCTGGCTTAAAGGCACTGCTGCTCTGAGGTTTTAAAAAATACATTGGGTTATTTATCACAAGAATGAAGTTCTGAGTCTATTTGTACTCTGGACTACTTCTTCCATGTTCCAAACCATGTTTCAGTGTATGACTGCTTCTTATTTGCCTGGAGAGATGAGGCATTGCCTTCCGCTCTATTAGGTTACTCAAGCTTGTTACTCAAGTGGTCTTTGTTCATAGGATCCTTTTTTTCAGAGGACTCTAACACTGCCCTGTAATCACTTTATTTTGATTGTCAGACTGTTGGCCTCTTAAAATCCAGAGATAATAAATTTTTTTTTTTTCTGGCATTAGTATTTGTTTCAGGGAATTTGGAAGAAGTTATGATAATGGTCTCCTCTTGCCTCAAGGCAGAGGTGAAGTCTCAAAGTCTCTCATAAATACCACTCTCTACTGGTGGACCTTGAGCAGGTACCTGCTAGTCAGAAAGTCAAGCTCTTGTTTTCTCTGTTGCCTCTCAGTGTTCTCTCAGGGCTTTGGCTAAAGCATCAAAGCTTCTCTCTTAAGCAGTGGCTAAATCATGAAGTCACTTAAATGGTGTGTAGGTTTCCTTGAGCCTTTCCTTTGGGCTTTGTCAAGAGACACTTGGGTTTTATGCTGCTGTTGGGCGCTGTGTTCTGAATGAATTGAATCTTTGGAGAGCTGCAAGGACCTGCTTTACAGCATGATCTGGGTTTAGAACTGTCACTCTGAAGCAGGGGGTGGAACTGCTGTGTTGAAGATAAGGCTTTCAGAAAGGGGAACTCAAGATGCTTTCTCGATTTATATAAATCGTGCTTGAAGGAGCAATTGCAATGTCAGGTGAAATAAAAGAACGTTATGTAATGGGTCTTGAAACATCCCCAAGCTGAAGTAATCAGGACAAGATTCAGTCCAGTTTGCTGACAGTTTACTTTCTGCACCCTTCCTTATGGTAAATCAATTAAATTTCACTCAGATTTTAACAGAAGAGGTAGTGGACTTAGTGATTAGCAGCTAATGTGATTGTACTAGCTTTACTTCAGAGTGAAATGGTATGTGTAAAAATGTGAGAGTAGGACTTTTTTTTTTTTTCCTGAAACAGTTGAAATATATTGACTTACAGAACACATTAAGCAGAATTTTGTCAGCATTTGGAGATACAGTAGAAAATCCAGCAAGCAGCACATTATACACTGTAAAAAGTAATTTGAATTCTGTTCAAGGCTGTTTAAAGAACCCAGTTGTTAGTTCCAAATAAACACACATTAATATAACGTATTTAGCTATTAGTGGAGTTCAGACTAGTTCAGAAAGGCATTTTAACTTTATTAGGGTGAGAGTGTTCAGGGTTTTTTTTGTGGGGGCTTGTTTGGTTTGGTTTTGATGGTGTTGATTTTTTTTTTTAGCTTAGTTTAAAAAAACCTGCTTTTGTCCTCAGAGCAGTTAATGTGTATGTTCTTGGTACCCAAACATGCTTAATTCCACATTGGCACTTTCTCTGTGCAGTTGAAAAGTGTCTTTGCATCTTGTGTTTTTTTATTTTTTAAGACATTTTAAGACCATCTCTTTTTTGAATGGATTAAAACCAGGCAAATAACTCATAAAAAGGGTACAGAAATTTTCAAGTGAAGAACAAAATAACAAAGCCAGATTCAAAGATGATTTGAAATTACATTCGTAGAACTTTATTTTCACTTTTAGAATCCTGCTTATCCAAATGGGATCTCTCCTGTGCACAGATAGCCATTGACTTCGACAGGGAAACTTGATAAACATGGACAGAATCAGGTCCACAAGCACTAACATGCTTTTTTACTAAGTATAAAACACACAAGTAAGCATTTTCCAAATGTTTCAAATGTTTTCATTGCCATCTTTTGAACCTGGATATGATGTGGATAATTAAAAGAGTCATTGCTTACTTAGCAAATAGGGAAGAATAAATGTGCTACAGTGTGTTTATTGTGAATGACCAGATGTCACGTTATCACGCTGCATTATTTTTCTTTGAGATTAATAGTGCTTTGTCTGTCTCCCAGATGTATGTGACACCTGCTAGTATAATATCTGTCTAGGTCATTGTTACAGAAAGTCTCTCTGCTGTGTGCCTGCTGTAAGGATATATCCTGTATAATGAGTTTGCTTCAGTTTATGCTGCTTGTTTTTTGTCCTTTGGAGGATACATGCATTGATCCGTGGAGCTGCAGGAAAAGTCCTCAGCTCCCTTCTCTCTCTTCTGGCAGTGAGAGTGTTTTCAAGACCAGTCGTAGAGTGGATGTGAGAGCCGAAGCTGTTTCCTGGTTTGGCCATACCTCCGTGCCAATGCAGACATCAGGATAGAGAGAAACAGATCTGTCTCTTCCACCTACTGGTTCTGTCAGGCGAAAAGAGAGGTGCAAATTTCTTTCGCTATCCCTTTATCCTCTTCGTGGTGTTTCTGGCATCCATTTAGCTCATGAATAACTGCACCACTTGTTTCAGATCCTCTTCACAGGGTCTTGCCAACAGCAGCACTGTGAAATAAGCGTGGTTCATGTGAGGTGTCGTGGCTCCCCACTGGGCTCTCAGTGGCAGCGCTGAGTGATAATAACATGGTCTTTTTGTTTTCACTCTGCTGCGGTTTAACAAGCCCATGTGTAACAGTGGAGATTAATTCAGCTTTCTGTCTGCTGGCTTGGGACAGCATTACAGCACTTTGCATTAGGAAGTTTAGGTTTACTATTACATCATGTAGTAGGACTTCTTATTCTTACTGTTATTCTTACTATTATTATTATTATTAGGGAATAATTTGAAACAGGAAAGCTTCCAGCCTGCCTGGCTTGCTTTGGGAGGCTTTACCTCTTGATAATTAGCAAAGTAAAATATAAATTTAAAAACCTTTTTGTGCTGTGTAGTCTAATCAATGTAAATGTTTTGTCTGATTCCTACCAGAACACGGCTTATGGTGGTGGTGCTAGCGGTAATCCCAGATAGAGCAGGGCTTGAGTCAGGGAAAAGCTCCTCTTGCAACTGAGCCACATTTGTTTAATTCAAACGTTCTTAAGGGTGTTTCTCTTTTTAAGCAGTGAGGGTATGTGTGCTGTTGCTGGTCCATGGGAAAGGAAAACTTGTTACTGTCCTTCTCAAGTCCACTACAGAGAATGGGGGCTGCCTTTGTTCTCTATTTGTAGCAGCATTTGCTTCTCTGCTGTTCTCTGTGTGGGATCCTCAGAACTGCTGCTGGTGGTTTAGAAAAGGTCTTCCTTTTCCAGATTATCGCACTCTAAGGTTTCAGAACTTGTTGCATTCATGTCCTGACCTCTTGGCTTTTTCTTGCAGCATATTTCCCTTCTCAGTGGGAGGAAGGGTACAAAAGGAAAAGTCTGAACAGGATTTTTGAGGATGTCTCACTGTACAGTGGTTACCTCATTTTTAATGCGTTTTTGAAGCACTCTGTGCTGATTGATCAAAAAATAATTGGTTTTAGGTATTTCAAGATATAATCTGTTTCAGACCTACTAGAGAAGATTTTAAATTTTTATTCCTCATGAACCTCAGGATCTGTTCAACCCTGTTCTTCTCAAGTCCCTCCACTACAGAGGCAGGCAAGTCACATGAAAAGGATTTGTTTTGCACCGTGGCCTGCATTGTACTGCTAATGCTGCTGTTACAGCACTTTGCTCTTCTGCTCCTGTTGTGGGGTCTCAATCACAGTGTGCGCTCTTGTAATGAACACAGAAAATTTTCCTGGAGTATGGAAGAAAATGCATAAATCTCCAATTGTGCAGCCGTGCACAAAGTTGGAATCTTATTTTCAGTCTTGTGACATCTGCTGAATTGTAATGCTCCTGCAATAATTAATTCTGTTTTATTTTAATACCGTGGTCTAATGCACAGAGTCCAGATTATCTGCCTTTGCAATGAAATGAAAAAGATGGGGTGAAAAATCCATGTGCAGATCCAAGATGGACAGGTCTGCTAACCTCTGCCATAAAATTCCTTCAAAATTGCTGCGGAAATGCAGTGTAAGAGTTTGATATTTGTTCTTGCTGATGAAGCTGGCATTTGTATTTGCTATGGTGTAGTTTAGTGGGTTTGTTAATTAGTTTTAATATGTGATTAAGGCTGCTTCTGCTATCTACAAGTAGATGGGGACTAAAGTTGCCAAAAATGAGTTGTCATTGCAGCTGCTTCCACTCTGTGAAGAGATGGAGTGAATTTTTTCAGGCTCAGATAAGTATGTCTATGATGCGGGAACAACACTTGCAGATAAACGCCAACTATTTTTCATTTGCATCCAGTTCAGACACTGTTCAGAAGTCAGTTAAAATTAGTCAAAATTAGTTCCTAAATGTTATATTAAAATGTGTCCTTTCATTTAATGTCATATTTATCTTGAAGTTTGAGGAAGAACATGAAGTTGCACATTTACTACTGAGCTTTAATAAGCTTCTGCAGCTAATCTTGGGAAAATAAAAATTACTCCATTTGCTTGCTGTTATTTAGAAGTGTGTGATTTCTCAGGTGTCTAGGTACAAGAGCCAAGCTATTTTGGTGTGCACAGAGTCAACTCACGTTCAAATGTCAATGTAAATTTTCAAGTATACCTTTAAATAAATTCACTCATTTGCAACCTTCAACCTTTTGTAAATTGAAATGATCTTTACCAGATATTAACTTGTTATATTTTAGTAAGCTTAAGTATCACAAGTGCTGAAAAGGAATGGAAATTTGTATTAGGGGCAAACTTTTGAGATGTGGAGTTGCTGAGATTTTGATGAAATAGAAAAGTTAAGTTAAACGAAACATTTTGTTTCAATTGCAGAGGCATTGCATTTTATTATATTGGATTAATTTAAGCGTGGTGAAAAAATCCTATTGAAACATTGTTCTGTTCTGTGCTTCTCTCTTCAATCTGACATTTCACCAATATCTAGATTTTCCCCCACTCAAAAAACTATATTCAGCTTTAGTGTTTTAGAAAACTTTGGCCAAGGAGAGGCACTGTGCTGCAAATAGCTTCCTATGGTATTTTTGGAAACTGTCTGAGAAGGTGAAGAAAAGGTCTGTAAGGGTGAATATTCATCAAAGCATCAAGCCTATTACATGGTCCATCAATGCAGCCAGGCATCTTTGCTTGCTGACTCCAGCTAAGACCAGCTCTGCGTTTCTGTGTTTTGCTGGGCTTTTTTGCTGATGTGAGGAGCTTGGGTTTCTGCTGTAGCTGTGAAATATGCCCTTTTCATATGTTCAGCAGAAAGTGTATGGATCGTATGGATCCTAACTTGCTAATATTTTTAAGGCTTTGCAAGGGCTGATGTGAAGTACCAGCTCCCTGCTGAGCCTGTTGGCTGAGGTGTATTTCACTTTGAGTGTGAAAGGTGTCCTCGTATTAGTGATACATTTTTTTTAAGTCATGTTGGAGGATGTACGTGGTGTAAACAAGATTCTTTCTATTTTTACAGTATTGCAAACAAAATTCACCTGGATCGGGGCAATCCCAAGCACAAATATGGGCTGGGTGGAAAATGGCTTGAAAGCAACCCTGTGGAGAAGGACTTGGGGGTTTTGGGGGACAAAAGCTGACATAAGCCAGCAATGTGTGCTCACAGCCCAGAAAGCCAAACGTGTGCTGGGCTGCATCCAAAGCAGCGTGGGCAGCAGGGTGAGGGAGGGGATTCTGCCCCTCTGCTCTGCTCTGCTGAGACCCCACCTGCAGTGCTGCATCCAGCTCTGGAGCCCCAAACATAAGAAGGAACCAGTTGGAGCAAGTCCAGAGGAGGACCGTGAAGATGATCAGAGGGATGGAGAACCTCTCCTATGAACTGACTGAGACTGAGAGAATTCTTCAGCCTGGAGAAGAGAAGGCTCCAGGGAGATATTATAGCAGCATTCCAGTACCTAATGGGGGCCTACAAGAAAGCTGGAGAGGGACTTTTTATAAGGGACTTTTTATAAGGAACTTTTTATAAGGTGACAGGACAAGGGATTATATCTGTAAATTGAAAGAGGATAGGTTTAGATTAGATATTAGGAAGAAATTCTTTGCAATGAGGGTGGTGAGGCACTGGAACAGATTGCTAAAAATAGCTGTGGATGCTCCGTCCCTGGAAGTGTTCAAGGCCAGGTTGGATGGAGCTCTGAGCAGCCTGGTCTATTGGAAGGTATCTCTGCCCATGGTGGAGAGGCTGGAACTAGACGGTCTTTAATATTCCTTCCAACCCAAACCATTCTGTGGAAATAATACTGTGTTTCAGCTGAAAAGATTGTGCTGGTTGTCGTGCTCTCCCATTAATTTCCAGTGGTAGGGGCCCTCTTCAAGATCTGATAAAGTGAATTTTTCTCTGAGCTGGTGATCTTATCTATGAATTACCCATCTGTTGTATTAGATTACTGCCAGGTTTTGGAAGTCCTCTGGCTTCTGTGTCCAGCTTTCCACTTCCATGTCCTGTTGCACTGCTGGCAGTGCTCAGGTATGAGATGGAAGCATTTTGCTTGCTGGGGGATCCCAGGTTGTTGCTGATGGTGGAAGTGGTGTCTGTTTGAATCCCTGCAATTCTGTCACACCCAAGGCAGGCATGACCTGCTGTGAGCATGCTTCTACTTACAGTGAGCCCAGGAGCATTTGCCTAGCTGTTTGTGCATGTGGGATGGAAGCAGTGAGGAAAACACATGGAGTTGAATGAAAGTGCTTACTCTGACCATGTAGCTCTGAAGTGGCAAGATGTTTTGACATACAGCTCCCTGAAACTTCCCCTCTTAGGAGGCCCCCAGAGAAGCCTGAATGATTTTTACATTAAGAAAGCATCAGGTTTTACCAGGAGGACAGACACTTCCTTCATTAAAAAAGCTAAGTGATGGGTGAGAGACAGGAGTTTAAGAAGAGGACTGTGAGTAACTTTTGTTCAAGTGTGCCCTGGCAGGGAGAGCCCTTGTGGCTGTTCACAGCTGTTGTGGCAGCAAACTGCATAGGCCCATTTGATTTGGGAAAAATTTTTCCATTTTACAATCCTGAAATAAATAGTTTGTCAGAAGGATCTTCAGTATAGGGTAGTAATACCTGGTAGGTCATTACTAAATGTATGCTAGGAGCCCTGGATTAGCTCAGAAGAGGCGGCTGAATAAGGAACAAACTTTTTATCTATGGTAAAATTACATATGTAATTTTGTTCCTGTTGGGTGTTTTAGTAGTGTGGTGTAGGTTTCTTTGGTTGGTTGGATGTGGGGTTTTTTTGTTGTGTTGGGGTTTTTTTAATTATTTTTTTTTCTTTACTGCATTCTTTCCAGTTTCTTTAATGTTTTGTCTGTCTCTTTCTTCTGTTTGCAATTGCACATTTATTTTTATGGTGCCACTTTTTAATAAGTAAAGAGTGTCTGCTGATGATTTTTGAGCTTCCATTGTTCAAGAGAAGGAGAGAGCTAATGGAGGAGTGACTGTGTTTATACTGCCTAATGATCTCAGGCAATTCAGTTTAATTGTGGGTGTTGCTATTTACTCTACAAATGTTTTTTAAAAATCTACATAATACATTATGGAGGAAAAAACTGCATATTGAGCTGATCATGTAATGTTCAGATATTTAAAAACTAGCATAAAAATACTAAAATACTGTTTGAAATGGCTGCTTCAATAACTGGCTTCATCACCTATTACGTGCATTGATTTTATTCTGTTCCCATTGTGGACATCAGAAAAATATAATGCTTATTTGTTGTGATTTCAATGTCCAGTGGGAACCTGCGAAACTCTGTGGTACAGGGGTCATCAAGATTCTTAATTTTTTTTTTTGCTGTGTACTTAACCCTGCTGTGCACTTCTTAAACTGAACTTTAGACAGTGCTGATTAAAGGAATACCACAATATAATTAGCAAAAATCATGGTGTATTATTTAATTAAAGGTAATTTTACAACGAACTTAAGTCATGAGGCAAATAGGAAATCCTGTGAATTGTTTGGTAAGTTATATGATCTGTGTAAAAAGTGTTTTCTTCCTCCTCTTTAGTAATTGAAAAAAAAAAAAAGGAAAAGAAAAAGGCCTTTTATGTTTCTTTATAGCTTTACAGAACCTTTTAAAAATGATTTTAGCTTGTAGTAAAGGATTGTGTCTATTTTTATTTTATTTAGACATTAGTCTTTATGTTAAATATATCTTTAATTTTATTGAGGCATTAGTGAGAAGATGAAACAGCCTGGCAGCTTTTTTTCTCCCCCTTGAATGAGAGTTAAATGCTAGCACACTAGAAAGCCCTCCTCCCACCTCCAAGCCCCTGCTACCCCTAAACTCACCGAATTAATACTACTGCAATGACCATACAACCTGAACTTTGCTGAAAAATACTAGATAAACTGTTCTTTATGAGGCAAAGGAGAGGGTAGAGAAGGTCTTACAGGTGAGGATTCTTTTTATTTAGTGTAGAGGACAAGCCCTACTATGCATGAAAGACATTTGGCTGAAAATTTTAGAGGTGTTTCAGCTTGATAAGAATATTTGTTACTGCTTATGTTGTATCGGAGTATTAAATTAAAAGTTTATAGGACTAATGAATTCAGAGTATTGCTTCCAATTATATTTTGACAAGGTTTGTGTGACCTCCTTTCCTCTGTATGAGTTACGAGCAAAATTATTGGAGATCACTGAGAATGAATAAACTTTAGAACTAAAATTCAAGTAGTTTATTTCTCTAAATTTAAGCTAATAGAAGTGCATGCAGTTTTATGGGAGTGTTTGAATGGAACATGCCATACATATTTCAGCTCATTTATGTTCCAATATGCACACATCTAGGGAAAAATAAGGAACTTGCTTATCCTGCCTATCAAGATTGCAGATTGTACATGTTTTTTAAAAAGAGAAAGGAGGGAGACCCTACCCCCCATACCCATTTTATTTGCTTTCTGTAATAAACTATGGTATTTCTTGAGCATGTTGGGTTTTACTTTGCATATTATTCATGCTGTCACTGTGCCTAGGGCTTTACTTAAGCTAATGAATAAATGCATCATTTATAGCTGCACAAGAAACCAGTTCAGCTGGAAGGCTGATTCTGAATTATATCAAGGAATGCTTGGAAGAGAATCAAGCAAGCCAAAATACATACATAGCTGGGAATTGTAAATTTGCAGATGGTGATAAAACTTTTAATATAAAGCTGCTGCTTCTTCCAGTATAATGCACTGTCCTGCATTTGGGCCTCTACTCCTCATGTGAAGTAAGTAGGCTGCAAACAGTGAATGCAGTGGGAGTCGTCTTAGCATGCATGAGATTTTGGAGGTCTCTATGCTCTTATGCCTGGCTGATATCTTTCTGCAACAAAATAATGGACCTTACAATGTTAAGTCCCATCTCATATAAGAAAAGGCTGATTAACTTATTTATATGAGGATTAAGTAACTGGCTATAAACTTCTGTAAAAAAAAAAAATTCTATTTGGAGAGTAAAAAGATTACTAGGACTTAAACAACTGTAAGTACAAGAAAATGTTTCCTTATATGGGATTAAGACAGAAAATGCGACCTTATACTTTAGGGTGTCTGCTAAATACAAAGGGATTAGGAAGAAAAATCTGTGATGGGCTATTTGTTGCATGCTTACCCAGAATGGATTCTGTTTTCCTGAAGATATCCTCCCATAGTCCCCTGTACTGAGACTGAGATGTAGCTGGAAAAATCAGTGGGGTCTGACCCCTCCTATTGCATGTGTAGAGGATTCCAGCAACACTGTTAAAGATGATCTGGTTAGAAATGTGTCGGTATGGAAGGAACAAGTCTAAATGCAGCTTTTCCTGAGCCCTGGGTTAAGGGGCAAAGGACAGTGATTAGGCCCTGGTGGCCCTCAAGATGGAAAGATTGATCACTGGCAGCTCCTGAAGGCTGGAAGAAGACACACATAGCTATGGCTGCCATCCCAACAGGAGGACTCATCCTGTGAGTACCTTGGCTCCCAAATCATCCTGGGAGGCCATGGATGGATGCCAGTGACACTCTGACCCTGCAGCATCACCACTGGGGAGGCTGCTCAGACCAGTGAGTTTTGGTGTTGGTGGATATTTGGATAGGAAAGCAAGAGTGTGAGTGAGTGAAGGCAGCTTTGTTTAAGAACAAACCCACTTTTTTCGCCTGGAAGGTTTGCTACAGGAGCACCACGATAATGGAGCAACGTTCCCTACATAGCAACTGGCATCTGCTCACCAGTGAACCATTGCATGCATTTCTCCTGACGTAACTAAAGATTATGGGAGTCTTACAGGGTCTCAGTGGGGTGTTGCATATGTTTTTCGCAAATATCCCATCTGCGAGCAGTTAAGTACTGGAAAAACACTTAGATACCCAAATGAAAGCAGAAAAACACACACAGAGAAACTCAGTCACCAAGATGTTGTTATGCTTCTTCAGTGCATTGGTCCTGGAGCTCTGCTTGTGTCAGTGGTGCTGCCTGGTGGGTGTGTGAGAGGGGTGTGAGTAGGGAGGGGGGTTTATTAGTCTGTGTCTTCCTGCGGGACACCCTTATGCCATAGGTATCAGGTAAAGGCAGTAACAAAAGTTGCTCTTGGTTTAGTTTTAAATGAAAAGAAAGGAGAAAGTTTTGCCTCAGCTTCCTCAAATATTTTGAAAAAAAAGCTTTGGTTTGCTTGTGGTGTTTT
The DNA here is from genome assembly GCF_041296385.1 of Aphelocoma coerulescens. Lineage (NCBI taxonomy): Eukaryota > Metazoa > Chordata > Aves > Passeriformes > Corvidae > Aphelocoma > Aphelocoma coerulescens. Next base: position 91,653,449 of record NC_091015.1, read on the forward strand.
CAGGACTCCATTCTTTTTGTTTGAATCGGTACATGGTACTTTAAAAGTTAAGTCTGGAGAGAAATGATAAACACTCGTGTATTTCACAGCCATCACTGGTCTAAGCAGTGTGTAAGTGTTAATTTCTTGCTTTGTTTTTTCCGCCCCTTGCCATTAATCTGGGGAATTAATAGGAAAAAGAAATCAGTGGTTTGACTTGCACCTCCATTCCATAGCATCTCTGTAAAACAAGCTACTCTTTATGCATGGAGAATCGTTTTCTATGTCATTGCTATTAGGCTCTGTGAAGTCTTTCTAAATTTTGTAGTTTTTCAGTTATTCTTTAACTTGAGCTCTGGCAAGGTTCCCTCACTGTGGGAACCTAGAATGCAGAGAATATTTCTCTACCTGTTTTGAAAGGTTTTACCCCCCTGGACAGTACTGGTTTTGACCTTTGTCCATGGGAAAATTTGCCTAGCCTCTGGGAAGAATTTGAATCTACAATGGTGTGAATTAGGTGATAGAATACTATGTGAGATTATCACAGGGTGAAAAATTTAGAGTTTTTAGGTCTGTTTGCATAGTAAATAGATAGAAGTAGAAAACCTCAAAATGGAGGATAAGTTGTGGTTAAAAGCTTCTTTCTCCTTCTTCACTAACTCTATATTTTGCAGCAATAGTGGTTTGGGATGATTGGATACAGAATTCCGCAGTTCCTGTCTACATGATTTAGGAACTTGTTGGACATTGGTAAAAAAGTGAAAATATCTTGCATTTAAGCTTTCATTGGGTAATTTACCTTTAAAAAGGCTGTGAAATCTTGATAAGTTGTCTTCTTGCTGCATTCTCTGCTCTGTGCTATGTCTAAGCCATGCCAGTGGCTTGCACTCCTTAGATAAGAATTATTAAACACCTGTCTGGAGACTGAGAAGCATGAAGTCCCATTTGCCTCCTTTTTTCTCCTGGCAAAAATCTGAATGTCTCCCCCATCAGGGAAGACAACAATTAATGACGTGGACGGCATAACCTCACTGGCATGAAGATGCTTTGTTCTGCCAAAACGAGACATGGTTTGTTGTTTATAATATGGATGCATGGTAGCAGAAGTTCCCTAGGTCGGTACAGGGGTCATAACAAGGCCATGGTTCTATCTGAGTTTGTTTTCCTTAAGCTGTTATAAAGACTTCATAGCCCAAGTGTGAGGAACTTCTACTTTCCTTTCTGTTGTGCAGCTCAGAGGTGAAAGGTGTGGTGTATACACTGTTCCCCAGAGCTGCTGAAGTGTGTAGTGTGGATCTACATATTGGTGTAGGGAAGAAGTCAGAGAGACTGGAGACTGTAACACAGCAATAGCGTTAGAAAAGTTAATTCAGGGGGATGCCTGTGTAAGCCATACTGTACTTAGGCAGAAAAATGTTTGGCATCATAGATCAGTCTGGAGGAGTAGATTTTACTGAAGCAAATAGATAGTGGAAAAAATGTCTGTTGTTTACATGAATTGATTTTGATTTGCTGTAATGAAATTAACTTGAAATTTGATTCCTAAAAGTGTTAAATGTATTTTCACCAGCAGTAAACTGATCGTTTATTAGTCTGAGTCTAGTCATCTGTTCTTTTAGCTGCAGGGATGTGGGCTGAAAATTTTCTTGAGTGGGAGAGAGATCTTTTTAAGTGATTCTATTGGAAGTACATCCTACTCAGGGTGAACGAATTCAGTTGTTTGAAACATGCTATGGATAATCCATCCAATACTGCATTTATTATGAAGATGTAAAGATTACAAGGTAAATGAATAATTAGCATCTTGGCAACCTTATGAAGTCTCAGGTTTACTGTCTTTCATCATTTTTTCAGGTATTCCTAATTTTTTTGCCACAAATTAACATCTTTTATTTAAATTCCTTTAAAGTATGATTTCCTGCACCATCCAAGAAATTTACTCTGTCAAGATTACTATTTATTATCCACCAGGACTCTGAAAGAAGCATTGTATTATTTCATTTAGGTCCTGCAGGATGAGGAGAGACAAAGCAGAACGAGTGTTAAGTCAATGTACAGCAGCTTCCTGCCAGGTGTTCCTATGCTAAGAGGACTCTGACCATAGAGTTAAAATAACTTGAATTTCATAATGAAGATCCAAACCGGTGACTAGGATACTAGTAAAAGAGTAAGGGAGTCCTGTGTTGCATTGTGAGCACAGTTTTTCTTCTGAAATGCTTACATAGCAAATATAAGATGTAAAATGCTTACACATTTTGCAGGCTAGTCTTGCAATAAGTAGAAAAATAGCTATAAAACATGACTGTCAAACAATTATGAAATATGGCTGTCAATAGAAAAAACATTTAACATGCATATGGCATTGAAACAATATTGATTTATGCTTTATAACCCACAGCTACTGATAAAATGTTGTCTTTCCCCACATTTTAACAGTGACAAAGGTTTGCTTTCTCACAGGGCTAAAAAAAAAAAGTCCAGTTTTTTCTCAGAAAGTAAAATTGAATGCTTTTTAATTTTCAGTAGTTGAGAAACTTTACAGGTTAGGTTGAAAAAAACCTGTTGTCCAATTAACTGATTTTACAAGTGTTTTATTTTCCTTTGGAAAACTACTGTGTGCTACAGAATTTAGTTTAGAAAGTTACTGACTCAAGGCTTTGACCATTGTACTTGCTCCCACTGATAGAGAAAAGTGTAAGCCTTTAGACTGTGGTTCATTTATTGCAGCTAAACTTGACTAACTTCAGGGTCCCAGTCGGTAGGGATGGTGTAATATTATTTTACCTGAGGGAGAGGAGGTGTGGTGGACACCAATGGCTTTGGACAGGGAAGGAAGTGCTGAGGAAAATATGGAGCTGTGTTTAATACACAGTGGGGAAACTTCTCCTTTAACAAATGTCTGACTCTCTGCACTGAGTGATACTAAGGAAAAGCTGAAGATGAGAAAAATGTCTTGCTCTGTGGTGCTGCTTATCCAATGATGTGCAAAATGAGTTCCAAATGTGGTGGACAACATCCTGTGCAGCCAGACTTTTGATATGCTTGACTGTGTTCAGTATTGAATTAATTAGTCTAGTTTAACAAAACATTTCTGTTTTCTTTCTTGTGTTTACTTTTGCTAGAGGTGTAAGATGTAAGCCTAGATATGTCACAATGCTGAGAAACATAAAACAAAAAAAATTTTGGATTTTAGAGAAGATTTTTCCACAAAGAGTAATGAATGTAATTCTTGTCCTTGTTTTAGCCAGAAGAAAACAGCTTTGGCCTTATTAATTGGGAAAGAGTTGTGAAAGACTACTTAAAATCATTCCTGTCTTTTTGATTTTTAGAATGTATAAGTCTTACCTGTTTATGACACATGTTTATGGACATAAGCATTAACATCTTTAATTCTTGTTCTTGCTTGTGATTCTGCCATACTTTATATTCTTTATTTTCCGGGAATTGCTGCTGAAGACTGAACAGTAACTGTATATTGCATAGATACTGCCTTGCTATTGCATTTTCCTGGATCTGGAGCTTTTATTTATGTGCTGGACTCTTGGCTGCTGAGCTTGGATATACCATGTGGCTGTGGGAGTTGAGCTCTTCTCACAGTTTATGTGAAACTCATCAGTACTTACTTGCTAGTGTTTTGCCTCTCTTATGGACTACCTGTTTTGCTAAGAAATGTTATGAAGCTCTGAATACATGATGTGTTTTCAGAAGTGAAAAGCTGTAATAGTGTCTCTGTTACTGTATGGTATCAATATTTTTCCATTTGTTCTTTAATGCTGTGTTGCAAAACATTGAGCTCTGTTTGGACTCTTTTAATGCTATGACTGTTACAGACTTTAATAATCTCTCAAACCTTTTTTGCACATAACTGTTTTTTCTGGCAGTGGAAATCTGGCAAATGTTAGGTCATTTCATTTTAAAACAATCCTAATGTTTGTAAATTGCCTGAAACACAGTTGGTATTAAAAAAAAAAAAAAAAAAGCAATTATCTTTGCCTTTTGCTATCCAAAATAAACAACAAATGCTAAGAATCCTCTTATTCTAATTCCTCCATTTGGCTGTTTTGAAATAATTGATGAAATGTAATTTATACCTCTACAAAATCCTTAAATTAAAAAATGGTGATACCTTTGAATGGAAAGGTGTGGCGGTTTCTATGAATGATGTGTGTTACCTGAAGCAGTGTAGCTTTCATTCTGTGGAGCACTGCTGACTTATTTCATGCAGACTGATTAGAACCATTGAGCCTGGTTTCCATGGGGCTTTGAACTGGTTCTTACCTGGGCGGAGTATCTCAATTACAGAAATGCTGAACTTGTGATACATCAACATGGTTTATTAAATAATGTACTTGCATAGTGTTGAAAAAAACGTGAGAGCCCCATCAAAAATTATCCTATACAATAGTTCCATTACACTAATATTTCTTGTGAGGTAGTTTGAAACTTATTGTGCTCTTGAATTCCCCACTGATCAATTATGGAGCCTGTATCCAAGACAGAGAATCTGGGATATCAAGGCACAAGGGATTTATGTAGACATGGCTGTATGCTAAATAACAGGATCTAAATTCATGGACCAGTCAGCCCTACTCGAGTGAAGCGGTTGCAACAGTTCTGTTAGATCTTCACTTGAACACTTAGAAGTTCAAAAACAGAACAAAACAAGACCCAACCACTCTCCTCCCCCAAAAAACCCCCAAAACTACAAAACTCAAAAAACCCCCACCAACACCCCAAAGCAACAATAGAAAAACTACAGTCAAAACCGGTTCTAGGCAAAGCATGTATTTGCCCTGCACAAGGGACATGCTAGGAGCTGTTCTTTCTCAGACGTCAAATATATCCTTGAGCTTCATGGATGCTAAGTGGGCGGAAGTCTGCTGTTACCATATCCAGGGTGCTAAAATATTGTTGCTCTTTTTTGGGATGGAGTAAAAAGATGTAATATTTCAGACAACAATTGACTGGTGTTCTGTTGCTTCAAGTACAGACTAATCCCTGTCCCCATGTGGCAGTCAACCCTAATCGTAGAGAGTGGCACTGACTAACTGCACGTGCAATGAACACTTTCTTTGCTGACAGAAATTTCTTAGCCTTGGCAGACTAGACTAGCTGGCTGAGAAAAAGCATATCTGGACTGAATCTTGGATAGAAACATTGTGTTCATATTTCTGCTGTGGAAGCCTATAAATACTAAGAGGATTCTTGTGCTGGGGGCAGGGGAAGGTCACAAAAATTTAAGTATGGTATTTCTAATTTCTTTGCAAATAAGTGGCCACAAAAAAATGACATTAAGAAAAGGGAAAAAGCCTACATTGAGTTGATGGGTTAAATTTTTGTTTTGTAAAATCATGTTTGTCAATGGTAAAGTATTTGGTTTATATTTCTCCTAGTTTAGGAGATTTCAGGGAACTTTAGATTCATAATCAGATTTCACCTGCTAAAAAGTTTGGTTTTACAATATACCCAATGAATATTTCTTTAAAATGAACAGAGCTTCTATCTTTAGGGTGCTAGTTGTATTAATAATCGTTTTGTCAGGTTTCTTATAGCAGTTTCAAGTATTGTGCTGTATTTCTTACAGTGGCTTCTTAAAATGCCCTGAAAGGTATCAGGTCACTTTACTGAGAGTGGGGGGTTATTTTCTCTTGGTTTGCAGTCTCAATGTATAGGAAATGAAACCATTGCTGCCCACCTGCCCTTCCAGAGGTAGACTAGTATCTTTTAGGCTTGTGCCTTTCTAGTTCAGAGGTACTCCGTGGAGGTTAAAGAAAACTGGGTTTTCATAGTTTGCATGTAAAGCAGACCATTAGGAATGTCATGGGTAATAGGTTGAATTCCCAACCTGATCAGAGAGACCTGTCTGAAGCAGGTGTCTCCATGTGACTAGAAATGCTGCTTTCTGGTTTTGTAGCTTGGTTTTGTGAAACATTTGCAAGCTTGGCAACATGTGGGCCAGCCCAGTTGTTCAATCTCACGTGTCAGGGCACAGAGTTGTATGTTGTCACAATACAATATGTGTGTATGTCTTCAAGTATATGAGACTTGCTAACCCTTTTACAAGCTTCTGTAGCAGCTGTGTAGCAACTGCATCCAGAAAAGGGAACATAATGAAACAGATCTCCGTGTTTTCCAGTCTCTTTTCTGAATAATCATGAGCAGAATAGATCTTGTTTACATCTCCACTAAGAGACATGATTTGTTTGGTTTGATGTTGTTGTCTTGGAAATATTCTAAAGAAAATGTAGAGCTGAATAGCTCAGTAGTTGTGTCTCACAGGTAAGCTTGCTTACTGTTTCAGACCAGTTCCTGCACACCAGCCTGAAGTGGGTGGTAGTGGAGATGTTTTATGGAAGAGCACGTTCGTTGACTAAGCTGGTATTTTCTTGATTTGGACACAGGTATTTAGTTCCGTGTAAAATGGAAGAAGCCTTTTCTGAGGACTTGGTTCTGGGAGGAAGGTCAGGTGTGTCTCTACTGCAGTGTTGAGGGGCAGGGGGAATTAATAGCATTAATGAATTTGCAGTAGTTCATAATAGCTCATTAGTAGCAGTCTCGTGAAGTAAGCTGTATTTAAAACTTTTTCTGTGATAAAGATGATCCTCTTAAAATGCTTAGATACCATTTCATTATAATGACAAGTAGTAATGCTTAATTGGTACTATATAAAGAATAAATTACAGAAGTATGACCTATACTAGGCTTTAGAAAGTCATCACTACGATTTCTTAAACAAACTTTTTTTTTTAAATACAGGTGGCATGATGTCAGTGGTTCTGTGTAAAATTCTTTATTGCTAATTTTTTTAAACTTAAATTAATGGTTTAAAAATTACACTGATTTTAAAGATGGAAATAACTTCAGAGGATAAAAAATCAGTAACTTTCTAATGATGAATTTTAGCTTTCAAAGAAATGCAGGAATTGTATGCACAGATAATTAATTCAGCAAATGCTTACTATAAGCTACTTGTACTGGAAGATTTATAAAACTTTTAGATATACGGAAGAATTTCATTGGTTTTTTTTCAGTGGGTCCTCAATTGTTCTTAAGAGAAGTAAAGCCTTTCACTTCTGTTTGCATTCTCTGCTGTTAAAAAATTCTTGTTCCTTTTCTGTTATCTCTGTTTCCTTTATCTGCTAAACATTGGGTTGCGTTTGAGTCTTTGTATTTGGATAAATAGCTGGGGTTTCTTTGTAAATGGTAGAGATACTGATAGTGTGTGTAGCCTATTTTTTCTTTTGAAAGAGAAGGATGGTATTTTGCAGTTGTTCATGTCTGTGTTTCTGAAGGGTTAAATTGCTTGGGCTGTTTTTCCTTGCTCCTGCACTTGCCACAAATGAGATTTTCTTTCTCTTTTTGGCCAGAACCCTCTTTATGTAGATATATTGATTATTCATTGGAAAAACAGATTTAGTTTAGCTGCTACTCAAAAGTGCGACCTGAAGACTCTCATTCTCCTCTGCTCCTTTCCCCTTTTTTTGGCACCTCTTATGGCCATGGAAGTACTTTACCCATTCAGTTTGAAGGAAAAGTGCATTCTTGCTGGCTTTTAGAATCAGACAGAAAAGCAAGTGGAGACTATGCAAAACTAAAATTCTGTGTTATAGACGGCAGACTGCATGCGCTCATGTGTCTTTAATGGATCTGGGAGGCAGGTCTCCATGCAGACAGAGAAATCTTCTTGGCTAAACTCCATGTCTCTGCAGCTTTACTCAAAGATGTTTTTTCAACTTTTCATCAGTTTGTGAGACTGTTAAGTAGACAAGTGCACACAGCGCTAATGAAAATGAACCAGAATTGGGCGCCCAGACTACTTGGTGATTCAAAGTCCTTCTGTTAAGTGTAAGACATGGTTGTCTTGTGGGAGAAGGGGCTCTCCTGAAATTGCAGACCTGTTGGTTGAATGTGCCCTGAGAAGTCTGAAATCCCTCTGGCTTCACAACCAACACAAGGCGTGTTGCATACCAGTGCAGTTCAAAGGTCCCTTCATTTCGAAATAGTGGCCCTGTTGGTCTGTTAATTGTGTCAAGGTACAGTAATGTTGCTAGATCTGGAAACAAAAGTGTGTGGTCTGTAGTTCAGTTTTTTTCACCTTATCAATTGCAACTGTGGTGTGGGGAATGAGGAGGTGGGATGAGTGCTTTGCGTTAGTATGTTGGATGAGACAACCTTTGTTGCCTTCTCTCTGAGGGACTTCTTCACAATTCAGTTTTCATTACTTTTGCCTTCTTGAATATTTTCTTTTTGCTAGCCATAAATGGTAATTTGTGTACAGAAAAGATCCTGCTGACTGCAACTGCTTTGTATCTTTGCTGAGACCTTGCTGGAGTTTATAGTCAGCATTTTTATTATAGTGAAATTAATGTTTTATTGCTGCTTAATGTACAGGATGTAAATCTTGTGGCAGAGTTGCTTGTTACTTGCCACTTCTTAAAATTATTTTTTTCCTTTGTCTCGCTCTGTCATTCTCAGTAGAGAATGGTGCTTGTTCTCTGCAGTTGTAAGTGAATTGTGAGACTCTGCACCCTGAGCCATATTTCCTTCACATTTGTTTTGCAGCACATGTTTTAGATTGCCTGGCATCTTCCCCAAACCAATTAACATTAAAATCTGTCAAGAACAGTTCAAGCAAAAGAATTTAGTCTCTAACGTGTCAGACTACAGTGAGCAATTGCATTTTTGACAAAAATTTAAGACAAGCATCTCTGCTGTTTAAATTATTATTTTGTTTAGCTGAGATTTTCTTCTTCTGTAGTGTTTACTGTCTGGCGAATGTATTCCCTAAGCATAGGCAATGCTGAAGAACAACCTCTATTCCAAACATTTTAGAGCCTATAATCTCCCCAATCAAATATCTGTCAGAGCCAGAATAAAATTTCTACAATCTCATTTTTCTCAGTCTCATGAACAGTAGAATTACTTCTCCATCACTGTAGGAAAAACAAGTAGGATTGCTTTTGTGGTGAGGGGGTGCTTTTTTAAATGCCTCTGGTTTCTCCCTTTCTTCTTAATGCTCAAGTTGAGCCATTCTCCAACACTTCAGGTATGGTTGTGAAAGTTGAACTGAGAAAGTGTCTTACATGTTCCTGGGCCATATGTAAATGTTGTTAAGCCATAAACTAAGGGGAAATTTTAATTCATATTTTGCAATAGCAGTTGGTTTTGCGGTAGCACCTAGGAAGTCAAATTAAGGACAGTGTTACAAACACATAAGAAAAAGAGAAGCTTCTCCATGGAACTACGCCAGACTTCTCATCAGAGATGGGCAAGGGATGAGCAAATTTGTTTGAAGTTCGGTAGACAAATGTAGGGTCTTGCAGTGTCCCCTGTCAGCAGTGAAAGCTGACAGCATCCGGGGCTGTGTTAGACAGTACACTGCTGGAAGTGTTCCATTCCCCTTTTTGTCAGCACTTGTCAGAACCCACCTGGAATATTGTGTTGAGGTTTCGACACCACATCCCCTCTTTCTCCCAGCCCAGTTCAAGACAGACATTGAATGACTAGAATACATTCAATGGAGGGTGACCAAAACAATTGGAAGCGTACATCCTTTGCGAAGAAGATGAGGGAATGGAGCTTGTTCAGCCTGGAGAAGGTGCTTCAAGGGAGGATAACCTAATGGCAGCCTTCCATTACAGATAAGGAGGCAATCAAGTGAATAGAGCTGGGCTCTTCACTGAGATGCTTGGCCAGAAGATGAGATACCATGTACATAAATGAAGACATAAGAGGCTCCGTCTTAAGGATAAATATCCATTCACTGTGAGGATAATTAAGCATTGAGAGAGGTTGCCTAGCAAGGCTGTGGAATGTCTGTCCTTGAGATTTTTCAAGTCTTGCCTGACAAAGCCCTGAGCAACCTGATCTGAATTCAGAGTTGACTCTGCTTTCTGTAGATTGGAGTAGATGACTGCCTAATTCCTTTCCAATGTGGCTTAAAATTTCATTCTATGAACTGAGGAATATCACCAAGGAAGATCCTAGGAAGAAGAATATTTACTGTCAAATATCATGGTTTATAGAAAACAAGCCTACTTCCTTGTAGCTGATCAAGAAAAAGATGTCAACCAGTTTTCAAGAGGCCACATTTCAGGTTTTTGAGAGACTCATCCCTCTGACCACCAGAATTATGCAGTGTTCCAGAAGTATAGCATTGATCAAGAAAGTACAGAAAACTGAAATAATTATCAGGGTAGGGGACAATTTCCCTGAGAGGGGTGGTGTATGTTTGGGATCTACAGGCTAGGCAATGGATAGCTGAACGAGTGTAAGATAAATCACAGTGAACATGCAGGATATGAACTTGGAGCTCTTGTCTCTCTTCCACTAGCAGACAAATGTGGTCATCAAATGCAGTAAGCAAGAAACAGGTTGAAAATAAAAGCTAATGGTTCTCCCCTAATAATGGCAGTTGGGTGGGACTGCCTGTTGCAGCCGTTAATTTAAAAATAAGTCAATAAATAAATAACCTTCAAAATGTAAAAAAAAAAATAATTTGGAAAAATAATGGAAGATAAAAATCAGTTACAGGTGGTTAAACATTTTTCTGCCACAGACTTGACAAGAGTATGTGATAGAAAAAAACCTGGTTTTGACTAACACTGGAGACAGGAGAGGACGCTGTACCTGACTATTAGTACTGCCATGCTCTGATTCAAGGAACAGTCTATTACCTAAGTGTGAATTGTCAAAGCTCAGAAATTCCCGTATTTGAAAACCTTAAAATGACATGCTATCATAGTCTGACAACTGATTGATGATTGATTGATTAATACCAATGATCTGAGAGCCTGGAATGATCATAAAGGCATGAAATCAAAAGGATATGTTTTACTGGAAGAGGACACAGAGGCAGTTTCCTCCTTGCTGCTGGTTTTGTTGACATTCAAGAGCCATTCAGCATTCAGTCTGGGAAAAAGTGTTTTATCTTTGGGTCTTTTCCACAGAGTTTGCATCCTCTTGTAAGCTTATTTTCTTCTGGTTAAGGAAAAAACCATCCTTTGAAGATGTCAATAGGCATATCATATATGTAGAGATATTTAGAACAGTAACTTTATGATACTTTGATGTAATAAGGTTAGAAGGAAACTTTCAGGCAGCAAAAAATTATACTTGGACTGCTTTATCCTTTGGGCAACGCATCAAGCAGGAGTGGAATGTGTGCATACACACACAAAGTATCCAATATTTAATCACATTTAGTAATACTCAAAATCCAGACTTTACTGGACAATCCTCATAGGCAACTGAAGTCTAAATGCCATGAAAGGGATCTTTTTAAATTAGCAATTTTCTGACCAGTCTAGTTGGTGGCAGGATGTAATAGTCTATAAAAAACACCCAGTACAGAGTCAAGAGTGTGTAATTTAACACAGTGTGCTTTGAGCGCTTCAAATGAGCATAGCGTATGAGGGTATTGTAACAAATTTATGCACTGTAAATTTTTCTCAATGCGTGTGGGATTTTTAATCATCACAACATGTTTCAAGAACTGCAGATACAGAATTGCTGTAACAGCTTCTTCATATTTGAATAAATTTATGCTAATAGCAAATATGTGATGACTGCTTGAGATGGAGGAACAGAACTCCAGAAATACTAATGAACTTCCAGAGCTTTATGCACTCTTTTCCACTCCAGATTTGATGCATATTGAATCTGTTTTGTGGTTATAGCATCCAGCCTTGGAGGAGCATGTGGGTGGGATGCAGAGGACAGTGAAAAGGAAGTACACCCTGACTGTATCTGCCAAGAACATTTTTTATAAAATGAAAACTTGAAACAGGGATTATATTCCATATGAAGTTTTCCAAGTGAGGATAGTCTTGGCATGCTCTTTGTTGGTGTTTGACAAACGGTTCTCATCTTCCCTTCAGTGCAGAAACAAATGTTAGTAGTCACCACAGTGTGCCTGTAGTTGGAAGATGGTTGTTTCCCTCATGCTGCATCCTTTGCACTGAGCTGCATCTGGAGAAGCCAGAAAGCATATTTGTATCTGCAAATTTTAAGCTATCCTCAAAGCTACTGTTAGTACAGTCTTTACATGGCATGGCAAAAAGCAGTGCTAACTTGTATTTTAAGCAAAAGAGGCAACACTTGGAAGAAACAAGTTACCTAAGTGTGTGTACTGCAAAAGCAAAGATGTGATGCTGTTAAGCAGATAAGCTCTTTTGTTCAGCTGGTTTTGGTCTTACATACTTAATCATCCATTTTAAAAAACAGAGACCTAGTCAGCAACAAGGGACGATATCTATTGCTTGGTCACAGAGGTTCATAACTAAAAAAGTTTGGGGTTTGTATATAATTAAGAGCACCTAAATACAGTTATTCCATTTTGTTTATTTTATGCTTTCTATTTGAAAACACTTGCACTGAAACAAAATATTCAAAGTGCATTGTAGCAGCTTTTATTTAAAACAACAAAAAAATTGTGTAAAAAGGTTATTTCCTAAAGCTGTAAGCGCAAAGGTTTGTGTTCAGCTGTGAATAATCAACTGGCAAAGTCTACTCATTTCTAATTTTGGCATCCTTTATGCAGCTGCATTATAAAAAAATGTGTTAAAGACTTTGGATTACTTTTATCTGTCTATATTGGTGGTCCCTATCCTCCACGTATAATGATAAGTGTTTCAACTCAGATGGCCATATTTTATTCATTTGCATTAATTAGAATTGCTTTTATTAAAAAACAGAAAACCCCCAGCAAACACAAACCACATACACCCACACACCCACCCAAACCCAAACAGCAAAAATAAGAATTTAATAAATAGCCTGAATGATATAATGGGAATTTGTGGGAATACTCTGACACCGTTTAGAGAAAGAAAATTAAGTATTCTGAACAATGTCATGTTTCACATATGCAGCCTGTTAATGTTGAATGATCAAATGCTTGTTTTGAAACATTCCTGGGGATAGTGAAATAGTCTCAGAATGGAGTTGATGAGATGTTTGCAACAGACAGGTAATGTCAGATGTGCTTAGTGACTAATTCTTCTGAACCAGTTCATATTTGTACATGTGCTAAATGGCAAAATAACTACTGAACTGCTGAGTGTTGCTGGTACATTAGCAGGGTGATTTAGACAACAGGAGACACTTGAATGTATCTATCTGCCACAAAAATACCTTTACTGTAATTTATTAGTGAAGATCAAAAATGACATCACTGTATGCAGGAAGATGACTTCTAACTGGAGCAAATGTAGTTGTGTTGTCAGGGCCTATTAATTTACATTAAAGTAGTCTTAAATAACACAAGTGCTGCTCTAGACTACAGGGGAAGGTATGGTGAAGCAATTGCTTAAAGATGATATTAGTAAGTCAGTGCAATAATTCTGTATTTACTGATTGTCAGAAACATGAGCAGTTTCAGTAACATAGCCAAAGTCACTGTTATGCTGAAAGAAAACTGTCATTCTGGATTTCCATGTCAGTTGTTTGGAGTTTTTTAACAGCCATTTTTGGAAAAGGGTCAATGAGAGAAGATAAACACTGGGGCAATCATTAAATATATTTTGGTTTACATTTAGAAATTAGTCGCTAGAGGACTCTGAGAAAATCTGTTTGTGTTCCAAGATACTTTACTAATTTGCAAAATGATCATAGTACTTGCAGCTTACTGGCTGGGACCATTTTACAGGAATTGATGGTTATCAAAGCAAAGCCGAGATGTTTTTAAGTCCTTTGGTGGTGTGGGTTGAATTTTTGTGTCACAGTGAATACGTCAATCCCAAGGAGAGGAGGACCGTGTGTGGCACTCATATGCCTCCATCAGAACTTCTATCAGCTGCTGGGTGTGTTTAGAGGTGTTTTAGAATAGGAATGCTAAAAGGTTTGCAATTGAAGATGGAGGAGGTAGAACATCCTTCCTAGATCAGATTCTTTCACTTTTTCTGTCATTTCAAAGCTGTTTAGGATATGTACAACCATCAACTGAAAAAAATTGATTAAAAATATATTCACTGCTAAACATAGTCATATCTCACTTTGTAATTTTGTGAAACTTCAAAGCCGTGCACATGAGAGTATTCATAGTTAATGTCATATGGAAGCTGCTGTTGTATCAGGGCTTCAACTTCTTTTTCAGCTTCCTCCTTGATGTCAAATATGACTGTGAAAACAGTGGCTTATTGCAGAAATATGGTTAAAGGAATATTTGAAGATTTCAATGCAAGATCTTCAACATGTAACAGGAAGCCTGGAAAATAATCTCTTTTTTTTGTAGCTCCTTCTTCAGTCTTGACAGCACCTTTTTTGTTTTAGTGCTAAGATACATTCTAATGGCACCAATGTAGTACTCTAGCTGTACCACACATGAATCTTTTGTTTCTCATATCAGGGAATAATATATATGGTTGAATTTCTTAGTTCCACTCACCTGTAGTTTGCATACAATGAGTTTCCCTTTTCCTATCTTTGTTTCTCTTTGTAGTTTTTTTTTTCTCGTGTTTCTTTGCTTCATACTTTGTTGAACCAAGTTTGAGGAATTGGTTTTATTAACTGGGACATTAAAAAGAAACTGGGATTGCTGACATGAGAAAGACCTACAGGAACAGACCTTCAAGTAATACAATAGAGAAAAGTCTTGGAAATTTATATTCAGAACCTAATTCACTTTGCTCTATTGCCTGCTTTTCTTTGCTAAAGACTTGGAAAAATTCTCGTTCTTTTGCCAGCAGTCACTTCTTCAAGTGTTTTTTGTCCCTCATCATTAGATAATCATGTCTTGCGTTTGTATACATGTAGCACATACTGCTGCAGGACTTCTGTCTTGAGCAGAAATGGCTTGTCTTGAGTTGCCAGTTACTGCACAGGTATGACAAAAACTGTCCTGTGGTTTAGTGGCATTTTTTACTCTGTTTGACAGATGGCATAGTGAGACAAAGGGCAGGTTTTAGAGAGATTATAGAAGAGATTGTATAGATTGTAGAAGAGAGTGTTTTAGAGAGATTTAGAAGAGATTGTATAGTTACCAAAAAAGCTACACCTTTCTGAGCAAACACCTAGTTTCAGGAATGCTTCAGTAGTGTTTTGTTCTGTCTTTCTGAGCTGACTCAGACTTCCCAGTGCCCAAGGAAAGATGCACAATGACTGTGAAACTTGCTTTTCTCTTTTAAAAAACGTTACAGAGACATTTATTCTAGTACTACCAGTTTGCAAAATAGTTTCAAAATATTTTATCTACCTGGAAAAGGGAGCATTTGTCTGTGAAGGAGTGAAGGAGCTTAAATTTCATAGTTACAATGGGAATATATAATTAATATTTCCTTGTTGCTACTATAATAGAAATTAAATGGCAAAATAAAGCATTTTCTCAATGAAATGTAATTGTAGAGAAAAAGCAGTGCTGCACAGTTGGCAGGTTGAGCACCTATGAGAAATTTCCATTTAATTTAGTAACCTATTTGGTGAACAAAGATATTGCAAATAAGGACACAGCTGAGAAAAGAAAAACAACCAGACTATTAATCATCAAATATTTTAGTCAAATAAAATTGAGTTTCTTGAATGTTTTGCTTTTTCTGCAACCTAAAGTAGGTCACATTTTTTAGAAAATGCAAATATGCATGACTTCTCTGTCTTTCTAAGTGGTTGAGAAATTCACTAGGAGCATCTCATTCTTCTGTGTTCCTTGGTTCTGGAAAATATTCTTCTTCAGAAGAGACTGCTTGTGCTTTTTTAATGAGATGGACAACTGGAGTGGTGCTTAGGGCATTTTTCTGGCTGGCAATATGTGCTTGAGGTGGGAGTAGGAGTTGCCATAAGCCATTGGGCAGAAGTGGAAAGCTGAAGGACTAACCATTTGGTTTGAGAATAAGTTTGGTAAGTGTTAGTTTTATGCATGGAGGCATTTCAAAGATAAGAAGCACTAGGCTGATCTGACATGAAGAATAAACAGATTGTACTCCTCTAGTTATATCTATTCTGAAAACAGATACACAATGCTGAAATTGCTCAGCTCTGTGTAGAAACTGTGGAATCTGAATGTGAACTCCTGAGTTTTGGATAAATGTATTTACTCTCTCTGTAGGAAAATTGGAGGGTTGTCTTCTATATGAACATAAAAATAGCATACCATACCACACCACAGAGTTGTTCTAGATGGCAGGGACCTGTAATGATCATCTGGTCCAACTGCCTGATCTCTCTATGGCTGACCAAAGTCCAGAGACTGGAGACTGAAACAGGCTTCCCAGAGAGGTGGTCGATGCCCAGTATCTCTCAGTGCCTAAAAAAAAGAGACATTTGGCATTTGGCTGTGCCCTTCATAATGGGATTCACTTCTTGGTCAGCTCTGAGGTGGTCAGGTAGTTGGGCTAGATGATTGCTGTAAGTCCCTGCAATCTGAGCTGTATCTCCTCCTCTCAGTGGAGAAAGTGCTGAGGTACTGCTGATGCTACTGCAGGCTTTCATGTATTCAGTATTTGTTCTCCAGCTCTTTCTGCTGCCTCTTTCTGTTCTGGGAATTGTCCTGATTATTTGGACTTAGTGTAGGGGTGTTTGTGGTCTTTATTTTCTAATGCTTCAGTATTTTGTCACCATTTCATAATCTTGTGCTTATAATATTTTGTGGACATACAAGTTATTATCTTGGGAAGGTGAAATTTCATGTAGTGTTCTTTCAGACATTGGCACGTGTGTGCATGAACAGGTTTAGTAAGCAGAAGGAAATTTAACTTAATTCAGTGGTATTGTATGGTAATGGATACATACATTGTGTATAAAATAACATTTCTGTATATTAAGTAATTAAAAGGAAAAGGCAATTATTAGTTCATATGGAGAAGAGTCCATTTGAATTCATACGAATTCAATCTTATATAAAGGTCAAAAATGTTAATTATTTCTTCAGGTGGGAGATTAAAAACTACTTATGTCTCAAGCTGATAGACTAATGTTACTGATCTCCTATGATACATGAAGAATGGTGTTTCTATGCTAACACATTTTACTTGATCTCTCAGATCTGTAATTCTGAAAAGAAAGCTGTAAAGAATGCAGCATTCTGCATAAAGTTCCCAATAATGATGTGAAGGTGATTCCTGAAAGTTCATTCTCTACGTGATGTTAGTATTCTGTGTTCATTTCAGCATTCATTCATTCACTTACTCATTCATTCAGAATTATAAGAACTCACGCTATGGAGTTAGTGTTTATCCAGAGCAGGCAAGCGCATACATTTTCCACGCAGTGAAGCAAGAATAAAGCATCCCTACTGTTAACACACACTGCACCCCTGTATTGCATTTGACTGCCTCAATGCAGTGTGCACCTATCCCTTTTTCCCCTGGTAAAATTTTGTTGGACAGCACCTTGGGATCAGTGCTCATGCTAGCTGTGAATGGAAAAACACGTGATGGAGGAGGTGTGTGGTTTTTGTTTCAGTTGGTTGGTTTTTCTGGCCAGCAGATAGAGAGGAGGCACAGGGAAAACCGTTGTTGCTACTGTGCCAGTCACTCTACCACTTTGAAGGGAGAGCAGGAAAGAGGAGCACCATTGGGAGAGAACAGGGCTTTGTGCTTCATGAATACAGAAAGCGGAAGCTGAGCAATCATGGTTGGAAGTGCACAGTGTTGGCACTACACTTAATATATTTTTGTAGGTCAAAGAAGCACACCTTACATGCAAAGACAAGAATTTATTGTTAGTCTAATTGAACTTGTAGCAGTCTAATCAAGAAGTGTCATTTTAATTGGACTAATAATACCTAGTTGTCTTGGACTCAAAAAAACTCATTATGTTTAAAGTTGTTCATACATGTCCTTAAATTGACCCCTTTTGTGTCATGCTCATGTAACATTGCCTGGCTCCCAAGGTCAGTGGCATTGAGGACAGGGAGCAGGCAGGGCAGCACTAACATCCTCGGCTTCTCTGGGAGTGGTCTGCATGAGGGGCAAGCTTCCCCCTTGGTCTCGGGTCTGTTTAGGTATGGCTTTATATATTTGCAGTCTGTTCAGCCACTCATTTGGAAAAGAAAGACTCAAAGGGTGGTTGCACAAGGACTCAGACCTTTATCACAAGGTTAAAGCACATCATGGCAGTCAGAATGAAGTGGTAGCAAAGGAATCTCCTGTTAAGCTCTAGAAAATAGGTCATTGTAGAGTCACAATCATAGAATGGTTTGGGTTGGAAGAGACCTTAAAAACCAGATAGTTCCAGCCTCCCTGACATGGGCAGGGACACCTTCCAATCAACCAGGCTGCTCAGAGCCCCATCTAACACTGCCAGGGATGGGGCATGCATAGCCTTTTCTGGGAAACCAGATCCAGTGTCTCACCAACCTCATTATAAAAAATTTCTTCCTAATATCTAATCTAAACCTACCCTCCTTCAGCTTAGGGCCATTATCCCTTGTCCTATCCCTACATGTCCTTGTGTAAAAAGTCCCTCTCCAGCTTTCTGGTAGGCCTCCATTAGGTACTGGTGTGCTACCATGAGTTCTCCCTGGCACTTTCTCTTCTCCAGGCTGAACAACCCCAACTCTCTTCAGCCTGTCTTCATAGGAGAGGTTCTCCATCTCTCTGGTCATCTTCATGGTCCTCCTCTGGACTTGCTCCAGCAATGCCACATCCTTCTTATGCTGGGACCCCAGAGCTGGATGCAGCACTGCAGGTGGGGTCTCAGCAGAGCAGAGCAGAGGGGCAGAATCCCCTCCCTCACCCTGCTGCCCACGCTGCTTTGGATGGAGCCTAGGATACAATTGGCTTTCTGGGCTCCAAGTGCACATTGCTGAGTCATGTCAAGCTTCTTGTCCACCGAGACTTCCAGGTCTTTCTCCTCAGGGCTGCTCTCAGTGTCCAGAGTCAGTGTCCAGCTCTACAAAATAATCTTCCCATCTTCTCCTGACCCTTGCCAATATTTGCAATTACAGCTAAAGCAGACCCATAGCCATTTAAGCATTCCCCGGTGAAGCCCCAGGGCCAGCAGTGTGAAGCTTCTGGTGGGCTGTGATGTCCATTGCTGGTGCTGCAGGCGTAGGGAAGAAGTGTCCCATGGGGTGCGGCATGAACGCCATGTGAGCTGAGGAGAGGAGTTGCTCAGGGAGAGGTTTCCAAGGGCAAGTGCAAACAAAATACAACTTCACATCAGCCACGGACAGTCTATCAGAAGATGTTACCCAGCACTCCACGCGTGGGTCTACGGAGACCTTTCTTTGCCCTATGTCAGGTAGCGGCAGTTCAAAAAGTCACTTTTTTGCCTTAAACTTAGGAACTGACCAAGCCAATTTGGGCAAACAAGAAAAAATCAGAGTTTGAAGCACATATTTCCATTTTGGGCTTTTTAAATCTTTGATTGCTCTTTAAGCCTTTAACTTTAAAATGTCATTGACTTTCATTAGAAGGCTTTGTAATCTATTTCAGAACTGCTCTCTAAAAAAAAAAATCCATGTTGTTAGGGAGTTACACCGATTTTCTATGTTGGTCTCCTTCCACTTTTATAAATTGAGACTTAATCAGGGCTACTGAACTGAAATTGATTTTATAGAAAGCAACAACCCATTAATAAGATCTTTTGCTTTAAATAAGTCTTTAATTGCAGCTCTGTAGAAATGTGATTGAGGAAAAATGTTTTTTAGTGCCGTGACTTAATATTGACTAATATTTGTTCTTTGAGAAATATATTTTTATTTCTCTATTTTTTAGAGAGTACAACCAAATCTGGATCTAAGCTTTATTTCCCTAACCAAATGCATTTGAGGCATTAACAGATTTTATTTTTCAAATGTCTGTCAACTTAATCTTGTGTAGCAATCTTGATTCAGCAGTTTAGAGCTCTAAATTGTTACAGTAGTCTGTTTTAATGAATTTCCAAGCCTTGGAAAACCCTTTTAAATCTTTCTGCCCCCCTCCCACTCAGGTCCAGTACTGGGGGAAAAAAAGTCTGCCAAGTTGAGTTATGGAAATGAGACGGTGTCCGTAATGAAATCTGTTGTAAATAAAGGTTAATGTAAGTAGATTGTATTGATCACCCCCTCCATGGTCTTCTTTCTTTCAGCCTCCATATCTCATTGAATTATCTGATACCATTTTTTGCTTGATAACCTTTAAATAAGCTTTCTTTTAAAAGCCCGCATAAGTCTGTGTATCAGCTGTATTCTGTTAATTTTCAGATTTTATTTGAAAAGGGCCCAGTTGAAAACATTTCCACTCTCCCTTTCAACAGACCTATGAAAATGAGAGATTGAGAGGTGGCATGGCATGTTACTACAGAGCAGCCTGATACAGTGGTATATCTCTGGCTGATTAATGTAACCACTACTCAATGGTGTATAATCCCTAATCCTTGTATAATGACCTGTTTGGGTTGCTATTGCTCTTATTCTTTGTCTTCCCTGAAAAACTATCTGTTTTTTAATTTCAGAGTTTTCTTGTTGGGACAGAAGTTATCTTTCTCAGTGTGCTAGTTTGAAAACAAACCAGGAGGAGGCACCAAGTCAGAATAACAATTTAATGGAAATTAAAGAAAAGGAAAAGAAAGTAAAAGAAAACACTGACAGAGTCAAGATACAACCTGAGTCCCTGTTAGGCAGGGTGGTGGTAGCAGTCCTCTGAAGTGGTGATCCTGTAGTAGAAGGGGTCTGCTCTTCCTCAGAAAGTCCAGTGGTGGCTGTGTAGCTCCTGTCCTCTGGAAATCCAGTGGGAAGAGTGTCTCTGGTGTTCAGAGTCCCAGATTATATCCACGATGGGATGCTTGGTTCCTCCCTCTGGGTGGAGCATCTCACAATAGGGTAATGAGTCATGAGGCCAAGTGTTGATTAGGCTCATTAACAGAAGATGGTCCGGAGGGAGTTATCTCTGAGTCATGGGGCAGGACAATGATGGGCCATTAACAGCAAGATAGTCTGGGGGGAGGAGGCAAGGAAACACTGCCCCACCTGATTTCCACTGCTCATGAGGATGGTAATAGAATACACCTCAACCCAGGACACTCAGGTGTAGACCCAGGGCCCTTTTGGAGGATTCTTACACTTAGAAGTAGTGATCACACTGAACTACTGGTTCCAGGCATGAGACCTATAAAGTGGTGTGCCATTTTTAACCCATTTCATCTGCCTTTACAAATGCTTTTGCAAGATAAGCTCAGTTCTGTCGTGGGCATAGAGTTGATGTGATGTTTCTCAAGGAAATGCATCATTTTATCGATAACAAGCTGCTTTTTCTATTGATATGTCACTTGGTCAGCACTGCAGTGATGTGGCTTTCAGTGGTAGTTTTTTGTCTGTGAGGTAGGATACATCTCAGGACATCACAGTCAGTGTGTGTCGACACTTACAGTGAGAAATAAGACATCACTTAAGCCTCTGTCAATAATAGCTAGACTTCCAGCCAACAGCAGGGTCTCCTGAGGCTTGTGGATCTGACCAAGTGGTGCTCCAGGCATGTGTTGCAGCAGTTTTGGAGTTGTTAGTCATGAGTGACCAGTGCAAACTCTCCTATATCTTGGAAAGCTTTAAATGTTGCTGAAGGTTAAACACAGAAATCCCTGCATGGAGTTTGCACTGCTTCAACTGTTCATTTCGTCTAGGCAGGAGGTTTCTTGGGTATCTTTCCCCATGCAACTTTACAATAATTAAAGTGTAAAAAAGCTCAAAGATGTTACTGCAGACATTCAATACATATGGCCTATAGCTATCCACCCTATTTTCTGTCCTGGAAAACAGCTGGACTTTTTCCTTCAGAAGTCACTTAAGCATTATTAAGATGCTGAACCACATTAGCTCCCATCCCAGATTGCTGTAACATTCTGACTTGGAAGTACTGCTCTTTGAAAAGAGAGTCTAGGATGTTTATCTAATTGGCTCATCATTTAACCACAAATTAGCCAGTAAATTTGTAAATTAGTAACTTTCAAGTCTATGATCCAAATTAGTCTTACCTAAGGAGTATTTGCATTACTTTATGCAGGTGGAATAATTACCTTATCTTACTAGCATTCAACAGATTTTCAGCTTAGGTTCAGTTTAGATTCTATTCATTTAAACAAACAGAATAAGCAAATATCCTTTAAATATCAAAATCTAAAGGTCTTAATTGAAGTCAAAATTCTTTATATCTACTCCCCACCCCCAAGGTATGCAAAAATGGCTTTAAGTCGCATGCAGGCAGAATCAAGTCCATTTCTCCCTTTGTCAAGAGCCTTGGAAAACTGAGGTTACCCTAACTCTTCCAAGGGAATCTGTATCCTCCCAATCACTTTGCTCTTAATACCATACCTTTTTCAAAACTTATAAACATCAAGTTGAAAAAAAGAGTTATTTTGCTATGTCTTTAGGATTTTTTGGTGGTGCATATGAGTGTAGGTGTGAAACATATATTTGCAACCAGTCACTTAGTCAAAGGGAAGAAAAAGTAAGGGACAGTAATAGAAGGCTAGAAACGATAACTGTTTTTCAGAGGTTGAAACCCAGAACTGATTAAGATAACGGAACATACTGGGGGTGGGCAGGGTGATTGAGGCTTAAATGCTTCAATTAAAAGACAAAAAACAAACCCAAACATTTGAAACTTCAGAGTGAAGTGAAGTGTTAATTGTGAGGGTTAATGAGCATCTCTAAATGAGTTGGAAAATAATTTCCCAGTCAGAACCTCACACTTGTTACCAGAATGACTCTTTTAAATGCCTTTGAAGTATGGTATTAAGAAATCCTGAGGCTTTGCCTACTTTGCATATACCTGTATTATGGATAAACCTTATTTTTGACAGGTTATTCTTAATGTGAATATTGTTTTAGCTTGTTTCAGTACAGTATCAGACTTCCCAGCATTCCAAAACCATAACTGAATGTGCACTGTCATGTGTTTTGATAAAATGATGTTTATTCTTAAATTATTGATGTTACATGTTCAGCCCACTTTTCAGTCTACTTTTCAGTCTGCTGCTTTTCCTTCTTCCTCTGCACCTCCCCACCAGATCCCAAGCAAGAGGTTGGAACAGGTTACCCACCATCAAGTGAAACATTTCTGCCGAGGGACAACAGATTGTCTTTGCTGTTTGCAAAATTAATTTAAATGAGACACAATTAACATTAAAAAAACAAAAATCAACCAACCACTCCCCCAAAAAACCCACCCACAAAAAAAACCCCCAAAACAACTGAGTTTTAAAAGTCAGTACCCTTATCCTAGGAGGACGAAAGGAGAAAATTTCTAAGGGATTTGGTTATAACTCTCAACACCTATATCGTGATTTTTGAGCTAAAAAGCCTCCTAAGGATATGCCTAAGCTGAAGAAGCTTTGTGATGGGACTGCAGCAGTGGAACATTGCTGGCAAGTCTACTGTAGGCTGAAGTTTTATTTCATATTCCTTTGTGGAATAAGTAACGCTGCCAAACCAGCAACTGTGCCTGTGCAACTGCTGCTACACTGGGGGCAGTTTGTTGTTTCAATTCTGTCAACCAGTGGAAATACCATGGTGGTAAGAGATGTTAGTGTGAACATGGCTCTGATTTGACTTAGGAACTGTCCACATATGTCATGGCAGTGAAATAGGAATTCATTTGGAGTAAAGGAATACGGTATGCTATAATGACATGTATCTATCAGCTGAGGTTAGTGTCGTAGCTGGTGGCAGAAATTGACCTATATGCCTTCATGGAGACTTGAGCTATTTGAGTTTTATTTACCCAAAAAGAATAAATGCAAAAATATTTACCCAAAAATGGTTACATTTTTCCCTGTTAGTTTGGCTACTGGACTCTGTTCCATGGATAGCAGCACTGTTGTCAAATTTCACATTTTGGTGCCATCAGTACTGACATGGGGACTGCCTCTAAAAAATTGTGTAAGTGCATATAGGATGAGGAAAAAGGATTCTCTTCTACTACCACCTGGAGGAGAACTCCAGGTTATCTGTAGTAAGTTTATCAAAGAGATCAAGAAAGCTTACGAGTGCGGAATTTAATGATGACATTTTTTCAAAGTGTTGATAATCTGAAATCATAAATTACTTGGCACTGATACTGCCTTTAAATAGGAAATGTTATGTAACACTTGTCAGAAGGGGTATTCAATCCTAAATTAGCTTTTTAAGGAGCTGTTGAATTGCTGAATAACCATGATATGGAAAACTATAAATCTTTCTATAATAGGAAAAGATGCAAGAGGAATAAAACAGGGTGGGAACTTGGAAGTGAAAGGTGAAGGTCAAGTCTGATGGTTTGAGCTACATGTAGCAGAATTAAGGATCAGTTGTCTGAGAAGCTGCCTGTGCATGGTATGAAATCCTGTTCACTCAAAACATACCCCATAGTCACTTCTCCGGCCCAATGGGAGGACAGGAAGACTGGATCTCACTTACTTGGAACATGAGTGCATCCAAGGTTAAGAACTCTAGAAGAAGAGCAGGAGGGAAAGCACTGTGTGCACTCATCTGTATCACAGACCTCCGCAGTCCTTGGCTCAGTTTAGAGTGGCCTTGCAGCTCCTGCTGCTTGTGTCATGGTGACCGTTCCTTGATAGCTGTGCAATTGCAGAGCTGCTCAAAGTGCGGCATGTTCATCTCTTCTATTGGCAGGAACAGTTAGGATGGATGCCGTTTTGGGGGGTTTTTTTGATCCCTGTCAGTATACTTTGTCCTTATATATGAAGAAATGAATATGACTAGGTATGTAACTAGAAAGCAAAAAAAACTCCTGAATGCTGTGTAGGAGTCTGTACAATTTTAGATATGTAGTACAGTAGGAGGGGAAAACCAATAGATACATTAAAAAAGTTTATCTTGTCATCATCTTTTGTATAACCAGGATCAGATTTTTCTTCACCCTTTGTCTCTAGGTTGGATTAAGAAATGCAGTGGGGATTTTTCACTGGATTTCATGTTTCCAAATTTTTCTTGTAATATGTCATGATGAATTACATTTTGCTGCAAAATGTAGTGCTGTGTTTTTGGACTACAGTCTTAACATAAATAGCAGAGTCCCACTGGAACTCATGCAGGTTTGTTGTGTAAAAGAGGGTCAGTCTGTGACCAGTCACCTGGCGGCTGGAGTCGAGCCTGTAAACAGCACTGCTGACAGTGTTTGATTCTCTCCATCCCCTGCCCCTCTAAAATGTTAATTAGCCTCAGGCTGAAGTAACTCTTTAATCTGAAAAGTGAACATCTTTTCAATAGTGTGTGCTTTGGTAGCTTTCCACTGCAGAGGCGTGATAGATGTGGCTTCCCATCTGGTTAGCAGTGCTGATCCTACCTGAGATCAAGTTGTGCCACAAAATTGTGATCTTCTCACACTTCCTTCCAAGCAAGGGTTACTTGAAGTCTGAGACAGCTCCAGAAGCAATTTTTGAATGTTTAGTTTCAGGATTCTGTTTCCTAGAAGATTGTCTCGGTTTGAAAGACAGGTGTCTGCTAAGGAAGGCAGAAGCCCCCCTTGAAGTGGCAGATATAACCCCTTTCCCTCTGAGTTATTATGATTTTGAAATCAAGGGTCTTTAGGCAAAGATGTGGGAAATAGGAATAACAGTTCTTTACTATATATATATAGAGATAGATAGATAGATAGATAGATAGATAGATAGATAACCAGTCGAACAAAAACAACAACAACTATGACAGTAACAGCAAACACAAACCCAGTCCCAGCCTTCTCGGCTGTCAGGCCCTTTCCCCTCGGGTGCAGTTCCGCTCGCAGCCGGCAGGGATCGCTGGCGGCTCCCGGTGAGCAGGGAAGGTGCGATGGTTCCCCCGCGGCTGCAGGGGGCGCTCTGGAGCGAGCTCGGGGAGCACGCGGCTGCTCTGGGATCCCGGGGAAGGGTGGAACAAAGGCTTCACAAACTGCTGGGCAGCCGGTCCTGGACTCCCGGAACAGCAGGCTGGAATGGCAGGCCGGAGCGGCAGGCACAAACACAAATCCTGGGTGGCAGACGAGATGTATCCAAAAGGGGAACCCCCCGGGGCTCCAGGCAGGCAGGGTGAGCACGGCTACAGCGTAGCGAAGGCTCGAAACAGCAGCGGTGCAGGGCGGCCACAGCCCCAGCCTCCAGCAGGGCAGGGAAAGCAGCCTTGGGATCCCGGTGTTGTTTCCAGCAGAAAGGAAAGACGCCGAAAACGGGAACCAGCAGCTCTTCTCTCCGCGGCTTCTCTCTCCAGACGCTGAGAGCGAACTCCCAACACGCCCAGGTGAAACAAAGAGTAGCCAGGCCCACCCCACCCCCAAAACGGGCTGCTCTGCTGCTTTTGTCTTTCTTAAGTATAGTCATTTGTCCCCTAGCAACATGCATATGGGAGAAAATTCCTCCAACAGAAAAAAAAACTAGGACAAAACTAAAACCCCAACAAAGATAAATGTAATGCAGTCCTTTTCTTGCAGTAACCCATCCTGTAACATTGTATTTTTCACCTTTCTTGAATGCACCCATTTCTAGGATATCTGGCATGATCAGTGCTGACAGCCAAACTAGCAACAAGAATTTAAGGAGATGGGCATGGCCATAAAGGAGAATAGCAGAACAGTGATGGTGGGGAATGGAGTTTGCTGGAAATGTAAAAATGTTGTATTTCCTATTGCAGGTCAGAAGGAATGTAGGAGAAGAGGAAATTCAGCAGTGTAAAGCTGTAATTTGCCTGATTCTGTTGAAGACAGACTGAGCCATGTTGAGCACTGTATTGAAACACCACTGTTTTGGAGTGTTTGATTGTCAGTATAACTGCTGTGGTGTGTTACAGACGTCCGGCAGACAAAGTCTGTATGCTTCCACCTGATGACACAAGACTGTGCAGGACTGAACTTTCAGGCCAGGCTTGTGGGTTTTATAAAGGCGTAAGAATTTTTCTACTCATAGCAGCTTATAATATCTGAGCTCTCTTGGGGGAGGTTCAGATTGGACATTAGGAAAAGGCTCTTCACTGAGAGGGTGAGCAGCCACTGGAGCAGGCTTCCTAGGGAAGATGTCAGAGCACCAAGCGTGACAGAGTTCAGTGACCTTCTGGACAGTGGTCTTAGCCATATGTTTTAGTGTTAGGTAGTCCTATGAGGAGCAGCAAGTTGGATTCCATGATCTTTATGAATCCCTTCTATCTTGAGATACTCTATGATTCTATGATTTTCGTCAGCTAAAAAAAAAAAAAAAAGTACATGAATAGACATTTAGACATTAGGCTATACTACTGAGTTTCTAGTCCTGTACAGTTAACCATATTCAGATTATGTTGGGTGGACATGAGCTTAGAAAGGCTAGTTAATTATCTTGGCTTGTACAGCCTTACTACTCACCAATTTATGAAGGTGAAGAGTACAGACTGTATTATTTCTGCAAACAAGTCTTGACATCTGTGAAGATGTGAGGATTAACATTTATCAGTTTCATTATGACTTCCATCTTATTTTGGTTTAATTTTTACCTGTTACTCGTATTTCAGTAAATGTAATGAATATGAAACTTTCCAGCTTCTTCACTTAAAAGTTAAAGAAACCCAGAGCCAAAGTTGTTGCAGGTTATTCAAAATGTTCTGATTTGTCTAAGTACCATATCCACCTTTCAAATTCCCCATATTGGAGGGGATGAGCGAGAGGTTCCTGGAAACTTCTTCAGTTTTTCTCTGTGTAGTCAAGTATCTTGTTGTTTCAGTGCAACATTTAGTAGATAAAAGCATTTACAAATGAGAGCTTTTGTATATAAATAAGTAGCTCTTGTTTCTGTAATGGGCTGAATATAAAGTCCTCTGTTGATTGCAAACATGTAAAAGGGTTGGGCGATGTGTGATTGCTACATAAGTAATACAGGAAAAAATAAATGGCTTTTTCAGAAATATGATGGAAAAAAATAAGCAAGTAGTTTGACAACTAAGACAATGTTACCAGCAGAGAGTAAACCCACCAATGCTAAATAGTAATCCCTATTAATTTGGACAATTACTATCTGCCACTTCCTTGCTGGGGAAAATCCCAGTGAGATAACATTGCCCTAAGATAGTAGGCATTCTCAGTCTTTTCCTTGCCAGTAGCCTCTTCTGATGCCAATATCAGAAAACTAAAGACAGTCCATGGAATTAAAAAAAAAAAAACAACCTTTAAATTTTGCTTTCCTGAGTCTAAGGATCCCAGCTGAAGTGGTCCACCTGAAGTGGATTTTTTTGTAGTAAAGGGCTAATTGTAAGAGGAAACATGTAGTGGGAGTGACCTGGAAGAATATGTTAAATTTTATTTGTTTTCCTTTGGTTTCAAATTCATTTATTGTCCATTTAAAACTTACCAAAGCTAGTCCTATAAAAAATAACCAAATCAGCCTACCAAGACCAGTATCATATCTGTACAAAAGTGTTTGAAAGACTTGAGAAAAGAAGGCTGAAGTCCATCTTGTTTATCTCAAATGGTGAAAAAACCAATTGCACTGTACCCTACTCTGCCAACAAAAGTAGTTTGACTAAATTGAAGAGGGTCATAAAATGTGTGAAATGTGACAGATTGATGAGTAGGTTGAAAATGTTTATCCTGTAGAATATGGAGGCTTAGGGATGAAGACCATCATCAATCTGTAAAGCAAATGAGATAACTTGAGAAAAATGTGAGCTGAATGTGGCATAATTTAGTCATAAGAAGTAATTTATGAAGGGTTCTCATTTTTTTCCATGAAATCATTATGTTGGTGTTGGGTTGAATAAATGACTTTCATATCGTGTTGTCAAAGATAGTTGTTGTAACCATTCACTATGAAAATGTGGCTCCTCTGTCCTTATTGTTTCTTATCACTGCCTGAGTATTATTTCAGGATACAGTGAATGATATTTTCTGTGGAACTTTATCTGTTTGGAGTTTTCTCTGGTAGAGCCAGAAACAGAAGATAAGAAGGACTGGGGGCAAGGTGGGGCTGGAGGGGGAAGGGAGGGCAACAATACACAGGTGAGATAAGAGATAAATTTTGCAGAACTAGATGTGATAACCCTTAATGATTTTTTTGTTGTGGTTGTTATTTTCTGCAGTCTGATTCATGGGAATATTTTTTGAGTTTTGGAAGTAGTCTAACCTCCTTGCTGTTAAGGACAGTAATTTTATACTAGCCCAGATCACAATTTTAGCAGTCCTGAGTGCCTGTGGAATGCACCCTTCCTTTTGCCTGTGGGGAAAAGAAATATGAAACAAACTCCTGAGCATTACCTGTTCATGTAGTGACTAGGAATGTCACGTTAGTGAGGTAGCTTTCATGGAAGACAGGGCTATATTATTTGTAGCTACTTGAACATTTACCTAAATTGGCTCTATCGAATAAATGCAAGAAGCTAATTATAATTGACTGCATTTAATGCAGTGTCACCTGAAAGTATCTATATTGCTAAATTTAAACATGAGCAAAATGACTTACATAGCCCAAGAGGAATTTCAGGGCGTTTCTTTTCTGCTCCGCTTAGCAATTAAAGAGCAAATCTCTCAAGATTAGCCAGGTGCAATATGCTGCTACTCACTTTTCTGTGTAGCATCAGGTATTGGTCAGTGCTGGAGGCAGCATGCTGGGTTTTACAGAGCAGCAATGTGATCTGCTATGACAAATCCTGTGAGTTCTTTTGGGGAAGTGGAAAGCTACTTTGCTTTGAACACAGATGCATTCTCCACAGATTGTGTTTATGGGTTTAGTGGCATGTCTATTTTTCTACTTCCTGCTTCATAGTAGTAACATTTCCCTCTCCACAGAAAAGGAAAGTTATTCTAGGGGAGAACAAGATGTTTACGTTACCTTATGTGCCAGCACTAACACAGTTGAAAGGATGCAAGTATTCAGAAGGAAAGCAAGGAGAAACAGAGATACAAACCAATGAAGAATGCATAGCCAGGGCTACCAGTTGCATGGCTGTAGGCACCCTATTTATTAGGTGAAAATGAAGTAGGACTTGCTAAACTATAAAAGAAGCTGAGATGTTAAGCAAGAGCAATGCACTTAAGCTCTGGTTCACCATTCCACAGTTACTGCCCAAAAACCATTCCAGTTAGCTTGTGTCATGTTTTGAGCAGGCTGTTGTGTGACTTTACAAATGTCTCCTGGCTAAGTAACTCACAGGTGGGAAAGGCAGCCCTAAGCACCAGCACATGCTGGGGGCCACCCAGCTGCAAAACAGCTTTTCAGAAAAGGACCTGGGGTTCCACCGGACACTAAGTTGATCACGACCAAATAAATCAAGAGCAAAGAGGACAAGATGTTGTAGTATCAATCGGATCCATAATGAATAAGAAAAGGGGAAAGAAGAGGATGTTACAAAATGCAGCCTTGAAGGCTTCCTAGCTCTAAAAAAAAGTAATAGGGATTCCATTTTTAAAAGGATGACTTTGCAAATCTTTCCCTATGACTTTTTTCAGGACAATGCTTCAATGTTTTCAGAACTGTTATTGGAGGAGGGAGCGAAAGATGTTAAAAGAATTGGGCATGGGGGTGGTGAAGATAATTTCATTCTTTATTTCTATCTAATGTCAGTTCAAGGAACTTGGATGCATAAAAGCAGCTCGAAGGCTAATTACAAGATGACAGGAATGAGTCTGTATTAAAGATAAAACTTTCCAGACTTCACTTTTATGTGAGGAAGATTCAAATTCAAAGTCAATGTTGCTGATACAGTGAACATCATCTTGTCCAATTTTCTTCTCGTTTCTTCTCCTGTTGCAGCATGGACTTAGTTTCAAAACTTTACTCTCCATCCCCATTGCTGGCAAGTTTCAGAAAAATGAATACCAAATATAGACACCTATTTATGAGGGAACACCACTGCACTCCATGTCTTGGATCAGTGCTTTCATCAATTGTTTGTGGTAATGGGCTGAATAGTATTGATGCTTAGTTTAGTTTTAATTTCAGGATGATGTTCTCAAACCTTAGTATGAAAAGAGGTGGAATTTTTTTCCCTTTTCCCCCTGATTCACCCTCAAATGAAAACAATTCTGTTTTCTACTCTAAAAACACAGAAGAATTTTAAGTTAGAAAAATTATTCATTCTTAATTTTTATGAGTATGTTCACAAAAATGTCAGAACGTATTTTAGGGAGTACCTGTGTTTTCACTGTTTCAGCAGTCTTATGACCTATAAAACAACGCAGTTGTTATTTCAAATTTACAAATTGTGGTTGCATGGGTGTTTTGTTTTTTCTTTTCAAGACTGGATGCACTGAATGTGAAAAATCAAAGATAGCAGTGACAGGATGATCCAGAATGGATTAAGCATCAGAACAAAGTGTCTGGAATTTTGCTATCCTTACCTGAGACTGAAGACAATATGAAAACTTCACAATTTTATTGTGAAGTTTACAGGCATTTACAGGGAAAGAAAAAAAAAAAAAAACAGTACAAAGAGCTCCTTGGAAAAGCACATGGAGTGTTGGGGATTCTAGTTTTTCTTTTTGCATGTTAAGCAATTTATGAAAGATCTCAGTTTTCTTATGTGATGGCTTAAATGGAAGTTAAATGTTCATGAGGATGACCTAGGATTTTTATAATTATTGGTTAAAATGAAGGAACAGACTAGACCACAAGCATAGATACCTTGACCTGGATGTGATCTGATCTAAATGTTCAGAATGGGCCATGACGCAACAGGTACAAGAAAGATACAATGATTTGTACTTCAGAGAATTTCTTGGAATGTTGCCTCGCACCTTGCAGATGGTTTCACTTAGAATTTATTGTTGAAAGAAACAAAAAATAATTACTCAGTACCCCTTTTTTCCTTAAATCAACCAACCTACAAACCAGTTTTTTTCTCCAGTCTCTCTGAGACAAACATGTCTAGTTTGTTGCTGCACTAGGTGAACTTGAATCCAGCTAAATCAAGTAAATCACTGTAATTTCTCAGAAAAAAAAAAAACGTAAATTACATTATTCAAAGAGTGAATTCAAATGGATAAATATCTGAAACACCTGCACTGAATTAGTGGTCTCTGAGTCATAAAGACCCAATAGAAGTTGTACAAATTTCTTTCTGTTCGATGGTAGAATATAATGCTTTTCCATAATCTGCTTTCTGTGGTGCAAAAATTATTTTAATGTATGTTTCCATTGGTAATAATCCTAAAATATTTGTTTTTAGGGTAATGGATTGTTCTGTTCATTCAGGTGGTGCATAAAGATGAAACAAGTGCACATTTAGCTATATGATGCATACTTGCTTTAAAAACCAAACAAATAAGCTCAATAGCAGGAATGAGAACGCCCCTGAACAGCACCTCAAAAAAAGTCAGCATTTTAGCCTGCTGTTTATCCTTAATCTCATCTAATCAGTAGTTCAGATCTCTTCCAAGAATATGCCTTCATAGGATTGCACAGCATATTAGAAATGCATAGAGAGAATGAAATAGACTTAAATGTAATCATTTAACTTTCTCGGCTCTTGTTGATTTTTTTAAGGCTGTGCGAATGATATTTTCAGTTTTATTGGTAAGCCATACACTAAATTGGTTGAAATATTATAATTACAATTACAAAAGAGGCAATTTTATTTGCTGTGCTTTATATTAAACCAAAAATATTTTATATATCTTGAGGGGGAAATAATTTGAGCTTGAATAATAGTGTTTATTCAGATGCATTTATTTTGCCCAGGAGTTGAGAGTCCTGCTCATGCAGACTTTGATATTTATGTTCTTATTCCTCCAAGGCCACTGCACACACCCAAATTTTTGTAGCTTTGGGCCTAGTCTCACTTGGCCCTCAGTTTGTTCGGATTTGGTTTTGTTTTTTTTTCTTCACAGAATGTAAATTATTCTGAAATTCTGTAAGTAAAGCAGAAAGTCTGGGACAGTCTAGTCTAGATTTTTTTTCCTTAATTTTTTTCTTATTTATTTATTTAAACTCCACTTCCTATTTTGAAGTGCAGCAATAGAGTAAGAAGAGTGGAAAATCTTTTGCGGGAGACAGTTTCAAGAAATAAGTTCAGTCCAGGGAAGGAAAACTAAGTTCATTTAATTGTCTTTCCCTGAAACTGTCCTTTTCCCTGAAAAAAAATCTCTGAAAATTTTCATTTTCAGACAACTTCTTATTTAGACATTATCCTAACTTTAAGCATGTCCACTGTGAGTAAATATCCTTGCATAAGTGCTGCTGTGGATGATTAGCCTTTTCATTAACAGCTTGAAATGCATTTAGAATATCAATCTAACTGTTCTTGAGGTCCACCTCTTGGTCTAGCACATAAAGGCAATATTTCTATCTTGTTTATATCTTCTCAAATATTTATGGAAATCAAGATTTTCTGTAACCTACTAGGTTGTTGATAATTTAGTTTAAACATAAGGGGGTTGTTTTCAGTGTAGAAGTATTGTCTTTGCTCTCTTTCAGTGCACCTTCGGTGTACTATGGATATCAGAACTTAACCATGAACTTAACACATTTACCATGTGTTTGGCTTTGGATTTATTAAGTGTGTTTCCACTGTCATTTCAGTTCATGGGTGTCATCTGTGTTCTTTTCCCACTAAACAGAAAATTTCGCATCTGTACATACCTGTGCATATCAATTTAGTATGTACCACGGGGATCCATTTTTGGAATATTTAAATGTATGTGAAGACAAGTGCCCTAAGAGAAGAACACCAACATTATTACTGCTTTCAGCAGAGGAAAACTGTCCTTCTGTATTCTGTTCCTTATTTAATATAAAATGTTATCTTGATAGACACATAATTACTTTAATTATTTTATCAATGGAGCATTTACAGGGGGTATTCTTTTTATTCAGCCTACTTAATATTTTAAGAACAGTTCTTGGTAATTTCACTT
Source organism: Aphelocoma coerulescens (assembly GCF_041296385.1). NCBI lineage: Eukaryota > Metazoa > Chordata > Aves > Passeriformes > Corvidae > Aphelocoma > Aphelocoma coerulescens. The sequence continues at coordinate 91,687,123 of NC_091015.1, forward strand.
GCAAAGTAAAACTAAATCTGCTATCAAGGAAGAATTCTAAGTGGCATTTTAACTTGTGCATATCAACTTACATAGCTATTCTTGGGTTTTTATTGATTGATCTATTATATGGAACAGGTATGCTGCACTGAGATTGCTCTGCATTACAGTTGCAGGGAGGGATTTGGGTCTGTATTCAGGGTTACCTCGGGGTGTGAAGGCAGGCAGCCTTCACTACGAGAATGTGTGAGGTGATCTGTCCTGGCTTTGGCAGGGTTGAAGTTTTACATAATTCTTCCCATGCTAGTAATTAAGGTATGTAAGTGCTTCTGCAAATCTGGCATGCTCCCCCTTTTCTTTAATGTACCTCAGTCCTGCACATACTTAAGCTGACTGCTTACATCTGTAAAATTTAAATCAATACAGTTTGTAGTAAAAGCAATAACATGCAAGTTTTGTACAGTGAATCATTTGTAAACTGAGACTGCTGTTTATAGTTATTACTACCCACATTGCTATGCACATTTTGTAAATTTGGAAAGTAATCCCCTCTTCATAAGGGGTTTAGGTCTAAGTATAATAAAATTGTTTTTAAAAGTCCATGTATCAGTATTCTGGAGGACATTAAAATGAAAAGACACTGAAATCACTGAAATCATATTGTAGGTGTAAACCTTATTTCCAGTATTTTAAACTGACAAAGGACAAAGTTCCAAATCCATATCCTGAATGGGATCCTGATTGAGTCCCACTCTATACCCTGAATGGTTATGAAAATAAAAAAAAAAAGGCAAGAAGTGTGCCCTTTAAGGCTATATTTCTCATTTATTTGGTTATAAATGAGACAGGTAATATAGTCATAATAAAATTCTGAACAAAAATCTGCTTCCACAGATCAGGCCCTATACCTATTCATAACTGTATGCATAATGTGATTTCAAATATTTTTTTTCTTCAGAGCATTTGTAAATTGTCAGATATGTATGTTATCATTCCAGGTTATAAGTTTTGAATAATTTTTCTGGATGTATCTTAGCTTTCCAGAACTGCCTTTTTAAATCAAAGGAATCCTCAATTGGACAAATGTTCATAGCACAAAGAGATGGTATTAAGGTCCCTGAGAATTTTACTGCATATTCTGTTTAAATGGCCAGCCAAACCTATAGCTGAAGCATTTGTTTTGAGTGTATATTTTCCTATGCACTTTATGGGAGGAGGAAATAGTGACGGTATGTATTCCTCTAACCTTAGTCCCTTGTGATTGAAATCAGAGATGATTTTAATCATGCTGTTGCTGATTTGTAGTCTACAGTGAAATTTTTGAATCTTCCAAACAACACAGAAGTCCCTTTTTTCATTTACTTTTTTTTCCAAATGTATGTGTGATTTTTTTTTTTTTTGTTTGTTTTGGTCATTCACTGACCTTTTATTGTTATGGCAATAGAAACCTTCTCAGCAAATAGTTAATGTGAAGAGATTGCTACCATGGCCTGATGGTGACATTTGACCTTGCCACAAATAAATGAGTGTAGAGAGTAACAAATGCAGCAACAACCATTTTCACACTATGGGATTTTAAATTTTTTTTTATGCTAATCTTTTTGCAGACAGGTGCTTTGTCTGTCCTCATGAATAAATTACTCAAAGTAAATAACCTAATGCTTTCTGATTTTTATTTTTTATTTTTTACTGGTTGCAGTAGATAACCTAATGAAAACCTTTTATTAAATAGGAGGATTTGCTCTTCAAGTGTGTTCTTATTTTTTGTTCGCTGCATTTTATAGTCAGGTGCACAGTCTAGTAGTTAGCACTGAAGTGATGTGTTTTTAGCAAGGTAGATGAGATATGATTATTTTGGATTATTCAGATTCTGTTTGATTTTGGTTTTGCATATGGCTGGCAGCAATGAAGAATTCAGATAAACTTACAGAATGACAGGCCTGTGTTTGTTAAAGGGCTGTCTTCTTCTCAAGCTGCATACATAATTTTTGCAGTGTTCCCTTTCTCCTGTAGGAGATTTCTGCTATTGGATATTATCAGTCCAGATGGTTACAAGCATGAGACACAACCTCTTAAACCAGCATTTTCCAAGTGTTTCCCCTGCCTCCACAGCTGTAGAAATTTCAGTTTTTACCGATTCCTTTCCAGGCTTTGGTTGGTTTAGGCTACTCTCAGAGGTTCTTCATGAGCTGAACACTGTACATTAAACAGTGTTTTCAGGCTCATTTGTATGAGGGCAGCTGGTGCAGTGGAATCCATGTGCTAAAGCATTATACATCTCTGTCTTCCAACTTACCTTACATTGGGCATTTTTAGAACTTTTCATAAAATCATCCTGTGATAGTGACAGATTAGTTTTTTCGATAGGAGCTTCTAAACGTGGCATTATTTTCGGTCACCTAAAGACGAGTAGCTTAAATAACAAAGTTTAAAATGAATACTGTTTGAAATCAGATAAAACAAATTATTCCAATGAACTATTATATAAAAACCTTACAGATTTCACACAGAAAAAAAATTATCATCGTACACTGTCACCACAAATATTAAACCCAGCATTATTTATACAGTTTAAGAAAATTTTGTTTCTGGTAATAAAGAAATTGACCATGAGAACAGCCAGGTGGTGGATCAGGTTACCCAGAGAGGTTAGGGAGCCTCCATCCCTGCTGGTATTCCAGACCCATAGGATTAAGCCCTGAGCAACTTGGTCAGATTTCATGGCTGACGCTGCTTTGAGGAGAAGGTTGGCTTGGGTGATTTTCTGAGACACTCTCCAACCTCATTTAGCCTTTGATTCTGTGAAAATCAGTTGAATTCACCTGCTGCTCCTGAAAGTGAAGTAATTGTGTCACAGCACTTACAGGTCTCTTAATCAGGCATACCTTGCACAAAGACAGTGAAAGAAACAAGATTTAGTACTTAGTGCAGGAAAACATTAATCGCTGAATGTTTAGATTTTTTCAGTTGCCTTTTGATATCAAGAAAGTTTGGTAGCCCCAAAATGTTGCAGTATATCAGAGAAATACATGGAGTTTATTGATTCCCAGTTTCTGAAAGGATAACTGGTTACAGGTGGTCATGGTTTATCTTTGCAGACCCTTGGTGAAAAAGTGTGTGCTGTACTTGAAACAAATAGGAATTGAGATATATTTGGAGGAAGGTGATGGATTTCCACGTATTAAGAAGAGATGTACTGAACTCAAAGAGCTTGCTGCAGAATGATGTCCAGAAAAGGTCAGGAAAATCAGTAAACTCACTGTATTTGGTATGAAGAATTACTTTCTGAGATATTTAAATATTGTTTTTAGCAATTCTTGTTTAGTTTTTCTTCTGCGTGATGTTTACAGGTTACTTTTAGTAGCCCTGCAGTCTTGCACCAAGCCTTTCTCTTATAAACAGGAGAGCACTTGTATCTTGACCTATAGAATATTTAGAATAGTGTAAAACTTTACTTAATTTTTCTTGCCAAGAATGGCAATGTGCACAATAGGTCTTTAAAACAAATGAATTCACATTCTCTTATTTAGATCTGTAAGGCCATCTGCAGAAGCAATGAAGAGTTTCCAGGGGTTTGATTGCATGTTTTTGCTTTTTGTTGATCATTATTGCCTTGTTTTTAATACAGTCATTACTGCTCTTAATATAGTGTTTGTGGTAGCCTTGGTCTGGTAGGGTATAGAGTGACAGGAGGAAAAGAGGGCATACTGGGTTTTTTTTATTTCTCCACTCTCTTCCCTTCACCCTGCCCCTCCACAGCTGTTGGGACACTGGAAGAATTTTGTGAGTAGGAAGGGTGATGAGAAATCCCCATAACCCAAAAGCTGTCCTGTTGTCTTTTCTCCTGACAGTCTGGGAGCTGCCAGCCACTGCTGTGCACAGTAGTGCATAACCCATTGTCTTGCTCCATCCTGTGACTCCAGTGCCTGTGTGCTTTGTGAAGATACTTTTGTGTTTGCCAGCAGACTGCTGTGTATTTCTGAACAGAGAAAATTACCATAGAATTTCTGGGTTCTCAGAGGATACATCTTGATTTCTAGTCTTAATCTTTGCTCACGCTTCACTTTTGACACTCTGTATCAGTCTGTGTGTATACTTCTTAAGGGCCTTTATATTTTTTGCACAATATAGAACCGCCAGAGGATTTTCAAAATATTTTGCTACCTGAAGCAGTGAGATCAGTCAAGTAGGGTAAGATAATCTAGCAACTGTTTACTTCATTTAGCTTCTCAACGTAATGAGTTGTCTTGCCTATTTGTTAGAAATGTCTGCTGTGATTCCTAACACGTTGTCCTTTATCAGAGAAGAGAACATAGTGTCTTCAAATTTACAATTTGGATAAAGTGTTTTCATTGTTCAGATGAGAAAATATTGATAGCTTTTTATTGCATATTAAAAAGAGTTAAAATGCCACTGGTTAGTAAAAAAAAGATTTTTACCTTTGTTCTAAAACCTTATTATTTCTACATAGTACCATGCTTCTCAGAAGCCCTAGCTGGATTTCCCTAGCAGTTGTGGGAAAGGACTTTCAAGTTTCTTGTAAAACAACACAATGATTTTTTAATTTTTGTTTTTAATCGAGAGCACAGCAATGCGAGATTGTCTTTCAGTTGGCATAATTCCATGTCCTGTGTTAAAGGTTATCTTTGGTGGATTGAGAAGAATTTTAACTTTTTAAACACTTAGGTGTTTAAAACTGAATGGGTAGAATACTTGAGTTTAGGTACTAGGGGAGGGGAGGTCTATTTATGGAAATTAATTGTTTGCTTCTGTGGCTAAGGTTGGATAACAACATAAAAATGCTTGGAGTCTTCTTCATTCCATTATAATTCCTTGTGGGAGGTGAATTCAGCCCTGACATGAAAATGTGGGAGGCTACAACTTAGAAGGCATCTTACATTTCTTTTCTCCATTCCAGTTTGTCATTGAAAATATTACAGACCTATGCTTTAGAGCTCCAGAAAAACAGAGCAAATGAAGGTTCTCCTGGAGTAACACATGTCTCTAGGGCCTGCTCTTTCCTTCCCTTCCCTAAACAAAACAAAGCAAACAAACAAACAAAAAATCTACATAGAAACCAAGAACATGATAGCAGACAATACCTTAGTCTGGAATAGGGTGGGCTCAGAACTGATGAGGAGGGGGAAGAAATACCCTTGGTTCCTAGCAAATCTGAGCTTGGAAACCATGAAAACTGCATTCCCTTCAGTAGACTGACTTGCTAAAAGAAACAATGGGTTAAGTATTTATAAACTTTTAAATACAGAATGAAGTGCAACTGCTTTTTTTACTTCCTACTTAGTTCTAGATGTTGAAAACTTCATACAAGACATACTTTTTCATATGCATTCTTAACAGTTCTTTATCTGATGACACTTTCTTTCAAAATAGGAAGTTATATAACAAAAGACACATGTGCGTGAAGGAACTGAGAGGTGTGATGGCACATGGGGAACCCCATTATTTCAGCCCAATGCCTTAAGGTTGACTCACATTTCTGTGAGCACTCATTGCAGTGTCTGTGTGTGGTCACTGCCCAAATCATGGGTTGCAAGGGAAGGGCATTTCAAGGTTACTCCAGCTGGTGAGGAGGTTAAGGGTTTCAGGGACCAGGTATGTGTGTGCTGAGCATCAGAAGGAGTTTGCTGCTGGAGTGACCAGAGGGTCCAGGGGAATTTCCTGTGGAAGTGCGGGATTGGGAGTGTGTGTTCATGAGGCCACTGGAGATGTGAGGATTCAGACACGAGATACAGGGCAGACTGAGAGTCTCAGGCCAGTTACTGGAGAGTCGCACAGCATGGTTTTCCCACTCGTGGACCTTCATTCTGATCTGCTAGAGGTGGACAGGGTGAGGCTTCTGGCAATGTTCATGTTTCCAGTTGACAATTTACAGCCTTGAGAAGCAAGTGAGGTAGCTGTGCTGCTGCCTGTACCTGTCAGAGTGAGGTTTTCATAACCATGTGGGTGAATTTCATAGTCATTGAATCATTTAGGTTGGAAAAGACCTCTAAGATCATCAAGCCCAACTCTTAACCCAGCACTGCCAAGTTCACCACTAAACCATGTCCCTCAGTGCCATATTTACACATCTGTTAAATACCTCCAAGGATAGTGACTCCACTGCTTCCCTGGGCAGCCTGTGCCAATGCTTGACAACCCTTTCAGTGAAGAAATTTTTCCTGATATCCAAACTAAACTTCCCCTGGTGCAACTTAAGGCCATTTCCTCTTGCCCTATTCCTTGTTACATGGGAGAAGAGACTGACACCTGAACCCAGCACAGGTTTACCTGGTAGCTACCTGACCTTCCTTTGCAGGGCTGATTTCTCTTCTGCTGTTGCTTCCTCATTTTTCTGTAATTAGTCCTCTAGCTGAAATCCAGCAGTTTTCTGTATGAGATCTGGTCCCATCCCATTTTTTTCTCCCTATTCCACAGTTGATTCTAACTCCATTTTTGTTGTGAGGGGAAAGTAAAATATCTGTTTGGTTTGCCATATCTTCTCTGCTGTACAATGTTGCCGCTTGAGGTCTCTAGCTCATTGAGTGTGCTCAAAATACATGGTTTTGTCTCTAGTCCTGTCCTTCAGAAGTGCTGTGCAGAATTTACAGCAAAGCTATCAATTAATATGAAAATGAATTCATGCAAACTGTCTATCAAGTAAAAGACCTTTATTTTTTTAAAATGCAACAGTATCACAAATACATTTGTTGTTCGCCTGTTACGTGGAACATTAGAATCAAAGTTTCTGGTTATCACATTGCAGATATCCAAGTCAGTAAAGCTGATTGTAATTTAAAGCATATTTATATTAAGCAGCAAATATGATCCTTTTTAATATACAGAAAAGCATTCATTAGAAAAAAAAATGAATTTCTTTTGAATTGAATGAAATGTAAGTTTAATTTTCAGAACATTGCTTGGGGCAATGGTTTGACATTTTCTTGAAACCAATCTGATTAATTTTCAGAATTATGCTGAGAACTGTCACTTACTATGAAAAATACCTTTCTAATCAGTGAACCTCAGAAAAGAAAAGAAAAAAATTATTTTTTCTTTTTCTTTACAAATTACTTTTTGCATTTCAGTTGCATGGGCAGCAGTTAGTTTTACTTGTGTATTTAGCTTGGTTTTATATGATTGTGGAATCAATTCAGAATCTTAACGAAAAAATGATACGGATTGAACCAAGCCCATTGTGCTATTTTTGTGAAGGTGACCTTAAAGAGAAGGTGTAAAGGCTTTCCAGTTTGAAATTTCAATACTCTTCTGCTGTACTTTTTATAACATGAAGTTATGAATTGCCTGTGCAAAATCTCCATTAAATGAAACAGACTTTTTCATCTGAATTAGTGGCAAAGATACACTGCATTGCTCAGACATGGCTTTTGAATGAGGAGTGAATAAATGTAACAAGGTTGCATGCTATCACTTACAGGACATGCTAATAGAAGTCATCCAGGACTATGAAGATTTCAGTAGATTTACTAGATCCTACTGGACAGTGAAATGATATTTTAAATTGGGTGTTGAAATTAGTGTGGTTAAACAGCTGGCAGGATTTCCAGAGCTGAAAGCCAGACTTTGATGATCAGATTTCATCTAGAGCAAAGTTTAAAAGGTTTCCACCAAAGGTACCATTTTTACATCTGAATCAAGATTTGTGTCTGGGGGAAAGATCTTTTTCAGCACTGTGGTAGGTTTTAATAATTAGGTTTAATACACCAGACTATTTTAGCTTCTTCATTATATATATATATAAAATAAAGGCTGCACAAATTTCAAAAACTTAATATTGTTTATAATACTTATTATTTAAATTCTACCCTGTATAATTTTCTTTTAAATTAAAATACCAGTGGGGATTTGGACCTCCTCACTAATTGACTCAGTAGTATAGTTTACTGTCTATTTTAATGCAACTTACTTTCTAATTAGAGAACTTTTTACAATGACAATCACTGCATTTATCTATCTGTATTTTTGTGCGGTGTTTAATGTCATTGTAAACAAATGCTATTTTCAGGGCACTACATTCTATCCATTAAGAAGAGAATAGAAAGTCAGTTGTTTTTATTCCCCCAGGTTCTGGAAAATGTAAATTTTACCTCCAATTAAAAAAACAGTAATTCATACTGAAGACAGAGAAAAGAAGATGGATTTGTGTGGTATGCAACATGCAGTTTACATGCATGTTGCATACCAGAAAATGTTATTGAAAATGAAAATGAAGGGAGCACCTCCAAAATTGTTAGAATGATTTAGGCTTACATTGAAGTGAACTCAACCTTGCCCTATGCTTGCTGATAATATTGATTTAAGTGTTCATGTGTTAATGCATATGTAAGGAGTTGGATATCCAAACTGATTTATCTAATATCCATTCTGACCCCTGTTATCTGAAATGTCCATATCTTTACCATTTAAAAGAAAAAAAAAATTCTTTTTCTGACACTTTGTGACAGAGGTCAGTATCTTTTTTTTCTTCCTTCTCTTTAATTCTCAGGTTTACAGACAGGGAAATGGATAAGAGAAAAGAAGATGTTATTCAGTCGAGGTGAATCAAGAAGGTCAGTGACAGGACCCAGGTGTCTGTAGTTCCAGCCATAGGACCTTCCTTATTCTTAATCAAATTCCTTTTCAAGCAATATTAGTTTTAATTAAATAGAACTAGTCCTGTCTCTAAGCTTCATTAAGGTATCATTAAGAAACTAGGGAGATGAGAAAAAGATGCCAGAGTTCTTTCAGCAGGACCTTAAATTCTGTTTCTAAACCATAATGCAATTTCATATTCCAGTTTATTTAATCATTGAGGACACTGGTTTCTACTGAACCCTTCTGAAATATAAAAATGCTGGTCATATTATAAAGGAGCGTTCTAGATTATAAAAAAAAATTGTCAATACATTCATCTACCCTTAAACATTTTTGGGGTCTGGAGACAACATAACGGCCTTAATTGTGGGGGGGAAAATTGCTTGCATTTCATACTTAATACCTGGGAAAAATCACACAAGTTGTGACTGAAGTGTAGCTGGTTGGAAGCTGGCATCATGGGAATCGCATGAGGTCCAATAAGACCGAGTGCAAGGTGCTGCACCTGGGTCGGGGCAGCACAGTTGATGCCCCTGGTATCAGCACAGGCTGGGGGATGAACAGATGGAGAGCAGCCTTGCCCAGAAGGACCTGGGGGTGCTGGGGGATGAGAGGCTGGACATGACCCAGCACTGTGCACTCACAGCCCAGAAAGCCAAACGTGTCCTGGGCTGCATCCAAAGCAGCGTGGGCAGCAGGGGAGGGAGGGGATTCTGCCCCTCTGCTCTGCTCTGCTGAGACCCCACCTGCAGTGCTGCAACCAGCTCTGGGAGCCCAGCACAGGAAGGACATGGATGGGTTGGAGTGAGTCCAGAGGAGGCCACCTAGAAGATTAGAGGGATGGAGCACCTGTCCTGTGAGGAAAGGCTGAGAGAATTGGGGTTGTTTAGTCTGGAGGAGAAGGCTTTGGGGAAACCTCATAGAAGACTTCCAGTACCTAAAGGAAGCTTACAAGAAAGCCAAAGAAGGACTTTTACAAGGGTATGTACTGAAGGGACAAGGGGGAATGGCTTCAAGCTGGAATTCTTTTTAAGAAGGGTGGTGAGACTGGAATGGGATGTTAAGAGAAACTGTGAATTTCCCATCCCTCACAGTGTTCAAGGCCAAATTCGATGGGACTTGGAGCAAACTGGTCTAGTAGCAGATGTCCCAGCCCACTGCAGAGGGGTTGGAATCAGATGATTTTTAAGGTCCTTTCCAAGTTAAACCATTCTGTGATTCAGTGATTTGGGGCAACTAGAAAATATTAATTTTTCAGATGCTCTCCTTTGCTGCTAAAATATCGTTACTGACATCCTGAAATCAGGTTTGTCTTTATGTGATATTCTATTGTGTGTGGGGTTTTTTTTGTTTAAGCATAATAAAGCTTATAGTTTCAGGCTTTGATTCACAATTAGGGATCTGTAGACAGGTCAGAGAATTACATGACTGTGGAAACACGCTTCTTCAAGGAAGAAGAGAAGGAAACATAATGTTGTAAGGATGTTTGAAACCAAGAGGCTGAAAACTGTTGACTTTTCCTTAGAGTTGAACTGCAGCACCATATGTGAGCAATTTAAAGTAGTCTCTTAATTACACAGTGTTTTGAAATTTGCAGCATATGCTTGTGTGTTGGGATGACTAATTGATGTCCACTCAGTTTTCACAACACTCTGAAGAGCAGGAACTGCATTCCAACATGGTGACTTCTTTTTTTTCAAGTAATGGTAACAGAAGGCTACAGGTGCTAGGAGGAAATGGCAAGGTGGGCATTGAGCAGGCATTTTGCCCTGAAGTTCATATATTTAAAATTGCCTGCAGTCCTTGTGAACTTTATAAAGTTAAAGCTGTCTCCTTAATTTCTTTTCAGTTTGTTTTTCCAGCTGAATTTAATCATCTGAGAGGTAGAGGACAGAGGATGTGTCCTGAAAGAACATTGGTTTATTTGGTTTGTATTGTTTTTCTCTGGAGACAGAGCACAGCCAGTGTTATCTTTGCTCAGCAGTCTCACTGACACGCCTTATTCCTGGCCAGTTCCTTCCCTCTTCCTAGAGGGGATCAAACAGCTTTCACCCTTTTCAGCTCACTGCTTTCACTGTCTGAAGAGCTCTTCTTTTGAGGCATTTCTTTTATGTCTTTGGTAATCTAGGGCCTAAGGAGTTGGCCTTGTTGGTTTCCAGCACCGATGAATTGAGCCAGGGACTAAGGAAGGACCTGCAGTTGTTGTGGTAAACTGTACATTGATTTAAAAAAATAATAAAAAAAAAAATTAAAAAACATCACAATTTTTTAAATATTTCCCTCAGCAATATGCTTTAGGAAGAAATAACTTGATGAACTGTATCTTCTTTTTTCCCCTTTGCTTTTCTGTGTTGTCTTGGCACTTCTCCTTTCTTCTTTCCGAATCTGCAGCTTGGCTGTATTTAAGCAATGTTTTTGCTTCTTCTCACTCTAAAGATAGGATATACATTTGTTACATATACAGGAAAAACTTAATGAAGTGCTATGGAACAATTTAACACTCACCAAGAATGACCCTTGCACATGACACATGCCCTGTTTGCCTTGCAAGCACGAGCCTTGTTGTAGCAGCCTTCATCTGTGTTTAAAGTACACACTGCACTGTGATTTCTGGATGCAGCCACAGGCTCTCTTTTTCTGGTCAGGAAACGTGCAAAAATTAGAAGTCTGTGTACTTCAAAAATTATTTTGCACTCTCTGCATGTGTTTCAGAATTTAGGCTCGTTTGGACTCAGCATTCCAAATGGATCAGCTTCACATCAAGAGATTCCCTACAGTACCCTGGCTATAGGGAGCTTCTAATGCAGACAAAGAGTGAGCTCTTACTTAGGCTTACATTTAGTTTCACTTGATCAGATCCTTTTAGGAGGAGATTTCATCAGCTTCATTGCTCTCTAGGTAGAAACATGAAGTCCTTAGTGGTAGGCTGAAAACTGGGCTACAGTATGATTAGAAAATGAGGTGGAAACTTACAGTGACCCAGTCCACCGTAGGATATTCATAATATGAATGCCTGGGATGTGAGCTCTATTTTGTCTAGAAAGCTTCTTCCAAAGAACTTGTAATTCATTCATCAAGGTGGGTTTAGCACCTGGCACGACATAGGAGAAAGACTTCATAGGCATGGGTCTTAAATTCACTAATACTTTGCTACCAAAAGTAATTCTTTCTCCACTGCAGTACTGAGAAAAACACACTTGCAGTATTCTCCCCATCTTTCTGGTTCTAGCAGAGAACATGAGCCCCAATGCCTTTTGAATACTTGCACAGCTGTTGTTCTAAGACCAGTACCCTTAAGGTTTTCATAGTATTTTGGTCCTGAAAGTAGATGCAGGAGGAATGTAAATCTGCTAGCATGTTGATTAAAGGAGCAATGTAGCCTCCAATAACCATTCCCTCACAGTTGTTTTCCCAGTGACCTGCTTTTCTTACTGAGGACTTAAAGAGTGGTCCTACAGCTTCTGAAGAGCAAAGTGCTGCCTGTCAACACATCTGTGAGATTTTGGACACCAGTACTGCAGTTTTCCAAACCACTATCTTCTTAACCCGTAGTTGCCCAGATGAGATGGCCCACTGATTTGTAAGTGAGGGAGACTCCTGGTAGTCCTTTCTCACGGTGTCCTTCTTGCTGTGGAACAGTGAAATTCAAAGATCTTTGTACTCATTAATACATACCTATTTGAACTTGTCCATTGCACAGAAAGAAGCCGTCTGCAATAGAGGGTGCCCATGAATCTATGTCACTTAAGGGTCACAGGATGTAGATGGCTATGTAATGAGTGCTTTAAAGTAAATATGTATGTGTGTATGCAAATGTATGTGCACATAAACATTGCTGTAGTATGTAGGGTCTATTTACAGATACGTGTTTGTGTGGTTTTTTTACCTTAAAACTCTCTTTCATGATGAATACACAATCTTCCCTTTCCTTAGACATCTTTACTCTCTCTTAGTTACTGTATTTTTAACTTGCTAGTATTTTCAGGAACAAGCTATGTATCTGCTCCGCATCCACACCTCCATACTTGATTTCTGCTATACAAAAAAACTGTGGACAAGCTGGAGAGGATCCACAGAAGGGCCACAAAGATGATCAAAGGACTGGGAAGCCTGCCATGTGAGGAAAGGGTTTGTTCAGCCTAGAGAAAAGAAGGCTTATCATTATGTTCCAGTATTTAAAGGCTGGCTAAAAAGAACATGGAGACTCCATGGAAATCCCATGGAAAAGATGAGGGGTAATGCGTCCAAGTTACTCCTGGGGAGATTCCGGCTGAACATAAGAGGAAAATTTTTCACAATAAAAATGATTAGCCATTGGAATAATCTCCCTAAAGAAGTGGTGGATTCCCCAGTGTCAAACACTTATAAGAGCCAGCTGGACCGGGTGCTGGGCCATCTTGTCTAGACTGTGCTTTTGCCAGGAAAGGTTGGTCCAGATTATTCTTGAGGTCTCTTCCAACCTGGTATTTTAGTATTCTAACTACAAAACTGAAGCAATGAAAAAGAAGGAGTATTTCTCATTATGTTGTTCTATCTTCTAACAGATAAAAGTAATGTTTTCGTAGTTTTCTTCTAAAGCATTAGCTGTACATTTCCCTTAGGATTTTCTACCATCAGAAATTCAGAGGTAGCACTTACAGCCGTGACAGCAAGACTGAGGTGTTGATCTGCAGATGTGTGATATCTTAGGGGTTTTTTTTTTATTTCCCACTGATTTCCCTTGTGGTTATTTTCAGTCTAACTCTTAAAAAAAGTTAGACAAAATAGTATTGGACTTACAAGTTTATGTAAAGTTATGAAAAATTATTCTTCATTTCCAGTTAAAGTTTAACTTTCTGTCTTAAAGTATTTCCATTTCTGATGGGAAACTTTGTGAAAGATAGGCAACTTAGCAGAAGTTTTAAGATTTCTTAATACTTCAGCAGTGAAAAAAGACTTGTTATCAAATGTCTTCCTCTGCTGGAATAGCTTTGAAAAAAAAATCTAGTATTTAATGTATTTCTTAAAATATTAAATATTCTTAGTTAGTCTTTGACCTTATACAAAAGTATAAAAATTTTAATAAAGGATCTACTTTAGCAAACTGATTATGCTACTCCCATTCATGCATGGATTTTGATTGACTGGTGCTTCTCATTGAAGTGTTCTTCAACTTTAGCCAAACAGTACCAAACTGATGGTATTATTAATTTTAAATAATTTCCCTACATGTGTTACTTAAAAAAAAAAAGACAACCAAACAACCCAAATTCCACTTATTTTTCCTTTACCTTTATTTAAAGCTTCCATATTTTCACTGAAGTAATCATAGTCTCTGAAAACCATAAACAGAAGAAGAAAGTAATATAGAAGCATTTCATCAATGTGGTGCTAGCTGTTCAAGATGGATTTGAAAGCTTCTCTCTTGGGATCTATTCAAGAAACCACTGCTGTGTTACATATACCTTACTTTTATTGTGTATTTCTATATAATTACATTTAAGGAAGGGAAGCTAATTTTGTTTCAGATCTAATTTTATGTAATAAATTGATCAAACTACTTGGCTAGTGAGTAGAAGTATCCCATCTTATTTAATCATCTAAATGTGTATTTATTGTAGGTGAAGTACAGTTACTGAAATTCTTTATATGCATGTACTTAAATTAAAATGCCATGGGTTACAATTTGCTGGTGTTAGGAACTGGAAAAAAAAAATGTCCTTAGGTTTCCAACACCTGACTTAGCAGTGTAGTGATCATCTCGAGTTCTATATAAAATTGCTTGGTCTTCTTGTCATGCATTTTCCATTTAAGTCAGGGGAAGTTGTATAGCTAAAATCACACTGAATTCATTGCAAATCTAGGGCATGCTTAAAGGGCACTTCATCTGAGCAAAGAAATCATTGCTTTGACTGGGGCTATGTTAAGTGAGAGATGGAAGTGAATAGCTTTTAGTTTATTGCTCATTTGAAAGCTGGAGGGAAAAATGGCCTTTGTCTACCTGCCAAGCTCTTCTCCTCCCCTGCCCAGACTTCCTAAAAATGCTTATTTTAAATCTTGGCAGCAGTTACCCTTGATTTCTTTCAGGAGCTTTTACATTTTGGGTTTTTGTGTGTGTGTTTGTGTGTTTTTTTTTTTTTATTAGCTTTTTTGTTTATTTCCTGTAATAAATTTTATCTATTTTTAAAATGTAATAAGTAAAAAGCTAATGTGGCTTGAAAACAGGCCCCAAAGAAAAAGTTACTTGTTGATAATTTGATCCTTAATTCAAAATCTAATCACTACTATGTACTCTTCAGTTGCTCAGTTTTTCTCTGTAAAATGATAAATGAACCTCTTAGGTTTCCTTAGGTAAATTTTAGAAGTCCTACCTCTATGTATATACTATAATGACATGTTATTGAAGATGCAATAAGATTGTGTCATAATGTTGAAAACCAATAATTGCAGCTTGTAGCAAACTTGTCATCTGTGGATATGACATCTTATTGTTATGTAATTAAAAAGGGGAAATGAAATTATGAAGTCTTTTGTTACCTTAAACAATAGTGCATTTGATGCATTAATTAGGCTGTGTTTGCTCTGAGACCAGCAAAAGAACAGAAAATATCTGTTGTTTTCATGGCAGATGATTAAATAACACAAGCTTTTCTTAATAGAAGTAATCGTGGGCTTATTGTGATTTTGCATTTATTCTGGTTTTTGTCTTCTCATTTATTTGGGAATTTTTCAGCTCTTGGCAACATGATGGATGTCAAGTAAGCAATTCTTGGAGATTTTCTTGAGAGATTTGTTTTTATGGAGGAGGGGAAAAAAAAAGTTTGATTTTTTTTTCCTTCAAAGCTGCGTTACAATAAAGCACTTTCTGTATTCAGCAGTTCCAATTAAAGGTATAGCTAAGTAAACCTGAAATCTTGCAAAGTCCTACAACTCATTGCAAGAACAAATGCAAACACTTTCTGACCAGTGTGTCCTGCTAGGTGATGTCGTGAATATGTCCACGTACTTTGCCCACATAAGATAGCGTTACTTCCTTAGAGTTTTAAATAGCTTTTGTGTTTGCTCTTGAGCAACTGCTGATACCAGGAGAAAAGGCACGAAACAGTTTCCCAAGAAGAGAAAAAGAAGTCAGTTTAGAAGAATTCCAATGTTTGAACTGGATTCAGATTTATTAGTGGGTGTGAAACTGAAGAGGAGGTACTCAGGATGATATTAATAACCAAAGGCTCAGTTTTACTCTAAAGAAGTTCAGCTTTGGGGTGGGTTTAGTAATGAGTTCCCAAGCTATGCTTTTGCTGAATTGTGAGAAAATCAAGTAAAGCATTCCCGATACTTAAAGCCCTTTGCTAAGTTAAATATATCCTTATTATTGAAGTGGCCTTATAAAAAGAGAAAAGTCTAGGTTTGGCTAACATAACCCCTCTTCTCTCAATATTTTTACTTTGGGGGTCCTCCCACCTAAGTTCTGATGTCATTTTTAGCTATTGTGGTCTTTTATCCTTCTCCATCTTAATTAAAACAACCCCTTAATTAATAAACACTTAAATTCCAAGGATATAAAATAAGCAAGATGTACTCTTTGTGATGGCTACCACAAAAAATGCTGACCAGCAAAAAAGAATGTTGTAGCAACATAATGATTCCTGCTTGATAAAGATGCTACTATAGATAATGATGCTGCCAGATAAATGTCATTGGAGCATGAGACATTTAGCAAAAACAAATGTCTGGCCTCAGCTGATGTGCATATTGATCCAGAAAATTATTTCATCAGGAGTGTGGAAGGTGTTTATTTTTCCATCGAAGTTAAACACGTTAGGATGAGGATTACTTAAACATCTTAAGAGAATATTCAGGAGAGGTAGTTTCTCTTTTTGTCTTCATGATTAAAGAGGCTGAAATTCCTGGCTGAAGTTGTGTGGTTGCCAGACCCAGGAGTGCCCGTTGGTTTCTCTGGGCAGTGCAGCCTGGTGTTGCCAGTACATATGTGATGGAGAATTTTGATACGTGTGTAGACTCTGAATGATGCTTAAAGTGCAGCGTACATATAGCAAAAGACTTGCCTATCATGAAAGTATGGGTCTTCCATAAGAAATTACATCCTCTTCTGACAGCCAAACTGGGAAGAAAATGGGGTGGTGGTGCAGGATTGACAGTTTTCATGAAAGTCAAAGGTCTGATTAAAAGCTGGAAGCTTGTGGCCTATAAACCACTGTGACAATATTTCATCATTAATAGGCATTACAAGGTACAGTTTGAAGTAACAGTGATATTCTTGGTTGAAAATAAATTATTGGATTAATACCAGTAATTTTGTAATCTGATAAATTTGATTTAAGGGGGACAAAGCTTTCTTCATAATGTGACTTAAATACCTTGAACAACATAGAAAAGACATTTTTACGGAAGGACTGTCTTAGCAAAACAGCTTTGTTTCCTATTAGTTTGCTTTAGTGTTTTCAGAGATATCCTTCCTGAAGTTCAAGGTAAACTTAAAAAATAGAATGTTAAGGTTTTTACAGTCCATTGTGTAAGAATATTGTCTGTACAAATTACTTCACAGGATCCAGACTGCAGAATCATTTCTCTCTGTTTCACAAGAATTACAATTGACAAGTACAGTATATGTTTGATTTCCATGAGGTTTTGTTGGACAATATTGCCAGATAAAATTAAGTTTTGAAGTTCATTTTTTGAATTTATCTCTTTTAAGCAGAAGTCAAAAATAACTACTTTAAACGTCTTGGCTTATACAAAACAGGAAAGAGGCAAAACTAGTTTAGCATCCAGTTTAGCTATTTTAATCTTTGGTGTGGTTTATGGAGGATGGAGGTGTTTGGTTTTGATTTTTTTGTTTGTGTTTGGTTCAGGATTTTTTTGTTTGTTTTCCTTTTGATGTTTGGTTTTGTGCTGGTTTTGTTTGTGGTTTGTTTTTCATACAGTGGAATGGTGATTTGCAAAACATTTATGTTTTTCCTTGGAGGCACTATTTAGTTTAGACAGAGTACCTTTCTGGAAGTAACTGTGCTTCTCCCAATTTCAATCTGTGATGTGAAATGTAAGTAGTTAGTTGGATCTTTGGGAGACATTTCATAAGAGTTAATATCTCATAAGGTGATGTGTGCTGGATATGTTTAGAACATTACAGACACCACACTATGTGTGTAAACCTCTCAGTGGTCTGCGTTTGAGGTGTTAATACTTCTTGTTAAAAGAGAAAAATTAAGATACTTCCCACATTGCCTATAACTTGAAATATCGGGACGTGAGTAGCATCTGTTCAGTGAACAGAGCTGCAGGATGTCATGGCCTGTAGTCAGAAGGAAACCCAGAGAAGTCTTGTGATTCATTCCAATTATAGCCAAGTTTGCTCTTGATTTAATTTCTGCCAGTAGCATACCCCAGAGATAGGCATTATCTGCCAAGAATTCCCTCCTCCTGGGTTCATAGAATGCTTAGAACCCATCAAACTTTGTGGTTGGGTTAGAGAAGGGTAGACAGTGAGTCTTCAGAAAAGACATTGAATCCAGGCAATTGCCAGTTACCCTGACTGCCCAGCACTGGGCATTTCACACAGAGTATTGCCAGCTGCCACACAGCAGCAGCACAGCCTAAAACATGTATTGTGCTTTCACCTCCCATGCAATATCATATTATGGAAAGCATGATACAGGTTTTTACTGCAAAGTCCTAGTCTAGAGTGTTGGAAGTCACATTTCACTGACTTGTGTGTGTGCCAAAAATACAAACAAGACAGCCATCCCCGACTTACTGATAGTGTGCAGTGGTTTTTGTTTTGCTATTTAAAAAAAAAAAAAAAAAAAAAAAAAATACAGATCTAGGCTGGACAAATTCAGTTTCCTGTCAACATTTTATCACTCCAAACAACAAACCTCTGTCAGACACTCTTCTCAAATGTATGCTTTGAAATTCAGGACCCTTGAAGAGTACTCACCAAGGATTGGGTGATGCATCGTTTTTCATCCACTGCCTTCCTTCCCAAGGTAGAGGAGACAAATTTGGCTTTAGCGAGCAGAGGGAGATGTATCAGTTATAAAACCAGTACATGGAAGCTTTCATGAACAGGGAATCAATATCCTGATATTTCCTAAGCTTTTGTTACCTTTGGGCAATGATTTTTTGTTGTAAATTTGGCTGTATTTTTTAAGTATTCAAAGTGTTTTATAAAACATTTCTAAATGTAAAAACTTTAGACAATAACGTAATATGTGGATATGAGTTTGAGCTACTTGTTCTTCCCTCTGTAGTAACAAAACTGCTAGTCTATTTGGCAGTGATAACTGCTTTGCTAAGTTGACTTTAAATAGTATTGCTATTTCTTCATTTGCCATAGAAATGTTATCTTCCCAAATAGCACCTGAAATATTTCTAAAATGGCAGATACCATTTAGTTTAAAAGCCAAAGTATCTGATGCTTCTGTTAAGGAGTTAAGGAGGCTGTGAGTAGTGCATGATAAGCAGAACTTAAATTTCTTGACATTTAGGATTAAAAAAATGGAAATATCATTATCAGTGTTGTGCTCTTTCAGTGTTGTCCGTAAACAGGACACATTGGAATTTGGTATCTAAACTTTATCCTATGATCAGCTTAGACAGGCTTGTAAATTTTTTTGGTTGTTGTTACACAGTGGCTTACCCTTCTTTCGGGAAAGCTTGCAAACTTCTCCCTCTGTTGATGATTAGTGCTTTCTGCAGGAAGTTGGGTAGGTCCTCAGCAGAGTTAGCGCTGTTAAAAAAGGAAAAGCTGTTCCTTCTGCAGAGCCTAGAAGATTTGGTCCCACAGCATATGGGAAGCTGCCTTGCAGCATATTGGTGAGCTCGTAAGAAGAAAAGAGCCCTCCCTAGACCTCGTAAGAAAAAACAGGTACATTGTGAATTTTCTTGCTTTGGGATTTGGCTCAGACAAGCGACACTAAGTTGCTTTCTTTTGTTCTTGTCTGCTTATTTTCTTTGCTCCTCAAGATTGCCTGGCAGAACATCCCTCACCAAGGCACTCCTTGCAACTACTGGCCTGTTTTCCAAAACCCCATGCCTTGCTTTTACTCCTCTTTATTGTGCCTTCAAAGTCTTCATTCATCATGTTCCCATTTCTCTAAGTCACGGTCTAGTGCATAATCTCAGTGTGTACTTTGGCAGGGCTGCTGCAATACTGACTGCTGTTCTCCTGCAGAGGAAAATACCAAAAAAGTAAAGTCATTAAGTTATGCAAGCAAGATTTTGAATAAATGAATGTATGCAAAGTGGATTGAATGACTGTTGATTTAGTGTTACGATGTGGATTTTTTGTGGTCAAGGTCTTGACTTTATTTTATTGATCATTCACTTTTGGGACAAGGGTAGTCACCGAACAAAGAATGTATTTGAACAACCTTTGTGTGTGATTAATGTGTGCTTGGAATAATTTGCAATGAAATGCTTCAATACGTATCCGTTATTTTTAGAGCCTGTGTTAAAATGGCCTTAAGTTTGCTGATACATAGATTGTAAGGAAATAGTGAAAAAGTAGACAAAACAGAATGAAAATTAGCTGATCTTGAGTAAGGGCTATATAATATGCAGTTCACTTGAGCTGAATATTGTTTAAGGATCGTCATGGAAGTCTGAATGACATAGAAGTTAGAATTGCAATATACATAACATCATGGTAAGCCCAGCTTCCCCCATAGTCTTACCAATTGAAAGAATTAGTGTGATATGAATTGACAATCAGGATGGCTTGTGGGAGTTGGACTCAGTGATCCTTGTGGGTCCCTTCCAACTCAGCCCTTTCTGTGTTTCTGTGATTCTGTGAAAAGTAAAGGACTTCTGAATATAGGAGTGGCAAGTGTAGAAAGGCATCTGGAATAGTGAATATTTGCAGCATGCCTCAAACCTGGGGAAAAGTTTTTCCTTTAACAGGGGAAGGCTTTGGTGGAGCGAAAGTTTTGAGTTTTTTACAGAAACAGAAGTGAGACTTCTCATTCCATTTTTGGAGTTAGGTTCAAATTTCTGTAATTCTTGTATTATAAAAATGTTTGTTTATGCATTTTTCATTGGGAAAATGTGTTTTTAGAGAGACTCCCATCCACTCTAAGACTTTTTTACACCTGTTATCTTTGCATGGAAGTGATCAATAACTTTATTACTGAGTTTACTTTTAAGAGCACCACTGACAAAACTACTTGTAAGAACTTTCTTCCTCATAAGATATTAAAATATTTTTGAGCATGATCAACTGGCATCCTATATTTTAGCAGTTCATTTAACATTTATGTGTAAGAATATATATTATGTGCATCTAAATTACTCAGCACTCTCATTTATTGAGAGCATTTGTTTCCAGACAGGAAAAATAGTAATGCTTTTCCTAGTGGGGAAAAAGCCTTCTGTTCTCTTAATTGATTGTCTTGAAAAGATCTGGCAAAATTTGGTGTTCTTCTGCATGCATTTTAGTTCTGAGTGTCTTCCTTTTCCTCCCATATAAGCTGAAGAGAGGTACTACAGTACATTTTAAAGCATAATTCTGCTGTGATTTGCTAGCTAGTGAACTACTGCTAACACTCCTTCCTGTTTCTCTTCTGTGTCTGCATTTGCTTCACCCTCATATGAAGTAACTCAGAAGGAAAACCATTCTTGCTGCCAGGTGTTTCTTGTGGGTGATATGGCATACTCCTTTTTGTGTTCTTGTTCTCTCTCTCTGTAATTTTTCTTACTGTCCAGACAGTTCTTTGAAGCAACTTACTTAATATATTAATATATGTCTTGCTGTTATGGATTGATTACTTTTTAAAAATTCTGTTTGCTTATCTTTTCCATCAGCAGAGTCTCCAAAAGTTCTCGTGCTAAAAATGGTACCATTCTACTTGTGGCAAAATATGAAATGCTGTGCTGGGTTGGTAAAGAGTATTTCTTCAGTTCGTTGTCAATTATTTTTGTCTTCCATTCCTTTAGTAGTTGTCTCATACTTGAGAGTTACTTTGGCATTGCCACTGCATTCCCTGTGACAGGGAGAATGAGGTTTGAAGTGCTGCTGTTGTCATCACCCATACATGTTTCATGGGGTGTGGCAAGGGGAGCTGTCCTGGAGAATCCCATGTCACTAGGCTGAGAAACACTAGACCTTGTCAGGAATCTGCTTCCTGAAAAAGCACATAAATAAACCTCATAAATCTCTAATCTGAAAAACTTGAAGCAGGCTTCCCTCACATGTCCCCAGACTTAAGAAAGAGCATTGTAAGAAATCCTCAGATCCTAAGCAGTCCCTCTAGTTATACTGCATCCTTTTGTCTCCTTTGTCTTTTGGAAAGCAATACATTTTCACCTTCTGTTTCCTTTTCTTTCGTTACCTATTTTTTTTCTTTTGCCTTGGCACTTCAAGAACTTGGATGTGCATCAGATTAGAAAACTCTGGTTTTCTGTTGTTGCTTTCTTAGTACTGCTCTGTGACCATGATGCTTGCTATGGCATTCATTTTGTATTGGCTTTGAGATGTGGCTAGTCCTAAAAGACTGAATTCTAGATTCAGCTTATTCAGCATGTGAAGTACTTCCACTGGAGTGTTGGAATGACTAGACAATCAAAGGTGGCAGAGAGCCATCTGTAGCAGTCATTAGCTTTGTACGGTGATGAAATTCTTACATGCCAAGAAGAGTTGAAACAGCTACCTTCTTTCCATACCTTGTCTCAACTAAAACACAGGAGCTGGAATGAGAGAGCTATTTCAGAAGCTGTCTGGTTCGAAAGCATGGGCTGTTCAATTTCCAATTTTAAGAAAAAATTACTAGAGAGGATGAAGGTTGAAGTGCTTGTCTGCTACGTGAAGGTATGGATATAACTCAGAAATTGTTGTGGGTTGAGAGAGATATGTTCAGGAAAAATACTTGCCCTTGTGGAAAGCTGCAAGTCCATAATTTGGGTTTCTTGTACGGCAGAAGTCAAAGCTCAGAGAAGCAACAGGATCACGTTGACATAGAATCATAAGATGGGTTGGGTTGAAAGGGACCTTAAAAATCATCTGGTTCAAATCTCCTGCCAGGGGCAAGGGCACCTTCCACTGTACCAGGTTGCTCAGAGCCCCATCCATCCTTTCAGGGATGGGGCATCCATAGCTTCTCTGGGCAACCTGTCCCAGTGCCTCCCCACCCTCACAGTGAAGAATTTCTTCCTAATAACTAATCTAATTCTGTTCTCTTTCATTTTAGAACTGTTGTTTCTTTTCAATTACTACCGACTCTGCTGAAAGGCCTACCTCCCTCTTTATTATAAGCCTTCTTTCAGTACTGAATGGCTGCAGTAAGGTTTTCCTAGAGCCTTCTTTCCAGGCTGAACCACACCAACTCTCTCAGCAATTTTTCATATGGAAGTTGGTCATTATCACAGTATTTGACAAATTTTGGATGCTAATGATTTTGGAAAAATGCTTTTTTCCTCAAATAGTGAATGAAATAGGCTGATCAACTGTACCAAGTTTAATTTCATTTTTACAATTATTATAGCAACAAAATCTACAATCACACACATTTAAATATACATTTATTTAAATTAAAGAATTTTAGATCCCTTTAAAAAATAAAAATACATTTGCCAAGCAATAAATTCAAGTAATATCAATGGGAGATCTTTTTTTAGAAAACTAATCATCTAGAGTAGATATTTGTAAAGAACTGCAGAGCTAATTTAACTTTTTAATTTGTATTGCTAAAAGAAAAGCCTGGAAGGAGAAAACAAAGGCCTAATAGTATACTGTAAATGTATATTTTTTTTAAAGTGTATAAGCCCATGACTTCTAATTTATTAATTATATTAAGCAGAGTAGCTATGGCCAGGATCAGAATGAAATGTGATGATGTGAAAACAGGGTCTAAACATTATGCTCTAAGTCATACTAAAATCTGTTCTGCTTAGCAAGCCATCCTTGTGGTATTGCTGAATGTTACCATGGAGCTTGGTAGTTGAAGGAGCAGACAAAGTCATGTAAGAGAAGAATAAAAAGCCAAATGAAGCCTGAATATTAAGTGAAGCCTGTTGCACATTGTGGATGGTGGCCATGCTGGGCTTCCCAATGGAGTCCTGCTGTACCAGCATTTATATAGCTGGGAACTTCTCCCTCTGGTCAAAACGGGAGAAAAAAGGTGTGTTTGAGTTTTTCTCCCCAAGCAGTCTTTTGCCATAGGTACCCCGACTTCCAGAGTTTTTTTTTCTCCAAGTTACTCAACCTCCGTGGAAGCAATTGAAAGAGGCTCATCTGTTTCTTGACAGACTGATGTGGTTGGTTGAAATACTGCAAATTTCCTGCATAACTGAAGTAGAACTGGGGAGGGAGTTCCTGCCAAATTGTAATCAGGCTGGGGCTTTGAACTGCTTTGAAACAATTTCCCTCCTTTTCCCACTTATCTTCTTTTTCAATGATGTTTTTATGAATTAATCGTGCATGTGGGATTCTTTTATCTTATTAGCATATGCATACTGCAAGTGTCAGCTTAGGTGGCAAGGCCAGGGGAACAGTGTGCTTTAGTTCACTGTTTTATGCCTCAGTGTCCTGTCTAAAGGGGGCAAAAAAATCTGCATCTGCCCAATTTGTTTATGTTTTTATATTCTGTAAATATATGCCAAGTGAAAAGCTGAAATTGTGGTTCTCATTCAAAATAATTTGCTTCTGAGAGGCATTTTTATTTTGTGTTGAAATGTGCATCCCACAACAGGTATTCTTTTTGTAGAAGCTTCAAAATAATATGATGACATTTAAGTGAGTAGAATATATGAAATTGAAAGAATGTTACTCTTAATACTCTTTTTTTGTCTTTCCCCCACTCCCCCTTTGAAATGAGTCAATATGACTGTGCCCTTCTGTACACACATCTGGTTCAGGATTGATCTTGTGAATTCAAAATCTGGATTTTAAATTCTATTCTTCTGCCTTCAGTAGTGCTGTTGTGTATCTGGAGCGTCTTCATTAGGGTTGAGAATTTTAAATCAACATCATCTGTCAGAGTACTGCTTTTGTCATATTATCAGTCAGACATTTATGCAAAGTAGCCAAATCAGTTAGGGTCCTTACAAAGTCACCTACATAGAGGTTTAAAAATATTACTAGAAAAATCTTCCATTTATCACCTAATTTGTATAATAGTTGTGTTTCCCCTTCTCCATCCTCCTAGAATATCTACATCACTCTTTCTTCATGTCATCATAGACATTAGTTTCTTCATCTGTTTTGAGCCTGTCAACTGAAAGAAAATTCAAAATTAATTCAAAATTCATTGAAAAATGAACTGGAGGTAAACTTTCAGTATATGCACTGGAATTTTAATGTTATGGGAACGAGATGCCTTTGTAACACTGTCCATCTAGTTCAGTTACCATCTGGCCCAGTGGTACAGAGCCTAAAAATTTCTTTTGTAATAAAGGAAACCTGATTGCTGGGGAATTTTTCATTTTGCTTTTAAAATTTCCTTTGATGTTAGTTTCTGTTCTTGCTAAATATTCTGGGAGAGAATTTGGCTGTGTCTTGCATGTTTGTGTAGTATCCAAGTAAGAGGCAATTTAAAGAACCCAGTTTGGCTACTCTAGTGTTAGGAGCAATTTTGTCCAGCATTTGTAGCTACATCTCTCCTCAGACTGGTGCAGATATCCACATAAAGCAAATTATTCTTAAGATATGCTAAAAATCTGATGATACTCGCTTTTTGTTTGTTAGAATTCTGTGCCAGACTTTAAGGTGTATGTTTGATTTGCAGAAAAGAGACTTGTGCTAATTCGTGTATAATGGTGGGTTCATCATGTACCTCAGTGGATGCAATACATATGATCCATCTTTTGAAGTTCCAGTATTTTTTTTTTGTCTGTGGCCTGTCCCTGTGTGTCCATGTGTCGTGCCATCCCCCACCAGTTTTCACTTGATATATGTTCTTTTGGAGCACTGGGTTTTCAGTGGCTTATTTTGAACTTAGGGCAGGAGTATTCAAGAATATTTTTCATCATTTGTGTTTCGAAGTGTAGATTTAAGCATTCTTCTTTTTATATTGTTTTTACATCTACCTGGAGCTATTGCAGAAAAGCTGTGGTAAAGTTTATTCTGCATGTGAATGGTAAAAATCGGTGCCAAGTGTAAGTGCTGTTTTCTCTGCAGCTAAAGAAAATTATTACTTTATCTGCCTGAAGTGTCATAACCTCGTGTTGTTTAGAGGTGATTCTCACCATGGCCTTGTAGACGTAAATGCTTAACCAGCACTCAAGTAATTCTCTCGATGTCAACATACTTCAGCTTGTCAGCTGCCTGCCTCACTGTGCTTTGAGTTACAGCATTGTAATCATTACTGCATTAAATCAACACTCTGAGCCACCCTTGCAAATGGAGGTTGATAGGTACCTGCTCTGTTGTGAATGAGAGCGTGTGCATCAGGCAGCAAGAGAGAAGGGAAATTAAAACTGTGAGAAGGAAAAATGAAGTAAGTGGAAATGCAGAAGGAAAACAAAAGAGAAGGTTGTTTAGCCTTCAGCAGGGATTAGTGATTTATTATTTTAATTTGTAAAAAAATTAAATTGCAAGTGTATGTGTACTGCAGACCTGCAGTTCAAATTGCTTTGTCAGTCTTAAATTCAGCATTATTAAGAAAGCAGCTCTGTGTGCAATATTATCATGTGCTAACATTTTTATTTTCACCTGTAAGATTTTTATAAGACTTTTATTCCCTAGCAGAACCGATGTAGGATCTTATGCACTGAGCAGAGGATTTCTAATCTCATGGAATAAATTCATAGATAGATTTGAAAAAAGCTGAAATACAAATTTATTCAAATTAGCTTAGCGAAGCAAATTTTAGGAGTTTGCTGGAAAGAGAACATCATGTACATCAGAGAAGCAAGTTATGTATCTGATTATTTGAGAATTTGCATAGAAATAAGAAATTATGCAGAAATCAAAACTTAATGTTCATTGGAGTTTGGACAAGGGCTGTAAAGAGACTTGGAGTTACACAAAGTAGAAAATGAAGGCAGAATCTCTTGACATACTTTACTTCAATTGAGATTATGTCTAAAGATTTTTTTCTTTTCTTTTCCTCTCTCCTTTTGCATATGCCTCTGAAAGGGATCATTGCTATCCCTTGTATGTGAGACACTGCCCTTTAAATGTGTTTGATAATACTGGGTGTATTGAGATCCATAACACTGATTGATTTTGAAGTTAGTTACTTAATGCATTTTATCTTCCTGAAATATTTGTTTGTGCTTGCACCAATAAGCAATGCTCAAGTGGATTTGAACATAAGTAGGACATCCTGTGTGTTTTTCTTGAACCACAGCTCGTGGATAAAATTTATGCTAAGGGTGATAAAGTTGTTAGCCTATTTAAAAAGTGTCTATGGTTATGTAAGACACAGATAGCATGTATTCTCTTACCCACTTGTAGTCAGAGAAGAAGAGAGTAGTGCCAAAGTAATTTTAAAGCCACCCACCGGCAAAGGACCATCATACTACTGCGTATAACACCAGTGAAATGTTTTGGAAAAAGAATGCTAAAGTCAAACCAGAAATTATTTTGTACCCTTGCTTATGCCATTCCAAATGAAATGAATGGTATGGTACTGGCCTTTGAGTTTCACAGGAGAAAAATTAAACAGGCTCTGAATGAATTTTAATCAGGCTGAAATTTATTTCTTGGAATAAGTACAAAATGTATTAGTATTTCCCTTTTTTTAGAAATCACTTTATGTCTTGTCACTGGATGTGACTTTACTTAAAGATGTAAGATGATTTTACAGATGTTAGATGAGCTTATGCATAAAGAGAGCCAATAGAAGGTGCAAAAGTGAAGGGAGAGGCATTAATTGCTAAAGTGGAAATGTTGAGGAGAATTCTGTGGAAAGGTTTATAGGAAGGGTAAATACACATGGGCCTTAGAATAAGGGAAACAAAATCTTCGAATTACAAAGAGGTATAATGAAGTAACAAGGCATTTAGAAAAGCAATGCATGTTCTCAATACTTCAGAATTATTCTGAAATAAATGTAGGAGGATTACAAAGGTAAACATCTGAAAAAAAAGAAGATATGATAGGCAGGTCTATGTTTAAGCTCTCTTGTTGAAATGAACAGAAAATGACATTATAGTGATGCTGTGAAGCAGATCTAAAAGGCAGCCCCAAACCTCCACACTGCAGGGACTTGGGACATTGTAGATCAGCTTGTTGTGGTGAAGATATAAATAGGCTTGGTCATCCCCCCTGGTGAAAACCTTAAAAAAAAATTTTACCTGAAAGCCTTTGAGGATCTTTCTTGTCTCTGTGAAGCATCTGACAAATGGCTAATTAAAACAAATCAAATTAACCCTTTGTGTTAAGGATAACTTTAAAATGTTTGTATAATCTTAGAAGAGAAGGAAAATTTATCAGATTTGAGGGTGAGGCATGATTCACAAACTGAGAACCAGGGCAAGGGAGATAGTAAAAGGGCATCATGCAACTCATTAGGGACTATTAGCCTACAAGGTGGTAATGGACTTCTTCATGAAGCACATTGTTGACATTGATGCAGCTAAATCATTAAAAAGTAAAGATACAGCTGCAGTTCACAAACACAGGTTTGTAGCAGGCAATATGGGATAGCCGTGGAATAAGGAATTGCCACTTAAAGATCAAAAGCAGAAAGGATGGCATTTATATCAACAAAAGGAGGAAGGGGAAATAAATCAAAGAAACAAACAAAACCCAAAGAAGCTCTGCAAATACAATGGGCTAATAATAGAGAAACCTTCTAAAAATAGGAAATTATTTCTTATAAAGAGTAAAATAAATAATCAGTGAATTTCCTTTCATTCCAGCTATAGGATAGAAGTATAATTTTGTGGTAATTAAAACCCAAAAAAGCAGAAAATACTTATTTTCCAGCCAAGCTTCTTTCCTTGTAAGTTATGTACTAGGTACCTTGGAAAATGGATTTTTGTGCAAATTACATGACTCATCTATATCCCCAGGGAGTGAAGGAGGGTGGAGAAAGAAAATTATTTCTTTTTATCAGTCTTGGTGATAGAGGAAAGGGAAATACTAGCATTGCACTAAGCAAGCTAGAAAAGTGATTCCATGTAGCTAGCTGAAGTAGCATTGCTGTACACTGCATTTCACCAGATCTGCCTGGCAACCATGTGCAAGTGCTAAATGTTTCAAAAAAGGTTAAATCAAAGCACTAGACTTTGCAGTTGTTAATTATTTCCATTGAGAAGATACTTAGAGATTAAATATTCCTTGAAGATGAATGCATGAAAACTAGCATGCTTTTAGTAAACATAAATGGGGTTCAGTGAATGGAAATGGTGTCTGTCTAGCGTACCATAGCTCAGCATTTCCCTAAGAAAATGTTCAGCATAGTGAACATTTTGGAATTGAAACAGGTCTCAAAGCTTTTGTGGAAGTGTATCTTATTCACTGTTGGAGGGACGGAGACAAATCCCTCTTCTTCAGTGGTTTTCTCCAGCTTCAGTGTCTGGGGATCCTTTGCAGTGAAAGGATATGAACCAATGTGACAAGGTCATCTTCTATTGCTTCTATTCAATCTCTGGTTAACAGTCTATGAACTGATTTCAGATGCTGCATTTCTCGACAGCATCCTGCTTCAGCTCTGTCCTCAGTAGGAAGGCACTTCTCTGTGCCTCTGTGTGTCAGCTCTGGTGGAAATCTCGCCTTGTTTATTGACTTAATCAGTACTGTTCTCTGCCTGGTCTTGTTAGCAGTGTTCAAAAAGACTGGCTGCTGTCACTAGTAATTCCATTACTTCTCTCTGTCTTGTGACAATCTGTTGACCACACTAAGCACAAGTCAGCTCAAGGCAGTAATAAGTGCTGCATTACTCCAGTAAATGGTTTATTTGGCATATGGTTTCCAACCGGACATGACAAAGTCCCCAGGTGGACTCCTTTACAGTTCTGCAATCTCTGGCCTGATTGATTTTCACCAAAAATTTACGTAGTAAGCACTTGCTTTAAATTCTTGAAGTACAATTTCAGATACAGAAGGATATGGATTTCTGTCCACTAATGCTTTTATCTTTGTATCTTTTGAAGAAGTTGAGATTATAAGTGTTGAAATCCCAGACTTCATTAATATTCTCCTGATCTTTGCCAACACGTATTAGTTAGTTGTTTTCAAGGGAGCTATGTATTGTTTTTCTTGTGCTCTAATAACACTGATTTCCATGGGATTCAGTTGCTGTTATTCATGTTGGACTTAAGCTTTACGCTTATGGCTGTGTACAGCAATGTTTTTGTGATCATTATGTGCTATAAATATAATGCACAGTTTTGAATTAGTGCAGAAATATGAGGATGAAGTTCAGATAGTATTTGCATGAATCTTAACTCTACACATAACAAAACCTGTCTCTATCAGAGAAGAACTGGAAATGAACTAGAAAAACTCCTGCTCCCTATTGGTGCACATTTACTGACAAAGGGCCTTTAAAAAAGATACATTATATGAAGGGTTTCTAAACTTGTGTGGTGCTTTGTCAGTTCACAGAATCACAGAATTCACTATTTAAAATAAAAGTATGTAGTAAGTTTTACCGTAAAATCTGATATCTGGGGAAGAATTTATTTAAAGACTTCTGCACAATTTGCAGTATATTGAGGTATTTATATTTTTCTGAAATAGCTGCTTTGTGCTGCCTTTGAAGGTCAGTGTTAGAAAAGACATTTAAAAATCACTCATCCTTTTTCCAGGATAGCAATTTGTGTATGAGCTTTGCTGAAATTCTCTTTTCTATTCAAGGCAGCTGATCTCAAGGCTTGTAGTTGCAAAGGATAAGGAAGCACTGTCGATGCCAAAAGCATCGTAAAATACCTGTGTTTTGTTTCATCTTTTTCTTAACCAAGTCACAAAAAAAAAAAAAGGAAAGTGTTTTGAAGCAGAACGCTGTGCTGTTGCATTGCAAATTGTGTTAAGAAAAGTAACAATACTGCAAATCTATAAATGCTTTGCAAAACATGTACACAGGCATTTTTAAAGCCTAGATTTATAATAAGACTTCATTGCATCTACTCATCTTTGTTGTACATTGTCTTTGGTACATGTCTTTTGATGTACCTGATTTCATACTTTAAACTGTTCATAGGGAAAATTTTAGTTCCAGAAGAGAAAATTCACACAGTACAGATTCCATAGCTGCGAAAATCATTGCAGTATCACTTCGACAAATTATTTTATTTATACTGAGATACCTGCTGTGGGCAAGAGGAGAATTCCATTGTAAACAGAATAATTCAAAGTGCTGATAATGAAATGGTGTTTTATCTTCAGTCCAGCAGTTTAGATATAGCTGACCATCGTTTATCAGTTGGCAGATATTGATGAATGTGTGTGTGTGACAGTACAGAGCAGGCAGCAGATTGTGCACCACTGTTGATCCTGATGCACCTCTCTTACAATCTTGTACAGGAGGCCACAGGTTCACTGACAGTAGACAGCACAGTTTTCAGGCTCAGTGAATACTGTGCCTTCCTTTGTACTGGATGTGGGCTATCTCAGATAGCCAGAAGCTTTGTAATACAGCTGGAGTTTTAAAGAGAAACAAAGAAGAGTCTGTTTTTCTACAATCTGTTATGTAATTTATGTGGGCCTCATTACTTTCATGCTCAGAGAATTATTAGTTTTGGTATAAAAATCTTCATGCAAATATCAAGCAAAACCTCACTTCTGAGGAAACCTTTGGCATTAAAACTGCCAATTAAATCTGTATTCTCAATAACATGGTATGATCAGTTGGTTATTTGTACTCTGTGTATGTATGACTTATCTTAAATGTGCAATGTACAAGTAGAATTTTAAGTATTATGAATATTATTTACATTTGTTTTCCTGCAGATTTCTTGGTTTGGACCTTAGTTTCAAGGTACCCACCCCTAATTTCAAAAATTATCCTGATTCTAATCTTTTCAAAAATTATATACATCATCCTGCAATATGTGACTCAAAAGAAGTTACACCTGAACACAAAACAGTGAACACAAAGTTGTGTCAAGGATTTGTTGTACAGAAAGAGTTCAGTTCACATCCACCAGCTCAAACAGAGCTTAGTAATATGTGATTGTTCCAGTCAGAGAGCTTGTCTAACGTGACAGACGGATGGCGCTTTGCCTTGTCACTCCTGAGCACCAGCCCATCTGAAGGAGGCAACTTCAGTCAGCGAATGCTCTGGCCACATTCCACTACTACCTGCCAGTAATTCTGAGTAAATTGCTGGCCACTTCTGAGATTCTTGGGTCATGGAGTGTTTGGGAATATTTTTTGCTTCCTTTTGGTGTATGTTAGAAGCTCCACGGGACGAGGAGCTCGGGCCCCCAGCGGGGGGAGAGAGAGAGAGAATCCAAACCAATATGGTTGATAAATGAACTCCGTTTATTAGCAGTCCAAAGGCACTTATATAGTATACCAGCTTGTTAGCTCCTAAGTGGCTTAAAGCTTATCAAGACACATTTCTATTTCTACATAATTGGACCTACATTGGCAAGTTTCCACAGTCTCGTTATGATCAAAAGAATTCTGTGCTCATCTCCCTCGTTCACTCCCGGATAGCACAGCTGCAAGTTTTTCACTCCCGTGCTCTTTCTCAGGCCTGCTTGTTTTCTTCACCCAGGGACTTTCCAATGGAAAGTTTTTCTCATGCACAAGCCTAAAACTTCCAGGCCTATTGCTTGCACAGTTCTTTTATTGATCCCAATAATTCTATTTCCCAACAGGTGTACTTGGAACAACCAGCGTTTGTTGGTAGGCCATGGATTTATTATGCTGGCTATATTGCATGCCTGTATAAGGAAAGGGAAAAATAATTTGTTTTAACAAAATGATAGATCTTTCAATCTTTAAAAGTAGATCTTTTTAAGTTACAGAGGTTTAGTAAAATAACTTAGGAAGTGAAGGAAATAGTATTTTTCTAAGTATTCTTGAATTTACAGATATTCTTATTTTGTTTGAGCAACATGTTTTGTATAAAAAGTAATTCTAAATAATTAATCTAGCAAACTGTATCGATGTGTGGGATCTTTCCAAAACTATATGCAAATTCCCTGTCAGACTCTTTAAAAAAGGAGCGATAGAAGCATGAATTTTATGTGATAGAAATTGTTTTGTCTCCTTGCTTACAATAGACCAGTTTATCACTGGCGTAGTCCTAAAGTTAAAACTTGTTTTCCAGTATGAAGGTTACTTTTTCTATTTTACTATATCTATATTGCTCCTTTTGACTTCTGTTTCATGAGCTCACGTGGCTTTTTTTTTTCACATTTGGTTAATGAAATTTTATTTTGAGCCTTTGCAGCTTTTTGTAATTCAATGCTTAAATTTCATGTAACTTGCAACTGCTGAGAGGTTGCAGTGCTGCTTTGGTTGTGCATTAAACCTGTTCCATAGCTCCACAGCATGGTGTAAAAACAAATGTCTTGTTTCTGTAGCAAGCTCCGGTTTCTCCAGTTCATATATGCACTGTAAAACAATGGCTTTCCATTAAAAAGACGTAAATTTTCCCTGCATTAAGCTCTTTATGTGGTGTTTCTCTCTTGTTTCACTGTGTTCTAGGAATGGAGGGTTCAATTCAGTTACCTCAGCATAGATGCTTAATGCCATTTGAGACAACCCGAGTTTTTGCGGTTCCAGTATAGCAGATACGATACAGGACCTACAAGGGGCTCCTCCTGAGTGCCACCTGGACTGCAGGCAGGATTACCCAAAGGCATCTCAAGCAGCAGGAGACACCTGTTGTTGGTTACCTTTAATGTAGTTATTTTTTTATTGAGTATTGTGATGAGATCAGCTCTATTGGATCTGACTGTCCTGCCCCCAAATTGCCAAATATAAATGATCAGAGAAAAAGCTCTGAATATGGCAAGTGCACATTACCTATCCTTTTAGCACAGTACCAGCCTCAGGCACTTTCCAGAAAAAGTGTGGTTCAGTGTGTTTATTTAGTAACCTTGATGCATTTTTCTTGCCTCAAACCATGTATGTGTTTAGCAACTGCAGGAGCATTTCACAAGGACTTCAGCAGCTCAGCAATGTACAAAGAGCTTCTTCCTTCCTCTGTGTGGAACTCGCCACTCACTGACTTCATCTGCTGTCCCTGTTTGTTCCTAATCCACCCTGCCTGTACTACCCAGGCTTTCAGAGTTTTCTCATTCACCCTCTCAACTCTGTCTTCTCTGAACCGAAGAGTTCTGTTATGCATCCTTTTTCTTGACATGGAGGCCATTCCTTGCCTCTGATTGGCTCTGTTGCCCTTCTCTGGCTTTCCAGTTCTGCTGTATCCTTTTAAAAAGAGGAGCCAGACCTGCTCACAGTATTCAGGATGCAGGTTGCTGTTTATTGCCCAGTCATTTAGTCTTGCAAGGGCCTCTGCTGTTCTCCCTAATTGACCCTTTTCTGTAATATTTCAATTTCATATCATTAGCAACTTTCATTACCACCAAAAAAAGGGAATGAGCACTATGTTTAACACCCTATCTTGCAGCCTAGCTATTTCCTGGAATTTGTTGGTGGTGTCTGTTGGAAGAGCTTAGTCTCTCTGCTTTTGTTTGTCCTCATGTAATTAGTCATTCATGAAGGAACCTTCTATCCTGTGTAATCTCTACAGTTTGCCCACAAACTTGCAGTGAAGGACTTGAGAAAGACTTTGGCACAGGCTGATACAGCATCATTTTATCCATCTTGGGACATTACATCCAAAATGAGTGGTCTTACTAGATGGATGAAAAACTGTGTGGAACATCAGACCAGATGTGTACCTTGTCTTGTTTAGTTCTTCATCAGTGACATGGAGATGGAAGTGCAAGGCATTCTTGACAAGTTTGTGGATCACAACAAATTGTGAGGTGCACTCAAAGCACTCGGAGGCCTGGCTGCCATTCAGACGAGCCTACACAGGCTCGATGAGAGAGCTGGCAGCGACCTTGTGAAATGAGGCAGATAACTTAGTCTTGAGCCTGGGATGGACAAACTCCGACCATTGGTAGGCAGTCACTGGCAAGCAACTCTGCTGGAACAGACCTGTAGGCCATTGTAGCCAGCAGCCTGAGTATGAGCTGGCAGGATGCCTTGGCAGCCAACTGCGTGCTGGGCTTCATTAACAGCAGCACAGCCAGGAGACTGAGGGAGAAGTTTATTTGCTTTTACTCAGCACTCATTAGACTGTGCCTAGACTGCCATGCACAGGTGTTGCAGACGGCCCAGTACAGGAAAGACATTTATAAACTGGGGCAAGTTCAGCAGAGGATGGCCAGTGGCAGGAGTACTTGCTCTGTGAGAAGAGGCTCAGAAATGGGGCTTGGTAAGCCTGGAAAAGAGATGGCTTAGGGGGAACCTAGCAGCCACCTTCTTGTATCTGTGAGGAAGTTACGGAGAAGACTGGGGCAGGCTCTTTTGCTGAAATGTATGGCTGCAGGTTGTCTCACTAATCGAGAGGAGATATTTTGGCTTGACTTGAAGGGAAGAAAAGTTCAGTCTAAGTGTAATTAAGCAGTTGAGGGGATTGCCTGGAAAAGGTATAGGATCTTCATTCCTGTGATGCCTGTGATGTTTCAAGAGCCAACTGGACAAAGCTAAACAACCTGGTCTTGAATGTTGATCACCTGGCTAAAGCAGGTTTTCCTTATCTGCTTGAATCAGGATGTTGGATAAGAAAAGCTGCTGAGGTCCCTTCTGACATGAATAATTAATTTTGTATGATCATTGTTCATTTTGTACTTGCTTATTTATTACTATTCACCTTCTTACCTGCATGTTTATTAATATCCTGCTTCTTAGCTAAAAACAAAGTAATGTTTTTAAAAAATAATTATACTGTGGAAAACAGATTTGTTCATATTGTCATTCAGCCCTCACATGATTGAGTTCTTATATTTCAATATACAGACATAATTAAAGAACAGGTAAAAATAATATCATTTTTGTGAGGGATTCTAGTTTGAAATAAATCTTCTTCCCCTGCACTGGAGGAGTATTATATCAGCTCCTTTTCCAAAGGAAAAAGCCCCAACAATTAAATCTATTATAAATGCTGCATACTTAGCATAATTTTTTTGGTACTGAATTTGCATGTGCATATATTTCTGCTGAAAATGTTGTATGGAAAAATCTCAGATGATACTTAATCCTAGATATAGGCAAGCTTGGGCTTGGATATCTTCATGTCAGGGACAATTTCTAAGTCCTGGATAATTACACTCATCTTTCCAGAAGAAGTTTTGAATAACCTTTTGATTATATAGCATTTACCTGATGAGCTTGTTTGTTGGTATATTTATTATGCATCTCAGATGCAATTCATCTACCTAATTTTAGCTACCTGAAAAGGTAGTCACTGAGTTTAAAATAGTTGCCTAGGCACCCACTACAGGTAACAGAGATGATTCTTCCTATCTCCAAACGTGAGTCATGCTGTCTGCCGTAGAGGCTTGACTTGAGATGGAATTAATCACTCTGCAAAGCACCTGTTTTACCCTATTAACTAGGAGGGGACTTTAGGCAGCTAGCTCTTCCAGGAGGGCTAGTTTTATATGCTTATTTTGCAAATCTCTACATTCAGACTCATCCTGTGACACTTTTTTTTTTCTTCCAAATATCACAGAAACACCTGGGAGGAGCAGAAGTGAGCCCAACTTAAAAAAAAAAAAATTGCTTTAATTTATCCTTAGACCTGGTAGCTGATGCAAATATCTATTTTTGCATAGAGTTTTGTAATACAACTCAGCTGGAGCCCAAATCTGGAGCAGATACATACCTGGTGTGATGACTCCTTGGAAACATGAAGTCAGCACTATCTGTAACAGAGAGTGGCTTGTCTGCAGGACATGATGAAGTAGTGATGCTTGGTTTGGGGTTGTTATTTGTTTGGGGTTTTTGGGTTGGGGTTTTTTGGTGTGAGGTTTTGTGTGTGTGTGCATTTTTTTTCATTTTCCCCATCTCTGGATATCTCACAGGAGACATTGGTGGCTGGAAAGGTGTTGATAACACACCAGTGTTTTGGCTACTGCTGAGCAGCGCTGGCACAGCATCGGTGCTGTCTCTCAACATTCCCCCCATCAGGTGAGCAAGATCCTGGGAGGGGACACAACCAGGATCCAAACAACTGACCCAAACTGATCAAAGGGATGACATTATATGACATCAGCTCAGATATAAAAGCTAAGGAAAGGAGGAGGAAGTTGTGGCATTTGTTATTTGCAATGTTCGTCTTACGGAGCAGCTGCTATGTGTGCTGAAGCCCTGCTTCCTGGGAAGGGGCTGAACATCACTTGCTAAAGGGAAGTAGAGAATAAATCTATTTTTTTTTTCTCTTTACTTGTGCTCACACAGACTTTTGCTTTTGCTTTAGTAAACTGCCTTACCTCAACCTATGAGTTGTTTTCCATCTTACTGTCTCCCCTCTGTCCATCCGGGAAAGGGAGTGATAGAGCGGCTTGGTGGTCACCTGGCATCCCGCCAAGGTCAACCCACCAAAGCATCGTTGGGAGACTGTGGAAACTCTAGAAGTGGTGTGTGTGAAATAAGACTCCAAACCTATTCTGGAATTCCCTATTCTTAGGCTTCTTTTTCTTGATTGCTTAAAAGCAGATTGAAGTTGGATACATCAATCTCTTTTCTTCTCCCTTGGCAATATCTGAGTCCTCTTCAGGACAAGTCAGCTATATGAGTTTGTATCTACTTCAGATTAAACCAGATGAAATCTGAAGTATTACTTCTTTCTTTTCCTTCAGAAAGTAATTGAAAGCAAGTTGTTCTTCTAGCAGCAGACCCGTGTGTACTTTATAGAAAACTCATGTAATTGATAAGCACTTCTAAAAGCCCAACTTGAACTCCTGGGCTAAAGGTGATAGCAATAATACTTAGCATTCAAAGACTGCCTTTATCTAACAATGAAAGCAATATCAGATCAGCTCAAAATATAGAATGTATCTGATGGCTTAAGGTATAAGACAGGAAACAACCATCTGTGTTGTTAAGGTTTCTCTTTTGTGGGAAACACTATAATAAGTGTTGTCTAGTGGATTAATTAGAATAACTCTTCTTTTGGGGTTGTATATTCAAACATCTCTGGCAAATTCTGACACAAATATTAAAGGAAATAGATAATCATGAATACAGCCAGTGAATAGCTATTTCTAACCTTGTACTGTCACTATGTCTGGTATTTACATTCAATAAGTCTTGCATATGTTTGCTGATCATAAAATAATGATTTTCTGTTTACCTGAAATGTTTTAAAAATGCTTCTTGAATGATCTTAAAGAGATTATGAAGTTCTAACTACCTCAGCTTTGAGTCATTATTAAGTGTAGGAGGGGTCTTCAGAACTGTGGATCTCTCCGTTTCTCATAACTGGTTTTATTACAGACAAGTAAACTTCCAATTGAATTTTCTTCCTGCGCATGTTTAGACTAACAAGTCGCAAGTATCTTATCAAATAACAGTATCAAATAACTTATGAATAATGCTTTTGAATAATTTATTTTGTAGTCAGAAAAGATCTGCATATGTTAAATTCTGTGCTGCTTTGGTTGACAATATTGAATTCAGTAGAGATCTGCATATTATGCTTTTATGATATTTTTTCTAGTCCTTTTGTAATTTGTACAGTCCTTAGGCCAGTGGATCTTCATTTGCAGTTGAAGGCTCTAGATGCCTATAGTACAAATAATTATTTTGCTGCTGTGCCCTGTAGAACAGAAACACTTCCAGACATTCCACTTTCTTGAGAGATTTTTTTATAGTGCAAACAGGAAAAGATACTCCCCAGAAATGCAAGTCTTGGAAGTGCCTGAACAGTTAAAGACAGGGGGGAGTGTGTGTGTGTGTGTGTGTGTGTACATGTGTGTGTGCGCGCTTAACTATGAGACAGCTGCTTGGATGGAGTATTTCAGCCCAAACAGTAAGCTTGTGAAAAGTGCAAGTGCCTCAAAATAGGATCTTAAAATGAGATGTGCTAGCACTGCTAGCTCTGCCTGCAACCAGAAAGAAAATTGTGAAACTTTCTCATCAGCTTTACATCATGGAATTCCACCAGAACTGCTTTTAAAAATTGCTTCCAGCAAATTTGACTTCCTGCTGTTGCTGACTGCTTTCCTAGAAGCTATGATGTCTCAGGTCTGCACTGCATACCTTCCCCCTCTTCACCAGCTTCATTTCAGGAAGCAGCTCCTCTCATCTTAGTCGAGGGAGGGGGAAAAAAGAGGCAGCACAGGGAGGAGTGGCACCTTCTTTCTTGGCTTCCTGCCCACATCCTTGGCCTCCTCCCCAGTACCATGGGATGTATCTCTGGCAGTATATTCCTGAACATGACATTTGTTTAACTTGTGCAAATGTTTTTATGGTAAAGAAATTTAATTTTCTGTTATGATGTGTAATTTGACAGGATGAACATGTAATTAGAATCACAAATACAACTGAGATTCTGTGGATATAAGTAGATTAAAAAATACTGTATATACATTCAAAGTATGTATGTAGGAAATTAAAACTAGGTAAACAGCCAAAATAGGCATTGGAAAATGTGTATAACTGAAAACAATTTTGTGTATGTCTTCACATGTGCACCAAAATGTATCTGCGTTGAGTGGATGTTGCTGCCATTGCAGCCAGTGCAAAGGAATTCAGTGCTGTCTTAAACCAACCTCGCAATGAAAATGGGAGACAACAATTATTACACAGCTCCAGTTTAACCCAGCAGGGCAATTTTAAGGACTTACACATTGCAGCAATTTGGCTTTAATTCTGTTGAAGAATTGGACAATAGTATGTGTTTGAAAATAATATTCTGATAAGAATGAATGATTAAAAGAAGTTAATCTGCATGAAGACTGGTATGCACTCTCAACCAATGAGAGTGTTTAAGAAAAAAAAAAAGGAGTAGTGTATCTTTGTAGGGCTACAGAAATGGAAGAAGTAGATGCTAGAGGATGTATACTGAATTGAGTATATTGATTTCTGTTACCACTAGTAACTTTGATTTAGGAAAATAGAGTTACACAGTGTCTAATAAAATTCAAGTACATGTAAGTTATGGGTGATTTTCAGTTCTGTGTAACTAGCTAGTTTAAACCCAAGTCATTGAGGTGAGAGCTGACTTTCTTCCTATGCTCAACTGCCACTGCAATTTTATTATTGTTTATGGTATTTTAGTGTAGCCATTAATAATGGGCCTACTATTAAGGAACCAAATTTTGGACTGTTATATGTTCTTGACAAGTCCTGTAAAAGTAAGCAGGCCCCTAATAAAAGGCAGTGATAAGATAATACTGTAAAAGAAGACCCTAGTTTTAAGCTTGTAAAGAAAATTATTGCAAGTTCACTTGTCCAGAATACTTGTAGGTGCAGTAAAAATGTAATCATAATTAAAGGCCAATTTATGTTGCTATGATAGTTCAGCTATTTATCCTCACTGAAAAAGGGTCCAGCATCTCTGTTCTGGGAAAATTTGTAGTTTTTCAAGCAGCACATCCCTGACACTGAAATAAGGAATTTGATTAAGGTTCTGATAGTGCTGTGGGACCATTCCTTTGGGCGAGTTATGGTGGCAGTTCACTGCTTTATGAATCACTTGATTAGTCTGTTGATGTCCTGTGAGGTTGTTTTTCACTTGTGGTCTTGTAGGCAAAATGGCCATGGATAAGGAAGACATGAAGTACATTCTTTACAAATACAGTTCATACAGTATTTTAAGAATGTGCTCAACGTATGTGTATGAACACTGTAAATTGATACTCTTTTAGTGTGACAGAGTGAAGGCTGAAACTGTTAGACTAATTACAGTCTTATACAACTTAAACATACATATTTTTATTCTTTTCCATCAATGAGCTATCTCTTGGAAAGTATAATTTTGGCTAAAAAGTCAAACATAAGATACACACTGTGAAGGGGCATTGGGTTCAGTTTAACTGTGAGGGGGTTAGGAATTTCCAAGCTTTCAGACAAACTGTGAAGAAAATGCAGTTGTCATCACATTCTCATAATGATTGTCATTGTTGATTTAAGAGTATTTCAGTTAAATCCAAACTTTCAAACTTGGTTTGGGTATGTAAAGTATACTTAGGAGAAAATGATGCATTAATGCAAGGACTTCTGCCTGTGCTTTCTGGCAGGCAGAGATCCAGAAACGGTTTTCTACTCTACTGAATTTTTTTTTATGACTGTGTTTCTAATGGACCTTATTAGTTGATGTTTCAGCAGAAATTTCTGTCAGTGTTTATTTCTATGAAAATCCAGATTTCATGCTTGGGAGCACATAAAATATTCCTCTGTACAGAGTTTAGAAAAATAGCTAGGATTGTACTGATGTAATTTCTGGTTTGTTTTCTCCATTA
Source organism: Aphelocoma coerulescens (assembly GCF_041296385.1). Taxonomy (NCBI): domain Eukaryota; kingdom Metazoa; phylum Chordata; class Aves; order Passeriformes; family Corvidae; genus Aphelocoma; species Aphelocoma coerulescens. The sequence goes on from NC_091015.1 coordinate 91,728,013, forward strand.
AATTGTACATACTGTTATATAGATCAAAGAAGTGTAACTCTTGGGAGAGCTGAATTCAACTCCAATGTCTTTTAGATTTTGCCATATCTTAGGAGAGATACTTTGTCTCTTTGAGACTCTATACACTTTTATGCAGTTATAAGAGTTCCATGATTTTGATATCCTATCAGAGAGATTATTTGGTCCAGGGGAAAATCTGGTCAGGTTAGTGCAATGGTTGCTTCACACATCATCTCTTTTCTGCAAGGGTGACAGTGAAGTCAAGGAAGGAAAGCAGGTGGATCAGCACAGTATTCCAAGCTGGCCTGTGTGCAGTCCTGGTGTGGAGTCATGGGGTCTCAGAGCACTCTCTGGTGCTCTTGGGTTCTCTGTGTGTTGGCGAGATGGTCCCTAATCTTGGTGTAGGGTCATGAGGTTCTCACCTCTCACTTTTGTGCTCTGGTTTCCTTCAGTATTAAATATCTTTAGTTACAGGACTGGACAGGGAATATCACGTTGGTAATGAGTCCTTTCAGATCTTGATCTTTCCTGATCTGCACATGCTGCTCATGCTGCTCACAGTCTGCTTCTTCCAGATACTTCTAGCTGTCTTTGCACTTTTTGATGATCATCAGGCAGTTTGCATAGTTTGGCTACCTGTTTTCTTCAGCACACAAAACCAATTCTCTTTTTCAGGACAGGTGGTTGACTATATTTCATCTGCTTGTGCCACAGTAAAGAGCTGTTTACCATTTACTGGCTTATGCTAACAGCTATCCTGTCTGAACATAAATCATGGTAATTGCTCTAGAGAGTGAAGAAAAAAACACTAAGTTCTGCTTAGGTTTTTTTGCCCCAACTTTCTTGGTCATAAAGTATGATAAGGGAGCTTCCCATTCTGCATTGTTATTTGTGGGGATGCCCTAGACTCTCAAAATATTGTGAAGAGTTTATGAAGCCAAAAAACCAAAATAATGGATGATAAAAATTCCTGTGGATAAAATTAAAATGATGCACACATATGGAGAAGAAGAGTAATACGACATCCCAACTTCACACAGGAGTCTGGGATTTGCTACTTTTTGTGGGGCTTGGGCTGTGTGCATAAGCCCATATCAAAAGGAGTGAGGAGAACCCACAGTTCCCATCAGGAGTACAGCGCTCTTCCGGAAAACACTCAGGAAATGTTTGACTGTTGTGCTCATCTTTGGCTGGGGGAGGTGCGTCCAGATGTTTAAAAAAGCAGATATCCTTACCTCAGCAGGTCCCTACGTCACTGTGCAGTGAGCAAGTGAGGAGATGCTGAGCTCATCTAGGAGCTCCTTATTTAAGGGGTACAGCCATGGAAAGAACCCCCCAGTAATTGCTGTCTTGGTTCCCTAGTGCAGGCCTACCTGCCAGACATTGTGTCTCTGAGGGTCAGTCTGGAGGTATGTTGCAGAGTGTTGTATGGGGCTTGGAAGTATGCATTCTGCTGTCTGGCTCTGATAAAAGAGAGAGATGGGAGGCAAAGAGGATCTGTGCAATTCAGTATGATATATATAAGTAAGCTCCTTAACTGTCGGAATTAGTGAGGAAGTAGATTAGTCCTGAGATTACACCAATATCAGAACTGTCTATCCTCCTTCAGGTTCAGAGCCATGGGAGACATTAAGAGTAGTCAGCATGAATCAGCCTGCAATTTAAATTTAAAGTAGTAGTAATAAAGAGTCTATTTTGGCAAGAACCTTAGTGGATTATTTGCCTCAGACTCATAGGGCTGTGCCTTTGCCTTGCTATTTCAGTTCTTTGTAATGAACATGTGTCCTCAGGTGTTTCTGCCATTGACCCCATCTCTTTCATTCCAAACTTCTTTTTCCTCTGATTACTGCTGGTGGTGTTGGGAGGAATTACTCAGTCATGGTGTGGTTGGGGTTTGACTCTGGCGAGCAGCTAAGCTTTCACCCACTTGCTTGCTAAACCACTACAGCAGGATGGGGGAGAGAACTGGTGAAAGTGAAGCAGAAACCTCTAGTGAGTCAAGATAAAGACAACTTAATAAGTAAAAGGGGAATAAAAAGTAACAAATGATGCAAAAGCACTCACCACCATCAGACTGATGCCCAGCCAGTCTGCAAGCAGCAGCTACTTTGGAGAAACTGCCCCCAGTTTCTATGCTAAGCGTGACATTGTGTGGTATAGAGTATCCTGTTGGTCTGCTGGGGTCAGCTGTCCTGGCTGTGTCCCCTCCCTCTCTTGCTGAGGGGCAGAGTGAGAAACAGAGAAGGCTCAATTCTGTGCAAGCACCATTCAGCAATAACTGAAACACTATTTTTTAATCACAGTATTACCATCTGAGCTTCTATAAAGAAAATTAACTCCATTCCAACACAAACAAAACATAATGTCACTTAATTTTTCAATTCAGCCTGAGGCAATAAATGACCAATTGATGGGAAAAAAAAGCAACAAAGGGACCGTTCATAATTTCTTAGTATCACCTCCTCCTACCATGTCTACATAACCAAAGATTTTAAGAAATCCCTGTAAGGACTGTTTCTGGCTTTTGTTTGTAGATGTGCATTTTGCTCTGTATGCTTGAGGATATTGGCATTGTCAGTGAAGTAAGAACTCCTGTTCCCTCAGTAACAGAGGCAAACAATATTCTCTCATTGGATTCCATGAATGAAACAAATTTGCTTGATTTGTGAATAGATTTTTCAGCAAAACTGAAATAAATTTTTGTAAATCCTCATGCCGAGGTCTCTCAAATACTGAGAGGAGGGTGAATTTTTATGCTGGTTTCTGTATGTGTGATTGCATTACTAACTCCAACTGAAATATTTTCCTAAGAATTTTAGGAGGTTGCTCAGTTTTCAGATGGTGCATGCTAGCTTATTAGGGTAAATCCTTGCAGATTAGGATGGTGGTTTCAGGACCAATGAAGCAGGAAGAAGCAGCATGTGGTTTATCTGTTCTGATTAATCACTTATTCTGTGGCTGTAATACATTTACAGGGAAGGGACTGGGGCCAGTGAACTGATACAGCTCTAGCATTGTGGTTTGGGTCTGATCTTTAAATCTCAATGCACTGGTCAGCAGTGGTTCTGGCTCTGGTTTGAGAGGAAAAAACAGCAAGGGATGTACAATTAGACCATCTTTCTCTTGCCTTTTTTTCAAGGTCCTTTGGGCCAAATGCGGGACCTTTTTTCTCATAAGCACTTCTGAGTTATCCTGCTAAAATAATTTGGGAATGGTTTTGAATTTTTGTTTCATTTTAAGGAGGCAGGCTGTAGAAGTAATTCAAAGTACTTGAAATTGCAAACATTTTAGCAAAAAGCAAAACTTGTTTGTAAAAAAAAAAATGTTTTATGACATATTACTCGAGCAAAAAAATACTTAGCAGGATCGTCTTGAACTAAAAAGTTTGGAAGCATTGCAGATGGCTTAAGCACTAGGCAAGACTTCAGGTTTCATATGGCTTCCAGTGTTCTTACACTTGTTAATGTAGATAAGGCAGGAAAATATTTGATACAGCCTGTGGAGGCCTCAGGCTATTGTTTACATAAAGACCCTTCATTTTGCTTCCTCTTTGCAGAGCAGGAAAATAGAGATATTTTATTCAAGTCTCAGGGCAGAAGTAGAAAGTTCCTGAGGAAGAAACTTTTTGTCTTGAGCTATAGTCTTTGGAATGTTTCAGGAAATACCTTTTTGAGTCAGGCATCTGTGGAAGAGAAGGAAATTTTAGGTATTTCATATTTATCTATCAGACTTTAGAACAAGTTAAGACAAGGAAAATATTGGAGGAAGTTTTCCAGTATAGCTTCTCTTCTGTCAGGTTTTAGAATATAGTTGTCTTTATCCTTTACTGTGACAGTGGGTGTCTTTTATATCTTCTACCACACTTCTGCAAAGAGCAGGCAGGAAAAAAATTTTATGACTTAATGAACCTGAACCTCAACGTAACTAAATTTTAAACAGAGAATTCTTTTTCACACCCTTAGAGACCCTTATGCAGTTTGGTTAAAATAACTGAGTGCAACAAGCTGAAGTCACAAAAGAAGACGAGAGCCAAGCTCACCTGTCTTAGTGAGCAGGGAGATGGATGAGTCTATGGACAAAGAACAATCCTAGAAAGAAAACAGAGCCCTTGCTGTTTGGAAAGCATTCGTGATGGGTTAGCTAGAATAAGACGAGTGCTGACTGATCTCACATATCCCTGATCCCTAATGGAGCCTAAGCCTTTCCAAAGGTCTTTAAGTTTAATTAATCTGGTTTCCTGCTTTAGTAATTTCAACATAGGAGATATATGCTTTAGGATGTTGTGATAACTACTTAGGCAATCAGAAGACATTTTTGCCTTCAAGGTATTTGGCAGGTTCTGGCAGTTTTTCTTATCTTACTTTTGACTCAAGAGATTATCAACCTATTTTTAAGAATACTTACCCAGACACAAATTGTACTGGGCTTGTCAGCTAAGATAGGAGAGCAACAGAAATCTGCGATTTCAAAGGGTTTGTGTGCAGAAGGGAGGGCCCATATTTACAGACTCTCTGCCCTGTTTCACTGTCACACAGCTGAAGGATTCAGATTCATTGCAGAAAAACTCAATGCAGCATTAGTAGGTATGTGTCCTGCTGTCTAGAGGCAATACTATCTCAGCCCTCAGTCACCTCCATCGTTTGAGATTACTGAAGGAATAATAGGTCATCTTTCCTACTGGAACTGATTCCTTGCATATCTAAATTCTCAAGCAGCACCAATTTCTACTTCTTCCAATAGGAATCTTACTCCAAAAGTCTAATGTAAACATATTTGTTAGTCTACTAGTCATATGTGATAATATTTGAATTGACTTCACAATATTTAATAATGAGTATTACTGGTTTGAGTATTTTTCCCCCCTCCATATCTGCACCTAATATGACTTGTGATATACATAATAATTTGCAAGAATGACCAGGCCTATTTAATTCTGTATCATTCTGACTCATCATTTATACCCACAGAATTCTTAGCTTATCAGAATGACTCAGTGAACATCATGAAAGATTGTGGATTTCATGTTCATAGATACAATGCCAAATCTTTTTTTTTTTTTTTTTTTGCTTCTCACAGTTGTTAGAAGCTGCTATGTTGGAGCTGTTGACAACTGTAGGCTTTCAAATAGCAACTGTTGTTTGTATATGCAGGGAGAAATTGAGGTTCCCTGTGGAAAATGTGCAATTATTATGTAGAACATTGGAGTAATTTATGCATTTATTTTTTAATTACAAACAGGTAGAAACAGAATCAACATTAGCCCTTTTGACATAATTATACTAGTTACTGCAATATCATAAACAGTAAATTTAAGTGTAGGAATAGTTTTAGGTAAAAAAAAAGAAAAATTAAATTATTTTCTTTTTAAAGTAATTCCCCGTATTTTTGAAACAATAGAACAAAAGTAAGAGCAATTCTAATAGGAACAATAGAAATGCCTATTGTTAAATGGTATTCATACAGTAATCTCTACACAGCATGTCTAAAGTAGAGGAAAGGAAGCAAAAGTTTTTCTTGATGCATAATTGCATATTGGATTATTTTAAGTGACTGATTCTTATCCAAGGCTACTTCAGTATAATTTGTGGTTTTCCAGATGAGTTCAGTAACATGTCAGATTTGATTACTGTGCAGTAAGACAGCATGACTTACACTTTTATAATGAATGCACTCACTGATTAATGGTTCATTGTACAGGAAGTACTCACTGTACATGTTTCTTACCACAATATCTTTTTATTAAGGAAATATATTTGGATTTTCTGATTTCCATAATTTGATGCTGTTGCCAGTGTAGTGGCTGACTTGGCTTTTGCTATAGATTATCGGACATTGTGGACCTGGTTGTTTTGTTTTGGGTTTTTTTAACCTATATGCACTTTCTACCAATGAAAGGGTGATACAACATTTGGGTTATATAAACAGCATTAACAGTGACTTTTAAAGGAACTTCAGTCCAATATTTAAAAATGAGAGTCTGCCTCTTTAAGCAACATTCCCTCCTTCTTTAAGCATTGATGCTGTGGCTTCTTCAATTCTAAATTCTTTTTCTTGAATGAAGCTTAGTTATTTCTGATGTGGAGGAGGAGAATAAGATCAGTGAAAGGCAGATGTAACTACTCCACCTGAGGAAGAGCAGAAAGAGTGGCAACATGTAATTAGAGAACTATGCCACCAAACTGCTTTCACCAATGACATCTTCATGGCTATACTTCTTTAGTTCCTGTAGCGGGTTCAGTTTGTAACCAGGTAGAAACACCAATTTAGTGTAGTGGTTTGGTCCAAAATATTCATTAGTGTTTACCCTCTGTGAGATAAGAATTAGGAGAAAAGCAAAGCAGACACAAGACTTGAAAGAATATAAAGAAGTTAATTAATAGACCCAAAAGGAGGAAAAAAAAAAAGTAAAATCATACCACACCTTCAGAACTCTTCTCCTCCCCCCCACCTTTCCCCCTTCTCCCACTGACAATGTAAAAAGACAACCCTTGAGATGTTCAGTCTGGTTACCACTTCCATAATAACCTTGTTCAGTCCATTTAGAAAGAAGAGTCTCTCTTGCTCATACCATGGAGATATTATCACAACGAGACAGCCGCCTGGGCTGGTGCTGGTTCTCCGCTCGCATCATGTGAGGATCCCCTCCCACGACTTGCAGCTTTTCCCACAACTGCTTTCGAGGGTCCAATCTTGAGCTAATGGGGTACAATTTTAAGGTTGAGCCATTCAGAAACAGAAGTTCTCTTCACCCATCTCTGGGAGCATTTTATCTCTAAGAACAGAGGCCCTTCTCCTTCCCTGGGAGGAAAAGGGTCCTCATCATCATCATCTCTAGGACCATCTCTGGGAGTATTTCTTGGAACAGAGGTCTTCTCCTTCCAACTGGAGCAAGAGTCCTCATCGCTTCCATCTCTCCCTGTTCAAACTTCTCATCAAATTACAGCTGCTTCAGCATTTGCTTATTTCAGCACAGGTACTTTTGCTCGCAAGTACAGTCTGAACGCTCCACCCCCTGTGCCTTCATGATATTACAACGGGTACTCTGATGTATCATAGTCCATCACCACCATAGCTTTACAACAGAATTTCAGCTTTAAGCATCTCCTCTTTCTCCTCCCTCAGGTTTTCAACTCTTCACAGCACTAAAAGGGTTAATCTCACCCAGGTCTTCCAGCTGGAATTTCGCTTATCGCTGTTGGTCACATGATCTTTGCCGGGCAGCAGGGCAGCTTCAGCCGAACTGGAGAGGGGGAGCCGGGTCGTGCCGTCTGCTGTGGGGGGCTGCAGGTGGAACAGGGCTTCACGGCTCCAGGCCTGAGCAGGGCCTGGCCCGGGCCCTGCGGGCCCCATACGGGCCCTGCAGCTACATGTTCCAGCACCAGAAACGAGACAGAGCTCCCCCGGGCTTTGTCCATTCTTAAATGTGGACCGCAAAGGCGGTCCTTAAAGAATTGTCCATATTCAAACTGGCCCGCTGATAGGTTCTGTCAGGTCATAGAGGAGCTGTAAGCACTGCTTTGCAAGAAAATCACTTTTGGGACTATGCTTGCTAACCCATGACAGTTCCCCATTTAGTAAATCTCTGCCGATAACCTATGCAAAAGTGTGTGTGCAAAATTAAACTTTTAAGTGAAACCTCAACATCTGACATTGCCATTTTCATATGCTCTTTTAAATCCTATAAATTTTTTATCTAAGGATTTATTTATGGTGTGGAATGTACCTCTGTGCCTGAGTTCAGCCTTAACAGACTTTTGCAATTTGACCTTGGAACTAGCTATGTTGGTTGTATTAACCTCATACAAGGCATGAAATCCTCATAAAAGGAAGGGTGTCTGCCATCCAGCATCCACTGCCATCCCAAGGGTCACAGAAGGAATATGGTTTTGCCATCTTTTATTTCCCACTTCTCAATGTCATGCTGCTTCTGTTGCCAGATATTTGTGTGATCCACTCATAAAAATTTGGATCACAGAGGTACAAACTGATGGTCCTCTGAGATTATTGAGTTCAACCATTAACTTAACACTGTGAGTCCACCACTAAACCATGTCCTTACCCACCACATCTACATGTGTTTTAAACACTTCCAGGGATGATGATTACACCAGTTCCCTGGGCAGCCTGTTCTAATGCTTTGCAACACCTTTGGTGGGGAATTTTTTTTTCTAAAATCCAGTCTAAACCTCTTCTGGCACAGCTTGAGGCAGTTTTCTCTTTTTGTATCCCATGCTACTTGGGAGGAGAGACCTAACCTCTGTTCACATAGTTGTAGAGAGTGATAAGGTCTCACCTGAGCCTCCTTTTCTCCAGGCTAAACAACTCCAGCTCCCTCAGCTGCTCTGGACCCTCTCCAGCACCTCAGTGTCCTTCTTGCTGTGAGGGGCCCAGAACTGAACACAGGGGTTTTGGTGTGGCCTCACCAGTGCCGAGTACAGAGGGACAATGACTGCCCAGGTCCTGCTGGCCACACTATTGCTGATACAGGCCAGGATGCCCTTGGCCTTCTTGTTCACCTGGGCACAGCTGGCTCATGTTCAGATAGCTTCCAGGTCCATTTTTGCCAGGCAGTTTTCTACTGGACTTTCTCCTCACATTATCGCTGCTCCAATGTGGGTCCATTCCAGTGCCCGCAGGGAAGCTCCTGTCCCGCCGGGGTCTCTCCCTGGCCCAGGGCCATCCCTGACGGGTCTCTCCTGCCTCCGTCCCCGCTCCCGCTGTCCCCTCAGGCTCGCAGGGCTGTTTCCCGCACGGTTCCCCCGCTCAGCCCTGGCTGCCGGGCAGCGTTTTGCCCTCCCTTGGCCAGGCTTTCCCCGGGGCTCTCGCCCGCCCGCCCGTGGCTGAGGGGCTCAGCCGTGCCCTGCGCTGGGGCCGCTGCAGCCGCTGGCACCGCCTGGGCCCGGCCCGGGCAGCCCCGGCCGCTCCGCAGAGCCGACACCCGGACACCTGCACCCAGTTGGGGAGAGGATGGTCTTGCTTGGATTTATAGGGTTGTTGGATTATTTTGTTAAATTGAGATAAAGTTTTTAGATGCTCTTAGAAAGACAGGGTAAAAAAAAAGGGTCAAACCCTAGACAGAATTTTGCCAGCGCTTTGGAATACGGGGATCCATGAATTATTTATGTCTGACTTCCCAGTATGTTCCCAAAAGGCTGGTAGTATTTTCCCTGTTCATCTGTCTATGATCGTCGAAGATTTTAATTTGGTTCTCTCAGGAGAGTGTATATGCTCTGACTTACAGAATCTCATCTGTGTTTTTGTGACACAGATAGGAAATAGTGTTGCTGTTGTGGAAATTAAATGTAGCCAATTTACTTTTAGTAGTTTCTCAGCTATGGTATGCTCTGTTAAGCTGCTTAGCTTTTATTTTTCTTCTTGTACTTGCTCTAATTTTCCCTTTGTTTTTGGTGTTAAATTCCCGGGAGTGTGAGTTAAAAGGCTATCAGCTGACTCATTTTATGATGAAAAATGAAAAGAATTGGGGTGGCTTTTTTGGGAAGCCAGAGAAGAAGGAAAGTTACTGTGGTAATCATCATTCTGTGGGAAAATGCTTTTTTGAAGAGAGCTGATGGAATTGTTTGGTTTTTTGTGTCCATGCTGAACTGTGCAGGAAACAGGGAGCTTACATGTATTATATTAAACAGCAAAGCAAGTTTCTACTGATATGGCCAGTGGAGCCTGGAGCAGAGGGAGCTGGCTAAGGGAGTCGGCAGTGAGAGAGGCTGTGCAGGACTGTTCTGTGTGTTAAGTATGTGTAATGACAGGAAAAAATCTGCCTTGTTTAGAGACTTGGTAGCGGGCTAGGGGCACAGAGGCTCATTTCAATCATATTTTTTGTAATTCTACAGCACTGGCAGTTTTAAGTCCCATTGAAACCTGAGAATTTCCAATTTCTGATTCTGAAGACTGAGCTAAATTAAAAGTTCATATCTGAAGAGGTGTGCAAATGTGCCATTGCTGTGTTGGTGTTTGCTGTTGAAACACTGATCCATGTTGCTGAGTCGTGTGGGTTTTTTTTTTAATCTAATTACCTTCAGTATAGTAGCATCTCTGTTGCTTGTGAAAACTCATTCTCTATTTTCTTTCTGTATGGTATCTCTCATACAAATTTAAGTAATGAAAAAATAACTGTTAGAGTCTGTAATGTTAACAGTTCAGCTGGATGACACAGAGCTGTAGATCCAAGGATACTGGCCTACTAAGTGCTATTGGCTGCACTCTTTCCCCTTGAGCAACCATAGTAATAAACTGAACTCATGAGATACATGTTTGAAATTACATTCTCTGGCCAGAAGAAATATTTTAACAGGGGCACAAAACATTCCTTTTAATGGCAGAGACATTTATTTTGATTTCTCTGTTTCTAGATGAAGAGGACATGTGCAGCGTGCCTTTTTTTATATTCCCCCCCCCCCCTTTTAAGATCTATATGTAAAAAAAAAACCAAAACAAAAACCCAAATGTGCTAGTTTGAAAAACAAACCAGTGGGAGGCACCAAGTCAGAATAACAATTTAATGGAAATTAAAGAAAAGGAAAAGAAAGTAAAAGAAAATATTGACAGAGTCAAGATACAACCTGAGTCCCTGTTAAGCAGGGTGGTGGTAGCAGTCTGGTGGAATGGTGGCTGCAATCCTCTGAAGTGGTGATCCTGTAGTAGAAGGGGTCTGCTCTTCCTCAGAAAGTCCAGCGGTGGCTGTGTAGCTCCTGTCCTCTGGAAATCCAGTGGAAAGAGTGTCTCTGGTGTTCAGAGTCCCAGATTATATCCACGATGGGATGCTTGGTTCCTCCCTCTGGGTGGAGCATCTCACAATAGGGTAATGAGTCATGAGGCCAAGTGTTGATTAGGCTCATTAACAGAAGATGGTCCGGAGGGAGTTATCTCTGAGTCATGGGGCAGGACAATGGTGGGCCATTAACAGCAAGATAGTCTGGGGGGAGGAGGCAAGGAAACACTGCCCCACCTGATTTCCACAGCTCATGAGGATGGTAATAGAACACACCTCAATCCAGGACACCAAACAAATTATGGAAACATGCAGTGTTTGCAGAATGTTAGAGATATTGAGCCTATTTGAGGCAAGTACAGTTTATGACAGTAGTTGATTGTGTAATCAGATTTTTTTCCATGTAAACTGATCCTTGCAAATGTAGATTACTAAAGCAGTTGTTGAAGTGTTCTTTGGTGGAAACAAAGAGTTTTAAAAATTACAGCCTAAAAATTAAAATTTAGTGAAGTTGAATATAGCCCTAAAAGAAGTTGACAATAGCAGCAGGCAATTGCTGCCTGTCTCTCATGGATGGAATTGTTTTGAACTCACATAAAAACTGTTGTTGTCATACCAAATAGCATCTTTTTGGTCACAGAGTGGCTTCCCCATTGGCCATGCAGCCTTTCAGTCCCTCTCAAATACACTTTAAATGTTCTGGACCGTTTGTGCTAGGGCAAGCATTTTGTGTAGTTCTGGACTCCCAGTCTCGTTTACTTTGCTGGGTTTTACCTCCTCGGGCGAATGTTTATGAAACAGCCGATTCAGCAGAGCCTCCCCTCCCTGGGGTCGGGCAGCCCTGGGGGAGCGTGGGGATGACCTAAGCAGACAAAGGGGCTTTTCCCAGAAAGCTTCCTCACCACTGCAGGGAAAGCAGGATGCAGCAGGGGAGCTGCTCTCAGTCAGTGCGCCTGAAAACATTTCGCCAGGCGCCTCATTCACAGCTCTGGTGTTTCCTCCCAGCCCGGTGCAGTCTTGGGACGCAGTTCTGTGAGCCTCATGCTGTTGTAGTTCCCCGTGTCCCCGCGGTGAGCTGCCCCGAGCAGGAAGCACCCAGCAGCTGGAGCGAGTGTATGCAAGGGTGGCAGCTTTACTCATGTGCCCGTGGTCTCTTGCAGACTTCACAGGCTACGGAGTTGATAGCAAGGAGTGTTTCAGTGATGTCTGCACTATTTACAGTGATTCCTGCAGATGTCACTCTACAAAATCAGGCTACAACATTCATTATTAGGCCATCTGTATTATTTTTTTTTTTAGGTAAATAGCCACCCGAAAACTACTTTTGTTTCTACTATGATAATTTAATTATTAATTTACTAAGAAAATAAAACAGCTAGATTGTTTGAAAGCAAGGTAACAGAAGTCGCATTTATATGTGTGTGCCTGCATGTCTTTTCTGTGGTACTTTACAAAACAGTAGCAAGTTTAATTGTATGTCACAAACTAGTTAACTTCTTATAACAGAAGCCAGTTCTTTTGTTTAACAAAACAAGAAAATGTAATTCAAAAAGTCATTTTAGATTGAGGTACTGGGAAGTTTTGTATGGGCTGCTTGTACTCGTGATAGAAGAAGGCAGGTATATCCTCCAAGTTTTTATAGTTTAACTTCAAATAGTGTGTGTGTGTCTGGAGCAAGGACATTATGGGAGCCAAAGAGTCAGTATTTACCATTTTCAGTAAGATTTACTTACAAAAAGTAAGCTGTATGAAAACGTGTAGCTTCGTTAATTAAAATTATATTTAATCACATTCTTCAATATATAAACTAATCTAGCCTGAAATTTAGGGATATTTTTCTTCTAACAAATAACTGGCTTTTTTATGAATGATCTGTGTTTTCATGTTTTTGTCTTGCATATGTATGCCAGTGTCTTGAGCTTTAGAAGGCTTTTGAAAAATGCTGCCCAGCTTCAGAGACAAAGCTTTATAGAATGTCATCTTCCCTTCTTTTAGATCTCTAATTCCATGGCAGACCAATGAGGGGATGCTTGGTCTGGGTATTGAATTTTGTATTTGCTTTTACCAACTGCCCTTTCCTACTGCTTTCAGTCTTATCACTTCTTCCAGGAAAAGCTCTATTATTATATATTTTAGCAGAATAGAGCCAAGGCAGGAGTTTTGCTTCAGATGCAAGTGATGAGTGCTTGGAATATCCCCACTGGCTCTTTAGGAGGCCCATCCAGCTGGCAGCCTGTGGGCCACTTCTCTTCCACAGAATAATTCTGGCCAGCTCCCACATGAAGGGGATTTTATCCTATCGTGCCTGTGCATAACCATGCAAGCTGCCTCTCTGTTCCTTTACTTCTGGAACGTGGCACAACATGTCTGCCTCTGGAGATGTGCCTATAGTGACTTTTAAACAGAGACACTACACTACAGCTTAGCTTTTGGAAAGGTAAATCATTCCACAGTCATACCACTGTTTTGCCCTCTAAAAAGAAATGCTAGAAATGCCTTCAAGTGATAAGATTCTTCTTTTCTGTTTTTGCTAAGAGGTCTCAAAAAGGGCTTAACAACTGATGTGCTGTTTTTCTCAAAAATAGTATGATAAAATGTTCTCAAAATCACCTTCTAGACTAGAAGAGAGAGTATGAAAGTTACCTAGGCTTAAAATACAATACATGTTAAATAATCGTGTGTGTTAGCAAGTCAACACTAGACAGTTTCTACTTCTCTCATGTATCATTTGTTGGTTTTCTGTTTGCCAAGCGTTTCATGATTCATTACTTTCATGATGCTATAATTTTATGCTGCATGCTGCCACTGGAATACTATACAAAAATCACAGCTATAAATTATTTGAATCCTCTCCAAATGTACTGATGGTGAATATTTCAGAGATAGACTGGGAGATTTTTTTTTTTTGGTATAATTAATTCAGAAACCATTTTAGTTTTAAATAAGTGATATTGTCTACATTACAGATTCTATATTATAGAAAACAAGCATATTCTGTAATTTTTACCTTAAGTGAGTATTATTATTCTTATATGTATACAATTCTGATATTTATCAGGTTTATGATAACAAATTCATTGTTTTATTTTTCCATGAACTGCAGAAACTATGCCTGTTCCAGACCAGCCCTCGTCTTCTGACAAGACAAGTTCCCTTAGTCCTGTGTTGAACACATCCAATGGCGATGGCTCTGAAACTGAGACAACCTCTGCCATTCTAGCTTCAGTCAAAGAACAGGTAGGCAAGTGATGCATCTGTGGCTACAAAACACAATAGTATGATTTAATGGGTTGTTTTTACAAATGTTTCATAGCTGATATCTGAATAATTTAGTTTACAAACACATACTGCAAAGAATGTTAACTATTTCTTCAGTGTTAGTATGCTTCTGTAAGCTTTCCTGCAGTAAATTTAACATAATTTAATTGAATTGCTCATTTTATTCTCCACTTTCACTCTTTACTGTGGATGGTGGTTTTCAGAGATCTCTCATTTTATTGTTGGCAGTCTGCATGTGGAATTAGAGTATACATGGCATGTAAGAGTTATAGATACCTGAATTGTGGAGAAGATGTGTTATTGTAGAATTTTTAAAGGATTAGTAAGAGTCCTAGGATTTTAAAATTTATATACATGTTTTTGGGGGTTTTTGTGTAAAACTTGATGTGAGATTATTTCAGGGCAAAACTGGGTATAGATAGAGGCACTCAGTTTTGGATGATTAAAACCAAAATATTAGAAATTTTCACAGAAATGGTCTTCAGTGTGATGGTCTGTTTGATGCTAATAAGACAGGTTTGGACATTTTAATGTGAACTTTTTTGGGCTGAGTGTCAGAGTTTTTGCTTTTAATGCCATTCTGTACATTAGGAGATGGTTAATATTTCAAACTGGTCTCTGTCACTACCTCATTTGGTTCAACAGCATCAACATTCCAAAGAGAGACATTAAAATCTGCTGCTTTTAGGCAGCTTTCTCCTTGCTGAAGGTGTCTGAATTGGTTCTCCCATTATAAATAGTGATCTTTCCCTGCCAAAGACATTCACTGCTTCTTGATTTAAATTAATGCAAGAATTCAGCTTATGATATCTACCAGCACTGGAGTAATGGCTGTTGAGTTGTAGAGATTTTATAAAAATTATGACATCAGTCTTCATTGGGTTTTTTGCTGTATGCCAGTTCTCTCTTTTGGGTGTTAAAGATTAGTCATATTTTCTGTTCTGAAAAGAAGAGTTCAAGAAAGAAATGTTGCAATGTGGAGTTTTGTTTTGAGATTTATGAAACATCACTGGAATTGAAAATTTCCCATGGTTTAGATGTTTGTATTCTCTTCCAAGTCAATAACTTGGAAGTCAATAACAATTACTTGTGTATGTTACCAGTGTTTCAGCCTGTGTCACTGCATTATTTTGTAGAAAAATACCTGCCTTAGTTTTTGACTCTCTGATGCAAATGTACAGGGAAGTTACGTACGTAGGAGATGATGTATCTGCTGTTGGAATATGAATCACTGTATGCAACAGTGACAAGAACTTCTCTGTTGTTGGGTGTTGTGAGGATTGCTGGTTTATACCTGGTTATGTGTTTTACAAATGAACCTCCCACCCCTATAAATCAATGAATTGAGTACCAGAGGGAATTGGTGCTGACTCCACTAGATGAAAAGGGTTTCAAGTGGGAATATATTAGCAAAGTTATTTCTGATTCTTGTGGACCACTGCAAAAAGGAGCCTGTAATAAAGTAGTTCTGCATTCACTTAACACCAAGAACAGCCTAGCCAGCTAACCTAAGGTTCTGCTGACTAAAAAGATAATGTCTTGAACCATTGTGGTACAAGGTACCAAAATGTAACCACAACAAACCCCAAACCTGCTTTTGGTCTTCTTCTTTTCCCCACAACATTGTGTATTGACACACTTCCATTATTGAATGTTCTGGTGGAAAAATTCTAGGTAATGCCACAATCCTGTGCTTCAGACAGATGAAATACATTGCACTGATTCTCCATTATGGGAGTAAATGAAGTTAAGTTTCTAACTGACTGTTCAAATGGGTAGCCACCTGCTTTTTAGAAGAAGGAATGAGTTGCTTTACTGTCTGGTATGTGATTTTGCTCTGTATGCCATTTGACTGTAGCCAAAAATATACCTAGAGTTAAATAGACACAATTGTTCAAAAGTACTGCTAATGTAGAGAAATTCAGGTGGTTTTCAACATATCAATCATAATTAATGTGTTTTTCAACAAATGAAGTATATTATATTTTCTTCATCTATGCTGATGTTTAGCTTTAAAAGGTATCCTTATATTTTTTTCTCATGGAACACTTGGGGTAACATCATGTGTTACCTCTCATAAAATGAATAGAACATTATTGCTGAGTGATAGCAACAGAGTAAACTGTGGTATTTATGGTACTGATGACTGTAAAAGCTGTTTGCAATCTTTGAAGAGGGCAGGATGCATGAAAGGCACAGAGAAGTAGTAATAAATATTGTATTTATTTCCTCTACTTAAATCTCCTATGTGAAACTGAAATGATTTATTCAGAAAATGTTAAGTTTTGCTGTGCTTAGTTTGAAAAATTCATATGTCTGTGCTGTTATATTTTGAGGAACTGATTTATTGGGCCTAAAAAGTTTATTGGGTTGAAAAATTGTGCTTTAATGTCAGATGTAAAGTGACACACATGATTGGCGTGACTCGATCAGAAGATTTAGCCACATGCTTTTCAAGCTGAGGATATCTGTCAAAAGAGGAATAGAAGCCAGAAAATACAGAAAAGGAAAGAAAATATGGAAGTATTTTGCTGTTGAGGAGTTTGGTTGATTTTGAGAAATGCAAATGCAGAACTCCTTGCTTTAAAATACAGGCCATTTCATTGTGCTTTACCTGTGGACAAGCATGCTGATTCACTTCTGGGTTTCAGACTTCAGAGATGCAATTGAGAAGTGATAGATACGGAACATGAATCCATTTCTTATCCCTTGCTGCTAACTTTCTTAAGGTCAGATGGCACTGCTGGAGGCAAGATCAGAATCGTTCACCGTATGTCTAAGAAACCATGAGATGCCAGGCAGTGACCTTTGACTTAGCTGTTTTTAAGCAGTCCTTATGAAGAGGAACAGTAAATAACTTCTGTGAAAATGGAAACTGTTGTTTTGGGGTTTTGGTCTGGTTTTTGTTTGTTTGTTTGTGGTTTTTTAGACAGTATCAAGTTCTTTAAAGAGAAATCGACCAATAAACACGTCATTTCAGTTTTCCATGCTGTATAAAATGTATGAAGAAGGATTTTTTTTCTTTCTTATGATATACTGGCAAACACCTTTGGCCCAATGCTTCACAGATTTTAGAAAACGTAAAGCCATTCTTCTTTGTGCTTTGTCATCTGTTTTTGTATCTGTAAATATGGGAAAGAGTCTTCAATAAAAAAGTGGCATATCAGGACTCTAATTTGTGAGGGTGTATGTGATAGATTCAGCTACTTCTGCAAAAAGTATGATGTGCTTCTGATTGGGAATTTCCACCTGCAAAAGAGACTTCTGAGCCCACTTGTTCAAAAACATCCTGGGAAGAGAGCTATTGATGATGCTCTTTTGAAGGTAGAAATAGCTGCTGGGGAGCCTTTTGAGTAAATATGTAATGAAGCTGATGCTTTTCCTGGAAGTCTCCAGACATATATGGTTGACAGTACTTTGGTTCTTGGCATACAGAAAACTGCTCCCTTGGAAGCTGAGGAGGATTGTAGTGACCTAGCAGAGGCTTGTTTTGGCAGATTTAATTTTTATAGAGACACTTGGAAAACATAAGATAAAGTAATTTCCTAAGAGTAAGATCCATCTTGAAGTATGGACAGCTATTTTCAACTCAGAAATAGTACCATACATCTCTTTTATTTTCTTTGTGGCTCTAGATTCCTTTAGCATCTTAGTAGTAGCCTGTTTCAGGGAACAGCTTTCCCTTTCAGAAAACTTAGGCAAAGAACTAATGCCAATGTTTAATATATCTTTTGAATCTTTTTTCATACGTACCTATTTCAAATAAAGATATTTGTTTCCAGTTGCCTGTCTTCATTTCACCCTCTCAAGAAAAGCATTTAGACTAATTCTTTTGAAATATTTCTCACTCTGTTCAAATAAGTATTGATTAATATGGTCTTTAAATCCTACTGCTGATTCCAGAGAGAACAGAAGTCTTTGGCTTTTTTGGTTGCTGGTGGCTTTTGGTTTTGGGTTTTTTGGGTTGGGTTCTTTGGGGTTTTTTTGGCTTTGTAAGATGTGGGGTTTTTTTCTAACATGACTTATGTTGTTTTTAATATTTATTATGTTTTTCCACTAGAAAGTTACTTGTTTGTCAGGCAATTGTGATTTGAAACTATATTAAAAATCACATACAGGGCAATAATTACTAAGTGTTATTATTCATGTCAGTATTAAATAAGGGCAATATATCTGACCTAAGTAAACTTTTAGATCAGGTGTTAGTACTCTTTGGAAACAGGATTATGTATGCCATGCACATCTTATATAGGTACATATAAGTAAAACTGCAGATAGAAATGGCTGTAGAAGTTCCAAGATTGTTTCTTTGCTCTGCCAGATTGTGTTCCTTGTGTCTTTATATTATGATTGAAGTTTTAGAAAAAAAATCCCATTTCTAGATGGATGTTTCAATTCAGGCTATTTTTTTAAGGCCTTAAGTCCAGAAGAGATGTGAAATCATCTAGTCTGACCAGCAGGTCATGACATTTCATACAGTCATCCAAATTTTGGGCTCCCAAATCTGATTACAGAATAACATATGCACTGTTTTCCTTAATATAATGCATTGCATATTGTAATATGTGATATTCACCAAAATAAAACCCCATTCTTGCCTTATGGGTACCAGTAATTACTCTAGTAATATCAAGTGTTCAGCAGGTTTTCTAAATAGGTTCAATTATGATATATTCATGTCTTGCTTCCCTTCAAACAGCAAGCTCTGTTTCCGCCTTTAAAAGTTTTAGGAGCTCTATTTCAAACCCATGCTAATTATATTCAATCAATAGATATTTGTCTCATAATCTCTCTTAAGTAGCATGTCAATATACTCACTTCCTTAGTTATAGAAGTCCCTTGTTTCCAGTTGGGTTTTAAAATATTCCAGAGAGATATTCCTCTTCTATTTTCATTGATATATTGATTTAAGACAAGAACTGGACCTGGCTGTATGATATACTTAGAGTAGCACTAGTCTATACAGTGGATACCATGCTTCTAAGTTGCTGGACAGACCACGTATTGAAATATGAAGCTTTGGAGTATAGCTAGTGCTTCCCAGATACATCTTCAGGTTGATGGGAATTGCTTTTGAGATGCACAACTCCACTACTGGAAATGGCAAGCTGAGTGGAGAAATTTTGAAGAGCGCCATCACATTGCCTGTTGAAGAAGGAAATAATTTAATATAGTTACTATCCAACCTGCTCTATAAGATTCTCAGGTTCTTGATTTAGTCTGGGACAGGTTTCACACAGTTCTTTGGAGCAGCCATGAGTGTATTCACGCTGTGCTTCTCAGGAAGCAGAAGTTAACAAACTGGAGACCTAGACAAGTAATAGTTATTCCTGTTCAGAACCCCTGTATCTCTTTAAGTCGTGCCAAAGGGACAGTAGCCATAGTAGATGCAGTATTAAGAAACTAAAAATTGCTTCACTGATAAAAGGTTGCAGTGATAATCCAAAATATTTTTGGGATGGTTTGAAATGAGCTGGGAGTGGAAAGGTTTCTGTGAATATTTAGTGTGATAGAAGAGTATTGAGGCAATATATCCTTCCAGCAAAACCATCTTTGAAGAGAGGGAAGAAAATGCTAATTATCAGAATAAAATTAGAGTTAAATATGATACTATTTTGACTTGAAGTAATGTTGAAAAATTAGTCTTTCAAAGCCAAGAATTTCAGAGAAGCTGGATAGAATGCCACTTAGCAACAGCTCAGTCTAATGCTAATTTAAAGCATTAAGAAAGGCCATCACAAAGAAAAGCAAAGTATCCTTTCTTATCAGGCAGCCAGTATATGAACATACTTTTGGTAATGCAAAAGCTCTTCTGCCTTAGATTATTTTTTTGACATTAGTGGAATAATTTCAAACTTGGAATAAAGATACCCTATGAAAGTAATAATACTGATCTCAATGCCAACAGAATTTAAATTTTAGTATATTAAATTTCTAACATTTTAACGTATTACATTTATAACTTTTTAAGATCATTGATGACTTTCTCTCCGGTATCATTCATTAGGGCTTTTTTAAACATAAAGTGCTTTCACTCCTAAACCTGACTTTTATAACCAGCATAGTGGAAGAGAGTCTTTATTTCACCTCAAAGTCACTTGAGAGGGAGATCTGAGCTTAAAATACTTGCAAGAAGCAAGTCAAGTTGTGCCTTTTCCTGTTCTGATGCATCTCCCTCTGTTGTTCTGGCAAACACATGCTTTTGCAGCCATGTGGGGAATGCTGCTGGGAAGCTGAGTGGGTAGGAAATACGAAAAAATGAGACGGCATCTCTGGGTTATAGGAGGTCAAGTGAGTTGCTTTCCCTTTTGGTGAAGGGCAGTTGGAAGCAAGTGTCAACTTGTTTGCAAGTATTGGGCTTTTTAGCATGGCTGTTGTAAACATACTCTTTGGGCCATGAATTTAACCAACTTTCATGTAATATTTGGCATTATTAAGAAAGTTCAACATAATATGCCGATATAATTGTACAGGGGGATGGAAGTTTTGGGTGTGTCCCCCACAGCTCTGCCCCACTTCTTTCTCTAAACATAAGTTACAGTCTTTATGAGACTTAGCTATCTAACCTGTTTTCGGCAGTTTTCTCTTTCTGTGCTTGAATTAGGCAATATCCATCAACAGTAATTTCCCTTTGCACAGAGAATATTTGAGGCTTGAGTTCCATGGCTTTCAAAACCACCACACCTCTTCTACAAAGAAAATTAAGTGCTTTAAAAAGACAAAACTCTGAATGCTTCAGTTGGTGATTGCTTTTATTTCTTCTGTCTTCCTGGGAAATGAAAAAAAAAAACCCAAAACAACACTAAAAAGCATTTTCCAGATTCCACAGTGGCCCGTTTCCTTTAAGTTGGCTTGCCAGTACTTTTCATGCAGCTTCCTCTTAAAACTTAAATTTTAAATGGGATTTTTGAAGGAGATTTGCTTTTTGTAATTAGTTTAGCAATTTTTGTTCCTTTTATGTAATTTTGAAAACTTTACTACTTCTGTTGTGTTTCCCCATCTGTTTCTCTGTGTTTTCTCACATAATATTATTTTCTACTCCTGATGCATTTGCTGCCAAATGAAACTCTTGCCTTCACGTGGGTAGTTTAAATCTTCTGTATTTTTAGGTAAAACTACTTTAGGGGTAGCTGAATTCTATGCATTTTATGTTTTGATAAAATACGTTACAATTCTGTTTATCCCCATACATGAAAACTAGAACCCAGCAAATGCTAAACTAAGTTTAAACTTAAGTCTACCCCAGAGTAGTAACATTAGACTTAATGTTATTTGGGTACATTACTACCCAAATAACATTAACTTAGTCTGTGAGTTACAGAGTTATTATAAGAATAAACCAGTTTAGAATAACACAATAAATTGATTTCAGCATGTGGAACATGTACTTCTCTTTGTTCTTCCTCTGAGGTGAAAATATGTTAATCTCTGAAATTTCTGGTGAATTCTAGTTGCTTCTGATGAGGATCTTCCCAGTGTAAAGGGAAAAAAGGGCAGTAAAGGACATTATCTTTTAAAAAAATACTTTGAAGTTCAT
Source organism: Aphelocoma coerulescens (assembly GCF_041296385.1). Classification (NCBI taxonomy): domain Eukaryota; kingdom Metazoa; phylum Chordata; class Aves; order Passeriformes; family Corvidae; genus Aphelocoma; species Aphelocoma coerulescens. Next base: position 91,749,555 of record NC_091015.1, read on the forward strand.
AGTTCTAGACAAATTAATTGCTTAATTCATAATTCATAACATTGCATTTCAGGTAAAACATCACCTACTTTATTTTGAAGGAAGGCTTTAGATGGATAACCTACAACATGCTTACTAGTGGAGCCAGACTTTTTGTGGGGGTTCCTTGCTACTCTTAATGAGTTTTCTTTTTCTATGCAAAGAGCAAATCCAAGTCCTGAGGCCCAAAGAGCTTTTTCTCCCTTTTATTTTTTACGAGGTTTCACTGTGAATTTATTTTTTTAAGGGGTAGATATGAGGTGATATCAGCTTAAACTTTTTTTGAGACCTTGTCATTAGTGCAATACTCTTTGAGCATGTTTTTTTGGATACATGTGGAGGACTCTTTCATATAAAAAAAAAAGTTTAATTAATTTGATGTTAGTTGCAGTTACAGGGGATTTTGATTTGAAAGTGGCACAACAGTGGACTAATCACAATTGAAGTAGAAATTACAGTTAAAGGAGTACATCAATTGCACCATACAATTGATACTATATAAATGGAATTCAGTTATCCAGAACAGGCTCAGCATCATGATGCGGAGCATCCCCCAGTCCCCAGAAGGGAATGTGTTTGTCGAAGTCAACTGAAGGCCAGAACTCTCTTCAGAAAAGAGTTACTTGGTTCATTAAGAGTTCCATATAATTCACATAAAGCTATCCAGCAAGCTAAGCTCCCCAGTGGGGACCATATTCCTTCCTCCATCACCCTCTGAGTCCAGTAGCATGAGCTGTCCTCCATGGCTGGAGCTCAAGACTGGCAGCCACTGGGGAGTGAGGCAGGTCTCCCAGGAGGTGAATCCCAGCTCAGCCCAATTGCCTTATCAGTCACTCATGGTAGGTGGAATCACAGCAGGAAAAGTCACTTGCCAAGGACATGACTGGACTCTGCAGAAAAACATAAAACAATAATCTAAGCACCTATTACAGTTATATGAGTAAAAGATACCCTTGATCACAGTTATAGGATCATAATTTATAAGCAGGTCCAGTACACACAGAAGTTACATTATTTTAACCAGAAGCTAAAACTAACTAGCTTAACCTCTGAAACTAGTTTTGTTTTGCTCTGGGTCTACATTCCTTTCGTTCAGGACCAGGCACTTAGGCAAACAGTAGAAATACTTCGCTGATACCGTCAGTTTGTCTAAAACAAAGGCACCCTTGGGTTTCCCTTGGCAGGGAGATGAGTTTGGCTTCCTTTTCAAAGTTTGTGATCAGTCATGCCATTATTCTCCCCTGAGCCTTCAGGTCATGTAGCCTCTATTTATCTTTTCAGAGCATTCCTTCATTATGGATGTGAGTGTGTAGGGGGGCTATGTGGGGTGGGGATGTCTTTGATCTGTTGCAGCTCTTTGGCCCCTGATTTTACAACATGTGATTGGAAATCTTGTTTTCTCCTGTGTAGAAATTTACCTTTTTGGGTAATAATCACTTGTGACACCAACTTTTGTAAGGAAAAACCTGTCACTGGTTATCTGCTTGACAGCATAAAGAGTAAAACTTCTGTTTCTGTTAGTATTCCCTCAGTTTCTTTAGTCTGGATTGTTACAGAGCAGATAGCTGCTTATAGACTATTTCTTTAGTTGCTTCAAAATGTGAGCTGTACTTCCCAAATTTCATCTCTGTTCCTTTAGTTGCCACATTTTTTTTTTCCTGGACTTCTCAAAAAGCATTATTCTTTACATTTTTCAGACCCATGTCTTGCGCATTACTAGTTCCTCTGTGTGTTGAGCTTTCCTTACTTGGATTTCTAGCGCCCTCCAACATAACGATCTGAGTAATCTGGAATGACATTTTGCTGCTTAGTGTGGTATTCCATCACTCTAACCTGCAATTCATGTTGCAGTGTTATCCCATGGTCATGATTATCCATCTACCCCAACAGTAACACAGTGCAATTATGTGCCTGACTGTGTAAATAAGATTTAAATTGAGCTGTTTGTATACCATTACCAGCCTCTTCATTCAGGAAAAATTGTAGTTCGTGTTCGCATTGCTAGGGAATTTTCAACAGATTCTTTTCAATGAAAAATGAAAAAAAAAAAAAAAGGCACAGAATGAGAAAATTTTCTGACTTCATCTGTTCAGTTCTATGTATTTCATAATCTTCAGAGTCTTGATGTGAATAATTAGGTTTACGATTTGTATATTGCCTTGAAAGTGGTATTTTGTTCACCTCGTCTGATTCCAGCAGAGTAACACATCTTGGTAAAATCCTGTTTATATTTTTAGTGTATTATTATTTTTTGAAGTATCTTAGTGCTTTGGGTTTTGCAGATGGTACCCTTGGAAAATATTATTTTCATTTTTCAAAGTAGTTGCAGATTTATTTTTTCCTCCTTTTTTTATTTTTCCTGTACATGGTTAGACCCGTCTTTGTTCAGCTCATTGTCAATCTAGGTCATTATCTGAAGCTTTTGTTGACAGACCTCTTGAGGGTAAGTACATCTGATGCTATAAATAGGGCTGATTCTTCATAATAAGTCAGCAGATTCACTTGGAAATTCTCGGCTTTGTAGTAGGTTTGATGAAATGGAAGATCTACTGCATTCTTCTGTCACCTAGTAGCATAATCATGTTTCATTAATTAACATCTTCAAAACTGTGACATTCCAGAATTTAGTAATTTTGAATTAATACAGGATTACTAATTTTGTTTAGAAGGGTGAAATGGACTCCTTAAATGATCCCTTTTTTAACTTTATTTTTTAAACTTCTATTTTTATTTCACAAAGCAGTGCTTGCACAAGAAAACCTGTTCCAGCACAATTTTTGCTGTTCTGTTTGTTCCAGGTCACAGAAAATAGAGGATACTGTTTCTCTTACTGTATGTTTTCAGTAGCCTGTACTGTGAAAATAGATGATTGTTTGGATTTGCTTTTTGTTTGTTAGTTTACCACAAATTGTGGCAGGGACCAAACAAACAGTACTCATTCTTACCACAAAGTAAGGTAGCTGCGTGGTAGAGCTCCAAGATGTTCTACTAGCTAAAAATTTTCAGGCATTGAAAGACCTGGGATAGGTTGTGTTTTCTGTATGGCTACAACCACAGGAGTGGAGTTAGGCACAGCTCTGTCTTCAACATGTGCCTGGGTACCATTCTGAAACCTTTGAACATAAAGGCACTATATGTGGTGCTGGAGCTTTAAAAATCAAAAATTACTTCCTGGTTTCACATTCTCTACTAATCTTTATAAGGCTTATATAAACAGTGAATAAATTCTTGAGATTAAATTAGCAATGCAGCTTCATCCTATGGGCACAACAAATGTATTATGGAAGCAGGTAGAAGAGGAGGTAAGCACCTGTGTCTCTGTAAGTAGGACTGGGTGTCCCACTGTGATGCATGTTGGGATTGATAAGCATTGTAGATAGGTGTGCAGACTGCAGTCTGTAAGGATTTGCTGAAATGCACCCCACAGCCAAAATGCAGCTGAGGGACTGAACAGTTGGAACCTAATACACAGTTGTCCATAATAAATCTGATAGCCACTAAAACAGAGGTTTGATGCAGCGCCTGTTTGCTGGTTCTGAATTAGGATTGCTGCTGGTGCTGTTCTTTACCTACCAGATTCGCTGTCAGACACAGAAGTGTAGATTAATTGATAGGAAATGCCACAGTGATGCCTATCTAAATGCAGAAAAGCTAAGCTAAGTTAATAACTTAAATAAATTACTTATTTAGTAATACATGAATATTTAAAAGCTGATGAGACGTCCACTAAATGCTTTCTATTTAATTTTAGAAAGTGAACTACAGTTTATCCCAAAAATTTTTAAAAGTAAAAACAAGTGAAAAAGTACTTTCTGCACCAGTGGTGTGTGAGAGATATGCAGCTGTATTCCCTTACGTGGCATGAGAAATTGTCCAATACTTAAAATCTTTGCTAGATTGTTTGTGCATGAGAGAGAGAGAGAACATTTACACTGTCAGTAGTTTTAGTGCAAACTTTGGTTTGCAAAGGCCATACCTAATGCTGTTTCCTGTATGCGTTGGGAATGAAAGGATTTAAAGAAATCTGTCTGGTTGTTGTCAGTTTAGTCAGAACAGAAACAAGTGTGTTCCCTCCTCTTTTCATCTTTTTTTCTATGGTGAGATTCATGTGAAGCTTATTCTTCTCAATTTTTCCCACCACATACAGTTTTGCTTCTGATTTTCTTGTGTTGACAACTTTGTCTCCTCCCTCTCTATTAATCTGTGGTTGTGCAAAGAGCTACCTTATGGCTTCTTACACTAAGTTTGCATGGTATATAGGGTTTCTTGAGGTTTTTTTTGTTGTTGTTGCCTTTTATTTAATAAGGTAGGCTGTTAATCTATGGCTATAATGCAAGATTTATAGGTATAGTTAACAACTTTTATGAGGCCAGCTACACCCTTTTCTGTGGTCTAACTTACACACCTCAATGTTTACCTTTTTTTTTTTTTTAATACAGGCAATGGTTCCTTTTAGTGTAGCAGTGCACAGGTATGCATATAGGGAAGTAAAGTCTTTTAAAAAAAGAATATTAATTTGTGTCTCTTCTGTTCAGAATTCTGTTCTGTAATTTGTGTTCTCTTCTGTTTTAGATATTTGTGAAGATTTCCATGTTGTGAAACTTACATTTGATTTTTTTTTCAGTTGAATTTTTTGATCCCTAATCTGCATTAATAATTTTCATTACTTGAAAATGGAGAAATAGGCATAGAGGTGGTTTAAACTGTCATCAGTGATTGTGGTGAGGCCTGAATGGACTGACTTAAGAAAGGTGAAAATCTTCATGTTAACACTGAAAAGGATCGTATTAACATTGACAAAGATGCACAAGCTACCCAAATTAAAATAATTCTGATTTTAATTTGAATATTCTTGACATAAAACTTCCTAGTTGGGTGTGTTTATTTTTTAGCATTTGCTTTCTATGTATGTACTTGAAAGAGTCATCAAATGGTGGCATCAGTGTGTCCTTGCAGTTGTGGTCTAACATTGCCTTTTTTTCCTTGGAGTTCAAGATTAATTGGTTTAGATAATAAATTGCTGTGGAAATTTTAAAATGTTTCTGTTCATTACTGAAAAGCATAGTATGGGGAAGATTGCTTCAACTCCATTCACTTTAATAAGTAAATTTAAAGTTTATCATCAGCTGTATGCTTTTTTTCCCCCCCAGTATCAGAGTAGTTACTTTATAGCAGAAAAAAACTCACCTGTTTTCATTTCTTTTTCTGCAATGTTCCCTGAGACTTCTAAGAAGTTTTTCACCTGCTTTCCGTACTGGATAAAATTTTCAACATGTGATGCCCTGTGCCAGTGAAGAAAAATCCTACACTGTTCCTTCAAAGAATATAGAATTTTTTTCCTAACCTTAGGCTTATTATGATCTGTAAGTTGAATGCAATGTTGGGTAATGCTTCATATAGTGCCTTTAATTTCTCCTTCATTATTTCTGAAGGAAGCAAATTGAAATCAGGAAGGCCAAAGCATACTTGGAGCTGAATGTGAAGGCATAAAGTAACAGAAAAGGGTTCTGCAAGTATTTTCCAGAGGGAAGTCAGGAAATTTGCGGGTCCATGGTTTAATGTTGGAGGCAATCTAGTGGTGGACAACATAGAAAAAGCAGAAATTTTCTTTGTTTTTTTCAGTTGTTCCGAGACAAGGGACAGTACCATGGCAGAGGCACAGGTTCAGGACTGTTTAGAGAAAATGGATGTATTCAGCTTCTTGGGGCTCTATGCCAAGATTGACAAGAGCTCATTTAAGTAATAGGACTGCAAGGCAGCTGTCATCCAAGAGGAAAGTCCTGGGAACTAGAAGGAGACTAACCTTCTAGCAGTCTTTACAAAATTAAGGAGAATGGTACAGGGATACACAGGCTGTGTCAGGTCAGTGTCAGTCCCCAGGAGGGTCACGGAACACATCCTCTTGTTTCCAGACACATGAAGGGTAAGAGTGTGCCTAGAAAGAGTCAGCACAGATTTCTCCAGTGCAGTCAGCATTTTTTTGGCTGTGAATGAGGGGAGCACATGTGATATTGTGTAACTGTAACTTTATTAAGGCTTCTGATATCTTCTCCCACTCTGTTGTCAACAGCAAGCTGAGGAAGCATGGGCTGGGTGTTGAGTGGGCTGAAAATTGGCTGGATTACTGTACTGAAAGAGTAGTAATCCATATTACAACTAACCAATTGACCAACTATCAGACAGTAAGAAATGAAAATACCTCAGGGGTTGATTCTGGGACTCCTGCTACTCAGTTCTGCAGTGACTTGGGTGACAGAACTGAACAGAATGCACCCTCACCAAATTTATGAATGATACTAAATTAGGGTGATGCTTGGAAAGCCAAATTGAGCTTCAGTCTTAAATCATTCTGAGACCTTGAATGAACTGAGGACTTAGCCAATAGGAAACTCATGCATTTAAAAAGAGCAGACTGAAATTCTGCTTCTGAGGTGGAATAACACCATGGCTGGGAAGCACCTGCCTGAGTCACAGCCCTGCTGAAAAGGACTGTGATCATTAAGAATGTCAAGCTGAATGGGAGCCAGCAGTGTGCTTTCACTGCAGACAAAACTCACCATGTGCTGAGCTGCATTAGAAGGAAGGAGCAACATGTCTGGCAGACTGAAGGAAATTGTTACCATCCCAGCTTGGAGCTGCTTCTTGGACAACTGAGTGTCATTTTGGTAACCCCCAATACAGAGGGGATATTGAGAAACTAGAAATAGTCCAGGATACTAAACTGGTTGGAGGCCTAGACCACATGACGTAATGGGAGAGGTTGGGGAGCTGTGATTTTTAGGGAGCTGGGCCAGGTGAAGCAGAGGCTAAGGGCGTGACCTTAGGTTAGTTCACAATAACATCGAAAGGAGGGACAAAGATGAGGGCACCAAACTTTTCTCAGTAGGGTATATAGTTTAGCAGGGTGCAATACCATAAATTATGGCTTGGGGAGTTCAGACTGGACACAGGAAAATTTTCTTCATTCAGAGGTTACTGTAGCAATTGAAGAGGTGACTAGAAAGGCTGAGAGGTTGATTTTTCCAGTCAACTACATAAATTCTGATCTGGTGTTGGGAATGATCACATTTTTAGTGGGAGGTGAGATTAAGTGATTTCCAGCCAAAATTTCTGTGATTCTGTATTGATTCTATGATAATGTACAATTTTACTGAAATTATAATTTAAACCTTTTCTGTGTAGACAATGGAAAATACAGTTTGAGGGAGGACAGTATGGCTTAAAATTTCCCCCATTGTGATTACTTAGCTTTTAATGCTTTAAAAATAGGATAGAAACTGAGGATAGCTGATTATTGAAGTCTAATCTCAACACTTTTGACTGTTTATATTAAGTGGCGAGCAGTGAAATAGATCAGACAACATAACTGGTGGATAAAGGGGAAAATTAGCTAACACAGAGTGGAATACTGAAAGATTTTGGTGAGATTTAGGTTTATTTCACCCCTGGAGATGTCATCTACCTTTTTAAATAGGTTTTAGACACCAAGTTATTAATTCTCAAACTCTACCAGATCTTAGTATTTGCAAGAGATAAACATGTGGAAATAAATAAATAAATAGCTTTTTCTTGATGTTACTAATAAAGTGTAAGGGTAGCCTCACATTTAGATTTGATATCCTTTTTCTCAAACTTTGTATGACTGATCCCATCTTTTCACAATGCCTTAGCTTTTTAATTTATTTATTTTTTTTAATTTGGAAAAGCAGCATTTACCTTTATTTCAGACAGCTTGCGTGTGTATGTACAAAAAGAGAGACAGTAAAGGTCCCTTCAGGGAGATCAGGCACTTCTATCCTGTCAGTTGCTTATGTCAGGTTGAATATCTGGAGAAGAGCAAAATAGGTATGAAAACGATGTTACACACTTTAATATGGCAAAGATTCCTATCTCATGGGGGTTGAACCTTCCCTTCAGAGGATTCAGAGCTAATTCATAGAGAATTTGCATCTCCCCATGTGACTTGGACCTCAGGTCACAGAAAATAAGTCCAGGCAAGTCAGTTAGGCCTTCAGCAGGAAAATTAATCACCTCACCGGCTGTGTGTAGCATATAAATAATTAGGCTGGAAATCAGAGCAAGTTATTCCCAATAAAGGGAACTGAGTGACTTCATGTTGCTGCAGTAAGCTGGCTGTCTGTGACTGCTTGGTCTCGGTGGCACAGAGAACAATCAACACTTTTGGAATGCATGATCAGGTCTGCAGGAGACTATTCTTTGTGTTAATCCTTAGATTCAGCAAAGTATTTCCTGGTGTTTGTTCAGCTCTCCCTAGAGCTGAGGGAGAAATACAATGTAATTGTTGCAATGATGGATTTTAGGATATAGTATGTTGATTGTTATCTTTCTAGTACTGAAGTGTTTGGCAAGAAAACAAACGACTGTTTTAAGTCAGACACAGTTCTTGTTCTTTTAGCAGTTATTTAGAGGAAGTTCCAATGTCAGCATGCCAGATGAAGATTTCAGGCAACAAAAGTATGATAGTGTCCTGTTTCTGACTACTTTATCAGGTTATTTATACAGTAGACGTATACAAATACCTGTTTCTGCCCTCTTTCCTTAAATCCTAATAAATGCTTGATGCTTTGAAGAAAATCTGTACTTCAAGGGCTTTTGTGAGCATCTTGTAGCTTACTAAGATGCTATTCGACACTGCTGTTTTACCTTTTGTGCTACTTTTAATGAGTATTGTCTTTCAATTCTGGGCCATACCCTATAATCCAATGTATTTGAGCAATGCCCAGAAGGGGGATGTAATAATAATAAAACTTTCTGCAGAATCTGCTGCAGCTAATGTACGTTATCTAATGTGCAAGCATTTTCTACAGCAGTCTGTTCACAGTTAAAGTTTACTTTCTTCAATTCCTTCTGTTGCATCACTATCAGTAAAACTGATGTTCTGCATTTTCATATGCTTGTAAAGCCTTATTGTCTTCAGCAAGTTTCTGTAATTTTGGCTGTTTGAAGTAATTTTGCTAGAGTGTTCTTGGTTATTACATCAATGAAGATGCTTTCCGACTAAGATACTGCCTAGATTTGGATTACAGATATCATCTGGGGTTGCATTATTTTTTCAGTAGGTATTGCATTTCTGCTAGTTAATTTTAGCGCTAATGAAGTTGTAGTTCTGCAGCACAAAAATTCCTATAAAGTTACCATGTTGATACCTCAATTTTTTTTTTTCTTTAGCATGATATATTTTATTGTACAGTTGTGTAAAAAGCTTACTTTTCTCCATTAGCACTTTATTCCCAACACAGTAAAATTCTTTCTTATTTCTAGGACCTATGGATGCTGTCGTGCAATTTTTGAATTAGAATAACTTAATCTTCAGTATCCTTGACACTTTCATAGTAAGTTAGCACAACCTCCGGAAGCAAGTTTTTGTAAACAAGATTTTTTTATCTGCATTACTTGTGTAGTGGAACAACATAAATAATACAGGTGTAGCTCTCTCTCAGTGGCTTGACAGTCAGTCTGTATCTGTGAGGGCTAGTACTGAGTTTGTTAATATGCTGAGGAAAACCTGAGGTGGCTTCATGTGATCAGAATTCCTCATGGTTTTGAGCACTTGTAGTCTCAAAAGGAAATAAATGAATTGCTTCTAGATCCCAGCATGTGTTGAATGGCTTGCAGAGGCTTGGTGCTCTACCTGTCTCTTTTTGACATCTCACCTCTCCACAATTCCCTAGATGCAAGACTTTGTCTTGTTATGTTGCTGTCTTCTGAGATTCAATTCCCTAAACTTCATTTTCTCCATGCTCCAAAGTTGCCTTTGTTGTGTTCAGTCTTCTGAGCTGTGAAAGGTACTAAAGGTTTCCATCTACAAGAATGCTAGAAAATGAAATGGGACAAAAAGAAACGATACAAAAGGAGATCATAAAGCACTTCTATTTGTCTGGATATGGCAAATATGAAATGATCTTACTTCTTGGGCAGGAAAGAGTTACTCAATTCTTCATCTGACCTCCCTAGCATACTCTTGCTCTATTCAGGCATCTGGGAAGTCCTTTCTCATGTTACTTTCTTACCACAGAGGATGTGAAGAACAGAGAGACTGATGTAGCTGTATTCATATGAATAGCTAGAAATTAAATTTTCAAGCAATTTCTGTGTAAATATAATTGTGAAAGGGGAATAATCCCGCAGATCCTTGAGCATAACTCTACTCACCTGAACATCATAATACAGTTGGTGAAGTATGAATTGTTTGCCAGTCAGAGGGCTTAGAGATTTGAGTTGAATCCTAATTTTAATTCCGAAGAGATGGCTTTGAAGACTGGGATTCAAATGATGTTTAAGTTAATTCTTGAAAATAAATCCTTACATAGAAGTACAAAAGCAATTTTAGCATATAAATTTCCAAATGTAAATTATGTAATATCTGAATCCTGTGACTTTTTACATCAGCTTTCATTTTTTTTTCTACTGTTGGAACTTACTTTGCTGTTTTAAAAGGAAGCAGGATATATTTACATAATTTTTACACAAATTTTAAGTACAGCAAATAACCTGTATGTGAATATTTTGTACTAACAACTTCTGTTATCTACCTTAAATTATGTAGCATGTTGTTTGCCTTTCCAGAAGGGTTTTGTCTAGTTTTTCATAAATTTCAAACTTGAGATGGGTTTCAAATTTGACATCTATATCTGAGATATGTATTTGTATGAGAATTTTGAAATTACCTTTATATTTTAAAATACTAAAAAGCCTGTAGAATGTTAAAAGTCTAGTCCACTGCTGGAAAAGCTAAATCAAGAAATTAAGTTAATGCCTAATTAGAGTTTTGAGAAGGAACACTTGTTATTTCTCTCTTGGTAAAAAGTACATTTGTTTTTGTGTCTTTCAAGGTATTTTGGTTGGTTGGTTGGTTTGTTGGTTGGTGATGGTGGGTTTTTTTTAATTGAGGTTTTTTTCAGTGACTAGAAAGAAATACCTCCAACCGGAGAGAAATATTTGAAAGCAAATGATTAATTAATCATCCAGATTAAGGACTACTTCAGGAGGTTATTAATAAAAATATCTGTGTATCAGTGGAAAGTTAGATAGTGTACAGTTGAGGACTTGGAGACAGTGGTGTGATGTGTAGGCATGGCTAATGTTTTGAGGATTACTTGTTACTGAGTTAACAAGGTTAGTTTTCCTGTCCTATTATATAGTAAAATAGAACTACACTCTGCGCATTCTTGTCCTCTGTATTGCAAGGTCCCAAAAAAGAATTGTGCAAAAAGGTAATTGGTCTTTCTCAGAAAAAAAAAGTACTGTTATTTTCTAAATGCTCAAGATGAAACATGTCAGACTTGTTGAAATATTCCTCCTATCTTTCTTTCCTCCTATTTCCTGTCTCTTGACTTCCAAGGTAACATCTTGCTCCTGACTAATCATCATTTTCCAACAAGGAAATATTTCAGAGGAATGTTTTAAAGGGAATCTAATGGTAAATACAGCTAAAATTTTAATATTACCTAATCAGTGTGCAGAGCAATTTTGGATCACTTGCACAACCCAATTCCAGTGTGACAAGCAGTGAAGATTATAAATATTGCCGACTTACTGATATAAATTAATTTACATTTTTTTATTTAATATGAAGAGGAAACTATTTTTAATGATCTTACTCATTAAATGCACAAAATCTGATGCATTTAGTGAGAACTGCATGGCTATTTTATTCCTGCTGGTATAGTAGTGTTGTGAAAGAGTGAGCAAAATCAATTTTGTTCTCATGCATCTACTGTCTGATATTTCTCTGAGCTCTGAATGTTTGCATTCTGTCTTCATTTACTCCTTTACAAGCTCATTGAATTTTATTAGTTATCACTGCAAGCTAAATGAAATACAAGTAGTTGCACAGCTGCAGTGATATGAGTCTGAACTGCCTCATCATCCTTACTTGCAGTAATATGGAAACGGGAAAAAAATGAGCTTGATTATAGATCTCAGGAACTTTGCCAGAACCAATATACAAGTGATTCCCTCAAAATGGAATCATTTTGCACTAGGGATCTTTAAAAAAACCAAAAAAAACACCAACAAAACTGGGGGGGGAGACAACCAAAAAAACCAAATCCAGGTCAGTTAGTCTCTTTAATTCTCAGATGCTGAGCATTCTTTGTCTTCTCAAGTCAGTGAGAAGTGTGGGCTCCCACTGTCTTCTAAAAATTGGACCAATATGCAGAAAGTTTTGTTCATATTTAAGTTACCTTAGTGTAACAGACGTGTATCCTAATGCACTTTAGATGAGTTTGTATAATTGTGGCAGAAACAGCTGTGACTGAATATTGATCTTGGCTATCACAATAAAACCATTTATTTTCTGTACATAGAAATATGTATTTTAAGCTTCCAGAATGAGCACTTTTGTACTCTGCATTTCGGTAATTTCACAGTATTACAGCAGGCATAAAGACTGGAGTGAGGGAACATCTCTCTGATGGGGTTGTACCTGTTGAGCTGCTGCTTGTAATTCCTATTTAGTGCTCTGTGTGTTTGTTTTGTAAATATTGTTTTCTGCAGTTCCTGCTCTGTAGGTTCACAAAAACTATGCCTTGAAGATTTCAAGCTGATTTGCCCTGAGATTTTTCCCAGTGGTGCAGGTTGCCTTAGGAAGCACAGATCAAGGCAGTGTTGTAAAGAGGGAGCAGCAATCTGTCTCCTGAGAAGGGAGTTACGGAGCTCTTTTTGGAACTCCGAAGACAGTGTGTGCTTTCACACGTGCAGTGTGTCTGTACTGACTTTTGCACCAGCCCTGTTACTCCAACAGTCACAAAGTCACAGTGCAGGTCAGGCTTTGCAAGCTGCTGATAGAAACGTGAAATGGCAACTGCACAAAGGGGAGTCGTGGGACTGGGTATCTGGCATTAAGTTACCCTCAGCTCACATAGGCAGGAAGGACTGTATGGTGTGCACAGACACGAGGATGTAAGATGCTTTTAGCATAAAGCCAGCCTCACTTGAAGGTCTTGAAAAGCTATTTAACAGTAGAGCAGCTGAAGGGGTGTGCTGTTCAGAACTGTACCATCATACCTTGCCTTCATTCCAAAAAAGTTTTAAAGTTTTATAATCAGCTTTTGTCACTCAGAAAGACAGTGTGGAGTCTTTAAAAGATAGCTTTAAAAGTAGATTTTTAACCTGTATTTTGGATTTCTGCATTACCTGTTGGAATGGTAAAAAGGAGAAAGGGCCCAGCTCTGGCGGGGGGGAGCAAGTTGCAGATCAGCCAGTGTGGTTGATAAGAGCAAAACTCCGTTTATTAGCAATCCAGAGGCACTTATATAGTATACCAGCTTGTTAACTCTTAAGTGGCTTAAAACTTATCAAAGCACATTTCTACTTCTACCTAATTGGACTTACGTTGGCAAGCTTCTACAGTCATGTTATGATTAAAAGAATTCAAAGTTTACCTCCCCCTCTCTGGGTCTTATCTGAACAGCTGCAAGTCTTCAAACTCCCTCTTTGTTCCCCAGGCCTTTTCTCACACAAGAATTTTCTCATGGAGAGTTTTTCTCACACAGGCCTTTTGCTTGCAGGCTCTTGCTACAGTTCTTTTATTGATCTCAATAATTCTATTTCCCAACAATTACACTCCCCAGAATGCTACTAAAGATCAAATCTTACAGATCATTTATGAATTTATTTGTAAATCTGTAACAGTTTCTTACTTGCTTTTTGGTTTTAATTTCCAAGGTAAATTAATTAATATTTTGTTTCTTTAGTACTTTGAGAAATAGACAGCTAGTTGAGCAGCTGTTTATTCTTCCCTCCTTGCACTTCTGTTAATGGCAGGTTTTGAAACTGAAAAGAAGGATTGAAGGAGCAAATCTGCCATCCAAATCCTTTCAGTATTTGTTCTGGATTATTTTGGTTTTGTATGTATTTATACCTCATCTGCTTAGTGTCAGTTTCAGTGAAAAAAATAAGTATAATAATAATAATAAAAAGAGGCATTTTATCTAAATACTTTATCTTTGCTCTTAGAAAAACATGGAAGTCTAAATTATATTTCCTGATTTGATTGCACTTTCTTATGTTCTTGCCTGAGGTGACTGTGTACCCTTCAAGTAAATCTGTCAATAGCTTTTAAAAATGCTTCCCTTTTACCTGTCAGATTTTAAAAAGGTGAAAGCTTTTAGTTGCTAAAATAAATCTTTGTTTGTTTGTTTTATTAGAATAAGAAATTATTCCACTGTAGGAAAGAAGTTGTTGTATTCCCTTGCTTGGAGAGTGGGAAAAATTTATTCATACATGGTTATAAATAAAAATTGAAGTTTAGCACAGATGATGTGCTTTTGTCTCAAGAGGGGAAAAATACGGTTGTGCCTTTTTTTTTTTTTAATTTGGAATTTTATTCTTTGTTTCAAGTCTATGAATAAGACCTGGTTGGTGCTTCAAGTCTTGTGGGAGTACATGCTACAGTGCTCAACTCTGGTTGCAAAATCCACTACCTGTGGCTGTTGCTGACACGCTGTATGACAGTAAATGGTTTCACACTGAGAAGAAGCAAGACAGTGGCATGTGCTGGTGACTTGGAGTTGCTCTGAGGGTTGCACTTCCTGTTTTTTCCAACATAACTTATAGCACTGCCTCTTCTTTGGCCAGCCTGTAAGGAACAACCCTTACATACCCAGAGAGATCAATACAGTGCTGGCTGTCTGCAGGATAAGGAGCACTGAAATGTTGTGACTTGCACTTGTTAGTACTAGTAATTTTAAAATATGCCTAAGGAATCTGCATGGTTTGGTTCATCATTCACATGTAGTAGTTTTTTGTATATGCTGAAACAAGAATATTTTCCATTATGGTTCACATATGGAAACACCCAGTTTAATCTTTTGTTGCAAGAAATACCTTTATATCTCTCTTCTGTTACTTCAAGCAGAATGCTCTGGAGAGAATGTGCACGTTTGAACTTCAAAGTATTTCTTTAAGCTTATTTTAAAAAGTGACATGTTTTCAATGGCACTGGTAAGTTATACCTTGTAATGAGAGAAACTTTTGCTTCTCATTCCTATAAGGCTATTCATTGTAGGAAAGGGAAGCAGGATGGGCTCTTGTCTTGTGCCACTGTGGTGGTACCTGCAGAACAAGACTGTAAAGGTTTCTTTTTCTGTATCGTGATGGAGAGCATCAGCTTCCCCAGACAGGATTTTTAGTACCAAGCATGTGACTATTCCTAGATAAGCCAACAAAAGTACTTTTATTTTATTTTGGTTAGCTTTTATTTAATCTTTCAGATTTTGAACATAGGAATTCACTTATTTGTGCTTTCACATAAATATAGGCTTTTTTTGGATGGAAAATTAGATTTTCTTGCCAACTACCAGAGAGAAAAGAAGGCAGAAGTTTCAGGAAATGTGACACAAAATGATTGAAGGCTTCCTTTTTTCCCTACCTTTTGTAGTAGGTAGGGACAAAGTATGAGAAAAATTTGCTGTGTTCCTTCAGGAACAGTAACAGTAGGATGTCTTACTATTCTTGAGAGTTTTTTAGAAAGAATTCTGAGCTGCAGGGGAAATAACTCTTCCTTAGAGGATCTTAAGCTAAGAAATAGCCTGTAAAGTTGTCTGAACTTTGCTGCTTTTCCTCAAGTATTGGAATTCCTAGAATAATTGCCTTCATTTATAATGATTGACATACCAAATAAGCAGGTACTATATCGTCAATCTGTTAATGTGTGTGTTTATTAAAATTATTTCTTTGAAGTAGAAGTTGAGTGTTATTGAGCTGGAAGTAAACCACTTGGGTTCATTTAAGAGTCACAATACTAATAGATTGTAGAACTGTAAACACACAGAAAAGTTTTGTTTCTCTACTTTAAACAGAAAGGATAAAATTAACCTTTATTTCAGTTTAAAGTATGAGGAGTAAATGACAAAGCATTACTAAATCTCTGTCATAAGTAATACTTACTTTTTCCTGTTTATGGATAAGTTTTGCAATAAAATAATTAAGCTCATAATAAGAAATAATTTCTAGTTTGGTTTCAAAAAAGTCTACCCAAACCTTTATCTCAGTTTAAGTATTTTTATGGATACTGCGTATTTTTTGAATTACAATAGTTTCAATGGAAAGATAATTTAAGGCAAAATTACTGTGACTGCTTGTGGAAGTTTCTCAGAATGTCGAGGGCAAAAAAAGATAAAACAGCCACTGAAGCCACTGGAATTTAAGTTGTTTTCAGTTCTCTCCATTACTTTTTGGTGCTTTTAATAAACATGGTCTTCAGTATATGAGTGAAAGAATACTCTTCCCAGCCCCTCTCCCCATATTTTTATCACTGACCTAAATATTTGTATCAGCAGAACACTGGCAATTACACCATTGCTTTAAAACCACAGTAAATAACACTTCTTCTGCAAGCTAGTCAAAGTGACACCCAGTCTTGTAAATTCTTGAAGTGCAGAATCTGTGAGGCAGAAACTTGGACCCAGAAGCAGTGAGCAATGGTGTGCACATGAAATACGGTTTTGGCTTCTGGGAAACATAAAAATGAGGCATTATTGATTCAATTCCTTTATTATAGAGTCTATTAATTTTAGCACTATTCTTGTGTTTTGAGTCAAGTTGTGTATCTCTGTGTTGTTTTGATTTTGGTTTTGGTTTTGTTTTTAATCTTGATGTTGGCCTACCAAATTCATGTTTGTGTGTGTAAATAAATGACCTAATATTCAGTGGTGGGACGTACTGAAACCAGCTGTTTTAAGCATCTAGTAATCACTAGAAGTCAATAATCCATGTGTGAATATTTTGGGGAATCCAGTCTTTTTTCATAGTAGTAGTAGCAGTATGTAGCAACAGGGCCTCAAACTCTTAAGTTGAGGAATTTTTTTTTACAATTTCCAGGGAGTTGTGTAAAACAAAGTATAAAGGCAATCGCTCGAATGTTTCTTATCAATTCCTTCCTCTCCCCTAATGGTTTAAATAGTTGAAAAGATAGTTCTGGTCTTTGCACTTCATGGCCTATGAGTCTCTAGAAGATTTTAACTTGCCATTTTTATAATGCCCAAAATCCCTATATCTTCAAAAGAGTTCTTTTTTCATTCACTCTATTCTACTTTTTTTTTTAGTTGCAATTACAAGAGAAGCCTTTTAAGCCCCTGTTAGAAATAAATTAAACCATCACTCAGTAGCAAACATTCATTGCCACTACCAGAAAATTTGATTTAGAGTGTAATTTCAAATTAAACTAATATTTAATTTGCTGTCAAAGTTACATTTAAATAACAGCCTTACTAGAATTGCTGACAGGCCAGCACAGGTACAGGCTTTAATCTAGTTTTCTGGATACCGTTGTAGTTGTGCAGAAATCTCAAAACCTGATTAAAGTGTCACAAATGGTAGAATTTTACATGGGCAGAAAATCAAAATAGCATGACACCTGTTCAGCATTGACTAGAAAATAATTAAACAAGCTGAAAATGGGTACAGGTAGTTTTGGCCAATGCCATTTTGCTACTGTTTTATGGGAAATGATAGACCTTAACCTGTCCAACTTCAGAAGCACAGTTAGGAACGGGGGACTCCTTGAGTGCCACCAAAATGAAAGTTGTTGAATTCTTGTTAAAGTCAAAGTTAGCTTGATTCAGCTTAAAAGCAATTTGTGTTGCATTAGATGGTGTTTTACCCCAGTGACCCAAGCACATGTAAGGGTGGTGCTTGGTAGTATTAGCAGGAAGTACAAGATTCTCACTGACTTAGGGGAGTGTTTAAGTGGTACTGGATACTGGATACTTTTAAACATATTCCAGCTCTGTGCTAGTAAATGAATAAAAGAGCTGTCACCAGAAAGGCACCCTGTGGTGAAGTTCTCCATAACTACTAAAATAGTCCTCTAAAGAGGCATACACAAATAACTTTGAGACACCCTAGTGCTGCATTAAGCTACATTGAAAGTTGAGTGGACACCCCCTTCCATTTGGATTTCCACATATGAAAATGTGTGTAAACATCAAGGAGCCTTGATGATGCAGTAGAATAGTCCAGGACTTCATCTGTCACGTCATGTCATCACAGTCAGTAAGACTTAAGTATAAAGACTTCCCTTGTTTAAAGACATCATTACAAAAATACCAGAATGCAAAATTTCTGAGTGATAGAAGAGAAACAAATCAGTGAAAACGAGGGTGCAAAATGTAATGTTTCTCATTGTAAAAATGTAACAGTAAATATTTTTTTATGTGGGGTAGATGCACCAATTTGCATAGGAGTGTCTCAAATTCCTTTTAGCAAGAGAGCCACATCTAATAAAACTACTGGGTGTATAAGAATGAGCACTCTAATACTGGCAGTTTTGCCACATAGTATTTCTGATGACAGGATAAGGAGTAAAGTGAAAACTACTTCCAGCTGAAGTCTGTGGTCATGTCATAGTTAGAAGTGATTATTAAAGGGTAATTTTCTTGAAATACAATGCAAATTATACAAGCAAGCTGATATTTTATTTTGATGAATGATTCAGTTTGCAATTTTTGTTTACCCAGTCACAGCCAGCTCTGCAGGTAGCTGAGACTAAGAGGATGTGAAATTCTCACTGTCACCTCATTCTTAATTAGTGCATTGATCCCGTGTGATCCCTGTAGAGTAAACACTGAAATTTCACAACAGTTTTTCACTTAATTTATTCCTGCCTGAAAATCCATATCATCTAATATTTCAAATAAAATATATAAATTAGCTCTTCACTTTGTAGTCCACTTAATATATGGGCAGGCTTCACATTTTTTACGTGTTTTTATTCATTGGAACATTTTTCAAATGACTGTATTAAATCAAGAAAATAGTAAATAAAAAGAAGCAGATCAGTATCTGCTGTCACCTCTAGTTGTTCCCTGTTACTGTAACCCACAAAAAAACCCCAGCTCTTTACTCTGTCAGTAAAGACATATATTTAAACCTAGGAATATTATCTACTTTTTCTGATTTTTACCCTTCTTTAGTGAATATTTTGAAGCATGCAGTTTTCTGTAATACAGTCAGCTTCTTGTAACCTGTGATGTAGTGGGAATGCCCTGTGTCAGGCTACCCTTGGAAATTGTGCCGGTTTGGACAAATTTGGAAATACATCCTCTGAGAGAAGGCAGGTTACAATCTGGC
Source organism: Aphelocoma coerulescens (assembly GCF_041296385.1). Classification (NCBI taxonomy): domain Eukaryota; kingdom Metazoa; phylum Chordata; class Aves; order Passeriformes; family Corvidae; genus Aphelocoma; species Aphelocoma coerulescens. The sequence goes on from NC_091015.1 coordinate 91,768,668, forward strand.
CCCCACCAGGTTCAGGAAAAAATAATTTTTCCTCGGAAGAAAGTGAAAGAGATAAAAACTATTTATTTAACAAACATACAGGGAAAGGACAACAATGCTAAATAATAATAAAACTTCTCGCTGTGGAGAGAAAACCTGGGAAAATTTCAGGGTCCTTCCATAGGTAGCCTCTCCCCTCATCCTTGGAGCTGGGACAGGGTGGGCCCTCCTCCGGGGCCTCCACTTCGATGGAAGAAGTTCCAATGTGTTCTGATGCTGAAACAGTCCAAAAAAGAAGGAAAAAAAAAAAAAATGAAGTCCCAGGAAAACAAAAGTTCATCTCTCCATCTCCCTCCGGAGAAAAAGAAAGCCAAAAAGCTGGCTGGAAAGCAAGCAGTGCTTCCTCCTGCTCCTCTCTCTCACCACAGCAGAAAGCAGAGAGAGTTTTGTCTGTGTCCTTGAAAACAGACTGTAAACTGCTTTGAAAGTTTTGCTCGTTTTTTTTTTCTCTCCTCCCTCTCAGGCTCAGTTTAAAGGCACAGAAAGGTACAAAATTAATTTCTGGGCATAGAACAGTGATATGGGATACACATCATAAAGTCACCCCAAGACAAAGTGCAGAATTCCAGGGTACCCTGGAACACTTATAGGAGTAGACACCAGGAAATCTTAAGCACACACACACATCCTGGTGGCTGCCCAGGAGTAGGGAAGCCCGTATGCAAAATGGTGTGTGTTAAACAAGACAGCATAAATGGGTTGGCTAATTCTGAGGTAACTCCTACAGTTGTTTGCAAAGCTCTGCAGTGATCTGTGAATCAGGAAAGTTTATTTGCTCACATGTGGATTTTCAACTTAAATGGCTCCCTGTACATGCAACGAGACTGTTCTGGTAAATCTCTGTGGACATGAGCTTTGGGTTCATCATTCAAGTACGTATCTTGTTGATTAAGACTCAGCTGGGGTATAAGTCACCTTGTTGACTCTGTTTCAGTGTTTGCCATACCGGAGCAGAGCTAATCTTTGTAGAGAGGCCCTCAAGAAAGTCGACATCCTGTTCTTGGTTCTCATGGATCTCTGCTAAAAGCTGCTTATCTTTGTGCTGTGTGCCGATGGACACAGTTAAACCTGCCATGGAAACCTGAGATTACTCAGGAAGGTGCTTCCTATCTTTGCAGGTTTAAAATCTAAACATGTCCATATCTCCACAAAGAATCTCACCTGTGTGTCTCGTTGTTCATGATGCATTGCTGGGAATCAGAAGAAGATTTGCATTTCTGTAGCTTACAGCTACAAAGCTCAGACACTGCTTAAATAGTTTTTGAAAGTCTGGAAGACAGTGCTAATAAGGAAATGTCATGTTGAAATGCAGTTTTCATTACCTAACCCATAGATTTTTAAATGCTTGTAACTTCAAGTGCTTTTCAGGGTCTGAAATTATTCCAGGCTCTGTTTAAACTTAAGGTCTTTTTTTAAAAAGAAAAAAAAAAAAGGAACACCAAACTTCTTTATTTCTAATTAAGAAGAGATTTTTTTTTCAACTACAGTTCTAAAAAGCTAAAACGTTTGTGTAAACTATCTTTGTTTTGTAGACTGTGTAAACCTTTGAACAGTAATCCTCTCATAAAGAAAATAGGTGCAATAACTCTGGACCTTTCCCTGCAAAACACTGTACTTTATGAGATATTAACTCTATACCTATTACATTGATTTTTATGTGAAGGGAACATTGCTGAAATATTTTTTGTGGAAAGGAGTTGAACCTAGAATACTAGTACGAAATTGAAATATAAGTGGTAGTTCCATAAAATTTGAACTGTTTCATTAAAAAGTAATTTGTTGTACAAGAAGTTGCACTCAAAATAGTTAGACTTGTAATGGATACAAGTTTAATTTACTCATTGAGACTCAGTTTTCTAGGAAGGAGTGGTAGAAAGGTAAAAGGTGTGATTATTAGAAAAATTATATTCCTCAAATATTTACGAAGTTGTTCCTTCTAGACTGTTGACAGTTTGCTATGTAAGACTGTTGAACCATAATTACATAGTATCCTACATATCAGAAGGTCTTCTGAATGAGATAAAGTCATCTCAGCACTTACCTCTTTCAAGAATTTAAAACACGACCCATAGACTCTCACATTTTGAGTTAAATCTAGAAGAGCTGGGCTCTCTTGCTTATCCAGGTTTACTTCATTTTAACAGTATTTCAATAATTTTTTAGCTTTGTTTTGTTTGCTAGGAGAATGCTATATGGATATCCCTCTATTTCTGCTGGTCAGAATAAAGCAAAAGCATAACGAGCAAATGTACATGGACGTTTTCTCTTAAATTATTTTTTTTACAATTCAGGCATAGGTGTCCTTTTCCTTAGAGATCCTTAGCAGTGAGGTGAAAGTTTAATGATGTCGTTAAGTGAAATGCTAGATAAGTACAAATACTGTGGTGGTGGTGGATGGCACTGTGTGTATGATGGGAGGGATTGCGTAGGCTGAAAACAGTGTAAGCATAAGCAGATTATTTTCTTTATATAGAGTAAGATGGGCATTTCAGTCATTATTTCAGTGCAGCTTTCTAGTAAAACTGTAAGTTTGGAAGCAGTCTCTGGAGGAGGGGAACAGTGCTGGCTATCAGACGTATCTTGAATGCTTGATTTCTGAGTATACAAGTAATTAAATTTGGTTTGCAAAGACAATAGATAGCACTGACAAATTCAAGTATGGTCTAAACATGTATAATGTAATTCATCAAAGAGTAGTGCAAGTATTTCTTTCAGGAGGCCATGAGCACACAGGGCAGATGTGAGGATTGCAGCCAGGGGTTGTGGCACTGCTCTCACTGTGACTTACAAGGATAATGCACAATTGCAAGGGGCTTCTCCCCACTTTTCTGCACTGCTGTGGGAGTGGCTGAAGCTGGATTTTTTCAGCTTAACTACTTAATGAGACTGGTGAATGAAATCACAGTTTTCATTTCAGTCTTAACAGCTTAAGGCATCTGTGGGGAAAAGTAATTTTAAGCATCTAAGTCTTAAGTTTAAGCTGATTAACTATGCTGCTCCACTCCCTAATCGCTCATCCCTTTCAACATATAGGCCATCACTTTTACCTTCTCCCTCACCCACAACATTTTAAAGTCATTTTAGAAGCTGATATTACTCAAACATTGCCATTTTTCTGTTTTGTGCTTCTTTACTCCTGTGTGTGTATATCAAACAGTGTATCAGTGGACAACAAAAACTAGTTTGTCATTTAGCTCAGCTTCTATATTAAATTGTGCTCTCCTGTTTACCATGTCTTCAGCTGTTCATTCACAACCAAAATTTAGGATTTGTTCATCTCTCTGACCATTTCTTTCACTTCAGTAAGTCCACAGAGGATTATGATTGTCAAATGGCAATGGAGTAAAGAAAGGCAAATGGAGACAATGGAGTCTTAGAGAGGAAAATAGGGAATAGGGTTTAAATGCAAATTTACATATAGCTACATCCCACTGGTTTGTAGGCCATATTTCTGTGTTGAATGCTCATTCCTGTGTCATTTTAGTATCTAAAATGTGTATCTAGTAGTTAGAACATGATGAGAGCCTTTGATTAGGCTTTCAAGTAAAATAAAACAACACAGACCTCCAAAACCAATAAACAAGGAAAAAGAAAAAAAACAAACCCAAAGAAAATTGGTATTTTTTAAGTCTCTCTTCCTCCTTTCCCTCTTTCTGCCTCCCTCCTTCCCTTTATTCATCATCCCTCTCCCAAATCTGGATCCCTGACACAACCCTTTTGAATTTTAGTAAGCATGCATTTTTTAGAAGACTTATAAATCCTCCTTAAATGTAATCTTGGTTCTACAAAAGACAGAGGCACAAAGGGTTCTCAGATGGATGAGAGTGTGTTATCAGACATGTAGAAAATAAAAAGGCTTATTCATCTGTGTGGTTGTACATCACCTGTCCCAGTGGTGGGGACACCTGTCTCAGGTACCAGTCAGGCCTGTTTCCCATGTTTCATCCCAGTCTCCACCCAGAGTGCCTCTCAGTAGGCATCTTGAGGTCTGCTCAGAAAGGCAGGGTTTGATCTCAGGACTGCTCACATCCACAGTGCCACAGGGCTGTGCTCCATCAAATGTGGAAGGACAAGGCGAGTAATTCACCTTTCCAGGACACTAACAAGGAACCTATGGCTTTGGAAGATAGGGATGTCAGATGCAAGTCCCTTGAGGCAGAAATGAAAAGACTTCAAACACAGATAGGTCTGAGACACTCCTCTCCCCTACCCTCTGACAAAGACAAGAATTGTATCCACCCTGTATCCTTCCCAATAACTTGTGATCCACTGTCTAGCTATCCTTCTGGATCTGAACATCAGACAGCTCTCAGCATGCTTGGGTGAAGCCCATCATGTCCAACCTGTGGGTTAAGATCTCTCAGGTAATCATTGACTCGATCCTCCTTCATGCCTAGTAATTCCTCTCCTTTCCAAACTTTTCCTATGGAAATAGAGAAGTGGGAGACCTTGTTGTTTCACCTTCAGACTGAGGCAGAGAAGGCCTCAATGTATATCTGTGTCTGCTGTCATTAAATCACCCACCCTATTCAATCATAGTCCCACATTTTCCTTGTTTCACTTTTACCAGAATTTAATGGTCTCTTTTTTGTATTCAATTTCTTTTGCAAAGGCACAAAGTTCAGCTTTGTTTTTTTGTTATCTCTAGTTCAGCTTTGGCCTTTCCTAATATCATCCCTAAAGGCCCAGGCAATGTTTTCAAACTCCTCCTTTATAGCTTGTCTCTGCTTCCATCTCCTGACGGAGGAAGGAGTTTTATTCCATATATATTTAGTTTTAGTTGTGTGAATGCTCACTGCATGTGTGTGAAAACTGGCAAACTGCATATAAATAGAAGCAGTTGCAGCTTGCACTTTAAGATGTACACAGAAGACTTCTACGTGGGCTTTCTCTGATCAGTTTGTACATAACAGTTACTTGGTGAAAAAACATTATTAAATGTTTCTTTTAGAATGATGTGATATGCACAATGTGAAATGTTTGCTTTCTGTTGTTGGTTATCCTCAGCATCACTGGAGTGACTGTAATTTGGCCCAGTTTATTTGTAGTTGGAGTACAAAAGAGCTGCATTTGACTAGTGCTTTTAGCAGTAATAAAAATATTCAAAATAGTAGTTCTATTCCTTTTGGAATAGAATAGAATCCTTTTGTATAGAATAGAATCCTTTTTGAATATCACTACTGATACCTATCTTGGAGAAAAATATGTCTTCGTCTGGATTCTGTTTTCAAAACTCCTATATATGTGTTTTTTTATTAATGGGCAGGGAAGTTGAGGACTTGGGGGCAAATAAATTTTTTAATATAATTTCTCCAGTTAATGCATTAGGCATTGACACTGATTTGGAAATTCTGCATAAAATAGAGGTATTTCAGAAGGAAAGACACATTAAAAAACCTGTATGGAAAATACAATTTTTTTAACCATTTGTAACTAAGCCTCAAATATTTTATCTATTGTATGATCACTGAATCTTAAATATAGACCATACTAAAAAGGAAAAAGAACCACTGAAAAATATCATCTATATGCATCTGTAGTTGTTTTGCGTACTTACCTAGTGTGTCTCTGCCTACCACTGTAGTAACACATTTGTCTGAAAGAATCACCAGTTATTCTGTTCCAAATATTTATTATAATAATCTAAGCAATGTTCAATTACTATCTTGTGATATTCACTATGAATACAGTTATAATCCACATGATGATCAAATGTTTTCCTTTAATAGTGTCTTGTTACTACCCACTCACAGCAGAGACAGTATGTTGTTTATTTGTTATGAAATAGAGACAACAATAAGCGTTACTGAATATTCCAGAATTCATCATTTAGGGGGAGTTATGTAGTAATGTAGTAATTTAGAAGAGTTATTCAGTGAATCAGATAAAGCCCATTACATATGGCAAGATACAAACCTTATTTAGATACATGAAGTTTCAGCTATTTATGTCTTTTCTAAAATTAGGTCAGCCATACTGTGATATGGAAATGCACACTTAGGGCACTCATGTAACTTTAACAGCCCTATCACCAATGCCTACACAACCTTAAGTGCTTTATCACAGCTGCTTTCCAAAGGCACACTTCAATTTCACTGAAATCTTCAGGGCAGAATATATTTGAACACAGAAATAATTCTATTTTTGCATAGCAAAGCTTATGTCAGACTTAGAATTTGCTTGTTACATAACTGAAAACATTTTTGGTAAGTCATCGATATCCATACTTCTTAAAAGGTATCCTCCTTTTATGCTTTTAAATACAGGTTTGGAAGCCTGACTGCAGTTTTAATCTGCAGGTTATCAGAGCTGGCTGTTCCCTTCCAGCACATTTTGGGACACATGACCAGAGTACTGCAGTGGTGGAATAGACATTGTAAAAGAAAGGACAAAGAGCTTGTTGGGATGTGCCTCTCGAATGTCACACAGGTGTTAATTTGAGGAAACAGATGACCTGAAGAGTCAGCAGCATGGTACCAAATGGTTCCAGAATCCTGAGTGTCCCTGCTGATAGCCTTGAGCAGCTACACTGCTGAGCAGACAAGTGGATGTCACAGCCTATTTTTACAAATATTAATTGCAGGAGTGGGCATAAAAGCAAGGAAGTGTGTAGGTAGATCCTTGCTATTCCCTTTGGATTTACTTGCAGCAGCTTTAGAGCTGCACTGCATATGCCAATATTCTTGAAGTGTGAGTATCTGTACATGTCAGCTGTAGAATACCTTAAATCCAGTTGACAATTGATTCATCTGAACTCTGTCATATCATGGAGAAACAAGACCACTTCATTTCTGTGCCGTCAAACTCTGTACCATTAAAAAGCCTGAGGAAATCATTCCTATTTTTGAAATTAAAAAAATGACAGATTTTTTGTCCTGATGTTTTTAAAGTTTATTCATGGCTATTTGTAATTTTTATATTGTGAAAATGCAGAGTGCAGATCTGGCCTCACAAGATTCCCTTTTTAAATTCCCAATACATGAAGCATAATGTTGGCTTGTAAATTGGTCATTTCTCTCTTAGCACACCCAAATTCATATTTTAGATTTGGTTTTACGTATTTCTGCTAAAACTTGCTGTCTAGTCTACACACAGGTGAAGCTTGCATGAGGGGTTATCTGCTTTTATTTTCTAAGTTTTGTTATATGCTTTGCTAATGAGGAAACACAACTGTTATCCCTAATAGTCAGAAGTAGCCTGGATATTCAAAGTAATGTAACTACATGAATATAAGCAAAATGAAATATTCATGTAACTGAGAACATACAGTTTTGCAAAAAATGGAGGAAAACAGGGAATTTCAAAACTTGGTTTCTAAAGCCGTGAGCATCCGTGTAGACATTTTAATATTTGCATCAAGAAAGGGGTACACTGGTTTTGGTTAGTGAACACTCTAAAGTTATTGATGTTAGTGGATACAGCAAGTGTTCCACATTTTAAAAGCAACTACGTACTTGGTGAATGAGTAAAGATCTACAAGCCTAAATTCAGACATCAAGCTCTGAAAATTATGGATGAATATAATATTGATTCTTTTCATATCTTGTGCTCTTTGTGTATCTGATAAAACATACTCTTCAAATGCCACATTGACCTCTGCTCCTTTCAGATTCACTAGCCAAGCAAATATCTCTTGTAGGAATATTTCCTGGCTTTTCTTCCAGTTTCTGAATCCCTGCCCTGTCACTGAGTCTTCTGATAGAGGAAACTAGCTGTTACTGAAAGAGGCTACGTTTGTTCTTTATATATTGATTTTGTAGCTTACTTACTAAAGGGCGGTAAAAAACAAAGAAAACTATTTGATTTAAAAAAAAAAAAGCATACTCATACAATTTGTTATTTTGACAGTAATTACATTACAGATTCCTGTTATCAAAGTGTCTCCATACCAATACATTACAAATTGGACCAAATTAAAGTATACAAACCAACATATATTTTTGAAAGTATTCACAGAGGAATTAAATTTGTTACAAAGAAGATGAACCATTGTTGCAGTGGGGATTACTGTATCACGCCTATATCAAACCAGGAGTCCCGTGGAAAAGAAATATATATATATATGGACGGATTCTTGCTAGATGTTTCAGAGATGTTTATTTCCCCAGCCGCATGGCCGGGCTCTGCCGAGGAACTGCTACAGTCAGGACCCGAGATCCTTTGCCCGCGCAGGGGAACACAAACCAACCAACGGGGAACGAGGCTGACCAGGGGCAGGGAAACCCCGTGCCTCCCTCAGGGCTCCTCTCCCAGGGCTACATGGTGGGGGAGGGACTCCGACAAACCATAAATTTTTTTATAGAAGGTTTTCATATCATGTCTTGATCTGTGTCATTTAAATCTGGCAAAGAACACTCTCTTTACCCATCTGCAAAAGATGGAGTACGGTCATTCTGGAGGATGCTAAGTAAATGCTTCTGCAGTCTTATTGTGGATAGCAGCTTGGTCTTGGATCTCAGCAACTGTGTTTCAACCCTCTGTGAGAGAAGAGAGGATATGAAATATGTGCCCCAGAGTGGCATTGAGTAATTGTTTGGAGTAAAATGGGATTAAAGAGTAAATCCTAGCTCTGTAGCACTGACTGACAGATTTCATTGTGTGAGGGAACAAGATAAGCGGTAATGAAGAGGAAGTGTTAATCTGCTGTATTGTATTTTTTCCTCAGCGGTCATGATTTTTGATTTTTTATTTTAATATGGTTCAATTTACTTCATCACTTAACTCCTTCCACTAAGGAGTATTTTGTTTTGTGGCCAAAAAGGGAGACCAACGTTCTCAGCTGGAAAGTTTAAGTGGTCTTTGTTTCTGGGTTGCACCTAAAACATACTATCTTTAACGGCTGACACATCAGTTCCTGAGGATGCTGAGAGGCAGAATGCTTATTCTCTTCCTTTGTTTGAATGTGATAAATTTCCTTCATATATAGGGTTTCAAATGGAGGTTGTTTGAGGTAAACAGTGGATATAATATATGTGCAGATATAATAGTATGTCTAGCGATGATGATACTGGATGTTTCTGTAGGGGATACTTTTAAGAGAGTTGTCTTACCTATCTTTGTGTTAAAGATTTAAAATAGTTTCATATTATTTGGTTTCTGGTTGTTTTTGTACTCATCTTGGCAGTAATGAAAACACAAGGGTTATCTAGGATTTTTTGTTTATAAAAAACATGTGTTTAACTGAACCAGGACATGAAATCATGTATCTATGTTGTCCTCTTTTTGGTTAGGCATGTAACCTTCTTGCTTTGTTAATGAATTTTTATAGAAGCCTCACTGAATACCCACTCAATATTATTTAGATTTTGTTTTATGAACTAACAGTAGTAATGCTGTACTTAAGACCGCATTGGAGTTGATATTATATCAAGTTTTGCCATCACAGCATCTACCTATATAAAGTTTATTGTAGCTGAACTGTTTTGCTACCTAAGAATGATTTTTAAACTATTTGTACATTTTAGATTAATCAGAAATTATTTTGGTGAGTTGTCCCTAGATAAATTAATAGCCTTAGTATTTTTCTAAAGATCCAGAATTTCTGCCAGCAAGCTGTAATGCAATTAGTTTTGAAGCTAGATTGAAAAAGTAATTTCCATTGTTTTGTTCACTTATCTTAGAAATGCTTTCTCACTGTCCAAGGTTTGAAAAGATGCAATTTTTCCAACTTTGAAAATTTGCATAGGAGTGTCTTTCTTAATTTTTCTGGTTTTATCTTTTGTGGGTTTTTAGTTGCTGTCACTGTTTGCCTGTAATGGTGTAATCATGGTGAATTCTATTTTCCTGAGAGGCTTTCTATTTTAAGGAAGAATGCCAGACACTTCAGCTTTTTGGCTTCTTAAGCAGATTCAGAAAACACTTCAATAATTTCAGAAAATTATTGCCTCTTTATTTTGATAACTTTTGATGATTAAGATTATGACATATTTATATTTAATTATGACATAATTTTCTAAATAATGGCAGGGGGTTTGAGGTCCAAGAGCATGGCACGACAGGTGTGAGGCAGATACAGGTTTACCACACAGGCTGCAGTGACTTTGCCTGGCAGGGACTTTGCCTTTTGTTAACTCTGTTCGGTACGGCAGATCCTCTTGCATCAGGTGGTTGAGTCCAATCTCTGTGCAGCTATCCCATCCTAGAAACTGAAGCTGCATCTTTCCATGTGGGATGCTTGTTGGGAATGAAGATAAGTTTCTCAGTTCCTTTAATATATCAGTTTGAATCCCATGCAGCAGAGTTTACTAGCTGTCAGTGGCTTATCTTTCATTACCTACTCAAGATTGTTACAAAGTACAACTGTGCATCTGAAGTGGAAAGAGACCAATCTTCACTGTGTAAACTACACACATTAAAAAATACTTCAATAATCTGGTAAAGTTTTTCTTTCTGCTTTTGGTGCACGTGGGCATCCTAAGACTTTGTGTATGTTCTGAATCTTCTCTTAAATGAAACATTGTAAAAGGCAGTGGAAAGAAAGAATGGTTTTGTCCCAAAAGCTTTCTGAATGTTCCTTGTTACAGGTCCCCTTTCTTGTGTACCTGCAAAAGGTGTGCACACTAGAAGCAACTGTTTCAGCATATGTACTGGACTGACTGAGTTGTTATACTAATTTACATACTGGAATATAAGTCATGTTTACTTCTGCCACTAGGCAATTCAAATATGTGTCCAGAGTAGGTAATCATGAAAGGGCTCAAAGTTAGGGCAGAATGTAAAAAGAGTAGGTTGGTTACTTACCAGCCAAAAAAATCAATAAAAGAGAATCTAATTATCACTTGAACCCTGTCCTTGTCAAATCATCTATGGATTAAAAGGGCCACTCCTGAGGCACAGCATAATAAATAAAATAAACTTCGAAATTTGTTTTAGGGAGGAAATTGGATTTTCTTTCTGCTTGAATAAGTAAAAGGACATGCAATGTACATGCCTATACTTTGTGTATCTTTTCCACTAATGAACCAATGTAATCTATATGTTAATTCTTATTGTCAAAGTTTATGCCTAATATACCAAGTCTTTTATTCTCACTTGATGATATTAAATTAATGAAGAAAGATGGATCCGCAAAAAACAAACAACATGCACAACTTGTAGGACTCCTGTCAGGTTTTGATTGGTTTCAAGAGATTCCTTATGTGTGGTACAGACATGTGGGTAGTCTAAAGTACTCTCTTAATTTCCAAGATTGTACAGGAGAGCGTGCATTTCTTAAAAAACAAATCTGTCCCTCCAACCCCTCTTTAGTTACACTGTTTATACTTGTCACGACAAGAATAGGTCAAAGTCATTGGAATAGACAATTTTTCAAATTACAAATACTGTGCATAAGCATCTTGCTTATGACTCATTTCAACGAGATTTCTCCATGATCTCTCTCTTTGTTGTCACTTCTGTAGTAATAGTCCAAATAGCTTGGATTTTTTAATGGTACTGGTTTTGGTTCCAGAACTAGTTAAAAAGGAAAATCCCATTCTCACTGCATAGTTGCTTCCCACAGAAAAACATCCCTTTTATCTGACCATGCTGTAAGGCAGCTGGCAAGCTTCAAACAGAAGTTCAGAGGAAGCTTCTTGAGCGGGGGACGCTTTGCTCTTGACCATTCTGTGTCTTAAAAAAGGCCAGCCAGCAAACAAACTAACAAAAATTTCTCTAACAATCCATGGACAGAACCCTTGATTGTGTAGGACTCTGTATTTTCTCAGTTATTGCCCAGCAGCAGTCCAGTGAAACCCTTTGTGAAAGTAAGAGATATGTTTAACCCCTATAACACAAAAAGAGGTCTGTTGAACATACCTGAAGGCTTCCAATAGAAATAGATTGCTGCAGTCCTATTTTGTAGCCCATGTAGATGGTGTTGTACTGGGGAACTATGGAACATAGATTGATTTTGTACATAATGGAGGTAAAGGAGAACAGAAACCTAAGGGCCAGCAATTATCCATAGAATTTGGAGTTAACAAAATAGCAAATAATGATAAAGAAAAATATAAAATTTGTATCTGCCTTAAGGTTATTTTATAATGGGTACAGAATTTACATAACTGTAGTGCTGGTGCTTGGAAAAGAATGGGAAAAACAGCCTTCAAAAGTCTGCTTCGTCTGTTCCATTTAAATTAAAATGCTTAGTGTGAAGAAACAGTGACTGAGTTTTTAAGGGACCATTGTTTTTTGCTTCTTTTTTTTTGAAAGATGCGCTTTAATTTTGATGCTCTAATGATCTGATACATGTCAACATTTTTTCTGAGAGAGATCATAGCATTCTGTTCTCAGAAATGCAAACGGCCATGTTTTTATGTGATCTGTGATTTATTTTTTTCTCCCCCAAGCCCCACGTAGGTAGAATTTGCTGATATTTGTTAAAAATTAAAAAAAAAAAAAAAAATTGCTAAAGGTGTTCCTTGTCTTGCATCCTCATTAGGCAGCTTGCTGCTGCATTCTTGGGTTTTTTTTCTGTTTTTCATAACCTTTGGTTCTCTTTTGGTCTTTTTATAAGCATCAACCAGTTTAGGTCTTGGAGATGTTTGATAGAGTGTATTGTCCAACCTAGGTCTACTGGTCATAATTTTCTTCCATTTTTCAACTGTATAACTTCTGATCAGGTGACTTAGTACTCTTTGAGCTTGGCTTAGAAACCTCATATTGTACATATTTGTCTTACACATTTTGCATAGCTCAGCCTCAGCCTATCTTCTAAAATCTCGCTCCATCAAACTTCATTGTTAAATATTACCTTTAAATTTTCTGAGTTCAAGGCATTGTGATGCCTGTTCTTGTGTTAGGCTTACATCATTTGCCTGAAGTAATTGCCTTAGGTACTAATTATATTCCTAAATACTTAGAGAGTATTTAATATATATTTGCCCCTTGCAAGTACGAGTGCTTCAGATGAAATACAGATTATAAACATTGAAGTCAACTTTTGACCTATGAACAACAATGGGAATCATAAATAGGGACATTGTGAGAAGTTACCAAAGCCTTTTATGTATGAAAATTACTGGAAAAACCTGACATAGTAGCAGGGTGAGAAATAGGGTGTGTTGATTTTAATAAAGATACAAGGAACATGTGTCATCGAAGAATGTTAACACATTCAGGAGAGAGCTGAATACAATTGAAAATGATAAAGGAGACTGATAGAACAAGGTAATAAAAAGGCTTCACAATAGAGAAAATCATACCTTTTCAGATCATCTCTAAGCAAAATGTCAAATCAAAGTGGGAGGCAAAATATCTCAGAACCACAGATTCATTAAAATCTACTTATATTATGCAATCTTGAAAATCTTAATTCTCTAAATATGCAAATAAAAAGATTTGGTGGATGACTTTATAGATGGCTTAAATTTCAGTTTTAGAAGAGAAGGGCTTGATAAAATGTCTTAAAAAAAAAGGAAACCTGGATTTAAGCCTCATATGTGTAATCGTAAAGTAGCTTGAACATGGTAAAAATTATTAAACCTTTCAGCAATTCTGCATTAAAATAACTAATTTTTTGGTGTCATCTTAGCAGGTCTTTGAGAAACTGCTACTATTTTAGTCCCATAGTTAAGAAAAGAGTTACCATAAGCCAGGAGTAGCTGGTTTGTATTTTCACTCTGCCAAATTAAAAGCAAAATATGTCAGGTTGCATCCTGGACATTGTTGAGTGGTAAATCCTGTTGGAGAGTCTTTTTCTTTAAAAAAAACCCAAAGTTTTTAAAACTTTGCAAAATTGATGGCAAGCTTCTTTTCCTTTCATAACTCAATCCATTAATAAGTCAGTAGGGATAGGAATGATATTTTAATTCTTCATTTCATAATGACAAGAAGCAGTAAATTCAAGAGCCTGTATCTCTCATTCTGTGGACAAATTGCATTAGAAAATTTCTTTATTTCTATAGTGATGCAAAGTTCTTTTAGTTTAATTTTTGATTTGATTTTAAATCTCAAGCAATGTGGCTCAATGCCAATTTTAAAAGTGCCATTTAAAAAGTATGAAGATTGGAACTGATGGGTAAGCTAACCTCAAGTATGCTTCAGCTGCTCATGCTGCCCAATTTACTGTTGTGTGCCTTCAAGTGCCTGATCTGCACTTTACCTAAGTATGACTGGAGGGAACGTATGTGCTGCAAAAGCTTGAAACAGAGAAGGTACTATTTTGTCATCTAATTCTGTGGCAGTTTCCAAGAGAGGCAGGGAGGGTCAGTCCCGCTACTGAGAGCTGCATCACACAAGAAGGAAATCTGGCCTTGGTGGAATAGCCAGGTGAGTGCTGCTTCAGGGAGATTCACTTTTTTCACTTTCTCATGGGCCTGAGCCCTGTCTCTAGGAGTTACTGTCACTCTTGTCCTTCTGTTGAGCTGCTCTGCAGAAGGATATTGCACACAGTGCCTGAGTGGAAAAGCTGCTGGAGCTAAAAGTGAATCTGAAGAGCTTTTGTCTTCCATTGTCTTCCACCAGCTGAGGACTGGTTTGAATCTGGGCAGCTGCTGAACACACTTTTTACTCTTGGAAGCTTCAGTGTCTCAGTAAGTGTTTAGTGTGGCCTCTGCAAGAAGATTTGAAGCCATGTTATTTCCTGGTATCACATGGACTTCACCAGAGCTTGGTGTCCTTTTGGTTACTGCTTCTGTTTCAAGAGTTTCTCTGCAGTGTTATTACCCTATGCAGCCTTCCTCTCCCTTTTGATCATTTGCTGTTACCTGTTATCGCCTCTGATTATTACAAAAAGCTGATATTTACTGGAGGAGAAGGCACTAACTCTCTATTGCCTTCTCCATGCATGTTCCCTGGGACTTTACACTTTGCTTCTGTTCCCTAGCCGGTGAATCCTGGAAAGTTTTAGGTTACTTGTTCAAGGTTTCCAATGAATGTTAGGAGGCCTTTTGTTCTTGGAAGTGAAGAAAAACAGCTGAAGCAGACAAAAGTACTTTCTCCTGCTGATCCCTACAGCATATGAAACAGAATAGGAAGCACAAGAGATACATGGAATAAAAGACTGGAGTTTTCAGGGTAATTCACAGCATCCGGAGGTTTTTTTGGATCTGCTAAATCACGCAGGAATTTTGACCATGGGAAGGGCCAGAATGATAAAGCAGAAGTTGAGGAAAAAGGAGGTGTGTGCCCTGTGTGAATACAAAGGTACTTCCCTGAGTTTGGCAAGGTAGAATAGGATACACATTGAATATTTTCAGCCTCTAGCAAAATAGTCTTTTCTCTTACTCTCTTCCCAGGTTATATTCCACAGATATTGCTTCTCCAAAGTACTGTGGGTCCATTGGACTTGGTATAACAATATGTATTATCATTAGGGGAAAAGGATTTATGCTCTTATTATTCTTCAGCTTTAAATGTAGTATTGTTGAAAAAGAAGAACAGCCGACCTCTCCAAGTAACCTAAAGCAAAAAAACAGAACAAAACAAACAAAAAACCCCTAACAAAACACAACACCCCCCCCCCCCAAAAAAAAACCCCCAAGCCAACAAACAAACACCACCACCAAAAAAAACCCATTGTCAAAACAGGTTTCAGATATGCATATGTGTGAAAGCTTGTCTTTGTAGATTTAAAATAGGGAGGAAATGAAATATTCCAGCCTTAGCCTTATTAGTCTCTTGTTGCCAGACTTGACTGAGGTTAAAGTTTGGGTTTTTTTCTCAGCATTTGCTGAGGAATATATACATATATATGTGTATATATATGTATTTGAGGTTTTGTTTGGTTTTTGGTTTTTTTAAACTGGAGAGGTTCTGATCTGTTGCTTTTTCATAGTTAATTTTTATTGTATGAATAGCAACTATTGGCAGTTCCCTCAACTTAAACAATACTCTGAAGGAAAGAAATGCCTGAAAGGAAAGAACAGAGGACAAGATTACCATTTTACACAAATGCATACTGTGACAGGGAGGGTAGCTGAATTGGGTGAAAAATATGGTTATAAAATTTGAATGAAATAAGAATACAAATCAAAGTCTCAAGCAGAATTTGAAAATGAGCTGTAGGCCTGAAAAATTCAGCTTTTAGTAGTACATTTACATTTTCTTAAGAATGTTATCAAGATTTGAAAAAAGACACATAAAAATCTTGTTTCTAATGGCTTACGTTGGTGAAAGCAACTTTTGGATTCTCTGTTTTATTTGTTGTTGTGGGGCCTTTTTTCCCCTCTGTTTTCCTTTCACATTTTGCCCCAGAGATGGTTCCTAGGGAAATAGTACACTGTTCCAGTGCTTTTAACTGCATGGTCTAAGATTGGCATCTGATACAGGGGCAAGGGCTGCTTTGAGAACTTATCTAGCTGTCTGTTTGCTGTTTTATATCTCCCTTGCAAGGACATCTCTGAAATTCTTCGTGATGTAGGGGAAGTGCAACATCATCTCATTGCCATCAGTTTTATTAATAGCAAGTTGTACATATGGCTATGCAGAAGCATTCTCTGGTGAACCGTACTTCTGCTAAATGGATTTGCTTAGATTATTGTATAAATCCTCCTTTAGGAGCCTAAGGAGCAGCTACTCACATACATACCCAGCCAGCTTTCTTAAATATTTTGCTTATAATGTTTGCGTCATGTCTACTAAGTAGTATGAAGATAATTCAAACAACGTATTAAGATGCAAGATGATTCACCAGCAGTGAGCTACAGATGGCCTATTATTGAATTACTAAGTAACAGTGGGAAGGCTGGGAGAATAATTATGGCATTTACCTGCACAGGGGCCAGCAAGCTGTTCAGACCTAGTTGTCTGAGAGGCAGCCTTGCTGTTTTGCACACTAAGCTTTTTCTTTTTATTCCCCACTTACTCACTATCAGAAGGCAACTGACAAAAAGAAGCCGTTTTCACACTGGGTTAGAATAGATAAAGAGTCTGTTAAGGGCATTCTCCAAATTTCTACTTTCATATCAAGGGTTCCAGACAGTATATAAATAGTTACAGTCAAAGTTAACATTATGCACAAGAGATCATAGCCATGGTATGTAGCATCTCACCAAAAGGATGTGAGCAGTTTCTTGCAGGAAAAAAAAATTGAAAAAAAAATGCTTTTCTAGAATTTAGCTCAAGTGTCTGACAGACTGAATTAATTTTTTTCCTTTTTATCATCTTTGATGTATTCTCACGTATTGTGCTTTTCTATTTATGATCTAAGTGCCATATAGATAAGCACTTCACATATAAATTCATCAGAAGGATCAAATGAGTATGTAGCAATCTATAGTTACTATAGCAGAGAGTATAATTATCCGTACCCAATCTATAATTGAGAAAGAAAATAATGGATTTTTTAAATAAAAAATAACACCTAGGCAATTATCTGGGAAGATTACATTGTTTAAAATGTGTTTTGATTACTGTGTCTTATAATTTTAATTCTTTTTATCTCAAAATTTAGGTAGAAATGAATTGCACAAACTCATTTTCTTTTTAACAGTTTGACTACCTGTTTGTAAAATGTCTGTGGGAGAACGAACTCCCCAAGGTGCATTTCAGGATGTTTTCTATGTTAGAAAACAGCAGAAACCCTGATCACTCAGTAGTTTTTATTGACTGTGCACTTCTGTCTCTCTTGGTGAATGACTTTTGTCTCAGATTCCCTCGAGTTCATTCAAGTAGCAGAATTACACAGTCCTGTTCAATGTCAACAGGTGCACCCAAATTTTATCTCTTTAAATAATTCATTGTTGTTTGAAACTCTTTTTGTAAACAACATCTGACAGTAGAAGACTGCTCATTTTCTTTTTATTCTTTGCTCAGAAATGTCACTCAATCACACATTTGATTACATAGTTTGAAGTATGAATTTATTATTAAGCACATGTCGCAAATTCCTCATTCTGCATGATATATTGAGCCAAACAGATGCATATAGTGTGTGTTTATGCGTTTTATTTTATTGGAATAAGAAACTAATGTTTGACTGTAGATGAAAGCCTTTTCTTTTACTTTATTGTCTCAAAAATCACAATTTAAGGCATAAAGACTAGGAGAGGACGATCAAATGGATGGCTTGTTAGCTGTGGCTAATGACTTTTAATGGAAGAAGCTTTTTTAAATGGTGGAAAATGATTGATTTAAAATAAAGCCTATTCTTCTCACTTTTTTTCCTCATAGTTGAAATGCTTCCCCCAAGCTGCTGCAGATGGTCACGCTCTTTTTTCAAACTTTTTTTGTCTTGCATTTCCACAGCATTAGGCTTGATTATTTCTGTTGAATTGCGTTAGGGAACCCAACATCAACGCTCATTCGCAATATCCGAGTAAGATGATGCAGTATGATAGCTTGCTCTCAAAAGAAGGTCATTATTTCTCCTGTAACCCTTTGTACAGATATGCTATAGCTAGACATTTTAGCAGAAATTCCAACAGCTCCTTTTAGTAAGGGAGGCTGCTGTTGGCAAAGGTTTAATATTATAAGCTTTCACAGTGTATTTAGTTTTTATGTCTTTTTCTGCATTAACATAATTCCGTATAGTATTGGATAGAGTTTATATTGTTCATTTAAAGATTAGTATAATCTGTTATTTCACATTGTTTCATTTTGTTTGTTTCATGGAATCATTAAAAAATTAAGCTAGAGCAGACCTATGAGGTCATCTCATTCATCCATAGAGTCCAAAGGTGGAAGTAACTCTACAACTAAATTATTATTGCCATTAAGTAAAACACCATTTTTCAGTTCTAACTTTCCCTGTTTCAAATGTTTGATTAACTTAATCATAAGCAATTTGCATGTTCTTTCTCATACGTAAAAGTATTAGCAGTACTGCAGTTTTAGATTATTCTGCCTGAACTGTATTTTCATCTAGTACACTGAGTGATATACTGATCTCACTTTCTATCTTCCCCTAAATTATTAGGAGGATACAGAATTCATGTGAGCATTCATATTTTTAATGCTTGGCCAAACCTAAGCTCTTTAGTTCTGCTTTTTTAATAAAAATTATACTAATGCTAATGCTAATACCAATACTACTGAAAACATAATAATTAAGTAGTCAGGGCTTTTTATAATAACCATTGTTTCAGTGGCACTCTGTTCCCAACCCTTCATAAAATACTAAGAAAACCCCATACCTTGATGTCTCCCCAGATGTTGCAAATTTAGTCAAGGCAAACAAAACAATTCTGAATTTAGCAACTGAAGAAAGAGAAAAAAAGAAGGTGTTGTTGCCAAGGAGAAAAAGGTAGTATTTTTAGCATAAGTATTTTTTAAAAAAACAGTACTTTCAGAATGAGAGATTGAGAGGCATGATGATATGTACAAGAAAAACCCAAAACAAAACAAAAACCCCCAAACTTCCCAAAACCCAATTAAAACCCCCAAAAATTCAAGAGGGAAAATATGTTTGTTATACATGGAAAAATATATGACGTGAGAATGTCAAATGAGAAAAGAAATGTAGAAGCAAACTTATTTTGACCTGTTGAAGTTTTTATATTTTCACGAGTTGTTAGTATAAGAAGCTCTTGAGTGGGGCTGGTAAATGAAGCATATGTGCTACTGAAGCAGAGAGTTTTATGTGTTAATTCAAGGAGGAATCTCCCTGAAGAGCAGAACAGTTTTTGTCTTGTCTTAGGTCATGGTATCACTGGGAATCTAAAAGATGAAGTAGCACTGTTGGTGAAAGGATGAGGAAGAAGCTGCAAATGTAACTTTCAGTTTTATCTTCATGTAATCCCACTCCAAGTGTTGTGTGGAAGTGGTAATGGGAAACCTACTAACATGCAGGATGTTATTGTCTTGGGTATTGTAAAAAAGGGGTTTGACATGTACCGGATTTCTCTCCCCTTCCCATTTCTCCTTCTTTTTTTTTTTTTTCCACATTTTGTTTCAGACATCCAGGGTCAATGGTGCAAGGTATGGTTCTAGACACTGCTGTCACTGTACTCCAGCTGCCTGTACACACATTAGGAGTGGCATTCTGTCATAGCACAGTCTCCAGGAGCCTTAAGGCATCTTCATAGTAGCTTTATACAAGTGCTTAGTGTTCCTTTGCTACTGTCATCTGGTCTCACTTATTCTATTAATGAAAACTTCAACTCAGAAAGGTTTATTTATGCTTATGAGGAACAATATCTGATACTTACAAGATAATAAAAAGCTATAACTCTTGGGGGTCTTTTTTAATTTTAAGCTTCTGCATTACTTGGCAGTACATACATATTACCTGCCAACATTATACATGTGGATGCAGATTCGGTGTATGCACATTGCCTGTAAGAGTGCAGGAAATGAGCTTATTATACCTGGCTTTTTTTTTTTTTTTTTAACAATTGTAGTCATTGGTGCACTCCATATGTCTTGTGTATTTAGATCTTTCTGTAATGTTAGGTCATGCTTCCATTCTCTGGATACTTGCTTCAGTGCCTTTTTATTTTCCTATACAGGAAACTGTCAGTGGCATAAATCTCTGTAAATTTTCCAGGTGATATTCAGGCTGAAGGGCACCTCAACAGGAATTTTTCCAGCCTCCTACTGAAATAGACCTTTGTCCTTCACGTCCCAGAAACTTGCTCCAAGAGAAGTTGGTTTTCCCTTGAGCTGACGTGGGGCTGACTGGCTTTGTTATGACTTCACTCAGCTCTTTAGCAGCCTTGGATGATGTGTGGTGCAAGAGATCCTACAGACTTGATGAGTTCTCACAAGTAATCCCTTACCTGATAGCATTTCCTCCCCTCCTTGAACCCTGCCTCTTAGTGTAGAGGTCCTGAAGCCTCAGCAGTATCCACTGGCACAGTCCCACGGTTTTTGTGTCTAAACTTTCAGTGTAGCACTAGAAGATCTAGGTAGCTGCTTGCTAGCTCAGACCTCTGCAAGTCACTGCCCAAGGAAAGGAGGTGGGAGTGCAAAGTGAACTAAAGAACTGCGTGAGTCCCTTTTCAGGAGCAAGGGGGAAAGGCTTTGCTTGTCAGCAGAGGTGCTGCAAGTAGGCACTACAAGACAGAATGGAAAGGGGACTTGAAAAAGGTGTGAATGTAGTGTCCATGGCTTGGGAGAGAGGGCAACTTCTTGGTGAGAGTTAAACCAAGGACAGAACTAGTTAATTATGCCCATGGAAGAGAACCCCCTCCACATGGAAGTCTTCTTGTCTGTCTCTGCCGAGTGAGAGAAGAGCTTCCATCTTATTTTCCACACTGTATCCAACTCTCAAGAGGTGTCACCTCCCTCTCCTATGAGTGGCTGTGGGTCTTCTGTGTTAGGATGGATAATCACACTGCGAAAGGTCATAATCTGAGGAGTCTGAGGAGTCCTCACACAGAAATGTTTTCTATTCTGCAAAGTGTTTCTGCACTGTACAGAGCAGTTACGGCCAAGTGCCCTGGTGCACCTACCATTAGGCTAAAGGGATTCCTTGTATGGCCATGCACTTCCCAGCTCATGATGATCCATTGACATATCTGGGTCTATGCTTCCTGTGTCACCTGCACTGTCCCCACACCCCCAAGGATAAATATGTAAGGAGTGCATGTAGGAGTAAAACTTCAGTGATGGATGGTGTTGTCTTTTCAGGTTCTCCCTCATGGCAAGCCTGGAAGTTTGGGTTCAAACAACCTGCAGAGCTCAGCTCATCCCTTATAAGCTGGAGGGTTCAGTGACGTGCTCCTGTCTGAATTAAAGTCATACCTAAAATGTTTTTACTTGTTGGATGATGATTATTATTCCTTGTTTTCAAGAAACTTGGCATCACCTTTCTTGGTTTAATGAAACATTCCTCTCACACTAGACTGCAGTCATAAGTTACAAACCTGCTGCTGCTGTCATCAGGCTGAACCACTTCCCAAGACACTTTCAGTCCTCTTTTACAGGTTAAGATACATAAATATGATCATATTGTTGGGGCATGAAGTCACTTCTCTTTTTCCAAGAGTGAGAAGAGGTAGCCATTGACTGATAGAACAGAAGTTAGTTAAATGTAGAAAATTATAAGAGATAATAGTAGCAAAAATTAGTTTAACCAAAGGTGATTGCAGTAGAAGAAAGTGCAAGTAAAGAAAAGAAAGGCTTTCAGAGCAGAAAATGCATGTGACTGAAGAAGGAACAGCAGAGCTGAAAAAAAAGTTGAGGATTTTCAGTCATTGGCAGACACTTGGTGTAGTGGAGAAGCCTCCTCATGTTTGCTGTGCTTTACAAACTTTTAGTGGTGCTGAAGTTGCATGTGGCAGTTTCAGCTCTGTAGGAGTTTGGACCTAATTATCCCCACCAAAGTTGTAGAGCACTTTGGTGCAGTACTTCTAGTCGATTTTTCTAAAATCTAATTTGTTCTCAAAACTGCTCTGAGAACTGAGCAAGCACATAGGAAACACAGTGAAGTGAACCAGAAAATTTGGTTTGAGATTGCACTGTTTGTCCAAATGGGATTGCTAATGTACTCACAGCCTCTCTCAAAAACGGGTAAAAAACTGGCAAAAAAGCATATTTTGTTTGTATGCTTCTATTCTACCAAAAGAATGGAGAAATTACCTTTTCCTGTAGATTTTAAAAAACAACAACAACCAAAAAAAACCCAACAACAACAAAAAAAAAAACCAAACACCCAACAAGCACAAAACATATCTGTTTAATTAAGTTTTCCAGGTATCATTCTTCTTAAGTACGTGTTCAAGCATTGGACTTCCAACACCCTTGCTTTTACTTCCTTTACACTTGCATTCACTGTATTGTTTCCAGCAATCTAAGTTGTTTAATGGATTTACACAGCTTCAAATTGCATTTGAATCATAGGCTCAGATCATATGCTTGACTAAAAATCTACATTTACATAAACTTGTCTTTCTCAACAGTTTACTGTACAAACATGAGTATTTCTTTGCAAGCTTAAAAGGTTACTTCATTTATATCTGACACTTGAATTTCTCCATTTGTTTAATAAAACAGTGTCAGCTGTGTATAAGCTAGTAATCAAGAGACAAAAAGAGTATTTTAAAATGAGATAGTAGTTCAAACCTGTTGAGCCATAGTCAATTCTCCTTGTCTTCTTAACTTCCTATTCTAAGGTAACTTGTTTTGTAATACAATAGAATGAATGCTGCTCAAAACAAAGGCAAAGAAAAGATGGAATTAAATCAACTTTCTGGCCTTCTTAACCTTGCTCTCCCCCAGTCAATGTAATTTGTTCTTTGTATAGACTAATTAATTGTTTGCAAAGCACTTCTCTGATAAGTGTTAAATAAATGCTTAATATTAATATTACAAGTATATTTCTTTGCAATTCACTCATTTAATTGACCTCTATTTTACTACAGTTTATAATGACAATCAATTAAATCCTTTTTCAGCCTTCACTGATCTTCTTTCATCCCACACTGTGTTTTCTAACTGTTTTTCATCTCAAATCCCTTTAGAAGATAGGAATAAATGTAAAATTGCTCAAAGTTATTTCAGCTTCCCCCTCCTTTTCTCAAGCTCTCCACAGATTTGGAAGATTTTTACAGTATTCCAGTTACAGAAATTCAAAATAAGCACACTTATTAAGCCATATAGCTTAAATGATGATGATCAACTGAAGTGAAATGCAACAATTTCAATAGTTTATCAGTATATTTGAGAGGAGTGCAAAAAACCCCTCAGGTATTTTGTTCTTTTCAGTGGTAAAAGGGAAGTGAAACAGTCCTAATCCTTTTCTATTCGTCACATGTAGAATAACTGGTCAGTTCTATATTTTGGATGCAACATTCTACAGCAGAAATAAATTTCTAAGAAATATTTTCGTCTCTTCTTGTCATCATTTATTTTTTATTTTTCTTATTGCAGTACTCCTTAAAATATTGGTTTCATAATATCCATCATGGTAGCCTTAGAAAGACTCTTAGCTTGTTTATGACTTTTTTTTTTTAAACAAAATTTTAACTCCATTTCATGGGGTCCTTTTTCATAGAGTTGTAAAAGTGATTTGCCATGGACTGTGACACTTATTAAAATCTCTTCTCTGTGATATTTTATTTGATGCTTTAGACAACTCGTTGTCCAAGATGTTTTCTGCATTTGGTATTTCTAATTCTGCATGTTCCTTGTCAAAGTTATTAACTAGGAGCTGGGTTTGTTTTACTTTTAATGGCATAGGGAGGTGTTTTGTATCAACTATGTGTACTAGAATGGAAATTCCCAATTATGCCATTCTTTTTCTGATTCTTATTCTTGTGAATAATTCGTAACAGTGAAAACCTGCTTGTCCATGGGATGGGATACATCAGAATTCCATTGAACAAAATAAGAGCAGCAATTTGTGAAACTGGCTAAGAGCAAAAATGAGAAAGGCCTATCAAGATGAATGAAGAACACAGAAGAAATGAAAATATCAGTAAGTGTGACAGGTTTTAAGGTTTCTTTCATCTGTGGTCATATGCCAGAATTACAAGTAGCTCAGAAAATCACAACTAAAAAAACCCATCCTGCCACAGCAAATTGTGACCAGAAAGAGAGAGTATTCTTACAGTTCTCAGATCATAAGTGTGGAGAGGTGACTTTTTAAGCTTAAGTTAATAATTGAAAGATCCTTTTTGCATCTGACCTGTTAAATAAAGGTTAATGAAATGATCTCTATAAAATATCAGATTATTATTTATTGCATTGAAATGGATTAAAATATAAGTTAATAGGAATTATATAGGTGCTGTTTCTAAGTAGCTGATTTCATAACAGTGAAAACCATTATAAGGCATATTATCTGGAAGAAATTACTTAAGAAAGAAAAATAAATAATAATTGGGAAGCAATTAATTTTCCAGACAGCTAGAACATAATGCCAGTTAGAAATAAACTGGGATAGAAAAGAGCAGCATCGAGAAAAATGCAGTCTGAAGGCAGTTTCCAAGTATATAAATATGTGTATGTGTACACACCCAAATAGATTAAAAATTCAAGCTATTGGATGTAAATACAATCTAATGGAATCTGAAACATTTAGAAAATAGCTGGTGAGAACTGTAAACAGAAGTGTAATAAGGAAAGTTAAGGCAACAAAAGAGTGGGTTTTGAAGTATAACAGGAGTTGATATTGCACAGCATATTAACAGTCAAAAAGTTACTTCAGTTAATGGGGGGCTTATTGTTATTAGTATTACTACTACAGTGTTCAAAGAGGAAACAGAATCATTGCTGTTTAATTAAGAACTGAAGAAACAAGATGATTATCCATTTTTTAAAAAATTTCAAATTGCATTAATAAAGATGACAGAAATAGTAGAATAGGCTTTCCTAATATACTTGATTTAATATTATCTCTATGCTAAGATATAAAAATAGTGTGCATTAAATGATTTGAAAAACATGCTTTTGATGAATTTCAGATGTATCAGGGAAAAGCCTTCAAATGCCTCTAGGTATAGTGGACAGCAAAAAAGCTTTCTCTTTTTTCTGTAAGTTTTTTTGGTAGTGTCCCAGATGACAAAACAAACTTGTTGCTTTAGATGTTTGCAGATACCTTAAGGATGGATACTAGTGTTGGAAAAGGCTTATTATTGGGGAAGGAGCAGTCATGGCTAGTGAATTTACGGACAGGTTAATCAGTGTTATCTCTGAAGGGACAAAGAAGAAGTTATGCATGATAGATGGATGGATAGATAGATATGGATATATAGATATATCTTTGTATCTTGTATACACAAAGATTTCAGACCATACTTAAAAGTAGTCAGCTTTTTTGGGGAAATGATTGGAAGTCAGGATGGGACAGTTCCAAGTGTGACTTTAAAGCCAAGCGTGTTACTTAGTTGGAGTGGAGTGATTATTTTAAGAGTGTCTTTAATTCGAGTCCTACAGGAGTTTACTACCTAGTTCCTGTGTGTCAACAGTTCAAGAAAGATGCTGATAAACTTGGAAGTATTTACAAAATGAGAATGGCCAAAGATCAAGAAAATTTCCTCTGTGGTGAAAGATTCATGGAACTTGATCTGATTAGTTTATCAAGGGGATGATAAAAGGTATCTGCCTGGAAAAAAGATACCTGATAACAGGGTTAATCTGTAGTCCACCAGAAGTAAATCATCCAAACTCTGGAAATTGAAGCTATGAAAATTCAGACTCAGGTAAAAAATTGTTAATAATAAAAGTATGAACTATTAAAAGAATTTGATAAACTGTTACAAGAATTATCACATATCAAGATTATTCTACTGCGTGTACTGTGTTTTAAAATGAATGCCTAGTTCAGAGAAACCTTGTAAGTTCTTATGTTTTGGAAGCCAAAGGGGATATAGTTACTTACTACAAAATATTTTCACCAGCCCTTGATAATATATGTCGGGATCTCGTTCCCCCCCCCCATGTAGCCCTGGAAGAGGGGCCCTGAGGGCACAGACACACGGGATTTCCCTGCCCCTGGTCAGCCTCATTCCCCATTGGCTGGTTTGTGTTCCCTGCGCAGGCAAGGACCCGGAGTCCAGACTGTGAGAGTTCCTCGGCAGAGCCCGGCCATGCGGCTGGGGAAATAAACATCTCTGAAACATCTAGCAAGAATCCATCCATAGATATTTCTTTTCTCCAGGACTCCTGGTTTGACATAAGCGTGTTACAGTATCCCCGCTGTAACAAATATATAAATAAGAACTCAAAATGTCACTGTTCAAAACAATTTTATTACTCAATTTTATTACTTTTATTAACAATTTTATTAATCCTTCATAATACAGAAGGATTAGGTTCACTGATTTATAGCAGTTCCATTTGTACTTGATATAATCAGTGTTACATCAAGCTAGTACAAACTTTGACCCTACCTCAGTGTCCAGCCTTCAAACAGCCATAAGCATGTGTGTAGAAAAAGGAATACAAGAGAGTTATGTATATACTGATGAGAGATCTGTGGCTTATGAGCCACATATTGACTCTAATGGTGAATTACTTATGTGGGGAAATGGAAAAAAAAGAGGAGAGGAACGAGAGAGAAAGGACAAACTCCCCCAGTAGGCAGGAGGAGGAGAAGTGCCGGGGGACCCCACACTGTTAAGCTCTCTGCATGCATATATTGATTGCCCAAATATAAAGCAGGAGCCACAATCAAAAGAGGGGAAGGAAGGAGTGACCAGTGACAGTTCCTTCCCTTGACCACAAAAACACTGTTAGGGTCTGCAGCAGGTACAAGGCTGTAGGAATAACACCACAAGAGCAATTGCATAAGAACAACAGAGAAAATGCTGCCACTGAGGCTCTAAAAAGCACTTCCCTCATAGCTTGAGCAAAGGGATCCAGACCCACAGCTGAGGGGCTCTTAGGCCCTTCAAAAAGCAAAGCATCAAAAGCAAAAAGTACCTCTTGGTCTGTGTCATGGACACAAGTATTTAATCTATCTCTAGTCGTCTGTAAGTTGTTTTCCCTTTTGAAACCCAGTTATGTTTTACAGTCATTCAATGCACTGGCTGCTTTTCATCATTGAGTAACACTATATTAGCTGCATTAGTAGTCAGTCATTAAATTTCACCATGTCTTGGTTTGAACATGATAAGCTCTATGATTTTTTCTGCAATACTTTCTTCCAATTTGGACATTGCTGTTTGTTCCTGTTCCACTTGTCATTCTCCTTTACTCCTTCTTAAACAGTTGTCCTTTCTAAATATGGAGTGAATTGCTCATTTAATTCTTGAAACATATATTGATAGCCTTTAATTTTGTCCCCAACCTCACTTGATCACACTAAGACCTTCCTTGTTCATTTCTGTAGTTAGCAGTTGTATCCATATTCAGACATTTAAAAATGAAGTGAAATATGTCTTAATGATTACTGACTAAGGAAGTAAATTTTTTGAAGGATAGAAAAAAATAGAGAGTTTTAAAACTTAGTGACTTAATTTCATTTTGATTTAAAGCAAAGAACCATGAACAAGAATAAAAGGCATCTTTCTATACTACAATGAATATTTATGCAAGCAGGTGTTTGAAAGATGTGGAATGCCTAAGAGAAAACATTAAAAGGGCAGTTTAAATAATTCTTTAGAACTTCAAATAAACATGAGTGTGTTTTTACATTTTATGAGCTGAATTGGTAATCTTGGCTGAGACAGAAGAGAAAATTTTATCATTTTATTCCACAGCAAATTGTAGAGAAGTGATAAGCCTGGTGTGTAGGGTTTTTTAGTTTGTTGGGGGGTTTTGTCTATGTGGATGTGTGGATACTCACTCAGTATAGGGATTTTTTGCTTTTTACATGCATGTTTCAGAAACTGCTGCAGGTATTCAATGAAATCAAAACAAGCTTGTACAAGAAAAACAAATAAATAACCACTGTTGGGTTTTGAGCCAGTGAGTACTGGGAATTTTACATTTGAAAGAGATAAATTATGAGAGGAACAATAAATCTTATTAAAAATGACGTTTAAACTCTTATTTTTAGACAGAATCATCTGATATAATCTGATATGAGAGAGTGTTTCTCTCCATGCAAAAAGACTGTAAATCTTTAGAAAGGAGGCAAATCCTTTTAAGAAAGATTGGCTGTCTTTTTCAATCTTCCCTCCTATATGATTACAAAAAAATAAATTTTAATAGAATCTGCACAAGATTTGTACAGGGTTGGGATGGTTTTTGGTTGGTTTTGGTTTGTGGTTTTGTTTTGTTTTGTTTTTGGGGGGTTTTTTTGTTTGTTTGTGATTATTTCATTTTCTATTCAACGGTTTGTTGGTTTTTTTTCTAATTTGGGAGTTTGGATATCTCAAATTCCTCAATAAAAGTAAAAATAGGACAAGGAAAGGAATTTAATTTACATTTATAGTAGGCAGTTGGCTTTTTAACACTTTTGACTTCTGTGGAACTGAGGACTGATGCTTGCCATTGAAATCAGAATACAATCCTTTAATCAGGCTGTCCCCAGTGGAGATCCAACTTGGGGTTTTGCCCTAGAATATAAATTCAGTTAGCTCAGCTGTTTATTTGCAGTATACCAACCCAGAAATACAAATGAAAAAGAACTGATTGAAGAAAACACAATGCTGATGGTATGAAGCCTGTGTCATCATATTAAATGGGTAAAGAAGGTATATCGAGGTGGGGGGTGGGGAGGGTATGAAGGTGTCACCAGATATAAATGTATGTTAGTTTGTTCCTGAAAAAAGACAAGAAATGAAAGAGTTCATTGCTTCTATAGTTTTTTTTTTCCCCCAAACAGGGAGATAGAGAATAATACCAAAAGGCCTATTTTACCTGCAGGTGTCACACTTCATTATATTCAGGTTAGTTGCCCAGATTCATTTGATTTCGGTATTTAAAGCTGATTTGAAAATAATATAATACTTAATTCTTAAGGATTAGATACTATTATGAGGTTCTTATAGTTCCTTTTTTTTCATGTTATGAAATATGAGTATAATCATCAACAAATGTAACTACTGGTATTATAAAATCTAGCTTTAACCCGTATCTTTGGATTGTGTAATGACTTACTCATTGAAACCAGCCCGTTTTACATTGGTAGTAAAAAAATTCATTCAAGTAGGTAATTATAAGGGTAATAGAAAAATCTGGCAGGAAGCAAAAGCAGAAAAAAGAACAATGGTTTCAAACATTGAACAGTTGGCACAAAAAAAGGTTATTGGTGACAGCTAAATACAGAATAGGGACAAAGACAAGCAACTCTTGTTCACTGTGTTCCCACAAATGATCTCATAAGCACAACAGCTTAGCAGGAGCTTCTCAGTACACACAGCGGGGTCTAGCTGGTACCAAGAATATGCTGCCCAAGGGTTGTACGAGGGCATTGTCAGCCTCCTCCGCTTCCCTGTGAGATGTCCTGAGGGAACCCCAAGGTGGGACACTGAGTTAAAGCTTATGGCAGTACTGGATGCTGGATAGCATCCTCTTCCAACAGAATGAAAGAGCTGGAAAGAGTGTTTCATTGGTTTTAAATAGATGAAAAGGAAGTAGGAAGTTAAGAGGCAGGAGCCTGCAAAAGAAACGGTGCAATGAAAAGAAAGTGAGGGGATTGAGAAGAGAGAGGGGAGAGGATAACATGAGGGGAGAATAAACAAGCTTTGCCATTTGGTCTGGAATTCAACTCCAGTTATGCGAATGAATGTCCTCTCCTGACTCTGTGCTAATCAAAGCTGGCAGAATTCTCTGGCAGTCAGATACTGGGGAGCACAAAAGGCCAGAAGCACTTCCTCTAATGTAGGGAAATTCCCTCAGAAGTGGGAACCAGACATTTTGACAGTATAACCTAAGCTGCAAATGCAATTTCAGTCTCAAATGCAGAATGCTGAACAATCAATACAGTCAAAAGCTACACTGGACATAGAAAATTACTGGCTAAGAGTCAAGTGTGATAAATACATTCATCAGGGACAGCACCTAGAATTTACTACACCAAAAATGGGTTCTGTAATCAGTAGCAGGAAAATACTTGACTTCTGAAAAACAGACTCTGAAGGAAAATTGAATGATTTGAGGAAAACTCCATGACATCTGAAAGGTCTGCATTGGAGAGTAAAGAGAGATGTAAGTGTTGAGTAATCCATACCCGAAAGTCATACTGAAAACCTAAAATATGTGAGAAAGGAACAAAAATGATTGTAGCTTATTATAATTAAGAAAACACTGAGAATATTAAAATGCAAAGAAGTAAAGACAGAGACTGAACTCTATTATTTAGTAGTAATGGTGTAGAATTGAAATAAAGAATGAAATAGAGAGAACCAGTAAACTGGTGATGGCAACCATGAAAAGTAGAATTTCTAATTGGAAGGAGAGGCAAAGAAAAACAGAAGGTAGTCACCACACAAAAAGGCCTAAATGTGTAGTATTATGGCTGAAAATGTGGTATGAGATGCTTTGTTCCTTATGGAGGATAAATATGGAGGTACTGCAAGTGAGAGGGGTTTTGAGAGGCAAGAGGCTAAAATCATAGAAGAAAAAGTCACACAGTGAAAGAGAAAACTAGAATTATTTGTGTTTATAATACAAACTAGATGTGTTGCTGGGGTTTGCCTTTCCATAGGAACTCTCTCTCTTCTCTGGAAGATCAGTGGTCTTGCTTTTGTTCATCGTCATCTCCTGCTTATCCTACCTTCTCTGCTTGTGTGCAGTTATATGCTAATGTGCTCCTCCATCAGGTGGGAGGTATGTCACGGTAGGTTTCCTACCCTGAAATTGTTGCTAGAAATAGCTAAAAATAATTTGCAGTCCTGTGTAATTGTAGTGAAATGCAGCTCAGGAGAAAAGTTTCAAAAATCTCAGGCACTGAGAGGTGCTTTTCCATTCTAACACTAACTCAAATAGCCTTGGCTGCTTAAAAAGTGCATGTGGAGAAATTCTGTCTCTGAGGGCTTGGGTATTTATCAAAAACATAGGTCAGCTTACTTACTACCTGAAACTAGATGGCACTGGCAAAATAGGCAAGAAACAGGTACAGAAATTCTGTGCAGAGACCTGAGATGCAGCACAGTGAGAACAGATACAGCCTTTATTAAATATATGCATTATCTGCAAAGTATCTAATGTTAAAAAAAACCCCTGACCTCAACTCTCACTTGCTGTTATGAAGATTAATTAAATTTTCAATACAATTCTTGAGGTTTCTTAGATGGCACAACAGTTGTCTGAAGGGAGAGTAAAACGAAGAAACAATATCCCAAAGCCCCTATTTTGAGAAAGATGTGGCAGAATAACACCTAGTAAAAACAGTTTGATAAAGGATATCCAGAATGAATTCAGGCAGAAGAGGTCATGCTGAGCTAATCTGTTTGAGTTCTTTGAAGATACTAGTGGTAAGAAAGATAAGGAAAATTTAGAGGATGTAGCATCCTTACATTTCAAAAAGAATTTGACAGGCTTTCACATCAGAGATAAATGCCTACAGAAGAAACTGGAGTAGGAAGTAAATGAAGATGCTGGAAAAATATTATTTGAAAGTGAGGAGCTTTGTGAATTTCAGAGAAGTTGAATGACATTCTCCTGGTCATTCTCCTTTATGAATTTTAGACAATAGGACCAAATATGATATTGTTAATTTTTTAAATGGTTGCAGAAAGAGAGCAGAAGTGACGTAGGGTTATTAAATCAGTTGCTCAAAACTTGAGTAATTAGGATTAAGATTTGTCAGGAAACTATTTATGTTCACACTCAGAAAGTCTCCTGTTACATGATCACAGCACAATTTTCCCAACATTTGCCTTTTTTAATGTATAAGGGTTTAATATTCACTTGGATATTCAGTAATTTGTTTTAGCTTCTTTCAGCCTTGGGTCCTATTAATTATTACCATTTGTCTTGTGATTTAAGATAGATTTTTTAAATTCCTCCTTGGCTTTTCCATGATAGTTTCTAATAGCACAGACTGTACTACAGTGGAAGAATATAGATTCTGTCTTTCAGTGATGGGGAACTGAGGCACTGAGCAATTACAGACAAAGGTGTCTACTTATTTTACATTGTCATTCTGAGGTTCTTACAACATGACCTTTTATTGTACTTTATTTATACAGCATTCTGTTTCAATGGATAATGTGTTACAGTTTTTGAAGTGCATAGTATTAAAATTCTAAAGTTAGAAAGAGCCATAAAATCATTGCTGATAGCAAGCTTTTTTGCATGTTGAGGAGAGAGGAAATGGTAACATTGGGTTTTATAAAGTCAATGACACATTTTCTGATTGCTGTTTCTCCTGTTATTCCTGCATATTTTGCATAAGTGGTCCCATGGTAATGTGATGTAATCACTTTCAGTTTCTATAATAAGGATGTGCTACTGTTTCTTATTTCCAAAGAAAAACTTGTTTGATATTACACCATCATCTTCATCTCTGAAGTTCAGGCCTGTCAGGAAGGGAGCAGTATTTTTAGCCTTATTATGTTGGTTAAAATCTTTTTGCTTAACTCAATTGAAATCTCGTATCTTCCTTGTCATTGTCCCTTACAATAAGTCTGTAGACTTTGTCTTATTGGAGTGCAACATCTGGAAGAAAAAGAATCTCATGTCTTCAAAGTGAATCTGGTAAACTTGAACTGTGATTTTAATTGAAGCCCTTGGAACTTAGAGAATAAAAGTATGGTATCACACTGCTGTTCTAATGTCAGCACAGGATGAGCAGGAGATATAAACGTGTAAACCACAGTAGGTTTTTTTAGTTCTTTAGAAGCTTCATTTCATGTGATTGTAACTTGTGGTTAACACTGGGTTTGGCAGTATAAATAAAGAGATCACTTCTCCTTCAAGCTTCAGAGATTGAATCATGGGTACTTATTCCTTGACTGTCACCTAATTATATCTTTTGTTGTAAAATCTTTATCTGTCCAATTTAAATTGTGTTTTTGTCTTTGTATTGGGTGAGTTCTGTCATGAGAGAGATTGTTTCCTGCAAAATACAATTTTGCTGCAATATATAACAGGCTAAACGAGGCATGTTTTCACTTTTGTGTCATATATATCACCTGACTTATTTAATGTAGGAACTGAATTAATAAATACACAAAGGAATCAAAAGCCATGAATCATTATTTTCTGGGAAAAAAGTTTCTATGGGAAACATACAACTACTCAGATATATGTTAAATTATGACTGCTTATATTTACTGTATTCCCTTGCTTTGAGGCACATTTGCTATAGATTTTTCCCTGGGGCAACAAAACGGTCTTAAAATTACAAATTGGCAACAATGAATAGACAGAGAACAATGTATTTCTGAAATAGACATGAATCAGAGGTGTCAATTGAATGTATTTGAAAAAAATAAAAACAGACGTAAGGTCATGTTGTGAGGAAGAAATAACAACTTGAAAGCTTGAACATGCTGTAGTTACTGAATCTACAAAATGTATTGTGTTTACATCTTTATATTAGTCTCAAAACCTTAAGGTGACAGTCATGCCTGGGTTCTGGAAGCTGAGTCATCAAGAGATCATCTTGGGGGCTCGGACAGTTTGACTGTTTCTAAGTTTTTTTAATCTTGAGTTCTGTGCTATCACATAAGTAATGCTAGTATTTTATAGTGATAAAACTCCATGAATGAAAATTGTCAGTCAGATCATCATTTTGATGATCAGGCTTGACTGAAGCTTTTCATTCAAAAGATGGTGCTGTTAAATAAGCATTTGTGTTATAATCATCCAGCTTGAGTCATTACAAGTCTATTTCAAGAATTAGCTGAGTAACAAGTTTTAGCATACAGATTTTGGGATTTGGTTTGGATTGTTGGTTTTGTTTATCACAAAACGGACAAGGAAGTAAAAGGGAAAGAAGGAAAAGAGGGAAAGGAGGGAAAGGAACAGACGAAGAGAAAAGGAGAGAGAGAGAGAGAGAGAGGGAAAGGAACTGGAATAATCAGAAGCCTTGGGTCAGTCACTGGTCTTCAGTTTCGGTTTTGGAGTGCTTTCATTCAGATGGTATTTAATTTACTGTTTCACACTTTTGTCACGTCTTTAAAAAATGATTTTGTCTTACTGAAAAAGATGTATATAAAAAACAATAATTTCCTTTCACTGTCATTTTTCCTCAGTAAAAACAAGAGGATATCTTTGCAGATTTCAGACTGCACCTCTGTGCACTGACTCGTGTGAAATGACTGTCATATCCTATATTCATTCTGGTTTGTACTTGACAATTTATTCAGGTTGTTAAATTTCTGGAATTCATTGCTAGGCTTCTGGTTCTTCATATTATCACAGGACAAAAGGAATGACCTTTATGGGTGATTTCATTTTATTGTTGTTTTCTACATGGGTTGATGATGGCAGCCC
This sequence comes from Aphelocoma coerulescens, assembly GCF_041296385.1. Taxonomy (NCBI): domain Eukaryota; kingdom Metazoa; phylum Chordata; class Aves; order Passeriformes; family Corvidae; genus Aphelocoma; species Aphelocoma coerulescens. Next base: position 91,803,345 of record NC_091015.1, read on the forward strand.
ATGGGGATGAGACACTAAAGCTTAAACAGTAAAGCTCTCTTCAAGGATGAAGCAGTAAAAAGTGAGGGTATTTTCCCTTTCTTTATAAATAAGAAAAATGGTTAGACTTGATGAGTTTTAGCAATGAAGTTGTGAGCTGGAAAACTTCAGTCAGGTGAGAGGGCCTCTTCTCCAGTCAATTTTTGGAGACTGCTTGATGGAATATGTCTATTTAAATAGAAACGCAGAGTGTAGAAGGAAGATTTTATTGAGTATGTCATCTTTGTGTTATAAAATAAACTCTTGAAATTTAGAAGACAATTTGCCTTTAGGGAGCCTTTGGAAAATAGAAGGATTTTTATTTTTTAATAGAGAAAGTCTTTAGGAATATTAGAAAGGAAGATGACTTTTTCATCAGTACCAATTTTGATTTTAGAAAATTATTAGCTCAGTAATTGCCTGAGGCAAGAAACCGAATTATTTTGCTGCATTTCAGAAAAATGTAATTACACTATTTATTTCCAAATATGTTTTTTAGAAAAGAGTTTGATTGAACTTTATTACTATCACTGCCAAGGGAGAACCAAAAATAAGATTGATATGAACAGGTATAGCTGTTACTAACCCCATGCTTAAAAAACCTGAAGAAATAAAAAGGCTGGAGGACTACACAACACCCAGTTGGCTTCAGCATCATTCCAGGGTGCACACAGAAATGGAAAGACTGACCAGATCTAACCAGACAATTAAAACTTCCCACAACAGTAGTTAACTGGACAAATGTGCTTTTTTTTTTTTTCCATTAATAGAAAAGAAAACATTTTGAGGCCAAAATTTCTATCCTTCTTTAGGTAATAAATATATTGTAAAAAACCTTAATCTGTGAAGGACCTACAATCATATGTGCCTTGGAGACAGAAATGAAATTGTAGAATCATAGTTTAATTTCAGTTTGAAGAGGCTCTAAAGATCATACAGTCCAACGCCCCTGCCATGAGCAGGGACACGTTTCAATGGACCAAGTTGTTCAAAGCCCCGTCCAACCTGGCCTTGAACTTCCAGGGACAGGGCATCTACAGCCTCTCTGTTCCATAGAACATATTTTATGTTCTCATCATAAAAAAAATTTGTTCCTTTTATCGGATCTAAATTTACCCCCTTTCAATTTAAAGCTTTCGCCCTTTGTCCTGTCATTACAGGCCTAAGTAAAAAGCTTCTCTCTATCTTGCCTATAAGCCTCTTTTATATAGTGAAGGTAAGTGGACCTCTGGGCTAGTAGGAGGCAGTAGGATGACAGCGGCTCAAAAAAGCTTGGATATGAGTGGTTGCTGAAGTTAGCAGACATTGATGCACAGCTCCCATGTGCAAGAGATCATTCACAAGTAACAAGCAGAACCAGTAGTACAAGCTTGCAAGCCCATGGTAGTCACCTGAACAGAAGTTGCAAATGTGTATTGCTTCAGCTGAGCTAAAGACTGGCTGGTAATCACACACCAGTGCTCTAGCAGAGGCTCTAGCAGAGGCCCTGGTCAGCTTCCCCAACAGATAAGCCCTATTTAGTTCCATGTCCTTGCAATCCATCGTTACTTGAGCACCAAGGATTTCAATAAAATTATATCCATGTAACCTTCTTCCATAACTTCTACTCTTTGTTGGAAATGTGTTGTGCAAGAACATTGCCAGCATTTAAATAAGGAGAGTTTTCTGTTTACTTCAGCCTCTGTAGATACTTAAATAACTGATTTTTATTTACATGGAAAAGCTTTGGCAGCTGCTGAATATCAAAATGACTGGAACCAGTGATTTTTTTTCAGTAGTCAGGAAGAAATAGCTTGTTGCAGTAATTTTCCATGCATAGAGTGGTTCTTGCAACCAAGGCCAGTATTTCAAAAATTTGTCAAAATTTGTCAAAATTTACCTTACTGCTTGCCTTGTCATAGGGCTTGTGTGATGGGAATCAGTTTAGCATGTTTTATTTTAGGAATGCTGATCTATTTTTATCTGGTTTTTCAAATGTATGGAGTTTATTAGCAAAAAGTGAGAAATGCACCAGCAATCCAGGGAACTTGAGAGTTTCCCTGCTGAGCTTAATATAAGAGCAGTTCTCACTCCACAGGGGCACTCTATTTTCTGCTAGCTAATGTCCACATGGTGGGCTTATTTTCATTTAGTAAAGAAGATGTTTTTTGAAATCTGCTCCAGAGCCCATTAACAATTGCAGGAAAGCTTTGGATCTCGAACCAGATGTAAAACATTTACTTAACTGCTTTCTTGACTCTGAGCCTTACATGCTATCCCTGAAAATCTGGATTCTAAGTTTTCACCTGCAGGTGTTACACGTGGAGGTTGCAATAATACCTAAAAATAAATTAGTGTAATTATCAACAAGTCACACCTGTTACAGGAGCAAGGAGCAAAGACAGGGTTGCTTTGGACCATCCACTGCAATACTGGGTAATCTTACGTGGAGAGCCACTGCAAGAGTTTTAAAATTTAGCAGTCTCAGGCTGCAATGTAGCACTTCTGTGACATGTCTCACATTAATGAACAGCCTGACTACTTCAGTAAGACATCAGGTACCTGTCAGTCACAAAGACTTTTTTTTCCTGGTCAGTAAGAAATAATTTCAAATGTTACGTAACAGTATTTATATTCCTGGGGAATTTGTTTAATTGGAGTATCTTGTGAAAATGAAATAGGAAACTTCCTCCTTAAATGCCTTTTTAAAACACCCTTAGTGTTACATAATAGTGATTTTAAGTTTGATACTTTGTTGGCCTTGAGCCATAAATTTCACTAGTCCTTACCTGAAATAGTATTCCCTCATGGTTTTATTTTGACTTCTTTTAATTAAAAAAGAAAAAAAAAAAGAAATATAATCTCTATTTTTCTTTCTCTGTTTCTCTAAAAATGCTTCAGCATGGGTTGGGAGGGCTCACCTTCCTGGTGGGAGAAAGCTGTAAGATGTAAAGTCACTAGATAGCTTCATGTAAAAAGTCTTTCACAGATCCCTTTCAGTTAGAATTATCTCAGCTGTTGCTTGTAATTATAAAATACATGTTTCTCAAATACAAATCTAGTGATTTTTTTTCTTACACAAGATCACATAAAGTGCAGGAGCATGCCAGTAATTAACTTGGAGAGGGATAAAATTAGTGAATAGTGTTTTCAAAAACATATTTTCTAATTTAATTTAAAAAGTAATTGTATCATAAAAGGTATTTCAAAAGCCTGGGGAACCAGTGCCATGTTTGTTGCTTTCTTGGTACATATGATCCACTTCTAAAGTGGTGGAACTTAAAATGTCATGCTTGAAATGTCTTCCAGTCTGTTGAGAAGCAGTTTCTCACCTCATGACAGGCCACTCTGTTGTCTAAAACTCATTTGGATTCCCAGTAATGGCAACAGACAATATTCTTGGTGTATTAATCATTGAGTTGCCAAGTCAGAATACAATTAGAAGTAATTTAACATACACTTAAATCCCAATAAAGCCAGTTGAAACCAGCTATGTGTTTAAATGCTTTCCTGCAATGAGAACTAAAGGAATAGAGGCAGACCGTCTGGATGCTTGCAAAGTTTCTCTGATCTGAACAAAACATCCCAAAAGCAACTTAAATTCTTCCCTTCTCTGCAGTTCAGCTATGAGGCTCAGCAGTACAAACCCAAGTCCAGAAGTAACGAGCATTTATTTACCTTTATTTCCCTGGCAGTGTAGAACTTAGTGTAGAACGTGGAGAGTGGCTTCCTGGCTAGCAGCTTGTGGTTTTGTTCTAATAATTATATGCTGCACCTCTTGCCATCTTATAGCAAGGATAACTGATAACTTTACTGGTGTAAGAAGTGGTCAAAGTGTTGCTGGTCTAAGAAAGTCATTTCAAGAAAGATAATGCATCTGTACAGTCTGTTGTCTTTCTCAGGTTTTGTGGGGCTGTTCAGATGCACTTGCTGAGTAAACTGACCACAGCAAGGGGGAGTAAATCTATGTAGGGGGGTTCTTATTTCAGATGTTGAGAAACTGCAATATTTCAGCTGTGACAACTGACAAATTGAACTCATTTTTGTACATTGGTAACATACACGTACATGTGTGAAATAGTACACAAGGTAATGTGTAATCTGGAAAGTTTGTACATCAGGATAGGATTCAGCATTTCCTGAGTTATTTAGGGCTTGCTACCTTACAAGAGAATGGAAAAAATAATACTCTGTCACCCAATATTTGGTGAAGTATTTCCTTGATTTAAGAGTTTCAACATCCCAAGCTGCAACCTAACACTGAATGATAGGCTTTTTAAACAGAACCTCTAATATCTTGATTGTACATTAGAAATAGTGAATACCAACCATCTTTTCCAAAGGAGAATGAAGTAGATGCTTGAGTGAAAAATACTTTGCAAGTGCTGAAACTGAACTAAGATTCCTACTTTTCCCTCCCAGCTTCGAAGATAATGCTCAAAGAACAGTAATTACTTGTGATTATGCCTTTTTGGTTTCCCCCTCAGTTGCAGGCTTTATCTTGGCCCTCAGTTGGAATTCACCAGTCCAGCAGCCTCCCACTTCAGTAAACATAGTGATGCCAGTTCTTGAGTTGCTGATAGGGGTTAATTTGAGCGAATGTATTTTATGCATTTTAAGAATACCTGATCTGTTTGAAATGTGGCACAAGTGAAACTTCTTTGCTTTCTGATCACTTGCTAATTGAGTGTCCTTGCAGTTCTCTACCTGAGTGCTTCAAATGTAATGAATGAATATTAATGAAAACCTCTAATGAATTTAGATTATGGAATATGTTTGATCATTAGATTTTATCTTTGAAAAAATTCAGTTAGAAGAATGAGAAAGAATTCTGTGCTGAAACTTGATTCCAAATTTATGCATATTAGGTTTGCTTCTTATTATGCTAGAAGGTCATTAGGTTTCACAGAACATGTATTCTGCAGTAAAACTGTGTTTTTGTAAAGGTTTTACTCAAAAGTGTCAATGAAGTTCTTTTCCACTTAAAATTAATTTTATTGCTCTTGTTACTGTTCAGCTGCAATTGATTTTTAAAGAAAAAAAAACCAATGAATTTCTAACCATATTAAAAAAGGTGGTTGATAATTTATATGGTAAATGAACTGGCTCCTCACAAAAGGGAATGAAAATGCTGACTTTGTGCCAATTCCTACCATCTTTATTCACAGTGTCTTATACTTTATTCCACATGAAAGCCCTAGCTGAGAGAGTTGGACTACTTGCCTAGAAAAGCAATTACCTTGATAAATGAAGATGACAGAGTCTTTTCTTAAATAAACATGAATAATCCTTCCACCCATTCAGAAAGCTGAACATACAGGTGCCATCTTATCCTGGCATAACAGTTCATTAAAAAACCCCAACCTTTTCATTCCCCATTTCAAAGGGCTGGATTAAGCTACAGTTATTTCCATATTTCTTGCTCTTTATTCCTGGTTTTGATTCATAGGTAAGTAATAGTTATTACAGCAATTCAGGATGAACTTTCTAATTTTTGCATAAATGGATCAGTAAAATAGTCTTTTCAAATAAGATAAGCCTTTGCAAATACTGTTGCAATTAAAGTTTCATGAAATCAGCAGGACTTTTTTTGGATAATCTCACTGCAGACATTTTGTTCCAACAAAAAATAATACTCATATTTGATACAGCGAAAGAAACTAAGTAAACCCAAAATAGGTTACCTTCTAGGTGAAGTGGTACTTTATGTGTATCCTGTTTCTGGTTTTTGAAAATCTGTCAGACTTCCATATTCTATTAATCAGGTTATTTCCACTGTCTTTCATTGATTCATCTCTTGATTTAATTATTAATGAAGGTTTTCCTATTACAGAAAAGAGCATCCAAAGCACTTATTCTTCCGACCCTATGGTATTTTTTACTTCTGGTTTTCTCCTAGAGGAAAGAGAAAGATCAAATGGCAAGATTTAGCCCCTCATATGTTTGTATATGACAAAAGAGAGAAGCGAAATTTTCCAGAGTTTCCAAATTACTTTTTCTTTTCTCCATATTGAAATATATTGTCTTTAGATAACTGGATTGCCTTGCCAGAATCTACTTGGCCAATTCATATTGGAGCAATTAAATTAAAAACAAACAAACCAACCTAAAAATTAGGTTTGTTTCTTAACTAGAACTGACTGACTCATAAAGATTCCAAAAATGCAGAATGGGTGTCCAGTTTCTGTCACTGTTGGCCAGCCTTTGTGCAGTCTGGCATGATAGAGCATGTTCTTTGTGACTCTTGTCATCTGCCAGGGCCTAGGTGGCCTCTGTGTGCTGAAGCCTCCCCTGTAGCAGCTACAAGTCTCCATCTAAGCATATGGTGTTCACTCCAGTGAGAAGGGATGCTGACAGAGATGCCATTGAAGAGCTGTCCATGCAGAAATGAGCCTTGTAGTCTTATGCCTCTGGCCAGGAAAAACCCCAACCCAGTGCCTACCCTGTTATTTGCACCCAGCTGTGGATTGTTCCAAGTCCCATTAGGCAGTTCTTTAAATGTCTCCTCCAGAAAAGTATTCCCCTTCAGAGGCTGTAGTCAGCTGTTGTATCCTGGTCCCTATTAAGAACTTGGCTCAACAGCCAAGGTGCTGTGGGGAGCAGAATTTAGGCCAGGAATTATCTTCAAATTAAAACCACTAATCAGACTAATGTTTTTTTTCTGTTTTGCGCAAGATTTCAAGTCTTGTTTTGGCTGAATAGACCAAAAGCAGACATTACAGGAGCTGGTGCTGAATTCTCCATCATCCGTCCCACTCTGAAATCCAATTTTGAGTTTGACAATAGGAGGTCACAGGCTTGGTGCTGACCTGACTGTGTCTCAGGACATGTCTGGCCCTGCCTTGGTGAGAGCTGGGATAGCAGGGGCAGCAGTTGTCTGGTGGCCACATGCCTGTGGCTTCCCTGCCTTGGCCTCTCCTTGGGAAGACCCAGGGCAGGGGGCTGTAGTCACTGCAGGACAAACAGACAGTGGGGTGGGGGAGGGCAGAGTGCAGCTGCCTGACTTTGCCTGGGAAGCATGCAGAAGGAGGCAGGCTGTCGTAAGAACATTTATGAAAGACACAAGCAGATTCCAAGACCTAGGAAGAAGAGATCCCCACTGTGAGCCCTGTATGGCTCTCAGGAAGTACCTCAGGATGCCCATAACTTGAGGGTTTTTTCCCCCCATTCATCCTTAAGAAGACTGAAACCTTAGGATGCAGAGGAACGTTGAATGGGGGAGCACAGCCCCAGCGAAAACCAGTAGGTTTTCTTTAGAATTTAGACCACTAAATAGACTAACAACATTTTGAGTGTAACTCCCACATTGCAACATGACCAGCTGTAGCAGCTAGGGACATGGATGGTGCCATCCAGTTCAGATAAAGAAGGGTTGTCACTAATGCAACCTGGGTTTGCCTGTCAGGACCCCTCTCAACTGGACAGTGATAAACTTGCAGCCTGTTCAATATCCCCTACTCCTCCCAGTTGTATTGAATCAAATAGTGCAACCTTGCTGTAAGATGTGGCATTTTTGCCTTGGCACTTTGGGCTGTCCTTTTTTGGATACGTTAAGAGATTCAAAACTCTCTGCGATATTCTGAAGGACAGCATCCAAGCTGTATTTAGATGGTAACAAAAAATGCCACTACACATTTTAAACAATGTGGCAATCTGTTATCTGTAACAAAATGGTTTTTAAATGTACCACAAAATCCAAAAATTCTAGGTTTTTCTCAGATAGCTAATGTGATCTGTCATGTATCTCTTCTCCTAGCTTTAGCCTATACAACAGCCCCAAATTCTTGCTGTTTAAAGTTTGTCTGAGCATTTATTTAGATGAGCATTTGGAACTAGTTAGTGAAGTCGTTTCTCTCATGGCTATCATGATACTACCATGACTAAAACACTGTCTCCCCTTCCTTTCTTTTACTTCTATGTCCTGTTGTCTTGAGGCTAAATTTCAGTGATGAGTAGCCACAGTTGCTCTAAATTAAAGCAGTTCCAGCAGAAATGTGATCTGTGTGCCAGCATTCCTATAGTAGTTTGTTTTCTGTCCTCAAAATATGATTTCAAGTACCCTGTACATAGGTTGGGTAGGGGGACATGACATGACATCTATTCAGGAGGAAACTGTGCTTCATCGAGTTAGCATCTTTGTTGATTATGAGCTCCATTTAGTAATTATTTTCCAATAGCTACTTTATCGTTGCTTGGAATTCTTCCTGAGTTAATCTGCTGAAAAAAGTTGTTCTAACTGCTTTAACATTTCAGTGATTTGTGTAATAAATCCACTTTAGCAGTTCATTCAAATTTATAATTACTACCACTTCAACCAATGTTATCTATTTTGTGCATTTACAATGAGGAAATGCAATAGGTATTGATAATAGTGTTAACCCTTACAGCATGTTTGAACTGTAATCAACTATAAATAAGAAGTTGTTTGTTAGAATATTTTAACTAGGGTCATCCCCTGGAATGAAAGATTTTCCCTTGAATTAAAATGTACCTGTTAAACAGGACATACTTTTTATAGTTTAGTATGACAGAAATAATCCATAATATTTCCAAAGCTAATTTTCTTGTCAAAAATGTAATTGACTTCAATGGATTTCATTCCTTTCTGAAGTAGGATTGGAACTTGGATAAGAGCAGTCTTTGCTATTTATTGCTGATGCATTTGTCCAAGCCCGATATAAGCTGGTATGGTTTCCACCTTAGCAAAATAGTCAGATGAGAGAACCATGAGCTCCAGCATTTAGTATTTTTTTGTGTTTGTTTGTTGTGAAGTTGATCTTCTCTCTACCCTCATGCAAGACTCCTGTCTAAAAATCAGTCTTAGAGTTTAGCTTTCTGACCAGATTTTATTTGTCCTGTGGTATCCCACTCTTGGGAAATGAGATACACATTACCCTTTATAGTGGTGTAAATAGGGAGTTTCTTGTATGTAAGAGCCTCAAAAAACAAAAGTAGGTTAGTATATGCTTCAACAGCAAGTATTTCAGCTAAGGAATAAGAAATAATAAGAAAAATGGAAACCTTAATGTTGGTAGCATGACCACATAATACAGGGATATGGCAATCAGCAGAGGTTTTGAACATAATGTTTTCTATAAAGTTAGGTGATTTATTTCAATATGAAATAGATTGTTCTGTTAATAATTATAAACAACTTTACTCTCAGCTTCTGTCCACATAGCACTGAATGTCTGAAATTCTGCCTGCTGAAAGACAAGCAAATAAACAACTGCTCCTTACCAGGAGAAAAATAAGAGGAAGTGCTTTACCCTTTCATCTTTGCATTTCCTAGCACCCACGTCTTCAAGTTATATTTTGTCCATAAAAAAGCACGTAAACTAAGCTTCACTCTTGTCCTAGCTTATTCAGTCTGTCCCTTCCTTCCTTCCTTCCTTCCTTCCTTCCTTCCTTCCTTCCTTCCTTCCTTCCTTCCTTCCTTCCTTCCTTCCTTCCTTCCTTCCTTCCTTCCTTCCTTCCTTCCTTCCTTCCTTCCTTCCTTCCTTCCTTCCTTCCTTTCTTCCTTCCTTCCTTCAAGAAGTTCAGCAGATACCATTATGTAACTGTGTCCTGGTGAGTTTAACTCTGGCAAAAGATTTGGATCAAGTTTTATGAGAGAGAAGAATAATCATGCTGTTTTAAATATGCTGGATCATATATTTTCCCCTCATTTTTAACAGTGAAATACTAGGAGTTTTCAACAGGATTTTCAACCCTATCTTTACTGTACAATGCAATTTAGGCTTTGTTTCTCACTAATTTTTTATATGTACAGTGGATCATTACTGCAAACACTTCACTGATCAAAACTTTGATCATCTCCAACACTTGTTGTTGTTAAATTCCTGTAGGAATGAAGGTCTATTAACTTAAAATAATTTATTATGAGAAAAAAAATACTATTTTTTACTATTTTGCTCCAAAGAAATGGAAGGAAACTAAATAGCCGTAGTATGTTTGTAAGAAATCTTTGTAGAAAGAGAGTAAGATACAAGAGTGAGATGCAGAGTAATATCTAAAAAGTCTAAAAGGCAAGCTGGTTTGCTGTACACCTTTCTTTTTAAAGGGTCTTGTTTGCAGAAGGGAGCAGCTATACTTAGAGGCATTTCATATTATGTATATTTGGTGGGTAGGCAGGTGTGCTTTATAAGGAGAATGCCTGTAATGAGAATGTGTTGGGCTTTACATGCTGATAGAGTGAGGAGAGAGACCCTAAAAAGACAAAGTACTTTGGTCTAAAAGGTGTTTAAAAAGTTTTTGGATTGAATTATTTTAAACACTGACTTTCACACCTTTTCACTCTTGTACAGACAAAATATTTAATTTATAAGATCCGAGACAAAAGTTGTCTAAATATTTTCAAAAGGGTTTATTAACAGATAGCGTAAAAGTTTTGGCGCAGTCAGATCTTCAACATGGTGCCTCGTAGGCATGGCTGCTGGATTTATTGCTTAACACAGGAAGGACTTAGCTTTGTATTCTTGGTTTCAAATTCAAAATCAAACTAGTGAATTAGGTAGTGAATTATTGCTTAATAGTCAAAATGTAAAGGAAAAATACAATTTTTTAAAAAAAGTTGAAATTTGTTAAGGGTGAGGTTTCTTAAGCTTCAAGAAAAAATGTTACTGCTTGCTATATATGCATGCATCAACCTCTCTCGATGCTGCATTGACTCTGGATGTCTATACTTTAAACCTTTATTTTTGTGTACTGGTGCTTGCTGAAGGATTGCATGATGAAGGATGGAGCTCAGAGGCAATCTCATCCATGTATGTAAATACCTAAAGGGAGCATGAAAAGAGGAGAGAGCCAGGCTCTTTTTGTTGATGCCCAGTGACAGGACTAGAGACCATGGGCACAAACTGAAACACTGAAAGTTCCCTCTTAACATCAGGAAACACTTTTTCACTGTGAGGGTGACTAAGCACTGGCACAGGGTGCCCAGAGAGGCTGCGGAGTCTCTCTCTTTGGGGGTATTCAAAAGCCATGTGGACACAGTCCTGAACAACCTGACTTATTTAGGTGTCCCAGCTTGGGCAGGCGGGTTAGAGAAGATGGGCTCCAGAGGAGGTCCCTGCTAACCTCAAACCTTCTGCCATCCAGTGAAAATGCCTGCTGGACATGGTTAGAGCCAGTGTATCCAGGCAGCTTAAATTCTTGCACTGGAATAATATTTACTGCTTTTTTTACGACCAGCACAATTTAGGCAGCTGACATAGTAGGCACATGAGCAGAATCCTAGAGCATACTGTGAACTAACAAACAGTCATGATCTTCCATGAAATCCCAACAGGACACAAAAGCTGACTGATGAAATTGTTTGAAGCCAGCCCTTTCATTGGCCCACCTGTTCTGGTAGTATCCTGCCACTGGAGGTAGAGAGTAATTTTCTTGTTACAAAGGGAATTACTACGAGACCTCAGAAGGTGTGCTGCAAGATAGCATGCTGTCTCAAGACAGCTATTTTAGTCACTTGACAGAGTGGTGTAATCAAAAGATTATGCAGTAACAGCAAGACTGTTGATGCATGTGCAATGCCACCACTTACTTTATGCTCTTGATAGATGACTGAGCCGGGCAGCCTCTGGGGTCAGTGTGCACAGTACAGCAGAATGCCCAGATCTAGTAATGGGGATTGAGGACAGAACTTCTGAGCTTTCCTACCTGCTGCTACACGCTTCTTGGCAGGTGTGGCTTTTGCTTCTCCTCTCCCAGCTGTAGAATGCAGCATTTTCTTCCCACTCTATTGTAAGGATTAATTAGTTGGCATTTAGAGAGAGTTTCAAAGAGGAGTTAATAGGACAGTGTTAAATCTAAGACACAAGAGAGTACAATCTATTTGGTTTTTTATCTGAGCAATCGCACTGCTGTCAGAGAGCCAAATTCCTTTTCTAATCTAGGAAGTGAAATCCTGGGAGGTGAAAAACCTCTGCAGCTTGCATTTGAAAATTTGATCTAAAATCTTTCTGACCATAATTTCTGAACTGTGGCATGATGAATTAAATCAAAGTAAAGAAGCTGAATATGTAACTTTATTTTCTGTTCTGAGCACTCAGCGGCTCTCAGTAATATGCAAAGTTTTTTGGTTTTTTTTTTTCTTTTTTTTAAATGAGGTCACTTAAACAGCTGCTTCAAGTATCGAATTAAGAAGCTAACTTTGGTTATCTTGGCTTCTCAGAATATTAAAAAATTTAAGAAGGGCTTTCATTATATAGGGAAATCATAATGTGCCTTCTCTGAAGACTTCATCCATAAATAAATTCTTGTAAGCAGGGCTTAATATCAAATGAATAGAGTCTGCAGCTACAGCAGGTGTTTGAAAGTCAAAGAGTGGCACTGATAGGCATAATTTAAAGTTCATTAGCATCAGTGGAAGAAAAAAGTATATTTTTTGTTAAGTTCTGTATTTTAGTTAGAGCTTTACATGGGCATATGTGCATTGGTAGTTTTAAAATTATATATTTAACAGCAGTGTAAAAATGCTTTTTAGTCATTACAATATTGTTTTGAAAATTCAGGTTTAAAAACAAAGTACAGATGAAAAGAGGACTTCATTAAAACAATTAAATAGCCCTTAATGCAGGGCTTGGCTATGGTATCTCTGCAGATAACAAATAACAAGAATCCCAGGGGTGGACTCTTAACACCACAAGAGACATTTTGTCTTCAAAGCCCATCAGCAGAAACCCTTGGATGCAGAATCTGCCTGTTCAATGCCCAGTCTCCTGTGACTACAGAAGTAACACATGCTGGGGGTGCGTATCCTGTTGGGATTGCACAGAAAGTTCAGCCTTATGTGCCACTTTCCCAGCCCTTGGGGAGGAAGTGGGGAGAGAAGAAGCCTGTCACTCTGACTGCCAGCTCCCCCCTTCCATTAATCTCCAGACTGTTTTGTTGCAGCTGTGCTGAAATGTATTCCATACACCAGCTGTCAGCCTAATGTGACTTGAAATGGGCTGCTGTAATAAACCATTATCAGAGCACTTGGGGAGAATGTGAGCCTTGACCTTATCTAGATAATTATCTAATAGAGTGCAAAGAGTGATCCCTTTAATTGGTGTTGTCATCCTTTGCAGCCATGGTAGAATGTGCTGGCTTGGACAGTTACCAGTTCCTAGGGTGTCCTCTTTTTTATATCTTTATTTTATACTTTTAATATCAACATCCCCCTTGCAGTTCTGTAGACTTTGCTATAGATGAGAAAAACACAGAAATGATAAATGAATTTTATTGGGAACATTTTAAAAATTCTGTCATTTAAATGGTTGCTAAATTGACTCCAGCCAGTTCTTGGCAATTACTAATGTTTTAGGTGGTATTATGTAAGAAATCCCTGAATATAACAAGCTTAGGTTATGGTCAGCAGACTGTCAAAATCGAGGTCTGCTTGGTCAAGACAGGTTTTTCACCCCTTCTTGACACACTGTGGGAAAGGCAAGAGGCTCAGCTTTTCCAGAACACAAATTTACACATTTTGCTTACCACACAAAACCAATTCTTTTTGGCAGAGGGTGGTTGAGGGAGGATTCAGCAGTATGTCTGTAACAGTTTGTTTCCTCTGGTGGTGACTGGGGGCAAGGCACAGGACCCAAACAAGTTCTATTTGTGCTACTTTATTTAAGAGCTTTCAAAAGCTTTGTTTTTCGATGTGCAAAGAAGGCATTTTGGGAGAATCTGTATGTGTAGGTGGGAGAGTAGTTTTTAAGTAGTTCTTGTTTTGGGTCTCTCATCTGCTTTCTGTTCCAAGTTCATCTAGTGGGCAAAATGGTGTCACTCCACACTTAAGTAGCAAAATACACTATCAGTTCCCATTAAAGGAGCTCACATTTTTTAGAAGGTGACAAAATTCTGCCAGTGTGCACGTTTTAGTCATAAATATAATTAATAGTGACTTAGGTAGAATGTAACTTAAATTTAATCCCAAATTTATCATCTTTAAAAGAAGTCTCTCATAATCTGTAGTGCTGTCATGTTTCTGGTCCATACTGCATTCTGAAAGGTCAGATTCTGGAAAGCAAGATTCATGGTTTTAATAGATGCTACTTTTTAAAAATACATTGGACAAATTTTTACTGAATAATTGTGGTATTGGAATACTATTTCATTTTTTACCTTACCAAGAAGTCCTGCTCTAGTCCATAGTCTTGGACTTTTGGCCTTGTATCTCCCTCAGAACCAGGTGGCCAGAAGAAAATAGATAAGTGTTCTCATTAAAGATGTTTATGTTTTATTTTTTCATGCTTTAGGCATTTTTTCCTTAATATGCTATGAAAATACTCTGATCATTCCTTTATTGTTAGCAAATTTATGTTGTTACTTTTGCTTGATTTCTGTGTTTTCCTAATGAATACTATATTAATACAGTATAATGTTATCAGTTTTTCACTTACACCCAATGAGAGATTTCAGATGTGAATAGCATCTCATATTTCAGACTCTGAGAAGACTGGAAACTGAATGCACTGAGAATTTTATAAAATGTTTGTAGATAACAAAGGCCCTTGATTTATCTTTTCTTTTTCATGCATATAAATAAAAATGCAGTGTGAAGATTGTTGTTAGTTAACAAAACAAAGATTTAAAATACAGCAAACAAACCCTTTGTGGCAATGCTGTGAAAATAAAGTAACTGTGTGAGTGAGTAGTGATGTAGGTCAATTCAGCTGCTCCTCATATTCGTTGTGACAGTTATTGGAATAGCTGGAGGCGGAGTGGTTACTGATACACTATCGTGTATTTAGAGTTTTAGATGCTATGGCATCAACAGCAAGACCAATGGGAGCACTTAAAAGGATATTAGTGATACAGAGGTTGAATTTCATCCTGAGAGGAGGTAATGATTCTCATGCATTTTGGTGTTGAGACACAATTTACAAGGCAATAGGTACCAGATGCTTACTTTTTTTTTTCTCTTGTTACTGCTTTTGACACTGAATTTCTTTGTTCCCCAGTTCTCCACATTTCCCTACTTAATGGTGTATAAAGGGAGAAAAACATTTAAAAGGGTTAGATATCAGATATTACTGTAACAGAAATAACTTCACATAAATCATAATCATTGACTAAGCAAGCAAGGCTGAACATAGTCATTCTAGGTACTGGGGAAACAGAAAATTGTAGAGTTTCCATCTTATCCTGAACAGTTTAATGGTCACACAGAGCATATGTAGCATTGAGGGGTACACCAAACAAGAATAATAGAAGAAATATTGTGGAAGTTCTGTGATGTTTTGTTTGAGTGGTAAAGGTATTGGAATGGAGGCAAACACCAGGAGGGAGAGAGATGATGGTAGACAGGAAAAAACACAGGGTGATAAAACTGGGCTAGAGTGAAGGAACAGGGATTCAAGGTAGGTCTGATTTTGCTATTACTGCATGTACCATTTTTTAATACAGCACTTACACAAGAACAAATTCATTTAAGAAGTGGACTATTTTTTTTAGCACAGGCCACAATTTCAGGAGTATTAAGTAATATATGCCATTGCCAGCAGAACTGTCATATTCTCAGCTGTACTTCTTGTGTGGAGATAAATATTTTAACTTAGAAACAGATATACAGACCCCTAAAACAAGTGCAGATCTTCTCACTTCACATCAAGCCTGATGCCTAGGCAGATAAATGTCTCATCACTGCAGATCTGTATCTCCTTGATAAGTAATCCAGTAGGATCAAAAGGTTGCTTTGGAATATTGTAAAATAAAGGGCACGTAGCAAGACCTTTCAGCTGATGTTCACAACTAAAGGTGAGAAAAGGGTAGGTTTCATGATGACTGATGAAGTTTGGAGTTGCACTATGCCTGCAACTTAATAGCAGTTATCAGTAGTCAAGAGACATTGTGAACAGTCTGTTCTATTAATACTACTTTATAATGCTGTGTTCTTGACTTTAACCCTTTCTTTACAACTGTTTGTCTGAGAATTGCCTTCATTTTTACGCAAGTGGGGAAAACCATTTCATCTGTACTGTCATGTTACAAATATGGATTACCACTTTACTGAGATCTGTAGTTCTTGATCATGGCTCTTGCCCTAGCATGGACAGCCATGCTAGTACAAACTTGAAACTTCATGCAAGACCAATTCCATGCTGCACACAGAGCGCGGTACCCCAAAAGTAAAATCAAGTGAGTTATCTTTGCTTTCAGTTATTAGTTATGCTGCCTTAATCGTACAGCTCCTTGGATCTTCTTGAGCCTTCTTTTGCAGGATAAAAGCAAGATTTAATTTGACATTGACTTGACTTTCAGATAATTCAGTTTTTAGCAGTGAGTAGGTAAGACTTTTAAATGTACTTGAATAAAATTGGTACTGTGTGCTGATTCTCATTAAGGGATTAAACTATAAGCATTTTATGAAGTTATTCTTTATAAAGTTATTTTTATCAAGTTATTTTTAATTGACAGAAGAAAAAAAAATTAGAGCAACTCAAAATAGAGGGAAGTGCCGTTATTCAGAAGCTTCCAACCAGGAAATTATTTGTCTACTTTGAATAAAAAAACCCAAGTACTCTATATTATACAGAGATCATGCTGGGCAAACTTTATTCAATTTCTTTTTTTTTCCTGGGCCCTCCAATAAGAAATTCACCTAGAACATACTTCAATTTCTTGGGTCATTATTCCCTATATGAGGACTTTGAGTGTGAAGAATAAAGGAGTTATACTTTCTTCCTCTTCTTTTTCTTTACCACTTCATCTGTGAAAACTGGCAGAATTCATGCTGTTGATCTGGGTTTATTCTATAGGAGGGTGAAAATCTACCTATGTGCAACAGGGCAGTGAAGGGGCTGTTGAAGAATAAACCAGCAAAAGCCTTGTGATTTAAAGATAAATTTTCTCCTGAAAAAGGCCATTGTTTTTCATATGTATCCTCAGCAAAGGTAACCCGATATTTTGTAGGGGTTTTCTCTCTGTTGTATGGAGTTGCATAAGCTGTTTTTATCTTACCTTTTGCCCTGTGGTGATAAAAATCACCTCCCTTCCAGCTCTCATTTAGTCTAGTCCCAGTGGTTCGTGTACTGTCTGGGGAGGATGAAAAAGAAATAGCTTCCTCTCTGAAAGAGCAGGATGACCTTACTAGCATCAGATGGCTAAGGATAAGGGAAAGGAATGGTTCAGGAAGGAGAATTGCAGGGACAAGGATGAAGCTAGAAAGCTCTCTGAGTCTTGTCAGGAGGTGAAAGGAAGCCGTGCTGGAGCTCAAAAAACAAATGGTGACGTTGGGAAAAGCCTCGGAAGGAAACTGGTTTACCAGGTCAAGGAAACATCTTCAAATCCTTAAATGTTGAATTGGAATGATTTTGTGCTTATTTATATTCTGCTAAAGAAAACCTGAATTGTTGTATTCTAATCATAGTAGATGGCAGCACCATTCAAATGTTCTATTTAGAGAGCAGCAATCACCTCATGGAAAATGCATAGTATATACACAGGTATTCAAAAGTGGCCCCAGTGAGTGAGATAATTGTGAGCTAGTTTAAATGTGATACAAAATGATAAAAGCTATTATAAATAATAACTATTTCTTGCTATACAGTTATTTCCCATTTGAAGCATATGGTATATGCCTTTTTTCACTTCAGTCACAGTGCTGCTTTTGTATTCAAGCTTCATATACTGTTAACAGGTCATATAAATCCATTGAATTAAAAGATATTGTGTACAACAATTTGTTTTAATTACAAAATATGTGTTCTATTTAACTGTGAGTTTAATGAATGGCTATTTAATTAAGGGTTTTAACTCAGGTAATCAGTTTGCATCACTGGGCAACAAGTAATCAGTTTATAACATGCAGTTGAACAGTCAAAAAAGCATCAGGCAAACCTTTTCCTGAGAGTGTTTATTGGCTAATTAAATGATCTGGACTCCAGGGTAAGTATAAAACAGGAAATAGATGGTAGGTAGGAAGGATGTTAGGGGAAGGTACTTGACAGAGCTTATTGAAGCCAAGTAAATGTTGGTAGGGGCCTGTCATTCACTGTGTAAATATAACATATCACTGCAGACACTGTATCACATGTGGAAAAATAATGTCTTGTACCTTTGCCTATCTTTTGAAAATACATTACAACTCTAATAATGAGACACTGAAGTTATTTATTGTTTGCTATGATATAAAAGAACACATCAGTTAAGAATTCTTTTTGTGGGAATATTAAAATCCTTTATTTTCCTTTTTTTTTTAAGGTTTGTTTTGTCTTTCTACTTCTATCACATCTCAAATGATTTCTGTTTGAATGCAGTTGATTGTACATTTCAATGAAAAAACTACTTTTTACATCAACACATTTCAGAGCACATGCACTAATTGAGTATATTCACAATCTAAGGCTGATATACCTTCTAAAGGTGTAAATTGAGGTTAAAAAGATTTGTATTTATGATTATGAACAATGTCTTCATTTGATATCTCTGCTGTCATCCATTAAGATTTTTATTTCATACATTGTAAGGTTAAAGGGGGCCATTCTGATAAAACATGTTATACTTTGTAGGCCATAAGATTTCAGCCAACAATCCTAGTATTTGTTTCAAAAGCTGTGGCTGATCTATTGAATCATTTTAGAAAGACAGTCAGTCTAAAAATAAGAAGTGATGCATAATCCAGTACAATGCTGGAAAGTTACTCCAACATTTTATTTCCTTTATTGTTTAAGTTTTACATCTTATTTCTCAATTTCTTTTACTTTTCTTCTCCTGAGCCTTCTTGAACTGCCAACTAAAGAGGCTTTCCTTCTCATGTAGACCCTTTTTATACACCACAGCTAAAGCTTTTCAGATTATTTCTTCCCGGTAATAATTTAAATTAGGCAATTTCTAAAGGTTACAACTCAAAATTGTTTTGAGTTGTAACCTCGTGGTTTGTAAAAAGTATTCCAGTTTAACTGAGAGACCAAAACCAAGCTTGATCCATAACTGAACATGGGGAAGTGCCATGGATTTGGTTATTAGTTTCACCTTTAAGGGTTTTAGATTTAATAAAACAGACTGAAGTCTGCTACACACCAAATGCACATGGACCATTTTTTTGTTTGTTTTAGCTTATGGCAAATACAGATTTTGCATTTTGACTGCAAGAATAGATTTCTTCTCTCCTGCATCATAGAAGAACTAAATCATCCTGATGGTACATGTGTGCAAGATAAGCAAAACACACTACATCATAAATAAGTGCAATAATATTGCATATATTAAAGTTCTTTTCCTAGTATCCTTTCTTCATGGCCTAGTAATAAAGCATTTTTTCCCTTTTCCTTTTGCTGGGGCAGAGGAGGATGAGGTTTTTTTCTGTGTAAGAATTTTGCAAGGGAGTATTAGAAGGTTTTCTTTTGCTCTTCTAGGTATGACTCCAAAATAGTTATGTTTTCATATCCGTGTAAAATGCTTTCACAAAATCCTACATCTGTACCATATGCTGACTGAAGAAATTGTTTTTCAGCTTTTATAGCTATTCTAGACTAAGATTTTTGTCTGGACTTTCTGCTCATAACACAATTTCAATTTTCAGACATTCAGTGGCTATTTGAGGGAATTCTAAAAATGAGAAGAAAGGAAGATGAGTTGGAGTCTTGAGTTTATATAAATCATGCTTAGATGTAGTTTAAAAACAACTGAAATTTTAATTCTGCTTACTAAGAGGCTAGCAGCTTCTGTAGTAGGAAAAAATGTACCAGTGATCATAACACATTTCACTGTCTTAGGGGACTAATGTTTTACAGTAAGGGCTACCTATAGATGGCACCAAGAGTAAATACTAGAGGGGCTATACAGAAAAAGTGTTTTGAATACAGTGTACTCGTGCAGAAGAAGCAGTACTCAATGACTTTCTGATTATTTTCACAGTGTTACAGTAGTTTTATTAATTCTTATGGCAAATAATTAAAATCCTTCATCTGACCTCAGCTGAATACAGAAATTGGGGACTGGATTCTGGAGGTATTAGCCTAAATGGCTTTTGCCTTTAATTTTGTCTATCTAGCCTGTTCTAGGTCTTGTGACAGTTCTGAAGGTTGTAATGTCTTGCAGCATTGAGCAACAGCATCACAAGCCTCTCTACTCCTGTGTATGCTGCTGAAGAAGATGGAGGGATAGAACATTGTCTCAGATGTTTTTGCTTTCCCCCAGCTGCATCCTGATTCTCTTAAAACACAAGCAGAACCTTTCTGGGGGAAAACAAAGGCGTGCTGAGTTACATCAGGGATGGTCCCAGTGCTATACTATTTCTTTATGTGACTCTGTGCAGTGAAATGTTCTAAGACATGCTGGGAAGCAAAATTAGCCTTTGAGGCAGTGTGGCCCTTGGTTTCTGTGATTAGTACATGCATCACTATTTTTTGCTGTCAATCTCTTTGTCCAAATTAGCTCAGCATCCCCAATCATAAACCTCGCAATGCCAATTGGAAGCATCATCAACATTAATAATGTGTTACTTTCCATCTTCAACTGTAAATATAATAACCAAGCAAAAAAGAGTCAGCAGAAACCGCACAAAGGAGTCTGTCCCAGTGTTATTCACCTTTGTAAGTCAAATCCACATTACATTAAAGTACAGAGAAGTCAGGCCGACACTAGATCAGGACTCTGGAGATTAGTACAGCGATGAAAAGTCCATGTTACAAATTTTCCTGTTCTGTCATAGGTAAGGTGGAAAACAACAGCATTAAGCCAAAGTAATGGATGAAATAAAAAGAAATAAAATTTTGCAAGGTAATGAGTAACTATTTTAATTTTTAAATTTATCTTTAAACCTGGAATTAAATTGTTAATGGTTTTTGTGTTACATGAGTTGATAAAGGCCAGAGGCCTTGATTCAGCATGGGACTTAGCACCATATCGCTCAGAAAATGCTTTTTATTTATGGAATTCAAAGAACTTCTTAGATTTTTCCAGTTTCCTTAGTGTATGCTATGATCTCAGTCTTTCATGCATAACTTGAACATCTTGAGTGCCATCACACGGCACCTACAGGATGGCCAGGGGGTCAGACCCTGCCAGCCTGGATTTAGGAGGGGCAGGTCCTGCCTGACTGACCTGATCTCCTTTTATGACCAGGTGACCCACCTGGTGGGTGAGGGGAAGGCTGTGGATGTTTTCTACCTGGGCTTCAGCAAAGCCTTTGACACCATCTCCCATAGCATACACCTGGAAAAGCTGGCAGCCCATGGCTTGGACAGGTGCACTCCTCGCTGGATGGCCAGGTCCAGAGAGTGGTGATGAATGGTGCCACATCCAGTTGGTGGCCGGTCACCAGTGGTGTCCCAGGGATCTGGGTTGGGGTCAGTCATGTTTATTACTTTTATTGATGATCTAGATGAGGGGATTGAGTCTACCATTAGAAATTTGCAGTTGACACCACCAAGAAGGGGGGAGTGTCAATTTGCTGGAGGATAGAAGAGCTCTGCAGAGGAACCTCCACAGGCTGAATAGATGGGCTGAATCCAGCAATAAGAGGTTCAACAAGACCAAGTGCCAGGTCCAGCACTTCGGCCACAACAACCCCCTGCCATGCTACAGGCTGCGGACAGAGTGGATGGAAAACTGCCCAGTGGAAAAGGACCTGGAGGTGCTGACTGACAGTCAGCTGAACATGAGCCAGATGTGCCCACATGGACAAGACGGCCAAGGGCATCCTGGCCTGTACCAGAAACAGTGTGGCCAGCAGGACCAGGACAGTGACTGTACCCCTGTACTCAGCACTGGTGAGGCCCCACCTTGGGTACTGTGTCCAGTACTGGGCCCCTCGAGCTTGGGAAGGATGCTGAGATGCTTGAATATGTCCAGAGAATGGCAGGAAGGCTAGTGAAGGGTCTGGAACACAAATCCTGTAGGGAGTGGCTGAGGGACCTGGGTTTGTTTAGCCTAGGGAAAAGGAGGCTCAGGGAAGACCTTACCACTCTCTACAACTCCTGAAATTAGGATGTAGCCAGGTGAGGGTCAGTCTCTTTTCCCAGGCAACTAGCAGTAGGATAAGAGGACAGAGTCTTAAGCTGTGCCAGGGAAGGTTTAGGTAGGAAGAAGTTCTTCACAGAAACAGTGATTTGATATTGGAATAGGCTGCCCAGGAAAGAGAGAGAGTCACTGTCCCTGGAGGTGTTTAAGGAAAGACTGGATGTGGCACTCAGTGCCATAGTCTAGTTGAAATGGTGGTGCTAGGTCATCGGTTAGACTTGATGATCTCAAAGATCTTTTCCAACATAGTTGATTCTGTGAGTCTGTGACTTAGTAAAACATTGTGCAAATGAGGTGAATGGCCATACGCTACCACCCTTCTTGATTTCACCTTCTCAGACAGATTTGTGTGTATAGATTGCACACCAGCAGTTCAAAGAGCCTCCAAAATAAAATAAAAAAAGACAAGATTGAGGGACAAATATGTAAATTTATCTCATGGAGGACAAATTTTTGACATTGCTCATCTACTGTAGTTTTTCCCAGCACTTCATTTCTTTTAGCAGCATTGGTCCTGTAAGTATGGAGGAACTGTACTGTAGTGTTTGTTTTGGAGAGAGAGTTCACAGCATTGAGGTCAGTCTGTGAGAGGAAAAGGAGGGAAGAAACGAAAGATTAATTTTTTCAGGAAATAATTGCCTCAGAGTACATTTTTCTTTTGATGTTGGCGTGAATATTGTTTCCATCATACAAATACATTTTCCTTTCTTAATATTTGTTTCATATCATTGGACTTCAGGCAACAGATTTTCTATGCAAGAGATATATACACAACGGGCTTTTGATTCTTTGCTATCCTTCTTTCCAAGAGCAAGTCTCAAATACCTACCATTTGGGGGGGTTTAATACTCTAGTAAAGCTTTATTCCTTTATCAAACAACAGATTTTCTGGTTTGTTGGTTTCAAAAACCTTCCACAAAATAGGTTTCAAATGCAATGCGTGGCAGTGCCATTTTGGTTGAGTGCTGATGCAAAACATACAATCTGTAAGGCTATTACACTGCTAAAGCCACGTAACTTTCTTTTAAAAATTAAACATTTTGTTTCTAACAGACAAAGCCTGACATGGCATATGTCATATTCTCATAGTACTATGTCTCAGAGTATCTCAGCCATTTTTAAAATAATACATGTCCTATGCTGTAATTATTTTGATAGTGTTTAACAAAGTTGGAAACATTGTGTGCTATTTTAATGGTATTATTGCATTTATTTTTCTTAACTGGAATTTTATAATTTCATTCCAAATTCTTTCTCACTGAAAGAATTAAAGTTTTAATTGTTTTAGTGTAACTGCAAGGGGATATGTAACTCCTCCTAGCCACCATATCTAACTTTTGAACTGTACAAATATGTGTGAGTAGCACTAGTGGTATCAGCTGAAACAATGAAATTATGTTAGTACCTCCTAGTGCCTATAGTGACACCAAGTCACCATGGGCATTTTGTGTTTGGACAGTAAATTACTTTGGATAACAGAGCAAAAAGTGAAATTTCCTTATCTTCTACACTGTCATTTAGTCCTAACTTCTCTCTCATTGATACAGTTTCACATAAAGTATTCTATTCTGTGTGTGTGTTTTTCACACATTTGGTTATAAATATATAAAATTATGGTGGAATGGAAAGGAAGTGTTATTGTTTGTACTTTAAAATTTCTTATGTAAATTCCATTTTTTTTTTATTATGCTCCAAGCTGATAACACAGTTCTTGTTATTGCTACCTTTATCTTCATATAATTTTATATTTTTCTATTCCAGTATTCTCTTTAGGCCATAAGTGCGACTCTGATTTGTTTCAGTTTTCAATAACAAAGTATTAATTCTTAATGTACAGGGATGATCTGCACTTATGAACATATTCCCATTTCTAAAATGTATTTTTCCAGAAAAGTCAGTGTATTGTGATCTGATAAAAAGCACTCATACATTTTCTCTAAGTCTACAAGTCATGCATATTATAAGGCCATGTAATAATGTCAACATTTAAACAGTTCCTTAGTGACTCTTAATTGCTCGATACAGCCAGCAGCTAATTTATGAATTTAATCATGGTAAGTTTATCAAATTAAAAATATCTTCACATTGTGAAAGATATGACACATTTGGCACATGGTACTTTCTATGTCTGGGGATTTTTTTGTCTTAGATATTTCACTTAGCTACATCAAAGCATCTTCCTCATAGAAGAAATTACGAAGGTATTTGATACTTATATCTCCAGTGATAGAGCAGCAGATGACAAAATGTCTGGGGTACAGATAATTTTTCATGTCTTCTAGGCCATATCAATTTTTCCATAATTAAACACTGAGTACGAGGCTTGCAGTTTCTCTGTTTTATGCAAATCTTGAATTAAAAAATTACCTGCCATTTTTAGGTGAAATAGAATTTAGTAGGTTTGTGAAGTAGTTATCTTAATTAAAAGGAAAAAATACTGCATGGTAACTCTCTTATTTTCCATGTGAACTTCATACAATTTTAAATTTAAGTGAAGGAAAAGCACCCTTGCCCTTACTTTAGCATGGAGGAAAATAATTAGAGAGACACTCCAATAAATAACAGCAAAAGCTGTGAGAGATGGGGAAAAGAAACTGGAAAAGGCAGAATAAGAAAAATAGCTTCAAAATGTTAGGTTGCAGAGAGTCAAGAAAAACCAAGCAAGCAAACACTTTCTGCAACAAGCCTTGTGTTCAGTGCTAAATGCTTCCTATCTCTTCACCGCCTCTTGGCTTCATTAACAGTACCAGCTGCCAACAAGAGACAAACACCCCAGAAAAGGCCTTGCCCTTCTGAATGACTGAGATTTACTCGCTCATGTTTTCCTCTGTGATGCTCCACAGTCTTTAATACCAAGGTCCCAGAATGTTTCAAAGCCATGATGTACCCCCCAAAAAATGTTGCTTGTGAATTGGTGAGCGGTATAAGGAATAAAGCTGACTGCTAAAATGGTGTTTCCAAGCCCTGGTCCTGTTCAGTGAAAGACTACCCATGAGTGCGCCTCCACAGGCGCTTGTTCATGATTTCCTGCTGTAATGCTAACAGGGAATATCCCCCCAGGCTGTGGGAGCAGGGGAAATAGCCTCACTGGGCTCTATGCTCTCCTTACTCACTGCTTTCAATTGTCTTCCCACAGGCTAAATAATTTGGTTTAGGCTTATGGAGTAGTATGAATTAATCTCCAGACTGACTTTATTTCACTACTTAGTGCTAAGCAGCTGGCAAAAGACTTGTTTTTTTACTGAACCATTCCTCATTTTCTCATTGTCCTCAGTAAGATGAAGGAGCAGAAAGGTGTACATGATTATCAGTTATGATTATCACTTACTTGCATCTGCTTGAGTTCTAGATGCTTGATAAGTCTACTTGTTTTAGTGAATATGAGAAAAACCTTTTCATTAAAAAACCACAACTTTTTGATTCTTATTTTGGTACGTCTTACGGTATTAATGCAGTCTCTAAGAATATGGTGGTTGTCACATATTACCTGTTAGAATGCTGTACTACCTACAGCTATAAGTAATATAATATTCTGTAAGTTCTAAGCAGATTAATCTCTCGGTATCCTTTGCATAAGGATTTCAAGTATGGAAAAGCTTATTTAAACGGGTACAACACTTTCAGCTCATATATTTACTTCTGGGATGTGTACAGCAGCTATGTCTGCATCCCACTGTTGCATAAACATTTACCTGTTTCAGAGCTTTCAACATGAACAAGTGTAACTTCCTTCCATGATTCTGCATTTATTTGCATTTATTTTTTTGTTAGAATAAGTAAAGGCCAAATTGGATGCTGTCTAAGCTATGCAGGTCTATTAGAATCAGTTCTTCTTTTGTCCTTCAAAACAGCTCCAGCTGACAGGTATAGGGTATGTCTGCATGTGACTGAGCAGAACTGCTCTCCCTAGGTCACAGGGAGCACAAACCAGTCTGTAAGTAGAAGAAACCCAGCATATGCCTGTGCAATTAGGATTTTTTAGTTTAGAAATGTGCAGTAGGCATCACCTTCCTCATCATGAAGGAAATTTCAAAGGTAATTTACACAAATGCCTGCAGAATAGGTCTCAAGATTCTTTTAGGCAGATAAAATTGCTTGTATTCATTCAGAAAGCCCCTGTTCTCTGTCATGCCCTTGGTTGTAATCTCCATAACGTCGTAGCTGGGAGAAATTCTGTCTGTAACTAGCAAAGCATAAAAGCAACTTCATTTACAGTAATTAGGCCCTATCCACCAGTTTATGAACACACCCAAAAGACAACCCTTTTCCTCTGGAGGCCAAGGGAAGGAGACAGTCTTCCCTGAGACATGGTGTTGTCAGCTATTTCAGAGTTGTTTCAGGAGGCATAAGTTAGGGAAGACTTTAGCCATTCTTCTTTTAAATGTATACAGTGCGAAAAGGTTCTTATTAGGAGGGTTAAATTCCTTACTCTAGTAAGACATCCTGAGATATGTGTTGCTACCTTTCTGTGCCCACTCCCAGCAGGTATTTTGAATGTAGGGAGTTTGAATGTAGGTCAACACAATGTAACTTTTAATCTTCCAGTTTATAGAGATAATGTCGTCTCATAAATGTAAGTTCTTAGACCAAACAGTCTCTCGGTAGTTTCCACTAATGTTTTCTACCCCGTGTATCAGCTTGGTTTACTGGTAGCTTTTATATCACATGAGGGCAGCTACTCGAAAAGCTGAGAAACAGATTTTGAATTTAACACTCGTGGGCAAGTGTTAAAGGCTGACAGCTCAGCATGGGCCAAGACACAAGCAGAAACTCTTGCACAGTGTGTTGCCATAAAAAGAAAGGAAACAATAAATTTGCATCACAGCATGGGAAGAGGCAGTGACCAAAATCTCTTGGCATCTCTGAAGAGGGAGAAGAAAATATTGTGGCAGAGCACTCTGTGCACAGAAAAATACTGATCCACTAGATCAAAGTTACTTGGGGCTTCTTGGGCACATAAAGGTGGGGTGAAGGATATTGTAGGCAGTTATGTGTATTGTCACCCTTAAAGAATAAAAGAGGTGCTGTAGGACAGCACCCTGCTTGGGGAGGAAACTGCCCTGCCCATGCTGGAGGCACGCCTCTCCCTGCCCCGGGTACAGCTCAGCCTTGCTGCTCGCTGATGGCCACTGGAGCCAGCACCATATGCTAAAAGCAGAGCTGGAATTCAGCCCCTGCACTCA
The DNA here is from genome assembly GCF_041296385.1 of Aphelocoma coerulescens. Lineage (NCBI taxonomy): Eukaryota > Metazoa > Chordata > Aves > Passeriformes > Corvidae > Aphelocoma > Aphelocoma coerulescens. Next base: position 91,830,476 of record NC_091015.1, read on the forward strand.
TGGGCAGGGGTGTGTGCCCTCGGTGGGCAGTGAAGGTCTGGCACTCCAGCCTGTTGGTGCTGCACAGGAAATGGTAGGTCTGGCTTCCAGTCTGAATTGAAATAGTTGGGTGTTTTGGGGACACTGGTGTTTTTTGGGGTGCTAATTGCCTCATATGGTATATTTTGAAGTGGAAAGAGGCAATTTGCAATCTGGATTTAAAAAAATATACCACTGTGGTTCATGCTTACTGCACTATAAGTAACTAGCAACACAGTTTCCAATAGTGTGTGCAGAAAGGGTAGTAGGTGTTATTTCTTCACAAAATACTGTTGCATTTGTTTGAGGACACAGGCAGAGAGATAACATGCCAACAGAGGGAATAGTGTGCTTGAGTGTTGATGGGATTTTTGTTTTTCCTTAAGGGAACTGGATTTACTGTAAGGAGAGGTAAGTGAGCAAAGTGAAAGAATAAGGGAGTGATTGAGAAGAGAGGAAGAAAAAGACGGAGCTGCAGAGTGAAGACAAAGTGTGAAAAGAACATTATTTAAATGTAACATTGTTGTTAGAGTGAATGCATTATCGACTGGACAATGTTAGCAGAAGTTTAAATAACTTAATTGGTCTGTTAATCATTGTCCAAGCTGCTTTCTCTTGGGTGCACATAACATTGTTTCTTGGGTTTTGCAGCAAATATTCCACAGGTAGAATGCGAAGCCTTTAGTATTTGCTATGATAATATGTGACCATACTTCAGAACTTCCTGTTCTACAAAATGACTATATCCATAATAAAACTTATGAAACAGATGTACTGTGTGCTTTTAGGAGGAAAAAACCCAAACACCTAAACCAAACCAAACCAAACCAAAACCACACCTCTATCCTTATCTGACTAAAAACTTAAACTGAAACCCCAGCAGCCAAGCAGTCATGACTGTCCAAAAGAAATCCCTGAAACAGATTTATTTTGTACCTGATATGACTGCTGTAGCAAGTGAAGGTTAATGTGCCTGTCACCTCAAAAGGAATGGTGGGTGTGGTCATTAACAGGCGCCTCTCTCTCTCCTGTTAGTATCAGTCTCATACACCTTTCTGAACATCAGATTCACTCCCAGCTTTTTCTGTTCTCTTTTTGTCCCTCAGCCTCCACAACTCCCTTCTGATCAAGTTAAGTTGTTTTCATTTGCGGCAATCATTCATCAGTTTATTCTGAGTACTTCTACAGCCAAAACAGAAATCCATTAAATCTATATAGCAGTTTAATCTCAACCAATAATTACCCATTAATCTTGCTGGAAATACACATTTTCTTCAGCCCATTGCCAAGGCACAAGCTTGAGGAAAAAAAGTGAAGTATTTAATCAGTTTTTTAAACTTTGTTCATGACAAATTATGGCTGACAGATTAAAAAACTAGGTCCACTGCATTGGTGTGCATTCAGTTTTTAAAAAGTGATTAACTATATATGCCAAGCTGTCAAAGAAATTTTGCATGAAAAAAGAGGCATTGCTAACATTATTATGTCTGTGCCCAATGATTTTATAATGTCCATTTTAAATATACATGGAAAAAAAGTCAGCACCGTACAGTAATTTTTAAAAAATGGAGTTTTGTCACTATCAATAGAGAAGCCTGAAACATCTTTTATGCTCAGTCACACCCTCCCCCAGTTTTTTCTCCCATAGGTTTTATTTTAAAAACACTTTTGTCTTTCCCTCTAAAATTTTAGTTACATCTGCTAGCTAATTGAATTGAACACAGATTTTGGCTTTTCTGTCCTGAAGAACTTCTCCTTATTCTTGCTCTCCCATCAAACCATGGCTGCGTCCTGGGAGACACAGTTTTCCAGTGCAGTTGGATTTGCTGACACAGGTAGGTCATGGCCTAGGTTGTTTTAGAAGTCCCACACTTGCTAAATAATTCTACCTATTTTATGGCTATTTGCCTAATACCCAGTTTCTGTGGAGTTGGTGAAGTGTCTGACAAAAGGTCAAATTGATTGCACTGCTTCTCTCTGTTGAATTTCTGCTGCTTCCCGATGCTGCTGTCAAGTATATCTTCACTTCTGATTGATTTTCTTAATTCAAAAATTGATGCAAAAAGTCTTTTCTAATGAAAAGCATGTTTGTCAATATTCACCACTCCCTTTATGGATTTCTGTTGTGTTGTTACTTTGACTACTAGCTCCTGACCTGTTTATATCCTGGTTTGCTTGAAAACCCAAATCTTCATTCTCCAAATGTGTAGTTTCATTTTCAAGATCTTTTTGGGAGCAGAAAGCAGCCTCATGCTACCAGACCCGTACTGTATTTTTATATTCAGAAAGAGAAGAAAAACAACCTGTTGTGAGCAGCAAGTCTTTATTTCTGGTCAGACATGAATTCCCAGATAAAAGGATATATTTCTTCTTTGCCTTGTGACACAAAGTCAGATTTTAAAAGCCTTCTACTTGTTCAAAGTGACTTGGAGGCTGAAGAAGTGACACTGTGTAAGACTGTATATGACACACACTGCTGCTGTGCACTTTTCTGTGCATTCAAACTATTGAGTCTTGAACTCTTTTTAGTTTGATAGAAAACCCATCATAATGTTTGACTATTACAAAGCTTCAGCATCACAGATGTTGAACTTTTCTTGATGCTTGTATACATCATACAAGATGAAGCAAGTGAAACTGTGTTACAGACCTTGTTTTGTGTTGTGGTGATGAATCATTTCTGCCACTGATCACCACACAAGCAAGGGAGTACATGGCTGAAATAACACATTTTCACATTTCATTTGTTAGTTCCAATATTGATTTAATCTTTTTCCAATACACCCTTAGACTTTCTTTGCAGTTAAATACAGCAACTTTTGAGGATTCCTCTATTCAAACAATAATTTTTAACTAAAAAAGATCTTATCATTCAAGTGAAAATAGCACACATTACCCAGTCGTCCAGGAGTTTATACAGTTGAGCACATCCTCTCACTAATTTGGTTTTCCAGGATTCTGTACTGTTGAGGTGAGGTGTAATAAGAATGCACATTTAAAAGCACCTTCCCTCTCTACATTTGTTACTGTTGTCCTAGAAGGATGTGAACTCGAACTCTGAACTGGCATCAAATTTGAAAGATCAGATTCTGATCAGGAAATCTTTACTAACAACTTGTTGATGTGAGGGAAGTGAATTGGTAGTCCAAGAGGAGACTGGTGACAAGTGGTATTCCTCAGTGATTGGTATCGGGACTGGTGATGTTCAGCATCTTTGTTGGCAACGTGGACACTGGGACAGAGTTCACCCTTAGCAGGTTTGCAGATGACACCAAGCTGAGTGATGTGATCAACACAACAGAAAGAAGGGATACCATCCAGCAGGACCTGGATGAACTTGAGAGGTGGACCTTTGCAAACCTCATGAAGTTCACCAAGGCCAAGTGCGAGGTGCTGCACTTGAGTCAGGGCAATCCCACACATAAATATAGGCTGGGTGGAGAATGGATTGAGAGTAGCCCTGTTAAGAAGGACTTGGGGGTATTGGTGGACAATAAGCTTGACATGAGTTGACAATATGCACTTGCAGCCCAGAAGGCCAACTGTATCCTGATATGCATCAAAGGAAGCAGGACCAGGAGATCAATGGATGTGATTCTGCCTGTCTGGTCTGCTCTTGTGAGACCTGACCTGGAGTGCTGCATCCAGCTGTGGAGTCCCAAATAAAGACAGGGACCTGTTGGATTGAGTCAAGAGGAAGGCCACAAAGATGCTCAGAGGGCTGTAGCACCTCTCATATGAAGACCGACTGGAGGAGTGAGTGGAGGCTGTTCAGCCTGCAGAAGATAAGGCTCCAGGAAGACCTTAGAGCACCTTCCAGTACCTAAAGGAGGCCTACAGGAAAGCAAGAGAGGGACTCGTTACAAGGGCATGTAGTGACAGGACAAGGAGGAATGGCCCTAAGCTGAAGGGTGGCAGGTTTAGGTTAGATATGAGGAAGAAGTTCTTTACAATGTGGGCGGTGAGGCACTGGAACAGGTTGCCCAGAGAGATTGGGGATGCCCCATCTCTGGAAGTGTTCAAAGTCCAGCATGGATGGGTCACTGTGCAGCCTGGTCTAGTGGAAGGTGTTCCTGCCCATGGAGGGGAGGGTTGAAACTACATGATCTTCAAGCTCACTTCCAACCAAAACTACTCTACAATTCTGTGATTTTTTCTTCTTATCCTAATGAATTGTATTCTGCATCGTTGGGCATCTAGTAGATTTTTCTCATGTTGTGAACAGGCAGTGAAGCTCTTCTGGATGACTTAACTAGGAGTAATGCCTACCAGTGCACCAATTTTCTTCTGTTTTAGCTATAGATGTTCAAGATGAAATATTACAAGTAAATTACAGGCTGCAAACCAGTCTCATTTGTGCTCATTGCAATATAGCCATAAATGCACATAGATTGTAGAAACAGAATATTCTTTTGAGGGAGAATTTCTTCAATTTCTCCTATTTTTGCTGCATAAGTCAACAACCAAGATTTGAAAACAAGCGGGAAAAATTCCCCAGAGTCATGGCTTCTGTGTCCTGTTTTTATGCTTGCATTATATCTTTACAACAGTAAGGAGTACTAAGTACAGAACAGCACTGACCATTAAGCTTTGCCTATGAGATGTGGGCAGTGTGGGTTTCTTGAGACTAAGGTTATCTATCAGATCCCATGGTTCTGATGGTGATTAAATCATCAACAGAAAAAATAGGCAGATTGCACTGTCTGGAATAACCTACTTCATTTTTGCCTTTTTTTGTCCCATCCCACTTCTCTAATACAGTGCTCAGAGCAGCTTGCTGTAACAAGGCTCTGCATAGGCCAGGTGATCTTGCAGACATTCATATTCTCTCCAAGAAACTGGGATTATCTTCAGCATGCCTTCTGAAATTGTTTTGCTTTCTACTGTGTGACTTAAAAGTGGCTCACATTCTGCGAAGTTCTTGCTACGTGTTAAAAACATTTAACAATACTTACAAAGATGATACAAAGTAGTAAGAAATGTCCTAGTAGTTCTTTCAACTAAGCTAGTTAGAAAATAGGCATGTTCTCTTCTTGCTTACTGTTACTGAATTGGTTATTCCCCGAAACAGGGAAACAGAGTTAAGTCTTAAAGACTCTGTGGCCTGTAAAATTATTTTAAAATAATTCTGCTATTCATTAGTGTTACAGAACATAAAGAACAAAAGTTGGTGGAAATAAGCGCTATCTATTACTGTTTGTTCAGACCCTGAAAAAAGCTTTCTTCATTCATTATGCAAGAAAAATATTCCTGTTTATTCAGTTTGCCTGAGCTTAGTATGTCACGGAGAAAAAATTGTAGGGATCTGCAGAGCCACCATGCCCAGTACCATACAAACCCCTTACTTACTCTTAGAGTGGTCATCCCCACAGGATTATCAAATCAAGAGAGAAACATGAGTAAAATATAGTAAGAGACTGTGACAGACGCCTGAGCTTCTGAAAAACATCTGAAGTTTCACAGTACTTGCACGACTATTTCACAGTAACTTAGTGTCCCAGATCAGAAAATGTTACTAGAGAGAAAGGAAAGATTCTGGAATAATCTCTGTCTGCATATGCATAGATTGTCAAGCAGAAAACCAGCAAAGTGTCCCTTTGAAAGGGTTTAGGAGGAAAAAACCCTGCCAAAACTTGGTACAGAAACTACTTCAGTAAATATCTTTATTTGCTTTATGTCATTTAAATGAAATAATCTCATTTCTGGTTGGTACAGTGGTTTATCCTGTGCATGGGTCCTGTTGGCTCATTACACACATTTAAGGGTAACCCAAGCTAACCCTTGACTCTGGCCTTCATACAACTGCTTTGAAATGTTTACAGATTTATCTTTTCTGAAAACATAGATTTCAGTATTGATGTTTTCCATTCAAATTACAATTAATCCACCTAGGCACTACACTCTTGATGTTTGGAGATGTTTTAAATGATTCTTGATGAGCCAATGTTAAAAGAATGGGAATGTGCATTTGTGTAGATTAAAGTGAGGTGTGGATGTTAGCATAAAAACACTGAATTGTGGTTCAGAGATAACCGTTCATGTGCTGCATAAATGAAAGAAAAATCACACAATCTCCTTTCTCAGCATTCCAACTAAAAGGCAGTTTTCCTTTTATTCCAGTAGTTCAGGAATACATTATAGGGTTTCTTTCTGTTTCTCTTTGCTCAAACTCTCAAAGTTTGCACAGCTTCAATGAGTCAAATACTAACAGAGCACTTAAGGAGTTGATCAATTTTAAGTGTGTAGGAATTTCTGTGATTCAGAAAAGGTAGGTATTCTACCTGTATCCAGGAACAGTATATGGGTTTGAAATGGAAATAGTTTTCCTCCACTTTCGTCAATCAGTTTTATGAGAGATAGGATCCCTTTATATAAAGATAGCAGTCTGCACAAATGTCAAATGATTGAACAACTCTTTCATGAATATGTGGCAATCCATTTTAATACTAGTCATTGATTTTGGCAACGAGAGTGAAATCCGTTTCAATTGTATTGATAGATTAAATTTCTCTATTAGATATACTGCAAAATTGCATGTGTATTGTGCACTGCTGCAGTAGACTTTATAGTACCTGTTTTCTTATTTTTTCAACAGAGCTTTCCTGAGGTGGTGATGCATATTAGCTCATTGAGATGAAACAGGATGGTCGTTCACAGCATTTTAATGAAAGAGAACATGCTCAGGCTGCTATGTAATTAACTATCCCTTTGAGATATTCTTGCATGTGGAGTAGATTTTTTTCCTATTAAATTACTATTTATTTGTAACCTTTAATGTATCATAAACAGTCTTTTTTTTCTACATCCTAAGCAGCACTGAAGAACAACAATAAACTGTTGTATTGCTCTCCTTAAATGACACTTACAGCTTGGCAGAGTTACAAGGAAGCTGGTAGCTTTGCCATTCAGGAGCTAAAATAAAGGACTTATCCGTTGCTCCCAGCAACATTTTACTTCCTTGAAATTTTAGAAATACAATTAACTGTTGGATTTTCCCCTTCCAAAAGTTGCTGGGAGAAGTAGCTGATTGTGTCCATTATTGTTGTTGTTGTTGTTACTATTATTATTTCATTGGCCTTGGCAGTTGTTTAAAATAAGTTTCTAATTCTAAACCTCTGAACCTGCTTTGGTTCCTTACCTCTCTTCCCTTTTGGGAGGAAGGTGAGGGCAACCCCTGCACCTGTGTCTGCCCCAGGCAGTGCACATAAACCCAGGGAAGATTGGTAGAAGCCAAGTCAGCTATTTTTTGTCCCTTCAGACCCTGAAATACTGCTTTTCCTTCCTCAATGTTGTATGCTGTGTCCTGTCGAATCAAGCAAAAGTTGACCACAGCTTCACTGTGATATTTTGAGAGAAGGCTACTGAAGTGTGCAGTGAAATTTTATTACTCCCAATCAGTAGTGGTAAATATTAATGATAGGGGATGTTAAGAACATGGTCATTGTGGTTCAGAGAAAGGGGTGGCTCTTTGTAAGTAGAAAGGAGCTGGTTTTTTAAGACTGGGATTGAATATGGAATTTTAGAAGGCTGAAATGCAAGCCTCTAGTCCAGTCCTGCAGCCTTTTACCTAAATATTGGCAGCAAATAACAAAGGCTGTGTGCAAGGAATTATTTTTAAATGAAAATGGGTATAAAAATTGCATAAAAAACCTTGGGAAGGACTCATTTTGGAGTCTAAGCTGACAAGTTTATTCACACAACGTATTTGACTATGAAGCTTAATATTTATGTGAAAGGGAAGGCTATTTTTCCTGGCAGGATCTTTGTATACAAAATAATGGATCAGTTGTTTTCCACCAGCGTTCAGATCACAGAGGTGTTGACCAATGGAAATGTGTGGACTGAATAAGGCAGTTTAGCAAGAAATTCTCAGGAGCAAGTTAAATCTTTTTGACTTCAGCAGAATAATTGAACCACTTTAACATTTGCACCATGCCAAAAAAACACCACCAATCTTTTATGAGCATAATTACCCCATGGGGGTCTTGCCTGGGGTTGTAGAAATTTGTCATGAATATTGATTTTCATTTCCACCTTTGGCATCTTGATCCTTGACCCAAGAGCTCTCAGAGTTCAGGGTGCACACACAGTCTTGCTGCATTCAGCAGCAGGAATGCTGTACATAGATTTGTTCCTAGCAACGTGCTTTGGAGGGTCAGAGTTGTCCCTCTTGGAGGCTGGGCCAGGCATTTGCCTTAGCTTGTGACCTTGCCACCTGTTGCTTTGCACTTATCTAAAAATTTGAATGTAAGTAAGTTTTATTTTCTAGATGACTGTGTATTTAAAAGTTTTACAGCTTCAGGTTGTACAGTCTGCAAAGCAGAAGCTTAAAAGAAAAATTTAAAGAAAGAATATATGCCCCAAAATGCAATGTTGCATATTGTAAGAGACTGATAAGACCTGTAAGACTGATGGTGAGTTTAATTCATTCAGTGTCAAGTTATGCTATGAATAGAATCATAGAATGTCTGAGCTGGAAAGAACCCACAAGGAACACCAACCCCTGGCCCTGCACAGGCCAGCCCCAAGACATCACACCCTGTGCCTGAGAGCATTGTCCAAATGCTTCTTGAACTCTGTCAGGCTGGTGCTGTGATTGCTTCCCTGGGGAGCTGTTCCAGTGCCCAACCACCCTCTGGGTGAAGAACCTTATTCTAATATCCAGCCTAAACCTCCCATGACACAACCTTAGGCTATTCCCTCAGGTTCTGTCACAGGTCACCACAGAGAAGAGATCAGTGCCTACCCTTCCTCTTCTCCTCGTGAGGAAGTTGTAACTGCAGTGAGGTTTCCCCTCAGTCTCCTCCAGGCTGAACAGACCGAGTGACCTCATACACTCCTCATGCAGCTTTCCCTCAAGGCCTTTCACCATCCTCATGGCTCTCCTTTGGATACTCTGTACAAGCTTACCGTCTTTTTTATATTGCAGCACCCAAAACTGCCCCCAGCACTCGAGGTGAGGCCGCCCCAGTGCAGAGCAGAGCAGGACAATCCCCTCCCTTGCCCGGCTGGTGATGCTGTGCCTGATGACCCCCAGGACACACTTGGCCCTCCTGGCTGCCAGGGCACTGCTGACTCGGATTCCCCTTGCCATCGACCAGGATCCCCAGGTCCTTTCCGTGGCGCTGATTTCCAGCCTCTCGTTCCCCAGTCTGTGCATACACCCAGGGTTGCCCCGTCCCAGATGCAGAATCCAGCAGTTTCCCTTGTTAAACCTAACAGGGTTGGTGATTGCCCAGCCCTCAAATTTGTTCAGTAGTATCTTATCGACTTCCCTCAATTAGAAAACCTAAATGACTATACATATATGTGGAGATTGATCTGCACTCTGGCGGAAAAAAACCATAAATTGCTGAAAACATGTGGCTGAGCCCGTGGCAGGGCCAGGGGCCGCAGCCCCCGCCCGGCTCCCAGCCCCGTGTCGCCGAGGGCTGCTTCCCCGAGCCGCTGTCGCGATCGCTGCGGCGGGTCCGGCGGTGACGGGGGCGCGGGGGGCTCGCCCCGCCGTTGCCATGGCGCCCTTTGTGCCCGCGGAGCGCCTCCTCCGGCCCGCCCGCGCCGCCCCCGGCCCGGCAGCTGCCGCCGCTGCCCGCGGCCCGCCCCGCCCCGCCCCGCCCCGCCACAGCGCACGGCGGCGCGGGCTGCCCCTCGCTGTGGGCTGCCCCTCGTTTGTGGGCTGCCCCTCGCTGTGGGCTGCCCCTCGCTGTGGGCTGCCCCTTGTTGTCGGCCGCCGCTGCCGCCGCGCTCCGCCCGCGCACGGGGAATGGCCGGCCGCGGGCGTTTCCAAGTTTCTTTTTGGAAGTGTTAAAAGGAAAGAGAGAGGGAATTAGGAAGAAAAAGAGTAGAGCTGCTTGAGCTGCCGCTCCGGAGAGGAGGGAAAGTCGGCTCGGCGGTGAGGAGGCTTCTCAGGGCGCAGCTGAAGTGATTGAGGAGATTAATTTACAAGTGGGCGACAAAAGGTAAAGCCTTAAAGATGGATCGCTTGTGTGAGATGGAATGGGAGCTTTCGTGGAAAGGTTTATGACTTGTTTTAAAACGTCAGCTTTGAATGTCTTACGGATGTTTTTCGACTTCAAAATGCTGTAAGTCTCTTACCCAAGAGTAAAAAGGTAGTATAATTGGCCAGATTTTAAGAGTTCACATTAAAAGCAAGAAAGTAAATGTTACTCTTCAGTACCTTATTTCCCCCAAATGCCTCGTGTTCTTATTCAGCAACAGTTGATTTGACCGCGGTTATTTCTTGGTGCGACCCGCCTAAAGCAAAGCTTTAAGAAAATCAGTAATTTCACTGAGTTAAAATACTTCAACCAGCCGATCTTCCTTGTGCAAAAATGTATTTCTGTAGATGCGTGCTTTTGAGTTTGCAGACCTGTTGCTTTGTACTTTCACCCTAGAAAATGTTCTCAGTAAAATACCACATCAGCTGTAGTGATATCTCTTTTCCGATCACAGTTTTAAGTAGGTGAGAACGGGATTTGCATTTTTTGTAATTATGTTGAGCCTTTCAGACTTTGCTGAGCTTTTCAGGAAGATTTTTTTTTTTTTTAATGCGTCAGCTAATTTGAAAAAATAATGCATGGTTATGACCTGCTGGTTTCATCTGGTGCTGCCCAAGTCCCAGGGAAATGTGGCTGACTATTCAAGGGATTAAATAAATGAATTTCAAGTGAAAGTAAGTTGTGTGGAAAAAGTCCCGACATCCTTCTTTGACACAGGTCTGTGTACTTGTTGAAGTAACAGTTCAATGGTTTGATCTTTTAGCTGAATTAAGTGAAATACATAAAATATAAAAACAAACCACCCTTCCCTATGTCTAGTACTCTCTACCAACAACAGCAACAAAGCTTTTAGAGAATATTGTTTTTCTGTATTATTCCTGACTCAAAACACTGCAGGAATGTGTTATTGTGGAGTAACACTGTTTACTAGGTGACTGCATTTGTGAGATCAAAGGAAAAACGTGTACCCTCCCAAAGTCCATAATGAATAAAACGCATGACTTTGAGGGAACTTTCTTCTGATATAATTCGTTTTTATCAGTTAAAATAGGAAACAAGAGATTGTCTAGATCAAAATGTTGTAACTACTCAATGTTAAGCTAAGTGCTGGGGGTGTTTGTGGTGTGGATTTCGGGGGTTTTTTTCCCTTTTTTCTTCTTCTGGTAATCTATTCATCTTAAAAAAAAATCTTTCTTCAGATGTACCCATCTTTAGTAGACCAAAAGAACTACTGTAATTACTTCAAGATCAAATTTTATTTCAAAAAAAGTTTAGTAAAACAAATTTAATATTTGACTAGTGCTTAGTAGTTTAAGTGCTGTGTGCAGTTGATCCAAGCTTGTTCCTACTTGATCCAACTAGTCATTTTAACCAGTTTGTATCACTAGACTGATTTTAGTAAGACTGCTTGACTCGTTACATGGTATTTTTCAGTTGATTGTGGTGTCTTCAAGCATGCTCATTACTGTGGATTCTTTCTGTAGATTTCTAATTGCAGACAATGTAATTTTAGTGGCTTCTGAAGTCATGTGCAGAAACTGGCTATCTTCTTCCTCTCCCTCCTAAGATGTGCTGCATAAAGGCCCCAGCTGGTCTCGACTGTGAGAAGAACATTAAAGTGACTTAGAAACACTCATGAAGTGCTCGTGAAGCCTGTGGTGTCAGAGCAGTACCTGAAGTTGTTACAGCAGTTAATTCCAGCCTCCTTTTCTAAAGTCCTCTGAGTCAGGTGTAGAAATAAAAATTCAGTGAAGTTCCTAATAGAGTGTGCTCTCAGTGGAACCTCCTGCGGTTGATAAATATTTCAAGAAGCTGAAAGTTAGTGATACATTTTAAATGCACTGCTAAGCTGAGATACTTCATGGTCCTTTGCATACACATTTGCATTATTCATTTGTGCTGTGCAGGTAGATAATGGGCCAAATCTATCTTTGGTATTACTCCACTGATCTCTGAGTAACTGAGCTAATTCAACCATATGTGTACATCTTGCATTTTGGAAGTCCAAGGCAAAGTTGGAATTACTTTGGCGATTTTATTATACAGATAAGAGTTGTTTCTATACTAACTATTAATCTTCAGTAGCTTAGGCATTTCTTCATTACGATAATTGTAAGCAGAAGGTATAATTTAATTTTTCTTCTTTTTTTGAAAAAAACGCCATGTTTAGTGTTTTATTTGCTGAATCTGAAGTGGCTGAGAGATGTGACAAACCAGCTTTCTGTCACTGGTAAAAATTCATCCTAATAACCTACTAACTTAGAAGTTCTTCACACACTTCCTTGTACCATGATACACTCTCTCTGCATGTTTTAAAGTCTTCCATGCCTGGGTCCATGCTACTGATGTGCTGCATTTGTGTGCATGCAAGTATGCAAACTGTACGTGTATCTGTATTTTAAATAACTAGGCACTTGCTTTAACTTACAATGAGAGGCAGAGGTAACAGAAAGTGGAAAGCCTTGATCTGTCAGGATGCACTAGATTTAAAATGCTGACACTGGGCAGGTCATTCAGATGGCAGAGTATGTAATGCCTTTGATGGAAGCTACTATCCCTACATTTAAATCTGTACATGAAAGAGGTTATTGTTTGTGGGGGAGCTTTCCCCCTTTCCCCTCTCTCCCCCCTTTTCCCCCTTTCCCCCTTTTCCCGATGTTGTAGATATTTTAATGACAAATTTAACTCTTTTAATTTTAAGATCCAGAGAGATCCTTTCAGAAGACCCTTAGCATGGGGTTCGTGCTATTATGAATACTTTCTGCCAGAGATCAAGGCCTTTATAATGGCATTCTCAGAATGCTCATGCCAGTAATTGGCTTTTGAAAAAGCTAACCTGAAAATTAAAGGAGGAACTGGAGGAACTTTGTCCTCCCAGCTGTGAAAAACATGAAAAAAATCTCCGTCAGTGTTGAATGCTGCAGTTTTAGGAAGAAAAAAGTAAGTGGAAACACAACTGCATGTCAGTAGTTGAAGCAAGGCTCTATTTAGTGCACCCTGTGTCTAACATTTTCTAATGACAGTGTGCACAGCCAGGTATCCTTTGTTTGATCACAGCACAGTGGAGCAAATCAGAACCTGGGAGTCAATAAGAAAAACACCTGTACATTTAGGATGTTGCCAAGGAATTATCACCGTTGTATGTAATTCCTGTTAAGACCAGTTCTAAAAGTTTTATTCTCAGTGGAATGAAACATGTTGAAGCCAAATAACTTTCGCAGCTTTAGCAGTTGTCAGAGAAGCTCAGAGTTGGGACACCTCTCTCTGTTGTGCTAAGGAAGTCTGTAAAAGTCTATTGAGACTGCAATAAGCATTTATTGACATTTTCTTCTAAAACTATAGCCAGAGAAATATTATCTTTTTGAACTGTTGAGCAATTACATTAAATTGTTTGGTGATCAGCAGACACTCAGATGCCATCATGTTTTTGCTTTTTTTTCTAGTGCTGGCATCAGTTTTCCTGGTAGTAATGAATAATGATTTTTTTTTTTTTTTTTTTTTAAAGAAAACTCGAGTTCTTCTAAATAGCATTATGATGAACAGATGTGAACCATGTGTTTGAGATATTTTGATTGTGTAATAAATAAATTAATACTGATTATTGCCATTCTCTTAGCTTTGTGCAAGTGTTGTGTAAAGATACGTACATGTGGAGTGGTACCAAGCAGTCAGTTTGGAAACTGAGGGCAGAAGATGCCTTTGCTTTCTAAGACATACAGGTTCTTGTTCTGGCAGATGCTCAGGGCTATTTCACCTGGAACATGTACCCGTTCCTTGTGATGTTTGCATGCACAATGGCTCGAAGGAGATGTTGGTTGCCGTGGTGGGAAAAAGGCAGGCTGCTTGTCCAGCCTACTGCATGGCCCAGCAGACTACATATAAGTAACAGCATCTCTTCTACAGCCTTGGTTGTGCAGTTGCTCATTTTTATTTCGTGAACCCACTGCACAGTTAGAATCTGCAGTTAATCTGAAGTCTGATAAATTCGTGTTTGCTTTTCTGTGTTTCCAACTCTTCCAACTTTTCTTAGCTGATAAGTCCATGAATGTGCAAAAGGGACATGCCAAAACCTGATGCAACTCTCTTGCGTAGAGAATTAAAATGACTGCATCATGAATAATATCAGAGGGGTGTTGTTGACTGAAATGTAGGAGAACAATATAAAAGTGAAGAGGTAGTATTACACACTGGTAGTTTTTTTGCTGTTAATTTAATGGCCATCTTCAGAAGGATCAGTATTTTATTGCTGAGCCCAGTCTAGCATGAACCTTCTAATCATGCTTTTATCTTTTAAGAGTGTTGAAACTGTTAGTTGTCACAAGATGGCCTTTAAGCAATGGAAAAGTCAGCCTGTTGCTAGAAACTAACTTAGAAAACCTAAAATATTCTTCTAATGCAAGAGGTGGTTAATTTTCAATAAATAAAGACAAAGAATTAAAATAGAAGGATAGCAGAGATTTTTAAACAAACAAACAAACCCCTCCAAACCCCAATAAACTGTTTAGCAATTTTTTTAAATTTTTTTTTTTTTTAAGGTGACAGTGCTACATGTCTGCCCTGCCCTGATTTCAGGTTAGATTTCTTTTGGTTCCACAGTTGACTGTCTCAATTAGCTTTTTATGTGATAAAAATTGAACAGTCAAATTTAAAATTGAGAGTCAAGCGTGCAAATGGCTCCGTGACAACTTTCTGTGAGGAGCGGGTTTTCATCTTTGTCCTTGGTCTGTGCTCCTTTTCTCCACTTCACTCTGCACAGTGGCTCTGTTGTTTTTCATTGTCTGTCTTTCTGTGGCATTCAAAGCCATTATGTGTTCACAGCCCTATGCTGCTGGGCTATGACTCTTTTTAAATAATTCCCACCTAATTGATACTCAGTCACATGCGTAAAGTCCTGCAAAAAAGCTCCTGTCAGCTCAGTCCCTGCCATTAGCTGGGGAGAGAGATGCTCCTCAGTTCTCATGTGAATTTCTGAGCCATCAGGGAGGGAAGTTCGTGGCTGATGAGTTAGAGGAAATACTTTTAGCGAATTGTCTCTAGTATTTTTTTTTCTAATGAAATCGATGATAGTCAAAACCAGAAGTTCTCAGATGGTTTAAAATGAGGTATCAAGATCTGCTGAAATTAGTGGAACTTGGCTTACTTATTAGGAGGTAAGTCTATGTTGGGTTGCCTTATGATACCCTTGAAGTTGTGGAAGACTTGCCTGAGCTTATAGAATCCCTATGTTTTGTTGTGCTCTTGCTGAAACTGTTACACGACTGCTGTAAGTAACTGCAGCCATAGTGAACTACACCACATCTTGGCATATCCTGTGGAGGAGGTGAAATGTCACTGGCTTCATCTGTGTAAATTGTATTTGAAAGCATGAACTCAGAAGGATGTAATTAAAAGAGCAAAGAAAATCATATATAAACTGCAAAAGCCCTTGGGCTTTCCTAAATAATTTTAAAGCATCCTCACCATATTTGTTCCCTTCTAAAGGGTCATAAGGTTAGACATTGCACTGGAAGGGTGTGTGCTTGACATACATAAAGTTTCAAACACTGATGTGTTTTGGGTTTAGTTTTAACCAAGCACAGATGCCTAAAAAGTCATTTCCAGTGAACGATTTTCTGGTGCTAGGATCTGATGAACAGCTTGCGTTCCCTAATCTACTAATTGAACAAACATATAGAAAAGAATTTAGAGCAATTTTATTTTAATATAATTGTTCCCGTGTGAGATTAATGCTACGTATTGAGTAACCCCAGCGTTAATCATATGTCCTTCTTCATGATTTTTGTTCTGCCTCAGTTCACTGTAAACCTGTAAGCTCTTGTCCAGCAATGATTTGTAATTTTCATCACAAATAACAGAGACTGTGTATTCAGACCAAAATATGAAATGTATTGAAATTGCATTTACAGAGGTGTAAAGTTTCCTTCAGCACTAGCATAAGAGTGTATATAGATTTCTCAGTCATTTTTGTCATAGGAGTTAGGCTTTAGATATGTCTTGGATCCACTTTTGAGGCGGTCAGGTTATACCTCCATTCTCCCATTACTACTCTCCTGATGTGCTGGCAATCCATGGGTTTGGTTTGGTTTGGTTTTTTGGGTTTGTTGTTGTTTGATGTTTTTTTTGTCTGTTTGTTTTTTATGACCACTGCTTTAATTTTGTTTCAGAGATGAAATAACTACCTTGTTCGCTTTTCAACTGTAGTGTTGTAATTGCTCTGTGTACTTTGTTTCTAATAAATATTTACCACCAAAAAAAAAAGTTATTTAACTATTTTTTTAGTATACCAAAAGTGGGGTTTTTCAAGTGCCATTGCCCCTCTTAAACAAGCTTCTGCGATTGTTTTAAAGCCCATGTACACATCCAGTGCTGAATTACATAAACAATGATATCAAAATTAGCCATGTCCAAATTAGCTCTGTATTTAAATGGGAACATTATCTGGAATATGCATCTATGTACTCTCTCAGTGCTCTTTGCACAAGTTGCCTGTCTTTGAAGAGTGGTGTTTCACACAACATTGTTCCTATGAAACTGTTATTTTCACAGTACCTTTTACTTTGACAATCTGTTATTTTCACTGCGTTTAATAGTAGTTTATTTTTAAATTAGTATTAAGTTCTCATAATGAACCTGTGCAGCACATCATAAATAAGTTATTTCTAATATTGTAGGAGCTGCATGGCTCATACTGTAAATTTTGTACAGTGAGAACTTGCTGTAAATCAGACACATGCTCCTTAGTTCAGTTGATGGAGTAGACCAGAACTTCATTTGCTTGGTAGCTGTAGTTCTATGCTGAAGAGCTAACAGCACTAAGTCACAGCTTCAGAGAGGCAGGTAAGGGGAAGGCAGAAACAACAAATAAAGTCTTAAAAGGTGCTGGTGATGTTTTTCGTTTGGACATCTAGTTGATATATGGATCCTTCCAACTAGAGAAAAAAGACTGCTTTTATTTTAACAGAGTGATAAAAATGTATAGACAGTTTCAAGAAAAGATGGAATCAGAAGGGTTTTTATAGATCCATCACATGTTGAATGAGACCCAGAGCATCTTTGCAATGTCCCTGTAGGCATCTCAGGACTGGGTTACGCTCAAATGGAATGGGCAAAGTTCATCTTTTTCCTGTGGACTGTGGCAGTACACTATGTGCTGGATTACCTGAAAACATTCCTTAAAAGTTACAGGATTTCCTTTAATGGATAAGCTCCTGTGATAACAGCTTCTTCACACTTGTATCTTTAGGCTCTCTTCTTCAGCCTATCATGACAGGATTTTTTTTTCAAATGTTGTCAGTTTATTGATGTGTTGGTGACGACTTGCACACAGACACAATAGCATTGCTTCAGAGCACATGCATTACACATGTGAATTTATCTCTTTGCAGAAAATGTTACCTGAACTAATATTCTGGAAACAGCGGGAGTGTACTTCAAGTATAAGAAACTATATTTATAGCCTTGCCATCTGGAAAGACACAAGGCATCTCAGCCTTGTGAACGTGCTTGGTGATGTTTGAGGAAAAATAGAGGGAATAAATTTGGCTATGGCTCCTTTGTCATCCATGTTCCTGCACTGCTAACATGAAGACAGAAGTGGAGGTGTTTTATAGGATAAGATGCTTACTGTTTTAAATAGTAGCAAAATTCGACATACTTTGGAGTGTAAGCCTTTGCTATGATTTGTAGACAAGTTACAGACCAGCCGCCTGTCGCTTGCAAGTGCTCACAAAGTGGAGGACAACCCCTTACAGTGCAACTCGAGGCCGTTTCTGTTACTACCTGGATGATCACGTTCCAGGCTAGTAAGTTGGCAGCATCTGAGCTGAAAAATCTTGACATCCCTGACTTGAGTTTGCACTTCTGTGCTTTTCTGGAGAGTAAAATCCAGAAGCAACTTGACAAGTTTGGTTAGTGTGCTAAGCAGCCGGTGTTTCTGGGAGCCAGGTGATGTTAAAATCAGATTGGGGTTGTTTAAGTGTTCATGTGCTTGAAAGTGTTTTCATGGTTGATCTCAGATGGTTGAGGAAGTCTCGGGCAGTTGGGAGGGTGTCTGTTCTGGCAGGCTGCAGGATGTCCTTACTTCCATTGGGTCTCCTGGCTCTGAGAGGTGTCTCCCGTGGCTTACGCAACTTTCAGAAACGCGGTCTTTCTTTGTCATTACTTTTTCTTTGCTTTTTTCCCCAGGAGAAATTGGTGCATTGGGAGAAAACAAGTACAACAGTGATGCCAGAAGTGCTGCACAGCTTGCTTTCTTCTCCCAAACTTTTGCTCTGTGTTCACTCCTGCCATTCTGTACTGATGTGTTATGTATGGGTCTTACTGCATTCTCGAGAAGTTCTCTGAGTTAGGGGTGTAACTTTCTTGTCTGATTTTATGTATTGAACCATTTTTAATGTTTTTCATTAGGAATTGTGTGTCTGAAAAGATAATGAAATTCTGAGTTCTTTTTGAGTTACTGAAATGGTTAGAAATTGCATATATGGCTGTGGTAAATGCAGTATTATCTATAAGTGGACTCATTTGTTCCAAAACAGGAATGCATCCATCTGAATAAGGCTTCATTTTGTCTATATATGCATGAAGATTAAAGTGGGTTTTGCATAGTCTTAATTTCCTTTTTCCAAACAAAATGGGATTTATTTGCTAGTTTATTTTAAAATTTCAGATATTATTGAATCCTACTATTAGTTAGTGACCTGCTATCAGTCACAGTTTTGCATACTTAAAATCTATGACATTATTTGACTGTCAGTGCATCTTTATGCTGCTTCCTTTTGTAGTGTGTTCAGGGGCTACTGCATGGCTTCAACTCGGAAAGTCTGGCAGTAATCTCAACTGTTTCCCTATTCTTACTTTTAGTTCTTTGGCATCTGTGTTATAATGCCTTAAAATGAAAATATGCTTGGATAAATGTAAAGGCAGCATCCAGACACTTGTTTCTGGAAATAACTTCCTTGGGTTAGTAAGTTGTACAATAGGGGTGGCTGGGACACAGCTGCAGGATAAGTAGATAAAGAAACTGCCTGGTTGGCTGTGACCTCCAGATAGACTCTAGATATCTATTTAGACAAACTCTAAAAGTCCTTATGATTAAACTTCTTATTGTGCCAGGGCCTCCTAATGTTATCTTTTAACATTTTTAAGACAGGAAAGAGACAGAACCTACATTTTAATTAGTACTGACTCTTATAAAACAGCTGTCCATAAAATCAGTGAGATTCCTATTTGGACATAGGTACATTCTCCAAGCTCTTACACAATCTACTTGTGTAGATTCCTCTCTTTTCTTCCTTTAAATGTCTTTTTTTTTAATATTTCTGGAATGCTTTAAAAGAATAATTAGCCATTTTGTTATTGGAAGGGAGAAATCAGATGCATTTGAGGCTTGGGAACTTGGCTTGTTATGATTGATTTTTTTGAATGGCAGAGTATGTTTATTAAATGAACCTAAACACACTCTTCCATCTAAAAATCAGTATATTTGGAAAGGAATTTGGAAAAAATTGAAATACAAGCATTGTGAAGGGATTGAAAATGTTTCTGGGAGTGTTTGGCAGCACTGTCTTTATTGTTTCAGGATATCTTTGTATCATGACATAATTTTTTTTTAATATATAAAGGAATTAATGTTATTATGATTTTTGTCATTCAGCTCATACTGATTTTAGTTGAAATTTTGAAGCATGCATCAGTAAGGCACAATATAACTTTGAAAAACAGTATTTTTTTTTAGTTAGTTTGAAAACTAATTAAAAAAAAAATCAGTTTAAAAACAAAATCAGTTTGGCTCAGTTTACCAAAACATGAGTAGGATTCAGAAACAGCTTGTTGGCTGAGCTCAACAGCAGGAGAAGCTGTAGTCGATCAGTTCTGCCCTCTTCAGCAGGTGTAATACCATTTGATGGAAATTGCAGTACATGGTTTCAGGGGACATGTGGATAATGTGTCCAGATGATAGCAACATCAACAAAGTATAGAAAAAAAACATGGGCAGATGTTTGGCTTATTCTGTCTACATGGTTACATGTACTTACATTCACTGTAATGGAGTTTATCTACTGTCATGTTGTGGTTTGCTCTCTTACAAAGAAGGATTTTATGGCAGGCTGCTAATCTTGCAAAACAGTTCACCTGTTGCAGCAGCCATATTTTGCAGCCTTAGCTGCAGGTTTTTTTACCTTTTTTTCAACCTTCCCCCCCCCTCCCCCCACTCTTTCTTTCCAAACATATTGAAGTGCTAGGTTTGGCTACAGGGGGATGAATTGCTCTATTGTTTTGACATACAGCAGGGTATTCTTGCAGTGCGACTGGATACTTCAGACCTTCATAGACAGAAGAAGATAAATTGCACACTTTTGAAGTGTCACCCTTAAAAAAAAAAAAAAAAGAAGCCTCTAGGTTTATCTGACTGAATAACTTTTGATTTTTGTTTTCTGCTGTGTGTGACAGAAGTATAGTTAATCCTGAAATTACTGAAATAAAATGTTGACTAAACTTGATCTGTGGAATACTAAAATATATCAATAATTACTAAAAATATTTAGACAGATGATTAACTTATGAGTCATTGTTCTTCAGATCCATTTATGTATAATTAAAAGTGGTGGTGTATCCAGCTATTCTGTAATCAGGAGATCCTGTTGGCATGAGTAGAGCATCCTGTGTCTATTATCTGCTCCTGTCTCTTTTCATTCCCACTACTAGAACTCCTTAAAATTCTAGATCAACACAGCTTGCAAATTTAAATTCAGTGCTTTGTAAGATTAATTCAAAAATGTATCAAACTATAATTTTGAAGCTGATGTGAGCATTTAAAGAAAAGGGGCTTTATCTCTTATTCATTTAATGCAGCATGAAATTAACATCTGAATCAAACAGCAAAATTTTAGTAAATAAGATGCAGCATTTATTATGAGGCCTCATTATTCCATATGCATAGTAATATTTTCAAAGTGTAATTTTTTCTTCTTCCTAAGCTGCTCAAAATGTTTCTCCCTGTTTTTCAACAAGGCATTGTGTGTTGGTGTTTGTAATTAGATCATTTGCATACAGTCATTGTCATTAAAAAGTTAGCATTTTTTAGTGGTTACAGTTGTCTGAGTTATCCAAAGCTTTCTCATTTAGAAGTATTTGAAATGGTAATTAAGGTCATGTAGTTTTTATGCTAACCATTATTTTCAGTGTTATTTCTCACATGACTGCTTCTCAAGCTTAAGCTTGTTTCACTGTAAATAATTTTGTAGTCTCCATTTTAGTGGGATTCTAACTGTATTTTTTTAGGGATCACTTAGTTGCAAGTTATTTATGTGAAGTACTGTATCCAGAGCCATGTGTACTCAGCTGCTGTGGAGGCACCTGTCATCCTGTCTTCCTAGGAAAGCGATAGTCCAGCATGGCACCAAACGTGCCCAAAGCAGTGGTGTGAAGAAAATTTGCTAGCAGGTACAAAACCTGTGTCACTGGATTGAGAGATGTGTCCTGTAAATTCAGGAAAGGAAAGTAAAATCCTAAAAAACCCCAAACCTATCCACTTTGGCTTACCTCCTGGAGGTTATGCTCCCCTCTGTCCAGTCCTAGCAATCCTCAAGTTACCAAACTTCTTAAAGCAGTTAGGATTGTCCATAGAGGCTGTACCTTATGAGAGTACTGAGTCTGAAAGGGCTCCCTGCCCCTCTCCTGTATGAAACGTGAGCTGGAAGAACAAAAGGTTGAAACTGTTTGCAGTGTTTGTGAAGCTGCTTAAAGAGAAGGAAACTGATTTATAAGGGTTTAATTTTCAAATTCCTCCTCTTTAAGTGGTATTACACTGTTGGAGGAGTTTGCTCTTCCAAAAAAAAGACATGAAAAGTGGTTAGAGACACTTTATATTCCGATGATGCTGTCAAAGACATCCCAAATATTGTTGTAAGGTTTCTGCCCACTTTTCATGAATGTATTCAAGGGAGGGTATGCTGTATTTCTCTCTCTCTGTTTCTCTCTTTCTGGCTTTTCTCTGCAGTGGATATGAGCCAGAGAAATGTCTTTCCTGGTCAATGCAGTCTCTTGTTTGAGGAAATGAAGTAGAGTGCATCCCATTAAATTATTTCTTTCATTCTAATTTCAGTGACTTTGCTTTTGGAAAGGATACACACTTTGCCAGCCATGTAATAAGAAAAACCAGTCTGTACTAAACAGAAATCAAGCTTTAGGAATGGGAAAGTAACACTGTAGTAAGAAAGCTTCAGTAGTGGTGAAATTTGGCTTAAAAATCCTGACTTTAGTACACTAAATATGTACTCTTCCTTTTTTAAGGAAGTGAGGATCTTGCTCTATAAATTTTCAGCTCTTGCTAAATCAGTTTGATATCACATTTTACTTGTCACATGATTGGATAATGTAAAATACACAAGGAATAGACAACAGAACAGGTCCAGAAAGTTAAGTAGCTTTTCTTGTATTCTTGCAGTTTAGCATTGCAAATGTTTCTGGTACTTGTGTATTCCAGTCTGATGAGACTCTCCTCGAAAGGGTCTGAATCCAAGGAGCCAAACTTACTCAGCAAAGAGGCTTCTCAGGACTATATCCAGTGAAGCTTTCAGAGTAGGGAAAGTTAGTGTTTTGCATTGCACAGGCTATTTAAATTGGAGCATCTGTGAACTGAGAGGAATGAACTTTGTCAGGTAAGACAAGCTGGGCCATCTACGATCAATTCAGAAAATAAAACAATATTTTCCCCTATTGGTATAATTGGACATCCTATCCATTCCTAGCCCTCAGGCGCACTAGGAAGACGTTACACCTCTCACACTGGTCAGATGGAGAAAAATTCTAGAAAATCTCCCTTTTACAGTAGAAGTGTTCTTAGAGGGAGAGTCATTTTGATGGCACCAAAAAAAGTTGCCTAGTACAGTGTTCCTGACAACTGTCTGGTCAAATTTTTCTGCTTCTGGGATGATGTGTTTGCCTCAGTAACCTTGATAAGGTTAGTTTCAGATAGGGCTATGCCCAGTAAGTCCATGCACCAGTACACGCTGGGGTCAACCCAGCTGACAAGCAGCTTTGCTAAAAAGGCCCCGAGGCATCCTAGTGGACACCAAGTTGAAGATGAGCCAGAAATGTGCCCGTGTGGCAAAGAAGACAGCCAGTGTCCTTGACTGCCTTAGGAGGAAGAGTGTTGCCAGCAGGTCGAGGTAGGTGATCTTTCTCCCCTGCTCAGCACTGGTAGGGCCACACCTCAAGCACTGGGTCCAGTTCTGGGCTTCTTAGTTCCAGACAGATATGGACATACTGGAGGACGTCCACTGAAGAGCCACCAAGATGATGAAGGGACTGGAACATCTGTCCTTTGAGGAAAGGCTGAGAGCTGAGACTGTTCAGCCTGGGATAAGGAAAGCTTGGGGAGAGAAGTCATCACTATGTACGAACACCTGAACAGAGGGTGCAAAGAAGAGGGAGTCAGATTCTCGGACAGGATCAGAGGCAATGGACACAAACTGGAACATGGAATGTGCTGTATGAACACCGGGAGGGGCACACTGTTACTGGGAGAGTGACTGAACACTGGAACAGGTTGCCCAGAGAGGTTGTAAGGTCTTCTCCCTTAGAGATATTCAAAAGCTACCTGGCATGGTCCTGGACAACTTGCTCAGGGTGGCGCTCTGTGAGTTGAACAGGGTGACCTCCAGAGGCCCCTGCCCATCTCTACCCTTCTGTGATCCTGTAAAGCTGCCTGCCATGCATGGTTAGGGCGTATGTCTAGTGCTGATGCATTACATCCTGGTTTGTGAGCAGGTTGGGGGTTGGAAACAGACAGAGTAATCTTGCATCTTAGTTATGCTGTGCAAGCAGAGATTGCAATTCCAGATTCTCATTATTTCAGGCTAGCAAGGATCATTCAGAAGTGTCACATCGCATCTCATTTCCATCTTTGAGACGTTTGGCTGTGCAAATCATATGACTTTGACAAATAATCCCGACACATGCACAGTATTGACATGCTGAAAAATCCAGCTAAAACTTTGGTACCATGGGTTTGGTATTTCTGATCTGTGAAGTAAAAACAAAGTCCCTTTGTGCTGCTTCAGTTCATGGCAGTTACTTATCTCTACTTCCCCTCAGCCATAAGAAAGCCAGAAATCCATCTGCTGTACAGTCAGTGGGCTCTTGGAGGACAGGAGAGACAAATGCTCTCTGGCCATCGCAGATCTGCTCCCACTGACCAGCAAAACTGGGCGCTCCATCCACGCCGTCCCATGGGCTTGAACCACAGCAACTCTCACCAGACATGAAGAGAGGTTTTCAGGCTGCATGGTGCTGCCAGGGCCCTCAGTCCCTCCCAGGCTGTGCAGTCATCTTCACTCTTGTCCCTGGTTTCTCAGAATGCCTTGTTCAGGGAGGTTAGAGGGGTGATTCTCATTCCCTGCCTCCCTGACCAGTTTGGAATGACTTTCCTGTCGCTGCCATGGAAACAGTGCCTGGAGTCACAGAAGAGGAAATATGTGTGTTGTTCAGCTGCTGCCAGGTGTGGGAAGGAGAGAGCCCTCATTTTACCCAGTCCAAGTTCCCACTGGGGGAAGAGATGTCAGCTATAAGATGGGGGGCAGGGGGAAGAACAGTATGGCTCTAAACCACAACTCAGAAACCATGTCTGGAAATTAATTTGAATTCCCCCTCTGCCATTAAATTCACTTGAAACACTGAGTTTAAAATTCTGCAGGCATGGCTTGTTTTCACTTACTTTGCCTTTCCTTTTCAATACTGTGACATCATGAACCTTTTTCTTCTCCTGAAAAGGGAGCTGCAACTCCTCTCTGCTTGTTCTGCATTTGGGATCAGGGGCTTTAGTAATACGCATTGTATGAGACAGGTCTTGGACCTGTTATCAACACTGCTAGAAGGTTCCTAGCAGGAACCCAGTTCCACAGGGATAGATGTGGTTTCGATGGCTGTGTTTTGCTGTAATAAAGACTTGAATTTCAGATTACTTTCACAACACTGTCAATGAAATATTCTCGTTGAAGTAATGCAGCAGATTGATTCATTCATTATTTCTACTCACTCTCTCTTCCCTCTTTTTTCTTTCCGCTGAATCAATGAAAATAACAATGATTCCTATGGCTCTTGTTTTGTAATTGTATCATAGCAGTAATTTTGATATTCCTTCTGTAAGGAACATCCCTGTAGAGATGCTTCTCTCCGCTGTAGTCTACTGACAGTCTACTGACTGTTTAGTCTACTGACTCAACAGCTTTTGGTGGCAACTGAGTAGCCTTTGAACTGAAATCTGTGCTGTAATTGTGGAAGCAGCACAATTGTCTTAGTAAGGCATGGTAATTCTGGAGTGCAGCAAGTGTTGCTTGTGTGTTTGATCTCCCAGAGGCATAACCACAAATCCAGTCCACATATTTAATTATTCTGTTCTATTCATTGAACTACTACTACACTACTACAATAAGTAGTAAAAATCTGGAATCTTTCTGTTTGAATGTTTGAGAACTCAATAGCAAAATCTATGTAGTGTTGTGTTGAAAGAATAGCCTGGATTCCCAATCTGGATGTTTTATGGATGAAAATTTATTTTTCTGTAGAAAAACCTGGCACGCTATGTTTTTTGGTATCTGTTTGGTGGCAATAAATGTGTGTTTCACAACAGCCATTGTTGGTCTGATGAACTGTCTTCACTGATGACCTCAAGTTATATGCTGAGAAAAGAGTAAGAACAGGGCCATAATATGTGATACTGTCTTCTAATAGTCAAAAGCCACCTGTTTTCAGGTTTCCATGACCCAGTGAAGTTATGGTGTACTTAGTAACCATCAAAAGCATGCCTATTATGTAAAGAATCATCATCTTTCATTTGTTTTCAAGTCAGTAGAGTGCTTCTGGGTCAAAATTGGAGCTATTGAGAGAAATCCCATGGTGTCTGCTATGGACCTGGATGAGGAAGAAGAGGTACATCAAGCCTTTATTTCCAAGAGGCCTCAGGCTTTGGTCCTCGAAAGGGAATTCCACCATTCTGGTACTGGGAAAACAGCACAGTGGTGCATAACAATCTGGGACTTTTCCTGGGTGCGTTGAGGACAGCTTCTTCATGTGGTCATGGATGGGCCAACTAGGAGCAGTGCACTCCTGGACTGAATGTTTACTAATAAAGACCTGTTGGAAGATAAAATGTCAACAGCAGCTGCAGAGACTGTGAGAGCATAGAGATCAAGGGCTTGAGGAACACAAGTGATCAAATAAAGACCTGAACTTGAGAAAAGCAGATTTCAACTCAGTCAGGGAACTTCTAGGAAGGATCCAATGGGAACCTGTCTTGGAGGGCAAAGAAGCTCAGGAATGTTGGGAGATTTCCCAGTGCAGCTGCTTCTTGAAGTACAAAAGAGCAGTCTATCCCCCTAAGCAGGAAAAGGAGCAGACATAAAAAGAAATCAGCTGGAAAGGCACCAAGCTACTAAGAGAGCTCAAATGAGAAAAGGAGCACTAGAGCAGTGCAAAAGGGGACAAACTTCCAAAGCGAAATATAGAGGTACTGCTTCAGTGTGCAGAGATGCAATTAGGAAGGCAAAGGATCAGCTGGAACTCAAAGTAGCAAGAGATAATAAGAATTTCTACAAGTATGTTAGTAAGTAGAAGTACAAGAAAGATGTAGCTCTGCTGCTGATTAGGACCAGCGAGTTCATAAAAAATGGCACAGGAATGGCTGAGGCTCTCGGCCTCTCTTCTAGTTAATGTCAGGCCCCAAAACTCTGTGTCAAGAAGCAACAACAAAGCAAATGGCAAACCACTGATAGTATGGAAGGGTCAAGTGTTGTTGCCCTTCAGCCGTACTGTCCTGCATAACTTCACTGCTGCCTGACTTTGTTACCCTGTTGCTCATTTTTTGTTTCAAGTCCTTTTATATGTATCAAACAGTGTGGAACATGGAACCAGAATTTCACTGGTGGACACCTTCAGCTGGAAGAATTTACCATTTATTTCTCTATTTGACTTCCTGTTTAAGAAAGAACTTATCCCTGAGGAAACCTTCTAGACAACTTGTTCATGTTTATGTTAGAGGCGACGAATTCCATTCTGTGTTACAGGCTCTGATAATTTGCCGTATACGACTGTCTGGCTTGCTCCTCTGTAGTCTTCTTGATCTCCCTGAAAATGGAATTGCCTTCAATGTCTTACAGTTTTCAGGTACTACATCTGTTTTAAGCTGTGTATTTCTTAGTTTGTCAGAACTATTGAGAAAAATACCATCTGATCTTCAATTTGCTACGGGTTGTTTTGTAAGTTTGTTTCAGACCTAGTCACTTCAGTTTCAGGCAGATCCTCTGATAAGACTCCCCCAGTGATTTCTTAGCCTGAGAATTTCCCATAAAATAGTAAAAAAATTCATGAGGGATTCATTTGGTTTCTTTCCAACAAACCCTTTTATATCCTGATCCACCCAATGGTTTTACCGACTCTCCAGGCAGATTCTTGCTCCTGATGCATTTGGAGAAATATTTGTTGCTTGTTTCAATGCCTTTGGCTATTTGTCCCTTAAAATCATATTGTGCTGTCTTGTCTTCTTATGTTTAATCTGTCAGCATTTATGCTTCTGTATTTTCTTCACTTGAAGATTATTTCAACTTTCAGAAAATGTGTTTTTTATTAGTAACAGCTTTCTTTTCTCTCCCTTTTTGTGTCTTAAACTTTTCTTGATACACTGCCTTGACTCTGGGCATTGATCATACACTTCCAACAGTTAGTTTCCCTACTGTCTATGAATACTTTACTTTTAGCTTTAAAAAAACTTATTGATATTTTTTTCTTATGTATTTTCTCTTTTAATGTGGCTCCTAACTGGCAGATATTCTGCTTTCTGTGGCAATCTTGGATTTAAGGACAGAATGATCACTAAGAGTGGCTTCTCAACTGCAAGATGTGAAACTATCTGTCTTGATCAAGTCAAGAATTTAATCTTTTCCTGTGGGCAACCCAAGCATCTGTGTATGATACTATCCAAAATTCAGCTTATGTGCCCTGTCAATCTGTTACCTTTTTTTTTTTTTTAGTACCAAGTATTGGTGTAATTGGAGACTCCCAGAACTATTGCATTTTGTACCCATCTTTCAAAATACACCTCTGGCAACTCCATAGTGCATTAACCCATATGTCAACCCATTAATGGTATTTTTACCAGTGAGATTGTTTGTTTGTTTTACTGGTTCTGTACTCTTTCCCTACCTATACTTGCCCATACTACAATGTTATCCTGAAATACATGTTCCTTACCTATTTGTTTTCAAACAGGTGATTTTTAGACTATAATTTCATTATGAAAACCTTTTTACTTTGTTCAAAAGATGAGCTATTCATACCAGAAATTAGAAGAATAAGATCATAATGATACTTCTTAAAACTAACATTTTCATTACTAATTGCTTTTCTCTTTCATAAGGAACAATATGAATCTGTTGGGAATTTCCTGAAACTGTGGTATTTCTGTAGGGTAGCCAGAAAAGGAGTGAATTGCCTAATTATTTTACTAGTTCTCTTCTTTGTAATAAAAGATGTAATAAAAGAGGAAATATTCAAAAGCTATTAAAGTTAACTGCTGCTGCCACAGAATCATCTGTGAGAGAAAATGCGCAAATCTCAACGGTTTGCAGTCCTTGAGTTCAAATTTTTTTTATCCCATGCTGGTTTTTTTTTTTCTTTAATACTTAATAGTAGCAGAAATAAGTGAATTATTTGACTAATCAGTGTACTGTCTGCTAGAATACTAGAATTTTTGTTTATGAACATCCCTGTATTTAAGCTGAATTTGCAATTTTGATGTCATTCCTATTTATTTTAAAGTCTGTCCACATTCAGTTAGTGCAGCAAACTGTGTGTCTCAAGTGTGTAGAAAATCAAGCTTCTGTTTTGTTAGTTTCATGACAAGAAAAAAAAATCCTATAGGTATTCATTTGCATGTGCTAGGTTGTCTTAAAAGAAAAGCCCATCTTGCTTTGTTAGATAACTTTTGAATCCCTTAGTAAATTGCTAAGGACCAGCCTTTTAATAACTACTCATGGCAATATTCAGATCTAGTATCGTAATTAATTCAGAAATTCCGGGATAATTGCAAAATGATGTAGTCTGTTCTTGGATATGCTGCACTGATGGTCTACGTGTGGATTGAGAAACAAGTCTCTCTTACAAGGCAAGGAAAATCAAAAGAGAAAATTGTTCACCAGAATAATTTTTCCAATGCAAGTAGGAGAAAAGAAAGGGAATAGATGTCTGCTCTTTTAGACCATTTTGGACAAGTGTAAAGCTAATGATTTATCATGCTGGTTCTCCATCTGTTCCTAGTGCCTAGGATGATGTGTGTTCTCACAACTCTGGGAGGGAGAACTAGTTCAGAGGCATATAGATGGGGAACCAGAGAACTCTATGAATAAAATGCTGGAGAAGAGTTCAGATCTCTAAGCATGTAGATAGACTGCCCAAGAAGTGGTGTGTCACTGCACTGACACCTCTGCAGCTATTGCTGGCATCTTGGCATGTTGCCCAACAGAGCCCAGATCTAATCAGAAAAGAAAGGGAGACTAGAAGCTGAGGATGTTGCCAGAACCACAAAAGGCTTTCTTAGTGCTTCAATGTCTAAGACATTTTTAGAAGTTTCATGTTTTGAGACGATGTTGTTAAAATTTCCTTACTTTTTGCATGCCTTTAAACCATACAAATATATGTGTAATTAGGCATCTTCCATCTGCAGCAAGATTATGTTGCTCTTTCCAGAGCAAAATTACTCTGCAGATAAGCACTGGGAAATCGAGGTAAAAAAACCATCAGTCCACGGTTCTGTCTGATATATTAGATATGCTGAAAATGTGAAGTCAGGCTTCAAGAGATGCTACTGTGAATGGAATTACCCTTTTCCATTCTAGACATAGTAAAGCTTTGTGCTTGGATAGCTGAGAAGTAAATTAGAATTACACTGGCCTGAGCTTGTAAGACTGAAGAGTCAGGGTCTGTTACTAAACTTCAGCTCTACTTCTCTTGCTGTCCTTGGAGAAGACCTACCTTCTCTGAGGATTTGTTTTGCTGTCACATTGAGCTTTACAAATAATAACAGTAAGCCCTGAAGCAGGTCAAAGTTAGTAAGGTAGTAAGTCAGTTTAATCTTACATCTTCCTTATGCTGCTGCAGAGGGTGGCAAAGCAAAACTATGACATTAGAAAGCTCATAGTAGTTCTAATCCTGCCCTAACGCTCCAGGGTTTTTACTTACAGTTTATTGCTTTATGGACAGAAGTCATTTGCATGGGAGGAAGTGGAATAGCACAGTAGTCATGGTGGGTGATAAACCATTGGGAGTGTTGGCAAGGAACGCAAAAACCAGTGAGAAGAAGAAAAGAGTTAGCTTAAAGACTGAAGCTGAACACAAACAGAGAAGAAAAAACGATACAAAAAAGGACCACGCCATTTGTAATAGAAAAATGGAGAAAATTTTAAAAACTTTGGTGATTATGCTGGAAAAGAAATAATGCAGTTTCTCTGAGAACAGAAGTCCAGGCACCTGGGCAGGGTGCCTTCAGAGAGCAAGGATTGCCTGTAACTCACAGAGGAACAGGGCAGTATGCCTGGAGGGCTAAAACATGCAGTGGAATGCAATTGTCACTATATTGGTATCAGTATCCTAAACAAAGAAAATAAAATAGGGTCTTATTCCTATAAAAGTTGTTAAAGGCATAAAAGGGACTTCTTTGAAGTAATTTTACATGAAAACGAAGGAATAGTTTATTTTTAAACACTGTAATCAGCCAAACTAGTTCTTTATCCTGTAAATAATCCATATGCATAATAGCCTAGATGCCATGCTAATCTCTTGTAAAGAAGCGTGGGATTGCTAAATCAGTCAGATCAGGTGAAGGAATAAACTAGAGAAATTCAGGCAGATAAAATACAAGCATTTACATAAAGTGAAACATGTCTTTATGTAATCATCATGATCAGAGAGTTTGATAGCCTCTGATCTAATCAATAGCAATGGTATAAAGACTTGAAAAAATATTCAGAACTCATCAGTTCTAGGATCATGGAAAAAATAGGTTAAAAGAGACCTCTGGAGGTCTACTCCAACCACGTCTAGCTTCAGTGTTAGATCAGATGTGAAGATGACTTGTAAAATCTTCAAGAATGGAGATTCTGTGTGTACAACCTGTTCCAGTGTTTCACTACCCTCGATGTGTTGTTTAATTTTGGAGTTGTTTTCTTTTTTTTTTAATTTCGTTACTGTTTTTGTTGTTTGTGTTTGTTCTTTTACCTTTTGTTCAGTTGGAATTTACTTTGTTGCAACTTGTCACTGTTGCCTGTGTCTGGTTGCTGCATGTGTCTGGCAAGAGCCTGGTGATGTGTTCACTATAATCCCCTTAAAGAAGTAAAAGTCTGCAACAGCCATGCTATGGGTTGGGGACAGAGTGGCTGGAAAGCTGCCCAGCAGAAAAGGACCTGGGAGTATTGGTCGACAGCAACTGAACATGAGCCAGCTGTGCCCAGGTGGCCAAGAAGGCCAAGGGCATCCTGGCCTGTATCAGCAATAGTGTGGCCAGCAGGACCAGGGCAGTGACTGTCCCTCTGTACTTGGCACTGGTGAGGCCACACCTCAAATCCTGGGTTCAGTTCTGGGCCACTGCCTGCAAGAATGACATCAAGGGGCTGTAGCGTGTCTGAAGGAGGTCAAGAGAGTGAAGGGTCTGGAGGGTCAGTTATATAAGGAGCAGCTGAGGGAGCTGGAGCTGTTTAGCCTGGAGAAAAGGAGGCTTGGGGTGACCTTGTTGCCTGACGGGGGTATAGCAAGGTGTGGATCAATCCCTTCTTCCAGGCAGCCAGTGAGAGGACAAGGGCACAACAGTCTCAAAGTGTGCCAGGGGAGGTTCAGGTGGGCACCAGGAAGAATTTTTCACTGACAGGGTTGTTAAGCATTGGAAGAGAGTCATCCCTGGAAATGTTCAAGAAATGACTGAATGTGTCACTTAGTGCTGTGGTCTAGTTGACATGGTGGTGCTTGGTCAAAGGTTGGACTTCTAATCTTGGAGGTCTTTTCCAACCTTAGTGATTCGGTGAAATACATCCTCCCTAGACCGTCTCTTCTCCATGCTAAACAAACCAAATTCCTTCACCTTCTGCTTGTATAATATGTGCTTTAATTTTCTGACCAACTATCTTTGTGGCCCTCTGGTGGTCTTGCTTCAAAAATCTTGTCATGTCTTGTCCTGGTGGCCCAAAACCAACCACTCTACTTGATATATGCTTAAGGAGTACCGAATAAGAGGGAATAATCACTTCAGTCGTTTCCTTGTTCTACTAGTGGCTCTCTTGTTAGTGCAGTGAAATGAGTGTTTGGCCATTGTCACCACAGCAATGCACTGTTGATCACAACTTTGTGTCCACCACACCCCCAGATCCTTTCTGAGGAGATGCTGTACTGTTACAAGGGATTCCATCCTTTATGCAGGACCTTTGTTTCTCTTTCATGAACTTCATGACACTGTTGTTGGCCTTCCAGCTTGTCAAAGTTCATCTGAGTAGTAGTCCTGCCCTCCAGAGTATGAATTGCTTCCTTCAGGTTGATTACCTGGAAACTTGTACTTATAGGTGCAGTCACCTCTCCATTAGGATTCTTCAAGAACATATGTACCCACCACTGAGTTTCTGAATCTGCCGCCTCTCTGCTTGTCTGATTACCTTTCTGTGAGCTTTTTCCATCACCCCCATGTTACTCAGTATAATGGAAGAATGAAACAGTCCAGTGAAAAAGGATAAGAGCAGAACAAGTGAAAACACAGTCCAACAATAGAGAGTGTAGAGAATGTGGAAGGTATTGATTGGTACTATTGATTGTAAAGTCCAGTTTCGAAGCTTTTGAAGAGCATTTAGTGTCAGATGTTTGGGGCTATTGGTAGTGGTGGTTTTTGTACTGTTTGAAAGCATGAAGACACTGTTTTCCTTCTACTTACAGGATGGGCTGTCAGGTCTGGTTTGTGTCTGATGCTATCTGTCCCTAGGTTTCTGCCAAGCTAAACTTTCCTAGGTTTTGCTGTTTTCCTTAGGAAGCATGTGCTCCAGTTTTTGCTATTCATGTGTGTTTGGTACAATAGGTTAAGAACAGTTTGTTACCAACATCACTCTGAGTAGTGGCATTCATTTGGAGTGTATAGATGTGGAGTATGTGGCATTGTGCATGATGCCATAGGATGTACCTAGGAATATACATTTACTACTTGTGGCGTTAACTGAGGTACGGTTTTTCTTGTTTAACAGGTTACAAAAAGATAGAGCCAACGTTGTACACTTCTACAGCCTGTGTACCTTCTTTGAAGTTCTGTGGTTTCTAAGATCCTCCTTTGGAAGACTTCAATTCCAGAGACAATTTATTAGTTAGTGTAGCTGTAATCAGACTTCCTGTATTCATGTCACCCAGGATTCCCAACCTGGATTATCAGTGCTGTTATTTGTCTGTATATGAAGATTCAAATGATCACCATTTGCCCCAATTAGGTTTTGTATAGCATATTTGCAATCAAAAGCCAAACACTTCTCCTCTTTTCATGTCGTGACCTAGTGATTCTTAGGAACCCAGTAATTTTGCAACCCTCTTGGGCCTAAATTTAGATAGTTTTTTTAGTGGGTTTTTTGTTGTTTTTGTTTTGTTCTTCTTTTAGTTGTTTGTTTGTTTGTTTTTAATCAGCTGTTTTTTACTGTCACTACTGATTTTACTGTGTCTTTTGATTGGCATTGATACATATCTCTATGTGAAACGATTGAAGGATTAGTTTAAGGTTGTAAAGGACAAAGTAAAATGAGATCAACTCCAAATACAAGCCAAATTTCTTTTGCCCTATTTTACCCTTCCCAACATTCAAATGGGTCAATACAGATGACCCAGCAGATGTAAAGCAAAAAAACCCAGAGTATCCTCTGGTTTGGTGCGCCCTGAGCTCAGGAGTTCCTAACTTTTCTGAAGGCTGTGAAGATTTCCATCATGCTTGTTCAGTGTCTGGACCACTGTGAAGTGTTATGACCTGGCTCAAGTCTTATATAGTGCTTGAAGCTTTGGTGGCTGCAGAGGACAGATAAAATACAAAACTCCTGCTGAAAAAGAAAGTGCATTGAATTGCCATCTATGGAATAATGAATATTTTTTACAAAACTAACCCCAGCATGGTAGTGGACAAATACCATTTTTAAAACATAAATTACTTCAGGCTCTAGGTGATAAATATTTTATATAACTTCAAAACAATTTGATAAGGTTATCATGAAGTTCTTCACTTTCCAAGTTGCTCTCTTGAGTGATTTCTCTGGATTACTCTCATCATTATCTCTGATCTCTGGTGGCTTCCCAGTCCCACACCCCCTCCTGGTGCGAAGCACTAAGGACTGCCAGACTGGTCCCTGCACTTTGTAGTGCCTTTGCATGGGCAAACAGTCATTGAGGCTGCTCTTGACATGCTATTAAGTAAATTAATTTTGATGTTGCATTGTAGTTTCTGCTGTTCTTCATTCTGCAATTGTCTTGACAACAGATTTGCATAATCAGTGAGTAGGAATTTGTTTGTAATTTTGTTGTTCTGATTAGCTTGATTCAGATGATAGAAAGTTGTGAAGATAACACAACGTGGCATGAACGGGTGAAAATGATTGTAAACATAACAAATAAGACAAATGATGGAGTCAGGTTCAGTGATTATTTTTATAAAATGTAAGCAAATGCTATTTCTGGTTTCTGTCCTCTTACACTGTGACAGCTGCTTGAAATCTAAAACATATGGATTTATTCAAATATTAGTCACTCTCACTGCTTCCCAAACAAAGAGAAGGAAGCTTATTTATTTGTTTTCTGCCTAGGTTTCTTGGTTTGGAGGGAAAACAGATTCATAAATCTTATTTGAATTCTTCTTTCCTTTTTTCAGTCCAAAGGCAACCCTGTGGACCTGCACTTTTTTCATGGCATGAGGGAATACCAAACACAGTTGCTTATTAAATTTAATGTAGAGGATAATTCTTGAAGTACTAAGTGTTTAACTCTGCACATATCCCACCTCCCCACCTTTTATCTCCTTCCTTTAATTTCTGACTTCTCATGGCACCTGACAGAACATGATTAAGCAAGAAATAGTAGCAATTAAAAAGCTGGTAATGATGTTCCTGTTCATGTTTTCTAGCCATTTTCATGCATTAGAAACCCAAAATTATTTCTTTCTTAAGTGATTGAGTACATCTCTGCTTCCTGCTTGAGGAGTAACATACATAGAACTGCCCTTTTCTAGTAATCTCTTCAGGGCAGGACTTAAGTAATGTGGGCAGTGAAACCAGAAAACAATAATTTCTACATTTTGAGAAGAAAAGAGTTTCCTCAATAAGGAACCAGGGAGAGAGAGAATGAGAGAAATTCCTTAAACCAATCAGTTTAAGGCATTTGCTGGAGTAGCTCTTAGTGTAATAGGACTGAAAGAGATTTAGTGGAGGATGAGTCATGAAATGTGCTAGGAAATGAAAGAAAGATGGAAGGCAGAAGAGAACAGAAAGCAATAAGTAGGAAAGAAAAATAAATGTCAAAGTGAAGAGTAGAAAAATATATTTTGGAGACTAGAATCATGAGCAAAAAAAATGTTCTGTGGACAAAGTAATCATGACAAAAGGGTATTAGTTGAAGAAATGCAGAAGTTTCTGGAAAAGTTGTCAACTAGAGTGATTAACTGAAGGAATACAAAGCATAGAAAAGATATGAGAAGATATACAATCCAGACCATTGAAGGAAAGAAAAAGGCAAAATAATACTTACTTTTGAAGTATTTCAGTAAAATAGGTTTGGGGCATTTCTGTATTTAGTTGGCTTGGCATAGCATGGACAAAAGGGAGAAACTGGAGAAACACTGTTTGCATCCCTGCTAGATTTAAAGAACACAATGAGCTGCACTTGATGTCTAGGAAAAGGCAGGTGGACAACAGAGAGTGAGGAGCATGTGTTCCCAAGTTCTTGGTGCTTAACATTCTCTTAGCAGCATTATGGGGACAGATGCACCTTCTTACTGGGCAGGTAAGCCAAGTGCCCGTGCCAAGCCACGGCAAAGAACACGTCTGACCTGCCTCACCTGGGATGGTGAGAGGGGAACTGACTGGATGAAAATCTATGCTAAGCACCAAAATGTGCATTGCTGCGATAGAATCAAGGAGCTTAAAAAATGCAGCGGAACAGAATAGCTGTTAAAACTTCTGCTTTTATTTTGAAAGTAAACATAATGCTCAGTTTGATTTTCTTGGGTATTTTACACTATCAAAACTTCTCCAGGCTTGCATGCTTTTATATAAGCATGCTGGCATGGCAAATACTGTATCACTTTGATTTTTCATTCTTCAACAATTTAGTAGTATTTCTGTTACAATCCTTTCTGCATTAAGTGTTTTATTTTATGCAAACAAGACCAGGATTTGAATAATAACTCTTGGAAACCCGATCAACTGTCTCTTTGGCTTTTCAGGCAATTGATTCTTCTAGGTGAGAGAAAAGCTCTCTGTGAAGGAGGCATATATGAAAGAGGTGATTATTGTCAGGTGACTTTTATTAATCATATCTTCAGGCAACAGTGAAAAAGATAGTTCTGCACACTACAAAAATGTGAAGAGAATACTATTTACTATTGATTACTATAGCACTGTTGACCATTTCACTTAATGAGCAGTGATGTTTTGATCTTCAAATCAATCTGACTTTCAGTGGCATTCTTGTACTCTGTATAGGTTTGTTTGGAATAATAAATTCTCAGTTAAGCAGGCTTTTTCACATAGTCAGTGGCCATTTAAGTATTCACTGGCTATTTCATGCTGTGTATAATCTATGTGGATGTCCCCCTTTACTCATAGTGCAGGACAGAAGTTATTCCATGTCAGTAGCAAGAGAAACAAAGAGGAGTGATCCAGTTGGATTAAGCAGAATGACCACCAGCCAGTTCCTATCTTACATTTTAGTTATGGTTTGCCTCATTTCAGAGATTTGAAAAGTTTAATGCCTTCATTTAACCTTGATTTCTTGGTCAGAGGTTTTGGGTAGGACATAGAATGAACACTTATGAGTCCTACTCTGCTTCTACCATTTCTTCCTTTCTCTCAAATACTAAGTTCTCAATGGCCCTTGGTGGATATAATTCATGACTCCAGTAATTTCCAGTGCTGTTCTGCCAGGCAGGACCTTTCTGAGGAGTTATTCAAAGGACTCCCTCCCATACTCTGCATTACAGGGAGGTCCTTTTGAAAAAAAAAAAAAAGAGGGAGAAAGAGATAATGGGTGAATCTGTGTGGGTAAGGGAATTATTTAAGAAATGGACTCTCAAAATATTTCTCCTTCAGCCTTCATCAGAAAGGGGCAGGAGAGATGTTTTTGTTTACCTGTGAAAATGATGTAATGTAACTATGACCAAAATGGAAGGGCAGCAACACTTGACAAATTTGCAATAACCATTAGCTCCCCAAAAGTATTCAATATTTTAATTTGATAAAACTAGTGCTACTAGTGGGGAACGTGGTCCTTTAAGAAATGGTGGAGATTTTACTTATATTCATTTTACTTTTTTTTTTTTTTTAATAAAAAAAAGAATCTTTTGTGTATAAAACCAAAACCACACTATAAGTACCTTTATAAGCTCTTTGGATAAATCTTATCTGGTAGGAGTGATTGGTTTCCTTGGCAGAATAAAAGAAAATACATTAAATTCGTGGTAGGAATGTTAGCACAGCTTTTGTCCAAAACTACTTGAGCTTCCCCACTGCACATCATTAAATGCAGAAATTAAGCTCTGCTCAGGCCATATCAATACATCTACAATTTAGTTTATTTCACTGGTGTATACGGTGATGGTTATCAATTTTTAAGTGCA
Source organism: Aphelocoma coerulescens (assembly GCF_041296385.1). Taxonomy (NCBI): domain Eukaryota; kingdom Metazoa; phylum Chordata; class Aves; order Passeriformes; family Corvidae; genus Aphelocoma; species Aphelocoma coerulescens. Next base: position 91,868,369 of record NC_091015.1, read on the forward strand.
GAAACTTCTGTCACCACAGGATCACCCACAGAACTTTGCATCTTTTTTTTCAGTAACACAAATTGTATTTATTTGTGATCATACTTAGGTCAACTTGCTAAGATCTGTATGCTACTGAGAGATCTGCATGAACTCTGTAGGCCTGACTTACTAAATGTATTTGGAAATTCCTTCTTAATCTCAAGAGAAGTCAAAGCAAATGGTTTAACTTTCTTTTTTCAGGAACTGCAGTTTGAGAGACTGACTCGAGAACTTGAGGCTGAACGTCAGATTGTTGCGAGCCAGCTGGAGAGATGTAAACTTGGATCAGAAACTGGAAGCATGAGCAGCATTAGGTAATGTACAAATTGTTGATGTCTTTGTAATTAGTAAATTTTGTTGCTGTTATGAATTATCGCCAAGTTTGATAATCTTTTTGTAAAAAAATTATACACTAGGGAGAATGAGATTTTAGTAGAGTTTGAAAATTTGCATTGTGACCTGCTCTTTAAAAAGAAAATTTCATGCAATTTTGTATCTTGTTTGTCCAGTAACAGAATAGTAGTCACATTTGGAATTCATTGATTTGCTGGAGTCTGAATGGATTATCAGCAACTTGTTTCCACCACCAATACAGCTGTAATTTTCAGCTGAAGATTTTTAGCTTCATAATTGCAGAGATGTATTGATAAGTGAACCTGTTTAATCATAATTTTATCACTCAAGGTATTAAAAGCTTTAGAATGAATTACGTAAAGCTGCTGACCTGTCATCAAAATGTAATGAGAAGATATAAGTTTTTCTCTTTGTTTAAACATTGGCTTACTTTAAGAAATTGTCCTGGTACATTGTTTGGAGGATGGCAAGTTTATTTAAGAAATTGTAACAAATGGAAACTGATCTCTTGGTGAATTTAGTGGAAGTACAGTATTTGCAGTTTTTAGCTTCTTGATACGTGTGTTTCTGTTTTCTCAGTGAACCTAATAAATGGAAGATGATGGTACTAGAGTTTCAAGAATTGAGGAAAAAAGTTGTATAGGCATGTGTTCTGTTTTTATCAGTGGAAATATGAATAGATAATAGTAAGTATAACATGCCAAGCTAAGCAATTCAAACAACGTTTCAATCAAATAAATGATGTTTTTCCATTATAAGTAGGAAATAATTATTCAGTAGAATGTCAAAGATGTAACAAAAATACTGAATGCAAGATTCATTAAAATGGCAGAAGTCAGAAAAATCTTTCACTAATTCAGCAGAAGCTGTACACGAAGTTGACTTAAATACAAGCATTCTTAATAAATCAGTTGAGAATTAACTCCTTAAGATAAAATCCTCTGTTATATGTTTGTCACCATCTAGGCTTGTCAACATTAGAGAAAGTATGTTACTTAAATTTTTTTCAGCATGAAATAGGTAATATTTGGCAGTGCAGTAGAATACTATATTTGCATGTCAAGTGTGTTTGCCTAGCACTTTAAATTTTACATATGGTATGGCTGCATTTCAAGAACGTTATCTGAAATATGTTTGAGTAATACTGAGGTATGTTTAAATAATGCTGTTATTTTAGGATTATTCCAGTCAGTGACATGAAGGTTGGGAAATTTCTTGTTGTGCAGTAAATGTTTCCTTGGTGAACTTTTTTCTTATTGATAAAGTTATACTTTAGAGTTACCACTGATATCAACATCAACTGACTCTTCATTTAGTTCTGAAACTCCAGTAATTCAAGAAGTTTAATAACTGGACTGCTTATCTGTCTGGAATATAGCAATACATAGAACAATGGAAGAGATATTATGCAAATTTTTGACATCTGTAATTTACCCTGGAAATGTTTTATGTACGACCACACAATTTCTAGCATTTTAACTAAAAACATTTTAAGAAGTACCTGAAATACCGTTTTTCAGACGATAACATCAAAAGCTTACAGTTAGATAGCTGTCCTTAGGGTTGGCAAGTGATATAAAGAGGAAATCAATAATAATCTAATATTGTTTGTGTTGGGTTGTTGTTTATCCCACATGTATTAAATAAGTAATCTTCTGTCCAAAAAATTCTAAATCATCATTTTAGGGGCTTAGAACTAACACAAATACTAAATGAAGTCAAAGTTCTGTCTGGTTGCTGTGCTGACTTCCCAGTGCTCATCTACATTTGAGAATGTTTCTTTAGCATTGTATTCTTTGACATATCCTTGATCTGTAGTCATTTTTTTAGGGGATTGGGGACTGTATTCACCAGGAATTTTGCTAAAAAGGGCTTGACTATTTTCTTTTAAGGAACAAGTACTTGGCTGTGAACCAAAGGCAGAATCAGTAGCTTCTGATAAAACGGAATAAAATGCTTAGGCCATGAGTTAGGACAAAACTTGTGAACTCCTCCCTTCCCCAGTGTTCCCCTGTTGGCAGCCTCTGAACAGTTCATTACTCAGCCTGCTGAGTATTAAAATTTCATGATACATTCCATAAGGAGACAAGTCATGTTCTATGCTGCTTCATTCCTCTGGCTGAGGTGCTTATTCCTTCTGGGCCAGATCTATCAGTCTGTCATTCCCTTTAGTATGGGGGTGGGGCAATTAGATGCCAGCATATCTTTAGAACTCTTCAGTCTCTGATAATTTTAAGCACATATTGAAGAAGTATACTGTTAGCAAATCCTTAGAACTTTTAAGTTTCTCTTTCATATTCTTTATCACGGTTTTATGTGAGCAGTTTCTTTGGGCTTTTGTTGTTGTTGTTTTGGATTTTTTTTTTTTTAAGGAGCATTAGTGTTCGAACTGAGGAGTGTAGCTCTAACCTATCCTACTCTTTTTCTTTGAACACAGAATTTACAAGGCAACAGACTTTTTCTCAACTGAATTTCTACTCAGTACTGGAATTGCTAGAACTGATGTGCCATTTGTTATTGAAAGTCTCTTGAATAGACTGTCATTTGTGCCTGAGTGCCTGAAGCAATATGCTGAAGTTTCTGTATCTCACAAGTTGCAAAAATGCAGTCTAATAAACTGAATAACATGGAAAGCACACCTGCTTTGTATATGCTTTCTTCAGTAGAGTTCTCTCCCTTAGAAATGCCTATGTTATTCACACTTTTAACACCAGGAAACTTATGTTTTCCTTAGGAGGATACAATTTTTGCAAATTCACTGAGAAGTACCACAAGTCTAATTGATAAACCCATAAGAGCTTTCATTTCAAGAACATTGAAGAAATAGGTGGAATGCATTGTGACATTGGTAGACAGCTGCTGCTGTGTTGGTCAAGTTAATAAAATTGCAATTACAGTTTTCCTGTACAGCTGTCAGTGTTAGATCTGATTTAGGCTACTTGTTGGGAAAGGATATATAGTGGTTTTTGTAGATATTTAATACAAAGGACTGACAAATGCAGTAGCCTCATAGAAGTGAGGCTCCCACAACCTAGACCTGCACAGACTGGAGAAATGGGCTGAATGGAACCTTATCAAGTTGAAATTTATAAATTATTTGCAAATGCATCTGGGATGGAGTATCCCCTTGTTACAACACAGCCAGGGATAGAAAACAGCCTTGCAGAAAAAGACCTTGGAGGCCTTTTCAACTTAAGTGATTCTATGAGTCAGCAGTGTGTCCTTGCAGCAAAGGCCAGCTGCACCTTGGGCTGCAGCAGCAGAAGTGTAGCCAAGAGATCAGGGCAAGTGATTCATCCCTTGTGTTGGAAGCTCTTGAGGATACACCTTAAGTGCCCTATCCAGTTTTGGGCATCCCACAACAAGAAAGACATCAGCATGCTGGAGCAGGTTCTGAGAAGGGTCAGGAGGGCTCAGTCTTCTAATTATACCTAGGTAAAGGAAGGACTTAGAGAAGACAGAACAGAAGGCTGTTCTCAGAGGTGCATTGGGGTAGAATCAAAGATGACAGATGCAAGTTGGAGCATAGAACATTCTAATTAGGCGTAAGAAAAACTTTTTCACCATGAATTTGGTTAAACATTGCCACAGGTTGCACTGATAGGTTCTAGAGTTTCCATCCACAGAATTAATAAGAACTTCCTCTTCCCACCCTGTGCTTTTTATTACTATTTCATCATAAATCCTGGGAAAAGAGTTGTATTAGTATTCTACTGTTCTATTTTTTTTTTTTGCCATCAAATTGCAGGCTCCCCCGGGAAGTGGTCATAGCACCAAGGCTGCCAGAATGCAAGAAGCATTTAGGTAACAGTCAGGCATGTGGTTGAATTCTTGGAGCTGTCCTGTGCAGGTCCAGGAGCTGGACTTTGATGATCTTTGTGGGTCCCTTTTGACTTGGGATATTCTATGATTCGATTCAAGTATTTCAGAAAAAAACCAAACCTCTCTTACCTGAACTAGTGAATGTGTTTGCTTTTGTCTGTGAATGTAAATATTAAAATATGAATGTAGGTATTAAAACAAAGTTGGAAAAAGGCATGGTTAGCTTGGATTCTGGAGAAAACATGAGCCAAAAGACAAAGATATGTTAGTCATAATATGAGGACAGAACAGGCTTTTTTTTTATGGAAAGAGTTTGATCAACAGTCCTGTGTAAAAAACACTGCAACTTTCAAGTAAAATTTATACACCATCATACATATATAACATGCATTTCAATACATATTAGAAAACTGTTTAGCCTGCATTGTGGTTCTTTATCAACTCAAGATTTACCAGTTAAATGTATTAAACCTTTTCACGCTGGTTTGATTGCTGTGATATCTCCAAATGCTACCGGGAAGCTTCTAACTTGAAAACAAAAATTTAAAAATCCTTTTAATTAAATGTAAATTAGAAAGCTAACTTTTAAAAAGAAAAAACAAAAGTCAACAGTTATTTCAGAGCAGTGAAAAAAGGATCAGTATTTTATCATTACCTATGAAAATGCCAATTGTAGTTTTTGTACTTATTTTATTAAAACAAGCCAATAGCGTGGCTATTTTAAAAGGGGGTTTTAAAAGTGATGTTCTTTAAAGAGACAGGCATTTCACCAGTGGGAAGAGAAGATTTCACTTAACTTTTGTCAGCAAATGCTGTAGCTAAAGATTCATCTCATTCTGCAATGTATGTTTGCTTAGTAGTTCAGAAGCTGAATAAGCTTTAAGTTTTGTCACACTGTTGCTCATCATTGTGAATTGTGTAAAGCTTAACAATTCATGCTTGGATGAACGTTTGTCAACTGAATAAATAAAAAAGTTTATCGGAAATAAAATTAAAAACAGCAATAAAAGCATGCAGGTTTTTGAAAATGAAGATTCTGAAAACATTCATCACAAATTCTACGAGTCAGAATAATTAGCTCTGATAAAACAACATTTTGTAGGGGTTTTTTTGTGTCTTTTTCCCACCTTTTATCTCTTTTATGATTTTATGTTGCTGTAAGTGACCAGGTCAGGTAGAACCTTTCAAAAAGATGCAGATTGCTCTCCTGAAGAGAGTTTTGTCAATGTTAAGCATGGTACTGTCAGATGTATTTCTCCGTCTTGTGTAAAGCTTATCATGTATGGGCTTGTGGTAAAGCAGAATATCCTAGTAAAAATATGTTGAGAGTTTCAAGGTAGTAGAGGTTAAAAAAATCCTACCATTCTTTATTAGGAAACCTAGTTTTGGTTATAGTTCTGTTAAGCCAGAATGAAAATGAAATAGCTGGAAGAAAGCATTCAATTAGAACAAAACAATGGGAAAATCTGCAAGGCTTTGTTATACCAGAAGGTTTTCATTGATGTGTTTGCATTATTTGAGTTCTTTGCTATCTCTAGGAGGCATACATTCAAAAAAAAATACCTTTAATAAACACCACCACTGCCCCAAAAAAAAACCAAAAAGAAGAAACAACAAAACAAAGAGAGATTTTCTTAGAAAAAGTTGAAAAGATGGTATTTTCCTTACATTCACAATCCTTAAGGAGTTCATTTGTATTATCTTGTAAGAAAAGAAACTGAAGCAGCCTTTGTCAGACCGTAATTAAGAATGAGCAATGTGGTTTTAATCCTTGGCCACTTGAAAAAAAAACTGGTTGGATTTGTTTTGTTTTTTTGATCTTTGTCTGCTTTTTTTTCCCCGTGTCAGTTTTCAGCCTATAGCTTAACTGAGTCAGTTAGGGATTCTTCTTTTCAATAATCAACTTAGCTACCACAAAAAATGTTGGTGTCTTTGCCAGCTAATGGTTGATAGTCACTGTGCTAATATGTGCCCAGCTAGGTAATACCTGGAATCCTTCTGAAAATAGCTGGAAACCCTTCTGAAATTCAGGCTACTGACTTCCATGTCCAAACACGGCATTTAGACACGTCATGATGGGAAGGTGGAGGGGCAGGTGCTGATCTCTTCACTCTTGTGACCAGTGACATGACTCAAAACAACATGAAGCTGAGCCAAGGGAGGTTTAAGTTGGGTATCAGGAAAAGGTTCTTCACCCAGAGGGTGTTTGGGCACTGAACAGACTCCCCACAGAAGCGGTCACAGCACCAGCCTGACAGGGTTCAAGAAGCATTTGGACAATGCTCTCAAGCACATGGTGTGACTCTTGAGGTGTCTTGCATTGGGCCAGGAATTGGGAGACTCACGATCCTTGTGGGTCCCTTCCCAGTCTGCATATTCTATTGTTCTGTGATTCTGAAATTTTGGAAATCAGAATTTTGTGGAATACAATAAGTTGTCCAGAAGTAGAATGGGCAGATTCTGCTGGTTGTCGTAACTGTTACAGTGTACCAGGTGTCCTACGCCAGTTTGACATCAGTAGTTGATGTTCCTGGTGTTGTGTGTACCACCACATGTAAGAGTGTTCAAGTCAGAGAAAATGTTTTAGAACTCAGGGAAATACTGAGGATAATATTTTCAGTACTCCAATATCACCTTGTACTTGGTATCTCTTGATCTTTTGATTGTGAGATCTAGAGACCTGAAATGTGATGAACTCTGTATATTATTAGACTTGGTCAATAAATTAGTTTGAGATCACCGAAAGAGGAGTATTTGAAGAAAATGTTCACTCTAGAAAATAAATTGTTGCTGGACTTTTAAAACACCCCTTCTACTCCCCCTCTTTTTCTGCTTGCTGAATATCCTCCAGAGATACGATCTCCATGGGAGGAGTAACACAGTAATATTCAGCATTGCCAAACTCATTACACTGGCATGTTAAAGAAATCAAGTATCAGATTTTAGTTTAATCTCAATAAAGAGAAGCTATGTCAGTAAGGATATATGGATATTTTTCTGCCCTAAGAAAGGGTCTTATAGTCTGAAAGCCTTATATGGGGCTGCCACTTGTCACTTATATTCTCTATCAAGTTTTTCATTATGTCTTCTCTTTTATTAATACAGGAAATATAGGAATAATACAGGAAAAAAAATATGCAAAACAACAAAAAAGCAGAATGACAACAGAAAAAGCTGATACTTTGCATATCAACTTTTACTGATATGCGAGCCAATGAAGATTGTACTTAATAGTTAATTCTCTGCCTTAGTGCACTTTTGGCATGCTACTAAGTTATTTGAAAACTGTTTACAAATTTTGCATTGACAATTTAAATGTGTCTTTGAAAGCCTGACACTTGAGTATGGCTAATTTGAAATAAGCATGGAAATACTGATGTTTGGAAATATATTTTTAGTGTAAAACTCAGTTATCTTTTACAAAGTGAGGTTCTATGTTCAGCCTGCTGTTCACAAGCTGTTGATTGAAAAACCAGGGCAATTCAGTTTATACTAAAGGGTGGATAAGCACTGTAGTAGTTTGCCCAAGGAGACAATAATAAAAACTACCATTTGAAACTTAAGGATATGTAGAGTATCTATCAAGAGTGAGGCACGAGTGACAAGTGTATTTCTCTACAGCCCTTCTAGGTCTCCTTGCTGGGTTATACTTTAATAATATGACAGCATTCTTTTTGTCCCCATCCTTCCTTATCGTATGTCAAAATGTTTTTGGATAGGTTTGGAGGAAGACAAAATTGAGGATATACTGAGGGAAAATGCCTCATCATTAAAACGTTCTTCAATTTAGAGTGTTTTCAGGCAAGTTTGATAAAACTTCTCCTTGAAAGTTCATTTTTAGTGCTTACTGCTTCTGGGTCAAAGGTGCTAGATAGTGTCTTTGTGATGTCTTAGATGTAGATTACAGCTGAGAACAAATCCTGTAGTGTGGTTCCAATAAAAAATGGCCATGGGCAGTCGACATCAAACACTGAAACAGAAGTAAGGTATCCAAGGTGCTTCAAGGAGTCAGCTCTGAGAAATTGTGGACAGAGACCAAAGTGCTATCTGTCACTAAAGTTGCCTTCTGCTTTGTATAAAACCAAGATTTCAGTTGTTCCTTACTTGGATAAGCTGCACCTTCCAGCTTGAGCATTTCCTTTTCAAAGTGCACATACTGAGGTTTTGAAGGGAAATTCAACCAATCAACTTTCTTGCTGTTTTTATAAATTTGCATCAAGACATCGCTATTATCAGAGGAATTAAACGTACCTTTGCACACAGTTGTGGAGATAAGTCCCCGTTTTCCTACAGTGCTTTTTGCCTTCTACCTAATTTGGTGTATGATTGCACAGAATACTGGAGGGAAGTCTCCAGTGTTATTCCATCCTCCTTTCCATGTTGTCAGGATAAGGAGGCAACCTATGAGTCCAGTGGCAAGAGGTCAAGAAGCAGATTTCCAGGTGCATTTAACATCCCAGTTAATGCATGTGGGGGGGGGCAAGTTAGTGGGGAGGAACCTTTGTTCAAAATGTGGATGAGGCATCTGGTAGAATGCAGATTCAGTCTCTAAAGTGTACATTGGTCAAAACTGGAGACTGAGAAGTGAAGAGTGGGTTGAAGCAGGATGAGGAAAAAACAGGGGCAGAGTCTAGAGTAGAGCAGAAGAGGTGGATAATGCAGAGGAGTCAGGGAGGTATGTTCTTTCCTTACAGCTGGAGGATCAAAGACTAAAGTTGAAAATAACAATTTTTCCTGGCTACTCAGTCTGAGAAATCTAGGAGTAATTACTGAAGAGATCTTACTGGCTTCATTTGCTGCTATAAACACTCATCACATCTGCCTGTCAGTTCCTGATCTGGTTATTAGGATCCCTGAATGTCTGGAAGGCTGTACAGAGAAATAAGAAGCAAATAATACCTGACAAGGATTCAAATGAATCTTTACAGCAGCAGCATTAGGAAGCAGAAGTAGGTGCAATTCCACTGGATTGCCTTCAGCTATTACAAGCCAATAGGTAGTTCTTTTCATAATGCACATTTTGCAAGTTATGAAATCTGTTGGTCCTGTAAACAGCAGTGTCCCTCCACATAAACATGACTTATACCTCAAGCAGGTTAGAAATGAAATGGTCATGAAACAGAAGTTGTGTAAAAATGCATTTGTACAAGGAGTAAGTCAAAATGCAGCCATCTGGAGGTGTCCCAGAACTCCAGAAATACTTTTTTTTCTATGTGTGTGTTTTACCAGTGAAGACAAAGCCTATCTTATTGCTTTCTTGGGGAAAAAAAATTAAGTTTGGTGTTGAGTTTCAAAGAAATAGTTCAAAGAACTATGGCAGTCCGGCATGGTATTTTCTTTCCCTTCACCACCCTTATCTTCTGCTTCTCACTATCTGACCTTGTATAGGTGACCTTGAATTCTGTCTTGAGCATCCACTTGTTTGATACCTTTCTTCTTCTCCACTGCCTAAATTTAAATTCTACCTAAATCACTAGACACTGCAATTTGCCAAAATAAAGCTCTTACCTCCTGCTCTCAGTCATTCCTTGCTTTGGCAAGTCCTGATCACCTTTCAGTGCAGATATGGGAACAGTTACTAAGGCTCCCAGCCAAAACCTCATCCTGGCTACTTTGTCTGTTCCTAGCAAAGATTAAGTTATTTTTCTATTAAGATGCCTTTGTTTGGGTTCTTGGTTTTAATAAAAGCATAGTTGTCTTCCAATGTAATCTTAAGAACTGATTTTGAATAAAAATGTATTGGTGGAAGTTACAGACTTCTCAGTAGTCATAGCTTTCAAAGGCATACTCCTCTTGACAGTAGTAATTTCTGCAGTCCCAGCAAAAGTGGATCCTTTGTCTTGCCATGATCGGTCTTGGTAAAAAAAGATTAATTTTGTTGTATTTAGCTTTAGTGTTTGATACAGAGAATTTAAAATTTACCAATTCACTTAGAAAAAAAATTGCGGGTGGGTTTTTTCTGTTTTTTTTCCTGGCTTTAGAAGTTGACTGTTCTATTGCTCCTAATTATTAGGTATTCTCTCCTTGCTCATATGTGATAATTGGTCCTGATTATCCTTTGTGTTGTCCTTATACTTCTTCTGTTGGATTGACATGAACTTCTTAATAGTGCTGCTACAGCTGTGATCGTTTCATAGTGGAAACTGACCTACGCATTCTTTGATACTCAAGTATTTCGACTGTCAGAAGTGCTCAGGAAGTGTTACTAATATATTTAGCTGAATTCCAGGAATGGCATGAATGGACACAGCTCTGTTTCCACTGGCATCTCAGAATTGGATTGCAGCATGCTTTGAATGGCTAATCTTAGATGCTTTCTAGGCATGTTGCCACTTCAGCAGTTAAGGAATATTTTATAGATTTTAATATGTTAAACTTAAAGGGGCTTTTAAATCCCTCATGCTTTCAGCTCATAGATGTACTCTCAGCTGTTGCTAATAGTGAATAAATACTGTGCTTCCTTCTGGCTTTCCTTTACTCCTTCCATTTTTACCTTGTTCTCTACGCTGCTGGTTTGTACAAACAAAAGATGTAAAAAACCCCAAAAAACAAAAATAAACAAACAAACAAAAAAAAACCCCAAAACTTTTGCACACACCTCTGCTGCTTCACTCTCTATAGAGCAATATACCCCAACTCCTCAGGTATAGAGAAGGAAAATTTAGTACAAATGTTGCATTTATCTCTGTTCTGTTATCTTAAATAGATCAAGATTAAATAGTTGTATTTTCTTTTAATTTAAATCTGCTTCCTGCATTTTATCTTGAAAGCCTTCAACATAAATGTTATCACAAAGATGGCAGTGAGTGCAGCTGCAATAGAATTCACATCGAACTGAGTACAGTGTGAAGTTTGCCTAATTTCCAATATCCTGTGAAAGTTACCTTAAATGTTCCCAATATAGCTACTGACTTTTTTGACTCTATTCATGAATGCCTAGCAGGAGCCAGTGACTAACATGAAAGGAATGTTTTTAGCTTAGATAAAAATTCTTTCTTCAAAGCTTATCAGAAAAAAAAAATGTAAAAAATTATAGGGCACCAGTAGTTGGTAAAAAGTTATAGGTTCAGGGGGACTTCAGCGAGCTTCACAGCAATGGCAATCCTCCCCTCCCAACTGAATCCACAGTTTCAAGAGGATTAACTTGGTAGTAGGGACTATGGATTCTGGCCGCGGTTTCCAGCCTCTCTTCTGGGTTTGAGCAGTGCTCTCCAAACCTTTTTGTTCATGAACCCCTATTAGTAAAACAGTTTTGAGCATGCACCCACAATATATGGTTATTTATTTATAGATTATATTCATGTACTCCTGTATTAATACATTATGAACCTTATAAACCATAAAAACACCAGAAATTAAAAAAGTATGAGACACAAATTACGTAAATACCTTTTTTTAAATTTATGTTTCTTTTATGTGTTAATGGTACAAAAATAATTTCTTCCTGCCCTCTGGCGACTTGTCTTGTGCAATGCCTGGTGTATGTGCACCCCACTTTGGAGAGTGCTGGGATGGAGGACTAGTAATCTCCCAGTGGTAATAACTTTTCTGCTGAGGAGTCTAATTGAAGCAATCCTGCTTTAGGTCACGCCCTTCAAGAAAGGAGTCTGAGACAGTAGTGCTGGCAAGATAGCTTTGCTAGCTGAAAGCAAGGGAGCTGCAGATGGGCAGATGGGAGTTTCCCCCTCACCTAAACCATCTGAGGGCTGCAGTCCTCCTTTCACAGTATCGGGCGCTGTGTAGAGAATGCAGCTGCAGCAGCAATCACAACAAAGTTGTAGTTTTCTTCTTTTTCCCCTTCTTTCACTGCCTTTTTTCCCCATGGTGTGAATTAGAGACATCATTAATATTTTAATTTTTGGCTTAGGTTTTTATGGGTTTACTGAATAATATATGCACAGTTACCTTACAGTAGGTTCGTGCCACACTTTGCATGTAGGTCCCAGTACTTAAGGGATCTTGCCCTTAAAGGCAAGTATTGCCTGTGTTGGGATAAGTTCCCTTCTGTAAGCTGAGGCATCTGTAGTTGGGATGCTATTACACCATTCCTTTTCACTTTTATGTCACTCATGAAGAAATTTGTTTATTCTAAACACCAGTTGTAAGTAGTATTTAAATCTAAACCCATTTCAACCACTTCAAGCTAACACAATAACAGCATTTCAGCAACATCTATCTGGCAGTGTTAGTCTACATGGAGCCACTTCTAGTCAGAACACCAGACCAGTAGATAGAGAACATTACAAGAATTTTCTTTGTTACACTCATGGGACCCATCCAGTTGTAATCAGTGCTTTGTAGTTCAGCTATCCGATTTTCCCCTTCTAGTTAATTCACTGAAAGCTCTGGTGATGCCATAAAGATTTTTGCCTTTTCTTTTATACCCCTGTTATACCTTTTTACAACTTCTGTATTCCTAGTGCTTTTTGCCTACATTCTTGGACTTGTTTGTTAAGCTAAGAGACTAAACATTTTAGAAGCTTCGTAGCCAGAGATCAGTGTGCCCCAGACCCCAAAGTCCTCTCCAGAACACATTCTGTAAGCTAAGATAGAACCATCCAGGGGAAGGTTCCTTGGGGAGGGGGGGCTCACTCGAGCCTCTCATTGGGGAATCTTTGATAGATATGCTAATTAGTAAAACCTATAATGTTATACCCAATGTTGGGGAGGGGGTCAGGGTCAGACAGAGAAAAATAGAGAGACATAGATAGACTCGGCAGGGTGCATCTCGATGCATATGACCTGGACGTGTGCACCTAAGGATCCTTAAATACCAAGGTAAAATCCCTTTTCCCCTTCTAACTGTGTGTGACTCTTGATTTTAAGACCAGGAAAAGGCATCACTGGCAGATCTTTTGAAGTTCATGGCCAAATAATTTGTCAATGTAATGTATTGTATGTAAATTGATAAATTTACAACTTTTGCAATAATCATTGCAAATTCCTGATGAGAATAGAAGACCCTAATAATAATTTGAAGTAATCATCATCTCCACTTTCTTTTTTAGTCTGCTAAATATATTGCATCACAATGTATTGCATGTTGCTTCCTAGGGATATGTAAGTGTAAGGGAATAAGCAACTTTGTATATTTATGAAAAGCTTTCGCAGAAAGCTTTCTGATTTTCTCCATCCAGTCCATGTTAATCCTGTTGAAGAAATGAGCCAGAGATGTAGTTTATCCATACGTAATGATGTTTATAAATCTGCTCTTGAAAAGGGCTTGTGCAGTAAATTCCAGAAATCAATCTGAAACAGCTTCTGTAGCAGCATTTATGTTTCCCAGCTTTTTTTTTTTTACGATTTAAAAAATACCTCAATTGAGATGTCAGAAGAATAGTGCTTTTATTATTGGGTATTTTCTCATCCATCTCTCCTCCATTCCTTTCCTCTCGACTTACATCCTCATAGTGTTTTCAAATAGTGCTGTAATTAAAAAGGCAGTGTATTTACATTTGAAGATAAAGACTTTAAGACTTTCACCTTCCTTGAGTCTTTATTTTCGGCTCTAATCCGAAGTTGTAGAAAAAAGGAGAATGTTGTGCGTTACCCTTCTTACCAATATAAGAATCTGATTGTAGTACACATCACTTTTGTTCTGATGCTGAACTGTTTTTTAAATCCATGTAAATCTTGCTACAGCCAACTCTACTAATAAAACCTAAAAATGGATTTATTTTAGTGGCTTGGGAATACACAACTGTTTCAAGATTAATCTCTGTTTCTGCAGTGAGGCACTGGTACTATGTTGCTTTACTCCTCTGCAGTGAATTTAGATGACAGCTTGTATTCAGTTTAGAAAAAAGACCCCAACAACAAAAGGGGATATTGGTATAATTACAGTAAATGCCCTTTTTCACGTTATTAAAATAATCTGTGACAGGAACCTCCTAATATCAACGATATTTAGATGAGCATGATTTATATCCCTTGATGAATAAAAGTTAAAGAGCGCCCTGTTACCATGCATAATATAACCCTTGTCAGCTTTTGATTATTTAAAGCATTTACTGAAAATGTAGGTTATGAATTACTTTTATTTTGTTCAAAATAATGCAGGATACACACAGTGAAGAGATACAATTGTGGCTAGTCATTTAGAAAGATTTTATGGTTAATGTACAGCTTTGTGCATTAATGCTGACTTTAGTGAAAAACAGTACCACATTTACTGAGTGTTTTGAGAGTAGCACATCATTAGTTAAGAGTGCAGCCAGCCTGGGGTACAATTTTTTTGGATCCTAGTTTGTTTTTTTTTTTTACTCTATCCTGTTATGATTTAAAGCTATATTAAGTGATGCTAAGCTATAATAATGCTAAATATTTTTAATCTAATCCAATTATTAAGATAGGATTTAAAGGTTTATACACAGGGATAAGTTGTTTTGATGTTACTATTGCTGTTCAGAGTTCCAGTGGCTTGAATTTAACTTACGAGATATAGTAAAATACATGAAAGAAACTACAAGAATATTCCTAATATCATTTTTCTACTTTGTGAAATCCAGTGTTTTCAATTACTTCTGTATTTTTCTTAACATTTCAGTTTTGGTTTAGCTTTTTGTCATATTTGTAGCAGTTTCTTCTCTCTTTCCTTTTCTCTTTTATTGGTATTATAAAGGTGTAGGCCTTTTCGATGAGCAGTGATCTGTTCTGTATGATTCAATGATGATTTTGCCACCCTGGAATATCTGATGAGGTGAATAATTTATTTTACTGGAGTGATGTCATATTCATGAGTTTCAAGACCCAAGGGCCCTGAAGTCTTAATGACTGGAAATCCTTACCAATTAACCCACTCTGAAAACTAAGGTGTGTCTTAAAGGGTGGAGATTTTTTTTCTCTGTTGATCATCTCTGGTTCTCAGCTAATCTAGGAGGAGATACACAATTTTCCAATCTACTTTCTTTAGAATCTCCATGCTGCTTTCTCTTTTGGCTTTGGAGGTATCTCATTGTTTGCTTCTTCAAGAATAATTGATGGCTTTGTGTCCTTAAGCTTCTTCATCACTTCATGATGATGATAGGCCCCTCTATGTTCTGCTAACGTATTCCATGCAATAATGGTTCCTGGGTCAGAATCAGGGGCTGCAAGACAAGAGGTAGTGTAGTTTGGAAAAATGGTAATGCTTTCATAGATACTGGCAGTCTGAGTGACTAAAGTACTTCCATGAAGGTCTGTCAGAAATACTACATGCTACATTTATTGATAGTCTTTCTTGCTATAAATAGATTATTACATGCCAACGCATGCACTTATTGCAGCTAAAATTTTATGACTTTCAATGAAATGTGCTTGCCTTCCTGCCTTGGGTTCCTTTGAACTGCTCAGTCTGAAAGTCTTGCACCAATGTTGCTGAAGTTTGCAAGTAATCTATTAAAAAATTAATCCATTAAATCCATTTTGACTGATGTTTAATTTTACTGCACACAAATCTCAAAGAGGAATACCATGCAATATGACTTGTAAGCAGGCAGCAAGCCATTTAGTGGAAGACACAAATCTTGCAGCCAGTCTTCAATTCATTGACCTCTCATTAATTTCAGTGATATTGCTTGGGTAAAGAAGTTAGAAAATGACCTTTGATTTTGCCTGTTTAAACCTTGCATCATTCTTACAGAAAAGAACTATGGAAGTAGAACAGAAGATAGTAAATGCATAGTTAAAAGTACATTCTGTAGATTTGCTTCTGTATTTACTTTGACTTACTATGTCATGGTTAGAGGTTAATCTCAAATAAAATAGAAAAACAACAGAAAAAAACTAAACAAAAACCCCACCTTACAGCATTGGGTTGACATTGGTCTTTCTCACAAGATGGAATTGCAAGAGAATGTAGAGGCTTTGAAATAGCCTGGACAATCACAGTTAAATTTAAACAATATGTATTAAATTGCAAGTTCTCTTTTGTATAACTTGAGACCCCTGAATATCTGTAGGAATAAGATTATAAAGAGCGTCAAGGAGGAAATTCAAGGTCATTTTCTAATGGACCATTTTTATGGTCCAAGGTGAAATCTTAATTGCTTTTTATAACACAGTTTGTACAGAGATAAATACTGAAGTTTAACTTCTCTGTTGAATTGTCATGCTTCTTTTTAAAAGGAAGGAGCTAGGTGTTATACCCTGAGGAGACAAGTTGATTTCCTTCTTTCAGTTCTTTTGTTCCCATCTGCAGGGGAATGGGAAAGAAAAAAGAAGAAAAAAAAAAAATAAGTGCTTTATTTGCATGAAGGAAGGGCAGGGATTGAATGAAGCATTCAGTTCTGCCAAGGCAGCCATTCTCTTCTGTGACATCAGTACTCTGCCAAGATTGTCACACTGTGATACCTCCTTTATTGTGAAGTTGGAGACTTTCTAAAACTAGGATCTTTTAGGTCTATGGGTTTGCAGTGTGGTAGCATGAAGCCTGATGGGAAAGATTCACCACGAACTACTGCTTGGAAAAGCTTGGCCAGTTCTCTTTGAGCAGAAAGCTTGCAGTGAAAGGAATGGCAACAGAGGGGAGAAGCAATGAATGTGGTATAAAGTTACTTTACTTACTTGATAGGACGCTACACACAGTTAGTGTGACTTTTCTTATCTTTTCCACTCTCGATGGCCTTTTGGTAGCATCAGGGGGCAAAGCTATTAACATTAAGAAAAAAAGATTCAAATACAAGAGGACAGTCTCTTACGGGAAATATAGCATCTAAAATGGCATTGCTTACCTTCTGAATGCAATTCAAAATGCCTTCAAATGCCAGTTTTGACTGCATTGGATATTTTAAATAGTGTGATGATTTTCCCAGTATATCTTTTTTTAAATAAGGTTAAACAAGCTCACGACTTTATTAGAAGTTATGGCAACCATAGCGGTTTCAGACTATTACTATAAGAAAAGAAGTGCCTTACTGCTCAAATAAATTTTTTTCAATGTTGCAGGATATGATTATTTTCATATTTCATCTAAATTCATAAGCTACTGACTAATTACTACAGGAAATATATTTTACATAAATAGCTGGGTTTTTTTATTTTTCTCAGAATCAAAATTATGTTTTCAATGAATGCAGATAATATCAGGCAATTCTTTAAAAGTGTCTTGTGTGTCTTTCACTGGTTTCCAGATTTTCTCTGAGATTTTAAACATGTTGTAGCTAAAAAACCCTAAAATCTCATGTGTTCCAAATAATTCATAACTATTAAAGATAGTGCTCAATTACATTCAGAAGTGTGATATTTTGGATACTATGGATTGTTCTACTATGGATTGTTTTATGTGCCTTACAATCTCATTGCACATTGCTCACCACCAGTTGTCCAGACATGGAGTTCTGGGTGTCTGGTTGTAGCTCTATCACTGTCTGTTTAGCCAAGTTCTTTTCAAGTGGAAGCCAACTGGGCCTTTTAGTTCATAATTCACTTATGAACTTTTCATTGTTTTAATCTGCTTTGCACTTGAAACTTTTAATTTATGCTTGCTCTTGTGTCAAGGTAATGACGCATCAGGGACAGTTGATGTGCTGTAGCAAGGGACCTGTCATTGTTGCCTTGTACACAGCATAACTGTGTAATAAAATGTAAGTGGTGTTAAGGAAAGGTCTCATTTCAATGAAAGCTATAAAATAAATAAATATCTATACACACACACACACACATATATGAATACATAAGGCTTTCAAAGACATTTTTAGGGAGTATCTGTAAAGGAAAAAGCTGTATCAAATGAAAAGGCCTGGAATTACTTAACGGGGACTATTTAAGCATTCTCTGAAATAATTAGACTCAAAAAGCCTTTCTCAATATATTCCAGTGCTTCACCTGCAGAAAATGTACACTGCTTCTCTGATAGATAGTGTTGTCAGTTTTACCAACTGTTGCAGCCAAGTGGCAATATATTTGTTCTCTCTGAGCTTTGTACAAGATGACTGCACTTGCAGACTGGCTGTGAGAGTGACAGTGACACAGAACTTGCTTCTCAGTTTGCTTGTGTTACTCTATAAATGTATAGGCAGGTCATGCTTGAAATGAATGTGTCAACATTACATTGCTATACACTGGTATCTTCAGTGTCATTTCCATTTCATTACCCCACCTAGAGCAATTGAAGTTACCTGTGATAACATTCTTTGTCTGCTGTCAACATAGTATTGCTAAGGCATTCAGGGACCAGTGGTAAAAAAATGGAGAGTATGGGTATTCTTGCCTCCCCTGCTAGATAAATTTGCAGAATGGTGAACTAATATGCTCACGTTTCTAGAAAACTTTCCATGTCTGTTCTGTGGACTAGCTTTCAGCCAGAAAATGTATGACACTGAGACCAAATGTCACTGTCCTAAGGGCACAGAGCCAGTTTGTAGGTGTACCTTTTCCTGTCCTGTTCCCTGGATGAGCACTGAATGTCCATTGTAGGTAGCCTTGTCTTCAGCCTTGTGTATTGCTGTGTCACCTGGGTGGACGTTGGATATATGTTATGGGTAACTTGTCTCCTGGATGGACCTCTTGGGCATGTACTACAGCTTGTATTCAGTTCTGTCCCCAGCCCTATCTCCTGATGCTCATGACTCAAGCCCCTGGATGGATTCTAGACCTATCAGTTACATCACTGTTTTGGGAACTGTAGGTAGACTCTGTTACCACCACCCTGTCTGCTCAATTCCTTGGCAGGAGTGAGGAACTTAACCACAGCACAGTGTGGGGCACAGAGCAGACCAAAGATGTCTCCATGGATGTCTCTTCACAAGGATCTTCTGTGTGGAGATCTGTTAATCCATTGCTTTTCCTATTTCACATGTTCCCCCTCTTCCCTCCCTGGCCTTGGCCCCTCCCTCGGTTTCTCCCTATTTGCTCCTGTACCCCGAGCCCGCCCAGGGATCGCCCCTGGGCCCCTGACAAGACCACCCCTCACCTGGACCAAGCTGTCTCTCTACCTCTGAACATTTGGGGGACAAGATGTGATTAAAGCCATCTCAAACCCTCATGAGAGACCCTTCTCTGCCTTTTTACCACCACTGCGTTGTAACGCTGCTGGCTGCCGGAGCCGGATCGCAGGGCTGTCCCAAATGGACTCCGGGATGCGACTGATGGCATGGCCCTGGGAAACCCTCGCTGAGCTCTCAGGGAGCAGCAGCCTGCTAGGCAGAGTCCAGAGGTTACAACACTTCTGTCCTTGAGGACTTGTAGACTTCTGTCCTGGAGGACTGTCCCATGTGATGATCCCAGTTCTGTGAGTGTGGGTATCCAAATGAGTGGAAAGCTCAGTGCTGTGTTTCCATGTGAAAATGAGCTTGGGATCTCTGTAATAGAGACATGTCTGTTTTGCTACCCCCAAAGTCTGGCGGTGGTTTAGGGTCTTCAAAGACAAAGGTTTTCATCTTCATGAAGACAATGTATCACCTGGTCAGCTCACACATTTTGGTGTAGTATAAGAAGCACTACAGAGTAGCTCTGAGCCCCTGAGCCTTTCAAGAGCCTTTTGGATTGCATATGAATGTTTAATTTGGTGTACCTCTGGAACAATGTTTTCAGCTAAGTTTTCCAAAGGGCCTTTACTTCATGGATTTGCTTCAAAATGATACTACTGCTTAAGACTGAAAAGAGTACCATAGATACAGCCTTAGGACATGGGTTCATCTCATGATGACTGACTGCCACTGAAAGGAGCAGTAGTTGTCTCATTTTCACATCACTTTTTGTGTGCTCCTTCTGCTTCCTTTTCTGAGTTCTACTTGTCACACTAAACGTTCCCTGCTTGGAGGGAAAGCTAACTCATGAAAACCTCCCAGTTTTCCCTCAGATCAGCAAGCTGAGGAGAGCCACTAGAGAGTTGCACAATTACTAAATTTAACTCAAGGGAAGAGTCAGAAAAGCAGGGAGAAAGTGGGTCTACCCCCTCTGGCCTCCACCTGCTGCTAGATTGAATTAAGTCTAATATGAAAATGCACCCTGAAGGAGAAGGATGTGAGTTTATTTAGAGCAGATTATCACTGTTGCTGCTGGTTGAGAATTTACACAGCTGAAGATTTGCTGTTTAAAAAATGTGGTAGAATTCCCCAAATCACTCATATTTTTTTTCAGCACATGATAAACACTGTCAGATGTCTTGTGGAGGTCTTTCTTGACAAATGGACAAACACTGGGTATGTGTTTGGTTTTCGTCCTTCTTCTGACCTTCTCAGAAGAGTGAAAGAATTTCAGAAAGTAATAGCAAACTGTTATATACCAGTATGATATTCATAGGCAGATATAGTAGCTAATGCATCACTAAGTTCATGCTTCTTTTATTCATCTTTCCAGAATCAGTTTTAGTATGAGGTCAGTAGTCTTCCAAATTTTAATTTGGTTTTGACTATCTATACTTGGATGATGATAAAGATAAATTGTATATTGTATTTTTCTACCTAAAATTTACAAAACTCACATTATCTGTTTTCTTTACAATCTATTTATCTTTTTCTGAGAAAAGAACACCATCAACAACCCTTCTTTAAATGCCATATCAAAACACTACTCAGTCTAGGATTGAATTTTGAGCCTCCTGCTGGAACTACTCTCAGCCCACTCTGGACTAAACTGAACTGAAACAGCGGGAGAGTATTCTATTCCCCAAATATACATTTTGTAAGAAATAAGGTTATCTAATTAGAGCATGTTAGTTGTGGAAATCGGGAAGTCTCAGTGCTGGTGTATAGGCAGATTAAGGTCAAAGTTCTAAAATCAAATCTTACTTCTGTATTCTTGTACTGTAAGTTGTTTCTTGCTGTTTGTACACTAGCAGCTTTCAGAGATTTTTCCAGATTGAACAGATACCATACATTTCCTCTTAGGCTCTTAGGGGTTTGGGCTTTTTTCCCCAGAGATTGCTCTGCAGTGTGGCTGAGGTCTTCTTTCTGCTCTGAGCAGAGCCTCTCCCTTCTGGGCGTTTCTCCCTCTCAGCCTCATCCTGGAAGCCCTTCCACTTCCCTCTGTATAATTGTTCTGAGTGCAGCAGCCAGGAAAGATTGCTAACCACACACACTTTTAGCAACAATAGCAGATAATGTTTATGCATCACATTCAACAGCACAATGTGCCCAACACACTGTTAAAATATGAAGACAGAAGCAGATACCAAGGAAGATCCTTTGGCCTTAGTTACATCCTGCTGTTGTTGTGAGCCTGTAGCTAGGACAGTCTGGGTTTAGCACTAGGTGTATGTCAAATGACTATAACTGAATGGTTGAACAATTTAAGATATCTGATGTTTATTATATCCATTACATTAAGCATGGTTTGGGAAAGCAAAGTGTGGTAAACAAGTCTGGCTTCTGAGACCTTGGCTGAACTGACAGTTCCATGGTTACCATTCATGAAACCAAAATGATTTTTCTTCTGGGAAAAATACCTGTGTGAGTATGTCCAGCAAGGTTGTAACAGGATATATTGAAGAATATAAGTTTGTGTGTTGGAGATTTACAGGAATTACCAAGGCATTGCTTCTGGAAAGTGCCTAAGAATTGTGCTAGAGCAAACTTTAGAGTCATCATTTACAGAGAATTTGAATACATGGCATTTTATCACAAATTCTGCTGACTTCAAGGAGGACCTGCATCTATTTCTGACAGGCATCCCCTGCTCCTGACCTCTGGTGCCTTCATCATTCTGCCTAGGATCCCCAAAGAACCTCTCTGTCCCCACAGTGTTGGGTTACACTACTCTAAGTGTCTCTTCTGCTTGTACTCTCAGTTTCATCCAACTGAAAAAGCAACATAAGGAAATCAAGAACAGTCCAAGACAAAAACTAATCCAAGGCACAACCATATGAAGTTTAATAAGGGCAAATGCCAGATTTTGCACCTGGGATTGGACAACCCTGCATGGTCAGACAGACTGGGGAATGAGAAGCTGGAAAGCAGTGCTATGGAAAGGGACCTGGAGGTCCTGGTTGATGGCAAGGGGGAATCCGAGTCAGCAGTGCCCTGGCAGCCGGAGGGCCAAGTGTGTCCTGGGGGGCATCAGGCACAGCATCACCAGCCGGGCAAGGGAGGGGATTGTCCTGCTCTGCTCTGCACTGGGGCAGCCTCACCTCGAGTGCTGGGGGCAGTTTTGGGTGCTGCAATATAAAAAAGACGGTAAGCTCGTACAGAGTATCCAAAGGAGAGCCATGAGGATGGTGAAAGGCCTTGAAGGGAAGCTGCATGAGGAGTGGCTGAGGGCACTTGGTCTGTTCAGCCTGGAGGAGACTGAGGGGAAACCTCACTGCAGTTACAACTTCTTGTGAGGTGAAGAGGAGGGGCAGGTACTGATCTCTTCTCTGTGTGGTCACCGGTGACAGGATGCAAAGGAATGACCTGAAGCTGAGTCATGGGAGATTTAGGTTAGATATTAGAATAAGGTTCTTCACCCAGAGGGTGGTTGGGCACTGGGACAGGGTCCCCGGGGAAGCAATCACAGCACCAGCTTGACAGAGTTCAAGAAGCATTTGGACAATGCTCTCAGGCACAGGGTGTGATTCTGGGGAGGTTTTGTGCAGGGCTAAGAATTGGACTCAGTAATCCTTGTGGGTCCTTTCCAACTCAGAATATTCCGTGATTCTGTAAATTTCGTCTTTTAAAAACTTACGACACAGAATTGGTGAATTCTTTGTTCCTAAGTCCTTTGTACATCTCACCTAAGCAAACAAGTCAGTGTTTTCCCTAGACTCTTGAACCTCCACACAAATAGCTATGGCCTCTTGAAAGAAGCTGGCAAACATGCCTTCTGTTTGCATGCCCTTGATGAACATGGGGAGGGTGGATGCAGCCGCTAACCCTTTTTCTGGCATTCAGAAGGGTCCACTCTGTGCAGAGATTGTAAGCCTCCAGACCTCTCCCTCTTGTCTTCATAAGGTTTCCTTGTGTTTTGCTACTATTTTATGAGAAAAGGGGAAGGTAGGAGCAGAACAGAGCAAAACCCCAAAAAATGAGGAGGGGGCAGAGAAATGTAAATGTCTGGTTAATGGTGAGATGCTCAGGAATTTAGTAGCAAGGTGAGGAGGGTAAGTTAGGAGCAGAAGAAGGGGAGTGGTAAGCTGGTACTGGCTGAGCAAACACAGGAAGGCAGTGGTGTACCAAAACTTGAGAAAAGAGTAACATGAGATTATAAAAGGAACTAGGCTAGGTCGATGGGAGCCAGAGGAAGTGGGTAGACAGTTTAAAGATAAGGAAAACCTGGTTCAGCACAAAATGATGATTGTTAGACTCAAAATCTTATTATCACCAAAAAGGTACACACCATATATATGTAAAGAGGAACTCTTCAATGCAAATAAATGCCTAAATTGTCTAAAAGTTAAAATTAATTTAAAAAAGGAAAACCTCATTGAAAATTGCTTTTAAATTTGTTTACAATAGATGCTTTCAATAGCTGCCCCTTCACCCTGCTATTGTGTGTACTCTTCCAGTGTTCCTCTGGATCCTGGATCCTGGAGCTGAAAGTGTAGAGGAAAGGGGGCACTTAAAATGAGTTTTCAGCAGTGTGAAGGCTTTGCTGGGCAAGGTTCAAGGTGGCGGTCCCTTTCTCCTCAGTCTTGGCTCTCTTTGGGGATATTTTTATGTAATGTCTTACCACAGCCTGTCTTCCCCCTGCTTTCCAAGTCGGGGAGCTGCTCACTGCCTCCCCAAGTCCCATTAGCCTGGAGGGGCTGTTTGTCACACAGTGATTATGTAGGAGTGTGAGCCCCCGGCTCTGGGTGCCCCCAGACTGAAGCCATAGTGGGGAAGCACAGGCATGTGGCCATCAGACAACTGCTGCCACAGCTAAAAGCAGCTTCCACCAAGGCAGAGCCAGACACATCCGGAGACCCTGCTGCTGACTGGACAACAAGCCTCTGACCTTGTGCTAGTGGCAGCAAAAACCATATTTACGCAGCTAAGGGACAAAGGCTGATGGAAAAGACAAAGATGCTGGAGTTACAATCAAACTGGAAAAAATTCTCAGAACTGAACTTCACATTGTTGTGTAGGGAGATGGAGTCTGACACCCTCCAACCCAAGAAAGGGATGCCAGAATTATGTTTATGGAGTGCTTGTGGATACAGGACTCAGGAAAACAGCTTGGCACTATAAAGCAGAGGAGGTCAGGCTTGGAGAAAAGGTAGCCTTGTGGAGTAGGAACACATGTCCTCCAGGGAAGTGGGTTTGAGTTCACAATTGATCCTGAACGTTCCCATTCTATGCTGTCAGTGAGTGTCTCTTGGGAAGTATGTCCAGTCTTGCTACAGGCAAAGTGTACCAGCCTTCAAATATGCCAACTACTCTATTAATTCAGAAGACTGCAAAAGCAATTCAGAGAGTCTCGTCAAACTATTGATCTGCATGGATCTCAGCATGATGCCATATTTATGGAGAAAACTCTGCAATAGGTTGTATCTGTGTTGAAGATTTTGAAGGATAATAGTATTTTATACTTCTTAAGTCACAGTCCTTAAGAGGATGATCAGGGGTATTTTTCTACAATCATTTTTGTCATTCTGCAAACAGGATGGATTACCTTTAAGATAGATTCATCATTATTATGCAGTTTGAGGTATTAAAAAAATTACAGATAAAAATATTTAAATGGGTTGTATTACACTCAGTATTATCCAAAATAAGTTCCTAATCATCTTTATATATATACACACATACACACAGACATACGTATCTATGAAAGCATGCAGACTTCTCCACTCCTGTTCACTTGCAGTAATAGTTTTGTTGTATCATGTCAAGGTGCCAGTTATAGTCTAATGGAAAAAGATATTTAATCTGTGCTTTTATTATATTTTGGATATACTTAAGAAAAAACAGTTGAATTGGATATTCAGTCTTTGACAATAGCCTCCTGCTTTTATCTTTCTAGGAAGAGAGGAATTTATCAGCAAAAATAAGAGATGAGGATGAAGCCAAAACATGTATTTATAATGAGAGAATCAGATTGTGTGTTGAGGCTATGGTGCAGGAATTTTTGTTCCACTGTATTAAATGGCAGGCAAAAGCAATAACAATTCTGCTTGATATCGGTACAGTAAAGTAAGTGCTTAGCTTAGATGCATTTTGATTATCTTTCAGAAAAGATTCATTTGTCAACCCAGTCATCAATCTAATTTATTGGTAAATTGAGCTCAAAAAGTACGACTCAGTACCCATACATATTTTAGGTTCTCTTGAAAATACCAAGAAATGTAAGTGTCACTAATGGGGAGACTTTGTTAATCTTTGGTTTTTATTTTTTGGAAAAAGGTCACTGCTGTGCCTTCTGGGAAGAAAGCCTGATGCATACACAGCTTCCTTTTGATGGTTTGATTAATCTCAAGGATTCTTATTGTGGCAGAGTAAGTGATTCAGGGATGACTGCTCAAACCCAATACTTAACTCTCCAAAGAGGACACGTACCTTGCACATACTGGCTTATCCTCTGTCTTTTTTGCTCTAGGCATGGAAAGTACAGACAGACTAATTCAGATCTGGAATTGCAGAAAAAAAAGTTCCTATTGAGGTGCAATTGAAATGCCAAGATTGGAGGAAGAAGAAAGTTTAAATTATAACTCAAAATCTACTGTGGCAATTTTTGCAGGCATTCCTTTCTACTGACCCGCTGCCCAAGAACTTGAACTGCTTGTTTTTGGGGCCACCTTACCCAGCTGACTGTGCCTTTGGCAGAGACACTGTCAGAGAGGTTGGGTATCTCTGTGCTGTGTTTTGCTGTACTTGAGGTTGTGTGCAGGGCTAGAGGAGCAGACAAAGAGTGCTCTGGGAGGGCAGTGCTAGAAACAGTTCACAAAATCAGTTCAGCAACAACTGCCTGCAGGGCTCTGCACCTGTGGCTCTGACTGGTGACATGTAGCCAGAGTGGTTTAAACGATGTATTGTGTTCCAGTGGAATAGCATGAAGGACAATTAGTTGGCCTGTGTTTTCTCCATTTTTACCCTTCTTTTGTCAGGCGATGGTTCTAAGAACTTGGGGCATTCCTGCCATCACTGTGGAAAATGCAAGTTTTGATGGCTGGGTCAGGTACCAGGATTTGATGAATGGTATTATTTTAAGTTGTGAACTAACAGAAGGAAGAGAAGAATGTGTTCTATTATCTTGTATGGGACAACTTTAAAATTGGCAGCTCAGGATCAGACAATGCAAATTTGTAAAGTTGCTCACTTGTCAGATGTCAGTGTCAAGATGCAGGTTATAATCTACAGTAAATGTTAGATACTGCACAGCACTATGTGTTCTCGGTTGATGCTCAGGATCACGCTGCGTCTAGATGACGATCTGAAAAAAATTGTTAAGAATTTACAGTGCTCTGAATACGTTGATTGAATGGAACATTGGAGCATTTTGGAGATTGTCTTAATCTCTGTAAATGTGTTACGGCATACCACTTGTTTCCTTGTCAAAATTAGTGTATTTTCTCATTAATGGTAAATTTCACTCAGGATGCAGGAAATCTTGCATGGTTTTATTGTGAATGAGACTTCACTTTTAATATTACTCAGAGGGTGATACTGTAATTTACTGGTTATGTTCAATTGCTGTTTAACTGGCAAGGCATTAAAATTTGATGGCCAGAAGACTTCCTTTGTGATCAGGCTAGTCAGCACATTGGCAGTCTGTTCCTGTCGTGTGGGATCATCCCACACCATGAACTGTTGCAGGGAGCTGAGGTTCTCTTTTGCCCAATGTCAGGCTGAAGGAGTATAAATTCTGCTTTTGAAATGATTGTTCGAGAGGTTTTACTTTGCTGCTGTGCCAGCGTCCCTCACAAAGGCTACAGTGTTCAAGTACAAAATAGTATTTCTTACCACTTAACAGGATGCTCTTGGATTCTCTTTCCAACTCAGCAGGGCTCTAACACGGTGCCAGACCTTTATTTTGTGAGTATCCGGTCTGTACTCCCAGTTCCAGCATTACCGTCAGCCCCAGCAAGGGATGGCTGGCCATCAGTGCCAGGGAGTCAGGGCAGAGCATGCTAACAAGCCTGGCAGCATGGGGGACTCGCCAGCCAGGGCCCCATCCCTCAGGATCCAAGCATGGTGTGTCTGGAGATGGGAACAAAGTTCAGAGAAGAACAGAGTTCACCCCAGGTTCAGTGAAGAGGTCAGACAAGTTCGTGGTGATGACGCAGGGCTGAGGTGAAGCCCAGAACACAAGTCAGTGACTCCTGCTCAAGGCAGCGTAGAGGCAGTCTCTGGGTCATCCAGGATACAGAGGTTACCAGGCGAGATCACAGGGATGAGGCAGTTCCTGTGTCAAACTGGGAAGTCAGTCCAGGTCTGGGTCAGTGGGGTGCATGGCTGGGCACGGGCACCTGCAGTGCAGTGGCAGCACAGCTCAGGTGAGCTGTGGTCAAGTGCAGCAGCCTCAGCTCTGCAGCCACTCCTGCACAAAGGGTAGGGCATCCAGCAAACCTTCTTCCTGCTTCCTCCTGAAAACCTCTTTGAGGCTTGCCAGGGTGTCTCATTGTGTCTTTTGCCACACAAAGCTGGGCTGGAGTGTGTTGCAGGCTAGACAATCACCGGTAAGTCCCATCTCTGTCTCCTGTATAACAGTGATTTGAAAATATGCTCTTTTGATCACTGTTTAACAAAGTAAGAACATTCCTGATACATCTCCAAGGACAACCTACTGGGATATCTTCTGTAGCACATGAAATGGACAAGAACTAGCGAAAAATTTAAAACAATATAGGACTGCTTGTCCATAATGTTTATCCACAGATCTGTGACATTTAATCTCTGCTCTGCATGATGTTGGAGGCAGACCGTACATGTCAGCTAGTGACGAGGCAGACATGAAAGTCTGCTTTCAGAGACTGCCATTTTCTTTCAAGTACCTGTAGGCAGAGTAGCTTACCCCTGCCACAGAGCAAATCTAAAGGAAATCATTTTAAGATCTTCAGGCCCCTGGATGTGCTTTTATCAGTGAAGGGGTATCTAATCTTCTTACAGAAAGTCACTATGCATAGACTATTTCTTCCTCTGCTGCCATGAGGAATGTAGTGGGTGGGGAATGATAGGAGGTAAGCTAGGTGGTCTCTGTGGGGCCCTCTGTTCATCACTTCCCTGAATCATGGAGGTCATGTCAACCCAGGAAAGGTCAGCTTAGGGAGGGTCTCCTCTCCTTATTTACATTCCACATACTTCCAACAAAAAAATTTCTGTAAATCATTAACAGGACCTCAAATACTGAATTTACTTTACCTGGCACAGATGCTAACCTTAGGATCAGCACAAGTGACAGAATCATTCACATGATCTTAAACAAAATACTAAATGGATAAATGAAGGTGCCCTCCATTTTCTTTTTTTTTAGGACTAGCCCCCCAAGTCCAATATTGTAGCATCAAATTTTGTGAAGCAGCAAAAACTGCAGGAAGTATTTTCCAGCAAGTGTCCTGTGGCTATTTAGAGCAAGGCCAGGTAGCTGTGATGCCTTGCATTTTTGTGAGCAAGTTATGCCTCCCATGCCATTTCTTCTGCCCGGTACCATTAGGAAGGGCTTCCCCTTTCTATGTGAAGCTGGAGTGGGCTCATCTGTCTCTTTGAGCTCATGCTCTTGGCTCTCCTGACTGAAGACTTAAGGGGTCCTAGGCAAAATTCAGTGGGCAGACTTTAGGAAATGGAAAGCTATCTCTTCTGGCACTTGCTGACACCTGCGACCTACCTCCAGAATATAACAGAACAGATATTTAGTGTCATGTTTTTCTGGACCTCATTACTAGAATCAAGGCAGTGTTTCATGTAAAGCCTGTGCAAAGCTTTCTGTGCATAATGGGGACATGCGGCAGGGAGTCTGCAGGGAACTGCTGAGGGGTTTTTGTGCTTCAAAACTTCTTTGGCTTTCACCCCAGCTAAAGGCACCAGCTGCCATTAAGGCTTGCTGTGTTTTTTTACCTTTGTTGCTTTTGTTTCTCTGCAATTAAATGATCAACTTAATGAGAGATTTCCTGTTATTCTGATAGTGTTTTGGGACATTGTTACACTTCCGTGATCAATGGGAACTCTGACAGGTGTCGGGTTCTATTTACTGTGGTGTAGAAAGGTAATGAGAAACAGCCAAAAGCAGCATAGAGCAATGACACAGCACAAAGCAATTCAGGAAAAACACAAAGCCCTTTAAATCAAAACTGTCTATATGTTTAGGGAAGACTACATTTGCTGGTTCAGTAATTTTTGTTTATTCATTTTTATTTGTTTATTTTTCTGACTAGATTAATGATGCACTGGAAAGGAGTGAGTAGGAAACTGGAGGTTTTGTAGTAAAGAAAATAATTTCAATATATATATAAAGTAAAATTTACTTTGATACTTAAGTTAATACATATTTGTCAGGAATAAAAGTTGGAGGTCTTTTTTTCCCCATAGCAAAGCATGAGAAAAACTTGTAGCTGTAAAATTGTTGTGTAGGTTCTTATTCTAAATGGTACGTGGTTTGTATGCAAAATTAAAATATTTTTGTTGTGTGGGTTTTTAACTGTTCAACTTAAGTACACTTGGAAAGTTTTATTTTGAAATGGTGAGTGCATTCAAGCAATGCTGCCAAATTCCTGGATAAGTACAGTTAATAGAGAACAGTGTGTTGAATTTAATTTGTGAAAAGGGATATGCAGCCTCAATTACCTTTGAAAAAAATTCTAAAAAGTCTGAAAGTGTTAGAACACCCAAATGATTTCTAAACATAGTAGTTTATTGTCAAGGATAATTGACCTGAAATACATACACAGGATATTGTCTTTAAGTCTTTCTGACAATGAGATTATACCACTCCAGCACTCCAGCTTCTGTTTCAGAAGAACCTGTTGCCTTATCTTTATATTTGTAGCTTCCTAGAGGAAAAGGCACTAAGGCAAAAATTCTGTGGTAGCTGGTTTGAAAACCATTCCTCAGACCAGAACCTTTAGTGAACTTATCTTGCTGCTAGAAGATGTGGGAGGTTCTGACAAGATTTCAAGTGAGACAAGCAAGCCTAGTCTTCCTCCTTAAAATAAGGTCCCCAAAGAAGATGGAAAAGGCTCTTAAGTGCAGAAGGGGCAGAGGGGAAAAAAAAAAAAAAGAAAGAAAGAAGGTAGAAAACATATCTTTTAAATACAGGAAAATTCCAAGTGACTAAGAAAACAGCACAGAGATGAAAGTGGTTCCTACTGTGTCATGGTACAGTGATTTAGTCCTTCTGGGCTTGTTTTATGCAAGCTAGTGACCTTGAGTTGTAAACTGTGAATATTTTCTCCCCCTGCTCCTGGCCCTGCCATGGTCTGCTGGATTTCCTCTCTGCTTACCCCTGACGTACAGCTGCTCCAGAGTTCCTCTGGCTTCTCTTCTTCCCCCCAGACCTCACATCCCACCATGGCCACCTGCTTTTTAGTGGCATCCCTGGGCATCCCAGCGGGGAAGCAAAGCCTCCAGGCTGGTCCCTTCAGGGAGTGGAGTGTACCTCCGAGAGCCCAGGCCTCAGCGAGGTGTATGATGAGAGCTTTCCCCAACAGACACTGAATTACTCAGTGTGCAGCTGCTTGTTGCTTTCCAGCAATTGCTAAATCACAGTTCGGGCAGAGGCAAAACAAAGCTGCCCTTGACTTAAGGAATAACAGGCTGCAGCCTTAATTATTCTGGAATTTAAAGGCTTACTGTTAGCACTAGACAATCAAAGGGAAGAATGCTTTAATACTACTGGAGAAATGGGTTTGCTGGTAACCAGCACTTTATAAAGCTGGTATTTCTTCATTTGAGCAACCTTCCCTAGTTTATGTGTAATTTCATACTGCCTCTCTGGAGACAATATATGGATGAGGAAAATTCCTAATTCCAAGTATAGGATTAGAGGAGGTTTTTCTCAGCATCTCAAAGTAATTCTGGCCTCTTTTCTCAGTGGCAGTCCTCTTCATGGTGTTACACCACACCTGCTAATAAGAGTCTGTGTGATATGGAAATGGGCAAGTGCAGGGAAACAAGAAAAGGTGCCCTTTACTAAATGGTTGCTCGAGTGACTTCTCTGAGTGTCACACCAGAGCAGGCAGAAACTGGTTGAGTGGCTGTCGGGACTGCAGCTTTATGGGTTTTTCACTAAAGAACTGACACTGACATTATGTTTTGAATCTTTTGTACTTCTTCACAAGTTGAGTAAGATGAATTTGTCAAATATCTATCCAGTAAATAATGTGTAGAAATCCTCCAAGTGACATGTCTTCTTAGCTTGGCTGTTCTTTTTCCGTTCTCTTAGTTTACAGTTGCCTGTGAACAAAGAGACTTTTAGTACCCCCCTTTTGTCTGCACATTTTCAAATTGTTAGTTTGACAATGTTCTTTTAACTTTAAAAATCTTATTATCTATTGCTAAAAACCTTCATATTTAAATATACTTTTAAAAAATAAAATATAAGCCCTTTAATTCTGAATCCTTAGTACTGTCCTGTTCCTTGCATATACCCTCCACCCCCAAAATGTTTGGAAAACAGAACATTAACACAAGTGCTAAAAGATCCTTTTAAATTCTGACATGACACTGTTAAATGATACTGCATATCCAAAGAATTTAAAAACTGTTGAAGTAAAAATTTAGGATGTACAACAGTATTAATTTTAGGTATCTGTTTTGAAGCTGCACTGTACACCTGAGCTCCCTGCTTGTTTCCTTCATTCTGTTCTCACTTAGCGACCATGTGTGTGATACTGATGGTAACTGAGTGGTTGTCCTGGGTTGAGGTGTATTCTATTACCATCCTCATGAGCTGTTGAAATCAGGTGGGGCAGTGTCTCCTTGCCTCCTCCCCCCAGACTATCTTTCTGTTAATGGCCCATCATTGTCCTGCTGCATGACTCAGAGATAACTCCCTCCGGACCATCTTCTGTTAACGAGCCTAATCAACACCTGGCCTCATGACTCATTACCCCATTGTGAGATGCTCCACCCAGAGGGAGGAACCAAGCATCCCATCATGGATATAACTGGGACTCTGAGCATCAAAGGGACTCCACTGGATTTCCAGAGGACAGGAGCTACACAGCCACCGCTGGATTTTCTGAGGAAGAGCAGACCCCTTCTACTACAGGATCACCACTTCAGAGGATTGCAGCCACCATTCCACCAGACTGCTACCACTACCCTGCCTAACAGGGACTCAGGTTGTATCTTGACTCTGTCAGTGTTTTCTTTTACTTTCTTTTCCTTTTCTTTAATTTCCATTAAATTGTTATTCTGACTTGGTGCCTCTCACTGGTTTGTTTTCAAACTAGCACATAATTTGGCGCCCAACGTGGGGCTAGGCTGCTGAGAAAAGTCAGAATTACAATTTTGTATTGTAGAAGCCATCTACTCACTATGGTGCTCAACATGCTTACATGGGTCTTGTACCTAGCTCTCTATATTTTTCCGCACATGGGGACCTATCTGCCGATTGTAATGCTCCTGTGTAGACCAGGGTATGGTATAAAATTTGCTTTATTAGTGTATTATGCCTACTGCATGATAACCTCCGAGACAATGAACATAATTCGGAATATATACTCAACTTTGTCTGCCTGTCCTACTTTAGGCTGCTACATCTGGGGCCTCAACAATCATACTCAGCCCCTGGGGGGAGGATTAAAGAATGTTTTTTTCCAGCCTTTCAGACCGGACACAGCAGTTTTTGAAAATATTGAGTTCCCTGTGGATGTTAAGGATGGCATAATCTTTTTGGCAGTTCTTTTCTCTTTTTTCTCCATGACCTGCACTGTGTACACTATGCTTAGGATCAGAGCTATGGCACAGCATCCTCAGGATGAGAGGAAAAAAAGGAGCCAAGCAACAAGCACAATGTCTACACCGATTGTCGCAAAGAAGAAAGGAACCAAAAGCAAAGTGACAGCATCCATCTCTACTCAGACTGTCACAGAGGAGAAAGAACCCAGACCCAAGACCACAGCGTCCATGTCCACGCAGACTGTCACAGAGGAGAAAGAACCCAGACCCAAGACCACAGCGTCCATGTCCACGCAGACTGTCACAGAGGAGAAAGAACCCAGACCCAAGACCACAGCGTCCATGTCCACGCAGACTGACACAGAGGAGAAAGAACCCAGACCCAAGACCACAGCGTCCATGTCCATCCAGACTGACACAGAGGAGAAAGAACCCAGACACAAGACCACAGCGTCCATGTCCATCCAGACTGACACAGAGAAGGAAAAAACCAAAGGAGCTGTAAGCATCTCCACACAAACTGTCACTGAACCAGAACAGCCTAAACCGATTGCAGTTGCCCCCGTTCAGAAGAAGAAATCAAAAAGCAAGTCAGTCCGCATAGTGACTGACGAGGATGCAGCAGGACCTTCGCACCCAGCAGAAGAGGCAGAGCCGGAGATCATCACTCGGTCACTATCCCTGGGTGAGCTGCGTGACCTGCGGAGGGAATTCACGCGCCAGACGAACGAGTCCATCCTGACCTGGCTGCTCCGCATTTGGGACGCTGCAGCCAATGACACCATTCTGGACGGAAGTGAGGCGAGGCAGCTGGGATCTCTGTCCCGGGATGTGGTCATTGACCAGGGGATCGGGAGAACCCAAGAAACTCTCAGCCTCTGGCGGCGACTGCTTACAAGTGTCAGGGACAGGTACCTTTGTAAAGAAGACCTCCAGGTGCACCAAGGAAAATGGAGCACAATGGAACAAGGTATCCGGTGCCTGAGGGAATTGGCTGTGCTGGAGATCATTTTCTCAGAAGACGAAAGATTTCCTAAGAGCCCAGATGGTGTCCAGTGCACGTCACAGATGTGGTTGAGGTTCGCACGCCTTGGACCAGAGATATACTCCCGTTACCTGGCAACGCTGCAATGGAGGGAAGGCGAGGACAGGGTGGGCGTCCTGGTGAACAAACTGAGGATTTACGAGGACACCGTCACAGCCCCGTTTCGCACCCATGTCTCATCCTTGGAAACAAGTCTTTTGGCTGAGCAAGTCCGGAGTTTGATTGAAGAAGGCCATCAGAAATTGAAAAAGGAACTTAAGGAAGAGATTTACCAGATCTCGCCAGAACCAACAAGAGTCTCTGCCATTAGGAGCCGGCGTCCCCCAACCAGGGAGAGAGGATACACCCCACGAGGTAATCTCTGGTTTTTCCTTCAGGAACATGGAGAAGACATGAGTAAGTGGCATGGAAAACCCACCTCCTCCTTAGCAGCCAGGGTACGTGAACTAAAGAGAGGGACAAATACCACAAGAAGCGCATCTAGAGTCAACATTGCTCCGGTCTCTCGCACACAGAACTCCAGACGATACCAGAATGATAGTATGACTGATCCTCTTGAAGGGACCTCAGGAACATACTCACCGGAAGGGAGCAACATGCACCAGAACCAGGAATAGAGGGGCCCTGCCTCTAGCCAGGTAGAGGAAAGGGATAATCGGGTCTTTTGGACTGTGTGGGTCCGATGGCCTGGCACAGCTGACCCACAAAAATACACGGCTTTGGTTGACACAGGCGCTCAATGTACTCTGATGCCATCAAGGTATGTGGGAGCAGAACCCATTTCCATTTGTGGGGTGACAGGAGGATCCCAGCAGCTGACTGTACTGGAAGCTGAAGTGAGTTTAACTGGGAATGAGTGGCAGAAACACCCCATCGTGACTGGCCCGGAGGCCCCGTGCATTCTCGGCATAGACTATCTCAGAAATGGATATTTCAAGGACCCAAAAGGACATCGTTGGGCTTTTGGGATAGCTGCTGTGGAGACAGAAGATATCAGACAACTGAGTACATTGCCTGGCCTCTCAGATGACCCGTCTGCCGTGGGACTGCTAAGAGTTGAAGAACAACAGGTACCAATCGCCACAGCAACAGTACACCGTCGGCAATACCGCACAGACAGAGACTCTGTGGTTCCCGTCCATGAGATGATTCGTAAACTGGAGAGCCAAGGGGTGGTCAGCAAGGCCCATTCACCCTTCAACAGCCCTATATGGCCAGTGCGTAAGTCCAACGGGGAATGGAGACTGACAGTGGATTACCGTGGCCTGAATGAAGTCACACCACCATTGAGCGCTGCTGTGCCGGACATGTTGGAACTTCAGTACGAGCTGGAGTCCAAAGCAGCGAAGTGGTACTCCACTATTGACATTGCCAATGCCTTCTTCTCCATTCCTTTGGCAGCAGAATGCAGGCCCCAGTTTGCTTTCACTTGGAGGGGTGTGCAATACACCTGGAACCGACTGCCCCAGGGGTGGAAGCACAGTCCCACCATTTGCCATGGACTGATCCAGACTGCACTGGAAAAGGGTGAGGCCCCAGAACATCTGCAATACATCGACGACATCATCGTGTGGGGAAACACAGCAAAGGAAGTATTTGAGAAAGGAGAGAAAATCATCCAGATTCTCCTGGAAGCTGGCTTTGCCATCAAAAGGAGCAAAGTCAAGGGACCTGCCCAAGAGATCCAGTTCCTGGGAGTAAAGTGGCAAGATGGACGACGTCAGATTCCCACCGAGGTTGTCAACAAGATCACTGCGATGTCTCCACCGACCAGCAAGAAGGAAACACAAGCTTTCCTAGGCGCCATAGGTTTTTGGAGAATGCACATTCCTGAGTACAGCCAGATTGTGAGCCCTCTCTACCTGGTTACCCGCAAGAAGAACGATTTCCACTGGGGCCCTGAACAGCAGCAAGCCTTCGCCCAGATCAAACAGGAAATCGCTCATGCGGTAGCCCTTGGCCCAGTCAGGACAGGACCAGAGGTGAAGAACGTGCTCTACTCTGCAGCCGGGAGCCATGGTCTGTCCTGGAGCCTCTGGCAGAAGGTGCCTGGTGAGACTCGGGGCCGACCACTGGGATTCTGGAGCCGAAGCTACAGAGGATCTGAAGCTAACTACACTCCCACAGAGAAGGAAATCTTGGCCGCCTATGAAGGAGTCCAAGCTGCCTCAGAGGTAATCGGCACAGAGGCACAACTCCTCCTGGCACCCCGACTACCAGTGCTGGGGTGGATGTTCAAGGGAAAGGTTCCTGCCACGCATCATGCCACCGACACCACATGGAGCAAATGGATTGCTCTCATCACACAGCGTGCCCGTATTGGAAACCCGAATCGCCCTGGGATTCTGGAAATTATAACAAACTGGCCTGAAGGTGAGACTTTTGGATTATCTTCTGAAGAAGAGGAAGAGCAAGTGACTCGTGCTGAGGAAGCCCCACCATATAATGAGCTACCGGAGACTGAAAGACGTTATGCCCTCTTCACTGATGGTTCCTGCCGAATTGTAGGCACTAACAGGAAGTGGAAAGCTGCAGTATGGAGCCCCACACGGCAAGTTGCACAAGCTACCGAGGGACAAGGTGGATCGAGTCAGGTTGCAGAGCTTAAAGCCGTCCAGCTGGCTTTGGATATTGCTGAACGAGAGAAGTGGCCGAGGCTCTATCTCTACACCGACTCGTGGATGGTAGCTAATGCTCTGTGGGGATGGCTGGTTCGCTGGAGAAAAGCCAACTGGCAGCGCAGAGGGAAACCCATCTGGGCCGCTGAGATTTGGCAGGACATCGCCGCCCGAGTAGAGAAGCTGACCGTGAAGGTTCGACACGTGGATGCGCACGTACCCAAGAGTCGGGCTAATGAAGAACATCGCAACAACGAGCAGGTGGACCGAGCTGCCAAGGTGAAAGTATCACAGGTGGATCTGGACTGGCAGCACAAGGGAGAACTATTCCTAGCTCGTTGGGCCCATGATGCCTCTGGTCACCAGGGGAGAGATGCAACATACCAATGGGCCCGTGACCGAGGGGTGGACCTTACCATGGACAGCATCTCACAGGTCATCCACAGCTGTGAGACCTGTGCTGCAATCAAACAGGCCAAGCGGGTGAAGCCTCTGTGGTACGGCGGACGATGGTCAAAGTACAGGTATGGGGAAGCCTGGCAAGTTGATTACATCACCCTTCCCCAAACTCGCCAAGGCAAGCGCTACGTGTTGACCATGGTTGAAGCAACCACTGGATGGCTGGAGACCTACCCTGTGCCTCATGCTACAGCCCGGAACACCATCTTGGGCCTGGAAAAGCAAGTCCTGTGGAGACATGGCACCCCCGACAGGATCGAGTCAGACAACGGGACTCATTTTAAGAACAGCCTCATCAACACCTGGGCCAGAGAACACGGTATCGAATGGATATATCATATTCCTTATCATGCACCAGCTGCCGGAAAAGTTGAACGCTGCAATGGACTACTTAAAACCACCCTAAAGGCACTTGGTGGGGGAACCTTCAAAAATTGGGAAGCGAACTTAGCGAAGGCTACCTGGATGGTCAATACCCGAGGGTCCATCAATCGAGCTGGTCCTGCCGAGTCCGAACCCTTGCACACAGTGGATGGAGATAGAGTCCCTGTGGTACACCTGAGAGGTATTTTAGGAAAGACTGTTTGGATTAATCCTACCTCAGGCAAAGGCAAACCCATCCGTGGGATTGTCTTTGCTCAAGGACCTGGTTGCACTTGGTGGGTAATGCAAAAAGATGGGGAAACCCGTTGTGTACCACAGGGAGACCTAATCTTAGGTGAGAACGGTGTGTAGGGTTTCATTGTATATATATATATATATATGTATGTGTATTTAGAGTTTAAGAAGGTATTGATTTGGGATGATGTAGATGGTAATAGAATAAGGGGTGGATAATGTCCTGGGTTGAGGTGTATTCTATTACCATCCTCATGAGCTGTTGAAATCAGGTGGGGCAGTGTCTCCTTGCCTCCTCCCCCCAGACTATCTTTCTGTTAATGGCCCATCATTGTCCTGCTGCATGACTCAGAGATAACTCCCTCCGGACCATCTTCTGTTAACGAGCCTAATCAACACCTGGCCTCATGACTCATTACCCCATTGTGAGATGCTCCACCCAGAGGGAGGAACCAAGCATCCCATCATGGATATAACTGGGACTCTGAGCATCAAAGGGACTCCACTGGATTTCCAGAGGACAGGAGCTACACAGCCACCGCTGGATTTTCTGAGGAAGAGCAGACCCCTTCTACTACAGGATCACCACTTCAGAGGATTGCAGCCACCATTCCACCAGACTGCTACCACTACCCTGCCTAACAGGGACTCAGGTTGTATCTTGACTCTGTCAGTGTTTTCTTTTACTTTCTTTTCCTTTTCTTTAATTTCCATTAAATTGTTATTCTGACTTGGTGCCTCTCACTGGTTTGTTTTCAAACTAGCACAGTGGTATGATTGGTTTCATATATATTCTGAAAGAAAAATTAGTTATTCAAACTAGTATGTGATTCAGTACCCTTTTAGGTTGATTTTTCCTAACTCTTGGCAAAATATTTTGGGATTCCCATCGCTAATGTTTAAAGTATGAAATTTCCAGGGCTACGTGGGTGGCTGTTAACCTTGATAACACTAGCAGATGACACAAAAGCGGGATTGCATGGGCTCAGTTTTCCATAAAAAGAAGGTTCAGCCGAACTCACTCTTTAAGTGCAGAAGAATGGGCAGAGAAAGGGGAACAAAGCTAAGTAGAAAACTGAAAGGAAAATATGTCTAAAATTTTTTGTTGACATTTCTGTAACTGTTTTCCTTTCCTCTGCTAATGTACAATTTTTACATGCATAAAATGTTGAGCAAAAGAGAGGACTCCTAAACTAGATTAAAACCAATGACCTCTTTCTACATTTAGTTTACAATGCCTTGCTGAAGATCAGGTAATACCAGCTCATTCAAAAACAAGGTACAAGAGAAAGGGTTTCTTGAGTCCAAGAGAAATCATATGTAGCTACATAGTTGAAACAAATGATAGATTGAAAGGTTTTTCTATTGTTTGTTTTTTTTAGCAGCTATTTGATATTGTTTTTAACTAGAAATTTTAAGATGTATCTAGGTATTTGTAAGTGGCCAAATGGAAACTAAGACACCACCCTACTCTTTGAAGGCATCAGTTTTATTTTAAAAAATTAGAGCTCAGATTTTCTGAGGTGATTTCTGAAACTAGACCAGGAAAAAATGGGATACAAAATATACAGAAGAAATTAACCTTTCTCCACTGTACAGATCAGCTTTGAGCCCTTGGGCTTTGCACTTAATAGCATGGGTTTCTAGGCCACTTCTACCCAGTTTTTTCCCCTTGTCCTGCTTTATTAACAAAGCAGTCTTTGCTTTTTCAAAAACTTTGTCTTCTGAAGTGACAGCATCCTCTGGAAGA
Organism: Aphelocoma coerulescens; assembly: GCF_041296385.1. Taxonomy (NCBI): domain Eukaryota; kingdom Metazoa; phylum Chordata; class Aves; order Passeriformes; family Corvidae; genus Aphelocoma; species Aphelocoma coerulescens. Next base: position 91,907,708 of record NC_091015.1, read on the forward strand.
GACTAAAGTCCGTTGGCAAATCATTGTTGACTGGCATGTTTGCACTTTAGTCACCAAATTTGGAAAGGTGCAACAAGCTTATTTGGTGCCATTTTTATTTGAACAAATGGTTATCCACGGTATAATAACAATTAGAAAATTCATCATTAAATACTCGCTGTAATCCTCTAGTAGGTAAGGACTTGCTTAAGATTCAAAGGTATTAAAGTCCAATATGGAAAAAAAAGCAAAGGTGAAGGCATAGTACAATTCGAAGGACAGAAAAATGTCTTTGCAAGTATTTCAGTGATAGGCTTGAAGCATTTAAATTTGTTACTTTTTTCACCTTTTTAATCTTCTTTTTTTGCATACTCTCTTTAACTTCATGAATGAAAAGAATTCTGCATTCCTTTGGAAAACCATGGACCATGTGATAACGCTGTTGCTTACAGAATGCACATTTCATTTTTTTTGTGCTTCAGTGACTGAGTCTATGTTTAGCATTATTGTCTTTTCACTGAGAGGAGGTCACACATGGTGTCTATCCACAGTACATGAAATCTAGTCTATAGTCTGTACTCTACACTTTTTCTGTAGTAGGGCCAAAGCTTTTTAAAAGAACCCTGAACAGGCAAAGCTCTTGGGAAATACTAGATTTTTATATTTTTTTCAAGCAAAAAGCTACTGTAAACATCCAGGAAACCAGGTTCATCATCTGAAACTGGGACTTTGAACCTTCTTTCAGAGGAAAAAAATCAGTGCTTACAGGCATGTAGGAAAAAAAAGGATCTGCTTAAAAGTAACTAATGCATGTCACCCCATGACAGTAGTTCAGAAGGTATGACTTGCCATTTTAATTCCAGTGCTGATGTTTTCTTCCATGCTAGTAGAGATTCAGGGAGGCTCTCATGTGTATAATCTGCAGCATTTCACCTTTATGAAGAGTGGTGAATTTTTTTTTTTTAATCAGGTTGGCTTTTGTTTGGCCATACCTGCACAAGATGACCACTTCATCTGGTCATGTATGTCAATAAAACTCATTTTTTAACAAGAGCAGAACTTACATATGCAGAAAAGAAAACAATCAAGAAGACAAAAACTGAAGTAGAGAAGGAAAAAATTTAGATAAAGAGATGAGCAAGCTAAATTGAAAGGAAAATTTGATAAAAGATATAAAAGATGCCCAGTTTTTCAACAATTCTTATTTTGAAAATATTTCTAATTTTGCAAATTTTATAATTTTTTCCATTAAATCTCTGGAAATATCCATCTATGTAATTTTGACAGTAGTAGTTGTCATCAATTTGGACATCTAGTCCATCTCATTGTCAGCTAGTTGAAACTAGAAGACTTTTCAAAGTGCCTTCCAACCCAAATGATTCTATGACGGGGGAAAATATCTTTGACTGAAAACTGTCTTGAAAAGTGACAAGGGTTGCAATTACCTACTTTGTAGATTATGCTTGTTCTTTTTAGTATTTTTTCTGAGTTGAGAGAAAAAGACATTCATTTCAAATGTCTAGTTCAAAAGAACAAATGTTGGGATAGTAGTGCATGTCTGTGTTTCATGTTCAAACATATAGCTCTAGTATTTATTGATGACTACTCCAATTATATGTTAGGAGGAGAAAACACTGAAAATGGCTACAGTATAACAGCAGATAAAACCCCAAAATTATGCTTCCCATATCTGTCTCTTTCTTCAGTGTGTGACATTGGTACTGTAAAATGGGTTTGCGTAACTTCCGAAGTCACACAACTTGAGGTGCTTCCACAAAGAAGGAAGAGAAAGAGAAATGAGTATTTAGGGAGAATGCCTTTAGTTTTTCACTAACTTTTCTTTCTTTCAAGAGTAACTGCTGCTCATTTTACTTTTGCAACCAGTAATTGACAAGAAACATTTCAGAACTGTAGATGCAACAAAAGGACTTGAATTTAATCCTTTCTGTAATTCAGGAGTAAAACAGTAAGGCCTTGATTCAAGATAAGAGCTAGTAACATTTGATTCAAGTTAAGCATATCTTCCACTCCTATTTCTGTGCTGGTGCTTTTCTGGTTTAACCCTGCAATTACAGTCAAACAAAAGTTGAAATTCTTTCAGTAATAACTCCTGAGGCTACAGCTGACAAGTCAAAATTGTGGTCTTCAGCCCATGTGCTTTGAGTGGAATAGACAATTTACTTGCCAGTAGTAACTTCCAGAACTGTCAAGGGTTTAACAATAAGGACTTTTAAATCTGCTGGTTTGGGTTTTTTTCCCCTTTTTTTAAAATCTGTAAACTAATTCAAGACATTTTCTGACTGGGTTCTCAAGAGAGGGCAAGTGTAAAGTGTGAGCATGGACTGTAATGGAAGCCGTGCGTTTGTGTTGAGAAGAAAGAGGAAAACCTTCCCTTTCTGAGAAATTAGCTGTGGTAAAATTTCACACATGGCTGTCTGACTTTAATTCATCATTGTTCTCTGTACACAGAGGTTCCACTGCCATGAGCAATATTTAGTTTTTGTGATGTTATTTACTGTGTAATGCCACTTTGTGGTTTTGCTGGCTCATAAATATCATTAATGATGGACATTGAAAAACTCAGTCATGTTTCAACAGTCACTTCCTCTTTTCATATAACAAATTAGCCACTGAAAGCTGAGTGGAAGTCTGAGGATTTCACTGAAGTTATAGCTGTATCTGACAACAGTGAATTTAGGAACCTGTTCCAAAATGTTGAAATATTGACATTAAATGCATTGATGGTCATCGAGTCTATAGCCTTCTAGTAAATCCATCAGACAGGGAGAATTATCTTGACCTGCTTAGGAGCCCCATTTTGGATCAGTTAATCAAAACTTCAGCACTGATGTGTATGTGCTCAGCATGAGTTCCCAGACTGGCAGGATTTTGTTTGAAAATACCAGCTTTGCAGGTAACAAACATTCCTTTTGAGAATTTGAAGGATTGACATACAAAACTGGTAATCCACTGTGGACTCTTAAGCTATCTCAAATTTCTAAAGGCTGTAAAGAGCACATGAAAAAAGTGTTTGAGGCTTTATTATTTTCTCCTTTCCATTGCTTTGTTATATCTGTTAATATTTTGTTCTTCTAGAGGAAGTACAGGAGTAAAACGTAAGTTAACTGTACAAATCTATTTTACATCTCAGTTGAAATGCTGAAATACTGTATCAGGGAGTATGGGAAGATGTGACAGGAAAAATTATGAAATCTTTTTCAAGAACTTTTTAATTCTTAGAAACTTAAGTCGATATTCATGACTCTAGTTTATCTGAGAGTGTTGTCTTCCATGTATCTGCTATTGAGTGTGCCACATTGAAACTGTCTCAATCAAACAACTGCTAAGAACTATGAGGGACACTTCATTTCTACCAGGTTTTTAATGGCTTGAGCATGTGTGTATTTCCTTGCTCCATAAGCAGTGTTCATATTCCTAACTGTTTGTGTTTACTGAAAATTGCTCCTTGTTTTCTTGTAAAATTGTAGTTTGTACGCAGATGCTCTGCTGCAGGGTGTGCAAATACCAGAATGTGCACTGGGTGATTTATTCCTTCTAATAAAATGAGAATTTTATACCACTCTAAAAATTTGATTTAGTAGCATTTCCTACATTCCAAAATGTCAAATTTTATCCCGTTCCATCAATGTATTTAGTTAGTGCTTTTGTACTGTACTTGTATTTGAATGCAAAAAGATGAGCTACTGCAGTCTCAAGGTTGCTTATCTAAAATTGCTTAAAAAATTAAAAAAAGGTCAATGAACAATTCTAATGCATTGTTTTACCACCTGCGGGCTTACTAATACTCCATCATAGAGGTCAAAGGGAGGAAATTGGATTAATTCAAAGAGCTCCTGGAGTGTAGGGACTAATCCTGTTTAAGCCTATGAGTTAACTAAGTGGTGGGTGTGGAGTCTTCAGCAGAAGAAGGCAACTTCTTCCTCATAAAGGGGTGCTGGAACACCAGAGCTATGTGTAATTTTGTTGGCTGTCAGGTCAGATAAACAGCCACGGGTGACTACATCTGTATTTTGCTAACAGCCCAGGGCTTTGACAGCATACATGGAGACTTCTTTGACTGAATTTTTGAAATAGTTCAAATGTTGCACTGAAATACTTTCACCAAAATAAGGAGCTATTATTCCTGCATTGACTCAGATTTATTTTACATGGTCTGTAGTGTATTGTGAGTAGTTTACCTTACAGATAAAATTTTCTGATGCATACAATAACGTGTATACTGTGGAAATTACCTATCATCTTTATTTAACATCAGGCTAAAGGGATGCAAAAATTATCAATAGAAAAAATCTCTGAATTCATTAAATTAGTAAAGTAAGTGCATTGATGATAAAAAGGAAACAAGAATAGATGGACTAGCAGCATAGATGTCTAAAGGGTGAGGGGACTGGGTGTGGGACTGAACAAAATGCCAAAAGCATCTGGGTTTGCTTCACTGGTTTCACAAGATGGAATTAACTTGCAATTTGACTTCAGTTTTGCAATGCCAAGTCTATAACTGTGGGCCTGGGTTAGCCCCTTTTTTTTTGTTCTTTCTTTGCTTTTCAGGGTGTCTGTGGATGAAACATTTTTCATTACAGCCATAAGTTATCTGTCCAGTCATTGCCTGCAAGAGGTAGAAGGGTAGAGACTTAGATTGTGGTTTCATTTTGTGTGGAGCTGAGAGCACTGAGCCAATGAATGCTTCTCTCAGTTATCCTAAAAGGCATGAACATATTCTGTGCCTCACACAGGCCCACACATGTGCTGCATACACAAGTGGTATCTACACTTGCCCTCCTGTTTTGGGCCTAAATGAAATGTGAATGTTGCAAATATGTGGAAGAACAAAGAGAAAATTATGTAAAATAGCAACAAAGAATTGTAAAAATGTGGGGAAAAAAAGATTATGGCTAATGTGAACAAGAACTTAAAATTATTTATACAAGGTACATTAGGTAAATGAACAAAAATTTTAAAAATTAGTAAGTTTATCTTCTGATTAAGTTTTTCAAAGAAGTCTTGATAAAGTTACCAATTCCTGTTGGTTTTAAGGAAGAATTGCGGGCCTAATTACTTTAAGCCTCTTCCAAAGCTGAAGAATTTGATATAACAGCTTAGATGCAAATGATTCTCTCATTAGAAAAATAATCAAAATACTTGTACAAATATTAAGTTCTTAGTGTAGAATATGAATGTCTGACAGTGCAAATAAAATTATATTGTAGGATGAAAGAGTATAAAATAGAAGTCAAATATTTCACTTCTGAGGAAAAAATCTAATAATTAAGAGATAGAAGTCTAAGAAAACAAGTATGTTGTTTGCTAACAAAATTGTTGTTAGCAAATACTAAATATACAGTCCAACAAATACATACTTGTTTTTATCCTCTCTTGATGGACATGCATTAGTTAGCCTAACTGGGTATTGCCAAGTTTTCCATTTGGCTATGGGTGTGTGAAGTAGCACTGTTGCTGCTTAAAATATTGTGTTTAATAATAGAGTAGGTAATACTGAGAAAAAGTTTCATACTGTAATAAAATACTGCATCCTGATGTGTGCCTGTATTTTCAGAGACAGGTTGTGAAAATTTCTTAAATTTCACGAGTCACATCCAGCTGTTAGTTTTCGTTGTCATGGAATTATAGAATAGTTTGTGTTAGAAGATATCTTTTAAAAATTGTCTAGTCCAAACCCCATGCAAAGAGCAGGGACATCTTCAATTAGGTCAAGTTGCTTAGAGGCCCATCCAACCTCACCATGAATGTTTCCAGGGATGGGGCATCTACCAGCTCTCTGTGCAAATCTCTCTGATGTTTCACCAGGCTCATAATAAAAAATGTCATCCTTACATCTAACCTAAATCTGTCTTTCACTTTAAAACCATTACCCCCTGTCTTACCACAACAGGCTCCACTAAAAAGTCTGCCCTCATCTTTCTTAGAAGCACCCTGTTCATACAGAAAAGACACTGAGGTCTCCTTGGACCCTTTTCTTCTCCAGTCTGGAGAAACCCAGCTCTCTCAGCCTGTCCTGTAATCATCCTTGTGACTGTCTTGTGAACCCATTTCATGTCTTTCCTGTGCTGTGGATCCCAGAGCTGGATGGAGTACTCCAAGTGGGGTCTCACCAGTGTGGAGGAGAGGAGCAGAACCTGCTGCCCATATTTCTTTGGATACAGCCCAGGATACAGTTGGCTTTCTGGGCTGCAAGTGCCTGTTGTTGGCTCATGTCCAGCTTTTCATCCACCAGCAGCCCCAAGGGCTGCTCTCAAGTCCCTTCATCTCTCAGCCTCTGTTGATACCAGGGGTTAGCTCCACGCAGGCACACAACCTTGCTCTTGCCGTTGTTGAGCCTCATGAGATTCCCGTGCGCGCACTTCCCAGGTTTGTGCAGATCCCTCTGGATGGCATCCCATTCCTCAGGCATATCAACTGCACCACACAACTTGGTGTCACCTGCAGGCTTGCTGGGCATGCACTCAATCTCTCTGAGTAGTTGATGGAGACGTTAAACAGTCCTGGTCCCTGGACCCCTGAGGGACACCACTCATCACTGATCTCTATTCAGATATTGAGCCATTGACCATTACTCTCTGGATATGACTGTCTGAGCAATTCCTTATCCACTGGACAGTCTACCCATCACTGTTAAGGAAAAACATATTTGAGTCTCCTACAGTGTATTCACTGTCAACAGTGATTTACTTCCACTTTTTGTATCTTTTGGATATAACCAAAGCACTAGTGTGAGAGAAGATTGCGTGTAACTCACTGCAGTGGAACATGCTATGGTGTATAATGGAACTGTAAGTAAGTGAACCGGGTGGAAGAAGCGCTGTGCAACCTCCCTCTTCTGTTACTGTTTGCCATGGAAGCTGCTCCAGGAAATTGCTATTGCATTTTTTAAATAGCTGCTGTAAATCACGTGATGATGATACAAGATGCTTCAGCTGATTTAAATACAAATCCTTCAGTGAAGTTGCCTATTATGTGTGTCAGCATGGAATTAAGATAAATGTCTTTATTTACCATGCCTTAACAAATCCCTCAAAAGATGTGCTGCTGCCTTGTTAATCAATTGAGATTTGAGCAGGGATGGTTAATGTTCCGTAGTCACACAGTATAAGGAGTTAACATCTTGAAAGTGAATGATTAGTGTTTAATTCAGGGTATACAGAGCTATGGGTACGGACTTAAGAAATCATATAAATTCAGTGTACATTCCTAGAAATGTATCAGAACTAAATGTTTATTAAAGGTCTTGGAAGGTGGTTTGTGTTACATTTACTAGTTCTTCTTCATTGTAGCTTAGCTTCTCAGGAGACTTACAACAGTGTTTTAAAACCTTTGTAGTAAGAAGGTTATATGCTGATCTTAAAGTCAAATACATGGTGCATAGGTCATTAACAGTATCTTAGATTGTCCTTTTGTGAATGTTTTACTATCAGGATATCATACATTCATTTTATTATACTTTTTTGAGCAAGGACATTGGTGAAACAACAGGTATCTGTTAAACAAAGGAGATAACTAAATCAAAGTCGGCCCAATACCTATCATTAGTAACTAGGTAATTTAGCAAATGAATGTGGATTATTTCAGTCTTCCACGCATATTCTCCTGATGAGGGCAGAACAGGGATGAAAATTAGGGATTGAAAAAATAATTTCTGTGTTGTGTATATCAATTGGCAACCCTTTTTGGTGATTTCTCTTACTGAAAGGGTGGACTTGAAATGCAAATAAGGTTTGCAGTCCTCTGATCCAGGAGGTTGTAGGTTATATTAAAATACCCCATCAAAGAATTAATATAGCTTTAAATACTGCATAATTACTCACCTGTGTCAGTTGGTGCCATACAAGTACTTGATCTTTATTGAAGAAATATATCCCCAAAATATATGTAGTAAGCCTAGAGGAAGTGAATTTTTGCAGCTATAATTTATATTTGTCAATGTAGCATCTGCAAAGAAGTCAAGACATTGAACCATCATTAAAAATGCAAATGAATTCTTATCTTTTCCAAACACTTGATAGTGGATGAGCTGTGATAAGGCTGGCTCTTTGCTACACAGTGCATAAATCTGCAAGCTGTGTCAATGTGAGATGGTTGTTGTAGGATCATTTAGGCTGATGAAAGTGGTAATGCAATTCCCTAAGCCTGGACCTCTATTAAGCTGTATATTCTCTCATCAGAACTGTCTAGGTCTTCCTCATATAGCTAAACATAATTTCATTCACTGAAATTATTTCTGAGGTAGGTGTTATGCCAAGGTCAGTTGATGTCTAATAAACAGAAGAAGCATCTCACATGATCCAGGATGCTGTGTAAGTAGTAAAGCATGAAAGAAAAATGGTTTATTCGAAATTGAAATGCAAGTGTTTTTTAAAGAAAGTTGTTTCATTATGGGTTCACTATAGATAATTGTATACATGCCCTTTAGAATTTTAGAAATAAAATGGAGACTTATGTGATTACAATACCTATTAAAGACATGCAAGATACAATAGCTCCTGGCACAGGGCAGGATGATACAAATGAGGATCCCTTATGAGACCTTTCCTCTGTATAGGTTTGGGTCTAATAATGCTACAAACACAACTTAAGCTGCGTGTAGGAAAGTGTACCAGTCCAGAGATTCTTTTAACCTCTTCTAGTTAATGGTTATGTTGTAATTTTATTTCTCCACTGATTATTTTGGCCATTTTGGTGACAGATATGACTTGTCAAACAGCCTTAGTTCAGCTCCTTCTGGACCAAATGTGTAAATAAATTTCGCTGTGTCTTGAATAACATATTGGTTTAGGTCTCATCTTTCACCTAGTATTGCTTTGACCAAACAATCTCTTTTAAAGAAATTATAGCCTAAGACTCCTCAAGTAGGTCCTTAGCTTCTGCTTGGGCAGCTGCTTTCTATGGGTTTCTTGTATCTGAAGTGTACCTGAAGTGACCTGCTCACATTCCAGTTCCTCGGTGAAGAACAACTGCTCCTGGTTCTAGCTTGACTCCCAATTTACATTTCAGGATGTGAGTCTGCACTGGACTTGGGGAGACTTGAAGTCTTAGATAAACACCGGTTTTAAGCAGTACTGGGATTTTCTCAAAATCAAACTGTTCATGTGATTGTGCTGTGGTTTTTTATTGTGTTTGTTTTATTTTGATTAATGAAAAAGTCCCCACCATGTGGTGCTTTGAAGTTCTCCCTGGATGGTCAGAGGCCTCTCTCAGCAATACTCTGGGCAGTCTTTTCATCTGAGAAACAGTGTAGCAGTAAGAGGCAAGCCATTGGTTGACCATAGTAATAAGTCTCTGTTAGTTAGTCTAAATCTCATTCTGCTCTTCAGGAAGAGTGGGGTAGGGGCAGGAAAAATAGCCCTTCATCGATTTTCACCCTGAGAAATGTTCCTCCTTGATTCCAGAGTGTCTGATCAGCTGGGTATATTTATTGCACAGACCATATGCTCACTGACAGGCTGTTGAAAAACAGCCAGTGTGAAGATCACTTAGTTCAGTGGCTCAGATCAGTCCAGGATGTCATTTGTGTTTACTCAAGTGCAGGAGGTCTTGGTCCACCCAGGGAACTGATAACTGACATCCTGGATATGCACACAGATAATCCCTGATACCCAGCCATGACTGATTGATAATTTCCTCTTTCATTCACAGTTACAATAAGATTCATAGACACATATACCTTCCTTAAAATGGACATCCTACATTAGCATTGTAGGGAAGTAGGATAGGACAGATGTAGAAGGAAAACATTGAAAATGCTCTGATGTTTTAAAATCATTTCTGCATCCATGGCAAACACTTCTTTCTGTCTTGGAGGCTGAAGGAGGCACGTGTTGCTGTCAAATGGGCCTCATTCACCCTTCTGAAAATGTTTTCGGTTCCCTCCTTGTAGGTTTTTTTCTTTGGCTTCCAGGTAACAACCTTGTCTGAGACAGGCTCAGATCTTTTTTCACATGAGGCCCTAGGAGAAAATCTGTCATTTGGCCACTACCAAGGACTGGTACCTGGCTGTTAGAAAGTTTGCTTTTATCCTTATCGCAGCTGTGGATAACATAAGCTCTTAAGCTTACGGCTCATCCTTAAACGTGGTGAGCCTGTGGAAACTTGTCTGTAAAAGGTTTCTAACTGTGGAACGTGCTTCACAGATCTAGGAAAGTGAATTGACCTCAAATAGTACATTGCAATGGGTTAACATTGGAAACTGAAGATAGTTTCATAACAAACTCTTTAATCTTGGAATTTCTATGAACACATCTTTTTTTTTTTTTCTTCGTTATAGGTAAGAAGCTCTCTTGTGAGAAGTTCATAGAAGGGGAGAGAGATAAATAGTACAGAATGTACCACTGTCTGTTATCTTTATAATGGCAATATGAAAGAAAGAGACTAATTTGGGATGGATTTTCCTTTTCTGTATCTATCTCCACACCAACTTATTTCTTTTTAAGGCAAGTCTTACGGTTAACAGACACTTAGGAAGAACTGGTAGTGCCTGGATTCCTTTGAGACATAACACTGGAGGATGCAGAGACTTCAGAGGCTGCATGTGGATGTGCAGCTTACAGAATAGCCAAGAGCTGTGTTGAATGCTGGAAGTCATGCTAGTTTTCTAAAATAGGACATTTTGTGAATGTAAGGTGAGAAATGGGCTGCACTAAGGCATTTTTCATGAAGATAATATTCTGCCTCTTCTCTCATATGTGTTAATCATTTCAATAACTAAGCCACTATTATTGGCCACTTTGTGAATTATTAAAGTGCTTCTGTCTTTAAGCCTTTAAACTCACTGCTATTGACATACTTGTTTAGGACAAGCAGTATTCCCTCTGAGCTTATATAAGACAAAACCATTATTAATTGAACTTTATACGTTGTGCAAGGCAGTCCGAATTAAAGTAGCTAAGAAAACCCTGCATGTGTATTAGCAAAGAGCAGTGAGGTAGTACCTGTTGTGAACAAAACAGCAGCAAAAAAGGTACTCCATTCTCAACAGCTTTGCCCCCAGCCTGTACTGTTGTTCATCTTATATAAATAAATATGATTATTTAGTTTCTGAAAATGCCCCTTGAATTAGGGTCTGTCCTCATTTTTCTTAATTTTTCTAAATAAAAATAGGAATTACTATCAGTAAGATTGCTAAGAAAATACCTAACAAGAAATGAGATTCAGCGAAAATAGTAATTAAGACTATCAAGCATTCCTATATTGCAGCCTGAAAAATCCATAGGAATGGTACTGAAAAAGAAGTTACAGGTGGTTATGGCATTACCCTGTCTCACTGTCCCATCCATAAAATTCCATACCATGTCCATCAATCACAATAATGACAGTACGTTGCTGCACTGATGAGAGTAGAAGTGTCTCATGAAAAAGTAGAAAACTTGGTTCCAGGTTATTGTTGGATCCACCAGATGAACTACTAGGGTTAGATATTGTAACTAAAGAAGTGATAAATAAAAGCCTTGTCAGAGACTGGTACTGTTATAAAAATTCATAGTTATGTAGATTACATACTTGTGGAAGGTCAGTAGTACATAAAACACTGGAGTAATTACCATTCTTGTTAATACAGTGTGTGTCTGCAGAAAAGTGGTTAATTCATGACCCAAATGCTATTGAAACTAATAAACATAATGCTTTGGAAAACTACATGAGCAACTGTCATACAGAAATGATGCTTTAGACCTTGGAGAATGTCTTCAAATATTTTGATAGCTGCATATGCTCATCAGCTCCTACAGTTGGTACAGGATGATTGCTTTTGGTACTGTGACATCGATGCCATATTATGTGCCAGTTATTCTTATACCTACTTGGTATCATGGGATAGTTGATGTTGGAAGGGACCTGTCAAGCAGAACCACATAGGTCTCCTTGTCCATAACCATGTCCAGGCAGCTCTTGAATGTCTCCAGGGATGGAGATGCTACAACCTCCTCGGGCAAGCCGTGCCACTACTTGGCCAGTACAAAAGTGTCTCCCGATGTTCATGCAGTACTTTCTGTGTTTCACCTTGTGCCCATTGGCTCTTGTTCTGTCTCTGGTCACCAGCTGCAAATAGTCTGTCTCCATCTTCTTTGCTCCCTCCCATCAGGCATTTATAGCCTTAATAAGATTCCCCCTGAGCCTTCTCTTCCCCAGGCTGTGCAGTCCCAGCTCTTACATCTGGTGACTTCCATACAACAGGGCTATGCCCTTTGGATGCCCCTGGTTAATTTGAAATGCTATTTTGCAAGGCAAGTGGTGCTTGAATTATAGGGTAAAATACTATGATATGCAACAGGCATATCATATCTTAAAAAGCATTATTTGTGGTTTCTTTAGAAATTATTTTAAACAGTCCTAACCAACATTATTTGATTATGAAAGGTGATTCTGTATTCTTCTTGATATCACTGAGAGGTAAAATTTGTTTGTAGCATAACTTACTACATCTCCCACAGCCTGTCTGTTTCTCTTGTCATGTTTGTGACTAGTCAATATAATCTGATGAAGGATCATTTATCATTTTTATTATTGAACATTTGTGTCAGTAATATAAGGTAAGATGGTTCAGAATGGTATATCCCAGTGTTTCTTGATTTTAGTGGAACTTCTTTAATTTTAAATAATTAAGCAAACTTTGGGATCAAGGATTTTTTTTTTTTTTTTGGACACATCAGGTCAAAACCTCAGCAAAGTAGGTGGGTGTATCCATTCAGCCTTAACCGTAAGTTTCTTCATGTAAAGGTTATTTTTGCTTGTATCCCCTTAGTCAAAAAAGCTGGTATCTTGAAAGAAAAAACATAAATGTCTGAGTGCACCAACTGAATTGCTTGGCTATATCAATATTGATAAATAATACAGGATTTTCTGATACGGAGATAATTTTAATCAGTTAAGTTTGTACAGTGTACTGAAGGTTTTTGTTTTGTTTCCATGCAGCTCAGTACCTGAGCGTTTCTCCTCTTCTCTTGTGTTACCTGACATATTAATTACTAGCATACTTTTGCAGCTCTATGCAGAATGTCTTAGTTTGATCTATGGCAGATTTTATATTCTGTTTATCGTGGTTAAGTATTTTTTCAATTTTGTCTTTTGGCTTCTCATTTTTCTCCTTTTCTTCCCCCACTACTTACAGAGGGGCCCCAATACCATGGATTGCTTATCTACATCTAAATCTAAAGGCAGCTGAGTTGTCATGAGTTATCCATGCAGAAGCAAAGCAGCAGGAAGCTGTGTGTGACAGAGCTATATTATAAATTGCAATTCGTTACTTGGCCGTCCTGCTACATCAGAGAAGTGATAATCTGATGCCTTTCCCATCCTGCACCTGTACCCTGGTGGCAAAGCAATTAGCTGCCAAATAGCTTCTGTAAAACAAAACAAAACAAAAATAAAACAAAACAAAAAAAAACCCAAAACAAAGCTAACTCTGGAGGTGGATACTCATTGAAAAGAATATTTTTCGTTGTTACCTTCCCAACCTCTACTTAATTTAATCACTCATGACAATTGTCTCATGTCCTGCAGTTCTTTTCATTTTACACACAATTTAGGTTCTGCACCTGAAATGGAATAGCCCCATCCAACAGCACAGCTGGGGCTGCCTGGGTAGAAAGCAGCTCAGGGGCCCTGGTGTACAGTAGACATGAACCAGCATGGACAGAATGAAAGGCGATGGACACAAACTGCAGCACAGCCAATTCTGATCAGATATTGTGGCTTCTTTTGTTTTCACCACAAGAGCAGTCAGGTTTGGGAACCAGTGCACTCTTTGGTTGTGGAATTTCATCCTCATAAATATTGAGTCCTCACACAAGCACAACCCTGACAACCTGATTTATCTGGACCTGCTCTGAGCAGAGAGCTGGGCTAAATAGTCTTCAAGAGATCCTTTGTAACCATAATTCTCTACAGTTTCATGATAAGCAAGGGTGAGCCCTGCAAAGTAACAGAAAGTACCTAATGAAGCAACTTAATTTCGTTGTTGAATTTGGAATCACAAATGATGTTTCTTTCTTTCATGTATATAATTTTCAATCTAAAAGAAGAAATCAAATGAGATACATTTTTCAGAAGGTGCTTTTGAATTTTGTGACTTACACTATGTCTAATGAGTTTACTCTGGACAACATTTTAACCTGTTTGCAGGACAGACCAGTGACTGACTCAAGTTTTAGATTTTCAGCTGAGGACTTACGAGAGTCTGGAGTTGTAGGGAGGAAATATTCCACACAAATATTATATATACACAACTTCCGTTTCATTGGAGTGTCTTAAAAAGTAAGTTAGACAGGACTGTTTCCCGAGTCTCAATAATTTTTATCCAAGCAAAATCCTAGGTGAATAGGGCCACAGCAATAAGCATCTATTTTTATGAATATTAGGAGTATTGACTCATAAGAAAGACAGAATGTATGTTTCTCTTGCCCCATGATTTATTATATATTTCCGATGGAAGGAAAGAGAATACAACTCTGGTTTGCAGGGAGGGTTGAAATGTAGAAAGAAAGAGAAGAGAGTGCTATGACTCTGATGTTTCATTGGGAATTTTTTCCTTTTGGATTCTGCCAGAAGAGCAGGACCCAACATCTGTGCAGAATTGATAAATGAATTTTATTCCTTCAAGGTAACAGGGCAACTGTATTGCTTATGCATTCTTGTATATACATAAAAGCTTACATGCATACATATAAAAAAAAAATAGAGATGTAAAGCACATATTCTCTTGAGTAAAAAAATGAAACCCAGCAAAAATCTTCCCTGCAGGACTCATACTCTTTTAGGCTTAGGATTTAACAGATAACATCCTAAATATTCTTCGAGATATTTTGTTTCTGTCTAACCCAAATATGATCTTTTCTTAGGAAGTAAAATTACTCCAAAGGCAAGAAGAGAAAGGCGAAAAACATCCACCACTGTATATTTGTCTCCTGTGTGGCAAATAGGGAGGCACAAACTTCATGTGTAGGGGTAGCCCCATTTACTGAAATATTTGAATGTCACCCTTTCATGTCCTGTTGTTTGGACATTGCTGAACAGTGTCACGTTGTGGCATTCATTTCTGCAGTTTCATTGTTTGCTTGTTTGTTTCATATGCGGCAAAAACAGCGGCAAAAACATTGCGTGTTTACAACAGCCAAAAGCCACCAAGAGATGGCAGCACTGCTTTTAATATTCTGTGTGCACAATCTGCACTAAGTGGTGCATCTGTCAGTAATACTTCTGAACCTTTCATACCTGGCACATTCTTTCACCAGTCAGTGAATGGTTCGTTCTTTACAGAAGACCTGTTAAAATTATTGGCCTTACTGCTAGTGGAAACTGTCTTTTCCCATTGCAAATTTGCATAATGCTGTCTCATCTTTTCAGCAGGAAAAGCCTAACAGACACAGGAACTCCAGGGAATATTTAAATACCACAGGGTAGCCTTGGTCAGTGTGACTGAGCAATCTTGCTTCATCATTTGCTTTTTTGCCTTGCAGTAATTTCTGTTTCCTTTTTACTCCAGAAAACAATTTTTTTTCATGAGTTAAGATGTTTTGGAATATAGAATACTGAACTAACAACCCATGTTTAGTGGTTTCTTTTTACTAGTGTGCTTAAATACCTTCTACCCTTCTGAAGTGAAAATTAATCACTTCAGCTTAATCAAAAGAAAGCCCCAAGGGGACATAGCCATCAAAGAATTATTAACGTTGTCAGGAGATGGGTAGCATTGCAGTAATTGTCCATAGGCTGTATAGAGTCACTTTGTTTCTTGCACTGTAATGGTCACATTATATCACTGTGTATACACAAAGACTCAAAAAATTTAATGAACTAATTTTCTTTCCATACTGTATTTTTAAGGATTTTTTAGCAGCTAGACATCTGCAAACGATGACACAGTGAAAATGTGGTGATTGGAACTACAATTTAAGTATTTGAATATTAAGTGAAATAGGTTATGATACAGTGTGAGGTTTGATACACTGCATACAAATGTGAGCATTTTTCATTTTATGTTTAAAGAAGTCAATAACATGTATATGTCTGCAGTGTCAAAATGATTTGGTCATGTTGAAAAGCAAGAAAATTTAGCTTGACTTTCCCTAGAACCAACATCTGTTTCTAGCAAACTGACTTTCAGATCACCTCTTACAGTGACTTGGCAAGAAAACTCAACAAGTAATATGCTGCTTGATTTTTGAGTTTTGAGGGTTGTGATTAGCATTTTAAAACCTTCGGTCTTGCCAAGAAAGACTACATACCATGTAGATTACATACATGTTCCAGCCCAAACCATTCTGTGATTCGGAGTGATACAGAATTGCTTATCCATGTGTGCCTAAACATTCAGAAAAGATGGCAAAAGCTGGTGGTCCTGAGCACTGGTATTGTTTTGCAATATTTGACAAAATAGCTTACCATGTTTCTGCTAGGAAATCAGTGTAGTCATGAGAAAATGGGCCTATTTCTGGCATTACTGATCTTCCAGTACTCACCTGGGTTGGTCTTAAAGCAGTGCTGCAGAATGGAATAGACCATCATTATTTTAAAGTAAGCACTTAGGTTTTTTCTTACACAGAAGGTCTATAACCCAAACAATTATCCAGAATCAGAATTAGAGTCATGTTATTTCAGCATTTGTCTTCGCAGCTGCTCTGGAAGTAACCATCACCAGATGGCTTCAACCCTCAAGTTTGCCAAACTGCATGTGGATAATTTTAAATGATGCATGTTAGCCATTTCTTTGGATGAAGAAATGGTCATGCCAGGACGTAAGACAGCTAGGAGACATGGTGCTGGTGTGATGGGACAGGTGGTGGGAATCCAGCAGAACAGTCTGGGGTTCTTGCCCAAGCTGTGTGGCCACTGCTGCAGGGGCACATGCAGAGGCTGCTGCCACTCAGACAGAGACTGTACATGCTCTGTGCGAAATCTGGGTCTGTCTGGGAGTGTTCCCCAAGGCAAAGGATCTAAATTAGGAAGTTTCGGGTTGTTTTTTAAGTAACTGTTTGCTAGTGTCTGTGCTTTGCAGCATTACTGATACTTCCATTGACACAACCTGCGAGGCGGGGCCTAGTGCCCATGAGCTGCTTGTGTCAGGCTTGGGTTTGTGCTGATAGCAGCAAAAAGGGCAATGGTTTGGGGCTGGTGTTGAACTTAGAAGTTGCCAGATCAAGCAGGGCAGCTGAGGGAGGCACAGGGGCAGCTCCACCTCTGGCATCGGGCACCTCCCTGGGGATGGGATGAGGTGAGGCTGGGACTTGGGCCCATCACGGGACTGGGCAGGGCTGTGGGGAGCAGGAGACCAGCCCTGCTGCAGCATCACTGGAGTAGAGGCTGACAGCCCTGGGGGACTGACGTGGGGTCCTGGGCTGTGGGTAGGTTTGTAGAGCACCAAGGAAGACTGGGCAGGGATTGCAAGGCCTCTTGGGTTCCTGGTGTGTCTGAGAGCTCACTGAATTGACCACTGATGATAGCAGGAGTCTTTATTGGCAGCATCTTGCAGAAAAAAAACCAAACAAAAACCCCCAAACAGCTGCAAGTAGATATTACAGGCATTACAATAAAATGTTTGTACACCTTAGACGCATCTTCAAAAGCTGCAGGAGAAAATGAAGCAAAAAGCTTTGTTATGCAATCAGTATTGGTAAGTGGCAACACTAAAGAATGGTCATGGTGGCTTAGCATTTCTATGGGTATGTGTAGAGGCCAGTGGAGTAAATCACAGGGATAGCATTAGGGCAGCCAACTGAAATTAACAACTCTGGTTTCCTTATTGACCACTCCCTGTGTTTTCTTCATTCAAAAAAGGCCACAATTTTCTAAAAAGAACTGTTTGCACTTCGGCTGGAGAGATACTTTCTTCTCCTTCACTTTGCTCTTTAAGTCTCCCTTTCCTCTTCTGTGAATAAGAGGGTGCTGTCATTAATGAAGTAGACGCCTTGGGAGAATTCAAACCTTTTGTAGGACTTCAGAGTCCAGTAGATTCTGACAATTGGGAGAGCACGGGAAGGTGTTCATCTGAATGATGGTTAACAGGCCTGTCTACAGGCTGGGCCAGGGACAGAGACATTTGTTCTGTCAGTGGCTCTGTTTGAAATGCATCCAGACCATACAGTAAAAGAGCTGTGTAACTGTAATGTACTGATAGTAATACTAGATTTTAAATTCCCCATGAAGCCTGAAAGCTTTCAGAACTTCACTAACTTAAAAGTGGCATCTCAGTTTCTTCATGGCCTTCAGAGTTCAAAGGATACCACTATGAATAATATGAATGTTGATATAATCCCAATCAGAGAAAATGATAATAATAGTTAAAACTTCAGTCATTATTGGAATTCAGTAAGTATTCATAATAGGTTCATCCACCATTGCTAACTAAGCAGAAGATGCAGCCACTTTTAATAAATAAGGTATTTGGGCAACTTTATTGGCAAGTGATTTGAAAAAAAACCCAAAAGCATAAAATTGATCAAATCAAGATTGGTGAAAGGTGCAACAAAATAGTTTGTTGCTGGTGGGAAAATAACTAGTGAAACAAAATCCTGAGTAATCTTTAATGGGACTTGAAGTATGTCCAGCAAACCAAAAAAGTTCTTCATAACAGAGATATGCAGTCATGCAGTAAAAGAATTTAAATAGCATTGCAAAAAGTATTCCACGTGTAACAGTAAAAGTTAACTCAAGAATTTAACTCAGATTTGGATTAACAAGAAAACATTCTTTTAAAAGAAAATCTGCAAACTTAGTTGAAGATGAAGAAAATGGAATTCTAATAATGAAATTCACATAATGTATTCTACCATGTAAAGTTTTTAGACTTTTAGGCTTTATAGGCAGTAAGATTCAGTTCTAATATTTATACTTCTTCCCTCCAGAAAATTATAAACCCCTACAAAATTATATTTGAGCAAAATATCTACTTTCTTAATTTTCCTCTGTCTGATCCAAAGTGATGAAAGAATATCAAATACAGCATATGAAAGCAAATACTCAGGCAGAGAAATTTAAAGTGAAAACTCTCCAGCCATGAGAGCCAAGTGTTTTGTTTTTCCTAAGTATTCAGAGAAGTAGTGTGCAAATAAATTACAAAAGATTTGTACAGTTGCAAAAAAAGCCCACTACCTTTCCGCATGTAAACAACAAGCGGAGCATAGAAGAAAATACTGGATATAGTGACAGTCTGACAGTCTTGAACAGTTGGAAACACACCC
The DNA here is from genome assembly GCF_041296385.1 of Aphelocoma coerulescens. Taxonomy (NCBI): domain Eukaryota; kingdom Metazoa; phylum Chordata; class Aves; order Passeriformes; family Corvidae; genus Aphelocoma; species Aphelocoma coerulescens. The sequence continues at coordinate 91,926,889 of NC_091015.1, forward strand.
TGTAGAGAACCTCTATATGGGGCATGTTTCCAAAGAAGGAAGCAGTAGGTTCAATAGGTTTTGCTTAAAAAAGTGTTTGAGGCAGCAAAATCTTTCATAAGGATGTTTAAGGAAATGCCATGTAAGAGAGAATGAGTTTTACTTCAGTTGCAGAATTACAACAGGCTGGGTCACCAGCAATTGCTGCAGCACTAATAGTGCCTGAAGGTATTTTATCTGACACCAGAGGATTTCTTGCAAAGGACACCTATACAGGGGAGACAGAATGAAGGAGAGTTGAGAAACCTCATCAACATCCCACTGTGTGAGCTTCCCAAATAGGATACAATTGAATTTTGGATGCTGAGTGCTCACAGTTCGCTGGCAGGCTGCACAGTTACATCAAGCAGTAGACTTCAGGCAAGGTAAAGTAATTTAAAGGATCGACAGCTGTGTGTTTGATATGTATTTACTGGCCTGTATTTGAATTTGATTTTTAATGTGGGTGGGAATATAGTAGGGTAGGAGTTGAGAAAGGAATCTTAGAAGGGATTAAGAGCAGCTAATACAGTAGTAGAGCTAAAACAGTGCACTGTTTAGTTGCCTTGCATTAAGAGAAAAGTCCAGGTCTTCGACTTGCAGATAGCCCTTCAAAATTTGTCCAGTTTTGGTGACACAGAAATCAAATACACAATCAAAAGTAAGACCCAAGTGCAGACTTCAAAAAGTCCTGCTGTTTTAAATGGAAAATAAAACCCTTTCTAAGAAGTATGCCTTCATCTAGGCAAGCATAGAAAAACTTCAGCAAAATCGGTAAGGCAAACCTTTGATGTACAAGTAAAATAAATTGAATTCTAAATTAATGACTCTTTCTCAGTGGTCTGAATCATAGCATGATGTTAATGCACAAGAAAAGCTGCTATATTCAAATACTGGGCCACACAACAAATCCATATTATTTGGTTTCCATTGCAGAAAGCATATTTACCCAGATTATGTGGGCTGCATGCAAAAAGTAGTTTCACTGTGGGGAACAAAGATCCTCCTTCAGGCTTTTGTATGTCAGTAACTATAACCTCAGGGTTGTAGTTGTCTAAATTGCTACGTTAGTAATTTTTTATTTAGATTCTCTGGTTTTCTGTAGCTGGCTTAGCAGATGACCTCAGATTTAAATTCCCTGGAGCAGGGACCACACATTTATATGAGCATGAACAGTGAGGGTTTGATCTTGGCTGGAGCTGCAGGCTATGACTGTGATGTAAATGTCAAGTCATAATAGAGTAAGCTCAAGCAATTTCTCTGAGAAATAAAACTTGCTGCTTTCAAATGTCACTAGGCTAAAGAAATTTCAACGTAAACTAATGCTGAAGCCAGTGGGAAATACATTTATTCACAATGTGGCTTCAATATAAGTTATTTAATTGTAAGACATATTAAAATTTTATTAATCCAGTTATGCTTTATTGTTCACTCTAGCAGAACTATGCCATTTGAGAGGAAAAAGCTAATTGGATGCCTTTGGAATTGACACACTTCCTTCTGTCTCTCAGGCACTCCTTGAAATTTTTGGCCAGACAGTCTAAAAATAAATAATTATAATTTAAAAAAATATAGTAACACCTCTAAACATAATCTTATGTGTTAAATCAGCCATAATGCAAACTCTTTTTAGGGAAGTCAAGTTATCAAGTGTCTCTGTATCATCAGTGTGATTTCTGGTTCATCTTTTCTCACTGCATGTCCAGAAAAATGTATGTCACCTTTATGAGGAACAGTAATAAGTTGGAATGATTTCATCAGCTTTTTTAACTTTTTTTGGCTACTTACCCAGAATCTCTAATAGGATTTATTTGCAAAGCATAAATCTTTGTAGTCCAGTCTCAGTGAATGGAAAGAACTCTGTATGTATGTATGTATGTATGTATGTATGATCTTGGACTTTTCTTACAGGCAGCCTTTTATTCCTAGTGTATACCTTTTGTTTTTAGGCACTTTAATTTGTTGTTGTAATTGGAAGAGGTCACCATCCTCTCTCTTGCAGCTCTAGGGCTTCTTTGTAGAACATGGTTAAGAATTCAAATATGGATTATACCTGGACTGGGAAGAGAATATTTTATGTGATGGGCAATAGAGAAGTAAATATTTGAGTTGATGCATGTGAATTTTTTTAGTTTCTGAAATACTTATACAGTCACTCTCCTCAGTGGTGTCACAGAAATGGTTAATGTTTGAATTTCATGGCAGATAACTACATGAAAATTAGATAATGCTAATTAGGAATGACAGATACAGAGTCCATTTATCTTAAGTTAAATAGCTGCCATGATTGAAGGGAAATAATTGTGAGAAAAATACGGTAAGTCGCAAAGTCTTACAGAATACAAGGATGTGCTGTGATTTCCTTATTTTTAGGCAGATTGTTGCACATTTTGAAAAGTATTGTTATTGACTCCTGTAAAAAAAAAGGTTGAGGCATCTTGTATTGAGCTGATGCACGCTGGATTCGGGGAATGATGTCTTACATCATGAAAGATGTCTTTAAGGTCCTGGTCTTACACCGGTTTTTTCATGATCATAAAGTAAGTAAAATTGGTTGGGTCCACGCTATTTTGGATTGCCCAGTAGCTATCCTTCAACAGGCATTGTTGTTGTTCACTACAGGTGTAAGCTCTGACCTTTGCAGTGACAAGCTGGATCCTAAGGCAGTACTCAGTGGGTGTGTACACCACCTCCGTTTGTTCCATACACCTTTGTGAGGAATGGAAAAAGCTAACAGGAGGAAGCACATCTCCACCAAATTAAGACTTTTATGTAGCTCTGTCTACTTCTTCCTAGCTTAAAAAAGTCTTTGTTAAATAGCTTTGAAGTAAATCTGTGCGATGTCTTGCATCTACTGTAACTCAACTGTGAAGCCTTAGCAAAGAGTAAAATTAATTGAATGTAGGTTCTTGTTGTTTTATGGAGCAGTGTTTGCTTAGCATATTTTTCATTGTAGAATCAGGATAGGCCTTGAAAACACGCAGTTACACACTCACATGCACATGTATTGCTAAGTTGGAGCAGTCAGCATCAAGTTATGTAGATATCAGTTGTATAACCTGAAAGAGAAGCACCTATATATATATATATATATATATATAACCCTCACATATAATGCATCTCCTTACTGTAAGAAAAAAATGTAGACAACTGTAAGAAATTCATCAATAACCAACTAATTCTGAAAAAAATACTACATTACTTTTTAACCTGAAATTCCTAAGCTATTTTTTCTCCTCACGTGGCTTTCAAGTTGACATAGCAGCTGCCATGGGTTTTCCTGCATTCATTCGTCTTCCAGTTTCAGTGAGGGATGCAGGAAATGCTGAGCTGCATAAGGTTGTGTTGGTACAATAGGTTATGCTTGTGTTTTGGTGTAACAGGAAGGTTCTGAGGGGCGAGCCTGGAATGAGGGAGCAATCCAAGGTAGAAATTAAGAGTCTTACAGGAGAAACTGATAAACTGCAGATTTATTTGTAACACAGTATGTCCATAAAGAGATGTAAGGCACATGTAGGGCAGACAGAAGATGAATGCTGAAATGCTACCATCCATCCAGGGAAAGAGCTGGTCAAAGATTTGAGGCCTTAGGTGAATGTGAAGGCCTGTCCACATTTTCCCAAAGCTTTGCAGTTGACAGCTTGTAACCACATTTTCCTCAGAGAGCTTCCTGCATCTGTCTGACCAAAGGAAATGTCTTGCTGGTGCAGGTAGGAGTTTGTCATGCTGCACAGTTTCCATTCTGTTGATGCTCTGAAAAGAGCAGAAAAGCAAACAAGCAAACAAACCTAACATAGCTTTAGTCTCTCAAAAGGCACTTTCTTGAATCCCGTATTGATGCCTCGAAGCGGCTACCTGAAAACAGAGGCTAGACAAGATTAAGAGAACAAAAGCAGGTATTTATTTGAAGTGCCTTCAGTAGGAACACCTTGAAGGTCAAAAAGCCTCTGAGGGGCTACACCCAAGATGGCCACTGGGTCACAGGTTTTTCACACTTTTATAAGTTTGGTCCATTTGCATATCAGGGTTAATTCTCCAATTATAATTTCCGGTAGTGATTACCCCTAGTTTGCGCTCCCTGTCAGGGACTTTAGTTTACATATTTTGGGGCCTGGGACAACAAGGTGTCATTGAAGTGATAAGCTAGAGAGGCTTTGTTATGTCTAACCAGCATGGGAGAACAGTAGCCAACAGGGCTGCATGAAGTTTCAGAGTTACACTCTAGACAGTACAGGATTTGAAAAATATAAAAGTTAAAACCTATGGCATCAGTATTGCTTTAGGTGACAAATTGTCTGATGGTGTAATTTCCAGTTTTAATTTGACATAATTGAATTGGAGGAGTGGGGCTCAGGGAAGCATTGCTGATCTGTTCACTATGGAAATAAAATGAGCTAGTCCCAGAGGAGATTAGATAATCCATAATCCAATTTACCTTTCCTAAGGAAAGTTCATCATTGATTGTCGAAAGGACAGTGTCCTTAACTGAGGACACTGACTTTAAATCCTGTAACTGGCCACAGATGTGGGTGCTACCTGAAAGGCTAATCCCAAGGGTTAGTAAATTGGTAAAATAATGGAAAAAATAAAAATCATAAAAATCAAAAGGAATTAATGAAAAATGAAGATAGTGGAAACACTAAGTTTGCATAGAAATGCTCTAAAATCAGTGAAAAAACTATAAGAAGCAAATAATTAAGTAGACTTCAGAAAATCAGTAACAATGTATCTGCAATAAAACTATCAGAATATTCTACAAGTTTTAATATCCAGAAGTTGTTACAGAGTGAAAAAATGTTCTCTCTTTCCTGTAATTTATATACAAACAGAGAAAGAAACATTTGAAAGTAATTCTTTTAACGGGATGGGAGATCCCACTGACTGTAATAATTGCTGGTACAACTAATACAACAGGTCAATATGAGCGAAGTAATTATTAACCTTAATCAATTTAGTAGTAGTAGTAAAGTTGCTTACAAGACAATCTGATACTGTTATAACTACTCATCACTTCCTCAGTGTATTGCATTCCAGTGTCTCAGATTTATTTGTAAACTGAGCAACAAATCCTCCTCCTCTTTTTATTCAGCCATGGATGAAAACATCATACATGGACTTTATATTCAAATATTTTTTTCTCTTTTAGCAAATATATCACAGTTTATAATAGTTGCAGTCATGATCAGTAACAGATGATCAGTAGCTGTAATCGTGGTTAGTGATGCACTCAGTTCCCAAAGTGAAATGTACTGTGTCAAAAATGAGACAAGTATTCTTATTTCAGTAAACAACTGGAGTGCGTTTACCCCTCACCAGCATCCCTCAAGATTAATCCATTTCATCCTCACCCTACTTAAAAATTGTTCAGGAATTTTAACAGTGATCAGCAGTAAGCAAGTTCTTGGGTTTTCCATTGGCTTTTACGTATCAAAGTGTGATTTAGTCTTAAGTCTTGATCTGCTGATTAGCATTAGTATGCCTTCCAAGTCAATTAGCATGGAAATTCAAGCATTCCTAATCTTTATTTGCTTTAAACAATTTTCTGTCCAGTCTAAAAAAGCTGATGGAAGACTTGGGACCTTTCTCAAAATTATTTTCTGTAGATACAAAAATGCTGCTAGCAAGGATTTTCTTGCTAGTTTCTAAGTCTGTGAGAGACTTTTCTCTCTCACAGAAGAGGTGGCAGGGAATGTAAACAACCCAGGCACCTGCAACCTTGAAAAGTCTTGTTTATGGTATAGTAGAAAAATATTTTGACAATGGATGTTTTAGGATTTTGGCCAATCACCCCCAAGGGCTGGCTGGCCCTTTGTCCAATTAGGCTATGAAGAAAAAATTCTATAAAAGAGTTTGTAAAATAATTAAATAAATCAATCTTGCTGCACAACTCCTGCCTGCTGGATCTTCTTCTCCTCCTCCTCCCTATGGCTGCGGGACACGGTGCTATACCGTAGGAACCAGGCCTGCGGTAATAATTTTCCTTAAAATTTTACTGTTTAAATCCAGTTATAAGGGCTGAAATACCAAATAAAGTGAAGACCATCTAAGATCTCCTGTTCTGATCTGAAAGTTCTGTCAGTGAAGTCACCCAGTCCACAATTGAAGTTCTGTTGGCAATTTTAACACTTACTAACTGGTAGTACTACTGGATACCTGACAGGTTCTTTGAAGAAAAATAATGGTTGTGGAAGTGTAGGATTTGAAGAAGGGGCTTGTGTGCCACGTGCAATGGCTGTCCTGATAAATTGCCTCTCCTCTCAAAGCCCGCCTTGCTGGAATGCAGAAAACCAGACATTGTAGAAGCTGAGTGGTTTAGAGGGTGGACTTTAGGTCAGAGATTGACACAAAAGCTGATGTTCTTATGTCTTCCGTGGGAGTCTTCTCATCTCTTACACACCCTAATAAATGATTGCATAGTCACTCACTTTGGATATGATTTCTGAAGCTTCCTGAACTGCTACTGCTTTCCATACATACTTTCCGTTCATACTCAGTACATTTTACTTAGGCAAGTACATCATTTGGTACATAACAGTGAGATATCCCATGAATCATTTTCTTCTTACACCCAGTACTCTTCAAGCTTAGCCATACAGTTAGCAGGGTTGTTACGTCACAGAATACAATATTTATCAGAATAATGACTTTAAAAAGGCTCTAGAACCTCAGTACTCTTTTTTCTCTCCCTCCACAATTATGAACATACATTTCAAATTGATGCCATCTTGTTTGGGGGGATCTGAATTTCACTGATTATCTCACCTTTGTGATCTCATATTTCATACCTGTACTTGGAATAGTTGTTCTCCAGGCCACACTTCTTGAGGCTTTTTTGCATTCTCAGCTTGTGTTCTTTTTGTTACTTTTATTTCCCAGGCTGCAGCTCATGTTAATACTATGATGGAAATGTCAGGCTAGTTACGTGTGAGACTAGGTAATGGTTTGAAAAAGGAGAGAGGGAAAACAATTGCACCACAACAAAAAAGCTTTTTGCTGTAACGTCTGCCAGCTCTGCTTTGCTGCAATGTGTGTCACTTTTTCACTTTCTGAGACAAGCACCAATGTGTGTCAGGAAAATGCATAAAGGAAAGAAGTTATGGTTTCTATTTTTCCCTTCTGTGGACAGCAGAGTGTTTACAACTGGGCTAGGAATTTCCATTTCATGAAGTATAAAAATGGTTGAGATTGAACACTGCATATTCAGGGCCATGCCTGTAGATGTCCCTTGTGTTAGTAGAAAAGACCACAGCATGGCAAGCAGTACAAAACCTGTGCTGCCAAATGCTTATCTGGTTGGAGATTACTTTGCTTCTCTGATGAAAAATGTTCCACTGGGTTTAAGGTCCAGTTATCACCTATTCTTATTCTTTGAATAAGCCAAGAAATTAGAAACTCTGATCTGCTGTGTCTGAATGTTGTCCCTTTAAAGCCAAAGGAGATGTGCTCTCAGATCTGATTTTGTATTTCTTAAGTCCAAGGAACAGCAGTTGATGACTGAGTGAGTGCTTAAAGGATTTTGGGAAGAATGGTGACTTTCCAGGAGAAGAAGGTATAAGAATACTAGGCCACTGTGCTATTAGAAGGGACAGAAACAAAAACCTTGCTTGTAAATACCAATCAAGCTTTCTGTATGTGGTCTTTTTTTTCTGTGAGAAATAATAGCTATAAACACTTTTAAAACCTTTCTCTATTGTAGTGTGGCAAGATGGTAACTTATTTAGGGATATGGATCAAATCAGCATTATTTGAGTATTAGTGCAAGCCAGTTTCATCAATCCTGCTCCATAATCCTACAAATACAGCTATCTGAAACACAGAAGCTATTGCATGAAAAAAAGAAAGAAAAACCTGAATTCTCTGTTCAATATAGTGCTGTATTTTTAATCTTAAATATTTTCTTATTAATTTATTGGATAGGAAGGTGCATTTTTCACATGTTGAAAATGATGGAAGTCCTATCTTCTATATACTTTACCATATTGAGTGATTCTGTTACATTACTCCATGTTGTAAATTGGTGAGAAGTGGGATGGTACAATTATATTCCATTACAATTAAAGTCTCTACATGTAAAGAAAAGTAGTAAAATGGCTATATTGGTGGTTTGGTTTTAATCCTCAAAAAAATTTGGTACAACACTTCTAAATTAATTATAAATATAAGGATAAGATGGAGTCTAAGACTTGCAAGATGGGGAAGGATGCAGGAAGGTTTGTTGGAAATGAACTCTCAAGTTCAGCTAAAGGATAGAGGGCAATATGCTTACGGGTATTTTTTTACTCTTAATATCAAAGGTCCAGTGTTTTTCCTCTAGAAGTTCCATACAAAGAGACAAAAAATGGATCCTTTGAGGTGAGGTTGTTGTTGTTTGCAGTTAGCTAAAGTACATGTGAGTGACTTTTCTCATTACCAAAGCAATCAAAAAAAACACCAAAAAAAATCCTGTGCGAAATCCTTTGCAAGTTATCAGTTCAAATGTATTTTTTTCTTCTCTCTTTAAAAAAAAATCATCTTTAACCAGAGTAAAGTCTTAATTATAAGTTCATTTTAATACTTACTAGGTAAGCACTAATTTGTAATATTAACTTTCCTACCTGGTTACCTAAGAGAACAAATATATAGCAACTTTTAATTTTTATAGCAAACACAGAAATGACAGCAGCATTAAGTAATTGCTTTTAGGTTTATCTGACTTCACTTTGGGGTAATATTATGAAGCATCCTTTTGGCAGAAATAAAATAACTGAGCATCAGGTGAATGCCTAGTATAAAGCATTAAATAGGAGTCAAATATTCATTATCTACATTCAACCATCTGTAATCACAAAGGCATTCAACAGGAGATTTGAAATTCAGAGCACTTTTTAACACCATTTCAAGTGCAGGACCTTTAGATATTTGTGTGCTGAAGACTAAAATCACAGTGTGTCATATTCATGCATTTATATTTCAGAAAGAAAAAAGTTCTTTAGTTGAGATTGCCAAAGCTGCTACAGATTTAAATCTAAGAAGCATTGCTACCACACTAGAAAATCAAGTGAAAGTGTAGAGGAATTTTAGATAGAAAAGGAATGCATCATCCAAAATATACATAATAATACCAAAATACTGGTTTGGAATAATCAAATCAAATGCACTGACTTCCCAGAGTTTCCTTTAACATAAATTGGATAACCAATCTTCTGGTGTCTAAATACTGCTCTGACACAGAACCTTAAAACCAGTAAGCAGCAGATGCAAGAACTGTCACAGTGATAGAGCACACAAGTTTGAGACAAAATGTATGGTTCCTGATTGTAGAGTGGTCATAAAGTTGAGTGTAATGTTTAATAACTTGTAGAATAAAGCAAAATAAGAGTTTTGTTCTTTCTTTTTCCATTTTGTTTCTTGAAATACCTTTAAGGGATGATCTGTTTATTTGGTCCTGCCTAGCCATCATGGACATACCTGTCTTCTTTTCCTCTGTTGAAAATTTGTGCACATATCTCTTCTGACATCTGCTATCTCAGGGTCAAATTCTACAGCTTTGATAAAATCTTTGGGGATGACTGGAATTTTAGCTCTGTAGAAATGGAGTTTCAGCTTCAAGATTTATCTTGAAATGCTTGAAGTATATTAAAACAGATTTGCTGTAAGTCTCAGTGTCCAGAAAAAAATAGTTTAATTCAAACTAAGGATGAGTTGTTGTTATGAGGTCTGTAGCCAAATATTTTTAAGGTCAACATAGTAATAATCATAACCTATCTTTTGGATAATCCTGGAAAGATACATAGCTTTTAGTGTGGTTACATTTCATTGTAGCTCATGTTTGTGTTGTTACCTTCAATGTCAGGTGTGTAAGGCTCTGTGAGTTCATCTCTGGCATTTGTGGTTTGGACAGGTAGATGCATAGAGCAGTGAAGTTACTGCTCTCTCAGGCATTTGCTGAGTGTCCTTTGTTATGCCTGGAGTTTTTCTCAAGTGCACTGTGCACCAAAGAGTTTAAATGCTGGCTACTGTGGACATAACTTGTCTTTAATTTACTGTTACTGTGAGCTGAACCACATGAGGGTAAGAGCTTGTCAGTGTGATGTGAAACAGCCAGCATCCTGAATGTGGCACCACCTGAAACCACAGCGTATTAGAACACAGCTGTACACATCTAGTCACATTTTCAGTCCATCACCACAAGCTTCAGGAGGTCAGCTCTGTCCACCTAAGGCATGCTGGCCTAAACCTTTTCCTGTATATAAAAAGCTGTATCAGGTATCTTCCACTCATGTCCAAAAGGCCACCAGAAAAGGTGTTCAATGCTCTAGGTAGAAAATGTATGAAAACCAAGTTCAATTAATTTCCCCAACCAACTAGGAAAATTTTCTGATGACAAGAAATATAAATTATTTTGGCTGAGATTTATTTTATACTTCCTATGATGGTTGTTCTACTATGCACAGAACTGAAGATTCATTAGAGTAGAAAGAGGTCAAAGAACATTATTCTGACAGCTGGGGAGGTACCTGAATTCCATCTGTGTTTCCAGGACTCTTTCTGTATGGTGGTTTCAAGGACTGAGATAACAGCCTTTAAAATGTAAAGCTTTTATTTTAATTTTTTCCCTTTATCACCAACACCACATTTGCTAAGAGTGACTTTTTTTGAGGTAAACAAATGCAATAACATAAATGGAAAGATGTCTTGTAATTTCTGGGCTCCTTGGTGTTAAAAAAAAGCAGTGGGTCTTTCAGTATAGGAAGGTGAGAATACGGTTTGTGTAACTGAAATTGTTGGAGGTTGTTCAATAAGAATGGCACAGGGAGGTGATGGAGGTTTCTTGCCTCCATCCAGGGTGCCTTCAAGTAAAGGGAACTTTCTTGACTCAGGACAGTGCCTTTTACAGAAATTGAAGTAGCATTACTGTGAAAAATACTAATTCTAAAACAGTTCCTAGGATTTGAACAGTTTTATAGCTATCAAATTTGGTGGGTTTTTTTAAAGTAACAAGCTTTCTGTTCAAAACGTTTGTGTTTTTTTTTTTTTAATCAGCACCCATGGAGACATGGATATGGTCTTTCTTACACATCACTGCTACTGTGCTGGTAGCAACACACACAAATGTCATACTCGAGTACTTCTCTTTGAGGCACTGTGAACCTGAGGGGAAAAAAACCAGAGAACTGTACCTTAGACAACCGCATCTTTTATTGCAATCCAGGACAACAAGAGCTGTTCCCATTACCTGCAAGTATACCTGGCTTCTGTGGGTTGTAAGAATAAATTAACTAAGAAATTACTTTAGTTGTTTAAGAGAGCAGAAGGCTGATGAGAAGGAATTGTAATTTCCTTCTCCCACCAGCTTTTTCTACATTGAGAAGAGGTATAACCACAGAGTTAGTAGTAGCTCTCACAGAAGGAACATCAAAGGAAAGAATGCTGATGTGACAGCACACAAATCTCTAGCATGAACAAAGAAAAACAAAGCTTGTAAAATATTAAGCCTTAGCATTTGAGCCAGATGTCATAAGATTAATTATCCTTATGAATCCTGTTTCTAAAGTTTTACAAGCTAAGGGTACAGTATTTGTACAGTTAACAGTTCTAGTTCAGTGTGTAAAGTCCAGTGGTTACATAGGGTTAGCCTGATCTGCAGAAGACAATCACACATTCCAAATAAAAGACCAAATGCCTTGAAGTAGATCACTTGGAGATAAACAGTATTAAAATGGAAGCACATCTGCCAAGTATCAGCTGTCAAAGCCCTGCAGCTATCTGAAACCAATCAAGTGTTAGAATAATCCGTTGTAGTGCACTTCATCTTTATGTCTTTGTAATCATCCAGCCAATTTCATGAGCTACATGGAAAAGCATACGTATGTTTGTGATTATAATAATGCTTTAAGTGAAATCAGAAATAAAGAATAAACACTTAATCTGCAACTATGAATTTCAGCATCTCATTTGATCATTATTTCCTGATTTCCCATCAATTCATGATTGCCTGTGGCAGTTGACAACATTTATTCATTCTGTATCTTGCCGAGAATTAAGAAAACTTGATGTAAATAGTCTGCACCTTTTATGCAAGTACATACAAGACCTAAATGATTTCAACATAGGCATTGTTGCACCTTTGTCCTTTAAAAATGACTGTGTGAGACTCTTTGCAGAGGAATAGGACAAGCTGATTGCTAAGGTCCAAAGTCAACTTTCAGCTCACCTAGTTGTCAGATCAGATATCTGCTGTGTCTGTGAGGCGGCTGCAAAAGTTAGGTTTATACTATGTCATGGTTGCTGAATAAAATGGAGAGCATTCTCTGGTGGTTACAGAGCAGGTTGATAATGAGAACTGGAAGGCTGTCAGAACTGGAAGGCAGCATAAGTGACATAAGAAAGGCCACTTCATGGCACCTATTTTTCTTCTACCTCTTGCCTCCTTCACCCATCATCATATTATTTGGATACTTTATAGAGCAGAAACTGGCTTTTCATAGAAACTAAGTCTAGCTTGTTTTGGCATTCATAGAGCACTTGGGAACTATGCTGTACACACTAATTGCCCTTCTTATGCAGTTGGTCCTAAAGACAGAGTTCCATGCTGTTGGTTTTTGAAGCGGAGCAGAATTCTGATGGAGTAGAGGAGATGCTGGAGACAAGTTGAGTGTGAAGTCTAGGCCACGGCCATCAGGACATTATAGATGCCACTAGAGTTCAAGAATCCACTTACTAAATAGCAATAGTGAAAACTGTTGCCCTTGGTTTTCTGGTTTTCAACATAATCACTAAATTGTGTGTATGGATAGATTACTTTCCCTGTTATGAAGATAAAAATTGGGTGCAGTCTTTAAAAGTATCATGGACAGAAATGACCCTTGGAGTGTTGAGATCTGACTTCTCATTTACCTTAAGCCGTTTAATTTCACTCAGTTTATATGTAGTTGAGTAACACGTGTTTACCTCACATAACTTCCAGAGAAATGTAAACTCTTGGTTTATAGGCATTATGGGATGGAGAGCCTATAAGTGCCCTTGGTAGTTTGCAGCTCTGGTGGTTACGTACCTACATGAATATTTATATCAGATTATTCAAAGGAAGCGCTTGCTATTGTAATGCTCTCCTGTTCTGCTTTCTGTGCTAGAAGAAAACCCTAGTGCCTTGACTGGGAGAAAGCTTCGTATGTTGTAATCAGAAAACCTCTCAATCTTCTTGATTAGCTGATCAAACAAAGCCTTTTAATCATATAGGTCATACAGAGGCATTTTCATCAGTTTAATTTGTATTATTCTTCATTTTTTTCCTCCAGTCCTTTCAATGACCCCTTTTGAATTTGATCTCTTTAAGCAATATTTGAATATCAAGAATATTTCTGGAACCCTTTTACTGAAATAGAATTTTCTCCACTATTTTTTATGCTCTTTTTACATCCAAGGTTTTAAAATTTGCTCTTCTGCCACAGCATATGGCTTAACTAGATACATATTTAACCATGACACCTAAAATCCTCTTTAACTGTTTTTCTAAGATACATTCTTCATTCTTCAGGAAAGACCTGAATTCCTTATTGTTTAATGAATTACTCTTCTTTTGATTGTAATAAAACACATTTATACCTAGGAAAGTAATCACAATTTGTCTTTCCACTTGTTTCCTTCACATGTAATAATTTTGCCAATTCCAGTCATCAGCAAGCTTTATAAAGTCATTGTAATACTTTCTTCCAGCTCATCAGTGAAAATGATGTTAGTTGTCCTACCTACTGTCCCCATTTGCTGCTGAAGATGTCAGCCACTTCTCTACAGGTGCTTTGATTCTGCCCAATCCTATTTTCTATCTGAAAATATTATTGAAAATGGCATTGTGTAAACTGTATCTACCATTAATTTTAAAAGGGAAACTTTAGATCTAGGAAGGCAATCAAATTGGTTTGATAATAATGGTTCTTGGTACACTGTTACTGACTGACATTTGGACCTACTTTAGGTCACTGCAAAGAGAAAATATCTTAACAGACCCACCAATTGATTCAGCAAGTGGAAGAATAAGGTAGACTAAAGCAAAAATTGTAAACAGACTTTCATAAAGTTGTTTCTCCTGACTCTTGCTGTAGAGCCCCTCAACAGAATTTCAGCTTCCATGGCTGTTACTCGGGCATGATTTACCTACAGATTTATGCTTAGAATAATGTACTTTTTTTTTGACCAGAGTTCTCTAAAGCAGTTTGCAGTTTGAGCCAAGTTATAGTCTGATAACTAGACTACAAGTGATGTGAACAAAGTAGCTACATAGTCTAGCATTCAATGTATTTTTGAAATAAGCAAGCCTACTAGTAGTACTTGAATATTCATGCATAGTTCAGCCAGTCGGTATGCTTACAATTAATTGTCTTAACAGAATACAGGCTTAAATATGAGTTACTAACTAGACTGTATGATTTAAATTTCATTGTGAATCTAATAGTTTTTTAAGTGTAAATTGTGTAAGAGATTAACTTTGACCTTTTTTTAATTCATTGAGACAGAAGGGTTTTGGAATCAGCATTTGAGATCGAGATCATAGGCAAATGAACCGGTGTTGGAGTTGTTGTTAGTGCCCTTCACATGCCTTGTAAGGTGTTGCATTTGCTATCTGTTGTAAATAATTCACCATCCTTTTTATAAGATCCTGGAATAAATTAACCTATTAACTGAATGTAGGGGTTTCTGTATTAAATTTTTGTTTCCATTAAAACCCCAGAATCTTCTCTTTTTGTTATTCAAATTTTTAAGCAGTTTGGACTGTATAATATATTAGATTCTCACGTTTGAATCAGAGCAGCATCAAGATTACTTTTCAGTTGAGACAAATCTGTTTCTGTAGCTTTTAATATGCCTGCAGATGTGCAGGATGTTCAAAATGTTTGTGACAGTATCCAGTTCTGAGGGGAAAGAGGGACAGCTTGCCTTTTGCCTTGTTTTGTTTTGTTTTGTTTTTTTTAACAATCAGACAGTATCAGGAGACCATACTTTCTACACCAGGCTTGACAGAGAGACAGCAGCGAGTTCAGCAATTCCTAGTACCTGTAGTAGTATTCACTGGTGGCTGAGTTACTTCTGAGAATCAGTTGAGAAGGGCTCACAGACCTAAGCAGGTTCTCCTCACTTGACTGCCCCACCGTTCAGGGGTTCAACTGAGGAAATGTAGGTAGGAGCCATATGGCTTGGATTACCACAAAGCATAAGATGTAGAGATGAAAGGGTACAGGGACTGCTCTGGGAGCCTGTAGATAGGGTGGATGATCCCTTCAAACAGGAAATTCAAAGATTTGCCAAGTCTGGTGAGTGATGCTGTATTCAACATTAACAGTTGTTACAGTCATTTATAATAAAGCTAAGACCTTTATGTTCTCCTTTTTCAATTAAGTTCTTTTGTCCATCATCAAAAAACAGCATTGCAGTTTTGTGCATTTTACAGGATGCGGTGCCATTCTTAGGTTTATGTGCAATTGCCCAAAACACTTAAGGAACTAGGAGCATGTGGTTCATGCCTGTGTCAGTGTTACAGCTCTAGCAAAAATACAATATGAAAATTAAAGTATTTATGCTTGCTCAAAGTTCACATTGCTGAGAACTCTACATGTAATCACTTTCATTTTTCCTGGCAAATGGGCTCATAAGGAAGAACAATACGGCATCACAGCACTTTGCAACACTCGATGGTGATTAGCCTGATTAAGTTATACGGTATTCACAATAAGTAATTTAGAAGTATATAATATTCAGAGATAGGAGCAGGAAAAAACAGCTCCCTTCCTTCGGTATGTGCTTACTGTTAACTGTCCAGTGAATGGCCTTTTGCCTTTGTGGAACAGCATGTAGTTTCTTTTAAGTGCCAATTTTGTGACACTTGTGAATATGACATACAGTGATAATATACCTCACCATTCCATAGCTTTAAGGAAACACTTCTGAACACTGGCAGAGTTTGGCTCCTTTCCTTCAGAATTTTGATCTACTTCAGATGTCTTCTAGGAGTTTGTTCTCTCTAGCTGATAAGGAAGCACAAGATTCATACACTGTCCACAGTTGCCGGTTGAAACATTTATTTCCAATACAAATTTTTTAGCTTAATCTTTTAATCCAGGAAATGACACCCAAGGAGAGACATAAGTTCTGTAGAGCAAGTAAAATGCAATAGCTTCAGCTATTAAATAAAAACGTTACAGATTTTTGCAGCTGGAGCTTAAGAAACATTGGGTAGTAAGTAATGTTATTCAAAATATATTCCCATAATGTTCCCATTTAGAAACATTCCTTCAATCTGTGTATATTATTCTCCACTTGATTATGCAGTTTGAATTTTTTTAGCCAAAATTCTCTTTGGCCTCTTCATAATGATTATACTATAAAATGCCTTCAAATATTTTAAAAATAAAATAGCTTTCAATAACCAGTTATATTATTTACTATCTATAGATCTCTGCAGAACAAGCTTTTTTTTCTGTCAAGTTAACTCTGGAGCCACTTATTCTATCCTTATTCTTTCATTTCTTGCAAGGGTACCATCATCATTACTAAACATTTATGTACAGCTGTGCATGCACTGTCATAATGATTTGACAATATTTTGTAAGTGAGAGAAAGTTGGTATTTGCATCTTCAGTAGCTTTATCCAGACTTTCTAGAGATGCCTTTCTAGCAGCAATACTTACTGTGTACCACTCAGATTTTGCCCTTCATTATTTGATACAGCTACAAACTCAGAATTTTGCATAGACAGTACTTGCTCTAAGGGCCTCTGATTTCTCTTAATGCATTACAAATGTCTAGAAACAAGAGGAATATATTGACTTCATAAAGAGGATATTAAGTACAGGAAAGACTAAAATGCTCTGAATATTCAGGTACTAATTTTTAGGCACTAATTTTTAGGCTTGCTTGTTTTCAAGAATATACAGTAGGAAATCATGTTACAGAGACAGAGATCATCTCCAGGCCTGCCTTGTACTGCACTAATACTGATAACCAAGCTGTCTTTCTTTAATTATTATTGGTTTTGTCTGTGGAAAAATTGAACTGAAACTACCCACTCAATTTTAATCCACAGACCAGCTAGCTGGGGACGCAGCCTTTCCAATTTGGATTCCAATTTAGACAATAAAACGAGATCCTTATCCTGTCATCTGCCTGTGCCCTGCTGAGTGCACTAGAAGAACATAGCTATAAAAATCAAGCCGTTTTAGAGGTGTAGTCATGGTAGATATTTATTCAGTTCTGAGATTTAGAACCCAATAATGGTTTTGATTCTTTTGAATGATAAGCTTGTTTGCCTCAGAGTTGTAATTTTTTCTATTTTCTATGCTGATATAACTCATATATAAAAGATACTATTTAGTAGCACCCCCTGTTCTAATTAGAAGAGAGTACTGATGTCACACTTTTCATGAAAGAAAAGATTTCTCATAGTTCAAGTGTCAGGTAAAGATAATTTTAACTGAAATCAACATTGGCAGAAAAATTGGACAAGGCTTTCACTTTCCATGTCTATCTGATTTGAACAGATTATTTTTTAATACATCACAAAAATCTGGAATTTAAAAATAGTTTGCTGTGCAGGGATTAGAATGATCATAATTTTTTTTTTAACTTTTCAGAGTAAGTGGAGACCATCTGTCTATTAATTTTTTCCCCAAGTTCTAACTGTAATTATTTTGCAGTATCACATACCTTCATATTTAATCATTCCACTTGTATGAAAAGTTTCATTTTTGACTCATCTTAAGGGTATACAAAAACATCTTTTCCCAGCTCAGTCTGGATTGAATGTTAACCTGTAGCTCATGGCTTAAATGTTTTTCTTGCTTGGCCAAGGTACATCCTCAGATCAAAAAAACGTATCTGGTTTTTTGTACACATCTCAATTTAAATATTTGCAGAATGCAGTTAGCACAAAATTGACATTTATCATGAGACTGTTCTTGAAATATAAGATTTACTGAGCAATTTAGATGTGGGAGGAACCCAGCTTTCATCCTGGATGCATGATGTTCTGAAAATAGAAGTGGTATTTCCGATGCTTGCTTATGATCCAGCTAAGTTGATATGTGCTGGCAAGGGGTTTTGGGAGCTGCAAACATTTCTTACTTTCAGGATGTCTTCTCAATTTTAAATCAAATCTCAGTTTCTTCCAGCTAACCATTAGATTATGGGACAATCATCCGTTTGAGTTCTGAAACTTAAAAGAACCTGTGTTCCAGGACAGTGGGATTCTGCTCAGATTCTTTATGTTTGTGGTTGTACTTCCTTTTGCAAATATGAGCATCACTTTCTGTCTTCTGAAAAATGTATCTATGTTGTCTTTAAAATATTTTTAATTTGAAAAACAATGATAGAGAGTCTTCTTAATTAGGTCTCTGATTGTGATAGCAAACAGCAAGAGAGGAGGCTTGCAAGGATGACTTACATGACATTTTTTCCCATGTGTGCATCTTCAAGACTAGATCGAAATGAAGCCATATGTTGTTAAGCAGTCAGAGAGTGCTGTACCTGCTGGTGCCATCCTTCTATTCCAAAAGCTAGTGCATTTTTTTGAATTAACTCCTTGTGATGTATGCCAGGTACATGTGTTGGGTGAGATAGACAGCACTTCAGCTTCAGCCAGGGGAACCACTGTGCTTAAGGGCTGAGGGCTGCACTTCAAGTTCACACTTTACTTTCTCAACAGAGGAAATTCATACTTCTCTGTGTAGCACATGGCCACAAAGTTGCATGTATAGGTTGAAGACAATGATCTGTTAGCATTTTTGCTGAATTATTTGTCTATTTTGCACTTTTCAACATGCCCGGGTTTAAATTCTGGTTTAGAATTAGGCACCTGTGGAAGTGTCTGGTGCCAGCTCAAAGCAAGGTCAACTAGAGCAGGTTGCTCAAGATTGCATCCAGTGGGGTTGGCTCCACAACCTCTCTGACCAACCTGTTCTAGTTACTAGTTACTAGTTAACTCACAATTTTCCTCATGTTTAAGTGGATTTTCTTCAGTCTTAATTTGGGTTCATTGCCACTTGTCCTCTCACTCACTACCACTGAGAGGCCTGGCTCTTCTTTGTTCCCTTCCATGAGGTGCTTATACAGGTTGGTAAGATCCCTCTAAGCCTCTCCTTCTTGAAGCCTTTTCAGCTTTCTCAGCCTTTCTTTTTATTGCAGTGACTCAGTGCAGTTGTCATCTTTGTGGCCCCTCACTGGACTCACTCCAGCATGTCTCTGCATGTTATGTCCTGGGAAGCCCAGAACAGGCCACTGTGCACCGCATGTGGCCTCACCTGTGCTGAGCAGAGGGGAAGGATCACCTCCCTCAGCTCACTGGCCTTGATTTTCTTAAGGCAGCTCTAGGTGCTGTAAGCCACCTTTTACTGCAAGGTCACATGGTTGGTTTATGTGCTGCTCATTACTCAGAAAGACTTTTCTGCAAAGATTCTTTCTAGCTGGCTAGACCCCAGCCTGCACTGATGCATGGGGTTGTTCCTCCTTTGCCCCTTGTTGAACATCATGAGGTTTCTGTCAGCCCATTTCTGCAGTCTGTTGAGATCTCTCTGAATGGCAGCACAAGCCCCTGGTCTCTCAAAAGCGTCTCACAATTTTGCATCATCTGTTAACTTGCTGAGGCTGCACTCTGTCCTATCATCTACACAGTTAAGTTACGATGCTCAAAATGCTCATCTCCACACTGATGTAATTCATGTAGTATTTTCACCCAGCTGCCTTTCCCTTGAATTGATGAAGAGAGTCAGTAGATGTTAGGGGATAGATGTGCTAAGACCACTTCTTAATTTCCTGTAGCCTCACGAGGGGGTACAAAACAACAGTTCAGATGTGAAGGATATTGGACTTAGAAACTTTGCTGAGTCTAGTTATGAATGCTATATAAATCAGGATTTTCAGATGCAAGGCCTCATTGTAACTTCATTTTGAGCACCAAATGTATTAATTTTGGGTCTGGCTCACTGAGAGGGAAATAACTTCTAGCACATGTTTCTGGTTTTCACTGCATAGCTCTTCTACCTCACACGTGTAACATCTCTTAAATTTACTGTTACCTGCATTCAATCCTGAAGTACGTAGCTCATTCTGTTTAGATGTCTTTTTATGTATTGCTTTATTGAATTTTTAGGACATAATACCATCCTAAAGTTACTGCTGCTGTACCTAATCTGTATTCCACATATGTCTATACATAGTAGTTCACAATTTCAAAGTCCATACTTAATGGACAATAAAAACATATTTCATAACGGTCTTCCTGGAAATATGTTATTTTTACCAGGAATATTAGTTTACTGGCTATTCATTTAAGTAGGCTCTATTTAAATGTTTCTGTAGTTTTGTTCAGGCTACAAAGTTCTAGGCCATAATTGTACTGACAGCTGTGGATCCAGTAATCCATTTGTATAAAAATCAAAGTATTACTCACAATCTTAAAGATGAAAATTGATAAAATGCTGGAATAGAATTTAAACATGGAAGTCAGAGAAGGATAGAAAAAAACGTTTATGACTGGAATATTTATAAGGTTAAATTAATTTAAAATGTGATTCATACTGTGATGTGAAGAGTGAGGGTAGCTTCATTAATTAAATAAATAAATAAACCAGAAATAAACCTCTTCTCTACTGATTGGACCATATTCTAGTCTTACAGAATTATCTGAATATTTTTGCTTCTGTAAGTATGTCTAGAACTTGCTACATAGACGTGCCCAATTTGTAGAGGAACTATTTGTCTGACAGGTCTAATACCCTGTGACTTCTGTAGCCAGAATGTGTCTGTCAAGTGGATCACCTGGTAGTACCACATGTCATGAGTGGGACCAACAAGGTGTGCTGACCCTGGCTAGTCTGTTTGCCTGAGAAGTTGAGAGGAGTTTATACTCCTAAAGAAGGCATTATTATTTGGCACTCCAATGCAGAGCATTTTATCCACATTCAGTTTCTCACTGAGCAGTGACAAACTGAAATGGAAGGAAAGGCAAATGCACTTAAAGTCAGTGTGGTAGGCTCAGAAAAGTACAGTGGCAATAGTGGAGTGTCTGAGCTGTGGTCACCCTTGGCTCTGATGGCTCTGATACAGTCAGTTAAGACACAGGGAGCATATGCTGCAGTGGAGCAAGATGGAATCTGACAGTTTGAGATTCCTGCCGGGGGCATGAAAGATGTAAAATAGGATTGGGGCAGTTTGGGATATGGAGAAAGAAGGCTGAATTCAGGGCAGGTGTAATCCACATTGTCATAGGGCCCGGCTTTTTATGGACTCATTCAGGTGGTCAAGACTTTCATAAAATATTAGGACAGATGTCACAAATTTATTTGGGTAAATAAGATAAGCTTGAGCCCTGTGGAAGAAAGTGAAAACTTCAGAATAACTGTGTGGTCAGCTACCCCCATAAAGCTGAATTTGCCAGACACAGTAATTATGTCAAATGTCCTGAGCTAGTTATAGACTGACAAGGAATTAATTTTTTTTTTTCCCAGAAGTAATAATTTATTCTTTGCCCAGATACAAACTTACAAAGGGCTTGAAGGAGAAAGGGAAAGGTGCCCATCTTTGTGGTGTTGTATTTCCCACCGATTCATTTATTAAATGCCTTTCACATTATTCCCCCGCCACGTTCCCCTGCCCTGGCCACTCCCTCGGGCTCTCCCTGTTGGTTCCTGTACCCCAACTCTGCCCATGTACTGCCCCTGAGCCCCTGAGAAAACCCCCTGCACCCGGATCACGAGGTCTCTCTGCCTCTGGAGATCGCTGGGACAAGATGTAAGATTAAAGATCCTCTTAAACCCTCATGGGGAGACTCTTCTTGCCTCCTTCCCCATCACTGTGTTGTAGAGCTGAGAGCTGCCGGAGCAAAACTGCGGAGCCGTCCGAAAAGGGCTACGGGAGGGCGAGATGACTGCCCTGCCCTAAGCAGCTCTGCTGAGCTCCCAGGGAAAGCTGCAGCTTGCTAAACCAAACCTAGCACTACAACACATCTTATGTCAGATAGCCCTTCACTTCAAGTGATGCCGCACTTGTGCTTAGCAGGCCGTTCTTCTGCAGCGGTGAGAAAGGCTGCCCGATCTGTCACATGCATACCTTGTGTCAGAGCTCTAAAGAGTGAATTGCCATGAAGGCAGGCTTCTGGTCACGAGTTTCAGTTGATTCTCAGGTGATGCTAATGATGATATGTCTCGTTGCCCTCTGCTGAAGAAGTTATTGAAAGAATCCTTTCCTTTCAGATATATTTCTGAAAATGTAACTCAGCTCTGAGAAGATGGTATCATCGTCTGCTATTCCTGCTGTCCCAATGATTCCAGGTTATATCTGCACAGTTTCGAAGAAAAATAGGGATTGCATTCACCTTCTCTTTTTCCTGTCTGCAATGCAGTTTGAGACTGGATTTTAAATGCAGCCAGGCCTTCTTACTTATGATGTCCTGTTTAGGAAGACACCAACAGTAAGGCCAAGCACCCTGTACAAGCCAGAACAAATTACCTGTTTTTTCTAAGCAGCATTTGCTCTGGGTTTACAGGATTTAAATTTATGTGTCTAATCTAACTACTGACATGTGCGAAATATAGCTGCTTCATATACTTGGAATCAAGTTGCTTAATATACCAACATTTTTAATATCATGTTTTATGGACAACCTCACTTGCATAGTAATCTACTTTCTTCAACTCCTACTGATCTGAGTAAAATCTGAACCTGAAATCTGCTTAGGAAAAAATAAAAGAATCTGTTAATTGTTTGCAATAAATATATTTATTCATTGGATAAATAGTATTTGAGATTCCAGTGTGCTTGGTCTTGTCACAGGTTCCATTAATGCTTTTTATAATAGACAGGAGATGGGAAGAAGAGATAATAGTTCTGAAAAAAAGGAAACAGAAAAAAAATCTAAAAAACCCCCCAGGTAACTCATGTTAAAGGTTTTTGGAGGTACAGCTCTTTGAGCACAGGTGCTGGTAGCAGCAACACTGAAGTTCTGTCAGAAGACCCTATTGTTTTGGGTTGGAGTGGACAGGAGTTACCTGGGCAGTCAGGCCACCATGTGTACAAACACCATCTACTGTAGGAGAGTTTTTCCTCATGTAGCTATACCAGGGAATCCTTGGTCCTTTTCTCCTGCTACTGATGATATGTTCACTCATGCACTTTGGTATTTTGGGATTCCACCCGGCACCAGGTCAGCTCTCCCTGTGAGAAAAGCAGGTGAGGGTGCTGGCTGTCAATGCTGAGATCACCTCTTGTCAGTGTCTCCAGTTCTGTGCTCTGCAGCTCTCTGGAACTGACCTGGCACACAGGGGAGTCACTCGGTGATGGAGTGCAACCTGGATACTTGTGCAGATTATTTTAATTATGTATTAATTCTTGAAAGTGCTTCTGCTACTGTAAAGAGGACTTCATAGAGCGTGTCAATCTTGAGAAGGCAGCCTTTATGTGTAATATGGAAACTTTAATGGCATTATGGGCTCACAGTGCTGCAGAAGAATGTGTTTTCAAATTTTTCTGTTTTTCAGTGGTGAAAAGAATGACTTAAGAAAAATAGGACACAAAACTTGTGGCCATTATTAGTGTGTATCACCAAAAATTTCACATGCAATTTTTAGTAGTGTTTAGTTTTAGACAGAGGTCAAGAAGTCCATTCTTATCTGATCCCAAACAACTGCTTCAATATGTTTCAAGTACTGATCTTGCCTCATTTTCAAACTGCCTGAATTTGTCTTGCATACTTCTGTGGAAAACTGTATTCCCCCAAGACTGACTTCTGGGGAATGCTGGGTTGCTTCTCTCTTGCTCAGCTTCAGTTTAACACCACAGATTGTTTCTTGCCTGGCCCTTTTTATGCACAGTGTTCAACTCTACTACTGTTTCCCACTTCATTTTTGAAGCTATTAACTTGGCAATGTCATCTGATAATGGGTTAAATGCCCAATGGAATTCCAGATGTATCAGATCTACTTTTCCTTTCTTTTTACTCCATGAAAGAAATTGTGCTGTGTGAAACCTTAATAACATCAAATGCATATACTTCTTTTCCTTTTGAATTATAAATGAATTTTTAGCTTTGGAAGTCAGCCTAGACTTGAGATGTTAGTTTTGATTTTTTCCACCTTTCGTAAATAGGTGTGATACTTTGTAATGTCTGTTTAGCAATTGCCACCCCCAGCTTGACAGAGTAACAAAATGTGTGATTACCTCTGTTTATTTCACTTTCAGACTGGACATGATATAGTTCATCATGGGAGATAGAGTATACTATATTATTCAAATTCTCCTTACCATTGCCCCTGAGTATAACATCACTCTTGTTGAAAACAGGCCAGATATAATATTATCTGTACAGATCACTTCTGTTCCAGTCCATCCTAACAGCAAAGCTGTTTTGTATTGAAGTCAAAACTATGAAGTTATCATGTGCAGTGTTGTGTTGAACTATATTTCTCAACATAAGAAATTGTTGAAATTGAGATTCTTAGAATTTTATCAGTGGGTCTTTTCATGTTTTCTTTATAAACTTTTTGCTTACTCATTGTTTTCTTTAAAATGAAAAAAACATTAGGATCTGGATATAATTTTTGACAATTGAAGAGTAGGAATACCTCCCAGCCAGCACTCATTGATCTGGTTTTGAGCAGAGCTTTTACTACATGATGGGGAGTAAAAATCTGTCTCTGCTCTTGACGCTGACAACCCTTAAGCTAACTTGCAAATACTGATCTTCCTCAGAATGGCCACAACACTCATTGCTTTCTTAAGCAAACTTATCGTTTTGAACTGTGAGCTTTAGCATTTCTGTACTGTGAAAAATTAGTTTTGTGAAGTCTAGAACAGATTTTATGTGATTCATATTCAGGGAGAAAAAAAAGATAAATCGGTTTCCTCGCTTTTCATATTAGCTCTGTTTTGCCAGTGAGAACAGATTTAGCTTTTTGATTGGACTATTTCCAAGATGCACTGAACAAGTAATGTAAAAACTCAATTTTACAATCAGCTTTTAAGCCTAGATTAAGATATTCAAAGAGAAAGAAGTTACAGAGTTAGTGAATGATGCCATAACTCAGTTGAGAAGCCCTCAAAATTTCATTTAGTGTAATTAGAGAAAAGAAAGCTAAAATAAATGCAAAGCTGGTAACTTCTATGTATATGTAATATTTCTGAACATGGAACATGGTGATTTAGATGAACATGAAGAGGAAAATACTACTTAGCGGCATGAGCTTTAGTGAAAACTAACTGGATTCTGGATCTACCAGGCATGGGAAAGAAAGAATTTTAATTAGTTGTTTTGAACAAGTGATGTTGAGGCATCGTAGAGAGGGATTTGCATAGGTAGCCAAGAACTCAATTTTCCTATGGTTCAGTAACCTTTTCACCAAAACAAAGGACTTTCAAAGAATTGTATCTGCCAATGTATCTGCTCAGCTAGTTACTTGAGATCTGGGTTTCATTTCCCTTGTCTGCTGTTTCAGCAGAGTCAGCAGAGAAAATTTGTGCTTTTATTTAACCAAATACAGTTTAACATTTTTCTGCATAATTGTGCAGACTTTCCAGAAAGTATTAGACAGTCCCTTACACAGGATGAGGATCACTGCCCTATCTTAACACTTTAAAGTGTTACAACTTTGCTAATTTGAAGTGCTTTGAGGACTGCAGTCAAAGCAGGTATCAAACAAGCCATCCCAGCAGTTGAATTCTTCTATTAAAAGGTTCTTAGGTATGAACTCAGTGCTACCATAAGTGACAGACTAACTGGTCTCTTAAATTTTTACAAGTGATAAAAGTATATAGCTAAGCCTCCTGCATTTTTTTTTCAATGCAATGTGAGAACCTGTAATATTTGTGAAGTTACTTCCCTGGTATATAATGGGCCACATTTGCATTGGAAAATTTTGCAATAATTAAGTAACAAGCAGCTTTCACTACTTGTCCAATTTACTCTCTGCTTTGGTCTCCTGACTGTGGAGAGAAAGATGGTCTTTTTGACAGCTCAACAGAACAATAATATGGGAATTCAGGGGTATGCTTTTGTTTTTCATGAGTGTTGGTAAGATGGCCCAAAACAGGCCGCAGGCTTTTAGGAAAAAGTCTGCAATTCAGCTGTAGCAATATCAGCTGCATGGTAATAGGTGCAGACAGGGAATTTGATACTTGCTTCAATATTCAGACAGTGAGCAATAGAGGGGTTATAGAAAAGCCAAAAAAAACCCCAAAGAAGCTGCATATAAAACTTCCAAAGTTGACTGAGCACTTGTTTTTGAATCTGATCAGAGTTTTAGTCTAACTCTGGCTACTAGTACAGCTCTTCATGATTTACCTGGTTGACAGACCTTTGGGACTGGACCAGGACACAAAGTTCTGTTGAAAAGTTCTAGCTCAGTATTGAAATGTGTAGATTATATACAAGATGAAAAGATTCAATATTTAACTGTCTTGTGAGACTTCATGTTCTGGATGTAGAGAATGTATAAATAAAAAGGTGATTTCATCCTTTTGTTTACAAAACAAAATTTCAAAGGATTGGTTTAGTTGTCAAGGACCTTTCACAACATTTTATATTGTAATATTCTTCAAAGAATAAAGATGATTGAAAATATTATTGCTTTCAGTATTACTAGTATGATATCTGTAAGATATTTTCTTCAAAATTCTGTAAGGATACCCTTTTACTCTTTAGGAATATTCTCTTTAATGCCTTTGTATAATTTTTAAAAATACAATGTATTTCTTACATCTGTCTTCACTAAATGGCTGACCTATGAACCTAGTCTGATGTGTAGTATCTCCTATGTTGTATTTCTTCTGGTAGGCAATGAATAATGGAAGAAATATTATTTTAATAGGGAACTGATTCTGGTTTTCCCCTCTGCACCTTAGTGGTGGAAAAAGCCAGAATAAAAAGGCTCTCTGCTTACAGAAAAGTTCCAGATCTGTCTAAAGGTTACATTTACTTTTTGTCAGCTTGCATTAATATAATTTTAGTCATTTTCCATAATAAATGTGTGATTAAAGGTTATCCATATAGCTAAATAGCTGTTATTACCATGTGCCGTTTTAGTTACTTGGATAATTTGTCAACTTTGTATACAAACAGACAGTTAACAAATAAGAACTTTCACTCCCATAGTTAAAATCATAAATCAATAGCAATTTTTCATGGGTTGATCCAGCTGCTTATCACCCACCTAATAGACCCAATTACCTTTACATTCATCTAACATTTTAGGTTAGAAAGTAGTTTTCTGTTGCCTTTATGTTCATGCACTGAAAAGTAAATTTAACACTCATTAGTTCTTACGTATGTGATTCTTGGTACTGCCTCCTTCTAGTAAACTTGTGTTTCTCTGTTGCCTGGTGTTTCTGGTGGTATCAGTTGCTCCTTTATGCAGTTGTGTGGATACTGCTCTGTAACAATCACCAAGTTGCCAGCATCACAGATTAAGGTTATTTCAAATACAGAACTGGAGGCATCATCCTGGGCTGTCCTCCAGTTCCTTGAAGCTGGAACTAACATCAGCTCTTTCTCATAAACTTACCAAACAACCTTCTAAGAGCAGAGCGAGTATAGTTTTGACACCTCAACTCAAATTACATGGGATTGGCTGCTTTTGTGATGTTTTAATACCTTTTTTTAAAGTTCCAGCAAAAATTTCAGTGACCAGCCTGAACTGGGTTGTCCTTGTCCCACATGTGCTTCCTCTGACTCTTTCTTTTTCTCCTGTTCTTCAGCCTTGCTGAATTATAAAAGCCGGTTGTGCTCCCTTCTCAGACTTCAATTCCTTCATCTAAATTCACCAAACTCTTCTAATTTCACCTTTTGCCAGTTTTTATTTTCTCTGTTAAAAAGACAGAATTAACTGAACAAATTCTGAACAGCAGAATACTGACGGAGTCTCCAACGGGCCTTGCTACATTATGTCCAAGACAGTACTTTGAAGTTAGCCCAGCTTTCAGTGGGGACTGGACCAAATGTTGCCAAGTTCTCCCATAAAAATGATAAACAAAATCTTTCCTGCTTCCTGCAGAATCTGCTCCTGTTTCATGGGAGTGTTTCATGTTGACACATCTGGTGGAGAATACAGAAATAACAACCTATAAGGTATATATGACTACCATGCTGTCTCTTCAGTGCCAAATTCAGACAATATATTGACATTGAGACTATTCTTTGTTAGCTACAGGGGCCTTCCCACTACTGTGGAGGCACAGTAGGAGTTTACTTCTGGCTCCAACAGGCATAAGCCGCAGGAAAGGAAGTAGCTAAATAAAAAGAAGAAACATCCTGGCTCTGTATTTTCTTCTGTAGGGGGCAGAAGGAATGGAGAGAAAAGGAAAGAATTGTTTACGTGGAAAGAGGCAAAGGTGAAGGAAGAGTCCTGTGAAGGGAGGTTTCTTGGAAGCAGCTGGGTGAAGCTAATGTGAAGAGGCTGTAAGGGAGAAGAACTGGGAAGGGCTGTGATGTGTGATTTCACACAGTGACAGGCTTTGTGTGTGTGTATTGGGAATTTCCTGCATGGAATATACTTTCTTCAAGGTGAAGGCCGTCTGGCTTCTGTCTGAATTATTTCCCTAAGGAAGTGCTGAATTTAGAATGAATCATCTTCTCAAAACATAGAGAAAACCCCTTTCTATTATTTACCAAGGACAACACAGAACAAATATTGTAGCTGAAATAGTCATATAAAGTGTGAGCATACTTTAAATAATTTATCTAAAACAATGGTCAGCATGAGGCTCTTGGCTTGATCTTCATGTTAAGGATTAACTCTTCTGCAGAAGGGATATCCTTGTGCAGTTTATTGATATTGAGAGGATGAGGAGCTTCAGGTTACTAGTGCTGGGGTATTTTACCTGCTCTAGCAGTTAGCTATCCCAGGAAAAAAAAAGGCAATATCTTCATGTACGGAAGCATGTTTCCTTAAGGGAATTTCAGTTATATTACACCATATTTATTTGGAAATTAATGTTACGGTACCAAAGACCAGAACGAGGAAGATACTGAAAAAATGTGTGGTAATTCTTATTTTTAGGTGACTGTCTCCATGCATCCAGGGTTTGAGTTAACACTCAAACCGCAGTACTCACAGAACTCACAGAACTATGTGCCTCAGAAAAGAATCAATCTCATATTCACTGAATGTTTCTTACCCAGCATCAAAGCACAGGCTGTTTAAGGCACCTTACAAGAAATACACTCTCAGTCTTAGGTCTTCAGTACCTTTTTCTGCTCCACTGGGAAAATAGCTTTCCTCAGTGTTACTGTCTGCACACTTACCCTGAAGGCATCTTTCAAAAGTTGGTGTGAAGAAAATTTGGCTGTGGTAATGCCTTTTATAATGGAGTTTCTTAACTAAAATAATGTATTGTTTTCTATACGCGATAGAGGTTTCAATAGGAAAGACAGGGAAGAGCCCAGTGGTTACATTCAACTTAGTCACTGCTTTGATTTCTCACAAAATAGTATATCTAGTTCTATCACATTGTGCATGAGTGCTTTAATAGCTGAACTACTGGATTAAGAGGGAGGTGGGAATGAAGAAACTAGACCTCACTTTATCTTCTAGGGTATTGTACTGTTTTCTTTAAAGCATGACAACCATTACCGTACTTTCTGTGCAATGCTGTCAGTAAGGCATGATTGAAGAACACAGTTTTATGGGTACTAATAGGCTGTGGTGTCATTTAGGCACCAGACTGCTCCATTGCCTTAGGGCAGAGATGATTCTACCTCTTCACTATTGATTTCTCTAATTGGCCATTTCTGATTGTGTTTTAGATGCTTGTTGGGTTTGGATCAGATCCAAATGCTGCCACTGGGACTGAAAGAATATCATAGTACACTGCTATCTAAACTGCTCCGCTGTGTAGAAGCAGCAAAATGTAAAATTTAAGAAGGCTGAGTGTTGTAAAGCTAGATTTAGCTTAGCAGGCTGTAGCTCCCTGAGAGCTCAGCGAGGGTTTCCTAGGGCCATGCGAGCAGTCGCATCCCGCAGTCCATGTTGGATGGCCCCGCGATCTGGCTCCGGCAGCCAGCAGCGCTACAACACAGTGATGATAAAAGAGGTCGAGAAGGGTCTCCCCCCGTGGGTGAAGAGGATTTTAATCTCACATCTTGTCCCAGCGATCTCCGGAGGTAGAGAGACCTCATGACCAGAGCGTGGGGTGGTTTTGTCAGGGGCCCAGGGGTGGTCCCTGGGCGGGGTTGGAGTACAGGAACCAATAGGGAGAGCCTGAGGGAGTGGCCAAGGCTAAGGCAGGGAATAGGGCGGGGGAACAGTCTGGGATAGGAAAAAGCGTGGGTGAACAGGTCGCTACAGCTGAGTGGCGAGCTCATTGCTCTGCAGCTTCCTCAGGATGTGAACGAGAGAAGGAAGCGCTGAGCTCTTCTCCCTGGGATCCAGAGACAGAACACCTGGAACAGTTCAAAGCTTTGTCAGGGGAGGTCCAGACTGGGCATGAAGAAGCATTTCTTTACCAAGAGGGTGGCCAAATCTTGGAACAGGCTCCTAGAGAGATGGTCAAGGCGCCAGACCTGTCAGTGTTCAAGAGGCATTTGGACAATGACCTTAATAACCTTCTGTAACCTTCAGTCAGCCCTGGACTGGTCATTTGGACTCAATGGTCATTGTAGGTCTCTTGCAATTGAAATATTCTAATGCTATTCTCTTCTAAATGTGCTTCTGTGTAGCTATGTTTGGTTTGGGAAATGAGCTCCTTTCTCAAATAAAAATAGGTTTGAAGCAAACCAGAAGAACTAACAGTATTAGCAGAAATCCAGCCCTGGGCTAATTCCTTCTTTTTGTGAACCATCATCCTTTTTCTTAATTAATTTATAATGGAAAATTACAAAATTAAGTAATTTGGTTTGATTTTAGCTTCTCTATTTTTTTTTTTATTTTTTTATATAATTTTCTTTTTTATTCTTTTATAAGAATAAAAAGAACGGTTGCATTGATTCAGAAGTGGGGTCTATCTAGCCCAGTATCCTGTCTGGAATGTGTAAGGGCATGAAAGAGACATGAGGGGAAGAGTGAGAACAGGGCAGTCACACAGTACTTGTTTCCCTAATGTGATTGTTTACCAAGTTTAGAGTTAAATAAATACACAAAGTACATATTGTCCTCTAAATTCTTCTTCTTGGAACAGCAAAGCTTCGAAGGCTTCCACTCTGAAAGAATTCTCTGTGTCCACTCTCACGCCAGCAACTGCCTGCAGAGCTGAAGCTAAAGGAAACAGGCTGGTTGCAAGCTAAGTAGCAAGTGTCCTGTCCCTAGGTGACTAAGTTCATTCCAAACTGAAGTAAATGTGTTTTGGGGGTTTGGTCTGTGTGAAATTAATTCAGTAATTGATATAGTCTTGTAGACCATTTCAGGAGTGATGGTCAAAAACTACAGGGAAACAGACTGTGTTATGCTTTGTCCATTAAATGATAGCATCTGGTGCCTGCTTTGCAAGCCCTTAAACAGTGCACTGTGTGGAATGCAGGACTGCTGGTGCCTTTCCATGAATGCTGGGTGCTTGAATAGTGTTCTTAGTGGTGTAGCACCTGAACTTCAAATCACATTTAAATAATAAGAAGAAACAGAACAGTTTTATTAAGCATAATCAGCATAGGGAGATTGAATATAAATAGGACTGGAGCAATTTCAAACTTCTTTTTAAAGGAAAATCATGTCTGCAAGTTTCTGGAAGTATTAAATGCAGAGGAAACCATTGATTTTTGAGACCTATTTGGAATTTTGGCTGCAAATATTTCCCTGCATCATTGGAAAGAAGTACAAAACTTTCGTAGCTCTGCTGCAAAGTTCTGCTATTGATTTCGTAACACCTAGGGAATAACAATAATTTTTCTAGGAAAAAAATGAGACAGTTCTCTTTCCCTGCAGGAACTTGAAGCAAGGCTGTTATAATGAAGGTGGGAATTAACCACCTGAATGGTTTTCTGGCATCTACAGCTAAGAACTTTGTCACAATTTTAAAAGTTGGTTTGAAGTTTCCAAGGTACATCAATAAAGTATGTGCAGGTTTGTGGTGGTATTTTTTATTTATTCTGGCTTGTTGGATCTTTTTTTACATTTTCCAGGATCATTGTGGGGGATTGGATGAGGTTTGTTGGAACATCAAAAAAAGGGTTTCTTGACAGGGTAGCCAAGTTGATACCACGGCTGACTAATAGAGTGCTATTAAATATTTGAGAAAGCCTACAGTATCACATTTATAGAGGTGAAGGGAGTGACTACCAGTGTCAGAGATTTTGATGTAATTTTAAATTGGCCACAAAACCCAAAAGTTGCTCTTGAGGATTTTTTTTTACTATGATAATTTATTGACGGGTTGGTACTTTTTCGCAGGATTATTTAATGTAAAATTTATTCTTTGATTGTTTAGGTTTTTTCTGCACCAGATAGTTGATACTAAAAGTTTATTATTTTCCAGATAACCTGAAATGTACTGCTGATTTAAAAACTGCTTCTCCTTTGCTTTAGATGGAATACTAGTTTTTCAACCTCCTTGCCTTTTGTGAAATGCTTCTGGATCTTTTTTCTTCCACCTTCTACAACCAAACAACAATTTAAAAACCAGTGAGAGAGTATCTGCCTGTAATTATATACAGCAATGTTTGTGTAGCTCCATTGTAGAAATGAAAAGATCATGTGCTGATACAACTCCTTGTAAAACCCTTTCATAGCTTTTCTACAGTAGTGTCATATATAATTTCATTAATTGTTTTAGATATAATTTCATTAATTGTTTTAGAAAACAATAAAAATATTTTGATGTAGCAGATAGCTATAGCACTTTCTTAAAAAATGAGTGAGAACTGTAAACTGAATGACTTCACACAAAGGAGAGGCTCACAAACATTTTTTGGATAATTAGAGGAATACAAAAGTGTGAATTGGCCCTGGCAGCCTTTATGCAGGCTCAGTGATAAAGCAAGGAGCGTGCTAGAAACAGTGAATGGAAGAAAACCTACCTCCCTTTGCAGCATGAAGTGAGTTTCTTTGCTGTGTGTGGTGTTCTTCTGGGGAGCAGCAAGGCAATGAATACCAACTGCTATGGCCTGCAGTGCACGCACACTGATGTATTTTGGTGCATGGGATGAAAACAATGAACTTCTGCAGGCTGCATAATAAATACTGTTGCTGGAGAAGTGCATAGAGGGGCAGTGGAGCTCCTTCTTGCACTGAATGGTTCTGAACCTATCAAGGCATTCCTCTGAAGGGGGCCGGGTCTCACATTTGACCACGTAATGTCTGAAGCTATGCCCAGGTGATACCACAAGTACTGCTGTGTCCAGGTAGTGTGCAAGATGTCTGCGTTGGGCTGGGGTTTGGTGTAACTTACCTTTGCCTACCATTGCCCCTGCTGCCAGTGCCACAGGCACACATCCGCCTTCTAGGAGTTCCACTGAGTCCAAGGTGCCCTTGCTGCTTCCCAGCACCTGCTTTGGAAGTGAATCCTTGGGTGTTTGTACAGGCCCTATGGCAACACAGTCTGAGGATGTCTCAGGAAGCTTTTCTTCTGCCAAAGGACTCAACAGTGTTCCCCACCTCTGGGTTACATCCCATGAGGACTGTGCTTACTTTTACAGAAATATGGCTGGTGAATGTTGTCCAGAAAAGCATTATTTTGGTGTCATTTGGAACATTCACTTCTATACCATCAAAACTGCTTTTGACTCCTATAAATTGCTGGGAGAGGTGTTTGATGGTCTTCTGTAACTCACCTTGTTATGCAGGTGCTGGCTGTCTCCACAGAGTCCATCTTACCATGGTGGATTCCTATTAAGTCCATCATGAAGGGGCACCAACTTCTTGTTTAACTTGTCTTGAGGTACAGGAAAAAATGAAGGCTTCCTAAGGCCTGGTTTGTTGCTTGTTTATAGACATACTGTAGGTCAGGCTGGGATTTTTCTGTTCATGCCTGAAAAGGGATAAACTTGATATAAAGAGCTGCTGATAACACTCAGACATTCTCAGCTGGCTGTAGAAAATCTACATTTTTGCAATTCTTTGTGCTTCTGCTGTTGCCTTGCTGTGCAGAGGCAGGTAGAGCTCCCCAGGTGATGCTCCCCAAAATGAGCTCCCTGCAGCGTGCTGTGCTCATTTGCCTTTTGCCCTCCCACTATGCAAGGTCACACACAGAGGGTTCTGGCTCCTTCGGTGCTTTTATGACATGCGTGCAGAAATGGGAACATGTGAGTTCAGCTGGAATCAAGATGACCGCTCTGTGGATATTTACTTTGCTCATTCTTGCCTAGGGAGGTAAAACAACTTTTACTGGAATATCTCTTTTCCTAGGTGGTTTTTAAAGGTAAAGCTTTAAGCATAGTCTAGTGCATCCTTACAGAAGATAGGTTCATTAGCTTCAACATTAACATCCAGAACTAAATATATAACAATATTCTTCTTTTGTTTAGTCAAGTGTTTTGTTCATTTGTTTGGGTTTTAGCTTTATCATCTCGTTCTTAAGTTATTCAGCTTCCTTGGTATTTTCCTTCAATACATTGTATTTTCCAAAGACAGTATAAGCATAGAAGAATCAAGTTTTGCATAGTTGAACGGTGATGGAGGATTCTTTATGTCACTCAGGTAGAATTAAGTAGAACAGTAGTCTTATTTGTACCTAGAACATTTGAAGTACATATATGATGCAGTGACTACCAAAAATAAAAGAATACATAAATCATAATTATTCTTCTGAGTTTGGGTTAAGGGAGGTAGTAATTCTACCTGCTTGAGTTCTAAGCTCAGTCATATTTTATGCTACTATTTTCTAATACTGTAGTAATGAAGTTCTGGTTAAAATCCCTTCCTCAAACTCTTAAGATGGGCTCAAGTTACCATAGTTCAGAACAACTTGATAAAGAATTTTATTGCTCATCTTCCTCAGTCAAAGATATTGTTTGCAAATTTACATAATGAGGCATAGGAATACGCAGAAAAGTGGTTGCTAATGCGTTCTTCTTTAGAAAAAAATATGAAGCAAAAATATGTTTCACTGAACATGCAGAAAAATTTATTAGGGACAATACTTCTGGTAATTATTGGTTTTTGTCTTTTCATGTATTCGATGTAACTACACAGTCAATTGTACTGATCTTTTGAAGCTGGGAAACACCTATAAGAAAAGAACAAAAAAGCATGCCCTTTTATTCACTCAAACAGATTTGGCACGGTCGTGTGACAGCCTAAAGGCTCCCTGCACAAACACGTCAGGTTGCTTCAGCCAGGAATCCTTTTAAAGCTAAAAGCAGGGGAATCTCAGTTACAAAAAAAAAAAAAAAAAAAAGAAAAGGAAAAAGGAGAAAAGAAAAAATAAAGAAAAATAAAGAGTATCTAAATTAAAACTATGGCAAATTCAAATAAAGTTTTCTAGGGAAAACCTTTAAATGTTTGTGTGCAAGGCTCTGGCATTGGTTTACAACCAAGAAATGGCAGCTTCAATATCCTACTATACTGGATTGTTAAAAAGCGAAAGAGCATGAATTTAACTAAGAAGAAGAGCACTCTTTTCATACCAGAATATATTGATATCCTTGTAGAAGCAAATACAATTTTAATAGAGAATCATACAATTTTTTAGGTTGGAAAAGACCAATCAAGTCCAAGCATTAACCCAGCACTGTCAAGTCCACCACTAAACCATGTCCCCAGGTGTCACATCTACGCATCTTTTAAATACCTCCAGGGATGGGGACTCCACCACTGCCCTGGGCAGCCTGGCTCATGTTCTGCATGTTGAATAAGAAGGTAGCATTAGGATGAAAATTCTGATGGTAGATCTGCTATCTTGACTGTAAGAGCTACATTATTTATTGAAAGACCATTACAGTAGTGGTGAGGAGAAGCATGACTAAAACTGGAAAAGCCAAAATGGAGTCAAAACGTAGTCACTGTGACCCTAAGATTACCATGAATACAGTACAGTGTTTCTGTTGAAGTCAGACAAGTGATATTGGGGATTACTATGAATCAACCACAAGTGATTCCTTAAACATAATGAACGTTGTTACATTTTGTACAAGTTTGCTACTTAAAAAGGGCTAAGCTGGAATTCCTGGAAATGATAATTCACTGCTTATGCACAGACTTGATTTTCTTTTCTAACTTACTTGGATGAGGTGGCATTGGCTTTTGCATCATGGTGTTCTTGCCAGTAACATCTAGTAATTCAATCTGCCAGCAAGAATGCCACCTGAGATATTACATTTTTTTCTGGCTGGTGTGGTGGTATCTATCACACAGACATCTGGATACTGGAAGAGGGACTCTAGAGTGGAAAGTACTACATTCCTTATTATGGATTGTGCTAATTGCAGAAAGGAAGATTGCTCTCAAGTCCCAGTGTGTCAGATGAAGCTGCAATTATTTAGTAAATCTGAAAATCAGACAAAAGGAATTTAAAATTGGAAAAAGTATTATTTCAAAAAGAGCCACTGTCCCTAGTCACCACTAGGACTTCATTTCAAAAGGTAATTTAAAGTAATTTTTTTCAGTTCAGCACTTTGCAGTTATTATTGTTTATCCAAGGACTCTGGCAACATTTATCTTCAACATTGTTAATTTCAGTGGACTTGAATGTAAGAATTTTAGTTCACTGTCTCATCAAAGGACTGGCTTCTAAATCTGTGACATCTCACTACAAAGGGTCTGTATAAACCACAGACCGGAGATATTAGGAAATTTATGATAATGTATAGATTTGAACTTGCCAGGTTAACATTTATGATGCCAGGTAGAAATTAAAAATCCTTTTAGAACTATTATTATGTAAATTAGGCAATTATTCTTTTTTTTAACACTATCAAGTCTGGTAAATAATTGACACAAGTTCTTTAATGTAAAAATAGACCTCCACAAAGAACCATTTAATTTAATATACATTATTATTATTGTTCAGAACATAGATAGTAGGAGGCATGCTGACACATTCATAAGCAACTGCTAGGAAAAGGGAAAACAATTAGAGATTTAAATCCATTTACTCATCCAAAACAGCATTTAGTCTCAACATCAGAAAGAAATAAATATAATTGTTTGAAAAGTTAAAATAATTTCACTCTGTTTTTTTAACTGGGGGATGCAACAGGCAATGTTGTTCTCCCCTGTAAGTATCTTATGAAAATGTACAGAAAAATCTTCCAATCATGAGTGCAATAATCAGTTCACTTTTACCTAAGGAATGATTAGTACTGAGTAACTTCAATCCTTTTTGTATTCCTGTCATGTGAGGAAGACCTATATTGTCTTGTCATGTGAGGAAGACCTATATTGAAGCATAAATAGAACATGCCTTGGAGGAAAGTGTAGTCATTGCCTAACTGACTGTACAATTCATTTTATCGTTCATTTGAATGTATCATTCATTTCATTAAAAAAAAAAGTACCCTTCCTAACCCATCCTCTGGTGTGCATGCTCAGTATTTTAAAATTAAGACCTTCTGTTGCTTAAGTGCTTAGAAGCACAAACACATCTAAATTTACTCTCCTGTGTAGGCCAATTGAATTAACTTAGCTGCACATTTGAATAATATAAAAATGCACATAATG
Organism: Aphelocoma coerulescens; assembly: GCF_041296385.1. NCBI lineage: Eukaryota > Metazoa > Chordata > Aves > Passeriformes > Corvidae > Aphelocoma > Aphelocoma coerulescens. Next base: position 91,964,445 of record NC_091015.1, read on the forward strand.
ATCAGTAGAACCAGGAATGATACTTGTAATTTCTTTCAGAAACCACATGTAACTATTTACTTGAGAAAGCAATTTATAATTTTCTCTATAAACATGGAGAATCAGACAAATGGAAGGATCCAGAAAAGCTGAAGAATGCTAATGTTTTTGTTTTGAAATAGCGTAGTTTGTATATCAAGACCAAGAGGGCAATTTCTATATGTATGAGTCAAATTACTTGATAAAGAAATAAAGATGCTTCCCTCCAGCTGAGTGAATGCTGTACAAGTCATTAATTAAAAATACATATAAAATTTTGTATTCTAAGTATGTTTTATTCTTAAGTGTGTTCTTCTGTTAAATCAGTTCCTTCCAAATAGATTTATATCTGAATATTCATGGCACACTACAGAACAATTTAATTTAAAATGATCACTTTTTCTTTCTCTTTCCAGTTCAACAGAAGAGCAGTTTCACTGGCAAACACAAGGTAATGTACTTATCTATGTATCTGTATTACTTATATTCTCTCCCAGAAGGATCATTTTTTACCTAAAGAAGATGGAGTGGAAAAGCACATTTATGTATGTGGAGGTTTTTGTTGGTTTTTTTGTGTGGTTTTTTCTCATTGCTAGTGTGTGAAAACTCTACTTAAAAAGTGACAAGATTTGGCAAAAGTTGTTAGGGTTGACAAAAAGTACCCTGAAACTAATGTAGAGTTTTGAGAGGGGGCACTGCTAAATGTGTCTCTGGTTTTTTTTTAAGACTAGACCTAAATAATCTCATTTTTCTTTTATTAATCCAAGGCTGCACTTTCAAAGGATGGTACAATTTCCAGTATGGCCAGCATCCTGTGAATGTGTGGCCTCCATTCCTTCATCAGCTGGGAATGCTTAGGCACATGTAACCAGTTTTAGCTTTTGTCTTGTAAATGGTTTTACGGTTTTGCCCTTCTTTTACATTTTTATGTTGTTAATTTTATTACAGATGGTCAGAAGGATATAGAAGATGAACTTACCACTGGTCTGGAGCTGGTGGACTCCTGTATTAGATCACTGCAGGAATCAGGGATACTCGATCCACAGGACTATTCAGCCAGTGAAAGTAAGTTGCTAGAAATATGTTTTATAGAACCCAAGAATTTTGTGCTTTAAAACTGAATGCATATCTTTTAGTGGTTTTCGTGATTATTTTTTGGTATTGGCAGAGGGGACTGTAGTTGTGAGCAGGCAAACTGCAAGTTATTTTTTCGGGTTTGTAGCAGAGAGAATCTCACTGCTAGCTTTTTGGGGGAAGAATAAGCACACTAAACATATTTTAAGGAAAATATTTTCTAATTGCAATGTTTCTGTACTATACTATAAGGTCATGTCACAAAACTGTACCATCACCACCATTAAAACAACTTTCAAACTGCAATTTTTCACTATCCAAAGGTAATAAAATGAAACATACTGGGTGGCTGTGAGGAAGTCTGATGCGTGATTGTAAGTACTTGGCCAGGTAGCTAGTGACTCCTTACAACTAAAATTTTTTTGTGGATACACAGACAGAAATAGGTGAACTTCTTAGAGATGATGCTCAGAAGGGCAGCTGTAGCAAGAAAGGTGAAGTCTTTGCTCCAAGGTTGGCTCACTGGTCTCTTACCAGCCCTTCTTTTTGCAGAACTGTGCAGTGAGTGGATAGATTCTAGGATAGAACCAGCCACTGGGGAAGTGAATCAAGGCTAAACAAGAACAAAAGTGAACAAGGGACATGCCACTCAGTGTGTTTGTAGAGCAGATGTCTACCAACAATTGTGCTCGTGAGTCACACTGAGACAGTTTTCCAGTATGTTAACTGGTCTGTTATCAGATGTAGCACTAGATGATGAAAAAGCAGGTCAGTTCCCTAGTTTCCTTTCCTTTTCCTCAGGCTCCTGTCTCGTATTCTGTCCCCACCTGCCACAATATATACCCACTTTCATTTCCCTGCCACTGCAGCTCCTGACACTGGCTTGGCTTTTGTTTTTAGTATTCCTCTACATCTCCTTCCCTCTTGCTCATTTGATCCCTGCTACCCAGTACCTTCTGACTGAGTCACACCTTTGGAGGTGGCTGCCCAAATTCAGCTTTCCTGAAATCAAAGGGGATAATCTCCCCTTCATTTGGGAAGGCTGGTGAACTGTGACCACCACCTTCTGCAAAGCATCCCTAGCAATGACAAGTCATTACCTGCAATGTGGTCATCAGGTGACAAAAGGAAGACATTGAACATTGGATGCAGAATTTTAATTTTTCAGAACACTTTTCATTATTTTAAAACAAGGTTTGCTGTCAAATTCAAGGTGACAACCCCAGGACAATAGAAAATTTTTCCTTTTTCATGTGCACAAGATTTTTGTTTTGGTTTTGCTTAATCTGAACATAGTCTGTATAACTGACATCTGTTGAAATGTTGCTCGATCTGAACAAAATTGGGAAAACATGATGAGAAAATGTAAGCCCCGGTTTTTTCTTCATTTGGGGGTGAGGAGAAACGAAACAGATTGGCATGATAAGGATTGCCTTCAAAATGGGATTCTATGATAGAAAAATGAAACTGGGCAGATGGCAATAGAGGAGACTGGGAGCAGAGTGGGGCCAACTTGTGTGGAAAACTGCCAGAAACTGGCTTAAGGGATGGAAACTAAGAAAAAAATGGTAGGGAAAGATGAAGACAGTACATGGACTGAAGTCTGGGTACATGAAGAAAACTAATACTGAAGAAATGTCTGGGGAATATCACAAGAAGCTAAAACACAACTAGGAATGCAGATATAATAAAGAACATGGGCAAATGAAAAAGTGATGGAGAAGAGAAGCAGTAGAGATGGATTTATAGAGGATCAATAGGAGAGAAACTGAGGTTTGTTGAAGCAGGAGGTCCATACAGAATGTTGAAAGCTGAGTTTGCTTGGCTGGATGATTTGTTCATGGGAGCAAGAGTTAGGTGCAAAGAGAGGGAACAACGGGATGATGAGGACAGCCAAGAAAAGGAAAAGTGATATCATTATGGATGGGACAGTAACTGTCCCTAAGAAACATAGGTTTGGAGAGAACAGGCAGGTGCATGTCCTCACAAGGGAACAGGCTTTCCCACAGAGCTGCAAGCTTGATCTTCTGCATTGTCAGGAAATATTTGTAAAGCCTTTTGTCACAGTGCCCTTATTCCTCTGCTCCAGGCTCAGCTTGTAATAAAACTAGATTGCTATTTACCAGTTAGGTTTTAATTAAGAATCAGATCTATATGCCAAAGCTAACAGTTGCAGCTCTGCTGATCACTCATAAATACAATTAGGATGTCATATAGTGGATTTTTTTTTCTGGTTTGGGGGTCTTTTTTCAATTTAGAGTAAAATGCTACAATCAGATCAGAGAGTTAAAATGTTACTGTGTTTCCAGAGTGAAAAGTACAAAAGTCAAGATTGTCTGTACAACATAATTTGAATTGCTTATGACTGCATTATATAACAATTATTATCATGTCCTATTTTGTACATTTTCTGGCCATGCTTCATTTACCCCAAAGCTGAGACTCAAATTGCACAGCATACTAGAGGTGAGAGTGCCTCTGACTTCTGTAAGCAGTGAGTAGAACACACATATACCATGAAAACAAAAGTCTCACATTCACTTAAAATTTTATTGTGTCCCTCCTTTGTGTCTTAAAGTTTTCATGTTACAGTTGTGAAATCACTCGAAGTATCTTCTACTGATACTTAGTTTTAGGTGTTCCCTAAACAGTTCAGTTAGGTGTGCTGAGAACAGTTGTAACAGAACACTGTGGGAGCACAGTCTCAAATATTTGAAGCGTGATACAAAAGGAAGTTTAAAGCCCACTCTGAAATGTCTCAAACACAGCACTTGTATTTCCTAGACACTTTCGTTCTTAATCCTTTCAATCTCGAAATAGGAAATGAGATCAATATAAATGCCTTGCTTTACAGGTATTCTAAAAAACATTATTTGTGACATAGCTGAAGTAAACGTTGAGCACCATAGAATAATCCACCAGGGTGCTGGTTTTTTTCTTTGTATTGAAGATTTTTCAATGGAGACCTGATGTGATGCAGTAAAAAACACTGAACCATTTTGCATTGTGTGCACTGGCCATAAGGCAAGGAAGGAGGGCAACAGCAATGACTCAGAAAAGGAAACTTAGTCTGGCATTTCCTAACTTTTGAGCTCCTAATTTGACAACTTTAGTTATGTTTACTTCTCTGCAGTTTGACTGCAAAGCTGTATTTTAAGTAACAAGACTGACTCTGAGGGGAGTATTTCCTGCCTGCCATGCATTTGAAAGAGATTTTTTAAAATCATCATATGAAAGCCTGGCCAGTGATGTGACCACAGCTTCCTTTTGTGAACTGTGTGCATCAAGTCTAATGGCTTAATCTATCAGTAGCCCTGCCTTTGTAGAGGATTAGTGTGTCTCTGCCCAGAATCTTTACAATTTGGTTTCATGCACTCTGATTTTCTCAGACTTAGTTTGAAAAAGTCATCACATAGCAGTCAGCTGTTACAATATTCTAAATTCCAAACATCACTTCACATGTGCTATTCCTTTAGTAGCAAATAAAAGCCATGAAAAAAAGGCTAATGGGACAAGTCACATGAAAGGGGCTTACACACGAGGGGTTCTGTATTGCTAATAGAGATGCTCGCTAATTATCTTTACTGAGTGTGAATCAGCAAATGTGAAAAACCTTAAGTACATAAAATTATTATTAATTTGGTGAAATGAAAGCAGAGTGCTCACTGGTTTTAAAGTAACTATTATCAGACAGGCAGATGCATAGCTGCTGCAAGCTCTCATACAAGCTTCCTGTGGTGGGGCTGACCCTAGGACAAGGTTATATGCAACCAGTGGGAACCTCTGCACTGTTGCCCACCTCTTTCTTCTGTTCCAACTCAAAGTAAGTTGTCTTCCCCAAACCATCTGTTTCCAGTTACAACCGACAGACAAAAAGTCAGGAAACTTCCAGAATTATGCAAGAAGCTGCATCTGACTGGAGACCTGAACCTGCATCTCCATGGCCCAGTTCCCTGTACTGCAGTGATTTCTTGTTATCTCTATGTAGCCCTAGATCTGTCAAGACTATGTCACTGCAGTTTACATCAAACATGTCATAGTTTTGTGGCCTCAGAGGGGCGTTCAGCCTGTCCTGAGTGTTCATGGGGATCATCAGCAGAACAACAGTGATCCACACATCCCCTCAGTCCCCGAGGGAGGGCACATACAGTTATTGCTGCTAGTGTCAGTAGCCATTAGCTGCACTGGGTCCAGGGGCCAACCTGGACCCTCAGGGTCACCCTGAGGGCACTCAGTCTGTCCTTCTCCCTGCTCTACATTGCTGTAACACCCAGCTTGCCAGGCTGCTCCTCTCAGGAAATATTTCTTCCTTCCGCCATTACCTTTTTCTAATGGGAACTCAAAAATACTGCTTTTGCACAAATTAAGATAAGTAACTGTCACCTTAAATAGGGTCAGGGAAAAGACCAGACGTGTGAAAGCCAATGTAATCACATATAAGACACTGGAGACTTCCCTCACAGAAGAGGGATGGGAATGCACAGTAAGTGCAGGACCTGAAATCACTGGGTGAGGAAACATGCAGGGGAACAAAATTTAGTTGAGGACAGAGATAGCACCAGGGATGTTTCAGGAGACACAGCAGTACTGAGCAGTGAATGTAGCTCAGGAAAGGTATTTTCATGGCAGAATGGTTTAATTTAGTGAGGAAAGACATGTGAAAATAAATTTTGTGAGGGCTGAGTATGCACTGTGGAGACCAAAAATTAATATTTCTGACTAGAAATTTTAGAAAAATGTGGGATAAAAGAAGCAAGACTTTATTTTCTCCCCTTCCCATCACTGCACTGTTGTCTCAAAATCACACAACTACTTCAGATTCATTCCTTTTACTACCTTGTCAGTGCACCTCTTTTTTTGGTTTTGTTTTGTTTTTTTCCTTTTTTTCACTCACATTATATGGAAGAGCTATTGTAAAGGTGGAAAGCTGCATGGAAGGAAGGAGAGTAAACACAGATATACAGCTGTCTGAGTGAGGAAGATTGGTTGCTGAGGACATTTGTCATTAAGGTTTGATAAGGTTGCAGTCTGGCCTGCAGATAAGTGGGAAAGGTCCTGATGAACTGCCTGAGGCCCCCTGATGTCCATCCTCTGTGATGTGACAGAGAAGGTGGAGTCCTCTGAGCAGTTGTTAAGACCAAACTACCTGTTCCTGATGATGTTTGTAAATTGGCAGTTTACAGATGGGTAGTGTAAGATAAAAAGTGGAACATGAGGAAAAATTGGTTCTGTATTTCTTTCTCTTCTCTTAGTTTCTCTGTCCCCCTATCCCTGTGGGTCATTAGCATGCCACATTGGAGGACTGACATGACACTGTCATCAAAACAATTTCTGAGATAATTAGCTGAACTCACTGAATCCTTACAGAATATGCTGCATCCTTACAATCTGTACTGACCCCTTACAGGCTACAGCAGTGGAGACAGGCAGTGGTTTTTCCTTCTGTTGTGGCATTAGCAAAAGGAGGGTTAGAAGACTTTAAGATTACTGAGCAAATCCATTGGCACTTTCTTCCTAACTTGAACTCGAATGTCTGCTAATCCAGAAGTCCCTAATTTTAATTTAAGGTATCTATTCTTTAATCTTCCATGCTTTTTCCTTTGCTTCAGCCTTTACAAAATGAGCATAAGACTGGTCTTAAAAGGATTACAGGACGGATTTATGGAGCTTTCAGTGTTTATGTTTCTAACTGAAACAGAATCATTTCATTATTTTTCACTTGCTTCATCACTTCATATGGCAGCCTTCCTTCTTTGCTCTCTAAATTGATAGCACAGACTGTAGGAACAGAGCTCTTGTTGACATGGATCAGAAAACTTCCTGGATAGTTCTCCCAATTTTCTTGATATTTTTTAAATGCTACATTTTAAATTTCATTTTTAGTTGTTGGTTTTTTGTTTTTTAAACCACGTGCTTTCTATCAGGATTGCAGTTTTTCCCACACAACATTACCAGTACTCCGGATGAATTTTTTCCCCCACATTTTCTGGATAAATATTTTTATTTATCTCTGTGACCCTGTTGTCCTGGTGCTCAGGATTAGTTGCAGAATCCAGCACACTGATAAGGGAATAAGTAACAGTGTAGATTTAATAATACCATCTTCTTGGCTGACGCTATTTCATAATGCCCTTCACAGAGGCTACATATTGACAGAGATGCAGGCAATTAAGGATGTCCAAGTACTTCTGGGGAAGAAAAATATGGCTTACCCTTCTGGTCTCAATCCCACAGTATATGAACTCTTTTAGCCATTTGAAACTATTTGCCCCAAATGCAGCACGAATAGGTGTACATTTAGGTGCTGTTTTTTTTCCCCTCTGGAGAATGAATTATGTTAGAAGAACATTTTTACCACATGAAATTATATACAGATGTTGCATTAGACGGATGTGGGTTTCACTTAAAACCCGTCTAATTATGAGGCTAAAAAGGTAGGCTAAACTCTTACTTTGTTCTCTGAATTCAGCTTTGTTTCAGCATTTTTTTGTAATAGGAGAGATCCTCCTTACCCAGTGGGAAAGCAGATGTCCCAGTTTGAAAAAGCACTCCTTGTTCAACCTGTATGATTTTCAGCCTTTATCAGCTGCTTTTATCATAGATACTGAAAATGGATTGAAACAAAAAGGCACTATTTACACAATGAATGTGTAAAAGGATGGGTGTTTATGTGTTTTCCATCCCATAGCTCTTGCTTTGTGAAATTGCCACCTGTCAGATGGCTGACATGCTCAATGAGATGAAATTTGGCATCAGGGGACCTCACAGTTTTTTGATAGATGAAGTTGTTTCCATTTCATTATCTGCTTTGAGAGCCAGGGCAATCCAGCTGAGTCATTCTTTGTGCACACAAAGGAGGTCTTCTTGCGGGATCTCCTGGTACACATACACACTAATAAAATCATGTGCTCTTTGAGTATGTTTCCAGGATGGAAAACCCCTATGAAGTGTGCATACCCCTCCTCCATTTCAGGATCAGTCTTTAGAGTAGGAGTGGCGTAAGTGCCTGACACAGGGTACACTATCTTTCTGTCTGCTGCATTAATGCAAACCTGGCAGTGTCTGACTCAACACTTAAATCTAGATAAATCTCTCAGAGTGTGAAGTCTGAGAAAATTTTGATGTATTGCGGAAACTTCTGTCAGTATTGTAATATATTTAGGGTAAATATTTATGGTGGACATCTTAGATGCCTCTCTTTACTCCATTCATCTCTTCTAAAACAAGCTTTTGGCCAATTTTTGCTTTGAAACTGGGGTTTCAAAGTCATCTTTGCCCAATTTGTAATGGCATAAATCTCTGAAAGCGGGATACCGCTTTTGAAAGGATGGTTTCACAGTTATTCATTGTATGTTCTCACAGAGAAAGTTGTAAAGGAATCGTCTCAACTGTGAGACAAGTTCAGTCTTTTGAAGTAGTTGTTAGTATGTAGATTTCCTAGAAATGGGGATGTTTCCTTTACCCATCTCCCCTTTCTGGCCCTAGTCACCCTAAGTGTGAGCATGAAATAACTATTAAGTCATTTAACGTTGTAATAGCCACTGGCCGGTCACAAACACTGAGACCTTCTTTCCAGGGGCAATCCTCAGCAGGAGATGAATGTCTTTACAAAATAGCTGACCATGACAAGTTTCTGTAGATTTATTGCTACACCCCACTAAGACATTAGGGTTTGATAAAATGAAGCAGGCTCTAGTGCTGCTGCGAGCCAGCTCTTACATCTCAGCATCGGTGTTTACAGCCAGTGCTGCCTCAGGAAATGCTCCATCAGCACTAAGCATCCTAAGCTTGGACTTCATTGTTTTCATCCTCTCTCACAGGCAGAGCTCAAAGGCATTGAGAGTAGCTCAAACACTGTCATTCAGTACTCGATCACCTCTGCCCTTCTGGGTATCAGGATTGTATAACAGGTGCATCTTTGTTGCTGACATATCACATCCCAGTAAACTCATGTGAGTGTTCTTACTTTAAGAGCATGAGTGAAGTTTTCCTTTTTGGCCTCTTCCCTTATGCAGGCAGGAGGAGACCAAACTTAGGAGCAGAGTCACAGTATGGGCTTTCACCGCCAGGATTCCTGACAGACTTTGGTATCTACTTCAGGATGGACTCAGGTCCAGCTGATCTTGTTACTCTTTGGTTTGCTGCCTATCTTCAAGTTCATGTGTGGTTGTTGCAAGCAGAAAGCCTGGTGAAGGCTGAAGGAACCATCAGTGTTCAGGGAAGCAGTTCATGCTTTCCCCCGTTCCCTCAGGGGTGGCACAGAAGTTGCTGTGGGCACCCACCTGTGCAGGGTTTCCATCGCCTCAATTCTTCTGCAGCCCTTCTGGAGATTGGTACATGCCTGGGTGAGTTTATAGGCTTCTAGGGGAAAACACTAGAAGCCACTGCCAGAAGTGCTGTTCAAAACTGATGGCCCAGTACATGCCCTTGCTGTTGGACATAAACTTCTGCAGGCTGCCTCTTGCAATTTTCTCTCCTCAGGAAGGAATCTCCAGCTGGAGACGCTCACACACCATCTCAATATCCAGCCTTCTCCCTTCCTGTGTTTTCTTGCCTTTTCTTACTGCCCAGTCTTTCCCTAAACCACCCAGTTCTCTTACCACATCCTTGTCTTTTGCTTCCATTCTTGTTTCATCTTGCATCTTTTCTTTTTATCTTCTTCCTCTATCTTTTATGTTTTCAAATGGCATGCAATAAATCCTCAGTGCTTGTCCCCAAAACAGTTGATTATTCATCCTTAGAGACAAAAAAAAATCCACCAAAAGCCCCCAAAGCCCACGTACGTTTTCTGCACATAAGTGACCTTGCTATCCTGATTTTTCGCATGCTTTCACATTCACTAGAAGCAAAGCCAGATTGTGCATTGTTGTGTCATGTTGGAGTCCAGAGGTAACACTATGAGAACATTGCAGCTAAGGAATTTTTAATTTCCCTCAATTTCTGCACAGCAGCCTACAGGCTGAATTTTTGTTTCGATGTGCTGTGACCTGGATTTTCTTGGAGTTTACTTATATCTGCAAGATTATAAACATGTTGTTATATATAAATTCCATACTGATATTACAATATTACTTCATATCTCTGAGCTTGCTTGTCCTGTGATGAATCTGATTTTGGTAGCTGGTGTCATTTAATGCTGTGCAACTGACTTAAAATCCATGCCTAAGGAAAACAACCCCTCACAATCTAGCTTTAATTACTATAGAACAAAATACTCAAAAAAAAAAAAAAAACAAAAGAGCAGCAACAGCAGGTAAACATACATAGAGGGGGGAAATGGAAAGATAGGAGTCCAGACCAGGACAGCAGGAACAATTAGTAGCAACATCAAAGATGGATAGGACGTAGGTGATCAGCTTGTAATGCTTAGTCTGTGTCAAACACCAGTCCTTTACAGGCAACCAGGTGTTCCCTCATCCACTGCAGGAAGCAGCTACTGAAACTTGTTAGAAAATGACAGTGACTTATAGTAGCATCTGTAGGAGCAGAACAAAGAAAGGCTCTTGGCATCCGAACCTACAGCGCAAAAGAACATCAGTAAATATTGTGCCTGTGGTACGGGCCAGGAAACAAATGCACCCACATCCCCACGACAGACTGATAAACCACTCACCCTACTCCTGCCTTAGTGGCAATGCCAGTGCCTGCACACTTGGCACAGTCAGGAGTGCCAAGAGCCACATCATTCTGGGATCTGCTGATGCCAGCTTGTGAGCATAAGCATTGTGGAGATTCAGCCTTGGAAAAAGGGGTAGTTGGCTTGTTAGCTTGTGTAAAATGATTTATGTGGAAGAGAAAATTTTGGCAGGTATGGATTTGGGTTTGATTTCTTTTGTGCTACATGCAGTTTACACAGCTCCCAATCAAGCAGGATTTTTGTGACTTCTGTCGTATCGCAGATTAGGGAGCTGCCTCCATTTTTTCCATTCTGGCCTTATAAATGGAGAAATGCATTTTGTCAGGACGGTGTGAGAGCAGAGAGTGGTGCACATTTGTGTGAACACAGAGAGAAAGCAGAAGGGTGTACTTTCTAGTTTATGGCAGAGGAGGTTTTGGCAGGTGAAAAAGATTGTAATAAAATTTTGACCTTTTTGACTTACTTTTTAATTGACTTCTGAGGCAGAGCTAAACACATTCTGAACTGGCTCACCTTAGAGACCAAATAGTCATTTTCTTTTGTGGACAGAAAAGATTCAGGATTTAAGCCTGTCAAAGGTCTGCAAAAAATGGAGTTCTACTTTGCATGAGAAGAGGAAACCTGTTTTGTGCTAGTAGTTAAGTTCATAGAACAACATAATAGCGTAATAGATCTGTTGATGTCTTTTGTATTAGATCCATATATCTGTGAGGAGTTTTATAGGCTTTTATAATCAGAAGCTGTTGGGCACTTTTTATTTTATTTTTTTTTCAGCAGTCTAATTTAGGTCTATCAAAGGAGATTTGTCTGGGTTTGTTTTTTTTCTACTGATAATGCATTCAGCTTCCATGTGCATCATGTTTGTGTGATGTCTATAAACATCTGATTTTATTTCCTAGTAATAAAAAGGGAACACATTAGTTTAGTACTATTGATAGCAATTTTAGGCTGCACTAGGCACAGAGGGTGACCAGGAACACTTGATGTTTGCAGCTGGTTTTCACAGGTACAAAATACCTCAAAAAATTAGGATTTAATAATGAATTTATTTGGGCTTTTCTTTTCCTTCCCTGTAAACTAAGCCCACACACCATTTTAAATGTAGTTATTCCTTTAAAAATGGGAGACTGATAATGAAAACACAAATTAAAAAATAACAATTTTTAATGCCAAAACCCAGTGTTTCTCAAATGGGAACATGGCAGTTCCTTCTGAGCTGGAGTTTCCTGTCTGTGTTGCAGCATGCAGTGTCTCCTCCTGTATGCAAATTTCTTCTTCTCTGGTCACATTAACAAATGTGACCAGAAAAAAAAAAAAAAACAAATTAACAAATCTAATCCTGTTCAGGAGCCCTGGTCAGGTCCTGTTCTCCTGTGGTTCCACAGTGATATGTTAATAGAGAGCAAGCTTCTGTTACAGTGAAGCGTTCTACCACTCCTAGTGTTGCAGAGTTTCACAGAAGCAGCATCAGAAAGGCTTGAGGATACTGTTTTTCTTCTTTGTGTCTTCCATAATGCAGAAATGTAATTTAGTTACAATCTTTCTGCCCGTCTTGTGTTGTGTGTATCTATTGCTCCAGTAAAGCTCCTCATCCTAATGGCCAGTGATAAATTACCTTGTTCAGAGACTATCTGATTTCGATATCTGCAGGGTTTAGCAAGTGATTTCATAAAATATGATTAATCTTCTACCAAAAAAAATGGTTTTATTCTTGGGGTCAATTAAAAACTTGCAGTAGTAGAGTTGTCCTTGGTTTTAATCTCAATTGAGGATAGATTTGCTATTAAAAAACCAAACCAAACAGACAGAAGAAAAACAAAGACAAGGCCATCTTCTGTATTCTGAGCTTAAATGTGTATAGATCTATTCTTGCTCAGTGCATGTATTTCAGTCTTGTTCTCCAGCATCTTCAGTAATTTCTCTCATTAGTAGTGAAACTCCAGATATGTCCTGCTGTCAAACATTACCCAGTATTGCTTATGAAAGAAGATCTGCGTGATATGGTATAAAAACACTATCTGCGTAGTTAACACTGAAGTTACTCTACTATGTCAGAATTACTTAGGCTTTGCTATATTACCTTATTCTTTGAGGTTAAAAAAAAAAAAAAAGAGGAATCAAAAAAGAAATATTTACTGTTGGGGTGGAATGCAAACTTATTTCTTTTCTATGTCCTTCAGGTCTTATATTTTTCTACTACTTCTTGTGGACATTTAAGGTGCTTTGCTCTCCCTTAGAGTAGAGCATTATTATTTCAAATCCTAGAAATTGCCTCTGTTTTCCTCTTACAATAATGGCAGGAGTGGTACCTTGTGTAAAAAGCATAAGACAATCAGCATCTAATGAAACTAGTTTCTATTCCCAGTTCACTTACTCTTGAAATAAAGTGTTCATCTTTCTTTCCAATAGTAATTAGGTCAGAAGGAGAGTTTGAAGGGATATCCTTGTATTATTCACTTATATAATGCTATCAGCCTAGTTTTTGCATCATTTCTCCAGATATATATCGTTTATAGAATTCTTGGATGAAAATAAACTTACTCCACACTTGTAAATGCATTCCACAAAATCATATTTTCCAGTACCTAAGAATAGGTTCTATAGCAGTACTAAAGCCCTTTTCTGTATTTGTAGGTAGAACATAGCCCTCTTAATGCTGGTAGAGCATGGCATTGCATATAAATTACTTTCCTTTTTTGTAAAACAAGTTTGTTTTCAGTGTATTCATTTAAGAATTGCTGCCTCTCTTCTAAAGAGATGTGTTTGGTTCATAACAAGGGAGCTGCTTGTGATCAAGCATTTAAAGTATTACCATTTATTTCTTCATTTTAAGTATGCATTTGGCTTCCCCCCTCCTCCCCTCCCCCTGTCTTTTTTTGCCCCTTCAACTTTCTTCATTTCTAGGGTTTGGAATTCCTTTGCTATATTGCAGCCTTGGCATTTTCTCTTGTAATATAAAGCTACTGATAGGTTTAATATTTAATATCACCTAGAAGGTAGATGTCGAAATATTTTCCTAGTACTGTTCTAGTTCTAGTCTCAGATTTGGAGGGAGAATGGGTGCCATGCTTATTACTATTGTTATAGTAGAGCTGCTTGTTGTCTTCTATTTGAGGTCAGACTAACAGTTGCCTCCAAAGCCCTTCTTTTCCTACAGCATCTATTTGATCAGTTGCAGCTGAAAAGTTGTGTTTTCAACTGCAGATCTTAAGTTTTGCCTTGGTTTAATCTCTCCTTTTTTTGTCTGTAATTAACAAAATGTCTTCTTTTTGTGGTTGCCATGAAGTTCTCTTATCTAATTCCCAAGGACTTTCCTCACTGCCCCGTGCCTCCGCTAGCTTCACCTTACATTTTTCACAACTTCCCTGGAGACAAGAAAATGGAGAAGGTCTGTACCTGTGTCGCTGCTTCTTGCCACCCTCCATTGTACTTGCAGGGCCTCCCTTCTGCTCACTCAATTCTTCTGCTTTTCAAAACCATCCTAAATCGTCTTGGCAAGAGAAAGTTTCTTCAAAGAATGTTTCAGATGACCTCAAAAATAAGACATCGTGCAACAGAGGGGGTTAAACCAGACAAATAACTGTTCCTTACTCTTCTGATTTGGAGGGAAAGTTTACTCCTGGTCCCAGATGGAGCAGCTTAATTCTGGGAGTGAGATTTAGAAAACAGGATGTACCAGTGAGATGCCAAAGAATTTAGTATCACTAGGAATAGGTTTGTCCACCTTGTCATTAACTATCATCACTTCTTTTCTAATGTCAGATACTGTGGAAGGACACTGGCAGGTGTCATCAAAAGCTCTCTCTTGTTATGTTGTTCTTTTTTAATTATCCATTCCTTTGCAAATCTGGGCAGCAAATACAACCCAGCTTTAGGAGGGGTTGGCAACTGCTCACCAGGAGTACAGACACCTTAATGAACTAAGAAAAAAGTAGGTTTTAGGGTAGGAATCAATATTTTGCACTCAAACTAAATGACCTGAGAGGCAGAAGAAACAAGTAAGTGATGACTTTCTGGTATTTGAAATCCTTAATTAGGCATATACTAGCAGTTAGGAGGTGGTTCTTCTCAGTGGGATGTGAGGCACCTCAACCTATTAACTCTGTAAATGAATGTTTAAAGGACATTAAAGGAGCTTTGCTAGTGTTTTTCTTTTGACTGTTATCCAAATGAGGAAAGCAGGTTGAGGAATGTGTGAAGTGATTAATTACACTAATTAAAAACACTTTATTTACACTTACTCTATAATTTATCATTACTACTTTTGTCAGTTGATCGAAGGTGAGTGAAGTGTTGTTTATAATTGGTATGGGAGCTAATTAAATGGTCGTTCGAGCACGTTTTGGTCTATTTCCTTTGTCAATTAGAACTGGCATCGTAATAGATGACTGACCAAATGGAGATGTATAGCACAATAGCAGTACTACACTTTACTACTTACTTGGAGAAGCAAATGTGCCCTGGGAAGCCAACTGACATTAACTCTCAAGGAGAGGAGAAAACCCTTCTTTCATTTGCCTGCTATTTTTGTTTGTAACTTCACATGGAAAACTCAAGTAACAAACACACAATTACCTCATGGAGGGTGACTAGCTAGATGTTTCTGTTGTTTGTACTGTAATTATTTTAGCCAATTCAGAGGTAATTATTGCATAGATTTGGAATACTGAATTAATCATGCCCTTATCTTATAATAATATAGCTCTGTATGTAACTTGTCATTATCTGATACTTATTTTGTAATTGAACAACTACCAGATAATGTATTATTGAATACTTGTTCCACAATAAATTCTGCTCTGTAGTGTAATACATTAATCCTGTTTCATAATTCAGCCTTTTTATTTGTTTTGTTTGTTTTGGAGATTGACCATACTATTTCTATTGTATTATCTTGAATTGTTAGATACTGTGAAGCTAAAATTTTTTAAGTATTCCCTAAGATACTGTGATCTAAGGATTAGGAAATGGGAGCAACTTTACAGATGTTTGACAGGCAGACACTAGGGATAGTTTGTCATTGATATCCCCAAGAAAGCAATTTCTGTTATTTCTTTTTGGAAGTTCCTCCTTTACAAGAAGCCCACATTCATCTGACTACTTAGCTTTGTGACACAGCAATGGTGCTATAATATGAGACAGAAAAATATAATGATCTCTGAGTATGTAATGGAGTTAATCCAGACTCCTGCAACCTTAGCTTGCTGTCCTGTAGTTAAAAATATGTATCACATATACTGATTGTACTTAAATCTTATCAGACTTTCCCTTGGGAAACTGTCCTTAAGAAAAAAGGGGTCTGGCAAGGCTGGACACACTTTTAGAAGGAAATCTTAATGGTGCAGGAGTAGGCCATCCCTATATGCCAGAAGATGGGCTGGTGGGGAAGAAGACCGGCCTGGCTGAAGAGGGAGCTTTTCCTGGGACTCAGGGGGAAAATGAGAGTTTATGACCTTTGGAGGAAGGGGTAGGGAACTCAGGAAGACTACAAGGATGTCATTTGGTCATGCAGAGAGAAAATGAGAAAGGCAAAAGCTCAGCTAGATCTCAATCTATCAACTCCTGTGAAAGATAATAAAATGTGTTTTTATAAATACATTAACAACAAAAGGAGGGCCAAGGAAAATCTCCACCCATTATTGGATTTGGGCAGGAGGGGGAACACTGCCACCAAGAATGAGGAAAAGGCTGAGGTATTTAATGCCTTCTTTGCCTCAGTCTTTTCCAGAAAGACCAATTATCCTCAGGACAACCAGCCCCCTGAGCTTGTAGACAGGCATGGGGAGCAGAACAGACACCCTGGAATGTAGGAGGAAGTTGCAAGTGACCTATTGTGCCACTTAGACAATCACAAGTCTATGGGGCAGGATGGGATTCACCAGAGGGTTCTGAGGGAATTGGCAGAACAGCTCACCAAGCCACTCTCCATCATTTATCATCAGTTACCATGACGGTTGACCAGGGAGGTCCCAGACAGCAGGAGGTTGGCAGATGTGGTGCCTGTCTACAAGAAGTGTCAGAAGGAGGAGCTACAGGGCTGTCAGCCCACCCCTGCTGCTGGGAAAGATTATGGAACAGATTATCCTGAGTGTGATTACATGGCCCATACCAGACAGCCAGAGGATCAGGCCCAGCCAGCACAGGTTTAGGAAAGGCAAGTCCTGTTGACCAACCTGATCTTCTATGACCAGGTGACCTGCCTAGAGGATGGCAGAAAGACTGTGGTTTAAATCTACGTGGACTTCAGTAAACCTTTTGATACTGTCTCCCACAGCATTCTCCTGGAGAAACTGGCAGCCTATAGCTTGGACAGGTGCACTCTTCCCTGGGTTAAAAACTGGATGAATGGTGGTGGTGAATGTTGCTGCATCCAGTTGGTGGCGAGTCAGTTGTGGCTGGGATTGGGGCCAGTCCTATTTATTTATCAACAATCTGGACAAGGGAATGGAGTGCACCCTCGGCAAGTTCTTGGTTGACAATAAGTTGGGCAGAAGTGTTTAATTTGCTAGAGAGCAGGCAGGCTCTACAGAGGAATCTGGACAGGCTGGATCAATTGTAAGAGGTTCAAAAGGCCAAGTTCTGGGTCCTGCACCTGGGTCACAACCCCAGGCAGCACTACAGGATGGGGACAGAGTGGCTGGAAAGCTGCCCAGCAGAAAAGGACCTGAGGGTACTGGTTGACAGCTGGCTGAACATGAGCCAGCTGTGCCCAGGTGGCCAAGAAGGCCAAGGGCATCCTGATCTGTAGGGGCAATAGTGTGGCCAGCAGGACCAGGGCAGTGATTGTCCCTCTGTACTTGGCACTGGTGAAGCCACACCTCAACTCCTGTGTTCAGTTTTGGGTCTCTCAGTGCAAGAAAGACATTGAGGTGCTGGCGCAAGACCAGAA
Source organism: Aphelocoma coerulescens (assembly GCF_041296385.1). Taxonomy (NCBI): domain Eukaryota; kingdom Metazoa; phylum Chordata; class Aves; order Passeriformes; family Corvidae; genus Aphelocoma; species Aphelocoma coerulescens. The sequence goes on from NC_091015.1 coordinate 91,982,063, forward strand.
AAGGGCAGCAGAACTGGTGAAGGGTCTGGAGCACAGGTCCTGTGAGGAACAGCTGAGGGAGCTGGGGGTGTTTAGCCTGCAGAAAGGGAGGCTCAGGGGAGACCTTATCACTCTCTACAGTTGCCTGAAAGGAGGCTGTGGCCAGGTGGGTGTCAGCCTCTTCTCCGAGGCAGCCAACAACAGGACAAGAGGAAATGGCCTCAGGCAGCATCAGGTGAGGTTCAGGTTGGACATCAGGAAGAATTTTTTCACTGAAAGGGTAGTTAGGCACTGGAAGAAGCTGCCCAGGGAGGTGGTAGAGTCACCATTCCTGAAAGTGTTCAAGAAACGACGGGAAGTGGCACTTAGTGCTGTGGTCTACTTGACAGAGCAGTGTTAGGTCAAAGGTTGGACTCGATGATCCTGGAGGTCTTTTTCAACCTTAACAATTCTATGATTCTATCATGTGTTTGTTTTTGAAACCTCACTCATGATCTGGTAATATTACAAATTTAATAGGATGTGCTTCTTTGCCCCCCATCTCTGATCAGTGTCAGTGTACTGAACCAGTCTCTCAGCACTTCGAAAACTGCTTAACTTCTGACACTGGTAAGGTCCTTGGAGCCCAAGTTCCTACTGGCTTTCTTACGTGAGATACTCTTCTGTTTATGACCACCATGGGTATGATTCAGGTGAGCTCTGCCACTTGTGTGGTTACTAGACAAGTTCTTGCCCTCAGGAGGAAGGGAAGAAAATGTCTGATGACTCACCAGCTCTGATTCCCAAACAAGATTCCTGTCTTTTTAACTACTGTTGCTGCTGATAAATATTTTTGGTAATCTCTCTGAAGCCTCAGTCAGTGTTAATGACTGTTCTTTGAATCAAAATTCAGTACTGCCTTGGTGCACTTTGGTCTTTGTTGGTTTTGGTTTGGTTTGGTTTGGTTTTTTTTAGCTAGAACAGTGTATGCAGGTACTGGGAAGTATCCTAATTTTTTCTGTTCTGCCATTTAAAATATTTCTGCTTGCAAGCACTTGCTATTCAAGAATAATTTATTGTAAAATGTAATTAAAAATTACATTTTTAGGTTGTGATTTTTTTCCCTTTGTTTGGTTGTTGGTTTTTTACCCTGAATGACATAAGAAGGAAGAGGAGAGGGTCTGAAAAGAGCAGAAATGACAGGCAAAATATTTTATTTCAAAAAAAAATATTGCTCTTGAAAATAGAAAAGACAAATGTTTTCATAATTTTTTTTCCCTCATTTTTGACCCAGCCATGAATGGTTATAGTAGCCTGGATTCTTTGTGTCACTTTGTTTCCCATCATCAACTGTTACTGTGATGTCCTTGAATTAATAATAGTCTCTCATTTAAGACCACTCACTTCCTTAGTTTGGTTTTTAAATAGCTACACTACACCTTACTGCAGCATTGTTGGATTTTCAGAAGGAAAAGCAGTGGCCCCTGGAGGAATCCTGCCAGTGCAGATCCCTGTCCCTCACAGGCCAGGGGGCACAGCACAGCCTCAGCTGTGCCATGGGGCTTGCCTTGCAACCTTGGCCTCCTGCTTCCCCAGGCTCCCCCTTGGCAGAAGCAGGCAGATGCTGTGGAGGCCGTGCTCTGCTGTGGTTTGTATGGGGCCTGTAGCTCACCAGGTTACACTGATGGCCACATGCAGTGTTCTCGATGCCACGAATCAGCCTGGTAATGTCAGGCTGTGCTTGTTTTGTTGATTCCATGTGGCAGGAAGATGGCAAGTGTGGGCTTCAGTGCTGCTCTCTTAAGTAAGAGAGCACTGCCTCTGCTCCTCTTCCCCATTTGGCTTGAAGTAAGGTTCTCCACATCTCCTAAACTAGTACGTTTTGAAATAAAAAAATAATAGCCATATATAGCCAGCATAACCGCCAGTGGGGGGGGTAATATAAAGGAAAGGGCTTCACAAGAAACCCCCTCCCCTCACTGCCTGAATGGGAGACTCATTTTCCTCTAACCCTGTCAGGCCTGCCAGCATCTGGTTCTCCAAACCACAAAAGAAATTCCTGTTTCCCTTCTCTGATTCCTAGAGAAGTCCTGACCTGCTCTCCATCACCTCTGAAGTTTCGTTGTGGTTTGGCTCCCTGATGTAAGCATATCCTCCATCTCCATCTGGTCTCTTCTTGCCTAGTGTTCTCTGTGCTCCAGCAGCTTTCCCTCGCTTAAGCGCACTTTGTGTCCCAAGCAAGACACCACCCTCTCCCTCTCCTTCCAGCTCCTTTCTGAGGTGGGTTACAGAGGCCAAGGTGAGCAAAGCAGGGAGCCTTGCACCCTGCTCTGCTCAAGGTTAAAAGGAAGAGGAAGTTATTGTCTGCAGTACCTGTCCTCCAAACTGGAGACAGGTTAAAGAGTTGATTGCTCTACCCTGGTCCATCGTTTGAAGTAAGTCCATGATGGTGTTTCTTGCAGTGTGATGGCTCTGACTTAGTTTCCTGAATTTTGACTCTTTCCTCTACTGTTTCAGTACAGGAGGAGAGTGGCACAAACAATCAGTGAAAAATTGGTACTATCAGCTGTGAATAATCCAACATCAATATTCTTTCACAAGGAAATTTTTTTTTTTTTATGTGGTGGTGAAAAACATAAGGGAGAACAGGTATTTATATCTTCCCCATACCCTCAAATAGAAGCAAAACATAGTACAAATTTTAAGCAATACTACAGATCATCGATATCTGCTATCCTAAATCTTATGAAGCCTGAAGCATTTGTTTTAAATTGAACAATTGTAGTAATTATGTCTCATTAAGGGAACAACTAAGACTGAATTGTCCTAGCAGTTAACTAGTGATTTCCAGTGCCTAACTGAAAATAGAGAATTTCCAGCTGCCTTAACTCTCCTGAAAGCAAATGAAAAATAGTTGTATGAGTGCTTTCTTATACCAACACAACAGAGTTTAAATTCTAACCTGTAAGAAATGGTAGATTATTGTCAAGAGCCATCAGCGTACAGAAGGACACAAACAAACTTCTCCTGTGAATAAGCTGCAGGCTCTTCAGAAGGTCTGGGTTTACCTTCAGATTGAAATCTCAAGAATGTCAATGAGAAAAGCAATCCATCTATTCCCTATCAGACATGGCAGGACTGCTTGTAGTCCCTAAGTCCTGAAAAAGGAACTCGTGTTTTTCATGGTCACATTGACTGATCTCAAATGTATCTTCTAGTTTGTATGCTTAGTTTAGATTTTGTTATTTACAGGTGAACAGCCACTACTCTATTCTACAGTTCCTTGGGATTATTTAAAATCCTAGGCTTATTTAAAAAATCTGTCGGGCTGTCTCTCTCAAATAAATTTGTAATTATTGAAATGTACGTACATTTTAGTTGTTCATCACTACTTGTTAAGGTACAAAACAAAAACTGCTAAACAAAACCCATATTTTAGTGCGCGTTAAACTACATGTGCCAAACTTTTTAAATTCTTTTTTTCAAAGGGTTGGGTAAGTTTCTTTAAGTGCATGGAAGTGTTTAACTGGTGCAGGGAACCCATGTATGTGTTTCTAGCTGGTGATGTAAATCCCCTAGTGAGCCACAGTAATATGAAAGCAGCACTTGAAAGCCAGATGCAATGAAAATTTAAACATATTGCATTCATAGCATGTGATAGTTTAATCATTATTTAAGCTTTAGAAATGTCACAGCATAATTACTTTCAGAATGAGTACAAACACTGTCATGCACAAAAATTGCTTTCTTTGCTTCTCATGGGAAAGTTATGCTTTTGTGAAATTTCTGAACTTTATCTCGTTCATCACTTGATCACGGACAAATTCTCAGTGAAAATTCAGAATTCAAAAGATTGAAATAAACCCTACAGATCTTTTTAAAACTAAGCATGTATTTTCTTTACGCTCTCAAAAAAAATTGTCGAAGTATTTCTTTCATTAAAGAAGAAATTTTGCAACAAAACCAGTTAAATGGAAAATGCTAAGTAAACCCTATTTGCAGAGCCAGGGAGTGGAAAGTACCAAAGGCTGGATTTATAAGCACCCATAGATGATTAAATTCAGCTCTCCTGTGGATGTGATACATTTTTACTAGCCTCACAGCATACATGGAGCTCTACCTCCTTCTGTACTTGTAAGGAAATACAGGGACCAGAACATACATTCTAAATTCCTCCTGTATCTCGAATGTTCTGCTGAATGCAGTTGATTTTGCAGTATAAATTCTGTTGATATGTAAAACAGTGTCAAAATCCCAGTCTACATTTAGATGCAAACACTTCCTCTTTACATAGCCTACTACGATTTGTTTATAATATGAGCAGTTCAGGTTGGATTTTGGAAAACAGCAGTTATAATGCTTCTGCCATTTCTGAGAAATGGGCTAGAGGAAAAAATACTCTCCATGTAATTCGGGGGTGGGGTTGTTTGCACATTTTCTAAGTGGAAATCTTTTTGGAACAGCTTTACATCCTCATAGCAAAGACTTAAAGGTCATAAAAACTGCCTTTGTATCAGGAATGTACTAGAAGTTATTTCTGGTAAATTCATTGGAATTTTTCCATTGTGAGTCTGTTTAAAACTGAACTGATCGCATGTTCTCTGGGAGCAAAATCACCATAATCATTTCACATCTTGTAAGGTTTGTGTCACCTTCTGTGCTCTCGTGAGCTTGTTAGTGCTAACCAGAAGATGAACCTGTCATCCCTGGGGAGCCACTGAGTGTGTTATAGATGGTAGCTGTTGGGTTGAAGATAACCCATGCAATGGCCAAGGTATAACCCTTTTTCCTCCTCTTGTATTTCACTTTAGTGTCTGGGCCCAGGCACTAAAAGAGACTAAAATCAATGAAGACAGAGAAAGGATTAAGTGTGTATTTTAATGTAGCTCTTCCTGTATCATAGAATCATATAATCCCAGAATCGTTTGGGTCAGAAAGGACCTTTGAGATCATCTAGTTCCAGCCTCCCAGCTGTGGATAGGGGCATCTTCAACTAGAGCAGGTTGCTCAGGGCTCCATGCCACCTGGCCTTGAACACTTCCAGGGATGGGTTATCCACAGCTTCTTTGGGCAACCTGTGCCATTGCGTCACCACCACAGGGAAGAATTTCTTCCCAATAGCTAATCTGAAACTGCTCTGCCAGTGTGAAGCCAGTGTGCTGTCACTTCATGCCCTTATAAAAAGTCTCTCTCCATCTTTCTTGTAGGATCCCTTCAGGTACTGGAAGGCCACAGTTAGGTCACCCTAAAGCCTTTACTTTTCCAGATTGAACAATCCCAATTCTCTTAGCCTTTCATCATAAGGGAGGTGTTCCATCTAACTTAGTGGCCCTCCTCTAGACTTGGCCCAGATGTTTTTCCTGTGCTGGGCCCCCAGAGCTGGATGCAGCACTGCAGGTGGGGTCTCACCAGAGCAGAGCAGAGGGGCAGAATCCCCTCCCTCACCCTGCTGCCCACGCTGCTTTGGATGCAGCCCAGGACACGTTTGGCTTTCTGGGCTGTGAGTGCACAGTGCTGGGTCATGTCCAGCCTCTCATCCCCCAGCACCCCCAAGTCCTTCTGGGCAGGGCTGCTCTGCTTTGTTCATCCCCCAGCCTGTGTTGGTTCTGGGGGTTGCCCCAACCAGGAGCAGCACCTTGCACTTGGTCTTGTTAAACCTCATGAGATTGCCATGCACCCACTTCTCAAGCTTGTCCAGGTCGCTCTGGATGGCATCCCATCCTTCAGGTGTGTCAACTGCACCACTCAGCTTGGCGTCGTCTGCAAACTTGCTGCATGTGCACTTGATTCCTGTGTGGAAACAGACTGTTCCCTGTCTGATATATGGTCACAGGATAAAAATTGGGAAATCTGCTATGTGCATGTGGTAAGCTAAATCACTTGTATGTGAACCTAATGAATATTAAAACATGTTTTAGTTTCACAGAACTACTAAATAACTGTGGAAGGTGCCAGTGTTCATGGTCCTGACATGCCCTTCAGTCTGGCAGCCCCAGTTTAGGCTCTCTGCCTGTACTTGGCTCTCCTGCTGTGCAGTGCTGTGGTGGGTAAGATAAGATAGCTGACAAAATAGTCGTCAAAGATGCACTGAGATCAGGGTGTGTCCTGTATGATGAGAAGAGCAATTAATATTTTAAAGGCTGCCATCCATCCCTACAGGCACCAAAGTATTACATCACCATGTGTACAGGACAGTGGCAGTAATCAATAGATCTAATGTGCTGGGGGCTCAGGGAGAGACAAGTTAGCATTTCCCAGGCAGAACAACTGGATATAACTAAGTGAAATAAACAAGGCTTATTCTTAGGGGAGAAAAAACCCTCATCAACTATTCTGAGTTGAAAAGCAGGAGTTCTTTATCGAATAGTATGGTTGGATTTGTTCAGGCATAGAATTTCTTCACCGGTCAAAACCATACATTTCTTGCAAAGAAAGCAATGTGGTCTGTTGCGTGAACGTGATGACTGAGTGGTAAGGAAGCAAAGTAATGTGTGTATTTTTATTACTGAAAAGTCAAATTCTGAAAATCTGAAGCCACATACATCTGATAATTTCAAGGCTCACTTGACAGATAATACAGGCATGCTCTTTCACTGAGATTTTCTGACTGCTCTCAAATCCTGTCCCCACAGGGCCCAGCCTCCTCTCCCAGAGTACGCTCCAGCTCAATTCCAAACCTGAAGGATCTTTCCAGTACTCAGCCAGCTACCACAGCAACCAGACCCTTGCCCTGGGTGAAACAGCATCTGCCCAGCTCCCATCCCGCAGCAGTCAGGCCAGAGGTGCCATCCAGAGCTACAGCCAGGTACGTGTCCTAAGCAATGAAATTGTGTGTAGCAGCTCCCAGGAAAGAGCTGTTCAGTGCTTGCCCCCACCTGAATTTCTGCCTTTACTTTCTATCTTGTTCAACACACCTGCAGCAGGGTGGAGTTACCATCTTGATTTTTGTAAATCTCTGGTGGGTTGACTTGCATAGTAATAAAGTAATCCTGATTAGAAAGGAGATCTGCATGCCAGATTTACTTAGTTGCTTGCATATGTATTTTGGTAGTAGCATGTTCAAGCATTTAATTTTCAAAGCAAATTTCTGTGACTGTGCTGATTAGGAGTCCATCCTAAGGTCTAGGACCTGCCAGCATTGGTCTGAGCACATGACTGAAAGCAGCAAGTGCCAGAAGACAAAAACAAAGCCAGGCTGACACCAGGTGTGAAACCTGCTTGGGATACCATGCATCACGTGGTGCTACGGCCTAATCTCAAGTGTAAGAAGCATTTTTTTCACCACATATTGTAGCACAAGCAGTTTATCAGTCGCCTCTACATTTGAAACATTTTGAAAGATTGTCTCAGATAACTCATGAAAACTTTGTAAATCCTGTCTAAACGGTCCCTCCTGGCTCTGACATGTAACCCTCTCACCTTCTGTGCTTTTCACTGTGACATCAAAGCCTCTCAGTAGAAAGTTAAGCTTCAGTTTAGAAAAAAATTTCAAGAAGAATTCATGTACATCTCTGAACATCAACAAAGCCTGACTGGGTTGTGTTGGTCAGCACAGGTTATTTTCTCTGTTTAGATGCTAACCATCCCAGCAAAGCAGATCATCTCAGTGTGACACCAGGACATTTTGCAGTTCAGGATTCTGTAGACGAGAGTAGTTATTTAAGCCTTAAATTGCTAAGAGAGTTCAAATATTATAGTCATTGCATGGTTTGTGGGATACTGAGAGACATACAATATTCTGTTCTCTCAGTTTGCTCACAAAAGCTCCCTATCCTCTAAGACTGAAAAATGAAATAAAGCACAGTTAAATTAAATTTCAAATTGGGTAGGTACATTTTTTTTAATAGAATCTTTTACACTGAAGAAGAACTCTAAGAACGGAGTCCAAACATTAACGCAGCACTGGCCATCAGTAAATCATGTCCCCACGTGCCACATCTCCATGTCTTCTAAATACCTTCAGGGATGGCGACTTGACTACTCTTTCAGTGAAAAAATTCTTCCTGATGTCCAACCTGAACCTCACCTGATGCTACCTGAGGCCATTTCCTCTTGTCCTGTTGTTGGCTGCCTCGGAGAAGAGGCTGACACCCACCTGGCTGCAGCCTCCTTTCAGGCAACTGTAGAGAGTGATAAGGTCTCCCCTGAGCCTCCCTTTCTGCAGGCTAAACACCCCCAGCTCCCTCAGCTGTTCCTCACAGGACCTGTGCTCCAGACCCTTCACCAGTTCTGCTGCCCTTTTCTTGTCTTGCTCCAGCACCTCAATGTCTTTCTTGCACTGAGAGACCCAAAACTGAACACAGGAGTTGAGGTGTGGCTTCACCAGTGCTGAGTACAGAGGGACAATCACTGCCCTGGTCCTGCTGGCCACACTATTGCCCCTACAGATCAGGATGCCCTTGGCCTTCTTGGCCACCTGGGCACAGCTGGCTCATGTTCAGCCAGCTGTCAACCAGTACCCTCAGGTCCTTTTCTGCTGGGCAGCTTTCCAGCCACTCTGTCCCCAACCTGTAGAGCTGCATGAGGCTGTTGAGGCCAAAGTGCAGGACCCAGCACTTCACCTTGTTCTGTGTCATACAACTGCCCTTGGCACATCCATCCAGCCTGTCCAGATCCTTCTGCAGAGCCTGCCTACCCTCCAGCAGATCAACACTCTCAGCCAAGGTGGTTTTATCTGCAAACTGATTGAGGGTGCACTCTACCCCCTAGTCCAGATCATTGATAAAGATATTAAACAACACAGATCCCTGAGGAATTCCACTTGCGACAGGCCACCAGCTAGATGCAGCACCTTTCACCACCACTCTCTAGGCCTGGTCATCCAGTCAGGTTTTTACCTAGTAAATAGTACACCCAGCCATGCCATGGGTTGCCAGTTTCTCCAGGTTAATCTTGTGGAAAATAGTGTCATCTGGAGCTACGCTTTTTGAAAAGCATCATACCCTGGGAGTCAGCCTGAAAGACTGGGATGCAGTCTTTAAGGAGGCCGGAAAAAGGAAGATGATGGAAAGGGAGCGGGTTATGAGAGTAACAGAAAGAAAAACAGTGTGAGGGGAAGGAGAAAGAATGTATTTCTTAAAAAAGGCAGGAATGAAAGTTGTGCAGATTTGTAGAGGTTATAGACAAATATATTCTTAATATAAATTTTATTATACTCATTGATAGAAAAAGATGAATTTATGGAGGGCAAAAAATTAATGATCTAGAGTTTTTCATTGAAGTTACACTGAGCAGACATTGGTTAGATCTGAGAAGCTCTCAGGAACCATCAACTTCAGAGAGAACTGGTTTCTTTCAGAAAGGTAATTAGTAAGTTAGTACAGCAGCATTTCCTATCCTTTGTTTTTCTTGGTATGAGAGGACGGAAAATAGGATTTTCTTTTTACTTTCCTCCACGTTGTAGGGTAGATATTCCTGCAGGAAAATAATTCAGAGAACTTAATAATTTTTCACACCATGATCCTGCAGAGGATGCCTGACAACGCCAGATGAATTAAAATATATTTTGAAAATAGTAACAAACTGACATATAAACTAAGAATTAATACAATTAAAATCATAAAAGAGGTTTTAAAAGAGGTAAACAGGAAGAGGAAAATTCAAAAGTCAAAATTAAAAAATTCTGATTATGACCATTGCTGATCCCACAATTACAGGGAAAAAAAAGTGAAGCCTGAGAATTGTTTTGCTATACCTATTATAATTAAAATAAGCCTCAGGAACTGAAGCTTCTCAGATTGTGATAATTTCCTTTGGTATTTGTGTGCAAGGAATATAGCTATCTCTCAACATGAATGATAGTCCAAATGCTTGCAAAAAAAAAATGTAAATAGTCCCAAGGCCAGCTGTGACAGCAAGAACAATTTGTGAAAATGCAATTGTATAAAAAAGAGAAACTAATTAGTCTTGGGACTTCCTATATAGTGCTGCAAAGTGCAATCTAACATTTTTGTCAATTTGGTGGAGTTCATTATAGATCACAGAGTTTTTCCAGTGCTTTGACTACTTTAGAACACAAAACTTTTATCTTCTAAATACTACTGGGATAGGATTTCTTAGCAAAAACTGGTCGTCTGTCAGAGAATTACTCTGCTTCCCCACTGAAAACAGCTTTTCAAACTCAGTGTCCAGATACTGAAATATCTTTCATTAATCAATGAAGTTTATTTGTGAAGAGTCTGACTTCTATTACAAAAAAAAAAAAACAAAAAAAACCAAAACAAAACAAAAAAAGAGCAGATTTTGTAGATGAGTTGCTCAAAAATAAATCTATTTGAACAATATAATGTATGAATAACCAAGTTTACTGCAACCTTGAGAATGTTGCAGTAAATCTTACGTTGCAGAGATACCTTAGGAGTATAAAGCATAGCAGGTACTACAAAGAGCAGTTTTCCACATACTCTGCCATGTGTTTGCAACAGGACAGGAAAGAAGGTTTACATTCTGGATGAGGATTTGTTTAGCTGTTGGTAATGCTGCAGTCTTTTCAGAGGCTGTGGCAGCAACACAGGTAAATCCCTACTGTGTATTATCCTGTGCACCTGATGCTTCTGGACTGAGTAAGCTGGCCCAGAATTGGAAAACCCTAAAAGCCAAAAAGTAGATGGAAAATGAAGATGAATAAAAAGTCTTGAAAAACCATTTAACAGTTAGTATTCTAACCTCTCTCCTTTTTCCTATAAACAAGTCATAAGTTTGTCATTCATCAGACCACCACACCTCACTAGCAGATGAGCGCTAGAATGGGTTGTCAGGCAGAAACTTTATACTGGCCACAATTGGCTGCTTGATAATCTACCCAGACAAAAGCTAAAATAAGGATTTCTCATCAGGTAGGGTATGGCCAATGACGATGTGTTTAAAACCAGATTCCAAAAGTGAATGAAAGAGCTTTTCTGTCATAAAGGAAACAAGATGAAATCTTAAGACGGATTACTCATTACGGCACTCAGAGAACAAATCACTACTAGAGATGATGGCAATGGAGATCTGCAGTGCTGCTTTGATTCTGCATTAGGACTGTAGCTTTCGCTGCTGCTTTAAAACCTGAGATGGACCATCCTTGGACCCTCTGAACATATCTCACACAATTTGGTTTGTGGATGTAGAAGACTGCAATTACCTACCTTCATCTATATGTGTGACCTTTGAGAGTAGGATCAGGTAGGCTGACAAATTTTCCTAATAGTGCTAGAATTTTGGAATGGAACAATGGAACAAAATCAGGAGAAAGAGGTGAAATAGGACACATTTGAGGGATCCAGATGTATAGTCTGGCATCTGTTATTGTATAAGACCACTTGAACATAGGTAGCATCTTCCTAGTCAGAACTTACAAATGACATTAAAGCAGTCTTGCAGAAGAAAGAAGAAAGGTCCTGCCCAAAGACTGAAGTGTGCATCCCAAGACTAAAGAATGTTAAGCAATTTCCATGCCCTCTTCTGCCCTTTTTAAGAGCGTTGATAGAGGCATCAGACCACTGCAGAGTGATACCTTGAGTGAAGCCTTATGGAAGGTTCTTTGGGCTGACAGAAAAAAAAGTAGCCCTCAACAGACTGGCAAGTCTTGCAGTCTCTGAAAAAGCTGAGTATCACTGAGATTGTGAAATAGACCTGTACCCTTGGAGTGTCTCTAGAAAGCCCTAATAAGGATGATCAAGTTTTCTGCCTAAAGCTACCAACACACACCAATATTTAAAAGCCATAGTGGCCTGGAGGGAGGTTTTCCACACAACTTGAGCATACATTTGGAAAATTCTCCCTGCAATCAAGAGAAATGGTCTCCTCATGGACCTCAGTGTACTGTATATGACTATGTTAGTATTCATTAGATGTGACCTTGTATGAGATTTTACGGGCAAAGAGATCCAGAGAGGAAAACAAGCTGAAAACTGGTGCTGGCATTTAGTGCTAAAGTTCATCCAGACCTACGATGGGCATGCAGACTTACTCAAATCTCTGGGAGCAATCTGCAAGAATCAACACACTGATTCATAATTAGCAGCTGGCCCCAAAGTTTCACTTGTCTAGCCATTTTGTAATTCCTTGTCCCTGAAAAATTTTATGCAGAATAAATAAGTCAACACAGTTATTTGCCCCTCTCAATTCTACTCCACAGAACAGAAATCTTATCTTGAAGTCTTTCATTTAATCTTGTTTTGGTTTAAAGTTCCAATTTAAATTTTCAATTGGAATTCTAAAAAACCAAAAAAAAAGCCCCAACAAACAACAACAACAAAAAGCCCTACACAAAACCAACCAAACAACCCCCCCAAAAAAACCCCCCAAATTTCCTGGAATTTAGGGCATTAAATGCTTGAATGAACAGGCAAACAACAGTTAGACTGTCCTCTAGTTTCCTGTAACCTAACTGGATACCCTCAGTAATTTTCTGTATGAAGCTCTAAAGATACAGTTTTGTATCAGTAGAAAATTATCTTCCTAGTAACATTAAATGGGAAAGAAAACATTTTTTCTAGCTGTATTAATGTTCTCATGTTTTTTTTCACACATTCCTGCTTCTAAAAAGGGTATACCAGAATCCATGTATTGAATCCAAATAAGCAAGGCTACTTTTCTTTGGGATGCCAGGGAAATTAAACCCCTGTGTCTTGGAATAGATATTTATAGGGCTGTAGTAAGAAAGTCCTTGATTTTTATTCACATTTATGAAATAGGTTGATGCTAGAGAGTATAATTACTGATAAGCAAATTTGCTCTCAGTTTATTAGCTTAAATACAGTTTTGTTATCACATTGACACAAATAATGGATAAATGGAAAAAATAAGGGGAAAATACCATTGTATTTCATTCTTGCATATGAAGTATGTCACATTGCAGGGTGAACAATGACGTGTCTTTATGTCTGTCTTAAGCAACAGACAGGGAGAAACACAATAAGAAACTAAACCACATTTTGTCTCTGAAAACATGAGTGGAGAACGTTACTGCACGCTTGGCCCTTTGAAAAAACCTGAAGACCTCATGGTACATTTAAGACAGGTCTGAGATTAGTCACATCCTAGAAAAAACTGCATGCTAATGTTTTCATTGCAATCTGTTCATCCAGAAGTTCTCTCCTTCACACAGAGCAAATGCTTAGCTTTTTAGGAAGTGCTATATACTGCATTTTTAATTAAGCATTTAATTACTGTGTCCCACCACTACACCTTGTTCCCTATAACAAATGATCATGAAATAGGATTTTTGGGGTTTTTTGAAATTAGTGCTTGCAGACTGCCTGCAGCTTTATAGAGATTTATTAGGAATATGGGATAATACTGGTTTACTTGAAATTAATTACTCTAAATCCTTGACACATGAAGTAGTGTAGAAGTAGATTAGAAAAAGAAATTTTGTATACATGATGACAGTGCTTGCCAAAAACCCTTAGGATCAACAGCAAACTGTTAAAGTTACCAGTGCGTTACCAGTGTGTTGAAAAAGTAACTGGTGCACTAGTAACATTGCAGAAGACTGTATTTTGGAAGTGTTTATTACGACATTATTATTACTATGCTACTTAACAGTCCAAAAAGTAAAATCAATTGATAATGTAGCTGGTTTGAATGACCTTTTGTTATGTGCGAAGTTTGCTCTGCGCATGTTGTCTTAAATCATGCCGGCCTGTTTTTGTTTTATAAAAGTTGTTACCATATAGTCTAAACCTGGAAAATGAAAACTACTCCTGTCAAATACATTATTGGACAGTCAGCTGCAGATTAGTCCTTCTTTCCAGTTTAGAGCATATATGGTAAGTAGCTCAGCATGAAAGTAGCTTTTAAAAGTTCACTGATATTCTCATCAGTTTCTTCCCTGGGTTTTGTTAGGAGCCTTTCAAATGAGCAACTTGAGTTTGTTGGCCATTTATGAAAATTTCAAGGCTTGTACTTGAAGCTGTGGTGTTTGTTACTCACTGCTGCAGTAAGAACAGTCCAGCTCAAAAGAGAGCAGGTACTTGCATCTGTGAGCCCCTTGCTCACCTGGCAGTCACCATACAGAGCACCTAGAGGAGAACAGTTTCCATTTCCTTTATGTGTAAAGCCATTGCTCTGTGAGGTGCAGAACCTCCCAAAGCCAGTGAGGTTTGGGTCTGGCAGTGCTCTCTTCAGAAGCCAGAACACTGTCAGTGCTGGTAGCTTCTTCCACACTACTAAAAACTGGGAGCAAAGCTCCAGGAGGAGCTTCTCTTCTTGTCTCTGTCTAGGAAAATACATATTCTCCCCCCAGATACAAAGCATTTAAGATGAGGGGCAGACTCCAAAAGTAAAAAAAAAAAAAAAAAAAAAAAGGAGAAGAAAAATTTCAAGTGGGTGTACTTAGGAAGAAGTACACATTTTCTGGCATTTTGAACCTTGTTTATTTTTTGCTCCGCCTAGTTATGTTGTCCTCAATTTCTGACCAAATCCGTTATTGAATATCCTAGCGCAAATAAATCAAATTTCATACCAGGAACATGGTGCTTTTGCCTACTTGTTTTTTTGTAGGATGCTCCTGAAAAACCACATTGCTATTCAATGTATAACAATGCTGCTCTTGGCATTCACAACACCTCTTTGAATTGAGTCACAAAATTCATTATTCACATTTTAAAGCTTCTTCTGGCTAAGAAAATCAGTAGCTGAGAGGTGTGTGTGTGTTTAGGCAAAGCACTGGTCAGACTGATTCAAACTGTGCTGTCAACTCCGAGGATCCAGAGCAGTTTCTGAGGTTTCAAGTAAATCCCCTGCATAACCAGAAAAAAAAAAAAAAATAGTATCTGAATCCAACAGTGCATCTTCCGACAGAGCGCTGAGCTCTCACTCACTGCGGGGTACAGTTATGAGAGGATTTTAATGTTACTAGGCTCACAGATGATCTCTTGAGCCTAAGATCCCCGATCAAAAAAAAGGGGGAACCGCCTGTGTGTGAAGGCGAGCTCCATCCTCTGCGGCTTCAGAAGCGGCTCAGACACGGAACCGAAATTTCTCATAGGCAGCATCTCCCGAGGATTTTCTCTCGCTCCCTCTTCCCAGCCCCCCCTCAATTACCGGTCTTAGAGGGAACTCAGCGCTGCCTTGCCCGCGGCCAGCGGGTCGGTGCAGGGAGCTCCCTCCCTGCATCTCGATGCAGATCCTCCGCTGGATGTGGCCCAGGGAAGCGCCCGGCCCCGGCAGCTCCTCCCGTACCCCCCGCCCCCTTCGTGCCGCGTAACTAAGTACGAGGCGGCCGCTTTCCGTGCTTCCAGAACGGCTTGGCGTGCACCGGCCCGGGATTCCCCTGTCTCCGCCCCTTCACCGAGGTCGGGGTCGCAGGGGGCAGCGAACTCCTGGTGCGGTGCCTCTCCTCCTAGGGACACAGATTGCTGGAAACCGAGGAAAGTTACTCGGTTAAAGGCCCTTCCGTGGCTTCGGCCGCTCTTCTCTAATGTATGCAGAATAAAGGGGCGCGGGTGTATGGA
The DNA here is from genome assembly GCF_041296385.1 of Aphelocoma coerulescens. Lineage (NCBI taxonomy): Eukaryota > Metazoa > Chordata > Aves > Passeriformes > Corvidae > Aphelocoma > Aphelocoma coerulescens. The sequence continues at coordinate 91,997,464 of NC_091015.1, forward strand.
TGTGTGTATATGTACGTATGTAAGTATTTGAGCCGGGGCTAAACCCTGCCTGCTTTAGGGGTCGGCACGTGAGCGCGGTCCGGAGCCGGAGCCCGGGAGCGCTGTGCCCCACGGCCAGGTGCTGGCTTCAGCCGTCGGGAGGAGTTTCGACGCCTCTCGGCCCGAGCCGGCGGCTGTTTTTTCCCTGAAAGGCCGGCAATGCTTTAGCAGATTAACAACTCCCGTAATCCCGCAGGCTCCGGGTGCCGGCCTGGTTTGAGGTCAGAGAGTGGGCTGCGTGCGGCCGGGGGGCTGCTCCGGCCGGCGGCCCCCGCTCCGCCCCGCGCAGGGCCGGGGGAGCCGGGCGCCCGCCGCCGCTGACGCCTCTGCCTTTCCTTCCCGCAGCAGGGCCCGGGGGGCCGCGGCGCCCACCCGGGCGGCCCGGAGCCGCCGCCGCCGCCCGCCGCCCCGCAGCCGCGGGAGCCCTTCGCGCCCAGCCATGGCAGCGCCTTCCACCTGCCCGAGCCCCAGCACGCCGCCGCGCTCTACTACGCCAGCTCCACGCTGCCGGCGCAGCGGGTGAGCTCCCCGCTGCCCGCCCAGCCCGGCGGCTCCCCCACCAAGCTGCCGCGGGCCGGCTCCGCCGCCGAGGGCGCCGCCTACGCCACCGCGCAGCGCCTCTCCTCCCCGAAGCAGTCCCCCAGCCGCCTGGCCAAGTCCTACAGCACCAGCTCGCCCATCAACATCGTCGTCTCCTCGGCGGGACTGTCGCCGTCCCCCATCCGAGTGACCTCCCCGCCCACCGTCCAGTCTAACATTTCCTCCTCTCCTATCCACCAGTTAAGCTCCACCATCGGCACTTACGCCACCCTGTCGCCTACCAAGCGGCTGGTTCACGCTGCCGATCAGTACAGCAAGCACTCCCAGGAGCTGTACGCCACCGCCACCCTGCAGAGACCCGGCTCCCTCGCAGGTAAAAGAGCGGCCGGCAGCGCCTCGGGTCCGCGGCTGCGGCGGGGGACGGGGGTGCGCGGAGGGGAGGCGGCGAGGGGCGAGGGACGGCGAGAGGCGGGGTGACAGGCCCGCCGGCTGAGGACGGGAGGGAGGGAGCGGGGTGCGTTTGGCAGAAGAACGGTATTCGGGAGAATTGCGGGTGGGTTTCGTGCCGGGTCGTGCCCGGAGAGGCTGCCTGCCGCTGCTTGAGCAAAGTACCTGAGTTCTCCCGGCTCGTCCCGCCTTCCCGGCGCCGGGCAGGTGTGCGTGCTGCCGGGGGGGGGGGGTGCGGGGCTCGCCGCGCTCCCCGCTGTGACCCGCGGTGCGGGTGGGGTGTTTGTTACTATGGCGAATCCCTTCTCTGCCGCGATCAGAACCTCTGAGCCTTTTGCAGGGAATCGCTCTTCCCCAGCTTTACAGGCGGCTCTGGCGTACTTGACAAGTTTGGGGTTACTTAGCGGGAACTCCCGGTGTACCGAGTCGTGGTGGCGGTGATTTGGCTCCGAGTGCTCTTTAGGGAACAGGCTGTTACAGCTGATTTAATGTCTCTGTAAACGCAGACTTTGAGCAGATCCTACAAGTGAGATGCTGGTGCGCTGTTCTCTAAACCATCTCTCTGCTAAACTGAGCATCCTTCAGGGGTGGGTTTTTTGTGTTCTCAAAATTTCCAGTTTCATTGCTATAGTAACAGCTGCTATGCTCATATGTTCTCTTGTGTGACATAAATAGATTTGAAGATAAATAGGATACATAAAGAAGTTTGCCTGAGTCTATCAGTCAGGTACACAAGTTTTTTACTGGAGTGAAGACCTCACCGCCCTTCCTCCTCTCACCCACCTGCCCTCCCCCATTCCAGCTGTTGTCAGCATCCTATATAATTCCAGTGTGTCTAAACACACAGATGGAATTAATTAATAATAATAATACAGTTTTGATCTATCTCCTTGTAAGAACTATCTGCTGAAGTTTTTTTCCTATTTAAAGGGCAGGGATTTTAAAACTTTATATCTTCACATACATCTATCTACATACATATATATATATCTATATCTGTATATATATATATAACACCACATTTTTATTTCAGAACGAGTAAAGTGACAGTATCATTAAGTTAAGGTAAAATTCAAGATCTCAGGATGCTTATATCAAGCCTGTTGTCAAATAGTGAGTCTCAGAATACTAAGTGATTTATTTAGTAATTATATTAATACAACTTCTCCCTGCTGTAGTCCAACACACTGTCAGCCACAAGTATTAAATACTGCCTTTGTACAGTGGAAATTTAGAATTGCCACAGACTTTGTATTTTAGGGAGTTTTCTGACTTCATCCTATAGGAAGAGTTGTTTGAGTCTAAAAAGGCATGGATGGAACTGTCAGCATCAAAGGAACAGAGAAAAAAATGGATTTAAAACTTCTATACCTGTGGCTATGAGCTATTAGTATTTCCCAGATTTTTCTTACCTCTAGGTAAGAATCCTAGGTTCTAGGATAGAAGTCTTTGCTTTGGGAAGTTTCTAAGAGGCACAGTAGTTTTTCCTGTTTATGTACTGTTAGCACTGGAATTTGTGTTGTATTGGGGGTTTGTTTTTGTTTTGTTTTTTTTTTTTTTTTTAAGAAGGCATCCTTTATAGCATTGCAGCATCAAATGTGTGATGATAACTTAGTCCAAAACTTTTTTTTTAGTGGGGTTTAAGGTCCAGCATAATGACTCTGAAGTGCTAGAGAAGCTGTTCGTGCTGGGCTAGATCCAAGTTGAAATGTGGATTTAGGCTTTTTTGGCCTTCTTGGCCAATAGTGCTTCTATAGACATTCCTAATAGGATTTTCTACTTTGTTTTGATTGAAAGTTAAGGAACTGACATTCATTTTCTTGGATTGCTTTTAAATAAAAGCTTTTGATAAGTCTTCTGCATCTTGCATAACCTGCATCTTTTTAAAGCCTACTGCAGGGAGTTGCCTGATCTTCTGATTTATGGATTTGGTGAAAGGAAAAGCCTATGGATGATACATGCATTTAGGAAGTAGTTGGTGTATTTTTTATGAATTTTACTATGGGAGGGAAATAGTGATTGACCATTTGAGTTTGCTGTTGAGTTTGTAAAAACTGATAAAGCAACACTAACTTTGCCAAGTGTTGGGCTAATCAGAACAGATGTAACCATCTACTGGGTCACTAGTCTCTTAGGGATTTGGTTTTAAGATATGTAAAACCCCTCGTTGTTCTATTTTATAACAAATGGAAAATCATGTAACTTGAATTAGGGGGCAGATATGCAGAGAGAGTATTGTTACTTGAAAGACTCAGTGTAAGCAACAGTGTGTTAGTAAATACCTTTTCTCTTTTTTTCCCCACAGTGGTGACATGCCTTTCAAGTAGTCCTTGAAAGCAGCTCTATCACAAGATCCACTCTTTTGCAAAGGTTTCCTATTGTGTGCTCCTTCCCCTTATTTTCCACTGCCATTCTTATGCATGTTCCTCATGGCCTCCCTGCCATCCCGGAGTTACACATTTGCTGGCAGTGTTAAGTGCCTGACTAATCTTCTGGACTTTCACTGGATTCACTGGAGTCAATAGACTACTCAGAGGCTTAAAATTAGCATATTCTTTAGAGTTAGCCAGGATCAGATGTTACAGATACTACTGAGGCAATCTTAATTTCTTCTTTTTTTCTGTAAGTATTTTTGCTCAGAACAGGTTTGGAATTTGAGCTGTAAGTGTATTATATTTTTGCAGGAGTTTTTCAGTCATTAGAAAAAATGATAGAAAAATGTGTTAGAAATCGAACCCACTGAGAAGGAAAGTAAGCAATTGTATTTTGAAAAGCTAATGGTCAACCAATAGTGTTTTTGCTTCTTGTTTAAAACATCCAAAGATGAGTTGAAGTTTTTTTGGGATTTTTGAGAGTGAGAGAGGAGGAGGAGGAATGGAGAATAGTTGTCACATTGCACTGATTGATGGCTTGCCTGCTGTGATTAATGTGAAGTTGCATTGATATGTATGTGTCATCACAGGGATGATGTTAAACTCAGTAATCTTTTTTATATCTGGCAATAAAAAAATAAGTATTTGTAGTAATTACTAGAAACAAAAATAATGCATTTGTTTTAATTATTTTTGCATGATACTAGAAATTTGTCCTGGAGCTATCTAGTTCATGAATACTACTGGGTTTCAGTGTGCTAAACAAGCCAAACTGTATCAATGCCAGACTTAAGATATTTAAAAGAGAAGTCATTCGGGTAAGATACATTTTTTAAAACATTCAAATAAAAAGTTACATAGATGGCCCAAAACATAATCTGTGTAAAATTTAACTGAGAAGATGGCATTAGTTATATTAATTTCCTACAAATTCGATTATGAAACAACTTGAAATTATAAAAATGGCAATTCTTAGACTTCATCCTGAATTTCAAATGAGACATGCAACAGCGTGCAGTGACTCAGTTTTAACCGAGTAACCTTAGAAACGTCTTCAGAAATGGCTTTTAATCTAGTTATATTTGAGCTGCTGCCACTGCCAAGTGTGTGTGTGCATGGGTGTGTGTGTACATGTGTATATAGTGGCTCTGCTGAGCGTACATTTGCTGTGTTTATTCTTAGTCTAGCTGCTTCATTGCTATCATCTGCAATTACAGTTTTAGAAGTAGTTTTCTGCTCTGCACTGCTCCAAAGCATATTCGACCGTCTGTTCAAGCAGCAATCCAAATCCAGAAAGCACAGTTTGTAAATACCTTCTTGCAGCTTCCACACCTGGACTGAGCTTCGGAGTGCTGCTGGGAGCCAAACTCAACAAAGCAGCCCGTTTTGCTTGGAAGGAGGAGCGTGAAGGACAGCAAGCAGCAGAAACATGTGAAAACAGGAGGCAGGTCATGGCACAGGTGCCCACTCTTCATGCTCTTCTGAAGCATCTCCTGCTGGGCAGAATCTGACAGACAGTACTAGGGGAAAACTGAGTTTGTTTGGGAGCAAAGGCAAAGGAGGCAGTTAAAGTGTGTTGTTCAGGTGGTTTGTGCCTCAGGTTATGTGGCTGGGAGCAGCCCCGATGTTACACAGCCACTCCTCCCTCTTCACCCAGGTTTAGGGAAGACTAGGGATGCATAAGGCAATGGAAAGTAGGTTTATGCATTGCCTTATTACAAAAAAATAAAATTATGATAATCCTGCTTGAAGACTGCACCATGTTTCATAAGGTGTACTACAAGGTTAAGTTTAAGAAATGAGTTTAGGTGTGAATCACATGCTGTAATGTTAGGTGGAAAGAATATTCTACAGCTATCTTTCATGTAGTGGTGACATGTTCCACTGAAACAGGAGCTGCAGCGTCCCTCTAGACAGCCCTGATGCTGCCTACCACTGTTGGAAACCTCAGTGCTCAGCCTGGTGTTTACAATCTTCTTTCAAGTCACTGTAAAATCAAGATGGAAAGGAATTTTTCCTTCCTGAGTAGGACTGTTTGTATGCACTTGTAGTATTAACATTAAAATAACACCAGTTTATAAAAATGTGGCATGGGTTAATACATAAAATATGCTTTCCACTCTTTAATGAGCAAAGAGTTCTAAGTTTATCAGGGTCTTAATTGATTCCTTCTGCTGCTTCATCTGTTTTGCCTCACTCTTCTCTCTCTTTGCCAAGGACCTTCCTTTACCCTTTTTCCTTCTATAAACTTTTCACTGCATATGATGTGTTGAACCCTGGTTTCCTGTTGGGTTTTGTGGCAGAACTTCTATTTGATGGTGAGTGTTGACATGTTTTAGCATGTCAGTGTGCAATTATAGGGGCACAGAACAGCTTAAGCAACTTTGTATGGGGTAACTGATGAGCATTAACACTGGCATGGATTGATGTTTCCTTTCAACTGCATGAAGATATTGGATCATCTGTATATCACTAGTTCATTGCTATCTTTAAAAATATTGTCTTGTTAAGAGTTCTCCAGTAAATCCCACTGTACTATGTATTTGTGCTAGAGTAGCTACATTACTGTTAACTTACAGCCAAAATGAATATAAATCATCCCAGAATTAAAAGTTCCCTGTGCCTTTAAATCCCCACCTGAGACACTGGGCTGAGCTAATAAAACAGTCTAGGTGTGATGTACCATTGTACTTCTTTTGACAGGCAAGGAAGAAAAATATTAGGATTTTTTGGGGGGCTTTAAGATAAGCTCTTGGACCATCTGTATGATTGATCATAACAGAAAGGACACTCAGTTGTTTCCCGTAACTATTTTGTATTTTTACAGAATCCCGTGAGTATCTCTTTTCTAGGGAGAACCAAATTGCTTCATTAATTTTAACCAAAATAGTTTTCCATAGATTTTTTTCTAATTTTTTTTTCTTTGTTTTTATTAGCTGGAAAATTCCTTTACCTGCTGTCAGAGTCTTTACACATGAGAACACTGTTAATGCTCTTTTGTTCTGGGACATAAACTGCAGTCTTCTACTCTTGTTTGTTTTGAGACTCTTTCAGATAAGAAAACCAAGTGGAAGATTTTGAGTAATATCCAGCAATATTTCAGATATTAATCAGAGCTTAGAATTTGGTGTCTTTCTGATACAAAATTACTTGTTTCCTGGAAGTTAGATAAGCTGGTGTTGGTTTGGAGTTGATAGAAATACACAACTCAGTGTTCACTTTGCTTTTCTTTGTCACTTATTCTCCCTATTTATTCAGCAATAGTTATGATTCTAATTGTTACAACTTGAGCCTTTACAGTAGTGCTGAATTCCAGCTTTAAAAAGGTATCCACAATGGACAATACAGCAAAAAAGCGGAAGGAATAGGGATGACTTTGAAATATGTTACTATTGCCATGATTTTCTCTCCTGTATCTTTCAGATCTAGCTTACATGAAATTAATTCGCTTGTAGGAGAGGAATAATTGACAAAAGCCAAATACAGAAGCCCCATGTGCATCTTTGAGCTAATGAACTTGATCTTTGGTTCCCAGCGTGAGCAAACACAAGAAATATGTCTAAACTTGGGTCCTGTTGTCTTACTGATCGCCACCTTTCCCTTTGCTTCCCATTCTTGAGAAGAGAAATTGTTTGACTGATCCTCCTAATGGTCTTTCAGAGGGGTGTGAAATCAATAATATTGCAAACTAAAAAGCTTGTAGGCAAAGAGCACCAGTGTGCAGCACTGCTGAAAATGAGTTCAACTTGTATAAAGCTGCAAGTATTTTAGCCAAGTGACTGGAAACTGAGTGGCGGTGGCTGTTCCTGGGATTTTAGGTGAATGTAACATCAGACATGCTTCTTGGGACTACTGAAGGCTGTGCTGTTGCTTGGTAACCACACATGTGGTTTCTGGCCTCTGGTCCTGAACTTTAGCAATGTACCTCAGAAGGCCAGGATTCAAATTTAAGCGTGCAAGTCACTAGAAGAAATTCCCTAAGCATCAGAGCAGAATTTTAAATGTCTCTGCTTATATACCTGCTGAACAGGAGCACAAGAAGGAGGTGAAGTTGAAAAAAAACTAACAGAGAAGAGTCTATGTCCCTAGCAGAAGGATGGTTAAACCAAGGAACTGGAATTTGCCAATTTTTCTTGGCTACTGAAATCCAGTGGAATGTATGAAGTCAAAGAGCAGTGTTTTGGGAGCCTGACTTTATGGAACTTAGGTTAGAGCAACAGAAATACATTAACCAGTGTTGGCACTGCAGTTCATATGCTTGTCTTGCTTATGTTGATCTGAGTTCTGTTTCGTATATGAGATTGCAGGAAGAGAATATGGCCTCATAAATGATTATACATCCAAAATTTTGGGTCTTAAGGGCATGCTAGTGAGGCTGAGTCTCATCCTTGCCTATTACAACCCATTTTTGCCTTCAGGTCTCAATGGTGTCCTCTTGTTCCTCTTGTCCTCTGCTGTTGTATGGACTAGGGAGTATTAGGCAAAGGCAAGGTGCCCTTCTATCAAATTTCTGACACTCAGGTTTTTGTGTCATCAGTGAAAATACTTGTTTGTGCTGTACAGTCTAAAATGGGATGACTGTTTGTCTTGCTTGTGCACTGGGCAAAGAAGGCACATGTGAAAGATGCAGCTTCCTCAGTCTCAAACCCTGTTGCAAGGCCTTATCCAGTAGCCTGGAAATGTTTGTTGCAAAAGTGTTGATAAAAAGTGACAGAAATCTTATGTTCACCATGGTCTTTCAGTATTTATGGGAAGTGAGAACATGCCCTTCATTTTTACTGTGGGGGAAAATATCATCCTCTCCAGTTACTGTGGCACAGAAACTGTTAGGAGTAGATGGAGTAGCTGAGATTCAGAAAGTCAGTATACAGGTCATTGTAACATGAGCATTCGTTTGTTGGGATATCTCCTAGCTTTTTGGAGGCAGTGCAGGTGCCTCTGATCAAAAGTAATTAATTATGACAGAAAGAAGATGGTAAAATGGGCATTTGAGGAAGGCTCTCTTTAAGGCCAAATAAAGGGTGGGGAGGTGCCTATGTCCGCCCGTGCCAGTTGCAGAGTGCTCAGAGGTAAAACACATTACTTGTCAGTGATGGCAGCTGCCAGAAGCTAAACTGGACCAAATTTGCTCTATGAGCAATCATGGGAGATAAATGGGGCAATTTTTCAGTAATTGTAGGGTCAAATTTGAAGATCACATAGATGTGGACCCAGAACTGAATATTTTTTGGGTTTTTAAAAGTGGTATTGGAGAGGACAGAGAGATACTGTCTAATGATAATGAATTCATAGAACTGTACATTATCGTAAGTGCTTAGAAGCAAAAGTCACAATTTGATATGCTGAAATGAGGAGGACCAAGTGATGAATAATCTTACAATTATAAGGCATGGCATATGAAACTGCCAGTTGGATCACATAGATTTTTAGTAAGTACATCAAGTTGCAACTTACAGTGTGTAAGTGGAGAAGTGTCCCTGCCCATGGCAGGGGGTCAAAACTAGATGATCTTTAAGGTCCCTTCCAACCCAAACCATTCTATGATGGTGTAATAGAAAAATGCCATATTAGTTTGAATACAAGTGGTTTGAAAGCTCATGCAATCCTCCCTTTACTGAGGAGATTTTTGCATATGCTTTTCTACATTTACTTCCTCCATAGTGTACGTCAATGTCTTGCCTTATGGCCCCTTATCCTCTCTGTCCAAACCATCCCTTTTATCAGCTAGCCAGCTGTGCTGCTCTCAGGCAGTAAAAGCTTTTGATCATAGGGCTAAAGCTGTCCCTGGGTTTAAAGAGTGTTGCCTGAGAGGAAAGCAAGGGTGGAGAAGGAGCTGTGACCCTCTGATAGTAGGACAGATTTCCTGTCAATGGAGAGCAAAATGACACCTCTGCATGGGGTCTTTCCCCCACCCGCCAACTTCCCTGAGCATCCTGGTTCAGCGGGAATGCAGTCATGTTTACATTTACTCACCAAAAGGTGTCATGAGCTCTTCAAAGTCCTGGGATCATGGTCTGTAAAGGAGGGTGAGTTGGACTCTTTCAGATACTTGTGGGGGAAAAGAAGGTGGAGGGAGACTATATGACAGCCCTTTGTGAGTTTGGGACTAATATACCCTGAAGAAAGGGAGGAGTGAGTGAAAGAAAAATTGTAGACCTGCTAATCACAGTGCTCTTTGGACATTACAACAAAAACTGATAGAAAGGATAATATAAGACATGGAGGTAGTAAATGGTTAATGGGATAATTTCTGACATGAGTTCTCCAGAAACAGATTGTGCTGGAATGACCTGCTTACTGACCTTTTCTTAGACGATATTTGATGTCTTTCTATTTCCTGTCAGGGCTCTGAGCATGCATTTTCTGTAGTGCCACTTGGGAAATGTTTAGTTAAGCTCGAGAAGATGGATATTCCTGCAAGAGTGTACTTGGGCAGGGACCTGGGTAAAGGAACATTGTCAGTTTGTCATTTTGAATCCTGAAGTAATGGAAAGGAAGGGTACTACTAATAAAGTTCCACAAGGAGAACTCTTTTGGCTACTTGAAAAATACCTTTTCATTTTATTATCTTGGCACAAAACCGTGAAATAAGCCAAGGAAACTTCTTGATAGTGGAATATTAGGAGGCATTTTCTGAAGAGAGGAAGATAAATCCTGTGTAGAAAGAGTTTTGCAGATGGGAAGGAAAGAACAGAATTGGAGCCAAGGCAATAACACACGTAATAGCTAGTTATGTGTTCGGCATCTTTGGCTGGAAAGACGAGTAGGAAAATACCTGTGTGACCTGGTTGAGTACAGCATCTCTCAGCCACCTGTATCAGGAACATAATAGAACATTTCATGGCCTAACATGGCCTCACATAACAAGCAAAACTGAGAGTGTTATGCAGGGTTAGGACTTCATCTGGTGAACTGTAGGCAGCTGTGACTCTCTGAAGGCAAGAGACGCTCTTTGTAGCCTTCATCTCTTCTGAACTATCCTGCATGGATTATCAAGAAATGAAGCTTGTTGTACACAGACCTGACTTAGTGTGTTTCCTGCATTTCTCAATGGAGGAAAGGCTGCTAGATTACATAGCTGCACGTAGTAAATGGAAGTTATTCATTAAGAGTGCTGAATCCTGGAGGATTTGCCATTCTATGAAAAAAGACAAGATTAGTCGAGTCCCTGGCAGCTTTTAGGATAGTGCATCCCTGCCCATGGTGAGGGGGAATTTGGAACTAGATGATTTTTAAGGTTTCTTCCAACCCAAGCCTTTCTATATTTTTATGATTCATCAGACCAAGGAGGGCGTGAGAGCTAAAGGCATCTTTTGAGTGGCTTTTCACCATCAGCCTTTGATTTTAGGGCTTTGACTAACCAACCGTGATTTGTTTGACTGGAGCATCTTTGTGGGCTAGTGCTACTCCATTTTCCCTCAAAAGGTTTCAACCCAATAGCCCTAGTGAATGTAGTGACCCCCCCCAGCCATGATTGCACTTTGTCTCGTCTCTGACCAAACTTCAAAGTTTTCAAGGTTTACTCATAGAAATTTTGCATTCCTTCCTGTCTGAAGTTACAGTTCCTGTATAGCTCATGTCATCCTTGTCTGTGTTGCATCTTGAGATGCCTTTGGCAAGAATCTGAAGCTAATGCTGAGCAGTCCCCTCCAAAGTGATCTAGTTCATGTTCTGCCATGCTTAAGATCCTATCTTGTGAATCCAGGAATTCAGGAATTAACTGTCTTAGTTGAAAAGCTCTTTTTCTCTGAAGTTTATCAAGATTGTGATGGATTGCACATCATTGGGTTTTTCAGTCTGCAGTAGATTTTGGACTGCTTTTGTAGAATCAGGCAAAACTTGATGCACATGTCTTCAGCCAGCCATATGGCCATGGAAGTGTTGGCTTCACAGGCAGGGCAGCCATTTGACATGCAAATTGGTCAATTTGCATTTATGAATAACCAGAAACTAACTGTGTGAGAGTTCAGAAGGCCTCAAGTGCTTGTCACCTTTGGACTACACCATCTCATTCCTCTAATTGAAGTTGCTGTTAAAGCCATTCTTGAAGCTGAACACTTCCAGTAGTTTATTGCAAACTGCTGTGAATACATTTCTTATGTTCCTTATCTTAGATCTGCTTTCCTTTTGCCAGAGACCTTCTTTCACCATTTGTTTCCTGCAGCATTTGTCGTGGCCATTTCAGTTTAGCATGGACTCTCTGCTGGAGTGACAGGACTCTTTCAGCCTGAGGTCCTTTTCTGGCCATGCTTTTCAGCAATAATCTGAATTTGTGAGGTTAATTGCAAAGTCTGTTTTGCTGGTTTTGTTTCTTTTCTTCTCTGCTGTCACTCTTTTTTTTTTTTCTTTAAGTAAGTTCTTGCTGGAAAGAATCTGTAGCCATCCATTTCCTCCTTTGCTTTTCGCTTATTGTGGAAGGGTTTACATTGGTATTTTTCTGAGTTTTTGGGAGTTGGATGCTAAATGCATGCTATTGAGTGATTGCTATATTAGTAAGAATAATGAACTAAAGGGGAAAACTTTATTTCATGGGATACAATGATTATTCCAGCATAACTTTAAGTCCTTAAGATACTCATGTCATGGTTTTAACAGTATTCCTTTTCTTTGTCTCTGCATTCAGCATTTCTTTTATTTAGGGCATCCCTGTTAGAATTGCTTTAGATTATAATTATTTTAGTAATAGGAGATTATTTTAAGTGTTCTAGCAGAGGTCTCAATGTGTATGTAATGGAAACAACCTAAAAGCAGCTTGAATAATCTTTTGAGCGTAATTGTAAAAGTGAGTAATTGTTGGTCTAGACTTCTTTACAGGCCTAACTAAATTCTTTAGCTAGATTGTATTCAAATTGATTATGTATACATTTAATAAAATGTCCATGTTTTAACTCCTGTATTTTAAATGCAGTGAGTCTCAAATGGATAATGAAAACTTGATGAGTAATAGTGTGTGTTACAGAATATCCAGCAATACCTCCCCTTTCTTGAATTTGGCACTGAGAAAAAGACAAAGATAATGAACTCCATTTTTTTCTCCTGGAATGTCGCATACTTATACCTCATGTCTCTGTGAAGTCTAGAAACCAGGGACTGCAAGCAAATGTTCACTGGGGAGGAGAAAGCCTCTGAAAGGAGAAAGTGTTTAATATTCTATCAAAGATGACTTTATGTAAAAGAACAAATGCTACCTGATGCTTTTCTCTATTCTCTTAGTGAAAGCCAAGTTTGAGTATAAAGTGTTACACATAAAATTTTCAAAAGTTAATATTGTTCACGCATCTAATAATGTGCAATCTTCTTGTAAAAGGAATTACCAAAGTTGCCAATGCTTTTCTGTGAGCAAACCTCAGATACGATGTCTTAGATTTCAGCTGTGTCTATCAGAAACTGGAACATAGGTTTGCAAAACAAGAACAATATTCATAATAAGTTAATACTTTTTTAAAAGTGCATGTATGATCTGGATTCATTGGAACTATGTTTGCCTCTTCCTGTTAGCAGGAAAACCACCTCTTGGAGCTGTGAGCTTCTAGGAACAACAGCAGAATTAGATAAAGAATTCAGGTTGCCCAGCAAAAGCCAGTTGAGGAATACTGTAGTTGGGCAGACTTAACATTTCATTACCCAACTGACTTGTTTTTTGGTGTTACCTTGCCCATAGTGTTGCAGTGACTGTTTTTCCCTTTGGGAACCACTGGCCCAAAAAGCACTTTCCTTAACAAATTCTCGGTGAAAATCTTGAGAATCTCACTTCTAGTTGGATTTAAGCTCTAGGTGTTCTTTCTGTTCTCTGTGCAGGGAGGAGTTGATGTGGAAAGGTTTTCCCCTTCCCCCTGCACCAAAGCTGCTGTGAGAACTTGCTCCGTTTAAGGTTGACTGAGCTGATGCTCAGTTTGGTGTAAGGCTTGAGAGTTGCTGGGATTTTTAGCTGCTGTGCTTTTCCACTGTGTTAAACACGATCAGAAAGTTAAATTTTCTCCAGCAGGCATTAGAGCAATAGTGCCTGATTTGTTTTGCTGGAAGCAGCAGCACTTTTTAGCAAATCACTCATGCTGCTGGAAGTGGTCTCTAGCCCTACAAAGACCTTTGAGGTTTTGGATGTTTAGCCTGTACTGCTGCTTAACTAGCAGAAATTGGGTCTCCAAGTTTGCTTAGGTATGGCCTTGTGAAAGAGGAAAGCTTCAGGGAATTAAGGATGTGCTCTTGCTTCCCTTTGGTTTGCAGTCTGTGTCAGTGAAGCATTCACTCTGGTGTTTCACAGGCTATCCCGTAGAGGGTTTTTTTTCTGGATATTTACTTTTGGGGCATGTCTCATCAAGTACACTAGTATTTCATTCCTTTACTTGCTGAGTTGAATGCATTGCCACAGCCCCTGCATCAGCATAGAGCTCATGGTGCAACACAAACTTTTAGAGCTCAAAATTGGAAATTATAATTTTTTATCTTTTCTAACATCAATATTAGCAAAACTTGAAAGATCTCTGCTGCTACGAAGGCCTAATATTGTTTTCAATCATCGTGAAGCTGTGGTGAACTATCCAAACAGCTTATGCAGGGCTGCTTGGCAGTGTTGCTTAGTAACATCATCCTATTGCTGAGGCACTCAGCCCTCAGTCAAAGTGGCTAGTGAGCAGGAAAGTTAGGAGCAGTGATTTGTATCACCAGATAGCAGTATCTGCTCCCATTTGGGCATGGGTCTTCTTTTCCCTTTTTTTGTAAAATTGGCAGGGTTGGGGGGCATGGAAGAGGCAGACCTTAAGAGACGAGAGTGAAAAAAACCCAAACAAACACAGAGTAACACCCAATATGATCATTTACTAAATGGTATAAAAAAAGAAATCTATCATTTCCTTCCCTGCTGAAGGCAAGTTGTTGATGTATGGTAGTGGTTGGTTTGGGGCAGTTTCTGTTTTACGTTTTTTCTTCACTGACAGTACCCTAGATCAGAAAAGAAATAGGAATTATCTCCCTGAACTTGTCTGTCACATTTAATCTGCTGTTTCTTCCTGGCTATCTTTGCCTCTTATATCTTTGCTCCCAGTCAAACTTTCCTTTTCCGCTAGCAATTTATTTTTGATAGACTTTTAAGCAGGTAAATGCTTTTCAACAAAACGAGGGCAATGGCAGAAAGAAGAAAATGCTTGGGAGGAGGTACAAATTAATGGTGTGATTTTTCTGTTTTCCCTAGATTTTTAGAATTATAATAACTGATACAATGCTTTGCAGTAAAGTCATACTGCATGACTAAAATCATAGACAACTTAAAAAATACTTTTACCTTTATTTTTCTTTTAAATTTGCTTAGAAATGGAATGTATGCCAGTATTTGGTTAAAAAATAGTTTAAATAGGATAAAAATTATGTAGGTATTTCTTACAAGACATAAGCTTTATTGAATGATTTTTGAAGTTATTTTGGGGCCTGTTTATTACACTTATAAAAGTGTAATCCCTTTTTTTCCTCCTTCTTGCCTGTATTTTTAGCACTGATGTGAAGAATGCTGGCCCTAGTTCAGATGCTGGTTTTGCGGTGTCCCTTAAGCAGCCAAAGCCAATCTGTTTTGAGGAGACTTTCCTAAGATACTTAATCTGGTTAATGGACAAGTTATGTCTAGTAAATTCCACAGTGTGAGCTGAACTGGCAGTATCCTGACGGTGACACTGCTAATAGGTTTGACAGTGCAGTGAGAGTTTGCAAGAAACACTCCAGACCGTGCATTGTATTGTACTTTAATCTTTTAAGTAGAAAACCTGAGGAAAAGCAGTCTTAAGGTACTGACAGGTGAGGCAAGGCTGTTCTTTCAGTTCTGGGGACTTGAATGTTGGGGCACAGATTTGTTTGGTGGTGAGCTCCTACAGTGTGGGCTGAGGATGCCGAAGTAGCGTATCCATGGGTTTTTTTCAGACACCTAGAGTTTGATACCAGTTGAAAGACATCATGTATTAGTCAGTTCACTGAGGGCATTATTTCTTTCTTTATCTGTACAAATAGTCCTGAGTCATAGAGAGAATGATGTCACGAGAATTGAAAAAGTGTAAAGACAGAAATGAGTTTTAATTCTTAGCTTTCATTAGTTAGTCTTTAATTCCCGTATTTCAGGAAAGAAAAACTTGATACATTTGTGTTTGTGTGTATGTAAAATCTAAACGGGTGAGAATCCTGTGTTTAAAAAAACCCTAAACCCAGTTAAAAAGAATTTACTACAGACTGCGTCCTGGCTCTAGTGACTGCAGATCCTGGTGTGCTAGGGGCCCAAGCTGATGTACCAAGGTGTGCATTAGCTGGTACTGCCATATGGCCTGTCATGTCTTACTGGCTAATTTAACCATCTGTCATGTCTTAACAATTTGTACTCACTTTCAGTAGGGTTAGAAGTGTTTTTTTCTCTTTGGTACAGTAATTTTCATCACACAGTGCTGTTACATTCCCCTTATCTGAGTTTTATTAGTTTTATTTATGGTTGTATTACTTGTAGATAATATTTTCCTTTTCCAATGTTATGACTAGAAGATGCATACATTCAGGCAGGCATTTTGGACATGTTTCTGCATAAATTTCTGGCACTAAACAAAGTCAGTATCAAAACGTGAGCTGTGAACATTTGACTCCTCCTCCTGTTCACTTCTAAGTCTGCACTTGTGTTCCCGTCAATTTCTTTACTATGTAAATTAAAACAGGTTAGTATCTGTAAAACAGGTTTCATTACATATGAGTTCAGAGTAAAAATCCCACTATTCATATGCTCTTTCTCACATGTTGCTTTTCAGAATTGCAATGAAGCTGTGACCTGATCTACTCTTTAATAAGGAGAGTAGCATTTCAGGACAAGCATCTAAGAGAAATTTATGTCAAAAAGGGTTTTCAGCCATGATGTACTTTTTAAATCAAAAACAACTTTCAGTCCTTTGAAAAGCATGCAACATACCAAAGCCACAGAATTCCTGTGATTCTCTTTTAGATTCTGTGCCTGCAGTCCCTTATCTCAATGATGAGCATATTGCAATTTTACCATTGTCTGGGGTTGGTTTGATTGTTTGTTTTTTTTAAAATAAACTTGTAGTCTAAGCAATGGTGTCATATTTAAAATTAAAAACTGATGCCGCCAGTTGTGGATCTTTAATCCTCCTTGTTAGAAAGATGGATCTTCTAAGTGTGAGGTGTTGTAGTGTGTTTAGTCTGATTTTGATACTTAGAGCCTCAAGTAGCCAGAGATCTGCTGTGTGTTGAAAGGTGAGGGGTTGCAACAAAGTTAAATTAATTAAATTTAAGGAAGTTGTTAACATGTAACTGAGGAGGAGTAATAGAATGGTCCTTGAACATTAGCTCATGTCTCCCTAATGATGTTCCTCCATCATATACATAAGGAAATTGCTTGACAGGACTCTTGATCAATGTATTTAATGATGGAGGATTTCTGAATGAGGGCTGAATGGTTTATCTGGTTAAATCTGAATGTTTGTTTTTTTTAACATGGAGATGATCACTTGTGTATTTCATGTTTCCAAGGAGCTCTTAAATCCTGGAGAGGAAGACAGTACTGTATGCTCTTGCTATTAGAGATGTTTAGAGCGTATCATGATTTTGTAGGGCTTCTTCTTAAGGCTGCAGCAAGGCAGGATGACAGGTTATAAAGGCTTTCACAAGGGGCACAAATAAAAACTGTTCAAGATGTAGGAAAGCATACGCAAAGTGATCCATTTTTTTTTCAGTAGTCTTAATGTCTTTAGTTTCTTGAAATGGCAAATGCTGCCAATATATTGGTTTACTTTATTGACATAAACTGTCAGAATAGCAGTGTCACTCAAACATGTCTGTTGTATTTATTCTCTTAACAGCCTGCACCAGCTCTGAAGAGCAATTAGGGATTATTTTATGTATTTCTCTCATGTTATGCTTCTCTGATTACAGTATCTTTCTTCCTGTGGAAAGTGAGACTGTCAAAAAAGAGCATTTTCCTAGGAAACAATTGTTTCCCTATACTACTGGGGAAGACGTCTAACTAACATGAAGAAATTTAGCTAGTAGGGTGGGCATTTTTCAAGTGTAAAGAGTGGAGATTGACTTTTTGTTCCAATTTGGTAGAACTGCGCTTTTCACGTGTTCTTTCTATTGCCCCTCTTGAATGTGGGAAGAGAGGAAATACCACGTGTAGGAATGTGTGTTTTCATCCTGAGGATTCTAGGTTATCATTGTTACCCTAATCCAGTTCACCTGGCTGGGGACTCATGTGAACCTGACCTCAGACTACTTCTAAATGCTCCACAGTGATGCAGAAGAAGGGGCATTCCACTTGCTTTCAGCTTTCAGTCTTGGAGCCTTCAGAAGACAGAGAAGACTCTCCTTACTGTATGCTTTTGTGCTTAATCAGTTTCTGTTCAAAAAAGTAAATTTAACAATTTTTTTTTCCTTATTTGGTGCCTTCTCACAGCTTTTTTTAGAGCTGTATAATCTATATACCTTCTGGTGGGATGCATCTCTGGCAATGCAATCAAATAATTTCAGTCTTTTGTTAAACAAGGTTGGACCGTTGGAGTAATTAATGAATGGATGGTTTCTTGAACCCCTGAATAATGGTTTTGTTCTTCTCAGTGGTTTTGGGTTGGTTTGGTTTGTTTTTTTTGGTTTTTTTTTTTTGATTGTTCTACTACCCCACTTCTTCACCACCATGATCATGAGAGTTCTGGATATTCTCAAGTGCTGGATACATCATCTGTAAATAACGACTTGCAGGACTGAAAGTTTAATAATGAATTTTCTTTGAACTTGAGCATAGACCTGTCTGTGAGCGGGCTTGAGGCCTGATGCTTCTCTGAAGGAAAAATAGCTTTGCTGTCAGGGTGGACTGGCCAGGGAGTGGAACTGAGTCCATTTTCAGAGTACGTAGGAGAAAGGTGTGTGGCCTTGATTCACATCACTGCTTTGATTTCAGGCAACCCAGAGAGGGGCCGTGCTATTAGTGGGGTGAAGGGATAGCAGCTGGTTAAGAAGAGGGTTTGGACAAGTGCAGTTCAGGGTAAGCCATGCATTCATGATCCCTCCAAGTTTAGGGAAACCACTTCTGAGGGTGCTGAGCTTCCTTAATGCGAGAGTGCTCGTGGGCCTTGGTAATCTTATGTTTTATTGCTTCTTAGTAGTACATTGATTGCTGCTTTTCCATTCTGACCTTGTTGCTTTTCCAGCCTCTGTGAGCTTCAGACAGCCTTAATTCAAGTATTTTCGAAGGCAGTGGTACAGATCAGCTTGCAGCTTGGACTAGGAAAGGATGTAGCTGTTTGCTGCTAACCCAGGATACTGGCAGGAGGCCTGTCACACCTCTCTCCTTCTCAGTGACATCAGTTCTTTGAGTTCACAGTTTTTGTTTTGATCAATTATCTCAACTGTCTCTCCAGTGCCTTCCAAAGCAGCAGACTATGATGGAGGGCTGAGTGTGTAGATGAGGTGGGATTCAGTTGTCTGAAATCCATAAGTTACCTGTGTGACCTTTCATGGATGTAACTCTTGGTATAACAGCTACTAGTTGATTGCTGATTTTAATATTTAAATAAAATATGCAATAAAAACCTGTTGCTCCTCAGTTGAGACTTGAATAAATTAATACATAGAAAAACTTCTAAGAGCAACTGAAAAGAAATTTTAACTTAAATCACTTGCTGTTGTATTTTTTTAAATATCAACTTAATAGAAACATTAAAATTTATGATGGGGTTACATCTTTCTATAAATCTTCTGATTTATTGTCTTTTAAACTAGATTTAAGAACCTTAAAGGGTGGTAGTATTTTGTGTTTAAATATTGATATCTGATAATTTGGAAAGAGTGTAGTAAAATTGCATGTAGAAAAGTATCATTTTTGCTTGAAGCTAAAGGTGTTTAAGAGACATGCTTTAAAAATGGCCTCAATTTCTGAGATTCGAGAGTGGTTTTGTTTCTAAAATGAAAATATTTTAGTTACCTGTTGACATCTTCATTTTCTTGAAAGGTTAGAGGGTTTTAACTTCACAGTGTTTTAGCTCTTGAACTTTTGGGGGGATGTTCAGTCATAATGTTGTTACTCAGATACCTTCAAATTGTTTTTAGATTGCCACTTAACTGTTTTCAGTCAAATCAGTTTGGTTATGTGTTTTAGTCAAGAAGTTTCTCTGATTATACATGTGCTTACTGTTTAGTACAGTAGTGTTAGACTCTTAATTATATGCGTAGTTTGCAAATAAATCTCTGTTTAATATTAGCATAATAAACTAATATTAAGCTTCTATTTACACTAGTATCAGCACTTGCAGATGCAGAAATATTGGTAGAGTATGAAGGAAATTAAATTAAGCCCACCTCACCCAAAGATTACCATAGCAGTTTGAAAACATGTTGATATCTGGGTTATACTGCTACTGAGTTCAATGGGAAAAATCTTTTGGTTTACAGGAAGATGGATTAGGAAGAAAATCTATTGTTCAAAAACCACTGTTAACTCATATGTGGGCAAAAGAATTGTAGTGCTGCTAGAATGGGTTGTAATTCTTTATTCTGTAGCAAGCCTGGTTTGTTGATTCTCTGTTGAATGTCTGAAATCTTCTCTTTTTTTCTGTTTTTTTTTCTTCTGAATACAGATTGAATCAAGTATGCATTGAAATTTGGACATAATCACAACAGGCTGTTTTTCAGGCAACTCTGAAGGATACTAGACCTTGGTGGGAGTAGTTCAGCTATTCTGAGAATCAGTCTCAAGAGTGCAGGACTAAAGAGCATTTTGAAAATGTAGACCATGAAGAATTTAATTCTGTAATAGTAATATCAACTTTCTGGATAATTGCTGTAGTTAGAGATAAAATATGTCTTCGGGATTCTTGGCAGACTTTCTAGTAAGGGGAGCAACAGAATTACTTTCAGCAGTGTGCTAATGGCAAGTCAGCCTGAAAAATGTTTGAAGGGAAAAATATGCAAATAGGGCATTCTACTGAAAACATGCATGAATGTTGAAAAATTCAGAAGAAAACACGATGGCACAAGCTGATTAGAAGAAGGAAAATGAATAAATTACTCTTTTCTCCAGATAATTTGTATTAAAGTTTAAGTAATGTTGTATCTGTGTATATTTCTCATTTCTATCCTATGTTGCTATCTCACCTTACTTCATGTCTGTGCCTTGCATTTTAAAAGTATTTAGTGTCTGGTTATGCAGCAAAACCACTGCCAACACAATGATTGTGGCAGAGGCTTTCAGCAGGAATGGCTACACCCATGGTCTGAGCGGTTCCACTGGCTTAGCTTGTACATCACCTACATCCAGGATTTCAGCCTCACAGAACAAGCAGCAGGGGCTGTAACACTTGTATCTTTGATTGCTTTTCTAAACATTTAAGTAGTGTGTTACTACTTTGTGACATTTGCCAAGTGTTACTTGCATATTTATTGCCTACTTACTTTATTCTTACCTTCAAAATGTGTGATGTTGGCATGGCATCCCTGTGACTCTCCTTGCCAATCTTGATAACAGACCACAGAGCTGAAGTACCTAAGTGGCAAAAGTATTGAAGTGACAACTTCAATCACAGCTGGAAGTATACAAATCTCTTTTTTCAAATGTTCCAATAGAAACTAATAGTACAGTAAGAAAATGTTTTAATAAAATCCCGTTTGATCTTGTTATTTACCGAAAGAAAAGAAATAAGCTGTATCCTTAAAATAGTTTTTTCAGGAGGCGTGTTTAATTTATTCACCCTCAGAGGATATTTAAATTGTAGAAAGTCTTAGCAACTTGATTTTTTGGGAAGTGTTGAAGACAAAATGTTGATCAGGCACAACCATTCTATTGCACTTCAGTGAAGCAACCGAAAGATCAGCCTTCATGTAAAACTACATCCATTCATCAACTCCAGCTTACTTCATTTGTAGATCTTCAGATATGAGTGTAACATGTGAAACTTGTTCTGTCTGCTGCTGCTCTTTTCTCCCCAACCTTCCTACCTCTCTCAGTCTTGGACCCGTTTAGCTGAGGACATTCCTGGGTTGCACAGCTTTTGCCTTTTTTTGTTTGTTTGAGGTTTTTGGTGGGGGGAGGAGGGATTGGTTTGGGTTTAGTTTGGGTTTAGATTGGGTTTGGGATTTTTGGGGGAGGCGGGTGGGGTATTTTTTCTTTTTTTTGAGAGGAGGAGGTGGGTTCTTTGGTCTCTGTTTAAGAAGAGATGATAATCATGATATCTATCTCGCCAAAATACGTATTTTCCTTGGAAGAAATGAGATTTTGATGTAGATGCAGGCAGCTGGATGATGCAGCTAAAGTGATTAACTGGACCTGTTGCTGCGCTTGTTTGCTATTTGTATTTGCATGTTGAAAACACTTACTACTTAGTTTTGTTTGGGAATTTTTTTTGTGTTTAAGTGCTACTTTCAAGTAAAATTTTAATAGTCAGATCCTGCATTTGTCCCTTGTTTTCTCTCTTTTAAATGTCTCTTTTAAATCTGTTTGCAGCTGGGTCTCGGGCATCTTACAGCAGCCAGCACAGCCACCTTGGCTCCGAGTTAAGGGCACTGCAGTCTCCAGAACACCATATAGATCCTATTTACGAAGACAGAGTTTATCAGAAGCCCCCTATGAGGAGTCTCAGCCAGAGTCAGGGGGACCCTCTGCAACCAGCACACACAGGCACATATCGCACTAGTACAGGTAGGTGGATGTAACCTGCATGACTGTCTTCTTGAGATATGTAACTTACTCTCTGGTACTAACTCTTCTTCTCTTTCTGATATGCTTAACCAAATGTATTCTGTGCATGCCAGTCAAATAAAATACCTTTTGCAGATGGCAGCTATCAATAGAACCCCAAATACATGCACAAAATAGAGAAATACTTAATGTTGTGCTGCATGTACAGTAGGTTAAGCTAATTTGGGGAGGGGGCTTACTCATGAGGAGACAGAAAAGACTTCTGTTAATCTGGTGTATTGTCTTGGAGAAAGATCTGTTGTCTCTGAAGAAATTGCTAGGATTTTTTTTTTTTTACTAAGGTATTTTTTGTGTTGCAAATGGACTGCAGAGTTCCTGCCACATGAAGCAAAGTGATCACTTGCTTTCAAAGTAAATCATAAGTAAATGTTCTTCCTCTCTCCCACAGATGTATGCTTTGGTATAGGTACACAGACATAAAATTGAACTATAACATAGGAAAAAACTGTTAGCATCACTGGTTTATCCATAAATAATAATGATTATCCCTGAAATGCATTGGTGTACAAGTCTTACTTGCAAAATGTCCTCTCAACCAAATGAAATACAGCTGTGGAATTTGTTGGAACCCACAAATAGATCAAAAATCAACAGGGATATTTATGGTATTTAATGCACAAAATAATTAGAGTATATAAATGCTGCAGCCAAAATAGCCTAAAGCAGATGTAGAAGAAACTTGCCTTAGGAATTGTAAGTATTTCTGGTGTTTCATCTTTACTCTGTTGATCAAAGAGGGAAGATTATGTCCATTTTTACTCCTATTTTCATCGGGGAAACGTTAAGTGCACTTTTCAGAGCAAGATACTGTGCTTTCTTTTAAAACAATTTTTTAAACTTCTTTTAAAAACCCATTTCTCCAAGGGAAAAGCTGGCAGTTTTTGTGTGTCTTACTGCCTTATGCAAATTTTGGGTGTTCAGAATACTAGAGGAAATCTTTAAAAGGAAATTTAGCCAGAGAATTATCTAGCAAAATACCTCTAACAGCTTTATGCTTTTTTGAAGAGCACCATTGCACCATTTTCCTCCTGTTAAAGAAACTACCATAGTCCTATGTTTTGTGTAGAGTCACACATGTATATGAGGAAAAACTAGTATTCTTTGTATGAAGGGGACAAAACCTCTGCCTACAGCAGTGAGCAGTGAAAGCAGTGGTAGCGATTGAAACTACTGTTTCTATTGAACTTAAAGCCTCCTGTTCCACTTGTGGCCACCTCATATTGCATATATGATGCTCTCTTTCTCTGGCATGCCTTGAAGAGGGTTTCTTGTTTTGCTTGCAAAATATCCCTTGGTTGTCTGTGCTGAAGTGGCAGGCTGTCTTGTGACTGTACTGTTCACAACACCTCTCTAAGGAAGGAAACCTAGTCAACACAGATAACAATTACAGTGAATTAAACTGAGACACAGTATGTTAGTTGGTTACACATGAAGGTGGGTTTTCAGAAGGAAAGAGAAAAAACTGTAAAAAACCCACGGTGAGGTGGGTAGAAGAAACATGTCCTGTGAAGGTGCGTTTTGTTTTGCTGCTTGGGATATGGATTTGAACATTGCTGCAGGCTCACTCTGAAGAAAGACCCCGTCAGTCCAGCTTTGTGTTGGGTTGATCCTCCCTTGCCTTCCCCCTTGCACCCCTATTATCAGGGTCAGGGGAGATGAAAGCAGATGGATGTGTGCCAGGCCAATCACTCTGTTGCTCTCTTGGTAGCTGTCAGCTGCAGATGCTGTCAGCCTTTCACACAGCTGGGCTGAAGAGCTGTCAGCACTCAGAGGGAATTTTGATCTGGATTGGATCAGCTCTCAGACTCCTGCCTCTGGCACATATACCAATAGGAACGTATCCTTTCTGAGGGAGACCATACAATTTATTTCAAATTAACAGAAAGGAGGGAAAGGAGTTCAAGTGAAGTTTGCACATATTTTTTCTCCTTTACTGGGTTTTCTTAAGTGTTTTTTTTGGTTGGTTGGTTTTTTTGTGTTGCAGTGGGGTCTCCTGCAACCTGCATTAGACAGCGAGGCCCATGGAAAGAAACAGGGAGAGATTCTTGATAGAAGTTTCAGAGATCTTTATTCTCCAGCCACCTGGCCGAGGGACTGCTGAAGAACTGAGCAATCATGGGACAGCCAGGGTCCTCCCCACACAGGGGAACACAAAACAACCAAAGGGGAACAGGATTAGGGTACATGTGACCAGGGAGCAGGGAGACCCTGTGCCTAGGCCGTGCCTCTACCCCAGGGTCCCCTCTCCCAGGACCCCATGGCAGGGGGGAGGAACCCCAACATTTTTGTTTGTGTTTTTTTTTTTTTTATTTTAGGACTAGATTGCTATTTGGTGTAAGATATGAGGGGTGTAGATAACTGTGTACTTCATGAAGATACGTGCCAAGGCTTCATGGCCTGTATATTCTGTGTGCATGAGTTATGGCAGAGTGGGGAACTTTCAGACTTTACTGCACTCCTTTGTCGACCATAGTTCACACCCTTTGTCTATCACAAAAATAGATTTATTCATGAAGATGTTGCATGCTTTTCCACATCTGACAGAAAAAAAAGGGAAGGCAAACTTAGTCTAAAGATGTTATCCAAAACCTGGATATTTTTTTCTCTGCAGCTAACACTGCCCATTGGAAATAAAAATTAAGTTAATTATACTTGCAAACCATTTACATTTTTTAGATTTTTGTGGGGGTTTTTTTGGTTGGTTGGGTTTTCTTTTAGTTTTGTTGTACTTTGTGGGCTTTTGGGAGATTTTTAATGGGTTTTTTGAGGTTTTTTGGTGTTGGTTTTTTTTTTGGTTGGTTGGTTGGTTTTGTTTGGGTTTTTTTGGTTTTGGTTTGGTTTGGGTTTTTGGGGGTTTGTTTGTTTGATTTTAAAGAATATTATTCCTGAATTTGAAAATTTTACTTATTTTGGAAAAGTAACCAAGAATAGTTACTTAACGTAGACATCACCTCTTTCTCTTTTGTGAGCCCTTAAATACCTACTACATTCAAAAATGTTTACACAACTAAGAATAAAGCCCTCTCACGAGTTTTTCATCTTCTAGGTGAATGAACCTTCAGTAAGCAAAATTCAATAAACTAAAATTTCTCTGTGGGGTAAACTAAATTAAGTCTTTTCTATATACTCACTGGTTTTTGGGTGATGTTTTGGTTTATAGTTTTTGTATTTGTATTTCACTTGAAAAAGAAATGCATGCTGATAGTTCTGCAGTACATACTGCAAAAGGTACAAAACATATCTGAACATCTCCCTTTACAGCTTTAGATAGGGGCAGGATGAATTCTTCATAGAATCACAGAATGGTTTGTGTAGGAAGAGACTTTAACGATTATCACATTCCATCTTCCCTGTCACTGGCAGGAAACCTTTCACTAGACCAGGTTACTCAGAGCCCCATCCCACCTGGTCTTGAGCACTTCCAGGGATGGGGAGTCCACAGCTCCTCTGGGCAACCTGTTGCAGTGCCTCACCACCCTCACAGTAAAGAATTTTTTCCTAATATCTTATCTAAACCTATCCTCTTGTAGTTTAAGTCTATTCCCCCTTGTCCTATCACTTAATGCTCTTGTGAAAAGTCACTCTCCAGCTCTTGTAGGCCCTCTTTAGGTACTGAAGGGGGCTCTAAGTTCTATCTGGAGCCTTCTCTTCTCCAGGCTGAACAACCCCAGCTCTCTGAGCCTGTCCTCACAGGAGAGGTGCTCCAGCCCTCTGATCATCTTGGTGGCCTCCTCTGGACTCGCTTCAACAGGTCCATGTCCTTCCTGTGCTGGGCCCCCAGAGCAGGATGCAGCACTGCAGGTGGGGTCTCAGCAGAGCAGAGCAGAGGGACAGACTCCCCTCCCTCCCCCTGCTGGCCACGCTGCTTTGGATGCAGCCCAGGACGTTTGTATTTCTGGACTGCAAGCACAAATTTCCATGTCATGTTGAGCTTTTCGTCCACAAACACTCCCAAGTTCGTCTCCCCAGGTCTAGTCTTGATCCATTCTCCTGCCAGACTGTACCTGCGGTGTAAATCATAACTGGGTGTGTTACTGTCATGCTGTCTAACCTAAAAATAATGTTTCAAATTTGACAGCAGTAGCTGTAAAACCTCTTTTGCTTGTTAAGCTTTTACTTAACAATCCCTTTTGGTCTTCAAAGAGTAATGCCTTCTCTCATATATAAGAAGTACCAGCCCAAACTTTTGCACTGAAAGTAGCAGTAAGTGTGAAATTCTACTTTTGAAATGGGAATCCTGAAAGGATATGCTTGGAGGGAGTACTCAGACACAATACAAAAAGCAAATTAATTTATTTCCTGAATAGCAACTTACAGCTTGTGTTTGTAACCCAGCTAAATAACACAAATAATTTTTGTTCAAGCAGGTTGGTTACTTATTTTCCTCATAAACCTAAAGGTCTTGAATTATTCATATAGTAGAGATAAGCTTATTTGATGGGATATTTACTTGAGCACTGGTGGAATTTGAGGAGGGCTGTTAATTAAGACGGAGGAAGGGTTGCCTTTCAGCCAGAGTGGCACACAGAATCAGTGATTGTTTGCTTATTTGCAGAAGTAGAATTTCAGATTAGAGGTTTAATCTATAGTTTTTGACATTTAATCCACATCAAACATGAAACCAGGCAAAACAGGCAAAATCACACTATTTTGCAAGCCTGGGATTTCTGTAGCTGCCTTGAAGACAAAGCATCCTCACTGCTCTGATTCTGGGCTGTCGGTGCTGACCTGCAGCTCAGGAACACTGCTTTGGCAGCTGTGGAGTCTGAGTGAACAGTTGTCATCACATGCTTCTATTGTGATCCCTCAGAGAAACAGATGAGCCCTCTTCTTTAAAATGATGTAATTTCCAGATAAAGTTTGTAAAAGCCTTGGAAGAGTGCTGTCCCCAGTGGTCTGGGAGGGAGGGATGAGAAATGGGAGAGCTGTGCTTGTTCTGAACTCTCTGAACAGAGACTTATCAGATAAGTGTTGCTGCTTAAAGCACTGGTGCAGCTGGTGAGCTGTGAACATTTAGATCTTAAAACCTGCAGAGTACTTATGATTTAAGAGCACTCATTGGTTTCAGGGGCTGCAGGAGAATATTTTTGACCCCAACTGTGCACAAGTGACAAGGATGAACCAGCAATTGCACCGGAGGAATGAACCTGCCCTCCTCAGCTTTGTGAAGGATATGTGCATCTCACTGGCATCAGGGGAACCCTGGCAGCCATGATGAAAGCTTAGAGATTCTCTCAGGATGCACTAGCTGAGAATGGTCTCTGTCTCAGTCCCCTGAAGGTCACCATGGGGAAGGCAGAGTGATGCAATTCAGTCATACTTGAATGGAATTCAAAGTCCAGCAGCTTTATGTGGTTACGCGACCACTTGGTGCTCGTTGCAGTGCTGGGTGCACGGAGCTGAGCAGCCTCCTTGATGAGGACAGGGCATGCAAGGTGCTGCAAAGACCCTTCTGAGAGCATTAGGAGAATGAGGAGTAGTGTCTGTGATTGATACTGCTGAAATTCAAGAGAGGCCTGAAAGGAAGGATTTATTGAAAGAAAGTTGGACAGTAGTAGGGTAGGCAGTAAAAGTTTGTATTTTCTCTGAAGAGTCGCTTAGTGTGGGATTTGAAGGGATTATGAGGCATGCTCTTGCAATGGGTTACCTATCAGGGAAGGTGTTTATGGCAGGTGCACTCCTGCAGCACTTCTTGTGCTTCCTTCAAAGCTGCCTGATGTCCTGTGCATGCAGGCAGTTGCCAGGCTGCCCTCAGGCTTCTCTGATGGCCTCCATTCTTTCAGGCAATTCCCTGAGATTCCTCCCACTGATGCTTAGGTGGTTCCAGCAGTGTACCAGCACCTCTAAAACTGTCTGTTACCAAAAGCTGTGCTGCCACAGGCTGCACCACTTCCTGGGCACCATGGCAGAGACTACCGATCCAAGAGAAGAGGCCTGTGGAATTTGTGGTGGCAGGTGCAAAACAGAAACATGCCTATTTGCAAGCTGGCTTTCTGTGTGGAGGGAGAATGCTGACAGGAGAGCTGTGGACAGCCAAGGCAGCTGCTTTTCAAAGGAAAGAGTTATCTGTTGCTCCTGGCTATTTGCCCATGGCAGGGAAAAACACAATATTTCATTGTCCTGTGATGTGGCTCAGGAAAAACTGCCCAAGGTGAGAATTGCCATTGTGTATCTGGACAGATGATCATGTCCTCTTCTCTGCCTTCCATCCCACTCCTGCCTCATGCTTCATTTGCTGAAGGAAGAGTCTGCACCGAGGGATGCCTTATCTCAAGTGCTGCTCCTGGTAATGTCGCCTTTCTCCTGTAAAGGCGTGTCTTGCTTTAGTAGGGTAGAAGCAGTGTTTGCTTCTGGAGTCCAGTCTTTCTTCTTGGACTAGATACTGCTGCAGGGATGGGAAGAGGACCCAGGTGGCAGTGGCAGTGTTTGCTGCTTCATGTCTGCTGCACTTGGCCTGGGCTTTTGCTGTCCTAGAGTTTAAGCAGTGTCCAAGGAGAAAGTGTACAAGAAAACTTGGTCCTTCTTTTGTCACTGGGCTGGTGGCTTTCTCATAAGCTGCCTCCTTGTTCTGTCTGATGAGGTGTCTGTGGTGAGGAGCATGTCTCTATTCATGACCTAAAGGAGAAGTAGAGAGGGAGAAGCCAATTCCCCATTTCTTTCTGCCCCAGGCAGGAACAGCCCATACAAAACTGATTGTACTCTTAGTTTGGGTTTGTTTTGTTGCAGGGAGGAGAGGTTGCTAGTTTTGTTTCTTGGGGTATTTAAATGGCTCTGATCTCCCTCCTCCTCCTCCTCTTCTCATTTGCTTTGCTCAAGTGAAGCAGGGCAGTCCAGGTTCTCAGAGCCAGGTTCTAATGTCATTTGCCCCTGCTCCCTGGGGGCCCCTTCCCTATAGGAAAGGCCTAACTTCTTCAAACTTCCGTCTCACTGACCTGGTAGACAGAAGTCTGGCGTTGTGGAGCAGCTTCTGGAAAGCTGCACTAGCCACCATGTCCTTGCCTCTGCCCTGCCTTCCCTCTGCAGCCAGCACAGTGGGGCAGAGACCTTGCCTCGTGCCAGGAGGGAGTGCTGCTCTCCTGCCCGATAGCCCTGCCTTGCCACTAAGGGAGCCAGCAGTCTGTGGGAACAGTAATTGCTGAGTAGGTCCAAGGACTTTTTTTAACAGTTTTTTACAGCAAGGATGGAGAAGGATGTTGCATGGGCTGCTTAATGCTGCTTTGAAATACCCAAGGACTTGATTTGCTCCATGTTTTTTGTGTTGGTTGGTCCAGCTTAGCCTTTCTTTGATTCTCAACATTTTGTCATGTCTCTTACCTCCTTTGTTGTCCTGTACAAAAGGAGAATGAGGCTACAAAGGATGCATGAATTGAGCCAAAGTGCATCACCTTGACAAGACTGTAAATATTTGTCTTGGTATGTAATAAAGTAGTGGATATAGTTGATATTTTTAGAAGTCATTATTTCAATGTGAAGATTTTTTTCGTATTGTGAAGCAATTTTCCAGTACTCAGAAATTCGATATATGAAAAATTTAGATGTCTGAATCCTTCAGAGTGATTGACTCTTCTTTCAAGAATAATTAAGCTACTTTATTGTAGTTGTGTGTATCAAAAACTGATAGTGTTTTTCTGTGTGCTTTTACAGATAAACTGTTCTTGAACCATTTTTAAGGTTTTAAATCTTCATCTTTTGACCTTCTAAATTTGTTGGTTTTTTTTAATGGTTATGAAATAGTTTAAAACAGAATGATAAAATCATAGAATAGATTGGTTTGGAAGGGACCTCCAAAGATCATGTAGTCCAACCCCTCTGGAATAGTTAGGGACATCTTCAACCAGACCACATTGCTCAGAGCCCTGTCCAACCTGACCTTGCATGTCTCCAGGGATGGGGCATCTACCACCTCTCTGGGAAACCTGTTCCATTTGCTCCTCACCACTTTCACTGTGAAAAAAAAAGGTCTTCCTTCTATCTAGCCTCTCTCAGTTTAAAACCATTGCCTCTTGTGCTCTTGCAACAACCCCACTAAAAAGTCCCTCTCCAGCTTTCTTTCAGGCCCCCTTCAAGTACACTTTCAAGTCTCCCTAAAGCTTTCTCTTTTCCAAGCTGAACAACTGCAACTCTCTCAGTCTTCCATCACAGGAGAGGTGCTCCAGCCCTCTGACCACCTCTGTGGCCCTCCTCTGGACCAGCTTTAACATGTCTATGTCTTCCTTGTGCTGAGCCCCAAGTCCGTCTTGGCAAGGCTGCTCTCAATTCCTTCATCTCCCAACCTGTATTCATACCAGGGGTTTTCTGCACCTTGCATTTGATACTCAAATTCAGATGATATCGCAAACAAATATGAGTGGTGTTTTTTTAAACTTTACTTGGAGACATATCTTTTTGATAGCCCCTTGGTAACTTGTTTGTTATTAGCTGTTGCAAATCACTGAAGCTGTCTTATGATTTACACATGCTGAAGAAAATTTAGAAAATGAACACAGCATGAAATAAAATGAGACTATGTAAAATGACATTGAGGGACTACAATTTTAACGTCATGACGAATCACATACAGAGGGCTTAGTTCACAGTTTTCTGCACACAAAAGGTGTGCAAACGTAACTTCAGCTTTGGGACTCACAAGCTTGAGTCTGGTCCTTGCATATCACCAATGGCAGTTTCCAAAGGGCACTTTATAGCCCAGTTAAGGGACAGTTATCCTTTCTCAGGTTGTGTTACGTGTAGCTTTTCAGCATGGAACTGGAATTTGATTAGCCAGATGTATCACTTGTAATTCCATAGACTTCAGATTAATGAATAAAAGGAATCTCAAGGGGTTTAGAGGAAAAAAAAATCCTGTATACATGCAGTTAGATGTTGTCAGGTTCTTACAAGGAACACCAATGAGTACATTGGTATAGTAATTAATTTCAGAATGCCATCTAGGTGTTAATGAAAAGTTACCTGTTACATGTTCTTTCCTGTATTACAAGTATTTGATTTAAAAGAAAAAGGGAACATTGTTTTCAAATATATTTTTCTTTATTTGTCTCTAAAATTGTCAGTTATGGGGAAAAGGATAAGCAACACAAAAATTAGCTTTCACTTGCCCCATTTGGATTAAACCCTTTGTCCTTTCTCAAATCTGTATTTAATTTTTTTATTCTTCCTGATTTAAAAGAGTTAGGTTATAAATACCAAATATTTCTTCTTTCTGCTTAGGTGGTGGCTTTTTTCTGGTTGGGGGACAGGTTGTTTTGTTTTGTCACAAGCTGATGTGCTGTGCATAGATGTGCTGTGATGGCACAGCTGCAGATTAATTGAGGATCATGCTGATAAATCACACAGCATGGAGTTCTAGCTATAGGACATAATGTTTTCAGAGAAATTAAAAAGAAAAATTATTCCTACGGCTGCATCTCTTTCAGTTTGGTAATGTTGTGATAATAGACCTGTATTCCTAACTGACATCCACTTGATAACATTGTTTTGGGAGAGAGAATTATAGGAAGCAAGCGGGGAGCAAATCTTCAGTACAAACTAAATTGAGCAGAAAATACCTTAGTAATCTGTATAAAGAATAACAAATCACCTCAAAGCAACACAAAGTCATAATCCCATTTCATTTGACAGATCTCGGTTCTCTCATATAGTCTTACCTGTGTTACAGTCTTGCGTATGTGTCTTTAGGTGATTTTTTCCTGAAAAGTGTAATTTTCTCTGAGAAAGAATTTTCTGTTTTATTTCCTTCCTGTTAAAATTTTGGCAGGGGAATAACAAAATACGCTGCTTTCAACTTCAGCAGTATCCTGTGGACAGGAATGGAGAGGGAGGTGGCCAGAGGTTAAAACTCTGCAGAATCACCTTTGTAATCTGAAAGCAATATCCCCCTTACAGTGCAGAAGAATTTCTCCAAATAAGATAGTTGTAGTTTCAAAGTACTGAGCCCGTGATTGGGCTCCGTAGAGGAAATGCACTCATATGAAGACAGACAAGATTTTTCCACTCAGAATTAGAAACCTTTTAGAATGAAAGGTTGGTATCCATGACCTCTTTCCTCTGTCCCGTGAGCACAATACCTCCAGAGGCTGGTATTTTGTTCTATGTATTCTCTAATGCTTCTGTTTCCCCTTTTTAATAGAAAAATGACTTGTAACATGTCTGAGCATTTCTCAGGTGCCCCTTGACTTTTGCCATCTATTGAGGGAGAGCTGTGATTATAAATTCTTGCTCAGGGGAGTATATACCTTGTAAATCTTATCTGCCTCTGCTGAGAAAATACAGTGTTTGTGCCAGAAACTGTAGGTGTATTTGTCATCTGTTTACTGTGCAGGTGTAGTCTCTGTTTAAAGACTCATCGCATAAGATTTAGTGATGCAGGACATCCATTCCCATTTATGTACTTTGGTGTTGCATAGAAATGCAAGGTTGTCATTCAGGAAATAAAAACTCAATTCAAACACCTTTCATAAATCTCATTCTTGTAAATCTTTGCTGAACAAAAACACTGCTGTGCCTGAGGTGACTACCCAATAAAGTCTTTAAGATGACTAAATCTTTTATTAGAGGATCATTTATATTTAAAGCACTGTTAAAAATTACCAGCACATTATTTATTTTTTTTTACTCAAGATGTACTCTTTTTTTTTTTCTTTTTAATATAAGACTAGCTACTTTTAGAACTATTCCTTTGTCATCATTTCAGCAGTTTACATGTCATTTTTATGATAGTAGTTTTTTCTTAAATGTGTCAAACAACTTTTAAACTATCATTTGCAGAAGCTAGGTTAATGTTCCAGGTGAATGTATCGCATTCTCTGGAACTGGAACACAAATGTGATTACCTTAATGACAAAACAACTATTCCAGAGTAGAAACAACTAATTAAAATAGCTGAAGTTTAGTAAGGTGTTCTAAGAAATACCATTTGGTAGCCACTTTTCTGCCTAGGATTGTAGTGCCCTAAATAAGAAAGAGTCAAAATCTGAAGGAGAAGATATCCGTGTGCTTGATGGCTGTGGCATGATGCAGTGCAGTCTGTTAATCTGTTATTGTCTCATACTATTTATATATCTTTTTATATATTAACTGTGACTTCTGTCCATGTGTTCAGTTTTATGCTGGCCAGATGGACAGGAAACTTCAGAAATTTCAAGAGAAGGTTGTTTTAGGAGTGAAAGCAGAAATTTAGTTGCAGTAGGCTCATCTATGTGCAGCAGTGTGGTCTGTGTGGATTTGCTGTGATTGGGTCATTTTGTCCCACGCACAGAATGTGAAATCATGTAGTACTGCAAAGAGGAGGTAGGTGATGTGTATGTCTCATAAAATGCCATTGCTCAGGGTTGAATTTTATCTCTAGTCAGGAATTTCCCATGATGAATTTAAGTACGTCAAATTCTGAGAGGGCAGTTGTTGATTTCTCTGCTTAAATGCTCATGTAACAAATTAATTAAACCACATTCTTCCTAAACTGAGGGATGCAGCTCAGAGAGAGAAGGCATAATCTGAGAAAAGATCTTGGCAATAACATCTTTAGCAGCCAAAGTTGGCATCTGATTATCACATTATGTGTACGCACCATTTTTTACGTGGAGCAGCATCACTGCAACATGGTAGAAGCTGAGCCTGAGAATGAAAGTTGCATATATTAGTGAGATTAAAATCTGGCAGATTTGAAATGCAGTCAGTTCCTGGAGGTGGAAAGGAGTATTATATTTCTTAATACTGATAACTTGAAAAATGAGGCTTCTCCTCTGTTTGGTTGTAAAAAAGGAAGGAAGTCATTCCAGCTTTGAGTTGGAAATCTGAAAAAATTGAAAATATATAGTTGCAATTCTAATATCTGTGTAAAGTCCTGGTGTCCTGTTGGACTATGTGGATTTTTAAATGGTTCTTTAGCTATGTATGCTTTTGAGATACAGCCTTTGAGATAGAGGCTGTGTTACTGTGTTGGACACCCTGTAACTCTGGAACCTCATGGTGGAGTATGACTGGAGGGAAGGATATAGATTGGAGAAGGTTATGGGTGTGGAGATGTGAGACTGGGCACAGCAGTGAAGCCTGTGACAAACCTGGCTGTGGAAGAGCCTGCATTCAAGTTTTGACTTCAGGTTTCACTGACATCTCATTGAGCACTGTTGCCAGATAAGCTTGGACAGGAACTCACTCAGCCACTGTATCTATTAAACTGAAATACAAGTTTCTAAGATACAAATTCTGTCACCATTGCTGCTCACTGAAATATTCATCTACCTGTTTCTGCACTAAAATTTGCTTAGAGGTACAAAAATCTTAATAGATTGCTTCATTCATAAGGTCATTTGCTTCCATTGCCAAACCTGCTGGAACCAGGTGATTTCAGATTGACACCAGCTAATTGCCTAATGAAGCCATAAGTGAAATAATTAGTGGTAAAGAAATGCCAAGTCTAAATTGGTGATTAAGAAAATACGGCCTTATGCTGAGGGTTAGGCAGTGGCAGTTATACAACTTCCCCCAATAAAAAAAAAAGGAATCTAAGACACAATGTGAGAATGTGCAAACTCAAGTGGAACAATATAGACAAAAGCCTTCAAAGTGACCAGGTAACAGCTGTAATGTAAATAGAGGAGTAGCTCAGAAACCAAGGAAGCAGTATTTTCTTTGACTGACTGTTTCTGCATTATAGAAAAACATCAGTTTCTAAGCAAAGGAATGCCTTATTGTTACAATTAGTGTTAGATCTAAGAATACTCCTAGGAAATGGAACTGAAAGGATACCTCAGTGCAGCAGCAAGTTCAGTTCTTCAGTCTTCAAAGATTGTCAGTTTCTGTATTGTAAGACTTAGCAAGCACAATATACAGAGCACAAGTGATGTTTCCTTGGTTTCTCTAAAACAAGGAATTCTGCAAATCAATGGCATGAAGATATTACAGTGGTCAGAATATTATTTTAAGAGTTTTGAAAGAATCAAGTAGCAAATGGTTGGAACATACACTCACTTTGAATGCGTTTATGACCTTCATTAGGATTAGTACTTTACAGCTGCCAGCAATGGCAATGAGCCTGTTAAATAATTCAGAGGCCCTGAGTATTTCCCATAGCAGTAGGAGCGTAGCAGCTAAACAGCTACCTGTGTGATGGCATCTGATAGACACAAGGATGTTGTCTTGATAAAAGGGCTTCCTCTTCACCATGTCATGAAAACATCTGATGATAAAAATATTACTGAATACCTACTTGTACCAGCTTGTAGACATACTAATTACAAGTAGGTGTGACAGCCAGGTATAACCAGTGCTTGAGGAAATTATGACTAACATGTCCGTGGGTGGAAAAGAAGCCTTTTTTGCTATGCACCATCCTGTTCTGTATCAATTTCTTTAGTTTGCTTGCATTTCCCCTGTACACTGTGCTATGTTCCCTTAAAAGACATGTCTTGTACAGAAGGAAGACCTATTTGCCATGGCCAGCTGTTTAAGGCACTGAGCTGAGCATGGGGAAGCTGACTGGAGGGAAGGAGGTTGTATTTCCCTGGGTTTACACAGAACAGGAGCATCTGTAGAAAGCTGGACAGTCCTGGAAGCCCTAAAGGGTTGATTTTAGGTGGGTAGGGTTAGGTTTGAAAGCAAAAGCTGGCTGGCTGGTGAAAAGCCCATCTCATGAGGATGCAAAAAGCAGATTTGCTAACAAGTCCTTTTTATTTGTCTCTGGCTGAGAATTGGGAGATTGGAATTTTCATTGCAAGGTAAACTAAACAGGACAAAATAAAGAGTGCAGAGAAGTGAGGGAGGAGCAAATGGAAAACAAGAGAAACAGAAAGTTGTAGTAGTTTTGATGGTGTTTTTCCTGTTTTGAGTGTGAGAAGTCACGTTGCAAAGTTGTCAACTTCTACAGAATTTCTGGGGTGTTGGTATTTGCATAAGGTCCTAAGTATTTTAAATCAAAATTGGAGCCTTGTATCTTGAAATCCTGCAGTGTTTGCTTTTTTTTTTTGTTTTGTTCTCACTTTGCATGTCTTAAGTACAAAATTCCTTGTGTGTGTGTGTGTGTAGTTTGAGCAGAGGATATGATAGTGCCTTTATCAAATCTTAACAGCCTTAGAGGTAGTTGCTAATATCAATTACAGGGAAGGTTTTTTCCCCCCCTTTCAGTAAATATTTTCAGTTTCCCTCAACCATGTATTTCTCTAAAATTTTATACTTCCCATGTGGAAAAGTGCTTCTAAAAGTAACTGCTAAGCAAATTATTATTATTATTTCTTACTTATTATTGTTATATATAATACCATGTATCTTGAACAGTATTAAGATTGATTGTTTGTGCTTGTTCCTTTGGATTGCCAATTCGCTACTACCTTGATTAACATCTATTTTATTAAACTTCTTTTGCAAAAAGGCTGGTACATGCCTTTAAACACTCATTTCAGCATTTTGAGATAAAGTGTTTGCATATCCCAAGCTTGATGAGTTTTTTCCTAATTGATAGAGAATGCACTGTGTTATTTTTATGGTATATTAGGTGAGAAAAGTATCTGCTTTATAAATCTTACTGTAGATTTGGTACCAACAGAATGCAATACATTTATATCATTTATGAATTCATGGAGGGATGGTGGACTACCTTGCACTGAAAAGATATCTTACTGGGATCCAATTTTAAACTATAACGTGAGAGTATCAATCAACTGCAAGTGCAAATCAGTGAAGGAAAAAAATGAAGGGAGAAAAGAAAGAAAATAATTTTGAAATGTCTGTGAAAGAAACTAGAAGTTTAGCACAGGAACTGAATGTCTAATATCAAATAATAAGAGGAAAATTTTACAAGGTAATATCCACAAATCAAACAGCAGCATCAGCAAAGTAATTTTCG
This sequence comes from Aphelocoma coerulescens, assembly GCF_041296385.1. Taxonomy (NCBI): domain Eukaryota; kingdom Metazoa; phylum Chordata; class Aves; order Passeriformes; family Corvidae; genus Aphelocoma; species Aphelocoma coerulescens. The sequence goes on from NC_091015.1 coordinate 92,034,419, forward strand.
TCAAGGAGGTATAGCAAGATAATTCTCATTAATGAATTTATTATTTCTGAGGGTCTGATCCTTCTTACATTAACTGGGCAAATATACTCTGGCTTCTGACAAGTCTGAACTTTTTAGCAGTTCATATGCAAACTTGATCTCCCAAGATGCTCAGGTATGGTGTAATACTATCCCTGCCTAGATCAATTTGTTCTTGCTTTTTACATTTTGTTAGTTGTTTCTGACATCTGCCACAGATGTGAAAAGAACATTCAAAAGCTGAAAGTGAATTTCTGAGTATCACATTATGAGACTATGAGTGTATTTAGTGATACACCTAAATTATCAGCATTGATATAAAAGTTGTGATATCTTTGTTAATACTATGCAAAAGCCAAAGGAAATTATAAAGACTGTCTTTTCTATATGCAATTTCTGCAATCAGGAGAACCATAATCAGGGCATGTATCAGGTCTTTGGAGGGTTTTCATTATATTTGACAGGGGTTTTTCTTTCTCTTTGACAAACATTAGTAAGAACATACTAAATGTCTGTGTGGTACCCCAGATGTTCTGTGTGCTGGGTATGTGATTTTGGTTGGAGTAGTGAGGGGCTGAGATGATACAGTATCTTTAAGGTATTAATGATATGACAGATTAAAGCAAGATCTTAAATCTTTAGGTGACAAACTGACATCACTGAGACTGTAGTTCTCGATTTGCACAGTGTGAAATGCTCACTTGGAAAATTCTCACTTCGGAAATTCTCAGTGAAACCCTTCTCTCAACCCAAAATTAAGATTCTCCTTTACAAGGTCATTTTTACGTTGAAGTTTAAAATGTTGTTAACTTACAGAGTTTTTTTGGCCTACAGCTGAGCATGTAATTTTTTCTACTGGGTCTTTGCTGGCTGCAGCAGGGAGTAAATGCTGTGACCCTCCCTCCAGCATGAGCCAGCCTCAGATGCAGGTCATGGACTGTGCAAGGCCCTCCTGTATGCCTGGAGTAGGGCACTTGGGAGGGGAGGTTGGGTGCCAGTCACCCTCTCCTTGTGTCTCTGCAAGGCCACTGTGCTGAGCAGTCCCAGGAGGAAGCTGTGGGGAGGCCGACCAGTGCAAAAGGAGCAAGCAGAGCTTCAGAAATTTACCTGACATTCAGAATCCACTGAATTTCCATGTAAGTTCTTAAAAAGTGAGGGGAGAAGTCACTATTGAAAGTAGTGTTTTCGTGGGTGGTCACTTACATAAGACATAGTACAGGATAAGTAAGTTTTTGAGGCCTTCTGCTTCTTTGATTTTAATCTCAATCTCCTTGTCAGTTTTGGGAGTTTGGAAGAGCAGAAGGTCTGGTTTTGTGGACCCCTTTACCTTCAAGCTGCACAAAACTAACCTGCTTCTTTACAGTGTGGTTATGACTTTTGGTTTTACCTTTATGTAGAGGAAGAATAGGGTCAGCGGTAGATCCGGGGCAACAACATGACTTGACCATGATTCTGCTTCAACCAGGCCAGATCTCAGGCTGGTGGGAGAGGGAAAAGTGGCCCATTTCTCCAGAAACAGTACTGTCACAATTCCTTCTTGTCCCTCTCTTCCCTTGCTGGGGCAAACCCCCTGTCCTTGTCATCTCGCCTACACTGAGCTGGTTCTGGTCAAAGTGTAGCTGACTTGGATTTGAGAGGAGAGTCAAATGCAAAAGTTAGAGAAAGGGGTGTGTTCAATTTAAAAACAGGCGAAAAGGTTGCATGACCATATGCAAATGTACCTGGTATGTGAATTCTTTCTGGTTCAGTCCAGGTATGTGCCTTCTGGATGCCCTGTGCTCAGAGAAGATTTACTGTGCTGGGTGAGGAAATTGACTTCTTAATTTGTTTCATTAGACATAATCACTCTGGCTTTGCTGTTTGAATAGCTAAATAGAAGGGAGATCTCAATAGCTTGCCATAGCCTAAAGAGCCACACTTCAGTCAGCAGGTTTGGCTACCAAAGGGATTTGTTTAAGGAAGAGAAGTATATTGGTAGAAGATGACTTTGCTTCAGTTTTACATACACTTAATTGTGTAAAAAGGTCTGCTAAAGCATAACCCTTTTACAGTCAGTGACAGTGGCTGTAGTCAAGTTAGATGTAGAAGTTTTTCTAAAGTTTTAGCTGTTTGGATTTTTTTTTTTCTTTTAATTGATCCGGGTAACACTGTCCGAATAAGCTCAATTGTGAATGTTTAAGTCATAGATTTATCTCATTGTCATATTCTGAATATGGCACTTCTGTGTTCATTGTGATAAAATTCAAAAGGAAGTAACAGTCTGCTAGGAAGATAATTTGAGAAACGGATCAGAGTGACTTGAGAAGCTTGTAGGTGTTAGAATGACAGCCAGTTTCAGTTCATATAAATACCTATTTTGATAACAAGACAAAGGAGAAAATAGAAAGAAAACTTTTCAAATAATTTAAAAACAATCATGATTTTCATTGAACTGTCTTGCAAAGAAGTTGAAGGAAATACTGTGGAATATTTTGCAAAGCAATCAACATTACAATGAAGCTCTTGTTTTCAGCAGTGTTGGTGTTGTAGAGTATTTTTGCAATTCCCCATATAATTTGTCAAAAGGTAGCAGCATCTTGTATGGAGTGACAATGCTTAAGAGTATGCTATGTCAGTATACAATTACATTTTCTCTTTTTCACTTGAAAATATTTCTAGTATTTTCTCTAACTTGTTTTATTACTCTTTTTCTCACAAGGCACCCGATTTTGGTTTTGAACTCTGTATTTTCTGTTAAAATGTGATGTTTGTCTTTCTTTCTAACCCTGAATTTAGCATGATTTGTGCATGGAATGTTTAAATATGCTGATGCTGTTAATGTTTTGGAACTGATGCAGTTTTTTGGAAAGGTCTGTGTGTCTTAATTACTCATTTCTTAAGGAGAAATACACACTAGTAAATAAACCAAAACAATACATGTAAAATATTGCTATATGAATGAGCAAATGTGATCATAGACTGGTTTGGATTGGAAGGGACCTTTAGGGTCATCCAGTTTCAGCCCCCTGCAGTGAAGGGACCCTTTCAGCTAGATCAGGTTGCTCAAACTCCATCCAGCCTGACCTTGAGCACTTCCAGAGATGGAGTAATAGATAAGTGGGTAATCCCACTTTCTTATGTTTGCAATAAAGTTATGATACTTGCTATTGTAAAATTAAAACTTCAGAACCATAAGAAAAAAATAAAATAAGTAAAAAATTCAATATAAATTTAAAATTTTCAGATGTTGTAATTTTGACAGGTACAAGGTCATACAAAACCATGGTAATTGTATTTGAAGCTCACTGTATTTTCTTTGCTGAGACTTCGAGATAAAATGCTTAAAATCACTTTCATGGACTTATAATGTATTAAATATTTATTTTTAAATGTGCATGCCAATGAAAAATCATTGGGAAATCTGTTATAAAAACATATCTCTTCAGTATGAGGTTTTGTCTGCAGTTGAGCATATGAATTTGACCCAGCTGAAAATAGCCCTGGACTTTTGGCAAAAGTATTCTTGTTGTCTTGGGACAGGAGGAAATGGCAACCACCATGAGTTCATGTGCCACTTCAAACAGTCCAAATTTTCTGAGCAGAGCCAGCATTTAATTTGTATCTGTCTGCAGGCCAAAGATGGTGTGGGTATTGGTCCTCTTGCCCTTACAGTGATAATCCATTTGCTATTAACTGCACTTGGGTTCAAAAATACTGTGTGTTTAATCTGGTGGACTGGATCTCCACTACCCGGTGCTGTAACAAAGAAATATAACAGGCTACAAGAGAGATTAATAAGATTTTTGAGTCGCAGAGGCATTAAGTCAGTCTAAAGCTATTGGTTAAGCTTCTCAGAGCTGGTAATGCATTAATCTTGAGCTGTAGTGTATGACCACAGCCGCTGCTGGCGTGCATTAAGACATGTACGTGGTCACCTTGTGCTTAGCTGTTTTTCAGACTGAGTTAGCAATAACACTCTCCTGAGTCTTAACTTAAGGTGAAATTTGCAGGAGATGGGTTAACAAAGCATATGCAGTGATTCTCAGTATCAGGTGTTTGGTTTTACCTGCTTTATGGATAGCAGGGCTGCAAATCTGGGATTGCTGGGTATTTCTTCTGTCATAGAGCCATCTGTCTCAGTTTGGACTCTTGAGCCTGCTTTGATCCTCCTTCTGCTGATGTCCACCCCTTTAAGGACTGCAAAAGCCTCACTCAGTGGTGGTTGTGAACCTTAGCTTGACTATTCCCATGCTGCTTTTGCACTTCCTTCATTTTGTGTTAGTGCAGTTAGAACCCCAGGTGAAAACACCTCTCCAATCTGTTTAATTGGTTTTAAGGTCTTCTAGTCCAGAACTGGCATGTCATTTAGAAATTTGTTTGATGGTTATTTCCTTCTAAGGTTTTGAAAATGACAGTGTTGCTTGTTTCTTTTTGTTTGTTTTTTTTTCTCATTCTTTTTGAACCCTTGTTTTATATGTGTGTGTTTTTTTTTTCCTCTGCCTAGACCTGGTTAACCAGTTCTGTGAACAGGTCCTCAATTTTTTACTTTGTCCCTACTTTCCTGTCGTAGCCCCATCTTCCCCTGGTGTCGACTCCGTACCCTTACAGCGCACAGGCAGTCAACACGGCACACAGAACGCAACCGCGACCTTCCAGAGGGCCAGCTATGCGGCCGGCCCAGCCTCCAATTACGCAGACCCCTACCGACAGCTGCAGTATTGTCCTTCTGTTGAATCACCATACAGCAAATCTGGGCCAGCCATCCCACCCGAAGGGACCTTGGCTAGGTCACCTTCCATTGATAGCATTCAGAAAGATCCCAGGTGGGTGAAACCTTCTTCATTGTCTTCTATTTCTTGCTCGTGCGGAGGTTTGTAATTGCAACTTGCTTTGCGTGTTTCTGCTGTTGGATATAAAAAAAAGCCCAACTGTGGTGGTACATGAAAAACTTTGTTTGCATGATGACAGCATAGTCCTAATGCTTCACCTTGGAAAGCTCTCATGAGTTCTTCTGTGCAATTAAATGATTGGTGTATTCTTGAATGTGTGTGTTTAGCCTGCTTTCAGTAGTGCCACCCCTCAAAAGCTTTAAGAAAAGTAATTTTCTCTGGAAATGGGAGGAGGGGAGTTGCTGTTGACTCTGTAGCCGTTGTGGATTGAATTTTCAAGTTGCTTCTTGGGCAGAAGTTGTTGCAGTTCTTGATTTGTCTACATTTAATGTTTATAAATGCTGCAGAAAAGGATATTTCGGTATTGTCCAGTGAGACTGAGCAATGTGAAAGCAGCATGTAACCAGGCTTATGTTCCACACCATGTGTTGTACAGGCTTCCAATGCCAGTATGTAGTAAAAGAATGTATGATTACAGCTTTGCAGAAATGGTTATTACTGTGCATGCTTTTCAGATATTTATCTCAACTTTTAATGTTGCTAATGACCATCTTCATCTACTTAAGGAAGATGCAAGGAAGAAGCTTAATAGCCCAAGAAGGCACATAGATTAGAGAGAGAATTTTCTGGGAAATTCTTTGAGTTCCATGATAACAGCAAAAAAAATGCTAGCTGGAGTCCTCAATGCACTTTGTGGTTTTGTTGAGTTTTCTGAGAGAAAAAAAAGCAATTCTCTTTGGTAACTTGAGTTTAAACTTGTTGAAAGTGTTAATTTATTTCAAGGTTGTATTTTGGCAGATGGTGTGATTTATTTATTTATTTGTTTGTTGTAATGTGTAATTTAATGATAGGAGAGTCCAAAAATTTGCCTGCAACAAAAATGCTGGAGGTTTTTAAGTGACAATTTGAAGAGACTTCTTTCCCAAAATGAAAAAAAAAAAAAAAATTCTTCTCTACTTGTTTAGCATTATAGCAGTTCTTTCTCTCTCTCCACCCAGGAACAGAACAGCAGATAACATTTTACAGCACATCAGAAACATCACTGCTTGCAGAGTTTTACTTGTTGAGAACACTTCTGTCTTCAACCTTTTTTTTTCCCCCTTAGCTTTAACTGCAGAAATTTGAAAAAAATATGAATTTAATTGCTCCCCTTCTTCCCCCTGCCCCAAAACAAACATTGGTAACTAGAGGGAAAAGGTTTCTGAAACAGTGGTATTATATTTGTATCCCAGAATATAAGAGCCCATGTAGAAAAAAGAGCTTTGCTTTGTAATTGTCTTCTGTTGAAACTTAAAGAAACTTACATTAGGAGTGCACTAAAGCAGAGGAGAAATGACTGTAATCTGTATGAAATGTTTTTAGGAGAAGCATGATGGTGTTGAAGATACTATTCCCTATAAAGAGGAAAGACACATTTACAGTATCTCTACAGGTCTTAGACATAATATCTTTTTAAGAAAAGCTTGTTTCTGTTCAGTTGCTTTGCTATCACTTTGCAACTGTTAGCCAGTTAATGTATAGGATACATGCTTGTAAAAGATTTCTTCTTAGAGGTTTTTCATTTGCTTCTTTTTTGGTTCTTCCTTGTCTTGTGATACCATTTGTACATTCATGAGTATTGATTTCTGTAGGTAAAGTAGGAGCAGGCAGGCATCTAGGTATAAATTAAACTTCATAAACCCTTTAGAGGGGATCATTAAGTATTATTACCAGTTACTATTAGATGGATTGGAAATTTGTACAAAACTTTTGTTAAGTAGGTTTGCATTCTCTTGATTTCATTCATTTGATCCACGGGCTGTGTGTGGTATATATTACTATTTCTGCTCTTGCATGTTGGTTTGAATCATTCTGATAAAGAAATGTCAGAAACACCCTTGATTATGTTATGCCTTAGTCCCCAGAAACCATACTCCACCAAGGGAGACTGACTTGTGAAACTTTTCAGACACCAAACCTACCTGTCCAAGCAGAGGTCCAAAAAAATATGCAGTGGCAGAGGAAGATCTGCAAGACAAAAGCACACTATTTGCAGGCTTTTGATTAGCATTTCCTGTGTGTCAGGCAGCTCAAGATGAAAAATAGATATCCAGAAAAGATTGTACTCACCCTAATAAGCAATCAGCATTCCTAAAACTGAACATCATTTTCTGGATCTTTAATTCTGACAGAATTTCTGTCTGAAGGCCCAGAAAAGTGGTTGGCAGGCACTGATGTAATTGACAATTTTTTCCATTGTTTTCACCATGTAGTTTGTCTTACTGATACTCCCAATTTTAAATATGTGTTCTGAGCTGATATTTGGCAGATGAAATTTTAGCTCAACATCTGTTCTGCATCATCCAGCTGTCATAAAATGCAGTTCAGTGTTCATTAACTTAAAGTTTAGGACAAAAACTTTAAAAAAAAAAGGGGGATTAAGATGTTTACAATCAAGTTTGTGGCAGGAGATAATTTTTAATTTATGCAGGTAGACTGTTAACTCATAGGAGCTCATAAACCAGGTAGTAAAAGCTTTACACATACATACTGTTGGAGAGTGAAGCTTTGTTGTTTAAAAAGGAAGTAAGTCCCATATCACTGTCAGAAAAAAACCCATAAGTTCTGCTTATGGGAAACGGAACAGTTCATATCATTACAGTTGATATCATTACAGATGGGTTTTTCAGAGCATTCTTTTATGTTTACTTCATATAAAAAAAGGAAAAGAAATATGAAGTAGGGCTCTGATATCAACTGTTTCATGCCATAATCTCTTATATGAAAATGTGGTATAAGGAGGGAAAGGACACAATATTTATTTTATAATTATTTGGTTCCTACTGAACTGTGAATGAGAGAGGTCTTGAGTATGTTAAAGTATCAGAAATACATGTTAATGTGATATTTGCCTACCTGCTTTCATGAAGGAAGATTAATCTGTCTCTTGGCACCAACAAATTATGTGTGGTTTGTCTATTTCTAATTTATTATTATTGTTGTTATTATTATTTTATTCCTCAGTTTTATTTTGTCTATTTCTAAATTTTAGAAACTGGGGCAGTCCTAGAAATAGAAATGTTGGGATCCAGCTGTCAGTATGTGTGCCATCCAGTTTTTATTCCAAAATCCAAACTTGCCAAATGTGTATGAATTACTTAATTTTCGAGGTTTTAACCTAGTAAGCAGCCATGTACATGTACTGCTACTGATAAGTTACCCTTGCTACACAACAGATGAAAACCAGAACATTTTCACATCCTTCATTTAAATACATACCAGTGGGGTTTTGTGGTTGCAGTGTTTTTGGTGGCTTATGAACTCACTGTGCGTGGTTTGATGTGTCCAGTCAACAGGTGTCCTTCATTGTTGTGTGACTTCCCACCTGTTTTTATTTACACATGTATACACACAGGTCATCTCCTGCAAAGAAGCTGAGGTAACAGCAAGAATGATGTGGAATATATTATGGCTACCAAAGTGATTTTCAGAGCTCAGTGTCCATTTCATATGGCTTGAATTATATTGATCTGCACTTAAAACTTGCCATTAGGGCTTCATCTTTCATATGTTTCAGAACCTTTAGAACTATTTATTCAGAAAAGTGGAATAATTTGGTGAATGAAGCTGTAAAAGGTTCATTATTCATTATAGAGCAGACTGTAATAATGATTAGGCTCTTGTTTAAAAAGAAAAAAACATGAGCAGTAGAGAATCATGTTGCAACTTTATACGAAAAAAAGAAATTAAACCCAGCTATCTTGTAGTAGTTCTCACCTTTAGAACTGTCTGGGTGTAGGTCAGCACAGAGACAAGAGTTTTCCAGGTACTACATGATTTAACTGTAATACCCTGAAACATTTCTGCTCTGTTTTGCGTTTTCAAAGTCAACTTCTCATTTCATTACCTCTGCTGACCTTAATCTCCTCCTAAGCAGAAGATGACAGTGCTGTCTGTCTGTCTTCTGAACTTTTGAATTGGCTTTTTTTTCACTTAATGAAAGGATGTAAATTAGATCAGAACATTTTGTGTGAACTGTAAGTTTCAAAACTCATCTTTTTTTCTCTTCTTTTTTTTCCCCAAAATATATTCCATTTGCAAAGTACAAGCTAGAGAGCATTCTTTTTCTGTAGGAAAAATGATAGAAGTAAAATAAACTCTAGTTAAATTTCTGTGCTCCAGTAAAAATGCCTATGAGATTAGCACACGGAGTTTGGAGCATGGCCTGGTAAATGTTTCTGCAGGAGTCTTCTCCATGTATTTAATCTCACTTTGTTACAAGGATTAATAGTGTTAGTCTCCTGTAAGTCTGAATAGCAGCCACACTCTCTGAACAGTCTAAAGAGGTAAGAAAATAACAGTATAATCCTGCAGATGTGCGAGGTTGGCAGTCTTGGTGGGAATGTGTCTGGTAGGTTCTTTGGGAAGGGTTGTCACCTTCAGAAAGAAACTTCTGGTGAGATAGAAAGCCTTGCTGTGACTGTGGTACAGGTGGTGGCAGCATTATGCAATACTGCCATTTTCAGGCCTGAGACATGGGCTGGGGTTTTCAAAATCCCAAGGGATTGGTGGTGGCACTGGTGGGTTTCTGGCCTAACTCTCTAATGCAAGGTGTAGAAGATTGAAGTTCACATTTTCAGTCTGGGTGAGACAGAACAGGGCTTGCAGATACTCCTTCCTGCTTTTATGTGACACAAGGCATGATAGGCAGCTCTCCTTTTCACTTAATTGTTTACGAAGGTCCTTCTTACCCTTATCTGAAATTAGGGGTTAAGGGGAAGGTTTCTCCACAGGTGGTGGTAGTAGTAGGAAAACCATGGGAAACACACTTTTGGTGAATCAGAGCATGTAAATTTTGGCAGTGTAGGCTTATCTCCAGAAGCAAATGGTTCAGCTTTCTAGGTCCTGTGAAGACCAAAAGATTTTTTTTTTCCCCATCAAATTTACGTAAGCCAGGCCCCTTGTATTGGTAGAAAGAATCAGACAGTGTTTGAAAGTGCTCATTTCATAGGTCTGTGTTTATCTTTCATACAGGAAGGAAGTACTAGGTTTACTGTCCCTACACAGAAATCATACAGTTTCTCAGAATTTAATGTATACTCCTCTGAGCTTGAAAAACTGACCCCAAAAGAATAAATCTCAGGAGTCTAAACAGCACAAGAAACCACCGAATTCAAGAATAGCAAGTCTGGAGCACATTCTAATTCTTCATACAGATCTCTTCTACATGGAAGATGTGAATTTTTAGTTAGTGCACAAGTTAGTTTTTAAAAAAGCATAGCAGCTATGATAACATAAACAGCAATCTGTTTCCCTTTCCTGATGAAGATAATTAAGAATGAAGCTTGCTTCCTTAAAATAAGTGAGGATGTAATCCATAGACTATCCTACAGTCTGTTAATTCAGGATTTCGGGACCTAGCTGGAAACCTTGTCTGGAAAAGATTTTCCTAGGGAGTAGATCCAGTTTGAGCATGGCAAAATAAACAAGCGTCTGACCGGTTCTTGCAAGTATCAACTTATGGCGAGGTAAAGAATTGATATCCAGAACTTGTAAAACTTATTTTTCTGTGTATTTGAGCACATTGCTGTATGTGCTAACAGTTCCTGTCTTTCCACTGTTTACATTAAGGTGGTTTATAAGTGGCTGGGGAGGTGTTTGGCACAGGTGGAGTAATTTCACAGCACAGCAAATGCAATTCAGTTTGTACGGAATTATCCACCTGTATTTGCTATTTTTTTTCACTGGAATTTGCCCCATATTGTTTAGCAACCTTCTTTCTCTAGGAGAAATGCGTGGCAGTAAAAGTCATCCCAACCAAACGAAACCAAAGAAACAGAAAATTAAAAAAAATCCATGAACTGTAGTGTACAGGAACGAAGCGACTCTGCTTTTAGCTCATGAAGTACTTACTACCCACTTTCTCTCCTTTCTGTCTGGTACCATTTTACTGACAGTGCAGGAGGCCACTCAGTATTGTTGCCATCCTGTCTTTTAAGAAGTCTGATCCTATCATTAGGAGACCTGCTCTACTGCAAGCACAGAACATCACACTTTCAGGATATTACAGTAACATGGATGGTGCTGGTCTATGTAGTTTGAATAATGAGTATATCCAGGAGAGCTTACAGTTCCTAACCTATGAGCAAAGTAGAAGAGGTCATGTGTAGCATTTTATTTGGCAGGTTATTTATGCAGTATGCAGGGTATAATTTTGAGAGAGATGATAACCTTGTCTCTTGTCTTGATCTGCAAGTTTAGCTCTTCCAATCCTCTCCCTCCACCAGAAGGTAATTCTTTTACATTATGCTGAAGGGAGGGAAGCAAAAGGCTCCTTAGGTACTTGTGACTGGGGCAGGGTGTTCAGGAGGATGCTGGCAGGAGAGCCATGTAGTGTTGTTAAGGGCATGTCTAATAGCTCAGGGAAGATGAGACTGATGTCTTCTTTTTGAAGAGTTTTGTTATTTCTAACCTACCTTCCTCCCCAATGCTGGTCTGCCACTTGAAGAACAGCGACAAAGCCCTTCCCTCTCTTTCTTTCTTCATCTGTTGTGTATTTTAATGGCCTCATTCATCCAAGAAGAAGCAAGTGGACAGTGTACCTCCTACTGTCTATAGCTCATTTCTGGTTCTTGCATGGCATTACTGAGCTTCTAATGGCAAATATATATCTCAGTGCAGTTTTTGCCTTTGTTTGCCATACATTTTGCTCAGCATCCTGTGGCTCATTTGCAAACTTTGACAGATGCAAAATCTGTGTGGTGCCTTTCTGTGATGACAGACTGTAAGAGCCAGGAAATGTTGCAAGTATATTTTCTAAGCAGACATTAAAAACATGGAGAAGAATCATACTTTCAGGCTTTAGTGGGCTCATGTAAGCTGTTACAATCTCCTGGCAAGATAAACCACATAAGAAGCTTCTCAGTAGTAGCTCTTGGACATCTCATCAGCCAAATGGATAATAATGATCTTACTGTTTACAGGGATGTTGAGAACAAGTTAAATTTTTAAGGTGCTTTGAAGTTCAAAGGATAATCTTGCTTTTACTTTCATGGGAAATATGATGGGAGGGAGAAGAGGGAAATAGATGGAGAAGATGAATGGGGGAAATTTTAAAGAAGTGAGATAAAATCAGGACACATAGTCTCAAATTTTTTTATTAAAAGAAGCAACTGAAAGCCATCCTTGATCCTGAGACAAATTTCCGTGCAGAGATTGTTAGTTTCAGAAGCTGGACTTCAGTGTGATATACCATAGTTATTTTATAAGCAGGAAACAAGAGCTAACATTGAGAGTGCAGAACATTTCTGCAAGATAATAACATCAAGTGTTTGCTGAAGAAATATTTCTAGTGTAAAGCAGAGCTAAAACGCTTGAAAGGAAGGAATGATCAACAACTTTTATTAGTTTGTAGCAGAACTTTATAGCTTTTATAAAGGAAGAGCTTGACTTTAAGAACTTCAGCTCTATATAGATTAAATACATTAGATGGGAATAAACCTATCTGTACCAGCTCACTCAAGATCATAGAATCACAGAATATTCTGTGTTGGAAAGGGCCAATAAGGATCACTGAAGTAGGATTGTTCCTGCTCAGGACACCCCAGGACACACCATGTGCCTGGCAGCACTGTCCAAATGCTTCTTGAATTCTGTCAGGCTAGTGCTGTGACCACTTCCCTGGGCAGCCTGTTCCAGTGCCCAGCTTCTGGGTGAGGAACCTTTTCCTGATATCCAACATAAACCTCTCCTGACACAACTCAGGCTATTCCCTCAGGTCCTGTGACTGGTCACCACAGAGAAGAGATCAGTGTTTCTTCCTCCTCTTCCCCTCGTGAGGAAGTTGTAACTGCCAGGAGGTCTCCCCTCAGTCTCCTCCAGGCTGAACAGACCAAGTGACCTCAGCCACTCCTCATACAGCTTCACCTCCAGACCCTTCCCCATTTTCGTAGCCTTCTTTTGGGATCAGAGCCTGATGTGAAATCTAGCCTTTATTTCTCTGGTGCATCACCATTTCCCTGGTGATCTCCACCGCCTTCACTTAGATTGTTCTTTCTCAGCCTCTTCCACTGCCCCACTCCAGGAGCTCAATGAACAAGTGTGGTTCAGAGATGCACCTCAGTTCTTAGCATTAAGCGAGCGGTTTCCTAGGAAGCAAAAGATACCACTGATCCCATAGAAAACTGTAGCCATTGTTGCCAGGGAAACTCCTAGTCTCTAGACTTAGTGTGAAATATTTGGGGTTTTTACTTGTTTGGTTTTGGTTGGTTGGTTTCTTTGAGCCACTGCGCACCAGTTGGGATCACTTGCTGCTTAGCTTGCCATTTACCATTGATAATTTGAGGGCCATGTTTGTCTTTACTGTGCAATGAAGTGGAAGGATCTGGATAGCTGAAGATCTGGAAAGAAATGGATAGGTTTTCTTAGCCCAAAGGAGGACTAATAGTGAGATGTCTAGGTTTCCTGAACATACCAAATATAAAAATATGGAGGAGGAAGGCACATGTGGAGAAAGGAAGAGCCATGTAAATTCTGTCCCAAGATAAAACAAATAATTTACTTCAGGAAATGAGCTAAAGCTACACAGGTATAAAGAAAGCATTTTAATATAGTTTTTACTCTTTAGAAATCATTTGAAGTTAGCTTGATAATCTTTTTGTTCCATGTGAGGATATGATGTATTTATTTCACAGATTTCTTTTTGAAGAGGAGGGCTGATTTTTGTTTTTATTCTGTTTGAGGCTATGTTTTTTCTTTCTACCTACCTGAAATTGAGGATCTTGAGTGTAAAAACTTGGTTTGAAAGTTTGGGCCTGGTAGCTGCAGCTTAAGGAAAGTGATACTGTGTGTGTGTGTTGGTGAGAGGAATGAGTACAGGCAACACAGGTGTAACAGGGTTTCTTAGTAAAAGCAGCTCCCTTGCCTTCCTGTTAGCCAGGGCTGTGTTACATTTCATTGCAACTCTCTCAAAATCTGTGCTGGTCCATCAGCCTCACTTTATTCTGCCTCTTGTTGCTAGTGTGAAAAGTAGTCCCTTTTCTTGACTGGGAGATGGCTGCTAGGAGTCAAAGGGTGAGCCTGGAGCAACCTACAGGTGTTTGTTTTTCAGAGGTGTTGGTACTTTCCTGTTAGCTGAGTGATATTGCTGCTGTGCCCATTGCGGTTCAGAACTGGAGCTGCAGATCTGAAGCGGGAGGGTGCGGTGAGTTCCCTGCTTGCAGAGAGCCAGGGTGTCCGGCCTGCTCACAACTGGGGATTTGCTGCCTGTGAAGTTTACTGTAGCTGAAGACACAAAATATTTGAACTGTTTTAGTCAGTTGTAATTCACGTCCAATGATTCACAGAGAGGAGCAGCCTCTCTCGTTTGGTGAAGTGATCCTATAATTACATACATGTTTAGGCCACCGTAACTAGAGTTATGGCTTTAAAATGAAAGGAATTTGGTTTCTTCCTGCAAGACACTGCCTCTAAGGGCTTAGCCTTTTTATGCCTTTTTAGGTTTTTGTACAGTTCTGTGATTCCTTCCAACACCTTTTAATAGGGAAGCTTTAACATTTTTCTGCATGAGAATAGCTGTTAAATATCTTGTAAAGCTCTGGCTGCACACAAATGGGCACACAGGGGGATCTTTTAGATGTTTTGCTGTTAGCTTTTTCAGGAAAAAGTGGGAGAAAGGGGTTTGATTTCTCCTGTGGCTTTACCTGAGTTTGCCGTAGTTTGCCAAATTACAGAACCTCTGTTTCAGCAAGGCATTTCATCTCTCATGTATTTAGAAATGCTCCTAAATGCACGAAATCATCTCTGCAGGATGAAATCTTCTTTGCGTAGTCTTCTCTGGTGAAAGTTTTTTTCATTTGTCAGCAGCTACATTTTTTTAATGAAATTTTATCTTAAACTGTCAAGGTTTTATCTGCAGCTGTGAAGGGATAACCGATCCTGTCAGCCGCTGCTTTTTCTGTGGCATGGCTCCAGCAACCATCTGTTACCTTTATGCTTCTGCATGATTTACACACCAGAATCTCCCCTCATAAAAAAAACAAAAAACAACCCCCCAAGAACCCCCAACAAAATAAAAACAAAACAGTAGAGAAGTGCTGCACAAAAGCTTCCTTTGAAGCATGTAAGATTAAATAAATTATTTCAGTAGACATGGAGGACCAGTTCTTGGGTCTGATAAGAGAGACTTTAGAGCAATTTGGTTATGTTGCATAGGAGGAAGGGGCTGCCTTTTCACAGGGGGAAATGCCTGCATGAAATTTTCTCATTGGAAAGTGTGTGCATGACTTTCACAGAGAAATTGAGAAATGCACACTGACCACCTCTCCACCTTTTCCTTTCCAGTTATGAGTTCATGCTGATCAATTTTCAAGTCACCTAGGTGGAAATACTTTCATTGAGAAGCCTGTTTATCACACCCTATATGCCTGTGATCATACCAGTTGTACACATGGGTGCAGTGAAACTGAGCCTAATAGTTCCTAATCCACAGTAGGTTTGTTACTAAGCCAGATTTGCCTCATAATAATAATGCAGACAGCTTCTCAGAATAACTTGAAATGTGAATGCAGAAGCCTTATTCCTGCTTCATTTTGTATTCATCGACATAAAGCCGTCTGATACTGAACTTACATCTTCTTTGCTTTTGTGGTTTTAAAATAAAATTAGATTTTGGCTTAGATTTTACTATTTATTAATATTAAACATAACTAAGTTTCAGTCTGTTTCAATGCTTGTACTATGGATTTTTTTTTCTTAATTTTTTTTGTAATTAGCAGTAAGAATGTGATAGGAGTCATCAGCTTCTCAGCTGTTTTCCAAGAACCTGTGATGAGAAAAAGTCTGCACTTCATTGCTAAAAGGAAACAAAATAAGGTGTTTTGGAAGGATGAAGGGAAGACCTGATAGAGCTGTTCTCCTTCAAAAGAGAGTTTCTTGAGGAAAAAAAATCAGGAAAACTATCTGTGCATCAATCTCGCTAAAGTTTGTTTCAGAGCACTATTTATTTTGCCTCTCTACGGTTAAGAGTAGAATGGGTGGCAGAGAAATTATAGAGCTGGTGGGTGACATCTGAGACGTGCAGAATAGTGAAGGTAGTCCGTTACACTTGTGTTGAGAATTTCAGCATAGCCTGAAGGATAATTAAATGCACAAAGTAGTTTTCAGAAACATTTTTAAAAAGAACTATTTATGAGCTCACTTCTCTAACATTTTAAACTTCTTTGGAAAATGCAATTCTCTGCATGTGGTGTTGATTTAGTTCCTTGCTGTTGCAAGCTTCTTGGGAAGGCTAAATTTATGGTGCTCCCAGTTGTGCTGAATATAAGCAATATAAGCTAAATCCTGCAGTCTTTTCAAAGAGGAAATTCCATTTACTTTGTAACATGACTTTGAATGGAGTAAGTGCAACAATTCAAAGAAACTTCTATTCTATTAGAATTTTGACAGTGAGTCTTGATCATCAGTAGTTAAGAGGCAAATGTTTAGGTTTGGAGCCCTGTTATTTTTCATTAAATAATTAAGAGGATAAGAGGATAATGCTGTCATGTGACATTTTATTAGATTACAGTGAAAACTAGTGAGTTTCAAGAATTTGGTGATGATAGTTTGAAGTTCAGCATTTGTTCACAGTACAAGCAGAGTCTGGAATTTTATCAGTATGTTTCTCTCCACTTTGTGAAACTTGTATGTGGGGGAGAAAATGTTTAAAAGTCACTGTTGTCAAGTTCACAAAATATGTGCAATGAGAAATACGTGGAGAAAGCATTTTCAGCCTGTTTCCTCTAAAATGGTTTTGTAGTTTCCATGTACCTCTCTCACATGCAACAGCTGAGTTTCCCAGCAAGTTCACAACAGCTAGAAGCAGTTCAGGGATGGTTTGGGTGAGTTTTTTTTCATACTTTCAGACAAATAAAGCTGCTTGATTCAAACAAGAAAATAACATTTCTTGGATAATAACTCTCTAATAACTTATCACTCAAATGGTAAGATGTTAGTGTAATGAGAGAAGTATTTTTTACTGTCAATATCTCTGTAGAGTAAGAATTTTGTTTCAGTTGGGATGTCAGGGATTCTGCTTTAAAACTTTAATTAAACTTCTGGAGAGTTATGGTTTAGATTTTTCTTGTAAGAACAAAGTTTGAGCTCATGTCTCAGTGGTAAAAAAGTAAAGCTAATAAACTTTTAATAGAGAAAGTAGGATTCTCATTTGCTGGTGTTTGGTTTTGTTTAGTAAATTCAGAAAAAAATAATGCTCTTTTGAAATAAAAGCCAGGAAAAAAAGAATAAAAGTTAAACTGTATAAATGTAGCTTTTGAGTTTTCTGGGAATTTAAAGACTGATTGAATGTTTAGAAAGTTCAGAGGGAAGAGGCATGGCTTCTTTCACATGAGTGTCGTAATCTTGTAAAAAATATGATCTCTGACTTTGTTACTTTTACCTTAGGGAAAGAACATTTTGGCAAATAACATTTGTTTCCTCATTCTCCCCAAACCCATGTAAAATTTAGGCTTTGTAATACTGAATTCTATTAGGATCCCATTGAAAAGGAGACTGGTGTGAAGATTTATGTATCTCTCTCAGTATGTGCCCGTGATAGTGATAATGATGCAACTCCCTTGAGAAGACACAAGTTGGAATGGAAGCTATCAAAAGTGCCTGGAGAATGACTGGCCAGTATCCCCTTTTAATATGCAAAACAAAAGTAAAAATATGGATTGATGCTGCTGTTTCTGCACATCTTGCTAGCATTTAAATGGTCCAGTGGTTTCATTTTGCTGTAGACATTCCAGTTTACATAAAATTGCACATCTTTTTCCCGAAGAGCTTGGGTTCAATTTGAAACGAAATGTGAAAAGCTGGACTGATGAAGAACAAGAGAAAGAAAAAGGCAGGGTTAAAACCAAAAGCAGTTAAATTGTTCAGATATGCCAAGGATTAGTAATGGGTAGTTTCTTCCTGGGCAGGTCTGCTGTGAAAGCCTGTGGGAAGGATGCCATGTGAAAACTGCAAAAGTATTTTTGGAAGATGTGGGCAAATATGTGCTCAAGGTTGTTGTGGAAGGAGCTTTTCAAAGAGTACAGCGAAGGGCAGAACTCTGAAGGACCTTGTATATCTATGAAAACTATGTAGAAAATGTAGCCAACTATTCTCAGCAGTCTCATGATATGATCTTGTAAAAATCAAAATTGTTTTGAAAGCTTGGTTGCTGGAATAAAAAAACACACATCTTTGAAATAGGCTAGCAATTTAACTGCACAGCTATTCAGTCTGGTTAACTACCTCAGGCAAAAAAAAAAAAAGTCTGTTTTCTTTACTGCTCCACACGTGACATTTGCTAAGCTTAGCTTATTATATATACCTATATGTTTCTGTGTATATATCTGCGTATGTATTATTAAGTAGGGCTTTTAGCTTGAGCACATGCTGGCCATGGAATGTCTTGAAAAGAGAAAATGCAGAGCACAGGATTTTTAACAACAACAGTTGAAAGACCTCCTGTGGAAACTTCAGTCTTTCTGTATATAAAATAAATACAATTTAGATATGTAGTGTGTATGCATATGTAGAAACCATAATCCATGTTTACCTGGTGTGAATCTGTGCTGACAGCATGTGTGTGTAGGTGAGGATATGGAGCACAGGAGAAGGGTGTGATTTTTATTCAAAGACGTGTGAGATTACTTTGGTTTATAAGAAACAGTAGGATAGGTACAGAGTGAGTGGAATCTCCTTGCCAATACAGTTGGCTGCTGCTGAAATTCCTTGTGTAAATCAAACTGAAAGAGAGTAGGTTTAGCTTAGATATTAGCAAGAAGTTATTCACTGTGAGGGTGGTGAGGCACTGGAACAGGTTGCTCAGAGGAGCTCTTCTCTGCTATTCTTTAAAATTACAGGCTCAGGAGCTGCAAATTTTGCATGCAGAAATTCAGTTGCAGCAGTTAGTTTTATTTGTGCTATTGGGACTTTCTTGATTATGAAGTGGAAACTACAGTATCATTTTAGTTCAGTTGTGTTTGTGATGGTTTTCACTGACAGGAAGCTCAAGGAACAGTCATGGTCATTTTCAGTATTTAAGTTATAGGCAAGTTACAGAGAATCTCTTTTTTATTTCCATGGTTTCCAATACAGAGTAAATATGGATGCTTTGTTAAAAACAAATAAAAGTAATCTGAGTATTCAGAAAAGAATAATATATTGCCTGGGTTTCACATTAATGAGTTGTAGCTTAATACTTTACCTTGGACTGTAACACAAATCCAGTTCAGCGAATAACTAGACTGACAGATGCTGCACCACATCACCTCTGCAGGCATATTATATGAAGAACCAAAATACGTGACAAGGTAGTGTAATTCTGAAGTGACAAGAGTTCTGACTTGGTTTATGTCAGCTGGTATGTCTAAGAAAGGCTGGTGTCTTACTAGGGGTGTGATATATTTGGAAGCTCTCACCCAGTAAGAGCCAATCTGTGAGACTGAAGTTCTCTATCTTGGTTTCATGACTAAGTTTTCAATGGAAAGAAGCTTTCCAGTTCATAAGAGGTAAAGGAATAAGTAGGATTTTGTATAGTCCTAGCTTATTTGCTTGCTAGGAGATGTTGCTCTTCCTGGAAGACCTATGACTGAGACCTGGATTTGCCTAAACTTTAAAGAGTGTTAATACTTTCTAAGGGTATTAGTTATTATTAAAGAGTAGTAATAACCTTCATATTAAATAAATATATGTATTTATTGCATATTTCACATATATTTGACCAAATTCTTTGTTGTAAAAAGATAAGTTTACCATATAGGACAGCAAAGTTATTACTTTCTAAATGAGATTTAATTATTGGCTGATATGGTACTATTTTATTTGGGGTTTTTTTTCAATTAACTTTTTAATAAAGAAAACTATCCCGGAGTAGTGTTCTAATTTTAATTTTAAGACTCAAAATCACATTTGCTGAGGACCTGTAGAATAATTTCAAATTATGGTATGTTACATTAAATTAGATGATGCTTCCTTCTTTTGGGTAGGAAGCAGATTCTCTATGTGCTTAATGGAGATTTATGTTTTATAGCCTATTACATAAGACTACTCTCCATGGAACCTCAATAAATTACGGAAAGTAATAAATTTTCTGGGTGGTTTTTTTTCTGTTTTCTTTTTTTTTTTTTTTTTTTTTTTTTTATCACTGGAGAATGTCAGAAACATTGCAAGAATACAAACCCTAGTAAGAGTCAAGTGAAAAATCCCCCTCATATGTTACATCGCTTCCAGACCAAAGACTTGAGTCTCTGAAGTCCTTAGAATAGATACTTTCTTTCTTTCCTGTTCTCTTGTTTGACACTTTAACTAGACATAGTTGAGTGATTTTTTAACAAGGAACTAAAAATATGTAGGAGAGTGACAGATATAAAACTGGTATGAATTAAAATGGTCAGAAGACTGACATGGAAATGTTTCTTCTAAATTTGTCAAAGGGTAAAGCAGAAAACTTTTTAAGACCTACAGTAAAGTAGATTTGTCTGTGAACTCCAAGAGCACTATTCCTAGTTTTAAATTTTCTTCCTGCTTATTTTCATCCTAGGAGGCCTTTCTGGCTCCTAGGCTTCTGAACCTTCAAATTTGAAGTGTGACATGTAGGACATCATTCAGGATTTCCTGTCTTAGTGTTTTTGGGAACTGTAGCATGTATGTGTTCTGTCAAATAGCACTTGTTTGGAATGGCAGTTGCTCTCTGCCTTTATTTCTCCTTTCTGTTTTAATCATTTCTAGTGCCCCTAGTGATGTGCTGTGTGCCAGGGTGCACAGCCATCTCATCTCATCTCCTCTCATCTCACATGGGTTTTAATTCTAAAGTGGTCTCTGATGCAAGTGGGAATTCTGTCCCCTTGTTTCATGCACATACCATTTTTTTCCCATCACAGAGCAGGATGCTGGCCAATTTTTATTGGGATAACTACTAACTTCTCTGCTGAAAGAGGAAGAATTCAGAGCAGAATTTTATTATGGTTACAGAAAGTGCTGTGAGTAGCTGGGAGAGTGAAACTGAGCTCTTATTTCTTTACATGCAAGGAAGGGTAGAAGAGGCAGTGTGGTGATATTTCAGCTATGAAGTTGTAAGGGTTAATAGCTCATAGGGCAAATTGCAACTTAAATTTGGTGGTGAAAGAGACACGCATACTCGCTGAGGGGCTTATTCCTTGCTATACTATACACAGAATGCCCAGGCTATATCAATTTTGGTCTATGACTTATTATTGTTTAGTATTTGAATTTTCATTACTGGCAGTTTTCTAGCTGGCAGTGTCTAAAGTTTTCAAGAACAGGTCTAACAAGCACAACCATGCTGGAGTTGGTAGAAGAAGCTGTGAGTGTTGACAGAAAGCTGCTGCTGAGAAATTATATATGAATTAGTTCATGGTAGGAGCCTTTTGCATATATCAGACTTCCAGGAAGAAGCTTGGAAACTGCGTCTGGATTTCATTTTTCAAAGTTACAGGATATGTACTGTATAATTGAAAAACTTATCCTCTTGGTTTTTGAGCTAGTTGGGGGCACTTAGAGGAGGGTGCCTTTTTTGCCTTCTTCCATGCCCCTGTCTCCTCCACAAGTTGTAGTTAGACTGGAGCACTGCAATTGATTGTATACTGTATGAGGGGGGAAGCAAGGATCAAGAGTCATCTGTCATGGATAGCTAATGAATATTTTCAGAATTAAGGCTGACCTGAAAGCTGTGATTTGATGTTGCAGTTGCTTGCCGGTTATATCAGTGGTCTCAGTAACTCTGCAGCAACTTAAAAAGAAAACAAGAACAAGGGATGAAGTCTGCCCTTCCTCACAGAAAAGGCTGAGGGGTCTGAGGGTTCTCGTTCCAGCAGATTAGTAAAGTTGAAGATAATACGAACCTGTGAAGTATTAAAGTATGGCATTACTGAATGTTTGCTGGTTTAAAGTTATTTTAATGTGGTTTTTTTGAATTGTCTTTGTGTCTTCATTCTGAATTTACAAAACAGTTTAAATATTCTAAATTATTTCAGACAAATTTCAATTTTTTCTGTATTTTGCCTTTTTATATGGTTGAAGAAGCACATAGGTGCCTTCAGTAAGGAAAGTGCCCTTCTAGAGCTTTTTATCAATAGAGAAGGAGATGTACAATTGCATTTCAGTCTTTGCATTCTAAGATACAAAGCTATGCTTTCAAAGACATGAATTAAGTTTTTGTTTAATGGAATTTGAGTGTAGAGAGTATCAGAGGAGTATCTGGAGTATAAAATGCTAAGAGGAGGAAGTTTTTCAATGCACTCACATGGAACAGCTTTCTTCATTTTATTTACAAAATTTACCTTTTTTGCTTGAACACTTGGCCTTAACTAATCTCTAACAGAAGATATAGTATCTGATTCACAATAAATGTTCTAAAATACACTGTTTATAACCTGTCTGTAAGTTCTTAGTGTTGAATGTGATGCCACTTTTCTCTAAAGGTGTATGTACAGCACTGTTAGTGTTACACAGGCAGCATAAATAATATATTACGAACCTGAGCCAGGCAGCCTGGGTATTGACAACAATGTGCAGAACCAAGATTGTTCTGCAAAGCAATCCAAAAAATGAGGCTATCAGTTGCTGTCTCAGTGGGTAGGTGAGGCAGCTATAACTGAAAGCTAGTTTGAATTGTCAGCATAAACTCTGTCTAGCTTGAGCATACACTGGAATTACTGAATTCTCCAAAAGAAATTGTCACAGGTTGTCAAGAAAATCTGTTTGCTTATGTGAAAGAAAGATACCTGTCTCTGGGAGTTCCAGAGGACAGTATTTTAATGCATGACTGTGTTTACAGAGCGTATTATTTCTAGTTTGGGTTGGTTTTGATTCTGCAAATTTTGTCCACCTTATTGTCCACTGTTGTCTTCAGCAGAAGGCTGATTATCCTAAGGGAGGTGATGTATGTGTAGGTGCATGTGTATCACAGAAACAGGCTTAATCTCTTAAAGTCCAATCAAGGTTGGATGGATGGTAGTTACAAAGGGAGAAGTAGGAATGAAAAAGGCATGTGACACCCCCTATCTTTCATTTACTCTGTCTAGTACAGAGCTCAGCCGGTGTGCAGCTCCAGCATATATTGGTCCAGTTTGGCTTGTAGAAACACTCATGATTTAGTATGTAACAGTTTTTGTTTAGGTATTTTCCTGTTTCAGCCTTACCCATGAAGTAAAATGCTGCTTTTCTGATAGATATAAACACTAATTTTTGATACAGATTGTACTTTTGTTTTCCACTACTTTGAGAGAAGTCGGGTTTTTTACGTGATCCCTTTTGTGTGTTCTTGGTAGTTGTTCTACAGTCATGCATGCAAAGCTGTGATCCACATTTATTGTATTGCCACCAATTGCTTCAGGCCCAGAGATATTTACCTACTCTCCTTAATCCCTTTATCTGCTAATTGAATAAATCCTTGGAAATTTCTTGAGGTACTATTATCCTAATTCATTCTAACAGGTAGTAAGTCATATTATTTCAAACTTCTGGTTCATGTACAGAACTTTGACTAGAGAGTAAGGGGTGAGCTCATCCCGTAGTTGCATAGATAGTGTTTAGAGACATGGGATAAGGGGTTGACCTGGAGTATTTTGTTTGGGTTTTATTTTCATTGGCTGAACATGCCTTCTTAAAGGTTTTTTCTTAGGGGTTTTTTGTGTTTGGTTGGGTTTTTGGAGTTTTTTAGATTACTTGACAGAGTTTGATTATCAGCTGTGTCTGCTTGGCTTTACGGTGACTGAATACCTGCTTTATATCTCCATAACGGTTTGGGAATAGCAATACTGTCTTTTTTACAAATGAGTTGTGAGTAGCCATCCAAATTGTAGTTGCATTGTTCACCTGTGTGTGATTATAGGATCATCTGGTGAAAAAGGAACTGTAATACATACAAAATCTTGTTGCCCAGTTTCCACAAAAACCCTCTTGGGTTCATACTACCATATACCTGTCACTTTGGCCATAGGTTAAATGTAGACATGCGGGTAGTGTATTACTACTAAAAAAAACTCTTAAGCATAAAAAGGCTGACACTGTGATTTGAATTAAAATTAATTAATTAATTAATTAGCCACAGCCTAAACTAGCAGTTTTAGTTGTTTTCCTGTTACATGTTCGAGAATATTTTCTGTACAGCAAGGGAATATCATCTCGTTTGAAAAGCAGCCATCATGACACTTACAGATTTGTCATATAGCGCATTGGAAATTATCCATGGGAGTTTTAGTGTGCTAATTTTTACTGCTACCCATATCTCTCCATACATTAAAAAAGATGAACTAGACTTGAGATGAAAAAAAGTGTTACCATACTTTTTCAGATACGTAATTGACTTCATATTATTAAACTGGAAATCCTGTGGGATGCTAGAGCTTATCTTGAATAACAGCTCCTTGGTGGCCATCTGGGCTTTTAGGTGATAAAGCAGTGTACTAATTTTTCTTAACACTGTGATATTCTGGAGTACAGTGCAAGATCTGTATTAAAATCAACTTCCCAAGGGGGGGCTTCCCCATCATCTGTTTTTTTACACCCTCCCACCACAGTATTTTTTTGTGCTCTGCTCACAGACTTCCCTTACATAAAATCCAAAAGGGAGACAGCTTGTGTCGATGCTGAGCGTTTCTTACCTTATATAGGTTAAAGTAGTTTATAAACTTCCAAAACATCAGTTATTTTTGTTACACTGTACAACCTGGAAAGTGGTTTTTAGACTGATATTGCTTAGGAAGCTTGTTAGCTATGTGGCCTCCTCTCTTTTTATTACAAGATGTTACTAGAAAATCCTCTTTAAAGTTACTTCAGTTTTTCTAATATATCATTTGTATCTAGATTGCCTATCTTGATTTCATCATTCAGTAGCAATGAAAAATATAATTCTTTAGACCAGACATTCTTCGGGGTGGTTTTATCTCTAAAATTGCGACTGTCCTTTAGTTAGATTTAGCCAGGTAAAATATAAGAGTAGAATAATGGTATAACATATTTTATTCGAAGTCCAAAACACTCCTTGTCCTAGGGAGTTCAGCTGCAGCCAGAAGTGCCACTGCCACTAAAGAAAAAAGTCTGGCCAAGAAATGCTGCATGTTGCAACTTGTTGAAGCCCAGGTTTGTTAAATGTTCTTAAAAATGAAGAAAAATGAAGGAAATCAGTGCTTCAAAGCATTTGCTTTGTGCCTGTTTTTCCAGAGTCAAAGTATCTATTGTTTCTTTCAATTCAGGGAAACAGGGATAGTTGAACTATATATGCAGTTTTTATACAAAGGCCGATGCTCCTGTACTTTTGTAGCTGAGTGAAGGAAGGATATTACTGATTAAAAGAGAAAATTATTTAGCAATACCTGAGATGAGCCTGTCCTTGCAGGCTGATAGTCTGTCTGAAAAAAGGTAACATCATCAACTACCTTAAGGTGGCTAAATGCCCACTTAAGGGGTAACTGTTCTTCAAAGGAGGTGTGTCAGCCGATTTTCTGCTCTGAAGTCACTGTGCTTGTTTTTTTATTAATACCACTATTAAGCATGCAGTATTTGTCCTCTCCTCTCAAATTCCTTTTGACTTCAATCTGGGATTTTCAATGAGATCTGTACACTTGTAGCATTCTGAAAGAGGAAGCAACGAGACTTAAGAATTGTGATTCTAAGTTCGCTCAAAGGGCTGTTGAGTCCTGTATCCCCTCTGACAGAGGCTAGCACACAGGGAAGAGGAGAGAACAAGCCTGCTGTTATTATGCAAAATGTTTTTGCATCATAAGTCAGGAACATGGCAGCTTTACATTAATATTCCTTTATAGACTTGTCATTCCTGAACATGTCTAATCTCTCTTTGAGTGAATGTAAGCTTTTGCATCCATATTGTTTTCAAGGAGTTTTTCAGCTTATATGCACCTTCTTTGAAGATCTCTTGGGAAACTTCCACTTGATATTTTAATTAGGTATCTATCAGTTCTTGTACTGAACACAGGTTTAAAAAATAGATCCATATTCCTCTTCTCCATGGCAATCATAATTGTGTAGATCTCTACCACACATCATGTAACTCATTTCTTTTACAGGCTGAAGCATTCTCTGTGTATTTAGAAGTGCATATTATGGAAGCTGTTCCTTAACTGTTAGTGTTCCCTTACACCCTTCTCTATTTTCATTAAGGTTCATTAATTATCTTTGCAAAAGGGAGGTTAGAACCAGGCATTCAAGATACAGGTGTGTACCGTAGATATGTATGTAAAGATAATGACAATGGCGCCTTTGTCTTACATTGTTTTCCTAATCACATATTGATTTCACAGATGTTTCACAGTGTGAAGCTGATACTGTCTTAGAACTGTTATAATCCAAGTTTTTTTCATTTTTTGAAAAATAATGCACTAGTTAGCTTCTCCACAAGCTTTCAGTGGCTCGTGTGGTTGCATGTGCTCATTAATTCAGTTTTCAAAAATAGTTTCTAAAAATTTGGCCAGGTTTTTACAGGCATGTGGTTCCCCAAATATTCCCTGTGACATTGTTCTTTTTTAATTAGCATTCCTCTATCTGCCCTCCAGTTACTTAATACACATATAATTTTAAGCAGGAGGTTGCACACTCTAGGTAGAGGTTCTGTTATTTCATTCTTGCATTTCTTTCGTTGTGCATGCCATCTTAGAATCATAGAATAGTTTGAGTTGGAAGAGACCTTTAAAGGCCATCTAGTCCACCTCCCCTACAATGAACAGGGATCTTCAACTAAACCGGGTTGCTCAGAGCCCCGTCCAACCTGACCTTGAATGTTTTCAGGGATGGGGCATCTACCTGGGCAGCCTGTTCCAGTGTTTCACCATCCTCATTGTAAAAAATGTCTTCCTTTCGTCTTGTCTCAGACTACCCTCCTTCAGTTTAAAACAATTCCCTTGTTCTATTGCCACAGACACTGCTAAAAACTTTGTCCCCAGCTTTCTAAGACACCCTCTTTAAGCACTGAAAGAGGTCCTCAACCCCAGCTCTCTCAGCTTTTCCTCATAGTAGAAGTGATCCAGCACTCTAATAATTTCTGTGGCCCTTGTCTGGACTTGCTCCAACAGGTCCCTGTCCTTCCTGTGCTGAGGCCCCAGAGCTGGATGCAGCACTGCAGGTGGGCTCTCACCAGAGCAGAGCAGAGGGGCAGAATTCCCTTCCTCACCCTGCTGCCCACGCTGCTTTGGATGCAGCCCAGCACACGTTTGGCTTTCTGGGCTGTGAGTGCACATGGCTGGGTGTAGTGGGTTGGGTTTGTAACCGGGCGGAAACACCAATTTAGTGTAGTGGTTTGGTCCAAAATACTCATTACTGTTTATCTTCTGTGAGATAAGAATTAGGAGAAATGCAAAGCAGGCACCAAACTTGAAAGAATATAAAGAAGTTTATTAACAGACCTAAAAGAGGAAAAAAAAAAATCATACCACACCTTCAGAACACTTCTCCTACCCCCACCTTTCTCCCTTCTCCCAGTGACAATGTAAAAAGACAGCCCTTGAGATGTTCAGTCTGTTTATCACTTCCATAATAACCTTGTTCAGTCCATTTAGGAAGAGGAGTCTCTCTTGTCCATGCTATGAAAACATTATCACAACGAGACAGCCGCCCGGGTTGGTTCTCTGCTCGTATGTGAGTCCCTTCCCCCGACTTGCAGCTTTTCCCACAATTGCTTTTGAGGGTCCACTCTTGAATTACTGGGGTAAAATTTTAAGGTTGAGCCGTTCAGAAACAAAAGTTCTCTTCACCCATCTCTGGGAGCATTTCATCTCTAAGAACAGAGGCCCTTCTCCTTCCCTGGGAGCAAAGGGTCCTCCTCATCTTCATCTCTAGGACTATCTCTGGGAGTATCTCTAGGAACTGAGGTTTTCTCCTTTCCCATTTGGAGCAAAAGTCCTCATCGCTTCCATCTCTCCCTGTCCAAACTTCTCATGAAATTACAGCTGTGTCAGCATCTGCCTATCTCAGCGCAGGTGCTTTTGCTAACAAGCACGAGTTGAACACTCCACCCCCCATGCCTTCATGAAATTACAATGTGTGCTCTGATATATCGTAGCTTTACAACAGAATTTCAGCTTTAAGCATCTCCTCTTTCTCTTCCCTCAGGTTTTCATCTCTTCACAGCAATAAAAGGGTTAATCTCACCTCGGCCTTGCAGCTGGAATGTCACTTATCGCTGTTGCTCACATGACCTCTGCAGGGTAGCTTCAGCTGAATCTTGGCAGCAGTGGGGAGGGGGATCCGGCCGTCTGCCCAAAGCAGGGCTGTGGGGGGGGTTCCATGGCTGGATCAGGGCCCATTGGCTCCAGGATGGCCGTGGCCCGGCCCAGCCTGGCCCAAGCATGGCCTGGGCTGGGCTGACTGGCCCCCACACGGGGCCCGCAGCCACCTGTCCCAGCACTGGAAAAGAGAGAGGCTCTGCCTCAGAGTTTCCTATTCTAAAGTGTGGATCACAGAGGCTGTCACAACTTTAAGTAGCTTAAAGAATTGTCCATATTCAAACTGGCCAGCTGATAGGTTCTATCAGGTCCCAGAGGAAGCTGTAAGCAACCCTTTGCAAGGACATCACTTCCAGGACTATGCTTGCTAACCCATGACACTGGGTCATGTCCAGCCTTTTGTCCATCAGGATCCCCAGGTTTGTCTTGGCAAGGCTGCTCTCAATCCCTTGATCCCATAGTCTGTAGCAATACTGGGGATTGCCCTGACCCAGGGTCAGCACCTCTTGCACTTGGCATTGTTAAACCTCATGAGGCTCCCATGGGAACACTGTTCAGGCTTGTCTGAGTCCCTCTTGGTGGCATCCCATCCTTCAGGTGTGTCAGCTGCACAACTCAGCTTGGTGTCATCTGCAGACTTGCTAAAGGTGCAGTTGATTCCACTGTATGTGTCATTCATGAAGATACTAATCAGGACTGGTCTGAAGATGGACCCCTGAAGGACACCACTCATCACCGGTCTCCATTTGGATCAGGTTGTTGACCACTATCATCTGGAGGTGACCATCCAGCCAATTCTTCATCCACCAGATAGTCCATTGATCAAATCTGTATCTCTCCAACTTAGATAAGAGGATGTTGTGGTGGACCATGTCAAAGGCCTTAGAGCAGACCAGATAAATGACATCTGGAACCCTTCTCTTGTCCATTAATGTAGTCACTCCATCATAAAAGGCCATTAGATTGGCCAGGTAAGTCCTGCCCTTGGTGAAGCCATGCTGGACCTTTCTGTCCTCCATTTGCCTTAGCATGGCTTCTAGGAGGATCTGTTCCATGATTTTTCCTGGACACAGAAGTGCGACTGACAGTTCAGTAGTTCCCAAGGGCCTCCTTTCCACTCTTTTGCTTGAATGGGTGTAATGTTTCCCTTTTTCCAGTCTTCTGTGACTTCACCTGACTGCCATGAGTCTTAAAACATCGTGGAGACTGGCTTGGCAACTACATCAGCCAGTTCCTTCACATACTTCTCAGGGGTGTTTTCAAATCTTGATATTTGCTTGAAAAAAAATTATCACTGGCTTATATACCTGTGAAGGTACTTCTTCACCTACTGATTTGGCCATTCATTTGACCTACCTAATTTTCAACATTTCACCTGTTAGTTCATGTGTCACGTGCAAAGGGGAGATGTTCTCAAGTCCTTTTTGTTTGATCAGTCTGTCAGCACCCCTGGAAAGCTTAAGACCCTTGTGCCTGACCAGTCTGTCAGTATCCCATTATGGGGACCCTTCACTCAACACTCCCACTGGATTGGAGGGTGGTTCAAGTGTCTTGGTCAGGGACACACATCAACAGCATAGGAGACCTCTCCCAGGTCTCCACAGTTGTGTATCTTACCTGCTACTGGCCACTGCTGGCACCCTTGAAGGATTCACACTAACAGTTTACAGAATACCACTCCGTAGAATAGAAAACTGTGACAGCTTAAGGTTTGAAGATTGATGGTGATAATACATGGCTGCAAAAACTTACTCAGAGTAGTATACAGATAAGCTCTAATTCTTAACAAAAACTATCTTGAGATAATCAGTGCACATAAACTACTGGCTCTTACCTGGTTCCTATGTAAAGAGGACAGGCTCAGCCTACAAGGTAGGATAGTCTTCCCTGACTTCTCCCCATTCTTAACTTGCTTTTATACTATTACTTTACATTTTAGGGGGAGCCCAAGTGACTTTAGCCATACATAACTTTGTCACTGATTGGTGTAAATTCTAAGGCGTAGTCAATGAAATGTAGAACACATGCTCAGTGAGGGGTGGTGGTACTTTGGAGGCAGATAACTTTGGGATGGGGGTGTGTGTCAGTATTACATCTGGGATCTTGCCATGGTTGCTGCTTCAGCAGCAAGACATCTTTTTTCTCCCATGGTTGACAGCTGCTGTGTGAATTATTACATAGTACCATCAAGTTCCCTCCTTTGCAAGGATTTCCACCGAACCTGGCCATGGTGTCTCCACTCCACCCTTCCTTTCGTTCCCTGTGGCATGTACTGTGTGTGGGAAGTCAGGCATGCTGACTGCATCTCATCCAGGGGGTAGAAACTGCTTTTCACCCTATAGTGTCTGTGTTGTTATAACCTCTATTAGAATGTGAATATAAATTCCCAGTTTTTTTCTAATTTACCCTCAGTCATTTTCCCATATCATGATACTTCAGGTTCCTCATTTAAACACAATCCCAAGTTTTCTGAAAACTTTTTCCTCAATCTCCAATTATGCCCTTTTTGCCGCTCTTTAGCCATGGTAGCTTCTTTTTAAGGTTTATTCATTTTTCTCAAACTTAAGTATAGTGTACTAAATAGTGCTAAATAGTGCTAAATCTTGACAGATGGTAAAGAGACCATTTAGCTGCTCTTCCTAACTTCCTTTTAGCAGGCTGCTTCATTCTAATGTGATTTCTCTCCTTGAGATCAAAGACAACTGTAGTGCTTTCTTTGGGGTTTTGTTCCATCAAAGAAGTTTTATCTGTGTATACTTTATGATTTCTTGGAGGTGTTTATCCCAACTGCAACGTTGGGAACTAGACCTTTGCACAAGTGAGGACCAACACAGGCATTACACCCCTTGCATAGATTAGCAAAGGTTAGAGCCCTTCCATGCAATAGCTGTGCCTATGTCTAAAAATTAATTAGTAACAGTGGATTTATTTGGCGTGAGTGTTCACCACACAGGATATCCATTGACATCAGAAATACTGATTTATTTTTATTTTTAAGATTAGGAATTTTTAAAATTAATGTACCCATGGAGTTACTTAAATGGAACTGTAAAGTGAATGTCTGGTGTAGTGAGTGAGTCTTTCTGGTGTAAATTAATGGGCCTGTGAAAGAAAAGGTGATTGGAAACAGTCAAACAGTAAACCATAGATTTACTTAGGGTGAATTACGCCTGACCAGCCTGGTTGACTTCTCTGATAAACTGACTAGATTTGAGGATGGGAGAATAGCAGCTCATGTGATTGACTTTAGCAAGGCTTTAGTCCCACAGTATTCTTTTGTCCACATTAGAACATTAGGTTTTGATGGGACAAGAGCTCAGTGTGTAGAAAGTGTGTTTATTATCACACTCTGAGGCTGATTGAAGGACATCCTATACCTGAAGGCCAGTAGCAGGTGAAATATCTTGGGACCTGTCTTTATCAATAACCTGCTAGAAATAATAGAGAACACTGTATTCAAATTTGTAGATGACACCAGATTAGGGTGACCAGTTGATACCCTTGAGGGCAGGGCCACCATCCAGAGCAACCTAGAGAGGCTGTGGAAATGGGTCAGGAGAGGAACCTTAGGAAATTAAAAGGTGGACAGATGCCAAGTCGTGCATCTGACAAGGAATAAGGCCATGCAGTGACTCAGGCTGGTGCCTGACTGGCTGGGAGCAGCTCTGCAGCAAGGGACATGGGACCTTGGCAGGCACAAGCTGGGCGGGAGCCAGCCCTGTGTCCTGACTGCAGAAACAGCCAGCTGCACCTTGGGCTGTGTCAACAGGGGCACAGCCAGGACAGCAGGGGAAGTAATGGTCTGTCTCTGCCCCGTCCTTGTTTAGTCACATGTAAATTACTGTACACATCCCCCACCCCGCCTCATACAGGAGAGACATCAACAAACCTAAGTAGCTTCAGTGAAGGGGCCCCTGAAGATGAGCAGGAAGCTAAATATAAGTCCCATGAGGAGGGCCTGAGAGAATGGAGCTTATGGAGAAGGCTTTGGTGATGTCTTTTCTGGTGCATAGGAGGAGGATGTTACTGAGAAGAATATTGAGAAGGATGGGAGGAAGGCAAAGGTTGAAACAGGAGAGGTGCAGACATCATATAGAAAAAACTTTCTTACCACATGGAGACTCAAGCTGGGAAGAGGCTGCTCTGAGAGGTGCTGTGGTTTCCATCCTTGAGATTTTCAAGACATCCAACATGGCAAGTTTAAACCCTGGGCAATCTGGTCTGAAGCTTACCCTGCTCTGAATGGGAGGTGGGAGGGGGTAATATTCTTTCTAAGTTTGCTTACAAACTGGTCCAAGGATGACTCCGTTCATCCTTGCCAGCTGTTTGACTGGACCTATATATTCCAGAAAAAAATTACAAGTTTGTGCGTGTGTGTGTATATATATATATATATATATATATGTGTATGCATACACATACATACATACAGGAATTTGAGATGAATTAATCAATGTTTTTTTAGAGTCCAGGAGTGAAAGTGGTGTGGTTGATGTGAAATAGAGCAGTTTGTTCTGGGTATTGCAGTTTGTTGTTAAAGAGTGGTTACTAACTTATTGTTCAATGACCAAAGGTGTCTTTACTGTATTCTGTATTCTTACATGGAGTACTCAAAAGCAGGGTAGATTTTCTTTAAAAGAAGAACAAGAGGGAAAGCTAGGAAGTAACAGAGTACCAAGCAGTGGGCAAATGTACCAAGAGCTCAGACTTTGAACATCAGTAGCTGTCGTTTAGTCCCTGCACAGTTACTGGTTCTGTCATTATTCTTTGTGAAAGCACTCTGTTCCTCACTGTATCATCATCTTTCAATATTCTTAAAATACTTTCTGAATTCCCTATTTATATCCATTGTTTTTTTAATTAGCTGGAGCTTAAACCAGTTTAAATTTCAGGTGACTTTGAATGCACCTTGCTGCAATCTGAACCCAACTCATTGTTAGGAATGCTGGCACAGGAAGACAGTCCCTGAAGTAGAGTCAGATCTAATACTTTACAATGCTTCCCCTGGAAGAAAATGTTGCCCAAAGCTACTAAGGTTTTGATGGAATTTGTTATGATTTACTAGGTTTAAAACTCAATTCTGGTATATAGAATTCCTAATACACCTGCTAAGAAATCAGGTAAGCCTAACTTAAGTGCTGGTGTATATGAACAGCACTTTTTTGTTCTGCTTCCCTTAAAGGTTGTTGAGCACTATGTCCCTCATGTGTCTGTTTCATTTAGGCTGGGCTGCTTGTGTTTCTCCCAAGTAATCAGTGTTGAATACATCCATCAGTATAACATCTCAGTTTAAAAATATTTTTTATTGCTAGAACACAGCACTGAAAATGAAATTACTGGTATTGCTACTATAACTCGGACTTAATGCAAACAAACTTCCTTCATGAAACATTTCAGAATGAAAAGTATGATTTAAATTGTATAACATACTTTCACAGTGACAGATAAAATACAACCTTCCATTGCTCAACTAGGCTGAAGGTTATTAACCAAACTGAGCTGCAGTCCTCTTATAGGTATGACAGTGAATAAGCTCAGCATAATCTTGTTTCAGGATATCATTTGGACCTAGGGTGTATGTGCTCTTTCTCTTTCTTGCAAGTAAGTGATGCTCTGTGTCCATGGTGCAAAGAAGAGTTGTAAGTACTCGTTCACTTTGAGGACAGAAAGGAGCATATTTACAACCTCCACCCATGTGTGTGTTTCCAGTTAACATGCATGTTCCTTTTATCTGGGGGAAAAGAGCACAAATCCTGGGATTATAACAGCTGTATATGAGGCAGTTGTTAGACATTCAGTTTTCTGAAAGCTAAGAAAAGACTCAAGCTCTTAAAATAGAATGGTGCTTTTCAGTACTTTTCTCATGGTGACCACCTAGAAATGCCCCTTGTAGGTAACAAAAGATCCATGTTTTTCCTCTACAAGATAGTAATTTGCTTTAGACATTCTTTTGTAAAGAAAAGCAGTGAAAATAATAAGAGCAAAAATAGTTTATCATAACTAACCAGAAGCTGTCCATTAAAATGGGGCATCAAGAGGGTGGGGAGCAGTGATGCACAAATGAGGGGACAGGGAGACAGGTACCCTTCTGCCACCCTTACCCATGGCAAGAGACTTGTCTCAGTGACCTGAGGCTCCAGTTCCTTGGCCCTTTGAGTGGCTGGTCAAGACTCTACTGGATACTATTGCACAGGGAGGCAATATTAAGGCAAGACCACAAGGAAACATTTTCTTACCCCTACTGTGAATTTTACTTGAGCTGCTATTTTGTCCAGTCTTTTCCTAGTTCAGGCAGTAGCTAAGGGAAACCCTTTTCCATACCTTCTGGAGGAATAAAGGGAGCAAGGAAAAACTCCAGTTGATAGAGAAAGCATCAAACTAGAAGTGGGGAGTTAATAGTGGCTTTTATAGAGAGGTTAAGGGGGCTACACACTATAAATTGTGAAGGTGCGACACGAGATCTCAAAACTGATATATTTAGGAGCAGTTTAGTTATCTGTAAAATTTGTTTACAGTTGCCATCTGAACCATCTGTTGTCTCTCCTTGCAGTGTAGTCAGTTGGGGTAGATGATATTCTGTAATAGATGAAAGGGTTTTTAAAAGTATGGTTTATGTCTCTACATATACATTTATAGAGTACATCTTCTAACGAGGCCTAGATCCCATCGATGCTATTTGGGGATGCCGCTGTAGTAACAATGATATATTATATATTACATGCTGTTAATGCTGTGTTTGCAAAGCCTTTCCAATTAAAGTCGTTATGCAAATGAAAGTTGCCTTCTTTCTCCATCTGGTTGTTTGCATACAGGCTGTGGCGTGCTTTTCAGTGAAATAGTTCTTGGTGTTACATTTCTAAAAGTTTATCTTTAATGTTGGCAGGGGTAGGGGAGGACTTCCCTCATACAGAGCCATAATGTCCCTTGACGGGAATTGCCACCAGTGCATGGAATTGCTGGATGCACAGCTCTGTGCTCGAGATTTGAGCTGATGGGGAATTGACCGCAGCAGTGTTATGTTCTACCTCATGCTGGCTAGGGCATGGAGACTACTGCACAGTGTCAGGAATCACAGCTGCTTTCCAAGGGGTCAAGTACTATTAGGAACCTAGAATCGGTGTTCAGTTCCAGACACAATGTTGCAGTATTCTCCAGGGTAAGGACAGGAAAACATGCAAGATGTGGCTGGATCTGGTTTCTGAGGGGCCCGCTGATCCATAGGTTTGGTTCCTCCAGGTCATGTTTCAGAGACCAGAGACAGCTTTCTTCCACTGAATCTTAGTAAGAATGTCACCATGCAGGCTTGCCCTCAGACACTTGTCACAGGGACTACAGGATGACCAAAAGAGGTGGGAATCAGCTGTAATTTTTGAGAATGAAAGGTAAATTCCATTCTGTGCCGTCATTAACATCAGTTGAAAAAGCAAAATCTCCATCAGGATTCCACAGAATTAAGATTGACCGAGATTTAATGCACCGTTTACAGATGTCTTTATTCCACTGCGGTTTTTGTCAGGATTTGTCAGTCTCACATGTAGTCATGGCCAATCTATTAGAGAGCCCATTCTGAGTATGTGTCTAATAGTTTGTATGGTAGTTATTTCACAACATAGTATTCACTTCAGAGAAGTTGCACCTCCTAGTTTAACTTTTACGAAGTATTAGGAGTTTAACATCTGTGAAGGAATGTGTTCAGTCTGGATATGTGGCTCACAGTTTTCCTTTAATAGAAAGAACATGATTATGGGTGAGATAATGCTGAGTCATAGGTTAGGTGGTCCCCTCTGAACAAAACAGCAAACAAAACAGTTCTGCCAGCATTAATAACTATTTGCTGTAGTGTTTAGCCTTGTAGAAGATAACCCAATAGATTTTGTTATCCAGCCTAAATGACTCTTGTGTGTTTGATGCAAGACAAGTCACAGCAGCTATGATCAGCACTTCAAACAAAAATACAATAAATTTTTCTGCTGTTTCAGCTAGAGATTTATTACCTTCCTCTAGGATCACAGCATGTGGTTTTCCTTAGAGATGGGGCTTTTAATTCAGTGCAATCCTAATCTGATTGTGGGGTCAAATCACAGCAAGTTTCAAAATCTGGTGAATGCTCTGGACTCAGTATCAAAATGCATTTCTTTCCTCATAGAGGGCTTGGGTTTTTTCCCCTTCTACTTGTGGATTGTGGTAGGTAATGGTCACCTGTTGAATATCTTGTATTTATAAGAACTCCACAAAATTAATTTAGTGTGTGAACCCTAATGGCATATGAAAGGAAAGGGATCAAGTCGAGCAATCCAGTTTT
Source organism: Aphelocoma coerulescens (assembly GCF_041296385.1). Taxonomy (NCBI): domain Eukaryota; kingdom Metazoa; phylum Chordata; class Aves; order Passeriformes; family Corvidae; genus Aphelocoma; species Aphelocoma coerulescens. Next base: position 92,070,814 of record NC_091015.1, read on the forward strand.
TGCATATTAAAAGAGCTGCACAAATACCCCAGGGTGTGATGACTCTGCTCCTCTTAAAACAAAGTACTGCAAGAAGTTGTATATCGTTATGTATGTGTACACATATATGCATATATTAGCATATAGTTGAATACCTGTATTTTAATACAGTTATGTATTTATATACACATGCATAATGTGTAGGATATATGTTTTTTCCTAGAGAAACTGATGCTGTGGAGTTAGTATTCACGTTTGGCAAAGAACTCAAGAAATCGGTACTGCTATCCTTTCATTGATGTTTGCTTTACCATTCCTAGTTGTTTATTCTGAAATACTAACTGTTTTTAGGGATTAAAGGAATGAGGAGAGACAAATTTTCTTTAAAGTAAACTTTTAGCAACTAAAGGCAGTGCTGCTGAAAGGACCCTGGGGATTCCGTGGCAAGTTGAATCCGAGTCAGCAGTGCCCTGGCAGCCAGGAGGGCCAAGTGTGTCCTGGGGTGCATCAGGCACAGCATCACCAGCCGGGCAAGGGAGGGGATTGTCCTGCTCTGCTCTGCACTGGGGCGGCCTCACCTCGAGTGCTGGGGGCAGTTTTGGGTGCCACAATGTAAGAATGACGTTAAGGTCTTAGACGTGTCCAAAGGAGAGCCACGAGGATGGTGAAGGGCCTTGAGGGGAAGCTGCATGAGGAGTGGCTGAGGTCACTTGGTCTGTTCAGCCTGGAGAGAGGAGACTGAGGGGAGACCTCATTGCAGTTACAACTTCCTTGTGAGGGGAAGTGGAAGGGCAGACTGATTTTTTCACTCTCATGACCAGTGACAGACTTGAGGAAATGAAATGAAGCTGAGTCAGGGCAGGTTTAGGATGGATATCAGGAGAAAGTTTTTCACCCAGAGGGTGGTTGGGCACTGGAACAGGATTCCCAAGGAAGTGGTCATGCCTCCAGCCTGATAGAGTTCAAGCATTTGAACAATGCTCTCAGACACATGGTGCGACTCTTGGAGTGTCCTGCATAGCACCAGAGGTTGGCCTCAATCCTTGTAGGTCTTTTCCAACTCAGCATGTTCTGTGATTCTGTAAATGTACAGGACTGCAAATCCTTGATAATCTTTTTATCTCTAGGGAGCAAACTAAGGAAAACGTAAGGCAGGTAGTAAAAAGTAGTTGTTTCTGTAGGTAGCTGACAGCCCCAGACCTGTTTGTCAGATGGTGGCATTTCATAATTCGTATCCTATTCACTTCATCATCCATGAATGATGAAGTTGGTCACAGAGTTATGACATAAAAATTTGTCCATTGTTTAGAAAACTATATTGGATTCTTTCTTATTGCAACAATGTGGGACAGAGGCTAGAGAGAAAAAAGTCACAATTTTATTAAGGAATACTATTGTAATATTTTATCATAGTTTACATGTTCAAAGCACTTTGGTAACTTCTGTTATTGTATAAATATCTAACATATAAAGCTGCTCAGTATTTTATAAGGGGATTAGTAGTTAAATGATAAATATCATAAAAAGGATTACTGGTTTACCATTTAAAAAGTCATTTTAAGGATGAACACTACTAAATATAAAATTTAAATTTGAGTATTATATACATCTCTATCTCTACAACCCCTGCTTTAGCCTCAGGAGCTGAAAACCTGTAGCTCTGTCATGTGAAACCCCTGAATAACCTTCCGGTTACATGAAAAAAAAGCTAAATAGTAATCAGTTTACATTGTTTATTTGAGTTAATATTTAATGTGCATTATGAGTTTCTAAAGTAAACTGCTTGCAATAATTCATTATGGAAAGATAATTGGTTTATAATTTTATTGTGTCCTGCATGTTCATGCTAGCACTAAGCAAAGAAAAATTATAATAGAAATTTTGCTCTAATTTGAAACAAAATTTTCATGTTGGTATTTTTTTCACTCAAACATCATAAACACAGGTTGTTTTATGAATACTTCATAACTTAAATACTCCTAGTGAAAGACTTAAGCATCTTACACATCTTGTTTTTCTTCCTATTTATGTGAGAATAGGCAAGGATTAATCACTGCTGAAATTTTTTTTTAAGAGGTCAGAGAATCCTTAAGAGAGGAGTACTTGTTATGGCATGAGGATTTTTAAACTACTTAATGTTTTCATTTGCCCCTCTAATCCCTTTGGACAGATGATTTAGTGGTATGAGTAGTTGCAGTTACACAGAGTTTCTGAGTAGCTTTATGGTTTAAGTTGGTTGGATTGTCAAAATATTTTTAGTATGAAGAAACAGTTTGTGTTGCTTAGCCTGTAGCTTACCTTTAAAACAGAAATTCAAGTTAAGTCTGCCTGTTCAGTCATCATATAAAGACACAATAAACATGCTTTTTAAGGTATAATATCTGAGATGGGAAGTATTTGGTGTTCATTTCTCATGTGAATAGTCTTTTCTTACATAACTAGTCATTATCAGTTCAAGAGATTTGCTTCTGCTAAGACTAATAACAATTTTGGAATTGGTGCACATATTTCTTTGAAGTTAAGGGTCAGTGAAACACATTTGATGAATTTTATTTCTGTATCAGTGCTGGCCAAGAAACTAGAAGCGTACATATGGTTACATTGTGATATGGTTACACAGACCATCTACAGTAAGAAAATCTTCCATTATCTCTCACAAAAAAAAAGTTATTTTGTATCTGTCTTATTGAGAAAAAAAAATGGCATTGTTCCCACCATGTTTACATCTAAAGGATGAAGAGCTGAATTTGCTACTTGCATGTTGCTGTAGAAATTATGCACCATCATAGAAAGAAAGAAATGTTTTCTATCTCACGAAGTAAACATTCTTAAATTCTTGAATCATTAAAGTGGAAACAATTTAGTACTGTTTTGAAAAATCTGCAATGTATGAGCACTGACAGTGTTTGTAAATACAATGTAAATTCTAACTAACTAGGAAAACATTACATAAGCCAAATAGAAGATGGCTATGCCACTGGTGGTGGTTTTTTTATGGTTGTGGTTTGGGTTGGGTGGAGTTGTTCTTTGTTTTTAATTACCAGGTTAGGGCTTTCCTGAAAAGAAAGAGCTAGTTAGAACTGTAGAAATTCTTGCCCTGGAACCTCTTGGGAAGCCCTGATCCAGTGGTCTTCTCAGTACAAAGTCAACACCAAATCTAGACCAGGTTGCTGAAGGCTTTGTCTGAACCTCCAAGGACAGGGATTATGCTGCGTCCCTAGGCAGTGTTTTATAGTGCTTAATTCTGATTCTGAACATTCCTTTCTTCATGCCGAGTAAGAGCCTCCGTCATTTTAATTTTTGACCATGATCTTTTATGCTTCAGCCACTGATCTCAGTAAAGAGCTTAGGCCAACCTTCAGTATAACCTCCGCTTTCATAAAGGAAGGTTGCTGTTAGGTCCTGCTCCCCAGACAGTTTTTTCCCACTCTGTACTGTTGCAAGTGTTTATTCCTACAAGCAGAACTTTGCATTTGTCCATTTTGTTTGTCATGAGGTTCCTGCAGGTCTGTTCCTTCAGTCTGACCTCAAGTTTGTCCATGCAGCTCTCAAAGTTGCCCCCAGATAGGATAAGAGGGAGCAGACACCAGTTGGAACAGAGGAATTTTGGATTAGGTGCAAAGATTTATGTTTCTGTTGGAGTTAAAGCTCCTCTGGACCTAGGCTCAGAGGGAAGCCAAAGTACAGGGGTTGAATTAAAACCTTTGGACAAGCTGACATACATGAAGTCACACCAAAGTGAAATAGAAATACAGATTTTTAACTTTTAGTAGAAATCTGTGCTAAGTGCTTTAAACATTGAAAAGCTGTAGCAGAGACCTCAAACAGTTCTTACTGCAGCAGTGTTACCTTTTCACAGAATTTCTTTACTTTAGACAAAATATAGATAGAATTACACTGCTCACATTTTTTAGATAGAGTGTTCACATAAACAATAAGAGCTGATAGAAACTGTACACACAAATCTGTGTAATACCTTTGTAACATTTGTGTAAGACTTACAACTGTTAGACCAGGATAGGTTAAGAAAAACTAGAATTGTGTGTTAATCTTATTGGTCAGTTAACAACTATAATCCACACTTCTGTAAGAAAGAATTAGAACTTGAATTAGAAGAAGAAGCTGTTTTCTGCTTGCTGTTTTTGCTGCTGTTGCTGCTTGGCCTTATCATGTAACCTCTTCAAACTCTGCCTTCAAGAAAGCTATGAGACTATGAAATAAAGAACTTAGCAGAACAGCAGCCTCCTCTGCTCTCCCACCCTCATCCGAGAAGGAAGGGTATCCTATCAAAAGCTCAACGTGTTTCTGATCCATGTGCCTGGAAGTGGCTTTCAAGACAACTTACTCCATGATTTTTTCAGGTGCCAAAGAAAGACTTACTATCCTATTACCTTGCCATTTTTAAAATACCAGTGTAGTGGTTTTTTTGTCTGTTATTGAGGACCTTAGCCAATCTCCATGCCATGCTAGATGAGACTGTCAGTGTCACCAGCAGGCTCTCAGCACCATCACATGCATCAGATTTGTCAGGTCTTGTGCTATTTGCAAACTGTTTGCTGTTCTCTCCTCCTTGAACTCTCCAGACATAAAACCCTGGGAGACCCTGTTGGGGAAGACTAACACAGAAGGTATCAGGTACCTTGATCTAGTCCATGCCTGTGATTACTGATTCAGCAATGAACTTGTGGTTTCATTGTTCATCTTCTGTTGTTAATGTAGCAATAGAAGCTGTTTTCATTGTCTTTGCTATTGCTAGCACATCTCAACTTAAGCTCATGTTTAGCTTTCCTAACAGCACCCATGTGTGTCCATGCAGTATTTCATCTTTCCTCCTTCCACATCCTGTCCTCACTTCCATCCCATGTACCTGTCCTTGCTACACCGGAGCTCAGTGGTCAGTTCCTCAGACTTTTTATGTGGTACACTAACATAAATCTTGTCTTGTGGTCTGTTCCGTATTAAAACTTGAGGATTTTTTTCTGATCAATGCAACCTTTGTCCTGGGGCAAAACCTGAGGATAAAATGCTAAAAACAAAGCAGTTAATTAGCCTTAATTTTCTTCATTTGAATTAGTTTTACAAATAAATCAGTATTTAGAACATATGCGTGGAATTTTCTGAGAAGCTTCAGCTAGGTTTTCAGTGATAAATAAAACTCATCCATGCTTTGTAAAATTAATGTGATGCCTTGATGTGGCTACCTGAAAACAGAGGCTAGACAAAAATAAAAGAATAAAAGGAGGTATTTATTTGAAGGGCCTTCCAAGGTACACCCTGGGCAGTCAAAAGGCTCCACCCAAGATGGACCCTGGGTCATGGGTTCTTCACACTTTTATAAGTTTGGTCCATTTGCATATCAGGGTTAATTCTCCAATTATAACTTCAATTAATGATGTAATTACTCCAAGTTTTCCCCTCCTCGTCAGAGGCTTTTAATTTAATAATTTGGGGCCTGGGACAATGGAGGTGTCCTTGAAAAGCAAACCTAGAGAGGGTTTGTTTATGTCTAACCAGCATGAGAGAACAGCAGCTAACAGGCCACACGAAACTTCAGTACACTAAAGCTTCACTACACACTAGGCAGTACAGGATTTGAAAAATATAAAAGTTAAAATCTAAGGCATCAATGCAAGTAACATTGTAACATGTAAAATTGAATACTTACAATGTACTCTTTAATCCTGAGAAATATTGGAAAAATATGGCCTATCTGGAAGAAATTAGATAGAGGAGATGTAGCCTTTGTGTGTCTGTGTAACAGTTGATACTGTCTGTCATGAATTCAGAGCAGCTGAAGTAAAAGCTGGATATCATAAGAAAAAATAAGCTAAACACTGTTTAGAAGATAAGACAGCGATGTACGGATAGACAGCAAAGCATATGGTGCCAGGAGCTTGATGCTGGGAACAGTCCCACTCTCTATCTTCATTATTAATTTGGAAAGAATACAAACATATGCTAACTTTTTTTTTTTTTTTTTTTTTTTTTTTTTTTTTTTTTTTTTTTTTTTTGCATAAATGGAACCTTATGAATTGAAGAATCTTGTACTTTACCAGTCAGGACAGAGGACAGTGTGATTTGGCACAATTTTTTATTTTTATTGGAAAAAAAAAAAGGCAGAATAGTATTTGACTTGGAAATGTCAAACTAATGTAATTAAGGGGAAATGAGGCCAATTTATTTATTTAAAGACAGAGACACTCATGTAGGAAATAATGGTACTACAAGGGACCCTTGGCATTCTTTCTCCCTAATGGCAGGATGGGAATGCAGAGAGCTGTGTTCCAAAGGCATCCACTCATGGATGAGGGGAGAAGGAGCTGCCCTTTGCTGTGAAGATATGTTGCTGTTTGGCAGAGAGAGGAAAAACAGGTCAAATTGGGATTTAATGAAAACTACTAGAATCTGTGACAGCATTGAGCAAGTGTAGACATCTTGCTTTTAGTGATCTGTAATCAGTAAACTGAGTAATCAGTTCTGCACTTAAATAAATCACAGGTTGAGGGCTGAGTTAAAACTTCACAGGGAAAAAAAGAAAACTGGCATATGGCTTAATCTGTCACTAGTGTAAGGATGCTCTGGAAAGCTGGCAGCATGGTTAAAGTATTATGGACTCTTAGGCAGAAGAGAGGCTACAGGCAGCCATTGAATTTGGCCATTTTGCAGTGTGAAAACGCCATCAGAATTCATTTAAAAACGTGAACAGTTATCAGGAAAACAGAAAGATCTGTCATGCAGCAGTTCATCAGCGCAAGCACAGGAGCCGCATAAGTGGAGTTGTTTTACAGCAGCTCAGAATACCAAGTGTGTTCCTTGCACTGATACTCTTTCAGCTCATCAGGTACTTGCCTGCCAACACTGTGGTGAATGAATCTGGGGGCTAGAAAAGAAACCGGCATTTCTCTTACATCTGCTGTCTGGGAAGGGCTGTATTTCAGCAACAGGTCTCTTCGTGCCTAACAGTATGGACTTTCTTCCTTACTGCTTTCATTCTATGTGCAACAGTGGTTTGGGTTTTATCCTTAAAAAAACAATCTTAAAAAAGTAGAAACATTTCAGAGCCGAAACACTGAGATTTACTTTCTTCACCTGTGTTTTCATGTATTTCTTTTAAAATTTCTGTTCAAACAGTCTCAAAAAAGTCGAGAATATTTAAATAATATCCTCTGCTGCATATGGGATTATGCTTGACATTTGCTTGATATTTGCTACTATATTTTGCTGGTTTTAGTCTCTACAGCATCTTAAAACTTTGCTTCTACAATATATATTGAAAAAGTACTTCTTAGCATTTAGCAAGTATGTCAGCTTTATATTTTATAAATATGAATTCACTAAAGGCTAAATTAATCATCATAAATACAAATTCAGAAAATAAGAAATAATGACATTGATGATACCAAATTGGTTTTATTATTTTTAGTGAATCCTGCAGGAAAACTCCACAGTCATTACATACAGTGTTCCTGTTACAGTTTCTTCTGAAGATATTTTTGTCAAGAAACAGTGACTGCATAGTAAGTTGAACAGATGTTTACATAGTATATGTAACACAGCATTTATGTGAATCACTTCATATAGGGATTGCTCTAGAATAATAACCATTCACTTAAGAAATTAATTCACAGTATGTGCAGTTACATGTTCAGGAGTGTATGTCTAGGAAAACACATTCAGATTACAGATTTAATAATAAATTACTGATGTGATTTCTTTTTCACTACATATAACCTTGCATTGCTTGATGTCATGGAGCTGCTCTTTGAGGAGCTGTTGTTTGGTATATTAAAACATCTTGCTGTGTCTGTATCTAAGTGAGGGTAATACATGGAGAAGTTGGAAAATGTACCTAAGAAAATTACCGCTATAGTAAATAAGTGAAAGAAATGAATCAGCTGGAGTAACAATAGGCAAATAATTATTGGAAAGGCAAGCTTCATATGCACTGATTAATGAAGATAATCATCTTTATTTTAAAACATTATCCAGATAATTTTGAGATTTCTCTGAGTTAGTTTTACAGTTTCTGAGGCTAGCTTTAAAAAATTCCTTTTCTCCATTCAGATTAAGAAACTTTCTTGATACAATGCATGTTTTCAGTTTCTTATTTTGACTTCTATAATCTCTTTAGTTGTCTCTCAAAACTGTCAGTTGCCAGTACTGCTCAGTCACTATGAAAATGTTGAAGTATGAGTAAGATTTTTACTCTTAAGGATGAAAATATCCAGACAGTTCAAAGAATATCAGGGATACCTGATATTCAATACCAGTGGTCTCTCTAGTATTGTTACATGTGAATTTTTGTATCTCAATATTTTCTCTGGAGTCACCAAGCGTCTCATCTCTGCATTTTCCATGGCTGGACATCAGATCACACCAGCCTGATTGAACAGGAAGGGAATAATGACGGTCCAAGCAATGACCCAGGTTAGAATGACTTCTCTGATTTCTGTGTTGTGGTTTACTTGGGGTAAAAATAAAAATGTACTAACTTGTGGTTTCAACCAAGCTGACAACCAAGCATCATGCAGCCATGGTGCTTATGTGCAATGGAAAGTCTTGGAAATTGACCTTGGATTTAGTTATTTACGTATGTGTAGTTAATTTCCACATACTTCACTAAAGTAGACTAAAATTCAGAAGATCAAGTGCGACCACATCAAAAAGGTCAAAGTCTTCTGAATCAGTGAGGCTTTTATACTTCAGAAATGTGTGCCAGCTCTGTACTGAGGGTTCCAGCTATTGCCTGAGTTAACTCAGCTGCAGTACAAAAGATGGCACTTACGTTTCAAGATCACATATAATGATCTTGATGTCTTTCTGTCACTGTGAATTGATGTTGGTGAACATCAACTTGATAGAGGTGTCATCAGTGCTGGAAATCCACAAAAATGGCTCAGTAATTTGCCGGGAAGCATATGTTTGAATTTCACAAAGTATATGGGTGTGGTTTCTATAAAAAGTGGTTACTAGAGGGTTGAAAAAGTAGCTAAAATACTACTACTACTAGTCATTGATGATGGTCAGTAGACATTCATTTCAGCCTGTCTTTTTGTAATTTATATTCACTAAGTCACATGTGCCACTGATCTCATTTTACTAAATGCAGTCACTAGTTACAATAAACTCAATTACAGTTTTTAAGTGTTTCAAGCTATTTTTTAACAGATTTAGATGAATTTACATACTGGTTCTTGGCCATAAGACTCTTGAGTAACGAGACACATTTTGACTATTGAACTGTTTGGTTCAATAGTCTAATGATCATGCAAGTCATACAAAATATCTAAAGGGAAAGCATCCAGAGGCTAAATTCCCTTACTGACTTATTACTTTAGAATTTCTTGTTTATAGGAGAAGTGTCTACGAAGGATGTCTGGACTTCATGCAGCTCTCTTGAAAGCTGTTTATTGCATAGGTGAAGTTACAGCAGCTCAGGGAGTGGGTATCCAGAGCCAGCCCTACAGCTGCCAGCTCCAGCCGTAGGCATACCTGAAGCCACTTTCTGTTCAAGTTACAAAGCATTAGATACTTTTCTTTGCAGAGTATCTTAATACATAACAACCAATAAGCACCATACGCAATGCCTTTACATTTGCCTATAGCCTATCATAGCTACTACCATCACCATATTATAGTCATTATTATCCAATCACAAGAGTAAGTAAGTTACAATTTATGCTTACAGTGGAAAATTCTCAGACCTCTCTTCTTCTTGCTACATCGACATTTCTTGTTTGCCTGCCATAACTCTCTATTTGGTAAAAACATGTTTTCTATTTACTTATGCTCTTCTTGAGACTTATTTACTTGGTGAAAAACATGTCTTTGTTTGTGGTCACTGCCTTTGTCCTAATCATAAAAATCTCCTTCCAACTCATCTCCAACCTTTGCCTTCTCAGTTATTCAGTGATCGCTGGTTCAGCAAAACATTTTTTACTCCATATCAAAACTTGCTTTCATTTCTATCTCATTCTCAGTTTCTACATTCAGAGATCTTTCTGCCAAGCCTACATACCTGTGAAACTTTCTTAACAAACTTTCATCCTCCCTAGCACTTGTTATTCTTTTAATTTCCCATATTTGTCCCTTTCCCCTTGTTTTTTTCACAGCAGTACTTTTTTTCAAAGGCTTCATAATATTCAGCTTTTGTAAACATTTGTTTGTAAAGATTTGACAATTGCTGCTTTGGTAGCAAATTGCAAGTATTCATTAATCACTGTCTAGAGTGTTGTTCTCTATATATCCTTATGCAACAAAGATTAGAAAATCATGATTAGTTCAGCAAAGAGTTCTTAATGTGTCTGTCCCTTTAACTTGTAGTATTGCTTTCTCCTCCTCCCAGCTTGTGCTTCCATCTCTTCGTGTGCCAGATGCACGTTCAGATACAGCCTTAGAATGATGCTGGGAAGGCAACAGGGGACGCTTGCTTTGCCTTTTGAGTCTGCTTCTGAACCCAGTGATGGTAGGGGAGTGTCAGCAGAGAGAGAATATCTAAAGGCCTGACTCTTTCCTCATTGGCAGAGTCTAGTTTTATTTGTTCCTTCTGTGAAATAATTAGCTAGCTCCTGTTCTAGCCTTACACTGAAATAATGATGTGCTTTTTCTGAGCATTTGGAAACTGTTAGGTAACTGTTAAGTCCCAGTTTGGATGTGACTTCATTCTTAAAGCAGACATTTTATCCTTCTCAGTAAATTGATTTTTATTTTTGGCTGTTGGGATGAAATGAGAACAGCACAAAAATTGTTCAAGTTGTCCATTCGTAGATTCTTTTTGACTTTGCACATTGCAAAACAGTTTAAATACTACATTGCTGTTATCCTTGACCTCTCTGCAAATGATTCTTCTGTTACTGACACATCTCTCGTGGGTGTGATGCAATCAATGTAGATAGAACAACATCATTTCACAATGCTTGTAGTGAGCTGAAGATCTAAGCCTGCTCTTGATTCATCTTCATTCTCCAGCTTCACTAGCTTGTGTTTCCAAAGATCTCAGAAGCACATCTTAAAAATGATCTTTTCTCACCTTTTTCGCTCATTTTTCCATTTCCTCAGGCTCCTTTTGATAGGTGATTCACGCTACTATAGTCCTTTCCTTAGGGTGTTGTAAGGGAACATTGATACTGCATTAAGTATCTTCACTACCCCTTTTATGAAGATAGTCTTTTCTTTCTCCTGTACCTCCCTTCTCTGAAGTTGGGTGAGACTGGAGGATATTGTGGCCTTCACGTTTCACACAGGGATGTTGAACCAAAGAACATTCTAGTCACTTGTGGAATAGGTCTCCAGTTGCAACAGCTCAAACAAGAGCTTGCACGCCACCAGAGGCAAGAGTTGCACTTTCTGTTATGGACTCTTTAAGCAGGAGTTTTACTGTTTGTCTTCATCAATAGAAGACCCACCCTGCACGTGTGCTATTCTGTACCTCCATCTTTTACCCTTCCTGCCAACAGCCCCCACTAATCAGTAAGAAGTTCATTCATGACCTTCTGGATTTGAAATGCTAACAGGTTGATTCCCTTAAGATTCAAATGAGTTTCTTGTGTCTAGCTTTAAATGTCTCATACAGAGGAGCCTCCACTCCATAACGAGTATGAAACCTCACTTTCTATCCCAGCATCCTTGCACATCTGTCCATTTGCAGTCCTGTATGGTATACAAGTACATAATTACATAGAAGACCTTGATTCCAGCTTCCCTTGTAGGGTCCTAGATTTTCTCGCTAAAATCTTTCTCCTGCCTTTTCCCTGTGCTACTGGCAGCCATGGAAAGCAGACATGCAGGCTTCTCAGACCCAGTGCTTCTTCCCTAGTGATCCACAGTCTTTGTGCCCTTCATATGACCTTTGCCTCCAGCAAGTAAGTGACTGTGTGGTGGTATCTGATCTTGAAAACCCCTAGTCCCTTAGTGCTGATCCCACTCTTCCCTTCATCATAGGTCCCTGGTTCCAGGACAGAAGGATACATGGTGTTTGGATAGAAAGGCCTCAGCATGGCCAGCCGTGGTCTATTGCCATGTCCTCCTGCCACATGATGGCATGGGCATTAGCCTGCACTTGGATCTTGTTTCCTGAACTTCCTGAAAATCTTCTCTCCAGGCTGATCATCATCTTTCTCAGGGGACTTGGTTTCTGTGTTTGGAGAGCAGATTGCTACAGTAAATGCTGCCTATAACCCATGGACTGTGTTCCTCTTGAGTTCCTTTGGTCCAGCAACCTCAGAAAAGCTCCCAGAAACACTATCTGCATCATGGTGCATCAAGGTTGCTCTCCTATGGTTCAGGTGTTTGTATGTGTGTCTTGGTTTTGAAAGACAGGTGTCTGCTAAGGAAGGCAGAAGCCTCCCTTGAAGTGGCAGATGTAACCCCTTTCCCCCTGAGTTACTATAATTTTGAAATCAAGGGCCTTTAGGCAAAGATGTGGGAAAATAGGAATAACAGTTCTTTACTATTATATATATAACCAGTCAAACAAACACCAATAACTATGGCAGTAACAGCAAACACAAACCCAGTCCCAGCCTTCTCGGCTGCCGGGCCCTTTCCCCTCGGGTGCAGTTCCGCTCGCAGCCGGCAGGGATCGCTGGCGGCTCCCGGTGAGCAGGGCAGGTGCGATGGCTCCCCCGCGGCTGCAGGGGGCGCTCCGGAGCGAGCTCGGGGAGCACGCGGCACTGGTGCCCTGGGATCCCGGGGAAGGGTGGAACAAAGGCTTCACAAACCCCTGGGCAGCCGATCCCAGACTCTCAGGAACAGCAGGCTGGAACGACAGGCTGGAACGGCGAGCTGGAGCGGCAGGCACAAGCACAAATCCCAGGTGGCGGACGAGATGTATCCAAAAGGGGAACCCCCCCGGAGGTCCAGGCAGGCAGGGCGAGCACAGCTACAACGCAGCGAAGGCTCGAAGCGGCAGCGGGGCAGGGTGGCCACAGCCCAGCCTCCAGCAGGGCAGGGAAAGCAGCTTTGGGATCCCGGCGTTGTTACCAGCAGAAAGAAAAACGGCCAAAAAAAGGAACCAGCAGCTCCTTTCTCTGCAGCTTCTCTCTCCGGATGCTGAGAGCGAACTGAGCCCACACCCAGGTGAAACAAAAGAGTAGCCAGGTCTTTTGTCTTCTCTTAAGCACCCAGCGATTTGTATCTTAGTAACAGAATGGGGGAAAATTCCTTTAACAAAAAAAACTAGATCTCTTAAAACCCCAACAATGTGAGATGTTCAACAGACATCTACTTGATAGAGCTCTATCTTTATTTTTCATTGTGGATGGGTAACAGCAGTTCTTTAAGATGGTTTCTGTATCACAGTGATTCACCTGACTGGCAGATTTCCAGATGTTGCCAAATTGCCCCTGGATCCAAATTTCCCTTTATCTTCTCAGCTCACTTCCTCTGATGTTTCCAGCAGCTCTGCTCACTCTGTACTAGGACTCATGTTACTTCCAGCAAGGGCCCCATTTCTAGTTTCAGATTTTCAGCTGCATCTTCCATTCCTACCTTCTTCCTCCCACATCCGGTGCATTACTGAGTAATATTTCTTCTTTATCTTACTCTCACAAAAATCAGAGATTTGACTGATTTCTTGTTAATGCAAGAGGACAAAACAAAACCATGTAAATATTTTTGCACAAAGCAATATATTCACGTAACATATTTTAAGTTATTGGAGAAAAAACTAGATTCTGCCTTTGGAAAACCGGAAGAGCAATAAACAATATGCCATGGTCAAAACAGAATTTCTGACAGTTTTTATTTCAATTTAAACAAGCAGTTTACTGGGGGGAATTGTATTAGGGACTTGTCTTCAAGCATCAATTATAAAATACATAAAATAGTAAAATATGGAAAATTCTCCATAGATCATCTATTTTCTATAGGAAAATAGATCATGACTTTCCTAGTTTAGGGAAATCAGACCAAAACTAGCTACCTCCTCTGATCAGGAATCAATCACACTCAAGGGAGAGTCAGGTCACAGCTTGAGGTTACCCTGCCACCCTTATCCATAACGTGTGTATTGCTACATGCTCACCCCATTTTTTAAGGGCTTTCTTGGAGTTGATGAGGCTTGGGTGTGTCCACCTTCTTTGGAGTATCTCCAGATTTGGCCCCTAACCATTTCCTATTATTTTATCTAAACTGACACCAGGATTCTTAAATAAGTTGTTAGCAGGAGCATCATGTTGTTGACTGGATCAATGCCAACAGAAATCCATCCTGCATTAAGTCTTTGTGTGGACAGTGAATTGATCTCAGAAATGGTGAGCTCAGTCTCACTGGACTGAACAGCTTTAACCACTTAGGACCACTGGAGCAAAGTTCATCATCCTCAACAAAAATAAGCAAAGTGAATGCACACTTGGTTATTCCAAGAAATTCCCAGTTTAACTAAAGGCAATTCTGTGAGTTCATTCTGCAATTGACTTGAAGCATCCTAATCTGTGAGTAGCTATTGTGGTTCTTCAGGTACTTCACTGAAACTGTCCCTGATCTTACACCACCATATTTTGTTTTCCATTACTGTGGCTGCATATCTGTGTTTGGTTGCAGTAGAAAACCACATTATTCTGTTTTCTTCTGGGCAGGGTAGATGACTTGTGTTTTCAGAGACACTTGGTGTCAGAATGAGTTTTGTGTAAGAGAGGATACATAGCTGCTGAACACTGAATGATTCAGCAGTGTTCCAAGGGAACACTTTGACATGTAGATGTGTAAATGACATGAGCTTTTCCAGTATACAAGACTTACAGCATTGATTCATTGACTTATCCCTATTTTCTCTTGCTATATTTATTCTTTTGTAGCCTGGGTGTTTTTCTAAAGGACTGTTTCAGACTTCAGTTATACATTTCCAGCAATCATAAATCTTCTATGACTATTGTTTCATTACAATTGTCCTGATGTTTGTTTGTACTGCAGAAAACTGAACAGACATCTGTAAGTTTGGTGCTTCTTATTGCAGTTTTAGTTAGTATTTTGGGGACTTTATATAATTATATTAAATCAATTAGGATTTAGGTTTGCATTTTATACTGTGTCACATGAAATATGTCTCAAATTAATTCACGTATTTTCAGTTTGAATGTTGTCATCTATTCCAAGAGCTTGTTGAAAGGCTTTGGATTAGTCATGATTATTAAAGCTTGTGGCTTAGGTTGTGGAAAAATGTATATTTTTTGAAATAATATCTGCATCTGATTATTCGAAATGAGATGTCTATATTAAAGAAGCCAAAGAGGGAGTGAGAAAGCATGACAATAAAAGCCATAAACAATTCTTCTTTGGAAGCCTGCCTTGCAATACCTTAGAATAATGGGGAAATACGAAAGACCTAGAAAAGTCAGTAAGTGAAATCCTTGTATTTACATTCAAACTGATAATGTGCTTGGAGAAGATTGTGAAGAAAAAATTATGAAGAATGACAGTGGATGGCAAATCAGATATTCTAGAGGTATGATGTTTGAGATACAGTAGTTTACAAGACTCTTCTATGGTCAAGTGCAAAAAACTTTATGACTTGAGAGCTGGCCAGGATAACATGCAAGAAAATGTTCTTTAGAAGCAGTCAGAAGATGAACAGGCACCTGTGTTAAATTTAACACAGGAAAGCAAAAGCTAATTAAAATTTTCTGTATGGGTTGCTGTTTGCAAGAATTTTGCTGTTCCTTTGGGTATGCAGGATGTAATTGTTTTCTAATTCATCTGAGAAGTATTTGCTGAAAGAATGTAAATAATTGTGTTTATCTAAATCAAATTTTTACTCTTCATTGAAGAAGCAAATTGCAAAATCTGAAAATAATGAAGAAGCAGATCACATAACATTTATGGCTGTGAAAAAGAAATTTATGAAGTTTCTCATTAACTTAATATTAAAATATGTAATTAGAATTACTTTTGTAATTCGTCCTGTCACAATCCAGTTTATGATTTCTTTTCAATGAAAAGACCAAAGCAGGAGAAACAAAGCCAACGTTCAATGTATTAGAAGTCAACTACTACTGAACAGAGATGATCAATACATTTGAAGGGAATTGCATTCTAGAGGTGCCACATGCTTGCACAGCTCAATACTGGGACTGTAGCTCCTCTGAAAATCAGATACTTTTTATTCCAGAAACTACCATAATGTTTAGTCTTGTACTTGTGTTCTTTCAGCTAGTTCTTTTTTTCATCTTGTGGTTAATCCAAATTATACCTGCTGTCAGGAAAGAATCTGCTTCTTATTTATACAGCAAAGTTTGCCAAGACTTATATGCTGAATTTCATCTGTGTCTACATAATTCCTTGAGGAGACAGAAGAACATGGAAAGCTGAGAGTGCCTCAATCCAACTTGCACATTTTTTCCTTCCCTCTGTAATTATTACAAATTTTATGTGAAGAAGCACAAGAAGTAGGAAGGTTAGTAAGGAGTTCTGGCTGAGTAAGAAGTTCTGGTTTATAGTATTTAGAATTTAAAGTTTCACTATCAAACCATTAGTCTTGAATTTAGTTTTAAATTTTTCATTTAAAATGTTGATAAATTTAATTTTTGAGACACTGCATTAAATTTGATCCTTTGTTTTTCCATATGCACTGGTCCATGAATGAAATCGCTGTTCTTAAACCAGGGATTGTCCAAAACATATGTGCTAAACCTGCTGGATTCAGTGAGTCTGGCGTGGGGTTTTACATCCCACGATCCCTAATGCAGTATAAAAGTTTCCAAGCCTACTCACAGCATCTGCCAATCTCTTGTTTTACACCTTTTCTCGTGACGAAGACTGACAGGGTAATCTTGGTCTGTAAGACTTCCAGGTTTCCCATTCTCTCATATGCTGTGATTTGCAAAGAAAATTTCCAGATTTCCTCTGCTGCTTAAGAGATGATGAGACGTTTGGTCGTGGAGCTTTGAGACACATCTTTTAGTGCTACCTGTTGACCTACGTGCTCCCTTAGCCCATATTGCCTCAGATTCAATTCCCACAGTTCTTTAGGGCATAGATACATATGCCCATTCCCAATGAATGGCCAGCTTTTAACCTGGAAAACTGCTCCTTGTCATCAACATAAAATGATATAAGTTTCTGGTGTGAGACTTTCTGAAGTCAAGGTAGGCAACGCTTAGAAATGGCAAGAGCTTACATGGGATCAAGAAGAACGTAATGAAACAGTTCAGTGAAAATGCCCTCGGTGTCAGATTGCTTGTGCAGACTTTGCCAATAGTCATTTCAGCCTGTGAATCACAGTGTTTGTTACACTAGAGGAACGTTTATTTCTTCCTGAATTTCCCTGCCAGCACTTGCTCACTGAAGAGCAAGTGAAAAGCTTTTGCTTTCTCTGCTCTTGAGAAGTGTTTCTGAGAGAAGAGAAAAAGAATTTATCATAGGAAGTATCT
Source organism: Aphelocoma coerulescens (assembly GCF_041296385.1). Classification (NCBI taxonomy): domain Eukaryota; kingdom Metazoa; phylum Chordata; class Aves; order Passeriformes; family Corvidae; genus Aphelocoma; species Aphelocoma coerulescens. The sequence continues at coordinate 92,088,159 of NC_091015.1, forward strand.
AAAAATGTTGTATCAGTGGCAGAACTTGGGGAACAAATGCTAAATTAGGAATATCAAATTGCCAGGGCCAGATAGATAATGTTCATCCAAGAGTAGCAAGAGCACTCAGAAACAAAAGAGCTAAACTGAAGGCTATAGTGTTTCTCTTTTAGCCCCCACAAAATGACTCATAGGATGCCTGTGTTCCAGATGTGCTTCCTAGTAGGTCTAGGCAGCTTGGATCTGTATCACATTTGCATCAGACTAATAGAAATGGCAATCAAGAACAGAACTGGTTAGCTCACATATTAATACAATGTGGTGTGAGAGAATAAACATGGGTCTTTTGAGAAAGAAATTGTGATGCCACACCAAAATCAGTTAAAATTGATTTTGGGTAAGTATGAAGTGATGTATATGGAAAAAGTCATGACTTCACATATACGTGTGATGCACTGTAAGCCAATATAACAGTGAAGAAGGGTCTTGTGGTGATAACAGGATAATTTCATTGAAATGGTTGTTTAGTGGTCAGTAACAAGATGCTGAGAAGTGCCTGAGATAACCTGGTAGCCCAACTCAGAATGGCTTTTCCTACTTTGTAACGTATAACTCAGAGTGGCATTTTTGACTACTTTGATTTAGCTTAGCAAGTTCCTTACCGTTTGAGATAGTCAGTCCTGAATTGCTTACCAAATTTTCCAGTAGCATCTGCCCGTTCCCGATCTGTTTATCTTCATCAGACCTTCCTGCTGAGAACTTCCAAAGAATAAGCAGTCAGAGATCTTGGTTTTGATGAAATAACAGAGTTCTTCAGGCCAAAAACCCAGATGACAAGTATTTAATCATTCAAAACATAATGTGGGTTGAAATTACCATGTTTAAGTAGCATAAGCAGAGAATTAATTTATGCATTCTGTACTATTTTTTAGATAAAATAGAAAAAATGCAGTTTCACATCAAGCATCGAGAATCCGAGAGTGCCCGTTCTTCTGCTACAGTTGTTGTCAAAACTACTGTAAATGTTAGTTTCTGGTGGAGTAAAAGGTTTTAGTCCACATGCAATTCTTCACAGTTTTCTTAAAATCTACCCCACCAGTGAGATACATTTTTTTTACCAAATTATCTTTCCTGCAACTCATAAAATTAGACCTTTTTATTAAACTTAATTATCCAGATTTACCACATGCTGTCGTTTCTTCTTTGGAAGTGGTAGCCCTTACATCTCTCATCTTTGGCTTTGTGAGTCATAAATGATGTTGAGAACTGTGTCCCAGACAGACTCTCAGATCATGTCTCTGGTTCTCCATGACCAACTGCCGTTTTCCATACTGTCCCAACAGTGCCAGCCTAATTCAAAACATACAGTTTATTAATAAATACAGTGACTCAGTTATATGATCCAAAGCACTGTTCAAAAATTACAACTCTGGAGAAAACTGAAGATTTTGGAAAAACATAATTTCTTAGGAAAAAATGTATGTACCCCATGCCCCCTTCCCCCCCCCCAAAAAAAAAAAAAAAACCAAAAAAACCCACACCAACAAACCTACTAGAAAATCTAAGTACTCATTCATGCTGTTTGTGGTAGAGATAAATTTTAATGTCTTCACACTCCAGAGCAGCAAAAAAATCCATTAGCACACAGATTCTCACAGTCATTGACTGTGTGGGAAGATACAGATGGGGTTTTTTTCTTCATTGCAACAATATCACTAACAGCAGGAGCTGAAACATACTATGTCATGTCAACCTGAAACAAATTAGGATTTAAGAATCTAATAACGTTGGGATTGCTCAGTGGTGCAGTTTGCTGACAGAATGTCATTGTGCACGAATGGCATGTGCTCAGAGTTGAGTCGCTCTGGCAGTTAAAATACCCATGTTTCCCTGTTAAGCCAGAATGCCAGCAGCTACCCCACTGGGGGCTTTAGTGTAATAAAATACACTCATCCCAAATTTTCTGTGGCACTGGGTGGTCAGAGAGCTGTATGGCCAAACCACTGAACTGAAGAAAATTAAGAAAAATACCTGGTAACCTGGTAGAAGAAGCTTAAAGTCTGCCGAGTTCAGTGGTTGCCTCACTGTGATTAATTGATGCTATCTCACGGATTCAAATAAAAATATGTTGATATATTTTGTACTATACTTAATGTTTTTAAAAACCTAAAAAGTTGGGGTTTTTTTTCTAAAGAACTGAAGTATTAATTGTATCAGTTTTCTATATTCTTTCTGTAACAGTGAGAAGGAAAGCAAAAGTTTCATGGGCAGACTTTTCATTTTATTACCAAGAATTGCAAACGTTTGCAGGTTTTTGCTTCATATATAGCCAGGGCTAAGAAACATTTAAGAGCTAAATAGCTCCTTGTGCAAGTTTCTTAAACCTGATTTGAATTCATGGTCACAGCAATGTATGTACAATCTAAAAGAAAAGTTTGCATATAGAGATGTTGATTGCATACACTGTCCATCTTGTTTTACCCATGATAAAAGAAAACTCACATAAGCACGTGTTGTGTCAACAACAGACAATTGATATATCCCAAATTCAGAATAATCTCTAATAGATAGCGCAAATGCAAGGCTGTGCTATCCTTCCAAAAATTGGCTGTTCTTAGCTCACTTGTTTTGTGAAGCAGGACACAGCTCACTTGTTCCAAGTGTCAAAAGCCCATGTTAGACGGCTTTGTATGGACACAGCTCTTCTGTGAAATGGTAGTGTCAACTTGACCTCCTTCCTGTTGCAAAGATATTTTTTAAACTGCTGTGTTTGAAAATGTAAAGATTGTTGTATGTATTAGCTGCTAGTTTTTCAACCATTTCAGAGAATTCTCTGTTCTTGAATTAGCTTAAAAATATGCAAAGTATGTGAACATCAGTATCATATATAAACCAAAAGAAATGTTTTAGATTTTTTCCTCTAAAATAAGAAAGGCATATTAAGTATATATTAGAAAAACTTACGGTTTTCAGGGTCTAGTTGAATAGTGCAGAAAGACATCTTTTGGGTTTGTACTTCTTTTGCTTACCTTGCAGTGTACACATTTGTGCTTTTTTTAAAACTAATTGATGGTAAAGTTGGTGATCCTGTATTTTTTCCCCCTATTTCTGTGTCTGACTAGACAGCTGGACCTCATTATCTTCTAGTGTATTCCACAAAATTTAGCACTGTTAATTCTCACTTTCCATGTGCATGGAGAAATTTTAGAAAGGAAAAAGTGTCTGAAGCTTGTAAGGATTTCTGTATCTGTACCTAGGATCAATCACTATTTAAAGGAGGAGAAAACTCATCCCTGCTACTTTCACATCTTTTACTGAAATAGTAGTAGGTCTTCTCTATGGAAAGTGAATATTCTGTTCAAAGACTAAAAGCTGGAGTAGAAGGTCATAGGGAAATGCAGAAATCCTAGTGATTAAGTGAACAAACCTTTGAGCAGCACACATTTTCAAGGCTGACTGCACATTTCAGTGCTCCTTGCGGGTGTTTTATGGTACCACTTTCTTGTGTCTTAGGAGCTGCTGGTACAGCCCTGGCATCCTCTGCCTGTGTGGCTCAGAAAGCTGTCCCCCGACTGCAGTGTTCCACATCTAATTGCTGCTTCTCTCACTGGATCTTGCTGAGTTTAAATCTGGTAACTCCCTGCTCTGCACTGATGGATTGTTATCTTTTCCATGTCCTTTCATCTACCAGTGATAGGACAACATTCCTAGAGCAGATAGTTATATAAGGGTTTTGCTTTCTCTTAGGGAAGAGAGAATAGCTGGGGGTTCTTTTGTCTGTTTACCATGTCTATGCTTACCTTTGAAATGGAAATTGAGATATCAGCAGATATTGAAGGCCAGTTTGCTCTGAATATACCTTAAACCAAGCCTTTACAGAAAGCAAGTCATTATTTAGTTTTTCTGTATGTTCCTTTGGTTAGTCCTTAGCTTCCAGCACTGTCAAATGAATCTCACAGAGTAACATGAGCTTTTTAAGCTGTATCACTGTCCTTGTCACTGAGCTGTGTGCTGGATCATCTTACTCACTTGTGAGGCCCTATCTGAATTTCAGCAATAGTGCGCCTTAGAACATCATTATACATTCTTGTTCAAAATGGATCATATGAAAATACTGGTGATTATTGCTTTGTACGCTATGTCCGTTCCAGCTCTAGGAGGCGTTTGAATTATCATGGACTTTTAACTTCTGGGATTTCATTACAAACATTAAAAATGGATTGCTTTTTAGAAATCCATGAGCTGTTACCTCTACAAAGTAGGATTTGCTGAAACAGCTGTGGTCATTTCAGCAGCTACTTCAGTCATTGCATCTCCAAGGACTGGACACCCCGATCCAGTCACAGTCCAGGTGGACAGATACAGGTTTCCTTTCAAAGGAATGTTGAGCAGCTTGGACAGGCTCCTGGCTGAGTGGTCCTCTTCTCTGGGGCTCATACAGCATGTGGTTGTCATGGAGGGTAATACTTCTTAGTGTTGCCTACTCATGAGTTCAAACAGGGCTTTGGAGTGTTTAGATTATGCTGCATCATCACAATGAAGTGTGCTATAGTTCTTTGATTTAACACTTGGATGTGAAAGAAACTGCCTGTCAATTACTCCAGTTACACCAGGAGATCATGGGCATTTGTCTGCCCACCAAAAAACCAACCAGTGGGTATATTTTACATGGGCAAGGCTCATGACTTCACCTCACAACAGGCCTTTTAGAGCAGTTTTTCCTTAAAAGTCCTTTTTCTAAAATGTGTAGAGGTCAGGAAGAAAGTAGGTCTGCAGTATGTCAATGAACTCTTAAAGTCAGAGAAACATTTGGCTCATGAGTTTTACCGTGCACCGCAGATAGTCTTGGAAAGACAGAGAAGGTTTAATGTGATAATAAATGTGTTCTGAATGATTACTCAACACAACTGTGAATAAAAGGCTGAAAATGGCTTGATTAGTTCAGTTACTATTTCCTGAGTGAGTGTTACCTCTCAATCGATACCCCATGGCACTTCTGCCAAACTTTTGTCTTCTTTCCAGGATCAGTTAATTACTCATGAAGTAGTCACACAGCTTATTTGATCTCCAACTCCCAAAAGTCTTCTCCAGGATAATGGAAAATTGCATGTCGTATTCCTGGTTCTCTTTCATTCACGTTTGACTTTCCTCGTGAAGCAGCCCCCTGAGAGTCTGATGCTGTGCTTTGAACAGTTGTAGATACCATTTATGAGAAAAAGAACATGTATAAAATGCAATGTCAAGCTATTAACACATAAATTGCAATTAATAAAATACACAGCCATGAATTTCAATTAATAAAGAAACTATTTGATACTTTATTTTGCTATCACTTAGAGTGTGCCATCTAAGTATGTGGCTACAATACAAAAATTAAAATGTCTGGAAAGAAAACCTAGTGCTGAACAATCATGTTGGTAAGTAAAATTTTGACTCTTCAAAATGTTGTCCCTTGTTTCCAGAAGGAAATCAGTTCCAAGGCCAGCAGCATTCTATAGAGATATAAGCTTCTTATCTGGTTATAGTAGATGGTGAAAGTATTTTTAAGGAAGATGGTGGGAGTGGTATTTAGATGTTTGCCAGTTGGTAAACGACTGAGACTGCTGAACAGATGGCAGTAAAGGCTGATAGGTATTGGTGGGTCTGGTGATTGGTATCAGATAAATAACTCAGCTATGCTGTGTACACATCCCAGGTCTGTTCAAGATTTGTCATTAAATTGCTCTTGTGTGTATGTAAAGCAAAACCCAACTTTTCAGCCAGCTGAGTCTTCCTTTTGACATCTCAGTATTGCTGAGTCATTCCATTATCACAGCAAAAATCAAGAGCACATCTAACTAACTTACTAAAACAGTCATAAAACCACCCAGTTTCAAGTGTTCAGCTGGGAGAGTCATTCATGCATTTTACCAACAGTGTGGTAACATCAGGTAAAATGCTGACCAAAGGTGTCATTTTATCAAGGGCTATCCTCAGTGAGTATCTGTAATTGACCATTTTTGCAGCTGCATACACTGGGATTATTTTTAATAAGGTGAGGAATTTTTTCTTAAACCTCTCTTAGATACATGTTGTGCCTATATTCTACAGTCAGCATCAGTTCCCAGAACTGGGGTATTAGGAATCTAGTCCAAGGAAATTTGACTTTTAGGGCAAAACACCTGACAGTATAAATGAACAGCAGAACCTCTTTAGGCATGTGAAACAAATTGTCTTTTACTAAGCTTCTCTCATTTTCTTTTTGCACAGTGCTTTCTTAACAAATCATAGTCAATAATCTGCCTCCTGATGGTTTTTTTTGTCTTAGATCTTCACCCTCTTTAAAACCATTTCAGTCTGGTGGCTACTCTGCACTTCTGTGGCAGGATTGATAATAACATTTTTCCCTGGAGTCAGTGATTTTTACAGCAAGGTCTCAAGAATCTTTCAGAAGGGCTTTTTTTAATAGATAGCAAACCAGATGTATAGAGAGATGAAATGACGTGGAAAAAATAACAATATATTTATGCCTCCCATTTCCTTGTCTCTTGCTGTGCTTACTCTGCATGATCTCTGCCTGACCTACAAGGGGTTTTTTTTCATAGTTTAATTCATGGAGTTGGTGGCTGTGAGTATATTGCTTTGCTTTTATCTCATGTCTTCAAGCCATAACTCTTTATCTCCTAACTCAAAGCTGCAGGACTGAAGGCGAAGCTGATTTGCTTTCTTCTTTTCTCAGTGCTCTGATGTTCTGCAAGGAAAATTTGGCAGAGGTAAATAACTGTCAAAGAGAAAGAACAAGACAAATCTAGCAGATCAAGGTTTTCAAAATCGGCTAGTAATTTTAGGTGAATTCATTTTGGGTACGCAGTTGACAAAGAAAGACTCACAGCCAGACCCTTGTAGTTTGGCAGCCAAAATCATTAGCATCTTTTATTAAACTTGGCTACCATGCTATCTTTATAGATAACCTGATTTTAAACAGCTGGCTAAAGTAAAATTTTATTTGCAAAGATAATTCAGTCTGTTGAAAAATATGACTATTTTTATTGTTTGTGTGTTCTAGTCTTAATTATAACAGGAAAAGTTTACCTTGAAAAAAAAGGTTAATACTTGTCTTCTGACAAGCTAGCTTTTAATTTCTGCTATGTTTAACTCCAGTTCAAAGGGGTGCCTTTAAACAGAAGTCTCAGCTGTTGTTGGCTTTGCATTGCAAACTGATAGGAGCTGCACAGCTGCGACTGTAAGCAAACCTGGCTGGTGCTGGGTTACACCAGGTAAGAAGCTGCCTGTCCTGGGAGCATCCTCCTAAGCAGCCCTGGGCCTGAAGGTCAGGCAGATTTTGCAGGTGCAGAACTAGTCCGCCATGGTCTCGCTCCCTCCCTGCTTCTACTGAAGCAGGGGCTCCCTCAATATTGGACTGCATCACTTCTGAGATGGGGCAGCGGAGCCGCTTCCTGGGGCATCTTCAGTTTCCTAGTGCTTTTGAAACCTGTTGAGCTGGCTGTGTTTATATAGTCTCGAGACAGTATTTGATCCATCATTTATATGTCTGAATAAAAATTCTTTTAGAATCTAATTTAGGATGTATTTCCCTATCTGAACAGGCGGTGCTTGCCTAGTTGTACGTATTCCTAAGAAAGCAGTAAGTTGAAATAGGTATTGCTGATTTGTTTTTCTCCAAGACCTGATTTATCAGTTTCTCTTGCTCTGAATTTTTGTTGAATTTCTAGGGCATCTCCTCATATGTTACATCGCAGCAGCAGGAGTCCATGGCTGATCAGTATGCAGAGATCATTTTGGTCCTGTTCTTGCCTAATATTACTAGCCTCAAAATAAAAAGTTAATTAGAGAAAATAAAGTTATTAAAAGTGCCTGTGTGCTTTAAAAGGTGAAGTCTACATTTTCAGGAGAGTCTTAGGCATTTTGGAAACCTGATTAAATTAAAATCCTTTATGAGGTTACATGAAAATAGAACTTTGGCTTTAAATCACCTTGCTGATTTTGATAATCTTACCTACTGTCTCTCCTTGTCTCACACAATAAATGGTAATCCGTCACAGGTGAAATTCACCACTCGTAGCTATGGAGGAGTACAAGGATATCCTCAACAACAGCGTATATTTAGTCAAAATCTTTCACAAAACCCAAGAGCACTTCAGATAACAGTTCCTTTTAAATGACCATTATTTGGAAACAGTTAGATGAAGACACAAGAAAGTTTTCCTGTTTTTTTTTTTTTTTAATTTTTTAGTTCTTTACTGTCAGGAGAGACTCATGACTGTCTGTGTTACAGTTGAGGTTACATTTCGTAGCCCAGATGTATAAATCTGATACACTCTGACACCCAGAACATTGTGGGCTTTGGCAGGAGAAAAACAAGTTGAATTAGAGGGTTACTGAGGGAGGCAGAGCCTCTTCTGCAGACTCACTGTTAATATCAAGCATAGCAGTACTCAGGTGCCATTGTCCATGTACATCCACAAACACATTGTCCACACTAGCCCATAGAAAACTGATTTGGTGTGGTGGTACCAGGGAAACAGGTGTCCATGAGAGTCCTGGTTGCTAAATTCTCACTAGCAAGCCAAAGACTAAATGAGCCTGGATACCAATCTGTGTTTTCACCTACAATAACTCTCTTTAGTGGGAGCTGACTGCCTCTCCTTAAATTAGTGTAAGAAATGCAACACTGTATGCCTTTTCTTTCTGAAGGAAACTAATACATGGAGTGGGAGAATGAATAATCTGCAGGCTGCCCTTGGTGAGGGGAATGAGATGCAGTGACAGGGGAGGAAGAAGCTGCAAAGGATGTGGAACCACTTCTAGTGAAGTGGACAAGAGCCATCTCAAATCCTTTAAGTATTTTGCTTATCCTTAGTGAAAGCATCTTGAGATGCTTGTGATGGTACAGGTAGTATTGAGTTCATACTCTTATGTGTACTGTCTTGGTAACATAATAGGTGTTTAATGCAGCTCTGCCTGTCTCCCTTTTTCTACTTGTCTAGAATATCCTTGGTGTTTAAGAACAACCCTTATGTCAGCTTCTTTATTAAAGAACGTGCTGTGGAAATTATGCTAATTAAGCTGGAGTGTAATTATGGGCTAGAAAGATTATTTCACAGTCAGAATTGAATTGTTGTAGATAAATGTGCATTAACTTAATAGTGTGCAGCTAATTAGTTTTGCTATTTACTTGTAAAAATTAAAAAAAAAGATATAATCAGGTATACAAAAGCTTGAGAAATGAATATATTGCAAAGCCAATGGGGAGTGTACTCCGAATCTCTTTTTAATTACTGTTTTGCTGGAATTTTTTCTTAGTTTTCCTATTCTGAACTTGCAATGGACACAAGTAGCTAATTAGCATACTTTATTTCTACTTAAAGTACATATCATGCAAGTAAAACGTGGTTGCCAGTTTGACAGTTATATATCTGTAATTCGTACTGAAGCAATTACAGCATCAGAATGTCTTGTAGTCTCCACAAAAGTAAAATTGCTTTGGATCTCACTGTGTAGCAAATTGATAAACACTAGGTGTATGTGTAAATCTAGCTTTATTTTTTATGTTTGTCAGCCAGGTGACATTTGTCTTTAGCATGGCTTAAGGAAGGAAGGAACTAAGTGCTTTCATGTTTAGATACATCCAATAAATACCTCTTAGAGTACAGCAGTGTGTAGTCATGATCCAAAAACCAAACCTGAAAACCAAAGAATGCAGAATTACTTGACCCCCATCTAAAAGACTGAAAGTCTTGAGGTGTTTGCCAACAAACATGTAATTTTGTATGTTCCAAAAATACCCATAATAGCTCTATGTCTCAGACATTCACAAGAGTGAAAGGAAGGCTGCAGAACATTCTCCTTAATGTACATTAGTATCAGCTTCTGGGAAAACCTAATACAATAATTTGATTTGTGGATATAAATTCATATATAGAAATTTTTGTAAGCCACCTCTGAGCATAATATGCCTTCTGTTGACTTCAGAGTGAGAGACTCCAGTATAAATTAAAGTAGTGATTAAAAAGTGCAATCTCAAACTGAAGTCTGGTGTGCTCTGAACTTCATGTGCAGTGTTGCCTACAGGGCTTTACTGTATGATCATCCTTCTTTATGCTGAAATGAAAAAATGTAGAAGAGGGACATATTTTTATGAAACAGAGAAAAATAATTTCAATAGCCTATATAGTGATTCCTCCCCTAATAAATAAATAACATCAGATATAATATCCTCTGTTGCAGAACAGTTCCATGGCTTTTCCACAGCAAGTTTTAATGAAATCGGATATCAGTTTCATTTCTATCAAGTTATATCAAGAGCACTGGCTCCTGTGTGAATTTGTATTTGCCATTAGAAGAAAACTTAAGAACAGCAAGTATTGACATAAACCTAAAAAATCTCAGACTTTTCTCACTTCCAGCCTCCCTTGTGAAACAACACAGCTGAAAATCTGTGAACTTTGTAATGTTTGAAATTGACTTTGGAATTCGCAACAAGAATTTGGGATGTGAATTTCAAAATCATACATATTTTCCCTAGCAAGACCAAAAATGTGAAATTAAGGGTGTGCAAAAAACATATTTTCTTCCGCTTTGGAGGATTTTATAGCTGGAGTTGATGCTATCAGTTGAGCACAGAGAGAACAGTTTCAAAGTTTGAGGGAGTGGTGGTGTCTGTTCTGTTTCAATAAGGAAATATGGGGGGAAAGATTACCAAAGTTTGAAAAGAAATTAGCTCTGAGGTGAAAAAGTAAAGGTACAATTCACAGTCCGTACTTCTTGCTGCTGGCAAAATGTACTGCAGGGTGTCACTCACCAACTAAATTCTTGGATCAGTGAAAGCAGTGGGCACTGGAATTTACTATATCAGATGAAAAATCACCCAGAACATGTTGCATGGAAATAAGTACCATACAAATAACAACTAGAAAAAATACGAGTAACTTGTTCTTTTTCTATCATTAGCTGTACTTCCACTGGCTGAGGAAAGATTTTTGATAGATTGAGGCACATGTTTTCCTCGAATATATTCAAGTTTCAAAGACCTCTTTAAGATATTGATTCTGATTTCCAAATGACAGATCCTTGGCAGTGTTTCTGTCATTTGTTAATAAGGGCAATTGCCCTGAGTCAGTACCATGATTATTGTCTCCAGTGGATTTATTAGATACATGCAGTGTTTCACAGTTCAGCTGCACATGTTTCTGTAGAAATGCTGTGCAGCACAGTCTGCAGCCTCATTCTTTTACTCAAGAACAGAAAAGTTACATCCCCGTTGTATCCTGACAGGATGGCAATTAAGGGAGGAGCTAGTTTTCCCCATTCAAAGGATGTTTTTCTTTGAGTGGGATTTTATTTGGGTAAAACTATCAAATATACATGTGAGATGTTTATTTTAGGTTTATTTAAAAGATATAGCCTACTTCTGCTCTAAACTCTGAATATGGTCCATGTAAATTTTTTTTTTCTGATTCAGCTTTTGCATTAATTTTAGTAAGACACTTCCTGGTTTCAGCTGGGATTCACTGTTCTTGGTCTGCTTTTGTTGCTGATACATCAATTCAGGGTTGTGGATTTCTTTGGTGTTGATGAGCATTTGGTAGTACTTTAATGACTGACAAACTCATCATTCTTCTGCTGGCTTTTGAGTCATTGTGAAGACTCTTGTGGGTAATCCTGTGGCCCAAACAGAGAACAGAGACATTACCATGCTAGATAGCCTGCTAGAAACCATCCTTTCTCCATTTACTTCCCCCTGCAAGTGCTGAAGTACAGCCTTGTTTTCTAGCATTCAGAAAAGTGAGATACGTGTTATGTTTGTTGATATTTTGAGTAGAATAGGATGAGATCAAAATATCCTGTTAGAAACAGCAATACCAATAACAGAAAAACACTTCTTCTGAAAAAATGTGTGACAAATCTTTTTTTTATTATTGTTATTATTTATAAACTGAAACTGTTGTTAGTTTATATCAACAGAATCCAAAACTGATTTAAATTTGCTACAAGAAGCCATCTTTAGCTTGAGCAATGGATGTGGCAGCATCCATGCCAAATAGCAGGAGGGTCACAGTTAGAGATTGGCTTTGGTAGCCCAGAAGGTCTCTTCTTGCCCTGCACTCCCCTGAAATGCTGTCCAGATCCTCTCAATTTTTTATATACTTGAAAACCTTTTGCAGTCAGCTAGCGGTGAATCAGTCTCACTGAGTTCGGGGAGTTGAAAACTAGGACTGAGGATTTAATAGTGGCCCTTTTAACTTTTGCCAATTTTTTTTTTCTATCAGAGAGTCATGTAAGCACTCCCTTTACCTGTGCCTGCATGAAGATGATATCTGTGTACTGCATTAGGAGAGTTCCCTAGAATTTCTACAGTGCTTTGAAGAAGATGAAAAGTATGTGAGGGGAAGTAGCAATAGTATTTGAGTATCACTACTCATTGTTGTTGGATACTTTTTCTTCCATCCAACACCTTTTCTTTGAGCAATTTTTTAACAATTTAACTCTCTTGTTACCTACTCCATGAACTTTCTGTCTCATGAGTGTTGTGTGTATTGCATTATTGCACTGTTTTGGTGGTTGTACAATGAGGTACACCAAGCTAGCGTGCAGGAGATCAGTTTTTCCATGCTTAATGAAAACTGAAATAAAGGCAGCACAAGAAAACCATTAGTCTGTATTTCCCTTTGACAAGAAAATCAATTTCTAGTGCATTTATAGAATTGAACAGCTTGCAACTTTAGTGAACAGAATTAGTTGCTCATTTTTTCCTAAAGATTGAATAGGAGTCTAGTTGTAAGAAAATAAAATGAATGCTCTTTATTGTTTGGCTTTTTTAAAATCCAGTATTAGAAATTTATGTAAGTAAGCTTTTTTTCTTGGCTTTGCAGAGTTGGTGTTTCAGGACAGATTCTGGGCTTAACAATTTGTGTTGTTTTTATCAGTATCTTGAGTCACTGTTAAGTTTTATTATTTAATATTCATTATCAAGCATAAATGAATGCCTATTATGAATAGTTTGCTGTGCTCAGGAAGACAGGGAGTGCTGTGAAGTGTTGCACAGATAAGAATGATGCCTGATATGGATGTGTGGGGATGAGATGAGAGCTTCTGCTGTGCAGCAAGAAAATAAGCCAATAGTGCACTCAGTGGAGTAATCATTAAGGACTGAGATAACACAAGATATTTAGGATTAAGACTTTCTGTTAGTTTAGATTAACACCTTTTCCTGGCGCCCCACCCCAACTGTAAAAAGTATTTCTGCAGCTTGTGCTAAACTGTTTGCTCTGTTGGAATTTCCTATTTTCTGCTATTAGCACACATAGAAAACACCCAGTTTCTAGTGTTGGTGGTTGCTGCTTTCCTGTGGCAGTCTCCAGGTTACCCAGGCAGTGGTAGGTTCAAGATTTACGTTTGCAAAGAGGAGAGAAACATTCAGTTTCATTGTTTCTTGATTCGCCTAAACCTTAAAAAGCTTGACTTTGTTATCCCTGCTGGAAAAGGGTAGAAGCAGTTCTCCTGTCACTGCCATCCGGCTGAAGAGATCTGGAGCCAGAAGCTTGATCAGGCAAAGAGAGCAGCAGGGAGAGACAAACCATGTGTTGCCACGTCCATTATTGTGAAACTCATTCTGCTTAATAGCACAACATTGGAAAGCTTTGACTGGAGAGGGTGGAATGCCTCAAAACCTTTTGGAAACTTCCATGGTTCTGATTATTTCAAAAAATAATGTGGATACTTTGAGCCTTTCAGGGAATATTGTGTGTGCCAGCTTCCCCTCCCACAGATGAGTGTGGTTTAAATCATTAACGTTGGTGCTGTTAGGCTAATGTTTCAAGTGTTCCTCCTGCTTTTCTCACTTTGTTTTTTTATAGCTGCAACGTTTAGGTGTTACCATGCATGTGGGAATGTGCATCTTCCTCTCTAAAGTGTTTCTCCCATTTTCCTAGAGAAATCAGGGGTTTGTGGAGTAACCTTTGTTCTTTAGAAAGGATATATTTCTATATGGCCAGAGAGGAGTGGGGTCTCAGAGGCCTTTTTTCTCCTGTTGTTGAAATACAGAAAGGTTTAGGAGCCTCTGAATGGGAACAGAAATTCTAGAAAAGGACACAACTTTTTATGGGATTTATGGGTCTCCGGAGATGGAAAATCTCTCAAACCTCAGAGAAAGACATTGAAGTAAATAATTCTGCCTGACAATGTAAGTCAATGACAGAGTCAAGGCTGGAATCCCCTAGGTCTGTGTACTGTTCTAATCTCCTGCCTACATTTCCACCTCTCTGATCTATGAGGAAAGCATATCTGCATCTGTACCAGCAATTCTGACAATGAATAACATTTCCCAATCTCCTGAAATCTGCCCTGTGATGTGTGAACTCCTGTAGATGGAGAGAGGCCAAATGTAAGCTGGTCTCTCAGGGAAGGGTTAACTTGGCATATTTTCACAGCTGCAGTGTATTAAGCTACTGTAAGGCCCTTCTGTAGTAGGAGGTCAGAAAAATGTTATGCATCACAGGGAAAAAGAAGATAAATTAGGCGGCTTAAAGACGTCTTGATAGCTTACCTAATTTGCCTCTTACTTGCTTTTGCAGAGGCAGTCCCTGTATATGCAAATATCTGCAGAGGAACAGATAAAGCAAGTTTTTCAAGACTTTCAGCTCAACAGCCCCAAAAAGAAAAATACCACTTTGTAACTAAAACAAACAAACTAAACAAACCAAATAATACAAATGGCAAAGTTAGAGTCTAAAGCACTGAAGTCCCTGCTCCAAAGACACAGTCTAGAGGAGAGATAACATTGTACCGGGTACTGAGGGTATGGCTACTTCACAATACAGGCAACTGATTTCATAAGAATAAGAAATACAAGCTCTATCATGGGGTGTGAAAGAATTAAATATTTATAGATCACTACCAATATCGAGTGAAAAAATATTTCATAAAGGTTCATAAAAATATTTTAATTAAAAAGACGTTTGTAAATGAGGGTAACTTTAAGCAGATAAAACTTATACCTCTAAATATAATCATGTTGTATTGAAGGCAGTAACCTGGACCTGTAAATAGTAACACATGGTCCAGTGTCATTAGATAAATAATCTTCACTCAACTGTATAATCTTTAAAATCTTTCCCTCTCAAATGAAATGTTCACATAATCTAAAGCCAGTTCAGTTCCAGGCCATCTTTGTTAGGTTGAAGTAACATCTTGCCTCTTCACTTAGGGGTTTTTTATTCTAAAATGTAAATAATAGAAGAGTGATGCCTTATCAGAGAAAATGTAAAGGATACAAAGGTGGAACTGCGGGAGGGTATATTTGCCTTTGTACAAGTCAGTTTTAGCGCTTTGCTGTATTCAAGATGTAATTTTTTGAAGTACTGGATTAACCCTGAGACCCCAGGTTTATGGTTGTGTTAAAGACCTCTGGGATATGCTGAGTATCTCCATCGCTTCTTGGCAGAGCTGGACAAGAATCCTGTGCATCTGGTACATCACATCCTTCTCTGCACCTCATTAGCAGACACAAATGCATTGTAAAAACCACATTGTGCTGTATCTGTGTAAACACTACTGCGTGGCAGTTTTAGTTTAGGCCCCATGGAAGCATAAACCAAGGAAAATGTCATAACCCAAGAGCAACATCCAGGTGTTTGGCAGGAGTGCCAAATACCTTTACAGCTGTTTTACATACAGCTATGTTAAATTTGAAAGCTCTAACAAGAGCAACTTTTCAGAAAGTGTAAAGAACTCCTTCAGAGGAGGAAAAAAGTTGTGAAGATTTGCAAGATTCTGGAATCACAGGTATGGTGAGATGTTTGCATTTACTCTGTGTGATGGTGGACACCTGTGCATCAGCCTTAGGGAGCACCCCACACAGGCTACAGTTTTACAGGTTGGAATAAACAATAACATATTTCTTTGTTTCATAAGAACTTAACATTTTTATTCATGGAAGAGACATCTTCAGTGCCTTTTCTCTGTCGTGCTTCTGGTGCTTCCAAATTTAGACTAAATTCTGTCAGATTATTTTGTTCCTTACTTTTCCAGTAGTCTGGGTTTGGTTTATCTAATTTGAAAGGACAAAAAGAGAAGTGCAGGGAGCTCTCTGCTGATGAGGGTTTGTTTCTGTCCTAAGGGGTTTGCATTAGGCCCAAACAGGCTGTTACTACATCTTGTGGTTATATGTTGTTTGTGTCACCGTGGGTCTGAGGATGACAATCCATTGCTTGTTACTGTATGCTCCTTTGACCAAATTTGACTGGAGAAGGGAGTAGGCTGAAGGGTTTTGAGGGTTTTCCAAAGTGAGTGGAATGGAGATTGACATACCTATTTTATTTCCTAAAATTGTGTGCTGAAGTTACCCAGTATTCATGTGTTCCATTTTCAAAGCAAATATAACAGTTCTGCCTCCTCTTAAACTGTAGGAGATCATTCAGAACAGGCTGGCAATTTCTGCATGTGTGTGTGTATATATGGAGAAGCATGTTTGAAAAAGAGAAAGGACTTAAAGGAAGCACTTCAAATTTCACTCACAGTAAATTAGGTGTAGTAAGTCTGTGGTTTTTTGTGTTTGACCAGCTGTCAGAGAATCACAGATGGAAAATAAGGGAATGAGCTGTTAGATGGCTTCTTCCTCTTAGTATCACATTTCTTGTCTCTGGATTAAGTATTCTTGATTTCTTTTTCTAGTTAGCTTTAACATCTTATCTTTGCTCTTTTTAAATGTACCAAGAAAGGTCCTTAGAGAGAGATTCTTGTAGTATTGGTAAATTGCCTTCCAAATATTTTAATAGAAGTTAATTTCTCCCTTTAAACACAGGAGCTAGTTCTTTGATCTTCTCTTGGCTTTTGATTAGTTCTTCTTGTGTTTGATCCTGAGCTACATATAGTTTGTTTTCTTTTAGTACTACCAGAAAACCATTTTCACTGATCTCCTTTCAGAAATAAGGGAAAAGAGATTTTCAGACTTCATTTCTTGAATTGAGGGAGGAAGTAAACAGAAGGGTCTATGTCTGTAAGCATAAATTCAGCAGAAAGTCTTTTAGACTGGCATTAGCAATTCCACAATGTATATGAGGTAAAAATTGAGGAAATATCCTTAGCTCAGATTGAATCGCCTTTGCCTTTGAGCACCACTTCGTATATGAAAACCTTCCTTTCACCAGTTTAGGACTGTTTCACATGTGTATTAAGACAGCCAGGAACACACAGATGGGCTTGGTTTTAACAGTCTTGTAATAAAAAAATGTGCATTCTCTTTCTTTGATAAATGCTTGGTGGTAGTTCAGTCTTTGTCAAGCATATGGTTCTTTATAGCGGGCGTCTTCACAGCACTGCCTTTGGGGAATGCTGCAGAGACAGGAATAGCTCTGGGTGTCAGTGCTTGCCTGTGCCAACTGCCTGATCAGATGTGAATGTTCTGCTCTAATAATGTAAATCAGAAATAAGAACCCAAGCTCTCGTGAGATTCAGTGTGACCAATGGCTGGAGAGTAGACAGAGCCATCACACCTGCTTCTCCGATGCTTTGTAGAAGCAATCAGTATCCTTAGTTACCAGCTGGAGACCTGTGTTTTAAAAACTCATTTAGTAGCCTTTTTAAAATCTGTGTAGATATATATGTAACAGGATTTTTAGTTTTGCTTTTCTGTGTGCCATCAGCATTTTCAGTAGCTGAAGAAGAAAATTCTGGCATAATTAAAGCAAATATTCAGGTGCAGTACATCCTCTGTGTTCAGCAGCACCTCTCAGTGAACCCACAGAGCCAATGCACTCAGTTACAATCTCTTCTAAGTCTGCATCTCTTTTACTTGCTGACACGTGTGTGATATGATAGCGGGAGGAGGACCTGTTTTCAGTGCCTTACTTGCAGTACCCAAGTCAGCCTGGATTTCTAGGTGCTACTGCTTCTGTGCCAGAGTTGTTGTGTCTCATATACAGTTCCTTGTTGATTCTCTTCAGTTGTCCATAATAAGACATAGCCTTTTGTGATAACTCTAGGCATATATATTGCTAGTTTACTTTTAGCTTAATGTTCCCCTTTGGGTCCTCTTCCAGTCCTGGAGCAGTACTCTGCTGTAAACCATGGAACATCTGCCTTAGTCACCACTTCAAGCTAAAACCTTCTGCAGGATTTAAACTGAGATCAATCCTACAATCCTAGAGCACAGTTTCCTCAAAGAAAGAAGGTGGAACACCTTGGTGTGTTCCAGTCAGTCTCCTCAGATGAGGATGCTGCCTAGAAAAAAATGCACTTTAACAACGTGCCAAAATATTGGAAGTTCACAGCAAATGCTGCTTTCCAGACAAACTGTGAAGCTGGGATTCTCTTGTGGAAAAACTCACACTGCCACCAGAAGCCTTTAGCAGACCTAAAGGGATAAGTGTTCTTGTTCCAAGGAAATCATAGGCAAGTGGCAGATTATTGAAAGATCTTGCATGTACAGCTACTACCTTCCTCTTAATTTTTGGATCAACCACACGGATACTTTGTTAGCATTCTCAAAATGCCATGCACCTCCTCAGATTTACTCCAGCCTTCTGGCTTGTTTCACCATCTGTGTGGGTTGTCTCACTCAGATTTTGTAAACATGGAGATGTTTTAATAAGGGACACAGGCTTAGCTAGTGTGTGTTTAGGATGTTCACTATGATTTCAAATTTTGCTTAATTCTACTTCATAATTTTACCAAGGATTAGATCCCCATATGTTGCAAGTTTTGCTAATTTGCGTGTGGTACAATATCAGAGTTTCACAGAAATCAAGGTAGATTGGATTTTCATTATCCTTCTACTTCCCTTTAATCTGACACTTCTCTCTGTCAAATATCAACCCTACTGCTTCTTGTTGGTAGGCAGTAAAGATCAGTTAATTCCAGCTCTCTCCTACTACTCATTTTCTCTTACTTTTTGTTTGGCTCTCTATTTTAACACATATTTTTTGTCATTTAGGTATGTATGCCTGGATGTTCCCCCACATCTGTGCAAAATGTTCCAGATACATTTTGTGCCTTTGTCTTTAAGGAATACTAGTCCTCCTTCCTTCTCCAGGCTTCTGCCAGATGACTTCATTAAGTAGCCTTTCTAACTTTTCATAATTAAGCTGAATTTAAAAAAAAACCAAACCATATTTAAATTTTTTAAGTAAGTGTTAATAGAGCTGCAAACTTGCTGTTCTTAAAAAAAATCCTCTTTCTCATTCTCACTTTTTTTCCACCTATAAAAGACTTATATAAAACAAATGAAAAATTTAAACCCCTAGAAACTAGTCTTTCTTGCCCTGAAGGCTGCTAAAATTATCACAATTATTCAAGCAGCCCTAACTGTTGACAGAAGTTTTTGTTTGTTTTATATAGCTACTGTATTTCATTTAGAAACTGCTAAAAATACAATCAACTTCGAGACCATCTGCTTAAAATGACAGTGCATACTAGGGCTAAATTTTTAAACTTTTTTCCTGCTTTCTTCATTATCTTTCCAAAAACTAGTTACATAACAAACTCAGTATTCATTGCTAAGGGTTTCTTTTCTGAATTGATTTTCTACTTACATCCAGTGTGCACACATCCATTTGCAACAAGTATTCATAGCTCACTCGTATGCTGACTTTTTTGGGACTTCAGTGGGTAAAAGTAGGGAGAGCCTTGTTTTCCTACTTAAGTACCATGTAAAGACTGCAGGTTCCTCAGAACAATTAACTGTTCCTTTGGTGAAGGGACCTTTTCCCTTTTGCCCCCTCCTTGCCTGTTCTGTTCTGGATTCCAGGGCATGAGGAAGAAGAACCTGAGCTGGTAGTTAGAGCCTGTAATGTACTACTGCACATAATGGGCCTTTTGTTTAGGTGTTTTTTGGTGGGTTTGCTTTGTGATTGGATTAAGTAATACACATGTTGAGAAGGAGGAAATTTCCTTTTGGAGAGAATTTGTTGGTAAAAGTTCCCACACTTTGACATGTAGGTATTTGCTGTAAACGAACTCATTTCAAATGTTCCCTTGTTCTCTTGTCATACAAGTTTTCTTCTCTCGTATTTTGTATCCTCTCCAAAATACCAAC
This sequence comes from Aphelocoma coerulescens, assembly GCF_041296385.1. Classification (NCBI taxonomy): domain Eukaryota; kingdom Metazoa; phylum Chordata; class Aves; order Passeriformes; family Corvidae; genus Aphelocoma; species Aphelocoma coerulescens. The sequence continues at coordinate 92,108,170 of NC_091015.1, forward strand.
ACCTGCACCTTGCATCTAGGATTGAAAATGAGAATAAATTGGAAGTGAAGGTAGGATAACTAATTTGTCCTCGGTAAGGTTATTGGATTTTGCCTTCATTTCTTATATTTATTTAAACAAAAAACCCGAGAAGATGTCTATGGTTTGTTTAGAGCCATTTTTATGGAATGCAGATCTAATAGGTTTGAAGAATCTGTTAGGAAGTGTTAACCTTGTTAATTGGAAGAAAGCAAGTAGAGAGGAAGCTAACCTGTCAGATCACGTGTTTCTATGACCTCTGGCAATTTAAACATTTTAAAAAGTGTGCTTCACCAATGAATCCCTTTCTTTTCCCCTGTTAACAGAGTCATGGTAAACTGGAAATGTGATGTTTGCAATCGTCGGCTGCTGAAGTTTCTAGCCTTTCCTGATACCTTTTACAAGGTTCTCTGATTTTTCAAGATACTAAACATTAAAATCTTTTTGAACCTATGTAGATGTCTCTTGTAGAGGCTTCCAACAGTTTATGTCATCTAAAAATTCATTGGAATAGTCCATATGTGATTTATTACTGCATCTTTATGATTTCTTTATATTAAATGTTTAATGTGAATGCTAATATTCATGAGTTAACTTGGGTTTTGTGGGAAGAGAAGTGACCAATGAAATTCTGAGTGTATTTTTTACGTCTTGTATTCATATTCTGAATCTCCATAAAGATACACCTGTAATGACAACTCTCAGTCTGAGAAATGTCACATATGAGGAGAGAACAGCCAATCCCTCTGTTCTGTAGCAATTCATTATTATTGTAAGATGAGTCTTCCTTCCCTGAAATGTCGTGGAAGAACTGTTGTAGTTAAAGTGTGCTTGGGACAGATTGCAGAGATGCTGTGAATTCCCCTAGTGATGCATACTTGGCCTCAGCACAGAAAAAATCCCTATAATTTAGAAAGGAGTCTGATGATCAGGATTATTTTTTCCAAATATTATAGCTGGACTCTGCAACAGATCTACTGGGTGGTTTTTTTTTTTTGGATGAGGTCCCAGGTGATGATGGTAACTGCAACAGAGTATTCTTTTACAAGTTTCCTCTTTTTCCTAATTTCTCTCTGTTCGCTTAAATGTGTGCCACTAGACGGAAGATGGTCAAAATATTTATATGGCACAAAAAATAAGCTCTTGGGAAAAAGGCAGGTGATATCTAAGTATATCACGCAGAGTGGTTGCATGTATCTCTGAATTTTGGGACACAAAATCCAAAGCAATTTCCATGAATGATTTTTACCATTAAACAGAGTGGAAAAATTCACCCAAAGTGACAGATTGATTTTAAGTTCAGGTCTGGAAGCTGCAGAATACCTGCTGGGACTTGTTCAACATACTTGGATTCAGTTCTTTTATGTGATGCTAATGACGTTTTGTGTTTTGTAGGATTAAAGTGCAAAGACTGAGTGTTCAAGTAGGGCCAAAAATGTGTAAGAGTTTTACATTGACTGTATCTGTACTAGTTTGAAAACAAACCAGTGGGAGGCAACAAGTCAGAATAACAATTTAATAAGGAAATTTAAAAAAATAAAGGCAGAAAACACTGGTTTAAACTGACAGAGTCAGGATACAACATGACACCCTGTTAGTCAGGATGGTGGTGGCAGTCCAATAAAATGGTGGTTGCAGTCCTCCTGAAGTGGTGGATGTGGTTCTGTTGAAGCAGTGATCCTGCAGAAAGGGCCTGCTGTTCCTCAGAAGGTCCAGTGGTGGCTGTGTAGCTCCCATCCTGTGGGAATCCAATGGAAAGGGTGTCTGTGGTGTTCGGAATCTCAGATTATATCCAGGATGGAATGCTTGGTTCCTCCCTCTGGGTGGAGCATCTCACAATGGGATGATGAGTCATGAGGCCAGGCACTGATGGGCTCATTAACAGAAGATAGTCCGGAGGGAGGAGGCAAGGAAACACTGCCCCACCTGGTGTCAACAGCTCATGAGGATGAGAATATGCTGCAACCCAGGACAGCATCTGAAAAAAAAAAAAACAACCAAACAAAAGACAAAATTGATCATTGCTTTCTATATAAGATAGTGATTGGTATCACACAGGGATAGCAATAAGTAAAAAGGACATTTTTCAAATTAGCATTTCATAGCAAACCATTTGTGATGATATGAGCACGTACTTTCTTGCTTCTCTTATATTAAGATTTCATATAGCCTTTTTATTTAGGAAAGTTTATCAGTTAGAGAGCTAATTCCACAAAGTTACTTCTTCTAGTTATACTTTGTCAAATTCTTTCTCCAGAGAAGTACAGTTTAAAATAAAAAACAGTTTCATCTTTGATTTTAATGTTTGCTTTGATAATAATGGAGAAAAAAAGATTTTATTTAGACATTTCTGTCTTCTTTGTTGACCTAACTGTTGCCACATTTATCCACTAATAGCAAAATTTTTGATGAATCTGTTGTATTTGCTTTCACACAGAGAGTTTGGATGGCGGGATCCAGAGCTTCCAGAAGTTATACAGATGTTACAGCATCAATTTCCCTCAGTACAGTCTAATGCTGCAGCCTACTTACAACACCTCTGTTTCGGAGACAATAAAATAAAAGCAGAGGTAAGATTTATAAACCCTTTCTTCAGCAGTGTTGCTGCCTGCTGTTTATCATCAACAATTATTTATGTGTGCTTTAAAAAGACTTACAAGAGAATCATGGATATGTGCTTGGACCCATTTTACTAAAGCTTTCACTGAAGTCATTTGTTACTGTTAGAAAATGTAAAAAGTGCATAAAACATGCATGTTGTAACTAATTGTTTTGTTTTCTTTGGAATGTTTTGATTGATTGCATATCATTTAAACACTGTATCATAGTTGTTCAGTAATCAGCTAGTAGTGTGGTCTTGATGTCACTGAAACATATGGGCATTTCCTTAGGGTTCTCTAAGAGGCATCTAGACACTAAATATAAACACAGAATATGAAAATTTAGCAAAAAGGTTCTAAATCAAAGCATCCTCTAATACATAATTGTGTAAATAGCTTTAATTTCACTGGGTTTGCAGCTTGAATGGTGCTCATTGGTCTATGATCTTGGAATTCAGTGCAGATTGTATCTAAAATGTGATTCAGACATCAATATACAGCTTGTTCTGTACCTGTAGCTGACAGGTAGTTCTTGCTTGTTTGTTCCCTGTGGTTAATGGGACCAGTGCAGCTTTTGGCAGGAAGGCAGCTCTGAGGGATCTGACAAACACATAGCAGTCAATTAAAATTGAATGAGTGAAGCTGTTACCAGCCCCAGCTGCTTCCCCTGGCCCTCTCTGAGACACTGCTAATCAGGGACATGTGGTGTGCACATAAATCTGTGCCTTACTGGCACCTTTTAGTCTGGCATGTAAAGGTAAACTGAGATCAAGATCTGCTATTGCTTATCTGTCAGAACTGTGCAGTGGCACTGGCTTGGTAGTGCTTCATCTTCCTCACCCTCAGCACAAACCACTCAGTGGATCTATCCCACTATAGAGTTTTCCCTTCCAGGCTTTCTCGTGCTGAGGAAGTTCCTTAGTGAGTAAGCATGTATTCTGCTGGCATCGGCAGAACTGCCCTGGTTGCATACATCACCTCAAACATCTTAGAATTAGTAATAAAAAATACTTATATTAAAGTGAGAAATGTTTGTGCACTGGAGAAGAGAACTCTGGTACAGGTATCACTGAAAATTTTAACTGCATACTCTCTCTGTACTCGACTCTTATCATTAATCAGAAATTAGTTTTTCAGTAAAAGAATTGATTCATCTCTGAGAAAGGCTAAATTTAACTAAATTATTAGAGCAAATTACTCATTGCACAGTCTCTGCTGCCTCCTGTTAAGCATAGATTGAGAGCCCTCAAGTAGCTGTCATTTGAGGGAAGCAGACGGTTTAATTTCTGTTGCTAACCATTTAGGAAAAAAGGTGTCTGATCACTGTTAATCTCACCCATCCCAGCAGGACATCAGCCTTTGTAAGCTTCAGGCTCATGAGCTGGAAGGGTGAAGGTAAGTAAATAAACCAGTAGAGTAGTAGGCAGTGTTCTGAGCTGCTTCTGTGAGAAAGGATAGCAGATAAAACAAGGATTCCCCCACTTCAGTTGTTATTATTCAGGACTTTCATATGCTACTCACTACATAATACATACAATGCCATGGAATCAAACCAAAATACCTTTCTTAAAGCAGTTCATCTGAGAATACGCTTTCAAACTTCTGGTACTTTGGATTTTTGTAAGATGACAAAATAATGGGATGTATTGTATGCTTTTCAAATGCTTTTTGGAGCTTTTCAGACTAAAGCACCCAACATTATCAAACTATTTTACCTCTATCTGTATCTATCTATGTACCAACTGAAACTATTTAATGATAAGTCCTGTTGTGTTTAGATCATGACTCAGCAGAGACTTGAAACAGTTTCTGTGTTTGTTGGTATCAGGGTCTACCCAAATAGCTCAGTAGTGTGCCTAGGGCCTGCTTGAACTTCCACTGAACCACAGTTTCTCAAGTAACCTTTTGTGGGAGAGTTAAAAATCCTTTTGATAAGGGGGTATCACAGCAGTTACCCCCGATTCTTCCTAGGTTTATACCCAGCCAGAGGAACCTGAGTGGTCCTGTTAAACCTGCCTGGGACAACTTCCGTGATAACTGTTAAGGATGTGTCTGAATTACGAGTTGAACTAACACCAAAATAACAGAAACTGGTATAAAAATTCTCTTTTCTGTGAAGTATTTGCATTGTAGTTTTGTGTTGTGGCCAGTTCTCCTCTGTCTGAGAATGACCACACTTTAATTTCTTCTTCATGGATAGCAGCATTCCAGTCCTGCTGCATGTGGTTGCAGGGAACCCTGCCAGCTCTGACACATGGAAAAAAGCACCAGGATACATCATATTTTCCTTGTAATTTCTTATTGAGATTACAGAGCAAAAAAAAATGCAAAAAATTCTTTTGAAGCAGAGAAAACTGCTCTTTGACAAAATACCTAGCTTTAATATAGCAAAGGTCTTGGGCTAAAGAGAAGAAATTGTCTTGGTGGTCTTTCAAACCCTAGAGAAAAGAAAAACACAGATATATGTAAGTAAAGAATGTTGCTGCTATTTTTGTGTCTGACAGGCACTGAGGAAAAAGCAAATTGAATTCACTGAATAATTTGTTGTGTTAATCTTTAATGTACACTTGAACATGCATGCACAGAAAGAATAATATTTTGCAACAGTTTAGTTTATTTACCTGGTTGTACTGAATTTGAAATGTAATGCAGTTGTTAAAGTTTCAGCTCTGGAGTTTTCTGACAGGAGACAAAAGTTCTCTTGCCTTTACCACTATTGTGCATTGAATTGTCACACTGCAATTAATGGCTATTTCATCCAGAGTTTCTGGAAATAACTGTTTTGAAATACATTTTTTATTATTCTTTTAAGCATGATTTATACTGTGTCACCTACACAGAAAGATGATTAATTATCTGTCCTCTGAACCTGACCATTCTTTCAGTCTTCCAGTTTTGTTTTTGTGTAGTGGCAGACTTGTCCTACTCTCATAAATTAGTGGGATATGTATAAAATTTCTCCTCATGTATTTGGTAGGACAAAGACCTACCTTATATTCCTTTTGTTGAACACTGTCACCTAAACTTTAGGTAGAAATAAAAATTAGCAACTGTGACTATATACATTTCTGAGATTCCTAGTATCTTTTATAGTTTCACCATTCTGTTTTTATATTCTAAAATATTCTGATTTCTGTGGCTGAAGTGAGGAACACTACCCCTTGCTTCCTCTGAACCCCCCCCACCACAAGGAAAGGAAGTGGAAATGCTCTCCAGATAACAACTGAGAAAAAGATAGTCAAAAATGTTTGATGCATGGCCAGGGAAACTAGAGCTGTTTTTCCCTTCATGACCATATTCTTTATGGTAGGTGTTATTTCTAAAGCACACTGATCACAGGTGTGCTTATGAATTGGGTGATCAGTGGAAATGCACCTTTATTGCTGCATCAGCATAAATGTCCTGCTCAGTCTCACATAGCAATGAGGTCTGCAAATCCCCTTCTCTGTCTTAAAGTACTTGCAAACAAAGTTGGTAACTTTGAAGATGTCCCAGGCTGGATGCTAAGGTGTCAGAAGTAATTTACTTTTCTACAAAAAAAACCAACTTCTGGAGTGAATTAGGTTTTAGATTACTGGAAGAATTTGTATTTTTCCCCTTCCAGCCCTGAACACAGCAGAACAGCAATAGGAAAATGCAGTAAACACTGGCCATTGATAAAGATGGTGGTGTTATTTCTTGCAGGTGCAGCCACTTCTATGCTGCTCAGAACCATTCAGTGCTAGTCTTTATTTCAAAGTACGATTGTAACTGCTGCTCTAATCTGAAAGTTTTTCACTAATGCTGCTGCTGAGTCTCTTTAAGTCTTGCTGACTGCAAGGCAGGTGCTATACATGCTCTCAGTAGTGCTTCTCATTCTCTACCTTTATTCCCTGTGCTGGGTGCTTATGTGGTACAGCAGACATTAGAATGGAGTTGAAGAAATTGGATTATTTTTGCTAATGTTTGATAGTTAGATTTTTCATCTCCTTTAGAATAGTGACCAGTCATTGCTGAAGGTCTCACATGTGTAGAAGGGGACATAGGGAGGCAGAAGTCTAAAGATTTTAAACATTACAGGCACCCCATTACAGTTAGGCATAATAATGCCAAAATTCAGAATCTCAGAATACTTTCTTAATTCCTGATATAAATTGTTTCTTCACTGGTGACAGTGAAGAATGTAACTAAAAGGCAAAAGGGAAGGAGGGAAAAAGTTTTGATCAGATATTTGAAAAGCTGATCAGGCAGAAGAGCATAAGAAGACCCTTTCAGATGGCATTTTCTCCTCAGGAGAGGCCTCTTATACCAACAATGGCGAGATTGTGAGCGGAGCCAGAGTAGCTGCTCCTGGATGCCAAGAAGGAACAGACAGGGGATATAAGAAAAGAGAAGCATTTTAAAATACTCAGCAGAGAACATTTCTTTAAAAGAGCACATTCTATTAAACACAGGATTCATTCTTCCACAGCATTTTTTTCTTCCTATAATGACATTTTCCTCCTTTGTATGAGGTCACCATATAAAGGGATTGAATTGTGCAGTTTCACACGCCGACACCGTTTTGCTGTCATGGAAAATGGCAGCCTGCCATCAGCTGCAAAGGTGTAACAGGTCACTCAGGGGTTTTGGCACCAATGATTCCCTTCCTCAAGCTAGAAAATTAATTTTTGCCAGCAAAGTCACAACACTTGAGATTCTCCTCTCAGGAAAACATTTCAAAGATGCCGAATAAAAGAACTGCAACTGCTGAACTGTCCTGCCTGAAGCCTTCCCTTGCATCCTTCATAAATGTTGCTGAATTGGGCAGTGTCCTCTTTATCTTGGAGAGCATTTCCATAGACTCCCTTCAGAAGAAAAGTATCAGTCCAGACACTATTACATGGAGTTCTAAAAACTGAGTGACTGCACGCTGAAAGGATCTATTTTCCAACTCGCTGAAGCCCTTCATTCACATTTGTTTTGTCATTAAACTAAAGGTGTTTCTACATCTTCTTCTGTGAGTTCTTTAGGGAGTGCCAGCACCCTTTCAAGACAGTACCCTGCTTGTTCACATAAATTCCATTAGCCTCTTGTTTATTTTCTTTGTAATATACATAGTTGCAGTGTTGTAGTAACTTCGATGTCATCCACTGCACTGTTAGATTCCTGATGGTCAAGGACACATACATGCCTGTTTCTAGCATGGTTTTCTCCCAGGGAATACTTGCACTTAGTATGGGGTGATGGAGAAACAGTCCATAATGGTGCCTTTAGACTGACAGTCTGACTGACAGAAATCTTCATATTTGAAGGATCCAGAAGGGGGATTGGAAGTGCTTACATAATCTTCAGAGGGTATCTTGATTTGATTTCTACAGTGTTCTGCAAAATTCCCCTCTGTTTCCATAAGGATAGACAGAGAAAACAGAGTATCTTACCATGCTGAGGGCTTGGGGAAGAGAGTTGGAATGCTGGAATGCATTCCTTCCCAGCAGGTCCAGTTCTGGGCCCCTCACTGCAAGAGGGACACTGAGGTGCCTGGGGCATGTCCAGAGAAGGGCAACGGAGGTGGTGAAGGGGCTGGTCGTGAAGATGTGGCACTTAGGGGACATAGCTCAGTGATGGACTTGGCAGTGCTGGGTTAATGGTTGGACTCAATGATCTTAGATGTCTTTCCTAACCCAAATGACTTTATGTTGGTTTTTTCCCCTATGTGTTTGAAGAAGGATTATAGTTCTGCATTCACTTTCCCATGCATAACCTTGCTTTTCTCCTTTTACCTCTAAAATCACTTCAGTTAAAGGCTAGAATTTGGCTTGTACACTGATGTACAGTTTTCCATTAAAGGCATTATGAGAACTCCTTTAATCTCTGCATGCAAGAAGATATAGGCATAATATTTCATTTAAATGAAAGAAGTATCTTACAGATGATACCAAAAAGTAATGTAGTAATTTCAGAGAGACTCTACAGCATTTGTTGAGAGTGCATTTTAGTGCAGACAACACCTGCATACCTTTGGAGAAATTATACTTCCCTGTTTGGTTATAAACATTTTAATGGTACTTTGATAACCATGATTTTCATATGTTAAAACAACTCTATGGGTAAATTTTTACAATTTGAGAACTACTTCCCTCAATGGCTTCACAAGAAATTTCCTATTGTAATGATGACAAGGTTCTTGCCTGTACCTGATTCCTAAAATGAACACCAAGATGTTCATGCTTTTGCTCACCTATGTTTAGATTACTGCAGTACAGTTTGGGTCTGTGCCCCCCTCACCCTGGGCAGCTGTACTCACCTCTGCAGTTAGATGTCAAGCAGACCATTTTTAATACACTTTCTGTGTAGTTTTTTGCGTAGAAATTACGCAAATGAAGTAAAGCAGCACCCAGTGGCATACTCAGAAACAGTCTTTATGTAAGAATTTTCTTTTTTTATTTTCTAAAGCCTCACTGATGAAGATTTTACAAGACTTCCCTTTCAAGTTCTTACTGATCTCTAGTTTGTTTTCTAAGAAGTCAATCAACAGATGGTGTATTGTTTTGCAATAAGGGTTGGGAGTTTTTATTGATGGGTTATTTACTGTCAAATATTCAAAGACAAAATGCTGTTTGTTTGGGGTTTTTTATACTTTGCACTCAAAGTATTTTTGGAAATGCTTTGATTTGTCTTTTGTAAATTGTCTTAGTTTGCATTGTTGAAATAGTTTCTGCAGCAAGGCTTTCCACTCTTAGCATTTTGTTATTCAGCTATATGATTTTACACTGAAAGCAAGTGAGGTGTAACTTCCACGCAGAACCATCAACAACACCAGGGAGTCTCACTCTTCACAGTAAGACAAGGAGGACAAGGCATACAAATAGATATATGGCTACTTCTTATCCCACTACATTCAAGGTGTTTGTTCTTTAGCATGCAGAATGCCATTTTTCGTTCCACCTCAAAATTTATTGGTATTTTAATGTTACTTTTCCAAAGAGCTTTTGAACTAGTCATACTTAAAGAATGAATTTCAACCAACAGAGGCTACACTGTTACAGTATTTCTGGTGTACTGCATGCACCTTACATGAGAAGTAACTTCAAAGTGTAAAATAACTGACCTGAAATTACTAAATGACACTTGGTCAGCTGGGGGGTTGATAATTACAGAACCAAACTGTGACAAGAACAAAACCAAACTGTGACAAGAATTACAAAACCAAACCGTGACAAGAAAGCCGTTGTTGTGACTTTCTCTAGCATACCTATGACTCAAAAACACTCCTATCATTCTGTGACACAAAAAAATCACATATTTACGTTTCATTATCATCAGACAGAAGAGAAAGGGGTAAATATGTGAGGGTGTCACAAATGATGAACATGTTAAGTAAAAGCTCTACACTGAATGTACTTGGAATAAAAAGGGTTTATACTGAAAGCACTTGACTAAGTTTCAAGCCCATGGCCCATTTTTAGCCCTGCATGTCGATGGGCACTCCTGTAAATGGGGATGTTAATTTTATTCTTCTTTGATTACTTACTTTTATTCTTCTTAAGGGTGATAAGTTGGCAACAACCTGTCAATATCAACTCCTGTGTGGCTTCAGGTTGAAAACATTTGTGAGGGCTGTTCCTCTGTCGTGGTTTGACCCCAACCAGCAGCTAAACCCCACGCAGCCACTCGCTCATTTCCCCACAGTGGGATGGAGGCGAAAAATGGAAGGGTAAAAGTGAAAAAACTCAAGATATGAGATAAAGACAGTTTAATGAGGAGAGCAAAAGCCACACACACAAGGAAAGCAAACCAAGGAATTAATTCAGCACAGCAAAACAAGGAATTTCCTATTCTACCACTTTGTATGGGCACGCAGTTTGCCTGGCATTGTGCATCCTGTGGCATTCCTGCACTAATTTGAAGTAGGATATAGGGGCTGAAGATATCTTTTCTCCTGTCCTGTTGGAAGATTTCTAAAACACCTGGGATGGCTGAAAGTTGAATCCTCTTTCTGTTTGAAATAGAAACGATGCCCTTGTTTTCTCCTGTGATCAAAATCCCATCACTTGGATACACTAGCTATGGCTTGTCCCACCTTTCCACGGAATTTTTTTTTTAAAAGCAACCCTTGTTTTCTACAATTGCTGCTTGGTTTTGATTTTTTGATCCCGTCTTCTGACCTGTGTAACCACTCATGATCACTCTGCTCCCTTCCGTTTTATTCATTCCAGCAGTCAGCAGCTTGAGTTCTCTTTCTCCTTTAAGGCAGGAAGATATAAATGGTTTGTTTCTCCTGACTAAAGCAATGATATCTTTGCTTCAAGCTCTTCTCTACTGATAGGTGTACAAGAGAGTTTCTATGACAGCATTTCAGTAACTACAGTGCCAGTTTGAAATGTCTCATATGTCTGCTCTGGATGGCCCTTTATGCCGTGTCCATGATACTCTCTCTCCTCTTTCAGTTTGAATTGTGTGAGTCAAAGAAGCACTAATTCATTGCCTATAGTACAGGCCTGTGGCTGAACATTTTTCCTCTGTAACATTAACTAAAACAGGTGAGGCAGAAATGTCTACATTGGTCTTGACCTAATAGACTATGTTAACACTGTTAAGACCACCTAAATCTGAGTGGTCTTAATTAGAATGCTAATAAAAACCCTGTTTCATTCACTTAATGTAAAATACCGTAATTATGTTTCTCAGTCTAGACACCAACACTGTGTTACTAAATAATATTTATGAAGGTATATCACTATTTTTTTCTTGCTAATATGTTGTCCTTACTTTGCTAGTAAATTCCAGAAAAATGGATGAACTGGTAGGCTTTTTCACTTTTTCATAGGAAAAAAGCAAAGAAGTGTACCTTCTATCTGATAATTAAATCTTATACTGACAGTCTTGCTTTCAAAAGCATTTCTGAATGCATTTCTATGTTTAGTTTTGCCATCTTACTTCTACAATACCATTTTATGATATTTATCTCTTCTGATGAGAGGGTGCGTCTCTGTTTTGTGCACAGTCTTTACACTGATTGAGTATTAATGAGTGTCACTGAGTGCTGTGCTATGTCCCCATAATATGTGCTTCCTGTAGCACAGAAGTGGCATTTTACACTCTGGGATCCCTGTGGGATCACTTAACCATGGCTATTCTTGATTTCATCATCAAGATACTGTGCCCGAATTGTAATAATGATTTACTGTGTACCTGGCATGTATTTAATTTAAGATTAGGAAAATGTTCCAGTTGTTCAATAAAGGAATTAATGACAAGCCCCACAGAAGTAACATTTGCTTATAAGGGGGAAAGGAAGATTTAGGATGTTAAGTTGGGATGTTAACTGAAGATTGCACACCAAAGTAGCGGCAGATTGCTGGGGCCAGTTCTTGTCTTCTAATCCTCTGCTCTGCTAAGGATCTTAAATGCTTTGGGTTTGTGGCATCCACATTTCAAAATCATTTCTCTTGGAAAAAAGCCTCAGTCATGTAAAGTGTCATGATTTTAAAAAGAAGTAACCAAGAGTGTATTATTTCATAAATGTAGTGCAACATCTAGCTGTGGTTGGGCTTTTTTGAGTTAATGCTAGATAAGCAAAAATTAGACTTTTTTTTTTGCCTTCCTGTTTTCAGTTGTTCTGTAACATACCATTCTTTCTCTTCTTGAAAAGAGGCTGAATCAAACAAATTTACAAGGTAACTTAAAACATTGATTTACAAAATCATGGGCTTAATATTGGGAATGTGCACTGGTATTTTCATCTTAACACTGCTTTACACTGCTTTCATGTTTCTCCCCTCCCACCATCCAGTTATTCCCTCTCCAGCGAATAGCCAAAAGGACAGTATTTTTCCCACTCTTCCAAGAAGTTTCTCTCCAAGGTTTTTTCTATGAAAGTAATAGTCAGTGACAATTATTTAAAGTGAGCCAAAATTTTAAATATTTTTTAGTAGTAGTTAGCAAATATCCATGTTTCCTATGGATAATTGCAACTTTGCTCTTTGAACTATGCTGTTTATTCACTACAGTGCAAACTGTTAGCAGTGTTCACAAACATCTTTGGGATGCAGAATTTGACTTCTGCTGCTGTTTCGGGTCCTGGCTCTGGCCTTCCTGCAGGCGGAAGGGAGTGAGTGAGGGCTTGAACAAGAACCTGTCTAGACCTCCAGTTTATCTGTGTTTAGCACTCACTCCTACAGTGTCTGTCTCACTGGAGATGGGAATACTGGCTAAAGGTTTATGTCTTTTTCAGCTCTGGGCAGTCAGAATAAGCACCTAGAAGAGAATTTCAGGCAATAAATTTTATAAGCTAAAAAATTCAGATGTGAATATCTGGTGTTAATGCTTTTTATGCTGTTAGGAGAAGAGAAAATAAAGCAGTATTATGTGTGCAAGATGCTACTTTCTGTGCTATGCAGCAGACACAGGAATTGCGTTGTACTGTTCCTCTCTCCACTGGTCTGAGGAATGCATGTTTTAGTTTTATCAAAACATTTGCAAAATCTGTGTTTTTCGTATTTGAAAATATTGGCTGGTAGGGAAGGAAAGGTAATACACTGAAAGACAGTGTCATTTGACATAGGTAGTATGACATTTAGAATGGGCAATAAATATATTTGCAGCTTTTTCAAGCAGTATAATGCTCTACTGTATGTGCCATGGATTTCTTTCTATTCATAACTCTCCTGCCAATTGCTTCTCTGATTTATTAGGCTGATGTGTGAATGCAGAGGATCACTTTCCTATTGTAGGGCATATTTTTTTATTACTGTTCTCATCATCCAGTAAGCCACAGTAAGACTTTGCACACTATATATAGAAATAAAATAACCTAGATCGATATCAATATCTGTAATTTGATGCTTTCTCAACATATCTATACCAAAAAGGTTGGCAGCAAAATGATTTCAATGAGGAAAACCATAGTCCTGATAAAAAGGACCTGCCAAATGAAACTTTTAAGGTAAAGACCATCAGTTGATTTCAAAATGTGTTTAAAAATACAAAGAGATGGCTGCTACTAAGCTACTGAGAATGGTTGCAGCAGAAGGCACAGGTTTGTAGATACATAAGAATACCTAAGGCTCTAAAACAGAAATGCCTACCTTGAAACCAGTACATATGTACAAACACTCATTTTTTATATAATACATACTTTTATATATTCTATAATTTTGCATATTGATCTGTGGGTATTAAAAAGTGTATTAGCTATGAGGCAGGTGTTTACTTGTGCTGACTTCATTTATAAAACTGAGGTAAGTGGGGAGATAGAAGAAGGATTCTGCAATGCAGCATTCTGCTGCACTGATACTCTTAAATTACGGGTCATAGCCTTCCTTTGGGATCTTAGACAAAAAATTAAATTTTATGTGCCTCAGTTTCAATTACCAAAACTTCTACCAAAGAGGGATGTTGTGAGAATGCATTCATGGGCTCTTGAGGCAGTAGCTTGCTCCCAAAATACTTCCAAGACAGAAAATTCTCGTGTGACTGAGAGCTTTGAAGAGTAATGCATCAGTTCTAAGAAGAGAACATCTCACGTTTAAATTGCAGTAGAGAATGTCCTGGGAGCAGAGGTCATCAGGTCTGATGCTCAGTGTAATAAATTGCAAATGTATTTTTAATCTGAGAAGATGCCCATTGTTTATTCTGTGAGGCAAACTGAGGTAGCTACAGCAAGCATCGAAAAGTTCGATACTTTTGAATTTCCAGTTAGAGCTGAAATGTCAGATAGAGTTGTTTTGTTGTTTGGGCTTAAATGACTGAAAAAAATAAAAATTTCTTTGGTCTTATTGGTGACTGTCTTGTTCCTAGATGGTATTTGTGTTCACATTGACTAAATCACATTTATGATATACTTAACTGAATGGAGTTAACTACAGCTTTAGAAATTTTAATCCAACACTGAGGTGATTTCCTCTATTGCTGTTAAAATATTTGAAGTAGTGACCTACTGCTTTCTCTAAAAAGCTTACTTTTGCTTTGTATTAAAAAAAAATAAAAACTGAATCTTCTTTATCTTGTTTAACTTCACTAGATATCTGGTTATAGGAATACCAGGACGTTTTTAGTTGAAGTATATATGTCAGTTCTTTTCACCAATAATAAATATAAACCTTCATTCTCAGATAAATACTTAATTATTTTTAAATACCAGAAACTAAATGATCCAAACCCTTGGTGTTAATCAGCATTTTTCATTTAATGTCTTACAGTACTAAATCAGTTGATTGGTTGAGTAATGCTAATGTCTTTGCATCCTAAATTAATATTGCTATTGCACTGTCTGTGAAGTGCACACTGCTGAACCTTCTTTAGCATTGTGCATTTTTTGAAAAACAAAGACCCTGAATCAATATCAAGTAGTTACAATACCTACTGAGGGCCTTGGCATGTGTGTATTTTATCATATTTATGTGTGTTCCTCAGTGTTAGTTTATAATGTAGGTCAGTGCCAATCTGTTAATTTTAGGAGATACTGCTTTTAACAGTGGGATTGAAAATTGCTTTTCTGATGCCTTCGCAGTCAGAAAAGCACTTAAGGTCAGCTCTGTGCTTGCAGCTAGAAGTGTTACTTGGAAGATCCCATTTGTCCTTCATGGTTAGAGTAGGATACTTGTGTTGTCCTTCAAATGTAATGTTTTTTGAAAGTATTAGGGTAAAGTGCTTTACAGTTATAGATAACTTATGTCTAGCCAGGGATTTTGTTTGTAAAATCTAAAATCACACTAAAACTTTGATTTATAATAGGTATAGCCTTCCTACCAAGCATGGAAAACAAAATGTGTCACAGAACAGAATACATTAAGGCTTACTGACTAAGAAAGCAGTACATTTATCCCTACCTTCTCAGGGCAATTTTAGAACATGATTTTGAGTCTCTTCCTGTTCATAAAATGGTTTTGACCCTCTGTCAACCCCACACATAGATCCCAAGATCTAAAGAGGTCACTTAAGAGACACAGGGAAAAACAAATCTGTATTCAGTAACAGAAATAAGCTCCCATAAAAAAAGCTACTGAGTATTGACCCCATGCTTTGCATCCTCACGTCACACAACCTTTCCACCAAACACCCACCTGGTTTCTACAGACACAGAAAAAAAAATCCCAATCCTTCTCCACACAGCGCAGTTTAGCACAGAGGGAACAATTCTTATTTAACTTTAAGCAGAACATTGTATATATACTGGTAGTTAAATTTATTTACATTATGCCTGTTCACAGCTTTATGTTACCTTTGTATCTGATCTGAAAAGTCCTAATGAGAAAGCCATTCTTAAATGGGACCTACATCCAAACCCTGATTTAGATTCCTTAAACAAATTAGACTGTGAAGTTAATGCAGCAATTTGCATAACATTCTGCTCTGTTTTCAGCTAAAATTGCTCAGCACTTTTTTAAACTTGTAGCAAATTACTTTGCTAATGAGGCTAAATTACCCTATGATGTTACAGGTAAATTTGTCTGTAATAAATCTCCTGGGCGTTTACAATGTACGGATTTTGAATTGTCTGTCTGCTGTTCAGTAGGCACATCAGAAGAAATCATGGAGAGGACTTAAAGTTTGAACCAGTATATTTGTCTTAAGTGACCTGCTGCACTGAATATTATTCCCATATACTATTCTGATGATTCATTTTCTCCCCTCACATCCATTTCAAGTTCTAGGAATCAGCCCTCTGAAACTAGCCAGCAGTGGGGCTGCCCATCTTCCAAACCCTTCTCCAAAAAGTAGTGTAGTTCTTTCCCTCTTAAATGAAAGTTGTGAGAAATGAGACAACTCTTAGTTAAAAATTAAAACAATTTATTAAAATGGAAAAATTGAAAAATTACAGAAATTAGAAAAATATAAACATTTTGGATCCTAGTGGCTCAGGAGGTATGCCCCAGGAGCTCAGGGATTAGAGATCTTCAGGCTTAGACAGCACTGGACCTCTGGTGGAAGAACTTGCAGTGCTGGGCTGACTTTTAGCTAATCCAAAAGTCAAAGGTAAAAATTATTAAAGGCTCCTTAACAGGAGTAAGGCTTACCCAGCACTGACCTCTACCTCAGCAAAGCTGGAGAGAGAAAAGGGGGCGTGCCTTTCTCTTACTCCTTGTTTTATAGTGCCTTTGCTCTGCCCACAGTCTGCCCCTTCGGTTTAAGGTGATTGGTGTTTTCCCTTTGACAGATTATCTCTGTCCACCAATGGCTCATCCTTGTCAGAGGGGTGGTATTAGTTGAGATAAGGGTCATTAAAATTCAGGTTGCCATGGAGCTTACAGGGCAATGGCTATGGGAGCTGGGCTGTTTGTTGGAACTGGGGTTTTGAAATCTGCCTTGGAACCAAAGTACAAGTAAAAACACCTAAAAAAGTACTAAAATACATCCAACATCTTAAAACACTTGTAAAAGTATACAGTAAACACAGGAAAGATAACTCTTATGGTGTACAAGTGATTAATGGAACTTAATTTTTTTTTTTTTTTTTGGTACCTGGACTGATGGGTTAATTTACCATTCAATTTAAAAATATTTAACTCAAAATTAATTAATTAAAGCACTTAATATGCAAAGACCAAGCACAAATAGGGATTTCATGTATGACAAAAGTCATTTTAGTAATGTAAACAAGGCGAAGATAAATACCTGAGAGAATTTGTAATTGCAGTAAAAACATCAAGAAATACAATGATTTCATGGATACTGTGTATAAACAGTCAGTGCAGTCAAGTTGCTGTGCGGCCGTCTTAGACTTTGCTGTAGTGCCCTGGTCTGAGTGGGCACACCAGTGTGCTCACACCGTGAGTCTGAGAAGAGCAGGGTGGCTGTAGTCAAAGAGTGTCTCACAAACACTACACTGCCTGCCACCATTAAAAATTCTTGGGAATTTGGTTGGGCTCACTTGTAGCTTCTCTTTCCAGCACTGGTGGAACAAAGTTGCTCAAAATCCATTCACATGTGAAATAGTTAGCACTTGCCGTGCTGGTTAGGAAACCAGTATCTAAGAACATTAAATTGTTACTAATTATTTCCAGAAGCAGACTTAAACGGAATTGTCCTTTTAATTTGGTTTTTATTGGATACATAACATCACCTGTGCTAGCAGTCAGTTGTTTTTTAGTTCTGTTCCATATGTAACACAGTGGCATTAAAAATAATTCCATGTGTTTAAATACGTTGTATTTTCATAGATTAAAACATGCTTTCTTAATAACAGAAATGTCACAGAGAAAGTGGCAGATGATGCAGTGTGTTATGTCAGTTAAACTGGCAATTAATATCTATGATGTGCAGAAAGGATTGATTGTTATTAGATTTCCTTCACCTCCTTTGGATGAAGAGTTATTCGATAGTGATTATTAAGAAAAATGTGGAAAATAAGCATCTAACCATGCATTAATCTTTGAATTAGGAATGTGGATCTGTTAATAGTGCAACACAATGTCTTACTGGGAAGAGGAGATTGTGTTATTTTAGTAGCACACTGTATCACTCTGTCAGTCTAACAATTTTTTTAAGCTATTCTTACTTCTCTTCTGTTTTCATTATATTTTACTTTGTAAGGCAGGGTAGTCGGAATTAAATGCAGAAAAGAATGTTTCAGTTATACCTACTGGCAAAATTTGAACAATATCTCAGATACCCACTTGCTGAGTATAAATAGAAGAGGAAGGGTGTTTTGGTTTCTGTCACAGAAGTATTTTTAGGATGTTTTGGAATACTTCATTATCTAACAGTCTTTGGCTAAACTGTTTAAAAGTTGAAGCTTCACTTTTCTTTCTTTTTGTATGTCTAGCTCTAATTTTTGTAGCCTTCCAAGGGATGGAAGAGGCAGTTTCCATTTTGCAGTGATTGAAAGAAAGGTTATTGCTTCTTTTCTTTGTTGCTGGGAGGAACAGAATAATTTTTACTCCACAGATTTCACAGATTATATTTCAAAATAGGGTTCAAAACCTTAGTGGTAGTCAAAACAGATAACATCTATTTGCTGTGACTTTGCTTCCACTGTTGCAAAGCCATAAGCAATAGCCAGATTCCAGGGCCAGATTTCTCATCGCTTGATATGAAGAGAGGTCACTCAACTGTATTTTGTTCACTCTGGTCTCACAAGTATCTATTCCTGAGATCCACAGTGTCTCTGATAGCTCTTTCCCACATCTCCTGTTCTCATCAGCTGTACCAGCTAAAGGTTCACTACTGCTAGGCCAGTCCAGAATGTAGACCATCCTCATCCAGGAAAATTGTTAGCAATTAGGATTAATAAGCAGATAAAACAGGTTGCAGTGATCAAGTGAGGGGTGTAGCCAGACAGGTATATTGAAGCACAACTTACTTACAGATGACCAATCCCTTTCATCATGCCCTTCTCTATTTCTTCATATTGTTCCTCCCCCATGCATTCGGAATGTCTCCCTTTTCCTATCTTTGCCCTTCTGCTAAACATCCTGTGAGTCTGGCACACTGCTGCAATCCCATCAGCATGCTCTTTACTGTGGGGCCTGTGATGACCTTTTCATTCATTCCTCCCTGTGTGCCCACTTTACCAGTTAACAGAACTCAGGCTGAACCTCTCCAAGCCTTGGTGTGGTTCCTTCAGCAGCCCATCGAGCAGTGACCTCACAGACCTGGTCTTTGGTACTGTCTCTTGCTCTGCAGGGTTTGTGTACCTCAGTGGTTTATTACTTATCCTGTCTCGTCTCTGTTTCTGCACTGGACATCCATTGAGCAGATGTCCTCACAAAACAGGTGTCCTTACAAGTATCTACATACCCTTCATGTCCTACGTTTCATTTCCTTCCACACATCCAACCAATCTGTTGTATTGAATTAGGAAAGCAAGCTATCAAGAATTCATATGCTAAAATCTTATAGTAATCAAGTATGTGTGTATATATATATATGTGGATACAAAAATGCTGCTAGCAAGGATTTTCTTGCTATTTTCTAAGCCCTTGAGAGACTTTTCTCTCTCACAGAAGAGGTAGCAGTTATGTAAACAACCAAACACCTGCAGCCTTGAAAAGTCTTGTATATAGTATAGTAGGAAAATATTTTGACAATGGATGTTTTAGGATTTTAGCCAGTCACCCCCAAGGGGTGGCTGATCCTTGTCCAATTAGACTATGAAGAAAAAAGTCTATAAAAGAGTTTGTAAAATAATTAAATAAATCAATCTTGCTGCACAATTCCTGCCTGTTGGATCTTCTCTCCTCCTCCCTACAGCTGCGGGACACGGTGATATACCCTAGGGCCCAGGCCTGCGGTAATATATATATATATAAAAAAAATATATATATATAGTTTCAGACATATTATGGGCGTCTTATTGACTTGTTTTACCAGCACATATGCTCCGGGCTGGTCATGTGTAAGTCCTGGTAAATTAAGCATGTGTGAGTCCACTGTTGTGGTAAACCCCATTGAGTCAAAGATAAGCCTTAAAATGGATAAATTAATTTTTCATAGGCTCTTGGCATGAGGTATACCAGCTGTCCTTATTAGGAACATAATTGACATCTTCACTACCTCCAGCAGTGGCCTGAACCCCTTCTTGAGTCAAAATTTTCTTTTCATAGTGTGGATACAAATACATATTCTGAGATGTAATGCAAAAAAAACCTTCATAACTAGGCCAGAGGAGAAGACTCTGTCATCAAGCTGACATGAGTGTACTTTTATCAATCTGTGTACTAGAGAGTCTGGCACCTTTTCCTGTCCTCTCTGCCTGTGTTGTGGCATCATAGGGCTGATCAAGTGCTTCTGACCAGCAAGGAGACAGTGACATTAATGGCAAAGAGCCAACTTTAAAGGAAAATTTGAAAATGTCCTGATAAAAGAAAACATGTGATTCCTCAGGTGAAAGCATCTCTGTGCATTCTTCTGTGGAAATTATTTTTTTCCAAAAACTATGTAATCTTTGTTCTTTCAGTTTTCACTTTGATTGGCATAGATTCCTAATCACAGCTCTGTATTTAAGAGCTCTCTAACAGTGTCTTCCAAAGACATACACAAAATACTTCCAGTGAGAAAAAGGAAGGAAAATAACTTTCAGAAATTAACGGTATGCATGGATTAATAGAGTCATGAGAAACAACGCAACACAGATTCACCCAGCATTGTTAATATTGTTAATCCCTCTACTCTGATCCTTTTTTTTGTTATTTTTGAGAAAAGATAGTGTAAAAAGGGGTCAATGCATTCGTGATATGGGCAGATACAACTGGGCTTACTCAGTTGTGCTGCAGAGCTGAAGGTCATTCTTTTGAGTTCAGAAGTGGCTACTTTGGGGCTGGTCTTTGTAAGAATAGTTTGTCCCCTTTATCTCCTGACAAGTTTGTACTCCACTGTTTGTTTTTAGTAGGCAGACTCTGGCATATTCTATTTTCTTTTCCTCCTAGATGTAACAAGGCAGCAGCCACTGATATGTCAATAAATATTGTATTAAGAAATGTTCTCTTCATCTTAAGTTAGGAAAGAGACAGAAGTATCTATCAAAAGTCCTTTGGGGGATTGGGATTTGATGCCCCATTGGTGCAAACTGCTGCTTATCCATCCATCCTGGCATTCTTGGATAAGACATTTGGCAGTAGCGCTGCTGAATTCACTGGAGGCCGTGACTAACTTAGCTGAGATCTGCCCCAGGAGACTGGGTCAGAATTGTCCTCCAGGCTGTGGCTCTTAGCTCCCTAAAGGACTTGAACAAATAATTTCATTTCCTTTGCCTCTATTTCCATACATTTAAATAGCTCATGATAACATCCATCACAGTCTCACAACTTGTCAGGCATAGTTAAATCTGCTGGAGAGTATAGTTTTGAACATCTATATAGATACGTGATAGAAATAGAGAGATGGGGTGAGACTTTTGGTGAATAAAGGGCTGTTGTAAAAAAAAGCCAAAACCAACAAAGCAAGACAATAGTCCAGGTGAAAAACAGCATCAGAAACTGAGATCACAGTTGTGAAAAATCAGCTCCATCTCTCCCTGCATGGCAGAGTTACTCTGCCAAATATCTGAGCTTGGAAATTCTAAGAAAGTTAGCAAAATAAATCTTGTCTTTCCCAGGTAAGAATAGGTTCCTTCTTCAGTAAAATTTAAGAAGTTTTGTCAAGTTATGTACAGTGTTATGTGACATCTGTTTAATTTCTGTTGTATTACTCTTTTTTTTTCCTGACAGAAATGCGGTTTAGATTAATAATTAATACCGTTGCTTTTAAGAAACTGTCTTTGAATCACTTCAGTCTGCTTCTGGCTTCAGGTTCCTGGGAGAGGAGGAGCTGCATGAGCTGAATACTAGTGTGCTGTCAGCTATCATGACTGGAAAGGAAAGGTGCAGCTCAGGAATACTGGCTCAGTGTAGCAGAACCACACATTTCCCTTTAGAAATGAGCAGAAAATAGCAAAACCTGTCACCTGAGAGCATCCACAGGATAAACTGCTGGGGAGCATGAGATGCCACTTGGTTGTGTGCAAGGGGAAAAGTGAGAGAAACAGCATAGGCACAGAGTCCTTCAGAATGGAGACAGAGCCCTTGGTGTCTTTAGCTGAATTGTAGCACACAGAATGATTTTTGCTACAAAGTAATACTTTTTCTCATTCTTACCTTTTTTTTTTTTAGCAGCAAAGCAATTAAAATATTCATTCAACATATTGTGCTTTAAAAATATAATTCACAAAGATCAGCAGGCATGTTTTCATTCTGTCGTTCCTGATATTACTCATCACACCAGGCAACTCATATATTTTTTAACTGTATTTTTTCTTCCATCAGATCTTGTTTCTTTTCAGGGGTTGAAGTGTGAAGCTCAGTGGTTGATTCACCTTTTGTAGAATTGATGCATAAATTTTTGTTCCTAGTCTGTTTAGTAAATGTCATCTGTTTTGTCATGTAGGTGGCTCTTCATGTAGCATGCTTGGTTCTGAAAATCTGGTTAGTAGGGGAAGCAAATGTATTTTTACATGAAGGTTAAATGGTAATGGATTGTAAAACCAAGCAAACAAAACAAGCAAGCTTCACCCCCCCACCTCTCCCAGATAAACTTGGTAAATTTTTTCTGGCTCAGAAATGAGCTAATTTAATTGCAAGTCATCCTGTTCACATGGAAAAGATTTGACCAGTGGGATATTTTGGAGCACCTTTTCTCTTTGACCTGTTTTTCTCATTTCTAAACTGAAAGGTGTCATGGTTTCTCTGAGCAGCAAAAGCATAAACTCTCAAAAGGTTGGCGAACTTTTCTGCCTGAAGTTGATATATTTTACCAATGTCCATTCATATCTCTGCATGCATCATGTAGTGCCAGCTGCTGTAGTCTTTGAGGTAACATGCATATTGCTCAGAAAGTTGCACATGATGTACTGATATAATGCCTATTTAAGGGAAAATATCCTAGTTTATCTTTAAACACTATCACTTTGGCATTTAGACCAAAGCTGTGTGGTAACTGTATAGACATTAAAACATCTTAATTTAACACTACAACATTATGTTGTATATGCTTTTTTCACTACACAGCTGTTCTGTTTTTTGGTTTTGCTGTTATTAAAAAAATAAGAATATGCCAGATAAACTTGAAGAAGAGAAAGAGAATTTCTGGTTTAGCAGTGAGTAATTTCATATAACTCAATTTTGGAACCTCAAAGCCTGAATCACTTTTCAGTCTTTATTTGAAGTGAATCATAGATTCA
The DNA here is from genome assembly GCF_041296385.1 of Aphelocoma coerulescens. Lineage (NCBI taxonomy): Eukaryota > Metazoa > Chordata > Aves > Passeriformes > Corvidae > Aphelocoma > Aphelocoma coerulescens. The sequence goes on from NC_091015.1 coordinate 92,131,405, forward strand.
TAGAATCATTTAGGTTGGAAACAATCAAGATCATCCAGTGCAACCATTTACTCAGCACTGCAAAGTCCACCACTAAGTGCCACATCTGCACATCTTTTAAATTCCTTTAGGGATGGTGACTCAACCAATTCCCTGGGCAACCTGTCCCAGTGTTTGATAACCTTTCTGGTGAAGAAATTTTTCATAATATCCAACCTGAATCTCCCCTGACATAACATGAGGCCATTTCCTCTTGTCCTGTTGCTTGTTACTTGGCAGAAGAGACCAACCCCCTCCTGGCTACAGCCTCCTGTCAGGTGTTTGTAGAGAGCAATAAGGCCCCCCCACCCCCCAGCCTCCTTTTCTCCAGCCTAAATAATCCCAGCTCCCGCAGCTGCTCCTTATGGGACTTGTGCTCCAGACCCTTCACCAGCTCCATTGCCCTTCTCTGGACTCACTCCAGCCCTTCAATGTCCATCTTGCAGGGAGGAGCCCAGAACCGAACACAGGATTTGAAGTGTGCCCTCACCAGTGCCAAGTGCAGAGGGACAACCACTGCCCTGGTCGTACTGGCCACACCATTGCTGATACAGGCCAGGATGCCCTTGGCTTTCTTGGCCACCTGGGCACACGGTGGCTCATGCTCAGCCAGCTGTGGACAGTTCCTTTTCCAGTAGCCATCTTTCCAGCCACTCTTCCCCAAGACTGTAGCATTGCAAGGGCTTGTTGTGACTGTAACAAGGACCCAGCACTTCTCCTTGTTTAAGCTTAGATCCATGAAATGCCATTGGTTGTACATAAAGATTTTTAAGTTAGTAGGTGCAGGTTGAATTCCTAATAGATTTCATTGTACTTTAATGTTTCTGTTTCACTGTTTTAACTGTTTATGTCTTCCAAGACTTCCCCCTGCAGAGCCCCAAGAGCACATGCCCATGCAAAAACTGCTTCACAAGTATTTCAAATTTTTTGTTGTCTTAAATGTAAAATGGCCAGCTGAAGTGCCTGACTTGTTTTGGGCCTTAGCCAACTACACATATGGGGAAACTTCTTGACTTTTTCAGAGATGTCTGTATAACTTGCTTGAAGATAAAGCATTGTACCCTTTGAATGTTAGTTATGAATCTGTGGTTTCTTAAAGTTAGATCCAAGACTGATTACTCTTTGAGGAACAAATAGTGCCACAGAACAATAAAGATGTATTTCTTTGAAATGGATTTCATAACAAATTGTACATGGTATTCCTGACCTTCTTGATCATTTGTCTCAAATATTTTTGTGCTTTTTTTAGAAAGATATTTTACATAAGATATCACATTAGGAATTTATTTTGTAGGCCACCTTGGGTACATATAAGACTTCTGTTCCCCCATCACTTAAGGATCTCCCTCAATCTTGTTAGAACAATTTTTCCACAATTTATTTATCATCCTTGTCTTTATGTTTCCGGTGACTTCCTCCTTTTCCTTTCATCTTTGCTCATCCCAATTTAGTTGATATATCCTTACTTATCCCTACTGAGACTACAGTAGCTGTTCCCATTCCCAGTCATTAAATGTAAAGGCAGGACTCCTAAAAACTTTATTACATAAAGTGGTTTTTTGTTTGCTGTAGCCTTGTGTTTTTTTCTCTAGCTTGTGATGTGTTACACTCTGAAGGAGATGATGTTTCTCCAGTGCAGGAGAAATTCTTGCCAAGGCAAACCTTGATGTGCCATGAGAAACCTTGATGAGGCAACGCTCCTGACTAACTTTGGCTGCTTTTACAGAGGTTCTGGTTTGTCATAGTACAGCAATGTTGCCACTGAAAAAAATAATACAAGGAATCAAAGCAGTGTAATGTAGCAGCTTTGTGGTGCTACCAGCACACCTTTGCTGGCCTACAGCCTGCATAAAACACAGCTTAATTCCCTTGGACAGCATTTATCAATAATGGTGTGTTCATTTCCTAACTGTATGATTATCACTTTGGCCTGTTTCAGATAAGAAGACAAGGTGGAATACAATTACTAGTGGACCTATTGGACCATCGGATGACAGAAGTCCACCGTAGTGCCTGTGGAGCTTTGAGAAACTTGGTATATGGGAAGGCAAATGACGACAACAAAATTGCTCTGAAAAACTGTGGTGGTATCCCAGCATTAGTACGGTTACTCCGCAAGACTACAGATTTGGAAATCAGAGAACTGGTCACAGGTTTGAATCTTTCAGTATTTTTTCTTCAAACTCTCTGTCGCTCTTGCAAGCACAGTTCTCTGCCACATGCCACTTGCTCCATCAGTAACTGTTTCATTACCATCTTATTTGCCATAACAAAAAGCTTTCAAGCCCTTCGGATTTATGTAATATGTGAATGGCTTTCAATATCACGCAGTTTACAGATGCAGGTATGGTTTATGCCTATGATTGCTGTTTCATTTTGTTCTTGGTTAGCTGTAAGTGCTCTTGCAGGAGATGTGCTCCACACATGTTGTGGTGGGAATCCTCTGCTCTCCCTCCTGTCTGGTTTCGGGCCGGCCAGGCAGAAGTCATATTTTACTGAATTTACTTAGAAACTGTTGCTCATTGCTTTTATATCCTATGTGGTGATGTAGTGACAGGGAGGATTTGTTACAGGGTTTTCTACCTTTCTCAGGGTTCTGATAGGAAAATGGAAAACTGTGTTGGAGTGGTGGACATCACCTTCTGAAGCGTTTTGTCCGAAATTTGATAGCATGCTATGTGATGTGTTTTACACAGAGCATGCAGGTAGTGGTAGTTTATTTCTTTTCTTGATATAGTAGGATCTGGTCTTTTTAAGATTGTGTGGACTTTTTCCCTTATGAAATTCAAGAGAGAGGGGAGGGGGGACAGTGTTCAGGAATACAGGAATGCTGTCAAACTGGACTGATCTGAGATGTTTCCAGGTGTTTTTCACCTTGCCCTTAAGCTATCCTATTTAATATGTAAAACAGAAGTGAGGTAGAGGGGCTTTTTTCTTTCATTTTGTGATTTCATTCTGTTTGATTGCTAGTATCAATTGTTGATTAATGCTACAAATAAAAAATATTTTCATTGTCCTGTTTTCAATGCTGGTATTTTCATTATCATTTTCCTACTAAATTATATAAGAAAATTTCTCATTTCTGTCGCAGAATCATTGGAGTACATGTCATCATCTATGTTTCTGCAGAAATTACTTACCCTTGTACATCAGGCCTCATTTAGGATACAATTTATAAGATTATCATCCTTTGGTTGGGTCCAGGTTCCTTCCTTGAGAGGGAGTCTGAATAAACTGCATGATGTTTATTAAATATAGATCTTTTTATATTTAATTTTTTTCTTAGTTACAACACCTATCACCTCCTACTTGTTAGTCAGGATTAATGGGGCAGAGATACGGGTTACATGAGCTCGGATCATGCCTCCTGTAGAGTGACAGAATTACTGACAGATCTAATAAAGTGTAACCACTGCTTCACATTCAACATACTTGTTTGTCTCTTGGTTACATTGTCAGTATCCTGGCTCCAGGGAACATTCTGCCTATTTATTCTGAGTAGTAAGTGGCAAACTGCTAATAAACCTCAGCAGTCACCGTGGCGCTTCCCTGGCCATCTGTAGATGGAACATGTCATGTCATTAGGTCATTTAAAGAAAATATACTGGGCTATAGTTTATGTTGGTTCTATTGCACAGTATGCTGTTAAATTTTCCCAAATTCCTGCAGAAAGAAAGGATGTTTGTTTTCTAGTATGCCCTCAAAGTGCTATTACCAAGAGGAGTATGTACCACCAGTGGTAGGCAGTAACCTGCCTTTGTACAGGTAGATGCAGCTCCCAGGGACGGTGAACATCAGGAGTGCTGGACATGTATGAAAGGGGAGATGGTGACCCTGAGGAATGGAATAAAAGCCAGTGGTATTTCAAGATTTTATTCCTGAGCCTGTTTTTGTATTGGGGTTTTTTCTTTGTTTTTAATAGCCAGTACATCCCGAAGGCCAGTGCTTGCCCTGGCCATGTTTTGTGCCTTTCAGAATGCAGATCACTGGCCCTTGCTTTCAAAATGCAATCGTGTTTATGGTAGTGTTCTGCAAAGCTTCCTTCCAAAGCAAAGCTCATAGATGGAGCTCTCATCTTGCATCTCTTAGGAAACAGGCTAAAGTCGTGCATCTGAATCAGTTCTCCTTTGCTTTGTTTTGGTAAAGTCTTGTAGTGTGACAGCTACCCCAGCTGAATTCCTTCTTTCTGTCCTTCCTGGGGAAGGAAAGGTAGCTCCAGCAGCAGCACCCTCAGTAATGAAAAGATTTGACTTGTAGCAGACACAGGGAAAAATAAAAAGTGCTCTCCGTCAGCCTTCCTGAGCTGAGGTGGCAGGAAGATAATTATTCCAGTAGGGGCTCCACAGCCTGGAGGAGATGCAGAGAAAATAATAGCAAATGTCTGTTTTGGGAGTAAGCATAATACCTTGAGCCCTTCCATCTCATGTTCATTGTGCATCCTGTCTATATAAAAGCTACTCTTGTTTGTTACTTTTAGAGAGGACACAAAGTTCCTGCCTTAGGAATTCATACAGGCTCTGACATCGCTGCCCCTAAGTAGTACTCCATATTTGTCCTCAGAGCACTTCTCTTAGGTGGGGAAATATCACTATCTCTGTTGTACAGATGGGGAGCTGAACCTATCGAGTGTAAATGACCTGTCCAGAAATCTGGCAAGATGAAGGTGTGAATCACTCTGAGTAGGCACCCAGCTGCAAGGGAAGAAATATGGCCTGGAGAGGTTGTTAAGCAGCTCAATTTGTCTGGCAGAAGTGAAGCATTCATTGCCTGCCCCAAGTACCGTGAAGAACTTGCCTAGCAGAGCGAAAGTTCTGATATTAGTTCCTTCCTCAAACATGCACATTTTCTTCCTTCTTTTTGCTCTTCTCTAAGTAGATTATGACTTCAATTTCTGGCAATCTCAAGACTGGTTTTGGAAGGGTATTTAAACCTGCAGACCAGCTTTCTAGCCCAGTAGCTCCTTGATTGTCAGGATTGCCTTCAGCACCATTTGTGGCTCGTCCTCTTTTCCAGAGATTTCTTTCTGCCATAATCTCTCCAAAACAGAGTTTTTTCACTCTTTATCTCGTCCTTGTCCTCAGCAGCAGAGGTCTTGGGCTAATACTGGAAAACCTTACCATGCTCAAATTTTTGGATTGCATGAACTTAACCTTATAGCAAAGTGTTAGAGCTTCATGGCTCTCTCATGTCAAGGAAATGGTTTCAGTGCAGACTCCCATGAAGAAGATCTGAGGGAAGTGTGCTGCCTGACTGTTATGAAATTAAATGGCGCTAATGCCCAGGAAGTACTTCCTAAGATATGGAAAGATTATTCTTACAGAAACACTTCCACAGTTAACAGGTTTTTACTAGAAGAATATGGATAAAATTAGGTATACCCATGAATATATACATTTGTGCAAAAGTGAAATACTCTGATAGAAATAGAGATGCTGGCATGGCCTTCAGCCTCTGGTAATTTCCAGAGACTCAAGGAGAACCTGAATCACAATACCTTGTTTCATGTAAGTCTGTAAATGAAAAGAAATAGGTGGAAGCTGAATGCAGCACACTTAATTTAGTAATTTTTTTACCCTAGCACTGTGCTGCCAGTTTCCACAGTAGCACCTGTTAATGGGAAAAAATAAAAGCCTTCTATTTTAAAATCATTAAATGTTAACACTTTTCTAATAAATATAAATAGAGAAGAACACAGTACAAAATTAGCATAGATCCTGCAGATGGTAGAAAGAAATGTTTTCACTTGGTAATAATGGCAATGAGTAACTGATTTCTGATTCTCTTGCCTTTACCGAGTTAATTATGAACCCTTCCACAAAATCAGATTTTATCATTTTTTCTTGTTTGTTTTACTGTCAGGGGAAAAAATATTACATGGAAAAATCTGATGTTTTAGCAAGGATAACAGAGGAATCCTATGGATACCTTGTGCAGCAGGTGAGGTCAAGCAGCTGTTGCTAGATCCTTTCCAACCCAGGCCGTGCTATGATTCTGTGATTCAACCTACGCTTGCTCCTTCTTCCATCAGCTCAATTGAATAACTGGGTACCCGTCTCAGATAAAATGGTTTAAGCTGCTCTTCTCGTTTTTGACAAACAAGATCCATCACAACTAGAAACAGTTTCTGCCTATGAACAATGAGGTAGCTGAATCCGAAAAAGCTCCTTTTAAAGCAGGCCCTTGTATTACTGCATCACCTGTTTACAAACTGTAAACACCATTTCTGATTAAAAGGTAAAAGTGGATAATCCACTTTTAGTAAAGTACATGATGATAGAGAGCTGCAGCTATAAATAATGTCAGGAGAAGCTGTTTTTTCTTGTGCTAGCAGCCAGCCTCCTGCTTATTTTGGTTGACAAAGTGTCAGAGATGTAACTATTGTCTACTGAAAATATATAAATTACAAAAATTAGCACATAAAAAAAAAATTAAAAGCAGAAACTATCTAACACTATACATGTATACTATATGTATAGATAGATAGGTAGATATTGACTCTGTGTATTTCATTCACATTTTTATTCACTGAATCAAAAGGCATATATGCCATTCCTGCAAAATACTACAAGATGTGTACAAAATGTTTCTTTCAAAGAAGCACTATTTCTCCAAGTTTCTTTGGCCCACAGTCAAGTTGGACAGGAAAAAAATTTCATTTACTTCCCAGACTTTGGATTCCAGTATTCATTAGTGTTGTCTTTAATTTCAACTGTGGCCAGTTTGTGTTTTGGCTTGGTTGGCCCTCTGTTGTCACCCCATGTTATGCAACAGTATTACATAGTCCTGCTTCAGTTTTAGTAGATGCCATATGTTTGTAACGAGGGGTTTATAACCTTATTGATAATCTCTCAGTGTCACTGAAGGCAATTACATGTTGTCCACCTTAGATCTATCTGGTTTGAGTTAACCACTGCCGGTGAAACCTCCTTTTGATTGCATGCTGCTTCTAAGCATGTGCATAAATTATTGGCAGATTGGTCAAGACACTCCAGAAGGCCCCTTTGAGCCCTGTATCTGTCTTTGCTAATCTGTGTAGTTGCAAGTTAGTGAGCCTGCAGTGATATGTAAAGCATGATTAAGAGATTCTATTTAAATGGACCTTTTGGCTCACTTCAGTGGAAGATTTAATTTGATTTCTTTTTTTTTTTTAATTTGATTTCTTTTTTTTTTTTTAAGTAATTCTGGCCAATTATTTAGAATTTTTAACTTCCTAGTACAATTCTTCTATCTATGCAGTTCTTCTATTGGGGGTTCCCAAAGTCAAAATCACATGCCTGCAATTGTTTCCTGTTTGTAAAGTTATTTTCTAATTGGACTTTGTAAGGTATTACACTTGTGATTTTTTTGTATAGTAAATCTTATTTAACAATATTACGGCAAAGGGCTGACTGTTTAGTACTCTAGGATCTTGAAGCACTTTAATTTAATAATTTAATCATTTTCTGCAAAAGTGCCCTTGACATTACCTTAGTTACAGGAGTGTGTAAACACAGATGTGAAATTTTATTGTGATATAAACATGCATTTGGAGGTGGCACCTATTTGTAACCTTATTGCTCTCTGGAAACTTGATTTGAAAAGAGTAAAGGCTCTTTTATCCTATTCCAACATGACTTTCCCACAGCCTTAATAAAGAATAATCAAACTCTTCATGAGTTGCTTTCTTATAGTATTTCACCTTGATGTAATTCCTAAAATCTCTATTATATCCCTTTTCCTCTGCAGGTTTGTATTAGGTGTTGCTCCAGTATTGCTCATATTAAGTATCCCATTTCTTAATTGTATTCAAGTTTAGTAATGGGGCAATGCAAGTATAAGGAAGCCTGACCAGTGAGAGGCCTAATTAATTAGCAGCCTTTGATATGTAATGCAAAAAGATGGGTAGGAAGATAGCTGTACAAAGTGGCTTGCTCTTGGAACCAGAGATGATTTCAGCATTACACAAACTGCAAATCAGATTATAAAGATACATGTTTTAGGTTCAGATACATACCCTGCCCATCACAAGCTTTTCAAACAGACGACATGAAAAGCCATATATGTGTTTTGAAATTGTCATGATGGTATAACCACGCTAAGACTGCTGCTACAAGGTTGACATAACTTTGGTTCAGTATATGCTTAGCTAAGAGAGTAAGACTGCCAAATATCCTTTGGGGCCCATAACTCTATGTTGTAAAACAAAACGGAGATGTGGGATAAATGCAGAAAGCACACAAGTGCCTCTTAAGATGCAGCTCTGTGAATTACCTTCCCCTCCACCTCCAGTATCTGATCACCATGTCCTGTCAAGTCAAGGAAATCAGAAAGGTTAAGCATGGAGATAGATAACTGCTAGCACAGAACGCTGCGTTCAGAAGTGATGGTTTCAATTTCGGCAGGAAAATATGTTCATTCATTTCTTGCTTAGTGTCTGCTCTGCACGTAAGCAAAAAATGTTTTGAGGAACTCTACCAAGCACAGAGGCAGGTGACTTGCAGACCTGAATTATTTTTCTACCAACAGATTTAGGATAAGGGTAACAAATTTCAAATCTATTTACCTGGGCACCAAAGTTTGCTTGTATGTTTTAAATGCTTTTTATTCAAAATGGAGATTTAAAGGGTATTAGATCTAATAAACCTTTCCTACTCCTTCGTTAAATAGATGTAATTGCAAGTACAATATCCTACCACAATCAATTTTAGAAGCTGATTAAATCTTATGAAGTAATTTACTTCTAATTAGGTGTTTTAAATAAAAGTTGTTTTCAACATTAACAAGATTATTTGTGTAATGAAAATTCCTATCTATTTACTCTGGATCGAAGCCAGTGGCTGGATAATGAAACTACATGTTCTAGTTTCTTCAGTATTTCTTTCTTCAAGTACAAGAACCTTTTCAATTCCTAAAGATTACATAACAATTGGATTCCCTCCTTTTGCTTGAGATACTTTTAAGCAAGGCATTCTTCAACCTCTGCCCTGAGTGTTGTGAACCATTGAGAATTTAAAAAAAAATGCCAAACTCCGTCAAATCCCCTGCAAGTCTCAGATTGCTGTTAAAACAATGTATTTCATCTCACAGACAGAGCTTTGCATGGGCTAGTTTATCATTTTGTGCTGTTACATCTAAAATCTTGGAGAGAAAAGGAAACCAAGGGTTTGTTTAACTCAGAAAAACTGCTTGTTACTGATAAGTGGATAAAATTTGGCTTAATCCAGTCCATTGTCAAAGCTAAGCAAAAGCAAATGAAGGCACCTGGTCTGCAGAAGCGGGTGCTTTAGTTAATCACTGAAAGTCCAAGTGTCCCAATACAACTTCAAACAACTCCACCAAGGTAGTACAAACCCTGTGGCAGGATTAGTGGGCTCATGGCTACTCTGTTTTTCCACCCCAGTCATCAGTTACTTTAAGTCTCCAAAAATCACTATTGCATCATCATCATTTTCATAAAATACTTCAAATGTGTATTTTGTACTATTTGTACTTCTCCAGACTAATAAGCTGATATTTCATAGTGGATGTGCTAGGGCAAGGCACAGCTGTGTGTTGTACTTTACAGTATGATCCTACTGTGTGGCAGAGTTTAAATTTTAGGTTTTAGCATCACCTACAGAAAATATTGCCATCATTTAAAAATATGGAAGTGATTTTCGAACAAATTCAGAGCAGGAATTAGTTGGCATTTTATAAAGTCTTCGTATGAACCCATTGTGGTACCTCTTACCAAAACACCAAATCTTTGTAGTCATTTTCCTTGCAAAACAGGAAGGTAAAAGGTTGTACAGCTTCCACTCATATGGTGTTGGGAAACTGATTTCCAAGCTATAGACTGTGACATCTCCAAGAAATTCCAGAGTCATTCAAAACACATCCTATTTATAGTTCATATGTGCTAGCAAATATAAAAGTAATTTAATAAATTGTGTAATTTTTCTTCAGAAATAATTCTGTCTTATCAAATAACGCTAATGTTGACAGTTCAGCTGGATTATTTTGTACCGTATCTATTACAATTTACTGCCTAATTATAAAACAATCTTTGCCCTCTTCCTCAATATGCTGTCACTATCTTGGCTCTGAAAATGGGAAAACCCACTGATAGAATCTGTTGTCTTCATGAAGAGTCATTCTCAACTTTTTCTGTATCATCAGATTAACTTCTTCACCCCCTGCTGCTCCCAGTTAAATAAGGAGTGTGTTAAAATAGATATTTTCTCAAATCTTATGCCCTGCTTTCTTAGCAACAGGCTGGGGCACTGATTTATCCTGTCAGGTGTTACATCCAGAGCATTTTTGTAAGTAAAAGGGAATGTACCATTAAACAGCAATACAAAACAGTGCCTGTTTCCCTGGCGGTGAATGTGGGAGAGGCAGGACAAGTCACTGGGTGCCGAGGTCTCGGCTGGCAACAGTGCAATGCCCCTGGTAGGGGAGTTCCTTTCCTCTCTTTTAGGGGTCTGCTTAGGGGTGGTTTCATTGGTTTTCCGATCACAGCCTGCTTTCTTCTCCCTATTTCCCAGGCAAATTCACATTCACTTGTCCTGTGCTGACCACTCTCAGTATCAGCACAAAACCCAAGGTGGTCCCTTGTTGCTCTCCTTTTCTCTCTAAAATGGGAAATAACTGTTTTTGCCTTGTACAATCAGTGAGATGCATCTTCTATGGAAAATTCATTCAAGTTTTGTCCATGTTTTGATTCATGGATCAGTGAAACTGATTTCATAATTTGCTTGTTAATATACTACAGAAATTATTTTCTTTTTTTTTGTTTTTTTTTACTTTGGTCAAATTTTAAGAGGAAATATGAAACAAGGTAATCTGATAAATAAGGAGTGATAAATAGAGGACATCTGTTGTGGCATATGGCTTGACATAAGAGCTTCACTGAACTTTTTTAGCGGGTAGTAATCCTTTGGAAAAAATCAGCTGGGCATATAATTTTGATGGGCCTGCCTGAATGATGGATTATTAAAACGCTTGCAGTTTAAAACCACTCTGTAGTTTGAAATGTTTGAGATTTGCCACACAAAAGACTTAAATTTTATTTTGATAATAGTTTTTTGTTTCAAAATGATCTGAATATTTCACTTTTTTGTTTACAAAATGGAAGTTTGAGGGTATGGTGAAACATGTTCATGCTATGATTAAATTACTGTTTTCACTATGCCCACTAATTTTTTAAAATTTATTTATTATTTTTAGGTTAAAAGGCCAACTTCCCTTTTTCTGTCCCAAATAATGTTATTTACAGTGCTGTCTTTTTTGTATGTAACAGTGTGGCTAGTTCCTTTTTTTTCTTTTTTAGTAAGTAGACACTGAGCCTTTCATTTTGCACATAGATGCAATTTTATAGATAGAACTAACTTTCTAATTGGTTCTTTTTAGAAATTAGTTTTGTATTTAGAGCTGTAACTTAATGTTCAGCTTTAAGTATAACATTTTTATTCTCTATATTAGGTCTGTTATCAAACATATGTTTTGATTTTGGGTGCTAGAAAAATTATTCCGTATAATACATGTGTAAGCACTGAAAATAAAATCTTGCCACTCATATATATCCATCCTTGTTAAATTCCCATGTTTTCCAATAAAATACTTAATTTGGAATGGCATTGCTGTTAGTCAGTGTTAGGATAAAACTTTTTTTGAAAGCAGTTGATTTATTTTTTTGTGTGTTTCTGTCACTCAGAATGAATTGCTTTTGGTTTGGCTTCTGTGTTTTACAGGACCAATTTAATTTCATCAGCTAGGAAAGCGAGTTAAGCAGGAACCACTGATCTTTCCACAGTAACCTTAGTGAAATCCTCTAGTAATTCCTCTACTGTTTAACATGAAAGTTAATAACTGTTAGGAAATGAGGAAATGTTTATATTTTTTATACTATATGTAGTCTTGTACTTTTATGTAGTCAAGATCAAGCTGTATTTTTTGTAATTAAACAAAAAAAACCACACCATAATAATCCTTCTCCTCTGTGGAAGCTTTTTACTTGTAAGGCTATGAGTGGCTGCAAAGGGAAAAAAATTATTGCTGCAGCTTTGCTTAGCCTTCCTTAAGCTCCTGTCTGCTTATGGCTTTTACTGAAGCTCAGTCTTTCTCGATGTGGACTTTTCCTACATCAGCTTATACACAGATGGCAAACCACCTCTGTGGATGTAAATAAATGAATTACAGCAAGGTACGCATAGGTATTCATTCACAAACCAGATAAAAAATATTTCAAGAAAATTGGTGAAAGTTTCTCATCTGTTATGCCAATTTTAAACTTACTTTCACAGTGTGCTTTTAGGAGATTCCTTCTGAGCTGTGTTGTTCAGGTGCCAGAATTCAAATCAGCCACTTTTTCTTCCCTACAGAAAGTCTGTTACCGAGCCAGTTCCTCACCTTGATGGTTGAGTTGGTTGTGAAGTCTTATTGGACTTTGTATTAAGAAAGGTTGTGGCTGATATTCAGCATCTCTACAGCAGAACTGCTGTAGTCTATCGGGAGCCCACATCTGCTGCCAGGGAGCAGATCCAGCTCTGCAGAGCAGCCTTGCAATTACAGCGGGGGCTCCGAGCGGCAGCCAGCAAATGACTTTTTTAGCACTTGGGAGATTGGGGTAGAAGATGCTTTTCCTAAGGACTCCAGCAAAAGATCCCTTGTGCTTGGCTTCTGTGCAGGGTATTTAGCACTCAGATTTCAATCTTAATTGCCATGTTCATGAGGGAAACTCCCTGTAGTAGTTCTGTGCCTTCAGTGCATAAACAAAAATGCCTGCCAGTGCTTTGGTCGCTCTTTCTGGGATGCAGTCTCTCAGCACTATCAAATGGTTTTCTGCATCACTCCATGACCAAACTATTAAATTATGATGAAAAAGGAAAACCTGGATGCGTTAGAAGACTTTTGGATTTTTATTTTTACAGAGAATATGAAATAAGCAAAATCTTAATATAATTGAAAGTTGACTTAAACAGCCTGTATTGAGAAGAATCAAAGTCTTGGTTGTCCTAATAGTATTTGCTTACTTACAATCTTTTTACCATATAATTTATTTGGGAAAGTACATCTTTTGCACCACAGTAAAAACCTAAGACATAGTGGCAGTGTGACGGGGGCAATGCTTTTTGGGAAAGATGACTTTTCCAGTTTCTTGGTTTCCATTTATATTTGTAGTCTAAGTTGTTCTAGGAGCTTTGTATATATACATATACATATATATATATATAAAATAATTTGAGGTAGCATTAAATCATGAACTAAGTAGTTGGTTAGACTTCTGTGGTTTTGCACATGTTCTCTTGCTATGATGGTATTTTTTGCATAGATGTATATGATCTCTATTTTCTTGACTTTGAATGGAATACAGGTAGCATGTGGCTTATCAGGTCTTGAGTTGTATCTGACTACAGATAGACATATACCAGTTCTAACTAAAACACTGGCACAAAAATGCATTGATGTGTTTAATCAGCATGAGTTTGAGCTCCAGCCTGATTCAGGGATTATGGGGTTTTGGCTCAGACTGCTCCATTACACTGAGCAACCTGTTGACCATACCAGTAGCATGTCCTCTGATAAGCTGCTCCAGAAGATGCAGTAAGATCTCCAGAGTCAGCAACCCTGTAGACGCTTCTAAGAATCCTTCATCTGATGTCTGCTAGACTGATACTCAGACCCAAAATCCATCTTCTACCTAGAATCAACTGAATATTTTCAATACCAGTCTCTCCTCAGTTTTAAACTTAAAATGAGTTTGCAAGATACTTTTTTACTGTATTTTCACCCTTACATATACATTATATATGTAAGGGTGAAAAACCTCAACCTGCAAAATTACTTGTTCGGTCTGGTGTGGCTGTTTTTGTCTTTCTACAAGTCTTTCAACAGAACCAAAAGTGATCTTAAAATGGGACACAAAATGCTTAATCTGCCTCACAGTTTTAAAAGCAAGGAGATAAGATATGAATGAAAGTGATTAAGAGATGTACAGCACTGATTAGTTCTTTATTTCATACATCTCACAAGAGTCAGTCTAGAGATGGTGAACTGTTGAGTTCGACTGTTGTGTTGTTGGGTGGGTCCCCCTTTTTGTCATCAGTCACTGGTGAGTCCAGTCCCTTCCATATCTGTGGGTATCACTGTGGGCAGTGATGACAATGCAAATTCTTCAGGGGTCAGTCAAGGCACCCTCAGGCTGTTGCAGACTTTTTTGTTGTGCTCGGAAACCCAGTTCAGTCAGGGCTTTCAGAGTAAAGTGTCACATGGCCTCAGTAACCAGCTTCTTACAGGAGCTCTAAAGGGCATGTCATGCATACATGCTTGGAAAATACTTTCAGAATTATGTGGTGAAAGGGTAGCTCTGTAATGGAAGGTGTGTCAGCTAAAGGATTTTTTATTGTCATTCTCCCTTGCAAAGTCAAGGTAGTGGATCATCTTCTCAGACCCCACATAAATCTAGCTCCAGGTCATCCTCAGCAAGAACAATGAGAAGTGAATTGCCAGTGCCCTTTCATAATTGCAAAGCCTTAATTAAGAAGGTTACAAGGAGGCGTGTAGAATGCCAACCTCAGCACGTAGCAAGCAGACTGCACTGCTTGTGAGAATAAATTTGAACTTGTCAGTAGATAATTTTTCATTCATGTGGTTGGTAGATAAAACTCACTGTTCTGGGGTGGAAGAAGATTATGTCATTCCTTAAAACTGTGTGGAACAAAAACTTCAAAGAAAGCATCAGACTTAACTGTGCAGTGCTTCTGCCTTGCCTTAAATCTTTGCTTGCTTCTGCCTTTACCTAAAATCATTTTAGGAGAAGGTGTAATAGCTATTTTAGCCTGGTGATCCCATCATCCTCTTACTCTGAAGGTTTAATTTTCCAGTTAGAGAAATCAGAAAGGAAAAGGACTTAAAGAATATTTCTAGGCTCAACTTATGCTGAGTTCCACGATGTTTATGTGAGTTTACTTTAAATTAGCAAGAACATGAAGTGAATAGAAAATAGTGTCAACATACACAATTTTAAGCATTTTGCCAGACAGAGCTCTTATGTTTGCTTCTTTTGTATTCTTCTCTGCTTTTCCAGTTCATGACTAGTTCTTGAAGCCCAAAGTATTGCTTTGTTGCCATCAAAACACTCTCTTCTGCTTCGCTTTTAAAATAGGACTTCTTCACAAAGTTATAACACATTGTCTTGCATAAGAACTAAATTGAACCTTAAAGGGGGAAAGATTTGCATCTGATTCTCTGCTTTTATACCATGCACATCATTTACACCAGTCTAGATAAATGGAAAAAAAAAAAAAAAAAGGGAAACACATTGTTGTTTTTACTGACAAAACCCAGCAAAATGCTGGGTATTTCAAGAATAGTTGATGTGCCACTAAAGCTTGTCAAGAACAGGTCATAGAAAGGCAAGTATAAATATCCTTATGAAGGTCTTTATTCCTTTAAATATGGAATTCCTTTTCATAAGGACATTCAGAACAGAATTCAAACAAAGACTCTTTTCCCTTTTAAGTGGCAATTCTTAAATGAAAAAAATGAGCATTATTAAAATGAACATTACTCCTATTTCTGCTTTTTTTTTTTGGTCTGTAGCTAAAGTGTGCCTGCCTCATGCAAATTATTTTAATGGGGTTTTTTTACTAGTATACTGATCTAAATTTTATATTAAACTGTGTAACTGCCTTTGCAGACAATTCCATATAAAATAATTTAAACATGAAATTGTATAACTGAAACAGTTTCCCCATAGAGGTAATTAATTTTAAAGAGAAACCCAAAATGTAGGTTGATTCCTCTTAATTACACTGCTCTGTCAAAGCACAAAATGCTAAGGAAAGCCTTGAGCAAGTAGTGTTCTTGCTGCTTATATTTATAAATGTCTGAGTCTGTATTCCTAAGGCCTTCCTTCAGCATTTTCCTCCCACACCACTCACTTGGATTTTTCATAGTGTTCATATTTGTAACCTTCTATATAAAATGATGATGGTGGTGATAATTTTTCTCTTTTGATTGAAAACTGTAATAGACATAAAATCACAACTCAGTTTTGCCACTCAAGATCAGATGTGGGGCCAGGCTATTGTCCTTTGGGAAGGAGAGTAGGAAGGGGTAGAATTGGATTCTAGAGAAGAGGATGTGTGTTGGCAAGGGGAGGGGCACGATGAGGCAGACTTGCTCTTCCAGCTGCTCCTGGGAGGGTGCTGGGCTAAAATAAAGACCACTGGTTCTTCAGAACAGCAAATTGTCCTCCAGCTTCCCCCAGCAATAAGAGCTGCCCAGCAGCAGCAGCAGGCTCTTGGCGCAGCACAAAAGTCACATGTGCGTTTCCAGCAAATACACAACTGTATAAATATGGGAATGGAAGGCAGGATGTCTTTTGCTCCTAACAATTTCTTACCTGCTTTCTATGTGGCACAATTGAAGTGACCTTGATTTTTGCAGATGTGGTTAGAAAACTTTGGCTCTAGATTTCTATTCTGTTTCTTTGGCACATTATGAATTGCAACAGAAGGGTTTTTGTTTTTTTTTTAAACTCCACTAAATCTCCTTGTTAGTTGCACCATGAAGCTTGCTGTTTCCATGTAAAAATTACAGTATTCCATAACTTTGTATAGTTAAATAATTGCAAAATATAAAAGTACTTGCTGAGGTCTGGTATAGTACTACTGTATCAGGTTGTGGAGGAAGTCTTTTTGCTTGTGGTACCAACTAGCTTAGACAGTTATTTCCATTACAGTGAAGATCACAGGGCTGAGGTTTTGTTCTCTCAATGTGTATCCATCAACAGTGAAAGTTCTAGTGTAAATCAGAAGGTGTTTTCTGCTACTGGTTTTTTAATAATTTTACTTAGAAGGAAGATATCTGAAGACCAAGCCCTAAAAAATTCCTTGTAATACTTCTTCATTCCCTGTGTGCTTCACAGCCTGCATACACCTAGATCATAACCAGCTGCTCAGCTTTTAGGCAGACCTCTAAGAAATTTCCAGTGTTGATGTGACTACATGTTTTTTGTTCAAAGCTGTATTCCCACTGCAAAAGTGTGCAGGTGTCATTCAGCCCCATCTACAATGTAGTCTGTTTTATTCTTGACAGAAACAGCTAAATTAAGCACACCAATGCTGTGAAATATATTAGTTTGAGTTGGATTGGGTTTTTTTAAACAAAAAAGCATTCAAACTTGTTTTGGAGAAGTGTTAATTATTAGTCATTTTACTTTTTGTAGGAGTTCTCTGGAATCTATCCTCCTGTGATGCACTGAAAATGCCAATCATCCAGGATGCCCTTGCAGTGTTGACCAATGCAGTGATCATCCCTCACTCTGGATGGGAAAACTCTCCACTCCAGGATGATCATAAAATACAGCTCCATTCATCACAGGTGCTGCGCAATGCCACTGGGTGCCTAAGGTGAGTTCTTCAAAATCTTTGCTTTACCTTAATCATCTTGCTTTTGTTTGATTGGTATTTCTCATTCTTAGGCATGTGTAAACTAAATAATTGGTTTGTCTGTCAGTAAAGATGATGACTTTCAGTGATGTAAACTTAAAGTTGGAAATTAATTAGAAAACAAGCTTCAGATCATTCAAAAACAATCTTTAGAAGGCCTGTTGAGGTTTTCTGTTTTTCTTTTCTTAGCTGCTTTCATCCAAGCTAGTATATTACATATATTTTCTCCCTTTTAGATTTGTCGTGTTTCCCCAATTGCTTAAATGAAGTTGATATGCTCTCACAATTATGTCCAATTTAATCAGTATAAAAAAATAATGAAGATATTCACAAAAAGTAACGTCTTAAAGGTTTCAGATGCCATTGCTGGAGCTATGATAAATACATAGATTTTTTTTATGCTCTTGAAGATGAGAAGTTAATTTCAATAAGAGACCAACCAATTTAATGTTTTTCAGCCAAAAGATTTTAATAGATCCGTAACAATTATGATAACTGTTTATGTTTCTGTTTCTGTGCTGAATTGGTATGTGCAATGCAAAGGTGCATTTATATAAATACGGGCAATTTGATCTGTCCATTCCTGAAAGTCACTGTAGATGTGAGAATGAAAGTAGAATGAGTAAGAAGAGTTCCAGTTCTGACAAAATCTTACTAAAGGACGGAGTCACAGCAATTTCTGAATTCCAATGCATATTATTTTCTTGAAATATTTTAAGATATTAGGCATGTTCTTTTAAGCGTAGATTTTTTTTTCTCCAGGCATATTGGAGTAAATAATCTGTAATCTATCCCAGAGACATGAAAACAGATTAGTTAATATTTCTACATACATCATGGAAAATAACGCAGTGAATAGTATGTATCAGTAATGCAATCTATATTGTGAGCTGCATCCAAAGCAGATACACATTAAAGAGATAAATAAAAAAGAAAATTGATAGGAGGCAAGGTAAAATAGCAGTATTTTTTATGTGTCTGTAAAAAGCACCTTTTTGTCTTTGTGCTATTTCATGAAATGAAATGTCTCCCTTTCCAAAGTTACATTTGAAAAGTTTAAGGGAAAAAGCAATAAATATTATTGACAGCTTATAGGCAATCAGAAGAGAATGAAAGATAGAAGGTAATAACTTCCATATTGCAAATACGGACTTAAATGCAGTGTTGTAGTATTGGACTTCAATACAGGTGTGATTATGTGAATACCAGCTGTCTTGGGGTATGTGAGTGAAGCCAGGGTTTGTACCTGTGTTGTTTTGACTTTGAAAAGAGTTTATGGTATAACTGTGTTGCACTGCATTCAAGTAACTACAAAAAAAAAAGTTGCCATAATCACCAGGAAGTGACAGAAGGTGTTAAATGAAGACTTTTACTACGTTAAAAGTCTCACATTTCAAGTATTTAATGTGTCTCAGTTGAAGAGCTGCCTCTGAAAAAAGCACCTGTTACAAATTTGGGGCTTCACAGTGTCCCCTCTCTGAATGAGCATGTCCGGTGTTGATCTCCCCTCATCATAAGCTCCATCTTCCTGTTAATTTTTCTCAACTGCTTCTCAGGGACTGATGCTCATCCCTGATTCTGCAAACTTCAGTTTTTCCTACCTCTTAGTTGATGGATTCATTGCACACTGGTCTTGAAATCTTTCTTCTTTCTTTTTTTTTTTCTTGTGAGTGTATGTGCACGCCCATTTGCAAACTGATGTGAGCTTACTGTAGCCTGCATTCTGGGTCAGCCTGAGGACTGGGGGCCACGTGAGAATGGTACGTTGCCTGATCTGATACACACTGCTTTGCAGCAAGGCTTACTACCAAGCGCTTGATGGGATGCTGTCATAGCAGAATGGCTTCTGGTCAGCTCGTGCAAAATAAGCTCATATCTGCCTGCAAAAGACTGTGCATATTATAACTCTTGAATCCTTCCCAGGTAGCTGTAGCAGCAGCTCAAACTGCTGTCCTGAGCAGGTTGGTCTTCCTTCTAAACCCAGGCCCTTCAGTCATAATATGGCTTTTTAATATCTTTCTGATATCAAACCCTCACTATTTCCCAAATGCATCTTTCTATCCTCTCTAATGGCTTCAGATATTTTTTTGGCCTTCATCCATCTTCTTTAGATAGTTTCATCCCACTGAGTCTGTGTGGATGCTCTTTGGCAGAGCAAGAACATTTGGAGAGGGTTGAAACTTCTACTTCACACCAGCAGTAACTTTTCTTGCTTACTTTTCCCCAGTCACTGCTGAAAATCTGTCTCTATGCATGATGTCAAATTTGAAATTGTGCAAGAGAGAAAAGTGCAAGCTCACCCCTGAGATGGTAACTGGTTTCTTCTGTTCATGTAATGTAATGGGGCTGTAGGCTGGAGGAAACAGCAAGTGTCAGAATGAAAAGATTAGAAAATTTTGTGAAGATGATTGGAGTCTTGCGTGCTCTGTTCAGCTAGTGCTTTAGCTGGCATTCCTGAAATACCCACCACCCTCGATAAACTGAACAGCTTTCACACTTTCCACTTGGGTCTAGTTACAAGCCTTGTATTTCCATTTAAAGATCTCACTGGACAAGGGAGGTAAATCAAGAAGATGTAATGTGGTTGCTGGCTGAGGTTGTGCTGTGCTTATCTGCTAAATGGAAAGTCCATTGTCATCTTCCATGGGAGAATTTCTTCTAAGACTGGTTTTGTTGTCCTCTGCTGTTTTCATTTTCTGCTTTTGCTAGAGCTCATTTTGAGGGGATGTGTTACAGTGGGGATACTGCAACACGTGTATCAGACAGCGAGGCCCATGGAAAGAAATATCTATGGACGGATTCTTGCTAGATGTTTCAGAGATGTTTATTTCTCCAGCCGCATGGCCGGGGCTCTGCCCAGGAACTGCTCAATCACGGGACCCGAGGGTCCTTGCCCACGCAGGGGAACACAAAACAACCAATGGGGAACGAGGCTGAGCAGGGGCAGGGAAATCCTGTGCCTCTCCCCAGGGCCCCTCCCCCAGGGCTACATGGCAGGGGGGAAGGGACCCCGACAGGGATGCAGTTAAAATTCACTTGCATTGGGATTATCAGTAACAATGCTCAGTATCAGAAGAGGAGTAGTGGTGTTCCAGATCCTTGACTTGATTCTGAATATCTAATGTTGGCAGATTTTAGAGACATCAGGTTGTATTGCATAGGTTTAATGCTTACAAATACGCCAGGAGGATTTGGGTTTGGGGTTTTTTTCAGTGTTCTGTGACTTTGGTTGTCTGGTGTGTTCACTGCTGAAAACTTTAAATAATATCCGAGAGGTGATGTAATATAATCCATCCCATATATGGGATTATGCTAATAATTGCAATGGACATTATGCAGGAATAGTCAGATCTTTGTTTTGTGTTTTTATCATGGCAGTATATGAATTATTGTTCTTTCTGCTGATCTTTGCTTTTCTCATTTTCTTGATGAGAATTTATTATGATTTTTCAATTAAAAAGTTGGTTATTAACTACAATTTTAGTACTCATGTCCGTTTATTTGTTATCTTTCGTAGCCACATTCTTAAGTCTCTAACTCCAGTCACCCAGTAATGCAGCTGAAATCACATAAAAACCAGCAGCAGTATCAGACCTTCTCCTGTTATTTTCTCTTTTCCTTAAAGATGCTATTTATAAACTGCATTTTCCATACTTTCCTGATTTGAAAAAAGAAAGTAGTTTTAATATAATATTGTACTAATTAATTTTGCATAACTTGAACACTTCGAAATTGTTTAGATAATTCAAACATGTAAATACAGCATTATAGCTATCACTTACAAGTTTAATCTAAATAATCATCTTTCATAAATTGCCAGACTTCAGTGTGACATGCTGGAGTAATCACCCAATTTAGTTACCTCCCCACTGAGATACTAGTACCTTACCTCAT
Source organism: Aphelocoma coerulescens (assembly GCF_041296385.1). Lineage (NCBI taxonomy): Eukaryota > Metazoa > Chordata > Aves > Passeriformes > Corvidae > Aphelocoma > Aphelocoma coerulescens. The sequence continues at coordinate 92,152,731 of NC_091015.1, forward strand.
TAAGCTCTGGTAAAGTTTGATTTCTTTTTTTGCCTTTTGTATTTCAGCTGTGACTCTTTTATTTGTGTTAGGGAAATACTGTATCATTGACTTATAGTTTCTGATTCACTTACTTATTAGGGATAGTCAGGTAAAAACTGAATTTGTAATCCCAGTTGTTTATGGGAGGGGGTTTGCAATCCCCAATCTGAAATTTAAAAATCAACAGGAGAGACATTGGATAATGCTGTCTTAAAATGAAACTTCAACCTTCCTTATTACAAAACTATAAATCCCTGTCCAGAGATTTGTTTGAAAAAAATCACAGACAAAAACTTTCAAGAAATTTTGCCTCATGTACAATCTAGAACCTTGTTTTTCTATTAATTTAAAATGAATTTGAGTTAATAGAATATCGTCTGAGGACTTAGAAGAATTTTAAGACTTTACTGTTTTAAAATTCTAGTGTGGGTTTAGAGGCAAAATTATTAAATGCTTTTTCTTTCTTCCATGTTCTATTTAAGCTTTCATCATACACTGAAAGTACAGGGGCAGTTGTGAAAATCAAAGACCTGGTAAAATATTTATTTTCATCGCATTAGTTGATTACAAATTGTATGGGAGTATCATTTAAGTAGCTGTTTGTTTAGAAAGCTCCATATCTTTCCAGTTTTCATACTTCATACTTTTTTACTTGTAAAATCTTTAACAAAATACCTTTAATTATTCTTCAACTGAATAAATATGTAGCAAGCTCTCAAAGTAGAAGAGCAAGGGAGAAAAGTGCTTTTAAAACATGAATTGAATAACTGACCCAGTAGTATTTTCTGGATAGATCAACGTTTGGAAGGAACAAATTGCCTTGTTAAAACAGTTTGTGTTAGCTGTGAAGCCTGAATATCAAATGTCTTTATCTGGTTTGCAGGTGAGTGATGTGTTTCACAGGCATTTACATCTAATGCATTTATCTCACTATCTTATTTCTCCTCCAGTTCTCTTCTAAGCATCCAAAGTCTATTGACTCCTATTCTTAGGAACTTCTGTTCTCTGTTTCCAAGAGAACATTCTGCTGCATACTGACAAAATAAGATGGGGGAACAGCATCAAATAACTGGCACAGACTGTATTATTCATCATCTGTTTAGTTTCTAAAGAAACATATATGTAGACACATGTATGTGAAACATGTTTGAGACTAAACTGATAGATATATTTGTGTAGGTGTGTTTATGTTGTATACATTTAGATATAGAAGGGCTGATTATGGAAGCTTTTTTATGGAATACCTTTCTGTCTTTACTGAGTGGTGCAGGCTCTGAATATCTGCTATTGAGTATAAATGGAGCTGACTTCTTACAGTAAGACCAGGACTATTGCTGCTGATTTTGTGGTTCTCCTCCTGTTAACAAAGCAGTCACGTTTTGTCCATTCCTCTTGATGCTGTGGTGGATATAGAGATTGTGGACTTACCAACCCATCTCAGTACTTTTCTAGAACCCAGGAGCTCTTCTCAGGCTCTGACCTTGCAATTTTGTCCATCAGATAACAGAAAGTCCATGTTTTCCCTCAGAAAGAAACCTGTCAAAATGCAAAGTTAGGACAAAACTCAAATGCATTGTGTATTTCCACAGACAGCCTACTCAAGGGAGGGACTTTTACTACAAGCAATTCCAGCAAGCAAGAGGTATGGGAGAGAGAACTACGTAGAGGGATACTGACACAGGTTTATCTACTTGTAGAGAGGAACATTTCCAAATCCAAACTTGCAATTTTTCCTCCTCTTAATGTCCTCAAATCCAGTCTTACCCTGCGGAAGGCATTAATCACCACTGCTCTTGTCTTTGTAATATGTTTTGAGCTATTAAAATTACAAAGCTGCTATACGTAACATCCAAGGACTATCAGACCAGCAGATTGGATGCCAAGTATCCAGGTTCTTTATGAGAATGTATTGTGGTGAAACACATCATTACCAAGTTACCCACCATTATTAAATGGTGCACTACTAAATGGGCATTATTAAATTCAACATCATTTTGCCATCTCTACAATGTTGAATCAAACCGGAGAGTTCCTAAAGTCCAGGGTTATACTGGTGATACTGGTGTGTCCATTGTGAAACAAAGACATGCTCTCCTGAGAGTTCTCCTCAGCTTAGGAATTTCTTTGGGACCTGGAGTTGGAAGCAAGTGTAGAGGAAAGCTTTGTCAAGAAGCTAAGGAAAAGCTTAACTTTAATCTTCAATTTTTATGAATTTCAATGACTTTCCATTAAACTTAAATTCTAATTAAAAATATTTCATTTTTGGGTCCCAGAAATTACAAGCTGTGGAGAGCATGGAGGGGCTAATGACAACTCTCCATTATTTTGAAGAAACTGAGAAGGGTTCTTGACTTGTACTGTACAAATAACTAACAGATAATTTACAATTTAATATAAGGATATCTTGATCACAACTTCTACATCTTGTCTTTCCAGGTTAAATCTGAATGGCATATTGCTTACTTTTAAATATGTTCACTCAGAAGTTCTGTATTACTTGTATAGGATGATTTTTTTAAAAAATTCTTTAGTAAGTTTGCTAGTATAGTATTTGCTCCACAAATACTCTACAGGAACATAGTTCACAGGAGGGAAAATAACCCAAACTTCTGTTTCTTGTCTTTTAAAATAATACAGAAAGAAGTAAACTCTAAATTGCATTTGCCTAATAGCAAGCATTTTAATCAGTGAATCATAGATTCATAGAATGGTTTGGGTTGTTAAGGACCCTTGATGGTCTAGTTCCAACTGCCCTGCCATGGACAGGGACACCTTTCACTAGATCAGGTTGCTCAAAGCCCCATGTGACCTGGCCTTGAACCCTTACAGGGGTAGGGAGCCCACCCTTTCTTGGGGCAGCCTGTGCCAGAGCATCACCACCCTCACAGTAAAGAATTTTCTTCTAACATCTAATCTGTATCTCCCCTTTCTTGTTTTAAAATTATTCCCCCTTGTCCTCTTGCTATCAGGCCATGTAAAAAGTCAATTGCCATATTTTTTATAAAGACCCCTTTAATTATTGCAAGGCTGCAATGAGGCCTCCCCAGAGCGTTTTCCTCTTCAGGCTGAGCAGACCAAACTCTCTAAGCCTGCACTCATAGGAGAGTCTCCAGCCCTCTGAATGCATGTCAGTAAAAGATCCTGGTTTTCAGGGGCTCTGGAGTATTTCTAGACGATCACTGATTTAACAGCTCTGAAAATAATTTGTAGTTTTGTTGTTGATAATTAGTTTAAGTGTCAAATTTCAGGTCCCTGCTGTCAAATTTCAGAAAGGCTTCTTTCATGGGCATGAACTCTGCAAGATATATGGTTAAAAAGGCCTAAAACTTTCACTAACTCATGTGTAAATGTTCATGGCCATGTTCCTCATCTTCCAACCACAAACCAAAATGGGAAAAAGCATAGGGAAAAAATAAGAGCCAGTCTGCAGGGAAATGCATATTTCACCTTTTCAAGAAGGTAGTTTCAAGTCTAGAAAAAAGTCACAAACCAATTTAAGAGGCAAATATGATTGCATCCCAGTTAGGCCTAAAGTTTTGAAGGTGAATTTCCACAAGATATTAAATGGATTGTTCTTTTCTGAACACTGCAATTGTTCAGAAATGTAGCTGAAATAAAAATCTAATGTTAAGACTCAGGGGAGAGAGAAATTTTAGTAGGAATAGATCAGTGTCCTCTGATTACTGCTGTAATATTTTTATTCAGAAGATACTTAAGGGAAAAGTACCAACAGAATTAAATGTGTAGTTGTGTCAGATATTTAAGCACCCCACTTTTTCTTCACAGTGTAGTTATTCCTAATTTGCATATTCATGAACTAATTTATAAGGTTTATACAAGGTCATACTGTATTAATTATAACAGTGGCATTCAAATGGCACTCTGAAGTGTAGTGCTTTTAATGCTTCTTCAGCATTCCCGGTAAAAGCATTATTTCAACATATCAAATTGATGCTACAAATTCTGTATGGCTCTGGAAGTTCATTCTGGGCTCAAGCTGATGAAAAGCTTAAACAGAAATTTTCTTTTTAAACTGATATTATGGAAAGCCCTTTGTATGCTTTGTTTTTGTCTGAAAAATAATACAACGTAATTCCAGCCACTTTTTACTTTCCTGTACTTAAAAATATATAAGCTTTGGTGGCATATCTCCTTCCTGCATCATTTTATCTGATAAGAGATGCTGGGCTGCTCTACAAAAATCTGCCTTCAAATGCAGAACAAACTCCCAATGTATTGATTTTGCACAGAGTTAGCCAAAAAGGGATCTGTCAACATACAACTTCAAAATACTGTGTAAGTGGTTCCCGGGCAAACAAGGAAACTCACTCATGGGTCAGTGGGGCTTCACGTTTGGATACCGAGTAGAAATACTGGACCTGTATGTTGAGAGTCTGCTAACTGAGGTCCTAGCTGAAATTTAGTTCCTATTCTTCAATTAGCATCTTTTAGTCTCTTTAAGATGAATGTACGTGGGTATTTTAAGGAAAAAAAAATCTGCAACTTAACTGGGTGTCATACAGTTAAAAGTATTTACTCATAGCTATGGCAGGGGTGTGTTCTTCCTGTATTTAACTAATTTACTGTTTCTGGAAATTATACACACACATGAAAAGAATGAATATGTCTTTTCTTGCATCTTGTAATACTCTTAGGCTCAGCAACAATGACAAAATTATAAAGTGCTGCTTCTAAGGCTGAATGGCTTATGATGTACACTAGCCTTCAATGTGGGGGGTGTTGAATATCTCAAGTATATTTTGAATGACTGACTCTTTTCCCAGCTTTTGATGATTTTAATTCCTTTTGGGTTGAATGCCTGCTGTTGACTAGTGCCTAATGTGAAAATTAAATGTCCACTCTTATTTGCATGGTTAGGTAGTGTTAATTTACATTTCCTTCTGCCAGAGGTTTAAGCCTTGTGGACGTGAATGCTCTGAAGAAGGTGAAATTGTTTGTTTTGTGAAATGGCTTCAACTTTGTTGTTTGGGGTTTTTGTCATTTCAGAACAGTTTTCATTTATGCAGTGTTAGCTTGGCAGACACTGTAATAAAGTATGATCTGAGTCTTGGTGTCCTGCTGGCTTGATTGAGCTGACTCTAAGCACAGCTGACAATAGCGTGTCTCCTTCTCACTGGCCAGCTGCAGAGCTGAGTATCACAGTGCCACAGATGTTTTCTTTTTGGGAAGAGCCCCCTAAGCCTGTGTGGTACCACATGTATTGTAGAGCACATCCATGCATTCACTGTGTGGGAATATAAAGAGATGAAGCAAATTTTGTCTTGGCTGTCTGGGCCCACTGAGTGGGAATCAAGGTGTACCTCTGTTGTGGCTTTGCTGACTATCAAAAAGCCTGAATAGTCCTTCTTGAATGGGTACTTTGAAAAACTTGTATAGTCTGCCTCCACAGAAAATACTATTTGTCTCAGCATGAGAGAAAAGCTGATTGTGACAATTCTGTGGCACCACTCATGGTCATGATGATTGATGATAAAGGATGATGTTTTATTTACCCAAGAAAGATGGAAGCACAGTCATTCAGAGTTTGTATGCCCACTCAATTTCACCAGAGAGAATAAAATAATACTCTGTAAGTTTGGGGTTTTTTGTTGCTCATCGCGTGCTTTCTATATTGACTAGATTTTCTCTTCTTAAAACTATTTGTGTTACTGGCCAGTATGAAAAAGGAACATTTGAAAACACATGGCTCTGCATAGTGAAGGAAAGGCAGGGTGTACTTCTGCAACTTTATCTCTTTGTCTCATGATAAATGGCTTCAAGTCTGAAGAAACTTCACCTAGGAATGGGAAGATCATTTGGTCTCTTTGCTCAGTCTGAGGATTTGTGGTAGAGAGATGTATTTGAAGTATGCTGAGCTTGCTTCAGCCTTCTGGATAAGCCAGCCAGCATCACAGAGCAGACATTTTATCACCTCCTTTCAGAATGTTGTGGGCATGTGAACTGTTTGACTTCAGGCACAGGAGTAATTAATGCCAGGAACTCAAGTTGAGCCAGTGCTCAAATCTTTTCCTGAGAGAAGGCTTTGATGGTATTCCACACGTCTGCAAGTCGGTGAGCTACTGAGAGCTGGTGAGAAATGGTCTCCAGCAAAAAGTGTAGCATTGAAGCCCCAAGAGCTGCAGTTTGTACTAATCACACTCACAAACTTTGCTACTTTTATCTGTTTGGGAAATATTTTCCCAAGAACTCTCCTGATGAAGTAAGTAAATAAAAAGAAATGTGGCTCCTGGGGGGTGTTATAAAAACAGGCTGCAGACTGCCAGGCCTGCTTAGTTTGCAGTCCACTCAGAATGTCTGAGCTGAAGACTGAAAAGCAGAAGATCATTTCCAAATGTCGTATTTTGTGAAACTTTGTCCAGTGAGTGTTGAGATTGCATTCTTATCATCATCACTGCAAATCTCCATAGAGGAGTTTTAGCACTCTGTAAGATTTTTTGTTGATAAGAGAGGGCAGTCTAGTAAGAACACATTGCGAAATGAAGACTGCTACCTGGAATAAAATGGATTCCGCCTTTTCTGAGAGGATTAATAAAGTGGATTGTTAATTTGAAGGTAAATTGAAGCTTCTGTAAAGATTGAAGTAAAAAGCAAGTGATGCTTTTCACTAATTCAATTCAATTTCAGTGGTTTTATCCAATTTGAATATTTCTGTGGGCATAATACAAACTAACACTCACTAAGTGAAGTGAGAGGATTTAGAGCTTGGGCAATGTGGTGCTGATTTTCAGCTACAGCTCACTGATAAACACACAGCCTTGCAAACACTACCTCAGAAAGGCAACAACAGCACAAAAGGAGAGGATTTTAGTGTCTTCTGCCAGCAAAGTCTGTGCTAAGTTTCTGTCTAATACAGAAAGCAGGGTGGAAGACTGCCATCTTCAAAAGTCAGCGGTATTAGGGGATTTGTAGATTTCAGGTGGTTTTTTCCTACTGTCTTCCCTAAATTAGCTTCATATACTGTACTTTCAAGGTTATTATTACTGGTGGGAAAGTTTTCTTGAGAAAGAAAGAATACATTCAGTAAAAAAATTTAAAATCCGGTATTTTAACAGCATAAGCATGTACTATGAAAATGTTCAACATCTGCCTGAGAGATGTCCTTTCAAAAAAGCATATAGTTACAAGGGAGAGTGGCTTCAAACTGAAAGAGAGTAGGTTTACATTAGATGTTAGAAGGAAATTCTTTACTGTAAGGGTGGTGAGGCACTGGAACAGGTTGCCCAGAAAAGTTGTGGGTGCCCCATCTCTGGAAGTGTTCAAGGCCAGGCTGGATGGGTCTTTGAGCAGCCTGGTCTAGTGGAACTTATCCCTGCCCATGGCAGGGAGGTTGCAGCCAGATGGTCTTTAGGGCCCCTTCCAAGCCACACCATTTTACAATTCTATAATAGTATTTTTAGCTAGGATTGCACACTCCATGCAGACAATTTCTGTGACAAAGTACTTCTGAAGTATTTGTCTTAGTGTAGCTTTTTTACATTCACAACTCATTTCTTTTTGTCAGGTAGTTATTTATTATAGTTAGTTGGTTACAGCTTCAGCGTTTTCTCTTGAAGGACAGTAGTATGGTGAAACACCTCCTCCTCTCCCCCTGCTATCATTCATCCTTCTTTATATCACATCTACTGTGTACAAAAGAACAATATTTGGAAAGGGTTTCAAAAGAAATAGTCACGAGAGGGCACAGTGTAAGTATTATGCATATACAAACATGAGTTTAGGGGGTTTTTTAATCCACTAATGCAGTAAAAATACCTAGTAGAGTAGATAATAAAAATATTTATTTACCAAAAAAATTTATTTCATTCCCTGTGTTCATTTTATATAATTCATTTGTGCTGAGGAAGGTTTTTAGTCAACTAGTCAAATTGATTGACTTTGATTGATTTTGATACCTGCTGTGTTTGGTTACCAGACTTCGTGTTAAGAAGGAGTGTCTCCTAATCAATGCAAATATGAGAAAATGCACAATATTGTTTGTGCTTTTGGTAGTGACTTTAGTTGTTAGAGTCAGCTGCCTGTGCTCGCTGTCTGGTTGCACAGGTGGGCACTTGCAGTCAATGAGGAGAGAGATCTAAAGCTGCCTGGCCTTGGGCACAGCTTGTGACCTCAGAAGTAGTTAAGTTTCATAAACCCACGGAAATAAGGGAGATCTCATTTTTAGTTAACAAACACAGTGGGAGGTCATCCTTTTTATAGCCTGTGTGATAGAGGAAGCAAAGCAGAGTACTGGCTCTGTTTGCGTTCACCGACAGCATGACCAGGAACAAACATTTGTGAGTCTGTACGGGTATTTGCTGTGCTCAAGAGAAAGATCAACTGGGACAAATTTAAGAGAAGAATCAACTGAGACAAGTTCAAAAAGGAGAGTACAGCTTTATTAATTTAACATCAAGGACAGTGCTATAACTAGGGTGATGTCTTCTGTGCTGGATATCAATGTGTTTTGAAAACTGTGTGCTCCTGCTTAGCCCACTCTTAGGTGGAATCGTATCACCCTTCCCTGTCACTTGGTTCTGGAGGTTACTGAGGACACCTGGTCCACACATAAGGCATAGGATCCACCAGCAAAATCAACAGGAGTATGGCTGCCACTGGAATCACCAGCACTGAAATAGAGAGGGGGGAAATTCACATGAATGATACAATTTTCTGAACTGAAATTTTATACCATTTACAGAAATGACATGGGAATTTTTAATTGTTTTTAGAAGAACAATGTGTTTGCTTTTTTTGTTTTCTTTACCTTTTAGAGGACTGGTATTTTTGGTTTTGCCTTTAACTAGGTTGTAGAAGAGTCAGCTAAAAGAGTCCTTGGGCACTGAATTAATCACAGATTTCCAAAATTTTTTTTTATTGAGTATTATTTTGTCTGGGCTTTAATCAAAAAACCTGTAGCACCTAAAGTTAAATAGAGGCAGCATTTCCACCTTGAGGGAGTTCAGGGAAAAAATCATCTTTCTTTGATTTGAAAAGCAATTTATTACTTGTTTTAGGTGTCTTGATTAACTAGACACCTGAATGAAGTACTTGTTGTTTAAAGGCATATTAGTGCTGTATGTATGTCACATTTGTGTATACAAAGATTATCTGTAAATAATCAGTTTGTTTTACTGCTTTTCCCCCTGAATATGTAGGTACTTTAAGCACTTTGCTAGTGTTTTTATCTCCAATGAAAACACATAATTACTTGCTAATAAAACAGAAAGACATGTGCATCTCTAGGGGGGTTTTATATATTTATATATTTTTCTTTTTTTGGTACTCTTTGGCCTGAATAATAGCAGTTGGTAGAATTTCTTTTAAGGAAGTGATTGCATTAACACAAACATTTTATTCTAGAATTGTGGCTCCACATATCATGAAACACATGGAAAGCGTTCACTGATTAATTATTCCCCATAATTCTCCAACATATCTCTGTCTAGATTATAATGCTTGCAGTATCGCTTCTGCCAGGGTTACATTGTACCTGACCTTGTGGCTGACATACAGTGTAATTACTAAATCGGGGCTAATTTATGTAAACAAATGCTAGTTTTTATAGCATGAGCCCTATCATTATGTTTTATTGCTGGTGGATGTGTTATGTAGTCAGCCATTATTCAAGGGTTTGGGTAGATCATTATAGGAAATTATACTATAAACTAAGAAGATTAGAGTTTACAAAGTGAAAATATCGTAATCCTTAGATACGATTTTAATTTCCTCCCCTACAAATATGTGAGAGCTTCAACTGATAATGCTTTAGCAAAGTAAATATATTTTACTTTGTATGAGGGTACTTCAGGTATTTTCCAGTTAGTGCAGTTTGGGGGATTCTAATGCAAACCACAGCTTGTATCAGATGTAATAGATAAAAATAAATATGCAGGAACTGGAGTTTATTTGATACTGTGGTAACTACCATGTAGTGACCTTCATCTATCAAAAACTTCTGAAGTAGCTGCCATACAATAAAAGTAGCTGATTTTCATTGTTCCTAAACTAGCCGAATAGCTCCCATTCTTAAATCAAGTGCAGGAATGTGTTATAAAGGATAACAGTGAACTATCCACCAGTTTTCTTCTTGGTTTCTAATAGTACTAATAATAACATTTCATTCTTTCTTTCCTTATTTCTTATTCTTAGATAGGGAAAGAAAGGAGATTGATAATGTTTACAGTGATGTCTGAATACCTGGAGTTTTCAGGTGCAGACATGCAGCAGTATTGGGAGTGGGACTCTTGGCAGGCATCTAAGCTTATTCATTCCTTTCCTGTTTAATCATCTCACATTTACTCTCTCTCTGTTGGAGGTCTGTCCTTGTGCTGTTCATTTTTTCAAGTTCATGTATACAGTAAGAAACAAATTATTAATCTATTTAATCAATAATAAGTATTTGTTCATGCTCAAAATCTGCAGTGAGAAGCAGAATGGTTTCCATCAGATGCCAGTTTGGAGTTTGCTCTGCTTTTTTCATAGTTAGTGTGAAATGAATGTAGTGGCCTCAGCACAGCTCCTGCTACTGTCTCACTCAAAGCAGTACTGCTCCTGCCAGTCCTGGATACCCAGGTAGGAAATAGGAATGATGCTGGTGATAGAAGTGGAAGGTAGCTTGTAGCACTGGGTATGTGTGCCCTGCAGCAGGTTGACATCAGCACGTTCAGCCAGCAGCACAGACTGTTTCATTTGGTATCATCCTCCTGTGGGCCTGGACCGTACATTTAGGTTGTCATTCTCAACTGTAGTGGCATACTTTCAGGTTTAAGTTTGGTTGTTAACCATCCCTGCCTAGGCTTTGATCATCCTCCTGACAGCAGCATCAAGGTATCCATGGCAATCACACGTTCAGTGGATTTTCAATCTTTTGTGAATCCATTTCAGAGCAGAAAGGTATGCATGAATTTAAAAACAAACAAACAAACCGAAACAAAACAAAAACCAACAAAAAATACCACCACATAACCCAAACCAAAAAAAAACCACCAAACAAAAAGCAATCAGCTTGCTGGGAACTTGGGAACAAATCACGCTGCTGTGCAGGAAGACTGGAAATCATGGCAGAACCGCTCACTTGGATAAACATTGGGTAAACAGGAAGTCTCCTGAAGCACAAGAATAAACCAGAGTGGAAACGAGAACAACAAAGGAATATGAAAAGCTGCATTTGGAGATAAAATGAAGATCAAAGCGGGAGGTAACTTGGGATATAAAGGGTCACAGCATGGGATTCTACAGGCATATATATCCTAAAAGGAGAAAGCAGTTGAGGAGAATGGAAGTCCATGAATGCATGGGGAAGACAACCTAGTGATGGATAAAAGGGAAAAGACTGAAGAACTCAACATCTGTTGTGCTATAGTTTTATCAGTCAAATCCTGCTCCTGGACTCCTGTACATTTCAGCGTGTTTTAAGAAGAACAGGGAGAAGCAGCCATGGGCACCAACAGGATAAGGACTATTTGGAGCACATGTACATATATATGTATTTGGATCCATGACGCTGGATGGAATATAAGCAAGGGTACTGCAAGAAAAGCTGATTGATACAGTTGTGAGGCATCTATCACGCTGGTGTTTTAGGGAGGTGACTGAGAACTTAAAAAAAGGCTAAAAGTTTATCTGGTTTTGAGGAGAACAAAAAGAATAGTCTGGGGATCACTTTATCTCAAACCCTGGAAAAAACACGGAGTATGACTTTCTAGAATCCATTACAAAACATATGAAGGAGGAACAGTCAGCATGGATTTGCCACTGGCAAATCATGTTTAATGAATGTGATTGCCTTCTGTGAAAAAGTGTTTGTCCACATGGATGAAGGGAGAGCACTGTTGGAATATACTATTCCTTTATTGTTTAATTAGTACAGGCTGAAAATCCTGACTGAGCAGCGCACTTTTGAAAAGGAACTGGGGTTTATAGAGGACCCAAGTATGAGCCAACAATGTGTTCTCATCATGTGTATGACAGACTGGGATATATCTGTGACCAGCAGGTGCATGGAAGATTATCTCCCTTTCCTTGGTACTGCTATGGACACCTGGGCAACACTGTTTCCAGCTTTGTGCCCACAGAGTTTAATAAGAAGTCTCAGAAACTGGAGAGGGTGCAGGGAAAAGGTTACAAGTTTCAGCTTGGGAAGTTCAAATTGGATATTACCAGGCAGACAGTGCAACACTGGAATAGAGCAGTGGTGGAATGTCCGTCCTTTGATGACTTCAAGGCTCTCCAGCAAAACCACTGACCTTGTCTGATGTTGATAATCCTTCCATAGGCAGCAGGTTGGACCTGGATGACTTCCTGATGGTTCTTCCAACTAACATTTCTGAGATTATGTGAGTGACTCCAGAACTTCAAGTCAAGCCCCTGGAAAACTGGGAGTACAGAAATTTCAAGCTCTGAGACAAAATCTGGAACAGAACAAAATTCCCTTACCTCCTTTCTCATGTCAGGGCCATTATTCCTCTTCCCTTGAATTGGTCATGGAGCACTTGCAGGCTAATGGAAAACAACCCCTTCTAAGCGAAACTGTCATTCACATCAAATAAATCCATTGTGTGTCATGGATTCCTGCCCACACAGTGGGACCTACAGGGGTGAAAAGTGGCAGAGTAGAAAACACATAACAACCATTCTGTAAAGGAGTTCAATTACAGATACAGAGGCCAACTTAATTGAGGTATTACGTGAGTTTTCAGTGCTTGACTTTCTAACTGTGCTGTTCTGTAAAGCATGGTACAACAATGAACTGATTAGCAATTGCAAGTATGATTACTTTCAAATGTCAGCCAGAGAAGCTCGAGAAAGATTTGTATTTGAAAATCTTTTTTCAGTCGTGTAGGCTAGTAAGTGTTAATTTGGGTTCTCTTAATAAGTAAATAAGTGGTATTTTGATGGTACTTTAAATTGAAATGCAGTTACAATATATGACATTTCTAATTAGATGTTTATTTAAATAGACAATTTCAGAATCGCAATTGCAAGCTGCTTTACATTATTCTTTACATCAAGATGAAATTGCAGTTAGAGAAAGAGTATTGACCATTACATGCACAGTGTCTTGCCATTTTAAGTCTCTAAATTCAGTTAAATCCCCTTGAAATTGCAATCAAACTTTAAAATTCTATGCAAAATACTAATACTACAATTTTTGAAGAACTGGACATAGAGGATGCACAGTACATTTTTTTGTTAATCAGTTTACCTAACTAATACAACTTTGGGATGTTTAGGTCTTATTTTTCAATCTCATTGATACCTCCATATTCTTCTCTGAACTTGTATACTGAAATGCTTCCAGAATTCTCTGCTGTTTGTTCAGATTGACTTCACCATTGGTCTAAATAAATAGACGGTTGCACTTAATCTTTAAAGTAGTTTGAGAGTTTATGCTTGTTTATGCTTGTTACTGCTGTTCTTTCTGGTATTACAGAAGTGATCAACTTCTCTGGCACTGCATTTTTTTTTGGCTGTCACATTTTGTTCAGTTAACAGGGCAGATTTGCAAATCAAGTTTAGAGCCTAGCAGACTGCCTGAATCTTCTGGGGCAAGTATAGTGCCACTTTTCAAGTGGAGTTTGGGTTATAAATGTGTAAATTGAAGACCTGTGGTACAACTTCTATTTGGGGAAAGAGGGCAGAAGGCATATTGATAGCCATGACATGGTTCCTGTGAGAGGCTATAACAGATAGCAAAGACAGGTGTATGAGGTTGTGCTGCCTCAATTATAAATGTTTTAACAGCTCAGTTTGATAAGGCATGTTTTGAGAAAAGATTTCATGGTGTGGATTGAATTTCAGGCATTCACCTACATGCATGTGAGTGGCTTTGGCTGCAGCCATCACAGCAGTACCACTGCCCAGCAGACACAGTATGTGGAGCAGCCCAGCACATCCACAAAAAGTGTGGGAAAACACTGAAGTTCACATTTTCCATCTGCCAGGATTCTGCTTTCCATGGAGATTTTCAAGAGAACAGGTGACATGGATGACAGTGGTGTTGTGTGGCTTAATAACGTAATGCTGAAGGCAACATTTTAGGTAAAATGGTGAGGCAAGAGTGAGGATGTGTTTGGTGAGAAGCAGGCAGATTAAGCAGATTAAATTGAAGCTGGTGTGACACTTGTCTGTTGTAACTGAGAGTTTTGTCTTAGGGACTTGTCTACACTGTGGAATAGCAGAAAGCAAAGAACTGCAGAATAGTTGTTTCTTGGTAATTCTCCCAGTGAATACTCTCAAGGTAGATCCTGTATCTCCAGAGGAAGCTAGTGCAGGATAATACTGCATATGGAATGCAAATAACTTTTCCAAAGCTTCCTCCAGTAGAAGAGTTCACATACTGCCTGAATGCTCCTGGAGTGTTTGGTGGCACCTATTGGTGCCGGTGGGTATTTCTGGAGTGCAGGTGTGCAGTTCTTCCCTTCCTCTAAACCCTGGTGTGGTTTTGTACAGCTGAGAAGTTCCCAGAGCTGTGTTCAGAGACACATTTACCTGCTGCCAGAGTCCAAGGATACGGGGAGTGGTGCTTGTGCCCAGCAAAGCCCAATCATTGTCTGATTCTGATTGCAGTAGGGAAGAGAGGGTGAGCCCCAGCTGAGGCCCTTCCAATACCTCTGCCTCACATGGCGGATGAATAATTGGCTGGATGGATGCAGACAGAGAGTTGTGGTCCATGGGTTTATCTCCAGGGGAGGCTGATGATGAGTGGTGCCCCTCAAGGCTCTGTCTTGAGTCTGGTGCTCTTTATTATCAGTGATCAAGTGCACCCTCAGTAACTTTGCAGATAGCATGAAGCTGAGCAGTACAGTTGACACAACAGAAGGAAAGGACTTGAGGAGTGGGCCCATGAGAACCTCATGAAGTTCAACAAGTCAAAGTGCAAGGTGCCACACCTGGGTCAGGGCAATCCCAGACATGAGCGCAGACTGGGACAAGTCATTGAGCAGCCCTGCCAAAAAACACTTGGGAGGTCTGGTGGATGAAAAGCTGGACATGAGCCAACAGGGTGTGCTTACAGCCTAAAAGGTCAGTGGTATCTTGGGCTGCATCAAAAGCAGCGTGGCCAGGAGGTGGCTGTCCCTCACTACTCTACTCTCCTGAGACAACAACTGGAGTGCTGCATCCAGCTCTGGGGCCCCCACCATCAGAAGGTCATGGGCCTGCTGGAGCAGGTCCAGAGGAGGGTAATGGAGACAATCTGCTCTGGGCAGAAAGATAACTCAAGCATAAGGAACTGTAACATTGCAATACTCGATTCATACTCTTACTATCTTGATGGAGTGTCACTTTACCAGAGCCACCTGCTAAGAAAGGAAAAAAATGCTCTAGTATTTGTTTTTAGCATATTTATTTCAGCAAGGTTTGGCAGTGGAAATCTTCCCTGAGCTGGGAAATAAGCACTGAGCTTCCTAAAGTTGTATTAAATAATTTGCGGTCTTTATACCTAATATAGGAAATTTTACAGTAATTCAGCGAATTGTGTTTGTACTGTTTCAGAGGAAGCTATATTTTTGAGTAACTGACAATTAACTGAGAATGGTAAAATAATAATTACAAAATTAGAATGGGTGTTTATTCATAAAAGAACAGACACCTTTATAAGCTGTAATTATCTTTTGCTAATTTGGTCTGACTGGCAAACAAAGCATACAAAGGATGATTCTTTTCTCAGGCATAGCACCACTGCAGTCAAAGCACTGTTAAAGGTGAGGTTTGTTGTAAAAGCAGATCACGTGGCAGTAAATACTGATGATGCTGAGTATCTCTTGTTCAGGGAATTCTTACCTGCCAACTGAAGAGTAAAAACAACTGCAGAAATTCCCCAGTGTAGGAATAATTAGCTGGAGACTGAGGCTGAAGTTTGCCACAGCATCAGTAACTTTGTACTTGAAACCAGCTCTCAGCCTTTTCTGGTTGTTCAGTTTTTGTAATCTTTCCCCCACTCTTTATTGTTGGTGAACTGTGGGTTTTTAGAACACAATACACTCTGTCTCGTGGCCCAAGAAACATGTACTGAAGCTCCTGAGTAAGGTGAAACTTGATGGAAATAGGATGCACAAAGGTGATAATGAGATGAAGACAATGGTTCTGCAGAAAACTTTACTCAATCAGATACACACAGCTCCTGCAAACCATATTTTTGGGGGAGAAGAAGGGTTGAGGGTGAGGTGTCCTCTTCTTTCATGGCACACAAGTGTTGTGGTTCAATTTATAGGAAGAATCAGGATGAGGCAAATATAGTAATGTGTTAATTGCATTTCTTTGCAGGTGGGTGGGTGGGTGAAATATCCGAAGCATAATAGTACATTTCATGGCCAAGCAAATAACAAAGTAGAGTCTGCTACTCAGGCAAGAGTTTCACAAGCATTTTAAGGCACCAATGGAAAGTTTGAATTTGGCTTTTAGTTTAACAGGAATGAATTAATTTATTCAAAGGGTATGTGTTAAAATGAAAAGGGAAAAATTAAATTGCTGACAATAAGTAATATCTGCCTCCTGAGCAGTTCCTGTGACATAGAAGAGACCCAGGCATCAAAACAGGGCAGTGTAGGGTTTTGTAAGAAATTTGTTCTGGCAGAAGATCCAGGTTGTCAGACACCATCCCTGGGGTATCAGCCAAAGGGGTAGAGAACATAGACAGCGGTGCTCGTAGCAGTGTTTGTTCATCATCCTGTATGCCATGGACTAGGTGGGGATAAGTAGGGTTATGGTAGAGTGATTCCCTTCTTTTTTTACAGGTTATTTCAAGCAGCAGTGATGCACAATGACTCACTAGGCTGAAGGGCACGCTAGAGGGTCAGTTCTTTCATCATCCCTCAGTGTGCACATAAAGCCATTCAGAGATAGGATGATGTGACATAATCTGAGGTAGGATGCTCACTGGCAATTTCAGGTTAACCATCATGAAAATAGAACATGAACATGCATATTTATTTCTTATGCTGAAGGCACATTTGGACAAAGCATAAGAATTGTAATTTATTATGCATCACTTTTTTTTTTTATGATTAGGCAATTTATGATAATGAGATTTTTTTACAGGTATTTAGCTCAAAAACTCATAACACCATGAGATGCTGTTACTGGAAAGCAGCATAGACACCTTGATGTTTTTAATGAAGTTGAAGCATAAAAAAGAGAAAATTGAGGGTAGAGATTGTTCTAGAAATAATAAAATGCAATTTCACAGGAACAGTATCATTTAATGAATTATGTGACTAGAAAGAAATAATATGAACAAATAATAAATTAATTTTGAGATGCCTAACTGAAAATTGGGAAGGAGGAGCTGGTAATAGGGCATGCAGATTATGACAGTAAAAGAAACTTACATACTGGTAACTAGTTTATACAAGGAACAGGGAGAAATTACAAATAAGCTTCATTTCTAAAGATTTTTAGTTTTGGTAGGGGAGAAAGATGCCTCTCAGATTTGGAGAGAGACTGCAGCTGGAGAAAAGTCCATAGCAGTCAATTCACTGAGAACATGGGCACTCACACAGCTGAAAAGCATTTGCCTTCTACTTTGCTGTGCTGTGCTGTAACTTGTTTTAGTCAGAGCAGTGTTTCATACTTCTGATACTCTAATGAGTGTTCTGCTTTGTGACTTCTTATCCTCTGTATTAAAATTTCTAAGTAGCTGATCAAAAAGAGATGAAGCTAATAATCTAATTAACTGATTGGTGTTGTAATTAATTGTGCTCATCTGATTAGTCAACAACCAAAGCTGATTTACCCTCCTTACTTCTCAAGGCACTGCACTGATAATGGTTTTTCAAGACTGCAAAATAGATGCAGGAAGGCACTTGAAACTCAGATGTGGCACGGAGATTTCTTTGTAGGTTAAGGGAATCATCTTACTTGAGTAATCATGATCCTGTTTGTTCCTCCAGGTTGATAGGATTGGTTATTGCTTATGTTTTTTCTGGAACCTAATCTTTATTCATAGGATTTTTAGACTGGTAGCTTTGCTAAATGTAACTATTTACATTGTTTATGGTCTGATTTTTGTGATTATCTTTTTCACTGAGTTCTAAAACCAAAGCAAGAGAACTGTGTAACTTTCCAATACTTTCAGTTATAAGACCTGAAAAGAGGTGCATTACTGATAATGCTTTTAAATGTTTCAAACTTAAGGGCACAGGCAAACAGACCTATTGAGCTTAAGTGGCCGCCAAAGTATAAGAAAGGAATATGCAATATGTTGTAATACCTCATCCAAAACTTTAGTTCTGGTTTAGTAACAACAATGTCAACTTAAAAATCAGCATATCAAATGGAGAAGTGAAAGTCAGAGTATAAAAAGTAGAATCTTATGTCAAAATGGAGTCCAAAATTAATCTCTAATGTCATTATTTATTCTCGTATTTATAAAACTATATATTTATAAAACTATAAAACAGCTGAACTGTCATCTAGCCCAAGTAGAATGCTTGTTTAACAGAGTGAGAAACCAAAATGACAGTGTCATGATATCCCATCCCAAGGTTTAAACTAGTTTTTCCTCATACAGATGCTCTCCTGAGTTAATATGTCTGAAATAATCTCTATTTCTCTTTTTCTTGTTTTTTGTTTTTTTCAAGATGTAGCTTTTATGTTTGCCTAGAAACGTTTGCCTTTCACATCCCTATATCATCAAACTAGGAGAACTCATTCCAGCTTCCCATCCTTTCAAAGTGTCCATTTATTTGGAAAAGTAATGTAAAATTACTGGATTTATACCTGAATCACAGATGTGTCTACTTGCATCGTGTTGTAAGAGTTTGACAGTTGTGGCACTTGGCTTTTTACTGCGTGAGTTTTGTTGCTCTTAAACTGAATTTGTGTGGCAAATGGGTCTATTTGGCATATGGACTTTTTTCCATGTAGCAGGCTATTCACTGGATATTTAAATGGCCTGTTTTTTTTCTGGGAAATTAACTAATTTCTAACTGTTCGATTTGTGTGTATGAGCCACAAAGGAGAGCAAGATAGGACCTACAATTTACTCATTAAAGCACTTCTTTCTTTTATAATTGTCAGTTAAGAGAATTTATGGACAACAGGACTCACTGGAATGCAAGACACTCAGATGACTGAGAAAGTTTTAATGCAGATACCTGGCTTCAAATCGCTTCCTTTTTTGCTTCTGTGGGGTAACACAATGACATTCTTTGCACAAAGACTTCTGGGCATGCTGGAGACCCAAAGCTAAGTGCCTTATTAAAATGGAACAGAGGATGGCTTTAGAGGGTACCAGCTCTCAGGACTTCTTGAGTCCGTAATTACTTGAGAGAGGGGAGAAAGGATGCACAAACTAGTCCTTTAAACAGGCAAGATATTTAACAAATAAACTTTAAAAAAACATAACCCAAAGTCTGTTTTTTTGAAGCTTTTGCTCTTAGGTTTGGGGTTTTTTTCTGATTCCAGAAACAATACTTTTGAAACATTTTCATAGATTTTGTTGTTGTTGTTGTTTAGGAGTTTTATTAAATAAGCAAACTGGTCTGTTAGGAAAAGCATCATGCTTATATTTTTAATTAACTTAATTTTATGTGATGGTCTGGTCCTTTCCTATTACTATACAAAAATATGTCTTCTGTAGCTAGAACATGCCTGCTAGTACTAAGCAATATCAGGTAAAACCTGGCAGCAGGTCAGGAATGTATTTTAGCCCCATGTTGGATTCTGAAGTTGCACTTTTATCGTGACCAAGTCAGGCACTGAAATATTTTTGAGTGTATAGAAAAGAGGCTTGCGTGTATTCCTGAAAAGCACATGAGCTACACTGGGATTAAGTCAAGGGGAAAGAACTGTCAAAACTAAGACATTTCATTTTTGTTTGTTAGTACTAGTTGTTCTTAAGATAAAAAAAAAAAGGTCAAATACAAGGACATCAAAGGATGGCAAGAATTTTCACACACTATGAGAAGTTGGCTAAATTCCTTTTCCAAGTTTCAGGTGCGAATGAAAATCCTTTTCCCCAGCTGTTGTGTATGTTACAATTTTGACTGAAGGAGAGGAATTTTTCTTTACAGCTAAAATTATATTAGAGAAATAACATTCAAACAATTTTATAAAGGGATCTCAGCAGTGTAAGACATGCTGGTACACTCTGAATAATATTTTAAACACAGTAAATTACTGCCTTTTACACATAGTATATTCATTTGATGCTTACTTCGAACTCTAAAGCATTTTGTCTGCTTCTTTTCAATTGTTCTTAAGAATGCAGTTGTAATGCCAAGTTTTTCCTGAGAATATAGGCTACAAAAAATAAAAGAGGGAATATTTTTATTCTTATGGAAGTGTATTTGCTAGGGCAGCTCATGCAAATCAAAGACTTTCTCACAGACCTAAACAGGACAAATACAGGATTCATCTTTTAGTGGAGAAGAAAAGTAGACATAGAAATTATGTACAAATAACCTGAATTTTAATACTTTAGAAATTGCTTGAATGGTTAATGTAGAGGAAGGCAATTACGAACATCAAAACAGACCAATTTATAAGCGTTTGAAGAAAACAACCTGATGAATAATAGAATGAGGTTAATTGAAAACCGTTTATGTCTGATCAGTTTTGTTCTGAATAAGTGAACAAGCTGAACAGAAAAATAAAAAAAAGAGGGGCTGCTTTCCAGTGCTGAAGCATCTGACACAGTATTTTTGAGTTCTCCCAGTGACCAGAGTAGATACCAGGGAAGATGGTAACAGTTCCTCAGGGCATGCTGCTCCTGGCCACATAGGTGTTTCACTGGGTGCTGGCGTGGGGGAGTGATCCTGCATTTGGTGGCCTCAGTGCCATCCTTCTCCACAAATTTGTCCTGTTGCTCTTCAGTCCATGCAAGGAGTAAGAGCTGCAGTCCTCTGGACAGAGGTTCTGTAGGACAGAAGTGCCTGAGCTAATGCTGGTATTTAATGCTGGATCATCAAAAGCTAATGCTTTAATTAAATTCTTGCAGTCTTTAACATATATAGAGCTCCATTTAGCAACATTGCAATTGTAAATGGAGAAAGGTGTCTTGATGTTGACATATTTAAAGTATTCCCATTACGACCTTCAGAGTCTGTACCACAGCAGGTCTTCCCAAGGGCAGTAAGTGACACAGTATTTCAGCTCTTACTGAATAAACAGGTAGTGCATTAAAAGCTGTATAAACAGCTGAGCATTAAGGAGTGCAGTGATATCTATGAAGCAAATACTGTGTGCCAGAGAAATTAAATATCAAAACAAAAATTTGATGCAGGTGGGATTTTTTTTACTGCCATAATTTAAAACATTTCCTGAATACACTATGTGTAATTCTGTGTATTATAGTTAAATAGAATTGCACTTCAAATGAAAACACGTCAGAAGGGGAGAGGGGTACTTAGAAATACTTTTTGTTTCTTTCAGATGAGGCTATGGTTGATTATACCATGAACTGTACCGAAATTGTTTAGGCCAGAAAATCCAGGGTGGATTTGGGGCATTTTTAGGGCGACAATTTCTTTTAAGATGTGTGTTGCAGTTCATGTGCTTTCCCATCATGTATCTCTCAAAAGTATCAAAATAGCAAAAAACGACGTTAGGAGTCAATTGCTTCACAAGTCACACAGAGCAGTCATTAAAAACAATGCATTTAGCCTTAGCATTGGACATGCAGAAGCACAGCAGGAAAAGGCACCTGTTGAGTGCTTGCCTTGGTAGGCTAATTGCACTGATGTTTTGAAGACAAAAGGGACCACTGAATAATCAAAGCTAAATCACATTGTCATAGCATTTGATAGAAAGGTTAATAACCAAGACTGTATCCACATTAGACTGTCAGATGTTTGTCTAATTGTAAAGTATTCTTTTAAAGTGAAAGTAATACCTAGGAGAGAAAGGTCTCTCTTTGGCCAAATTCCTTGTTGATATAAAATGTCTTGCTTCTTTAGCTACAGTTGAGGTATTCTAATTAATTAGGACAATTTTCCCCTGAACCTATGTTATTTTTAATCCACATGCAGGATTGCTGAATTCTGAAAACCAACTTATAGATAAAGAAGGCTATAATTGGTGCTAAGAATATTTAGCAAGAAGAAATCTTGCTGATTTTGGTGATACTGCACTGAACTGTCATTCAAATCAGGAAAAGTTAAAGGGAGATCTGTGGCAGGGACTGAAAAATCTGTTTTAATTTATTTTTACTTCAAACAATAAGCTGATTTTGTAGTCACTGAAAACCTAACACTTAGAAACACTTAATAATGAAGAATGAACCATCTTGTGTTTTCTTAGGTTTTGTCTCTGCCTTGTTTGAATTTCTATTTTGTCTGAGAAATAGCTAGTCTTATCAATTTCTGTTTTGTCTGAGAAATAGCTAGTCTTATCAGCTAGTTTAGTTTTCAGCAGGAAGAGATGATTTAAAAAGGTCTTAGTGTACAAATAAGGATAAAAAATCAGAATTTGGTAGTAACAAGAACTACTACAGCTAACCTATTTATTCCATGTCAAAGGCTGCACTGAATACTTACAGATAAGCCAATAAAAACTATTAAAAAAGTTTACTGTAGGAAGTTTACGTTTTTAAGTTTACTATAAAAAGCCCCAACCGATTGTATGGTTGTATAGGGACTGATGATCACACTGAGCATCTTTGATGGATACATGCACAGTGCTGGTTGCTTCATTTTGCTGTCTGTGTCACTGTATTAGACCCTTGCAGCAGAGAGCCTGAATGCTGACAGAATCAGCTGGGAGTGCACAGAAAAAGCAGTAGCTCTTAGGGGATCATCTTTTACATTCCAGACCAGCTCAGAGGGTCGTCACCACAGCACCCTCTGATGGGACTGGGGATGCCAGCTTGCCCCCAAGACAAGGCTCGGTCCCTGAAGGAGAAATGCTCAGGCAATCAGGCAGAAATAGAAATAGGCAGCGTTTGAAAGAGCACATCTAGAGGAGGCCAGTGTCAGGGTGGGGTTTTGTTTGTTTGGGTTTTTAATCTGTATGTTTTGAAGAAGAGTATTCAGTGTGCCAGTTGTAACTCAGTTACTCAGTATTCTGAGGGCTTTTCCCTTGCTAGGTATCCTCAGGAAACATAATCACCATTGCTATAACATTAATGGGGTTGGTGTAGTTCTTGATTTATGTAAACCTTTCCCCCTTGCTGTGAAAAATCTCTTTTTGGTGGCTATTGCAACATGTAGAAGGATGAAAAAGATTGAAGGTGTTAGGATTAGTCCCTCTTACACAAAATTTCTTGGAATAACAATATATATGGAAGGCCCTTGGAATTTCATGCTGAAGATAACTTTTGTATGCCACCTAATTTAAGATATTATCCTTCCTGTGTCTGTCCTCTCTTGTATCATGCCATAGCAAAAATTTTCCATTTACTAGATATTAAACATGCTTTCTCTTCTTATCGTGGGGCTTTGAGGAATACGTGTCTCAATTTCACCTTTGCTAAATGCATATTATTCATTCTCCATCATTGTCCTGCATGACTGCAATGAGATCTGCAATCTGCAGACCTGGATCTGCTACTGGAACGGTCCAACTGCTTGGTGTGACCTGAGCATGCTTAGGGAGGGCAGGTGCAGATGCTTTAATTCTGTCTATGAGATGGGTGAAACTGCCACTGGGAGTAATGTCAACAGCTTCCCATATCCAGAGGTCATATCTCAGCACACTGGCTTTCTGGATGATCTTTCCATAGAAATCAATGTCCCTCCCCTGTATAAAACAGATTAATTTAGTTAGCATAGAATCATGAGGACATTGCTCTGAACATCCCACAGTTTATATGAGTTTATGGAAAATGACCCTAAAGCAGAAAGAAATTACTTGGCACCACCCATCTTGCCCTACCTCAAAGCCTAACAATTGCAGTGAATAACTAATGCAAGTGCCAGGGCTGACACGAGTCAGGTATGTGTTGCACAGTGCACTCCTTTATACCACACCCTTCGTATCCCTAGAGCCTCGGATTGACACGCCCATGGTGTGCAGGATCATACCTGCTGTTAGTTATCAGGTGATATGATAGTTAGCCATTTTCCCATGAAACTGAAGCTGGATTATTTCAGTTCTCTTTCCATTCCTAGGTAATTAGCAAAATTGGTCTGCTGTTTGTTCAGAAAAGCAGTTTGATGAACCATGGGTCTGAGGTCTTGCCCTGACTATCTGTTCCTAGTGTTTCTTGAGAAAAAGCTGTTTACTTTACCTGGAGTTTAAAGCTCTAAGTGGGACCTTCTGACTAAACTGAGAGTTATTCTTTAGCACTCTGTATTCTTGGTATTCCTGCATGACTGGATTCTATCTGAAATTCATTTTACTGGTTTATGGCAGGGTGAAGGATTCCTTGCCCTATTAGGTTCAAAATGACAGCCTATGGCTCACATATACCATGAGCAGAGTTTACACAAAGAATCAAAGTATACAGGGTGATCAAGCTGGGCTGCATTTACAATGGAAAAGTATTTTTTCCCTGAAGACTTGTGCATCATATCTCCACATCCTTTAAAACATCCAGAAAACATGGTTTCACCTGTTTGAAAAATGGCACCAGAGAAATATGCACTGACTGTGGGACATCTTGCCAACAGTAGATACTACTAATGCTCCAATTTAACATCTGCACGGTGACCTATAAGTTCACAAATGACAAATCATGTCTTACTTGCTGTCACACTGACAGATACAGCATGTTCCAGTTAACAGTGAGAAATAAAATTAACATGGCAGTGTGTTTTCTTTGGCAGCTCATGCAATCTGGAACTTGCTTCCCTTTTGCAGAGCATGGTGATCTTAGAGACCCTCTGTGGATGATCTCAGTTAACAGCAATTACTTCAGTAGAGGTGACATGAGACTGCTAGATAATGGGATTTATTTCTTTTTAAGTAATCAACTGATTATTTTTGACAAAATGTTGATGCAAGGTTTGGATTTGTCTTGGTTTTTGAGCTATTTCCCATGTAGATATTTGCACCATGTCTTCAGGAGGGCTGTAGTAGCTACAAGTCAGTGCAGAAAGTGAACAGCAACTTTTGTAAGAGAAGGAAAGGCAGTTATGGGAATTCAGAATATCCAGCTCTTGATTACAGGAGCAACTGGAGCATAATGGGGAAGGATGATAAATAGAAGAACCCAACTCGACAGCTCCTCCACACAGAGCAAGGAAATGCATTGTCTGTGCAGGATGTGCCCCTGGTGTGTCTGTATTGCTTTGTGCAAAGGCCTCATATTCTTTGTTTGCTGGAAGTGAACAGGGCAGACAGCCCACAGCTCAGGGACTATAAGGTTGTCTACATTGCTGTCTTGGTGAGGAGGAGTTTCTGATGAACTTGGAGAGGAACTGAGAGGCCGACAGTCTCTGCAGGCTCTGGACAGACAAGGTGATGTGCATTTGGCCATGCAAGAGAGAAGGAAACATCACCTCAATAAGAAGATCAGGAAGAATATTTCTGTTTCTACTGGTGTCTAAATCAGTCTATTTTGAAAGCTTGCACTCAGTATATGTAAGTGCAGAAAACAAAGAAGCCTGGATGCATTATTTTAGTACAGACTGTAAGATCTATCTCTGTTTAAAAGGATTCAGGAATATTTCAGCTTTTTTTTTTTTTATAGTGGTGCAAAGAAAGGTGCAAAGCTGTGCTGAGAACTCTTTCTCAGCATCGGCCTAGTATAATTTGTGCAGTTACTCTTGTAGGGCTGGCTATAACTTTCTTCATCACAGAGTCATAGGATCATAAAATGGTTTGGGTTGGAAGGCATCTTAAAGACTATTGAATTTTAACACCCTACCATGGAAAACACCACCTTTCACTAGACCAGGTTGCTCAAAGTCCCCTCCAGCCTGGCCTTGAACACTACCAGGGAATGGGACATCCACAACTTCTTTGGGTAACCTGTACCAGTGCCTCAACAGCCTCTCTCCAAGTGTATTTATCTGCCTACCTCTGTCTTTATCTTTCTAGAGGGTAAGAGAATGAAATTTCAGATAGAAGTCAAATAATGGTTCTTATCCTCACTATATACCCCACAATGCACTTTTCCAGTCCGTGATTCTGCTTTTCCTACATGTTCTGCCCTTTTGGAATTTCAGTGGAGCTGTTCCCTTTAAAAGGGAATAGTCTACTCTACTTTAGGTGGAGTCCCCAGCCCTGCAAGTGTAGGGCACATTCACTGTTTGGGGAAAACCATGCTCTGTATTTTTACCTTCTTATTTCTGTCAGACAAAGGTAAGTCAGAAGTTTCCATCACTTCAAAAGGAGAGAATTTTTCCAGTTGATATTTCTGAGACCCTACTTCCTAGATGACAGAAGAAGGTTTCCTCCTTCTGGAAATGGAGGAAAATCCCTCACCTGCTGATCCCATGGCAGCAGAGAGATAGAGGAAGAGGCATGGAGTTCAGGGACCGGAGGAACCGGACAACACAAAACTTGCAATCTGTTATGAAGGGCAGACTTCAGATGTGTAATGTGGCAAAAAGTGAGAGGTCTCAAGAAGAGTGAATTTGTTTGCTGGAGAGATACAAGAATTCATTCCAGTGCTCCAGGGCTGTATGTTTTCTGTCAAGCTGTCTGCTGAGGTGAAGGGAACAGTATTGAATTATTTGGGCCAGTTTGTGTGTGGGAGAGCAGTACTAATTAGGACTGTGCAGGGATGCAAGTATAGATGGTAAATCATGTATGTTTAGAGGGTAGAGTCAATTAGGAGCCTGCATTGGAGGGGCTGGGGGATTGTACAGTTATAAGACTCCTCGTTGCTTTGGGGGAATGGAGATGCTTTTTTTTTAGATAATAAGGAGGCAGAATAGGATGAAGTAGGTAGAGCAGAGAAAGAATTGAAAGGAAACCTATCCCTCTCATCTGCCTCCATCTGGAATTCTTTCCACCCCCCCACCCCTCTCCCAGATTCCTGTTCTTTTTCCATCTTTAATGCAAAGGTCATTGAAAATGGCATAAAAGAGAGAAAGTGCCTTGCCTTCTTCCAAAATTCAAGGGCCAGTGTCCTCCCTTCCATTTCCACTCATTGGTATTAAATACATCGGTCTTGGTGTGTGTGTTCTTTTATGTTCTTTCTTTGTATAAACTTCACTAGTGGGGAGAGAAGAGCTACAGGTGAGCCACCTCAGCAAAGGGTTGTCTTCCCCTACTGAAGGAGGCTACGTGAAAAGTTTTATCCCATTCTTGAGATTGCTAATTCACCCATTTCCAAATCAAACCTGCTATGCAAATTTGAATGCAGTTTTTCCCTGGGAGAATTGATGTTAGCAAATACAGATTGTTTGTATATGCTCATTCATACATATTTGTTTCTTTGTGTATCAATACTTGGAACTTTATGACACATTGTGTTATGCAGTAAATTTTGGTTTAATTTGATTTATAGAAATGCGTTTAGAAGGCCCTCTGGCCCCGTCTAAGGACCACAAGTATTACAATATTATTAGAGTAATCTGAGGCCTTAAGTTTTGCAATGTAAAATAACTTATAACTACATAAAGAGAAGATTGGGGCATTAATGTTCTCTCAAAATGAAAGAGAAAAGGAAACATGTACAATGAGAAGCAAGCAACAGCAGGTGTTTTATATTATGCTTTGATAATATTTTTCTCTCAGGTTAGGAGCTCTAACTACTGGGCTCTCCAATTCCCAAGAGATATATTTGGCTAAACCTCTAGACTTTTTAAATCCTGATTTGTATGCACATACGCACATTTTAAAAATGCTTTCAAGAAAGGAAGGAAGGAAGGATTATCAGCCCTTCTCCAAATTTTAGTGGGCCATGAGTCTCCCCATGCAGGTGGGCGCATGCTGCTTGGCCACTCAGCCCCATCCTGTGGAGGACCTGATGTCTTCCATTTGTTCCCCTTTGCGTTACATTTCCTGAGCTCATTTGCAGCTGTCTCCATTATTCACAGCTCTGAACTGATGAAAGGAGGAAAGAAAACATGTGCTTTATCTGTGTGTGAACTGTGAGAATTGTTTCAGGCGGGGCAGTGGGCAGGGAGCTGTGGAGATAGTGACCCTTGCTGTTGCCTTGCAGGAATGTCAGCTCTGCTGGAGAGGAGGCCCGCAGAAGAATGAGGGAGTGTGATGGCCTGACAGATGCATTGCTGTACGTGATCCAGTCTGCTCTGGGGAGCAGTGAAATTGATAGTAAGGTTTGTCATCTTTGTCTTTTCGGCTGCAAATCCAGGTATTCAGGGTATATGGGGACTATAAAGAGACAGTTCTTTCATGATTTTTTTTTTTTAATGCATTGTGAGGAATGTCTTAGCAAAGCATAATTTACCCCATCTTTTCCCTTTTTTTCTGCTGAGCTGTTTATTTTAGTGTGCTAAGCATTGTATTTGTGTCTACGTATGTAGTGTGCAGAGGTAAGCATGTCATCCTCTCAATTGAATCATTTAAGTAGAAAAAATGGTACTGATTTAAGAAGAGCAAATGTATCATACTCCATGTAAAGTTCCGTACATTGCTCTGCCAGTTTTACCTTAAAATTGACTGTCAGTACCCAGTAGGAGAGCTAATAAGAGTGAGGTAGGCTTAGAAGGCAAACAAGCAAAAAAAAATTGGGCAATTAATAGGCAGTTTTGCAGTAAAAGCAACATTATTTCTTCTTTGAAGAGGATCAATGAATGCTTTCAATAACAACTGTGTTAAGATGCCTCATTATGTCAACTTTACTTCTCTTAAAATACTAGGATATGAACAAGCTTCTACAGAGGTGAAAGGCACTCCCTAATTAAAAAGACTCCAAGCATTTACAAATTGAAGATTTGTAATGCATTAAAGTACTCCAGAGAAGAAGAAAAAGGCCAGTTTCTTTTGCTTTCAGTATACAGTGCTAAATTAATTACAGTTGCTGCTCTAGGGCAACCTTGGTCCATTTGCAAACCCCTAGGAGTTCCAGGAGAGCAGCCTTTTATGCAGCAAGGTTTTAAAGCCCACTGGGTTTGTATTTCCAAATAATACTTCACAGAATTGTCTGTGGACCCCCATGAGTTTATAGATTTGAGAGGAATAATCTCCAGGAGTCTCTGTTCACTACCTGAATCAAATAGGTGAAATTTGCCTGAGAATTCAGGGGATGGAGAGAGGAATTAAGAGAGGTTCATAGCATGAGGTGCAGGGCTAACAGCATGGCTTTGTCTTTTTTAAAAAGAAACCAAAAAAGAAAAAAAAAAAACAGAAAAAACTCAAAACACCCCAAAAAATCCCACAACCTATTAACCTGTAATCAATTTTCCATTAATAGAAGTTTAGTAGAGGGATGCTCAGAGGACACCCACCTGGCAGCAGGGTTTGGGGCAAACTCTGCTGTTGCCAGCCCCCACTACCCCACCCAGACACATTCTGCGGAGCAGCCCCCAAACACAGGGGTGTTTTTGACTTCATTAGCTTCAGAGTAGGTTAAAAATAGCTAGAGTAGAAAAACTAGTGAACTTGTACTTAGCCCCCTTATGATGAGACTGAAAATAGCATAAGGAATACAAGGATCCTCGAAAGTCAAGGAGGAGTGAAGTCTGTCCAGCTGTGTGGTTAGAACGAGCTTTCTTGGCTTGTAGGAGTTCACCTTAGCAGAGAAGGTGTTGGTTGCATTTGAGCCTTGGAAGCTTGCTTATCAGTTTTTAGTTTAAGGTAACATTGTCCTCGTGATGGACTCAGGTTATGTTTTCCACAAAATGAGAATTTTAAATGCAAAAACTATGATTTGTGAAAAAGAAAATTAAAGTTTAGCATCCTAATCAATGAATAGAAAGCTTCAACTTCAGCATACTATATCAAAAGCGAATAAAATTCATGTACAATAATCTTAAAAAAAAAAAAAACAAAGAGGCAGCAAATTTTAAAAAATACTTATGGTCACTGTGATGTTTGCAAAGCTTTCAGCTATGAATGGTGCACTAAGAACACTTTCTAGACACAGACACATGCACACGTATTTCTACATGTGTTTATATATTTGGCAGAAATTTCAAATTCGTACAAGTGTGTTGCAAAATTGTGACATTTCATCTATGTTAAAAAACAGTAAATAAATATTCCCATGTCGATTAATCTGAGTTTGAGACCGCCTCTGGAACTTTATGTCATCACAAAAAACATGTGCTGAATGCTTACCTGGCAGAAGCTCATGCAGTACATGAAAATAAACGAAGCCCCATCTGTTTGCCTCACTGGTGAATATGGCAGAATACGACAGAGCTGAAAGCCTCGCAGTCATTCCATTCTGGGTTAATGGAGCAAAAGAGCTGGGATGCAGTGGCCATTGCTTTTTATCTCCATGGAGCATTAGAAACAGTTGAAGTAAATATACATAGATAGAGAATGGCTTTTTTAACCATGCTTTCCTTGTGTGCAGAAAATTAAGCTCATATTCTTCTTATTAGGGATAATCAAACCAAATTGAACCAACTAAATGAGTAGGTTTCATGTCTAAACTGAACTTCTTTTAGACTTGCAGAAATTAGGTTGAATTGCAAGTGAATTTGTCTCCACTGGGTCTCATCCATTTATGGGTTCCTGCTTGCATCTTCTGCAGAAGGCACAACCTATTAGGGGGATAAATGGATGAAAGGGAAGGGCTGCACACAAGGTATCTGTCTGCAGCCTGGCTAGAAGCAGTAAAAGCAGCAAGACAGATTCTAGTCCTACTTCGGGGACTGGAGAAACATCATCTGTTCATGCTACAAGTACTTGTGAAATGGAACTCAGATCCCAATTTTATCGTAATTTACATAGAATTTTTGCCAGAAAAAAAGGTTATTTCTGGTTTTAAAAGGACAAAACCCAGAATCTATTGCCATTTTCTGCTTGTAGCATTTTCTATTCACTGAGGTGGGAGTTTGCTGACATTCAGAGTGTTCGGGTTCTCTTGATCACTTTTTACCTTGACATCTGTTTCACATGGGGCGCCAATGTGAAATTCAGAATGACAGTTAAAATCTCCCAGAAAAGTATTGTCCAGACTACTGATTTGTTACCATTAAAATTTCTGAATCTCTTAAGCTGTGATTACCTGGGGAGCACTCAGAAATGTGCACATAAGAACTGTGCTGGGAAAATGCATGTGCAAAGATAGATGAAATTCCTTCTGCTTTGTATTCAGAGTGAGCAAGGGGAGAATTTTAATCTTTTTCTGGTTTTGTTTTCGGTATTTTTCTTTTTGTCATATTTTCCAGACCGTTGAAAACTGTGTGTGCATTTTGAGGAACCTCTCATACAGGCTAGCTGCAGAAACATCTCAGGGACAGCAGATGGGAACAGATGAACTTGATGGATTACTCTGTGGTGATGCCAATGGAAAAGATGCAGAGAGTTCAGGGTGCTGGGGGAAGAAGAAGAAGAAAAAGAAATCACAAGATCAGGTAACGAAAGTTATTTGCAGCTGTGTTGTTGCAAGTAGTTGAAGTGCCCATCATTTAAAAGATAAATAATTAATGCACCGTATTAGAAATTAAATGCATGACGCAGAATATATAAAACTGTTGCCCTTGTTAATTAGCTGAGAGCTTAAAGCAGAATATGTGTTGGAGTAATGAAATATGTTTGCTTGAGAAAGTTGTACATTATGTGGTGCACCTGGAAACTGTAGCCATGGGTACACTGTGAATGCCTTAAATACCGTAAAATGCTCTTCGAAAGGAGGCCATTTCTAATGAAAAGTGGGATCTGCATGTGCTTTACACTGTGCTTCCACAGAGCCACATGTGTGTAGAAGGGCTTTGATGCAAACAAACATCAGGCTTATATATATATATAAACTTGCTTGCTTCGAAGTTAGTCTTACACTGTGCCTCTACATGTTGAGAGAAAACTGTACTGGACTGAATCGAGTAATATGAGTGAATGTTTAAAAAGCATTCATATTTTGATATATTTAATGCTGTTACCAAAGAAAAATTGAAAAGCAAAGTCTTGATTGCTTCCTCAAGTTATTTGAAAGGTTTTAATTTTGGGTGGGTTGATTTTTAAAGTGTATTTATCGCCTTTTTTATCCCATTAAGAACTTATGATTTGGAGAATACTGACAATTATATTGCTGGGAAGGACACCGTTGCATCAGTACACACAGTAAATAGCAATAACAATGGCTACTGATTTATGGGCTTTTTCAGACAGCCTGTGCTGGCAGCAGTAAGTTTTCACCTCTTCCTACACTTAGTCACATTTTTGCATTGTAGTTTATTTCTGTTTCAGATTGCTCAAAGAGAATATTTATTTGAGTAAGAAACTAAGTGCACAAGGTATTTGAATAAATTATGTAAACCAGTACTGAAAATACTCCTGAGTTCATAAAGTCAAACTGTGTTAATGTGGAAAAGTTACGGCAACATTACTAAGCTAAAAGTTGGATACTGAAAAATGCAGCACTCATGACTAGTAAGACTTCAATTTCACCTACTCTTGTGGTTAAACACCCTATCATCAGATAACTTGAGTTTATTATGGCCTTTTGTTGGGATTCCTGTATTAGGCTACAGTGAGATTAAAAGTGTCAAAGCAAACTAATTTTACCCCATAAAGTAGTCATCATCCCTGTTACTGAATTAACAGTTCTCACACACACTGTGCTTGCAGTTATTCAAAGTGCAGGAGCAAAAAATAGCATGTCTGGATATGAATGCGTCACACTGCAACTTGGCTTGCTCTTTGATGCTCTGTTTACTAACACATGCACACACACTCACTATCTGAAGTCTTTTTTAAGTCTTCCTCTTACATTTTTTCTGTGACTTTTGGATCTCAGATTCATACTTTTAACTCTCTACTGTTGACTCTTTAAATATTCCCATAGGGCTTCTTTGTACTTTAATGGTTCCCTAAAAAACATTTTTTTGCTCCTCCAGGACAAGGAACTGAACTCTTTTGGCTGACTACCTTTACAATGTACATGCTTTTGCCTGCTCTTAGATATTTTTTGTCTGTTTCTATGATGCTCATTATCAGCTTGTTGCATGTTAACGATCTCCTCAGAGCCATTTGTGTTTGCCTAATGGAAGAGTTTTATATAGTTTTTTAAATCCAAAGAATAATAAAACTACACACATATTTTCAGGTTTATGATCACTAGGCTTTTCTGTGGCAAGGACATAAATTTACTCTTTCCAGAACTGATTCTGCTGTGCACAGGACTGCTTTGCATTACAAGTATTAGAAATATTTTTCTAATGATGTTTCCTTCTTTCATCTAATTGCCTTTAAATGCGGACATCCTACTTTATCTTGCCATATGCAGGTTCTCACATGTGGATATTATTCAGTTCAGGAATTTTAAGGGAGCCTTGGGAGCCTTCTGCATGTTATTTTCACCCCATAATCCTCGACTGTTGAACATACCAAATGATTTGAAGTATATTATCAAATTAATATATTATCAAGTTTACTAGAGTGCCACTAAAAACAATAGCAGCAAGATCACCATGCCAGAAACAGTTCTCCCAAGTTACCCTCCAAAATTGAAAAGAAAAACACTATTTTTCATGTAATCACATTTATATTAATAGCATAAAATAACTCACACTGTGATGAGGGTAAATGTAACCTTTTGTCCATTTATTTTGCAAAAATAAGTACAGAATTATGTTCAGAGGCACTTGTCCAGTGTGGACACAATTGTCCAATTGTGTAAAAAGACATATTCTTTCTGCTTCTTTGTCTCTGTGGTTCCTTTAATACTTGAGAGGTTTATCTTTTCAGGCAAAGCACAGGGCACGGCCACATCTGTCAGTTGTGACACCTCAGTACAGGAGAGTAGTATCCAGTCTGCGATTGCTACATTTCACATCCCCAGAAAATACGTGTATAGATATTTTTCCTTTTTTTGGCAGTGCATGGGGTTTTTGAATAACAAAATTGCTGTTTCAGTCTTCCTTGGAGGATAAGATTTACAAAACAGTGTGGAGAAAAAAATGTTCATATCTTAGTGAATGCAATTTTGAAATTTTCCTGTTACACTATTGCTGTAACTTAGTTTCTTCATTAGTATGTGTATTTTCTTGAACTCCATTTATGTATTTATGAGGTAGTCTTCAATTTTTGGATAAAAGTGTTAGTAAAAAAAATAGTAGCACAACTACTATAGTTGCAAAAGAAAAACAGATGTATCACTTTAGACAAAGGATGTGAATGAAGCTTCAGTTTTCCATACTTAAAAAAAAATCCTTTGCAGAGCTGGTGAGTTTGTTTCTTAAACCATAAAACAGGAGAAACTTGATATTAAAGTCACTTTCTCATGGGTTTTCTCTATAATGAAAGTAGAAGTTAATTTCTTTGTTTTATGATTTAGGAAGCAAGTATCCCAGTTTTTCTAGGTTAAGTTTCTGTTGTAGTCACATGTAAGTTACTTTAAGGGAAGAACAGAACTGAGTGGTAGTATAAAATGTGGCTTCTTTCAAAGGCCTTTCAAGAACAAACTGGAATTTCTTTTTTATTAATGACATCAGTTGTCTATACCAATGCAAATTCTGTATGTCTTGAAATCAAATAAGAGATGTGTCTTTGTTCAGATCATAGGTCTAACGACACCTTTCAAATTATTTTGCTTAAGGAGTTCCCTTCAGATCACAGGAAACAAATGTTCTCCTCATTTCAGAATAAAGGTGGGTGGTGTTAAAAGAGCCCACAATCATTTCACCAGAGCTGAGAGAGGTTCCTGAGGCATCTGCTTTGTCACACATATTGAATGTTAGAAGAGGCCCAAACCTTCTGAAGGTTTGTGATAAAATCTAAGTATAGCACTGGTTTTATCTGTGGAAACACAGAAAGCAAAACTTCTGTTAAGGCCTCAGGAAAGATAAATGAGACTCACCTGACTTCTGTCTCAAACCTCTAGGGCTGTAATTCTCTGCTGTCAGCTGTGTTTGTTAGTTTTTCTCTGCCGTTTACCTGTGATCAGCTGGTACTGAACCCTCACCCAATAAGCTCTCCAGCCACAGAGCCCTTCATCTCTGACTAGGACCTTGTAGACATCAACCTCTCTGCCTATAGATGGAAACTGATCCTCCCACTGCTGAAAATGTTGTTCATGCTGCTGGCATGCTCACTGCTACCAACAGGTTTATTCTTTGAGTTGTACAAGAAGCAAGGATTATGACAGAAAGCAGTTAGGGCAAATCAGGTGTATGGTCCAATTTCAGTAAAAAAATGCCAGGGAGATGTCATTCAGCCTTATATTATTTCTTGTTATGCAGCCCATTACGTATACATGTAGCGCTATTTCATTTCTTTTCCTTTCTTCCCTAAGAAAAACAGGTTGACTTCTTGGCTTCATGCTCCTCTCGAGTTCCCCATCTGTGATCATTCTTGTCAAACCAGAATCTAGCCCCAAAGTCTATTTTTTGATTGGAAATGACACTTCTGAAATGAGCCTGACCTTCTTTTTCACCTTCTGTCAGGAGCCTTAAGGTATAACAGCAACATTTCAAGGTATATATCATTAAGAATTGACTGGCACACCTCTTTAGCATGCTTGCTAAATGGCCTATAAATTCTTCTGCGTAGGTGAAATAATAGGTTTAAGGCCATAATATTTCAAAAAGCATAAAAAATAAACCTGCCAGATATGTCTTTTCATGTGGTGAGATCACTACTTTAGCAAGCATTCTTCAATACTCTACCAAGCCACACCAAGCTAATAAGCACAGAAACAGAGAAATGCTGGTGGCTCCTGGGTTTAACCAATAATTTGAACTGAGATGAGGGATGAAGGGCTGTGTTGCCAATATGTCCTTGCTCAGAAAGAATATTATTTCCACTTGTTGCTTCCTTGTCTTGCACAGGGTGGTTATGCCAGCCTTGAACAGCAAGAATCAACTCTCTTGAGCGATTCCCTACAGAGCTTTTTGAAAACCATTTCCACTTTCTAGCTTGCATATGCAGCATCTCCCCAGATACTCTGTGAGCTACTCAGTGTCACATATGGCCAATTTGTTTTCAAAGTCAAAACTGCAGGGTTATTAAATGTAATTTGTATTTGTCAATTTGTGGAATATACTGCAAAGCCAGTTAGCTTTAGCCTTCTGTGCAGAGGAGAAGGACACGTAGTGATGTGCCAGGGACTGTTTTCCCTGGGTTTAACTCCATCCTCCTTCATTTGGGAGGGGTCTGGTTTTAAGCAAAGACAAAATGCGCAAACTGAATCAATATTTTTTTCTTAGATAAGCATAATATTATAAAGTTGAATAAAGGCATTGACAATTATTTTAAGAGCGTAATGTATAATCTAAAGTACAATTTAGATTTGTTAATATCTGAGATTAATTATAACAATTCAATACCTTGAAATGTTCTGAAAGCATTTCAAACACCTTTCCTATAATTGTAAATGTTGTTGCATCAAACTGGGAATGGTACCATTATTTATGCAAGGAGCTCTGCTCTCTCTCCCAATGCTCCTGTAGTCTCTGTGTCAGTTGACACCTGCATTTATATTCACCACCTTTATTTAGGCCTGGATGTCTAAACTGAAGTTTGACTTGATGTAAATAGTAGTATTCCTTCCTCCTGTGTATCAGCTGCATGGATTCTCATCATCCCTGAAATCAAGCTCTGTAACTTTGGTGAGTTTTTGTTGCTGAATTTTCAATTTCTGCTCTTGACAGCACTGGCCAATGCACCTCTTGGACAAAGGTGTCCAAAAGAGGTTATTGGACTGGCATGTCTTGGGACAGCTGGCAGGGACTGTCACAGCCACTAAGACATGCAGGATGAGATACTAGTGTCTTCTTAGCGGGCCTGTTAGTTTAAAAGTCTTTGGCATTTCAGAAGTGGTTTTAGTGAGCACTTTGTAATTGCTCATATGAATTTTGTCACTTCTGCTTCAAGGAGCATAGCTACAGTGTTGTCAGACAATCTCAAATGTCTAGGATCATTGGGGAGAGGTCTGGATGGTTTTAGACATTGCTGGGGTTTGCTTTAATTTTTTCCTAGATTTTCTTTTGTTAGTAGTGGTATTTTGTGCAGACTGGGGAAAAGGAAGTATTCATATGTAATAAATTAAAATAAAACACTGTTGTATTGTTATCACGGGAAAACCTACTGTCATGTGATACCTATTTAAAAGCAAACCCCACCAATTTGAGGTTGATAGTACAAACCCCAAAATTTGGAGAGTGTACTTCTCTTACTGAGTTGAAGCCTTCCCAGGTATTCAGTACAATTGCACTATAAATATGTACTTACTTTCATGAAAATGAGAAACCTGGTGATAGATAATCTGTTGTGAGGCAATCTCAAATGTCTAGGATCATTGGGGAGAGGTCTGGATGGTTTTAGACATTGCTGGGGTTTGCTTTAATTTTTTCCTAGATTTTCTTTTGTTAGTAGTGGTATTTTGTGCAGACTGGGGAAAAGGAAGTATTCATATGTAATAAATTAAAATAAAACACTGTTGTATTGTTATCACGGGAAAACCTACTGTCATGTGATACCTATTTAAAAGCAAACCCCACCAATTTGAGGTTGATAGTACAAACCCCAAAATTTGGAGAGTGTACTTCTCTTACTGAGTTGAAGCCTTCCCAGGTATTCAGTACAATTGCACTATAAATATGTACTTACTTTCATGAAAATGAGAAACCTGGTGATAGATAATCTGTTGTGAGGCACAGGAGAGCATCTCCATGAGTGGTCTTTTTCTCCTCCCAAAGTTCCTTACTAATAGGAAAATTGGGAAATTTATTAGAGTACTCTTACTATCAAAAGTCTGTTTTTCTTAAAAGATCTTGGTATTTGGCTTTTTATTTTTCTTGACTTTCATCCTTTCTTTGCACTAGTCTCAGGAAATGAGCGATTTGTATCTCACCCACATAACAAGCAGTTTGTCAGCTTCAACCACAATATATGTGGGTAATTTCAGCTGAAG
The DNA here is from genome assembly GCF_041296385.1 of Aphelocoma coerulescens. Classification (NCBI taxonomy): domain Eukaryota; kingdom Metazoa; phylum Chordata; class Aves; order Passeriformes; family Corvidae; genus Aphelocoma; species Aphelocoma coerulescens. Next base: position 92,190,574 of record NC_091015.1, read on the forward strand.
GAGGGAAGCCTGGAAGGAATATTTGTTTATGACTTTTTTTTTCCCTCCTTAGTATATGCTAGGAAGAGTAATCGCATGTTGTCCTCTTTTTCAGAGGCTCCTACTGCAGCCCCAGTCTATCTCAAATAGACCTTCCTGATCATTCTTGATGGGCTGCAACAGTACAGTAACTCTTCCACTAATTTACTGGGTAGAGGTGTTTACTGGGTGAGGATGCTGCCTCAGCTCATTAATATTTAGCAGCACGAACTGCAAAGCAACTTCTGCCATGCCTTAACCACTATTTTAGATATGGACTCTAATACCACTTGGGGAAAAATATTTCTATTGCTCAGGCAGTTGATGTTTATGAAATACAAAATAAATGAATGAAGATTGGGCAAATTTCCTTTTCAATAGTGTCTTTGCTTATCTGTGTCAGTTCTACAGGCCCTGCAACAGCTGGGCTGTACAGCTTCAGGCACTGGTCTCAGCTATGCAAAAGGCACCAGAAGCTACTAAGCCCTACAGTGAAGAGGCTGCCACAGGCACAGCAGGTGTTGTGGTTTAACCCCAGTCAGCAACTAAACCCACACAGCCGCTCGCTCAGTGGGGCGGGGGCGAAGAAGAGTAAAAGTGAGAAAACACATGGGTTGAAATAAAAACAGTTTAATGGGGCCCCACATGTGAGCAGAGCAAAGGAAGGGATTCATTCACCACTTCCCATGGGCAGCCATCCCCAGGAAAGCAGGGCTCCATCATGCATAACAGTGATTTGGGTAAACAAACTCCATTGCTCCTAATGTCCTCTCTTCCTTCTTCTTCCCTCAGCTTTATATTCTGAGCATGACACCATGTGGTACGGAATGTCCCCTTGGTCAGCTGGAGTCAGCTGTCCTGACTGTATTCCCTCCCAGCTCTGTGCATCCCCATTCTCCTTGCTGGTGGGGTAGTGTGAGGAGCAGAAAAGACTGTTGTCAGTACTACTCACCAGGGACTAAAACATCTCTGAGTTATCGACACTTTCCAGCAGAAATTCAGAGCATGGCCCCATACCAGCTACTGTGACTGTCAATTAACTCTACCCCAGCCAAAACCAGCACAGCATGGTGGACAGTGACACCCTCCCTGTGCAGCCACTCAGCTGCTCTGGGCACACACAGTGCATCTGGAGAGCAGTGCAGGACACTTTCCAGGGTCACGGAATTTCCTGTGCCTTCACTGCGCATGCATGCGTGGTAGCAAAGATTTTCATTATTGTTACACGGACTCTGGGGCATCACAGTGGCTTGAGAAAAAGGTCTTCCCTCACAGCTGGTGATAAATCAATGCAATCATGCTAAAAGTGAGTTGCAAGAAGGGCAGGGAAATGCAGTAATTTATCTCCTTTTTTTTCATGTTTTCTCATTACTGGGCAGAATGGCAAAACAACATTAAATATTAATTTATCTGCTAGATCACTTCTAGTGCTTTATATGTACCAGCACAGCATGAGCATGTATATAGGGCTCTATTTATATCAGCTGATTTTTAGTAGTCCTTGGGATCATAAGAGTGTAAATAGCTGAGCATAAAAAAAAAAGTAGAAATTATACCCCCACATTGGCATTTACCCGCTCATATGGGTAGATCTTATACATTTGATGCATTTAAGGTACTTTGTCCTTGAAATAATACAGTAAATACCTTATGCAAACACTCTTCAGTTGCATAATGCATGATTTGTGCAAGTTGGAATGAGACAAGTGAAGACCTGAATTGTTGCCCTTGGACAACACAAGTCATTCATTAGCAGACTTACTAAGGTACAAAGCCTAAACCTGGTGTGAGGTCAGATTTGACCTGTAAGATAAGTCTCTCGTTTGTTTTCAAAAAAAATCTGACAGTGTGAATGATTGAATTCTGAGAGTTAAAATAAGAAGCAGGCTTTAATGTATTTTTTATGAGCTGAAAAGAGCTCATTTCTGGCAAGGCTGGTGATTTATAAGGAGGAAAAAAGAGAACTGAGTCACATGCAGTGAGAACAATCTATTGGTTTAAAGCAGAAATGTATTAAAAATTTCAAAGGCACAGCCCTATAATAGTGTCATTTGAAGGCATTGTTTCTCCAGAAGGCATTTGTCCTCTAGTTTCTCAGCCATCACTGGGTATTGCTATGCCAGTTCCTTTAAACTATGGTAACATTTGTCCACTGTAGTGAGTTTCATGTCTGAGCAGCTTTCTGGTTTTCAGTAGCTGCTCATGTCTATTAAATGGTCCCTCTAGCTTTCCACTTTGATGTTTCTTCTGCTTTAATTTAGAAAAAAAATAATGGTTTTCATTCTCAAAGGTAGTAATCACACAAAACCTTGTTGAAATTGAGTTAGTTGTTATTAGGGAAGACTTGATTGATTGTCCCTTAGAATACATGTATTTTATTTTTAAGGTTAGTGTAAGTAAAATTATGATTGATACTTCCTGAAAACTAGAGATTCTAGGTCTTTCCCGGTGCAAGTATTATTGTGCATTCATAACTAGTTAAATTAACTGTTGCAGATTTAAACCAAGAGTTAATTTGACTTACACTATGTAGTAGATGTTTAATGTTTGGTACAGATTTTTTAATTTATATAGACACAGTAATCTCTAACCCAAGGCACTAAAAGGTTTACTTTTTATTGTAATATGCAATGTGGACGTGTCAGAGGTGTTAGAAAAGATATTTTATAAAAAAGTTAAGCCTTGTTCCTAACAGTGGCACTAATGCCATGGATTGTTTAAATCCCTTTATCTGTACAAAACAAAACAAAATATACAAAATATATAAGTAGATTCCCATTTAAAATTTTATTTAAAGTGCGTTCCACTTTTGTTTAAAAGGCAAAAAGAAAGTCTGTATTTTCCTTTGAGATGTTTCATATGTAGGTGCAAGTGTTGTATGCTCCACTGGAGAGGAGAATCCCTGTCCTCCTGGAATAAAGTATTTATTTCTGGTAAGAGTGGGCTTTGTGCAGTAACCTACCCTTTGTCCAGGTTTAAATATTGCACATGTTGGATATCAGACTTGTGTTGTTTTTCATGGCAAAACTCTGAATGTGATGAGAGGAACAGTGTGTGCTGTGAGAGCTGGTTCTACCAATGGCACTGGAGTCTCAGACTACACAGCTGGCTGGCTGGTGGAATACCTCCTGCACTCACATTGTGAGAAACCAGAAGTTGGGCAATTGAGGAAGACTTGTCACACTTGTGCCTTTCATGGGATGGAGGGCTTATGGCCTTGAATGATTTAGTTTTCTATAGTAGCATTCAGTGTTGTTTTTCCTCTCATGAGAAGAGGGAATGTGGAGAACTGAGCAGGATGTGAAAAGATAATCTCTTCTCCCCATGCAAGTTCTAGATTTGCCTCTTAAGATACGTTCATTGGGCTTCTGTTCCCACAGAAAAAAATACATGCAGTGAAAAGTGGTTTTGTTATGTCAGCTAGCTAAAACATTGGGATTTCTGCCAATCTTATAGCTTGTCTATAAGGAATGTTGAGTAGGAAATTTGGTTCCTCTACAAAGAATCACGATGTGCAAAATTTGAGAACATCTGTTTATGGGCAGATGCCTTCATAGATGTTACAGTTTCAACTGAGGCAATTCTCAAGCGTATTTCACTGGTCCGTGCTGACAAACTGATTTGTGCTTTCCAACAGTGGGATGGCGTAGGACCTCTCCCAGACTGTGCAGAACCACCCAAAGGAATCCAGATGCTGTGGCACCCTTCAATAGTCAAACCCTACCTCACACTTCTTTCTGAGTGCTCAAATCCAGACACGCTGGAGGGGGCAGCAGGGGCACTGCAGAACTTGGCTGCTGGGAGTTGGAAGGTAGGAATACTAACCCAATATGTATTTCCTCTTCAGTTCTGAAACAACCCTACAGCTGACAGCAAGTTGGTGATATAAATGTATGTAACTGCTTCTGGTAGTGGAATAACCTTCTGTTTTTATAAAACTATCTGCAGTCAAAATGAGGTAGTATTTCAAGTCCTAGGTAGTCATATCACAGCAAATGTCAGCATATAGCAGCGAAGATTACATCGGTCATGTCAAGTATGAAAAATTGCCACTGAAAACCAATATCCAAATGAGGAGAACCAGTTAACCAGTTCTTTATGAACCTGGGTGACAGAGCCATAAAAAATGAGCCAAAAATGCCACCACTGGCAATCAAATGAAACCATATTGTTTTGTCACTGCAGAAACTGGTTGACATTCTGTCCCTGAGGAGAAGCCAGGGCACAGCAGAGCAAGATATAAATGATGTGACACCAAAACAAGTAATCTTAGCATCTACTTTTTTTAAAAATAAGAACTTATTAAAATACATCCACAAGATGATTAAATGTATCCAATGAGTGAGGAAATGTGCAATCAATTATTCCAGCTAAATCTACTTTTCAGTTATAGTCAAAAGATCGATTTTTCTTTCATGTATTATTTGCAGTAAGTTGAGTGAAAAATTTAAGAAAATACTTAAACATCTAGAACAGATCAGTAAAATTCAAGATAACATTGAACTTTGTTTACGTTTTAGGGCAACTTTCCTGGTGGTAAACTGGTTTAATTGGGTTAAAGTACTAACTGTCTAATTCTATGGTGTAGCTATAATGCATTGATTTTAAATTAACTCCCAGCAGGAATATTTCTCATTTACAACGAAAACAGTCATGTGTAGGGAAATGCACTGATCAAAGTTATGTCTCAGAAGGTATCCTGTTGGGTTTTAAGTGGTTGGGCATTCATGTGATCATGTATGTGATATGTAAACACCAATTTATTTGGGCATTCATTTTGAAATGTTAGCACTGACACTAGGAAATTGTTTTCTTTTTTCCATAAAGTTTTGTTGGAAGTTGGATTGGCACACTCACTAGGTCTTTCAAGGCATATGATGTTTTGTTTGGTTTTTTTTATAATTGTGTTCCACCAGATTTATGTCTTTGATTGTTGCATTCAGTAAATGTAAAATGATTTAACAAAATATCTGTTCAGTGATTTTTGTCCTATGTAAACACTGTGCCTGAAAAATCATTATGGTTTTATTATTCTTGTGTTGTAGACTGCTTCAGATGGTGTAATCCTGGCAGAGAAATGCAATAAATGTGTTCTATCCATCTGGGAATGGGTGTAGCCCTGGTCCAAATGAGAAAACAATGCATGCATGTTTGCCAGGACTAATAGAAGTGGTAAAATCCAAGTGGTGTTCCTTCTCCCATTTCTAATAAATCTGTATACCTGTCATCCTTTAGTTGGCAGAAGTGTACAGGGAGAGGAAGGAAGGCTTTGCAGAGCTCTTTGGCGAGTGCTGGCTTAGAAAAACTGTTTTGGACTTTAATACTATCTGTGCTGATACCATGGGAAAAGCTGAGTTGTTCTCGTATTGCTCTATTTTTCTAAAGATTCACCAATTCTATTACAAGGGATGTGCAGACACAGAATGAATATCCTTAATTTCACATGTCATACTAGCCATTTTTGTGAGGGGAGTAATCCTCTTTGGGGATTACATAAGCATTGATGTTTCCACCTTTTGACCTCTCCCTTCCATTGCTGCAGCCCAGACACAAAATGACTGAAATAAAAGATAGAAAACTCTTAAAAGAAGAAGTTTTTTCTAGGGAGATTTAAATTTTTTTAGTTCCTCCAACAAACAGTAATTGTATAAAGAATGGATTTTTTTTTTTTTACTTTAATTCTTTAAGAAGAACTTTATGATGGACTGAGAGAAGAGCAAACTGTATAAAGATAAGTAATGCTGCTATTAATATTAATAGCAATACCAGTTGTGGGCTTTTTCCAATGAGCATTATTTTAATGCCAGAAGAATCACAGACTGTATGAGGCACCCAGCATACTGGGCATGCTGACACACTGCTGAAGATACATCTCTTCTGGAAGAAAATACTGTGCAGTTGATACACTTGTGTAATTCCTTCCTAGCTGTTTCACCGTCTTGGTGCCCGTGGTACAAAGCTGTCTAATCCTCTTGGGTGGCCAAGAGGTAATATTTTTAACACAGGCAGTGCTTAGCCAGTGCTATTACGGAGAGAAAATGAGCAGATAAAAAGAAGTCTGAGTAATTTTTAAAAAATAAAAAGTTGTGTAGGGGATTTAGATAAATGTCTGCAACTGGAATTAACAGGCGATATGTGTCTAAATCTGCTGGACTACTTTGGAGAATTTCAGGCACAAAAAGAAAGCAGTAGTATGTAGCTTTAAGGATTAATAGCTCAGAAAGGCTGAAAGTTTTCACTATTCCAGGGAATATAGTTTCTCAGTGATACATACACATAAAATCAACACATGCACACGGTGAAACATAATCTGTAGGACATTTTTAGCACTGCTTCAGTTGCAGGAATTCCTTTTAAAGCCAAATACTAACAAAAGAAAAAAGTGTGACATACTTACATTTACATACAATTTTTCTATGTCAAAATAAAGCACTTTGGACTAAAGTCTTGACATACATTACCCATCTGCAAAGTAAAACTTGGGAGTTTTTTATAGTGACTAATGCAATATTTTTTCAGTGCAATTATTATTAGACCAAGCACAATCTGCAAAAAATCAGAAAAGGACCATCTTAGTGACAAATACATTTAAGAGATCCAAAGGAAAGTTTATCAATAAAACAGGATACTGATTTTGAGGTATGAGGAAGAATATTTTCAATGTGAAAATTTAACCTGGCATAGTTTATGACTGCATATCTTCACTTTGGTGTATATTCTGGTTTTGAAAAAGATAGCTTATTTACAAAGTAGAACTCATTTTGGAAGCGGCTGTTTTACATAAACATGTACATTTGTTCATCTCACTGTTCTGCATCAAGATGTCATCACATAAGGAGGACACTGGTATTGGAATTTGAAGGACAAGAACCATCTCTGTAATGGAAAATTACATGCATATCCTCAGAGTGATCTCTTTTTTTATTCGTGTGCTTACTTGATGCATCTATGAAAAATAGGAATGGCCCTTCTGGAGTAATATCTATGGAGACAGCCAAATATGTAAGTCTTTTGGAAAGACTGGGCAAATTAACATTTTCCATATCGCTGCCAGGGTACCACTTTGCTTAAGGTCTAACTGCTGCCTTGCACAGTGACCTGTGCCATCAGCAGGATGTCACCACATGCCCCCCTCCTGACAGGGTTGGTGGCTGCCATTAATACACACTCCAAGCACAGTGCTGCTGCCTGACAGCAGTGGGGCAGTTTGTCAGCACTGGATCTGCACCCACCTACCACCTTCTGCAGAGCTCAGCTGCTCCCTGGGGCTGGGAGGGTTTCTCTTTTAGAGAAGTCATTGATTCCCAAAACATTTTATCCCATTGAGTCTTAACCATGGTAATTTCATGGTCTCCTAAACATCCTGCAGACAGAAGGAGCAGCACATGAAAAGCATTGCCACTGGGTTTGGCTTTGCTTCCTCTCATTGCCACACTAAGATTTTTTTTTTTCAAAGAATAGACTTTTGGTAATTACACTTAATGTGAACTTGAATATTAAAGCTGCTTAGAAATATGAAATAAAAAAATTAGGGTAACACTTTCCTCATCAATATTAGCTGGAGTTTTCCCTGAACAAATAAGGTTAGAGACATCCTTTGGAAGCAGTGCAAACTCTTAATTTCCCATTAGGTATTGACTTTCACTGGGAGCTCTGTTATTTTTCTTTGCCACTTAATTTGTGTTTAACCAAATTTGTGCAAAAATGTAGAATAAAAAAAAGGAGACTTTCTGACTCCCTCAGCTGTATTCTGAAGACAATTGCCTGCTTATTAAGAAATCTCTCCCACTATAACTCTTCAAACCAGTTCTTTCTGCAACCTCATATAATTTTTTTATTTTAATGCCTTGGATTGAAAAAATTACATGGTTTAAAATTACAAGAGTTGTCCTGTAAAAGATGGTCTTTTTATATATAGTCTGGCACTAGTACTTTTCCTCAGATGGTGAAAATAAAACTGGCAAGTTCTTTTTAGTTTTCACCTTGGTCAATCGGCTATTAACTCATTAACTCTCCCGAGCCTGTAAAAAGTTATATGCAAAATGTCCTCGAGTTAACAATGTGAAGCATCCAAGGTTATGTCCCTTCTGAATAAAATTACCCTCTCAGGAGGAAAGGAAATATTAGGATATCTGCTTATTACTGTGTCTGTGTGTTATGTATCTGACAGCTGAATTTAGGCTGCTGTCAGTTTGTCTGCCAGACCCCACTGCAGTATTGCCAGACCTGTTGCCCTGAACTCAAAGAATTGCGAAAGAGCTGAGGTTGGCAGGGACCTCTGGAGGTCATCTGGTCCAACCCCCTGCTTAAGCAAGGCCACCTAGAGGCAGTTGCCTAGGACCATGTCCAGATGGTTTTCTGAATGTCTCCAAGGGTGGAGACTCTAGAACCTCTCTGGGCAACCTGTGCCAGTGCTCAGTCCCCCTCACACGTGAAAAAGCAATTCCTGCTGTTCTGCAAAAGTCCTGTTTCAGTTATCGCCCATTGCCTCTGGTCCTACAATATTACCTTTTCTATTACTTGCAGTTGATAACACAGTGTTGTCACCACAAGTAGCATTTCCTTAGGTTTGTCAAACCCTTAAAAATAAGTTCTTCATTTGTATGATCCTTCAGAAAAAAACAAGAAACTATCATAACTTACATAGGCAATACCTGTCTTTTAAAACCAAGAAACAAGATCTGCTGTATTTCTTCTGGCAAGACAATGGCTTACGTTGGAACAGGTAGCACACCTGCTCTGGGCCTGGCTTAGTCCCTTCTGTGCACTCAGTCTTCTGTCTCAGTTACTTTACAGGCTTTATGAACTTCCCTCATCTGCTTTAATGACAGGATGGCCAACTTCCTTTTCTACACTGTTGCTGATACAGGCCAGGATGCCTTTGACCTTCTTGGCCACCTGGGCGCAGCTGGCTCATGTTCAGTTGCTGTCAACCAGCACCCCCAGGTCCTTTTCTGCTGGGCCACTTTCCAGGCAGTGCAGGAGGCATTAGGTGCCTCTGCCTTTTCCTCATCCCTTGTCGCTATGTTCCCCCTGCATCCAATACAGGATTGAGAGTCTCCCTAGCCTTCTTTTTGTTGCTGCTGTATTTATAGAAACATTTTTGTTGTCTTATACAGTAGTAGCCAGATTAAGTTCTAGCTGGGCTTTGGCCCTTCTGATTTTCTCCCTGAAACCTCAAAACATCTGTGTAATAGTCCTCCTGAGCTCCCTTCTTCCAAAGGGCAGGTAAAAACTCTCCTTGTCTTTTCCTGAACTCCAGCAAAGCTCTTTGTTCAGCCAGGCCAGTGGCCTTCTCCACCAGCTCATCTTTCAACATATAGGGATGACTTGTTCCCTGTCAACAACAGAAACAAGCTTTTAAGATTTTCTTCTTGAAGACTGTCTAGCCTTCGTGGACTTCTTTGCCCTTCAATATTGTCTCCCGAGGGACTCTGTGAATCAGTCTCCTACACAGCCCAGAGTTTGGCCTCTGCAAGTCCAAGGTAGCAGTTCTGCTGATCCTCCTCCTTTCTTATCCTTTGACTCTGTAACGTGAGGAACAAGTGCTGCTCTGTTGAAATCAGTATCAGTCTCCTGAGACTGTAGCATTCCTTGGCTGGTTTTTCTAGCTCCTGTCCTTTCCGTTCCATGTTTGGTCATGCTCAGCAGGGAATGAGAAGGCTCTTTGGTTAGACAACTGAATATCCCTGCCTTTGATCCCTAATGTACAGGTACAATACCCATGTGAATGGGTTTATGGGTCATTGGCCTGATCTCTTGAGATAGGCTATGTGCTTTCTTGGTCTTTGTTCCTTAGACAAGCAACTGTATTTATTTTGTTAATTCCATGCTAGAGAAATCTGACTCTCATGGGAGCAAGAGCTCCATTAAGTAAATTATTAGATAAAGAAACTAAAAACATGAAAGGGACCAATTTAGACACAAGGTCAGTGCAGCAGCTTCAAAGAGGAGTATGAGAAAGAGTTTCAAGCTCCTTACCATCCAGACACTTGAAGATAATGAGTAATTGTTTTCTAAAGCAGCAGACATCTAGCTTATCAATCTTCTCTTATCAGGCAAGGACATATAGTGGGTTCCTTGACAGACTTTTCTGATGACTCTAGTTATTTATGTATTAACCCTTTGGAGTTTCATCAGGCTGTTCCAGGAGAAAGTTTTTTTGGGTTACAGTGAAAAAGCTTATTTTCATTTTCTCCAAAATAGGAATATTATGAATCTTTCTGTGGCAGGATGCAGAAGACCACTTGTAACATACTATGTAATCAACAAAGGCAGACTTTTTAAATAACCAATGCTTTATTCTGTCAGGAATTCTTACCTGCATAGAAACACCTCATAGATGAGACAGCATCAATTGTTGAGGGAAAATATATTGCCTGTATAGGACAGAAGACAAAATTGGAGGGACAGGACAATATTCAAGAAGCAAGATCTGCTGCTGCAAACGCTTGTATCACGGACATCATGAGGAAATCAGCATGGACATCCGTATGTGAAATGGGAGCACAGTAGCTCATGGTGGCTTCATGCTCAAAGTGATCCCTTACTATAAGCAGTTTGCTTCCCATGAGATGTGTCACTTTTTTCCCAAAGTTTTTTTTTCTTAATTATATAAGTTACAGTGTTTGGAAAACTGATTGTAAAAGTTCTCAGATCATTTTGGATATGCAGTACCTACTTGTACTGCAGAACAAGAATGATGAGATGCAAGGGCAGTTCCTTATCAGTTTTACCTTCCGGTTTACGATAACTTCTGTTAACACTGTTCTCTTTTTCTCTCCTTTATTTATTTAACTTTGTATCTTTACCCACTGGATTTTTTCCTTTCTCTTTAAGCTTGACTAAGGTTTTGGAGCAAGAGAAGAGTAACCAGTTAATACTTTTCTCTTGTCCTGACGCAAAGATGTAGAGAACTTGCTGGTAGGCTACCAGACAGGATCATTTCTGAGAACAGAATACTGCAATCAAGGGGCAGAAAGTCCTTGGGAACTCTCTTTCTGCTCTCTTCAGAAACTGCAGAAAGATGACCAGGATTTCAGAGCTTTGCTCTCTGTCAGGTCACGTGACTTCTTAGGGATCCCAATAGGTTTATTTGAGTAAAGTAGATCTGTATTTTTAGAATGTAAAAATACTTTCTTTTTTTCCTGATAGGTATATTACATTGAGTCTGAACAGAGAGGAACATTAATCTTCAACTACTCCTTGATCTTTGATTATTCAACATGCAGTTCTCTTCCATGGTCTGCGATTTTACTACTGTTAGCCTGGACTCTTTCTAAACTTTTCCTAGCAGACCTCACTTCTCTCTAATCTTCCTGGTACTCTTGGTAATTTAGTTTGCGTTGTCATGCCTGGTGCCCTGATTTAGCTTTCATGTTGTAGTTTACATCTCATCAGTTTCCTTTAATATTCAATAACCCAACAGTCTTTGGGTCACAGTGTTGAGCTGTACCAATACAGTGATAATTCTAGTCAAAGCTGAAGTAACTGATGAAATATTCTGCAGGTACCTCGGGAACACTGATGTCAATGGCAGGAAAGTGAATCCATTCAAAACGTCAAGTGTTTACAGTTGTTCGTATTTCTTGCATTTTGGGGGTGGGATTTATTTTGGTAGTTTTTTTCTTTTTCATTTTATGATGGAAATGTCTTCACTGTTCAGTTTGGTCTCCTGTGTTGCTGCTTCATAGGGGGATAAAAAAAAACATATGAAACACTAAAAGGAGTTAACTGACTAAATGCTTTTTAATTTTTCTGAAAAATATAAGTGTTATCTAGATAAATTACTCTTTTCTTGAGTTTCAGCCTAGTATAATCTTAATCCCTAGAGGCATTCGCCTCTGATAATAGTCCTTTATAATAATAATAACTAACAAACATAAAAATAATTTTCAGGTTTACTGTATTTTTCTACCTAATTACTGTGATGAAAATAAAAAGGGAACTACTAATGAAAGTGGACATAGAGCTCTACTATGTACCTTCAAAGTGATGTATAGTAGTTATTCCCCCTGAATTCCATTATTGGTAAAGTGTATTCATGCACAGATTGTGGCTCCTGTGCTTGTCTCTGATAATTTAGCCTCAATCTAATGCAACAGTAATGATTTTATTTTATTTTCTAGCTGCTTGTTCCCACCAAAGTGTTTGCTGTCCCCACAGGAATGCTTTTGCTTTACAAACTGAACAGTTATTTGATCGTTGACACTGCCACTGATTTGTGCAGCAGCAGGATGATTAAGTGTATTGGCAGAGTGCCTCATTTACTTACTGATAGGCAACAAACCCTTTGTCTCCTTTCTCTTTTATGATTTTTCATCTCTTTGCTTTTATACTTCACTGAGCTTGTATTAGCAATTGACCCACAATGTGGAAATGCAGGTGCATTCCACGATGGCTTTAGGCAAACAGAAGGATCATCAGTATACACAAGACCAAATCAATTTCTCCATTCTCTGCAAGAATGAAATAGCCTTTTGAGGCATCTCAATTTGAGCTTTCCTGAAATCCACATGGTGCAGTGTAATTGCTTGCAGAGACTTGTCCTAATTGGCAGCTTAAGGAAAGAGAACCAGACAGTTCATACCACTTTCCACATGGAAAGTTCTCCAGAGATTGTTGAAACGATTAAAAGCATTTCTCTCTTTCTGCCTAAGGTTCATGACTTGAAACAGCAAATGAAATGATAGCAGATCACACATTGAGGAGTCTATGAACATTTCCCAAAGTGGATGACATCCTCTGGAAAAAGACAGCTTGGGAGGGAGAGGAGTACACAGGGGAGAGGAGAGGTTTTGTACATACTTTCCTGTACTTCTCCTCCCATTGTTTTATATGTATATGTGCATATGTGCATCTGTAAAACATTATATCTGGATCTTTCCCCCATGAAAGCTTTGGATTTTTTACTGTTGTGATCAAATTAATTGGTTCATTACAGATCCTGAAAGCTTGCATGTCATTTATTCAAAAAGGAGGTTTATATTTTCTCCTATTTTTCATACTGAGTTATTTCAGTGTTTCTCTGACAATGTCTCCTACTCTCCCTAGGGTTAAAAGGAAAACATTCCCTAATTTGTTTCTTTTAAACTTTTGGGTTGGAATGGATGATGAAAATACTACATCCCAAGAAGTCTGTTATAAGCCTGGCTTTATGAAACAAGTGCTTGTGTTTTCCCTTGGTAGCTGACTGAAAAAAAATCAAAGGAAAACTGTTCACTGAGGTTTTAGTATGGAGGTTTTTAAAACATAGTGTATAATCTAAAGGATCATTTTCGATTCTCCCTGGTATTGAATAGACATAGATAAGCTTTTTTCTCTCAAAACAAACACCTCCACTGATTCCCCATGTAGTCCGTTTTGGAGATGCTACATCTGTGATGTACTTCTGCAATGAGCAACAGCATCTTTCAGAATACTCTCAGCTAGCTTGAACTCTCACCTCAACCAGACAGGCTCACTTCTTTCTCAAAATATTCTCACTGCTACCTTGAACTCTCATGCTGGCAGTCACCTTGTAATCACAGCAGACACAACAGATGCTTCCCCTGGGAGAGATGTACAAAATACAGCATTTTTTAAGTGCAAAGAGGTATTGCACATTTCCCAGCTGCAGGTGAGAATGCATCTAACTGGCAGGTAAATACATATTTATTAAACCAGGAAGGTTAGAATGATTTGTTTATTGTTTTCATAGCATCCTTTATATTGAATATCCCATTAAAATCAGGGTATAGGAAAGAAGCTATTTTTCAGAAAATATTTCCTGTTAAAGTCATAGATCCTTAAGATCTGATTTAGTTTTTTATCTGATGATCATCCTATACACTGGTTCTAGAGAAGAGACTGGAGGAGAGAGCATAAAATAAGATCAACCAAGAGTCCTGCTACCCCTTGTCTCCCCTAAACTGTTTGCTTTGCTGCACAAAATGAGAGCACATTTACGCTTTAGGCACATTTTTGTGCTCAGGGATGCTGAGAACCCCTTGTGCCACTTAACTGACTAGAAAGCTTATCATAACCATTATCACTTTCATCTACAGCAAAGTCCAGCCAACTAGCTTTTGTTATGCATAGTTACTACAGAGGAGAATTAATTAAAAAAATGTTCTTTAAATGCTGGTTTATTTTCCTTTTTCACAATTTCCCCTGAATTATATGATCTGGAATGAATTGGCAGTCCAGACATTGCAGCATTGTAGTTCTTGTCTATCTCCATATCTACTGTTCTTATCATAAAGATATATTCTGGTTTTTGCTATTCAGAGCTTGTATCTATTATATAAACAGATGTTTTTAAAGTGAGCACTTCAGCTGTTGTAGAGTAGAGGTCCTATGCAGGGGTTAAGCTTGGTCTGCTGACGGTGGATGCGCTGACCTTTTTTTGTTTTTACTCTGTCTGGCTATGGAGTAATGCTATTGCAATGTAATTATTCTTTAGGGTGGGATGTCTTTGTCAAAAAAGAAGGGCCATCTGGATCGCAAAATCCTAAGTCTTATCATTCTAGTTTCCAAAATATTTTAAATACTTCGAAAGCAAAGGCCTTCCAGAACTTGTCTTCACCTTCCAGGTACAATGGCAAGATAAGCATCCATGCCATAGCACTGTGAAAGGAGGGAGACGCTCTGTTTCAGTAATTTCCTTTCAACTGTCAGTACAAGAAGCATGAATGTGAACTTTATGAAAATTCCAGCGAAGAGATCATGAAGTGAAAGGAATGTATGCCTAGGGATGGCGTGTTTTGAAGTGGGCTACGCTGAGGAGACGTGTAAATCCTGCAGGTGTCCAAACATCTTAACTTTGGCAATACCCATATACTTGAAACCCACAAGGGCACAGTTGCTGTCTTTACATGTTTTGCAACTTCTGGAGATAACAGCAGAATGGAAAAGAGGGTAGCAGAGCTGATCTTTCATCCCTTCATGTGCTGGGAACCCCAAGTTGTGCAGCACTGGCTGGACCTCCTGCTCACAGCACACTGCACAGATCCCTTATTCGCTGGCATGATAATCTTTAGAGCTCCTAAAGGATTGCTTAGAAGTAAACAACTCTATTCATCATTTCTGCTGTCAAATTAAAAGGATGTTTACATGAGAACATACTGCTCGCTTTGATGCAAAGACAAGGCCATGCCAGTGGTGTCATGACCAGCTGTCAAGTGGGAGATGCCTTCGGGCTTCTCTGATAGAATCAGCCACTGGGTTTATCGTGCAGCCATGTGATAGCTGCAGCCAGGCACTGCACAGGCCGGAACCACCCTCAGGTCAGCTCTTGAGGGAATCTCTAACACTTCAGTGTACAATAGTATTCCAGTTAGGATCACTACAGGTGCCAAAACCAGGCATATAGTTGTCCTCAGTTTTCCTTCTGAACAAGTTAACAATCACAAGAGAAATGATAATAGTGTTTTCATGTTTGTAGACTGAATAATTCTTATGGTAACAACAAAGAAATACTCAGACCTCTTGCGCTTGCTTTGTAATACATATTTTGTAGAATAAATGTTGTTGGTTTAGCAGTAAACAAGCATCATTAGGTGTTGCATACAAACTGCTGATGCAAAGTACGTCGTCTGCAGATTTGGGCTGTGAAAATGTAACCGGCTGTGCTGGGATTGAAGTCAATTCATCATTTAATTTCTCCGTCACCATTAAAAAAATTAGTGCAGATTGCCAAATCAAGTGGTTGCCTAGTATCATCAATGCAATTATTTCCATTCTATTGAGTTTTGCATCCAAATGCTTCTGTTACCCCTTACTCTGTTGTAAGCTCAGATGCCTTTCTGGCTGTGCTGGATTTCTCACTTTGTTCCCACTCTGTCTCCCTCGTGTCTTTGCAGTGGTCAGTGTACATCCGCGCTGCCGTCCGCAAAGAGAAAGGATTGCCAATACTGGTGGAACTGCTCCGGATAGACAATGACCGAGTGGTTTGTGCAGTTGCTACAGCTTTGCGAAACATGGCCTTAGATGTCAGAAATAAAGAGTTAATAGGTATGTTCTTTCCAAACAATCTATATATACTGTGGGTTTGGGGATTATTTTTTTTTCAGTTCGCAGCAGAATGAGCACAACGAAAACTATTCTCACATTTCTAGAACAATTTCTTTAATTTTTTCTCTAGTGTGTCATATTCAGATTTTATGTGACAACTTGCTAGTATATATCAAGGAATTGTTAAATTAATTAAACATCATGCAATGTTTCTTGATCTCTCTTTCTGTAATCTCTGTAAGAGAAGCAATGGCTTTGTTCTGCTTTAGCACTTCATTCCTAGGCTGGCAGTAGCACTTGCATCTTCCAGATCAAGGATCTAAGCAGAGCACCCGCTCCTGATCCTCAGATTACCTATTACAAGTAACTTTGGAGTCATGAAATAACAAGTTATAAAAATTTTAAGATGGTTACAGGAATTTACTGGACAGATTAGTAGCTCCAGCAAGAGAACTGGGAGACTCTTGCTTCACAAACAAATATGCAGTTAAGGAAAAGGACAATAATTTGTGTAATTATTATTGTCTCTGAATTCTGGTCATATGGTAAGCACACATCTTGGGGGATTGGACATTTCTTATTTTAGGCTTTTGGTGGGTTTCTTTAGCTGAAATTCATCTAAACACCGCTGAGCTTTTATTTTCATGTTCTGTCTTTGAAAAATAAGCACTTCCTTGATTTTTAACTATTTCAATTATCGTGACAAAATTATTTCTACTTCTGTACATTAAGAGCATATTTTCTGTTAATTTTTCCTAACTTGTTGATTTGTTATCATTGCAGCATATTTCTTCCCTGCTTTTAATTACAGAATTATACAAACAGATACTATGATCATAATGTTTATTGTTTGTATCCAGTGCAATCTTAGGGTTAATGCTTCATTACAGCAGCGCTCTGCAAGTTGTTAAAACAAGGCAATCACTCCTCTCATATTGGAAGGAGTGTCTCACTGTACTAATGTTCCCAAATCTGCAAATTTCATTTAGGAATGTAAGACTATACATGTAAAATTGAACTGACTTAATCTGATGTGGCATTCAAAATACTGGGCAAATCATGGATAGTAAATTTACACAGCCTCAACATTTTAATATTTTATTAAATTCTTAAAGAACACATGATAAAAGCAAAGGTAAATTTTTAAAAGGTGGGAACAGTCTGTTGAAAATAATAGCCTAATATATTTATTTATGTAGCCAACTAATAACAGCTATAGAGTGATGCTCTGATTTATATTATTTGTAGGGTTATTCCGAGAAATTGTACTTCATAATTGCAGTGGTAATTTGCTGTAGCTCAAAAACAGCCCAAACATGCCAATATGACAGGGGAGTTATGATTATAATTCTTGAACCATTTCAGCTGTGATCTTTGTGTTTTCATTTCTTTGGCTTTCATCACTGAACTTCAAACAAGCAGTAATAGCGGTCATTACTGCTCTTGTTCTCGAGTACTTTTTAGTAAATAGGGCCTCTCATGGAGCTGATTTTTAGAAATGCTAAACATCAGCAGTGGTCAAGGATTTAAACTCGTGTTGCAGTCCATCCATTTTTGTGATATTGCACTTCCATGTATTGCAGGATGCCTTAGCTGTTGGTATGCAAAGGAAGCCTCAAAAGGGGCTTGCTTTATCAGGGTAGTTCCTCAAGCATCCTTCCGCCTCAGCAGAAACGACATGCTATTTATCTTTTCTCTTTCTGATTTTTATTTGTGCATCAGGTTCTTGTGGTGACAAACTCTACCTCACAAGCTGGAATTTCCCCCATAAGATAACCTTTTTTAAAGGAGAATTTTCCAACTGTATATATAGTAAAGTTACATAGCTAGAATTGAGTTGGTTGGGGTTTTTTTAATGCCTTTATAAAGCTTTCTTTTCAGTGGTGCTGTCGTTCCATTCCCAGCTGACATTTTTTTACTGAAATGTGCCAGAGAATGATGTATTTAATTCTGCTGCTGCCAAGCAGCCCATAAATCAGTTTTAAGGCACCTGGAAAATATATCAGAAAGCTTGCTAAAATTCAGACTCACCTGTACTGAGCTACAAAACAAGCAAAAAGACCTCTTTCTCAAATGGCCAGAAGTTTCATTCCAGACTTCATTGAATTGACCAATCTGTTTTGTTTTTCACACAGATCTATCAGCTGTGTTGTCATATTGCTAAAGGTTGGTGCAAGGCTTCTCTTATAATTTATCTGAGCCATCCCCGTAGCAACATTTTCTTCATTTATAGTGAGGTCTTCTTCCTGGGTTTCATTTCAGGCATGCTCCATGTCTTTAAAAGGACCCTCTTTTTTCTCCTTCTTCGTTGCTTTTGCAATGTGTCATGTGTCCCTTGGCTGAGACAGAGGACATATTCATCTTTCTCCTTCCCAAAATTAAGCTGTACTCAAAACATGGTAAATCTGGCCTACTTAGTGCTGGAATAGGTAATGCAGCACCCAGTCTTCCTCCTTGAACACACTGCCCAGGTGCATTCCTGGTTACAGGTTAGACCACATTAATTTTCACTTGACTTCAGGACCCTTGTCTGCATAAAATAGTACACAGTCTTTGTTGCTTCCCAAGAAGCACCCAAGGGAAAGGTTTCTCAGCCTTTTTTGTCTCCAAGCTGAGGGAAAGATCCACTACTGATACTGCCTATTTTGTTCTTCCTTGGTTTCAGTGATCTAGGCTGCACAGCACCCCTGTGTCCTTCAGGTACCCCAAAATTTTTCTGCTTCTATTCATGTGCTTAGCATTTTGGAAGGCATCTTTTCCTTCCTTGAAGCAGGTTCTGTCTCTGCTAAACTTCTCCATTAGCTTCTCTCCCCAGCCCCACTAGATGCCACTGAGTTGACCAAAAATGACTTTTATTTGCTTTTGACTGTTCACTTTGGCAGAAGAAAATCACTTTTATCCCACAGGTCCTCTAAAAGCTGTGTTGATGACCTCTGTGCAGTTATGTCATCCCCATGTTCTTTCCCTCTTCATCATCTGTCCCTTTCTCTCAGAAAAAAATAGTTAAGGAAGGGAAAGTAGAATAACAAACCCACCCTTCTGTGTTCCTCAGGGCTATATTGGTGTCTTAGTTTGAGAGTATGACATTTTTCTGTTTCTGCTGGGAATGCAGTTTTTAACTTCAGGATTACCTGCAGACCTATTGCTCCTGGCAGTGCCAGTCATGCCAGCGCCTCACACCAGAGCTGTCCCACGGTCTTCCCTACAGTGAGTGCATCTACAGACTTTCATTCTCTAAAGCCACATTTTGTTGAAATGGTATCAGAAATTGCTAGCTTAATACAGTTTCTTTTCTTTAATTGGAGGAAACTTGGATCAGCTGGGTGGGGCAGAGAAGCCCGTCTCCGATAAACAGCATCTTTGCAGGATGAGTTGTTTCCTTGCAGTCTGCCCCAACAACCTTCAGTGGCTTTCTGATTCAAACACCTTCCACACAGTCCTCTGGACTTTTAGGGAACTTTCTCTGGGTTACCTAAATCTACACAGTAGACTTGTGTCCTACTTTAGATGAACTCTATTTTCTTCCTTAGGAGTCTCCCAGCCAGCACTGGTGCAGCAGCCTCCCTTCCTGCTATTCCCTCTGCCCACTCTGCATGTGAGAAGGCTTTCCAAATCAGGATTCCCCATTCAGTCCTGGGAAACAAGCCAGATTCATCTTTCTTTTATCTGAAAGACAGACAGCATTTTCTTCTCTGCTACTATCCATGACCTCTAACAAGAGAGATTATGCATTTTACAGTTAATTGAAAACTATGTGACTTGTTATTCTACCTACACAAGCAGGTACAGACTATTCGTCTGAAATTTTTAAATTTTTCTCTCCAAAATTTGCATTTCCCTTGCTCTTGTGTATGCATAGCACTTACCTTTTATTTTAAATGGCAATTACTGTGGCATTTTAAAGTGCAGTAGGTGATCTTTCAGAAAAGTTAAGCTGATTTTTCAAACTGTCCTAGATGAGAAATTTGTCACTATTCATGTAAAGCAGAATATGTACAATATAGGATTTGTCCTCTTGAAGGAAGATTTGGAATTTGTATTAATGCTGTTTAGTGGTAAGTCCACAGAGTGTGGGCTTTGGAGAAAATGCAGAGCTGGAGGTAAAACGTATAAAACTTCAATGCACAGTTTTGTGCTTCAAGTCTTTCTGTCACTTTCATTTTATCCTGACAGTGGTTTCTAATGCTATTCTGGGTCAGTGTTGATTAAGAGGAATATTATACTAGTAATTGAAGAGCACCATTCTTTCTCTTGGCCTCTTGGTCTGCATTTTTGCAGTTAAATAAAAGGGTTTTGGTTTTTTTTAGAGACTGGTAATATTTTAATCACTCAGCCTTGGAAAACAAGGGGACAGTTCCAGCTAAAGGTTTTTGTTGACTATGTACTATGTAGAAAACGAGTCCTTACATATCTAAGCCCTCAAAATATATAGAGAATCCAGGTGTCTATTCAGGGCTCTAGATTCTTTGGAGTTTGATGGGATAAGTTGAAGTGTTGTAAAACTTAAAACATCCTTTTTGTGGCTATCATTGTAAAAGCTTGATTCAGACAAGTAAAGTTAGTGGTACAATTTCTTCTGCCTTCACAAGGTTTTGAAATAAGTCTTGAAACAGGGCCTGTAGTAGGGGTCATTTTAAAATAATTGTTCCTGAGTTGGGGGCTACATGTCAGTGCTGAATTATCCTCTCTTCACTATTCATCTGTTGGTAATTCAGTTATATATAGAGAAGTCAACAATAGCATATTAATTAAATTATTACTTAATGGGTGCCGGAAACTGCTTACTCTTGCTAGGTGTCTAAAAGTTCATTGTCTAAGATAAGATACCTGTAGTAGACTCCATTATAGGTGATTGAGAGACTGACAGCAAACAATTTATTTTATCTAAAATATGATAAAATGGGAGTTTACCCTGTATTACCATATCACCGTTGTTTAGTGATGAAAAAAATCTAGGCAGTGTGTAAATTGACAGTGTACATCTTGTGATCTCATAAGCAATGTGGGTCTGTTTGGGTGCCTGGTGTTTATTTCAAAGTTTTATTGCTAAACTTGAGACAGTTTGACTGAAAGATGTATCAGGAGTTCACAACTCTAATGAATTGTTAGATTTGCAGAATAATTCATGTTGGAAGTAACCTCACAAGGTCACCTTGCCCGGTTTTGCACTCAAAGAGAGGTCGGGTACGTTATTTCAAAGTGTGATATCTATGCTTGGAAAGATTGCTTTTCACCTGTGAGGCTGAAAATGCATCAGAATCAAGTATTTACATTCTCACAGCAGAACATGGCTCTTCTGGTGTATAAACAGCTACATGGGGTCCTCCTGTCTTGAATATGGTTGCATTTTGTTTCAGGATTAGTAATAAATCCAAGTGAAAAGAGTTCCCAGTTTTGTAGTTACAAGAACAGTAGCTAAGTCCTAGTATCAATGTACATTGATAGGGAATGTGGGGAGATGTGCTGGGAGATGACTAAATTAAATATGCAGCCTTCATCCCACTTAAGAGTGCCCACATGAAGCTTTCTCTTATTTTTGGATGTGAGCATTTCTGAGTTTCTCACACATGCATCTGCTGACAGTGAGAGACACTGAATTTTTTTACTGAATTTCTAATTGACTTATAAAGTTTCTTAGTCACTGGAATGTTAAATTGACATAAATTCGCAATGCAGAAGATGCCAGAAAGCACTCATCAGGCATTTGTTCAGAAGAAGGTGAAGACATAATGTATCCTGCAATTTGTTTAATTTGTGTCAGTTTTTATTGCTCTTCATTTTTTGTGTTTGATAGTTGAGCTGTGCAAAACAATAAACAGATACCTGAATGAGAACAGGCTGTCATCAAGAGGTTGAGGAAGTTGATTTACAAAATTGAACATATTGTTATGCACTAATAACTTGTGCTCCTTACTCTGTATCAATGAAGAGGAAGATGTTAGTAAAGTTAGTAAAAGAATAATTAAACGTTGATATTTTGTACCACCTGAATGGCAACATCTGGACTCCCTGGTTTGTAGTGTTGTATAAATATGTTAGCTGAGAATTTAACCTGATAAATATTTAAATGTCAAGTATTTTTTCCATTGCAGTGTAAAAGCCTTGTGTCAAGGAGATGTTGACTTTTCATGTGCCTTAAGCCACTTGTGCAATGCTTTTTGCTCTCTGTTTCCTGAAATACATTTCTGACAAGCAGACCTGGTCGTTACAGAGGTTAGAAAAGGTTTTCAACCTTAGTCATTTCTTATTAAATAACATTCTCACATGGAGAGATTTAGGAGGAAAACCAGCATTGGTAAAACTGAATTCTTAGTTTTAGTACCAAAGTAAAGATCAAGCACTTTCAAAACTAGATAAACTCTTCTACATCTGAACTTCTCTATTGCCTATGTACACCTGTCTGGATTTGGAGGGATTTTTCTCTTCCATGAACCATGTGAAACAAATGGTGTTTCAAGTAGTCAGCTGGGCTTCTGGACAGTAGAGAGAAACCAGCATCTCTAGGTGTTCATCCCACTTATCTCTATCACCTGAAGCATTTGATCGTACAGTGTAGCAGGTCATGTGTGAGAACCTAGAGAAGTAGCCAGAGACTCAATGGCCAACTTTGGTGTGACTGAAGGTAGGAAAGCAGCATCCCATCAGATGTTGTTCTGGTAATACAAACTAAGTATTATCCTGCTCCCCTTTAATTAGGTCAGTAGATTTTGCAAGGGCAATTAGTGAAAAAGCACTACAATTTTTCATTGTCACCCGAAACAGCAGAAATAACCGCATGCAGGCTCGAATCTAGGATAATGAGGGATACTACTTTCACAGATCTGTTTTTCCTTGTAATGCCAAGTCAAAGAAACATTTCATCTCTGTCATAGTAAGATCAAGATGATCTTGATCTTGATAGTAAGATCAAATTCTGACCACAACCCAGACATAGGTCAGCTGTTCCTTCTAGTAGAATAAACTGTGTGGAAATGCCTCTAAAGTTTCTGTTTTAACTGCTGGTATTGAGAGAATCATCTTCAGTTTTGCACCATGACAGTTTCTCTAGATATTGATGGTAATTTTAAATGATGACATATAATGCTTTATGGTTTACAAACCTTAAACTCTTTATTGTAGTTTTTATCAGTTTGCATTCACATTCAGTATTACTTAAGATTAAATACTGAGTGCAAGTCATAAAAGTTGCAAAATCTGGTAGAGGTGGCTCAGGAAAGCCTAGATTCATTGTGACTGCCCAAAACACCACCACCACCAAAAAACAGCCAAAGGATGTGCCTTTGCACTTCACTGATGTGCATTTCATGCATAAGAAAGTGCCCTGACCTGCACCTTACATTTTGTTTGAGATAAACAATTTCTGTTTGATTCTGTTCTCCTGCACAAGGTAGCAAGCTATTAAATGTAACTGTATCTGCTTTTCTCACTCAGAAGATTGACATTTCAAACAATTTAGGATTAATTTTCATCTCTGTTTCTCAGTGTGTTCATGCTCTCTGAGAAGTGCCACTTACCTTTTGAAAATTTGGAGTTCTGATCTAAAAAGTGTGTATAATTTAGTCACATATTCCATAAAATATACAAAGGTAGAAATGCAAATTTCAGAAACTGCCAAAGTAATTTTTAAAGCACTTTTAAATCCATGAGAATGGAAAAGCAGTTTTGAAAATCCAAGTTTTGTGACCACCTTACAGTAACATAAGTGTATCAAAGCATGTTTCCAGCCTGTTCTGTATCAACTTCAATTGATGAAACAGCAAGCTAGTTTTATTTTTTATTCTCTGTAAGATTCAAAATAGTGTTTTCCCCTGAAATACATATCACCTTAAGTGATTTTCAAGTGATAGAAGTGACATATATGGCATTTTTTACTAAAAGCACTTTCCTTTGAAGAAACTCAAATTCCCATTCATGACACATGTCAATGCAAGAGAGTAGAACATGGCAGGTGAATTAGCATTTGATAAAGGAAGGTAATGTCATTTTCTTCTCGTGTGTGAAGACCCTGAGAATGAGTCGGGGGCACTGTAATTTCAAAAGATGTTAAAGGTGGATCTGAGAAATGGAAAAATTTAAACCAGTAAGAAAACAAAGGATGAATGTGTTTTGATTACATTTAAACTACCTATAGATTGTTTTCAGTCACGTTAATGTAATTTTCTCTGTGTATCTACATCCTTGCACTGTCTAAATTAGTGCAGTTGTTCCTGCAAAATCTCATTCAGTCCTAGTTCCCGAGTTAGATGTTGACAGGTGAAGTGGGCAGTACACAATGTCCCTCTCACCTTGTGTGGCTTTTGAGGGATACTTCCACTTCTATTTTAGTGTCCCCAAAGTTGTTTTCTTCCTATTTCAGAGTGCTCAAAAAGGAAGAATGTTAAGGACAAAACCCAAAGACCATTCACAAAGGTGACACTGGTACCAAATTCTGATTGCAGGGAGCTAAAATATTTCTGTGTCTTTGCACAGGAGGAGTAATTGTAGGCTAAAACAGAAGTGTTCCAGTTTGGCCAAATTTAGAAATATATCCTCTGAGAGAAGGCACAACCCCCCCTCCCCCACCAGGTTCGGGAAAAAAGTAAATTTTCCTCGAAGGAAAGTGAAGGAGATAAAACTATTTATTTACCAAACACACGGGAAAAGGAAAATAAGGCTAAATAATAAAATGTCTCACTGTGGAGGAAAAACCTGGGAAAGTGTTAAGAGTCCTCCCTTTGGTCTCCTCGGCGCTGGGGCTTGGCCCAGGGCCAGGCCCTCTGTGCCCGGTGGAAAGTCCTCCCAATGTGCTCTGAGGTTGAAAAAAACAGTCCAGTATAAAAGGGAGAAAATCCGGAATTCCAGAGAAGGAAAAACAAAGTCCAACTCTCAGTCTCTCTCTCCGGAGAACAAGAAGCTGAAACAACTGGCCAAAAGCTGACTGGAAAGCAGCAAGCCGGGTGCTTCCTCGCTCTCCTCCCGCAGCTGAAAAAAACCCTGCTATCTCTGTGTGACCTTGAACAAGCTGCAAACTGCCCTGAAAAAGTTTTGCTCAGTTTTTTCCTTCCCCCTCTCAGGCTCAGTTTAGAGGCATAGAAAGACACAGAAATTAATTTCTGGGCATAGGCAGCGATATGGGATACACATCATAAGGTCACCCCAAGACAAGAAGTAAAATAGCTGTGTATGCAACACAGATAGACATCATCTATTAGATTAGAAAATGCACTATAGAATTTCTTATTTTCACTGGATAAGTGTGACAGTCTTGTTTTAGAAATGGTATTCCTTAATGTAGTGCTCCCACTAAAGTGAAAAACCACAAGCTGCTTTGCTGTCCCCATCCCCTTCAGTAAGAGACAAATGGCAGACATACCAAGTTGAGATAAGAACAATTTACTGGAAACTGCAATGAGATAAGAAGACGGACAGTAACAGCAACAAAGTTGATAACAAAAAGATACAAAATTGATACAAAAAGAAGATGTCTCACAGGCAAAAATTGCTCTTCGAGCAGGACAGCGTACAAAACAGTGGACAGATTGTCCATGCCCACGCTTTTTCCCTCAAGCCTGAGACAGTGAAAAACAATGGCAAACAAACCCTCTGGTCAGGACCAGTGTTACCCCACCACTCTGTTCACTGCTTGTTCCCCAGGAGAAGGAGTGCCCCTCCTTCTGGGGAAGCAAGAGAGTCCCTTTCCCCCACCACCCAGACATGACATATGATAGTATCTAATAGCACCATATCTTGGCCACACCCACTTCTTTATCTGTGATGATAGCCCCATCACAGCTACTGCAAAAAATTAGCTCTGTCTTTGGCTGAAACTAGGACAACAAAGGTAGAAGATAGCAGAAAGTTAGTGTTCAAAGAACACAAGATCAGGAAGGATTGTGGATGTCTGGGTTCTTACAACTGGCATTTTAACTAAATCTCAATGCAGTTCAATTGAATTTAGTTTTTCTTTCTATTCCTGACCGTTAGGTGCTTACACAATATTCCTGGTTCTTAGCACTTGCCCAGTATGCACAGAAGGTGATAGTACTTCTTTGTTGGGTTGTATGCACTCTGTGCAAAATACATGAGTACTAGTGTTAGTTTAGTTTAGTTTAGCCTTGACAGGTACAAAAAAGGTAGTCAGTCACACACTGGTTGGTTTCTGCATGCCATCTTCAGAGGCTTCTGTTTTCTTACAGTATAATTAGTCTTCATGAAGTACTTTCATGTAGGATTTCTTTGCTTGTAAGAACCAAGTCATACCCTGGTTGTTTCCATCATTTATTATGGGTTTTAGTGTTAAAGGCCCTTCTTTCAGGTAACACTAGTAAAACTTCAAATATTCTCTTAATTACAGAAAGCAGAATAATCATCTTTTGCTGCAGCCTTTGCAAATGAATGCTGATTAATATTGTACCTTTATGTGCATGTATATTGTATCTTTATGTGCATGTAGTACCTCTCAAAAGGCACTATTTGGGACTGGCTGGGAAGTACTGTCACTGTGTCTTAGGTTTCTGGTCATTTATGGGTTCTTATTTTTGTTATTGGTTAAATAAGTCTCAGAAAAAATCCAATTCCACCCCTACTTAACAAGCAGTATTTTAAAAAATCAAAATCTGCTGTTTCATGCTTATAACTGATGGGATTGAACAGCAGCAGTTTTGTAATACACAGTTACAAAATATTAAAAGGGTAACAAATTCTCATCATCTGAGATAAGTGAGGGAATAATCAATTTGCTGAGGGGCCTTATTATCATAATTCCATGAGGTAAGACTGTGATTCTGCTACTTTAATATCTCGATGGGCTCAATTAAACAAAACTAAAGAAATGTAGTTTTCCTCCCAAGGAAAGCCTAGAGAACCCTTAGAATCAGCTTCAAAGCCCCATTGATCTCTCCATGGCATCTCTATAAAATTACTTGAAATCTGGTATTACTGATACAATCTTCAGTGTTATTATGTTTTTCATTTTCCTTTTGCTTCCTCTTGTGGCTGTGTTATGCAAGAGGTTGTGTGAACATGAAAAAGATTCAATGACTACCCCCTAGAGTTAGCAATTTTATATATGTGTAATGTATGATAGTTTATAATGATAGATTGGACTTCAGGAATTGGCCTAAGAAAGCATTAATATGCATTAGTGCTTAAATTCATGCTTTTTGTATAGATATGTAATATGAGTAGTGCAATTTGAAAAATCACATTAAGACAAAAGAAAACAGCATGTTGTTAGCACTTAAAATTGAAGGCCTTTATGTTTCGAAAAAATGAACTAGATAATTGAATATTTTAGATCTGATTGCTCCTATATTCCAGAATGAAGATTTAAGCAAACATAATCAGAGAAACACCCTTAAAGACACAGTTTTGAGAATTTTTAGTAGATTGTCGAGCTCTACCTTACAAAAATAAATGGAAATAAAGCCTACCTGGTGCTGGTGGTTTATAA
Organism: Aphelocoma coerulescens; assembly: GCF_041296385.1. Taxonomy (NCBI): domain Eukaryota; kingdom Metazoa; phylum Chordata; class Aves; order Passeriformes; family Corvidae; genus Aphelocoma; species Aphelocoma coerulescens. The sequence goes on from NC_091015.1 coordinate 92,218,016, forward strand.
ACCTTGGTCAACGTGCAGGAAAGTAATCAACAATGAAATTCAAAGTTGCTTGTCTTTGTGGTGTCAGCTGTTAAGTAGTTGCTAACAGTCTGGGATACTATGAAATTCCTTTGCTCGCTAGATGATATTGTGCCAGTTTACATCCTTTTAGTCCATATAAGCCTAGAAAATTAAGTTAACTATGTAACTTAAGAAAATATGCTTAAAAAATAAAGTAACTTTTTCAGGTTGTAGGGAAGGCTTCAGTCTGCAAGTACAATAAAGACAAAATTTGGTATTACTGGATCTGTTTGGCTTGGAAGGGGCCTCCAGAGGTCAAGCTGGTCCAGTAACAGAAGGTTGCATACAACTTTGTCCAGCTGATGGGATGGAGATTGCTCAACCTCCCCGGCCAACCTGTTCTGTTGTTTGACCATCACCATAGCAAAATTAGTCTTCCTTTTATCAGCTGGAATTTCCTGTGTTCCAGCCTGTCTTTTGCTTCTTTTTCTTAGACTGTGGAACTCTTAAGACAATCCTGACCCCATCTTCTCCACACCATTCCATTAAGTAGTTGTAAACAACAGCAAGATCTCTCTATAAACCTTCCTTTAAGTCCTAGACAATGCAATTCTTGTTCTAGCCCCCAGCTGTCTTTGTGGAGCTCCCCTGAACATGTTCCAGTATTTTGCCTTTTTGTACTGGGCAGAAAAAAACTGCATGTGACACTCTAGATGTAGTCTAGGTGTAGAATTGCTTGAGTGAGAGGAAGAATCACATCTGTGTTGGGTTGTCTAGTCTAATACAGCCCAGCATGTCATTGGCCTTCTGCGCTGCAAGGGCACATGCTGGACTCATGCTCAGCTTGCCTACCAGCACTTCTAGGTTTTAGAGTTTTCTTTAAAAATTTGCTTTCTAACCAGCTGACACCCATCTATGTGCTGGTACAGGGGATTATTTAATCTTGAGTGCATTTGACTGTGTTGGACTTTGAGTTTCCTGTTCAGCTGTCCATCTGAATAGCAGTCCTGCCCTCCAGTATATTGACTACTCCTCCCAGCATCACATTGTCCACAGTCTTTCCTTCTGTCCTATCATTCAGGCTGTTAATGAAGCTGTGAAACAGTCTTGCCCCCAGTACCACCACCTGTGGGACACCTCTAGTAACCATCTGCCAGTTGGATTTCATACTGGCAATGAAGTTCTTTTGTCCAGACAGTTTTCTGCCCACCATATCATCTACTTATCTGGTCAAAATCTCAGTAAGGACACTGTATGCAGTAAGGGTAAACTGGCACATTTGTTTTTTCAAGCAGTGTAAACTCTGTAATTCCTAAATTAGAAGTGGGTGAACACAATTTAAATGTCTTTAACCTCAGTGACATCATTGCAGATACTTAAGTTATCTCAGGACAAGGTTCACCAAATTTTTAACTACAGTTTCAGTGTTACAGTGTATAAGCTTCAGGGTCAAATCATCTTATTGTGGAATCAGGGCCATAATAGGATAATTGTAACTAAATTTGCTTAAACACAGAAGTTGGCTTTATTTACCAGAGGGAATTGTAATAGTAGCTCAGTTGGCTGCATTTTTAGTAAGGCACTGTACTTCCAGATTTTAAAGGGAAATACTGGGGAATGTCATAGAATCCTGAGTTATAAGAGACCTCAAGGACCATCAAATTCCAGCTCCTGGCCCTGCACAGGACCATCCCTGTGCAGAGATGGTCACACACTGTGGCTTAGAGCATTGTCCAAACAGTTCTTGAACTCTGTCAGGCTGGTGCTGTGACCTCTTCCCTGGGGAGCTGTTCCAGTGCTCAACCACCCTCTGGGTGAAGAACCTTTTTCTAACATTTAACTTTGTCTTTGGAATTGATTACTTTGAAATCAGTGGAAATAAATGTAGTTTCTCAAGTGTTCAACAGTGATGCCTATTATTAAACTTGATCACATGTAGACTAATAGATTCTGATCTGATACATAATTCAATTGTATAGCAATCACATCAATTTTAAATTATTTCAGACACATGGAAAAATGGTTGTAAGAAATATGATCAAAACACTCATATGTACAAAGGCATTTTTATTCTCTCCTTTAAAATAACTTACTTCAGATTCACCTCTGAATATCATCTGCAAAAGTATCCACATATTAAATTGATGTAGAGTGTCTTTTACTTAATCTTTATTTATATTAATATATACACACTACAACACTCTGTGTGTCTGTGTCTGTGTCTGTGTCTGTGTATGTGTGTGTGTGTGTGTGTGTGTTTGTATGTATTTAGATAGGTTTTATTCTAGCCTTTTATCTGCACCAAAGAGGAAGAGAAGCTGTGCTGAGGAGTACACATGCATATAGAAAATTACTCCTTTCATGTAAAACACACATTGTATTATGGCATACAGTTGCAACAACTAGAAGAAAATCTTGTTGCTGTCAGCTTAATCTTCTCAGGGGAGCTAGAAGGAATTTTTTCATCAAGTTCCTGAGAAGCAGGATTCAACTCAGAGTAACAAAGCAGCATTATTACGATAGAGTGAGTAGGCTGCATAGGTATTAATCACCATAACGATGCCAAACAATGGTAAGGTCTACTTTAAGTCAATTAATTAAGTAGGAGAGTAAAGTGAAAGTACAAGTGGTTCTTACCATGTTAATAACATCTGGGTAAAATTCTTAGGTGCCTGATGGTAAATTAAGAACTGAATTTCTGTTTTCAGTCATGACATAGGCTTTAAATTGACTGTTTTAAAGGACTAAAAGTTTATTATGAAAAACAGAGTTGGATGCCAATTAATTCACTTTGATCCTTTGAAAATGTTGCACATAGCCCATTAAGTATATTTAATAGAAATAAATTAATGTTAAATATGTTATATAATACAGTTCATTTTTTAATAGTGGAATTTCTATTTTCACTCTTAAAATTATAGGTTCTCAGCTGATTGAGTTAGCATATTTAGGAAACTACAGTTCCCTAACCTAACACATGGTAATTCACCGTGAGGCAGTCAGTGACACAATATCCTCCTGCTTTTAGGTTCTATCCAGCCCCTCATTAACACATCACATCTACATTGAATCAGCACTCCCTAACTTACTGGTCAAAATGAGCTGGGGGAGCAAAAAGATTACTGTTTCCTTTTACAGACAAACTTTTATTAACCACAAAAACTCAAATAAGTGACATGAGCAGCTGACCTGAGAGAAAAAACTCTGACTTGCCCCAGTATGCTTATGAGGCTCAAAATGATAAATTTTCACACTTGCATACTGGAGGTCTGCCCACAGCCTGAAAGTTGTTTCATTGTGTTAAAATCCAGCCACCATGAATCCTATCTTAGTAGTATTGCACCACTGTAAACTGTTGCTTTACTAAAAACCCTCCCTCCCCATTCTTTGGCAGTTCCTTCATGTCTTATTGGAAAATTAGAACAGCAAAACAGATAAGCTGTGTTCTTCGGACAGACAAAAGCAGGGTCCTTTGGAGTATAATGGTACCAGATAGGCTGGCAAGCTGGCATGTGTAATTTCCCTATATTGGTATCAAATCTTCAGCAGCTAAAGGTGTTATCCTCTGCTGTACAATTATGTACCACAATGTTTAAATCAAGCCCCAAAGAAAAGGCCATGTCTCTTTCTCTCTTGTGAGCAGCTAACAATGTGAAATACCAAGTACATCACAAGCAAAGCCTTTGAGGCGGGGGGGGTTCTGAGGGTGGATTTTTGTGCCTTATCCACTGTAGTTAAATCCATTCTTCTGCCTTGGGATTGAATATGTATATGCCTCATACTGAAAAGCTCAGCTTCTTCCTAGGGAGACTGAAATTCATCTCATTCGGTTGTAGCCCTGTTCAAGCATCTTTCATTCACTGGGACTTTTCTGATAAGCTGTGCTCAGCTTACAGAAACTTCAAAGCTGAGGCAAAGTTATTAAAAAGAGAGAAAAAGAACTGCACCTTTAGTTCAATCTTCAAACAATACAAAAATCGATTAAGAGTCAGAGACCAGCTTCGTTGTAACCCTTCCCACATTCTTATGAAAATGAAATGTTGTCTCTTTCCTTCTCCATTTTATTATAAAATCTACTTAAAACTTAGGAGATCAGTAGCTATTAGTCTGGCAATATTAGTAACAAGATGCAGTTTAGAGCCCTGTGGCTAGAGATTAATTGTAGAGTTGCCACCAAACTAAACAAAGAAAGAGAATGAAATTATTTACAAAGCAAACACTAAAAATCACATCTTGAAGCTGGAAGAGTTATTTGCTTCAGTCATTCTTGAGAAGAAAACCACTAACTTTTAGGTGGTTTCTTGAGTTGGACATTGGCCTATCTTGCCTTGGTTTCTATAAATGTGAATGAATAATCACATGTGGCTTTGTCATTGTGAGGGACAATGTGCAGAAAATGTCTAGACATCACTTGCTAAAAGGAATTCTAAAAAGCACATTTGTTATGACAAAATTGATGAAAGTACTTTCAGAAGCAATGGTACTAATTTGAAAGTTAGGATGGCATGAGCTTTTTAACCAGTCCTGGGGCACATCTTAGGTTACAGTGGGAACCCAGCAGAAAGTGTCCAAGGTGAGCTGTTCACACACTAATCTTCCTGGAAAGAGCAGCGCTTTTGAGTATTGGCCCATCAGTGTGTGCATAACTCTTGCAGGATGGGTGAGTCAGAGCAGGCACTTGGCCATCTGGCCATGGCAGCAGCTGACCCAGGAGCCAAGTCACCTGTAGGCTGTGAAAAAAGAGAAAGAGTATTCCCTGGATTATGAAGACGAGTGGAGGAAGATGTCTCAGCTTTCTGCTTTGCCTGATTCTGAAAGGGAGCAGACAACAGCAAGTAAGAAAAGAATAGTGGTCAAATATACTCAAGGAATTATGCAATTAGAAAGTGTAAGGAAAACATTCCAAGACCTGTATCTGGTGATTTAGAGTGTGAATCTGCCATTTTTCACCTAGATTTTATTCTTGGACCTCATTTTTTCCCTTTCTTCCAAACACCAGAAGTTAAGTTTATTCCTTTTGCAAGATCATATTACCTTATCTTCCAACGAGTATTGCACTCATTCACAAGCTAAAAGGGTACTTCATCTAAGGAGTACATTTACAGGGCCCTGAACCACAGAGACTTCAAGTACAGGTCTCAAGCCATTATGATCCTGAAGAAGATGCAGAGTATTATCAAGAGCAGCTATCATATTTGACTGCAGGAGTTCTGAAAATAAGCTCTGTGTGCAGATTCCTGCCAGCCATAATCTTGAGCCCACTAACCCAATACATTTGCATTTGCAGCTGAAATTCACCAGTTATTCTAAGGGGGAACCAACTGATATTGAATCAATTGATAGACCTGTCAGTAAAAAGAGCTATCAGCCAATCCATCAAGTTACAGCTCCACCTCCTACTCCTTCAAAATACAGCATGCACAACCTCAGTCGATTGATAGTCCTGTCCTGTCTCTCCCAGCACATCACAAGCCTCCACTTTCTGAAGCTAACTCTGTGCCTGACCCTCCTCCACCTCAGAATAAGCCAGCAATTTTCAGATCCTCTAGAGAGGACATGGTGCAGTTCACTTTTTATCCTCAGAAAAGCTTCCCTGACAAAGGCCCTGTTAAAGGAACTAACAGATTCAGAAAACACTCACTCCTTCTTACAACTGCTTTACAATAAAACCTTTCCTAGTGCTGCAAGGCCCTTTGAGCTCAAGTTTGGAAGTCCTAAACCCAAACACAATCTCTTGACAAATGAAGCTCAGCATAAACGATAGTTCCCATCAAAATCTCCCAGTTCTTGCCAGCCAGTTTCAAAAGCACACAGCTTATTGCAGCTTCCCAAGTTTGACAGAAGAATGGATACAATACCTTCAGTGTACAAGTTCAACAAGCCTAAATATCCAACCAATAATGTTAATGCTGTTGCTAAAGCCATTCCTATGAGCCCTTCAGCACTCAAGGATGAGAAGAAGACCACAGACACACTGTTGCAGCCACAGCAAGAGGTGTATTTAACAGCTTTGGTGGCGTATTCAGCTCCATAGGGACTGGAGTTAGTAGTTTTATACCACAGGGTATACTCCAGATGGACTAGAGCAAGAAATCTGTTTTAAAGTCTGCAGAGACAACAGTATGCTTCCACTTTAGGTCAAAGAGAATAGTAAAATGCATCTTTAGCCCCTCAGTAATGTCAGGGCCTCATGGGATTAACATTACTGAAATCAGTGGAGATGTGCCTGATGTACTGTGACACCAAAACCTATCAGAACAAGTCCCTTCCTGGGTATCCAGACTATCTTGTTGAAGTAAACTGTTTTTTCAGTCCTAATTGACCATTTATAAGTATGAAGTTAGCTCAGTGGATAAAAAATGCATAACTGAGATGGACCTGACATATAAGGTGAACCACTCTATATCAGGGCCAGTAAGAGCAGCTTGCAAGCATAAATTCCGAAACAATAAAATACCATATGAACCATGTCTATTTTGGACACTTGACTTGCAATTTTCTTTGTTCCAGTTCTTTAGGTAGATCAGATGAGGACCTCATCCTAAACATGAGATGGGGCCATATGTCCAGGGACTCTGCTTTTTCTGCCTTCTCTTGGTGACCTGCAGCCTCCAGTAGCAGCCTCCTCTGCCCTGTATGTTGTTCATGAACACGAGTAAGAGTGGTGCCACTGAGGTACAGTACCATATAGAGCACAGCACTGTACCTTGTCTGCAGGTTGAAGAGGTCTAGTTAGAGAAGCTGAATATTTAATTGAAGCTGAGATAGCAGTCAGTTCAGCCTGTCTTCCTAGCTACTCTTGTTGCTTTCGTTTGGACTCGTTCTGCTTGGTCCCTGTCTTTCCTGGAGTCCGCCATTCAGACTAGTTGTATTTCTCCATAAGGGTCTGCACAGAGGAATGTGTCATCTGTTCTGCCAGGAATAGTGGTTAATATACTCCTGAACAGCTGTCTTTGGCACAGCAACCCATCTTGTAACACATGCCTATCTTGTGATCTTCTCTGTATTTCTGCAGATAATTGTCTCCTGCCTCTGTATAATACTATCATCCATTTGACTTTAAGGAATTCCATCTTCCAAAATCAAGATAACTAAAACCTAAAGCAGTCCTCAAACATTTTTCAGCCTCTGTCCTTGTCTCTGTCACCATCCATACAACTGACTGTGACACAGGATGGATATAGACCCAGGGTAGAAGCCTGTTGACAGAAATTAATGCATATGTTCTCTACAGAATTCTTTTGACAAATGCTTATATTTCAGTGATGAGCCACTAGTATCTGTTGAGTAGCACCATCCAAACATTTTTTCATCCTGTCACATCTTAATTTCCATTCCTGTTCTGTCAATAAATACATATTTTCTCCTCTGTATTAGTTAGTTTTTCTTCTTGCATACTCTTGCTGCCTTCGTATCGCAGAATATATTCATATCAAAAAGAATGCAGTCCATTGTGGTCTTTACATACTTAAAATTTGTACTGGGAGAAGAGACTAAACGTGTGCACACATGAAGAGACAAGTTCATCATATTTAAATGTTTCTTCCATTATGAATAATAATCTTTTTGACAGGAGAGCAGCAAAGAGACTATATGTGTCATCTAGTGTATTATGTCAACTATATGAGATGTAATACATGTATTTTTTAACAGTTTTCTATTGATGTGCAGTTGTCTCATGATAGTTTTGCATTGCATTGGTTTTGGGCAGGGAGGTTAGGCTAGACAAGCTCCAGATGTCCTTTCCAACCTCAGTTATTCTGGTTCTATATGTAATTATGGAATTTACTTGATACTAATAAAAACTTTTTTTTTCATGTGTATGTATATAAAGTCAAATACTTCTATGAATTATAAGGACAACATTATCAGACTCAGTCTCTCAAGGGAGAAGTAATTCCAGGACAAAGAGAACTTGAACATAAATGACAGATTTATCTACTTTAATTTGCTTTCAGAAGAGGATTTCATAGCTCAAAAGCATGTCAGGTTCCAAGATACTCTTCAGGATATTTACTTTTAATGCTTGGAATAAATATGTACTAAGGATATATTTCAGACATTTTCAAAGATAAGAATATGTGTGTCAATAAATCTGGAAGTAAGAGCTACCCAATAGAATATCTCATAATTGGTAAGAGAGTGCTTTATATTAATGATCTTTAAAGAATCTTTTCAGTATGGTTTGTCTGCTATAAATTTCACACAACATGACTGCAAATGTGTTTTGCATTGCTGTTTATATTAGATAAGGAGCTCATGTTCAAATGAGCACGTGGCTGCACAATATTTCTGTTAACTGTGTCTCCCTCAAAAGCTGATATGCCAATACTAATATTCTCCTTCCCTCATGTTTTTTCACAAAAATTTCATTTATCTGAGTGGATTTCTTTTTTTAGGAGTAGCACTATGATATTTAGGATCCATTTAGCTTTGTAGTGCTATTTAAATAGAGTATTTAGCATAATTGTTAAAGGGAAGACCACTGCCACTTGCTAGTGCATTGCATCATATCCATTACTATCCCACATTTTCTCTACACTGGATTTGATTCATAGGCAGGAATTTTAACTGGGTGTTTCTGCTAAATCGAGCTGGGAACCAGCTTGAGCTGCAGGAAAAGCAGGGCTAACAGGAGTAAAATCTTTAATTTTCTCACATAGTGAAAACTAATGTTTGCTTGAGACAGTGATAAGTGAAGCCTTACCTCATTGCTCCTGCTGTGCTTTATGAGAGCAAGATCATGTCAAAAAACTGTGGTTTCTTTTCTGACAATTATAAATATTTCTTGTGGCAGTTTATTTTCTACTTTTACTGGCTTATTTGGTCTTGGATTTTGTTACAGGTTCAGAATTTGTGCTGTTGGGGATAAGGATTAGAGTTTGAGATTGGGGTAGGAGGTGGGGGAGAGATAGGGGCTAGGGGTCAGGCTTAGGGTTAGGGGTCAGAGTTAGTGTAAAGGCTTAACAAGCGTGGTCTAACACACAAAGCCAAAGCCCACTTACAGCCACAAAATCAACCCTGCCTTGCTGGCCCAGCTCTCTCATGCCCTTTGTATGAGCTTCACATGCCAGCCTCCAGGTCCTGCCTGTTCTAGTGCTGAGCTTGAAGACACCCCAGGGGTCCAGCTGAAGCATTCTGTCTGCCTGGACCTCTGCCCACATCCCACCTCCTGGGCACAGGCACCCAAGGGCTAGGGCATAACAGGGGCTGAATGTGCAGGGTCAAGAAAGAGGGCTTAGGCTTTGGGAATCTCCATAGGGCTTGGGCTAGGGGGTTAAACCTGGGAGAGAGGTTAGGCTTTGGAGTTAGAGAAGGGCTTTGGGTCAGGGTTTGGAGTTCCATGCAGAGTTTTGGTGAGCAGTTGGGCTGTAGGCTGGGGATGGGAATCACAGTGAGGGGTAGGATTAGGGTTAGGGACAGCAGTTTAGGGCTGCCATCAGAACAAGGATGTAGGGTAGGGATAAGATAAAGAGTTTCAGGTTTGGTTTCTGGCCTTTACGGTAGAGCTTTCGGTAAGGGTTTAGAGAAAGGTGCTGGGATAAGGTTTAGGGGTCAGGTTACACAGGCTTTGTGTTAGTGGCCAGAGTTGGGTAAGGGCTTAAACAGCGTGTTCTCACATTTGCTGTACCCAGTACATTGCCATTGCTTTTATTGTCAAGACAAATCTAAAAAAGTTCTGGAGTCAGCAACATGCCTCAGCAGCAAAGTGGGCCAACAGCCTCCTGGACTGTCAGGAGCATTAACAGCAGGTCAGTGGAGGTGATCATTCCCCTCTACTCAGCACTGGGGAGGCCACACATGGAGCACCAGGTCCAGTTCTGGAGCTCGCCAGTACAGGAGAGACACAGACATACTGGAGGAAGTTCAGTAAAGGGCCCCAAGAATAATTATGGCCCTGGAGCTTCTCACCTGTGAGGAGAGGCTCAGGGAGCAGGGACTATTCAGCCTAGAGAAGAGGAAGCTCAGTGAGATCTTATCCATGTGTTTAAATGCCTGATGGGAGGGTGTAAAGAGGACAGAGCCAGACTCCTCTTGGTGATGCCCAGTGTCAGGACAAGAGTTCATGAGCACAAATTGAAATACAGGAAATTCATCTGATGAATTCCATTCATCTCATAAGAGAACACTGAGCTGAACCTGCATTGAGCAGAGGGGTTAAACTAGGTTATATCTAGAGAATCCTGGCAACCTCAAGTGTTCTGTGATTTATAAGGAAATTATTTGCTTAAATTTTTATTTAATTTTTGCTAGAAGTATCAAGGTCCACAGTCGAGCATGACTACACTAGGGACCTCATTCATTCATGGCTGCATTTCAGTTTTACACACTTAGCCCTTTGTGGAATACAAGCAAAGATGGGCTAATCTTTCTAACACAGGGAACTTAGTTTTCCAATTAATGAGTGAGTGACCCTGTAAGTTTATGGCTGTTCTTGCATTTTATTCAAGGTACAGGCTGTAACCTTTTCTTTTGAGAAGTTCTCTGCAACCTTAAGAAAGATATAAATGTTCCTAGTCCAAATTTAGAGATTTTGCAGCATAAGCTCTGTGTACAAAAAGAATGTGCAAAGGTGGTGTTCAGAGTTCACCTGCTGTTTGGTGGATCTAATGTGCAACATGAGAAAAATAAATTGTCTCGTTACTTCTCTCGGGAGAAAAGTTGCAGGATCTGTTAGATTGTGGGCTACTTAGGGTGCTCTTAAAGTGATATGTTTTATACATTATTTGGGTTTCATACCTCAGGATTATTTTAGCAAATCATCAGTGCTAATTTTAATTAGAGGAAAATGCTTCTATTAGCATGAGAATATGCAAAGTCATATATTTGTGTATAAAGTTTTTCAAGGTGACACTGACAACAAAGGTTGCTCTCACAAAGGGAACATGACATTCTGCAGATTTACAATTTTCAGAGGAGCAGTCTATCAAGAAATATTTTACCTTTAGTAATATTGTACTCTGAATCTCCTGTGGTTAGGAGGTCAGCATTGTATCTGACCTCTTACCTGTTTTGTTTAGCTGAGAGCATTTATTTTTCAGTCTTGTTTTTCTGTTGTTATGTCAAATCCTTTCCAGCATTCCAAGCCTGATCTCCCATCCATCCCCTGCAATGCAGAGTGTAGTTTATATTCTGCCACATCTTGGGCAAATAGCAAGGCTGCTGAGTACATGTAAAATTTTCACTCTGACTCCTCCCTAGTCTTTCAGAGCACTCTGATCATTTAAAAAAAGGCACTGGAGACCAGGAGCCAGCTGCTCTCTGCCAGATTTGTCTTTCCTACAGATCTGGAGGGGGAAGAAGACTTTTGGAATATTTGCCCAATTCTCCCCCTTCTCTTTCGAAGTAACTGAGTCAGGCAGTGTTGCAGAGGTCTGAGAAAGGTGAGCTTGAGGGATCTTGGAGGTTATGGGCTTTGCCTTAATCAGGTCTCCTCTATCCAGCCTATCTCCAAGAAGGAATGAAGTTCAGCATAACAAGTTTAACATATGGACTCTCTGACTCTTGCCAATTGCATCCCCATGGAGGTAAGAGAAGGAAACTGAGTGCACAGCCCTGAGAATCCTCCTGCCATGTTGTAGTTGTAACATTACTGAGCTGTAAGTGAGCAGCTGTGACTCAGGTTAAAAAAGCAACAGTTTAATGACACTGAGCAACCTCAAATGAATGTCTGAAGGCAAGGTTTCTTTGAGGGCCACTAGAGAGAGGACTTGATCAGCTACTAGCCTGAAGGTGACACCTGGAGCTGTTACTTTGAAAGGATCAGCAGTAGCACAACCCAAAACCAAGTCACGTTATGAACCCTTTGACTCCCACCTCCTGAGGAAGCACAAACAGAACTGTGCTCTAGTAGATCTGTACTCTGATGGAGCAGCTGACATTTGACACAATGTCTTTAAACACAACTGATAATGAGTTGTATGCCTTAGAAGAGCTGAGAAACTTTTTTATGAGGAAGGTAAGAGCTAGTTGTGTTGTAGTCAAAACAAAAAATAATACAATACTCATTTCTTAAAGAAGGTTATTGGATGCATTTCTGCCCTTCTTATGAGAATACAGAACTTACTTTCACTCTGCATCATATCCTTGCTTGCATACTTGCTGTGTTCAGGTCTTACATTGTAGTAGCTTCAGGTGAATTAAAATACAGAACTACAATATAATTTGCTTTTTTTCCAATGGCTGTGTTGCTAAGAAGACAAAACACTCCGTAGGGAACAGAAATTTATCTGAGTCAGAACATTAGTATTATTAGTACAAATTGACCTCTAAAAACACCTGTAAAACCAATCACATGTCCACTTTCTGCATGACTAATGTGAGAGAGCCTGTTTCTATACCTGTAGCTTCATTACCACAACAGACCTTTGTATTCTCTGGTGTAGTTATACTGATACATTAGTAGTTCAACAGATAGACACTGTTTTCATGAGGTATTTGCTAACAATTGCAGATTGCAGGGAAAAAATCAAATACTGTATTATATTCTCACTCATTCATGGATTAATTGTCTTGAAAGTTTTAAAAAATAATTTTTAAACACCTACCACTTTTTCTGTTGCTATTCTTTTATTTGTTCTTGTTCTTTTCCCTTCTGTCCTTCTCCCAACCACTGAAATCTGTAAAGTTGGTGTATGATCTCACTGAGCCTTAGAAACTAACCAGGATTTTATGACTGAAATATAAATGATTTTATTTTATGGTGCACAATAAAGCAATGTGAAATGCTGATACATGTCCTCAGTACTGTTTTGCCATCGTACACAGATTAATTATCTTAACTACTCCATGTAGAGTTTTAATGGTGATGACTTAAGAAGTGTTTGAACACTGAAGTAATTACAGAATAGATGAACATTGCAGTATGGCTTGAAGTGGTTTTGATGTCTGTTGGAAGAGTTGTTTTCAAAAGACACTACCACTTTACCAAGATTTGTATTTATTGAGCTAACACACTTACATCTATGCTTTTTATTTAACCTTTAATAACAGAGTAGATCATGAGGATCCATTTGGATTTTATTTCTCTAAATATTTTAACATACACCTCTATTAAACATAAGAATCTTCATGTTTTCACCATGGTGTTGTCCTAACTGTATATGAAAGCATGCCAAAACAATCAGTCTTTCAGACCATACCATGGGGAAAAATTTCTTCATGAGTTTCAGGCAATATTACAGCACAAGTAAAGAAGCAGGAAAAGAGTAGCCAATAAATCGCAATTCCTTCATGGACACTTAGAGCAGGATAACGTCTCGTTGCTATTTGCCATGACTGCTCCTTTCAGACTCTTGTTCTGTTTTGGACACAAAGTAAAAACCAAAGTGGAAAAGAAAAGCTACTTTTTTATGAATCCAATTTCATACTGTTTAACATTGGTAGACAGGGTCATTAATTTCAGTGGATGTTGGATCAGGTCATAGATCTGGAAGCCTAAACTTACTTTTCTAAAAATAGATTACATTTTTATTTCTTCATTATGCCCTAATTTAAAGTCCCTTGAATCAGACTATTAACAAAATATTATCCTATCTCACAAAATAATGCAGATAAAACTAAAATTCCACTCAACACTCATATAGCACTTTTCCTCTTCAAAGCACTTTAGCAGCACTGATTAATCATAGCATTAATTAAACGACTATATTTTTTTAAAATTCAGCCTTCCAAAAGCTCTGTTCTCTGCAGGGAGCAGAGGAGAGCATAGCAAGGGACTAAAACCAGCTCCAGTAATCAGAAAACTTAGCCTGCAGCAATTAAACTGAGGAATCACTTCCCTTGCAGAATCTTTCTTACCTTGGGCTAGTGGAAAGATGAAAGGAAAGATGACAGTGCAATCTAAACAAGAAATAAATCTGTTTTGTGTAAAGGAGCTGGTTAATTTGATATATTTGCACTACCTGAATCAATAGGTGGGCTAACAACTCCTTTCCATGAGTTTTCTAGTTTGTATACCTGGCAGAAAATGCAATCAAAATTAATTAGAAAGGGAATTTTTTTATTTATTCCACACATGGACTCCATCCATTCTGGATATAAAACCCAAACATGCAAGAATAAATTCCTTGGATCCAACAACAGTTAAGCCTGAGGTTGTCATTTTTGTTCTCAGACAAGCCTCCAGAGCTAGGACTGCAAGGGAGACAGCCAAAGCCACCACCCAAATCCTTTTTTCTGGCCAAGAGAGCAGAAACAGCAGAAGAGTAGTAATACCTCTGATAGTTTGCCTTAAAAAATGCTGCTTTCTTCACTGCTGAGGATGACAAATAGAATCTTATTAGTGGAGATTTTTCTCCTTCTGTGGACCCAGCAGTTGTTTGGCATACCAGGTCGGCAGATAATTAGGCAGGTCAAGCTGAGCTTGAACTGACTCATTTTTATAGTCCCAGCATGGGTGAGGCAGTCAACAAATTAACACTTGCACCTCTTCCCAAATTCATCTTCATAAAGCAGGCTGCGAGGCAGAGAGCACGCTCTTGAATTGGGCTGCCCATGTTTGATGGTTGCTTCGTTTCTCCAGCATGATGGCTGGACTGATACATGATGGACATTCAAAACAGAAGCCATCCACTATGCTGGGTGAGAGGTGCTGTTAAGAAATGGAAAATCCATTTGGCTGTGGTACACATCAATCCATTTCTGTATTAGTTTTGTGACTGTTTTGCTGCAAACATATTCTCCCCTGAAGGAGATCTAGTTTCTCTGGAAATCCACATGGCAGGCAGCATGCATCCCATGAAAATTGCCAAAAGGACAGCAGCAAAGACGGAAGAGGCAGAGATGTTCAGCAGGGTCTCAATGCAGTGCAGTGCTCTACCTTTGGCATTACGTCCAACAGAGCCAGCTGAAGTGCTTCTGCATGCAAAGTGCAGACATGGATCAAGCCTTTAAAGCACCTGTAAGAACATGAGTTAGCAGGTTATGTTCAGCCAAAAAGCCCTGGAAGTTCTTCAGTGTGTAGTTTTTACAATAACTGCTGGTATAAAGTCTGAATATCTGTAGTCTCACTGTGTGAGAGGCAAGCAGAATATGAAGGAGTTCCATTGAGAGAGGAGTGAAATCAGTATTAGAAGTAACAGCAGATTAAATATGGAATTGAGATATGCAGGAGAGGCAACAAGAGCAGTACAAGAGCAATAACTTTTAAACACACTGGTATTTTTAAGTCTAAAATCTATGATTGCAAGCTAGCTAAAATGTCCTTTAGTTCAGAACATTAAAAAGCTGAGTCCGAGGGTGGGACTGGGAATGCAAGGTATGACAAAAGCAGGATCTAGCTGACCATCGAAGTGTAGGTATTTAAACCAAAACGCAGAGAGATTGGAAAAACTTGGAAAACATGGCAGATGCAGAGATTTACAAGATGTGGCAAAGGAGAATGAAAACTTCACAATTAAGACCCAAAGGTTTGAGGGGATGCAGCTCAAGGAAGAAAATTAGTCATGTAGTAGAGGGAAGAGGAGGTAGCCCTGGGAAGATGAGTTAAAACAAGAAAAATAATCAGCCAGAGGCAGGAAACATATGAAATTTAAAAGTTATGTTTCTGGAAGCAGAGAAGCTGAAGGAGGAGGGTAACTGGGTTAAAATGCTGTTACAGGAAAAAAAAATCTGTGAAGGATCTGAGAAAGCATATTGCTGAAAAGCAGTGATTGCATTGCACCCAGTTGTGATTTCCCATGGCATGTTCAGGTTCAAAATACCAAAAGCTTCTCTTTTGTCTTTGTCCGATGCTAATAGTTGCAATACATGCTGCTCTTTCATCCTTGTTATGGCTGTGCCCTTTCTCATTCCTTGTTCTCCTCATACCTTTCTTTTGCAAAATACAGAACCAATATCTTTAATCTTTTTCAAAAGATAAAAGCTTCTATATTGGTTACCCTTTTAGATATTTGATTCTTTTACAAGCAAATCTCAACTGACATTGCCGCACAGTTATTGGTGTTTTACGTGCTTTCATCACTCTCTGGTAGTTTGAGGGTTTCTTCCCTAAAACTGTAAAAGATGACTGTTCCCGCTCCCTGTAGGG
Organism: Aphelocoma coerulescens; assembly: GCF_041296385.1. Taxonomy (NCBI): domain Eukaryota; kingdom Metazoa; phylum Chordata; class Aves; order Passeriformes; family Corvidae; genus Aphelocoma; species Aphelocoma coerulescens. Next base: position 92,234,046 of record NC_091015.1, read on the forward strand.
CTTTATATGCTACACTGCTGATGGCTGAATTTATTCTTGATAAAAAAGATTTTTAAAAAAGAAAACCAGTGACTGGCACATCACATACAATGCATCAGGGAAGATACTGTTCCTTTTTGTCATGGTCCATACCAAATACCAATCTTGTATCTTGAAATCTTGCTGCCTGTCATCAGAGATGGTGAAAAACTGAAAGTGTGTATCATTTTTCTGAAGTGAAGAGGGAATCTGAGACCTCCACCTGATTCTTTGTTCAGTCTCAGCAGCCATGAGCAAAGTGCACCTGGATCCTTGGGGGCACAGGAGGGCATGTGTGTGTAATGGTTTTAATTCTTTCTTTAGTCTCAAAAAATAATTTATCTCCACAGAGTCTTAAAATTTCAATTCAAAAAAACCTGCAAGGAAATGATATCTGATATTGTTCTCTAGCTCAAAGTACTCATTATCCCATCTTAATTGGCAAGCTATGTTTAATGTGAAGCAGCTAAAACAGTGGCTTCCAGCCCATGAGGTTTGAGCTGCTTACTAAAACCAGTTTAAGTTAACTCATCACTCTTTTCCTTGTAAATGATTGGGCTGAAGTGATAGGTTTTTTGGACAGGGATAATTGCAGTATTATAGTCAATTACCATTATGTAGTGAAATATGTATTTATTTTGAAGTGCCAGAGATTATGTTTGTGCATGTCACTAACATAAGAAGTAGAAGGACCTGAGTACCTAACAAACATTTTTGGTCAAACATTGAGAATGATATCCAGGTGCCTAGAGATAAGTATTAAACATTAAGGGCCAAAGGGTATCCAGTTTTGTTTTCTGCTTTTCCAGAAGCCTGTGTGTCTTCCATAGGTATGATAATTCTGTGCGGGTATCTCAAGTATACAAGGGAATTTGAAACCACATTACCCCCATCTGTTTGGACACAGAAATCTCCCCCTATTTACCTGAAAATGGTTTGATCTTCTTTTTTACACCTACATCCCAAAGTGATCCAGAATCCTCTGTTCTCTGACACTTGCTAGAAGTGGTGGGGCTCTTGCTATTTGCAGCATGCTTTTCAGTCCTACTGCTGCAGGGCTTTTTCCACTTTCTTCCTGCAGTAACAATTCATGCACAGTGTTCTTAGGAATAAGAAACAGGTGTGCTGTGATGAGCAGCATCACAGACCGTGAGCCAGCACAGGCCAGGCCATGGGGGTCTGACAGTAGGCACTACTTCGGAGTGTCATAAACCTGCTCTGTCCGCTGCTGAAGTCATGTCAAACGAGGGGCCCCATCGAGAGAGAAGAGAGCATTGCTGTGTGCAAACTGTGGGGCTTGCAGTCCTTCATGTGCAATGTACCCTGCAGTGGGCGCTGCTACAGACTGTATCTTACGGAGTGGGGTGGAGAGCAAAGTCCCTGGCTTGGTGGTTGCAGTGGAAAGCCTGTCTGGAGGCAGTCATTAAATTCAGTGGTGAGCAAGAGGGCATGAAACTTTGGGCTGGCTGATGACCCTTATTTCAGGTTGTACTGCTCTGCCTTCTTTTATAAACCTTATTTTAAAAGGGGTCCTCTTTTATAAACCAACGTTGCCTGATAATGGTGGATTTTTTCTTAACTCACCTTTCCTGCTGCTCCCCAAAGTCTCAGGAGTAATCATCTACTCAGTGGGTCAAGTGTCTCTCAACCTCAGTACTGCAGCCTTTTTTTGCTTTCAAAGATACCGGTTTGCCTCCTTCCATCTGCTGCCTTTACTCCTGGCCCAGCAGCTCTAGTATTATCCTGCTTCATCTTATTGGGCTTGCTCCTTCCTCTGCCCCACAAAAAACCACACGTGTTTGGCTCTAAGACCCAGTATGACAGCATTTCTTACCTCCTGGCCTATTTTGCCTTTAAAATCCAGGGTAGTTTTCCCCCTTGAGTGTTTCACTGGTGAAACTCCCTATGAAAACTAACACACCTTTACCCTCTGAAATGACATGAGATTGACTGCTGCTCTGATGCCTACAATAGAACTTGTATTGTCTAGGCATTCCAAGTCCAGAGTCTGCTACATATTGCAATCAGCATAATCATTCTTTTTTTATGGGCCCCTTCTTGCACATCAGGATGTACCAGAAAATTTCCAGTGTTCAGAGAAGGCACAGGGCTTCTCTGGAACAGCAACAGCTGAACCTGAGGGGCACATCCCGCTGCTACACTAGTGGTAATCTATTACAGCATAAAACAGTGGTATCTGACAGTGAAAGAAAGCATGGTGCAGGAAAGGACTATCAACTCTAGTAGTGGTGTTTCTGCCACTGCTGTCATGTGATGAACACACTCTAAATTTATTAGACTACCAGTTGAATACAGTGACTCATGACCAAAATCCATTACTTAATTCCATATGAATTAAGTAGAGACTTTTGGCACATTTATTAAGTAATGATTGAAAGTAATAATAAAAGCTCTCCCAGTCATATTCTTTCCATGAGTCTATGAAATACTGAATTTGAGTGGTATTAAAAACACAGGAGTGGTGAAAGTGCCCAAAAGCACATATGTCTAAGTGGAGCACTTGTGTTAGCACAAAGAGAAGAAAATTCACATATATTCTGACATACAGGCACCAGTAGTTCTGGAATAGGATATCTGTGTCTTTACAATAAAGTATGGTGGCATTTTGCCATTTTTATATGAACTAGCTACATGATGTGAATTAATGGGTATCTTTGGAGGGGGGTAAATAGTGAACAATTACTTTTCCAGAAAAAGATCTATCTCTAGAACAGGGTCCTTAGTTTGAATTAATATCTGTTTGGGGTTTCTTGTGTCTTTAGTAGGTAAATTTTCCTAATCTTGTACTCTCAAACTAGGAACCATGTCACAACTACTTAATAAATTTGCCAGTGTGTCAAAAGCATTGTTCGGAGATGAGTGAAAATGGAAGTGCATTCAATGATGTTACAACAGCAGTGAATTTGTCTCAAGGCAATAGTAGGGAAATATTTCCGGAAGCAGAACCTTATCTGTGATGATTTTGCTCTGGTTTAATCTACCAAAAGAATAGTTTGCTCTGCTGTTTGGCTCTGAAGGCAGAATCTCTCTTAGGACAGTTACTTGATCCTATGAAGTGAAAAGTTTCCTGAATTAAGTAATGGAGGCAGGTATTAAGGTGCTGAAACTTTTGTCATTCAAAGGAAAAGACATTGGATCTTCATTGCTGAAATAATAAGTAAATGCTATCATCTTACAGTCAAAGACTTACTACATAGTGTTAGATGAATCACCTTCTTAATATGAAAATTATGGAACTCTTATCTTAGAAAAATAACTTTTAAATGTATAGTATCAGAAAAATGCTCTCCCAAGCACCCACAAGACAACCCCTTTCCTGTTACATCTATTTAATGTATTTCTTCCTTCCTTTAAGAGTGAAATTGAACAAATAAATACAATTTCTTTTTTCCTTGTCAAGCTGTTGGCTATGTTTAATCATATTATGTAAATCCTCTTTAAAAGCGTCAAGTCAGTTTTGGGTCTTACAATGTGTAATGTTGTTCAAATACAAAAAATAAAAATAAAAAATCAAATTGTTTGTAGATTAAAGTAGTTCTGTATGGACCCTAATGAAAATTAACAAGGCTATTTATTTTTAATATAATCCTCACACACATCCGCCTCGCTCCCCAGCACCCTCATCAGTTCTCACTTCTTCCATTCAGGGAGGCTTCTTGTGTTGCAAGAGAGCTGAATTGCCCAGCTCTCCTACTAGTGGTGCTAGATAACACTTTGCTGACATTCCAGCACTGGTTTCCATTACACATTTCCATCTGCTTTCAGAAGAGGCTCTCAACATGGGAAAACATAATTCTAAGTGCAAATGCTCTGCAGAATGTAACATACACCAGTGCAGAAGTCAAGGGTCACAGGTGGTGTCAGTTGTGTTGGGCTCATGCAGCAGTACCTGGGGTAGGACTTCCCATTCACACCACTGTGGAGCAAGGTTTCTTCTATAGCTCGTGCTAGAAAACGTGACTCTTCTCTTCTTCGTGTCTGTAGTAAAGCAGTAGGAACATAACTGAGTTAAGAGAAGTTAACCACTAACTGATGGGGTTTCTTTCTGTAAATGTAGTACAGTGGTTTATATAGTTTTAGAAAAGCTTTTTGGAGTATAAAGAATAGTCCTTGGCTTTCACCTTCTGTGGTTTAACTCGATATTAAAGCAAATTTCCTGCTTTTGCAAAATACTTTCACATAGTTAACACAGTGTTCAAAGTACTCAAACCACAGAAAATGTGCTAAGAGCTGCACTTGTTCATAGGTTTTAAGACCATGTAAACAGTGGCTTAGATCAACTCTGTAGCCCAGCCACTCCCCTCTTCTTCCATCTGGTGTGCCACCTGTGTTTGGTGAACCCCTGGAAAGACATTTTCCCTGCTGGAATTGTGGTCAGCTGCTTTACCTACATGGGTGAGCAGCTTTGTTGGAAGTGGCAGTTCTGTCTTTCACTGCCTCCTGGGGACAGGGCAGGGAGAGGGAAGCCTGTCTCCCCAACAGGCAGCTGCTGGCAGTGGGGCCTGGCGCTGACTCCTGGTTCTGGTAGGGGAGTTTCCAAACTGGACACCAGCTTACACAGCTGCCACAGATGAAATAGTGACTAGATTTTAGACCTAGGAAATGTGAGTCTTCTGTCTGGCACGTGCTATCCAAAGGCTAAGTTTGATGCAATTGTTGGAGGGGAAAAGAAATGGGGGAAAGAAGGGGAAGGCAATAAAAAAACCCTACCTAACCCAGTCACAGTATATTTTACTTTAAATATGCATCTGATTAAGAATTGAATAGTAATATTGGGCTGGAATTACTACAGCTGCTCAGAGTAAGGAATGCTGTATTGTCCCGCTGTTACACATTATCTATAAAAAGCTGTTTCATTGTTTTGAAGTATCTAATACTGATTTGATCTTCTCATGCCTAACTGAAGGGTGTGTACAGCAGAAACTTTAGAACTGCTGAGCACTGGCATGTCCAGAATGCTTATACCGTGCTTGATTGTTGTTTGTTTTAGTTTTCCTGCTGAGCTTTCCCTGACAGCTCCAAAGCCTTTATTTATTTTAAGAAGCATTTTGTGTGTCTAGGCATGTGGACTGGTGTGAATAATATTGCCTGGAACACTAGACCAGTTCCAGGAAAGAAATCTGCTTGGGGCAGCCATCCATTCCTTACGCCCAGTGCTCTGGGATGCAGTCTTTGGCTGCTAATGAAATGATCATTGTGAACTGATTCCACCAGAGGACTGAGGTGCTGAGATGCTCTGTTGCAATTTAAGTGAGGTACAAAAGGAAAAAGGAATATTGGTCTATCCTGGATGTGTGCACAGAGTAAAGCAGAAAGTCTCACTGATCTCATTTATCTACTTGTACTTATTCCTGACCAGTGGCAAACACTGTGCTCGAAGAGTAAAAGCTACACCAAATCATAGTTTATTTTCTTTTTTGAAACACAAGCTTAATTTGATATGTGTTGCAAACTGAAGTAACCACTGTAAGTGATACACAACTCTTAATGTGTTCATGTTACACAGAACAAACAGATGCAGGTGAAAACAGCATTTCAAACTTTTCTGTCACAGTGTTTCATAAATGTATTGGGGAAAAGAAGATTTTCAGTTTGCTCAAGCAAATCATTTCTGAAAGAGAAAGAGGTGCTAACAACTATAATCTGTTGTTAATAATATTGCCTAAAATTGTAACAGGGCAAGTAAATTAAATATTAAGTTCAAAGAAATAAAAATGTTTGAGAACAGGATTTCTATTTGTATTGCAAATTGTATTGAGATTCAAATCCTACTGTACATATTTGGTGGGCAGTCTAATGCTTTTTATAATCAGGAATGTTTTTACATGATACAGAGTGAGTATTTTCTAACACCTCACATTACCACAAAATCTATTTGATAATCTTTAACAGTTCAGTGCAGAGATTTTTGGTTTTATCTGTATTATGAATATTCTGTTCAAATGACTGACTACCACATCAGTTCTACCACATCAGGCAAAATTCTGAGAAGTAAAAACGGTTCAATGTCTGAGAGTTAAAAGATGTGATTTTCCTCTTCCCTCTACTTTGAAATATGGATACAAACAACTGAGTTTATGAATTCAGAAATAAGATTTTTAATAAGTAATTTAATAAGTAATTTTAAACAGTAATTGATCAGAACATTTTTGAGTTATCCAAAAAATCTGATTAAATTATCATATCATATCATATACAATAATCATACCTGATAATTCACAAAATGTGATGTAGATTAGATTACTAATTATGTTTATATTTCCCAATTTTCCTGTCCTTTTCATCCTGCATGATACACTCATGGTGATTGCTGTATGCAAATTCCTAGCACAGCTGCACTGAAGGTGATTCAGAGTTGTTTCACTGACCTCAGTAGTAACTTCATCAGGTCTTCACCATCTCTGATCTTGTCTTCATCACATTGAAGGATTGAGCAGCCATTTACCATAGCAGAAATCCTCTAGAACTGATGTGAGATTTCTCGTGTATCTGTGCTGGTGCTAATCCTGCCCTATATTAATATATATTTACATTTGCATTTATATTTACACTACATATATGTATAAATTCTCAGAAACTGCTTTTTTATTATTTTCACAAGCAGTACATGACTTTTAGGTGCAATTTGGAAAAATAAATCTGTTTATTTAAGCATGAAAAAAATAACAATTTTAGAATCATTTAGGTTGGAAAAGATCATCAACTCCAAATATAATTGACAGAATTTCTTTTTCTTTAAATGTTCAGTGTGACCATTTTAAAAATTCCTTTCATTTTAGGAGATTTTAAGTTCTGGAGGTTAGTGTTTTATTCAGTAAATCCTTGCTAAATGCCAGACTGGAAGAGATGTCAGAAAGGCTCCTTTTCTGGTCAGTACCATGCATATAGCTAACAATGTGTGGAAAAGATGGTGTCTACTTGAACAGCACAGTCTGAGAAACACTAACAAACCCAGTTAAATTGCTGCATGTAGAAAGAATTAACCTTGTACAGCAAAGAAGCCTTCAGAGAAGACTGTTTCACAAATAACATCATTGGGTTTGCATTCACTGCTGTGGTTTTAACAATTGATGCACATTTAATTTATGGTAACAAGTTGTGAGTTGTTTGGTGGGAGATGAGGACTTGCCGAGTTGTGTGAATTGTGGTATCCAGGTTATCTTCATGCATATAATTGGCCTTTACTAGCATAGTGCCATTCTCTTAAGGATGTGAAGTAGCCATATCAGAAGTCTCTGGCTGATGCAGTGTGGATGTATTAACAGAATCCATAATGTGTGTAATGCTTGAACGTGCAATCATATAAATATGGCTTGCTCCAAAATAGTATCAGTATCCAATTAGATGACGTGCAGTGATGCAAATGGTGCTATTAGTCTTGCGTGTTTTCCCTGTACTTCTCCGTCACCCTTTATTGCTGTATCTTCTGAATTCTCCCTTCATTTTCTTTCAACAAAGGCAAGTATGCCATGAGGGATCTGGTCCACCGACTGCCAGGCGCTAACAACAGCAACAGCTCAGCGAGCAAGGCCATGTCTGATGACACCGTTACTGCCATTTGCTGCACTCTGCATGAAGTCATCACTAAAAACATGGAGAATGCCAAGGCCTTACGAGACGCAGGCGGCATTGAGAAACTGGTTGGCATATCTAAGAGTAAAGGAGACAAGTATGTTTTGCAAATCACCTTGCACCTTTTTAACCTCTCCAGTAGTTATTACTAGTCCTGAATGTGTTTGCCTTCTCTGTGCAATCGTGAGTTGAATCCTTTAGTTTCATCAGAAATCATATGCCCAGTGTGAAGGGTGACAAGAAACAGACAATGCCAATACCAAAAGTCTCCCTCTGCTTTGGTTTATTTTTGATGTGCTATCAGCAGTGTGGGGAGTGCACTCCCTGTGCATTTTAAGGAAGAGTAATTATCTACAGTAACCCCTACCTCTAAGCAATTGTAGAAGATCCTGATAAACATTAGAGATCAGAGTAGTTGGATTGCACCCTGCACAAGGGGTGAAATGCAGGTGGAGGGATCCTTTGGAAGGAAGGACCTCACCACAGTTCTGTTTCTGCTCCTCTTGCTCTAGGAGTGAAGAATGTAAAGTCACTGTCCCTTTTCACAGCACCTTTTTCTTTGCCACCAGCTTGGTAGTAGATCCATGAATTTTCTGACTGCTTGCTTCTGAGAGAGCATTAGGCTGCTTTGTGAGGCAGAAAATGTCTTGCACACAACTGTGACATTTTCAGAACAGCTATGGTTTCATCTTGTCTGTTTGGCTATGTACACACTCTTCATGAAGAGTCACTCTTTATCCTTCTTTTGCCTAAAACAGATAGCCTGGTTCTCATATTTGTCAACCTGATGAAGTATAGTGCAATGGGACTATGGCAGTTTGAAAACAAAAAGCCTTCACTGTAGTGTACAAAACCCATCAGTCCACCTGCTCGGAGCTGTCATCACACAGCCTACTGCAGCATCAGAGCTCTTAAAGAGCCCCACAAAGCCAGGCCAGAACCTGAAGGAAAGATTTATGCACCCTCCATTTGGTATGAGAACTTATGCTCGCCTATGTGATCAGAGCATTGCCAGTATAATTTAATCACATTTCTTTTCCTCTATTGTCACCCTTTCCCTTTCATACCAAATTCATTATTGAAACATTCCTGCATTCAAATTTTAGGGGGTAAAAAGTAGTAGTGTGACCAAGTATGTGGGAGCTCCCTATGCTCTGCCAATTTATTTATATTTGCATTTTGTTATTATTAAATCTACTTAATTTATTTATGTTTTCTAGATCAAATGTACTGACATTGCAAGCAGGTTCATATCCATTTCTCTTAAGCTGAATGTGTCTTTTCTCAGAATAATGCATTTGTCTACCTGTTCATTATCTGGTAAAGAATACTGATACCTGTTGAGTCTGGAATTTTTGAAGTATCATGGGCAGTTTTAGGAGGGTCCAAGAGCATAATTCCCTATCTTAATATCCCTCATAACTGTAAAAGACATCTATTTCTAATTAATGTATTTAGCCCAGGTAGAGTAATTCTAAAATGCCCTTCCAGGTCATGATATGTATCCCTCCTCTCAAGTGCTTTGAGCAGAGGTCCTGTGTTATTATTTTTACAGGTTACACAGTTCTAGAACAAGAAAACCTGTCAACACACAGTGCTGCAAATGCCCATCTTAAGTAAAAGTTCCATTTTTCAGCTTTCAGGAATGTCAGTACTATGTGCTATTGGTTTGGTTTGGTTTCTTACAGGTAATTCATTGTTTGAAAATCAAAATTGCTGGTTGTTGGACTGATAGAAAATTCTGGCATGCTCACTTTAATACAGTAAAACACTTCCATATGAAATGATTTTGTCCAGTATGAAGCAACTGCATCTGAATGTGCAGGATACTGGACTGGCCATGCATCCTGGTATGTATCAGTGCCAGGAGTGTGGGGCTGGCCCTGTGAACCTTTGGAATATGCCCAGGGCTTGAACGCTCTCCCTGTATGACCGCATGAGAGAACTGGTGTTCATAAGGTTATTTATATTGGCCGAACCCGTATCAGCTTCACATAGCTCCTGCCTCTCCTCAGTACTCACGGAGTGGTTGGCACAGTTATTCTTCTGGTTACTCCATGCTACCAGCACCCCACTAGCCAGTACGGCTGGAAGTATAATAAAAACAATTATGCTTGAAAGGGTTTATCAAAATCCTGTTTACTCACCAATTACCCACCTACTGCTGTACTCTGGGTGAGAAATGGAATAGAAGTGGAAAAAAAAATCAAATAAATTACTAGGGAAATGTTGTATTAATGAATCAGTTGTGTCATAACAATGCTTTACCAGCTTGAGTGTCAGCCAACCAGGGATCCTTCTCAGAAGTCACAGAATAAACCAAAGCGTGGCCCCTGCCCAAAGCAGTAACTTATGCTGCTGGTTTTCTGGTTTCTCTTCGATTGTGCAATCCATATGCCTCTTCTCAGTAAAACATAAATCACCTCAGTGACTGCCCCCAACTCCATCAGTCCTCACTCTGGACTTTGGCCTTGGCAAGGTTTTCTAGCATTCTACTGCTTTATATGTATTTTTGATCCAGCACAGTGTATGCTTCCTTAATGGTTGGGTTATCTTCCTGGTCCTTTTCTATTTGACCCTTCTTCACTGAGATGAATACTCTGCCTTTTTTTTTTTTTTTTAATTACCTATTCCAACAAGAATATATGACATCAACTGATTGTAACAATAGCTTAGATCTTCTTTCAAAACCTGTCTGAAAAGAAAGCTCATGTGAAGTTACATGGTTTTCAAAATGACATTGTATTGCTGTCATTAAAGGATAATGGGTGAGCAAAATCCAACTCCGCATTTGGATTCCTAATGAAATTTATCGTAACTTTATCATATAATCAGTTGTATTTCTGCATCTTCACTCTGCATTTCAAAACCAGTGCTCATCAACCATCTAGGGTTTCTTTTGGCCACTGCTAAGAGGAGCTTAATGAGTTGAACGCACTCCTCAGGTTTGGCAGCTTATGGAGGAAAAAATTCTGCTCTGACTCCTTGTCCTTTATGCCAAAAGTTGTAGCATATCTTAGATGTACATAATGCCAGTTGGGTCCTCAACAGTTTTGCCAATTGCTACCTCCTATTCTTCTTACTGTGCTCTCAGCAGAAATCCCTGTGTGTACTGAGATGCACGCGTTTTGCTCCTCACTGGTTGATTAGTGCTATAGAAATAAGATATATTGCCCTTGCTTAAAAACACATTGGTCTCCAAGATGCCAAGCAAAGATCTTATGGCATGCTTGAAACACACTGTATTTGAGGGTTTAAACCCATAGTGATGCATGTGAAAATTGGGATGAATGGTGTCCTGTACTTAACAGTCTCTTTCTCACTGTTTTTTTCTCTCTCTCTCCCTTTTTAATATATGTGTGTAACAGGCATTCGCCTAAAGTGGTGAAAGCAGCATCTCAGGTCCTCAATAGTATGTGGCAGTACAGAGACCTGAGAAGTCTCTACAAGAAGGTAAGGCTTGGGTTTTTTCTAGATTTATCATCTTTCATACTGTTATCCAAATTTGGGGGCTGAGAGACTTCAGACCAAAATACTTGTTTATGTGACTGGAAATTCACATGGTGCGTAAAGTTTCAGATACTTGGAGCTATTAGTTTTTCCTTAATTTCTACTTTTAACATAAAAATGCCCTTTGAAAATATGTGTGGTGGTGAAAAGGGGGTGTGAATTTGATTTTAAAATAAATTCATACAAAAGGTGCTGGATCTGACAGCCCTGGAGAGTGAAATCCTCTGTTCGTAGAACAAACCTATGTAAGCTCTCCTACTGAAACAGTCCTTCCTACACCTCCTCACCTTTTTCTGAGGCAATTACCAGATTTTCAGCCCTTCAGCTCCCAAATTTCCTCATGAGATTGTAAACAAGAGTATCTGAAGGAGTGGTGCTTAGAGACCAGCTACAAATGGAGCTGGGCTGAAACCTGGTAGCTTCATTTCTAATCAGCTGGCAGACAGTGGCATCAGACTTGGTTTTCAGACAGTCTGTTGAGTCCATAGTAGCATGCCATTCCCACAGCCCTGCTAGCCTGTTGAAAATTAATTGCAGTAGAGTAATATAACACTGTGAAACAACATTCCATATATCTTTTAAAATGTGTCTGCTTAGTAAATGAAAACATTTACAGGCATTCTTGCTGAATATTTCCAAACTGAATTACATTCCACGTGAGTATCAGCCTGCAGATTCAGCTCTTCAATGTCTTCTTGCTTGGAATTTCACATCTTATGTAATTGATATTTGTATTTATAATCTCAGAAAGAGCTAAGACTTCATGTGGCATCTTCAGTTCAGGCCCTAGTTACAGCTGAGGCATAAGGATGGAGAAGCAGGGAAGGTTCACAGTGGTGTGGTCTGTGTTGTATGTATTCTGCACAAGAAAATAGCTTAGTTACATGAAATGTATGCACCAAATCTCAAGCTGGCAGAAGCTGACCTTCTGTGTGAACTGCTGTTCTTTTGCATGCCTCAGCCTTGCTTGTGTCAAGTCTGGAGAGTGAGGAAGATGATTATTGAGTCTGTCCCATTGTTCACTTCCAGTATTTGCAGTCATCCTTGGCAGCCCTAGAGATACCATATGTGAAAATGTTCCAAGTAACAAGCTGGTACTCAACTGTCCCTTTAAGAGGTGGGAACAAACATGAGTTAGAGTAGGCTTTTCTTGATCCAAGGCAGTAACACACTGGAAGTGTGCATAGCCTGACTTCTGTGCATGTGGGTGGCTGTGCTGTAGAGGCTGAGCTGTACTGCACCATAATCTCTTAGAGGTTCTTACAATATTTGGCTCATGTCCAACTTTCTGTCTGTATATATATGCTGTGATGGAAAAGCAGTTTCTGGGGTTGCTCCATGCATGAGGTAATAATGTTTGTGCTGAGTTTACTGCTACCTAAGGGACACTGTTGGCTGCCAGTGTGACTGCCTGGTAATGGACTTACTTACTAAGCATGCTCAGGTACTAAGTACCTTGCATGCTTACAAGAGCATTTTCCAAGGCCACAAATACATACTTGTGATATGGAAAATAGGACAGACTAGCTTTAGAGGTAGCTTCCAGGACACTCATAGCCTACAGATCATCTGTATTCTCAGGAAGAGAATTTTATTAATGTCTATATTAGTTAATACCTACACAAAATCTTAAAATGAAGATCAGTCTCTGCTACATATTTGTATGCTAATTGCATGCCATTATATATGCTGCTAAGCCTCATATAAATATAGTTTATTTTAATCAAAATGTTCAGATAGTTAATTTTAAATACTCCTTTTTTTGTTAAAATACATGCAATAATCTTTATAAAGTTATAATATTTATTAAACTTGCCTGTAATAGGCTGACTCTTACGCTGCCTGTCTGGGTTTCCCCCCTGTTTGGAAAGCAATGGCAATGGTTTTATGACAGAAAAATTAGAGAAGTTTGCATTATACTAATAGTCAGCTACTTATGTAATATAAAGATACTGGATCAATGCAATCTTTGTTTTATCCCATTAAAATATATATACCAGTAAAAATGAGTGAACATACATTGTAATGCAGTCAGCACTTTGCAGTATCTTGCCCTTGCACTTTTGAAGTGCAGGTAAATCCCATTGCATAACCATCAACAACTTGCTTCTGTGTGCTGAAGTATCTATACAGTTGCATACAAAGAATTGGCCAACAGAGACACAATTTTGTTTTGTAATACAAGGAAATTGCAAGCATCCCATTATATTTAAGTGAAAGCAGCAGCACTTACCTTTTGTTTGAGAAAAAATGTAACCAAATAGTTTGAATTGTGGTATATTTCAGAGCTACACGTTCCCAATAAAGTAAGAAGAGGTAAAAAGAATTGAAGTATTATTCTTTGTGTTAATGGGCAAGGAGTACAATACATACAGTACAGTAGCAGTCAGTATATTTAGTCCAAACATGACTGGATCAGCAAAGACATTAAAACCTCTTTCATTTTCCTAATTTTACTCAACATTGCAAGGAACATCCTACAGCCGGCAAAAGATAAACTGTGCTGACAGAAATCCAGAGCTGGGGACTGGTGTGGATGCTCTTTAGGTCCACAATATCTTATGCACTGAATTTGCAGAGCCATGCCACAGCCTGTACCCTCCGCTGGCAGGATCTATCCATTGTACATGGATTTTGAAGTCATAGCTGTATTGTGGCTTTAGTGGGACACACAAACTTGTTAGGTTGGACTGGCATGGAACAGACACAGAAAGTAAACAGCATTCAGATAATGTGAGTGAGGAAATAGTATTAGATAGTCCTCTGCAGGCTTGTGCTTTGAGGCAAAAAGAAGTTTTGCTCCTGATGTGGTTAATTTGGCACTATCCTAACACAGTCCAAGAAGGAAAAGTTGTAAAATGCATAAGTATTTCTGGTCCTAAAACTGTAGGAAAAAAAAGAAGACTTGACTGACTAAAAGGAAGCAATTAATTTAGTCTTGAAATGAAGGAGTTTCCAACCACCCCAAAAGTTACAGGTCCTTCATCGTGAAAGAGCTTATAGGAGCTTAATTTACAAGCAATAGCTGGTACAGAAGTCTGAAAAAGTCCTCCAAGAGGAAAAAAATGTTCAGGTTCAGTCACATCTAGACAGTGATTAGATTATTTAGTGTGATTAATTTCTAGAAAGGAGGTGATCATTGCATTTTTCATCAGTAGAGGAAGTACGGTATCCCAAAGACAGTTTCATCATTTTCAAACTTCTTTGTTTTCTACAAGCAAGACACATTTTCATAAATGATCATTTATCTGTCTCTGTTTTCATGAGTCTGTTCCAAAATACTTAAAATCTGTTTTTTAAATATCCTTAATGGTCACGTGGCCCAAAGCCCCATGAGTGGGTCAGCAGCTCAACACTTTGGAAAAACCAGGTACAGGAACTAGGCCGCAGCTTGTTCCCATGCTTCAGACTCCTGGTACATGCCTTGTCTTCAAGTATCTTGGCAACACTGTAGTGTAGATTTGCTTACAGCACCCAGAAAGAGAGATTCTGCCTCATTTGAGCTTAGCCAATTAAGCAAGATGCAAGGAGCTACTATGTTGCTTCTTTAAAGCCACCTTTTTCTGACTCAGTCGCACTGTCCCCCACTGCAGTCTCTGGGGTTGAAGGTTTGGGGACACCTGAGAAAATACAGATGTGACTGTAAGAGAGCAAATTTCCATTAGCTGGTAATCTTTTCTCTATGTCAATATTCAAGAAAATAACCAACTACTCTTAAATACAGATAGCTTGTTAAATTACATGAGGAAATTTGAGCAAAAGGGTTGTGCTAAATGAGCTTAACATGAAAGAAAATTTATTAGCCAAAAACAAGCTTCAATTAGCATTAAATGTGTGTCGTATTAAAGAGCTGGAGGAATTGTCAGGAAGAATATATTTTCTCTTAATTGGTTTGCTTTGCCTAACCACTTAGGCTCCAACAAAATATGTTTGCATTCTATCATTATGTTTACACTTACTCTGTCTTCCAGTGTGTAAGTAGAGGTCATGATGAATTTGTAGAAAATGTTTTTCTTTCCCATTTATTATAGTAGGTTTCTGTTCTGCACGGAATATTAGAAATGTTTGTCCCATTTGCCTGAATAAAAATACCACCCAAAGTTTGAAACCAGGCAGGCTGTTGAGGGTGGTCATCCTTCAGCGTGTATTGAACCATTTACAGCGGGGATACTTCTGTGATAGGCATTTCATGGAGTTACTCTGAAGATGCCTTGTCTGTCATTGGTTGGAAAAGATACACAGCATTGCCCGAAGCCTTTGAAGCCATTAAGGCAGTGTGGATATAGAAAAAGACTTGCTTTTTATGTGACTTTCAGAATAATAAAAAGATGACTTTATGAGAAAGTCCTTTATGACTAAATGTTCCATGAAAATTGACGGCATTAAACTTCAAAACGCTAGTCAAGGAGTTTTAGAATCTAAAGTCCTTTCTTAAATAAAATATACCTACTCACCTTTTAAAAATGTTAATTACAATGTGCTATCATGTAGACTTGGGACACATTGTTTGGATTTTCTTCTAGTAAGGTTACTATCAGTCAGACACCCCCCAAAAGCTGGTTTAGGTTAAATTTATCTAGTGCAAAGATCTGTGCAGAACTTAAACTCTACATTAAAGATCTAAATTCTAAATCCAGAGCATAATAATTCCTCAAAAATAGTGGCTTGACTTGAAGGAACTATTCATGTCTTCAGATTGTTCATGAGCATATGTACTTTGCAGTGCTGATCTTTCAGCGGGGCTTAATTTATTTCTGTACAATTGGCAAAAGCTTTTTCAGATTAGTATGTTACCCTCTCAGAAAAAGGATGAATTAATTTAAGATAAACCCCCTTCTGTAATGTGAAGCTAAAGTACCATTATAGAGAAGGCATTGTCTAGAGCCCATTTTTGTATTAACTATGAAAATGCAAGTACCTAATTAATAAATGATTGATTGATTGATTGATTGATTTATGGCAGTGGGCGTCCCCAAGCTTCAGTGTGACTGATGACAGAGGATTTTCACCAACCCACGACTCTGGGTCATGGCACGCTCAGCATACTCTCTCCCAGAGCCAAGAAACCAGAATCTATTCCCCAACCCAGGTATTCTGGCTGTCAGCTGACCAGTCTTGAATTGTTGTGTTTCATGCATACTGAGATTTGTACCCAGAGCAGTTCTACAGGAGACCTTTGAATCAAAAGTAACAAAGCCTAACTGGAGAATATGTTTTTCAGTTGCACAGTTTAATCCACTGAACCCTGTAGGTTCTAGATGGAAGGTGTCTCACTTCACTTAGGAGAGTTGTGCAAGGAGGGTGTGCAGAGTTCTGTTCTCTCTGAGGACGGCACGTACCAGTGAGAGGGACAAGTGCATTACATTCAGTTCCCTAACAATCTTTCTAGCATTTCTCTGATCTCTTCTCTGATTGTCTGAACCTTTCAAAGAGAAAGGCAGCTGTTGATAAGCACTATGTTGCAATAACAGGTTAAATTTATAAAGCACATTGCTTTGTTTTCTGGCACAATGGCATCTCTTAAGAAAAAAAGCAATAGCTGGATAGTTCAGTAAGGGGATCCCAGGTAAACCAACACATCTGTAGAAAAATCAGTGTGTCCAAGAGTCAATTAAATTCTTAAAATGCTAATTTTCAGAATCTCTGTTAAGAGTGATAATGTACATTTCCTTAAGACAGAATTATAGTTGGAGAATTAGCAGGACTGGCTTTTTTTTTTTTTTTTTTTGGTGATAGAGGCAGTCTTTAATTTGAGGTACTAAAATTCCATTTCCTTAACCAAGTGTGTTCTTTTTTTTCCTTTTAATATTTCTTTTCTTAATAAAATATTACTTTGTGGCATCATGGCAAAATCAAAATACCTTCTACATATGCACAACATCCTAGAAAGTCCATGGAGGAACCATATTTATGTCTGTATTGTATGTGTGTGTGTGTGTGTGTATACATGTTATTATACATATACAGACATATGTATACAGTCATACATGTATGTCTGTATATTATCTCTGATAACATATTTAGAGCAAATTGGAATTTACCTGTTTTTCCTGGCCCCACAGAACATAGTGGCTATGCTATTTCTTTCATTTCTTTGTTTTTTTGCACTAAGTTTGCCTGGAAAAGAGAAGACATCAGAGGAGATCTCATTTAAATACTCCAAACATAAATATCTTTCAAGGCTAGGGTAAATCCTTTTTATCTTTAGCTAACAGGAATATAGTTAAAACACTCAGCATTTCATCTTCTGATATATTACATTACTTTCTTTTGCTAATTAGGAACTAGGCAAATTCCTAAATTGATTTTTAATAAAGGAAATGTGGAAATTTTCTGCAGAAGTAAAATACTCAAGCCTTTTGAAAGCATCATCTGAATAATTTTAATAGAGATTCTATCACCAATATAGCAAAAAAGTTATAGTCTTCAAATGCATACTTTCTTTTTTCTTTTCTTAAGAACATGTGATTTGCCTTTAGCTGAGCATTTTAAATGTGGCTTTTTATCAAATGACAATGCTGTGAAAGACTGAATCATGAAATTGTCGTTGGATTCAGTACTAGAGAAAAAGTTGTCATTACTGATTTATGTCTGTGCATTCTTAATTCTGCATTTTATGCTGAATATTACTCTCCAATGTTCATGTAAGACAGGTTTGCCTATCCCAATGCACACACAAATATGAAGAATTTCATCATTAAAGCAAAGGCATATTTTGTATTCTGCAGGAAATAACATGTAGTAGCTGCAGAGCAAAGAATAATATGATAATCTTTTCACATTATCTCTTAGGGACATGAAAACCTCTTCAGTGAGCATTGGTAAGATAGTCTGGAATTCTGTTTTTACCTTGATGCTACTTTTTCAATATAATTGGCACTAGGCAACATCGCTGTATTTGTAAACTTAACCATTTTACTTACTTCCTCTTTTGGTGGCATAAGCCTTCCCAGGGATTGGTTTTTAAGAATCATTCAAAACTTTGGTGAGAAATTTTTAACATTTCTGGTTTTCTGATTGCCAGTTGCCTGCTTGAATAACACCCTATTTGTCTGTACAATAGGAATTTACATATTATGAGAAAAATCATGAATCCTAAAGACAAAATTGTGGAAACAAATTTAACTGAGGTAAAGAGGTAGACTCTTTGGCATATGCAGAAGTAGTAAGGAGTATTCACACAGGGGAAAAGTGATGTAAAAACCACTCTTGAGTTTTTAAAAATAAAAAAGAGAGAGAAAATCTCATCATTTGGCAAAATACATACTGTTTTCACCTAGCTATGCTACCATTCAAAATCGTTTGGCTACTTTTTTTAGGAAGAACAATTTTCAAAAAGAGCAAAATATTACAAAATGCTAAGTCAAACTGAATGTTGTTTTGATTTCATTTTAATGCCAATAATTACCATTTTGCTTGTGGTGTCAAGTAGAACATGTTCTGATTTCCTCGGCTTATACATCATCTCAAGTAATATTTTTTGTAGTTCCTTGTAACTTTCAATTTATTAACAGTCTCAAACAGTACTAGAAAGATAGAAAGTGATTACTATTAAAAATATGTATTTTGCATGGCCTAAAGAGGGTAGAAAATATTTTGCTATCCGAAGTATTAATGTTCTTACCTATATCACAATGACAACACATGGGGGAGTATCAAGTCATGTGTTTCAATATCAGTTGTTAGAAGGAGATGCTCTCACATGTTTTATCCTCTGGATTCCATAATTTACTATATATTAATAATCATAATTTATTTTAATAATTTTGCATTTTACATAGCTAAATTCTTTGTAATGCCCTCAGCAAAGATTTATTTACTATGCAGTATCACCTACCATTCCTTTAGTTATGTTTCAGTATTTACATGTTTCTCTCTGAAACATTTTCCATGTCTATTATGATATTGAAAATATTAATAGTAACCTAAGGTAGTCTGGGCTGAACTGAAAATTCAATACTGATGATTGTATTTTCATGAAAACAGTTCTGTGTAGCTGAAGCCAGGCCTGCCCTTACTTGTACTATTTTGATAATGAATGAGATTTTTTTAAAAAATCATGTATGATGACTGAGCCTAATTAGAGTCAAACTAATGGATTTGGTTTTTTGCAAATACTTGTGTGTCTGTTGGACAATGTGTCTGTATGTTTGCTGGTAAATATCTCTATATGTACATATAAACATAAATGGGCTGTGTGGGTGTAAAACTTTAAACACAACACAGAGTAGACTTAGAAGACGCCGCCTTTAAGTATGATGCCCACAATACCCATTGGTTGGATATTACATAAAGGTTCTTCACCCAGAGGGTGGTTGGGCACTGGAACAGCTCCCCAGGGAAGTGGTCACAGCACTAGCCTGACAGAGTTCAAAAACCCATTTGGACAATGCTGTGAAGCACATGGTGTGACTCTTGGGGTGGTCCTGTGCAGGAGCAAGAGTTGGACTTGATGATTCTGATGAGTCCCTTCTAACACAGGAGATTCTGTGATTCTGTAGTTCTGTGTCCAGACAAAGAGACCTTGAGAATGTGTAAAGGAATAAACCTTAATGGTTTGAATTGTGAGCTTAGAAAATATCTATAGCTATAGTTGACTGTTGCTTTTCCCCTGAGGGCCTTAAAGACATGATAGTACTTCCCTCTAGAATTGAGCATTGTAGCAAGCAATAATTCAACAACCAAATTTAGCACTACTTCTTCCGGATAATCACTAAGGAGTGCATGGAAGCTGGCGCCATTGTCATCCAAAATCTCCTAGACTCAAGAGGTGCTAAACAAATGAGAAGAGAATCAAAGTTTATCCAAACAATTCTCTAGGATGAGCCATATGTATGTGCCACTAAAGCATCCTCAGCATTGATGCTGGGTCTCATGGTAAGCTCTAGCTGACTTATAAGGGAATGATGAGTTTACTTAAAAACTCAAGTCCACTCTAAGGTTGCTATGTACAGATTTAGAAGAGAGAAATTTAATCTCATACTTGTGTAAAGTCTGTCTCTAAAGTACTCCATCCTTTGAACTTCTCCAAAGAAAAGAAAATTTAAAATGCAGCCCAGGAGTCAGTATCTTTAACTTAAAGCCTTCTTTCTGAAGGGAATTGTATAACTGAAGTTTCTGAAATATCCTTAGGGTAGAACTATGAGGAGGCATCCAGAATCCAGAAGGTTATGCATAGGTCACATCTATAGATGTTTTTTCAAAAGTATGGTAGCTCAGAATAAAATTGGATCTTAACATTTGGATACAAAAGAGAGACCCAAGAAAATTAACTGCATGTCTTTTGGTACTGGGAACATTTTTAGTCTACTTAAATAATGTATTAAGTATTTTAAAACTAATATAAACGTTAATTAATGGTAAACAATGTGTAGCTGGATTCATATGAACAATTATGAAAAAAATTCAGAAGTCTTTCTAAAGACTTTCAAAGGTGTTTTAAAGATACATGCAAAGAGAAACTCTTTTTAATTTATGTCAATATTTTTCTCCAAAATTCACTCAAGGAACATGATTCTACCATTCTGAACAAAATGTGAGATTTAATTAACTTGTATGCTTAATGTTTGCATATCTAGGTTCAGGCACGGATCAAAGTAGATGTGCAGTAAAGAGTATGGGTGAGAAACTCACTCCCTCTCAGCAGACTTGAACAGGAATGTTGGAGGGTGTTGGATGGTTGCTTATAGTTTTGCAAATGAATCAGATCAGTAGAACTTTTACTTGTAGTAGTTGCACACACATGGAGCACAGAGGGGAGGGAAATCAATTAATTATTGTGTCAATCACAGCATATTTCTGTCTCAGAGGTAAATAGTTGAGCTGGGATGGTTTGATGCATAACAGTGGGCATCTTTTGCTGGTGCTGAGCTGTATTGCCGTACTTGCACTATCATCATCCTCATTCTTCTGGGTTCTATAAGGAGGTCAAAAGTGTTTGTTCAATATGGCCAGTACATGTAAATTAAACCAAAGGTCAATGGAAGATTAAGCTGCTGCATCAATATCCTACTTTCAGTTTTTTGATGTTCTACATGATCTAATAATGGGTGGGGGGAAAAAATGCTAGGAGGTCCTTCTCATTTCTTCCTTCTTCTCTTCCTAAAACTGCTAACAGAATTCAAAAATGCCCTAAATATGTCTGCCATTTCAGACTTTAAAAAAGAAAGAAACCTTATATTTTGAAAGGAGCCTCTTTTGTAGTATGTGTGCTTTGTTCTGAGTGTTTTACTTCCTTTACTTTCTGATACAGTTTGTCTTGATAAAAGAGCTATAGCTACTTCTTCCTGCAAAAAGTAGAAATAAGAAGTTTCACTGGAAGTTTCTGAACTGGTTTTATTACTTTTAATTGTACAGAGTGCTTTTGGAGAAAGCTGTGGATCCTCTAACTTGAGAGTAGTAGTCTTTGGTCCAACAGCATGGTTCTTTCTGAGTTAATACTTATTTAGTGAGTTGGAAACTCTTAAAGGTGTATCAGTAAAAAATAATGTGCATTTCTCATTTTTAATATCCATGTGTGTTGGTGAACTACATGTTTAAAGCAGAATATCCTTAAATTCATACAGCTTAGCAGTAATCACTCAGATCTCTAACTCTTTAATTTAAGTGTATTATGCACGAACTTTTGACCTAAAACCAAGGACAGCACGAGTTTCTCCAGTAAGTTTTCCCAAGGGGCGCTGCTTCCTGTTATGTCAGTCAGCTCCACTTTGGAATAAAATGATCCTCTGTTTTCAGCTGCACTGCTGCTCTTTGGGAAGCACAAAGTCCTAATGGCTCTTGATCACAGTCAGTATCATTGGTCCTGCCATGTTCTTTACTGTAAGAGATAATGGTGCAAATTTTACTCTGATAATGATTGTTTTTCGTGTTTTACATTCATAGGTATAATAGAAAAGTTGTATCTGGTTGATTTTATGGTTTAATGCATGAAAAGTAAGAGTAAGAGGTGTTGATTTGTTTCTAGCCTTTGAAAGGACAGTAGATTTAAGAAACTGACCCTGAACATAAAGTAGTATTTGTCTCCCCCCTGAAATTTTGTGGCCAAGAGCCAGAGTTTGCATTTCTAGGTCTTATACATGTTAAGATAGGTGGAATTGCATTACTGGAATGAAAATGACAATACAAATCAAAAATTATTGTACACATTTTCTGGCAGGCAAGGTTTTCTTCTACCTACAAGATACAAGCAAGAATAGTTCTTTTGTGATTCTAACAATTTAAATTATAGCTTATATACCCTATGCAGGAGAAAATAGAAGAACAGAAATTCTAGCTGAAGGGCCAAGTACTGTCTTCATTTCCTCTAAAATATATTCAAACAATTTTATTTCTGTATAAGAGGTAAAGGGATGCTTTGAGAAATGAATTTATTTCATTTTATTGCAGTGTTTTGAAAGTTGGTTTTTTTGGCTGCATATAACGTCAGCAAAATGAATAATGAACTCTGCTGTATCTAGAGTCTTGTCCTTCATGCTTTGCCTCACATAAAATTCTCTTTTCTTACAGCTATTTTATTCATCAGATTAGGTCCTGTCATCTTTGCAATTCACACAACAGGAAATCAATAATTAATTATGGATAGGTAAAGCAATGCTTCACTGATTGCCTAAAACACCCAAGACTTGCACTTTATAAAACCACCGGGGATAGTTTCCTAGCTGTTTCTCACTTGAATAGATTCGGCAAGTAATTAGCACTATCTCTCCCTTATCATGTGTCTCTTCATAGCTAAAATCAAGGAATAAGGTGTAAAATTAAGGTACAGGATCTGTGATTAGAAGATGATAACAATGCACACCAAAAAAGTGCATTTAAAAAAAGAGAAGTCGCCAATGCCATCTCTGTGGTATTTTAAAAGAAGAAAAATGGCTGATACTCTCCGAAGACTAAAGTACTCCTTGCACTGCGATGGAAGAGAAAAACAGGGAAAGAAAATATTGTTGATTATTTTGAGGCTGAATGCTGACAGTAGGAGAATAATGGCTTTGCTTTCAGAGAAGCTGAGATGGAGGCTGGGAGGTATACATCTCATTTTGGAAAAAAATGAGTTTAACCACCAATTCTGAAAATGTCACTTCAAAGAGCCTACAGAAAACTTAATAATCCTCAGCCAGTGCCAGACAGTTTTGCTGCAGTTAATGACTGTCTGACTAGGAGCCCTTCTTTAAGCCTCATGCTGCCCTAAATACGTATTTCAATATGTATTTGTCTTTCAGCTTCTTAAGCAATTGAACTTCTGCTGTGTCTGGGATGCAGAAACGGTCACTTATAAGTAAAAGCCATTTGCACACTGAAATTCAGAGTAAGAAGACCAGAGGCGCTGAGCTCGAGCCCACTGCACCAGACAGGAGAAGGAAGCTCTGTGTGTGTCACACAGCTGCACCAGCTGTGGAGCAACGTGGCAGCCCCAGCCTCTGGGGCAGGGGGCTGAGGGTGCCTGGCCCTGCTGCTGCTGCTCTTTGCCTTGGCTCAAGTGATGGCACTGCTTCCATGGGGCTCTCAGCGGAGTCTCCGTCCTCTCCCCCCAGTTAGGTCTGTGCAGGGGGGGAGTGAGTGGCCTTCCTCACAGGCTCACAGAGGAGTCATACTCCCAGCATAACCTCTAACCAGCAAACATCTGGCTTCATCATCATCGTGAGAAGGCATGTTTTCCTTTAACCACTTCGGCTAACTTCTCGTACTGCCACCAACTCCTGCTCTTTTATCCAAATAAATGTGATATTTTTAAAGCCCCCAGACTTTATGAATTTCTCTTTTTAAAAGTAATTTCCTGGCTTCCATATGCTGTGGAAATGAGACCATAAGCACAAATACTAAAATCTTCAAATTAAGATGAGCTTCAGTGATTCATGTCTTCACTTTGTGTCTGTTGATTTTGGGTGCCTGGCTCATAACTCCTTGGGAGAGGAGGGGAAACAGGACACTTGGAGTCAGTAGCCCTTTTGAAGCCACTGAAATTACTCCAGAATGAAGGATTTAAACCAAACAGACATGTAAACTGGAAGGATCTTCCCACTCAATCCCTACTCCTCTCTTGAACAACATATCTTGATTTACCTCTTTGGAAGCAAAAGATAAAATCCTAGGAGTAAAAATGTCAATAGTCATTAGAATTGAAGTGTAACTGATGGCAGCAAAATAATGTTTTTTCATAATACATCATACAGCAGACCTATGCCCAGGAATTCTTTTCTGGTTTTGAGTTTTTCTGGAAACAGCACAAGCAAATCCAGAAAGAACAATACTTTCAGGAATTAGTTTACTGCTAATAGGATTTGACAGTGTCAATTCATTTGTAAATTCAATTTGAATTTTTAAATGCAAAGAAAAAATTAAAGAACACCTTCTGTTTTAAATTAGATAGTTTATCTAAAACTAATTGGTTTGTTTTTCAGGAGTTTTTCTTTTTGAAGCCATAAGAATCCCTCTTCCAAAGTAAATACTCTTTGAGTACAAAGGCAGGGGCTTTTTAGAGAACAGCTGTCTTGCCATCACTTCTTCAGCAGCTCACATTTCCTTGTCACCCCCTCCAGTTGTGCCAAGTCCTGTAGGTGGGAACTAGTTGGCTTCCTCCCTTGTTGCCACGGAGCTGGCTTGGTATCTTTGTTGAGAAACACTGGGAAATGTATTTATTCTTTCTCTTTAATTAAAAGAAAATCATGTGATCCCAGGTTGTAAACCCTAATGATAAGTAAGGGTGGTTGTTGGTGAACATTAAAACTGCATTATTTCGTAAGTCCAATGTGAGAGCTCCATGAGGTATATATGTGGATCACCCCAACCTTGTGACCATTTCAGATTTCTCACCACAGTCAAGTCATACACATAATTTTCATATGCCTATCTGTGTAGATCATTTGATCCAGTTCTACTTTCTGCTATGTCTTATTAGAGTTGTGACAGCAAATTCCCACTGAAGAATTGCCTAGGCCTGTGTAAGTCTGATGAGCCTTGACTTAATTCACATCAGATTTATCTTTTGCTGTAGACAGCGTCACACTGGTGCACACCAGTTGGGATGTTTAATTTAACCTGACAGTGGTGCTTTAGCTTGCAAAGGAAGCAACACCAGCAGCTCAGAGCAGTGTCTGGCTGAGTTCCAAAGTGGGTAGATCCTACGTTACGTACTTACAGACATTTTGCCTTGTTGCTGTGTCACCTACTTCTAACACCACAGTGGGTCTAGTTGCTGATCCCTGCAAGAGGTTGTCTATCAGAACTTCACATTTCTGCAGCTTTTAACCATTATAGGGACAGTTATTACTGCAGTTAATACCCTCAAGCCAGTAAAAAGCTGGCTTATGGATAAGGAAGTAGGATGACGAAGCAAGTCTGGTCCTGTGTGCTTCAAGTTGTCTGTAAAACTTCTATTAGATCAGAAGAGGATCAGACCTGAAACAAGAAGTAGCATTCTGGTAACCTTCAGGAAGGCAGGAAACAATATTATATGTAGTTTTTCAGGCATTAGCTGTTTTTTATTGGATTTTTTGCATCATTTTTATTTTTTCTTTCTAGTAGGAATTTTCTGCTTACAAGAAGTTGCTCTTCTCTATTCCTGACAATGTTCAAACACATATGGCCAGGAGTCAGAGCAGACTGTGTTCTTCCACATTGAAAGATACTGATCCATCATACAGCCATCATACATCATACAGTTTTTCTAGACCACTCAGTGCTCTTCAAGTCAGTGTCTTCTTGTCACAGCTGATCTGTATAATCAGAGGATAGGGCTTGTTTTCACTTTTGCTGCATGGCTATTAGCACATGAAGTGTTGTGGGCTTTCTTTCTGAGTGGATGCTGTGAGGTATCCAGGTTAGGCACCTACCCTCCCTGACTCCTGGTCATTCCTTGGCCACCTCACTCCTTTATTGTTTGTGAATTCTTCAGGCAGGAGCTCTGGTTCCCTATTGGGACAATATGGTGTCAGTTCCTATCAGCACTTAATTCAATTCAGTTATGGTACTACAAGTGAGAAAATGGTGTGTCTGATATCATCCACTTCCACAAATCATCTCCTCAAATCAAAGACTCCATTACAAGTTTTAAATTTTTGCAAACACAAAAGAAATTTGCTATCCATTTTGCCCTTAGATTTTAAACACAAAAAGAGTATCAAGAAAAGAAAGTAAAAAAAAATGTATTTTCATGAGACACATACAATAGGTGTTTGGCACAATAAGTTTAGTCGCCTTGACAAAATAATTATTTTCCCATGGGCCTGACGAAAATTATTTATTTTCAAAGTGATTGAAAGTTTAGCAGGGAGACAAAGAACCTCTTCACCCCTTAAGCCCAGTAAAAGGTGATCAGATAGACTACTATATCACTTCCATTTTCTACAGTGATCATCCAACTCCCATCCCAGTTTTAATCCTGCAGCTTTTCCAAGAAGATATTGTCAGAAGCATGTCGCTGCAGATCAAGCTTAAACATCTGGACTTTATGAAGTATAATTGATATAATAGTATGATGGATATATTCAGTGTAGTCAAAATATAGACAAATGCCCAGTAGAAGATAGCTTAGAAGAGATGATAAGGATGTATAATGGTATTTCTTTAGTCAGGTTGTTCTCTGTCCTCCTGTAGTGTGCAGTTGCCACCTATTAATTAATTACTGCCCTTTAACAAATATGCCCATTCTGTAACAGAATTGCAGTGACTTGCTTTCCAATTTGTCAAATCCTTTTGTCTCATTAGGTCATGTTTGCAGCTAGTAAATTGGTTTCTTAAATTCAGTCTCACATACTTTGGTCTTGAGTTAGCTTTCTTCTCTGCAGGGGACTGCTGTATACTGTACCTTTAAGTACCCAAATCAATTTAATTAAATTTCATTACAGGCAGTAGACCTGAAACAAACTAATGAAAGCAGCCATCATGTCAGGTGGTATTTATCTAGCCATTAAATTGAAAATACCCCCTTTAGGCTCTTAAAAATTAGTTTCAATATTTAACACTAATAGCTTTTGGAATTGTTGATGGGGATAGTTTTAATAAATTTTTTACAAACTATTTACCTTTACAAGGAAAGAACCTTATTCCTTGCAGCAGAAGGGAGCTAAAGATAGATGACTTAAAAGTATTAGGGTTTTGAAATACTGTGAGGTCTGGGAGCTGCCCTCAATCTGTTGAAAAACACTATGAAAGTTGTCATACAGTGATAGGAGTATGCCTTGTTTAGTCAAAACTATTGCCAAGTCACTACAATACTTGTCTCAGAGTCTATTGTTTGCCTCACTTGTCTAACTGAGCTTATTTGGCTTGCCAGCTTGAGAGTTTGTAGCAGAATTTATTTGAAGACCTCATTATAAGCACTACTGTCACCAGAGAGAAAAATGAAAATTTGCAGGGAAGAGAAGAAGGGAAAACATCTGCTGCAGACAAGACTGCTAGTGCCAGCACCCCAAACAGAGCTCCTTCCCGCTCAGGCACCTTGCAGTGCTGTGTCTGAGGAAGCAACATTGACAAAGTACCTGTTGATATCCTGCACAGCAGAACTGGTGCCATGTGCTATTCCTGCAATGTCCATGGCACAGGGCAGGTGTCAGGGATTTATTTCATCCACTTCCTGTCAGAACCAGGCTGCAAGTATTAATATATACAATACAGATGGAATGGACAACAGGAAGAAAGACTTAGGGGAAGATTCTCGTCACTTTTTTCTGAACCATATGCCAGGGTTTTACTTGAGGGAAGCGAGAGTGCAAACAGAGAATGTACTTGGCCATGAATGTATCACGATCCACAAAACTGGAAGCATTTCTAACTTGCTCTGTGTAAACATGGTTGATGTCTCTTACTTTTGCAGACAGAGAGTAATAAATAGTGCATCCCTTTTCCTTTTGTCAGATCTAAAGTCTGTCTTCTTCATATCTTACCCTTCTTCAGTCTGTTTAAAAGAAAATAAATAGTCAGAAAACTACAACAGAATGAGATATAGTCACCTTTCTGGTAAGGAATTCTGACCCCAGAGAAGGAGAAAGAAGGAAACCATTTTTCTTCATCAGGATAAAGGCATGGGCTTCTCACATGTTTGCTCCTTCAGTTTTGTAATAGAGAAATCACTGCACAAGTTATTGTTAACCAGAGATAAAAAATTAATGCTATTATATGTCACTTGTAGTCTTGATGCTTGCATAGGATTATTGGACTTAAGCTATTCATTATAACTATGAACTCTTATGTCTTCTTTAAAAATACATGTGTTTTATATGAATGTACATATTATGTATAGTAATTTCCAATTTGATTTAGGAAGTTAGGACTTCAGAGATGTTTTTCTTCTTTCTCATGAATCCTCCCTCTAGCTGGGAGGATGTGGCTTGTGTAGAAACTGATTTTTGGAGACTGGATATAGATTGGAAAGATTATATATAGAAAATTCTGGTTTAAGCAAGTGGTATTAAAGATCAAGTATTTCTTTTTTCAAGTTATTCTTACTATTTTTTATTAATTAACTAGATTTCTCTCTTGTGTTTTCTTATATGACTGTGAATAAATACGAGGTGCAGTTCAGTGAAGTGTCCTAAACGTGTGATAGAGGACAAACCATCAGTATTGGCTCCAGGGAAAGTCCTGACTGTACTGTAAAAGCCGTAGCCCAGATTTCACTCTTCCTCATTTTTGTCTTTGAAATTGCAGCTGATACACCCCTGTTTGTACAAATGCCTTACATGAGGAGTACAGGTGTTGGGCACCTGTAGTTAGGTGTCACCTGTGTCTGTCCTAAGTTGTGTACAGCGTTTCCCTCTACAAGAAGTATGAGTATCTTCTTTCTTCCTGCTGTGTCACAGTCTTGCTGAGTTCTCTTTCCTAAGAGTTTTGTGGAAAGGAGATTTTCAAGCCACCTTCTCTTTGGAGAGCCAGGTGCCCATGGTTTCTGTGGATGGAATGAAGTTAGAGAGATATCTTGAGCAAAGGCAGAGCACGGGAAGGGGTGGGATTCATTGCTGGATGTCTGGAGTTGCTGAGTTAGTGGTGGGAATGTTCTTTACTACCCCAACAGTGAATTATTCTTTTGTAAGCAAAAGGAAAATTCCAATTGGTCTTTGGCCATATTTTATTGTGTTTATTTTTAATCAGCATTTCACTGCAAAACTTTTGTTTAGCACATGGTGCTTGATGCAATTTCCACTGAACTCAACAGAAAGCAGGCATTTTAAAACTGTGTCAGACTGGGAAATCTCAATGCTACTGATTTAGATTTAACACTAAGCACTGATAAAGACAGTTGCAATCTATCAATACTGTCATTTAATAAGAACGCTATCAAGAATCAGTTTATGCTCTCATAATAGTTTCAGACTATATGTAATATGGTTTTAAAAATGTGAAATACATTATTTTGGATTATTGCATTATGTTAGGGTGCAGGAATAAAAGATGAATTATTTAAACTTTCCTTTTTTTATCTTTGAACTAGCTATTTCTAGTATTTGTATTACTTTGTTGGGTTTTTTTAATATGTCACCATTAACACAGTTTTAAATATAAGGAATAGAATTTCTTTCTGTACGCCTTGGAGAAGACTGCAACAAGGAAAATGCATTGATTCTTTTTCTCTCGTGTGAACAAAAGGGCAGTTAGTATAACTAAGCTAAATAGATGTGCACTCTGGTAATCTTCCCTATCTACTTACTCCAAAACCTCCCTATAAAATGGAACACATTTCAAGCCAAAATGCCATTTCCAATTTGAAAATAGAGGTGTGGAAAAAAAGACAGAACTATTAAACAAATAGCCTAAAACACTGTTAATTATTTGAATCTTTTCGAGATGTGTTATTTTATAGAACTTTCTACATATATTTTTAATCTTGCTGTGTCAGTACAGTCAGCACATCCTGTCCTGCACCACTAACTATATTTACCACCCAGTGGCAGGAAGAAGACAGGAGCCTACTGGTGTATCCGTAGTGAAAACACCAGACAAAAATACTCTGCTTCAAGCAGGGAACTGTGTGGCATTTTCAGTGACCGTTGTCGCGATGCTTGGTGTTGCAGGATGGATGGTCACAGTATCACTTCGTCGCCTCATCGTCAACAATAGAACGGGATCGGCAAAGACCGTACTCTTCATCCCGCACGCCCTCCATCTCTCCCGTGCGCATGTCTCCGAACAACCGCTCAGGTAAGGCCAGCCCGAAGCAAAGGTGGAGGTAATCAATCCATCACCATCATTTTCCTTGATATCTGGATTTGTTGTTAACTGTGGTGGAAGGGCACAAAGTGTATTCCTTACTGTCACCAAATTGTCTCCTCAAAACAGGATTTTAATTTTTTTTATTAGCACCTGGTAAAGTTTTACAAAAGAAAGATTATTCCATAACTTTTTGTCATGAATTCTCCCAAAGTGTTTTCCTGGTGGGGCTTACCTGACTAGATCTCAGGGCAATGGTGTCCATTAATAGCACCAGGAAATTCTGTTACTCACTTTGCTAGTCATGAAAGCTACTACGTAGTTTGTGACCATTTTGCACACTTAGCAGAAGTGTAAAGACCCACTGTCGCGGGTTGGGTTTGTAACCGGGCGGAAACACCAATTTAGTGTAGTGGTTTGGTCTAAAATACTCATTACTGTTTATCTTCTGTGAGATAAGAATTAGGAGAAATGCAAAGCAGGCACCAAACTTGAAAGAATATAAAGAAGTTTATTAACAGACCTAAAAGAAGGAGAAAAAAAAAATTATACCACCTTCAGAACTCTCCTCCTCCCCCCACCTTCCCTCAGGTTTTCAGCTCTTCACAGCAATAAAAGGGTTAATCTCACCTCGGCCTTGCAGCTTTGCAGCTGGAATGTTGAATTTTTCTTATCGAAGTGGAGAGGGGGGGAGAGCCGAGCCGCTCCGGCTGCCCACGGCGAGGCAGTAGGGGGGGTTCCATGGCTGGAACAGGCCCATGGCTCCAGGATGGCCGTGGCCCGGCCCAGCCTGGCCCAAGCAGGGCCTGGGCTGGGCCCGCTGGCCCCCACACAGGGCCTGCAGCCACCTGTGCCAGCGCCGGAAACGAGAGAGAGCCTGGGGGGAGTTTGTCTATTCTTAAATGTGGATCACAGAGATGGTCACAACTTTAAGTGGCTTAAAGAATTGTCCATATTCAAACTGGCCAGCTGATAGGTTCTGTCAGGTCCCAGAGGGAGCTGTAAGCACCCCTTAGCAAGGACATCGCTTCCAGGACTAAGTTTGCTAACCTATGACACCCACATTACTTTTTTGTCAGGTATTATTCTGGGTATGTGTGTATACATATGCATATGTAAGTTTCCCAGATTTGACTGCAGGTCTTCCTGTAATATTCATAGTGTGTTTACACCAGCTATTATCAATTCTGTATGATCTGCACAATGAAATAAGGTGAGTATCTCAACTTACGTCGTAGTGTAAATTAATGTTTCTATTCAGAAATCAAGTAATCTTCCCCTCAATTTATTGTAAGGTGGAACATACCTTCATTAGATAAAGCCATTCCTAGTGAAAAGCTTTCAAGATAAACAGAGTGCAATGTTAGTCTTTCAGTGGCCTTTCTGCTACTTGTTCAATCAACAAATGCTGTCATCTCATAAGTACACCAAGAGATTAGGATTAAAGTTGGTGGAATTTATGATTGCCATTACCATTATGCCGTAGTTTGGTTTTTAAAAAATTGCTTTGTTATTTATCTAGAAGCTGCATCTTAGTCCTGCAGAACAACGAGTGAGGAGATGTGAAAATGTAGCCAGAAGTATAGTGAGAGCTGCTGTTCTGTTTTTAAAATCTGCCATTACACAAGTCCATAAAGGGCTCTTGTTCCTTTTTTTCTTCTCCAAAATCTCATTTTGACTGTAAGTGCAAGGTACTTGAAATGTCTGGCCCTGAGATCTTAGTTCTGTCTCTTGCCAGAACCATCTTCTCACTTCTGTTAGTCTAAATTTTGGATGAAATTTTCCTGCCATCATCAGTTATCTTAAGACTGGAAAAGGACAAATAATAGTGGCTGTTTCTGAAGGAAGAAGAGCCCATGTCATTACACA
This sequence comes from Aphelocoma coerulescens, assembly GCF_041296385.1. Classification (NCBI taxonomy): domain Eukaryota; kingdom Metazoa; phylum Chordata; class Aves; order Passeriformes; family Corvidae; genus Aphelocoma; species Aphelocoma coerulescens. Next base: position 92,266,176 of record NC_091015.1, read on the forward strand.
TGGGTCAGCTCAATGTCAGTCTCAAAAATTGCTGGAACAAATAATCACAACCTGAGCACCTCAAAGGCAGTAGGAACATAAGATATTATTTAACTCTAGTGGTATCTATTTCTACATAAGTAAGTTGCTGTGTGTCTGGTAGTATCCATATCAAATGCAAGCATTGGTTTAATACCATTTGCTCTTATTAAATCCATCTGAATTCAGGCTACAACACAGTCAAAGCACTTTGTGGAAAGAAAAGTCAGTATGTACAATATCCTATAATCAGTAAGAATCTTGCACACAACATTTTTATGGACAAGCTAAGGCAAGCTAGGAAACAGTTCAGGAAACATCCTGTGTGGTAAATAAAAAACTTACTGAAAACCATTCACAAGGCACGGGTATTGTTTATTGCCAAAATGGAAGAAAGGTTTGCTTGGAGCTTTGCCTGGGTCCAGTGCTCTTCTGTGGTTTTAGTAATGACCCAGATAATATGGATAATAAAAGTTACCTATTACCTTTGTGGGTGACAATAAACATGGGAGAAACTCATGTTCTTTGAAGGGCATTATTGAAATTCAAAGTGATCCTGAGAGATTGGAAGTAATGTTCAGAGGAAAAAAAAAATATCCAATACTTTAAAAATAAATTGTAATGAGAATGTCTGGATAGATGAAAGTTCTTTAGAAATTATTTGGGGATTTTTTTCAGTTGCACACATAAATTGGAAGGTGGGAAAATCAGGATATGAGAATATACTGAACGAACTGTGATTGTTTAACTCAAGTAAAAGAGATATGAGATGGAGACAGTGGGAAGAGGTACACACCAAGTCTTCAAGCATGTAACAGCCAGCCGTGAAGAGGAACGGTGTGAACTTTTTCTGCTTTCATAGCAGACAGATGAAAATAATGAGCAGAAAGGAGTCAGGCTAGACATCAGGGAACATTTCCTAGCAGTGGGGAAGGAAAGCACAGGAGCAGACTGCTTGGAGCAGTTATGTGATCTCTGTCATTAGAGATCTTTAGTTTCAGATTAAAATCTGTCAAGAATTATATTGGTGTTCTGGATCCTACCTTGGGGTAAGAGTTGAAGTAAATGAACTCACACCGTCCCATCCATCCCTAGGACTGGGTGATAACAGACTCCAACTAGTGTGGAGAGCTGTATTCTTTTCTGTGTCCTGTATCAATCAATGACTTCATGTTTGCTTCCAGTAAAAACTCTGAAAGAGGGTGCTTCTGCATTTTAACACTTGCCAGAATGTCGTTTTCCTCTCACGGGAAGAGAGAGAGAATTCCCACAGAGAACAGAGAGAGATGGTTTTGTCTGTATCAGTCAATTTTGTTCAAAACAGCAGTGTTTATAACCATTACCAGAATATGTGAAACAAAATGTGTCTCTCTGCTAGCAGCTTTTTCAAGGTTTGTGTTCTGGCCTGCTCCCCATTAGACTCAAGCTGCCATTAGCTGATTTGGTAGTTTAACGTCATGTTTCTTTATATCTGCCGGATTATCAGATTTAGATTTACATCACTATTGACAAACAGTTTAAAAGCAATCCCTTATTCTAATGGCTTCATAAGAGAGAACATCTGTCCTACATTTGCTCTGTAAATTCAGAGGCAAGGGCCAGCAAAACCAATCGAAGCAGAATTCAACATCACTCGTGCTTCCCTACTCCGTAGTAAAGTGCCATTGCTTCACTGTTGCTTAATCAAAATATGTAACGTAATTTAGAGATGCTGAAAGATATGCCTCAAGGTCAAGCTTCACAAAGAGTTTGCATTACATTTTAGGGTTTTTTCTTTTCCTTGGTTTTAAACAAAGGCATCGTTAATGCTTTTGAGCTTCTTTTGACATATCAAATACCTGGGTGGAGGCAGGGGACTGTGTGGTGGGGGTAAGCACCAGCACTTCAGTAATTTTTGTACCACTGTGCCCTTATGAGGCTCTGGGGGGCTCTGCCACTCACCCTGTGTTCCTTCTCCTGCTCTCCACAACAGGAAAAGTGCACTTTATCTACCAACACCTACATAAACTTAACACCTACGTTTACCTAAGTAAACTTAAGTCAGTTTACTTGAAAGCCATTATTTTTTCATTTGCTTTTCTCCTTTTCCTAAACATTGCAAGCTCTAAGGTTTTCATGATCAGTGTCAGTGATCACCTTCACATTCTCCAGTGTGTGAAACTCGACTGTAAAACCCAGTTCTCTCTTTCATCAGCTGTACTTTCCTCCTTTTAGCCTTTCCATGAGTATAGGTGATGAGGGATTTAGTTTTAATAAAAATTAAAGCTTAAAGTAGCAGTTTTGCTTTAATGGCAGCTGTTCACACATACAGATACTTAAAGACAGAGAAATTATATGAGTTACCTTTAAGTGTTATGCATTTTTGGGATATGTTTTCTAAGGCAAAAAAAAGGCTTTCTTTTCCTCCCTTTTCCATCAGAATAATTTAATTGGTTTGTTTATTTTCAAGAGAAAAGGGGAGAAACCATTTTATTAGGGTTTTTCCACACAGCTCTAAGTTAACAGTCAGTGTTTGTTTTCAATGGAAATAAAGTGACCGTTTTGAGGAAAAAACTGAAGTGCCCATACCAGAAAGTTCTGACAAGCTAAAGAAACTGAAAAGCAAAGGGAAAAAAAATATTGTTGTACTTTTTTTTTTAATAGTGATCATCTTACATGTTGGATGTAAGTAAAAGAAAATTAAATATTCAGAAATAAAATTATGTTTGCAGTTGATTGTCCAATAAATACATTTGCCTTTCCCTTGAAATAGCACCATATTTTCTTTTCCTCCATAATGTGGTAGTATTTCTTCATCAGCTTCATGTTAGAAAACTAACAGATATAAACTTTACTGAAACGCTTACCCAAGAGTTAGACCCTATATTCAGTCATATATGATTAAAAAAAAAAAAAACCAACATTTTTGTTATCTAGCAAGTGCCCCAGCCTCACCTCGGGAAATGATCAGCCTAAAAGAAAGAAAAACAGACTATGAATCAACTGGAACTAACGCCACTTATCATGGAAATAAAGGAGAACACACTTCTAGGAAAGACACCATGACAGGTGAGATTTTGCTTGCATGGCATATGTAAAAAACAGCTGTGGTAGAACGCAGATTTTAGAGGATTGGCTGGGCTTTGCACTGTGTAAAAGAGTCAACCTGCTTTGGTTAATTCCCAAGTTTTAGCCACCTTGAGAAATACAACTGAAGATATATTTGAATGAATACAACGCTGTGTGAAAATTTGTGAACACCATGGTTCTTTACAGAAGAAAGGCTCTGAATCCAATTCTGCATGTCTTTTGCAATTTTACATTTGTTTTCATTTCAGAAGGAAGTTGGTTGATCACTTTGAATTAACTGGTATATTTGAGCATGTGCAGTGATCCCTAACACCTGTCTTTTGCAGAGAATGCTCTCCAGGATCAGTTAACTTATTTTGTATGTCAGTATTCATAGGAAATTTGTGGTTGTTTGTTAAGTTTATCCATGTTACTTTCTCAGCTGGGCTGATTTAAATGCAGTAATTTTCTCTGTATGTTGTGGCATCTGTTGCAGGTTTCTTTGAAGGCCTCTCTTCCCCAGTGAGCTCATTGATCTCTTAGCATTTCAGTAATTAGGAAATTTTGAGTGCTTTTCCCAGTGCTGTATCTCTTCATGAATTCTCTAGCAAAATACATGTTGGTCTCCATCACCATTGTACAGGCTTATATAACCATTTTTGAACTTTTTGTCATGTTTATATAGTGCCAAGCATCACACTCTCCTCTTCTCCAAATGCTGCCTCTGGGCAGGCAAGAAATTGCAGTGAGAAGTCACTCTTCACTTTTTCAATGCCTGTTACCTTCTCCCATGCCCTCTGCAGAGGTCTTGCTCAGAGGCAGAATGAGTTGCTTTCCAGGAACATGGTGGCTCAGCATCAATCCATCCATAAGATCCATCTTTCAGGACTGTATTCAGGGTATGAAGATGCTCACACTGTATCTACTATGTTATATGTGATTATGTACTCAAAACCTAAAGACCAGCCTTGGAACTCATGTGAAAATGCAATACAGAACATTAATTAGCCTGAAGGTGAAAGTCTGAAGAGAAGAATGTCGCTCAAGAGCATTTGGAAACCACAGAAATTAGGAGTGTCCTGAAGGACTTCTGTTGGGTACTATGGGAGAGTGCAGAAGATTCAGTCAAGGTACTGCATTTTATGTATCTGTAATGTTTTGAGTGTTTTGTAGTCCCTGCACGAGGTGATTCTGTAAAACACTTCAGTGGTCTTTAGTTGGCTGATTGTGAAGGTCAGGACTGAAGTTTTTTCAGCCATTTGTCAAGGAGCCATAATGGGGGAATCTCAGGATTAAGAGCATCAGGCTGAAAAGGAAAAGGCAGAAACAGTAGTATTTTATTCTAACTGTATCTGTAAATTCAGACTAGCAAATTATTTCAGAAAGTTGACCAAAATACAGTGTCTCCATGCTGAAAATCCGTGTTTCCTCACAGATAGTCTTGTCTCTCTCTGCACATTAAAAAAATGGGCTTTTCTTTTTCCACGTCCTTTTTCATTGTCTTTTTTACTGTGGTGTTTTTCTTCTCCCATTCCTACTTCCCTTATTTCCCTTCTCTTCCAATATAATTTTCAGATTGTGAGGTTTGTACTGCCTCAGCAAGCTTTGCTCCACTTTGATTTTTGCATTGTGTTTTCCTCTAATATTGTCTTGTATTTTGTCTATTTCTACTAATTATTTGGGTGGGCTTTTAGTAAGGAAACTTGAAACTCTCGGCATCATGCTCAGCTATCAACTGTCTTTCCAGCTCCTGAGCTCAGTGAGGAAAAAAAATCAAACTAATTCAAATCAAAAAGTGTAATATATTTCACAGTCTTACATGACCAATGTACAAATAAATATGGAATTAACAAGTAACTTTCTCTTTTTCAGATCACCAAATCTCTGCACGTTTGGTCTAAGCTCAAATTAAGCACCATTATAAGAGCAAAAGAAAATGACAGAAGGAGTTTTGTTCATCAACATTCAACATGGAATCTGTGTAACATAATTGTAGCTCATTAAATAATAAATTTTTGATTTAAAAAAAGATATAAATCAGTATTTGTGACTTTGTGAGACATTTTGACTTCACTTTAGTACAAGTTCATGTAGCAAGTTTCTTGCGATGCCTGTGTTTCATTTTGTGCATCAGGCAGTGCAGTGCAGCTGGTACATCCACTTGGATAGGACTTCAGATTAATGTTTTCTCAGGTTCCACCTGGCGTACACATATTTTGATCTGCTCTTCTTCTTTTGTGCCAAGCTGATGTATTACACAAAGGTTTCTTTGACTTACGGATTTTACACAGCGTGTAAAACTATGTGACAGCTGTAGTCCCAATTTATCCACGACTGTCTCCACGCTCTTCTCCAAAGCTCTTCTCAGTTTATAGTTCAAAAATTTTATGACCTTTGGGCTGGGACTCAAATGAAGGTTTTTTGATGGATTTTCGAAGTAGGAATGTTGGCTTCCTGCCATCCTGAGGATTTGTCAGGAAAGCTCTGGGGAAAATGGAGAATCTATGAAGTAAACAGTTTGGCTGAAGATGATAACCTACATTGATTTCACAAGGATAGCTAAAAAAATAGAGGCACAATATCAAAGTTCTCATTGCCCTCTTCACAGGTTTATGATGCCTTTTATATTTACTGTCCATTTTCCTCTCTCTGTAGAAAATAATAACCAATAATAAAAGTTCGTCACCTGAAGTATATTTTTAAGACAAAAACTATTATATTCAGTTTAAGTAAATGGGAACTGTAAGTGCATATGATAATGTTATTTATGTGCCATGGTGTTTCCTTCAGAACAGAGAAGATAGGGTTTCTGTGTGCTATCATGGGACTCCTTCTTTGAGGTTTCTTTTACTTTCTTAGTTCCCTCACTGAACTAATATGTGCATCATAGTCTACACGCTGTGTCTTCTCTTCCAGCAGCAGAAAAAACTTCTAATTAATTTATTTTTCCTTTGGTTGTAAAGAATCAATCATCAATACTTTTGTTATTTAAACTTACTGGCAAGTCCATGCACATTCAAAACACACAAAAAAATAATCATTAGGTGTTACAGGTGCTCAGGCTTATTGTTATTACTTTCAGAAACCAAAATGCACTGTAATCTTTTCTCATGCCCTTACCTCATTTTTCACCATGCAGGAAGGTGGAAGTGGTAGTGACAGGTATAGAAGCATTTTCCTGTCCTGTCTTGAGCTAAATTTTTTTAAATGGAGACCTGCTGCTTATAGCAGAAGAGCAGGTTGTGTGATACCAGCTGAGGATGACTACCTGTCCAGCTGAGCTGTCCTTTCTTGTTATCAGTTGGTGTTCCTGAGGGCAGAAGGCTAGCATCTTGTTATTCCAAAATGTCTGTAAATGCGTTCAGAATAAGTACTTCCAAGATCTGAAAGTTGAGTGTTAAACCATGAATCAAGTGACTGGGATATATGGGGATGAATTTGGTCAATGACATCTTTGTCACATAAACCACTGAGTAACATAATTTTCAAAGCTGTTGTCAGCTTTAAGGAAAACTGCTATGGGGAACTATGTGACTTTTTTTTAATCAGTATCACCTAGAAGACTGAACAGAAGGGAGAAAGAAAGGTATTTTTCTATAATGTTCTTTATGCAATTCAACCACAAAATACTGCAGATTGATCATAGTACTCATTTTAGAATGCTCACAATTTTGCCTACCAGAAAGTGCCTCTTCAGTGTTATCATGTACTGACATTTAGAGACTGCATAAAATATGCACATAAACACACACATGGATCACTTCTCAATTAGTTTAATCTTCAGCTAGTTCTCACATCTGTGTGAGGAAATGTGGCGGCAGGAATATCTCTGTCTTTTACTCCTTTTACTCTTTTCCCTTCTCATGCCATGTTTTAAAAAGAAAAAAAAATCATTGTCTTCTCCTTCTGTCTGTTTTACAATTTTATTTTGATGGTACATATACAATATTATCAGGAAAAAGCAGATACTGACCACACAATATCTGTCCATTCATCTAGCTCATTCTCTGCTTTCTTTTATATTTGTCCTCTGCTTTTGGACAGCAAGAGTCAGCTGCTCACTGAAGCATAGCAGAGTGGGAATGGAGTTCCCAAGGTGTTCCCCTCATGTTCAGAAGCAGGTACTGGAGCAGGGCTGCATTCATTGTTAACAGCTACATTTCTTGATTTACATTTCCTCCAGAATCACCATTACCTCAACCTCCAAGCTAGCCTATGCCAAGACTTCTTATTCTTGGACTCTTGACATTTATTTTCAGCATTTTCTGTCTCATTGTTTTGTTGCATTAAGAAAAGATTTACTAGGGGTTTGAGGGTTTTTTTTTTGCTTTAAACTTGTGAATTTGTATCTCCATCACTGCAGTGAAATCAGCAACACAGAGCTTGCAGCTATTTTCATAAGCTGAAACTGTCCATTTTCCATTGCAGAATATGTGATTCAGGAGACCGTAAAACTTCAATCTGGTATGTGACATTTGTGAGCACATCAGTGCAAATGTCACAGTAGTGCACTGGACAGCTACACACCAACTCTGAATTATTTCTAGGCTTATAATAGTCATGGCTGTTAGCAGCACATATGTACCACATGCCTTTTTATAAATCTGTATGGAAAGGTCATACCTCCCTTTTAATGTCTCTCTGATTGCCTGAAGTAACAACATACAAATTAGCACATGTCCAGTTTGCTATTTTTTATCAGATTCTTCATAATACCCTCAGATGTTGCACCTCATACTAGTCTGTTACTCTTGATATCAAACAACCATGAACAGTATTGACCTGTCTGAATTCAATATGTTCAGTCATGTATGACTAGAAACTTGCATGCATGAAACTTCAAACCCGCTTATCTTGGCACATATATTCATAAAAACTAAATGGTTACAAGAAGTTCTTCCTCCATCTTTGACAGTCCAATACTTCGAATGTCACTTTAATGTTTTTTCAAGAACTAGGACTTCACAAAATGGATATCTGAAATGCTGAGTATCTTTAGATCTTGACAAGAGGAATTGTATAACAAAACTTCTTCTGGCACTTTGTGGAGCAAGCAAGAAAATCAGAAAAACAGCATTAAAAAGGTGGTATCAAGGAAAGATCTGGCAGTTGTGGTACTGAGAGTTGTGTTGTCATGAGATGCACCATAAAGAGCAGTGCTGATGCGAACTCCTCTAATACTAAAGACTCATCAGGAGGGGTATTTTCAAACGCTACAGCAGAGGCTGCAGCTGGAATATAAAGAAACCCACTTAAACAATAGCCAAGTATGAAAAATCCCTTAAGTGACAAATTGTAACCTGAACAGTGAGAACCTCTGTAAATCAGCTCTTTCGCACTAACATTTATGACCAAAGGAAATTGCTCAAGCACTTCTTTACATCATTTCACCTGTTTCTATCTGTTGCAGACTATTGGCATACAGGTGGAATTGAGAGTATCTGACACTGGAGGAGCCCAACCAGCATCTGTCACTAGAGTTCATATTCTTCCCACCTTAAAAACAAGGGTCATGCTGCACTTGGAGACCTCCAGGGCTTTTCTCTGTTTCCTTCACAGGACTCTGCACTTTTTTAGTAATTGCACCCAGCTTTTGAAGGAACAAGAGGGGTTTCACCCCTATCAGTTAATGGTTATGAAGTGAGAAGTTGTTTTTTTCCAGGTGTTAGAGCTCATCAACCAATCCTATAAGCCCTGTCTTTATCCTGTTTTCAGAAACATGCTGCAAATCTTTAAGAATACCATCTGAGATCTGTGAAGCAGCAACATGGACCAGTGCATCACACTGACAAAAATTATACCCTCAGCATGGAACCCATGGCAGATGTGAAGATCAGAATTGGTGTATTCCAATCAGCTTTGGCTGAAGGCCATGCCTTTCCTTTCCTTTTTCCAGAAAGGGTGCAGTGGTGGGGGGAAAGGTAGAGGAAATTTTACGTGCAGAGGTCCATGCTTGCACATTGCCAAAGGAAGAAAGAGTGCTTACATCTTCAGTAACGTGGTTCTTCCTAGTGATGTGACTGTCATGGATCCCATATCCAGCTTTCAGCTCTGATGCTCAGGCTTGCCCTCACAAGTTTTGAGTTGTGAAGGTATTAAAAGCCACTCTTGGTGCCTCCAGGTTTTATACCATTGCACAGAGACCTGAGAGAAGTCGTGACCTACATGTTTCTGTTCCACTGATGACTCTGATTCACGACTACTCAATTTTTACTTTCAGGCCTGTTCTTTTATAGTAAAAGCCCTCATAACAGCATCCGGTCATTGGTTAGAATGTCTGGAAAGTTAATAATGCATGAAAAGTGTGCAGCAGCCACACAAAGTGCTACCTTCATAGTCTTTCAAGTATGAGAAGTAACTACAGTCTTTCAAGTCCTACTGGTAAACTAAGCTTCAGCTACATTGCCAAATCAGAGGGATCGGTGGAGTCAGCTCTGCAAGGAAAATCCTTTGCTTTCCCTATGGGGTTTTTTGGGACAGGGTCAGAAATAAATTTTTGCAAGACTATGTATTATCCTCCTTATATTTAGAATTACTTCCAGTTTCAAACTGATAGCTCAGTTTTGTCTGTGCATTTGAGTAGTAGGACATCTGAGAAGAAAGTGACCGCAATGATGGCAGTCATGGATTTGAAACTGTCTTGGCCAGACCTCTTCAGTATAACTATATATATTTTTGCATACCTTGTTTTTCACTTACATTTAATCACTTTTTGTTTGAATAATTTCATGATAAAGCAAAATGACTGTAGGATTAATAATTCACATCATCCAACGGAAGTGAAAGAACTGAAATGTTTCTTAATCTCAGTATTTACAACTGCTGTTTGTTGCATGTGTTACATAATCCCATCTATAACCTGAAATTTATTATTGAATGCTAGCTGTATATGAAATTATTTTGTTGATTCATGTATGAAGTACACAAGATTGTTATGAACATGGTATAGAGCCTGCTACCTTTAATAAATGTATACCAAGAACATGTGTGTACACCAAAGCAAAGAAGATGACCATTTAGTGGGAGGAAAAGTCTGCAGATGTTTTGAAAAACTTTGGTGTGGGGGAGACAGGCATTGTATGATGTATTTAATGAAGCCTTTAGAACTCACTTTGAGGCCAAAGAGGTATGTTGGGTAAACCTGCTTTTTCCTTCCTTTTCTCTCTCTGCAGCTCAGAACACCGGAATCTCAACTTTGTACAGGAATTCATATGGTGCACCTGCTGAAGATATCAAACATAACCAGGTCAGTACAGAAACTAAAAAAAAACTACTGTTCCAGGTGGCAAAAACTGGTGCAATATCGTATATGGAAATGGAAGAAAAATATCACAAATTAAACAATATCACAAATAAACAGATTGCTTCATGTAGAATTTTACTCCTATGCTCAAATTAAACACCTGTGTTTGAATATGTGATGTGAAATGAGGTCCTGAAGGTACTTTACACCCTGGTAGCAGTTCTACAATTAGAAACTAGAGTAGTTACACTCCTTTGTGCAGTTGTAATATTGAGCCCAAACTTGGAAGATCACCTGAGAGATTTATTCCTTCTTCCATCCTGTTGCCCACAATAAGTTGTATCTAACAAGCTGTGGGCATTACTATCTTCCAGGTTTCAACACAGCCAGTTCCACAGGAGCCCAGCAGAAAAGATTATGAACCATATCAGCCATTTCAGAATTCAACAAGAAACTATGACGAGTCCTTCTTTGAGGACCAAGTGCATCATCGTCCACCTGCAAGCGAATATAACATGCACCTGGGACTAAAGTCAACTGGCAACTACGTCGACTTCTACTCAGCTGCTCGTCCCTATAGTGAACTTAACTATGAAACAAGCCACTATCCAGCCTCTCCCGACTCCTGGGTTTGAGACTTGGGCAGATACAAAAGCTCCAGGAACTGTGCATGTGCATGCATACCACAAGACATTTTTTTTCCTGCAAATTTAGTTTGTTAAAGCCTGTTCCATAGGAAGGCAAAGATGACCAGTATGGAAAAAATAATGAGATTTTTTTAGAAGGCTAAAAGATACGAAAGCTAAACCTGGGAGTAATTAGAAAGAAATATATATATACATATATATATTTTACAGTGTGGGGCAACTTTACTGTTGGCCTGTAGAGTCTAAAGTTTGGTGCTGTATATTGAACGTGGCTGAAGGACGGAGGAAGAACATGACAGTGGATCTGGGTCAAGAGTTAAGCACAAGTTACTGAGCAGCGTACATACTTTATGGGGAACAGCTTCTCACACTTTGTTTAATATCCTCATTCATTGTGAATCTAGGCTTCAAGTTGCATTTGGGGTTTCCTCTGTACAGCAAGATGTTTCTTGCCTTTTGTTAATGCATTGTTGTAAAGTATTTGATGTACATTACAGATAAAAAAAAAAAGGTGCATTGTGTATATTACACCAATGCCACAGTGTTTCTTCATCTATGGTTCTAAATATTGCTTCAATTTCAAATTTTGAAAGATGTATGAATTTCCAGTTTTTTGTTTTCTTTTCCCCGGTGCGTTTTAACAAAAAAAAAATCAAAAAAAAAATCAAAAAAAACAAAAAGGAATATTTAGCAGTATTGTTTGTTCTGATATGTGAATTTGTTTGTGGCAATTAAAAAAAAAGGCATTCAGCAGTTTCTGACAATTAACATTCATCATTCCACACTCCTTGTCAACGAAGTGCTTTTTCACTGCCTAAAATTTTAGATGTAGATATTTGAAATAGATTTTTTTCATTTATACCAGTTTTCTTTATGATGATACAGTGTTAAAAGAAAATAAATTACAATTGATCTGTCATCCATATTTGCTAAGAATGTCTATTTCCAAGAACCTACCATACAAATACACATTCTTACTCGTGTGTGTCCATGTATGCATAGTATTCCGTGTGCGTGTGTTTGAGTGTGTGTGTTTGTGTGGTGTAAGACTTCTTTTCATCCAATGTTCTCCTTGTTAAGCTTCAATTTTTGTTTGATTTTCAGTTCTTTTAAACAGTGGAAACTCCAGTATGTGCTTTCTCTTATTCACTTCTGTAACCATCGATAGCAATTCAACATTGCTAGGCCACATGCTCACAAAAGAAGGGGTAGCTGATTTTGTATCACCAACTCCATCACCCTTAGGTGCCATTTCCTTTAAATAGCATCTTTTGATCTTCTCTTGAGGAAATTTCATTACTCTCCAGCCACCAACCAGTAAGTGCTCAAGGAAGGCAGAGTTTGATCTTGCCATCTCCCTGAAGGAATGGAAAACTAAGACCTATGAGACTTTAATCTGGACTCTCCAAACTCCTTAGACTACAGAAGGGTCCAATTCTTGAACCATTAGGACAATCATTTATTTTAACCCATACCAAAAATAAAACCCAACACCCAGAACACATTCCTCAGATATGAAAATAAAGACCATTTCTGTGCATTTAAAGTGAAATTCTAAAAAATGTAAGGGACAGAGAATTTTTTTTTTTTTTTACTTTAAAAAGGGAAGAACAGCTACATAGGCTAGGAGGCCAGAAGAACTGGCGTATTCATCTTAGCTCTTGTAACGCTGGAAGGAAAATAAACAAGCATTTCTTCATTTCTGTTATTCAGGCAACAGTTCAGCATACAGTTTTCAGAGCATAAGACCCACCTCAAATGGAGTAGTTGTAAATTGCTTAAATTGCCAATAAGGAATTTGTTTTAGGTTGCAAACATTTCTGTGGTTAGTCACTGTAATAGTTTTAACATCACCTGGCACACTTCAGGCTGTGCACAGGGGGAGAAGTCTCTCACAAGTCATCACCTGCTCTATAGGACGCAGCCCAAGTAGTTCATGCAGGCAGGTATTGTGACGTAGAGTTGGTTTATTGGTAATCTAGGACTATAGTTTAATCTTTTTGGCAGCTTTTCCCAGTGTACGATATGTAACCTTTGCTCTTTGTAGTAAACGGGGAAAAAAATAGCATGCAAAAAAATTTTTAAAAAATTTCAGAAAGGGTGGGTGGGAGGGGCACAGTGGGCCAGATGTATAGTGAGGTAGATAAAAATACTATTCATAGTTTTGGACACAGGTTGTTTATATTTTATTTATTACATTGATTTTAATAAGTGACATTTACAGTGCTCTTTTGAACAAAGCACATTTTCAGTATAAAAGCTTTTTTTTAATGAAGAATGTCACTCGCAACTGGAAGTTCTTCTTGACTGCCTGACAAACACCAGGCTGGTGCAGCTCTGCAGGCACAGGTTTGCCAACAGGCCGAGGAGATGCATCGTTCTGTTCGAAGTTCTTAGGACAGGAGATTATTGTAAGTTGGATATATTTCCATTCTTCAAACTACTGAAATGCCCACATTGCCCTCTTTCAGCTCCTCTTAGGAATTACTTGGAGTCAAGTGTTGACCATTGCTCAAGTGAGAGATTCTGGATTGATGACGTGGCATAAAATACCTTTTGTCTATACTTTGTGTTGGTTTGTTTCCATTCTTCTGTAGTGGCAAGTGCTCCGACTGATAACGTTCACTCTTGCTGTACTGGGTTTTGAGAAGGTGTTGAATTACCTGGCTTCTTTTCCAGGTTTGGAAATACAACACTGCCGCCATACTAAGCAAGATATATATGATGCATTCTTTTTAATATTGAGGAAAGTATCATTACCTATTGCTGTTCCCTTCATTCTTGTACTAGATCACACACAGAAATAGAGAAGAAACAAAACTGTTCCAAAAAAAAAATGTATAAAATGCAATTGATGTACTGTAAAATGTCGGATTTTTTTTTTTTTTTAACAAGCTTCGTATTAGAATCTTGTTCAGCTGTGTAGAGCTATATAAATCTCGCTGTTTTATTAAATGCTGTTTATGGTCTGGAAGGAATGGTTAACCTATCTCAAGATTTAACAAATTTGCACTAACATGAGCAATATTGATTTGAAAAAAAGTAATATGAATTCAATATTTAAAAGATAAACTATGATTTTAAAGGTATATTAACACTGAAAGTACATTTTGACAAATAACATATTTAAGCCCAAAATATAAATGGTTGTGTCAGATAACACAAAAGAACTATAACAATATAGATTGAGAAAAAAAATGTGTTTCACTGTACATGTTGCTAACATGTACAAAGACAAACTCATATTGACGTATTTTCTATTAATAAATCCTACTGTATTGTGGAGAATCGCTGGTCATAGTGCAGTATGTTTAAACTCAGAAGTTGACTCCATAGAAGCTGCCCAGCTTCACACAGCAAACAGATCCTTGCCATTTAGGTATTTTAAAAATTAATCAGGTACCTAACTTTCAGCTCTCAAGTTGTTCACTGCCCCCTCCCTCTCCACGAGTTTGATGAGCACAACCTGCTCTACATCAACCAGCCAAGGGGAAAGATATTTTTGGGAACACCCAGTTCACCCCTAATTATGGCTGCCAAGGGCTCAGCTGCCACCATTAGTAGAGAGAGTTTATCTGCATCCCTAGAAAAAACGTGAAAACCTCAAGGCTGGTGCCACTGGATAGGAACATGCTGTAAAAAATACGATCTTGGCCACAGGTTACATAGACCACAGCCAAGAAACAAAGAGCAAAACATTAATTTACTTGTGCATTGCTGGAAGATCCAGCACACAGTGCATGTAAAGGCTCAGGAATAATTGTTTCCTGGGTTGCATGAGCTTGCAGAAGCATCTCGCCAAGAGACTTGCAACTCAAATCAGAAATGCTGACTTATTTTTTTATATCTTGGCACAGCACCGGCTGTGCGAGCCAGTGCATGGCATGTGAGGCTTTCTCATCTCTGTCGCTGTTACTCATCCTCTCCTGCCAGCAGGCAGAAAGAGCTCTGAGTTTAGAGTTATTGCTTGCATCATGGGGACGAGTGGGAGAGATGGAGATGGCAATCCAAAGCAGGGGGAGGAAAACAAAAGGGCCTAAAAATGCAGACACTCAGAGTTTGTGCATGGAGACAGATCCACAACCCATAATTACTGACAGTGGAATGGACCCACCAAGAGATTTAATGCACCAGGATCTTCAAATATTACCATCAAATTAATGTAACGAACATTTAACAGTGGCAGTATGATGCACGCAAAGCTTTATGCTAGAAAAGTGGGGGGAGCAGCAGAGAGAAGTCACAGGTCACCACTGGGCACTTGAGCTTCAGCCAGCAGATGTTGGGCATGTGGGCAAAGGCTGCTTACTGCTGTGAAGCAGAGGGGAGAGGGATGGCTCTTCATAAAAAACTATAGGTCCAAGCCTTTCAGACTAGGTCAAAACAACATCAGGCAGCTAAAACAGAGGCCACTTTTTGCAAACCTGCCCCTTGCCCCACCGTCATCAATGGCAGAGTGGGGTCCCCCTAGCAGACACATGGACATGGTGCACAAGGGGGACAATCCCATCAAGGGCCCAGCTTGCAAAGGCCCTTTACTCTCAGCTGGACAGTACCTGGTACAGGTGTGTGTCTGACAGCTGCCAGGGCCAGGGCTGAGCTTGTCGAGCAGCTGCAGCCACTTTCAGTTTGAAGTCCAGTGTTTTCCCTGGAGGACAGCTGGGCACCGACATTTGCCGAAGAACTGTGCAGTCTTGGCTCTTTCCCAGCCACTAGGCAGTTTCTAAATAATGGCCTAAAGCCAGTTTCAGACATTTAGGCTGAAAGGGACAGATTGGAGTTTCATCCCCAGGCAAGCAGGTTGAAGCCTGCAGTTGATACCTGTAAGGAGAGGGGCATCCCCACCTTCCAGGCTGTTTAAAAAACAAGTGAGAAGAGCTGTACTGGCAATCACACATCTTTTGACAGCCTGGGTTAGGAGCACTTGCTTCTAACTCATGGTCAGCTCTTCCGAGGGCCAAACCAAACAGCTCCATATAACAAACATTTCTACTTCTTCCTCCCCAGTGCTCCCCCTGGGTTTTGCACCATCTCAACTGGGATCTGTCAGTCAAAAGAGCAGCACACCACAGCTCTCTGCAAGTCCAGCAAGGCACATGCATGGGTACTGGTGCTAGTCAGGTGCAGAACTCTAGCAGGACACCATGCCAATGCATTATTCTTTAATTCTTGATCACACCTGCTTTAGTATTTTTAATGCAATTTAAAAAGCCGTTTCCTTCCTCTGTGAGCATTGGTATCGCTTTGCCAGAAGAAAGTGCATGCTAAACTGTTGCAACCTGTAAACATTTAGCTTATACCTAATTTCAAAGCCGACAGAAGTCCCTGGAAAGTTTTCCATCAGCTTCACCAGGCCCAAAGTGACAACAGGTGAAGAATTGGTACAACCTTCTCAAAGGATGTGCACATCAAGGTCACTCTTGCCAGCACATCTGGCAAGAGTGCAACCTTCTAACAGCCAACAGGAGAAAAAAGGTATTTGCTAGTACCCGTCTGTCAAAATTTACTCTAGAGCCTTTGCCTCTCTGCACTTTTATTTTCACTGCTTTCAGAGCGCGACATGGATAAAAAGTACTCACAGTGACTGATTGTTGCAGTTAATTTCAGTAGTTGGATGAGTAGTTTCAGATGCTGAAATACCTTTCTTTTCCAAGCAGGTAAAATCTGAAACTTGCTGCTAAACGTAGGAAAGCAAAATAGCAGTGGTTTGCTGATTACTTATTTTTCACAAATTCTATTAAAATAGTAACTTACATAAGTCTTTTCATTTATGCACAGACCATTGGCTATGGGGGCTGATTTTTACATAATTTATTTATTTTACATTAATGTTACATAGGCAGAAATTAAGTAAACATCAAGACAGTAACTTGTTTAATAACATCAAGTGTGAAGAGAAAGTTTGTGGCATAGAATTCAGGCTACTGTGTGCAGACACAATCAATTATTACCTCTGTCATCAATGGAAAGAGAGAGAAAAAAAGCCTCTACCATTTGAAGCCTAACATCTTCTATAGCAAATATAAGTTCATTTTGAAGAAGACTTCTACACTTTTCCTCAGAAAAACAACACCAAAACCAACCAACCAAAAAAAACACCACCCCAAAACCTCACGACCTTTTCCTTAAGCTACCCTGGGCTTGACTTTTTTATTAGGGTGGTAGGAGGAGAATTTCCAGACTTTTTTATTAGGGTGGTAGGAGAAGAGGAGAATTTGCACTATATGCAATATTTGAACAATATGTTGTGTTGCTTTTGTTTCTGCCTAAGGTCTGTGGATGTGGGCAAGAGCACCACCCACTGTAGTGCTGTAGCAGCATTAAGGAAATAAAAATATGCCAAATAGCAGCTGTATTGCCAAATGTGACAGCCAGCACTTCCAATACCCTGGCTACTACTGCAAGCTTGTCATCATGGGAAACAAAAAAGAGAGTGTCAGCCTCCTGTTACGCAGACACACCAGCACTCAGTCAAGAGTGAAAAGAGTGAGCTGTATGAAAGCTGCTGGGAAAAGAGAGGCTGCCTGTGGGGTGCCCTCCACTGCAGGGCTGAGTGGGACAAGCTGTGGCAGGGTGTGGGGCAGCCCTCAGCCTGTGGGAGCACGACAGGCAGGAGGAGGTCAGGGTCAAGGGTGGTTAACAGTGGGCAAAATTGGGCAGCAGCATCTTAGATGCCCTTGGCAGGGCACAGGTGCTGGGGCCAAGGACCCAGTGCTGACCAGAGAGTGCTGGGGGTGCTGCAGCTTCAAGGGACTCAGAGCTGACCAGGCACCACTGCCTTACACTGCTCCTGCAGCTCAGCCTTTCTGTCTGGCCTTTCTGTCCAGATTTTTGCTTTACTTTTAGTTAGAATGGTGTAAGAGGTGACCTCTTCAGGTTTTTTTTATTTCTGGTCCTTTTTGTAGCAATGTAACACTTCACAGAATCATGGAACGGTTGAAGGGACCTTAAAGATCATTTAGTCCAAATTCCCTCTCATGGGCAGGGACACCTTCCACTAGACCAGGTTTCTCAGGCCAGCCTGGCCTTAAACACTTTCAGTAATGGAACATCCACAGCTTCTCTGGGCAACTTGTTCCAGTGCCTCACCACCCTCACAGTGAAGAATTTCTTCCTAACATCTAATTTAAATCTCCTCTCTTTTAGTTTAATACCACTCCACTTGTCCCATCACTATCTGCCTTTAGTTAGAATGGTTTAAGAGGTTACCTTCTGTGTTTGTTTTGTTCTCTTCTGGTTCCTCTGTAATAATGCAACCGTTGTTATAGTCTGTTCCTGTTACCAAAACCAGGTGCAAAGCCAATGCTTGCATGTCAGCAACTCAACCTGCTCTTGCAGTCACAGCTTATCTGTAACATGGACAAAAAACCATCTCAGTTACTAGATTACATGTTCTGAACAAAATAAAGGGATCTTTAAATATGCATGGTTTGCTGGTGCATTAAAGCACGGGCACAGCTCCCAGCCCTGAGCCCTGGCCGGGCACACAGCAGGAGGATGTTTGGGCAGGCAGCTGCAGACTGCCCGAGTGGGGAGGCACTGACCACGGGTTACTCCACAATCCCCACCTGAGGAGAAAGGCTCTTTGCCAGCATATGGACATCTGTAGTGGCTTTTAAGTTATCAGGAGGGGAATGTAAAGTTGGAAACCAGTGAGCAGGAGATTTAACGCTGCAGTTGTTTATACAGAATAGTGGAGCTATCCTCCCCACAGCTAAGGTCTGTAGTCTGTGGGGTTTTGGCTTTTTTTTTTTTTTGCTTCCATTAATAGGGCTTAGAGCAGTAATATTTTTGATGCAACCATCTGTGAAATATGTTTTCAATAAGCAAAAAGAAAAGTGGCATTAATAAATATAATTGAAAAATATACAGTTGGAGACAAATTGGTTTGACTTCCTAAAATGTGATGTATATGTGTAGTTTAAGATAATGATTTAGTTTAACAACACTGTGATGTAAATGCAAATTATGTACTCTATTAGACTGTGAAATTCCAGGTCTATCAGCTGTGTATACCATACATAGTTAATTAATGACTGTTCAAATCAGAAAAATTAAGGTTAAAGAGATGTTAAAAGACAGGAAGATTGCGGAGCTGCTTCATAAAGTGACAAATGATGGCTGTCATTCATCTCATCTCTGACAAGCCACAGTTTAAGTATGATGTTTGTCTGCTGTATTAACTTTGATTTAAAAAAATAAAACTAGTTTTATAAACCAGAACAACTTCAGTCACAACTAAGCCTGACCTGCTGGACTGAGGAATGTAAAAAGTGGGAAATGAACTGTGTAGTCTTTTACTGTGTTTCCAATACCATGTCCAGAGATCATGAATTATCCCAGAAAAACTGGGACTTTTTTACTTCCAGGGATTTACTCTGTGCCTTGCTGATGGCACTTACTGCCTCTCACAAGACCATCTGTCAAGGCACTGTTGGAACCCCACCGAAAGGCCAACAGTATTTTCCTGAAATCCCAGCAAAATGGGAGGAGCTTGAGAAGCAGAACAGCAGTTTTGTGTCTTGTCACAACTGAGCTCCTGATCCTTGCCCCAAGACCTTTGTCCACCCCATATAGGGCTAGAAGAGCAGAAAGGGGATGTGACTACCCCAGCCTGCTATTTGAAATAAATCACCTGGGACTAGGAACATCTAAAACTGTCTAATGGCCCCATAGCTCAATTTTGTGTGTATGTGTGAGGACTCCAATGGCAATGGGTGCACCATGGCAAAGGGATGAATTCAACTTATTGCATACAAAAAAGTTTTCAGCCTAATTTTATTCCCCTCAGCACCTCTAAGGGTGTTGAAGCCAGAATTTTATTAGCGACCTCCTTAAATGTACGCACTGCTCCCCTTACTGCCGCTCACATCCTTGCAGACTTGACTAGTTCCTGTACCTGGTTCAGTAAGCAAGATATTAAATAGGACCTGAAGTTAACTCAGGCTTAACAAAGTCAAAGCATTTTGATGTAATGGAGGAGACTTGCAAGGCAAAGATCCTGGGATGGTTTACAGTGCCCCCTGAAAAAAGACATCCCCTTGTCACAGAAAGGGATGAAAGGCAACATGCCTGCAGAGGAGGCAGAGGTGCACTGAGTCTGCCAGGTCCTTGCACAGCTGCCTGCCAAGCAGGACATGCAGTTTGCTGGACAGGCAGTTTGCTGGACATGCATGTCAGTGCCTTTTCTTAGGATAGGAGGCACCAGCGGCTCTTCCTTCCCCAGAGGACATGGGACTGCCAAGGGTTTTGCAGCAGCTTGTCCTCTGGCACAGTTGCAGTAATTGGCCACAGCAGGACACCAACAGAGCTTGTCCCATGCCTAGGTCACAATGGAGAGGCACAAGAGCTAAGGAGAGCCATGGGGAAACTAAGACTTCACTGAGCTCAGATAATGGGACAGGCCAAGATCTGCAAGGGTGTCAAACAAAAATGATATTAATAGCAATCGTGCATTTGTACAGTAATAGTAAATTCTAATCTTTATAACAATAACAGAATGTTTTAAGCTGCAGACCTTGTCTGGATTTCTCTGGGTTTTAACCCATTTTAGCATTATATGGAAGAATTATCCTAGAAACTTTTGTAGCAGCAACTCTGCTATCCATCTTTCTTTGGCCGTCTCAGTATTTATATGTCTTAGCTGAGGTTTTGCTTAGCCTTGCACAATTGTGTGGTGTCAGCAGCCAGCATGAGCAAAAATACTCATCCAAATACCGGAGGGATAAAGTATTACCAATTAAACAGTTGCTGATTAAGGCATGAACAGCATGTGATGAGTGAAGAAAGGAGGACATGAGCTGCATCCAAGGCCAAACTGATACCAGTTACAGAGCATGGATGTGCCCACAAACAAAAGTAGCAGGGACTGGATGTTAACTGGTTAGCAGCAGATATGTAAAGGAGATGCTGCATTTTCCCCTCCCTGGAGGGTACCAGAAGAGGATGTTCTGGGCAGAAGGAGCTCTGGTCTGACATTTCTCAGGCCTGGAAAGCTTAGGCAAGGAAAATGAGCTTAGGTCTGAATGTGTCTGTTCTTCACATGTGTGAGATCTTGCTAAAGCTTCATCAAAAATCAGGACATGTTGCCAAGTTGTTGGTGTGCAGCACCAAGTATCCAAGACCTGTAAATCGTTGTAGCATCCATGTCTGTCCCAGCATGAAAACCAGAAGGGGAGTTACTTTTTCCTAGCATGCTTATGACAGTGAGTTTATAGGTGAGGACTTCAAAAATTATTTTAATAAAGTACTGCTTCAGTCAGTTCTCAGCTGTCAAAGTCACAGAGCTGCTCAATTCTGGTTTTGGTTCACTCTGCTGGAAAAGAAAAATTCCTTGGGCAAATCAAAAAATCATAAGCTTTCAGGAGAGGAAAATGCCACATGGCATTCCTTCCTGCTGGAATATGATGGGAAAGGACTCAGTAGCCTGTGGAGCAAAAGTCCCGCTGAAGCCTGTTGAAGGCTAATTACAGCAGAGGGGATGTCTGCAAGGCAAGGAAATGGTGTACTTGATCAGGTGGAGATTTTGCTTTATCCAACCCTTCTTCTTGAGCTCAGTTTTCTAAAAGCAGAATGGAAGATTGTTTTCCTATGGCCTGAGGAAGCTGACTCTGATTAGGACAGATGCTTTAAAATACAGACAGAATTCAATGTAGATAGAAGAGATCAAATACTGTTGTTCTCATCTGTGTTCTTTATGCTGTTATTATTGCCCCCTGAAAGGATGATGAATGTTCTTTTTATGTGCTTGATAATTGATTTGCATTATTATTGAATTTCCTTAATGTTGATGGAGATAAGTAGTACAATATGGATTATATTGATTTTTCTGGAAACAGGCTATTTATCTGCAATTTCTATTAGTTCACTGAAGACATTAATGTCTTACAGTGATAATCAAATAATGCATAACTGGCTTTCTATTGTTTTCAGGCAGCATCAAGAATTAAGTGTGATCAATTCATAAAGTTCAATAGACATTGGAGTTTTGTCCTTTATAAAACTGTCTGAAGGGTCTTCATAAAAGCAAAAATGAGATTCTAAGACTGGATTTACATCAGAGGGTGTCTAGAGCACTTTGTCCTGGGTCAAGTTTAGTTCCAGAAGTCACTTACTCATCCAATCAAAGTCAATAAACATTTTATGTTGCAGGGAGCATCTCTTGTTTTGGACTCCACAGATGTGATGTAGGATGGAGGAAAAAGAAGTTCTGAATTAGGACAAACATACATTTTAACTGAGCTTTTCATCTAGATAGGTGCTTTCTGAAAAACACATGCACAGGGACTTGTTGAAAAGAGCTTTACAAATTTCAGTAAATCAGTATTACTTTTCAGTCCTGAAGGGAAACTGCGCTCATTAGAAATATCTTTCTTGCCTGGGTTTGCATGGCAAACTATGAAGAATCTGTATGGCCATATTGCATGCCAGGCTTCAAATCTTATGGCTCACAATCTTTTTTATAGTGATGTAACCAAGTTAAATTGTATTTGCCTAATCTAACACCTGTTAGCATAAGAAGACTTGTTTTGTCAAGATATTTTCCAGATGGATTCCTGAAGTGTGTGTATGAGGGCAGGTTGTTTTACCATGTTGACTAGAGCTTCAATGTCCATTTTGTCCAATAAAATAAGAAAGATAAACCTACAGCATTTGTCAAAATGACAGTTCAATTTCTGCATATCATTCCTCCCACTAATTTAGCTCCCATTTTTGTTTATATCTTACACAAGAATAATTTCTTTTTTATGAGAGAACATTTTTCCCTTTATCCGTTCTAAAGGGTTAAGTAGCTTTTCCATCACTCATAGGAGCATAACTGCAACCTTGAGTTTTCCATAAAAGCCTTTCTTTCCTTCAAGGGCATGCTGACTACATTCATCTAATTTTGCTGCTCTGATTTGCATATTAAAGAATTGTTTCTTCTTGCAGAAAAACAGTGTGAGCAAAATCCATGGCTTTTGATGCCAACTGTAAGCTAGATTAATGTTAGAGAAAATAATTACAGAATCTAAAATAACATATAACGTACTAGAGAACTAACAGGGCAGTAGCTAGTCACAGGGTTAACAGCTTGAAGAGAAAGCTCTGCTTCAAAGGCTTTTATCTGCCAACAGATGTCTGTAAAAGAAAATCATCATGAGAATACCACACTGTATCTGTAGAGCAGAGCTGGGAGGGCATAGATTTCCCACACACAAAACCACATCCCAAACCAAACAAGAATCCCAAAGCCAATACTTGGTGGCAGCATGCAGAACAAATTGAGGATTTGTAAATGCTGTGGACTCTTCATTTGAGAAGTCCAGGTTTTACACCCTGTTACCGCGGGGAAACTGCAACACACATATCAATCAACGAGGCCCGTGGAGAAGAAATACCTATGGACAGATTCTTGCTAGATGTTTCAGAGATGTTTATTTCTCCAGCCGCATGGCTGGGATCTGCCAAGGAACTGCTACAGTCTGGACCCAAGGGTCCTTGCCCGCACAGGGAACACAAAACAACCAATGGGGAATGAGGTTGACCAGGGAGTAGGGAAACCCTGTGTCTCCCCGCCAGGGCCCCTTTCCAAGGACCACATGGCAGGGGGGAAGGGACCCCAACATTTCACCCGTTTATTTTTAACAAAAATAGATTTAAAACTTAACATTGAAAACAACTGGATAAACCTTAGATAACAAGGACAGTTTCAAAATAAAACAAGCCACCCTCCTGAGTCTTTAAATGTCCAGACAGATTCTCTGGAACATCTTAAGGCTGACAGAAGGGAGACAGGACTCTCCGGGCATGCTTTGTGGGGAAACTGAGGCAGGAGAGGGTTTCTTCTATTTGTACCTGTTGGAACACTAAACAAAAATAGTTAATTTCTTCCCTCCCCCTTTTCATCCCCCCTCGGCATTGGAGAGGAGTTGTAGGGAAAAAGAATTGTATAGGGAAGCCATGGGGTGAAAAACGGATTAGGAATAAACTGGGGATGGGGTAAACTTAGGAAAGGGTTCATATTGGGTATAGGGTAAAAGGGGAAAGTAGGTAGGGAAGGGTAGGGAAGGGAAGTTGCTGGGATGGATATTGTTTATAATTTTGTGCATAACAGCTTCCTTTGACTGGAATACCTCCAGGCCCAGTAACATTTGCTTCTTGTAAACCCTTCTTTCCTTGCACTATATCAAATTGTACAACTTCCCCATCTCCTACACTTTGCAAATAATTTTTAGGGTTATTCTTTTGAATAGCAGTTCTGTGAACAAATATGTCCTCTTGGTTGTCACATCTTGTTATAAAACCATAATTTTGTTTAACATTATACCATTTTACTATTCCTAAAACCTTAGCTACGGTGATTTTTTTCCATTTTCCAAGTGGCTGCTGTTTGCTGTCTTGCTGCGTTTTTGCTTTCTTTTACGCTTTCGCTGCTCCCGTGTTGGAATTGCCAGAGCTGCCGGGGCCGTCGGGGCTGCTCGTGCCTGCGCACTCTTCCTGGGGTTGCATTTGGTGCCGCGCGGGCTGGGCCAGGCCGCACCGTTCAGCTCCCCATGCCCCGCCGCCTCTGCTCTCAGCTTTGCTGCCGCTGCCTGGGGCCGTGCCCACGGCTCGGCCGGGCCCCCGAGTGGCACCCCCCCCACTCCCTGCTCCGGCTCACGTTTCAGCTGGGCGTGGCTCTGCTCCACCGCTGCCAGCCGCCGCCCGCGCGCTGCCCCTCTCGTTCGGGCGCTCACGGGGCTCGCTCCACCACGCGCCGCACAGGGCCAGGCGGGCACTACCAGGTCATGTCGCTCCTGCCGTGCCTCGCTCCACTGCTGACACTGCAGCTCACGTCGATCCGCCCGCACACAGGAATTGCCTCACTGCTTCTCGGAGGGGGCTTGGTCCACATGGCCTGGGTCGCACGGTCCCTGAAGCAGTTTTAACTTCGCAAGGACACAGCTGACATTGCTCAACAGTCTCGGTCATTCAATAATATTCACTAAAATATTCTTCCATTGGCATATATTTTGACTCAGAAATTAACTGCATCCAAACGGTATTCCAAAAACTTCGGTAAGAATCAAATCCCAAGAAACGTAGAAAGAGTTCTTAAACAACCATGCCAGGAAGTGTTTCAGTTCCTTTTGAGCTTGAATTAAGCTAAAATTTACAAATCATTGTTCAAGAATCTTTTCAAGTTTAAGACAGATGTCCATATGTGGCTCTAAGAGCCAAGAGTCTTTCCACGGTTCCTCCATAATTTAGAGAGGGAACAGCAAAACAAAAACAAGAAGAGAAATCCAGAGTTTACTCACAAATCAGTCGCTGTC
Source organism: Aphelocoma coerulescens (assembly GCF_041296385.1). Classification (NCBI taxonomy): domain Eukaryota; kingdom Metazoa; phylum Chordata; class Aves; order Passeriformes; family Corvidae; genus Aphelocoma; species Aphelocoma coerulescens. The sequence continues at coordinate 92,291,429 of NC_091015.1, forward strand.
CTTAGGGATCGGGGATCGTTCTGCTTGCACTATCCACAGTTTGTTACCATGGGGATACTGCAACACGTGTATCAGACAACGAGGCCTGTGGAAAGAAATATCTATGGACCGATTCTTGCTAGATGTTTCAGAGATGTTTATTTCCCCAGCCGCATGGCCGGGATCTGCCGAGGATCCGTGGCAATCACAGGACCCAAGGGTCCTTGCCCACGCAGGGGAACACAGAGCAACCAATGGGGAACGAGGCTGACCAGGGGCTGGGGAAACCCCGTGCCTCTCCCCTCCCAGGGCCCCTCTCCCAGAACCACATGACAGGGGGAGGGCCCCAACAACACCCAGCTTGGAGCCCCTTTTGCCCAGCCCTAAAAGTGCTTAAGTGCTAGAGGCAATACAACATCTGTCTTACAAAGAATTTAACATGCAGCCTGACTGATTGCCATAACTAGATCGACATGATCATAAGCATGGGCACAGAAGGTGTTGGAGCAAAGCTTTTTGATGGCTTCCAAAGGTTGTTGGGCAAGCCAGACACCCTACTGTCTGTCTAGACATATTCTTTGCATATGTAGAGACTGCATTTTTCCTGTGAGAAGAAGACGAAACTGAGAATGTCTATAATACAGGCTATTTGCCTGTGTTTGAGATGCCAAATACATTTCCCCTGTGTTTTGTATTCCCAAAGGGTACAGTATTTTTGGATAATGACAGACTTTTTAGAAAAGAGGCAAAAATTCTAACTATTCTTCTGTCATACGATTATCCTTGGCTGAAGTTGGCAACATTTGCAGGATTCTTTACCATGCCTGTACCCAACTGTCTCCTAAAGATCTCCTTGCTTCTAAACCCTGTCTGAATGTGAACTCTATGGCCTCTCTCCCAGTTGTCTCTTTGCCTGTTATTTTAGGACTGTCCTACTAATACAGTCCTGAGGTGCATATATACCACCCAGACCAAGTTCTGCCTTTTTTTTCAATCCCCCTGTTGTATGGAACAACCTGAACTGAAATCTTTCACATCTTCTTTTTTTCCATTTCACAGAGCAGCCAAGCATTTGATCAACTATATGGCATAATTTCCGGAAATTAAAGCACACTGATTTCCTACGCAATCGTTAAAGAATAGGGTCAATCTGAGCTATGCTTACACCACAGAGCTAAGGTGCACTGGAAAAGTGATCAGAAAGAGGCGTTAGAAATGCTTTCTCCAGGGCCTTGTCCTCTGCTGTCATTTGTGGAGGATGCCTTTCACTTCCTGTCAAGGCTTCAGTCTTGCCAGCCCTATCTCATGCCTAAGTAAGAAAGTGTTGCCATAGTTAACATTTATCTAATATGCCATCACAAGCTTTTGTGTCTCATTATGTGATAGCATGTTTTGCAGTAGTCCTCTTCATATCTTCTCTCTTTTGAGCACCTTTCCTGGTAAAGGGGACACAGACAAAGTTCTCCAAACCATCTTGCTTATTGTCATTCCTTTACATGTACCTTTTCCGTTTCTACAGGGACCATTTCAGCAGCTGTCTTTTTTCCCTACATTTTCAAGAAAATAAATATGGCAAGTTTTCCACTCTCTCCTGTCATGAAACTGTCTAACACATCTAAATTTCAGTCTCTCTACAGATGCTTCCAGTAATCTATGCCAAGGCTTCATATTCTGCAGCACCATTTCACTCAAATAAATTGTGCTGAGCTTAACACTTCTCTACATTTAAATAGATACTCTGCAAAGCTTTTACAGCATTGGTTTAGTACTTTCTTAGACTTAGGAAAGCAATCAAACATGTCTTCCATAACAAGTCACCTCAGCCAATGTATTGGCTCTTCATCAAGAGATTCCTACCTCTTTTTATGACTTGCTCCTTCTGAATACAGCCAATCTCAACCCAGTTGGATTTATATGATTTAATTCCTCTCTTGCATTCTCTTCATGCAGTACTCTCGCTAAATAATCACTCCAAGCATTGCTAATTAATTCAGCATTCATTTCCAATATACCTTATTTACCTCTTACATAAGCAAGTGTGTTTGTATCCCTTGGCATTTGTTCTCCTGCCTCGATGAGCTTGCAGATTTTTTTTTTTCCTATGTCTTGAGTCTTTCCCCTCCCTGGAGAGCTATAAAATTCACTGATAACTCCACTTTTAGCTGACACTACTGCTTTAGCTTCCTTTTTTGCTTGTCATATTTTCACTGATTTCAAGTGATTGTTCCAATCTTTTCAACTCAACAGACTCTTTTACTTGAGGTTTTCATAAACAATCTATTTTATTATCCCATTCAGTTCTGATATTCATACTGCAGACTTTCTGAAGTAAACCTACCTATAATCCCAGCTCTGCCCCATTTATGTTGATTGAATTTAACAGATCACAGATGTCAGAAGTGGAAAATGGAGTTTAGGTGTATGCAGTAGGACATGTTCTTGCCCACCCAATGGGTTTGTCTCAGTGACTTTTCTCAGGTTGTGATGGTGTTCTAGACATCAATTAATTCCTTTGCCCCAAATGTCTGTAAGAGGCAAAACACTATTACACGGATGAAGAATCAAGGTAATGCAAAGCATACAGATAAACCTAACAAGCATTAAAAAGAATTATAAAATGCTCAGCACTTTAAAGTTTCAAACATAATTTCCATGGACAGATATGTTTTCAGAAGATCTCATTAGCAAACATGAGTTTCTTTTGAAAAATTTCTCCCTGACCCTCTTTCATAAAATACGTCTTCTACCAAACAGCTGATGGGCTGCACAATATGTTTGTAGCAATGCCAGCAAAAATGGGCACTGTGTCCTGACTCATTATGTTGTGTTTTTATAGCCCAAAATCCTTCCACTGTGCAACCCTTGTTTTGTCTGGCTGCTGTGCAGAAAATTCAACAAGAAAGCAGAGGGAAAAAGAAATTGTCTTTCTGAAGAAGAATATCTGCAATATCTCAGTGGCACAATAGAAAGTAATATCAGTGAGGCAGCAGAAAGCTGTGTGCAACAGCTACTTGCAGCCAAGAAGAGAGAAATGGGATAACCTCTAACCAGAACATCTAAAGCTCTGTCATGTCACTTGAGTGTTAATTTAATTTTTTGACAAGGTTACTTTAATTAGTTGGCAGATGATAGAAAGAAACCTGACAGGTAAGCATAACCTGACAGGTCTTGAATCCCTGCTATCCCTCTGCCTTTTCATTTTGAGTTGAAATTTGGGCTAAAACTGGCATTGCCATGAGGCTAAATGTTGGCACAGAAGCTCCTGCACCAGATGTTTGTTTCACCTTTAGGAGATTTTGGATGTATACTTACAATATTTTAACAACAACAACAGAAATGCACAAGAGCTTAAATTTTAAAGAACCCATGCCAAGCCTGACCTTTTCCAGTTTTAGTCAGCAAAAAAGGACTGTCCAAGTCTTCCTAATTTGAAAACACATATTATTCTCTGAAAGAGAGTGGGTGTGATAAAACAAAAATTAAACAGTTGTCAGGGTCAGTGAGGAAAAAAAAAGAAACAAGATACATTTTGGGGTGGGGGGAAGCTGCGTAAATCTGTTTTTATTTTTATTATGATTTAAACAATTTCACAATATTTATGATCACAATTGGCCGTACAATTAGGACAGCAAGCCTTCTCATTTTAAGCCTTCTGGTGGCTAGAACTGGGCCTGAGAAATGGGAATTGTTAGTACCACATCTGGGACTGCCACGGATCATTTGGGTTTGATGCTGCAGGTATTTCTGCATGTGAGTACCACTGGCTTCATGAATAGGCCCACGGTTCAGCAATACCAATTGTAGGTGTTAATCTGCACAGGACTGTGCACTATTTCCAGGATCAGAGTCCTAACTTCCCACTTGGGTTTTGAAGTGCAAAATGTGCTACCATGCCCTGAGGGTTAACACAGCCCTCAGTTTCCTCTGTCACTTCCAGGTAAATCAGTGGAATTTCTGCTTAGAGCTTTTATTTTCCCTTAAGTTGATCTGATTTTGTACACTCCCCGGAGCCCAAATGCCAGACATTATATTTAAGACCTGAAAAACTTTTGCATGACATTCCTGTTTTGTAATGTTGTTCTGACTAATAGTGAGCAGGAGCATGAGCAAGAGATGAGACAACAACGAAAATCCAGCTTGCAACAATTCAGGGCACCATGGCGCAGCTGAGTGCATATCAATGTAGTGGGGGTTTTCTGTGTTGCTTCTACGTTACCTTAGTTGTAATACTGGACATTGTTCCATAAAGCAGCTTGTAATTTCTCTGTTGAGACTTGTATAGCTTTTGGGCTCACCAAGCAGACCTTTCTCTGGCATCTGATGTATTTTATATTGACAACAGATAACATCCGCTTGGCACGAGTACTACTTGTCTGAAATTTTTACTCCTCACATATTTGACCACAGGATGGGATTTTATTTTACATTGAGCTCAAGGAAATATTTTGCTCCAAATTATTCACTGTTTTTGAGACTCATCTAGTTAGGGTCAGTTGGCATTCCTGTTTTCTATGTATTATAGAAATGACCTTGCTCAGCTCTAGCTATGGGTCTGCTGACTTTTCCTCTTGAAGCTGCTGTCAGAATGGAGCACCTCAGTCCTAAAACATCTGGTACAGCAAACAAGGATAATATTTTAGTATGGGAACACTGCATTGTGGACTGGTCTCCATTTCCAGCTCTTCTTTTTCTGTTTTGGATAACCAAATGCAATTTCTCTTTGAGACGACCTTACAGTGCATGCTGCTAGGACCCCCATTTGCAGGGAAATGGCCTCTGCTGGGTCTAGCAGCTCTGCCTGTTTTCAGGCTGCCTTCCCTTCTTGTTCTGTCTCTGAGGAGAGGTGGTGCAGCTACAGGCAGCCAGCCCACATCTGCAGCAGCGTGTGTACTTTGCAGAGCTCTGACCCTCACTCCAGCTGTTATGGGCCACAGCCAAAGTCAGGAGTACCTTCAGTGCTGACAACACTCACAGGGAAGCTGCAGATCCCTAAACCAGAGACATTCCTGAGTGTTGCTTTTGCTGTCTAGGGCAGGAAACCCTGTGCATTTCTACCTCAATTTTCTCAACTGGAAACCTGAAAACCCTGGCAACCACCTGAATCAAAGCCATAAGGAACTTGCGGTAAAGGAAACTAATTCTCCCCAGTCACCCAAGGGTGGTTGTTCCTGATAAGATTTGGGTAAGTACTGTGTAATTAGCACCACTCAATGAGTTCCCTTAAAGGACCTCTGCCTCAGCAGAGAGGTTGTTGTGGTCTGGTCTCCTATGCAGCTGAAGGGTTCATTGCCACCTTCACTCCTGACTGGACAACAGTCATTTCAGAGCTTTTTAAGAGATAATGATGTCTTAAACCTAATGCTTTTTGTTTATTAAAACACACCCAAACATCAGAAATACTGACTTTTAATTATTAGGGGAATACATTTCAAACAAACAGGCAGGTTCCTTATAAAGTCAGTCCTAAACTTGACTATATGACCAACATATAAGCATATAACTTTCTTTACTATTTCTCACAAAAATAAATTTTGAAATATTTAAAAGATTTAGTTCTAGTTCTCTGAGAAGAGTTTCTGGTCTCTCAAATTTTATTTCCATTTTATGTCATGATCTTGTTGTCTATTTTCAGCACCTGGCTTGGAATCTATACATAATAACCTCATTTTCAAGGCAAAAGTTCTTTTCTAAAGAAATTAATAAAATTAAACCACAAACAAACCAAACCCCCAAACCCAACTCTGTTAACATTACAACAAAGTTGTAGGTTTTTTGAAATACGAAAAGCCAAAACATTGAAATCAGAAGTTAAAGCTGGCCTGCAGAGATAAAGTGAAAATAAAATTAACAGAAAGAGTGTTGTAAGAGTGCTATTAAAGCATTGTGCACTGACATTCATATATATTATATATATTTGTGGTTTGTATGTGATTGTGTGTGTGTAGGCATATTTGGTACATGAGTATTTATTTCATCATCTGGCTTAGCACAATTCCCAATCCAATTTGATCTTAAAGCGTGTTATCTACAGATTCATGATAACATCACAGATTGAAATTTGGACCATGAAGATTTCAAAGATCAATTTTAGAACAAGAAAATAATGGACACAACACTTAATGTATCCTATAAACCCTTTGCTATGTCCCAGTCCTGCTTTCCCCGCCCACATTCCTGTTTCACAGCAGGAAGATGCTTCAACATCCTGGTGTCCTTCCCAAACAAGAACCACGCAAAGGCAGGGAAAATCCACCATCAGTTTCTGAACAACCTCTGATGGGAGCAATAGGAAGAGGTGGAAGGCAGAAAATGCCTTTGCTTGACAAAGGACACAGCCTCAGTTTCTCTTGCTCATTTATTCTCCATGACTTAAAATCCTGGTTCTTGCAAGGTATCACATGCAAAACAGGGCAATTATCATCTCTAGTTTCTACCCTACACTCAAAACTGTACAAACATTTCTTGACAGTAATTAAGTAAATGAAGTTCTGGAGGCTCTGATATAATTGTGAGGAGAGAGTTCTCAGATTTCTTTTGTAATTAAATATTTTTTCATCACTTTGCTACAGTCTCACATCATTTGCACAGAAATAGATTTTAGTAACTGCTCTGAACACACACTTTGAAGAATTAACTACTGTGTAAAAGATAATAATTTCTATTTTCAGAAAAAACTCTACATGATTTTTAACTGAAAGATCCATCTGAGCAGGCTGCCAGTTTGCTGTCTGTTTTGGTATAATCATGTGGGAAAACTGGGAGAAGTCATTCACTTCCCACCCTTTGTAAATTGTCTCAGACCACTTCAAATAGATGGGGTTTTTTCCTTTTCTCTTTGGTGAAGGGAAGAGTTTGGGTATTGCTAACTGCTCCATGCACAAGATCAAACACTGTTGACTAAATTAAATTCAGGAGTGCAGTTGTATTTTTGCTTATTGACTTGTACCTGTCTTTAAAGAAGTGCGAGGCCTCAGTTTCAGGCAGATTTTTCCTCAGATTTTACAATCAATTCCTCCAGGACACATTTCCTACACATACAACAATACATAAAATATTGCCCAAATGTTCACTGGTTCTGTTGGAAAGCAGATTAAAGACTTCCCTCCAAGGCATTTTACTTTCTTGGAAGGAAGATCATCAATGGGATTTCTAGCAGAGCTAATTAACTAGATGCTTATCTTGCAAACACCCTTCCAGTTGCACAGGTCAATATAATGCTTTTGAGATGTTGTCTCAAGGCCAACTGCCCCAATGCAAAATGTGAAATAGACATCACTTCACAGGTGGCTTTATAGTAGTGCCATACAGATATGACAGTGATAAAGTGATAGTGGAATAACTGAGAAATCCAAGCTCTTACAAGCTATTTTTCAAATCAGCTACTGAGCTGCATGGGAATTGGTGAGTCCAAGACTGAGGAAGGCAGAATTTGAAGTCTGTGTACACATTGCTAAAAGGCAGGTGCAACTGCACCTCTCCATCATTGCTCTTAATAAATACCTAACTTAGTTTTATGAATTGACTCTGTGAGTACATCGTTAACCAGCACGGGGTAAATTCATCATGGTGAGCAAGATAAACATAGAGAGATCCACCATGGGGAAGAGAATGTGACTAATGGGTGTGGAGGGTGGAGAAGAATTTAAAACTACAAAGCAGCTACACTACAGGGTGTTGGGCTGCCAGGAATGCTGTATTTCAAGAAGAAAAAAAATCAGTTAAGAGCAGACAGCTATCAGAGCCCTGTGACTTTGGAGAGGGAGTCAGAGGTACTTCTTTGAGAAAGAACATGAAATGGAAAATAAAGAAGAGAAATTGTGTTGTCTGGGAGGATAATGTGAGTGGTGGAGGTTCAGACAGGAAAATACTTGTTTGTTTTCAAAACAAAAAGCCCCACATGGAAATATTAGCAGTGAAATCAGAGAAAACTCTTAAGCAGAATGTGTTGGCTGGTTTCTTTGGGGGTTTATTTTGAAAATTTAGAATATGCATGCATATTTGCCTGATCATGCGTGTGTATGGATAGGCACACAGATACATGCATATGTGAATGCACATTTTTACACGTATCTGTGTATATTTAGGTACATGTATATACACAGACACACCCCCGCTTCATTTCCACACACAGCAGATGTCTGATTGCCATTTCTAGACCTACTGCATACTTTGAGTAGCAGTTGCCACCTGCTTTAAGAACAAAGTGGGATATTGAACAGGAATTTAAGCAATGTGATCCATTAATCTGAGTAAAAGGCAAATCATGATAAACAATTAGTAAAGCCATGCTTATTGTCCCTTTTTTATCTTTAGAGTATAGCAATGAACATGGACACAAGGCTTAGTGATTTTTCCTTCTACCAGACAGCCAAAAAAGTGGACAAAAGACAAACAATAACACAGTAACAGTAATGCAGTTGGTTTGCAGCCAAAATGTTCTATTTTAGAAATATCACATACAGAGCAATTATGAAAGTAGAAACATGCCATTCCAGTTGCATGGTAAATTTCTCAATCTGCTGAACAATAAATATAATCCAAGGTGGAAAAGTTTTACTGTTACTTTATTTTTATTCTGTTCCCAGCTTTTATTCTACTCCAACAATCAGAGAAACTGTAAACTGGAAAATAGCTCTGGAATGAACCACTGCAGAGAGGTTCAAAATATACTGCCTGAAAATTTTATCAAAAGAACTTTGCTAGCCCTTTACAGCATCTATGGATTGCTTTTACTATCTTTTTATCAACACACTTTTCAGATAGAAAATATTTTTGAAAAGATTACCAATAGACTGAGTTTCTGCATGTCATTATCAATTTAAAGTCAGGAGAAAAGCATCACAATTACCTTATGATTCCTTTGTGGGCTTGGGAGACATTAAAAAAAAATTGTGATGGCAGCAGAAAAAATATTCCACCCAAATATACTTCTAGTTAGTTTTTCCCTTGTTTTAAAATATAAAATGAAATATGGAAGTATAGAAGGAGATAGAAGTGAATGGAAAACTGAAAAGGTCTCATTTCCATTTGAAAATCCATTTTTTTCTATCAGGAAATTGGATAATTAAAATAATCAGCATTAAACATAACCAACATATAATCCTCATTATGCTGTATTATCTTGAAATCCCCTTTGCTAACTTTGCTTTTAAGAGCCTTAGATGAAAACTTGCATCTTACATAAGCATAACACTTGGCACAGCCATGCCTATAGGCACCACAAGATGGTTTACAAAATCTTAAATTATGTATATTGTAGGTTATTCACTCCATGAATAAACTATTAAATCAGTAGTTCAAACTTCAGCAGTTATGCAAATCTGTGACTGCAGTCTGTGCTGTAGCACTGAGGTGGCAAGTTGAGGATGACGGGTTCATGAAGTTTTATCAAAAGCCAAACATCAAATGCACTATAACACAAATACTTTTGAGAGTGTCTGGATGAAAAACTTTCTCAGTGCTGCAATGCTCTTGGTAGACTTCAGACCAAAGATGTATTTAAAAATTACATGTATTCAATGAATTATTTGCTTATGTGATTGTTGCCAAATCAGTAGAGAGAAACATCATTGCAAACTGGAATGAATATTCATATGGCACAAATAAACAATGAATACTCATCATGGGAAGCTGACAAAAATTATGCTAAAATTATGTTGAAATTGGTTTGGGAACAAATTCAAATTCATAGCCTGTTGGCAAGTGCTTTGCTGAAAGAAAAAGAGCTACAATTGTCAAAAAATCATTAGCATATTTTAAATGTTGCACTGAGTTATTTTATTTAGCCATAAGGACTCTAAGACTTTCAAGTCTGAAATCAATTCCCATGGGAAGTAAACAGGTTTTAGAAGATGCACTGATTAATTGCCTTTGGTTCCCAACATTAACCCTCTTAGCAAGGCAGATGAACAAGCTGGCTCTACAGATTCTCTTATTCAAACACCGTCACATATCCTTGGATAACATTACTGGGAATACTAAGATACTAATTTTTAATTCCTGTTCCAATATGGAATCTAAGCTGAACTTTCATTTTCCTTCCACATCAGCTGGTTGTTAAGGTGGAAGTTTAGCAGGCAGCCATCCTTATCCTGGCCTGACGTTTTCATACCTTTCAGTTCAAAAATCCCTTCAGTCACTGGAGCCCGTTAACACCTCCTATGCCGCTCAGCCAGGCTCTAACTCACTCAGCACTTGTTTGGCTTTTCCATCAGCTGGCTGTTATTGCAAACATACCCACTTTTTCTTTGGTTCTCATTGTGCCCCTTCCAGCACCAGTTTATTATCTACTCTATCAAACCATTTCACTTTAAACAGTCTACAAAGACAGCTGCATTGTCAGATGCCCAGTTTGCCTTGGAGGGATTTTTCTTCCTAAGATAGAACTTCTCGTAGGAGGGAGCTGAAGATGTAGTTTCTAGAGGTCTGTAGGTTTGTGCTTTTATTAATAACACAGAATTTCTTTAGTTTTCAAATACACCACTTGATTCACATTGTCTGAATCACTATTGAATAAACTAGAGAAGGCAAAAATAAATTTTGGTTTTTTGTTTGTTTTTAAACTAAAGGTATTTTTGAACCTACCAAAAGTGGTAACAAGATGCGAATATGTGTGTTTAGCCACCATTGGGGCCTGATAACTAAATGGATGACAGCTTTATTATGTAAGCTGAATGGTACCTACTTGTCACCATATCCCTGGACTTCCTACCCACAGTGTCACTGTGGCCCTAAATGAGGGACTGTATTGTACACTTAACTAAGAGACCAATTTAGAGACAATTTTTCAAGTATCCACAGCCGTCACATAGTCAAAATCTGTTTCTTTTATCAAGCCAATAATTTTGCAAATAAAAGCAAGAGGCTGAAACGCTGAACTCCATTATAATGACTTCACTTACAAGATTTCCATAAAATCAGCAAAGCTCCAGCTAATTACCACAGCCTTACAATGTTGAGATGAAGGCTGCTTAGAGGAAGAGCTTTTTAGAAAGGCAGTATAGAATGAAGGCAGGAGTTGAAAACTAGTCATGAAGCCAACATTTCAAGCCTAATTAAAGCAAGAAAATTTTGTCTATAAAAAATCAACCCCACTACTGATACACCGAGAAGTAGTTGGGGGAATATTCCCAGCTCAATTATGGCAGTTGAAATCTTGTAGGTATTTGAAAAAACAGCACAAATTTGATTGAATGCTCACTAATCCTGCCAAAACTTTACCCTTCTCTATCTTCTTGGCTCTGCCTTGGGATTGCAGCCCTATCCGTAGCTTTGTGCTGTCTCCATTCACAAATGTGAGCAGTGGAGTATTGTAATGAACCTGGGCTTTTCTGTTTAAAAGCTGCTTGGGGAATTCACTGCAGGAAAAGGTCCAGGCAAATCCTCTTCACATTTGCACACCATCTGGAGTCCTGTCACATGCATTTTTGAGCATAAGGTGGTAAATGCTGAAGGGCCTTTGTCCCATTAGACTTCAATTTACATGTCCTTGCTCTGTAAGTGTCTCTGGGCAGCACTGCTTCCAAGAAACCTATCTGGAGGTCTCCAGCCTTTCTCTCAGGCATATTCATCCCATTGTCTGTCCCCGACCTTGCACTCTCATTGAAGGATAACTAAGGGGTGCACTATCTCTCTTCCACAGCATTTCACCCACATCATAAGCAGCCCCAAAGCTCAGTGACCTATTCCAACTAGGTCATGACAAAACCTTCTCATTTTCTCTCTGAAACAAATCCAACAGCAGCATTTAAGATTAAAACATCTGTCACACTGTAAAATTGAAGCCCTTACATATTTGCATTACCTCTAGTTTGATGGCTAATCTGTGCAGTAGCCTATTGTGAACTTCACGGTCTCTGCTTTGACAGCAGTAGGTTCTGGATTTCTAATTTCAAAACTACAGCTGTTGCTAAAATCCCATCAGGCAAAACCAGCCACCTTTACTCCCACCTTTTTCAGGAATTTGGAGGTGACATTGTTTATGACATTGTGAAATGGATTTGCCTGATGTGATTCTTTCACCTGCATATGGGCTGAACCCTCACAATGTTTGTGCTACTCCTATGTTCTGTCGCTTTCCTTGGGTGATGACAGTAACTGGGATGCCAAGGTATAAACTTCTTTTTTTGCTGTTTGGTTTTGTTGCCAACATTGCAGAATATGTCCCTTAGCCTTAATTCAGTCACAAATTACTTGTTTTCATCTCCTTTGGCAATACCAGTCCCATGTCTGTAAAACCAATACCTAGTTAACTGAAAACTGGTAAAACCATCAGAATTAAAAACTAAAGGCACCCTCTTGTGTCATTCATGTTGGCAGGTGCTGCTTGCAGACCCAGAGCAAGGGGCTGCTTTCAGTCTCCCAGGTGTCCTCCTGGCTTCTAGGGGGATTCAGTTTTTCTCAGATTTTAAGTGCTTCTTCATGCTTTCCAGGTGGGCTTTTTGTTGTGGTGGTGTTTTAGGTTGTTTTCCCCCTAGTTGCACACTAGGTTCAGTGATCACTGAAGAGATCTGACAGAGGTGAGCTGCCTGGAATGATTCAGTTGTACCTGAGCATTACACAGAGGAGCCATCCACCATTACCAGGCCAGGCATGTTTATCACTTGCTCCCCTGCTGATGGAACCACTATTATGATGGACCCTTCTTTTCTGCTGCAAATATACCAAAGGATATGCAGGAAAGTTTCCTGCCTCCCTTTTTCCAGCAGGACAAAGTTAGCAGTATGACACTGATAAAACCCCATTTATTTCCATTTACAGAAGGTGCTACCACTTTTTTTCTTTACATTTGCAGCTACAGTCCCCTTTCTTGTCAACACAGACTGATTCTGTGCACAGGAGCTTGAAGTTACTGATGCTTTAAAAGGTAGAACAGTGTCTCCTCTTGACATCTGATGGAAAGGAGAGATTAATAAAACAGACCCATGGAGCATGCCTTGTATAAATGTATCTGTGGGGATATTTTGCCTATTCTTCCTTTATGCTCTGTTCTTTTATAAAGCCAATTCATTCACAAGTGAGGAAGATTAGGTCACTGAGGAACTGAAAGTCTAATTTTAATTTCCCCCAGTTTCTGGATAGGAATGAAAGCCAGTGTTTTATTAGTAACTTCTGAAATTTGAACTTACTGCTGACCCTTACTGCTGTCAGTCAGGTCCTGAGACATGGGTTGAACACAGACACTACAAAACAAGGATGTTGTAGATGCAGCTGATCCTGTAATCCAAGGCACCTGCATCTACAAAGGGCTGCAAGGATGCGTGAACTGTCCTGTGGCATGATTTCAACATGACCTGACACAAAAGCATGTCAGATTCCCAAGAATTTTGGATGCTGACTAGAGTAGCACAGTAGATTTACAGCACAAAGTTCCATCAAAACATTTCTTATAGTTGTGACTTCATGTGGCAGCAATATGGTAAGTGAGTTTTCAGTCACTCCCTTTTAATTTGGAGTTTCAAACAGGTATTGGCAACATTACTGCACAGTAACTTCTAAAGCCCCACGTCAAGAACCTCTCATAGTACAACATCCATGTTTAATAAGAGGGACACAGAGAGGAGGAAAACCAGAAGAGCAAAACATGTCTAAATCTTCAAGGCTTTACTAAATTAGAAACTCAAAGTTTAAAAAAACCAAACCAAACGAAACCAAATCAAAACCAAACCAAAACACCCCTCCCCAAAAAAAACACCCCAAAACAAACAAAAAACCCAACAAAACCAAACAAAACAAACCCCAGAAAAACAAAAAAACCCACCCCAAATCCCTCTCTTTCGTGCAGTGGCTAGAAGTACCATTTTTAACTTACCTTACCTTGTTAAATGTGACAGTAGATGTAATCTAGGATCATAAAGAAAATAGCAATAACTCCCTATAACTTCTGACAATTTGGCTGTTGAAAGCCTGGGTTTTCTACCAGTGTAAAAAGTTGAAAAAGTTAGTGTATTCATACAAAGCCATGTACACTGTCACACCCTGAGCTTTCACTCCTGTTTTGTAATTATAAAATATTTTCCAATCATTAGATTGAGGACTTCACTTGTGCTACTGGAGATTTTATTGGTCATGGTTCATTGTCTCTCAGTAGCATGGAGCTCAGCTCTGGGTCCTCAAGCTGTTCTAATATAAAAGTAAAAGAAAAATTACTCCCTACAGTGGCAGGCAATAATGAGAAAGAGCAATAATTGGCAGACATGACCAGTGGAGAGACAGACTTAAGAAAATGTTTGCATGAAGGAAGTTTATGAATATACCTGGTTTCTTTTGTGAGCCAAAATCTGTGTATTGAAGGAACTGAACACACCAGCCTTTCCTGAATTCCTAATTTCCACAGTAATGGAACCAGAAGTAAAAGCGTTCGCATTTATGGAAGTTACCTTCCACTGCCTGCCCTTTAAAGTCTTTTCCCTTGTAGAAAGTGACAGAAATACACAGTGAATTAATTCCCTTCTTCCACCTGGGCAAGAGAAGTACTGTGTCAGAAAACAAGCAAACCAACCCAAGCCATACTGTGATTAAGAAATTATACACAGAATGAATCTCTTCCTGTCTTCAGGGATTAGCTGACAAGTATTCCTCTTGATGTTACTCTAATTGGTGGATAGGCTCATGTCTGAGTCGGATGACCTACTTAACTGTGTCATTCACAATGATTTCCATGAATTTGGAGTATTCAAGACAATTTCTATTTTTCATTTATATTTTGCTGAATATGCAATAAATAAAGTGTCTCTTTGCCTACATTTTATAGACTGGTGGTAATGAGCTCTCCTAATTACCTTTACTACATTATGTATTAAGAATATGTAACATGCCCAGTGGGTGAAGATTAACAATCTCATGGACGTGGAACACGACTGCACTGTCTACAGCCCACCCTCCTTGTGCCCCTCCATCAATGAGAACTCTGTGTGAGAGATACCAGAGGGCATGCAGCCCTGCTTGTTCTGTTTGACATGTGTGTGTGGACCTGCAGACCCTGAATTTGACTACTGCCCTCCCCTGCTGGACCTGCTGACAGTGTCTGCCTCCATAATATCCCACAGCAAAGAACACCAGGTGCTCACCACCCACAGCCCAGAGAGGTGCTTTCATTTCTCTGTTTTAATCCGGTCTCCTACCAGTTTCCTTGAGCATACCCAGTGCCAGTACTCCATGGGATCCAGTTAACATCCCAGTTATGCATTTAGTTCATCTTCTGCCTCTGTGATTTGTAGACCTCAGTCTTAATGGCCCATCCATCTCCTCCTCTAATCACACAAGAGCTGCAGCCTCTTTAATCACTCCTTATGAAGAAACCCCTACATCCCTTTGACAACCACAGTTTTTCTTCTCTGTACCTTCTCTGTACCACCATGTTCTTCTTGAAATATGGCATTCCCAATACTTTTCCTGATGATGCCCAGAGCCTCATTGACTTCCCTGGCTGCTGTTGCACAGCAGGTCAGTGAGTTTGGAAGACAGTCAGCAATGGCTCCAAAATACCTTTCCTGGGTTGTAGCTGTCTGTCCTGAGTTGCAACAGTATTTTAGGTTCCCTTATTGTCTCTTCTCTTAATACTCTTTCCAGTAATAGCCATGATCATTTGCAACTCCCTGCATACAGACAGCAGCTCCAGCTCTCTGATGTTCTGTTGCCCTTCTCAAACCAACTGCTTCTGTTTCAATTATGTTCCTTTTGAAACGAAGTAATAAAGTCTGATTGCGCTATCCAAGGCAAAGAGAGCAAGATGTGGCATATCTGAAAAACTTTTTATGTTGCACTATGGCATTTCTGAAATATTTTTTCGATTGCACTCTTCATTTTCCTTTGTATACTCTAACTTCCCAATCTGAATTTTTATTTGGTATCAGAACTATGTATTGTTTGACATACTAAGTATGGCCTAAGCAGCTTCTTCATTTTATAGCTCAAAATGATTCCTATTTTTTAAGAAATTTCAACATATCCAGAAGCTATGGAGTATTGTCTTATTTAGGTGTCACCAAATGATAACTGTTTTACAGAGTTTGAAGTTCTTCACAAGTATTTCTAAAATATGTAACAACATACTGTGCTCTTTTACACATTCACATTCCTCCTCCAAGCCAATCTAGATCTCAAGCAGGTCTATCAGGATGAGCTGCACACAGGTCCACGCATTTCTACCTTGTTCTTTATATGTAGAAGAGGTTTGTAGATGGTAGGGCTTCTTGCAAATGCTATACACTTATCACAGCATGTATCTCTTGAAATAGTTATGTGCTGGAAAAAGTACATAAAATTTATGAGTAGGTTTCAATAAATATTACCCCAAAGAAGCTCCAGCCTGGCCCAGCTGCAATGTATATAAGGAGAGAGTAGGAACATGCAAAAGTCATTAAAGGAAAAGGAAAGTGTGTCTAGCATCAACTTTTTATCTAAGAAAGTAAGAAACATTTTTTGGGCTAGGGACCCACAGATATTTTTGGAAGGTGGAATTCAAAAGGGGTTACAAAACCAGACCGAATAATAATGTCAGGAGAATGAGAGAGAGGAGAATTCACTTGAGTCTTAGAAATCATGGTCTGTAGTGAACTTTAACTGTTGTTTTCCAAGGAAGGTTGAAAGCAATAAAACCACGGATAAATGCTAACCTGAAAAGCAGAAAAGCACATCAAAGGTGTTTGGGGTTTTGCTGGAGTTTTTTTGGTTGGTTGATTGGTTGGTTGGTTGGTTTGGGGGATTTTTTGGTTCTTCTCTCAAGCTTTGTAATTTCTTATCATGTATATATGGTATATCACATATTTGTGTACAATACATTTTTATTAGCATAAATATAGCTCAGTATCCATATTTTTGAATTACACATTCAAAACAAAAATTCCATAAAAACTAAAATATATATGCCAAGTCATTCTTTAGGCAGCAGTTTTGCAGAGGTACTAAGCAAGAGAGATTTTCTATCTGCTACAGGAGCAAAGCAATTGGTATCACATCACAGTGTTTTTCTCCAATTTGACTTCCACTCATCAGCAGCTCTTTTGTATGTAGAAGGAGTCTCTGAGTGGAGGCAATACTGATAGCCTTCTATCTACTGATAGCCTTCTTACTAAATAGCAATGGCCAAAAAAAAAGAACCCTCTAGAATTAGTTGCCAGATGGGCTTTTCTTTGGATTTGGGACTGCTCTTTGATAAGCAGCTGACTTTCCTTCCCTAGCTTGCCTGTGGCACCTTTAAACATCTCTTGTATTAAAGAGGTCACATCATGGAACACAGTGGGGATTGGCCTTAAGCCCCAAAATCTCTTAAAGAATGGCCTGTTCTATTACAGGGAAAAGGTATTTTCATTGATATTTTAGACTATTTTAGGGAGGTTTGGTGGATTTTTAATCAGTTTTCTAGGGAAGAACCAAAGAATGATGTGTATTTCTGTCAAGTACAGGCCTCTTAACCATGGGCCAAATAGATGCACAAATCAATGCCCTTGGCAGCTCTGTGAATGTTTGTAACCACATCTATCCACTTCCAAGGAAGATGCTTGTCTAAACTTTTATTCAGTGCCTTGAAAAAGCAAGGCAAATGGCACTGCTGTGTCTCGGTGATCTTCTGCTGATTTATCACATCTTCATTCTTAGAGAATAGACAGAGCCATGACATACAATGTTTGTTGAGATTGCAGCAGCTCCTGTACCATTAAATGCTTTCTAATAGCGTGTCTAGGGTAGCTCCTGGGCAGTGTGCCTTCCATCATCTTACTAGCAACTGACTGGCTTCAAAGGAAAGCTTACAGATTTTAAAACCTCTGACTACCACTCCACTTTTTCCTGTCAGCTGGAGCAGCTGAATAACTCCAGTAAGTAGGCTCATTTGGATGCCACTGATGAGGAAGGCAGTTGCAGGCACTGGTGCAAACATTTCAGGAAGCAGAGCTCATACCCAGCTGTGATGGATGCCTCAGAGCACAAAATGTGTTGCTGCCTCCTGAGACACTTCTCTGCTGTAGGTTTGGACATATGGAACAACAGATTGGTGGACAGGGAAAGTGGTTAAGTTAGTCTGTAAATTTACTGATGTTAAGTCCAATCAATCTTCCTGAATAATGATTAACATACTTACAGCTGAAAGGGTACAGTTTGAGGTCTACTTTCAAGTGAAATGTCACTGTTTTGTGGTCTTTGGACAGATTGTTATATGGGAATGTTTTTGCAAGCTGCTAGTAACCTACTGGCTTTACTGCTAAGCATTCTGCCCAGGTGATGTGTAGCATTCTCTTTAAAGTGCTCCATGGTTGTAAGCCTACTTGATAAAAGATGTCACCTTTCTTGAGAAAAATAAACGTACAAAAAGTAAAAAGAGGTTTTCAGCAGTGCAAATAATATTTAGCCCCATACTGCTACAAAGGAAACCAAAGCCCAGAACAAGATTTGCTGATCTAGATTCCAGGACACCGAGAATACATCTCTCAAACATGTCTCCTTTTACCTCTTAATGTTGGAACTATGCCTACACTGTTCTTCAGAGGAAATTTTAGGACCATGTATCAAGCAGTAACCATCCAGCTCTTAGTAGTATCAAATGTACATTTAAAGCAAATGAGTAACATCAAACTCTTTCTAAATAAGTTTAAGAGTTTAATAAGTCTAATAAGAAAATACCTATCTTTTACCACTATTGCAAAGAAGAAATGAACTGAGCACAGGCAGTAATTAATAAGCCCCATCTCTCAGGATTCCTTTTATAAACTTTTTTTCATCTGGGATATTGTCTTCCATAACTTCTTTTAGCATTATCTTGTTTGGAAATTGAAATTCAAAACTATGAACATGTACCATTATAGAGCAGCAATGACCAAACAATTAACCTGGCTAATGAGAAAGGCAAATTAGATGTGGCCTAAAAGGTGCTGCAATGAACTGTCTCGTGTGCATCTGCATCTGTGCCATGGAGCCATGGTAAGTTATGTATTGCTGTAAATTTAAAGGTCATTTCTCTTATGTCCAGGTAGCAGAGTAATGTACGTTTGCAAAAGAGGACCTGTCTCTGCTTCCAACTGCTGCTGTGGACTGGCTTTCACAGCAGACAGGAAGCTGCACGTATTTATACATTTATGACTCCAATATCATGCTGGGCTGGTGCACACCAAACGATGCATGGAACTTTTCTGATTAGAGAGTTACTGGGAGCTGGGTAAAAATAGGACATGTAAAGTGTGGGTTGAAAGGAGTGAGGAAAAAAGTGAATAAATATTTTTTCTGTATTTATGCATTTATGCAATTTGGTGCATGTTTGCTGTCATGCAAGACGGACAAGGATAACTTTTCATATGTACTACAGTAGACAGAATACAAATGGTCTGCTGTGTTTATAAAGCCAACCTACAATACTGATTTCCTTTTATCTCAAATAATGATTCCTGACTTTTTAAAGATCAAGGATCTGGGCTCTCACTGAGAAATTTGAAGCTGTCATTCAGTATAGCACGTTGGAAAACAGAGAACCATGTAGGGTCACAGTTCCTTCCCATCATGACTGTGTATTTGAAGTTGTTATGAAACATATTTGCAGATGCAGAGGAGCATAACTGCAGGGTGTTTGAAAATAATAGAAGTCTTCAAAATAATGATCAGAGGAATTAGATACAATTATACCTGAAGAGCATGCAGAGATATGGAAACCTTGTTTATCAGACTAGTTCAACTCATACACATGAAGCAGCCTGCCCAGGTCCTCGATGGATCTCCTGAGAGGCAGAAAGCAAGAGGACTTCCCTCAGAACACACAGCAACTACAACATCTGAAGATTTGGTTCTCTGTATGCAGCCTACAAGCTGCTGACAGAGACCTGCTTAAACTATACAGGACAGGAAAGAAGTGCCTGGAGTAAGGAATTCTCCACTGATCCACAAAGCAGAGAGAATGTGGATAGCATAATATCCAGCAGCAACTGGAATATCTATTTATTAATGATGAAAGCTGCTGTTGGAATAATGTTTCAAAACTGAAACTGCCTGATTATATTATGAATAAGCTCCATTTGGTTATCCATACATAAGCATTTTAAAAATGGAAGAGTCAGTCTTGGAAAGATTATGCTGCACTTTGAGTAGTTTACCTTTCAGTAGAGATTACAGAAAATAATTTGTAGAGTCCACAGAGACTGTGTATGACAGTGCATAAGACAAAGAAATGGATACCATTTAAATCAACAAAGGAAAATGTAGAGAGCTGATCTGGAAATAACAGGAATTTATTTCCTTTTACACTATCTATTCCAAATAGAAGAAGAGGGAAGAAGCAAAGTGATAATTTTGAGGTATTAAATAATTGAGTGATGTGTGAAGTGAAAAAGACAAAAAACCCTCCTAAATCAAAAATTTCAGTATTACTTGTAAGCCTCTAGTGTGCTAACCTGTGTATTGGTGTGAAGAATACAGAGCAAGTTTAGGCATTAACACCACTTCCTAGGAATAGTAGTGGTGTGGAAGGAAAACAGGACACAGAAGATGATGGCCAGATTCCCTTTCTTTGAGGGGAGACCATGTGGTGCATGATCTGGCTGGAGGGAGCCTGTGCAAGGTTGTCCTTTCAGATATCCTGTAGGACAGAACAGGGTGGCCTTTCACAGCAAGCAAGTTTTTCAGGTAACTTCTCTGGGGTATTTGCAAGGATTCAGGATCACATACTGAAGAGCCAGCTGGGAAGCATATTGAGAGTTTCTTCCTTTTTTGCTGAACATAAGGGTCTCCTGCTGAGGGTCCTGGAGAAAGCTTTGTGAAAAATAGGTTACAGCCTTAGGTTGCCCTACAGAATAGCTTGCCCTATGTTCTCAGAAGTGACTGCTCTCCTCAGCAGTGTACAAGCTGGGGGCACTTAAATCAGATAGTGGAACTCAGGGAACAAACTCTGCTTTTTTGTGCCCTGATCTTTTAGATTGGGAGAAGTAGAATCACTTCTGGGAACCAAGGCTTCTTTTTGTATGTAAAACCTGGCTTTCAGACCTAGGTTTTAATCATAAGCACTACATAAGCTTGAAAAGAGTCAATGGGACATTCTGCAGTTGCATGCTGCAGTTTTGGATAAAAGTGATATGATCACTTGGAAATCAGATATAAATATGAAATTGGCTTGAATGACTTCATTTTGTGCACTGGTGTGTTGAGAATACAGCCATCAATGACTACAGAATACCCAGAAATTAAAAATTCAATTTAAAAATTTCCTCAAAATAGGGAAACTTCAGGATAAAATAGGTCTGAACCCCTGATGCTACTGGTGGTTCACTGGCAGGACTATTTATGTTGGTTTTCTTGTGTTTATGTTTGCATTTTAAGAACATTTTAAGGCAGTTGTACAAAAAATGCATTCACAAGAAGGGTGTTGTTGCAGCTGCAAGGTCATGGCAGTCTAAGTCAAGCAGAGCCAGAATGCCTCATCACCTTAGCTTGTACCACTGTGTCAATGTGTTGATCTATGTGGGCAACTGCCTGGGAACCTGATTTTCCACTATGTGGGAAATTGCATGATTTTACAGGGAAAAAAACCCTTCTGCATAGAAAACAACAACAAAAGCTAATCTCTGTGGAACAGAGGGAGAGATTATGAGTGTTTGATCAGAATGAAGGGAGCTCACAGCATTGTCCATGGTTTTATGTTTTCTATACCCATATCTTCATATCCATATCCTGGGTTGTGACACCCTGCCTTGAAAGTTTTGTTCATGGTGCCTGTGATGGAAAGAGACAAGAAGAACTGAAAAGAGGGGGGTAAAGGACAGAAGACACTCTAGACAGCAGCACCTGTCCTAGGCTGAAACTCAGTAACTCCTGCATTCTTTACAAAGTGGGACTGTCATAACACTTTGCTGTCGCCATGGGGCAACGGTAAAAAGCCAAATGAAGAGGTACAGCATTGTAGCAATTACTGATCTACTGCTCACATTAACAACCAGAGCATGTAGATGGTCTCCTTCCCTTGCCAGAGACCAGGCAACAAATGCAATTTCAAGGGTCAGATGTGCAAACATTCCAACTTCACTGAATCTGAGGAGGGTAAATTATAATAAGCTTCATTATAAATAGCAATTCCAGTGACCTGTTGCAATTCTGGGTGAGTTATCAGTGACGTATTTTCAAGTATTTGCCATTAAAAAGATTATGCACCATATTGAACTTCAGACTGCAGAGGTTGTAGCTCCTTTCCTTCCTTAGAGAAAGGGATGAGACACATCCCATCAAGCTGCAGCCACTATGAGGCATCTAGTTTAAGGTAGTTATTTAGGTTTCCCCTGTAATAAAGAGGGATTCATCTTGACATGAAATGAACTGACTTCTGGAGGTGCCTGTTTTGTTTTCAGTTAACTATGAAGGGAGCTTAAACAATTGTCCTTAAATCAAGGATATGTATTTTAGAATGCTGAAGTGTGAATTCCATGATTGTGTTTAGTGATATCCAGTGTCAGTGTAGTCATTAGGCATGGGCTTATATCTTACCCTACAAGGTTAATAAAATGAAGGATGATACTTGTAGACATGTAGAAAACAAATGTTGCTAAATTTACATAGGTAGAAAAGGACAAAATTATGGCAAACCCCAGGCAAACACAAAGACATTCAGTGAGCTTGGAAAGCACCACTGAGTGGGTGCAGCCACATGAGCTGGTTCTCCTTTCCTCCATCAGCAAGGGTCAAGAGGTTGTGTTTGTGTAGGGCACTATTTGTATTATCAAATATAAATGCAAGTGATGTAACAGGCAATCCTTGTTGTCCAGCAGTCTCCAAGAATTAAAAATTGTCTTTAAAAGGAAGGTAAAAGCACAATATAATCTCATGATTCTGGGAGCTGAGTGAGGCTTTAAAAATAAGACTTCTGAGGGGAAGAAAAAGCAAGAAAAAGCCACAACATGACATATGACACCTTTATCTGCTGCCTCTCATTAATCTCAGGAATGCCAAGGAGTGACTCTTCTCTCATGATAATGTACATCAATGTAATTCCACTGTAGTCATCTTCATCTTTCTTCCAAAAACCCGAGGGGATGATCTACACTGTCACAATGGTCTACACTGTCACAAGTATGGGGCCTCTTCTTCTATTGATTACAAATTTCCCATCTCAGCAATAACAACTATTTCAGTGTAAATATTCCTAACTTTTTACACTATAGGCAAGAAGAAGCTAACAAATGTGATGATTAATTCTTTGCCAGTCATAAACCATTTAAGTAAGGCATATTCTCTATTGGGTTTTCAGTGATACTGTATGAACATGAACCTGCATTGTTTAATATCAATTTACTGCTAAACAAAGCCTCTTCTGACTTCAGTGTGGCTCATGAATAGCAAATTAATCAAATTTGGAACTGTTTGTTTGGTCTTTAAAATGATTTAATCAGACATACCTCATTTAGAAAGTAATTTAATAAGAGAGGTAAAGTAACAGTTAACACAGCTTCAGAGTTGAAGCAGATTGTTTAGATCAACTGGCTTATGAATCCAATATGCAGTATATAAAAATGCAGACCTATCACCCTGCTCTTTTTGGATCAATAACCTCAACAAGCTCCTAATAACACGTTTCATATAAAGCATTCAGACAGAAGTTTCTTATCATTTTGTTTTGTGAAAAATAAATGTTTGCATTCAACACACAATTTTAATATACAATGTATCAAAAAGTCAGTGTGGGTCAGATTAATAATAATTCACAAAATTGAATCACTGATCTCACTGGAGCTATTCCAGCTCATTCCTGTGATGGATGTATCCTCAGAAGATGCATTGTAGAAAAGGAAAAAAAGCAACATGAAAATCATTCTCTGTGGAGAAATGACTAGGTAAGCAAAGGAATGAGTAACAACTCATCAGCACTTACTCCATAAGGAAGTTTACTCCTATTTATGGGACAGCACAAAAATGCCTCACCACTGTTGTAACATTGTCACAGGAAGAGAAAGAAGAGAGATGCTAAGAAGAGATAGGTTTCCCAGCAAGTGTTGTCATCACCTTCTAAAACGTATGCTTTAAAAAGTGAGTTACAACTACTACAGGAAAGGTGCAAATAGCGAAGAAAAGCCATTACTTGTATGTCCACATTGAAGTTATTCATGCTGCTATGTAAAAACCTTCATGTTTCAGAAGGCACCAAGAAAGGACTCAGGACATAATGTGGTCTTTGTTTTTCAGTTGATAATTTTTATTACATAATTTAGGATTGCATTTACCTATCAGCTGAGAGATGCAAACTCCTCCTAGGTACCAAAACAGGAACTCTAACATGAGTCAATCGTGCACACAATGAAGACTTTACTAAAACATGCAATGGACCTCTTCTTGATATAACATGGTGTTTGCATGAGGAATCATCACCCTCTCAGCTCTCCCATATTCCCTATCAGCACTCCTGTGCTAACCTCACCCTCCCTGGCCTCTCTCAACATGTTCAGCATCATATCATGCTCCTCACCCTGTCACAAAATGCCTGCATCTCTGCAAACTCTCTCCCACATCTCACTGATGCTGCCCTTCTTCCTTCAGATCTACCGGTGTCCTGTGTTCCATCAGACCCTCAGACTCAAGGAAGCACAAACTATGATGCATCCCTGCTAAAGATGTGCTTTTCAGGTGATGTTTTTAAAAATTCAGAAGGCTAAGAGGCACTGGCATAATGTATAGCTGACAGGATACTGGCTCTTGGCTCCACCTCTATTTACAGAGACATAAAGAGGGCTGCAGTGGGGCAAGCCAAGCACCTGTCTAGTCTGGGACCCTCAGTTCAGCAGCAGACAACAGCAAACACACATAGAAGAGGCTATAATGTGAGGTAACATACCACAATGACAATATTTTCTTAAAATTTTCTTGTAGCTGTAACCCTGTAAATAAGAATTTTGACACTAAGAAGTAAAAGAATGCAGGTTTTAGCTGTGGCATCAAATTGCCTGATGGCCATGTGCCTGTTACATCCCTGCATTTTCTTCACCATGGGAGCGCCCAGGAAAGGATGTTGGCACCCCTGTGTAGTCACTGTGGGACAAACAACTTCTCCAAATGTTGGCTGGGAAGCAGGGAGAAGGAGGAGGTAGGCTGTGATAAAACTTTATATAAAAACATCCCCAAAGAGACCCAAGGCTGAGGAGAAAGAGATCCCTGGTCATCTTCACACTGCTCACAGCAAATATGTCAGGACACTGATTGCTTGTTGCAATCCCACTCCACTTTTTATGAGGGAGACTCAGCTCCTTGACCTTGGACCTGAGAGGGCCTTTGGAAGGTTCTTCAGAGCATCAGAGAAAAGGAGGCAACACCAATAAATCTTCTTGTAAAATGATTTTAACTGTATCACCCTTGAGGTTTCTCTGTATTAAATTCAGACTTAGACTGCATGTTATTGCAAATGCACTAGTAATTTGGACTATTAGGCTGCTAAAATATTGATAGGGCTGATGTTAAACTATCCCTTTATGCCAATAACATGGCTTGGAGTGTAAATAGATTCTGAGTGTAAGCACCTTCCAGTAAATTGCCATCCCTCTAGGGACTTCCTGAACCAGAACTGGTGTCTCTGGATTTAGTAGCTGTGAATGGCTTGTTCATACCATGACTTTTTCCAGTCACCTTTTAGACCTACGCAGATCACTTGTCTTACAAGGTTGGACATACATTTTATGTGATCTCATGGGAACTAGCGAGCTGAACAACGGCTTTGGGGCACATGTATTTTGTAAACTTGCTCTGCTTTCTATTATGGACAAGTAGAAATTCCCATGTTCTCATTAAGTTTTGCAGAAAATTCTCCGTAATTGTGAAGATGTGTGAGAACATATGACTGTGCATATAATTACAGTATCCATACCAGCATCTTCCTAATGTTCAAAACTCTTTGTCTGTGCTGTTCTTCAGCTCTGTGGGATGGTTTTGTAATGCACTACTACTGATAGCTGAAGTCCTCTTAGTTCAGTGCCTAGTAGGCAGCACTTCACCTCAATATGTAGAAGTGAAGAGGTCAGCTTTGAACACAATCTGGAATTCCTAAAGAAGGAAACGATGCTTGAGATGTCTGGCCTCAGTGTTCAGCCTTGGCTTACAGGAACTACAGAACAGCACAAAAAAATCTGTCAGATCAGCTAAACCCAAGAAACAAATCAGTTCAGGACTCACTGGGGACTCTTTGCTGTATTTGTACACTGCAAGAGAGCTTTACATCCACAGGTTTGTTTGTTCATGATGTTATTTTTCCCCGTTACAGTGGGGATTCTGTAACATGATGTATCAAACAAGGAGGCCTCTGGAAAAGAAATGTCTATGGACCGATTCTTGCTAGATGTTTCAGAGATGTTTATTTCTCCAGCCGCATGGCCGGGGCTCTGCCCAGGAACTGCTCAATCACAGGACCCGAGGGTCCTTGCCCGCGCAGGGGAACACAAAACAACCAACGGGGAACGAGGCTGACCAGGGGCAGGGAAACCCCGTGCCTCCCCCCAGGGCCCCTCTCCCAGGACTGCATGGCAGGGGGGAGGGACCCCGACATTTCATTCGTTTATTTTTAACAAAAGAGATTTAAACTTAACATTGAAAACAACTGGATAAACATAACAAGAACAGTTTTAAAACAAAATAAGCCACCCACCTGAGTCTTTAAATGTACAAATAGATTCTCTGGAACATCTTAAGGCTGACAGAAGGGAGACAGAACTCTCTGGGCATGCTTTGTGGGGAAACTGAGGCAGGAGAGGGTTTAATTTCTTCCCTCCCCCTTTTTATCCCCCACTCGACATTGGAAAGGGATTTTTGGGGAAACAATTGGCAAAGGCATGGTTTTGTGAGGGAAACCATGGATGAAAAAATGAATTGGGAATACACTGGGGGTAATAGGATATAGGGTAAAAGGGAAAGGTGGGATTAGGAAAGGGAGACTGTAGGGGGGGCCTACAATGGAGACATTGTCTAACATGACTATGATTTTTAGCATATATACTGCCTTTTACAGAAACACCATCAGGCCCAGTGACCTCTGCTGCTTGTAAGCCTTTTCTACCTTGCACAATTTTTAACTCCACCACCTCTCCATCTCCCAAGCTTGGGATGTATTTTTCAGGGTTATTCTTTTTAATAGCAGTACTATGAATGAATATGTCTTGCTGGTTGTCAAATCTCGTTATAAAACCACAATTTTGTTGAACATTATACCATTTTACTATTCCTAAAACCTTAGCTATGGTGATCTTTTCCTTTTTCCGAGTGGCTGCTGTTTTCTGTCTCGCTGTGTTTTTGCTTTCTCTTTTGCTTGCTCCTGTGTTGGAATTGTCGGGGTTGCTGGTGCCTGCGTGCTCTTCCTGGGGTGGCATTCAGGGCCATGCAGGCCGGGCCGCGCTGCTCAGCTCTCCGTGCGTCGCCTCCTCTGGTCACAGCTTTGCTGCCGCTGCCTGGCATCGTGCCCACATCTCGGCCGGGCCCCCGAACGATGACCCCCCCGTGCCCCGCTCCAGCGCGCGTTTCGGCTGGGCACGGCTCCACTCCACTGCCGCCAGCCGCTGCCCACACACCGCCCCTCTTGTTCGGGAGTTCACGGGGCTCGCTCCACCACGCGCCGCACGGGGCCGGGTGGGCACCGCCAGGTTGCGCCGCTCCCGCCGCGCCTCGCTCCGCCACCAACACTGCAGCTGGTGTCGCTCCGCCCACGCGCAGGAACTGCCTCGCTGCTGCTCAGAGAGGGCTCGGTGCACGTGGCCTGGGTCGCACAGTCCCCAAGCCAGGCTTCCCTTCGCCAGGACACAGCTGACATTGCTCAACAGTCTTGGTAATTAAACAATATTCATGAAAACATTCTTCCATTGGCATATATTTTGACTCAAAAATTAACTGTGTCCAAACGGTATTCCAAAAGTCTTTGGTAAGAACTAAATTCCCAGAAACATAGAAAAAGTTCTTAAACCACCATGAAAGGAAATGTTTCGGTTCCTTTTGAGCTTGAATTAAGCTAAAATATACAAATTGTTGTTCAAGAATCTTTTCAAGTTTAAGATAAATGTCCATATGCGGCTCTGAGAGCCAAGAGTCTTTCCATGGTTCCTCCATAATTTAGAGAGAATATCCAAACCAGGGCGAGAAGAGAGAGATCTAGAACGGTTTTTACTCATGAATTTTCTGTCCTTAGGGATCAGTGTCTTGCCAGCATTAACTACCATTTGTTACCGTGGGGATACTGCAACATGCTGTATCAGACAATGAGGCCCGTGGAAAGAAATATCTATGGACCAATTCTTGGT
Source organism: Aphelocoma coerulescens (assembly GCF_041296385.1). Taxonomy (NCBI): domain Eukaryota; kingdom Metazoa; phylum Chordata; class Aves; order Passeriformes; family Corvidae; genus Aphelocoma; species Aphelocoma coerulescens. The sequence goes on from NC_091015.1 coordinate 92,319,634, forward strand.
AGATGTTTCAGAGATGTTTATTTCTCCAGCTGCATGGCTGGGATCTGCCGAGGATCCGTGGCAATCACGGGACCCGAGGGTCCTTGCCCGCGCAGGGAACACAAAACAACCAATGGGGAACGAGGCTGACATGGGGCAGGGAAACCCCGTGTCTCCCCCCAGGGCCCCTCTCCCAGGGCTACATGGCAGGGGGGAAGGGATCCCGACATCCCCCCACTTATTAATGAGTCAGGCATGACTGTGCTGTTAGAAAATCCAAAGATGAATTGTGACTTCAGTAATTTGCTACTGAGTTGTGCCTCTGCCCTGAGCAATATGTATATACTCTCAAAGGCAGTGAATGAAGTAAAACTGCCACAAAAACCTGTCGGCAGTTCTTTCTGAAAGAAGAACTGAGAACTTCTCTGCCTGCGCAGCAAGCAGCAGGGGCAGAGACCCAGAACAATTCATCAAAAGCAAAAGTGTATTTTCCCTGGGAGGCTGAAAAATATGATTTTCTGAAAACTCCACTCTGTTCATTAGTGGAAAAAACAAAACCAACACCAGCTTTAACAATTACTGGAAGATATTTGCATTCTGGTACTACTGACTTAGACCTTAGAGGAACAGCATTTATCTAATAGCTCATCTTTCCCCATTCTCTGCAATGTTTGGTGAATCATGGCTTACGTCCCTTCCTCTGTTTTCCACTATATATACTCCCTTTCTTCCATTATTTCCCTGCCCTAGGCTGCCCATTCATTATGGCAATGATTCACTCTTACTATGGGTAGCGACAGACACAGTGGTGAAAGATGTTTTGGCACTGCTAACTGTTATCATTATGCAAAAAACCCAACAGTGTTTAGTTAATCTTGTTCAAGATAACAACAATCAACAGAAGGCCAATATTAACTTTTCTGTTTCAGGAAGGCAGAAATGTTATTATGTATGTCCTTATTTCAGGAAAACACCCTTATTTTGGACATCCTGTGCCTAAAGTGTCTAAAGTGGAAGGCAAAATTGAAAAATGAACTGTTTCTTAACAGGAAAAATGTAATACAGTTCTTCTGGGAAATTAATATTATGATTATACCCCCTGTGGAGACATGATCTAGAATTGCTTTGTAATTGCTAATGGTACAGAAATTCTCATTTGCACTACAGGTTGGTGAGCAATCAAAGAATCATGGTCACGTTGGCAGGAAAGGACCTCTAAAAGCTATTTAGTCCACTATGCCATTCAAAGCAGAAGTATCAGCAATTCGTTTTCAGGTCAGCTATGGCTTTGCTAGGCCAGTTCTTGAAAATCTTCAAGGTTTCCCACATTCCCAGGTAAGTGGTTCCTGTGTTGCACTGATCTCTTAGTGGAAAAGCTTTTCCTCAAGTTCCATCTAAAGTTCCTGAGACACAACTGGTGTCCTTTGCACCCTGCTGTATCATCTGTGACTGCTATGCACAATTTGGCTCCAGATCTTTGTGACTTCCCCTGAAGTGGTTGGCAGCTATTACATGGCTTCTTATTTTCCTCTCCTGAAGACTACAGAAGCTCAACTCCCTCCAACTGCAGACCCCTCACCATCCCAGCTAGTGAAAGGCTGTCAGCACCACTGCTTTGTTTGGTTCTCCTAAATTAGTGAAATTACCTTTTAGTGAAACCTAGGGAGAAAACCAAAAAAAAACCAAACAGAAATCCCCACCCAACTAGAAAACAAAGATTTTAAATCTTTTCTAGAATAATCTCTCACACAAAATCAGAGGGATTTCTTGTTTTCATATGAAAATCATGTTATATTGAACTTTTAGCCATCTCTGCACAAGCAAGAGCCTTCACAGTACTGTCTCCTGTAATAACTGAAACTGCAGTTTGCATTTAATGGTTTTTAGTAGTGTTGAAATAGTGCATCAGTTGCTATTGTCATATTAAGTGCATCCAGCAACTCTCTGTCTAGCACAGCAGTACAACTCTGTAATATACAGGATTCAGCATCTACTTGATATGTAACAAAAGATATATTTGCATGCAGGCAACCAACCACATAATATAGGTTAAAAAGTGATAAACTCCAAAAGAACTGTGGGATAACAGATTCAAATATGCACAGAAATGACTGACTCAATTCCAACACTGGCTTAGTGATCTGAAGCCATCCTGATACGCCTTTTGTCTTCCCTAAAGAAGAGCACATAGAATGCAAGCTGGTCTACTGCTCCAAGGCAGTACATAAGCAACCTACATCTCCACACTTCAGAAAGCTCATTTGCACTAGCTGCAAGTACATAATTCCAAACACCCTGATCCAGTCACAGGAGCTGCAGGCCCCGGTGTGCACTGCAGGGATAGTAAAGCCAGACTGAGAGCACATCCTTGTCACCAGCTTGCAGAACACCCAGAAGAAATGAAGGAGTGGAGCTCTTGGATTCTGTTTACCCAGGAAAAGCTCTGGCAGTACCAAGGCAAACAAGAGAACACAGCACTCAAGGTCACTGTATCCGTCCCCTACTTTTCTCTTCCCATTGGCGTGTAGAAGCCCTGCACTGTCTCATCCAGTACCCCTGTCCAGTCTTGTAACGCTGCCGAGCTTCCCATCTTTAGGCAGCCACTTATGTAGGATAGCCCCCCTTGGCCACCCTTCCAAGAATTTTGTGGCTGATGTACTGTTATTTCACATTTATTTCCGCAAGAACAATCTTCTGTATAAAAATCTGTCTGAATACATGGAAAGCCGTCTGTGGAGGGATTTCAAAGGCTGCTCTTACCATCTAAGTGCAATGAGCCTTGAGTAGTTTCGTTTCCTCCAGTCATGAAATATGGCTGTCCACTGCTGGGAAGGGTAGAAAACACAGCTTGCTTTTTAAGGATTGCTGAATCTGCATGAAGTAAATACAAACCATAACTAAGACATGAGGAAAAAAAGAAAAGTTAGCATTGGATAGTTATCTCTTAATGAAGATTCTGTTGAAACCAAGACACATTTTGTTCTCACTGGAGACTGTCCACTTTCTGATATGAAGAATAGACCCTGGGACAGCCAACAAATGATTTCTAGAGCTTTCATCTGTTTTGAAAATTCCTTCTGAAAAAGTAAAGGAAGACTTTGAGCTGAGATTTCATAATCCCTGTGTGAGGAAACCTTATCAAAACAGTGTTTGTTCTTTAGGAGGGAAAGGAAAGAAGAGAGAACCTACGAAATGAAGTGAAAGCAGGAGCATAGATTTATATTGTAAGACTTTTGAAAATTGTTTTCAAATTCTGAATTTTGTCTGTTGTTCAAAACAAGAAAATTATTTCCTCTTGTCTCAGTGGAATCCAGAAATAATGGCAACCTGCTGCCTGCTGCTGCTTTACTTCAATGGCACTTTCTAACAGCAACTCCCCTTAAGGAAAGCTATCTTTTATCTCTGAACAGGGGAGAAAATAAGTTCATTAGCACATTTTCTTTGTACACTAGGGATGCTCTTCTCTGTCAGTCCAGGATGTGGTAAGAGGCACGGTTCCGGGGACCTAGGGGTTTAATTTTCTCTTCATTGTGAATAGGAAATAATCTTAAAAGGAAGGATACAGCAGGCCAAAAAGCACAGAAATTAAAGAAGTGGAGTTTTGTGTTCAGTCTTTGAGAGCTTTATTGCACACAAGATTTGGAGACTACTTGCTTGCTATTAGTTTGACCTTTTTACCTTGTTTGGTTTTTGTTCATGACTTTCTCTTCAGCTTGACAAATCCTAATGTCATCAGGATTTTTTTCCTATGAATTTTGCTACCAATACAAACAACCTTCATTGAAAAAGTATACTAATGTTAATTATAATCCAGCTAGAAAACAGTCCCTAAAAGAAAAAAATGACAAAGAAGGCTTGATAAAAACTGGAGCCTTCTGCATTTTTCACATACAGCTTTTTTTCTAAGATGGTGGAAAACACTGGCTTACAGCAATATTCCCCTACCTCCCAATAACCGCAGCAGGTCTGTCACTTCTTTCAATTGGTGTCACAGCCATCTTACCCCTTTCCCAGGCACCAGAGTGCTCGGTTCCTTTTCTCACAGAAGAATTTTTTGGGGGCTCTTTCTAATTTCATAAAGTTCCTCTAGTCTGGCTGTAATTCAATGAATTATTGGCTAGGGGAAAATTATTGAAGCTCATCATGACAACATTTTTCATCAAATTAAGCAGTGTTGCTGAGAGGGGGAAAAGTTGTACTTCCAAGACAATGCACCTGCAGAGAATTAGCTGATAAATGATTTACAGACATGTGGCTGAAAACATTAATGGGGAAACATATTTTTTAAATGAAGTTGGGGTTTTTTTCCAACAAACTCTAAATGCCTCCTCTGTGTGATCTTAAATATTTGGCTGCTCAAAGATGCAACACTACACTTTGTGCCATGGGAAGCAAATTGCTCAGACATTTTTCCCTCTTGCGTGTTTCTTGATGGTTCTCCTCTCTGTTATTTTGTCACTGACACTAGCATTCACAAAAATCATCATGGCTAGTGATTCCCTTCCATTGCCAAAGAAAAAGTGGGAGCATATAGCTACCTGCCCCAAAGGGCCAACCATCTCTGTGCTGTTTACACATCCTTGCTTCAAGTCGTGCTAGCTATACTCTGCAGGTTTATGATGATTATTTTATATTTATACTACAGTAACAGTAAAAGATACCAGCATGTTACTGCCAGACCCTCAGAAGTATTATTTGGATGTCTAACTCCTGGGCTTTGGTTGCTGTGCACTGTCTAAAGGCTGCAGATGGAAGAGGTAGTCAAGCATCAAATTACATTGTTTCCTATAGCTCCCTTGATTCCCATGTTGCAGCTTTTGGGAAACATGGGGTGAGTAAAGAAGGAGCCTGCAGGAATAAAAAGGAGGTGTGAGCCAGTGGAATGGTGCCATGGAGAAATGTACTTTATCCCCCAGTCTCCTGCTGGAGAATTCCTACATGATGCTCATTACTAAACTTTCCAAAGTAATTAGTTACTGGTACCCAAAGTCAAGCACAGAAAGGTCTGAGTTTGCCGAAATGTCAGTCTCTGAGAACACTGACTGAGAAATCTTGGGGCTGTGCAATGAACTGCTGTGAGAAAACATGGAAGAAGAAAGTGATGAAACTCTGCCAAGTGGTTTTACAGTCATTCCTGAGCGCAGAAGAATGCAAACAGAGGGCTTTGTGGAAGTGTTTGGAAAGCAGTGTAGTCTAGAATAGTCTGGGAGGCAATAAATCTTATGGACCACTTTTCTGTGTCTCTGCCCCAGACCTCTAAATGTATCCAGCTAGGACTGGATCTTCTGTGCAGGATTCTCTCTTTCTCACCCCCATCCTCACCTTTTTATCTTCTGGGTGCATCCTTACTTTCCCCTCACCACCTTATTTCCCTTTGCTTCCTTTCACCTGCTGCCTCCTAATTCTCCTCTTTAATCTTTTTTCTGCAATGTTACTGTACACTGTACTCCATACCTTTCCTCTCTCCACATCACAGCTTGGAGTAGCATCAAATTCAGTAATTGTCAGGAAAGTTTTGATCATTCCCTGAGTCCCTATTATGTGCAGTCCCCTTGCTGAGATAAATCAAGCTCAATTGTCTTAAATTTTCTTCTTTCAGTGGGAACATGTAGTATGCCTGATATCCAGATGTCGAACCTGAATCTTTCCTCCTGAGTTTAAACCTATTACTTTCTCCCCCTGCCTATTACAGACCTAGAGAAGAGCTTGTTCACTTGCTTTTAGCAGCAACATCTTTAGACATCCAAAGACTGTTATTATGTCTCTCCTTGACATTTTCCTCTCCAGATTAAATAACCTCAGCTGACTTAACTTTTCGCTGTAGGTGATGTTTTATAGTGCTCTCATTGTTCTCTCTGCAAGGTGTTTTTGCACAGCCTTTTTGAAGCGTGTCATCAAAAGTGGACATTGTTTTCCTGCTGAGACCCTGGCATTGCTGACTGCAGTGGAATTCAGTCTTTTCAGCTATAATCTCGTCTTTCTCTACCCATATATAGAGATATAAAAATATAAATTATCTTTCAGTGTAGAGGGTTTAGTGCTGCTTTTTTTTTTAGCAATAACATGACATTGCTGACTTACATTCTTCACTATAATTTTTTTCCCTGCAGAATGATTTCTTGCGAGTTCTTACTCTTGCTATGTTAACATAAAGGACTGTTCCTGACTAAGTCTATTGCTTCTTATTGCTGAATGGTAAGCAGTCTTCTTTGAAGAATATTCATCCAGTTCATCAAAATTGTCCAGAATCCTAGCTTGCTCTCCAAGGTCCTTCCTAGTTTGACACCAACTGCATATTCAGTAGTCATACTTTCCCTTTTGTTGCTTCCACTATCTCACTTTCTGTCCCCAAACTTCCTGACTCATATTACTCATGAAAATTTTATGAAACACTGTACGCAGATCAACCCTTACTGGAATGCTGCTTCAATTATCTCCCATTCTGATAGTGTCTTATTTTCTAGATGGTTTTTCCCCTGCATAAAATTAATTCATGTAGAAGTTCATGTTTCTTTAACTTAATTATAGACTAATGGAAGGCAATGCCTATTGAAATACAAGATATATGAAATCTGATGCTTCCTCCCTATACACAAGGCTTGTAATTCTGGATGGATTTAGAAGTCCATTTTGGATGTACCACTTCACCTCATTATCTTCTAGGTGCTTATGTACAGTTTACTTGATCATTTGCGCCTCTATTTTTCTGTGAGTCAAGCCTCTGTTGCAGATGTGTTAGCATAGGTGTCCTTTGTTCATAGAATCAGTATTTCTAACAGACACTGTTAGTATTTATTAGTATTGGAACACGCTGCCCATGGAAGTGGTGGAGCCACCATCCCAGGAGACATTTAAAAGATGTTTTGATGTGACACTTGGTGGTCTGGTTTAGTGGTGGACTTGGCTATGCCAAATTAATGGTTGGACTTAATAATTTTAGAGGTTTTTTCCAACCTAAAAGATTCTATGAATCTATTAATGAATGCAATTTCTTGTGCAAAGACCCACAAAACCAACTGAGACACAAGTGGAGGAAGTGAGTAGCTTTGGCAGTTGACATCTGCTGTGTTTGTGGTTTACTACGTAATGTGCATTATGCTACCCCACAGCCTTGTCCTGGCTGCTGCAGTCTGAGTCAGAAGAAACCTCTGGATGGAGCAAAAGATTGTTCTTTCCCTGGAAGTGACACTGAGCAATGCCAGGGGAAGTGTCATGGGTCAAGATGGGTCCAGCTGAAGGGAGGCCAGGAGCAGGCAGTCAGGGAGCAAGGAGCCGGAAGTGTCTTCATGGCACCTGTCATACCCCAAGGGTATATTAGGAACATGGGCAACATATATTTGCCCTGTTGAATTAAAGAAGTTAGAAGAAGGGTTAGGAAAACAGTAAGGTCCATGTGCACAGCTTTTCTGTTTGACAGTGTCCTGGTTCCCACCAGGACAGGGCTAATTTTTGCAATAGCCAGGAGGGGCATGGCCAGGACCTGGAGGTCACATCATTGCCAGGGGCAGGGCAAGGGGTCACTTCCTGTCAAGTAAGCCTGGCAAAGGGAGTGGTTGGGTACCACCAGTTCCAAGCAGTTGTGTGTGAATCATTTGCCTATCTGGTACACTTTGTTACTGATATTGTTGCCGTTACTGTTTGCTTTCTTATCTCATTGCTGTTTCCAGTAAATTGTTCTTACCTCAGCCTGTGACCTTTTGTGCCTCCAATTCTCCTTTCCATCCTGCAGCAGGAAGGGGAATGGGGAGGGGCAAGGGGAAGTGAGCAAGCAGTGCACAGTTTAGAGTGTTTCAGTGGGAACACTGAGTTGGAGAACACTATTCTTAAACTACAAAAGAAAGATTGACACACACCAGAAGAAAAGAAAGAGGAGGGGGAGTTTTCCAGCTGAAGGGATAAAAATATTTCCTTTTCTTTCCCTGGGTTGTCTGATTTGTACTCACATTCTCTTAGGTTTATTGTTTTTACTCTTAAGTTACTTTGAGACCTTCATATATGAATGCCTACTAAATAAAACTGTAGGTACAAGGACATAAATTCACTGTTAAACTGCAACAAGGGTCTGATGGCTTTTTGCTGGGCACGTCTTTTCTCCAAGAGGATTCCCCAGAGTCTGTGAGCAAAGATTTGTGTAGCAAGGCAAAATCCAGGCAACTCAGAGCGCTAAAAATGTGTTCCCTAAGCAATGAGTGCAAAAAGAAAACCTCATTACCTTAGCAAAGAACACAAGATCTTTCTGATATGATTCATACTGCTGTTCAAATCTTTCTGATCAGTGACATATCAGAAAAACCTCAATCCTACAAACTGATGTTGTTGAAAGACCCTGTGCCATGCTGAGCTTCCTCAAATACTGTAGCTTTTGGAATCACAAGACAATTCTTCACTTATGATGAGGTAGAATTTGCTGTGTATGAAGGCGTTTTTAAACATAATCATAGAATGATTTGGGTGGGAAGGGATCTTACAAGATCATCTATCGGAAGCTGCGGCGGGACGGGGAGCTCGGAGCCCCGGCGGGGGGAGAAGAACAGACACCAGCCAATATGGTTGAAAAATACACTCCGATTTATTAGCAGTTTCGAGGCACTTAAATAGTATACCAGCTTGTTAGCTCCTAAGTGGCTTACTTATCAGGACATATTTCTATTTCTACACAATCAGACTACATTGGCAGTCTTCCACAGTCTTGTTATGTTCAAAAGAATGTTGCCCTTGCCTCCCCATTGCACCTGCAAGTCCGTTACTCCCTGAAATTTCTCAGGCTGAAACTGTTTTGCTTTTCACAGAGACTTTCCCACAGAAAGTGTCTCACACACACAGGCCCAAAAATCTCCAGCTCAATAGCTTGCACAGTTCTTTTATTGATCCCAATAAATCCATTCTCCAACAATCATCTAGTTCGAACAGTACTGCCATGGGCAGGGAACCTACCACTAGACCAGGTTGCTCAGAGCCCCATCCAACCTGACTTTAAACACCTCCAGGAATGGGAGGTAATCCACAACTTCTCTGGCCACTTCTTTCAGGGCCTCACCACCCTTACAATAAAAAATTTCTTCCCAATATCTAATCTAAACCTACAATCTTTCAGTTTAAAGCCATTGCCACTTGTCTGTCACTACATGTTGTAAGAGACTTAAAGATCACAATTGCCTGAAACATTATCAAGGCCACAGAAGGAATTTGGTATAAGATAAACCACCACAGCGGGAACTTCAGATAAGCACAGAGCAGAGGAACGTGCAACAGGAAGGTGCTAATTCCAGGCCTGTCAGAGGTGAGTTTTGCTTAGCACCTCCTAGTTAATGCATCCAGACAAAAATTCTCATTGTGACAGACTGTGGGAAAGGAAGCAACTGCTTACACACATGCCATGCCAAGTTATGGGAATGGCATCTACACCCTGTGGATATGGATCTTGGGGTGTGTAAAGGTGATATCCCTGAAGAATGACTCGGGGACCCCCACTACTGAGAAGGGCAGAAGACCAACAGGATATTGCCTGGATCCATGGGGGGGTGATACCTTTCTGCTTAATCTGTATCTCTCACTCTCTTTCTCTCCCAACCCCCCTTTCCTATTTCTTTCTCTCTACTTTACATTCACTGCTAAATAAAATCCATATTATTGACTTTGACATGTGGTCTAGTTTGCACCTTAATTTGGGCAGAGGCATCTTTTAATAACTGGATCATAACAATTGCCCTTGTGAAATGTCCCTCTCCAGCTTTCTTGTAGGCTCTTTTAGGCACTGGAAGGTGCTCAAAGTCCTCTCTGGAGACTTCTCCAGGCAGAACAACCCCAACTCTCTCAGCCTGTCTTCATAGGAGTGGTGCTCCAGCCTTCTGATCATCTTTGCGGCATTTCTTTGGACTTGCTCCAGCAGGTCCATGTCCTTCTTATATTGGGGAACCAGGGCTGGATGTAGCACTCCAGGTGGGGTCTTACAAGAGCAGAGTAGAATTTCCATTTTGAAAACTCTGAAAACTACAGCAAACAGACCAACTCAATGGGAATTTTTCACTTTCTAATCTTTACATTTAATAAAACCTGCTCATTGATATCCTTGAATATATTACTTTTAGGGTCATAGCATCTGAGACTGTCTGTCACTTTGACTTAGAGCTCTGATAATGACTTCATCATAGAGGCTTTAGTGTTTTAAAAGGGAGGAATTAATTCTTTCAAGAGGAAATATCCCTCCAAGCAGAAAGTCCCACAACTCTCTAAATTCTCATTACAGGTATTTTCTGCAGAAGAGAGTTTTGCACATTGGCCTGAAGCTGCCTCAGCTGCGAACTTCTGGTCCCTAGCACCCTCTATCAGGAATAGGGCATCTGAGAGTGAAAATGATGATCTCATCTGGTTGTAGATTAGCTTGAAACAAGATTTCACTAAGTCACGAGTGCTAGAGGGTTTCTCTGGGTTATTGCAGTCATGACTTGTGTGTGTACTGCAGGATGTAGATTGTTCTACACAGGCTCCCAGGCACTAGCTAGGCTACAGAAAGTAATCTTTTTGGCAGAAGCAGCCTTTGTTGATTGCAAAAACTGTAAATGCCAGCGGCTACTCCAGCTAAACAGCATATTTCATCCTTTCGAGTCCTGAAAGAGCAGGCAGGCTTGGTCAGACCTCAGTGACTTATTTCATCTCAAGTAAAGAAGCAGTCAGTACAGTGCTGTTGAGCTGGCTACTATCTCCTATGTCAAACTATTCCTGCAAAAGAACTCCTATCAGAAAAGAAGACTTTGTCACTACAGTATAATACTATTATCTTTAAAGTATTACTTTAGCTATAAACTAAATTATTTTAGCTTACAGAGCACTTCAACTTTGTCTCTATGATTTTGATGCATGGGAGTGATTCTAGAAAGACTTAATATCAGATTAGTCCTTCTAGCATATATGTGTCTGCCTTCAACCTCACGTATGTACAATGTACTAAATATCCAGCTAATGATATGTTACAAAATAATTTAATTTCAATATTAATAAATTATCAAATATCTACTTGATTTTTCTTAATAACTGATCAAGGCTGAAAACAAAAAACATTTAGATGATGGAGATAGAACAAGTTAGCAATTACTCTAAGTTCCTTCCTTCTCTGGCAAGACGCTTTTCCTTTTTTATGCTTTTTTTACACTAATTGTGGATGTTACTAGGATATTGTGTATTTAGTGTCAGGATTTGGTTATACTGTGGGCTTTGCTATCGTGGGTGAGCCATATCAATCTATGTATGCTATTATTTTTTGTTTATATGCCTAGCCTGAGAATATTATGCCAAGTAAATATGGAAATAATGGAAGCTTCAAAGTTATAGAGTGGTTTAGCCTCTTCAACACATCAACACATTGAGGTTTTTCACTACATTTCACAAGCTGCATTTAATATAAAGATGATAATTACTGATTAACTAAAAATATGCCATCATATTTACTCTACCAAATGGTTCAGGAACAGACTGGGAAGTCATTACCCATTATTAAGTCAATGGAGGAAAAGGAAAACTTCACAACTTTTCTGTTCCATCCACTCATTTTTCATCTGTTCTTTCTCAGCCTGGGCTAATTCAGAAACATGTTTCATGGGTCAGGTCCTCAGCATAAATAGAGCTGTTTGTAAGTTCCTTAAAATCACACACACATGCACACACACACATACTCACTCACAGATACAGAGGAGAAGAGTAGGGCAGAAGGTCGAATAACTGCAAAACCAGAATAATTATTTCCCAGTCCTTATTAATACAAGTGTCACATCATTCTCATTTTGGCCTTTGCATGTCAGGGGAAATTACATGACACTCTGGGCAGACTACCGTACCGACTTTCCAGATACAAAAAACAGATCATGCAGCAACAACTGAGAGCTCAGTACAAACACATGCAGAAGGTGAGGAGCATCCTGAGGGAGCCGTGTCTTCACATGATAGTTGTTCAGCTCACTTGAGCAACTGTATACACCTTCCACTGCTAAGCTGATCAACAGCTGGGCAGATCCATCTAAAAAATGTCTGCTTACCAGGGAATGTCTGTCTCTGTCTATATGTTCATACCCTATTTACCTTAGTGGCAGAAAATGGTACACTTCAAAAACCTTTACCTGTATCATAAATAGACTAAAACTTGCTTCTTTATAGAAGCCTGAATATGTTGTTACATTGTCTTGGGGTGACTTTATGATGCGTATCCCATATCACTGCCCTATGCCCAGAAATTAATTTTGGGACTTTCTGTGCCTTTAAACTGAGCCTGAGAGGGGGGAGAGAAAAAAAACAAAAAACGAGCAAACTCTTCAAAGCAGTTTACAGTCTGTTTTCAAGGACACAGATACACAGACTCCTCTGAGTTCTGCTTTCTGCGATAGAGAGGGGAGGAAGGGAAGCACTGCTTGCTTTCCAGACGGCTTTCGGCTTTTTCTCCAGAGGGAGACAGAGTTGAACTTCTGTTTTCCTGGGACTTTGATTTTTTCCCTTTTTCTCTGCTGGACTGTTTCAACATCAGAACACATCAGGACTTTTTCCACCAAGGTGGAGGCCCTGGAGGAGGGCCCACCTGGTCCAAGTTCCGAGGAGGAGGGGAGAGGCTACCTATGGATGGGCTCTGAAATTTTCCCAGGTTTCTCCACAGTGAGAGGTTTTATTATTTAGCATTGTTGTCCTTTTCCTGTGTGTTTGTTAAATAAATAGTTTTTATCTCTTTCACTTTCCTTCGAGGAAAAAATTCTTTTTTCCCGAACCTGGTGGGGGAGGGATGGTTGTAACCTGCCTTCTCTCAGAGGATGTATTTCCAAATTTGTCCAAACCAGCACATACATCCTGACATCAATTAATCTAATCATGGGGTGTGGTAATAATACAAACTGGAACAGCTCTCAAATTCCAGCTTGACTTGGACAATAAAACCAGAATTAATTCTGAAATATACATGTGCAGCTACTGCCCATGTTCTTAAACAATCCAACATTCAGAAGACAGACTTAACTGTAAGGACACAATTGGAACATCCAAAGGTTTTACGTATGTGTATAAAAGTAAGAGTCAAACACATGAAATATTACATAGTAAAATCCTTTGTGTTTAATTTGCAATGTTGTCCTGCACATCTCAGGCATAATGAATCAAGTTTATCCTCTTATATAGCAAGATCTTTATTACTTTTGGCAGCAGCCTGGCTATTTGCTGCATTTTTTTCAGTGAAGTCCTAAAATCAGGGAGAGAAAACAATCTATTAATTAACTGCAGTCATTGCATCGTAGTGTGAGTCTGATTGCAGTCTAGATGAGGAGTAGTAGCTGGAGAGGGTTACATCAGGTCAGTCATTTGGGCTCTTTGCTCGAAGTGTTGGGCTAAACAGCTGTTCATGGGATTACTCACAAACAAGACTGTAAAAAGAAGACATTCAAAAGGTAATCTGCATCCTGTTTTAGAAACGAAACCAGATCCGCCAATTTTGAATAATCTGCACTGCTCATTGTGAAGCCTTTACCCTGGAAATAGTCTCAAAGTTAATTCCTTTTTTTATTCCAGTTTTTCACACATCAATTAAACTATACTGTTAGTAATTTTATCTTTGATGCTCATTTTGGCTGCTCACCAGTTCCAGCAGCCATCTTCTGGGAATTGTGAGATCTGACTGGAAACTCTGCAGGCTGACTGCTCAGAAAGAAAGCATGGTCAAAGAATGCACCGTTAGACTATGTTCTTGTCAGGGATTTTTCAGTAGGGTTTGACTTAGGTTGGTCTTAACATTTCACTCCCTTTCCTTGATTGGAGCCAACATTTTTATGGTTAGATGCCTTAAGGAACTGTGCTATGATGAAAAAAAAATCGTGGTTCCTTGAAAAAACAGAAAAGAAAAAAACCCCATCACATTGGCTGAGGCTCATTAATAGTTCTACTTTTCAATTTTTTACAACTTTGCTGTGTGTTTTGGGAAAATGGGACATGAGAGGAAAAAAAAACACCAAGGCAAAGCTAGTGGCACTGTATTCATTGTCTTCTTTTCAGATTAACAAGTTTGTTGAGACAAAATAATGAAAAGTTTATATTGAGATCAGAGCATCTTGGTCTGAACACTGATGCACTAAAAATCATGCACAGAATTTACATGTGCTAAAAAGATAGATTGTAAAATAGAATAAAGATGTGTTCGGTACAATAAACTCAACTGGATTGCAAGATTTCCATGTAGATCTATGTAATCAAGAACCTCCATTAAACCAAAGCCTTATATGGTCTCTACCATGAGTATCTAGAAATTTTTGAACTAGGCTACACTTTTTGTCATCTGAGGACCCTCCAGTAGAGCGTGATGCAATTTCACTAACATCTATCTGTCACAATTTTTTTCTCATATTCTTAAATCTTGCACACTGGTGTCATGAAGCCATCAATAAGGCAGAATACAGAAGTTTTTTCAGGCTTGGTTTCTTTGTATAATCCATGGAGACAGAGAGATACATGCCTAAGGAATCCACACAAGACAGCAGGCTGGCTCTGCCAGGCAGATAGCTTACCTAACCAAAAGGGAAGAAGAAAAGGAAAAGGAAAAGGAAAAGGAAAAGGAAAAGGAAAAGGAAAAGGAAAAGGAAAAGGAAAAGGAAAAGGAAAAGGAAAAGGAAAAGGAAAAGGAAAAGGAAAAGGGAAAGGGAAAGGGAAAGGAAAAAAAGAAAAAGAGAAAGAAAAAAAAGAAAAAGAAAAAGAGAAAGAAAAAAAAGAAAAAGAAAAAGAGAAAGAAAAAGAGAAAGAAAAAGAAAAAGAAAAAGAAAAAGAAAAAGAAAAAGAAAAAGAAAAAGAAAAAGAAAAAGAAAAAGAAAAAGAAAAAGAAAAAGAAAAAGAAAAAGAAAAAGAAAAAGAAAAAGAAAAAGAAAAAGAAAAAGAAAAAGAAAAAGAAAAAGAAAAAGAAAAAGAAGTGGGATCTTCTGGTTCAACTTGCTCTTGATATGCCTCTTACGAAGGAAAATGTTTTGACCATCTGGCTCCAGAAATCCCAAACGAAGTACAAGCCTTACCAAAACAAAGTGTGTTGCATGGGAGATGAAGGCTGTGTAAAAGAATATATTTTGCTATAGCAACATTTTTGCACTTTTTTCTTGGGAAGAACATGGAGTATTCATATTTTTGGGTGTACCACAGATTGGAAGACACCAGGCTGCAGCATTCTGGTTTAAAACATTGTGAAGCAGATTCTGTTTCTTCTGTTCCACTAGGTCTACTTCATGTGGAACTACTAGAGAGAGAATAAACATGCCTCTAACATACTGATCTGACGACCCACTTGGGCAGAAAAACATGCAGGTCACTATCCAGATTGTGCTGGGAGGCAGTTGAAGCTAAGTCTTTTGAATCTTGGTCAAGTGCTCCAGTGAATACATGTCCAATATTTTAAGTAGTTCTTCTTCCCTCCTGATAATATACGCTGAACTCTGAAGTTTTTAGACAACATTCATACTCCTTTTCCTAAGAAGGCTCTTTGAATAATCTTCTGTGTGTTAGCCTCTCCTTTTCTCATAATTTCAATAGACCTTCTTTCTAGCATCTGTTCCAGATTGAATTCAACTTTCTCTACCACAGGTAAGCAAAAGTGAGACATTATCAACAGAAGTATTTTCTCCTGATGTGAATCTATTCTTCAGATGGAGAAACAGCACCTTGTTTATTTGCAGTTGGACTGCCTCTGGAACGTGCTGCAAACATTAAACTGGATGTCTTTTAGCTGAGGCATCTCCAATGTTATCTGTTTTGCAAAAGGTTTCCAGAATGGATAAAGTTTCGGTGTGGTTGTGATTTGTTTTGTGTACCTGCCAGGACTCTAGAAAATAAAAATATGAATTATGTTAGAGGAAGGACAGGTATTTGTAACAACTTTTGGAAAAACTCATAGCAGAAATATGTCTTTCATTAATAATGTTTTGTTTTTCCTTGTTGTAGCATTTTCTATAGGTTATATCTGGTATTTTTCAATTGAAAGAAAATAAAATTCATTTCTCACAGATCTTTTCTTTTACCACATGCTTACAGTTTTATCCTCCCTGTCTTCCCCACCTCTCTGTTGATCACTATGCTTTTTTTTGGCTCTTACCTTAGCTTTGTCCAATCCTGCAAGCACTTCTCCATCTGCTTGACATTAAGGTCCTCCTGAAGTAGAAACATAAATCCCAGTGTGGCTCAAGCACTGGACTAGAAATATTTTTAGGATATAGGATGTATTTCTGCTTCATAAGCCTTCCCACAAAGTGGAGCTTCACTCTAACTTGAGTGCCTGCATGTGATTGAAAAATAAATTGTTTTTTAAATAACCTCAAAAGAAGAAAGAATGCTTGCCTGCTTCCTGATATAGGAACTGCTTTTCTCGGTTACCAAGCAGAGTGCCTGATAAAAGTAGCTGGTTCTCACCATGTTGAATGGGAAAAGCAGGAAATTTCACAAATTGGACTTGCTCTAAAAAAGTTTTATGCAGACGCATTGGAAATGAGGAAGAGATTTTAAACATTTATGTTTATACAAACAGCAAATAACTAGTGGAAAACTTTAAAATGCTTTTAACAAAAATAACAATGTATATGGCTTTCAGCAAACATAAAGATTGGTTAAAAGAAATGCATCTGTGTTTGCTGTTCCAAAACATTTAGGAAGATGTTGATTCCAGAGGTGCTTCAAGCATCTTCTTAACCTAACCACTACTCTTCAGTGCAAAACTAGCCCCATGGTGGGTATGGATTACTATTTTCATTTGTCAACAGTTTAAAACACTTGAATAGTAATTGTAGTATTCCTGTGTCTTGTAGTTAGCAAAATGAACGACTTGTTGGAATACTATTGTGCAAAAAAAAAAAAAAAAAAATCTAAAGACCACTTGGAGTTCTACTTTAATTTCTCTACACCCCTTGTAGACTGGGAAATGTCTAGACAGAGTAAGGAGTTTTGTTCTTACGGAATTTCACTGCTCAGTACTGAGCTTTTCTCAGTACTGTTAAATACAGGGTACAATTTTAATCACTAAAGCAAAATTCTGTCATTTCTGCCAGGTGCCCTGCCTTTCTTCTGCTCACACTGTGTGCTGAAATTAAAATATGTTTGTCTGCTGCTAAAAACAAAAGAAAGAAACATAAAGAAAGAAGAGAAATTTTCTGCTGTGAGAAGTCATGAAGATCACTTAAATGCATATTAGTGGCTTCTGCCTTTAAAAACAGAGTCCATTTATACTGGCATAAAAAGGGTGCTGCAGTTAAGATAGATCTCTGGGAAATATTTCAACTCTCTATAAATAAGCACTTTGTCACTCTGTGGCTATATAGGGTAATTGAGAAAAATGGTCATTCTACAAATAAACTTCTTCTACACTAACCTTTATTTTATTTCCCCTTAGTCAAGAATAAACCTTCACTTGAAGTTGTCAGATGTGATTATTGATCTGAGCCTGACAGAATAACTCTAGACAACAGTACAGGAATAACTTAAATGTTGAGCCATTCTTTTCCCTCACTTTTAATTTAAATTTGATTTTAAATAAGGATAGCAAAGATTGGAGAAAAATGTAGCAAACTACTCAAGTTAAAGCATATTATCAAAGCAGCATCATGTTGTTTATGGCTTAGAATCCTGAGAGCCCTGCAGGGACAGTAGTGGACATGTGGCTGTAGACCTCTCTCTGCACCTAGAGGATTTGACATACTGTGCTGATTGAGTCAAGACAAAATGATGAAAGACACTAAATAGGAGCAAAGTTGGAACACTATCTTGAACAAGGTCTTGTAGAAGCATTTTTCACCATGATCTGGTGACTTGTCCTGCTCATTGGAGGAGGCAGATGCCCCTTCCCTACCTTCTCTAATTTCTTGCACTACTGAAATTGTGTGTTCTGAAAGTTTTATTGATGAACTTGTGTGGCAGTGTAGTCTTGTTTTGTTCCTCTGTACCACAGGAAATATTTCTGCAAGTTTAGAATAGTGAGGAAAGACACAACTGTTTTGAAAGGACTGTGGATGGCCTGGAAGCTTATTTAGTAACCAAAATTTTTATTGCAACTATTGCAAATTCCAAAGCTTACAATCCATTGATTTCTGAGGGAATTTGCCTGATTAAAATAAATGATGACTGTTGAGTAAAGATATACTGTAGATCCCACACTTCTAACCTGAGGCAGAGCTGGCTTGAGGCTTTGCAGAAACAGAGTCATAAAATCATAGAATAGTTTAGGTTGGAAAAAGACCTTATCGATCATTGAGTCTAACCATTAACCCGGCACTACAAAGTCCACTGCAAAACCATGTCCCTAAAAGACAAGTCTTTTTTAATATCTCCAGGGATGGTGACTCCACCACTTCCCTGGGCAGCCTTTTCCATTACCTGATCATCTTTTCAGTAAATGAATTTTCCCTAACATCCAATCTAAACCTTCCCTGGTGCAACTTGTGGCAGTTTCCTCTCATCCTGTCACTTGTTACTTGTGAGAAGAGGCTGACTCCCATCTCACTCCACTCTCCTTTCAGCCAGTTGTAGAGAGCAATAAGGTCACCCCTGAGCCTCCATTTCTCCAGGCTAAACAACCCCAGCTCCCTCAGCCACTCTTCATCAGATTGTGCTCCAGACCCTTCACCAGCCTTGTTGCCCTTCTCTGGACACCCTCCAGCAGACCAACACTCCAGCCCAGTTTGGTTTCATCTGAGAACTGATGGAGGGTGCACTCAATCCCCTCATCCAGATCATTTGAAAAGATATTAAATAGATCTGGCCATAACACAGCCCTGGGGAACACCACTAGTGCCTGACTGACAATCTGATTTAACTTAATTCACCACCACTCTCTAAGGGCTATCCAGCCAATATTTTACCCAGTGAAGAGTGCACATCCAAGCCATGAGCAGGCACTTTCTCCAGGAGAATGCTGTGGGAAATGGTGTCAAAGTACCAAAGTTCAGGTAGAAAACAGCCACAGTTTTTCCCTCATCCATTAAGCACATCACCTTGCCATAGAAGGAGATCACATTGGTCAAGCAGGACCTGCCTTTCCTAAACCCACACTGGCTGGGCCTGATCCCCTGGTTGTCCTGTACATGCCATGTAATGGCACTCAAGATGATCTTCTGCATGACATTTCCCTGCACCAGGGTCAGGCTGACAGGCCTGTAGTTCCCCAGATCCTGCTTCCGACACTTCTTGTAGATGGGTGCCACATTTTCTAACCTCCAGTCATCTGGGACCTTCCCAATCAGCCAGGACTATTGGTAAATGATGAAAAGTGTCTTGGTGAGCCCTTCCACCAGCTCCCTCAATACCCTTGCATGGATCCCATCTGGCCCTATGGACCTCTGTATTTCTAAGTGGTGCAGCAGATCACTGATCATTTCCCCTTGGACTATGGGGCCTTAAACTTATATGTATAGACGTGCTTGAACTTTTCTTTCCAAAGAGGAAGTAAAACCTTATTTTGTTGTCATGCTGAGGAAATAAAATCATTTTTTCATAGAAAAATTACCTTTTTGGGGGGAAACTAGCAGAGACTCAGGAGTGACTGGAAGTGACCTGTAAAATATCTGTTGGCTAGAGATGTAGAAACAAAAGTATCTGGTGTGAGTTTTCTAGATCTGATTGCCCCTTCATGACTCCTTCCCTCTTGAAGGAATCTTGCATTGGCAAGTAAAAGCAGCTGTACTTGCTTGATCCAGAAGTCCAACAATGTGTGTCTTATTTGTGACAATGACCAAAACCGGGAAAAACTGATCAAAACAGGATGAGCATATTGCAACTCACTTAACTTTGGGTTTCCCATCAAACAAATGGCCAGAGGCTTGTGCTTTAGAGCTGGCAGTGCAGGGTCTCAGAATGTGTGTGTCCTGCCTCGGCATGAGCTGTTTTTAACCGTAGCAGCAGTTGTTTGATGGCCACATGCCTGCTCTGATTTCACTTTGAGAGCACCCAGGGCAGGGGGCTGGGACCCCTACTATGGGGTAACTGTGGGACAAATAGGCCCCCTGGGGCAATGGGGGCAGGAGAGGGAGCATTGTGCAGCTGGGAAGCAGAAGGAAGGAGGCAGGTTGTGACAGGAAAACTCCAGGACTGAAAGAGGGACGCCTGCATTACTGTGCGCAACTGAGACCTGAGTATGCTGATGATTTGTTCTGACTCTCACCATCCATCTTGAGGAAGACTCGAGTCTGAATTTTGACACCCAGAGGGGCATCAGAACAGTGAACACAACACCAGAGAAAACATATAGGTATCAATAATTTTCTTGCATAACAATTTTAACGGCATTATTAATGAGGATAAACGATATAATTTTTACAGTAGACTGTTAAAGTAGACTATTAAAACATTAGCTAGGCCAGCAATAAATTCTTGATTCTACAGATATCCCTATATCGAGATGCTGATTGCAAAAATATGCTCTGTTTCAGAGAATTCTCTCCCAGCATTCCAGAACTTGTGTCTCGGTGACCACCTGGGACAGATGTGGTGACTTAATACTTGGTAATTTTGAGTTCATTTTCTTCCTCACAGAATTGTCTAGCTGACCCTTAAGTCACAGAAGCTTCCAGCATTCACACCATCTAAGGAAAAGGCATTTAGAAGGTAAGCTACAGGATGCATGGAAAATTGCCTCCATGTGTTTGTATGAACTTGCAATGAGCTCATTTTTCTGATGCTTCCTAAGGTGCCAAGCAGCAACCACTACCCCGCTTTTTTTTTTGCCACCAGCTGACCTTTCCTGTACCTCTAGAGGTTTTTGGTTTGTACCACAATTATCCCATATAGACTTCTTTTAGGACCTTGCTGCTTCCTCATGTCTGACACAGCCCTCTTGTCTGCCCTTTCCATTCTTCCCTAGAGGATGCAGATGGGTTTGCTCCGCAGATACTTGTGCCTCCTGCAGCTGGTCTATTATTAAGGAGCTGTCTTGCAAAAAATGACTGTTAAGTCTGGGCTCCCTGTTGCTATTTTTAGCTGGGAGCTCAAGGCTTGAGATGTTATGGAAAATGACCTTCCCAAGGCAAACAGCATTTGTAGATTAGCATAGTAAAGTGGGAATAATTCCTGCTCTCAGGGAACCTGTTAGGATGACAGAAGCCTCGGGGTTTCTGGATACATGAAATACCAAATACAGGAAATCATGAAACCTGTTAAACCTGTGTTTTAAAACCTGTTAAACATTTTCCATTTTCCAAGATGAAATGCTTAATTTATTCAGTCAATTACAGGGCAGTTTGGAGAAGCTTTAAATACCAAAAAGGTGCAAATCGTACAATGCATGTCTCACCAAAGCCGCATTCTTAAAATCAGCTTCTGGAAAGCAAAAGCAGGGACTTAAATTCAAATTGCTGAGCCAAATGCACTAACCAACCACAGAGCAGAGGAGGAGAGGCGAGTGGAAGTGGAGGAGAACAGCAGCCACCGCTAACCTCAGAGCGGATAATCAGCCATTTAAGGCACTTAGGCAGTGCCTGTGACAGGATCCCTCTGGCAAAATAGGTGGCCAAGTACCTGTCTAATGGCTGCTACCCGAGATTATGCATGAATGGGTTTGGAGAGGCTTTGCCCTGAAATGACTCAGGCACTTCTAAGTTTGCTCATAAGCACAAACCCATGAGTAATGTGTTAAAAAAAAAAAAAAAAAGAAAGAAAAAGGTAACTTTGTAATGTTGTTTGCAATGTTGGTCTTAGATATCTAAATCCAGTCCCAGCAGTTATGCAGGTCTGTATGTAAACATCTTTCTCCAGATTTCTAGAGTGGTAGGAAAAAGGACAAATCATAACTTGTGCAATAATGAGCACTAATTATATATTTTTTTTATAGAATTGAAGAAAGAAGAGTCACTTTTTAAAGACAAAGCTTTCAGGAAAGTGCATTGTGCCAATTAGATTTAGTAGTACCATTAGGAAACAAAATTGTGTTATTCAATTATCAGTCACATTTGCAGACATTAGTTCCCCTGGAAACTTGTCAAAGCTTTTGACTACAGCTGTCAGGGCAAAAAACCCAGAAAAAGAATACTTTAAAAACAATTTGCAATTGACCTTTAAATGTTATTTTCATCAATGAAACTAACAATTTGGAAAATTTCTTAGAATAATGTCTTATGCCTGACGAAAATGACGTCATATTCTGCTTGTGTTTTACTTGATATATCTACATATTTATACATATACAAATACAAATTTAATTTATATGCATACCTATGTACACAAATTATATGTATATTCTATAACAGATAATTCTTTTACCTGCAGTAGGCTTCCAAAAATTCCTTTTGGACAAAAATGGGACACAAATGTTAGGTTTAGGAGCATTCATGTCACTTGCTTCAGGTCTAATAATGATCTTAGCAAGAGTGAAGATGAAATTTCTCCCCTAGATGTTTAGAAGTAGACAAATAGATTTTGGTTTGTTTGTTTGCTTGTCTCTTTTGATGCACCAAGTGCTGGCCACTGGCAGGGTTTCCAACTTGAATTGAAATATATTTAATATAAGCTTGCAACTCTATGGTTCCTATGAAGCAAAAACACAGAGAGACCGAGTAAATAATTCAATCTGAGGTTTACTATGCTCCTAAATGAGAGTTTCATGCAAGGAGGAAAGATTGTCTCCCCAGTGTATTACCTAGGATACACACAAGACATGCAAAGCATGGATATATTTTTATACAAGATACATGTAATTTACAACTTCTTTTCTACTTCAGAAAGCAAAAGACTTTTTGCAGGTATTGACTGCTAATTAAAACTGTTTTCTACATTATTTTAATGTATGACATTACAGGAGAAAACATTCAACAAGAGTTGCTATTTCATAATGCAAGGAGTTTCAGTATTGTAAAGAAATACGTTCTGTCCTTAAATCTGTTCTTCTTTTTCTACTTTTACTCAAGACTTCTCCTTTCCACACCTGTCTTGTTTCTGTTCCTGGTATCAGAAAAAAGTTAACATAACTTTTCTATTTATATCTTTACAGAAACAGTAGGAATAAAGGTTTGGTGCTTAGTACTTTAGGGTAACAAAGGTTTTATGATTAATACTTCAGGGGAATAACCTGAATTGCCTGGTAGAGACTTTATTCCACCTTAAGTTCAAAATGCAGCCATGACTTGCTAGTCAAACAAAGAGGAAAAATGCTTATAAGACTCTCTCAAATACAGAACAGTGATTGCATTCTTTATAGCATCATCATTTGCTATTGATTATTCCCAGGGAACACCAATCTAATAGACAGAGTGGCAGTCTTCTAACCTCTGTGTGTGTATGGCTTAGATATATTTAAAGACATGCTACAAGAGGAACATGCTGTGGGGAACACTGCAATGAACACAGGTTCTTCAACTCCACTAATAAATGTGACAAAAAATATTTTACAATTTATGTTTCAAAAACATCTAGTAAAACGTAATAAAAGAAAAAGTAAGGATGATAAAAGCGTAGGCACCTGATGTTACCAATTTAATGACGTTTCTTCTTTTTATTAGTAGCAATCCCACAGATGCCTGAGGAAGCACATTTGCCTTTGTTAAAACAAATCCATTCCAGAAACTGTTCTGACATCCATCATTAAAGCATTTTATGTGAGTAGTCTTTCTCACCGTATTATTAAACCATTCATTAACATGATAGATAAAAACTCCATTCCGCTGAGAATCTGACATGGCATTACAGAAATGTACCAGAATGCTTGGCAACGATTAAATATGCCATGACAGGAAAACAATGGAACAACGTAACTTAACATTAGGCTTTCCCAACTGTGGAATATTTCTATTGTGCTATTTAGCATACATAGCAAAGTCAATTTTCTCTTACAATAAATAAAGGAATAAATAAATTCCATTTGTACCAGAATTGAATCTAGGCAGTGCAGCCTGCAATATGATTGCTAAAACAAGACAAAAACAAAGATGGAAAACTCTTAGTTACAGCACTGACTCATTTTAAGTCCCTGATATTTAAGTCGCTCTTAAATGTGCCTGGGCAGCCTGAACAGTATCTCTGTAATTGAGCAAATAGCAAATGACTGTACTTAAAACACCTGAAACTGCACAGGGTTTAGAAAGCAATGTATTTAGGCATGAAGGAAGACGTCACCAGCCTTTTCTTTCTTCAGTATTCTCCTGGGAAAATTATATTTTCAAAATTTGGCTTTACAGGTAATTTTTCACACTATTACTGAAGTATTTAAGCACTTCACAGCCTTCATCATCTCTTGTAGTGTCCCTGTTATATGTTGGAAACAGATAAAACAGAATCACAGAATCAGACAATCACTGAAACTGGAAGGACCTCTGAAGACTATCTAGTCCAAACCCTCTGCTCAAAACAGTCACCTACAGCAAATTACTCAAGGTCATGTCCAGATATCCCCATGGATGGACACTCCAAAACCTTTCTGGACCACCTGTTCCGGTGCTCACTCAGCTTCACAGTAAAAGGAGTGTTCTTCTCATGTTTAAGTAGAACTTCCTGTGTGTCAGTTTCTGCCCATTACCTCTTGTCCTGTCACTGGGCACTACTGAGAAAAGTCCTGCTCCATTTCATCTATATCCTCTCTGAGCCTTCTCCAGATTGAACAGTACGAGGTCTCTCACCCTTTCACCATGTGAGACATGCTCCAGTCCCTACATCATCTTTGTGGCTCTTCACTCTTGTCCTAGTATGCCAATGTCTGGAGACCACCACTCCAGACACAGCCTCACTAGTGCTGAGCAGAAGGAAAGGATAATCTTCATCAACCTGTTTGTTGTCAAAACTTCATCAAGTATTCTTCCCAACAGGCCCCGGGGGCCCAGGGAACAGTACAGAGTACTCTTAGAAATGATGTAAACTATAAAACACCTTGGAAATTAGCATGTTCCCACTTCCCCACAACCCAGTCCACTAACTCTAGTTCAAACACTGAAGTTATTAACCCTTAATAGTTTGGGTTAGTAGGAACCTTTAAAGGTCATCTAGTCCAAACCCCCTGCAATGGGGAGGGACTTCTTTAAGTAGATCAGGTTGCTCAGAGCCCTGTCCAACCTGGCCTTGAATATTTACAAGGATAGGGCATCTAGCACTTCTCCAGGCAACCTGCTCCACTGTTTTATCACCCTCATTGTAAAAAATATTTTCCTTATATCTAGTTTAGACCAACCCTCTTTTAGTTTAAAATCATTACCTCTCATCCAATCATGACAGGCCTTACTAAAATGTTTTTCCCCATCTTTCTTACAGGTCCCTTAGGTACTGGAAGGTGCTCTAAGGCCTCCCTGGAGCCTTCTCTTCTCCGGGCTGAACAGACCCAGATCTCTAAGCCTGTCCTCATAGGAGAGGGGTTTCCATGCTGTGTGCTTAGGCAAAAGAACAAGTTCTTCTGCAGCATGTCCTTCACAGGGAGTGGTGGTTGGAAGCAGTGACAGATTACATGAACTGCACCAAAGCCTGAAGGAGAAGGGGTCCATAAAACTCAGATTTCAAGGCACTGCAAAAGCAACACACTAAAGGACATCTGAAATATTTTCTCTGAACTACAGAGAGAAGCACAGCTAATTGGGATTTCTGAGAGAGCTCAAATGCTGGCATCAGAGAGATTGCTATGCAGCATACAATAGCATGAACTAAGCCTAGCCAGGGAAGGACACATTACTTTGTAATGAATCTCCAGTTTCTGGAGGCTGAACGGGGGTTCCACTTCATAGTGCTGTCATGCAGCTTATAGCATGAAACAGAGAGAGCCCAACTCACCTGGGATTTCAGTGCACCTTGGAGGCTCACATGCTATATTTGAGGACTTTGGTGAGTAATGTAGGAGATTTGGAAGAAAAGAGGGAGTGCAAGAATAATTACATATATCAATTTTTGGCATCGTCATCAACAGTGAGGAACAGAAGAACCTGGCTTAGGCACATACTACCGCTTCAGTGGTTATTCAGATGGCTACAGAGGTATCTGGAATTGGAAAATTTCAACACAATACTATGGCCAATTTACAATAGTGCAGTTAATCGTAGTTGACAGAGCTGAGAGAGTCTCCAACACAGAAGGATATTACTGCAGTCAAACTGCATTTCTGTTCTCATGGCCAAACTACTCAAAGTCCTTGTTTGGCCCTCATGATTCTTTTATTTGAATCCTGTAAAATTGTTATGTTATTCATCTTCATAACACTGAGAAGAGGGGCATGTGATTACCCTCCTTGCTGATAAGCTAAGACACACAAAGGCCAGAAAACAATTTAAGCACCTGATTCTTAAAAGCTCCTTTTTATTCCATTGAGCATTTTAGTTTCCAGCAGTCAAGCTACTTAGATGCTTGAAGTTTTGCTCTTGTACATGGACTGATACTTTTTTGACTGTGCTTGTGCACCTTACTAGAACAAGATTTGGAGGCCTGTTTGAGAACACTCTGTGGCTACCTGACTCTGTGCCACACTGCTAGCATGGTCCCTAACATAGGTTTGCCCACACCTAACCACAGCCTCTGAGACAGCTGAACCAAAGACCAAAAACACCAGGCAGCGCAGACAAGACTGTACCACATCTGTTTGGCCTGCACTGTCCTTCAGTGCACTTGCAGGGGCCTGTGCAATCAGACCCATTTTTATACCCTGTCATGCCACATCATAATGCATGCAACACATGGCTTCTGTTTCAGCAATAACCAGCTGCCTTACAGCACTCTCAGCAACTCGGACACTATGAACTACAATGTAGGCAGAAACCTGGTGTTTACATCCTGGAGTCACAGAAACACCCCATGGAGGAGACTTAAGGCTGGTTGCTATGTCATGGATGCACACACGTCAAGCCAGCCAGGCTAGGTCTACAAAGTTCACGGCCACAGAAGACTCTTCAGCCCTGTTTAATGTGTTGGCAGAGACACAGTTGCAGGTGAACAATTGTCTCTAAATATAACATGGATCCTTAGGTTGTGTGCTCCAGCCAGTATAGCCAAGAGGCATGTCCCAGCAGGACACATTATCCACTGGGATAATGATCCATTCATTGCTGAGAATATTCTCCTAGAAAACCACTGATGCGGATTTGAATCTTCCACATATTTCTTCAGAGGAAATGGGATCTTTGATTTCTGTTTCCTAGCAAGAGCTTCCACTCAGGTGAATATGTCAAACTGCATACATCAAACTTCAGAACCATGACATTAGGCAACATGGCACACAACTGATTCTGTCCAAATTATTATTTTTAAGTTACTTACTTAGGGTCATCTCTGATATCAAGGTACAGAGAACCAGACTTGTAGGCACATATGCCATCCACACAGCTGCTCTCCTGCTTCCAGACAGGAAGTCTGGCTCTTGTTTGGCCTGACAAGCCATGGTTTTACAGTCACTGTTACAAACATACCTGTTATAGGCATGTCTGCTTAGTCTTTTGCAGGCTCAGATGGAGGAACACACAAAGGCCGTCAAGGCTGGGAGTCCATAGGACACACATCAGTGAATACTAATTAGAGCCTCTCCTTTGCAGCCACAACCCACATATTTGGAAAATGGCTTTGTTATACCAGCTTAAGCACCTGGTTTTCAGATATGGCTGACAGATGCTTAGGTATTACATCTCAGGTAATTGCTTTTCAGGTCCTTTCCTTGGAAAGCCTGCTACCAAAACCCTCACGCGTCTTTGATGCACTTGAGGATTTTCTCTGACTTAGAACAGAACAGTTGCATTTAAATTGATTTAAATATTTAATATCCATCTTTCTCAGAGAGAATAGCAATACTCTCTAAAACTTTCTTATTATGTACCCTCAGGAGTGCTTTTTTAGTCTTCCCTGTTGCTGTCAGCTACATGTGAGAAATGTGGATTATTGCTGGCAAGCGTGTGAGCTTTTCCTTCTGATTTGTGAAGTTCCAGACTCAATTCTTTGGTGTATACTGCTCTGCCTGACCTCCTCTTTCTTTTAAATAACATTGAAACTACTATCACTGACTTTGTCTCCCCTCCCTATTGTTCCTTTCTTCACAAGCTCTTTTTCCCCCTGACAATTCAATTTTCTGAGTTTCTGTGGTGTAATTTTAATCTTTTCTATGGTTTTCTAGGATTTTTTCAGAGGCCATAAGGTCTCTTCTGACAGGTCCTTCCTGCTGCTGTTTCCTGTTCTTCAGGCTTAATGTGGATTGTGTAAGTTTGTAGCAATTTAGTCAAAATGAATGAAAATTTGTGCTAAATTACCAGAGCTCAAGGACCTGCACTTCCTCTTTATTTGGGTAATTGAGACAGCCTAAAGAAGTACCATAAATACCTCAGAGTTGCTCACCACACAGAAGTATTTTAATCTTCAGACTTAAATCTATTCACAAAACGTCTTTTGCATTTTCTTTCTGCTTTATCCAGCAGCCTCAAAGCATTTTGCAAAAAAAACACGTACTGGTTTTGTGTCAGGGTGTTTGAAGAGACAAATAAAGAGAAAAGTGCATGCAGTAAAGCTGATTTACCTGTGGTGCAACAATGAAAAGTGAAGTAGCTCTCTGAGAGACTCATGCTAAATGTCGCAGTCACCCTGCTCAGAGAAGCACAGTGCCCTGTGCATCTCATGATTCCTCCAGTGAAGGGTACCACGTGTCCTTCCTCAGCTGTGGAGAATGACGTGCCAGCCATCTGGCCCAAAGGCTGCCCGGTGTCTCTGAGTGTTAAATCTGTCTGAACTGTGGGAAATGATGGACACTAACTGGCAAGGCAGATTTCCTCCCTGGCATACATCAGCCATCTCCTACTATTTTGAGAACTAAGTAGGACTCCACTGTGTTGTTTATGCAGCTGGAAACAGAGTTTTTATGCTTTATGCTTTCTCTCTGACCAATACAAGATTTGCTGGGACTCAAAATTACTTTCCAGGAACCATTTAATAAAATCAAAGCAGTCAGGAATAACAGCTGTGAGCCTCAGTTGCCACTAGCTGTACTATCAGTATATGAAAATCAGATACAAAAGATGGGTCTGGGATTTTCTTTTTCTCCTTTTTAAGCTGGAATGTGTTCAGACCTCTGAGGAATTGTTAACTTTGATATCAGCTGTTTCCCCAGCTGTTTCTACTTAGAAAAATCTTGTAAAATCTGGATTGTGCCTCCAAAGGCATTCCACTAAGAACTTGCAATACCACAGCAGTGAAGAAAATGCAAAACACTCATTGAGTCACTGAATTTCTAGAACCAATTCTAACAATTTAACAAAACTAAGTTCAGTTTCAAGCAAGGAAGCTTTACTCAGTGGCAGACTGAAAAAACCTATCTCACTAGCTAAGATCAGCCTCCTCCTTTTTCTCACCCAATCACCATCCTCCATTTCTTTTTGTCAGGAAAAAAGAACTGGTGAATTTAATTAAAAGAGCTGCTAAAGCAGAAAAGAATACTTTAGTCATATGATCTTCTGAGTTCTCTCCAACATCATCTTAGGTAATGGCTTATCACATAACATTTGCTTTATTTTCTCTTTAGCAGTAAGATATTTCCAAACTTGTGCATCCCATCTGTATCCATTTTCACAATGACTGAACAAATGCAATTAGTCTGCAGTCAGCCATGTAATGGTCTCCTACTACTACCACTAGGTATTTTTAGTCCATGGATTCTCTTATTTCTCAGCTATGCCTTCTTTCTTTCCCTAGCTTACATTTATTATCAGAATTGCTTTTCTCCCTTCACTGCCATTCTGTGTTATTGAAAGAATCCCATATACTTTATCTTTTCATATTTCTCTCATGGTCACCTCATTGCAACATACAGATGGTGGTAAAAAGAGGAAATTTTTCATTAAGAATATTGCAAAATTTGCCATTTATTTCTTCTCAAATTCTGTATTTTGCTTTATTTCCTGGATCTGAACAGTCTGTCTTCTACCCAGACTCCCTTCGACTGCTTACTATGCTTTCACAAAGATATATGAACCATTGGAGAAGAGAAAATCTCCATGTCAACCTATTGAGAAAGGAGTTCAGTTTCCTTCTCCCAGAACAGATTTTCAGTGGTCCACCCACCTTGCAGCAGAATGCAACACTGATCTTTTTGAAGTCCAGATTACATTTCTCTTATGTGCTGAACACAGCAGGGATGAACATGACTTTGCCTGTGCTCTTTGCCTATGAGGTGCAAACACAGCAGCCTTTCTGACTTAGCTTCAATCTGTTAAAAACAAAGACGTGTCACTAACTCTTCTTTCACCTTTCAGAGTGCTAAACATGACATGCTTTAAATTCTCTGAATTTGTCAGCTGGCTCCTTCACTAAGCTAAATGTCATGCTTCTCTGACTCTATGAATGATCCTGCTTTCCCTAAAGCTGAGTGGTGAACAGGCCCTTCTGTTTTTCAGTGTATTTAATTTCTGATTTTGTGGTCCGATTTTGTGCTGTATATGGAATTTCCTGTTTGCTTGAGGTGTTGGTATTTGACTTTTTTTTTTTTTGTCATCATTGATTTTATGAGCCAGACAAATTTTCTTATTTCCAGCTTCTTTTTCAAAGTACTTCTCTGAAAAATGGTGAATCCTCAGTTGTCTCTCAACAGCAGTGAAATACCTGTATCAGGTTTGCCTCTGATGCAGACAATACACATGCAGGAAAGCCTTCTTCACAACAGAAAAATACACTCATTTAATTTAAAGCAGGTTTTAAAGCAATCTTGTTTAACAAATGTACGTTCTTGTGTAGACCTTCTTACTTGGTATAGCTTATGCAAGTTTTTCATTGTCCTGAATTAAAGAGAAGAGAAATCAGTTTCAGCTTAATTAGGAATGTTTCTCATATTTATATAAACTGCATACCTAAACAGACTGGTGCAACTTTCTCATGGAGAAAAGGTTTTAAAATATACACAGCAAGATAAGAAAAAAGTATATCCAGTCCCCTAAAGAATTCTTCCCACTATACTGTGAGTTCCCCATCCTTTCCACGCTTCTGATTGCAAGCTCAGTTTTTCAGTTGTTTCATAAAACAGAAACTTGCATAAACGTCACTGCAGCTTCTGGGGACCTCAACAATCTCAAGAAATGTTCTTGTGGTTACACTTCCTGTTCACCAGCTCCTGTTTCCTTTTTTACCCTTCTTTTTCCACACTTTCTCTGTGAATTGTACTGGCTCTAAAACAAATTTGAACATTTGGACTACAGCACCTCCTTTCAAAAATTTAACCAAGCTTCTAGGAATATCTTCAGAATATATCCCTCCCACCATCCCCACAACACATTCTTACCATTTAATAGAGAAATAACCATTAAAAAGAAGTATTCTAACAGTGAATAGAAAATGAAATGGGTTTCTACCTCTAGATTTGGCTAAGTTACATTCAGAGGCAGGATATACTGAAGAAGTTACAGAAATACAAGCAGCCTGAATCTTTCATTACCTTAGAGAATAGCCGAGCTTAGCAGCAGTGATTTCATCTCTAAGTCCAAAATCTTCAGCTGAAAATACTTTCCTTGGTTTCTTTTGAGCAGGCTCAGAAACCTTTTCTTCCTTCATCCATCTCACTTTTCTTCCCAGCAAAAGAAATTATTCTGGTTTTTCAGTCAGCCTATTTTCACTAAGCATTTCAGTTTGCACTCTCAGCTCAGGTTCATGTGCATGAACCACTTAAGCAGAGCTGATGGGATGTTGCTATTTTTTTTCCCCTTATACATAGGCCTATTTGCTATTACATTTCCTTCCCTTTGATATCAGATTAGTGAGACTACATTAATTATTCATTTCCCCAGGCGACAAACACTCTGTGTTCAATAGTTGATTGACCTGGTTCCTTAAGCTCAATAGAGATGTTAGTTTTAGCTATACCAGGGAGGACAAAGGAGAAAAGATACCTCAGCAAGAGTTCAAATATTTATGACAGACCATTTTCCTACTGCTTCTCACAGTGCTGCATGCCTTTCACTTTATGAAATTCAACATTTAAAAAGATCTTTTCATTCAGTATTAGGAAATACTTTGACACTGAAATTGGCAGAATTCTTAGGCTAAATATTCTCCTCCACTATTCTGCTGCTTTCCTGACTAGCTTAAGTCACCAGACAATGTTTTTTCGACTTAAATCTCTACCTGACAAGCTCCAAAATGGAAAAAAAAAATGTACAGGATGCTGGGTATTGCAAGAATATGACACTAAACTGGTTCTAAGGTTAGCTGCGCCAAGTCATTAGCTATGATTAAGTCATTAGCTATTTACCTTGAAATCAGCCTTAATTGAAGCCTAAACTAAAAGGCAAAAAAATGTTTGCTTACGGAATTTAAAATAGGTGCTTGCAGAATTTTCTGAAGTCCAAGTGCCAAAAAGAAACAGAAAACACATGCAGAACTTTAGTCATTATTTATGTTGGCTCTAAAGTTTCTTCTCACCCATTATGAGGCAGCCGAGACTGTAGAAATTCACATACTCTTGACAGAGCATTCAGTCTTGAAAAACCTGAAAACATCCTCAGGGTGAGGTCATGGAAGGGGACCTCACTCAGGAGAGAATGTTACCTTTCATAATATGTTCATTTAAACACATTTTAAGGATGTATTTAAAATCAAATTTATTTTCTATCACATGAAAAAGAGAGATTTACTCAAACCCTTTGTGTTTGATTAGTCAAGGAAAGCCAAGACCCCGGAAAGCTCAGACCCTTGGGCCCAACCAGCCTGTCAGAGGTCCCGTTAGGGGGATCCTTCACTGAGCAGTTCACTGGATCAAAGACTGACTTGTTCAGGGTCACACACCAAACAGAAACCTCTCCTGGGTCTCCACACCTTTACCCACTGCCAGTGGCAGCCAGCATCCTTGAAGGACTCACATTAACAGTTTACAGAATAACGCTCTTCATAAATGAAATTGTGATACTGCAAATATATATTCAAAGTAATACTAATTCAAAGCATATACTAACAAACTCTTAATCCCTGGTAAAAGCTGGCTTGAGATGATCACTCAGCATGCAGAGAACACAGTTCTTAAACCAAAAGGCATCTCTGTGGGGGACAAGACAGGTTCAGCCCCTCAACTGATCCCAGAAATTATACTGGAGTCTTCCCCCACTTGTCCCCATTCTTAGCTTACTTCTACACTATTTCTTTACATTTAGGTGGAGCTTGGGTGATTTTAGTCACACATCACTAGTGAGTGGTGGTTGTATCTTGGGGGTGGATATCTCAGGATAGTACCTGAGATAACCTTGGGATGGGGACATGGGTCAGTCCAAGATTTCACCACTGTTGCTGATTCAACAGCAAGACATGTTCTTTTATCTCCCTTGGTCTTCACTGCTGTGTGGTTTATCAGCTGGAAAGTGCCACTGAGCTCTCTCCTCTGCAAGGGTTTTGACAGAGCCTGGCAGTGTTGGCTCCACTCTTCTCCGTCATCCATTTAGTCCCCCTTGGATTGTATTGTGTGGGTGAGGTTGGACATGCTGACTGCATTCCATATGGGAGTAGCAACTGCACTTTTCCCTAGAACTCCCATACCGTTATCTTTTTAACCCCAGTGATCTTCGCATATCTTCCCACAAAATTTTTAATTTTCACTTCTGAAATGAAAAGCGATCCTTCACTTTGGATCTTTTTCCTGAGTATTAATTTCCCACACCCCTTTGAAAACTCTGCTTTCTTTCTGGCAAACCAGACATTGTTATCTCATTGGCTTGAGTATTTAGCAAACTGCTAATGAGTTTATCACCAGCTGATGCACTTCTCTTCTCTTTCCTGGTCAAAACTGAAAATACTTCTGGAAGTCAGTGTGTATTATCACTTTAATCAGAAAGTTTTATTTCACCTAAGGCTTTGCTCATATTCTATACAAACATAACAATGGGCTATGCCACATCAGTCTATCAGATATGATCCCTGGACATGATGCAACTGAGCTCTACCCCACAGGATAAGTCAGGCATGGGATGTCTGCAGAGTATCCCCAGCTGACAGCTATATTTGTAGCACAGGGTTTGATTCACTTCAGGTCCATGGTGCAGCTAATTGTGGGCAGTGCAGCATGCAGGCTCTCACACAGCATTTCTGAGACACTGCCACAGCACTCCAAAGCCACTGCAGGAACAGACAAAGCCTTACCAGGCATAGGTTACCTTTGCTGGATTCTCAGCATTTGCAGAGCTGAAGGGACAGCAGAAATGACCATGTGGGACAAGGAGTATGAGCAACAGGCCACAAAAACCATTCCAAAAGACAGAGTGGAAGCATTTCGGGATTGCATGAGAATTTTTCTTTGGTCTTTTTAATATTGGGGGTTTTTTTTCATTACAGACTTGGGAGTCATGAGATATGATAAATGCCCATGAGACTAAAAAGCAGCTATATTGTTATCATATATATTTCATTTGCTGAGGGTAAGTTTGATGCAGCAGAACTTTATTCTAGGATTGTCTCCAAAGGTCCAAGAAGGTTATGTGAACAGAAGCAGGCAAAACAACATGTATTTAACTGACATACGGGGAGAGAAGAGCAAAGAAAAAGGGCCTTTCTTCCCGAACAACCTGTTGGTGGAGGGATTTGCATAAGGTATTTGGAGTTAGCAGCAACATGGAGGACTGGCTAATCTGTAAAGACATTTGAAAGAGGACCACATGGTGCTATTTTCATTGTTGCATTGGAAAAAGATAGCAATAGAGCACAGAAAGGAGAGGCCAGAGGTAACAACAATCATTACAGAAGCAGAGGCATGCCTAACAGACTGTTTTGAAGGATGCACTTTTAACCTGTGATTGAATTTAAACAGGAATTAACTGATGGACAGGGGACGGTGGCATGAGTATGACATATGGGTGCTGCTAATGACAGCAAAAGTGCAGTTCAGTTTCAGTGCAAAGCACTGTCTTTTAGGGTTATAAACACTCAAACTGTTGTATCAGACACAGATTTAGAAACCAAGATAAGTTTGTGCCATGGAAGAGGACAAGCATGATGATAAGGTGTAGGTGAAAAGAGCACGGAAGAAGCATCAACCCTTGAACAGAAGGATGAGGTAGTTTGGGGAGCTAGAACTTCCCCAGGTAATCTGTGTAAACTTGAGGCTGTTTCAGGATGACCCTAAGAGACAATATTTCTAGCAGACTTGTCCTTCAGGGGGAACCAGGAATACTGTAACAGCCAAGAATTTAAAATCAGTAGAGATGGAAAGAAATGGCCTATAAAAAAATAGTAAATGAGGTTGCTGCAAAGAGGGTTATGGGTCCCTTTAGTCCTCTAGGACAGATATTGACAAAAGAATGTGATGAATTCAGAATGATCCATTCAGCCCACCTCTTACCCTTGCAGAATGTCCATAAATGATGGTGGTGACCCTCAATGTGCTTGTTGATATACATTTTCCTCGACCTGGCAGTATCAGTCATTCTTCCCCATGGCCTTGTAACATGGCTTGCAAACTGTAACACCAAATTGGTAGTTCAGCTATTACCAGACCAATACCATGATTTCAATTTTGCTGGGATTCAAGATGCAGGGACAGTATTTCTTCAAGAAAGCAATGTCAGTATGTTGCCTGGTGGCTGGAGCTGCCTCTGGTAATTCATCAAAATGCAGTACAGGCAGCGAACTGGGAAGTGGAAAGCCTCTGGCAGCTTACTGGTTTTAGCTGGAAAGGGAGGGAAGAAAGAACAGTAGTACAATTAAATGTGGTGACAGCGACTGACAAAGGATATAGACAAGGTGAGGTATTCAGTGTTCTTTTTGCCTGTTTTTACTGCCATGTTCTTCTCTCAGGTATGCCAGGAACCTAATAATGGTCAGTGCAACTGAAGCATTACTGATGGTAAAGGGTAACTAGCAGAGCTAGGGATCACTTAAGCCAGCATATGAGACCGGATGGGGTGCATCCAATAGTCCTGGAACAGCTGCCTGCTGTCACTGCAAGTTACCACTTTTGAAAGGGCGTGGCAATCACAAATAGGTTTCTGAAGACAGAAGAAAGCAAATTTCATGTCGCTTTTCAAG
Organism: Aphelocoma coerulescens; assembly: GCF_041296385.1. Lineage (NCBI taxonomy): Eukaryota > Metazoa > Chordata > Aves > Passeriformes > Corvidae > Aphelocoma > Aphelocoma coerulescens. The sequence continues at coordinate 92,355,511 of NC_091015.1, forward strand.
AGAGGCAAGAAGGAAGTTCTGGAGAAATACAGGCCACTCAGCCCTGTATGGAGAAGTTAGGGAACAAATTTTCCTGGAAGCCATTTAGAACTGTAGGGTTGGCTGTTCAAGGTGCTAAAGAGCTTCCATTAACACAAACTCATCATAGGTCAGCACCTTTCAGTACCTGACAGGGTGATCATCTTTGGCACAAGCAGCCACTCCTAAGACACAGTGAAGCTGGGACTCAGCTTCCCACAGCCAGCACTGTGGTGGGATAACCTGGGCCAACAGCCAAGCACCCAGACACCTGCTCACTTCCCTTCCTCCCACTTACTTGCAGGGCACAGAGAAAGCCTTGATGCTGTGCAAGCACTGCTCAGCAACAGCCCAAACACTGTTATGTTAACACTGCTTTGGTCACAAATCCAAAGCACAGGACCATAAGGGTGACTATGATGAGAATTAACCCCATCCCAGACAGACACAGCACAGGCATGATAAACATTCTAATGATATTTGAGAAATTCTTAACACAGGATAATTGGTGAACTGACAAAACTAGATTTCTGTGGAAAGTGTAAAAAATTGTAATACTAGTGAAAAAAAAGAAAAAGAAAGAATAATTTAAATTATGTAATCTGGACAAGCAGGAAAAAATGAAAACTGCTAAACAAACCAAATCTCTGTGCAAAGAAAAAATAAAATATAGGTACATACTTTAAAACCATCTTATAAACTTTAGCTCTCAGCCAGGAAGTACTTTGAAAATATACTCATTAAAATTGACATAATTCTGGGACACAACTGAAAAGCCAAACAGCCTTCCACCATTGTTCAAACGCTGCAGCTTCCTAAGGAGAGGTCATAAAACTTCCCAACCTTACAGAATGCTGATACTTTGCATTCTTTTCATGTAAGAAGAAAGAGGAGAGATAACAGGAGAAAAAATGTGTTAGCCTTATACCCTTGAGCTGTGATGAAATACCAGTCTACTTACATTTAATTATGTTCAGTTTATAACAAAGCATTCAGCAGAAAACATCAATAAGAATGTTGACACACTCAGACTCCTTCTAATAAGAATGAAGAATTATAGTTGGAAATCTGGCATCTAGAATTCAACTGAAAAGGAATTTTGCTGTTTAGCAATTAGTTCTCTCTGAAACATAAAGTAGTGTTTCTAAAGGAAAATTATTGGGTAGACTTGCAATTGAGGTATGTGTTCAGATCAGTTCAAAGATTAAAAAATGACTCCATTAACTCTAGACAAAGACACATTTGGACTAAATGTACACCACGATATATAATTTCTTGTTGTATATTACTTAACGTTCTCTTGAAGGAACATAAATAAATAATACAGAGTGTAAAGACCAGGACATAAATAAATAATGCAGAGTGTAAAGACCAGGACTCTGCAATTGATATGTTTATGGCAAAGTTAACAGAAGTCTTAGGTCTGAAACTAAGGCACTAAGGCTCTTCCAGGAGAAGACATGTCTTTTAGAATAGGTCTGGCTGTATCAGAGGGATAAAGCAGAGCCAGGCAAAGCGTATGTCAGGTATTGGTGCTGTGGGAAGCTGAGTGCCACCTTCACTCCTGCCTTAGGAGTGGCTGCTTGTATCTAAGCTAAAAGACATCACCCTGTCAGGTATTGAAAGGTGCTGACCTATGATGAGCTTGTGTTAATGGGAGCTCTTCAGCACCTGTAGCAGTCAAACCTACAGTCTTACGAAGTTATTTCCTAGAAGCTAGGAGCAACTTACTTGAGTACATAAAAAACTCGCTCTGAAGCCAAGAAAGTTTCTGTGAAAGATTAGAATGACCCCCGAAGATACTGAAATCAATGAAGTTTGATGTTATTTACCATGGTATCTGACTTTAAATATGAAATATGGACAGTAAGCAACCATCAGTTCTGTACTGAGTGCTTACTGCAAGGCTTGTAGTTAGCCAGGTTCTCAGTTTCCATCACAACCAGAAAACCCCCACATTCTGAGGTTATCTGTTTACAGAAATAAAATGTAGAAAAACCCCCACCAAATCCAATGTGTTTGTAAATACAAAGAAGTTAAATTAGTTTGACTTTTTTTGTTTTCACTTTTGAACCAACATTAATTCTTTCCTTTTCTGAAAAAGCACAGCTTGCAGAGGTCCAAATCAGTAAGACAGAATGGGATGGGAAAGAAAGGAAGAGAGGAGTGGGTAAGACCCACTTGCTGAGTACAATACCTAATTCTTTGAGCCTCATTTGGTATGAACACCAGTATCTCCCAGGAGCAATCACAGCCCCTGCTCACACTGATCCTGAGGCCACGATGAAAGTCCATAACTGCAAGAGGCTCTGCACATTTATCTCAAGTGGAGGGAAGCCTTGTCATCTGCCATCTACAGAGCTCTCTAACTGGGCAGCACTAATGTGCCCACTATCCACCATGAAAAAATACACTGTTTCTTCAGTAAGTCCCAGACTAAGGAGACAATGGGGAGAGAATTGTGCCCCAAGGCAGTTCACTGTTTTCATCTCTGCTACTAGTTCCGCTTTGGCAACTTGATTTTCTGCACTTCTGTTTACCCATTCTAAGGCAGTGGATAATGAAAATTACAGCCTCTATGCAGAATATTGACCTCTTTGGATAAAAAACCTCCAAAAGATGGAATTTACTTCATGTGTTGACATATCCCTCCCTACTTTCCTTCTTTTGTTCTCTTCCCCCTCTCTTTCTCTTTCCCTCTGCCTCCTCCCTCCTTTATACCTTTCTACCATTGAATCTATAAATTGCTTTATTAATCTTCCATATCAAAATACTTCTGTATTAGTATCACCATGAATAGTGTTTTAAAGCAGAACTGGAGAGCACTGCATTAGGGGAAGAATGAACAGTGATATTTTGCAAGGCAAAGCCTCTGGAAACTTACAGACATTTATTCTCTTTATATTCCTTTTAGTATACAGTGGTAAAGCCATTTATATATCATTTTATTTTAATTTAATGAAAAGCAAAAAATTTTAGCGTAATGTGAGGATGTATTGTGATAGCAGTTTCCATTTGGGTTTTCCTTAAAGGCAGAATTCTCATGTGAACTCAATATAAATTTTTACTTCAGCTGTATGGCAAACAGCAACCTGCTCTTGAAAGAAAAGAAACCTACAACAAATTATGTCACTCTAGCATGCACCATGTCTAAAACTCAACAGCTAAAATAATACTGTAGAGTGGGGAGGAGCAAGTGTAAAAAGCAGTCGTTGCAGCTAAGATATTAACAGAGTAACAGACTACTTTTGTGAAAAAGGCATACAGAACAATTTCTTAATTTGCTACGAGCCTCCTGAATTTGCTTCATATCTCAGCAGTAATCCATCATACTGAGAAATTGCTTTTCATGCTGATTTAATATTTGATAACAGCTCAGAAGTCTGAACTTTATGACAATATAATATGAGTGGCAATGTAACATTGCAACATTTCTTTCTGAAAACATAATCATTCTACCTTTCTCGTGAGATAGACCTGTAGTATACTTTTTATCAGAAATATTTCTGAGGAAATCTAATAAAACACTAAGAAAAAAGAGCATTTGAGTCTTACAATTACATTGTGATCCAATTCAGGAACTTCTAACACTCAACAAATTTATGTTTGCCCCAGTGGGAACTTATTCTAATTCTAAAGAAAAAAAAAGAATTATCTAGATTTTACTGGAAAATTGAATTAGTAAATCAAGCAAGCAAATAAATTTGAGTTCCTTGTCAGCATTAACAGTACAGTTAGAGTAACAACATGGAATTAATCAGAACAAGATACAGAGAAACCAGCAAACACTGCAACCCAAGTGACTTTAATGAGTCAATGCAACAACAATCAGTAAGGGAAGGGTGAAAAATCATTATTAAAGCATGTTACTCCTTGCTCCAAGTTCATTTGGTGGTTTTCTTACACAAGCTATTTTCCCATGTCTGTATATTAAAACAAAATCACCTTTTTGGGTGGCAACCCACACAATCTCTGAAGATTTCCTAACAAACCATAGCCCTAAACTCAGCACCGTTTCCTCAATCTGGTATAGAAGTGGACAAAACTGAAATGGCATTATTTGACTTTTGCTAAAAGATTTACATATTTCCACATAAATGAAAAAACAAGGAATTTTCCCATGTGGCTGTATCAGACTAAGCCCATTCTTATAAGTAGTGAGTAGCAACTTATACAAATACAGATCTGCAAACTCAAAAGGTCAAAGCGAAGGATCAAATTCCTAAGTAAACCCTTTGGTTTGTTTTATCATTTCTCAGAAATTATGGCACCCTAAAAATATCACAAAGGATTAGAACTATGTGGATAACTGATATTTTTATTAACTTGCAGGGGAAAAAAAATAAAAATAAGAAGATAAAAAGAGAAAATAATTTCATTTCCCCATGGTTTTTAATCTTTGAAAACAGCAAAATCTTAAACGTTGTTGAAATAAAACAATCAAATTTTCAAAACAACTACCTGCTTTCAGGTAAAAGTACCTTGGATGCATTATCAAAATCAGCTGGTAGTTTTCATTAACTTGATGCTTGTATGTAAATTTGGCAAAACCCTGTTCACTGAAAGAGTTTTGCCTACCCTGTAGCTAAACACAGAGCAGATTATCATACTTCCCAGGATTTACAGCATGCATGTGGATATGTGTGCTGCAAATGACAGCAGAAGTCGTGTGGCAAAGCAGTTAGCTGCCTTTCAAATGCTGGATGACCCTAGGTTGCACTATTATAATTTCCCGTTGACTTGAACCCAAAAATTGCTTTTCTATGTGTGTCAGGATTTTCAGAAAGAACACAAAATTTTGCTGCAGGCCCCAACTGAAAGCACCATAACTACAGCCATCTGTTTAGTACTGGTGAGCATTTTCAAAATTGACATAAATGGTGTTCTAATCATAGTTCAACAGACTGTTTATTTTTAAAAAAGACTGCTTACTGAACATACTTTGGGCTATAAAGCACAAAAAATAAGAACCTGGTATTACTGTCAGAAGTGCTGTGAAGGCCTAACTGCGACTGAAAATAGCTGTTACATGCATGCTTTTGCATACTTCCCTAACTATTCTCTTCAGGTTGTTTATTTTTTACTTAGCCTTTGGGATTTGTAAAGGGTTTTTTCCCTATTTTTTGGCTGGCTTTTTTTTAATGTGGGAGTTGGGTATTTGCCTGCACCATCAACACAAAAGATGTAACTTCTTTCTGCTTGCTATTTTAGTTAAAATTAGTAGCAGCTGGAGAGTTGTCTTTCTTGGTTATGCTGGATAATGTCACAGAGACTTTAGATGTCTATTACCAGCTTTTACCCATGAACTGAAGAGGTATGTGGTGGAATCCTCTGCAAAAATACTCGTAATTCTAAAACATCCATCAGTCTTCAAAACATGTTAAAATATGAAATATTCTAAACAACATTATTTATTTACTCTTCCCTCAGTGTGCTGCATTTCAGTGCCCTGTGATGCTGTCATTCACTTCTTTTCCAGTAGGGACTTGCCTTTGCTACAGTCTCTGGGGAAAGTGTGTCAGCACCAGGCGTGGCTGAGTTGGCAAAGGAAGTGACTCCACAGCCAACTTTTTGTAAAAACTCTGCCTGTTTTCCGATGAAGTTTCCCTGTTGCTGCCATTTGTGCGTGCTGGTACAAACAGCCGGCCTGCTGGAAATGACTAAGTGACTGAAAAATCCTGGCATTTTACTGCCTGTCATTAAGAATGCCTCTGTATTTCTTGTACATTGGCATAATTGAGCAGGACATTGTTTAGCCTGGGGAAAAGGAGGCTCAGGGCAGACCTTATTGCTCCCTACATGTAGCTGTGAAAGGAGGCTGTAGACAGTGAGTGCCAGTCTCTTCTCCCAGGTAAAAAGTAACAGGATGAGAGGAAATGGCCTCAAGTTGTGCCAGGAGGGGTTTACCTCGGATGTTAGGAAAAATGTCTTAATGGAAAGGGTTGTAAAGGATTGGAACAGATTGCCCAGGGTGAACTATGTTCACCATTAAACCATGTCCTGAAGTGCCATATCCACACTTTTCTGAACACTTCCATGGGCAGTGCTAAGTTGATGGTTGGACTTGATGATGTTAAGGGTCTTTTCCAACCTTAAGGATTCTCTGATGCTGTGATTGCTGCTAATATTATGGTACTGCTACTAGCTGGAAAAATGCATGTTGCCATACATCTGCCAAAGAAACCCTCCCTCTGTTTCACAAAATTGAAGTTCCACTTACAAACTTTACAGCATCTCCTCATTTAAATGCTCGATTTTACAAATCTCAATCTATTTACTTATATATTTATTTTAATTTTGGATTTTGTCTACCTTTTGTTTTTCTTGCAACAATTTAAAAACAAGATCTGAAAATGAGATTCTATCCTATGGTATCATAGTGACATTTGTATAATTCTTCTGCAAGCATAGAGACTTAGCATTGGCACAGGCCTCTGTCTCTTGAGGAAAGCAGTAATTACGTGCACTGACAACTATAGAGAGGTTGGTCTGAGAAGCTCCAGACCATGGAAAGCAGCGAAGATCCTGCACTCTCCCTCCCACAAGCCTGATGCTCTGTGTGCTTGCTCCTGCCTGACCTACCTTCAGTCCTCTCTCTCTTCTCCCTGGGGTTCTCATCCTCATCTAACTCAACCAGTTCTGGCTCCTACTTCATTGTTTGAGGAAAAACATTTCTTTCCTTCTGCCATGGTATCGGCCCTGCTTCACAATTCTCATGTTACCTCTCCACCACCCCCTACTCTGTCTCCTTGCCCACTCAGGCCAAGTCCTCCTGTTCCTCATTTTTCCTTTTTCAATCTCTCTTCCCTTCTTCCAGTCCTTGCTCCTTCTGCACTAGAATGGTTTGCCTTGAGATCCCAACTTCCAAACCCAATGCACAGCTGCACTTTCAGGAAATTTCAGCCCTGTGAGATACTCAGGATAGATGTTGTAGTTTAGCTGCAAAGCCACAGCAAGCCTTCATACAAGTACTTGTGTTAATAGCGACACGCGAATTCTCATAACATTAAACGTTGCTGGCTATAGCAAGAACAGCCAAAGCACATCTTTGATGTAATACTTCCTCCCAGTGCATCTTCATGTACTAATGCTTTGTGCTTAAATAGGAAATTATTACTGTTTCTTGGAGAAAAATCATTAACTTGCAGGTGTTTTAATATCATAAAGCACATTTTCTTTAATTTCATTTCTATAACAGGTGGTTTAGATTAAACCTGCAGCAGCGAAAATTTCTATCAACTTCAGTAACCAGCACAGGGAAATCCAAAGTAAACAAACCTGGGAAAACTAAGAAAAACTGAGAATGCAATATTTTAATTCAAATTCAGGAGATGGTAGACAAAAAAGTGTTAAAATCTCATAATTCTACCCTAGAAAAAAATTATAATCTGGATAGACTTTGACAGAGACTAGAAAGGGAATTGGATTTGTGTTAGGCTACACGGAAGGTGACAGAGCTGAAAATACAATCTGAGACTCTAAAGTGCTGCACGTGTAAGAAATTGAAATAACCCAGCAGCAAAATGTAAGAACTTAGTTACAATATTTTTACCACATTTGTTCATTCAAGCTGTTAAGGATACCACGATGTGATTATATTTTGGACTGTTGCAAAAAAAAACCCCAAAACGTGTATTTACACATCACACATATTTTTGCAATGGTAATACAGTTGTTACAAAGAGTGATAGCAAACAAATAAAATATTATTGCATTAATTTCCCTGTAACAAATGTGTGATGACATATTTCTATACCACTCTGGAGGGGGGAGGGTCAACTTCCAAACACCCATCTTTTGGGATACTTGCTTTTTTATTTCAAACCATAAAAGAAAACCAGAATGGCCTGCATGGTTTACACTTTGCTGCTAATGTAATTCATTCAGATATTGTGTTCTATGCCTTTCCACATGGCTGGGAAAACAAAACTCAAGTGTTTGAAAATTTTCTTATAACGATGTGAATCAGCACTTTAATCTCAAACAGAAAGGAAATGAGATCTGAAGCAAAGGCAAGGTGGGCACTTACTGCCCCGAGCTATCAACACGGTTTCCAGCACAAATCCAAAGCACGGCCCCTACCAGCTATTGTGACGCAAACTAACTCTTCCCCAGCCAAAACCAGCACAGCTCTCTTTATGCCACTTCACACATACGCGGTTTGGCAGAGCACAACAAAGCGCAAGCCGCGAACTGCCAATTAGTCACTAATTACAAATATTATTTGAAGTGCACACGCAGACCATTCAAAATCACGTTGTTAACTGCCCGCGCCGTTTCTCCTCGAAAATAAAACAAACAGGGCGGGTTACGCTACAAGAGCTGCCTCCGCTGCCCTCACGCCACACGAGAAGCCGCCTGTTGCGGGCGCCACGTCCCCGCCCGCCCGGCCAGGGCAGGGCCCGGCGCCCGGCGCGGCACCGCCCCCGCGGCGGCCACGTTAACAGGGCGGGAGCCGGGCCGTGCTCGCCGTGCTGTGTCGGGCTGCGAGTGCCTGGTGCGGGCGCGGGGCCGTTGGCACTGTAAAAATGTCTTCGCCTCCTAAAGAGAAAGCAGAGACGCGGGCCGGACACCCTCCTGCTGGTACGGCCGCCGGTTCCCGTCTCTCCGCTCTTTCTCTTACCACGCCGGGGTACGGGACGGGGGGGCCGGGGCGGCTGCGGGCCGGCGGGGCCGGGCGCCGGTTCCCCGCCAAGTCCCCTCCTGTGCGCGCCGGGGCTGAGGAGGGCGAGGGCGGCTTCGGGCGGGTTCCGCCGCCGCCGGGGGTGTGAGCCCCGGGAGGTTCGAGGCCCCGGGGATGCAAGCCCCGGTGGGTTTCCTCGCTCTCCGCTGCTCGGGCGCAGTGCGGCGCTCTGGCCGCGGAAGGTGCGCTGGGATGCCCTCCTGAGCCCTGGGCGGCCGCGGCCCTCCTTGCCCTCTGGCAGCCTTTCCCGGTGACGGGCGACGCTCCCTGCCCTGCCTCTCCCCGAGGAGCTCTCTGGATGTGGCCAAACCCTTATCGGGTGTGGGCAGCTTTGCGTCTCCAGGCTCCGACCCGGCAGGCAGACAGTGTTGTCTTCCTGGGCATCCCGCCCTCGAAAGGCGGCGGAGGCCTCCGGAGCCCCCGCCTGGGGCTGGGGGTGGTAGGAAGGGGAGCGGAGTGGTCTCGGCCCCACGCAGCCTGCGGGGCTGTTCCAGCAGAGTGTACGCTGAGTGTGAACAGACACTGCAAACCAGGAGTGCTCTGTGCATCCATTTTGCCTGCGGGCGTCACGGTGTGAGTGCCAGAGCAGGCTGCGTGCCCCTGGCTGCGATTCTGGCAGGGTAGGAAACAGGTAAAGCTGCTTGAGACGTGCCCAGCAAAGGATCTCCATCGCTTTCCATACTGCTGCTGTATGCGGGTGGGCGGTCAGGGTAGGAGTTGGGTGTCACCTCCAGTGGGACACTCATCTGCCACCGTCCATAGATGGCAGCTCTTCTCTGCACACAGGTGGGGTTCAGTTCGTGGCAGTATCGAAGTTATTTTCCTTCATGTACTGTTAGCTTTGCTTCTTACAGTTTTCTTAAGAAAGGGAACTTTGGTCCCTGTATCAGCAGCTTTACATATGTCGTCTAATGTTTCCCTGTGGCGTTGTTGGTGAGCTTTTTTTTTTAGGCGTTTCAGTAAAAAATGCTGAAATTCTAAATTCCCAAGGTGGCTAGTTTTATTTTCAGCTGTTGAATCCTAATTGAGTTCTGTGCTCTTTAAAATGAGGACCTGAAATTCCTCTAAATAGAAGTGAGAAGTACTGGCTTTGCTTTGCATGGCAGATACAGTTCAGCAGTGCAGGTAAGTCAGTCCCTTGGCTGAGCAGTCATTCCAGTCCTGCAGCCTCCTTCTTCATGGCATTAGCTCTTACCTGACTTCCTGTTGAGCTGCTTCAGGGAACAAACCAAAGCATCATTTTCCAATGTTGACAGCTTTTGTTGCCCGCTTCTCAACCTGGCTTGTCTTCAGGTACGCATCAGCTCCAGAGTGGAGGGATCATTAAGATTTTACATTGGTTTAGCTGTCTTCCAGCTACACTGTTGATGAAAGATGAAGATGCTTTGTAACTGTTTTTTCTGATGTTGCTCCATGTTTGAGAGTTTTGCTTCAAAACCTGTCTTTTGAAACTGGTGGGAATTTTTTAAGACCTGAAGTGAGCCTCTCTAGGCCACATGAGAAACTAGCAATGCACAGTGTAAAAGCACAAGTGGAGTACAGTACATGTTTCCTTTGCAGTCAGAATATTTCAGTTTGGATTTTTTTCTTCGTAAAACATATGAACTGAAGAACACCTTCAACTATGTGCCATTTAAAATCATTGGCATTCCTGTCTTGGTTTTTTTTTTTTGGTTGGTTTTTTTTTGTTTTTGTTTTGTTTTTTTATTTTTTGTGAGCATGCACACAAAATTGAGCTTTGGAAGGAAGGCGATCACTGAGTCTGTCTTTGAGGCCAGAAGAAACTAATGCTTTACTGTATCTTCAGGTCACTTTGGGAAGAAGATTTTTCTGAGCTGTTTGGCCCTTTGGTCTTTTAACACTTGGAAAATCCACAAGAAATGTTTTGACTAGCAAGTGTATACATTTACTCTAGTGGTTGAAGATAGGTTTTAATCTTCTATCTCAAGCTGGTTTAGATCCCTGAATATTAGAATAATGCAATAGGTCAGTCTGCAAACAAGTTTTAATAAAATGAAGTAAGAAATTAAAATAAAATTAATATGGGGGAATTTTATTTATAAATAACAAGGCAAATTTCTATCAAACAAAAGATGTGAATAGGGGATCTCTTCTGATAAATGGCTTAAAAGCTCAGGTTTTGCTGCATACAGCTCTATAAAGAGCACTACCTGCAATTACAGATGTGTCTTATCCTACTGAGTATGTTGGACATGTAAAAGTTAGGAAGAATTAAAAGCAAAATGACAAATCTGTTGTTTTTCAAGTGCACTGTTGGCCCTTGCTTACTGACTGCATTGCATTCCTCTCTGCATTGATCTTTCACATGGGGGAAAAGGCGCTTGAACAGACAAAGGGTAATGAAATGGAAAGAAACCTCAAGACCTCAGGGAAGGAAGTGACTTCGACCTCCCTTCTGAAATTTAAGAGGGCCCTTACTTAATCTTCATTAAATCTATCACTGCCTATCAGTGAGATCAAGTGTGCCCATAATACATTGCTGAGTAGGTTTGTACAGTCCCTCTGAAGAGATCTGTGTAATTATGCTTTAGCTGTTCATCTAGTACATACTGTGGAGGGATAAAGGAAGGTGATTGTGTTAATAGTGTATTTATGAAGTTTTATGATAGGTTTGTGAAAATAGTTATGTGCTTTTTTTCTACTTTAAAAAAAATAGCTCTGAGCCAAGATTTCTGTGAAATGAAGGCATATAGTAATTCCTGTTCTTACTTTGTTGAACACTAATGTATGCTCCCTTAATCTTGTACAAAAGCATATTTTGTGTTTCTCTTTTCATACATCTTATCGTTGTAATGGAATCTGTTATTACACAGTACATAAGGAATAAGTTTTTGTGTTAAAATTGAATACTATAGTCAAGAAAAAGGAAAACTGATAAGACTCTTGGTTGTACTCTGGATTTCTAAAAGTTCCTGTCTGGTTGCTGTGATGGGCAAGTGATTTGGGTTGAGCTGGAAGGTTTCCCTGGGAAGGACTGCACTCTGAACCAGCTGGGGCCCAGGGTGTCCCTGACCTGTGGTGCTTCTCCAGGCACTTGGTACTTGCTCCAACTCAGTGGGGTTTATTTCAGAATTCAGTCTCAGAAACAGTGAGGAGTCTAGCAGTGGGGGCAGGGAGGAAAAAGTAGAATGCTTCCCCACTCCAGATCAGCTTGAATGGTAATTGATTAACACAGGTGTTTAATATTTCCAGAAGGAGTAGTTATACCCTTCTGAGGAACATGGGCTGGCATTCACGGGACTGACAAGGTAGTCCTGTCTGCCTCTTGAGGGGGGAGAGCATGACAGATGATAATTAAAATCCAAAACTTATATTCAGCAGTGAGGCAGATAGACTTGTTGGTCTTCTTAGTGTGCTGGCAAATGATCCCTTCTTTATTTCACGCTTTAGTCACCACTCCAGGGAGCCATTCCCTGTCCTCTCCTTCCTTAGCACCTGAGCTCTCTACTTGCTCTTCAGCACAGGAGCTGCTTTCTTCCTAATCCCAACACAGTGTGGTTGACACCATCCACTTCTGGATACTGCTTTCTGACAGTGTTCTGGAAGGTGGTTTATCAGTTATTTAAATCCTTTGTTTGCAGGATAGGGAAATCTGATCTCTTTTAAGGATGACTTCTAAGTGACAAAATCACCATGGTAAGCATTTGTCGAATTATGTAGTAAATGCTAGGCAAGTAGGAAGTAGATGAATCCTCGTAACTCCCAAGAAAATCTCACAAATGTTGAGTGGGTTTTTTATTAGCTTGGTGGATGTAATAATTTCTTCTCTTGTCACACCCTGAGGTGGTGTAGCTTAGCTGATACCTTTTGAAAAGGAAGGTGAATTATGCTGCAAGGGTATTTATCATCTTAAGATAAATCTCTTGAAACTGGATTGGGTACAAGCATGCTGTGTCGTGGGTGGCAGATATGTACATCAGCTATATGTATAGAGTGCTATCTAATTATTTCACTTCTGGTCTCACATATACACATGATATTGCAGCTGTTTGATGGATTTTTCTGCACAGTAACCTTGGATTGCTAAATATAATTAAATTATGCACCAAAGTTCTTTAAGCTGTCTATACTATGCCTGCTGGTATTAGTTCAAAAAATCAGATTTAAAATTCTAAGTTGCTGCATTAGTCACTATTATGCCTTTTTAGTTGTCTGGTTATTTGCTTTTTAATCCCTGTTAATTCTGCATACAGGCAAATCTGAACGTGTTAGCTGTGTATCTTTTCCAGTGACAGATAAAGAGAAAAGGAGTGGCTGGTGGCCTGATGATACACAATATGAGAGGGGAGACATTTTAGATCTAAAATAGCACTAAATCTTCAGGTATTGTTTTCTCTAGTATTCTGTTAGATGTTGAAGGACATGGAAGTGTGTGTATTGTTTGGAGCTGCCGTTTGTAACCCTGGCAGATGTTGCTGTGGAGACAGCATCTTCCACAAAAAGTAATTTGAAATAAATACGTAAAAAGTTCTGATTGTGCAATGATGTTAAATTTAGAAATTAATTAAATAATTTATAAATAGATGTCAATAAGGCATAGCAGTACTTTGATTAACTGAGATGTTAAAACAAGACTGCATGTGACAGAACTCAGTGTTTGCTTTTGCAAACAAACTTAAATTTCTAAAGAGCTTGAATAAAAAAAAAATTACTTGGAATTTTAATTTTTGCTTAATTTTAGACAACAAAGAAATGTTTTTTAAACTTTCTTTCCTTGTCCCATGTGAAATATTTCTCGCCAATTAAAGTTTTACGTTGCAGAGAGAACACATAATGGTTAGCGATTTGGGTTTGGGGTTTTTTTGAAATGCATGATAAGAGGACACAGTTTTGTAGGCTTTAAAAGATATTTGACTTTGCCTGTTGATTGCCTGTCTTTAGTTAATGACCTTTATTGAACTAGAAGTTTATCATTCAAACATCACTCAGAACTTAAAATTGTTTTTAAAAGACAGGGCCAAAGAGCTTTCACTTTCTTCTGGAGCAGGTCACTTTCTGTTTCCTGCTTTCCTCCACCCAGGCTGTAAAATTTATGCACAGCAGTGGCCTTTCCATTGCTGTCCTGGTTAAGAATTTGGAATTAGACCTGCGTCTATGTTTCTGGGATTAGCACTGAACTGCTGCGAGGTGTCCTGCTCCCTCTGTGGCAGGACACAGGCGGGCTGTCAGAAGTACAGCCTCCCCTGTCGGTGCCAGCAAGCGCTTCAGCTTCTCCTGCGCGCTGCTCTGGCGTCCTGCTCGCTCCGGCTGTGACATCTCAGCACGGGCTTACTGTGTCGAGGCACTGTGAAACACAAACCAGTGTCTCTGTAAGTGGTTTTATTGACTTCTGACTACTATAGTGGTTTTCTGATGTGGTTGCTGATGGCGGTGTAACCCATCCAATTAAGCTAACGAGATGCATTGTCTTATCCTGTGCTGTCCTGTAAGTGTGTGTAGCAATTGTTGAAGAAAAAGAAAAGTACACTATTGAACCAGAAAGCAGATCAAGAGCAGCCTGCCTGTTGCTCTGCTTAGTAGCTGCAGTGCTAAGCTTGGCTTGGTTCCTGTTTTATATTGCCCTTTGGAGTGGATAAGTGATGTACATAAGTGGATTTGCTTTCACTTCTTGTTTTGTGTTTCAAAGGGCTGGTTTCACGTTTGCATCATTTCTAAAACTTATATGATGCAAGGATTTGAAATGTGGTAAGTGCTCATATGTTTTGCAAAACAAAAAGCTCTGTTCTAAATGCAAGTTAACAGTCCTCCTAAATTTTGCTTTTATTACACTGTTCATGATGTACTTCTTTGTATGAATGCTATTGTTATAGATGTAGCTTTTAACATGAAATGACAAGTTAGTTTCTTTGGTTTGTGGCCTTTCGTGTAGTGTTACGAAAGTCATTGCCTCAGTTTCTTCTGACTGCTGCAAGTTAGTATGGGATGGAAGGATAATTAAAACAGAATTGAGTTTTCTAAAATGTCACTGGAAGCAGGTGATAAAACAAGCTGCAGCTTCTCAGATTAAGCAAAGATGGCATCATGTGAAAGAGAATGGCAGACGTGGTCCTGAAGTAGCTGTTCCTCAGGCTTGCCACTTTTTAACACTTTGGGCCTCCTTTTCAAACTATGATTACTAGTAAACTACTATGCAGAGTATCAGGAGGGGAAGCAGGGTGGGTCATCCACATTCCTCACTTAACACTTACTTGACTGAGGTTTGTTCTTACCTGTTTAATTTTCATTTCAGTGAAAGCTGGTGGGATGCGGATTGTGCAGAAACACCCACACAATTCTGATGCCAAAGAAGAAAAAGATAAGGATGACCAAGACTGGGAAACCAGCAGGTGAGCAATTTGATTTGGTGCATGCGCTGCTGTGAATTTCCATGACCTTGAACCTTATCACCAGTTTGTTTTCCTTGTGACTAGCAGACCAAAGATACAGTGCTTTTTGTATCTTAAAGCAGTAGCAAGTTAGACAGTCCTTCAAGAGAATTGGGGAATTTGGGAATTTTTGTAGTGCTGAGCCTCCTTTAAATGATCCTGCCAGGCAAGAGAAGGCTGGAGAAAAAAGTACAATAAAAGTAAAACCTCAGCTTTCCTAAAATGTCTGAATTCAGAGTGTGCAGAAGCATGGAGGCTAGGCATATTTGGACACAAGTATTAGGCTGGCAGTCCATATATGAGGTGGTCTTTTTGTGTGCTGGGTGATTCCTTTTACCCTTTGGCCCCTAATCCTGTATCTGTCAGGTATTTAACAAGAAAAACTGGGTGGTACTAATATTATATCTTTTATTTTAGATGGGAATCTTACCAATTTTGGTGGTGGAGAATATTAAGACTGCAGTTACTTAGCAGTTTTAACTAGATTTTTTTGATTACTGCTGTTTAGAAATGAAAGCAAGGAGGTTCGATGGACTGTAGCTGGTTTTCTGTTCATAGGAAAGCCACCTGGTTTTGCGCTGCTTTCCTCAGCTAGCTGTTTTTCTTTCCAGCCAAGACTATATTTACCTGTAATGTTTATCTACTAACTTAGGGCTTGGGTTTGTCTTTGCTATTTGCTCAAGTTAAAAAAAAAAACAGAGAACAATTCCTGTGCTTTGGTAAGTAGACTGAGATTATATTTATTTTACATGTAAATCAGTGGTAATAAATAAGCGTTGTGAAAATGTCCAGAAATAAACCCAAATGTGTTTATTTACTTGAATAGGAAACACCTTTATGAGAAGGGAAAAGTAATTTTAATTAATATATTCAAATACAAGGCAGGAGAATTAAAGTTTATGTCCTTTCTTTATCAACCAAATTGGTCATCTTGTCGTTCTGCACTGTGGCACATGAGTTGAAAGAGTCTGTATTGCAGCCAAGTTTTGTCTAAAGTAAGAAATTGTATCTTGGGGTCAATTTAAACTTTGTTGGGATACATCCTTTTATTTGAGGTGTGTTGACCTTGGCTGGACAGCAGGTGTCCACCAAGCTGCTCTATTACTTCTCTACTCAGCAGGATGAGGAGGGAGGAAGTAAGATGAAAAAACCACATGTGTCAAGATAAGGACAGTTTAATAAAGCAAAAGCAAAGGCCATGCATGGAAGCAATGGAAAATAAAATATGTATTCACTACGTCCCATCAGCAGATGATGTCCATTCCTTCCTGGGAAGCAAGGCATGTAGTGATTGCTCTGGAAGACAAACAGCATAGTAATTAATTCCCCCTGCATCCTCCTCCTTTCTCCTAGCTTTTACTGCTGAGCAGATGGTGTGGAATATCCCCTTGGTCATTTGGGGTCAGCTGTCCTGGCTGTGTCCCCTCCCAAGATCTTGTCTACCTACTGCCTGCAGGTGAGAGGATAAAGTTGGAGAAGCAGCTTAAATTCTGTGGAAGTGCTGCTCAGCAGTAGCCAAAACTGGTGTATTTTAAGCACCTTTCTGGCTACCAGTGCAAAACAGCACTGAGGGCTGCTGTGGGGAGGATTTACCACTTCAGCCAGACCCAGCGCAGTGTTATATACCTGCTTATCTTTCCATGGCATGCCAGCCTCATGGCGAGGAGCCTCATTAGGATCCAAATGACAAGACTTCTTGTGCCTGTTCACACATCTAAGCCTCTGTTACAACACAGCACCTGCTTTATTCCTTTCTTCAAACAAGGTTATGTTTTTCCTCTTTCACTCAAATAGTGCAGGGAAAAGTTAAATTTTAACCTTGATATTTGTGGCTGTGTCTGCTGTAGCAGGTGGCGTGGCACAGTACGAGCACATCTGTAGGGGTAAACAGCGGGTGCTGAGGACTTCATGTTTACACTGTGTGTGTTTTGGAGATTAATTAGTTTGGTCATCTGGACTGAAGGACTGATCCTAGCTGGCATGTGTTAGGTGTCTCTCTGAACTGTGTGTGCCAGTTTAGCATCATCTGGAGGGAATCTAGGTGAGGTGCCTGAGACCAGTTCCCAGTGTGAAATAAAGCCTAGGCAGCTAGGCTAGAATGATGCGGAGAAAGGCGCACTCTTGATCTGTAGATGTTAACAAAAAAACCCTGTATGTTAATACCGTGAGCAAAGTTGATGGGTTTAAGACAGATGAGAAAGTTTAATGACTTCTAGAGCTACCTTATTAACTAGTGAAAAGTTAGCTGTTGCACCTCAAAATACATTCCTTCGTCCACTTGATCAGTTGACTGTCAAAATATGCAGTTTGAGTGTGTGCTTTGCTTTGGCTTTCACGTAGAGGATACATTGTTGGTTTGTATTAGGCATTTGTACATACAGTTATTCTGAGTCTGTATTTATACTGAAAGCATTGAGCTGAACTATTTTATTTCTTTGATCTAATCCTCTTGAGAAAGCAAGCAGCAGGAGGGACATAAGGAGCATAGTTAGGTGGGAATTAATATGAATTATAACATAAAACCTAGGTTTGTTTACAAGTCAAGAGAAGTTGTTTTCCTGGTAGAACTGTGACCCTTTTGTGTATGTAAGGGAAAGGGTTTAATGTGTCTGTTGTAGGCTCCTGTGCGAATACTTGCACAGCTCTGGTGGCAGTACAAGCTATAGATGTGAGTAAGAAGGTATTTAGCGGTAGACAGAATAAGCTAGTCAAAATTAAATTAGGTTTGCAGTGTGTCAGCTGCTTTTGTGCTGGAAGGTGCAGTCCCCCAGAGTTTGTGTCTGCTCCAGATGATTCATGGTTCTCTTTGAAAATCCTTGGATTTCTGGTGTGTGTGAGGGGTGGTTTATCAGAAGATGGGTTTGTCGGAGGGGAGAAGTGAGCATTCTGTTCTGCTTTCTCCAGCACCAAAATATATATATACTTTTGGGGCTTAGTTAGCAGGTATTTTATGTCCCTTTGTTAAGCAGATGTGGAAACATCTGTGTTTTTAACTTGTCATGGTTTTAGCCTTTGCCATTTTAAGGTGGTATTGTTGATATGATGCAATCTCTACTCCCCATTGCATTCGAAGTCAAAAGAAGCAAACAGCTAGCCCTTCAGGAAATCTCTATCAGCTGATACGGGCAGCTGCCAATGGTGTAAGAGAAAATAATAAAACAGAGAAGAGTAATTTGTGTGTGAAGAGGGAGGCTAGGATGACTGAGTCATTATTTTAATCTCATTGTAAACTTAGTTGAAGACAGATTAGTGGAACTGGCAGTAAATGGAAGCAGAAGAATTCAATCTCTCCCAGAGTTCTCATGGCCTCCCCATGATGGCACAAATCTTAGCAGTTGCTCAGCAAGAAAGCTTTCGGCTTCGGTTCATGGAACTATTTGTGGCTTTGGAGACAGCTGGCATTGTTTTTGCAGTGTGCTTGCAGAAAGAGACTTAGATCAGTGTTTCCAGTCTTAGTGTAAACAAAGCTGACACAGGTAAACCTCTCTGATGTAGCTAACTGTGCTGTGATAAAGGTGACTATAACATTCATCAGGTACATCTTCTTTGTTTCTTTATCTCAGTTGTAGCAACTCGCAATCCAGTTACTGTAACTTACTCTGCAAAGTATTTTACTCAATTCTGTTTCCTAAAATAAAATTGTTATGACAACCTCCCATTTCATGAAATCATAGGGAGACTTGTCAGGATGGTGATTCATGTTCCTTTAAAACAATATGTGGTAAGACTGTTCTACACAAATTTAAACTTTTCTTGCAGGGCAGGTCTCAGCCTTGAGTTGTAGCAGAAATTTTATATGTCTGGTATAAATACAGGTTTACTTAAAAAAGGAATATGGTATGATTATATGGTGGAGAAGACTCAATGAAAGAAGGGAGGAGTTTGGTTTAGGTGAACTAAAGATATGTGTGGCATCCAAAGCCACTGGCACCCTGTGGTCAGGGTGTCAGTGTTAAACTATACTGTGACGTAGGATCCTCAGCCGACATTTCAGGATGAGTGCTTTTGATCATCCTGGTTAGAGCTAGGATGCTGGCTGGATGAACTTTTGTACTGATGAATTACTGATTTTTTTCTTAGGTTTTTGTAATTTCTTAACATTTGTGTTAGTTTGGTTTTTTTGGATATGGTTGCAGTTTTTATTGATTGACAGTCATACTGATTGCTGCCGGAAGGCTTTTTTTGTGGTGCGAGAAGAGGCTGAAACATTTAAATAGAAGTACAGTTATGAATCAAACCCATCATTTTTCAGGACTGTATGTTGTCATAGAAATTATTTTGAATAAATAGGCTACTCATAGTCCTGGGCTTTATTAAAAGCCCATTAATGCCTGCTTAACTGAGATTTGCAGTATCATGTGCATTCCTATGCCAGCAGCTGACTCTAGGCATAATAAATACTCCTAAAAGACAGATAATTTGAATTGAGAGCTGCTTGTTCAGTTTTGCACAAGAGATTCATTAATTGTTACTCTGGGATCTGAAGAAGAAGAAACTATAATTATCTATCAGGATCTGGATTTAAAAAAATATTTAAAGCAAATACCTGGCGTGTTTTTAACAAACAGGGTAAACTGCAAAGGCTTTTATGTCTTAAAGGCTCTTTCCTTCTCTTTTGTTATATTTCTGAAACAAAGTGGGTAATTACCATTATTTAATTACTCAAGATAAAGGCACTAGTGTAGTTTCTCTCTCTATATGTAAATGGTATGTGTTTTGTATCTTAAACCTACCTGGAGATTGTGAACCCAGCATTATGCCCGACTTTTACAATGTGGATATTCTCCTTTGTAATATCCATCGGGTGAAAGGAAAATAACCAAGAAGGTAATTTAGAATGTGGCAACTCAAAAGGAAAATCATGCTAATGAAACATATGGGTGTTTTTATGTCAAAGGGTATTCTCAGTACTCACATGGTGAGAGAGGAGTTGTCAAAGGCCCCTATTATCCCTCAGTGTCACTTGTTACATCTGAGTATGCAAGTTAAGCTGAAGCTGTTTTTTTCTTTCAGAAGTGCAGTGAAAATCTCAAAAACTTGGCTGTGGGTATATACTTTCGTTCAAGAGTAAATTTGTTTTTTCTGTCCCTCAATTTGCTCTGCTGCAACTGACAAGAAATAAGTCACAGGCATTATTTCCATTTTTTTATTTGCCACTGAATGTTCTCCTGGCATTAAAATATTCTTAATTTTTGCCTTGTAATGACCCATGTTGACCAAACTTCTGAAGAATTTTAATAAGATAAAGTAGGTTATATAATTAAGCCATTAGAGAAGGTTTGTTTGTCTTTTTATGTCCTGAAGTGTTTGAAACCATTTCTGTTCCTTGTATTTTATTGTTCTGGTTGTTTCAGCTGGGGTAGAAAGTGTAGAGTCAAAGTTCTGACCCTTTAACTTGGGAATAACTGCTCTTCAGGACAGCTGAGAGCTGGGAAATGATGTGCAGTGTTCAGCTCACTTGCCTGCTTGTTCTTTAGGAGGTAGTTTCCATCATGTATGAAGATGTTCCAGTCCAGGTAGTTCTGATGTTGTCTGTTGTAGAGTCAATGTGTTTGACAGAAGGAAATACTGAGAGTTCCATGTGTAAAAAAAAAAAAAACCAAAACCAACCCAAAAACAAACTTTGCACCTTGTTAAACACGGAAACCAAACCCATATAAATGTGAACAGGTAGCATTGAACTTCCATAAATACTTGGAGTGAATAACCCACTAGTGTTTCTCCCATGTAGTTCACCGACATAAAGCTGAAAAAGGCCTCGTTACCTGTGTTCACACATCTATAAAACCGAAATACTGGAAATGTAAGCAGGCATTGACTCAGTGTGATGAATATTTCCTGCTGCATCTTCTGCTTAAGTTTCAGGAGAGGAAATGTGCAGCTTTGGTGGGTTGACTGAGTCCCCTTTTGCTTCAAAGGTCCCTTGGGCTGTTGTGTCAGTGGAGGCAGCCCTGAAGGAGTGAACTGGTACTCTGTAAAAGCATCTGTCATCCTCCTCTTTGACAGAATTCAGATTTCTTCCACCATATTTCTGACCACCTCTTTTTCTCCCCTCTTTTTGTGGCCTTGTTCTGTTACCTCAGTGACCTGATACGGTTTCACAGAAGAGATTATGTTCACAGATTGTATTGTCATTTTACACTTGGTGATGTAAAAAGTTAAATTTGATTAAATGTATGGATAGGACTCAAAGGTTTTTATTCCTATCTTTGGCCTTTGAGCTCTTGTTACTCAGGTATGGGGCTTTGGAGGCAATTGGCCTTAAAAATGAAGCGTGTGGGGGAAATGCAATGGAAAAGCAACCTGGCTGTGAATAATGTACTTGCAATTTCTAGGGAAGATGCAAATTGCAGCAAGCGTTGAGTGTTATCCCATGGTCATACCAGAGTTTTGTGTGACTAACTTTTTCTTCACTTGGCTAAATACTCCAAAGGTTTAAAGAAAGTTCTGCTGGAAAAAGGCTGTCAAAGAATTGCAACTATAATTTTGTAATACTACTAAGCATAATACTGAACATAGCGTATAAGGGAAATAGCTTCCTAGCTTCTCCAAAACATCTTTATTTCCAAAAGAGATTCTGTGCTTAGTGCTTGCTTTTTTTTTTTTTTATCACTTACCACTTCTTAGCTTTATTATTTTGGACTTAAATTTGCTTCGCAGTGTATTGGTTTGGCACTGGCTGGTTTTTGGTAGCAGGGAGGCCACAGAGGTGGCTCCTGTGAGAACCTCTTGGAAGTTTCCGCCATGTCCAGCAGAGCCAATCTGTGATGGCTCTGAAAGATGGACATGCTGCTGGCCAAAACTGGCCCAATGAGAGAGGTTGGCAACACCTCTGTGATGACATATTTAAGAAGAAAAGCAACATCACAAGGTTTTGCTTCTAGTTGGAAAAGAGGAGGAGGTAAGAGCATGTGAGGGAAAACAACATGGCGACACCAAGGTCAGTGAAGAAGGAGGGGGAGGAGGTGCTCCAGGCACCAGAGCCGAGATTCCTCTGCAGGCCATGGTGAGGACCATGGTGAAGCAGCTGTGCCCCTGCAGCCCATGGGGATCCATGGGGGATGCAGAGATCCACCCACAGCCTGTGGGGGAGGTGCCCATGCCGGAGCGGGTGATGCCTGGAGGAGGCTGTGTCCAGTGGGAGACCCAGTGGAGAGAGAGGGCCTTGCTTCCAGGTTGGAGCAGCCTTTCCTTAGAGGACTGCACCCTGTGGAAAGAGAGACCCACGGTGTGGCAGTTTTGGGAGGGCTGTGTGCCCATGGGAGGGGCTCATGCTGCAGTGGGTGTGGTGTGGCTGCTGCCCATGAGAGTGGACCCACATTGGGGAGGTTCATGGAGAACTGTCTCCCGTGGGAAGGGACCCCACGGCCTCACAGGGGAAGACTCCCAGAGCAGCAGAAGGAAATCTCAGTGATGAACTGACCAAACCCCCATGCCCTGTCTCCTGTGCTCTAAGTGGGAAGGAAGGAGGGGCTGGGGGGAAAAAGGTGTTTTTAAGGACTGGTTTTATTTCTCATTATCTTCCTCTGATTCTGTTAGCAATAAATTCACTTTGTAACTTTAAGCTAAGCCTGTTCTGCCTTGGAAGTGTTTTCTCCTGGTCCTTATCTGAACTAATGAAGCCTTCATTAATTTTTTATTTTCTCCCCTCTCTCTGCCCAGCCTTGGCGACACTCGTGGGTGCCTGGCATGGGGCCAGTGCCAAACCATGACATGCAGTTAAGGGAATAGCTTCTTAATAGTGTTACACTCTTCTCCTTTACATAAGTGGCATTGCCTCCAATGCATTTTCCTACTTTATTTTCCATCTTTGTGTCTCAGTCTTTTGCATAGAGTTTTTATGATTAGCAGATGCTCAGGTCTGCTGAAGTTTATACATACATAATTTGATTAGTTACAAAATCTGAAAACAATATTAGCTATGTTCTTGTGATTTTTTTCAGGACAATACTTTCTGCAGATGACCAGTTACTTGGAGGAGTAGCAAAGTAATTGCTATGACCTCTGTTGAACTCTATCAAATGCCTGTGCAGTAAGAGACTGATTTTTAAATGCAGAACTGCCGTAAAGCAAGAAAATAGGCTATGAATATCTCCATTTAAGAACTGAAAATATCTGTGAATGTAGGGAATGGAGAAAAGGCTAGGCAAGATTATGAATGAAGCATTCTCATACAGGAAGATGAGAGTCTTCCGAAAGACTGTTTCATGCTTCCAGTATTTCTTGATGATTAAAGCAGAAAGTTGATAAATCCATCAGTGTAAGTGCCAGTTATGACATTATATGGATAGCTCTTTTCATATTCCTGAAGTACTGTGTGCATGTGTGAAAGAATAAAAAAAAATCTGATATTTCTCCCCCTCAAAGTGAATAGAAGATAACGCCATCCAGCTCAGCAAGAGCCAGGTTTGGTCCCGAAAAAACATATGCTGTCTTATGAAATTAGCTGGAAAGCTGAGTTGAATTGTCAGCCAAGCTGGTGTAAGAAAAAAGATTTTAAAAGAATGGAAGTCCTTAATTTGTATTCCGTGTGATAAGGAAGGTGAGAACAGCTTAGTCATATATGAGAGGAAAATGGATGGGAAGTAGTATCTTTACAGTGGCACAGCTTAGTTAGCACAGCATTCCATGTCAGTACAGAAAAGTAAATGATCTTGAACTAATAGCTGGTGTGGTATTTTTCCTAGTTCTTTTCTCTTGATATCTTTCTAAAGTAATGGAGTGCATGGGATGAAGGTGGCTATGCCAGTCTGAAGTCACAGGCATTATAAAGCAGAAAAATTTTCAAACCCAAAAGTACAGTCAAATCCATTTTGCTATGCCAACTAAGCCCAAATCTCTATTATTTAAGTGTTCAACAACACAGAGAGTATTTCTAAAGCTAAAGGTATTAATTTCTCCTAGAAAAAGCTTGCAGAGGACCAGATGCAACTCATTTATTTAGCATCAAAAACCTATGTTTGAAGTGAAGTCACCAAGAGCTGAAAATGAGTAGGAGGTGTGTGCGATTGACACTGCGTGTGCCAAGGAGGGGGATCTTTTTCCAGTAGCACCTTCCTCTCCCTTAAGTTACTTCTGCCTCAGCTGCATCAGGCACTAAACTTTGAAGCAGTTTAATATTAAAATAAACTTTGAATTACCGTTTCTTGTCACTGGGCCAAACAGCAGGGAATTTATTTCACTCCCAGCTGCTCCCAGGACATTGGTACTAGAAGCAAGAGATACATGAGAGATAGATAAGAACAACACTGGAAGCATCGTTACATTGTCATCATTAGAGCTTTATTTAGTCTGCTGTGGCAGTTCATAGACCTGTTCACTGCAGCACATTGCTTGTTGGGGGAGTGTTCACTGCAGTCGGCTTGCTGCCGCCTGGTATTAGTGTAATGTTTCAATGACTGCATCTTGGTCACAGACATCATGTTAAATAGATGGCAGTTAGTAAAAAATACTTCAGCAACATTCACACAAATCTTAGTTCCGGTGAATTTCAGTTTCTCTGGGACTCATTCATTAGGATACATGTAATGCAGTGAGCCTGGGGCTGGTACTGTGTTCAAAGGGCAGCTGGCTTTGTTGCTGCTGGATACAACCAAAGTGGTTAGTTCCTTTCCCTAATAATCTTGAAAAGTAGCCTTTTTTCTTCTTTTTTTTCCTCTCAGCTTGTTAGAGCTGTAATTAAACACTAGGCTAGCTGTCAGTTATGGCTGGCTTCATCTAGCACCTCGCACTGCAGTACTGAATTAGACAGTCCTTGAGAGACAGGTACTTTGCAGTGCTGAGTGGTTGCTATTGCTTTCCAAACCCTATTCTAAAGCCTTCTTTTTTACTTTAAATAAATAAATCAGTACAGGGCTCTGGGTGTTACAGTGGAAGAGCTAGGCTGGATTTTTTGCTAGAACAGCTTAAGCTGAAGTGTCTCTTTTGAGAATATTTGGAGCTACCAAAAATGTGCAAAATAATTCAGTAAGCAAAATCTCACTACTCACTGTGCATCCTTGTACACCTTGAATGTTGCTAAAAAGCTTGACTGCATTCCAGTGCTGATGGTCACTCTTCTGAGGCTGCAATCTCATATGAGTGATTAGAGCATGCAGTGGTAAACTGTATTTAGTGGTTGTTAGGATGATCAAGAGTACTTTGTATTACTCTACTTACAAAAGCTGCTATTGCTAGATTTTTATTTTTGTTTAAATCTTTTATTTTTCCTGCAGCTTATTAATGTATGTGCTCACGTGCAACATGTTACTGTTGCTAATAAGCAACTTTTTTTGCATGTAATGTGTTAGATTTTGAACTTTGTGGAGCACTAATGAATTAACCCACCAGTTAATGCACAACCCCATTTGGCTTGTTTGTTAAAATGTTGGGTTTTGTATGGAAGGTGATGGAATGAAATTTTAGTAAACTGAACTGAGTATTTTTCACTTCTGTGATTCTTCCTTTATTTCTGGTATCATGCTAACTTGTGATTCTAGAGGAAAAGTGTATTTAGCCATGTGTATGCTGTTTTATATCAGCAGTGACACTAATAGCATTACCACAAATTCTTCCACATAAGGCTATTTAGAAGGCTTTTGACTAAATGAAATTTAGCATTCTTATTTATTGCTTTGAAAACTTAATTTCCTGTTTTCAGAGATTACACAATTCTGTTTCTGCTGGTGTGTTTGACAGATTTTATTCTTGTTCCAGTTTATAATAGGGAAAAAAGGGCCAGAACAAAAAAAAAAAAGCTTCTGAGGAGTGGAGCTTTGTGTTTTGCTGTTTTCCCCCAGCATAGGCCTTCTGACTGATAACACTGGTTGGTTTGGTTCCTTCCCTGTATCAGGATAGTGTGGATGACCTCTATATGGCTTTGAAGTTTAATATTACACTTTTCCTTCATATCTTATAAGCAATCACAATTACAGAAAATGTGCATTCCTGCTGATAATGTTTATTCCTTCTGCTGTTCTTCAGAAGATCTCCCTTTATGACATCTTCTTTTGCAGTTCAAGTTCTCATTTTATGTTGTGTCCTACCCTTGAAACTATTTCTGTATTAGTTAGTGATCTCCAGTTCTCATCTTGTTGTATTTTCCTAAAATCACCTTTTTTTTTTTTTTCTTTTTTCTCCTGAGAAGAGTTCTAATGTTGAGAGACCTGTGTGCCTCTCATCTTCATATGCAGAGCTAACAAATTAGCTGGTTTGATGATCAGGATTTGGCTCTTTCATAAAAATTTTCAGTGTCAGACTGAGAAATAAATATGCTGTTTAGGAGCTGCATAGTTCTAATGGGAATAGATAGGTAGTAATCATGTTTTAAAGCCAATGATGTGTCATTTCTGTATTTGACTGTTCCAGTTTCTCTCTGCTTTGTCCTATGCTAACTCAGTTTAATGAGATGTCTTACCGGCATTTTTGGAAATCTCTGCATACCAAGTAGGCTAGAAGATTTTTGTTTGTTTTGATAATTCTGTTAGTTTTTAATACCCTTTACTGTGAAGAGCAAATTGCCAAGTTAATGCACACTGTTTTCCTTTGCCATAGGAGGAGGAAAGGGAAGATAACTGTCCACAGTTAATGCACCAGATTTTGTCTTCTTTCCACCTTCTAAAAAATTTTCGTGGGTTTATTGCCTAATGGCTTTTTAAGACGCTGGATGTTTCATACTTCTCCCTGCCTGTTACCATGTCTTCTAAAACAATAAATAGGTAGCAATACAATGAAGGGACGAGGGAGTTATAACCTTGTTATAATCTCTTTCTTCCTCTTCTGTTTTAAAGAGTAGAGATGTGTCTGCAGGCCAGCACAGAACTGTGCAGCACACCCCAGCAGATGGTCCTTTGGGGCAGTGTACAAGAAGAATCTGTGTACAATGATCCTGATGAACTCTCCCATCATCTCACAATCCAAATTACTGCTTAGAAACTTGCTAATCAAATTACTGCCATTTGACCTAGTTCCTACTTCTCTTATCCTTCTTTCGACCATGTGTACATTTCTCACCTTGATAATCACCTTCCTGAAAAGGCAGCAGCATCACAGTCTAAGTAGTGTGTGCTGCAAAAAGTTTTTATTTTTGTGTGCCTGGTAGTGCCCTGCAAGTCTTCGGTGCTCAGAAATAGTGAATAACTGTATTTGTTTTACATTCTCCTCTCTATATTTTTCTTGAGTTCTCTTTCATCTTTTTGTTTGGTTTTGTGGGGGCATAACTAGAATTGCAGAGTGGAGGGTAAAAAGCCTGCCCCAGACTTATGCACTGGCATAGTTCTATTTTTCTGTTTCTCTTCCTTCCCTTAATTGTTCTGTGTTCCAGTTGTCTTTTTAACTGCATTTTAGGTATTTTATTTTAATATTAAGCTGCTGATTTCAAAAATCTTTTGCCAGTGATTCCAACATTTGATTTTGAGTTTAATAACTGTGGTAGAGGCCATCATCATGTAGGTACAGTTAGGATTGTTTTTCCCAGTGTGTGTTTTCTGCATTTATCATGGTGCCATCTTTTTCCTTTCCCTTTTTTGTTCTGTCATTCCTCGGAGATCTCTTGTAACTGTTTACATTCAGGCTTTTTTTATCCTGAATAATTCACTGACATTAGCATATATTGTCATCTATTTAGACTTCTTTTCGAATTTCTTGCAGGATTCCACTGTTA
Source organism: Aphelocoma coerulescens (assembly GCF_041296385.1). Classification (NCBI taxonomy): domain Eukaryota; kingdom Metazoa; phylum Chordata; class Aves; order Passeriformes; family Corvidae; genus Aphelocoma; species Aphelocoma coerulescens. Next base: position 92,383,238 of record NC_091015.1, read on the forward strand.
ACCTCCATCATTACGGTATTTGATTTATTCCTCTGCTCTGTTTTCAGTTTGTAATTCTCAAGAGTGTCTTCTGCCATATCCCATGGTAACTCAGTTTATTTACTGAGGAGCCTTGTTTGCATTTTTTGGAATTCTGTGCATACCAAATAGATTGAAGTTTTTTTCTTCACTTGATCATTCATTCAGATTTTAATAGTCCTATTAAATATTTAGCCAACAAATATAACCTCTGTTTTGGGGTAATTTACAGTAACTTCACCTTAAAAAAACATTCATTCTCCCTCTAGAAAATCCTCAGCTAAGGTTTCCTAATACTGTTACACTCTCTAGGTAGCATGCAAAAATATACAAACAAAGGAATTAAGTAATAGATTCATCTGCTGAATCTAAATTAGTATTCACATTGCTGAAAAAATTGAAATCTTTATTTGCTTATTTTTAGTATTTCCTTTTCTAAGCTACTTTTATGTACCTACTTGGGAGAAACCTTGGCAAATAAATAGCTTCTGGGAGATAAGTGGCATTCATTTGTTTTTATTTGAACTTAATTGTGTTACTCCAAAATGTGGTGAAAAATATGATCATCAAATGGGACAAAGTGTCTGTGCAAAGAACCTAGCAGCAAAATTTCCATCAAAAATTTTTCCATCAGTAAACCCTTGGGTTTTCACAGCCTTTTAAGTGATGTTTGCTAACACTGGAGTTACTGAATTCTCACAGTTGATGTTTAGTCTGCCATAATTTCAGCGAGTGTTTACAGCCATGAGATTCCATAGCGTGTCTCACCTTTCAGTAGAGAAGGCTGTGCTGAGCCAAGCTTCAGGGCAAACAGTCATGCATTTGGATTTGAATGAATAAATAAAAGCTATGTTTGTAGAAATGGTGAACATATTACTTGATCTATGCAGCAGTGAAGGAGTTGACTGTTGTCAGTGACCTTGAAAGTAAACAGTGAATCTTCAAGTCTGCTGTTGGTAAATAGCTGTTTTGCTTAGTTAAATGCCACGCCAGTGGTGAGGAACTCCAGAAGCACATCAGTAAACTCTGGAAAAAGAAGTTTTGGATTACAAAATTCATAGAATGTAGTTGGGACTATAGGACAATACAAGGACACAGCCTCTGGCTTGGGAAGTTCCTGAGCAGCAGATTTCTGGAGAGTGCTCTCAGGAGCACACTTCTGCCCGGTCCATCTTCATCCCCTGCCCTGAGTGTTCACTGCTGCCCTTGAGAGGCAGCAAAGGGAGTATGTGGTCCAGCACTGTCCAGCTGATTGTAGGCAGAGGAGATGCTAAGATCAGTTGCTATTTCAGCAGAAAGATGTGTTGGGAAGAAATGGTGATCTCATGAAAGATTTAAGTAGTGCAGCTGAGTAAAAGAAGTGTTTGGGAATTTCTTCTCAGTAGCTGTGGTGATATTAGTTGGTTACAGAGCCAACCCAGTACTGCTGCATTAGGCTGCAAAACATTTGCGCTGGATTTTTAGGGACTTGAAAAATTTGAAGCACCTTCTAGGAAGGCATTTTAAAACTGATTCTGAATTATTCTAAAAACCTGCTGCTTTTCTCAGCCCTGTTGTAAGTGGGATAAGTAGGCTAGACTCTCAAGCAGTGACAGGCCTGCCTCCTTAGCCTTACATGAGGACTGGGTCTCTGTATCCTGTGTTGTGTGCACTATGGCTGTAGGCTCTATAGCAAATTCATGGAACAACTGAAAAGCAGTGTTGGTCTCTGGATTCACCACTGCTGCATGTGTTATTATTAATACCTTTAATCTCAGCAAGCTTCCCTAGGCAAAAAGGCCTAGGAAAAAATGTAAATCTAATTGCTCAGACTGATAACACTGATACTGTCTACAGTACCTCAGGAAATGTCTCCTGGCTAGATTCTAAGAATTAATTTTGGGGTAGGGTGAATTCAAGGCATACATGTGTTTGTTTGTTTTGGTTGGGTTTTTAAGATTTGATTACCAGGAAGTGCTTTCAGGAGTTCAGTTTTGGCATAACTGTGTGCAAATTAGCACCTTAATTCTCCTAGGCTTTCCTTAGATTTGTATCTGTTACTTTTAATATGTGGCATAAGTTCAATATGAGTAATTCTTTTCTGGTTTCTTTAGACTATAGTCATGGATGTAAATACACGTTGGGCTTTTCTAGGACATACAAGGAAAGAATGAAAAGCAAAGAGAGAAGAGCCACAACTTACACATTTTTCAGTTTGATTCTTTCTTTCTTAAGATGTGGAAGGTAAGAGTTGCAGTGTTAGTTAGTGATTCATGATCTGCCAAAATAAGCTTGACTAAAAGAGGAGGAGAAAAAAAACACCTACAAGTCATGTTCTAGCTTTCAAAATATGGAAAAGGAAGGAAATGTAAGCGTTCTCAGAAAAAAAGAATTTTACCACAAATCTGGCAGGGATTTTACTGGAGAAATGTCTGTGTTTTTCCAGATGAAAATTGAGAAAACAACCTGGTAAATATAGATGAAAAATTTAAGTACCACATGGTAGTCTAACCAGCACGGTCTCTGCAAATGAATTCTAGTGAGATCAGTCAGTCTTTGGATGAATGTCAAGCTATGGATGGTTTTGATGTAAAAGTTTAATTTGGTTCTGTGCATACATCTCTTACTTTCACTTCCCTAAAGTAAACCATTGGAAGATATGAAGTACTGCTGTATGGAAAGAAGCCTGGAAAATCTTTATGCAGAGTAGAGTTGCTTTAATTCAGTGTGTAGTACTTGGTGTTCATGACTTTTCATATTCAGTAATGAACTTCTCTTCACCCACCTGCCCCTGCAGACCTGGTGTGATACTTTTTATTTAGGATGCAAGTCTGTGGTCCATCTGCTGCTAGGCATCTTGAAATAATTTGTAAGGGATGTTCTTTTAGATACAGTGTCCTGGAAGAGTTCACATTTGGTTTGAGGAGTGTTGGCAGCATAAATATTGACTTCTGTGGTAGCACTTGTCAGCTGGTAATTACAGGCAAGCCGGAGATGATCAGAACTGATGTCTGTCACGTGCCCACGCAGTAGCTGGGACCAGAGATACTTCTTTAGCAATGTTAAAAAGTAAATCTCTTTAAGCTAGAGCAACAGCAGCATTTCCTGAGGCAAGAGGAGTCTTCTGAAAACATGAAGCCTCTTGTATCCCTGTATTCAGAAGCCCTCAACAAACCATTTTCTATTAATTTTTCAGTGGCTTTTGTAATCCAAACCTTCTTTTTGCAGAGTTTGATGCCCTTCTGGGATTCCCCGCCACTGGTAGGGCATTTAACTGAGGGGTTGTCAGCTAGGCTGGTGAGTGGCATTGGTGCTTGGGCTGTGGGTGGTACTGCATTTTGGGAACAAGATCACAGGCACCCAGTGTAAACCCACCTTGAAGCTGGAAGGGTGGTCTTGACCTCAAGAAGGACCTGTCCTTCCTATTCACTTCCATTCTTGGACCGCCCTGGTTTGGAGCTCTTTCCTGTAAGGTTCATGATGAGCAAGAACTGCCATTATTTTGGTTTTGCTAATCTCCCTCAGTCTTAATTGATCCAGGAGTTATGGATGGGGGGCTATTTTATGATCAAATACCACAACAACATGAGAAACAGATGAAAATCCCTTCAGTTGCACTGTCGTCCCTGCTTTGCCTTGCAGATTGAAACACTTCCAGGCAGCTGGCAGTCTTGTTACTGCCTGAAATATTCATGTGGTACCTTTGCATCTTGACCAGATTCCTGTCTCTGGCATGGTGGTGGGGAGAGACAGAAAGGTGGAGGTGGGGATAGTGTGCTGTGAGTGAGGTCAGACAGTAAAACAGTTAAACATCTTATCTGCAGTGGGAGCTCTGTTGCTGTTGCAAGCCCTGGCCATGGACTAACAACACAGTTTTGTGCTGGTTAACAGATAAAATTACTGAAGTCTAGGCTGCAGCCAGAGTGAGAAACAACCTCCTTCCACCAGCTAGGAGGAATAATCTGTTGCCTGAGGTTATCTACATTTGAGCCCTGTGCTTACTTTTCAGCTTAGCCAGGAACCAGTGTGTAGTGGTTTTGGGTTTGCAGACTATACTGCTAACCCTTTAACTCCAATTTGGAGTACCTTGAGGAGAAAAGAAACTCGTGAGGGGACAAATTTGGCTACTTCTTCTCTCACGTTTCTTTAGAGGTGAATTATTTGCTTTATATGAGCCCAGTTGTGGGTTAGAAACTACAAAGTGTAAATTTATGATCTTGTCCTAGCAAAAAAATGAAACCGCATAAGTGTTCATTCCTGTAAGCAATCTCTGAAAAAAAAAATTGGTTATGAAAACTGTTGGATTGTGTTCCCACCTGTCTGTGATCATCCAAGAGAAATTGCAGGCAATTCTTTTTTTGCCCTAGAGGCCACTTGAGCTGTTATCTATGGGTATCTGTTTCCTGCTCTGCGTAATATATGGAAAAATTCTTCAGGGACTAAGGCACATTTTAAAGACTGCAAGCTGGGTTGTACTCAAGCCAGCTGAGATGAGACAAGATGTTATTGAGGAGCCCTGCAAGGCAGTCAGTTTGCTGTTACACTCCTAGGGTAAACAGAGGTGTGGAGGCAGCAGCTTTAAAAACTTTCTCCTTTTTTTACCTGCCTTTAAACGTAGGATCTTTGACCCCTAGTGCAGGTGGTGCTGTGTGCTCCATCAGGGCCCACTGAGAAGTAGTATCCAGTGCACAGCTCCTTAAAATATTTATGAAGTAATCTTCTGCATCTGTGCCACTGCTCTGTTGAGATCTCTACTGAAGTTCATTAATCAGTTGTGGAGTTTTGGGTTTTAAATGCAAGTCCAGCATGGTTTTGTTCTTCATTACCTGGCATGCACCAAACACAGCTGCTGAACTTGAGTTTCCTTGACAAAATATGCTGCAAGAGTGTTGTGAGGAGGTTATGAAAATCTGTCTGACATACTCAAAGTCTCTTAAAAAAAAAATCAGCTTTGCCAGATGATTTGGCACTTCCTTCCTCAGTGAACAGAAGGACTGAGTTGTGGTTGATTGGCAGGCTTGACAGGCTGGAGAGGGGAGCCAGTGTGAACATTGTGAAGTGCAGCATGGCCAAGTGCAAGGTCCTGCACCTAGTTGGGACAATTGCCATTGCACATGCTGTGTGATCAATGGATTGAGAGCAGCCCTGCAGAGAAGGACTTGTGGGGATTCTGGTGGATGAGAGGCTGAACATGTGCACATGCAGCCCAGAAGGCAAATTGTACCTTGGTCTGCACCCACCTGGAAAATTGCATCCAGCTCTGGGGACTCAGAAGATAAAAAGGAAGCAGACCTGCTGGAGTCAGTCTAGGGGAAGGCCACTAAAGTGAGGTGAGAGGGTTGGAGCACCTCTCTTACAAGGAAAGGGTGAGAGAGGTGTGATTATTAAGCCTGGAGAAGAGCAGATTCCCAGGATACCTCTCTGTGGCCTTTCATCTTCTAAAGGAATCTTTAAAGAGAGATGGGGACAGACTTCTTAATAGGACCAGTTAGGACAAGGGTCAGTGGTTTAAGCTGAAAGAGGGTAGGTTTAAATTAGATATTAGGAAGAAATTCTGTACTGGGAGGGTGGTGAGGCTGGAGCAGGTTGCCCAGGGAAGTAGTGGTTGCTCCGTTGTTGGAAGTACTCAGAATCAAGTTGGATGGGACCTTGGGCTGATTGCTTAAAGCAGCCTTAAAGATGTCCCTGCCCATGGCAGAGGAGGTTCTCTAGACTCTAGATGATGTTTAAACAACTCTTACAACCCAAACCATTTGGTGGTTTTGTGTCTACAGGTAGTGCCTATGTTTTTTTATATTTTGGGAGGGGGGAATTTCAGACCACTGAATAGCTCATTGCTGTATTTTTATAAGTCCAAGCAAAAAAAGAATGTTTAACTGAAGTGCATTTGACCTAGAGATTTGATATTATTGCAAACAAGAGCTTTGGAGGGTTTGAAAAAGAAAGGTTTAGAGTAGCAATGTTTATAGTCTCATTTATGTATAAACCATCTTCGTTTAAAAAATACCAGCCTCCATAGGATACAGTAGGAAGAAATTTCCTTATAAGCAGATTCTGGTACAGTTTGCTTGCTGTTGTATGTCTGACACCTCTTCCTGAGGCAAGATGAGGCTGTGAAGGAAAGGGAACACTGACTAATACTGAATTAAAAATACCAAGTCTTCAAGGCTGATTTTCTTGGCATTTCTTGGAGTGTTTCTTTTCATTTGATATGGGAAGACAGCTGTCCTTCAGTGTCCTTTGGTTTCTGGTAGCTGAACATCAAGTGTTCCTATTGTGTGACTTTGGCTATTGTTCCTCAGTCCTGGAGGCACTTTGTAGACCTCAGTTGCAAAAGGGTAAGGGCACGGGTAGATGAAGAATCTGTCTGAGGAAAAGCAATGAAGTGTAGAGGGTGTTTTGCTTATTGAGTGTCGGTTCCTCAGAAGGGTTGCCATCCTTATTTAACAGGGTAATAGAGGAGAAGTTTTCTTGTTTCCTGTACGTTATTAGCAGGGTCACTAGTGAATGATGGCGACACCTAAGTCTGGATTTCATGTCCGCTTCTTTAGGGAGCGGAGAAAACCTTTGTTTTGTTTACAACCTGAGAGTAAGTAGGAGGCTTGCTGTAAGAATTTGTGGAATAACAGGAAGAGCAGTCCCACCTAGCAGGAAGAGTATCACAGAAACTGTGTGCTTGATGGAAGCAGTATTTTGAAAGAGAGGAGGTATGTGTTTTAGTTAAATTAGTGTGTGTTCTTTCACCAAGGGATTGCCTGTCAGGTTTAATTTGAAATGAAACCAATTGTTAGTCTGACAGCTTGATGTGCTGGGAAACGCGATAAATACACTGGTACCAAAAATCGTTTTCAGCTCTATTATCTAAGCGTTGTTTGACTTAATGAGAAAGGAAGAGCTGAAACATGCATGTTTTTAGGAACAGCTGCCTATAAGTTTTGCTTATGGAGAAATAATGCAAGATCTTGTGCTCTTTTCATCAAATGCTTTTAAAAACTGTTGTACTCTTGTTTCATAATCTTTGCTAATTAACATAGGCATAAAAATATTGCTAGCTCTGGCAACGTTAGTATGTTTATCCTGTTTTTGGTTTTGTTAACATTTTCTTCCCTACTGAAGCATATCCGGGACAGAGAGCAATCCGAATTCCCTAAACTACCGAGATGTAGAACTAAAGAATTAATTTGCATTTTTGGTCATAAGAGATTTCATTAGAATCACTTGAACTTTAAAGAACTAATTGCAAGCTTATTTTACAGCTGATATTAAAAGGACAGCAAGGTCACTTTCTCTGATCAAAGTGAAGACTGAAAATGACTGCCTGGCAAATCGTATAGATAAACTTGGGACCAATTGAATGAATCATCAAAGTTTTATTGTTATCGCTTCAGACTGGTATAATTAGGCATTACCTTTTGGGCAGACACAGAATGCAGTCTCTTTCTCAAAAACTAAAAGCAGCTTGCTGTACACTGCTGTGAGACTGGCTTTGAAACAGAAAAGGCAGTGGAAGGTAGGACTTCAGGCACAAATCTGGACTAAAGGACTATTGTTGTAGGCAGCTGTCTTTATTGCTGCCACCAGTTTCTTCTCTTTGCTTTGTTCCAGCAGTTGTTTTGATTTTCTGAAGAAGTCATTTAACATTTATTGGCTCTTGGCCTTGTGGCAGCGGCCAAAACTGCACAACAGTACCAAGAAGGATTTTTAGCAAAGCTTTCAAGTTGAGTTGACTCCTAAATATGTTTAAGAATTTGTTTCTTTCTTAAGGAATTGGTTTTTTTTCTCTCTTTTTGCAATCTGCTGTCATCTCTGGAGGGGTACTGGTTAGTGGCAGCAGGGAAATGTTCTGTTTTCTGAAGTTCTTTTTTGATCCTGCAACAAAATGTAAATCAGCAGAGAATCCTGGCTGTAGAAATATCCAGGGACTAATGTCTCCAAGCAGTAATTGTCAGAGCTGGATAATAAGGGAAAGGAATTAAAGATCCTGAGGGGATGAATATCTTTCTAGGACAAGGAAGGGCAGGTCAAGGAATAGGAGACTCGGGGAAGAAAAGATTGCAATTGTCTGAAAAGATAATGGGAAGGTGTTTGTCTTGAGTGTGAGAGATACCTGAACTGTACTCGATAGGGCAGAAAACTGAGTGGTAGGCCTACTGAAATTAATAAAGAGCTGGATAGAAAGAGGGAGAGGAAGGAGGAGATCAAAATCAAGATTTACTAGAATAGCAGAAGGGGTTAAGCTTGAGAAACAGAAGGGAGTGCAAAAAAATGTATTTGGTTCTAACACTTCTGCTCCTTCTCCTTTGTGGCCAGGAACTGGACACAAGATATTAGCAGTGTCCTTACCTCATGCAGTGCTAGCCAGCGCAGAGGATGACAGCTCATTACTGCTATGACTTACCCTCTGGCTTAAATAGCTAATCTCATCAGTGTGATGATTAGTATGATGAAATCTGTTTTCCAGCTTCACTTGTTAAAGGTAAACTTGAAGATTTAGTCCCATGCAGGCTTACCATCTAATGAGCTGTGTGCAGCCCTGTACCCCTTGTGAAAGCAATCTTCAGAAAAACAAAAAAAGCTTTCTCCCTTTTCCTTACCCTGCTACAAGAAAGATTTCAGCCTAAATAATATTACTAGGGTAGGCTGAGCTGAGCTTGAAAAAAAGAAATCAACTTAACCTTCACTGACCTTTGTTTTGGCATTTTCTTATAAAAGCAGTGGGGGCTGCAGAAAACCTGTCAGTTCTTTCAGACTTGAGAATTCAATAACAACTGTTTCAGATTTAACTTCTCTTAATTATTAGACCATCACACTGAAATGATACCAATCAGAAGCTCCATATGTTCTAAAGTTGTCTTAATACAACAGTAAGACTTCAAACAAGCAAACAAATCCCCCCCAAACCTAAGGATTGGGGTCAAATCTGTTCCATCTATATATTCGCTGGCAGACTTTAGTTGCATGATCAACTCTCCAGGTTTTCTTCAGAATTTGCTTTATTCCACAGAATTGATGCCATTAAGAAGCTACTTGCCCAACTTTTTATAATACCCATTGAATTTCCTGTGGCTCTAGTTCCTATTTATTACACTTTAAAAATCTTTTTTCACAGCAGTATCAGAGTAATTTCCTTATGGGCTTTTTGATGGTGCTTATAAGTGGTGCTTTCAGAATCAGTTTATTTTTAAACTGTTCCTGAGGTATGAAGAAGCCAAGTTTGAAGTTAAAGTGCAGAGAGTATAATTAATGGGCTGGCCAGCTTGACCCTAAGATGCAGTCATATTAGAATACTTAGCTTGCGTGTATTTTCCAGCTGTAGCTCCTGTTGCCTTTATTTGCATTGGCCTTTCCTCCATTGAATTGAACATCTCAAGTTGGACACTATTAAAAACAAAAAAGTTTAATCTGTGAGAAATTTGATTTTGTGATTTCCTAGGCATAGCTTTGGGATATTTTCCAGGAAATGACTGGACTTCTTTACTTCTAGATGTCTTCTTTCTTGAGAATTCCCTAGCTTTTTTGCTAAACCCTTTGCAACAGCAAGGGCACCTCTTGTGTAATCCTCATTGATCATCAGAGGTCTGCTCTGTTTGCTGAAGAAAGATGGATTTATATGAGGGTGACATAAGAGAAGTGACTTGAGCATTCAGTGCAATTTGTGAATTCTGTTTACTAGTAGACAAACTGAGTAGAATCATCTGAATTCCAGTAAGTAACATCCAGTTTGCAGACACCTTCATGCTGCTTTTCTTTCAGTTTCTCAGCCTCTTTCATTTTGAACAATTTACATACCATTAGCAGAATTTTGTTTTCTACCAGGTTACGTGCTAGATGGGAGTGTATGTTAATTGAAGATGATTTCAGATGTGTGCTGACACACCAAAGGCCATGGTGAGACTTTGGAAATCTCTCATCCAATTGCCAAAATTGATGGGAACAGATTGAGACAAAGAGCTGTTGATGAGATGAATAGCAGGAAAGTGATCACTTTGAACTTAATTTAGTCATCAGCACTTTTGCTAAACTTTTGCAACTAGTCACTGTTAGAAACCAACGGCCAGGTGCAGATTGCCTGGTTTAAAGGTCTAAGCTTCTTACAAGACATAGCATCCAAGGGCACAGTCCAGACTCTGGATCATGAGATAACTCAGGTTGGAGAGGGCTTTGAGAGATCTCTAGTGTGGGCTGAAAGCAGGGATAACCAGAGCTCAGCCCAGAATGAATACTTAAGGCTTTATTCAGCCAGGTCTTGTAAGTCTCTAGAGATGGAGGCTACACAATCCCAACAAGCAGCCTGTTCTGCTCCACTGTCCTCATGGCAAGATTTTCCTCACAGAACCTCCCTTTTTATCAGCTTACCCCTGCTGTCTCATCCTGCAGCCATGCAGCACTGTATAGAGCCTGGCTCTGTCTTCTTGGTAATATCCTTGCAGGCACTGGCAAGCTGCTGTTAGGTTTTCCCAAAGCCTTTGTTTCCTGCAGGTTGAAAAAATCCAGTTCCCCAAGCCTTTCCTCACAGGATAAGTGATCTAACACCCTAAGCATCCTGATGGCCCTCCCTGAGCTCCCACTACTGTATTGATGTTTTGGGGGCCCAGAACTGAGCACGTTACTCCAAATGTGTTCTAGTGAGCACTCAGCAGAGTGGGTTAATCTCCAGCACAAAATAACGCTAGCTTTATGGGCTGCTAGAAAAGGCTGCTGGCTTATGTTCAGCTTGCTGTTCACCAGGAATACAGAAGAGAAATCAGGTGTATTAGTTGTAAAATTTAGTCTGATCTCTTCATGAGCCTCATCATCTATAGCCTGTATTTCATAACTTAACACTCTATGTCAAGTTTCTCTCCAGTATAGCTTCAGGTGTATTTGCCTCTTTTTTCACAAATCCCAATCTTTAATCTTTTTTGTCTGTATCTGTTCCTGCCTGGCCTGTGAAGCTTGTATTTTCTGCCCTTGGATCTCCTGGGATTTTCCTTTGTAACAGTGTATAGTAGGGACAACTCATAGAAGCAGTGATGATAAAGAATAGCTGGTGTTTTATGTGTTGTTTTTGGGGATATTGCTGTCTGCCAAAATTGCAGGACAGTCTCATTTGGCTCTTGAAGCTTTGGGAAATTTTGTAGAGGTTAAACTGTGTTTGTTTTGCCTTAGCCATGCAGAGCAGATACCTGCAAGCAGAAATGCCTTGTCTGCAAGCACAGATGGTGTATCTCATTAGACTTCCTAACAAAGCTGAAAATATAGATGACCTCTTGGTCTTGTGAACCTTTAGATATTTGAGATACTCAGACTTCTGTTTTGCTCCTGAAGATTTCTGCACATCTTGCTTTACTTGTGTCCCATCATTGGAACAATACTGTCACCTCAACACCTCATTTTTTTGCCATATGCACAAATGCCAAAGAGAATGTTCTTGACAAACAAGTGGCAATTGAGAGTCCCTGTGGCAATGCCACAGCTTCTTAAAATTGTTTTCACTCTCAATATGGCAGAGCAGCTGATCTTCCCTTGAAGATAGTTATTCAGAGTTAAGCTACATCCCTGTTTTCCAGAGGATCAGAACTTCATGGAGTACATACTTCTACCTGCAGAGGGTAGCCAGCCTCATTGCTATGGAGGAAGTCAAGTCCTGGTTGGAACTCAGTTCAGCTATCAGTCAAGCAGAAATATTTCAAGAAAAGCAGGATGTTTTTATAAGCTAAGAGGTAATATGTTCTGACTTAAGTATAGCTAGAGGTGTTCAAGTAAGTAATGTCATGTGAGTCCCCCCCCCATGACTCTTGCTGTACATCTCTTCAAAATCTTTATTTGCATTCATATTCCCTCAGCTGAATTGCAAGAACCAGTTGATCCTAGAAAACAGCCCTTAGCTAATCAGTTTGCTGGTCTTAAGGTATCCTGGGAGAAACAGAGGTAATTTTGCTGGTTTTTTTTTAAATTCAGATGATAATAATATAGAACATGTGAGATTATCATAAGTCTGCTGCAACTAAACAGCATCTTGGAGAGCTCATCTTGCAATGGATAAGGGATTCATTCTTACAGAGATGGACATTATCTTGGATGAAGCTCTCATAGTTGAAATTGTCTGCAATAAATGAACTAATGCTGTCAAACTACAGCATAGGAATAGTTGTCTGGCTATGCATTGGATTTTTTTTCTTTTTTAATTAGATTAATAGGACTGGGCACATAGAAAAGTAGAAAGCCTAAGGTCCAGATATCTGTATCATTGTGAAAAGGGAAATATATTTTGGTTAAAAGCTTTGTGTTTTTAATAGGAAAAAGGTTGGCCCTGTGTCTTGGAGTAGGAGAAACTGTTACTTAAAGTTTTGATATTGCCTTATTTATGAAATCTGCATTTATTCCTAGCTGTGGAATTCATCTCAGCCAAAGCAAACCTTGATGTGAAGGGTATTATGTATTCCTTTTAAAGGGGATGTTGCAGGTTCCTGTGTCCAAGCTAGAAACAGGATGAAGCATCTCAGGCCCACTAAAATAAAAGGCAGTTCCTAGGCTCTAAACGTATTGCAGATGTAGAATTATTTTTGGGGTGTCACTTTTGTCAGTGTTTCCCTATTCTCTGCTCTCAGAACTAGATTTTTAAAGTCATTTTATTGATATTTTACTGTGGTAACTCTGACAGAGACTTTGTTTCCTCTGCTATGATTCTAGTCTCCCACAAAATGGGATTAAACAGCAAGTAGACAACCTTTGGGCAGCTTTATTTTAGGGTAAAAAGGCTAATGAGGGAAAAAAAGCCGTTTACAAGTTAAGTTTCATGGGATTTGACTAAGCTGCTGCCAAGTCACAAGTTCACCAGTCTTCTGTTAAGTTTTTAATGTCTCTTAATCCACACAGTTTCTGTGAAGATGAACAGTGTTGACTGCAGAGACCCATTGTTTTCCAGTTCATCTATGTTCTACAAATTTTACATGAATCTTCCCATTTTTAGGAGCTCAAGATTTGTCTAGCCTTCATATCAGTGGTACAGTATGTTTTTAGTGTTGCATGTACTGCTTAGTTCAAATATAATAGTCTCCCTATAATAATTCCTGAAGTTTCCATACCCCGGAAGTTCTTGGCTGTTAGATCATTATATTAGACTGGCAGAATTGTTTTATGCAGAAGTTGACTTCATAAATGCAGAGAAGGAGGAAATGGAATTCTACTGTGCAATAGCACTATGTAAAAACTATTTTGGTAGATAGTAACTTTTAAGACTGTATCTATAGCAAAATGTAATATTGCTGAAATTCACTATTCTGCTGTTTTTCCTAGAGGAATGTATATGCACATGGTTAATTCTAAACCATAAAATGTAAATGTGGGTATTTTGATCACTTCATGAATTCATAGTTCTGCAATTACCTTTGGTATCTATTTTGGAATAATCACTGCATAATCTGATGTCTGTGTCTCAACTTAAAAAGTTTCAAATGCTTTATATGGAACTATATTTGACACTTAAAAGGTTCAGTTAAGTTAAAATCTTTTGAAGAATAAAATATCTTATTCATAATTTTGACTTTTCAGTCCCACTCTTATAATAGCTTTTTTGCTTTCTTAAAGCACCTAACAGGAAACTCTTGGAAAAATAATAAGAAAATTCCCAGTGTTTTTAAGCACTTAAAAAAAGGCAGTCAGGAGGAGCCAGGGAACTACGGGCTGGTCAGCCTCATCTTACATCTGATAGAGCAGCTAATCATGGAAACTACTTTTCAGGTACTAGAAGGACATGAAAGCGAGAGAAAAGTCAGCATGGATTCATCAAAGGGAAGCTGTAAACTTCTGCATTGAAAATACCAACTTGATAGGCAAGGGGAGAGCCTTCACTATTGTCTACCTAGGCTTCAGAAAGGCTTTCAAAGCTGTCTGCTGTAAGGATATGAAATACGAGGATATGAAGTATGGACTGGATGAGTGGAGCAAGGTCAACTGAAAACTGGTTGAATAGCTGGGCCCAGAGAGCCGTGATCAGTGGAAGAAGTGTAGTTAAAGGCCAGTAATTAGCAGTGTACTCCTGGGGTCAGTACTGGATCTGGTCCAGTCCTCTTCAACATCTTCATTAATGATCTGGCTGATGCAGCAGACTGTGCCCACAGCAAGTTTGCATGTGACACAAAACTGGGAGGAAGGGCTGATATGCCAGAGGATTGTGTCCAGTTCTGGGCTCCTTTGTACAAGAGGGAGTTGGAGCTACTGAAGAGAGGCAACTCAGTGAAGGGTCACAAAAATAATGAAGAAATTGGAGCACCTTTGCTGTGAAGAGAGGTTGAAAGAGCCAGGGAGAGCTTTTCAATATGTATAAATACCTGCAAGGAGGGCACAAAGAAAAGGGAGACTGGTGGTTTTCAGTGGTGCCCTGTGACAGAACCAGAGACAATGGGCACAAACTGAAATACAGGAGGTTCCCTCCAGACATCAGTCAAAAAAAAACCAACAGTGTTTCCTGTGAGAGTGACTGAGCACTGCCACAGATTTCCCAAAGATGTTTTTGAGTCTGGATCCTTGGAGATAATAGAAAGCTGCCTGGACATTGTTGTGGGCGGCCTGTTCTAGATGGCCCAGCTTGAGTAGGGACTTGGACCAGAAGATCTCTAGAGGTCACTGCCAACCTCAACCCTTCTGTGGTTCTGTTATGGCGGGCTCTGTAATTACAGTTCCATAATTTGTTCTATTCATTTTTCAGTGTTGTTTGTCTTTCAGACTGTCTAGACTAGGCTCTCTTAGTTCTCAAATCATTGAAGGTAGTTTTGGTTTATGAACTCTGTAAATAGTATGTCCAGAGAATAGGTTAGGAATGAGTGTTTTCAAGACTCTCTTAGGTTGAAGAAGTGATATAATCAGAGATAGAAATTTAAAAATCAATCTGAAGTGTAGTGGCAGACCTCTAGTAAGAGGGATCTTGGAGGAAGCACTTGTCCTTTGTGCTGCTGTCCAGGAGCCACCAAAGCAGCACATACTAGACACTCGATGATCCAGGAGAGCCATCTAGCCTTTTCAGAGTGTGACCTTGTACAGTCATTCCCACATCTTATAAATTATTTGATGGCACAATGTGGAACCAGGTCTTGGTTGTCTCTACAGCTGTATTGGTCCAAAGTAACCAGAGTTCTGATCAGTAGACTGCCAGTGTCAGATGAGTGCAAAAAAATGACATATACACAATGACATGCTCCATGTAAGGAAGAATGAGCCGGTGATCTTCAGAGCGAAGCATCTACCATGGGCATTTGAACCTCCAGAGAGACAGCCTGCCCTGAGCCCTGACCCAGAACATCGCTGCAGTGATGGGAGTGTCATCAGTGGCCTGGCATCTGTTCATGGGCACTGCTAACCCAGCCTAAAATGCAGCCAGATAAACCACTAGGGAAGATACTGAAGTGCAGGTCCAGGGACAAGGTCACGTTAGGAATGGTGTTTGAGTTGGCCTCGGCTTGCATTGCCTGTTCTGTGCTTAAAAGGATTATGATCTTCTGGGCTGTCAAGTCCACATTTTGCACAATAGTGTATTTCCTTGTCATTGCAACCAAATTGTTTATAGTAAAAAAGCATGTGTGAGATGGTGACCAACTGGTTCTTTTGGCTTATCCTGTTTATGTGTTAATTTGTGCTCAAATTATTTTCATATTTTCCCTGAGGATTATATCAGATATTTCTCTTCTGTCACGCTTCTGTGATAGTGGTTCTGCAGGCTCAGTCACACATTCTACTGAAAATTCAGAAGTGGTTTCTCAAGTGCAGGTACCCTACTTAATACTCTTCACTCAGTTTTCAGAGGTACAGGTGGCCCTGTTTAAATCAGTCACATTTGTGAAGGCCTAAGCCCTCTGGAAAATGCAGCACAGTATATTAATGAAAATAGCCAGAGTTCAAGTTTACAAACTGCATTTGAAATGGTTGCATTATGTGCACAATAGCTGAGATACTGAGTTTCCTTAGATTTTTCCAAGGACATAAACACCACCAAATTACACCTTTCCACTGCTATGTTAATATTTTGATCTGATCTAAAACCTGACCTACCTGAAGTAATTACAAGCTTTCCTGAAGTTCTAAATAGGCATTTCCATTAAAAAACTGCTACTGAAGTCACACCTGTCAGTCTGGTTTAAGTTTTTAATTAATTTGTTCCTCAAGATTACCATACCTAAAAGAAATGGCAACAGCTGATGAAATTGCTTCATATGCCAAGAGTGACAGTGAGATAACATTTGGTGAAATAAAAATGAAACTTTCTGAGCATTGAGTGGTTTATGAGAAAGCTATGAGAGGCTGCTTGCCAGTCTGTGAGACCTAGAGAAAGACAGGAATTACTTCAGACTGGACTTCTGTAATAGTGAATTGGCTTAGCTCATGTTTTCTGGAGTGTTTCCATTCAGTGTTAACACCGGTCTGTTACCTGAAGCTCTGCAAAGCGAATGCAGGCTAAAATCAGCATGACTTCTGCCCCTTCCAAGGGTGATCACAGCTCTCCCTTTGACACAATGCTAGGTAGATGCTTTCTGTCACACAATGTGGTTTGTGTCGTGCCAGCACAGACAGATACAGAGAGTAGGCAATTTCCCATGCATTTTTCTTCTGTTGTGGAGACTTGTGGCTTTCCTCTTTCAAATGCTCAAGTCATAACATTTTGAGTCATAAAAAAACAGAGGATCTCCAGTGGTCTATATGGAAACTAGGCTTCAGGAAATAGCATAGGTACCAGAATTAACCCATAGATGCCTGGTGGTTCATTACTGCTGATAGCTTATCAGTGCTTTTCAGAGGACTTGCAAATCTATCTTTTGATGGTCTTTGAGAAGAATGGCAGTGCTCCTTGTCTCTGCATAGGCTGTAAAGCACTTCGATCATTTTTCCACGTTGCATCTATAAAACTGGGGGGGGGGGGGGGGGAAGAGGGTGGGAGGGAATTGCATACATGTGATTATACTTAGCCCACCCACACAGAAAAGGGGGAGAAGAAAGAATATTTGTGCACCAGTGTTGTCTCCCTTTGCTTAACAAGGTCATGGTCGAGCCCTTTTTCTACATGAGGCAGGAAGCCCCACAGCAACATGTTACTGATACACTGTGGTACCTACATCAGAGGACTTCATAGCAGATCAGTGGCATCTTTGCATTGTCTTTTCATTGGCTTTCTCTAGTGTTACTATTGTCTACAAAACAAGATAGCTTGACATGGAGCATATCTCTGGATATCTCTTCTGCCCTGTTATCTCGGCCTGTCATAGGAGCTTACACTTCCACTGTTTAGAAAGTTTTCCTGATGCTTATTCAGCAGTACTGCTGGAGAAGAGGATGTTACTTTTTCCTTCCTTTTTTTCCTTCTCCTTGCTCTTTCTCTTTCCTTTCCCTCTCCTTGCAGTTTCCTCCCCTACTGTATTTCTGCCCAATATTCACAAAACTCTTGAACCTAGGAAGAATGGACTCTTCTCTTCTTACTTCCACTCACAGATCAAGTAGCATGATTGCACCATGTTTTTTCTGAACTCTGGACTGTGCTATTATCCTCTCTAGGTTGCATCAGGAAGTGTTACTGTTCTCTGTAGCAGAGCTTCACAACAGAACTTGCTTGTCTCCCTTAAAGCTTCTGTACGCTTTACTTTCTAGTTCTTTTCATGTGTTACAGTTATGAATGAGGATTGCTGTTGTAAAATTCATGGACATTTCTTTACAACTGGAAGTAGCTAGAAGAGATCCCTCTGACAGGCAAAAATGAAATTAAACTTCAGTTTGCAGCTGGCCATTATGTAGCAGCAATAGCATTGCTGTCATCTGGGTGCTTAGGGTATGTCTCTATGGGCTTCTTCTGTATGAAGATTTTAAGTAAATATGACAGGAGCCCAATACCCTTCTGTCAATTTTAATGTCATAGCAGCAAGTACTCAGAGCAAGAATACACTAGAGATCCATCTCCTCTCTTGACAGTGCAGGTTAATAATAGGAATGCCATGTTGGTTAATACAAAGTTTTTCCATAAATATGGAGGATGAAAACTAGGAAATTATTTAGCCTTTTGGTAAATTAAGGACATTCACTTTACACCTGCTCTTTTTGCTTTTTATGGTGATTGAATGGATAGGCTTTTGACGTGAAAAGAGTGTGCAAATGTGTTTGTTGGTCAAAAATTTACACATACCAGTTTATAAAATGTGATCTCAGAAAATAATGTAAAAGGAGGATTGTAAATGAATACAAGTACAAGCAGTAAATATCTCTGTGTTGTTATTTTGAGCTTTTTGAGGTCACAGCTATCTGGTTGTTAACAAAAAGCTGTAGTAATACATGTGTTTGGGTTTTTTTCAGCCCCTGTCAGAGAATAGATTTTCATTGAACCACAGCTTTTTGTGTCTGAGCAGCCTGAAATGTAGTCTGGCCTCATGACTTACTTGCACCTCACGTGGGTAGGTGCTTTGGGAGTCACTTGGAGACTGAGAAGTGACCACAGATAGACACCGATTCCCAAAATACATTATTGCTACTTCTAGCATTGTTGCATTCCACTGACCTTTGCTATTTTATGTTTTGCAGCCCTCATCTGAGTAATACCTCTGATTTTCAGTTAAATGAAAACTTGGATTTTGGCGGGGGGGGGGGGGGGGAGGCAGCAATTTTTTAAGATTATCTATATTGTACGGTATCAGACCAGAATGTGGAGCCTTAATGGAATCTGAAACCTTTCTCAGATACATGCATTTCTGTCAGTGTGATTTCTACTCTGTCTCTCACACTCTTTCATGATACATTTTTCTGATGAAAGCAGGATAGCCATCTGAATCCTTTCCTGTGTTCTTTGACTTAGCAATCCCGGGGCAGTATATCTTTTATCTTCTCCCTGAGTCTTTGATTTTAAGAAAGGAAGAATGATAAGATCCAAATTGGTGCTGTTGTTCCTCTAAAGTATTTTTAAGACTTCTTGTTGCAAAAGTTTTCAGCTCTAAGATCATGTGAATTCAGGAGAGTTCAGCTGAATCAGACAGTGCATCATCTTAGACTCCAGTCTGAAGCAAAATTTGGTTGCTAAAAGTTCCAAATTCCTGATGTATTTACATGTGAAGTGATTATGCTGCAAGTTACAGAGGTGCTTTCTCAGGAAAGCACCAACTTCGGAAATACGTTATCCAAAGTCATCACATCATAGAAGATAAGCAGTTTGGTGATTAACTTGCCACTATTGCACAGTTAATGTGTTGCTGTTAAAAACAACCCAAAACACTACTGGTTTGGGATCAAGCCCTTGGGGGCTAAAAGGCTGTTAGAGAAGGATACCTCCCTGTATCCGCTGCCAAAAAAGCACCATTAAAAAATTTCCTCTGCTTCTTTCTCCTGCAGATCTTGAGCTCCCTCTAACCACTTGCTTTTGTAATTGAAACTCAACAGGAATGTGTTGTATACTGAACTCTTAAAATAGTCAGCATTACGCAGATTTTTAGTCTGCGTCCCAGCATATTGATGAGTCTTAATGGTGGGAGGGGAAATAAGAAAATAATGGAACCAAGAGATAAATAATGGAAAATACGTTCCTGTAGCAGAAATGTCTCATATTTACAAAATGTTTCTTCCAAATGTGAAAATTTGAAGAGAATAAGCTATGAGTCACACCACATTAAGAAAAGTTATGTAGTGTTTAGAAATTGGTTGTGCGTATGATAGATGGTGTAGTTATTGTGACAATTGCTATTTTCACTTTTTAATTGTTTGAAAATCTGATTGTGGTGTTATATGTTTTCAGTAATCTTCACGCTGGTGTACTGGGACTCCACTGAACTACATAAGAGTAAAAATTACCTGAATCATGAGAAATCTCTGCATTTGCACGTTATTAGGCTTCTACAAAGCATATCCCACTTCATTAATAAATAAAAAGCCATTAATTAAAATGTTTCTATGTCCAAATATACACAGGATGACAGAAACAGGTTTTTGAAGCATACAGAGGAATGGTATGGTTATTTTTGCTAATCCAACATAAGCTCATACTTTGAAAAGTGTACCTATCTGAGGTGAATAATGATTTCTTAAGTTAGCTCCCATTATTATATTGTCACTTGTTATAACATCCAGGCAGTGGCCAGAGGTACTACCACCAGGCAGTTGCTTTGGAAAAACTGTTCTTGCTGAGGACACCCTTCAACTAGAACTATAGAAACGTAGCTTTAGACAGTACTCCAGCCACAACTGTCCCACCAGGTAGTGGATAAAGTGAGTAATTTTTAGGCATCTTTTTTCTTTTCTGTTATGCTGTGCATGGAAATGACCAGTATAAAATACTAGCACAAACTCGCAGCATAAAGTACCACCAGTAGTGCTGCTGCTTAATAAATGTAACCTCAGCTGAGACTGTGCATGTATGTTTTATTTTCATTCCTCAGAGAGGCTCATCTATTTGTCCCATAGAAACAAAGTGAAGAAGCAAAGCTACATGTGCATCACAAACAGAAAAAATGTGATCTAACCCTGCTCTGTGTGGTAGAAGGTAATGCTGCCAGGTGGTCACCTGCTATCCTGCAGGTGTTATAGTACTTCTTTAAGGAAATGAACTGCTTTTGCTGTTATTAAAGCATTTAAAACCCATTCAAACAAATAAAAAAACAGGAAGTGGCAGATCTAAGAGACTGAACTAGAAATGTAGCAGTCATTCTTGTTTGATTAACAGAAAAATCACTACTGGTATTGACATTCAGGAGTTTGTAGTTGCTTTAAGATTTCTACATCCCATTGAAACGAATGGGTACTACTTTAGAACTATATTCAGATTTAACAGCACATTGATCTGTTACCCATTTGATTTGTCATGGCTTCTATTATCACTTTACAAAGCTAGACATTTATTTCACACAGAGTGAAAGCTTAGTGCCTAAGAACTCCTCTTGACATCCTTCAGATTGCAATGCTTTGAATCCCATTGCTATTGATTTCCTCAGCGTCATTTTCTGTATTTTCATGGCACCAAGTCCCAGTCCCATTGACAGTGGAAGTTTTGCAGATGGATGTAGTAATATCTGATATTGACCTTCTAAATTAAACCCTGAAGATGAATATGGAAGGAAGAAACAGCCTGTTCTGATAATGTTTAGGTGACTGGATGTTTCTAGATGGAAAATGATGGAAAACGGCCACTGCTCAGCACAGGCGTAGCAATGGCAGTAGAGGAATCAAGTGGTTGCTTCCTTTGAGGTCAGTGGAGGTCAGCTTCTCTGTGGAGAAATTGCACTTCACTAAGTTCATTTAAACAAAGATGCACCTGTGTCTGAATCCCTTTGGGAGAA
The DNA here is from genome assembly GCF_041296385.1 of Aphelocoma coerulescens. NCBI lineage: Eukaryota > Metazoa > Chordata > Aves > Passeriformes > Corvidae > Aphelocoma > Aphelocoma coerulescens. Next base: position 92,404,507 of record NC_091015.1, read on the forward strand.
CTTTGTTCCTTGCCTTGTCGCAGTAAAAACTTAGCTGGGTAAAGTGTATTAGGGACTAGGGGGTTTCTTGCTATTAAAAGTAAGCTGTTAAGTTTAAAACATTTCTTAATTCCATCTTCTGTTGCTCCTATGTGAGCTCTGAATATGAAATTGCATACTTAAAGAATATTTTCTATGTCTCGATGACATGATTTATGCCTCCGCTTGCCGCTGGAGAGTAGGGAAAATTGTGTCAATAACTTTGGCAGGGTTTGAACTAAAGCAAGTTCTTGGCCAAGAACAGTCAGCTTACACAATCTTCAGCTGGGATCTGATACTACCAGAGTATCTTCATGACCTTCCACCACATCCTTTATTGTGTTCAGAGCTTCCCTAGGAGTGGCCTATTGAAATGGTCAGAACTTCCTCATGGTCCCTTGTGCTATGGGCAGAGACGTTTGCTTTGGAGAGCTTCACATAACAGTAGGGTGCAACTGTGGAATGGAAACCATTCAGAATGCACGGTGTAAAATTGGGTTGAGAAGGCTCCTCACAACAGTTGTGTGGATGTGGAAGGTGATGTAGTATTTATCCATGTGCAGATGCCTGCATATCTGACTTCATGTCTGCAGTGGTTTTAGGGATAATAACAAATGATACTGCAATTGCTCAAAGCAGTAGAAGAGCAAAAGGTGCGCATCTACTGAATGATTAATACTGTGAAATATTGGAAAGCAAGATTCAGGTTATGAACTCTTAACAGGAAAGGTTGGGAAATTCTGGGCTGGGCCACGGCTGTGTGTCTCTGAGACAAACACAGCTTCACCTGGACAAAAGTGATAAGATTTTCACCTTAGCCTCTACCTTCTTGTGTCTTTCTCACTACACTGACATCCTGTATTCCTAGTATAGCATCATGCTGTTCTTCCAGTTGCACTCCATCTTTCATCTGCTGAGAGATGGAGGAGTACAACAGTGCCACAACTGGCTCCTGTGTGTCTGTAGCCAAGACACTGCAGTGCAGGCCCATGGTCATGATATTGTCAGCATGGAAGCGCGTTGCTGTCACGGGAACATTCATGGGGATGCACTTCAGCACTTGACAAACACATGGAAGACTTGATCCTCTCCCTTTTGCACCACGGTCTTCGGTCATTTTGCAAATGCTTGAAGTCTACCCTATTTAATTCCTTATTTTAGAGTTTCCTTTGAGTTGTGTCACCACTTAAGCACTACTTGCTTTATGTCAGATTTCATACCTCTCTTTTTTCCACAGTTAAGTAGTTACAGATTATTAAGTGGGCTAATGCTGCAGTCTCTGTATGTGGGAAGTTGGTCACTGGTGTTCACTAAGAGCTAATGGAGATACTGCAATAACAAGGCTGAACCTTTATAAATCAACCAGAAGTTGGAGAGCTGCAGACTATTTCTAAATCCTCTGAGTCTATAGAAAAGGTGAAATACTTAAATCTTCATTTTGTGATCAGAAGGCAGCATGAAAGAGAAATTTATTCTCTGATAGCAATATCATGTGAAACAATATAGATAAGAGATGGTGGATATCTTTCCTAAATAATTTCCTTTTATGGTTAATACATGCACTAAAACCAAAGATGAATGAGAGGCTGGTGAGATTAATCAGGCCATATGCTGCAATTCATTGATAATGAATGTAAGAATAATGAATGTCAATCAGTTGCTATTAAATGTAATGGCGAGTCATTTACCACCTCATTAACAGATCAGGACACCCGATTTGCTTGTATGTGAATAGCAAAACAAATAGTAATTAAAATTTTCTGTTAGGGCATTTCGTTCTCTTGGGGTGTGTCAGGGCACAGCCTAATACTCGTGGACAAGAAAGTTGTATCCCCAAAGTACTGTCTGTAGGTATGTGGATGAATTGTGTGTGTGTGTGTATGTACTGCGTTTCGTCAAGATTTGTCATCAAGGGGAAGTACTGCTTTTTACTTGTTTTGGTATTTGCTGCAGCACCTGGATGTTTCTGAGATTGTTCCCTAGTTCATGTACAGGAGACTCTGAGGTTCAACAGTGCCATCCTGTGGATGATCTTAAAGATCTGAAAGCTCTGGCAGATAAATAAATTGACCTCAACAGGATAAATCATCATAGAATATCAGATACTGTATGTCCCCATGCAATCAGCTAAAACATTTCCCTCTGGTAGTCAGTCAGACTAATTATTACTTTTCTGTCCAGAAAATTAATAACCTAAATGTATTATAACCAACGGGAAATTATTTCAAGGAAGCTGATGAGCAGGGTATTTGTTAGTTTTGTTCTGTTGCTGAGAAGTGTGTCTTTAATCATCTCAGTGTGGTTTTAATGATCTTGGAATTTATTTTTGCAGACAATGCCAAAATCAAAGGCAACTATGTAAATTCAGATAAGCACCCCTATAAAGACATACCTGGACTTCTTTAAAGCATTAGATGAAAACTAAGACTAGTTAACTTCTATGTTTCATAACCAGAAAATACAAGTTTTCAAACAACCTTGAAGATTAAGCTGGATGATTTGAACAACTGCACACAATACCTTTAATTGCAGAAATAGAAGGGCAGGATTAAAGTATGAAGTTTCATTGACTGAAAAAATATTCTGCTCAGAATACTTGGGGAACTTTCTGTTCATGGAATGAATACCATGTGGGTAAAAACCCACCAAACTTTCATTAGGGAGCAGTTGGGAGATCAATGAGTAACTGCAGATCATATTATTTCATCTATGGTTTTCATTTTGCTTGCCTAAGCAAATTGTAAGGAAAGTGAATGCTGTTTATTTGGAAATGAGCAGGGAAATAAAGGGCAAGCTGGTCAGTGGAAAGTTCTGCTCACTTTTCTTTCTCACTTTTCAAGCCCTGCGGCTTTGGGGTGCTGGAGGGGCAAGGGTTGTGCTGTCTGTGTGCTGCCTTTGCCTGCAGGGTCAGGGAGCTTGGTGTAACTCCAGATTCTGTGGAGCTACACAATCTCTTTGGCTTGCAGGAATTCTCCTTTGCTTTCTCCATGTCTGTCACAGAAATTTCTCCTTAGCTGGCCTTTAGCTGTGGAAAGCAATGAGTTGCAGTACAAGCCACTGGATGATTTGATTACAACAAGGAAACACCCAATCACAGATCTAGTGTTATTCTTGGATAGTTAAAAATGATGACATAATTTGTGGTTCCAAAGTCTTCAAAAGCACATATTTATAGATTCCATATATCTGTTTGCCAGGTGCACTTAAAAGAGGAAAAGGTGATCAGCAGTGATAAAACATACCATTAATTCCCATGAGTATGAAAAGATAAATATGAATCATTCCCATTCTTTAATCATAAGTATGAATCATTCCAACTGGAAGATTAGTTTAACACGGGTTTAATGATTTAACTTTCATCTAACATACTTCGACAAAAAAAATCTCCTAGTCTAACAAAAGCCTTCCATCTATGTAGTTTTGTCCTTTTTAAAGTAGGCTAACCTGTTTCGAGTGTTGTCACTGGAAATTTGGAGATTGAGGCCTTATTTTCAGAAGGTTCTACATTTAATTCTATTGTAAAGGTATCTGCTATTAATAATTTTAAATGTAGTCTTCTGCTATTGTCACTTTCTACTTATACTGTAAAGAAGGTAAATGAGAGCAATATTACCTACTCCTTTGTATACTGTATGCTAATAGTTCTTAGCTCTCGCCTTATGTAGGTTCTCTCTGCTCTCTCAGTTTTTTTTTCCATCTTTATTTTTGCTCTAACTCTTCACTTCCAGTGTTCCTGGCCTGAATACCATATTTTAATTGAGGTAACAAGTTTTTTATTTTTAAATTAAACAAATACTATTTTTACTATTGCTTTTTCTTGTTCTTTCTTTGTCTTGGCATGTTATTTTGATTTTTCTGATCATTAGTGTACATAGAGTACTCACCTTCTGCACTGTCAGGCTGCAGTGAGACTTTAGGAGCTTTTATGTTCATGTGGACAGGAATGATGCTTACGTGTGGGGGTGTTTCCTGGTTTGTCAACTCTGAATGGAGTCCTTTGGTTTGGATTGCACTGTGAGCAGTGCTCATAGTCCTTCCTCCAGACTGGATCTCCAATTCAAACTGCTGCTGGAAGCCAGCATTAGATCCAATCCATCCCATCAGGTAAGGGTTGCAGTGGGCAATTTGGGTGCTGCAAACAGCAGAGTGGCTGCAGGTGTCCCACAGCAGTGGGAATGTGCTCTGCTTTGTTCTGCATTTGGGACCACTCTGAAACAGCTGTGAATTTGTGTAATCTCTGTGCGTAGACATGCACAGCCTCTGCACGTGTGTGTGCACATTCACTGCATTTATAGAGATACAGTTAACTGTAAATTTCCCTGTTAAATGAGAAGACTGATATATTCTGTTTCTGTATTTTAATGGAGTTGGATAAATACTTATCTGCCCTATGTGTGTTCTGTAGCCTCTAGGAGATTTCACAGTAACTCCTGTGTCACTGTGTTTGTCTTTACAGCATGTCTGTCATACTTAAGTTCAACCAATTCCTCTAAGGTGAAGACATAAGATTTTAGTGTTATTAATGCCTCATTTCTTCTAGTTAATGATTTTTTCAAGTATTTAATCTTCTTTGTGATTTACCTTCCATGTCAGATAAAGATCTTTTTTAAGCTAAGTATTATGAAATAATAGAAACCTTTATTCTATTTGAATACAGTCAGGATAAATGAATCCTGATGTTAAACAGGTGCAGCATCACACATGTAAAATCAGGGTAAGTTCTCTGAATGCTTGGATCTTAACAGATGTGTTCTTTTTCTCCATATGTTATAACAAAATAAGGATTTGCTCTGAAGTATTGACACAAACACTAGCCAGTCTTGGCAGACACAAAACTCTGTTCCTTACACAGTATCAGCTGTGGCTATTAATTAACTTTAAATAAACATGTGCATTAAATAGCTGTAAAGCACATATATGTATAAACTAAATTAGTTTTTGTCAGAAAATAATTTTTTTTGCTTTCTTGTTTACTGATGCCTAGACAAATGCTGCATCTTCAAAACAACATCTGTCAAACCAATTTTCATCAGATTAAGTATATCCTCAGAGCAACCATCACAGCTTACAAAATACTGGAAATGTAGGTTGTGCTTTGCATAAAACACCAATAGAATTTAAAGCACTTGAAAGTGTTTTACAAATGTAGCAATGATAGCTTGTGCCTGTTCTCCATTTTTGTTTCTGTTTTCAGGAGGTTCTTGGGAAAGATAATGAGGAATGTTGCAACACTGCAATCCCAGTAGATGCCTCAGAGTGCAATTTCAGAGTTATGGTCCTGGCAGCTAATCTGGGTCCACTAAAGACCATGGTTTGGAAGTCTGGCAGTAGAGATTGAATTTATTATGACAAAGTTCATCTGTGGAAAGATTTCTCTCATTAGGAATGAAATTAAAGCATGAATCAGTGACTGATTATCCAGGCCTTTCTGTGATCTGTTGAATTCTTCATTAGTATAGATGTGTGATTATATATGCTCTGGCCTGGTCCTGGTTCTATAGATCATCAAAGATAATGAACAAAATTAATTTTTTAAAGATTTTTTCTGAAACAATGTAATTTGGTAAAACTGTAAGGAAAACCAGTGGCTTTGACATAGAACATAAATACTGACACACTCAATCATTCGCATCTCTGGCCAGCTTTGTCTTTTTCCCTGCTACAGGATAATGCATGGAAATGAGCTTCTTATTAGGCTGGTGTGTCTTCCATAGGAGTGAGGCATTTTGCCTGTGTAATGAGTTAAGTAGAGAGATGAAGCCTCATTACTGTGTGCACCCACAGCTCGTCATGGAGACCCAGGGCAGCCAGAAAAAAGTGCCAGGGTTTCTGTAAGATCTCTGTGGATGGAGGGTAGAGGCACTTGAGCTGGAAGCTAGGTCAGTGTTACCATTAGTTCTTCTGTTTAAAAGCTGGAAATCTAGCATAAAGCAGGAAGAGTCCAGTCAAAAATCCATGGAGAGGACAAACAAGGGGGAAAGTTGAGAGAACTGTTCCAGCCGCATCTGGGAGTAGATACATTTTTGCAACTCTGACTTCCTGTTAGCTTGTTCCCTGTGTGTGAGCACTATCCTAGAATGTTCCACATAAACCCTAGGTGAGGTGTTTTGGTGCCTTACCACACGCCTGTGGGAGAGCCCTAATCAGTGTTTGCAAGACAGTGTAACTAAAGACAGTCGCAGAACCCAATGCATAAACAAAGCTGAACGTGTTACATCATGATAGAGTTCAAGATAAGTGCTTTGTGTCTAAAGAATGTAGTTTTTATGAGGAAAATGGTACTGCTGACTTTCATGTTCTTCATAAAGATGTGCTTGCTGCTTCTGCAGTTACCTTAAGCATAAACCTCAGGCTGGATTTTAGCTTACCTGAAAATGACAATGATCTTTACAGGATCTTCAGCCTAATTCCTGAGACAAAAGAACATACAATTAAGTTAAAATAAGTACAGAAATCTCCCAAAAATTCTAACTCTATCCAGCTCTATCATGTGCTTGGGAAACTTAACACTTCCAGGTTTGGTTCCTTTGAGTATTAATAGCATGACATTTCAACAGGAGACCTGGGTTTCTGAGAACATTTTTGCAATTTGCAGTGGTAAAAGCTGTGTTCGAAATGACCATTATGGAAGAGATTCCTTCTGGTTGTCATTTTTGGCCGAAGCCATGGAACATTGCACTTGTTTTTAAAGCAAGAATTACGAATCACACAGCAGGTAATACAGTGTGGTAGTCGGTGAACAGGTCGTGGCACATTTCAGCAAATACAGGCTCTGTTGGGGAAATGTTGATTTGAATTTCATGCATCATTCAAGCATAATGAGCATTGAAAGGTCATGTTAAGAACATAAAAAAAAATCATCTGATTTAACTTTTTCACTATCCAGTATTGTTAATGACACAATGTCAAGTAACAACCAGTTTCTCTGAGCGTGACTAAAGCCAGATTCCATGTATAGTTCAAGAATAAATTGCCAAACCTTTTTTTGTTCCATTTACTGTTCATTTCCTTTATAATGTCATGGTGTTAGTTTGTGAATCGTACCTTGAGCCACTGCAGTATATCTGTATTTTCTCAGTCAGAGTTATTTCTTTGAGATTGTTACTCAGCATCCAGTAAGTCTCATGCAGACTGTAACATACTAATTGGCTCGGTACAATTAGAATGAAAAGGAAGTGTTTTGCTATTGATCTCTGCTTGTTATTAGTTTGTACTGACAGGAAATTAGGTTGAAAAAGTCTAATACAGCTATCAAAACATTATTTCTTATTGCAGGAAATATCACTGTTACTCTTCCATGGAAGTGTTTAGAGCAGAACTCTCTTCCTTTCTCCTTTTTTTCTAGTGTTGTCTTTCTCTTTCTGACTTTTAAAAAATTTCTAGGAGGGATGCTGAGCCTTGTTAAATAACCAGGCTGTTCAGAGACTGAGTAGCAATACTGTGACTTAAACAGGGCCTAGACAATATTTATGAGTTCATTATATCAAGTCTAATACTGGGCTGCTTGTTAACTTCACACAACATCATGTTAATAAATTTTTACAAGCTGTGTAGTTGTAAAATGCATCATAGTAATCACTGTCATTCCTCTAATAAGTCATTTGATTTGTGTTTGATTTGTGTTGTTCCAACGTCGTGAGCCGTAACATTTCAGGGTAGAACCCTTCTTGTGGTCCAGGTAATGAACCACCTGCTCTGACTCCTCAGTTACAGATGTTCTCAGAGCGGGGGACACCTTCACCTCCCCACTCTGCTTCCTTTGCAGTGCCTCAGGTTACATGGTTTTCTTACAGGAGAATTACCTCTATTGTGGAGACTTTCTGGAGCTCCAGGTCTCAACCCTTCTGCAGATTCCATGCAGGTGTGTGGTTTTACTTGCCACAGAGCCGCTGGGGTTGCTGAGTGTCTGTAATTCAGACGCTGGCAATGCCAGCAGGGCAAGCAGTTGGATGTGGCTGTACTGTGGCCTCCAGGCAGAGGTGGTCAGTTCAGGAGATCAGTGACCCAGAGGAGACCGATGGCTCGTGTTGACCAAGCTTCAGAGGACTCCGGCTGTGAAGAGTCCCTTCCTGTTAGTGTGGATGGAAGTTCTGCAGATGATAAACCAGGAAACGCTTTGCTTCATGTTTTTTAATTATTTAAATTATTTAAAATTTTAATTATTTAAATTATTTAAATATTGTTATTTGCTTTATTACAGACATGTTTCTTTTAGGAGAGTAGACTACCTGCTTGAAAATCTGAGTGTTGCTTTTTCTGAGACTCAGAATCCTAATTCATTTGACTGACAGATGTAAACTTGAAATTTATTTTACTCTCTAACACAGCAGTGACTTTAGTCCAGCTACAGTTTTCATTGCGCAGTACAAATACACTAAGCCTACTGTTTAGTTTACTACATAAACTACTGCTGGCAGCTTATGTGTAAAATTTGAGGATTAAGAAACTAATGCAAACAAAGACTCTAAGCTTTAAGTAAGAAGCAGTATTGTTTGACTAGCCTCTTACTGCTGTCACAATCAATGTGAAGTAATAGCAGCCAAAACCTACTGGTCTGGGTTTGGCTGCAGTAAGTTCTACTAAGGCAATAGTCATTTGAAGAGGAAATTTGTCTTCTCTATTTGAAACACTAATCAGTTGCCAAAAATGCCACCTTTTTTTTGCATTTTATGTGTGATGTCTTTTTCATTTTTACTTTCTAAATAACTGGTACAAATAATCCCTCTTATTTTTTTCAGCCCACCTAAACCAGCGGTGTTCATCTCCGGTGTCATTGCTAGGGTAAGATTATCAGTAAATTTCTCTCAGTCATAGCAAAATTACTGTAAGCTTTTCAGAATTACCGCCAATCAGAGCAAAATTAATCATTTTCATACCCCTTTCTCTTTTGTGAGAAGAGGCTTTATGTTTTCTATATTCATGTAAGGTCCTTTGAGCATTCTTTCTGGGTTTGTGTGGAATTGAAATTATTCATTGAAATTATTTCCACAGTTTTCCTTTGAATTTTAGCACTTTAAGTTTATTGGATCATCTTTTTGTATCTAAGCTAGATATTACTGCATTCATTTCCTTTGGAAATGGCTGCATATTAAACTGCTGCTGTAGCTTGATCTGTGATGAAGAGAACACTCCTGCCTGTAAGGGTACATGCTTGAAGATAGTGTGTTTCAGCTGCCATATGTGCCTTGAGGTATACTTGGGATTCAGGGTGTTATTCCCTGGATTTTAAGACCAGGCAGGACCTGTAAATCCTTAGTATTAGCTAGCCATTAATCATATGATCAGTAATTCATGCCTTGTGCATTGTGTGACAGGGTTTTTATCATGGCTTTATGTGATGGTTACCTTACATCCCTGGGGTTTGTAATGTGGTTTACTGTAAGATGCTGTGGTTGTGTCAGATCCCATCGGTGGAAAGAGTGAGCTGATGCCATTTTCCTTGGCCCATAAGGAATGGCTAATTGGCAGCGTCAGGGGAGAGAAGGCAGAAAATGTTGAGTCTGAGGAGAGGAGATCTTTGAAACTTGGAAGCAACTTGGACTAGAGAAAAAAAAAGCAAAATCTAACAAGTTAACGTAGTGATTGAAACAAAACCAAAACAAAACTGTGAAAGATTGCTGCCCTGTGAGCCAATGGAGTGCCGGGGGCTTCTGGCTTGTGGTATGTTTGTCCCACTTTCTGAAGAGGGAAGTTGTGGTGCTGTTATCCCCCTGTCACTGAGCACTGTTAGTATTTGCTTCCTGTTGCTTTTTGAAAGCCTCATGGGACTGACCCTAGAAATGGCAGTGGTAAATAGGTGACATATGGGTTACACCTGAACTGAGACTGCCCAACAGCAGCACCAGAGAGCTAACACCAGCAGACCTGGTTAAAAGAGCATTTTAAACTTGAAAGCCAGCCACCCCTAAGATTTGAGTCCTAAGTAGTTTTAGATCCTGCTTTCTTCCTAAAGAACTGGTATTGTTTAGCCTGGAAATGAGAAGGCTTTGGGGTGACTTAACTGCAGCCCTCCATTGCCTGAAGGGAGCCTGCAAGAAAGATGGAGGGAGTCTAATTACAAATGCATGGAATGACAGGACAAGGAGGAGTGGATTCAGACTGAAACAGTAGGTTTAGATCAGATGTTAAGAAAAATTCTTTACTCTGGGGGTGGCGAGGCACTGGAACAGGTTGTCCAGAGAAGTTGTGGATGCCCCATCCCTGGAATTGTTCACAGCCAAGTTGGATGGAGTCCTGAGCAGCCTGATGTAGTGGAAGACATCCCTGCCTGTAGCATTGTGGTTGAAACTGGATGATCTTTAAGGTCCCTTCCAACCCAGGCCATTCTGTGATTCTGGTTCCTACAGCAGGCTTTTTGTGCTGCCTTAACTTACTTTTAAAATAGTCTGTTCTTTCTAGTGGCTTTGTGAAAACCAAACACCTCTGAAGATAGGAATATTTGGTTTTTTTTTCCCTAGGTTCACATTAAGATACTGTATTATTGGATAGTGTGTGTAACTGGAAGGAAGTGAAGCTTGCATAGGAAGAATTTTGAAGTTGGCTAAAAGAACAGAAAGATAGAATGTGTACAGGGGAACTCCAGAGTAATATGCAACACTGTTTTCCATCTGATTTTCACAGCTTTTAGAACTTAGATCAATTTGAACTTGAAAGTACACTTTTAAGATTCCTAAACATTTCCTGCTGTGTTCTTTGAACAGGGTGATAAGGACTTCCCTCCAGCTGCAGCTCAGGTGGCTCATCAGAAACCACATCCTTCTGTGGAAAAGCTTCCTCACCCACAGCACGTCAAACAGCACATCCACCAGCCTCGCAAATGAGCTCCCCGTCAGGATCTCTGCCAAACTGCTCTCAGTGACTAAGTTTTCAAGAGAAGACAAAAATCCTTTAGTATTCACACTGTCAAATCAGTAAAATTGACCTCTAAAATAATACGCTGTTTCTTTTACTTAAATTCTCAAGGGTTAAGAAGAATGAAGACATTTTTCAGTTGTTATCCCAGATGGAAAATTCTGTATTGAGTATTTGCTGATCGGGGGTGGTTTTTTAATAAGATTTTCTTATTGCCAAGATAAAAACTTCAGTACGAATAATAGGATTAATGAGCTTAAAATTTGTACTTTTAGTTACGGACTCACAATAGCAGATAGTTAATGTAGTAATTGTGCTAAGCCAGTAAAGAAGAACAGCCTGTTTGTACTGGTACATTTACTGTCTGGAGGGAGTTGGTTGTGTGTGTTGAGACAGAAGTCAGTGGTTGTCTTGATTACATAGAACCATTGCAGCCTTCAGTATCCTATGGTGTTACACCCTAGTGCCCTCTGGATTCAGCCAGGGAGATGATAAAAGGGCCCTCATACATTCTCAAGTGGGCAGAGATCCCGCTGAATCTTCTTTACACCCCTTTGCACTCGCACAGTCTTGCTGAGATTTTTCCCTCTGGTGGTCTATGGGTATGGAGAGGAGAGAGAAATCAAAATTACAAGAACACTGCTGCTGTAGACAACTCATTTGTGATCTCATGAGTCTCACTGAGGGCTGTATTTCTGAGGTGATGATTTCCCATTCGAATAACAAGCTGAAGGAATTCATGACCCTCGGTACTGAATTTAAAATAAGTTGGTGAAAAATCTGTTTACCTTTTCTAATTTTGAATTTGAGATGACCATTTGAAATTAAGAGATACTGTTAGTAAATATGTTTATGATCCAACCTCTTTTGCACATCATGTTTTTTCCTAGCCTTCTTATTCTGAAGGACAGTAGTGATACAAGGGAGTAAAAAGTGTTTTCAAATAGAGCAATTGTTTTAGTTTTAACCACATAATTAAATTGATTTCTCAGTTCAAAATTACTTAGCTCTTTCATTTTCCTTCTGTAACTCATCTCTGTAAAAACCAGGAAAAAAATTTTATGCATTCTACCTACATTTTTAAAGTGTCCTTCTATTTTTAACTGACTACAAATACAATACAGCTTTTAGTACTCTCCAGGTTTATAAAGTTCCTAATGGTGTCAAAAAAGTGGGAGCTAATGCTGCAACCATTCACCTGGAAAATCAGTGAAATTTTAGGGTCACTTGGGGCTTTACCAGTTAATTTATGGTTAAAAAACAGTGAGGAAAGTTTAAAAAATATTATTTTTTTTAAATTCTTCAGATTAAATAATTATTTCCTGAGTAGCTGTTTTAAAACAACAGCAACAAAATTATGGGAAGTTTGGCCCATTTCACAAGTGGAACAACTCACTTCATGTGGGTGCAAGGGACCTGACATTTCCATCTCTTCACAGGCTTGAAATGGAAATGATGTTTTGAAAATTATGTGCTTGGATATATTTATTCTAAACCCAAGGAAGGATGTACAATCTATATATGCAGCCCTTATTTTCAATTTGATTAGATAACCATACTTGCCTTAAGGAATGAGTGTTATTTGTAAGAATTACTCTATATTAGAATATGTGTAACTTTTCAAATCTGCTTTCTGTTTCTGATGCCAGTGCAGCAGAGGCCTTGTTTGTAGCTGCTTATGAGTGTACAAGTGATTCACACCTGAGCAACTCATTTATAAGGGTAGCATTGTTGAGCCTCTTGGAATCTCTGCAGGAGATGCTTTGCTGGCAGGAATGTTTGCAGACTTGGGACAGGGAGCGGTTGATGGTGCAGCCCGGAGCTGTCTGTGTGCTGCATCACTAATGGAGCCAATCATTGCAGGCACTTCTGGTACCTGCTGGCCTCAGGGGGAGATGGGTGGGATTCAGCTCTGCCCTGTGCTGTGCCTACATCTGAGACACTGTCTAGACCCCAGTGTAGTCAGTGGTGGTGCAGTCAGGACAGTAAGCAGAGTTTAGGTACAGCATCATTGACCAAAGGGAAGTGTCTTTCAGGATGAGCTGGATCACTCTTGGCTCCATTGACTGCAGTGGAAAACTAAACCTCAGTGTGGAGGCACACTGGAAGGTGGGGCTGGGTACCTCTGCTCCATGTCTTGTAACAGCTGGTAGAAATGCTTTGGAAAGCCACACCATATCTCCATTCTGACAGTAAAAGTTAGGAGCATGGATGCTTTCGAATTACAAACTACTGCTCCTGGTTGTTAATGCAATATATTCAGCATATATAAACAATACCTGATTTTTGTCTTTGATTACTTAGATAGACAAGTGAGTTTGTACAATGGAGTATGGCTCTTAAGATAGCTTTAGTGGCTTTTTAGAGTGCAGGAATTTGTATATGCTTAGAAGATGTCTCTGTATGAAAGCATATTATATATTGTTGGGAGGTATCCATGTTTATACATAGATGTCCTTACCAAAGCATTACCTTGTCCAAAATAATCAAAACTGGTGAACTGGATTTCTTACTGATGGTTACTGATACTTTAAAAATCTGTTGCAATAGCATATAAGCACAGGAGATGTTCAGATGTTACCTTGAAATGACTGCAAAAGAAATTTTCTGTAATTGTCACTGTGGCAATAATGCAACAATAAAGCATGAAGTTGTATATTGGTCTCCTTTTTCCTGTAAGTGCAATGTAAATCAGCAGGGTGCAGCTTTGTGGGATTTATGGGATTTTATTACCGACTGCTGCATGACTAATCAACATTTTATAGATAGTGAAATTTATTATGAAGTTTTATGACATGGTGGATGAGCTGTTTTGAATAGTCCAGTCTAATGTAAAATAAAAAGTAGATGGTACCAGCTAGAATGGGAGTTGCTGTTTTCCACTATGAAATTGGAGATGTTTGCTCAGCTCCTGTGAAGCTAGAGAATCTAATCCTGGTACTAAATGAGGATGGTAAAGGAAATTAAATGTAACATTCTCTCTTGCTTTGTGAGTTCTAGTCTTTCAGAAGAAGCAAGTATTGTAATCAGAAGAGGTGGCAAGCTTCTCATGAAGCTGCAGTTAACATTATAATACATGCCATAACGTAAGTGATTTGCTGAAGAATATGGAGAAATTGCCACAGTGTTTCTGGGACCTTTCTGACACTTTGAGTGTCCCATGTTTAGTGTATGTGTGGTGTGTGTGTATAATACAGCAAATGTATGTGATACAGTGTAGAGATGATAGCTACTGCCCTGGGTCTACTGCAATGTTACATCCTTAGACTCTGTACTCAGATAATCACAGAATTGTTTAGGTTGGAAAAGACCATTAAAGTCATGGAGTCCAGGCATTAACCCAGCACTGCCAAGTCCACCACTAAACCATGTCCCTGAAAGCCACATCCATACATCTTCTGAATACCTCCAGGAGTGCTGACTGAACCACTTCCCTGGGCAGCCTGTTCTAAAGCTTGACAACCATTTTGGTGAAGAAAGTTTTTCTCATACATAATCTAAACCTCCCCTGGCACAACTTGAGGCCATTTCCTCTTACGCTGTCACTTGTTACTTAGGAGAAGAGACCAACCCCACCTTGTTACAATCTCCTTACAAGTAGTTGTAAAGAGCAATAGGGTCTCCCCTCAGCCTCCTTTTCATGCTAAATGATTCAAAAAAGATACCTTTTTAAATTAAAATTTTGGGAAAATACATGTTCATGATGTCTGGCATGCTGTTGATTGAGTTTTCCAACTTTACTCCAAATTCCATGGCCTTGTCATCAGCAGAATTGCAAATGTTACTAGTAATTAGAAATTATTTACTTCTATGTCAACAGTATGATCTACCCTTTTGTCACTGGATGCCTTGAAGCAGAAGTCTTGTATGTTTTTCCACAGTTGTGTGATCATCGTATGCTCCTGGCTGTTTAATGAAAATATTCACAGCAGTCTTCCATACAAAGTTGAAGGGAATGAATGGCCATATGTTTTTATCCCCTTGGGAATGACTTTATTTTGAATACTCGCCATCTTCATGGGGTGGGGAGGTGTGGGCTTTATAAGCCACTTCTTGTGTTCCTTTCAGATTTGGGTGTATTAAGTTTAAAATGAGATTTAAGTCTAGGCTAATGCCTTAAGATATTGGATTAATACACATAATTGCATTTTAGAAAATGTGGGGATGTCAGTATGGGTACAAGTTACCTTTACAATAGGGGGATATGTTGCTGGTCAGAGGCTGCAATGGTGTAAAGAATTAAGACAAATCACTGTTTTAATTTAAATTCTTTGCACAGAAGCATCTCACAAGATAAAGACATTTAAGTGTAACTGGTTACAGCTAACATCTGCTCTATAAGGATGCAGAGAGATGCAGATCATAGTGACTGGCTGACTTGCAAGAAGAAACTGAGTCAAGTCTGCAGCATTAAATCAACTGGATTTCTTCAGCAAATGGTAAAGTAAATCTGTGTCGTAGCCATAACCTTTGGTAAGTGCTGTGCGTGATTGTATTATATAAAATTAGTAATTTCTTAGAAAGATGGAGGTCTGTATTTTGCTTGTCCCTGTGGTTTTGGGTCTCCTTCAAGACTGTGCATTTATTGATTTTTCTCATCTCCATATCAGAGAAAAGACTGCATCTAGTGTATACTATTTATTGAATCTTTTCATAAAATGGAAGCACTAGCATTCAGATAAGAGGGCTGAGAGGGAGAGGTGGAGTGCATTGTATTTGACAAAACACTCCCTGAACAAAGAAGTCATTTCTTTTGCAATGACTGTTTCCCATCCCTTCAGAATGCTGATCAGAGGTGAGAAAAAGAATATGATACCTCTTTCTGGGAATGTAATTTATTATTATTTGGAGCTGACAAGCCTGCATGGTTGCTGATGATTTTTTGCAAAACACAGAAGGCTGTCAATGACAAAACTGAAATGCGGGATACTAAAGCCACAGCAACCATAGATCTTGCAAATGACCTTGAAAGAAGCCCTGTAACATAATCTCTGCTGTCCAGCTTACATTGGAGGTATTTTTAGAAAACGTGAGTGTCTGGCATTCTGTAGGTCACTCATAGCTTTAGAAAAAGGAAAGCATTAGTAATCCACAGTGATTTTAAGGATTATGAAAATTGGTTAGCTGCTAATGACCCTGGAGCTCGCATCAGTGTCAGTAAGGTAACGTCATTTTACCTTTGGTGTATTCTCGTATTGTCTGGACTAAAGCTGGTTCAGTAAAATGGTTTTTATCCTCCTTTCTGGCAGAGAAGCAAGTGGCAGGCTATGAAGGTGTGTAAAATGAGTTCTTACAAGCCATGTGTGGTAGCTGTCTCAGGTGTCAATGGGTATCTAACACCACGTTAAGATGGACAGTGACATCACTTCATTACTCATAGAAGAGCGAGTGAACTGGAGAGCACAGCAGTGAGATCTGTTTCCAGATCACGGAATATTCTGAGTTGGAAGTGACTCACAAGGATCCATTGAGTCCAACTCTTCAGTGAATGGCCCATATGAGGATTGGACCCACAGCCCTGGTGTGATTAGCACCATGCTCTGGCCAGCTGAGTTAATGTCAGGATCACAATGGAACACACTTGGCTTCCCCCTTAAATCAGAAGAGGCTTTTGAAATATAGAACAGTGCATTTAGTTAAAATGAAAAGCAAAAGTTTCTGCATGCTCATAGTGGCTCAAATGTCGATTATCATCATGTTTCAAATGTGACTGAAATCACATGTTCAATGCCTTTCTGAGTAAAATTGTACCAGTGTGCCAGTGTTTGGGTCTGAAGGAAGAGAGGCATCACATTTTTCCTGGCTTTATGCTTACTTGTGAACCTAATGTGTTTAACTGAAAAATTTGCTTGGTATTTAAAAAAAGAAAAAAAGCCTTATTTCTAAAGTCAGGTGCACCTCATCTTAAGCTATATTTAATTTTTCAAGTGATATCTCTGAGGAAGATAAAGGTCTTCTGGCTTTGTCTCTTGAAGACCAGCAGACTGGGGTGCAGGCCAGTGGAATGTTGCACACGTTGTTTTACTTTCTGGTGTATTTAAATCAGCAGTGAACAGGAGCTGTGGTTAGAGAAGTAAAGCCTTAAATATTAAAAGTAGGATCAGCACTGAAGTGGATTCAGTTCTGCTCTGTAAAACTGTTGTTAGAAGATGATAAGAGAAAAGAAACAGAGCTGTCATATTGTTTCAGAACTGTATGCTGGCTATTTCTTATGCTGCTCAGTGACCTCAACTTCCACTGCGTAATTACAAACTGAGAGGACAATTCTTTGATTGATAAATCTACATGTCCTTGAATCTTTTTGCATGGAAGAGGCCTTCGCATGAGGGAAATCTGCAAATGCAAATAGATTTTAATAAATTCTGATTCTTCTAACCTACAAGGTTAAGCATAAAGAAATATATGTTGTGTCTCTTCACTGCAAAAGGCAGCCCTAGGTGTATGTGCACGTTGGATGTAGAACTAAGACATATTCTAGTTGAACCGAGACCTAATTAGTATTCATTGTGTGTATGTATGCCCCGACAGTGAGAGAACAGTCAATTTTAAAAACTAGGTTGTAAGATTTTATTCATCCCAGAGGTGTTAAGCAACGGGAGATCAGATTCTTTGGAACACAACAGTTTGGGTGAACACCTTTAACATCCTTTTTGCAGGTAGTTATTCACTGTGTTACATCTGAGTTGCTAATAAAAAGACCCACATCAGAAGCTAATTCCTTATCTAATTCCTTCCCTCTGGGCAAGAGATAATGAATAGCAAATGCAAGAATTCTCCTTTTAGGGCCTGATTTATTACCCAGAACATAATAAACATTAGCCTGCTGCTGATGTGACAGTTGTGACAGCTGGAGGGGTTTGGAATGAAAGGCTGAAGCCTTAAATAAGCCTGTCAACTGAGCTTGTTATGCGGATCTTGGTTAAACACTCAGACTTTGCTTTTTGTAGCCCCAAAGAGCTCCTGCAACGTCCACACTGAAAACTTCCCAGTGAGAGCTGTGCTTTGTGTGCCAATGGCTGGCTCACCAGCAGCCAGCAGTGGCTAAGGTAAATACTTATAGGAAGTAGAGAGCTTGATCCGAGTATTTATCATGACCATAATATTCCTCTCCCCTAGATTCATATGTTTTGCTTGTTTATGCACCTGGTTTTGTTCCTGGCTGTCATCGTGTGCCGTGTCTGTCACTCTCTGATGGCTGGTCCTTCACAATAGGAATGACTGTGTCAGTGGGTGCACAATAAACAGACAGGATCTTAAAAGGCAGAATCTATACATTAAAAAGCATGGAAAATGTTACCAACATCATCTAAGCAGATCTCTCCTGGGAGGTTTAGGATTCCTACAAGTGTAGGTTCCTTCAAGGCAGGTTATTTTCCCATCCCATGCAGGCCACTAGTCTTTTAGAGGATTTTTACTTTGAGTTTATAGTCCTGTTAACTTCAGTGATGCTCTCCAAGGAATTAAGGTAAGTTCAGATTTATTTTGCAGGACTAGAGAGTCAAACTAGGTATTTTACATGAGGTAGAGACCTCCAAACATCTCTCTTTTCAAACACAGTGAGGTCTATCAACCTGAAAAGTGGTGGAGAAGACTTGTGGACAGATCCTTTCCTTTATGTGAGTTGTGTTTGTGGAGATCTGCAGAGGAATGCTGGAGTTATAGGGCTGGGTCCCATCTTCAGTTCTGCAGCTTGGTCGCTGCCAAGCCCCTTTTTTAACATTGATTTCTGGGCTTTTTCCTGACTCACAAATGTGTTATAAAGCTCTGGCTTCAGGGCATGAAATGAAATTTGTCATGCAAAATATGACTCCAGACTATCCTTGTGTAGGCCTCGTGATTTCAAAAGTAGGGAACTGGAATTTAACAGAGCTCCTTGGAAGAAGGAGCGCCTGTCTGTGAAGTGCTCTTTGCTGGAAGAGCAAAGTTTAGAAGAAGAGATTATATGAGTGAAAATGTGAGTTATTTTGAAAACAGTTGAACAAAATGCTTTAGAGTAAATTAGCTTATGAGAAGGGGGGGCAATCACTATGGTAACACACAGGTGTACATGCACATCTTAACATGTACATGTTGTATAATTCAGTATACCTGATTTTAATAACTAGGGGAAAAGATCCTAATTTTTCATTTATTAGTAAACAAGCATACCATCTGTCAGCAGAAACAAGCGTAAGTCCAACCACAACCCCTTTTTTTAAGGAATTGCATAAGCATTATATATAAATGTATATTTAAAAAATTATATACTTTGTTTATTTACAAAAGTAGTCCCAGGGTTACTGCTCTGAAGTTTCTCTTTTACTTACTTGTTGCTTTGCCTATAATCAAGCAGGATTGCAAAGCAATTGGCAAGATGTCTGCTCAGCCTGCAGGTGCTATTGAAATGCTTTTAATAGTCAGAATCAAGCAGGAACTTCACTCTTATTTATTGTCCTTTATGGTCTGAAAATACAAATATTTCTGTGGCTGAGATTATAGAGTGAAAAGATTAAAGCACAGCACTGCAGGAAGAAGAGCTGTACCAATTACCCTGAGAAGCAATTCTAAATAGCATTAGTGACCCAGTACTAGTACTCTGAAAGGTGGCTGAAGAAAGATGGCACCTTCATGTTCACTCTGAGAAATGCATTTTGATAGCTTAGCATTTGTACTCAAGGTAAAATGCTGGAGTCAATGTAAATGGAGAACATTACTCTGATAGCATTATAGTTCTAATAGGTAATATAAGCTACAAGGAATGAATATGAGCCCTGTATATTTTTTCAGCAGTATGTGCTGGCATTAATAATAATAGAGCTGAAGACTTGCCTTTCACCAGCTGTGCAGCAGAAGCTCTTCAAGTGTAAAAGGAGAGGTGAACTTGTTTGCATTTCTGCAAACTTCACAGAAATGCTTCTTAAAGAGAAATCTTCAATCCCTGTGCACCGGGAGTCACTGAGACACAGCGGCATCTAACATGTAGGCCTGTGTCATCTGCTGGCATCTCAGTCCCCAGTGCTGCCACTCTCAAGGACAGGCTGTCATGACACTCCATGGCCTGGCTCCTGCCTGTGCCTTGCAAAGCCACAGATTGACTCTGGTGTAGCATGTGGTACTGTTTTGTGGTGGGCTAGGCTGCTTAGAGTTGGGAACTCATCCAGGTGTGGGGAGGTGACTAAAAGCGGTGGCTGGGAGAGCATCCAGAGGAGACACCTAAAGATGAACTTGCAGCTTTTCACTCCCTGGAACTGCCACTGGATGCTGAACATCACGTAGGCATTTTCTGTAGGTTTGCTGAGGGATGGTTTAGCTGATGCACAGAATTTGGGGAAGCTATTAATGAGAAAAAATGGTGAGATGCAACAGCAACTGAGCTGTTCTAATCTTGATATTTTGAGAGGTAAATGCTACAGACTTCTCAGTAATGCACCTTGGAAATGTTGATGCCTTGGAGTATCAACAAAGCCTAAAAGGTGTTATAAAGTATCAGAAAGTGTTTTTAAGTGTTCTCAGGATCATTTGGTATTAGAGGTGAGTCTACTGGTGTTGTTCTGTCCCAGTCAGTTCTCTGGCTGATGCAGTGGACAGCCTTTGATCTTAGCCAGAGGCCAGCATGGAAGACCAGGATGTGATCTCTGTACCCTTCCTTGGTGAGGGTATCTGAGGTTTGTAACCAAGTGCCGTTGACACAGGAGTTTGGAGGGCCACTGCCAGGGCCACTTCTCAGGACACTGCCTTGCATGGTCCTTGGGGGTCAGGCACCTCAGAGTCCCAGCACGTGAGGCATTTCTGGTGGCCAGAGGCATCCAGCCACCAGGAGAGTTTGTGAGGGCTTGTTGTGCTGGTGAGCAGCTGATGGAAGAGGGGCCAGAAAGAGTGTTTTGTTCTGCACCACAGGATATGTTTGGAGTTTCCACCAGGCATAAAATGTGTCGGGTTACCACACCACATGTGACTGCATCTGCTGGTGATGCTTAACCTAAGAAAAACACACCCTGAGCCCCCCAATGAGCAGTGTTTACTGCACTGCCTAGAGCACAGTGTTTATAATACAGACAGAGATTTTAAGGGATTTGGATTTCTAGCCCATTTCAGTGAAAGCTTTTGTTATCTTTCATGGAAATTGATTGCTTACCAGTAAAATCCATGTGGTTTATTGTTACAATTTAATAGGGTTTGCCTGTGAAAACAGATGTGAAAAAGCCCTTAAGTAGGTACATGCTCTGCCAGCATCCCAGTGTTCAGTGCCTGACTCACTAGATATTTTCTCAAAGAAAAGATGTGGATAAAATTGAAATTAGCAGAAACACTCTGCAAGGAATCCTAGGAAAGGTATGAGTGGCTCCCAAAGTATTTCACAGGTGTAGACCTTTCTGCAGGTGTAGGCCTTGCTGCAGAGGTCTGGGTGTAACATGATACTCAAGAATTCCCACTTCAACTCCTTCCCACCACTATGGTTTTCTTGACACTACCCTGAAAATGGGGGCAGTGTAGCCTTCTCTAGCATGAGGGAGAGACCTTCAGGCCACAAGGATTTCTTCACTCTTCCGTGGGTCTAGGAGTCCAAAGGCTGTTTTGGGTGAATGTAAACCCACAATTCTATAAGGAGATTCATGTTCATACATTAATGTGATTTTTAAATAACTGAGTGGGGGATGATCACTGTAAAATTAGATCCTGGCTTTCTTTGACTTACTGCTGCTGCTGGGTTGCTGCTGCTGCCTCTGCCTCCTCTTTTACCCTGCCGTGGGTTCATTTAAATTCCCTCTAAGTGTCATTCCTGGATGTGTCTTCTCAGCTGGCTCAAGGCTTTCAGAAGAACCCAGCTAATGGGAAATGGCAACACAGGGATTTAATGGCATTTAAACTGCACGGACCTGACTTTTGCTTTCATAACTTCATAAATCTCTTAAATAGACCACTGGAATCTTCAAAAGCTGGAACTCCTCAGAAAAGTAGGGCATGATGATGGTATATGGTGCAAAACTTTCTTAGTCTTGCATTTTAGGCTTAGCTTTGTATGCACTTTTTTCTATACAGCAAATATTCATTTATCTAAGGAAACCACTTGGTGTGAGAAACAGGCCAAGGACACAGTAAGCTTCCTGTTACTCAGAGAGAAGTACACTTTTTTAATGTGTTTTGAAGGAGGATACCTTTAATATTATATATCTGTACTTTAGGGAATGCATGAGCACTCTTGCCCTTCAGAAGCTGTATGGGCTCAGCCATTCTCCAGCCATGAGCAGCAGATGATCTGTGTCCTGGATGTGTCCAGCCTCACCATCACCTGACATCTGAAGACTGGCACTGGGATTGCCACAGGCTCCACTCTGACCCCTGCTGTCCCAGCTGCCTCTGCCGTCTCTCAAGAACTTTGTGTGGCTTTCCAAAGCCGGGAGATGATGCGTGCTCTGTTTGCTTGACTGACTGTCTTGGGGTGACTTTATGATGTGTATCCCCTATTGCTGCTTTATGCACAGAAATTAATTTTGTGCCTTTCTGTGTCTTTAAACTGAGCCTGAGAGGGGGAAGAGAAAAAATCTGAGCAAAACTTTTCAGAGCAGTTTGTTCAAGGACACACACACTCCTCTGCATCCTGCGGCGGCGAGAGGAGAGGGAGGAAGCACCCGGCTTGCTCTTCAGCTGGCTTTCAGCCCTTTTTTTTATCCAGAGGCAGACAGAGTTGAACTTTTGTTTTCCTGGGACTTTGGTTTTTTCCCTTCTTCTTTTTTCTGGACTGTTTCAACATCAGAACACCTCAGGAGAGTTCTCCACCAAGGCCTGGAGGTGGGCCCATGACCCGGCTCCAAGGAGGGGGGAGAGAGATCTATGGAAGGACTCTGAAATTTTCCCAGGTTTCTCCACAGTGAGAGGTTTTATTATTTAGCATTGTTGTCCTTTTCCCATGTGTTTGTTAAATAAATAGTTTTTATCTCTTTCACTTTCCTCCAAGGAAAATTCATTTTTTCCTGAACCTGGTCGGGGAGGGCTGGTTGTAACCTGCCTTCTCTCAGAGGATATTTTTTCTCCAAATTTGCCCAAACTGGCACACTGACATAGTTTTCATTAAGTGGTTTTATTTCTGTGGATTTTCTCATCCATCCTTTTCCCTCATGACCTGATAACCAAGAGCTGACTTTATGAATTAACTTGGGATTTAGTAAATTATTTCTCTTCAGTGGAGGGGTAAACTTAGGCACACAGGAGATAAGCAAGTCTGACTGGAACAAGCCCTGCACTTGATCCAACACATGCCAACACAGGAACAGCTGCATCTTTGATGCTTCGGGAAATACCAAGATGGTGAACTTGGCTTTAACCTGTTTTCTTCCCTCAGTGTTTTCTTCAGCCATATCTCTCTGTGGTGCTGGATTTCTTTCTCTCATTCAACCTCAAATGCTCTTTACTTTGGTCATACCTGAGCTGACTGGTGTAAAACACTCAGCTCTTCACAATGGTCTCATTTTGTTGCTTTTCCAATTTAAATAATTCTTGCCCTGAGGAAATGCCATGCAATGCCCTAAAAGAAGAGGAGTGACCCATATAACCTGGAATGATTGGCTTAGGAGAGAAAGAGCCAGAGCCATAGTCTATTGTATTTGTAGAATCTTTCTACCATGTTTATGGTTTTTATGCTTTTTGTTTAATTTGTCACATGTTGAGGCTGGGATTTTTTCTAGTGACTAAAAATAGCTACAGTTATGAATGTGATCTGCACCTGGCAATTGAAGAGCATATCTGGAGATAAAGAAGGAAGAGAGGTCTCTGGACAAGCCCGAAGTTTAGAGTCTGGGAAGTGGGCTGTCTGTCTGCAGTACATGGTTAAATCCCACAGCTGGCTTCTGTACAAGCTGTGTTTTGTAGGAGGTGGCCTTGGGAGACCTGCAGACAGGGAATTACTATAATCCAGCCGGGATGTCGTGAAAGCATGGATTAATATTTCATCTTCTGCCTCTGACTGTTGTCAGGCTCACTTTGTTCCTGAGCAGGGGCTGTGATCCTCAGAAGACGGTGTTGAATTAAAGATTAAGCCAGTGTTTTACTTGATGGAAAGAGAGCAGTTCTCTGTGGAGGATGGTGACAATGCGGCTCTTATCCAGCGCTGCATGTGGGGGTTTAGAGTTTCCCAAATCCAAATGACAGAGAAAAGCTGCAACATGGTGCTGGGGATGGTGAGAAGGGAAGGATCCCTGGCAGCTCTGAGCCATGTTAATGAAAGTGACACTGGTAATTAGCCGAAGGTGAGCGAGAGGCACTGAGCGGCTCCAGGAGATGCCATTGACTGCTGTGTGTGAGAGAGCTCATCAACAACGAGTTGTAAAAGCGAAACAAGGACCTGCTGGGAAAAATGGAAGCTGCAAGGAAACCAGCATGGGTTGACAGAGAGCCCAGGTCAGAGCCTTCCCTCAGGTCAGAGATGTGACAGGGCAGCCCTCTTTGCTGGAAACAACTCGCTTAGGCTGCCACAGCTCTCTGCGTGGAAACTGATTTCTGGTTGAATGATTTATATCGCTTTGATCACAAACCAGTTCTGATTGGTTAAGTCAAGTGAATATCAGCCTGATTAAAACCAACCTGAGAGATTCTGTGCACATTAGTTCAGCTTTTCAGTTAAAACAGCTCAACTGGGGTTTTTTGGTGTTGTTTTTAAATACAGACCAGACCTCACCATGATACTTGGCTATCTCTTCTTTGGACAGCTGACACACAGCACTTTTCCCTTAGCTTTCTCTGAGCACAGTATCCTAGTCAGTCATGCAAATCTTGAGACAGTTGAGGGGTTTTAAGGCTCATAAGTGGGCAAATTGCTGGGCAAGTGATCACCCTAGAATGTGGAGGATGCAATTTGAGCATACAACCAAAAGCAATGCCCATCTGTCACCATGATCAAGATGGCCACTGTCACACAGCAACATTTGGTTCTTGTGGCTCAGCCACTTGGTACCTGACAGTTTCTCCTAGCAAAGAGCAGGTGCAGACTCTTATGAGGGCTGGAAACCCTTCAGAAAGCTAAAAAGGCTCTTGCAGAAGAGCTGGGAAACCACAGGCAAACACTGCTCCTTGGGCCTGTGAACAGTAAAAAAAGGATAATGCAGTCAATCACGCAAAGAATAAACCCCACATTTTTCAAAAGCCACAGGTGAGAAACTGATAATGTAAAACACCCACAAAGTATGTTTTTATGAACATGTTAGTGGAATTTCTGTTTGCTAAACAACTTTTTGAGACCAAAACAAAGAAAAATTAGTTTAATATGGCTGGTCTGTTCAGTTCTATTGCTCACCAAACAAAGGTTTTATTTCACTCATATGAATACACTCCAGGAGGCTGCAACTGCAGCTTTTCGAAAAGGATACCAGGCGGTCAAAGACCACATTTCATTTGCACAAAAGTTGGGTAAATGCTGCGTGACGACTATTCCACTACACTTCCCTGGGAAAGCAGCCAAGCTCATTATAGAGCATGTCTTCTTTCAGTACAACTATGTTTGTATATTCTTTTGAAACACTACTTCACCTTGGTTTGGAACAGAACTTTTAGTGGGGCCATTACTTAAATTCCCCACTTACTTATTGATTTGTGTCCCATTAGCACTCTCACACAATAACGTAGAACATCCCCACACTACTGGCTTCTGCAAAAAGCTGGCTTCAGTATAGTGGCAGCAAACACAAGGAAACCTTAACTCCCTGCTGCTGCATGTGGTGTGAAAGTAAATATTTTACCACCTTTGTCAGCAGAAAGCTGTGTACAGAGACTCAGGAAGCACCTTTTGTGGTTAGCACCACTCTGACTTCAGTTACTATGGCACCAAGAGTAAAAATCCCATTGGCACCTGCAAACACACGGAGCAGAGATGTTCCTGCAGGTCCTGTGCCCCTTTCCTGATCCACATTTACAGGAGCTCACTGCTCCATCAGTACCTTGTGAGAGACCACTGAATGCATCCAGGATGGCATCCATGAACACAGATTTTGCACATCTGCCTCTGGAGGGTTTCTGTTCATTTTTTATCTTTTTAGGAGGGAGGCCTTGGGCAAACCATCATTCATGTGGGAAGCTGCTACAATGGGAAGGGGAAAATGAAAAGGATGAACCCATTTTCCCAACCTCTTCTGTTTCCCTGAGAGAGGACTGAAACAGCAGCATTTGGCCCACTAATTATCCACAAACCTATGTACAGTTTTATAGATATAAAAGCATGCTGCAGCCATTGTAAATTCAAATGTGCCAAGAGAAGTGGCAAATTTAAACCTGACTAGGCAAAATTAATGTGTATAATAACTTTAAGTATCCAATGAAGTACAATTTTCACATAATCCCCTGCCTCTTTCCATGCAAGGGCTACATAGTGTTCAGTGAAAAGGCAGCTGGTCTGTTTTCCCCTTGTAGCCTCCATAATATACCCCAAATGATTTGTTCCTCTTACAGAACAATTATTTACTACTGGCTTTTTGAGAGACGGTCATCATTAACATATATAAGTGCTCCACATTATCACTAGGAGGTAAGAGTCTTTTTATATGTATATGTGTTAATAATATACGCTTAAAAGATTGTAAATATACGTATATGTTTTATATATGTCTCTCATTATTACTTTATATATTAATAAGTTTATGTGTGACTGTGTTATCAGTATGTAGTTTTATAGGTATGGTTTAGTGTAATACCATGTATATTAAAATAATTATATAGATGTTTTCTAGGTGGGGACCTGATTTGGAGCATCCAGTTTGCCAAGTCTGGGAGATCCTTATTTAGCATATTTAGCATTATAAAGCACATCTGAGTATCAGCATTGATTTGGTTATAATTTATACTTCCCAGTGGTCAACAGCTCCACAGCCAAAGAAAAAAGGTCCAGAGTTCATGATTTTTTTCCATAAATGCTATATTTAACTGTACATAGGAATTCTTCAGACAGAACAAAATTCCTGTTCTCCAAACAAGATGAGATGGCCCTTCTCATTTTCCAGGCTTCTTTTCCAACACTGTGACAGCCTGTGATACCTTTGGAGGTATCTATGAATACTTTTTTGTTTTTTTCCTTATTTGGATGATGCCCAGCACAGCAGCTGGTATTGGGCGATGGGGAAGATGGTGCCTTCCGGGAGGAAGGCTACTGGGGGACCCCCATGTTGAAGCTCTTCCTCACCAGAGATGAGAGCACAACATAATCTTAGAGAATGTTGTGAAGCAGTTGTACTTTCACCTCCCACTGTCACTGTATTAAATCCCTGTTAGTACAGTTACTGCAGAGTTCAGTCAGCCCCTGGGGCTGGGAGCTTCCTGGGAGCATCATGGTGAGGTGCTCCCAGTGCACCAAGACACGCAGTGGCTGTGACAGTAGACACAGTCCCTACTCCAGCTACCACACTCCGGAACATTCTTCCCACCAATGTGCTTGACTGCAGCCTGGCACTGAAGGCAGGTAGAAAACCTTCCTCTGCCCTAGGAATAAATGTCCCTTTCCCCTCCGAGGAGCATCTTTATGCAGTGGCACTTCTGCCTTCCCTCAGGGGCCCCAGATGCCAGGAGGTGCTGCCAAGGGTTTGCTTGCTCTGTTTTAGGAGGTAAACTGTGCTGCTTGAGTGACCAGGAGCAACCTGAAGTGCAGCCAGTATTGCCTGAGATTTCATAGTTGTGGGTCTCTTGGGAAAAAAAATCCACAACAAAACACAGATCAAACCACTCTATTTGTGCTGAAATCGAACAGAAGTCAAATCCTCAGCAGCAGCAGCAGCTCAGGGGGCAGATGGCTGAAAGCAAGCCAGATGTGCCTCCTCCTCCACTGTGGTCTGTTTGCCATAGGTTTCAGGAAGTGTTTTGTAGGAGCTTTGCCCACTACAACCTTCAGACAGGGAACATAAACAGCAAGTGAGGGGTGCAGCCTTTAGGGTAAGGACAGTGATGAAGAGGAGAAGACAGCTGGGGGGCAGTGAGGCAGCAGCGGAGGAAGACAATGAGGACACAGGCACCTGTGGTCTGCACTTCCAAAACTAGCAAGTGCAAAGCTTTACACAGATGCCCAAAATGGAGTCACACTGCCTGCAAGGATACTGGGAGACCACCAGTTTGCAGCAGAGCAACATGGACACAGGCCAGCAAAGCAATGACTTCTCTCTCCAGCGAGATGACCAGCCAAAACCTGATGGGGAACAAATGTAGCGGTTTTCCTTCACTCCTAGGGGAAAAATTCACAAGGAGTGGAACTTAACTCACAATAACTCCTTCCAGGGAAACCAAACTGCTTTCAGGTGGTGCTGATGAGTCCTTTGGTGAAAGTGAATAGGCTTTTAGATCTACTGGAAAGTCAAAGGCAGCATCCCCAAACCCCTGTGAAGAATGAGGGTGCCAAATAAGTTTAACAGCTTGTGCCTCTTTTAATGGAAATATCACATTTTTGCACATAAACACAGTAAAGTACAAAGGATTAGAAAATAGGCTTAATTTCCAGCCCCTAATTCTAACATTCTGTACGTTAATCCCTGAGAGCACCTGTCAATTGTCGGTCTCTTGCAGGTGGTACTGAAAGTGCAAATTCAAGTACTCAGCTGCAGCACAGGTTGCTTTTCAGATACCAAGTCTGAGTGCTAAATCTTCAAAACCCTGGGTTGGCAGTAAACAAAAATTAACAGTTAAACCATTCAATCCAGTGTACCAGTCTGAAATCTATCCTGATACCTTTGCCACAGACAGCCAAAAGATTGTCTTCCTGCTTTCCAAAGAAACGAGTTCAGCTTGTATTCTGGCCACTCCAAAGCCATTACAACACTGGTGCCTGTGAATTGCACAGCACTGATGCACTTGCGGGTTAAAACCTTCTTCATATTCCCAGGACTAGGCAGGTGTATTAGCAGGTGCATATTCCTCCAGCTCTGACCTAGGAGGCTACCTGGCAATGCAGTATGGCCAGCACAGAAGTACAAAGAACAGGCTGTGTTTCACACATCTGTCCTAACCTCTGTCAGACCCCGGAGACAGGAGCTGGCAGTGCTGACTTGGGTGCTAGTTTTCAATCAACTGAATTTATTTCTCCCATGACATGCACAGTTTCATTACAAATTCAGTGAGACTGTGGCCAGCCTTCGTGCTCTGGGACTAAAGGATGGAAAAGTTTCCCCTCTCTTTAATTGAGGGGAGAAGCTGGTGACAGCAGCCGGTGGGGTCTGCCTGGGCTCCAGTACAGCAACACCTTCAGGAGGACACACTGCAGCACATTTCAGTTCAAATGTGGGCAAAGCCTGAGCAAAACCTTATCCTGAGCATGTGCTCTATGCTGTTTGCCTTGGACCTCTACTTCTATGAGTGTGGTCTTTCTTCAGCAAGCAGCAGGTTTGCAGCCCTTCCTTATCAGAATTTGCCAGGGCTTGGCTTGCTGTTCAGGCCGACTGCTGGTACAACCAGAGGAAGCTTTAATGTGGAGCACAGGAACCTGCAGCAACCAGTGGGAACTGCCACTTGGAGATGTACTTCGACACTAGGGAAGGTTTTCTCCCAGTGTAGGGACAGAGGGGTGAGGTACTGCCCTCTTCGGGCACCCAGAGCTGTAGTACCAAAGCTTGCAGGGACATCTGGCCGCATCAGTGGCTGAGCTGCCTGGTACTGCATCTCTGACTGGGTATTCACAGCATATAGCTGGACTTGACACCTCTCAAAGCTGCATAATATTCTTGTCCTGTCTATAATCTGGAAAGCCTCACAATAAACCTGGTGAGTTTTTTAAAAAGAAACTTAAATATCAACCTAAAAAATATCCACTGTGCTTCACCCATCTCCCTTACTTCACAGTTAAAAGCAATGACAAAAACTTCCCTGAGACTAAAGAGGAGACAACAGACAATGAATAAAGGGAAATCTAGTAGGGGAGGCAAATCTTAGGTGATGGTGGCAATCAAAAATTCTCTCATCTTCTCTATTTCTTCAAAGAAATCAGTCCCTGCACATGATTTATACTTGCAGAAGATGCAAGTACCTCAACTGCAGAGATATTTTATATTAAGCCCTTTTTAGATTCAACAGAGCAAACAATAGCATTAAGAACTGCATCCATACAGACTGTACAGACCTGTAGAGTTTAATACCTGTACTTAAAATCTGTTTACTGGAATAGAAATAAAGTGCTTAGTATATCCAAAACAATTGTAGACCTGGATTTTCACTGCCAACCAACACTGTGATCAATTTTAAAGTTTTAATTATTACTATAAACCTTTGCAATATGTCTACCTAAGGAAGGAGAGGGAGGAATGTCTAGTGTCAAAAACACAGCTCCTTAATTTGTCCATTACAAAATGAACAAACACAAAATACAATCCTTTCACACACATGTTTTGCAAGCTCTTTCTCAGTCATTCACCTGGAGCTAGAAAAACAGGAATCCACAAGAGGACTGCACCACTAAGAACTTCCTGTCAACAGCAGACAGGTAAACTTAGTAAGTCTTCCACCTCAAAATACCTTCCTGCTCCACCATCAGACATGCTGTGGCACAGCCCTTGCTGTATTTCTGCTCCTTAAAGGCCATGGCTCAGTATTCCAGCTCCATGAGCAGTGGGCATGCACGAAGGCAGGCAGTCTGTTACCTTGCTAGGATAACAAGACTCAGTGGCTCAAGAACCTTCTCAGCAACTGCCTTTAAATCAGGTCCTGCTTTGGGCAGGAGACACCTGCCTCGGCTTTTGAGCCTCTGCTGCTCTATTCTTCTCCTGTTCCTCTGCCTTCCTCCGCTCCTCTTTTAGCTCCTTGTATCTCCATTTGGGAATCTGCAGATAGGGGTCATCCTTTGCACTGCTCCTCCTTCTGGCCTTTTCTGGCTGGAAGGTGGGTGGGGGAGCCTTGCTGACACGGACTTTGGGGATGACAAATCCCGGCCGGACACTGCTCCGTCGAAGCAGATGGAGCGGCAGGAGGCTTGCTTTCCTCGTGGCTACTGCGTTCACTTGGGACATTGAAATGCTGATGGGCTGCAGGCTGGCTCGACGCTCCTTCTTCTTGGGGATCACTGTGACTCTGGAGTTCTGAAAGAGCTTCTCATAGCTGCTGATGTGATCTTTGTCGTGAAATCGGATCTCCTCTGCTCTCTGCTTCCTGAGGATTTCCTGCACTGCCAGTCTGCGTTTCCCCACACAAGGTGGGCTGCCTGGGCACACAGTCTGGCATGCCAGAGCAATGAAGGGACTTCCCAAGCTTGTTGTCACCTTCACCATGTGGTCAAGGACCCCGTCCTCTTCTGGGCCATAGAAAGATCGGAATGAGACAGCTGCCCTTACACACTCAGAAACCTTCTGCAAACAGCTTTTTGGCTCTGCAGCCTTGGCAAGAAGTTCCTTCATTTTTGGCCATTCTGGTTTATATTGATCAGAAAATTGTTCTGGGCATGGCCTGTCCATCAGCTTCTGCATGACCAAGGCAGACTCTGATCTTCCTGTGAAACAAGCCCATTCCCATGAAGTCAATCCACGGCTTGGGTCAGTTGCATGAACATTTGCCCCTCAAAAAAAAAAAAAAAAGAAAAACAATTAGTGTTAATTAATTGAACCACCCACACTCCTGTTGCTGTGATCAGAGGTGAGTTCGGCAGACCCCTGCAATACAACATAAATACACAATAATATTTCTGTCAAAATAAACATGGAATTAAGGACAGATCAGGTTCCTGACTTTCTGGACTCCTTATTTATTTAAAACAAGGTAAAAGACATTAAGACTTATATATGAAATTCTCTTTAAGTTACAAATAATGAAAAAATTACCTGTATTTAATCTTGACTGACATTTTAATATTCATAGGGAGCTCATAGGGAAAGAGTTACAGATATGGAAAGAAACAATTCTCCCCATATAAAATAGTGGACTTTGTACCAGTCACTGCCACTTGGAAGAAAGATCTTAGGTTAATGATCAGAAGTTCCATGAAAATATCCACTCACTGCTCACTAGGGGTAAGAACAGCCAATAAAATATAATGAATTTCTTAAAAAGCATTAAAAATGGAAAAAAATAGCAAAAAGGGGGGAAATAGACAAAACAACAAATGTGCAATTCATGCTCTCTTACGTCTAAAAGGACCCTGTAGAATTAGGAAATGTTGAGAGGATGGTAACAAGGGTGATCAAGTATAAGGAAAGTTTCCATAAATATCAGAGAGTGGATAATGGGTGAGATAGACCTTCAGTCTGAGCCCAGAGCAGCTGTTCTCATCTACCTGAGATTACCAGCCCTAAGGAAATGAAGTAATTGTTAACCAAAACACTGCTATTGCCAAGTAGACCAGTCATAAGAGGCAGCTGGGATACAGGCTACACAGCAGAGGCTTAGACATTTGAAGTGTTATCTCCTGGAAGGAAATTGTTTCTAGTGTCCTATCCTCCTCCCATTCCCAATTTATGATCTTTATCCCTCCAATTCTGATGTCTTTCCCCCTCACCATTCTTTTTTTTTCTTATATATCTGCATCCTTTTCCATCTTTGCATTCCTTTTGATCTCTCCACCTTCCTATAAGACCCATTGGCTTTTGCCCTTGTTCTTCACTCTTTTGTTTTCAAGTGGAGTTACACTCCTCCTCCAGGGCACTTGGATGCTTGAAGAGAGGATACAAGAGCAGCAGGAGAAGCAGGCATCCTAGTCTACTCTATGGTTTCCTTTACAACTTCTTTAGTACCATATCCACATCCCTTGGCAACCAGAAAACTGCAGGGAAGTCCTCCCATGATGTTAGGGTGGGACTGTGGGCATTTGTCAATGAGGGTGGCATGTGCCCAGCCCTGCTCACAGAGAAAGCTCAATTCAGAGTGCACCTGTGGAAGAATTGCTGCAGAACAATGAGCAGCAGCAAGTGGTTTTGGAAGCTGAAGTTAGCAGGACACTGTTGGAAAAACCCAACAGATTACAGCTGGTGAGTGCTAAAGGATACAAAAGACCTGTCCAAAAACTGGCTTGATGGCACCAATTAAATAGAATCTCAGAGATGTGTCAAGGACTTGATAATTGGCACCACATCCTGTGCTTTGCATCCAAGTGATCCTGGGCACACCACCTGGGCACACACATCTTGATGTTTTACAGTGTATGGGTATGAAGGTGAATGAATGAAATCAATAGAATGAGTGAACACCTGGTGTCAGGCAGACAAGTTCTTAAGCTGAAAATCCTTTGTTTTATATCCTGCCTTTGAACTTCGACAGATCTCAGAGGGAGCTTTGCACGCTCCAGTCTGCAGACTGTTCAGCAGGTCTGCTCCCTGCGACAGGCACGGGCTCTTTGCCCAGCTGCCTTCAACATACTGAGCTCTGCAATGTTCAGTCATGGTTTACTCATATCTCTGGCCCTGCAGATATTTTCTGGGTTTCTTGAAAGAGTTTAAAGGGCTTTTTGAATTTATTGAAGGGCTTCTTTACCAGATGAAGGACCATTTTCAAACAGCAAACACAAAACTGACCTACACGGATTTTGTCACAAAAGCGACAGTCTGTCCCATTGCTTTGCAAGATGTCCAGAGACCTGAGGAAAAGGCCAGAGAATACCATGATAATTTTTTTTCAGGGTGGATTACCTTGGAGACAGCATTTCAAACTAGAATAAGGAGTACTCGAAATAAGGAAAGGCAACCACAAACCAGTTTGTAATGGGTTCAGTACACCCTTTCCCACAAAGGATGTTTTGTCATTACAGGAAAATAAAGGGAAAAAGAGAGCACGGGGAAAGTGATAAAACCCTCAATTTTAACTCTATTAAGTTAATTCCTAAGTCTTTGAGAAAATCCCTAAAGAGAGGGTGCTGGAGATACAGAACAAGAATGGGTGTGGAAGGAGACACCCTAAGCAATATTGCTGATCACAGTTTAAGTCTAATTTAAGTGAAATTTGCAGAAAGGACCACTCAGAGAGAGCACCAGGGCACTGCAGGGAGTCAAGCATGGGGCCCAGATTGGAAGGCAGAAAGGAGCCAAAGAGGAGGAAGAGTCAATCAAATCAAAGAGTTCACCAGCCGTGGATTTGAAGAAAGGATTTCAAGGTCTTAAAGGCAGAAGGGCTTGATGAAGTTCATGACTGCAGAAATTACAGATAAATCAGTGAGGGGAGGGAATAAGATGTACAAACACACGACCTCCTGCTTCACTAACTTGTTTTTGAACTTCCCTACCCAAGCTTCCTACCCTTGAATCTGTCCCATCTCAGGTTAGCCTCTTTCCCTGGTCCCTTCTTAACACTTGCCTGGGTCTGAACTCCTTCCCGAAAGAGCTGACTGTGGCAAACTGTGTGGAAGTTGTTTCCTTGGTGTACATATAACAGGCAAGGAATTAATACAGGAATAACAGCAGCTAAAGGAATTGTCTTCAAACACAAAATTTAATTCTCAGTTTGTAAGCAAGCAAGAGGTACAGACAGCTGCTTAGCACTATCCTCAAGAAAAAGTCAGTCCAGTTCTGATATGGTGTAGCTGTGAGACCTTGGAGCAGAGTAGTTCAAAAAGGACAG
Organism: Aphelocoma coerulescens; assembly: GCF_041296385.1. Taxonomy (NCBI): domain Eukaryota; kingdom Metazoa; phylum Chordata; class Aves; order Passeriformes; family Corvidae; genus Aphelocoma; species Aphelocoma coerulescens. The sequence goes on from NC_091015.1 coordinate 92,438,842, forward strand.
TGTGAGAAAGTGCTCACTGGGGGCTCCCCACCTTTGCTTGGGGGTTGCACTCACCTCTGGTCCTTGTCTGGGCTGTGCCTGTGCCTGGCCATGTGCCCTCCTGGTTTGGACCCTGACTCACAGAGTTAATTTCGTGTTTGACCTCAGATCCACCTTGTCTCTATGGGCTTGTCCTTATCATCATGGACTTGCCTGGCAATCCCTGTGGTGCTGGCTGATCCAGGTTGTTCTCACCAGCCCTGCCATGTTCCTTAAAGGACCGCCTTTGTTGATGAGGCTGGTGCTGAGGCCTTCCTGTCACCCTTGGCTCACTTCCCTTTGATGAGAAGCCCACTCCTGACAGATGAGTCCCCAGGTGTTTTGGAAACTTTATCTCAGAAAACAATACTACAGAGTATTGAAATCCCAACCTTTTAACAGAAATCAATGCTGACTTTGTACCTTGTATCACAAAATCTCTTCTAAAGCATGATTTACCATAGTTTTATTGATTTTCTGCACAAATCAGGAGACATTCCTGAACAAACTTGTCATTCAGCAGAATGCCTTATCTGGAACAGACACGAGTAGTCATGTCCCTTTGTAAACATGATAGCAGTCTTACGGAACCAATTGTCATTTCAGTGTAAGTATAGCCTACAAGTTTTCTTTCAGGAATGCTGCACTTGTCTTGCTTTTCCTAAAAGTTGCCCTGAACATCATTTTCAGCACAGTTAGTTTGAATACACGTGCTCCTTTAGGATATAAATATCCTATTTTATTAAGACTTCATGTCCTTTTGAGATGCAGAACTGGCATCTTGAGTTTAAAGACAAGGGCTGAGGTGGCTCAGGCTCTGTTACCAGCCCGTTTTATGTGTGGTGTTTAAAGCCCAGTCACCAGATCCAGGGCCACTCCAACAGCACTACTAAAGCAGCACTGAGTTTACACTGGAGATTACAGCAGGGCTTGACACGTGAATAACAACCAGCATTTCTGGCTGGCTCTCCTGATGAGCGCTGGCAGTGGCGCGGTGCTGGCAGCGCAGCAGCCTGTGACAAACTGCCGATGGGAGACCGGGCCCACCCTTCACCCGCTGTGCACTCATGAACGGCAAATTCGCATGTTCCAAAGACTCTCTCTGAAAGAGCAACATTATGGCCAAGTGTCTCAGAGTGCCTTAATCTTGTAGTGATTGACCTTGGCCCCCCTCCAGGAACTCAAATTTCAGAAAGAGCAGTCACTGGCAATCCAGCTCCGACCATCTGTCACACATTGCTGTTACCTCTTTCCCCATCTGACTGTGCTAAAACCATGCTAAGGCAGCTAGGAAGGTGAGTTATTTTGCTTTACTGACCTCCTGCATTGCCATAAGTAGCTGGCCATCAGCAGAGGTCTTACCCAAGCCTCTGAACAGATACTGGGTTTAAAAACCTCCTGGCTGTAACTCTTTTCTAAACGCACATAACTGCTTTGTAGCTGTGCAAGTAGACCCACAGCTGACTATGGGTGTTTCCCCTCTATGTTGCCATACATTTTTATATTTTGATATAGAATTTTGCTGGTTTGTTTGTCAAATTGATTTTCTCACCAAATCTTTTAGTAACAACTTCTTTTACCTTCTTCAGCACACTAGCACTTCATTATCAGCAGCCACTCAGTGTCCTGTAAGTCTCAAACTACTTCTAAATCCATTCTGAGTGAGCATTTCCCTCCTGCCCTCCCTCCATGTCACCAGATTGTGCAGTGCTCAAAAATACTCAGATATTAAAATGGGTGCACGCAATTTACCGCACTTCCTTCAAGGCCCCTGTTTTCAGCTGAAAATGTGAGGAACTGCAAGTACTCACCGAAACTGCAATTTAGAAAATCAAAAGTATATTAACTCTACAGATCTTTAGTCAGTGGATGATATCCTCACTATCTCTGATGCAAAAACAGGCTGATAAAACTTCCTCTAGGCAAACTCAAGATGGAGGCAAAGAAAGCCATTTTCTGGCTGGCCAAAGGTTTGTTCTCCCCAATATTATGTTTTCTTATGAATCATGGAAACAAGAAGTGGCTGTTCAGATGCCAGAGGCAGCAACCACAGCAGTGAACTTTGATATTGATACTTTTTGTGTAAGAATCAGAATAACAAGTACTGAGTTATTTACATAGCTGAAAGGTTGTGAAACAGCTTCTAGTGACCCAAACAGAATGAACAGGCTTCCCTCAGATCTCTAGTGATAATAATAGGTCATGACACCGTAAGACCAATTTGACAAGTCAGAAAATCATAGGATTGAAGCTTCATTTTAAGTGAAGATTTATAACACACATTAGAAAATTCTGAACTAGCATCTTCATGAAGTATGTGTGAGTCCAGAAAGTGCATCTGCTTCTAGCAGTGTTCGAGCTCTGACAGCAGTTTCATAAATTTTTGTCATAAAAATTTAACTCGAAAATGAATGATCCAATTCCTAAGCCTTTGTTCCAGTGTAAGAGGCTACAGAACCCAGCAGAAAATAACACACCAGTTACCACATCATGTTTTCTGTGTCGTATCAATGACACAGAAATAATATCATATCTGTCTAGAAACTGGATATTATGAAATGAAGGATAGTAATATCACTAGGCTTGATAAAAGCCTGTGATTTAAAATATTCTGATTATGAGGGGTTAGACTCTTGTGACAGCAGAATCACTGAAATGAACTCCTTATTCAAGATCTTCCTCAATGAAATGGACCTGTAGGACTCTTGATCTAGACACTAACAATACTCACATTCCATTTGTTATTATTTCCATAATATTTAATTTGTGTCATATATTTGCAACTGAAAAACAAGAATATATACTAATATAAGCTAGTTATTTAATTATTATCTACCAGTTTATATACCAGTTACTTCATATAAAAAAACCCCATGCAATATTGTGGCTGAAAGATGCTGTATGTTAGGACTGCTCTTGTAGAGGCTGCTGCCCCTCAAGAGGTCTTCTGAGTCTTCTCTCCAGGACCCCTTCACTTGCAGTGCAATACAGCTGGAAACTCAACTGCAGACAAGAGCCAAGAGTGAGAAACGTAATTCCTGTTCTCAGATGTGAACAGAGACAGGTGGGCAGAGAGAGACCTGCTCACTCCCTGTGCCTCGGCTCCCTCCTTGCAGCAGAGACAAGACCTGCTGGTGCCCTGTTGCCCATAAGCCTGGAGACCAAACTCAGAGCTATAGAGGCGTTAAAAAAATCCTAAGTCACCAAATTTCCCACCAGTGTTCCCTGTGGCATATGGCCCCTACATCCAACTCTCCTGACAGGAGCCTGAGACCCCAAAGCTTTCCAGTCCCTGCCACAGTTTGAGGCAGAAGTGGAGGTCTGGCTCTGGTCCCACCCTTGCACTGTCAGACACAGAGCTGGCAGCAAGAGCCCTGCGAGCCTTTCCCAGCTGTGTCATGGATTTCATTAACTCCTGTTCTACAAATTTTGATGATCCTGCTCCCCAAACTCTCCTGGGGACAATCAGTCTCACCCTGAGAGTTCTAGGAAAGCTCCTGGGCGAGTTTGTACAGGCAAACCAAGTGCTCCCTCAGCACGTGCCTTCACTGCCTTGACTATGGCTTATTTAAAAGCTGCACCCATTTCCAGGGAAGGCTGTACTACAGTTCTCAGAGGAAGCACCCCAAGAGCCAGTTTTCTTCTTCTTAGTTGTTAGTATTTAGTTAGAGGATGATAAAGAAGAAGCAAAACACTTTGTATACCTGCCATCACCAAGGCTTTCACACATTCCGTTCGGCCCTGCATTGCAGATTTCATCAGTGCTGTGAATCCAAACGCATTCCTCTTCTCAATATCAAGCCCGGGAAAATAGTTCAATAAATAATTTGTAATGGTTATGTGCCCTTTAAAGAAACAAAAGAAACAGAAAAACAATACGTCACAGAATGAAGGTTCTGTTTCAAGGATAAACCAAAAATTTACTCCTGCAGGTCTGATAACTGGAAAATGCAGATAATTAATAAGATCTCTTTTCTTAGTGTCCTCTTCCACTCATTGCAGTCATCAGCCTTAGGGTTAAGTGGCCCTGACTTGTGACCAGAATGCTGGGATAGGAGGTGGAAAACATGGGTTCCCACCTTCTCTCAAGTTGCTCTCCTTTCTGAAAAGTCAGTTTAAGGTAAGGGAATAATTGAAGACCAGAGGTGGTCACTCTGAGGTTGCAAGGGGCCCCGGTTTCTTGACTCAGTGAGTAGCACTACAAAGGAAATCCCTACAGCTTATGGAAGGAAGTTCCATCTTGTCTTGGGGTGACTTTATGATGCTGGATCCTCTATTGCCTGCTTATTGCCCAGACATGAATCCTGTGCCTTTCTGTCCCTTTAAGCCAGATCTGAGAGATGGGGGGGAAAGGTGGTGGAATTCCTTCGGCAGCTGTGTTCAAAAACACAGATAACTCCCTCGTGCTCTGTCCCCAGCGCTCAGCTCTGCAGCAGGGAAGAGAGTTGTATTCTTTTGCTTTTTAGCTAGCTTCTCGTTCATTAGCTGAGGGAGGAGTTTTCCTGGGACTGTGGCTTCTTCTTCTCAAACTGGAACTGTTCAGCTTTGCTCCGGTCCGGAACACCATCCCCGGGAGGCCGCACACCGCAGCCCGGAGGGGCCCATGACACACCCCAGCTCCGGAGAGAGCAGAGCCACACCTACAGAAAGGACTCTGAATCTACCAGGTCTTCTTCACAGCGAGAGGTTTTATTACCTAACATTATTCATTTTTTCCCCATTGTACCTGAGTGCACCTTGCTTGTTAAATAAATAAATAGGTTTTTTCACTTTCCTCCAGAGATTCTTTCTGAACCTGGGTGAGGGAGGGGCTGCTGAAACCTGCCTTCTATTCAAGGACACGTTCATTTCAGATGTTTCCTCCCAATTTGTCTCAAACCAAGACACGTCACTGGGGGAACTGACTGCAAAGGTTCAGCTTTTTCCCTCCTCTGGTAAATTTGACCCTTACAATCATGGTGCTTCATTAAAAAGTGATGATTGCACACAGTTATTCCAGCCAATAATGCTAATGAACCATGTCAGGCCTGATACAAGAGAAAGGAATATTTTGTGTAGGATCCCACATTTTTATTTTTCCATCTGACAGTGTAAAGCCACTTGTCTACTCTCCTGCAGTTGGAAAATGGAACTGATGTTCAGTTTTGGTAGTAAAATGAATTATTTAAGTTCTGTTTCTAAAAGCAACTGTTGTTGCCATTCATGTGCCTTGTATGCCAGGATAACTGGTGTCTGCAAGGCTATACTGAGGAGCTGAACACATCTCTAGCTAAATGGTTGGAAGACCAATTAAGACATCAAATCTTTATAATTGGACTATCAGACGAATAGCTAGTGCCATAATGACTCATTCAAAACAGTTTTCCCTCCACTTGTCAATCATTTTATGATGCTTTGATGCTCTATAAAATAATGCCGTCTGTCAGGCAGCTGCAACAATCACAATTTAATTAGTAGGAGATGTAAAAATATTCTCTCATCTCACTCTGCAGTCCAGCTGACTATTCTGTAATGCATGCCATTCAAATTCATCTAGAAATGTTACTGAAGCAGATTATAATTCATACAGGACAATTTAAAAGTCTATAGCGTCACATCTGGTGTAGATTTCATCAGCAGCCACTTTGTACCAACACAGTCCTCCATTCACTTTGAAAAGCAGGCTAAGAAAGTCTTTACCAATTAATTTAACATGTGTTGCAGGTTTACTTTCTCTCCTATAATTTTTTTGAGTGTTACCTTTCTGCATAACTGGAGGCTCTCATGAAACCTGAGCAAATCTAGAGATAGTGCAGATCAGACGAGCAACTCCCAAGTCAGAGAAAAGCAAATAAATAGCTCCCTGTACCTTGAGCAATCCAATGAGAATGAAATATAAAAATTCAGCAAACCATAACAAGCTGAACAAAGCCAAAGTGAACTGGGTTCAGGGCAGGATCAGGTGACCTGGTCCAGCTTACTCAATACAGAGGCTTCAGCTTTACTGATTTTTTGGCATAAAATCAAATCCTAGCAAGGAATCAGTTGCTACTGGGAGAATCTTTGTGCCCAAATTGTTTTGCAGGACACTCTCTGTTTCAGTGATGTAGAGCATGTGTCCTCATGAAGGCTTTGGAACAGTTGAAATACTGCTTTTTGACCACAAAAAACAGAGGCAAACTGAAACAACTAGAAATAATAAAATGGAAGATTTTTCAGCAGTTATTACATCACTAAAGATGTTCTTCCCTTTGCCAAAAGTATAATTACAGTAAGAGATGTTTTGCAAATCTGGGGTGATCCTAAGAATTAATCCTGAAAGATCTTGCTTAACCGAAACTCTCCAGGGGACTAGAAAAGGCCTCAAATGAGACAAAAAAAATTATCAGCAGTAAAATAAGAAAGAAAATTAAGAAGTTTGTGATTCTCAGAAGTTTTGTGTCTCAGGGATTCCTGAAAACCACTGCAATTTTAATCTGGAGGATATTCTGTGCTCTGAGGTTTGCTTCAGATTTCCAGTTCAAACAGATATCAAATGCAAAGCAAAACTCAGAGCTACCAAGTTTTAGTTCAAACCCTGACATACACTTTTGATTTAAGACCATAAAGTTTGCTTTGGTTCTCCTGTGTCTGGGTTAACAAGCATCCTGTACCTAAATTGTAAACTGGATGAGTCTCCTGTGATGCAAAGTCTGCTGTGCAAGCCATATGCATCTCTAAAATAAACAAGCCTGGACTCAGCCAGTTTGGTTATACTGAATTCAAGCAGGCTCTTGCTGTTTGTAAGCCAGCTCTATCTCCTACCAGAACTGGCATGCTAAGGGTACACTTCTTCTCCCTGCAAGCCATATATAGAGATCAGCACAGATGTCTGTAATAGCTTAATTCACTTAATTGCTGCCACAAAGGAAAGACCTATAATGATAACAATATTGCCTAATAATTTGTGTAACACAGGCAGAAGTATAAGCTGCATAGTAAGGAAGATGCTTTGTCAAATAACGTTTCACTCCTGAATTGTACCTGCAAAATGCTTGTGTTTGGCCTGTGGTTAGTGAACGCTTTCTCACAGATGGATGGAACCAAGGACACCCAGAATGCTTTTTCCTCTGGGTGTTTTAGGTGTTTGTGTTCTCATGTCTTTCTTAATAAACAGTAACTGGGATAACTTCCAATTTGTGTTCCCAGCTCTACAGCCTTGCCCCAAACTGATGGCTGTACCATAAAACATCTATACTTGGTAAGCAAATACAACTCCCTCTGAACACCAGTGCATGCCAGTTACTATACACTGATGTAGCTGTGTCCCCATCAGCAGGAGAACTGAGAAAAAAAATGTAATTTTCCTTCTTTTCCCATTTTTTTTAAAGTCACTCTCCTTCCTCCCTTTCTTTCCACATCTAATTTCAATTGCTTGTTTCTAGCAATCTCACATTTTTTTCTGCATTGTCCTTGCAATGATGTCTAGTGATTTTGCTTCTGCTTCAATAGCTTCACCACCCATTTCTGGGCACCACCTGCTGCAGACTGCAAGGCATTTACAGTTCTGGAAGGCAAGCTCTCTTTGAAAAGGGATATAAGAAATAGGAAAAATTGAGAAAGCAGATGAACAGACCAATTGTCAAATGTGAAATTTACACGCAAAGCAGAGAACTTTGTTTGTTGTTACTTTTCTATACTAATAAGCTTGTTACAAAAGTATGGCTTTTCACTGATCCCTCCAACCTGTCTTTCTCTCGTCAGCCCATGCAGAACTTCAGCCCTAGATACTTTTGTTGGAGGATGAGAATCTCAAATTATCAAAAGTAATATGAGGGATTGAATTCACTCATTTTCTGAGATTCTAGTTGTTTTTTAATTTAATCCTCTTTAATTCAAGCTGATGGTCATATTTGAACATCATATCTGGGCAGTCATGAAATGGCCTAGTCAAGTGTGGGTTTTAAACTCCTCAGCACAAGTGAAGAGAGTTCTCCGTCATTTCTTTTGCTATTCATACCTCAGAATGATGCAAGAAACACAAGGAACAATTCCTCAGGACCACACCTTTTTTCCCATCCAGCTCCGCCTTGGGGTCTGGCCATACACGATGATGCCTTAGGTTTTAACTTTTATATTTTTCAAATCCTGTATTGCTTAGTGTGTAACTCTGAAACTTCATGCAGCCTGTTGGCTACTGTTCTCCCATGCTGGTTAGACATAACAAAGCCTCTCTAGCTTTGCACTTCAAGGGCACCTTGTTGTCCCAGGCCCTGAAATGTGTAAACTAAAGCCTCTGAACAGGGGGAGGGGGAAACTTGGGGTAATTACTTCATTGCCTGAAACTGTAATTGGAGGATTAACCCCAATATGTAAATGGACCAAACCTATAAAAGTGTGAAAAACCTGTGACCCAGTGGCCATCTTGGGTGTAGCCCCTCAGAGGCTTTTTGACTCCCTGGGTGTTCCTATTGAAGGCCCTTCAAATAAATACCTGCTTTTATGCTCTTAATCTTGTCTAGCCTCTGTTTTCAGGTAGCCACTTCAAGGCATCAGTTCTGGCACCCCCGGTGGGACTCAAACTCACAATCCCTGGCCCACCTGGTCAGTGGATTCTAACAAAAATGGCAGCACTTTCTGAAACCTTCAAATACTACCTTACAAATAACTGAAATAATGTGGATTTGATATTAGACCTTCCACAGGAAAACCCATTGTTTTGGTATAAATAACAGTGATCTCAAAATAATTTATTTTGTAAAAATGTGATTACTTTCACACCCTAAAGTTAAACCTCCCTCCCAACAAATAAATTCTCCACTAAAGGTAAGTTTGCATAAGCTCTGCTTTCAGGTCTTTATGATACACTGCTCAGTGTTACTACTTAACATCCAGCAATAATTAAGCAGCATCTATAGCACTGTAGCTCCTCTGGTTGCAATGTTAACCTCACAGTAATCTCTACTAACACTACATCAGTATCTTGTGATAATTAATTAAATAACTGGTGTAAACACTGTAGCTCAGGATTAGCACAGGCAGGGGAAAACATCCAAGTTGTTGGGGGTTTGTATAAGCTTCTGCTGACTACAGTAATTTCCAGTTGCTTTGGGGATCAATAGCAAGTACTGGCAGAGAGTGTCAAGTCAATGTCAGCCTGCTGGATTAATTCTCAGCTCATTATCATGAGTTATAAAGGTCAAGAAGGAGGCAGTGTTAAACCTTTTTTAGTCCAAATTTATATTACGGCAGGTAAATAAAAGCAGATTTGTGTTTTGGAGACTTCTTTACCTTCTTTGGAAAACTACTGTACTCGTACTCATGGCTTTGCTATGAGTGTGCCTACTGTGGTCACAATTCTTTCTTCAGTATTCAAGACCCATCTTGCAGCAACTTTAGCAGAGTTCACTTTGTGGTACAACACAAAGCAAGGTTAGGCACTACCTGGGAACGTTCAGTGGCACTGTTACTAAATTGACATGAAAACCTAACTGCTCTAATCTTTAGACATGGCTTGTAATGTCCATTGATATTCCTTGATGGAAATTCATTCCTGGGAGTGAGGACTATGTCCCATGAACTCCCACAAACATCTCATACTCTTCATCAGCCAGCAGACATGATAAAGACCAGCTGTGTCTTTCCTTGTAAAGTGACTGCCTCTGCAGAGCGTGCTTGAAGGAGGCAAAGGAAACCAGAGAAGCAGATCTAGGCAGCCCCTGGAAGAGCTTTTAGACTACAAAGTGATGGCATCCTTCCTTGGAGAAATTTTTCCCGATTTACGTGCTTTAGCACTTTGTTAACCCTTGTTAGGGGAAGCTAAATCTTCCCTTAAAGATTAAAGCACAGCCCTTCAGTTTTAACAGAAATAATCAAATGATTGTTTTCTAACTGAACACCAGGAACAAGGAACTCTCCTGGGAGTTTCTCTTACATCTAAGTGATCTGTTACACTCATTCACTGAATATTACCATGCTGGGTGGGATAAAAGAAAACCTTGTGCTAAACCCTGCTCTCACTCCAGCCTGCATCAGGAATAACATGGTCGATGTTGATACCAGCTGTTATCATTGGCAAACACTAAATCCTGATGAGATTTTTTTGCTTTCTAACTATGGAGTGGGTGAAGAACGTTTTAGCAGCTAAGATATTTCTTAATGATGATAGGTTTTCCTACAGTCATCAGTTACTACAGTCACTCTGAGGTAGGTGCAGCAAGCAGGGGAGAAAAGTACTAATGCAGCACATTACACGTCCACAGTGTTCATTTCTTGCTTGCCAGAGCAAACATCAGAAAACCAGTTTAAAGGAACAAAGCAGTATAATATTGCACACCTGGGATAAGATTGTCTTTATTTCTAATTTAAAATAATTAATGGCATCTACTAAAAATGTGTTGCTTTTGCTGCCCTAATCTATTGGATAAGTACCACTGTAGATTAATCAGTTCAAAGAAAATCATGACAAACTTACTTGGAAGTGGGCTTGGCCAGGATTATTTTACACAGCATAATTTCTTTTAGGGATTTGAAAAAAAAAATCCTAAAAAAAAATAGCCAAAACACACACTCCTCCCAAGACCATGTATGGAAGAGGTGATACAGAGAGCCTTACCTGCCTGTGCAGCTGTAATTAGAGCCGTGTTCCCTTCGTTGTCCTGCCAGTTCACATCAAGGTGAGGGCATTGTGCTAAGGCCATTACAATATCCACATAACCTTGGTAACAGGCAACAATAAGACCATTCTGTAAGTAAAATATAAAATGAAAGTTAGGATTCCCAGACTGAAAAAAATTCACTGAAGAAGCATGCTAGACTGCTTTTTTATTTTATATTTTTTTCCAGACAGAAGAACTGAAAAGATATCACCATAACTAGTGATTAGCTCCAGGCACAATGTTCAGATCCAAAACACTTCTTTTTATCTCTGCCCTTTGGCAAGAAATGTTTGATACTCCTCAGAAATACCTAAGAGAGTAGGTATTATATTATGCTACATGCAAAGTAACTGTTTATAAATGGCTTGTGCTTCTATGGCTATATACTCTCAATCCAAATGAGAATAAATCTGATTTTATTATATAATAAAATGAACCCAGCAGGCAAGATGAACTGGACCTGCTCTGAATATTAATTCTCTGAAAAACAACTACTTCTTCCATGAAGGGGAAGTGGTAGGCAGGAGTTCTGTTCATACTGCCTGTTGCTATCTTTAAATAATTCAGATTTCCCATTAGAACTAGGCCTCCTTTTTTTATAATCATAAATAAAATTAAATTGCTTTTAGAGGTCCTGTTTAATGTGTTTTATGACAGCTGGAGGCTGTAAAATTTCCAGGAGGAAGCCAAGCCAGGAGGTAAACCTTGTAACTACGCTTGGTACCCAGATAGTGTTTCACTCCACAGCAGCAAACTGACAGCTTCCCTAAAATACAGCAAAATACACTTGCCATTAATTAAATGGAACCACAGTACTTAATCCTGGCTGCTCACTTGACCACTAGGATTAAAGCCATTATCTCCGGTCTTCAGGATTACTTGGGCTGCCCTCGATCATCTGCCTGGGGCTGATGGGTGTAGAGGAGGGCCGGCACAGATAAATCAGCACTCCCTGCACTCCCTCCTCGCTGCCAGCGCATTACTCAGTTTGCCTGAGCTCAGCATGAGCATCTGACTGCCGAAAAGATAAGGGCAGAGACACAAATCTCAAACTGCCTGGTAACCCTGCCTCCCTGAAATGCACTCAAACGAAAGACTTGCAAGGAGAACCTGGTTATGAAAACAGAATGGCCTGCCCTGATTCCTCCATCATTTTTCTCTTGCCTACACATTCTCTTTATTTCTTTTTCCCATGGACATTACTAAGACAGAAATGTTCACCAGATGACAACTGAGGCTTTTGATTTATTGTCCTCACAACTAGTTAGTTATTAGTATAATTTCACTGTTATTCTGGACAGTTCTGTTGGCTGAGGTAGCAAACAGCTTCGTTGAGATACAGGAGTGACATCTACTCTTTATGCTGCTCACAGGCTATGTAGGTTATTTCTCAATTATATCTTTCAATAAAATAATTACTCTGCTTTCTTTTGTTCTCAAATCGCTCTTGCCCTCAGCATGAAGCAACACCTACCACTGCTCTATAAAGAGCATCTTCATTTCCTTGTGAAGAACCTGTAATACCTCAAAGCCTTCTATTGGAATTGTACAGAGGATTCTGCTAAAAGTCATGTATTTTTGGGGTTTTTTTTCACTAAACGTATGTACTTTCCTGGTAGGATTGTTCAGATTAATCCAATTTTACTGTAATGTAATTGTTTTTAGCTTCTAAGAAAAATGTGTCAGTGTCCACTTTGTAAGGACTTGAGCATTATTTCAGTTCTTTAATAATTTAATTTTTCACCTGATGTTCAGGATGTTTACAACTCCAAAAGCTGTGCAGATTTAAAACTCTACACAGTCATTCAGTAAAATATCTGTTACTTATGATAGCAGAAAATTAAGTTTGCGATTGTTTGGAGACAAAAAACTTTTGACAATAAGAAGAGAGAGTCTATTGTTCACTGAAAAAAATGACGTTTTTGAAGAGAGTGATAGTTTCAAAAAGGCTGTAAGAATAACTAAAAGTAGCTATCATCTCTAATGAAAAGAAAATTATTTCACCCAATATCTGGAGGATATTTTCAAAGTGTATTCTCACACAACATTTTTCTGTTCTATAAATAGTTACTAGATGCTTAAAATAAGTTTGGTTTTTTGTTCTCTTTGTAAAAGAGTAAAGTTAAAATATTGTAAAGAGATATTAAAATACTGTAAAAAAATTAATAACAAACATTAGTTTGGTTTTTTTTTTTATGCAAGAGGTTTTTGCATTACAGTTTTCAGGGACTTTTAGTCTACTTTTAGTTCTACTTTTAGTGGGTACCTCCATTAGATAGGAACTAATGCATCTAGCACTGATTTCAGTAGATGTGAGACACAAATTATCTTCAAATCAATCAAACTCACTCACTGTTCTGAGTTTACAAACCAGAAGGATTACTTAGGTATCAACATTTTCTGATGTTTATTTTCCAAAGATGTTATCAAAGACTGCTTGCTTAAGGATAAAGAAAAGCACCAGAGAGTAGGAGTTCTCCGAGGGATTACATGATGCAGTAGCACGGAAAATCATCCTTGAAGGGCGGTTTTACAAATCTGAAGTGGGCCTGATAAGAGTGTGAGAACCTGATATTCAGTGGAGTGTATGACCCACTGTATGACTGGGTGAGAAGCAAAACAAGCAATGGCATGAGGACGTAAAAACAAGTCCCTTCCGTAAAGCTGATGGGTTTTTTCACCCGTTACATGTCTGTGGGCAGGTGGGTGAGACAGACTGCTTGCTGAGGGACTGCTTTCCTTTGCATGACCCTGCCAAATGAGTCATATACTGAAATGGGGTGCAGGAGGCTGCAGCTTTACAGTGAAAGTTGCAATAAACTTCTGGATTTGATGGTTATTTCACAAATCCTCTTTCAGTGATACAATGATAATTTATGTTATCAGGTTGCTTTTTTTTTTTTCCTATTTTTTTTTTCCTTTGCATCCTTTTCTGGTCCTGTCTCTATTCTTGTTGCTAAAAGCTAGTACAGACAGATCAGCCAGCATGTGCAATCAGTCAATATCAAAGTGAGTTATTAGTCTGGAATCTTTAAGTTCATACACCAATAAATACTATAATATATTAAAAACTCCTTCAACAGTCTCAATTAATAAATATAAATGATACAAAATTGCCTCCAGCAAATTGCCTTTTGAAGCAATCAGTAAGGCAGTAGCCTGCATCACAGCAGTCTGCAGGAAAATACAGCTGTGCACTTAATGTCTTTTCAAACCCTAAAAATAAATTAGTTTTAGTTAGAAAATACTGAACCTGAACAATCTGGTTACCCTGAGAAGAGACATGACATTAATGTTCTGCCAAAGGCATCTGTTATTCTGCCTCTCATATAAAAGGCCACAGTGTAATTATGAAATGGACAGTGTACATGGGGAAAAAAAGTATTTTTTAAATTGAATCATACCATTATTTTCATCAGTAAGATCAATTCTCAGAAGTATTCACTACTTGTGAAGTCTTTTGGAGAAAGGAAGATTGATAATTCTTAAAATATGTCCTCTGCCTAAAAGGACTTTTCTCCTTCAACAGCATCCTTTCCCCTCTCTTCCCTTTCGTATGTCCTCAAACACCACTTATTTTAAATAATAATAAAACCCCAAACTATTCCCATTAATATATAGTAATAATCATCAATTATTAGACAGTATAACTGTACATATATCACAGCACCCTAGCACAGTATCCCTGCTTTTCAAGTATACTCTGTTATCTGACTTGCTCTCTCCCGATCAGTGGCCAGGATTGCTGCCCTTCATTCTCCCACATCAATGAAACAGATCCTCTGTGCATAAGAGATGTAAAATATGAAACAAGGTTTGCAACAGATCCCATTTCATTTTTCAAATATTGCACACAGACTCTGTGTGACAAAAAAGAAAGCATGAGCCATCCATCACACCAACTACATTAACATTTACGGTCATTTTTCCACAGAAAGGGAGGTTGAAAGTCAGCTCAGTAACAGGTTTTTTTCCAAGTATAAGTCACAATAATTCCAGGTGTTGTCAGCTCTATCTTTCCTCTGTGGAATATTTGGAATTTCACAGAGCTTTTCCACAGTTTTTCTGTAGTATATGATGTATCTGATTTTTTGGGTGACTAGCACAGTTTTGAAAGATCCCTCTTTGTTTTGAAGTGACAGAGCAAAATTAACAATATTTAGAATATATGACAAAACACTCAGTCTCAGATAAATTACTTATTTTCCATATATTCTAAATAAAGTATAACTACTTTTCTTATTTTCTTCTCACAGTAAACAAATTTACATTTCAGGCATGGGACTACCTGAAGTTAATCAGATGTTGCAACACCTTCCTCAAGCAGTGAATCTTTTGATTCTGTTTAAACTGATAATTCCTCCCGTGCCTTTGATTTCATGTAAGACTGGAATAGTGCTGCCACTATGAAAATAAACTCTCTTTTGCTCAGCTGTGCTGGCTAATGACATATTAACATGTCTGATTACGTGAGGTCATGGATATCTCAGGAGACAATTTTACAAATCAGATATTATGACACAATTACAGATGTAAGGCTGTTTGTACACTAGATCATTACAGATAATATAGATCACAAGAAATACTCAAGGATCAATACTGAACTCAAGCTGAATAATGAGCAAATCACATACAGCTTGCAATTAATTTAGCTTTTTAAAAGATCTCTTCAGGCAACTTATTTTCCACCAAGATGCTGAGAATGAAAACAGTTTGTCATATTTTTTTGCCAATTACCCCAGACAAAAATGAGTCTGGCAAAAGACTAAATTGGTATTACCTATTGCTCTCCATAAACATTGTGATAAACAACTGTCCAGTTTGCTTTGCACGTACCTGTAAGTATTAATGAGAATTCTGCAAGGTTGGTTTATTAGCAGTGATTAAAAGCACATGTAATTGAATTAAATGAGATAATGATTCATCGTAATCCATAGTCACAGCCAAGAACAACTATGAAAATTAAGTCTAAGTAAAAAACATGTTATAGAAAAAATATCAAAAGTAGTAGAAATGGAAGAATAATAAAAAACAAAGGAATAAAAAGCTGTGTTTAAATGTTTTCTTGTTGATTCACTAAAATAATAATTCATATGTTTAATATTTTGTCTTATACAAAACTCACACTATAATAGAATTGTATATATAACTATCACT
This sequence comes from Aphelocoma coerulescens, assembly GCF_041296385.1. NCBI lineage: Eukaryota > Metazoa > Chordata > Aves > Passeriformes > Corvidae > Aphelocoma > Aphelocoma coerulescens. Next base: position 92,454,633 of record NC_091015.1, read on the forward strand.
CACTATAACATAATACATGTACACAGAAAAAAAATCAGATCAAGTATTTCCATGTAAATCTCCCAAAATCATTTGAAGGTAATTCTAATCTCCACTAAAAACTCTGTAACTCCATGAATCTTCACTTAACAGAGATTCTAAATTTATGTTGCATTTAAAAAGAGCAAAATGTAGCACTGAGCACCATGATCTGCTATATACTAATTTGTGTATCGTGCACAAAACCTTTAAGTATAAGAACAGCAATCTGAGAAACTTTCAAAAGTGGCTTCAGCTTGTCTTATTTGGTTTGTGTTGATTATTTCAACAGCGACAGAGATGAGGTAATTATTCAGGTCATCAGTCCCATGAGAAGTGGTGTTTATGTGCTACAGAAATCCATCAAGCACATAAGCCCTGATATTATCTGCAGAAAATAATTTAGGCTGACCTTTTAAAGAAAGGGCTGCAACAGCTTAGTCACATGCACATTTATATGGAGAGAGTAACAAAAAAAAGAACTGGAAATTTAAATAAATTTTGTCCAACTGCTGCTTGGTCAAAACCCCACATGCCTGGAGAGGGTAAGGGGGGAGAGGCTAATTTTGCCAGGGAAAGTGATCAGGGAAGCACAAAAGGGTATCCAAGAGGGTATCCAAGCAGGGATGGAGCATCAGCATGCAAAACTCTCTGCCTGCTCTGCAGAGGAACAGAGTAGTCCAAAGCCCAATCCTGTATCCAAAATTAATCTCAAATGGCACTGCCCCTGCCAGTGTCTCAATACTGAAGGCACAAAATTGCCACCTTTGCTTTGCAGCATTATGAGCATTTAGAGATCCACTTCCCAGTATGGACTGTGCTCCACTACAGAAAAGCACACGCCAGTCTGTGGACACTCAGTTGATGACCCATCATTTTTCCGCTCCGATTTTTTTCAACCTCACATATTTCATAAACACCTCTTCAATCAGTCAGGTCACATGTCTTTAAGTAAAGGTATATATATCATCTCTGCAGAAATCCTTACTTAATCTATTCTAATCCAAATCTCCATGATCACCTCTAAAAATAGTCTCAGGAAAGTTCGTTTTACTATGACTGCAAAAGCTTGCATTACACAACGAAGACAACCCATACCACTTGTGTAATAAAGGAGACAACAGGAAAAGGTAATAAAAATAGACGAGGCCATGATGATTTTTTTGCCTTTTCTTTTATACCCCTTTTATATACCTTTTTATAGCTTTTGTATTCTTAATGGTTTTTAGCCTACATTCTCAGACTTATTGTGTCAAGCTGAGAGACTAAACATTTTAGAAGCTTCATAATTAGGGATCAGTGTGCCCCAGACCCCAAGGTCCTCTCCAAAACACATTCTGTAAACTAAGATAGAACCATCCAGGGGAAGGTTCCCCGGGGAGGGGGGCTCACTCGAGCCTCTCATTGGGGAATCTTTGATAGATCATCTAATTAGTAAGACCTATACTGTTATACCCGATCTATTGTGTGTAAGCATTGCAGTGTGCATTGGGGTGTGCATGTTCCACCTGGACGTAGTGCACCTAAAATAAATACCGAGGTAAAACCCCATTTTCCCTTCTAACCGCATTTGATTCCTGATTTTAAGACCAGGAAAAGGCATCATAGTGGGACTTTCCTTATTTACTAACATGTACGTTGTCTGAATTGGTTTCAGTATCACTGGTGATGTAAGCAGCTGGCAGAAACCTCGGAAGTAACTGCTAAGAGCTATAAGGTACTTGCAAAGCAAATAAATACATGCTGTTTAGTCAGAGCTTTTCCAGTGGGTGGGATGTATAAGAAATATGTGGCAATTCTGAGAGATGCTTATGAGATATTAACCCTTCTCTATTTTCTTTTTTTAATATCAAGCCACATAATAAAAGCAAATAATTCAATAAGAAATCTAAACCCCATGAGCTGATGGGGACTTAAGGCTTGGACACTGTTCCACGGGAGGCTGGAACATGTGCCCAGCTCCTGCACTCCCCCACATATCCCAACACCAGCCATCTAGTTGCCTTTTGGCACAGCTTTCTTGACCAAAGTCTAGGGGAGGGGACAACTGAAGAGATGATCTTCAACCCATGGGAAGCCTGATGGGAGGAGAACTGGAGCATTACACCAAAAATAGTGATCCTTTTTCTCTTCTCGCTCCTGAGGGGAATTCTTGTCTTCCCATGAGGCAGAATCCAGGCAAGACAATACCTGGGTGGTCAAGTCCCCTGCACTTCTTCCTGCACCCCAGGGATGCTCCAGGAGCCATGGAGGGCGACTCCTCTCTCACACTTCTTTACCTGCTGCATCTGCCACCACCTCTCACACCACACACCATCACCTCTCACCCCAAACCACACTGTGTCCAAAGGCCTGGAGGGCTGAAGAAGCACAGAAAATATTTTTGGACTGTGCAGACCAGCAGCCAGTGGTGGCCAGCACCTCCTCTCCCCATCACCGGAGAAAAGGGCTGCTTTGGTCCTGGCTGTATCGCATCCTCTTGACAATCATTTCAGTGGCAGAAGTAGCTCAGAAGCAGGAGACACTGAGGATTACATCTCACAGTGGGAGCGGCCCTGCAAAAAAAATATGAGCCAAGGGACGCTGTGCAGGAGGCCTGGGCTGCGTTGCCAGCTGTTTTCCTATGACTTATGCTGACACTTGATGCCACTTCTTGAAACAGCAGCAACTGGATCTATGTTACCACATGAAAAATCTTTTGCTGCTCTTTCCTCTCTCAACCTCAGCTGGAACTGAACATGTGAACAAGAGCCAGCAGCAGCCACAACTAACTTGGGCATATTTTAACACTGAGATGCTTGAGCTGGGAAATTTAATGTATTCCATTGACACATATTTAAAAAAAAAACTGCTCAAGATGTTAGCAGATACACACATTCAAGCTCAATATCAATTTTGTTAAAATACTGTATTATTTTTGAGTGACAGCTGGTAAAGGATTAGGAATCTACTCATCAATCTGAAGTTTCAGCAGGAAGAAGAGTTCCTTTGCTAGTCACAGCAGACTGATGTGCAATGAAGTTTATATGGAATGAGAGGAAACTGGGATCATTTTCCCAAAGAGTGATATTTGATATATGCAATCAGTCCTAAATAAAGCTTTGCAATGTATGCAAGACTGCTGGTCACAGCAGAACTAAACAAGGCATAATTTTAGTGAAGGACTAAGTAAGGAACCTTTAGGGAAACACTGCTTAATAAAAATAACATATCCTTAAAAGCACCTGACATGTCATCTAGTGGAGCTTACCATCATTATACATAAGATAAAAGGAATTTGTATCAGGATTCAGTAACTTGGCAAAACAGCCCAGAACTCCACTTTTCAGAAAGGATTCTGTGTTCTGCTTATGAGATGCCTGGCTGTAAAGAACAGAAAGTAGTGTGGGAAAATGGTAGGGGAAGCAACACAAATTTTATCAGGTTAAATTTCATGTTTTCATTGTATTTAGACTGTTGGGTATGACTAATAAACAGTGATGATCCCTTACAAATAATGTAGCCTTTACTAATCCTAGCTTACCTGTTTGTACTGCACATAGTACAATCAGTACTAATCAGTGTTAGTACTGTCAAATGTTAGTGCTAAGTTTTCATAGTGGTGGTGGTAGTAACACGTGATCCATAGCAGCCAAATTTATACAGTCCTCTTTGCTGTGCCTTTTTTGGAACTAGTGCTAAACACAGGACATTCTGCTTTAAAATAAGAAAGAGGTCTGGCTTCAGAAAAGAATGTAAATTATGTACTGTGAGGGTGGTGGGACACTGCAGCAGGCTGCCCAGAGAAGTTGTGGATGCCCCATCCCCAGCAGTGTTCCAGGCCAGGTTGGATGGGCCCTGAGCAACCTGGTCGAGTGACAGGTGTCCCTGCCCATGGCAGGGGTTGGAACCGGATGATCGGATGATCTTTAAGGCCCCTTCCAACCCAAACCCTTCTATGATTCTGTGTACTGAACTTTAACGAGCGGATCCTGGTATAAACCCTGAAGGCATTTCTACCACAAATCCCATGTCTTTACTTTAAGGTGCTTTGAACATTAGCAACCCAAACCATTAACTGCAGAGGGCTGGCGAGGCAATGTGACAGACTTCTGCCAGCATCAGGATCCTGCTACAGCAAGTGGTGAGTGGATTTTAATTTCATTTCTTTTTCTTTCACTGGCTTGATATGCGATGTTCACAAAGGCTTACAATGGCTGGAAACCATCCTGTGAACAAGGATAATGTATTTCTGGATCCTTAAATGAACAGTACGTTATTGTGCTTTGCTTGGAAGAGCTGTTTCCAGCTATCGATAGATTCAAAGCAGCAAAGTGCCGACTGCTTCCTCCTGAGGACATCTGAGGCTGGGAGCACCTGCTGCTTTGGCCATTTGCCTCACAAAGCTGCAGTGGGTTTGGGCATCACTGGAAGAAAGAGTGTTTGTAATAAAGCTCAAACTATACCTTTTTGTGGGTATAATTATATGTAAAGCATTTTGGAGAGTCTCTCCATTGCCAGAGTACTTCAAAATACCATGTTCAAATTGTAGGCTTCCCATAAATTTTATCACTGAAGCATTTTGTTTACTCTATTTTCAGAAAGACAAACCTCCTAAAAGGTAAACAAAATGATAGTCAAAGGTGGATCGTCTAACAGCATAACCAAACCTGGTGTGACCTCTATGCAGTGCATACTGTCAGCACATAAGACCTCTGGGAACATTCAGAAATGAGTTTAGATGTGAACTCCAAGTCCTGTGCCTGACAAACTCTACTGTTAACTTCTCTCCTGGTCTTTAAATATACATATACCTTCACACACATTTAGGATGACAAGGAGAATTTGCAGCATTTAAAAAATATTTTGTAGGGCATTCAGAAGCCATGTGAAATGTGTTTTGTGAACTGACATAACTCTGTCAAAAAGAGCTCCCTTTGGCTTTAAAATATGTGATTCAACTCCTCTCTGTGTTTAATAGATGCATTTTCCTTTTTGTTATGTTCTGTCAGACGCAGGCAGGCTGTAGTTGAGATCTGTTGCAAGAGGCTTAATAGAGTGTTTGAATGCATAGTTTTTTTCAGGAGACCTCTCCAAAAGTAGTGACTTCCAAAATCTTTGTAAAGATAAATTTCAATTTGACACTGGGCAAAAGATAAATGTACAACCTTCTATGCTGTCAGAATCTATCACTGTATCTAATCCGTCTCTTCTGTAAAGAACATTTTAAAGGCCCCAGAACATTTTCACCGTGAAATTCTCTGAAATGACCAGTGGTGAGCTTGCAAGCACCCTCTTGTGGCAGTAAGCTACTGTAGTTTTGTTTAGGAAAGACCTTCCCAAGAAGTTTCCCAAGTTTTCCTCCAACTTCTGTAAATACATTTTGCTTCTCTTCTTCTGAGCCTTCTGGTTATGAAACTACACCAGACGCAAACCTTGTAAAGAAAGAGCCCAGGAAGAGGTCTGTCCATCAGTGGCTAATCACTGGGGGAAAAAAACCAAAACCAAAACCAAAACCCCAGCCAACTAAAAAAAAAACAAAAACCAAACAAAAAAAAAACCCTGAAGCAAAAAACCTAAGCTCGCCTTCCATTACAGCGGGGATTCTGTAACACGATGTATCAAACAAGAGGCCCATGGAAAAGAAATATCTATGGACGGATTCTTGATAGATGTTTCAGAGATGTTTATTTCTCCAGCCGCATGGCCGGGGCTCTGCCGAGGAACTGCTCAATCACGGGACCCGAGGGTCCTTGCCCGCACAGGGAACACAAAACAACCAATGGGGAACGAGGCTGACCAGGGGCAGGGAAACCCCGTGTCTCCCCCCGGGGCCCCTCTCCCAGGACCACATGGCAGGGGGGAGGGACCCCAACAGCCTTCCTCAGGAGAAAATCATCCTGGTGAAGTAAAATACCCATCAGGGTGAAATCTCTTCCTTGCAGAGACTCTATGCTCCCCAAGAATAGCAACTATACACCCTTCTTGGGACAGCAGAGAAGGGAACTGACTGCACACTACACACAGTGCTGCATAATGGGGTGGAACTAGATGAGCTTTAAACTTACTTCCAACCCAACCCAATGTATTATTCTATAATACTACCACACACAAAAGTGCCAGCCTATTTCCTCACCCTTTGATCTAAAGACACTCTAAGAGCCCTAGAAGCTCATACTAGACTGCCATTTGACAGTGAGTTTCATAATGGCATCAGTGGATATGTAACTCCCTCATTGTATCTTCTTTCCAACCAATCCCATTCTCTGCCTCTTGAACCTCACTGCTTCGTTTTCTCTAGCACTTCTAATAATAACCCTTTCTCTTGATCTTGAATCTTCTAATCATAAGCTTATTGATCCTGAAATTGTCCTGAATGGACCAGGAAAATGTGGTAAACTTTCTTCCCCAGTGAAAAAAAAAGACAGGGAAAAGGACCATCTGCCCTTGCACAGCAGGACACACGTGTCTCAGATGAGAGTATTAGTATTTCCTCTATAGGATTCACCTTACATACTTCAGTCTAGATGTGCTATCACATAGCAACAGTCAAAATCCCCTTTTCAAACAAGAGGATAACATGGTAACAACAACCTTGTTGTTCATGGAAATGCAAGGTAAATATCAATGTTCAGAAAGAAATATATGTTGAAATACGACTGCTGGATATGAAAGGGATTCTCCACCCAGACCAGGTATTACTATTTTACTTCTATCAAGCAAAGATCCTGCTGATGGGATCTCATTATCTTGCCTCTTCAGTTTAGCATCAAGTTTATTTTCAAATGCAAGTGACAATGGTTCTTTGGATGTCAAAGTGTCCAGGTTCTTGAAAGCCCTTATCATTATGCTTTCCACAATGAAAGATTTCCACTTCATCTAGGATACGCTTCTGGTTTTATCTAAACTTATTTTCCACTCATTTATGCCCCTTCTTGTCCTTTCCCTAGATCTAACAAAGCAAAAGATTTTTTTGGTGCATAAATATAAAAACATGTCTCCTGTTTTTTTATTAGAAAACAAGTTTTTTGAGCAATACGTGCATCTGTGGTGAGTTGATGGGAGGTCTCTGTTTTTCACTCAGAGACCTAAAGTGGATTTTGGTATGTGGGGATTATTCTCAACTCTTGTGATCCTAAAAGGTTGCAATCCTCTAATCCTATAGATCTATGGAATACAGCTGCTGAGTAATATCACAGATGACCATGCTGGAGGCAAAAAATGTATTTTTATAGGTATTACTCCTAGGATTCAGACTTGTGAAACTTGGAGGAAAACACCACAGTTCCTGACTTCATAAGAAGTTTTTCACTCTTTCCCACCTACATATGGCTTATTACTAGTACTCCACAAATTGCACTGAAAAGTGAGTCTCCATTTAAAAAAAAAAAAAAAGAAAAAAAAAAGGAAGAGAAAAGAGGCACTAAAACCTATTTTTTTGACACAATCTTGATAAATTCAAAGTTTTTGAATCCTGGAGATTTTCAGTGCTGGGTGAAAATACTACCTTCAAACAAAATATCCAATTTTCAAGACATGCACGGTTCACAAGCACTATAAATTTTATTCTTGTCGTTTTCATCTTTTATAGCTGTTAGAAGCACTGGTGACTGATCACATTTGAAATTACAGCAGAAGATATGATCTGTGTTTCAGTAAGACCTCTATTTTTCATGTAAATGTTCTTTGGTCAAGGGCAAACAGGGTTGTGCTCTCGTGACTTACACCTACAGTGTTGGCTCTGTAGTGTTCACAGCTGGTTAGAGAGCAAGAAAACCCATCAACCTACAATTCTGTCAATTTAAGTAATAAAGTAACTGATAGGCTGCACACAGCCACCGGAGAGGAAATCTAGCGTGCCTGAGGCTTCCCACTAAGGAATGGTTCCTTCCTGAAGGTTTAGCATCACCCTGTGAAAAATGCATCTATTTTAACAAAAAGGCAGAATTATAGTTTTGAAAGATCAGGGACTAGCACTTGGCTAAACCAAGAACACTGCTGCTGCTGGCTTGCAAGTCCTAGTGAATAGCCTCACATTAATTTAGTGCTGTATTTAGGGAATAAGCACATCCACCACATAATCTGCAAGAGGCTCAGCCTGGGGTTTTTTGTTTGAGAAAACACACACTGTGACATAGAATCAATCTGTCCAGAGGGACGTTTTTTTCCTCTCGTAGCTCACTTGTTTTTTACATCCAGCTTTTAAAAAATCATGAATAATGTGGTTCAAAAGCAGGCTTGGGGTTTGTTGTTGCCTTCTCTTTTTTTTTCTTAAGTGTGCATTCCCATTTTAAATTTCTCTTTTATTATCTCAGTTGGCTAGATAAGGATTCACTGTAGCTGTAACAGCTGTCAGGGTGTGAGAAGACAGTTTGAGAAAGGTGAAAATCCTGTTTGGAATACCCTGGTGGGACACAGTAATGTCACCATCTTACCTGTCTCAAGTTAACTACAATACTACAACTTGATTTTAATAAGCAAATGCAGCACATGCTGGTACTGTAGGTCATTGCCTGGTGGCAAGAGCATAGTGAGTCTTTCCTCTTCTACAGAGCCTGTGACCACTCTGTTTATCTCAGCTGAGCATCTAGCTGCATGCAATAAAAGGCAGGAAGGCAACTTCTGCCTCTGTGTTTGATCTAAAAACCTAATCTTCTAATGAATACATCCCATTCACCTAAGTAATAAAGAAACACAGGGAGCAATTGAACATTAACATACTATTGAATCTGAAGAAGATAGAAATAAATATCTGGGAAAAAGAGAGGGAGAAGCAATTTCACGTTTATATTCAAAGAGCTGGAATTTCTAGAAATCACTTGCCTTTGTTAAAACAGCTAAATCATTAATAAAATATTATTATAAGCTTAAATTTTTATAAACTTAAAAAATTATGAAAATAGGAAATATTATATTATATTATTAAAATATTATTTATAACAATTTATAAAACAGTTTCAGTCAATCCAGAAACAGTTCTCCTACTTCATAAAATTGGAGAGTATTTGGATAAACTGTAAAACAGCTATTATTAAGACAAGAGTCCAAGAATTCATATAAGCTGTCTGCTTTTTAATTTAGGGACCTATACCTGTGAGAGAAATGGTAGACATTTAGAGCACAGCTTTCTCAACAAAAGAACAGCTTTCGCTGAAAAGAAGCACTCTACACAAAACCCAGCACGTATCAAACACATCTGATGGAGGTTTCTCAGAGCTGTTTGCAGGGAGCTAGACACATCTCTGTGTGCCACCACAGCTGAATTACGAGAATCTTTGGGTATGTCAAGACATTGCTTGACTACAGGATGGCATTTTTTTTTATAGCAGCTCACTAATGAGAGCAGTATCTGAACACACTATGGGACCTTCAAATGATGCTGCAGGCCCCGGGAGGGAAAAAAAAGATAGCTGCCTTACAGGAAATTTTCAATATACAGGTGGAAACTGAAACTCAGAATCACACAGAATATGCTAGTTGGAAGGGATCCATCAATTTCATTGAGTACAGCTCCTGGCCCTGTGCAGCACCATCCCCAAGAGTCACACCCTGTGCCTGAGAGCATTGTCCAAATGCTTCTTGAACTCTGTCAAGCTTGGTGCTGTGACCACTTCCTTGGGCAGCCTTTTCAGTGCCCAAACACCCTCTGGGTGAAGAACCTTATTCTAATATCCAGCCTAAACCTCCCCCGACACAACTTCATGCCATTTCCTCAAGCCCTGTCACTGGTGACCACAGAGAAGAGATCAGTGCCTGCCCCTTCTCCTCCCATCACAAGGAAGTTGTAACTGCAATGAGGTCTCCCCTCAGTCTCCTTTTCTCCAGGCTGAACAGACCAAGTGATCTCAGCTGCTCCTCATGCTTCCCTTCCTTCAAGGGAAGAGAGAGCCTCAGGCTCTCCTTTGAATGCTCTCTAACAGCTTAATGTCTTTCTTGTATTGTGGCACCCAAAACAGCACACAGGACACAAAGACTGTATCCTGTTGCATTCCTTGTAGGCCAGACATCACAGCAATTACTGGACTAGTACTTTCATGCAACTAAGCATTTATCTGCAGACATTTTATTCATGTTTTGAAAAAATTTGGAAGTAGTGAATGGGCCTGCACAATATCAGCAGTGTGTGTTGCTCTCCAGGATTTTCTGTTACAGGAGGCCTACCATCTGCTCAGTACTGCATTAGGCCACACAGGCTGTTGTGGCTGACCTGATGGTACTAGAGAGCTCCATCTAAGCAAATAGGCTGGCAAGCTCAGGAAACAGCAAATGTGTTTCTACTAAGGGCATAAACAAAAGCACACCAAAACCTGCAAAGATTTCTATATGGTAAATGAAAACCTTTAATAGAAATGGGGCTTGGTTGGTTAGAGAGACTTGTCCATTGAAATAGTAGAAAGGTGACTTGTAAACACAATTTTCTTCATTTTTGTGGTGCCAGGCTCCAAAGCAATGGAATTTTCTAAGAGAAGAGAAGAAATGTGTTTGCTTTGAAGCAATGCTGCAAAGAGATTCCATTAATATTTGTGCAGTTTTTATATTTCATGATGATGAAGAGCATGATAGGGAAGGAAACTCTTCAACCATTAGATAAGCATGGAATAGTTAGCAGTAAATAAGAACAATGAGAATAAAAAGCTGGGATGAAGAGGGATTTCTGTATTTAAAAGAAAGTAAATGCTGGTGTAATTAAATATTCTATTATAAATTTGGTATTTTGTTACTAGCAACGTATGACAACATAAATTTTCAGCTGGGCAACATAATTGCATACATTGCACTGAACAAAACCCACTGTGTTTCTACTCCATACAGAATAACAATCTTTTTTCTAACATTAGTCCTTGTCTATTTAGCAGTCACTCTCAGACCACACTCAAGAACAAATCAAGCAGTTTTAGAGGAGATGGAGGCAAAACCAGAAGATTGGCTTTTCTAGATTTGATTGATGATTAAATATGTTCAACAACAATTAAGATGCTAAATGGTAAATATTTTGCCCACATTTTTTTTTGGCACTTCTTTCCATTTCATCACAACTGAGTATGTGGAGCACTAGCTGTTCTCCTTCAGCAGCAGACCTTTAAGGAACATTCTTAAATCCATCTATGCATGGTCTGAGGACAGTAAATCTCAGCAGCATTAAACGTCCCAGCTCCATGCAGAGCTCCCCATGGAGCCTCACCTTGCCAGCCCGTTTGCCTAGACAGAGCCCTCTGCTACAGGAGTTTGTGAGGCATATCAGCAGCACAACCCACTGCCAAATCTTGCTCTTCACTTGCCCTGGGCATGGACACAGGGCTTGGCAGCAACAAACACTGTTCTTCATTACCACCAGATCTATAAAGGTGCAGTTTCTTCAGCCATAACCTCTAGAAGCATGTTGGGGTTTGTCCCCCCTGCCATGTAGCCCTGGGAAAGGGGCCCTGAAGGGAGGCACGGGGTTTCCCTGCCCCTGGTCAGCCTCGTTCCCCATTGGTTGTTTTGTGTTCCCCTGCGCGGGCAAGGACCCTCGGGTCCCGCGACTGTAACAGTTCCTTGGCAGATCCCGGCCATGCGGCTGGGGAAATAAACATCTCTGAAACATCTAGCAAGAATCGGTCCATAGATATTTCTTTTCCACGGGACTTCTGGTTTGATATAGGCGTTACAATATCCCCACTGTAACAATGGTAGAGAATGCGGGCAGAATGATCCCCAGTCCCTAAGCAACTGATGTGTGTGAGTAAACCCTAGAAACTTTGAATTCCTCTTTTAGTTTTTGTTTTACTATTCCATATCTAAACTATGGAGGAACTGTGGGAAGACTCTTGGCTCTCAGAGCTGCATATGAACATTTATTTTAAACTTGAAAAGATTCTTGAACAACAATTTGTAAGTTTTAGCTTAATTCAAGCTCAAAAGGAACTGAAACACTTCCTGGCGTGGTTGTTTAAGGACTTTTTCTGTTTCTTGGGATTTAATTTGTACCAAAGACTTTTGGAACACTGTTTGGACACAGTTAATTTTTGAGTCAAAATATATGCCGATGGAAGAATATTTTCGTGAATATTATTTAATTACCGAGACCATTGAACAATGTCAGCTGTGTCCTGCTGAAGGGAAGCCTGGCTCAGGGACCGTGCGACCCAGGCCACGTGCACCGAGCGCTCTGCGAGCAGCAGCGAGGCAGTTCCCGCGCGCAGGCGGAGCCACGCGGGCCACAGTGTTGGCAGCGGAGTGAGGCGCGGCAGGAGCGACGCGACCCAGCGGTGCCTGCCCGGCCCCGTGCGGCGCGTGGTGGAGCGAGCCCCGTGAACACCCGGCCGAGAGCGGTGGCGCACAGGCGGCGGCTGGCAGCGGTGGCGGTGGAGTGGAGCTGCGCCCAGCCGAAACACGCACCGGAGCAGGGCGCAGGGGGCGTCATCGCTCAGGGGCCTGGCCAAGATGTGGGCACGATGCCAGGCAGCCGCAGCAAAGCTGTGACCAGAGGAGACGACGCATGGAGAGCTGAGCAGCGCGGCCCGGCCTGCATGGCCCTGAATGCCACCCCAGGAAGAGCACGCAGGCACCAGCAACCCCGACAATTCCAACACGGGAGCAAGCAAAAGAGAAAGCAAAAACGCAGTGAGACAGAAAACAGCAGCCACTCAGAAAAAGAAAAGATCACTGTAGCTAAGGTTTTAGGAATAGTAAAATGGTATAATGTTCAACAAAATTGTGGTTTTATAATGAGATTTGACAACCAGCAAGACATATTCGTTCATAGAACTGCTATTCAAAAGAATAACCCTGAAAAATACATCCCAAGTTTAGGAGATGGAGAGGTGGTGGAATTCAAAATTATACAAGGTAGAAAGGGGTTGCAGGCAGCACAGGTCACTGGGCCTGATGGTGTTTCTGTAAAAGGCAGTATATATGCTAAAAATCGTAGTCATATTAGACAGTAACGCCATTGTAGGGCCCCCTTACAATCTCCCTTTCCTAATCCCACCTTTCCCCTTTATCCTATATCCTATTATCCCAGTGTATTCCCAATTCATTTTTTCATCCATGGTTTCCCTCACAAAACCATGACTTTGCCAATTGTTTCCCCAAAAATCCCTTTCCAATGCCGAGTAGGGGATGAAAAGGGGGAGGGAAGAAATTAAACCCTCTCCTGCCTCAGTTTCCCCACAAAGCATGCCCAGAGAGTCCTGTCTCCCTTCTGTCAGCCTTAAGATGTTTCAGAGAATCTGTTTGGACATTTAAAGACTCAGGTGGGTGGCTTATTTTGTTTTAAAACTCTTCTTGTTATCTTTATCCAGTTGTTTTCAATATTAAGTTTTACATCTCTTTTGTTAAAAATAAATGGGTGAAATGTTGGGGCCCTCCTCCTGCCATGTGGTCCCGGGAGAGGGGCCCTGGGGGGAGGCACAGGATTTCCCTGCCCCTGGTCAGCCTTGTTCCCCATTGGTTGTTTTGTGTTCCCCTGTGCGGGCAAGGACCCTCGGGTCCTGTGATTGAGCAGTTCCTGGGCAGAGCCCCGGCCATGTGGCTGAAGAAATAAACATCTCTGAAACATCAAGAATTGGTCCATCGATATTTCTTTCTACGGGCCTCCTGGTTTGATATACATGTGTTACAGTTTCCCCACTGTAACAAGAAGCAGATGCACTGAGAGTTACACCTTCTGTTCTGCATTTTTTCAATTCCTCTAATATTCCCTTTTTTTATCCAGTGCTAAATGTCTCACTTCCTAGGTCTGACTCCCACCTTGTTCTTTGGCCAAAGAAATGTACAAATTATACTTTCGGTTCTGAAAAGGTAAGAGGTGATATTCTAACTGTGTAGACTTCAAAGCCTCTGAGCCCTTTATTACACAGAGAGCATTCCACTTGCTACAGAAGCCTACCAGACTCTGCCCTGCTCTACCAAAAGAGAGCAAAAACCCCTTCCATCCCTCAGTTAGGAGATAGAGGTCAGCTGAAATTGCATCAGCTGTGCAAAGGCAATGACTCATACAGGAGCAGTAAACTGAGGTATGTGTACCTAAATGACTTCAAAGACTCTTTTACAGGTTATGATCTTTTTTATTTTGATTCAAGAGTGTCATGTCTCCCATCCACCCTCAAAAAAGTGTGTTCTAACCTATCCTACTCAGCTGGATATTAGAAAGCACGGGGAGGAAATACCAAGGTCTTGCCTCTACTGGAAGACTAACAATTTATAATTTCCTTCTCTTTTAAATTCATGTACAAGGGAAACAACTTGTACACCCAGATATGAAAATTGTTGATTTAACAACATTTTACTTTCTGTATATCTTCATTCATATTACATTTTTATGGCATGAATAACCTCATTAATATGTGCCTTTCTGCATCATATATCTCCAGCCTAAATATTTGCTTAAGGAGAAAAACCTCATGTTAACTTAGACTTAAGATCTTTTCAGAGAATATATAATCAATTTTCCAAGTAATTCCTGGTTTCCCCTATCACTACTGCTAAAATTTTCATCACTCTTTAAAAATGCCTTGATCATGAGGTTGGCTGTGAAGTTGTCAGTTTCCACTGGCTTTTACTTTTAGTTCAATAGGAATTAAAGTCACTTAGGTTTGTGTAGAAAAGCTGCAGCATAGTAAAAGCTACAGGAAGGTTTGTTAAAATCTTCCTTTACTCACATCAATGAGAAAGGCAGATCTTTAGAGAAAAGAAAAGAAATGGAATCCAAAAGATAAGAATAAATATGGACACATTCCAATTAACAGTTCATCTTCCTCATGATTTCAGAAGATACTTGTTTGGGTTTTGTTCTCCTTTGAGGAGTGGAAGCTGACATGCTTAGAGGGTTTACAATTACTAACCAAATGCTGCAATTTCTCATCCCAGATTTTCTGAGAACTCTATAGCTCTATTAGCTAAAGAAACCACAGAGTAGCAGTGAAAGAATGGTAAAACTTACTTTTTTCTCCCTCAGTATTCAGGCACCTAGACACAGTAGCAGAACATTTTTGTATATTTTTCTCAGTGTTTGGAGTTATTTTTCTATTTCTCTGACACAAAATGAGAGAATGATATTAAGTAATAGGGAAATCTTTTTAGGAGAAGATATAGCATTTTCATTTCTACCTGAAAATTATGGGAAGGCTGTTTCCTGCTACCTTCAGAGTCTGACTCCTTCAATCTATCTTTGGAAAGAAACAAATAATATCACATATCCAAAATGAAGGCTCGTTGCAATTAAGAGATTCTAACTAACATAGTTATCAAAACACTACAGCCAAAAATCACCTTCTTCCCCGTAACATTTGTAAATCTCACACTGGATTTTTGAATTAACAGTAGAATTTCTGTAAATAACATGGTTATAGCTTTGTAGCAATAATCCTAAAAGCACAGCCAATACAGGTAGACTTCAAAATAATGTATTTTGGAATTATATTATTGATTGCAGTTCCACCAATAATTCCAGATGCACTCCCTGAGGATCTTAAAATCTGAAAGGAAACAGCAGGAGATAGCTCTGGGAAGAGAAGCAAGTTTGTGAAAGAAATGCTGACAATATTTGAATGTTTCTGTTAGGGTTTACATGCCATGAACAATGCTCACTTGCCCTTTCCCCTGTGATTGATAAGCTGCCAAATTGTACAGGCTTTGCTCTAATTCTTAGTTCCTTTATGATACACGCTAACAATTTAGTAATAAATCACAACTGATGCAGCCAGTGTACTAGAAATAGAAATTACATGAGAAAGAGGAAAATACAGTATTTTTAGGCCAGTACTCAAAATCTAAACAGGGTAACTAAGAACTATTTTAAAAACCTCATCCCCAGAGGAGAGTAAATGGAAAGTAAATGGCAGGGAGTAAACAGAAAAGAAGGGCCAATACACACATTAAACTCACAACTGCAATTACAGTTACTATTTTATATTACAGAAAAAAAAGTACTGATTTTTTTTCCTAAAATTCTCAAAACAATGAATTTATTATTATAAATTCTCAAAACATGAATTTGGATATATTTGACCTAAATGTTCAAGCTCTGTAGATTGATAGATGAATGAGAGTAGGCTAGCTTACAAAGGATATTCATTACAAGATTGTGAACTCTGCCCTTCTTCACACGCAACTTGTCCAAAAAATAAAGTCAGTGTAGAGTGATAGAGGCTGAAGTCTTCAAACAGAATGTCTGTGTTTCTCTCTAAGCAGTCCAGCTTGAAGCCAGCAGCCCTCAGCTCACTCTGCTGGGCAGATGTGCTTCAGTAATACATGCACAACAGCTAAACGAAGTGGACTTCGCACCTAACTAGTTAGTATCTGTGAATGTGATGTACCTTGGGAGCAGGTAAGGCAGGCTGTGACCCCCTGCTCCAGCAGACACAGCAGCTGGGACCTGAGCTGGAAGCAGCAGGGCAGGACTGTCCCAGCAGGGTCAGTGCCTGGGCCTGGGCACCCTGCTCCTGCACTGCCATGGCCTGCACTGGCCACTGACACTAAAGGAACCCCTGTATTTTTTAAAATCCTTCCTCTCTGTGATATCTTTACCCACGTATTTATGCCGTTTAGTCAGCAGTGTTGATCTATTTTGCCCCATGGTTACTGTGTACTTGCTGCAGGAGGGTAGTTCCTTCTAATCTAGCATCAGGTATTGAAGTTCCAGAGAGAGATCACAGCACTTTTTGCTGACACCTGATAGCTGGGAGATTTCACAGTTTTAGCAAGAGCAGAAAAGAGAGTGCTAGACCTGAGATATGAGAAGCACTGGGGAACCACATCACCTTACTTGAAACCTTCAGGTTATGTTTTTTTCCCTCATTTGACTTCAGACCCTTAGAGGATGGTAAGTACATTTGTGATCTGTGAACACTGCCACAGATGTACACCTGAATACCTCAGCTCTGCCTGCACCCATCTGTGCATGGAGCCTCTGCTCATAAATCAGCCATGCTGACTGTAATAAGCATAAACTAGGTCAAGCTAAAAATGCCCACAGAAAGAAAAAAATGGCAATAGCAAGTAAAAAACATTTCATAATCTCTTGCCTTAGAAGAAAATAATTTGGGTGATTAAATTTAAGAGAAAGGCTGACATTTATTCACCATCTCTTTTTTTGTTCTGGGCTGCTGATATCAGAATCTTAGAATCAATAAGGCTGGAAAAGACCTCCAAGATCATCAAATCCAGCCTTTAATAGAATGCCACCATGTTCACTAAGCCACATTGTGAAGTGCCACATCTACTCATTATTCAACATTTCCAAGGCATGTTGACTTGTACACCACTTCTCTGAACAACCTGTTCCAATACTTAATCACAAAATTAGACAGAATCACACAGAATAAGCTGAGTTAGAAGGGACCCATCAGGATCATCAAGTCCAGCTCCGGGCCCTGCACAGGACACCTCAAGAATCACACCCTGTGTCTGAGAGAATTGTCCAAACACTTCTTTAACTCTGTCAGGCTGATGCTGTGACCACTGCCCCGGGGACCGTGTTCCGGTGCCCAATCATTCTCTGGGCAAAAAACTCTTTTCTAATATCCAGCCTAAACCTCTCATGACTCAGCTTCAGGCCATCCCCTGGGTCCTTTCACTGGTGACCATAGAGCAGAGATCTGTGTGTCTGCTCCTCCTCTTCCCCTCATGAGGAAGTTGTAACTGCAATGAGGTCTCTCTTCGGTCTCCTCCAGGCTGAGCAAACCAAGTGACTTCTGCAGCTCCTCATACAGATTCCCTTTTTAACTACTGTTTCAGTGAAGACATTTTTTTAGTACCCATCCTGAGGACAGTTCCTCTTGTCCTATCACTCATTAGCTGGGAGAAAGAGGATGACCCACACCTTACCACAACCTCCTTTCAAGTGCTTTAGAAACTTACTGCTTCTAAAATGTCTAACTTGAGTATTAGATATTTCAGAGTTTGCTTAATGTATCACTAACAGGATGATTGGGAGGTAACGTATTGTGAGAAAGAATTATGACATCTGATTATATTTTTAAAACTCAAATGCAACTTTTTCAAAGTCTTCGGGCAATTATTTTTATTGCCACAGTTGTAATTTGGTGAGGCAGCTCTTGCCTGTCACGTTTAATTATCTTGCTTTGCAAGGAGTTTTCCACATATATGTGAAGGATCCTATACACTTCATGGGAAATTTTATGGAGATAAGAATTGTAAATGCACTGAGACATCTGACTTCAAGTAAGGTACTAAAAAGATTAACATGTATCTAGTACTCAGCTAAAGTTCCTTTTCCACAGGCAGTTCTGCTCATGGGTATCTTCACACTTGGGGTATCCTTGTTGCATCCTCACAAAAGCAAGAATTTTCTGGACTGCAAAAGGCCTGCAGCCCATACGGCATGAGTGCAGTAAAACAAAAGCAAGCACAGCCATAGGTAGGTGGCAAGGAAGGTTTGGTCCCACCCCACATAAATGACAGCTTGGTCTCTGTCCCACTGACTGGTGCTGGCAGCAGGTTAATGGGCAATCCCAGAACCACCTGAGCCACTGCTTGCATGTGTGGGACAATCTCTGCCTGGGGGATCGCACCTGTCCTGGGGTACAAGAGGCTTTCATCCCATTCCCAGAGACCTTGAAATTAAGTGTTTTCCTTCCCTGTCACCCACGAATGGTTTCAAACCCCTGGCCAGGCTGCTCCCCCAGGAACACTGTGTGTTTTATTCCAGGTTGGCAGCTCTGCATGGGGAGCTCTGCTGAAGCAGTGTGGCAGAACAGTGTCTCTGATATGGGTTGTGCTGCCCAGTTTTCCCTGCAGACAGGACTCACCTAACACAGAGGTGTGCCTGCAAAGTGCCTGCAATACAGCAGGGAAAGTAACCTCTTGTTTCCCAGACATAGATTTCCTCTGGCTGGCATTGTTCCAGGCTTCTAGGCACTTACTGTGTAGTACAGCTGGTCTCAATGTAACCAGAAAACTCCTCTACTATATTTATATTTTTTACTAGCTCAGAAGGGCTCTGTAAAACACTTCGATTTCATTAGTATTTGTGGTATTTCATTAATATTTGCGGTATTTCATTTCATTTCATTTCATTTCACATTTCATTTCATTTTCATTTTCATTCATATGTGTTATCCTACACTCTTTGTCTAACAAACTATTGCTACTTCATTCTTTTTATAGAAAATCTGTAGAAAGCTCTGTAGAAAGGAAAATGTTTTAAATGAACTCTTTTGTGGGGCTGAGCTTTGACTCTGCCTCCTCTTGGATCCTTTATCAAACTCATATGATACTTGCAGATACACAGAAGTACCATACCACTTTTCAAAGAAAGTCTTCCCTTTCCTTTCATCCACACTTAAAGACACTTTTATGAATACACGGATACCCTTCCTGTGTTTCCCAATCAAATGCTAAACAGGTGAGCTGAGCCTTCTTACTATTAGCTACAAATAGCAAGATATCTAGGTTTTGTAAAGAAAAAAAAGAAAAAAAAAAGAAGCCAAATACCACCTGAAAGGCTCCTTTTATGAACAGATTGAATATGTTCCATTATCTGCCACTTTTGAACTTCAGAAAACTAATGACAATGGATTCTGCATAAGCCTCCCCCCTGTAGGAATAGAAACAAAACTTCAAAACTTCTCCACAAGCCCAGTTCTGAGCTCTGGTGGCTGCTGGCAGCATCTCTTGTTGCCAGCAGTTGGTCTGTCTACACACAAGCTGTCCCAAAGGTGAGACCTCATGTACTAAGAGGCAAAACCCAAAAAAAAATACCCTACCCCTCTTCTGTGAGTCGGTATTACAGGATCAGGCTCAGAGCGTTACACATCCGAAACATGAGAAGCAACAAAAGCCCAACCATGAGTCATTCCCACTTTGCATCATCTTGCTTTCAAATTGCTCCCTGTGGAATTTAACAGACATAATAGAAAATAATAGAATTGAGAAATGGGAACTATTTCCACTTAGTGGGTTTTTCCCACAGTGGATACAATCTGAATTGCTAATTCATTGCCAGATGTGCAACCACAGACTCTGTGACAACAATCCCCTTCCTACAGTACTTGATTATTTCTTATTGTGACTCACTGAGTATGCTACAGGATTATATTTAGCCCAGGTTGGAGGGTTTCCATTATTGTATTTCATTAAAGAACACTTAGAAATGGGTAAATTCAAACCTATGTGGCATAACATTTTAAATAATTGAAAATGGTAAGCTTCTGAGAGAAACTTCATTTATGAAAATATTAAAGGTGAACTCCTGTCTCAGATAAGGTCTGTGGGAATTCTTCATTGCTTTCACATTCTCCAGAGATTTTCTTTTCTATTTTAAAAAATCTACCAGCAGTTTTTAGTAAATCTACCACTAGTTTTTAGTCCAACTCTACCTCAGTCACAAAAGATAAACCTAATGCCCCAGTGTAATGACAGATGATACAGAAAGAACATGCAGGGAAATTGTTAGCAGGCAATATAGTACTTATGCCAATTGCTAAAAACCCCACCAAAACTACCCCAAACAGAATAACTTGTCTAAACAAAGTACAAGAACTGGGAAAGTTATGGAAATTAATGACCAAAATTCCAATTTGGGAAAAACTGGAGCATCTTATGATCTCTGTTATCCTCCTTGAAAGCTATCTTATCATATCTGAAATAAGCATACAGCATGTGCAAATAGGTATTTTACCAATTTTAGTACCAGCATAGTTAATGATTTCCAAAACCATAACACAACAAATGCTAGTTTGGGCATTTGAATTCAAAAGCCTAAAATCTATGAGCGGATTAGGAGAACAGCTTGGGATTCAGGGAAAACCCAGGCCAAGCGCTGGCTCTGTGGCCACCTTTGGTCCATACCAGAGAGGTTTACCCTGCATAGGGTGGACGTGAGCTGAGCTGCACATGTGCTCTCATGCCAGAGATGGTTTTCTTTGGCAATGTACACACCCCCCCCCATGCTCATCTAGCAGGATTTTCTATAAGTAAAAGGCTGCTTACACCTCCCAAGTCTATCTTTATTTCAAAATTAACAGTGAATTTTAGTTGGTGATTATGTATTGCTTCTCTTTAGAGGAAGAAAAATGTATTTTAATGAAATGTAATTTTAAATAAACTTGATGTACATTCAGCTCATCTGGTGGGAAGCAACCAACACCTGTAAAGTCATACAAGAGTTACTACTCCATCTCCTCTGCGAAGATGAAGTACTACCAACATATAGATGTATTACAGTAAAACACCTGATTTTTGTTGGTGTCTGTCACACAGTAATATTTTCCAAAATGTATAATGGAACTTTGTGGTTTTTATCTTCTGTCTATTTCTTCTTGAGTAGTAGAACAGATTTTTAACATAACAGCACCTGCTGAAATGTCTGGATATATCCAAATACGTGTTTTGATTGCTTGTACTCTTTGTTTAACATTTTTTATTTTCAACTTATTGTCATAGCTTATATTCCCAAGCACATATACAAGACCGTGTGACTAAAATTAAGATGATAGCTAGAAGTTTCTGTGCTACATGCAAAACTGAACATTAATGCATCTTTCAAAACCCTTTCTGAAATGTCCCCTGAAACCCAGCAAAAAGTCAGACTGAGTGAAAGACGACTGAGTCTCACACCTCTGAAAAGGGAACTCCCAGATGAGGGGCTGACATCCCTGTCCCTGCCTTTCCATCTGTCAACCCTGACTCGGGAGCCTCCAAGAGCCACAGCCCAGATCACTGCTTCCAACACCAGCAGGACCAAAGAACATGAGAGCCAAGCCCTTGATGATGCTGAAAGGTGTGGCACTGGAGACCTGCTGTCCATCGCAGCTGGCACCTGAACTCACCGCTCCTGCAGGCAGCATCTCAGCAGGCAGCTTTGAACCTGCTGCCCGAGACTGGAACACTTCTACAGCTCTTCTTTCTTCCTCAGAGCCCTTGCCTTGAGACCTAAAGCCTTGGTAAGACAAGCTACCACTGTTGCCTTACTGGCACCTAGCTTGGAGCTGAAGAATTTGGGAATATGGGGGCTTTTAGAACCACTCCCTTTCCCAGCATACTTGAAGTCCAGTACCTCCTATATGCTACTGAAGCTCAACAGGACCCATTTTTTCAGAGTAATCAGATGCTTTGTAGCAGTGTCATCTGTTTCAACTTCCTAAGACTCTTCAGTAAACACTGAGAAATCTTAGGAAGCTTTACAAAAGGAAATTAGTGCCAATATTCTGTCTTGAGTAATTCCTCCATGAGAATACCAATTTGAATTTCCTAATGGGATGAAGGCATTTGCATTGTCACAATGTGCACTGTGAAATAAAACTCAAATATTCTCCTAGGAAAAGGCAGTAAGGTATCCCAAAATCCCATGTGTTATGGACATGTTATATTAAAACCACATTCTATATCTGTCGTAATTACTGATGAAAGTTGTCCCAGACAACCAGTCTTGTTATGCTATAATTAGATGTAAAATGCAGCTATAATTTTAAACATCTGGAGTCAGCCTGTACTCAGCTGGGTAACCAGGATGATCCCTGCATCTCTGAGGAGCCCTGCAAGTCCACATACTTAAGACACTAACATGAAACATTGCTTAAAGTAGAATTAAAAATTGATGTGACCTTTACTTCGGGGCTACTGTAGGAACCCAGATTGCTGAGACTATTTCTCTGCCTCTTTTGAAGGGTTTTTCCCCCCCTGAACTACACTGTTTTGACCTCCAACCTTGGAAAAAACTGCCTACTATCAGACAAGAACTAGAAAATACAGTGGTGTGAATTAGGTGATAGACTACTATGTAAGATTGTCACAGGGTACAAAATTTAGAGGTTTTAGGCTTCTCTTTGTAGTAAATGAAGGATTGTTGTTGTTCTCCAAACCTTCTTCTTCTTCTTCTTCTTCCTTTACTACTCCATAATCTGCAGTAAAAGTAATTCGGGATGATTGGACAAAAAATTCCGCAGTTCCTGGCTGTGTTACTGAATAATTGGTAGGAAAGTGAAAATAATATAAGTTTTTAGTAACCATTGGTTAAATTATCTTTAAAAGGCTGTGTAAATCTTGATAAACACACACTTCTCTCCTTCTTTCGCTGCTCTATGTTATGCCTGGGTCACGCCAGTGACTCTGTTTCTTTGATAAGACTTAATAAACAACTATCTGGCAGCAGTGAAACTCCAGGAAAGTCTCCGTTTGTTTTCGTGAACTCCTTGCAAGGACTTTTAAAATTCCCTCTCCCATCAGGAGAGATTTAATTTATGGCACGGTTCAGACCGTCAGACTAAAAACACCCCTCCTGTTCCATGTACTTTGCATTAAGCAATTTGTCAAAATTCTTCAAGGAAACTGTTCTTCCTCTGGTTTCTCTAAAAGTTGTACCACTTGAAACTAGACTAAACTCGTACAGCTTTCTCATGTGGTCTTCAAATCTGTGTTTGAAGTACGAGTTACATCTATTAGCTAATGCTGCTTTTGACACTAAGTACAAATTATATCTT
Organism: Aphelocoma coerulescens; assembly: GCF_041296385.1. Lineage (NCBI taxonomy): Eukaryota > Metazoa > Chordata > Aves > Passeriformes > Corvidae > Aphelocoma > Aphelocoma coerulescens. The sequence continues at coordinate 92,478,053 of NC_091015.1, forward strand.
TATATAATATAAATATATAATTATATCTAAGTACAAATTATCTGTCAGCTCCATGGAGGACACAGTCTGGTCTGACCATGCATTTCCAGGAGTAAATTAAAGACCTGCATTCCCAATCTTTATGTCTACACACTCTCATAGTCTTTAATAATTGTTCTCTTTAATTGACAGAAATTATGTTCCGTGCACATACTTTTTCTTCTATAAAGTTATTTTAAAGGATATCTTCTTGTGCCAGGTTTACAAAGGCATTACTCACCTAACACTTCAGATGAACACAGACAAGAGCAGGCAGACAGCTAACCTGCCCACGCTCTGCTGATAATGCCTCTGAGTGCCTACCTGCATCAGTCTGGTTCATGCTCTGGTTAGCTCACCAAATTCCCTCTTAGCCAGCTCACTTCATATTTTCCATGCTCTATCTACTCCTTTCTGATGGCTTACCTTGAGCTGTATTTGAAGAATTCCCCTTTTTTTTTTGACATCTACAATTCTTTACCCTACTCACTTCCCTTTTAAGCACAAACATGTATTTCCAGGGATATTTTTTACTGCATTTGAGTATTTCTGTACTTTTTAAAGGATTTAAATTAGATTACTTTTGTTGTTAGAGTCTTTTTAAAAGTACTTTCACCCAAAAAAATGTCCCTTTTATGGTTTAGTGTCATGATGTTAAGTTTCAATACAATTGTTTCCATGAAAATGTGTTGTATAAGATAATATGAAGGAACTGAAGCTGTTTATGAAAATAATAATTTTAAAAAATATTCTGAGCACTGTAGTAGATTACGTTCTTCAAATCCTTTTTCTGACAAGGGATGAATTAAGCTACATGCCATGAAAACTGAAAAGCAATATAGGACAGGGAGAACTTCATCCCTTACCAGAAAATGTTGGACTTCTGATTTTTTTATTTTTGCAAGTTAACATCCTGAAGATTAAAAAATAATAATAAAACAAGTTAATGGAGTGTTACACAAGCTCTGGCACTTTTTGCGATACATGGCTTTCTAGAAAAACATCATCCAACACAAAGTTCCCTCACTCAGAAAGTGGGAATTGAACCACTGGCTCCCTGTCCTTCACAACCAGTTGCAATTTCAGAAGCCCAGCCCTTTGGCAAAGACAAATTCAGGTGTCAGCTCCAAGGAGGATTCACTGTGCATTGCTCTGTGAAAAACTCTGAAGGGTAATGCTCCCTGAACTGGGCGAGTCGCCTGAGGAAGTTTCATTGTGGCTGTACAGAGCCAGAGGAGCAGCCAGCAGCACAGAGCAAGAACAACACGACAGGTCTGATGGATACCACCATGGACCCAGTAAGGAAACCAGGTGAGTGATGCCATTCCAAAACACCCACTCACAGTGTGCAGCACACAAGCAAGCCTAGGCTGCTTTCAGAGAAACACTCCCACAGTTACGTCCATAGCTGTCCATGGAACTGGCCAAAACACTTATTGAACAATTACACAAAAAAGAGAAACTGAAAAAGACTACAACAGAATATTCTTGCTAATATGGGCTATGCCACCTGTAAGATCAACACAAAACCATTCTGAGAATCAGCTGCAGTGATTATTTTCAATCTGGCAAAGGGAATGTTCTTTGCCTTCTTTTCTCTCTCCCCCATCTCTTAATGCCTTCTCTATTGTCATGGCAAATTTCTAAATTTGCTTGCATTATACAGTTAGGTAACACCAGATTTTGAAACTCTGTCTTTCTGAGTATATATATAATCCTGATCACCAGGCAAAATTTGATATTAAGTGATGTTAAGATGATGAGATAAAAATATCTAAAATTCTAGAAATTTGGCTAGTGAGGAAGGAGAACCAGTCCCCAAGCAAGAAGGTGAAAAGTAGCACCATTAGCCAGATGATACTACAAGTCTCAGTCAGGTCAGAGAATTTCACCAGAGCCATGATTTTATTTTCCTGTGTCTATTTTCAAATCCCTCTTTACTGTTAGGGTAAATACACAAATATTACAGAATGAGAGGTCACCCTGTATTGCAGCTGGTGATGGGGGTCAGTGGCTCTGACCCAGGAAGAGGTGACCGGTCCAGGGAGATGGTCCCAAAAGGAATCACCTTCCCGGGGCCCGGTGTCTCCCCTCAGCTGCTGGCAGAGGGGCCCTTGCAGAGGCTGTCAGCTCTTTAGTGACTGTCAGCTCGTGATTCCAGCTCAGCTCTGCAGGGCACCTCCAGGCCAAGCCAGACCAGAGAGAGACGAGAGGCTCATGTGGCTGGTTCCGCACAGAGGTAGCTTTATTGTTGGTCCCCTCCGGCGGAGGGGAGAGCCAGGGATGGATGCCCTCTCTGAGAGCCACAGGGGCCAGAGGGCTTGCTTTGATAGGGATACATGGGATCAGTAAAGGCCAATGGGTTACAGAGGATCTGGGATGGGTAAAGACCAGTGGGTCACGAAGGATCTGCATAGCTTCTCCTAAAGGATTGTGGGTCTGCCTTTTCTCACAAAGAAAGTGGTGGCCTTGCCAGGGAGTCCTGCTGGGCGATTACAAAATCTCTTATCTCAGCAGAGATCCCTCCAGGGCAGGGGCTGGGCATACCCCACAACCCTGCACGATGTACGATTAGTATATTATATGCTCTTATACTTATTTTCCAAACATTTCAATATTAACTTGGGCAAGGAGAGGAAATCAGCAGTACCAATCCAGTCTTTCAGGATTCCATGTATAGAGAGCAGTGCAAAAGAAGATTAGGGGATCAGCCCTTTGGGGATCTTCTGCAGTCAATGATATATAAACTGTTGTTGTCTTGACAGTAATGAAAACAAGACAGGGAAGGTACAGATCTTCAGGCTACATGTGGTGACTAATAAATCAGATGTTGTGGAGTCTGATTTACTGCAGGAAGGTGAATTTAATGAAAACTTGTGCCTGGCAGGAGGTTCTGCAGCTCATGAACAGACTATGGGGAAAATATGCTTCTGGAAAAATGATACAAAGAGCCACAATCCAGGCTTGGCAAATTGACTCAAAAGAGACAATTGATGTATTTTGGCACAAAGGGTGGAGGAAAATAAGTAAGGGTACCTCTGGATCCTAGCATTTTCAGGAGAGTTGCTTCTACATCTTAAATTTATACATTTACACTTTAAGGACAAAGTAAAAGTAACTAAAAACAAAGCCAGCTCTTTGTGCCCAACTTAGGGCATTTGGAAGTTTCTTCATGTTACAGTTTGTGAGCTGAGTTTATTTTCTTTCAGAATCAAAATATTGTCTTACTACAATAACTTGTTTCTTGTTTTGTCTGTTTTGAAGAAAACCTGATTTAGAAATTGCGAAAATGAAACCGTACTGTACATCCATACCTGAGGTTATCAGATCAGGATGGTGAAAATAGTTAATATCCTCAGTTGGACAGCCCTCCCTTCACCACCCCACTTCTCAGAAAGCAAGTTATTCTTCATTCTCTCTCCTGCCTCATGGAAAAGAAACTAAAACTTAGAAGAAACACAAGTTCATCTTATTTGTTCACAGTGTGGAAAAAAATAAAAGAAAAAAAAGTTAAAAAAAGAGAGGTAAAAAAAAAGAAAATGAAAAAATAAGAAAAAATAATAGAGCTTTCCAATAAACACATTCAAGATAGCATTGTAGACAAACACAATCCTTGAAAAAGAAGATGCCGAATGCCAGCAGTAGCTTTAGTTCCAGCAACTACAAAACTTCATTAGCACACCAGGTATGCGTAACCTGTCCTGTTACTTTGTGGCAGCAAAATTGTTTTGTTCACTGATAATGTCCAATGACCTTGTATTCAAATTGAAGAGCTACAAAAAACTCCACAGAAAGGGCAATAAAAGACCTGAGCGAAACTTTCGTTTTGTTAGGTAAAGTTCTCAACAAAGGTGGTTTTCTTTTGAAAAAAAAATGAGAATTTGCCTGGATATCCCTAAGCACACCTGAAGTTTCAGGTTCCTAGTCAAAAGATTTCTCCCAATCCATTCACATCTGTCTGGAAAAGACAGACTGTCCTGCTCTGTACTGCTGTGATTGGGGCACTTCTGTGAGGGAGGCAGAGGGAGAGAGAACTCATGTCTACCACATTACTCCTGTAGCTTCACAAGTTGCTGAATTCCAGAATCTTTTACTTTGTTTTCATAAAAAATGAAGAAAACAGAATTTTATGCCAATGTTTAATTTCAGGTCAAATGGAATATTTTCCTAAGTAGATTTTTGTTTTGTTTTGTTGTTTTTTGGGTTTTTTACAGTATGAATAAAGAAAATAAACTTTCTTTTCAGATCCAAACTAAAATTTTGTCTCTTTTCTCTGAAGCTGAAGTGATAAAGAGCAACTTGCTTTTTGGGAAGGGGGATGGTGAAGGGAGGGCTGTCCAAACAGGTGAATTTGCTGCTTTCACAACCCTAATCAGATCACCTTTGCCAAAAGAGCAGCTGCAGGATGAGGGCTGATGCTTGTGCTGAGCTTTGTCATGCCTGTTGTCTGAGGTCTGCAGGACCCCAGCCCTGAGAGGGAGGGTTCCTGTGGCTTCACAGCCAGCTGCTTGCCCTCTGTTGGGCAGGAAGGCCACCTTTTCAGAAGGGACAGCTCTGGGGCACTTGGCCCTTTATGCCACATGTATGGAGGGGCCAAACCTCCTGCATTGTCACACACCTGAGATATGCTGACTCAATGGACCTCAGCAGAGGCTGGAGCCCAATCCCTACACAATGTCAGGGCTGGGGCTGGGCTCCGGCACAGCACTAATATATGAGATAGGTGTATCTGCAGGATGTTCAAAATATCCCATAATGTACAATTGGATCTCACATGTTACCAGCTAAATCATAACCACGCCATATCCTGGCCTGGGCAGAAGAATTTATGTAAATTATTTTTGTCTTATGTTGCTCATTCCCACCCTCACGCCACTGGTTGCTTCTCCCTTAGATGTGTTAATACGACGTTTTGTCTTTTAAAAAATGTACAGTATGTCAGATCACTAAAAATCTATATTAAAACCAATCCTTTGGAGCAGAAGTAAAGATATTTGTAGGAAAAGCCCTGTATGTACATGTATCTAAGACACAAGAAAAGCCCCTCTCCAGACAGAACCAAATGCAAATTATGGTATTCTTTTCAATGCAGAGACCACTTATGTTGCCGGAATGTGCAAGTTACTTGTCCAATTAAAACAACACAGGTTTCCTTTCAAAACACTGCTCTCACAGAATAGTCACAGAACTGTTTCTGCAGATTGTTTATGCAGAAAAACTTCTTCAGTTTAAAACAAAGTGTAGTAATATTGATAATCTTCAATACTGCTGTTCAAATGTCCCAGTTAGATATTAATCTGGAAATCTTTCCCCAGTTTTCACCTTCTGATTTAGTGAAGTACACTTCTGTCCCTGCAATTAACTAACAGGCAAAAACTGAACCACAAACCTTGTACTGACACAAACCCCAAACCAGATTGTCAGCAACAAAAAAAAATACAAGGAGAACTCTGATTCTGATTTTAGCCCAGGAATACCCTGAGCTCTGCTTGGCAGTCTAGGAACGAGAATAAGCTTACATTTTGGGAGCAGCTAAAGCAAAAATAAAAATAATTTTTAAAAAACCACAAACAACCAAACACAACAACAACCCCAAAACAAACAAACAAACAAACACCACACACACACCAACCCTCCCCTCCCCAACAAAAACTTTTGTTAGTGGTTCAAATTTTCAAGGTGAACACCATAAAGTACTGCAGGGCATGAACAGCCCAGAAAAGAGGAAGGTTTTTTGATGCTGAACACAACCATTACCAATGATGCCACTCTCGGTTCCCAATAAACTGTGGGAAAACAAAGCTCAATTCAAAACTGATCGCGGGAAAACTGGAATCTCAACCTCTGTCTCATCCCATAAACAGGACCCTTCCTTAGCCAAAGGTGGAAAGTCAGGGCTGGCAAGGAGAAGCGTCACGCCCTTCTCTGCTCCTCGCTGCCCGGGGTCCCGTCCCCACTGGGCTGCAGAGCAGCCCCCCAGGAAAGGAGAGGGGTGTCACCCACCAGCCGCACGGCTGCTGCCCCCGGCTCCGCTCGGCGGTGAGGCGGCGGCAGGCGAGCCGCTCTGCCCCGGGCGGGATGCCCGGGCTGCCGGGGGCGCGGCGCGGGATGCTCACCCTGCGGTTGCGGTCGGCCTCCCGCACCTCCTCCTCCTGGGGGCCTTGGCGGATGAGCGCCTTCAGCACGATGCTGTTATTAGTGCAGCAGGCTCGGAAGAGGCTGAGCGCCTCGGGGCTGTCGCGGTCGTCCCCCTCCAGGGACCACAGGTCCTCGTCGTCGTCCTCCAGCCCCCCAGGAGGGTAGAAGGAGTCGTCTGAGGCGATGCTGCAGGTGTCGGGCAGCTCGGAGAAGTCCTCGTACTCCTGGCAATCCTCCTCCTCCTCCTCTTTCTCCTCTTCCTCCTCTTCGTCCGGCTCCTCGGCGGCAGCCTCCGCCGCCCCCTGCTCGGGGCTGCTCTCCGCCTCGGCGCCGGGCATCTCCTTGGCGGCGGCGGGCGCGGGGCAGACCCGCTCCCCGGGCAGCTGCTCGCCGTGCCCCGACAGCAGCACCATGCCGCCCGCGGGGCCGGGGCGCGGGAGCTGCGCTGGGCCCCGCGGGGCGCTCAGGGCGCCCGGCAGCCGCGGCTCTGCCTCGCCGGGCTCGGGTGCCGCTGCCCCGCTCACGCAAGTGTCGGCCCCCTCCCGCGGGTCGCCCCGCGGCAGCCCGGCGGGCCCCCGGGCCGGGGCATGCCGCCGCCTGCGGGGGAGGGTCCGCGGGGGCCGGTCACCGCCGCCGGCCCGGCCCGGGGGAGCTGCCGCCGCCGCGGGGAGCGGGGAGAGGCTGCGGGCGGGCAGGGCGGCTCTGGGCAGCGCAGGCTGTTGTCAAACGCCCGGCCCGTAATCCGCTCAGCATCGCTGTGAGGAGATTGGGGCTCGGGTTTAGCGGCGGGGCGCGGTGCCGGGGCGGTGTGCGGGGGGAACGGGGGCTGCCGCGGCTGCTCCCTGCGGGCACCGAGCTGCAGGTGCGGGACCGCTGAGCGCTCCCGGGCCCCTCCGCTGCGCTGCTGGGCTCAAAGGGCCCGCGCCGAGCCCGCCCGCGGGTGGCAGAGGCGGGAGTGGGGCCGGCGGGACCCGCGGCTGCCACTGGTCCTTCCTTCAGCACCAACTGCGGTCCCGAGAGCCGCGATTGCAGCGACGTACGCAAAACTTTTCAGGAATACAACTAGCCTGTGCAGAATTCGTCTTTTGAAATAAATACTGAAATAAATACTGAATGATGGCACAGAATTTCCGTGCTTCGAAGCACAGCTTCAGAAGCAAATAATTCATTAAATCAGCCCTGGCGCTTTACCAACTGTAGACATGTCAGGCACGTACTTTTTATGGAAGGCATTTGGAGATTAGGTTGAGAGGAATAATGCATGTATAAATTGAGTTCCTGCTTTGTCACAGTTCCTCTAAAATCTCTTTTCCCTTTCAAATGCCGTGGATTAGCACCGTCCTCTGGCAGGGAAACAGTGGGGAGAAGCCCTTTGGTCAACAAAATAGGATATTTGCTTTCTTCAACAGCTTTATGGAGTGAATCTCATGTATTTCACATTCTTCAGCAAGTGACCGTCCAAGGTCCAAGTCCCTGTCTGTCTCATGGGAGAGAAACGAGTATGTATTCCTGCACGAGGTGAGGCAGAGTATGATCCACACTTTTTACACTAAAAGAAGCTAGAAATGAAAAGTAGACTGTAACTGTGCGTAAAGGGCCCCACACAGTAGGTATTTACAGTCTTTCAAGAAAACATTGTGTAAACCAGACTTGATGGGTGATACAAAGCCCAGCAGCTTCTTGCTGATTCCTAACTGGCGGGGTTATCCCAGTGCCCAGCAGGAGGATATCTGTAAGCAGAATTAGTATTAGAGAGCTCCCTGATTGGCTGCTTCTGCAAAGGAGCTAAACTGGGAAAGAAGGAGATTAAAATATTCCCTCACCTCCAGACACCTCTGAGATCGTAGCTGGTGTATATTACCAGCTATTCTCATGCTCATGCTTCCTGTCTCCCATTACTTGCTTGGGTAAAGACAGGCCCTCACTCCACTGCTGCTGTGTGTGTCTGCTCCCAAATCAAATGCTTCTGAGCTGTCTTTACCTGCAGCACGATAGCACTGTAGGATTCACTTTTTACACTTACTGCCTACTACACTACTGTGTATTTGCATTCACAGAGTTTAAGGGCTCCATTAATTTAACTTCTCGTTTCCTTCTCAGTAAGTGTGGACAATGAACTGCTCAACAGAACGTTACCTCTTAGAATAGCACTTGTACTTTTTAAAAAAATTCACTTTTGCCTGAGATCCTGCAGCTGGTGGGGAGCATTTGAGTTTTCTCAGCCTGAACTCGCCATAAAAGCCCAGAAAGGCTCTTGGCTCTAGTAACTTCAAATAGCAGAAAAAAGCCCCAAAATACATGGGAACAAAGGGTTGGTTTGGTGTTTTTTTTTTTGACAATTCATCTCATCTGTAAGAATTCAATAAACAAATACACTTGCTTTGTTTCTGTCTTATAAAATCAATCCAGAAGAATAAAGATTTACTTTATTACCAGACTGTTTTTTAAAATGTTATATGAAATTTTTTAGCAAAGAGGCAGGGACCAGTAACTTTGAACAGGAAAAAAACCCAAAACCAACAAAAAACCACCAACCTTGAAAAACCTTAATGCTAACTAGAGGGAAACCACAGTTATACAGGAAAAAAAGTTTGACTCTAAAAAGTAATTCTTTTTTCTATGTTCAGAGTTTACCTTATCAGCTTATTAATAGAGGAGATATGAATCTGTTTTCTCCCACAGCTGTAGTTGTTCTGCAGGGACCTTGGAGATGAAAACTGTTTTCTCTCAGCTCAGCCTGTCACTTTCATCTCTTCTCTCAAAGAACGGTGCTATACTGCGTGAGCTTTCAAAGCAAGGTGTCAGGCTGGAACAGGGCAGACATGCAGACATGGTATTTCCCCTTGAACTTTTCACTTTTACAGCTGGTATTGAGACTGCATTTCAAATTATTTAACCTGCATGCAGCTTGACAATAAGCTGGTGCAGCTAACTGGGCATAAACTGTTACATGACTCCTTAAGATGCTGATGCAGCCATTTATGTTGTCACACAGAGGCTCCCACCAAGGCTGCTCTGCTTGGGCATGGTCATAGTTGTAAAGCAGATGATGTCTGGTTTCTTGGTCCTTTCAGTGACACAGCTTGTATGTGACAAACAGGGCTTCTTGTCACTTGTGCTTCAGCATGTAAATCAAATTAAAAGAATGTGAGGGAAGGCCATAGAGGAAGTCTGCATATTCTTTCAAATTATCCAAAAACCCCTGTTTTCATGGCATTTGTAAGAGGACAGCCTCAACCTTTCCTCTGGAAAAGAAACTACTTAATATAATTGAAGTTAAATGCTAGTATTTATAAACTTCATATCAAAAGCAAAGAAATAAACATTATCATCTCAAAGCAAATACCCCAGAATTATTAGTCATTACTATCATCTGTATCTCATCAAAATCTATTGCTGGGAATTACCAAGGCAGGAAATTAAAATACCCAGAGTAGATACCACCTGTCCCTGTGCAAAAAAACTTGCCTTGAAGAAACCAATTTTTGGAATGACTACAGCATGAGACACCCCCAATTTGCCTCATTAAGGTTTGTAAGCCATTCCATTTATAAAACATTCTGAAATTGAGATGCAATGAAATTTATGTGCAACAGTAAAGACAACAGTAAGATAAATAGTAAGACTCAGAGAGTTTTATATGTCCTTCTCACATTCAACAATTCATAAGGAAAAAGTTCATACCACACTGACAGCTATTCCCAGTATTCTTACAAGATGAAATCTAGTCACTACAAAAGCACTGGTTTCCAAAATAAAATAAAATATGTTTAGTTTTGGTTGTTTACATTATTTAGGTGTCTAAAATTTCTAAATAACAAGAAGCCTGGTTTGTTGTGGGGTTTTTTTACCCATCTGACATCTGCGCACTCACTTTGGAAATTCAGAGTGTATTTCTCTCCTCTGTTAGTTCATCTGCCTGCAGTTGTACCAATACCACAGTGTTAAACGTGAGAGCCAGCTCACTTACTCCCTCTCTCTGTTTAGCAGCTTGTAAAAACTCTGAGACGCACAGAAGGTGTTTCTGTGGACACTGGACCTCTCCTTCACGGCACTTCCACCAGCACCTCTACAGGAAGCATTTAGAGCACAAGGAAACCTCTCTTGAGCAGCCTCGAGTCTTCACAGATGAGAGAGGAGCTGAAGCCCCCAAGAGGCCAGGAGTGGGTTCGGTGGCATGACCTAAGTCAGCATCATCCCAGTGCTAACCCGGTCCATGCCAAAGGCCACAACAGGTGGTCCATGGAGGAAATGTGGGCGCTGAGGGAAATAAGGTGCTAAAAGAGACAAGATACTGCTTTTTACCGACAGAATCTTTTGGATTTTTGGGGAGAGACTTTCAGCACTACTGCCTCCAAGCCTTGCACTGGTCCTCAAAACAGACTGCTTGCATCTTGAAAAACTGTCTGCTCAAAGTTAATCTCAAGACAAGAGATTATCTATACAAGACAGTATATAGGCACGGATGTAAGCAAACTGGTTTCTGGGGTTGCTGAGTTCTTGGCAAGGCTAGCAGACTAATAAATCCAACCTCCTGTTTATTATGCCTAATAATAATGTATTTTTGTTTGGGGTGATTTGCTAGGGCTGTAGCAGGACTGTAAGCAGGCTAGCTGCTTTGAGGCATCAAAGTGCAATTAACCTAGTCAAAAAACATGAGGTGGTGTACTGTTGGCAAGGTATGTGTGAAGAAGGCATTCAAGGTAAAGAATTAAGTTGAAAAATTTTTAAGAAAATGTTCCCTCTCAATTACAAAGAGCTAAAGAGAGACAGAGTTGTTTTTGTATTTACCCGATTGGGGGTGAGTGTGTTGGGGAGAGCATTTACAAATGAACAGATTCAGCAGCACTTGCTAAGACTGCTCCACTTAAAAAGTCCTTTGGAAAGAGAAAGGTTGGAGTCTCAGTTTTCCTAAGGTCTGGCCAAGACTTGATGTGAAATCCTGCTGATCTGAATAGTAACAGCTGCTAAGGAGCTATGAGTGGAAGTTGCAATATGTTTCCTAGAAACCAAAGGCTTGAGCTGAATGATGAGAGCAGAGGCAGAGAATAAGAAATACTAGCAATAATCTTGCTAAATGTTAGTGTTTTCTCAGTTGCTAGTATTTTCCAGCACTTGCTCAGTCAGATGCTAGTAAATGCTATTTAAAGCATCTGTAGTACCATTTTACTGGGATCTCTGTGCAGTTAATACAATAAGGGGACATAAGAGTATAAATGTGATACTAGTTCATTTAATTTCATTTACTAGCTATGACTGAAAATAATTGATGTTCTGCTTTCAGTATGAACCTGTATTTTGCTTGCACTGAAATCTAAATCATAGGCCTTTCCAGAAAAGGAGTATTTCCTCAAGGCACAGTCTTGGGTCTAGCTAATCTTGGCTTAGTTTGTAGTCAAAGTTTTCAAGTCCTGTCAGTCCTCAGCTCCCTGAGGACCGCAGTGGTTGGTAGCAGCCAGGGTATGGTAAACTCTCTCAAGGTAAACTCTGCTAATTCTGAGCAGGTAGGGCAGTTCCCTGACAGCAAGGGGCACCTGGAAGGTGGGCACCTACCACCTAAGCACTGGCTGGTGGGGCTCAGCTTCACTGCAGAAGTATGGAAGCTACAAAAATCTTTTTGGCTTATTTCCTCAAGACTGTAAGGAACAACTGACGTAGCATTAGTAAGGCACACCAAATATGCTAACAGTCTGTGGTTTGATGTGTGTGGTTTGGTATTTTTGAATGTGGTAGGTAGAAGTGGAGGAGCCTGTGCAAATGAAGAGGGGGAGAGATGGAGAGTGTTCTAGTTCCCACAGAGCTGCTCTCTGCAAACACATGCTGCTGTAGACTATGGTGATGCTGAAGATCTTTGAGCATCATCTGCGTGGAACTTCTGTTTTCATATTTCTCTCAATTTCTGTTTTTAGGGAATTTCTTGGGAGAAAACTTACAAATTTGTAATTGTCCAGATGTTGATTTATTGATGAAAATCAGAAATTTGCATAAAATCTTTGTCTGGGAGTCTTCCATCTCTGAAGAGTAGATTATAAAAGTCGCCTCTTCAAAACAGTTCTTTTTCCTTTTTACTTTGCATATAATTTCTTAAAATGCTACAAAACCACATAATAATGGGGAAACAGTCACAGCTTGAAATATCAGTGGATTTCTTTTTCTGGGAGGAAGGCTAACAAAGATTGAGAGAAGGAGAGAAAAATGTTTCTCAAATCGTAAGTTTAATTTTATTTTTCTGCATTTTGATATCTTTTACCAAAATAACACAATACTAGACATTAACACATGTATAAAAATTATTAGGTAAAATAATCCCATATATATTCCATTGCTAGATTATAATTATCAGGTCATCAGGGCTGGGGGCAGGGATCAACTGGATTAGTGTACATGAGAATTTATTTGTGAACAGTTAGCTTACTTTTGCACTCTACTGAAGCAGAAGACTCCCCACACGTGTGAAAATGTGTACCTCAGTTGGGTATCGAGAATAAATAAGTAATATTATTTATATACCAAAATCTTTTGTTCCTCCCTAAAGGATTTCTTTCTACATACACGGGATAAACTATGCATCTGCTTCACATTTTCCTAAAATGATTCCCCTTCCTTCATTGTGAAATTATGCACCCAAAAATAGGCTGGTTTGATGCTGGTATGAGTAAGCCTGCTGATGCCATTCCATATGGAGGAAGCGTGTAGCATGTCTACGCTTGCACTTGTGATCACTTCACTCCTCTTCTACAGATTTCCCACATGACTGAGAGAGCTTTGAGCCTTTCCATCCCTGAGGTTTTGGTACTGAATAACAATAATGGTACTTCTCTCCACTCCTGGGAAGTCTGGGACCTGAGGACATTGCCGTTGATAGAGTTTCTGGTAGTGTTTAAATTCAAATCTTGGAAGTACCCCAGATACCCGTCCATCTATCCTTACTGTTGCCCTGCATCAGGAAACCGTAAAGAAGTCAGTGATAAATTCATCCTAATTTTAATCTTTCTGACACACCATAGAGAGCCTTAATATGTGACCCAGTTTCTATTTCTGAAATATTATGTTTTTAATCCTCTTTCTGTTTCAGTTTTGTCTAATTCAAACTGGGGGTTGGACACTGCTATCTAATGCAACCCAGTACTGGAAAAACATTGACATAAAAGCAGAAACAGAAATATTTTCAAAAACTAAAGAAATTAAAGGGAAAATCTAGAATTTGCTGCCATAATTTATTAATATATGCCATCTCATTTTATTATCCACTCTCCTGTGAGAATTTGGAGTGCTTTAGACTTTAGCTTGCATTGAATGACGTTTCAGCAAAATATCTCACCTCATGCTGAGAAGGTGAATGTCATAACCATTTTATAGATGCTGAAATTGAATTGCAGACTACTCAAATGCAGCAGAGCATTGTATAATATAACATCAAACTTACAGATATCTTATTTTGGCATTGCTCAAATGTTTTAAATGACTCGTGGTTCAAATGGCTTATCCATATACCTACATAATATAGGTAAATGGGGAATAGGGTATGGTTACTAACCAGGACCATTAGAGAAATCCATCTGAGTACATGTGGTGTAGCTCCATCAAGGGCTATGAATGGTCACCTTAGAACTATTTCTCTTTGTAGAACATAATGAATGCTGGCCAGAAAATCACCACCTTGGAACTATTTCTCTTTGTAGAACATAATGAATGCTGGCCAGAAAATCGTAAGTAGCACTTTAGGACAAAGAGTTATAATCAGTGCATTGAATTTTACTCCACCTGTTTCTTCTACACTCTTAAAGATAAACCAGGATGCTGAGATACAAAGTGGTCTCCAGCAAGGCCATGTGGATACAAATCCAACCTGTTGCCTTAGTACAGGATTTCAGAGATTGTATTTGTTTCTTCATACAGTATCAAAACAATAACACCCTATATTCGGAAATGTGATTCCTTGTATGTGCAATGAGTCATGCTAAGAGGATTTCTTGTTTTTCCTCTCCCACCTCTTCCTGAAATAATTGGTTTCTCTGGTGTTAACAGGCATTTCACCAGACTACGCAAACATGTGAATAACCAGAGGCTTTTATTGAAAGACAAATATATATTCTGGAAAAAGCTTTGTGCATGTATTTAAGTGATTTAACAAATTAGTGCCCTGATAATATATGTGTGGTTTGAAAACATTTTAGAAACTCACCGAATAACTGTGGGGCTATTATTGTTTCCCTATTGTGTGCATTATCTATTAGGTTTTCTTGTCTCTAATAGGATCATCCTCATTTTCATCTTTGCAGAAATGCAATGTTCTTCAATGAGATTATTTAATATTATCCTGGAATCATTAAAATTGCCATACTGCCAGGTTAAAATAAACAGATGTTTATCTTACCCAACGGTTCCCTTGTTTCTTGGTGTTTTCATAATGTGATTTTCACAAATCACAAACATCATGGGACTCATCCCAGGAGATGTTAAAGTGAAAGTAGATTATCTGTAAAACATTCCCCTTTAGAAATCATACCTCCCATGTGATCATCATTTAAGCAATTTTAAATACCCTACTCACTCTGTTTCATCCCTTTTTATCAGAATTCTTCCACTTGAAAATATATTTCCATTAATTTGCTGCAGAAGGAGTTAGTGGGGCAAGTCAGTAGATAACTCTGACTGCACTGCTGTGGTAAATTCTCTGCAGTTCCATTGTTTTCAGTTCTGTTACTGCCCATACCCCTCTGTGTGCATATAGAATATGGAACCAAAGAGCTGTCCCTGCTCAGAGCATGTTATGCCATAGAGGGCAGGTATGGAGGGTCCTTCTGACCCCCTTTACAGTGCTAGTTAACAAATAGTGCCAAATGGAGAGGGCAATGTCTCCTCCCCGCACTGCTCTCATTGCCTGCATTTTCTTCACAACTCTATGTGAAGTCTACTACTGACTCAGTAAAGGACACAGATGTTTCTGTGTGGTTGTATTTTCTTTGGAAACATCCTATGGGTACAGTGTGATGTCCTTTTGCTTGCTTCTCACACGTCTAGCAAAAAGTACCTTTTTTAACTTTAAAAAGGATAGCATCAAGGGATGACATTTCCATAGTCAAGCCACTTCAGAAGCAGCAATTAACAATCAGAAGACACTGAGATAGGTAAATATTGTTATCTCCACTTTTCAGTTGGTGAAAGTGAAATAAGGAGGTCAAGGTCAACGTTTTCCAATTTAAAATTTATGGTTGGACTTCAATGGCTAAATTAATGACATGAATTGCAAATATTTGAAGCCTACAAAATCAAAAGAACTGCACATTTTCAGGAATCATGGAAATCTGAACACTTATTTATATGCCACAAGTGCTGTAACCAAGTTAAACGTTCTTGCTTTAATTATTAGGGCAATGTTAAGTCATGGCCAAAGATATCATCGATCTTTCTAGGTTGTAGAGTTTTGTCTTATGCTCAGCAGTAGGTAACTGCATTTGCATTTGCCCCCTCTGTTTATCTGCACTTATGCAGTAACAAAACCTTAGCAGGAAATTTTCCTTAAATATCATGGTTGCTCTTAAGTTGTATTTAGATTTCTTTGGTTCGCTTCACTACAGACCGCCTCACATTCATGAAGGAATTTGCACACTAAGTGAACGAAAAATTATCATCTGCTCTGTGGGTGGTTGTGGAAGAGATGAAAATAGGCACTTTGGTCATGAAAAGAGGAAAGAAAGAGCATCTTGCTTTCCCAGAGGGCAGTAGTAGGGAAGGGACAGGGCCAGAAGAGGCAGCTCTCTAGAAGAGGGTTTGTGCTCCGGTCCTCTCCACATCCATGCAGTGCTGTTTGAAAGGGACTCCAGGTATGGTGGAAGTGGGGATGCAGACCATGAGCTCTACAGTGTGCTTTCCTCACTTATGGGTACTTTGTTAATGAAGTGCTGACCAGAAGGCCCCCCAATTGCATCAATGCATCGATTTTTTTTTCTCATCGATTGGGACTCTTAAAAGTTGAGGAGGGGAAGCTAACTGCAAAACTTGAATGTTTTGGACTGATTGGCCTTTGTGGTTCTCTCCCTCACATTAAGGCACATGGCCAAAGCAGAGGTTTTTCCATATTCAACACACATGGCACAGAAAATACAGATATGCTGCCTAACTTAGTCATCAGCAGTGGAAGAAGACAGGTGTTTCCTTTAACTTAGCAGGTGATCTGACTCCCTCTCATGCTGTATATTTCTTCTCCTGGCAGAGGGATGGAGGAGTCAAGTCAGGTATCTCCTTTCTCATTACTGCCTGGAGGTGGCATGTCCTGCCTGGAGGCACTGATCATCCTGATCTTGTACTGCCCCACATGTAGCCAATCGATGAGGGGAAGCACAAGCTGGGGGCTGCTGCTGAGGCAGATGATAAGTCTCACATCAGAAGCCTGGAGACAGTATTTTGGCAACCTGGGAAAGGTACATGCTTTGCCTTAATTATGGGCACAGTTACATTGCTTGTGAAAGTTTCATTACACCAGTTAGCATATTAGCATTACAAGCAACATAATGAAGCTTAATTGGTACAGGGGTTCAGTGTGAACTAATTGATCTGGAAAAAAATGCCATTTCAGAATACAAACAAGAAAAATAAACCTTGACATTTCCTAGAAATTTCCATGAGGGATTTCATTTACAAAGTAGTAAGATAGAATTGAGAACTTGCTAGAGAGCTGATTTAATTTTTTTGTCGATTGATTTATAAAAATAACATCTTGCTTATCACCCAGCAAGGAGATTTACCAGCAGGAACCCTTCTATTGAGCTGTGTTTGATTGGAAACAGCTGAAAATGTTGGTTTGGGAATAAGAGGATATATCATGTTTAAAAAAGATAAATTGCTGCTCATTTTTGTTGTAAGGGTTAGTACATTCAAATAAGGTTACTGAGAGAAGGAAAAGCATTCTACTTACAAAAATTCTGTCAGCACAGCTATAAGATCTTGCTGAGTCCTGTGCTGTACAGTGTGCTAACTGCAATAATTAAGTTTTTACCAATCAAAAATAGTGACATAGCATTCAACTTAAACCCCCTTCTGCTGCACCTCTCTTTTGTTCTTAGCTAAAATAAAAATACTTTTTCCAATACTGAAAAAAAAATTGACATCTAACACTTAAGTTTTACAAATTATCCTTTTGCTTACCCATATCAAACCTACCTCTGGAACTGTGATAGCTATAAACTCCTCCTTGTGTCAGAGCCAAAAACAGCTCCTGTGTTTCTGTAAAAAAAAATCAGGATTTACAATTATAGTTGTGAAAGTTAATGAAATGCCCTTTAAAGAGCTAAGAAATATTGTCATTTAAATGGGCCTTGCTACTAGCAATTTTGGTGAGATTCAATTGTTTTTATGTGTGAAAGCACCATTTTTCTGGGGAGACAATCCTTTGCTGATGCCATTGGGACCACTTTTGTAGTAAGAGGCAAAGGTGTAAAATGAGCAGAGTCTTGGATGACAGGTATATCTTGGATCAAATGCATGTCTTCAGCAGGTGTCAGTGGTTTTATACCACACACAAGGTGGTTGTAAATATTTGAATAGCAGGCTCCTGACACTCCTAAAGTGAGCAGAGTGAGCAAGCTTTCCAGGTGATTTCACTGCTGGGACGCTGAGGAGTGAGGCCAGCAGTGTCCCTCTGGGGATGGGGAGGAAGGCTGGGGGCTGGCTTGGGTGAGGGGCACTGAGAGGAGCAGAGCACCTGCACTGGAGGGGAGAGCCACATCACCTGGCTGGTCTGTGACCATCCTTCTTCTCTCTTGGGGTGACAGCAGCAGGTGTTTCCTGGAATTCAGGGTTCCTTCTAGTGACATCCTCCACGCTCTTCACCCCATTTTATTTACCTCTGCCTAGTAAACCCCTTGTCAGGTACAACAAATGTATTAATAACACTTTAAAAGCACTTCAGCACTGCAAGAAACACGGAGCTGAGGGCTGTGACAGCCAAGTTCAACATGCATAATTTGCCCATTTGAACACTTTCCAGTGAGTCATTTTTGGGTGTGTATGCCAAGTGCACTGACACCAGTGCTGCAAGAGGCAGTGTTTCCTTCCTGCGTGGCGGTGTCGGCTCAGCACAGATGGTGCAAATCCCCAGCAGTGAATCGCCAGGTTTCGTGCAACAGGTGGGTTTGCTTCCTTCAGGAATGAAGGAAGAGCAGGTGGGATGGGCTGAGTTAGGACACCTCCCCTGCCCAGCTCCACAGCTCAGAACTACACCAGGCAGTGACTACCAGCAGGGTATGAGAGAAAAGGAATTTGAACTTTTCATTCAGTCAATAGCTACATGCTGTCTAAATTACATTTAGATATCATATCAGCATTTGAGCTAATTACAAATGTGGAGCCGGGGCACGTTTCTCTGGTGATGCCCCTCTGCTCTGGTTGGGAAGTGAGGCACAGTGTGAGCAAAGGTTCCTCATTCCTCTGGAGAGCATGAGGAGGATTGCCTTCTGCACGTCAGTGCCAACAATGTGCCCAGGCTAGAGACTACAAAACAGGGATTACCTCCCAGGTCCACATAGCCAGGGCAGCTGCTGACACAACTGGAGGGTTACAAGTGGAAGTTTTAGCAAAGACTGATGCTGAAAGACACATTTATGGGCTTGGAAATGCTTTGAGATCTACTGGGAGTAACTTTTGAGAACAAGATATATGCTGGTGGGAAAACATGCCATGAATAACAAGAACAGGCCACGATCCTGAGTAACTGTCTTGGTTGTCTCATGATGTCTCATGATGTTCCCATTTTTGCTTAAAGTCAGAGCTCCTGAAATCATCTGCTTAGCTGTAAATGCCACTTCTAAACTAGAAAGACGAGTAAAAGTAATGCTAGGTCTGTTACTTTGCACAACTGATGATTTTGAAGTTAATCTGGTGATTTATGTTGCTGAGTACAGGATCTTCAAAAGTTTGAGTGTGGCAGTCCTTGAAATCTGTAAATCCACTGTCATGCATTTTCTACCAAATGCTGCACAAATTGGGAGCAGTCCCCAAATTGATCACCTGTCTGAGCTAATTCTTCTGCAATCTGGGATACAGATCCCACCTTTCCAATGCTTGCTGATGGTTACAGTGCAATAATATCTCAATGGCTTCACAAGCTAGCAACTAATTAGTAAAAACTCTGCATAATATGAAATTTTGCAGTTAGGGATCAGTGTTTTGGAACCTCACTGATATGTGAGGAACAGGTGAAGTACACACCTAACATGGGAGGAACATGTTAGTAGTATAACAGGCACTCCCTCATTTTATTGCACTATTATTCTGATACACAGTCAAAATAATCTTTCAGAAATAATAGTCAATCCAGTCCATAACCCAACAAGTTCTTGGCTACTTTTCTGCATGTACTTTTAGTTTTCATTCCTGTATTGGAAGCTTTTCATGTGTGGCTCAAGGACACAATAAACTGATTTCATATAAGCCTCTCATTAGTGGAGAACCATTCATTAGCTGTAGATCTGTGCTGGACTAGAAGAGAGAAATTTCTGCAGTTTGTGATCGATATCAATCTTTCCATGACAAATGTTCAGCCACTTGGGGCCTGATGTAATTAAGTCAGCTTTATATTTTCCCATTAAATGGAACTCTGTTCTGTTACTTAGAGTTAGGAAAAATCCCCTAGATTTTAGGAAGGGTGCTTCTAAGACTTCGGGTTTTTGTTTTTTAACTAATTCACTTTGCTACATTCAAGAAGGGAAAAAAACAGAACAATTGTGCTGTTGTGGCATGTTAAAGAAACTCTGGTGTCATCTCTGAATGTGGTCATTCTGTAAATATTATGATGAATTCTTTTTTTCCAGCAGTGTCATCTTTCAGCCCTTTGAACTAATCTGACAAGTGATCACCAGCTGTGTTTCTGCTTTTCAGGGCGCCTTGATTTCTACTTTTCAAAGTCCTTGATCCTTTTTTCAGAAATGCTGATCATTCACTACTGCAGCTGAAACATACCAATGTTGGACAGAGAGAGCACCTGTGAAATTCTTAAGAGAGAGGTGAAGGTAAACAGGCACATGTACTAGGTATCTAAATATATTAAAATTGTTTGCCTGCTATGAACTGACAAAATTCAGGTCCTAAGCACCTCCTGTGGTGTGCTCTAAATTAGTAGGCACTCACAATTCTGTGTTTCATCTCCTTTGAAAAAGCTTTTTTAGTGTGCAAAAAAATTTATTTCACAGTGTAGCATTCTCTTTTAAAAGTCAGATTTCACTTCTCCTACATTTTTTTTTCTTTTTCTTTCTTTTTTTTTTTTTTTTAGCCAGGAAATATGAAAGTTAGGATGAGTAGTAAAGTAGTTTATGTACTATCTTATAAAAATCAGAATTTCTTCCTGAATTTAAAGGCAATTTCTTGTCTTTACTTTTAGCAAAATCCAGTTTTTAACAGCTCCCCCCTTCAAAAGTGTCACTCAAAACATTTTTAAATTATAATTCTTCATGTGCTTGGCATTCTGCTGTGGTCCCTGATGAGGCAGTGATGCACTATAGCTCTTCCTACCTGTGCTGTGTGCAGCAGAGAGGGGGCACCGCCGGGGCTCAGCTGCTGTGGGACAGGCTAAGTAGGCTCTTACCCTCTGTGCAAAGCAGCTCCTTGGGAAGGAGGCGATGCAGGCACCACGCCTGTCACTCTGTTACACAAGAATTCATGAGACATCTGTAGTTTACATAATGGTACCCAGCGTCCAGGCAGCATTTCTCATCAGTAGATAATAAAATGTTCTTTGAAAAAAAAAATAGGTCAGTGTCATCATCCTCGATTTACATATTCTGAGCCTGACTTTGAAGAAAGGGCATTTTTCTCCTGGTCAGAGCAATGGTAAAAGACAAGACACTTGTGCAAAGATTTAAAACCCTTGAGCAATGTGCCTGAGTGAACAAGGCTTACCTATTTAGTACTTAAGACCTGTGGCTGAATCCAAAACATGCCTAAATTATCCTTGTATAACTTTGGAGACATAAAATTAAATACTGCTAATTACCTTCCTGTCTCTGATGTGTTATATTTCGGGCTGCAGAACAAGCAGTCCCTATAGCTTGATTTGCTTAACACTTCACACTAAGACCTTGTCTTTAGTTGAATGTAGTCTGTGTGTGTGTGCACAGCTGTGCAGGTTAGGATTTTCAAAGTTGTCTGAACAGCTTTATCTTTAAAGACAGGTGATCTTGAAAAAATCTTTTAAATAAGTGCTTCTGTAAAACAATTCAGCACAAATTGAAGTTTGGGGGACGTATTTTTAGGCACATCATGGGGGATTTTCAGTCTCACCCTGACACTGATGTAGGCTTTAAAGTTGCCACTGTTATTTCTGTGCCTGCAATCCTGGCATATCCCATTCCCACAAGCCCTCTGCTTTGGTTCTGCCCCTGTAAAATGAAACAACAGCATCTTCTTTATGCAGTTCTTTCCATATTTTGCCTTTTTGGCCTGCAAACACTTGAGACCAGAGTTCCTGTCTTAAATATACTGTCTGGTTTTTCTGAACCCAAATGTTATTTAATAAACTTGCTGTAGCTTCACCGCAAGAAATTTATACTAATCTAATATTATTATAGGCTCTTTGATCAGCATTTCACAACATAATAAAAGGAACACATATTTAGGAAGAGGAGTGTATATTGTAGGAACGATCATTTGTTTGACCTTAATCTGTCATTGGCAAAGCTTCCAGGCTGCACTGTATTAGCAGATGGATAATGGGCTCCAGCTGAAATTACTTGCACAGTTAAGTAGTTTATTTTCCCATTTTCCTACAGTGAGAGACTGTAGGAACAGGGCTGGCATATAAACACTCACATACATTCCTGCATAAACACGTTGGGCTCATTGTTCAGACTATTTCAGTGAGAAGCTGAGGTGCTGCCATCTCTTCTCCAGTGCTTTGTGCGAGGAACAAAAGCTGGAGCCAGGTCGTCACTGTTGCTTCCCTTGGGGAGAGTGGGGAGCCTGGCACAAAAGTGCAGCACCTCATTTGGGACAGATTCCAAAGGACATGGGGAGGGAGGTTTTTCACAGACTTCACTAGATTTTGGATCATCTTCAGGGTTTTAATCTTAGAATAGCTTGCAAAGCTTCTCTGTCTTGAGCTTTTCAGTGATGTCTTTCTGTTGTGTAGAGAGAAAGTAATTAAAAGAGAAAATTTACCATAGTGGTAAACAAAATTAGAAAATCACAAAATTCAGAGGAAATAGGATTCAGGGATAAAACCAGAGAAAACAATAGAATGAACACTCATTTTGCATGCATACAATCTTATTGCCTATAACTTTTTGTTAACAGGTTAAGGAGAGCTCTTGCAAAGATTTTTATTAAAGTGTAAGCAACATGATGTACAAAAATTAAGCTGTTAATTACACATCTTCTGATGACTTTGACATCTCTAGAAAGGAATTCCTCACATCACAGCTGGATAAGATTTGCATAGTTTTTGTCAAGATGACTACTCCCCTAAATGATTCAAATATTATTAGAGCAGAATTAAGTGATGTGCAATTCACGCCTGCGAACCAAAAATAGTCTCTCATTTGAACACAAAGATGTAGAGGGTTATTGATTATAAATTAAAACATTATAAGGAAATTGTGCACAAAGAAAGGGGTGAATCCAAGGGTCTTGTTCAGGAATAATGCATTTATTTATTCAGGAATGATATAAAGAAATTTGCATCTGATGAATGATAATACAGATGCTTAGTAGTTACAGAAATATTATTGTTTTCGTGTGGTAGGAAATTGTCATTTGAAGCTGGCTTCTTTTCTTAGCATATAAACCTGACATAACTGTTCCCAATGACACAGGGTAATTTTAATGAAACTTAATGGAAAGAAATTGAAAGGCAGGTTGGATTTGGTACTCCCATCTCAATTATATTAATTCTGCTTATATTAACCAGAGACAAAAGAAATTCATTTAACTATGCTTTATTCCTAACAGAATCATGGGTAAATGACAGTCAAAGAAAATTGAAAAAGAAAAGAAGAGCAGATCCCCTGCTTAGAGTTGTAGAAGCTGAACAGAAAAGGGATTTTTTTTTTTTTAAATAAGGAAAATCTGTAGCAACCAGTGAAATAGCCATAGATTTTGCAGGTCAGGTGGGGGTATAGTGATGTCTAGCAAGTCCCTGGTGTGGTTAACTGCAGGAGCAGTATGGCCAGGTAGTCAGTGGTCAGTTTAGAGGCAAGTGAAAAAATCTGGGAAGAACTGAGTCCTGTGGATGTAGAGCAGAAACAAGTAAGCTATGGCAGGAAGTCACAAAGAAATACAATGAAGGCTGAATAAAAAACATCTTGGATCAGGAGCCACAGGTATTTCAAAAAGAGACACAAAGCTTTGATCAGTGGTGCCCCTAAAAGAGTTGCTACCCCTCATGTGGCAGAACCTGCAAACATAGAAGCCTGGAGTCTTGCTTGGCCAGTGGCTTGCCCACACCTTTGCCACCCAATAGCTCCAGGCCTGAAACAGTGTGGCGCTGTGCATGACCTAGTGAAAGCTGTTAAATTGGGACTGGGATACAGGGCTAGAGCAGGAATTTAAAGACTTGGAAATTTGCTTTGAGGTTCAGTTTTCTCTGCTTGCAAAGATGCATGTTTTAGTGAGGGCAGGGCATCTGCGACTTTTCTGCTATTGCCACGCAGTGCACACAAATCAGCTCCAATGACAGGTGTGAAAAATCCTTCCAAATTGCTTTTGGCTACACATGATTGATAATAGAGCAGAGGCAGATGGGATATTTTTAATTTAACTTGGGGAAGCAAACAGGATAGGCTATGTCAGCATTAAAAATTACACACTGTGATAGGAGCAACCCTAAATGTTGGTGAGCTCCCTAAATCCATGTTGCATGAAGCTTAGGATGACATATAGAGACAAGGCTCACAGCATCCCTGAAGATTCTGACACGGCCGCTGGGAGGGAGTTGGGATGCTCTCTGTCCACATTAGAAAACATCAGGGGCATGAGGATCTTACATGTACATCTGAGACAGTTGTGTGGGCTCCAGCTCCAGTCAGTAGAGTCTTCAAAGGGCAGTCAGTGGAGACTGGGTGTCACTGCTTTCCACTAACAGCATTAAATGGATCCTACACCTGGCCCAGATAGAGGTACTGTGTTGTGGACACTCAAAATTCAGGAATAAAAGCCCTATCCAGCTTGTTAGCAGTTAGCCTGAATATTACAGCTCTGCCAAGGCTCCAGACCTCCTTGGCACAAAAGAGGGATAGTTACATATTCCTTGTACAATTGGTCACTGTCTTTGAACACTGCTGTTGGTCTGAGCTGCTCAGGATTCACTAAAGGGTAGAGAGAAAAGGTGTTAAAGATTACACATGTGAGCTGTGAGTGAATAAGGGATTGGTGAAACTAAGATATTCCCTGTAGAGGCATATGGAATTTAATATTTTTTTAAAAGGTAATTTCTTTATCTTCTAGCAACCTCGTAGGTCTGTTGGTCCAATGTAGATAGTTATATTCATTGTTCAGGCACTGAATCAGGTGGGAAGTCATGAAACTATTTTTGTTTTAAGCCAGAGTGTGTGAATGACAAAATTACTTGCAAAACCTATACAAAACTGCAGTTTTGTTGGACTTAATATTTACAGGCAACATTTCCTCTAGTTCTGAGAGTCCCCAGACTTCGCATAAATCAGCAAGTGCTGGCATTTTCTTAATGTCACTAATGACATTTTGGCCAAGAGGGTCTGAGCTGAATTTGCTTACTACAGAATTACACATGGCGTGTCCTGAGGGGAATTACTGCATCACTGTGTTTGTTTACATTACTCTTTAAGATGTCATCCCCAGCAAGTGTAATTAGCTGCCCAGTGAAACAAGATCTTTCACTACCATCTTTCCTAAGGCTTAATGTAGGAATAATTCTCTGGGATGTTTGTTATATACAGAGTAAACATAATATTTTCTTCTCAATGGGGTGAATAAAGTTACCATTGTCAAATGCTGAATGATGAAAGACAGAGTTTACCCAAAAGCACTATTTTGGGGAGATAACTGAGGGAAACCGACATCGATCTGGTACAATGTTGCTGAGGTTATTATATGGCAAAGTTAGCAAAGAACATGTTATTCCAGGCCCTTCCAGAATTATATCCACCAAGGGGCCAGTTAAGAAAGTAAAAATCTCTTTCCAGAAGGAAGAAGACCACACCGAGTGTTTGATAACAACTGTGTTGTTACTCAAGTGATGGTGATGGATTAAGCCAAGGTTAATGTAACGTAGTTGAACCCACAGCTACTGATGCAAACAGGAGGGAGGTCTGGTGACAAGGCTACCCACTGTACTGCTCTCTGGAGAACAAGCAGAGTGTGCTTACTCCAAGAGTTGTATGTCTTAATCACAGCATCCAGCCAGGTTGATTGCTCTTGGTGTCAGTATTCAGTGCTTTGGGGATAGGAAGAGAGTAAAAAGTGCTCCCACAGAGTCAGACAGGCTTTAACAAAATATCTAAATCACTCATGAATCAGATTTGCATTATGGCTTGTGGGGGGGTAAATGGCTTCAGGAGTGTTGTGAGCCTGCACCCAGAGTAACTGGCCTCCAACCAGCAGGGCAGTTCAGCCACAACTCTGAATGTGAGCAGTATTTTAGGAGTGTCATGGTTTTAAATATGCCATCTTAATTAATTTTTCCAATGGATGTTATTGCCCTCCTTCTCTGGCCAGTCTCTGCCTAAATGGAGCAGTATGCTGCTACACAATGTGTGGTGCCTTTTGCCACATCATACTCCTAAGGTCTTGACATCTTCACTGCACACGCTGTGTTAGGGCAAGGATATCCCACTGGTCTCAGAATAGCATCATTAGAGGGCTCAACATAATAAAATGCACTAAGAGCCAAGGAATGTAAAAAAATAAGTATCTGACATCTGAGCAAGGCTTCAGTGCATACGATCTGTGCTTTCCATGCTCCATAGAGGTCAATTATTTGTCTGGCAAAAATAGTCTCAAATGACGTGTTCCCCAGAGGTTAAAATGCTCTCCTCTTCAAACAGGTTGCTGATTCCCTTTACCATTAAGAAAAATTGCACCAAGTTTCACTGGAGAATAAGGTAGTGATAGGGGGGATGGAACTGCTCATTAGTGCAGGGACCATTAGCCATGACCCAGCTTCCATAGGCAGAGAAGGTAGAAGAGACAGTAAAAACAGAGAGGTGTGTCAGAGAAAATGGAAAGACATTCCTGACATTTCTTTTGAAATCCAGGTGGTGAGCCAATTCTCCATGTAAGACCTGTTTGATTTACAAAAGATACAGCCTTGCCAATACTTTTGGCCAAATGAATAACAGGGATGGTTTTGTTTTGTTTGTTTGTTTATTTGATCAAAAAGAAAGTTATTGAAGAACAAGTAAGCAAATTTGTTTGTTTATTTGATCAAAAAAAGTTATTGAAGAACAAGTAAGCAAAGCATTACTTTTATTAGGCTGACACCAATGCAAAGAAAGGGGGCAATTAGATGATGACACAAACAGGCTGGACCAGTGGAGACGTCAGTACAATGCTCCTCGGTCCTCCTTTGAAATGCTCGTCCCTTCTTGTCTAAACCTAGTTGCCTGATTTTTCTTTGGACAGTCCAACAAGAGAGGAAAACTTGCCTTGAGTTGTGCACCAAATGAAAGTAATGCAGCCCTGGAATGCTGGTGGAACATAAAGAAGAAACTGAACATTCTAGAGCACAAAGAGTTTAAACATGCTTCAGCTTTTGTGCAAATACTTGCCAAATAATCTTAAAACACTACACAAAGAGGGAAAAAAGCATATACACAGCTATGGCCCTTTGTTTCTTGGCAGAATACCTGGAATGTGAAGGGAAATGGTTTTTATAACTGAAGAACATGCTATGTGATGTCTTTCCCAAGCAATTATATCCTTTCACAGTAATGCTTTCATGAAAGATAATCTGATGAAATTCCTTTGGTCAGGAGCCTATTTTTAATTAAATACCCTAAGGATAGCTCTTTTAGCTATTTAACTTTGAGCTATTTAACTTACTTGGCTTTAATAATGGCTGTCAATAAACCCTGAGTAATTCACATGTTCAAAGAAGCTGAATTCATGAGTAAATCCTAACTCATCTTAGCTTGAATCTGTGGTTTGACAGAGGGGTTATAAAGGGAGTTAAGGAGTCCCTCTCTGCTACACAGACCTCTGGAGGCTGGGGAAGCACCTAGGTATCTGATACAGGACACTTTCAGATGGACCACTGGTCTGATGCAATGCAGCTCTTCTGATGCCTCTATGCCTAAACTCCCCAGAGTTTCACCTTTTGCATACTCAGCTGTCTTGGAGCTCTCCAGAAATGTTTATGCACAGCTCTAACAATAAGCAGCCAAACACAAAGGGAGACCAATCAGTGATTTAGACTGCTAACATGTCAAATACAAAGGGGGCCTGAAATTTATACATATATAGATGTATATCTATAATTTGAAGGTCATTTACACTGATTAAATGCATACTTGGGTGCAGCCAACCGAGGCAGCTGTTTGGGCAGCAGCCTCTGCATTCTGCTTCAAGGGGTTCTGGATCTTCCAGGCACAAGGTCCAGGATCACTGGATACACCTGGGAAACCTCTGAGAAACTAGAGAGTGCCTGCTGCTGTCAGGCAAGAACAAGGGAAGGGGAGCTACCAAGGGTGGGGTCAAGGAAGCTCTGGCAGCTTCTAATGATGGTGATCAGCTGCCCTTAACCCAGCGTGCCTGGAGCCTTTGTGGCAGCCGCCCATCCTCAGGAAGGGTGAAGCACATTTAGCCAGTGCTCAGGCAAGGACTACACAAGAGCCCTGGCTCGGAGCACAGCTCCAAGGCAGCAGTTTGTGCAGCAGAGCACAAGGGAGGGGGCCTCAGTTATGGTGGTGACGTGTCACAGGGCAGCCTGCCCAGCAGGTGTTGGAGCAGCTGCTCCTGCCAGGGCAGTGGTCTGAGGCAGATGCTGGATAGCAGATGAAGCTCTCCAAGCCCTGGGCTGCAGGGAGTACCTGAAGCTTCTCTCTGATGCCTGAGACATGGCCTGCTGTCCTGCCAGATGTGTGCTCTCTTGGAAGATATGCAAACCAAATGGGGGAGTTACAGGTGGGAGTGAGCGAGCTGTGCAGCATCAGAGAGGCCAAAAAGGGAGATAGATGAGATTTTTTTGTTTGGTTGGTTTTTTTGTTTTGGTTTGGTTTTTTGGTTGGTTGGGGTTTTTTGGGGGGGTTTTGATTTGTTTGGTGTGGTTTTTTGTTTGTTTTGGTTTGTGTTGGGTTTTTTGGGGTTTTTTTTGGTGCTTTTTTTTTTCAGAAAAATAAAGTAAAAGGTTCTTCACAGTAGTGTGGTCTGCTGCCTGTGGCATGACTGGGGATGCTATGGTGGGAATGCTGAAACACCCCTCCAACACTCTGGCCACTATCCTCTGCACACCAAGGGAGGGGATTCTTCCCCTCTGCCCAGCACTGGTGAGGCCAAACCTGGCACACTGTTGGTCTGGCCTCCAAGAGAGATGAGACACTGGCATATTGGAGACAGTCCATATAAAGCCCAGCTACAAAGATGATGGGCTAGAGCATCTCTTAGGAAAGGCTGAGTGAGCTGGGACTCTTCAGCTTGGAGAGGAGAAGGCTCATGGTTGAACTTATCAATATGTGTATATAAATACCTGGAGGAAGGGTGTTAAGAAGATGAAGTCAGACACTATTCAATGGTGCCTGGTGAGAGACTCAGAGCAAAGGATAAAAACTGAAACACAGGATGTTTCCTCTGAAGATCAGAAGACACATTTTAACTGTGAGGGTGACTGAGCTGGCACAGGTTGCCCAGAGAGGTGGTGGAGTTCCTGGAGATATTCAAAAGCTGCTTGGAAATAGTCCTGGGCAGCTGGCTTTAGCTAATCCTGTCTTGATAGGTGTGGGGAAAAGTTGGATGAGATTATCTTCAGAGGTCCCTTTCCATCTCAGCCCTTCTGTGATTCTTCCTATTATTCCCACAGGGCTTTATGATGGCAAGACTAGAAATGTGCTAAACATTACTATGATATTTCACTTTTTGATTTCACTTCAAGTTTTTCACTGCATCAGAAAAGTAAATTTGCAGAGTGCTACCTTGAGACAATACTCTAATGAGAATATGCTCATTACAGATGGAGCTGTCTGAGCCCATTAATTGTAGAGAAGAGCGTGTCTGAAAAACAGTCCTCAGAGTATTTCAGAAACCTTTGTCTGACTATGGCACAAGCTGAGAGACTAAACCAGAGGTGTAGCCTCACATGTAACATGCTATAGATGGCCATGCTGCATCAAATGGGCAGCCACTCAGCAGCCCCTGTGGTTTGGCCTTGGCTGGAAGAGGGATGAACTCTGTCTTATGGTGGTTTACATGTAATTTTAATTAATTCAGCAGCTGGAAGGGAGGCTACCTTGTGTGGCTAACTT
This sequence comes from Aphelocoma coerulescens, assembly GCF_041296385.1. NCBI lineage: Eukaryota > Metazoa > Chordata > Aves > Passeriformes > Corvidae > Aphelocoma > Aphelocoma coerulescens. The sequence goes on from NC_091015.1 coordinate 92,507,632, forward strand.
AGAATGCTGGCTGTGCACACTCAGCCTAAAAATAGAGGTGGCCATATTGTCAGTGGTACGGTGAGTTTATTTTAATTTTGGGCTGACACCTGGGGCCAACAGCAGCAAATGGAGCCATGTCAGAAAAATATACTTGATCCAGAAGCAAAATTATACATTTTTATCTGTCTTGAATTTAGCTTCATTTCAGTATGGTCCAAAATCTTTCTAAAGAGGAAAAAGTAGTGATGAGTCTTATACTGAAGATTTCTTTTGTTTACAAGTATTGATGAAATAACCCCCACAGTAAATAAAAGATTTATTCAGTTTCTTTGAGGAAAGTGAAGCGACTTATAGCATAATGCATTCCTCAGGTCATACAATATATTCACCTTTTTTGTTTAGAAATACAGATAAGACCCATCCACTAGCTACAAGCCCCCCTTTTCCTGAAAGTTCCTTGAAAAAAATAATGTCTAGATTAGGAGTCAAGCATCTTTTTTAATCTACCAAAGCAAAGTTTGTAGCACCAACGCAGGCAAGGTTTGAATGCTGCTAATAAGCTAATCAGGGAATCTCCATTTTTCCTGATCTTTGATGTATTAAAACAATTGACATGAAATTTCTGATTAATAAGTACTTGCTGAAATCCTCACTTTAATCAAGCCCACTTGTTTTTTACTAAGCTTGAAAAAATATTCTGATCATAGGCAGTTAACATGCTTTTAGTTAAAAACAACATAGAAGACTTAATTTAGGAGACTACTGAAAATATAATTAATATATAGGTTCCTCTTAAACATTGTAACAATTTATTTTTACTATTCAAGGTATGATACATCTTACTTATTACTTCTTTATTAAGAGTGATTAGGATTTAACCTACAGTGTTAAAAAAACCCAGTTATTACAACCAGCCACATCCTGAAAATGGTCACAACCAGCAGGCTGACAGTCAAATTGGATTGTTTGGCTGAACTGCTGCAGTACTGCCATATTGTTAATCACCAATTTCCACAGAAGCAAGTTTTCTTTCTGGTGCTGTTAATGTCTCCCTTGATCCTTTCATAGGACTCTGGTTGTCTTTTAGGCATAATACTGTCTTGTTAAGCTATGCTTAACAGTCTATAATAGCTGTTTCAAGCATTTTTTCCTTTCCATAATTTTTACAATGTGTTTAGTGATAGAATACAGTGCAGTGGATTAGAAAATGCATTTATGACCAGTTTGGGTATTAATTAGGAGTCTCAATACTTACCCATTTCAAACCACAGGTATCTCTTTGAAAGGCAGTCCTTTGCCTAATCTATCCTTTTACTCTGTGCTGGGGGGTGGAGGGCCCAAAATTCTTGCCTAAACATAAACCTTTGGTCAGGATGTTTGGAAAGTTGTCCCAAATGTGGACATCTGGGAAGCTGAGGGCTCCAGTCAGGGTTTGTGTACTCAAATGTGATGAGGTGAAAGGAGGGAGTGCTGCTGTGCATTGAGACCCACAAGGAACATCTGTGAAGTCACTAAAATAGGTCAAGTCCTGTTTTCTGAGCTGAACTGACATGGCAGCGTGCATGCACACAGTTCTTCCCTCCCACCACCCAGAACCACGTGGCTGCATCCAGAATGACAGGAGCAGCCCCCCACTTGTACCTGTCCAGAGCCTGGCAGCTCTTTGGATGAGTGATGTGCTGGGGACTGTGCAGGAGCTTTGCAGGGCTGGTGGCTGGCACTGAGTAGGGAAAAATCGTAGCTCCAGACACCGTGAATACTGAGGCTCTGTGGAGCAGGCACAGCAGCTAGGATGCAGCCAGCTGCAGAAGAAAGACCGAGCACAGTGGGTTGATGAGGTGAATTAAACTGCTTCTTAAATAATTAAGCTCCACCAAGAAGGTGCCTTTTAGTAAGAGGATGAAGAATGCTACTGGTTTGGGGTGTTTTGTGTGTTTGTTATTCGGGTTTTTTTTAACAGGGCTTTAGTGTTCTATACTTGTGCCACAAGTTAGGATACTAAAATAAAACTTTTTAGGAGCTTTGACAACCTAGATGCTTTCTGGGGAAATTTTGGCATACAGCAAATTGTTAATAATACTACAATGTGATTATCAATAATAATGAGTAGGCATAGTAGGCTATTTTATAATATGCATAGAACTTTTATTATGTATTGTATATAGCTCCTGCTAAAAAGGGCATTCTGTCCTGGAGAATTTAAAGTCTAAGGTACTAGTCCTGTAATGTGCAGTATGTAGTGCATTTCTTAATCTGTATGCACTGCCAATGCAGTCAGTTGCATGGGAGCAGTCACTCACTGGCTATGGTTTTCCTAGAGCAGAACTGAAAATTGCCTGGGAGGACCCAGTGCTCACTTCTGTTAAAATTTAGCTAATATGTCTTATTTTCTTGTAAAGTTGAGGCAGCTTTCATTTTAGGAAGTGAAGGTCAGTGTAGGGCAGCTCCCATAACTCACTGTGATTGCCAAGTGAATACTGTTGTGATGAGTCTCTGTAAATCCCAGAAGGTTTCTGGGATATACTGTGCCTTTCCCTTAATACAGAAATGATTATTTACAGCCAGCAACCACACGGAGTACAGAGAAATGAGCAACTCACCAAAAGTGCCTGTAGTTTCTGCCCTCTGACTGGACAGACAGAAGCCCTTAAAATACTGATCTTACTAGTAGTCCAAAAATTGTTGTTAGCAAAAAATTATCATAATGTAGTTGTACCCACTTTACTGCAGGATAAATGCCTAAGAGAAATCATGTGTTTTATTTTTTCAGAGTGGCTAATGCTGTTGAAGGCACAGCACTCTGCATTCTTTTATGCTAACAGGCCAGTGGCAGTAGAATTTTGCCATGTGCAACCTGGTGTTTTATTTGTCATTTTTTAAATTTGCAATTGCACTTTGCTAGACTGTCACACCAGCTTGACACCAGCTGAATGAAGCCTCCCTTGGAAAGGACAGAGCAAGACAGTGAGGATGGTGTCTTTCAGGGCTTTCAGTGGCAGACAAAACCAAAGTAGTCCCTGTTCAGCAGTGTTTATGGCCCAGCCTTGTGGTCCTTCAGTTCACTCCCTTGTTTTCTTGCCCGTGTGAAAACTGTGCAGTCAAGTCCCACAAGAACCATGAGCACTTCCTTGTGTATTTTGGGATACAGGGCACATATGCACAAGAAACTTGCTTTCCCAGCTGTCTAGTCAAACAGTTTGTGACATGGAAGAACAAACTTTATTTATTGCTGCTGTTGTAGATAGCATCAATTACAATACCCCTTGGGAATGCCCATCTTTCATTTCTCGAAAGTCCAGCCTGTCTACTTCTTTTCTTACTCTTTAAAAAGAGATTACTTGGACATAATTCTTTCCTTCCCCCCTAGAAAAACTTGACTGGGGTAAATGGCATTTCCACCATACCAAGCTCTCATGCAGTTTCATGCCAAAATAAAAATTACTTCAGTGGGATTTTCCAGTAGCTCTGAATGCACATAGCTTAAATCATAAGAATATGAAGTGTGAGGAGAGAAAATTAGTGTCTATTTCTCACAGAGTTTTTTTAATCTATCCTGTATTGTAAGGTTTTATGCTGTTCTAGAGGTGTGTGAGATACAGCAACACATCTTATTGACTCTTTCTTTTAACACTGGGTATCATAAGACTTCTTCAAAACTGAATTGCTGCCAGCTAACCTAAACTGGGGCTGTGCTTTGAGGAAACCGATTCCCCAGCAAGTGTGGGAGTAGCCTGTTGAGGGATGGCAGTTCTTCCTCTCTGTCCATCTGCCACCTGCCTCAGCCCACAGTCTGCTTTATTTTCAGCTGAGAAGTAAGGAGCTTCAAAACTCGATAGCAAAATAGTCAAATGTATTTTGAAATGGCTAAGCCATTAAAGCAGGAGTTTAGAAAAAGCCATCATGTTGGTTACTGCAGCTTAGAAAGTGCCAAAAAAATCTTTGTATTCTTTGTGCTATTTAGAGGTGAGGTAATAATTCCAGGGCAAGTTTACCTTCCAACATGACCAGTGAAAAGTACACAAAGCAACACACATAGTAGCTTAAACCTATGTGCGTTCAAAAGAAAATAAAGAGTTAAGGTGGGCGTGATGAATGGTTAAATAGTTGTTTCCTCCATGGTGTTTTCATACAAGTGTAGGTATAATATCAATCTGTTTCATCTGAAAAATCTGTGTCTGCTGCAATTTACTTTGTGCTGCATGGAGATATGTTGTATCTCATTTTTGCTATGCATGTATATATGAACGAGAGACAAAAATATTCTTTCTTACATTGACTTTTTCCTCTCTTTCATAACTTGGAAGTTATTTGTGCTGCTAAACATGTAGGAGGCAAGATCTGAGTACTACTTGTACTGTGCAATATTTTGCTTTCTCTTCTGACTGCTTTTCTCCTTCCCCCAAGTCAATTCACCCCGTCTCATTTGCGACCAAAATATCTCCTTTTCAGTGTGAGATAGCCAGAGTGCCACTTTTCATGCAGCAGCATGGGAGGAGTAGACTCTGACAGCACTTTAACTCTGTATGTAATGAAGAATGTGACTCATTTGCAAAAGTGATAAGGGTATTTATTGCCTACGTTTGTGCGTTTTTTGCAGATACTCATGGCGGTTTTACTCAGAGCTGCAAAGGGAGGTGTAACCCACCTGCACCCGGGGCAATGCCCCCCAGGAGGGTTCCAGTCAGGTCAGACTGAATTCTGATCCCAGCTCTGCTGCCCACCTTCATCCCTGCTGTCAGCACACCCTGCTGTCAGCACACCCTGCTGTCTCTCCGGCTTTCCTCTCCATTTGTCAAGTAAAATTCATTGTAGTCATATTTTCTTTCCTGCTATGAAGATTAGAAGGGTAAAGCTAAGCCTGTGTGTGAGTGACTTGGCTGGCGTGTAGTTAAGAAACCATTTTGATGGTTTTGTGGCAGTCTGTCTTTAGGAATGCATGGTCGGGTGGGTATGTCCCTGAGCTCCCATGACCCTTCTCCAAGGGCATAATCTCATTGGCTAATCCATGTTGCTGCTTCTTTGCATTTCACTTGCAGTATTTTGCAGAGGATCAAGGAACCCTGTCATCAATGCCTGCACAGAGGAGCAGCACAGCAACCTTAGTTATTGTCTACAAATGACAAGTGAAATAGAGAAAGGAGAACAGACAGTGGTCGACCACAAGCGTTCTGTTACCCTCTAAAGGCTTTCCATTTAAAAAAAACCCACCCAAGTGATTTAAAGCATTGCTTCTCCCCCCCCCCCCCCCCCCCCCCGCCCCCCGAAGTTTATTCCCTGATACTGCTCTCAGATTTCTACAAGATTTTTTTCTTTTTTGGCACTTTCCTTTTTTACCTCACTTGGTATGTTTCTCTTTTGCACTTAAGGGATTCTCTGACCCCCTGTCAGAGACTGAAAATAGTTCACGCCTCAAACATTGATATAAAGTTTTGCTCATTATAAAGAACCTACAACCGAAGAAGCTTCCCTGAAGAGTGGGACTGTGAACTGAAAGTCATAAAGGGAAACCCATTGTTCAATCACCTCAGGCTGAGGGAAAGGTTTGCATCCACAAAAGGCCAAAGCCACCAGCTGCAACTATCCCCGGCTGAGTTTGGGGTGGGGGGAGAGCACAGCTCACAGAAGCCAGGTTTGCACAGACTCCCCCCAGACGAGGGGGGACGGGGAGGTTTTGGGAGCCTGGTGCAGCCTCTGGTGAGAGGCAATGAACACCCATCCTCTGATTACACAAACTGGCCCAGCTGTGGAACCCCCAGCCCCACAAGGCACATCCACAGGACATTCCCGTGAGAGGCTTGGCCCCACAGGGCTGCACGTGGTGCAACAGACCCAGAGTCTGCTGTGAGAGACTGACCCCCACCCCAGGGGGACATGGCTGGATGTGCCCACCCAGCCTGGGCATGTACACCCATGGGACTCTGTGTGCCCACCCAGCCTGAGCATGTACACCCATGGGGCTCTGTGTGCCCACCCAGCCTGGGCATGTACACCCATGGGGCTCTGTGTGCCCACCCAGCCTGGGCATGTACACCCATGGGGCTCTGTGTGCCCACCCAGCCTGAGCATGTACACCCATGGGACTCTCTGTGCCCACCCAGCCTGAGCATGTACACCCATGGGACTCTGGGCCTTCTGGGGGACCTTCACCTTCATCACCGAGAGAGCAGCTGGAGAGGATCAACGAACATCGCTGGGATCCACGGAGTGGTGGTATTTTCCTTATTCTGACCCTGTCACTCTTTCTGTTCCGTTCCCCCCCCCCTTTTCTACTTCTCTCTCTCTCTCTCTCTCATATTTACCATCAAATAAAACCCTTACTATTGTCACTGGCATATGGTCTCATTTGCACCTTAATTTGGGCAGAGGCATTTCTAAGAACCTTAAAACTGG